>NC_138907.1:70448562-75248562 GCF_965231255.1 Vanellus vanellus
TCTCCTCTCCTCTCCTCTCCTCTCCTCTCCTCTCCTCTCCTCTCCTCTCCTCTCCTCTCCTCTTCCTATCCCATCCTGTCCCTGTCCTTCCTCTGCCTTTTTACATTAAATGATTCTTACTGTTTACTCATCTCTTAGAGATGCTGAGCATTGTACAGGTGCGTTGACCAGAGAGTAATGTAAAGTCCTGTATATTTTTTTTTTTTTCTCCTTGAATACTACAGAGGCCGACACTGGTGTTCTGTGGTGAACAAGATCCCTGGGGAACCAAACCCTTCCTCCCAACAAATAAAGCCTTAAAACACCCAGTATGGCCTGCTGTTATCATATCAGCGTGTTTTGATTTCCAGTACGTAATATTGTTGTAAATAGTGCTACAAGCAGATCAAACCACGGCTTGATTAATTTGACATTCGAATTTGTCACTCCACTGCTTAATGGTCTGCCTACATTTACAGAGCAACCGCAGTGTGAATACATATGCATGTGTTCCTGGTGCGCCTCAGCTGTAAATAACAGAAAGGTATTACTAAATGCTGTAAAAGCCTCTTAAGGACAGACTGTAGCAATTCTGGAGAACCTTGTCAAATACTATACAGTCAGAGGGAAACATGAAGTGTCTTTGTTTGACTGTGGCTGGGACATGGCAATACTTTTGTGGGTTGATTGCACAAAGTGTCAGCTCGCATACTGTTTTCTGCCTCTCAGTTAAGACAGCGAAATTGCCTATACTCCAGTGAGAATGCAGCATTGAAATAAGGAGGAACACAGTTTACATGGGTTGATCATATATCTCTTCATCTCAGCTACAAGCTTAAAAGTATCGCCTTCTTTTTTTTTCCACAGGTCGAGCTTTCTTTCCAGTCAGTATGAAGATGCTCAGTAAATGCAATCTGCTGTTCTGGAAGAAACACTGAGAGCATAAAGAGAATGGGATAATATCTCAGCTAGAGGGCCCCATATGTTGATGACAAGGTATGGTATACTGAGAAAGAAATAGGATTAGAACTGTTCTAAGTACCTATGAGCCACACACAATACTAGGAAGGAAATAACATTTTCTAAATGCACAGCGCTGTGCCAAAAGTGCAGGTGAAAAATCTTTACTTGAGCACAGACAGATGGGAAGCTGAAGTTAAGATGGCATTGGAGATATGCACTATTGTAATTTGAGATTTTTAAAAAGCTCCTAGCAAAGCTCCCAAAGGGCCCGATCCTAAGCACTACCGCAGAATTGAGTTTACCACTGATAAAGGAGTAAATGCCAGTTCCGTGCAAAAATCCACTAATCCATTAGCAGACTTGCTTCCACTAGTCAGAAGAAGTCATGAAATTACATTCAAGGGTGAATGGAAGTGTATGTTGGGATGGATACTGTTTGCCTGTATTTAGTTATTTTCCTCAAAAGAGATGTTCAGAAGAGAAACAAAGGAAAAAAGTAAATGTTGTCCCTTCGTGAGTTGTTCGTGCTGTGCTTTTACCGTGTAGGTGATGACAAATAGTGATGGTGAATAACAAACGCTTCAAAAGGCTGCAGCAGTGAGGTAAGATTTATCTGGGCAGTCAGGACTGTTCTGAATTGCACTTGGCATCAGTACAAGAAATATTTGGAGACGATTATTCCTGGACTGGCCTATGGTTGGGTATTAGCTCTAGTGTGAGTGTACTCCAGTTGTGTGTATGTGCTGACATTTGATTACCCATTTAACCCCCAAATATATCAGGCTGACTTCTAGGCAGTGGATGGAGTTGTCACTCACTGGTTAGGTAAAATACTGTCTTCTTTTCAAACTGGTTTTAAAAGGCATATGTTGTTACATTTGTTTTGCTTTTTCTTAAATATGGAGACTGGAAATGAGCTACAGAGGTGCCTCAGTGAACAGATGCGCTGGTAAGACAAATGCTAAATCCATCCACTAAACTAGCAAGTTGCTGAACTTTTGATATATCTTAATAAAAACCACTTTTTTGCAACCAAGTTTTGTCAGATCTGACTAGTTTTTACTACCTGAAATTCTCATTGTCTCTCAGTGCAACCTGCTTGAATGAAAATTGTGGAAAATCAGATGAGAGCTGGGTGTTATTTAAACAACTGTGATACATTATATCCTGCTCTAAGGAATCATTATAATTCAATAGAAGAGCAATGTTGGTGCTTAAGTGTAGCTTGAATTCGGTCTATCAAAAAAGGCTTCTGCCTATTCTGAATTTCTGAGTCACGTCATGTTTCAGCTTAATGATCCTTTAATATCAGCCTGCCACTCTGCAGAATATCTCAGAAGTTAAGTACTTACATATACATGGGCTGTAGCTGTAAATGAGATGTCTTCTGTGGACCTTGATAGCCGTAAGAGTCAAATCCACCTATGAAATCAACTGAAAAGGGGAAAATTGCTTTCGTTAGCAACATCTTTTCAGAAGTGATAGGAACTATCATTCAAGAACCACCCAGCACAGAGATTATTTTTGATGGGCCCCCAAATAATCTGTTAAAATTAGACCAGCTAATTGTGGAGATGCGGACAAAGGGTAAAAAAAAAAAAAAGAGAGAGAGAGAGAGAGAAAAGCAAAGTCTCTTTTTAAATTTTAAAATCAAATTAATTTTAAAATCACACAAAGACAATGAGGAATTTATAACAGCCATCTCTCTATCAGAAATAGCCACACATCCCTCTTTTTCAAGTGGACCGCCCCACTGGAGTACAAACCAACATGCTATTCACATATTACGAATGCTGAAACCCATTTATTTGTTGGCACGAATGCATTGCTTCTGACTGTGATTACTGTGTCTGGCTTGCTGTCATACTGTGGTTCAGCGATGTAGAGGAGAGAGCACATTGATCCGACTGCCTGAGAGACAGAAGTTTCTCTGATTCCCTGCTTTGACATTTGGGTTAAAATGCACGAACAGAGAGCTGGAACAATTTATCTGAGCTTCAGAGATGAGGCTTCACAGATATAAGGAAACCAGCATTTCTCTCAAGGTGCTGGAGGTCTGCAGGAAGGTTGTAGGGTGGGAGTTATTTATTAATTCACAGTACTGCAAGTTCCCTATGGTCTTCTCATGTTTATTTTAAACAATTTCCAGGGCAATTCAATCTCATGTGAGCCTGAACCCCCTGTTTCTCTGCTTTAACACTTTCTTTACACAGGTAAAAGCCCACCCTTTGCTTCCTTTGCACCAGGACACACAGCTATTGGCTTTTGGGGGTTATTTGTGGGCAGCTCTCACCCCTGAAATATTGCCTCTTACATAGCGGATGTGAATTTGAATTTACTTTGATAGAAAAGGGCCAAAGAGTTCAAGTATGGAAGTGCATTTTTCACAGGTCTGGGAACTGCTACTGACAGAGTGGCTGTGTGTACATTAAAAGCGAAAAAAAAAAAAAGAAAAGGTTCTTTGACAGAGGATAGCTTCTTGTGGATCTAAAATGCAGTAACAGTCACACAAAAATCACAAAATGTAAATTTGTAACCCTTGGTTTAAGAACATTTACAGTGGTTGGAGTCCTTAAGACTTGCATTTATGAGGTTATTTTATACTAAGGTACCCCTCAACGTGTGCCACATTTATCAATGCAGTCATACACATTCCAGACATGTTACAAAATCAAATTCTTGTACCCCTTTGTCCACCATTTACTTTGCAAGCAAAAAGCCATGGAAACACTAGACTGGACTGGTACAGTATGCCTCCATTGCAACCACAGATATGTTGAACCTGTTATCCACCTTCTTCCAGGGCAAGAATGATCCCTGCAGAAATAATTTAGCTGATTCTGTGCTCTCTCTGTGGCAACATTACGTATACTCCTATCGCAGAATGAAGTTTTACTAAATTAATCCCTGACATCTCTAATGAAGGAGGTTCTATAGTCTCTCTGCGTTGCCTTTCCCTGCGTCTGACTTCCTAATGCCTAATTTAAATGTAATTTCCTGCAAATTAACTACTTTTCTACATTTTGGCCTTTTCTCCCTATGGATATGAAGACAAATGAGCCATTTTTTTTTTTCTTTCATAACTACTTTTAAGCATTTTCAAAAAGTATTTTCATGTTATCCATCTTTTCCAGATTTAAGCACACCTAGTTCTTTCAAATTTTTCTCATGGCTCGTGTTTTCCAAGCCTCTAAATTACAAAGCCTGAAGATCTTTCTTCAGTCTGCCTATGTTTTTCTTAGAGCGCAGTGCACAAATTAGGACTAGCTGGAACAAGTGCTGTGTATGTCTTCTGTACATTACCTGGAATAACATGGTGGGGGTTTTGTTGGTTGGTTGTTTTTTTTTTTTTTCTTTCTTTTTTCAACAACATCGTACAAACGCTTAATAACCAGATCTTTATTTTTATGTTTTGACACTAACTGTAGTCTAGCCAAGTAATCCGTATTTTATCTGAAGACATTTGATTGATTCTTCCCCACAGGAGTTCTTTTGCACTTGTCTGTATTGAATTTCATCTTCTTGATTTCAAGCCATTTCTCAAGATCATTCTGACTTCTAATCCAATCTTCACAAGTGCTCGTACCCCTCCCAGGCTGGTTTCCTCTGAAAATTTTACAAATGTTCTCTCCTCTATCATCCTTGTTGTTAGCAAAAATAATGAAGAAAATTATTTCCCTAGCCAAGGTCCCAGTGGGATCCCATCTGAAATGTCATCCCAGCTGGTTGATAACTAAATTTCAAATATAGTTTTAAACAAATCTGCACACAACCTATGATGACTGCATCTGGACAGTGCTTCCCTAGCCTGCTTACAAACCTTTCCTAGGGCCAAAATCTTGCTAAAATAAAAATAAATGCCATTTGTTGCTTCCTACTTACTCATTGTCTGTAACCATCAGAATAACTGTTACAATGTGATCATGTCTTTGAAAACATGCTAAGTTCATAGGCACAGAATGAAGAATTCACTATAGGAATATTGTTGAGTGAAGTGCTAGGTTCGGAGGAAATAAAACCTCTCCTATTCAAATACAAAGACTGCAGCAAAAGAGTGGACATGTCTTTGCTGTAGCTATGGGTTGTTGTTCTTTTGCCCGGTTTTCCTTTTTTTTCTCACTCTTGACCTCTGACAACATAAGCCAGAAAATACCTGTGTTGGACTGAGTGTCTCACTGGTCACTTAATGGATGTTGCTTATATGCATTTGTCCAGCTTTGTGCTTCTCGTGTACTTCCCCAGATCCTTCAAGCAACCAGTTAATCATCATTAGAAGGCTGCAGGCATAGATACTCTGAAGTCATGGGGCAAAAGGTCAAAAAGGGTGATTTTAGGGTTGTTTTCAGAAGGTTAAATCAATGTGTTAAGAAAAAGCTTTCTTTGAGTAAAATGAGTTTGTGCAGGCACGAAAGATGCACGCCAACTATCTCTGCGTGCATTGTGTCTTTGCCCTGTTGCACAGAGTAAACACAGTGTTAACAAGCCAGATTGTCAAGTGACAAACAAGGCAAGCTTGTAGAGACGTTTCAGTGTTCAACTGACAGCAGAAGTTCCCACGCGTGTAACCAAATGATGGTAAGGCAGAGAGTACTGCTGTGACCTTGTTGTGGGTATACAACGGCTTCTTACACACAACAAACTTTGCAAGGTAGGTAAAGGTAGGTAATAGAAAGTTAACTCCAATACAAAAGGATTTCAGTAGCAAGTTTTCTTGATGGTGGCAATTTCTCAGCGCTGCAAAGCCTGTGGTGTCCAGACAGCGCTAAAAGCTCTCTGTGGACTCTGAGCTAGTTTCTTAAAGCATGCAAAATGCTGCCCTTTCTGCAGGCGTTTTATCCTGGCTGTGCCTGAAAGGTCACTAAAAGTGTCCTACGACTGATACATTCCTGGCAGCACTAACATGAGATGAATAAAACAAGGCTCATTAGCTGAATTGCTACAGAGGCTTCCATCCTTAACCTCATCCATCAAACACATTTTTGACCATTCTATTTTACATTCATCTTACATGTCACTGGTATCAGAAGTGCCTCTTTTGTCATGTTTTGATTTAAAAAAAGCATACGTGCATATACAAACAAACACAGAATCCCATTCCTTTGAAATATTGGTTGCTGAGATGCTTATTTTCCTGGCTGGACTTGAATAGGATAATAACGGTACTATTTATTTGTAAAATGTTCTATAAGAAATTCAGCCAGAGTGTTTTCTTCCTTTTCTGGTGTTAAGGGGCTTGTCAGGCATATATGACTGTGGTTACAACTGTAACACAAACAGGACATATAGCTCAAAGTAGGGACGTATTTTCTATTACTAAGTACCCACAGGGATGTGAAGTTTCAGCCTTTGCTCACAGTCATGGACCCCACTGTCTCCATTGAATATCAGGACAGGATGAGAGGCATAAATGGATTTATCATTTTTCATTTCTGGAAGTTTGTGGTGCATAGAGGGACCGTTAAACAGGGATGTACAAAGAAGACCCCATTAACATGGAGGTACATATGGAAAAAGGGACTCTGGAAAACTAGCAATGAGAAACAATGAAACCGATGAAATCAACAGATGGACAAAGAGAAAGGAAACTGTGTGGAATAAAAGCAATAACATCTTCCTGTAGAAAGCAAAAGGAAAGATATTGAATAGAAATCAGAAGACTAGACACTATTCTCCTTATAGAAATTTTTCTCTGTATGATATGAACACAGAAGCATATTCAGGTCCACAGCTAATATATATTTTTATAGCTTCAGTGACTTGATTGAAGCAATGATAATTTACATTAGCTTAAGATCTGACCCAAAGAGTCATTTAGAGCACATGTGTATAGAAACGTGACTGATGCTACAGCTTTCCTTGCATTTTAGTAGGCATGCAAAAATCAACAGAGACTAGATGTGAAACGATACAGAGTTTAGGAATGGGGAGGTGGCTTCATCTGCAAAGAAAAGGAAAGGGAAAGGTTGGAAAACAGCCATGTATTTGGCCAACATGTGACCTGAATCATGGATAACTTCTTGACAGCTTTCCAACCCTCTCCTTACTTTGTTCCTTTGCTACTATTGTCTGTTTTGCTGATTATCTCACCCCAACCCTTGACACATGAGGCCCTGCCTCTCACAGCGGTGAGTGTACCGCCACCGCTCAACCCTGCCTTCACCACAGCATCCACCTCCTGCACGTGGCTCCTTCCTTAAAAGTGAAAATGTCTTTGGTAGCAATTCTGTAATGAGTGTGACTTCTGCCACTGATTGCCCCTCTCCTCCTTCCCTTTGTCCATCTCCCCAATGAAGCAACTTGGCTCCTCCAGCTTTATTAGTTCCATCCCATACACCCTCATTACCTCCTTGTCCATTTCCCTCCTCCCGTCCCCATATGTTTCTCTCCACACTGGCTCTCCCATTTCTTGTATGAGCAAACTGATAAAGTAGTCCTCCTTTCTTCAGTTTTCCGGCCTTTTTCACTCCTCCTTTTACAGTTCATTTCCCCTTCTCTCTTACTACACTCAGGAATTTTGTCCTGTAAAAATTCTTTTTGTCCCAATGACAGACTCTTTCTCTTGATCTTTTTTTTTTTTTTGCATTCTCCTCCCAATACAAATACATGTAAATTCCCTTCATAAAAAAATCAACCCTACCCTCATCCTTGCTTGTCTCATTCTCTCTCTCTCTCCTGATGGTTTCAAACACTTTCAAACACTTTCCTCCATTTCTGTAGACGATTTTCTCCCATCTTGTCTTCTGTCCCTTGCACACAGCTGGAACCACAGTCAGATCACCTCTTCCTATCCAAATTTGGGTACTGGTAACCCAGTGCACACAGTCATCTCTGTGGTCATTCAGCCACGTTTTGCACAGCTGCTGCTCTCTTCTTCTTGAAACCTTTGTCTTGCTGGCCTTCGCCCTCTCATCTGCAGGTGCTCACCTTCTTCCTCTCATCATTCCCCTCCTCTCTTGGTGGTTCTCCCTCCAGTATGCTGCTGGAGTCCCATGGGCAGTAACCTCTGCCTTTTACTTTTCTTCACCTCCTGTAAACGGGGTAGTCCCGCTCCCAAATGTAACTTCTGCTGTCGTCATCTTTCTGAGGTGTCACAGGGTACCTGTCTTGTGCTCACTCCGCTCCTTCTATACAAACTGAAATCTCAGCTTCTCTCTGTGATATTTACCCATGGATAATTAAACATCAATTCCAGTTCAGCATCGCTAAAACCAGAACTCAGCCGCTCCTCCCTAACCTGCTCTGCTACCTCTCATAGTGAACGATGGCACTTATATCCTCAAGTTTGCCTGTCACTTAGATGTCAACTTTGGTTTGGGCTGTTCATGTTTTAATTTCTGAAGATTATTTTTCCATATCGAAGAGGAAGACTTTTCTGTCTGTTGAAACCACTATAACATCTACCCAGGGCTCTCAGAGTAAAACACCACAGTTCCCTTTTTTTTTTGACAAAAGCTGCAAGATTCATCTCTTTACCTAGGTTACTCCTCTCTGCATCCTGCTACTGATCTCATCTTCCATATTACATCAAGTAGAAGCTAACTCTTTTTACATTTAAAGCCTTTTATAGAGACTCCACATCAGTCTCTCCTCCTTCCAGTTCTAAAAGCTAAATTCTGCGCCTGTGCTGCCAGCCTGACCTGCATACTTGCAAAGTTTCCGAACACTTTCTCTCTTTGTGCGAATGTCTTCACAAACTGTTCTCTCATTATTTTCCCTAAAACTCTTCTTTGCCCTGTTGACAATAATTCGTCTACCAACGTCCTTATATGCCTGTCTGCCACAGTGAATAATATTTGCTCATAGTTTCTTTGTGCTCACTTTCTGCCTGTACCCACCAGTTGTCTGTTGACTAATATGGAGATTGCAGGTTCCAAGAAACAGGGCTGGCATTCATGTTCATGTTTTTGTGTTTGGCTTGGCATCATGGTAGTCCTTAAATATATTCATTAATCTCAAGCATTAAAATAATATTAAAAATTTACAGTTACCCCTGATAAAGGTGGTGCCATTAAAAAAGTGCTAATGACCAGGGAAGAGTATGTGCATGTGCCCACGGATGCTTTTTGCACATGCGCGTCATGACTGAACATATTTCCCACATGATTTAGCACAGAGAGAACATGTAATGTACGTGGTCCTACATCTGATATGTGAGGTCTTAAACTTATGTACATCGGCTCCGGAGGTCAAAGACTTGGCCCCCTGGACTCAGGCCTCGGAGGCGCAGTGATTAAGCTTCACTGCCACAGCAAGGCACTTCACTGCACGTGTAGCTGGGAAAGAGGAGGGATGGCAAACAAACTACAGCTAATAACGTCACTGGAGGCACTGTTGGTGCAGCAGTGAGTATGCGAAGAAAGAGAGAGCTGTGCTCAAATGCTGGTACCTAAAATCTGGCCAAATTCAGAAAAAATGGAGGGGAGTAAAATTAGGCTTGGTTTTAATGACTTTGGAAATGACATACAGGAAAAAATATAAAACAACATATGGGGACACCCTTGCTCCTGCAGCTTTGCCAGTATCCTGCTACCCGCCTTGCTGTTTGGTGAAGACACTTCCATACACTTTAGCGCTGCTGCCTTTTTATGTTGCAGTCATGGGCTGGTGGCTGTTCCACAATACAGCACACAGGAGGAGGTTTGCTTGAATACAGTCTCAATAAAGTTTGTTTACAATGATAATCAAACGTTATTGGTCTTTGTGCTGAGTGCACAGCAATTTAGACTCGCGAAGTGGGATGGAGCCAAGCCCCGGTGGAGCACGGGGAAGGAGGGCATCTGCCAACACGTGAGGCTGTGCCCTTCCTGCCGGCACAGGAGGGGGGTCAGCAACGGCGTAAGGAATTGGACACTTGGATCGGTTCTTGCGGTGCAACGAGCTGCATTTCTGCCAAACAGCCGGTAACTGCCTGTGACTGCTCTTAGCTCAGCCATTTGCAAGGTGAAACTAAAACCTCGTATTTCAAAACTGTAACCTCGTGGCATTTCTGAGCCCTACCGTGTCCACAGGAACCACAAAGGGAAACTCCTACACAAATTTCAGTGGAGTCTCTCAGCTCAGACCCTGCCCCACTGCGACCATTTCCATGCTGTTTACTTTTATAATAGTCAAAATTACTCCGTAATTTTTTGTTTCACGGGGGCTTTTCTTCTAGATTTTTCTCCTCATGTTTCTTGTTGGATAGGGTCTTGCAGCATCTTCTGTCTCTGTTGCTGCTGATCCCCTAGGTAATTCTTTGTTCAGCCCTTCTGAGATAAGAGGTAGGACTGGGGAGGTACGGCGGTTTGTGAAATCCGAAAAGCACCACCTGGTGTCACCGCTCTTACAGAGGTACTGACAGGGATCTCAGCAGGATACTCCCTATAATTAGGACCAAGCAGGGATGCAGATATTGCATTCAAGGTTGTACCCAGCAGACAACACCAGGATGAATGATACTGAGTGTCTAGAAATTAGAGAAGGTGAAATGCGTCTCAGACTCCCAGGCAGAGAAGGGTCAGTGGTCAGAGCCTCAGGGCAGGAGGTGAGGAAGACTATGCTCTGGAGCAATGCTTCAGCAAGGCAGGGCTGGCCAGCAGCAGGAACCATGTCAGGGAGGTGGGAACCAGGGTCATGGCTGAGCAGAAAGGAGCCAGGATGAAAGCAGCTGGGAGTAACCAGGCAAGGGATAGGAGGCACAGGCAAGGCTTCGGCAGCTGAAGGCAGATACAAGCATCAGGGATAGGGCAGGCAAGAATGAGAGCCAGAGGCCGGGAGGGAATGGCTGGAGCATAGCTGCAGCGATAAGAAATCCTGGCCCGAAATGGCCAGCGCTGCCTTTCGTGTCTGATAAATGCAGCGAGCCACCCGTCAGCCTTATAGACCTGGAAATAAGGTGGCAGTCAGGTAGGCTGCAGCTTGACTCCTGCCAGGCTTTGCAAGGCTTGTCCAAGCTGGCGGTGGGGCTTGTCCGATGCTCAGTAAAGAGTCTGCAAAAGACCTCCACTCAGCTATGAGAACATTAATAGTCTGAAGAATATATTCTTCTTCTAAACTGGACAAACCTGGACACTGCTGGATAATAGCCATTTGCTTTCAAATTTTCATGCGTGATTACTGAGCAAAAATATATATATCACTGAAATAGTTTTTGACTGACAAATCATGCTAAGAATTAAAGAAAATGTGGGGTAGACTGAATTATCATAGAATTTATCAAACGAATCGCCAGGAAAAATTGTTCTTAGCCTGATCATTTCTAGGGGCAAGCAATAAAGAGAGGAAAAAAGAAAAAAGGAGAAAAAAGAAAAAAGGAGGAAAAAGAAAAAAGGAGAAAAAAGAAAACGCCTGGGGCAGTGGCCTCCAAGTGTGACCACCACACTAATAAATTAGAATAAGAGTCATTAGTAGGTGCAACAAAGTGGAGAATTAAGACCTAAATCCATGAAAGTTAACAGTCCAATGCTAATGAAGACCTATCCAGATATTTAAAAGGAAAAGTAATAAGGAAAAATTTAAAAGAAGGCATGCTGATAAAAATAATTTAGTACAGAGCTATGTCCCAGGCATGTAGGAAACTGCAAGAAGCTCACGTTGATTGTCTCAGCGGGGAGGACATGAACAGGCTGTGGGCAGGTGTTCTTTTCAGGGCCACTGGAACTGGTTAATGAGTCTAGTCCACTCACAGCAGCTCATCACTGCTCCTCTCCGAGATGTTCCTGTCCTTCAGTACAGACTGATCTTGGCTGGCCAGGACCTGCTCTGTTACACCCGCTTGTTTTGGCTGAACCCCCGAGGAGGCAGCCAGCCTCCCTCAGAGGCTGGGAAACCGAGGTGGGGAAGGCCACCTGAGGGCTCCTCCTCAGCCTGCGCTTGGTGGGGCCTGAGCTGCCCTGCCTCCATCGGAGAGAAGAAGCAGATGGTCCCCTGGGCACGGCGCAGGAGGGCCTGCCTCCAAAGCCTGCCCTCCACGTTCAGTGAGAAGTAGCAATAGATGACTCACATCAAAATGAAGTCTTTTACCGGCATCAAAACAAAACATGACGGTCTGCCTGAAGCCCTTTTCCATGCAATTTTCACCTTGTGGAGAGTCTCAGATTTTGCTGATTTTTCCTGATTTTGAATATGAGTTTTGTTTATTTTTAAATGTCAAAACATTTCCACGTCTAGAAGGACCACATCCTATTCAGCTGCAGCAACTTGAACATCTCTTCAAATCATTGGTGGCTTTTGTTGTCAGAACCGTCACTAGTTAAAACACCTCGTTTCTGCTACCAGTGTGACACAAACATGTGGGATTGTTTCATTAATTAACTCGTGACAAGACAAGTAATATTTTCAAAATGTTTTGTTATGAAATGTATCTTTCTTTGTAAAAGAGATGTTAGGTCTTCATTCCTTTTTCACAGATGCGGATCTTTTCCCATACTTCTGCAACTTGTCTTTCTTGAAAAGATAAAACATGGGTGGTGAATAGTTAAAAAAAAATGATGCAAGGTAAGTATATCTCTCTGGCAGTTACAACGCATTGATTTTATTAAGCAGTATCCCATTGTGATGAGCTGCTGGAATGGAAATGTTGCTTCCTTCAAGCTCTACATTATGTTATTTAGACATTTTTTAAACTTGAGATTGACAATCCCCACAAGGGGCGGTGATGGATGCAAGGGGAGTGGCAGGGAAGACAGTGAGGGAGAAAAGAAATTATTGTAGATGAAGCCAGCAACACCACCATTTCCCCCCGTGTGATTTTATTTATATATTTGCCTCATACCACAGCCCCGTCTCCTAGGGATTCCTTGAACATCAACTTCATTAGTTACGAAGGCAGCAATCCATAACCAATTTTCTTTTCATGTCAAGCTTGTTCATGTATAAACCCAGCCCTTTTGTTGGAAACATTTGCAATTAATCCCACAAACAAAGAAAATGCAAATCGTACAGTCTACCCTAAGCAACCCTTCTGACTCAAGGCCCTGACCACCATCTATTATACACTAAAATGAATTGAAATTCCCACTTTGAGTCTAACCTAATTTTCTAGTGATAATAGGCATGGATTCCCAGAAGCATTCTATGCATCTAGATAGTAACATCCTAATTTCCTTTCCTGGTAAATGTTTTAAATAAGATTTTAGCACCAAAGGAAATTAACCTTTAAATTAATTGTAATTATAAAATGCCATCACTGATTTTGTCTTCAGACTAATTACTTGCTATTATTTAAACAAACTGCACCTCCTCTGAGCTTTAAGTTTGTTTCTCTTTCTGCAGCGCAGTGCCAAATGATCACAGACCAGGCTGCGTAACATCTGCCAAGCCCTATGACACCTTGGACCGCTCAGGTCCATTTGCATCTCAAACGCAGCCGGTTTCAGTTGTCATATCTTCCCGCCATAGGCTTTCCCCCCCCTGCGCTTCAGCCTCGCGCTCTGCAGCTCAGACGATTTCAGCCTGTGCTTTCTAACCAGCGAGCGTGCCTTGTGGGATGCGGAGCGCCTGTGCTCTGCGCCGGTGAGAATGAGATGCTCAACACCAGCCTTCTGCTCTGCGAAACGTCCCCTCCAAAACAGGACATGACTGGAAATAATGACACAGGAGCCAGCTATTGATATGTCCAAAAGGTTGATGCTGTACAGGCATCTCAGGGAATTTCCTAAACGTTCCTGGTGGCACCGCGGCTCTCCAAGACAGCTCTTTTTAGGATGACAAGCATGAGGCAGTACCATGGGATTTCAAAGGCTTCTCTCCCTCCATGCTTCCATCAGCATCCTGACAGCCGAAGGCATCCCATTTCCCTCCCTTTAGTTTACTTAGTTCACGTAGCAGTCACCACACTAAATGAAACAAGTAAATGGAAAAAGCTTCTAATTTAGCCACAGGCTGTAAATTGGAGAGTACAGCTCAGCAAAAACAAGCTGCAGCTTCAGCTTTTGTAGCCTGTTCATTGAATTCTCGTTCATGAATGACCTGTTCAACAGTGGAGAACAATTGTGTTTTAAATATTGGCTTGTATTTGTTCCTACGTTTATTTGCTCCTATGTTCCCTCTCCAGACTGCCTAGGCTGACCTTAGCATTAACCAAACAAGCCAGACCAGTGACTCACCCTGCTGTGAGAGAGGTGTCTACCACAGACAGGGCAAATTGCTCTTTGGAGTTACATCCCTGCCTCCATTGACTGTGGTGGAAATCTTGATTGTTCGTTTAAACTGCAAGCCTAATTACATGTGGCTGTGGGTATGTGATACCAATACCATCTTTGACTTTTTGTGGCATCAGTGAGGGGCTCAAAAATGCAAATGTGTTCCTCCTCAGGATACTGCTATTCCTTTATGACAGATCCCGCTTCTATTTTTTCAATGATGTAAAGGGTTTGAAGATGCAGAACCCCCCTCCCACCAACCAAAAACCAATCACAAGTTTTGTAATATTTCCATGTAGGCTGAGGGAGGCTGCTGCTGACGGACTATAAAACCTGTGGCAGCATGGAAAAGGTGAAGATGGAATGACAACTGTTTTCCAGAGAAAGACACGGGACACATTACACAACTTTTAGGTGCAAAACTAACAAAATAGATAGCTGAGGTGCTGGAACTCCTCTCAGGAGGCTGTATTTGATAAAAACGTTCTTAGTTCAAACATAGGAGTGCACTTTCAGGAAGAAAAGATCATTGTGGGCAAGAAAATACAAGACCACTTGTGGCTAAGGAAGTCCCTGAACTGCAAATTACTGTCAGGGTTTTTGGGGAACCACAAGCTTGCTGTGTTCTTATATGCCTATACGGCAAATAGACATGGAAGTAAGCATCAGATGTTCTTCATTGCTGAATGTTGGATATTGGGCTTGGATAGACCTGGTACCTCTTATCTTGCGTTGTGTTACACATGTTTAACAGATAATGCTGTGTTGGTATGGCTGAAGCTCACACTGCAGCTGGGGTGTCACCTTTCAGCAGGGAGGGGAAGATACCTGCCAGGCTGCCTAGGACAACAACCTCCAGAGATGCATTCAAGCCCAGCCTTGATGCAGAAAGATGGTTGCGGTCATCTTCAGCCATGTCCCTCAGCCTTTCTGCTTTCTTCCTATCATTCTCCTGTCCCAGTAGTCTCAGGCTTTACAGCCATATTCACCAGAAAATAGGAAGGGAAATAAAGAAGAAGAATTAATAGCCAAATGTTTGCTACCAGTTTCTCTTTGTTTTAGTGGTTTTTCAGCCAGGATGGAAGCCTAGGTATTATTCCTCTGTAATGTCTCGCTAAGCAGATGGTGAAAAGCATTTGGCACAGAAATAAAGTGATACCTGAGCATATTCTGCACTTCAATAGTGCCTTTTATCCCAGAAGCTCAAAGTTATGAAGCAACACGCCTGTGAGTTTGTCCCTGTCATTATTTCCCATTTTAAATATGGGAAAGAGAAGTATGGAGAGGTTAAATAGCCTGCCCAGAGGTGGAATGCAGCCTGTAACAGAGCTGAAAATAAAAGGCTTTTCTACCCATCCCATAGGTTTGTCAAAATTTCACAACTCTCACAACTAGTGAATTTAATATTGTCGTTTAAGAGAAAATCTTTGTCATAACTTTCATACTTCCCAGGTCAGGCCTAAGATCCCAGAGTGAATTGTGGTTTGGCACCACGGTTATTGGCACATAATTGCTATGCTGTATTGCTCACCAGTAGAATCCCCTTATCTGGGGTATTGTCTTCCTGAACATTTTCAGTAATTCAAGTAGAATCTTGAATTCAAGATTTTATGGGGGGTGTGAAATCATTTTAAAGGGTTATCTAGAGCTTTGCTGCTGTGCCAGACATCCCCAAAAGCTGGGCTCAGGGGAATATGCAGCAAAAATCCATTTAACCCAGTTGCAATTTCTTTTGCTTTGCAGTTTACCTGGAAACAATGCCAAGAGAAAAAAGAAGGTAGCGTACATATGAGTTGGATCCCTGCTGGCGTGAGATAGTGCAAAGGTTGTACCTCATGGGACTCAGGGAACCATCAGACAGACGCATTTATTCTCTCATTGACTTGGCATTGTGTTATGGTAGGTAAATGCTGTTTCTTCCCCCTGTCTGGGTCTGTAAGGCAGCCTTCTGGATTAGGATTTCGCTATGGGGCGCAGACCGAATAGCTGATTTTCTCCAGGCTGAGGTTCCTTCCCAGCCAAAGCTGTCCCTCTGATAACAAGCCAGTCCCCTTTCCCTCAACAGAACCTGCGAGGTGAATGCAGAATTGCCACTTTAGTAACCCAGGTTTCTTTTATAATTGCTTACAGACAAAAAGCCCCAGGCGGATGCTGCTTTATTGCTTACATTCCAGGGTTTTCTACAAAATATCTGCATATTTAATAGCATTTTCAAAAATACATTGAATTTTCTTTTAGCAAGGCAGTAACGGCTTATAGCAGGGAGCCAAATTGCTAGTGAGGAAATGCACATTAAATGAACATTTCAATGTTATTAAAAATAATGTGCAGCCTTCGAAAAATGCAGGCCTAATACGATTTTGGAAAACAAATGAGGAGCTCCAATAAGTTTACAGCCGTTGAATGCCTCCAAGTAATGATTGTTGCTGACATTTTCATGCTTTATTTTTAATTGCTGCAGCTAATAATGCTAATGAGGTAAGAATGACAATGGCTTAGGCCTACCAGTGGCAATGGTGAAGGGGAGAGCGTTGAGTCGGCAGCCGCCCTGCTGGGCACCCGTCCTGCCTCATCTTTCCCAGATGAAGACCTGAGGCACTCCAAGCCTCAGAGTTCCTCCTCCCTATGCAGCCACACAGAACAGAATGCAGAAGGGACCTTTGGGAGTGAGAGCCCACCGACAAGAGAGGCCACCCTTGTCTGACCCTTGGACATGGGTGCTGCTGTTTGGCTTTGGTGAGCTCAGCGTTAGAGCGCCGCTTGGGACTGTACCAGGAGGGAAAGCAGCCTCCTCTTTAATCCTTGATGCGGAATTAACCCAGAGCAGATTGTTCTCATGAAAGGTAGCACGGACTTGTGCTTTGATTTAGGGGGCCTGCTGCTGGATTTATTTGGTGTGTAATTAAAACCTCTAGACTTGCTGATTCAGCCATAGTTATGACCCTGATTTGATCACTGTATTGTTCCATTCCTAATCCTTTGGTGAGGTTAGAGCAGGTTAATCTTAGCGAAATGTTTGCTTAATTCTACCCTTGCTCATTTGTTCTCTTAATAAAATCTGCATAAAGAATGGAGAAATAGTAACTCTTTCAGCTTGTTCCAATTACTCTGAGAGCAAAGCTAATTCAGCTGAAGCAGCTTAAGAGCAACTTGAATGTGTTTCTACAGTTGAGGCTCTGTGCCAACAGAAGATGAGGCACCTTCTCTGCTCCGGAGCAGTGTCAGTATGTTCCTCTGGTTAAAATCTGGAACATACCCATGTCTGGTTCTTGGATGTTGCACGGCTTTTTTTCTAGTCTTATGCCTTGCTGCCCACTCCTGCCAGGCTCAGTCTTTCTGCCTCTTTTGCTCCTCTTCCAGTCTGCTGCTGCTCCCATGGCACATTAACAAAGGAGAAGAAATGGAATTGAGTGTATGGGTGTTCACCATGCCCATTGTGAGAAGCAGAAGGCTTTTTCTATTGGCTCTGTCTCATCAGACAGGACTTGTGGCTAAATGCCCCTTCGGTGTGACCCAGTATGGTTATCCTTATGGTCCTCTGTGATTGGCAGTGAGGCATTCAATTTTTGCAGGCATGAGTGATCCAGAAAACCAGAGATCTAGATGTCTGTTAATATAGACATGAATAAGAAGACATCAGTGTCCTTCTGTTGTTCTTTACAGACCAGTTCAGAAGCTGGGAAAGCAGGGCAGTGGTGTGGGAGAGTTGATTTGTGGTGACTGGTTTTACCACAGGGTGTTTCACAGCTGGCACATCTTTAGCACACAGAGGGAACACCAGCTGCCAAAGTGCATGCAAGCACAAACCCAGCCTCACCCTTTGCTATGCAGGGGTTGGTGGGCAGCAGAGTAAAACTTCTTTCTGCTGTGCTAGATGTTCAGCAAGCCCGGGGGAGGGAGTACACTGTAGGCAGGAGGGGTGTCTTCATCCCTCTGTGCTACAGAGCTTGCTCCAGAGCAGCATGCAGGGGTGGGGAACTGAAAAAGCGGAAAAGGAGATTATGGGAAGAGAAACACAGCTAGTGGATCTGGAGTGACCTCAAGACAAAAGGCTTGCATATGCAGGAAGGTCTAGCAATGGCTCTGGGATACATTCCACTGTTTCTGAAAGCTTTTCTCCTTTGCACTCACTCGAAGTCATGCTCCGTCATGAGACGACCACATCCGTGAATGTACTGACGAAGTTACGCTTAGGCACCTTCCTCTGGAGTATAAATGCTAAAAAACGTGGCATCCATAAGGGATACATCACTTCTCATCCATAAAGGATACATCAGTAAGAGGAGCACAATAGATGGATGTGTTGCCCAAAAGGAGGGACAAGGCAAAAAACCATATCTAAATGGAAATAAAAGAATCTAAAGTGAAACCTGAGCAGGGGGTATCTGTACAGACTGCAGCCCCTGGCTGTCACAGCGAGCACTTGGCGCATGTCAGAGTGGATGTCTGAGCAGAGAGAGAACTTGAATCATTTTTACTCTCTGCTAAATGCAGCCTCTCAGTGGAAATTAAAGCTGCTTTAATTTTATGATACCTTGAGGGGCCAAATCTGGTCTAAGCGTTACTACAGTGTTGGGAAGACTCACCCACATAAGTACCCTGTTTCCTTTTTTTTCCAGCCACACTTCCAAGCCCCACCAGAGGTGAAGCTGCGGCGCTTGAGATTGTGCTGGTTTGGTTGCACTGGGTGGGGATTCGCCCCGGTACCCCAGAGAGGTGCTCACAGATGTATAAGATGGCTCTTTGGCTGGAAGAGGAGGCCTGGCTGAGGTGTACTAACAAAGTAGTAAAAGTCTCAAAATAAGCAAGACGATGGCAAGAAAATGTTCAAAGAAGCATGACGATCTGTGGCTTCGGAACAATAGGGAGCTCCCACCACAGTGAGCAGAAAACAATACCATATTGGCCGTGGCGCTTTGCTGCCAGGAACGCCGCTTTACAGACCACAGGAGAAATCTCTCAAACATGCTCCAACTTCTGCGCTTGTTTGGTGAGCCAAGTCACAAGTCCCTTCCTCGCTTCTTACTTATATCACGCCCTAAAGCATTACAGACGAGTGAAAAAAAGATTTAAGCCCTGAGAAGAGAAGGCAGAATGGTATTAAACGGGATTTCATTTGGGGGGCAAGGAATCACTCTCCTGCTCTGTGGATAGTGCATGTACCGAGTGGGAGAGTAGGAGAGAGCACATATGACTGGGTCCTTCCCTAAAAAAGAGAAGACCTATTTGTGACACACCCCTGCTCCACATGCCTGTCCCAAACTCTTTTTACTCTTACGCCTTCCTCTCCTCCACAGAAACACAAAGACAACTGAAACGAGCATAGTCGGAAAGACCTCCGAAGTGTGGCTTGATTTCGGCACTAAATCTCCCCTTGATGGCTCACAGTGGCACTGTATTGCCAATAGATTATAGGGTTGCAGCTATTTTCTACGCAGGAGAACACACAAAGGAACCCCCGCCAGCCCTAGCAGTGCTCTCAATCAAATAAAAACCCTTTAGCTTCCTGTTGCAGAGCTCTCTCTTGGTTTCATGTATATTTTATCAAAGTTACATGCAGTTCTGATACTTGTTTCTAAAGTGCTTTAGTATGAATCCCAAGATGTATTGAAATGCTGCAGTGGCCCTTTTTAAAAAATCAAGGTTAGAGTAGAGAAAAAATGAAATGGCTTGACTCCGTAGCGTGTAATAAGGGCAAATTCTACTCAACAGGCTTCTATTGATATAAATAAGCAGAAGAAACACAACCGTACATCTATATGAAATCATTTCGCTCCTTGTAATTGTACCCTGGGAGCAGCAGGAACAAAGAGGAGCTCCACGGTTTCACCTCTCATAAATGAAGGTCCTGCAATGATCGAAAGCCATTTTTTTTTTGCCAGAAGTGCTTTTACAAGCCAACACACAAGTCAACACAGAAGAGCTATGCCCTCAGTGGTAGCCAATTACTGTGAAGATAGTTAATAGCAATCTGAAAAAGAAAAAAAAAATTGCCAATTGGGATTTTGGGGTTTTTGCTTTTTTATTTTATGTCTTAAGCTAAGCTGTGAGGGAAAAAAAATTGCAATGATCTTTTCAGAAGAAAGGAGTATGTATTTTTTAAGCTGCATTTCACGACTCCTTTGTCTTTCAGGCATTTGCAAATTTTAGATCAAGAAGGATGGACAGAAAGCATGTTCTGGCTACAGTATAATAAGGCATTTAGGTTGAAGTCAGCAAGAGCCAGCATACTGGAGGGGTGATTTAAAAAAAAAAAAAGAATTCATTTTGTATGTAATAAAGCTTTAGTACTTACAGCTGTCCTCTTCTTCAGTAATACATTTCACAACATAACAGGCATAGATGAAGCCCGCCAGCTGAAACAAAATGTAATAGCATTAGATGTAAAGCAAATACAATAGAAAAACAAGAGCTGGTTTTAGAGAAGCAACACCAGAAATAGAAATAACAAAATACACCAGACCCTGTTTGAGGAGGTAACGATAATTCTTCCCAACAGTTTGTTAATTTTAATTGGAAATAGTCAGGAGAATTTTGCATCTTTCTTGAGAAACACACCCTTCGATAAAACTTCTAAAAATTGATCAAAATTTTTCCCTTGCTTAATTGACTTCTTTTTAATTATTGAAAACCAGAAAACCAAATGGGTGGTCGGATGATGGGCTTTTAGCCCCTGAAAATGTAAATATCTCTGTCAAAATAAAATTTTCTATCCAACAAAACCTGGCATTCTAACAGAACTCTGTTTTTAGCAGAACCTTGACAGCTAAACCAAGGACGAATTCAGTGCAATTGTAAACCGGCTCTGTGGTGATATTTTATCACTTGAAATTAGGGCTGTGGATTAGTGGGACTTGTTTCTGTATCTGCAATAGCCCACAAGCCTTCAAGACATGGCTGGCACTTTGGATAGGTCTGGATGTGTTTACTTCAGCATCTCATGCTGCAGCTGGCAAATTTATATCATCTCATTGCCTTATTCCTCTCCTCAGAGCATGCCCAGAAGAGCATTGTAAACAGAAGCAACAGGATTTAAAGAAAATGAAAATCTGGAGTGGTTCATGAGTACCATGGCTGATTACTTATCAACACTATCACCTGGAAAAATAAAAAAGGGGAATAAATGGTCAATGTCACACATCCCACAGGCCAAGTATCATGCTAGCTCCTCCACCAAGTTCTGTCATCACTGAGAAGTAACACCAGAAGCAACCGAACAAATACTGGAGCACCAGCCTGTGCCACATGTCACACATTTTATGTGGCTTCCCTTACATGTAGATCTGGAGGATTTTCTCTACTGATTGCCAACAAACCTTTTTTCATCGTTTAGCTCATCACTGAAGTTTGCGTGGTAGGACGTGAAAAGAATTCAGGTTGTTTGATCTCTTTGGAGTAAAAAATGAGCCATGCTGTTGAAATGTATTATTCTGTGCAGGTCACCTCACAGAGATCTTTTCATGAGCTGCAAACCCAACTGTAGACTTTGGGAATTAGTTCTTTATACAGATAATAAAAATGCCTAAAGGCTTCAGCCAGAACAGAGCTCTCTGTGTGTGTGGTGCAAACCCCATAATTTATGGCTGAGAGAGATGATGATCTTAATTTCAGACAAAGCAATCAGTGGGTCAGACAGTAAAAAGAGTGAAATCTCAGAGGAGACCATGCATTGTTATGAAAACTGGTTAGTGCAAATGGATTTTTTTTTTTACATTAAACCAAGCCACACCTACAATCACTGCAATATTGTGGGTTCTTAGAGCCCTTAATATTACCCGTATACATGAAATGCAAACAAATCCATTCTGTTTCCTAGTGCCTTCATACCCGAGGCAGTGACTGTGCCTAATTTACTCCAGCTCTCTCAGAGACATTCCTGGTATTTCTCTCAGTTTTCTATGTAGAAAGCTCTCCATATCTACAAATGCTAGGTTCTAACATCTATATGGGTGAGAGGTGGCTAAAGAAAGAAAAAAAAAGGCCAGCCCCAAGAGTTTTCTGAAGAGATCAGAGATCAGAGTGTGATTTGGAGATCACGCTACAGCCAGCATAGCTGCTAACGGCTTAAGTTCCTTTTAGGAGCCCAGAAGCTGCATTACAACAGAACTAAATCATTAATATTGTCATTTATTATAAATCTGCCTTATAGCGCTGCTGGGAAGATTTTACACCTGGGAAGGATGAAATATTCACCGCTGGACACAAAGAACACGCTGTACCAAGAACAGTGGCATTCAGCTAATATTAGCATTTCATCTCTGTTTTATTGTATCACTCTTTCCTTTGGTTTCTTGACTTCAAGACCGGGGGCTAATTTGCTCCACTCATTTATGCCCTGCATAACCCCATTGCCTTCAATGACATTACATGAGGTTTAATTCGGCAACGAATTAGGCCCAGAAAGGGTGTTCGTAACTGATTCCATTCTTGGTTGTGAACCTTGGCTTAATAGTTTCTCTGTTCTCTTTTTACAGACCATCAGATCCAAGATAGCTGAATAGTTGCATCTCTAGTAGGCAACTGCAATGGTAAAGCTTTTCTTGTAATACAGTTCAATACTTCACTATCTGCTAAAACACAAGTTCACGTGCTATCAACTAAACTTCTCTCACAAAGCACAGCAAACAAACTGCAACACAAACCGTGCTTACAACTGATCTTTTAATTGTATTCAGTTGCATCCCTTAAATGTCTAGGGAAATCTTTTGATATATAAGTAAATCCTACAGCATTTCATCAGATGAGCTTGCTGATTAAAAGAGTGCCTTAAAGCTAGAAATTGTTCTGTTCTAAATACAAATGGAAGTTTGTTTCCCATGAGATAATCAGAGTTCATAAAATAAACTTCCCCTTCTCCCACATTTATCCAACCCTTTGCTTCGTACACATAATAATTTTGTTTTAATTTGAACATCACATTAAGTTTTTGTTTTTTTCTCTTTTTTAATGAAGCCATTTATCACTTCTGATCCAGTGATAGCTATTCAAGATTTATCTTCTAATTGCATCAGCAGCAGAGGGCACACACTCAGAGCTGAGCTCCAGAACCAAGAGCGGCAGTTTTTACGTTGAGTATGCTCAATGGCCTGAGCCCATGGTGAATGCAGAGACCTCTAGGATGGAGACTGGGAACGTTCCTCCTCCCCAGTGAACTCAGACTTCCTATGGGAAGGGTGTAGCTCATCTACGCACATGGCAGAGATTTCTTGGGGACCAGCCAGGTAATTATTGTTTGTTAGTTAATGAATTCCCGCACAGATGAAGGGCTCACCCAAAATTTGCCACCTTTGTTATAGTGCAAGATCCATTTCTTTGACCTTGTTTCTCTAAGAAGAACACGCTGCAATGTACCTAAGTACAGCACCAAATAAATAAAATTAATTCCAAACAAAACACTCCACTGAACACACTCCTCCCCCTGGAGAAAAGATGAGAGAAAAAAAACCCAAACCCAAACGACAGAGGTTAGTCACATCACTTGATGTGTTCCTAGGAAGCCCTCAAACACAGCAGTGCTCAGTGCAGTATGAGAATTACACAGAGCAGAGTCTTCCTGATTCAGTATCTCAGGAAGATTTTTGTCTCATGTGAGAAGGAAGGGAATGAGTCCTCAGAGATAAAGAGATAAAGAAGAGAAGGAGCCTGACTGTCTCGGAAAATCAGCTTAAAAATGGTAAAGCTACCTTGAAAATTCTTGTTGCTTTGCATCTCTTTTTTTTTTTTTTTAATTATTAACTGAGCTTTCTTTTATAAACCATGTAGCGATAAAAGGAAGTAGGTGTAATGAACAGAAGATCAGTTCTGGATCCCAGGCCCATCCAGATTAGGTGTCTACATCTGTCCCATTCACATTTTAACGCTCTAGTATGGGCCTCCAGAGGAGAAGAAACTGTTAACAACACTCCTGCTCATTTCTACATATAGCAATTAGTGAATGCATGTTTTTATGGACCTCATTTTCTGCAGCTTGAAAAAATCTGCTCTTTACAGCTTTCTCTGATGTGTTCATATGAGAATATAAATGAACACTGCTTTTTCTAAAAGTGACACATTGTTCCCTGGGTGTTGCTTTGATGGCATCTGATGACCATTTTTATATACAATAATCTCAAAAACTTTTAATTTTTTTTTAGGTTTTTTTTTTTCCCCTCTATAAACACCTTGATAAAACCATCATTGCTTCTGTCGAGGAAAAAATGAAGACAAGCAAAAACCTAAAATAAATCAGCAATATAACAGCACTACTGAAAGTTTGGCAATGAGATTAATTACAGAATTAAGTTAATGCATCTTATTGCCTTATTATAGACATATAAGGCAAACAAAAGAGTAGACAGAATATTTCCTACCGAAGTCAGCAGTGTCCTGTTATACTGCTAGAGACTCTTAGCAGATCCTGAGTTTTCTGTGAGTGTACTTCCAGACTTGCTCAAAATGTCAAGTGCTGTGATCAAACTTAATCAGAATCGGTATTGATCACAATCCTGTCTTGCTATTTTTTCTCACTTCTTTTATGGAGATGAATGTTTTCATACACTGCAAATAACATCAGATTTGGGGAAAAGGCTGTTATATGAAAACTCATCATTCCCGGTCAAAGACCCCACCTTTCCCTCTTTTAAAGCAATATCTGTATAGATAATTATTAAGAGTTATCTTTGTTAAGCCGGACACCTGAAATAAAAGAATGACAGCAAGGAAGAAACAAAACCAAAAAGTGGGTAAGATCTGAGTGGGATAAGGTGGTGAGGAGAAGGCTCAGGATGAAGACGAATGAGTTAAGGCTTATGGAAATACTACGTGGTCTTGGCTTCACTGAAGGAGCATGTTTTATTCTATAACTGGAGAAAAGGAGAAAAGGACTTTAGTATAAAAACCACAAAAGTATTGTGTTTTCCTATGGAAAAATATTACAGTATCATTTGAAACAGCTGAGGCATGTGCATTTACTTTTCATTTCTAAGTTTTTTCAGGATTCTACAAATACTTTGGTTTTTAGACCTTAGCAAAAAAATAGGCTAGTTCAAGCAATAATAATGCAGAATTACATGGAGGTTAATTTTGGCCCTGGGAACTTCATATTGCAAAGCTGTGATGTTACATGTCTACCCATGTGCAATTTAATCATATTTTTTAAGCTTACAGAAGGCTGCACATACAAAGCCTTTGTAATGCTGTGCATTTAAGGAACAGTGTTTCATTAAAAGGCATTTTTGGAGGCTGAAGAGAGATATATATACCTTATGAGCAACTGAAGAACTGGAGAATTAGTATCTAGAAAGCTTCCAGTGTATTGATTCTCAGAAAAATCATACTCATTATTTAGCAGAAAAGGTGAGACAGAGACCTCTCTCTCAAGATCTATAGAATTAAGTCAGTGTCATGGGGGTTCTAAAGCTGCCCCCTGCAAAAACCCTTTCAAGTATGATTTCACTGCCTGCAGCACTGCCGCATCGGTGAGTGAACATCACTGCTAGAGTTTAATATAGAACTCAAGCCACGTTCCATGGGAACTATTCTGTTGAGGTAGGCTTTTATTTGTGCGTACGTTTAATATTATGAGAACCCTGTCATTCCTCCAAGTTTAACTACCTTTCATAATAAACGGAGCACTGGAAAACTATTGATATCAGGCCAGATTCCTGATGGGGAATGTCGACTTTGTGGCTTTGGTCATTCTTCAACAGAATTAACTATCTATGTGCTGTCTGGAAATAATAATTCATTAGTATGGCCAAGTAGCTTTATTCTGTGCAATAAAATAATTATTAAGGAAAGACAATGTTAAATTGCTGTGTCCACAATAATATCTAGTGGGCAATCATGAAATTTAAAACCAAGCCAAATCAAAGCCATAATTTCTTAGCCTATGCAGTTGTCAAATTCTTTCTCTTTCCTTTCTTAAGCTGAAAGTTGCTCCAGAGGTTTTTGATATTTTTTTTTCAGCAGGCACAGTAAAAACATGAATCATAAATACAGATAAATCTAGACACATTGGAAAAAAGAAGTGTGATAAAAATTGCTTTTATTTCAACCAGTGCATCATAAGCTTTTTTATATCAGCTGTCTAGAAGGTGCTTAGCATAAAGTCTTTCTTTATTTCTCAGTGGACTATCCAATTTTCTGGAGATTTCCTTTTTGTATAAGTGTTTGAAGATCACTGTGAAGACCTGTTAGAATGTTATTGTTTGAAAAGCTGCTGGGCTCTTGAGAGTGGTTCGGTCTTGTTCAGGGCAGCCGTTCCCTTAGCGTCTTCCCTGGCAAGCTTTTTCACCTGATGAATTGAAGAGACCACAGGGGCACTGGAAATCACAGCACTGTGGCTTGTCAGATAAGAGCTGTGCAAACCTTTAACAACGGTAGAAAGCAAGAGATACTTACCTATTTTGAAGCTGTATTACAGACACTCGGTTTGACCCAAATTTCCTGAAAGTTTAGCAAGACTTTTCTGCAAATCTGACCTGAAACTTTCTACAAATCTTCCCTCTTCCTAGGTATTTCAGTGTGATTTATGCTTTTGATAACCACATGATATTTGGCGTTTTTCCATTATTTCATCTCACAGCTAAAGAGGAGGATGTCCCTTTTCCTGCTTCAGAAATCAAAGACAACCAAAAATACAGGGGCTATCAGCTTGTACAAGGCAGAACTAGGGATGGCTTATCGCCGACCTCTGTGTTAACTGAACTGCAGAGCATTGTGTAGGTTCAGGCTCAGTGCTGAACTTTGCAGACCTGCTCCCACAGGCGAAATGCCCTGGCTGGAACTCTACTGGATTCCCTCAGGAAGCTGAAGCAGGCACGTCTCAAGGGGCAGAGGGGAGGCCACCACAGGTTGAGCAGTGTTGGTCCCCCCATCACAGCTCAGAGCAATGATAGGGCTGGGAAGTCAGGGGGAAATCCCAGCAGGTACTGGGTGCAGCTCAAGAGCTCATTGCTCGGGGCAGGCTAAAGGCATTAGTGCTGCAAAATAACCCTGTTAAAAACTAGAGAAATTTTAATTTTCACTTATCTGCTTTTGCGGAATTGTCTTGGCTTTATATTTTCTCACTTGATTAAGGTTTAAGGATATATTTGGTTACATATTTTTGTTAATTCCATCCAGACTGAGTCTATGGGAAGCCCTGAAAATGGAAAAGGTGCTGTTTCCTCAAGGCGTAGCTCTGAAACCCAACTTGTCACTGTTACAACAGAGCTCTGATTGTACAGAGGTCAACAGTGTACAGTGACTGCTGTTCACATCAAAGGGATTTAGCCATTAGAGTTGTGTATATTGGGAAAAATCATCCCATTTATTTTTAAAACAAGGCAAGCTGCCTCTATCCACTTGGCAACAGCAAACAAAACAAAACAAAACAAAGAATGAAGCTGAAAACTATAGTAAAAGGCTTAAAATACATATCACCCTGTTCATTCTGTTAATAACAGGAATGGATTATTAAAGCAAAAGTATATATGTGTTTGTATGTGGCTCTGCTCTGAAGGTTTTATAGCAAGAAAACTTCTATGGAAAGAAACTTCAGACCTTTTTCCCCTCTTGTCTTCTGGGAATGCTTTGGAATGGTTTAATCATCTGGCTCTGGTATCTGACTGCCTTTGGCGGCAGTAGATTTTCTTATCACTATGTCTAACTGTGTGTCACCTTTTCCAGACAGCCATAGGATTAGGATAAGAAAAATTGGTTCTTTATGCTGCAGATCTAACAAAGCCACAGACTGCTCACAACCCACCAAATGAATGCCTGGCATTTTAAATTGAACTGCATTAGAAGAAACAGTTGATTATCAATGCTACACACTTTTGAGGGGCAGTAGGAAAAAAAAAAATGCATGTTTGAAGTTTGTGCAGATTGTACAGGGGGAAACATTTTGATGGTGCAAGAGAACTCGGAATTCCTGATAAATAAACACATACGAGTGCTTCTATTCAGTGAAAACCCATCCCTCCATGTTGAGGCACCCATATGGCAAGTGAACCTTGATGATGTGAGTGCGAACGCCGGGGCCTCGGATCTGGGAAACAGAAGCATTCAGAGGAGAGTGAGTAGAGGCTAAGAAAGGGAGTAATATGTTGTTGTGTCTGCCAGTTTCTCAGGATTGTGGCCAACCATGAAAACTGTGTAGAGTAAGAGTTCAGAAAGGAAGTACAGGTAATTTTCTCTTCTCCATCACTGCATGTTAGATCAAGTTAGAGCAATGCTGTCATATAAATGGCAAGAGCCAGAACATTTCATCAGGGGTGAGAGAGGCTTTCCAGTAACAACTGACTCTTTCCCTGTGATGTTATTTATTTTCCCTGTGATAAATTGCTGTTTATTTGAAGGCTCTGATGGCGGTCGTAGGGTCAGGAAGCTTCATGGTACATGACAGCTTTGGCACTACACTGGCTTCATGGTGGTGGTCGTGGTGTAACAGCCTAATAATGCTCTGATCAAAATGCTGCTGTGATGGCTGGTGATGGTGGTGTTGACAAGGCAGAATGATGTGCAGTATGCAAAGTGCACAGCTGAGCTAAAGCAACCTGAACAGTCAAGTTCATTACTTTAACTTACAAAAAGAAAACCAAATAGGGCATTAATATGAAAAGCTCTGGATGGTGTGGTCTAGACGAATTGGGTCTGAAATGATAAAACCTGAGCATCGATTATTAAAATACAGTAATAGTCATTCAGAAGCCCAGTAAGAATCGTGGACTAACAGCAGAGGAATAGACAGATCTCTTTGACAGTGACAACAGCAACAGAGCTGCCAGGAAGGTGACTAAGTCAGGGAGAGGCTTTGCCTGTGCTCTCTGGCTGTCTGTAGCCATGCACAAGATGGGAAGGTGGGATATCTGACAGGATAGCCTCTCTCTCTGGCAATGTATGTGGAAGATGAGGAAAAATGGACTTATCTTAACCAAATAGCTCCCTCAAGACTCATGCTCTGGAGTAAGGAAAGAGAGAGATCTCAGCGAAAATACAAAGTAGTCTGCATGGGGTGCTCCACATCATTACATCTCCCTAGGACCCATACATCTAGCAAATGCATTGCTTAGCACAAACATTTTGCTCTAGATGCGCAATATAACAGCATCAAGTGTCAGGGGGGTTTCAAGGTCAATAAAACCTCTTCCTGTGGCATCTAATGTTAAAGTAACTGAACTCAGCTCATGTTTCAGTGCTATTTTTCCTCTCAGCATTAGCCTACTGCAGGCTTTTTCCACCTTTGTAATCCATAATAAAAGATATGTTTCAGTGCTACCTTTTCCATTCAGCAAAATCAGCTAAGCAGGCTTCAAAAAAGCAAATGCCAAAGCACTTTGTGAAACCTTTCCTGCAAAAGGAGAATCACTGGAGAGTTTAAAGGAATATCACACCATGCAGCCTACGCCAGTACGAAAAGAGATTACCCTCTAGAGCCTCCAAGCGGAAGGACAGTTTGAATTCCATGGCCAAAGGTACCTTTCCCCTTACAGCCCTTCTGCTGAAGGGCAGGGAATCACTCCCTTGTTTATTCAGCATGAAAAATAGCGATCTCCTTGGCCTGAATGGAAATAGCTTGATGGCAAAGGTCCCAGTCACCGCCTGCGGTGGCAGAAGACGTATGAATCAAGTCTGCACTATGTGTGACCAAAAACACTTGATCCTTTTAGCTGAAGATTCCAGTAACATCATATCACATGAGGCATTTGGGGCGAATGACGAATTATAAAAAGAGAACATTCTCGGAAAGGCCGTGTCCTCAGAGTCTGTGCCTCATTGCAGAGAGTTAAGGGGATGAGTTATGTTTGACAGTTTATGAACCTTGTTAATATAATGCAGTACCTGGGAGTGTGCCAGCCACAGTGATCAAGGAAGTCTAAATTAGACCTCTGCCATCGGCAGACATCAGATGCCCGTTTAAAACTAAATGTTTCATCTGAACCAGGCACATCTCTCGTTATCCTCTAAAGCAGTGATCGTCAGCTTGAAGGTCTGTGTGGCTCTCAGTAGCCGGCACACATCTCTTCCCTAGGTCTCAGTAAAAGGCTATTTAACATGCTGATGCAGAAGCTGCTCTGGTAGGAAGAGCACAAGTGACAGCAGTACTTTGACATGTTAGTCCTCATGAAAAATGTGAGGTTTGTAGGTTTTTTAACCCACATGTGGTGAAGGCTGTAGCTCTGTCACCTGTTCCAGGCACAGGTCACTCAGGGCAGATCCAGTGGCAGACTGGGATGCCTTGGCCCCTGCGGGAGAGGTGAGGGGAAGCTTCTGCACCAGCAGAGAAGGACAATCTCCATCCAGCCTCCACACTGCCAATGGACCACATGAAGTGAGAGAAAAGGCCATAGCCCTTTTCCTCCTGCTTTGGCAGCAGCACACACAATAACCACCATGCTGGTACAGCAGCTGTGTTCCTTCTTTGTTCCTGAAAGTGCTCTGTCTTTCTTCCTACCTCCAGAAGCTCCCACTTCTGTGACACAGAGCTACAGTGCTCCCTAACACGAGCTTCAAAACAGCACAATCAATTTTTTTTCTTTTTTTTTTTTTTTTTTTGTTACAAAATCTGTAAAATTGAGATAATAGTGCCTGTTTCATCAGGGCACTGTAAGGTTCCAGACATCATTATGACTTTTGGTTTGAGATTTTGGATGGAAAGCATGACAAGTGCTACAGCTGTGCATTCTATTCTACATTGTTTTTAATTCATTATATTAGAGTACTCTGCGAAGAATAATAGCAATGTCTTAATGCTTTATTTTTAATATTGTTTATATCTAATTTTTGTATTCCAACTCTTTATAGTGTCTTTTTAATTGTAATTCTCAGACTCAGCTCTGACAGAGAGTCTTTGGTAGATAGAGATTCAGTGTTATTGACTTGAACAGATGCACCACGTCTTTGGAAAATGAAAGACAAAGTTATATCCTACTGAGGGTCAGAGAAGAAATGATTCTTAGATGTTCGGTTCTCCTACATCACCTGTTCAGTGCCAAAACTGAGAAGCATGACCTTATTTCATCTGGTTCTATTGCCTTGGCAGAATAAAGGGCAGGGAGGATAATTTAATTGGCGAGACATGAGAGAATGCAATAGAACACTGTGCAATGAGGTCCAACTCGCACAGCCATCTTTGAAGACAGCCGAGTTGTGTGGCTGCATAGCAACAAGAAACATAGTGTAAAGCCGAAATACGTCATATTTAATGAGATTTTTTCCCTTGGTTTCTTATATATCCACAGTCCTATTGATATCTTTAAAAGTTATGAAAGAGGTATAAGAGTTTTAGAGAAAGTGTCCGTAGTGTTGAGTTAGCCCTTTCAGAAGAAGGAACAAAAAAATTCTGTTGTCACAGGTCAGTTCTAATCATGTTTGCAATTCAAGAGCTTGTTGATCTGCCCTTCATTATTCACTGGTGCCCTAAGAGTAGAGCATATTATCTAACGTAAATAAGAATACTGGGAATTAGGAGATAGGTCCATACGGTCTAAAAGCTGTCTATTACATCTCCTTTAATCATGGACACCTTAAATCATCTACTGACACACAAGAGACACTATTGTTTGGCCCCATCTCTAGATATGTAGTCTGGTAGAACATGAAGACATTCTACTTCATCAGAACTCATGGATTAGGAAGTTAAGTTAGATAGTTGGAATGATTATGCAATTCTTAGGTCAATAGCTAGGGAATTACAACATTATTGAGCTAGGATATTTATTTCTGAAACCATTCTGCTTCACCGAATAGACAAAACTAGGTGCCTTCACCAACTGGTTACTCTCAGCATCCTCATCTTTCCTTGTGACAGTGTGTATGTCATATCTGGAACACTATGGGTCATGCCTTTTTGCATAATTTGTGAAGTTAACAAATAAAGAGTAAAAAACTCCAACCCAAACCTTACCTTAATTATCTGAAATATAACGTATTCAACAAATATCATTCTTAAATAACTTGTTGACAGGTAAATATGGAAATTGGTCTCTGTTAGGAGGAGTGAAGACAGTATCTGACAAACAGTTCACAGGGTTTTGAGCAACCCGGTCTAGTGGGAGGTGTCCCTGCCCATGGCAGGGGGGTTGGAACCCGATGATCTTCAAGGTCCCTTCCAACCTAAACCATTCTATGATTCTATGATTCTGTGTGGAAAAACTTTGCTTTGAGCTAGCAAACAGCTATTACCAGCTACTTTGGACTTCTGCCTTCCACAGTGACAAGGTACCAGTGATGATAATTGAAGCAAAAATATGTATATCTTGCTGTTATGAATCGCTGTGAAAAGTCATTACTTTTATAGGCCATGTATTTGCAGAGACTAGCAATCCATTTTACCAAATTCTGCTCTGTGATTTAGACAGAAAGTTAGTAAATTCTCCCACACTTATACTTACATAATAGAAAAAAATTGGGCAGAATGGGCAACTATCTTGTATAAAGTAAACCTGGCATGGAAGCCCCATTTTTAAATTGACCAAGGAACTTAGGAGCTTTTTGATGACCTTTAGCTAGAGAAGTGTGTAAATGAGTTTTGAAAGTAGGATTTACAAGCTTTTGACAAAATTTTATCTTTTATAAGCATCATATCAATTTAGGCGTCTATTTTAAACTATTTAATTGCAGTGAATGCAAAATGATAGTTCTATTTAGTCCACAAAGACACTCAAGAAAATTTCAACTTAGTCATAACATTTATTGATAATCCTAGCTAATCAGGTGAATAGATCCTGGAAATCTTCACTGTGGAGGAAAACAATTGTCTTTTAATAATTCTAGTCCTATCATGCTTTATTACTTTGTCAAATGCTGGGCACATCACTGGAAAGGTTAAAGGTTATTGTAATTCTGAAGCTATGCATTAATATACTATTTGATCTAAGATTTGAAGTAAACCACCTTATCTTTGTGAAGGTTCTTCTTGTTACAGATGAGCTACACTTGCATAAACTCATAGATTTGTTTGGTTTTTCGCTGATGTTTAGCGCAGTAAAACACTAATGCTATCTTTTGAATGCTAAAGAAGATACATAGTTCTTGGAAAATGTATAACACAGTATTACCAGCCAATAAATCATCAATCTGCAGTGACATAAGTCTGCAGCATAAACATGGAAAGGTACAAGGTATAACACATTAGGTATGCAAGTCCAGTGGAAAGCCAGAGACATTGCAGAATAAATTTAGAGTTATAGAAAATGGAGGAAAAGCAAACAGAGTATGAAAAAAACCCAATATTTTATGCCAAAACAAATGAAACAGCATCCAAACATTCAGTGAACAGGGACTGGAGTGGTAGCAGGCCTTATTAGAGATAAAAGGTACAATCTGCAAGGTTTGACATATGAAAATGCTACCCAAATAAAATAGGTCCTTTGCTTAGATGTCTACAAACCAGAGTTGACACAGGTCCAATAAGCAAGTCTCTGTTTCCCAAATAAACGAAGCAGATCAGATACATTAATAAAACTCAAGAAATAGGTTAAAATTAAAGTTGAAAATGCCAAGAGACTTCACACCCAAAATTTGTTAGGGCAGAAACATCCCATTTTCAAAAGTGCCACAGGTTGTGTCCAAATAACCAGTTTGGCTAAGCTCTGTAATCTTGTGGCCTTGGTCCCTTCACTTGAATGACTGGGGACCTGGTTGGGACAAGCAGAGCTCCTGTTTAGCACATGTACCAGACTTTTTTTTTTCTGTGGAAACCAAGGCATCAGAAAGAAGAACACAAATGTGTTCTCAAGTCTGAGATCAGGTTGGGCATGTGAGAGTAGAGACCTTTCTCTCACTGCCTCCACAGTCCTTTGTTCACATTTTCAGAGGCCTGCTGTTCCTCTGCAATGAAAGCAACAAATTTGCAGACGCAGGTGGCTGTTTATGTGCCCAGAAAGTCCGGGGGCTCACAAGTTTCTCATGAAAAGTCTGCAAAATTACCACCAAAGGCATAATTCCACAACAAGGTATTAGACTTCATGCCTAGTACGTGCCTGATTAGCAGGTGCTTGCCTCTGAATTTCATTCTGATCTTCAGCATGCAGCAATGAAGGAAGGCTTTGTACAACTGGGCAGCAAACAGATGTAAAGCCCTACTGGTATTCAGAGAGATGTTAATTGCACGATTCATGAAGATATCTATTTTATCTGGAAGATGGCATGTAGCACAAAAGCCTGCTTTGGGATCCTTTTGTTCCTCGGTCTGATTGCTTGGTCAAGCTATCTCATTCAACTTCAACACAGAATCTGGATAATGGTTTCCCCACCCATCTGATTTGAATCTCACAGAGTCATCCTAACGCTCTTCTGTGTTCTTTTGGAGATGTCCTTCCAAATTGCGTTTAGTGTTCTTTTTAGGTCATTACTTTTCAGTACCAAATATGAAGGTCCTGATGATGGCATATTTTTTGTCTTCATTCTTATACCGATTTTCTTGATCTTGATGTCTTGTTGAGCCCACTAAGTGATGCAGTTGTCTTTGTTGTCCCTGTTGCTGTCTCAGTCAGGCACAGTCTTTCACCACCAAGGTTATTCCCTGATAATATTTTTTTCAATCATCTCTTTAGGGTCATCATTTGCATCTTTCACATTCACTCTTTTGGCTGCTTTCATTATCTCTGGCTTCTTCACACTGATATAGCTTCTAACAGATGTTATCATGGGGACGTTCTATATTCTAATATAGTACTGCATGTCAACTAATCTGTTTCCTGCTATTAAGCAGCAAAAATCATGGTCATATATTTTCTATTAAGCACCTATCTGTTGCATTCTAGTGTTATTTCCAACAACTCATTTTTTCCCCCAGTCAACCACTATATCACACATGGAAAGGTGTAATCTAGTCAGAAGTATACTGTAATGTTGAATTACCTCAGTATTTATAGCTAACCTTAACATAACATGTTGTTTGAATGTAATGACTGTGGTATGTATACTAATTTTGAAATACTTTCCAGTTACACCATCTTTGTCAGGAATTACACACTTTTCCAAAAAGAGCAAGGTAATATCAAAGCAAGCCCTGTGCTTAGTGAGGGATTAATGTAATACCAATGTGGTGATGTTTCTTTTATCAGCCAAATATTCTTGCTTGTTGCTTCATTCTTTGTGACACAGGGTAATGGCCGTGGTAGAAAGGTCAGACTTCAGTTTTGCCCTCAGGTTTCACTTGCTCAGCGTTGTTCTAGCAGCTTCTGAAATTTTCACCTTCCGAATCGTGAACATAGTTGATGACAATTATAATTATCTTCCTGAATGTGAAAACAAATGCTGTCTAGCTTTCCTTTGTAGTGCCTGAGAGACAGACATCTATACAGCTAACAAATCTTCCCACCTATTTTAAGCTTCTAAATTAGCTAAATTAGGTTGGGATGAATCTCTTTAGAAGTGTCTTTTTTCCATGGCTGGAAAAGCAGCCCCATTGCTATCTAGCTTTGTCTAGATACTAACCTTCAGGTGACTGAAGCCTGACGATTTAAGGTTAGTCCAACTCTACCAGAACAAAGTAGGAGATTCAGAGTTTATATAAGCCTACAACAGTCTTAAAAATCAACTGAATTTAGAATATGCAAAGACTAGAGGACTGACACTCCTTCAGAGCAAACTGCACCACTTGTTATTCCAAGTACAAGTAAATAAAGTATTTGAACAGAGAGAGGCAGGAAAGCCTGGCTCACAGACAGGGTGCCTGTGGAGTAGTGACTCCAGACCTGTGGTTCATAGTGCATAATTAGCTCAATCTGGATTCCCAGTTTCACATGGGTTAAACAGGTAGTGTGCTTTGTAGTTATTTAAATGGGAACTCTGAGTTTAAGTGACAATGTTACATTTTCTATTTGACAGTTGTGCCACTCATACTAGTTTTCAAAATATTTTTCTATGACCACACACCAAAACCAATTTTGAATAAATGGAGAAGGTTCAGAGAAGAATTGTGAGAATGAGTACAGGCCTAGGAATATAAGTAGCTCACAAAGTAGGGAGGAGTTTAAGCAGGTTACCTAAGCAAAAGAGATTACATTTTATCACAAATCTTAAAAACAGGAAACAAAATATTGTTAATGACGGGATGCTGCAGGTATTTTTTGATCAGTCAGTCTGACCTTGGTGCTGGGGAGTTTATGGAGCAGACCATCTTGAGTGCAATCACACAGCATGTAAAGGACAACCAGGTGATCAGGCCCAGTCAGCACAGGATTATCAAAGGCAGGTCCTGTTTGACTAACCTGATCTCCTTCTATGACAAAGTGACCTGCTTAGTGAATGAGGGAAACATTGTGAATGTTGTCCACCTAGACTTTAGTAAAGCCTTTGACACCATTTCCCACAGTTTTCTCCTGGAGAGAAAGCTCATGGCTTGGACAGGTGTACTCTTTGCTGGGTAAAAAACTGGCTGAATGGCCAGGCCCAGAGAGTGGTGGTGAATGGAGTTAAATCATGTTGGCGGCTATTCACAAGTGAATAGCCTCTCAAGGCTTAGTGTTGGGACCAGTTCTGTTTAATATCTTTATCAATGATCTGGACGAGGGGAACAAGTGCACCCCTAGTAAGTTTGCAGACAATACCAAGTTGGGTGGGAGTGTTAATCTGTTTGAGGGTAGGAAGGCCTCACAGGACAGGCTGGATCAATGGGCCGAGGCCAATAGTATGAGGTTCAACAAGTCCATGTGCAGGATTCTGCACTTGGGTGACAACAACCCCATGCAGTGCTACAGGCTTGGAGAAGAGTGGCTGGAAAGCTGCCTGGCAGAAAAGGACCTGGGGGTGTTGGTGGATGGCCGGCTGAATATGAGCCGGCAGTGTGCTCAGGTGGCCAAGAAGGCCAATAGCATCCTGGCTTATATCAGGAATAGAGTGGCCAGAAGGACTAGGGAAGTGATCATCCCCCTGTACTCAACACTGGTGAGGCCTCACCTCAAATACTGTGTTCTGTTTTGGGCCCCTCACTACAAGGAAGACACTGAGGTGCTGAAGTGTGTCCAGAGAAGGGCAACAAAGCTGGTGAAGGGTCTGGAGCACAAGTCTTATGAGGAGTGGCTGAAGGAACTGGGGTTGTTTAGCTTGGAGAAAAGGAGGCTGAGGGGACACCTTATCGCTCTGTACAACTACCTGAAAGGAGGATATAGTGAGGTGGGGGTCGGTCACTCCTCGCTATTAACAAGTGATAGCATGAGAGGAAACAACCTTAAATTGCACCAGGGGAAGTTTAGTTTGGATATAAGGAAAAATGTCTTCACCGCAAGGGTTATCAAGCATTGGAACAGGATTCCCAGGGAAGTGGAGGTAGATGTGGTGCCTGGGGACATGGTTTAGTGGTGGTCTTGGCAGTGCTAGGTTAATGGTTGGACTTTATAATCTTAAAGCTCTTTTCCAACCTAAATGATTCTATGACTCTATGATTCAGATAAATGTATTGTAAGCATCTGGACTGAAAACTAGAAATTTATACAAGGAAAATAGTTGAAGGTAAATTTTAAGAACAACTGTGGCAAGCTTTCCATCATGGAACATTTTAAGATCAAGATCAAATGTATTTTAACTATAGTTCGGGAAGAAATTAATTCACAAAATCTCTTGTGTTATATAGGAGGTCAAACTAGATAATAGCAGCATTTTCTTCTGGCTTCATGATTTGTGACTCTAATATGGTGCATGCAATATTAGCATGCAACAATTTTAGTATATAGTAGTATTTGTGAAAGAAATTAATTCCACAAATGGGGAAAAATGAGCACTTTGCTTTAGGGGAAGAATAGCAGAGAAACTTGTAGTGATAGTAAAGTATTTGCAATTAGTATCTAGCTCACTCAGGTACAGCGGAGTACAATTACCTTCAATTGTATTATGATTTCTTTTACTATTTTCTTCTTGAGTAAATTAACTTCAATTTGCACGTTCAGTAATAAGTAGCACGGTGCATATTACACCATTATTACTACACCTAATTCACTAGATATATAATTTGCATTGCTATTTATATAAGTGCTGAATTAAATCCAAAGAATCCCAGAGAGGAGTAACCAGTAAAGCTTACTCCAGACCTTGCTTTAATATTTAATATGGAAATATGGGGAAAGAAGGCACACCTCAAAAGCTTCAATCCTTATGTCAGGAATTGCATCAAAATCTCCACAAAGGAAGAAAATAATATCTTAAAATATACCCCAGAAACAAAATGCAGATGCTTTGAAGAAGGTAAAGAATGCTTGGGAGTAGGGCAAGGAGAGGAGAGCGAGGGAATATGTCACCTTGACTCCTTCTTTCACTTCTTCGTTTTCTTTTAATTTTTCACTTTTTATGGAGCATAATATTCCTGACTTCTCTATTCTACAGAGGGATGTGGATTATTATGAAATGTGCAGAGGGATGAAATTTCAAAATAAGCATTGTACCGCTGGCAGGAGGTTGCCTGAGGCAAACACTGCTCCTCTCCACCGGTCACCATACAACCACTGTGCCAGACATTTGCTTTTATGAAATGATCAGGTGCAGGGACTGAAGGCTACGAGAACACTGGGGCAGCACACTGCTGGTGGAGCCCTCCCTCATCAGCAAGTAGCCTTCATGAAACATTATTAAAAGAAGTGAACTGTAGAGCCAGCAATGACAGGAAGTTGTACAGTGACATAAATCAAGTGTCTCATGGAATAGGGCCACACTAACGAGGCAGAGGCACCGCGCTGCCTAAAGAACTGGAAATATTTTGTCTTCATAAAATAGAGTACATTCTTGGGACCTGGGTAATTAGCAATGCAGGGAAAGATACTCTGGCTGTGGCTGTGTTGCTAAATAGGAAAGGGCCAAGGGCCAATCTCTGGCTTCAAGGCCAAATGGTGTTGTCTGCCACTGCTTTGGTGCAGCTCCAGCTAGAGCACAGGGTGTATGCACAGGCTGCGTAGCACTTAACTGAGACTCCTATGAGTTCTACACGGTGGAATTTACAGCTCTGAGGCAATGCCATCTTCTCTGGGTGGTTTTTTTTGGTTGGTTTTTTTTTTTTTTTTCTGTTCAAAGTGTCTGAAACAATGAGGGCTGTGTCACAGCCCAACAGAGCGAGGTTTTGCCTTCCAGTATACTGTTGTTGTACCGTAAAAAGGCTGTGTCTTATCATACCCATCCAAGTTGTTCTTATAGTGAAGGTGGCAAGGCAGAGGAGAGACAGCAGAAAACATTTTTGATATTGATGTCCTCATTGAGATGCTCCCTTGATTTTGCCTTGTCTTTAACTCTGCAAGCTACTACCGGACATAAAAATCAGGATTTGTCATGTCTTTTGGATGCAGTAGGAGGGTATGAGGGAGTGCTTGAGGGCTCAAAACATCTGGGGATACCACTGGGAAACTGTAAGCTTGAAGGAGCTAAACATGATGCTGTCTTAACCATCCTGCCTTTTGGGAGAGGTCTCTGAAAGGAGCTATCTCCAAAAATGTGTGCATGTACCATCATAGAAATGCTTGTCGGAGTACTCAAAACAGAGGCAGGGCATAAGTTAAAAAATAAGAAATGTAATTTATCGGGAGTCTAGTGCTTGAGCTCTCTCTCTGACCCTCTCATTGTAAACATACGTGTACCTTTTGAGGACGCTCACTTTTTAAGCCTTTCAACATCTGTGATCCAAAGGGTTGCCAACATACTCAAAACACATATTGTTAGGTGGATAAAGAACTGGCTGGACAGTCCCACTCAGAGACATGCGGTCAACAGCTTGATGTCCAAGTGGAGAGCAGTGATGAGTGGTGTTCCTCCGGGGTCGGTACTGGGACCTGTACCGTTCAACATCTTTGTCGGCGACATGGACAGTGGGGTCGAGTGCACCCTCAGCAAGTTTGCCGATGACACCAAGCTCTTTGGTGAGGTAGTCACGCTGGAGGGGAGGGATGCCATCCAGAGGGACCTGGACAGGCTGGAGAGATGGGCCCAAGCCAACCTCATGCAGTTCAACAAGGCCAAGTGCAAGGTCCTACATCTGGGTCGGGGCAATCCCAAGCACAAATGCAGGCTCAGCGGGGAATGGCTGGAGACCAGCCCTGAGGAGAAGGACCTGGGGGTGCTGATTGACAAGAAGATTGATGAGCCAGCAATGTGCGATCACAGCCCAGAAGACCAACCGTATCCTGGGCTGCATCAAAAGAAGTGTGGCCAGCAGGTCAAAGGAGGTGATTCTGCCCCTCTACTCTGCTCTCGTGAGACCCCACCTGGAGTACTGCATCCAGCTCTCAGGCCCTCAACATAAGGAGGACATGGACGTGCTGGAGCGTGTCCAGAGGAGAGCCACGAGGATGATCCAAGGGCTGGAGCACCTCTCCTATGAGGAGAGGCTGAGAGAGTTGGGGCTGTTCAGCCTGGAGAAGAGAAGGCTCCGGGCACATCTTATTGCGGCCTTCCAGTACCTAAAGGTGGCCTACAGGAGAGCTGGGGAAGGACTTTTTACTAGGGCATGTAGTGATAGGACGAGGGGAAATGGCTTTAAACTGGAAGAGGGCAGGTTCAGATTGAACATTAGGAAGAATTTTTTCACTTTGAGGGTGGTGAGGCACTGGAACAGGCTGCCCAGAGAAGTTGTTGAGGCCCCATCCCTGGAGGTGTTCAAGGCCAGGCTGGATGTGGCCTTGGGCAACCTGGTCTAGTGGGAGGTGTCCCTGCCTATGGCAGGGGGTTGGAACTCGATGATCTTTGAAGTCCTTTTCAACCTAAACCATTCTATGATTCTATAAGTATTATTTTTATTATTCTGCAAATCTCTGCACTTACAGTAGTATTTTCTTTCACTAGATAACCTTGCTGAGATTAATGATCTCCTGATTACTAACACAAACTAACAGAAGTAATTGATGCAGAACTGGGATGAGTTAGACCTTCCCTTCACCTTTTTCCACTGGCCACGTTTAAGATCTTCCTTGCATCTGTGTGGGGATGTACCCCTTTTCTCCATTAGAACTTAGATCTCCACCATTTGCATTCATCTTACTCTGTGGGTTGTTCACTCATTTGTACGGTGTACAAAATAGATGGTGCTCCTTATAAATAGTAGTGTTCCCTCTACTTCTTTTTTCCAGGGGTGCTAAGACTTCCTTTCAGACATCTCTTCCCTTCCTTCCCCCTGCCACCTTTCAATAGAGGATGACAAGATGGTGAGAGTACTTGCTAGATTTTTGCTCTTTTAAAATATTTATCTGCAAAGGACATGCACGTGTGTGTGTGCACATGCGTATATGCACATATGTAAGAGAGAGGGAGAGAGATTTTGGTGCAAAGAGATGGACCATACTTGTTGTTACATTCTCACAGTTTATGAATTTCTACATACAGACAATGCATTTTCCTCTTCAGACTAACTGTGGTGAAAAAGATATTATGGGAGACACAGTCTGACACCATCCAGTCAGCACTCTTTAAAGGCTCTGATATCATGGCACACCAATATTGACCATTAATGTCATCTAGGCTTTATGTCCAGCTTCAGTTTAGTAACTAGTTTAATAAATATTAAAACACAGGCTCAAGAAAAACTCAGTTTAGATATTAGCATCAAAAAGAATGTTTCCTGCTGTGTCTGCTTAACCTTTCTGTCCTTGCTATTAGAAAAATATAAATGGATGCGACACAGGCATTTTATGGTGGTGAAATAGTGCACTAGCAGAAATAAGAACACACAAAATAATTTAGCAACTTCTTGAACATTTTTTGAGATCTAGATTAAATACAGTAAAACCTGCCCAGTAGAAGCTGGTCTGCATGTAGTACCACTTGTCCAGCTCTTCATCACAACTGAATCTAACCTGTCTTTCCCACATATACATTAAAGCCAACAGAAATAAGTAATTCCAATTAATTTCTTTCTTTCCCCTCCACATAAGCCAAGGAATTTACAACAAGGTTATAACAGAGTAGCAGGTAACTTATTACCTCTCTTTTTAAGTGAAGAATGGGAGATATAGTGAGATGAAGTTGTTTACCAGAAGGTCACTGCGTCCTCATACTCTGAGCAGAATTTAAGAACGTATGCTCTAATCCTGGCTCAGAGACTGAATTTCTGTGTAATTTCAGATACAAATAAAACTTCTCTATCGGCAAAATTGCAACTCATTAGTACCTGGCTCTCAGCCAACACTTAATTCACCAGACCTGAAGGAAAAGAAGGTCTTCTTAGGGGAAATTTGGAATATTTTAGAAATACTTTGGCAGCTAAGCCCATTATCTTGCTAAGAGTTTTCCACCACACACGTGCACACCTGAGTTTGCAGCAGCTCTTTCTCATTCAGGTTTGAGCTTCACACTCTCACCATTACCTGTGGTTTTACCAGTTAACACACAGTTCTGCTGATAACATCATATGGCTAAGGCCTCTGTCATCACACCCCCTACGCACTCTGTATTTGCTGTGTTCTGTAATAGGCATTTCCAGAAGAAAAGAGAAACAAAAAAGCAAGTCACTTTTCTGGCCTGTTAACAACTGCCTTTTTACAGTCCCCATTCTTTCCACATTTTGATATTATTTCCTGATAAATCTTTTATCTTGCAGGCAGCTCTTCCTCATTTCTACTTTTACCTTTAAAGGCTTTATATTAGGACCGTGCACTAAAAGGAAAGCATTTTAAAAACACTTGTCTTATTTTTAAAACACCTACACAGCAGTCCACACACATGAATTTTTCTTTCACCTTGTCTCAAAACATCACAAGTTTTTTTCCTAGCAGCCTTGCGTGTTTTGGTTTCTTCCTTACTTTATGCTAAGCTGTTCTTTGATAAGGTTCAGCTGGGGAAATTCATTTCTCTCAGGACCCAATCAGGTTTTTACATCAATTAGGCTAATTGACAGAAGCTTTAACACATTTCTTAATTATGACTGCAAATACGGTCTTGGAAGAAACCCCAAAGCACAGGAGGGAAAAAAAAAAAAAAGAGACAAACCTCTTTTCTAGTAAAATAATTTTGGAAACATTTTAAAGGTAAAGCACAGGGAAAGAAGTTTACTCATGGATGGCTATGTCACCATGGCTGAAACTGCTCTCAACCAGAAAGTCTATGCCACACTGAGATGATCACCTTATGCCTGAATGTGAAAATGTAAATAACCAAAGTAGGAGACAATGTAGACATATATAAAGGACATATGTGAAGACAGAAAATACATAACTAGCCACCAAACTACCAGAAAAACCCCAAGCAAAACAAAGTTTCAAATTCTGGAAAGACCTACTGGATTTTTTCCTGATTTTTTTAACAGGACATCTGAAATAATCTGTGCTTATTCACATTAGCTGTTTTAATCTTTTTTTAACTTAGGCTAAACTTCATTGAGCTAAACCTCATAACTCAGTTAAGCATTGAGCTTAAGAAACAGTGTACATTATAATACGATGCTGTATGTTAAAGTAGAATTCTTTTGTTTTGGCTTCTAGCCTTTTGTATTAATAGAAATGATAGGGTGCTTCTGAAATGTGAAGAACTGCCCTTTCTTGATCTTTCAGTTTCCGTGTTTGTCATTCTGCCTGTTTCCCTGTGCTCTGCGTGATGCTGCGGGAAGGCAACAGAAAAAGGCAGTTCAATACTCTTCAGAATAACCCACAGTCATAAAATATTTTCAGAAGAGGAATCCCTGAGGGAGATATTTAACCTCTGTCTTTTCTGGTGCTTCTGAACATCTGGCCACCCTACTTGATAAACATGCTAGCTGTGTTGGGGTTTTTTGAATGCCCGTGCTGCACAAAACCCAAACAAACAGTTTAGTGAATAAGAGCCCTTAGGGACGAAGTGTTTCACGGAATCACGGAATCATGGAGTTTCAGAGTTGGAAGGGACCCCTAGAGATCATCTAGTCCAACTCCCCTGCCAAAGCAGGATTGCCCAGAGCACATTACTCAGGACTGCATCCAGGCGGGTCTTGAAAAGCTCCAGAGAAGGGGACTCCACAACCTCCCTGGGCAGCCTGGGCCAGTGCTCTGTCACCCTCACCATAAAGAAGTTTTTCTGTGTATTTGAACGGAACTTCCTGTGTTGTAACTTGTGCCCATTACCCCTTGTCCTGTCACTGGGAACCATTGAAAAGAGCCTGGCTCCATCCTCCTTCAACCCACCCTTCAGATACTTGTATACCATAATTAGGCAGTAAGTTTCTATGGTACTAAGGTAAGTTTCTAAGGCAATAAGTTTCTATGTTGTACATTTAAAACAAACACTGTATTACTTAATATTGCTCCACTGGAGTAGGAATCAGTGTCAAACTGTAGCAGTGCTTTAAAATAAATGGGCCATGTTGCAGTTTTTGTGTGCATGTGTGAATACCAAGGAAGAAGGCCATGACATCTTCAAGCGCATACGGCACACACTGAATACAATTGCCAAAATGCCATTTCCTTTTCTAGCTACACTGCATCATCATCATCTCTTCCTTTTAGCATAGGACATGTGTCCCATGCCTGCAGTCTTGAAAGCTTTTTCCTACAACCTCCCTCAAAACTATCACAGCAAGCACTTATTTCCTTTTGAGCCCCTCATTTTGAATACTGAGAAAGATGAACTTTTTCCCCTCAGAAATTAACTCCAATGTGGTAATGACTAATTTAGGCCAGAATATAACCTTACAGGTGTTCTCTGCATGTCTTCTCACTCAGTGGGAGTTTACTAGCCATGAGGAGGGAAAGGACAGAAAGATGTCATGGTCCCTTACTCCCTGTTAGCTGGTGGTGCTTTGGGGGTTGTCAGGACTGAGGCTGGTGGCTGTGGCATGCAAGAGCCTGCGACGCTAGGCTTTGCACCACAAGCATGAGTCTTGTAGGATTTCCTCTAGATTAATTCAGTACAATTGCAATTGTAAGGGTCTGCAGCCCATCTCTTAATATACATGAGGGCTACCCCAGCCCTGTGATGACAGACAGGCTGCTCTGTAGAACCTGGTGACAAAATATTTCTTTGAAAGTTGAGAACTCCTCTTCCCTCTGTTAGTTCCAGACCAGGTACTTGTCTCGTTTTCCCTTAGCAGCTCTAAACATTTCTGCTCCTTACTCCACCTTGTCTTCAGCAGAAAGGCAATATTTTCTTCTAGAACAGGTGCGTCAGCTAGTGAGGTTCAACAACATGAAAGTATGGAGAGATGGTAGTGGCAGATCTGTCTGTCCCTTTTGTGACTGCCAATGATCTTCTTTATGTTTTCTTTGATGCAAGGCAGCACTGCAGGTCAAAAGGGTGTATGAGAAAGAAGACGCAGTACTGCAAATTGGGTTATGCTCCATACATCTTCTTCGCTTGCCCTGATCTTCCCTAGCCCTTCAGTGCTATTTCCATCTCTTTATCTCAGGTAAGATTTTGTTCAAGGAATGAGTCCAGCCATGGTGTACAATCAGTCTTGAAGGAGGCCTCTCCCCACATCTACCCTATGGATCCCCTTCAGTTGTCTTTGTCCCCATTGGTCTGTAATTCCCCCGCCCAGCTCCCCATTAATGGTGAGTTAATGGGAGGCAGAAGCCAGGCACATAAATACTCAGACTGGTTACGCTCCATGGGTCTTCACATACCCACTGTCCAGGTCCCAGTATTGACTGTCCTGAAAGTAACACATTGTGTCCAAAAAATGGTGTGGAAGGGAAAGCCAACAGTCGGAGCTGGGAGAAAGCTCCTGGTGAAGCGATAGTAGGAACTTGGGGCCAGTCTAAGAAAAAGGCTGGCAACCACTGTATTAAACTCTGCTCTGTCCCCTCTCATCAGATGATGTAAGATTTTTTTCTCTGATAATCACATAAATTTTCTTCTCTTTCACATGGGTGTATATGTGCAGAATTGCTTCCTGGATCCCACCTCTCAGGCTTATAATCCATTTTTAAAGAACACATGGGATCATATGAAAAAAGGGTGGGAAGCACGTCTACTGTCTCTTCCATCCTCAAGGCAGAGTCAGCTCTATCTATACTGTTTCTGACAGAGGTTTTGCTGAAGTGAAAACTGTTTTAGAAACCTCCCCTGGTAGCAATTCTTTGATTAGCCTATTTGATCCATGCCAGTAACTCCCCGCTTCTACGTTCAGCACAGAAGTACTGTGCTGCTTCTGTATCTTCCTCACTGCAATTTAAACCCAAGATTTGCTGCCCTAGTAAAATTAGATATTGAAAAGTTTCTTCCCATTTTCCTTCCTAGTATTCACTTCTGAAACATGAATTTTCTAAGCAGGTGGGAGACGGTAGAGTCCTGGTCCTTGGTCAGAAAGCAGCTGCTGTGCTTGGTGCAGGATCCGGTGCAGGATCCGGTCCCAGACTCCAGCTGGGTCTGGGCTCACACCATGTGATGCTAGCATGGCTGCCATCAGGCTCATTGCAGCCTTCTTGCCTCCACCTTTAGGAAGCACTGGAATTATGAAGTCAGAAGCAAACACACAACAAACACACAACCATTTTCTCTTTGCAAGGTCAGTTTTCAGCTCTTATATTTGTTTCTCAGCTGCATGGCTTTCAAGTGCTCGGGATGGGCACTGTGGGGTCAGCAGATGATCAGAATCATGTTTCACAGCCAGACTTCACCTGCAGTTAACTGTAAAATCAGAGCGAGTGTAAAATCTGAGGCCAGGGGGGCACAGACTAAATACGGTTACCTAATTGCTCAATGACAGCAAGACTGATACTTCTGAGCAAAACCAAAATATTAGATGTTAAGGGAAGTCTACTGGTAAAAGCTTGGGCAAATGCAGACTCCAGGCACTCACAGGGTGAGACATCAGCAGAGCAAAGGCAGCAAATAGTTCATCATGCTGTCTGACAATGGGCATCTGACTGATGCTCTGAATCACCTCCGAGCCTTCTCGGCACTGTCTGTAAAGGGATTTTACATTTTGTTCATCATAGTCTGAATCTCACTAATCAAACGTGAATAGCCCTCCTCTGCCAAAGCCCTCCTTTAGATGATTAATCTCTTTGTAGACCTGACTGCCAGAGCTGGTCTTATGAAAATCACAGTAATAGTGAAAGCAGCAATAACAGAAATTGATATTTCTTTTTGTTTGTTTGTTTGTTGTTGAGTACAGAAATCATATTTGTACTTCAAAATGGTTCCATGGAATAAATTGTATAATAATTAATTGAATCACTGAATGTTGTAGTTTTTTAGACTTGCTGATGGCAACTACAAATCTACTGTTAGGCAAAAAGAAAACCAATTGTTTTAGAGGTTTTTATAGACTTATTGAAATACTCCATCTCTAATGTATACTGTTCCCCAGCACAGCAAAGTATGTACAGCAATACATTGACAGCAATGCACTGTCCAGGATTTGAGCCTGTCACAGATAGAATATCAGTAGTTGAATCTGTTTACTGATAAAAAATATTCTGTAACATGTGGCTTGAGAACATGCAATTCTTCCTTTTTTTGCTTGCCACCAGTGTTAGAGAACTGTTGCCAATTAAATTGTAGATGAGTGAGCCCGCAATCATCCCGATACACTTCGGCGGTTGTAAATTGGTTAAGGCTCAAATCAATGTTCTGGTCCTCAACATTTCTTGAATGTGTTGAAAATCTAGTTTAATTGCGAGACACATTTGTCCTTTACTGGGAAGTAAGCAAAAGACTTCTTTTAGCCTTGAATGGTACTGGACCCAATTGAACTTTATATCTTTTGGATGCTTAATATAAAATTCAACTTTATGCTTTTAAATGGATCACATTTAAGCAGTGGTTATTCTAAGATTAAAAGCACAGCACGAGACTGACTGTGGTCTGAATGTTCTTCCATCCCCATGACTGTGCTCCCGTGCCGCTTTTGCAAACCTAAGAGAGAACGGTGATGCTTCAGCTTTATGCTAGATTTTCCTATTCCTATGAAATGATTTCAGGTACTTCAGCACTAAAATGATCTTGTGACCTTCCATCAACAGATGGTGTAGTTGTTCCAGTAGCACTAGCAAAATTAGTCAGCTGTGTTGGGATGAGTGGTAGAGCTCAGCAGCATTTTCACACTCATGTTTTATTTGCTCAAGAATATGGATTCAAACTGATTGAAACTATTAGCCAATTTGTGTAAGGCTCACTGAATTTGTTTCAGTTAATTATTTTCTTAAAAAGTTTCATGTTCTTTTCTAAAGGCAGTATTTTGATTTTAGCAATAAGAAGAATTATGAATGAAACAAAATATTTTCCTTTCTCTTGGCTTTGAAGGGAACCTGAAAATCAAACATCTATGCAATTCTGAATGTGCTGCAGCACATATAACCTTGACCTATCCCCTGATTCTATGACCTGTCTCCTGATAATTGTCTTTTTGTACACTGAGTATCCTGGAGCAAATTTTTGTTTTATTGGAAGTTCTACAGCACCTTGCATTTACTTCCAAAATGAATACAATGAATACAAACAAAGAATACCAGTGATTACAAATGTATTTGAAAGTAAAGTGATATTTTTATACTCACACTGGATTTGGCAAAATTATTGTTCAAGATCTGATAAAACAGTTCATACAAAGGTGTTTTTCAGCACTGTGGTAGTTTGAGTTTGTATCTGATATTTCTTATTCTGGCACAGGTAATCTGTCTGCAAACAGCAACATTGTTCTTCCCTAATTTATTTTCATATCAGAGAGAAATTCAAATCCTACTGCTTTTGCAAAAAAAACCCCAACACAATGTTTTCTTCTGATTTCCAGTCATATATCTTTTTCTGAGATTTTTTGCAAATAATCTTCCTTTTTCTTTTCATTACATTCATAGTTACACAGTGGCTATGCCCTTTTACTGTTTTCAGCTATACCTGATATACAGATAAAAATGAAAATGTTAAACAACTGAGTATGAAGATAAAAATTAAGTTCAGAGGGAAGAAACTGAAAGCGTATAGAAAAATGTAGCAGGTATTGATACCATGCTACAGTATTGTCTAAGATGATGAATTACATTTAAGGAGTACTTAAGAACCCTTTTGAACACACGATTTTATGAAGACAATCTATGTCTTTCTGTCCCTGGTATTTGGAATGTCTTCTCCCGTTTTCCTCCATTATAAACCAGCTATTACTGGTTTAAGTGCTGATATGATTACATGATTTACTTCCTTACTCCACAATCTGTTGCCACAGATTATTTCCTCTCTAAACTTCTGAGAGGGAGTCTAGAGTGCCTTAGACCTTTTTGCTTGGAATGATAAAAATAATAATTTATTAGCATGATTCATATTCATTTATCTCTGAGACTGCACCATTCTAACACATTGAAAAAAAAGGAGTGAAATCCGACAGTGATTTTTCTGAGTGTTGTATTAGCAGGCTGTAAATGAAAAGTTGTGGTAGACACCACAACTGAAAGCCTATTTGAAAAAGTGAGAGAAGGAATATTTTTAGCTATGAGAAACATACCGTATTTAAAAGCACACGAACTAGCATGAAATTAGCACTACCAGTCAAACTCACATGCAATTGTTTTTTGGTTTGCAGGTAACTTTCCTTATGAGTTAACGAAAATCAAATGCAAATTCCAAATGATAGAGGAACAGTAAAGAATATCTCACAAAGCTGTTGGACTTCTATGATGAACTATTTACTCATGTCAGAAAAGACTTCCTCAGAGGAAAAAAAATGAAAAATCTAAACTATGATGTCATGAGGCCAGATGTTGGACCAGATAAATATTCCCTGTGCTTGTCAGTCATCACAAGAGGAGACTATGCACATTCAAGGTAAAACTCGAGTAGAGAAATCCTCTTTCCTTTGTGCCACTTACTCTGCTTCCTTTTTTTTTTTTTTGACTTATGCTAGAGGACAACTAACCTGGGAATAAGTGCAATTGATGTACATCTTGATTCTACTTGATAGTCTAGAAACAGAAAAATACAGCTGTTCCAGGAGGATAGCTTGTTCAAACATCAGAAGAACTGCTTCTTAAACCTGAGCCCAGATACAGAAGTAGAGAGAAACACAACCTATGGGGTGTGTGTGCTCCTAAAAACCTTTTCTTATACCAGAAAATAAGATTTCAGTTTTGTACTTAATAAACTAAGAGTAAATGAAAGAAAAAAACCTCTTTTTGAAGATGAGGAGGAATTACAAGACCTCCACCTGAAGGCTCTTAGAGAGTGTCTGGATGATTTAGTAGCTCATAGAATTGGTGAGAAAGTTGAGAAACCCTCTGATGTGACATAGAAATTTCCCTTTCTTTATTTTTTTTTACATTGTGAATGAAATGGGAGCAACTAGCAGTGCTTTACTAGCAACTGGAGAGTAGATATAACTGTATTTGTCTTTAACATCACTGAAATCTGGCATATTTACGGAGCTTATTAGCGACCATTTGCTTTCTTGAAAAGAGGTCAGGCATTGGCAATAGGGGAATTTCCCATGTTACTTATCTGTGCTCCAAAAGACAGTCGTCCTAAAATAGTATAATTTTCTGAGACTAAATTTCCCACAGTTAGAAAAGCATTTTTAATCCATTGAGGAAAAAACACAAATGGCAGTTTCTCCACCCTGCTCTGCCAATGGCCCTGGTTTATCAGCACATCAAGAAAAGTCTTTGTCATGCGACTGGGTATGGAGGTATCAACAACTTAACACCAGACATCAGGTAATACATCTCCATGTGTGGTCTGGACTAAGTTGTCAAAGAATGAATGACTTTGACTTGAAAAAAATTAATAGTAACTTATCACAAATTGCGTAAACTGATAATAAAATTAGTTTAGGAACTCTTTCCTCCCACCATTGTGTCCTTTGGACTCATATGTATTTCATTATAATTTTTAGGACTCTTTTTCTTTTCCTTCCTAACTCTCAGAAAAGCAGCAACTCACAAGGATGGCAGTTGTTTTCTGGTCTTGCAAGTGCCTTTCAGAGTAGATGCAATCCGGGAAGAACCCCTGTACTGCTGAATGTGACAAGTCTTAATATTCCAGTCAGCCCCATGGAGAATTAGCGAACGGTGGCAATACAAAAGCAAGGCAGGCAGAATTAAACCAGGATTTTTTTTTCTTTAAAGCTGAATAAAACCTGAAAAACAATGCCAGCTCACAGTTTACCTCTGTGTGGTATATGTCTCATTAAATAGGAAACACAGAAATGAGACGCATTAAAATACCTCTGGTAAATTGAAAACGGGAATGACACTGAAATCACACCAGTGTGAACTCAGATTTTAAAAGAACAAAACAAATTGGCTCATTTGGAACTTGTAATTTCATGTATATCTCATCAGTACGCAAAAGGAACTGTGAACAAGATCAAGAATGCAAGTAGATGTGGTACTATTGGAGCATGGCATTTAGGGTTTATTATAGCGCTCCCAGCATCCCCTGATGCACTTCTGTTCTTGTAATTCAAATTATTTACCTATCATTTAAGACTCTCCATAATTTGTACTGTCATGTGTTGCTGCCTATTATGTCACTACGATACCACAGGGATTTGATCAGTGGCAGAGCTGCTTTAACTCAATTAAGTATACTTGACAAACTGTGTGATACTCTAAGTTTCACAGAATTATTTTTAACTGTGACAAGATGACACATCATTGTCTCTTGACTGCTAACCTAGATTGGATGATACCAGCTGATAGCGGAGGCTATCTTGGCTGATATGTGTACATAGCAGTAAGTGAGAATGCATCATGCTATTAAGCTCCAACAATTGCTTTACTGCTGTTATAAATGTCAGCTCCAACCTACGATAAAAAAATTTTCACAGCAGGGCTCCTACTCACACTTCTTTGGACATTAAGACTCATTTTTCTAGCAGCCTGGATATTCTGAAACACGTACGGAGCTGAAAGAGTCTGAGTTCCTTCTCAGTAGGTCTTACCGAGCCGGCTATAATGACAGTTTAGACAGGAGCTGAGGTCTACCTTGCAGTACTGAAAAATGGACATTTACATTGCTTCCATAGAAATTGCATTTAGCTGTTTCCTGTACAACTCAATGAACATAAATACTTGGTTTTTTTGGAGATTACTATGTAAGCATCTCATAACTCAAGTTTCAGTTATGGCTCTTCAGTGGACAAGATCAATTTTCTGGTTCTTCACCTCACGGTATCACAGAATCACAGAATTTCAGAGCTGGAAGGGACCTCTAGAAATCATCTAGTCCAACTCCCCTGCCAAAGCAGGATTGCCCAGAGCACATTACTCAGGACTGCATCCAGGCGGGTCTTGAAAAGCTCCAGAGAAGGGGACTCCACAACCTCCCTGGGCAGCCTGTGCCAGTGCTCTGTCACCCTCACCATAAAGAAGTTTTTCTGTGTATTTGAATGGAACTTCCTATGTTCTAACTTGTGCCCATTACCCCTCGTCCTGTCACTGGGAACCAATGAAAAGAGCCTGGCTCCATCCTCCTTCAACCCACCCTTTAGATACTTGTACGCCATAATAAGGTCTCCCCTCAGCCTTCTCTTCTCCAGGCTAAAGAGTCCCAGCTCTCTCAGCCTTTCCTCATAAGGGAGATGCTCCAATCCCTCAATCATCTTAGTTGCCCTTTGCTGGACTCACTCCAGCAGTTCCCTGTCCCTCTTGAACTGGGGAGCCCAAAACTGGACACAGTATTCCAGTTGTGGCCTCACCAGTGCAGAGCAGAGAGGGAGAATGACCTCCTTTGACCTATTGGCCACACCTGACACCCATGTTTGCAGTGATACTTATGATTTTTGAGTATGCAGGTATTTACTTATTCAAAAAGCAAACCAGGTTGCATATTTTATAACTAGAAGGACTTGTAAATGGTGTAGCTGAAAGAGCTCCACAGTACCTCATTATAGAGGCAAACCTTGTAAACAACAACACTTGCTGAGGTGTACGCAAAAATCTTTACCATAAACCAAAGATGTTCACCCATTAACTCTCAGGTGGTATCAGCGAGGACAGCCAGAGTATGGTACTAAGAGGAATCTTGTAACTCAGATGATTTAGTGTAAGCAAATCTAAGGGGAGATTAGACAGGAGAATAATCTCCATCTTTGATAACTCTCTATGGTATTTGGGTTATTGTGTTTTGATAAAGTTTAGATTTTCATATGTCTTTCCCACCACCAGAACTATATTTATTAATGGTAGAGAGGAAAGGAAGATTAAACACCTTTGTTTCATTTTCAAGAGTGTCTAATTTTCTTCACATATATTATCATATCAATACTATATTTTGATCTTTTTTTTTTCTCTCAGATTTCTTCATTCTTGCCTTTTCTACCTTTTCATTCTTCAGAGGAAAATAGGATAAAAGGAGATTTTTTCCCCCTAGCAGGCTGTGAAAAAAGCTGTGAAAAGTGGTTACCTCTGAAAAAAAAGTATCATCTTGGGAATAAGCATAACACTTTTTATCATCTTTCCATATTTCCAGTGTATTTAATTCTAAAGCCTGTCTTTTGAACAGCAGGATGGTGTAGGAGCAAGAAAGCTGCATTTCAGCTGCCATTCTTTCAGACTGTGATACAGTACAAGTAAAACTAGCATCCCAGCCTTAAGACCCAGAAGAACGTTGGAAGGATGAGTATAACACCAGAGAAAGTGGGAGGTACTGGAAAGTTTTTGCATAAGAATTTTAACTCCATTGTTAATCCGATTTTCCTCTAATATTTGGATAATCTAAACTATGACTATTAGTATCATTGTAACAAGACTAATAATAACTGTTGTGCTTTGATAAAAGTCTTAAATCTTTAATTGGTCTCAATACATTCTTAGCTGTATATATCAAGCATGTAAGACTGTAACCACTGTGCAATTTAAAATGGACTGCAACTGGGCGAAAGAAATTATTGTCTCACAGGCAGATAATTTCAGGCAGAGCACAGTGTTTCTAGAGTCTGAACTAGGCTGCTCAGGGCTACTTTGGGTGTTTCTGGAAGGTTTCTGTGGTGTGAGGTAGACGTACTTTCTCTCTTAAGTTCCTCATTTCCTTCTTACAGCTTCCTTAACACCGGACTGATGATCACTTTATTGTTATAAAGGAGAGCACAAAGGGATGCAGCTACGTTAATCTAACTTAAGCATCATTAGTTACTTTTTGTTCACCCTGTTGAAAACTCTTGTGAGAATTGATACAGATAAGAAACACTCTGATGATGAAGGAGGAATGGTTGTCATCTCCAAAATTCTCAGTGGATGCTGCAACACTTCAGTAATAGCACTGAAACCCATTCAAAGTGCATCAGTGAGGAATGAGAGACTGACTAAAAAGGGCAATGGGTGTAATTTTCATTGTGTCATACCTGATGCATGCGTTGGGACTGGTGGGCCAGAACAGAGTGGCTGTCAAACCCTATCAGCCCGTCCCCGGAGGCTGCTTCCTTGGTTTGTGGGACGGCCAGTTGTCCCTGTGCTCGGCAGTGGCTGCTGCAGCCCTGAGAGTTGTTGACAGCAACATTGGTGGCCAAGCACTCGAGCCTGTTCTCAGTTGTGGCTGGGAATAAGCTGACTCTAGACCACCTAGATGTTGTGTACACACCTGTGTACATGGGATCACTACGCTCTCAACTACATTCGATCAGTCAGTTTTCCTTTCTCCGTCTGATGAATATTTTTCTTCCTGAGAAGAAATTCTTAGAAGGAAACAAGTTCGAAATGCGTCTCTGCAGGATTTACTAACACCGGCTCAAATCTGTTGTTGGTACCTGCTCCAGCCACAGAGACACCAGTTATCTCCAAGAGGAGTTGCAGCAGTAATGGCTTGTGGTGGAGATCGGTTTGGTTGGAGCTGATAGTTATAAAGATTGCTTTCTTTGGACACATTTGCTAATCCGTGAGTGAGGGTGTGAGCAAAGGAATGTGGAAACAACCTGCTATGTGCGATGTGTCAGAGTCCTTGCAGGAGTACCATTCTGAGCAATGAAAATAAATGAAGCTCTAATCCCTGGAGTGGTCGTGTAATCTTCTTAGCCACAGGACTTCCTTCACTTCCATCCTAACCCATGTAAAACAATGTGTGTCATTAGACCCATTTCCAGCCCAGTTATAACACTTGTCTGCCTAACTTCCTGCCTTGACATGGCACAAAGTGAGCGTTTCTAGACTAAAACAAAAGGGACGCAGCCTGCATAGCTGACTCTGATGGTGTGAGCCCATGGCTCAGTAAGCAGTACCGGTGCAATGTTAAAGTCTGTCACAAAGAGGCTTATGCTATTTCAAAGGTACAAATGAAAAGAAATTGAGTTCACATGCTGCAGTGAAGCAAATCAAACCCCATAATGTTTGTATTAATTGCTGAAAGCAGACAGTGCCTGGGAAGCAGAATAGAGGGTGGAAATGCAATAAATCTTCAAGTTTAAATTTGGAAACAAGCCCAGATTTTGGGGAGTTAGAGGCTGGTAGGACTTACTTTTAAAAGTATAATTCTATCAGAAAAAAAATCAGTCTGAGAAGAATATTCTAGATCTTTGTTAATTTTTCTCTGGCCTTTAGCCAAATGTTGTTAAGTGAAGCTCTAAGTACTATTTCACTTACTTTGATACTCACAGAGAATCAAATGGTCTTTTTTATAACAAGCAATGCTCTCAGACTTTTTTCAACTTGCTATTTAAAGATAAAATTAGAACAATATTTCTAGGATCTTTATTGAAAATCCTAAGTGAGGACTAAAAATAAGCTAGAAAAATATAACTAACTCAATTTACTCATTTGCCTCTTTCTGTTATGAGCTAGACAGGAGCGATAGTGCCAAGAACACTAGATATTCTGAAAGACTTTAAAATAACTACTAAATTAAAAAAAAAAGGGGGAATTTAAATGTAATTTCCCCCCCATTTTAATTCCATAATGGAAAAAAAAAAGGGCAACAAAGAATCCCAGTACTCTTAATTATATCTAATATAATTGTATATTCGATTTAGGGTAAAAATATACAGAAACATTTAAATTAATAATACAGTGATCTGGAGCTATTCTAGGGGTTTTCCAAATTAATGAAATGTCAAAACGCGGTGAAACATCACTGTGCAATGATACTGGACTAGGTTCTTTTTCTGCTGAAGAAGCAGCAGCACAACTCCTGAGGTCACGACACCGCTGAGTTAGGTGAGGCAGCGGACGAACGCAACTGCATGCACGGAGAAGGGAGTCTCCACCAGCAATTGTTTAGCAATACGACTTCTGTTGCTGCATCCCAGTATCAAATGTATACCAAAGCCCTGAAAGAAGTTTGTGCTCTGAGAGGCAGGTAGTCTTACAGCTCTGAACCTGATAAAAGGTTGAACGTTTGCTCACATAAATGGGGTGAAGATTTGACTGCACATGTGTTAGGCAGCTGTTGAGTCATTGTTTTGTTCTGTTAAATTGGCAATTAAGAGGGAAGGGAAGAGGAAGTGGCAGGAAAAGGCTTGGGCGATGCTAACAGCAAAGGAAAAAAACAAAGAAAGAAAAGTAAGAGCAGTGGAAAGAAATGTCTCTCATTTCATCGCCAGCACTTGGCCTCTCCTTTTCTTTTTCCTGCCATCTAGGGCTCACTGCCTGTTGTGTCCAGTGAAGCCATGCTGCCTACACGTCATTAGCTGGGGTGGCTTTTTGGGCTGCCCAGAAAAGTTGTTAAGAAAGGGCTTCAGAGAGTTAAAAGTAAATATATTGTGAAGCACAAGGTGTCATTTGCAAGACTTTCTGGTGCTGCTACAAGTTATATATTTTATGTTCTACAAACAATGTTTCTTCTGTTGAGAGGAAGGGCGAAGGATTATGTTGATTGCCTTGAATCATTTGCTCGACATTTTTGCTCACAAGCCAACAAAGGAAGGAAAAAGCAGAGGGATAATATTGAAATGAAAGCATATATCTGCACTGAGAATCAATACAGCAAAGGTTTCTAAAAGAGATGTAGAATATATTTGCAAAATCAGTTTTCTACTGCGATAGCTTAAGCCATTTTCATGAGCAGATTTTAGATTTCTTATTTGTAAATATAACGGCATGAACATCTATGCTTTTGTTGGTAAAGTTATACAGCTGAGGGCAGGAAAATGAACTGGTTCTAAAGACATTCATAATGGCATTGCATGAATTTTCAAATCCTTATTTTCCATTTATAGTTGCATGAAGATCCAACATTTTCTTTTCTCCTATTCCAGACATGTGAACATCCTCAGAATCATATTACATATATACAAAAATTGTCTGCCAGACTTTTCAAATCACGTGTGACTCAAATCCATGCAAATCTGAAAGAAGCAACAGTTCAAACATATCAGCGCTTAAAACAAGCCAACTTTCTGATATATTGAATCATTCTGATAGAAGACGCGTCGGTCCAGCCTAATTTACTTGAGTTACTTTCTGGTAGCTTAGTTTGAATAGCTTTATTAGGCCTAGAGAGAGAGAGAATGGGCGAAAAGAAGACGGTCTGGGTGACAGCATGCATAAACAGAGACGCTAACTTGTCAAATGTGAGACCAGGTAAGGTGCCCCTGGTGAGTCCACAGCACTCTGGTAAGAAAGCGAAGCAGTTGCTCTGGCGTTTTCACAGAGCTACTATTGGGATTTTCCTTTTCTGCCTCTTCCTGTGAAGGCATTTGACATATGGTTCTAGTGCTGCTCAATTACACATCTCTCTTCCACCTCACTTAGCATTTTTCATTTATTTGTCATTTCCCATTTTTAACTAGAATTATACTTTATTCATCCTTCCACATAGCCTTATGTTATTAATTTTTATCAGGGAACGGAAAAAGTCTAGTCTATTATTTGTGAGGAGAGAAAGTTTAATCAGTACAAAACCTGGCCGAGAATAAGATATAAGAGTTTCTCATTTTAAATGGGCTGGTTGGTCACCAACATAGTTTTTTTCTAAAAGTGCTGAAAATGTGTTTAAAACTATGCCATTTGATTAACTTGTGAAGTCTCAGAGTAGCTAGCAAATTCAATTATGGATTCAAATTATGTTACTAAATTGGTCTAATTTTTAAAAGTGATAAATGAAGTGCATTAAAAGAAAGGGATAATAAAGGTCTAAAGAGGAACTGGCAAGGACTCTATTAATTAAAACGCTATGAACATATGCACATCTTTGTTATGTGAATGAGTGTGCAGCTACAAATACATTGGTGTGCATCAAAAATACACCTTTGTATAATGTTTGCGTTACATCAGATTTAATTTCCTACATATTTGAAATTCATTGAAAAACATGTTTACAATGGCATCAGATATTAGAAACCTGTTCCTAATATTGCAACAAGCAATACCTCTATTAAGTTAGGATGCAGTGCCTTTCCTGGAAGACAGAAAGCTGCTTAAAAACTTATTGAATACCTGTGCAAGATATAAAGATGTCTGGCCGTAATAATGGCTTCTTTCAGATGGATTGAAGACCAAGGTGAGGAAGGGATTCCCAGGAACAGCTCTGCAAGGTGCAGTGACAAAGTCGCTTTCTAAGAATCCCCGAGCTGTAAATGAGGGCATGGGGCACAGAGTTGCAAGTGCTGTACCCATGGACCAGTTCTCAGAGGCACTCATCGCATCAGCAGTGATTCACCGGGGGTCACAGGAAGACAGGAGGTTACTTAAAGCTGCAAAGTCACTGTATGGACTCATGAGTCTTAATCCTCTGCTATAACTTTCACCACCTGGGTTCAGGCCGTATTTAGATTCCTGCCTCCCGTCTTGGCGAGGTTTTATTGCCATCTCCCTTTTCTCCAAGGGTGGGAAACACCTGACCCAAGACAATTGTTTCAAATGAGCACTAGTTCTGATGTGGATTTTCACCCACCCATTGTAATCGAGACGTCAATCTCTGTTCACAGGTCCTTTCCTGCACTGAGAAAGAGCCCATACGCACTGTCTTGCACACAAACCAAGGCCAGAACCTATATATGTATTTTCAGTATATCTCTGTTTTAAGTAGAATGAGAATCTAAAAGCTGAACAGCCCTCTGCAGTATTTATCTTTCTGTCTTTCTCCTGTAACTACAAACTGAGCACCTTTGTTCGGCAGTCTAGATCAGGACCTACGTATCGGCCCTTTTCATCCAGCCTTCTTTCTTCTGCAGAAGCTTATTCGCATCAGTTGCTAAAAAGCTGGCACACTTTCTTGCAGTTGGTGAAGAGGAGTACCTGCATGCATGTGTGTGAAGCACAAAGCCAGCTTCTTGGGGACGGCCCTTTTCCAGCAGACGTAGTGTGCAGCTTCTCCGAACACTCAATTATATTTTCAAGATGACAATCTGTTTAAATTTCAAGCATTTTCAGAAAATGATTTCTTTTTAGTTTTAAAGGATTTGTAAAAAATAAGAACAAGCGGGGTGCTCTGAATCCCTTGTGGGTGAAACAGGGTGAGGAGATACGATGTTGTCTGTGAGGTGGGTCTTTTACATGACGGAGGCTGGAGATTAAGGGAGGGGCACAAATTAACAAAGCAAAACAAATAGTGCTTGTCAAAACCAAGTAGAGACAGCTTGTGTTGTACAGGTCAAACATTGCTCCAGTCAAATATTTCACAATTCTTAATGCAACCTGTGACTGATAAGACTGTCACATAAGAAAGAGGACAGTTGGTAGCCTGTGAAAGGATGCTGCCTTCTGTCAAAAAAGTCCTTGATTCACCCAGTTTAAAAGCAGGAGCTTTCCCTATAGTCGCTCAGGCATCCCCGCTTCCTGCTTCAGAGACTCCATCTCCTGGAAATAGCCTGTCAGGTCCCATCTGCTTTTTTGTGAAGCTGCCAGCCCCCTGAGAGAGGGTCCTCCATTCCCGTCTCCTGTCTGATGCTGGAAAACCAAAGGGGAATAACCTCTGCAATCTGCCAGAAATTGGTTTTCTGAAAGCAAGGACTCTGCTTCAGGGAGCTGCAATCTACCATACTTAGAGGAAAATTAGTTTTCTAAGTACAGTGCTTTCTTTTGCTGGCTGCTTCAGCCGCCCATCTTTGCCTGTGCTTCTTCTCCTCACAACGCGTCTCGTGGGAGCTTAAGCTTAAATAACTCATTAACAAGTGAAATCCAGAACACAACATTTCTTATTACAGCAGGTATTGAGAAGAGAAGGAAACAATGGCAAAGTAACTTTCAGAGACTCCTAGCCATTGCAATGATAGTAAAACTTTGCCTGAGCGCTAAGCAGGCTACGGCTGGTATAATTAACAACTGTTATATTTGTCAGTACCTCAAAAACAATTAGCAGGTGTCCTAGTTGATATGACAGATTCATTAATCATGGGAAGCTTTCCTTCAAATTGATTTATCAGTCAAATAATTGTGCCCTCAGTATTGCTTTGCAGAGGGCAGTAATTTTAGACTGCCTATTATAAACATAGATAAAATGACATCCTGTGCCCCAAAGGACTTAGTGGCTAAATAACACAAGATAAACATACATAGAAAACGCACTATGGGGTAAAAACTGAGAAGAAGAAGGATTTGCCGTGAGAACAAGGCAACAGAGAGTTTGGAACAGAGAAAAGTTTCTAATTGGGGAGGAGCTGTTAGAAAACGAAATACAATTGTCATGACTAGGAAAACAGTTAGGGAGGTCGCAGTCAGAGTAATTTACATAAATTCAAATGTTTGAAAAGCTTTAAGGCAAAACAGAAGGCTTCAGGCTGATTCAGCAAACATCAAAAAAGAGGGTGCAAGAAAACCAGCACTGTTTGGCAGGAAGAGCAAGGAAGACAAGAGAAAGGGTATAGAAATAAAGTTGTAAGTACAAACCAGTTTTAGAAGCGCAAAACTGGGCTCTTGGGAAATGATAAAAAGAGAAAGGGGCTTTACAATTTAATGAGCTAGAGCATCCACAGTGAGCAGAGGACGAAAGCAAAGTGACCTAGTGTGCTGCATGGAACAGTTTCAGATGTGAGAAGGAAGGGACGTTCAAGAGATTAAATGACATAGTATAGATGGGTTTTCTTGTTTGTTTTTTTTTTTTTTTGTTTGTTTTTTTGTTTTGTTTTTGTTTGTTTGTTTGTTGTGTTGTTTTTTTTTTTTTTTAAACTCCCGGAAAATTAAGCAATTTAGTACTTTCTTAAAGGATGGCCCATCCTCAAGCAAAAACTATTACTCATGTGTCATCATTCAGACCACAGTAGAGTATTTCCCCATTAATTCATTATGGGAACTGAGTTACCTCATGGCTTCTTCTGAAACATTGTTCATTGTCAGTCTCAGAGAAAGAGTTTTGATGTTGATGGACCACTGAGGTATTCTGATGTCTATATAATGTCCATATAACAATGTCTTTGCTGAATTTCTACATCTTAGTATCCAGACAGTACAGGCTGGGTCTGATGCTGAATACAGCCAAATGAGTGACAGAAGCCATGAATCTTGACAATTTCTTTACATGTCATGTTTATGTTCTACAGCACATCATCACATCCTGGGCTGCATCAAAAGTGTGGCCAGCGGGTTGAGGGAGGTGATTCTGCCCCTCTGCTATGCTCTTGTGAGACCCCACTTGGAGTACTGCATCCAGCTCTGAGGCCCCCAACATAAGGAGGACATGGACCTGTTGGAGCAAGTCCAGAGGATGGTCTCAAAGATGATCAGAGGGTTGGAGCACCTCTCCTATGGAGACAGGCTGAGAATTGGGGTTGTTCGGCCTGGAGAAGAGAAAGCTCTGGGGACACCTTACAGCAGCCTTCTAGTACTTAAAGGATCCCTACAGGAAAGGTGGAGAGGGACTCTTTATCAGGGAGTGTAGTGATGGGATGGGGGGTAATGGTTTTAAACTGGAAAGAGGGTAGATTTAGACTAGATATTAGGAAGAAATTCTTTACTGTGAGGGTGGTGAGACACTGGAACTCATTGCCCAGAGAAGTTGTGGAGGCCCCATCCCTGGAGGTGTTTAAGGCCAGGCTGGATGGGGCTTTGAGTAACCTGGTCTAGTGGGAGGTGTCCCTGCCCATGGCAGGGGGGTTGGAACCACATAATCTTTAAGGTTCCTTCCAACTCTAAGCATTCTATGATTCTATGATCTGAAGATCTCTTCTACATAGACTGCAGTGAGTTCTACTTTATTGATTTCTAAGAAATAATGTGATTGTGAGGCAGTCAGCCAAGTTAAACTTTATGAAATCATTACATACATACACACACACGTATATGTGTATGTATCTTGTATACAGGTATATTCTTGCCTCCTTCTAAATTTGATCTTCTTTGCACTGTGTCTCTACCCTGCTACAACAGAGGATCATTTTGTAGGGATATTGTACTAGATCACAAGTAGGAATAGATGTCAGCATCAAGAATCTTAGCTGACCTCAAACCACTTCCAAACAGAGCTACAGGTTCTATCATGTCCTCTTTCTGTCTAAGGTGTAGAGAGGCAAGTGAAACTTGCTACTAAATTTTAGAGCAGAAGTACCGAAGGACTGGTCTAAAACTATGCCAGCTTCTGTCAGAAATTCCTAGTGCTTAACATCTATTTGTACTTTAAATCTTGAGTACTCTTGCAATATTGAAACTCTCTAATGTCTCCATGGAAACTTGATAGTTCCCAGAGATGGAGGGAAGATGTCACTATTGCTGGCAATATTTTCACTCAAGTTGTCTGGGCAGAAGAGGTACTTCTTTTTTTTTTGCCTATCCTGAATGTCAATGTCCTTTGAAAGTCTCCAGTACATCAAAATGATGCAAAATTTTGTCAAAAAGTACACTGCCAAGATAGGCAATGTCACTAAAAAGCAAAACAAACTCTGACACATTAGGATAATTAGTACACAGTTATTTAAAGGTATCAACGAGCAGACACTGGAAAAGCAATTACTACAGGAAAAATGTGAGTTTGTAAATGTAGCACATTGCTTTCCTATGCTTTTTATGTAATCGGTATCATTATGCTACCTAATGACACCAATTATTTAAAAATTAAGCACACAATACTGCATACTTCATATTTATTATATTCAGATGGAGTTGCTATCAGCAGCACTTCGGGGCCAGAGATCCTTTAATAAATTCTACATGTGCCTTCAGTATTTTCTCTAGGGTTGTATTTTTTTAATGCTTACTCTTTTAGTGGGGAATCTCAGACATAAAAAATTAAAAAGGTCAATTTTATGATGAAACACATGAGCCTGGATATTCTAAATGGCACCCTAGACTGCAGAAGCTAATTGCTTTTCGACAGAAGAACTCTCTTAAGTGCTCACTCTGGAAACAGGTTCATGTGAAAAGCAGGATGCATCTCTACTCTGCTTCCAAGCCTGCTGGGAGTTGTTGAGATGAGTGACGCTGTAAAAAATAGAAATCACCTGGAGCCCGTTAATATTATAATCAAGTGAAAGCACAATTGCTACTGTCTTAATCCATCTGTCTGTATGCATTCGCTCCACTTCCAATCACCTGCTTTAGTGTAGTCACAGGTGTGTTATTATGGAGATGGCACCAAAAAAATCCAGCCCCGCGCATGTTCCAAATTGCTGTTCGCTCTTCCACGGCAGTCTGTCTGTCTCTGTAGCTTCAGTGCGGTCATTTGTCAGAAAGGAGAGCAAAAAAGGCTCCATATTGCATGAAGTATAGCCAAAGTGCCTTTGTGTGTGGAGCCTGGCTGAACGATGCCCAAGTTTACGTTAACAGGTTGCAATTTTGCTAAGTGCCATTCACGTTAAATGAGGATAAAAAAAATCAAAAAAGCGTATTGTATTCTGGTAACTCGTGTAAAGCTCGGTAACGTTCAATAGATGCTGTATCACGTATCTGGAACGCTAAGGTAGCTTTGGTAAACAAACATAAATTTATAGTATGCAATGGCAGTTCTACAAAAAACAATCTGGCAGTGTATGACACTTAGTTTCTGATTTCGCCCTGAATGATATTTGATATTCTAAGTGATCAAATCGAGAGATGATAATTATACACGAGAAAATCAAATTACAATAAGAACAGCATCAACAATCAAACAATAACAACTGTAACAAACACCACTAGTAGTAACTTTCAATTTAGAATAAGAAAATGCTAACTGAACTAAGGTCATGTTTTCAGATTTCAGTAAGCAAGCCACAGAGACCAATGTTGACTGGTTTAACAATTTAGACATTTACCGTTTCCAGCTGATGGGTCTTTTTCAAGTGAAACTTAAGTCTCTCAGACATTCTTTGAAAAAAGTTTGAATATGAATGTCACCATTTGAGTCTTTAATTTGTTAACTGTTGTGTATAGAAAAATACTAGATTCTATGATTTGTATAAAAAATTCTTCGTGTGTAAGTACAGAGTCTTAAAACCCATTTTGTAAAGTATCTGAGGGATGGATTTTTGAAGGTAATTGTAGATAGTGGAAAACAATGGTAGGTTCTTGTACACCTCCCTAAGATATTAAAAAAAAAAATTAAAAAAACCCCTTAGCTTTTCAGACATGAAAATAAATTAACCTCTATGTTCATGTGCACAAACCAGGAGTTAAGATTCTGTAATCTTACAGCAGTTCAGCTTTTGACCCGGTATTTAGAAGACACAAAACATTAAGCTAGTGGTGCTAAAGACTCTGATATGGCAACTACAACCTTCTAGATCCTACCATATTTTTAGAGGCTCCAAATACTGCTCGTGCTTTTCCAGCTGGCAGACTGTTTGGGACAGAAAAAACTTTTAACAGTCTTTTGGAAAAGTGCCACATTTTAATTTCAGTGCAGTTTTGTTTAAACACCTGAAGTTAGAGGAAGAATTACAAAGCTCCTGAATGATCTGTGCAGCTGCATAAGCTAACTCAAAAATGCCACTGAATCACTCTGTGAGGCGGTTAATGGTCTAATCTCTTTCCATACCCTCTTCGAAATTCCCCCTGGGACTTGTTCAAAGCTTCCTGCGCTGAGTCGAGGTCTCTAAGGAGCTGTGGATCAAATGGAGCCTGTTGCTCTTAAACATGCTAGTGCTGAAGAAGGCTCCTTTGCAAAGTTCAGCCCGAAGTTCAGAGGTGGTCTGAGATCAAACTCCTTAGATTAAACACTGCTGAAGCGCAGGGCACTGGCACAGTCTGCCGATGGCAACTGTCACCTAGGGCTGTTCCTTGTCTGGAAATAGGTGGGATTAATTTTGTTATTCTGGAAACCCATCACCTCTTGTTAGTATCCAAGTTGAGATTATACATCTCCCACTGTCTGAGGTGATTCCCAGTAAGTGTGCAAAAGGATAATACCTTTGTATGACTTTTTGTAAACAAATAAGTTGTTGGTTTGGGGTTTTTTTTTTTAGTTTATGGACACCACACAATGAGGAATCAAAAACTTCATTTCTTTTTCTTGCACGTGTTCTTCTAGATTGTTTTAATTAAAATGAATCAGCAAGTTTAAGGAAGCTGAAAAGCTACACAAAAGGAGCATTTCAGGATAGGGAATACAATGTACTGCGGCGGAATTTTGTTCTTCCCTGATGTTAAAAAATCATAAATTAAATGACTACTACTTCTGGTAATTTTTAGGCTCTTATATCACAGGGAACCTCCCATCAGCAGTACCATTTCCGAGATCAAAAAGAGACTGAAAATGCAGCACATATTGCTTCTCTGTGTTTTACATATAAGTAGTACCATCATTTTTAATGACACTAACCTCTTTCAGTCAGAGCTTCACACTCATAAAGGTGTAAATGTGCAGACGGCATTTGGAAAGGACCTGATACTTTAGAAAATGACAATTTGTTTAGTTCGTACAGTTTACATTCCTGTAAAAATTGCTGCATCGTTATATTCCGATCATTGCAGCAGGAAGCAATAATCATGGCAAGGAAGAGCTAACAGCCGGGGGAAAAATCCTTTTCTTGTGACACACAGTGATTTTAGAAACATCTTTACAAAACACAAAGCCACTGAAACCTAAAATGCAGGTTCAGACACAGCACAAAACAATGATTTAGGAGATTAATGCCTTTGAAGACGAGATCAATTCATGCAGTTTGTAACAGAAAATGTTTGCGAGAGTCCACTGTAATCTTTGAAATGTATCTGGGTTATGTATTTTCTACAGTTGGTATCTAGCCGCAGTGAAATTTCCGCCGACATTTCTAATGGAGAATCAGGAGGCTGCCATCTGAAAATGAGGCGAGTACCACCAGCTGATACAGCAAATGCCAAGTGGCTATTTAGCAGTGCCAGCTCACACTAGACTCACACAGAAAAAATACCTTCCCCCCACCTTCTCCCACTTGTATCTAAATCTTCAGGAAACTAAATCACTTCCTAAAAGCAGGGATGGAGAAAGCAGTCTATTATTCCCTGACAGACCACAAAGTATTGTCCATATTGACAATCTGTTTTGTATAGGCAGGCTGCAGAAGCAGTAAATCCTATTAACCTGTTCAAAGTCAAATGAAGACATTTAGAAAACAGAACAGCTATTACGTTCAGTGGTGAAAGAAGCCCATATCAAAGAAAGGTTAAATGGATGCACCAGCTATTCCATTATGCACAGTTACAACTGGAAAATCCTCCCAAACCTTTCTATCACCTGCTCTCGCCCTTCAGGATATTAATTATATCCCCCCCCCCTCCCTCCCCAGTCCCCAGTCCAACTAGCTGATCATTCAAATACTACCCTCTGTTCTGTCAATGTTAATTTTCGAGATAAAAAATCAATTTCATGCTAACAGGACTACTATGGAAAATGCTTATGTTATACTATGGTTTTACTAATGCACACTTCCTCTACCCAAAACATATGGCATTTTGTGTGTAAAGACCACTCTGGAGATTTACTGTAATTATGTCATGATGTGCTTATTGTTATGGATTCGGCAGCCTTTCTGCATCTCTACCTGCTTTGTTCAAGAGCAGCTGCTAACTTCAAGCTGTTGCCTGCTGCCAGCGGCAGAAGCTGAATGAAGGAGCGCTTTCTAGGGAAGACATGTTTTGAGGCAGACATACTGACAATAAACCAATTCACTAGGGAGGCATAACATTGACTGGATAAAAGTCGAGTAATCATTCTATGATAATTTACCGAAACTGGGTGCAATTTACTTTAAAATAAAAATTCCCTCTGCTGCTGATGTTGGACTTGGAGGCCTTTAACTGATAAAAGTGTGGCATTTGCTTTTATGAAGTAGCTGATCTTTGGAGATTCATTAAACCTCATTATTTCTCCTTATGCATAAGTGACTATTAATACTTACTGAATGAGAGGAACGGGAAAAACAGGGTTGGCTGAAGCCAGGCTCAACAGTCCTTCTCTTCCGCCTACTCTCCCTGCTTGTCATGACTGAATACGCTGAATTCCATTACTAAGGCAAAATGTCTTGGTAAAATGGTGAGTGCTTCAGATGAGGAGACTGCCCGGCATCGCCTTGATTTCTGTGCCTGTTTTGATTGCGAATCAGCTGTGTGTGGTCAGCCCGTACTTCTCCCAGCTGCGGTGGGAGCGAGGAGGACCTGAGGATCCAGACCCTCGTTAGTAGCCACTTCCCAACAGAGCACTCACAGAAAACAGGGCTATTTGAACAGCAGTTTGCCTAAATTGGAGGCAGGGAATTGTGTCCCAGTCCCAGATTTATTTTCCCTAATCTTTAGGAGAAGAGTATGTGGAAGGGGAAAGGGTTAACTAATTAGGAAGAACAATAGGTGTAAAAATGTCAGAGATTCCTCTGCTGTGCTCCTGTTACACCTTCCTTGTTGGAAATGGCAGCTATTAATATTTTATTGACTTGAACCTCTAGGGTAGATTCCAGATGTCGCTACTTGATCATTGTCTACATATAAGGAAAAATAAATTCTGTCGTGTCAATGTTGAATTCCCATCTATGGCAACAATCGTTACCAGCAGACAAACGCTCCTGTGGCTTTGCAGATACTTTTTTTCCTCAGGTTGTGAGTATGCGCACATGACCGATCTGTTTGTAGAAAACCTGGACATTCAAAAATAAAATAAAGCAGAGGAAAAGTCCCAACATTTCATTATTAATTTGTATGCATTAAGAAATAGCTATTTCCCTTGCTGTGTGCAGAAAAGAATGGAGGTTAAATCAGCAGAGCTCAAGGGTAGAGTTAAGAGAATGCTGCCTGCTAGGAAAAAAAAAAAAACTGTTCTATTGGTTTTGAGAACATGAATCACTTTATGCTAATCAGTTTCAAGCAATCGGGTACTGAAAACCTGATATCTCAAAAGTGCTGCAGTTTAGGTGAATGGTGCTGTTAAGGAGCACATCTTGAAAGCCCCCCAAATGCAGCAGCAGCGCACGAATGTGCTCTTTACCTGTCCAACCAGTGCTGAAGATAACGTCTATTAAAGGAGTGGTGAGAACTGGCTGATGTCTACTGAGAATACGTGCAAAAAACAGATTACCTCTGATTTCAGGGGAGAGTAATTTTCTTCAGTTGGATGGAACAATGACGTTTTCCACTAATGAATATTACCTGCCATTTAAAATCTGAGCTTCAGGTGGAAGATTCAGCAAATTTACAACAAAAACTTATCTCAGACTCCACTCTCCTTTGAACTCCAGCGCTGCAGAATTCAGAGAGCTAAGAATCCTCAGGACATGCCTACAGAGGATCTTTCTCTATTGCACACATCGTTTTGCATGCTATGTAAGCACTAACCAATTAGAATTTTTCCTACAAATAATTAATTAATCTATCCTCCCACATTACTAGGTTACAGTTCATGTTCCTTTCCTGGACTCCAAGCTGTAGGGCCACAGCGTGTCTCAAACACTAGCTGGAGACCTGGTTAGTGTTGGTATTACTACAGCTGTAGGGAACACAGACTGTCATTGGCATGGTATTGTGGATGTACAAAAGTGTATATAGACATAATAGCAACTGAAATAACTCAGAGACTGTCTTCTGGCCTAGAGGCCAAATGGTACAGCACAGCTTGTGTTCACACAAATAAACTCTTTCTATCCCCCAGGATAAGACGAGCAGATCCAAACTGGCTATCACAGATGCTCCCTGATTTGTGCTACCCCTGCACCCTTTCCCCAACAATGTCTGGGACAGTGATTGCTGGTCTGGGGCAAATGCATGAGAGGGACTGTAGCAAAAGTTAAACATTATGAATAATCATGTGACAGTTCTTAGGATGTGTCCTATCCAAGCATAAATGTACCAAGGAAGTCCAGAGCCCAAAATCTAGCAGGAGACCAGGTACTACGTTGTCATTTGCCTACACTTTAAATGAAGTTCATTGACACTTATGTTAAGATAAAACATTTCAGGGCTAATGCATTTTCCAAAAAAAAAAAAAAAGATATTTCTTCAGAAAATTCCCAGTCAGCTCTACTTCTGAGATTCCACGAGAAACTTAAGTCACTAAAAATACTATGAACAGTTTTCTGACCCCATTTTCTTGGTCTGCCTTGGACACTTATTCCAAGGGTTCTAGGGTACACAGTTGCTACAGAAAGCTAGGTACTTTTTTTTTTTTCTGGAAGGCAAAAGCTTTGTTACACTGTTTGTGCTAGAAAATGGGGGAAAATTTACAGAATTCATAATGTAATATTATTGTTTTTATTTTACATACTCTAAAGATAAGGGCCATCTAAATGCTTCTTAGATTTCCATTTTCCCTAGGCATAGTTAGTATTTTTAGTGGAGTAGTTAGCTCTACAAAAAGCATTTGACTTATTGAAATTTAGGAATCTACCATTGACCAGTACCTTCGATACAAGTTCAGTTGCAGTTGCTGACATTGTTCGTCTTTCTTGAATTTAACAGATCACATTTTCTGAACCATGGTATTGTGACCAGAATTGTCATGACTAAAGCTGCAAAAAAAAGGAGATTCTACATTTTCATAGATAATGCTGTACTTTTATGTGCTCAGTTCATCTTTTGCACAGGAAGCTATGCTAACAGCACACAAAAATGAAACCTGAAGTATACTCCATAAAGTACACTATGCAAGTTTTGACACAAATTTGAAAGCATTACCTGAAAACCAGCCATAGTACTGGCCTTTTCTGCATTTTTGGGAAAAATAAATTAGTCTTCATAACCAAGAGAGGAAGTTGGCTGTTTGTTTATCACTCCTTATATTCAAGAAAAAAATACCTTAATTCATGAACTGAGGCCTCTTACTTCTGGAACTAGTGCTTCCTTATGGGGTGTGGAGCAAATTGGCAAAATAATAGCTGTCACGTTTGTATATGGCAGAACAAGGCAGTACTGTAGTATCAACAAGAGTATTGAGCATGGTGATATTGAGGTACATCTGTGCTATGGAATTTTTTTTTTCTTTATACGTCTAAGGAGAGGCATTCATGTGTTTATTGTACCTTCAAAATCAGCTCAGGAATGGGGTTGGTGAACTGGCACTTGACTATGAGTTTTCAGTATGAAGAGGGATTCCTATGTGTTTAATAACATGTTATAGTGGAATATTTATGATCACAGAAGCTCGAGTTATTTATTGTTATTGCTATTCTTCTTAATATTATTCTTAAATCTAAAGCACATGTAATTTGGTTTCTCTATCACGTAGATTCACTTGTAGAGAAAGAAAATTGAATGGATTAGGCTCTTTGTCCAGAATCTCTTCAAAACATAAAAAAAACCTGTAGAGGCTCACCAAAACTAGGTAAAAAGACCCCAGTCCAACGCTTCTGACCTGAGTACAGCCAATTCACATGCAGGTCTTATGCTATAATAGTGTCATAAAAATGGTAGCAGGACTGTGCTAGCACCAGAACTGAGGAATATTTTAAATCCCAGCTGTGGGAGCAAGCAAGTCAGCAAGCCAGCATCACCAGTCAGCACAGCACCACCAGCACCACATCGCCCCAGGACAGCCATGAGGTACTGTGCCCGGGGAACCGTCATCTCATTGCTGTATCGTGTAACTATCTACCCTACAGGGTCAGCCAGAATCAGAGTCTCCTGAGTGAAGGTACACATATGAGATGGTCAAAACAAATTCTTGCGAAACTTCCCTCAGGCTTCAAAGTAACGAGTCTAATGTTCAGTTCTTGGTTAACACGATTCTGATCCTCCCCCCCAAAAAATCTCCTTCGCTATTCGCCTTTGCTAGTGCAGGAGGATCGGTGAGAGGCAGAACTGCTTCTTCCAGCCTCAGCTCATGCTGGTGCTGTTGCCTTTCATTCCGCCAGGGAAATAAACCTCTCAGAGGCAATCCTGTGTGCACCAGTCAGGTAACTCTATTTAAAGCCGACTTCTCTCCACTGAGCTGGAGCAAACTTGTTTTCAGACAATTATCGTATAACTTGGCTTTATATGAGCCCAGTTCATTAAGAAGGGAAGCTTTTAGGGAAATGAATGAGTACAATTCCACTGACAAAGCTCCCTGCTCATTAAAAAACCGTTTATGCTTTGGTGTGTACAATTCAGTTTTCTGCAAGGAGTGGTGAAGAAATGCAGGTAAAATTTGATAGAAGCGACAACAGATAACACGTGTAGGCACAAAGAAATCTCTTATAGTAATCTTTCAAAACACTAATGACATATGCTCTAACATTATTGTCAAGCAGAGAAACAGCAATATACTGTGCTTTGAGGCAATGTCAAAGATGCCTGAACCTGATGTTACTCCTCTGCTAACACGGCACGACAGTGTTATTAAATTAGCGCTTTACAATGATTCATACCTTCTTCCGATTGTGCTGATTTTGCCCAGTCCTGCACTGAAAAAACAGTCTTTCTAAAGTACCAATCTATATCATTAAGAATCAATTCTCTTTCAATCATTGTGTTGCCCTAGAAAGGAACTGCACCTTAATTAAATAATGTTATTTTCTCCCATTAGGTTCAAAGAGTCAAAACTTGATTACATGAGCTCTTGTCTCCTTTCTCACGTATACACATTCTCCCTGCCATACAAGCACAGGAGGAGGCAGCCGACCTGCGGGGTATGTGCAGGAGTAAATGTGTGAGGAAGGGTTGGAGGCTGCTGTGAAAAGGCAGGTGGGGAAACAAAATTAGCAAGGGGAAATCTGAGCGAGGGCTTTTATGTGCAAGATGTGCTTTCTGCACCACTGAAGACCTTTGTGGTGGCAAGAAAGGAAAACGGCATCAGGTTTATTACTGCAAATAGATGGACTGTACGCCGCTCCTGGTCAGCACAAAGGAATAGAGAAGTGGAAAATTAAGAATCCACTGATAGTTTACTGCTACGTTTCGGGGTCAGATGTTTTGCAAGAGCTTCGGCTTTTTGCATTATCAACAAGTAGATCAGATCTTTATCTTGTGTTTTGGTTTGGTTTGGATTGTTGGTTTTTTTTTTTAGCATATCACATTATATGCATTTTGAGCACAGGAATGGGATATGCTGGGTTATTAGTAGAACCCAAAGCCTACATCAAGTGGTGACACTTCCTAAAAGGTATCTTCTGTCTGAACTGAGTGAAGATCTTTAATATGGTACGAGTTCTTAGATTGTTCCTGGCCCTGAGGCTTTGTAGCTCTGACAAAAGGACCTGCTTGTTTACTTTTCAGCATTTCAACCTGAACAACCCAGGGCCAATTTATGATTTGTTTGATTCCACTCGTGCATATTTTGGGACCCCCAGAAACACCCTTTTGCTGTTTACCTCCTTCTTAATGACATCAGTAGTCAGGCAGCTTTTATTTTTCATGTGTTCCTATGACTCTCTCCCTCTTCCCCCCTGCCTTTATCTTTTGCCCCTCCTCCTATCGTGCAGTCCGTCCTGCTGATACACCCACACGCTTTACACCCACTGCTCACTTCTTTTAGTCCTGCTCTGTCATTTGTTGGTGTCTCTGGAGGAACTCCTAGTCTTTTTCTCTGCACAGGTCTCACCAATATCTTCCCGCATTAAAAAAAAAAAAAAAAAAAAGGAAAAAGAAAAAAGAGATAGAATGTACTTTTCTTTTCCCTTACAGAGGGCTCATTTCCCTTTCCTGCTCTAAATGCTGGAGTTTTACAAGCTCTTTGTTCCTCTAACCTCTGCTGTCCTGCTGATGCCCTCCTGATCTCTGACTCAGTGAGACACAGCTTCAGAGGAGCATCCTGCCCTTATACGTGCCACATCTTCTACTTGCTCCTGACCAACGCCTCAGTCTAGACTGAGCCCATCCAGAAGGCTACTGCAGAGGTGATTTTCAACAACTTGCTTTATCTCTCCATTTCCTCTCCTTAGTTTCTTCCAGTGAAATTCAACTACTCCATTCACCTGCAAGGCTCTCTCTGTGTCTCGTCCCACCTTGCTTGTCCCCTCCTGTCACTATAAGAGTGCACTGCTGATGAGCCACCAGCTTGCTGTCAGCCACTTAACAGATTACAAACTTTCACTCACTTTCCTCTTTTGCTGCCTTTTAGGAGAATTTTCCAGCAGATAATACAAAGTTTACTCATTATTCTGGTTCATAACCCTTTTTAGGGCTTTTCTATCACGCCTACAAAAAAAGCTGACAACGGTCAAACAGGAGGTGCACTGGAACTGCCGACTAGTATTCCCTCTCTGTTTTCCCATCTTTCCTCTCTTTTCTGTCCATACGGGCTGGCTGGCTTGTTTCGTACATTACAGGTTAGTTCTTTTGGACAGGAACTGCTGCTTTGCTTTGCAATCATACTGTCCTCAGCACTGTTAGGGGCTTTTAAGTGATATACTGTTAGAAACATATTTGAGCGTGTGGGTCTAAAGCACAAATAGACTCTACAGTAAAGCAATTCCTATGAGCGTACATGATTACTCACTACCTCTGTCTCTCCACAAGGGCACGAGGCTATTTAATGTCACCTGTGCTCTGCTAACATTAAGGATTTTAAGAGTACCCTATTTTAATTATTATTAATCCTTAAGAGAAGCAGGGAACATTAATGCTATTCTACTGTTCTAAGTACTTAAATACACACACGGACCACCTTTCTGTAATATTTGATTACCTTGCAATGTTTAATGGAATTATCCTGGCAACATCTTTCTGAAATATTTAAGAACCATTGTTTGTATAGTACAGACAATAATTGGCATGAATTAAGCATCTTGCCAAAGGTCATACTGTAAGTCTGCAACAGAGCAGGGATTTTGAAGCTGGCGTCCTAACTGCATAGCTGTATTATTGCATCTTAATAATACAGTTATGCTTCACGATGTTTTAAATCAATCTGACAGCATCCGAGCTTGAAAGGTATTATGCATGACGCAGACTTTGCAGAATCCCAAATAGTATACATTTACCGTAACTAGTACGGATGGAAAATTACATATTGCAAATTTTAAAGCATGAAATAATAATTTTAATGATTGCATGAAGCGTATACTCAAGTATAAATACAGGAAGGAACAAAAAGGAATTACGACTAATATACAGCACATAAAAGTCAGTGGACAGGATCACTATGAAAATGGTCAATACTTTTATGTAACAGTTTACTTATGGTTTTATTTATTTGGTATGTAAGTTACCATCAATAATGTAGATACACTACATAAGAAATGCTTTTCTCCCACTCGTTTTACTGGAATAATATTACACAGTTCATCTTTTCGAGGGCTATATAACTAAAAACCAAATTGGCTAAGGTGATGCCTTCACATTAGTCTTATTCCCATAACTCGGGCACTTAGTTCCACTAAAATCAATAGACTTGTGAGTGTGTAAGTGAGGAGTAAAAGACAAGCATAATAAATACTTTTAATCCCGCGTTGGCAAATAGATATGTAATTCTGTCACACTTATCTCCAAGGCTGATCTTTTATTTGCATATTTTCAGAGTTTTGATCTACAAATGGATTTTAATTTGTCGACTTTTGCAAGAACAGCCTTGTGGGAGTGGGGGCAGGTCATGCATAATCAAAGAGTAAAACACAGGCAGAAGGAAGATGTAGAGAATCTGAGCTCCATTTCTGTACGAAATGCAATTACCATTATTATAATTTCCTTGAACCACACAAAAGCCTTACTGTACTGCGTGCCATCCACATTTAGAGGCTTTTTGAGAGATCAGAGAGATCCCTATCTATGCAAACAGTACAGTGTCTTATAAACTGGACATGAAACATTTAGGCATGCTTTCCTCTGTAGCACTCGGGAAGAGGCACAGAGACAAAATGACTTTCCCAAGGACATTGCGGTAAACCTGGAAGCAGAACCCGCTGACCTGAACCACAGCTAAGGGCCTGAACTGAAAAGATTTGCGCCTTCTGTTACCACACAAAAGTTCAATAAAAAGTGCAAATGAAGAAAATTGTACGTAGGACGTGTAGCGATAATCAGACATTGATGGGTGTGGGTGCCTGTGAAACTGCGAGCTTGTGACCTTTTTTAAGCTGTGTGACCAAAAAGCTGGGATGCATATACTCTTTATACACAGAGCCAATGACCACCTTAAGCACTGACGTTACATGCCAAGGTTAGCAGGGGTGTATAGCCTGCACCGTGTCCCTCCCAGGCACTGCCCTCCCCATGGTGAAGTGACAGCTATACCTCCTATTGTTTGGGGGTGGGTGGGAACTTTCATTCATCCTCCACTCTGTAAATATTATATGGAATGCAACTCAAATTTTGCAAACCAGTAGCAAATCAAATCTCCATTAGTACTACTGACCTCATTCTCTACCTGGAACACTTCTCTCTGGAGATCAGTAATTTAAGTGTATCTATCCTTGATAACCCAGTAGTCCTGAAAATGAAATAGCTTCTCTGATATAAGCAGCAAGAATCAATAACCATTAAGAACATAAGGACACTTTAATGTATGAAGCGTATGGGTATCCAAGTCGTGCCATCACCAGACCAGTTCATTTTGGTAATATATAGGCACCAAGCACAGGAAGAGTTGTGGTCCTTGCAGAGCACATTGGATGGTCCAGGTGCTCAAGATGTCATAGCTCTGTAAATGGGACTTCCCTGGGAGACAAGAGTCGAGTGGAGAATTTCACCCAGCATGTGAACACAGGCTGCACTGAGGGTTAGCTTTGTGCAACAAAACAAATGAATTGGCTGTGGCCAAAACTATGTATTTTTTCTCCATGTATCAGCACAGCATTAGATATTTTACTGTTGCTGTCAAAGTGCAGATTCAGCTATAATATTCACTAAGAACTGGGGAGGGCAGGAAAGGGGGGAGTTGTTCCATAGAAATACCTTCCCCACATGTTTTCCGAGACCCCAAGTTTTCTCACAAAGCAGAACAAATCACACCCTTAGCAGTTCTGTTCAGTTCCATACAGCTGTGTGCTGCAGGTGGTGCCCTAAAAATATGTTTGTTTATTTTGCAGCACTTTAGGCTGCAAAGCTGCATTTAAGAATGAAATAGATTCCCCTCCCTCGCATTCTCCCTTCTTCACTCTGAACCCCTCTCTCTTTTCAACCTTCTGGAAGAAGATGGTAAGACGTAGACCTAAAGTGATAGCAATGTGGCTCAGTCTCAAAAGAACCAAATGGGAGGTATTGGTATGGAGCACAGATTGAAAACTGACAAGCTTGGTGCACAGCACGGAGATTTTGGTGGCATACCACTTCATAGAGGCAACTACCACAAATAATTGAGTGAAAAATCAGTGGAAGTTTTTCAAAATAGGTTTCCATAAACATGGAAAAAGTCAGACAGTGGCTGAGCAAGAAGTAATGTGCTGACACAGGAATGGCTACAGGACAGACACAAATGTGCATTATATGGTCATTTTTTTATATCTGTGATACAAGGATTGGTTTACTGATAGGCTCTGCAGAGCACGTAGTGTTTCACCAGCATCACCCAGAGCACTAAGTGCTCCGTGTCACGGGAAAAGGAGCGGTTGTGGCTGCTTTGCAGCCTCTGTTATCACTGTGGGATATTCCAGACCCGCTTTGTATACATAAATGCTAAATACCCAAATTGGGATAATCTTTGTTTTATCAGAGCATTTTCTTGCATACATTAGTTGTAAATTTTTCCCCATTTGGAAGATTTTCTAAACCATGAGTATTCAGCTGGTCAAACTATAGAGACCACCAAAATGAATTTTCTGTTACTTCTTCAGTGTGTGCTAAACTAGCAATTTTGCCCAGTTGTTTGTTTATCCCGAGCAAAATTCCCTCCTCAGGAGAAGCTGGCAAAATACCTGTGTATCATCACATATGTCTCTCTTTAGTCTCTAAAGCTGCTATTACACAATGAGCACCACCATTCTGCAAACCAAGGACTATCCTGACCTTTGGGATCATTTAACCTTCCAGTTGCTTTAATTTTGTTTAAACTTTGTTTAAGCAGTAGGGAAAATGAAAATTCTCCAAAATTTCACTCATAAAACCCTAAAATCTGTGTTGACTTGCACAAAATTAGCAGCAGCATTTGGTTCACAATCTGGTGGTGTTTGCTTCTAGGACGTGTCGCTCTGGGGAGAGAAGGTCTCTTGTAGACTATGCGTGTTCTGCATCTCCTCAGCAGAGTATATGTCTGCAGTTCTTGAACTATTCCACAGCCCACCTTGAGAAGTGTGTTTTAGAAAGTATAAACCATGGGGGTTTTATAGCTTTTATCTTAGCTGTAATATTCTTTCCACTAAGTAATCCACAGCAAATATCACATCTATGTGAAGCCTAACCTTCTGTAGCTGGATTCCTTGTGAGCTTACTGGCAAGCTGTACAAAATACACTCAGTGTAATGCTTTCAAAGACTGATGTAAGTGGTCCTCAGTGAAGCTGAATGTCTTTGTAACATTTTATCTGTAGGCAGCAGCAAACATCCTTAAAAGCATGCTGCAGGGCCACCAGTCCATGAAAAAGCCAAGATCAACATTAACTTGATCATTGTTATGAACATACAGAAATACAAATAGAATGCAAACAACTAACTTGTAGGTTGAAATTTATAGTTTTATAGGTAAAATGCCAGATCCGCTTAAGTGCCCGTAAAAGAAAATTGAAAGGAAAGATTAATTTCTTTCTACTAACTGGAGATAAACCTGATCTAAGGCTTGGGTTTGTTGGAAACTCATTTGCTGAAACCAAAACCTGCTCTTCTAACTTTGTGTTATACGTCACTGAGCAGTACCAGGTAATTCCTCTGTTTCTCACCACATTTAAAATGATAGTGAATTTCTACTAGCATTTCTATTTGAAAAAGAACCGCATGCCCACAATTGGAAATGTGAAAATGATGTAAACAGTAAAGCTGCAAGGACCAGGTTTGGAAAATTGACCCATACTTACACTGTGTAGCTCTTTACCTAAGATAATCACATTTACAATAACATGAATGGAAATATAAAAACAGGTGTAGTTGGCTACAGCTAGCGGATTAACCGGATTACCAATGGTTTGTTATTCTGAACCATTCCCATGACTCGCAAAGAATGACTTTATCTAGAAACACAGTTCTGTTTAGGCACAGGCACACAGAAAATCTTGTTGCATCAGGAACAGATTTGAGCTTGAACTATATATTCCTTGAGTTTTTTGTTCATCATTTATTACATACAAAAAAATAAGGCAGAAAAATAAGCCTGGATATCTCCTTTGGAGGGCTTGAGGGTAGGAATGTTCTACAGAGGGATCTCTACAGGCTGGATCGATGGGCTGAGGCCATTTGTATTCAACAAGGCCAAGTGCCGGGTCCTGCACTTGGGTCACAACAACCCCATGCAGCGCTACAGGATTGGGGAAAATGGTCAGAAAGCTGCCCGGTGGAAAAGGACCTGTGGGTGCTGGTCAACAGACGGCCAAATATGAGCCAGCAGTGTGCTCAGGTGGCCAAGAAGGCAAATAGCATCCTGGCTTGTATTAGGAATAGAGTGGCCAGCAGGACTAGGGAAGTGATCATCCCCCTGTACTCAGCACTGGTGGGGCCCCACCTCAAATACTGTGGTCAGTTTTGGGGCCCTCACTACAAGACAGACATTGAGGTGCTGGAGCATTTCCGGAAAAGGGCAACAAAGCTGGTGAAGGGTCTGGAGCACAAGTCTTATGAGGAGCGGCTGAAGGAACTGGGGTTGTTTAGCCTGGAGAAAAGGAGGCTGAGTGGAGACCTTATTGCTCTCTACAGCTACCTGAAAGGAGGTTGTAGCGAGGTGGGGGTTGGTCTCTTCTCCCAAGTGACAAGCGATAGGATGAGAGGAAATGGCCTCAAGTTGCACCAGGGGAGGTTTAGATTGGATATTAGAAAAAAATTCTTCCCTGCAAGGGTTGTCAAGCGTTGGAACAGGCTGCCCAGGGAAGTGGTTGAGTCACCATCCCTGGAGGTATTTAAAAGACCCGCAGACGTGGTGCTTAGGGACATGGTTTAGTGGTGGACTCAACAGTGCTAGGCTAATGGTTGGACTTGATGATCTTAAGGGTCTTTTCCAACTTGGTTCAAGGATTCTATGATTCTATGATTCTATGAGTTAAGCTTGAGTGATAACAATTTCTTGTAAATAAAATTGTAAAGCTATTTTAATCTTATTTACTTATTCATGCTGAATTTGTTTAAATTTTCTCTTTGTCTCTTTTGCACCAGCTGTAGCTTGTCAAAACTGCAGGTGTAAACTATCTGGAGAAAGGTCTGCTTTTGTCTTACAGACCTATCTAGTGCCTGCCTTGCAACCTACTTGGTCAGGGTTCCTTTGGTCTGCTACAACATGCCAACTGGAGGTGCATGGAGAAGACCTGGAATGGCTCCACTGAAGGGATGTAACTGGGCTTTCAGGTGAATCAGCCGCCAATCTTTTACATGTAGGGACCATGCAGAGATGTATTGACAAAGAGATATTTTGTGCCAAACTCACCTGGTACTTGGTCATTTACAACTAGGCTGGGGAATAGACAGATGGAAAAGCCGCTCACTTTTTGGGTAGCTGAGGGCCACATTATGTATTATGGACTGTCCAACTGCCTTACTTTAACTTCTGGATCTGGCTAACTAGGTTTCCTCTGTCTTTTTGCCAGTATGGTCCCTCTTTGGACAAAATATTGGAATCTCTTGACCAAAAAATTTATATAGAGGGATTCATGTACCCAGGCACTGGTCTAAATTTAGATGTATAGTAGCAGTTCTATTTGCAGTCATATGTATCTCCACCTAAGCTTAAACATGCTTGTATCACTAGAGCAAACATAAAAATGCAGATTGCCATTCAATGTAATTAATTCAGTGTTTATGTCATCTTTTCACCAAGGTCAGAGACAACACAAGGCAAAACTATTAGTACAGGTAAATATGGTTGAAAAAACCTCTCAAATTCTCCCCAAACAATTTCCCTCAAAACAAGCTGTTTTCTTTCCTTATGCATTTTCTGCAGTGTAATGGTGGATTCTTATCCTCCTAAAAAGATTTAAGATTTCTGGTTTTGATTTTCACGCAACAAGTACTTTTTTATCTTTTGGGAAGGACCTTTCCCATTCACTTCAAACGCATATAGACTAATATGGCTAAAGACAAAGTGATCAGTTTTGAGTCCTGTGAACTGATCAGTGAAACTATTTTTACTGTTGAAAATTTCTCCTTCATTTTGGCTTTTCTTTTATATTCAATTTGGCTTTCACAGCAATAGCCGTAACTTATTATGTTACGACTTACATCCTATAGTGTAATTTGAATGTGACCTGCTATGAATGATTTGTGGCATGGTCAATGGTCAAAATGAAGGTCAGGAAAACAGTGTGTGTCATGTTGGCAGTTCTCTCAGCAATAAACATGTATGTTGGAGCTTTTGTGTACAGGTGACTTGAACTAGCAGCAAGACAACAGAGTTTCATAACAAAACTAACACATTGAGCCAGGGTTTGTGAATGAATGCCACAATACTCCACTCCTCTGGTAATGACGTTCTGCAAGAAGAAATCTGGAAAAGGTGGTGGAAGTGAAGCTATCTGTAAACACTTACTGCAAGGAAGATCTGAAGAGAACTGTGAGCCACTTCTATGTACTGATATTCAAGAAAACACCCCGAGACAGTGATATAACGATGATCCTCTGGTGCCCAGTCTGGGGCTGGGGTTACTGAGGTCACGGTGCAGCCCGGCCCATTCTCCATCCACCAAGAACGATGCATGGAGATATTAAAGGTCAGAATGAGATCTGTTTCCTGCAAAAGAACAAGTGAAGAATTAATGCGCTGGGATGGTACTCCGGTATCAAATGCCCCAGCAAGAGATTTCACAGGATGCACAAAGAAGCAAAGAGCAGTGATAAACCTGCACAGTCACATGAAAGTTAGTGGAGCTTGCCTGCAGCAAGCACAAGCAGCTGTGCCTTGGCAGGCAGAATCGCTTTGGAGCAGAAGAATAACCCTGAAAGCCAGGATCTGTTCCGAGACATTACGGCAGCCTAGACTATAGCAGTCGTTTCTGTTACATTGCCCATTTTCCTGCAGAAACCACAAGAACTGATGCACGTGCACGTTTACACAGCAACTGTCCCTTGATCAGTTCCCAGAAATACGGCCCATATTTTGGTGTTCTGATGTACCAAACTATACAGGAGCCCTTGGGAACCAAGACTTCATAGCCTTTAGTATGTGTGGGTCATCTGCAAGGAGTTTTGTCTCACGGAGCCTGTGAAGCAGACCTGGGGTAGCTCTGCTGAAATATTGGAGATGATGTAAAAAGAGGATTCTGCACGTTTGCTTACAAGTATAGCCTCTTTGTAACGCCTCTTTCAGATTTCTAACTTCCTCGGAGCCTGTAAGGAAAAAGTTAGGGAGTGCTGCCTTCCCTGAACACTGCTTAGCCTGTTAAAAAGTAGGGGCGGGGAGGCCTGCAACCTTTAACTCCCGTGCAGCTAGTGCAACGGAGTAACTAGTCAGCCATGCTTTCCATTAAGATTGCATTTATAAATAGTTCATAAAGGATTAATAAATGATTAATATACATCATAAACAATGCTACAGATATGACTTTCATAAATTATACTTGGTTGCACATTACTTGAGGGTGTTATACATAGTTATAACAAAACTATGGACTTGGTGGGTTCTGTAAGAGCCTACAGTGTTTACCACCCCTTTATAAATTATGTATAAGTGTAACCTCATTGTAAATTGTGACTATCTAGTCTGTGTGCACATGTGCTCAGTCATGCAAAAAAAATTGCTTTTAAGTAATTTCTTTGCAGAGCCAAACTCTCCACACACCTAACCTACATTTTTTTTGAGCCTGTTGATGACATTAATAATTAAGATTCTCATAAAGATTTTAAAATATAACTATTTAATTAGGTTTACCATGCCAAAAGGAATAAATAGAATGCCATTCTGTAGCAGATATGTTGTGTCCACATTTCCCTCCTTTCAAAAATAATCATTTTTTCAATGTCACTTATTTTCGCTTTTTGTATTAACCCATGCAAAGGTAACTCCATCCAGAGAGGTTTTGGATAATGTCATGACTGGCTCGTCAATCCATCTGTGATTACACTTAACACTATAGTGTAGCAGAATGTTTTTTCTTTAAGTTGCAGGTCTTGTCTAAAAGTGCATTTAAAAAAACCAATTATTACCCTGTATAAGCACACCCATGTATCAGATTACAGGAAGGACCATAAATATTTTTGTGATGAATAATTACCCTACAGTCTCATAACAGCCCAATCCAGCAAACAATAAGCTGTATGAAAAAGTGAAAATTAATTTAGTCATGCAACTAACTTCAATGATTCGAAGGTGATCAAAGGAACAGTGAAAATGTGTATAAACTACACAAAATTCCCCCAAATAGATATATCTACCTATGGCTATAAGTCTTCACACCCAACAAACCCTTCCTTTTTCTGGACCCCTCTCTACCAAAGCTGCAGACACTGGAAAGTGTCTGCCAGATTCTTCTCGGAAATGGGCATTTTTACCTTACATCCAAGCCAGAAGACTATTTTTCTTTCTGGAGTGAGGGCTGTTATGGCCCCTCTGTAGCACACTGGCCTCCTCACCTGGTGAAGGCGAAGAAAGGGTATCTTTGGAGCAACTTTGCTTAAAGTAATAGATTTATTCCTGAATGACTAAAGTTGGAATCCATCATGTTATGGCCAGAAGACCTTTAAGCCATTCTAGTTTCCATGGAAAATTCTTAACCTCTAGTCTCTTATCAGAGATGCAGCATGAATGAATAGGACTCATTGGCTCTATTTTATCCTTTGCAGTACCTTCAGAAGAATCACGATGGACTAAAAATATTTTACAAAGTGCAGACAAGGGATGAAAAATGTATTCCTCGAAAAAGAAAGGGATAAACTGGCTTGCAGGAACTGAGTATTTGTTATGCATCTGGCAGATGAAGTTAAAATGGATCAGGAGGAGCTAAACATAAAGATCAAAACTGGGCTCTCTGGTTAGAACATCATTGCTCTGGAGGTGGTTATGTTTGCTTACAAAGGGTGCGGTAATCCAAAAGTTTACAGGTTAAAAGCACAAGTCAATTTCCAAGTTACACAGGAAATATCACATGTTAAAATATTTATAATTACATATGTAAATAAAACTTCATGAAGTCTAGCTTTCTTCCATCCCTGAATTTATCCCCAAATGACTTTCTGGAATAATTTTGTATATTTAGAAAATTCCTTTGCCCCCAAATTATATTTTGGTAGTTAAGGTGAATGCTGTGATTAGGAGTAAATAATCTTGTTCTATTCAGGAATAGTCTTTTAGTGCTACTAGTAAAAAATTACAGATCTTTATCAGATCTATATTCTGTTTCTATCTCCGAGTAATTAGTAAAATGCTGTTTTGTTTCCTCTTCTCATACAATTGATTTGATACCTATATTTGATGCTATATTCCCCTCCATATTCATAAAAACAAATAAATCCTACTGAAAGCCCTGGCTTCCAATCTTGAAGATCTTTGAATAATGTAGTTGAGAAGGCTTTCAAGGAGTGTAGCTATTATGTATTGAATGTCTTAACAAACAAGGGCAACTTCAGAAAGCAAAACAATAAGTGGAGGTGAAATCTGGTTCTGGTAAGATGAGACGTCACCCATGGCTCAGGTCAAACTTGGCTGGAATAAGAATGACAATGAAGCCAGATTTTCACAAGCAAACACCTAAGTTAAATTCTGTGAATTCCTATGCCCAAAATGTATGGGATAAGAATAAAAGCCCCAGGAGTCTAGACACTACAAAATCAGCTGCTGCACAGTTAGCTCTCCTCAGGTATTAATTGTTATGGGCTTTTGACTTGCCTATAACCTTCAAACCATGTTCCCTTATATGCAACTGTATAAGTAGAGCAGTTCATTAGTAGTGAAGGTCACCCAGCTTACGCAGAAGTTTTACTTCTTAGTGAGAAAACTGATAAGGACTTGAATCTCCTTGTAGAACTGTGTAAGCCAAAGATGGGATGATGTATCTATCATTAACATCTCTTATACTGAAAACATTTAGAGCTATTTTTGGAGAAACTCCACTTGTTATTTACCTTATTCACTGTTTGAATACATTTTTAGGGGGCACAGACAAAGTCTACTCTGGAAGCTGGGGATTTGTTGTACTCTCCAGTTTATTTGCTGTCTGTTCTCTTTCCAACATCTGTGGCTCAAACATTGTTCAGGGAAATGCAGAGAAATGGTCTGATAAGCCTTGAAGCTATGAAACCTAACAAGAACTGTTGATACACATTGGGCGTGCTGCTATGGTGTTGTTCACAGGCTGTACGTCAAGGAAGATTTCATTATTCTAAATTCAACAAACAGCTGCTTCCTTCACAGACACAGAAATACATCTGTATGAGCTTTATTGATGATCACTGTGCCACTTTTGTAAATCCTGCTGGTATTTGTAAAGCCTGTTAATGAAAATTGGTGCATTAAAGTAGATTTTGCTATTCATCAAGGAGGAAAAAAAAAGAAAAATATGTAGTAGGACATCTCTTCTGACATTCTTAAGATGTGCTGGTATTTGTAGTAGGCAGGAGAAGTACCGCTGGATTAGACAAAGGCTGGAGTTTGGAGATCTGAGATTCAGATCTTAGAGATTAGAAGCTGAGACATCTTCAAATTAACTCCAAATTTATTTCAGCTTCGTTTGTACAAAATGTTGAGCTCTGGTGGTTTTGTGCCTTTGTTTAATACAGTAGATAACAAGTTTTGCTGGGGTTAACTGTATGCTGCACAACATTTTCTGGCTGAGGACAGCTGATGACAGAACGTGGCAGCAGAAAGCTTTGCAAGAGCTGCCAGAAATGAATACAACCTTCTTCGCATTAAGAAGGAGCAGGAGGACAGCAGTGCTCAAAATGAAGATAGCTCTGTGCGTATTGTATTACTACTAGCCCATATTAGTAAGCATATGATCTCTATGTAGTAATTACAATATATTGTTTCAATGATTTTTCTTAGGTGCATCTTAGAGAAGCTGATCCCAAACACAGTGCCAAGAGAAAAAAAAGAGGCAGCAGTGATTCAGGCTGATTCTCTGTGAAAGTCCAGGAGATCTTGCAGACTCGAGGAAATTAAATTGTACTGACTTCAATGGTTGTGGCTTGCTGTGTCATGGGAAATAAGTTTCTTCCATTTTTCTAATTAGGAATTGCTGAAATCTGTGCAACCTGCCAAGCTTCTGTACAAGTTTTGTCAAATACAACCGTGTAACCGTTTGTTTCATTTTTCAAACTCAAGCTAGCAAGAACAGGCTGCTTGGAGAGTGAACGATCACAAGAGGTTTCAGTGATAAAAGATCAGGGTCTGAAAGCATTTGTAGTTCTGGATGCCTTGGATGCACAGAGGCCTCTACAGGCTTTTTTTTTTTTTCTTCTGTTATCTCACTTTTCCACTAAAACTAGCTCCCATCAGGCGGTACCATTTTCTCACGCAAGCAGACCTTTGCCTTTCTAAAGGAAAAACTGCCCTCACTGAAGGGTCAAAAGAGAGGTTGGCAGCTGTGTTTCTTTCTGTTGCTTTTCTTTTCTTTTTAATCCACAGTTGATATACAGGAAATAATTATTGAATAATTGTGTGGGGATCATGTTTATTTAATGTTTATTTAATGTTTAATGTTCTTTTTTATCCTGTTGCATCTGAACTGATTTTTTAGCCTCTCCACTTCTTCATATATGTGTGACTCTTTCCCTTTCATTTGAATATTTTTTTTTCAATAACCTAGAACCCTGGTCTTTAATTTCCTCTTACAAAACAATTTTCTACTAGTATAATTCCAAACTTGATATGGAATTTGATTTACAGATGCATCATTAATCAGGCAAAATTTAACCTGTCTGAATCCATCCAACAGATTTACTTTTGACGTTCACCCATGAAAACCAGCAAAAGTTGTCTCACTGTTAGCTTTTCTCAGTATTCTGTTAAACATGTTCCAAATGTATCTTAAGTGATTTCCAATGTACTTCCAAAGATTTCAATGAATTATAAAGTTTCCAGCATGAAAGCAAGACAGAGGGCGAGGGGTAATGGCTTCAAACTGGAAAGAGGGGAGATTTAGAATAGATATTAGGAAGAAATGTTTCACTGTGAGGATGGTGAGACAGTGGAACAGGTTGCCCAGAGAAGCTGTGGAGGCCCCATCCCTGGAAGTGTTCAAGGCCAGGTTGGATGGGGCTTTGAGCAACCTGGTCTAGTGGGAGGTGTCCCTGCCCATGGCAGGGGGGTTGGAACTAGGTGATCTTTAAGGTCCCTTCCAACCTAAACCGTTCTATGATTCTATGATGATTCAGGTGTCCTGAAATGAAACTAGAGTGTTATATTAATAAAATACTATAAAATAGTCCTCAAAAAGCATAGGTGCTACTTTGCAGGGATTAACATTGTCACTTATTATTCTGTGATATGATTGCTATCAATAATCTTATGAAATTGTTAGAGCTGCAATCAATATTATCTTAATTAAGATCTTCATATTTTTCTAGTATTGGAATATGTACATTGACAAACCTAACAATTTTTTTCTGCTCCATTTCAACTCATTAAAAAAAGAAAGATACCTGCTAAACTCCAGAATATTAATTTCATCAGTTCAGCAGCATCAACATTTTTCATTAACATCTTTGTTCAGAAAGTTTCTATCTATATAGTTCTTCAGTTAAAAATATCATACAAAGAAAATGGAAACTTTCAGTTTGTATTGCAAGGTTAAAATGATTATTACTATCCCATGAATGTTTTTCATGTTTAAACAGAATATTTTTAGACTAAGAATGTTCTGGGCTGAGATTCTTTGAATTTTTGGAGGGCAGAGCAAGAGAATTAAGCCCATCCCAGTAGCCCAATGTCATTTATCACATGGAGTGAGGCGTTGCTATCACACAGAAATTTTAATTTGGCTCTTGTACATATTTAGCGAAGATCCTGAGCACTAGAATTTTTGTAATTTCTTGGAAAATCACTTTCTGGGGGATTTAAAAGCTTGTGCAATGACAAAATACACTGAAATAGGCAGCTGACCAGAGGCTCTCACATCCCAGAGTAGCAGCTAACTCTGTGGAATCTTATTTATTTCTCACTATGGAGTAATCATGGATAGCGTTCTGGAATTAAGAAAATATGTTGAAGGAAAATGAGTTAAATGCAATACCTTGTTTTGAAAAGTTTCTGTTTTGACAAACTGCTATTCTCTGAGGAAGACAGCTTGCCTCCAAACTTTGTTAATGTGGGTGTACGGTGGGCAGGTTTCCAGTCTCAGGTGGTCTACGTTGTTCTATCCCTGCTGATGGGCATGGGATTATTACCAGATCTTATTGAAACCAATAAAACCCAGTTTCTTGTATTCCAAAAGACAAGCTATTCTAAAGTTTGGGTTAAATCTGAAAGTACAAAGATGCAATTAAAATACTTACTGGTGTACCAGAAGATGATGGTCCTATAGATACCTTAGAGAGCAAAGTTTCTGCTTCAGGGTGGAACTGAGTGGCCTGAACTAGGGCAGGGGTCCAGAGCTGGAAATAGGGTGGTGGCACGTGGTCTCTTTTCAAACCACAGAAAAGCTGTGGTCCATGAAACAAAACTAGCAAAGAGTTTTACGATTGTAGTAAACTCAGGGCGGCTCTGGATCTCTTTCCAAGGTGAAGTGAATGTTCTGAATGGTTATAAACCCTGGTTATGCATTTTGAGCTTAAAACACGTGATTTCACTACTTTCATGATATATCAGTACTAGTTTTTTTATGAGTAAAGCGTAATGCCTTTAAAGAAATTTATGTTCTTTAGCCTCTTGGGACTGATTTTTTCCCTCTCCTTTTTAAATGGTAAAGGAGGTAAGTCTCTTGTCTTGGTTCACTCAGACAAACACACAGATCAATAGCGCTTAGAATTTGCAGACACAAATATAAATAACCTCTTAATTCTAAATAAAACCCTTCTAAGCACAAGGACATCTTATATTTGGATAATATCCAGGAGACTATGCAGAGCTTCCAGTGACCTGGGAACGGAGTTCTGCAGGCTGCAAACAGAAAGGTCTAGGCCTTGAGTAAAATAACAGCATTAAATGAATATCCTTAAAATGCTTCCCTTTTCTAGAATAAGTGGTTTAGAGAGTTGCTGAACCACCTCGACAATACTTTGCTTGATCATCTTTGTCCAAGGCAAAATTTTAGCACGGTCAAAATTTAGTAAGGAAGGATACAGAAGTGTATGGTATAGAACTTAAACATCAGTAGGTTTATAGAGTGTATGTAGAAAGAAATTCCAGCTGATGTGGTTTGTTCTGTGTCCCTTGGTGTTTGTTATTACATAGTATTTGGTGCTGTAAAACAAAATGCATGTTTACAGTGGCAAATCTTTGTTTTCTGTTTCCTATGACTTTTTATTCTCTTTTAAAATGTAAATAATTATCTATTTTTCTTTTTTTTTTTTTTTTTTGCTTTAAACAACCCAATTCGTTTATGACCCTAGGGTGGAGCTCACGTGATATTTTTTTTTTTTTCTTTTCAATCAGCCTCTGCTGTCAAATCCAGGAAAATCTATCATCTGCAGCACGTGCAGGAAACAGTAAGTAGACTTGAAAAGAGTTCTCAGACCACAGAAACTACGTTGTTATCCCAGAAGGGGTGTTGTTAAGAAACATAAGATATCATCGTGCAGAAGGGCTTCATGAAACACCAGGCTGAGGATAAATGCATGTTTCACGTAGTGCTCTACAGTCTAAGCAATTTTAGTTGGTGGTGATTTTATATGCATTAAGATTTCGGAATAATTAAAAAGAAGCCTGGATGAGTCGGGATATTACTAGAAAGCATATAGAGTCATCTTACGCTGATTCAAATCTAGCCCAAGTGAATATTTTCAGAAGGGTTTACTTCTGTGAGGAGGTTGCAATGAGCTAAAGGCATCAATTTAAAATGCATAGCTAGTCCTCGCAAGCCACTTGGATTCTCAATGGGAAATAAAATAGCCAGATTGAAATGGTTTGAATCCCTCTGCCATCAATAGAAAGGACCCAGCTGAAAGCGAGTGCTAAGTACTCCTGAAGGACTCTGAAAAGCTGCTTATAGGACCTAGATAAGATGTTGAGCAGATGTTGAGCCAGCCCACAGACTGATGGTGAGGAAGCACAGAGGCAGAAGTGGAAGTGTGGGCCAGCCCCATATAGCCCTTATGCCTTGTTCGAGAAATGGTGTGGAATAACTATCTTTGCAACGACTGTTTCAGGCTCTTTCACTACAACTTAGATCACTATTGACCAGGCTGATAGATGCCGTCACCCACAGAATTAGATTCAGATCTGAGGCTGTACAGCATTCATGTAGCTTGCAAATTTGGGACAGTAAAATAAAGACACATCAGAGAAGCCACACCAGCGTGATGTGCACAAAGCCCACATGCAGCCGTCTCTATTGCAATACTGCTGAATATTTATAGCAAGGGCGTTTCTCACCACTAGTTTGACACATTTTACACCTAAATGTGACTTTTACCAGTTTCAAAGGATGGCACAGCCGCAACTTCACCAGATGACACAGGAAAAACTGTGTCACAGGTTTCAGTGCTCATGCGTGGAAAGAGCTCCATTTGCCTGAGCTATACTTACCCCACATAGCTTGAAAACCACCTTTAGTTGCTGTCTGAAAGGTTGTATTTATTTTTTTAAATGAAAAAGACATTTGTCACAGGACCATGTTATATGGCTCTGATAAACTTTAGTTCATAAAGAGTTCATTCATGTCCTTGCAGTTGCAGATGGTTATTAGAATACCTAAGGCTATATTCAGATTTGATAAATCAAATTCTTTTCACTTTACATGCAGTAATTAATTTAATAGCAGGTGAAATTGCTCTCTCTTTTTGTGGTGTGATATTATGTCACTCAGCATGGACCACAGATTAGTTTTATTAAAACTAATTTGATTATGCATTACTATCATCTAAGTACAGAAATAATAAGATCTAACTTAGCTTGAACACAGAGTGAATTACAGATGTTTTGTATATTGGCTGCTTCCTGCATTTGAGAATTATTTGAATTATTTCTAAGAAGCAAGATGCACAGTTTCTTCTTTTCTAGAGCTGATATTTCTTTCTTTTTTTTTTTCTACACACTGCCTCAGAAATAATTTTGAATAATGAGACTACTCAGGAATTCCAGTTTTAGCTAATTTTAGATTTCAAAAAGAAAAGAATGTGAACAACACCATAAAAAATGTGTTTCAACATTTTCAGAAGAAAATATTATACTTTTTCAAACTTGTCTTATTAGGGCATTTAGGCAGCATTTACAAATTGGAATGGAAAATGTTAGCACTCCCACATATCCAGTATAGGAGATACGGCTTCAAATCTCCTTGGTTCAGAAATGAAAAATAAGCTATTCACAAACTTATATTCTGACAATATAAGTCTCATGGAAACTGACGAAAAAAACCTTTGTCCCCTGCATTAATAAACAAACCACAATATCAAAGAAGCCGATGTCAGCAAACATTTCAAGTGCGTGTCCTTTCCTCTTGTGAGCTATTGCTAAGACGTGACAATGCCCACCACTTTAGTAAACTGCAGCCTCCTAAGAACAATTCAAAGCCATTTAAAAAGATTCAGTGCATAGCTTTGGGTAAATGTATGGCTTTTATTAAGTTTTCAGAAGCACACCCAGAGGAATAATATTATGATGCCCCGCTAGATTTTTTAGCTAGTATGAAGGAAAGTACCTCATGTACTGCAAAAGAAACTGTAGTAATTTAAACCAATTAAGATACTAATCCATAGATTAATAGCCTGTCACTCTTTTACGTGTTGACTACGCGGCATGCAATGCTGCTAAAGCATAGTCGGCTACCTGCATATATAAGAATATAGGTGTTCCTACATATAATACAAGAACACCTAATTTAAGATGGCAAAATCACCTCAATAAAAACCTCTCCATTATTTTGCTAATCCTATACTTAGCACCAGTTCCTACAACATATATACCAGCCTGTATAATATCCATAAGATGTACAAAATGTATTATGCAGATTCAGCGTGCAGTGTTACAGTTTTGAACTGATGGTGCTCTTGGGTGGTAACAAGTAATTTTCCACATATCACACTATTTCTTCCTAAAACTCTTTACTTCTCTTTTTTTTTTCCCTGTGATTTAATTCTCTTTCCTCTCAGATACAAATATTTTCATCTGGTATTATGTGGAAGATATAATGGTTAACAAATGAGCAATGTTATTTAATGACGTAACAAATGTTGTTTGGTATTGTATTTTCCAGTGTAGTCTTGTAAAAGCTTTATTCTCTTTTTAACAGTTAAATTAAAATTAATATAAAGAAAAATAATACAGATTCAAGTAGTTCCCTTTTTAAACAGCCTTTGTCCCTGCTTTTTCTTCAGGTATTAAAGTGCAAATAGATATGAGATATTTTATAAAAGACAACGCAGAAAACCCTATTAGTTGAAGAGTAAGATGTAGTATCTGGCAGGCACCCTTAAAAACTAATTCCTAGATTAGCTACGTATTAATGACAGTTCAGTGACAGTTCACGTCAGGTGTCAATGCCGCTGTCACTGAAGACTTATGTTTGGATGCTTTGCTCCATCTCACAGGGTTGTGCAAAAAGGAAGAATGCCTTTCAGTTCAGGTTTTCATTGATTGGTCCGAAGACAGTTGGAATGTGGGGAGTCTCTGGCTCTCCTCTCACCCAGGGCCGTCCATAGCTTGCTCACTTTTCAGTGAGAATGGAGCGCTCTCTGTGACTGAGCCCTGACTGGCAGGGGAGCAGCTCTGCTGGAAAAGGCCTGGGGGTCCTGGTGGCCAACAACCTTCTGGGCTATGTTAGGAGGAGTGTCATCAGCAGGACAAGGAAGGTGATTCTTCGTCTCTGCCCAGCACTGGTGATGCCACACCTGGAGTGCTGGGTCTAGTTCTGGGCTCCCCAGTACAAGAGAGACTGCAGCCACTCCAGTAAAGACCACCAAGCTAGTTATGGACTGGAGCACAGGATGTCAGAGGAGAGGCTGAGGGAGCAGGGCCGGTTCAATGTTAATAGCAGAAGCTTTGTGGGGATCATACTGCTGCCCGTAACTACCTAACGGGAGGGCCTAGGGAAGGCAGAGCCAGGCACCCCTCAGAGGTCCACAGCAGAAGGACAAGAGGTAGCAAACACAAGTTGGAACACAGTAAACTCTGAACAAATGTAAAGATTTTTTAAATTTTTTTTTTTTTTTTAACTATGAGAATGGCCAAACAGGTGCCAAGAGATGAAGTAAAAACTCTATTCTTGGAAATATTAAAAAGTTGACCAAAAAGGTACCTGAACAATGTCATTTAATCGGCCTTCCTTTGAGAACGGGGTTGCTCAAGGGGACCTGCCAACCTAAATAATTTTGTGGTTCAAAGTGCCTTTCCTTGAAGGCTTAGGAGTGGTGTTGCAGTTGTTCAAAAAAACCCAAACAAAAACCAACCAACCAACCAAAAATCCCAATAACAGAATGGATTGTCTTCCTGTAGCATGAATATCAAAATCCTACTATAACATACTGGGGAGCGTGGTAGAAGTAAAAACACAGCAACTAAAATCTGACTTATATGATACTCCGAAGGGAAAACATACTTCCAGGAGCCAAAAGTAGATTTTTAACTTAGATGCTTTCTGCCTTGATACAACCCAGACGTGTATCCTGCAGTGAGCTGGGGAAGGAAAAGGTTGCATTGGAGTGGGGTAGATATTGGCCCCAAGATTTTGTAGAGATTTCTCGTGGTGCAGCTACAGTTCGGGCTCTTCTCTATCTTGCTACTGAAATATCACAAGTGATCAGGAATAAAACAATGAAAGTGCTCAAAAATTTAGGAAATTTATTTCAAAATGTTTTCCGTCTCTCGCATTCGTTCCACTTGAATCACATAATCAGAGTACTTAGGTTTGCATATTTTATTTGCAAGCATTTCATGGTGGCTAGCTAAAATTTCACGTAAGAAAATCTCTTCAGTATCCAGCTCCGTATCCAAAGACTCTCCAGTTTCCAGCCAGGATTAAGATGAAACACTAGGAGCAATGATCCTTAATGAGCGTAGCTTGAGAGGAGTAACTAGAACAGAGCTCTATCTCTGTAGACCGAATCAGTGATTGAAAACTTTATTTAAGAAACTGACAGGGAGTAGATTTACCATTCTAACTGTAGTGTCTGTGTCAGTTTCTTAAATTAAGTTTTCAGGAGCTGATTTAGCCCAGGGAAATGCAGAAATCTGGTTGAAGGGTCTCTTGGGGCTGCTTATACTAAATTTTTTGTTTGTGTTTAGTGCTAATGCAGAATTAGAGGAACTCTACAGTCAAGATGTTAGAAGATCGATGCTTTTATTACTTTGAATTGGAAAGCTGGTATACACAATAGAACAGTCACAGGGGGAAGAATGATACAAAGAGCTCTTCTTTGATTTCCTGGTGCTTAAAAATATTGCAAAACGCTGAATTCAAAGAAGCAGAGGGGTTTTTTTGGGTCAAGGAGTAAACATAGTATATCTGGCTTATTAAATATAGAAAGGGTAAAAATATTTTCAAGGAAATGTATATCTGCCCAATGGAAAAATATATAAACTTCAATAAATAATCCATTTTTGCTGTATCTATATAATCACTTTTTTTTTTTCTATACCACATGTGCTCCATCTCTTTCTTTGGTATAAAACCCTTATAAAATACTTATAAGAGGGATCTTTTATTTACAAGACAAATACTTTTACATCAACATCACTGATTTTTTTCTCTTTTTGAACAAAATAAGCATTGGAATTATTAAAATTTCCCTGAATTCCTAGTACCTGAACTCGAATGTGCATTAATGCAATTCTGATTTCACCTGGAGATGAAGTCGCCCAGAGAAGTGAAGACCTATACACTTCCAACTGAAAATAAATCACAGTATCACAGTATCACAGTATGCTAGGGATTGGAAGGGACCTCAAAAGATCATCTAGTCCAATCCCCCTGTCGGAGCAGGAACACCTAGATGAGGTTGCACAGGAAGGCGTCCAGGCGAGTTTTGAATGTCTCCAGAGAAGGAGACTCCACAACCTCCCTGGGCAGTCTGTTCCAGTGCTCTGTCACCCTCACTGAGAAGAAGTTTCTTCTCAAATTTAAGTGGAACCTCTTGTGTTCCAGCTTGAATCCATTACCCCTTGTCCTATCACTGGTCGCTACTGAGAAGAGCCTGGCTCCATCCTCATGACATTCCCCCTTTATATATTTATAAACGCTAATAAGATCACCCCTCAGTCTCCTCTTCTCCAAACTAAAGAGACCCAGCTCCCTCAGTCTTTCCTCATAAGGGAGATGCTCCACTCCCTTAATCATCTTAGTTGCCCTACACTGGACTCTCTCCAGCAGCTCTCTGTCCTTCTTGAACTGAGGGGCCCAGAACTGGACACAATATTCCAGATGCGGTCTCACCAGGGCAAAGTAGAGGGGAAGGAGGACCTCTCTCGATCTGCTAACCACCCCCCTTCTAATACAGCCCAGGATGCCATTGGCCTTCTTGGCCACAAGGGCACAGTGCTGGCTCATGGTCATCCTGCTGTCCACCAGGACCCCCAGGTCCCTTTCCTCTACACTGCTCTCTAACAGGTAGCTCCCCATCCTATACTGGAACCTGGGGTTGTTTCTGCCCAGATGTAGGACCCTACACTTTCCCTTGTTGTATTTCATGAAGTTATTCCCTGCCCAAATCTCCAGCCTGTCCAAGTCTCTCTGGATGGCAGCACAGCCCTCTGGCGTGTCAGCCACTCCTCCTAGCTTAGTGTCATCAGCAAACTTGCTGATAGTACACTCAATTCCCTCATCTAAATCATTAATGAATATATTGAATAATATGGGCCCCAGTACCGACCCTTGAGGCACTCCACTGGTTACCGGCCTCCAACTGGACTCTGCCCCATTGACTACGACTCTCTGGCTTCTCTCCTTCAGCCAGTTCGCAGTCCACCTAATTATCCGGTCATCCAGTCCACACTTCCTCAGTTTAGCCATGAGGATGCTGTGGGAGACCGTGTCAAATGCTTTACTGAAGTCAAGGTAGACCACATCTACCGCTCTGCCATCATCCATCCACCTCGTTATTTCCTCATAAAAGGCTATGAGGTTGGTCAAGCATGACTTCCCCTTGGAAAAGCCATGCTGACTGCCCCTAATAACCCTCTTATCCTTGATATGCCTTGAGAGGGCACCAAGGATAAGCTGCTCCATCAGTTTCCCAGGGATGGAGGTGAGGCTGACCGGTCTATAGTTACCCGGGTCCTCCTTCTTGCCCTTTTTGAAGACTGGAGTGACATTTGCTTTCCTCCAGTCCTCAGGCACCTCGCCCGTTTCCCAAGACTTGGTAAAGATGGTGGAGAGTGGTCCAGCAATGACTTCAGACAGCTCCTTCAGCACCCGCGGGTGCATCCCATCTGGACCCATTGATTTATGGATGTCCAGGTTGCTTAACTGGTCTCTGACCCAGTCCTCATCAACTAAGGCAAACCCATCCATTGACTTGACTTCATCTTCATCTGGGGTCTCAGCAGAACAGGACTCCTCAGGACAGCCCCCGACAGAGTAGACAGAGACAAAGAAGGCATTCAATAGTTCTGCCTTCTCTGTATCTTCTGTCACCAGGGCACCCACCCCATTCAGTAGTGGGCCTACATTGCCTCTGGTGTTAGTTTTATCTGCCATGTATTTGAAAAAGCTCTTCCTGTTGTCCTTGACCCCTCTTGCCAGGTTTAACTCTAAGGAGGCCTTAGCTTTCCTAGTTGCCTCTCTACATCCCCTGACAGCAGTCCTGTACTCCTCCCAAGCGGTCAGCCCCTCCTTCCATGATCTATAAACTCTCTTTATTAAATTAAAGCATATTATATTATGCTTTAATTTAATCTGAAAGATCTATGAAATATTATTAAAATTAAGGCATACATCTCTTAAAGAAAAAAATATTTAATCTCAGAGATGAATGACAGCGTTAGACCTGAAAATAAAGCTTGTGTAGTCTCGTACTCAAATGTTAGGAAATTACAAACTCCTTCGTTCTGCCCTAGTGCACTACAATATAGTATTAATTACACACTATTTTATCACCTGACCTGAATGCACAGCATCCTATAAAACTTCATCGTGAAGTTACCCATACATATTTTTCACTCTTATACCATGTGGAGAGTTACAGCTTAATCCTAGATGACTTCAGAATTTATTTCAGTTTCTTTTCTACTGCCGATAATTCCATTTAATGAATGGGAATCCCACAGTATGTGATATTAAGTTTGTTACACTAAGCCCAGACATTCAGGTAAACACTTTCCAAGATGTACGCTGAACCCATTAAAATATATTTCCATATTGATGGTGACATGGATATCTTTGCCATTCTGAGTATGGTTTTGCTGCCAATTTTGGTGAAAGTACTGTGATTCTTTAGCATATTGAAGAGAATGTCATGTGAGACAAAGTTTAATGTTGTCAAAACCAAGACATATTACGTATCTTTTCTGACCTAACCATTAGGCATTCTGCAAAAGGGGAAACCATATCCAGAGAGAAATTTCAATAGTTCACGGTCATAGTGGTGATGCTCTGCTGTGATGTGTTCTGGGTCCAATACTATTGTATTTTAATTAATTACATACATGATTGAATATTACTAAGTGTGTACTGAGAGACTGCAAGTACATTTGAGGACTGGAGTAGCATTCAAAATAATCTTGAAAAATCTGAGATTTGTCCTGGAAAGCGCTATTGAGCAAGGACAAGTGGAAAATACAACACTTAAGTTGAAATAACCAAATGTGCAAACACAGCAAGGGTAACAACGACCTGGGCATTGCTCTCTCACAAGGGAGGGGAGGTTTATCACAGTTCACAACTTGAATAGAAGACAACGCTGTGTTGTTGCTGCAGACAAGCAGTCATCCTTCTGGGTTGTACAAACAGGAGGGCAGTCTGCAGCACCAGTACAATTCATGTTAGCTTAGTATTGGCAAGGCTTCAACTCAAAAGACTTCAAGAAAAACTGCGGACTGACTAGAGAGGAGCCAAATGGGAGCAATTAGAATGAACAGATGTCTGAAAACAAGACCTACGAAGAAAGACAGAAGGAATCGGGGTTTCCTAGCTCAGAGCACAGAAGACTGAGGGTATAACTGGCTGTTGAAAAGAACTGAGTGACCTGTTTCCTTGCTTGTAATGGAGAGAGACCCATCACTGGCCCAGGAACTAGACTACATTGCAAAGAGGATATAAATTAGACCTTGGGGAAAGAAGTTTCTGAAGCCAAGGGAGAGGAAATCACTGGAAAGGGCTGCCTGTGGGATCTATTGTTGCTGGCATTTAAAAACAAGATAGACAAACTTCTGTCACGTTTTAATACATATTTAGGCTGGGGACATGGACTAATTGACCTACTGAGTCATTCAGCAATGTGAATCTACGATTCTAATGACTGAAAGCACAGTTCTGGGAATACATAGTATTTATAAATATGTAACACTTATCACCAGTCATTCCACTGAGATTTGAGATATTTAATATAATAATTGGAAGTGCCCAACATGTAAAGCATAAACATCACTGAATTTAAATATAACACTTTTCCCTGGAGTTTTCTTACAGTTATGAGCAATTTTAATGCAAGAAGAGGGAGCCTTATTTATAGAAGTAATTTTAAGTGAATGACTCTCTATAAAAATTTTCTCCTTTCTTAGGTTCCCAACTTTCAGTACCACGATTCCTATAGTACTGCACAGTCCATTCTGTGGAACTCTTGAAAGAGAGTATGACTTGTTACAGCTGGGATGCATTTCTCTAGCTTTGACTACTTCTGAGCTAGTCACCTACATAGTCAGTGGAGCTGAAAAGGCACTTTCAGGGGATGAGTCATCTCATCAGGTGTGGAAGTCTTCAGTATGATGTGAATCACACCCTAAAATGTCCTTTGTTTGCAAGTCCTTTGGCTTTAGAGCAGATCTAGATACTAATCCATAGGTAGATATTTGCATTCAATTCTACTCCATATACTTAAGAAATAAAATCAGCAGTATAGATACCCTGGAATAAATATAAATCAGATGAAACAGAAATAATATTCTATACGTACATAACCTGTGAGACAACTGCATGTTTTCTGCAGTTAGGTGGGCTAAGAAGGTACCTCAACTAGAAACACCTGGTATTAGAACAACTGTTTGCTAAGTTGGAAATTCCTTCATTCATTAAAAAATTGTTTTAGTTAAATATATAACAGGGAATTCCCTTTGGAAGAATACTGAAATTCTGCTTGTAAATTAAGGAGACAGAACAAGAGGGAATGGCTTCAAGCTCCAACAAGGTAGGTTTAGACTGAACATTAGGAAAGAATTTTTCACAGAAAGGGTGCTCGGGCATTGGAATAGACTGCCCAGGGAGGTGGTTGAGTCACCATCCCTGGATGTGTTTAAGAGACGTTTAGATGTGGTGCTGAGGGATATGGTGTAGGGGAGAACTTTGTAGAGTAGGGTAGGTGGTTGGACTCGATGATCCCAAGGGTCTCTTCCAACCTAGACAATTCTATGATTCTATGAGATTATTTGCTTTGACACGAACCCTGCTTTGTAGGGTTTCAAAACTTCTTGTGCTTTTTGGAAACTTGGCATTAACCAGCTACGAACTCATATAGCTTGAGAAATTTTAGGACTCTCAGAGAGGGTTTCTGGGGGGCTGTGATACTGGAAAACTGATTGCTGGGTCAATCAACTAAATTGTTGATTGATGGGTGCCTGCAACCCTGGGGATCTGCAGCAGTGCTGTAGTCAGTTCTTAACCTTCTGCCAGCATTTTGCCATGGCAGTACTGCTCTGCCTTGAAAGTCTAAATTTCCAAATTATCCCACTGGAACTAAAGACCAACTCCTCTGACAAGCATCTGATATCCCACCCCCAAACTGGAAAGAAGAGAAGAGAGATACTATATTTGTAATAATATCAAAATTTTCTGTAGAATTCATATTTGTCATGATGAATTTGATTTAAGTAGCCACAAAAAAAAGTGAAAAAATAAAAAAAGGAATACATTTTGAAGGCAATTAACTTTTACCTAATTCTGTAAAGAGGAAATGGTTTGCAAACTGAAAACTACAGCCTCAGTGAAATGAGACAATATGGAAATTTAATGCACCTGGGGCTTTTTTGACAACTTTAGCTTGAACACAAACGTTAAATTGCCACAAAGAAAAAGAGTAAGTCATGAATGCTCAGTTATAAAAAAGTCTCAGATACAGAAAATAAAGACATTTAAGATATTAACAGTAGGTAGAAAAATAATGCTATAAACAAGTATTCAAGCATTCAGAGAGATCAAAAGGACAAATTTTATTTGGGACACAGTCAGACTTTCAAAAATAAAGTGCAATAAGTTTGATAAGGTGTTTTTATTAAATGGGCAGAATAGGGATAAAGTAGGTTACAGAAATTTCCCCCCCACACACCTAAACCTGAAGCCAGTGGTTTTCTGAAACTTAGTTTCTCTTCATGTTCAATGTAATCTTAAAATGATTTGTTAAAGTACAGTAACACAAATGAAAAATTTTGGAATCAGAAATAGCTTGTAGTAGCATTGAGCATGTTTGTTTCATATTTTATTCAGAAGATTAAAATATGGTATCACTTGATTTTGAATCTTGAAATTTAAATCTGCTTGCAAATGAAGTGGCCCTTGATATCTTCTAGATTTTGCAAAAGTGAGCCTACCTGTAATCAATTTAGTCTGTGGTTAGTAAGACAGGTAACCATATGTGTAAGTTTTGCTTTCTTTGTATGAACCTGAAAGTGATTTTCCTCATTTCCATTTTGAGATGATGATTTCCATATCTGTTAAGTCTTAATTTCCTACTCAGTATTATTCCACTTCTTAGCTGCCATCATACCTGTTGTGATCTTTATCCTGAATAATTCTGGTCTCTACTTAACGTCCTTTGTTACCAGCAGTAATTAGCAGCCAATGCGCATGTAACATGCTTATGGATGTATTAGATCCGGAGTTCATATGCTTTTGAAATATCAGCAGGTAAGGCTCCTATTTCTAGCTTTGAACGAGATACTAATTATTGGACTAAAATATAATATGTCCTCCTGATAAAGAGCAGCTCAGAATTTATGATTCCTGTTCTACGTGCAAGGACCATGTTCTGTTCAATATTGCAACTCTCTAAATCAGTCATTAGTGGCAGTGTTTGCTCGGTAGTGATAAACACTTTTGTTGGATCTCTGGATATAATTCTGTGAAATGGAGTTTCTGATATTACCACTGAATGATGAATCAAAGTGAACAATCGTACTTTACATTTCCTATTAAAATTGAGTTATTACTTTCTTAGAGGTATATTATTCCTCTGATACAGAGCAGACAGTTTGACTAAACACGGAAATGATCTATAACAAGATAGAACTAAATCTTTGATAAAACCCAAACGGATGATTGTAAATTCCTTGATCAGACGAGATGGAAAATCTTATCAGTGAGGGGATACATACTGGATATATTTTATAAAGTTAGAGCTTCATTAATTTATCAAGCCCTGCACATTGTTTAAGCATTCACACCAAAACTATGTGTTGCAGAAATAGGATATAAGAAGGCCTCTGCCTATTGCCAGAAAATGGCAACAAATTCTTTAAGCTGTCATTTTTACATTGTCTAATATAACTGAAAATCCGCCTGGGTCTGTCTCAACGCCATTAAGAATAAACACCTTTTGTAGAAACACTCAGAACTGAACTGATGCAGAGATACGTGAATATAGATATTCATCACTGCCTTTATACGTGTTTGTGAGCATGTATACACATACTTACACTCACTTTCCGTTTATATTTAAGGAAGGGAAATAAAATGAAATCAGTGGACACTGATCTTTGTCCTATGTCAATAATATCAACCTCTTGGTACAATAATCTATATCAGGGAACAGATTGCAGTCTTTTGTCGGGGGTTCTCTTGCTTATATCTTAATAACATCTTTTACTAGATAGGATTCACAGAATCACACCGAATCACAGAATTTTCAGAGTTGGAAGGGACCTCTAGAGATCATCTAGTCCAACTCCCCTGCCAAAGCAGGATTGCCCAGAGCACACTACTCAGGACTGCATCCAGGCGGGTCTTGAAAAGCTCCAGAGAAGGGGACTCCACAACCTCCCTGGGCAGCCTGTGCCAGTGCTCTCTCACCCTCACCGTAAAGAAGTGTTTCTGTGTATTTGAACGGAACTTCCTGTGTTCTAACTTGTGCCCATTACCCCTCATCCTGTCACTTGGAACCATTGAAAAGAGTCTGGCTCCATCCTCCTTCAACCCACCCTTTAGATACTTGTACGCCATAATAAGGTCTCCCCTCAGCCTTCTCTTCTCCAGGCTAAAGAGTCCCAGCTCTCGCAGCCTTTCCTCATAAGGGAGATGCTCCAAGCCCTTAATCATCTTAGTTGCCCTTCTCTGGACTTGCTCCAGCAGTTCCCTGTCCCTCTTGAACTGGGGAGCCCAAAACTGGACACAGTATTCCAGTTGTGGCCTCACCAGTGCAGAGTAGAGGGGGAGAATGACCTCCCTCGACCTACTGGCCACACTCTTCCCTATGCAGCCCAGGATTCCATTGGCCTTTTTGGCAACAAGGGCACATTGCTGGGCCATGGATAATTTACTGTCTACCACGACCCCCAGATCCTTCTCCTCCGAGCTACTTCCCAGCAGGTCCGCCCCTAACCTATACTGGTGCCTAGCATTCTTCCTCCCCAGGTGTAGGACCTTGTACTTGCTCTTGTTGAACCTCATTAGGTTCTTCTCTGCCCAGCTCTCCAGCCTGTCCAGGTCACGCTGGATGGCAGCACGGCCCTCTGGGGTGTCAGCCACCCCACCCAGTTTGGTATCATCAGCAAACTTGCTGAGGATACACTCTGTCCCCTCATCCAGGTCATTAATGAATATATTAAACAAAATTGGACCATGTATTGACCCCTGGGGGACACCACTGGTTACAGGCCTCCAACTAGACTCTGTGCCACTGATCACAACCCTCTGAGTTCTGTCCCGCAGCCAACTCTCAATCCACCTCACCGTCACCTCATCTAGCCCATACTTCCTCAGCTTCCTAATGAGGATGTCATGGGAGACAGTGTCAAAAGCCTTGCTAAAGTCAAGGTAGATCTACGACTTTCCCCTCTTCCAGCCAACCAGTTATAACATCATAGAAAGCTATCAGATTGGTCAAGCACGATTTACCCTTGGTAAATCCATGTTGACCACTTCCAATAACTTCCGGTTCCTCAACTTGTTTGGAGATGACATCCAGAATGAGTCGCTCCATTACCTTCCCAGGGACAGAGGTGAGACTAACTGGTCTGTAGTTCCGTGGGTCCTCCTTCTTGCCTTTTTTGAAGATCGGAGTGATGTCAGCCTTCCTCCAGTCCTCAGGCACCTCTCCTGTTCTCCATGACCGTTCAAAGACGATGGAGAGTAGTCTAGCAATAACATCCGCCAGCTCTCTCAGCACTCGCGGGTGCATGCCATCAGGGCCTATGGACTTGTGAATGTCCAACTTGGCCAAGTGGTCTCTGACACAGTCCTCCTCAACTGAGGGAAAATATTCCTCTCTCCAGACCTTCCCCTTTGCCTTCAGAGTATGGGATTCATGAGGGACAGCTTTAGCAGTGAAGACCGAAGAAAAGAAGGCATTCAGTAACTCTGCCTTCTCTGTGTCTTCCACCACTAAGGCACCTGTCTCATTCACCAGTGGGCCTACATTTTCCCTAGTCTTCCTTTTTCTATTGATATACTCAAAGAATCTCTTCTTATTGTCTTTAACTGCAGTGGCCAAGCTGAGTTCTGATTGAGCTTTGGCCCTTCTCATTTTCCCCCTACATAGCTTTGTTATATCTTGATAGTCCCCATAAGTTGCCAACCCCCTTTTCCAGAGAATGTAAATGTTCCTTTTTTTCCTGAGGTCCAGCCAAAGTTCTCTATTTAGCCAGGCTGGTCGTCTTCCCCGTCTGCTCGTTTTTTGAGACAAGGGGATAGCCTTCTCCTGCGCTTTTAAGAGCACCTGCTTGAAGTATGCCCAGCCTTCCTGGGCACCTTTGCTCTTCAAAACTGCCTCCCAAGGGACACTCTCAACCATGCTCCTAAACAGGCTAAAGTCTGCCTTTCAGAAATCCAAGGTGGCAGTTCTACTGGCTCCCCGCCTTACTTGATCAAGAATTGAAAATTCTATCAATCATTTCGTGATCACTCTGCCCAAGGTGACCTCCAACCTTTACATCCCCCACAAGACCTTCTCTGTTAACAAACAGTAGGTCCAATGGGGTACTTCCCCTAGTTGGTTCCTTCACCAGCTGTGTTAGGAAGTTGTCTTCCACACACGCCAGGAACCTCCATGATTGTTCCCTCTCTGCTGTGTAGTATTTCCAGCAGACGTCTGGGAAGTTGAAGTCCCCCACAAGAATAAGGGCAGATGATCGTGAGACCTCTGCCAGCTGCTTATAGAATACTTCATCGGCTTCTACATCCTGATTAGGAGGTCTATAACAAACTCCCATCACGATGTCTGCCTTATTGGCCTTCCCCTTAATTCTTATCCATACACACTCAACACTGTCATCCACACTGTTAAGTTCCAGACATTCAAAACTGCCCCTAACATAGAGGGCCACCCCACCACCTCTCCTTCCTTGCCTATCCTTTTTGAAGAGTTGGTAGCCATCAATTACAGCACTCCACTTGTGTATGTCCTCCCGCCACGTTTCTGTGATGGCAACTATATGATAGTTTCCTTGCTGTACAATGGCCTCCAGCTCCTCCTGTTTATTTCTCATGCTGCGTGCATTAGTGTAGATGCACTTCAGCTGGGCTAATTATCCTGCCACTTTCTTGGGGGGACAAGCCCTAATTCGCACCTGAATTCGCACATTCCATTTTGTATAACAGAACTCAGAATAACTGAATAACTCCATTTTGTATAACAGAATTCAGAATAAATGAATTCGCACATTCCATTTTGTATAACAGGTACTAGGCTACCAATGAGCACAGCAAATAAAATAAACACCCCTAAAATTTATAGTAGTACTAAAAGTTAGGGCAGGGTTAAACTCACTTAACTTTTTACCTTCTGAAAGTGAAGTATCTAGTCAAAGCTACCTCCCTGGTTGAGTTATAGTCAATGGAGAGGAGCAGGTAGACCTAGAAGGCAACTGCTACCCCTCCTTCTTTACAGGTGCCAAAGATACTTGTGATAAAGTGTCTTGTAAGGGAAGAACAATTTTCCACTGGCCTAGATGACTACCATAATCTAAATGCCTGAACTTCAAATAGGTAAAAGATAATTTGGGTCACTGGTTTTATCAATATTCCTGAAGCTGGAAGAGTGCCTTATCCAAGGTCTACCGATATGAGGGGAAAAGTTTGTAAATATACTTAAATTAAGTTCCATGCATTGCAATATTGAAATTTCTTCCTTGTCCTCCTAAATGCATACTTTTTTCTGATTTTCTGAAATTGAACCAAAATAACTTACATGTATCCTAACAGATATGTATATGGTTACATGTGTCTGAGTACCTGGCTACACATACACACTTTGCTAATTTAATGATATTTTGTATATCTGTGTCTGTATGTTGTGTGTTCAATATTCACCTTGTAAAATTAACAGCCACTACTGTTCTGCTGCATGTGTTTATGCACAAAGGTTATACTGGGACAAACATTAAAATTCTGTTTTCACTTGCTCATGGTTTTCTGAGAGCAAAAGAGATGGCTTTATATAATATTGTGTAAATTAGGTACTCTCCTTTACAGCCCTATTGATGCTGTTCACCAGTGAACACCAACCCTGAAGTATCTATGACTGGTCTTAATCTGCCTATAGAAGGAAAAGATAAGTACATATACATTTGCCTTAAATAAAAAACGAACTATATTGCCTTTGATCAAGAGCATATCTGAAACATTTTCATTCATTGTATCAACACTTTTAAAAAATGGATAGAAAAGGATAAACAGAATGGAATCTGTGAAAAGTTAATCTCTTAAATTGTTACTTACTGTATTATTGTCAGCAAATCATAGTCAAAGCTATCTTTTTTATCTGATGCCTGAGTTAGAAATCTATTTCAAATTAATCTATCAAGATAATGAATTTTTCCTTAGTTTAGTATGCAGAAAGAACATAAAGCTTATTGAAAATACTTATTAGCAAACTCCCTAATGTTAATATGTTGTTCAAATCATCACAATTGGATCAGTAAAAAGAAAACTGTCTAATTTAATGGGAAATCCCTTTAAATTAGGAATTCTCTTTCTGCTTCATTAATTTTAGTAACATTTGAGTATAGGAATATACATTGGCCTGGAAAATTACAGGTCTGGTAGAAGAACATTGCAATCTGACCGACAAGAGGAAGGTAACAGATCATACTGATACATATATTGTACATGCAATATGTATATTGAAAACAAAGAGTAGAAGGACCGGTCACCCCTATATAAAAGAACTATGGACAAGAAAAATAACATTGGTATATGATGTTTGCTTCAACACATCTGATAAATTCAGAGCAGAATCTTTACCATTCAACCCTCCTTTCAACACCATACTGCATAAGCAGTATCGATTTTCAGAAATCTTGAGTACAGAATCACAGAATCACAGAATGCTCAGGGTTGGAAGGGACCTCTGGAGATCATCTAGTACAACCCCCCTGACAGAGCAGGGTCACCTACAGCAGGTTGCACAGGACAGCATCCAGGCAGGTTTTGAATGTCTCCAGAGTGGGAGACTCCACAACTTCTCTGGGCAGCCTCTTGCCACTCTCAAAGTAAAGAAGTTCCTCCTCATGTTAAGATGGAACTTCCTATGTTCAAGTTTGTGCCCATTACCTCTTATCCTATCACTGGGCACCACTGAAAAAAGACTGTTCCCATCCTCCTGGCACCATCCCTTTAAGTATTTGTAAGCATTGATGAGATCCCCCCTCAATCTTCTTTTCTCTAGACTAAAAAGACCCAAGTCCCTCAGCCTTTCCTCATATGAGAGATGTTCTAATCCCCTAATCATCTTTGTAGCCCTTTGCTGGACCATCTCCAGCAGATCCCTATCCCTCTTGAACTGGGGAGCCCAGAACTGGACACAATACTCCAGATGTAGCCTCACCAGGGCAGAGTAGAGGGGGAGGATGACCTCCCTCTACCTGCTGGCCACACTCTTCTTGATGCACCCCAGGATGCCATTCACCTTCTTGGCCACCAGGGCATATTGCTGGCTCATGGTCATCCTGTTGTCCACCAGGACTCCCAGGTCCCTTTCCACAGAGCTGCTTTCTGTATGTCTTGTAGATCCTCTGTAATCAGGAAATTGTATATTAAAAACCAAGTAAATTCTAATTCTATTTTAACTGATCCAGACCCTGAGTTTTCTTAGATAACCATACTGCAATTGGTCTAATGAATCTTTAAGTTTTATAATCTCTTCTGGAATCCCATCTATCTTCCAGTCTTCATGGTAATTATGTTACAAACTGACATATGACTTATTTCAGTGTGGGCTTCATACGAGGGCTCACACTGACTGAACCACCCAATGAGGAAAAATTTGTCTTGTGACACTGAAATTCAGTGTGAGTTTGCAGCTTAAATTTATGTGCTTTGGTTAGCTTTAATTTAACTAATTTTACATAACAATATTAATTAAGAAGGTGCACAGAATAATTCAGCCACTTCCTTAGGGGCCCTGGATGGGCTTGTGCAGTGAGATCCACATTGCTGTGACTATATGGCTATCAGTACTTAACCTAAACAAAATAAAGCTGTCATGGCTCTGACTACGTAAAATGCCATCTCACAGCTTCCTTGCAATTAAAATGATATTTTAGGGTCATACTTCATTTTCTAGTAGTTTTCCTGGTAGAAAGGGTGGCTGAAACAACCTGAGTATGTATTCGAGCCCATATGCTTGGTAAGGAGGAAACAAAAGGCCTGATGTCTTCCTATTTCTCTTTCACTCTCCTCCCTTTTTGATAGCCGTCCACTGAGGCAGAAGTAGCAGATTTTGCAGAGCATAAAATAACTACATCACAAGACACCTAGTGAACAAAGAGGGGGGAAAAAAAGAGTGGGTGAGCATTAAGTTACCACTCTGTACCTTGTGTGAACAGAGGCGTGAGGGACACCTTTTCAGGAAAATGGTAAGATGCGAACATTACGTGAGAACCATATAATAATACTTATGTACAATAAGGAATGAGTTGCAGCTGCGTAACAAAGTTAATTCTGTGGTTTCCAAAAATGCGACACACCAACTTCCCAACTATTTTTCCAATGGATGTGGGTTGTCAATAGCCTTATGTGTTTACCATACAAACTTTCGCAAGCGTTTGCTAGACTTTCTTGGTCGTTCATCAACTATAGGGATAGAAGCTAAACTACAGATTTTGTGGCAGAGAAGTCCTTGCACATTTTCACATAGGCCAGTTTATTTTTTTTTGTCATTTGTTTAAAGGTACTGATTCCAAACTTGCTTCCTCTGGTACATCAAGATCATAAAGTGCGTTGCTATTGTTGCTACTATTTTTGAACATTGTTTGATCCCTCTGGCAGGTTGTTTCTAGTGTTCTTTTATGGGATTTAAACTAGATCTTTCTGGCTTCGAGAGGCTGTGCTCATTTATTTTTACTCACTAGAAAACCCTCCAAGCTGTTGAGCCAGCTTTTTTCATTAGAAACTAATAAATTTGACTTGAACATACACAATGCTAAAAGGCTTAGTTTGCTGTGACTTGACCTAGCTTATTCTGTCATCTAAACCCCTAAGCTTTATTTGTAAAGGTTGTTAATGCCACATCAGTATTCAGTTCAGAACTTCATGTAATAGTTCTTTCTTCGGGCACAATTCTATGAAACATGTGAAATTAATCTGAGATAATGTAACTCACAACAAAGATGGAGAAGAATATTCCCTTATTATTGAGCAGTATCCAGAAAAAAACAGGAGGTGACTAATAAATGGGACAAAATGAATTCTTTTATTTCTGCCCATCCTTTTGTATTTCACAGAGCCTGCACATTCTCGACAGGATGATACAGTGCAAGAGGGCTGAGCTGGCATGGGTTACTATGACTTCTTTACGCTTTTAGTCAGTACATTTGATCATTCATTCGTATAGCATTAGTGTTTCTTGATGTCATCGTGCTTCTTGAAGCTGTAATGCACTTTGTCCTAATGTTTTTCAGGGGTTGCCTTTCAAGAGGCAAGCTTAATAAAGGGTTTTATTTATACTTGCCTTAAAACTTAGAAGTTTTTTTGTCGTTTTGTTGTTTGTTTTGTTTTGTGTTTTTTTTTTTTTTTAAATGAAAATTCAAAATGCTTATCTGCATGCACCTGAAAAGCTTCAAAAATATCTTAGAACTCAGTCAATTGAATTAACTCAGTTATGTCAAGTCTAATAACAAAATAAACAGCAAGTAAGGTAGGCTTCAGATACACATTTTTTTCCACTAGATCTGGGCTGGCTGAAGACCTCCTCACTTCCACAGTATGTTAGAGGTTACCAACTTCTCAGATCTGTCAGAGTCAAACCCAATTCTGCCAATATCAGTCAGTTTACCAAAGACCAACTAGTTAGATTCTTTAAACTCATCTGTCTCTCTTAAATGGAAACAGATGAAGAACTTCGTCAGGACACAATAAACTCTGGCAGATGGTTGGATGATGGAGCATATTTGGGGAGCTGACACCCGTGTGGTATAATCATGGCTGAACAAGGGTGGTAAAGCAAAGCCAGTCAAACTTATGCAGCCCTTAAGCCAAATAATAAAAGGATGCAGACCAGTATCTGTCTTTTAATTTATAAAGAAAATAAGTATGTCTTGAGTGCTCTGACCAGTTATCAGGCAACTACCAGCATCTGTCAATGAGCAGTGACAGGCAGCTTCCTAGAGGGCTGGCTTGGCCCCTCAGAGATAGCATATCCAGCAAATGTATTGGTTGCCAATTAGAGGTCATTATGAGGTTTCTTTGGTGGCTTCCAACAGCCTATTCCTACCCCTAGTTCTCGCCTTTCCCCTGTGCTACCTCACTCATGACTGCATGCCTTCCCCAAGATATATCTCTGATCACAGCTCTTCATCTGTCTGCAACCTGGGTGCCAGACCAGCATTTTCCCTTGTAGCATTGCTCTGTGCTTATCTCCCTTGGATGGTGCATTGAGATTCCCTCCACTGCCTTGAGTTGTCTCTGCCTAATCACTTCGCTGGTGTGCTGACTGGTTCTCACTACCCAGGCTTGGACCATCTGCATGGTATGATTCAACACTTTAAAAAAAAGCAAGGCAGCTCACTTTTATGTCTTTTCCACTTGTCTCTAGAGTAACTGGAAACCCACTCAAAATTGAGACTTCGGATCATAGTTATTCATCTAAGAGTTCTTATTAAATCATGTGCTTATCTGATTAAAAAGTGTTAATATTTATTGTTTGATTCTTGGGATTTATCTGTAATAACTCATTTGTGCTAACATATAAATATTTTTAAAACTTTCCTAAGAAAGTCTTCAGAGTATTTACACCACTTGCAAAAATGAGACTTTGGTCAGCAGTTCACACGAGTGGTTTTGAGAAATTACCCCATTTTTTATGGGGCTTCAGCTGGTTATACCTGTGACGGGCAACTAAGATAGATTTGAATATTCTATTTCAAGAAATGACATCCTGTTTTGTTTTGTACAATATTTTTTTCTTGTATTGGTGATCAGGTCTTTTCAACAAATATTTTCCTTTTCAATATTTTTGGAGCTACCCCGCCTGAAAATATGGTCTACAGGTGTCCTGTTGCACTGCTTCCACTCCCCACTGTACCAAAGGAAGAAATCTTTTTTCTGTGTGTTTGTTTTTACGAGCTTAATGATGACACAACAATCTGGAAAAGTTTCTAAAAGAGAAAATGCATTGCGAATTGAATGCCTCCTCCACATTCCTAATTTTTCGGTAAGAAGTCAGCAGACTGATGCCTGTATAAAACAGCTCATTTGAATTTCTTGCAGCCTGACTCTATATGCAAAGTGTGTAGTATTTGCATCTCTTTATTGACATTCCAACTCCGTGATATGTCTACTGTTCGGGACAGGACTGAACTATTGGTATTTTCACATTTACTGCAGAAAAGAGCATGTGATTCTGCAACTTCACCTATTTTAGGTTGTGTTGTTGTGTCTGAATAAATCAAGATATTGTATTTATGTTCACAATTTCCTGTCTCTGTAGAAGAATATTCTTATCACATTTTTTTCTGTGGGGAAGTGAGAATTGCAACGAGAATTGCCCAGAATTTCCATGGCATTTAAATGCCTACATCCATTCTGATGGGCATTTAAATCCATTGAAAAATCTGGATCTAAGAGTCTTTGGCTGATGAAGTTTGTGGCAAAGCATGGATCTGAACCAGCCTCCCAGACCCAGATTGCTGATTTAAGCATTTGATGGGTTTTACTCTCAAACTGGACTTCCTAGCAATAACCTCTGATTCTGTAAGTATATATGTTATACATTACTACTATCTTCAATAGCCCAATTCAAAGAGGTCACCACACCCATGCAGAAAATCACACCCGTTGTTTACCCAAAGCTAACTGGTCTTTTCATTTCAAGGAACTGAGCTAGTTGCTGGGTTTTCTTTCAGAGTTGCAGGTCATATCTTCATTTTTTTTTCCTTCTTCTTCTGTCAATACAACCATTGCAGTGACATGGTGTTTAACAGTCTACCTGCTTACTTACAAACTGTAAAAGCACATATTTCTAAAATAAATGTCATATTCTGCCCAGAGATGCCAGACACAATACTCAGTGGCTTCCATTGAGATCTGAACGCATACAGCTAAAGGGAATATTTGGTTTTAAGAACACACAGATTAAGGATATGTTACAGATCTGGTACAGACTATATAAATCTAACTAGCTATGACTGACACTGATGAAATTGCTGGAGGCTTCCATTTCATTGATACTTTCAGGAAGGAGTTTCTACTTGATCAGGTAGAGCTGAAGCTGAACAATACAGTTCATTTGTAAATAGAAGGGAAAATGATTTTCTTCAATTTGATCATTTAATATGAGACAAAAATGTATTTAGAAGTCAGGTGCATTTTAATGAATTGAAACTTACATAAGTTTTCACTGTTGCTTATTTCTTCTGTATTCAGATGGATTCTGCATTCTCCTAGTTTTGCTCTCATCATCACACTGCACAGATAATAGCATCCTCTTTAATTGCTAATTATTCTTTGTAATTCTGTTTAGACAGTTTAATTATTTTGTTTAGTGATTTAATAACAACATTTGACTCCTTATATTTTCAAAGCACTTTAGGATTAATGAATAACATGAGGTATATAGTGGTAGTAGCAAAATCATTACAGGTGGAGAAACTGAGACAGGAAAGTGACTTGATTTTGCCAAATTAGGAATAAAGAGTTATTCTTTTCCAGCTTTGGCTTTGAACCATTAGACCAAATTGCCTCTCTCTCTTATTTTGCTTAATGAAGATACAAGATTAGAATTTGCTTTAGTTAACAATAGTCTAGAAGTTTCCTTCAGAGGACAAGATGAGAACAATTTATCTATTTCATATATTAACAATCAATAAAAGTGAACAAGGAGTAGACCCAAAATGTATTTTAGGCAATTAGAAACCTTTTTTTTTTTTTTTTTCCAGCAGCCTTATTGGGTTGGGAATTAAACTCTTAATACAATTTCTATCACCTTTTATGGTGCTGTAAATGAAATGCTTTTAGAAAAGTACATTCTGCACAGGAAGTTTTGACTTATTTTTAAATCCTCACCTCTGAGAATGTCGGTGAATACATAAGTATTTAATATGGTACATTTCTAGATTATTGTCACTAATGGCTAGATAGCCATAAGAGTAACTAAATTGCCCTTTGCAGTATTTCTGCTAATGCTAGAGGAATTAACTTTGCTCCAAAGAAGAATATACTTTCTGAATTTATTCCAACACGTCTGATAAAATATTTTTCTAGAGAAAAGCCCTCCTTAAAAAAAAAAAAAAACAAACAAAAAAAACCCAACCCAAACCACAGCCTACTGTACTGTCTTTTGTATGTTTGTGAGTTACCCCATTTAGATCCATCAGACAACCACATTACATTTTAAGCTGTCAAATGACTTGAAAAATATATACCATTGCAAGTATACATAACTGTTGTAAACTCTTCTGTATCGTACACAGTAGGATGTTTCTTCAATAGCACTTCTCTCATAGTTCAGAAAAAGGAAATTTTGCTACATCAAGACTATTTTATACTCCATGTTGCTTATAAAGTAACAGATGACAACTCAATTTAATATATTATCAATCTGTGGCTACGAGTGTCAGTTGTCAGCCCACAGGCTTCTAGCCCCCAAATTCATCTTTCTCCAAGTAAACCACAACAACAAATACTTCAAAGGGATAGATATTCAGAGCTTATAAAAACTTCCTCCTCTGGTGGTAACATCACAACCATAAGCAATTCCCACCCCTCCTTCGTGATGAGCAGTTCTGCTCCATCGATAGTGCTGAATACCAAATGAGTTGTATTTGTACCGTGTTCTAACTGAGTGTATGAAAACCCTCACTATGGAGGAAATGAGAACAATAATCAATGTTTTACCATTCCAGATCAATTACTAGCTATATTTACATGACAAATTTAACAACCCTATCAAGATGTAAACTATTAATGTAACCTCCATGTGGCTCACAGTTTTCTCAATTGCATACCACCAGAGCAACCTAAAAATGATTTAGATAACACCAGCGAAAACATCATGTGAAGCTGTGAAAAGAATCCATAAATTATGTTAAAAAGGAATTCCAAGCTTGAGGTTTGCATTTTTTTTTAAATCTATCTTGTATTGTTAGATCATTCCTTACAAAGACATGGATTTTTTTTTGATGTAAATACACCTCACAGTACTTGTTTTGGCATGCATAGGTATTGCCAGACATCTGCTGCTGAGTCTGCTAAAAAATCTTCTGCATTTTTTTCAGAATTACATGAATTTTTGATGACAAATGTAAAGGAGCTAAAGAATTAAAAAAAATTGTAGCTTCTGACAACTTTCATCGTTTTTCGAAGTTAGAGTAGTATAACTGAAATCTAAGAAAAAAGTTCTAAACCCATAAAACTGCGTGGCTTTGTCTCAATATTTTACACTATGTGTTCTAAGAAACGCATGGTATGTTTATCTGTTCTCCAGATTTTTTCTTTTCTTGTAGATATTCAAATTTATGGGTGGATTCATGGAATCATGACTGAACGTTGCCCTTTCTTGAGTTTACCGTAACCAATGGGTACTTGTGAAATTAATGCTGAACGCCCAATCCAGGAAGCTGTTCCTCGCCTACACACAGTGTTTGTTTACTTCTATTCTGCTAGGATGCATGCTGATCACCTTGCTGGTCCCAACTCAGTCTATAACATCACTGTGGAATCCAGATTTTTGATGTATGGCCGCTAGTTGTGTCATGGGTTGTATAACACAGGTAAAGCATAGGATCTCCCTGTTGCAAGCTTTAGAAACATATTTACTAAGAGATGATTGTTTAGTTTTTTTCTTTTAATGTTTCTTTCCATTGTAACTACCTTTCTACCTATCAGAGAAAAACATCTGGCAAGCCTGCCTAAAGAATAAAAAGTATGATTAGAAATGAAGTCGTGCTCTTCACCTATATGTGAAAGGGAATATAAGATCCATTTTTTATAGGTTTTAGACCCTTTTGAGAAGTGATTGAAGCTCTTCAAGGGCCAGACTTTAAGAAGTGTTTACAAGGTTGTATGTAGCCAGGATGTGGATAGGAACAAAGGCTTTGTAGCTAGTGGAAATATGCACCAGGTCACCTGGAGCTAATGACGTTCGTTCCTGTTTAGTAAAAGCTGTACTGCTTAAGCACCCACAAATGTCAACAGACCCCTACAAAATAAGGGGCGTAAGGGCATTTGGAAAGCCCACAGTAAGACTGATCTATTAAAGTTTTTTAATTGTGTGCTGGTCAGTTTGGAGCTTTTGATCTGTTGGAGCCAGAAGCCTTGTGCTGGAGTCACCCCACTAATGAGAATTTCTCCCTTTCTCAGACCAAACCTAAGATGAAAAGGGAGATCATCTTTGTGAGACAAGGGTTTAGCACTAGCAGCAGGCAGAGACCAGATGCAGGTGCTCTGACTACTGTGATCATTTGGGGAATGTTAACGTGCTGCTCTGAAGATTAATGCTGCTGCATTCTGTAAGGTGACAGCGTTAGCAAATTACGGACACAAAAGCACACTTGCATGACAAAACCTGCTGGAATGGTACTTTCTGCACAAACCTCACAGGCAGAACTAGGCTTCGAGGCGCAATAAAATGCTTCATGGCACATTTGTAGCCAAAGTGTGGTGTAGCAATTATGTTTATGTGATCCAGTGTTCCTTTAGTTCTCATTTTTTAAGTTTGTTTTTGTCTTGCTCGTTTTTAACTCAATACAGTTGAGTGCATTCAGAGAATAAAGCAAGCCTTTCCAGTCTATTTGGTAAGAGGTTCAAGATCCCAAACTCCTTCTAAATTGAGGGTCCTCTGTACCTAATTTCCACCAGGGGCCATGGTAAAAACAACCTTATCCGCCTCGCTATGAGGCTGAATGTTATGTTGGCACGAGCACACTAAAAACAGAGATAAATCATTGTGCTCATTAACATACTTTTTGGCTTTTTCTTCATAGAACTGAAATTTATTGCTTTCTTATCATACCACTCCTTGAAAAAAAAAAAACAAACCACAGCAGTTACTGAGTCATATTTTTAATTTTTTACTGGAGATGTCATTGTAATTTTATTCCAACTACATAACTCATTCGATGACAATACTTTAATAAGGAACAAAACTTTGCTATTATATCAAGCTTAATTATATGCCTACTATAGGGATAAAGGCAAAAAAGCCTATAGTAATGAAATAATGAAGAAAACTCCATATCATCCTTCTGCGAAAAAGGAAGTCACACTATCATATAGATTAGGCAGCATCTCTCCTTACTTATGAGAGATTTGCAGAGATTTAATACTAGCAATAGAATAAGAACAAAGTTAAGACTGTGAGTACTACAGAAAATTATCTAAAGCTTACCTATTGTTACTTAATACTATGGAGAAAGTATGCACAAATGTGTTAAGGGGAAGTTCCTTATTTTCTTGTATAGTTTTACAATCTGCAACGAAGGGACTTTTGCTATAAGGTCTTACTTGTTACTTGGTGAAAGAACACAATGATGGTTCAAAGCTCATGTTTTCATGCCAAGGGTCCACACACAGGCCTTTCTGATACACTGTATTTATGTCAGGCTCTGAGCAATTGGAACAAAATTTAAAATTTCTGAGTCATATAAAGCACAAGTATTGAACCACTTGCTCCATCTCCTGCAGCCACTTCATGCTGTGGGCCTGGGGAGTATCTATCCCTGCTTCAAATAGAAAATCCCTGTATATGGGCCTGGGCTGGGTTGGACATGTTGTTCAATGGTCTCTGCGGCTTCAGACATTTGGTGCTGTCATTGCTGTAGGAAAGGTGCTGTGGATGCCCATCACTTCAGCAATGAGAATTGCTTAAGAGCAATAAGTGCAAGGTTTGTTGCAGATCTGAGGGGCGCAGGGAGGTAGGGTCAAGTGCCTGGGACATATCCTCTTGTCAGGTCAGTCCCATCTCCTGAACATCCCCAGCCCCTCACAGACATCTTGTTTGGAGTCGGTTCACCTGCTGAAAAGCTTTGAGTGTTCATAGTGAAACATTATGTTAAGAGACAATGTAGGCTACAGACTTTGCATAAAGTGAAATCAAATTGAGAATTCCTATACATGTGCGGGTTCTTCAAATCATCATATTGGACTTCTAGGTGAAAAGATCCTGTCATAAGAGACAACTCTCATAACATTAATGAGAGTCACAAGAGTAAAAACTTATGAAAAGTTTGGAAATCATGGGGAAAAGATTGTGACCGGTGATTACTGTCTTTTATGTTTTTAAACAAAGTAGCAATACACCCGTGTTTAGTACACAGCACTCCCAAGTCAGTTTACTTTTCCTTTATAGAACTCGTGCTGTACATACTTTCATATTTCCATGGGCAACTATGTACTATCTTGTATCTTGAACATAAAAATTTAAATCTACACAGAGAAAACAAAACTCTTACTGCCAGCAAGGAAACAGTCAATGCTCTAACACAGTGTGCTTTAAACACATGGAATTACACGATATATATTTCATCAGCAAAAATGCACACAATTTTTGCTGCATTTTGGCCATTGATCTGCCTGGTAAAGCCAAATAACGATGGCATAAACAGAAATTGTCCCCCAAGATTCGTAACTTGAAAACTTGTCACACACTGTTGATTACTTCCAAGGAAATGGCTAGAATTTAATCTTATTTACTTTGTAGACAAAGCATTTAGAAAATGCTTTGAAAAATTCAATAAATTTTTGAGTTTACCATAAAAGTAAAAAGGAAACCAAAAGTTCTGTGGTTTTATAAGATCTCAAAAAGGAGTAATGTTTTCCAGATGCCAGATACCATGGATCTACATGAAGTACATCAACATATGAATAAGACACACTAATAGAGAGCCTTCACCAAAATGTGAGGCAGTTATTCGTAACATCAGAACTGCCTAAAACTAAGTTGCACCACAAAATTATAAAACACTTTTTACAGCTTCAGCTTGTCAAAATTATTTAGGCCAGCTTTTCACAGTATAATGTGTCACCAAATTAATCTGAATGCAATGTTAACATTTTTTATTATCAGGATAAAACTCCTTGAAATAAGTAAAATATTATCTTATACTTAAAAATTTTCAGAATTAAAATTTGTTCTGTATTTGTGTTTCCTGCTCCATTTCTGGGGATCCTTTCTCCTATACAAGAACAAAATTAAATTTACGTTTTTATCATTTGATCTCAGAGAAATACAGAAGTGATGTTATTAGAATGTCTCCAATGACACTAAAAATAACGAATTGGACCTTATTTTCTCAGCAACTCATTAGACCATTTGCTCCATATTTCATTTGTATCTGTTCTCCGAATATAGTACAGTCACATTCTTTACCCCAGCTGACTTTGCCCCATTCAGAACTTAAAGAATGAACCACATAAATTTCAATGGCACTGCGTGCTCAGCTTAGTGAACAAAATGGATTTTTCAGAAAACCCTGCACAGCATTGATTTGAAACCCAGTAGGAATATATTCTAGACACATGGTTTGGTATTGTCTTTTTATCATTTTGGAGGTGCTTGTTTCTGCATGAGTCTGGGAAATATGTGCCAATCTGCAAAGCCTAGATATCTGCAAAGGCAACTCTCTGGTGCAAACGGTTTACCAAACACTGCTTTAATTTCTTAGAAAAGTAAAGGATTAGAGAATAACAACATGCTGCAAAGGGAATTCAAAGAGTTAACCATTATATGCAAATTCAGACATTCACTGTGAATGAAAATCTACAAAGCACTATAAAGCCAGACATCATTTCATACTAGCCCCAGAGACCTGGTCAGAATGTCCTGGTGTTTTAACAGCTTCTTTCTTCTCTCTCTAAGATGTTCTCTAACATTATGAAATCTGTCTGCATCTTGCATTTCAGTACAAAGAGTAATAAGATGCTTTTATTTTCTAAAATCAGGAGTTTCGCTTTTCTGTGTTTCTGCTAAGTCCTCCGCTTATAGGTTGATGCTTTCATCCAGCTTCACGAAGTTTTTAAGAATCATGATGTAGACAGACTCTGTGTTTAACCTAAAACAAAGCAAAACAACTTGCCCCTGATACCATCTATGGAGCTGAAACATAGCTGTGGATGCTTTTATGACCATTTGGTTCCACCTTTCTCTGTGCTCAGTATAAGTCTCTTGAATTGCTGTCACAAATCCAGCCTCTCTGCTGTCACTAAGCAATACCATTTCATTCAATACAGAGCCTTATACTGATGTCATCATTGTAATCTCTGGCTGCTCTCCAGTAGTGACTGGAACAACATGACTCATATCTGTGATATGCCGTTTGTTTCCTCTCCTCTTCTTTTGAGGGAAAAAGGTTGGGTGCAAAGTAAGTTTTTGTTCTCTATTTGTGTATATAAATCATTTTAACTGCATATTCTGTGACGTGTTGTGTATTTACTGGTCTTAGGATGCCTGACCGCAGCTGTAATACTGCTTTGAACTTGGCATTTACAATATGCCGTACTCCTTTTTCCGAGGGAAAACATTCCTGCTTTTACACATTTTGAGATGATCTGCAATCTTTTTTCTTAGGTGCCGCCCTGGGCAATGATGAAAATCCTGCTCCGCTAATTACTCAGAGTAACTCTGTTAAAGCCAGCCCTTAAAAAATGTTATGGCCGAGCAGGACAAAGCAGAAGGCTTCACCCAGTTTTATAGCGGATGCAGAAACCTGCCTCCCTCCTCTGACTCACGGTCAGCAGTGCTGACATTGCAGGCAGATACTTTTTAAAGCACACTTGAACTTGTACATCTTATTTATGATATTCTACTGGTTTCCCTGGGATTGATGACTTTACCATGCACTTGGGAAGATTTGCAGTAATTCAGGCCAGTGCAAAACACATTCAAAATGGAGTGTGTTACTGAGTTTTTTAGAAGAGTTCGTTATGCTTTATAAAAATGTTGTTAATATTGCCTGTGCCCACATACAGTATGTTTTACAAAGAAGAGTAAAAACATTTTGGAAAATTACAGGGAGATGGTGTGAACTTGTTTCAAGAAGCAAGTTCAAGTCTCTGCTTTGAGGACTGAAGTCTCCTGGGGCCTTTTGCATGTCAAAATATGTGTTTATTGCAATGAAATAGAGGGGGAAACTTCAGAAATTGAGGTGGCCATCTGATTCCAAATATCAGTCACTAGTCACTACCTGTCCTGCTCTGTTACCTGTGCAAAGATGGCCACAAACTCAGCTGAAGGGTCACCGTGGTATTCAGAAAACACTGTGTAGGTTGACTTCGGGTCTCTTTTTTTTGTAAAAGACAATGGGAACTGTTAACTTGCTGTACTGGTAAAATAGAAAACCTCTGTATTGTGAGAAAGATTTGGTTTTTTGACTACTCAACTGGTATGAGGAATAGAGTGCCTTATTCTACCTTGGGTGTGAAGTTGGCCACAAATCAAAAATAACTCAACTAAAGCCAAGTATATCTTTCCATATACTGCTATACTTTGTCAAGTCACCGAAGTCAAGATCTTGAGGGACGTAAAATGTGAAAGTGAGCAGGATTTTTAAGACAGCTCTTTGCTTTTCTTTTCTAGGACCGTAACTTTTGTACTTAAGCTGTGAACAAAGTGATTGTATAATTTTAGTTCAGTTTGCACGTTCACTGTGCTCACTGATTTTAGTTATCACAGGGTCCTGAGACAAAGCTTATGGCAGTGCAGTTCTGGGGTAGAGGGTTTTGGGCTTTTGAAGGTGACTCAGGGGTCAGCAACGTTGCTGATAGGCTGAGTTGAGAGACAAATGATCTTGGGCTTTTTGTTTCCTACTTGTTTTTCCTAGCATCTTCTCCTCAGAGGACAACTAGAACAAAGCCCAGGATCCAGCCATGAAGAATATTTTGGTTCCTTCTGTCATATGAATTTGGAAGTCTTCACAAAACTATATCAATTTCTTTAAGTGTTCCTAAGGTTGTTAGTATAACGGCAGAGTCTGTGCAAAAAATAGATCTAAACCTAATTTTCATTGTTGGTAATTTTTGTTAAAGAAAAGAAAGAATAGGGTCAGAGGCACTGGAAAATGGCTGCAGGGCAACCAAAGAACCTCCAGAACTTAGTATCTCCTATTATCCCTATCTATCTATGGAAAGAAGCTTCAGCCGTTTGGTACTCCGCCCCTGGAGGAGGCACTCCCTCCAACATCCCAACCTGGAACCGACCCCAGCTGGGGAGACATCTGGATGGTCCCGACTTTCTATGACAGTCAAAACCAAATATATATAAAGACTCTTTGCTAATCTTTACCTAGCCATTTGATCTTCAAAAAGCTGAGCATTCTCAATTAAGAATTAGCAGGTTTATTTCTTGAAAGGATCTTCTTGAAAGGGTTCACTTTTTCTTACAGTTCTCTGGCTAAGCAGAGAAAATTTGCCATGGGATGATGGAGTGACAGCCTCAGATCTTCCAGAAGAGAGTTTGTGGAATTTCTTGGGTTTTGTTTGTTTGTTGTTTTGTTTTGTTTTGTTTTGTTTTTTAATATACAGAAGCAGTGTTTGCTGTCTGTCCACAACATAGTAGTGGAGAGGAGCTCCTATAAAATTGTGGAGACTTGAAGGTATAGATCTGTAATCTATTATTCCTGGAAAAGCCAGACTAGCATGCAAACAGGAATTCTGGCTCACGACTCACTGTTGCCCCAGGCCACATGGAAAGGATCCGCTGATCCTAAGCCTCATTGCTCTGGGACATATGCTCTGTTCCTGGGAGGGCTCTGGTGGACTCAGTGGAGTTGGAACACTGTGAGACCAGAGCAGGCACAAGATGCCTGCATCACCCACAGAGGACCCCTGGAAAATCCTGGCAACATCCACTGAACAAGTGCACCAGGAAATTTTAAGACTCCACTAATTTGGCCAAATCTGACTTTCAAACGAGAGAAGAGATGTGTATCTCCAACACCATTCTTCACTTCTCTTGCCAAAATGTTGTTCTAAGGTATGAATAGTGCAAAATGCATCAGACAAATACCTGGGAATTTGTTTTGGTAAAACTACTGGCTACTGTCATTCTTTGAAGTACCTGAACCTTTTCTAAAATTAGACACCCATCTCCCCAAAAGAAAGAGAAAAGCCTAAAGCTGAGAGCAAATATGGAAAATTTCGGTATGAAACGTTGACCTAAGGCAAAGTCATAAGCTGCTGAAAAATGGGATTTCTTAGTGCAATGTATTAGGCAGCTTCATATATAAATTTCTAACACTATCCAGTGCCAGAGAAAGTCACTTTCATTTACTTTCAGTAGCTTATTAATGATACAGATTTTATGTTAGAATTTCCTGCTGAGGTGGCAGAACAGAAAGACAACACTTTAATTACACAACCTGTGCTACAACTAAAGAGTACAACTTTTAATCAAATGTTGACAGTTTGATGACAAAATACCGTAGCACTCAAATTCTTGACAGGTGGTAACCAGTGGGCCAAAATATTAGCTGTTTCACACAGTTCCCCACTGAACTCTTGTTTACAGAAGTTGCTTTGACCTCAGTTCAGAAGCACCAGTTAACTGAGCTTCTGATCAGAAATGTTAATTGGAGCACGTTTCAGGATTTGTTTTTGAGTAAGAGTTTGCAAAAAGGCTTTTATAAAGTGGGATTTTTCAGCTTATTTTTCGGAAACTTCTGTTTGGGAAGAAGGCTAGGAAGCTTGAAGTTAAATGCTTTGCAACAGAAAAGGAATGACTTCTTGACAGGTTTAAAAAGTCACGCTTGACAGAGTAGTTATAGCTGTTTGATAGTAAGACTTAAATGTTCTGCTTTATTGGAAGACAGGAAGAAATGAAAGACTATCAAAATAAAACTTTTTTTTATATATACTGTTTTTTGTTTCCTACTTAATAATCCAAGGTCAAACATGCATTTTAATCAAGAAACCACTGAACTTTTCTGCTGGGTCAGGGAAAACAGAACCAATTTGGTGTTCTTTCCAATGCATTTGTCAGTCTACATACAGAAAGTACATTACACAGTTATGTTAGCAAAGGCAAAGCTTTTCCTTGATTATCTAGGGAAATTACCTTTTGACAAAAGCCATGCTTTTGAATGGGAATTTTAGACTTTGTAAAATAACCAGGGATGTGTATTTCAATAATACCTCAAAGCTTTCTCTCACGTTTGCATTTTTTAAAGCATTTGGGCACAATATAAAGTTATCTCAAATTCTGGGCTTATTTTTTTGGTTTGATATTTCCACACATTCAATAAAATCGTAAAGTACATTTCCACCCACTTTTGTCAAACAAGTCCAATTCTATAAATAAGGTAGGTTTCTTGAACTGGCTTCATAGGAAGAGTTTTTATTTTAGTATATTTTAGTATCTTTTATATTGATATAGATATTACTTTTAGTATAAATATTGTACCTCTATATCTCAAATCTAATTTTTTGTTTGTCCTTCAGTACCACTCACTAATTCACACTGAGGCGAAAAAAAAATTACTATGAGGATATATTTAGAAAACTAAATTTCATCTCCACTTTTTTTCAGCTATATGGGGAGGTTTTTGTCGATGATAATATTTCTACCTTAGTGCTTATTCCTATATATTGATTAGAAAGCTACATTTACATATTCAGGGACTATTGATTGTACATAAAAAGGTCATTCATTCTATTTTAAAATTATCTTTAAAATGAACAGAGAAAAAAGATTATTTTTTTGAATTTGAAAAATAACTTTAAAACCACAGTCTTTCAAGTCCATCCTCTATGCTCTTTCTAAGGTTTATTATCAAAACCTCTGTGGTTCCATTTTTTTCTCCTTTTATTTTCCCAGTCACTTTGCAGTAGGGGATAAATATTCCCCTTTGCAACTCCCATTATTCTTTATCTATGCCACAAATAAAACCCTAGTCCAGGAAATCCTTTTCTTCCAAGTGGGTTCAAAATATCAGCATGTCCTCCCTTGAATTTAGGTCAAATTTTGTATACCTTTACATACAGAAATGCATATAACCATTAGAAAGCATTTTATTACAAAACTACATAATTAAATGTTTGGTACAATTAAATAATGAAAACAAAATCTCTACGTGAGGAATAACTTGATCTATACAGAAAAAAAAAAAAAGTTAAATCCTAGGTAACAGTGTTAAGGATTTACTTTAATGGTCTAAATACAGTGCCTGAAATCCCAGCAGATTCTACTGAGTTCACCATCTTTTCAGAACAAAACCAATGTATTCGAGGCGTAATTATGGACTGAGTCCATACGTCTTCCCTTCAGCTGGATTTATAATTAGCTTGTTAGTCCTCCTACAGCTTAAGAGAAATGACCTTTTAAGAGTCAAGATATCCTTTCTCATGACAGCATTAGAGTTATGACAGTAAAAAATTACTACATTACTTTGTTTATTGGTCTTGTGGTCAATTATGGTTTTGCTTGTTAATATGATAGGATTATTTTTTAAAGTCAAATTAGTAAAGTGTTAGAGAGTATGTTTATGAGAATAATATCGTCCATGAAAGAAAGTACAGTGCATATCACATCTGCTATCCCAGGCAGACATTCACGCCACTAGATTTTTGTTTACAAATGTGTAACTGTTTCACCTGAAGATCAAAAGGAACTGTATCGCTGGTGAAAAGAGGATTAGCTGCATCAGAAAAACAATTTGTTAGCGACTGTCCTAAAATGTCAGTCTTTAAGGAAATCTCTGGCAACTTTCTCCACCATCTTTTACTACCGCAGATGGCCAGTGGTGACTCCCACAGAAATGGAGAAGATCAAAAACATACACTAGGATCTGGCATTCCTTAAGCTTGAATTCTGTTATAAAGACTATTATGTTATAAAAAAGTGTTCTGTTCAGAGGCTCAGATAAGCAAGGTGCTTAGGACTCCAACAAACCTCAGCCTGACCTGTAGTCTAATGCTTTTCAATGGCAAAAGTTGGGCATAAGTCTAAATATCCTGATGAATTAGTGTCAGAAGAATGAGAAGAATGAAATTCCCCGTTTTGTTGGGTTTTGATTTTTTTTTTTCCAGTGTGATATTAATGTTTCTGAAATTGCAGAAAAAAAACCAAAGCAACAACTGTGAGGAAGAGGAGATACAGGCTGCAGAGGGGACTCCACAATTTTCATGATTTTCCTTATACTTACAGAGTTTGTTGATATGGTTTTCTTAAAGAACTTATATATATCAGAAGTCAATCCATCTGAAATTCTCTCCTTTTTTCTTTTCTTTTTTTTTAAACTTACGTGATCAAACACTGTTTAATGCACTTGAAATGAATCAGTTTTTTATAAATCCTCACATCACATTGTAACCAATGTACAGAAAAAGAAGGCATAATTAATATGCCTTTGCAAGAAAAAAAATAGAAGCCAAGAGGCACACAGAACATTACTTAAAATAATGACAAAGTATTTAATAAGAATTCTATCTACTGGTACAAAATAAAATATTTCTCTTAGCTTCTTAAGACTTGTCGGATGGTGAACAATGTTTTTGTCAAGAAAGGAAATGTTTTTCTGGTGGTTGCACAAACAGAATAAACCAGAAAAAGAACATTATTTTATATAAATGATCAATCTCTTCATGGTCCTTGAGGCTCAGTTCAGAACAGATTTCTGCAGGGCTACACCAGGGAGTCTGTGATGCATGTAATAGAATCAAAGAGCTCCAATACAATTCCAGACTGGTAGGATCTCTGTTTATTTCCAAACTCGCTTTTTCTAACATCAGGTCTAGATTTAATGACCTTGGTAACTTACAAAAGACCATCAAGCCGATCTTTGAAAATAGATTTTACCTGTAGCTCTATCTGGTAGCTAATATAGGTGGTATTTTACTTTAGAAAACTGATGGAAATAACAAAGCTATATCACGTATAAAGGTTCTTAACATATGAGCAAATTTGACTATTCCTACTCTAATATTTCTTCGCAACTTTAAAGTGCAGGAGGCAGTTGCAAAACAGTCTAAAAGAAAACACCCTGAATTGCATTAAATTACCTTGAGCTGTAATAAAAAAGCTTTTTCTGGATATCTCAGTGGTAGCTAAGCAGTGCTATGTAGCTCCACAAATGAATGTAGAAAGACATAATAGGTTTCTTTAAGCAGACAGTTCAGCTCCACTCCACTGCTCGTTCTTATCCTTTCCCACACAGACACTTTCAGTGTTCACAGAAACTTTGCAGTACATGTAGATGCTCACAACCATAAAAGAAAAGAGCCGTAATACCTTGCCTTATTTTCTTCTAGCTGCTGCCCAATACCCCAACAGAAATTAATACTTTCTGGCAATGTTCTAAAATCAACTCTTTTTAACCCTAACCTTGGAGCGATAGCACTACAAATGTTGAAACACAGGTAAATTGTGCAATGTATATGATAATGTAACAAATAAAAGGCACCATTCTTCTGACCCGCATGCACGCACCCACGATAGACTTCTAAGTATGTGGAGAAGAAATCACATGAACATATTCATGGTGAAGAACACACAGAAAAATATAACAACTACCAATAGAAAGAGCATCAGCCTGTACTGCTAATAGCATATATACCCCTGCATCTGTAATTTTCGCCATTACCAATGGTTACCATTTGGTTGATTTATCAAAGCAGCAAGAAGTCAGTGATAATAATAAAAAAGCAATTTCACAATGAAAAATATCCTTTTTATCTTCAGTTATTTTTCATTTCATTCAAACATGCCATTTTTTCTACACTTGCTTAAAAACAAATCTGTGTTTTCAGAACAAATTACAGAAAGGATTGTGTAATTTGCTTCATGTAGTCACTCCCTTTTTGCCCCTGGAAAGCAGGTGAGGAAAAGGAGTGCAGTGAAAAAGATTGAAAACCTTTGGGGATTTGATTTCAGATGTGCGTCCAAAAACAATATTTTTTTTTTTCCCAGAGATCGTTTGAGAAAGGTGTGTTTGAAATGTAAAACTATCCACTAACCTAAGACTTTCATACCAGTTCACGTATTCACCTGCACATCCAAGACAAATGTAACGAGCAGAATTTAGTCTTATCAACACACTGTAATTAATGACAGAGCTTGACTTTTTCCTACAGATGTTGCCAGATGATGCAGACTGTGCAGCAGGACAGACAGCAGGGTAAAGATTCGTTTAATTACGCTGGTAGTTGCCCAACAGGGTGTGGGGCACGTCTGAGGGAAAGTTACAGAGCAATGCAGTAAGGCAGAGCTAGTGTCAAAGGTTGACAAGGTATCACCATTATTATTGTTAATATGTGTCATTGCTGGGGGGAGATTATCTACAAATTTGAGCAGAGAAATCACTGCTATATATCCCCATTTTAAGATCACTGATCAAAAGAAATATATTTTATGCACTTAAAAAAATTTGGACTCTCTGGCTCAGTCTGCCAAGGATTTCCCCCCAAACTAGAAGAGAAGCAGCTTGTTATAAAAGTTGTGACTGCTAAGAGACTAATTTATAAGTTTTTTAAGGGTGATCACTGATAATCCCATTAAAGACTGTAAAAATGATTGGCTAACAAGACCCTGAGCTTTTCTTGCTAGCCTTCAGCAGCAAGATGCCAACCCCACAGAAAGTTCATGACTTTAGAATAGAATAGAATAGAATAGAATAGAATAGAATAGAATAGAATAGAATAGAATAGAATAGAATAGTTCAGTTGGAAGGGACCTATAACAATCATCTAGTCCAACTGCCTGACCAATTCAGGGCTGACCAAAAGTTAACGCATGTCATTGAGGGCATTGTCCAAATGACTCTTAAACACGGACAGGCTTGGGGCATCGACCACCTCCTTAGGAAGCCTGTTCCAGTGTTTGATCACCCTCTCAGTAAAGAAATGTTTCCTAATGCCCAGTCTAAACCTCCCCTGGTGCAGCTTTGAACCCCTCTTGCTTTGAAATACCCTCGCACCTACTGCAGTGAAAGGTACCAGCTGGCATCTCTCCTCCGAAGGTACTCCGTGACTAAGCATAGCTTCATCCTAGGTAGGAGTAAATTTATGTGCAGAGGTTAAGATTCACCTCACCTATCTTTGGCTGACTGATTGCTAAGCTTCTAGACTAAGCTAGCTGTTTAGGCTCCTTTGGCAGGACAGAGGAGTGACTGCCACCTCCGGTGGGTGAATCATGCCACCTACCCAGATGATTACCTCAAGCTGATTAGCTTCGCCTTAGACAACTCACTGTCAGACAGCTGCAGCTGGTGACTCCTACTCAAAGTAATGCCAGATTTTCATAGCATTAGACTGCAACAAAAGAGGAGATGATACGGATTTTAGGCAATATTTACCCATTTTGAAAAGCCACAGGCGGATGTTACAAGGAAACAGGAGGTTTATCTCTTTGCCACCTGTATAAGCAGGCACAACATTTCCATGTTCCTGTGCCACAAGCGATCCTGTTCAGTTTGGGGATCCCACTGCCAGTGTTGTGGCCGTCTCTCCTGTCCCTGCTGCCCCATCCTCAGCTCTCCAGCACGATCAGAAACCACAAACAGTGAAAAGGCGATTTAAGAGCAGCCTCTTGAGACTGTGAACAAAAGACAGCTGGGAAGTGTAACAATACCAACTGTCAAATGATCAATGGAGCTTCCTTAGAACATGCTGCTTGCTCACCAGTTTCACTATATATATGCCTTGCCTTACTTTCCAGGCTTCTAATGCCGTATTGTCTTGTTTAAACCCAGTTCAGACAAATTAAATGATTAGACCTCACTTGTTGCTAATAAAGTTTATTTTTTTTTTTAGGAAATATTTTGTTTCACTTCATAGTTTTAATTATAATTAATTCACTAAGGACAAGAATTCAGACAATATCTGGTACTCTTACACATTGCACTGTTATATTAAATTATATGTCCTTCCTATTAAATGTCAGAGTCTGTCCTGCAATTTCAGACAAAAAGAAAAGGTTTTTCTTTAAATCTGTACAGACACATGGAATAAAGGGACATGCTGAACCAGGTTACTTGACTAGAGGTACACCAGGTAACCATCAGCAACTTTGAAACAGAGAAGAGTGACATTTTTGAGAGCAGGTCTTTGGATTCCTAGAATTTGAAGTTTCCTTCAGAGGTTTCCTTCCTTCCCACAGCTTTCAGATGCATCCTTCTGAGGAAGGCACCCCTGTACAGGTTATATTCTGGGAAGATGGGCTTTGTATGCTCTGGGCTATAATTTCTGGGGCCAGCAGGTTTGCCCAGAAGCTTTTACTAAAAGAGAGAAAGATACAATGGAAATGAAGGTGTTATGCCAAATGCAAAAGTTGTATTGGCTTTTTTCATTCTTTTTCACTTTTTCATTCTTTGGATGTTTGTTGTCTATCAGACTGTAGACTGTGTTGGTGAGCGATCGTGTGCTTCTCCCCAAAGTTATTGTATGCAGCAGTATCTGGCTCTGAACATGACTATACAGATAAAATGCATAATGCTTTTGTGTTCAGTAAGACCTTTCACACCCTTGAATTAACAGCACCTGCTTTGGGACCAGACAGGTATACAGATGCCTGCTGATGGAGAACTAAACCAACTTTGTTCCCAAAGTTGAAAGCTAGACAACTCTTTCTTTTCCTTTCTTTGGCAGCAGCAGACCTTGATGACTAAATACACCTTTCTATAATAACCAGAAACCATGCTGCAGATTTCTTCAAGGAGATGAGTCATCATATCTTATATGAGGATCTGTCGCGGTGTTGGAATGACCTCAGTTGGAGCTGAATTGATGGTATTGACCTTTCCTTCATTTTCTGAGTACTACAGACATCATCAACACTAATTTTGATAAGGTTCAGTGAGATATGAGAGATTTACAGCCCAAAATGTCTGAAATGAAACCCAGGTTACACAGATTCAGATGCTGTCACAAGTTGAAGCTGTGCTCTGGATGAACAATCTCAGACAAGGCTTAGTCTAAAGTAAAATCTGAACTGGTGGCAGTTTCTATAATTTGCCCTGTCAGGTGTATGAAAGGAGGAGAGAAACAAGTTCCCAGCCATAATTATTAAGCTGAGAAAAAAAAAATAAAATTAAAGAATACCATCCTGAAATCCATGGGGAAAAAGTTCAGTCATTATTTTTTTCTTTTCATTTTAATATTAATTTCTTGGAAAATAAAAAAGAAATGAAAGAAATTCTGAGTTATTCTTAAGGCTAAAATTGACCACCGAAGGCTTATTAAAAGCTGTACGGTGTCTCACCCTTCCTAACACAGGCCACAAGAAGAGAAAAACAAAGTCAGAAAGTCAAATAGTGAATTCCTTCTCTTTTTTGTTTAAACACTGTTAGAAAAGATCTCTGGACATTTCCACCCCGCAAAAGCAAATATGAAGGTGCAGACATGCCTATCCTTACTGTTAAATAACTGAAATTATCTCATCAACTAAGTACCATATATTGCATTGATACAATTTGTAAAATTCAGTTGTAGCTTCCTATATGTTGAAGAGCCTTGGATGGCATTAGTTGGCATTACATGACAGAAAATTATATGTTAAAATACAGGCTATGCCACAATAACAGCTATAGCAATGACTGCTTTTTTCAGCATGAGAACCGTTCAGCCACTGCTAGTGGCTGGATTTCTCCTGGCTGCTTGGGGAATTGGACCAGGTCCAGCAGCAAAATAAAACTGTACAACAGGGAAGTCACAACAACTAAAAACTCTTGGTTTGGCAACACGAGAAGTAAGAATCCACTAAGATTTCAGAATATCCTTTAATAGTACATTAGGTTTGTACTAATCTATTTAAGGATAAAGATTTCTAAAAACATCTTCTTCTTATTGATCTCTGCAACATGATGTCACTGGCTGTCTTTTCCTCTGAAAATTCCTGCATATAGAATGTGGATGGAGCACCATAAACTCTAATCAATTCTCGCTCAGAGGAGCTGAATTGCATACAGAAATCTACGTGGGTCTGGGAGGAAAAAAAATACTTCTACATGGTGCTTTAAGGCTGCCCATATTGCTCTCCTGCTCTCTTAAAATCGGAAGTTGGTGTGCCTAGTTGAGGATTTGGAAGAAATCAGTGGAAAATGAACACACATACCCCCTACCCCCCAATATACACCCCTCCACCCCCCACCCCCATATGGGGCTCTAAAAAAAAAACCAAATACTTTTCATATGTGTGCAACAGCTAAAATTCATGTTTGTAACTATCGCACCAGTTCATTCCAGTGCCCTGTGGTGCTGGGACTCAGACAGCAATGGGCATGGTGGTGGAGATTCTCATTGCCCAGCACTGGGGAATCAGGCTGAAACATCTAATTTAGAAGCCTGGTCTCCCTGTGCTTCTACAGTCATCAGAGCATGGCTGAAACCTCCAAAGGGACGCTCAGAGCAGGAGGTTAACTTAGGTGATACAACTACACCAGGGAAAAGCTTATGGAGACGTGTACAGGACAGCCAAGCCAACTGGTTTGGGTACTTGAAGTTCAAGGCACCCTCAAGACCTGACAGATTGTGGCTATGCTGTTTGCACAGCCAGCCTTGGAGCAGCCTGTGTTTCAGCAATAAGCAGCACAGGGCTCCCCGGGACAAATCCTAGCACCTTGTGATCATCTGATGTGAGTTATATAAAAGTCCTAATAACAGCAGATGAGATGGGTGAGGTCTGGAGCTTACCCACATGGCAGGCAAATACAACCTGAGGTGTATTGTAAGGCACGGAGCCTTACCTTGATATTCCCCAGACCTGGAAAGGCCATTTCAGGACTGGGTCTGCAATAGCTGAATCTGGCCGTGAACTTGGCTTTGGAGCTGTTTATGTGCAGCAGAGTAGCTTCAGCCTTTCTTTTTCATTTCTTAAGTCCATTGGATGCCTAAGTAAATACGGCTCCTAACTCTTCATGCACTAATTTTGCTGCCTAAAGATACACGAGGTGACTGACCACCCACTATGATGTGTTTTGGCCTTTCATGAATGAACGATTTTCATCCATTGGTCTGACTTTATAGCTGCTGGCTGGTCATTAAAGTGAAATATCCATTCATACTACTGCACTGCTAACGGGAGTATTCATAGTGAGCACCGTGTCTTGGTGTATTAGCACAATAAGTCCAGTTCGGTGGGTCATTTCTGGTTTGGGGAATCTGAGTCGGAGCTGATCTGCTTTGGTATTAGTCAGTCTAATGATTCATCTTCACTGAGATAACAAGAACAGACTAGAGCCTTTCAAACCGAGCATTTACATTCCGCTCCCAGATGCTTTTCTTTTCCTTTAGGCATGAGTCATTGTGGAGTTATCTTTGGTGTGGCTTACCTTGCTTTTTTGCTGACATCTGCCCTAAATGACACAAACCCATGAGAGGTCACTTGTCAAAATTAAAAAAAAACAAAAAACAAAAAACCACATAGAAATGCTTCTTTATTTACAGGTACATTTAGAAGTAATTCATCAAGTCTGAGCACCGTTATACCAACATACCAGGCACAACTCATTTTGGTAGAGAAAAGTATGCTTACAGGGACGTACCTGAATTTGAAACAAACAAACAAGCAAAATACACATACTGGTATAAAAGTGCTCTTGACCGGACTTTGGGCATGTTAAAACGCATTAGGAGGAATTCTAGTGACAGGTGCACCAAAGCCAGTGAGAATTGCTAATTAGAGCTTTTCAGGGGAGACAAAAGAATAGGCAAGATATTACATGAAAATCATAAACCAAATATAAATTTAAAAGTAAAATATGTGGAAAAAAAGACCAAAAGAGTCAATCTTTTCTTTTACTACATTATGTTAACTACTGCTTGCAATTGTTATAAATGTCACTTGCAGGCTTCCAGCTGTTCTGGAATGGGTTTGTTTTTAAAGCACTGACTGAATAGAATAATTGTTTTTTAATGTTGAACAGTATGGTATGTTGGCTTTGCTTCTGCTTTTTAATGTATTTAACTGAATAATCAAATTGTGTTCATGCCTCAGATACCTACACCATGATAGGAAATACTCACTTTATGTATCTAAAGGCTTCATATTCACTTAAGTGATTTGTCTAAGCTGTATGTTTCCATTCTGCAGGATATATACGCCTATGCCTCTGATTAAGTTAAACCACTCATGATTCAAGACTCGTGGGTTTTAGGTATTGTTCAACAGTTGGATTTCTAGTAAAAGAAAAATTCACTCTTTATGGTTTTGTACTGTGTGGTTATCTACATTACAATCTCCAACTTCTGCAATCCACTTTCTTAATTAGTATAGCTATTTCAAGCTATAAGTTTGGTTTTATGACCCTCTTTGCTGATATCATCCATAAATTCCCCTTCTCCCTTTTCTTGTATAAACTGGGTGGCCCGAGGCCCTGATTCTTTTCTCGTGTTGGTTTTATTCTGTGAAATAAATCTAATGTCTTCAGGGATGTTACTTGTGATTTAAACCCACTGCAGAGGAAAGCGAAATCTTCAGGTTATAGCAGTACGATCAAACACAATTGAATTGTGGTGACTTAGCAAGCTGCCTCCTGTCAGCTGAGCCGCTACAAGGGCCTGTGAGCATGCTTTTAGCCCAATTAATTATGAGAGAGAATAACTTAGCTTAAATGAATCAATGAGGGTGAAGACAACAGAAGACACTGGAATAAATAACTTTTCTAGGTTATTTAATGCTTGATCCTACGGTGTAGCTTTGGTCCGTAACCAAAAGCTGTAGACTTTATTCTGGGAACCAGGCATTTAGAAGCCTGGTGCTCTCGCCCTGATGCTACGCTCCTCCTTCCCCTCTACATTATAGACTCCCGTTTTACAGCCAGTGGAGGCAAACATTCACTTTTAAGCTGTAATTTATATGACCTGTATTAGATGATTACTCACAGATGAGATGAATTGTATCCTGGAGCCCATTAACTCTACTACATACAATTCCAGTAACTGTCAACGGAGAAAAAGCTGACTGAAACATAGTTATGCATTGCCACCAGCTGAATCCCACCTGAGTGTCATACAGGCAGGCTTTATTTACTCAACGCAGTTACTGAAGTAAGGTGCAGGGTTGCTTTGATCTAACTCTTTTCTAGGCACTTAGGGTGGGATTTGCCTCACCTATTTTTACCCATCCAAAATGTAATCATTTTTGTCGTAGTAAAACAAAGCTAAGCAAGATGTCTGGAATCCCTTTACAATCAAAGGAAACAATACCTTGTAGAGGTAAATACATTTTTTTCCTTTATATATCTATAGGTCTCTGCCTTATGTAACATAGGGCAGAGAAATCATACTCCAGAGGTACCATTTTCTACATTGACTTAAAATGGTAATCTGAATAATCAGGTCAGTTGGAGACACTAGGGAAGATGAATGTCTCAGCGTGCAGTAACTGAGAAGCAACACACTCCACTTTCTCTTTATTTGTCCTTTCTCTGCCTTTTCTGCTCTCATGCGGATTTTTCTCTCTCCACAGGTGGAACGGAGGACCATAAGTTTTTCTCATCCAATGTAAAAATGTGAAAATGCATGCGGTTAGAAAAGTTTTTTTTCAGGTCAAGAAAATTATGATTGTAGTTATTAGAACACGGCACATAACCTGGAATGCCCTGCTAAATCCTGTAAGCTACTTGCCCTGGTTAACAAACCTGCCTCCTACACCCAGCTAGAACTCAGAGCAAATGTAACAGTAAACTGTTAGCAAAGTCAACTGAATAACTGACTATGCCGATGAAAAAAGACATTGCAAGCAGCAAAAGTCCAAAATAAATAGAAAAAAATAGTGCACAATCCCGCGTCCTTCACATCAGTAGTTTGCAAAGAAATTGAAGACCAACATTTGATTTTAAATTAATGACAACTCTTTAAATTTAAACTCTATAGGCTCATTAAATCAATAAACAAGAACTATGTATTATGAACAGGGAACTTGAATTGTTTCTTGAATTTTTGGTTTACTCCATCACAAACAGCTTTAGACACAACAGTAAAACATATCATAATTTAAACTTTTCTCCATCTTATTTGCCTGCTTTCAGTAATCTAGAAAAATTGCTTTTTTAGAGTGTGTTGCACAGGGTAAAATCACAAATTTCCGTTCCCCAGTCTTATTTTGTGCTCAGATTCGGGAGGAAATGCAGACTATAGAAGAAAACCTTAGCTAAAATATACTGTGCTGCTCTGTTTACCTGCCAGTGCAGAAACGATATTCCAAGGTTTTGTCCTGTTATTACTTGATTTTATGACTTGAAAACATTTGAATAAACTCTAAAGAAAAATATGGGAAGCTCACAGTGACAAAAATTATAATGAAAAATAAACAACTTTTTCAGTGTTTGTTTTGTTTTAAACAAAGAGATAAAGTCATGTTGTATTTGTGTGTATTTGCATTTTTTATGTGTTTGTAAAGCACATAAGAAAAATGCAGCCTTCATGTTGATAGAGATTGATAGGTTATTACTACACCACTCAGCATATGAATAGTTGTAAAGGATTATCAGCAAACAAGAGTCTAGCAGAAGTGGTCTTGAACTAAATGGCACGCAAAGCTCTGAATGAGACTATGAATATAGAAGGCGATCATTAAAGATGAGAAACTCTTTAATGGAGATGTTCATAGGAGACGTTTCCTCATATATCTTCCAACTTTCTGTTTTCAAATGTTCATCTGTGGTAAATAAAGCTTTCTCTCTTGTTCATAAAATGTCACTGTTGCATTGTTCTCTTATAGGTAATAGTTAAGAATGAAAGCACAGTGAAAGAGACCATAAACACTTCTGAAGAGCTATGGCTCCCGCAGCATACCTGCGTGTGCATAATTCCTTTTAGAAACACCATTCAGAGTTTAAACTTCTTCTTATGCAATTATAATTTCATTTGAATTTTATATTTTCAATGACTGTTACATTTTTAGGATGTTTCTTTCAGATAATAGCCACGCTGTGCCTTGATTCCGGGATTTCACAGTTACGCATACCAACGTTCTGCACCTTCGGGTTTGTAGCTCAGCTCAGATAGACATTTCTTTCTGCCTTGCTGCATATTGTACTGGGTTGTAGGCTTGAACTGCAGTTCCCTAGAGTTAGACTAGGTCAGGGAGGTTTTTTTTGAGACTGCTAGGATTGAATGTGTTTCTTAAGCAGCTTTTAGCCATGCGGGAGTGCCTATTCTGGCAGATGTTATGGTGCTCTTCCACTCCAGGAACATCCCAGGGAAGAGATTATACTAATATTCGCCTCTTTCTCTGCAGAAAGCTGGAGACTTACTGCTGGCCTGCATTCACAGAAGTTTAGGGTTCCCACTGTTCCGGTCACCTAGTTAACAGGTGTAGGTAGAACTCCCAAAATAGCTATTCCCCTCCTCTTTCTACATAGTGGTTAGACAGGGAGAAAATTCTGCTTAGGGAAGATGTAAGATACAAATAACCTGCACAGAATATCTTACTTGAAACACAGTCTACCTTTGCATTTTCTTTACTGGACTTTTTTTCTTATTATAAAGTAGTAAAGGAATGTCTTGTATGCTCTGAATTATTGCTACTGTTCGGGTTCATTTATTGCAGTGTACAAGTCCTACAAGTATTTGTTGTCGTGGTTAATTTCCAGGGATGTTGGCAGAAGCCAGGCATCTTGCTCATAAAGAGGCAAAATATTCCAAAGTGCCCAACGAAATCTGGAAAGTTATGGTGCACTTTTTGTGGTGTTCTGCACCCTAACCTTTCTGCTGAATGGTGTGCAATGGCGCATCTGCCAAGTTATTCCTCTCTGCTTTCCTTCGTACTCACATAAATAATACATGTAAGGAGAGGAAGAAGGCTCAACTCTGTCAAGAACTACAGAGGAGAAGGTGGGCCTGTCTCAGAAAAGGATTCAGGAGTGCAGTATTTGAAAAGTGATTACAGACTCCTCAAAAGAAAAACTAAATAATAAAAAGGATCTTGATATTACTTTTGACTAAGGCTATAGGACTTAGAAGCACTCGTAAACAGATGAAGGTAGAGGAAGGAGAAGCAAACATTTCTGTTTATTGTACTGCTGTAACCCTGACAGCATCTTTTCCATTTCATATGATAAAGGCCCAAATTCTCTGCAAATCTTGCTCCGCTACCTTCAGTAAAAGTACAGAAGTAGAATATTCTAATTCATTTCTCTTAGGTTAAGCTTTTCTCATAAAAGAGAAAACATGATGGTAAATGGAAACAAATATGTTTAAGAAATAATAATTTTAAACTCAAATTTTCATTTTCATGAAAAGAAATATTCAAGACTGAACTAGCAGGTAACAGCACTAACCAGAGACAAGCATTCCAGGTTAAAATATTTTACTGTAAGATGCACTCCCTCCCTTGTAGGTTTTAGTTACTTATTTAAAACACACATACTCACCCCCCCACACAGACACAGAGCTACACACAGCTACAGTAGACTGAGTCTAAGAACTTCAAGGAAAGTACGTCAAGCCCATGAACCCAATTCACATTTAGAAAATTGCTGATGGTGTTAAGTCTGGAACAGATATCACAACTTAAAACATCCAAATTCAAAGGAGGTTCAAAATTCGGGTTTTTTTCCCTGGTCATGGAAGGTTTTTGAAGGACTTGAACAGAGATTTAATATTTTACTGAGGAAAACACAATCTGTCTCCCAAAGGTCAGAATTACCTAAAGCTTATGATTTCCATTTAAGCTAATTTCTAGTTGCAGGTCATCCCAGGTCTTTAAATTTTTGGCTGAGAATTTCCCTCTGTTTTTCTTCAAAGATTTTAATCACTGGGTTCCTGAATCCGACAGCTTTTCTCACTTTCAGGTCTCATGTACTTTTTATTTTCTATATACCAATAAAAAGACACTGCTGGTGAATGTAACTGCTCAGCAACTCTCTTTCATGTCTTCTCTCTTAGTTTATGCTGAAATCTTTTGCCACAAATTGCCCAAAAGGTAGTTTTTACTTTCTTCTTGACTACATTTAATGAACAAATGGAAAAGAGATGAAAGAGTAAGTCATATAATCCTACTCATGTAAGAAAATACTGGTCATATGTTCTGGTCAGAGCTATGCCAGTGTATGCCAGCCCATGATGCAACGCTTCATTTTCACCAGAATCCACAGCAGAATTCCTCAAAAATGCTCTTAGGGAGTGTAATTGGAATATTATTCACTTCATTGCATAAGGTACTACTCAGTGGTTTGTCCCGTCAAGACCCTCACATTCAACAAGCACCTTCCAGCAACTGCACACTGATTATGCTTGATTTTTTTCTTGTGGTGGGAGGCAAGTTTACCTCTCGTTGCAAAAGTATGCTTGAGACTGTTTAGGCTATATATTAAACCCTAGGTTTGTTTTCTTAAGCACATGTTACCCTTAGGGGTAGCATAAGCTGGTGAGTTGGAGCTTACCAACTCACTTAATTTGAATATGTTAACCCCTGAGTTTAACGGGTGCTCTTCATTGGACTGTTCTCGTTTCTCTTTAACTATCCAACTTAAACAAAGGCTGGGAAATCCCTCAGATCCCAGGATGTCAAAAAAAAATTGTTACACAAAAAATAAATCAGAGTTCAAAACCAAATAGGATGTTATTCCGCAAATATTATTTAAACAGGTAAACAGTAGACTGTATTAGGAACACAGTAAAGTTAAATTTCAGCCTACTACCATGAAGTGACAGGAATACTGAATACAATTAGTAACCAGCCTCTCCCAAAGTTCCCATCTGACAAAGCAGCACCCAGTTGCAAGTTAAACGGCTAAGCCTTCACCTTGAACGAACACCTCTTTTTCTTATGAAACACAAAGCTCCCTTCTCGCAACGGCTGTGCCTGCACTCTGGAAAATCCTTGTGAGCGCCTGAACCCAATCACTGCCCCTTAACAGCAACCAGTTGCTGAGCGGAATTGGGCCTGAATTGCGTTGCCTGAACAGAGAGACCAAACTGGGAATGAAGCTACAGACATAAATTGGCCATGACAGCTGACTTGGCAGGTGAGAGCCTGGGGCTCTGACCCTGGGTCGCGTATGCAATGTTAACATAGCTTTAGCAATCTTGAGAAGAGGAAGGCAAGGTTTTCATATTTTGCAGTGGGTGTTTATTATTAGATGTTTCGAATCTGCATAAAATGCAGATTTGCTCATTGTTTTCAGAAGCATGGATTTTAGCTAAGTCTAATCACTAGCACGTCTGAATGCTCTGAAAAAGTCTCCTAAATATACCCTGTGAGATTATATTTTGTAAAGACATCCTTCCCCCAGGGTTCTAGCTACCCATAGTTCACCCCAAAATCCAGCAAAAGCAAGTAAAGACATTCTAACTCCTTCAGATCTGGACCTTTGCAATGCACTAAATGATTGAGAACAACCCAAGCAATGCTTTGTTTCATCTATTGTCTGATACGCAGTTCTTATAGACAGGCTCAGAAAAAGCAAAATAAAACAGAAAAAGAGAGGTTACAGAGGTTTCTATGTCAACAGAGATATTTTATGTAGCTGTTTATAAGATCAAGTATGTTTCATTAAAGAACAGGATTTGATTTTAGTGCACTGGGAAATATATCCTTCTTTAAGGCGTGGCAATGCTGAATATTATTAGCAAAAACCCAAAATTGAATTTCAGTTCTGATTTTATGTAACATTTACTGACATTGCTCTCCTCTGTTGCTTTGGCAGTATCCCTTTATGTACTGTTGTCATTTCGAACTTCTTCCATAAGCAGTAGTATCAGTGTCACCTAGCTGAATTGTTTAAAGGGCCTGCAAGTGCACGAGCACAACCCCAAACATACCTTAGATGAAGATTCCCTTTTGTGATGACTACGCAGTTATGTTCTGAGAAAATTAGTCAAAAGAGAGAATTTAATTTTTTAATTAAATACTGAAGACAGTGGGAAAATCATAAGGTCTTTTGAATCTTAGAGAAATGTCATGTTAAGATGGAGCTTTAGCAACACAAAAATCCAAATGTTTCGACACAAGCTTTTACAGCCTTCACCTAATTTTAAAATATAATTTTGTCTTTAAGGCTTTGAACACAGAATGCTATTCACCACGTTCTGTTCGTGGGTCTGGGCAGTGAAATAATAAGAAATCAAGTTTCTTTATTGTAACCTCATTCTTTATATCAGTACAAAGTTGAAAGCATGTGATGCCAAAGAAGGTAGTTTTGTTATTTGGCTGGAAGCCATGAAGATCATTTAAGTCACAAGAAGGAGGAATTGATCAATAGATACGATCCCCTCATTTTGTAGCTTTGCACTGGACACTGTCTTGAAACATTTGCTGGAAAAAGCTAGTTAAAGGTTCAAACATAAACTGTCGTAACACAAACTCTAATTCAGCTGTGGAACTCATTGCTGCGGGATATTGACCTGCAACCTGGCTCACTGAATACATGGGCAGCCCTGGGCTCACTCTCAACCCAAAAATGTTACAAGCCAGGAGATGATGAACTACGCCATGGACATGCACCTTGTTTCATGAAAGGTCTCTGAGCCATGTCCTCAGGGCCAACCCAGCAGGTGGTCTGGCCCATGGGGCAACTCTGTCTCTGGCTGGCAAGAGGTCTCCTTACGTGAGGGAACACGTCCTTTTGTAGATGGCTGAGGTTGGAAGCGACCTCTGGAGGTCATCTGCTGCAAAGGGAGCCAGCTGAGTCTGAAATGGCATGATCTGCTTTCACGAAAGTGGATACACTCTGTCACCTTTCTCCTTTTTAAATCTGAGCGTTTCTGGATGAAAGATTTCAATTTTCTAAAAGCAAGGACAGCTATTGCTCCTCTCCCCCTCTTCTTGTACGCTTCCTAGATACATTTATTGTTTTTCCTCTTGATTTGAATGCAAGCATTTTTTTGAACTTATAAATCTTTTGTGAAATAAAATCACTAAACCTTGATCCTAAATCTTTTACCTCAGCTGTAGTGGCTTATTTTATTCTAATACATGAAAAAATAATTCCCTTGAATATTTACGCAAGAGAGGGGAGTTTATAGATGTCTATGAAGCTGTTATCATCCAGGCAACTGTGGTGGTGCTCTTTTTTCCTTTAAATTTCTCACAACTTGCAAGATCATTGACCGGTGAGAGATTCTCCCTCTCTCACATCTTTGTTACTGATTCAATTACCCTCAGCCGTAAGTAGACGGGGAAAAAAAAAAAGTCTTAATTTTCCTCTGCCGGGAGGCCACGGAGGCAATGTTTCCTCAGGGGCAAGAAGTGCACCAGCCACACTCTATCTCTGGAAAGCAGGTGTTGCTGAGCTGTTGCAAAGATGCTGTCTGGCTCATACCAAAAGCTCAGAATTCCTGTCAGCATTCACTGCTTCGGACATGGAATTATTATTTTTTTAAATATAAGAATACAGACAACTCCTCCAAGTGTTATACACTTAATGAATATTTCAAAAGTTAACGATGTGGAGGTTGTGACAAACATGCGGGGATTTCAATGTTTTATTAATATAGATGTTGGCTTGCTTATTGGCATAGTGTATTCTGTGTTGCAGTTTAAGTATTTCTCTGTAGGTATCTGTCAAACAGGAGGGTGGGGATATTTCGAGACAGTCACCTGTGAGTGAACACTTACAATTCCTTTGTGCACAGTACAGGACACAACTGGTAACTCTGATCTGATCGCTTTGGTCCGACCACTGCTGAGGCCAGAAGAGTACTTTGAAGACGACTAAAGGTCTCTAGAGCTGTTAAGGAACACCCCTGTCAGGTTTCCAAGGAACTTTTGAGGTGGAGAAGGCTGAAATCAGCCTCATTTAAGTCTTGGATGAAAAATCCCTTTGGACCTTTGGAGGCACTTAGATACGTTGAAGCTATCATCAGGTGGGAGTACTGCGAATAATACATCTGTCTCTTTAAAAAAAAAAAAATATATATATATATATATTTCCCTGTAAAAGTTTGCTGCACTGGCTGATTTAGGTAGTTGTAATAACTCTTTCCTTGGCTCTCAGCACCAGAAGGGGAGAAACTCATATAGCTGCTAAGCCCAAACAAGTTGCTATAGTAAGTTGTACGTTATACATACAAACTGGGGGACAAGAGGCTGGAAAGCCGCCCTGCGGAAAGAGATCTGGGGGTTTGGGTTGATGGCAAGTTGAATATGAGTCAACAGCGTGCCGTCAGCCAAAAGGGCCAACTATGTCCTGAGGTGAACGAGGAAATGGAATGAAGCTGCATCAGGGGAAGTTCAGATCGGGCTTTAGGAAAAGGTCCTTCACTGAGATGTTAGTTGGTCACTGGAACAGGCTCCCCAGGGAAGTGGTCACAGCACCAAGCCTGTCAGAGTTCAAATAGCTTCTTAGTCATATGGTTTAGTTTTAGGTAGTCCTGCAAGGAGCAGGGAGTTGGATTTGATGATCCTTATGGATCTCTTCCAATTTAAGATATTCTATGATTCTATGATTCGAGGTGAGTGCCAGGAGGCTTCAGCTAGGGAACGTAGACAGAGACAAGGAAAGAGAGAAAGAGAGGTGCACTGGCACACTCCCCTGTGAAAATGCAGCAAAGGTGAAAAAGACAAATTTCAACCCAGGCTTTTGGTATGGATATTGCTAAAAGTACTAAGTAGTTAATGTTCCTATGAAATATTAGATTATTTTGCTGTGGGAATAAAGTTACGGTAATTCACTGGGGTAAAGTTAGGTGGTATACTTAGTACTGAACTTTGGTTGCAGCTTCTGGTTCTAAATCAAATACTCGCTTTTCCCTTAACTCAGCTGTACCTGAGCTGACTGAAAACCAAATGTGTCCCCTGCAAAGCGAGCCACGTTATTCCTTGCTATGCTGATGTGTACAGGAATTGTTTTGCCTTAAAAGTGCCAGCCCAATCATCCATCTAACCTCAGGAGAGACCACTGAGTTTTTTCATTCTTATTTAATATTTATCTAAACTTGGGATTTAAAAGGATATTTTAAAAAGATACATCATCTTGACTGAAGTGTCCTAAGAATGTTTTAAATGGCCATATTTACTCAGATAATCAATAGACCAACTTTTACTTCCCCTTGTAGAGAGGCTGGCATTGTAATGCCATGTACATAATTCCTCCAAGAGTACCACATAAAGTTATTTCAAATAAAAATAAGACATAGTTTAAAAAGTAATTTTAATTATTTATCGATATAATTAAGCTGTATTAATGCCCTTTATTACCCATATTAAAAATTCACAAGGATTTTCATCCCTTTCATCTTTATTAGATGTGTCATAACTTGTTATGCATTTTCATGAAGTATTGATGAATAAGAAATGCTCAAAAGCATTTTTTTCCTTTTAGTTATAATGACTATATGGGGAGTATATTAATATTTGAACAAGCAGTTATATTTGCTAGTTAGTATCATTTCTACTACTTTTCTGTAGTATACCGTACAAAGGCAACATCCTTAATACATAAAGGCTGCAACTTCTTGTAGACGAAAAAAAAATCTCTTAAGTAGTATGTACCATAATTACCAATGCCTCCTTATCTCATAAAAGTAATAGTGTTTTGATAACATAAAGTGTCCAGAAGACATTGAACACACTGGTAAACATTATGATGAAATAGGCAGCAGCTTCAGTGTTAAAGACAAGTTCATAGAGAAGTTGAGTTTTTGTATGAAAAATTTTAGAATTCTTCTCTCCTAAATTTCAGCATTTACTCTTTTAACTTAAACTCATTTTTCAGAGAGTTAATTCCTTACTTGCAATGGAAAGATGACAGCATAAAAATAAATTAGAATACATCCATGCTCAAGAAAGACTGGTGGGAGGAATCTGGAACATAGGCCAACCTGGGTAAAGTTTGTAAATATAATTTCTATTATTTTCTGGTTTTTATTTCTAATTCTTTATCTCTTTTTATTTTATAACTTGGCTATTGACAAAGGGGTTTTAGGCCATAGAAATCTTCAACTACATTTGACTTCCAATGTATCAAGAGCTCTAAAACACTCATACCACCTTATGCTGACCAGGGCTTTTAATTTAAAACTAGTAGGACTTGCATTCCTAAATCACTTAATTGCTATGGGAAAACCCATCCTTTAACTGCCTAAATGAAGAGCGTGAATGTGGACTACTCTTAAGTGTTAGTATTTCTACCTAGAAAATAAATAAAAAAAATAGTCTGTGTTTAGAAAGTGGAAGTAATTATGCCTCATTAACACCAAGGCAATCTGTTTTTTAAGTTACAAGGATGTTGAGCAACTAAGAGAAAAGAATACAATACAACTAGAATTGGAGCCCTCAGAAAACAATTATTCGTCACTACTCAACCCAAATTTATTTGCAGATCAGTTGCCTTGTTTAGGGGCAGATCCTGAATTGCGGTATGCGTTTGCATAAATGAAACATAGGAGTAGTCACTGCTCATGCGCAGAAGAGCTAAGGCATTACCTAACCACCTGCAGTAGCAAACATTTCTTCTAAGGGTCCATTTTATTACTTTGCCTCTAGATGTGTTACAAAATTCAAAACCATTTATGTCATTAAAATCTGCATTATAGTTTATTCATTAAATACGGCAATGAAAAGCAGCAATGCACAAGGTTATGAAGTTAGTTTTATAAAAGCTCAGTCTGGTTGGAATTTGAATAAATAATTTTAACAATGAATTAAGTCTCTTTGACCTGAATTATTCCATACTGGTGTAAGGAAAGCCAGGCCAAAATAAGACAGGAAGAAATTGGAAAATTGCATCAGGGAGAAACTGGAAGTGTATTTTATAATTGTTTGGCATTGATCTTGTACAATAAAGCAGTTCTATAACTCAATTTAAAGGCCATCAAGGTTTGCCTCGTTAGTACTCTTCCAACGTAGATTAAAGCAGTCAGAACTAGCTGTTGAATTTAACTAGAGAATTACTCAAATAATAAAGATAAATTTGAGCTTCCACCTCTTAAATTTTTATGCTAGCATTCTATTGAGCTTCCACCTCTTAAATTTTTATGCTAGCATTCTATTTGTTTTTCTCTTAGAAAAATATCTCAGTGCAAACTTATTTAATTAATGCAAAAAAAAAAAAAAGGAGGAACAAGAAAAAGAATACATTTACTAGGCAAAAGTTATGCTAGAAAGAGGACAGTAGCATCACTCAGAAACTCAAGCAATAAAGACAGGAGTAGAAACTAGTCCTGCAGGGCAGATATAGCTGTCTTAGGTTTTCCTTCTCTTTCAGGTTCCTGCCTTACTATTCCAACTTCAGCAAATGAGGTCCTTCAGACAATAGTCTCTTTCATTGCTTAGATATGATTTATCAGCAGACCCATTCCTATGCAGTGAGCAAGGCAGAGATCTTGCGGAAAAATAGTAAATCATAAAATAATTAAAGATTGTATCGTAAGCCACAGGCAGCAGAGCCAAATGAAGGCTGCACAGAAAACATTACTATTCAGATAATTTGGAAAAATTAGAACATTTATTTTACCAACTGACAGATTTCACTGCCTATTTAATCAGCTGTGCATTATTAGTAATCGACTGAGAATTATTGGCTAACTATCTCAGGCCAGAGAAAAACAGTAACTAAATATGGTCTTTAATCTACAGAGTATTCTACAATATAATAAGTATTGTTGAAAATAAAATTCACTCTTGGGAAAAAGATGACACATTATAGTCTGCTCTTGAGATTCACTAAGAAAAGATGCTGCTACCAGTATTTTATTCAAAACATAAAATAGAGTGGTTACAGCTCCTAGAAGACAGTACTTAGAAACAGAAAATACTTAAAAGTATCAAAATCAGTACATCAAAAGGCAAACGGCAACTTATTTGTCACAGCAGCCCATCAGTAACCTAATTGCATGACAGATTCATCCAGAGGAAACTTGAAGGATGCTAACAGAAATGTCTGATGGGAGTCTTTTGGGTGACAGATGCCACTTTTGGAAAAATAGACTTTATGGCTAGAAATTAGACTCACTGTGATTGTTGTCCAGAGATAAGATGGCTGAAAATATGGTTGTGTGTTGTACAAACAGAACCCAATTTCTTCAGTAGTGGCAGCAATTTAACAATATGTTGACTGGGAGGATATGATGGCAATATAAAGTCTCCCAGACTCTTTTTGAGAAAGAATCATAAAAGGACTTTGCTGAGCCATTTAATTTCTAAGAGTACCATCTAGAACTTTTTGCCTATTTTTATGAACACAGTGAAGATAGTGCATGCAGTCTGTAAAGGGCTTTGGAATCCTCTAATCTAAAGACATAAATGCATTATTACTAAGGAATTATTCTTGTTCAATAAAATTATCTTACCTTAGACATTTGGTTATCTTCAAAATTATTTTGGTTTGGTTTACGATACACATACAGTTACTTGAGATGCTTTTCAACTAAATGCCAGAAGTTTCTCCTGGCCTCATCTTTATCATAAACATTTTTCCCAACAGATGAATTCTCAGAATTCTGAGTTGGATGATGAATCAGTGTTTGGAAAGTTCTTAACATATTTTCTTAAGCACAGTGAATACCGTAAAAAGTTATATGTGAAGATACGTCCCTGGCTGTTCATTAGAGCGCTGGAAAGGAGAAGAAAGTTGATGTTTGAAAAGTTGATTTGCATTGTAGTTTAATAATTGCACCTTAAGAGAAAAACCACAAGGCACTGGATAGGCAGGGTTTGCCCTCCTCTTTTCCATAGTATAGGGATTAATGAAAACCATACAATGAGGCAGATTGACTGGAACGAGTTAATTTTGAAGATGCACATTCTGGCCCCTTATACAGCCTTCAAAGGTCTGAAAAGCCATGCAGACATGGCTGTGAACCAAACGGAGAACAGAAACTGGAATCAAATGTGGTCACTGACTGGGGCTGGCTGCGTTTGCACAGAAGAAAGCTAGGGATGAGTGGGTTGGTCTGCAAGCTACATAGGTTAATTGATCAACCCCCGATGTGTACGTGGCAAGACATAGCTGGTTGTTGCTAAGTCCCGGAGCCTGTCTCACTGCATTACATTTTTTTGTGCCTTCTCTGTAGGACCTCCCACTCCAACTCTTTCAACTCATGGTTGAAACTCTTTGCATGGAGGGTAAAAGTATAGCCCTTTGTGATCAGAAAAAGAGGAAATACCCCATGCTTACACAAGACAAGGTTAAGGAACCTAAGCTTGTCACTGAGAATTTATCTGAAATCCAATTCACTGAACTTTTAAGCACTCGCATAAATTGTTTAAATTGGTTTTCACAGAGCCCACTGTATCCTGCTTCAGTGTGCTTTCTGACAGCAGGTTTAATTTGCTTGGGAATCAAAGGTACAAACCACATCCTTTCTGCAATGGAAAACATTGTACATATTTAACGAGCTAAAGTTTTATACCCTTATTGTGTAAACAGCACCTTTAAGGTTGATTGAAATATGATTTAAATGTAAATCTTCCCCCACACCACTGTTTTTATCTTTTAAAATAGCATTAAATACACTTTACAGGTATTCAGCCTAGTACATTCCCTAGTAGAGGTGAGATAATCAAATATATTTTTCCTGTAAAATTTCATAAGACTACCTCATATTCTGAGCAGATGTAGCAGTAAATATTAAAGTACATCAGAAAATATTCCTTTGTTGCAACACAAGATGAAACCCTGATGTGATATTTGATAGCAAGACTTGGTTGGGGTTGGTTTCTATGTATCCTGCTCTAAGTTTGGAGTGCAAAACAATTAAAAAGAGAAAAACAACCACAAGGTAATTCTGAATGAACAAAGTGAGGCTTTGGCATGTGTTTTCTCAGCAGTGGGTACAGTTCAGCACAGCAGCTCTTCTGAAAGCAGTCTTCATGGGAGCCAGGGTACCAAGTTTGTTTTCTTCCTCTGAAGTTTGTACCTCATATTTAACCTTTCCAAAAGTCTTCCTTGGAGCTTTGAGAAGATAAACACTTACATATTAAAAAAAAAAACAAACCAACCAAAACTGGCTGGACGGCTGGGCCCAAAGAGTGGTGGTGAATGGAGTTAAATCCAGTGGGCAGCTGGTCACAAGTGGTGTTCCCCCGGGGATCAGTATTGGGGCCAGTTCTGTTTAATATCTTTATCAATGATTTGGACGAGCAGTCTGAATGCACCCTCAGTAAGTTTGCAGATGACACCAAGTTGTGCATGAGTGTTGATCTGCTTGAGGGTAAGAAGGCTCTGCAGAGGGATCTGGACAGGCTGGATCCATGGGCTCAGCCCTGGATCCTGATGGTAGGTTCAACAAGGCTGAGTGCCAGGTCCTGCACTTGAGCCACAACAACCCCATGCACCTGGGAGTGTTGGTCAACAGCTGGCTGAATACGAGCCAGCAGTGTGCCCAGGTGGCCAAGAAGGCCAATAGCATCCTGGCCTGTACCAGGAATAGTGTGGCCACCAGGACTAGGGATTGTCCCCCTGTACTCAGTGTTGGTGAGGCCCCACCTCAAATACTGTGTTCACTTTTGGGCACCTCACTACAAGACAGACATTGAGGTGCTGGAGCATTTCCAGAAAAGGGCAACAAAGCTGGTGAAGGGTCTGGAGCACAAGTCTTATGAGGAGCGGCTGAAGGAACTGGGGTTGTTTAGCCTGGAGAAAAGGAGGCTGAGGGGAGACCTTATTGCTCTCTACAGCTACCTGAAAGGAGGTTGTAGCGAGGTGGGGGTTGGTCTCTTCTCCCAAGTAGCAAGTGATAGGATGAGAGGAAATGGCCTCAAGTTGCACCAGGGGAAGTTTAGGTTGGATATTAGGAAAAAAGTCTTCACCGCAAGGGTTATCAAACATTGGAACAGGCTGCCCAGGGAAGTGGCTGAATCACCATCCCTGGAGGTATTTAAAAGATGGGTAGACAAGGTGCTTAAGGATGTGGTTTAGTGGTGGTTTTGGCAGTGCTAGGCTAATGGTTGGACTCGATGATCTTAAAGGTTGCTTCCAACCTAGACGATTCAATGATTTGTATTCTATGATTCTATATAAATGAAACAAAATTGCTCCCTGCATGTTACTTAGCATATCAGTAACAACTCATACCTGGGAGCTTAAGGTAGATTTGAATGCAATAAGTGACTTTTGTTTACAGACTGACTGAAGCAGTGGATTTCATTCATTCTGAAACTAACGAATCAGCCCTGTCATGACTGAACCCCTGGAAATCCAACATCTTGAATGCAGAACCCTCTTTTTGTCTTGTTACGCCTCTACAGATTGGTCTTACAGGAGAAGGTACACCACTTCTTCAGAGGTGGTGAATAATCTTCCCAATGTGAAATAAAACAGTCACCTTACAGGTAGTCTTGAAAACCCTTTGCTACTTCAGATATGGATATTTGCAGTTTCAGCATTTTTCTTCTGTTTAGATACTTCATATTAGAGTTGGCCTTGAAAATTTCCTTAGAGATAAATGAACATTCAAAATAATTGATAGTATACTTTACTGCTATCAAAGCTTTTAATAAAATATATGTTATAAAAGAAATTGTCCTCTAAATCATAGTGGAATAAATGTAATTCTTAACAATAGTTTCAGTACTTTTTCTGATTCTGTCAGCTTCTGTGCAAATTTTCTTTTTGTAAGGTAAATAGTCAGAAGATATGTGTGGCTATAAAATAGTTTCTCATTACTTTTGGGTTTGCAGAAGCATAAAATATCAGCCACAGACTTCACTAATGATTGCACACTGTATATAAGAATGAGGAATACAGAAACAGATGCATTGCTGACTTTGGAACAGGTTGAACCATTTAAGAGAAGGAACAGATATCAAAACACACATCAGTGGCATGGACTTGCGATAAAATGATCAGAAATAAATAACCCTCTTCAAGAATATTTTCAAAAAGATCTTTCCTGTCAGTTGTAAGAGACAAACATAAAGAGCATCAACTGTTTTTTCTCTTCTGCTTGCTCCTTTTCAGCTCAGTCTCCTTTCAGGCTTTCCAGAAGATGTTCAGTGTGCGTATAAGCCTTCCCAGAACATTGTGCCTACAGACTTCTTTTGCCAACCTCTCCCAGCAGTCAGCCAGAGTTTCTGGGTGTCACTATGTTTCCACCCCCTCAGCAAAGAGTAATTTCTGACATTTGTTTGGTTAATATCTTCAAGTTAAATTGAATATATATTATTTGAAGACATAACACAAGATATTCAATTAAAAAATGTAGCAGAAATAGGATTCAAAAGTCTCTTGAAATAACGCTACAAATCTCTAGCTAAACACACACAGGAGTATTGAAGAGACCTTATCTACGTGAGGGGAAGGTAAAAGGTAGTTTTTCTCTAGGCAAAAAAACTATACAGCAACATAGGTGTTAGTGCCCACCCAATCAGGTATATCCACGCAGCAAGGAGCCCTGTGGCACGTTGCATCATTTGGGACAGTGAGCTCTACCTCTCACTGAGAGCATTAGCCAGTGCTCAGCACCTCAGTGGCAGGAGCTGCTGCTCCTGCTTCCTGCTCAGCTGATCAGCATAGACCTGACATCCACCACTGAGAAATATATCACAGAATAATACAATGGTTAGAGTTGGAAGGGGCCTTAAGGATCATTTAGTTCCAACCCCCCTGCCACGTGCAGGGACATCTACTAGACCAGGTTGCTCAAAGCCCCATCCAGCCTGGTCTTGAACACTTCCAGGGACGGGGCTTCAACAACTTCTCTGGGCAACCTGTTCCAGTGCCTCACAACCCTCAGAATGAAAAATCTCTTCCTGATATCTAATCTAAATCTATCATCTTCCAGTTTGAAGCCATTACTCCTCATCCTATCACTACATGCCCTTGTAAAAAGTCCATTTCCAGCTTTCTCGTAGGCACTCTTCAGACACAGTACTCCAGGTGGGGTCTCATCAGAGAGGAGTAAAGGGGCAGAATCACCACCTTCTGGCCACATGTCTTTTGATGCAGCCCAGTATGTGGTTGGCTTTCTGGGTTGCAAGCGCACATTGCTGGCTCATGTTTCGCTTCTCACGAACCAACACCCCCATGTCCTCCTCCTCAGGGCTGCTCTCAATCCATGCCCTGCCAAGCCTGTATTTGGACTTTGGATTTTTGTGACCCCTGTGCAGGACCTTGCCCTTGGCCTTGCTGAACTTCATGAGGTTTGCATGGGCCCACCTCTCAAGCCTTTCCGGGTCCCTCTGAATGGCATCCCTTCCCTCCAGTGTGTCTACCTCACCAAAGAGCTTGGTATCATCGGCAAACTTGCTGAGGGTGCACCTAATCTTGCTGTCCATATTGTTGACAAAGATGTTAAACAGCACCTGTTCCAATACCGACCCCTGAGGAACTCTGCTTATCACTAGTCTCCTCTTAGTCATCAAGCCATTGACTGTAACTCTGAGTGCGACCATCCAGGCAATTACTTATTCACCAAGTGGTCCATCCATCAAATCCATGTCTCTCCAATTTAGAGACAAGGATGCTCTGCAGGGTAGTGTCAAATACCTCGTATAAGTCCATGTAGATGACCTCATTTGCTCTCTCCTTCACCACCAACACTGTAAGTCCATCATAGAACGTTTCCAAATTTGTCAGTCATGACTTGCCCTTGGTGAAGCCATGTTGGCTGTCACCTATCACCTCCTTATTTTCCACGTACCTTAGCAGAGTTTCCAGGAGGATCTGCTCCATGATCTTGCTGGGCACAGAGGTGAGACTGACTGGCCTGTGGTTTCCCAGGTCTTTCTTTTTTCCCTTTTTGAAAATGGGGGTTATATTTCTGCTTTTCCAGTCAGTGAGAACATCACCAGACTACCATGACTTTTCAAATATAATGGAAAGCTTCTTAGTAATTTCATCCGCCAGTTCCCTCGGGACCTATGGATGAATCTCATCAGGTCCCATGGACTTGTGCACCTTCAGTTTCCTTAGATGGTCTCAAACCTGATCTTCACCTACAATGGGCAGTTCCTCATTCTCCCAGTCCCTGCCCTTGCCTTCTGTGACTTGGGCGGTGTGGCTAGAGCACTTGCTGGTGGAGACCAAGGCAAAAAAGCCTTAGCCTTTTCCATATCATGGGTTACCAGATCTCCTATTTCCTTCCGGGGAGGAGGAAGGCCCCATATCTTCCCTAGTCTTCCTTGTATCACTGACTTACCTGTAGAAGTTTTTCTTGTTCCCCTTGATGGCCCTGGCCAGATTTAATTCTGTCTGGGCTTTAGCTTGCCTAACCCAGACCCTGGCTGCTCAGACAGTTTTCCTGTATTCCTCCCAGGCTACCTGTCCTTGCTTCAACCCTCTGTAGGCCTCCTTTTTGCTTTTGAGTGTGTCCAGAATCTCTCTGTTCATCCATGCAGGCCTCCTGGCTTTTTTGCCTGACTTCTTTGTTGGGATACAATGCTCCTGAGCTTGGAGGTGATCTGTGAATACTAACTGGCTTCCTTGCACCCCTCTCCCCTCCAGTGCTTTATCCCATGGTACCCTACCAAAGAGATCCCTCAAGATGCCAGTCTGCTGTCCTGAAGTCCAGGGTAGTGAACTTGCTGCGCACCCTCCTTGCTGTCCTAAGGATCTTGAAGTCTACCATTTCATGATCGCTGCAGCCAAGGCTGCCCTTGAGCTTGACATTCCCCACTAGCCCCTTTTGTTGGTAAGGACAAGGTCCAGCATAGCTCCTTTCCTCATTGGCTCCTCTATCACTGAAGAAGGAAGTTATCATCAATGCACTCCAGGAACTTCCTTGATTGCTTGTGCCCTGCTGTGTTGTCCCTCCAACAGATATCAGGGTGGTTGAAGGCAACATGGACAGTGGGGTCGAGTGCACCCTCAGCAAGTTTGCTGATGATACCAAGCTCTTTGTTGAGGTAGACACGCTGGAGGGGAGGGATGCCATCCAGAAGGACCTGGACAGGCTGGAGAGGTGGGCCGAAGCCAACCTCATGCAGTTCAACAAGGCCAAGTGCAAGGTCCTACATCTGGGTCAGGGCAATCCCAAGCACAAATACAGGCTTGGCGGGGAATGGCTGGAGAGCAGCCCTGAGGAGAAGGACCTGGGGGTGCTGACTGACAAGAAGCTCAACATGAGCCAGCAGTGTGCGATCACAGCCCAGAAGGCCAACCGTATCCTGGGCTGCATCAGAAGAAGTGTGCTCAGCAGGTCAAGGGAGGTGATTCTGCCCCTCCACTCTCGTGAGACCCCACCTGGAGTACTGCATCCAGCTCTGGAGTCCCCAACATAAGAAGGACATGGACCTGCTGGAGCATGTCCAGAGGAGAGCCATGAGGATGATTCAAGGGCTGGAGCACCTCTCCTATGAGGAGAGGCTGAGAGAGTTGGGGCTGTTCAGCCTGGAGAAGAGAAGGCTCCGGGGAGACGTTATTGTGGCCTTCCAGTTCCTAAAGGGGGCCTACCGGAGAGCTGGGGAAGGACTTTTTACTAGGGCATGTAGTGATAGGACGAGGGGAAATGGCTTTAAACTGGAAGAGGGCAGGTTCAGATTAAACATTAGGAAGAAGTTTTTCACTTTGAGGGTGGTAAGGCACTGGAACAGGTTGCCCAGAGAAGTTGTTGAGGCCCCATCCCTGGAGGTGTTCAAGGCCAGGCTGGATGTGGCCTTGGGCAACCTGGTCTAGTGGGAGGTGTCCCTGCCTATGGCAGGGGGGTTGGAACTCGATGATCTTCAAGGTCCTTTTCAACCTAAACCATTCTATGATTCTATGAAGTCCCCAATGAGGACTGGGGCCTGTGAACGTGAGGCTGCTCCTATCTGTCTATAGAGGGCCTCATCCACTACATCATCCTCGTCAGGTCACCTGCAGCAGATCTCCACTGTAATGTCACCTGCCCCTGCGTTCCCTTTCATCCTGACCCATAAGCTCTCTGTCAGCTCCTCATCCACCCCCAGGTGGAGCTCCATGCACTCCAACTGGTCATTGACATAGAGGGCAACACCCCCTCTTTGCTTCCCCTGCCTGTCCTTCCTAAAGAGCCTGTATCCTTCCATTCCAACATTCCAGTCTTAGGAGCCATCCCACGAAGTCTCCATGATGCCAATGATGTCGTAGCCCTGGAGGCATGCGCACATCTCTAACTCCTCTTGTTTGTTCCCCATCCTATCTTCGTTTGCATAGAGGTATTTAAGTTGGGTCTTTGTTGAAGCTGACTTACTGGCTGGAGTGTCTGCAATGCCTTTGTACTGCTCTCCAGGTGGCCTTCCTTTGGGGTGTTTTACACATTTCCCTACTGGCTCCTATGGCCTCAGGAGCCCCTGGCTCATCTCTGTAATACTTCAAGTGTTGCTCCCAGCACATCTCATAGTAACAAGATGAGGGACCTCACTAGCACCCCATCCTTTAAACCTTGGTGTGTCATCCCTTGGCTTGTCATGGGCAAGTCTGATAATAGTCCCCTCCTCCATCAAGTCTAGTTTAAAGCTCAGTCAATGAGCCTAGCTAGCTCACAAGCAAAGAGCCTCTTCCCCCTTTGAGAAAGATGGACACCATCTGATGCCAGAACACCTGGTGCTGTATCGGATATCCCATTATCAAAAAAACCCAAAATGGTGGGGGTGACACCAGCCACAGAGCCATGTAGTAACAGACTGAGTGCATCTATTTCTTCCAATGTCACTGCTTGCAACTGGAAGGGGAGAAGAAAAAATCACTTGTGCCCCAGATTCCCTTACTAACCATCCCAAGGCCCCGAAGTGTCTTTTAATCACCCTTGGGCTACGTGTTACAACTTCATCACCACTCACATGGAAGAGCAGCAGTGGGTAATAGTCCGAGGGCTGTACCCGGCTAGGAAGTTTCCTAGTGATGCCCCTCATTATGCAGGGGGTAGGCCTTTCTGGTTCTGGCAACTCCTCTGGTGTAGTCGGACTGTCATCCACATAATCCATTGGCTGGTTTTCCACATCTGTCCATTACGGATAATAACAGACTATTACTGTCCATTAGTTGTGTAAGGTTGTGGCACTCCCTGCAGCCTGAGGCCTGGGTGGCTGCGTGTTTCTGTGGGAGCTCTGTCTGTGTCACTACATCTATTCTGGCAAGTGCAGAGGACTTTCAGCTGGGTGGAGACCATATCTAAGCTTCCTCTCAACAGCTAAACTCCCCTCTTGAGCTGGCAGAGCTTTCTGTGCCCTTCCTGTGCACCCTTCTGCGTGAGCTGCCATGCAAACGGCCGCTTTACGCCCTGGAGGAATGTGTCTCTACACCTCCCTATAGCAATTGACCATCAAGCATAAGGTTTTTACTGTTTACAGTCTAAAAGACAAAACACACTCAGCGCCCGAGACAAGCATGGGACACCAAGACAAGGGTAAGCTGGGCATGAGTCTCTCTGCATGGGAGATCTGCTACTGGATGCGGTGTTATTAGATGGACTTGTAGGCCCTCCAAGGGTATGTCAGAGATGCAGCTGCAGTGCACGCACAGATTTGAGCAGGTCTCAGCTAGCTTGGTTAACCATTGAGCTTCAGCATCATAGCACTTAGTGTGGGTAACTTAGCCAAACGCAGGCTATGGGAGAGGTGTACACCCTCCCAGTATAGCCACATTGCTATGGGTACATTCATCTTTGTTCAGAAGCACAAACATTCACTAAATTAACGGGGTCATCATAAGGTTGATGAAGACCCAGGTGCCCTTTCCAATTTTGAGTTCAGATCCACAACTTGCAAATTACAAACCACTTTTTTTTTGGTAGGATATTTGGGCAAAATAATGAATGTTCTTCCCCCTCCCCCCTATTTTCTGAAAACACATCCCTCCTCCAGGGTTAATCGGGTAGGATACTGATGTATTACAAAGGAAAACTTCTAGAGAAACTTAATCAAATGTTAGCATTTGATCATAGGACCCTCTCTACTGACTGGCCAGAGCTCTAAGCACTGTGAATGCTCATAAGCAATTACCAAAACCCACACAGCTATTTAAGCTGTTAAGCGCAAAATTCATAGGTTCTTTAAGTAATGTATCAAGGAATTCTTCAATACCTCTTCTGCATAAACTCATTCCTGTTTGATAAAAATGAATTAATTCATCTCAATAAGTGTTATAGATGACTTGGGGAAAAAAAAAAAGACTTCATATGCCAGATTTGCTCTGGCTTTCCGAATGATAACCAAAGTTCTTATTTTTCACTCTATTAAAAATCCCTTAAAAATATCTTGCTGCATTATTTGAAAATGTGTATGATAATTACATACAGAATACCATCCTTCTCTTCTTAACTGAAAGTAAGGATCACAGCAGTACATTGTTTGATGTCCAGGTGCTTTCTAAATGAAGAAACATTTTTTTCCTGTTGAAAAAACAGGGATTTATCCAGATAGATATCAACACCATTAATAGAATTACCTGCATAAATCCTTTTATTTGAACAGGACTCCACAAGTTATATAGATTTAATGTAATTTTTGGCTCAGTATCTTATTTGTCATATGAAGAATTTTTTAAAAAAAGATCTTTACTCAGCTACAAGAATTTAGTACTTTTTGTTTGCTACATAAATCTGATGTATCTATGTAAATAAATAAAGTCTCCTCTCCTATTAATGCTATTCCACAGTAGGCTCAGGAACCATATTTGAGCAAAGAGTGGTATTTAAAGAGCTTGCTATTGAGTGACTGCTAACGCAATAGATCCCACCCCAGTGAGAAAGCCTGTGTTTCATCTTGGGTGCCTCTTAGCTCCCCACTGCATGGCCAAAACTCTTGGAGGTTTGATTTTTCATCATAGCTGTAAACCATGAATAGGATCTCACCATAGCAGCTTAAAAAGGTGCTACGTAGATCAGGTCTTTTTGGTGTCACAGAAAGAAAAGAAAGATGCACTGCTTTCTTCTGGCTGAGGCCATTGATTCATGTCCTGGGGAAGCAAAAGGAGGTAGGCAGAGGGGAGGAGGGACTCCTGTGTCCTGTGATTGGGTTTTTTCACACCTGCTCCTACTCCTTCTTTTAATCCAACCACCACCACCACCACCAACAACAAAAGGTTGCTGGTTGCTGTCAATGCAATAGTAAAAGAACTAGGCACCTATCATCAATAAAATGAACTTAAATGAACTTTCATCCAGCTCATACTTAAATGACAATTATTTCAAATGGCTGATGGTATCACAGTTTCTCCCTGTTGACAGACAATTGCAGGTGACAGGGGGATTGATTAAATTACCTGTCTTGTGTGCAGTAAGTACAAAGACCATACAGTTTTGTTTGTTTTTTTTTTTTTTCCTGGGAAATCTATAAGTCCAAATAGTACTACACAGTTTTTAATTAAGCCAAAAACTTATACCAAAATCTGTAAGTGCCAGTATCCATCACAAATGAAGTCTTTCTGCCTTTTTATACAAAATGCAGACTTGGTCTTACAGCAGTGAGTCAATCCCTTCTTTTTATTTTCATTTTCTCTCTTCCTCTTGCTTTGTTTCTTCCGATAGTCAGGTCTCTTCACACAAGACTTGAGCACTAAATCAGGTTTTTCATGGATCTTGAATCAAGCCCAAAGAGATGCGTGTAGGAATTTTCATGTGGACAGTCTGAAAATGGTGTTTTACAATTGCTGTTTTCCCAAATAAATCATTTTATGATACTGCCTAAAGCCTAGGTTCTGGCTTTGAAGTATATGATTCAATGTCTTTTCCACTGAACAGGGTTTTAATAGTTGGATAGCACATGACTGAATAAAAATCCAAGAAAACCTACTGAGTTTCTGTAGCGTTCTAATGTAATTATGCTTCTTGCTTTGGGAGATTTTGGGACATCCAATTTAATATGGTCGTCCCTCCCTCAACTATTGTCAAAACACAGCTGTTCTTATATCTCATGTGCCAAACAGATTTGGTCTTTTATTGGCATCCAGAAAAAAAAAAAAAAAAGACAAGATATCACTCCAATCATTCAATATTCAACTTTACAGAAAATGGGGCTTTAGCATTAGTTTCTAAAACATCTGCCCGATACGCTCAAGTCCTGTCACTGGCGTAGCTGCTCATAAAGGAAGCGTCGCATCCGCTCCCACTCTGTTGCACAGCACTCAACCCTATAAAGAGCTGCAAAATGCAGAGCAGGGAGCAAACACATCATCGGAAAGTAAGGAACACGTAAATAAATAACATCTCTTGTGTTTCTGACGGTATATGGTACAATCATGACATGATTTTTATTGGTTGTTAGTGCTGTGGTTTGTCTCCATTTTGTATTTTCTTTTACCGGAGTCATGGCTCTGCCCGTTTAAATTATCTACACATGCCTGCAGAGAGCAAGGAAAAACGTATTCCTATACCACCTAGTTTAGCTGGGACTCTGGTCCTACTAGAAAGGCAAAAAATTGCTCTCCTGTTACTGTTTGTTTCCTACTTTTCCCTGGAGAGCAGGGAAAACTGCTGCTATTTTGCTTTTGTCTGCACATCCGTGACCGGAAGGGACATGAAGATGCTGGGACGAGGAAGATTTTTATTTCTGCCCTCTCTTCTTTGTGCCTCTTTGTACTGTACTGCCCTGCAAAAGGAGGCACGCTGCTTTGCGCAGGGCCCAAACCCGGCTTGCTCTTTCTTAGAGGCTGTAGGAATACAGGAGGAGCATCCAGACTGCCAGGGCACGACTACGCCCTGCAATGGGATGCTCTGCAGGGGCTCCCGGGACAAAACCAAGCGAGCGATAGCTGGCTGAAGTACCTGGATGTCAACAGAGGGCTGGCCCAGGACATACCCTGCCCAGTGGAGAAGAGAGGGTGCTTCGTTTCTCATAACTTCGGGGCTGACATCAACGTGGGTCTTCAGCAGCCTGAGCCCAGTGCCATTTTGTGTGAATACAACACAGAGCCAGTATGGGCATTGCTGACAGTAAACAGGGAAACTGTGTGTAGGAAAGGCAGGACTTCTGAAACAAGACCATCCTAACCCAAACCCCCAAATAAGCTAATTTAATAAACTAATTTGGGCCTTGCCTGAGACGATCACATCTATTTTGAGTGGGGACGGGTTGACCGGCACAGGTAAACGTGTGCATGCTTTATAGAATCATAGAATGGTTTGGGTTGGAAGGAGCTTGAAGACCATCTAGTTCCAACCCTCTGCCATGGGCAGGGACACTTCCCACTAGACCAGGTTGCTCAAAGACCCATCCAGCCTGGCCTTGAACACCTCCAGGGATGGAGCTTCCACAGCTTCTCTGGGCAACCTGTTCCAGTGTCTCACCACCCTCAAAGTGAAAAATTTCTTCGTAATGTCTAATCTAAATCTACCTTCTTCCCATTTGAAGTCATTCCCTCCTCCATCCTATCACTACATGCCCTCGTGAAATGTCCTTCCCCATCTCTCCTGTAGGCTTCCCTTCAGGTACTGGAAGGCCACAATAAGGTCTCCCCGGAGCCTTCTCTTCTCCAGGCTGAACAAGCCACCAGCCCCCTCCAGGCAGCTCCGCGGGGAGTGCAGGAACACTTTGCTGTTCATCAGAAAAGACAGGGCACCCTGTCCAGCCCTCTATTAGACTTCTTCCCTTTGAAAGTGCTGATAAAGAAATATATTCCTTTACTTGCCTAAGGGCCAATTAAAATAGTTACAGAATGACACTACCTTATTTAGTACAGATAAAGATTGAGTACGCTAGTCTACATATCATATTAAATCACTATCTTTCCTTCTATCATACAGTGCAAGGTAAAATGTGTATTTCTGGCACGGGTCACCTCAAAATGCCAAATGCTATATTAGAGTGGTGCAAAAATGTACTAGAAACTATATAAAGAAGAAAGAAGAGAGTATTTGTCCCAAGGAATTTAAAAAGAAGTGCAATCATCATAATAGAATGCATCCTTTTTTTTTTTTTATCTATCCCTATCATATATACTTCGATTAATTTATTTCTATACATGCATTTAAAATTTCTACACTTTGGGGATATTTCTGAAAACGAATGCATCTGAATCATTATGGAAAGAAAAAAATGGGGCACAAAGCACAGCAGCGGCAGCTGTATTGCTTTGTGAGTCAGACCGAGGTATTGGACCCGCATTTGCTTGCTGCTCCTCCCTCACCCTAAGGAGGTGCAACTGCAGGAGCCAAACGGATGGTTCGTTAGCGAAACTCCCACAGCCACATTTAGCAGTCAGAGAAGGTCAGGAGGGGTGCATGGCGGCCCCAAGAGCGCAGCGAGAAGCACTTTAGCACGGCTTGTCTCAGAGCCGCTACACTGAGCAGGGCTCGGTACTCCGAGGATGTACCTGACGTCTGCAAACTGGAGCGGCGCAGAGAAAATAATGTTTTCCTGGCATTTCTCAAAGGTCATGTGGTGCTTTTTTGGCTGAAAACAACATGAAAGAAAGGAGTAATGATCAAAGAGAGAAAAGGAGGTGGGAGAAGCCTGCTTTGCACAGTTTGTCCTTATCCCTTACAGAAAAGCGCCATATCGACTATCTATCGAGCTACTTTGTAAATACAAGAAGTAGGACTGATATAGCTGTTTGTTCTAATCACAGTAAAATACAGAGAACATAACAAATGACATGGGGTGTACCGCTTGTTTATAGACTGGGTTCTGCTGCTATAAATAAGTATTGCAGAGCTGTAACCCGTGTATATTATTGGCAAGATCTGCTTTTCAGGGAAATTTAAAGATATTTTCACAGGATTCCCAAGGATGCCATCTCATCAGACAAAAGAAGGTTTGGTTCTTCTGGCAATCTATTTCATTGATAAAACTAGCTTTATCCAAAACAGTTTTTGATGTGTCTTTATTTAGTGTCTTGTACAACAACCAAAGAGTTGTTTGCATTGGCATACGCTCCCTCACGTTGATGGACTCTGTAGTACTCGGTCATTAGGAAAGAGTTTTCCCATTGTTTTATATTTTCTGAAAGTATATTCTGCTTTACTGGAGTACTAGGAGGTAAGAAGAACTAAACAAGCAAATGCGATGCTGCCTTGATTTTGGGTCCAGACATGGTTTATAGGAGCACCAGGCCAAGACGTAAAAGATCTGGGCAGATTTCCAAGATTTGGTAAAAATACATTAATAATTTGGGGAAAAAAAAACAACCACTTCTCTTTCCTTCACTTGTCAGTTCCTAAACAGAAGATAGTGCTTTCTTATCTCACAGCAACACAGGAAAGATAAAGTCTGTTTGTCAGGATGTGGTGTTCCAGAGAGGAGGCTGCAGGTAGATAGCAGGAATCACTTCATGACCTCTCCTCCCCCACGGGGAGTAGTGAGAAATGGATGAATAAGCACAGGGAATGGAGAAGACATTCATTTTGTGCTGATGTAGACTATCTGTAAATCTTATTTCTAAAGCAAGCAAAATTCTCCAAGAGGTAGATGCTATCTTCTGGAAAGTTTGTGGTGTTTTTTTGGTTTGTTTTGTTTTTGTTTTTTGTTTTGTTTTGTTTTGTTTTGTTTTAACATAAGAATATCAGTCAGGATGAGCTGGAAAGTTTGTGATTTAACACATCTAGTCATTAGCATCTGCCATTTGTACTATTACACCCTAAAATACAGATTTTCAAGGCCTCAGGTTTGCCAGTTTCACTTCTTGATCTGTGCATGAACATGACAGTCACATATGTGGAACACCTCAAAATACTATTTAAAAACAGGACACCATATGCTTTTCTGCAGTAGAGAACAGCATTTCTCAGTGTCCCTATGTTTTCTTATTATGCTGCTTCACTCCTTGCTTACAGCTGTTACAACACATAAAAGAAGACTATTTTTTTTTCTTTAGCCCATGATGGATGTTTTCTACCAGTACCCACAGACCTATTTTATGGAATCTATGAGAGAAAAGAGGAAGGAAGAAATATTTTCTGAAAGTCACTTTTAACATTTGATGCAAGCCCAGGCACTGGATCAGTACAGAAATTGAATTACTTCCCTGTTCTCCAGAATCTCTACCTTCATAAAACCTGTAGGAGGAAATTTGTAGACTGAAGAGTAGATACTACCTGCATTATTCTGTAGACTAGAAATATGGAACATTTTCTGAGTGCTACACTCATTTTAACTCAAAAATAATGTAATAATAAGCAAACCTAAGAAAGAAATTACAAAGTGGCATCGGTTCCACTGAAAGAGCCAAACATTCAATTATTTTCAAGCAAATTATTTTGTAACAAGGTCTTATCTTTTAAATGGAAAAACTAGAACTAATGTAGTGTTAAATTTCTAAAGTTAAAGACTACAATATCATCAAGCTAAGGCTTGGCAATACTGTCAGCCATATTGCATATTTTACAGCATGCGTTAGTGCCACAGACTAATACATTAAGATACATTATTGCCTGTTGAAGGCAATAATGAATTTAGTGTTTGGTAAACTCTCTCTGGGCACTAGTATGCGACGCTTCTCTAACTGGAAGGAAAAAAAAGACATGTAACTGAACCTGCCTATCAGGTCACTGGGTTCTAAAAAAAAAAAGCATGCTTATTTGGAAATGAGAAGAAAATTTCTCCCATATCACCAAAAGGCAACAAGCCAAAAAGTGGGAGAGCATGTATTGAAGGTGTACTGGGGAACATTTGCTGCTGGATGCAGAATAATTCCTCTTTTCACAGTTTTCCTACTTAGGAGTGCAGGAACCAGTGGGATAGCTATGCACTAATATAGCTAGACATGAGCAAGCTGAAAAGGGGAACTAGAAGTCTAGTGCACCTTTCAAGGTTAAAAGTTTGTCTTATTCACTCAAGAAGGTCAAGAGCATGCCAGCTCTGACAAAGCTCTTCTACTCCCAGATGTGGAAGGGGTGGGAGAACAGGAGAAAGGCAACATTTCCAGATCAGGTTTTGAGATGTCATGCTTTTTAATTGGTGGGACTCATAATTTCAGGGGTCAGCTGCACCCACTGTGAGGGAATGGAAATCAAAGGGCCTCTCAGCACATTACAGCACTTGTGGCCCATCTGCTCCACTTACTGAAAGGACTGGTCAATGTTGGACATGCTGCCAGCACTGCACTCCTGTTCTTGACACAGGATGAAGGGCTTGAGCCGCGCTGCTGACACAGGACAGGCACCGTGCTTCCCTGTACCTCATTTCTTTCCTCAGCTCCTTACAGAACCCAGACGTATAATTTTACTCCTAAAGCTGCATTATCATAAGATTTGGAATTGGTTAGCCTAATATTTTTAACCTTTTTTCTCTTAAGCCTTGTGGTCATTTATTAATTAATTCTCTGCCCTGGTATTTCCTTGCAGCTACGCTAAGGCAGTTGATAGGCCCTGCTTAGCTTCAGTATTCGGTTCATCGTTCAGTGAGAATCTGAGACAGACCTAAACAGCAATGATTCGTATTGATTTGGCTTCTGAACTTTTACAATGTAGATATTGAATTTTTAGACAGTTTTGCATTAAAAACAACCTAATGAAAATAAAAGCAGATGGATTATTTTGTCCTTAAAGCTTTTCTCCTAACATGTCTCTCTTTTGTACCACAGTGTCATCTCCCATACTTTCTCCACTTTCCACAAACCCGTCCTCATCCCTCTGCCTCTATTCACTTACTTTTAATTCTGTCACCTGTTCACATGTGATTATCTGTGTGTTGGCATTTGCGTAGTACCAAGTTAGACAAACGCATGCACACAGGCAGCCAGATGCTTTTGATTATTGCTATTTACGAAGGAGAGCAGAGCCGTGCATGTCACAGTTTGGAAACCTCTTTCAGTATACTGAATTCTGTGTATTCCTCCATCATAACCTCTTTCTACTTTGTTTAAAAGATGAGCAGCTGTATTTTCAGACCTTGTCATTCCTCAATGAACACAATGTGTGAGATGTGCTTGGAAAGGGCAAATTCCCCTATAGGGAATCTACGGCTACCTCGCTGTATTTTTATTGTTGTGGACCCAAAGGCTTGAATCTCTATCAGTGTCTGGTGCTTTGTGACAATTTTGCTCTGCACCAACTACTTCCTCTCTGTGGGATTTATACTTCTTTTTTCATTCTTTAACAGAAAAATTCCTCACAGCAGATTGTGAGATCTTCCAGAGGAAACAAAGCAAAGCAAAACAAAGGCAAACAACAAACTATAGAGCGATACCACCACAAAAGCCTGCTTTCAACATGGAGTTAAGCTGTCACTTCTTTATTTCAAAATGCACATGATGTACGAATGCAAATGTCAGAATCGCCTGTAGCATAAACCACAATAGGAAACAGTATGTTTGCTATACCTGAACACAAAGATCAGCTGGAGAGAGAGGAAAACAGATATATTTTTTTTCTTAATAAGAAGGTCTGCCAAGTCAGTTATGTTGAAACAAAAGAAAGAGAAGTGACTTGCTTGTACACATACAGGCACATAATTTTTATGTTGGGCTGTGGTAATGTAAAATAGATTCTTAATTTAAAAGAGAGGGCTTAGATAAAGAGCACTCCAAAAGAAACCACTTTATCATGATCTCTGATCAATAAATGAAATTTATAACATTAGAAAAGGTCTCTCTGTGTTTGCAAATGAACAATATGCCATGACATGCATACAATTTTTTCTACCCATCATATGAAATAATGGTTATTTGCAAGCAGGATAGTTCCTAATTTATTTTTCTAATAATCTAGTCACTGAGTAGCTATAATACTTATTGATTGTGTTTCTTCCAGATCAATAGCATATTGTCAAAACAATCCTTCAGTTGTTCCATAAAACAAAACAAAAATTGACAAAGTAGTATTGGCTGTACGGGAACAGCACCAAATGCTTCTTAATATGCAATCATTATGTAATGCTACCAACGAAGACTGGGGTGTAGCCCACCTAATTTTAGTCACCCAAAGGACAGATTTCAGCCTGTCATCTAAGTCCCCTTCTTAACCAGCGGGCCTACAGAGGGTAAAGGCAGATGAAATGAATAACCTTCTGAAGATGCCAATCTCTCTTCAATAACTAGAGAAGTCTTAGTGTTTTGATGGTTGCTGACGGGTCATAGTACCCCTGATAGTCCAAAAGGACTGTGACAGAACTATTAGCATGTAGATGACTAAGTATTTTGGGGAGAAGGTTGGAAAGAGTTATTAGGGAGCCAAGAAAAACTGTTTGCTGACAAGTTCCTGTAGCAGGATGATCATCTCTTTCTCATATTACTCTCAACTTCAACTGATGCACTCTAAACATTCTTAGGAAGAAACAAGTACTGGCTTAAAAAAAAAAAAAAAAAACAGAAAAATTGTTAGAAAAATGGCCTGACCCAATGTTTTCCCCATATATCTGGGTTGGCTTTCAACCTCAAACATATAAAAATCTTGAACCTGTCTTTCAGAATCCTGAGATTAAGTTTAAAAACATTAGTGCTTTTAAACAAAAAGAACTGTTTCCCTTTGTTTCTGAACCTTTTTGGGTGTAGGTGTGTGACATCTTCAAGAGTTTCTTAAAAATTTGAGGGTTGCAATTAAAAAAATTAAATTAATATTTTTGAGATCCTTCATTAGGATATTCATAAGATAGAAGGGTATCTGCGTGGTGAATATTGACTGCAGAAACAGGAATTCAAGCAAAACCTCAAATATTATAGAGGTAACTGCTAAAACTGCAACTTTTTGCAGTTTTTAGGAGTTTGAGCCACCCTACACTGATAGCTGAAAGAGCCTGAAGCTGTTGCTATGAAGCAGCACAGATCACTTGTTTCAGTGGGTTCTGGGTGCTGAACTCCCTCATGCTCACCCAGGGAATCTTTCTATTCACTACCCCGGGTTTTTGGCCAGAACTGTGACAGAAAAAACAGTCCACCCAGACTAACATCCTAAACTTCTCTCATAGAATCATAGAATGGTTTGGGTTGGAAGGGACCTTGAAGATGATCTAGTTCCAACCCCCCTGCCATAGGCAGGGACACCTCCCACTAGACCAGGTTGCTCAAAGGCCCATCCAGCCTGGCCTTGAACACCTCCAGGGATGGAGCTTCCACAGCTTCTCTGGGCAACATCTTCTTATGCGGGCTACACAGAAAACAAGTTTAAAAGGAATATATCTTCCTCAACACTGAATTAACAACAGAAACATATTTTAATCAATAACAATTAATATTTCATTCTGAGAAACACAACAGTGTCTGTTTGTGATAAAGGAAAATCTTGTGTGCTGTCAGAAAAACATTCCAGGTAAGCAGGTTAGCAATAGGGCTTCTTGCAGTATCTAAAATTTTCATTTTCTTAAGAACCAGAATAATTACACACTTTTATTCTCTGAGGTTTTGTGAGCGATAGCAAATAAAGCAAACTCAAATGTTTTCTGTCACCTAGACAGGTGTTACTGCAAGCTAACAAAAGAAATACCAAAAAAACCCATCCAGAGAATAAACGCAAGCCTTGCTCACTAAATAGTCATTTGACATCCCTTTTCACAGAGTTTGCCCCCTGGGCAAGGGTCTCTGTGATAAAGATAAGCTCACATTGTAAATGCTTACTTTATAGCCAACTACAGTGAACTGTGCTAAAGGCAATATTTGTAGTTAACATTACTGTGCAAATTTCTTGCCATTTTTAAGATAGCTAGAAAGACTACACTGCTGATGTTTCTGTCAGAGTAATACTTCTGCCCAATATTCTTCCCATATTTTTCAAAGCTACTAGAACTGGAAATGTTTCTACTAATACCATAGGGAGAATAAAAAGGCAAAGACTCAAATAAGAACTTGAATACAAAGCTAAAAAATATCTGTTCCTCTTTTCTAGAAAAATAATAACTGTTAGAGACCTGTGGTTTAATAGATTATATGTTTGATAATTAAATACATGTATAATGCATACTGTCAACAGTTTACATAACTTGGTGTAAAGTAATACTGACCTATATATATATAGTCCGCTCACATTTTAGATCCATGTTTGTACTGGGTTTGGCTGGGATGGAACTAATTTTCTTCATATTTTGCTTATTTTGCTTTGTTTGCGAGCTCAGCTTTTGCTTTACCTATTAAATTGCCTTTATCTCAACCCATGAGTTTTCTCACTTTTACTCTTCCAATTCTCTCCCCCACCCTTGAGGGGGAGAGCGAGCAAGGAGCTGGGTAGGGGTGAGCTGCCCACCAGGGTTAAACCACAACGTTACTTGTCTTAGGGTCAGCTAAAGTGTAGTATAGTGCCTGAAATTCATTCCAGCTTTGGATATGACGTAAAAGGTAAAGTTATACGTAGGAAGTGAAGCTCATTACCAGATTCAGCCTGTCCTCCATTTTCTAACTTTAGAATGCAAAAATGTGCATGAAGATAGAAAAATATTAATTTGTGTTGTCATCTCTGCAAACCAGGGATGTTCTTACAACTGGTCTCACTGAAATTGTCCAATAAAATATTGTAAGTCATAGGCATGTTCAATCTTTGTGATAACTGCAGAGAGAAAAAAAAAATGAAGTAACCCTCGCTTTTGTGGCTGGGATAGTCCAAATTGGAAAGACACACATTTTTTTTTTTCTGCAGAGCACTGACAGCTTTTCTGTGGCATGTTACAGTTACTAACATGTGAAGAGGATCTTTTTTAAGTGACAGAAGGTCAAGGTTCAGTAAAATGCTTGATCACTACCTTCTTTCTACCTTTGTAAATCAGATTTTGAGTTGCTGTTTAGCTGTTCTTGAGACATTTTTCTTCAAGAAATGTTTAAAATGATATGGCCAAATTTGCAAAGGAGGAATCTAAAGCCTACTACCAAATCTGTGCTGTCCACATTTTCAGAGATGATCACGTATTTACACTCACTTGTGAGCACAAACTGTTTAGGCATCTCATAATCCAATTTTGACTTATGAACACACAGCTTGCTTTCAGAAATATGCTTGCATGTGTAATTAAAAGATATGGGGTAATGCTTACAGCTCCTGCCAAGGCATTCAGCAGAGAGCACCCTGGAGAAGGAGATGAAAGCAACCAGAGCAGGAGCCAGACAAATTGGAATATGGGGCAGCAACAGCAGGAGCCAGGAACAGATAAAAGGTTAATGCAACATTCGTGAGAGCGAGACGGGGACTGTATCCCAGGCAGGGCTTAGAACAGGTCCTGAGATTCGCATGAAACAAACTGGTAAGTGTGAATTACCAAGATACAGTTCTATCTTGGGACTTGCAGCAACTTCATAAATCACGTTTGCTTTTCTCTCATGGTTTATGATGTCATTGGAAACCCTCGATGGAAATATAGCCTCATAAGCAAGATACCCGCTATTTATTCTCCATCTTGTGTATATAACCAACAAATATTCGTTTACAGCAAAGATGACTTACACCTAGTCACATTTGAACTCAAGGACCTCCGGAGATGAAAAGCACAACAGCAATCTACAGTTTGCTAAGCCCATCAGGGTACTTCATCACAGTGATGGAGGGTGGGAGGAGGGAGGGATGGAGGGAAGGAGGGAGTGCATTTCTGTTTGTGCGTGTATGCAAGGAAAGGGAGGCGGTCAGGTGCAGGGTTAGGTTAGGCATGTGGGAAGCGACGCAAATCCATTTTCAAAGACTTACAGTCACACAACTCCTTAAAACCAGTGGGAGGCGTTTGGCTAAATTCCATGCAACGCTGAAATTTGAGGGGAAAGTCCTTAGCCATTATCTGTCATATAATTTAGTTTGAAAGCTTACTGAGAGAGGGGAAATAGTGTTTGGGGGGCAAGGCATTTGCATAGCCCACTTCTTCTGCAGGTGTCTAATTGGTAGTGAAACAGGTTTCATTAGAATACGCAGCAGGTTGTGGAGCTATCTAAAATGCCACTGAAGATAAATGCATTTTGTTATCAGCAAATGTATCTGCTTGCACTGGGAACCAAAACTAGAATACGCTGTATGATACCCATACTGCATCCTTCCTTTCATCCAGCTCTGTGGAAAAATTGGAACACACAAAGAATTATTAAGACCTTGTGCATTGGAAAGAAACTAGTTTAAAAGCCACAGGTACGGAAAACTAAAATTGGGGCAGATAAAAACAATCGACCGCCTTTACTAGTGCTGTGTTTACTGTAGTCCTTGCAGGAGCAAAGGAGGAGGGTGGTGCAACAGAACCACACTGAAGTTAACGGGCTTCTGTACTTTCAAGACCCCGTGTGAGAAGCTAAAGAGGGTTTATACTAAATCCTGTGTGCAGGAAATTAATTCCTAGAGATCCTGTTCTCCTGCCAGTGTGCAGTATTTTTGCATGGAAGATATTAAGGATTGCTGCCTGAGGAGAAAAAGGTCCTTGGCTGGGAGTGGATAAGAATTACAAGTCGCAAACCACAAGGTAATACTATTTTTGGACAGCCTCTGTCTCCCAACTCCTTGTTAAAATTGAGTGTGATTGTAAATACATACCTGTAAAACAAATGAAAACAAATACAAGAATACTGCAGCCTTAAGGTCACAAATACTAGAGAAACTCGACAAAAGCAACCAGCTAACCAAAGCCAAAGTGAACTACGGGAAAAACAGGAAAGCACAGAGTTGCAGAATTAAAGTATCCTAAATAAAGTTAACTCTACCCACCTCTTATATTTACATCATCTTACATCCCTTAGCCTTTGAGGACTTTTTTTGTCTTATACTTTAAATATTGAACATTTTTGCATCTTTTTGTCCTGTGTTTGTACAACACTTGGCAGATAAAGTCTTGGTTGATGGCTGATACACCTGGGCAATATGCTTACACAAAGATGAGGTGTCATTAATAAAAAAGCATCTTGTGTCATTAACAAAAAAAACCTGGCTAACTTATTATTCATAAAAGGTGGAGTTCTTGGGTATTTTGGAGGGAACAGGAGAGGAGCTTATTCTGCTTTGTATTTTTATTCTTCTAACAGTAAGAAACTTGAAAATTGTTATCACAGATGCGCAAAACCCTCTCAGTTCTCTGCGTGCTATATGTGAACACTGGTAGGCATTTCCATCAGTCAGAAGGTGATTTCTTATAAGAAGCGTAAAAGTTTACTTACACTTCCAGTAATAGAATATATTTGGGTTTTTTTGGTTTGGGTATTTTTTTTTTTCCTTCAGGAAATGCCCAGACATTTATAATGGAGAGACAGGCAGGCACCTCACTGGCTGCGTCAAAGGATACCTTAGCATGGAGATGGAGAACCTGACAGATCTATTGTGTCCACATTTGCCCTCAATAACAAGGGCTGCTCATGTGTCTCCTGGGCTTCCTGGCTGCCAAGCAGTGAAAAACCACCAAAGCTAAATGTGCCATCCACTTTGAGTTCCCACCAGTCCGATGATTAAATGAGAGTTTCTTAGTCGACTACTACTAACATTTCTGCAGGCTTTTCATACTTCATACTAACCACCTGCCTGCTGAGACCTGCCACAGATCCTACACAACATCATCTGTCTTTGAAAAACTGTTCTTTTCAATTACAGCTAGTGTTTCACATAAACTGCGTGTGTCCTGAATCCCGTATCTTGTGTATTAATTAGCCAGTAAATAAATATTTAAAGCTCTGCACTTAAACATGTATTACAGGAATTTCTTTAGATTAGTTTTCTAACAAAATTAAAAAAAAAAAGCCTCTAGCATCCCACCGCCTGTCTGTTATTTTTCGCTCATTCTGTATAAGTCCTTCTTTCCTTCTTCTGTGTAATTTTTGAGCCTGCTGACAGATTTTAACCAAATCTAACAGACACATCTAGATATTAAAACCGTACAAATTTCACGAAGAGAGGAAACAGGGAAGAGGAGAGACAACCTATTACTATATCCACTGAGAAAAAGCTTAAAATGTATCTACAGACTTTTTTTTTCTGTGGGCTGGCTTTGGTTGCTCACCGAGCAGCACGTGCACCTGGACCAGCCAACAAGCACAAACGTAGCTTGCAGCTCAGCACAACCGGCCTTTCTTGCCCAAGCAGGTAGGTAGCAAACAGGGTGACGGTGTAAGTGCTTTTGTTTGTTTGTTTGTTTGTTTTTTATTGGCAAACTCAGGTATCATCACAGTGAGGGTAGGAATGATTTGGGGAAGACCTGAGGGTTATTCGTGGAGGCCACTGAAGGGGAAAAGGAGAGTACTGTGGAAGAATAAGTTGGTTGGGCGGAGGACATCCACAGCAATGATGACTGTGAAGGATGCAAAATCACAGGAAATAAAGTCTTATCAGTTACTCTGCCAATGGAACGACTTGTTTTGCACTTGGTCATTTATATTCCATCCTTTTTGGGTTCTGTACTTCACACATTGTTTTTTGATGTCTAAGACTATGTTCTACACAGTCGAACTACCCAACCTCCCTTTTTAACTATCAATATAAAACAAAAGTTTCCCAACTTCATGGAGGGCTGAGTGTATTAACATATTCTGCTTGTCCAAGCACTGCAATAGAACATTAAGAAGTGAATATTTATTGCTTTTACTAACTATGGAGAATAACTTTTTTGATGAATACAGTCATTCTGCAAATTATCCCTGAGCAGGCTGTTAATTAAATCTTTGTATTTGTTTATTGGGAGTAGTTTGTATGCACAGTTTTTAACCTCCTCTAGAATTTATTCATAACTGGTCAGTATGATTATTTCCTATTTACTCTGTGCACTTTGATTAATCACCAAAATCAGATGGTATTATTTGTGCTCCAACAAAGGTTGACCTATGTATTATAAACAGGAAAAATGCTTTGTTTGTTAATGAATTATACATGAATATCCACAGCTTTTGGTGCTTCTTGTGATAAAGGCAAAAAGAGGCTTTAAGAAAGGGCCATGATGCCTTCTACTAGCTGTGAATACCCTAGAAATCTATTCTTTCTACTATTCATGATTCATTCCCTTTCCTTGGCTATTCTGATGAATAAAGTCTTCCTTGTATAAATGTTTGTGAATAAAATCACCGTGAGTGTGACTGAAATAAATCAGCAGATACACTCGTAGAACACAGGCAAATATCTTGTTATTTTGTGCAGCTCCAATTCAAACAGAGTGAGAATTTAATTCTGCTGGCTATTTCAGACTAACTCAGGTTCCTAAAATTAGGAAGACAGAAGCCCTATACAGTTCACTACGAGAGAGAAACAGAATTTTTCACAGCCCGAGTTACACAGGAAGCCCAGACCTGCACTGTTCATAACACACAGTGTGAATATCTTACAGTACATGGTGCATTTGAAAAATGTACAGTATGTATGATACTAGTTTTCACAGAAGAACAGGTCTTTCTGTTCCTATTGTATGTATAGAGCAAGAGATAAACAACAGCTTGACAGGTATTTTTTTCCCCAGAATTTACCTATATTAAATTCTGAGAAGTAACCCTGGATGCAACAGAGTACACACAAGGGGGTAGCTTTGAAAATACTATTAATTATACTTGTCATGAAATATATGCTTTATGAGACTCAAGAGCAATACTGCTTGGAAGAAGAGGAGCAATAAATTAGAGTAAAAATGCTTTAAAATGCATAATTATAATGCATTAAGCTGAAAAAACATGGGATAGAAATATCCATGCTCTTCAAAATGTCAAGTTGAACACCTTGCTGTGAGCCAGACTGCTTAATGTATGGGTGGCTTTCAGTTCTGCAATTCTAATGCATAAAGGACAGCGTGACAGTATGTTATAACTTTATAAAGATAACATGAAAACTGTAACATTTCATTAACATTAAATCATTTACTAACATTTCTGAAGAAATACATTTTTGAAGTCTGATACTTTTATCAAATGAACACAAGTTAAAATGTCACATGCCTGAGAACCACTGCCCTGCTCAACGTCTTAGTTAAGGATGCAAAGTCAACGGTCTGAAGAATATCAAAGCAAGCCTGTGTGGTTTTTTATTAATAAAAATAAATAAACAAATCTTACTCATCTGTGGAGTATTTTAAAACTGAGTTTCTTCTGCTCTTTTGCTTGCTGCTCCCAAAGTCATGCTAAAATCTGGCAATGAAACCCCTTTTATGATCCAAATTTTTGCCTCAAATTCAGTTTTTTGTCAATATAGTTGTCTAAAAAATATAAAGTTTTATTCACTGTGGGCTATGGGTAATTCCCCTTGTCAACTCTGCTGTTGAAAGGTTTAATTGTGGCACTAATGCTCGTGATGAGCAATGCCTCACTTCATGAAAATCATCCCCAAAGACAGTAGAAGCAATTAGAATCAGAATCCACAACAAACCATGTAAAACACGCTCAAACTTTGTGATCCCTTCTTCCAAATATAGCACTGATTGAAGGGCTATGGAAGCCCAGATAAGTATGTTCTCTCTTTTTTCTTTTTTTTTTTTCCCACCTAAGGATAGTTTGATAAAAGTAATCAGTTTAATACAATGACCTTGCTTCCAAGACCTAGGTTACTGGAGATGATTTTGTTTGCATATGTAAATGTAATTATTTCCTGCCTGAATGCAGATAGCTGCAGACCAGGTCTCAGTATGTAGAGTGAGCGATGATTCAGGGGTTTAGGGAACATTTCAAAACAGCTGTATATCCTAATTTGTCATACACATCCATAGAAAAATCTCCCTATAAATGTGCATTCAATCCAGACTTCTGTGGAATTTGGTTACTGTTTTATTCACTAGCCAACAGAATATAAGGGGAAGTGGGAGATGCTAAATGCCACCAGGATTTCAGGAAGTTGCACAGTATCGAGCTCCTTGGAGAAAAAGCTCAAGATTACCAGAAATGTAGTTTTTAAAGTCAGAGGGGAGTGTTAATGTGATATTTCATTTTCTGTGGAACAGCACAGAGAATTTCAGAGAGTTTCACCAAGTATAAAGATACTGTCCAGGGGTGTTTTGTACAGAATTCAAAATAGTGTACAATCTTGACTTAACTACTTCAAGGGCTCCTCCAGCTCTTTAGAGAAGGTTAACTACTTCTGTTTCATAAATAAGCACCTTGAATTTATCTACCTAGAATTTTCAATCATTAGCTTTTACTGCAAATTTGTTTTCTCCTAGATTAAAGAAACATGCTAGAAAATCTCTGCTCATTATCCAGATTGTTTTTTATTTTCTGAGAACAAACGGAATAGACTGTTTCCTGTATCTTTTGCTATGTTTTATTAATCACACTTTTCCCACTCCTCTCTTGTTGTTCGTTATTCTTTTGAAAATGTCGACAGAAAAACTGCATTCGGTAGACTAACAGCAGCTTCCAAGAGCAATATACTATATCCATAGGTCATGTTTATCCTCAGAGCTACAGTGTCTAACAGAGACTTTCCTTAATCTCTTGTGCCTCCATATTCTTTTCAGCATCAATGCAATCCAAGATATTCTCTCATCTCACAGTAATAACCTACATCTTTTTTCCTAGATACATGACCTTGGATTTGGTGTTGTTTGCATTTTTCAAATGAGCCTGATTCACCAAGCAATCCAGATTAATCCATAAAGCTGACTTGACCCTGTCATTATTTATCAGTCGAGCTAGCCAAAACCCATTTTTTTCGGTTGCTGGGAATTTTATTTGTTTGCTTATAATTTAGTTTCAGTCCTAATCAGATCCCAACTCATGTCCAAATTAGACATGGAACTGGCAAGTCTGCTCCAGGGCACTGACCCCACAAATGACCCCTTATGGCTTTTAAATAAAACTGACATTTTTGTCATACCACTGTTTGCAGTAAAAGTGTCAGGAGAATCATTTTCCTGAGCATCCACCTATTTTTTATCCTTACAATTGTAAAAAATAGATGTAGTTGCTTTATTAATATCAGTGAGGGGCAAACACAACTACGTTTTTGTGAAATCATCTCTAAATCCCAAAGTCAAAATTTCTACAACCTTTCAGCATCTAATATAGGAAGCTTCGTCCAAACCCAAAGAGAAGCAAGCTTGCACAAACGCTTGCCTTTGGCTTTCTGTATCGTCCCTTCTGTGGAAGAGGTGAACTTTCTTGCAAACAAACTCACGGGCAACACTGTCCAGACCCCATTGCCAGAACTACAAAGCGGAGTTGAAAATGAAAAGCTAATCTTGAGAGGTTCTTAGGGAACGGCCTGCAGGGATGAGGTGTTTCCAGGGGCCTGCGGTAGTGCTTGGGCACAGCCTGTGCCGTTCAGACTCCGGGTTAGGAGGGGAAGCGAGGGAAGGGTCCCTGTACGCTGCCTGCTGTTGGACCAGAGCAGGACAGCGGCTTTTCTGGTGTCTGTCCAGAAAGGCACTCTCCTCCCAGCTGCTCACACAGAAAATTAAGTTTCCCAAACCACGAGATATGTGTATATGCACCTGTCTGACAGACAGGCACCCTCCATAAGGGGGTTTGATTCACCCTGTGGCTCGCTAGCCTCTGCTGCTCATGTTTTCTGGGTTTTCTGTGTGAGCAGCTGGTCTGTGTGTGCTGAAATATGCCAACAGTATTATGCAGTAGCAAGGTCTTGTGGCCGCGCATATAGATTTTTTTCTGTTTTCTAAATTAGTGATTTTAAAATCAGTAATTTCAGATGTTATTGTCAGTGCAAAAATAATGATATGGCTGCCTGGAATAAATACTGTATATTAACCTTTAATTTACTCCTGGCGTAATGGCTTTATCTAAGACTCATAAAAACAATCCAGTTCTGGCTGCTACTATGAGGAAAATGTTTTCTTCAATCTTACCAGCTAGAATGAATATTCAGAGAAACAAATGGGTGACTTTGGTTTCACCTTGACCATGACAAAATTATTTTCCTGTTCTCTTGGAAATGTTTTCTCTTCCTGGAGTTAGAGCTAAAGCAAAATCTTTCCAAGCATAGAGACGTAAGAATAGTATATGTGTATTCTACATGCACTTATGTGCATATTCTGGTCTGTATTCGGGGTGTGCACAGTGTTTTAAATGATGTTGTGAATTACATGGTTCATAAGATTACTACAAAAATTATCTGAGGGGGGGTTGGCTCTAAAGGCGTCTTTTGTTGTTTTTTTTTTTTTTTCTATCTAGCAGTTGAGAGAAGCTTGTTAACTTAAAAGGAGATGCTGCGTCTCTCTGAATCCAGCTGTATAAATATTTTAACAACATCATAGATGTTTTCCCTAGTGCTGCAGCACACCACGGTTTCAGCTTCTAAGCACATAAGTATAATTCTTATTTCAGCTGGGAGGGGAGGTGAAAGAAAGAGAGGGAACGAGTCTAGTGGTGAAAGGAGGGTAGGTGAGGCTCAGTCAGACAAGAAAGCAAATGATTCTTTAACAAGTGACCAGCTTGGCACTTCAGCTGATTTTGTATTCCTTTGTTTAAGTCCTGCTGGGGTGCTTTTTGGAACTCAGTGCTAAGGCGCATTAGTGGAGCTTATTGTTATTATTAGTATCTGCAAGTACGCTTCATCCAGAGTAATTTATACAATCAAGGGTAATTCCTATTGGAAAGAATTTAGTCCAGACAGAGAATCTTGCTTTCAAAGTAAGAAATTGCTGCTAGGTGCTCTTAATTTCCGACAAAGTGTTTAATCCAGCCTTCGTGTACAATTCAGTGTGCGTTAGAAACAAAAAAGACAAAACTTATTAGGATATTATCAACTTTTGCGTAAACTGTGGTAAGGAGGCATGCTGCTCCAGCGTGCAGCAAGAGAAAAATGCTTATTTTGAGACTGAATATTTTTATAGCCAAACATAAAGGGCCACTTGCAGGGCTGCTATACCACAAGACAGAAATAACTTTTTATGTCATAAAAGTGGAGCTTTATAGAGGCAAATTCTTGCATAATATACAGTTTCCCATTCACTTGTTCCAGGAATGGTAACTGTACCACCCTATGCCACAATCCTTTCCTCTTCTGGGAAGGTCAGAGGCTTCCACCGACTCAACACAAGCTCCACATACCCCCAAGAGGTCTCTTTGGCTGCATTTTCTGCCTCTACAAATGAATGCATTTATGAAGTGGAACCTCTGTGATTTTCACTTCACTAATCTGTGCCAACCATAAAACTATGCAAAACTATAAAATCTGTGCTTTTTCACAGTTTTTAAAGGATTTAAGGTCACTCTGTCATAGTAAAATCTCACAGAACTGAAATTCCACAGTTTTAACATTACAAATTACAGAATGCATCGAGGACTCTTACCCCAGATAGATATTGTTACGCTTTATCAATAAGAACCTGGTCTGGCCAGTTATAGAACAGTTCTTAAATATTAATAAAACACGCTTTTCTCCTACTTTAACCCAGGGAAAGCAAAGCTCTCCGATGCACTATTGCAACATTGGTCTTTTAATACCATATGACTTGTGATAAATTATTGACTACATTTTCCTAAATAATGTATCCTCATTGGTTCAAAAAATTCAGTAAAGCATGGTAAGACCATCTGCCACTAGTTCGTATTCTAAGTGTTTGGTCTCTTACATTTAGAAAACAGAGCACTGCTAGCATTGAATTAAACATTTCTGGAGTAATGAACATAGTCCCATTGCAAAATATCTTAAGTTGCAAGAGACTGAATCCACACCAGGAGCAGGGCAGCCTTGGGCTTGCTGGATTATGACCTGAATAGCCTCATCTCCAGCCTTAACTCCAGCCACGTCCTGCTGTTCATCTGGATGGGCCCTGGACCTGACCCGTTACCTCTTCTCGTCTAAGACCGTCAACAAGGCCTGTCACTGCTGCCACATGGAACCTGCTTGGATCTGTAGGACTGTGCCCAGGTCCCTGAGGTCACTGCCTATATTGTGGTCACCCTCATCCCGTCAGCTCATCCCCCCACACCAGAGCAGCCCTGCTCTTGCTGCTACCTCATCCAATCTGTACCAGATGACTGTTTGGACGGGCACACATTGTCTCTGGGAAATCAAGGCCTTGGCAGAAGAACTGAATGCTCTCATGTTTTGAAGGTATTCAGCTTTGTCGTAATGTCTGTTGCTTGCATTATACTAGAATGTGTAAGACTAAAGTACAAGATCCGTAGAACAAAACCTGTTTACAGGGGTGCTGCAATTGCCTACCATTACAGCTGTTTACAATATGTAGACTGTTTCCCAGGCATCTCCGTCAACCTTTTTTCCTACGCTCTGCTTCTCTTCACTCCTGAAAATGTTTTCTGCTCTGAAATTTCTTGGCTAACTTGCTGGGACCAGATATACAAGTATACAGCTAATTTACCACAATAGTCTTCACTCTCAATGTTTTCCTTTAATAACCAAGGCCATTCCTCAGCTATGCTAACCAAAACAATATCCCTTTTCTTGTCTGCTGTGTTATTGCTACTTAGGACGGACTGCTCTTAATCTAGGACAGTTTTCCCTATTTTCATCCTTTAGTGTATGGTGCTGTCACACAAGCAGGAGCCCTTAAGGCTCAGTCTGATGCCTTTCACTTGTTTTATCTGAAGTGTGGCTGAACCAAACAGGATTCCTCAGTCTCAGATCCTCAGCTCCTTTGCTATTAAAGGATGTCTGCTTAGCCTGACATGATCTTAACGGCTTCTTTGTACTTTCTATAATTCCTCTGGTGGACATTGCACAATACTCTGGCATGAGAAAATGTTTTGCCCTTTTGGTTATTCCTGACCGATTTTGTTGAGCTTTTCCAATATCCCTTCTTTTGTGTTTATAGGGCATTCTCCTCCCTTTTCAAGTACCCTACCAACCCAGCCAACCTTGTCTGTTCACATACACTTTTTCCTGGATGGACTGGCAAGTGTGAACTGGACTCATGATGACATCTTCAAAATATTTTTAGAAACCGTTCAGGTGCAGTGCAGAACCTCACTTTATGTGACTTTCTCACTGTTTTCTAGAAAGTTGTGCAAGTTTCAGCACGGCCAGTGTCGCCTTTTCTTTACAGATTTGCCATTTTCTTCCTTCTGAGCTTAAATAAAGTGCTGCATACTGTAGTCTCATGTGTTGCACTTCAGGATCTACTTCAAATTTTTCTTACTATCTTAGTGGTTATTTCCTAGCACTATGCCTTTGCTATCTATTAGCAAGCTGTACAAGCCCCTTATAATTCTTCTCTTTCAATTTGAGAACATTCTGGTGCTGCATTGAAATTAAATATATGGATTTCTCTGTCCAACTCCCTTCACTTGGTGCCACAGATATTTGCAAACATCTATAAAACTTCTCTTTCTCAGGAATTTCTTAACAAATTACTGCATTTGGCCACTGGCCTCAGAATGTTTTCTTTTTCTAAAACACTAGCACTCGGTCATGCTCCTTCAGTATAATGCTTCTGTTTTTCAGCGTGGCAGGGGTTATACTGCAGCTGCCTCCACAAATTGGCTGGAATAAAATTTTTCACTGATCTAATAGCATAGTTGCAAAATGCAGTGGGAGAATGGATGGCACCTTTTGTAACAGATGAGATGTTTTGGAAGCATGCAATAATGAATATTCTATTGACATATAACAGATGCTATGAGTACATGAAATATTCAAAAACTATTGCATCGGTGTGCTACAAGTGTTAGATATGTTTCTGTGCGTATACGTGTGTTACAGTACATGGGTGTTACCTGTTTCTATAATTTATCCATAACTCTGATGGAGATTAGTGTAATACATATTGCTTTGGTAGGACGGGGGACATAAAACCAGAATAAAAAAAATCTGTACTGGACCTTGCATGCCTAAACACTTAGTGTTTCTGTCGTGCTGTTTGAGCTCTTGAAGTTTAGCCAGACACTCTTGTTGTCTAGCGGGGATTCTCACCTTTTAACTTTTACCCTGGGTAGCTTGGTCACCTTCATTTTGGAGTCAGCTCAGTGTGGTTAAATTTGTTTCTTTGAAATAATCCCTCCTGGAAATTGGTGTTACAAATCTCACAACTGATCTTGAATCTGATACGTCTCAAAAGCTCACTTTGTATTCTTCCAAAGCGACTGGTGCTGTGTAGCCTTACTAAGAAGAGAAAACTAAGGCGCAGCATTAGAAAGATAGAATGGCTGTAATGGGTCAGACCAAAAATGTATCCTGCCTTGTGAACTGCCTCTGTCAATGGCCAGAAGCAGGTGCCTAGAGAGGCAGACAAGAATGGGCCAATATATTGCCTTTAATTCCTGAAATACTCTTGCAGTACATTGGATTATATGTGTTCAATAATCCTTACAGAACTTCTTTTCACAGTCTTTTTGTGTTAAAGGTAATGAAAAATTGGAGAAATTATCTATGGCTGTGGTGGTGCTTGAAAAACTAACAAACAAATCTGACAAACCCTGAAAACTTTTAACAGATTTGACAAATATGTTAGGAATTTCCTAGGTATAGCCTTGTGGCAGCTGTAGGGATGACTAATTTGTTGAGACCCATTTCTGGTTCCAAAGCAAACCAAAAAAAAAAAAAATTTTAAATTAAACTCTAGCTTTTATTGATGAAATCCATTTCACCCAACCTTTTAGTTTCACATTTAATTCTGAATTGACTAAGATTTCTATATTAAAAAGTAGAGGTAATCTTTGACTTTTTTTTTTAGGATGAAATGAACTGCTTCTGGAGAGAAATTTTGTTTCTCTCTAGTCACTACAGAAGGAGTCTGGAGTGATTTATGTTTAGACTGGGCACCGGATGTCAGATGCAGATCAATTTTCCCTAAAAGACAGGTCTTTCCAATCTATTGTCTCCTTTGTGGCAGTACTCAAGTTTTTTCCAGCCATTTGATATTTAGAAAGTTACGTCTAGCCACATTGTCCTTTGAAAGGGGTAGTAATGAACTTTATCTTCATATTCTCATTTTTATACCCCTGTCCCCCAAAACAGATACAAACACAGATTTAATTCTTGTTACCACCACTTTCCTGTTTATGCAAGGTTGCTCTATTTTCCTGGAAATAAGAATTACAGGTAGTCTGAGTCTTTCCATGCTTCCTGCTGCTCTGTTCCAATATGTTGCTTTCTTTTCCTATTAATCATCCCCTCTTTCTTGCTGTGAGTGCTAGTAGACAGACCCCTTCTCCTTTGCTTCATGCATTGTGCACTACCTAATTACATTAGAGGATTTGTGCTCTGTAAGTCTGAATTGTTTCTTTATTTATAAGAGGTATTTACAAAAGTGGTAGAATCACAGGAAGAATCCCAGCCTTGCACACACAGACTGGTGTCCTGCCTCTTCCTCCAAACCTTTTTCTTGCAATTCGTGTTTCTTCACCCAAATTTCAAGCATGTTGCTCATGTCTAATGCTAACAAGATGATTGTGCATACACTTTGGATGCTGGACTAGATGTTGGGAATAACAAGATGAGGAATCTTACGTCTATTTTTGAAATATACTTATTGAAGCTCATAAAACAAGACTGATGTCAAGATGGGCTTGATTAAGCCACCACAGCTGAATCATTTGCACTAGAATACGAAATTCCGAGGAGGGTGACAGTGCTACTTAGGTACAAACAATTCAACAGGGGCAGAGGAGCCTTTATGCTTCAATGACTACACTGCTTATCATTGTTACAAGAACTCCAGCTTGATCCTTGTATTTCACTACTACAGACAAGTCAATTTATTTATTGCATTTGATACAACCGACAGTTAAATAAAAAAAAGAAGCAGAGATTCTCTGCTGATATGATTTCTAAATCAGCCAACAAGAGATATCCATAACACTATAACATATTGTACTTGAAAAGCTTAAAACCCTTCAGCGGCTCTATTTTGAGACAACTGTGATCTGAATAAGAAAATAAACCTCAGTTATTACTTTGCAGCAAGGGTTCACTGCTACCTGAGGATTTGTTATATTGAACACTTGGAAAGTTGCAATCACATAAGATTAAGTGCTGTAATTTGAGAATAATCATATTTTGTTTATATGGTCAAGAAAAATGATTAACAGAAATCTGATGAAGCTCAACAAGGGGAAAGGAAAATTCCTGAACCTGGGAAGGAACAACCCCATTATTACCCTGACCTCTTCATGGTTCAAAAACATAAGCGTGAAGTCCTGCACCTGGGGAAGAATAACTCCAGGCATCAGTATATATGCTGGAGTACAACCACCTAGAAGGCATCTTTGCAGAAAAAGACCTGGTGTCCTGGCTTGAGCCAGAAATGCGCTCTTTTGGCAAAGAAGGCCAATAGTATCTTGGGCTGCATTAGACAGAGTGCTGCCAGCAGGCCTTCCCCTCTGCTCTGCACTGGTGGGGCCACACCTGGAGTGCTGGGTCTGGTTCTCGGCTCTCCTGTACAAGGCAAACATGGACATACTGGAGAGAGGCCAGTGAAGGGGCTCTGAGGCCCTCTGAGGGACTGAAGCATCTCTCATACAAGGAGAAGCTGAGAGAGCTGTGACTGGTCAGCCTGGAGAAAGGAAGGCTCAGGGGGATCTTATCAATGTATATAAATACCTGAAGGGAGGGTGCAAAGAGGACAGAGCCAGGGTCTTTTCAGTGGTGCCCAGTGATAGAACCAGAGGCAATCAACACAAACTGAAACACAGGAGGTTCCCTCTGAGCATCTGGAAACACTTTTTCATTGTGAGGGTGACAGAGTATTGGCATAGGTTGTCCAGAGAGGTTGTGGAGTCTCCATTGTTGGAGATATTCAAAACCCACCTAGACATGGTCCTGGGAAATTTGCTCCAGCTGATCTTGCTTTGAGCAAAGGGGGTGGAGTAGGTGACTTGCAGAGCTCCCTTCCAGACTGCGATCAATCAGTTCTGTGATTTGGTCATTCAAACTGTTTCTACTTATGTGCCTTTTAGATAAGCCCAAAGTGTGCTTACCCAAAGGATAACTATCTTTGAAATACAGTATGAGTGGAGACTGAATACAACATGCACTTGGATATTATGCCATCCTGCAATGCCAATCTAGTATTGTCTCTTCCTTAAAAAAAAAAGAAATTAAAAAAATACTGGTTTCAAAGTAGCTTATCTATCCTGCAGTGATTTACGTACCTTATTTTTGGTTTTCATGCAATAATTCTCTAGTGAACAATACATAAAGCAGCCTGGGGACAAGGACTTGAATGGGTCTTCCCCCCTCAAGAGGAGTAAGCTAACCTTTTGACTAAGGAGTCAGATGCTTTCATGTTCTCTTTTTGGCCTCATAAATCTTGTATACTTCACTGCACTGTGGCCCAGCTTTGGTTTTCCAATTTTATTCCTAGCTGTTCTATGACACATTTACTAGAGAAATTTTCCATGGAAGCAGCAGATCAGGAAATCTGTAGGTCTTTACCTACAACTCAGATTTTATGTCCACTGGGAAAATGCTTTAATTGTTACATTGTTTGTAAAAGATAAGGACTATCATCATTACCCAAATGTCCTTTTCCAGCAGCTGAATTTTTTAAATGAATGAAGCATGGTCCATTGGGCATTTACTTAAATCCTGTACACTTCCGCTTGAATAAACTGTGATGCTTTAATGCTCAGCTCTGAATTAGAAGCCTACATTTCCACACAATTTTTTTTTTTTTACTTCCTACTATGTTCGTTTTTAAAAGCCTTTTCTTGTCCAGGTTAGAAGATACACTGCCTTTATAAAGATATAAAGATAAAGATAAAGATACACTTTATAAAGATAAAGATACACTCCCTTTATAAAAATAACTTAAAATATCCAGGGCTTTTATATTGTTTGTTTAATTTTTACTTTTAGAATTGAAAGGTATAATATGAAAAAAGTATTTCAAAAGAAAAAGCTGGAGATTTGCCTTTTGAAAGTAGAAAACTGGCCACTGCAACATGTTCAGTTTTGTTCTTTTTAAACTGACACGTTTTTGTAAATAAAGTGATATATGAAAAACAGTAGTGTTGTAAATTTTGTCTCTTGCTCAAAAAGAAATAAAAGTGTTGGGATAAAAAGATTTACTCACTTTCAGTCAACATTTTTTTTTATTTATTCTTTTTTCTTTTACTCAGTTAAGTATTAACATATATGATAGAATCATAGAATCGTTGAATCGTCTAGGTTGAAAGGGACCTTTAAGACCATTGAGTCCAACCACTGCCAAAACCACCACTAAACCATGTTCCTAAGTACCACATCTCTGTCTTTTAAATACCTCCAGGGACAGTGACACAACCACTTCCCTGGGTAGCCTGTTCCAACGCTTGACAACTCTTTTGGTGAAGACATTTTTCCTAATATCCAATCTAAACTTCCCCTGGCACAACTTGAGGCCATTTCCTCTTGTCCTATCGCCTATTACTTGGGAGAAGAGACCAATACCCCCCTCGCTACAACCTCCTTTCAGGTAGTTGTAGAGAGTGGTAAGGTCTCCCCTCAGCCCCCTTTTCTCCAGGCTAAACACCACCAGTTCCCTCAGATGCTCCTCATAAGATTTGTGCTCCAGACCCTTCACCAGCTTTGTTGCCTTTTCCGGAAACGCTCCAGCACCTCAATGTCTTTCTTGTAGTGAGGGGCCCAAAATTAAACACAGTACTCAAGGTGTACTCTCAAATACCTCCTCAGCAGATGCTTTCCCAATTCACAGGAGTCTCTAATTGAAATACCTCTGCTGATTACAATTATATATGACAATAGTGGACTACATCTCCTGGGGTCTAAAAGCACTCATTCTTAATTTTATGCACAGGACAGTCTCATGAAGGTGAATGGGTCTGCTCGTGTTTGTTACATTAAGCACTTAACTCCATGGAATGGGTCCTTAGTAGGTCTCTCCACACAGGGCTTTTTTTAGGACAAATAGAGCATCTTAAAGCAGAAAACAGCTGGCGAATGCAAAACCCGCTGGTTTCAATATCTGACTACCAGGTTTTCACCAGTTCCAGTGTGTGACTTTGAAGAGCAATTGCATTCAATCATTGTCCCTGCGTACAAGGCGATGGTAGTACAAAGACGCTGCGCTCCAAATTGCTTCAGAATTTTCTTGGACTCCGTGTGATACAGCTTCTGCCTTGCAGTAAAAGTGCGTTATCAGTTTTAGCCTATAGGCAGATGAGAAGTTCCCTTCTAGCTATCTTGAAAAATACTGAAAAAAATGTTGAAAGACCAAGTGCTGTTAGATCAGTTCTACCAACATTTCCAGTGACCTTATATGCTTAGCACAGCCAAGTACTTTTTGGCTCTCCATCTCTACCTTTTTCCCTCTCAGTTATTGAATTCCAGAAAGAAGTGCAAGACATTAATATCTCAGCTGGAACAACCAAGACTGAATATTATTGAGTTTTCTTATTAAACGTGGCATTTTCATTAAAATCCCTTTCTTCCTCCTGAAAAACCATGATGCTGTATTATCTGTTCTGGTACAAGAGCATTGCAGCATGTGCCTAGCAGGTAATACAGTTTAGGAAAACAATTAAATATGATGGCTGGCCAAAGGCAATTTATACATTTGTTTCCTTGTTGGAAGGTTATATTTTTAGCAACAAGTTCTGCACCTGAAACATCAGGGCATTGCTTTCATAGTGACATGAGAGAGAGAAAGGCTGTTTTGCGTAATTCCGTCTACAAGGATGGGCGAGTCTGTCAAGTATGACAGGAGTTAGATGCTTGTGTGAAATTCAATGGACTGTCATGTGCACATATAAACCACTTCAGCAAGAAGTGCATAGAATAATCAAAGTAAAGTGAATGACAAACTGTAAATTTAGCTTATGGTTTGGTGTGGAATTACAGATACCATCTCCCTACAAATTCCTTGCCCATCTGAAAACTGTGCTCTGTGCAGACAGAATTTTTTTTAACCACAGATGCTTAGTCTTAGCTTCTCTTCTTCTTTGGAATGTCTGTATATTGCAGAAAAAATAATTTTTGGATAAAATTAGTTTAATTGCCTTGTTTTCCCCTGGTCAGCATCACCATTTCTCCTCTTCATGAGAAAGCACCTGTCTGGCCCTGGTCCCAATGTCAGTGAGTGGTTCACAAGGAATCCCTTACTGGGCAAATCCTGTCCATTGTGAGAGCTGGGAAGTTGTTTCCAATGTCCTACCTCCAACAGCTCTACGTGAACTGTGCAGTTGTGAATGATGTTTTTAGCCACTCTATTTTCTTCAGACTGTGACTGAGATATAGCTGCTTAACACACAGGCATGGACAACTCTGCAGCCAGGGCTTCTCCCCCTCCTATGTCCAAGAAGCATAGAATCATAGAACGGTTTAGGTTGGAAGGGACCTTGAAGATCATAGAGTTCCAACCCCCCTGCCACGGCACGGACACCTCCCACTAGACCAGGTTGCTCAAAGACCCATCCAGCCTGGCTTTGAACACCTCCAGGGATGGAACTTCCACAGCTTCTCTGGGCAACCTGTTCCAGTGCCTTACCACCCTCAAAGTGAAAATTTTCTTCCTAATATCCAGTCTAAATGTACCCTCTTCCCGTTTGAAGCCATTACTCCTCATCCTATCACTACATGCCCTTGTAAAAAGTCCTTCCCCAGCTCTCCCACAGGCCCCCTTTAGGTATTGGAAGGCCGATCGCTATAAGGTCTCCCCGGAGCCTTCTCTTCTCCAGGCTGAACAACCTCAACTCTCTCAACCTGTCAACCGTGATGTTGAACCAAACCCATGATGTGCATCGCTGTTGTGCAATGGTGTACGATGGCCCAAAGTAGCAGAGTGGCTGCTCAAGAAACAGTCTAACAGTATCCTCCCAGAATTACTGCAACGGTCATAGGATGTGAGCTAATATGTATGCGACTAGTTTGCATTGTGGACCAGGCTAGCTTGCAGTTATCTGCAGTTAACTACACAGACAGACATTAAGCTTCTGATTCTTCCGATATTCAGATGTGTGTTTAATTTTGACCTTTTATTTGTGTGAGCTGCCCTGTTAGAACCAATGAGATTACTCCAGGACCACGAGATGTTAATGCTGGCCGGGCTGGTGCCTAAGATGGGCCCTATTCAGCAAAGCACTCAAGCCTGTGTCTGCCTTTCTCCATTCAACAAGTCCCATTAATGGAACTCGAGTGTGTGCCTAAGTGCTTTCTTAAGCCTGAGCAGTGATAGCTTGTATAATTGGGGTCAATGAACAGAAACTGTGTTAGCAGCCATGTAATGAATGACATTTGCTCTATGTCAAGCACAGATGAAGTGTTTGAAAGCAAGGAACAGTATGAGTCAGTCCTATTATATATGCAAAGTGCAAAAATGATACCTTGAAGTAATTGCACTCTGAAAAAGAAACATTTTTTTTTTAGTGAAAGCATTCTGTCTATTATTTGGTCACAGAACTAATAAAAACAGAGAGGTGCATTTTATATAGGGATTTCAGTTGCAAAAATAAATTGAAAAGTAATTCTCGAATCAGTGGCCAAACAACAACAACAGAGTGTGTAAATATGGTTCAAATTGTACAAAAGTAATTTCTACAAATTTCTACAAAAAAAAAAAGAATTAACAATCAAATCCTAATTTTTATTATACTTTTTAAAGTGATTTAAATAAAAAAGAATTTGTTTCATATTGAAAGGTTGATTAAAAGTTCTGAAAAGATACTCTAGAATTGCTTAAAGAAATATACTATGGGTTTTGTTTTGTTTTGTTTTGTTTTTCAAAAAGAAAAGTCAAAACAACTACTTAAACAATGTTACTACAAAACAATGTCTTCCCTTTTCTGGATGAAAACCATTTTCTAATTTTGACCTAACTCTTTGAATATGTCTGGACCATGAAACTGAAGTTTTTAACAAATTTATATGAATTAATGAGAAAAAACAAATTGCTTGGCTATAATCTCAACACTGAAGTTAGTTTAATTTAGTTCTGAAAACAATTTTAACATATAGTCATCCTAAATAAGTACTTCTAGTTCTTAGAAATCAAAGTCTGGATCACCAGGAACAGAAAACAGGGAAGGCTCTTCCTGTCTAAATCCTGTGCAGTGATCTGCTGTAGGTTATGGTTTGCATAATATATGAAAAACATCAGAGAATAAAATAATGAGTCCACTTTTCAATATCAACATTACTTTTAGTGTTAAAAAGGCAAACACTCTGATGGGACTGAAATGAGTGCTTTACATTCTAGCAATACAGTTTTTCCATAAAAATTATGAGTGATTTCTGAGTATTAGACCACAGTACCATATCAAGGCTCGAGGGCAACGAAAGCTTTTGAAAGACATTGAGCCTTTCTTCAAGTGTAAAATTTATCCTTCACAGTCTGTTATTTCCTGGTTTAGGGCTCTTAATTATTAGAAGATTTTTATTGTTCACTACAAAGTACAAACTTGGAGAAGAAAGAAAGGGTACTTTTAGCCATATAAAAAAAAATCTCGAACACAGGCACACGCACGCTCACACACACACACAAAGCCATGTTCTCTTCTTTCTCCCCTTTCCCATGAGGGCACACCCTTTATGAACGCCAGGGAGTTACTGATGCATTTTTTCCTCAAAAAAGATGTAAGGGTGTTAGGGATTTGATTTTCTCCTATTCAGATCCATATTTTGACTTGTCTATCTCCTTCCCCAAAAACTTTCAGCGTTTCACCCTCTTTATCACTTTCACCTCCTCCAAAGCATTTCCTTTTCCTTCTTCCGAAAGTATTTTTTTCGAATGCTACACTTCCGTATCAACTACATTTTAAGAAACACCTTCATTCTGCAGTTAGCCTTTCAATAATACGATGCTGAAGTTTGATTCTCCCACAGTTAAGCTCATTCTTAAAACACAGATGTCCCTGCTTACCATCTTCCAGCCTTCTCCCCTTTCCCATCTATAGCTCTAAAATTTTTCTTTGCTTCTTACAGAGGCAGTCTTGCCTCTGCAAAGCAGGGAGATCTTGTCCTATGCTTTCCAGGGTGAGTGATGTAGAAGAAGGAATTACAAGGAAGCGGACGGAGTAAAACAAGAGCTGTAAAGCTAACAGAAGTGATTTAGGTAGAGCGAGATGACCCCAGCCCCTCAGCTGTGAGGCACTGTCTGTTGCTCGTGAAGAGGAAAAATCTGTCCCTCAGCACATGGAGAAATGAGTTACTGCTCTTCTGCAAGAGAGGAATGAATAACCGCAGCCAAACAGAGGGAGAATTTTTCATTGGCTGCACTATTTCCCTGCAAATCAATCATTTCTAAAAATTACTACATTACTGAAATCCTGTAGAACTGGAAATCCTAAATTTACTCCATAAGCATATTTATTCCAAAACCAAAAATAAATTCATGTTGTAAATTCACCATACTGCAAATAACACACAGCATTAAATAATCTAGTTTCACTGTGAGGGGAAACCAGCTTTTTGAGTCTATTTTGAGACACTGACATTCTCTCGCTTATTTGCCCTTTCAAAATCTACTCCTTCATAAAGGCTCAACATTTATAAAGGTTCACATTGATCTGAATAATCCTAATGTGAATGATTTGAAGAAGAATACTCTGCGGATGCTTATAAAGGTCTTTGGGAACTTCAGCACGGTCAGGTTCTGATTTCAGGAAACAAATCCAGTGCAAGATTAAGACACCTAACTTCGTGTCTCACATAGGTGTCTGCTTGAGCGATAAGTATCTACATTCCCCTTATATGGGCCTATAATGCTCTGCTGCAGTCAATGGAGATACAGTCAATGGAGCCCAAGGAGTGATTCAGATGACCAGATAATAGGTACCTACTTTCGGATGAAAAGGATTGCTTCAACTCCATTGTGTGCTCCACAGCGTTATTTGTCCATTCACAATACTGACAGCATAGTTGCATAGCACAGCACACAAGACACCTTTGTGTAAAAGGTGCCTAAATATTGAACTAAAGGCCTTGCCAAGGTGGTACGGTTTCCCTAATGTAGGTGCTGATCCGGCCCGGGTAGTGCTGCCTGGTGCGCAGCTGCTGCTGCTGCAGAGATGAGTTCTCCTCTCACGGGTCCGTGTCAGAGCTGCCTGGCCTGCAGGGGCAACCAGACACCCCAGGGCATTTCTAAGGCCACATGGTTTCATGCAGCCATCTTAAGATCCAAGAATCCTTTTAGACTTTGATTTGAAACGCCCCAGTTTTCCGTGTTTTTCACATCACAAGGGCGAGACTAATTTAGTGGTTGAGTTTGGGAAAGGACTGCAGATGACCGCACTTGCTGTGCCTCAGTTCACGCTGCAGAGCAGTCCCAGAAATCCTGCAGGGGAGCCCTTTTGGGCAAAATAAACCAGATGTACTCTAGGAACCTCCCAATGACTTCCCACTGCTGCAAGCATTAAATCCATGAGATCTGACCCTGAACCCTCCATCATGTGCAAGTCAAGTCCTCAGCCCCAACAACTTTCCTTTGAAAATCTCTCCTACTGGGCTGCACCTGTGGCTAATAGTGGTAGTGCCAAATTAGCACTGAGCTTGTTTTGCAACCCCTGGGTTTACAGACTGCATCCTTAGCAACCTGGACACAGAGTTCCGCATGGGGTATTTTAATCGTGAGAACATTTAACTGTATGGATGACAGTATGGATTTTTAGGCCAGATGTCATGCCTGATTAACAATCTGGCATTACTATACCTGTTGAGTTATGCAGTGATAGCTCTAATGAACAACTTAGGTGACTACAAGTCATTTAAATTTTAAGCATGTTGATCTCCAACAAATTTTGGACTTACTGGGCTAAGTACTAGAACTGTAACCTAAAAATCTCACAGAGTGAGCAAGATAACAGGAAATGTTAGACTATAAAAAAGAAAGACTTAAATAAAAACTGCCTTATATCAATCTTATATTAATTCCTATGTTAAGTAATTTCTTTCTGTTTGGTATCCAACCCCCTCTGTCAGGTCTTGAATGTAAAAGTGAGAGGGTGTTCAACCTAAATCTTGCATGTCCAGAAAAAGCACCAAGTGTTATGCTATTTGCTATTCAGGCTAGAGATACATTCATACTATCTTTCTGAAGTTGTATTACTGCAGGGAAGAATTCAGGTCCACAGGGCTTTCAGAAGTACAGTAATAAGATGCTCATCGAGAGAGAAGAAATCAGGGTTTGGATCTATTCTCCAAGAGATGTTATTCAATATTTTAGCCAGTGTCTTTGAAAGAAAAAGTGCACAAACAGAACAGAACTAGTGTATTTTTCTCATAATATGAATGCGTCGATTACAAGGCTCTAGACTCCTGCACTCTCCTCTATACACTCCCTCTCTTGAGTTCTTCACCGCAGAGTCTGCTTCAAAATGGTGGAGAGATTTTTACTTGAAGCATTTCTGCACAGCCTGTTGACTAAGGCATCTTTCTACGAGTTGTGAGACTTTTTTCCCCTTGTTTTTGAATGCTGTTATGACAAGGAGCGATCTGAATCCAGATGACCTGCATTCTATACAAGAAATCTAGTCACTAGACTGCCACAAAAATTCAGTTCATATTGGGTTAGAGATTAGGCTCTTTAGAGAATACAGGCATACAAATCATAGATTTTAGGTGGGAAACAGGTTCCCCAAGTGGTCACAGTTCAGGAGATGTGCAGGGTCACCAGGCACTAAAGAATTTTAAAGTCAGTGATGTGTCTGGTGATGACAGTCATCATGGTCAGATGAACCTGAATAATTATTACTTCTTTTAAGTCACAGTTTGTACTTCTGTTGCTCAATGTGTGTTTTAGACGGTCGCAACCTTCTCAAGACCTAAGCCTTAGTTCTTCCTTTATCACTAATTATATATTTTCTGCTTGCCAAATGTTAACAAATCTGTGAATGTAAGACTTCCATTCACTATTTGTAAGGCTGATTTTGTTCAGTTGACAGCAATTTTATTAATATAAAAGGAAACTTCAACTTTTTGATCAAGTGGAAGCTTCTACCTTTCAGTTGTTTTTATGTCATACAGCACAAATTGATCTCTGCAGTGTTTTGGATGCCGGAAATGAATAAAAACTACTACTGAATACAGCAGATGTTAAAATGCTGATGAAAGCTCGGGAGAAGAAACATCAATTAACTTTGTGACTATGTTTCGATGAAGATGATGAAATAAAAATCTCTTTTGCAGATCATCAGACTCATCAAATTTCTGCTCATGACTAGACAAAATTTTAGTCAGTGGCACATTTGATCTTGAAAAATCCAAAGAAACCAATTTTCTGGGATTTTTTAATTCAACAAAAATTCATTTAGTCTTGTGAAGGACCAGTGTTTCTTAGTTCAGATGTCTTCAAAACAAGAATCCCTTGATTCTTTCTCCTTCTTTCAAACTAAGTCATGTAGAATTGGACGAATTAAAAAAATCATTTTTATGATAATCAGTGAACAATAATCACATTTACAATATTGATTATTGCTTTTACATTTAGAACAGTTACACTCCTACACTGTAAAATCGGAATAATAGAGTAGCCTAAATTATGTACAGACAGGTGGTGTGATATAAACTGCTTACCTTTGAGAGGACCTTTCTGATTTTACCAGATTTAATCCCCCAATATTTCACAGGTATCCCCTCTCTCATCTTTTCAGATTCTTTTCTTACAGTCAGGACATTCATTTTCTTAATCAAATCTCAGTTCTGCAATTGTTTTCATAACAACAAAATGTTGATCTCATTACTTTCATAGGTTTAATTTCTGAAAGTTTTTTTGTATGTATTACAATATCTCTAAATCTTAGATTTACCTCTTCTGGGATGCCTGAGGACTTATCCTGTACCACTCTGTTTGAGATTAATTTTGTTGACTATATAAATAATTTTTCCATAGAGAGCTATTCCTGACCAAAACATACATTTAATGCCAGCACATACTAAAAAAAAAACCAAACCAACAGAAAGAAGCCAGTGATTTGAGTTCCAGAGGCATTTCCCAAGTCTCTAGGAAAATTAGTTTGATAACTAAAGTGAGCACTTTTGACTGAAGTTTAGACAAATAATTTTTCCTCTGAAATGATACTTAAAACTAAAAAGTTATATTTACCAGCACTCTTGGAACCCATATTCAATATCCTGAATGTCTATGATTTCAGATACTGACTGTGAGGAACGTGGTAAATAGGCTGAAACCCACAAGGTCTGTTTTCATTTTCTCTTTGACTTGTTATTTTAAACTTATATCATTATTATTTTGACAGCAGGAAATAGAAATAAAATGTTTTACTGAAGAGCATCAGACATGAGTTTTTGACGCTATTTCTATGATCTCGACAACGCTAAAGTGGCCTGCACAGTGCAAGTGATAGCTGTCATACTCCCATCGCCAAAAGCAAATCTGCTCTCAGCGATCATAAAACTGGGAGGGTATAAATGTCAGCAAAGCATCCTAATGTTATTTTAAAGTGGGGTTTTATTTTTATGTATACTTACAACCCCCTAGAAAAAATATTGATAACAGGGGGAAGAAGGAAATAGCAAGTAAGGTAATTATGCTGCCATGGTTACTCTCAGAAGAGAAAGCTCACGGAAAACTTTAATACAATTCAAAAAGGATAAAACTAATAGCGTTCAACCAAGACACAGAATGGTTTTATAGATTTTGTTACAAAAAATTTACAAAGTCAGACCTTGACTGTGTCTGCCTGAAGTTGAGGGTAACAGGAATGAATCAGCGTAAAGTTCTGGCCTGCTGGGAAATATCCCGACAGTAAGAAGAAAGGTACTTTTATACACTCTAACAAACCAGAATACATTACAATATTTCTGTGAAGAGACAGGTGCACCTGTCCACCCATTGTAAACCAAAAATAAAGGCATTTTAGGGCAAGTAGCTCCTTAAGTAACACAGCTTTTGGGTCATGCATCATTTCCATAGATGAGATGCCTACGTTACTTTTTGTGAAACTCAAGTAAGTTTCCTAGCAACCCAATCGTTTTCTCTGTGCGGGATAAAAACACATCAGCATTATATAGAAGTTGAGAGTCTTTGACAGCATCATGGTTTTTGACCACAGCAATTAATTACCAAACATGCTGGCATCAGTTTGAAGTCCTCTTCTTCAATAAGATAAGTATCAGCAAAGTACTTTGCTTAATGCTAATGCATTTCATTTTCTGCTACATGATAAAATCAGATTCTGTGTATCTAGTACACTGTGCAAAGTGCAGAGCATCCTAAACAAAAATCTTCAAATCAACCTCCTGTTTTTGCATGTACAATGTCAAGGATAGTAAACACCACGTCATGAAGGTGACTTTTAAAGATTTATTTTAGGAGGTAATTAATGGCCTAAATAGAAAACCTTTCTAGAAAAAAAAAAAAACTTCCTCCTTTTTCCTGTGGGTCGTTTGTTTGTTTTGCTTAGCTTGCTTGTTTGTTTTTAAAGCAATTTTTCCAATTCTGCAGTGTTAGATAATAGCCAACAATGTCAACTAACTCAGGACTGGTAGCTAGCTCCAGAACTGGAGCAGTAAAGAATATAATTTGCAACTGAAATATCAAGGTAATTGATTTATGTTGCCCTGTCTGTACGGTTAAGCTATTAACAGATGAAAGGGATCTCAGAAAAACAGAAAAAGAGCCCAAACAAACATGGACAAGTGAAAAAAGATTCCCCATTATTATTTCAAATCCTGTGCTGAAATATCTCTACCTTCCTATGGCAAGAGACTATCTCTTGAAAAAGCCTACATGGTGCCCTGTAGCCTAACAGTTCTCGAGTTTATGGAACATATAAAAGAATGATGACATTAACATTTAGAGAGCCTTTTCTTTTATAGTGGATTATTTGTGGTTCAGCAAGCATGTTCTTGAATAAACCTAGATCTCCTCTTCATATATCACTAATAGTTCAAAACACAAGGATTTTGCAGTATTTCCTTTTACTGCACGTTAGAGATAGGTACAAGGCAAGCTGAAAGAACATGTCACTGCAGTTTACAGTAAAAAATTATATTAATTTCTCTTGTACCATTTTGGAAAAAAAAAAAAAAAAAAAAAAAGAGAGGGTTTTTTTTTCAGATAGATATAGGGGACAGGAGAAGCAACTAATTTATAACACTTCAGAAGCTATACTACTCCAGAAAGAAAAAGAAAAAGAAAAAAAATACCCTAAACACCCAGAGAACAGGAATTATATTTGTAACTTGCTCTTTTACTTAAGTTACTACAACCTGTATTCCCTTTTCCAGGAGTAGCTCAGAAACTGGACCAGACTTTCATTTGAGAGGAATCCATGACAGCAGTTCCTGCGGTGTTTAGCCCATGATTACGTCTCTTCCAAGCTGAAGGAAGACGCAATGTACCGTCGCTGACTTCTGACCTTTTTAAAAGGTAAATCTCCTACCTGTTTGTATTCAAGTATCTGGGCTTGGCAATCTTTGTAGCATTTTTATTTTTTTTAGGTTACCTCTATCACCTACAGTGATATAATAAGGATTATTCACCTATGAGGCAGGCTATATTAGAGATGTGTATTTTCAACACAATGACTCCTATAATATGCAGGCAATATGATTACAAAACAAAACTGCAGACACCTCATATTACCTCGTTAAGGTTATGGACTAATATTATGGTAATTTATAGCTCCATTGCACATGGTTGTTTAAAAGATTTTAAAAAGAAAGAAGGAAAGAACCAAGCACATATAACACTGGCCTGTAACTTGACACAAACTGGGAATACACTTTAACTAAATGACCTCATTAAATTTTGGAAGTCTATTATTTCTTGTCTGATTATTATTCTAAATATAATACTCCAGCTTCAGTGACTCATGCATAGTACCTCAGGATAGATTTCTTTTTGATGTACACTGCATTAGTCATACTTATCTATTAACACAGATGATATGTGGTGCAATCTCTACACCTGCTGCCATATTCTAGGAAGAAAATATTAATATATTACTTGGTTCTGTAATTAACACTGGTATATAAAGCAATGCAAGTCCAAAATAGCTTTTAGGATTCAGGATTGGATAATGAAAAAAACATTTTTCTCCTCAAAGTTGTTTCATTGATACTGTTAGAGATAATTTATTATGCTAATAACAATTCCTCTAGTTCTTGCAAGAAGTACGACGTAAAAGAAGAAAAATATGAAAGCTAGTGGAGAGTCTTTTCTGCAAAACATGAAGTTAGCCGCCACAAAGTTAAGTTCTTACATGCTAAAAATCAAAAGACCTTCAGATATCAGCTTTCCCTGCAGAAACTAAAAATCAGACCAAACATATCGATTCCTGACTAGGTCACAGATCTCGACTGGTTCTTGTCCCATCCAAATTAGCAGGATCCATGGCAAGATTTGAATGATTATGTATTAGCAGACCAATTGTGAAAAGAGAATTTCCTTGTTAATGCTGCAGGACCAAACTTCAAGTGCTAAATGAGAAGAGGATTTCTGTAAAAAGGAACGATAGCTAAAAAGGATATCTTTTGTTTAAAAATTGAGCATCATTACCCTGACCTCTTCATCATTCAACAAAGTAAGAGTGAAGTCCTGCACCTGGGGAAGGATGACTCCAGAACCCAGTATATATGCTGGAGAATGCCCATCTGGAAGGCATCTTTGCAGAAAAGGACCTGGGGATCATGGTGGACATCAAGTTGAACATAAGCCAGCAGTATGCCCTTGTGGCAAAGGCAGCTAATGGTATCCTGGTCTCCATTAGGAAGACCACTGCCAACAGTTGAGGGAAGTGACCCTTCCCCTCTGCTCTGCACTGGTGGGGTCACACCTGCAGTGCTGGGTCCAGTTCTCAGCTCTCCTGTACAAGGCAAACATGGACATACTGGAGAAAGACCAGTGAAGGGACAGGAGAAAGGAAGGCTCAGGGGGATCTTATCAATGTATATAAATACTTGAAGGGAGGGTGCAAAGAGGACAGAGCCAGGGTCTTTTCAGTGGTGCCCAGTGATAGGACCAGAGGTAATAGGCATAAAATAAACCATGGAAGGTTGTGGAGTCTCCATCCATTTAGAGATATTCTAAAGTGGGCCTGGGCAACCAGCTGTAAGTGGACCTTCTTGAGCTGGGGTAGTGGACCAGATAACCTCAAGAGATCCCTTTCAACCTAAGCCTCTCTCTGATTCTGCAATACTGTTCCCTGTCCTCTTACAAAGATGACATCCTATACCATTTCCTCACCTCCTGAGAAGTGCATCTTATGAAGGAGCTGAACCGGAACTACATTTTTTGAACATTACCAACCCAGCAGGATGTTCTATTAGGGAAATAAGGTTATAAAATGTCAGAGTAGGGGAAACATAGTCATTGCTCCTTGTCTTTCTAATACTGCACTACAAAAATAAGAGCATGCTGGATCTCCTAAAAAGAGAAAAGAAACTTCCCAGGATTCAAAGTTCCCCTCTCTTTCTTGTCTCACTGGTATTCTTGTTTGGTGTTTGGCTTTCACTAATGTCAGTGATGCCAATATTTCTAGGTCATCTGGCTTGTAGGTAGAAGGATGTTTGGGACTTATAAGGGAATAGCAGCATTTTTGCATATGATTGGCAGCTGTCAGGTTTTTGTTTTGTTTTGTTTTGTTTTTGTTTGGAAGCTGAACTGACAAACTGAAAAAAAATGCAGATCAAAGTGAATACAACATGTGTAAAACAGAAAATAAAATCTTGCTGGGGATGAATGAACCATTTTAGTTCTCTAGGCTCCTTTTACATAATTGCAGAATTTCCATGTGATATGACCAGAATAACCAGTTTTTGGAAGTTACCCTCCCTCCTCTGCTCAGGGAAACTTGACACATATTGTCCAACTTCCAGAAGACTGTCAGGGCAGTCATGCTCCAGAGTCACTCTCAGTGCCTTTCTGCAGTTCATACAGAATTATCTAGGAAGCAGCATAGCTTAACTTGCTGAAAATAGGAATACTACACCTCAAAAACTTCACAGTTGTTAGCTCTACGCATGGGTGACTGGCCTTCCTCTAGGAGATAACAGACATAGTGTCAAATACCTATAAATAAAGGAGAGGACAGAACCATGGACCAAGATTTTCCAAGCACTGTAACTAGGCTGCTGAGCAAAGCATTTCTTTCTTCCCAATTTTGTGATCCAGACTGAAACATTCAAGATTAATGTTGTGAGTGATTTATGTCAAAATTTGTAAACATCTGTGTCTAGACTGATTTTGCTCACTAACACTTTTTCCTCATCTGACACAAAAGGTGTCATAAGGTGTTAAGGATTGGCTGCAGAGCGCTTTGAGATACATGTACAAAAGCAACTCTTATAGCTATTACTGATTCAAAGAAGAGTGGTTTCTTAAAGCATCTTGATGGTGTGTTTGATCCAGTCAAGTTGCAGCACTGCTTTAAGCACCCCTGGGAGATTGTTTCTTATTGCATATAGTTTTACTGTAAGAAACATACGGCTATAAAGAAAAATATGCCTAAGTCCTTCCTCTACTTACTTCCCTTCAGTCACTCCTGGTTACTTCTCTCTAAACCACCCTGTCTGATTCCTCTCTCATTTACCCTCTTAAAACACTTACAGATATTTAGCGCGTCATTCATGAATCATTATTTAGACAGGCACTCCATATTTAGCTCTTCTCCTTTTCCTCATAAATCAGTCCTTTCCAGACCCTCAATCATTTTTATTGGTCTTTCATAACTGCTGATAGTACTCATAAATGAAACGTCTGTAATGGCACTAAGCAAGAAAAAGGGAACAAGAGACTAAGGCTGGAGTTAATAAAATAAAAATAAAACATAACCTAACTTGGGCATCCTCTTTATTTTGGCAATCAAGTAGACATAAATAATAGCACAACAAGGCAAATGAATTACCAGAAGCCAAACTGAGGCCCAGGCATACCTGCTGACATATTTATGAGTCTTGTAGAAAGGGAAGTAGAAAAACAGTTAATGTGAACATCTATTTCTGTTTTTCAAATAGACATTCTAATATTCTGTGCACAAGTGGTAGCTGACATTCAAAACTTAAAACATCTCAAAGCAGGACTCACAACCTATGTGAACAGCATCTGTTGTCATAGGACAACTTTCTGAGCCCATTTATCTTAACTTGGATTAGAGATGGTTTCATGAGATCCTTCACAGTATTTAAGATACATCAAGCTTCAGAACAGTTATCATTTTAATCAAGATCGGGTGAAGGCTCAGCAGGGAAAGAATCCCATTTTTGACAGTCTTATATTTACAATATTGCATCCTAATAGTTTTAGTTTAAAAGAAGGTCACCTCCTTTTCCCCTGTGAGACTGAATGTGAGAATGAATGCCGGGACCCTAGAGTTTAAAGTTTAAAAGGTGAGATGTCAGTTTTACTGAAACCATGTACAGGACTTTAAGCTTTCTCATGAAGAGACAGCTTTTTAACAAAGACCTTTCTGAATGATTTGTCATAGAAGAGGCAGAAAACTTTACGGGAGTTCAAAGAAACTGCCTTCAGCCAGCGAGGCCAATAGGTGCTCTCTGTCTCTGTGTGGTGTGTGTGACAATACACACATGACAAATTTCTAAATGTATGGAAAACAAGAGGTATGAAGATGAATCCAGCAACATCTATTTTTCGATTGTATTACTGTGTGTTTGAAAAATAAAGAAAATTAGAAAGTAACATTTATAAAAGCAATTGTTTTCTACATAAATTTCAGGAAAAATGTTGAAAACAATAATTCTCAATATATATTAAGTTGTAGCAGCTCACTAGTACAGTTTTATAGCCTTTCTTACGGATTCTTTATCAAGCTTATCTTAAAACCTATTTTTAACTGCTTATAACTTGACAGGTTTCGATTTGTTTTGCTCTTAAACAAAGCATAAGATGGTAGCCCTTAAGATGCATTTCAAATTTAAAAAAAAAAAAAGTATTCAAATCTTCTGTTTTGGCACTGCAGGTATGTAAAAACATAGAACACTTAAAGTTCTAAAGACAATACTGATAATGAAAAAAAAAACACAGATATTTTACAAAGAACTCATTCCTCCTATATGCACACACTCTCCTCTCTGCTTTACCTCAATGATTCAGACAATAGGAAACAAAATGTCTAGAAGCCTTCCAGACTAAGATGTGCTTTTTATTTAGCTGAAAAATGGACCCAAAATAAGGCGTTGTGATGCAAAAGGAACATAAAACAGCCCTCAGCACTTCAACCTAACTTTTAGCTTTCATCTGACCTAACAGAATACTTTGCTAGTTTGAAGACTCTCTAAACTTCTCTGATGAAACTTTTATGACTGCAGTGCTTTAAGTTAAAATAGTGAAAGAAATGAGTCCATAATCTAGAGTAAGTATTAAAAGCTGAAGTTTTAATCATTACCTCTGATTAAGAAACTCCATTCATCAATCATTCTCTTTCAAAGTCTGTGAATAAAGAAGGCATACCTATACACTGTCATTAAATACAGGCATCTGATTAAGATAGTCCAGACTGCTTAAAATAAATGACAGTCTTGGCACCCAGGAATCTTGGAGATGATTGGTAAGAATCAGCTATACTGCAAACATAAGAAATACACTGGATACAAGTGTTTTGTCTCTGCACGTCTTCTGAAGGGCTTTTGTAATGGAATATCCCTGAAGAAAAACAGTTTCAGGCTAGGGTGAGTACATCAATTTCCTAAGTACCATTGGTACAATCTCTCTCATGTGGGGGAGGGGAGGGCTGAGTGTGCTTGCTGTCAGTCGTGCATTTACTTGACTTCACATATACTACATTTATTCTCTGTGTATTTTGTTTTACAAATGGCTATATCGAGATTAACAAACGGGGACCTGAAAATCTGATGATTTAATTCACATCACAGGCTGTATTTTCTGAGATTTTGGTCTATCCTTACTTGCTAGGAAAGAATAAGAGGAGAAGACATGCACAGTGAGGAGCAAGTGAAATGTGGAGATGAATACCTAATTGTGCGATGAAGTTGACAAGAATACTTTGGCCTCTCTGATGCTGGGATACAGTTCAATGAACTGGTAAGGAGGGAGAGAGGTCACGTCATGAAAAAGAGGAAGAATATAATATCTTCACCTTGAGAATATCACACCACCTTGCAGCTTTTAAGGAAAACCAGCAGTGGTGCCAGTGACAAAAGCCTACAGGTAAATATAAACACTGGTGTTTGGTCAGAAGGCTAAAGTCATGGTGGTGGTTGCGGTGGTGGTGAGATTACATTATACTTCACAGACTTAGATAGGGAGGAATTCAATGACGGATAACTGTACGGTGAGGTCAGAGGTACAGGAAACACGCAAGCGATCTGGAAATCCTATTAGATGGTCAAATGTATGATAACTGAGAATCAGCAGGACACTGACTGGAATGACTAACCCCAACAGTTATAGGAGGACAGGTAGGCAGAATTAGAAGAAGCATTGACTTGTATGTTAATTATATCTAACAGCTGTTTTGACATCCAGAATTTAGCAAGATCCTTCTCTTTAAAATGGCTGGGCAATTTAAAGGAAGCAGAGAAAACAGATGTTACTTTTGCTGGAGGTCTCAGAGCCATGAGGCCAACAGACAGTTTGTGAGATTTTATCTCACACGGCTGTAGCAGTAGCAAATACCATATAAAGAAGCAAAAGAGCATTATCTTCTGTAAGACAAGTGAGGCGATCTTTTTCTCATCCCAGCACTGGCAATGCCTCAACTTGAGCACCTCAAACAGTTCTTCTGGGCACCAGTCCCCAACAAAGTTGTGGGCTGGCAGAGATGCCCGTAGCAGAGCAGGGATGAAGAGCTGCAGTCATGAAAATCTGAGGAAACAGTTCAAGATTTTTGGCAACCTAAAGGCAAATCTTAGGGGGAACACGGTAGCAATTGCTGCTGAGCAGCTCATCTACTACCTCTATAGGAGAACAGGACAAAAGTAGCAGGTTTAAGTAGAAGAGGATTTTCCTTCAATATCATAAAAACTCTTTTAATTGTAAAGCTAAGCCATGTAGTCGTGATCTGGAAACTCCATTCAAATAACTGTAAAAACTTGGGACATTTAAGACTAGGCTGGCTACACAAGTACCTGTCAGGAGTTTCATGTGTAAAATTCATCTTGAATTTCTGGGTCTCTTCTACGCCTGTTTGCTAAGACAACATATATAAAAGCAAATAAAAAAGATCAGGGTCTGCTCTCTGGCCCAGAGGACAGCTGAAAGTGTGTAGCTTGTACAGAGATTGCTAAGCTTACTTACTGCATATTTCCTATCCTATAGCTGCATTTAGAAAGCCTCTTGACAGCCCTCTTTTCCAAACAGTGCTTGCCAATTGTCTAGGCAACAATTGGTTGGCACAAGACAAAAACTATGTCAGGGACGTGGCTAAACAAAGCAAGGATATGGACTTGAGCCAGTGATCCAGTCCCTGCCTGTATTCTTTTAGGTCTAGTAGTATAGGTGTAGCTCGCATACCAGGACCAGGACCAGTTAATTCTCTGGATAAATAATATGTGAATGAAATTCAGTGCCAACTACTGCAAAGTAAAGCACACAAGGAAAAAAAAAAAAAATACTCTAATTCTACAAATTCATAGATGGATTCTGAATTAGATATTACAAGCCAGCAAAGAGATTTTGGAATGATTACAGATCTGAAAACATCAATAACAATAAAAAGATAAATTGAAAATGTGAATTGTTTTCTAATAAACAAAATAGGAAATTAAACAAAAGCAAAGAAAATGGAAAACATAATTATGCTGCTCTACAACTTCATAATGCAGGGAAATCTCAAATACTGTGTACACACTTCATGCCACTTATCTGAGACACAAAGTTATGATACTATTCGCAGCACACATTAAGTGACAAGGATGTCTGGTAGTATGGAACAGCTTTCTACGGCTCTGGAAATCTCGAATACAATAATTCACAGAGGCAGGAAGAGATATCAGGAAACGAACACTCTCCTCTTGCTCTCTTTCTTACATTTTTTTCTTTTGTCAACTGAGTGAGTTGAACTCTCTTAGACAGTTCTTGCAAGCGCTTCTAAACCTCTGATCATCCCAATAGCTTCTGTTTACATCTGTTGCTTTTTAAAACTTGCTTCTTCAGTGCAACAGGCTCCTTGACAATCTCAAAGACAAAAAGGAAGCCTACAGAGGGTAGAAGCAAGGACAGGTAGCCTGGGAGGAATACAGAGAAATTCTCTGAGCAGCCAGGGATCAGGTTAGGAAAGTTAAAGCCCAGATAGAGTTAGATCTGGCCAGGGACATCAGGAGTGACAAGAAAAGCTTCTATAGGTAAGTCAGTGACAAAAGGAAGACAAGGGAAAATGTGGGCCCTCTCTGAAATGAAAGAGAAAACCTGGTTACCTGGGATATGGAAAAGGCTGAGGTCCTCAATGACTTTTTTGCCTCAGTTTTTACTGGCAAGTGCTCTAGCCACACTGCCCAAGTCACAGAAGGCAAAGGCAGGGACTGGGAGAATGAGGAACTGCCCAATGTAGAAGACCAGGTTCAAGACTATCTAAGGAACCTGAAAGTACAAAAGTGCATGGGACCTGTTGAGATTCATCCATAGGTCCTGAGGGAACTGGTGGATGAAGTTGCCAGGCCACTTTCCATCACATTTGAGAAGTCATGGTAGTCCAGTGAAGTTCCTGCTGACTGGAAAAGGAAGACCTGGGGAAGTACAGGCCAGTCAGTCTCACTTCTGTGCCCAGCAAGATCATGGAGCAGATCCTCCTGGAAACTCTGCTAAGACACATGGAAAATAAGGAGGGGATTGGTGACAGCCAACATGGCTTCACTAAAGGCAAATTGTGTCTGACAAATGTGGTGGCTTTCTATGACAGCATTACAGCATTAGTGGATAAGGGAAGAGCAACTGATGTCATCTATCTGAACTTGTGCAAAGCATTTGACACTATCCTGCATGACATCCTTGTCTCTACATTGGAGAGACATGGATTTGACAGATCCACTGGGTGGATATGGAATTGGCTGGATGGCCACACTCAGTGGTGACCAGTAATGAGTTGCATTCCTCAGGGATCGATTCTGGGGCCCGTGTTGTTTAACATCTTTGTTGGTGACATAAACAGTGGGATCAAGCACACCCTCAGCAAGTTTGCTGACAACACCAAGCTGTGTGGTGCAGTTGACATGCTGGAGCGAAGGAATGCCATCCAGAGGGACCTGGACAGGCTGGAGAGGTGGGCCTGTGCAAAACTCATGAAGTTCAGCAAGGCCAGGCCAAGTGTAAGGTCCTGCACTGGGGTTGGGGCAAACCGAAGCACAAATACAGAATTGAATGAGAATGGAGTGAGAGCAGCTCTGAGGCGAAGGATTTGGGGGTGCTGGTTGATGAGAAGCTCAACATGAGCCGGCAATGTGTGCTTGCAGCCCAGAAGTCCAACTGTATCCTGGGCTGCATCAAAAGCAGCAGGTCCAGGAGGCCAGCAGGTCAAAGGAGGTGATTCTGCCCCTCTGCTCCCATGAGACCCCACCTGAAGCACTGCGTCCAGCTCTGGGGTCCCCACCATAAGGAGGACATGGACCTGTTGGAGTGAGTCCAGAGGAGGGCCACAAAGATGATCAGAAGGCTGGAACACTCTCCTGTGAAGACAGGTGGAGATAGTTGGGGTTGTTCAGCCTGGAGAAGAGAAAGCTCCAAGGAGACCTTATAGCAGCCTTCTAGTACTTAAAGGGGGCCCACAGGAAAGGTGGAGAGGGACTCTTTCTCAGGGAGTGTAGCGATAGGACAAGGGGTAACAGTTTTAAACTTAAAGAGGGTAGGTTTAGATTAGGTATTAGGAAGAAATTCTTTACTCTGAGGGTGACAAGATGCTGAAACAGGTCGCCCAGGGAAGTTGTGGAGGCCCCATTCCTGGAGGTGTTCAAGGCCAGGTTGGATGGGCCTTTGAGCAATCTAGTGGAAGTGCAAGGTGTCCCTGTCCATGGCAGGAGGGTTGAAACTAGATGATCTTTAAGGTCCCTTCCAACCTAAACCATTCTATGACTCTATGATAACCCAGGTCTGCATTGCTCTTTTTTATGATCCAAATACATTCACCTTAATAGTCATCCATAGTCAAATAATGAAAACTACTGAATCAAGGAGAGCAGAAGATGCTTTATGACTCTGAAAATCAAGCTATTTTCATTTAGGTACATGTTAAAGAGTCTAACAGTCAGCCATTGATTAAATATAAAAACCCCACAAACAAACCACAAAACTAAGACCACTGAAAACAAAGCAGAAGAAATATGAAATGTGAATAACTGGAAAAAGCTAAAACAACAATGGACAAAAAGCTGGAAGTCTGTTTTCTCCTTTGTTTTCTTTATTTCTCCCATGACTAGTGGTTCCATCCATTCCATTTGTGTTTAACATAAAATATCACTAACATACTGATACACTAGAGTCCACATTCTAATTTTAATGAAAATCAAATATATCTGCTGGTGTATTTTTTGCTTCAGAGGAATAATTGCACATTTATGCTGTTTTAAATGAGAACAGAATTTGGCTCACTACATTTTTTACACACTTCACTAGTTGGGTACTGAGAATGTCTTACTGGATTGGTTGGATTTTTTCCTCATAAGAAACAGACGTGATAATTTGTATTTGGCAGTTAAACACCTGGTCACTAAATATTTAAAATTCTGAAATGAAATGCCTCTCAATAAGCTATGAAGCAATAATATGCAAATACTTACTTATAGTCAATCGGCATATAACAAGGTATGAACAATGTGTGTGCATTTTAATGAAGTGATGTAAATTACCTCAGAAGCTGGAAGACACTGCCAAAAGTTTGAATTGTATCCAAAATAAGAATGTCTGTTTTCCCTACAATCTGCTGAATGCAGAATGCATTAGTATCTCGGCACTGCACAGCTGTGTTTTTCTATCGAAGCAGGATAATGCCTGCTTTCAGATTTGGAAAAAAAAAGCCCTTCCTAATTGAGTTGGTACCTTTATCTGCATTCAAGCTGCTGCTTATTTATTTTTAAATAACCGAATTCTGGTGACATTTTATGCTGAATGGAACACACAGTTTAAAAGAGTTAGGCATTCCGTGGCAGCCTTCTGCTATGGAAACACAGTACCTACTTAAGATGGACCTTGATCTTTTTTCTTTTTCCTCATGACTAATCAACCTAAATTTCTTTGTGATCTCACCTATGGCCTCAGACTTGTTCCACCTTACTGTCTGAAACAATTTTATAGGACAATCATAACATAGAGCCACAGTTCTCCCTTTAACTGTCCTGGTGCAATATCCAGGTCCATGCCTCTTCAAGGGCAGGCTCCTCTCTTAAAGGGGAGACTCTCCTCTTGGTGAGAAGGTCTCCATCACTTTCTCCTCCATACTTTGCTAGTGCAAACAGTATGCTTTAGCTCCAGAAGATCTGGAGAGCCCAGCAAGATGATATCAAGGGCAGGGCTGCTCAAGTGAAGGATTCGAGATAAATCTAAGTCATGAATAAATGGTGCCTGAAACACTCCATGGCTCCAGACATGAAGTGTTTGTGATGTTTTGTGAAGAGTCTCTTGCTCCTTTCTCATTTTCTGGTGTCACAGGGAGGAGACCCGCCTTGCTACATTTGGCACATGTGAGAGCGCTGTTGAGCAGCCTAGCATAAATGTGGCTGCTCTTTGCTGGGGAAGAGTTCAGTGAAGTCAGATCTAGAAAAAAATATCAAAACCTGATGAAAGCGATCTTCAATACAATTTCCCTACAGTTATGAGCCATGGTATCTATACAAAGTAGAACATGCTCTTCTTTTGCAGCAGAGCTATACTACTCCAGACCCCTCTTGTCCACTGAGAGGCCTCAGACTGCTATAATATTTCTGAGGCACTCTGTTATTCTGAAGTCAAAAGCAATTTCTCTTCTCAGTTATACTCCACTGTAACACAGAGAACCTGTACTTACATAGTTAGAGTTAATAATGGTGCAGAGTCCCAGTTGGAAGAAGTCCATAAGTATGTGCTTAAGTCTTTTTATACTTAGGAGTTTGATCGAACTGAATCACATGCTTTAAGATTAATAAAAGTTTATCTTAAATTTAAAAAAAAATATTATTATTTCATACACAAGCCTGTATTCAGGCTTGTGCAGGAAAGAAATCACATTTCAGTAGTGTATTAGAAGACGGTAGACCATTAGATAATATAAATAAATCTTTGCAGTTCCACTGTCTTCATTACAGCAAAGAATCCAGCCCCTGAACCAAGATAATTTGTTCATTTTGTTCTTAACTCTCCCTAATGTTACAAACACATGCTTTTCAGAAAGTTGTGATTCACTTATTTATATATTTTCTCACACAACTACTTTTTAGTGTTTACACTTACTGTTGTATTCTAATCAAGCCAAATTTTTATTTCATACCTTTACTTTCTATCTGAGCATATTTCAGCAAAGTAGAGAGGCGATCTGATTACCATGTGTCAAATATGACTCCTTTTACACTTTTCTATTAAGGCGAGGAAACCTTATTTAACAGTCTTTTATCAGTTTTGTACAGGAAGAATAAAGTTCTGTTCACACAAGAGATTTGTGGTTTATTAACTTAAGTTTTTTTATAAAGTGAATTAGTTAAACTCCATTGTGGATGTATAACTCAGTTTAAAAGCAGTTTATTTCAGTTTAGCTTAAACAGATTCCAATTTATGCTAAATTGAAAAATGCCTCATTTAAACCACAATAAAAGTAGCTTCACAACTTCATTTACTGGTTTAGTTAAATTAGTTAGATTTATTACATTTGGTTGAACCAACATAATAGTATCACAGATCCAAGGCTGGAATCTTAAGCTAACGTGTAGCCTGGCAACTTTATCAATTTTAGCGGCAGATATCTGCTGGTATTGCTAATTATCTTTCTGCTTTAAGCAGTGATTAACAAAGACCACCTGAAAAGGGTTACTGTGCAGAGCAACAGCACTGTGCATGCGAGTGAGACTTAACAGTATCTCACAATGGTCTACCAAACAGTTCATACCAAGAGCAAGTTAAAATAAGGATTGGAACAAACCTCAAATGCATCAAGAAAAACTGAACCCTATGCAGATCCTCATTATGACATGTAATTGGTTTGTGATAAAAGTCTTTGTTTTCTGAATCATTTTCCAGTGATCTCAGTAATCCCACACTGAGAAGGGCAAACATTACGGTGGCTCCTCTAGGGACTCTCTAAAGTCATGGCTATGCATGACCCTAGCCCAGGTGAAGAGAACTCACTGCTCATGTGACCTGTCCTCGCTGACTGTAAGCTTGCTGTAAGTACGGGTGAAGATTCAGCTGGGCAAAACCATTAGCAAAGAAAGTCACTTGATGAACAAAGAGAAGAAAGGAGGAGCCCATGACCTTAGCCTCAGCCTAGGGCTCCCAGGAGTCTACCACCAGCTCTCCATCAGGACATGGATAGTTCCTTGATGACAAAAATGAATTCAAACACATACCCAGGCAGCACCACATTACTACTCTAATGTAGTTGCAATGATATAAACTTTTGCAGAGGGACTTCAGATGGCAGAATCAAAGTGCATCAAATTTTAGCCTCAACCGGCAGAATAACCAAACATTCACAGAGTTGCAATTATTCGGACCCAATGAGTGGGTACATGCTCAGTTACCGCTGTTCTTTATGCTGTTTTTCCCAAGCAAATGAAGTCTTTTGAAATTATCAAATACCTGTAAGCTACCATTTTTTTCAACTATCACAGACCGGTAATTCAGATGTCATTCAAAATAAATCTGTGGCTGGACTCAATGCATTATTTTTTTTTGTTTTGTTTGTATCTTCAGTTTCATATGTTTGAAAACAGACTTTGCTTTTCATAAAATGAAACTTTTCATCACAACAAAAAGACGGAAAGCACAAGTTCTCTATTTAATATTTCATGAATATGTGTCTTCATTCAGCTTAATAGGGGTGTTATGGGTATTAACCCTTTCACAAATCATTTCTTCCCCCGCTTAAGTTATAAACTGTAGTCTAAGCACTATTTTACTTTACTTTCCCACTACATACAGTTAAACAACTACAGAAAGTTTGAACATATGCAGTCATTTGCACATATCTGCATACATTCATATGCATAAATACACATAGCACAGAAGGTGAAACTCAAAGAATGTGAGTTAAGAAACTGAAATTCTCTTCAAGGGCTGAGCTAGCTTTGAAGGTAACTCACTGACCTGTGAGGTAAACCAAGTACCACATAAATTTATATACTTATTTCCTTCTTAAAAAGAAGAAACACTACCTTGCAATCAGTTTGCAATTAAAACACTAACTTGTTAGCTGCAAGGTCTAAAGTAAGCACAGGATTCTTTTTTGTTCTTCACCTAGTTTGTGATCCTTTTTTCAGAAGGAGGGAATCTGCTATTTGGAAATTCCATTTACAAGCATTTTCATATCAAAATAGGTATCTTCACATGAAAGTCAGAAGAATCTTTTTTTGAAATATGTCCTTTTTAAGTTTTTCAAAGAATTCTTTTCAGAAAAGGAAAGCACCTCATCAGCTCTCATGCACACAAATCTTCAAATGCTGTTTTTGAAGAATTGCATTTAAAAGTATGTTCAGTCATATACCAAGCATGAGAAGCTGGAAAGAAAGTCTTTGAATCTGAACTCCAGCTCATCATAATCTGGTTAAAATTATCTCCAACACCACCTGTCATTATTAATGCAGGAAGAGAGGCAGAAAAATACCTTCAGCCCAGCTACATTATTGCAAATAAGGTCCATCTGCTTTTCACTGTTCTGTCATATAATAATAGCAGCTCTATTTATGATGGATTTAGGATTTTGCCTGTAGTGGATGAATGGGTAACTGCTTTTATTAAAAATGCTTTTCTTTGAGGGTGTTCTATTATCTTAGCAGATTTTATACCTAATTTTCATTCGAAATTTATACCTAATTTTTACTGGAATCCTCAGTCTTTGATATATTCTATTGCTAGGTAAATTATTTTGTCCAATTATTCATATTCTCATTTTATTTGTATATTCATATATATAAATAAATAAAATTACTCTATTTAGCATTTTGTGTTAAATGGTATAGCAGTGTAGAATCTGATTTAAAGGCATAATGGCTATAAGAGCCATTTTATAATAGTCATGATAAAATATTCATTATCTGTGTCCTTTAAGGAAACACATTAAAAAATTAAAATCCACAGAAAAAGACTTAATTTCTAAAAGAGACAGCAAGGATGTTTGTTAAAAACAAATGAAAAGGAAAAGCTTAAAAGATAAAACGCTTGCTATTATCATGGGTAGCATTCAAAACAGAGCAAGGAGATTCAGGGTAAACACTGGGTGCGTCTACATTAGCTAGCAATGTGGTGCATCGACCCAGGGGCTGTGGCGGGACTTGTTCCTGGCTTGCTGTCTGTTGTCGAAGTCTACACAATTCCTAGTGGCTTTGTGTGCCCCAAAAAGAGTATGCTGGTCAGAACAACAAACACTCATCAGTAAGATTTTAAGCGGACCGAAAAAATGTAAAAGAGGCTATTAGCAGTAAAAGGTATCTTTGGAAATTGTAATTTGTGTCCAGACTAGAACAACAGAAAGAAGTTAAATGCAAAAGCATGACAACACAGGCCAAAAAAAGACTGTGAGGAAGTAATTCGTAAATGCTTTAAACTCAGAAAAGAAGCTTTTTTTTCTAGACTCATTAGATGAATCAGTAAAAAAGTCTTCAGTGGCTATAGATGATCAAAGTGTTGTATGAGCACTCAAAGAATCATAGAATCATTTAGGTTGGAAGAGACTTTTAAGACCATTGAGTCCAACCATTAACCTAACACTGCCAAAACCACCACTAAACCATGTTCCTAAGTACCACATCTGCATCTTTTAAATTCACCCAGAGACGGTGACACAACCACTTCCCTGGGCAGCCTGTTCCAGTGCTTGATAACCCTTGCGGTGAAGACATTTTTCCTAATATCCAATCTAAACTTCCCCTGGCACAACTTGAGGCTATTTCCTCGTGTCCTATCGCCTATTACTTGGAGAAGAGACCAATACCCCCCTCACTACAACCTCCTTTCAGGTAGTTGTAGAAAGCGGTAAGGTCTCCCCTCAGCCCCCTTTTCTCCAGTCTAAAATAACCCCAGTTCCCTCAGTTGATCCTCATAAGGCTTGTGCTTCAGACCCTTCACCAGCTTTGTTGCCCTTCTCTGGACACACTCCAACACCACAATGTCTGTCTTGTAGTGAGGGGCCCAAAAGTGAACACAGTCTTTGAGGTGGGGCCTCACCAGTGCCGAGTACAGGGGAACAATCCTGCTGACCCCACTATTCCTGATACAAGCCAGGATGCTGTTGGCCTTCCTGGCCACCTGGGCACACTGCTGGTCCTTTTCTGCCGGGCAGCTTTCCAGCCACTCTTCCCCAAGCCTGCAGCACTGCCATGGGGTTGTTGTGACTCAAAGTGCAGGACCTGGCACTCAGCCTTGTTGAACCTCCTACCATTGGCCTCAGCCCTTGGATCCAGCCTGTCCAGATCCCCCTGCAGAGCCTTCCCACCCTTAAGCAGAACAACACTCCTGCCCAACTTGGTGTCGTCTAAAAACTTACTGAGGGTGCACTCATCCCTTTGTCCAGATCATTGGTAAAGATGTTAAACAGAACCAGCCCCAATACTGAGCCCTGGCGAACACCACTTATGAACAGCTGGAATTTAACTCCATTCACCACCACTTTTTGGGCCCAGCCAGCCAGCCAGTTTTTGACCCAGTGAAGAGCATGCCTGTCCAAGCCATGAGCAGCTAGTTTCTCCAGGAGAATGCTGTGGGAAATGGTGTTAAAGGCTTTACAAAAATCTAGGTAGACAACACCCTCAGTTTTGCTCTCATCCACTAAACACAAGATCATAGCAGAAAAACTAGACTAATTCTTTCTTATTAATGGTGTTCACTACAAGGATTTTGGTTTTTCTTTTTCTTTTCCTTTTTTTTTTTCCTTTTAGTCATGATTCTAAATGTCATAGGCTGGAAATCCAGTAGAATAGGTTTTAGAATAAAGTGATAAAGTAAATCAATACATGATAAACTGAATAGAAACAAATCACCTGAACTGAATTACATTCACTGAAGAATGAATGCATGCAGTATGTGCAAATGTCTGATACTCCAAAACTTTTCTTAATTTCTACAATAAAAAAAAATTCAAGACAGAACTGGAACAGAGATGTGCAACAGAGTTGCAAGATACTGTAATGCTGAATAAATGAGCAACGAAATAGCAGATGAAATTCAGTGTTGATAAAATGTGAAGGTAGCTTCTAATCTGGGTATTTCTAGTCCTTCTAGTCTAGAAAGAGCACTTGGAGGATAGTTTTGAAAACCTTAGCTCAATACTCAGAGGTACTTAAAAGGCAAATACAACACTAGAATGTGTTAGAAGGAAATAGAGAACAAACCAAAATGGTACTTATGCCACTTTAAAGCCATGGTGTGATAGTATGCACGGTTCCACTTACCTGATCTTCAAATATATGAAGCTGAGAGAAGAACTTCAAAAGACACAGAAAATGGGATAAGGCTGATCAAAGAATTGGAATAGCTTCCATAAGAGAAGAAGCTATAACTGTGGATGGGAGAAGTTGACAGCCTATGACTCTAGAAGACTCTTCTTGGAATAGACAGGGCTATAAACTTATATGCAATGACAGATATGATGAAAGAGTGAATAGGAAATTATGTTTTTCATTATTTCTCCTACTAGGGATGCTAAATGAAATAAAGAACTAAAAAAAAATTGAAGGACTTTCTTTATGCTCCACACATTTCAGTTGTGGAATTCATTGCTATGAGGTTCTTCGAATGCCAGAATTTTAAATGGACTAGAAAATTTACCACAGAAGTTTATGGAAGAAAGGTTCATTATAGGATACTGAACAAAATAAACCGGATGCAGATTCTTATTCAGAAAGTCCTTAAAATATTGATTAACAGAAGCTGGGAGGATACACAAGGAGAAATAAGCTTACTTGTTCTGCTGTAATATTCATTGCCTAACCACAGACACGGTATCAGAGAAAATGTACATTTGCTGAGACTTTTGTTCATTCTTATATCTTATACCGGGTAAATAAAAGTAAAGAAATAAAAATTAATAACAGGTGATACGAAGCTCAAATTTGGAAGATACAGAATGCTCTCATCTCTCAATTCTCTCCCATTTAAGCTACTGCAAGGTATCACATGCACTGGTATGAGTATTGTAACAGTGGTTGGGGTGGGCTTACTAATAATAAAAGTTTCTCTCAAAGTCCGGTGATAACTGCTTCAAATCATATCAAATATTCATGTTTCTGTGAAAGAAACTTCCATTTTTTCCCATTACCTGTATAGTCACGGACTCATTGTTCTTTCTCCTTGCTTAGTATGCACAGCGAATTTTCATCCTAAATTTATACAGCAGCACAGATCCTAATGAATTTGAATTGTAATTATTAAGACACACATTTGTGAAACTCCCATTCCATGATCTGGGATCCTTACAGGATTTAAACATGAAGAAAATTACAGGGGACATTTTTCTCTGATAGGAAATAGTTTACTGTGTGATACCCTGCAGCATGTGAACTCACTCTCTGGAAGGATCAAATAATTGAAAAAAGAAATTGACGGAAATCTAAATGGCAAGGGATGCAAAGTAGAAAACTTGAGCATAACTCGCAATTATGTCATGTTCTAAAATTAGTCACAGTTACACTTACCCGGCAAGGATCAATTCCAGAAACGCGAGCCCAGCGCTATGAATAGCGTGTGACTTCTAACCTCACTACCCATGGGACGGGTAACTAAACATAGGGAACATGGCTGTGCAGAGACTGAAAAGCTGTCTTGCAGGAAATGGGATGTTAAACAGTTAGGGTTATGTACCAACACCTTGAATTTCACCTTAAGGTTAATTGGTAGTTGTTGGAAAAGGCACAGCACCACCGAAATGTATGCCTGACATTCTAGCTGACTGAGAAGGCGAGCGATCTAGTTTATGTTATCTGTTGCTACCATGTGGATAACTCATCGCGGTAATGAGTTTCTTAAATTGACAAAGCAAGGTCAGCTTATGCGGAAGTAGTGAAGAGGACCCAAGTGCCCGATCAGGCTTTCTTTTCGGCCATTTTTCATCCTGAAGATCTTGCAAAAACCTGCAAAATTTTGTGACTAGGGAAACTACTTTGAAGGGATTTTCTTTCATCAGTATTTTGTTTTAACTAACAATTTGCATTTAATTACATTCAGGTGCACCGGATTTTAACTAGAAATATGCTACAGCCAGTTTGCTGTGGCTTTATGCCTGATATATGAATTTGCCTTAGTAGGACTGACTTTTTTCTGCTATACTTAAAAAGCTTTATGTAAGGAAGGATAAAGTGAACAGGAACGATACAAACAATTTTAAGCACTAAAAGAGAAAAATTTCTCAACAACGTACAAAATACTAGAGAGAGCTTTCTTAGCTAAAACTTAATAAATCCTAAATGATCATATTTAATTAAATAAATTTACATCAGGTAATACTGAGTTGCTGACAATTTTATTCTATGAAGAGAGAGCTTACTGAAATCATATGGTACTGTTAACTGATGTCATTTGAAACAAAAACTCCTTCCACCCAAAGCCCTGAACAATTATTGATTTTATAACTTCACATTGCAAACTCAAAACACAGTCTTCATATTCTAACAGTTCAACAAATATCTCCTGAAAGTTTCAGGTCTCTTTTGCAATGATGCCAAAAAACATACTGAGAGGGGATAAAGTATATAGAAAAAGCTGAGTTTTCGACTGCTAAAAGGAGGTTATCTTGTAAAATCACTAGGGAATTCTCCACTGATTTTTGAAAGCTTTTCAGTAGAAGCAAGACAGCAACATAGCAGATTATTTTGGTTTTGTTGATTTTTTCAGTCTGAGGATGCTTTGTCAAATACTACTGTTATAAGTCATATTTCAAAGCAGTTTCACAGAAATTAGAAGGCTTTTTGGTTCACTTTCACATTTTTTTTTTAAGGGATAAGGAACAAATTTATATTCTGGTTTATAACTGACTGCGAGACAAAAAGAATTCCGAATCAATTTACCGTCATGGATTTAAAGTAATGCCAACTTAATTTAAAAACTCTGGGAAGAAATAATTATGTTACCCTTAAACTTCAGGGAATGCTCTTTATCTGATTTCTGCTCCTATGCGTACGTGAGTGACAGAGCAGAGGTTTGATCTGGTGTGTTCCTGACAGTATAGCCAAGTCATTCTTTGTGGTATGCTGGAAACTACACGACTTATTTAATGTAAGGCAGTAGAAAGATTTATTATAGCGTTTTGCTGAATCTCAAACCAATGTCAAACTCCTGACAAGCCTCCAATGTTGGATAACTCTTTTGGGCTATTTGGGCATTTGGCACATACCTCATGTTTACAGGTCCTGGCCTGTCGTGAATAATATATTTGATAATGGTATTAAAATAAGATTTTTTATGGCAAGAAGACTATCTTCATTGAAATGAAGGCAGATCAGGTCAAACCTAACTTTTGAAATAACTTCCCTGAACTCTCTATTCAAAATGGAGCAGTTCCTACACAAGATGTTGGGAAGACCTACTCATAGCACCAAGTGACTGCATACGTAGGAGATGTGATTGAAATGTGGGAGACTCAGCTTAGGTACTCAGTTCTGAGTCAGGAAAAAAGCTCCATGTAAATGCCTCCTCCCTGGCAGTCATCTGGGCCACAAGAGTATCGCGGGGGTGATGTTTTTGATTTTGATCAGTTAATCTGTTCTAAACTGAAAAATGCTAGAAAGATGAAGGTTTAATAAAAATTGCTGCCTTCTCACAAAAAAAAAAAAACCAAAACAAAACACCAAACACTCTTAAGTTTCAACTACTGAACAAATTTTGAACTTCTGTCAAGCAAAAGGTCTAAAAGTTTTCTATTGCAATTGCCATGAAATACCAATATCAATTTGGATCGGGAGAGGGCAGAGCATGCTGAACCCTGTGGTGTCTGCAAGGTTCAGATTCATCTTCAAATGAGGCCAAATGTGATGACTGTTTTATGCAAACTAGATGAACTCAAGCTATAAGCTACAGCAATAAGGTAATGCTGTATTTGGAAAGTTTAGCCTTGTTGTAGATCTTACCTAATCTGATTGCTAACGTACTATAACGTATGTATAATGTACATACATAATGTATGTATGGGAAGAAACATGCACAGTATATATTTCTTTCCATGAGCCATCTAATATAACTCAGTTGAAGAAAAAAAAAAAAAAAGAAATCAGTTCCTTACTTCAGAGTCCTTCTGAGTTACAAATGACAAACAACTTTTTATTGTTCACATCTCCACCATGGCTTCAGTGAAGGTTTCAATTCACCTGAATAGTAACAGTCTCTAATCAATGCAGTGAAGAAAGTGGATTCAATGCTGCCGTCTGTGGATTCATATCATCACTCCACTACCTGTTTTTCTTTTCTGACAGGCTTCAGTCACTTCATTTTCTCACATTTCTGGCTCAACAGTTTACAATGAAGCTGGGCTGATGTCGCTGTAGGAATTGTTCAAGGTTTTCTCTATAAATTTCTTTTGCTTATACTCTGCAGGCTTCATATTTATAAGCATCAATGGTTATTTTTCTTCCCGCTTTTCTGAAGTCATAGTATTAATACACAGGGCTTTGCTTTTGAGGCTTCAAGGCAAGCATACTAAAGTGACTGCTACACAGTAAATATAACATCAATTTACACTGGATTTTCAGGTGTTTACAATTTAAACTAGCAGGAAGGCCCCTCTCAGAAAACTGAAAATTCTATATTGTAATTCAAATTCCTATCGTTCCCCTTTAATAGGCCATTTTTCAATATCATATCAAAGTCCCAAAGGCCATATTTTATTTACCATAGCAAGAACGTACATAGATATCTCAATGATTCCTCATTCTTTTAGGATTACCCTGCAGATCTCAATCAAAAGGCAAACCCAGAATGCTCTACTTGTCAGAAATCAGCGTTTGGCCTAGCTATGGAAATGAAGCATAAGATATTTAATTAGGGTGCTATAATGATTGCTACTATTAATAGGTTTTGTTGTCTTGTCGTATTTTATTACAGGTTAAGTAATTATTGTACATTTCAACAGAATGAGCCAGGACAAAATGAAGCACTGATGTGACAAATCTCTTATTGAGGAGTAAACATGATATTCGGAGAAGATTCCTTTTTTTCTGGCACAATGTAAGTTATCTCCAGCTAAAACCTCACAACATCTTGGTCATATTTTACAGTAAACAATTCTAGTTCTCTGTACAGGAATTAATATGCATTTAGTATGTGTTTTTAAACGGAAAATAAGATTAAATTATACAGATGCATCTATACATATTGGTGATACTCAGATGACAAACAGCAGAGATATGTGATAAATTCCATCTGTCTTGGAGTTTATGTATTGATTTTTTTTTTATCGCACCCACCACACCAAGTGTGAATTATACATGCAGCTTTGAACACTCCACCTGCACTCTGCCCACTACTTCATTTCTTCCAAGATTACTTGTAACATATCACACCTCTACACAGTGTGAAATGTTTGCCAGTTTTATTTCTAAAACCTATCTTCTAAGGATGTGTTTCTTTCTTCACTGAAAAGTTACAGTCGTTTAAGAGGCAACACAGGATACATAGAAAGCGAGAACAGGGAGGAGTTTTAGCTTTGGCATCTTGTGGCACTATATCTAGAAAGAGAAGCGACACAAATTCCGGTAAGGAGAATGAACTTGCTTCCAGTGGACAACCGCCATTTCGGTTTCAGGGGCCTATGGATATCGTAATTTGGGTTTTCTCAAATAGCTGCCTCTGCAGTGACATGCAATAGCTAGTAGGCACTGTTTGGCATGTGCTGTCCAATAACTCCTAGTAAATAACACGCTAGCTTCAAGGACTCCCATGGAAACTGTACCTACATTACAATATAACTTTCCAAATGTTATCATTTGCACTACTCATCTATGCAAAATAGGTCATTATTAACAGAAGGACATACTAAAATTTTTTAAGTACGATGACTTAACTCACGTGCTGCTTCACTGCCTGTATGTTGCAAACAGCGCTCAGCCATTTAGATCAACCATCCTTGTATATCCCATTCACTGACACCTGCAGAGCTCTGTTCTACCATCTGCTCGGTGTGCCAAGCATTACAGTTACATACACATTACATGCTCAAATTTAGCATTGAGAAAACATAGTTTTCACTTTGTAGATGGTACTTACCAGATCTACACTGCAATGTTTGAAAAAACAGATCACTTCAGTGCATTTATCCTCACTATATATCCGGACAGGGGATAGTCAGCTATTATGATCTGTTTTATTTAGGCCCAGGAAGACTTGGAAGTCTTACCCAAATTTGAATAGAATCCCTGCAGTCAACATGAAACTGAAATGCACTGCCTAACTTTCAGGACCAAAGATTGATCTGTGCTGTCCTCTTAGTCTTAGAAAATACATGATATTCTCATTAAATTCAAGGGCCAACTTACTGCTGAATTAATACTTAAACTTGCATCATTCCTACGCACCATACATATCATAGAAGTTTATTTGCAAAGTGTGAGCATTCATTTCAATGCCTTATTTAAGCCTACTTACTTTGTTTAGTAATAAACTCAGTTTTAATACTAATTAAGCTCATTTTTATGCAGAGATGAGAACTTGAGTTTTGCTGGTTTAGGGACCCGAACTAGTCTCTCCAGTATTGTCTAAATGTCTCCATTCCAGAGAATGGCATTTGGCAGTTAGTCTTTTATTCATATGTGATGCTACTGGGAAAGAATTGATGCCATAAGTATGCAGGGGATGATTGCATCTACCTCCTGTCAACATCTTTCCCAAATGGCAAGGACACTTTGCTTTTATAGTTCCTGGCTGCAAAGATGAGGCAGTTGGCAGAAATGCAGCCGTTATAAAAGGGAAGTAGTTCAGACAGGGCAGGGAAGCATAAAAGAAGACGCTGTCTCCATCTTTTACTGGGAAGAGATTTAATTCCCCATTAATACTCTAGCTATTTGCAATGGCAATTTGGAATCTCACAGTGGCATCTGTGGCCAAATGTCAGTGCTTAAACCGTGTGTACTCTGAAGGTCTTCTAACAGTCTGTCCTTAAATATAACCTGACACAAGTTAAGTTGTACCCATACGACACGAAGGCTGTGCTGCTGCAAAGCCTTCTACCTTCAAAAAGCCTCGGATAGCATTTTGGTGGCCGAATATGCAGTATTGCTTTGAGCTTTCAACTCCCAGAGAGAGAAAACAAACCCTCTCAATCCAAACAACACTCAACCGTAAGAGCATCCGGTGTCTTTTTTTATGACATAGACCAGTTTTGGAAGATGCAGAGGAGAACTTGTGCGGGCATGTATCCAGTCATTCTTTGCTGGTGCATTCTTTCAGCTTTCAGCAGTTACCAGCCTACAGACTGATCTGCTCTCGTGCACCGGTCTCTGCCACGCTGCTATGAAACTGTAGAAGAATGCACGGCATTTGTACGCTCCAGGTCAGGCAACCGCTCTCCCATGGGGTGAGGGCAACAAGAAAACTGTCAGTGTCTTGACAGTCTGTCATCCTTTGTATTCCCTAATTCACTGGGCTAGATGCTCTTATTTAGGCACTGATCCTGCATCCCACCCTTCCCCACCCCTTCCCCACGCAAAAGCAGTCCAATATCAGAATACCAGGAGAGAGTCACACTGAACTTACAAGGGTTTTCTTTTCTTCATGCCAGGAATTTATGGCACAGAGGCTTGAGATGTGATTTGATAAATATCTTCCAAATACCATAGAATTACTCTACTATGAAAGCTGCTATGATGGAAGAAGAGAGTCCATTTTTATATGTATATTTTAAAGCATTCTCATCTAAAAAAATTACTAGTAATTTACTATCTACTGCTTTACTTGGCTTAAAGCTTCTCTCTTATTCTGACTTTACCTTTTCATTTCTCATCTTAAAGTATACGTACTTTCCAGTTAAAATGCCATAAAACAAATAATTTAAATTTATTTCCTATAGATAACTATGCTGCAGTTAACATTGAGATGAAACAGCTGAAAGAACTTTCAAACTATTTTCAGCAGTAAAATGGTTCCCGCAAACGTTCCTCAACAGGAGAAAGCTACTTGGCCAATTCTGACAGCCAAACAGCTGCTCTAGAAAGATATATCAAGTCTTTAAACAGAAGGAAAAAGATACTTGTTAATTACAATTACCTAATTATTTTGCATCGGAATTGTTACAGACATGTAAATATGGCAAGTTTTTGCTTCTGAAAGTAAATGAGAGAGTACAGACTGTCAACCAAAAGAGGTCTGTTTTCCACTCAGAATAGTTGCTAAAATGTCTAGCTGTGCCACATTTTAATTTACAAACCAGCAACCAGCATATCTACTTATATATTAACATATAGTATTTAAAATGAAAAATAACTTGGCAAGCCCATCTAATTTTATAAAGGCATAACTTAAATTTTATGGATTGTTGAATTAATATTTTTAAACTTCAGTGGTTGTGGCTATAACAAATTTTGAAAATAGTGATCAAATAAAGAAGCAAACTTAATTATTTTGCCTGCTAAGGGAAAAGCAATATTAGTCTGGAGGAAAATTATCATAAAATGCTTTTCATAATTTGGAGGGCCTCAAACATTAAGTTTCATAGAAAACAACTTTTTCTTTTATGTTAATTTAGCCTTATTTTATAGGCTTAGTGGAGCCTCTGAATCAATTTCCACTGCCAAAATTCAACAATTCCTGTAGAAAGTTTATTTCTTCAGGATCAAATGCCATTGAAGAATTATCTACATTTTTTAAATAATTTACAGTATTTTGGTTGATTTCTTCCCTCTTTTCCCAAGGAGTAGTCCTGGGAAAAAAAAAAAAGGTTTAGCCAAATTTGGCTGAGCTAATTGGAATTTCACCTGAAATCTGATGCAGCTGAAAATCATTTCAATTACTTAATCCATGCAGTGTTGTTCAAATCAACCCTGCAAAACAATGTTTATATATGATAACATACATGCTAGAAATCACATTAAGGTTGGTTCATAATTGTGGTTTTAAAGATGTCATCACCAGTATACAGGAAAGCACTGCTGATTTAATTACTTCTTTGTTACTTTCTGTGGAGAATATTCCCCTTTCTGCAGCCTGTTACAAAAATTTCAGTCTACTTCATATTACTATGGTACCTGGGTTGGCAATTGAGGATAGCAGACATGTATTAGCAAAGTTAAACTATGCATAAGGAGAAATACAGGTCTGAAAAGATGGAAAGTAATGGTTTGTTAAAAATATTATCTAAAGAGGAACAAAGAAACGCATTACTAGTTGTTGGTTTATAGAATGCATTGTCCATTTGGAAAACAGAATTTACACATAGCAAACATCACTGTCATGTTATAAGAAAGATCAATACACTAAAATTAATGGAAATAATTTTTCAATAAGGAAAATGGAGGAGAGAGATTTCTGCCCAGATATCTATAAAAAAAATATTATCAGAACTCAATAATACTGAAACGTGGCTGAGTTTTATTTGTCCATCTGAAGCAGCTCAGGCAAACAATGCCAGATAGTCATCTTCTTTCACTCCCAAATTGAATCCTAGATTTGAATCAAATATATACCTGTTGCACAGTTTACTTTTGAAGCAGAGATTGTTGTCTAGGAGACCTAAACAACGTTCATTTTTCCTTTCACCGCGCTAGAAATTAGTCAGAGCCAGTATGCTTGACATGCTGAAAGATCACAGATAGGCCCCTTGTGACTCTTTTAGGGAAGATGCTATATAAATGTATTGTGTTGTTACTGCACTGAAGAGGCTGTTTAAATTCTTCATTGCTCATAGGTCAAAACCAGCACATTTCAAGACAGAGGTCTTATATCTCAGGTGAAAGAGTAAAATATTGATTCTTCATTATATACATTTCTTCAGATACTGTAGTACTTTGCATTCATGTGCTTTGAGGCAGGTTATTCCCTTCTCATTCCACCAGTTTACAAAACAATAAATTCTGGTGTAAAATATTTTATTCTTACCAAAACATACGATTACGTTCCCCACGTCTGCACCTGGTTTTACTTTTCTTAAGGATCAAGTGTATGTTTCTGATGCTGAACAAGTGTACTTACAGAGGTTGAAAGAGGTGACGCTGGTGTAACAGAAATGGATTGTTAGGGAAAGCAGCATCTGGAAGCGAACACTGTGTTTAAACCCTAAGAAGAAATTATAACTTCTCAATGTTTCCTTTAAGACCAAAACGCCCCACAAGCACAAACACTTCAGTTCTGTTCTGGTCACTCATTGTATTTGAAAGAAAATTTAAAAATCGTATAATTTCAGCACAAACTTATCCTGAGATGTAATACAGCTCTTGCTTAAGCATTCCCTATGAGGAAAAGGTGGCTGATTTTATTGTTCCTCATATTGTTATCACTATCCATAGGTATCTTTGATACCAAATTCAGTAAGCAAGTCCTGTATACTGTGAGGTCACTTCAACTTAATTTTTCCAGAAGACAGTAATTACTACGTTTCAAGTAATACAAAGGTAATTATTTGCCTATATCTTTTGTCATATTCTCAGGAATATGACTGTCCTTTAGATTAGTCCAATCTGAAATCATAGACTAGGCCAGTAGTTTATATTGTTTGACATTTCTGAAATAGAGCCATGCTTTCATGCTTCATCCTAACACTGATCTAGAACAGCAACATTTGGCAGGATTTGGAAACACAGAAATTACATACATAAAAGGAATGAAAACTAGATTTGTTCATTTTCCCACATTTTCCCTTGTTCCCATGAAGCAACTGCACAAATGACAGGCAGATGTGTGCCAGAGATTTTTCTTTGCCTGCGAACATTTTGCATTTGTCAGTGCTGGGTCACAGAAAGTGCCTCAAAATAAAATTATTTTCACTGTAGTAGATAATTGGTGAAAGTTAAATGTAGCTAATGAGGAAGGATGGCCTCTGAGACAAACAAATACACTAAAGTCAGTTGAGCTATTTGTGCGTAAGCTGCAGTTTTGTAACATTTTCAGTAGTGGTGGAATAGGTTTTCAAACATTCCAGAACACAGGAAAAATCTGGAATGAGGTTACAGCTTTCCAGAAATACAGTCCAAGTGGTGGACAGACTAGCTTACAAAATTCAAGGTAGTGTTAGCTTTTATCTATTATCTCTAAACATACAAAGATTTGCCTTCATAATATTCAACAGCACTCACCAATATAATCTTATTCATGAATGTAAGTATTGTAAAGCATTTTTTTTTTTTTATTTCTGCATATGGAATGTGATACACTTTGAGACACCTTCTGGCTGAAGTGTCCTTTCTGCTAACTGAACTGCCTACAATGCCTAACTTGAGGAAGAATGAGATGTGTGATAACTACTAACGCAGAATTCATAATTCTGATTTTTTAAAATAAGATCCTCATACTGTTTATCACTGAGCTTGGAAATGACCTGAGGAAAATCACCTTTGGGGATGGAAGGAATAAAGTGATTGTCCATGCTGTCTCAGTCCTGATATTCTGCTGAACACAGACTGAGAACTGCCAATTAAGCCTAATTGTGATAAATTATGTTTTCTTTATTAAAGATAATGGGGGACTATAGTCTAACAGGTAATAACCCTAAAACACTCTTCTAATTGTGGTTAAAACCTCAAGTTAGATCTAAATGACTGTAGATGTGACATAGCAGTGCTCCATCTACTATACCATTATTACAGTATTCACATTTACATACACAATTAATTTTGGCACAGCGTAAAACATTATTTGTATAAGTATGGTTAACTAGACTTTCTACTGCATTGTTAGTTTTCATCGGATTATAACTGTTCTGAATCCATGTTAAGAAAGACAGAGAGGCAGGGAATGCTTTTGCGTTTTTGCATTATGCCCTCCTTTTCTTGCCTTCAAGAAAAGGCCCTCTCTGCCCCCGTAGCAGACAGCATTCTGAAATATGCAAGAATTTTGAAATCATCCAAGTATAAAGTGCACGGTCATAATGTCGATATGACTTGTATACTTCCTTACATTTGAGAGAAAAAACACAGCCAAGAGAGAGCGATCGTTGCCGTTGGACTGATCAAAGCACAGACATGGTAAAAAAAATCCCCCAAACCCTTCTAATGGAAAAAATAATTTCCATTAGGCAAACATATTCATTAAATGTATCCATAAATGTATTCCTTGGAAATCTCACCAAATTCTCAACGAAACTCAGTGTTTCTAAAATTCACATTTCCAGTTCTTCAGTGGGAAGACAAAACATTCCTCTGTGAATTTTAGTAAACAGATTGCTTATATCAAAATTTTCCATAGAGATAAAAAAGATAACAAAACAACCAGCTGTACTCAATAGCTCTGAAAACGTGTCACCAGCACTGAAATATGTAGGAGACAAATTTTAGAGACCCTTTCTTCAAAAATTTCATCCAAATATTAAATGACTTTCCCAAAGTCAAGCAGCAGCAAAGTCATAAAATGGACAGAGAGCTTTGTTTCCCAACATCTTTAGGTTGCATATGCATTAATGAAAAGGATATGTCAGCATAAAGGAAGATACGCATCATAATTTGTGGAAAACTCTAAACGTAAGGGTTTTACTCTTGAACATAAATGAACCTTAATTCAATGAATATACATATGTAGAGGGAACTTGCAAAATCCCAATCAAACTACTACACAGACAAATTGAGGTTACATTAAGGGATATTGTGATTTTGACTGTCTTTTTTATTTCTGACATATTTTATCTGTTTCCTGTATTGTTTCACAGCTGGGTTCCATCTATTTTTCATGCATCACTACAAACTCTTACACTGTGCTCCTAAGTGGCATATTTCCAACCCTTAAGCAATTTGAAACATACACACTGTAAGTTCTCAAACACCATAAGGCCATTTAAGAAGTGCAGTGATTTTGATGGAAAGTGCAGGTAGATTAAATTAAAAATATTTTTGCTGTAAATACGTTTATATTATGCAAAGGACTGAATGAAACTCTGGGAAATAGCAAATCACTAAATAAATAGCATAAATATTTTATTTTCTCTAACAATCTGTCCTAGAAAAATAACTTTTAATATCTTTGAACAATTATGTCTTCATCTTGCTATGCCTTCCCCATTGCCTTTTTATTTCTGTTAACAAACCTCCAATGTTTTCTTCAAAGCATTTTGCATCACAAAACCCACATTCTATCAGTAATAACATTTCTCTCAGTTGATTTTACTATCTACATGGATATTTTCATATAGTATGTTTTATCCTAAATATATATCAGAATATTCAGTGTTTGAATGACTGGACTCAGTGACGTGAAATTAATTGATACATCTATGCAGCCTTCGGAATGAATACTTCCTTGACATTTGTGCAAAAGTCCTGGAAGTGTATGTGTGCATTGAGCACAGAATATGATAGGGACTGAGAGATAAGTTTATCAAAGATCCATATATTTGTGCTGACAGTTGTTTTTTTGGTTTACTCCAAATTCAAAAGATATTTTCAGTTAACTAAAATTCAGCTTCAGTTTTCAGCTTTTAAAAGTCTGGAACAGTACATAATAAGATTCTGATTTTCCTCTTCTGTTACGGATAGCATCATTTAATGATTCAGATCCCATTTTCTGTGACCTAATTTTAAAAGAAATTCCACTCTCTTAAGATCAGGGCATGTTTTTGAGTTTGCAATTTGAAACCAAATTTAAAGAACAGGAACCTGCTACAGGTTTAGAATGAGTCAAGTACAAGCAGACACTATCACAGTTTCTTTAAATCTACATTCTATTAATGTTTATCATTTCTGAGTTAGAGAGCAATGACACACTGAGAATATTTATAACCTGCTCAAATTTCAGATAAAAGGATTCACGTGTTACTTTTTCCTTCCAGTCTCCTTCTTTCCCAAAAGGCACTGATTATGTTATGAGACTGGCGCTTCTTAGTTACTCACAATGCATTAACTATTGCCTGAAGTCTGATTCACAGTGCCGGGTGAGCTTAGGCATTTGTGCAGACCCATCTTCCCCACAGCAGTCCCAAGAAATGACGGGGGAAGGAGAGACTCCTCATCAACCAAGCAAGGAAAGGCATTTACCTGATGGGAAGGAATGAAGATGAGAGCACCAGACTCTTTTCTTAGGGCCCAGTGAAAGAACAAGAGGCAACGACATGAATTAAAATGCATGAAATTCCATCTGAACACAAGAAACACTTGTTTTACTGTGGGGAGGGTGATCAAACTCTGGTGAGGGTTGCCCAGAGAGGCTTAAGAATCTCCATTCTTGGAGATGCTCAAAACTCGACCAGCCGTGGTCCTGGACATCCTGCTATACCTGACCCTGCTTGAGCAGGGGAGGGTGGACTGGTTGATTACCAGAGATCCCTTCCAACCTCACCCATTCTGTGATTCTGTGATTCTATGAGTTGAGGTCCCCCAAATCAAAGAAACAGAATGATCCAGATTCCTATTTCAAAGGCACTGAAGTAAACCTTGGAAATCTACTGCTTTTACCTGAAGTTAGACCAATATAGGGCAATAAGTTTCTCAGCGCAATTCACAGCCCCATACAAGCTTAGGCATTCATGAAGGCCCTAATTTCCAATGAGGAAAACAAAACAATTTTCTCCCTTAAAGAACTGAACAAAATGTTTCTATCCCACTCAGAAGAAAATACTATGAACTAAGGAAAGAAAAAAGGACAAGCTTTATTTGAGCTCCTGTTTGATTTCTACGTGGAAAAAAATAATTCCTGGGGCTCCTCTGAGCAGACATGCCCATTTTATACCCCTTCTGAAATAGTCTGATAGTACTGGGATGAAAATTCATATCATTTCACTCAATCAGCTGCTAGGCGAGTCACAGAGTAGTATGCTGAGCAACCAGTCCACCTACTTTGATAGTTTAAATCACACTAAGAGGAAAAACCCCAAGCTCTCAAGGCTTAACACAGTGCAATAACAAGCACTTCATTGTTGTCGATTGTGTTTTTTTTCTTATATAAGGGACAGGGCAAGATACAGGTCATAAAAAAGAAGTAAAATCTAACATTACACTGAAGATTTAATACGGATTTTTTTCCACTGCCAGTGTAATCAAAAAACTAAAATTCTAACTACTACAAGCCAAGCATATTAAACAAGCACAGTTTATCTTCCAAAACGCACTGCATTAATTGCCCTGTCAAGTATTAGTAGTCATGTTTTACCCTTTAATGAGGAAAGTGTCATGAATTAAGAAAAGTGAAATGTCTAGAATAATAATCATAAAGAAAATGAATGAATGATATAGAGTAAGAGATATGTACAATTTTTTTAAATTGTGATGATGCAAGATGGAAGAGCAAAGCTAAAGAAGAAGAAAGCAGTAAAGGTAGTAAAACATAGTAAAGCCAGTATGAAAATGCAAATAGAGAAGCAACAGACACATAATAAAGAAACCACATAGGTTTAGTATAAAGACCCTGACCATCAGCTGTAAAGACAGCTGGAAAATATCAGTAGAAATTGTACAGAATTAACTCAGTGGAAATAAGAGTGTTATTCTACCTTACTTATTTCTTCAAAGTATAGGATAACCAAGTCTAAACAGAACATGAAGGGATCATCAGAAGCTTAGAGTAAGGTGAAGGAATTTCACAAAATGTCATAACACAACCAGAAATGCACAAAGGCAATTAAAAACTTACCAAGATTTTCGAAACATTTTCTGTTGGGATATGCTCACTTACTATGATAAAAATGTTCCATGAGAACATTGGCAGATTCAAGGAAGCTTGCTTTAGACACAAATAAAATTATTTTTATTTTTATTTATTTTGAAATGCAGTTGAAGTTTTGTATTGTAAATCGTTAACACAAAATTAAGAAGTTGAAACAGGAAGCAAAATGTCCTGCTGAAAAAGAAAGATTTTTAAATATTCTTATTCTATTTCCAGTGAAACAAACTATTAATAATAAAGTATTTATGAAAGCACTGAAATTCCATGTCCTTCACAGCTGTGGTAATATACACTATGCATAACAAGCTTTCCAAGAAGGAATAGACAAAACTTCTAAAGAACCCATGGCTCCATTGTTAAAGATGAAAACCTTGATTTAAATAGTTAAGAGCTACAAGCAAGAACAGTTATAAGTGTTTCAGGTAAGAACTTCAATAGACTCAATAGTATATATTTATATGGCCAAGCATGTGCAGAAACACTATGCTATTATTGAAATCAATTTGATAAGACAGCCTGAAAATGATTCTCAAAGGAATAGTTTTACTAGTTTTAAAGAATCATTTCTAGATAGAAGTGGGAAGGAAATAAGTCACGCTAAATACCAACAAGTCAGTGAAGAGCTAAAAGATGTGTTGACTGTCATTTTGTGGGAAAAGGGAGACCTTCAATCTCTATTTTTAATTGCATATTTTAGAGAAAACAAAATAATGGAATTTGGTGTGCATTAATGCTTTCTGTATATATCTGTATGTTTAGGCAGATGAAGTGTTGCATGTCAGCGATTGTTCCAGCTTGTTGGAACTGGATTGTTGCAAATTCTATGTGACAATCAAATCATTAGACCTTGTTGCCAACAAAACTGACAGATTTTCATTTCCAAAAGAAATTTGACATGAATTTGGTCTCTTGTCAGATTTTTCTCAACTTCTTGCAGAGAAGGAGAGGTGGTTGCAAATTCATGAAATGAAATGTTTTCCACTGGCAAACATCAATTTGAAGAAATCAAGATATTTCATGCAAACACACCAATTTCCACTGAGGCTTCTGAAAATAAGGAGGGGGACAAAGGTCCTCAGATCGCCTGATCTTCCTGTGGGCATCTAAGACTCTTGGTCCCCACGTTCTGAATTACAGGGCCACAGCTCCACTCTCTTGACTCTAAATAATCTTGAATTCCATGGTGTGTAACAGGTTATGCTTGAAGGATCAGGGTAGTGTTACTATGTCTAACAAGAATATTGCTGCTAAATCACTTTCTAGTATGGTTGGAGGTCTAGGGTTGACTTTCCCAGGACAGAAAGAAAACTTGAAATCTTACCCATGGCAGGTAATTGCCATGTCACCCATGTAACCCCAGTGCTACTGTGCAAACTGAAGAGTCAATGTTCCTGTGGGCTGGCTCTCTCCCTAACCCTGTGAGAACTGCCCAGGGTGGCACGAGCTTCACATCAGCAGATGACAGCAAGACTGTAGTGACGTGTGGCCTCCCTCTAGCCCATCATTGATATTACAGGAGTTACACTGCTTGCTTCTCCCCTTGATGGTGTCTGAATCCTGCTCCGAGGAGCCTGCTGCCAGGCCTTGTATAGGACTGCCATACATCCCACGTTTTTTGTCCAAGCTACCTATTGATGTGCATTGAGTCAGCCCAAATGTTTCAATGAGCAGAATTTCTTGTGGACATGAAAGCAGGAGACATGGCGGATCCATGCAATGGGGAGGATGGGCCAACTCCAGCAGCTCCCTGGAAGGCAGCAGCAGAGCTGAGAGGCAGCAAAAATGTAGAAGGGAGTTAGCTCTGAGGCAGCTGCAGCATCTGATCGATGAGCAACACTTGCTGGGACACTTGTCAAAGTGGTTGAATTTGTACAGCAAGGAACTGAGGTTGGAGAGGAAAAGGCCTGGGTAGTTTGGGTGTACTGAATAGGTATGAGGACAGGGGCTACACAAGTGAAAGAGTGATGGATGAGAACAGGGAGGGAAGGACTGGGGTGGCTTGGGGCCTCCAGTAAACAGAGAAGCTGAGGACTGAGATCATTACGTGTAGGAGCGATCGACTGGGCCTTGGAACCAGTTTGGGGCAGTAGAGTCTGGGTATTGTGGGATACAAGAAGTTTGGAGACAGGAGGGGGTGGATGTATTACTGTTACATCTGCACCTCTGAAACTAAAAGAAATTGTCCCTTCCCTCCTGGTAATGATAAGCATCCTTTATTTTATCTCCACAAATATGTTAGCCTGAGTAGTACATGTATCTGAGGGATCTGGACTCCACCTTGGACCCCAACTCTTATTCATTAGATATTGCAGTGTGTATGGCACTGCAATGTTCAAGTTAATTACCCCTCGTGAACAGGTATATCATAAAGCTTTGCACCTTTCTAGTTATTGCCAGAACTGTGTCTGAGGAGTGGTGTATACGCACAGCTGAATTTCATACAATATAAATACAATAAATGTAGTCCTGTGTAATCTCCTTATGGTTTGTTTATCTGGTGATAGGGAAAAGACAGAACAAAAATTATCCCTTCTCTGGAATTTTCTTTACCATAAGGATGAAGGTACCCTTACAACAATCAGCCATGTCAAGACATGTCTTTGCCTGTTGTTGCCTGTCTGTCAGTTGTTAATTGTTGCCTAATTTTATTTTTTTCTTACAGATTAAAAGAAAGTAATTTTTATCGTCTCCTGAGTTATCAGATTAAAGATAGTATCATTAGACAGTTAACATTCAAGGCTTCTGCTGGCACCAGTGATAATTTAGGATGATTTAAGGACTTCCTGAATTAACCTTATTAACACTTAAATATTTCCTCACTGTTGATTCTATTCTCATTCTTGAACAGGATTGGAAAATTCAGAATATTAAGGCTTAAAGAAACAAAGAAACATCTTCCCTACTGCTTCTCATTTAGCTGGACCAAGGATTAGGTCCGTCTTTTGTTCTTTCTACACTATCCATGATGATCTTACTTCAAGAACTGGAAAAGTTGACATGTGTTACACCTTGAATTGCTATAGAGAAACAGCACTCTGTTACTGGAAAATGAAGAATATAATAAAGAAAACTGAGGGGTGATTCAACTACTAGAAAGTAAATTATTTGATCCTTGAGCAAGACACACACTTTCTCATCCTGTAAAAAACTAGCATCCATGTTAACCTAACTCAAAAAAGTAGAGTGATGCAATTTGGTGAATAGCCAGATTCACCTATCACTAGTTATATAACTGCATATAATTTAAAAACGGCTCAGCAGCTGCCTTCTTACAAGCCCAGTTTTACAGCAAAATTTATATAATTCATCCATGAATGACTGTGACAGCAATTAATACCTTTAGTAAGTTCTTATCTTTTTTTCACAGGCTCTCTACCTTTAACAGTTCTTATAGTTTTACTAGAAAATAAAATGGAGATAATGTCATATAATCATGCACATATTCACCTGCAAAACTGTAAAAGAGAGATTCACAAGACACTTTCTTCTTCCTGAAGATAACTTTATGTGCAATATTTGTACAGAAAGACTGCCGCAATTACAGAAGACCAGGTATTTTTTCACTGACTCCAAATCCTTTCGTTCTCCACAGACTTTGGTTGAAAACCCATATACTTGGGGTTTTTTTGTCATTGGGAGAGCAAAACCAGAGAAGGACAATATGACTGTCATGCAACAGGATGTTTGAAGAAATATGCCAGTGCCCGAAATTGTGGGAAGGCAGACAGGCAGGCAATGTGGAAACTGCCCATGTAATACTCTTCAGCTATACATTCATCATGCTTGATTATCTCAGTTCTGGTTTTCTTCTGCCATTATTCTTGCCAGCTTTCATAGTCGTTTTGTGATAGAAATAGATTTCAAATATGAACTATGGACTAAAACTGAAAATTCATTTGCTCTTGCACTGCAGGTCTTTGTTTGAAACCAGAAGCCCAGAAAGGATCCAGTTCATTTAGGAAATATGACAAATTGAAGGTGTACCAGGTGTCATCAGAGCTTTCTGAAGAATGTTTCAGAAAGGATAGGTATCTCTAACTTCTGATTTATCTGACAGTCAGTTATAGATAAGCAAGAAGGGAGGGGAAACTATGAGAAAAATAGTTTCCTGGCACTCTCAGTTGAGGTGGGCACCTCTTTAGGGAAGTGAAAAACAGAATAAAATTAGAAAAGATCTTGACTCAAATGTGAAATTTAAGCCACCTCAAATTTTGGAAAACGGTATAAGTCAATGACTTGTAGCTCATGCTTCATAGATGAGGCTACAAGAAGCCAAAGTCAATTTAAAATTTGAGTGAAATTCAAAGAGAACTCACTCCTGACAAATAACCCCATCTCAAGTTAGAATTAAAGGGTCAGAAATTGCAAGATTATTCAAGGACCGCCCAGTAACTGAGAAACCTTCTGCCATGTATGCTTTTCCCTTTCCCTTCCACTTCTCCCTTTCCCATTTTTTCCCTTCCTCCCCTTTCCTCCTGCTTTTTCTATTTTCCCCTTCTTTCCTCATCCTCTTCTCCATTTCTTTTCCATTCCTGGCTTTGCCTTTCTGCCATAATACTCACTCACAGAGATACAGGATGCTCCAGGTTGTGAAAAATCATCTGACATTCTGAAAAAATGCAGTTCTTCCAGTTCATACTCAGTGCTTCAGTCACTGCAGAGAGCAGGGAACTGTTGCAGTAATAGGGATCAAGGAGCCCTGGTGTCCCTTTTTATGGTCAGCTATGTGAACATTAAGAAGACAAAAACTGAAGTGATGCAGGGATGCCTATGAGTTCCTGCTGCCTACATAGAGAAATGTGAGGCTCTGCTGTAATATCACTCTCTCCTGCGTTTAGATAAATCAAGAAAAAAAGGAGTGGAAAAACATGTGGCAATAGATGTTAGGATTTCTCTGACTAGATTAGTGTGTGTTTTGCTATGTACTCTGAGAGTTTAACATGACAGATGACAAATACGACAATACGAGGACTCTATGACTGCAGCCATCCTGCACTTTCCTTACTCCATCTACACAGTCTGATCCATTTATGACACACTTTTGGTTTTCATCAGTCTGCATCTCTAGCTTCAGGAGAGAGAAATACGAATCAGAAAATACTTCTTTGTATTTATTGTTCCTAGATGAAAAATGGTCCATGAAATGACAAACCCGTTAATCTGATCCGACTTTGAATTTTTTTTTTCTATTTTAGAAAGTGTATTTACTGAGATTCTCAAAGCTTAAGAGAAAAAGATTAAAGATAGAGCTGGTACACAGCTTTCAATCATTAAAGCAAATGAAAGCAGAACAACATTTGAAAAAAGAAATGGTACCTATTAGCAATGATGGGAAAGGCTCAAGCACGTGAGAAAAAAAACACCCAAAGAAAATTTTGGAAACGTATTTCGTTTCTACGCAAAACAAAACAGTTAGCACTGGTTTAAAATTTCAGGTAAGAAACCATCATTTTAACATTAGCGACAGATGTGTTAGCTGTACTTGCCCATAATTGTGGATAGGTTTAAGGTTATTCTAAATCTTCATTGCAAGACAAAAACCATCTGTCTCAAATCAAATCTGGCATCATTACCACTTTTGGCGCTAGGCTAATCATAGCTGCAATGCCTGCATATCCTTGTCACAGCCTTCTCAGATTCTAAAATGAAAAAAATAAATTAAGTTTCCTGTGGAAACTCAGGAACACAATCGCAAATGAAGACAGTTCATGGTTGTTTCGGGCATATAATGCTTTTATTTACGTATTCATTTATTATCTAGGAAAAGAACTGCAGATCTGGGAGGAATGATTTATGGACCAGAATAAAAAAGATTCTCTGGAATAGATGGCCTAGAGGATTCTAAGAAACTATATAAATGATATTTCATGCTGGGGATTTCTGTTCAGTAGGGGGTTTTGTTTGCTTTTTCTTTTTCTTTTTCTTTTTCTTTTTCTTTTTCTTTTTCTTTTTCTTTTTCTTTTTCTTTTTCTTTTTCTTTTTCTTTTTCTTTTTCTTTTTCTTTTTCTTTTTCTTTTTCTTTTTCTTTTTCTTTTTCTTTTTCTTTCTTTTTCTTTTTTAACAGAAGCAATATTCTATAATAATTTGAATTACGTTTTTTGGTGAACTCTAACTCTTTTTTTCTGAGTGGGTGATGGAAGGATTTTCTGTAACTGAACAGATATTTTAAAATTAATTTTTTGAAGCTAGGGACACAAGCAAAGGGTTGGAGAATACCTTATTTCTGTAGGTAATTATGGGATAGAGAGAGAGTTCTGATGACTGATTCAGGTATATTGGTGTTTGACTCACAACTTAGAGTTGCACATAATATTATTTATAGCAGTGCAAGTGAGAACATCACAGCCTTGTTTCTGTCATATTAAATTCTCCTTTAGAAGCATGTACCTCTGTCTTAAAAAGCAAACAGGCAGTAACACCTGCAGGTATTATCCCACCCTTGTAGCACAACAATCCAGCCTAAGAGAATGTTTAATGCTGACATCTAGGGACCAAATCCATTACTGATCATTAAGATTAAAAAAAAAGCTAAATGTTTTAACATCTGAGTATCAATGAGGCTAATCTGGATTTCTGTTAAGAAATCCTCCTGTGCAAACATCCTCAAAAAAAATGCAGGTAGCATACATAGCAGCTCTTTGAACAGACGCCAACAATTGCCAGGAAACTTCTGTGCAACAGAAAGCTGGGATAATACAGAAGTCATTTATGTTGATCTATTTTAACGTGAATATATACGGAGTAAGTTTTCAGCTTTGACCTGAATCTTTTTCTGCCTGGAAGCAGAACATACATATTTCTAACGATTTGTAATTTTGGCAGATCAAAGGCCTCTTTCCTCTGGGCATGCACAGGTGGCTCTGAGGCTGTGTTCATATTGCCATTTTGTGAGACGGAGAGGGACAAATGCATTGTATATGAAATCCCAGCAGAGTGAGCATTCTTTTGTTTCATTCTACGAGGGCTATAAATAAGCCATATGGCACAAACCAGACCGGTGAAGGAAACAAATGCACATACAAAAAATAAATCAGAGAAACCTTAGCGGTTTACAAATGGACGTTTTCAACAGGATCCAAATAGAGAGACAGTGAGCTTTTTTTACACAAATGAAAGAACAGCTTTACTGCTTTCTACAGGCACTTCTGGGAAGAAGCTTCTATCAAATATTCATGGTAGCCTCTTGTCTACACAAGTCTGGTTGATGGAGTAATAGTGTCGACTCACCTGGCACCAAAACTCAGCCATTTTCCCTTTCCCCATCCAGTAAATCTGTGGTTGTCAGTGATAGGAGCTGATGGGAAATGATAGCCTTATTGAGCTGCCTCATGAACTGTAACTCATTTGTTCTGAAGACCCAGAGTGACAGCCTCTGCATTTCTCTCTTCCAGTGAAATTGAGTATAAATCACTTTATCATTTTTCCCCATGACAGTTTATCAGAATTCTGGAATTTTATATGAAGCCATAGAGACTGGTGGTAGAAATAAGACTCATAGCCAATCTTGTTGTTGAAGAGCACTGCATCTTGCAAGGTTTAACATTGCCATAAAAAACTGCAATTTGACTTCCAATAACCAGACACGTGCATACACGTATACAAACACACACACTTGACATGGTGACAGAGAGGGAACACTGATCAGGCTCACTTCTACTGGGCAAATAATCTAAGCTTATGACTCCTGAGAACTTACAATTTACATTTACTTTCAGTCCTTGGTAAGTTAATTTCTTATTAATTTCTTATTTTGACTTTTAAGACTCCTAATATACTCCCTGACCAAAGAAATAATAAAATCCTTCACTACACAATACTGCTTCAGTGGAAGAAACTCTCTCCTCTCCTTTGTTTCCATTCCTAACAAAGTGCAAAATAGAAAAATAGGGCGGGTATACTAAAAGTATTTATGTAGATTGCTGCTCTATTCTTGAAACTGTTTTATGATTTTTTTTTAGTTAGTGGCTGACACCCCAGAGGGCCGTGCTGCCATCCAGCATGACCTGGACAGACTGGAGAGCTGGGCAGAGAAGAACCTAATGAGGTTCAACAAAACCAAGTGCAAGGTCCTGCACCTGGGGAGGAAGAATGCTAGGCACCAGTACAGGTTAGGGGCGGACCTGCTGGGAAGCAGCTCCGAGGAGAAGGATCCGGGGGTTGTGGTAGACAGTAAATTATCCATGGCCCAGCAATGTGCCCTTGTCGCCAAAAAGGCCAATGGAATCCTGGGCTGCATAGGGAAGAGTGTGGACAGTAGGTCGAGGGAGGTCATTCTCCCCCTCTACTCTGCACTGGTGAGGCCACAACTGGAATACTGTGTCCGGTTTTGGGCTCCCCAGTTCAAGAGGGACACAGAACTGCTGGAGCGAGTCCAGCGAAGAGCAACTAAGATGATTAAGGGCTTGGAGCATCTCCCTTATGAGGAAAGGCTGCGAGAGCTGGGACTCTTTAGCCTGGAGAAGAGAAGGCTGAGGGGAGACCTTATTATGGCGTACAAGTATCTAAAGGGTGGGTTGAAGGAGGATGGAGCCAGGCTCTTTTCAATGGTTCCCAGTGACAGGACGAGGGGCAATGGGCACAAGTTAGAACACAGGAAGTTCCATTCAAATACACGGAAAAACTTCTTTATGGTGAGGGTGACGGAGCACTGGCACAGGCTGCCCAGGGAGGTTGTGGAGTCCCCTTCCCTGGAGATTTTCAAGACCCGCCTGGATGCAGTCCTGAGTAATGTGCTCTGGGCAATCCTGCTTTGGCAGGGGAGTTGGACTAGATGATCTCTAGAGGTCCCTTCCAACTCTGATGATTCTGTGATTCTGTGATTCTGTGAAATGGAAGACAATCACCAACAATCAGATTTATATAATGATGAAGCTATATAGTTAGTACAGGACACCCAGTTAGGTTACTGATTCATTTTCTTTCAAAATCCTCTATGAGTTGATATGCACTATGTAAATATTATTCATTAATTTCAGCATTGAAGAACTTAGTTGCCCTTAAGCAAATAGCCACCTCTATTAAAAATGTTAAAAATATCAAGCTAGGCCCACAAAGTCTCTACATGAAGCAACAAAGGACAGAAACATGTAGAAACATACATAAGCACGTAAAATAAAATGAAGATTGAGGGGGGATCTCATTAATGCTTACAAATACTTAAAGGGAGGGTGCCAGGGGGATGGGAACAGTCTTTTTTCAGTGGTGCCCCATGATAGGACAAGAGGTAACAGGCACAAACTTGAATATAAGAAGTTCCATCGTAACATGAGGAGGAACTTCTTTACTTTGAGAGTGGCAGAGCACTGGAACAGGCTGCCCAGAGAGGTTGTGGAGTCTCCCACGCTGGAGACATTCAAAACCCACCTGGATGCCGTCCTGTGCAACCTGCTGTAGGTGACCCTGATCTGTTAGCGGGGTTGGACTAGATGATCTCCAGAGGTCCCTTCCAACCCTCACCATTCTGTGATTCTGTGACTTACACTTCTGACTTTACTCATTATAACTTCAAGGACACTTATGGATTTGATGAACACTGTCTAGGAATACAAATCACAATTAGGAGTCAGGTATTTTTGTTTGATTATATTGAACTGAAACATGTCTCCTTGGGCCCCTGGAAGTGGAGGACAAAAGATGACCTAAGCTGAAATGATTGCATTTTGATTTCTCTTGTGCTCTAGGATGAATGAATTTCTCCAACGTATTTTTTTTGGCTTTTGAAGTTATTACATAAAATTTGATTTTCTTGATCCCTGTGGATAGGCAGTCAAGCTTGCAAACCCTTCTAGATAGGTGACAGGACAGGAGGGAATAATTTCTGTAGGTTGGTGACATAACAAAGCTGTGTGATCTAACGTGTTCCTTGTTCACTGCATTCGTTTTGGCAAGACGCAGCTCTACAGAGGTGGACCACACAGGTCTCCCCACTTACCAGCCGCACCAACCATGGCAAAACTCCCAGTAGAAAACATGCTATAATAAATAATAAACTGAAGCCAGCACAGTAGATAACATGGCTCAAAACTGAAACCTCGTAGTCATTAACATTTAGGCCACACCGTAATGCACGCCTAAGCTTAGCTTAAAAGTGGTTCTCCAAGAGCAAACACTTCATGTGACAAGCCACCAACCTGTTCCCCTTAGAAGGCATGTTAATACCAGTAAGTGAAAAGGTGTTCGAATCTGATACGTGTAACACAGCGGGTAATGAGCATGTGTCTTAATTATTGTAAATGGCTGAAAACTGACATCAGCTGCCTGTTTTCTACTCCCTTAGCACTGACTTCCATCATTCTTATACACTGTCCTGGGCAGCAGAATCATTCCCCCCCCCCCCCCCCGCGCCTTTCCTTATTAAACTCCATTACATGTTATTTCATCTGTTTTTGTATCAGGGTGCGTGTATCATTAGATGATGGACATTAGCTTGCCCCATTAATTCTACTAATGACATAGAATTTTGCATTGCTGATGGATCAGTAAGCTAGAAGACTTTGCAAACAGTATGCAGAAAAAAAGCTGAGACAAATCTGAATTAAATGTAAACTAAAAACAAAATATGAAGATCCCTGGGAGATCAAGACTAGGGACATAAATAGCACTTCATGAAGTGTTTAAAAAATTTCTTATTCAATCCAATGCTAAAGGAATTGAGAAGGTGATTTACATCCATGACATGAACCTAAACCAAGAGCAGATTAAATTTGAACGCATTTGGATCCTTAATGGTGGTATTTGCAGGAGAAGAAGAGAAGTATGTATGAAAGTGTCTGTTTTGGGGTTTTTTGTTTGTTTGTTTGTTTTACATTGTAAAAATTAAAACACAGGGAGCACTTGAGGTCAAATGCTTTCAGTTCTTACTATGGAAAAGCAGATTGTTAAAATAATCCTCATGGAATTTCTCCTCTTAGATAAATTAACGTATGAAGTTCACAGCCTCATGCAGACTCAGAGCCGTAGGAAGAAACAATTTCAGAAAGGCAGCTGAACAAATATTTGTAAGAAATAATATTGTGAGGCATAAAAAAAGGACATACAAACTGAAATGGATTTTCTTTTCTTCTCATAAAAATCTAGGCTATCTACAGAAAATACTACGTATATGCAAATTTAGTGCATCTACACAGTTGTCTATTTTTTGAAAATATTGTAAGACTTATGAAAAAATATTACAGTTTTGGAGTTGGTTTCTGCCTTTAACTTTTTTCAAATATGCTGACATTGTACATTACCTTTAGGATAAAAAAACCCGTCCGGTTAGCAAATGTCCAGAAAACACACTGCCCTGCAACCGTAACAAGGTTATTGCTGTTTTCATGTGGAGAGTTTTAAGGGCTGTTGAGATGAAAAGGAATTATAGCAAGTCACTTAAGTGTCATGAATTTTCCACTGTGCTTCAGGCATGCTCTTTGGGAGCTTGTGTGTGTCTTGCTAACAGCTTGACCTTCGTGGATTATTAAGATAGAATTTTATACAATGAAAATGCTGATAAAGTTGAGCTAAACAGCATACTTTGAAAGGGCTACGTTTAAAGATGCTAATTGCAGCAGTTTTGTAAAGCAAAATGGTATCATAATTGCAGAGAAGATTGAGACGATGGCTATCACACAATGGTATGCAGGCAAGTCTGCCTTAGCATTGTATGGGAGGGCTTTCTTCCTTTGGGTAGCTGGTATTCTTCCCTGTATTTATTTATGGGTTGGCAAACACACAAGAGAAACAAAAAATGCCTTTCTTCAGACACTTGTCTGCTCCCACCCTAAAGTGAGTCAGAAGAATAACATTTCTTAGCATATTAATCAGACTGATTTGCCTTTCATCTACATTCCAGATAGAAATACGTATATTACAAGCAGAGTTTCACTGCTGGTGAAGTAATAGCCCTGGAGGACAACAAAGCTAACAGAAAAAGGAGGCAGGTAAATGAGTATCAAGGCAGACTCGTCTTTGTTGCTGCAGATGACTTGTAGGTGCTCCATGAGGGTCACGAGTTGTGATCACTGAAAAGGACCGTAAAATTTCTGAGCCAAAGCACTGCAATTCAACTACATGAGAAAGGCAGTTTGATATGGAGGGAGAGATGACTGGCAAAATGTCTTCTGTGAAAGAGAAAATAGATATTTTTTTAAAAAGGAAAATCCAGAGAGATTTTGGAAAGGTTAATTGACTGCAAAGCAACAACTGTCAGAAAAGATGGGAATCAAAAATATCTGCAGTTCAAAACCAGAAGATGCAGATGGTACAAAAACTTGACTTCATGTGCACGTAATCTGGACAGTAACATTTCACTTGTTGCCTATTTTATTTCTTCAGTCTTGTTAATTCCTTTCGTTTGTTGCATTTTATCTTTGCTGCAGAATCCATCTTTGCAGGATACCAAATGAGAAGCATATTTAAACAACTGATTCCAGCATTTCCTAACAAAATGTTCTCTTATGATACATCACTTTTAAAACTGAAAAGACTATTTTTTTGCCTCGTTGTCTGTATTTGATAGTACAGTGATTAGACAATTTAAAAAGAATGTGAGAGGTTTAAATCCCCTTGGCCTGATTTAGACTTTCCCATCACTCAAATAAATACCATCTTTTGACAGCTATAAAATGCTTTGAAACACAAGTCTCAGCCTCATCTGCTGAAATTTTGTGTAGATCTAGTAGCAGTACCTCCTTGTAAGTACATACTTGGAAGCTATTCCAATTTATCATAGAATCATAGAATCATAGAATCAGTGAGGTTGGAAGGGACCTTTAAGATCATCAAGTCCAACCATTAACCTAGCCTGATAAAAACACCACCACTCCTAAACCATGTCCCTAAGCACCTCATCTACCCTTTTCTTAAACACCTCCAGGGATGGTGAATCCACCACCTCTCTGGGCAGCTTATTCCAATGTTTAATAACCCTTTCAGTGAAAAAATGCTTCCTAATATCCAATCTAAACCTGCCCTGACAGAACTTGAACCCGTTTCCTCTTGTCCTATCACTTGTCACCAGGGAGAAGAGGTCAGCTCCCATCTCTCTAAAACCTCCTTTCAGGTAGTTGTAGAGGGTGATAAGGTCTCCCCTCAGCCTCCTCTTCTCCAGGCTAAACAACCCCAGATCCCTCAGTCGTTCCTCATAAGGTTTGTCCTCCAGACCCTTCACCAGCTTTGTAGCCCTTCTCTGGACACGCTCCAACACCTCAATGTCCTTCTTGTAGTGAGGGGCCCAAAACTGAACACAGTACTCGAGGTGAGGCCTCACCAGTGCCGAGTACAGGGGGATGATTACTTCCCTAGTCCGGCTCACCACACTATTCCTGATGCAGGCCAGGATGCTGTTGGCCTTCTTGGCTGCCTGGGCACACTGCTGGCTCATGCTCAGCCGGTTGTCCACCAACACCCCAGGTCCTTTTCTAATATTTTAAGGTATTCACTGAGTCAGAAATTAAACTGGGAATGACTTTGATGACCCTGTGATTAGACTTCCCACTTTATCATAGGGTGTCTCCTATGCCTTCTGAGTGGAACCAATCCCATGGGCTCCACTGTTACATCAGCTGTCTCAGAAGGGAGATGGGGAGATTTGGGTTAAAGGGGTTTTTTATGGTAGTAAGACCTGTATCAGTCCCATTACTCTTTCAGGTCTGTAGCCTTTGAATTCATATATATGCGCACACACACACACACACATATATATATATATATATACAGGCCTCTTTCCAGGTTCTCTGAAAGGTACTGAAATTCCCCTACAAAGAAAGTCTATTTTTTTTCCTTTGGTAGGACTGTTTGGTTTTGGTTTTTTTTTTTTTTTTCCTATAATTGATGGCCAACAAAATAATGAGTTACTGAGTTCTCATCCATCTTCCTTTGGGACTTCTTTGCTGTATACACATATTTTAGATATTAAGACTGTCATATATCCATAACTGAGATATACTGTATACGCACTGCAAATATAGTTCCATACCTAGTCCTGGATTCAGCCTCGCTTAACATAATTATATCCATCAAATATTAAGCCTTCTTGGAAGCAGATCTGAACAGAAAATAATTCATTTGCCTGTGGATGCTGGTGATGATGGGAATACCTTACCATCTGTGTCTCTTCAGGTTGTGATCTTGTCAGATCTCATAAGGTAAGCAGATTCTGGCCTGCATAATAATTGGTTGGGAACGTTCCAAAGAAAATCCCAGGTGCTAAGGAAAGTAGCACTGGTGATTCAGTATTTGGCATGCTTCCCTCTGTTCAGTAGCAGACCAATGTCTCAGCATAATATTGAGAAACCATTTGGTAACCCAACGTGCCAGCTTCCAGGGGAGACACAATCAGTGCAGACTAGACTTGCAGTTATGAGATATTTGGGGAACTTTGTGCAATGTGAGAAGGCAAAATAGCATTTAGGGATATAAACCTAAGATTTTGCTTGTGTGGTAAACTGCTGAGCTGGCTGAGAGGATTTGGTACATGCCATCCTAAAGCCTATTTCAGAGCACTGAATGCACAACACGAGCACACAAGCTTACATGAAGTGTTTTGGGACAATTCTTGAAAGCTACTCTGGACTACTGTTACTAGGGTTGGCATTCTTCCTAGAAAGATAGGCTAGAGTTTTAGATGCAGTGTAATTGGATTATTAGGCACCCTTAAAATATGTAATTTAGATAAAAGGAACAGCTCCCGTCACATCAAGGAACAGCCAGGGAATTGAAATGCCTGATTTGTCTTCCTGTTCTGTTAATACTGCGCCTGTGGCAAGCCGCTTGCAAAGAAAACTGGACTGCCTTATCAGGATGCAGTTTGCACAACTATTTCTAATCTGTTCGCGTGATGTTTCAGCGGAGTATCTTAGCATGCATAAGTTTCTGATATATAACGAGTTTTAATTCATAATTACGATATTGGTTGCAAATGAAACTTCATCAGGGAAGAAAAAAAAGTGTCCTTATTAAGGCTAAGCAATATACATACTCTTTTTATCAAAGGGGTCACTGTTCTGAAGGAAAATGTATACCTTCAAGACCCTTCAAGAGAACACAGCTCTGACTCTATGCAGAGATTCGATAATGTGTAATAAATAAGTTATGTCACAAACAGAAATACTGTTCTACTCTTTTAGACCATAACCAGCACTCTGTGACCTTAATGTGCCAGTGGGCTTGATGCAAAAGTTGTGTATGACCATCTATTCACATTCTGTGTAATACTACCTGCACAAAAGGACAATAAATTGGGACTTCCCTTTCCAAATGCCTGAATGATAGTTTTAAAATTCAATAGCATCCCTTCAAATACACTAGGGTTGGCCATGTTTGTTTCTAGAGATGTATGTAAATCTGTACGGAACTGAAAATTTTGAATATAAACATTGATTGTAACATATCCTCGTTTAACATTTAGTAGATTATTTATTTGATAGCAGCACAGTGAGCACAAATCTTAAGGACAGACTGAAAGGGAAGCATAGAGAGTACATGTGTTTTCTATGTACATGTACTAGAAGAAGCTGTTTGAAAAGGTGACATGTAGTATAAAGACAGGTATTTAAGACATGAACTATCATTAGCCTCATGGATCTGTCATTTCTGTAGATTTCATTTTCTGAAGAGAAACTTACATGTATAAATTACAAAAGTAATTCTTCAGGGAGAAGCAATTAAACTTAATTTTAACCTTTTCATACTTTTTGATTCTTATGTTATGTATACTCTTAAGCAATATAACTAACTGTTACCGCATGTGTTTCCCTAATAACCTTGACCTAAGAAAGAGGGAAATGGGAGACAAATGTGCAGTGGAGTATCATGTTTTGGCAGTATTATTGCTGTTATGCTTGGAAAGGATTGTTGTATGTGCATTTCCTCATAATATATGTGGCTCTGTATTTATATTAAGAAAGAACAAAGTCAAAGATGTACCAGCTTTGCAGAAAGGGTTGCTGAGGCTTGTGATGGTTGCCCAAGAAGTTCATTCTAATACCTTATGTTTTCTTTTATTTGCTAAAAATAGCAATATTCGTGGCTCTTAGAAAAAGAGATTACAATTAAACAGGCTTGTCATCTTATTAAAATGAAATAAAAACAGAAAAGAAGAATTACTTTTTCTGGTACCAAAACTATCTGGAATTGTAACATTGTCAAGTCATTAAGTTGCATGTACATCATGGAATTACATATTCGAGTAATTGCATCTCAAAAGCTGAAAAACAGAAAGTCACCCTGTAAAAAGGGAGCCCTACCTTGACATGACTGTTCTTTCTCTTTGCCCTCGCTTTCCACTGATGTAAAAAAAGAAATTAAAGGCGGCTGAATTCCTTCCCTCTGTTCTACCCAAGACTCAGCAAAAGGAACAAGTCTCTATCCCTGTAGATTGTCTTTAGAAATTGGATGGCAAATAAGCTCAAGAATAAGGACCTCTCACTCAAAATGAGCACTGAGGGTGTTTCATTTATTCACTTTCCTTGTACTTCCCCTTCCCACCTCCCAAAATTGAAATATAATTCAGCCTATGATACAAAAATATAGCAAAATATGATAAAACTCATTCCAACAGCCAGAACCTAATCCCAAACACAATAAATATATGGAAAGGAATAAAAGTAAGGAAAAAATTCCTTAACTTTGTAGCAGTGAAAAAACTGCCTGTTGATATACCGATTTTTCCCAACTATTTGCAATCTGTCCTTTGCTTTTGTTTTCTCTGTGCTTTTATTCTCTTCTTCCCTCAAAACTGTCTGATATGTTTTCCTATCCTTAGATATGGAGTCAAGAGACATGATTAGCCTTCACCTTTCGTCTGAAGTGGTTAAGCAGATATTACTGAAATCAGAGGAAGAAAAAACATGCTATCCTAATTAAGTTTCAATTCCTTCACACCTATTACTTCATAATGCTGTCAAGTCTCTGGAATATCTTCTGTCAGAAGAATCTTCAGTCTCTTTTCTGCATTGACACACAATACTTTATGCATGGTGAATTTTCTGTTGCTTGCACTAGCTTTAAGTCCCCAATTTCACCTACGTTTTATTACAGTACCAAAATCTTTAAAGTTAGGATCTCAGTATGTGTTGTTTATTTATTCTACATTGTTAATGTTTCTGTTCATTTATCTTTTGGAGACAAAAAGGAAAAGAATAAAAATATTGATAAAGAATGCTTTGCTTTCACCTTCATTTGGAACTAAGAAACAATTAAATAAGGAAAGGAAAGGGGACTGAGAGACAGCACTGTGACATAAAACTTCTTTCCTTAGCTATTCAGTCTAAAAAGCAAATTCAAATAAAGAAATGTGCATCTGTTCTCCACTATAGATGCCTGCCTGAAAACATAAATATTGTGAGCGATTTTAAACAGAAGTATATGCAGTGTCATTGCTTAATCTACTTCCAGATGAATATTTCCCAAATAATTGTACATGAATATGATAACTGTAACCAGATTTTGATCAACAGAGCTCTCAAAGAGTTCAAGTTTCTTCACAAACAGGATGATATCAATAGCTAAAACCCCAAAAAGCTTATATTCACTGTCAGTCCCTCAGAAACTGCTTTAAAACACGCACTATAGAGGTCTGAGATCCTGCGGAATATCTGGATTAAATTTAATAATATTTTCAGAGCCAGGAAACACTTGTCTTTAAAAAGAACTTTTCAAAAAATCCTTTATTCATTGAACTACGGATTAGCATTTTTGCTTTATCTAAAGAGGAGATTTCCCAAATACTGGATCTAGTTATTCAGTAAGCAAAATATTGTAGACTTATGGTTCCTCTTCTCTCTCCGCAGTTTCATCAGCAAGATACTGGGGACTGTTACGACCCTTTTTATTTGTGTGTCCTATTTACCCTTCCGTAATTAACAGAGACTCTGTGTACCAAGTGTCCAAAACTGCAGCTGATGCTTTCAAAGCAATCATCGAGAATACTGGAATTAAAAGATATTTGAAACACAAGCGATAAATTAGCAATTTTCCAAGAGTTACCTCTAATTTTGGGAACCTAGTTTTAGATAGTGAGGTGGTTTTATGTTCCAGTAATCATAACTGGAACTCTGTTTAAACCGGGGCAGATTTTCTAATTACATAGCCCTGGGGTTTGCAGCACAATCAAATGACAAAACAGTAAAAGGAAGCTGAGTAAAACTAAAGAACAAAAATAAAAGCCAAAAAAAGAACAAAAATAAAATTCATATATCACCTTATCACCACATGAACATGCGGCTCTTTGATTGCTGTTGGCAGACAAAACATTATCATTTTCAATAGACCATGGTGGAAGGCTAATACATTAATAGTACGTATATAAAAAGCAGATTGTTATGGCATACAGTAATAATATTTAGTCAGACAGTTTTCTGGAGAACAGAGAGGTACAGCTCCAGGTGATACAAACTGAACCTAGTTCTGCAGTGCTGCCCAGCATGAGACTGTTTGGCTTTCTGAGTTAAACAGTTGTCTTCAAAACAGCGAACCGTCCATTTCAAATGCAAAGCACACTTACATGAAGTCAGACATCACATTGAGGTCTACTGCTAAAGACTCACAAGAGCCTCTGGCCACATATAAGCACTACTAACTGCAGACTAATTCTCTATGGAAGGCAAACTTAACCTATAGACAGAGTAACTGGCAAGTAGGTCTGACCCTAAAGTGTGAATTAATTAGAACCTCTCATGACTGACCGGTATGATACACCTATTTTAAAACTTGAAATTCAAGGACTTGTAGACATTTTATAATTTAGAAATTGGATTTCTCCACCACGTGTTATGGTGTTTTATAATGAATAAGCTAAACAAAAATGGTATATCACATTCAGAAAGCTGAAGTGGATTCTTTAGCTGATAATCACAAATTTCCATAGCTTGGGAGGGGAATCATTATGCTTCAAACTTATCAAACTCAATTCACCTCCAAGTTACTTTGGCCCACATCACAGATAATACATATGCTGTTCACAGATAAATCAATGCTGTTCAAGACCAGATGATTACTTGTACCAACAAATATGACAGATAAATAGAAAAATTACTAAATTAGTGTTTTCTGGGTTCGCTTAAAAAGAAAACCCCTCAAACCTATTTCAAGGAATTTGCAAACCAATACAATAACATTTTGAAAACCACAACATCTGAGCTTTTCCCAGGACATGAAATCAAATATGAATATATTGTCTCCAGAACAGATGGGAGTTTTTATAATCTTTTTTTTCCTCCTTGATTTTATCAAACTTACAGAAACATCTGATGAAAGTGACCTGTTCAATTCCTAATAGCAATAAGCATTAGAAAATTCCTAAGAAAAACTCTCCTTATGAGAATTCTGAACCAGAAACGCCGATTCATAGATTCTTTGCAGTGTAATGAAAACTATTTTTTATAGTTTATATAAGCTCTAAGTTAATGAGTTATAAGATATTCTGTGTTATTTCATATAATGCCAATGAAAAGTTTTAATTGGAAGTAACTGTATCAGTAAAAATAACTTGATCAAGCTTTGTATGTGTACATGTGCATGAACACGGTCTAGCAGTTGCTCAAGGTGACATCTGCTATGAATCCTCAATTGCAGCATAATAGGCAGATCACATTTTACCTTCTCCCACATTTATTTATACCTCTTATACATTTTAATACACTTTCTATAAATCTGGATAATCAAATAGATTTTGTTTACACTTTTCTTCTTCCACACAGAAACCAGGGTTATTGTACTTTCAATCCATGCATATACAAAGTTTTGTTGGTTTTCAGTGGATTGCAGTGGAACTTCAAAATGAAAGGACTTCCAATATAATATTTTTGCTGGCATATTTCAAGAACACTTTGTCCTCCAATTATTCTCGAAGATCAAGATGGCAACAAAATGTATATCTGATTAGCTGGGAAAATAACATTACAAATCATAGCTACTCCCTTTGTATATGCCAACCTCGTTTATTGCAGAAGAGAAGGCTGGGTTTGTAAAGTGGGGAAATTAAGCTTTGTTCCCTAAAAGTGCACCACTGAAGGGGCAAAAGTAGGCATAAAAATATTAGATATTTTTTCTGAAGCGTTTTTTTTTTTTTCTGATTGTGCCACTTTCCTGTTTTTTGTTGTTCAGTATGACTATACAGGGCTCTTGATGTATTAATCTGAAAAAGATTGGAAACACTCCAAATGTATAGTAAATGCTTGAATTTAATGACATCAGAAAAGTTTTGGTAATGCCATGCAACTCTTGTAGCTGTTCTCCAGGAGTAAAAGCAAAATACTGCGTTAATGCCATTTCAGAACGAAGACGACTGCTCAGCTGCTGTAGAAATCATAGTGGCATCATGTCATTCACCAGAGCGTTGCCTGTTGACACTGCTGCACCTCAGCTGAGGATCTGGCCCTGAGACTATAACTGCATAAGGATGGGCAGATTGGGAACTTAAGATCCATAATCAATAAACATTCTGTGTTGCATTTTCTAAATACATTTAAGTCGATCTGATCCTTCATCATTGAAAGCAATGCATTCTACGCAGTGATTTTCGTCTGTCGTCATGGAGTCTCTGGGATGTGCTGCCGTAACAGACAGGACCGGGATAACAAAACTGAGCTGTGACAGAGGTTTTAAAAACATACCACTGAAAGAGATTATCTGAGATACGGGGCGACTTAATGGAGCAGAGAAGAGTTTAAGGAGGCTGTAACCTTTCCAGTAGCATCATCAGTATGCAGTCTGTCATGTGAAAAGTAAGCAATATTCAGCCTCTTCACGTGTATCGCAGGTACTCTGTCCCGTGTAGGACAGTCTGTTCTGGGGCCTGCTAATCTGAGTCCTTTTCAAGGACATACTACACAAAACTGTACTTTCCATTCTGCTCGGAGATCTAAGGCTATGTTTATAAAACACAATGTAAAGGAAAGAACATCCTGTAATTATCTATTGTAGCATATTTTGTAAAGGGTAGACATGATGACCCAAATAATTACAGTCTGGTTAGCTGAACTTCTTTTCTGGGTAAAGTCACAGAAAAGCTGATGCAACATAAAAGTACTAAGAATTAAAGGATAGTAGCATAATTAGTGCCAATCAACACAGATTTATGGAAAGCAGATCTTGTCAAAACTTCTGATGGGGTGACAAGTTCAGTTCACAGAGGAAAGTGTGTTGACATAATACAACTTCTGTAAGGGCATTTGTCTGCACAACATTCAGATTAAAAATTGGCACTATACAAAATTCCTTGTAGCACATACTAATCATTTGAAGAACCAGTTCACTGGCAAATCTCAAAAAACAGCTGTTTATTGAGAACAACTGCGCGAAGAGCCATGTCTAGTGAGCTAGCGCAAAGATCTGGCTCAATTACTATCCAATATTCATTTATCCAGGGGATAAAAAAATGGTGGAATCAGGAACAGAAATAAGGAGCAGACAGCGCTACATGTATACCAGATTACAGAGTAAGGTGGACCTTTTAAATAAATACATTTTAATATCTTACGATGAGGAACTAGGAACGCCAGTCGCAGATTTTATGATGAATACCCATATTTTGGAAAATCATTCTCAGTCAGGATTTTGAGTTCTATAGTGGTTAATGAACTAGAATTCCCGGAGCAAAATCATGGAGAAAAGAATAGATGCAATCCCTGAACATATATGTAGGATGTGCATGTTTGGACTGGAGTTTTTATTTACCTTGTTATTGACACTGTTGAGACAACTACTGGGAAACAGCTCTCATGTCTCACTTTCAAATGGATACTGAAGAAATGAGAAGAGAACCAGGAAGAGCTCAAATAATTACTCTGGATTTGGGAAGCCTGAATTACAGTGAAAGATCTAAAAGCTGCAATCTTTTTAATTTAACCTAGTAGTTTAATAGTAGTAATCTTTATAGTTTAAGCTTGGTAAAGATGATACAGTAAAAGTGGTGTAAGAAGGAAGACAATATAAATGTGAACAGAAAATTTCTGACGATGGAAGATGCTAAGTTTACCAGACAAAGGTATAACAAGATGTACAGGCTGGAAGTAGAAGCTAAATAAATTCAGATAAGATAGGCGCAATTTTTTAACACTAGAGATACATACTCAGCCGAAGAACTTGTCTAGAACAATGGATTCTCCGTCACTTTATATCTTCTAGGCTAGAATGAGTTTCCTTCTATAAGATAAGAAGTAACTCCATCAGAATTTGAAAAATTATTCAGTGAAATTCAAAGGACTGTGTTATTCAAAAGATCAAACTGGAGGATCATAATGGGCTCTCACAGTCTTAAAACGGATTACTTACATCTCAGATCACAAGTATGCAATTTTCAACAGAAGAGTACACAGCAAGTATAAAGGAGAAATTGCCATAACATCTCAAGAAACACCTTTGACCTTTTTACTATCCCTCAACAACATACGGGTCTATTTTCTCCCTCAGCAGGAGTTACTATTTTAATGACTTTTTCCGGGAGAGGATGCATCTGATGATGTAAAGTTGGACTGAATGAAAAGATTTTCCCATTAAAAAGCACCAGAAACTCATAAATATCTTAGTTCTGGTAAGACAAGTCACGTTATTTTTAAACTGAGTTGCTTAAATACATTATCTTTACAGTAAAAAACTACATCCTTCTTATTTAAAGATAGCTTTTATTGTACAGCATCCAACCTCTCTCGTAACACTTCCAACTCCCTTTTTTCCTTACCTTCCTTCCTTTTCACATGCTAAAAATTTCACAGGCAGGTGAATGCTCACAGTATTCTTACCCTTTTTATATATACTAAAAGACATTACAACATCCCTTATTAGCATCATCATGTTACAATTACTGTGAATATTCTCAATTTAAATTCACTCCTGCAACTTTTGAATTGTATAGGCCAAAAAAAAGGTATTATTTAATGACTATATTAAATAATCATACTGTTCATCCTCAGAAGCAAAAACCGTACCTCTTATTCCAGTGAAAACTACATTGCTTTCTATGATCCTCAAGGTAAAAGGGAGGTGCTAGAGTATTTCAGCAAAATGGTTCGCTACAACAGATATGTATGTGTCTACTACAACCACAACTCTTAAGATGTGATCCTAGAATTACAAAAAACTTCAGATACAGAGCTCCAATTTTATTTTTTCTAAATGGTTTCTAGATGAAAGAACAAAGAAACTCAAAATCCAGTATAGGATTTGAAGGCAAAGAGTCTTTTATCATTCCACTGCCCAGGCAAAGATTTGGTGAGATAATTTGTCCTTTATAGATCCCAATACTCAGTAAATGTGTCTCAAGAATGGTGTCTAATAACCTTCAAAGGGGCTTGAAAGTAGAACTCACTAAATAATGCCAATGGTTAGACAAGGGAAAGACTTAAAAACCTGTCTACCTGTTCATATTTTTACCAACACTGTAACGAGGCAAATAAAAAGGAACAAACACTGATTTTGGCAATAAAGCAGGAATGCCCCAAAATAGCAAACCTGTTGAGGATAAATATTTTTTATATTCATGCTTTTCTGCATAGAATCACTTTTACACCAGTTTCTTATCTTGAGCCTACCACCTACATACTGCCTGTGGTGGTGTGTGTACTGCACAAAAGTCACCCTGTACACAGCCCCTCAGCATTCTTACCAACAGATACAGTCCTTATGCAACCTCCAGAGAATTTTATACAGTCAGCCCGGAAAAATAAAACAAAAAACCCCTCTAAAATGCTATATGCATTATTTGAATTACTTAGAAATGTGTCTTAAGCAAAGAGACAAAACATAAAAACCTCTTGATTAGATTTGTTTCAGAAAAATTTTAATAATTCCACCGAAAACTCCCCAGGTTTTCAGGTTGGTGATTAAGGTGTAACTTTGGCTATGAGATATCATGCCATGTTAAAAAATTTTATTGCACTTTTAGGAGCACAAATCCGAAAGTAAAAAGTCACATAATATTTCATTTACATGGAAATATATTCAATGGACTTTCCAATACTGTGCATTTTTATTGCCACAAGTATTACTTTTGTCTAAAGTGCTAAAAACTTACATTCCATGAAAGCGAAAAATTTTGTTGTTAGCCATGAAATCAGTTCTCTGACAATATTTAGATATTTTTAGTGTTGCAGCATTAGTGTAGAAATACTTTATTCTTCTATTTTGCATGTGTTGAGAAGATTTCTAGCAGTCCAACAAATTACTAACAATTACCACTAAGATGCAGGCAGTTTTTCCAGATACTGCAGCATTTAAATGTTATAGCCTAAATCAGCAGAGGAGGCATCGTTTTATCTTCTGCCATCATAAGTGCATTTCATATTGGAAAGCCGGAACAAAGCCATGAAATAACCTATTCTAAGCCAAGCACTGTAAATGTAGTTTTTGATGGCTTTTTATATATGACGGCTTAAAAAAAATGTATAATATTTAAGCATTAAGTTCAAGGTCTGATTAGTCATAACTGGTACCTTTTTTCAAATACCAAAAATGACATTTTCTGCAGAAAAATACAGTAGTGTGACTTATTAGGATTTTCCCCTCCTACCTTAATGTTTATTTTAAATACATTGCCTACCATTTAAGCTGTGCAATTCATGTCAAGGCACTGAAGACAGAAAACACTCTTACATTCGATGTTTTCTTAATTCTGCCTTCACAAGTTCTTTTTTAAATATTTCAATGGAATTATAAAAACAATCGAGAAAGCCTACAGTATTTATAGTCTGAGGACTTTTTAAATCATTAGAGAAAAAACCTGCAAAAGGGACTGGTGAAAGGAAAGTATCTCATTATTCATGGGAAGGTCTATCTATATGCCCAGCAATCAATTCACCTCCAGGCTGAACACTTTCTGTCGCTCTGGCCTATCATTTCTTCATCTTCTCCACTACATCACGTATCAACAGGTTCATGCAATGGGGCTACATCTCCTTAGTATGTAATCCAATGTTGTTGAAAGAAGAACTGCATAAACTGCATTTTAAAATGGAAAGAAAAGATAATTATGCAAACCCCTCCTCCCTCCAACACTTTCAATATTGAGATCAGGTACGGCGATAACCTGTATAATGACTACAAAGACAAGTGGAAGCAAGCACACCTCTATCTGTTGGCATCAATTCACTGGACATTATCTTGCAATGGTGCTTCAAAGTAAATATAATTGTGCTCAAAATGTGGCTTTTTTAAAAATGGTGCATTCGACCTCTATCAGGGAAATGGCTGGAAAGCAGTATTTCCATTTTGGGTATCTAGAAGTCTGTCACAGGTGGAGCACTCAGCTCTAACATAAAGCTCGCGATTTAAAATAATCTGGTAGCAGAAATATGTAGTATTAGATGGGTTAGTGGGTTCTTTTTCATGCTGTTCCACTGCAGCCTTCTGCCTGGGCATTAGGGCATGGCTAGGGATAGTACGTGACAGAATAGGAAAAATTAAGTAAAATATAAAATGTCCATAAATGAACATTTCCTGTGAGACTTTTGATTACATTCTATGTTCAAATGTCAAGAAACCAGAAGACGATTTCACTTTGCTCTTTCCACGTGGTCCTTTAAATCTCATATTGTCTGGATTCAATGTTAGAATAGGTTATTTGCCGTGTTACTCTACGTAAACTGAAGGCATTTCAAGCAACAGCATTTTTTAAACCACAAATTCGATGTATCTGGAAGAAGGGAGTTAAAGCAGCTTATAATCGTCAAATTGATTTCTTGTTTTAAGCGTGCTATACTTACATTAATTTCACTATGGTAGGAAACAAATCTGAATGCTCTCAGAACTATTTTTAAATGCTTACAGGTTTGGGGAGGAAATGCAAAATGCTCTTTCAGTTGCTTTTCTTGAAAATTCAGCATGTCTTTTCAAGGACTGGCTTAATAAAATTGAAATGCTTAAAGAAATTATAGAAATTCACTAAAAGTAGAAATGTTTCATTTCCAATATTATACCTTTTGCATTTATCAGGATATATATTTATTAAGATTTTATGGTGGTTGTAATGCTGATCATTACAAACGTTTCACCGGGGTTAGAATATTAAATTGCCTAAAATTGCCTTCCTTTCCCAAGAAGACACGATACGTGTTACTAACTCAGTTCAGATTTAACTGAACAGAAGTACACAAAATAGTGTAAACTAGTGAACCAAAAAAACAACCCCACAACAATTAAATGTGTTCACAGCACAGCAGCTGCAGTAGAATAATATAATTTATTAAAAAAAATGGTTTCTGGTTAACTTCATGTGGCTGTTGTTCCTGTACTAGCTTTTCCCACAGAAAAAGTCTGGATATTACTGTTGATCCAACAAGGCTCTGAATTGTTTAGTGTGCATGCGGAACCTCTCACTCCTTTAGTGAAGTTTCACTGTGCTAATCCCCTTGGAATGCAGCATTTATCACCTACCAAACAAGTGTAAAATATTTCAGTCCAAGAGGATTATCACCGCTGTCTTCCTCTCTGCTCTACTGGAGCAGAAGAGGAGAGGGAGGGAAGGTAGGCAGCATGATTCACCAGCTACAAAAGCAAAAACAAGTAATTACAAGAAAATTCCGAAATAATTTTTGCCAGTTGTCTTTGTCCCTCAGGTTTTTATTATGTTGGTTTGTTTTTTTTTTTTTTCATTGCTGTTTTGAAGAGGGAAACAAATCAGAACATGTCATATTTCCTGAAAACAAAAAATCCGGCCTAAGCCAAAACTACAGCCCTGACACTGTAAGTGTAAAACAGACACTGGAGGAAAATACTCTTTACTCCAAGAAGCTGTGACAGTCATTCATCCCTCATATAACCATTGTGGCATCACTGCTCCTTCTTGAACAATTTTACTAATTACTTTTGATACAAATGAACAGAACGTAACACAGTAGTTAACATTGGGGTTCACCATGGTTTTTTGACAACAGCATGATATCCCTTGCCTGGTGATCTGCTCCTTTCCTAGCAGGTCTTAACATTGTTTTTTCAGTATTGAGCCGATGCTTTCAGAGAACTAGTCACATGACAGATCTTTTTCCTAGGTGGTAACAGCTAATTTAGAGCCCATCACTATATATTTATCATCAGGACCAAATTGTCCTCTCAGAGCTATTTTGTAAAATACAAAGACTGTGAGATCGGTCCGCAATTCTACCTAGCCTCTCAACTTTTGAAGCTCCCTGTATATTCAGCTATTTCTGTCATCTCACGTTATTCATCATTTTTGCTTGACCAGCGCTGAATATTCTGCTGGAGCAAATGTTCTAGCACAAATCCTGCTAGGATCCATTGGCTGCTTCTTCCCTTGTGAAAACTATCTCTGTTTTCTATCTTTTGTTTCCTATATGCTTATTGATTACAATGTAATATTTTACTAGACAAAAGAAAGGAAAGGGAAATTAGCAGCATTTTAATGACAGAACATTATAGCTAGATCCCTGGCTTTCTATCCAATTACGTTTGCACCACTGGAAATGACATTACTCTCAGTATGTTGTTCTCTCCCACAGAAAGCCCTCAGGTCTCCTGGAGGGTGGCTGTAGGTGGAGGCCACACTGGGCTGAAAAATAATCATTTTTCTGATAGACTTCCCTTTACTGATAGTTCTGATGAATAGTCTAATGCTTAAGTGTTTGTGATTGCTAAAGGTCCCATCGTATTTTTTTTCAAGTAGAGAGATGTTTGCCTGTGTGTTAAGGTATATTACCAGAAGGTTTTAAACACATTCTGCATATTTAAATTCTTCTTTTTTGGGTAGGATACCCCTCTTTTCTTCTTCTCTAGTTTCAAAACATTTGCTCATACCTCCACCTTCAGTTACTGCTATGGTTCAGCTATGGATGATGTGATTCCTACACCTATTGCTTACAAATTTATTTCAGATACTTCAAAATGTAAAGTGTTGCCTAAACATAAATCAGACTTCCCCCCACCCCACCCTGCCCCACCCCGAGATTCTTATAAAAAAAAGTCATCTGTACTTAGTTTCATGCCATGGGAATGACTGTTAAAGTTTCTCTACTCAAAGTGATTTCCCATAGTTTTTGTTAGAGAGACTCATCCTTTCTATAGCAAAATATGACAACTTAAATTACGACAAACAGAAACTTTCAGTGCATCAGTATTAATTTAAAGGCATTGTAGTTAATCTTCATGATTTAAGCCAGAATATTTGTTTTAGGAACCTAGAATATTGTACAAATGTTTAGCCTGCATAATCCCCCAAGGAAATATAATTTAAGAGATATATGAACAAGCTTTAAGCAATAGTCACTGAAATTCTAAACGAAACTTGTTCAGTTTATCCTCCTCCTTTTCCCCATCTTCTCCGTGCCACAAAAAATGAAACGCAGATGTAAGGATTCATTTAAACTGGCAGACTGCATCGTGACCAGTTTACATCTTTAATTAAGTAGGTGAGTATACTGTTTCCAGAAAAATATCGTTCAACAACAAACCCAAGGATAACTAGTAAAAGAAGCTACACTTACAACTGCGTTAGTATAGAATAGTATGGAATTGTTGATCTGTTCTCCAGGTCTGTTCACCCACAACCCAGACAAAAGAAATAATTACAAGGATTCTGCCACACATTTCCTACCAATATTTTTTCACTGACTGTTGTGAAGTAGTGAGCAAAACCCAAGAAAATACCATTTTAAAAAACGTAGATATGCAGCTTTCAGGAACCCTGAAATTCTTTAGGTTTTTATCGGTGATTTTTCAGGATAGCACTTTTTTTTTTCAAATGATACAGAAAGAAGAAGTAAACGTGGCTAATCTTGCTTTTGATTTTCTTTATCTTTTATATTATTCTTACCAGCTTCTTAGAGAAAGCAAATGCCCCATAGCTTGGAAACTCAATATGCCAAATAGACTCATGTAATTCAATTATACTCATCAAATCAGTAAAGAGAAAAATATGTTTGGACCAAACTGACTGTCAGTCATCAGGTGGTGAAATGAACAGTTTGGTTTTTTTTCCATAAAGTTATGTAAAAAATTTGAAAATACAAGTATGATAACCAGAGTTATAGCAAAAGTTAGCAGAAGAGAGGTTAAACGTGTTGATGAACAGTTGTCTTGCTAGCAATAGGCTGTAATTTCACTGAGGAAACAATTTCTACAAGCAAGCTTCAAATAATTCCGCAATGTGACCAGGACTACACATGGCGAACCGTCAGAGTACGGCGCCTCCATTAGTACTGCGAGGCACTTGAGGAATACTGAGTTTAACCACACTGTGTTGCTGTCCTTTTCATAGAGGCAGCTGCAATCCTCTTTGTTTTACAGTGGCAAGAACTGAGAGCAGAAGTTGAGGCAGAAGCTCTGACTTACAGGAAATCTGGGTCAGAGCTGAAAAATGGACCCAAATCTCCCAAGGTTCAGTTAAGTGATTTGAACTACAGTCATGTTCCTTTTCTGCAGTTAAATAACTGGCTCATTCAGTAAGCAGATGATATTTAATAGATTAATAAATGTTTACTTCTTCATGTACAGATTCAGATTCCCTAACATTTGTACAACTTTTATATTCCAAGTTCACTGAAATATGAAAGCCAAAGAAACCAAAACAGAACTCATACCATTACTCACATGTTTATCTGTGTTTTGTGATGATAAATACCAGTACGCCTTTTTTACTAAATCTAATTTAACAAAATTTTGGCAAGGATGGAAATTATCTATGCATGCCTTACACGGTGTCAGTTTAGACACCGAGTGCTTGCACGATGCATGCTCCATAACATGATTTCCATATCAATGAAACTAAAATCTTCTCTTCTATTATGAAATTGTTTTTGATGTGCAGAATTCTCAAGACATCATCGTGCTTTTAAAGATAAGACTTGACACTTTGAGAAGCCCTTGAAGAGTCTATGTCAGCTCCTGGCCTCATTTTAGTCAATGGAATAAAAAAAAAAAAACCAACATGCATTGACTTCAACGGGGACACGATTTCACCTGAAGTTTCTGCCTTAAAAAAAAAAGAAAAAAAGAAAAAAAGCAGAACTAATTAAAAAGCTGAAGGAGCAACCACACAAAATCAGAAAGACAGATGGACTTTTTTTTACACTTTTAGAATAGTGAGTCTATATTCGGTCCTGAGTTTCTGTAAAAAAAAATTGCTAATCCACCAATCCCTGTGTTCTTATGAAATTGTAAGATGAAAAAGATGCTTTTATGACCGTTCCAGAGCAGCATATACTAAAATAAATTTCCTCCTTCCGCTATGACAGGTCAGTTGGCTGTGGCGGTTTTGGGGAGGCAGAGCAGTAGATAGGCCATACTTGATTTTATTCTGGCTTCTGCTACACTGGGCTGTGTGATGTCACCTACAAACCAACTAAGAAAGTGCATAATGGATGTAAATCACTATGCACCAGTTGCACAGCTGGCTTAAACCCTGTTCACAAAAAAGCATTTAACAGTGATTGGCTGTTAAGCTGAGACAGGGTTTGAAGTGGAAGGTGGGTATCCACTACAGATTCAACTCAATATTTTCATGAGTGATTTGGGTGATAGAATCAAACGCTTTATATCATGCAGAAGGATAGCAAACACTGCAGAGGGCAGGACTGCGATCCAAATGATCTCAGCAAATTGAAGAGATGACCCAAGAACAACAAGGTGAATTAAAAGAAGAAAAGAGCAAAGTATTTTCTGTAGGCAGGAGAAATCAGACAGACTGAAAGTAACACTTGGCAAGGTAGCAAAATCTGGTTCAGCAAAGCTTTAATGGCAGCTTTTTAGATAAAATGCCAGAGGTCCTATAGTTCTGCTGTACTTGGTGCTGGTGAGGTCTCAGCTGGAATATCGCGTTTGTTTTGTTTTGTTTTGTTTTTTACTTCATGCTAAAAAAGCTACAGAGTATATGGGAAGAATCTAGAGGACAGCAATAAGAATAAGAGACCTAGAAAATACGAGCAATAAGGAAACATGAAAGAAATGTACCTACTTTGGCTAGAGAAGAGAAAAAAAAATGAATAGAATCAGCATGGTAAGTGTCTTTCAACACGTAGATGGTACAATAAAGAGAACGTTTCTCCTGCCTGTCCAGGAAAGGTCAAAGATATTCAGCAAAATAATTTTGGTTGGATACTAGGAAAAACTTCCTGCATGCAAAAACATGCTACCTGGTAACAACAAGCAATCCATTTTATTAGTTTATAAGAATCACTTAGCTAACCAAGTGTTAATGACAGATTAAATATTACTATTCATTTCTACGTGCAAGAAATATTATAGAGATCTCTTCCACCTTTATGTCTATAATTTTACTATAGGTAATTTAGCATCACTTAAGTAGAGGAGCAAAAGAGACAGGACATTCTGGAGACATGGGCATATCTTTCTAAATATGTCAGCAACATACGAATATGTAAATTGTTTATCTTTTTTATCCTTTTTCATTCTAATGATAACGTAAATCATCATCCTAAAGGATTTTATACTTAACATAGTGCCATGTGACTTTCAACGTATAAAATAGAGGAGTTCCATGTTTCTACAGTTTAATATTTAATTATAAAAAAAGTAAAATAAAGTATTTATTTGCTCAAGGACTTACATATTCAACAGTTTGCCTTTTTGCCTTTTTTACCTTGTCTAACATGTACCATGAAGCCCATCACAAAGAAAATACTACAGAAAAAGAAACAGCCATTAATAAAAATACACCCTTAAATTTTTAAGTAGGCTGAATATATATCCTTTGCTTCAGTATCGGAAATCTTCAGCTCAGATCTTTTGCTTTGAATTTTTCATGCCGTCTTTCCATTTTTCTTGTTAGGAGTGTCTTCTCTAGTACCAATCAATATAAAGCCACAAATTTTTGACATTGCTCTTTGCTTTGAAGCATACGCTTACTTCATTTGCCTTTTTAAGGATCTCAGTTTTTTAAATTCAACTATTCATGCTCTGAACCGAAAACTAAAATGCTTATTATTCATTTGCATGTTGGTATGACTTTTTCTATAAGGTTTTCAAAACGGACTCCTATTGTTTCATGGCCATGGTAGGCAGGTTTTCAATTTATTTCATGTGCAGCATCACTGGCTTACTCTGAAAAAAAATGATAATCAATGAAGGAGAAGAATCAAATAAACTATGCAGCAGCAACTGAAAACATGAAGTAGTTTTTCAGTATGTTTATAAATGAAAACTCTACCATTGCCATTCTTTTTCCTTTTCTTGAATGCAAATCAAGAAATGAAGGATTTCCAAAAAAGCATAAGGAATTTTTTGCTAGAACTCGAACCCCATTTTCAGAAATTACTAACAGACCAAACACTTAAATTCCAATTTAAATGCAATCTAGGCTCCATGGCACCAGATTTTTAAATATATTAGGGGCTTGGTGTTAAAGGAAGGCAACCTATTGTGCTTAACTACCATGAATTCAATGACTGATAAGCACTTAGGTTTGGATTCAGCTCATTTAACTTTAGCTGTCCGGAACTCAGGTATCTGCTCTGAGCTATGCTGGCAGTCTCGGCAGAGAAGCAGGGATCTCCAAAGAGTGTTTCAGCCTATCACCACCAGCATCAGGCAGGTGTCTAGGAAAACAGGGGAAGTGTAAAAAGGTGTGAGAGAGACTAAAGAATTACATGTGAGAAGGGGCACGTGGCATGGGAGGATGGCAGCACACGGTGGCTCGTTCTGCTGAGAAGGAGCCAAAGCCACTGGACTCACAATGGTTGGCTTGCTGGTTTCCATGAGCCCATGTTTTCATGCCTATAACCCGCCATCTTAAATAAATAGCAGATTATTTGAATATTATTTGAAATTAATTCTTAGAGGTCGGGTTATTGAAGACCTAAGTTATATGTGAAAAAAACACTCTACTTATATGCAATTTGCCACTTACACTTGTGCTATTTTGCACTGCTTCTGTATGACACATGGAAGAGATGATACTTGATATTTATCGACTTTGAAAGCAATCTTCTTTATGATAGGAAACAAGGCAGTACTGTCTTACACAGCGTGCGATAATATCAGTATAAAAAAATTACATTACTTTTTATATAATCTTTTTAACAGATACTTTTTTTGCTTATGAGAAACAACTGAAAACATTGCCTAAAGCGAAGCAGAATGGGTACAGGAATCAAACGAACTTCCCATGTAAATGCTCTCAGTAAACTTTTGTCTTCAGTGACTTTTCATATAGAGGCAATTCTCCTCTGCAGAATCATTAATGCTACATACTGTGACACAGACAAACATCTTTTAATGATAAGTTCAAGATTGCTACACTCATTTTCACTTTGAGACCTGAATCAGAATAAGTACTATTATCTCCTGGAGATGCTTTGCCAGAATTGTAACATCAAAATTAAGTCTCCATAGTTTGTTACAAGCTCCTGCTTTCACTATGCAGAGAAAGACATTTCTTGAAAGAATCCCAATTACTTCAGATTTGTACTTTACACTATTTCCAAGTGTGAAAACCCAAGAGTCTGGCAATTATCATTATATTCTCATTCCTGTAGCAGGTTGTATATGCTAATGAAGAGAAAAAAACTAATTACAGAGTATCATAGTCTGTTGTTACTAAGCACTCCTGTAACCTCTTCTTCCAAACAGCTGTCTGAGCTCATAACTTTTTCCTTTATTAAAAATTAAAACCACAGAATTGAGCAAGGCAAACACAGCAGCCAGAAGTTGTAGTTTTAGGAAACATCTTGTGCTTTGAACCCCATCATTGTTTCTCAACCATGAAAAATGCACACTTAGAAGCTCAAAAGCTTTCTGATTCTACACAAATTATGTTATATTGTATTTCCTTGTGCTAAGTTTAAGCTACTTATGTGACTGAAGTTATTTAAACCATTCACAAAGGCACTGGCAGTATTTGGCAAGTAGGATAGGAACTATTCAAGACGGAATAACTAAAAGGAGACGGGATATTTTTGCAAAATGTAAACCAGGGCACACATAGCACAATAAAACATCTGACGAAATGAAAAAAAGTAAAATAAACATGACCTAGGAACAGAATTTGCCTTTTTTTGTAAATTCATGCCTATAAGAATAAGAAATTAAAAAAAAAATAAAGAAAAAGAATCAAGATACATAATGACATATATGTGCTGTCAAATGAAATGGAAAACACCGATCAAATATGTGTATACATATATATGTGTATGTTTGCTTCTCAAAAAAAGAGAGTGGTTAGTTCCCTAGGCTTAAGGAAAAGCTTTTCCAATGGTGGAATTTATTTCAGTATTGCCCTTAGCAGTATTTCTTACATGGCCATTTGAACACCTCGGATTAACTGCAGTTGGGTAGACACTAATGTTCCCAGATAACCTTTACACAACCCACAGTATCAATTTTTACATTATTCTTACGTGACAACTTATGCAATTAGTTTTTATACCGTATATTATCCAGATCATACCTGCAATATATTTAACTATGTTTCATTAAAATTTATATTATGATGTCATATGCAACATATGAAGGAACAAACACACCTACATAAAAATGATATTGAATATTCTAATGAGGAAAAAAATGTTTAAAAAATTTCCTTAATTCAATCTTTAAGATAAACATGCATGTTCCAACTGCTCAACTTCTCCATGTAATGCACATCAGTCCCCATCATTGCTGCTGCAGGACAGATGTCTTGCACTTGGGTTTTAGGAAGATCTGTGGGAACACTATGAATCAGGTGCATGTGGGAAGTGGAGTACAGAATTATAACATTTAGTGTATTCTGTAAGTGGCAGTTAAAGAGAAATACCTAAATGAAACTGCATTCTAATACAGTGTTTCCCCATACTTCCAAAGCAAAATAGAATTTGCCAGTTTAGCCAAAACCAGCTAGAATACATTTGAATGTGCTAAGTGTCAGAGGAATGGGATAGCGGTGAGCGAAGCCAAGAAAAAAAAAAAGTGCTCAGCTTTAATGAGCTGAGGGAGGAAAAGAGAGGAGTGACAAATATAAAATTGCCAAGAAAAGAGGGAAAGAGGAAGACAGAAATCGCTTTGCACATCTGATTGGAAGCCACAGAAAGGACCCTTATACAGCTACTGAGAGCCCTTCACTTTTAAGATATGGCCAAAAGCCTGACAAATCCAACATGTTTGGGTTTGTTTTTTTTTTTTTTCACCTGAGTAGTGAGGTATGTCTCAATTATCTGTAGAGGAGGAACTACATTTTTTCACACAGTTTTTAGCACTCTGATCTTACTTCCCCTCTACATTGTAAACAGCAGTTTTTCTATAAAAGGGTTCATTGGCAGTTTAAAGATACCGGTGAGATTCTCAGACACAGCATGTTACTGATCACCTCATTATTGCTGAATTAGCCAACTATTGTAGGGTGGAAGAAAAATAGCCTGAGTTACACTGTGGCCTGCTGAAGAACAGGTTTTTAGAATGAAACCCACAATAAACCACATTTTGTTCCCTTCGTAGGGTTATTCAATCAATCAAATCCTACCCTCAAAACACAGAATCCAATTTCTACCCAAACAGGTGTTTGTGGTAGCCTGATAAGTGGGACATAATGCCGTAGTACAGCAGTCTATGCCTGAATAGATAGGATGCCCCTTAAAATTAATGTCATTGAAATAGCAGCAGCAAGTTTTGAAAACATCAACACTAGAGTGAACTCATACTCTGGGGATAAAGTCACAAAGGTAATCATCCAGTTTAGTGGGTTATTAGAAAAGGAGACCAAATATTTTTCATAGCTAGTCCTTCATCCTGAGCATATGGAATCAACAAAACAAAACAAGCTGCGAGTGTGCTGTCAGCTGCAGTGTGACAGCACTGAAGTCAATGAGGTTTTGCCAGAGAATAATTTTTCTGGTTTATTATGGACAATTAATAAAAATTCATCATCAGATCCTACAGAGGACATAGATCCTACAGTTGACACTAGTTAATTCACTAATCCATACACCGCAGATTGCTGCCTTTCAGTAGCAGTTTTGGAAACATTCCTTTCACTGGGATGAGAAAGGAAGAAAATGACAAGAAAAAATTACTAATATTTAAAATTAATTATACAGTTTTGAGGTAGCAATTTTACAGGAGGAAAAATTAATTTCTTTTTTATCCCAAATAGTTACATCACACCGTGTTTTCAGAAATATCTGTTTAAATGTTTAAGACTTATCTAGTGAGCGTAAATTCACTTGGGGTACAGAAAGCATGGCATGATTCTCTGACTAAGATGGACATTCGGTTTGAGATATTTGTGACAGTTTAAACGTCTTACTGCCTCCTTAGCTTTTATTAGTGTCTTCTCTAGGAGCTACTCACTTGCTTCAATACAAAGTTGGGTGTGTGCATCAGAACATACTTTATGTGATCGCTAGGAGTGGCTTAAGATTTAGCCCAGAGATAGATCATGAATATTCAAATGCTTCAGTGCTCTGGCAGGACCATGGGAGCGGGACCCTCCAGCAGAAGGGCAACTGCAAATATGGAGCACTGTAAGGCAGAAGAGGGTAGATTTAGATTGGCTATTAGGAAGAAATTTTTCACTATGAGAGTGATGAGGCACTGGAACAAGTTGACCAGAGAAGCTGTGGATGCCCCGTGGCTGGAAGTGTTCAAGGCCAGGCTGCATGGAGCTTTGAGCAACCTGGTCTAGTGGGAGGTGTCCCTGCCCCTGTCAGGGGGTTGGAACTAGGTGATCTGTAAGGTCCCTTCCAACCTAAACCATTCTATGATTCTATGATGAACGACTATACAAGATGAACAGCCCCTGCAGCCATTTTTAGTACATGGCCTTATGCACTGTCTGTGAGCTTGCTGCTACCGCTGCAGTGGTGAGAAAGGAGTATGGTAAAAATGACACTGCAATGCTTTTGGCGGCACTCACACTGTTCTATGGGATGTGGACTGTATTAAACAGGATCAAAAAAGGACAGTGCTTCACAGCTCATGTTGCTTTCCCAGGTTCAATAAATGCTTATTCGTATGTGGAAAGATGCTGAAGGCAATACAGAATTTTCGTTTCCTACTAGATTAACACTGGCATAATTTTCAGTGACAAAAGTATCAGAATGGTTTCCTTCAGAAATTCCAAGTCATACAAAGCTCTCAGAAACTGTATGGCCTTAGCATTGCCTTGAAATTTCTTGTAGACCACTGGTTCAGAAGATGAAGCTTATCTGAAAAAGTATAATTAATAGGTCAATTATTTATTTATATTTAAAGGAAAAGTAAATGTGGAGAAAGTATATTCTATCCATTGCACCTACACATAGAACAACAAATTGTTTAGAACTATGCTAAAGTATTGCATATGTACTCAAAATAAATAATGAAACAAAAAGCTGACACTGTGAGACAGTGAAATTTCACTCGGTTTTAAAAAGTGTATTTTGGTATGTTTTCATAGTTTTGCAAAAGATGAGTGGGTACTCTGGCAGATTCCCCACATTTCAACTATGGTAAATAACACTTCAGCCCTTGTCCATAGCTGATTCCAGAGCCTGATTTATATACCCATAGGAAAGGTCCTGTCTATGAGGCATAGACAACTCCCAAGATGAGCCGTTGTAGCAAATGTTCCTTCTGTAGCTATGATCTTCTGAGCATGTACTTCACTGGAAATAAATTTATCTTTTTAAATTTTAAGCAAACCAGCAGGTTTTCCCCCGGTGCCTTAAACAACTGATGAAATGGTAGCCATGCTGCCCTGTAGCATTCAAAAGTGATTTCCTTACGGGGGGGACCAGGAAATGCTGCCCAATCAAAAGAAGGGCATCGTGTGATTTGCCTATCCCTTCTTACGTGGATGAGAAATATGGGGAAAACTTGATGAGAAAGTTGAGAAAATCCAGACTTTATGAAGAATTTCAAATATACAACACTGGTTTCACCCTCCCTACAGTCTCCTATCTGTTGGTTCCCACTTGTTCTGTTTCATCACATACTAAGACTATGCACCATTTAAGACAGGGTCTATTTAGACTATGTGTGTCTAGGGCTCACAGTATAATGGCACCCTGATATCAAACTGGGGCCACTAGATGGTACTGCAATATAATTAATAAATATTAAAAAGTAATCTCATAAATATATATTTGTTTTTCCTGCAACGTCTTGGCTGTAGCATTTGAAAGACTTGCAGAAATATCCATGGTACTGCCTTTAGATATATACTAAAACCTCCACGTAACTATAATATATGCAGTTGTAAGGCACATGCTAAAATAAGTGCTTACCGATCTTAACAGTACAACTAAGGTACCTAATACTTAGGTATGCACATATATGATATTTACACAATATGTACACACGTATGCAAATTGCATATGGAATTATCATCTGATCAGTCACTACACTTATTCATTTTCGTGTATTCCTGTACTCAGTGCATAACTATTAGATTATGGGGAAAAGTGTGCATATATAAATCAATATGCAGACGTATGTTTATTCATCAACTGAACTTAAAATATGTCCTAGAATTTTAAAAGATAAACTTTGTGCGATAAGCAAAATCTATCCAACCATATTTCATATTTTTCTATACTTTGAATGATTTCCTATCAATTTACTTCACATTAAAGAGATGAAAAATTCCACTTTTATCTAAATGTTTTCCACCATATGCTATGTCTACAGTAATAAATAGTTTAAATTTTTATAATTAGTTATCTTCTAGCTGGTAAAGATCTTGAGATTTAAAAATTGCTGCAAAACTAAATTATCTGAAACCGTAAGTATGCTTAATAGTATCTACCCATGAAACTACCCTCAGAATAACCTAACACTGCTGGTTGCCAGCACTATTTTCAATTTTCATCTGTTAGATATATGATCAAGCATGTCAAATCTGCCCTAAGTAATAGAAGTGAAAAAATAAAGTCATTGACTTAAAACATTCTGATAGCTATTTATCTGAAAACCCTGGTCAGATTTACCGCTCAAAGGCATTTACCTACAAAGTTAACCAGATGCTTTGAGTTGAAAACTAATTTAATTTCTCTGTTATCTTAACAGGACATCTGTTAAAACAACATCCAAGGAAGGTAATATGTTCAAAATTAATCCTGCAGGTTGTTTTATTGCAGTATGTGCAATATTGACATTTAACTGTTAACAACCACCGCTTTACAAAAATAATTAGTAAATGTGGAATCAAAGGAGTATAATGATTATATTAATGGACAAGAAGTAATGTAGAATGAATGTGTAACTGGTGTAAAATCAGTCTTGATGCCAAGTTCATTGCTTTGGTACAACCGAGTTACACTGAAGATGAAGGAACCATTTCTTTTGTTTCCTTCTTTCATCAGCTTCATTTAGGTATCAAACTGTCCCTTTAAAACCACAGTATATTAGCTGCATAACGTGTTCAGCACTCATAGCCAGCATGTTTTTCAAGCATCATGAGTGACAAGCTATGCAAATCATATCCTGAAGTAATTTGCATTATTGCAGTTAATTTGCATATGGATATAAACTGCACTTCAGAGCAACTAGGTATCAATCCAGGCAGTGGCATGTGAAAGTCAGACGCATAGGTGGATGTGTGCTTGCCAATGTTGGGATATTCAAGTGGAAAAATACTAGCAGGTGCCTATTTCTGGTTGTTCCTTATAACTTTGCTGGATAAGATGGTGGTCCATATTTCCTCCCACCCTTTCCATTTATCCCAACCAGCAATGCAGGGCTGACGTTAATTTATTTGTTGGCAGGTAGTGCTATGACCGTTGCTGTCTCTTCCTCTTCCCATTAGTGTCATCCAACAGAAAAGGAAAAGAGAAGGCATTACAGCCACTAAAACTCAGCCGTATCTGGCTAATCCTGGACTAACATCTCAGGTCACCAAGGCAAAGGTGGACTTCACAGTGGTGAAAAGTTGCCGATACATATCCATCAGTTGTGTGTGGATTTCTAAACTGCTCATTTCCTCCTTAAGATCTTCTGCATCAGATGCTCTCCCATAGCCCTGGCTGGTTGCTGAGCCTGGCTGGAGGCAGGAGAACAGACTAGCCATATCCTGAAGTCCCTTCTGGCCTTACTTTACTATGAACCATGACTATGAGTATGAAAACACTGATTTTAATCACAGGGAATTTTAATTCCCCATTGTCAGTTGGGGAATCCCACATAAGTGATTTCATACATTTATCTTTATTACTCTGCTTTCATGATGTGGAAAAGAGTCAAACTTGTAGTTCAGCTACAGAGCGGGTAATACTTGGAGATAATAAACCAGCAGCAAACTCCCTCCCTAAACCTTCATTTCTCCAGTAGTGTCTCTGCACTCCCAGAGCAGTCTCTCTCCCCTGGGGTATTTCCCAGCAATGGCATTCCATTGCCTTCCTCCTACTCCCTATCAGTTACTGGGAAGCCTTCACCAAGTTTTAGTTAACCTTCCTGATCCATACTAACCTCAGCAGGAAAGGGGAAGAGTTATATTTTTTCAGCATTTTATTTGACTGCAAGGTTTATACGCAATGTTTTCAGGATTTCCTTAATTACGGTATCAGACAACTTAAATGTTGATATTGTCTTTGAGCTAAAGGATTCTAATTCTTTTTGAATATGTTATTATTTCTTCCAGACAACAACAATAACCTTCATGTTTCTGCATTTTATTTAAGGTACTATATAGCTTTACATGTATGTGAAGACCCTTCGTTTTTCTTCCATAGTAAAGTATGTAAAATTGTGAAAGGTGAAATGATTATTACACAATAATTAGCCTTTTTCTTGTGAAGACACAAGCTGTGTGTGGTTGGAAATAGAAATTCAACTACAGAAAGGACAAAAATAAAGCTGAAGTACTCAACTTCAGTTAAAAGCCTAAAAAGGGTGTTAGAAAAGATGGGGCATGACTCTGCTCAGAGGTATACTATGAAGGGACAAGAGGTAATGTCACAGATTTCAGCAATGGAAATTTCAACTGCATAGCAGGAGAAAAAATTTCACAATGAGAAGGGTTAAGAACTGGACAGGTTGTGAAATTTCCATCCTTGGAGACTTTTAAAACTTGACTGGCTAAAACTCTGGGCAACCTGATCTAACTTTGAAGTTGGTGCTGCTCTGAGCAGGAGGCTGGATTAAGTGACCTTGAGAGGTCTCTTCCAACATGAATCAGTCTGTGATTTTGTGGGTATAAGTTATCTTATATTTGCAGATATTTGGTAGGAGAAAATGTGTTCAGAAACATTTGATTTCCCTTAAAACTTCTGGCAGAAAATAACCTGATTACATATTTTTCTTTACTTTACATTTTAATAATTATATTACATTCAGTTCTTTGTATCATATTTAATAATTTTAATTTAAATAAGTCTATTTTTTTGATCTTTGCTATTCTTTCATGTTCCCCTTATTGCTGCTCAGGACAATATAGGAAAGGAATTAAACTCATTTGAATGCAAATAGCAACCTTTTTGTCTAGCGGGGACAAAACTGAACACAGTATTCCAGGAGTGGCCTGACAAGCAATGAGTAGAGTGGGATAATGACTTTATCTCTGCTGGTGATGGCCTTGTTGATGCAACCCAGCATCCTGTTGGCTTTCATTGCTGTTGCAGCAGCACACTGTTCACTCATATTGAGTTTGTTCTCCATCAGGACCCCCAGCTCCCTTTACACAGAGTTGCTCCCGAATCGGGTAGATTCTAGTCTGTGCTGCACTCCTGGATTATGTTTTCCCAGGTGCAAAACCTTACGCTTGTTGAACTTTGTACGGTCCTTGTTAGCCCACTCTTCCAGCCTATCCAGGTCTTCCTGCAGGGTGGCTCTCCTTTCCAAAGTGTCCACTTCCCCACTCAGGTTGGTGTCATCAGCCAACTTCCTCAGGCTACACTTGATCCCATCATCCAGATCATTTGTGAAGACATTAAACAGTGTTGGGCGTAGTATCGATCCCTGGGGACCCCGCATGTGACAGGTTGCCGGTTTGAAAAGGAGCTATTTACTACCACCCTCTGGGTGCGGCCTGTCAGCCAGTTCCCCACTGACTGCACAGACCACTGGTCTAGATCTTAATGCATCAGTTTCTCTAGGAGGAGGCTGTGGGGAACTGTGTTGAAAGCCTTGGAGAAATCCAAGTAGACAATGTCCACCACTTGCCCCGCATCAACCAAGAAGGTTATTTTGTTGTAGAAGGTGATCAGGTTTGTCAAGCACAATTTGCCCTTGGTGAATCTGTGCTGGCTTTTCCCAAGCACGTGCTTTATTTGACTTGTGATAGCCCCCAGGAGGATTCGTTCCATAACTTTTCTAGGGACTGAAGTAAGACTGATGGGCCTATAATTTCCTGGATTCTCCTTTAAGCCCTTCTTGCAGTTGGGAGTGACATTAACCTTCTTCCTGTCTTCTGGGATCTCACCCAATCTCCACAAACTCTCAGAGATTATGGAGAGCGGCTTCGCAACATCAGCCATCTCTCTTAACACCCTGGGGTGGATATTGCCAGGGCCCATTGATTTGTAGGGGTCAATCTCCTGTAATAGTTCACATACCAACTCTTCTTCACTGGCAGTGGGTCTGTGTTTGCATCAGCCTGGATCATTGTTCCCAAGGCCTGGGCCCCAACAGTGCTGGTAAAGACAGAGGTGAAGAAAGTGCTGAGAACCTCTGCCTTTTCAGTGGTGTTGGTGACTAATTCACCTCTCCTGTTTAACAGTGGGCCAGTATTTTCCTTCTGTTTCTGATTGCTGTTTGTGTACCTGAAGAACCCTTTCAATTCAAGCTGAGCTTTCGATTTACTAACTGCATCTCTCCATGCCCTGGCAATGCCGTGGTAGTTCTCAGTGGATATTCATCCACTTCTGCACCTCTGGTACGCTTCTCTTGGTTTTGAGCAGACTCAGAAGCTTGCAGTTAAGCCAAGTTAGCACCACTGTGCTTAGGGTTCCTGGGTGCCATGGTTCTGTACATAAGCTTTCACAGTATTATTCTACGTGTTTTCAGAGCAGAGTTGAAGTACAGGATTTACTTGTGTGAAGTAAGGAAATTAATTACATAACGGCCAATAAGGGGAAAACAAAGTATCTAACGGCCACACATGGTAAGAAAAGTGCAATTTTAATTTTTTTTTTCCTTGCCCCTTTATTAAGCTTTTTCTGACTGGTGCAATAAATGGAGTAAGATTCAGTATGGCAGCCTCACTCAATTCCCAAACCTGATTCATCTTTAAAATAGGCCATGCTGACAGAGATTAAGGAAAGGATCATGACAAAGAAAAAAATACAGTTGTGACTGCATAACTAAAAGCTATATTAATATGAATGTGCAGAGAGAGCTAAATTATGCTTCTACAAGCGAACTTAATTCTGGCATTTCTCAATACTGGAGTGTTTGACTTTCAAGCACCTAATTTTTGTGTCAAAAGACAAATAAGTACAACCTTATGATTTAATATATTAAATGTAGTCTGTGTATGTTATTTGGTATAAATAAGGAAGACATCAAGAATACCACACAAATAGAAACTAAGTCAATTTTGACAGTTAAAAAGTTTTCAAAAATTGTATTTTTGGTCACATTCACATAGTACTGTAGGGATTACAGCAAAGCAATACTGGAGCTCAGCCAGGTGGCAGTGCAGGAGAGCTCTTGTATCTGGTCACACAAGTAGGGTTGCATGCAAGGACAACCAAAAGTACTGGCACAAGCCTGAGACCACGCGCGACAAGGGTCTGCTTTGGACCCTGAACCTCAGCTGGCCCCCTTGTCCAGCACCCCAAGTCCAGCCTCCACCTTGACTCCCAGGAACTGACAGCAGCAGCACTGCTGCTACACTCCCACACTTGTGATGGGACCAGTGCAACCTCAGCCATGCATTTTTTGCAGAAAAAAAATGTCTACCAATTTTAAAACTAAAAATGGGAGTTCGATAGTTCTTATTCTGCTCCTGCTCCTATTCTGCTTGTGGGATGCTAAGACATCATTGGGAGAAGCTTTTAAATGCCTCAAAGCAAGAGTGCTGTTTCTTCATTACATGACCATTTGCAGCATTCTTTCTACTGAGGGTCTTTATTCAGCAGTTGCAGCTGAATCCCATAGACGTAAATGGGAGTTTTGTCTGAAGAAGAAAGTAAAAAATGGTAAACAGACTGTTAACTTTTTGTTAGGTTTTCAGGGCTTTATTTTATTTTATTTTTTGTTCCCAGATAGCTGAATCTAGTCCCTTATGTCCTTTCTTGATATATTTAAACAAATCCCTGAAATATTACATTTTCTGAGATGTTTTCTGTTATGTTTTCCTTTTTGTTTCACCACTGTACTTCAGGTGTGCCTCATTTAAGACAAGAGGTTATGTTTTTCGTATGCTACATTTGCTTAGCCACAGGCCAAAATAAATATTATCACTCCTGAAACCTCAAAGTCCTACTTATACTGAGCATGGCACTCACGAGCAAGCAAAACAAAACACAGACTAATTAAATATTATTGAAGAGTAATATTGAAACGTAAGTCTGAGAAGTGGGTTTTCTAGGCATTCATTCACAGATCCACATAACAATCAAGGTTAAGAACGAGTGATTGCACTTCCTCTTTGTTATAAACCTTTTTTATAAAGCCATAAATATTCCAGATTCCTATGACAGAGTTTCAGCAAAGACAACCATGTCTCAAGGACAGAAAATACTTTGTGTGATGCCATTTTCCACAAGATATATATGATTGTAATGATGTATAATGCAACCAGATTTGCATGGCTGTTCACTAATAATCCTCGAGCCCCCTCAGTCTCTTCAGAGATGATTACCTCATTGTTCTAAAAATTTCTGAGTCTTTGCAGGCCTGTTTCAGTGTAATAAGGAGAAGCTGTAAAAATGTCATGACCTCCTCCCCTCAACTGAAATAAAAAAGGATGAAGGTAGCAAGCCTGTTGTAATAAGGTATACAACAATTGAAATATGTCCTGTCCATTGTATCAGCAGATGATGACGGAAAAATTGATGTACATACACATAGAATAAAAGCTGTTCTCAAAATTTTTTTTTCTTTTTTTTTTTTATTTGGTAGAAAGCTATAAATTATACATATAAAAATAAACTATACTCAGCTGAACTATTATTAGGCTGTAATTTTAACTTATCAATTCCTAAAGCCATGCTGTGCAGGATCCTCTCTCATAGTTTACAACCTCAGAGGCATCCCTCTGGTACTTACCTAAAGGTTATTTTTTATTCTCTATTTAGAACCGATTCAGAACCAGAGCTTATTTCAAGGTTCTACATGCCATTCCAAACACAAAAAATACACAGGAGTATCATTACAGATTTGAAGTTGCAGTTATCCTCAGATGAAAACATAAATAATGAAGAAGATTCAGTACAAGACGTATGAATGTGACTGAGAGACATAAAACTTAAAATGATCCATTTTGAAAGATACCTACATCTGTAAAACAATTGGAGCCTCTGAAGGATCTAGAATGGGAGGACAAGTTTTATCCACCCAAACAGTTGGATATCTTTCTGTTAAGACATGTATTTGTAGGCTCTAGATCTTGCAGATTTGATCACGTGCGGGAGTTTTGAAAGAGAGAGGAGAGTGATGTCCCATGTGTGAGTTAGACATTTTGTAGACAATGAGGTGATCTGTACCTATTTTTTAAATCCATTTTCTTGGGCCTTTTCCTTTTCTCCCTCTCTTTACTAATGTTGTTGGTCTGAAAACCAGCTCAAGTGGAAGGCATATACTCTACTGGGTATTCAAAGGCAGATCTTATCACTGGAACAAATAATACCTCTAAAGACCAAATAAAAATTTTAACTGCATCCAAATATAAGCCTGAACCGTGTGGTTGGTTAGGAAACACTCCAGATGACACAGCATTAGCCTTCAGGAAAAAACAGCTCCAGATTTAGATACTGGGATTTGCCCATCTTTATTCCAAGTAGCACTTACTAGTGTTCTTAAGCTGGATTTGTACCCATTAAAACGCAGTGCTCAAACAGCTGCTTCTCCTTTCTCCCTTTCTTCCCACCCCCTTTCACTTCCCCAGACACAATAAGCATCCCAATATCTACAAGTTTAGGAATGCAGGTGGCTGGAAAAAGCAAGTGGAAAGAGGGTGCATTGGGTTGAGTACAATTGCGCAACAGGTGCCTGGTTTGTTATATACATTAGTTCACTTAGCAATACAGAAAGCATTTTGACCAAATAAAAGATAATATATGAAAGTTCTTTTATTTACGATGCTTTTGCCAAGCTTTTAATGAGATTGGGCTTGTCTGAAGGTATAAAACCCAGAAAGCGTATTGTTTTACCTGCAGAAAATTACTTTACACCCTAAGGAAATGAAACTCTGATCTTTTTGAAGCCTGCATCTTTTGAAGAAACCGAATACATGGGGATGAAATATCCCAGTCTACTTTGGGGGTGATTTGAGAGAAAATACAGGTAAGAAAGTATCTTTGCCTCATTTATTCTTCCTATAATTGTGCTTAACTTTCTGCATCACAACATATCAGTAACTCACAAAGGATCAGAGAATTACATCTGTAATTTACAGTTGGGCTAAACTCCCTTTAATCGGGGATGGCAATTAAATATCTGAGTCAAGAAGAGAATGTGATCTTTTTCACACGTGGTATTCTCCTTGATGGTCAGTTTACACCACTGTGAGCATAACTCAGCATGGACAGCAATATTTAGACTCAGTTGAAGCTTGTTACTTTAATAAATAATTTGTTACCACTGCTAATCTTTTGTCCCACAAATTGCCATCCTTCTGGGAATGCCTTAGAAAGTAGGACTTTTGGTTTGAGATGTTGATTTGAGCCCATTACCAACTGCCATTTTATGTCTTATCACTTACAGAGTCAATCAGACCCTATAAATACGTAATCCTTAGGAAAATACATTTTTCCTATGGATTTTGACTTCGTATAAGTGTTCAATCATAACATTTCTTCCAGAAGCACAAAGTTAAACAACAACGCTGTAGCCAAATGGCAATCTATTTGGGCATCTCAGTTTACATTTTAATTTATTGAAAGACACTTTGGTTTACAATTATTATGCTGTGGTATAAGACCCCTGAAAGGACTCCAGCTAAGTAACAGCAAGCTAAATGGTACAAAAAATATTTGTTTACCATTGGGATGGTAACCTTTTGTATTCATGAAATCACTAATTAATGTCCCTCAGAGAAGTGAAATTTGCATTGTAGAATTACTGAGGGGGCAAAAAGAGTGAATTTTCTTTTAAAATATATTTACCATTATCGTTGTGGGCATCAAAAGGTATATGCTCATTACTGTCTAGATTCAAAATTTCTAACAAACAGACCCAGAATACTCCAAATTTCCATCTTACTACCCTCATTCTAATAACACTAAGAGGATGAGTAAAACAGAACACAGCTTTTCAACTGGGGCATGTTAACACAGTGCTGATGGCTTAAATGTGTCCAATGGGAAATTACCTTTGAAAGGTCCCCAGCCTCCAAATAGAAGCAGATAACAAACACGTTCCATGTAACCCAAAGGACCAGCCAGACAGCGTACTGCAGGGAGGAAGAGAGAAACAGCGCATTAATAATTTCACAATCAACTGAGTTAAACTTAGTTTATTAGACCATTAGTTCAACCCAAGACAAAAACAGACTATAAATATGGTGCATATGAATAAAAATGTTGCATATAAAAGAGAATCAAGAATAAATTCTTCCCTTTCACAGACGCAATCTAGAGTGACCTAGCGAGTACTCAGTCACACCAGAAAATCTGTATCTGAGAAAACACATCTGAAATTTGAATTGAGACTACTCTGGACCTCTTATTATTCAAATGGGGAATACTGCATTATCAAGAGGGGCATGTAATATCAGTTTTATGTGAGAAGTGCAGAGCTGTTTATTCAGTTGGTTATTCAAATATAACTTACTAAATAATAAACTCGAAGTAGGTGCTGGCTTCTGCAACACTTCAGATTTAGTCTCAGGAAACAAAACCTATATATATATATATATATGTTCTTTTGCAGTATTCCTACAAAATAGAGAGGGATTTGGTCATGACAGCTGCCCCTATCAATATATTCTGTGACATTCCAAAGCATGGTTCATAATTATTCAACAGCCTCAGGTGTAGACTGCATTTTAATTGCCAGTTTCTTTGGGTGTTTTTTGTTTGTTTTGTTTTTATTTTGTTTTATTTTACACTGTATAGAATTATTCATGCTTAAGTAATATCTGTTCATTGGTGGTTTCCAAACTTCTTATTCACACATCTGATGTGAGTAATGGAGCATATGTTTTCTCTCCTTCTGTCCACTCCTTGGCTTCTTTTTTGTATTCATATGACTTACACGCTAGGACTGGAAACTACATTTCCCTGCCGTAATGCTGGAGGATCTTCTATAATAAAGTTTGACCTGCTGTTGCTACTCTTCTCAAATATTTGTGCTTGAGAGCTTCCCCTGGCAAATTATTCCATCATCTAATAAACCTTAGGATCTACAAGTGTTTTTCTAATGGCTGTTGTAGCTATCCTCTAGTTGTACACAATTCAATTCTGCATGTTTGCTAATTTGATTCCACAGACCCATGGCATTGCACATGTGTGGCACTGTTCCCTACCTGCTATGGCTGAGGGCTGTTTCCTCCTTTTGTATCACCACCTCATTTCTCTCAAGTATTTACAGAATTACTCTTCTCGTTTTGTTGTCTTTTCTCTAAACTGTACTGATTAAATTTTGTTAAACTGCTTTTCAAAATCAGGCAACACTGTTTTCTGCACACCTCTGGATTATATCACCTTCTGAAGAAGCAGACAAAATTTTACACTGTACACTATCCATCCCTAATAAAAAATATATGACAAACCATTGTTTGTCATGCATGACAATCTCATTCTCTGAATTCAGTAACAACATATGAAGGATTTTTCTTGCATTTCTCTTGGAAGTGCTGTTTTGCATCAGGTTGTCTATCATTCAACATCCCATTTTCTACTTAATCTTCTAGATACTGTGAAAATAATAGAATTCTGTCCTTTCTCGGGAGATCTAAAGTGAGACTATATCCAACATGAGTAAAATTTAGGCCTGTTCAAATTTTTTATTTTTATAGATAACCAAATAATTGCCAACCAGCCTAGCTATTGGTTAGGCCATGTATAGATTTTAAAAATTATTACAAATATTGTTTTCATCCTGTGGAACCTAAGACAGTTTTAAAGGTTTGAATTGCTTAACACATAAGTAATTTTAGGTAATTTAAAGTATACGACAGGCCTTTCTGGTCCATAGAACCGGTCACAGATCATAGATTTATTTAGGTCAAGAGGGATGCTCTGAAGGTCACCTGGTCCAATCTCTGCTCAAAGCACCACCAGCACAGATCAAATTGTGCAGGGATTTGTCCAGTTGAGGTCTGAATATCTCCAGGGACGAAGATTTCATGGCCACTCTAATGCACATCTACTCTTTGAACGCAGGCTGCTCATAAAACTTTGGAACATAGCAACATAATTCAGATGCATGGTCTTAACACACTCCTATTTTTTTTTAAAACCCAACACTGAGATATGAAGTATATTGAGCATTTCATTTTCCTGTAGCTTGCTCATGGTACACCTGACTTTGCATGTAACATCGAGCATTATAAGTAGCAGAACAAGAGAAGGAAACATTAATTTAGATTAAATAACTTTAATTTTGCATTTTTTCTCTAACTTTGCAGCATTTTAACTTGCTGGTTTTTGCCAATTATTTTAATACTTTTGTGTTATATACAAGTATACATATAGTCTGATGGAGTCAATAGAAGTATTCCTTCAGACACACGAAGATAATTGGATGTCTTATAGTGAAAATTCTAAAGAATTTTCTAAAGCATTTAGACTAGTTTCCAAAAGAAATGAGACTTAAGCAGTAACATCCATGTGCAATTTCTGTTCCCTTGAGATAATTTCTACGCTCCTGAACAATTTTAAGCAAACTGGACAAAAGGCTAGAAGATTCAAAGACACTTTTTCACAAAAGTTTCAGGAAAATAGGCCAACAAATGGGAAAAGAAACTCTATAATGTCCTCGTACACAGAAAGACTTACAAGATGATCTTTTATCAGTCAACACAAAGGGGAAAAAATGTGGGAGAGAGCCACTGGAAACTAGGTTTCATTAGATCGGCTGTTCATGGTACACCTTGTCACGTTGCATATAAGCAACAGCTGATTGAAAAGGTCTCTGTGCACAGCACATCCAGCAGAACACTCCAATGCACTTTGGAGCTGCTTGTCCTGGCATAGGGCCTTATGCTTACATGAAGAAGTGAAACTTCTCTTTTCCACTGTCTAGACTATCACCAAAGAAAATGACAGATTTATCTGACTTTTAGATAGATTCTTTTAACAAGCATCTTCTGTTATTGGACTACAGATAAGGTTCAAAAATGTCTCTTAAAAGTTTGTTTTAAACTGCTTCCTTTTGAAATGTTATATTAAGTGCTTGCTGCCTGAGTTCTGCCGATAAACACTGAGTATAATTATCTTGAAATACAAGGATGCTTCTGCTTCCCACTGCTTCTTATTTCAGATGCTTCAGATCTAGCACATCTCTCTGGATCACATGCAGTCATGAATACCACTTGTTGTCTATGTACTTCACAAAATAGTTGCAGACATTCCGCTCTGAAGGTCTGTGACAATGAACAAATCCCTCTGGTACTCTCTATTATATGTATCTAATTAGAAACACATTTTATAAGAGTTCTTCAAAGGGTTATAGCTGTATTTTTTTCTCATCTGTGGGAGTTCAAGACAGCTGCATTATCTGACAGAAACCACCACAATGCTACAGCAGTCACATATCAACAGGACAAGAACCTTGATGAACACACACTTGACCAAGCAGAGATACTGACAGGAGGCATAGCAATGGCAACACAGCTTATTATTTTTACAGAAATCCACACTGCAAAGAGGTATAACCGGAAGGCTATGACTGAAGATTTAGATACTTACTATTTTGCAAAGTTATAGCCAATCAGTAAAAGGTTTGAGTTTGGTTTTTTTTTTTTTTTTTTTGTAAAATAAATTATATAAACACACCTACTGGGTAGAATACCCTTTGCCATTCTTCAAATAAACATGAATTAATAACTGACTTTATAATTTATTGATACTGTGTAGTTACAGGTTTGAAAATTTGCTATGAATCATCACAAATTAATATATGATACCTTTTTTCTTGGTGAATGGGAAACTGAAATATTAAAATACTTGTAACAATACTGAGAATCCATACACACCTCTTCACACTTCTCTTCAAGTTCGCTAAGTCACAATATCTCCATTTTACTAACAGAGAAACTGAAGGTCAAAAAAATTAAATTATTAGAATTAATTCCACAGTCCAACAGAAAATGATCACAAGGGCACAAGAAACAAAGTTCCAGGTAGCCCACTACTGCCTTTGATATAAACCTGGTCACCAGAACTCACATGTCTTGTCACTTTGCCTGAAGGAGAAATATGTCACATACCTTTCGAGTATAAATGGTGAGCAACTCTGATAGCTACAAGCATTTTAAATTTAAGTATTTTTTTCACAGAACTTTACATGGCATTTCCCTCTTGCTCCCAAATTCTTTTTGGATATGTGAGTTAATTACAGTCACATTTGACTGAGGGATACAAGGGCTCCAGACCTATGAGATATTACCTTGTGCAATTCAAAGCAATTGAATTGTTGTGATTAGTGATTTGCTACTTATTTTCTCTTTAGAAATGTACACAATGTTAGTCTCAGATTCTTCCAAATCTGAAAATATTATGTCCCAAGACCCTTTTGTGCTCCATTCACAAAAAAGAAACTAAATGCACTTCTAAATTGGTAATTATGACATTTACCATAGTAATTAAAAATGTGATTGCTTATGCTATGTGGGCAACAGTACTCGAGTTGTTCAAAGATTACCTTGAGCCCAGCATGTGTGTAAAGGAGCACCTCTTTCCAATAACACAATAACACCTGTCCACAATTATCATTAGCTTTGCTTTTAAAGTTATTTTCCCCTAATTTCCTATGTCTATGAAGATACAACACTTAGAAATAAAATTTTCAAACTTATTTTTTCCCCATCAAATCTCATAACAAGTGGGATTGTGAATACTTGGCCCCAACATACTATTTAAACTTACTGATAACATTCAGCTAATCTTTGAGATGCTTACAACTCCGCTCACCTTTGAAAAGCACCTCTGAAACAGAAACAACTATTTGGTGGAGTCACCTGTTCCTGAACAGCAATGTCCATAGTTTAGTTGTCATAACCTTCTGTGGTGTTGCCTGTTTGAACCTTTTAAGCACCAAACAGCAAAAGTTCTACCTACTGTTTCCCCCTTCCTGCAGCTAGTAAAAGACCTCACCTGGACTTCCCTGGGAGAAGTCCATTTGAAGCGGCAACTACAGCAGTCTAGAGGGTGACTTCATGTGGCCACTTAGTAGGCACCATTCTCTAATTTAATCCACTCTGCACACTTTGCTGTTTCCTTCCTGTTCCCATTCCTTGAGGATTCCCCCTGAGAGCTGATGAGGGTGTGAGCAGCACAGTGTGGTGGAGAGTCCAGCTCTAGAAGCCAGCAGGAGCCACAGCTCAGTGGGAAGCCCCCAGTGCAGAGAATGATCAGAAACCATAGCCTGACTCCAAAGCGGAATCGGGAGCCAAATCCATACCCAGGAGAGATTCAGTTATTGAATGTGTAAGGACCAGCTATTTTAAGCAGAACTGCTGCTCTCAGCAACCTGACACAAAAAACAACCGTGCTCTACTTTTAATGATTCAGATGAAACTCTCCCCTGCCCAGCAGTTACCTACAGGCCTCAATGGGAGAGAGCTCAGGGCCAAACCCAATAGCCTTGACAAAAAATAATAATGTTCCTGGCAGCAGAGGGCTTTGTACAACCAGTTCAACTTCAATAAATGTTCATTCACTTTCTTGAATGTACTGGGAAGCTCTTGCAGAATGATATAATCCTCCAGAACTTTTTTCATTGCTTGTTGCTTGTCACAGCATACAGCTTGCTCTAGGTTTTGCTTGGCTGAATTCTTCATATCGTTAGGACTTAGACTGTTTCTTGCTGGTTTTTGGGTTTGGGGATTTTTTTAATTTATTTTAATCAATCATGGCTACAGTGTCAGAGCACTGTCCATTTCAGTGACTTTCTGTTTCTAAGCGAATGTGAATTGATTTTGTACAATCCATTTTTGTGTTGTTGGACTTTTCTGTCTCAAATCGCACTGACAGTCTAGTTTGTCTGCTTGTGTTTACCAGGGAATTTTTTAACCCTTTAGCATTGTGACTCCTTGGCTCTTTAGCCTTTCATTAGTCACAAACATATATATATATTTTCTCCTTCCCTTTGTTCCCTCAGGTAAAAAATCTCTCTGATATTTTACTTCCTTTACATTACACTTTAATAATTAGTGTCCTCTGCCAAAACTGACTGAAAGCTGCTGAACTGTCAAGCGCATCAGAACTGTTCGCTACCAAACAGAAAATTAATGTTGGATTGTTTTTTACTCCTGAGCAACCACTGCTTGTAGCTATAGAGCAAGAGCTGCTTAAAATTTCTCCCCAGAGACTTCTATACACCCCGTGGCTATGTATAAACTTTGAAGCTCCTTGGGCTCAGTTATAAGCCCTGATTCTCTATAGGAGTGTATTAATGCTATTTTCCCCTTGATTTGTGTGGGAAAGATTCATCAGCATAAAAGACAAGAAGAAAGCTGACGTACGTGATGAAGGGACCGCCCACAGCCCACCACACTGCTATGATGTGCAATCACCTCTTAATCTACTGATAGCCAGGGAGTTGTAGCTTGGGTGGGACTCACTGGGGTCGTTTTTTCTTTTGGCTTCTTCTGTTTTGTTTCCATTTTCTAGTGTGGCAGAATTATGTTGGATGCAGAACATACAGCAAAGATTTACTTTTTTTTTGTTCTGAAGACATAGCTCCAACTCCTTCTGCATAAGAGAAGCTGCATTTCTACCGAGCACATTACTGACAGAGTAGTATCCATCTGTCCACGCTCAGATGTCTGCAATGCAGATGTCCTCCTCTGAGCAGTGTCTAGATTCCCATTACAGTCAACTGAGAGGAAAAGGCACTTCCAGGGCTTGGTTCATTTCTCAGTGTCTGACACAGAACATGCCACCCTTGCTGTTTGGAAAGCTAAACTCCTGCAAGGGAAAATTCCCAATGTCACAGAGCCCATTAAAAATCTTATACCGGTGACATCAAAAATGAGACAGTAACACAGCACTATGCAGATATGCACTCCTTTTTTCCACATAAACAAAAAGAACAAAGCAATTTAAATGTCACCAGTATAAAATATCCCCAAAGGACTGCTGAAGAGACATCTTCTGAGAACTATTGTGTCTTGTATCCCCTACACAGTGATGGCCCATTAATGCTTAAGCTTGAATCATTCATTTGTTCATTTTCTGTTTGTTGGATTCACAGCTGTTTAGGTTTTAGTGGAAAAGATTGGGAGAAGTGCTAACACAGCAGTAACTTTTGGGTACTGCATCACTTTCGTTTGTTTTTCATCTTCTGCTTCAGTGTCCAACTGTACCATCTTAAAATATTACCCTAAACACTAAATGACAAACCTCCATTCTAAAAACCCATGAACAACTCAGGAGACATACTGGCCCCTTCAGACAGCCTTCATAAGAAAGATACACAACATTTTCTCAGTGTAGTCATTCTGTTCTTAATAAGTAATGATTTCTTTTCATATGATGCATACGGTGAATGGCCACAATGTAAAAGTAAGCACACAGAAATACATAACTTCCATTTTAGCATTGTTCAGTCAATCCACTATGTTACACTATGATGTTACAAATACTCTAGATCCCCAAATGAAAGTATTCTGTAACTAAAGAGTTACATCAGAAAGAGTTTTCTTTAAAAAGACAATACTTCTGCAATTCTTCTTACAAATAGGGAGTAGAGAAATTTTCTTCCTGTCATCTCAAATTCTTTTCTTCCTGGGGTTTTTGGGCGGATTTTTTTAGGTTTCTTTTGCATCCCTATGTTACAGCTTACGACCTTTTTAACAAAAGTGCATTTTATGTACTAAAGACAGTAAGATAAGGCAGAAATTTTAACAGGATATATTTATTTTTTCTTTTTTACTTAGCAGTAGAGATTTTGTTGGTTTGGCTTCACTCATCATTCAATTCCTATATTTCTTTTGATCACATCTTTGTTGTGAAATATTTACCAGCAGGAAGCAACTTCAAATATCTGAATACTCAATTTACTGCAACACAGTACATATCCACCCAGCTGCAGACACATACATATACATGCACATACTCACAGATAGATTGATTTTTTTTCCCTCTTATGTTACTTTCCTACTTTTTTCAGCATTCTTTCTTTTGTTTGTGGAAGAGATCATAAAGTCTCCCAAAACAGAAATCACTAATTAAATATATGTAATAGTGAACCTTAAATTGTGCTGTTTTGATCTTCTTCTACCCCTGTTTCTATGCCAGTAAGAATATACCAGGATCTACCTCAAGAGCTACTAGCAATAGAAATCATAGAATCATAGAACCGCTGAGGTTGGAAGGGACCTTTAAGATCATCAAGTCCAACTGTTAACTTACCCTGACAAAACCACTTCTAAACCATGTCCTCAAGTACCACATCTACCCTTTTTTTAAACACTTCCAGGGACGGCGAATCCACCACCTCCCTGGGCAGCCTATTCCAATGTTTGATAACCCTTTCAGTGAAAAAGTGTTTCCTAATATCTAATCTAAACCTCACCTGGCATAACTTGAACCCATTTCCTCCCATCCTATTATTTGTCACCAGGAAGAAGAGGTCAGCCCCTACCTCTCTACAACCTCCTTTCAGGTAGTTGTACAGAGCGATAAAGTCTCCCCTCAGCCTCCTCTTCTCCAGACTAAACAACCCCAGTTCCCTCAGTTGTTCCTCATAAGACTTGCGCTCCAGACCCCTCACCAGCTTCCTTGCCCTTCTCTGGACACGCTCCAACATCTCAATGTCCTCCTTGGTCATTGGGCCCCTTTTGGGGCCCAAAACTGAATGCAGTATTCAAGGTGGGGCCTCACCAGTGCCAAATACAGGGGAACAATCCTGCTGACCCCACTATTCCTGATACAAGCCAGGATGCTGTTGGCCTTCTTGGCCACCTGGGCACACTGCTCATATTCAGCCGGCCGTCCACCAATACCAGCAGGTCCTTTTCTGCCGGGCAGCTTTCGAGCCACTCTGCCCCAAGCCTGTAGCACTGCATGGGGTTGTTGTGACCCAAGTGCAGGACCCGGCACTTGGCCTTGTTGAACCTCATACCGTTGGCCTCGGCTCATCGGTCCAGCCGGTCCAGATCCCTCTGCAGAGCCAACCTACCCTCAAGCAGATCAACACGCCTGCCTAGCTTAGTGTCATCTGCAAACTTACTGAGGGTGCATTTGATCCCCTCATCCAGATCATTGATAAAGATATTAAACAGAACTGGCCCCAGCACTGATCCCTGGGGGACACCACTTGTGACCGGTGGTCAATGCTGTACAAGTTCTAAAAATTTGAAATAATGGCTTTGAAATGGCATTATTACATTCATATTATAGTTGGCATAGAAAAAAAAAGATAGATAGACATCAAAATGATGTGATTTTGGAAGTCATTAGGTTCTTCAATGCAAGGGCTAGAAATATTTTGAAATAATTTTTCCAAACCCTGTCTTCTAGATCATTCTTCGGACACTAAGCTTTTCAGGTCCTGGATTTCCTCAGAGTTTGGACATAGTGATCAGTATAGAAATTGCATTCATAAAAATGCAAGCTGTGTTCTATAGATATTTTTTATTATTAAATTTTAGGAGAAAACTGCAGGTATTGTTGCTGTAAAATTTCAGTGTAACTTGTAGCACCACCAAACATTTTACCAATGAACTACCAATGCAAAAGAAACATGAACAAGATCACTGGCTACTATAAAATGCTACTGCTTTATCCAAGGCTTCACCTGAGAGTGATGCTTACTATGGAATAAACCCACTGCAAAAAAATCCCACACATTTAGCACAAAAGTGATATATGGAAGAACATTTTTGTATGTGTCTGCCTCAACTGTTAAAAAAAATATGGAAAAATGCCCAAGAATAGATTGTGTAATTGTTTTTCTGCATTCACATTCTGCAATATGTGAACAACCCCTTAGCAAAAAGTGGTGTTGATCCCTCCCTGCCATTGCCCAGCATAGGGACCATCACCCTACTGTCAGGTTCCACTGATGGTACTAGTTCTTGAGAGTGGTTCAAGAAGAATCACTGACTGCTCAATTCCTCTGCAGAGTAGCAGCGCTTCTCCACGTGGACTCTGTGATGTGCTCGCCCTGCCATATGCTTGCTTTTCACCCACAGTAAACCAGCCTCACCAGCTGAGGACCACTTATCTAGGTCCTTATCAACCTCAGACAGCCCTAGGAGGAACTATCTATTCTGCTGAGTGACCAGACCTGGGTGGGAACATTGTCTCTCCCTCCTGCTTGACCTGAACAATGTGCAGCCAGAAAGGCAAGGTGGTTTTGTCCAGACAAAATAAACATAAGAAATATACTCTTGCTATAATCTAACGAGAAGAGCTTCTTACTGGAAGGGTGGGAAGCCATAATTTGCTTCAGACATCAGCACATTGGTGGAGCTAAACATGTATTGACTGTTTCCTTGGTGTCTCTGGCCATTTCAGAAACACCCAAAAAGAAAAATCTTGATTATAATATAGTCAATTAACAGTTTATTTTAATGACGTTTTTAGCAGCTGTCCCTATTTAAATTCCTTATTAAAAACACAAATCAGGACACAGAATTCTCCCAGTGTTCATTTTTAACAGAATGCAAAAAATAAAATCAATAGATACTGTTGCTAGGAACAGAACTCTACTGACATTTATCTAGATTCTTTTATTGATGCCTCAGTATCTGAGTGCCAACTGCAACTATTTATAAAGGGAATCCATCTCCCTCAGTGAATACATCAAAATTCTTGCTAAAACTAAGCAATTTACAATAAGCTCTTTTTGATAAATTGAGAGGTTTGTATTCAGCTTCCCAGGTATTGTTTTCTTCCTTCCATTTTCTTCGACTTAACTCCTTAATAGCCAAAGCAATGAGGAGGCTGGCCATTTAGTTTACAGGGCTTTGAGTTTGGTCCTCGGTGTATTTGTCATAGGAAATATAAGTGAGGACTATCAGGTGCTTTCTTACCTCTCTCTGAACTGTTTCCTAAAGCACAAATTTCAAAAATGACTAAGATCACTCCAAAATTTTGGAAAAAAATTGGGAGGTGGCTAAGATACTAGGAGAGTTTGTGTTTTGGGGTTGGGGAACAGAGCGCACAGACTTTCAAAATCACTGGCTGGCAGCTCTGTTTTCATAGAATCATAGAACGGTTTAGGTTGGAAAGGACCTTGAAGATCATCGAGTTCCAACCCCCCTGCCATAGGCAGGGGCACCTCCCACTAGATCAGGTTGCCCAAGGCCACATCCTGCCTGGCCTTGAACACCTCCACCTTTTGGGAGGCTGGTGGCTGTTTTGAAAGTACTGGTCAACTGCAAAGGCCACTTCCCATTCTTTGGAGATAACAAACATACATAAATTGGATCTGCAGAGTGTTCGCCTTTAAAGGGACACCAACTAGTACAGCTGTTTAGAGCCAACTGTACTATGGAGACAGACTGAATTTTGTTTAGGAGGCTGAAACAACTGGAGTGGACGGAGCCAAATTCTAGAGGCACAAAAACTAGCTTCATGAAACTGTACGGTGAGCACAGGGTTAGATGCAACTTTCTTGTGCAGGGGGTGCATACCTATGAGATTGTCACCATGCCCACATGAGTGTGACTGACTCATTGAGTGATGCTAACGAGCCACAGGGAGGGGAGAGAGGAAGACAAAGAACACACTTCCCCTTCCCTTATTCCCTTCTGGTACATCTGATTGGCAAGGCTGCCTGATTTGGCGAGATCAATACGTTTTAATACAACATGGCTTTTTTTTAGTCTTTTCCATTCTTGAATATATTCAATGAGGTAAAAAAGAAATCTGAAGCTATAACAATAAAGTGAAAGTAGATACTCAAACATCCCTCTTTCTAAAGGAGGATAAAATGCAAAATGGACTTAATTTTCTAATTTCTTTAGGGAAATTTAAGATTGTGTGTGTCTAAAAACCATTCATTTCAAAGCAAAACCAGACTGCATGTGTTCAAAGGAAGTACAATTCTAAAAATATCTTCCTCATTTATCAATCAATCAATGAATCAATATCTGACTTTAGTCAAATCACCAGAACACATTACACTTTGTTTATTGGACAGCCTTCCTCGGGAAGGTTTATAGCTGGCTCTGCATGCATGTTTGGGTCTGTATTATGCAGGAAAGGAAGAAAAATATTTTCTTAGCCTATCTTAGGGAAACTGTCTTTTCCTTCACTTTCAACTTGCATCAAAAAACATTAGCTAAAAATATGGCACACAGTAAGTTCTTTCAGTTCTGAGAATTAACTGGTGATGTAATCGGGTAGTTTTGTAGTCCAGCTCTCCTGATATATGCAGACTGGACAAATTTTATTTTCCTAAATGTGATACAATCAAAGAATAGCATAGTGTTCCTTATTCATGCCTTTGAGTCTCTTTTATTCATGATGTAACCTCCAAATCCTTGGTTTTTTGGTAAAATTGAGGTAATTTCGTTTCTCTGATTGTATCTTTCATCCTTGATGTCCCTTCCAACCTGGTATTCTATGATTCTATGATCTGATTTTCTTTCTCTGAGTGTACCTGTTACTTCTCTCCACTGCTTATCTGGAATACACTAAATAATGCCTTCGCTGTCCTTCCTCCAGAATTCCAGTTTTCATGTCAGTTTTGGGTGAGAGCATGTGCCTGTTTTGGACTGGGAAAGGTTATCATCACTATTTCCTTTGCTGTTAACCTTCTTGTCTCAAGTACCTTCTAGATCAAGCATTCTCAAAAAGTTCCTCATAATTTAAAAATACAACAGGAGAGATTTTCAAAGACCATCCAGGAGTAAGGCTGGCATCTCTGTAACTACAGATGCAAAAAACTCGGGACATTTAATCGTTAAGACATCACTGACTGGGAAGCCTGCCACCAACATCCACACTTGATGCACATACATTGTCTTTTGGCTCTCTACAGCTATGCCCATCTGCTTCAGTGGCATGGTGCCCGCTTATCAGCTAGTTGGACAGTTTCAGTACGCAGAGGTGCCAAATAAAGGCTTTACATGGGTAGCCTGTATAACCCTGAAAGTGCCATTTCTTTTGTAAGAAGAAACGCTAGTGCTGAGATACAAATAGACTACGTCTTTGAGTATTTTTTTGTGCACTCACTGAAGATGGGTTTTGCCAAACCCATTTTCACATCTCTTACAAAGAAAGGTACGGTAACGGTAGTCAAAGGGAAAGAAAGCAGTACTTATAGATAAGACACTGACGAACAAAGCCATTATGAGATAAAATTCAGAGAGGATGGCAGATTAGGAGTATAGTTTAAGTATTGTGCACTATATGCCACTAATTCCAAGCAGAAAAAAAACATGCAAAAATATGACCTTGTCTCATTTTGCACATTTTGAAACAAAGAAAGCTTTGCAAATGCAGGAATTGGATCACACTGAGAGGAATTCAAACAGATTATTATATGACAACACATAGCTGAGATGTTCTAAATAGCCCTAGTTTGTCCTACAGAGATGACACACCATTTCCACAGAAATTTAACAAACTTTTTTTTTCAGTTCGTATTAGTAGTTTAGTCAATCCCTTAATTAAGAAACATATTATTTTTAAAATGGTTTTCTCCTCATTGCATGAGTCAGGTTCTCAAATTTCCATGGATAACACAACTGCATCAGAACTAACAACTACAATAGAATAAAATTGGATCTACATATAAAGGTAAAAGAAGAAGTTGCAGCTATTTGGAATGTGAGAATGTGAACCTTTAATCACAGAGTAGTTCCTTGTAAAAACATCACATTATATCTTTAGGCATAAAACAGTCTGTCATTTTCACATTCTCAAGAGGAATTTAATGGAAAATGGTACATGGAAACCTTACTTATTGCCTATGATGACAATAAAAAAAAAATGTAAAAAGTACTGATTACGAGGTAAAAGCAGTTAGTTTAAAATAGTTCTGGCAAGAAACAATTACAACTTCAAAAGATTATTTTCTACAACAAACTGGTGATTAATGAAAGACCCAAAGGCTGTAGACTTATTGGACAAGATTTAGGAGAACCGCCCCCCTGGAGTATAGTGTTCTAGAGTTCTTGTAAATCCATCATTAAAATATGTGGATAATGTAGAAAATCAAATTAAAATATAGGTACAGTTCTGTTTGGATGTATCACCTGAAAACAACCACTATTCAGCGTAGATGTTATTTCAAGCTAAGACTAGACAACATCTTCTTTTTATAGCAGTCCTAACTCAGCAAATTGGAATCTAACCTTTAAATTAAACACGTCTTTATAAAAATTCTTGAGAATTACATGATGAGGGAATTAAACTGACTTCCAAGGTACAAGATGCATATGAATTTGTCATATATCATTAATATAATACAGCATGATTTCTGATATAACAACATCAGGAGATGTAGCAAATACAGTCAAGAAACCCAACAGTATGACTATAGGGTCCAGAAGCTGCCTTGATACTTAAGATTACACAACTTTGTTTTGCTTTGCTTTGCTTTGAGAGAGGTGTTGGGCAAGATATTTGCAGGGGTTCCTCCCAACCCAGCTTTTCCTCCAATTCTTTGAGTCTTACAGAACTTTCTTGGCATTATGAACCTATGCACGGCTCAGATGGAATAGCATATTCATTATTTTGGTAAACATTCAGTGTTACACAGACCATTTCCCAGCACTTTTCAGAAAAAAAAAACAAAAAAACAAAACCACAAAAAAAGCAGGGCGTTGAAAGGATGATCGCTCAACAAATTATAAGGAGGTAAGAAAGGTCAACAGTGAGGGACTAAACAGCTGATACTTCAAATGGAGTGGGAATATATCCAGATGTCAAGATGGTATTTGATGACATTAGTAATAAAAGGCACGGTAGCTCCCACATTGTGGCAGAAGAGCCATGTGACTTTCATTGCAGCAACCTAGTTTGCCATGCAAAATCTGAACATCACCGAGCCAAGAAGCTTTGCCAGTGCCCCCAGCATTGCCACATCAGAAAGACTGTGATGACAGTTTTATGACAGGAGACAACAGCATGACAGACTGATAACTTTGCTTGGAAAAGCAATGGGTTTTTGAAGAGACCAGACTTAATTATTCCATATTCTGTAATGTATAATGAAAATTGAACAGTTTTTTCCTGGTCTCCAATTCCATTTCAGAGTGCTAGATCAAGTGCATACTCCTCCCACTATGTGGAAATAAGTACTGAAACACCCAGTAGGAAAATACTGTCATTTTTTAATTGCTGTTGCCTTAAGATCACCAGGATAACTTTGTGACCGTGGAAAAAAACTTATAACTATCCAAGCTAAAGTTTATGCTTATATTTCACGCTTGATTTAAATTAGAATATGCTGCTGGCTCGATTGCTTGGATGTGTAAAAAATAATTTCCTGTACAAGCACAATAATGTATTTCATGCAAAGAAAAAAAGAAGATGCTTCCAAGCGTCCGAAGAAAATTTAAGTAAAACATTGAAAAATTAAGAAAATTGAGAATGAGAAGTTACCCATGTTAATTCACATCAACATCCAATTCTTTTTCATGTATCACAGCAGAGGTTCACTGGATGCTGCTGTTCAATATTTCTTTTTATCTTCATCACCCCGTTCAGTCTTGTGCTTTATTTACTGAATAATATCCACATTCAGTTGATTGTTGGATTTTCTTAGGCTAGCTGACTTACTGCAGCTTCTGAGTACATCTTAAGCGTGGATTACCTTCCTAAGACCCTGGCCGGGCAGGGTAATAGTTATTAGCGCTATGTTAGAGATGAAAAATTTCTGCCACAAATGAGTCTGGGGTGCTGAAAGCAACCACATTATTCATTACCAGTGAAAGAAACCCATGTCGTGCACTAATAAGGAGATGCTCACTTTGATCACGCAATTAAAGACTGTAGCATGATTCAGAAACACAGGTGGCTAAATAAAGGTCACAGAGGCAGCTTCAATTCTCGATCTTTCTCAGTCTTGGGTGCTGCATTTGCAGCTTTAATAGACTCTTGTTCCAGTGCATGTAAAAGGTGTGTGTAGGTATTCTCACAACTGTGCTTGGTATTGTGGATAGTGGGTGTTACACAGTCAGGTGTGCACAGTTAATAATGTGTGATGAGCAGTGTCCTCCACAGGAGCTGATGACAGCAGGAGGATAATGCTCTTTTAGGTCCCATAGGCATAAATACTTCTATCTTGTTTAAAGGAAATATTGAAAACAAAAAGAAACCCTAAAACACTATTACAGAGAGATGTTGATCCACACGTGAGCCATTAGAGACCCTCAGCCTTTCAGAACATACCTGTGACAATCAAGGCAACAAAATCACAGGAGGCAACACCCCACCAGCCACAATTACGTGGGCTAGAGGCTTCTGTGCTCTGCCCTCCTTCTTTTCCTGGCCGTGAACAATGGCTTCCTTCCTTCCCTCCAGACGGCTGGTGCAAAGAAAGGATGGTCTCTTTTGTTCTCCGTGCCACACAGGTGCCAGTTGCCCGAGCCAGGAGAGGCACGGGCAGAGTGAGGGCCCGCGCAGCCCCCAGGGTTCGTCCGTCTGTTCAACAGGAGCAGAGCCTGCTCCCTCAGCACCGCGGCTCAGTTGCAGGACGGACGGCTGCGCACTGGCTCTCCGGCCCAGAGTTTGCTGCCATCTCCTAATTTGAAATCACTGCCCAGTCAAACAAAGCTAGATGAATTTGCAATGGGGACAAGTGACAGCCTGAAATGATGCCCTGTGGCATCTCTCTCCTCTTTTTTCCCTGTCAAATGTCACATTGACATTGCAAAAAAGAATTATTAGAACTCATTAATGTAATGGCTATGTAAAAAAAAAACAAACCAGCATTCATTTTTTTTGTTTTTAATTTCATTGATCTAGAAGATCAGAAAGTCTGAGTTGCTCTAACTGTAAAATAATAAATAGAAGTAGGCAAAACTTTAGTTTGAAGGGCTTAACTGTAGCTCACTCAAAAAAGTGTTTAAATATCAAGGTCCTGTAAGGGTAAATGGTAGACAACTTTATGTGTAAACACTTATTGCCAAACCTGACTATCATTATGCAAATCATTAAATAGATACAGTCATTTCTTTTTCCCTATCCTCCTTTAGAACCTCAGATGTTGAGTAAACGCACTGCTGGGACTTCAGTAATATTCAGCAGTTATGTACCCATTCTTTGATGATGCTTCAAAAGAAACAGTCCCATAGAAAATCTCTGCTGTCCTTTTGTCTACAAGAAATTTCAGTGGATTACCCAAATCTTGCCACTTTTTGCAGGTCACCTCTCCTCATTGTTAGAAATTATTTTGCCCTCATTCCTTCATTACAGACGTCCCATAGCAGTAGTAATCCAGAGAATAAACAGGAGAATTTCCAAAGCAAGGAGGGTAAGGAAGATAGGAATATTAATGCTGCAAAGAGAGTTTAAGTCTCAAAACAGAAAGGAGCAAGTGAAAGTTTAAGTAAATAAGATGATGTTCAAATACATAACCCGCAAGAGATCACTGGAGAATATGGTCACATCTTTAAGGCATTAAAAGGGTAATTTCACTGACAGAAGAAAAACATAATTCTAAAATGTAGACAGGATCTGTGCCTCACATAAGCACTTGGGAACAAAAGCCAGAAAGATAAGTATAAAACTCCAAGTGGAAAAAAAAAAAAAAAAAAAGAAAAATATCAGAGTATCATTATCAGGTCAGTAGTGGTCAGCAAGAAATTCGAGTTGGAGGATTAAGAAAACTTCCATGGTGGTTGGATTCTGTCCCAGAACGCTAATGAAATGGCACGAAAGATAAAAGAACAATTAGCTTATGTTTGCAATCTCTTAGCTGCAGGACCACACTTCCATAGAAAAGCAATGGATGTAACTGCAAAGATGGAAATCGGGAACACCCATGGACTTGTCATACACATCCATCTATAAAAGTACAAAACCAACTCTCCCCCACCAGACAGAATCAGTCCAAAGGAATCGGAAAGTCTTGGCTTAGCAGGATCAACGTGGATTCATCTCAGGGCTTATGCAAACGCTCATTGTGTTAACTGGGCTAAGCAGCAGAAGGCGGACCTAGCAAAAGGGGAATCTTTAGAAATGTCTGTCCTTTCCCATTACTGAACACTTGCTTGTCTCACCCAACCTGAGCCCACATTTGCCTGGGGGTGAATGGATGGGGTGAAAAGGATAGTGCACCCCGGTCCTCTGACCAGCTTCAACATTTGCAGTGTCTTTGGCTGAATTAATTCTGTGGCAATCTTGTCTGCTACCAGTTTAAGTGAGAACCTATGGCCGTGATGACATTCCCATGGCGCTCATTTTGGAACAAAATGCTGCAGAAAGAAGATGAAGCGTCATAAGAGGCTGCTGTGCGGCTGGGATAACTAACTCACATTCCCTATTTACCCCAGAGCTATTCTTCTAAGTGTGCAGATGCTTTTGCCTGCTGAAGGTGTATTAGGAAGCAATGAAGTGGATCTTTTTTAAGTTATCCCATGGGATATTCGTGCAGAACACTCAAACTAATAAATGGCAAGGCTTATAGAAGGTCTCAAGTGCAGATTGCAGATGTGATCCCTTAACTCTCACTGGAAAGAAGCCAGAGGCTGGTCTGTACAATTGTTTTGATTCACCAGGGATTTCTGTCCTAATATCTTATTTTGTTGTGGAAACCGAAAGACCACTCTATACAAACCTGCCGACATTAAGCCTTAAAAAGCCTACAGTGCAACATTTTTATTGATGAAAGAAAGATAAGGGAACATCTGCCTAACTACAGGAAAGTCCTGAATCTTTGTCTTAAGAAACACATTTTCCCCTAAATTCGTGACTTTGGCATGAATTGCACTGTTCAGAATTCTTCCTCAAAATGTTCTGTAGCCAGTTTGTATAAATCACTGCTATGACAGATTGGGTGAGAATATCTGTTCGGTGTGGCAAGTCTGCAGCTCCTTCCCGTACGCCTTTTGGATTTGGCACAGCAATAAAGAAATCACAGGACGCCAAGGGAAAGAAACAATGTGCTGTCCAGCAAATTCATAACCTTTTGTATGATTCGTTTGCTTCCTTCGCTCTCTCATGTTAGAGAGTAAGTAAGAAATGGACCCTAAACTGGATATGTAAAGTATAGCAGGTCTGGGACACAGAGATGTAATTAACAGAATGCTGTAAGAGTTGGCATTATGGCTAATTTTCTCATTTTATCTTAATTCTTAGGAATTAGAAAGCAGAAAAGAAAGCTTGAGTTCATTTAGTTTCCCAACTGGAAGATACCAAGACTCTTATCCACAGAGCTATATTTTCTTTGAAGATATATCACAAGGGTTGTGGCGCCTTCTCAGACAAACAGTTGTCAAAAAAACAGTTCTATGAAAATCAGTCTTGATGTGGAAATAGCTACGACATCCATTGTACTTCTAAACAGTAGTTTATCAAGAAGAAGATTGTTCAGGGAGAGGTAAAACTTTCCCAAACAATGCAGAGTAGACCCGCTCTAACCCTTTCAGCAACAGATACCCAACAGGAACCTGTTAAGTGATATAAGTAACACTTCTTTCTGATTCTTGAACTGAAGATCAGTTGTGAAAGACGTATGTAAAAGATCAGTTGTCTAAGTGTTTAAAATGCACTTGTTTAAAGTTAACTACCCTCTAGCTGGATAAGATCATTTTTATTGCAAGATAAATGCCAAGGAAGGCAATTTATGGATGGACAAGAGTCTTATGCAGTAGCCCCCGTAATTCTGAAGACTTCAAATCAGGGCTTAAAAGTCTGAGGCAAAACAGAAAAAAAATGTGTTGCAGACAGAAAAGTAATGAATAACACAAAAGAACATGTTGGAGATTTGATCCCAGTGTAAAAAAGAACATTTTTATTCTGTTTGTTACATATTATCCTCAAGTGGGAGAGCTGCACAACCAATTTAGATGCCTCCAGAGAAAAAGGGATGCTGTTTTACTCAAAGAGCCCTCCTATGATGACATTTTAAGCTGTGTTCAGCATTTTCCAGCCAAAAGAACAAACTTCAAAATGTTAATAAATTCTAAATGTGCATACGGCACTGCAAGAATGAAAGAAGAAAAACAGAGTTCTGTCTTTCTGATAATAACAAAGAAGGATTTTAGCTCCACTGTTCGAATAAGGGTTCATTTTTGTTCTTAATGGGAATGTTTGAGAACTGAAAGGGGAAAATACATCTAATTACATTTACATGACTGCTATTAGATCATCAGTATAAATGCTATTTCATTACTATGCTATCCTCCTTTCCAGTTAATGCGATTAAAAGAAGAGAATTATAGATACCAGTATTGGAATAGGAAGTTCCTACTCCAATGTTATTTACAAAGATATTTTAGTTTTAGTTTAGATTTATTTTGAATGATGCAATGAAAACTGGGCAAACGTACCCAGCAAGTAATCTAAACATCACCTGAGCAGGCAGTAAAATTCAAATATCAGCCTAACACAATTTCTGTCCAAAGTTGACTTTACAACTGAACTCATGTCTTTAATTTTTTGACTCTGTTGTCAGACATACTGTTGAAATATTTTTTTAGCTTGTTTGTAGCTTTGCTGTACTCCAAGAATAGCTTTACACTTGTCAGTTGCTTCTGGCATATTTAGAGATTTCCCAGTAGTATGAGATTTCCTGCCTTGTGTTGCTGTCTTCGGAAAGATCAGGTAAGCCTTCTTCGGTGTTTTCCCTGGCATAGTAACTACTTTTTCTTCTTTCTCCTTTTTTTTTTTTTTTTTTTTTACATAAAGCATATATATCTGCTTATTTTCTTCTTCTAATTTCCTTACTAAAAAATCTATAGTGTTGTTTTTAAACCTCTGTTCCTTTGTGGCCAAGAAGAGGAGATTCGATGGCTTTATTGACTCACAAGAATCAGAAAAAATGTTGCCATTTATTCCAACGGATTCAGCAAATTTAAAAAACCCAAACAACAATCTCAGCATCATCTTGTCATACTTCCTGGCAGAAATTAAAACCTTTTGTAAAGCCAGCAAAGGTTATTGATCTGAAAGAATTTTTGAAGAGCATTAAAATGTTTGCAGGTATTTAAACTACAACTCTAGTTGCTCTAGTGTTAGCCCAGCACCCAAGAACTTCAGTTCATGGTGTCTATTCCGTTCCTACATTATACGGCTCTAAGCAAAATCACGAGTTCTTGAATTCTTGGGAATCAGAGATGCAATAATTCTGCCATGTTTACACTTGAAAGTAAAACTGGATAGCTGTGGACCGTGAACTCCACCATGCTGGGCTTTTTCCCACACATTTATCCTTTTCCTTTCACTTTTAGCAATATTGTCACATATTGGCTGACTTTCCACGGACATTTTAACTGGCTACAGAACAAGCTCTCTCTGTATCTATGACGACTGTTTCTACCTTCATAACAGAAACATTGCTGTTTCTCACCACCCACACAAGCAGTCACTTGTTTTGTTTAATTTCTTATCCCTCAGTATTTTCCCCTTTGCCACCAAAATGTGTTAATAATTAAACCTGACTCACAGTTCACTGGTTTCAAGGGCTAAAAATTAGAGACACAATGCTACAATTTAGCGTGACTTCCCTAGAAAGTTCTCATTTCTTAATGACCTATACCGGAGTTGCTGCAGAACCTGTTTACTAATGTTTACGCTCTCTCTGTGTGCATGCCATACGTTACTCCTTCATGTCCATTTGTGTTTCCCCTTTAGCAAGCTCCACACAGCGCAAAATTTGACAGTACATTTGCTATGTGATAAGTAAAGTGGAAAAACATTAAGCTGGCACTGAAAACATTTGCCCAGCATACTCAGGAGTCTCACACTGGATTCTAAATCCAGGTCCAAACCTATGAAGATTTCAGGAGGACAAATCAAACATTTCTTAACCATTTCTCTTCTGTGACAGGATCAATCAATGGCAATAAATTAAGGAATCTGTGAGTCGTCATCAGATAATAGCTATTGCATGGGCAGAAATCTATAGATCTTTGAGATCTAATGTTCTAATCTAGCATGATTAATTTAATCCCCATTAGAAAATATATGTAAACATATATGATTAACTTCCAGCAGAGTCCATTTTAGGCAATGGAACTTAATTACTTGCTAAGCATGAGATAGCTGGCTGAACAAAATGCAATGTTAAATGTAATCCTATTGAAGAATGAACTTCGGGTTTTGGTTTCGTTATATGTAATAGGTAGCTAACAGACAGCACCCATCAAAACTGAATTCCCCTATCAGTGCTTGCAATGATGTTATGAAATCTCCTCTATAGGAACAATAGACTAAGAGGAAGAAAAAGAAAACAGGGAGCAAAAAAGGATGAACTAAAGAGGTTAAAAAAACTTGTTAAAGCAGCAGACTATAATGGAAGAAAGATGTTATCTTTATATTTATATATTTCTTTATAGAAATACAACCTAATTTTCTCAGTTTTAAAGTGCTAATAATGTAAAATTTTAGTAAGGCACTCAGAAACCGCAGTAGTGAGTGTTGTAAAAATATCTATTTTGAATAGATTATATGTGGCAGATAGGCCAAAGATTGAAATATTTGGTCATGGAAAAATTACATATGTTAATATTGGAATTAAGCTACTCTTTCACCTATTGGCCTAGGATGAGGTACACAGCAGGTTATAATGCAGATACTAACACAGATGTTGACCACAGTATGCTTGTGTCTGGTGGGTAAAAACCATGACTTAATTTTCTAATGCTATCAAGTTGCCTCTTTTCATGAGAATTCCATGTAATAAAAATAAAAAGCAAGACCTCAGCTAAGTTCTGCATATGCAATATCACGAAATTTTTGAAAGGGAGGAGGAAGAAGTTGACAAAATAGATATTGTTTTCAGGCTCTAATACAATTACTCTTACAGTTATGCAGCTAATTTGTTGTTATTGTTGTTGTTATTTCTTTTCATTTACCAGGGGAAGAAAACATCCTATCAGTGCAACTTTCAGCCCTTAACATCAAATTCTTAGCTGGTACAGTCAGTGAAGTTCCACTGAAAGTAATAGCTTCCCACGTATTTACACCAGGGCTGTAATCCAAACGAGGATTTTAAATCCTCACGCCTGCTGGCTTGTGATAACTGTGTGATCTTTTTGTGACGTCCTGTATCTGATACAGACTAGACATTTAATAACTTGTACGGCATCTAATGTGTCATCTTGTTAGAAAAGGAGACATAGCTGAAAAGACACTTATCTGTAAGCTCTTATTTTAAGACAATCAATAAACTCTTCTGTAATAATCATATCCTGGCAGCATCCAAACAGCAGACACCAGGCTATGGACAAACAGAGCCACAGTGATCCCTCTCTGTTCCCCAGGCAAACGAAGTAAAACTTCAGAGGGACTCTCCTGCCTTAACAATCACAGAAAGAAGCCAGACAGGGAGCATCAGCCTCTGAGACCTTTCTGCAGTTGTCACTGAACTTCCCTGTGCTGAGCCTCTGCACGGTCATGTTTTTCTCTTCTGTTCCAGCGGTGTCTCCCAGCGTGCTGAGGGTGTGCATGGAATGATGCTCCCATTCCCAGTCCCTCCAAGGAGCTTGACACCCCCAGGAAACCATAACAAAAGTCCCGTCTGACTTAGTGCATGGTCATTAGGTGTCAGGATCTAAACGGGGGATAATATTCAAAATGGGAGCCTGGTGTAGGTCCTTGCCATAAAACACAAGAAGTGTCTCCTCAGTTCAGATTTACTCCTGTCTTTGTCACTGTGATTGCTACGTTTTCCTCTCCTTTTTAACTTTTCTCTCCGAGTTACTATCTTATCCCACCATTGCTGTATTTGTACACTGTTTAGCACAACAGAGCACATTCTTAGTTAGCTCTTAGAAATTACTGTAACAAAAGTGATTAATAATGATATTAACAGAGCAACCTTTCAGACCATGCATTGTACTGGGTGATAATTCAAATCCCAGCATTCTGCCAAGGAAGCTTAGTAAACTAAAAGGTGTGAAATTAGTCTGCAATTTTCAAGAGAACGTAGAATTTATTACTTGCATAAGCAGGTGATAATGCTCATAAACGCATTTTCAAAATTGCAAATGCATAGAAACAAAATTTTGTGAACTGGACCTTTTTACTTCACAGTTAATCAAAAGATATGTATGTAAATACATTATTACTCAAAAGTTTGTCTCTAACACCATACAAGACAACTTCTTGATGCATTGGCTCCTAGATGCCAAGCTTAACGTAATACTTTCATCTTCTGTTTAATTTTGTTGAAGATACTACGTATTTCTGTTGTTTAGACTGTTTCATAAATTGTAAGAAATTATATGTCTGCATGGCTGCTCTGCTTACCTGAATAATCAATACAGTGAACTAAGAATATTATACATGAATGTAGGATTTGCATTCAACTTCAACAAATATTCAAATGTACATGATTATAATTATGGGGTTTTTTTTGTCTCTCAGCCTTGAAGTTCCATGCTTCTGAAGGTCATTTATGAGAATACTTCCAGGAAGAGAAGGCACGGGGAGCAATGTAAATTCATTTGATACGTTGTATAAATATTTTTCAAAAAAAGTGGTTTTGGAAGGTTGATCAGATACATTTATTTGGTAAGATGTCTTCAAAATTCCTGTCGCAAGCGCACATCCTACATAGATCTGAAATGCAAAGTCATCATTCTGTTTATGCGGGGTAGAAAGCTCAGTAGGCAAAAATCCTTTCACGTTGTAGATTTGCATTTAAATTTGATATAATTTAAAAAGAGAAGTTGTTTTTGCTGTCCTGTTTTAGGTCTGTACCAAATTCCAGTGGAAATCCTCTTTTCAGTCAATCGTATCGTGGATCAGAATTTATAGCCACAATTCCCCAAACGTGTTCATACTTCTCTTTATGCCTAAGTAGTCCTGCTGAGTTCAGTGTTCTATTGATACGTAAAAAAATAAAACATGCATATAGGTGTATGCAGGATTGGTTCCCGAGTTGTCTGAATAGCTTTGTTCACTTCAGCAAGCCTCTCATGACTCCACACAGCTGCCTATTCACAGAAAATCAAAGAATAGGTAGTTCAACTACTTTAATGAAGGAGTGAAATAAAAAACTTCTAATTAGATCTTGCATTAGTATCAACATTAACCTTTTTTACCCTTAACATACTTAGTACCTTTTCACAATATTTACAATGCTCACTAAAGACTGTACAAAGTCATGAAATTTCGATACTCTGTACTCATTTTTGCTTTCAAAAGGATCCTAAAACTTCTAAAGAAAAAGTTAGCAGCAAGCATTCAGTTATACCTTGCATTTTGTGGGCTGCAATTTTTATTAGAATCAAATTGAGGTTATATATAATTTAGTTACAGCAAAACTCTCCTCATTTGGTAAAAAATGGGGCAAATTTTTGGATAAATGTTTATTGTAGAATGACATATAGAATTACACAAATGGCAAGAGAAAACTTACATTTGGAGAAGCATTTTAAAATAAGTAGCTAGTCAAGCTGTTTACTGTTTAAGATACAGTTTATTCCCTGGATTAGTGAAAGGGAAGAAAGAGAATTTCAATTACAGCTGTTATCTGTTATGTATATTAAAAGCTTTCCATTTTCACTGGTGACAACCACAGCATGCACACAACTATTGACTAGAAGCCTTTCAGAAGGAATGGATTAAGGGCATTTCTCCCTCTGGTAGTTATAAATATTACATCTATAGCTCAGGTAAACTTCAAATAGTTGAACTGTTAACAATAACGTTCTCCGTTCTCCTACCATGCTACTCCTCCCAGAAGTTTTACAGCAGGAAAGCCTTACAAGGGTGGAAATCAGTTTTCACTGCAGTATAGCACATTCATTATATGCCCTGACTTTCTAAATGCCCCCTTGTCATACGGTCTTCTTGTTCTTGGTACACGTAATTAGAAGTAGAACTGAAAGCACTGCAGCCTAGCTTCAAAGGAAGACATATGAAGACAGATTCAGCACGGCTGTATTATTCAGATCTTTACCCATCCTGCTACAATCCTGTCCTTAAAGCTATGGGAGTAACCCCCTTTTCACAAAGAGGTGGTGCAAATCTCAACCACCTGGAGTAGTTTGAATAGGTTTTTTACTTTTGGTATAAAAGATCAAAACCAAGTAATGTGAATCCTTGGAGGTTTTCAAGACCCAACCGGAGTAACCTGATACAAATTCAGTCTTGACCACGCTTTGAGCAGGAGGTTGGACTAGAGGCCTCCTGAAATACCTTCCAACCATCGTGTCTGTATAATTCTGTACTACGCTGACCTTATTATGGCACCATGGTGCTGTCTGCGTGTTGCAGTTCATGTGCCTGTGTTACCATTTCCTTCTACAGGCTGTTTTCTGTTGTAGATGGTTGCTACAGAAAGTGGTCACAGTCTTCTCTCATCTCTTTATCCCCAATAAAATAAAAGCCTTTCCCCTGCGGAAAGGGTGGGAGAAGAGGGTCAACAGCCCCCCCTGTGTCCCAGCTGACAGCTCCCAAGCAGCCATTTTTAAAGGCTGATTGTCATCTCCTCTCAGAGCCGCCTGCTTGCTCTAACACCCCCCATCCCTCAGTCCATTTGGATCCATTCCTCCGCCTGCCCATCAGTGGCAGAGGGTGGGGGGCCTGGCCCGGCCGGCGGCACAGGGAGAGTGGGAGACCACCCTCCCCTCCATCCAGAGTGAGGACGGTGCAGCCAGGGCAATGGCACACCGGCAGCTCCCATGCCCCACACGCCTCTCCCGCCCCCTTCTCCCGGTGCCCAGCCCTTTAACGCACACCTATCGAGTTGCAGGAAACCTCCAAATGAGTGTCCTAGAAGGATTTGGAGGTTCAAAGGAAGTGTTGACTGTGAAATAATTCTATAACTCTGTTTAAAGTGGCACCTACCTGCTAAATTGGTATTAAGCAGGAAATGTACCTTTTCATTTTGTTTGTTTTCAAAATTTTATTGGGCCTTGAGCCATAACAATACAGCAATTAAAGGCATTCTGCTAACAAAAAAAAAAAGGTGTCAAACTATGCCTCATTCCTAAGTTGCATCTAAGGACCTTCTGAATTCACCTAATTTTAAGGAAAAATTTGCTCATTTGGCCCAGAGAAATTAAAACAGCGATACAATGATAGCATCGCATTACTACTTTATGTGCTGTTGGCCAAGAAAATAGCACGCCTTATCTATGCTAGGCTGATAGCTAACTAGAAATACTGGGCGCTTGGACCTTTGAAGACTGGCATAAACAAACAGTGTTCTACTAATTTTTGAAAATCGCCTTACTTTTCATATCTAATTTCTCAAGTAAACGTTTGTAAGTGTAAATGTTCCCTAATAAGTGAGCAGAAGTAGCTCCGAACATCAGAGAAATGAAACAGAAAACTACGCATGAGAATATTCATGAATAACCCTGGCTGGTTTAACACAGCTGTCATTGACATTCAGCACTCACCACTCACCATGGAGCTTCAAATAGATTACATAAAATAGATGGAGAGACAGATGATAGATTATTCATTGAGAGTGAACCTCTACAGGGAAAGGGCTTATATTTCTCTGATTTTTGTACTTCCTCATGATAAAGGTTACACTGTAAAGAAATGCAAAGTGTCCTCCTATTCAAGTAATAACAGGGTCTGACTGTGACTACTTTGATAGATTTAAATGAAATGGGAAGCATCAAATGTTACAGATACCTAGTCTAAGACCTTACTGAAAAAAAACCCAAACCCAAATCAGCAAAAAATCCCCCACAGGACACTTAACAAAGCTGCCCAGAAAAAACCTTCCCATTACACAAAATGAGATTTGACGTTCCAGAGTTGTTTTCAAAGTGTATTGGAGAAAAAAAATACAAAACACTTAAAAAGTTAACAGCTAAACAGAAGTTGTCAAACACAGACAATGACCTTATAATACAGCACCAGAACAGGATGGGTAGAAACAGTTCTGAGCTTAAAGATCCTTAAATCTTATTCCCTCATATCTCAGATAAGCAGTCACTAATTCATCGAGTTATTCTACTTTCACCTACCACCCTCCCCACATAGCTAGACTTGAAATATCTTGGTAGAAAGTAATTAATTGTCAAAACAAATATATTCCCATGGTAAATTTAATTTGTAATAAAATTAGGCTTCTAGCAATAGCAATAAAGCAGTTGAAAAATGCAAGTGAATGTGAGCTACTTTGTTTTTATCATAAGGTAAACTCATGGTTGACTTTGGTAAAGTCAACCCCAGCTTGAAGCATTCCTCTCTCTACTTGGATTTCACAGAGAGGCCAATGTAAGAAACTGCTAGTCACTAATATTAATAAATGCCAGTTTCTCTGGAAACGTACATTACTAGTAGTGAAAGCAAATTGCCAAATGGATTTGGCTAAACCTGGATAATTGCTAAATATTAAAGTTGATATTGGACATGTGAGTTACTGTTGTGCAAGCACAGAAACATACCGAAATATTTTGTCATTCAAACAATGGGAAAATACGTAGGTGCTATTAGGCAACTCATTCAAAAATAGTGTCAGTCCAACACGCTGTTCTTTAATGTACCCTTAAGTCCCTGGGAGTCTGCGACTGGAGCACTCCAGATCACTCATCTCTAAGCCAGTATTTTGCAGCTCTTCTCATCAGCATAGTTTTAATGGTCTGAGGAATATGTATATGGGAAACTTAGGGAGTCTGGTGGTTTGTCTGGAATACATATAAGACTATATTCAGATGGGGAACTGGAATCAGTCAGGTTCAACATGCGCGCCACCCTATCTAAACAGGACTTGAAGCAAATCAGCAGGGAATAACCTAGACTTAGGGAGTGGTGATTATGCCAAGGAGACAGCCAAGCTAAAACAAAAATAAAGAAATAAATTGGCTATCCCACTTTGTTTGTAGAGATAGGAGTAAGGACTTGAATTTCCAAAATATAACAAGAGAAGATGGGGAAAGACATTGAAAAATTGCTTTCCTTTATGCTAGGGACTTGTTTTGCCTCATAGGTCCAGTAAAATAGACGGACAGAGAGGATTAAAAGGAACTTAGAAAAACCAAAAAGACACAATAAGTTCTCAGAGATTTGAACCTTGGAGGGATAATTGTTACAGACAGGTTAACGAGAGCATGCGGCCATAAGCTGCAGAACCGCGCAGGCTCCGTTTTTGAGCATGGGAATTGAGCAGAGAATTTGCACCACAGCTAAACGCAGGAGCCCAGAGATGGCAGAGTATCTAATTACCACCAAGACACAGCATACGTTAAGGAATACAAGATCTAATATAGGGACCTAAGTTATTTAAATGGCGAGGAGAGAGCATTCGCCAAGGTTTGTAACTACTAAATGAAGGTTTTCTATAGAGAAGCAAGGCCAAGATTAATACAGTGTGATTAAGTCTTTATTCTCTTTTGTTTGCTTTGAAGACAAGCAAATTTTACTCTAACATTTCTTTAAGTTTCTTTCTCTGTTAGGAACAGTGCCTATTTTGAAATGATGAGGCACAAGTTTGGATAGACATCCTACAGAGAGAGAAATAACTGCTGATAACATTAAATAATTTAGGAAAATAGTCATATATTTTACAGAAAATAACATATACAAGTTGCTGAGCTTGTACTTCTTCATGTCTACCAAGACTTTTTTAATTTGCTCTTTAGGATTTTATTCTTTTCTATCCTCCTTGACGAGGTACAACTTAAATATAAAATCTGTTGCAAAATCTATGTTTGCCCTACTTAATTTTTTAGCATTTTAATTTGCCTACAGTGTAAATATCTCACATGAGTTTAGCTTCTTTTTCTGAAAGATCATTTGAATACTTTTTGAGAACTTATGAACTGTTCGCTGATCCCACAATTACTGTCTTCAAAACTGTTTTTCAGTTGGTTAGTTTGAGCTTTGCAATATTGCAACTTTTTTTTAGGCAATAAAACCAGTTATGGAATAGCCATCTCTTTGTACCCAGATGAAGCAGGAATAGTGGAAAAACCCATTATACTGAGTATTTTAACCAACTGATCTCTTTGAAGAGAGCCACAACCACTCAGTATAAACTGGTGACGCACAGATAGAAAAACCCAACTTCTCTGAAGGCAATAAAAAAATCCTGATTGTTTTCAATGTTGCGAGTACACAGCTGGCTCCTCTGTTTGCCAGATGGCAGAGAGAGATAAATCTGAGTCTCCGGTCTTCTCTCCCACCAGTGGAACCAAAACTAGTCTTATGTGGAAAGCAACATTGTATTTAAAATCTCTAGTCATTGCCATGCATGAACATAGGCAATACTATCCTGAATGAATCAGAGCTCTGTAGTTCCTAAAGACTCTCAGTGATACAGTTTGCACAGGAATCTCCTACTATGCAGTCAAACCTTTAAAGTGCACTGGAGTCCAAGTAATGGCATATAAGCATTAAGACTTCTTTACCTCATTTCATGACCATTTTGCTAGTTTTTATGTCATCTAACATACAGACTTAATCTTCAAGTCCAGAAAGGATGTCAGTGGCTGTGCTTCAGACATTGTAGTCATTCTATTTAACTTATTATAACTTCCAGCTTACATTAATTATTACTTCTCACATTGTGCTTAAGACACAAAAAATAAATATATGTATTTAATGTTCGTATATTGACAATTTTTCTTAACCAGTAGTGTGGCTACTGCATTTCTATGGGTAAATTCTCCAGAGTGGAATTATTCATTTACAATTGTATACAGTGTATGCCTTTTCTTAGGTCAGCCCTTTTGAGACATCTTAGTCAACAACATGTGCATTCTTTCTTTTATCCTGTGACTTTCTGTAAGTTCAGAGTGGACTGGATTTTGTTTCCATTTAGCATTTTGTTTGTCGTTATACATTTTTGCACTTTGGTTAGGGATTGCACCTACTAAACTAAAATATTGGTTCCTGAATTTCTGTGGTAAACGTAACTCCTGTGCAGGACCTTGAGTAAAACTAAATATCAGTTTTTCAGCTCTGAAAAATATAAGTTTTGTTTATTTGTGGGTTTATCTATATCAGATCTGAAATGTAGACTGTTGACCAATGCCCATTTTCAGACGTTTTGTGGCCATAAATTAAACTGTATATCCTTTAGAATCAGTTATGCTAGAATTCAATTATTGAATGGTAAAAAGGCAGTGTCAATGAAGTCATCTGAAAGAGACTCATGACACAGAAAGAGTGACATATCTTAGAAACAGACATGTATCACAAAAGGCTGCTTATTCACACCGTGTCTATACTTATGTGAATTTAACAATGGCATCTTTATGAGGGCAAAGCACTGTCAATCAACCTAAGACATGCAGGCAAAACCACTAATATTGCTAGTAATTAAATTCATTACATGGGTAAGGCTCTCAAGACAGAAATTGAATCTAAATTTTTTACATAATACAGCACATCAAGACAAAATCCAGAATTGGCTTAACTAGTACAGTAAGTGGTGTAGAACCCAGAAACTTTATACCTTTTATATCACAAAAAAAAATCAAATCCATGAACAGTTATTTCAACAAGACTAAAGACAGAAAACTGTTTCTTATTTCACAGAAAGTAGAAGCAGTGAGCAGAGTGTCGTGGTTTCAGTTACTTGGGAAGACAAACACCATCACTCCGAACGTCCCCCCCTTCCTTCTTCCTCCCCCAGCTTTATACACTGAGCATGATCTCATATGGCACGGAATATCCCTTTGGTCAGTTGGCGTCAGCTGTACCGGCTGTGTTCCCTCGCAACTTCTTGTGCCCTCCCAGCCCACTCGCCGGCGGGACGACAAGAGGAGCAGAAAAGGCCCTGACTGCCTAGCAACAACTAAAAACACCAGTGCGCTATCAAAAGCCTTTCTCATCCCAAATCCAAAACACAGCACTATGCCAGCTGCTAGTAAAAAAGTGAACTCATTAAATTTCAAACAGGAACTTGCTCTTCAGGCAGATGCATAAACAAGGTGAAATTTGCAGAGCGCCCAGTGCCACAGGCTCCGAGTGCATTTTGGGTTTTATTCATGATAGAAAAGTTTTGAAGATTAGTTTAGATCTATACTAGAAACACCAAACTGCTTAACAGCAAACAGTTAAAATAAATTATGCCACCTTAAAATTCAGGATTTTATTTTCAGAATTATCACTGATTCAAAATGTTTAAGAAAGAAAACGTGGCTGCAATAATTGCACTTATTTACGCATTAGTTACCAAATGCTATTCTTTAACAAAAAACTTTATTCAAGGACCAACATCTGGGCTCTTCCCAAAGCTGGTGATTTAACTAACTGGGAAACCTCTGTAGCTATTTCTAATAAGTGCTGTATTTTTCTGGTTCGACAGTCAACCCACCGCAGCTAAGTGTTATTTTTTTTTGACCCATAAAGAAAAACAAACAAAACACCCATTGGTCTCAGAGCAGAAGCACCACAGAACCTTTAAGTGGCTTATCGGCTGAACAAAGCAGCGTGAAAACCAAAACTGGTTATGTCTGCACTCACCCAAAATGGATAATGAATCAATGAAACAGCTGTAGAGCTTCATCAAATAGATAAATAAATAAATAAATAAATAAATAAAGCAGTACGATTGGAAAGAGTGAAGGAACTGCAGATAGGAAACAAACTGAGCAGCAGCACCGTTGGTAGCTCAAACTGGTATAAAGGGAATCATAGTGTTTACTTGTAAAACTACAATGTTACTGTACTAGACTTGTTTAGAAGTAAAATTTATAGGGATATGCAAAATTCTCTCCTTAGAGGCATGTATAATTCAAATCATATCTGCTGAGTTCACAGCATGTAAAATGCTTATTCACTGTGATCTTTATTATTTTAAATTTATTATTATTTATACTTAAGTTTATCTGACATCAACGTATGTGGCATTATCGTCTATGCCCAAATATACACAATAACCCATAAAAACAAACTCCAAATAAATAGTGCCCTTGACAGCTAAATTATAGAAATAGGGAGCAATAGAACTTTTGCAACATGTTTAATAGGGCATTTTACTGCTCTACTCATTGTTTATCCTGCCTTTCAGTGTCATTCAGAAAACGTATCTTCACTGGTAACGGTACTCATAGCAACAGGCAAAGTTTGAAAAAAGTAGTGTGTCCCTTTTCTTTCTGAGCTTCAAGAGTTGCAAATCATAACAGAAACATTTAAAAATGAACAAGGTAAGTACAGATGGGAAGTGAGAATCACCTCTGAAGTTCTGAAATGGAGATTTGTGACAAGGAGACTTACAGAAAGGTTTTCATGTAAGTTCTTGTTTGGAAGGCAAAAAAAAAAGGAAGTCACACTTGGAATATGAGTGAAGAAAATGATCTCCATCTTCTCTCAAAATTGGAAATGGTAATTTGTAAATTAATAGGATAGTACAGTTCTGTGTGATTCTCAACACACCTTTCCTGAAGTATAACCTCAGGATGACAATGAATCACAAAAGAAGAGAACCAGTCACACTGCCTAGAAAAATACTCTTGGAAATAAAGATAAAGACGGACTCCAGGTACTGACAGGTCATCCTTTCCAGATATAAACCAACTATGACTAAAGTCGGCTTCACTTGAATGACTGAGACTGCCTAAATCTTAATCAGTTGGCCAAAAAAAGAACTGGTTTTCAGCGCAACCTATTGGTAAGTACTGTTATTCAGACTTTATTGAATATAAAATGGACAGCTTCATTTTAGCGACACGCGGTACAATGCCACTTTAAATACACGTGTAGCGACTAGTGGCTGAATCAAAGTGAAGAGAACACAGGAAGACGTAGACAGTACAGAAGGAGCTGGAAGAGAAAGAGGAGTCGCAGGAGAGCCATTATGCAACTGTATTCCAGAACACGCTCTGAACCTGCAGCCTGTTGCCAGGAGAGGCAGCAAAACAGAGGAATGTTAGACTCAGGTAGGTAGTTTGGACGAGAGGCAATGTTTCCTGTTCTTTTCTAATGCTTATCTCATTGTGTTAATTAAAATATATTAATCTCTTCCTGAAAGAAGTGCACCTATGGGTCCCAGCCCCCATCGTAACAGCCACTGAGTCTGGTAAAAGAGTTATCACAAAGACAGCTTGAGGCATCAGCAGACTTTTCCCTTGGTGAGAGAGATACTGTCCAAACACTGGTTTATTATTCTTTTTTTCTTGCAGAAGTATTCCACACTGCCCAGTAGCTGTGGTCCTAGTCTTTATTCCTACACTTTACAGACTTAGGGGCATCTCTATGTTTGCAGGATGCAGTGGATAAAACATTGGCTTGTAACTTGAGAAAAATGGATTCACACATTCATCTGTCACAGCCTTTCCTTTGGTACTGAGAAAATGTCTCAGCCTTTTAGTATTCCCACTTTCTAAAGCAGTGGGGGAAGTACTTCCCTACTTCAGTAGTGTGACATAAGGGCAGAGACATTAAAAGCTCTGAGGTAGACAGATACTTCAAGAACGCATGCTATAGACACATACAAGATAAGAAGATAGACATATAACCTCTTAGACAAGTGAACGTCAGCAGTGATTGATATATGCCAGCTAGAAAAAATGCTAAATAAACAACATGGAAATCCATAGAAACAGGTATAGGAGCAGCAGTAGGAAATGCAAGGAAATCTATTTACTCTAGATAAAGAGAAATATTTGGCACTGAACTACAGAGGTCACCTCAGAGCAGTGGAAACATTACCTTACCCTTGCTTGATTTTTAATTATCTCTAGCTGGTTAGAGCTATTGGGTGTTTGAGAGAATTTTAATGCTTTCAACTGCAGTTCAGGTAGCAGTAGCAAAACCCATGGATTTTCTCTCTAATCTCTTCCTCTGAGTATCTGTTAAAGACATCATCAGCTAAGCCGTTCATTCTCCATGCTTTTTGTAGTATTTCAACTACAAAGTGCCAATTAGACATTATTTCAACAGAAATGGTTGCTTGTTCTTAAAAAAAAAAAAAAAAAAATAAAAAACCCCCCAAAACACAAAAAACCCGCAGAACAAAACCCACTCATCATTATAGTGACAAACTAGAGGATTTATTCTAAAGAAAGAGAAAATGAAACGTAGAGGAGCTTCATGTTTTGGCACCTTTCCAGAGATTCTGTTCCAGAGTGCTCTGGTTTGAATGAAAAGAAAATACCATATTTGTTATATATTATTAGCAGTTCCACACAGAACTGTAATCCTTAGTGGAGACTTCCTGGAAAGCCATCTTCCTTTTCTGTGGAATGGATGAGGGAGAGACATTTTGAATGGCTACTTTTTAAATGTGAATACAACTCATTGAAAGGGGATAAAAGCATTAGGAAAGAATGAATGTAGCTGAATTCTACACCAGTTAAACCTGCTATGAAACTGATAATTAAGGGTTTAAATTAAAAATATCATACAGCTTCAAGCACTGAACAGGTTCTGCATAAAATTTCCTGGAAATCAATGCTGTACCTCATTATATGATGCAAATTATAATCTTTCATCTTCTAATACTCAACATATATATCACTTGAAAAAACAATATCTTTAAATTAATGAAAACCCATCTTAACCTAAAAGAAAACAAAATTCCAAGCAGAACTCTTGTTGAATCAACTCTGTCCTGGAGTCTTGCCCAGTGTGTCTTTCACCATATTTTCTGAAAACATCCCAAATTAATTTTCAAGATTCAGCGGCTCTAAGAACTTAATAGATTTCATGCTCAAATAAGTGAGAAGAGTCTATTGTATCTTCGAACAGCTTCTCATTCAATTATCTACTCTGAAAATCCAGAGGGCTGGTACACTTTTTCTCTTTAGAACTCTGTTTTCTGACAGTACAGGACTTCTGAAAAAGTAATGTCCGATGCAAAACTTAGAGGAATTAGAGACTTAGAATCTCTTGAATGGGATCATTTCTTTTTTATGTCTTGACTAGTTCTCTGATCAACACTTTTTTTTTTCCATTGTGCTTCCCTAGAGCTGGCCAACTAACTGTCTGGGTACTCTTTAAACTTGAAAGAATATTTTACAGTTTCTTATGAAAAAGTTGGGTCAGGTTTTCTGAACACAGAAGAAATTTCCTTTTCATAATTTCCTTTAGATTAATCCTTTTTGTATCTCAATGTCTCACACTTAAATATGTTCCAGTGAAAAGAGCAGATGAAAGTAGTCAAACTTTACTCAGACAATTTCTATGAAAAAATAATAAACGACTTTATGTGGTCTGTATTCTCAATAGTATGAAAATTTTAAAGTCAAGAGACAAAAAAGGCAGAAAATGCAACAGAAATTTACTGTAGGCAACCTTCTTTCATCTACTTCCATATAGCCAAGACAGATGCACTCTGTATAATATACTGGAAGTGATTCTCCAACATATTTGCCCAAGGCTTAGCTGAATCTCAAGAATTTGAGATCTGTTGAGATTTCTTGCAAGTTATCAAAATATTTCTAAAAGGATAAGTCAAAATTAAAAGCCCGGTGTAATCAAAGCCTAGACTAGCTTTCTGGATCGATTATCAGGAAAAAAAAAAAAGCAGACCATCTGTTTTAACCTGATATTTAATACTCCATCAATAAACTAACCAATAAGCATAAAGAAAGAATGTTTCTTCACCCGTGGAATACTTAAGCTTTTCTTTGTTCAAGTTCTGTATGCGTGCAAGGCATTAGAATCATATTTTAGATCAGTCAACCCCCTACAGCTATGACGCCGACCAGCTAGCTATTCACTAACTTCGACTCCCTTCACATTCCCACCCCTAGATTCAGTTTCAAAAGTAAACTGCTGAGCTTGTCCTTTTAAATATAAATGGAAGGACATTTAAATCCACAACATACTAAAATCTAGTCTTTTAACACAACAGCAGCAAAAGCACTCTATTAAACAGCATACCTCCCGATGAATTGAAATCCCTTTCAGTAAATGTTGTTTAAAGTCCAAAGGGCAGTCTTCTACCTACATCCCTACCGATTTTTCACAGCATCTGCCAGAAGTGAGCAAAACTCTCCAATAAAACAGCAGTTAGCAAAGTTTACAAAGGTCATTCTTATGGAGGTAGCATCCAGTAGTGAAAGGACAGACTATAAAATGAATCCCAAACACTACTCTTCTGTGACATCCAAACTGTTATCAGTAATCTTTTAAAATAATTTTTAAGAGAAAAAGTTGTAATAACATGCTCTTTCTCCGGGTACTTTGGAACATGAGATATTTCAAAGCACTGATGAGATTTCACAGAGGATTCCTGAAAAGGTGACCAGGAACGAGGATCTTTTTAGGAAGGTGAGCGTTGACAAACAGCAAGCATCCCTCAACCAAACTATTTAGCATAAATTCTGTAATGAAAAGAATGTTAATGATATCGAATACTTATCATGGAAACTGCTAAAGAAAATTCATGTTGCTATTCACGGCACGGAAAGCATTTCAGGAAAGTGCCCCTATGCAGTAATTACTATACCATAAAATACCAGTGCTTCATTTAGCATCGATTTATCTGGCATAATGAAAATGAAACCATGAATGAAACTTGGGGTTAATTCAGGGTCGAGGTGGATTGTCCAGCACTGTAATAGTCTCAATTCATGTTATGATTTGGAGCTTTACCAAAGTGTCCCAAAAATGGTTCTGCAATGCTTATTTTGAAGGTTTACCGGTGCTCTTTTAAGTTTTCTATTGTTATTCTGTACTTTTTTGTTTGTCCTCATATTCTTGGTCATGCACTTTGCTCTTCAAAGTTTTTTCTTACTTCTATGCAATGCTATGCTGTATTAGAATCTCAGTAATTTTCTTTTTTTAATTTACTTCATCGGAGACAAACTCTCACAGAGATGTTTATTTTAGTCAACCATCTCTCTACTAAGTAGCCATATGAGTGTGCTGTTTCTCCTTTGCTTTGTCTCCTTTTTAAACTGGGAGTCTCTGGGGATCCTAAACTATGATCAAGATTTCATTCCCTATTTTTTACCAAGATGAGGATTAGTAATAAATGTTTGTTTCTTGATATTTCCTGAAGCACAGTGACCACTAATATTGTAGTCACTATTATTTGATGACTCAGATATAATTATGTTTTAACAAATTCATCTGATTTACTTTCAACTGAAGGCAAACTTTCTATGTGATTAATTTTTAATCAACAGCCCCAATAATGAATGAGTAAGCATTGAGGAATTATCTTCTTACAGCTTGGCCTGACTGAGCTTTTGTTCAACTTAGCTTTGGACAGAGCTTTCCATGATGATCACTTTGTGGGATGCTATCATCTTGATTTTGTGCAGTTTGTATGTTCTGAATCTTTTTTATCTTTCTGATTGTAAATGTAATGGTAGTGTGCTTACATTACTGTGACTTGAAACTACTGGATAAGGATCTCCACTTATTCCTTTCCCAGGTGTAAGAACTTCTCTATACATATGCACTTCCCAAATAAAATAGCTATTCTGTCCTCCTTGTTTAAGACACACACTCATTATATAGTGCTTGATTTCTGGAATTCTGTTATTTGAGGAAATTACAATTCTGTCAACATTCTCTTTTATTGCTTGTCATTGAGACACTTCACTTTTTTTTTTTTTTTCCTCTATTTTAACTTCTCCAGTAGGTATGTATACATTTGGATTAGCTCTGACTTTTTGCCATTACTTAAGTTTTACTGATGCAGATTTTTCTACTAACATGGAAATACAACCTCTGTGGTCACACTCTTCATGGTTTTGATCTGGCCTGTAAGTACTGAAATATAAATCAGCTTGCATCATGATATTTTCAACATGACTGAAACCAATAAATCCTAGAAATTTTACACTGAGAACAGCATGGATAATGAAAAATCTTTCATACAAGTACCATTTCCAATTTTAAGTGGATTTACTTCAGTCTTGTTCAGCTTGCTTTCTGGTTCACATTCAGCAAAGATTTTAGTAAATATAGTAACAGAATATCCTAAAAAAAAAATAATTTGAATAATTTTGTTGCTGGTATTAGTGATATTTGCAGAAAAGTAATTCAGTCTTTTCAAACCCATTTGTGCCAGAAATGTGAGTTTAAAAGTCTGGTCTTCTTCAAAACATAAGTAGATATAATATCTACTATATTTATTTATATAGCTATCTATTTTGTTGCTTTATTTACAATTAAAATTACCAGAAATCATGTTGAGTATTAGCAATATCGTATTCAGTAACTGCATGCAGTGAAAGTGCATAGGTACAAACTATAGAATAAACATTCACAATCATTATTATCCATGGCAAACTACTGAATCAAGGAACAAACCGAGGAATATCATTATGTGTGTTTGAACGACATGTTAGCAAACAAAACATCTTGCCAATGGCACATTTTGAAACAGAATCAGTATCCTGATTCACAGTCTTCTGTGACAGCCAACAGACAAAGCTGCTACTAAAATGTTCAAGGTCTTTATTTACTTAATTGTACTTATAGTATTATTGGGCATTAGCTCAAAATGATTATGCAGAAGATTATTGCTTATGTCTCCAAATTATCATTTGCTCTGAAAAGTTGTGTAAAGCATAGAAGTAGTTGGTGTGCCTATGCGCCTCCTTCTGTAAACAATTATCGAAATTTTAGTTGCAACATAGTAAATCATCACATAAGTACAATTAAGGTGAACAACGGAATGATTTGTCTCAGAATGGAGACAAAAGCACTTCTTGAGAAACCCCTTTATAGAGAGCAGTCTCAGGTAGGAAGGAGTCTGACTTCATAGACTTCAAGAACTTTGTGCCTTGCAGGCTGACCAGAACGTACAACGATCATTCCATTTAATTTCATCCCCCTCTTTATTAAATGGGTTTATATATTTTTTTCCCCAACAGCTATAATGAAAGCAGAAGTAAAATACAGTTTTTAATAATTCCTGTATTGAGCTTGAGTACACGCATTTTCGTATTTTAAATAAAACAAGTATATGGAAAATAAATCGGATTAGGTCAAAAAGGTAAATTAATCTCAGAAGAGCTCAGTTATTAAAAAATGTTAAGCATAAGAATTCTTTTCTTTTGCTATAAACAACTGTTTCATGAGGAAAAAGAATTGAAAACTGGTTCTCACAAGATTTAGTAAAATCGTTTCCTGAAATGATTTCTCATCAAAAATTCTGGCCAATTCATTAACTATACAGAGGTTGTCTTTAAAATTCAAACAAGCAGCTCAGAAAGCATGGTTCTAGAACTGCAGATTCCCTGCTGTTCTTGGCTTTACAGTTTTCTATGTACATATGAAAGATGAACTGCTGCACACTTTCATGCATTACTTTAAACATTTAAAAAACATGGAAGATACTAAATTGCAATACATAACAGAAATACTCCAAAACTGATCTGGTAGACTCAGGGCTACTTGTCATATAAGGCATTAAGTAGATCCCACTAGGGGTGATGAAGCCATTGACAATGTCTAGTCTTTAAAAAGACGTAGATTAACTCAGGTATATGCTCTAATGGTTTGGCAGACTGATGATGCTGCAAGAAGCTCAGACATAAGGTAATTGCCTCTTTCTCTTTTTTAATATATATCAGCAATTACGTGTTAAGTAATGTACTAGTAATAATCTACCCTTTCCTCCCAGACTTAATGTGACCAGGTATTATCCTGTACAAGATTCTTTTTGCTCTTAAAGGTTGCAAATTTGCTTTGTGTCAAACTGAGATCCCTGTTCTCTTCTGCTAGTCTGTTGTGGTCTGTATGAGTCCCTGTTATGTTCACTATTATTAAGGGGTGTTACTACCATGTTTAAGAGGAGGAAATACTAGAACAGAATAAATTAATCCCTGGGAAAATGTTAGTAACATTGCTGTCCACTGCATAGTTTTCCTTCACACACAACCGAAGTTCACTTGAACTATCCAATGAATAGATCATTATGAGAAAACAATTTGTACAATCTCCTACTATCACAGGTTTGAAACAAGGTAATTTCTTCTGGATTAAAAGTTTTCTCTCTTATTGGTATTGGATCTTCACTTTATGCTCAAGGCAGGAGAGTTTATTCTTCAGTGCAAATGCTTTTTCACTTTCTTATCACTCTTGTTTTGTCTATAAAAGTGCCCAATAAAACCTACAGAATTGTATAAAAATTCTCTCTTTGCTGGAACTAATTCTAGAAGAAGTAAATATAACAGGCCTAGAAGGTACAAATAAGCAGTGAAAATTACAGTGGATTTCTACCTCCCAGAAATGTTTTTTTTTTTCAAATTCTTATATTTCATAATTAACTTCAAAGTTTTTCTCTGTTTATTTCACTGTCAAACTCCACTAGACATTCCTTTACCTTCTTTCCATGGCAATGAAGAAACTAAGTACTTAATTTTACAGTGCTACCTCTGTAGCACTGGAGAGCCATAAAGATGGGCTTCACCTGTCAGCTGGATTCCTCTGTTTGGAGAAGAGAATGACATTCAGTACAAATGAGACTGTTTGTCCTTCTTATATACTCTGAGAATGCTTTCTAGAAATGTTAAGAGAACAGTAGAATGACATTGCCAAGGTTTTCCATAATGAAGGAATCAGAAAACATCAGCTCATTCAGTGGAATTTCCTTACTCTTTGCCTTTCATAGAATCACAGAATGGTTTGGTTGGAAAGGGCCTTTAAGGATCATCTAGTTCAACCCCCTGTCATGGGCAAGGATCTTTCACTAGACTAGGTTTCTCAAAGACCCGTCCAAAATGACCTCGAATACTTCCAAGGATGGGGCATCCACAACTTCTCTGACAACCTGTTCCAGTGTCTTGCCTCCCTCATTGTAAAAATTTTCTTCCTTATATTCAATCTAAACTTACCTTCTTTCAGTTTAAACCTATTACCCTTTCTCCTGTCACTACAGGCCCTAGTAAAAAGCTTTTCTCCATGTTTCTTATAAGCTGCAATAAGGTCTCCCTGGAACCTTCACTTCTCCAGGCTGATCAACTCTAACTCTCTCAGCCTGTTCTCATAGGAGAGGTGCTCCAGCCCTCTGACTGCTTTCGTGGTCCTCCTCTGGACCTGCTCTAACCTATCCGTGTCTTTCTTGTACTGTGGGCCCCAGAGCTGATGCAGTACTCCAAATGGGGTCTCAGGAGAGTAGAGTATGGGGGCAGAATCACCTCCCTCAAGTTGCTGGCCACGCTTCTTTTGACGCAGCCCAGGATACGGTTGGCCTGCTGGGCCGCAAGCGCACATTGCTGGCTGATGTCCAATTTTTTATCCACCAGTACCCCACGTCCTTCTCTGCAAGGCCACTCTCAATCCCTCCCAGCCTGTATTAATTTCAGGGATTGCCTCAACCCAGGTGCAGGACCTTGCACTTGGCCTTGTTGAGCTTCATGAGGTCCACATGGGCCCAGTCCTCAAGGCTGTTAAGCTTGCTCTGAATGGCATCCCTTCCCTCCAGCAAATCAACAGCGCCACTCAGCTTAATGTCATTGGCAAACTTGCTGAGGGTGTACTCAATCCCATTGTCTATTTGTCTATTTGTCTTTGATGAAGATATTAAATACTATTGGTCCCAGTACGTACCCTTGAGGGACACCACTCATTACTGGTTTCCACTTGGACATTGAGCTACTGAGTATAACTCTTTGTATGAGGCCATCCAGCCACTTATTATCCATCTAACAGTCTATCTGTCAAACCCATATCTCTCCAATTTAGCGGTCAGAATGCTGTGGGGGACCATATCAAAGGCCTTGCAGAAGTCTAGAATGATTACATACATAGCTCTTCCCTTGTCTACTCATGCAGTTACTCCATTGTAGAAGGTCACTAGATTAGTCAGGTGACTAATTATCCATAGTAGACTGAGGAATATGTGCTGAGCATATTCCTTCTGCAGAAGGAATGGGAAGAAACCGAGCTTCCAGGCAGAGCCCTACCCAAGCGAAGAGCATTGCTTCTTTCCAGAACCCTTAATAATTTGCATTGCTATTACCTCTCAGGCATTTGCATTGATGGAACCTATGATAGCACTGCTAAAATCCACATTTACATCTCAGTCATTAGCTGGCTAACCTTTGTTCCTACTGAAATTCCTACTCTTTGTTTCAGCATAGTGCTGTTAAGCAGTCCTTTTATCATCATTGTTTTCACAAAAAAAAGGGCTTAATTATTATCTTTTGAAAAGATATCTTTGAACAGACACTCATTCCCACCCTCAGAACAGATGTTTCACCTCCTGCATCAATTGCTCATTTATTGATTAATGGTTTAGGTTTACAAGCAAAAATGAATGTGTTCTTACCAAAACTATATTAAGATTAACCCCTCTGGTGATATTAAACTTCAATTTCCTGTCCTCTTTGTCCACCAAAACTACTGCATCCCATGTAATCTGAATTATTTTCCAAGCCCTGAAATGACACAGTCACCTATTGCCCTCACCCACTTCTAAACTTGCCTGTGACTCTTGCGAGTTCAAGGACACAATTTCACTTGTGGTGTCCCATCTTTCTAAAACTTATTTCCTCTTCTCCCTAAGCCACTGAATCATTTCTTTAAATCCCACCTTAAAACCTCCCTGCTCTCTTTAACCTATGATTCACAACCTCTGGAAAACATTTTGGTGATATCCTTTATGAAGCATGCACAGTAAAAAGAGAATTTATTGTAGTCCTGTTGAAGCAAGCTATACCTGAGGTACTAATGTGACTGTGGATTAAGGATCCTATAGGGTCCACTCAAGATAGATTGACCCTTGCAGAATCTTTTGAAGTCTCGAGTTTTTACATCCACTCACCTGAAAACCTCATAGCTACATACTTGCAGGCTTATAGGCTGTTGTCTTTCTTTTTGCCTTTGAACTTGTAACTTTACTCCTGGTGTTAGATGACGCCACTGAGATTTGCCCCGCTTTAACAAGGTGCCTATTCCGGGCCCAGTAGAACTGAAAAAAAGGATGCAGTTCCCTTATCTCTCCCTCTGGTGACCAGTACCGTTTCCCCCATCTTGACTTCAGATATTCTCCAAAGAGAGCAGCAGTAGAAATGAAAAAAAAACCACAGCACTCCTCTGTTGATCCAACTAAATGAAGGACAAAGGTTTCGTCACTGTTTCCTCATCTAAGCAGTCTGTCATAGACGGCAGATTCAGGTGTCTATTATAAAATCTGAGCAACAAAACCAATTTGATCTGATTGGTTCTATCCAATTCAACGAGAAGATGCAGGGAGGCAAACTCACAAAGCCAGATGGGCTACACAGTGAGGGTGAGGGGAAGCTCTAAGAAAAGATATGTGTGAGAATTAGTAGGATGGTGTGGCACAAACAGTATCATCATCTCATGTGAACATCAACTCATGTGAATGGTACCTATTTATAAGGCTGGTATTCCTCCCATTCACAATGCACTCGTCATTGTAGCAGATAATTTTCTCTACTCCTATTGAAAAGCCCATTTAAATCTAGCTTTTTTGTTTAGCTCAGATACACATTTTATGCTCATGCTTGTTTTTATGACTTGGAATAGTCTTGGTATGGAACTTTTTACTCTTTTTATTGAACTGACAGTTGCTTGAATTTGGGGTTTTTATTTTCTAGTCTTTTGTAGTGGTCAAAGCACTAGAAATGGAAGAAGAAAACTCTAGTTCACATTCACGTGACTCCCTGAGTTTTGACTTGAAGGAAACATTCTAAATATTTAAGGCTTGCAATATATGTTTCAAAGTTGATTATATATGTTTTGGAATATATTAAATTGTGTGCATGCATGAAAACATCATACATGTGGATACATATTTTCTGCATCTAGGAAATCACAGAGATAGAAACACAGACACAAATGTGAATGTATTACTGTCAGCATCACACTAGTGCAATATGGATGGCAGCCCAGGAGTATAAGCAAAACCTTTCTATTTCCTGAGTGATTACTGGTATATGAGGGAACAGTATAAGAGGAAACAGACTTGCAGAAGCAGGTACAGATTGAGTGGAGTTATTTTCATTTGACATGAAAATATGGTTGTGTACGGGCAAATCTTTTTGACTGCTGTCTGTCTCTGAAAAGTATACAAGCTTTAACTGAATTAGCAGTCAATTTTGATAGAAATATTGTTATGCAAATCTATTTCTAACAAAAGGTATTCTGAACAATGGCTTTCAGATTTGTCATTCTGTCTTTATAGACCTACAAATGGAGAAAAAACTGAATGCAGAGTATGAAATGAGAATTTCATTAATACTGTTTTGTAGCAGAGAGTACAGCAATACAGAGTCTGTGTATGAGGTGTAGCTGAATAAGGAAAAAAAAACGGATTAAAAATATAAAGGTCCAAATCTGTACTTTTATTTTTCAGCCCTCAGCCCATAACCATCAAAACCGCATTTCTTACCATATTCTCATACTTCATTTTCAACTTGGACTATAATTTCTAGAAGCGATATGCGTAACAGATTGGCACTCCAGCAATGATGGTTAATAACAATAATGAATAACTATAATAAATCATGGATCTGTTGGGGAGGTCCAGTATATCTAGGAAAGTTATGGCTAGCATTTATTCTAGCCCTAAATCCCTGTAATTCTGAGGATACGGCAATTCTTTAAACTGACTTCATTTCTTGAAAGTTCATATTGTCATGTAGTTTGCGATCATATTGAGTTTCAACTTTTGTAGGTTGTTACCACTTAATTATTGCAGGTGTCTCAAAGTAGGTACATATAAAATACAGAAAAAAAAGTTTAACCAAGATAAGATTTGTATTTGATTTATAAGCAATAGAGTTTGGAATGCCTTTTTTTTACATGCACATCAAAATGAGTAAATAAAATTAAATACTCACTCCTGTTATGTAGCGAGGTCTATACTGGATGGTTCCAAACAAGCCAAGTATGACTATAATAATGTGTATAAAATTTGCCAGGATGGGTGCCCACTGATAACCAAGGAAGTCAAATATCTGCCTCTCAAGCACAGAAACCTATGATTAAAAAAGAAAAACATAAATAGATTAGAACAGAACAGAAAACATCTCTTAGGGCTTTTCCCCTTCCCATACCCAAGATAATTGTCCTGAGTTAAAGAAATACTTCAGTCAGCAGTAAAATGAAATGAGTTTGCAATGTTTCACCTTCTTGTTTTAATGAAAGCTGCATTTCTCACTGACAGTTTACTGAGTTACATTCAGCTAGCTAAAATATTCATGTGGGCAATTCTATCAAGATACTAAACTGTTCACTAGGACGGTATGTTTGCAGGAGGAGAAACACAAATCATTTTGTTATATATATACACCAGTAAATGCTATAATATTCTAGGGTATCGGTGCTGAAAATAACCGGCAGACTTATGACATCTTCTCAGCTACTTTGCTTCCATTCAGAAACACCATTCTTCAGCCTAGTCCTGTCTCTTCTACTATTTTCCTACATTTTGATTTTTTTCTCTTCCCTCTATCCCCAGCTATCCTATCGGTGGGCTTTTACCTGTAACCAAATGCATGCAACTTTTTGACCTGGTTCTACAGATGATGACTTTAGTTTACCTCCTCCCATTGTCACAAACATCAGCTGAAGTATAACCTCTTACCCAAGACTCTAGATACTTAAATCTAGAAAGCGAATTAAGGGACTATCTTGGGCTATGGATGACTGTTTTCAGGCAATAGCATTCCAAGCAGATAGACTAGAAAGTAGAAAAACTGCATTTCTAACAGTATCCGTAGAAATAATTTCAGAATTCAAATAGCAGGTGTCCCTTAACCGGTCCTCAGACGTTATATCAAAATACAGCACTGCACCCAACCCATAGGCAGAATGGCATGTTTTGATAAAAATAAAATTGATGTGAATATTAGAAGGCAATGTAATGGTGAACTGAATTCGGACAGAAAGGGTAAGGAGTTTCTTTGACACCGTTCCAATGATTTCACTAACTGGAACAATTAATAGATGATTTTCATGAAACTGTGAAAAAAATAACAACAACAATGCCAACACCTCACACACAAAAGAAAGAAAAAAAAAGGCAATTTCTTTCTAAAGTTTCATTAAATGAAAGTTACTATTTACTCAGTTTATATTACGCTGTGGATTAATTGAGGTGTATCTACCACACACGCCATTCATTTAATAAATAACACCTTTTGAGATCAAATACGATGTGAATAATTAGCTACTGTTCACCACTGTTCCTGCATGATATAGCTATGGGAGAGTTTTTCAATTTTCATGCCACAGTCCACTGCCACACAAACACTTTCTTTCTGAAATTAAGTAAGAAAACTTGACATTAAAAAGACAGCCTACACATACACCAGCATTGAAAATGTAGAGAGTCTTAAATATATAGTACTTACTGGCATATGTTGAACTTTAAGATAAGGTGTATTGGGCTTGTATGGTCTTGGTAGCGGGGGCGGGGGGGGGGAGGCTACAAGGGTGGCTTCTGTAAGAAGCTGCTAGAAGCTTCCCGTATGTCCAATAAAGCCAATGCCAGCCGGCTCCAAGGCAGACCCACCACTGGCCAAGGCTGAGCCCATCAGTGACGGTGGTAGCACCTCTGGGATAACATAGTTAAGAAGGGGAAAAAAACCTGCACAACAGCAACTGCAGCTGGAGAGAGAAGTGAGAATATGTGAGAAATAATTCTACAGACACCAAGGTCAGTGAAGAACGAGGGAGAGGAGGTGCTTCAGGAGCAGGAACAGAGATTCCCATGCAGCCTGCGGTGAAGACCATGGTGAGGCAGGCTGTCTTCCTCCAGCCCATGGAGCAGGGGGATGCCTGAAGGCGGCTGTGACCCAGTGGGAAGCCTACTCTGGAGCAGGCTCCTGGCAGGACCTGTGGATCTGTGGAAAGAGGAGCCCACGCTGGAGCAGGTTTGCTTTGCATCCAGCTTATAGCTAGTCTTGATATTTTGAGTCTACATAATCCAAGACCTTAATGAACTGATTTGTGCTATCCTACAACTCTCCCTAGCAAAGCAACGTCATAGAGGAGTTACCAGAATCCCAAGACGTAATATTCTAATGCTGGCAATGTGATGAAGAAAGAAAAAGAAGGCCAAGCTGTATTAGGAACTTCATAAAGTCTCAGACGTCCTGTACTTCTAAGTTTATCATCAAGAAACATTTCCTTGAGCTGTGGGTTAGGCCGAACCAGCCATCAGGTGAGCGAGAGATTCTCCCCCCTGCTCCTCTTCAAAGACAGAGGCAGAGGAGGGAAAAAGAGACTTATGAGTTTAGAAGGAGCTAAACTATATTAATAATAAAATAAAAAGGAAATAATGAAATATATACAAAACCATATCAAGCTCCCAGGTTGACAATCATGTCACCGCCTGGCACTAGGGCAGTCCCAGACTGGACTGACAGACAGGAACTGGATTCCAGATCTGGATTCAGGATTGGGATCAAAGGCAGACAAACAGACAGAGTCGTCCTCTGACACCGGCCATTGAAGAAAGAGGGATGACCCTCCGATCCCTCAGCTTTTATACTGAGCATGAGGCAGATGGGACGGAATACCCCGTTGGTCAGTTCTGGGTCACCTGTCCTGTCCGCTCCTCCCCCCAGGTGGGACACCTCTACGTTTTTCCGCTTCCGACCCTCTAACCGGGCAAATATCCAAGTTCACTGCCCGTGGCTGTTATAGCAATAAGTATAAGCAGGAGCCTCTCTGAATACCATCACTTGGCATCAGCTATAAACATCGGTCTTATCACTCTGAGAATGAACACTGTCTGCACAATATGCTGTTCATTTCAGTAGTTAGAAGAGGCCCAGCTAAGAAGCGAAATTACTGAACAAAATTGGTCCTGTTTTACTTCAAACCAGGACACCTTGACTACTGGCATAGTAATTTATATTAAAAAGACCAACAAGCAGCATAAAGCAGTGTTATGTAGGTCTGTGTGAAGTCTATTAGGGGTATCAGCAAAAGACCTGCTACACCTTAAGTGCTGTTAAAAAGGTAACAAAGGAAAAATTCTCACTCTGAGCACAGAGCTCTTATTTTCATCTGCTGAACAAAGAGCAAATGAGAACAGCAAAGCAGCAACAAAAAGTGTCTAGACTGTACAAGCTTCTAGTATAGTAACAGTAGGCATTCAGCAAGCAAAAAAAGTAATACAAGGGATGATGCAAATCATTCGACCAGTAGGAAATCATACAGTTAAGTATGCCAATTATAGAAGAAAATTGCAGCATGGTAGTTAATTATATAAAAAAGTAGGAAACCTAATATTCCTGCTGCAACTTAAGGAAACTACACTATCATGCATCAAGAACATTTGGGGTTTTTTGGTTTGTTTTTTTTTTTTTGTTGTTGAAAGACACAGCAGTTCCACCAAAAACTTGTTTATGGGGCTGTGTTGGATAAATGGCTATTCTATGCGAATCTTCACTTCCCACATGCCAATGATTTTGTGGCTATGTTGAAACTTCAGGCAAGGGGACCTACCAGAAAACATGGCACACAAGGCAGGAGGTGAATACTGGCTGTGCAGGACAAGCAGACGACTCTGCACCACCTCTGTCCCTGTGTAGCTACCTCATGTTTGCCATAGGCAGACTCGCTATTAGACTTTCTCCTGTCACTGCAAGGAATCAGCTGTGTGTGGGTAATGCTGGGTGTGTGAAATGGCGGCGTTCTGGTACGCTGTGCAGAGATAAAATGCTGCAGAAATGCAGCTGCTGCTCCTTAGAAGATCAGACCACCGCAGCAAGATGCACTGCAGATTGATCAAACGGAAAATACAGGATAGAACTAGACCTTTATTCCCTTTTCCTGAAGAGATGAAGGTTAGTTGAAAATAAAAAAAAAAAAAAAAAAAACACAAACAAACAGAAAAACAATATGGAGTTACTCAAACAAAATCTCATTGGGTCTGTGTTTCTAAAAGGGGAAAAGTGAAAAGTAGGACAAAGTACTGACAAAATCTATTAAAAACAGTATTATGTAGCTTCCTCCTCTTCCACAGATGCCAGAATCATAAGGGATTTCCTTACATAGCAAGAGAAAATTTAGACCTGAATTTGAAAGATTTTTTTTCTTTACTTTAAAAACTTAAAATTTTTGGTTGAACAACTGTACATCTTTCTCCAAATCATATCCACCAGTTTCAAATGTTTAATGATGTTTCAAGGACATTACAGAGAGAAAAGAAAAAGTGTGACAAAGAAATATTAATCTTTAAAGTCTAAGAATAGATAAAGAATTGTCCGTTTTCTTTATCTTCATTTGGAAACAACAGTTTAAAATGAGAACAGGAATGAGGAAAAATGGGTGCTTTGGATGAAAATTTTCTTACTATGGTAAGAAAAGAAAAATAAGTTGTAATTCAACTCCATTTTTATAATTCGGTAAATCCAAAACGTAGGGTTATGGAGAGTCAGTTCCTAATGTTAGAAAACAAACATCCACCCCATTGTCTTCTTAGGCTTCCAAATAAAAAAAATATCATAGACAGATTATCTTATGTAATCACTGATAAAATTATAGCAGAGTTAAGTGTAATTACAGTGAACCATTTTTACTAATGCATTATTTTTTCCAGACTTCTGCGAACGGCTTTAAAAATAAATACAAAATAAAATCAGCCTGTATACTGTCAAGTTGGAATAGCTCAAACTATTTCCAGATTCTTGTCAGAGGCTGGTTGTTAATAGGTTAACAGTGTTACTGACCTTGAGGGATCTAAGAATTGAATTTCCAGAGGATAAAGAAAACCATTTTGAGATGATTCTTAAAGTATATGATTGGACTAAAATTTCAGACAGGAACCACAAAGGAGAAACCAGTCAAAAGATGATTTATAACACAAGCTCCAAAATGGAAAATGACAAAGTGCCTTTCCTCGGAAAGCTCCTTGAGAAGAAACTCAACCACGACTACTTCACAACGATACAGAATCAAAACTTTGCATTGATATAAATTAAAGTGCGCACAAGCGCGCACACACACAAGGGGGTATGTACGGCCCCTGCCAGCCGTGGCCCTTGGACAGCACACAGAGCACAGAGGTGCCCACTACGGTGGGGCCTGGGACAGGGTCACACTCAACTGATGGACTCACCAGCTGAGTCATGGTACCAGGCTCTCAATTCACTCCAAAGGAAGATGAGAGTATTAGCTTAAATCACAGTGAAGGAGAATTAAGCAACCGTGGTTTATATCATGACTGGTGCAGGCTAAGGATGAGCTACAGAAATTAAGCCCTAATCAGTAACTCATTAAGTCCCCTCAGCTCAATTGTGTTGCATCAGATGCCCACAGCTTCTAATCACTTGCTTGTGTTTTTAAGTGAGACATATAGTTTTTTAATGACTTTCAGTTCTTGGTTCTATGGCACAGAAAGTTAAAAAGACCCCAATAAATACGAATATTTTGGGCCTGTGGCTTATGAAAGAATTCTAATGCTAAAGCCTACCTGCATCACGTACAACATCCTCAGCTAACCCCTCCCCTGCACTTCCATCATTCTGAGGCAGAATGCATATTTTTGTGCCATTCCTTAGAGAGGTTCATTTAATTTTTCATCAAAATTTCAGATAGTATCCTGAGATAGAGGGTCCAGTTACCCAATGAATTCTCCCCAGTTACCAGGCAGAAAAACAGAATAACATTTTGAAAGTCAAATCCATACAAAATTCATCTATACATCTGCAAGTGTGCATGTGCATGTGAGTCAAGTCCTTTACTGCAAGACAGCAGGGAAAGAAAAAAAAAAGATTTGACTTTTTTTTTTTGTAAGAAGAAAGGGAAAAATAAAATGAAGTCCTGTGAAGAGCTGTGGACACAAAGGTGTTCTCAGCACATCTAATAAAAACCATCACAAGCATAGGTAATTCAAGTTAAAATCAAGAAGGAATTAGTTTCCACTTGTCCGCTGGTTCCTTAAAGGAATCATATATAATACTAAGCCCCTGTCCTTAATCCGTTTGATGCTGCTGAGAGAAGGAATAGGACTTCACCACACTTGATAAGAAGGTAATCATAGTTTTTAAAAATCCTGTGTAAGACCACATCCCGGCATCGCATTGTCTACAAGTGGATGTCTGCTGTGACTTACTGAGGACAACAGGGCTCTCCACGGGTCTAAGTCTCAGCTGCTGCCTTCTCTAACTGAACACAGTAATAATAAAAAACTGGTAAATACAAGCTTTCTACAGTAGGTTTTCTGTTATGTAGTAATGAGAAGCAGAACCGTTATCTAAATAACACTTCAGTTATTATTACTCACGACATGAAAATAAGAAAGATTCTAGCTAAAGCTGAGCTGGTGAAGCTGACAGTTGGCTTAAATAAAAATGATTTACTGCGCACTGAACATATCTTCAGGGTATTATATTCACAATTTATAAACATTTAGACTCTACCATACATACATGAAGACCCAGTGACTCAAACAATAACAAAATCAAAACGCTGTCTTCCAAGCACTTTCCTGAAAGAATCGCCTCCCGTGTGAGCAGGCAGAAAAAAAAGAGGGAATTGCTGGCAAAATGCTTGATCAACAAGTTCTATTCTTGCAAAATACTTTCTCCACACGAGTTATGAAACACCAATATCCACGCAGGAGATAAATGACGGGGAAAAAAAAAGGGGAAGTTCCTAATTTTACACTGAATGATTTGGTATTTTTAACACTGCTTCCCCAAATTATATTTAGAATAACCTTATAGGAACCTTATTGCTAGAATTACAATAAAAAAATAATTAAATAAGTGTTGCACTTAAGTAATAATAACTTAGAGGTGCTAAGTTTTAATCCCTATAAAGTATTTTATTTCCTCTTCATGAATATTTGTAATAACAATTTGTTTGTTATTTTAATAAAAAATATTTGCACTCCACCAAAACCAGGAAGATAAAGACTGACTGTGCACAAGAGTAGTTCAGACCGAAACTGATAAATTGGGTCAAGTTATGAGGTTCATTTTTACCTTAAAACCAAGATAATATTATAACACAAAATATTCAGCTGTCAGGTCCCAGCTAGGAGTGTAAAAAGCAGTTAGTAAAACCCACCCATGTGTTTTTTAGGAACATTCAAAGCCAGGTGAGCTGCAAGCATAAAAAAAAAAAAAAACTATAAAAATAATTTTTATTGACAAAGATAGAGTGTACAAGAACAGCTTAACGTACTTGCTTAGACGTGATTTTTACTGTTAGAAGGCCCGATGTACAGAATTCAGGAGTGCAGGCCCGTATCACAGAGGCAGTGATGGGAGGGTTGCCGCTTCCCAGAGTGCTTCCGAAACTGGAGAGGGCAGGGCAGACACTGCCGACATCTCTTTGCATCTCGGCTCAGGCCTGGAAGCGGTATAGCAACACAGCGCCCGCCCCGGCTACTGGGCCCTGCTACAAAAGCTGCACCAGTTTACTGGTGCAAGCTTAAGATAGGATCAAAGATTAACAAAACCATTTAAACATGCTGGGCCTCTAGCGTTTGCCGGAGGCCATGTTCTTCATATGACTACCTGATACAAAGTTAGGTAGGTCGTGAGCGTGGTCTTGATGCCTGTTTTGCTCATGTCAAAGCTCTGCAGAGATAGGCTAGCTGTGACTGTGGCCAAAGGAGGGATCTCGATAGATGGGTTAGTGACCGCTGGAAGGAATAGGTTTAAACACTGCCAACCCCATCTTCTCCCGTTCTGCCACTGACAATGGGAAGATCAAGACTGATCTCTCAGGGGCTCCCTTCCACTTCTCTGCTCTAGCCCCATTCCTCTCTCTCCTCCGCATCCTTCTCCTAGCAAGAGCACCCAAGCCCTGGCTCCCGCACCTCATCTTTAAGGTGGCAAAATTCAATTTTACTGATGCTGCTGAGAAGCCTTGAGCCAGTTCTGAACATAAAAATACTTCTGAATTAAGCTTTAATAATATTTTATAATTGCACAATCTTAATTTGCCTTCAGTAAAGCCTGAAGGCAAAATCAAGCATTCAGAGAGCACTCAGAAAGATTAGCCTTATCTAATACTTTCAAATTGTTTCTGTCTTTATGGAAATATTTGACAATAAAACAGGTCTCACTTTCATTCGCAAAGATACAAATAGTTTCTACACAGCGATTCAAATTACAGTATATTACATTTGTAAACTCAACAAAGATGTGATAATGCTGTTTTGGAGTTGACAAGAGGATGCATCTAGGGTATCTTAATTTGAGGTAGTGAAACTTTCTTCTGTGTATGTTTCTTCAGCCAAACATGCTATGTGGCCTAATACCTGAAAAAAATTGCCTTCTAACAATAACAAAAAATTAGTCTCCTCTCCTTTTCAGCAGGAAAGGCACACCTGTAAGAAACTTTATTAGCCAAATAATTTTGAGTTGAGTTTTGATTGGCAGGGATCACTCGCTATCTCATCAGGACTGAATGATGTGATAATAAAAACTGGGGGTTTGGTATCATAGGACTATATCAAGTGAAAATAGCCAATCTAGAGTCATGATGGCGGTTCTACTTGTATTCAGGCATATAAAACTGTCCACAAAGCAAGAGAGAAAATGACAACTAATCCATGTCAGAACTGTAAGGCACAGAGGGCTCCTTGCTTCATAGTCACTCATTCCACAACTAAACCTGAATAAGCAGGATGCTGACTTTGTCTGACCTTACAGAAATCTCTCTCCTAAGATGCTCCTGCTGGAATATTCATTATTCTTAGATAGAATATGTGAAGTACCTGCTACATTTTCATGCCTTGGCATAACCTGAAAACTGACATTTAAACTATGCAGACCACTTTATGGAAGTGAGATAATTGACATCAGCTATAGTCAGAAAAGTTTCTAGCTGCTGAACTTTGCCTATTACCTGTGTATAAAGCCATTAGTCTTTAGGGAACTCCAAGTAGTGCTGAAGGCAGCAGTGCATCTTCTCTGCAACACGGCTACCTTAAGGGTCAGACGTGTCATCTACTCTCTGCACTAGAGTCCCAGGGACACGCACAAGGTCTCAGATCTCATCTTCCAGATGCGCAGTGACCCAGATCCAGCACCTTTAAATTCAACCACAGCTGGGGAACGTCGGTTGTTGCCTACAACCCAGTTCCACAAACAGAAATTTCTATCCTGAGGGTGAAGCTTTTGGTTGTTTTTTTTTGTAAAGAAGATGGAGTATTCTCATAGGCTCATTCAAGATTGTTGATTCAATTCAAGAACTGTTGATTAGAGCCAGCCAATTTGCAGCAATTTTCAATATTTCACCATTTGTATTCAAGCTGCTTTGGAAGATGATTATAAGAAAAAAGGCAGCATATGAAACACTCTATGCTGTCATAGTCATTATAGGAAAACCCTAGGTCATTGGGCAATTGGGGTAGGGGTCCCCATTCCAAGCCCTGTGGACAGCTAGAGTGAGTCAGTCAGAAACTGCCCTCAAAAAGATCCCATTAAATCTTTCAAGGAAAACAGGAAGGTTTTTTTCTGTTTATGAAACAATATGTTTAAATGAGTGGGACCCTAAGCTTTCTGTTTTAAAGAAAAACAAAACCCATCACCTGCCCCTGGAAAGCACAGCCTCTGTAACATAAGTAGTACAGATTACGGTCTCATTCTCTTGCATCTTCCAACATTAAAGCTATAATAAAATTAAAAGGCAGACTGGTGATTTGTTTTCCCTGGCCCTGATGACAAATGTAATGAATAAAAAGCTGGTCTGTAAATGACTAATGTACTAGTACTGTATGTTGACCTCTTTTTAGTATGCCAATTCATGTGTGCATACAAATACATCGTTCTCTTAAGTACATTGTTTCTGAAATATTATCTGTTTGTAGCCAAGCCTTATCAACCTACAAGGTAACAAATAGTGAAAAACAGAGTACTGTAATAAAATTCCATCTTAAGAGATAGTGAATCACGAAGCTGTACTCCCAGTCTGTTAAGACTGAAAAGTTAAAAATCTAAGGGACAAGGAAAAGGATAGATGCAAAGCTCTGACAAAAGACTTTGTGCCAAGACATGAAACACATGATGAATGGCAACACATGATGAATGTTTGCTATATTCCGTAACGAACTGCTAATAGGTGCCACTGTATCCCAGTGATGAGAATGCTGCCAAAATATTACACTTCCATGCGAGTAGATTGTCCAGAAAATAACATGTGGTTGGATCAAAATTAAAATGTTCAAACAAAAGGGAGAAACAGGAAAGAAAACAGAGATACCAAAAAGGGATATAATTGGCCTTCTTATTTGCATAAATGTTTTTTGCAGTCAATAACACTTCTCTGATTTACACAGAGATGATTTACATCAACTAACTTGAGGCTAAACTCTGATTTTTACTCATTGCTTATTTTGTGCAAAGGTTAGTGCTGAGTGTCCTGGATTAAACTAATTCGTTTATCCAAAACATGCACTCAAGCACCGTAGCAGTCTCTCAGCAAGTATTTTGATGATGACAGTATTGTTAAATATCTAAAATAAGATTTTTTTTTTTTTTACTTTGTTTCTGTACTTCCTATGGTAAAATACTGAGAAACAGCAGTATACTTGTCTGTATTGGAACAAGAATGACATCTGTTTGCTGACACCAGTTGGTACCTTAACTATGCGATGAAGGCTGGAGAGGGCTACCTGACAAACCTGCATAGCTGACATTATGGTGTTTGTGGAAGTTTTTTGCTTCATAAAAGAGCCAATCACATATAGTAAAACAAAAAATTGCTTCATTGTCACAAATCATCATTTCCCCTTCTACATTTGCCTTCAAAATCTTCGTTCTCCTCACCTTCCAATTTGCTTTCTTTAATTCAGTGCCCACAGCACTTCTCCTTGGAAGCAGCAAAAGCTATAATCTAGAACTGCTGCAAGCTCTCCTCCAGCAGAGCCCTACCCCTGCCAATAGCTGCTATCATTCAAGTGGCACTTGCTGGCATGATAGCACAGAGTCGCAGCAATTTCTTTCCACTTTTCCATACCTCATATCCCCAGCTGTTTCAAGGGGGTGATCACCTTGCTGGCTTGATGAGGTCTAGAAAACTCAGCAATAATTATTGTGCTGGCAGTGCTGAAGGCAGCCAGCATCACTAAGGCAGGAATTGGAATGCAGCCCAACCAACATAGCAGAATCTACTAATTTGTTGCACTGAAGTTTTTGTTGTAAGAAATAATCATGAGCCTTGTGATAGACTATGAAAGGCAAATTAAATTGCCTGAGCCAGACTCCTCTACAGTACTAAGCAGAAGGAAAAAAAAAAAAAAAAAAAAAAAAAAAAAAAAGAGCTGACAATGTTAGGTTAGTTGCTTAAATTTAGTCATTTTAACTGCTTTGGCTTGTTAGTAAATGACCTCCTCAAATTATACAAAAAACAATCATCTATCCAATCATGACCTGTCAAAAAAGAGGTGTTTATAATTGTTTTTGACCAATTTAGTGTGGATTAGACTAGGAGAGGAAGGCTAACAATGTTCAATTTAATTTCATAACATATGCTATATTACACAAGATTGTAAGAAATCAAACAGTGGAGCCTTTTCCCTATAATCATATTAGTCAGTGTTTTAAATGATGCATGTCTACTGGCTTTCTAACCCTTGCTAGACAATAGCTTTTAATACAATTATTTGAGGGCAACTACAATGTCTTTTTCAAAGTGGACTCCTATTATTACTGAAATAACAGGAAAAAAAAACATTTACATCACTGTATCACAGAATCTCCTAGATTGGAAAAGACCTGTAAAATCATGTAGTCCAATCATTAACCTAACACTGACAAGCCCACCACTAAACCATGTCCCCGAGCACTATATCTACTCGACCCTTAAATACCTCCAGGGATGGGGACTCCACCACTGCCCTGGGTAACGCGTCCCAATGCCTGATGACCCTTTCAGTAAAGAAATTCTTCCTAATATCCAATCTAAACTTCCCTTGGTGCAACTTGAAGCCATTTCCTCTTGTTCTGTTACCTGTTACTTGACAGAACAGGTCAACTCCCACCTCTCTACAACCTCCTTTCAGATAGTTGTAGAGAGCGATAAGGTCTCCTCTCAGCCTCCTTTTCTCCAAGACAAATAACCCCAGTTCCCTCAGCCGCTCCTCATAAGACTTGTGCTCCAGACCCCTCACCAATTTCATTGCCCTTCTTTGGACACACTCCAGCGCCTCAATGTCCTTCTTGTGGTGAGGGGCTCAAAACTGAACACAGTACTCAAGATGTGGCCTCACCAGTGCCGAGTACAGTGGGACAATAACTTCTCTAGTCCTACTGGCTACACTATTCCTGATACACCAGGATGTCATTGGCCTTCTTGGCCACCTGGGCACACTGCTGGCTCATGTTCAGCAGGCTATCAATCAACACACCCAGGTCCCTCTCTGCTGATCAGCTTTCCAGCCACTCCTCCCTAAGCCTGTAGTGTTGGTGGGGTTTGTTGTGGCCAAAGTGTAAAACTCGGCATTTGGCCTTATTGAAACTCATACAGTTTGCCTCGGCCCATCAATCTAGTCTGTCTAAATCCCTCTGCATGGCCTCCCTACCCTCAGGCAGATCAACACTTCCACCCAACTTGGTGTCATCCACAAACTTACTGAGGGTGCACTTGGTCCCGTCATCCAGGTCATTGATAAAGATGTTAAACAGGACTGGCCCCAGTACTGAGCCCTGGGGGACGCCGCTCATGACCGGCCACCAACTGGAATTAACTCCATTCACCACCAAACATACACATACATAACACTAAACACCTGTGCGTTTCTTAGTGGTATAGGTGACCTCTCTAGAGAGGGTATTTTTAACTCAAGAAAAGATAATCTGATAATATCGTGCGTGCTGCTTCTCTGCTAAAGCAAGAGCACACCTTTACGCAATGAATGCTGCACCTGCCGGTTCCTGCTTTGTGTTGCATGGCACTGTTTTAACTGGGGTAATGGTTTATCCTGTGGTTTATCCCTATCCCGATGACATACTGATTAGAACTCCATTAACAATGAAGATGCAGGCAACTGACCTATTTGCCAAATAATATAGTTAGGTGCAAAAGGAACTTAACGTTAATGAGAACTGCCTTCTTTCTAAGTGGTAAAAAATAACCGAAGCAGAGTCAACCACTTTCACCCCTGCTGCTCTGTTACTGCAGCCAAGGAAAGAAAGGATCAATGTCCATTCAAAATGCCCTGCTATTGACAGGTAGTTCTAGATTGGAGAGAAGAAAGCATAGATAAAGCTTGCGCATATCGGCGAAAATATGAAGGAAAAATAGGAGTCATCAAGTTTTCCTTTAATTTATCTCAGTATACAAAGAAAATCATGTCAAAAAGTAGAACTCCATGGTAAAGACAGCTTTGTATTCTGGGCAACTAACCAAAGGCCAGCAGATTTCTGTCCAGAGCTGCCAGTGGTTGTCAGTGCCTATGATATTTTTGAAGTGATGTCCATCATCTCGCTTTGTGAGAAGCTCAGGTAGGAACAACCGCTTCCTGCATAGCTGCCCTCCCCTAGGTGAAACTGCCATCCCTGCTGCAGTGAAGGTTGCTAAACCCTGATCAAGTTTCTTCCTTCATCGCTGCCCAGAAGTAGGTTTCACCACACACGGGGATGTAAAACCCTTAGAGCTGAGCAAATAAACCTTCCCCATGTAGTTACACTACTTTCCTAGGAAAGAAGACACTGGCCCACCACAGTCATAACTTCTATTTAGAAAGTAGAGGTGAGGTCCAATCTAACTTATTTAGGACCCTAACTTTTGTCTAGGTTTTAGGTATTGAACCTCCACCAAATATACCCAATGAAACAATGTGTCTCTGAAGGCCTCCAGAGAGCTATCTGGTCTCACTAAGTGCAGGCACCCAAGTGAGAGAAACTGAATCTGATCCATCCATTTCATCTGAAAGAGTTATAATTATTACTAAATTAATTGATACAGCTGATAGTCTGTGAAGAAACTGCCATGCTGTATGCTATTCCAGGGACTGCCACAGATTCCCCATGGGATTCAGACAAAATCTTTTAACCTCAGGGTAACACACCTAGGCAGTATTTAAATCCTGATTTCAAGACGAAATCACTTGGAACTGTAGTTTTCACTGACTTTCTCTAATTATTATGTTCCTACCTTATTTAAATATTTCTGAATATTTTATTCTGTGTATCAGTTTAATCTGTAAGGTGAAAGGTAAATATTAATTTCCGCATTATCATACATTGGACTTCCTCTTCCACCCTTGTAAAAGAAGATCAGGAACCAGAGGTGACACCAGCTAATGTCCCATCAACAGTCAGTGTGATGGAGTACAAATTTGGTCAAATATTATTCAACCAGTTTCTTTTCTTCCTGTATTGCAGACTAAAATTAGGTTAGACTGGGAAAACATTTTGATGGATATAATTTGTTGTGGCAGAGTCAACACTACTTTTGCTGAAGGATGTTAAGAATCAGTGACCAAACCTTACCAGTATACCTGTCCTTTCATAAAACTTTGGCAATACTGAACACCTGAAGAAAGCACGAAGAATGAAGAGGTTATGTATGGAAGTATTGAAGCTTTCTGACTATCCGAATTTGCAAGGTAGACAATATTAAAATCGACAGCAAATTGTTGCAAAGGATATCACAACACTGAATGATTAGGCATCAAAATGGCAGATGAAATGAAATAAACTCCTGACAAATGCAAAATGACGTACCTACCCGGGAAAGAATATTTAACAGACACAGTGAACAGTTCTAAATTAATTATTACTACTCAAGAAATTATAATATTTTTCTAGATAGTTAGCATAAGACGTCAGCTTTAAAACCCAAATTCTAGAAAGCATTAGGAAAGAGTGGGCAATGAAACAGAACTGGACGATCAGAGAGAGCACCACACTTGCAGTAGTAGACACAGTAAAACTGCAAAAGTACAGAGAAATGTAACAGGGATGATCAGAACAGTGGAGGATTTCCAACGAGGACAGACTAAACCAATTAGGACTCGAACTAATTAAGAGAGAGCTGTATGGGGGTAAGAAAAAGTCTTTAAAATCAGGGATGACATAAAGTAAATAAGTAGGGAATAAGTTGTTTTATTTCCCCTAGTACTAGCGTTAGAGGCAGCCAGCTGCAATGATGTGAGAAAAACCGAAAAGAAAAAAAAGGAAATATTTTTTCACAGGGTGAGTGATGAAACCGGGGAAAAATACTGCCACAGATTTTTCTGTTTTGGACAGAAAAAAAAAAAAATTAGAGAATTTTGGAAAATTAGTCCATTGATAGCAGTTAAAAACTAAATGCTGTCTGGCCACAGCATTTGGTTTAAGAAGTCTCATAATTACTGATTGCTGAAACCTGAGAGGGTGAATTGAAGGACTGGCTGGGCTCTGCAGGGTCCTGCACTGTTCACTATGCAACTGCTACTGACTGCCACCTGGGGCAAGTTTCTGTGCTTAGGTGATCTTTTGTTCTCTTCTAATATGTTTTATTTTATCTTCCATTTGAAGCAGCTTACAGCTTTTTTTCAATTTAAATTGCAATGAAATTACTGCAAAATAACAAATCATATTAAAATTATGCCCACTGACAGCATACAAGAATATGTATATTTATGCGTAAGTCACAGAATATTATGCCTTCAGACTTTTGAAAGCGTTAAGATTTAAACTGGGTCAGGAACAAAAACAATATTATCTAAAATCATATTGCCTAAACTTATTTATAAAATTACTTTTAAACACGATCATTTCAAAGACATCCCTCCTTTAAATTTCAGTAACACTGCAGGACAGTAATATCTTCTCAGGTCCTGTGAAAAGCTTTCTAGTGGCTAATGGAAAAGATCAAGAATTAGAAGAGTGTAAAATGAAATCGCTTCCATTATTTACAACTCCTTATCCATTTGTTTTCATTTTTATCTCATTGCACATGTTATACAACCTTAATGCTGAACAACACTAGTTCAAAAATTTTGAAAAACACTGTAAAAGGCTCCACTTACATGTCAAGATACAGCAGGGGAAAGAGGTGGGCAAAACTGAGGCACAAGTCAAGTATTTGTGGATAAAATGAGACTACAGGAAACCTTGGACCCAGTTTGGATTTATCCATTATTTGGGATGGGTAATTTTTGTCTATCCTGGGGTAGATATTGATGTGCTGATCCTGCTCAGCTATTCCTTTTCAATTGTTCTGCTCTTCTGCGGTCATTAGCAAGCCTGCCTAAATAAATAAATAATAAATAAATTTGGAAATCTGTTACTGTGCCTTTTATACAAAGATTCTTGTGAAAGAACACGAAATACCACTATCTTAATTTTAAAAATAAGGACCTGAAGAATGAGGTTAGAGACCTACCAAAATTCACCCAAACAACAGCTGAATACCTCAGCACGGAGAATAACTGACATGCCCTCAGTCCTGTTGAGAGCCCTAACCAGTGAAGGACATAGCCTTTGCTTGCACTGAAGACAACTGTTAGGTGGCACTTTCCTTTCATTATCAAGAACCAGGAGAGAGCCATCTATCTGTTTCTAATAAACATCTGTTACCTATATTATTACCTGGCTCTAATAATGTATGCCGTGAAAAAAATGTAAGACCGTGAGGTACATTACTAACAAGGTGATGGTGTTCCTGATGCTTTAGAAGCATCCAAAATATGAAAACTTCCTTATTTTAATTAGCCCTTTAATGGGCGAACACTAGCTGGCGCGGCACCAAGAGGTGACACATCTGGTAACTGCTACAGGATACACCCCCACTCAGGACTGTCACTGCAACAAGAACAAATCACTTAGTGTATTTTCATATGAAAAAATATCACTCGGATACAGCAGGTTAGGGCAACATCACGCAAGCTACAGCACAAGACAGAAAAAGTCCTTTGCAACCTTCAAGTATAATGTTTGAGGAGAAAACACATGCCCTGCGAAGTCTGGATAGGACGAATGGAATGGCAGATGGAAAACTCCACTGAGTGCTTCGTCAGCCACCTGCCAACCACTGAATGGTGGCCAGTAAAAAAGCTACACCATATTAAGTTATAAAATGGAAGGTGAAGTTGGCACTAGTGGTAAAGTGCAGCAATTTTGGGTAACGATGTATAGCTTGCACTAAGCATAAGAAATTTGCGTTCTGCTTTGAAAAGAGCAGAGGTAACTGAAATAATAAGTCATGGACAAGGCTCACGAGGCTGTTGCGAACTTATAAGTCTTCCCATACATCCAGTCTCCACTTTGAAGGTTTCCAAACCTAAACTAGCAATTAATTTGCTGTGGGCCACAGAACACAAATGAACCATTTATTTTTATGCCAATGATGGTGGCAAACGAGTTGGATAAGGTTGTATAAGCTAGGACTTTGCACAGTTTCCTTGAGATGCAAGTATTTAGGAGTTCTAGGCTCCTTTATCTTCTACAGTTACATTATGCTACACAAGGCATATCTTCTTAGAAAAAATAAAAATAAAAATAATTATTTTTAAGAGACCTCCAAACCACGATTACAGCACTTTCTTCTTGTTGTGAATCACCAAAGGGAAATGACTGGAGATAACAAAAAATGTAAGCAGTACGCAGCCACTTGGTATCAGAACTCTACAGACAAACTGCATTGTTGTAGCTTTGATACCACAATTTCATTGCCTTGGAAAGCAACAGTGACATCAATGGAAAATAGGCAGTGGTTAAAAAAGGCAGAGATCTGGACACAGAAAGCAATAAAGCAGGGAATCAACCTTCTCTTCCTGGTATTTAAAGCCAGCAATCATGGATGTAAGCTGAACGAGGTGGACACTTAGTACTTGCAAAAAAGGTTACTCATGTACATGTCTAATATGGACTTAGAAATCTGAGCTTCTTATCTCTGTGTTTTTTAACCATTTGAGTCATTAATGTAGGCAACGTGAGAAACAATTCTGTTTGTATCTAGATACTACGACTGCCGTAGCAGGCAACCTAGTAATACTGTCTGAGGGATAACATCATCAGATATCTCAACGTAGTCAAAGAAATACAAACCAATGTACACACACTGTAGAAAATGTAATTCAATTTTCTGCACAAACATTTGTGATAGTGTTAAGAAATTGTTAAAAAGAAAGAGAGAGAGTTATGGTGTTATAGTGCATGTTAATGTGGTATTTTTCATTCTTATGTTTCTTAACTTGGGTCATTTCTCCACGTCTCTGTGCTCCTCGCTCTGCCCTTCACTGGTGGCAGGATGTACAGCTGAGGAACCCCACGCTGTCCTTCCAGAGCCTGTATCATGGGCTACTGCCAAACACAAGTTTGTGCGATTGTGCAATACCTGCTAGGGCAGTATTTGATTACTAAACCCAATTAAACTATTGTAATCCCATGCATGCATGTAGCAGGGACTATATATATAAAAAAAAAAAAAACCAAAAAACAAAACAAAACAGAAAGAAGTCATATTAACCTGTATTATTCACTCTCCTTGACATATTTCTCAGGAGGATTTTTATGAGAAATCACCTCAGATATTTGTGATTACTTTGTTACTTATTCAATTCAACACTATAAATAAGAAATTTATCAGTAGTGAACAAAAGTATAAACCTCATCCTTATTAAAAATACAAAAACCAGTCATGAACAAAGCTTGGATGAAAGAAATTGTCTCTAAATCCTATTGTTTCCATTCTAGTACTGTTAATTAACTCACATTTTACTTGTAAACCTGTGCTGGTGCAGGTGCCCAGGCGCGGGCAGGGGGCTGCAGGGTGGCAGAGGAGACAGGAATGAAAGTGAAACTGAGCCTAGGAAAAAGGTGGTGGTGGTGGCGATGTTTAGTTTTTGTTTCTCACCATCCAAATCCATTTCACTGGCAATAAATGAAGTTATTTTTTCCTCAAGTCAAGTCTGTTTTCTCCGTGACAGTAATTGGTGAGTGATGTCCCTGCCTCTATCTTGACCCACGAGCTTTTCTCATCTCATTTTCTGCCCCTGTCCTGTTGAGGAAGGGGAGTGAGAAGAGCAGGGTGAGGGCCTGGCAGATGGCCGAGGTCGGCCCGCCACAAAACTAAGAGAAACATAAACATGTTAGACCTGAGTTACTACTACAGAAGCTAGTCATTGGACCAAAAATATTGCTCTTAATGACTGTGACTCTGATTAAAGATAACTTTCTTAGGATTCCTGTAATTACTGACGGTTTCTGTGGAAGTTCATAAAAAAATTGCAAGTGGCTGTTCATCACCTCTGAGGCCCTCAGTTTTTAAATAACCTTGGTTCAGAATTGGTTTATACCAGTCACATGTATACTTAGCCAATATCGGCATAAAGTAATTTCATTGATCAAAATTTCTTAGGAAAATAAGGTCTCTGGCTTTTCGAAATTTGAGCTGTTTTATTAATCTACATGAAAAACGCTTTGTTTTATCAGGCACTATACCGTTACCGGAGCTGTAGTGAATCTACTTTGCCCTGACTTACCTGACTTATTCTACGAGGCCTTCAATTATTTTGGTTGAGCTTGCCTTGTCTTGCTGGCCTTTATAGAAAACAGAAGGCACAAAAGATAACTGATGTTTCCCCATCTGTTTCCTTAATAAATGCCCTCTGCTACAAAGGACTGGTGTACGGACAAGAAAATAGGACTCACTTATCAAACCATACGCCCAGCACCGCCAGAGATCCAAGCTGTGTTTTGATAAGGATTTCCTGGATGATGTGACAAAATTCTGCCTGAATCTCAGAGGCATCAGGCATCTGGCAAAGACACTTCATCCAGATCATGAAAACAAATCACTTTTAATTAGTCAAGTCCTAAGCCCATCTCTCCCTGCCCCCGAAAAAAAAATCTCCAGCTAAAAAAAAATACCTCTAGCTCTGACATTTGAAAACATGATGCCATGTTATCTCCTAAAAGCCCCAAATGACAAGATTAAATAACAGAAAAAAAGCCAAAATCAAAATCTGACTTGTATGTAAACATAAAACAAACTTCAATTTGCAATCAGAAAAATCCATATGCGATTACTGTGTGCAATGTCACGAATTATTAGTCTGGTTTTGGATATCTTTTTAAGTGCAGCCGTATGAAATCATAAATTTTTTTCAAATACAGACATGCCAACAGCTAACAGCATTTTTGTTCTGGTCAGATATTTTATTACAGATAAAGCCTTGTATCTTTAAACATATCCCAAAGAAAGAGGGATCTGGATGTGCCCTTTCTTTAATCTCTCCTACCTGTGATGAATTTCAACATGATACTAGGCACTGGTGATCTTTCCAACCTAACTGGCAAAAAGTGGTCTTCATACCAATGCCGTGATCGCGAAGGACTCTGACAAGGATGCTCCACTCCCTGTGCCTTGTATGGACGACGGGCTATGTTTGAATCTCACCCTGTATCTCATATCTGTCTTTTTCTGGAATACCCTATGCCACCACATATGACCAGCTCTTCATCTTTTCTGTTTCAAAGCAAGTCCAGCCAGGGGACTCTCAGGCATGCTGCAGTCATAGACACACTAGTTAGGAAAATAATTGAGAAAAATATTCACATTCAAGTTGAAAGAATCAATTCATCCTACTTCACTCAGAATAACCCAACTGTTCAGGTGCCATATGTATGATATCCTTTTTGGCATCGTGTGTTATAAGCCACTGCCGGAGGCAGAACATTGAATGAGATAAATCAATGATCATTCCCACATGCCAAACCAAGAAACTGTCAATAGGGTGAAGCACATTCCAGTTTAAATGCCTGCAGCACCTTCCATATGTCTTAGGAAGGTGTGGGGGTCCCTGACTGGATTAGTCCTGATAGCCTGGGAAGGAAGCAATACATTTCCCAGAGAGCTATCACTCTGGAGAAAGCAGGAGGGAGAGAAAAGGGTTTATAGACTACAAAGCTCTTTGACAAAAGGTCAAACTGTGGATAAGTATTACTCTTCAAGGAGAAAAGACTAGAAAAGATTGAAAATGGTACTATTACAAAACAAAACGAAAAAGCAAACTCACAAACTGATGAAAGAGCTGAGATAAAAAGAAATCTGTGGCATAACAATTAGATAATTTTGTGATGCTTTTCTTTGCAGACTAAAGTTTCTGGATTTGAAATAGGTCCTTTGGAAAAAGATTTTCTGAATAGGTTTTATAGTATATTTCTCTGGATACAGATCACTCTAACAACTTACAGAACTGCAAGAATGAGGATAATTGTAATTCTCATACTGTGGATGTTATTGTCTCTGCTATTCCTGAAAATGGAGCAACAAAATTAACCTAACATCTCAAGAGGGAACAGAAGAAAGCCTGTTGGTTTTTTATTTTTTTCCCCTTCACTGATGAAGAAAATATCTCACAGTGAAAAAAAAGACTAATGGTTTGGAATGACACATCATGAAAAAACTGTTTAATTCTGAATTCTTCCTGTGATCAACAGATATAGGATTCAGGGTAAAAAAGGGAAGACTTATGTTTTTTTTTCTCTGGTATACGCTTTGCATAAAGTAAAAACTTTTTAATAAACTTTGTTGAAATAAGGTCATTGTGTAATTGTACTTCGGTGTCAGTGAACCTTTTGTAAGCCCTCAGTCAAGCATTTCAAAAACAGTCTCCTAATCCATAAAATCTACTTTGTTTTACCGCATAGGTTTGAAAAAGGGTAACAAAAACATCTCTATCTTGGAGTTTTCTAAAGCAGGCTTAACCCACTGCTTTAGCAAGCACAGAAGATAAATTGATACATCCTTGAGCCCATTGCCGCATTGACACTTACAGCCCAGGTTTCTCTGTGACGCACTACGGCCCCAGTGAAGCCCAGGTGTTTCAATATGACTTCTCCAACCTGGAGCAAAAGAATTAATATGTAGACATTAAATCTGACCAACTGTAATGGTGGGCAGGTCATCTAAACCACCATCCTTAAGCCACTGCTGCCACAATAGCCTTGCTCCTTGTTCTGTCCTTTATGACCTTCTGATTGTCCAGCAATATGTCCAGACACTAATGACAATCCACAATCTTCATACACACTCTGTATGTCCCCTCTCTCAGGACTCTCAGCAATGACCTGAGGAAAAGATGAGATTACGCTGCGGTGGTTCCGATTCACAAATGCACTGAAGGGTGCATGTATACTCTGGCCATCAAGAAGATCAGAAAAAAAAACTGATAGCTCTTAAATTCCCTTGCAGTCTTGAAGACTTGCCCGCAATGATGCCACTAATTCAGTGTCTTTCCTCTTTGCCTAGCTATCACTTTGCAAAGCTTACAATATTATTTCAGGGAAAATAGTGTATTAGGAAAAATAATGTAAGCTGGACCTTGTTCTCACCAAGGAGGGGGTGGTGGGGAATGTCAAGCTCAAGGGCAGCCTTGGCTGCAGTGACTATGAGATGGTGGAGTTCAAGATCCTTAGGGCAGCGAGGAGGGCGCACAGCAAGCTCCCTACCCTGGATTTCAGGAGAGCAGACTTTGGCCTCTTCAGGGACTTGCTTGGCAGAGTACCATGGGATAAAGCCCTGGAGGGAAGAGGAGCCCAAGAAAGCTGGCTAATATTCAAGGATCACCTCCTCCAAGCTCAGGAGCAACACATCCTAACAAAGAGGAAGTCAGGCAAAACCACCAGGAGGCCTGCATGGATGAACAAGGAGCTGCTGGACTATCTCAAAGACAAAAAGGAAGCCTACAGAGGGTAGAAGCAAGGACAAGTAGCCTGGGAGGAATACAGAGAAATTCTCTGAGCAGCCAGGGATCAGATTAGGAAAGCTAAAGCGCAGATAGATTTAAATCTTGCCAGGGATGTCAAGGGCAACAAGAAAAGCTTCTACAGGTACATCAGGGATAAAAGGAAGACTAGGGAAAATGCAGGCCCTCTCCAGAAGGAAACGGGAGACCTGGTTACCTGGGATTTGGACAAGGCTGAGGTACTCAATGACTTTTTGGCCTTGGTGTTCACTGGCAAGTGCTCTAGCCACACTGCCCAAGTCACAGAAAGCAAAGGCAGAGACTGAGAGAATGAGGAACCACTCACTATCAGAGAAGATCAGGTTTGAGACCATATGAGTAACCTGAAGGTACACAAGTCCATGGGACCTGATGAGATTCATCCGTAGGTCCCGAGGGAACTGATGGATTAAGCTGCCAAGCCATTATCCATCATATTTGAGAAGTCATGGAAGTCTGGTGACGTTCCCACTGACTGGAAAAGGGGAAACAGAACCCACGTTTTCATAAAGTAAAAAAAAGAAAGACCTGGGGAAGTACAGGCTGGTCAGTCTCACTTCTGTGCCTGGCAAGACCACGCAGCAGATTCTCCTGGAAACTCTGCTAAGGCACGTCGAAAATAAGGAGGTGATCAATGACAGCCAACATGGCTTCCCTAAAGGCAAATTGTGTCTGATAAATTTGGTGGCCTTCTATGATGGCGTTACAGTGTTGGTGGATAAAAGAGCAACTGATGTCATCTACCTGAACTTGTGCAAAGCATTTGACACTGTCCCACACGGCAGCCTTGTCTCTAAATTGGAGAGACATGGATTTGACAGATGGACAACTGGATGGATAGGAAACTGGTTGGATGGCTGCACTCAAAGAATTGCAGTCAAAGGCTCAATGTCTGAGTGGCGACCAGTGACAAGTGGCGATTGGTATTGGGACCGGTACTGTTTAACATCTTTGTCGGTGACATGGACAGTGGGATCAAGTGCACCCTCAGCAAGTTTGCCAACAATACCAAGCTGTGTGGAGCAACTGATGCACTGGAGGGAAGGGATGCCATCCAGAGGGACCTGGACAGGCTTGAGAGGTGGGCCTGTGCACACCTCACGAAGTTCAGCAAATCCAAGTGTCAAGTCCTGCACGTGGCTTGGGGCAATCCTAAGCATAAAGACAGGCTGGATAGAGAATGGATTGGGAGCAGCTCTGAGCAGAAGGCCTTGGGGGTGTTGGTTGATGAGAAGCTCAACATGAACTGGCAATGTACCCTTTCAGCCCAGAAAGCCAACCGCATACTGGGCTGCATCAAAAGAAGCGTGGCCAGCAGGTTGAGGGAGGTGATTCTGACCCTCTACTCTGCTCTCATGAGACCTCACCTGGAGTACTATGTCTGTCTCTAGAGCCCTCAACATAAGAAGGACATGGACCTGTTGGAGCTAGTCCAGAGGAGGGCCATGAAAATGATCAGAGGGCTTGTGCACCTCTCCTATGAAGACAGGCTGAGAGAGTTGAGGTTGTTCAGCCGGGAGAAGAGAAGACTCCAGGGAGACCTTTTTGCAACCTTCCACTACCTAAAGGGGGCCTACAGGAAAGATGGGGAGGGACTCTTTATCAGGGAATGTAGTGATAGGACAAGGGGTAACAGTTTTAAACTGAAAGAGGGTAGGTTTAGATTAGATACTAGGAATAAATTCTCTCCTGTGAGGGTGGTGAGACACTGGAACAGGTTGCCCAGAGACGTTGTGGATGCCTCAGCCTTGCAGTTTTTTAAGGCCAGTTTGTATGGGGCTTTGAGTACCCTGGTCTAGTGGAAGGTGTCCCTGCCTGTGCCATCTAGTTTCAACAGGAGATGAAACAGATCTTTGAAGTTGAACAGATCTTTGAAGTCTGTTCCAACCCAAACCATTCTATGATTCTACGAAGCAATTAAGAAATACAGGAAATGTATGTATGAAGTCAATGTGAGTTTTAAGTAGCATTGACTAAACCTAATACATCACATTACATTGTATACATATAAGCTATTTATAGAAGTTCCATCAGAGAACTGAAAGCACCTTACATGCGAGTTTTCTTCTGTTTTAGAGACTGTAACTGTTGTGCGAGGGAGGTTGATAACGCTTTAATAAATGTTAAAGAATGTAAGCAGGCTTTTTAAACCTGTCATCTAGAAGCAAACGCCTCTTGTTCAGAGTCCTGGAGGGACAGGCACTTGCCAAGCTATATCACTCCAATTTCATTCCTTGCCACTCTATATAAACTATCCCTGGGCCAAACTAGTTTCCCTCCATCAGCCTTAGTTTCCATTAAGAAGTTCTCTGTTTTCTTTCTTTTAATTCTTTTTTTTTCTGTATGTTCTGTTGTTAAGATGGTACATCTTTCTGAGTGACTTTTCAAGGACACTTTATGCTTCAGAAAGCTATACTTAGTAGATCAATACAAGGCTTGCACCTCAGACAGAATTCAAAATTTCATATACAATGTTAGTTTATATCCCTTAAAAGATGATCTGTCATTTGAATGAGCTTATATTAAGTCATTGGGATTATTAAATTGGGCTTGGATTGCTTGTCTTGCAGTTTCCCTCTTCTTACCTCCTCCATAACAATGCATTCTGAATACAATTCTGATTCTGTAAAAGTTCGTTATTACATCTACATTTTACATTTACATTTTACATTTACACCAGCATGAAATCTGAATCAGGCTTTCCTGAGAAGAATGGCAGCTTGTGTGGACTGGCTAATACCTACTGGGGGAGCCTTTTCAAATAAAATATTCAGTCAAACATAACTAAAACAGCAAAAAGCATCCCGATTTTAAAAAGTCCTACTGGGTGGAATTTATTCTAGAACAGATGGCTGGAATAATGCCAGTGCCCTTAGTGAAAAACACTTATGCCTATAGACCATTCTGACAGCCATAGATTCCTGCTGCTTAAAAAAGTGTACAAGAATGTCACACACAAGACAAAGTCTCAATTTGCCATACAAGATGTGTTGCAAATGACTTTTTAAACCAAAATAGATCAGAGGAGCCTTAACATCAGGCTGAGGATTTTGCCCAAATTTTCTAGTTTTTCGAAGCATTTGTCATAGTACAGATTCATACAATTGTAAATAATTTTCTTTTTTTCTGAATTAAGAAGACCTTGCTTAGTGGTCTAAGGATTTCAGAACAATAAAATTGGTATTCTTTCACTGTGTTTATAGTCAGTTGTCTGAGGACTGTAGGAGCCAATGCAGGTTTCTCAAAACTGTGAGATGGGCTCTTGCACTGTTCTTTTAGTCTGTCAGTGTGTAGTGGGACAAAGTAAAATCTGTGGATTCACAGATGTCCAAGGAATTTCCAGGAAAAAATGCTTAGGACGCCACCTTGCTGCCCTGGCAGCAAAGGTTGACTTTTTTTGCCTAAAACCAAACGTGGTCCCCAAACAAAGCTCCATCAAATCTGCTTTCCAACAGAATAATTCTGAAGGTGGTTAAGATAACCAGGTTGTCTTACCCTGTTTACTCATCTGTGCGTGCTCTAAATTGCCTGAAAAGGCAGGGGAGACGACATTTCCTACCACAGGCTCCATTGCGATCCAGAATCAGGCAGACAGTCTGTTTAAATTCCATTTAAAAAGTTGGATTTGGAGCTGATTACTTGTTTAACAGCTTAGTGGTTAAGCACTGATCCAGAGAGCAGGCAACGTTCATTCTAAGCTGCGTACAGCCTTTGGTGTTCTCCAAAAGCATGCTATGTGGAGCAGGGCCATTTGGTGGAATCCTGAACAAAAGAACACTGTCTCCTGCTGAAGCTGTCTGCCAAAGAAAAGGAGGCAATGCAAGGAGCAAAGAAATGCAAAGGTTACTGGGTTCATAAACACCATGCATTAGAGGCAGACTATTAGCTTAAGCAACCAGAGCTGCCTTCTGCAGCTGGCTAAGTCAGACGCATGGCCAAAACAGATAAAACACTCATGTTGGGCAGGCTAAAGCATCCATACACTGCAGGTCTTCAGAGGCATTGGCCTATTGCCACCTACTTTGAAAGGAATTTAGGTAGTCGTTCTGGCAGCTAGAGATGCTACTCATCTTTTGACTATACTGACACCTGAGACAAGTTTTGACACGTGGCGGAAGTTAATATTAAGCATCTAAAAGACTAGATTAGGTTTTACCCTAAGTGTAAAAGCATAATGCAGAAAAAAGTGAGTCTGAAAGGCCGAAAGTGCCTACACCTTCTTGAAAAAAATTACTCAGACAGCTGAATTTCTACCGTGATATATACCGAGTGCCATAATAATCTTTGCAGAGGTGAGCGAATCCATGCCTCTCTCTTGGCCAAGTCCATTTCAGACTTGCAAACCAGGTGCCTAAATCCCATGAAGTGCCTGGTCTTATGGGAGTGTTCAGGGCACAAGTACCCGAGAGTTCAGCACAAACTACAGCAGCTCAGCCCTTTCTAGTAAAAAACATGTCAGGAAGGATAAAATGACTGTGGATTTGGTGGCAGCCCTTACCTAATTATATAACAGCCTAATGATCATTAGTCACTAATCCAGGAAATGGGATACCTAAGGACAAGAGACAGAAAATGGGAGGAGAACATGTCTCTGTCCCAGGCATGTGAAGGATTTTATTTCTAATGTAGAACAGGTACATAATCATGACAGCCATAAAAATAATAAGTTTTTAGGTCCTTACTGACGGAGGGTGTGTCTTCATAACTATAATTATGTGTGTGTTTTTCCTTGTTCACTCTTTTTTCATGAATCTTGTATTCTTGGCTCTTTGGTGTAAGGAGGACATTGAAAAACATGGGAAAATATGAAGAGGAGCAGAAAAAAAAAGTTACTGAGTGAGAAGAAAATCCAATGGTGAAAAACTTAAATTTATAATCCACAAAAAGAAAAATAATGATTGCAGTCTGTAAATTCATTCAAGCTAACAGTATAAGAAAGGATGTATTAACACAGGAAGGAGGAGTAATAGCCTGTGGGTACGAAACGAAAAACTGAAGCAAAATATTAAAGAATGTATTCCCAATAGCAAGAATACTTCGGAAAAGAAATGGAATCCTCAAGGAAAACAAGCATGAAAAAACACTGTACACATTTAACAATGATTAGTGAAACTATTCACTAGCGAACTATTAGCAAAAAGATTAAGGCAAAAAAGATTAAGGCAAATAAAAGTGGTCCTTGAAGACTGACCATAATTAATTCTCTATTTCTGTGATAAAATAACTAATAATCATATGGTGCTAAGGTTGAGAATTTAAGCACATTCTTCAAAAAAATAATAATATTAAGGATTTCAGCACCTTAAATTTAGCCATACTGTATGTGATAAAAATGCATGTGAAAAAAAAAAAAAAGACTATTAAGATATTCTAAAAGGGAGAAGAGGACTTCTAAATACAAAAAAGAAGCACATGAAATGTAAAAAAAAACATAATCTCGTAATAATTAAATCCATAAAAAAATCGAGTTTCTAAATGCCAACATTAAACAATAAGGATCTAGTGAAATCAATAAATAATCCACAATTATTATTATTTATTTTTTCCAAAACTTGCATTGTCACAATACTGATGGCAACAAATGGATCTTAATTTATCTCTATAAAAATGAAAGACATGAACATACATGGATAGACAGGTAGACAAGATAGATACTGAAGTAAGCTTGGTAAGAAATTTAATTTAGAGTTACAAATGCAGATAAATTATTTATTATTAGGTTAGGCATTAGTAAAACAGAAAAAACTGAAGCCATGATACATATATGATTATTCTGAACCTCAGCTATGGATATGTTTTCTGTCCTAATTGTGCAAGTCTAAACTTGGAACTGAACTGAAGCGCTGAGCAGCACGACTGTGTTTTGATTTACAAATTACTCTTACTCTATTCCATTTGAAAAAAAAAAAAACTTCAAATGTAAAAAGGTATTTCAGACATACTCTATGAGAACAAGTTCCATATTCTGCACAATTTATCTTTTAAGCCCTAAAATGATAATTACATTTAAATTACTCTCCAATTCTATTGCATTAACATAATTGTGTGTCAACTAACAAGATGTACTTATTAAATGGAGTATTTCTAGGCCATTTACACATGTAATAATATGTTATTGTTAAATTTATAGTACACCTAACTATACTTTGCCTAGCAACTCGGTCTTACTGAAAAAGGTGCCATTAAGTAATAGCAACTCTACTCTTCCCTGTTGACCTTAATGAACTCCTCGGTGCTCTATAAAGAACACAAAAATTAGCAATGTGATATTACATATCTCTAAAGAAAAGTGTAGACTTTAAAAAGAAGGCCAGAGCAAGCGCTTTCTAAAAACTGTAACATTTCTTCGAGATAAGAAGGAATATTGCCTTTGTAACAGGTGCTGTAAAAGCAAGAGTTAAGTTTTGCTTTTGGTTTATGCCAGATTAGTAATTCACAAAGACATCCGGAGAATTAAACTGGGTGATTTCAGTAGTTCTGTGCTGGACCCAGGAAGTGAAATTTTCTTCTTCCTCCCACCAGTGTTAACAAAAGTTCACAATGAATTTATTTTGTCTTTCAAAGGTGGGCCTTCGCAGTAAGAATTCAATTATCCTAGTGTAAATCGTTAACTTGGTTAATCTCTCTTCAAGCGTAAAAAAGCTGTATTGCAAAATCTTGAGCCAATGGGATAAAGGACGAATGCAGGAAAAGGGGCTGATGACAAGAAAGATTGTTACATTACAATTTACTTCCTTTTCCATCCTAGTGCAGAATTGCTCCCCACAGTGTAAATGTTTCTGAAATCTAAAACGTACATATGGACCACTTGGCTTCCACTGAAACACTGTTAAATCTCAAAGACTCAGTGACTGTTGAATCGTCTGCTTGCAGGTTGTAGCTTGCGAAATTTTAGCTTTGCCTAAAAGACGATGACTCCAGAAGTCTACAGTCCTGGCCCATTTTGTCCCTAAAATACTGTTTTCTCTGTGAGAGCAAAAGCAGATATTTCAGATGCGACAATCTTGGAATTTTTCTGCTCCACTCCCAAAGCGACACTGATTACATTCAGAAAAGTCTTAGGAGATCCTTTGCTTTTATTTGCAAGTAAAGTTTCTCACAGAAAATTGAATGTACTTATTTTTCACAGACAAGTTTGTCCATTTTTTTCCTAGTAAAAAGAAGAAAGAAAAGACAAGACTTCTGTGGTTCTACATTTTTCTCAATAGTTCTTGGATATATGCTATTAGTTTCCAGAAACTGCTATTTTCTTTGAGTCAAATATTCAATCGGAATGAATATTCAACAGAATATTCAACCAGAAAATTAAATCTCCCATTAACAATCAAAGGGTATGCACAATTTACGGGCGAGTGGTTGTTGTAATTAAAAGAAAAAAGCGAAATAGAAAATTACTTAAATCTGAAAATAGCTACTGAACATTTGCGCTAGCTACTTTGCTAATCTCTGCATTCAGAAAGGCAGTAGCGCTGTGTGCAGACCTGGAGATGCCACACCAGAGCAAAGAACAGCAGAAGGGCTGGCGCTCCAGGAAGCAGGGAGGGGGGAAAACTGCTTATTAAGCCTCTTCGTTTCATTGTCAGTTTGTTCCCTACAGTATTTTTCTTCAGTAGCGTGTTGAATCTGGTTTTAAAAGTCCCAAGAGATGAAGCTACTATCACTTTTCTTAAAGAGCTATTTCAGAGCCACAAGGAAGAGAGGAATGTTATCCTTTTTGATATTATATTCCAGTACTCTTACAGTAATGTTATCACTATGCACTGCATTGAAAACAATCATGGAAAAGAAAAATGAAATATCTTTCAGATACTTGTATCGTGTTTCCCTTTGGTTATGAAAGGAACATTGGGTTGAAAAAGAATTTATGGCTCACTGACTTTAATACAGTGCTACTCCATGTAATTTATTTTGTGAAGTAAATACGTTCTATCTTAAAAGCAGTTAGTTTCTTATTTTTCTATTTCTGATGGAAAGCTTTAAACACAAAGCTGTTGTGGTTAGAAATCTACTTTCCAGCCTAAAATAATTAACTAACAGTTTATATCCAATTAATGCTCTTGGTATAACTACTTTCTAACTTCTAATTTTCTTCCTTCCTGTATTTATCCTTCTGGTGGACTTCGAGGAAACAATCATATCTGGTCTCAGCTTTAGGTTTTTTTCAGCTTCTCGGTATATTCTACCATGTTATGATTTTCCCGTGCTTGATTCTTTTGGGATGCTCTCATTCACCAGTTACGCTGTGAATCCATTTTTTCTTAGACTTAGTAACCTCAATTTTACAAAGCTTTTCAGAGGAGGCTTTAATACTTCCTTACACAATGACATTAGCATTTTTCATTTCCAGAGCCAACTCCTCAACTGAGTTTTCCTTCTTCACGTCTGAATGATTTTGATGATTCAGTCATCTAATCCACCCAACTCTTTCCTCTTCACCAACTGAATACCTCCCAGTTTATTGTACAAATTTGTAACAGTCCCTAAATCTATGACTATCCACTGCACTAATGAATTTAATTTCATCTTTGTCTTCAAGATTTTTTAATTCTTTCCTTTTCCTATGGCAGTTTTTCTCTGAATTGACAAAATCTGTCTAAGCATGTACCACAGACAAATAGCAATGACAACCTCTTACCTTTTGGACTGAGGTCATTAAGGAAAATATCAAATGAGAACCCTTACGAACAAATGCTAAAAATCTCCTGCAATAACCCCCTTCCCCTGCAGCATATCTTATCTGTTTCAATATCACACATGGTTTTCTCCCCTTTAGTCATTTCCTTGCAGCACATTAAAATTCTTGTAGTAATCCTATTTTTAATTTACTCTTTGGCACTGTATCAAATATTTAACTAAAGTCCAAATAGATGAGCTTTACTGCATGTCATTTGCCTAGAAAATTATTTATCAAAGAAAAATTAAGAGTTAAAAACATGTTGTGTTTTGTCCCATTTCTAATTGTCTTCATACATTTCATTATAATTTCAATTGAAATTTGTTCTATAACTTTGCATGCTATTAAGGCCAGATGAACTCACAATCCCAAATCACCTAATATCTCCCTCTAAATTTTAAATGCAGGCTTTACCATTGCTCTCTGAGTAGATGATACCAGCTGGCAAAGGTTGACTAGGGATAGGCTGATCAAATAGACCTGTGGTTTCAAATATGGTTCTTTCAAAATTCTGGAATGAAGAATATCTAAACTCCCGCGTCTGGATCACATAGAATTTTTTAAGCTTTTTTTTTTTTTCTGCACTGAAGCAGTAAATCATGTTTTCATGTCCTCATTTTCATCATTTATTCCATCTTCCATACCATTGCCTTTACTGAAAGTTTTGACAAGATTCTCATTTAGAACTGGGGGCAAATAAGCCATTTTTAACATCTGCCTGTTCCTAGAATAGAGAGCCCTTTTCTTCCCTTTTTTATTCTTAATTTTGCATAGTTAAAGATCTCTTGTTTTGATTGCTTTTTGTATGATGTAGCTTGGCTTGATATTTTGCAATTCTCACACTCCTAGTGTGTGCTGAATTCTAATATGTAGCTTTCATATTGAATAGTTAAAAAAAAAGTTATCTGCTTACACTCAATTCCGTAAGAAAAAACCCAAACAACCATTTATTTATCTGTTGTGAACTTGAACTGTTCCTTATGAAATACCTTGCCCTTAGCTCAAGTATCTTTTGCATTCATGATTTTTAAGTTCTGGAACTGTTAAGTCCACTTAGTTTCACTAGAGAGTCTACATAATTGTTCACATTTTCTCTTCTAAAATTAAGAACCTTGTATAGGTTTTATGTATTCTTTACGTAGTCCATCAAATTGATCCATTTTAGGAACACTCACATGCAGGCTTGTTTTTAAGCAACAGGTCTTACACAACGATTTGCCTATGTACAATATCAAATACTCTTTTGTTGGTAGATTGATTATGTGGTGTAAAAATATGTAAAACCTATTATAATTTACAGCAGTTGTTCTTTAATCAGGCAACTTCAAATCTTCCGAAGGACATTTATTTCTGTAATACGAACATTACACCAAACTTTGTATAACCTAATGCTGGCAATCTGTAACAAACTCTCAAATTAGACCTCTGGATCTTTTCCACACTTCTGCCACATACCTTGACCTAAAAATACTCAATTTTTAATGACCACAGGCCTTTTTTTCTAATACCCCAACACTTTTTAAACAATCCTGCTTTACTACATTTGCATTTATATATTTTCTCAGTAACCAGTTCTTCCAGACTTTGGATATCTTCTCTCTCCTAAAGATGTTTGCATCTCCTATCAACATTCGTTACCATATGAATTTCATTATCATGTCATTTAGTTCTTTGAAACTGTTAACTAAGATATTAAATCAGAGAATACCCTGCAAATACCTAAGTACTTACCTAGCTTTGACCTTGCAGACTCTGACTGCATAAAATCTTACGCATTTTTTGCCTTTCCACCTGCACATCCATATAAAAATTATAAAGGTGTCTGTCATCTGAAGTCTCAGTCACAGTACCATCCTCTTTTCTGACTTGTACACATGTGATTTTGCTGTTAACTCTGTTCATAACACCGTTGCAAAGATCTTTCTTTCCAGTCAGTTGCTTAGGGCATCCATTTCACTCCAAGCCACTTGCTGCCTTTCCTTCGCTGTTGACTCAAATATCGGCCTCAAATATCAAGACCGTTTCTCTCTCATCGGCCGCAAAAAATGACTTCTGCACTGACTAGCTCATGATCCAAGCCTCCATCCATTTGCTACATTTGAAAACACCTGTTTCTTCTATCCTATTTTGCTTTTCAGATTTTGGAAGATTTCCTTGTAAACACAGGCAGAACTACCTTATTATTCTCCTTCATGTACTTTCATAAATTTTTTTCTTTGTTTTGAAGCCATGACATAATCTGACAGCAGTTAGAATGTTAACATACTGCCCCTCACGCTCATCAGCCTTGCCTCTTCTGTCATCTCTGATGGGGCAGTTTCCTGACACGCAGTCAGACTTTAGGGCATGGACCATCATTTTGTTTGGTGTTCACCCAGAGAGTCCTAAGCTATGACTGGGTCTTCTACAAAATATTAAAACCCGTAAATGTATAAAACCAGCAAAACTAGACAACAAAATAGAAACCCTAAGAGATCCATTCATCCTCATTTAGTATTAGGCACCTGCACAGTAATTCTCTATGGTACTACAGATAAAAGCAGAGCTCACAGAAGAACCTTTCCCAAATCAGTTTATTGCCATTATATTTTTTTCAGTGATATAGCTGGTAGTTAATCAACCTGATTTTAGTCCTATCCAAGCCAATAAGAAGCACTGATATGTATTTTTCCAGGGAAGAGACACTGTGTCCAATCTTTTGCTTTTATAAAAATTTAAATCGCAGAAAATTATCATATGACTTAGCATGCTAATCACAGACAGCAAAGAGCAAATACTAGAGGCACAGCTCACAGGAGAAGACCTCGTAAGCAATCTGCAGGCTGATATTCTGTAGCACATAACAAGTGTCATAATGATTGGCAGCAAAATACAACTCCAGAACAGATGAGTTGAATTTGGAATCCCTCACAAACTGCTAAACAGTGAAATCTTCTGTACGTAATTTGCCAGCAAGAAAAAACTTTATCCTTACCATGTGAACCTTCTCACTGACAATGTTTCCTCATGCATTTCTGTGAACAGCACTGTTTTCTTTTAGAGTGTAGAAGTTTGAAGTGAAATAACGGAAAAATTCTGTACCCCGATGAAACGTGATGCATTTTAAGTTTCGTAGCACTGACTGCTATGAGCTGAAATCTACAGGCCAAATCTCGCTAGGAAATTGTTGGAAAAACTGATTATACAGCTATCACATTAAACATGCAGTAATTCAAAACTTAAGGCTTGCATGGTGCAGTTAGCTGATCCAATGTTTTATTGAAGTTGATGTTTCAAAATTGGGTATCTTGAAAACATACATACTCGTGCAACTCCCGGAAGAGTAACAGGCAAGACTGAGTCTGCAAGAGGGGTACTTAGCCCAAATAACCCATTCAAATTACGTATGGTTCAAATTCAGAGAAAATAATGGACTTAAACACTGACCATTTTCAGGGACTGAGAGAATTTTCTAGGACTAATGAAACAAAAGGAAGAGTCATTCTGTCCTCTTATCTGCCTTTGGGTCATTTCTGCCCGTTCTGTTATGGGGATGCTGCAGCTTAGTCAATAAGCTATTATAAGAAGGATTCTTACTGGTTATCGGGTGTAGTGGGCTGATGAGCATAATGTAAGCATCCCTGTCTGCGTGGGTGTACAAGGAGCTCTAGTAATCTAACCACCACCATTTCTGACATTTCTTCTTCTCTTGTTACCTTTACCTCCCTATCTGCCCAATACAGAGTTTCAATGTAAAGTCAGTTGCAAAATCTGGGAAAAGTAGAAAACAGGACCCCTGTTTTTTTAACCTATCAAAAAAGGATTAAAAAACCTTCTATATATGAACAGGCTCCTAATCACTACTAACCTTTTTCATAGCTGATACATGTAGATGCACTCCATTCAACTTTTTCTAGGTATCACGCTGAGTTTAGAAGACATATAAAAACCTATACAACATGAGAGATGTGGTTTGGCCTCAGCCAGCAGCAGAGAGCCACGCAGCCGCTGGCTCGACTCCCACAGCCGTGGGAAAAATCGGCAGAAAAAGGCAAAAGGTTGAAATAGTGTAATTTAACAGAACAGCCAAAGGGAAGAAGAAAGAAAAACAGTAACACCAATAAAGGAGTATAAGGACGCGATTACAGTACCGCCGCGCCGCGCACCGACCAGACGCGCGGCACAGGGCCACAGCCCGCCCCCGAGTGGCGACTGCCCCCCTCTCCCCGGCTAGCGCCTCTTATAGCGGGGCATGGGTCACGCGGGATGGAATGCCTGCCTCCCCTGCCGGCTCCTTGGGGAAATTAACCCCATCCTTGCCGGAACCAGGACAAGAGAGTAAAAAATATCTCATAATAAAATGTGTAAACTTCTTGATTTTAAAAATTTTTTGTTCCCATTTCCCCATTCATTTATTTTTCTTCAGAGCATAAAAAGAAGAAATGGAAATAAAGACATGAAAGATCAGTTAGTGCTTTTCTGAATAAATCACCTGATTCTTGAGTTACACCCCTTGAGTTACATCGGAATACATTGCAATACATTGCTGTATGTCAACTGAAATACAGAAATACAGTTATGGGATTAAAGGTTGAAAAGCTATTTACTGTGTACTGTTTGACTTTTTTTTGTTTCAAACTGTCCTTTCACATCATTTTACCAAAGATTTTGGTATTTAAACAAGCATTATTTTTTTTTCTCCCTCTATGCACACAGGGATTGTCTGTGATTCAGGCTGGATTATGTTTTGTATTCTTGCAGCTGATAGAATTTTACAGCTGTCAAAATTGTTCTAGCAAGGTAGAAAAGCTGGTACTTCTGCTTCAAACATGAAAAGACTTGGTAAGCCAAGAAACCTCCATAATACACACAAGGACATATGCTGCAGAGGCCGAGTGATGGGTGAGTATGTGGTAGGAAGTTCTGGTGAAAGCACAAGGATGTAGGAGGATTTATGACAGTTGGGAGGAAGGGAAAGGATGCCAGCTCCTCTCTCCTGCTCCTGCCGCAGCCACACAGCACAGCTAGGAGCACCCAAGAAGCTGTTTTACAATAGATGCTGTTTCTCTTAACCATGCAGTATGGATGGGGCTCTTCCGAAAGACCCAAAGACTTTTCCCTGTGTGTGTCCTTGCACTCCATGACTTTAAGACACCAGACTGGATGAGTCTAGGGGTTAAATATGAACAAAATTATTGCCCTTTGTGAAGTCAAGAGACGTCCCTGCATAGATTCAAATATGAAGGTCTTACAGCGACCTAGAGAGCGTCCACCCCAGCCTCCCAGTAACTTCCCACACGCCACAAAAGCAGAATACATGATGGAATACATGTGGGTTTTTAGCTCATGCCTTGAGTGAATTCTGAACCCTCAAAACCAGATATATAAAAAAAGATGCATCTTCCACAACGTTAGAATAAAGGCTCCTTTAAGTGTATCTCTGTTAAAATTGAATAAACGTTGAGTATCCTTTAGGCCCGAAGAGATGTATTTAAAATTCTTCCCTCTCAGTACGCAGACAATTGATGCTGCCAATTATAGGACTATTTTTTTAACATCAAGTGATGGAAGTACATCCTTACTAGCAAGGCAAAATGAATCAGAGCTTACAGTAGCTACTAGAGAGCTGTCAGAACTACTAAGCCCCCAAACCTCTATCCTGGCCCACAGCCCTGCTATCACAAAACCCAGAGTCAAAACATAATTTCACCCAAAGTTTGCTTTAATTAAGAGATGGCTAATCCATTTTTGCTGTATCCTTGAAGACATTATTTCAAACAATAGTGTTTGGAATGTGCAGGAACATATTCACATTGTTTTGTTCTGTTTTCAAACAGGAGAAGATTGCTTTAAATACTTTAAAATATTCTGAGTGACAGAGATGCATGCAAATTTGAATAATCTTGTTGTTTGCTTGGCATATCTGAGGTGAGGTTCTCTAAAGCTGATGCCTGCATGTTTTTCTCTTATATTCCTGTTCTATTCTTTACGAGCTGCTGCTATCTTCCAAATCTCTTTGTTTTATATCTGCTGTACAAATTTCCCTAGCATTGTTGTCATCCTTTCCTTGCAAAGTATGCTTATATTTGACCACAGAAGCAAGCAAGCTGACTACAGTTTAAATCCCATCCTGGATACAACTTACACGTAGTGTTTTTAAGTAACATTTAATTGCTATTATAAATTATTAAGATTTTTGTGTCACGGTGATCTTAATCCACATGTCAGAGGTTCCTCGACAAAGGGCTGGCAGAATGGAATTCAGTACATCCAGGAAAGGGATCTGGCTGCAGCTCAGGACTGTAAGTCATACCAAGATAACCTATTTTAATAGAATATAAAAGTGTTCTTTATTTTTAAAAGAATATATACCATTCTTTATTTGGAGTTGCTGTAGAAAAAAGGTATACCTCAGCAGGCATAAATCTCCCATGGCCTCACTGAAATCAAGGCATTTGGCCTCACCTTCTTTTTAGTTATTTATTTTTCATGACACCTTTCACCTTTCTGAAGTGAAGGGCCGAACTACGTGGACAGTCTATTCATTAGTGTATCTGTTAAAGTACAAACTGAACAAGCACAAGCTGTAAAATGGTCCATAAGATAACATGCATCGTCAGAAGAGAATACGCCCATCTGCTGGAGTTCTGCACAGACCATTTGCTGAGTTCAGCAGTGGGGAAGGAGCACATGGGTTGATCTGTTCTTGCCTCACAAGCAACTATAACAGCAAAGCATGGGAAGTGCTCTGGATGAATGCACGGTGCTTAATTCTGTTGGGTGGCAGGCATCAGAAGACTTGTGTAAAGTAATTGTGTTCAAGACAATATATTTCATGGCATTTCTTTATTATCTGGGAAGCATTTTTGACCAAATAATTTAAATAAATTGGCCACGCAGCTACAAGCAGTATGGAAAGGTCCTGGGTCAAGAAGAAAGTATTGCCACTCTCGGATAACTAAGGTTGGGGTTCAAATGGTATCTCTGCTTGTGGTTACTTGTGCCACTATTCAACCAATGTTTATCAGAGTAAATAGTCGCTCAGCTAAATAGCACTAAAAAGGAAAGATTTACTGCAAACACTAACCAAGCTCTGTTCTTAATGTCTAATATCAAAAAAGAGTTCTTTTAAGATCATTACATTTTTTTTGAAAGATGGCCATTAGCTCATTCCACAAAGTATTTGCAATATTTTTGAAGGACAGAGATTTTGAGAAACTTCTTGTGGTAACAACTTTCCCATACTTAGCTTACATCCTAATTTTACTGGCTATTTGTTTCTGGCAGCTTGTCCTTTAGCAAAGAAATAAAAAAAAAAAAAAAAGGAGTTGACCTCTTCTGTTGGTTTGGCAATTACATACACGCTTTAAAGCATAAAGACCATAAGCTGCCCTGACTAATCTGCAACAGCTCAGCTTCTTCCCCTGCCTCATCAACACCATGGCACCAAAACAGCATGTCCTATTAGGAACCTATTGAAGCTTGAAGTAAACAGGACCTTCCAGGACCTAATGGCTTTTGGATGATGCCCCAGAGCTCCTGTTCTCAAATACACAGGTGCTTAGGTGTTTTGGTAAAGAACCGTCAAATCTATCCAGCGACCGAAGAACTGATGCAGAACTGATACAGTTAGGCATTGCTTGGCCTACTGTAATCCATACCATAAGTCCAGGGGCACCTTTTAAGGGCACATGCAAACAGAAAGTCACAAAAGCTGTGATCGTTCAGGCTGTGATAGGATGTTACAGGCTGCCTAGAGCTGAACCGGGTTAGAGGGATACAGGCCCCACTGGATCTGTGGCTGTAAGCGCGTAAGCTGTTGTTCTTAAATAGGCCAGCACGGCCTGGTCCAGTGCAGCCTTAGTGGTAACGCTGTCTCATTTTTGATAGAAATGGGTTAGAGAGCAACAATCTATGTTGTTATGCTGGCAGATTTGAAAGCACGCGAGCCGCTGGGAAGGGGCAAGGAGTACGGTCAAGAATTACCCTGCACCCACATACAGCTGCTAAAATCAGGAAAAACAGGACTGGCTTTCTGACTTAACACCTTTCAATGAGGATGACACTACGACTTGTGACAGGGGTGATAAAGAATTCCAGGGCAGTTTTGACCTTTCGCAGATCCGGGAATTTAATGGATCCCATCTGTCATGGCTTTAACGGCAATTGTTCAGAGATACGACAAACTCAGAAAGACAAGATAAAATCAAGTAGATAAAAGTCCACCCTGTAATATTTGTTACATTTGTAAGCTTTGAGATGCACTACGGAAAGAACATTAGAGGACCAATAATTTGAATAACATAAAATTAGAAAAGAGAAAAAGAAGTAAACATCGTCACTGCCTAGGAAGACAGAGGAAATAGATATGAGGTCCTCCCACTTGTGATCCTTATTTCCCATCCAAAGTGGAAATGTTTAGCAGCATACTACATCAAACACAGATGAAGACTAAAATCTCGAGAGCTTAATTGTGCTTAATACAACACGGGCGCTTAATGATTAGGAAGAAAAGGTACATCAAGGCTTTCGCAATTTGGAAGTATCAGGTCTTCAATCAAATCCCACTGTCTGTTGTCTGGCTAGTCAGGACAAAATTAGTATCCTTCAGCTACATGTTTCCAAGAAATAAATTCCCTGTAGCCTAGGGGGAAGCACACTGAGCTGTAAGGCAGAAGAATGTGTTCTCTTCTTATCTTTCCTGGCAGCTGTTTATACTGTTGTGCAGAGAGGTTTGTTGGGGATAAGCTGGGGTTAAAAGGATCATCACCGTTGCCCCACATTAGTAGTAGGTAGTTGTGTCACATGAGCAAGAATGTAAGAGTAAGAATCTGAAGTAAGAATTTAAAGATCTGTTCTCAAATCTGCTGAATGTGATCTCAAACATCCAGTAGTTTCGTGCAGTGCTTCATACAGGAGGCGCGTGAAGTGTATGGGGTTTCTCGTCGGACCATTTGTTAACACTTCTTATGTAGCTAAGAATCAAGCTATTATTATGAGAATACAGTAGCCCTTAGTTTGACTGACAGTCATTTGCAATTCTAACATTTAAATTATGGACCCATATAGGATTTTCTTCAGACTATACATAAAATAGTTCCTATTTTTCTAGACTTTTTTTTTTTTTACAGCCTAGGTTAGTTTTCAAACTAAGCCAATATTCTAAATAAAATATAGTGAGAAACAGTAAAACAAAAAAAAAATGTTATTTTTGGCCCTACACAAACTATGACAGTAACTTTGGTCATTGTTACAAGGAACATTTTGATTTAGGGAGCAAGACTCACCTGGGGAGGGCAGCTAGTAATAGCTGAATAAGAGTTTTGGGATTGATTAATGTCCCCAAAACTTTACCCAAGATAATTTGAAATAATTACTTATGCATGGTGATGTGAAACAGGTGTAGATTTTCCCTGCTGTCTTCCATGTTGTGGCTGACAGCAGAAACATCACCTGTTTGTGTGCCCAAACAGGGATTTAGTCTGGAGGTATTTGACAAGGGAAACATTTACTTCTAGAAAAGGGGGGTGAAAAGGGGGATACAGCACACGGGTGAAGAAGGAATGGTGCCAACTCCCATAGTATTTCCATAATACTTTACTTGCCATAAACATACCTTGGCTTAAAACTCCTAAAATCCCTCAGCTCTCTTTTTAAAATTAGTCTGATAAAATAAGCAATATCCTGAAAAGATCTGGCAAACTTTGATATAACTGGCATTAGACCCTTGATAGAATTAGACCCTTGATAGATTAGACCCCTTGTTTAGAATCATCTATTCATCATTCTTCAGATTTTGATACTGATGTGGCACATCTGTGAGCCTTTATGAGAGAAAATAGTTGAAGTTTATTATGCTTTTTTAATGAGGGCATAGTCAATGTTATACTTCCTTCTCCTAGGAAGAACTAGCAGGTACGTACTTTTCAAAAGACTGCCTGCAGTTTGTAGATACAATCGACAAGTTATAGTTACAGTATGTATAAGATATAATAGTCATGAGGCACACTTCATGGGGCATGTCAGAGTTAATGTCCCACAAGGGCTTCTATTACGGTTTCACATTTGTGCATCTGCTATTTTTATGAAAAATATTCCTTACTCACTTAAGTGTTGTAGAGTAAAACAGAAAGTAGTATGGGATTTTCGTGAATTCAGTAAATAAAACCCCAAATCTCTTTCTTTATGAAGACCTGTAATTTGGAAAAAAAACACACTATGTCATCCAGCCACCTTCAGCAAAAATTAATATCATGTGTGGGAGTATGTTAAGCTGTATTATACAAAGTGCATACTACAATTTAGACAGAATGAATAACATGGCTTAGATGATTAGTGAAACTTTTTCAACTCTAAACTTTTGAATATATCATTTAGTAAACCTCTATGTTCACTTGAAAAAAAACAGAAATAGCACGTACTTAGGAAGTGCAATTTGGCATCCCTAAAAGTTCAGCAGTTTATTCATGGCAATGAAAGTTCTTTGGCATGATAATGATTCCTACTATTGAGGCTTAGTGAACAGGGTTTTGGTTTTTCGTCCTGCAGTACAAAGTGCTGATTAACTTGAAGTAAAAAGCACGGAGATTTAATCCACTGAAAGTAACAGCATGAACGTTCTTAATCCATTCATTCTATTCAGTAATTTTACGAGCAGCTCTTTGTACAGCAGTGCATCTTGCAGGAGCTGTAAGCCATTTTTACACTTCATTTACGTAACAGAGGAGATGCGACTTGAGGATATGACAATTAAGGGAATCTCTCTATATGCAAGTAGAATTCTAATTGAGGGTATGAAGTTGCTGCATCATTAAACGTCTCGGAGTATATGGTGTCAAGGCCATGCCATGGATCTCCTAGACCAGGAATAATAAAACCTTGAGAGCTCCCATTTGAACGGCATCATTTTAGGACAACAGACTGCTGAAGACTAGGGAAAACTTTTCAGCCAAGTCAGGGCAGGAATGGAGCTTGGAGCAGTAGAATTTTACCAGAAGCAAAACGCAGCGCTATGTTAGTATTATACAGCAGTTCTCTAGAAACTAGTCTACAATTCCACAAAAACCTTCTTTCCCCTGGAAGAACCCTATTCATTTGCCTGTGAACATATACTCCTAACCACTAATGACCTCCCCCCAAATCAGATAATGGTTTGGTGTGGTAAAGAGTACATTCATGGTACGTACTAAGGGCGTGAATGAGTCAGAAAGTGAATAGCAATTTAGTAGGTATTTTCAAAAAATAAAAGTTGTGAACTAATTTGCTTTCCTTATAGTCACAATGTTACAGCAGAATAGTCCACAGGGTGCATGCAATCACTGATGTCAGTTTGGCTAGTTGCCAATGCCAGCGATGCATGTATCCTACTCAAACTTGACAATCAACTGCCCATTTCTACTTTACTTAGTCAAAGCTCATCTCTAGAAATATTTTTGTGTGGTTGGTTATAAAGTAGAGACGTAAGGTAACACCTTTCAAGGAAAATTTCCAGTAGGTCAAAAATTTGAGATGTCTGTGATACACCTCCCTGAAACGCAGTGCCAGAATACAATATCGCCAGCTACAGCCAAATAGCAGGCCAGGAAAACATTTATCACGTATACAGTTACCATGCCTTGGGCAGAGCGTAATTTGCTTACAATAGCTAAACACTTCAGGCAAGAAGTACTAAAATGTACTGTCATAGAAATGCAGAGGTGTTTCAGCTTTTGTGAAGCAGGTTTTCCAACTACTGCTTTGTAGCATGTCAAAAATACAAAGGCACACAGACTAAAGTCGGCACCTCTGACTTGACTGAGATACAGGATTCTTATATGTACGGAGTTCCAGCTTGCAATCACAATTGATAAACTTCTAAAAAACCCAACCCCTTTTTTCTTTATTTTTTAGGTAGAAAGACAGAATCATAGAAACATAGGATAAAGTAATTTATAAGGGATCTCTGAAGGTTATCTAGTCCAAATTCCTGCTAAAGGCAGGGCTCAATTCAAAGTTAGATGAGGTTGTGCAGAGCAGTCTCCAGCTGAGTTCTGAAAATCTCCAAGGCTGGAGATTCTACAGCTTCTCTGAACACTTGCTCCACTGTCAGGCGCTCTCAGTAAGACCCATTTTTCTCACAACTGACTGTAATTTCCGTTAGCGCAACCTGCAACTCTTCTTCTTTCACAGTGACAAAGAGTCTGTTCCTGTCTGTAATATACCTTTAAAAGTAAAGAGTGGAGTCATATTCCCCTTCCACATCTCTTCTCTTCAGGCTAAACAAGCACAGCTGCTTCAGTCTTTTCTGTCCTCCTCTGGATTCTCCCGAGTTTGTCAATATTTTATTGTACTGAGAGTCCCAAAACTGGAACCAGTGCTCCGGATGGAATTTCATTTGTCTTTTGTTGAAAAGAAGAATAACCACTTTCCTTGACCTGCTGGCTCCACTCTTGCTAATATAGACCATTATTAGACAGGGCTACTAATATGGTGTTTGCTTTCATTGCCACAAAGTCACACTGCTGAACCATGGTTAATTTGGTGTCCACCAGGACCCCCAGGTCGTCTTCTGCAGAACTGCACCTGTCCAATCAGTCCCCAGACTGTGTTGCTGCATGGGTTATTCCATCTTAGAAGCAAGTCTTTCCATTTGTTTCTGTTGAACTTGAATGAGATTTGCCAATCCATTACTCTAATTTGTTGAGGTCCCTCTGTATGGCAGCCCTTCGCTCCATCAGCAACTGTTCTCCCCAGTGTAGAGCTCTCTGCAGGCTTGCTGAGCATCCGTGCCATCCAATCACTCCTGTTGTTGCTAATTGGTTTTTTCTACCTTATGCTTGATGCCTTCTTCCTCTGTCCTCCCGATCTATATTTCTAGCTCCTGACACCAGTCCTTTTCATGAGTTCATATTCCCCCACTCTATCTGACCTTTCCTTTCCTATATACCTTGTCCACAACTACAAAAAAAAAGTGCTGCCATATAACCTTCCTTTCCTACTATCCACATTTATCCACCTGAATTGGTTTCTGATATTTACCATACCGATAACTTATCATAGATTTTGAGTGGGAATTGGCACCTGAAAACTGGGAGGGAGGGAGGATGGTGGGTTGGTCCAAACACATAGCAGCAAATACAGCACCCTGAGGAGACATTAGTAGCTTTTTCAAACGGGATGTACTCTCCCAGATTTTGAGAAAAAGTGATAACTGGTTGACAGAACTTTAAATTGATTACCATTCAATAAACTAATCATGGTAAAACCTAGTATAGAAGATTACCCAAGCGCATTTTGTTTCAGGTGCAACGTTGTCAGCACCAAGACATATTCCAGCTAAGAGCAGCAGCAAAAATAAATTCTTTGAATACTATTTATAGAAAATATGATTTTCCTTTCTAGCTGTAGACAAATCTATACTTTCAGTAGTTTATGAAGCTTCTGGTTGTTGTTGTTTCAAACGATGTGTTTGTATGAAGCCAGACTCACTGTTGAAACACAATAATGTAAAAGCTTTCCTTTGGAGAAAGATGGTACGAGACAGAGAGGCTTTATCATTATAGACAAAAGGAGGGCAATTTGACTTTAAATTAGAACACTTTCACTTTAAATTAACCATGCACCCAAAGAGGAAATAAGAATAGCATAAAAATAGACTAAGATGCTTAAAAAGAAAATAAACCAAACCAAAATCCCAAATCTGGAACTCCAGGTATCTTTGTAAAAAAGGCAATGGAGATTTTTTTTTTCCTTTTTAAGTTCTGTGTAAGAGTCTACTTTCATGCAAAATTAATTTTCCCTCATCAAAAATCAGAGATTCAAAAGTTAAATTTGAACTTTTGAAGTCTTATCTCTTGTGCATATGAATTTTTTATATACCTTTTAATTACATAATGATATAATACCCTTTGACTCAGGTTCCTCTTTATTAAGGGAGTGTTATTTTTAAACCAGTTCAATATTTTGAGCTGTCTCAAGTTTATAATTACCATAGAAGAAAGCCTTTTCCCTAAAAGGAACATAATAAAACAGCAATCCAAAGAAGAACTCTAAGAAGAGCTAGAACTTAGCAGACTGGCAGATATGCACCTGCAGGAGAAACTCTGCTGACATTTTTCTCTCACAGTCATACTGATTTTCAAACATATTTATTGACAAAATGTCATATACAAGATTGAACTACACTTCAATGTTCATTTGTAAGGAGATCCCAAATGAAGCTGTGTTGGAGAAAGTGCTAAATTTTGAAGAGTAGAAATACGGGTAGAAGATATTCTTAGTTCTTTTAGCTTCAGGCTGATTGATTTGCACTAATTGCATCACTTTGTTTTCTTCCATTATGACTCTTTCATAAAATCTAGATGTATTTTACAGAAACCGATCTTCCTGAGTTTATATCATATATTCACTCTTGATAGAAAGAAAGATGCTTCAAAGCATATAAATTCTATAAAAAGACAGCTTGCCTTTTGGGTCATTCTTCAAATGGATAGGCTTCAACATAGAAACTATTTAATCTATTCCTGTATTGAAATTTTGATTGATACTGAAAACTTTCCATTTCATTTGTGATATTCTAAGCTAATGGCGGTTTCTGAAACTGCCATCAATTACTGATGTGGACGTGACAAATAGTGATATGAAGCTCACCCTTTTTTTAACTCAGCATACTCAAAAGCTTTTTCCATTAAATTTGCAAATATTAGGATTAAGGGGCACGTATACGTTGTCTGAACTACCTGTGAACTTCAGATACTGAAACAGGCTGGTATTTCACGACATTAGAAGAGAGGTCTTGCGAAGAATGTCAGAGAAAGGGATAGCATAAGAAGAGACTGTAATTTGTCTTTCCCTCAAGAATTAACAGTGAACGTCATTCTTGCCTTGGGACTACGAGCAAAATATAAAAATGTCTTTACTTGAACAAGGCAATTACTGTAATTGAAAGGTATATGGAGAATATATGTTTTGTTCAGCAAGCATTGAGAGCCAAAGCATTTGACAGAAGTAATTTTCTTTCAGTATCTGGGCCTTAATTCTTAGAAATCTGCACTTGGTCAATCTCTGCACAAAGACACCACAGGTTCTAATCAGCTCGTGCAGCAATCCCCTTGAGTTACAGTTTCCCACAAAACGGTCCTTTACTTCCAAAATAAAACCTTCATAATCCTCAGAGGTCATGGAAACATAAAAGAAAGCCAAGAGCTCAACTTCACGGGACTCCTTTTCTCTCTTAGGGGCTAATTAGCTATTTCATTTAAATCCCAAAGTAGGAAGGTTGCTAATCCTTGACTTCAAAGTTCTCCAATTCTAAAATGTAATTAAAGAGAGCAACTCTTTCTTCCAATCTGGGAAGAGTTGACTCAACATTTCTGTTTCCTTTCTTTCCCCATTTCCAAAAGAGCCTCGATCTGCAGGAATCCCTCCCTCCCATTCAGCTCCTCGAAGAGCGCTTGGGGGGGCAGGGCTACTCTGAGTGCTAGCTTTTAGTTTTCACCCTTCCTAGCAAAATATAAAAATGTCTTTCCTTGAACAAGGCAATTGTTGGATGTAGGTTTTAGGTACTGGTGCAAAACAACTGCTCGAAGTGGAAATATAACAACAGCATGGAAGGATACGGCACTGTCAATGGTGGCCAGAGAACACGCAAGCACATACAGCTAGAATTTTCATTAGAGTGTTATTAAAAGTGCCCTACGCAAATATTTCCTAAATACTCACTAGGGGGGACCAAGACCTATATACTCTAACTTAACTTCATAGGTAGTATCATTGTCATAAAATCCTTTGACACAATCGAAAGGAAAAACTTATTTAAATATTACAAATAAACCACATTATTTTCCCAAAATACAGTTTTAGTGAATTTCAACACAAGGTAGAAGCATAACACTTTTCAATATGGATTTTTTTATCAGAGATTCCATTATATTTTGTGAAGTAAAAAGTAAATCAGTATTAGATTTTTTAAATTACAACAAATTATAGCAAGTCGGCTTTCTAGTTACCATGGTTACAGGTCCCAACAGACCATTCTTTAAGAATTTTCTCCCCCGCCCAAGATAGCAAGAGTCTTTTAAAGAGGTTATCCAGACTACAGCAAAAGACAATTTATAGTACATTTATGCTGATATGCAAATTAGCAGAGCTTTTTTTAATGAGACTGCCACTTGGGCACAAGCACCGGCATCCTTATACTGAGAACGACAGCTGCTAGAAATTACAGGTCTTAATTCTAAATAAACCATGCATTCTCTAAAAATAAACTCCATAGCATTTTAGTTTGACAAATATGAACAATATTTACTGTAACCATCTGACTAACCTATGAATAAGAATCCAAGACAGCGGCTTTTTCTCATGCTGTCATTTCTGAGTACAGTGTTCATTCCTGTCAGGTGCCTCTGTTCTGTTTTGCACTAATCTCTACAGTTCTTCTATAATCATTTTCACTATAATTAGTAAGCACCTTTACTCACAGCTGTATACTAAGCAATTTGACCTACGTGTTACATGGGATTGTTCTGCACATTTTGCTTACCTTCTGGAGCTCTCATACAGGCTTAAAGTAAAGGAATTTAACACAATTTGCAAGCACACACACACACACACACACCCCAATTTAAAGGGAAGGTTGGTCATATGTATTTCTTTTCAACATAACTACATAGAATAATGCAACAAATGGATTTGCAACCAATCTCATTCAATAGGCGTGAAACTTCACCTACAATACCCAAATATACTCACAGAATTGCCAGTTCCCCCAAATTTTCCTTTCAGTTATAATCACCAGACATACACTGAGGGGACACAATTTTCATACTTCTAGAAACAATGGTTAGGAATGACTGCAATAATAAAGATTAATACCTAAGCCAAAACTGGTGTTTCCTACCTTTTTCAACAAAATGATGGAAGTCTACTGCCAATATTACCACGTGCAACTTTACCAACGCCAAAGAAACTGGGCAGGTTTAAGCTTCCAATGGCTTTGCCTGGCCCACACTGAAAGCAGAGTGTCGAAATACCTTTAAAAACCTGGGCCTTCGGGCTTTTTTTACTTCACTGGTTTTACTAATGGAGACACGTTTGATTTCTGAGTATGCTGTTCTTGCCACTGTGCGAGGAAATAAGAACCAAAAACTTGTGCAACAGTTATCTGGAATGCATTAATGTGGAGGAGCATACATGAAAGTCTGTATGAGATTTACAAGATTTGCTATGTCTGTTTCATAAAATGAAGGCTGTTTCGTATATACAGATAATTTAAAAATTATGTCAGAAGTTTCCCTGCATTCAAATAGCCCCGAACTATTGTGTTTTCTATTTGGCTTAATATCAACATCGTTTTCTTTTTCCCTTAGAGTCCTACACTAAAACCCTTTATCATGTCACACAGCTACTATAAATTCCTGGTTATTTTTATAAGACAGTCCTTTAACTAATAATAAATTATGCTAACCTAATCTTAACCTGCCAATATGTTTATTTTGTTGCTAATGCAGGACATTATAGGAAACTTCGGTGAAGTTAGAAAAGCAGATTAAATATTCAGTTAAATATTAATTCAGCAATCCATCAAGGTATCAGACCATCTGCTAAGGACTCAAGAGTTTCTTATCATTGACAAAGAAAGGAGAGAGTGTGGGCGGCAGCTGTAATCCCGTTCAGGTAGATGCATTTCCAGGTGTGGGAGAGAAGTCATCATTCCATGCTTATTTAATAAACCAGATCTGCCTATCTAAATTGCTATTTAAGTACCTGAGATTCATCTAGGTCCACTCCAATATAATCAGCTTTCTAACTCGGGGTGGACGTGTTTTCCACCCACCCCCTTTCAGCTAGGCTGTGGGTAGCCAGGCAGGGAGCAGCCATGAGCCAGAAGACCGGAAGGAGCGTGAGGAAACATATTCCTAGCAAAGTGTTCGGCACTGGGCTGGCTCCTGGCTGCTGCCGCGGTGCTATTTCTTTGTCTAAAGAAGTCCTAAGTAGAATATGTTCCTGCTCATGGGACTGACCTGGAACCCCAGTAATGCCTGTTCTAAGTTCCCTGGATATAAGGAGAGACTTGCCCCCCTCCAACGAGCTGCCCATCGAGACTTCTGTGCTTCTAACTCGCTGTGGCCTAAGTATAACGTGGAGGGAGGAGCACGTGCTCACTCAGCATAGGGATTAAAACATAAGATGATGAGTTCAGTCTTTGTTGAAATGAATAGAACCAAGAGCCCAGGTTGCCGTTCCTCACACGTGGGGCTTCTCTCTGCCAGACAGTGATGGAGGTCAGAAGTAGCAGTAGTAAAGTAGTAAGTGTCAGTACAACCCACACTTCGGTACGCGTCCACAGTAGGTTATGCAAAATAAAGTTCAAGGAGACGTGCACCAAACACTGACTACTGTCTCTCTGTACGTGTAGTGGTGAGCTAGATATCTGACATATAAAGGACTGGACTGCCTCTTCTCACTGCCTGAACTGCATGAACAGCACGTCTTCAGGAGTGGAAGCCTTTCTTCATTCAACTCATAAGGCTCTTATGTGGGTATTTTTCTCCCTTCTTCTCTTGGCTGTTTCTCAGGAGTTAAACAATATTTATACGATGTGTAACCTGCACCTGCAACATTTTGTGCTTGCCATTTTATCGTTTAGCTATCTAGAAATCACATAACATTTATAAATTTTAGTCAAAGATAATAATGCTCTCATTGCTCTCAATGCGATCATACTTCCACTGTAAATATTGCTGGAGATTTTTGATTACTGACTACCGGTTAATTGCTGCGACCATTCTATCACATTTGTTTTGAGGAGAACAAGTATTTTAAAAGGTCATGAATAATAACAACAACAGGGTTAAGCCAAAATTCTCCAAGGTTCTATCTAGACTAAGATGCAGCTGTATGCTCTGGTCCCGGTCTCCTAACTGTAGAAACCGGGGATCTAAATAGACTACATTGTGGCTCCTTAATGGCTCATGAACCCAAGATTTCGGTCTTTGAAAATGCAAGGCTGGTACTGGTGCTGATCCCACCTTGGCTGGAAGTCAAGTTACAGGAATGACGCGTATATAGACCCTTTGGCTGGGACACACAGCTTTACCGACCTCTTATACCAGCTGTACAAAGCCAGGGGAGGGTAAAACAGAGGAACAGCTCAGGAATAAACATCCACACAAGAAGCACTAAAATTCATTGTAAATGATAAAGAATGTGGTATTTAATTATGACAGCAAAGGGAGAGAGTCCATAGAAAGACTGTATGCCTCTCCTTAATACCGTAGGCAGGGTTAGTGAGTAATTTTCCTACTGTCAAAAATTTTCCCCTACACAAATTTGCTACACAAATAAAAATAACTAGCATCTTGGGCCAAAGGGCATTTAACCTTTCCCTGTTAAGTTCACAATATTATACATTCACTAAAGACTCTTTTTAAGCGTTCATTGAAAATCGTGCACAAATTCTACCAAATAAAACCCACGCAGCAGGCTGGAAAGGGTTCCCTGGCAGTACATCTCTGTTGTCAGTGGAGATCTTCCCTGACATGAGCAGAGCTTCATGTGATATAACTGCTCTGTAAGGAGCTGTGAGCTTCTGACCGGGTGGCCCAGGCATTACACTGTCAATAACTGAATTATAGTTTTGGGCTAAAAAGACTCGTTTTTTCCATCATGAAAAAAAGAAAGAAAAAAAAAAGTATAACCATTTCTTTGCTTGAGGGATCCATACTCCTTACAAGAAAAACAACAGTTATTCTAGGAATTATCATTACAATCTGCACCCTCACAGGATTAAAATATTATCCTTTCTAATACTTGGTGATATCCAAAACAGAATAATTATTTATATTTCCCACAAGAAGAAATGTATTGTATTATTTTGTTTTCAATTACTTAGCCTTATCAGCTGGCTGGGATAGAAACAGTGGGAAATACAGTTATATGTACTGAGAGTCATAATACAGAGAACTGCAGCCCTGCCAAATTACTGCCACCAACAATAGATAGCTAATTTCCTTTAACTGCTATGATTCCTATTAAAAGTTATTATAATAGCTGGCTTCTTAAAATCTAAAGCTTGCTTCACAGTACACTTCCAATATCAGTTATCCTAGTGTGACACTTCTGAAAAGCCTAAGATCAGCAGCTTCAATTATTTATTAAAAACAGGTGTTCACACACAAATGTGTTCTTAGCCCCAGTACAGAAAATAAGACTGGCTGGGAAAACTGTATTCCATTTGTCTGATTTTCAGCTAAGGCTGAAATTTATTTTAATATAATAAAACAAAACAGAACAGAATTATCACAACTGATGATAAAACATTCATTTTCTAACAAATCCCTAACTTATTTTCATTGTTGCATGTGAATATACGCAATTTAAGAGAAAGCACAGGCAAAAGTTATTGCAAGTGTTGGAAGCATTAAGTAAGATGTTGGAAGAATAGCAGAAAATTGATTACATAGAATAAAACTAATGGACCTTGGCAGCACTGTCTGCTTCAGCTCTTCCCTTCTGCTTCACTTTTTCATTGTCCATTCAGTTTAGGGCTACTAGTAAAAAAACTGTAAGTCTAGTAATGCTATAGTGCCCAAACTCTTGATACAGAATGAAAAAGTGTCTTTGGCACCTAATAGCCTTCTGTGAGGTGCTTTCCTTTTGCTCCAGAAGCATCTTGCTTGCTTCTGTATTCATCTTTTGGTCTAAGTGGCAACATCATTTGCTTCCTGGTTGCACTGGAGATGACTATGCTCTCATGACAAGGTTATCTTCAGCGCTGGTTAATTAGCAAGCACGTGGTAGCAGAGCCGTCCATCTTGCCCTTTACCACACAAACCAGGCATTTATATGCAGCGCACGCTGCAGACTTAATATTAGGACAAGTCTTGCACTGGTAATCAAGTTCTTACACTTTCTTTTTTTCTTTTAATGGTAATAATTTATTTCTGAAGTTCCACCTATCTATCCATTAAGTGATGAAGTGTCAGGGCACAGAGGGGAGTAATCTATTATGTTGTCCACGCATAATTTAACTCTTAATTCAGAAGGGGGGGAAATATATATCTAATATTAAATAAAGCCAATTATTCTCAAGTGCGTTAGTGTTTTCTTTACCTCCTCTACTATTGTGCTTTTAGTGTAACAGAAATCTCGCAGCTTTCCAATTTATACTCTTTATACAGCAAAATCTGTGACTGAGAAGTCTACAACATCCACCTTTGCACAGAGGAGTCCTAGAACACAGAAAGTGTGAAAACATTGCAAGAAGCTATAAAAAAGCAGAGGTCTGAGTGTCTATTCTAAAATGATTCTAGGACACAAGTCACCACACTTGCTCTCGCTTTTACATAAACTCTGTGCAAAACCTGGCATTGTGTATGTCAATCAAAATCCTGTTTGTTGGTCAATAAACAGTAATAAAAACATGTAAGACACTGCTTAAAAAAATATTCAAATACTGTGCTATTCCTGCTGGGAAAGTGAGCTTCATCAATTTACTTCTGGGATTAATATGATGAAGACTGCAGACTAAATAGTATACAAGGGATCCTACGCATATTTGTGAATGTACTGAATGTGTGAATGTACTGAATACAGATTGTTTTCCTTTTATCCATTATAGAAATAAACATTACTACATTTTATCAAATAAGTTTAAGATATTTCAGATATATATTTCACAGAATCACAGAATCACAGAATTATCAGAGTTGGAAGGGACCTCTAGAGATCATCTAGTCCAACTCCCCTGCCAAAGCAGGATTGCCCAGAGCACATTACTCAGGACTGCATCCAGGCGGGTCTTGAAGACCTCCAGAGAAGGGCACTCCACAACCTCCCTGGGCAGCCTGTGCCAGTGCTCTCTCACCCTCACCGTAAAGAAGTTTTTCCGTGTATTTGAACGGAACTTCCTGTGTTCTAACTTGTGCCCATTGCCCCTCGTCCTGTCACTGGGAACCATTGAAAAGAGCCTGGCTCCATCCTCCTTCAACCCACCCTTTAGATACTTGTACGCCATAATAAGGTCTCCCCTCAGCCTTCTCTTCTCCAGGCTAAAGAGTCCCAGCTCTCTCAGCCTTTCCTCATAAGGGAGATGCTCCAAGCCCTTAATCATCTTAGTTGCCCTTCTCTGGACTCGCTCCAGCAGTTCCCTGTCCCTCTTGAACTGGGGAGCCCAAAACTGGACACAGTATTCCAGTTGTGGCCTCACCAGTGCAGAGTAGAGGGGGAGAATGACCTCCCTCGACCTACTGGCCACACTCTTCCCTATGCAGCCCGGGATTCCATTGGCCTTTTTGGCGACAAGGGCACATTGCTGGGTCATGGATAATTAAAGCCAGACTTTTAAGAACTAGGTTTAATTTTAAAATGTCTTGAGACAGAAGGTTTATGCTATGATCTTGTCTTTCCCCGTCAACCCCCAAATAACTTTGGAGCCAGTGGGCCAATTTCAGGTAGATTTCGCAAAGGGGTAGAAGGCTCAAAGAGAATTTGATTTCCTAAAAGATGTTATAGAACTGGGGACTAGAAAAAGGGGAGGTGAACAGATAACTGTGGGCACAGCTACATCCTGAGACACAATTTCCTGAGAGGAAGGTGGGCAGAATATAACAGCCACGCGCCCCATCTGAAGGCAGCTGGGCCAGGCAATCTGCACATATCTAGTTGCAGACGAATGACAAAATACTTTATCTGCAGGGGTGTCACAGACAGACCCAGGAAGGAACAGCTGTTATTGCCATGGAAGACAGATCTGAGAGATTAAAGGACAAAAGTCTGTAGGAAACCCGGCACTCTCATTAGCTCTACAGCTGATGGAACAACTAGTACTATACTTACATATATTCACTAGCATGCTTGAGACATACAACTTTCCGAGGTGGCTGAGTGGAAACCTTTCAATGGCCTGTGGCACAGGTGATGCGTATACATTGACAGATAATCTTCATTAACAAGACACCATTTTTTGTTGCGTGACTACCAAAGGAGAACACATATTTTCCCCACGAATTGAGGGGTGCTCCTACAGCTCTCATTTAAACACCACACTGGGCACCGGAAAGACTCAGGGAAGCACCAGGCACTACGTTGTCCCTTGCAAGATTTACTGAATAAAAATACCCATAACTCCTGTTACCTACAACTATACTGACTCAATGGTGCAGATCTTATTAAAGGAGTGTCCCACTGATGACCTCCAGCTCTTAAAATTTCACAAAATACTGAGGCCTGGCTTCACTGGAGACTGCCTGCCAAGGATAAATCCTGCCTCACATTTGTATGTACTGAGAGTCACAACACAGAGAACTGCTGTGCTCACAAATCACTGCAACCAACAACAGACAGCTAATTTCCTTTAAGCATATCATAAGAATATGCCTGCCACGGGACAGACAGGCAGCCCTTTTCAAGAAATTGTTCTTGCCCCTAAAACAGAAAGAATACTTGCACAATGATAGGTAGATTAAACTTTTTATCTTTGAATCGAAGATAATTAGAATTGCTTTCTTGGTGACCACAAGCCCAATTATGTTTGCTTATGTTTATATTTGCATGGCTGTCCTAGACACCAAGACTTCCTTTTACAAAGGACAGCAAAGTTAACAGCATTACTAGGCCGACAGAACCTGAAATACTCTAGTACCTAAATGCTCAACAGCAAAAGAATCAGTGAAAGTATGTGAACTCTGGACGTACTTTCTCTTTCCAGTATAATTCTGATGTAAGTTGTTGAAAAATATGTGTATATAAATGTATATATATGGTACTTTTCAATACAAGCGCTTTAGGAAACATTGAATTGACTGGTATACAATATTATTGAATTTAACGATGTCCTGACATCCTAACAGCTGATGTCCTTTCCTGTTCTTGGTGGGGAATTTTAGTTATTCGAAGTGTAGCTGTACTACATTAGTATCATGGAAGGTGATTTCCAGCTTGTAGAGGAGGTTCTGGATCTTCTGACAGATACCTTGAATGAGAACAAAAGCATTTTCGACTCAAACCTTTCCATGACAGCTTTTCAGTCCCCTGCTGATTCTGGACTGAACTGACTGCTTATTCTTCAGTTTTGTTGACTGTGATGAGAAAAGGGCCTGATTTTACACGAGGCCTTAATTTGTTTCTTCATCATTTGCTAAAGAAATTCGAGAAGTTTCCTAGCTTTGGGGAAGATTGGCTAGATTTTCTAATTATACGGAAGCACGCATTGGTTGAAATTTTCTTAATCTTACATTAATTATTGTCCACTTAAGAGACGAGCAGTGGTTGCCAGTTTAATCGCTTTACAAGACTCCATTTATCATTCATGCTAAAATGGCCCTGGGTAGGTTCTTTTTATCCATTATAAATCAAAATAAATAATGAATAATGATAAGTAATTGCAACTAATGAATCAGACATGGCATTCCTTATTCCCACTACATTGGCTCTACACATGTGCACTGCTTAGAAGACGCAGAACCATCTTCACAGATAGCAAAAAATAGCAAAGAGGGTGACGCCGCTATTCCAAAGAGCTTTTACAGCAATTCAGCATTCGGCACAAGAGAATAATTTGGAATTAATGTGAATGCTTTAACAACAAAGAAAGAGAGCAGTGCTTATTTTCTTGTTGCAGAGCCGGGAGGTGGACTTGCATCATGAGTGAAACAGTTTTTGCATAGTTATTAGCAGTGTGTGGGCTACACATGAGAAATAGTACTCAATTCAGTTTTTTCATACCATTTACAAAATCCCTTAGTTCTATAAAAATAGACTTGTGGATCCTTGCCAGATTTTCTTAAATACGTTCCATGCTTACAAAAGTAGTCCTGTAATAAATTTACACTTTTTTCTTTGACAGTTTTGGCTAATATATATCCCATATGGTGGTGAATTAAAGATTAAAAACTATGAAGCACTCTTATTGTTGAGGGTAGCATAGGAGTTCCCATGACAGACAGACAAGAAGATAAAAATAAATAGTTGATGTATAAGTGCTTTTCATTACTTTATACAACTTCTAGGTCACCCAAAATCCAGTATGCAAAGCTTAAGCTAAAGGAGCATATGAAAGTTAGGGAACGATTATAGTCATCTTCCCTGATGTGTAGTGCCCAAAGATACTTGATACAGAAGGAATCTAGACATAATACATAGCAATTCTGCATGCAATGTAAATTTGAGCCACCATCACACTATAATGTTTGACAGATCAATACTCTATCTTGTAATACATTTTGAAAATAAAAAAGGCCTCACCGTTAGCCCAGATGAACAAACTAGGCCAAAAATTTGTTAGAATTTAAAAAAAATATACAGCAAAGGTGCATATGTGTGAGTGAAACTCACTTTTTTGTTAAATACTTGAGAAATAAAGTCTAACTTCAGAAAAAAAAGTATGTTTAGATGAGAAATGGGAATACTTTGTTCTAGACATCTCGAAAAGTTTTCGTTTTGATGTTTTCATTTTTTCAAATCCTTATAGTCAAAACAATTTGCTAAATTCAATACAAATTGTTTACCTCAATCAGAGAGTCATGCCTCAATGGAAAGCGGTATGCCAGAAAACTACTTCTGCTATAACGTGGAAAATAGCTCTATGAAGGTACTCATGCTGATCTTGTAGGAATAGCTGAATGATAAGAAAGTCTCTATTATAGCCTTAGTCATAATGGAGTACAAATATGAGGGAAAAACCAAAATACATTCATTTGATATTTTTAAGTACCACAGAAAAATAACTGACATTTGATTTGAAAGAACATAGAAAGAACAATTATTTGAACTGCACTTGTACAAAAAAAAAAAATTGTATGCAGATTTTTTCTTACACTTCATACAGGTTCAGCAGAGTCTGTTCTCACAACAATAAAGAGCTATCCAGCAAGGCACTATAGTCTTGCTTTAACAAAGCCAGTTGGACCCTTCAAATACCTACTGGTTTTGCACGGATCACTTTCCCAGGGCACTGCATTGACCATTCCACCAGTATGCAGCTCATTTAAGCATAAACTTTAATTGACCGGTCTTCGCTCAAGTTTCAAAGCACTGTATGGACCATTCCTTTCCTATATTTCATTTTTCATTTGTCACAGTTTCTGTCCCCGATCAAATTATGGCACTTGCATTGCTACCAGCTGTATTTCAAAACACACAAAGTCTTCAAAGTTGCCTCGAATGCCTAATAGGAGTTTCCTGTAAGCATCCACAGAGGCTCCTCTTTAACCTCCTTCAAATCCCTCCTTGAAACCCTCCGCTGCCTGATGCCTGACAGTGATTAAGTCGCTGGTGCGCTGGTAATGCTGCCTCTTCAGCTGAGCAGCTCTGTCTCGTCGTTTCAACCCACTTCCCCATCTGTCTGTTGCAACCTGCCATCTCTTGTCTTATAACCTCTTTGAGCAAGGGCAATATTTTCTTGCCGTGTTTATATGCTACCTGGCACAATAGGATGCTCATGCGTGACCGAGAATGTAAGTTTTGATCAAATACTGACAAAACATATATAAACCCATATATAAATGAAAGCGTTCTGCTGGTTTGAGTGAAGCTTCTCTTCCTTAATTAGAGCAAAATGTTCAGCACCCCAGAGGAAATGAAAGCAAGTCTGCCTGTAAAATATCACTATCCTCTGGGGGCTGAAGGCTTGGCATAAACCTGTGGTTAACCTGTGTGTGAACCTGGGTAGAAGAGAGGGATTTTTTTTCGGGCAGGGCTTACACTACGTACTATCAGTAGGCCCACAAAAACTGCAGAGGACCGAACTGTTATAGCTCCAGCCCTATTAACACTATTTTCTCTCCTTGAGACGTGCTCACCAGGACCTGCAAGAGTCCTCCAGCAGGGAAATGAATGTGTTCTCTCCATTCCTCCTGTGGTGAGGATCTTCCTCAGTATGGGGGGAAACAGCACCATGGCCGTTCTGTATCTCACAAAGCCACTGAGTAACGCTAAATATGTGTGAGGCTCTGTCCTTCAAAATCCAAAGAGAAACAAAATATTTGTCAATCCTGCTTTATCAAAAGAAGCGATTTAGAAGGGAACGTGTAAATCCCTTTGTCACAGGCAGCAAAGACAGGGAGGCTGCAAATGTCTTGTTCCCCGGCTCTACTCTCATAACTCAGCATTAATAAGCACAAGCGAAAGAATCAAAAGAAGATGCTCAAAATAATTCATTTATACTGAATAGAAAATTAGACAGAAGCACTGAGTCCTTTTCACTGTCCCAGGATGAAGAAATACTTTGCAACAGGAATCCAATCATTGAAGCATAACAAACAAAAGGCATGCATCTGAAAAGACATCTGTATTTGCAGGACCGAAGCCAGCATTTCCAACTCATGGATTACATATATGAATTACTTAATCATTATATTTACAGAGATTTAGCTGAGTACGTTTTCTTTTTCAGCCTGTAATGGGAAACAGCAGAGGTGCTTTTGTAAACCAGACCTGAACTATTAAACCAGGGAACTCCACATGCAACATTTTTTTTCAGCGCAAACCACAGGAGTCGAGAAGATTTTAACTAATTAAAAACCATTTTGAATGTGTAAGAAAGCCTGAGGAGAGGCAGGACTAAGAAACTGATTTAAGGTGGGGAGCATTTTTAGGGATGACTGAGAATGCTGAATACTAGAACAGGCTATGTGACATCCTTATCCGTATGGAAGAAGGTGACTGGAGAATTCTAGGTCCATAACTAAATAGTAATAGAGAAATTCCTACCTATACACAGGGCAAAGGATACATTTTAATTTTTGTAATCTCTAATTCAGCGATTAGAGTCTAATAAGGGGATAGGAGCTGAAGCATATTTACAGAATCCACAAAAGCTAATGGAGATGATAGATATTTCTGGAAGGGATTTCAAGAAAGTCTCCTATTTAGAGGCACTCACCTGTAAAACAAATTTCTGCTGAAGATTAGGATGACCTCTGTAGAGCATTAAGAGGAGAAGGTGTCATTTTTTTATTCCCCAATGACCTTTCCAGTAATTTCCCTGAGATTTTCTTCAGGCCCATATTAAATAAGGCATAACTAGATACAATTATGCTCTACCTAGACCAAGGTCTGCCTGTCTTGTGATCCATGTTTGGACAGTGGCCTGTGGATGATGCTGAGAGAACAGTTAAAGAACAGGAGCAGCGCGCAGTGACCCTTCCTCTTCTATACTATCCCTGCTTCCAGAATACTACAGGTCAGGTCATTTTGTGTCTGCCGGCGTTTTTATTCCATTCGTGATTCTATTTTTATTTTTTTTTCAACATGATAAGTTGTAATTGCTTTTTGAAAGCAAAAAAAAATAATAAATCTGCTAACAAAAAAAGCCATGTTACGGTCTGCTCTGGATTATCACTTAACCAAAGGAAGACTTCATGCGAAAAAAACATTTTTTTTTTGGTGTGCTATAAAAAAGATTTTAAAAGCAGTGATTTTCCATACCTAGCAGATAAAAACAGTTATTTATCACAACCTAATGAATGCCTTAAATGCCAGTGACATGTTATATGGAAGTACTTAAATAGGTACATTCACTGTTTTAACTGGCAAAAGTACATGACAAATAGCTCAGCTCAATTTTGTATTTACCATGTATTTACCAGTTGAAAGGGAGGGGGACTCAGCACAAAGATGGTTTCTCTTTGCCAGTCATTAGCTATAAAAGATGGTACGGAGAGTGATAACAGATAAAGTGAAGATGCCTGCAGACTTATGGACTTCAAAATGAAGGGGTTTTGGTTGTCACCGACTATAGCTATTAATTATAAGCCAATGGTTATCATTTGTTGCTTTTGCTTTGAAAAGTGACTTGTATTTGTCTGAAACATTTTAAAAAATTGTCTCAGGAACAACCTAAAGTAATTATTTAACCATTACAAAAAATCATCACTGACATTTATTTTTCCCTTTCAGCACATTGGTCCATCAAAAAAAAAAAAACTTATTAGGACTACAGGCCACGAAATGATTTGCAATGATTCGAAGAAAGTATTTAACTAGAAATCAAAACTTTCAGTAGTTATTGATTGCTGATGAGTCTACATCATTATTGTTGCTGACAACTTAGATGTGTTTCTGACAGCTTAGGTATTCCTATTGAATTTACAAAGCTATTCGATAATCCTGCATTAATATATCAAACATATGCACATACAAAAAGGTATAACTGCTTTCCCATCTTTTTTACTCATAGTTCGGGAAAGAAGAAACCAACAAGTCGATAGCCTTAAATTATTTAAAGTAATAATAATTTTTCTTCAGGAGGTCGTTATCAGTCTTAATAAAGCCCTTACTATACAAATGAATGTTCTTTATGAAGCATCTATGTATGTAAATAAATGTCACTGCTGTAATGATAAAACACCACCTATGTAGAAAAAAACAACTATGCAAGACAGAAACAGTTCAGTCCTTCTCTTTTAATGCTTAAATTGCCCCTTGTAGTAAAATTGCTGAAGAGGAAACAACATATTAAATCTCAAATTGACTTGGGACGGATAATATTACTGGATTTTAGCTATCAAATATTTCCTTTTTTCTTAATTGGCTATTAGACTCTATGAACACAAAATGCTCAGGAGAAAAAAAGCTTTTATCTTTGTTTTGCTCTTGCAGATTTGGTCATGCAGAGTGTACAAAGCTGAGCAAACCCTCACACACCCTACATCAGGTTCTTTGTAGAGTACAAGACTTTGAGGGTTTATTCCTCTTCTGAACATGAAGCATCAAAATACAAAGAATGGCATGGCTAACTAAAACAATTGCTTGTGCTACCCATGTGAGCTTCCAAGTCATTATCTTTTACCTCGCAGATAGCGCATGTAAAGAAGCTCAAACCAAATGATTGTTATAGTGTCTAATCAGATGCCCAGAGGGTTAGTAAACAATATAAAGTTGAGTCCTGTTATTAAACAGGACCTAACAATAAACATGTTAATTCCAGGCTTTTTGTAAAATAACACTTAGAAATTGACACTACCTACAGTTAATAACTACCTACAGAAAGTTAAAGTCAATGGAAATTTTTACTTTAAGCTGAATAAACAACGGATGACCCCCCCTTTACTCAGCATCTATTTCTTACAACTTATTTATGAGGAAGGCTTACATCACTGCTGTGTTATTCAAGTTTTATGCTGCTATCACTGCATAAAATTACACTGTTGTAAAACTAGAAACTATTAAGCTTCTAGCATTTGAATTTCTGTACCAAACGTTGTACATTTTAGAGTAGCTTCAGAGTCGCTCTAATACAGGATCAGGTACGAGCACAACCAGAGCATGCAAACTAATACATCAGCATGCCCTAACAGACAGAAAAAGAGATGGAATAGAAATTGTTGACGTCTCCTAGCTGAAGGCCTCCCAGCTTCGATGAAACGTCTAAAAGCTCTGGCCAGAAAGAGCTGAACAGGGTAAGAGGAAGATCTCTTATCCCAACATTTTAAATCAACTAGCACAAGTATTTCCAATTTAAAAAATTCATTATGAAGAAGGACGGAATAACAGAATCACCCTTACTGTCTTACATTTAGTTGCTACGAGTTGGCTGATACCTTGAAATCAACGTAAGACCAGCAAAATCAAAAGAATAACCTTTAATTTTTTTGACAATTATAAATTGCTCATTCATATTAACTGGTACTTTTAATTTAAAGCCATAAAGAGCGTATTTCTTCCCTTTCGTTTTTAAATAATAGTTTTGCATGTGAAAGAATGAATTACTGTTTGAATAATTAGAGATACTGTATTCCATTGTTTAGTTACAACAGAAATTATTGTGGGCAGCATAAAACCAGGCACTAAACAACACCCTACCACCCTGTGCTACCTTGTTACAAAGCATATCTTTTCTGACATTTCTTACCAATTAAAACCAACCTGACATAACACATTTACCTTTTTGGGGTAGTAAGGACCGGGTTCTGTATCATTCACAAGTGTTTTGGTTTTGAAACGTGCTTCCTTTTGGACCTTTAATATTTAATTCTGTCAAAATAATATTAACCGTTTCACAATAAATTTGAGTACTAGAATACAGTGTTTTAAGGAAGATTTTCATGAATGGAAATGAAGAAATCAAACGCAGCACGTTTAGCAAAAAATGTAATGAGACTAAAGTCTGCTACTTTCATATTGCAATTTCCATTAGATTTTATGGTCTTCACATCTTAGTTAGTCCTAACAGACAGCCTATCATTCGATAAAGTCTCAATTCACTAAGGTACTTACATGTACCCAGTCCCTCTGAAGTCAATTACTCATGTGCCTGAAAACTAGGCCTGTTCTTAACCACCACGCTGAATAGGAGCCTCATTTAATTTTCATTAAAGTCAGTGGAAGGACTCCCGTTGAATTCTGAGAGATAATATTCAAGTCCTAAAACCCACATCATCTTGTGAATTCTGCGTGGGTGGATATCTGTACCCAGTTCATACCAGTCTGCCATACTATTATGGCATGGCACCTTTAGCTATTTCTCACACACTGTGGAGAACTTGCATTGCAGTTTAATTTTGTCCCAAGCCTGTCCTTTCCCTTCTCCACTGTCCTACCACCCTCCCCCATGGTCCCACAGCCAGTGATCAGCTTAGGCTAGGGCAAGGTACCAACTGAATAGAACCCCCTTGACATTAAAGGTGTTGATCTAAATTTTTCAACATATAAGTTTATTCTTTTGGTCACCCACGTGAAATTTAAAGACAGCATTATCTGCCCCTTTGGCTTTTGTAAAACTTAAGGAAGATGAGGTAAGCAATCAGCAAGAACCAGTATGTTGACAGAGGAGCAAACCAGTAACAAATGCTAAGGGCCTGGGTGCAGCAGAACTCCTGCCCACGCTCAACGCAATTCAATAAACGTACTTTCCATTTTATCATTCCTCCCTAAAGAAAAGCTCTGCATTATAATTAAAACAAGTACTTTGGAGGCATTAAGACCTTTTTCTTTTAATAAAAGGAATTTACAGGGTCCTATGATATCACCAATAATAGGACAAAATTCTCTGTTGCAGTGACAATTCAGCTTAAAACTCCGTGGGACAACTTTTATCTTGCCTTTCAGAACTACACACTGGCCTGTCCCTATCAGAGAAAACAAGAGTGAGATGTTTCATTTGCTTTATGTTTTATTATAGTAGAAAGCGTTATGTCATTCACCATCTTTTCAAATACAAGAACTAGGGGGTATCAAATGAACCTTCGGAGGCAGCAAGCCAAGGGAGATGTTGACACAATGTGTAGTTAAGCTGTGGAAATACTTCTTCAAGAGTATGCAGATGATAAAAATTTAGATGAATATAAGGGGAGATTGCACAAGTTAAAGGAGAAAGGACTATCAGAGCTGGAAAATACGAAGGTAACTCCTTAAACTTGGTGGCTGATAATATTCTGGAGAACTGTTATGGCACGCTTATTCTGACTTTATATCCATTTGCAGTTGGTTACCACTAGAGACAAGAGTCTAACAGGTTACAGTGTCTGTGTTCTGATCTTGATCCCACCAAAGTGACCGACAACACTGTCATTACACTGATTTCAGGAAGGCGGGATTTAATTTCAAATTTTATTTATTATATCTAGTATTGATGTGTGAGCAAGGTAGAGACCTTCTTTTCCTGAGCGTGGACATGTAACAGGAGAGATTGTTGCTGTGAAGGGCCGCGGACCACAGCAGTTTATGCTTTTGTGTAGCAGTTCACACGAGCGACTGCAGAACTCAATGTGCAAAGTGTAACAAGCTTGTAAATCTTTGATTTCAAGGCTGAAATGGCAAACACTGAAAAAACAAGGATCATAAAAACTATTAATTAAGCACACTTCAAATATTTCTGACTGCTCCTCAGTCTCTCGTTAATAGATTAGCTAATTAATTATAAGTATCCTAAACGCTTCATGATGTTTTTGTTGCCTTGATATTTCAGGTGAACAAAACTTATTTTCCCAGCCTAATTTTAAAGAAAAAGAAGTGTTAAACCAGCAACCTTTTAAAAACGACTTTTTCATGTAGGAAACATTTAAGAGCCTTTGTTAGAGTTCAAAATAATTTTGAGTTGGAGAAGATTTGTAAATGGGAAGGACTATAAAGTCAAGCCAGTCATTGTACTGTATATCGAGTTATATTTCCTTTGGCTGATAAACCTTTTTCTTGTTTTCTGTATTGCTTCTTCTCTGTATTCTCTGTTATCTGTATCACTGATATACAGAGAATGAGCTAGAGCAGAAAGTCGTCTTTGATAGGAAGCACAGCAAGAATTTATAGGAATGCCTGTATGTTTCTTGAAGCTTAAGCCACAATGCATGAAAAGTGCTAAAACGTACCAGGCCTAATGTCGTTAAAAACACTGCATTCAAAATACTGCACAGCGTACTTTTATTACCAAGTTGTAACACTGGTTTATTCCAGTAGCCTGTCTCAAACAGAGAGCATGACAAGACGCCTTGGGGAAAGTAATGAACAGTTACGGAATAATCTGCCTATTGGGGATGTTTCTTCTTAACTCTTAAGCCTGAAAGGCATATTGCTTACAAAATCTTTACTTGATATAATGCAAAGTCAAAAGAAGCATGCAAATGTCTAATTCATTTAAAAACTGTATTAAGACCTTGGCCTCAAATCTATCCCGCCTGTGAAAATGAGATTCACACGTAGTCTGTGCTTACACAATTTGTATTTTACAAAAGTACGTTTTTGCTCTTTATTTTCTTTCGGTTATCCATTCTTTTCTTATACAATAACAAAAGGTAAGTATGAGCACGTGCTTTATCTTCCCTGTGTGTATCTGCTTACACATTTCTATCATTTCTTCTCTTTACTCCTTTCTAAATTAAAATAATATGTTGAGTCTTTATATGGAAGTCTTCCTACTCAGCCTCCCTTCGTATGTCTACTCTATTTTCTGATTATTTTTTTTTTTTACCAGAACGGAATGACGGAATATCATATTCCAGCTGAGTGGTTATAATTGACTTTTGTGTCACATAGCACTATTTTCTATCTGTCTGTTTAAACCCCCCAACACCCTGTTTGCTTTTCCACTTCCTGCTGCAGTCATTGAACAATCCTTGACAACATCAGGTCTTTACTGCTCAGTTAGAACCTGGCAACGCGTATGGTTTAGCTCAAATTACGCCCCCCAATGAACCCTTACTTTCACTTGTCAACTATGACATCTGTCAATCACTGAGCTAGTCACTCATCCGGCACTGCTGTGCCTCTCTGTAGGTCCTTTCCAGTCACTGTTGGTTTTCAGTATTACGCATTCTGAAAATGGTGCTATTTTTTTCTAGTCAGCCACAGCTGACAGAGCCAAGAAGATAAAGTTGGAGCACTGAGACATTTGGGTAGTTGTAGCTCTCCTGCTGTAAAAAAGGGCTTCAGCAGACAGCCCTGCCAAAACAGCTGTGCCACTGAAGAAAGATATCACTGGAGGTTCTATGATGTATATTCTTCTGTAGGAGAATACCGGTTCACTGAAACTGTGTTTCATGGAGATTATTAAATTTCTGTCATTTACAGGAGAACCCATGTTTTCCAACTCCATCCGCCAGCTTCAGATATTCATCTGAATATCTTGAGCTTCCAGGCCTTACACACTGTAGTAGGCAGAAAAGAAGACAAGAGCTGAGACACTAAGAGCCATCTCAAAAGCTCTCAATTATCCTACAGTCTAGCTAAAAAGCTAAGGAGGAGATTTGGGGAATGCCGAAGCCCCGGAGCACATGCTTTCAAACAAACTCAAGGCTTCGAGGCTGGGTGGAGCTCATCACTTTCAGATTCTCCCCGTCTTGTAAATCTGAAATGGGGAATGGTGCTTATGCTCTCAGGCATCCAGAATTTAAATGTCTTTGTTTATTTTTTTTTAATTTTAGCTTTCATTATAAATCAGAATGAACTCTGAAAAAAAAACACCTTTCTGTATATTTCCACTTCATTACAGTCCATTCATTTTACAAGAAAACTGAACGTTTGTCACTAAAACAGGACTCCATATATATTTTCATCGTATAATCTTGTCATACAGTTTGATAGAACTGAGAAAACTGCGCTCAAGTACATCAAGATGCACAACTGCTAAACTCACATAACTTTTAATGAAAGCATTATATGCTCAGAAAGAGACGTCCCATTCCTAGTTAGAAGTGAATTTCCATATCAAAGAAATACATTTATTCTTATGGCTTAGATAAAAGGGTGGTACAACTTGAACAGATTAGAAAATTTTTGACAGAACAATTTTGCATCAGAAAGTATGCTCGATTCCGGAAAAACTACACAGAAAGGCACGTTGTCAATATTGCAACTTATTACAGCAGCGTACACTTTTTGATCAAATTTCATTTTTGGAATGGAACACTTATTTTTAATTTCAGAATAAGCTTCGTGTTTTAGAAGCATATTTCTATGTTACAGCAAGATGTCATTTTTTTAAGGTTAATTATGTTTTTCAAATTTTAATTTCAATTTTCAGACTTTGAAGCTTGCCAATTTAGACTTTGCAGAATACTCTGCAAAATAGAAATTTTACTTTGTTGCAATTCTAGACAGAGTAGCTTTTTCCACGTTCTTCCGAACCTGCGTCAAGAGGAGATTGCAGTCGCTGCAAGGGATTTTGTCAGTTTCTAAAAATCAAAACATTGTACTGCTATTATACATTTTTATAAGATGTACTGGTTGGGAGTCCTCTTACAATGGGAAGAAAAATGTATGGAAATACAGATTGTTAACCTGTCACTGACTTAGATGGAAAGCCTACATGCATTTTTGGCAGGCTGTGCAATAACTGGCAGTTATGACTAGTTGGCAAAAGATGGGATTGTGATGTTTTCAAAATAAGGGCAGGATGTTCCTGTCTCTGGCTAAGTCCTCCTCCAGCAGCAGCAATGTAAAGATTTCTTTTTTCCCCGTTCTAAATTACTTTTTGTAACAGCAGTGCCCACACTTTCCTCTGCATCACCTGCACAAATCAAGCTCTTCCTATCTCTACCGCACTTAGAAAAGTAAAAGACAGACTAACGCCCCCGAGACACACACACGGGAGAACGACTTTCCGTTTCCTTTGTTTGACACTATTTCAAACTGAAGACAGCTGCTGTTCTGCTGCAAGCCAATCTATATTCAAATCCTTTGTGAGTTTTTAGCGTGGCTTTTAGAATCATCCTGTACTTCATGTGAATCGCTTTTTTTGGCAGAATCCACAGACAAACGTGGCAATAGTACTGAATGTAGGTTTACCTTGACGTCTCACAGCTTTTTTTTTTAAAAATGTACAAGTCGAGAGAGGGCCGAGGATAATAATAACCTATAAACTAGAGACTTCAAAAAGTCCAGGAAAGGTCATCTGGTATACACAATGTTATCACCAGTCAGAACACTAAGAAAATGAAATTATTTCATTAAGAAACTTAGTACAAAACATATTAAGCGATAACCCCAAATAATTTATAACACTATTAACACTTGTAGTGGAGAGACTGTTATAATCATGCTTGAGCAGTAAAATTCAAGCCTGGATTAAGCCTCTAGGGTCTACTAAAACTAAAGCTTGAATAGGAAAAATCTAGTTTGTTACAGAAACAGAATGTAATCACCCAATTAGAATCTGTGTAATAAACATTTGTGCAGAAATATACACAGATTTATGTGCAGATGAGTTTTTATGAAACAAGATTCTAATCAAAGAACATTAAAATGGTTGCAAGGTTGAGTACTCAAATGGAAGGCAATTCCAGAGGCTGACTGTGCAACTTCTACATAGCCTCTCTTGCATATACAGTACGATTATATCTTTGACTGCTTGCTGGTTTTTTCAGCCAATTCTCCACCTTATTCAGGGCTCGTGATGGGCAGTACCCACTTAATTCAGCAATAGTTCAATATTTTGTTTTCTCTTTGTTGTTCAACATATGGCTCCCTGCATTACCTAGAGCACACAATTCACATCCTGCTCTAAAGACAGAGTTATTAATTTATTCCCAGAGTTATTAACTTTCTCAGAGCTACTTTGCTGGTGCTTCTTTCCACACTTCATACGATTTTCCGAAAAGTTCACTAATTTATTTTCACAACAGCCTTTACACTACTATCTACTACAACTGTAGCACAGAGAGATTAAGGTCAAGGCATCCATTATTTCCCAAGGATCAGGATGAGACACTTAAGACCTCATTTTCAAGGTTCTGAGCACATACAGTAATTCATACTCTGATGCCCATTTTCCAAGAAAGAGGACAAGCTTCACATCTGCAAATCTGGATCTTAGAATAGGATTCTTAAAAATGAGGAACACACAATCACACATAGGAAAAGTCTCCTTTAACCACCTGTCAAGCATAAGATAGGAACTGCATGGCAGTGACAGGCTTAGAATACAATTTCTCAGAGCAAGTAGTAACTACTTCTATCCTGAAATGATCCCTTTTCTTCTGCAGACCTTTGCCTACTTAAAGAATACTCTATCCAACTTTTGCAATAAGTGAGGCAGAAATCAGATTAAAAAAATACTTTCCTTTCACTACTCTGTATCGATGAATTCCCACAGTAGGCCCATCCTGCTCCTTGTCTGAAGTGTAAACAAGAAAAATCCTTACAAGTATGTTAGAAGGGGAAGGAGCTGAAATTGCAGAAGCATCCAGAGCAATGTCATTTCCAAACATTAAGCTCTGTTTTCATCACTTTTATTGTGCCCTTTTAAGCTATTTCTGCAAATTATTTCTTAGTTGTCTAGTTCGATTTTAAAAGCAGGGCAAAAACCCAAACCCCGTTATTTGATGTTTTGCTCACACCAGTGTTCCAACATCAGCTATTTGGGGAACTTTTAGATCCACCACCTAATTTTTCTACTTGAGGTAGCAGAGGAAGTAGCAGCAGTAGCGGGCAGGTGACTGTTGGAGCACTACCAACGTAAACATCAGTCGAGGATCTGGTGGAGGTTTTTAGAAACATTTACAGCTAGCAGAAGAAGGACTATATTCAGGAAGCCTGGAGGCCATCCCAGGGCACTGACCGCCTGGCAAACAGACTCTTCTGCCCTGTCTTCAAAGACTTGACCTTTCCTTTCTTCATTTTCCAATCTGTTCTTCTCCCACTTCTATTTCTTTCTAATCTTTGCTCATTTTCTTAGTTGTGCTTTTTGACTAATCTGGACAAGTATGAGCCTAGCAACTCATTTTCAAGTTTTACTCAACCAACCTTAGCATGCTCCTTCAGACATTGAATTTTAGGCCGTCCATACCACATAATGTACCAAGGAGTAGAGCAAGTTGAAGCAGCCAACTTAATAGAGGAAGCATACTGAGTGCTCTTCAGGGGTGCTTTTTCCTACTGAGAAGCCTCTTACCACAGAAGTGTTATTTTTAATACCAAAACTAACTCATTTAAGCTCACTTAATTTTCTCTGACCCATGTTCGATATTTCCCACTTTACCCATCCCTATTTTCTCTGTTTTTCCTCTCCTGATCCCAGATACCATTCAGTCACTGCTCTCACTAATTCATCATCCAAAACACTCAAATCCATCCTTTGCCAGAACTAGCCCTGCCCTGACAGGTCTGTGCTCCTCCTTTCCTCACGTGCTCCCCGTCTTGCTCGTAGTCTTAGAGATCAGGATCTCTAAGTCTTAGTCCCCTCCTTCATTTCCATTTTTACCATTTTTCTCAGTTTCCTCCTTCCCATCTGCAGAGTCCCCTGTGTTCTCTCTCTCTCCATTCGCTGGCGGATACTGATTTTTATACGATTAAGTTCTGAAGATACTATCTTTTAGGGAAGCCATAATATGTAAAATTTAAACCTAAATAGGATATGTTTGCCAAATAACTACTCATCAGATCTTCTAATGCTAACTGCGAGGCATCTAATGGTAAATACTTATTGGTCACACATATGATACAGTAAAAACTGATTGCGCAAAAATGATTCATCGTATGGGCCTGATGCTGTTCAAGAACTTGTTACAATATTAAGGATATCCTCAGAAGAGCTGAAATATTTCTTGACAATAGCAAAGATGTGCAAGTAATCCTGTTGTGAAAAGCATTCCTAAATGTAGAGAAGCCATACACATATGTAGGGAATAAAGCGCATGACAATAAATGTCTTTCTACAGTACATTTATTAATTTATACTGATGAGATCAAAACCTTATGCTTCAGATCCATTGTATTGCACCTTACATTGATAAAATAATAAAAATCTACTTTAGCCACAAGACACTATACTGGGAAAAATATTTTCACTGCTTGCAAGGAGCATATCACTTAGTCATTAGGAAAAAAATAGGACATGAGCTTCTCATGACCTCTAACAAAACATGCCAATAACAGTCATTCCCCTAAAAAAGGTGACAACTGAGTTTATCATAAGCCTAAATTAATCCTTTTTAAAACCACATCATTCTTTCTGTGGTAAATTATATTTGAAGTGAGTTGAAGAAGAGGTTTCTGAAACATATTATTTTGCTTTACTGCAGAGTAGTAAGTAGATAGAGAAGAAGAGTAAATAAAGTAAGTTAAAATGGCAGGTTAACTACATTTGTCTATACAAAATCTAATGCACACAACAGACAATATCAAAAAGCATTAATTATTAGATTAAGTATACTAAAAAAGATTGATAGTTCTAGAATGTGTTAAACACTAGAGATCTGAACTTGTATTTGGTAACAATTAAAATCGTTCCTTTCATCTCCAAAGATAAAATATTAAGTTCACAAACTCAAATAGTCAATAGGAGGTACAGGTCATCAAAGTGGTTAGATAGTACAGATCCATGACAGAATGTCCTGGTAGAACCAAGTAAACCAAGAGGTTTCCATCTTCTGTCATTCTCTCTGAGAAAGATACACATTTTGTCAATATTTCACAATTATTTGCTAACATAACGGGTCTGAGACAGCATGCGCTTTGCTTAGCCCTTCCTGATCTCTTTCTCCCTTTTGAGTTCCAGCATCCTTCTCTGGGACCTTCACTTCCAAGTTTCAGTCAGTCACCCACTGACATTCCCTCTCCTGCAGGCATAGATGCAGTCTTAGTCTCCCTAATCTGAACTCATTATTTCAAAGAAGGTTTATAACCCCAATCTAGTATATCTATTAATACCTTACTGAAGTTGTTTCCTGATGCACGCTGTCTGGAAGCTTGCAGAGAACGTTCAGGGACGTGAATCCCAGTGTTTCGGTTCCTGTGTCCCTAGCCTTCCTACGTGTGGTGAGAGCTGCAGTTTGTAGGGAGCACACGGCTGTTGAGAGCACCTCCACCAAGGTCTGCAACACCTATGAAAATGCTGAAGAATTTACAATATGCAAATTCAAATTTCTGAAGACTTGACCACTTGTCCTTCTAGTCTTGGCCCATAAACTGAATACCCTCCTCTCATGGCCTCTCCCTTCATGTAGCCAGTGGGTATGAATCTCTGCCTGCCTGCCCCTTTTTCCCCTTGTCTCCAAATCTACTCCCACCAGATGATGGAGGAGTTACCCAGAGTAGATCACGGTATGGGAATTAAAAGCTTGAGCTTTCTACCCTTGTCAGCCCGCCAAGTTGTCAGGCTTTGCTTAGCGACAAAGCAAGCTATGTAGAAATGTTAACAGTTTCCAGGTGTCTACTTTCTAAATCTTTCTTTGAAGTTTGTGTCTACAATGTTAGTTCATTGTGATGAAGATATTTTGGGAAGAAATGCATCATACATCTGTGTTTCTGAACATACGTTACATATACATGGGTAGACATGCTATATACTTCTACCCATACATTCATACGTACGGAGAATTTATTTCCTTTTCTTACTCAGCCTTTGAACTCAGCAGTTTGTGGATTTTTCTACTATCTCAGCTTTTAGGGAGAGGGAAGTCAGAATCACAAGACTGAAAATTAATCCTAAACAGACCAGATTATTCATCATAAATTGCATATCCTTTGGTGGTCTGACCACTTCTTTATTTTAGATCAAAAATCTCCATGTGATTTTAAACACTGATCCTCCACATATACACCAGGATGAGCAAAACCAGCAGCTTTGGCTGTTTTATTATAATGTGAGAACTGGATCTCATTAATAAAATCCCTTGAAGCTTCTCAAGGCATTCCTGCCTTGGCACTTCCAATGGCGAGGAGGGCAATAATTCCCAATCTACATTTCTTAAAAGCAGTTAAAGGTCATGAATAAATTACTGAGAACTTCAGTGTGGAAAGAAAATGGACTGGTGCTAAAATGAAAACATAAAGATTTATTATAATTAAAATCCTCCTCTCACAGAAACATTTCTTTACAATATTTAACATTTTGATACCAAGGAGGCCAAGGTTATAATGCCATTAGCAAAAGATGACCTTTACTTGTCTCTGTGAACAATAAATAAGCAGGCAAAATGCAAAACAGCACTTCCTGTGTTTATCTATATTAGGCATTTCATTAATGCAGCTTTTTCTTATGCCTTCGAATTCTTTGTATTCCCACATATCTGTACAGAACGCACTTATTAAAGTTTCTGAAGCCGAGCTATCTTAATTAGGCAGGAAGTAAAAAAGGCAAAAAGATAATATTAAGTAACTTTAAAAAAGATCTCCCAAATGACTTTACACTGATTCTCAAAGGTATTTAAAACATGGCTTCAGGTAGAAGTAATTTTTATTTTCATTCCCGTCATTTATTTTCTTCCAGAAATAGAGTATAGCTTTCATCATGGAACCTCCCTGAAGTCCCCCAGTTACCATTCAGGTTCTTTGTTTCTACTCTTTGCCTCTGCAGACATCAATCCTAGGATAACTTCAGCAATGCAAAAGATCGAGCGTCAACACTCTAGAATTTGTGATGCTTTATCCCACAGCTTTGTGACAAGCTACATCTTAGAACCACAGAATCATAGAATAGTTTGGATTGAAAGGGACCTTTAAAGGTCATCTAGTTCAACCCCTCTGCAATGAGCAGGGACATCTTCAACTAGATCAGGTTACCCAGAGCCCTGTCCAACCTGACCTTGAATTTTCCAGGGATGGGGCATCTACCACCTCTCTGGGCAGCTTGTTCCAGTGTTTACCCAGCCTCACTGTAAAAATTTCTCCTTATATGTAGTCTAAATCTTCCCTCTTTTAATTTAAAATGATTACCCCTTGTCTTATCACAACAAGCCACACTAAAAAGTTTATCCCCATCTTTCTTATAGGCCCCCTTTAAGTGCTGAAAGGCCACAATAAGGTCTCCCCAGAGCCTTCTTTTCTCCAGGCTGAACAACCCCAACTCTCTCAGCCTTTTGTCACAGAAGAGGTGTTCTGATCATTTTTGTGACTCTCCTTTGGACTTGCTCCAACAGCTTTCCGCTGCTGAGGGCTCCAGGGCTGGATGTAGTACTCCAGGTGGGGTCTCACCAAAGTGGAGGAGAAGGGGAGCAGAGGTGCAGAATCGCCTCCCTCGACCTGCTGGCCACGCTTCTTTTGATGCAGCCATGGACACAGTTGGCCTTCTGGGCAGCAAGCGCACATTGCTGGCTCACGTCCAGCTTTTCATCCACCAGTACCCCCACGTCCTTCTCCTCAGGGCTTCTCTCAATCCCTTCATCCCCCAGCTTCTACTGATACTGGCGGTTGTCCTTACCCAGGTGCAGGACCTTGCACTTGGCCTTGTTGAACCTCGTGAGGTTCACACAGGCCCACTTCTGGAGCTTGTCCAGATCCCTCTGGATGGCGTCCCATCCTTCAGGCATGTCAACTGCACCACTCAGCTTGGTGTCATCTGCAAACTTGCTGAGGCTGCACTCGATCTCACTGTCTATGTCATTGATGAAGATATTAAAAAGTACTCATCCCAATACAGACTCCTGAGGGACACCACTTGTCACCGATCTCCATCTGGACATTGAGCTGTTGACCACTATCCTCTGGATGCAACTATCCAACCAGTTCTGCATCCACCACACAGTCCAACCATGAAATCCATACTTCTCCAATTTACAGAGAAGGATGTTGTGACGGACTGTCACAGACCTTACAGTCCAGAAAGTCGACATCCATAGCTCTTCCCTTGTCCACTGATGTAGTCACTCCACCATAGAAGGTCATTATGTTGGTCAGGCAGGACTTGCCCTTGGTGAAGCCGTGCTGGCTGCCTCGAATAACCTCCCTGTCTTCCACATGCCTTAGCACAGCTTCAAGAGGATCTGTTCCAGGATCTTCCCAGGCATGGAGGTGAGGCTGACAGGTCAGTAGTTCCCAGGGTCTTCCTTTCTATCCTTTTTAAAAATGGGTGCAATTTTTCCCTTTTTCCAGTCACTGTGGACTTCACCTGACTGCCATGACTTCAAATATCATGGAGAGTGCTTTGGCAACTACATCAGGGATCATCATACATCTTAGGACTAAGGGATGCATCTCGTCAGGTCCCATAGACTTCTGTGTGTTCAGGTCCCTCGGGTGGTCACAAACCTGATCTTCTCTTACAGTGGGAGGGACTTTGCTCCTGCAGTCCCTATCTTGTGGTCCGTCCACTCAAGTAATGAGGGAAGAGAGATTGCCAGTGAATACTGAGGCAAAAAAGTTGTTGATTACCAATTATCTTCTTTACAAAACAAAAATTATAACTGGTGTAGTAACACTACATCCTGGTTTGTGTTTCTAAGACAATATTTTTAAAAATTTCTCTCTTGCAACTTAACTTAGGCCTGTGAAAATCTCAAACCATCTGGAGACTGACATCTCCTAATTTCAGTCAGACATAACAATTCCAAAGGAAGACAAAAGCTATTTAGCTGCTATAATTATACAAAAGGAAAGAGAAAAAAAAAAAAAAAAAAACAACAAAACAGACAGACGTGTAATGATGAGGATGAAGTGAGTAGAGGAAAAATGAGATTCTCACAAAAGGAGAACCCAGCCTGACTCCTTGAGTTCCAACGCTGAGCAGCTCCTGGAAAAGACCCTGTGTGAGCGGTGCAGGTGCTGTGACAGGCTGTCCTCAGCTTCCTTCTGATGCCAACAAGCCTAAATGTTTCCCGAGGCAGGTAATGAAAGCCATGATCTAAATCAGAGTTAATCAAACAAACCACATTAAAATCAGATATTATATTAAGTATTACCTCAGTTCAGGCTTTTTTCCTAACTCTGAGGTCCTCTTGGGTGTCTCTAAGAAAGCCAAGAATCTGCCTAACTGTGCTGTGGAGAAGCAACGAATAAGATGCAGAAGAGACAGTAGTTTGCTGCTTCATTCAAAGCGAGCGCTACATAAAATGTACAACTATCGTCAGGAACCAGTCTAGGATCCCACTGATGCTAGATCCTTTGCAGACTGCTGAAGCCAGGCTCCCTGTTGCTCCTCTCTTCCTCACCCTTTGCTTCCTACAGTCCCAGCTGCACCGTGCCTGATTCCAGCCAGGGGTGGACCACGGTCCCCACCTGCCCACAACTGCATGGCCACAAGGAGAGCTGGGGCAATTTGGTACGCTATGGATTCAAGCCCATGAGATCTGAAGAAAGCCCAGAGCTGAGGTCTTCTCTCCGAGATAGAAACCTCCATTATCTCACGAGTGTGGCTGTAGTTCCCATTCTTCTCTGCCAAACTGCACTTCTTTGGGCCATTGCCAAGCAAGGAAGTATTTCTTGATTATGACTTGTAGGTAGTTCTGAATTCATACTCAATTGTCTCTGGAGCTTAGGTCCCACGAGTTTAAATTTCACATGCACAGTCCTGAAAGGGAAATGGACCTTTTCTCAAGGCTTTTTAACATATGAAGTATATCTACAGGTCTAAAATGCTCTGCCACACTGTCAATAACAGTAAAAATCCAGTGAAGACAGAATGCATTTTCATACTTTATATTTTTGTGTTCCCTTTCTCTCAGTTATTTCTCATAAATACTTTACATGTGAACAAATATTCTTTGAGAAGCATTTAAAAAATAGTAAATATGATTCTGCCTTAGGTCTTCTTTCGGAATCTAAAGCAAACGTGCTAACAAAGGCAGCTCCAGACATGCCCAGGCACCATAAAGACACGTATTAAAAGAGTGCCACATAATATCTGCTGCTTAACCAAAATCCCAATATATAGAAGGTCAGCAGCGTTGACACCACCCAGCACCTACACTGAAGTACACCACTGTGCTGTGCCACTGCTAAAAGCACTTTCTATTGATTGTTTCTTCGAAGAAAAGGACATAAGAGTAGTAAGACAAATTTAGGCAACAGAAAGCTGAAGGAAATAAGTCTGAGAAAAAAAAAAAAAAAGTAATTCACGATGGAACACCAAACAAAGATAAAACACAGGGTGTGTAATACATCACCAGCCTGGAAATAAACAAGGAGGCTTTCTGCCATTTTTTCAAGTTTTCAGGCGACCACAACTAATTGCTGAAAAAGAAGTCATAAATCTTCTATGAAGCAAATATAGTAATAGACAGAAACGATGTGCTATCCTATGCTGACTTTATCAGTAAGAAACTTGGAGTCCTATTCTGCCCTTGCTTGTACACTTACTGCTCCTGCCGGTTTCTGTGAGGGGTGACTATATGTACGTGAGCATATTTGGTCCATACTGCTCGAAAGAGAAGGCAGGGCGGCAGAACTGCTAAACTCAGACGTGGTATGGCCTACTAATGTAATTCTAAATCCAGTGTGAATAAAGCACTTGAATTGCTGAAGCTTCACCTCCTAGACACATCAACCTTTGGCCTCTCCACCAGCAAGGATGTGGACGTTGCTACATGTGTTAGTGTTGGAGGGTCCTATAGCATTAAAAAGCTAATTTGGTGTTAGCAAATGGTGCTGGATTTACAGCTCTGGAGGATAAAATGCTTTAAAATGGGTAAATAACTTGACATTTATACAGTGCCTTTCGTCCTGAAGATTTGCTACAACGTGCTTATCAAACTGTACACATTTGGCAGCACTGAAATACAGCCAATTTGGTGTGCGGCCCAGTGTACAACGAAGCAAGATGAGAAGAAAGGTATTTAACTAGGTACACCAGGGAAAACTTACTCTTGAAACCTTTCTTGGGAAATGTAGCGTCCATATTGACCAGTGGGAACCGTGCATTCAAAGTTTCAACCCCAAGGCTGTCACAAAGACTATTGCAAAACAGGTTCACATCTTCCCTCTCTCATTCAGACAGATATAACTGTGTGAATGCAAAGACTCTGTTTTCTAAGTTTAGGTCTGGACCACTAAGCCCTCAATTTATACTAAGATGGTGTCTAAACTGCAGAACATCCTTTACGCGCCCTGTTGCTGCAAATCAGCTTACATTTTTTCACCAGTACAAAATATCCCTAATTGTAAATTAATATCTCCAGTGGGCACAGGTGATTCCTGTTCTGTAGCCCACTCAATATCCAATTTCTCAGCAAGCTTTTTGACTCTGGGCCTAAACTATTAAAATCTCAAAGATCAAATACCTTAACGTCATACTAATACAAGAGATGTAACCTTATTTGACTTAATTCGAACCTGCTGTGATCCCTATTTTTTATATTTGCACAGAAATGTGAATGTACACACATGTACATATATACACACATACACATATATATACACATACACACATATTTAATATGCTTAATTGTATTTTCAAGAAAGTATGAGCATATATATAACCAAAAGTAGATGTAAATCACGGGCTGCCATGAATCGAATAAGAAAAATGCATAATCTAAACAGGACCAGACTGCGGTCTGTCAGAATGATCCAAGATAAAGAATATAGAAATTAGGAAGGAAATTAGTTAGTTGATTGTTTAAAATGTATAGGACCTAAGATGGAATGATTCCTGCTTCTGGCCAGCTTTCACACTGGCTTTTTTTGTCATTATTTTGGACAAATGAATCAACTTCTTGGTGTCGAACTCACATTTTCAAAAGGGAAACTATAACTACAGTTGCTTGCATTAACATTTATCTATTTTTTTTCTGAAAAACCAAACTATAGTACTGATCTATTTTAAAGAAGAAGAAAAGAGTTTGGAGTTCATGTAGAGGGTGTGATAGCCATTCTCAGCAACATTCAGTTGCAGAAAGAAGTCTCCCAGTCCACATAGCTCTGATTCACTTTTGCATTGTCCCACCTTTTGTCGCATTCCCCTTGAAATCTCTGTGCTAGTTGTATGAAAGTTTCTCATTTTTGCTGTATGGACTGCATGGAGCAAGCACAAATCAGGCCTCTGAGAAAGGGCGCTTTTCCCTCAGTCTTCCTTCCATGACCGATACCTAAGCATGAGCATGAATGCCAGTCTATGCCGGTTTAGATAAGATGAGTTTTCATTGCCAAATGTACACAGAGCAAAGATTTGGCGAACTACACACTGCTTACAACCTCTACTGAAAGGTATTTGTCGTGGGGGGAGGATTTACGTTCGGGACCATTCCCAACAGCTGAAAGCAAATCTCTGCAGGTGTCAGTTCCTTAACATCTTGGATGATGATGAGAGAAATCATCTTGGGGTAGGGGTGTACACTATCAAAAGTTATTTATAGCAATTCGATTAGCTAGTGAGGCTTCAGAGACACTACTTTACCTCCCTCCAATAAACCTCCCAGTCATTCATTAAAATTAATACACATTAAAAAATCCATTTAAGATGTTAAGAATGAATCCAATCACATATTTCACATGTAAAAGATATTAATGTGGCTTTCAGGAGCTCAAGCAAGATAGTATTTATCTAACATTACGAAGAAAATTGTGTTTTTACTTGCAAACTTATTTATGTGTTACAAGCTTGAGGAATTTCAGAAGTGTCATTACTTGGCAGCTGACTATTTGACGTTCACATAAAATACGCTCAGCTTGAAAATTCTCTTAGCTACTTGAGAACGGAGAGGTCCAGCCGTACTCCTCTCAAGAAATATGTTGTTCAAATGCGAAAGCACACCCAAACAGGCTATCAAGTCTACTCAGCACTAATGTAGCTGCTGATGAAACCATCTGTGAACACAACGCACTCTCGAAATCTTCTTTTGACACAGACTAGCTATACAGCTATACAAGTAAAAATCCCCCAAACTGAATTCAGCGGGTGTGTACTGCGGTGAACGCACCGTCACCAGCATTTTCCGACTCCCGCAGTCAAGAGAGGCTTTTCAAGGGAATATCAGCATGTCAGCTGCTGACCTCTGAAAAATCTGGTCGTCGGTGTCACCAGGGGAAATGCTTTTGATAAACTGAAAATAAGAGTTTAACTTTTTCAAGCTCTGTGACCCACAAATGGATACTGAGAGCTTAGAAATCTGACCCTGAACTGTTTTGAGTGCATCGTTTCAAATGTCAGTGAAAATATTTTTCTTTTGGCCAGAGGTGAGTCAAGAACAGAAAATATTTCTACAAATATTCATTTGAATCTGGAAGGGCATCGAACTTCACTGTCTCCTTTTGCTTCTCCCAACTATTTAATAGTACCAGCGTGACCAGGAATGATCCTCATAATCTGGGAATTTTTTGTTTCAATCCATAGACTGTGTGATTGGCTAGTTGCATCAAACGCTCCAGAAACTGGCTGTCAACCAGATATACAAAACAAAGAACACACGATTTCAGCTCTCACAGTTATCTTGTCAACGTATAGATCATATGATTAGGATCTTTGATCTCCAGATTTGAGGACAGGATGGAATTTCAGCCTCAGTCACGTCAGGGACTGTCTCCAAGGTCCAACTTCCAATGGGATGGTGGGGACAGTACTCTTGCAGGCACACCTGGAGGCATTTAGGAAACTGGCAATGCCTTTGATCTCTTTGCTCTCTCTGTGGCATGCTATTTTTTTTTATTTATTTTGATCTTGGGTCCTTTAAGTGTTGGAATTGATATGAGACAATGGAAAACGCTTTGTAGCCTGTTTTGTATAGGGCGGGTGTTTTGTGGACCATCGTGAATTGTGTACTTGCTTGATGTCTGCCTGCTGTTCTAGAGTACCGAACATAAAGACCTACTTAACGGTCTCCTACAGTCTTCTTTTCCTACCAATTTTGATATTAATTTTATTATTATTGATCAAATGTATTCTTAAAAGTCACCATCTCTTCCAACATCCTTAGCGCTTGAAATACTATTCTATTCTAGTGATATTGGTTTGATTAGTAGGCTTAAAAAGAGGAGGAATTTTATTTTACATCAATTTGAAAAGTATTGTGCTTGTTCAAGCAACCAGTTCATTTCAAACGAAACTTGACTACTTAGAAATTGAACACTTTATTTAGTTTAGGAGTAGATTTTTGTGAATGATGTTGATCATTTTTAAAAGTACATTTTAAAATGAAATCTTGTGAGCTGAAAAGTTGAAATTTTTCCTTCATTAAATGTAAGCTATCCATTTTCTTAATGAATTATTTTGAATGAAGAATTCATTACAAGTTTGTAAATAGTTTCAGTCAAGTTGTGTTCATTCTTAATAGAAACAAAGTTTTCAATAGAAACAAAGTGCTCCAATACAGCACTCTCTTCATGTTTTCACATGTGATAATTGCGACAACACTTTATTAATAGCTTTCTTGAAACCTATTTCAAGTAATTAGCTCTCTAGCTATTCTGTCAGTCAGTCTGTCAGTACCAGAGTTTATGACACCAGCATAGATGGCAATAATAAGCAAAATTGACAAAGATGTACTTTGATCTTCTGCACTGTTATTAAAAAATGTAAATGTTCAATTTGCACAAAAAATATAAGCGGCAATAGAAGATAATTAGATTTTGCCTCAAACTGTTCACCTTTTATTCAAATGTAATGACAACTAATTTGGCATCAAAGCAGCATAAACACTTTCCTTTCTGGAGAGCACCATATGGATTTTGTATTCTCAGAAGACAAGGGAATGGCTAGAAGTGCATCTCCAAGGTCGCATGCACTTCCATAAACATTACATTGCAGTGTTTCAGGGGAATGAGTACAAGAGCCCAGCTAATTAAATAAAACAAATGAATCCATAAATGAAACATTAAGTGCATACAAGTGGATCGACTTTGCCAGATGCTGAACGATTTTCATTATCAACAACACGATCAGTTTCAAATATCATATCAGTTTGCAACTAAGATTTTAAAATCAGAATCCAGAAGACTAAAACCAGAATTTTCTCTTAACTTGCTTTTGCCTTATGGATCCCTGGATGGCAGAAGGCAGTTACCTTCTCTAACACCCTTTTCACCAAAATATAGTCACCATCTTGTAAAAGAAAGGACTGAGAATATCTAGAGTCACTTATTTTCTCCTCCTCCTTCCAGAAACTAAATTTTGGTAAAAATTACAACAGGCGGTATCTTCTACTCAAGTAGAATAACATTCGGAGAAGAATTGGGGTATCACAGGAGAAAAATTATTTGATCACAAAAGCAGAAGTAATAGAAATGGAAACAGGCATAAGATCAACTAATAACTAATAGAATCTCTGCCACGAATTCAAAATTTAAGAATAGAAGATGATAAAAATTACACAGATTAGTAAAGTATAAGTGATCAATGTAATGTGTGCATAAAAATGGAAATGAAACTCTGCTCTAGCTCTAGTAAAGGAAATATTGAAGGCAGTCTACAAGACGCTGGCAGGACTCAACCCTGAGTTTTGTCTTCAGTTCTAGTCTATCATGTTCACAACTCACAATAAAAAGTGACTCCTACTTTTGTTATATGTGTAATAAATGCAGTTAGAGGAATATATTTAAATAAAAACAGAATAATATGGTGAAGTACTATGTTGACAGGCATCCCTACAATGCTTTTGGAAGACTTGTATGTAACTAACATTTTTGGGTGTTATATTGATTTTTTTTCCCCTGTTCTACTTCCTCCCATAATTTGCCTCAGCCTGTCATGGTTTGCTATATTTTCAGGAGCTGTATGATCCCGTATACCAAAATTAACGAGACTGCCCTATCTAGAAAGCTTGTTCTAAAGGAAGTTTGTGGACAGAATGTGAAGATAGAACTGTTGTATACCAGACTAATTAGGTACATCCAAATCACAGGTGCACAGCAGTGTAAAAAAAGCTTCCTGAATTAGAGCATCACTCAGTACTCACATACAGTTCAAGTGCTTTGTCACAGGTAGAATCAGGTGCACAGGGAAGCATTCACCTGCGCACCTGTAGTTGAACACTTTCCAGTGCTAGCTCAGATTATTAAACATAACTCCCACAATTTAAACATTTGCTTTAAGTTAGAAGAGGCATTTCTACTCTTTACGGCTCTAAGACTTAGAGTATGACACAGAGAAGAACATTAAAAATGCTTCCACTAGGATACCTCGTGTCTTGGGTCAAAGGAGCACAGCTTGCCGTATCAACGTATTTGGTATTTAGAGGCCAAGGAAAGAACTCCACGTTCTCCACAAATACTTCGCTGAATCAATTAAAAAAAAAAAAAAAAAAGGACAGGAAACCAAATGATTCTCATCAGGGCATCTGTGAAACTCACATAATCATCCCCTGCACAGATACAGCCCCTCAAGTAAAGATAAAGAATGTTATGCCCGTGGTTAAAGATTTATTAACAGAAACATTATTCCTGCTTCTTGCAACTACAGCTGTTTTTGACCTCTTATTCTACCTATTTGAAGAAAGACCACTAAGATCTTCAAACCTAGTAGAATTTGAAAACAATGGCTCTGGGAAGTTGATCAACAGTATCAACCTGCATAGACGTCAGTGTAAGTATCTCTTCCTGTCAGAGACAACTCCTTGGTGTGGACACTACTTAATTGTAACTCATGAAAGACACCACCTTCATAGGCTTCATCGCTGACTGACTGGAATCCTTCAGTGAAATGAATCATCTTGTGATGCTGTGCGCTGCCAAATATAGGAACCAGCAGCAGGAAATATCATGGGCAGCATTATGCTGTGATGTTAAAGAAAAATATTGTAAAGGCCTACATACAAAAAAGAGAAGCTCCACAAAAAAAACCAAAACCCACCATAAAAGATTAGATCAAGAATAAATTCTAAACAATCCACACAGTAAAACAAAACAAATCCTCTGATAGGAGGGATACATGAATTAAACAGAATCCATACAGAGTAATTGCAACCAGCATTTACTATCTTTTGTCTTAAGGAAGGTTATTGTGTGTTGAGGAGAAAGCCGTCAAACTTGTGATGCGTAGGTATGAGAAGCAGAACTCCCTTTAAAATTTACATTCAGGAAAGACATACATGACTGAAAAGAGCACTGAACACCTCGGTACAACTATCTTATGCAGATTTACACTGGGATTTCCAGTGGTAGCTAATGACATTAAAATATTTAAGAACTCTAATCCTGTGAGATTTAAAGCGATAGCTAAAATGCATTCATTAAACAAATCACTGATGGTGGAGAGACACCCCGGGGAAAAATAAACCTGATACAAATGAACTTGCTCCCCAGATTAGATACGTGTATGCCTACAAGATTCTCCCTCTGCCCAATGCTGCTTTGAAAATGTGAATTATAGCCTGGAAAAGGTTTATGTGGAACAGACACCATAAACACACATACTTTAAAAGACTTCATCCACAAAATGAACGAGGACAGTTACAGACTTAGATCTTTGGTAATATTGTACTGCTTTTTTTGAAAACTATGTCACGCCATAGATGGAAGTGATCACAGATAAGATGCTTATGTGCTCAAGTTGCCTTTCATAGCTATACCAATCTAAATATTCTATATGCCAAAGAGAACCAACCCCTTATCCACATATCTCTGTAGATACCATCTGGTTTAGCATACCAAGAACAAATCTGTCCTTCATCTTGTGTTGACATTTCATTGAATAGACTTTTATGGTAAAATGCAGAAAAACTGGAATACACCATATTACAGATAAACCATGTAAAATTGGGAATTGCTCTGCCAGAAGAATAAGTAAACTTCCATTCTGTAGGCAATCATAACATTTTCCAAGGCCACAAATTAACTAGAGGGGGTCCAAATTATATATCTGGCAGGACTGGCAAAAAGACAAAGTGATAGCATGGGAGGAATGCAGTCCTGAGTAATGTGCTCTGGGCAATCCTGCTTTAGCAGGGGAGTTGGACTAGATGATCTCTAGAGGTCCCTTCCAACTCTGAAAACTCCGTGATTCCGTGAATGCATGCTGCACAGGGTGCATCTACATAGCCTACTTTGTGCACTGGAATGATCCTATTCACTTCCAAAGCAATAGAAATGCATTGCGTTGCATCTCTATTTGAGTCGTGGTATGAACAGCTTTCAGGATGATCTCTAAGGTCCCTTCCAATCGAAACCATTTTATGATTCTATGATTCTAACTTAACTGCACCTTGAAATGCACTTGAAATGGTTTCTCCTCAAGTGGAACCAAGGCCAGGTTAAAGTGCCCCTCACATGCTTTGTGGACTCAGGGTGCCTTCCTCAGGAGGAAAATACATCCTTTAGGAGGTCCTCCAGTAATGTACTCACTACATATAAACGAATTTCTGTTAGTAACAGCATGTGCAATGGGGATCATCATCTGGGATGACTGTACAGAAATCTACTTTGTGTTGTCTGTCGGATACAGATTCATCATATGTAGACTAGCAACTAGCATCAAATTTGTTGCCAGAAAACACAAAATACAGATATATACTCCTAGAGCAGTAACAGAACGTGACAAATCAACATGTTGTCCTTCTTTCTTCATGCTGCACCAGTCACTACTGTAGACACAACTTACAGATGTTGGCACGATGGGATATTGGGGTTCAGGGCTCCATCAACTAGCAAAAGAGACATGACATAATTTATGTCAATGATTTCCTAAAGGTAAACATTACTTTTGTTAACTGTTATTTTCATTGCTAACCATAACTGCTCTGAGATTTGGTGCTATGATAAATCAGATCTCGCCACAGTGGTTTAATTATCACTAATCTTTCTGAGTGATGGGTGATCAATTTCATTCACTCCTCTTCATTTGCACTTGTACTCTTCTTCGTCCAGGCATCCTTGAATGATTGTCTCTCTCATCTCATCACAAACCCCAATTTGCTGACTCAATTACTCGTTGATAAGATTTTCTGTCACACAACTCTCCTTATGAAACTAACCCAGCCATTAAACTTCTTCACTGGCCATACAAAATTCTCTGTAAGACCAAAGTTCAAGTGCCTTTTAAAAAAATAAAATAAAATTTTTAAAAATCTGGTGGTGTTGCAGTCTGCCTCCAAAAGATAGATTTTTATATTAAACTTGAACTCTCCTTGATAAACTTGCCTGGGCTCTCTTTACTGTCTTGGATAATAACAGAGCCTATACACCAAACTTTCAACCTAAATAAAATACTCTCCCTCCCCATCAGAACATTCTTGCTCCTTTTTGTTTTACCTGCTTTGTCTTGGATATTAACTGCAAATTTGTACTATTTTCCTATGATATCCATCCCTTTCATTAACTACAATCTTTCATTCATCATCTTATGAAGTAATGAATTTTTTATCATCCATGTACCTCAAATTACTGGAAAATCTACCGTTCTCTAAATCTAACCTTCTGTAAATCCTTCCACCAGATTTCTCATTGCTATCTCTGTGTTGAATAAATGAGGTGGTATTTTGCATCCTCACTTTACCCTTTTACTGACTACAACCCTTTGGATAGCATTGCTTCCACTTTTCAGATGACTTAAACTTAGGCTTCTCTGATTCTTGAAGGACTCATTTTAAGCCCTAAGTACTTTTATTAATCTGTATGGAAAGAAATCTCCTGAATAAAACTTGGTATTTTTTTTGAGAAAAATGCTATTTTTTCCTCATAACTATGGATTTGTCTTAAAATTTTAAACACATTGTTATTTTTGCTGTAAAAAAAAAAAATAAATCACTTTGTCAAAAAAGGACTGAGTGGAAGGAGAATAAGTAGAACACCAGAAAGAAAATTATTTGATTATCATGGATGAAGGACTCCATGACATAAGGACATATAGGTGATGTAGCAAAAAATGTTGACTGTGCAACTGGTTATAGCTCTAAATGATGCTGAGAGTTATAAACAATCAGAAAACCCTGTACAGGCACTTTGAAGGGCTTGATCCTACCATCATATATATGGGTGACCGTCCCTGACTTTACAAAATCAACCAAAGACACAGAGCTTTCAAACGCCACCTTTTATTCAGGAGATGTCCTGCCCTGCAGACTGAATATCTGTGGATGACATTAAATTCATTCAGCTTTTTTTATTATTATTTTTTTTAAAATTATCTTTAACAAAGACCCTCCCTTTCTGAAGAGTGGGTGGAACTATCAATACTACAAAAGAAGGTTTAAAACCGTCTTTAAAACTTGTCAACATAGGTAGATTCAGGTACCTTACAGATTGCACTTGCAATGGTGTAGGAAAAAACTAATCTGTTTAGTTAAGTACATGGACAAGACAGAGATTCTTTTGAGGTCACTAAAGATGTTTATGAAAACAGACAGAAACAGCCATTCACATGAACAAACCAATGCTGAACCCTTAGAGAGGAATTTTCCTCTACTCCGAAACCTTTGACATCTGATTACATTTATTTTTCCATTTCCTATTCAACTTTGGACCTTTCTGTGCCAATCCACCCAACTCTGGACACTACCACCCCTTCCAAGAGAAACCTTTAAAAACAAAGCCAGCAACAACAGGATTGGCATCAGCAGAAATCCACTTTAATGTAACTCTTTTCCTCTTATACTTGATCAGCATATTCCTCTCAGGACATTTTTCTTTTCCCCGCATTAAATGTAGAAAATATATCAGGGATTGAAGATACCAGCCATCCCCATGAGAATGGACACCCGTAGACACTGGACTGTAACATTTGATCTGGAAGGTGACACCAGATGAAGATAACTATAGTGTCATTTACTTGATTGTTTAGTGACTTCATCCTTGGAGGGAAAGCACGTGGTGGTTTTTGGCTGGGTTATACACTGTCCTGCATGGGAGAGATATACCAAAAGCAGAATTTATTCTTAGCTTTAGTCTCTATGACTATGTAACATAATATGGCTCTGAGATAACCAGAGGAAACTGTTGCCTTGCATCATAATGGGCCATCTCTGGTCAAACACTGCTGTTTGTGTGCAAATAAAATAAGCTATATTAAAGATAAGAACCCTGTGAAGCTAATGTCATCACTTCTCTACTGGAAAGCTGACCTGAAAGATCACATACTTCAGCACCCTTTTGACAGCGTAGCTACACTGATGTAACCAGACAGCTGGTGTCAGGAAAGGGAAGAGATCATCATCAACACATTTAATTTTTCATAACTCTACTTAAGTGTCCCCCAGGAATCAATATATCTGAGGAGAAGGGGGCCTGTTTTTTTAAATGTTTTGCTCAGTCCAGTATTTTGCCCACTGCTTTTGATTTGGGTCCTCTCTGAGTAGAATGCAAATAAAGCAACATTCAAGTTTAAGCACGGTAGAGCTTTTCAACGCAGAGTAGCTGAGATGGTTTTAAACGAGACAAATTTCAGCAAGAATAGAAAGTGCTAACAGCTTTTTGCCAAGGGACTTTTCATGGCACAATTATTTTGGTCTTTTTATTTAAGTCTGAAATATCCTTTTTTTTTTTTTTTTTTTTTTTTTTTTGCTAGCTGCCTAATGCTCTTCTTTAGAAAGTTTAATTCCTGCCAAAATACATATACCATTTCCCAGCTTAAAGTGTCTCTGAATTGCTACAGGAAGATACAGTTTCAAAAGGCGACAGAAGGTCTTTGCTAGCAGAACTATAGCTCTCTTTCCTTTGTGGCATTATTCAGCTCTCTCAATGGTTTGCAGTTGGAGAGAGCTCAAGAGAACTGTATGACCCCGCGCATGTCTGCAGGTTTGGACCGGGACACGCTGCCGCTATTAGAGCTCAGCGTGTGGGAGGTGAAGTCTTCTGTATGCAAGTAAAATGTAGGGTTCTTTCCGGCTTTCCCTTCCGAAGCTTGCATTGAAGCTACATTTTCCCGGTTTTAGCTCGATTGCCATTCAGCAAATGCAACCTTACGAGTTCTGCAGCGTGTGGGAGTCAGCATGTGTACCTTATCTTGTCTTTCTATCGCATACAAGGAGAATATTTTTAGCCTTCAGCATCTAATTAAAAAAGGTGAGGCTGACATCTTCTTCCATGCCTGGGCTAGTGACACAGAGCATTGCAAATGACTCTCTGCTGGGCAGAGGGAAGGTGAGCTTTGTCTAGCTTTGTGCCTCAATTACAGTCCCATGCTGGCAGCCAATTTATTCCAGCCGCCAAAGCGCTTGTTTTCCTACATCCAGTCCCTGGTTATAGAAACCATAAGCTCTGCTGATCTGTGGCAAGGAGCAGCATGAAGGAGAATCTTAGCCCTCTCTGGAAAGAAAGAGGAATTAATGGGTAGACCTCGGGGGGACGGAAGGGGACTTTAATTACCACCCCAATCCCTACGGAGTTGAAGAGATGGTTTGAACTCTAACACTGCTGCATAATTCTGACATGCAGCCACATCAAAGTTTTGAGATTAACCAACATTGCTTTTATTCCATACGCATAGCTGAAGATTTTAAATAAGAAGCACAGGTTTACACGTATTTCCACTCCAAATTGCGCAAGAAGATCGCTTTTGCTTAATAATGCCTAGAAACTGTACTCGGCAGCTTGACTTATCTTTGTCCCTAGCTTTAATTAAGTCTATTTTTTATTTTGTTTTATCTCTCACTTTCTTAATATACCCAAATTTGGGTTTTAACTAATGAAAATAATAGATTAATAATAATTACTCTTATTACAATATTTTGGAAATTATTTGAAATGTTTTAGACCTAAATTTAGGTATAGCAAATTGTACTACGTTGACTTTAATGATGGGATTAGATTTGCATTGTTAACAGCAGCATAAGAATACCATACTAAAAAATGTAGATGTTATTAGTTCAGTATATTGCAATTTGAAAGTGCTTTCTACAGAACTCCTTTAAAGGAGTTGCTCATCAGCACCATGTTGCTACACAACCTGAAGTATATAATTTGCTTGCTTTAGAAAAAGTGCCCTTGTTCTTCTAGGTCAAGGAGGTATAATACCAATTAAAGTACTAAGAGAAGGCAACATAGTCTATTAGACAGCTGCATTTAGCTTTAAAAAGCAAGAAGAAAATAATACCTTAAAAGAACCACAGAATCACGTGGAAAAAATAAGCTTAAGCAAGGGAAGGAAGATACTCTATTTTTTTTTTTTTTACATTTCTGTTTAATACCCTTTAATATTAATGGGAATTATAACCAAATTCATTAAAAAAAAAAAAAAAGAGAAAAGAAGAAGCACTGTGAAAATGTTTTAAGAGATGGAAGCAAACAGGAAATGGAGAAAGAAAGCTGTGACGAGAAAAGAGAGCCTCTTCACAAATAAGAGAGACCAGTCATTAACAGCTAAATGTTAAAAAGGAACTGGAGTGATGTGACAGCAGTAGTGATACTTAGGGACCGTGGATAAAAGAACAACTAGTTGTCTGCTATTAACAATAAAAATACAGGTAGGTGTGAAAGGCACAGTCTGTGGGGGAGGACGGGGTGCTGGAGGTCTCTCCCTGAAGTTCCTGTGGTCACTGACCCGGCACTGACATCAGTCCCCACCACCCTACACAACTTTTCTACCTTTGTCAAACAATTGCCTTATTAAGAGAGATCAAATATAGAAGAGGAGCCTGATTCCGAAAAGACATCTCCATTAATAAAATAAACTGCCCTCACCCCCATGTCAGTGTTCTAAGCTACAAGTCAGATTCATCATTAAAGAGAGAATACTGAAGACAAGTAGCAGATTGATCTTAAATTCAGCTCTCCTAGAGAGGCATCTGTTCTCACCTAGACCTCTGGGCTCCCTCTGTGGCCGAGAGAAAGCAAGAGAGACATCTATGGGGACATTCATTCAATCTAAAAACCTGACGTATAAAATACGTGAATTGAATTACCCTCTGGAAGCTCTGGTCTTCTTGACAGTAAGTTGCTGCCAAACGGACTGGATTGGAGTACTTAGTAAAAGTCAGATGAGCAAATCTTGTCTGTAAGGTTCTCCGGCAAGACCCAAGACAATGACTGCGGTTCAGCATAAGCCCGTTTGGTGAATTACCTTGAAGGAACCAATTTTCAAGACCTAACCATTACAAAACAAAACCAGGTATAAAAGCTAAAAAGCATTGCTTTTCACCTTAGTTCCAAATTTTGTATTTTGTCTTCCTTCCCACATAAAACTAAGGTAGAATATATTAAAATACAAAATTCTTTTGTATGAATGAATATGAATGGCTGCATGAAAAAAAAAAAATAAAAAAGTGATACTTCCTTGATGAACATCTAGAAAACCATGGACACTGGAAAGAGCTAGTCAGATGAGTCAGTTGATATTTTAGTATCAAATGAGAGACAATAGGGCGGGGATAATCTGTAAAAGGCACTGCAAACGACCATAATCCCAGAGCTAACTGAACAGAAGAGACAGAAGAAATTGAGAGGATGCAGAGAGCAGCAATACGGCAGAAGATACAAACTAAGTAATTGATCTTTTTATTGGCATCGGAGGTTTAGTGATCACTTCTTCTGTCGCATGACACTTTCTCACAAAACCTCCCTGAAACTTGCATGGAAAAATATTCTCTCTCAAAGATGATTTCTCTCCCACATTGACAAACGAGTTCTTTTGCTACTTTGAGGGGGAAGAAATTACTGCTTTCTTAAAATAGGTTCCCACTGTACTAGTTCCTCATTTTCTGATTATTATATTTGGCAAAAGTGTTTAGGTCGATAAAAAGTAAATTCCCTTAAGCTAACAGCAAAGAAGATTCAAGGAGACTTCATTCTAGGCAATACCACTGAAACATTTTGGACGGATCTGGCTAGCAGTAGTAAAGATTTTCCAAAAACTAAGTCATCAAATTTATTTCTGTACGTGTCTATGGCTTTTCCTCAGGCAGCCCACTGAGCACTCTGAACTGGTAGCTGCCAATCACTGCAAAGGGATGCTAAGGCTGGTATTTCAGGCTCCTGTAATTAGCATGCTGTTCACTCATTCTCCCCATCCTAATTATGACTAATCCATGCTGAGTCTTACTGCACTGTCCCTGGTGTGCCTTATTCATCTGTATGCACTCTAACCCATAGCATCACTTGGGCACATTTAAACTGTAGTGTTTTATTTGCAACGCTGTGGTCTGGAGCAACCCAGCCGTTAGCGCGGTGCACAACAGGCCAGATCGTGGCTCTGCAGTTACAAGCTGCACCAGCGATACGGGAGAGACTGCCTCAGAGATGGTGTCTGCTTGGTCCTCACAGAGTACTGGGTCACATGAGACAGAGGTGGGAGGACTCCTCGCCGAATGTCCTACAAGCATCCCAAGTTGAGAAAGGAGCACCTTGCTTCCCGGAGTAAAAGGGATATTGGAAGGGTGAAGCGGGCACCTCTGGCATTGCCCCACCATCAGCACGTCCCTAAGAACAGCACAGCCAGGAGCTGCCAAGCCGGCTCTTGGTGGGTACCTGCCCCCAGCCTCCCTAATTTCCTCTTTGCAGCTGGTAGCACCTTCAGGAGAAAGGTACAAGGGATTGCTAAGGAGTACTACAGCACAAACTCAGTACAAGTAACAGTAACGTTCCTCCTCCTCGGTAAGTGGTTTTGGAGGGTGAGAATTCAGCTATGGGCATCCCTGGTGCTAATCTCATTCACAAGGTATAACGGACATGAAACAAAGCAAACCCCTCCCCCCTCCAAACACTCCAAGCCCTCCAAAGGTGGTGTAGCTGCTTCATTCTGCAGTCATTATATCAAAAAGCAACATAACTCTGTTTAATTCACTGGAAGCAAAAATCGAACCGTGACTTTTTCCAAACACCTCTCTTAAGTACCAAGAAGGAGAGAAATTTTATCTTTTAAGTGTGGTGTGCATGGTTATTGCTGAAAGGATTATAAAAATAACTTGCAGTTCCCATTAGTTCAAGTTTGTTTGATCTGAAAGCATTTATAGGAACTATATCTAAGTTGAATTTGCAGTGCACTACCAGAACCCTAAGCAGTTAGAACACCCACAAGAACATAATTGCTTTCCTCAGCTTTTCCAGACCCATTTTTTTTAAGTTTTGAAAAATCTTTTACAAACTGAGTGTTTAAATTGTTCCTAAATGGCTTTCTATACTACTTCAGAATGGGAGAACCGTGTATTTAGTTTTTTTTTAATTTTATTTGTGACTACACTTGAAACATTCATCTGCTTTCAATTTATGCTTCTAGAAATCATCCCACTAGGTCTTGAATATTTGCATTTAGGGTATATTAAGGTAAGCAAAACTCATGTAACTCTTCTTTACAATATAAACCATGATAAATCCTGAAACATAAGAGAGATCGTGGTGAATACAGACTTTTAAAAAAACATCTTCAGGACTTTACAGGGAATATCTGTGTTCTTTCTATTTATGTGATTCTAGACTACTTTTCTGTGTTCGCTTTTCCTATTCGGAAAGTAAGAGATATGTAAAAAAAAAAAGTTGCTTTATTTAGAGGTTTATCTTTTACTAAAAGTGCCTGTTTTGCTGCTCTTTAGATAACACTGATATGCATTATAGTTCTATTGCAGTTCATTTGCTTGTTTGAACATTTATTTATGGGACCTGTACTTCTTTCAGGATAATCAGATATAAGACATATTAAATGTCATGAATATTCATAAGTTTTCAACCTCACTATAAATAGCAATCCAGCAACCTGCCTTCATGAAGTAAAGGAGATCTTAAATATAGATTATAAAGAAGAAAGTATGCATGCTTCATTACTTATTTGGATTTACATATAGACCCATTTAGCACAACTTGTACAGATGCTAACTTAAAAACTTAGTATCATCAAAAGCAGGAACCTGTCTACCTGAACACTTAACCAGTGCAACAGGCTACGTTATAAAAAGAAGAATATCTACAGAACTGGGATCCTTATCACATAATAAACATGGTCCTATATGACACATTGAGCATAAAAATAATTTAGTAAGTCCTGATTAAATACAGATCACTGGTGGGAAAAATTTCTTGCAATGTTGAAAAATTTACTCCTTTACTTACATTAGCTGATTCTTTGTATTATTTATTAACACTAGTAAGACTAGAAAACAACACTACACATCTTTGTCAGAGAGTACTACAAACAAAACCAAAACTCTGAGCTTGAGGAGATACAGGTTTTATTCCAATGAATTTCACCCTACCCGTCCACGTGCAGACTCACCACTACAGCAGCCTTGAGACTGATTTGCTCTACTGGTTTGCCTGTGACCTCTTTGTCCTCAGACTTTGTCATAAACAAGCAAAACAAATTAGGCATTACCGGTACTCTGAAGTACTTCAGCTATAAGAAAATTATTGCTTATTTCTCACTGTTTTATTTTTCTGTAGAACAATGGCCCAGAAGCAGAAACAGCTCTGCTAGTGAGATATCACAAATTCAGTGACTTTTCCTTGATTCTATTTAGTATGGATTTGAGCAGCTTATGAGCGCGGGTCAGATGAAACTTTAAATCTTGTAATAGGAGAGTTATCTCAAATAACAGTGGTCTTTGCAACATATTTTTCATTCTTTGCTATATAGGCAACCATGCTCTGCAGAATATCTGTTTTGCTTGTCATCTTCTAAAACACATTATCTGTCTTAAACATCAGGCAGAAAATATCCTGAAGAGTATTAAAACAGAAATACCTTTGATATGGTATTCCTTAGAAATGTTTTAACTTTTTCTTCATGCGTTTTAAACTGTCTTTGATGAGGCCATGCAGAACACACCTTGATATTAGTTTAAAGCTCCACCTCTTTCCAAAAATTCTTCTATTGATTAGATCAAATCTCAGCAAGTTCTTCATCACATTCAAGGTCTGTGACGCAACATACTGATTTAGGCATTTCATTAATTCTAAGTCTGTAGAACCTGCTTTATATTTAGAGGCTGATCTCCAAATAATTTAGATGTTGGCTCTCTGTAATCCCCATTAACATTAGTGAAAATGATCACACGTTTTATGTAAACCTCAAAACAACAGGCAGGCCATTTCTGTGTTTCTATGAAAACGGTAACAGGAATACTCTAGAACAGTGTCTGGGAATTCAGTGATTCTCCTAAGAGAACGCTGCAAATAACTATAATATTGGTTGCTATTTCTGCAAAACAAGAACAAAGGTTTTGAAAGTGCATGCACAATTCAACATTTCGTACACTGTTCTTAACTGTATAAAGCCCCTTTTATAAAATGTGCTCTAGTTACTTCTGCAGAAAGACTTAATGCCCGCCCTTGAAATGTCATGGCAACAATGGAGCAAGGAGCATTTTAGGACATGGTGGTCTTGGGAAACAAGCTGCAGAACCTATTTAAAACCTGAATCAGATGAAGGATAAATTCAGGATTCCGCCAGAAGAAAAACTACCAACCTGAGTTTAAGTCAGTATTGCACTACACCAAAAACTGTAAATGCCTTTTAAAAGATGTAAATTGGAGAAAAAGTGGATACCACATGCTTTTTTAATTGTTTACTTGTGGTAGACTCATCTGAAGTATTTCAGATTCTTCCCTCTCATTCCACATTCTACAGTGACTTAGTTGTGAGGTTGTTAATGAATTGAATTCCAAAGGTGTAACTGCACCAATTCACTAAGAATTCAGATTCAATTAAAAGTGAATGTGGAGTATGTTTTTTGTAGGTATCATGTTTACTGTTGAAGGCTATGATAATCTTTAGCTCAACTAGAAGAAAAGTTTTTTGATAATGACGGGCAGCAAAAATAGATGGTTTGTTTTCATTTCGTTTCTAGTTAGTGTATTTCTTTAATATTTAGTAAATATAGCAAACCTTAACCAGCTTTTGAGTAAAATTTCTGTTACCGAGTAGGGAGAAAAATAATTTTACAATTGATAAATTTCAGCAAGTATACGTAATTCAGCTATCTCAGATAGTTCCAAAACTCAAAGGCACTTTCATGCAAGTGACCATAAGCAATGGGCATAGCTGCAAGGAGATTTGTCCCCCCTCGCTCACGCTATCACTGAGACTGTGGGAGGAGACAACTAAGTGGGAACAACGTTTCTCTGACCATATACCATCTTGAGTGGGATTAGAGCAGCAGACATAGATACAGAGAGGGCAGTCAGAATGACCTGTGGGGAAAAAAAAAAGCGCTCCGTATTGTTGCTCTTGGGTTGGGGCATCTGGACACGCTCCCTCATACTGGGGACTGTAGTGATGGAGGGAGTCTTATTCAAGGAACAAAAAGATTTAGTCTGGAAGGTAGAATCCACTGAAATGTTCTTTCTAATAAGCTGTGAAAATGTAGTGGTAAAGAAGCAAAAAAAAAAAAAAGGGGGAGGGGGGAGAGCATGGCCTGTGTGAAGTACAAAGGGTTATATCCCAAGATGTTTGAATTCAGTGTTTGGTTGGTATTTTATGTCCAGATGCATATAGTAAAAAGAGATGACCCCATCCTTGACAAAATAATGAGAATTTCTTGAGGATATTACATTTATTTTTGAGGCCTGGTTGGCATTTGTATAAAAAGAATTCAAGCTTAGTTATCAGCAAGGATGTGCAAAAAGCCAACAGCAAGTGAAGTCTCACAAAATGGAAATCATGGCATAAGAGTTTTACTTCTGATAATCTTTTCTTGCCTTCTGTATTATAGGAATTGCAGTAATAAATTGAGATGTATGTAGTCCTTGAGATGCCAAGCATTCAGAACAGAGGGACATCAAAATCCAGACTGTGATTTAACTTCAACTTTCTTGTGTTAAAGCGTCAACAGAATCTCTGATATGTCAAACAGCTAAATCTTCTATTCATTGATTGGTTTGCCCAGAATGAATGAGAACTAACCCTAAGTGAACATACATGTTCACAGTAAATTCCCTCTGCAAATGTTCTAGTGAACAGCAGCGCTAAATAACTTCAATCGCCTCATGCTTGGTTAGTATCAATAATACTCTTTATAGCGCTGAACAAACACAAACTAATTAAACTTGACAATACCCTAGATGCCGTAGTTAAGCATTTCTCCACTGCACAGGAAAAAAAGAGAAAAAAAGAGAAAAAAAAAATAGAGGTCTAATTGCCCAATGTCTTCATTTATAACAACGGACGTATGGACAAACTAGGTACATTTATGTCACCTATAAGTCAGTTCATACTCTTTCATTAGTTGTTCTGATTTTGTACCTATCGAGTCACTTGGGAATCACTTGGGTAGTGACTTCACTGTGACTAAGACACTATCTGGAAAGGTCAGAATTATATCTGAGTTACGCTGATGCAAATGAGATTGAAAACCTACTCCTGTTCCAGTCCACGTTGATCTTTATTACTGTTCAAACAGACAAGGAGAAGGTGCCAACTAGAGTATCTGCAGAAACACATTAAAGAAATACCACCAGTGGAATAGGAGCCCCAGAATAATTGCACAAGTGCAATTTTTTTTTTTTCTTTTCCTAACAGCAGTAGTGGTAGTTTGGATAAGGCAAATTATGAAATAAATTCATGAGAGACTGAAAAAGGCTTTTATACTTTGGATTTCTTCAAAACTTAAAATACATTTGTATAAGTTAGAGAAATTAATTTTAAAGATATAAGCTATAAACACTTGGGCAAAAGTGTATGGCATGCTTTGTAGTCTTTGAGCTGGGCTCCTGAATGACAGAAGAAACCTATGCAGGAAAAAGTGTGTCAGGAATCTTGTCTGTCTCCCTCCTCCAACTGTATCAGTTGTTCTAATAAAATCATGGAATCATAGAATTGCTGAGGTTGGAAGGGACCTTTAAATCATCAAGTCCAACCATTACCCTACCCTGACAAAACCACCTCTAAACCATGTCATCAAGTACCACATCTACCCTTTTTTTAAACACCTCCAGGGATGGCGAATCCACCACCTCCCTGGGCAGCCTATTCCAATGTTTGATAACCCTTCCAGTGAAAAAAAATTTCCTAATATCTAATCTAAACCTCATCTGACATAACTTGAACCCATTTCCTCTCGTCCTATCACTTGTCACCAGGGAGAAGAGGTCAGCCCCCACCTCTCTACAACCTCCTTACACGTATTTCCCCACTTACAACCTTAAACAATCACAGCTATACAGTCATTAATCACTCCATAAAAAAATATAAACACAAACACCCAATGCACATTTTCCTTTTAAATGTTTGGTAGATGTTTAATTATCACTTTCCTTATTAATAACAACATTTCTCAGAAAGAAAATACTTATTTTTTTACTTCTTAACATAAAATATAAAAAGAAAATATCCTACAGCCACAAAATTTTTAGGGCTAGATCTGGAGCAAGCAGAATTCATATAGCTTGGTTTTAACTAACTTTCTACATTTGAAAACTGGTCCTTCATTTCTTTTTGGTTTTGGCTTTGACAAAATGACTGCTGTATATTTGTTAGCAGTTTCAGTATTTATGACTTATCATACTGCTAGATGCACATCCATAATGTACTAACAGTGCAATTTAAGGATTATGAAACTTCAGGAAGCATCTAGATTATCCGCAAAAATATGTAATAAAAACACCGCACACAATTACACGTAGTTGCCTCGAAGCAAAATACAGATGTATTCTGTCAGCAGGCTACGTCCTGCTATGTTAGTACTGGTGCAGAGACAGGAGTGGGAGCTGTGACTGTGCAAGGAAAGGTGTATCGGGCACACACTAAGGAAATACCCTTCTATTGCACCAGCAACTGAGAAATGAAATGATTACATCTGTATCAATCAAGCAGTGTCACAGAAATAAAATCATGGTAATGGGACTGTTATCACAGGATCAATGCCGCCTGTTTTGAAATGTCTTCGGCTTCACCTTGCGGCCTCAGCATTTATGTGGCAGCAAAAAGCCATTATCTGTTCTATTTCAGTGACATTTACTCTTTCTCCTCATCTGTTCAGATGTCCATTCTTTGATGGCTCTAGTATATCATGCTTTTCGCACTCTGGCAGTTATGGACGCGACCATTTTAGGCCACTTGGATGCTTTGGGTGAGAGAGGCTTTTCCTCCCTTTTCTGAAAACATCATCACAACTGAAATTCTGTTGCTGTAATTACATGATTGCATTTTCTTTATCCACTGGATGCTGCCTCCATGAAATCATATTAGTGCAGTACCATCTCTGGATCAGGCGCAAAAGCTTTCTCGGCACTAAAACAGTGAAGTTCCCCGAAGTAAGCTATGGAACATAATTTAAATAAGTGACAAAAAGCATAGTCTAGTTGTAAAAGTAGTTGCTGAAAGGCGCAAAGGATCTCAGAACTGCCACTCGTTCATAGATTTCACTGCATCTCAGTTACTTCACCACGACTGTAGGTTTGTGCTATGAAAAAAACAAAACCAAAGCGCAATTATCACAGGGAGGGAGCAACTCTACACAGAAATCAGGGAGCGTACATGCAGTACTTAGGAAGGACGTAGGACATTTGAGAAAAACTGCGTAGGGCAGCTGAAAATTTGCCTCTTACCCTAATCTTCAAGGATAACGTAAGGATTAAGTATAGGTTTGGCATTCCTTAGATTGGTTTTTTTTTCTTGTCAAAACAGAAGTAAAGAGCACAGATTTTTCATTGAAGATTGTGAAAGTACAGTAATGCCTTCTTTCTACTTAAACTTTGAAGACCCAGAGAAGCTGGATATAAATCTATAATTATTACGTATAGATACTACTCTTTAAAGATAGATTAATATTAAAGCACTAATGTCTGCCCAAGACTTGACTTGAAAGACAACACAGCTCTCAAATATTCAGAATAGTAATTTACCTATAGTCAAATGACTGTTTTACTAGAGTAACTACTAGTAGTAACGCTCTTTAATTTATGCAATTACAGGTGGTTTATAGTAAATGTAGATATTTTTACAGACTGCAATTTTTTTCTGACACTGGCAAATTGGTTCTATGATTTTTATTATTTAAATTCAAAAGGCTAAGCCTTTGGGGGAAAAAAAAAAAAAAGGAAAGAAAGCATAGCAAAAAACGGTTGCAATTTACTCAGTGGAAATCTAAAACACCAGGTGCAGAAGAGACAAACAGCTTTCAGATTTTTAGTGCATTTTCTTTGCAAAAACAGGCCTTCAATCAGCACAAAAACCTGCCCCCTCATCGAGGGTGACAGCAGCAGCGTAGTTGCTGCTCCAGGGAAAGAACTGAGCAAGGCAGGCTGTCAGGGACGGTTACAGCCGGCTCAACTGCCAGAAAACACCTCAAACGGAAGATAACCCTTTTTCTAGAAAACGAAAAGTCCACTGAACGATACAATGTTTATCATTTCAAATTCACCTCACTAATTACTCTAATCAGACAGTCGCCACACCAATGAAACACGAGAGAGACTTGAGACGTGCAGCACAGACTACGTACGCTAGAACTGGAGTTATCAGCACAGACTGGGATTGCCCACTGCTGGTACGCCTGACGGTACAGCCCTGCTGGCGCAATCCCAATATTGAGGCAAGATAATGCCAAATCAGCACGACTGAGAGGGGGGATTATGAAATGATACCATACCTCACCTGCAGCTAGCACAGATTGGTTAAGGCAAGAAGCACCATGTTTATTTTCTTGTTAAGAAATACCTTAATTTTCTTTTTCAGTTGTGGACATTATGAATTGTAACTAGAAAAAACAAGTATGAAAACCTCACATCCTTTTAAGAACAAATTAAATATAGGTTAATTTTTCAGATAATGATTACAATAAGATGATGACATGTTTATAAAGCATCCAAAGGTAAACAAGTTCAGCTGCGGAAGGGAAAACTAAAATGACAAATTAGGCGGCATATTAAATATTAAGTGGTCGTTAAACAGGAAATAAGGCCAAAACCACTGCCTGTTTCCAGAAACCCTTCACCACATAGTAGACTCTAATGATTGTGATGGTGTCTATGAACATACTGGGCAATATATTTGAAGAAGATATGCACGGCATAAAAAAAGGCAACATGATGACGTTACCACTGGAAACCATCCTGTTCTCAGAACACAGGAGGCCAAGGAAGGCATCAATAGTTCTTGAACGACACCACCAAGAGCAGCAGATGTGTTGTAAAGATGGCCAGGTATGAAGTCTATGACTCCAGGTTGGAAACAATAACGTGTTCGCTGCATCTAACAAAAATTTGGTTTAGAATAAATTTGTTTGATTTCCAGTTCACAATTTATACGCGCTGGATAAGCTACATATTGTTCAAAACAATGCAGTAAGGCAGTTGCAGCCATATTTTTACCTTGTTCCAATCTCTCTCCGTTAGGCAGACATTCCTGATGGTTGAGAGAAAGCAGCTGAGTATGTCCAGCTGGGAGAGCAGTTGGGGCTGTCAAGGAGAAGGGAAAGCAGGCAGGTAACCTGCTGTGTGGGGGCAGCTGGGATGCTGCTCCGAGGAACAAGAGGTTTCCTGCAGCAGCGAGCCAGCCCTGAAAACGAGCAGAAAGCAAGGGGGCCTGGGTCAACCGGAAAAGGAGATGGAAGCAGAAAGGATCTGGAAGGCTTTGTTTTCAATAGGTCTCAATCAGCAGATGGGAAGCTGCTGTTGAGTGACTTATGACGTAGCTACAAGTTTGTTTCTCCATTAGAGAAGAGTTTTGAAGTCTTGGGCGCCTTTTGCTATCTTTTGGCTTGCTCTCGGTGAAGCTAAGCCAGGCACTTCCATTCCTAGGCTGTGGCCAACTCAAGACTCCTTTGAAAACCCAGAAGAATTCTTTATACCTAGGCAAAGTTTTCTTGACACAATGTGTGATAAAGACTTTGTCTTTCTAAACATTCAGAATACTTAGACACTCATCTTGCAAATGTAAATGGATTGATGCCCTTTCATTTTATACTAAACGAGTATGGAAATTCGTGTTTAGTTGCGACACAAGCCTTACGATACACTTCATGCACTGCTGGTTAGTATCCACTCATTAAAATCCACTTTTTCATTCATTGAAAGGATTTACATAACTACAAAAAATACATATGCAGTGGAAATGGGGAAGGAAAACTCATTAGCTCAGGTCAACACAGCTATGGTTTACACCTGTGCTTTCTTCTCAGTTATCTCCCTTCTTCAAGGAAACATCTGAAGGTAAACATTTAACCTCTGTCCATGTCAGAAAGTATCCACACATACTGCTTAGGAAAAATGTTTTTCTGAATCTTAAGTTCAGGTTATTTTTGCTACAGTTTAAAAACTCAGAAAAAATGTTGAGCAAAAGTATCACTGCTGGGACATTCCTCTTGATTCAGTGGTCCAATTATGAATGTCAAAAACAAATGTAAATTCATAGAACCAGATACAACCTGTTCTACAGTAAAACAGATAACTAGCTTGGCCTCTCTTATACCATGACAGCTAGCATAAAGCAAGTTTCCAGTAAAAAAAAAAGGCTGTGAATGCAGGCTATCATAAGCTGTTTGCCTCGTCATCAGGATTTGTTCTAAAAATCGAATAAACGTGCCAGTAGGGCTATACAGTTGTTTATCACTTTCTGTATGCTAATTTGTCTAATTAAGTCATGACAACAACGTGAGCAACTTTGCAAAGAGTGCAGAGTTTGCACTGCAGCCATCATGATCTAATAATGCAAGGCAGAATACCGTAAGACATTAGAAACAGAGGCAATGCTGCAACTCCAACATATCACTTTCATTACCTCTGTCAATCAGTTTAACAAATAGAGCGGTGACTTATTCATGCAAAGACCGTTGTTTACTTCATTAGATAAATGCTTACTTGTTTCAGGGTTGGGTTTGGGTTTTGGGGTTTTTTTTGGGGGTGGAAGGAGGGCGTCTTCTTTTTTTGTGTGTTTTGCAAACCAAGCCCTTCCAGCTCCTATGAATGACCTCGTCTGCTTCATAAACTACCCACGAAAGCAATATGATCAAAGAATGAACAGAGAGATTTGAAAAATGTTCATGCATGGGTATGGATGTGCACAAGCTCACACAAAGAGGAACATTCATATTATTACGTACACGCGGTAGCTTCACCAACTGCTATTTCAAACAGTACAGCAGCCATTCTGATAGTACATCTAATAGCACCCATGGGAACTACTGAATTTGATGTTTAATACAAAGCAGCTTGCTGAAAATATGATCACTTCCTACTCTTTTTCTAGAAGGAAAAAAATAAAATTTGAGTCCTTAAGAGCTGTTTCCTGTATTCCGACAGACTGAATACTTATTAGAGCCCATACTACTCTTACAAAGGAAGAAATTTTCAGTAAACTATGTAGATATTCTCACACAGTATAGTGCAAATTCACAAGAGGCAGCACTAACTAGGTAGTAGATGCTTGAGGATATGGGTGCACTTTGAACAAAATCACCACGTCTGTACAATTTCTGTCTCCTACCTGCCTGATCAAATCAGCCGCTCATTCATCCATTCCCATGTGAGATGTTTTAATATTTCAAATCACTAAACAGCTTCATAGCACCTTTTGCATCCAGAAAAGTTTCCACATGTTAAAAATTTTCAAGAGAGTACACAAAATACAAAACACACTTTCTCCTGGGAATGCAGCAAGATTTTTTTTTTTTAATATTAACAACAACAACAAAAAACACCAAAACCCAAACACAGTTTAAGTGATGTTTTCTTACAGTCTTGTAGAATTAGACTACTTTGAATGAAGTACAAAAATACAAAGGAACCAGAATCTTTAGTTTGTAATCAAGAGAGAAATTATTTTTTTTTTTTTAGCTCTGTAGAAGCACAAGTTCCCGGACTTTAAAGTAACTTTTTTTTGTTTTGTTACACAGTGATTAATCTTACTAAATATTGGAGAGTGATACGTATGTTTTCATGTTTCATACTGCTCTGATCAAGAATAACTAAGGCACATGTTTTTTGAGTCATTAAGATATGAAATACCGTTCAAATTAAAAAAGCAACAACCCTGATAATAAGCAAAATCAAGCTCCAAAACTTTTGAAGTTGTGAAGAGCTTTTGATACTTAAAAAAATTCACAAAAAAAGAAACCCAACAAAAACTGAAGATTAAGCATGTTTTGAAGTTCTAATATGACAGACTGATTATATTGCTGCAAGGAAAAAGTTCATTATTTTACTTTTACTGTGAACTTTTACCCAGGGAACCATGACCAAACCAGTACTACATCAAACATTACCTCAGTCATCCTTAATTCTTAATCCTCATTCCTAGAATTTCTGAAGCTTTATCTCATTCAAGTGCTTTTGTTTATGGCCATATTAGTGCATCTTTCCATGTTTACAGATACGTCATTATAAAAATATATCAAACGCACAGTCTTTTCAGAGAAGGGGTGGTTGCTTCTGGGTTTTCATTGATTCAATATCCAAACACGAGAATCCAACCTCACTGTAACTCATTTCCCCAAAAGTTCTTCATTTTTGGAGAGCATACCTTGAGTTTCCTTCCATGTCCCCTGCCGACATGGGTGCACCTAATGTGTGAAGGTTAAATATAGTCTCAGCACTCTGCTGTGCCACTGCCTCCCCCTCACGCACAATGCACTATCATGCTAGCATTACTATTGACATTAACTTCCATTGGGAGATTTCCACAAGTTCCGCAGTCCTTTAAGAGGTGGCAGTTCGCCTGTGCATCCTTCTCTTTTGGCCCTTATAAATTCTGCTAATGACAATATGAATACGCGTGCATCTTTCTTCATTTTAGTCTATAGTAAGCATGATGGCAGTTGTAATTCCACCTTTTACAAAGATAATCTATCCCGAAAAGTTCAATGTCCCCATATATTAATGATATAATCATACTACATTTCAGGTATATTTTCTAAAAGTTGATGGGTATAGAGGAAAATACTTTTTTTTTTAAAAAATGACTAAATCATTCTGATAAATTACTCAGAATTACCAGACTTTTGATTCAGAAAAATATTTATAACAAATTCAGTGCCATGTCATTTCTCGGAACCAAACCAGTCTTGAATAAGATACATGGTGTTACAAAGGAGGAACTACAAAATGTCAAATGCGTCAAAACACAAATACAATTCTATGACCTGCTGTCCTGAAAAGCGCTAACAATGCCGGTAGCTAGGTGTCTCAATATTCAAACATCAGAAGTTTGGTGATTCTTTTTTTTAGTGGTCAGAAGACCTCCACTTGCCCCACCATACTTCCTGTTTTGCAAACTTCTCCTGGGAGCTACCTGTTGCAATTTCATTTCCCAGAGGCAGATCAAATACTTTTGTCTCTCAATTCACAGTTCCTGTGCTATGTGAGGTTTTCACATTACCACATATTTTAGTTGCCAGAATTGATATCTCTGAAGTCCCTTCTCTGTTATGGATCGCTCTCATTACTAATTTCCCCCTGTTTTGTGGTGGCTTTTTTTCTCTTTTAAAAAAAATAAATATCTTTTTAATCTTTGCCTATGGAGGATGGCTCTATTTTGAGAAGAAAAAAGCAAAATAAGACTGAAGCAAAGTATGCTACATATTTCAGAAAAGTGGGTTATTTGGGTTATTGAAATGGAAGCGAAACAAGACCTTTTTTTTTTTTTCACTTGAATACTGTATGAGCGCTGTTTTTCCCTAGAGGGATTAATTTTTCCATTCCTCCAGCTTTTTGAGAGTTCTTAATGAATGGGTAAGACAGAAACAGGTGTCAAGCAAATACATTGCAAACATACCACACTTTGCTGCTGTGTAAAGCTGTTTCACTTTGTGTGTCCAAACCTCTGGTCTCTTCTTTGTGGCCGAGATGTCACAACCAGTTCCACGATGATTATTTACTCTTTAATTAGGCACGCAACTTATTTTCAAGGACTTGGCTCCATTTGTACCTTTCAGTGAGTAACAGTTGATTTCATTACTTGATGCCACTGAAAAGTATTTCATCTTTTCCCAAACACAGTCCTTCCCTTTCCTGTGTCATGAGGAGTTTTTAACAGTCTCATGTGTTCTCTTGATTATCTCGAGAAGTATCTACGATTATCTATTGTGATCTGTGATTTACGGTGAAACATTTTTACAACAGGTTGATTTTCTTTTTGGTACTATTCAGCTATCTTCTTGTGTAATAGGCTTGATGGTAGCTTTAATGTCCATGGAGAAGCTTTTTACTGCTGATGGTTGGTAGCAATAGCTATTAGCCAAGATATCTTGGCACTTTATGGTATGCCCAAGGATGTTACGCAACATTAAAAGACCCGTTATTCATTTCTCTGTCGTATATAATTTCCCTCATATCAAGAGGAGAAGAATGAATAAAGCACAGTATTAGATTTCCCTTTGCTCTCAAAGTTGCAGTCAGGTAATTCTACCCACCAGCGTGCTGTAACATTCAGTGTGCTGTAACGTTCAGCCTTGCACAAGCGAAAACATAGGTTAGCGGGTTGTTATGGTTATAAAGCGTGAAGAATTGTGGAGGCAAGGGTGACATTTGTCAGGTATAGCCTAACTTAAAGGCAAAAACTTCAGCCTTCCTAAATGAAGTTAATAATACTTGTTAGCTGCAGTTAGCGTTCTGACACATAGTCAGACATTCTTGGTTTACCTTCCTGAAGGTAACAGAAAGGAGGCACAGAAGATAAACCACAACAGGGGAAGACTGTAACAGTTACTGGTAACCAAGTGAGCAGTTGGTTTTGCTCTCGTTCAGACTGCCGCAGGCTCTGTAGACGGCATATAAAAACAATGCAATGGAGATGTGAATTTGGGGAACGCAAAGCAGATTAGGAAGACCAGTCTTCCCAGAGGGCCGCTTCTAACTTCCCTGTCCTTAAGGCAGCTTTGAATATCTGACCAACTACCTCCCTTTCATGTGTACAGTGTACCACAGGAAAGGTCACACTGTCATTGTTTGTAAGTGAAAGATGATTTCAGTCCATCCTTTATGAAGAATATGTGCTCTAATAAGAACCCTCAAAAAAACCTCAGGAAATTACCATTTTATCAATCACTTGAGACCTTGCCTACCTGTAATTTACTACTTATTCAACAGCCAAGCACATCCTACTCATTTTAAGTTAAATGCATTCTCAGATTTGTCCCTCTGCCTAGCAATTTTCTTTGCAAGGCACTAAACCTGACTTTCAGATCCTGAGGTACTGGCCTTCTGCTTCAGAGCAGTTCTTTGGAGGTCCTCTTTCCACAGCATCTGATGGCCATGTCTTCCCAACATACTCTGAAAGGGTTTCATAAGCATCTCCATAAAATGTATATACCATGATCCTTGGCCAGACGCCTCTTCCCAGGTGTACTCCTCTTATGTGTTTGGACAACTAACTTTAATGTGTTAATTTCTGCATTTATGGCCTAATTCATCAGCTGTGGCCATTAGTTCATTTATCTCATTCAGAAAAGAAATTACATTTTGAGACACTTTTACCCTTGAGAAAAACTCCCGCTGCTTCAGTTACTGATATGACTTCAGCACACGGTGGTTTCAAAGGACACCACTTTCCTGCCTCCAATTTGTTTTCCATCTCCTATTATTATTCTGCTTTGCATCCTTCAAATGTGTTAACATCAAGTTGCTAAAGTTATTTTTCATCTATGAATTAATACTATATTTTTGTAATCCCAGCAGCACCAAACAAAACATAGTTGATAGAGAAACACACATGAGGTGAGTACATACTTCTGAAACAAATTTCCGTTACTGTTCCCATTCAGGACTAGTAAGTCCTGAGGTAGTTCCTTTGGCTCTTGCTCTGTTTTTCATAGCTGCCTATAAAGTTCATTATCAGGAAAAAGATGCAAATGAGACCTCAAGATATGCATCACTTTTGGCAGAGAGCACTCAGTTTTCTCTTCCAAGTTACTCCCAAGACTCAGTTCTGGGCAAAATGCTGTGATTGAAGCTTCCATGATCTCTTCCTCAGTGTACCTTTTTTAAATCCTGTATTTGATTTGATGAGCTGAACTGAACTGATAACATTTGCTCTGTACTTCTGACGGGGAATGCCAATCTGTGCAGCAGTTTGTTTGTTTATTTATTTATTTTTATAAATGAGTCCCTCTTTCCACAGTGATAACGACATGTTTTTAGGGGGGCTGGGCTACGTCCTTTGTTTCAGAAGGTGCATTAAAAGCAGGTTTAAATGTTTTCAATTTACTGTTTCTGAGTAGCTCCAGCCTATTATGACAACTCCTCCTCCTGCCTACTCCCCTTTGCGCTAGCGAAAATAACATACACAGTTTTGTGTTTTAACCCCAGAAAGGTAAGCAATTCCTGATATTCCAACTTTTACCAAAATTCATTATTTAAGTGGCTTGCGTGCAAATTTAATCAAAGCCAACTATGTTTGCTGCAATCTGTTCCCAAAACACCCAGGCTCACTGGCATGTCTCAAGCATTCATCACTTAGCCTGAAGGAAAGTCCTCCAGCTTCCACGTGAAATACCTCCGGTCTACCTCCCCTGCAGTAGCTACTTGTACAACAGCCTTCCCTGGTTTGGACAGGATACAATAGCAGTAGAGAGAAGCAAGATCTCCAAAATCTATTCTTTGCCCCGAGTAATCTCTTGATGATTTTAAAACCAGGGTCAGAATGAAATCAAAACACTCCACAGAGCTTGTATAGGCTCAAAACACACTAACCTTCTTACAAGGGCACCACAAAGTTTGTGCTTAACAGTTGTCACCCTTTACCTCTGGTGAAGGTTCTTAAAAAGATAAAATAAAACAAGGCAGAAGGATCCTTGTACATAATGCTTGAAGGGCATGGGGTGGGTGGAGGGAAAGTGGCACTAAGCATCATAAGTTAGGATGCCTGCCTCACATGGAAGTGGAAAAATATTTTATGAGCTCCTGGAGTTGTCCAAATTCTACGGTGAAGGATCTCCTGCTTCCTGCTTGTTTCCTGCATGTACAGGAGCAATTGCTTCTCATATTCCCTCCCGCGTGATCTTTATATTCTTGCCTCCATGTGAAAAGATGGCTCTGGGCTTCCACTGCTACTGCCTTCCTTCAAGGCAGGCAGAGGCTCCCACAACGGCAGCGAGCTTGCACGGGGCAAGAGACCGGCCTGGGCCCCCGTGAGAAGGCTCTGCGCGAAGCCGCAAGTCCTACCCTTTCAAGGAACAGGAGTTTTTGCCTTCGCAGAGACAAGACAACACTAATCAGATAATCAATAACACAACAAACAGTGGCTCTTATCCCCTGCTGCGCACTGGTTCCTGTTAAGTTAAAGTCATCGGGAGGCAGGAGTCATTGATCACACAGGAGCAGAATAGCTTAAGCAGCTGCCTGGCACACTCTTGCCTCCGTGCCAGGTGATGGTTCCTGGTCCAGCCTGTCCCCCAGCCACAGAATTTCACCGCTCATAGAACAGAAAAAGCAGCGACATAGCATCTTCCCAGTCTGGACACTGGGTAGATACCACCCAGTGCTCAATTACAAGTATTACACACACAGTTTAACCTCAGTGGTTTCTGGATGAAACGCCAAAGTCCGCTGAAGCCCAGGAAATACTTGCGTTCCAGAAGAACAGCAGCTCAGATGGAATTTGGATGAATATATTTGAAAGTGCCCAACCCGCCTTGCAAACACAAAATGACAGCACAGGCTTAAAGAAAATATTTTGCCCTTTACAGGACAAAGCCGCTCTCTGGCTTTTCGCCTTAGCGCTGTTTGGTGAGGAAACTAAGGGCACCGCAATGTGGTCTGAGAAAGACAGTGATACAGAAGACGGGATGCATAAGGAGGTTAACTTTAAAGTTTAATATATAAAGAATACAAATCTCCCTCCTCAAGAAAACTGTTTGCAATAATTTCATCTGGAACACAGCCAGCCTTGAAAGGCAGCAAAACAAAGCCTCTGGTATTTCAGCCAGGGAAATCAAAAATCTATTTATTTTTATTATTATTATTTGTAGAAAATTATTAAGGCTCCTGTTCACACAGTCAAAACTTTACCTCATTTCCTTGCATCTTGCATTTCCTATCGGTTGATTTAGGTCTTCATAGAAGTGACAGGAAATTTGAGGCTGTGTCAATGTGGCAGCCTTTCTCCTCAAGGAGACAGTGTGGAAATCATGAAGCAGTTAACCGACTGTCGGTGTTAAAGGGAAATGCAGCAAAGAGTTAACTCCGAAGGAAGCGGGGACTGCCTAGTGAGTCTTCCTAAATTACGTTTGCTTATTACCAACGCAAGACGTGTCCCAGAGCCTCTGGCCTCTCCTTACGATGGCAGACGTGCCACTGCACAGCCTGATCGCAGCAGGGAATGGGGATAAATGGGGATATCATTCTTCTCCCTAAGCAAGGCAGTGATGGGGCACACACGCAATTCTAACTCCACTAAAATATTAACGCAAACCCCAGTTAAAAAGGTTACCATTACAATGCCATTGTTGCCATCGAATTTGAAGGAAGTTTGCAGTGGAAAAAAAGAACTGACAGGATCTGGCACTGCGTTATATTTATAAAGACAGAAACTCCTTTGTTCCTATTCCTATCTGTTATGCTTTCTTTAAAGGTTTTCATTACACAAAAAAAAAAAACCAAAAAAACACACCAACAAACCTTTGAAAGCTCAGAAGATAATGTCCCAGTGGGAAAATTAATACTGTATCCAGGAATTCAGTAGCAATTCTTTCCAGACCTCACAGAGATTAAGGTACATAAGGTGCAACAGACAATGGGACTTTGTAAGACCTCTAGGGTCAAACACATAAAAGAGAAGCTTCACCTAAAGTGGTTAAGGTACACTATATACCATTATAGCAAGACGACTTTAACCGATAGTGTTAAAAATAACTGCGTTTTGAAAACAGCAAACATTCACAGCTAGTTCTCTACGGAAATAATTCTCTGTGGTCATCTTTGAGTTAGGATAGCAGCACTTGGTCCATAACATACAGAAGCCATTAAAAAGCACCATACAGAATATTTTTGCTACTGTCTGCATGTGTCACCGTCAGGGGGATGTTGACAGCCCACTACAACCTACACACATTTTCCATTGATACCCTCTGCATGTCAGCTGAGATTTGTCCAGTAACACTGACAATCATTCACATATATATCTACAGAAAATTCAAATTGTTAATCAACACACCTGTATGTATTTTTTCTAAAATCTCTGTATAATTTCTGTGGGATGCAGAAATAATCACAACTGGGACATAACTAAATTTACACCTATTTAACGTGTAGACAGAACGGCGTGTCCAACCAAGTGCTTGCACGCACGTACATTTCTTGTTGATCTGGATGCTTGCGAAAAGGTAGCTTTGTTATTTCTTGCAGTACTGTTACCCTGCCATCATACACAGATCTTATTGTTTCAGCATATTGCTTTGCTTGTTTAATCTGTGTACTTCAAGCTTCTTAATTCATACATTTATAAAATCATTTCAAGGTTGCCAAGATATCCATATCTAGAAGCCGTTTGTTTTTCAAGAGATGTATTTCTTTCTATAAAATCCCTGAAAAACTAATTCCCCGGCAATGCACAGCATTACAAATTTAAATCCAAGTCATCTACTGCAGTAGATATACTGTACAATTTGTCCTTCAGCATATTTTAAACATAAAAATTCTAGGTTTACTTCCTTTCAGCATTCCACAAATTACAATTCTGAAACCTACAAAAAAAAAAAAAAAAAAAAAGAAACAAGAAAGAAAGCTTCCTTAGAAGTGACTCATGGACAGAAAATGTATAGATTTTCAATTCAAAGCCAGCATAAAAAAATTCCCCATGGTAATGCGATTGCGAATGCTAATTGCATTCCAGTAAATTGCTTTACATTCATCAAACAACAATCAATGGGAGACACTGCTATCTTCTTTTATTGTAGTGATGCTGTTCTCAGCTATATAGATAAGGTAGTGTCAGACAGTTATAATCTTCCCCCTTGCTATTTTCGGGGGCTTATAACTTCAGAATAAAAATTTATGCTGAAATTTAGCAACTCAGCCCAAGAGTCTTTCTTTTTAATTGAAAAATGTGCTGAAGTATATATCTTGGAGAGATAAAGGAAGACTAAGACAAATATTCCAATTCAAATACCTAAACTAAACTAATTCAATCTATCATAGACCAGAATAAGTTATTCCAGTCTCTAAATTTCAGAGGTGCTGCTCATCCAGAGCTTCTGTGAAAACAGTAGCCTTCTATTCTAAATGCACTTTTCTTTGTTTTACTTGAAAAGCAAGATAATAAAGCAAGCAATAGTGATCTGGAGGTTATATTTAGAGCTGCTGACCATGTCAGGTCATTAAGGTGTATCACAATTTAGCAGTCCTGTGTGCGCACTTATGGTGTTCACGTGTGTATTTTTAAAAATTTGTGCGTATATATACACACGTACATGCACACACATACATACACACACACATAAATAAAATAAAATTGCAAACTCCATTTTTGTTTCTGAACATCATCTCAATTTCCAGGGTCTCTACTGCCAATATTTCAATCCCCGGATTTCAAGAGATCTTGTGTTACATTGTCTCCCAAGATGGAACAATGGACATGATTCACCAGAATTGTCACTCTTTCAAGAAATAAAATAACAATGGGATAGCACAACCCATATAAAACTTGGCTGCATGAGTGAGCTTAAAACAATAGATAATCATCATAATTGTAAAAAAGAGGAAAAAAGGAGAGTTAAAATGGATGGATGATGAGCACACAAATACTCCCAGTTTTAACTCACACTTTTGCCAAAATAAGCCCTCATAGCTACTGCTATATTCAGAGAAGATAATAATCCAAGGGAATGGTTTTTACCGCTTGAGGTACGAGATCTACACAGATAGGATTGTAAAGACAAGGCAAGTGAGGCGTAAATAAGGAGACTGGAGAGTCTGAGTATCTGCAAACACTGACAACAAAATATTCTGAATGCCTCAGAGTAGTAAACATGCAGAAAAGATTTAACTTGCAGGATTTTTTTGCTATTTCTTGGATCTTGAAGCCTCTTCTTGCCTCCTGAATAGTGAGCAAGCTACCTAGCAAAGTGCTGCTTTGGGGATGCAAGAGCCATGGACCATCTCTTCAGCTGTAGTGTCTCCTGCAGGCTCTGTATCATGGAAAGCCACTGTGCCTGGTTTCAACCTGCCTTTTTGTCCCCGCTCTCCTCCTTATACATCAACAAGTGTCATGGTTTACCGGGATATTTTTTTTTTTTTTAATTTATTACTTTTTAATGAAACGCTTGAACTCTATGTATCTATCCAAGCTCAAAATTTGCCATGTTTCCTTGGGTAAATTTCTCCTGCTTTCCCTTTGGGACCAGCACAGCCCACAGAGTAGAACAGCTCAGCCAGGAGTGGGAAGAAAGACTTCTTCCTTCTGGTGGCAGCCAGGCATTCAGTCAGCTGAGCAATGTGTGAGCTAGTGCCAGATCAGTGTCTCATGAAACCCTTCCACGGGAGGGGGCATTATGCAGAGCTTATGTTCCTCGGGAATGAGTCTCAAAACTCAGAGATGCTCTTCCAAATGCTATTTATGTTCAACAGATTAAAACACAGCAGCTCAAGGGACAAAACAGCAACAGTAGCTCAAGCAAGCCTATGGAGGGAATATAGGTTGGTACCTCAAAGTTGAGGATGCTTCAGGACACCAAGGAGTTTTACTGCAGACACCAACACTTACAGTTATACACTTACACAGTAGTAGCAGAGAAAGGGTAGAAGAATCAAAAATGCTAGAGGGAAGAAAAAAAACCAACAGCCCCAACCCCCAAAAAGAACAGCTGCTAAAATTTCAGAGTTTCATAGAATCACAGAATGGTTTGAGTTGGAAGAGAATTTTAAAGATCATCTAGTCCAACGCCCCTGCCTTGGGCAGGGACACCTTCCACTAGGATCAGGTTGCTCAAAGCCTCATCCAGCCTGGCCTTGTTCAATGATGTTCTACAACTTATCCAGGAAACCTGTTCCTGTGTCTCACCACCCTTATCGTAAAAAATTTCTTCCTTATGTCCAATCTCAATCTACCCTCTTTCACTTTAAAACCATTGTCTCTTGTCCTGTCACTACAGACCTTGGTAAAAAGTCTCTCTCCATCTTTCTTACGAGCCCCATTATATATTGAAAGACTATTTATATATTTTTTAATATATTCTTTAACTAGCTTCTAAGATGAAAAAGAAAACTGCAAAGGTGTAGAGTTTAAAGACCATATCATGCAGTTTGAGTGCCCATTCTGCTCAAGATGACATTACACATCAAATTGTGAGCCATCATGAGCTTCTGAAAGGAAGTGGTCTTGCTCATTCCATTTTTATACTTCCATCTCCACTCTGCTAAATTAAAAGTAATAACAGTGATCTGGAAAACTTAAGTGTATAGTTTTCAATAAAGTTAGTGAGCTGAATTGGACCCAGCAAAGCCGATGAGAAGTTCCAGAGCAAACAAGGGGGAAGGACCACCAGATGTAGGTTTGAGGCAGTGGGACAGAGAAGCATCACCTACTCCTTAAGTAGTTTTGAATTGTTAGATTAAATCAGTCTCAATGCATAACATCCACTCTGGATTAGATTCATTGGGTTTAACTGGTCACATAAGCAAAATGATAACTTAAAGTCCTGATTTAGGAAAACCTTTAAAGAGCATGCATTTATTTGACTTGTAGATATGATTAAAAATATGGCCTTTAAAAATGCAGTTTCTTTCTAACAATTTCTTTATCTTCAATCGTTTTGGATGGTGCAAATTTACTATTTGCACTTATTTATGGTTAGCTTGTATAAGTTGAATTTAAAACTGATGAGAAACTAGCATTAATGGGCAACATTTGTAAAGACACTCTCAGTATTACTCCCTATAATAAGAAATTTGATTTCTGTATATATATTTTTTTCCTCGGAATTTATGGTCCACTATTGGCTGTCAATTAGCTTTTTGCTCTGAATTTCACGACTCCTAAAATTTTATAATATGCTTTTTATTACCATAGACAATAAGGACTCCCATCATTACACTTCCGTACAACTGATTTTTTCAGTAAAATTAGTTATAAAACACAATCTTCGTATTTACGTTTGTCGTCATCTCAGATTTTTAAATATATATAAAACCATAGGGAGTCCATCCCTTCACAATGTAAAGGAGTGCTCCAGCTTTGCCCCTGAGGTTCCTGCCAGTGACCATCACTACATACTTCTAAGACCAGTTGTCTGTTGGTATAAATGACTTCCAGATCTAGATGAACTAGCTAAAATGAAAAGTAGTAGAGTAACTTTTAAAGCCCCTTGTATGCGTGAAAGGACTAACCTCCCCCTCCTCCACTATCTCTGAAGGGGAATATGGCCAATACTTAAGTTTTATTCAAAGATTATCATCTAACAGAAAGAAAATAGTAATAATAGTAATACTACACCAGTTTTCTAACAGCATTTATAAGGTGACCAGCAATAGCAATTTAGTTCAATTTACAAAATAAGATGCTGCAATTGTACAGTCAAATACACCCTTCCAATGCACTTTTCTCTATGGAAATGCTAATCCTATCAGCTGAGAATTAGCTGTTTTCTAACTACACACTTGCACCATAAACTCTCCCTTTAATTAAGAAAATAAACTACTCTGACTCCCCCATCATTTATTTACTCATTTCCAAATAAGTCCTTTTGCACCTCAGCATTCACATTATTAAAACAAACGCACAATCCCCAAAACACAGGTCCGAAATGTCTTTTTGTGCATATCCTCACAAAGAAAGAGTCTGGAACTCAAAATACTCAAACCAAACACAAGGCTTTGTCTAGCACTAATCCAATATTTGAAATTGCTAGATGCTGAGCACACTACCCCTTTACTCTAGCAAAATATTTAAGAGTACGCTGGACTTAAAGCATGCAAGTGCTCTCACCAAGGTTAATAGCATTCCCAAAATACCACTAGTTACAGGCTGCAGTACTTAAACCTCCTGCAAACCCCCTGCTGTCCACTGCAGGTCATTCATTTCCTACTATAACACTACAGGGACCCATTTACAAAAGTGTGGTACACGGTATAAGCTGCAAAGCTCCCTTTCTGCATCAGGTATCTGGGCTTTAAACTCTCGCAGAATCCACTGCTCCGTGTTACAGAGGATTATTTACAAATTTTGCTCTTGTTGACAGGAAGAGAGGAGAAGAGTTATTAAAGCGCAGCTGCAAAAGAGGCTCTTGTAATGAACGTACCACAGAAATTTGTTTTCACAGGACTGATTCAGCGAGAGTGGTACCAGTAAGTCTCAGCATTGCTTCTACCTGGATTTTTGCAAGGCTTTTGACACCGTTTCCCATAGCATTCTCCTGGAGAAACTGGCTGCTCATGGCCTGGACAGGTGTACTCTTCGCTGGGTAAAAAACTGGCTGGATGGCCGTGTCCAGAGAGTGGTGGTAAATGGAGTTAAATCCAGTTGGTGTCGAGTCACGAGTGGTGTCCCCCAGGGATCGGTGCTGGGGCCCGTTCTCTTTAATATCTTTATCAATGATCTGGATGAGGATCGAATGCACCCTCAGTAAGTTCGCAGACGACACTAAACTAGCGGGGCGTGTTGATCTGCTTGAGGGTAGATTGGCTCTGCAGAGGGATCTGGACAGGCTGGACAGATGGGCTGAGGCCAATGGTATGAGGTTCAACAAGGCCAAGTGTCGGGTCCTGCACTTGGGTCACAACAACCCCATGCAGCGCTACAGACTGGGGGCGGAGTGGCTCGAAAGCTGCCTGGCAGAAAAGGACCTGGGGGTGTTGGTGGACAGCCGGCTGAGCATGAGCCAGCAGTGTGCCCAGGCAGCCAAGAAGGCCAACACCATCCTGGCCTGCATCAGGAATAGTGTGGTGAGCCGGACTCGGCACTGGTGAGGCCTCACCTCGAGTACTGTGTTCAGTTTTGGGCCCCTCACTACAAGAAGGACATTGAGGTGTTGGAGCGTGTCCAGAGAAGGGCTACAAAGCTGGTGAAGGGTCTGGAGGACAAACCTTATGAGGAACGACTGAGGGATCTGGGGTTGTTTAGCCTGGAGAAGAGGAGGCTGAGGGGAGACCTTATCACCCTCTACAACTACCTGAAAGGAGGTTTTAGAGAGATGGGAGCTGACCTCTTCTCCCTGGCGACAAGTGATAGGACAAGAGGAAATGGGTTCAAGTTATGTCAGGGCAGGTTTAGATTAGATGTTAGGAAGCATTTTTTCACTGAAAGGGTTATTAAACATTGGAATAAGCTGCCCAGAGAGGTGGTGGATTCACCATCCCTGGAGGTGTTTAAGAAAAGGGTAGATGAGGTGCTTAGGGACATGGTTTAGAAGTGGTGGTGTTTTTATCAGGGTAGGTTAATGGTTGGACTTGATGATCTTAAAGGTCCCTTCCAACCTCACTGATTCTATGATTCTTTGCAATCCCCATTTCACGCTGCTTTTCCCCAGGGCTTCCACACACGTTCTAGACAGTACAAAAAGGACCAGTTTTGGAACCACACTGCAGAAATGCGTATCATCCCTCAGTTATGCAAAAAGGAGAACTCCCTGCTTATAGGGTGACACAGCTGAGTGGGAGACCATAAGCGCACGTGGACTGAAGCTGGAGAAGGTGTTCATGCAAGTTTATTATCTTCTGTCTAGAGGTCCTTTACGCAGCTCAGAACTCGGCAGGGAGAAGCCTCCCCAGCATACCTCATTTACTTCATCGGCAGACAGAGATGAACCAGCTCAGCTAATTTTAAACTGTAGAGCTCTAAGGGCAGTAAAAGTTAGACATTCAGACAGTTGGGTAATATTGCCTGCAGTGAACCCAGCTGAATCTGGAAGACCTCACCTGTCCCTGTATTAATTTCAAAGGCTTTTTAGAGGTGAAATGTGGCAAAACCAGGTAACTTAAAAGTCAGAGCTAACTACTACAGATGGCCCTGGCCATCCCTCGCCATCACCTACGGGAAAGGCTGGGACAGAAAAGGCTCACTTAAAATAAGGCTGAATTTAAAGAAGAAACTAACGATTTCCTTTCAGAACTAGGTAGATACTGGCAGTCTAGATTCAGGCACTGTGCCATTGAAGAGACTGTCCCAAAGCAAATTCAATCATTTAAACTTCTTTCGGAACGGACCTAGAGATGGGAAGGAGCAGAAAAGTGTCACAGTGATCCCCAGCACGATTAATGCCAGAGCTGCTGTCATGCATTTTGTGTTTCAAGGTTCTGATCTGACTGCACAGAGTGTGCTGGATGGTTCTAGCGTGTTCCCATGCTCACGCAGGGATGTAAGGCTGGCAGACAACTCCCTGCCACCAGCTGCTGCCAGAACCGGGATCCAGTTTAACAGAGCTGCTGACAGGGTGAAGGCCTTCACGGGGCATCATAACACCCAGTTCATGGCATTTCCTCTGCCTGTGTCATATGAATCATTGATATTTTGCACAAGCCCACATAAGGACGTAGATATAAGCATGCTGCATATGCCAAGACTGATGAAAATTTATGATATACATTGATATATTTATGATATATCATTTATCATATCATATACATTTACTGACAATCCACCTATGCTCCTTACACAGAGGATACTTTGTAAGCTAGATACTCTTAATTTTCTTCTCTAAGTTACAGGACTGTGGTGGGTTGACGCTGGTTGGACCCCAGGTGCCCATGAAAGCTACTCTATCATTCCCTCCTCAGCTAGACAGGGGAGAGAAACTGGGGGTCGTGGTCAGTTCATCACATGTCATCTCTGCCACTCTTTAACCCTCAGGCAGAGGACTCCTCACGCTCTTCCCCTGCTCCAGCATGGGGTCCCTCCCACGGGAGACAGTCCTCCACGAACTTCTCCAACGTCAGTCCTTTGCATGAGCTGCAGTTCTTCACGAACTGCTCCAGAGCAGGTCCCTTCCACGGGGAGCAGTCCTTCAGGAACAGACTGCTTCAACATGGGTTCCCAACAGGGTCACAAGTCCTGCCAGCAAACCTGCTCCAGCCTGGGCTCCTGTCTTTGCGGGGCCACAGGTCCTGCCAGGAGCCTGCTCTAGCACAGGTTTCCCACAGGATCATGGCCTCCTTTGGGCATGCACCTGGTCTGGCATGGGGTCCTCCACAGGCTGCAGGTGGATATCTGCTCCACCGTTAACCTCCATGGACGGCAGGGGGACAGCCTGCCTCACCATGGTCTTCACCATGGACTTCAGGGGAATCTCTGCTCCAGCACCTGGAGCACCTCCTCCCCCTCCTTCTTCACTGACCTTGGTGTCTTCAGAGTGGTTGCTCTCACATATTCTCACTTCTTTCTCTGGCTGCTGTTGCTGTTGTGCAGGTTTTTTTCCCCTTTCTTAACTATGTTATCCCAGAGGTGCTACCACCATTGCTGATGAGCTTGGCCTTGGCCACTGGCAGGTCTGTCTTGGAGCTGGCTGGCATTGGTACTGTTAGACATGGGGGAAGCTTCTAGCAGCTTCTCACAGAAGCCACCCCTGTAGCCCCCCACCCCAGCTACTAAAACCTGGCCAGGAAAGCTCAGTACAAGAATACTTGCCCAACTTTGAAGCATTTCTTTCACCTGCCATTAAGGAATATTATTTTGGTAGCCTTTTCTACCACTGTGCTGCTTGGTTCGTATCTCGACAAGAGCCTTGGTAGTAACTCACATACTCTTCTGTCCACACATGTTCTTTACACATTGCTTATCTCAGAAAACTACTCATCCAGTCTTCTGTAATTCAATCACGTACAGTCTAAGAACATGTGCTGAGATAATTTCTTTCTTTTTTTTTTCCCCTCCTCACAGTTCCAACTGAATGACCTCCGGCGACCTCAACACCCTCTACAGAGTAGTCCAATGTCTGTCTCCCAGCCACCGCTCCCTAGACTACCACTTGGAAAGCAACGCTGAAGCCGTTCTCTAATCTAGGCAAAACAAGCTAACAGTCACAACCCAGTCCCCTAGCAGGGAGAAAGTCTCAGCATTAGAACTGGAAGGGATATTGACTTCTCCAGCAGCAAAGACACAAACTGTGCAGGGTCAGGGAAAGGCAGACCTCTCATCTTTCAGGTGGTCCCTGCAGAACAAAGCTGCTGTAAGAGACAGGAACAGTTGGCACCACTTCTGACTAAACAGGTCTGTTGTTTTCTCGCTAAGCTGAGTGGATGGAGGCCAGAGCTCTCCATACGCCACCTTTTATGAATAGTAAATTTAAAATGATTTATAAATTAATGCGCTCCCTCCCTCCTCCTCACACACTGTAAATAATTGCAGCTTTTGACTTATCTGTGTGAGAGATGAATTAAAGGTAGAGAGAGCTTGATGCTAGAGGAAAATAAGCCAAGTGGATGATGATAAAAGCAAAAAGAGGAGAGCAGAACGTCGGCTCTGTTGATTAGCAGAAGAAAGGCAAACCTCTGAAGAATAATTCTTCATGCAGTGAAAGGATGTCATCTGGGGGGGAGGTGGGTGCTGAGGTGTACGAACGCGGCAGTGATGCGGAGGAACAGAGCGCACACACACCTCTCAGCTGCGGCTCCCCGCCACCACCACTACCCACTCCCTCTGCCCGGGGCTGGCGGCTCCGATCCCCGCGTGCAGCCCAGGAGGAGCAGGGGCCTGACAGGGAAACAGGGTTCTGCGGACGCGCTCAGAAACCCCGTGTCTGGGAAGTGCCTGGTGCCTCGTGTGCCGCACCAGCTCGTGACACTGCCAGGAGGAGGTTGCCTGCATTTAATATTATGACTTACTGTCGGGGAAAGGAGCAAATCAGTTACGCTTCTCTCACTTCAAACTCAACTAAATGACCAACCCAATATGAAAATGAAGCAATATACACCACATTGTATATACGTGTGTAGGTATAAATAAATGCCAAGAAACATATAGAATTCTATCACAGAGAATAATTAAGTTTTGCAAATATAATTACAATAGACAAGTCAAATAGAATGTCTTTAAAAAAAGAGCTTTGATCAGATTAACCTGTATATTGTTACTTCTAAAGTCAAATTTTACAATTAGCGTGTCAATGTTTTATACAAAATTATTATAATGTAGCACTGCTTTTAGAGAAACAGTGCTAAAATAATTCCGAACATGAAGATGTATCCGAGATTACATAATCAACACCTAATCACCTTGTTTCCTAGCAAAGCTGTCTTATTGCAGAGAAATTAAAACACAAGCCTTGATTTTGATGTCTGTCCATAAAAGCACAACGTATGTGGGCTTCCACCCTTGATGAAGCAGCAGTTAATTAAAAATAGTCCCCAAAGCTGCACAGAGTGATGCTGATAACAGAAACAAAATGCAGACTCAAAGAGGTGGTGGGGGTGGAAAAGCATTCCTTTGGGTATTGATGTGTGGTTTTTTGTAAAAAGACAAAATAATAATAAAAAAAACCCCAAACCATAGAATTTGAAACCTAAAACTGTTATGCTCCTGTACTTCTATCTTTGTGATGAAATGATACAAAGAAGGGCTGGTCAGTTCATAAGATGTCAATTGGAGATATAACAACAGATTAAAACATGTAAAAGGCTACCGCAAGCAAGAGAATGAATTGTTCTCCGAGTCCACTGAGGACCAGACAAGTAGCAAGGGGGCCTTTAATTGCTGTGAGGGAGTTTCAAGTTGCCTGGACACATGATCATACACATACATATATATATATATAGGTGCATGTGTGCACGTCCTACTGACGAACAAACTGAAGTACTGTCACAGATTGCACGCAAATGTTATAGAGTCTCCATCATCAAAGGCTTTTAAGATCTTGCAAGTAAGATGGATGAAGATAAGATGCTTTCCAGGGACAGAATGATTGACTAGATGAGCTTTACTCCCCTTTTTTCTATGACGTCACATAACTAAAAAAACTTTTTCCATTTGGAATGGTACAGCTTTCCCATTTGCAATGATGCAACAGATGACAAAGAGAACAACGCAACGGAGAATCAAGACCGAGTATAAAGCATAAAGGGGTGCAGATATCCCAAGCAGTTCACAATTCTCTGCTCCCTGCATCTATCAGTGAGCAGAAGCAGTTAATGACGTAAAACTTTAGCTCCGACGACAAGGGAAGCCCGGGCTTCATTTCAGGAGCAGCACAAAGAGAGTGCCAGGAGGCAGGCGCTCAGCCAACCCCTATGCATAGAGAAAAAAAAAGGATCGGGGGAAGGAAAAGAAGGAGGTGGGGGAGAACCAACACAAGAGCCGTTCATAAAACTATTGTAAGCAAATGGAAAAGTTAATATGGAAATTACTTAGCGTCACTTGGATAATACATGATCAAGTAAGTGAGAGGCTGCTGCTTCCGAGCAAGCACATGAATGATTAAAGCTCTAGATGCACGTTCACACAAAAGCTCTTTTAACACAATTAACATGAAGAAAAAGTACATGGGGAAAAATTCTTTGGAAGACCTTTAATTCCCATCTCCAAACTGACAGCACTACTTTAAGTAGGAATACAGTTTTTGATAGTTTGAGTATCACATAATCAACAGGAAAGAAAACACCACAAAGAATTAGAATGACTTTATCACTAGGGTGTGACCAGTGATTAACTGAAAAGGGTTCCCAGAATATTAGTACTAAAATCTGAGACATCTCAGGCAATGCCAAGAGCTTGTCCATGATTTGTTTTTACAAGACTCTTACATTCCTCACTTGCCTAATAAAAACAGCTTCTTTAGTGTACTGGCAGCGAAGCCCGAGAGTCTTCACCAAGAAAAAAATTGCCAGAGGAGTTCCATTTTTCCTTTAGTAGGGTTTGGAACTGATATAAAAAAACCTCCCAACTTTTAAATGAGTTAAAACACACTATGCTGGAGAATTGGAAGGCAATAAACTTTAGCTCCTATTGCAATTACTACTGCAGACTATACACATAAAAAACTGTTTATTCCACGAAACAAAGAACAAAAACGCACCTTGGAACATTATTGCTAAACAGAATCTTAATATGAATTTTGTCCAAAGATTTTTTGATTCAGACATAATCTCTACAACTTTTACCATATATCACAAATTTAGTCTTCTCTGTTATAATAAAGAGACTCATAGTTTATAACTCTGCAATTCTCTAACAGAGTAAAGCCTATTAATCAAAATGGTATTTTGATGGGCTGTGCAAATAAACAGAAGTACAGCTATGCTTAGTATGGCTATGGTGCATGAAAACCTGCTCCCAGAACAGCTGGAATGAAGCATTATTCATTTACAGTTTCTAATCACATTCAGCATCTAGAATGGAAATCTGATGTTTGTTAATTGCTTTGAGTATCTTATTTCATTTTTCAAAACCCTGTAACACAACGTTGAAATTATTGGCACCATTTCACATCTATAACATTCCTTCAAAGTGAAATTTTTATTACCACTTGCTTTGTACAGGAAAAATATACCTCAGAAAAAGGATACAAGGATGACTTTAAAATATGCTCAGTAACAAGTTTTCATCTTATTTTCTAAAAAGTGAAAAGGCAAGCCCTATGGGTAAAATTCGCCCTATTTCTCATACATAAAACCTGACAGGCAAGAGAAGCAGTATGGTTCCTCTACGCGGGAAGGGAGGATTAGTCTCCCAGGGCTTCTGCAGATCAACATGTACAATGATTCAGGGGTAAGCTCAGGTCTGGATCACCAGATCTCAACAGGGATGTCACAAGGATAAATGCATTTCTGTGTCTGAGGTCTCAGATGTAAACATGAGAAACTCTAATTACCTTAAGAGGTAAATAGCAGGAGCCCAAGTCCTGGTGGGGATAGCTGGGGCATTGGCTTCTGTTAGCCAAGCAGGAAAGCTTAACACCTCCAAAGGAAGAATTTGATTTCTAAATTCTTTCAAGAACACAAATATTATGCATGTAAACCAACCACTGTTTATTTTAATATCTGCAGACAACAGCTGCAGAAAGCAGACCTGATCTCCCTCGCAGGAAGTTATGCATTTGTGTTTATAACTAAGGTCAGAACTGTTTTCCTTCTGCTCTCCTTGCCAGAAATTATTGCAGTAACTATTGATCATATTCACTCTTTTTTTTTTTTAGTGTACCTCAGATAAATATACTTGCCTTCAATGAATGTGAACAGTGTAAGGTTTATAGATCACAGTTCCATTAGTAAAAAAATGTAACTCTCCTCCTATTAAAATCATGTTTGGGTTTTTTTCCCATAATGCTTTCAGAAATACTGATGTAAGGTTTAAAATAGTCTAACTCCTACACTAACTGTTAATATTTTTCTTTTTTTTCTTTTTTTTTTTTTAAAGAAAGCACAACATGTGGCATCTTCTGACCATTTAAGCAAGGCAGAAGACTGTCATCAGTGGCTGATTTTTATAGCATCTCATCTACTTCATTCCTTTTGAATTCCTTCAATTCTTTTGAAACACTGGTGAATCATCACCTGTAACTGAACTGGTTAACATCTACTCTTTTTAATACATCAGTGCTTGTTTGTACTTCACTTCTGTTAGCTGAAACACCTAACCCCAAGCATGTATGTCTGCACCATCCCCTGTGAAGACTGAGCCAGATCAATGATTCGGCTGCTCCAAAGTATAATGAGCAAGTAAGAAAAGTAAGGACACTGTAGAGCTGTTTGCCAGCGCTTCTCGATGCCTTCCCGCTCCAAGAAATATATGTTCCTTTGTTTGTCAGCTTATAACCTCTTCCTTTCCATTTGTCTGCTAAAGCTCATGATTTCTCCTGCAGCTTCTACTTGGAATGAGCTAACAGTTCTGTATCAGTTTGCACTGATTTGAATAAAACCTCTACTGCTTAAATGGTGATGAAATTACACCTACAAAACCTGTCGCACCGTGTCACCTTAGCATCTACTATAAAATTTACCAGGACTTTTCTGCATGACAAAGTTGTGTTAGCAAAGTGTGAATTTCAGGGTCTGTAGCATGTCTATGCAGTTCCGTTTGTCAACACTTGCACGTTGTATTTTTTTTGTTTGAAAAAAGATTTAAGATATAAAAGCTGAAGGTAAGTATACCTATGCAGGCTTGTAACAACACTTAATAAATTAGGTCAGTAATGGAATTAAGTCATATTCATAGTACCAGGGTAATAGGCTTATTATCAGAAAAGTAATTCTGATCTTTACAAGTACTGTCTACTTTGGATTTTATTTTCCAGAAATATTTGTATCAACTGACATGCAAAGTCAAAATACTATAAAAGATTACAAAGCCATGGCACTTCCTCCTATGTGTTTGATGATTTTCTTCCATCTTGCAACACCTGTCTTGTGCCATCTTATCTGATGGCTGAACTCCTGATTCCCCTCTCCTAACAGTCATACTTTCTCTGGATCTACATCTTCTTACAAAATGCTGAAAGCATTTCTCCGCCGACCTAAACTTTACAACTGATTATTTTGTTCTTTGCTGGATTTCTTCAGTTTCTTGCCAATACGTGGTGGGCCCTGGCTGTCCAGTGTCTCTTGACAGTCCCCACTAAGTGGAACACCGCAATTCGCATCAGTAAAAAGGAGATCAGAATCAGATTCCATATTCATAGAACAATTTTTTTCTTTTTTTCAACAAAAGTATTTCTACAACAGATTAATATTTTCTGTTTCCAAGAAACACACTGGAAAAGAAAGAGTAACTCAAGATGGCTGCACTTCTGTTTTTTCTTTAATATACCATGATATTATCTGAATATTCTTCATAAGAAATTATGCTTTTTCACATTTTTAGTATTCAAAGGCTCTCTCGACAATTCACAGTCCATCACACATTGGGCACCACATCTAATCTTCTAGTTTAGAAATGTATTAATCGTGCAGCAGAGGACAGATATTGCTTAAGAATCATTCATGCTACATTTTTAAGGTATCCTTTAGAACAACTAATTAAAATCATACAAGGATCACACTAAAATAATAAAGAACAGCAGGTGCATTCATTTTCCAGTTTTTGATCTGTTTTTCCTACAGAGTGTCTTGCTGTAGCATCCACAGAAAGTTTCTACTTCATTCTGGAGACAAAGTGAACCAAGACGTGGTCACGTCTCCCTCCCGCGCTGCAGAACCCTCTCCCTAGAGAAAGCACTTTTCTGGGCTTAGTTCCTTAAACCTACGCCAATCTAGCAAACAACTTAAGCATGTTAATAAACTTAAGTACCCAAGTAGTCTCCCAGACGGAAGTGATTTGAGACCTAAAATGTGAGATGATGGGACTGTTAGCTGTTTAAAGCTGCATACATACAGAAGTGCTTTAGTGGACTGAGGCCAGGCGGCTTATCTCCTGCAGAGCTTGAAGGGTCTGTGTTCTGCTTGGAAACCTGCCTTGTACACATTTACTTTCAGGAGTTTATCGGTCACATTATTCAATTATGAAATATTTGAAGCACTTGGAAAAAAACCCCAAACCACTACATAACAATATGGTATCTGTAGACACCAAGCTATTGCAGTCTATCATAGTAAGCTTTCTTTTGGAAAGTATGTGACGCATATTAAAAACCTCTGAAAAGGCTTTACTATAATAATCTTGCAGAAACTAGCCTACATTACTCAGACTAATGCATTTCTCCCCTCAGACGACTCTTACACAAATAATGTGCTTTTACATACTGTCTCTAGGTATCGGTGCAGCACTTCTGCCCTATTTAGCACTATTTCTTTACATTATCTTGAATTTAAAAAAACCTCTTGTACTAAATATTCTTTTCTTTGTGGCAACGTACATCTAGTGTTATCAATCTTGCATCTCAACGGTAGAGGCGTACAAGCTTAGTCAGCCTCTTGAGTAGCGGATATAAAATGTCATGGGTAAAATTTCATTAAGTGCCAAAAAAACTTGAATATCTTGGCAACCAAAGTCAGTTCAGAGTAACTCAGGCAAAAATGCTTGTCATTACTTGATGGCCTATGGTCTGCAGTGAACTATAAATAGTGAATCAGATTGTTAAACACTTTGGCTTTAAGGAGTCTGACCATATGAAACAAATTGATCTTATAGAAATACCTTAAGCCAAATTCTTCTTATTTCACCATGTCACATCCTAATCCTTTATAAAATATAGGCCATACTCCGGGAAAGTATAAATTCATGTATCTTCTCTAGACTTCAGTAAAGTTCTTCAGAGCTGACAATCAGGTCTTAAAATCCTTTTGTTTTGAACAAGATTTTCAATAAGGTTTTCCTAATCCAGCTGTAGTCCCCTATATGAGTCTCATCAACAATTACCTCCTAGTCTTCACTTTATGAGAACTCACACTTTAAATAACATTTATACACATAAATTCAGTAAATTATATCCCCCCATTTGATACTTAAACTTTAAGACCGGAGTACTTGGAAGCTCCAACCCTATTGCTTGAAAACACACCCTTTCACAGCAAGCAGTCTTTTTAAGCCTAATAGCCTTTTGCTAATCTAGAGTAATCGTGCGCTTTGTGCTATTTGTCCCTTTATCCAGACAGATGTTACTAAAGCAATAGCGATGAATGTTAAAATGCCCTGTGGTATGGGTGCACTGCAACGTATGTGAGAAATCGTAGCGAAGTGGTATGTATATGTCAACATTATCAAACAATTCCAGCCCTACTGAAATAAGCGTGATACTACTGGAGAGCACTTGGTATGATGCTTTTAAAGGAACTGTGTTGAAAGTCAGACTAAATGAACTACACTGAGGCCCAGGACTGTGTAGCAGCTTTATATACATAGATGTTGCTGCTCCAGAGAAAAAGGCAGAGTAGAAGCAGCAAACAATGCATAAGTAATAAAGGATAGAAGTTAAAACCACAATCGTACAACCAGATGGGAGGATGAAAGCCAAAAATGCAGGGAAGTGCAGGATAACTTTTCATAATTTCAGATGTTTAATAAGAAATTCATGACTAATAAATGTGCTGCGTTGTTTTTTTTGTTTGGTTTTTTTTTTTTTTTTTATGCAGGTCATTAGCTAAGCATTAAATTGAATGGAGCTGTGCCAATTTCTACTAGCTGAGTATTTGGCCGCCCAATATCAAGACAGAAATAACAAGAGAGCGCCAGATCAGACATTCCTTCCTTTAAGACTCACCAATTCCTATGGCTGAAGCCAGCACCAATCAAACACATGACCTGTCAGTGAGCCCGGGCTTATTTCTGAACTATCATCAGGCTGATGATGGCTTGCGGCACAAAGAATAATCCTGATCAGTGTAGCCGGTGTTGAACGCATCCATTTTTAAGAAAGATGAATCTGGAAGTCTTCCCAGGTTATACATCTGCCTCTCTAATTCACACTTACTCAGAATGTACAGACTTCTCTCTATGACATATTTGTGGGTGAGCTCAGAGCAGCTTGCTAAAAAATTCTAGTTAAAATGCTGACTGCGTGTCGGATATTGTATATACAACTATAATTGGGAACACGTTGATTCATCTGCATAAAATGTCATCTACCAATTGTTTAACTTCGGGCAGCTAGAAATTGATTTGATTTAGAGAGAAATACATAGGAAGACATTTTCTTCTTGGCTTTATCTCTTTCTCATCTTGTTTTCCTTTCGTCACACTTCAGTTGTGAAGTCTTTTAACCTTTTCCCTCACACCAGAGATTCCTCTCCTTTTTAAAAAGCGAGCAAGCTCCCCCTCAGTGGAATTTTACTATATTTCAGAGGGGCTAATCGCAACGATACCGTGCTTGAGCCATTCATAGAACATTATTCATAGTCAGCCAGCCAGAATCCCAAGATCTAAAGCATCACTCCTTTTCTAGCACTAGGCATTTCCCCAGACATATTCTGAGAAGGCTGACTACACTGTTTTGAATCTTCTCCAGTGTTCCAGCCTTTTACGCACTAAACGCTAATGACATATGAGGAACAAGTTGATTCCTAGAAGCCGGTTTCCTCAGTTGGTTTGTTGGTTGTTTTTTTTTTTTCTGTGTATGTGCGTGTTCGCGTGTGCGTGGTGGTATAGACCCAAATTTTTAATGTCTCTGTCTAGCTGGCTTCTTAGGTTTTCTTCATTCGCCATCTGTGTCCTGAAAAATCCAACTCATGTTTTACACATGGAAATAGCACACAAACCTGTTTAAGCAGATGAATAATACCTGGATTCAAGTGCTTCTTAATTATGCAAATGGCAAGACTGTAGACACAAAAGCAGAACACCTAACAGACTACTGTTTTGAGAAAAACAAACAAACCAACCAACCCCAACCGAACTCTCACATTACCATATCAATGGCAGAAAGGTCTATATAGCTTGGTCAGCATCTGGTATGGCCCTTCCCACGTTCTTTGAAAATCCCTGCGCAAGAACAGTGCAAAAAACACCTTAGAGGGGGGAAAACAGCTAGGACAAAGAAGTAAATTATCGTAATGTGGCGAGAAGCCACTTCAGCTTCAAGTATCAGCTCGATGCGTTTTCTGAGGGATCTCTATTTTTAATATAGACATAGTACATCCTGCAATGACTTACTACTGAAGATTTGGGGGCAGACTGAAATGCATTATTTTTTTTCCCCTGAAAAGATTTTTTTTTTATGGACTATAAGTTATTAACATAACACAGGATACAGACTTAAGATTGGACGGTATAATTTTACAGCACACTTTATGTTTTTAGGTTCTGGCACTTCAAAAGGATTGATTTTTTTTCCAAGTCTCCTGTTTAGCTGGAGGGCACGCAGATATATTTTGCTAGCAAAGGGTTAATAGATTCAACCTTTTGAAAAATGTACTTCTTTACATGCATATAATATGATGGATAGTTAACTGCATGCACATTGGTAAACAGAGGTGAAAAACAAATTAATTGGAAGGTATAGAGTTTATTGTTTGTTCTCTGTTTGATAGATGGATCTCATTATTTTCCTTGGGCAGACAAAGCCATAACAGTTTCCAGAGAAAGGAGAAGTGGCAGCTCCAGGAAACTGCTTACAGATGGACACCCAGCAGGCTAAAAATATTACTTCTGTCCACCTCATCAATAAACTGGCTCCACGCAGAATGGCAATTATTCTTTTCCTGCTCGTATTGCCCTTTGTGAGGCCTGAGGACTGTTATTGATAACAGGGTATGGAGTGCAAAATATATACAGTAACTCAAACTCATTTACTATGGTAAATCCATACTGGGTAGCAATGATGCCTTTTATGCCATTATTTAAAGTGGCAGTGTGCACTCGTCAATGTCCAAAAGGATTAAGCTGATCCTGTGGTTTGCTACTAGCCTATTAATGATTAATGATACACAGTTATTATTTGCCTATTTTAGACATAGCACCTTCTGAGCAGAAAGAAAAAGGGGAAAACCACCTCTGCACTCTGTATTTTGTCTTTATATATTAAAACGTCTCAAGCGGTGGGATCTTTCTGATCTTTCTTTCACCCCGACACACACAGGGACAGATCCTAGCCTTAACAGCACGCTGCCTGGAGAAGACAGGCTCCCCCAGGTTGATGGCAAGGGGACTACAAACGTGCATCGTCAGGGTGTCAGCAGCCCTGTCGCCCAGCCCTGACTGTGGGGTGGAACAAGGCTCACCCAATGCAATAAGCCAAGGGGCCCTGGGAGAAAAAGCTGTCTGAGAAAGTGACCACAAGTGTTTTCTGTATGAGTTGCTAACGCGTACAAACCGCTTATTAGACATTTACAGCCCCTCTGCCTTTTCAGCCCAATACCCCTTCTGAACGCACAGAAAACTGAACTTATTCTATATAAAGAAGTACTATCAGTTTTGTTTGTAAGAGTCCATATGGATCTGCTGACTACACGGTTGAACTTCACATCACAGAATCATCTAGGTTGGAAGGGACCTTGAAGATCATCAAGTCCGACCACCAACCTAACACTGCCAAACCCACCACTAAACCATGTCCTTCAGCACCATGCCTACCTGGTGCTGAAGGACAAACACCTCCAGGGATGGCGATTGCACCGCTTCCCTGGGCAGCCTGTTCTAATGTTTGATAACCCTTTCTGTGAATAAATCTATCCTATTATTTAATCTAAACTTCCCCTGGTGCAACTTGAGGCCGTTCCCTCTTGTTCTATCGCTTGCTACTTGGGAGAAGAGACCGACCTCACCTCTCTACAAATGACAGAGGCTATGTAAGGTTTTCTGTATTTAAATGTAAATTTCTATGTGACAGCTACATCTGTAAACTGAGAAATACTAAAGCTGCTTTGCTTTAATATACTATACTCACACAGAGGAAACAGTCAAGGTTCAGAAATGTTGTAAGAGCCACGTGTGCCTAAGGACAGATGATTTCTGCCCATAAAGTAGGTTAGACGGACACTCGATCTTATTCATCTTAAAATATCTTTTTGTCTTTCAGCAAGTAAGCTATGTGACAAGAAATGTTAATTTGATCCATAACAAAACCATCCATTCACGAGGTCCAAGGTGATTTGCCCTTCTGAAATGAAGATAATTAGAAAAATTGGAAATTATTCCAATGCAGATGTAGAAGGCTAGATTCAGAAATCACTGTAGCCAGTGGAAATACTGCCATTGACTAAAGTACAGTCAAGTGTTAGCTCTTGGTTTCAAAGAGGTTTTCCCTGTAGGCACAGTTACACTTGTGTTGCTGCTATTGCTGTTATTATTGACATCTACTCCTTACAAAGACTCTTTCAACAGAGCAGTTTATAGGAATTTGCAAGGCGAATTAAATAGTCTCTATTTCAGATTTTAAAATCTCTGAAATTACCTGTTCCTATTTCTGCTCACCGGGGCCCTGTCACTTCATACAGTAGGGAGACCTCTGCACCCAGTCAGGACTCCTATATCTTCACCAGATGACTTGTACTTGAAATGGTTTATCTGTGTCAATACCCAAGAAGCCCTCTTCAGCAGCTGTTCCATATATGCATACAAAGCTCCTTTATCATATCCACTGAAGTGTAAAATTAACTCAAAATAGATCTTTACAAAGTGTTTGGTTATTCATGTCACCTGAATGTTACAAACATACAGAGTCCAAAGACTGACAGCAGCTACGCTTGCAGGACAGTCAAGGTGATGCCACTCAGAAATGATCTGCTTGGAAAGTGAAGAGAGAATAGCATATTTGTTATACATTTAGTATTCTTTACTTAATGGCTCGGAATTCATTGCTGCGTTTCCATTTAGTCCAGTAGATTCAATGTTATAAGTTAAACCTGTAGTTCCACTACATATACATGTGGAAATAAAACATCTATGTTTTAGAGCTTCCATAAATCTAACCAGCATCATCCCTTTTGTACATGATCCAAACGTGAGAAAAAAAAATCTTCAATGCCTTTGACAGAAATAGCTTGCTTTGTTTATTTTCTCCTTCTGATGATTTAATATTTAAATGATTCCTTCTTAAAAATAACCTCCTACATTCAGAAGAAGTACCTCCCATAAAGAACCACTTTATATTCTCTTTTCCTAGACCCAAACGCTTTTACAATTAAACAAAGCATATTAATCACCGCCATTATCCCAGTTTCCTAAGAATTGGTAAATTCACAAATACGTAATCATCAAACATATTTTAACAAAAAACTCAACCCCCACCAAAACACCTTCAGGTGTGCATGTTTCCCAGCTATTTGCCAGAACTGGTTTTGGACTTATAGCTCTGCAGGACCTGGAAAGTAGGGCTGCTGGTTCACTACTGATTCAAATTTTATAGTTGGTCTTCCTTCATTCCAAAAGTATTTTTAACACCCAGCATGACATTAAATCTACAGTGAAGTCTAGTTTGTATTGAAGAATCATAAGATAACAACTTCTAGTAAAAATTGAAACCTACAATTTTTAGAGGAGTTTATGGTTGTTTATTTATGGTTTTGGTGTGGTGGTTTGTTTTTTTTTTTCATGTTTTTTGTGGGTTTTGTTTGTTTGGTTGGTTGGTTTTGTTTTTTTAAAGGACACACAGGCTGCCTAATAGCTATCATCTATTTTCTTTTACTATTGTCTGAGCTATCATCAAACAAATAAGCAAAATGGGGATAAAATCAGTAAAATCTAAAGTTAGTGGAAAATTTACTAGCTTCACATAATATAGAGAAGACAGGTTTGAGTCTCTATCTTGTAGAACGACTGGAACACCACTAGGTCCATCTTGTAGTAATTCGCATTACCATGGTTCAGTGATGGATTATTTTGCAAAAATAACGTTTCATCAAGATTTCACAGTCTTGCTCTAGTAGAATAGGGCAAGTAGATTCTTAAGGCTCTGTACTCTCCCTAAATGAAACGTCACACTGCTTTAAACTGAATACTTGTAGTGTCCATGCACTTACGCTCTGCTAGGTTTTACGACACTACTTGTCTCACAAGTAAAATCAGGTTACTGGTCTTAGCATTCTTGATGCTCTCCACATACGGTTATCCTCTTTATGACCTACAGTAGATTAATTACTTTTGCTCCCTATCGTCAATGTGTTAGTGAATGTCTTTGTTTAATTTTATTCACTCTCACAGCGGCTTCTATTACTCATTCAAGCCTAAAAAAGCAAGTTATTTACCTATGAGCAGAGTCTTTTCCAGCAAGTTTATAAGCACGCATATAAATTAGAATTATTATTTCGACCGTGCTATAAAGCTTCCTTGGAATTCTCCAATCACTTTTAGAATTATACTATAATGAAAATTTATTAATCTATACTGCTTTCCCCACTGCAAAAGTAACATTTCTACTGTAACTAACATATCAGGGCAGGGGACAGAGCAGAGGTAACCTTTCAGCATTTCTAAACAAGACGGATAAAGCATGAGGGGCCAAAATGTGCTTAAAGAAAAAAAATATTGTCCTAAATTTATGAAGTGATTCTTCTGTTTATCTGTTCGGAAGTAACTCATGATCTCTACTTGGTGGTCGTCACTCATAAATAAAATAGGCACCAACTGCAAAGCAAAAATAATAAGTTTGTGGACCTTAACAGATTAATCTTTATTAACAGATTAATCTTAATTATTTATACTATTAATTTATCACTAGATGATGTTCAATCACTTAGTAATGTAAATAAGAAAAAATATTTAATCTTGACAATCTGATGTCTAACAAGCAATGGGCAAAGTGGAAAAAAACCCCAAACAAGTATTCAAATGAGTTTTTCTATTCTCACGCTCCCTTCATGTCTCTGAGCAGCTCTTCCAAAATGACACAACAAAATGGGTAGGTGTAGGTGATGGTTGGAAGATTTTAATCTCCTTCCCTAGAAACAAAGGTTTTCTCAGAAAAGCATGCTAAGATGTATTTTTTTTTTTCTAATTATGTTTCATAAAAGCTTTGCCTTACTATAGGACTCCATGTTTTGCAGAACATTTTTGGTAGGCAAGGAACAGCCAGAATTTGGAGATTAAGCTTTTGCATTGAAAACTTTGTTAGCAATAAAAGCTAGATGCTGCTTCCAAAATGCAATACTGATGAAAGATTGTGTAGCTATTGAAATCCATTAAAGTCATCCTGTTGTCTTGAATGAGATTTGGCCAAGCTCTGCAAAAGAGTTCCAAGAACACCAGAAATTACTTGTACAAGAAAAAGGATTAAATATCTGAGGAAGTAGCAACAATATTATTCCATGTTCTCTATCTGTACCTGAATATCTATAGAAACGAGAGCACTCACTGGCTGGATTTTGTCATCTATTGCATTTGCAATGAGACGGACAGACAAAAGAGCACACAATGTATTTTCATGACAGTGCTAACGTGTTAATTTTATATACTACTTACATACCGGGGGGGTGGGGGGAGCAGGCAAGAAGTGGAAGGATTTAGCTGTACTAAACCTGATCTTGGTTCAGCCCTTGTGGAAACTGCATTATATCAATTCTGAGTTGTTAAAAGTGAGTTAAATGTATTTTAAAAAGAATAAGCTGAAACGCTATAATCACCACCACCATGAAAGAACCACTTAGCCTCATTTTTAAGCCTCTGAACGAGACAAAGGTTACTAGGTTACCATCCCTGTTTTCTATCAGTAAAGAATTAAGCTCTTGTGCCTGAGGTTTGCAGCGATTGTTCAGGCGAGGGCAAAAATGTATGATAAGAAAAAGTGGAAATTGATTCATTTCATAAGTGTTCAAACAGACACAACCCAAAGAATGAAGTTTGTTGCCAATATTGTTTAATCTTCTGACAAGCTTGCAATAAACCATTAGCACTGTAGTATATTTCCCAGGAGTGCATATCCCACCGCTACCGACCACCATCATGAACCGACCCCAGCTTCCTGTCGAACAGAGAAAGCCCACAGGCCAGTGCCTTGCCATTTAATACGTATGGCCATGAAATCTGGCCCTCAGCTCTGAAAGAGTATTTTCATTTTGTATGGCATGGGAAAACAAGGATGTTACTTTTTGACTCCACCGGTCACTATTTAGCTAATTACATATCTAAGAAGCTTCCTGAAGGGGTATCTATAGAGGAAGAGGTAGATATGGAGGAATATCACATCCTATAGAGGTTGTCTCAGATATCCTGAGGCTGTCAGTTTCAAAGCTAAAGAGGTTAGCTATATGCACTGGGGCCAAATTGAAGGCCAACAGAAGCTTTTCTAAAGATGGCAGAATGTAAATATGAGGGTCATACCCTAGGGGATAGAAAACCAAACTATTTGAATTTGAAAGCAAATACAACGGCTCAGGAGGATACATTCTGTTTCTGAAGGTTGCTGAGCTCTCTCAGAATTTGAAAGAGAAAATTGAAAAAATGGAAGCACATGAAGCACCAGAAAACAAGTCACTTAAATCAAAAGAAGAAATCCTTTTTTCCTCACTGGAAGTCAAAAAGATTTCTCAAAGGCTTTAACAAATACACTATAGTAATTTCTATACAAGAAAGTAAGAACAACCCCAACCAAAGTGGCAAAAAGGCCAACAAATTAAATTACAGGCCACATTCCAAAAACTTCCTACTATTGCCCTACACATACGTTGCAGCTAAGGAACTCTGTTAGATAAAGGAAGACTTCCAAAGTTTGACAGAAGCAAGGAACAAGTCATTTTCATGGGGGTCTGTATTGAAAACCATCAGAGCACAATTTCATTCACTTATTTATCCTTGAACAGAGTAAAACAAATGATGGCAGAGGTCCTGATCCCTTCAACCCTCCAAATTGGTTCCAGTAAGAACAGCAGCCATTCAGTGAGTGCCAAGGATCAGGTGGAATTCGGACTGCAAACTGGGATGCCTACTAACTGCACAAAAAGAGCTGCAAAAATACCGGCGTAACGTGTTATTAATATAGTGTAATATGTAATTTGAAAGGATTATAAAATGAAGAAACAGCCTCCTCAACTACACATATTAATGATAAATGACCATTTTATCATAACGCCACTTCCCTGTATAAAACTGAAATAAGTGAATATTGTTGCTTTGCTAATTAGTCATAAGAAAAAGATGTTAAACATGTCAAGTGTGAATATTTTACATTGCCAGGCAGACAGAATTAATTACTGTAGATGATATAAATACCTAATTATTGAGTTTAATCTATAAATATGGAAATTATAACTCATAAAACTGGTAAAACTCCTATTTCTCTATTTTGGCTAAGCAGTATGAAATAGAAATAAAAGTTTTTTCCGTGGTTTTACATGCACAAAAAAGCTCTTGGGAGCCTTTTCTGCAGTAAGGACACACAGATCAAGGCACCAACGGACCCTCTAAATCCAAATATTTGCCAGACAGCATTGCTTTCCTTTGAAATCTTCCAGCTGTTGATGACTCAACTTTTGAGCTGTGAACTAATAGCACCATTCCCTTTTTCAGGATTCAAAAAGCGATACTGCCCATTCTAAGAAAGTTCGGTGGATTGTAAGCACTTGCAATCATTTATTAAATGCTGGAATAGAAAACATTCCTTTCTGTTGTTATTCCTCTTCATCTATGCAACGTCTCGATCTTTGTCACCCAAAATTCAGACTTAGTATTTGATCTTTATGCTTCATGCAAAGCATCCTTGTGCTAATCACACCTCAGGCTTTTCTCCCTGACCTTGTAAGACCTCCAACCACCAATTTGTAGTTCATAATCTGTTTTCTTTGTTTTGCAGCAAATGTCTAGACAGAAAGAAATGTGAAAATTCTTCCAGAAGCTTCATCCAGCAAGGTACAATAATGCATATAAAAATATTTTTTAATTATTATTTAAAGATTTTCTTTAATTTTTTTTTTTTTTTTTTCTATTACCAGTTACTCTTGAGTAGCTGGTATCACCTGACAGGACAATAACCTTTTTGCTAAGGGATACAAAACACCATCAATGGACAGCAACCCACTTTGGCACAAAGAGGTAGAAAATATCATTGGTTTTGGGCCCATGTCCCATCCAACCAAAACCACCAAGAGGTTCAGAGAGACGTACTCAGTGACATTAGCAATTGACACAGGAGCACTAATACTTGACTGCTTTACAAGAGACTATATTAATGGCATTAAGTTGCCTAGATATCTCTGAAGGTCCCAGTCATTGGTAGGCATTTATCTGCTTTTGAAAAATACTAATTCTCATTAGTTACTAACTTCTGCCTTTTTTTTTTCTCTTTTTAATGATCTGCTTTCTTTAATAACGGAGATTGAGTATTGGAAACAAAATGTGAAGGACATTGAAGTCATGCAAATGATTAATTTACATAGAACAATAGCATTTTACTGCTCAGCCACTACTGGAGACAAGCTGAAGTATCACACCGTATTGTGGGGATATTACAATATCATGGAGTAGTACAGTAGTTCCTGAGGAATACCCCTGCAGAGCAGGGAAAACTTGAGGGGGTATGTGATCACGAAGATTTTAGAACATCAAAAGCTGATAACCTCATTGTTCTCACGTACATATATAGTCTAGCTCCTCTTCTCTTTAATCCAGACTTTGTTGCAGAGGTCACCAGAGTTACGGGCTGGTATGAGTGGCATGTACTATATTTCAGTGATAGTACAACGCTGAAAAAAATTCAAATCTCATTTGATAATCTGATCTTCATTTACCATAACAGTTCTCATTAAAAGTCACTAATAAATATATTTGCATTCTTCTTTGAGTCCCTATTGTATGCAAGGCTTTTGTGGCTTTCTCTAACTAGATTTGATATTAAAGCAGCTCTTCAACTGTGAAAGCTTCAGTGCCCCCAGTTCAAGTGATCACTACAGAGAATAACAAACTGAAGCTTTTGACTAGATGGTAAGAGGGAAAACAATCAACCTACAGGGAAATAATACTTTAATACATGGTAGGAGGGGAAACCAGATAATCACCTACAAGCAGAAACTATGAGTAATTTCATCTGCAGTTTCTTCGCTCAGTATTTTCAAGCTATCCATGAAATGTCAGTAGATCAGTGTTCTCACTTCAATACCATATTCTAGGGCAAGAATGAGACTTTGATAATTTGAATGCACTTTGATAGTGCATCAAATGAATTTAGTCCCGAAGAGCAAAATGGTTGTGTTTCTGAACCATAACCGGATGGCAGAGAGAATATGAGAAGGAAAAAAATGAAAGCTTTTTTCTCCTTCAGAAGCCAATCTTTATAATGCTTTCATTAGCAGTTAAAAAACCACTACTTTGAAATAGAGAAGAAATGGATTTGATGATGCTTAATACTATGGGGTATAGTTTTGCTTCCCTGTTTTACTGACAGGCAATGTAAAGAGTTTATTTTACTGTTGTTACACTTGTAAAAGGTTTCCTTGTAAACGAACCAAACAAAAATTTAAGCAAGAGGAGATGGAGAAATGTTTTATCTTGGTAGCCCAGGTAAAAGGAAAGTTGCTCCTACATTTAAGCAAGAAAAGAGATGAAGTACCTTTTTTTCTAGAGGAGAAAATTCTGAGTGTCTGGGCAAGAAAGTCACATTTTCTTTTGTGAACGTGCACAGCGTAACTTTGTAGCATAAACAAAAAACCCATCTGGAACTAGAGCCAGTAGCGTACATATGACAATACACAGCAAAGGAAATTTCTGTCATGCAAAATATTAGATTGCTACCTGGAGTATAATTTTTATTCAAGCCTCCTAACCAGCAGGGAAATGCTTTAGGATCGGAGAGAGTCTGATTGAGAAATGGTTTCTTTTCATATCCAAATACGAGCTATAATTTTACCTACTCTTTGTCACTTTGGTGCGTTTCATCTGCCTGGATATAAATTTAAACACTTCAGATATCTGAGCCGATTGTCCAGACTCCACTTCTTGTCAATAGAAAGAAATGTGCATTTCCACGAAGTCGGCAGACTCGCGCCAAAGCGGGTATTTACATTGCTGCTTGGAGCTAACTGCTTCCTCGGAGTGCTCGTTTCTCTCCACTAAGTATAAAGCGGGTCTAGACAATTAGCCGAGTTAAACGAGATGAGTTGTTCTCCATTGTTAAGGCAGCATTTAGACCTAGGAAGACAGCGGAATTATGCTGATGGCAAGCTATGCCTATTCAAGCACTGAAAGGAATGGGAGCCTGCAAAGGGGTGAGGAAAGAGAAGCAGTGACTTGGAATTGTCAAAACAGTAATATATCGTTTTCTCTATTGCACGTTTGAACCGTAAAGATCAGCACTATGTACGAACTTTCCCTGCGTATTTTCATCTATCCACCCTGAGAATATCAGATTGGTACAACACTTCATAAGAGAATGAAGAAGAGAAAAAATGCTTTGATAGTTGTTCTGACTACAATGATGACAATTCAGCAAAACCTGGCTTCAGATACCGTAGGGCTGCTGTGTAACAGTAACGTGGTTTAATCTGAAATCCTAAAGACAGATAATACTTTAAAGCCTCACCTTTGATATTTTGCTGGTCAAAGATTATTGCATGCTTTTTGATTCCAGGCTTCCCATTAGTTGTTATTCTTGCAGATTGTCCCAGGAAATCTAGATCATTCTGAGACTTGAGAACTATATCTGTCATCTCAGTAAATGTTCATTGGCATGATTGCTCATGATTACTCCTATTTAGCACAAAAACTTCAGAGATCAGTCGCTGAATAACAGATCCTTTCATATTTGGTGAATACTGATGATAGTCACTGATGGTCATGTACTGCCTAATCTCCAAGTGTCGAAGCAGGGATGGTGCTACCTACAATAACCAGGTACCCTTTACTTCTGTGGTTCAGTGACTGAAAATCCTTCGCCTATTTTTGCTGACCAGTGCTATCATACACGCTCAGACCCAGGAAACAAGCAGATGAAGAGGGACCGATTCCTCTAGCAAAGTTTTGGAATAAAAAACAAAAATCTTGTTGTAACAGTTGGGTTTTCCCCCTCCCAGCAGGATGCTTTCCAGATGAGCAAATGCTCAGGAGAACAGGCAAGCCCTATAGGCTAGACATAAATTCTAATGAGCTTGTCACAGAGAATTTTGAGAGTTTCGGAGCCGTAGACTATTTCATAACTTACTACAGCCTAATTGCAGGCAGGAAAAGTCCTCCTGCCAACCAGAACAGTCCCTCATCTCTCCAAATCATAGACTGAATCTTACTTTAACTCCCAGTCAAACACAGCTTTTCTCCTGCCTATGATTTCCAACTTGCCTTTCCAAGTACTTGTTGTATTATCCAGAACGAAGGGAAACTGCTTCAGCCGACGCAGATACCCATTGCTGGTCCTGAAGGGCATATGGCTGGCAAAGGAACCAGCCTCAAATAGTATGTTAAGCAGAAATGATGGCACCTGAACCACTTGGAATTTTGGCTCATCCTATTCGGGACGCTAATCTCAGGTGAGCTTCAGAGCACTACTGAATCGCTTGCAAATTGCCAAGATATCAAGAAATCTTTGTACATGGTGTTAATGAACGGTTAGAGCGGGGAAAAGGTGAGGGAAGGTGAGAATGACAAAAACCCAAGGAGTTTCTCATGAATCAAAACAGAAACTCACGTATCAAGGCCCTAAATTAAAACCTAAATTAAGTTCTCTGTTTTGAATCAAAAGCATTACTGTGTTTTCTGTTTCAGCAACCATTTGCAAGTCCCGCTCAGCTATTAGCCACCAAAAAATATGTAAAAAGGTTTCATCTTTCAACAAACCTAAGCAGTTGGTTAAGTTATTCCCGTTTCCCTGACAACCTGCCAGCACTCATGACCCAACGAAATTCCCAACTGAGTTGCTGATCAGGCAGTTAATAATTTAGATGTTTCTTTCTTTTGTGGGCTGGTGTTTGTCATTAATCATAGAACCACCAGCAAACAGCTCTTCGTCTATTTCCTAAATGGGACAATTCTGAGGTAACACCACATTCGTTAAATTAGCCAAATCTCTTCAGATGTCTTTGCCCGGAACCATAGTAAAAACAAAGAACAAGAGCTCTGCTCCCATTGAGACTATACCTTGATCACACCTAGAGTTATCATTGGTTGCTCTATCCTTTTTAAGTGCTGTTTTATTTCGAACTAGGATGTGAAAATACTTAGTATAGAGGTATCAGCTAATTGCCATTGTTACTGGGCTTTTTCCAACAAAGAAATGTCACTTCACTGACACAGAACTTATTAAGAGCAGCATAATTCTTCACTTTTTTTTTTTTTTTTTTTTTTTTTTTTTTTTGAGTGTGTGCATGTAATCTCTCCATTGAGCAGAGAATGAAATAACACATAAGGGTAGATAGTGCTCTTAAACAAAGCCTGGAACAAGGAAGGCACTCTGCATCAGACTCTTCAAGGAATCTTTTCCTACCTCTTTTCTTTGTACTCCTGAGCTACATCAGGTCCTGCCCTTCCCCTTTCTAACCATTCTGGGTAAAGAGGAGGAATTTGCCAGAGTGATGCATATTCCTGCATTCCCAAACCCAAATACCAGTGCAGCTGTGTGTGGGAGTCAAGGCTATGCAATAGCTGAAATAAGGTCTTTGGCTCATGAAAAAATTTTTACCCAATAGGACCAAATGTGTTTCACCACAATATGAATAAGTGGCAATTTCCTGGGTGCTCTTCGAGTTCTGCAGCTTCTTCATAATTGAGTCCTTCATTAGCACTTTTTAAGCATCGCTTCTCATTTTCATTGCTTCACTGAAAGAAAATTGTACTTCAGCCTCACTTTATTTCCAACATTAATACAAGTGGATATTCATTCCCCCACCCCTCCCCCCTTCAAGATGAGGATCTTCTTTAAGGAAGAAAAAAAAATCATCTGAAAGCTGGGTTTCTACAAAAAAATGCTTTCATAATTTTTAGAAAATTAAACCTGAAATTTCAAAGTGGTTGTATTCTGGTACTCTCAGGAAATTAAAATAGTCCAGCAGTACAAAGACCAGAAAATGAAATTCTCTGTGAATGATTCAGTGCTATTTAACTCCTCAGGCTGAAGGAAGTGTAAAGAGGAAAAAAAAAAAAAAAAAAAAAAGTAAAAGTATGGCTTAAAGTGTATGTGTGTGTGTGTGTATTTTAGTAACCATTTTTTTTCCCTTCCAATGCAGGGCCACAGTATATTCAGAAACAATTATTGCTAGAAGAAATGGGTTCTTTATAAACATCCCATGCGTCATTTTTTTCCTTTTTGCCATATTTATTCAAATATTTCTTGGGTATCTTTACATGGTCAGGTCTTCTGAAAAAATCACATTTTGGAAAATTTATACATTGTAATTAGAAAAGGCATTGCAACTATGACCGTAAAAATCACTGAATAAAAGAAAAAATAAAAATCAAGCGCATATTTTGGACTGAGGTGATGTTATTTCTTTCAGCACAGTAATTCTGGGTAGTGCCTTGGAAGCCTAAAACTAGGCATCTAGTACTTTATCCTGTGTTTTCTCCAGCTGCTACTCCACAAGCATCTCCAATTAACCACATATCCTAGGTACCTGCCCGGCTTCTGCTGATATCTTAGTTGCCATGTTGTGTATTCTTCTGACGCCCCTGTTTAGGCACCCGGGTCGCTCTCTTTCAGTCTAGTTTGCCTGTATAAAAAAAGGATAGGCAGCAAAGTCTGCTGCTCTGTAAAGCTAAGGAGAGGTTTCAAGAGTCCCTGATCAGTCTAAGAAATGTGAAGAGGCAGCCAATATTGGTTTCAGTAATTTGGTACATTAGGGAAGTAGGGGATTTATTCAGGAAGGAATAATACTGTGCTAGTGATGAATGGGAATCAACCTGCATCACTGAACCAGAATACACAGCCCAAGTAGAAATGAAGTGTTGAAGCACCTCAGGTGGTGTGGTACCATTAGGAGAGGAGTTAATGAGAAAAATCATGATATGGAGCAACATTAGGAAAAATTAAGTTGAAAAAATTATAAGAAATGAGGTCTGGCTACGGTCTATCAGAAACTGACTTTGAGCCTAAGGAAATGTACTTTATCTCCTAGGCAGGTAGCTCAGGCTGAGCTCTAGAAGAAAACCTCTTAAGTGCAGACAGACTATTTTAAAAGCACATGAAAAGACAGAATACCCCAGGAACTGCTTTAATTTTTCTGTATTGACAGTGAACTATGAGATGCAGTTTAATGAATCGGGATGGTACCATAAAAACCTACTTTTTTTTTAAACATTCCATTTATTAATAAAATCAGAAGAATTAAAGCAAGAGTAGCACGCTAGATAATAAAAATAAGACAACAGAGCAATTCTTGGAGGGATTTACTTATTTATTTATTTTTAAGTTGTTTACTAAAACAAAAGTATAATAAAGCCTGCTTAATACTGAAGTAAAAAAACCACAGCAAAACCCTGAGAGCGCCTTAAACAAGAAAATTAATTCAGAAATACATAGAAAAAGCCTTTTTAAAAAAATATTTTTTTTCTTTTTATAAAGCACAGAGATGTGTTTGGCTGCTCTTACAGATCTTTTTCCAAGTTTATTCACTGTGAGCCTGATCCTGCATACACTGAAGCCACTGGGAATTGCATAAGACACTTGCAGTATATGAAAAGGAGTCATGAGATGCTTCGTATTCTGTCAAAAATCTACATATTCCAATACAGACCTTTTAAACATAAATATGAACACAAAGTCTCTGATTCTACCTAGGTTTTTGAATATGCCAGTCAGGGGCAGTACTATTTCCGGATACTTTTAAAACATATTTTATGTCTAATCTGAAAAAATCAAGTTCATTATATGCAACAGTAGGAAGAAACAAAAAATGGTCCAAGAATGTCTAAGAAACAGAGTGTTACCTGTAATTTTCAACTATTTGACCATTATTGCTGTAGCTACGCATGTCCATCAGTTACAGAATGATTCACATCTCTACAAGATCTCCATTTGTCTTATTTTCTTTCCAAAGCAATAAAAGCTACAGCAGTTCACTATTTTGTTTTTCTCCTATGATGTCTGTTCATAACACTGTAAACATTGGCAAAAAAATAAGGCTGAAGTTATATTACTGCTACTATAACAACTCTCCTATGGCAATCTACATGTTCCAGTGCCTCATCGCTACCTCTACATCCAACCATTTAGGAGATGGGCTTCAACTCCTACCTTAAGCCAATTTTTAATCCCTGCAGAAATTATTTCGCTGGTTGTCAATGTATTTTTCCCCAAAAATCTGATAATTCAGAGAGTAATCTGCTGTAAAGCATATTGTCAAATGACTCCCTAAAAAGAAGATAAATTACTGTGATAAATTGTATCTGCTATTTCCTTCCCTATTTCCAGCTTTCTAACAGGCTCCATTTCAAGGCCTAGTACCCAGAAATCGTCAGCACTGCTGTGTCAATCTCACCTTTTCGTCCCTATGAAAGTTTGCAGAGTAGCAATTATTAAACAAACCAATGCTAAGTGAACCAGCAAAGAGATCAAGCGGCTTGTTTTAGCTCCTAATCATTACTGCTGCCCGTGCTCCTACAGATATGACTCAAGGAGAAGCGAAGCACTTGCTGTACATGGTCCTAAAAACCGCCCGGTCCCTGTTTGCGCCAAATCTACCTACCTGCCCGATTAGCAGGATAGCTCATTGGTATGGCAGTCACATATGCATTGGAAGGACTGCTACCTCTGAAAATGAGTGACCAACTAAGACCAGAGGACAAAGAGTCATGATAGCTTGTGTGTATATTTATAATACTCTCTCAAAAAAAAAAAAAAAATGGGGAAGTAAGACTTCAGATGTGACCGCTTTTTCTTTTGCTCCTTTTAAACCCCATAACAAATCTTTGACTTACCCTAACTTTTATCTTCTGGTGAGCAGGTTTTTTTTTTCGGTTTTTTTTTTTTTTTTGGTTTGGGTTTTTTTTTTTTTTTAGTAGGTTGGTTGTGTTTGGGTTTCTCTTCTTTTTTCAGGGGGGAGAGGGGCAGGGGCGTTGCTGCTGCTTTTTCTGTTGTTATGTTGTAACTCACTAGCATAATTTTCTTTAGTTCATGCTTACTCACTTTTACCAAACTTTTTTGGTTTTGTTTTGTTTAATGTGAAAGAGAGCACTTCAGAAAGGATGGTTACTCTAGGACACAACAAACTGCTTCCCCAAGAGTGTAAGAAAATCCAAACCTCACTGGGATCAGAGCCATGTTGTAACTTGCATACTCCGCACAACCTCCAGGGACAGTCAAAGGCTTGTTCTTGAAAATGGACACATAGACGATTCATGTTTGTGGAAGAAACTTCCAAAACTGTTAGCAAGTTGTAGACTTAACACTGCAACAGTATGGTCCCTAGCAAACACTGGAACCATGCTCTCAGTTAATCTCTTGTAAGTACTACATGGAGAAGTGGAATCGCCAAAAACAAGGAAAAAACAAATCTCTGCTATTTAATTCTATAATTTTACACCAGGACCACTTATTTTTATGATCCCTGGAAGCCATTTTAGAAGGCTTTTTTTGCAAGGAAGGAAACAAAGAATAAAACCAAACCTCCTTAATCTTACTCAAAAACAAAGCTAGAGGCCTACTTCAGGCTGTTCCTTGTATTTCCAGTTTTTCCACATTGACTGATTTTAGTTAACATCATGAAGCCAACATTTGGCCGATACCATTTGAGTTTGCCCCTCAACAGTTCCAGGGAAAAGGACAAAATGATATTTACCACATAAAAATCACACTACTTAGCTGAAAATGTAATTTAAAGGGGTTAGCCAGGGAAGCGCTGAGAAAAAGTGAAGAGAGTAAACATAGCTTTAACACTATATCACTTCATTAAGTTAGTTATTATCAAAACCTATTTAAAATGAAATCTTATTGTACCTGCAAAAATTAAATAGCATTTGAAGTCTGAACAGTGTTGATGGAATACAGTAGAAAATTCTAAGGTATCTAAATCTATTTTGAGCTAAAAATACTAGCAACACTTTTTGAAATGTGTGGTAAATTGCTATGTTAATCAAGGTAAATCAAGCCGTGCATAAGAACGCCTTTTGGAAATAAAGTGAATAATTCAGTTTTATTTTCTGTCTAAATTTTGAGGAAAAAATTGTTTGAAGACAGAGCATCAGAGCTTTTGATAAGGAGATGAATTAGATCCATTCCCTTTTCTTTTTTAGGGGATGATTTTAAATAGCGTTAAGAAATGTGCATAAGAAAAAGCAGCTGAAGTCAAGGAACATGGATATGAGATGAATGAGACGTTATTAATAATGGTGCTGTCACAGCTAACGATTTTACCGCTTACTAGAGGCATGGCCAGTTAGGCTAGAATTACTTAGTAGCATAGTCTCTGCAACCCAGTGGTATTTTAATTTGCCACTCAGCCGTTGGAGGAAAACGCAAGTCTTTTAATGAACTATGAAATCAACCAGTAAAACGCTTCAGCTTATGAGACGGGCTGACTAGTATCAAGGTGATACATCATATATGCAAGATGCTGTTCAGTCTACTATGGTACACTGAACTCAGCCTGCAAAACTACAGTATCAGCCAGTAGATACTTACCAATAAAAGCTTTGCGAAGCAAATGAGGGTGTCTGAGGATAGCTTTAAAATGGTTTATTGCTCTTAACTTCCCAGAAAGCACAGTGGGCGACGGAGAGAGGGAAGGGTTTTGCATTAGTCGTCTTTAGTGACTCCACACAAAATTTGGTTCCCAACATAAATCAGATCCTCCTCCTAACTACCAGCCTTTGCTGGCCGAGACGTGTAGAGGAGTCCAGCTGGACTCTTTCTGGCAGTAGCATCCATATTTCTGGGCTAATTGCAATGACGTGTAGGTTGAGAGAGTGACCCAGGCCCCGATTCCTGGACTTTAACCCAGGAAGTACCCGGATTTAGTGCTTATGCCCAACTAAGTCCACAGGTGGGCATATTTCTCAAGTCTGTGGCGTGGCACAAAGGAGATTCATCCTGTACAGGCCACTTCACAAGTGAGACAGGAGCACAGACTGTCTTCTGGAAATGAAGACTCAATAGCAACTAACAAAAGGGCAGATGAAAATCCGTTCTAGAGGCTTTTTGTCACACATCCACTAAGGATTTCTTAGGTTTAGTAGTAAGTTCTTTAGACACCTCAGACTGAGCTGCTTACATGACATCCCCTTCGGCCAAAATCTCCATTTTGTTAAAACTGACAAACAACCTTCAGAATATTTCAGTCATTTTGAAGTAAAACCCATCTCACATTCTACCCACACAAAACATGATGCTCTAGCTCATAAATTTTACAGACAATTTCCTTAGACCACCAAGTTAATTATTCCACACCGGTTATTGGAAAATGATCTAGCTACATAATTTTATAGTTATACTTTTTGATACTGTTCCTCATTTTTCCTTTTTGTGTCTATTACTTAAAAATATAAAGAACAATCCTGAACACATCCTTAATGCTTTGGTCAGGCATTCCTGTTATAGTCTCAGATAACGATTATAATATACAAACATTATAGGTTAAAAATATCAAAACTGGTTTTGAATAAATACAGTCAGTTTAATTGTACATTAATACAACAGGCAGTAAAAGTATCCTCTGATACTAAAGCTCAAGCAAGAGCTACTGAACTGATTGGACTACTAGCTTTGTCCTCACACATGAATCCTATCGGATGACTTCCCCTGCTCACTTTGTATTTTCAGTCCCTCAGTCCTTACAAACTTATAAACTATGCAAAAGAAATCAGGGAAGACATATCTTCCTTGGCTAGTCATAGTAACAATAGGAATCACAACAGGTTATGAGGCAGATGCAGAGAAGAGATGATGAAAGTTAACAAGAAACAGTCCAAAACGGACAAATTACAGAAATAGCCTTCTTGAAAGGAAATCTCACTTTAAGCAACTTACGCATTTAAAGATAAGCATGCTCATGAGTAGATAAGCATATGAGAACTTAAGAGTTGCTATCATCAGGTATTTCAGGAGGGCTCAAGCTTCCTGCTGAAGCTGTTTCACTTTGCCCAGGCCAAAGAAAAGAATAAACAACATTTTGGAGGGAATGTTTGGGTCACTGACTAGAGAGACATAAAGGAGAAAAACACAGATTAAAACCCTTGTATCAAAGGGTGTTGGTGATACCTAGACTACCCGATGGATAACAACTCAGTCAAGTCATGCAACTTTACCATGCAAAATTCAGTGCAGTGTAACTACGTATTTTTCCCTGTTGACCGACAGCGTAACCTTTCTCTGCATCCGGTTTGCCATCTTTAAAATACAGAAAACAAGGCAAAACAGGGTCTACAACCTAAGAGAAAAATGCATGAGCCTTGCATGTTTCACTTACGTGGGTGGGGGCTGGACTGGGTGGAGAAGTTTTCTTGTGAGCAGAGGGGGGAAATAAAGAACAAAAATCTCTTCAAAGCTATGTCTTTCTGTTTTAAAGAAAGATATTTTGAGGATTAACACTACTGAAATAAAACTCAGGATAGTGCATACCTAAGAAATATGCATATATACATACATAACAGACAAATAATATATGATAGATTCTAAGTAGAGTCACAGCATCTATTAGCCAGCTTTAAACTTAAATCCTATTTCTTACGTAGCATCTTAAAATAAGTTACTCCATGCTTACAGTTTTGGGTTGTGGGGTTGTTCATTTGTTTTTGGGTTTTTTTTGGGTTTTTTTTTGTTTGTTTGTTTGGTTTGTTTTACAGAATTCTTCCTGAAGGTTCTCTACACATTTGATGAGAGACTGTTTGTTAGAAAAGGCAAACAACAGTGCTAGACTGAGTTGAGTCAACTATTGTCTTGATTTGTACAAGCAAAAAGGAGATGCATGCAGGGGAGAGGAAATTATGAGAAATGCAAAATATTGTTCATAAGCCACACACAGAAAAGAGAAATACCAAAAGTAGTCAGAGCAATTGGATTTTGCACCATCCAGTATTTGGATGATACGGAAGGTGTCTAAGGTCCCTGAGCCCCAAGATCTTAGCAAGAAGTCTCACAACCAGAATCGTTAACTCCCCATCCCACCCTGGGCATCTGCTTCGTTCAAATGTCTTGCTGTGCATGGTACCAAAGAAAGGTCCCCAAAACAGGAGGGCTTTTTCCTAGAAGACGACGACATTTTCCTAAAGCAGAGCAAACATATTTTGACAGAGAAAGTATCTCTCATAATTAAGTGTTAGCTATTGCAATGCAGCTATATGGACTTGCTTTGAGCGACAGCTGAGAGCTCCTTGCAAACTGCAAAACAGAAACTCTTTGATGCCCACTGCAACTAATTATTGCAAAAGCTGAATAAAAAAACCAAACAAACAAACTTGAAGCTTCACTCGTCCTGCAGAATTGTTATTTTTGTTCAATGGAATAAGATTCTTAGGTCCTTGATTAAAAAACTTTGCATGTGACATTATGGATGCTCATTCAGCGGCTAACATCTATTTCCAGCATTAGAACAAAGGGGTCAAAAAGATGAGCGTACTTGTACTTTGAAATGTGGCTATAAAAGCGGTATCATTATGCTCTATGCCTATTGTATCTCAATGACCAAATGTGCTCAATTTACATATAAAAAAAAATATTTTTTTGTCTAACTTCCAAAGTAAACTCAACAAGGGAGGCTCTTATGTAAACGTGTACTACACTCAGCAGTGGCACGATGGCACGAGAACAGTCACACTGGAAAAGTGAGTATGTAAAAGAAAATGGTTATTAATTTTGCAAAATAATCACAAGAAGCATGCTTGCAAGATAATATGACTTTGTGTACAGACTGGCAGAATATTTTGCAACACCACTATGGTTTTGTTCTCGGTGTTTCGAGATAAGCAAACCGAACACAATATTCTTGCTTTAGCATGAAAGAGTTGATATTGCCCCAAAACATTTCATCAACTACAATGACTGCAATTGCCTTAAAAAATTCACAGCCCTGGTATCTGTTATGAATGAGACAGGCAGAGAGACAAGAGCTGGAACAGAGACCAATGAATACCCAGAGACACTGGAGATCTGACTTCTTGGAAGAAAGTAGTGCCTGGAAGCTTGAGAAACAGTAAGAAAAATGCTCAGAACACAGCAAGAGGTGAAAGAACACAGAAGATTATTGCTAGGTTTTGTTCAGTATAAGATTTGTGATGTTTCATGTTAGTTTGCTTCTAACAAGTCTAATAATTGGATTCATATAGCGATGTGAGATTTTATGACCCAGAGAACTGCAAATTTTGCAGTTTGTTTTGGACAAACAAAAAAGAATCTATGAACACCAAATAATTTATAATAGTGCCAAAAGCAATCCGATACTTAAAAATTCCTTTCCAATTACAATGCTGGTTTTATTTATTTAATTGCTATCACATCTTTCAGACACTTGCTGCAAGAGTTACTACGAACAAGAACAACAACAAAAATTGTTGTTGTGGGACCAACCCAAACACTGCTGCTGGAGCGGCAGTCATGTTCTCGATGATAGTCCCTTGCTTAGGGACCCCTAATGGGGACCATAAAATTCTTTCTGCCCTGTTAAATCCTGGCTCTGCCCAGATCTTCTATCCAGTGGGCAGCACTAAGTGACCTAACATGTCTCATAACTTTTACCACCACCATCACATGCAGCACTGGCTTTTGAAGGGCCTAGTTCCATTTCTAGCAATGCAATACACACATCCAACTCAATTGAAGATAGAGGGCAGTCACTTGCCATGAAAAATACAGGCCATCCAAAGACTGGCAAGGCTCAGTCCTAGAATGTCTTAGCAAGTAGGACTGCAAGTGAAAGCTACCAAGACAAGCTCTTAATTGGGCTCCTAGGAACTGGGAATAATAAAAGTGCCTTTAAACCTAAAAGCTAACATGAATGCAGCGCTATGATTGAGAACCCCGGGGGTTCTAGTTGACAAGCTGCTGAATATGAGCCGGCAGTGTGCCCAGGTGGCCAAGAAAGCCAATGGCATCCCGGCTTGTATTAGAAATAGCAGGGCCAGGGGAAGTAGGGAGGCGATTGTACCCCTGTACTCAGCACTGGTGAGGCCACACCTCGAGTATTGTGACCAGTTTTGGGCACCTCAATACAAGAGAGATATCGAGGTGCTGGAGCGAGTGTAGAGGAGGGCAATGAAACTGGTGAAGGGCCTAGCAAACAAATCATATGAAGAGCGGTTGAAGGAGCTGGGACTGTTTAGTTTGAGGAGGAGGAGGTTGAGGGGAGACCTCATCAACGTCTACAACTATTTGAAAGGACACTGTAGAGAGGCTGGTGCTGGTCTCGTCTCACAGGTAATTAATGACAGAACAAGAGGGAATGGCTTCAAGCTCCAACAGCGTAGATTTAGACTGAACATTAGGAAAGAATTTTTCACAGAAAGAGTGGTCGGGCATTGGAATAGACTGCCCAGGGAGGTGGTTGAGTCACCATCCCTGGATGTGCTTGAGATGTTTGGATGTGGTGTTGGGGGATATGGTGTAGGGGAGAACTTTGTAGAGTAGGGTAGATGGTTGGACTTGATAATCCCAAGGGTCTCTTCCAACCTAGACAATTCTATGATTCTATGAATTCCACCAAAAAGTGCTAAGATAACTGCAAAATTTAAGATTTGTGCTTATTTAATTAAATAGTTTCTCTCATTATTTTATGATGTAAACCCAGTAGCATCACAGAAGCAATAATATAGGATCTTTTCAAGGGGTGAATAGTTCTCCTGGCCTCAGTTACGCAGTACGTAAACTCTTAAGAGGAACAGCACTACTCTCCTTTTCCCAACTAAAGATGTGCTTGTTTTTACTTTATGCCAAAGTGACTACATCAGCATTGCAGAAAGCCCACAAGAACCAGAGTTTGTCAGGCATTGTCAACCTAGGAATACAGCAGCTCACCTACTGCCTAGAAGTCCTCCACGGTAGCTGAAGGACCTCAGCTGGTCACCAGATTTGCACAAACTGATCCTTTCTCTGTTCCATTGGCAAATTATCTGCAATATCAAACTGTATATTGTGTTCATTTTATCTCTTATCTGTGCAAAGACAAATCCCAGAGTGTGCAAGCACCCATATACTGCTGTTGAGGAAACCCATCGTAGCCCCTGCGTAGAAAATAAACTGTGCGAAGGACTATGCTGAAGACCTCACTCTTGTGTCCCCTCTAAGAATAGCTTATGGTTAGAGTCCAAAACCGGTGACAATTAAGAGACCAACATGCTCCTGATGCTAGCTGAAGACTCTTATCTCACCGCTGGTTTATTATTGCCATCTGCCTCCTGATGCAACATCAAATTACTTTGAGAATCTACAGGGCTGTGCTCTGATTTTGTTTAGCAGCAAAACACGCATATTACCCTTTCTCATTTTTGGTGATGGGACAGAGTTTGCCTGTTTCAGTCACATTCTGAAAAGCTAAAAATGACCATCTGAATTTAAAACTTCCCACATGTTTGAGATGTATACTAGGAGAACATGCTGTCCATTCAGTCACAAAAAGAGGCTGAAGAAATTTAGCTCTGCCTCAGGTGGTAACCAGGGGAGATCTACAAAGAATTATTCCTTAATACGCAAAGAGTAAAGAGTAACGTGCTTGTTGTTATATACCCTTTAGGATGGTACACCGCTACTGCTCCACCTAGGACAGGGCTACACTGTGCAATAGTCTACTCCACAGACACGCTGCTCAAACAGGGACCCTGCTAGCCCTCAGATCCAAGTGATCCTAGTCACCCTCTACAAGACAAAGCTTATTAATTCAGGCTGGGCAACACACAGCACTGCCTTCACTGCTGGCTTCACAAAAAGCACCGTACAGTGTGTTCAAGTGAGTACCAGCTCATGGGTCTCTATCTTGTGCTCTGCTGGCAAAAAGTAAAAGCATAGGCCTTGCCTTCCTACCTCCATTAGACCACAAGAAGAGAACAGCCCCTGGCTTCTTCTGGAGCACACATGAGATCACCGCATCGGAGCATAACAAAGGACAGAGTGAAGAAAAGGGTTCAAGAGCCATATACGTTTCCAGTCACAGAGCACATCTCTTTGAGAGCAAGGACTTGTATCCTGAGAACAGAAAGTTTTTTATCTATTTCTTCACTGTTGTAGAAAAAAAAACACAGCCACAACAACGTATGGATTTCTTTTTCTTCCACAGCTGTCAGAAGACTCCAAATAAAACCCCTGTCATTTTCCCTTTATTACCAACTTTAGAGCTCTCACTGGAGCTGCATATCTGTAGGACTTTGCTGGAAGCTCAGAATAAAATGGATGCATTTCAAAGCTAACTACAGTCTATTTATAATCCAACTGAATGCACCTTCTCATCTGTAGTGGGCTTGTGAATTCATATTCAGTATAAATCTGCAGGGGCTGTCAACTCTTTCCAACAGAGATCCTTAACGTTATTCCTCTGTTCCCTCACAACTACTGTGCTTCTTGCAAACAAAACACAAATTAGTAACAAAAGTTTCAACACTAGATGTCCAACTCATCATATCCCAATACATTTCATACTGTGGAAGTCTCCACAGTTAGTCACTTCTCCAACATGGAAGACCCTATTTGGAACAGGAACTTCAAGCAGAGACTCTTTATTGGTTTGAGTATGATGTTGCTTTGTGAAGATGGCATACGATTACATATATGTCCATAGCTACTATGAGAGCACCAAAGGTAAGAAAGTGACTTTCCACCTAAAATCCTTTTAAAAGAACCTGAATAAAACATCTAGATATTTTTAGAGCACTCATGACGTTGAAACTCACGATTCATTAATATTTTAACTTTCCAGCCTGGAATATTTTATGTTCACCTTTTCATTTAGCACTTGAGTAACCACTCGAGTCATTTGAGTAAACATACAGGTATCCCCATATGTCTAGGTTTGATTGATTCCACATTTTTAAAATCAGCATTCAATTTCCTGGAAGAGAAAGATGTTATTGGAATAAATGAAAAGCATTTTTATATTTTTTATTTATATACCCTTCTCCTCTACATTCTAGTAAATAAAAGCATTTTAAAAAAATAAAGCAAACACTTCCCTCCCTCTGCTTTTCAAAAAGCCTAAACTGAAGATCTAAAGTAAAAAATTAGTTTCCTACAAAACTTTTAAGAGATTCCCTTTTACTTTATCAGGGTGGGATTTCACATCTCTTGCCTTTGTAAAAATAAAAAGATTATTAAACTGAATACTATACATACAGAACGTTCTCACTTTTGAAGAATGTGTCAGTGTTCTTAAGATTAACCTCCTTTGGAAAAAGATTACTCTTAAGTAAAAACTTTTAATTGGGCAGCACAGGTATTTTTGCTTCTTACCGACCGCTCATTTCATTAGCTTCCAAAGATCATTCATCTCACTTGGTAGTTTTCTCACCTAGACAATTCACAAGGCAGTTTGCAAATCAAACCCTGGCCAAGACTCCCAGATACATTCAGTCCCATTTCAACACCAAATATTAACGTGATTATCACACTGGGTTTTGATCCCTTTTAAAAGTCTGACTGGACAGCGTAAGTGAAATCCTTGGCAGCACTGGTTAGCTTCTATAAAAGAGATCATCGCGTATCAGCTGCTCTAGGGAACTCTTTTGTCCTAGATATAATTGAACAAAGACTTTTGAGGCAGCAAGCAATTACCAATCTATACTGGGAAAGCACTGTGTGAACATACTTTAAGTACTGATAATTAAGAGTCACATCCTGATACTACTGTAATCTTTATAAATTTCTATTTACTTCAGCAGGGTCAGGATTTTGTCATTGTACTATGAATATATTCAGAGATTGCCATTTCTCATTTCTAAAGATGTTCAGAGATAGCAAAAAGAGGGTTGCGCTTCTTCCTCTCCCGTCCTGCCATTGCGAAGCATACCAAGATAACATCACATCAATGACAAAGGCATTCAGCAAAAATACACATAATGTACACACACAGCTGCAAACTGACTCATGCAAGACTTTTCAAGACAAGACTCATGCAGTTAGTTATCTGCATACTTTTTGAAGTTCCTGCTTTGGACTCCTTCCATTACCTGCAACCTCTTTAAAAGGCCTGAACAATGTTCTTGATCTATTCAGAGGCTTCTCTCCAGGCAGAAATTATGTTCTTAAACAAAATGCCATAATGACTTCATAAACTATTTTCAGGGAGGCAGAAACGCTGGCCAGGATGTGAATGATCCAAATGAGGCATATTAAAAATGCATGTGTTTGTCCTTTCAGCTAATGGCTTGCTAGAGTTTGAACATACTAGCTGGCCCTCAAAAGCTGTTGCAGCTATTGTGTTCAGAGGACACTTATGTTCCCATCTCAATTAGGCCTTTTTTGTGGGTCTGTACTTAACGCCTCTTAGAAACTGTTTATTCTGCTGTTTTCCCCCCAATACACATTCCTACTTGATTTCTCAGGGTGTATATTACTGAACTTCATGACATTTGGAGAGGAAAACAAATGCCAGCATCAATTCTATTGTTTTCTAGGAAGTCTTTGTCCTTGATTTTGCAGAGAAGTATAGCTATATACAATTGTTCTGCTTTAAGCACATTGAATTACACTTCAAGTTCTACCCAGCCATGGATAAAAGGATAAAAAACAAACTAGCAAGTCAATACCACCTAAATAAGCATAAAGGAAATGCAGACATAGTAGTATTTTGCTAATGAATTACACTACCAGTATGAAAAGGTTACTGTTTTGGTTTGCATGCCTTCAAACCTTGTGACTGCTCCGAATTTGTTCATGCATTTCGAACTGGATTGCTATATGATGCAGATCTTAGATCCGATTAACTGTTAGTGACTCGGACTAACAACTAGCAATTGCTATGAATGTTCCCACCTCATGTTAACTAAACGTTGGTTTTCCACTTCTTTGAAGTCTTGCTTCATTCGTGATGTTAGAAAAAAGGAAAAAAAAAAAAAAAAAAAAAAAAAGAGATAGAAATAAGACCTATCATCATCTTCACCCCTCTGCTTTGGTTTACGTTAATATAACTCCTGTGAGGTGACAAGACCCGTGAGGTCCTGCACTAACTCTGATGACTACAGAATCTATTTTAACATATGAAAAAACTCAAACCCCATGTTTTCTTTCTTGAGGGAACCGAACTCTGTGCAGACTTCTCTGGAGATGCAAAATCAGATGATAGATAAAAGCTAATTTATGAGAGAACTGAAAATAAAAATCTCATTTTATGTGAAACCTCAGTATTAAATGCCATAGTAGCTGCAGTTTTGATGGCATGGTTGTTAAACTTATTTAAATAGTGGGTGTGAAAACACTAATATTATTTACATCTCAGAAATTGAAATGCTTTCAAGTCTTAAAAGTGACTAAACTCTCAATCCTCAGCAGTAAAACATATACGAGAAACCCATCTTACTATGCAGATTTTATTATAAGATGTTATGTAAATATATAACCCCAAATTAAGTCTTTTTTCCCTTTAAAGAAAAAAAGGATTAAAATCAACACCGTTAAGCATTTTTTTTAATAATAATTTCTGGAGACCACTCATGAAAAGAGAGTTGTCTCTACTTGTCTATCTTTACTTCATCATACTCAGAACACACACTGTGAGCAAAGCTATAAAAATAAAAAGAAATTTGTTCAGAGAAATATTTAAAATTATTTTGAACTTATAATGCAGTCAGCTGCCATGCTATATAAATTGGTATAGAAATAACAGACGCTCTAGGTTTTACCTAAAGGGTCACGAGAATTTCCCACAGGGCTGGCCATATGCTGTATATCATCTCATGGTTTGCTTGAAATATTTTTGGATAATTAGTCTTCCTCTCAAGAAATTCTTCAACTATCAATATATGCTTTAATTCACGTTGGTTATAACTAAGTGTTCTTTATACATCGGAGATTTTGTTTCTGTACCCTGACTACCAGATATGAAACAAGTAGGGCCTCCATCACTCCAAATCAGACTATTCAGTGTGTATTATGATGACACGGTCTTCCTTTCTTTTTGACTTAACTGGGCTTCTTGCCCATTTACCTTCAAAGATGCTGCTTTGCAGTGCCAATGTATGATGTTAATGCTCACAAGGTAAGAAAGGTAGCTCCAGGGCATCAAGAATAAATAACTGTTTCTGAAGGAAAGGTGTTTGTTACCCATTGTCTGCCAGAGGCCCTGCTGAAAATCCTTTATGAGTTTTGACGATCAAGCAGCAGTATTGGAGGCTGACCACATCAATGCAGTTTACCAGTCATCTCCTTTCTTGGTTTCACTGTGTTACTTGTTAGAGACTTCCCAGAGGAGATGGAGAAAGATTTTAATCACAGAAGGCTAACTTTTGCCTACTGAAACAAATCTTTCTGAACTTTCTCTTTGCATCAGTCAAACAGGCAATCTATAGGGAGATTCAACTCAACAGGCTAAACTTACTCTTTGCGACCATCCCTCTGAAAGTCTCCGGCACAATCTTTCCTGATCTTTGGATCGCAACACATTATCTTCTTCCAGTTGTATTTTATTCATAATCAGGATAACAGTCATATGCATTCTGTCAGGCTCACTTTCACCGAATCTGATGCTTTCTTATATTTCTTCAAAAGAAAAAGTACAATTGTTATCCTCGCAAGTGCAAACTCTATTAGCATTTTGCATGGTAGGATGAAGCAATGAGCTTTGACAGCTGAGCATAGTTTGACCTTCCCCATAAATGATTGCTTGATTCTGCGCAGTCTCTCCACACTCACCCATATCCTCCTTGCAAGATGCTCTCCTTTGAAAGAGCAGCATTGGTTTCTGGAATGCCGTGCACATTTTTACAGCTGGGGTATCTATTCCAGGCAGACTCTTGGTTAGCCTTACTGCATCTTCACCCTTCTCCTGTCATTATGATCTGAGCTTCTGTTGCTAATTGGAACTGATTTGCTATAAAACAGGCATACATACCCTAGGATCACATGATTTTCTTCATACATCGACACTGAAATTAAACAGGTCAACTCATAAGCAGAAGAAAGAATCTAGCAGATTGACGCTTGTACCATATAAAAAGCCCACACAAGTTATACATGGATATGAATGAATCACATGCTAACTTCAAAGCCCCCGGTAAAGTAGGTTCATATGCAACATTTTATGGAAAGTATTCACTTGAAGCTAGTATAACATACCTCCTAACCTGATTTACACTTTCTATTATTAGCAAATATATGCTTTCCCATAAACTTGCCTATTACAAAGAAGTCCCTGTACTGGAAGCTTTGAAAACAAGTAGAAGAGGTATTTTTCCAATGATCCGACTGTTTAAGAATGCTTTCATACAGTAACTGAAATGCAGTTACAGATCATGCAAATATGCTAACTCTTATCCAGCCAAGAAGATGCTGACAGTGGTACAACTACAGCAGTTAAGCAGGCTGCCTTGGGCTGGCCATCAGAAGGAGATGGGCCCACTCCAACCTCATGCAGTTCAACAAGGCCAAGTGCAAGGTCCTGCATCTGGGTCGGGGCAATCCCAAGCACAAATACAGGCTCAGCGGGGAATGGCTGGAGAGCAGCCCTGAGGAGAAGGACCTGGGTGTGCAGATTGACAAGAAGCTCACCATGAGCCATGAGGCAAAGTGTGCTCCCAGCCCAGAAAGCCAACCGTATCCTGGGCTACATCAGAAGCGTGGCCATCAGGTTGAGGGAGGTAATTCTGCCCCTCTACTCTGCTCTTGTGAGACCCCACCTGGAGTACTGCATCCAGCTCTGGCGCCCCCAACATAAGAAGGACGTGGACCTGTTGGAACGGGTCCAGAGGAGAGCCACGAGGATGATCCAAGGGCTGGAACACCTCTCCTATGAAGACAGGCTGAGAGAGTTGGAGTTGTTCAGCCTGGAGAGGAGAGGGATCTGGAGAGATCTTATTGCGGCCTTCCAGTACCTAAAGGGGGCCTACAGGAGAGCTGGGGAAGGACTTTTTACAAGGGCATGTAGTGATAGGATGAGGGAGGATGGTTTTAAACTGGAAGAGGGTAGGTTTAGATTAAACATTAGGAAGAAATTTTTCACTGTGAGGGTGGTAAGGCACTGGAACAGGTTGCCCAGAGAGGTTGTTGAGGCCCCATCCCTGAGGGTGTTCAAGGCCAGGCTGGATGGGCAACCTGGTCTAGTGGGAGGTGTCCCTGCCTGTGGCAGGGGTGATGGAACTACATGATCTTCAGAGCCTCTTCCAACCTAAACCATTCTATGATTCTATGATCAGGTTTAATCAAGAGCTTCAGTAAGGACTGTAATGCCTACCTAACCTTGCGGCACTGTTACTGCTATCCTAGCTATGCCTGTGAAGAAGGCTGAAACACAGATGTGCTTCAGCAGAAGACACACAATGCAGATGTGGGAGAACATAGTCAATGCTACATAGAGCCAGGTATTTTAAACTAACACCTTGAAACTTCCTTTCAACTGTATATCCTTCTTGTGCACAGATTTAAAACTATTTGCAGATCTAGTCTTGACTGACAAGTGACTAAATGAATGAAAGTTCTCATTGGTTCTGAAGAAATGAGCAATATCAGTCTCCTGTCTATTCATAAACCTTCATAAGCTTAACTAGGAGCCTCCTCCTGTTAACAGATAGGGTTCATCCATTAAGTTTGGCTCCAAGTTTCTTTCAGCTTAAAGGGAGGGGCAATAAAGCTTTCCAAGAGGCATCTCCTTTTAACTAAGCCGAAAAAAAGTGCTGTCATTTTCCTCAGGTAATAGGAGTGGCAAAAAAGTCATTATAAATCATTTTAGCTGGAACTTCAGTTCCTACATACCAATCTCTTTGCCCTTCTCAGTATTAAGCCTTACTCAGCATCAAGCCTGATGCAATCAAAGGCAAGCTATCCGAAAAATGGGGACATACAGGAGTACTATATTGTTCAGGCAAAATACCTTCAAGACACGCAATACCATAAAGTATTTTTCTGCACTTACCTTTCTGTTCTTTTCAAAGACTAATTTAATATTATAGCATGTAAATTAATTTCTATTTATGAATCAAGCATACAACAGCCTTGGAAAACAAAACAAAAAATGCAAATCCATTGAGTAGTTAGTTTCCCAAATTACAGGAGAAGCTGGGTTTGTGGAAACACTCAATTTCACAGGTAAACGTCACCTACTATTCAGAAAGAGAGGTGATTTGACAAAGACAGAGAACAAAAAAGAAAGTGCTGAACACTGCTTTAACATGTATATTGATTAGGAACAATTTGGGCTTTACACAGGATAAACATTAAATTCTCATCATTACAAAAAGTTGCCTACTTCACTTTTACAAAGCAATCAGAAAGCGCATCTGAAAGACTTACTGCTCTTTAGCCTCATGGTACCAAAGAAGCTGACAAGTGACTGAAGATTTCAAGGTTCAGGAAAGTCAGGCAGCCTGTTGCTGGTGACTAACAAAGGTGCAACAATCCTTTGATAAATCAACTTAGATAGTCTGCTGTCACCTCTAATCCTGGTCACAAATAATCAAGAAACTCTGAGCAGGCTCAAAAAGAAAGTAGACATTTTGTTATTCAGGTATTAAAAGGAGTCCCTAGTTAGTATGCTAACTGCCTGACACTAACCAAAATTTTGGAATTGATATTAAGACTTGTGTTTCAAGGGCATAAATGAAGGTACATCAGCTACAAGAGAGCTATTTCAGTTCTGCTCTGCTTCCCCCATTATTTCCTGAAGAAAATATGTGTATTTCTTCTGATATGTCATGGAAATACTGCTCCTTTCTCCAGTGCAGTCAGAGGAATCAAATAAACCTCAACTGCACTTTTTTCTTGAGCTCCTACAAGACCACCAAGTTTTGGTTTCATCATTACCAATCTCAAACTAACGAACTACTAATTAATATCACAGAAAATATGAGTTGATTCTTATTGGCTATACCCATAGTAGTAAATGCAACATGCAGTGTCCGGTGGTTCCTGGACACTGAGGCCTACAGGCACAGAGCAACCTACCCAATAACCTCCCGGCTTACTGGGACGGGGCAACTGCATGCAAACCGCACACTGGGAATGTTCATCCAAGCATCCAATCTCCCAAATTGTGCACACACTAATACTTGAGCATCCTAGCTGCTACAGGCAAAAGCAGCACCTGAAAATGCGTAAACATTTTCATGAGATACATGTTCTCATTCCAAAGACTGGGAAATTATTTTGAATATAGACATAGCCATTGCATCCATCCTAAAAACCATAACAACTTCAGTGGGCACAAGCAAGCTTGGTACAGCTTTGAGATTTTTACCAAGTTAATGTCTTCTATCATTGATGTCTTCTATCAATGAATCCTACTAAGTCACAATTTCACCGGCATTTCAGTCCACTACTGTGTTTTAGCAAGATGGTTCCAGTGGGCAGAAGAGAAAGCCCCTGGAGGAGTACGACATACGGGTCTTCTGTGATAGGTATGAACTCCTGAATACAGCACAGAGACAGTCACCTGCACTTCCACTCTCTTGTTCATGGGTTAGGGGTTTCCTGCTATATATGCAATCTACCCTTCGCTTGTGCTTTCAGCAAATGTCAAATAAATCTAAATTAATGAATTTACTTCAGTATGCAAGTGTTTGATGACTGTTTTAGCAGATTTGATGTTTTGTAATTAACTAGTACAAAAGCATCCAATTCTTTTTACTTTATGCTAAAGCTTGGTAAACATAGATAATTTTAAAGTGTCAACAAGAACGAACAAGAACTTAAAAGCTCAAGGCTGAAAATGTTGCCATGTCCATTATAATGTCTGTACCAGAAGAAAATATGCTAGCTTTTTATTGCAAAAGTGATTTGAAAAACTCCAAGCATCTGATCACGTGCTTAACGTAAAAGTACAAGAACTTGCAGAGAGAGAATAGCTGAAAACATCTTGAAAATCACTATTTCATTTGAGAAATACTTATTTGAAAAAACGTCCTTAAAAGTACATTTTACACATGTACAGACCACCACCTGTGCTGGTCAGAGAAGGAAGCAGGAGAAACTCGATACCGTTGATTTTACATGGAAGTTGGGTAAATCTAACTGGACTTTAAAAAAAGAAAAAAGACTTCAGACTTGCACAGCGAAAGTCACATCTCAATGGAGTAACTGAAGGATAACGATAGTTAACAGTATATGTAGCAGCAGCAAAATGTATCTAGTGCCAAAGAGCAATGAACGGAAGGCATTATTCTGCAGCTGATTTTCCTGCAGAAAAGTAATAAATGATATTCAGCTCCATGATCACAATCTGAATTGGCATTTTGATCATTGTTCTAGAAAACAGGGTGTAACCATCTCACTGCAGACAAAGTTTTAAGTGTGGGTGGCAGAAGATAGTTCTAGCTATCAAACATACCAAAACACAATTTAGAGAAAAAGGATACTATGTTAAGGCAAATCAACAAATATTTATTTCTTTTGTGACTAAGCTAACGGAATCTTCTGAGATGCAAGTAAATTAGAGTTTCATTATGTCTTTAATTTAAAAACAGCTAATGAGTTGTAATTAACGTTATTCTACAGAAATCACTGAAGTGAAAATGTCAATTAAAAAATCTGTCAGTTATATAAAATTAAAGAAGTCTTCTAGCACCGTAAGAATGAGACAATGTTCATCTCACTTTCAATTGAAAGTTTCTACCTCTAATGTGTTGAGCATTCCTGTAAACAGAGTAACTTTATTTGGAAGAACAGCTTTCCCACTTGCAGCCAAAGCATTTTCACGAACACATGCAAGACCAGGTAGCTCTTTGCATTTGTAGTATAACCTTTACCTTATAGATTCCAATTTCAAGCACAAGGTAGAACAAATCTGTTCTGCTAACAAAACCTCTTTGGTTTGCACCTTCATTGACTAAACACACCCACGACGGGGGATGTCACCAGTGTAACCCAACGCGCATCCCCAGCCATTAAAATGCCACTAGAGGGCAAGAAAAGCACTAAGAGCTCCTTTTGCTCAGGTTTCCAGCAGCAACATTGGTACCAGATTTGTACCAAGGCTTCCCTGGACAAGTCTGAGGGATAGAAGGAGTAACAAGAGGGATGCAAACATAATTTACCATAATTTAACACTGCTTGAGTGGGAAAATAGATTAGTAGGGCTTTTGCTTGCAGAACTATCATTATTATTACTTTTTACTGTAATAAAGTGCAACTTGTACAGTGTAGACGTAAGAGGAAATCTAAAAAAAGTAACTATTTAAGCTTTGAAAAAAAGGACCATAGTCCACTGGAATAAGCACCCATATATTATTGGCAATAGCTACACTGAATACAGAAGACATGAGGGGACAATTACATTTTAAATAAATCACATTCCTAATTACTTCCGTTACACAGGTACAAGATTAAAGGGTGTTAGCACAAATAACAGGTTCAGGGTTTTGATTTCTGGGACAAGTCTAATCTAACTTGTAGCACCTCAGGTGCCCTCAGGCACTTCTCAGGCAACTTGTAAAATGCTGCTTTTGCTCCTCTCTGTCTCACTATAATATGGGGCTACAGATATTTAATAGTGACATTTTGGCACCTCCTTTGCAAAGGTGAGAAACAGACTAAGTTTGAAATGCTACTGAATATCATGGCCTGGTTTAATCACCAGGCTCTTATAAAATACAGCATAATAAAGGCAGAAGGAAAAAAAGAAGAAAGGTTTTACTATTTCTAATCTTCAGTCTTCTTCATTAAGCATTTAAGCCACTCCACTCTTGCATAAGACATGAGGAAGAGGTTTATGGTTTCTTCTTTTTTTTTTTTTTTTCCCATGATCTAGAGGATTTATACTGGGAAGTTTCAAGTTTTCACTCTGCCGAAGTGTCATTTTAAGGTTCACCTTCCAAAAGTTAACATATAACCACACCTGCTGGTATGGCTTTTCTTCTCCTCTTCTTCAGGATCAAAAATCAATTAGGGAGGGATAGTCTTGGGTAGTGTTAACATAGATATTTCCTAGCTTTCCTTTGGTGAAGAGCCTTGTCACCTCACAAACAGGACTGAGCTGACAGATGCTAAAACACTGTTGGTGTTTCAGTGTAATCAGAGTTGTCACATCCTATGCGCACAGCCCCTGCGTTGAGAGTTGCACATTCAAAGATGGTGGTGTCTCTTGGCCATCCAAAAAGGAATATTTTTCTTGTGTCTTCAACACAGTTATGACAATTTGTGCTGGCCCTGATTTTTTGTTATTGCTGCTGCTGTTCTCAGTTGGCCTGTAATTCCTAATATTGTCAGCTTCTTTATCTGTTTTGGCTTGAAAAAGTAGTGCTGAGCTTCCTTTTTTACTGAGAAGTCTATTTTAATCACTCTGTAATTAGTGGCTGCATAGGTACTTCCCCATCCTTCTTGGAGAAGATGAAAAGAGATGAAAAATAGTTTGTATAGAGGATATAGATCTCCCTTAGAGCTGCAAACTGCTCAGAGAAGAGACTTTTTAAACAGAGGGAATTCTTGGCTGTGTATCCACACATATTTGAGAATACCTTTAAGTGGGTGTAAAAGACACACAGGACACCAGTAAAAGTGTACTGACCTTCATGTATGCTGTAGCTCTTAAGGGGAAAGATGCTGGACTCCTTGCCAGCCCACACTTACCTTGCTGAGCAGAGTCCTATCTCCGAAAAGCATTCTCCACAGCCTTTGCACAGGCAGAAGGTATGGCAAGAAATGCTGACTGATGCTTTTCTATTTAAAAAGGAATGCTGAATGAGAGTTCAGTAATTTTTAGATGCACAGCTTACTTAGGCACAATAGCTCCCACAGGTAAAGGCCATATCAATTTGTATGACTTCTAATAAGTGCTTGCTGTGCATACATACAGTCCTCCTACACGGTTGCACTCTGTTCTAAACTTGATTTTTTCAGGTATCTGGACATTCATCTAATTTCCTGTACCACCAAACTGGATTCTATAGCCTGAGTTTCAAGAGTGGAGTTAAAATACCCAACGTTTAGTGTGCTTGAAGAAAGGGCTTAGGTAGCAGAGCAGAATAAAACTTAAGATTAAAAAAAAAATTAAAAAAAAAAAAAAATCAAAGGAAGCCCCCAGTTTTTACTCAGGTGAATCAGAGTGGAGAAAATACACCCAATGTAAGAAAAAAAAAAAGTACACAGTCTTTCCCAGGCAATGAGAAAAATCAACATGCAAGTTTGCGATGCAATTTCTGAAAGCAATCATTTCCCATATTACCCTTCATCAGCCTTTTCCATAGCCACAGAACAGAATCTTGACCTCAGTCGAGTAAGAAGGCTCATAGTAGTAATAATGAGCTAAATATATTTTCACCTCATTTTTCTGTCCCCTTTTCCCCCCCCTCCCAGTGAACTCTATATGTCTGTTACGTCTAGATACAAGATGACCATACTTCCTTTCCATTCAAGCTGCAATTAAGGACTTTCTATACAGTCTAGCACCACTGAAGGTCAACAGCAACACTACTGTTTCTGCTAGGATGGGGTTTCTTGCAGAACACAGATTCCTGGCTGCTCTGGCTAGAGGAGTTTGTAGGAAGATAGTCTGGCCAGCACTGATGAAACACTCATCAGGATTCATTTCCCCAAACACCTTCAGGTTTGAAGAATGGTGGGTTTTTTTCCCCCACTTCACTTTTTTTCTGTTTGTGTTTGGGGACAAAACCAGTTTTGTCGGCTCCTAATGGATCAACATACCCTTTTTTGTATACACATGTATAATAAAATGATGATCATATGAAAGAAAACTACCAAATACAACAAAAAAATAAAGGTATTATCTTGGATTACCCTGCACACAGCTTTCCGTTATTTGGGAGATCCTATTGTGAAATACTATTTAGAAAATATTTTTTCAATTTGACCATTTCCTTGATAGGACTAGTGTCCCACAGTCACTAGTAAAGAACAAAAATAACTGGACACTACTTTCAGCAATACTGTGGCTGGTCAGGATGCTCAGGAGTCAGGAAACAGTGTGATAGAGACGGATACCAGAACTGAGAGAAACTATGATCACCTGTTCCAGAGAAGCCCTTCAGGTTGGCTAAGAAATCACAGGTTGGAGCAGCAACCATCCAAATCGGGGGAATTCAATCCTAGTGCATGACTTGGATGGCAAAAATAAGACTGACCAGATAGCAAAAGGAGTAACCTGAACCATTTGCTGACACCCAGGAGCGTGGAATTCATCCAGGCAACCACTATCTTATGAAAAGGACTACTTGCTCAGCTCAAGTCCTTAATCAGCACTTCACTGAAAACTGTAAACTTCTTTGATGCAGAGTTGGATCATATACTACAAAAGCGTGTCAAGAAGTCTTAAGGCATTTGGAGATACTGGTGGTTTATACCAAATAAAGATAGATCTGAAGGTATCTGCTTGTATTTGCACTATTGGGGGTGGGGGGTGTTTTTGTTGGGTTTATTTTTTTTTGGTTGTTGTTTTTTTTTTTTTTTTTTTTTTTTATATAGTGACTAATAGTTGCTAGCCACAATACAGCTTGGACATCCACAAAAGTAAGGAATGTAACAGGAAAAAAAAAAGACCAAAGTCCATATTTATACTGTATTTGGGACACTCCCTCCAAACAGGTTCTTCTTTAACCCCTGTAAGATCACTGATTAAGTATAAAATATCTAGGAGGGCCTGACCACCTGCAGAGAATTGTTATCTACAGATAATTCCCAAATGAATTGAGTCAGCCTAATTGAACCACAACCCTTCCATTTTCTTTCCAGGATATCTAAGAAATATGACTACATCACTTGAACGTTGGGGATGATGAAGGTGCTCTTAGCATTCAAACCCAATCTGGGACCAGCTGTGTTTCACTGATCCCTGAGCTATTTTCTGTGCCATAAATTTAACACTTGCATGACTCTAGGGGCTTCAGTGACACATATAAGCTGGTTGTATTTAAGCAGTATTTAACAGCAATGCCAATAAATCAAAAGTGAAATTTCAGCAGAGCTGAATGCAGAAGCATCCACATCCCCAGACATGTGTCTTAACTATTAGTAATGTTCATTGAAATCTTAATTCCCCCAGACTGAGGTAGAGCCGAGCTAACACAGGAAACAATAATGCTATCTGACATGTATGACCTTTCTGATTAAAGCAACTTGTCTTTCTTATAGAAGGCAGCCACTACAGCTCATTAACAGCCTTGCTCTCTATTCTTCAAAATACTGTATCAACCAATTCATATTCTTTATTTCTGGTGGCATTTGGAAACGTCTCAATTTCCTTTTGAAGTTAATGAGAGACAATGGGTATTCAATTGTAGGTCAGCAATGATGGATGTTGCCTTATAAGTAACCCATCTATTTCTACAGAACATTTTGGGCCAGTTTCACTCCCATTCCCAGTGCCCAGTGCCTATTCCCACCGTTGAGGGGGGAAGCTTGTTATCAAAAGATCTGGGTTATACATAAAAAAAAGTAATTCACCATTCGATTTATTTATTTTTTTTTTAAATTGAACACATACATTAGTGTGATACATAGAAAGATATTGCATTCAAAAAAAAAAGTGACTGTCACACGTGGTATCGGAAACTCCAGGACAGAAACAGAAGCCCAGGACAGGGAAGCTTAACAAAATTTCTTTCACTACTTCAGTTCTCACATCTCTGTTTCAAAAACACCGAAACAAACCACTGATCACAGACCAGGAATCCCAGACACTGTACATTAACCGTGCCTGTACAAGACTGATTTTGAATATTTAACTTTTTTTCATAAGATGCATTTTTAAGTACATAAATAACATCTTTTATGAATGCACTGCAAAAAATTAAAAAAAAAAAAAAACAACACCTTTCAGAACATTGGTGTGTATCTTCTAATATCACTGTATTTGTTCCAACAATTGACTAACATTTCCACTACAATTCCCATGATACTAAAGAGTGAAAAGTTTAAGATCATTATCACAGGGATTGAATTCACATAAGTAACATGAAGTGAATTTCTACAACCTTGTTGCTATCAGCTTCAGATAACATTCCGGGAGATTTAGAGATACTGTACAACCAATGAAAGGCTGCAATATTTCTCCAGTGAAAAAGCTAACAAAAAGCTGCATTTGAAGCCTACAGAAATTAAGTAAAGCTTGTTTTCTCGCTCAGAGAGAGCCACATATATGCAAATTGACATGAAAATTAGATATGATGTAACGCATATTAGTTTTCCCTCTTGGACAAAGTTTAGTTGCCTGATTGCATTCAGGGTTAATGTGGAACAGCTACATATTGAAAACGTAGCGATCTATTTGACACTGATAGAATAAAAGCTATGGAAACGCTGTAAGCAAACCGCTATTGCTCAGTATTTGATTGCACTATTTGGGATATAAAACTGACAGCTTTTCCATTGCAAAGTCCTTGGTTAATATCCACAGTTATTTGAACATATTTTGTGATAAAAATCACATTAAAATGGTTATTTAAAATACACAAAAACTGCATGTGCGTATTTTTGCAGTTTCCTCCTCACTTGCTCAAACTAAAACCGATTTTCACCAGAACACTGAAATCTGCTTTTCCACAGTAGGGGCTATTTCAGCTTTCTATCTCCAGCCTCGGTGGCTAGTGGAGCACTTTAGACACAGATCCAAAGAGTCACTGAAGGTCAAAGGCTTTTTCCCCTACAATTAAAAATGGCGGAACTGTTATTGTTGCTAAAAGTCCACAATAAAACACCACCAGAACCACCTTCAGGCAGGAAAGATGACTGGAAAAAGCCAGCATGAAGAGCAAAATGTTATAGAAGCTTATGAGCAACAAACCAGAAGCTTGGAATAAAAACTAGTTCACACAATTGTAACTACAACTAGTCACCCAAAGGCTATTTTAATTGCTGTAGCACTTTAGTAAGCTTTCACAAATACTTTTAGGAAGAATTATAAATGATGCAATCACTTTGTTTCCTATAACTTCTAGGATGTAGAACTATTGAACAGACCAACATCGGGCATCGGCCCTAACCCAACGCCCGCAAGGGACAAGTAATGTAGTATTATTGTCGCTGAGGATTTAATACAGTATGTTGAAACAGTATTTCAGTATTTTCATAAATGTTGACTTTCTGTTACAGTATTTATATTATACCCCATATTCTGTGAAGAAGTGATTTGATAATCAACCTAAATAAGTAATTCCAGCATACAAACACCTGCTTAAGAAACACATGGCCATGATCTTGAGAGGCCAGCAAAAGCGTGGTTACCACACGCTTCCCAGAATGAAACAGGCTCAGAAAATACAACAGTACATTCCGTAAATGGAAACATTTATGGAGATTTGGCTCAAATAAATTGGGAAAGTAAGCTCTTAAGAGATGTTCTGCTGACCAGACAGAGTAAAACACCTATTTAATCCCAACAGCATAAAATACCAAGCAGGGTGGGAATTTGTAGGACTTACATGTAGGTCTTACATTGCAAGTACTTTGGGGCACAGATTTTGAATTCCACCCATGGTGGACCTTGAATGCCTGTCCTTGTAGTGTTCAATTTGAAAGTTTATATCCCCAAACCAAACTCTGGAGCAGCTTTTACTCTGCATCAGTAAGGAACATAACTGACTTCAATCTCAGAAACACATCAATTTAAGAAACCTATTTTGTTGGTCATTGCAGCTGACTATATTTACACTGCTTACCCTAGGTTTGGGTTTTTTGTTTGGGGGATTTGTTCTTGTTTGGGTTTTTGTTGTTGTTCTGGGGTTGGTTTTTTGATTTTTTTTTTTTTTTTTTTTTTAAAGTCAGGGAGAGAAACAGGTATGACTTGGGAACAATTCACTTCATCCTAGAGTAGGCATCTAAAATAGATAAAATTGCATCCCAATGAATTAATTTATTTTCACTGCCCAAACTTTCAGTAAATCAGCTATTGCAGACAAATCTTCACATTGTAGATGTCTAAACTTAGTTGACATTAATCCTATTTTGAGGACCAACATGGGTGCCCCCGTGCAATGTCTCGAAATTTCACTGCCAGATCTGATTCGAGAGATGCTGTCCTAAGAGCAAGCGGTAGTAAAAGTCTCCTCGGAGTCTAGGTGAATTGCTCCAGTTTTCCAAGGGTTGGAGCCCTGAATTCTGATGACAGCACCGGCATCATTTATTACAATTATGTTAGCAAATATTGCAGTCCACTAAAAGCAGACTTACACACTGAAACAAAGGATGTTACATGAACTTATTTCAAAGTAGCTACAGCGTGGTCCCACGGACTAGATGCCCATTAGCAGCTGTGGTACATTAGTTATTGTGACCGTGCACATATAGGTCTGCTTCGTTCAAATGGGAACCAGTTTGCAACATGTATATCAAAGAATGTTAGTGGATACAATCACAAAATTAACTTCAGATTAACAGAGTGCTTTTTAAACTAAAACACTACTGTAAATATACCTACTGACCCGCCTCAGAAATAACGACAGCTGTTTCCTAAATAAAGCTTTTCTTGAACCATCACTCAATTCCCAAAAATATATGTAACTAAGGTCTCCCACAGTCCAAAAGCCTTGCTTTTCATTTAGGTGTAGTCATACCAAACCAATTCAGACAGAGAATGAGAAAAAGGTCACGGGCAGCAAGCAGGCACCTTGCTTTTATAGATCCCATTTACAGTCATTTACCCTTGTTCATAAGTTGCACAGAAACTGTGTGATAATTCAGAGGTTTCATGCACTGCACAATGACTTGTTCTTTATCTGAACTCTCAACAGAAGCAATAACCAAAAAGCTCCATCCATGCTCTTAGATAGCTAATACAAAGGCAGTACCACTACATCTTGAGAGTTTCATAAGGTTTTAAATGCTCAACTACGTTTCAGGCCAACGTGTAAAAATGATCTTGAGCAGCATATGATGAAAGTATAATAACAATATTTGTCATTTTATAACTTCAGATAGATAAATATTATTACTCCTCAAAGCAAGGCTGCCTGCAAGCGTTCTTCCAGCTTTTACATAACAGGAGAGTATTCCTCAGTGCATATTTACACCTACTGAGGAGAGGCAGGAGAACTATGTTTCCCCCTAAGCTAGCATCACTTACCTGTAGTTTGCACCACATGAAAACAACAGGAATAAAGCTCTGTCATTGCCTAACTACCTCTTAATCTGGTGCCTAATCATCATACACTTAAGCTTGCAGCTCAGTGCAAAATTCTAATCTCAAACTCAACCCCTCTAACAGGGTCTTTCTCATTTTTCATCTCTCTCCTGTTCCACCATGGTCATACAGTTAACAGAAAAGGCAAATTGTCAAGAGACTCATGAACTTATAATTAAAGGAAGATAGATATATTGCATTTATCAAGCTGTGTGAGGCAATAATCAAGAAATTCAAACTACAAGCTTCTTTGAATAGAAGACTGCATAATATATTAAGTGCAGCAGGTCTTTGGGTTTTAATGGAAAGCAATTCCTAAAACTGAAGGAAAAAAAAACCTGAACTTATATAGAGAAGATGAAAACGTGAATGATATGACAAATACAACATTGCAAAAATCCTATTATTACATATCGAGTGTTGCCCCATTTGAGGATTTTTCATTTGAGAATTGGAACAGGTTCTGTGCAGTGCAGGATTCAGAAGTAGTAAACGACTGCATACATAAAAATCTCAGCTGACAGAAAAAAAATGGGTAGGCAGAAGGTCTCGATATTTGAAACCTCATAAACCAAACTTTTGAGCGTCTACATCAGCTTGCTATTAGAGCATGCAAGTTTCTTAACTAGAACATCTGTGTTAGCTTTGAGGAAGGAAGTAGCTTCATTCCCTTTTGCCATCATCGTGGCCATATAACAACTTAGTGCGACGTTACCACAACTCAACCATAAACAACTAAGGACAAACACACAGGGAGACAAAGGAGGTTATTCTAGCTATTCTGATCAGAATAATTGCCCTGGGTGGCCCTAATACTTCTTTCCAGCAGTATGAATAGAAAAACTATAGTTGCAACAAGTCTTCAAAGGACATCAGCTTTGAGAAAAGTTGTAGCAGTGAATAACCCAGCTTCTTAAACTATCCATGACGCTGGGGCCACTAAGGAAGTTTTTAATCAGTGAACGCAATCTTAGCTAAATAAAATCACATGTTCCAGAAACACACAAGTGACCCTAAGGTTTTGAAAGACATGAGGTAAAACACTGGTCCCACTGAAGACAGTCATTTCACAGATAGAAGTCTCCTTTGGATGTCTTCTAAGTTATAAGAAAGCTCATTAATTTCTGTATAGGCCATCTCATCCCACTTTGGGCATGCTTTCCTTTTGCTGAGTGCAAAGGACACTCCATGTTGACTTAAAGCAGGGTAGTTTCTCCTCCTGGGGACCCTCTCCATAAGAGAGCAGGGGGAAAGAAAAAGGAAAAGAAAAAAGACAACTGAATTTCCCAGTCTGTCCTTTTGGGGTTAATGCCTGCCTGGTATATCAGTAATCATTCCTTGTATTGTTAGGCTGAAAGAAAGAAAATATCATGTTTTAGATATTGTTGAATTGTTATGTTAAACTTTGTTTTCCCTTTAACAGATATATTTTCCAATGGTTGTTAACTTCCTAGAGCTACAGTAACTGCACCACTGAGGGCAGGGTTAATACTCCACTGCCAAGGCCAGTTCCTTCATCTTACTTCCAGAAGAATATCAAGGGGGGAGTTACTGCTAGGAAGAGATCCAATGTCAATTAATCCCTGATTTTTTAATTTACTTTTTAATACATTACACCAGAAGAGCAATCCTTTAGTAAAACCAGTGGATGGTTGGGTGTTTTTTGCTGTGGGTTGTTTTTGTTTTGTTGTTGTTTTTTTTTTTTTCTTTTAATACCACATTATTGATATTTCAGAGTTTTCCTTCAAGGACCTCTGAATTTACCTACAAGTCTTGTCCTAAGGGGAAAGAATCAGACTCCTTTTTACTATTAGTATTTCTCCTTTTTTTCAGCTTACTTCCCCCCACCCCCGCTTCGCCAGCTGCAGCTCTGAAATTTTTATGACTATTTCACCACAAAATCAAAGAAATCCTTTGGGAACAATCTGTCCCGAGTTTCTGCTTTAAAGTCCTGTAGGTCAAGTGCCAGTGCTTCAGTCTCCAACATCCAACAAAGAAAGAAGCTTTTGAGGAGGGAAAGGAGTAGATGAGCTCTTAATCCTTAGTGTGTTTCTTAATTTATTTTTTTTTCTTTTCCTTCCCTTTCCTATGACTTCAATGTCTTTGCTATTCCTAGTTCTGGAGAGGAAAGGCTATCCTCTTGCATTAATCGCTTTTTCAGGGTCACTATGTGAAGTCTGAGCCAGATTCTGCACTGCTAGTGCATTAAGCTCTTTCTGCTCAGAAAATCCTAAGTGAAGCTGTACTAGAAAGGAACCCTATGTCTTCTGCAAGGTCACAATGACGTGCCTCAACAGTTTTGGTGGAAACAATTCAAAAACTCTCTGCGTGTTTGCTAACTGGAAGGCATGTGCTGAGTAAGAAAGGACAAAGCTTCTTGTGTATCAGTCTTCCAATTTCCACATTCTCTATCCAGTTCAAAGAACTAGGGAGGAGGTTTAAAAGTCTTGACCCACATTTTGTGCTCTCATTCATCACAGAGAATTTTCTTTCAGCCTCAGTCCTGTACTCTTTTCTCTGTACCAGCCTCGCTTGCAGAGAACACAAAGCTGATAATCTAGAGACAGACCCAAACTGTGCTCTACAAACCAAGGGCTCCCTTTGTGTCGTTTTGGCCTCCTGTCATCTTTGTCCATCTGCTCAACTGCAAATTTTGCAAAAGCTCAAAATTCTCCTGTTGAGTCAAAGGGCTGGCAAACAGTCCTGCTGTTGATGAGAGACAATACCCTCTTTTTCTCAGCCAGCAAGAGGCTTACAGGCAGCAAATATGAGAAACTGAAGCGGATGTTATGGCGGTTGAGGAAACTTCAAAGTTTTTCTACAGTTCTTTCAAACTGTTTTATCTGCTGCAGTTGGTGCCCACTACCGGCAATAACTTCCTCCAAACCGTGACAGAGAATTCCTGTATAGCCAGGCGACGGGCTAGCTATAGTGAAACAACAGCAAAAACACAAAGACCCCTTTGTTTCTTTTAACTACCAAGTAGCAACCAGGACAAAAATCTAAAGATCCTATAGAGCATTCAAATACATAAAAGATCAACATATGACAAGGACAACCTTCACAGATTGGAGGTCATACAGTAAACTCGGCTGGATCAAGACAAAGCACAACCGATCTTTTGTTGGCTTCTCAGTTATTGTCCCGCTACTGAATTTCCTTTTGTCTCAGTGGTAGTACTATCACCTAGGTCAAGGCTGACAGAACTAGAAGACAGTCAGTTATTCTGGGTTGTATTCAAATAATTTCCTAAAAAGCCTACATCCAATAGATAATTTAACTACAAGCATCCATCTAACAATTAGCATCCAAATGCAGGGTGTGGTTTTGTTTTTTCAGAGTGAAGGTCACATTCTTAGCAGCTGAAAGCTTTTGAATCACATTAGCCAAAAATCACTTTCAGGACCACGTCTCAAATCAGGGTCAACATCCTGGCTGGTTTTGTGGTGCACTGGCAATATTCTACGCACCCTTCCTGTGGCACTTCAAAACTCCCTCAACCTCTTGGCTGCCCTCACAATGACCAGATATATTGGCACAGTGTCCAGCTAATCTGAGTCTAAGAAGATAATGAATGAGTCAGACCTTTGGATTTTTCAATGTCTGATCTAGGCTCCTCCAGTAGACAATTTCTGTCCTGATTATAAAGAGAGTCAGGGTCTGGCAGAGTTGGATTGCAAGAGATCTCATTCAAGCATTCTTCTGCAAGCATCTTTCCAACAAGAAACATCAAGAACAGCACAGAATTAATTATTTGGGAAATAGGAATAGTCCAAGCAAATGCAAATACTATGGCTGAAAACACTTCTAGTTCCCCTAAACCTTAATCATATAAACACTGAGGTACCCATTTATCTTCTTGATTGCCTGTTCTTCTCAGCTCTCTCTGAAAAGGCAGGTAAGGTAGGAATTCCAGAGACAGAACATAGCTTCAGACAATTTGAGAAATACAGTGGCACTGAAAGCTTTAGAATTTTCTGTTTCATTTTGCACTTTCATTGATTTGAATGAAACAATCTACAGTGGTCTAAGTTTTCTATCCTGAGAGCTAATTTGCTTTTGGGTCCCTCTTCTTCAGCTGGAGGAGGCAGTTGGAGCAAGATGATGCAGAGAATTCCAGTCAATGTAGTTCACATGAAGTGTTAGAGCACACAGCTTTGCCTTTCTGCTCTTTTTTCCTGCTGGCTGCCACATCCCTCATGCTACATCCATCTGTTGAAGGATGGCCTCTTCAATTCACCATGTTGTTACCAGAGAGACTCCCATTCTGCCAATTTTATCATGATTTCAGCTGGTATAGAGTTGACTTTTTTACTAGCAGCTGGTATAGTGCTATGTTTTGGATTTGGGATGAGAATGATGTTGATAGCGCACTGGCATTTTTGGCTGTTGCTAGGCAGTCAGGGCCTTTTCTGCTCCTCATACTGCCCCACCCATGAGTAGACTGGGAGGGCACAAGAAGTTGGGAGGAGGCACAGCTGGTACAGCTGACCGCAACTGGCTAAAGGGATATTCCATACCATGTGAAATCATGCTTGTTATATAAAGCTGGGGGAAAAAGGAGGAAAGGGAGGATGCTTGGAGTTATGGCATTTGTCTTCCCAAGTAACGGTTACACATGACGGAGTCCTGCTTCCCTGGAGACGGCTGACCACCTGCCTGCTGATGGGAAGTAGTAAAAGAATTCCCCGATTGGCTTTGCTTGTGTGTGTGGCTTTTGCTTTACTTCTGAACTATCTTTATCTCAAGCCCCGAGTCTTCTCACTTTTCTCTTCTGATTCTCTTCCCCCGTCCCATCAGGGAGGAGTGAGTGAGCAGCTGTGCGGTGCTTAGTTGCTGCCTGAATTCAAACCATGACACCATCTCAAGGAGGATGCTTTATCCTCCCCTTCCGTCACACAGGCACAGCGTTTGTGAGAGGAGATAGAATATGTCTCAAATCACAAAGTTGAGATTTTCAGAAAGGGCTTAAGCATTTGTAATTCTATCAACCAGGATTTGGCTTCCTAAATACATTTGAGTATCAGTTCTTTGGTATTTCTGGCACCTTCAGCCAGCCCTAAAAAGCACAAGGGTTTTCTCATTTCAGCCACCAGAAAGCACCCCAGCCCAGCCCACATCAAAGCACTGACAACAGCCAAACTTTCAGCTGGGCCTACTTGGGAAGCAAAGGGTTAAAAAAAAAAAAAAAAAAGAGTAAGAATGTTACCTGTTCTCCTCTTTATATGTGTAATCACTGTGTCATTATGGAAAAGTATAATAATTGGAGTAAAGAGCATGATCAAGCAATCAGATGGAAACCAAACAGCCACAACACCCACAGCATTAGGGAAACCGCCCGCGCTGCTATCAAGCTTGCTCCAGTACAGAAGGGTAGATGCTTTTCCCTTTATTTGAATGGACTCATGACTAAGATGAATGGTTCTCAGTTACAGCTAGACTTTCATTATTGTCAGACTATAAATACTAATGTATATGATTATGGGCTGAATAATACTGTAAAGTGTATGTATCCTAAGGCTGATTAAAGACTATACACACACAAAGAAGTGTGGCTCTGGTAATCATCCTCATTTTCCAAGCACTTTACCCTTCCTGTCTCTTACAGTTCTTTAGCTCTGGTATTAATTTGGAGAGTTAGGCATCTCCCACTTTGGGAATTTAGCTATAAAAATACAGTTTTATCTCAGAACATGTATTGCTATAAAGCCTTCCGAAGCTTTGGTCTCCAGTAGCACAAAAAAAAAACCCAGAGTTTTTTCTTTTATATTGTAAACACCATTGCAGATTTAAGAGGCACTATATAGCCATTTAGTTCTCCAAAATATAGCCTTTTAATCTTAAATGCTTCTTAGGTGCAATACAACTTTTAAATTGAACACCGACTCCAGAGCCACGCAAGATGTTATACAGCTGTAACCAGAACATTCTCGAAAGAAGTGCAATATTTCAATTATACATAAAGAACCCCCCCCCCAAAAGCAGTCAAATCCCAATCCGACAAGTAAACAGGAGACTGATTTACAGTAGTTGATTTCAGCTGAGCTATATTAGAGTGACTGACTAGCAAATGAGCTACCTTATACTGAAGGCTTTTAGCATTTTAATTTTGTGTTCTAGCATACACAAGCTCTCAAAGTATGTCACTCTCCATTTTAACATAGATCACACTGTAAATTTCTGTTTTGCAGAGCTGCTTTTATTTCAGAATGGTAAGCAAGATAGAAAGAGCAAAGTTTTTAACCAAGACCATCTTTCTAACCACGCTTGCCCACATTTCCTTCTTTCCACAGCTGCTTCTCAGTAGCTGACAGCTCTTTTTCTAACACTATCTTGCATTTCAGAGAACTCATTTATCAATGAGCTAATTTAGAAAAAAAATAACATCCACTTTTCTTGATGGAGAGCATTAACACTGGGACTATGTATACAGGATCAACAATTTTCTATTGATCTTTTCTGCTGTCCAAAAAAAGAAATTCCGCTGTTTTGAAAACTCTCCCCCTCCCCGTTTCTAGTTGTGTCATAAAGCTCGAAATTTTTACTTTATCTAGTTTTCCACCAGAAGACTTCTTTAGATCATCTTATAGACCACCAGTAATGCAGCTATTAGGTCAACAGAATTCATTAATGCAAAATTAAGTGCTCCCATTTCCATTTCTCTGCTCAATGTAAAAACTATCATAAATCTGCAAGCAAATGCTCACTTTCTGAATCCTCAACAAGGATATTCTTACCAGTTTGAACCCAAGGAAGAAAGAACGTCTTTGGCTTTGCTGCCTTTAAGTGTGATTATCTAGAGTTATGCACTGCAGAACACTGGCCAAGGAATTTCATCCAGCGATTCCTTATTAAAGGAAGAGCTTTTATTGCAATAGCCTTTGGGCAATTTCTTAAAAAATGAAAAATCTTAATCACCTTACATCAAATAACTGACATCATGGTCACATCTTTCAAAGACTAGAATTCCCTAGCTGGAATTCCATATCGATCTCTTCTTCCTCCCAAGTGAAATCTTAGGTCCAACTATATACGTTTCTCCTCTTCCCTGCCACTTAAACTTGATCCATGATTCACTCAGCCGTGAAGATATAACCAGCTAATAACCCAGAACAAAATTGCTTCTGACGAAGTTAAGGTCTTGCGACCTTCCTCAGTTCACTTGCAGAAAGCAAAGACCATGAAAAGGATATTTAACAAATTCACATGGAAATCAAGAAAGGTTTCGTAGTAGAAGCATCAACAAAACATCCTATTGTTAAAGCACACCCAAGCTAGCAGATGAAATATTTGTTAAATATTTTTCTATATGCAGAAATGGGGTCACCAAACACATCTGGCCTACACTTATCCAAAGCCTAGTCTGCCTTCTCACGATGGGTAAACTCTGACCATAATAGTCATGGCTGCTTGCAAAATCAAGTTGACTAATGTGTTATTATTTTAAATATGGAACAAACTCTTTGAAAGCAAACCTTTCCCTCTAAATATGTCAGGTCTACATTATAAATCACACAGAAACCTTCATATAAAATTGGTTCTCTTCAAAGACCATACAATATAACAAAGCTTTTATTCTACCAGCCAGGGAAACTTCTTCCCTTGGCTTCAGGGGAGACAGGTTTCAAGCCTATATAAGCAAACAAACCAGCCTTATGCTACATATACATAGATAAATAGAGAGACATATACATAAGCACTGCATTTCAAGAGGAACAGATCTTTAACTTGGATATTTGCATAGATTATTGACCATCCTCTTTATTGCCTAATGGCATAGAGACTTAGTAGTGAACACGAGGACAGAACACTTCATTGATACTTCTTGCTGTATATTCATCTGTTTCCTACCACTACGCTGAGGATCAAAGTTCTTGCAATCGAAACTCTGACAACCATTACCTATTTCAGGATTTCCCAACACAAGAGAGGCTGTGGGTCGCTATACCTCCATGCCTCAAGAGATCAGAGTACTAGTTCAACTGCAGTCTTTGTCAATAAGGATTAATACAAATGAAATAGCCATTTCCAAGACAAGCTAAAACCTCAGTAACAGTTATTATTCAAGATCTTCACTCGCATCCTGGTTTTCTCACCCCAGAATAGCATTTATTTTAACAAAATCTCCCTGTGGCAAATCAGCCCTATGAGATTACAGAGAAGATAGCACTGGAAAATAACACCTACTGAAGTCCTTAATTCTCTATTTACCTTAAGATTCAACAAGCTTCTATTTGTTCCCATGCATCAACTTTCTACCACAGAAAAGACTCATGAAATAACCATATCCAGTGGTAAACCTCCCACTGGATAGATAGAAAAAGCAATCTTACTCCAGCCATCTTCCCACACACTCTGAGTAACAGACCTGAGATGATAAGAAAAGGCTGCAGAAGTGGGATAGAAGAATAACTCACAATGTAATTTAATTTACTCCACCCACCTATCCAAACCGCTCACCTTTAACAGAGGCGAATAAATACCTGCAGCTTTTTTAAACCTTTGGCCACTGAGACACCCTTTATAAGGCAATGGCATTATCGCCACTTCAAAGCTAGCCTTACATACATGCAGAATCTCACCCTTCTCATTCTCACATAAAACTCACTAACCTGAGTTTACTGGAGCTTTTAGTCCATCTGGAAGCACAGTGTAGCCTTCAGGTCCTGTTTGCATTCAGACTGGTAACCAGTCTGGTTTCCGTGAGGACGAAGCGAAATCACTGCTGTATTGAAGGTGGTTCAATACCTCCCCACAATACTTTTTCTCCAAGCCCAGGAGAGCCAACCAGCTCTTCTATCAGGAGACACTCAAAACACCTGCACTAACAGCTGTACAAAATAACACAAACACGAGCCCTCCACACAAGCAGTTCACCTACCACACAGCAGCAACACAGTAACTCTCTTATAACCTCTGCTGGCACTGAACAAAGGTCAATTACCACCTTCACCTGCAACCGTAAATTACTCAGGCTAATATGGAGTGAAGACACACTAAAACAAATCAAGGAACATTAATCCTAAGTCAAAGTAGGAGAAAAGCTTTTTAATGTCTTGCTTTCTTCACCTGTTCTAATCAGATGTCCTTCCTGCTATGCAGGGAAAACAAAGAGCCGTAAGGTTACAATTTATATTTATGGACTTTCTGACTCAAAGAATAATGTCTCTCTCTGGACCCTTAATCTCTTGATACCACAGCAACCATTGAACAAACGACGTCTGCAAAAATAAAAGGATTTGTGCTTCTGACCAACCCTATGTTGCTTCTGCTTCCTCCTCCTGATTAATGGCATTCACCCACCTCTCCTTCTCAAGTGTATGGAAAGCCCTAGCTCGTACAGAATGGGTGTTTACTCAACAGTACTTTTTACCTGAGTTATTTCCGTAATTTTACCAAACTTACAGTCTTCAATTTCCAAAGTGCAACTTCCCAAGCTAGGTAGGGCAGAAGTGCTTAAAATATTTGACTTTACCACTTTGCTTTTCATGAGAACTGGAGCTAAGATTACAGAGATCTGCCAGCTCCTGGGCTAGGAGACTTCCAATTCCTCTGCTGCTGCTGGGGCTTCAAATGTAACTATCTCAGGGGCTCCTGAGCTTGGTATCACAGAGGCCTGGCAATGCCCTGGGGGGTCTGGGCCAGAATAGTGTTGTCGCTAGACTACCAAAAAATCTGGCCTTTTGCCCCATTACAGTGCAGATATCTTCCGGGTGACCATCCAAGTATGCATACCCGCTTGTTTGCACAATGTGGGGTTTGTTCCAGCAAATATTGAACATGCTTTTGCACTAAACTGAGGCTCAGCTGAAATACCTGTCTACATACAATTGCTGTTTTGGTTTTTTTTTTCCGGTTTGTGTCATTGCTATCCCGTCTGTAATAATTTACACAGATGAAGTACTGCTTACGAACATGTAAGATATACTATGGAAACATCATACCACTGTACAAGTCCCACAGTGCTGATTAATAGCAATAATAATGCGCGAGCAATTGCGCTTTTATTTTTCCACATTTGTTCTATGGCCATTTTCCCACAAGTTTGGTTATAGCAAGAAAGTGTTTAATGAATCAGGAATAATAGCAAAATACGGCAGGAGAGCTTTATGTACAGTTTTAAGACTTATTTCCTTTTGTTGCTGAAAATGGGACACTGGAGGCAAGTCAGTGCATTTATGGCACTATGTTTTTACAGCTTTGTCTTTCCTTACTAGAATGTCACATACGGATTTACAATTGCCAACATGCATTTTCATTTGCTGAAAGTGATAGCTGCAATCTAAGGCAACAGAACTGTGAAAGCGGAGATGCGCATACATCTGGCTTTACAGTTCTTAAGATATCAGACCCGTGCCTTTAACACAACTGCATTGCTCCGAAAAAAAACTTTTCAACAAGGTTACAGCCCTCCACATAGCCTTTTTTCCCCCTTCTTTTTGAAATATGAACCTCTCTTGAAAGCTGATACATTTCTGACTCTGTTCCAAAGGATCTTGTCTTACATCCCTGTAGAAGCAGGTATTTTATCCCAATTGTCTTGGATGGTCAGTTCCAGAATAACAGCTGCCGAATGTGATACTGAGCTGCATCCTCCTTCCCTCCTAAGGAAAATCTTGGCACGAGCTGTCCTGTTCTCAGGGGCTGGAGTTCCTGATCAGGTGTGTCCATTCACACTTAGAAGAGTTTTCAGTCTCCAGTGACATCTCTGGTTTGCCTTTTCTGGTATGCCTATTAACTCTGAAATGCATCACAATAAGGTAGGAAAATGATGAAATGAACCAGTAACATGATGATTTATGGAGGCATAACTTTTCATTAATTTTTTTAAAGTGTCTGAATGTTTTTCCACCGTGATACGTCATTTGCATAGAGTAAATCACCTATCAGTTGAAAATGAGTAATAGCTTTTACTCTGTTTATTACATGGTATTTTGTGCTGAAATTTGATACAAAGGTTTAATTTCTTAAAAATCCTGGTTAGCGTACTGACACATAACTTAGAATTCCTTACACCTTGACAATGACTGCTATAATCACCAGGTGCATCTTCTAAAACATTTTGTCCTGAAGAACACTCCTGAATTGTCCATTTCTTTAGAAGGATGTTTTATTAAGAAATGTTTTTTAAGAGGTTCAGGTATTGGATGTATTGGATTTGATCTATTGGATCAAACACTCTTTTGCAACCTTACTATTTTTTGTCACTTCAGTGGGGTGAAGATACTGGACACTATCTGAATCTGACCAGTAGAGCATCTCTCTCATACAAATGAATCACAAGCAGAAAGGTATCTCCTACATGTAGCACTTGCCTTGCCCGTCAAGCAGAGCAGAAATAGCCAGGAGCTCCTTAGTAAAAGTTCGATACCCTCAGTTATAAGCACAATCCACTTGACTACTCTAACCTCAGCTGACGTTGGTGCTTGGAAGGATGAGCAGTGTACCTTCCCTGCCACACTGTACAGACACTCAGTGCAGTTGTTCCACATATTGTTATTCTGATACTTCCATTGAAGTGACAAACGACAACGGCAAAGCTGTTAAGGTAGCTCTGTTTGGATGCAAAGAATCATAGAATTATGAAATGGTTTAGGTTGGAAGGGACCTTAAAGATCATATAGTTCCAACCCCCCTGCCACAGGCAGGGACATCTACCACTAGACCAGGCTGCTCAAAGCCCCATCCAGCCTGGCCTTGAACACTTCCAGGGATGGAGCTTCCACAACTTCTCTGGGCAATTTTTTCCAGTGTCTCACCACCCTTAAAGTGAAAAATTTCTTCCTAATATCTAATCTAAATCTACCTTCTTCCAGTTTGAAACCATTCCCCCCTTGTACTATCGCTACATGCCCTAGTAAAATATCCCTCCCTACAGCTTTCCTGTAGGCCCCCTTTAGGTACCGGAAGGCCGCAATAAGGTCTCCCCGGAGCCTTCTCTTCTCCAGGCTGAACAGGAGCTAGTCAGACACAGCCACATATTTGCAGAGGGGTACTACAGAGCCATTCTTCATAAAGGTGTTCTATATAGCCTATTTAAAAAAGAAAAGCTGTAAAGATTTTCTAAAACACTGTGGATAGTGCAGTTTTGGATCTCTCCTAATGTGGTAGCTGGTATTTTGCTCACCTGTTCAGGCAGTGTGATATATTATGTTCAGAGGGCTAGAATTCCCCAGATATGCATACCTTAGCCAATCAAAACTCCTTTTTCTTTGCAAGGTCTTTGGCAGCCACTGATTGATAAGCCATAAAATGTTCATTCCTTGCCCAGAGCTTCTGATGAGTACTGAAGATTATACCATTTAACTCTCCCAAATAGTGCAGCAGAGCACTAAGCAGAATTAGAATACTTAGAATTATATTTCATCTAAAGATGGTTTCTTTGGGGTAAAACAAGCAGTTAATTTACATGTCATCAGTTATGCTTACTCCTCTATATGTGAAACTATAAATGATTCCCAGGGCTGAGAAAACAATCACGCTTTTCTCAAAGTCAAGCAAAGTGTAAACACATTCAAAAGAATAACAAAAGTAACTGAGCTGGTAAGCACCGCACAAATGCTCAGAGCTGAGAGCACAACAGACTTTAGTGATTAATAGTAAAGCTGAATACGGTTTCTTGACACGTCTGCTCTTCATCCCAAGGACGGTGTACCTCCATGAAGTGACCTCAGGTTTCAAAGTGTCAGTTAGGAAATATGCTGCAGTACCTGGCAGAGGTTGCAGTGTGATCTCTGTGTCAGGAAGAGGAGAGGTGAAGCCACCTTTAGGTCTTTCTCCATTGCAGAATACAATTTGCATCGTGTTTTGTAATATAGGGAAGGGAGAGCCAGCCGCTGAATAGTATGCACTCTTACAAAGTTATGGACTGCAAATGCCTCAGAACTTCTGGAGCTGTATAAGCAAGTAGCTTTTCTTTCTTATTCGAGTTTCTAATGCTTGCTTAACTTAAATGCAGTGACTTCATCTAAACACTGTAGGGATTTGGAGCTACCCTAAAAATAGACTGCAAACTACTACTCTTACAAAACGAGTACATATTGTGGAATTAATTAATAGTCCATGCAACTTTAAATAAATGTGCCAGTGAGTGGGATGCTTCTCAAAGAAGTAGGTAAAGCTGTCTACATCTAGTTTCACAGAACCATGTATCACACAGAGTTTTTAGTCCAGTTACCTTAAAAACATAGCTTTATAATGTCTGAAAACTGTTTAGATAATCTTTATTCAAAAGCAGGTCTTTCTTTTAATAAGTAACAACTCTGATGGAAACTGTAGAAGGGTTTAATGTGTTTTACATAAAAAGACTGGAACATCTAAACACTGAGATTAGGGCCTCCATAATCAGATGACGACCAGTGAAATTATGCTGACAAATGAGATCTATAGGGAAGCTTGATAGTATTTTTAGCAAGAACTCAAAGCATGGTGTCATGGTTTGGTCCGAACCGGCCACTGGGATGTGGGGCGCCCTAGATGGGACTGCAGATGCTCCCCCCCACCTCTCTCTTCAAAGAGAGGTGCAGAGGATAGACAGAGACTTATGAGTTTAGAAGGAACTGGATTCAGGACTGGGATCAAAAGCAGACGAACAGACAGAGTCCTCCTCTGACATCGGCCATTGAAGGAAGAGCGCTGACCCTTTGATCCCTCAGCATTTATGCTGAGCATGAGGCAGATGGGACGGAATACCCCGTTGGTCAGTTTTGGGTCACCTGTCCTGTCCGCTCCTCTCCGCAGGTGGGACCCCTCTACGCTTTTCTTCTTCTGACCCACCAACGGGGCAAGTAACACAGTTCACTGCCCGTGGCTGTTATAGCACTAAGTATAAGCAGGAGCCTCTCTGCATCCCATGCCTGGGCATCAGCTATAAACATCGGTCTTATCACTCTAAGACCAAACAGTGTCTGCACAATATGCCGTTCATTTCAGCAGTTAGAAGAGGCCTAACTAAAAAGTAAAGTTACTGAAGAAAATTGGTCCTGTTTACCTCTTACCAGGACACATGGTTAAGAAAACCAGGAATGACGGAAGTTCTAGGAATTCCAGGAAAGATTGCATTAGTTCAATAAATCCATTTAGGTATTATTATCTATAAAGATGCCATCTCTGACTAATAACTCCTGGAGGCTGAGAATACTCTGGGGAAGTATCACTACATGGTTGATCTGTAACTGTATTATTCCCAAGATATGTGCTGGGAAGGTTTTGGAAACAGCATGCTAGGTTACTTGGGGTCTAGGTCCATCTTTACATGGCTGGTAAATTCTTATATAAATTATATAAAGAGGAGATGTCATGAGGTCTTATCTATATCTCCTAAACCATACAAGTCATCATGGTCTTAGTCAAAAATACCTTTTTGTTTATTTTGCCAGGATCTTTATATCAGAAGTCAGTAAGGACAGAACTGTTAGATACATGTCCATGATACACACATTGTACCTGTGTGATGTTTTTAGGCTGTTATCTAGCATAGACACAGTTAGGAGTGTTGCTGGACAAAAAAAAAAAAAAAATATAATGCAAGAAGTTGATGTGTACATGTTGTCAAATTCTGACTGTCATCTGAGAATGTAAGGAAATGTTGGCGATCTTTCTGGATGTTAACAGGGGAATGAAGATAGGGAGGACTCTCAAGCCCTCCTCTGTGGGAGAAAACGATGAAATAATGTGAATAGAAATTCTTCCTTCTTATTCATGAGGGACTTCTTCCCCTGTTGCAAAATACAGAGAAGATTCACTTCCACTGGCAACAGATTCTGGCAAAAGGATTCTAAGGGGAAGATAAAACAGCTGGGTACAGGTAGGAGGCAACCTGCAATGTTCTCTGACCTTGCAGTCCACGTTGTTGAGTAACTTAACACCAAGAATGAGAAAAGGTAGTTTACAAAGCAAGGAAAAGTGACTAAAATCCATACGCATGGAAAAATGGTAACTCAAAACAGTCTTAGAATCATAGAATCATTTAGGTTGGAAAAGACCTTTAAGATCCCTCAGTCCAACCATTAACCTAGCACTGACAAGTCCGCCACTAAACCATGTCCCTGAGCACCATATCTACATGTCTTTTAAATACCTTCAGGGATGGTGACTCAACCACTTCCCTGGGCAGCCTGTTCCAACGCTTGACAACCCTTTTGGTGAAGAAGTTTTTCCTAATGTTCAATCCAAACCTCCCCTGGCATAACCTGTCTTATCAGAAGGACTGTTACTTGATAAAATCAAGTACAACTTGAGTAGGCAAATTTTTCTGTGTTGTCCTACTCTGTACGTGGATGAGCTATCAGAAAATTCTGGTGTTTTCTTCTGCAGTCATACACACATTAAAAGGAAAAAATGCAGGAAAGGAATCCTCCACAGTGTGAAGGGCATTGCCCTTTTTCATGCAGAACTAATTCCCATCATCCAAAGAGAAGATAGTCCTCTGATGGCTGCACGGCTCTTGGGATCTCAGAATTCCAGAGCCAAGAAAAGAGCGGCTCATTACCACACATATTTCCATTGACTATAACGTGGTAACTGCAGCATCTAGAGCTGTTTGTAAAGGTGCTCTTGCTGCTAAGTGTCCCTCAGCAATTAGGGATTTAAATTCTTTTCTATGCTCCCGTGGTGACCTCATCAACAAAATCTGTAAACTTATTATAATTAAGAAAATCATAACATGCCAGAAGGACCTAATAATTTGACATTTTAAACTGCAAGCTTGCCAGTGAATAACTTTTATGACCAAGCAGATCTGATCATCTTGGCTCCCTCTCAGCAGGAGTTTGCATCAGTCTGTTCTGTCCTCACAAATGGCATATAGTATATGTATATTTTAACTGCTGCCTTTGAATCCGCAATGACAATTCAAGGTCCTTGCCAAATATTATTGCAGGTTCCGGTGAGGCCTCATTAATGGAAGCGTTTTTCTCCACAGCACAGAAGTACGCAGCACGTCCAACAATTTACAGGTTCCGTGCACATTTCTATGAAGAATTTGGAGCTATTTTGCTCTCTTTCTCACTAATTTCTGGAAACTTTAAGAATTATCTGACGCAACTGTACCAGAAGGATCAGCTTGTGCTCTAAGAAAGGATTGAATCTTTCTTTTTCCTAATTCTTAAGGACAGCCCTAAAAAAATTCTTCAAAGCTATTTGTTTCAACTCTGTCGAGTCCTGCAGCTAAGTCTTTACAAAGGTCCTGGTGATGTCCTGGAGGTCACTTTTACACGGAGAGGAGGCAGGAATGAAGAAAAAGATTACTAGAAGTATCCTGAGTCTTTTTTTAGGTTGTTTATATCCTTTTTATAAAAGTTCTAAACTGGAATAGAGTAAATCCTTTAACTGTAGCAAAATGAACACTGAATATACCCTAACAGGAATGCTCAATTTGGGAAAAAAAGGTCAACGTTTAAAACTAGAAGACATGAATCTCACATTCCTTGTACTTGGGACACCTAGTGGAGAAAGTTTTTACAGAAGAAAATACCAGACAAAAATTGCCAAAGCCTTCTGTGCAACCTACCACAGAAAAGTGTCTCATGAAGTGTATCTGCTTTTCTCTGATGCATCACTCGCTACTTTAGAAGGACTATTAGTTTTGCCACTACTACTGAAACTAGGAAAAGAGTAAAGAACTGGATAAAAATATCACATTTACAAGTGTTGTGATTACAGTTTATTATTTGTATTATCATGTCATCCAGAAGCGGAAGTTATAGACCAGAAATCACTGGATGAAGGTCTGAAATTTGGGAGAAGATTCGGGTCTGTTTTCCTGAAAAGGTCATAAACTGCTTATCTAAAACCCATCACCCATCCTGTATTGTACATTATTTGCTAACTCTGAACTTTCATTAGCTTAAGCAGAACACTGGATCATGTTTCTTTTAAAAAAGGTACAAGGCAGTAATTAATTTCTCTCCAATAAGAAGAACAGGCTGATCAGTTTGCAATTTTGCATTTTAAAGTTTTGCATTCTAAAATCATCACAACGTGTAAGTGTGTCATCACAGATTGTTTCTCAGTCTAGCACCCACGTGTTAGAAGTGCTCTTATTGGTAAGGTACCAGCAGAAATGATCATTTCCTCACAACAACAAATACAGCCATTGTCACAGTGATTCAGCCCAATTCACCTAGTCCAATATCCTCTTTCTGACAGTGACCGGCATCAGATGCTTCAGAGAAAAGGGCAAGAAACCATGAAATTGGCAATTATGGCATAACCTTTCAATAAATAAAGTTGCTTCTTAAATCTGAATTTAGAAGTTAGTTTATGCCCTGAGGCTTGAGTGTTCATAGAAATTGTGCTAAACTTTCGACTCGTGGTATCTTATGACAGCAAGTTCTATACTGCTCAAACGTATTAGCGTACTATTATTGTATATGCTTAATTTAAAGGTATTTCCTTGTGATTTTACTTTTGCTGGACTTTTGCTCTTGAAATGCAAAGGTAATATGAATTTTTTGCAGCTGCAATTTAAGCAGTCCCCGCATCCATCCTCAAAGCAAATGCAAACCATGTTTCTGCATCCCTAGAAGGAGAAGCAGAGAAGCACAAGACACAGAAGCTTAAAAATACTTTACAACTAGCTACGTTCCCCTTCTACTCTATCACAATTATGGTTTAAGCTTTTTTATATATATGTGTGTATGTATACATGCATTCATACACATGTGAATATCTATTTCTGATAATCACCCAATACCACAAACACATACACACACACAGACATATGCGTTAAAACCTCTTTATTGCTGAATACATTTTTAAACACAGAAAAGCAGTTTTATTAGCCTTTGAAGAGAACGGTGAAGGAAAAAAAGGAAAAATATAAAAATTAAATGTACATTGCCCAAACAGTCTAGGGAAATTAGCCATATATTTAGCCATTAAAAAGAACTGAAGAAATGTGTACCCTACTCCTTTGAAAATACCAGCTCTGTTGTTTGGAGGATCATTAACAGAGGATCAAATGGTTGCAAAGAAAAACAGATACAAAACTTCCGAGATGATGGAAAAGTCATATATGCAGAGCGAGTGCCTTAAAGACCTTTTCAGGTCTTTAAAAAGCAAAGCCTACCCAAGTAAGAAAGAAAAACAATGAGAAACTCTGAAAAGGAATGATCCCTCTATATGGTACAGTACTGAACGGATCTTCTACAAAGCTTATTGCACTGGTTGAAAGTATCTTAATGTATGTGCATATCTGGCTACCCTTGGTGAATACACACTGTAACGGCAACTACTAAAGTCAGCACACCTGAGCTATAAGAAAACTGACATAAACCATATGGATACAACTTCTATAGTGCTTATAAAACAAAACAATGTGCAGTAAATACTGTACCGTACAAGAAGGAAAAAAAAAAAAAGTAGCTAGAACAGCTACTGGTACCTAATAACAATTTAGTAACAGAACCCTACTCAATTATTACATATATTTGTAATTTTAGCACCAAGAGTTCAGCTGGTTTTGCCAGACACTTTCAAACAGAAAGAAATGTTTCTGAGAGCCTGATCAAACACTGGCTAAAATTCCAGGAAAGACTCCTATTGACCTGAGTGGATTTTGGATGGAGCCCAGGAATTGTTAGATCCGCTTGCTTTGAAGAGACTGCAAAACTTCATACTTGTGGCTAGTCCTATGAAGCACCAGTACTTAAGAAACCAGTCCTCCTTAATGACAAATCACACCTCCAAATTGCATTCACAGTGGTGATACCCTGGAGCTATGCAAGACCCTGAGCTGTCCTTCAGTTTTTTGCCACCAAAAATATTGCCCGTAAGTACTGTTGTGTTTCCACCTGCAGCATACTCTAAATGAAGGTAAATAAGGCATTCATGCAAGAAATTAACACATGGCATAAAATAATACTGAGCTTCAGGGTGAAAGCTAGCGTCATGTCAGAGGGAAAATCAAAGACTGTAACCGTGTGTGTGCAGTCCCAAGCAGGGGCTCAGTAAGACAGCTCAAACCCCTAACAGATGGATTGACAGAACAAGCACACAAACCTAAAGTAATAGTTGTCACTTGTGCTATGGTCTGAAGAAACACAAAGCGGTTGGTTGTTTTGTTTTGTTTTGTTTTTTTTAACTTTCCTCGATTTTTGTAATATTCCTGCATTCTTCCATATCATATATTTTGCTAAATTGTTTGCAAAACTCACATTCAAACAAAACTAGCTTAACATATACTTTGCAATCTTTGTAGTTTTATAAGCAATGTGATGCAATTCCTATTTTTAGTACCATTCTGTGTGGTTTCTATTATTTTGGGGGTGGGGGGAGAACCAATGTCAATCAAAAAGTCTATGGGAGTCTCTCTTACAAGTGGGGCACAAGAAACTAGCAAAAGTGTTACAGCCGTGTAAAATTCTGCGCCCAGCATCCTGAAGGTGTAGCAAAAGGGTCACAACCCAAGTGAACCTTCTCAGTTTCAGGCTCCAACAGATGCCATCCTCTAACATGATGTTATCCTCTAAGAAATAACAGATGTTATCCTCTAACATGGCTTTATAGTTTGGTTGACTCCATAAATTTCCATGGTCCATTTGAGACAGATTAGCTGGGATCCCATTGCCGGAATACTTGAGGTATTTCCTACTTCGTTCCGTTTCCTGCTTCCAGATTCCATTCTGGTACATCGTCGGCACTGGTACTTCAAACTCTTACATGGCAACTAAAGCGATTTCAAACAGGGCCTGTGCTAGTGGCATTACAGCCTGGTCACCCATGGGTACCCATAACAGCCACACATTGCCACGGTGGTATCCAGGGACCGTAACAGACGCAAGAATCATTTATTAATATTTTTTTAAACTTCCACCAATGTACACGAACAAACTACTCCTCGGTTAGATTACAGCACAGGAGTCACATGGAAGTCAGCCGAGTTTGTGTAGCAACATCCACACAAAAACCTGTGAAATAATTTGAGACCTAATTCAGAGCTTAGCTAAAAAAACCCATGCATCTATGAACAGATTCCAGCCACGAACGCAGATGGGAAAAGACACATTGTAAGAGCGGTAACATCTCCAGATAAGTTGTAAAGTACTTGCCAGTTCAGAGGTGAAAACTTCAGGAGAAATGACTAGGAATGGAAGAAAAAGAGCTGCAGTGAACAGGACTGAATTTACTGTTCTTGCCCCAAGACGACGAAGCAAAGGCCGTGGTGAAGAGAGGGCCGCTGAGCCAAGCTGAAAACGCAGGCTAGGAGTTTTGGATGATGCAACATTGTGAACCAGCCACCAGCCGAGGAAGGGGACACAACCAACCTCGTGTTTGCCGATACTGATGTGCAAGGGCCAAAAGCAACAGAAAGAAACAGTAAGAATACTTCTTCTCCACAGGTGGCTCAAACTGCAGAGTAGATGCACAGGGGTTGGGGTGAGGGGAAGGGGACACTGCAGCCCCCCAGCCAACTGAGCTCTCCAGTAGGCTGCATAAGGGAGCTTGGGAGAAAGAAAGTTTGGGGCTAAGCCAGAGCGTCATCGCCCAAAATGGTTTCACCGTGCCAAAACTCTCCATGGAACAGCTGGTCCTATTTGCTGCATCCCCATACTGTGAAGCAGAAAATACAAGTCTGCTGCCTGCTGTCTTCTAAGGAAACCTCTCTGTAGGCTGTTGACACTGTATTTGGGCTTTGCTCTATCAATTTGCTCAGGTTTTCAGCAGGATAAAAAGGGGCAGAGCAAAATAGGACAAAGGTCCTGAAAAGTAAAAGGAAGATGTGCGAGTTTCAAATGAAGAGAAAGCTGAGGAAGGAGGATGGAAAGGGGGAAGAGGCAAAAGAGAAAGCTATCGTGGAATCTGATTCATCAGGCCACTTTCCAGTTAAGATTATTATAATGTCCTTTGTTTTAATATATTCAGATGGGTAAGGAAATGACTTTAATTCAATCAGAATTGTCTCAGGCTGAAACAACCACTGGCTAATGGCAGTCTAAAAAACTCAGACATTCTCTCTGACTCGTTATATATATTTCACGGGGAAGGCAGAAAATCACATAGCTATCAGAAGTCATTGCTGCCTCCTGGCCAGGCAAACGTTTGCCAGAAAGCAACACGGAACCATCCTGCAGCTCTGCTTGGCCTCCAGGAGCACCAGCTTCTCTGGTCTGAGCGAGGAATGGCTCTGTGGGCCCAATCTGCCAATTCTCTGTTTTCAGTTGACAAGCCACGGCCTTTGCACTCTGCTACCACACTCCTTTAGCATTTCTCTTCAGGAAATATTCTAATCAATGAGTTTATGGGCGAGATTTTCATAAGAGGAGCAGGGGAAAAGCAGTATTTTTCAAAGAAGAGAAAAATCTGGTGTTTGGGGAGATCTCTGATAATAAAAACTAGGAAGGTAATTTTCCATCTGCAAAGCTGACACTGTTTCTACGAATACTGTTCATTCTGGGACAGAACAGCGGACTGGACTTTATACGGCTGTTTCCATTCTCCCAATAAAGCAATTCTGAACAAATGAATATAAATTTTCCTAGAGGATACGTACAAAATGTTCATCTAACACACATTACTTCTTTCCTCTTCTACTTTACCTTTCTCTTAATCTTAGCTTTTTTTTTAAAGCAACACTATGAATATTTCAAAGCTGCTCATTGCAGGAAAAATGCTGCAAGACCAGTGTTGTATCTGAAAACAGCCAAACACAGGACAGTAAGTACTGTGTTTGCAGTAAATCCAAACAAAAACAATTACACATAAACTATTTTGCTGTCACCCTATACTGAAATAGATGTTCTCAACACAAAACTCAAGGTGGATGCAATCTTCTTTTTGAATATTATTTAAGACAGGGAAGTATTTATTTGAGTCATTAGTCTTTGAAATGATCTTTAATAGACACTATGTAATTTTAAGGCCTGGTTGCTACAATTGTTTTGAGGCTTTCACGTGATCTTGTGGCTGCAAATGCTACAACACACGAGATACGTTATGCAATTTTTGTTTTCACTAATACCACTCAGCATTGGCTCTCAACACGACAGAGAAACTGTTCTTTACAAATCACAATTTCTGTAGAGGTCTAAGAGACCAGAAAAGGCAAATAAATAGTTTAAGTTGAAAATGAAGTCGACACAACGGCATGTTGACTAACTGTTTGTGCCTTATACCATTAGGTCACAGCAAATCATATCTTCACAAGATCAAAAATTCCTCCTTTAGACAGGTTGTTAGATGTAGCGTTTAAATCCAACATGAATGTATGTAGCTGGCACACAGCCCTGTCTTTTGCTCTCTTTAACTCCCTACAATCCCCCATACCGATATTTATGAATATAATTTTAATTCGAGATGATCCTGATAACATTTCTCAAAAGTTTCACTGTACTTTGATTTGTTTTACGTTATTTTATTAACTAACCGTATTAATGTTGCAGTTTGAGTCACTTATAAAAGCGTTACCTTCCTCCAGTGCACCTTTCATCACACAAACCAAACATTTCACATTTTAAACGCAAGTGTTTGGCATTTTTTTTGTTGTTTTTTTCCCCTTCTCTGCCTTTGCCTGTCTACCCAAGATGTGTGGGTTGTTGTTTTTTTTTTTTTTTTCCTTTCATCTCATTATATAAATGCAATAATAGAAGTAATTAATGTTTAGCTGTTTAACTTCCATTTTATGCAGAGTAGACATCTGATGATCAAATCCACCCAATGTCTGCAATTAGACCAACTTGTGCAGCTGCGCTTCCTCTTGCTAGCTGGAATGCACTTCCCTTTTGCTCTGAACCGCTTTGTGATGCACTTGATGTACAATGCTCCACGCACAGCTTTGAAATAAATGTGGGATATTATTCTATCTTCAAGGCCAAAATAGAGAAGGGCTGTGTTAAGCATTTGGGTGGGAGAAGGAGGGAGGGAGGGAGGGAGGGAGGGAGGGAGAAGAAAATAAAATGAAAAGGCAATGACTGCAGATGCCCAGGCTGTAGGTTGCACTGGAAAATCATTGTCAGCTTTGCTGTCACTGTCACACTAAACTTCCCAGATGTTCATATCTGGAAATGTCACAAAATGTCATGGCATAAGTTGCTGTATTTTGTTTTCTGCAGAAAGGGTGAACAACAATAAAACAGCCTCAGGAGTGTATGGATAGCCAACAGCAGCTTGTAAAGGTCTCGGTAAAACAGTATGTGTGCACGTTCTGGAAAAGAAGCAAACATCAGCTTCTTTTTTTTCTTCCCCCTCCTCCCCCCCCTTTCTTTTTTTTTTTTAATTAACAACATAGTGCTTGAGCTGATAGAAATTTAACATTTGAATTAAACACAAAGAAAAGGCCCTTTTGTCATCTTCTCTGGATCTCAAAGCTCCTTTTGTCCAAGAGCTAAATGCTGATGTCACATTAGTTATTGACAGAGCCAGTACAAATTTGTTCCATGTTCATTTATCTTCTGGAATTTGATGTAGTGCCCTACAATTAAAAGCCGAACCCTCTGTGAAATAAGCTCTTCACTGGTGATATCGATGCGGAAGAAAGCTTTGCATTTTAAAGCAAGATCTTTCAAAGCACAGGCTTTATCTTCTCCACAAGGTTTGTGTTTTTGAGGGAAGTCCAGGTCAGGTTCTCTCTGCGACATCTTCTTTCTCTCAAATTACTTCCAGTTGCTTTTCAGAAAGCAATGTAGCAGCAAAACCAACCATACAGGCATACCCTCAACAAGACACCCTCCACTTAACCACTAAGACTAAGCATGATAAAATTATATCTGCAGTCTATACATCCAAATAAAAAGGGCTTTGGATAAAACGATTCTGGCTCCTTCACAAAAGAAGACAAGAAGAGAAATCAATCATCTGCTTTTCTCTGCTTATAGAACTCAATGCAGATCCAGAAGCTATAGTTAAAATCCTTTCCTTACAAACTTGCTGTTGCATAGAATTAAGTTCACTGTAATATGTTAATACTCCAACGCCGTGACCTACTTACAAAGCCAGAACTGTCAAATGGCTAAAAGTGACCCATTCACTTTCATATCAGTTTTGACTAAGTCACTCAGTCCCTTTGCCATTTAGTGAATCACGCGGTGCCTCCGCTCAATCTACACAGCCTGTGTGGGGCACGTACGCTCGTGCCTTTTTATAGCGTGTGGCTACACAACTGGTATTGCAACTACCGAACAGAGGTGGGAAGAAGGAACTGATCGAGAATAAATGCTGAGCTAGGATCATTTGTTTTCAAAGAGATCTTTGCTCCGGGACAGTGATTTATTTCAATGTCTATTTCATATATGCCAAATGACTCAGATGTCATCATTTAGTCTTGTAGTCCTTGGTACATTAGTCTAATGTAACATCATTGAGCAGATGCATTCTCATTTATTTGAAGGACAGATGGCAGCTATGCTTTGGTCAATGGTAAATTTGTTCACTCAAAATTTCTTTTTTATCATGCTATACTTTATACTATGATAGTTGGCTTTTTCAGGCTTTTCCTCCCAAGCTTTTATCAATGCGAATGAGCTAGATAACCAGCAATTAAGCTGAGAAACACTTTCTTTTGATTCTTTTCAGTTATTTTATTATACGTTACATTTTAAATGATAGCTGAACTATTCTGTTTATTTAATAAAATCATATCAACAAGTGATAGACTTTACGCATCGTTCTGGTCCTTTCTGTTGTCATCTGAGGGAGGAAGAATTTACCTGGAAGCAGTCATTCATCATTCAGCATTACTTGGAACAGGAGGCTTGGCCTCCCACACTCAATAAATCTGCAGGGAATGACAGCCAAAACCCTTTAACACAAACAATTGATACTATATTCATACATTATGAAAGGAAACAGACCTTCAGATCTGCCTCCTTAATTACTTGTTGTTATTATCTCTGTCTCTCCACCTCTTCCTAAATGTTGGGCACAACAGCAGGCTATAACTCCACTTACAGTTCTTCTCCTCATAACCACTCGGACTCCAGGTACCTCCGGGCTCCTCAAATTCGTGGCACAGCTACCTCTCCTGTGGTGTTGCCATGTTAACCCATCACTCAGGTGGCCAATGGGAGGCTGATGAAAGGCACCTGTCCTGGGTTGTGCATTTGCCAGTTGCAGCACGTATACCACATATGCACTTGCTGCGAACGGGTGTGGAGCCTCCTGGATGGGAGCGGATGCTTGTCTGGGAGTGGATGCGTTTGATTGCAGGATGGAGCAGACAGAATGATCGAGAAACACAGCAAGATAGGAGCCTCCAGCAAAAGCAGAGATTAAGAGATTCCTAAAACAAGCAGGCAACAGGCTCAAAGCGAAACCTCAGAGCTGATGACAAAAAAGATACATACTTAGAGGTTCAGAAGAGACAATGCAGAATTTGTTGCAGCTCAGAAAGATGATGAAAGTTGCTGGAATGACAGCAGGACAGGATCACTCAAAAACCACAGCGGGCTGGGAGGGGTAAGAGAGATCTGCTGCCAAACCCTTTATTTTAAGCCATCTCAACTAATAAATCTTGATTTTTCTCTGTTTCAAGAGCTACTCACCTTTAGTGTTTCGGGGTTGCTCATTTGAAGGAATAGATGTGGCCACACCTCCATGAAAGCTCTGGCCACCTCTGCTCTCCCTCAGTAGGTATATCAGAATCATAGAATAGTTTAGGTTGGAAAGGACCTTAAAGTTCCGATCCCCCTGCCATGGGCAGGGACACCTCCCACTAGACCAGGTTGCCCAAGGCCACATCCAGCCTGGCCTTGAACACCTCCAGGGATGGGGCCTAAACAACCTCTCTGGGCAACCTGTTCCAGTGCCTCACCACCCTCAAAGTGAAAAACTTCTTCCTAATGTTTAATCTGAACCTGCCCTCTTCCAGTTTAAAGCCATTCCTCCTCGTCCTATCGCTACATGCCCTAGTAAAAAGTCCTTCCCCAGCTCTCCTGTAGGCACCCTTTAGGTACTGGAAGGCCACAATAAGATCTCCCCAGAGCCTTCTCCAGGCTGAACAGCCCCACCTCTTTCAGCCTCTCCTTATAGGCGAATCAACTGAGACTAAGTTGTCAGACAATACGGCAAATGTCTGTATGACTTTCATACTGTTCATTATAAACTTCCTCTTCTTGAGCTCAGCTACTTTCCCATTTTGCAACTTTCACAAATGCATTTGTTGTGGAAAATTTGGCAGCAGCTATATAGCCACTGCCAAATTTATATAACGGGGTGGCATAATTCTACTCTCCTGTTTCCACATAGGCATCTCTCTGGAGTATTTGCACTTGCCTACTTTATAGAGACTATTTCCAGGATCTAAAGAGCTACGTTTGCAGGGGGGGGATTAGCATACATCTTCTACATGTAAACACTACACAATGAGACTCCATGAAAACATATATACTTCCCACTTATAAGAACTTCCAGCAACAGCAGATAACGTCAAGAGGAAAGCAATACAGCTTTACAAGAGTACTTCACACCACTGGAAGAAAAAAACCAAACTGATGAAGGAAAAGGGGAAAATAAAGGAAGCAGAAACACTGTTAAGAAACAGCTTTGTGTTAATCTACCCCATGTGGCAATAAGCATTGACATTAGCATGAGACTTCTAAGTCAACCTCTCATTTTGTTTCAGCTTCTACTATGCTATTTAGTCCTTATCCTGTGTAACAATTAAGCTATTATTTCTACTTTATGTTTTAATGGTTTCGTAGGCAATAACTTATTTCATGAAATGAATAATGGAAGTCCAGTGCCAGGAGTCTCCTCAACATTTCAAGGTATTTCAAAAACTACATTTTTTTTCTCCTTTCTTCTCAGTATCTTATTTGGGGAGGGGAATGACTTTCAGGCGTTCGACATACTGGAATACAATTGTGTCCATTTATTAATATCAATACCTTTGAAGCTATAGCTGTCTATATTTATTAAACTGAAAAAGCCAGGAGATATAAAATTTCTAGTACAAGAAGTCTTATCTCTCTAATTCGTTTTCTGGACTTGTTTCTTGGTATCCAGTACTTACTCCTCTGCATCTCAGATTCTCTACTTGAGTTGTTACCTGTTCTCTTAATCTTTCTAGCAAAGGAAAATATTGTACCAATACCTGAGGCAGAGTTTTCTGATAAAGTCAGTGTAACATGTCATTTAAGATGAATATAGGACAGATTCATTCCAGAGCGCCGAAGTTTGCAAAACTAGCTAGGGTGCTACATAGTCTCTTTATAAAGAAAAGGCCATTTTTTAAAGCCAGCTTTTGACACTCAAAACTCCAGAAAAATGCTAGAATTTTGTTTCTGATTTCTTAGATTGAAAAATTCAGGTTTTCATTTAAAATCATATGTGAGGGGGGTGAGGGAATTAATCTATCTGTAGCAATGCAAAAGTACACAAAACTGAAATGATATTCTAGAATTATTTAGTTTTATTTAAAACCAAGAACAGTTTAATTTCTTGAAAAAGAGTAAAAACTTTGACTTTTTATCCTGATTTGGGACAACATTATTTTTAAAGTACTTTTGTTTCATAGAAAGCCAAATAATTATTTTTCACTCAGATCTTTCTGTAACTATAGAATCCCTGACGGGCTCCCCACCCCATTTCCTGAATCCTTTTGCATATTACATCTTAGGAGGATAGATCATGACCAAATTTACCTATGGCTGCACCTTATCAAACTCCTCTGTTCTGAGAAGACACTAAAGGCGAGATAGTCTCCTTCAGTTTCATGTTTTATTTTTTTGAATACTTAGTAATATACCTTTCTTTCCTATCATGACTACACATCCTTAATGTCTACCTCAGTCCACAGTGAAATACGCATGCTGGGAAAAATAAAAGAAAGAAAAAATTTAAAAAAAAAAAAAAAACAAAAGCAAAAGAATATGACCATCAACCTCAAGGAGGTTTACAGAAAATTCTCAAAATAATCCTAGAAAGAAAATGCGTTTAGTTACAAGGCTTGAATGTGGTCAGAGAGCAGGGCAGTAGGTAGGTATGTCAGCATTGGCTTTCAAGAAGCTTAGTATGAATGTGATAGAGTAATATCAGACAAGTTATATATTGTTTCAGTTCTTGTCTCTGTGTTCAGTCCTAAGAAACCATTCCTGGCAACATGACAGTCCAACATGAACTACTAGCACTATCATTTTAGAGGTATCGGTTACTGCCACTTCAATGAGCTTCTAGGTATCATGTTGGAATTTCAATATCCAATTGTGTTTGCGCACGCGTGTAGGGTAGGTAGAATTATACAATAGGAACTGATCAACTGTAACGTGGCCTGCAGTCAGGAAATCCCCACAGAAAAAAAAAAAAAAAAAAAAGGAACTCTGACAGACACTTCTTTCATTCGGTCACAGCTTACTTGCAAGAGGTTATAAAACAAGGATAGCCTGCACTATTTCCTCCTCCTTGAAAAGGCTAAAGCTGAATATATTCTTGAAAGCCCATACAACTTTGTATGAAAAACACACTTTCAAAAAAGTTACCTATATGAAAGGGTTTCCTTTCTCTCAAGGATGAGTATGGCTATGCTGTAGGATCCTGTGACCTAAAAATTTCTCAATAAAATGAGAGCATGATTTCTCATGAGTCTGTTTTCTTTTTCCTTCTTTAATTGTAAGGCTATTTATTTTTCTATACAGACTGGTTAGAGCCACCAAACCAGATGTCAGCCTCCAACGCGGATGCATATTGATCGGTACTCTTGGGGTCACTGCAATGCTCGTGCTTAGCTCGGTTATTCAGCAGAACCCATTGGCTTCAGCCTTGACCTGTTCTAGACTAAAAGTGGTCAGAACCTGGGATCCAACACCTGTGTGGACAGCACACGCTGGAAGGCTCCATTACCTTAGGAATGAGATGCACCTATGGATTCCTCACTTTTCAGATGACAAGCCCCTGTAGGCAAACCTCGTGACACCAATTGTTTTGTCTTCAATGCACAGCAGAAGGACAGTTACTTTCCCGACCAAAGAGTTTTTCAATAAAACTTACTCAGTTTCTTTCCCCACTAAATAAGATTTCATATTTAGTGATCACTAGGAAACCACTGAGAATTCAGGCATGGGATCTTCAGAATCTAGCGCATGAAGTCAATATGGGGCTGCCAGTTCTCTACACTTCAAAGTCACTGCTTTAAGCTGTGACTTAAAACAGTGCTACTTATGTTTTTCTCCTTAAAAATTATAATTAAGGAGATCCTGTTGTTCACTTTATCCCCTCAGACAGCTGCAACACGACTCTTGTATCTGAAGCGGTACATTTACTCTTTTTTTTGCAGCATTTCCTTTTCAGAAAGAGGCCTACAGCCCACTCTTTATATATATAATAAAGGCATAAAGTGGTGGAAAAAAGTATGTAGGTCACTGAGAATATGCAAGATCTACAGAGAATCATGTCGGGAATTTCCACGCCCCCCTCCCCCTTTTTTTTTTTTTTTTTTACATGGGCCATTCATCTAAGTTAAGACTACTTGAACAGAGGCTGCGGAAGCAGTAAAACTGGTCTCAAGAATCCATCAATGTAACTGGAGTGCACAGTCTCTTCTTAATGAACCAAATAGGAAAAAAAATCTTTAAGTGAGCCACATTTTCCTAACTTTGTATGCTGTGACACTGCATTTGTTTGAGCTATGCTTGAGGCAAGGGTGAAGATATTCTTTGAAATTCCCTGATCGGGATCACCTCCTAAGCTGCCAAAGATCATGTCAGGTCTTTACTTTTTTTTCTCTCTGATCTCATTTTCACTAGATACTATAACAGCCATAGGACGTGTTGCAGGCTGACGAGTTTCTGCCACGTGCCTCTTCACATTTCTCTGGTGCTGCTCTGAAAAAGAGTGAAATAAAATCTGGCTTTGCTGGTCCCACATACACATCATGAAATTTGTCCAATTTCTGATTTCTTTGCCCTGGCAGATTGACTCTAACGGAGAAGAGACCATGACCTTTCCATTCCATTCTTCCTCACTGCCATGTAGTAGCCGAGCTGTCCTATCCATCAGAGCATTTAAGTGTGTACTTAAAGTTACACACACGCTTTGCTGAGTCCTAGGCTGTATAATTATGGAAAGAATCAACAATTGCTTAGAGTACGGCTGTATTTTCAATAAATGTCAAAGGCACTTCTAACCCTGGATGGGTGCTTTTTAATGTGTCAAATAAATCTAAAATAAATACACACTGCTAGGATCTACTAAAAATCAAATACATTTGTCATCAACTATAGCAGTTACTCCCATAAAATCAACATTCCGGTCCTTTCGCTTGTCCTCAGAAAGTGAAGGTTTTCATGTGTGTAAACTTACAAAATTAGCAGAATAAGAACAGTTCTTATCTAAATCATATCTTATATTGTATCTTCTCTCCTCACATTCTTAGTCCACACAGGACATTAAATGGGCGCTAAGTGCCATGAGAGACAGGGAAGGAGCTCTGCTTCACAAAATAATTAGTACTCCTTTTCATCTATTACCTATTGCTACAGGGAAAAAAAAAACACACAACCCCCAAAGCTCTCCCCTCAAACAGACCCAAAAAACCCAAACCAAAAAACCCCTGAAACACCTAAATGAATTAGTGAAGGGATTTTATTTCCATCTGAAAAGAAAAAAAAATGAAGCAAGATTTGGCTCTTTTAAGCTCTTAAATGCACTCTATATGTAGTCACTATGGTCAATTTTGCACTGCAGATTTGCTGACCTAGTGGAAATTTATGCTTTTAGACTCAAATATCTTCCATTTCCATATTTTCACTTTTCCACCCAAGGATGCCGCATTACACAGAACTTGCAAAGCGTCTCATTGCTTTCAACAACAGTTTGAAATTCAGAGAAACAAAGCTGTTGGTTACACTCATCCATTGGTGTTAAGATGTCATATTGTGGCTATCCATTTCTGCCTTTTAGGAGACAGAAGCACTTAGCAACGTAATCCTCATTAGATTCATAATCAGATTTTTTTCTAGCATGAGTACTGTATTTTTCTACAGTTCAAATAATTATTCCAGTAAACAAGCACTTTCAAATTTTTTTTAATTATATCTGACTTCCAGAGGATGTCAAACGAATCAATACAATCAAGAAGTATGCAAAAGTGCTGAAAGTCCTATAGGCTAAAATCATTAATAGACAAGCTAGTTTATATAAATTACAGTTATTTTTCATATATCTAATAGAAATAGCCTTCAGGCAAAAATAATCTCATGTTACTCCATAGAAAGTACTTAAACTAAAGGTAGGGATCATTAGGTGACAACTAAAAATAATTTTTTCTTAAAGTGATATTTCATTACGCTTAGTCACAGTCATATATTATGCCTGTAACTCTACTTTCAAAGAAACTTTGTGAAAAGGAAAAATGTGCAATATTACCACATTAATAAAGGTAATTCACTTCTTCTCCATGAAGACAAATTTAGGGAACCAAGGGAGGTCTTACCTTCATTACATATACAACCACAATTGGAATTAATGACAACTATGGAGAAATACATAGACTAAACTGCCTTTAGTGTATTCAAGAGAACAACATTACATGATTTGAAAAGTACCAGAAACCAGGGGCTCAAAGAAATCTTAGCAGGTACTGGGAAAGTAAAACAGGTTCACTCTGCTGGGAAAGCCCATTGATGAAAACATCTCAGGAGTTTCCCAGAAAAAAATTCTAACCTGGTTGCAATAAAGAGTCAAATGTCGCAAGCGTAAATCAACTGAGATTAGGCAATAATCAAGGGGTATTTCCCCCTGACGAGAGCAGGGAAGAAAGGGTCTGCAGCCAAGGTAGGCCCAGTAACCGAGTACACCAAAGAGCGAAGCAACAAAACGTACGCAGAGGGGTTACCTCAAGGGGTTACCTCAAGGGCCAGGCTGCCCCTGAAGCACACTGAACAAGGAGGGTACCTCAATCCGCCACAAAAGCAATGAGATAACCAGAAGTCAAGCTCCTGTATCAGCCCAAAATGTATCAGGTTCTTACCCACCGGGGCAATCATGCGCAACCTGGTGCCGGCCTGCTACAAACTGATGGGAACTGGGGAACCAGCTGTAAAATGGGGCATAATCTTTACATGCACTGAGAAGAACCAGGTGCCTGATGCTTTACTCATTTCTGGTCATTTTGTGGAGCCACCTCATTAGCCGCTAGTACCTCAATCACAGTAAAAGAAAAACTCCAAAGGAAACAATTTTCTTCAACCCTTCAGTAAGAGCTTGGGAGGAGCTTATCTCCTGCTGAGAACAGGTGAATGACAGTTTTGCCTTCATGCTTCAATACAACTCCCATTAGCCAAAGTGACTCGGGTGAAAAAAAAAAGGAACAAGGGTAATAATAGTCATCCAACAATCTAAATCCAGATGCACCAGCTTGGAAATTAAAAGCTGTTGCTTATCATGTCATCAGCAATGACAAGGCTATTTGCACCACAGAAAGGAAGGCGGTGGGCTGGTGGGGAAACAGAAGGAAGCTAATCAGAGGCAGTTACTCGACTTATCTCAGGGTTCTTCTCAGTTGTAGCTTTCGGTCTTTCAACCTTAGTTCTGTTGCTGTATGTTAGAAAGTGCTTGTTTGCCCTCCTGAATGTAGCAACACATGCAGCAAATAATCTGCAGATGAGCCAGAGGAAACTACTGTAGGGCTGCACAGTGACTGAGGGCGGGGATGTTGTATGGTTGAGGATGCTCAAAACCAGCCTGTAATCCAATGCAGAAAGAATAATCTATGTAATCAGTTTGAGATAATTAGCAGGATCAGTATCAGAAGCAGAGAAGTTCAGTGAAGACTTTCCCTTTTACCAGAGGTTGCTGTAGAATCACTTAGATATGGCATGTGGTACACTAATGGACCAATTACCACTTGGTGGGTTTTTAGTGGGTAATTATAATATATTGTTCCTTTTGGTCACAAAATTCTGCAAATTTAGAGATACAAACAAAAGGCTATTCCAAATCATGGTAACTGGACATTTAAGAAAATGTGAAAGAAGTTATTACAGTTCTGCAGAGCGCTCCGATCGGCAAAAGAAAAAAACATGGTGTACAAATATTTTCAGAAGAGTGCCTATATGCTAGGACGTGCCAAAGTTATTTATTTCCCTTTAAAACCAGCATCCGTTGCCTCACCCACCCAAGCTTTTGTATTAATTTCAGAAAGACCATAAAATTTTTCAGAATACAGATCTGAAGAGATTCTAAAACCTGGTGGTTTCATACATCTCAAAAAACATGTTGTTCATTATGACAGAAGAAAGTTATTTCCAGGAAGGTTTGGAGACTGTTTTCTGGAAGGCACATTGAATTGCTAACTAATTGCATTCACACTATTTGCTATATCATCAATGGGGAGCATTTTATGGCTGGATGCAGCTAGATTAAAATCAATTAAAAAGATGAGTTTGGTTTATCATGTATTTTTATTTAGTCTGACAGCTGCTTTCTGAATGGCACAGAAGAGCGCCTATGAGCCAGTCATATCCCCTCGGAATAAACCAATTGTTATATTCTTTAGCTCTTTTATAGGTGATGCATTTCATAAAAGAGGCAAAGAGAGAGTTCAAATTCTGCCTGATGCCATGCCTGAAGTCATCTCCCAAAACTGAGCAATCTGCACTGTTTGTACTGCAACAGGGCACATTAAAAGCAAAGATCTAGGGCTAAAGCAAAAGAGTAAGCAAATATTGGTAGAAATTACATAGGTATGAGTATGAAGATATCACTGGAAAGCTGAAAAGAGGTTAAAAAAAGAAAGCAATAGAGAACTGCAAGGAAGAGTAGGAAATACGGGGGTAAGGCTGATATTGTCTTTAGCCTTTTTCCTCTAACATTCTCCTTTCGCTTGTTTTGCTGTGACTGCTGTACCTTTTGAACCCTTTGGGATAAACGATAGCCACTTACACAGCTTCTTTGTGTGTCTTGTAAAGTGAATAAACATTTAATCAACTTCAAATTTGTCACAAAGCATTAACATTGCTTTTATCGTTAGGGCTGCACTTCAAAACTCTTTTAGTAACTGAGACGATGAAGCACAGCAGCACCGACACTGCTTCCACTCACCAAACAAGAAATACTTCAGCACTGCATGAAGCTTCATCCCAACCCATCTCATGCCGAGCTTGCCAACATGCTTATGCTGGTTTCCTTTGTTATGCAGAAATCCTTAGGGTTTTGTTCCCCAATTTTTTGGTTGAAGTCTGAATTCTGGTTGAGCTTGCTACTGACACCAACATTATAACATTTGCAACACAGGCAAAATGAACTGAAAAGTATTTGTACAGTAGATAACAAACAAGGGAATTGTAAAATTCACTAAGCTTGCAAAGAGATCTTCTATATCAACTCCTTTTAAATAAAAATGAAGTTGACAAGATTGGTTCTTTGGTTGTCAATTCAGTTTTTGGTTGTGGTGGCTGCCTACTGAAATCCCCTGTAGAATGTGCCAGTCTCCTTACAAGCAATCCAGAACTTAAAATATGAAAATCTTGTAAAACACTATGGCTTTCTATGGTTTTGCTCAATTATCTATCCTTTTCTTTCTTTCTTCCTTTTCCTTCTTCCTTTTCCTTCTTTCTTTCTTTCTTTCTTTCTTTCTTTCTTTCTTTCTTTCTTTCTTTCTTTCTTTCTTTCTTTCTTCCTTTGTTGGGAGTGGAGGGGAATAATAAGATTCTTACTTTTATGGAATTACAGGTGAGGGCATTCTTCCAGTTGGTTTCTAGCAGTATTAAAAGTATATTGTGTATGGGAAAAGGCAAAGAACCAACTCCAGTATGAAAGAAGTGGGAAAACTTCCTTTGGTTAATACTAGAAGGGCGATCTTCCAGTACAGGTGGAATAGCAAACACAATGATGACTTCTCAAAACATAAAGAAACAAAGGGTTCATTGTCTTTACAACTAAGCAATGTGGTGTACAATTACTGCAAGAAAAGAGATATGGAATGCAGAAAAATACATCATTGTAAAACTTTGGTGCTGCTATTACCATATTTTAATGCTACTTTGCTTATTTATTTATAGAAAGCAGCTGTGAAAGTGCACTACCCATTTATCAATATGCAGATGGTTTAAGAGTCCCAAGTAAAAGAACATTTTAGCAGGGCCTGTTGTGAACGGACAAGGGTTTTAAACAAAAAGAGGGCAGATTTAGACTAAACATAAGGAAGACTTTTTCACAACGAGGGTGGTGAAACACTGGAACAAGCTGCCCAGAGAGGTGGTAGATGCCCCATCCTTGGAAAATTCAAGGTCAGGTTGGACAGAGCTCTGGGCAACCTGATCTAGTTGAAGATGTCCCTGCTCATTGCAGAGGGGTTGAACTAGATGACCTTTAAAGGTCCCTTTCAACACAAACTATTCTATGATTCTATCATTCTATCATTCTAACATCTTAAGCTTAGTCAGTGAACAAATCAGCAAACCTGGATTTCCTAGGGTCTAGCAATTGTAACTGTCGGAATACATTAGTAAAGAAAAGGTACTGTGGCTTGCATACTTCTCATACCTCTACCTTCTCAAAAATATGTACAAGTGTACATCAAGCTACTTAATTTCTTCCTCAATATAGACTTCATGTTTCGAAAGCAGCTTTAGTACCTCTACCCTTAGCTGATAAATTGCATCCTTTGCTTTATTAATTAAAAATATTCCTTTTAAAACTTGAGGTCACCACATGAGCAAAACTTCTGTTGAGTGCAAAACCATTTCATAAAGCTTTGCAAGTTAACACTCTAAACTGAAAGAATAAAAGAACTACAGACAAACTGTCTTCAAAAATCTTTTATTAAAGGGTCATTAATAAGCAAGATATGCCATTGTAACTGCACTGACTGTTTTCGTCTTTCCTTTTTATTGTGTGGGTTTGGAAACAAGCCTATGAAGGCTCCCTACAAGTCTTATGAACCTAGCCAACTGACCCAACAGCTAACTCTCATTAAGTTCCCAAGTCTTCCTTTACCCCTTCCTTTTGGTTCTCTCACTTCAGTAACATGTTCTTACAGTAGTATGGTACAGTTCTTACAATTCAAGAACGTCATTTGTTAAAGACGGCTTCCGGAGCTCAAAGCTTAATCATACATTTTTAAGTAAGAGTTCAAATGAGGGACATGCCAAATCCCTAGCTAAGAAAGCGCTTTTCAGTTCCTGGTTGAATGGGTTTTAGTATTTTTTAACAAACGTTCCTGCAATTTGGTTGCATGGTTCAGCTCTTCTGAGAAGCTTCAGCGACAAATGATGAACTTGGAAGAAAGGATCAAGAGTACAATCATTCTGCCTAAGTTAGGCATTGACGGTTAGCTAAGACTAGCTGTGCTCTAGACTGGGATCTTCAGTAATCAATGGAGAGAAACAGGCACCTCTGAAGAGTGCTTCGTTTCATTGTAAGGATGTGAGATATTTGCCCTCACTTGATGTAGCTGTTTCTCTCCATTGGATAAAAGGAGTGAATGAGTCACTTAGGGTGAGACGACTAGCTTCTAGCATTTACTGGGTGAAAAGAATCTCAGTTTAGATGTCTGAAAACGAGGCAAATGTCACACCAGCTGATAGGAGCATGTTCCAGGAAAACCTGAATCTAAAATACGAGCTTCTTTCTCAGTGCAGTTCCACGCTATCAGGGGTGAGAGCTTGAAACAAAAAATACGTTGATTACAGAAATGAATTTATATCTTGTAACTGTGCAGATCAAGTTGACCTTTTTAAACATCAAAGAATTACCGAACAAAAATCCCTAATGCCATTTGTTCTACTGGCACGTCTAAGTCTGCTATGTATGAGCTCCACACTGAACAATCCTTCCTAAGCCGTAATTCAGTGGTTTCTCTTGCCAGTTAGCTCTCTTGCCAGTTAGCTCTCTTCCATGAATTTGCCATTAATTTAGCTCTATTCCAAAAGTGCTATGGCATGGTAGAAATGTATTACTAAGTCTTCTAAAAGACAGTAATAAATAAAATAACAGCAATTAATTGAAATCCGGGATCCAAACACTGAAAAAGGCAATGATTACTTTTGGCATGATCCCATAGTGTGCTGAAAATCTAACATTTGGTAAAGGCACCGATCTACTGAAAAACAGGCAAGAGCTGGAATATTTCTTCAGCAGATTTTGAACATCGGAGAAAATAAAAACAATATGAAACAAACAGGGACACAGTATATCACATATGAGAAGACAAGTCAAAATCATGAATGCTCATTTTCAAATAGCATTCATTCTCTCTTCTTTGTGTTTGCAGGAAACTGCTTAATCTAAGAGGAAAAGCTTTTCAGACGAAAAGCTTTATAAAGGTGTAACTTCATGGATGTCATTAGAGCCACAACAATCTACACCTGTTAAGAACAAACCTATTACCTTAAGGTCCGCAATTTAGATTTTGTTCTTCTTGTAATCCTTTTGAACTTCCTTTCAATCAGTGTTCAGTAACCTCTACTGAAATACTAGTAATTTAACAATGTTGAAAGGCTTTCAGACTTGCACCTGGTCAGGCATCTCCCCTCCTTCCCTTTAGAAACCCACAAATTATGCAAAATCACCTTATTAGTACAAAGCAACACACATTCGGCTGAAGTTCTGGCACAATATAGGGGTACAGCTCAGCTACGTTTTTAGTATAAGAAATCCTTCCAAAATTACAAAAGGTATAATTTTGACAGGAACAGACAGAAATTGGTACTTAAGGTTGCAGGATGATTTGAACTGCCTGCACCATGTTCCATATTCTTTACTTTATTTGACACAAGATCGCAGACTCAGTCCAAAACCCAATTAAGAAAATGGCACAAGAAAAATCCCACCTCTACGACTTTGTACCATCACAACAGGCACAGCAAAAATGCCCAAGATGAAACAGATCTCTGAGAAAGAACTGTTCTTCATGATTAAGGAGGGCTCCTTGAGACGGAAGGTGAGCATGCCGACAGAGTAATGCTAGGGAAGGCAAGCAGATGCTCAAGTCGTATCTCTTCTGCAACCTGAAAGGCTATTCTTCTATGAGGGCTAAATTCAGCAACAGCAAGAATATAGGAATACAGAGAGAGCCTGCTCCAGAGTACTAAATCAAGCTAAAAAATAAAATCACAACACACTCCTTCACTTTAGTTGGAAAGTCTTTCAGGGAAAGAAATGGTAAAATAATATTTTCAAAGCCAGATCTAATGTGAAACAGAATCTGACAGATCTGATAAGATACATCAAGGCAAAGTAGAAATTGAATGCAGTTTCTTTGAAAAGTGATGAAAATCTACAGTAGTTTTTAGTACTGGTGGTGTGATCCTCAAAGGTATCAACCACCAGCTACTGAGCATTTCTCATCTTATTCCACTCCCTAGTCCCAGCTCTCAGATATGCAACTTTTGCAACAGAGGAAAGAGCAACGAGATGAGTGTTGAATCACCAATACTTTGTACTCCTGCCCTCTGACACAGGCTGAGACCATGTCCTCAGCAGCAAAAGACAAAGGGGGTCGGGGCTGCTCTGCCTGAAGCTGTGCTTCTGGTGGTCGTCCTCAACACCCACTTTTTCTTCTCAGAGGCTGCAAAAGTGGTGCCCGGTACAGCCCTAGATTTATTCTCTTTAACCGCCTCCCCTTCCCTAAGTTCAGTCTTTGATGGATCTCACCCTTTAGGGGCTGTACACAGACTCACACAGTTCTACGCTCTCTGCTCTGCCTGTAGGCTACTCCTTGCACACAGGGGTTGTTTCTGTGACCATCAGGTTGCTTCATACTAGTAGGGCAACCTAAAGAGACCTTAACATAACTGAATCAGGCTTCTTGCTACTGGCCTTCAAGCAGAAGTAGATTTACTCAATCGTTTGTCCCTCAGCTGCCCAAAGCAGCACGTTAGCCACCATACACGTTCCCACCGAACTTTTTGTGAATCGTCATGGAAACTGGGACAGGCTGTACTGCCACGGGCTTCAGCTGACAGGACATGAATGAGAGATCACAGCACCTAAACGGGAGGAAAGCTCTATTTTGCGTGATGCAGACTGATCAGGTTAACTCTGAGAAGTTTGCCATCCCATTCGATGATACTTTCAAATGTCACAGCGGATCGTTTGAGAGGATAATCCTAAACAGCCTCATCTATAGTCCTGACATGCCTTTCTGTTATGGTGTTTCCTATTCCTGCTCACATCCTTTGAGGATGGGGGATACAGTATCTACCAAAGATAAAACTGATAAAGTTAGGACATTTTCAAAAAGCAGCAACAAGGAACGTTCTTACAGGCCTGGTAATTGCAGGGAACCATAACGTGGAAGATTTGAATTTAGATCTTCGGAAAGGGCATCTTGCCTCTACCTGAGATAAATGTCTCTTAATCTTTGAAAAGAACAACATGAATAATACTCTACTTTACAACGAAAATAAAGGCACAGCACAGCACTGCTCTTTTTAAAAACTATCCATCAGCAGTACTGCAAATAATATGAATACAGTTGGTTAATAATTTATTGAGCTTTCAGAAAGAAATCTGAAAACCTCCCGCTAATAACCTTCTGATCTCAAGTTTTTGGTAAGAGTGAGGTTGTACCAACTACCCTGCTGCTTGCTACCATAATTCAAAGAGATTTAGTACCTGTGCTCACCTGGGGGAAACTCTAGTTCCAATCTGAAACTTGCAGCAAATCAATATAATCTGCATTACAATACATGGTCTGATTCAAGTGACAGGATGCTTTTTAATGATCTCCCACTGTGTACCACTTTTATGTTTTATTATTGAAATGTTATTTAGGTACCAGTAATTTCACCTGGAAAAAAAGACTGCTTTTGTTTCTGCCAGCATCAGACGCTTTATTTTAGCATTGCCTGAGTTATGTAACATTTTCATTCAGCTCCACCTTCACCACAGAGATAAAGGCAAGGATTTATGTTAAATTATGCCATTACCTTCAGAAAGTATGCATTAAAAAAACAATCCACCCAAAAAAACCCAAACAAACAAGAAAACAACCCACAGGAAATACTCAAACAGGTGACAATCTTTCTACCATTTCTTCCTACACCCTTCTCTCTCTCCCTTGGAAGTAACAGAGAAAAGGAAAGCCTACTGACCAAGAAGCATCCACTTCTATTTCTTTCAGCAAAGTAGCAATCCTCTTCCAGACAACTTTATTGTATGATACTAATGCCAGATACTATTTTTTGAAGCCTTATCAGAAATGCTCTCCGATTACATAATATTTCTAATCCATCCTCACAGGAGAGGAAAAAAAACAATTAGAGGAATGAGATAAACACCACAATGTAGTAAGTTGCCTACATTTCCTGATTTTTTTAAAATATTATGTATTTTCTCAGGTTACTATAAAACATCATCTTCTTACATTTTAAAAGAAGAATATATTCAACAAGGTAGCTGAAAGTCACTAGTAATTAGGACATCGAGGTTTTGCCTGCACTTTAATCTGTACATCTCAAACTTTAATAAATTTGGGCAAAAATTATTTCTTTCTCTCTGAGAATGAGAAACAGCCATGCAGGGCAGTAAATGGTATCGCCAAGGTCATCCCTGAGGCCCGTGGTACAGCCTGACCTAGAGCGCAAGTTTCTTGAGTCTCAGTTCTAGCCTACAGTAGAGATGCTAAGAGTATTAATGAAAGACAAATGAGAAAAAAAAAAAAGGTAATATCTTAAAGGAGGGGAAAGCGATAGTGACTGTAGCTCCTTGACAATATTGTGATAGAGCCCTGCAATCTTTCTGATTACAAATAATGCATCTATAATAATGATGGAGAGTTATAACGTGCATAGAAAAAGAAAACAGTAGTAAGAATACAGAGAAGAAACTGAAAATATTTATGAGGTTGACAAATAAACTAAAAGAACATTTTATATACATCAAATTGGGATATTCAGAAATGCAGACACAACTGTCAGAGGTGTAATCTCTAAGAAATACTTCTGCATAAGATTTCATTAGGTGTAGTGTGACTGGAACCAGGACTAAATGCCTCCCTCTACACTAGCATGTAGTAAAGACTAAGAGGAGCAGATTTGCTGAGTAAACCAGTTAGACCCCAGGATCTGATGCCCGCACATTTGAGACGGTTTTACTTTGAACTAGGCCTAATCACGGCCCAAGGCCTGAGTTCGCTTTTGTAACAAAAGCATGTGAGGTTTGTTCCTGGCACTCCTGGTGTAGATTGATCCAAACGGGATCCAGTTTAAATCCTCATTATGAACCCTAGCCCTGAAGCTGGGAATGATCAGGAGATTCGTTTCAAAAGCACACTCCTGATGAAAACCTAAACACTATTAGAAATGCATTCAATATACCCTGTAGAAAAAAGTGAGTACACAGGCTAAGTACACTAACTAGTTCTGACAAAGGATGCTTAATAGGAATAAGAACATTATTTTAGGCAAAGGAAAAGGTTAGATATCAGGATATAACAGATCTTAGAAGGGAAAATCATTAGGCTACGATATACCTGAAGGTAGATGTTTTCCATCCATTGTCTGTGAACACTTGATACTGGAGCATTTTAGGTAACACGACAAAAGACTGAAGCAATGTCTGAGAACGAAAAGGAAAAAAAATTCCAAACCTTTTGAAAGACTGGTAAATCCTTTCCTCAAATGAAATTCTTGATTCACTTGCAACCATCGTAACTCACCTGGCGATCGACTGTGACAGAGTAACTATGTCGCTAGAGAGTTCAACTACAGTGGCTGACTCATTACCTAATAGCATCTTTCGTGAATATCTATGATTCTATAAGAAATCATTTTGGAACCAAAGAATGAAACCTTTACAGAGTCCTATGGGAAAACAGCACGAGTAGTTGGGGATCCTGATTTTTTCAATGACTATGCTTATTTTAGTCCTATTTTCCAGCTGACTGATCAGAAAGATATACAGATCAGGAAAGCGCTCATCTCTCTGAATTCCTCCTTTTCTGCCTTTCATGAGCAAATCATTTTTCCATTTTAGTTTCCACAAGGGTGCTAATGGAAACCCATTTTGGGCTAAACAAACGATTAAGGCTAATGGATTGCTAATGCATATTAGGACCAAAATTTTACAAAAGTCAAACTCTCAAATTCATATATCCACAAATAGGTGGAAGTAGATGTGGAAAGGTCATTAACAGTAGAGACTGATTTCCATGCATGAACTTAAGTGAAGTTACTGCGCTTATATATGGGGAAGAAAAGGAAGAGGTACTGACAGCTACAAAAACAGTCAAACAGGGCATGTCAAAAATGCAGCTTTGTTATACATTTATAATGGTGTACTGCTGTGGAGTGGCTTCCATTTCTAAATCTGCGTTTATCTACTTTCAGTGTAATGCTGACTGAAAAATTAGTTATACCCTGTTGTAAGTATTAGAAAACCATGAGATGATCTCAGGTGTCTGCATGGCGCTACAGAGACATTCTGCTGATTTGTCTTGGAAGCCAGAATATACGGTTCCTATTTGCTTCACTTCAGGAGGATGAAAGCTAAAGAATCTGTAGGGATTCAAGCACAGTATTTTGCAGAGAAAACATGAACTCCCAGACCGCTCTGGGAGGTTTCAATTTAACCAGCTCTGCTTGGTAGCTAAAGTTCTGTTTAAATCACTGCTGAAAAAGATTGCCAAAAATTAAAAGAAGGGACATTTACGGAAAGGACAGTATTTTTCACAGTAGCTTTTAGTAGCTTGTCACACTACCTATTGCTCTGTCACTGAAAAATCACTTTTATTGCAAAATCATCTCTCTGGATTAAGCACAAAGATGTTTAATTCTCATCACTTGCCCATTTTGAAGCAGTAATTAACCAAGAAACAAAATCAAAACCCTGTGTTGATAACATTGACAGAATAATTGAACAAAAAACCCTAAGCTACTTCAAAAACAAGATTTACTCCAAAACTGGAAAAATTAATGAGCATTTCTGCACCATTTTTTCCTGACAGGAAGTTAGCAGGCACAGTTACTGACTACAGAGAAGCCCTTTAACGCTTTGGTTGTATGCTTAACACGTTATTCCTATTTAGTCACCTCCTACTGAAATACCAACAGGAAACGCATCATTTTTTTTAATGTAAGAAAATTTCCAGTGAAAAGTCCACACAGTAAAGCTTCCAATCTGGCAAAGGTGTGTTGGAACTTTTCCAGCTGGTTCAACAATATGTCTTAAAATATATACATTGCAAACTGTGAAGAGTATGTGTTCTTTGGCACGTGGATTGAATATCCTTTGAAGCGTTCCACGTTTAACACATCTTAACGTTATCTCTGTTAACTTTATCTTTACTGATGTGTTTAGACAACATGATAAGAGACATTAAAAAGATGAGATTTCTCTTATTCCTTCCTGCCTGACATCCTGGTCTCTCAATTGGAGGGAAATGGATTTCACAGATGGACTACTCAGTGGATATGGAACTGGATGGATGGCTGCACTCCATCCAGAGGGACCTGGACGGGCTGGAGAGATTCAACATGGCCAAGTGCAAGGTTCTGCACGTGGGTTCGGGCAATCCCAAGCACAAATACAGGTTGGGCAGAGATTCAATTGAGAACAGCCCTGAGGAGAAGGACTTGGCAGTGTTGGCTGATGAGAACCTCAACATGATCCGGCAATATGTGATCGCAGCCCAGAAGGCCAACCGTATCCTGGGCTGCATCAAAAGAAGCGTGGCCAGCAGGTCAAGGCAGGTGATTCTGACCCTCTTCTCCGCTCTACTGAGATCATACATGGAATATTGTGTCCAGCTCTGGAGCCCCCAGCATAAGAAGGACATGGACCTGCTGGAGCAGCTCCAGAGGAGGGCCATGAAGATGATCAGAGGGCTGGAGTCCCTCTCCTACGAAGACAGGCTGAGAGAGTTGGGGTTGTTCAGCCTGGAGAAAAGAAGACTTCGGGGAGAACTTATAGCAGCCTTCTAGTATCTGAAGGGGGCCTTCAAGAAAGCTGGAGAGGGACTTTTTAAAAGGGCATACAATGATCGGACAAGGGGGAATGGCTTCAAACTGGAAGAGGGTACATTTAGACTAGATATTAGGAAAAAAATTTTCAGAATGAGGATGGTGAGGCACACGAACAAATTGCCCACAGGAATTGTGGAAGCTCCAGCCCTGGAGGTGTTCAAGGCCAGGCTGGATGGGGCTTTGAGCAACCTGGTCTAGTGGGAGGGTTGGAACTAGATGATCTTTAAGGTCCCTTCCAACCTAAACCATTCTATGATTCTTTTTTGGGAATGAGAAGCAAATCACAATATTTGTCAAATCCACTTTTCTTGTCTTCATAAGGTGAGAAGTTTCACTGTATTAGCTTCCTATTGCAAATTGTAGAATCATAGAATCGTTATGGCTGGAAAAGACCTTTAAGATCATCAAATCCAACCGTTATCTAACTCTGCCAGGCCCACTTCTAAACCATGTCCCTGAGCAGCATATCTAGACCGCTTTTAAATACATCCAAGGATGGTGATTCAACCACTTCTCTGGGCAGCCTGTTGGAGTCTTTGATAACCCTTCATAATGCCTTCATAGCCTTCTTTTATTTAATGTCTCATTCTGGTTGTAGTATTTCCCAAAAATAACACTTAGTCCCTGTCATGCTTAGAGCATTGCACAAATACCAGCTAGGGTTTGTCCAGAATCGGCAAAAATTTCTGGAGTGTGAGCTAGAAAGGCATGCCTTTGTTTACTTAGGTACAACTGTTCTAACTATACACCATATAACCTCTTCACTGCAATAGTCTATTAAGATATGTTGCACAGTTCCTGAACATATCCTACATTTATTATGATTTTTTTAATAACTATTAGAGTATAATATTTCCTTCCATTCAGGAAAAACTATCTTGCCACGTTACACAAATTGTTATGAGATCTTTATTAAACTCCTTGCGTAACATATATGATATCTCATTAGCTCGTTACTCATTGAGTAATACAGCAGTTTGAGGTGTTTGTTCCTACTTCTCTTTTAACAGAGCAGCATTTTCCTATAGGATATTCAGTATCAGTAATAAGGTATACAAGCTTCATCCCAGTTGTGTCTTCTATAATAGCTGTCAGCTGTCAGTAATCCTATGCTTTCTTCACAAGTCCATATTTGTTTTAGAGAGATCCTTTTTTTACAGGTCCCTTCACCTGCTGACCCAGAGTTTGCCCAAGTAGCGCCCATCTGACCTTCTTGCTGAGGTTCATGCCATAATTCCCACAGCAGTGTTAAGCTCAGCAATCACCAAATGTGATTTTCTGTGCCTCAAGAATTTCACCCGACTCCTCGTTCAAGTACTCTCACCATCACTTGGTTGGCTGTCTACTGTTTTTGAGACAATGTTTCTTTGCAGGATAAAATTATTTTACATTACTCCTCCTGTGATTTGACACAAATGCCAAAGCCAATCACTTAGTTTTCAAAGCCAGTCCTAATTACAAAGACAGAGAGCTGAGGAAGAGGGCGAAACCCTTCTATGACTACTGGCAGCTTGTTTAGACTAAAAGATTTTAAAAGGCAATACTTTTCTTTGAACAGAAAATACCTAACGACCAGTACAATAACCTTCCCAAAGCAGAAGATGGTGCTTCCAGACACTAAGCACACTAACATCTTTTGGATAGGGTGGATCAACTGTAGCCTATTAAAGAAGAGCTTGGGTCAGGTTAATTGAACCTTTCTGTTACATTTTATGTTACGTAAGGAGCTGAAGTCTTGGAGTCGGGTTTTTTCCTTTCCCTGTAGGTAAATGTTTTTATTGTCAAATTCTGAAACATTTGAAAGGATCAGAGATCTATGAAGTGAAAGGAACGTAAACTTTAAAACTGAAGAAGAGAATGGAAATTTTCATCTTCCACTGGAATCATATGATGCCTTGTTTTTGTTTTAGTTAGATTCCTGAGATTCATCATTGATGTGACACAAATACAAGAAAAGGGAAAAAAATAAAGAGAAAGCTGTTGATTTCTTCATAGATTTTATTGTAGATATTTTGGAGCGAAGACAGAAAAAACAGAAGAGATGAAACTGAATAAAAGGTCTTAAAGAAATACATTCTGGTATGTTCGACCATCTGTTTCTCACAGGAGCCACCCAGTTCCTTCCCTAGCTGTCTTTTGCATATGATCATCTGCACCTCTGCCAACCTGGAGACTAAGAACCCAACTTAAAACTTACAAAATAGTGTTTCCATCTGATCCTGTTTTGGTCATCTAGCTATCTAACTTATGCCTGATTCTCTGCTGGAGGTGAAATCAAGTAATGCATAGAATCACTACAAAGCCTACGAGTCACCCAAGTCCTATCCGAAATAGACTAAGGACCAAAGTCATTTCAGCTTAATGAGAGGAATTTTGGTAAGAAAATGTATATCAGAATACACATGAGCGGTAAATCTATGTGACTCATTAATTATAATGGTTCCACTTCTACACATTGCTAGTGGAAGATCAAGTCCATACGATTTAACGTCTCCTGTTTTCACAAATCTCTTAAAAAAGTAGATAACACCTCCCCCCCCCGACACTGCATCAGAATGTGTACCAATTTTTTACAAGCCAAAAGCTGAAGATAGGGTTCTGTGTGCTGCTCAGCAACACTGCACAGGTTTTCACGTCTAAAGTTCACTCTTCTGCAACCCCTCCCCACTCCAAGCTTGGGAGTTCCCTGACAAGCTTGTGAAATAATACCAATAAATAAAGCAGCCGTGTCAAATGTTCCCATGCCCCAGTAATCCCTATGTAGAACTGAACTGTCACCTTCCTGAGCCAGGATGTGACAACCACTCTAGGTATATTGCTCAAAACCAAATTGCTGTTCCCCTGTCAAATTGAATGATGACACCCTCACTTTTTCTTCTTCTTTTTTTAATCGTTTTCTTTCCCTCAGTAGTGTTTACAACTCCTTCCAGTCTCATACAATCTCAAAACATAGTTAACAAATGTAAGCCTCCTCAAGAGCATTAACAGCAGCGTTGGCGGAGATCCTGTGCTGTCCTCAGGTTCCAGGTGGCACAGGAGAAGAGAAGGACTGCTGAAATCTGTACTGGCTCTTCAACTGGCAAGTTGCATGTACGGCTTTGGGACCACTCTGCCGTAGACCAGCTGGCAAATACAGAGTGGGGAGACAAGCAGAGCTTTACTCCCACAAAAATATCAAGGTTTCAAAATCTTTTCACATTCAGCACGGGAACTAAAACAAAATCTTATAGCAAACTAAGGCAACAATACTGAACAGTAAATAGTTTTCAGATCTGAACACTTACCTTGAGACCTAAGAGACCAAGTTTTAAATTAAGCACAGTGGAGACACTAACCTGAGTTTCTTCTCCTGTGGAGGTGTTTCAACAACGGCTATCGCAGGAAGACGTATCTGGGTAAGACAGTGTGGGTGCTTATATATGGTTCACTTTCCAAATTTCACCCAAACTGGAATTTTGATAAAGCACTGTCTTTTCTGAAAAACCATTCTGACAGAAAATGTCTGTGCAGATTTATTGCTGGTACTCCCAAACCACAACTGATTACCTAGTCAGTGCTGCTGGGCACATTGCAGGAAATTCACGACTGGCTTGGATGATACTGTATCCGAGATCTTTTTGTCATCGGAGCTAAAATGTCCCAGAGGATCTGGACCACTAAATTAAACTCAGAGTGACAAAAGTGCTGTAAGAACCCACTGGCAACCAATCTACCTTTAAATAAACTGAGACACATAACTGACAGCCTGGATGATGTTCATTCAGATAGCCTGGTTTATAAAAATAAACATTTTGCAAATCTCTCTTTTTCATTCTGAGCCTAATACTCAGATAAGGGAATAACTTGTTTCTACAATGGCTTCATCACTGTTTTTTCCCCAGTGCAGCAAACCGCATTGGTAGTTTTGCAGCTGATCATGAGACCCATTAATACCATTAATGGCAGTTCCAAAATGCCTTCCAAATGTGGGAATGGATGTCCAATTCTTTCTCTTTTTTTTTAACCAATCCATACTGTATATCCATTCCCTCAAGACTCTTATGGTACCTGAAGAGGCTGACTAATATTTTTTTTACTTACTGGGAATCGGGTTCAATCCCACTATTCTGTGAACAGGTTCAGATTTCTGTCGTGCCAGTATGCAGTGATGAGAAGTACACCCCAGAAGGAAATGATGACTTGATGACGTTATAATGTTGGTGAACAAGGGGAGAGCAACAGATGTCATCTCTCTGGACTTGTGCAAAGCATTTGACACTGTTCCACATGACATCCTGCTATCTAAATTGGAGAGACATGGATTTGACCAATGGACTACTCAGTGGATAAGATACAGGCTAGATGGTTGCACTCAAAAGAGTTGCCGTCAATGGCTCCATGTCCAAGTGGTGGACAGTGACAAGCAGCATTCCTCAGGGATCGGTACTGGGAACAGTGTTTAACCTGTGTTGGCGACATGCATGGTGGGATGGAGTGCACCCTCAGCAAGTTTGCTGACGACACCAAGCTGTGTGGAGCGGTCAACGCACTGGAGGGAAGCGATGCCATCCAGAGGGACCTGGACAGGCTGGAGAGGTGGGCCCATGCCAACCTCATAAAATTCAACATGGCCAAGTGCAAGGTTCTGCACATGGGTTCGGGCAATCCCAAGCACAAATACAGGTTGGGCAGAGAGTTGATTGAGAACAGCCCTGAGGAGAAGGACTTGGCAGTGTTGGTTGATGAGAACCTCAACATGATCCGGCAATCTGTGTGATCGGAGCCCAGAAGGCCAACCGTATCCTGGGCTGCATCCAACCATTAACCTAGTTCTGCCAAGTCCCACTAAACCATGTCCCTAAGTGTCACATATACACATCTTTTAAATACCTCTAGGGATGCTGATTCAACCATTTCCCAGGGCAGCCTGTTCCAATGCTTGATAACCCTTTTGGTGAAAAATTTTTTCCTCATATCCAATCTAAACCTCCCTGGTGCAACTTGAGTCCATTTCCTCTTGTCCTATCACTTGTTACTTGCAAGAAGAGACTGTTCCCCACCTCGCAGGTAGTTGTAGAGAGCGATAAGGTCTCCCCTCAGCCTCTTTTTCTCCAAGCGAAACAGCCCCAGTGCCCTCAGCCGCTCCTCATAAGACTTGTGCTCTAGAGACTGCAGGTGCACAAAACTTCACAGCTGAAGAATTCAGAGATGGTTTTGGCATTTATATACGCTACAAACTAGAGTGTTTTGAAACCAGGCACAGCCTGAGGACTTTGAATGTGATTTACATGCTATTTTTTGTTGTATTTTTTAATAGGGAATCCCCAAACGGCAGTTCTCATCACTGATTGATTTAAGTGATATTGGAAATACAACTCTATCTCTTTTATTGGAGCTGCTTACAAAACAAAAGGGGATTAACAGAGTTGGGAGATGGGGAAAAGAGTACGATTTTATCCATGCAGTTGAAGGAAGAATCAGTGTGGGAATAAATAACAGATTAGCAAAATGTTAGTTGCTAGGATGAAAGGCTTTCCATACACTTTCTACTGATGTGCATTCTACTGAGAGGCATTTTGAAATGCTGCTTACATTGACACAGTTGGCTTTATACTGAACACACAAAGATTTTCTTTGTTTGCCTTACAAACGGCAACAGTATTCATTTCTAAAAGTTGCTGTACACAAGATTATGGAGATTTCTGAGCCATACATTCAATAAACAATGCGCTGAAAGTGACGCACGAGGGCTTTCATAGGTAACACTGTCATGGTGAAATGTGTATCACCTGAATTCAAACCTCTATAAATAATTACGTTATATCTAAACTAGAAACTCGGTGCTTCCTGTGGTGAGTGAAAGCAAACAGGGACGAATGGATGTGGACAATTCATCTCAGCCTAGGCCGAAGTCCGAATTGGACAGACGCTTCCAGAGGACAACTCACTTTTTCCTCCTCCACTGCAGCTGTAAGTATTTGTATTTTGATGGGTCATCTTTAAATACATAATCCCATTTCACATGCCACTTCCTAGGGAAAGGGAGATTTGGGGTTTTCGTGGTCCTTTCTCCACAAAATCTTTGTAACAGGGCTCTTCAGAATGCAGACATCATTTTGAAGGACATGAAATTGTCTACCCACCTCTTCTTATTAGATATAGACTCAGAAGTCCGATGATTAAAATGTCATTGTTTTTACCTCTTTCACTTTCAGTCCTACCAATTTTCAGTTTAAGGGGAAGAAAAACGAGCTGAGTAAAGGAGGAGTTGCCTTCTTTTATCTCTTTTTTTGTATTTTACCTGCATATACGATTGTGATACATATTTTAAAAGAGTGCAATTCTGAAAAGCTCAAGTACTGAAAAGCTCTAGTCTTACCAGCGCAACAGTTTCAACAAAAGGTAAAAGCAGTGCAACCTGTATTCTGATTTGATGTTTCTGGAAAAGCCAATTCAAGGGCTGAGAAGAGAGAGAACATTATTCATCTTCACCAAGTTAATGCCAATTAGTGCCACTAGTAACAAACTACAAACTGGATTAGGAACCAATCAGATATTCACAATGCTGCTTTTCAATAAACTCTTCTGTGAATGACTGATAGGGAATGTTTTTATGTTGGTGCAGCTAATGGCCCTTTTGTATACAGTAGAACATCAACAAATTAGTCAGCTAACAAAACATCATTACACTACATCATAAAAACAAAATGAAAGACATACATAAAATTTGACAGTGTTGTTATTTCTAATTTATGGTGCTGTATCTAACTTTGACATGCATGTTGACATTACAGCAAACTCTTCATTCACAACACACTCATCTCAATATCTTAACAGATTGCTGCAGTTTAAGAACTCTTATCTTAATTAAATTCTCTAACTTGAATGCTAGCATTCATATTTAAGGACAGTTATTCTTCAAACTCATCCATTCCTCATTTGTGAGCAACTTTTTATTTAAACTTGCACGTGAAATTAAGGTATTTAAAATAGCCTTATTTAAATGACCCACCTCTTTTCCCTTGCAAAAAGATTAGTTTTGAGATGGAGTTTGGTTTTGCTTTGAGGCACTTGGTAGACACAAGCTCTTATGAAAGAAGAAAAGAAAAATACCCTCTTCTCAGTCATCAGAATACACGCTGCTTTTTAGCTCATTAGTCTTGTCAGACTCAGAATTCGTATCACTTTTACTCTTCAGACATAATTTCTCGGGCATCTGGATGTAGCTAATTACATATCAGAGAAGTTAAACGAAATTATGAAAACAGAAGCTTTGATCTTCTGTTCCCGCATTGCTCAGGAACACTACTGAGGTCTTCACAATACTGTGCATTTTCTCCCCTTTTTACTGCAGGAATACCTTCTTTAAAACTAACTCATATTTGCTGCCAGCTCTTAGAACACAGAAACAACCATACTATGATTTCTGAGGAACTAACAAGGCATTTCATTCCTCCCACCCTTGTCTCCATACCACCCGTGGGATGCTTTTCTTCCCTGCCACAGAACGACGGCTACATTCACCCTCCAGTTTGGCAAATGCTTCAAACATAGCCCTTCTCCCTCATGCCCTGCTGCTTCTGTGGATCTCCACAGCACTCCTCTCCCCCATTAAAGCAGAAAATTGCTCCTGCCTTCTCCCTGTTCACCTCTGACCTGGAAAAAGACTAATTTAGGTTTATGATCTGGATGGGCCTTTGAGCAACCTGGTGTAGTGGGAGGTGTCCCTGCCCATGGCAGGGGGGTTGGAACTACATGATCTTTAAGGTCCCTTCCAACCTAAACCATTCTATGATGGGCACGGCCCCAAAAGCTCAGTGGTCTGCATGTCAGGCGCCTCAGTGACCTGCTCCAGGACTGAAACCGGGAAGTTGAACAGGACTACTAGCAGTATGCAAGAGAGATATCCTCTCAATACCATTCCTGCTCTTCCTGATCCCCAGCCTGGCAACCTTCCCATACCAGCACTTGACAGCCTAACAGCATCAGATTCCTAAAGATTAAAATTGGTTTGTTCATGTTCCAAATGTTGAATCATGCAATCATTTTCTTTTATGAAGCTCTATATTCAGTTAGCCACTATTTAGCTGCAAAAATGTCGATCTGGGTCACACAGCCTAAAAATAAAAGTCACGAAATAACTAACAAAAACCTAAACCCTATCTCCTTAAATCAGTAAGGGTTTCTGTTCTTCAAAACAACATTTGAAGTCTCCCATAGTGTGGAACAACTGCTTTTTCTATTAGGAGAAGCTCATTTTACTATTCTGTCTTTAAAATGGTATGTGGGCATGTGGACTCCACACAGCACCCACATTAAAATAGTGCATGTTGGTTTCAAAGGAGCTATTATGCAGTCTATAAGTTCAATGATCTGCAAAGCAATAAAGAGCTCCTTCTGTAGCCCTCACGGCCTATTGAGTAAATAGTAAGCATTTAAGAAAACTCCATAATTACATGTTTACACACTGGAGCCATTATGGGAAATCTAAAAAAAAAAGTATCTATGTATTTTTCTAAAAAAATTCCTTAATTACATTTTTTACATGATTACAGCTCCTTCATAGCCACTAAGGACTACCAGCTACAGAATATATAGGCTGAAAAGCTCACAGTTACAGGCTCTATTTATATGCAGTGATGACAAAATAAAATGCCAGCTGAAAACTGTAGATATTTAAGCCTAATTCTTTGAATTAAATACATTTAAATTAAAAAAAAAAAAAGTCATTCTAAAAAAGGTCATTCTAAAAGTCTCTGCGATAAGTGATCAAGAAAGGTAAGATGAATACCTGCATTTACTATTCCAGAATTCAGGTATGTGTCAAATATTGAAGCTTTAGGCCCAAGTTTGGTAAAGAACTAAATAGCTTGATTATTTTAGGCAAGTCAACAGGGAACCCCAATGGTTGTACCCTTAGAGATCTGTGTCTTGGACTCACTTTCCTAGCTGTGAAGTACATTCCCCTGCTCAGAGCTACAGCTGCTCTACTCTGGTCACACAACAGTCACAAACTTCGGCTGCAAAAATAGTCTGTTTAATCTCTTCCTTATGATGAAGTTTAAATCTGAACTTTTAAGAGACTGTATCATATCAATGGAACATGCCCTGTAACTGAATTTGTATTAGCTTGACATAGTGGTCCACAGATAAAACATGCAGTAAAGAAAGAACAGCACCCATTAAGGATGGGACCAACCACACATTTTTCAGATGTAAAAGCCATACAGGGCAGATCATCCGTTTGGACTTGATTGCCATCACTCACATGCCTTCAGAGAACCATTTGCAAAGAATTTGCATCAGACAAAATGCTTCTTCTACATGCTCGTATACTGCATGCTGAAAAAGTAGCAGAATATTCAGTTAAGAATAATTTAAAGTAGTATTTCTGTTTCCTTCTTCGTATTTTGTATTCTAATTAAACCATATAATTGTTCATATTCTTAAAATAACCACAAAAGCCTGTTTACTCGCTGAAATAAACACATGGTTTCTAGGAACACAGAAAAATCCTTAAGAAAACATCAGGGAAATGTTACTAGAAGAACAACTGTGGTTTGGGATCAAAGATTTCCTTTTAACTTGCAAGTACCACCACACAGAGTGAGGAGAGTGCATTTTATTGAAGGATTCATCTTAATCTTTATGTGAATAAAAAAGACCCCCCCCTTTTTCCTCCCAACAACTAACTGTCAAATTATGGGTCATTTGGCTTCACAATAACTCAGGTACTTTGAGGGATCACGGTACACTTCTACCTAAACTCCCAGAACTACCTGTCTTTTGTAATTGCTTAGGAATTCGTTTACAGTCACAGGTTACAAGCAGTGTGTTCAACCTACTGCTCCTCTGCACCATTACAACAGCCTTAATAATTTTGCCATAAGTCTGTGCAGACCAATTAATGTAATGACATTAAATGAACACCTACTTAGGATGGCTTCACATTAATTTAAGACATTGATCAGTAACATTTGCATGCCAGATGCTGAGAGAGCTTAACTGCCAGACAGTAGTGATGTTTAATGCACAACACAAATGCATGTGTCTACCGTCATATCAGATCCTGTGTCATATCTACCACATACCATTAAGTAACAGAAACACTGTAACAACCACAGATAATCTATAATAACCTGACAACAAAGATTGATGGAAAACGTAGAATTCTAGCCAGGACACTGATGATGCTTAACAACAAAATTATCTGCCATTGAGTAGTACTGTCAGTTGTACATCATTGCTTGATAAATACACAGGAGAAGGAGGAATAAAATGACATTGGTATTAAAATGCAATTTAACCAGGATTTCTGTTTAAATTGGTGTCTAGCATGGGTGTAGTAGGTCATATTACCTTGACAGCAATTTTTTTAATACATCATGTATTTTCCAAAGGTCATTTCTATAATGAACGAGGATATTCTCTTTCAGTGTATCTTTATTTGCACAGCACTTCCTACCATTTAGATGCCTATGCAGATAATAGTAGCACGCAAGACAGCAAAGATGTCAGATGTGTTATTTAAGCATTTAACTCTCAGTGCAATCAGTATTAGGTTGGCACCTAAATACCTTTAAAAACTCTGATTGTCTGTGGGAAAGTTCTTATTCAACAGGTCTATTCCACTTAAGTATTCAGCATCATGACCGCTCTCTCTGGCAACAAACTGCACTCTGCATCACAGTGCAGCCCCAGGAATCCCAGAAGGACATCTGTCCTTACCCTGTCTTGTGCATCATCCTACCATTTTCTGTAGTCTCTTCACTATACGCCTCCAGCACGTAGCTTCATGCCACTCGGTGCCTTTTGCCCACTTCTGGGCAGCTAACTGGCCACAGCTTTCCACAGGGAAATAAAGAAATATCACTGCAGACCTAGGGTGCGGCTTTGTATTACGTTTCACACACACTCGAGTAATATGTAATTAACTGAGATGAAAACGAAAACTCCACCATAGTCCTCTGAAACCTCCCGAGCGAACGCAGGCAGCCCAAACCGGAATTTTTCATTCCTGAGTCAACAAAACTGCTTACTTTTTCTGATCTGTTATAAACATGCAAATATGAAGGTACTGAACACATGGTTCACCTTGAAGACCTTTTAGCACTATTAACAGTCCATGGTGAGACTCTCGGTCCTCAGTCCCAGGTATGCTGGTAGCTGGTTAAGAAAAAATAAAAAAATAAAAAATAATAATACTGCTTTACTTGTAAATTGTGCACTTGTAAGAGGCAAAAAAGATGATACAAAATGGAACCTAGTTATGTCCTTTTCAGAGAATTGCTTTTCAAATCAGAACCACACAAAATTCAACACTTCCAGCACAGGAAGGCTGGAAGTAACGTATAGGAGAGGTTTCATACTTTGATTTATTACGTTTTCTTCAGAAGGTGGTTTGACTGTCAATAGGGTGGCACTCTTGATCAATTCATGTTATTAAACAATGAGTTCTATAGACCCTCTTCCACCATCAGTTGCATCATATGTGTAGATGATTTACATGAAATAAACACAGTGGACACATTTACACGCTCATTAGCTGAAGAATCATGCTTGTAGATGGCCAACACAGCCTGTTTCCATCACCATGTCCTCGACCCAAAGTCCAGCGAAGACTCAAACACACTGTTTGACAAGTGTGCACACACCCACAAACAGACCATTGCTCTGGTTTGGTTTCAAGTGTTTATGCTCTTCATACTAAATTGAACTGGAATTCCCGTGGACTGCTTGCAAGTGTCTATAGTCTTTTCAGAAAATTGGCTTTTCACTGTTATCCACCTTAGAAGAGTCGCTTTCCTCTTGAAAAGAAAATTATTCCTCTCACATAAAGATTTTATGTTTCCTTTTTTTCTCTGGAACACCCAGCCAAAGGAAACACAGACACAGATTATTTATATAAACTGTAAATATATGAACAGAGAAAGTGACAAAGCAAAACTGAAGAGCAAGGAATTTCAGGTAATCAAGCCAACCTACCTTGTATACCTTGTCCTTGCTTTCTTATTCTACATTAATATATGACGATTATCGCGTGTTCACAATTAGTCCCAAAAAGCAAGCTGACATTAAAATAGCCCAGAGTGAAATTATTTTCACAGATGTTAGGAGCAGCTAGTAACTACATTAGTTAAATTAGGTTTAGCTGTATTTTAGATAAACTCAATTGCTTTTCATGCATATCCTATAGGTGATCCTACAGCGAAGCAAGAAAGCACCATCCATCCATCCAAGTTTAATTGAAGAATAATATTCTTCTTAGTGGATTATCCTCACACATTATCAGACAGAGGATGAATTATAAATGGCCACAATTAGAAGTTGAAAGTGAAACATAACAAAAGCCTCACTAAACTTACAACATACAGAATTCCCCGTGAAAGCCATTTACTTTGGAATGTACAAATAAGTTGAGTATGGAAACTAGCATAAGAATATACTCGATGTTTTAATTACACTTTATAGTTGCTTTCTAAAACATAATGCCCAAATAGAAAATCTGACACTGAGAAAGCCCCAAACTTCACATTTCCCCATTCCAACTTTATTATGGGTCAAAACATATAAATGTAGATATTTCAATTAATATATCAACCACACTGTATTGAGAAGCTACCATTTCATAACTTGTCAGTTACCTGTCTCCTAGACCTTGATCTTAAAATGTCAGTGACAAAATCCACAATTGCCCCTTTTCCTTTCTCATCCTATCTGCTCCTAAATTTCATCTTAACCTCTTTATCACCTCCATTAGGGAGAAAAAAAACCAACCAAAACTAAACCCAATACATACACACAAACACAATCAGTCCTCCATCTTACTCTAAGCATGCCCCTCTTGGTAATTAAATTTTCTGGCTCATTTGTTCTTAATGCTCTAAATCACTCAAGGATTGGGGATTTTACTTTAATTAAGGATAGATAACGAAGGTGCTAAGCTGGTCCATTTCTGGCAATTGGTTGGTCTGCTGGAAAAGCCACACCTTTTGAGAAGATGCAGTCATGGGGATGTGATGGGGTTGCATGGCACTAGCTATGATACACACCTGAGAAAGGGCAATCAAGCCACCTGCCTTCAAGACTCACACCAAAATAGTAATCCAGGCAAGAAAGAAGACGCTGACCTTACATCTCAGGGAGCCAAAGGAAAGAGTTTATAAGACGGGGATAACCCTTATCGTCCCTGCCACATCCCTGCTCCTTTGTGAGGTACAAATGGCACCTTGGGTCAAGTCAGCTGCTCTGTGCAGCTATGCTTTCAGGTGACCAGGTCACCCAGAGGGGCCCAGACCAGGGGACAGCATCTGAGCAGCTCACAAGCCCCTGCAGATCACAAGTCACAGGAGTCGTGCTCTACTGCGCCATGGCACTGAAGGGATCTATAATCAAGAGAAAAGTTAAACACTATCAGTGACACTGAGTTGCAGCGCAACTTCCTAAACCTCAAGGTTCACATCAGAAAAAAATTCCTTGGGCTTTGGTAACTGTACTTCATGGAGAGGCTCTCCAAAAACCGAACAGCTCCCTAACTATACCAGTACCTGCAGTTTGCTGTTCTGCTCAGCCGCCTCTCTCCATTTTATGTTCTTTCCCAGTGACGGTGGGTATGACATAGTCATTAGCAGGAGTAGGTAGACTGGCCTCCCCCCACCATTTCCCGTTATCTTGTTACAAAACAACCAGGAAATTGATATTACCCTGAACATAATCCTTTGTTCCAGTGTCTCTTTGCATGTTACTACTAAAAAGAGCAAATCATAATTTCTGTTCTTCTCTGTAATATGTGAGGATAGAGGACAACAAAAATGTTTCCATTGTAAGCCTGCTCAAAGATTTGATTTTAGCCCAGTGCTAGGAATATCACCACAAACAGTGGCAAGAGCACAAGAGCCAACAATCAGATTTGCCTCAGAGAAAAAGAAAAAAAAGAAAACAAACCATTCTATGTGGCTTCAGGCAAGAAAAGACGAACTTCTACTAGAGAACTGTGTTTAAGTAACTATCCAGAAAAGACAATTTGGAAAAATAGTTTTAAAATAATTTGAAAGGACGAGCGCAGAAGATGTGAGCCTGAAAAATCCATGAAAATCAAACATTAGCACACAAGAATCGGGAAACAAAGGAAAAAAGCATTAAAGAGTAAGAGAGACTGAAAATCAGAAACCTTTGCAGTTAATTTACAAGAAGCAAATAAACCAGGTGACATTAAACACAGCTAAAAGCTTCCAGGGAAAAAAAAAAAAAAAAAAAAAAAACCAACAACCAAACAAAAATACAACCAATCAAAAAAAAAAAAAGAACAGATCAGCAAGTACTGCTCAGACTGTATCAGCCCCTCAGTTTAGAAATTTCACAAAATGTCCCTGAAATTGTAAACACCTGAGTAGAACTGATATTTTTATGGAACTGTACAGGCCAGCCCAAAGGCTACAAGTGTATTAATAAAGAGATCACCAACTTTCTAAGGAAGCCATCTGATCCTTGTTTAAGTTCCCATTCTAAGAAAAACAGTAAACAAATCTGCAAAAGGTTGATGCCCAGGAGGATAATATGATGGTTTCCCAGGACTGTGCATCGAACAGATTTCTGAAATCATCAGAACCCACAGGGCTGCAGATTTTAATATAAGTACTATTTGCCTCAGTCATTCACAGACAACAGAGAATTAACTTAAAAGGGCAATGAAGGACAGGATTATTTTTTTTTTCCTGCAAGCCTGTCTGTCCCACAAACAACGATTGGAGAAGAGGGGGGGAGGGAAGGAAGCAAAAGGCTGTGGAAGTAAATCTTTTATAAAACAGAAAGCTTGAGCTTGGTGTAGTGTTAATCCAGTTCATACAGAGAAGTTCTGCATAATTTTGATTGCCTCTTTCTTGGCAGATAAGGAACCAATCTGCTAGGAACAAGCTGGCTAGGCTAGTCAGGGGAGGTAATTAAACATCCAAAAAGCCAAAAAGGGGGCACAAACATTCATTCTTGTAGCACAAAAACGAACTGTCACTGTGAAAATACTCACATGTCACATTTAAAAGAAAAATATCACAGCCTCGCTGATATCCAGAAGGGTAAGGGTGGGTGGGGAGGAGGAAAACAGCAGCACAAGCTGATCAAAGAGCTTGGGCTGAAGACCTGACGTAGGCCATCCGGCACTGAGGTATCAGTAACCAGTCAGATCAGAAATCAAGAGCCAAATTCCGCTTAACCAATGAAAGAAGTATGCAATGGATTCATGTCAAAGTTTATTCGGTGCCTTTTGGTTTGTCTTCAATACTGGAACTCCCAGCTCCATTTGCAGCCACAGGTATGTATGTGTTTCTATGCATTCATATGTCTGTCTGTATGTATTACACTATTGATTACATTCCTTCTTTACAGAGCAAAATGAGCTTTGCCAGCTGGTGCTCTTAGCTACACGTAATACCATGTGTTCCCCTCAAAACCATCAGAGAGAATTCTGATTCGCTCTATATCATCAATACTATATCTCCAAAAACATGCTGGCAATATATATGCCCCATCTACCACTAGTAGTCACCTGCACTTACAGTAACACCCTTCTCCTGCTATTAATTATGAGCGCTTTCAATAGTACTGATGAACATGTGGGCCTCATTATGTTTCTTAATTATGAACTTTCTGGAGGCAGGTGAAGAAATCTGGAAAATGAGATACACAGGAAAATTACATTAAATGAATACTCAGATTGCACACATTATGAAGCTAAGAGATGCAGGTGTAAAGAAAATTCAACATCTTGTTCTTTACTCATAATGATATTCCTTTTAGTTAATTAATTGCATTACAATCCTTCCAAGGGGCCTCTGGAGTGCTCCAGATAAACCATGCCTACTACTTAAAGCAGGGCAGTAGAAAATAGTGTGCCAGAGCACTCGCATGTCTTTGAACACAATCATGTTTTTTTGAAGAAACATGCGCGCCTTCAGAAGGCTGCGGGTCCCACTGAGATCCTGAGAGCGCCCGACAGGAGGCTGGGGCAAAGCAGCCCCCCATTCCTACATCGTAAAGGCATTTTGACTGCTAATATCTCACTTTTGTGAAAAGTGCGGGCTCCTGCTGGATTTTGCTGCCATGTCTGAATTTCTGCAGGATTTAGGAATCGTTGTTGTGCTTAGAAACCAACAGTAGCGGTGAGGTAGGAGAATCCATATCCTACCAAAGATACCTGGAATATTTTCCTCCCAGTTTATATCGCTAGCGGCGCTTCAGGATTAGTGACTGTATGAGGTAGGAGTCGGTGGTAGCCACATTCCAATTGCCCAGAGAAGTTGTTGAGGTCCCATCCCTGGAGGTGTTCAAGGCCAGGCTGGACGTGGCCTTGGGCAACCTGGTCTAGTGGGGGTTGTCCCTGCCTATGGCAGGGGGGTTGGAACTCGATGATCTTCAAGGTCCCTTCCAACCTAAACCATTCTATGATTCTATGAATTAGCCTAATTTCAAAGCATTAAATATTACAGTGTTCCTTTGGAAATGAGGCCTTAAACAGAGACGATTACAACAGCTCCTATATTAGGAAGAGTATAGTAACAGTGGTTTTCTTGCAGCGTGTAAAATCCAAGTCAGATCTCAGGACTTGGCATAAAGCAACCACAGAATATGGCAGCTACATGAGCCAAAGAGCATATGGCATGTACGGAAGATAGCAGAAGGGTACAGACAGTCAGGACACCTCAGTGCATCAGACAGCTCTAACTCTGGTCAGCACAGCAGACCGCAGCCTCCACCTACCTGCTGGTGAACCAGCAATGGCCCCCAGAGCTTTATGGAAAGAGGCCAACTTAAATCAAAACTGTCCCAGTGAAATAATTCCTGCCCTGTGCGTGTGGGCTGCAAGAGCTCCTGTTGGTTATTCGCAGAGGCGGGGCAAGAGCAGAAATCTGTTGGCGGCAGGGCAGGACCATCAGAGGTCAGCACACAGCCACCGACCATTAACTTGCCACACTTTATTGCCTGAGAAGCGGGGCTGACTTTGAGATAAAGCATACGCCTTTCTAGGTCACTTGGCTGAAGTTTGCTGTGCCATCTATCTGAAAGTCCCTGCTGAGAACAGCCGACAGCCTAATAACAGTGTTTCTCCCGCTTACCGATTCACTGATTTTTATTATTTTTTTTTTTCCCCCCACTGACTCACTGTGTATCTACTTTATTCCGCACATCTAATGAATACATACAGCACCGTAAATAAAGGGTACAACGGTTAGCTGGTGCTCGGTCCGAGCACTGAAATGAAGGTAACTAAGTAAGAAAAGCACGACCCAGCACAGGACCCCTCTGCCCCCTGCTCCGGACCAGGCCCAGCGAGGGGCACGGGGACGGATGCGCCGGCGCTGTGGCACTGCCGGGCTTCGGGGACCCCGGGCACCTTCGGCTGCGGCTCCCGGCGGAGGTTGCGCTCCACAAGTTTTCAGGTCAAAAGCAGTAAGGTTTTGCTTTGTGGCCCTCCTGCCCTTAGCAGCCCCAACCGAGCTCCCAGCACTTACGCTCGCGGCAAAAATCAGGTGCTTTAAACAGATAGATGAAGGCTGACAACAGCAAAGCTGCAGAAAATGCAAGATACCATAAAATTATTAGCAAATCCTTGCCAGGACTGCCACATGCTGCCGTTAATATTTAGTGTAATTGATGAGAGGTAGTATTTGGAGAACAGCAGCAAAACAGACCCCCGAAGGAATGGCAATCCCCCTGGGCTAGGAACTCAGCTAGTTTAAATCCATGAGCTCCACGGTTTGATCCTTTATCTAACCTATCTGTCTACGAAGTACCTACCTTTTAGATAGAAACTCATCAACAGACTTGTTCTTTGAGTGCTTTCTGATTGTTACCCTAAGGCCCATTCTACACTCACTTCTGTATTTTTAACTTTTTAATTCAATACATCCTGTGCCACCCATTGCCTTCCTTTTTATGCCTGCTGAGAGAGAAAAAAGCCTGAATTAGTCATAGGCCTTCAGTTAAGAGTAAATTTCTACCCTCTTTATCATCAATGATTCTTGATGAAAACCGCAAAGCTGTAGTTCTTAACTTACTCCATAAGCTACAAAATGCTTTTGAACTTCTGTAAACTACAGTCCCACAATCAGAACTTGTAAACTCCACTGGAACAACTTCTGATGCTGCAAATTAGCATTATAGGCTTTTCTTGCAGCACAATATCTCTTTTACTTTCTTTCAGAGTTGAATAAAATGGCAGATTGCACCCAGAATATAGGTGGTTTTTCCCAGTGCCATCATGTGGGGACTAGAAAATCACTTTGGGCCAGTATTTTTGCACGGGAACAACAATTTCATGGATCCCATCCAAAGTAAACTTGTTGTTTAAATTCCACAAATGTTGTATCCAAAATTCAATGTACAGTGAACAGGAGCTGTGGCTACAAAGTCCTGTGAAATTTCGTTCCGGTGTATTTCATGTTATACTATTAAAATGGAGCTATCTGAAAGCAGTGGCCACTTCTGGAAACACGGTCGCCCATCCTTCTGAAACATTTTCCTAGTGCTTACAAATATATCTACCAAAACGAGGGACCAGAAAGCTGAAGCGATGTCTCTTTTTAAATATGCAGAGTATGTTACAGTGCATCAGCTGATACCATAACTCGCCTGTGTTTCTGAACCACCTGAGATCCTCAGCTGCTCTCAGTTACAAGTGAAGGACCTGTGTTAACCACCTCCACCTGCCCCAAATGCTGTCCCTATCCTGTCCCCCCTTCCCCCCTGCTAAGGTCCCTCACTCTGCCCTCTTGATTTCCCCTCCATCCTCTCTGCTCTCACTGTTCTCTTTTCTTTCCTTTCTACCTGGGAAGTCCTTCAAAGGATGAATGATATTTAATTATGCTGGGAGCACTGAGAGGGAGAGCACTGCCCTGAGGGGCTGCCAGAAAACCAGCATCAAACTTAATGCCAGGCCTTCTTTTATTCAGCCATTTAACTCACCAATTAATTATACTGTAAATAAAGACTATTTCCATGGGGAGTCAAAGTGCAATCCTGACAATCTTGCTGGCAACCACACAGCCTCAGATCGGGGACAATCACATTACGCCAAAGTTTGTGATTAACGAATTCATGATATTCAGATAGCGTGACAGCTGCGGTATCGCCTGTGGCCGTTACTCTAATTCCATCGCTGCTTAAACCCCTGCGTGACTCACGGAGGGCACTGTGACTACAGACCTTGTACCTGTTGATGAAATTTTGGACTCAGGATCTTCTTCTCCCAGAATCCCAGACCAATCACTTCAACAGTGAGACTCAACTACCTTTGTGTGGCTACTATGCTGCCGGGGAGGTACCCCACGTGACGCAGGGCTCTTCTGAAAACAGCACACCCAGGGACCAGGTCACTGCTTCATCACCCAGCCTTAATCCCATCTACACCAGTGAAGAGCCAGACAGATGGGGACCCCACAGCATATGCCTCACCACCACCACCAGAGACACATCCACTGTGACTTCCCTTGGCCTCGGCGGCATTAAGTCACCTCCGTCCTCTGACTCAGAAACCGCCAGGGAGAATAACAAATACTTGCCATGTCTGTCGCTCCGGTCCATTACGAGAGCTTGTTGGCCTGACTGCCGGTATTTTACAAAATCTAGTGTTCTTCCCATTTCTTTAGTCAACCAGTGGCTTTTGCAGTCAAGAACGGATAAAAGAAACCGTGTGAAGTTCTCTGATAAGGTGTACAATAAGTCACACAGAGGTATTTTCAATTTGAGTAGGAATGCAGCTTTCTTTCAAAAGTTGTTATCCAAGACTGTATGATGTAAAATCACATAGTGATTTTATTAGTCACACTGCCAGGATAATCAGCAGAGGAACTACCAGAATACATTACAAGCTTTTTCCAATTTTACATTTGACTTATTTGGAAAGTGGCAAAGCAATCTTAATTTCAAAATGTGGGACTGGGAGGTTGCCTAACAGTTTTTAAAGTCAGATGAAAATAAATGCCAGCAATTATATTTTTGTCCACGTGTTAATCATGCGATTCAAAGTTTCACAGCTTAAGTTCACATGCTTGTTTTCATATTTTAAAGGAACACATATGATATACTGAAAGAAAACACATTCCAGAGACTACAAGTACCCATCAGAAAGACTCCTCTTGCTTCCAAATCACCGTTTCTCTCACCAGTCAAACCTGCTTCATATGCTGTAACATTATCAGGGTAGACATTATGTGTTTTCCGTTCTAAGAGTGTTGATTTATGATGCAAAGTGGGACCCCTGACACAGTTTCTGCTCCACTAGCCACGTCTGTCTTCCATCCATTAGCTGGTGACCTAGCGAGGATGTCAGACCTCACTTGAAACAGTACCAGGACCTTTACAACATACAGCCCACCTGATGTGCCTACATACTTCGAAGCTCACGAACTGCTTCAAACATGCCTCTGAGGTGGAAGAGCAGTATCCAGAACAGGTGGACAGATAACAGCACCACCTGACTTCAATCCACTCGTTGTTTTTTTCTATGTCAATGCAATCAAATGTTGTTTTTACTTGCTTTTAGTCATGCCAAATGATACCAGGAGAAGGAAGAGGCAGCCTGACTCCCACAAAGCAGACCAAGGAACAGGGAGAAAAACAGGTTGTAAGATGAAAAATGAGGGAGGACTGAAATAAAGAAGGAGGCCTGGGGAAATGGGAAGGATCATGGTGGGAGAGAATGGGAAAAGTAGGAAAAGCAGAACGGGTATACAGAGGCACGAAACGGGGCTCAGATTATGTGGTTCAGGTAGAGTAATCTGATGCTGGGAGAGAGAGGCATCATAGTTTATCGCTTCTGATGTTGAACCACATACTGGAGCAGAGCTCTTTGCCTTTTTTATTTTAAGAGGGCCAAATTAGGAAAGTAAGCGAGTAAAGAGTAGGTGGGTTGCAAGGATACAACAGATGGGATGTGGACAAACCTAGTACAGAAGTGGGAAGGGAAAAATGACACCCTGTGCAGCGCAGAGAGATGAAGGAGGGAGACATTTAGTGCTGTATAAGGCAGGATGCATGGTCTGGATACTGTAGGTCTCATGATGTCACAGGAGATGCTGGTGTTGAAGTTCAGTTGTCCTCCAGAGTGTTGGCAATACACTGAGCATCACTCAAGCCCCTGAAGATGCCGAAGACTCAGGAAACTGGAATCATAATTAATAAGACAGTCTACCCGGGAGATGGAAGTTCTCTTTCCCATCCCAAGTTTTCACTCAACCTTTAGGTTCATAAGAGAGGTTACAAGGTCACTAACAGCAGATCACATGACATCCAGAAGAACGAATATAGCACGTAATCAATGGCAAGATCTTGCTATTTTGAGCAACTGTTTCTGGAGATGGGACATTTTGACCAAAGGCTTCTTAACTGCTTGCTGAGAGCAGATAATGGTGAAGACTTACAACTCTGGAGTCAAGTTCCAAGTTCGGCAGGAAGCATCCTTTGGCTTTGGATGGGCACCTCTGTAAGACCCAGAGTCAAAGGAACCGTGTATCTTGCATGTCTCAATGCTTCTCTGCTGTCAGCACACAGCTGTGAAACTCATCCACACAGCTTTCTGCAGACACTAGACACTCCTAATGACTGACATAAGAGAGGACAAGCAGCCTACAACAGCTACCAGTGACTCTGCAGACTCAACTAGCAGCTAACAGGGTTTGAAATGGAGGAATTAAGTGTCTTGTCTTTGTGTGCATATGCGTAGCATGTGCTTCTTAATAAGAAACATTGCAAAAATTTTGATGATAAAGTTTGGAGAAAAGGCACATGCAAATTTGAGAAAAATGTCAAGAGGCATCCTCTGCAGATTCAATCTTCTGACTTTATGATACACCATTAAGATATGCATTATGATATTGTCTTTAATCATATGATCACACAGCTCTCAGCACATATTTCAAAAATGATAACGACTAAAGGTAGGTGGAAAAAATTGCATTAAAAAAAAAATCTAAGAGCAGAAACAATCAATCAGAATTCCGGATTGTTGCTTCAGAATTCTGTTTTTATTGTATCCTTGCGTATCAAAAGCTCTGGCTACTTTTTCAAGTCAGAATCTTGTAATCTTTGCATCTTTAGAGGAATTAAACCGAGAGAGTGGAACCCTGCATTAGCCTTTACAGCAAGCCAACAGCACTCGAATCCTCACTGGCGCTCACACAGCAGTGAAGTGCAAGGACCTGCACAGCATAAGGAGCCACGAAAGAAAGAAGGAGAGCTAAACTAGACAGTTGTCCAGGGGTGTAAATCTGTGTACGAACTGGACCTGAAATCCTAATTCTCCTTTCTAATGATAAAGGACTACAATTCTCTACAGCACAGGCAGGACGATAAAAAACACATCTATTGGGGCAAGACAGATTTCACACCATATAAACACTCAGAATCTATCCAAAACAATAAAAAAAAAAAATCAGCATTGTCCATGTTTACAAAATTCTACAGTGATTCTATTTAAAAAAAAAAAAAAGTCAGCTTGTAGAATAAACATCCACTTTTCAGTTCCGAAGTCTAAATTTTTTTTTCAAAGTTGAGCACTTGACAATGACAAATTTGAAAGCCACCTATGATAGAAGAGCAAACCTGGGGAATCACTTTTTTCCTCTTTTTGTCCTGTGTGTTCTGCCATTTTGCAAGCCAGAGATGTTATTTATATGTAATTTTTTCCTGAATACCACTTCAACCATTGAAAAAAAGTAAATATTTTAAAACCACTATGTAATCATTTTGTAAGAATATTTAAGTAGTATATAAACTATAGTGGTAATTGAAAAGAATACAATATTAATCAATTGTAACTTTTACAGTACATGCTACATTTTCTAGGACAAAGTGAGGGAATAAATAAAAAACTGAAAATATTTGAAGCTAAACATGCGGTATTAGGTGAAGCAAAATAAACTACATAATAAAATTCATTCTACCAATTACAATTTTTAGATTTCATTAAAATCTGAACATTATCCTCAAAGAGATTCCTTGAAAAAGACAGACTGAATACAGCCCAAAATAAAGCTGTTAACCCAGACCAAGTTTTGTTACTGGTACAGCTACTGGTTTGATCGCTGTTGCTCTTGATTAAACATGCCTGTATAAAATATTTTTCAAAAGTTAATACACTAGACCAAATGCGTGCACAGCTTAATGATGAGCATTCCCAAATATTTGTCTGGATTGGAAAACATGGGTGATTCACTTTCATCATTCTAACAATATTTATTTCTGAAGCTGCCTGGAAAATAAAATTATATTAACAGTGAAGAAAAAAAAAACTTCTCAGAGGAAAGTTCTGCATTTTGAAATCAGTTGAGCCGAATATGAACCTGACACCATACTTCAGTACAACTGTTTATTACTGCTTAATCAATGACAATGCTGCAACCTCAGCTTTTCTGTTCATGTGAAATGCAGAGAGACTGTCGTCCTCAAAATATTGCTATGAGTTAGCTGAGCATTGTAAAACAGCCTGAAGATCCAATGCACTGTACGAGTACACATATATAACAAGAGCCAGAGTGTTCCTGAACAACAGGAATCTATACTCTTCTGGATTGGCCCCAGGAGGTTAAACTCTACCAGTCAGTAAAAACATTACATTGATGGTAGTAAAACAAAGCCATTTTACACTGCCGCAGAGCTTAGCGATAACAAGCTGGGACCCTTCAACAGATATCTAAAATGAACAGGCATGACGACTTGTTCACAGGTCCTTTACTTACAGGATCACCACTGTAAAGCCAAGTCACACTCCCAACCGTTTTCAATACCGTGAGCGTCTGAACTCCCATCTCAGGAGGTATCATCACTGGCAGAAAACTCTGCTCCTTAAGAAAATTTTCAAATATATAAAAGCAGATCTCTAATACTATATTGTTTGCCATAAAACTTTCATATTCTTGGCTGCAAAAGATGATGCAACATAAATGACCAAATAACAGGATCCTTCTGCTTTCCAACCAGTTCTTGGAAGAACTTTCAGCGTGAAGGAGATTCTCAATGGCCACCTAAGGAGACAGCAGCAGCGACAACTATTTCCAGCCTATATTTATATTCCTCCGGGTGACTAGGAATGCTAGTTTGTAACCTTTGATAATTTACCCAAACTTGCATACTATAATAACCACTCTGACAGCTTTGTCAGAGGGGGATCTATACTATCTGGTATTTTTATATGGTGACTAGGAGACCACAGCTGTAGTCTAACTTCAGTACTGCCATAGAAATTAACAGGACAGATGTCCTCAAACAGGACATCGCCAAATACTGAGGATTTCACCATAACTATTTTTGTTTTCTTTAGACCCAGGGAAAATCACTCTCTACATTTTTTGTCATAGCATGAAATGCAGTTATTCACAAACTCCGTTTAACTGGTCTTGTGGCTGTGCTAGATAAACAGAAGGAAAATACGCTTTGAATATAACAAAAATTATGATTTAAGATTTTCTTAAATTAAGCTTTCCTCACATACAAATTCCAGCTACTAGTATGTACTGGGTTTCTGTGGCAAACTTTTGGTAGCCAGAGGGCTACAGGGGTGGCTTCTGTGAGAAGCTACTAGAAGCTTCCCCCATGTCCAACAGAGCCAATGCCAGCTGGATCCAAGACTGGCAAGCCACTGGCCAAGGCTGAGCCCATCAGCGACGGTGGTAGCACCTCTGGGATAACATAGTTAAGAAGGGGACAAAAACCTGCACAACAGCAACTGCAGCTGGAGAGAGAAGTGAGAATACATGAGAGCAACCACTCTGCAAACACCAAGGTCAGTAAAGGAGGAGGAGGAGGTGCTCCAGGCACTGGAGCAGAGATTCCCCTGCAGCCTGTGCTGAAGACCACGGTGAGGCAGGCTGTCCCTCTGCAGCCCATGGAGGTTAACGGTGGAGCAGATATCCACCTGCAGCCTGTGGAGGACCCCATGCCGGAACAGGTGGATGCCAGAAGGAGACTGTGACCCAGTGGGAAGCCCACACTGGAGCATTCTCCTGCCAGGACCTGTGGATTTGTGAAGAGAGGAGCCCATGCTGGAGCAGGGTTGCTGGCAGGACTTGTGACCCCATGGAGGACCCACGCTGGAGCAGTCTGTTCCTGAAGGACTGCACCCTGTGGAAGGGACCCACGCTGGAGCAGTTTGTGCCCATGGGAAGGACTCACATTGGAGAAGTTCGTGGAGAACTGTCTCCTGTGGGAGGGACCCCACGCTGGAGCAGGAGTGTGAGGAGTCCTCCCCCTGAGGAGGAAGGAGCAGCAGAGACAGCATGCTATGAACTGACCACAACCCCCATTCCCATCCCCCTGCGCTGCTTGTGGGGAGCAGGTAGGGAATTCGGGAGTGAAGTTGAGCCCGGGAAGAAGGGAGGGGTGGGGAGAAGGTGTTTTTAAGACTTAATTTTTATTTCTTATTACCTTCCTCTGATTGGACTGGTAATAAATTAAATTAATTTCCCCAAGTCGAGTCTGTTTTGCCCATGACGGTAGTTGCTGAGTGGTCTCCCTGTCCTTATCTCGACCCACGAGCCTTTTGTTATATTTTGTCTCCCCTGTCCAGATGAGGGAATGATAGAGCAGCTTTGGTGGGCAACTGGTGTCCAGCCAGGGTCAACCCACCACATAGTACTACTTACCAGTGTTCCTTAAAGAGAGAATAACTTGTATGTGAGTAAACATTCATATAAGGATATATTTTACAGATACTGAGACAGCATCTGATAGCATGCATATAATTGCCCATCTGTTTCTATAAATTACATTTAACATAACATTTAATCACTTCCTATAGAAAAGGAAGTCAGATACATATGCTTTAAAACTTCATTGGGAGATGGTACGGTATGGTACGGTATGGTATGGTAGAAAAAAGGGAGAAATTAAAAGTAGTCAGGAAATTGACTTTTCTATTATATTTCTTTTTTTCTGACAATATTTACAATTGAAAATATAGGTGAGTAACAGGGAGGTAAAAGCTAGAAGGCATTACGTTCAAAAGTAATCAAAACTGGAAAAGACCCCTGATTAAGCTTTGTATTGCCAAATATAAGGAGCAGTCTAAGCTTTACAAATGCCAATCATCATCTTAATATTTTTTTATGCATATCATCTGAGAAATAAAAATAAGACAGAGGAAAGCAAATACAACAAGAGAAGATTCCAGGAATTATAGCAAGCAGCGCATTTCCAATGAAGTAATCATACTTTTTATCACTGGCAGTCTGGATGAAAAACCGAGGCAAGATAAGCAAAGCTACTACATTAATGTTTTTGCCAATGAAAACAAAACCATAATGGTGGCTACCAATAATTTCCTTGAATCACTTGGCTGATATACAGGTTTCATGACTGTTACTCTGGCAGTTCCAACACAGCTCCCGTAAGCGAAGACTTTCAAAGCTGCCAGGAAGGCAGTTGGATGTCCATTTTATATTTAAATTTTAACAGATTTGGGTGACTGAAAACAGGGGCAACTTTCAGAAACTTCAGTCTCGCTTGCACAAACTCAGAATTGGTCTGTTGAAAGCACGCTTGCTTGAACTGAAAGACACTGGAAACATGAAGAAACATCACTGACCTTTGATAAGCCTACAAAGCACACCGTGCATCTGATAGCACCAGAACTGTACTGGTGAAGACTGCAGCTCATGAAGAAATACATTTTAACTGTGAGGGTTTTTTTTTTTTTTTGGTGGTGGTGGTGGTTTTTTTCTTGTCTGGCAGATGGCAGTAAGTTCATAGCAACAGTAATCGGATGGATATGCAACAAATAAACGACAACATGCTTTTTTTCCCCCCAGATTCAAAGGAAAACACAGCCAAAGAGAAGGAACGATTAGGAAAAGAGCAGCTCAGTTCTGCCTGTGGGATACCAGGGATGTAAAACACAGGACAACAGTCAGCAAAAACTTCATTCAGTGCAAAACATAGTCCAGGCACATTGAAAAGAGCACCCAGGAACGATGACTCCAAAAAAAAACACCTCAATTCAAACAGTAAAGTATCTTCAGCTGTTCTGGAAGGGGACTCTGAAGGGCGCAGGCTGCGCACGCACCGCGCTGCTCTGCGGAGAAGGCGCAGACTTAAGAGACCAAAAAGAGCACTGTTATGACAATTCGCAGGCTGCCCAGATTTAGACTTACTTTCTCCTAGGCCCAGAAAACTTCAAGTGTACTCCGTTTTGTCATTACTGGCTTTAATGTCTCACTGAATAAAATCAGACCATGACCAGTAACGTAGCAGAAGAAAGCAAGCTTAAGAAATTTCCTTTGCCCGGCTTTTTTAGATAACTACTGATGATGACAGAAACAACCATACCTTAGAGTGCAAGAAAAGAAAGAAATAAAAGTTATGTTTGATCCTTCTACTTTAATCCTGCTTTTCCTGACACAGCAACTTGGTGTTGTAGTAAAAGTAGTTTTTATAAGGAATCTTCTTAGGAATTTAGTCGATGTTTTTAATGAGACCTTTTGTTTCATAAAGACACATTTGCCCTACAGACTAAATCTAGTTTTTTGGTAACAGCAATGATTAGTGTAACTAATCTATGAACCACTTTACTAAAAAAGAAATTAAATAAGATCACTCCTAAAAGGGAAAGCGTCAAGCGTTAAGGCTTCCGATCCAGTTCCCTCTGATTAATGTTGTGACCGTGGGCAAGTGACTGAGATCATTTCTACTCGACTCAATACCACACTAAACAAATTCCCAGTATAGATCTGCTTTTAATACTGTTTCTGCACCTTATAACTATCACAGAAAATGAGTGAAGTGGTCCAAGGAGCTGAGCCCAGGTACATTTCTTTAGGGAACTCTTCTATTTCACATATATGGAGCTCAGGCCTCTTTTTGCTTTCTCTGTCCTATTCTTGGCCCAGTCTGAACAAGAGATGGATAGATGTTCCCATTGCTCCTGGGCTGCAGGCAAGGGTACTCTCTCTCAAGATAGCTGAGAAACGAAGGCTTCAGCCCCGGTCTGCTCAGAGGGCAGCCGATGGATGTTTTTCCCTTGCGTGTCCAAACCAACTAGTCACTTACTATGTGAACAATGGGCAGTACTACAGCTACCACCACTCCTTCTCCGGGCATGTTGTGACAGAAAGGACCAAGTCTCCCCTCAGTACCAAAAGAGACTTCTCAGTATCTGACTCCAGCAGAGGCTGCAAGTATGGATCCTAACCCCACACAGGTGTCTAACGTGGGCAGCGGGTGAGCACCTGAACCCACCCAGGAAAGCAGATGAGACACCTTCCCACCCTCAGCATGACCCCAGGAGTCCTGCCTGCCCTGCCCACCCTGTTCAATGCAGAGAAACCAAGCAACTAGCCTATGTTAGGACCTAAGGCAAATCCACCGAATTAATTTAAACAGCTTTCACTATATTGACTATTTTTTAGCTTACCAAGTAGCTAAAGCAGCAAAAGTACATAGTCTTAAGGCCTGACTAGCAGCTAAGGTAAGCTGAGTGAGTAAGTACAGAAGAGCAAACTAAGGGGAAATGACTTAGCCTGGACATATCAATATCATACCAGGAAAGCTTCAGGGGAATTTTGTAAATACTTAAATTTTGAACAGAACTGTTTTGTGGTGATTGACAAACTCCAGGAAACAAACACATGTATTTTTAAAGGAGTACTAAAAACCAAGTTAGAAGAAAGCAAACTTAAAAGCTCACATCAGCAAGAATTAACCCCCCACAAAATCAAAATAACACAAAATTTTATACATTTAGCAACTACAAAGCATGTACTGCTTGACAAAAAAGTGAAAATAAAAATGGGAAAGGAAAATTATTTGATGTTTTTGTAAGCTAAGTGAGTGAAAAAGCAAAAAAGAACAGGTTTCAGAAGTAGGAGGAACCTGCAAACTACCACCTTGTGTTAGCCGAAAGGTCTCTCCCTGTGGGTAGTCTTAAAAATACTACGGTTGCCCAATCGTAAAGCATTCTTTCCTTTATTGTGTCTCTTGTTAGTGTAGGCTTGGTTTTGCTTTAAAAATCAACGTTTATACAATTTATGAATAAGAGCTTGTCTTACTGACATTACGCAGGGTACTCAATTTATGTTGACTTCTTTATCGTAAAATCTGAGCCGAAGCTTGAATTTTAGTAGACTTTCTAAATATATCCAATATAAACTGCAGACCGTTTTACAACTTTTATATTACTGGGCTAAGCATAATTTTAAGTTTTTTTACAAAATGAACTTTAAGTGCGTGTGCTTGCTGCTAGAGCACATAAGCTAAAAGGTAGGTTTTTTTCCACCCACACCACTCAAATGGCTCAACTGATCTCTCTCTTAGGTGAGCAACCCACGGGTGACTGGAACGAAGAGAAATGCAGGGTATTTCTCCACCAAAGGAAACATCCATTTTGACGGTCAGCAATACTGGTCACTGGCATAACAAAGCTATCCCTGTGTGCGTGCGACAGTTTGTCCATCCCTGTTGTCTCTCCAGACCTCTCCGTTCCCCGGGGTGCTGTCCTAATGCCTCTAAAGAATGGCCAGAACCAACGAGATTCCCAGTCAGCAAGATCCAGCAGCAGATGCTCTCCATCTGCGTTTGTTTCTGGAGTTTATACCAGCTCTGAAGAGGAGTTCTGTATTTCTGTGTTCCCAGCAGGGCGGTGGGTCTTGCCACCTCCACTCATTACCCAGGTTACTTTTTCTTTTCTTCTGCTCTGCTTCCTTTTTCTCCCAAATTAGCAGTCTAGCGCTGATAATAATGGTAGAAAGTGGCAGAATGAATGACCTTTCCCATTTAATTCAATGACATAAATATGAAACATTTATCATTTACTCAGCCCGTAGGTCTGCTAAAGACAAATTCACCTGTGACACATGCATCAAGATAAATTCATATCTCTTTCTCATATACTTCCATTAGTATCAGATTTATCATCCATTCTCCTGAAGCCTCGAGTACCACCCATGCAGCGTAGGAGAAGATGACTCTATTCAATTCAACAGGATTCTATTTTAAAAACTCACAGCACACACATTCAGAGCTCTGACTCCATTCAGGCATATTTGCTTAAGCTGCTCTCTCCTTTGTTGCAACACTGAGCTGAAAATGGACATGTAATCCATTGCTTATAGATACCCTTTATTCAACACAGTGTTTAAGACTCTGCCTGTGCCTAAGCTACATCTACTAATCTTTTCCCCAAGAAGCCCAGTTTTCCAATTCAAGCTGTAGAGGTACATGAGGTTTTATTTGGAAGTCCCCAACTCTGACATATTGATTATCACCATGTATGCACTGCAATACACCTGCAGTACCTGACACACCACTGCCGTAAATACAAATTTGATGTTAAATATGACACCTTTTACACATCACTGAGACATACTTATTTTTTTCCTGTTAGATAAATACACATGCATTTCCTGTATACATATATCGAATAAATATTTTAAACTGGCATGCTTTCTTCAAATTTATCTCGTCTGAACCATGAATCCCTGAAAAACTGTTATTCAACTTTTTAGATTTCAGAGCAGTATAAAACAAAGTCGGTCTAGGGCAAAGACACCCCTGTGAAACTAAATTCCCAAAATTCAAAATCAGTCTCATCTGTGACGTATTTTCTTTCCTTTCTCTTCCCTCCATCTCTTCTCCCCATTCCTTCATCCCTACATCTTGTGGTGGTTCTGTTACCACCTCAGAGACCAGTTCTTATTTTCCTAACTAAACTTACTGAATTCAATAAGCCTTACTGTCATTCCATTCAGTTAGTGTCAATGGACTTTCTTTCACTAAAGATGCATTTCCCCAGGATGCACAGTATTTTGGGGAACCTTTATGCCTCTTTTTCTCTTGTTTTGCTCCAACAGAACTGATACTCCCACGTGTTTTTAACCACAGTTACCTATGAGAATAAAGATGATAGTCCAGGGAAATGTAGGTAGATCTGTTTGCCTAGACATTGCCTAGTCACCAAACAGATCACCGACTAACGGCAACCAAGAAGATTCATGAAGCCTCAATGACATATAAAAGAACCAGAAAGAGTGATTCCATCCAGAAATACTTCATGTTTATTAGTAGCTACTTAGTAGCAATTCTTGCTGCTTATATAGCTTAGTTATAATAAGCAATATTCTAGCTATATAAGCTATATATATATATAATATATATTATATAGCTATATAATAGCTATATAAGCAATATTCCTTATAGCAGCAGCAGAAGGCAAGCTAATACAACAAATATCAACTACGCAGTGGCTCTATCTACCTTTTCTTACTATCAAGACATTTCAAGGAAGTAATGTAAGTAGGAGTCGCGTAGTGAAAAGATATGAACAGTGACAAAAAGAGGGTATGAAAGAAAACCGCTCTCGCATACTCCATTAGTGCCTGTCAGCTCTTGAAAAGCAGAGGCTCAGTCATATTATGAGGGTAAATAGTCCTTATAAGGATGAATTTTATTAACTCTATTTTACAGCTTTCCTGTTTACAATTATATCCATCTTATTACATAAGAAGAAATCGCCTTTTTTGTTTGTTTTTTTCTTGACGTATTGCGCAGATCCATAAGTAAATGCTATAATTTAACCAATCTGGTTATGGGCAGAGCACGTGCGCGTGCGCGTGGAGGAGGCAGGGCAGAACGGTGTGAGCATCCACCTTTCGACTCTGCTTTAGACCTGGCCTGCTTCGGAAGGAGCACACTCCATCATGCAGCTTATCTGCCAGGATAAGTGATAACAGCCCCCGCAAAGGAGTCTTTTATCCTCCAGATCCTCTGTCAGCATGCCACCAAAAGAGAGTAGGGCTCTACAGCTGGGCCAGGCAAACCACAGGCTGCCTAATGAGGAGAGGAGAGGAGAGGAGGAGAGAGGAGAGAGAGAGGAGAGAGGAGAGGAGAGGAGAGGAGAGGAGAGGAGAGGAGAGGAGAGGAGAGGAGAGGAGAGGAGAGGAGAGGAGAGGGAGAGAGAGGAGAGGAGAGGAGAGGAGAGGAGAGGAGAGGAGAGGAGAGGAGAGGAGAGGAGAGGAGTTTGCCTATACTGTTGCACAACAGGTTAGGGCACTGAAAACAAATACAGACGGGTGGAAAAGAGCCGGGGGAGGGGGAGGAGGAAAAGAAAAAGTTAAAGTTTTGTCTATATTTTAACCTACACTATATTTAGCACAAAGAAGTATACACCAGATGTGCTCGGGGACAGAAAGAACATAGGTATTCTGTGTACTCTAGGCACCTAATTTAGGACCCGATATTCTGTCTCAGGTTGGTAGAGACACTGGTTCTTCCAGACCATGGTTTAGAGCACTGAAGTGAAGTTTGCTAAATGCTAACAAAAAGCAGTGAATTCCCCCCGTAAGGGCACCTGCCTGCCTCCATCATCTTGACAGGCAGCCAAGATGCTGAGGTACCTGGTGGGAATTCCTCTCAGGTGCTTGCATGAATAGGGAAGTATGGCAGCAAATAAAGAAAGAGGTACAGAAAATGACACAGATCCCCAATAACGTGCACTAGAAATACCTAATTTAAGATTATACTAGCTGGCTAGTGAAAGAGCTTGTATTACTTCTGCAGTTGTAGGGAGACTGTAAAGTAGACACAAGAAGAAAGGGGTTATAAAAGAAAACAACTCTATGATATTTTGCAAATATGAGTAGTCTTGTTAGAAGAACTTCATAGACACACATCTTCCCTAAGTGATTATTAAATGCCTATGGAATGTGCTTTGCCTTTCCAAGGCCAACTTCCTTACAGTAGCACTACATATGGTGGGGGGTATCCAACAGAAGCACTGTGGCATAAAACATTCTTCTTCATGAAATTAGTAAGCTAATAATGTCAAAGCAAGTATTTATCCTCTTACATTGTGGGAACATTAACTGAAATATGGGATTTTCTAGCCTATTTTTAATCAAAAATGAGGATGGTCTAACATTCCTGAAACATTAACGTGGAGGCAAAGTGTGGCATGAAAATCTAGGCAAAGCAATGCAACAAAAAGAAGTGCCAATCAGAAATATTCATGTAAATTTGTAAAACTACTTTTCAGCTCACCATCAGCTCCTGCTGAGACAATTATTGATCAATATTCTGTCAAGTATAACACAATTCTAGAGATTTATTTTCTTTGTCCCTCACCTTAACCTAAGACCTGCTGAATTTCAATTGAAGTAAATAAATCATCTTTACTTTTTGACCTTTTAAAAAATATTCACTAAGCACATTTTATCTCTATCAAATTTGATGTTCTAAAGGGATTCAGGTGGCTGCATTAGCATATTGACCTTATACAAATTCTAGGATAGCTACAACGTAGAGCACAATAGTTTTAGCAGAACGGCATAGTTACCCACCGCTGCACCCTGGACACTTGGGTCTAGGTTGAACCTTACGTAAGAGGCGGCACAAACCCACACCGCTCTAGGAAAGATCTGCACAATTAGGAAGACTGAATTGGCAGGGATCACATCATTCATCAAGATGGGTTCCTCACAAACACGAGTTGACACTTACATGCAAATGCTCCTGGAAGATTATCCACCCTTTCTCACAAGCATGGCTCAGCACTCTCCTCTCAACAAACGTCACATCTTCAAAATAAAAGGTGTAAAAGCTCTAAGCTACGAGGCTCCGCTAAAGAAGATCAGAGACAACCCGGCACCAGTCTCAGGTCTCTGCATGAGCACAAGCCTTCTCCTCCACCTTCCTGCTGGATTACGTGGGTGAGAAATTGATGCAATTCACTGTGGAATCATTTAACGCTGAAAAAATGTGGGCAACTCAGTGGCCATCGCTGCGTTGGGATAAGAATGGTACCACCATGGCTCAGCCTCCCGGATCCCACCATTCACAGCTTACATGGAGGATATTGAGTATGCGCTTGTCAGTCTCCCCCAGACCCCAGTCACAGCTGGGCACTACCAACACAGGGAGACATCTACGACAGCAGAGAAAACCTTGTCCTAAATCATGCAGGTGGGCCTGGGGCGCAGAGAGTAGAATCAAGTTCTCCTGAAATCCCAAGAGGTTAAAATACAAGGTTTGAATATCTCATGTATTCCGGTTATGACAGACATACCTTCCAAACTCCCTCAGAGAGGGACTGTTCTAAAGTCCTCTTCTGGCACTTGTTGGTATCACCAGTCTTCACTTTTACAGAGAATTAAAACATTGGGGGGCTTTGATGGTTTGGTTGGGTTTTTTTTAAGTTTACCACTGACTGTGATGCTATTCCGCACTTCTCTTATCGCCTGACCAGCCCACCTGTGAGGGCAAATGAACACCTCCCACCTCCCCGAGCCATTTTTATTGAATGTGTCCATACTCGCGCTGAACATCAGAGCAGGTAGGACCTTCAGTGCGGTCATTCTCCAGAGATCTCAAACTGAAAGGTAACAGGGAACTTACTATAAACGCAGGTTTTCTAATTAATATAAAAACATACTAGCAGCGTGTGAAAAGCCAGCTATTTTTAAATGCTATAATCATAAAGTGAAATGTCAAATATTAACTGTTCAATCCATTCATCACTGTAGCTTTGTATAACTGTCTTGTCTTAAATTAGTAGGAAACTGTCTGGAATAGATGCTGCAGTTTTAAGCCTAATAGTTTTCATCTTCCAAAAAAAGTCACGGCTTGTGCTCACCCAGAAATCCAATTAGTCACCCCAAATACTGCAGAACTCCTAATTTACTCAAATTTTGAAAAGCAAACAAAACACAGCAACAAAAGAGAAACCTACATGAACACAGAGGCATGGGCTTACATTCCCTAAGCCACTCCATGCAGATCTCAGCTGAGAGAAGCAAGTGCTTAAGGAGGTACACACGCAACTCACTACAATAGCTAAAATGCCGAGAGATGCTCCTTGAGAATGTGCTCTTGGGCTTGGCATGGCCAACAAACCTTGTTCATCGCAAACAGTTTTCTCTGGCTGAGTTTACATTAGCTCTTAATGGCGTTATGATGGCACTGTGCCACTTCTATATTCTTCCTTGTTCCAAATTTGTTTGGTAGGGCAGGGTAGATGGTTGGACTCGATGATCCCAGGGTTCTCTTCCAACCTAGACAATTCTATGATTCTATGAAACCGGTCCAGTTCTCCGCAGAAGTGACAACACAGCCAAAGCACCAGCACCGCACCCGAGGATCTGCTGGTCATGTCTTTTTTTAATCCCGACGGACTTAGAGAGAGACCGAGGAGTTGCCATAAAATGCTTACAACTTGGAAATATCCCCTACACACCAGTGTTCCTTGAGGCTGCCCTCAGTTGATGGGGCCCTGAATATCTGGCCTTCGAGTGAAGGCACTCAGCGTGATCTGACAGACTCAGCTGTTGTGCATTCAGACAGTGCCTTTCTTACTCACCTGTTACAAGGGCCAAGTAATAATTGCTGGAAGTTCAAAGCCTCCTTACAGGCACTGCACTCTGAGCAAGCATGTGAATACTCCCAGCTTCATTCCTGGTTGTATGCCTGCGTCAATGAGCTGAAACCATGAGAGCTCCGGCATCCCCCATCGCTGTAACGCAGAGGAGGGCTACGCTCGTAACTTCTGTTGTCGTCAGTGGTAGTTACGTATATGTGCTGGGCAGAGAGGAGCAGCTGTCCTCTAATAAGGCACCAGTCATGACAAATACAAGACTGACATGGGACCCACATAATTGTCTTTGTAAGCACACTGCAAAGCAAGAATGATTGCAAATGCCAGGAACCAGAAAAGAAAGTCAACATTCTCCCCTCTCTTTTTTTATTTCAATTCGCAAAGAACAGCACATTTCTGCAGTGAATAGAGCTTACTAAACCAGCTGCCTTTTGTTATTGTCCTTGTGCCTATCTGTGATATTATACAACAGATACCACTTTATCAGTGCCCATAAATAACTTTTATTACGCATCTAAAAAAGCACAGTTTAGCACGAGGCAGAACAGACACCATCTCTTCCAGCGGTTGAGGCCAAAAACTTTCTTCTGTACCAGGCATTACGACCCTACCCACCAAAGACCGCCATTACTAGGTGTACTGCTAAATGCTGCATCCAGCTTGTTGCGGTTTTCCCTCCGCACTCAGGAAAGCCAGCCTGATAAAATCCAAGGCAACAAACAAAGCCAGTCTGATAAAATCCAAGACAATGAACTCTGGTTGCAGGATACACCGAAGCCCATGTCTTATGTTAACACTACCAGTGCCATCATCTGGCTTGTCACCCGCTGCTGCCTGCGACTGCTACCAGTGGCAAAGAAAATAAAAGCTAACTGGCCTCGGGGGTGTGAGATGGGTGCGGCCAAGAACTTCAAAATAAATTTTTAAAAAACCCCAAACAAATAAAAAAAGGGTAAATCAACTTTATAGCTAATGGCAAAAAATAACAACCATATTTTCCAGTCTTTTTTTCAGACAAGCCTCTTGTTCTTTCACATTCCTTTAGCTGCCGATGTTTTCATTTGTTTTACTGTCATTTGCTCTGCCAATTTGAACAGTGACGTAATGACATATGACTGCCTGATATTCAGCGGTACTCACAGCACCTTTGTCACTGGTGGCTCAAGTGCACAATGAACAGTATCTTGAGTTTAATGTATTTGTGGCTTTGTGATGGCAGCAATGACACACAACAGGCCTTTTTCTGCTTTTGTTTCTGTGCTCTGTAATAGAACAGCCTGCCGCAGAGACTCTGACCAGAGAATAATGAAAAATGCTGGGCCATTGTTGGCCATGGCAAAAATTTGCAAACTTCACATTTTGTTTAATTATTGAAGAATGGCTTTTCAAAGATCCACGCATTGTTCTAAAGAGACATTGTAGCATCTATCTTCCTTTCCTCACAAAAGCTTTTTATCTTCAAACGAGAAGAATATACTTGTTCAGGGCCAATTAGTCGTCCATCTACGAGGGAGTTTAAAGGAAATTTTAATTAGTAAATTGACCCCTGGTGTGAGTCACCTGAAAGGAATTACATCATTTCCTATGACAGTTAAGCTTCCTTACACAAATATTAGTCAGTACCTTAGACTCAAGACCCTCTGTCTCTTAATACTATCTCGTTCATGTAGACCAATTCCATTCACTGCTGTGGAATCACTCAGAAACAACAAATGTTATTCAAGAGAAACAGGGGCAACCCATCTGACCCTCGTTCTAGGCCCCTAGCACAACTTCCATTCATCCAGAAGAAAAGTTATGCATCAGTCATGTTTACTCTGCCTAAATTCTACCAAAAAAAAAAGTTTCACAGTCTATCCTCTCTTGTTTAGTACAGAGATACCATCAAAGATGAGCAGGCTTAACTGTATAATGAAGTAAATAAAGGTGCAGACAGAAGAGAGGGTGGAGTTTCGTTCCCAACTGGGCAGCAACTCAAAGACCCCTATAACGTCAATGGAAAGAGGCAGCCACCTCCAGAAGGTGGTTCTGGGCCTATTCATTACACGCTTAAATGAGATAGCATGAATCTCTTCCCCATCAGCTGCAAATGGTCCTGCATTTTTGCCTTCTGAAAGGTGACATGATGTATAAATATGACAGGCATCATCATTTCAACATGCCTCCCAGAAATAACAGAATTAAACTCATATGCTGTCTTCTGTAGAAAACTCGACTAATGAGAATTCCTTCATAAGAAAAGAAGGGTGGAGAGACCAGACCTCAATCTGTTACGGTATGAATATAGGATATGACAGACTTTTCCTATTCCCATTCACATAACTGGTAACTTGCCAGTTAGATGTAGCTGGCGACTTGTCACTAGAGATGCAGCCAAACATCCCAATTGAGAAAAAAAATCAGAAAGAAAATCCCAAGCCCCGACGTTAGAAAGCTATTATTTCAAAGAGCATAGGAAAATCTGAGATTCGTTTTTGACATATAAGTGGTACTTTTACTGATTTTTAGCAATCAGTACAATAATCAGCATTTCTTATATACCTTACATCATTATGTAGGCAGCAGAGAAGCAAGTTTGTGTATAAAAGGTAAATCTGAGCCTCAAATGAAAGACATTTCAAGGTATCCAGACCTATGTAAACATTTAAGTGGGAATCAGCAGAGCCCTAAACTTATAAACATTTCTCATAAGTTATGTATGAATTAAAATCAAGTTTTTATTAAAAATGCATAAGTATGATCTGCGGTGAATAGAACTATTAGCTATGCATGTTTACTTTTTAGTGAACACAGAAATCAGTAATTTTTCTTCTAAATGTCATTTCTATCAGAGGGTTATAGAATGATAAGATTCTGAAACAATTCCCAGATGCCACCCAGCTGGTACATATATATCTGGGGAGAGGGAACAAAATAACAAACTGTGACATGTTTATTTGCCACAGGGGCAAGAAAATGTCATTTCAACTATTGTGTCCATTCTACTTTACAAGTCAGGTAGCACTCAACAGCCCCTCTCTTTCATTCACCATAATGAAAAAATAAATGAATATTAATCTGGATGACAAACTATTTCATGCTTTAAAATTACTGTGTTTTCAGCATACTCTTTATGATCACACACTATTTACGGTGGTCCCTGTCGTCCTTACTCCTGTTGGAAGCTACAGAAAATCCCGTAAAAAACCAAAGCGAGCATAAATGGGTTTTCTCCGTTTGATTTTAGCATATTGTTTTAGAGGATATTAAGGGACGTAAGCACAAAAGCTGACATTGCTCTGGTGAAACCAGGCTCCTTAGTTTCAATCTGCAGTCAACAAAGACACAAATACTTTTCCAAAACAGCATTTCTCAATCTGTAGATCACAGCCACCCTTAAAATCAAAAAGTCCTCAGTAAAATGAGTAGTGAAAACGCAAGAGGGAGGAAAGTATAAATAATAAGTACTATGGACGGAATACCAGCATACAATGGGTCGGTGATTTCTTCTCTTCCTGCCCCTCCCAAAAATTCTACTTCAGCTGAAGGACCATTTTACTTGACACAACTCTAAAGGGAAGTTTGGGCAAGAAACAAACTTAAGGCCCCTGAAGGAATCCCTCTTCTGGGCACAGAGGAGCCTAGAGAGATTATTCTGCTTTAGCCAGACCGTCGATACCCATGCCCCCAACCAAATATGAAAATACTCACTATCGTTATTCTCTGCTAAATGCCACTTAAATTCAGAACCATAAATAAATCTTGTAGAAATTCAAGATTTCTGACACATCTTTTCTCATTGGGCATGGCCGTCTCTTCTGGCATTCTACACCCAGGATAATCTCTTGAGCTCAGCGGAACCAGTTTGGAGTGTATGGGGATACCTAGGGAGTTCACTGGGCACTGACACCAACCTCCAGAGCAGACACTGGCTGAATCTCGCCAGTCCCTAAGCCCAGGGAAGTTTCTCAAAACTTCATGCTAACTCAAACTAGCTGTTGAGACCCATGTATGATTAGATGCACCAGAACATTGCGAAGACCTCAAATGGATTTAGATTCTTTCCTGGAACAAGTCACCAAGTCCTCGTTTACAAACCTCATCTGCTGCACTTGCATCGTATACATTCCCACAGCTCAGCCTGGGACAGTAAAGTCACTACCAGCTTAAAAATTCATATTTCTGCTTTGAACCATTCTGCAATGGAGCCCCTTCCTTTCTGTTGACTACAGAATATGAGATTTTTCTCCACTGACCACAGACTGACTACAGAGAGTTTTTACTGTCTTTTTAAAATGCTTACTTAGTGCTTTTTGCAAAGAAACAGAAAAAGAAAAAAAAAAAAAAGGCACCCTGCTGCTCATCACTCAAGGTGCTAGCTCAAATCTCTGTCAATATGAAATTAATTCCTACTGTCAAAGATTTGCCTCATGGCTATACAAGAAGAGTAACTTCGCTAGATATTCTGGGTCCCTACATTCAGGTAGTTTATTCAACTCCTCTCAATCTATTTAAACCTTTCCCTCCTACCCACCATCACAGTATCTGAATGTTGAGTCTGCCCACTGAACTCTAAAGAAGTTCAGCTTCAAAAAGCAGTGAATTAAACTTGCTATTCAGCTGGTCTGAAATCTTTTACCTCTGTAACTTAGAACAACATACTCTGCTTTTCTTGAAGTGTGTGATTGGTTATTCACAGTTATTATTCGTTCACACTTGTATGAAAAATAATACTGTACCATTCATAGCGAACGTCAAGCCACTAAAATTAAGTGACATAATGGACCATTACCTCTGACATCTGTTTTTTGTATGCATCACTATTTTTGATCTCAAGTTACCAGAAAAAAACAGTTTGGTTATGAATCCAGGTATTTTATCTCAAAAGCGGAATAGAAAAAGTGTGTTTACTTTTCTACCCAGGTCTCACTTAAACCCCAAAAGGTTACTAGATATTTCTTTCATAGCAACAAAAGCTGTTAGCTCTCTGAATTCATGACCAAGTTCTTGTATTACATATTCCCAGCAACGCCTCAAAACCTACTCCTTAGTATTATACAATAGCTTTCAAACATACGTCTGCTGAAAGTCTGCTGTTCACAGGACTGTTTCCTTTTCATTCCTAGTAGGATCACAATCTTTTTTTGATACCATGAAACCAAGACTTTCACTGTCTTTCCTATGAAAATTGAAACAAACCAAGAAGCAGAACTTTAAAGAAGGCACAGACACAAGTTGTTGACATAGTCACAATTTCAAAGGCAGTACTTAAATGTAAGTAGTATCCAAAACACAGAAACCAATTCTTTCTACTCTCTTTCTAGATTGATAAACCAACAGATCCACAGGCTGAGAGCAGTAACAATATCACTTTCCATTCCACGTGGAAAGCCCACTTCTTTGATTCCCCTTTTGCTAGCAGAAAACGTAGAAACATGTACATGTCATCAGAATTTTCCATTGCAGACACTCCTCTCCTAAAGCTGCTATTGAAAAACATTGGCAACAGCGACAATGAAACACAATTAAAGCACGCACGCAAAAAGGAAAAACAACCCTCCCCAAAACTCAGCAACTAAAAAGCGAACACCAAAAATTTCACTACCACTTCCCCACAGCAAAAGTGGAAAAAAAAAAAAAAAAAAAAAAAAAAAACCAAACACACTACATACACTAGTTATGTGGTTTGGTGTGCTATTGGAAAGATGATATGATGATATGATGATGATATGCATGCTGTAAGAGCCTATATTAACAAAAAGATGTTCTTTAGTACTTTAGTACATAAAACTGCAGAGTAGCTGATCCTAGGGAGTATCTGGTGTGACAGGGAGTATCTGGTGCGAATGCCTTCACTTTGCTCAGAGGAACCGCAGCTGTAATCTGGCAAATGTCACTCCCCGAAGGTCCAGAGACAATTCAACCTGCAAACTGTTAAACCAGGAGTTTTTCCCCAAGCAAGGATATTCGTCGTATTAAACTGTGCTAAACCTTGTGATATAGACTAGAACTTGCCATGATCACCATTCCTGAAGTGTCTGAACGAGCACAAGAATGTTTGCTGTTCATGCTTAAAAAAGGCAACCCAAAACTTCACAGGACCGATCACTAAAGCAGACTTTCTCCTCTAAGAGCCACGCTTTGTTACATGTACCGTTGTTTCATAAGGCATGTGAGACTTGCAAGAGAACAGGACGCTCTTTAGTCTTCTATCATGTGTGTAATATAGACATCGGAAGAAGTCACTGAAGACACAGGGTACATACTACTTCCCAGTCTGTACACAACTCATTGCCTGGGTTTGAGTGGTTCCACCACTTTGCCACAGATCAAATATGTGCCTTCGTGTGCAACAAGGTAACTCAGTATGTGTTTACAGACATTGGTATCGCAGGTAAGTATAGAAATTATATCAGCTGATACAGTTTTTGAATTTACGAATTTTTTGAATTATGAATAAGGTATTTGAATTTTCTCTTTACTCACATTATTCATTTGTGGAAAAGCCCAAAACAAGGACACACCCATACAAGCTGTTAGCATTTCGATCAGTTTTTCCATTAGCAAAGAAAAAGATTGGGCTTATGTTAGCCAAAGCAACCAAATCTGGGTGCTTTTGTCGTTCTGCTTGGCCACAATGACACACTTGGCCAGTGGCTTCAGCCAGAATTTTAACTGGAAGAAGTCGCACAGAGATTCAACCAAGTTGTGTGTTGGTGTGCTTATGCCCAAAAAGGCAAGGTGTTAGTGAGACAAAAGAGAGACTGCAAACGTCATACATCGATGCCTGTGAAAGACACTGATTTTCAGAAATTGGGGAGCCTGCACCCATTATAGTCCATGCTTCTTTAGAACATCAGACTGAATATCCCAGCATCAGTAGCTGAACCCTGATATACAGGCAGCTTGTTTACAAATTGTATGTAGTTTTTAATATTTAGCCAGAATATCCGAACTGTGTCACAATTTACTTAAAAAAGGGGGGAAAAAAGAGAACAGGCAACATGTATGAGAAGAATTATATAAATAAATCCAGATGGAAACTGAGAGAAGGCAATACAAAGGCTGAATTATCTGCCATCTAAGCAGCCTTGGGACTATGGCGATCTTTGCCTTATTGTTTTTATCCGTCAGGCAATGATTTCTGGAGACCTCAAGTTTCCTTATGAAATGTTGTCCTTTCTCATCACCGCATTTGGGAAGACAGCTTCCAAGTTGAAAACATAGAGTACTTTTTACTGTTCTGCCACTGCTCCAAGTTTTCCAAAGCAGCAACAGAGGACACGTAAAAATTTTCCAACTGGTTTCCATGGGGGTCCTGAAGCCTTCCAGAACGCGCTGAACCAACAATGATGTTGGCAGTTTCACCTTTGCTGCTCTTGCTATTAAAAAGTCTAAGCAACAAGATAGTAGTGTTACCGATGTAAGCTATTAATAGAAAAGGAGACACCCAAAAATAAAAAGGTTTAAAGGACAAAACGCAATAGCAGAGATTTCTTTCAATGAAGCTGAGATGGTTGACATTCAACAAAAACCATCAGAGCCCCTAATGCCCAGGGTTCTCTTCAGAAGGACAAAGGGCAAGAAAGACCAAAATGACGATCTTTAAAAAATGAAAAGATATTTTAAGATAATTAGCTTTGTACACAGAAGGCAATGCCTTGTTCCTACCATCAGCAAAATTAGCTCTTACTTGCTGTTAATTCATCTCATTGGCTACAAAGGCAGAGGAAAATGAGCTGTCAAAGGTTGTTTTCCATAGTACAAATGAGAGCACAAACAGGAAGGTATATGTATGTTAATAAGCAGGGGAGCAATGATCAGTATGCCCTTGAGGTGAGAAACATTCCTTGAGCTTTCTGATAATCTGATGGTACATTATGTTGCCTTAGCTATAAGCATTTAAAATGTGTTTATGAAAATAATTCTGCTTGCGCAGGGTCTCTCAAGTTGATGTAGTTCTACTCCTGCACCAGTATTTGAAACAACCACTTTTTTTTTTTTTTGCCTATTTGTGGACACTTACGTCATCTACATTTGTACAATATGCAACAAATTCTCTATTGAACTGCAGTATTCCTCAATATTTATTGTACAGTGCCTACAAAGACCAATTATATCACCACACCCTAGCTCTGCAGATGGAAGAAAATATTTTCATTAAAAAATGGAAGAACCTATTTATAAACTTTTTTCCTCAAACAAAAGTATATTTTCTACTTCAAACACGATCACTTTAAAACTGAAACCCAGGCATCAGTAATAAAAGATCTTCATGCTAAAAGTTTTATGCATTTTTTTTTAAATACGGTTATCACCGTAGAAATGCTTCCCACGCCCATCTACTCACGCCAGATAACTTCTTCATCCCCTGTTTATGATTTACATCTGCATTAACATGGCTGCTAATTCGAGGATGAATCCTGACATCATTTGCTCCTTTAAGTAGCCTTTACCTAAGATGCAGTGACAACTGATCAATCACCCATAGGCCTACTTAGGAGAGTTAAGTCTCCTTGACTGAAAACTCATGACCTGTTCCCACCTGATGGTGTATGGCGCATGAAGGAATACGACGAGTGATTTTAATAAAGTACAAAGAGATCATTTTTTCCATTCCCAACTACTTTTTCCCACATAAATGATTATTCCTGCTTTGAACCTATCTAAATATCATTACATGGGATAAGTGTGATTCAGAGGTTTCTGTTGCTGCTAGCCCGTCCTTTTCTTGCTCACTAAAAATCTCCAAGTTTGCTTTCAGTTTATGAGAATATGTTAAAAGTTCACTTAAGCTATTCCAGAATACAGTATTTGCCTTTTGAAATATGTGTTTGACACTGTAGTTTACAACCACTTTTAAATAGCTTACAGTAATGATAGAATTCTACATGAGCTTACCTGCTCAGCCACCTGCTGATACATTCCTACAGGGCATTTCTGTTGATGTTTTTACTATGAGTTTTGTATGTATTTTTGTCACGGTGAGTTGGCAAATACGTTTTCTTTCACAGACTTTCAAAACAATAATAATTTAAACACATTCCATAGTTATCATAACCTCCTGTCTGTTGAATGCATTAATAAAAAAATAACCTTTTATCTGTAAAAGGTACAATTTAAACCATCTTTGTCCCCTTTACAAAAAAAAAAAAAAAAAAAAAAGGAAAAGTATGCTTCTGAAACTTAAATGGGTCTGAAGAACTTCAGTGATTAATTTTATGTTTCCAAATTGCTGGAAAAGGTTACATTCCTACCATTCCACTCAAGATTCACTACTTCTATTCAAGATTCTTTTTTTAGACAGTCTGCATGAATAAATCACATCTGATAAAATACATCCAGCTACAAAGAATCAGATAACTTATGTGGTGAACAGCATATACAAATAAAATGTTTTCCAGAATACAAAAGGATTAAGGGTTGATTGCAACAGATAGGAAGACCACAGGCATCTTGAATTTCTGATCTGCTAACACATCTTCCTTTTTCTATGTACTGTTTTACCGATTTTGGTCCCTGAAATATACCGGGCTTTTTCTTCTGGAGTTCTCTTAGTACCTGTCTGCAGGAGAGGAATTGGCGACAATGCCGGTTGCTATTGATACCGACTAACACTTTCTCAGCAAAACTATTCAGTAAGAGGCAGAGGGATGGAGTAACATGAATTATTTCCTTCCTGCTATAAGGTTAACCGCTTAACAAAGGTGCTTCCAGCACCTGTTCTGCCAGCACATCAACACTTGATCTAATGAAAATAAGAAATGGGGCATACTGCGTCGATGGGTCTTTAGCAGTGTGTCCCTGCATCCAAATCCATAGGAATTCTATACATCGTGTATCCAATTTGGTAACAATAAAATAATCCATGGATCTATTACAGAAAGGGACATTTCTTATAGTTTCTTAACTTTAAACACAGTCACTTTTAAGGTGCCACAATACAATTGCACAGCCTAACCTTCTTGATAAGCAGATCTATTTTTAGGCAGTGTCTTTGTTATTGTATCTCAGCGCCTACTTTTTAAACTCAGTCTACTTTCGCCGGTAGCTGAGCTTACAAGTGCTGCCACACGTCTCCTCTACAGGTAAGGATAAATATATAATCGTTTTAGTTCTGTACCAACATAACAATACAGTGTTAGCATACACTGCCCAATAAGTCTGAAAGAACAAAAATAAATAATATTAATTAAAAAAAAAAGAAAAAAGATGCACATATGCAGAAAAGCTCAGGCAGAACAACTTCACACACACACACACCTGTACGGGGAACTGCTGGCAAGCCGCGCATCACCCCTGACACGGCTCTACCCGAGGCCAGCCGAACGCCGGCCTGCCCGAGGAAACCGGGCACCGAGTTGAGCCAACGCCGGGGGAAACAGCCCCCGACTTTATTAACTCCGCCGAGCGCCCACCGCAGCCTCCCTGCCACAAACCTTCCGCCAAAACTACCTGTAACGCAGCCCGCGTTGTTTCCCACCCCGCTATCTCACGCCTCTCCCCATCCCGACCCCCACCGCCCCCTCCCCGCCCAAACCGCGGGTGCTGCCCCCCGGTCTCCCCCCCCCCCCCCGGGGCTCCCTCTCCGGGCAGCGGGGGGGAGCCGCCCCACCGCCCCTTCCTTCCCTCCCTCCTTCCCCTCCCTCTCTCCATCCCTCCCTCCCTCCCTCCCTCCCGCCGCCTTCCCCCCTCCGCGGGCCGCCCCCGCCGCCACTCACCAGCTGCGCGCCGCACACCGCCACCAGCGTGCACCGGCCGCTGCAATAGCCCATGGCTCCCGGCACCCCGCGCCGCCGTCCCGCGCCGCGCCCACTCAGGCGGCGGGAGAGCACCGCCCGGCCGCCGCCCGGCTCCCGCCTGCCGCCGCCGGCGCGCCCCAGCCCGGGACCCGCATGGGGGCGCGCCCGACGCCCGCTCGCCCGCCCGCCCGCCCGCCCTAGCCGCGGCCGCAGCGCCCGCCGCCTCGGCGGCCGCCGGCAGCGGGGCCGGCCGCCCCCGCGGAGGGCGGCAGCGCCGGGGGTGGCGGAGTGAGGGCGGCGGCAGGTGCCTGCAGGAGCAGCCGCGCTCTGCCGCGCAGCCCCAGAGGCATCTGGGCTTCAAAGTTTGCCCCCTCAACTCCGCTCGCAAACCATCCGGGCTCGCAGCCGTCTGCGGCGGGGGGAGGCGGGGGGGGGGGGGAGGAGGGGAGGAGGGAGGGAGGGAGGGAGGGACGGACGGATGGGGAGGCGAGGCGAGGCGAGGCAGGCGGCGGCGCTGAGCTCTGTTCACGCTCGGAGAGCGGCTTCCCTCTTGCCCACGGCACAGCCGCTACCCCCCGCACCCACCCCCTCCTTCCTCCTCCCCCTCATCCTCTTCTTCCTCCCGGGAGGGCTCAGGCAGGGAAAACCCCTCGCCTGGGGCGGTGCGGCGCAGCGCAGCGGCGGGGACGGCCGCCGCTTTGTCTGCGCGGGTGCGGCGGGGGCGGCTTCGCCCCCCGCGGGCGCCTTTGTCTCGGCGGGACACCGCTCCGCGCACACCCCTCCCGGAGCTCCTCCGCGCCGCGCCGCGCCGCACCGCACCGCACCGCAGCCCCGCGGCCGCCCAGGCACAGCCCCTCCGCGGGGAGGGAAGGGGGGGAGCGGCGAAGCGGAGCACGGCGCGGCCCGCAGCCCCGTCGGGGCAGCGGGGCAGAGCGCGGCCCGCCGCCGCCGCGGAGGGGAGCGGAGCGGAGCTCCACCGGAGCGGCCACGGCCCCGCGGCGGGGCGCGCTGCTGCCGCCTGGCGGGCCGCGGCCGGCGGTGCAAGGGGGAAGCGGCGCCGGCCGGCTCTTCCTCCCTCCGCGGCTGCTGCCGCCGCTCCGGCCGGCACCGGGGAGAGCTCCCGGGACACGCCGGTTGCCCTCCCGCCCTCCGCAGCGATCTCCCTCCCACCCGAAGCAGAGGGCAGAGGCGGAGGCAGAGCAGACGAGGCCGACTTGGAGGACCGGGAGGGAGCCGGAGCAGAGGCCGGGAGCTGCAGGGGGAGGGCAGGAAAGGAAGGACAAGACCGGGCAAATTTAGGAAAAATATTAATTGGTTTCAGGGAATTGGTTCTGCTCACCGTCAGCACAGGGAACGTTTGTACTTAGTGGCACGGCCCAGCCTTTCTCTGCTATCAAAAGCATCCAGGATACATAAAGTTGGTGGGAAATGATATGTCAAATTCTGGTCTGTCAATCAGCCTCCAATTCTACTTGCTGTGTCATCAGCTGCAGTCTTGACATTGCATTTGGACCAGGTCACTTTTTTTTGCTGAGCTGCCCATTAGCAGAGATAGTTTTAGCAGTGACATCAACAATTATGAACTGGAGGAACATCGCTAGATTTTCTGAGCGTGTGTGGATGTTTGTTTGCAGCACAAATATTCCGTGAAACTGAAAGCTCTCGGGAAGTTTAGAACCCAATGTAGTTTGTCTCTCACTTTCCGAGCGGGTTTGTCAAAATAGTTGGCAGCCTGTCAAATGAACAGTTACCATTCCTAAAATGCCTTATAACATAATGAACACTCCACAGGGGAGCAAATCACACGCAAAGGTGACACTGGTTGTCCTCTACTCCATAAGGACATCCTTCTGATTGTCAGCTTGTGTGCGATCAGAAACAGTATTGACTTCTCAAATCACTGGTCATGCAGAGTACCAAGCACAGGGATCACAGTCCCGTTAGGACCTAAGGAGGCAACAGCTTGGGAGAGCTGTATCTGAGAACGCATAAAGCTGGGGAGCTGCTGAGGCTCAGAGAGCAGAGACGTCCAGCAAGTGGCAGAGGATAGCTCAGGTACCTCTGGACTCATTCTTTCTTGACTTCTTCAGGATTCCTTTCATGCATTTTACAGAAGTGACATTGGTGAGCAGGTATTAGCTGGCATTAGGGTTGTTTGAACTTTGAGATTTGAACTAGACAAGATGTAGCAGTAGACTGCAGTTGCTGTATAATTACTTCTGTCTCATCCCAGGCATGTTAGCCTTTGAGTACTGATCTCTTCTAGGATAGCAAATCCCGCCCGAGTGAGGAGTCAGGGTGGTCAGAAACCAATGCAGAACGCTTCTTATTTACCCACAGCGATTACCTCCTGGTAAGACTGGCAAAGTGGCAAGAACAGTGTGTCTGAGACTGGGAGCTGGGAAGCTAATGGGAGAAAGGGCAACTTGTACTCATTTGGAGTCTTGAGAGGAAGCTGACACTAGTGCTCTCTGCGTGACCATAACTGACCTGGCTGGTTATTACAGTGGGAGGTTTCCTAAGGAAACTGTGGGCAGTAGTGACAGAGGCCAAAAGGATGATCTCCATGGACTCCTAGAGCTTCCCTGAGCTCCCTAATGCTTTTCCCAGCACCTTCTCCTATAGCTTTGCTTTTTAGTAAGAATCTCTACGTCTTTGCCTTCTCCTGAGCTTCAAAGTAATTGTGTCTCTTTTTGCCACTGTTCTCCAGTCCCCCCTGGTCTATGGCTTACCTTTCTACACAAGCTTCCTTTTTGCATGCATTCTTATCCGTTCAACTTCTCCTTCCTTTGGGCTTCTCTGAGCTGTCTCTGCCCTGTTTTTCAGCAGGAGCTGGGTGGCCTCTTTCACTCTGTCCTACAGTATCAGAGGTATGGGTGTGGACTGCATTTTGTCCTGTCTGCTTTTGACCAGAGCTGCTTGGTAAAGTCCCTCTTAGGAGCAGAATATGGCCTCAGCAGAGGCGGATGAAGTTGAAGAAGTCAGTTGCATGAACTGCTCTGTTCCCTGACCTTCACCTAAGCTCTGGTGCTGCCTCTGTCACTGTTTCCCTCTGCTGCTGTTCCACTCTTTCCACCTTTCCAAGCATCAGCCTTCCCAAAAGCTGAGGTGTAAAAAGTATTCCTCCATCTCTGTTAAATCCTGTTGACCACAGTGACATTTAGCTTCTCCGTGAGAGTCTCCAGCCATAACCCGCCATTGAGGTGTCACAGAGGACTCCTCCTCCCTGTAGCCAACAGACTCACCCCAGTTCGGCTTGCTGTGGGCTTGCCTTTGCTTGCTCTGTGCAATTAGAGAAGCTGCAAATTATATATTGGGAGGGGGGAAAAAAAAAGTTATGGTATGATTATGTAGAGCAAACAGGGGAAGGATGACTAAAGCACTACCCATGGATCCTTATTAGGCTTCTCCCTGGGCACTCGAGGAGAGCCACAGGAAAACTAGATTTGGCTCTCGTTAGGTGAAACGCTCAGGGCCTTTCCCAGGCCAGTGGAAACCTGTTCTCGGGGCGCCGCAGCTTCAGCGTGCGGCAAGATCAGCTGTGTACATACACTAATACCGTTTTGTAGGTTCCCAGTTAGACTTAACAAAAGGCCTGTTGTGTGTGCTCAGTGAGTAATTTCCAAACGTTCATAACTTTGTCAAAACAAAACCAATTTTCTGCAAAGCCAGGCTGTGCAGTGCTCTTCACTGAAGGTTATTCCCTGGAAAATATTAACTTGCAGATTTCAGTGGGTTCACCAGTGGGTTTGTAACCATAAAGAGGCCACAAGGGGAAAAAAAAAAAAAAGATAAAAATAGGTGTTGCTGTTTCCCTTCACTCTTCTCATAATCAAGTGTAATTTTATTCTTATTTCTGTAACTTGTCTCGGGGAAGAGATCAGTTCCAAAATTTGTGACCATCACTAATGACTGCAAACAGGAGGCTACAGGTTCATTTTACAGTCCCAGTTATAAGAGCTCGTTGCTAGCGCCTGGGTACCCATGGTGTCTGCTCTTTTGAGGGGAGGGGGGAACACGCCTTTCAATGGCATAACGGCAAAAGCTTGTCCGCCCCAGAGTGCCTTCCCTGTGATTTCACAGGACATACTAATAGGTTGTAAGTCTGTCCCTAGCCTGTTCCTTCCCCGAGCCCGGGGGAGCGGCCGGGGGAGCGCCTGGGGGAGCGGGGAGCCCAGGGAGGGCTGCAGCTGCCAGCCCGCTGCATCAAACCGGCAGCACCAGGGGAGAACAAGGACTTCCCAGAACAAGCCACAGGCCAAACGAACCGGCATGAAGGGCCACAAGCGGCTCAAGAACCATAGCTTGTGTATATATCCCTTTCCTTTAATACAACTTGTATGTGAACTCGGTCAAAGCCAGCTAGCTCACGACCAGGACCAGCTGTCCCAAGACAGCTTCGGCGGTGCTTCATCCCAAGCATTCCAGCCATGTAGGAGCTTGCCCTTCCCCGCCGCCAGCACCCTGTCTGCCCAGGCTGTCGCAGGTGCTGGTAAATCAGCGTGGGCTCCTGCCTGCTGTATCTGTTCTAATAGCAAACCAGTCTGAGAGTGCTTGGTAATTGATAATGTTGTCATCAATAGTAAAGGGAAAATACTGTTTCAATTTAACCAACACCTTGTTAACAGAGCAGACCTTGCTGTGTGACGTGCATATACATTATCTGGGGGAAAAAAAATCAATTAGAGGGGAAAATACATGATTAAAACATAATACAAAATTATTGCAGGCTTAAGAACACTGCGGTAAGAATTTTATTCAAACCTGTAAGACTGTAGCAGTATTAAATTATTCTTTGAACCTCATGCCTACCATGAAGATTGAGTGTCAGGTACTTTTTTTTCCTCCTGCAGGATTTCAAGACTTGATTGCCCAAATGACAGTTTACTTATTTTACTGTCACATACTTTTGTGAAATGCCATAACAAGTTGATTACAGGTTTCACATTTTGCATAGTGACAAAATCATCTGTCATATAATGTCTGATGCCTGAAAGCCATTTAACTAAGAAGCAGTTTCTACTGAAAATAATGATATTTGAAACATTAAGGTGGGTTTAAATGTGTACATTTTCTAAGCAAGTCTTTGTTTTACCTGAATGAGAACACCAGTATTATCCCTTTCAGGCATGAATTTAAGACTTGTAAAAGTCACCAGACAACAACTAGCCAGAGGATAAGGCAAATTAGGAGGGGCCTCGTTTCATGAATGAAATGAGGGACAGAAATGGGAAGCCTAGTGATACATCCCGGCTGCTGCAAAGATGAAAACGTGCTTGGCTCCTACTTGGAAAACCCATTATTCCTACCTATGCTGGAGATCTGAGGCCATGTCACGCTCTCTGGCTATTGGAGAGAAAAACAGGCTGCCTTTCCCCTCTGCACAGAAATATTGGGTCACTGGAACTGGTGTGAAGAAAAGAATGAGATTTACCTTCTTTACTCAACAGTATCCAAACCTTAGATGAGGTATAAGTAATAAAAGTAATAAGCATAATCCATTCATTTAATGTATGCAGTTCCTTGAGTGTTTCTAAGTGACTGGATTTTTTAAATAGAGTGATGTATCATTTCTACCTAGCAATGCTAACAAGTTTTCTGAGTGTCTGGGTTTTGTAAATAATGTTGTATATCATTTCCCATTAGCAATGCTAACCAGTAGGGGAATTTTCTGGGCATTTTATGATTGCTAATGAGTGGATGAAGTAGCAGTAGTAGCATTCTAACTTCATGTGCGTGGGCAAAGGACAAGCCAATTTTCAAAATGTGAAGGGAATAGGATGGGGAAGCTCAGCAAGCTCTTAGATTGAAGAGGAGAATGATGTGTGCCTGGCACTCTGTCATACACTGACTTTGTAGACAATGTAGCCATCACGTACCTGCCGTTACGAACGCTAGTAGAAAATAATAGTAAATTATACATGAGGCTGAATGCTGAACCTACCTTGAGAGGTGCTGGAGCCAGGTGCCCAGCTGACCTCTTGCAGTGGGACGCAGCACAGGGCTCCCATTAGGTATGAGCAGAGCACAGCAGAGCAATGCCCAAGGGTGTCTTTGGCCTTCCTGGGCCACCACCTGCAGCACACCACAAGTAGCAAAAACCTGCTCTGGGGCCAGAGAACAATAGCAGCTAAGTGCCGTCCCTGCATCCTCGCTGCTGAGTTTGTTCTCCACCCAGGCTGGAGAGACAGCAAAGATGCAACAGCTCTGGCAATTCCCAGACAGCTCCACTATCTGTGGGTGAATGGGAAAAAGGCGATGTTGCCATGTTGCCTTGCTTCACAAGGCTCAGGGTTAACAATACTGCCAACCTGGAGGCTTACCACTGCTCTCTGTCTATATTATTTGTACGATTTTTTTCTTAACTAACACCATAATTTTCTGTTCTTTTATTAGCCTTTCTGGGGGAAAAAAAAAAAAAGAGTCTAAAAATGCTATCCCTATTTTATTTTTAGTCAAAGCTTTATCACCCGTGGATGTGAAAGCATTGTATAGGTAAATGAATATTATTGATCCTATGTTTCAGTAGATCTAAGCACGGGAGTTTGAAACACTTCCTATGTTAGGTACTTTGGACATTGACATAGTAGATTTTTGTTACCTGTTTCCTATAAACTTGTGTAACCTTTAGCAAGTCGCTTAAACATTCTGCTTCTTATATACCTCATCTGGAAAATAAATGTGTTCTCATTTTGCCTAGGGCAAGGTAACACAAGGGAGAAACAATTTTCCTAGCATTGGAATTTCCTTTCACTTTTAAAATTGGCCAATGTGGAGATCTAATTATTCTTTGTGACCATTGTGGGGTTTTTATTTGCTTCATTGTCATGGAATCATGGATGCATTCCCATTAACAATATATTTTTAAGGATTCTACTATCAATATGCTTGAAAGTAGCCTTTTCCATAAGCCGCTGTCAAATCTGATTTCAATTTATTAACATTTTATTAAATGTAATCTACTGAACAACATATTTTCATGTCTTTTAATTCTGAAATAAATGGAATCTGCTTTCAGCAAATATTTTGATTACCAGTGAAACTAAAATCCCGACGCTTGAATAACACAAGGGTATTTTCTTCTATGATGAAGCTGTGACAGAAGTGTGATTGCAGTCTTAAAAATGGAGAAAAAAAAAAGTGCTATGGGAAAAAAAAAAAAAAGAAAACAAAAAGCTCATCTTCAAAGAGGAAACTTGATGGGCAAATAGAAAAATAGAAGGAACCCCCCTATTGCCTTTGCGGAGAGCTCCTGTCACTATCTGAGCAGCGGGAAGAGCTGTAGTTGCGCTCGGCCACAGCCGAACCTTGAAATTCTTTATAACCCGCAACCCGTCAAAAGAGGGCACTGTGTTCATGTCTAGACACAACACCCGACGTGGCAGACGGCCGTTCTTGCGGCCGCCTGCGGCTTCCCCGATCGCTGGCCGAGCAGCGCCCTTGCCTGCCCGGCCCGCGGCCCCGGCCGCTACCCCCGCGCTGCCCGCAGCGCTGCCGGCTGCCCCCGGCCGCCGGCGGACGGAGGAGGCTGGTGCTACAAATGTATACCAAGCTACACAAGGCGGCTCGTCTCACTTAGTCGCGCAAAGCGGATTAACGGACTCCATGAAGAGCGAAGTGTACGAAGGAAGTGTGAAAGAAACGCAGCAGATCTAACGGTCTCTTCTGGACTCCGATCTTGGAAAACCCTTCTGGTTTTCTGGGAGCGTGGGTAGGCTTGTAACTCACACGACGGATCACAGAGAAGAATAACCCCAATTGTGTGTGTTTGTAACGTTTTGGTGTCTTTCTGGGTGAAAAGGAGTACCTTTGTTGACCCAGATTGGCCTCCTGCAAGAGGTCGTAAGTCTTCCTTGGACGGATTTCTGATTGAACTCAACTTTGGGGAAATGCTGATCCAGACATGATTTAAAGTCTTCTAAAAATGAGGAATGCACAAAGCATTATGTAAGATATCCTGGGGATTCATTAGAAGCTATAATATTAAAAAATTGCATTTTAGTTCTTGTCTGAAGCTCATTTTTCAAGAACTGGTTCTTGCTCGACTTCTGTCTGTAACATTGAAGACTCCCCTTCAGAAATTAAAAAAGTTAAATAGTTTTGTTCTCTCTACAAGCTTCTCTAGACTGTTACCATTTCAATATGTAGTCTTTCTACTGATACGCTAAAGAGCTTGGTCTCCCTGTGTCTTATACTACCAAGTAGGTTTTATAATCCTTTAATCATTCTCACAGCATTTCTTGAAATGCTCACTAGTTGTCCAACATTTTCTAGAAATGTGGACAGCGGAAGAGAACAGAGTAGTGAATGTGATGTTATCAAATGCAAAAAGTCTTGTAGTGTTTTTGCTTATGTCATTGTGGTGAGAGATCCTGTCCATCTTGTGCATCTCCCATGACCTCTAAGGCCCCTTCTCTGGTTCTGTTTCCTGGGACAGGCTCCTCTGCAAGTTCACTCTGAACCACCTTGTCCGTTTTTGGCTATGGGACTTTGCATTCTGCTCTGCTCAGACAGATATGTTTCTTTGTGTTCAGCTTGCCAAGATGCCCAAGTTACATAGAAAGTAGCCAGTCCTCTTTGTGACATGCCACTGAAGCTATTTTTCATCCTCAAAATATATTCACAGCGATTTATTTTTTCCATTTATGTAAAAATAATTAAAATGGTAGATAGTACAATGTGCTTTTGACATATTCAGTAGTTGTTTTCCATTTAAAATTACAATTTGAGACATATCAGTTAGCTACCTTTTTGACTAATTTAGTATGCTTTGTGTTGACTTTTCATCATTCTAGTTTTCTTAATCGAATGGTCATCAAAATGAGCTCACAAAAATCCAAACTTTTTAAATCAACACAGTTACCATCATCATCCAAACTTGTAATCTCATCAATAAAAGCCATCAAGTTAGCGTGACAAGATCTGTTTTCCATGAGCTTATGTTGATCAGCATTAATTATATTATCCTCCTTTAATTCTTTATTAATTGACTCTTATATCAGCTGTTTCATCATTTTGCTTCGGATCAATGTTAGACTGACAGGTATATAATTGTCCGGGTCATCTCATTTACCCCTTTAAAATATTGGCACAACATTAGCTTTCCTCCTTTTCTCTGGGGCTTTTCTGGTGCTTCAACTCTTATTGAAAATCAACATTAATGGTCCAGAGAATTTCTTTGCCAGGTTTTTCTAAAACTCCTCAATGAAAATCATCCGGACCTTTTTATTTGGAAATGTGTGCTGTTAGTAACTGCCTTTTAATTCTCTGGAGTGACCACTTGAATGGAAAGTACTTCAGCGTTACCTTATGATAAAATTTCTAATTTTCCCCCACCTAAAGCCAGAATAGAGCTATGCCCTGAGCACTCGTGGCTTGCCTGCATCATTATTCTTTATTCTGTAATTCCCATCTGCTAGTACAAAGCCAATATTGTTCTTCTCATTTTATTTGCTTTTAATATCCTTTTAAAAAGCCCAAATAGTCTCTCTTCCTATTGACCTTAACAGCCATGGCAGGTCTTGCTGCCTTTTCACTTTTGTAATTGATTCATCTTGATTTACTTGGATCTGGTGACGTCCATTAAAAAATGATTGTGTATTCTTTTACTTTTGCTTCCTTTATCTATTTTCACCAGTTCCTAGCTCAATGTATGCTCATTATATTGTGGTACTCTTCCCCCCCCCATTTAATTTGGTACTTAATTGCTATCAACTCTCTGAAATCAACCCATTTAAAGCAATACATAAGCAATGCTGGCCGGGCTTTGCTCTCTGTTCAAACAGCAAGTCTAGGAATTTGCATGAATGTAACCACGATTTTTTACCTAGTAACATGTTAGAAAATTTCACCTGTAGCTTTTTGAAATTCTAGAAAAGTTTTAACATTGGCAGCAGAAGTTCCTCTGCGTATGTCATTCAAGCTGAAGTCCCTCTGATAACACAGCCACTTACTCCTGCTGCATTATAGACAGGTACTCAGCTGAGCACCTGGCTTCCTGCTGCGATATGGTAACTTGCAGCAGATCCCAGCTGGTACTTTGCGCTTTGCCAGTTAAATATTCGCCCATAAACCTTCAATATTGATCACTTCTATGCTGTCAGCACTTGGAAAGAGGTAGTGCCTTTTCTGACATGAAGTGTCATTTTCCACTCTTTCTCCCCGCTTCATCATTCCTAAATTGATTACAACCAGTAATTTCAACATTCCAGTCATGCAGATCACCCAATCAAGTCTCAGTAATGCCAATGAGGACAAATCCACGCTCATAAACGAGCCATCCCAATTCTTGTTTGCTAGCTGGGCTCCTATCCTTGGAGTATAGGCAATTAAAGACTTTTTTTCCTCTTCACGTCCTTTGGAGCTTTGATTAATTTTGTTCTTAGTGTCTTGATTTTGTGCTAAATGGCTGCTCTGTTCCTCTCCCTGCTCTGTCCTCCCCTTTTGTTATTAGTTTATCATCCTCAGGCAACATTTGCAAAAGGACCCTGGTGCCTTGCTGCCTGGTAAAATGTGCAGTAGAGGTTAGATGTTCCCAATGCAACTCATGTCAAGAGGCTGAAAGCAAATTCCCAATGGCAAGAGCAAAGTGCTGCAAAAGACAGGCAGTAGGAATTTCTCCAGAATCAGGGATCTTCTTCTGCCGTGATTCACATCCATTAAACATCCTTTAGAATATAATTTCCTGTTATGTTTCTGCTAGTAGTGAGACCAATTGGAGAAGTTCCTGCTTTCCTCTCTCACCAAGACCTTGCCCATGATTGACCGCCTCCCCAGGGATGCTGTACGCCTCCACATGGAATTAGGCTGTAAATCAGAGCTGTGAAGAGATCCAGCTTTCCAAAAGCCTTCCTCTGCGCCTGGCTGGGTGGATGGGAAAGTGTGTGGGAGACTGGGACAGCAAGCGTGCAGGTGGCAGCAGGGACCCTTGATAGTCCTTGCCCCAGCCCTGGGGTGGGAGGGTCAGCTGCCGAAAGTCCCCTGGTCAGAGCCACACAGGCAGGAGCCATGCCTTCCCTTCTGCACAGTGGCAGCAGAGCCCTTCTGTGCTGGGGAAAGCAGTGCTCGGGGTAACCGTCTGAATTTGGAGGTCCTCCTGACTCTTAGGCAGGAGCCCTCAACACTGTACCATGGGGAAGACATAGGCAAAGGGGTCTCTTTTGTGGTGATGCTCCTCTCCTGTGCCTGGAAAGCTGGTACGAAGAAGCACAGGAACAGCTTCCAGTTCATAGAGAGTAGGGGAAGGGCTTTAATGGATCAGGTTTTCCTCACTGGCTTAAAAAGTTTATCAAATACCAGTGTCACATTTTGTGCCACGGCATTAGGATAACAGCGAACTATGCTGTGGTTTATACATGCTACTTGAAGAAGATGCTTTCCATTTATCTTTCATGAACGTTGATTTTCTTCAGCTATATAGCTGACACAGAGATTTGGGATAGATTTAATATGTGGTGATGATAGCAGCAAGATGTTATTGTGCCAAAAGAAGATACACGTTGGAAAAATATTAACCTTTCATACCACTAAATGTACATTAGTTTAGTTATAATGATAACACCCAAACAGTATTTATTATTTTCAGATTTATTTTCTTTTTCTGTCAGAGTGAAATAAGAAAAGTTTCGGTCAAACAATTCCTCAGGACAGGAATTAGATCTTTTGGTGGAAAGTAGCTATAACAAAGCTGTAAAAAACCTATCATCTCATCATAAAAACTGTGAAGTAAACCTCTTCCCTGCTATCACCAACCTACCAAAGAGCCGTGAAGCTTTGATCTTTAATTATGATTCTTTATAGTAATGTGTTCCTGAAGTTTCTGCCAAGCGTATTATTTAGAAGTAACAGTCTCTGATTATTTTTAGAAATTTAGGGTCTATTTTGTTCTCTTTCACTCATCCCATTAGCTTCTCCTTCTTTAAACCTTCTTTACAATTAATCTCTGACATGCTTTTTCCAACATGAAACATGGATTTCACAAACCACTGAGACACACATAAGCTTAACAAGCAACCACCTGAACGGTGTAGCCTGGTATTACCAATTCCAGTTTGTTTTATGAAATACTTGTGTTCTAAGCTGTGCTTTAAATCTAAATTGAATTCTTCAGGAAAGAGATTGGGCCTTTAACTGTATCATAAATTGTGTAATACATTTGGGCATTTAAAAAATGAACATTAAAAAGGCTAGAACATTAAAGAACGGTGTTCTTTAAGCTCCTATTTTGTGTATTCTGTTAAGATTTATTGCAGATTGTTTCAGTTGCTCTAAAATTCACTGGGTATTTCAAAGGGATTTAATTTCTTTTTTTTTTTTCTTTAGCTGTGGCAGATGTCAGCTCTCTCTTAGTTTTCTTGCAATTAATGCTTTTTCCAATTTTTCATGTTCTGCCTTGGGGTTCGATTTGAATGAGAAAGGTTTGTCAATTCCTGCAGCCACCAGATCTGGGGCTTTATTGTAGTTGTTCCTACATTTTGTGCTTTTTCTTTAAGATTTGTTTTTGCTCCTTTCGCCCTATGCCTTTTACCGATGGTCCAGGCTATTTCTTTACTTTCCTCTCCGGAGAGAGCCATCCTCCTTTCATTCTCTTTGCAGATGCAAATCACCTGTCTCTATTTTTGTGTTTAGGAAATTATGTGTGTTGTTTCTTGTTCAGTATTTAATTTCTTGAGGTACATTTCGATTCCTCGTGCCCTCATATAACAATACATATGTACCTCCCACGTGTTCCCCAGCCATGCCTCCAGCCAGATACTGAGTATTGCTATCCCATGTACCTGTGCTAGAAGCACCACAAACCAAGGTGGACTAACTTTGGCTTAAAGACTTCTCAGCAAATATGAATTTTACCAGCATTTTCCTACAGTTCCCTGGAAATAATAAAAAAACTTCCTCTTTTTGACTGACCCTCAAGAAACAGTGTGGCAGATGATAGTGGATAAGATGGTAAATAATGTAAAAGAAAAGACCGCTTATTTCTGAGGATGAGAGTTCAGTACTATTTCTACCATTATATTCAGTAAAAGTCCAAAACGAATCTCCCCTTCAGTCTGTTTCTCAGGATTATTTTGTCTAAGAAGGTTTAACCACCCTGGAGTAATCTTTCGCTACTCGTTAGGAAGATTTCACATAAATAAATCATCCATAGTAAAACTATATTCTCCAATCGCATTTTATTCCTGTTCCCGTTCTTCTTCTTTTCTTTATCACATTTTCTTCAGCTGTTTTACTCCCTGACACTGTGCTTTTCACACATATTGACTCACTTTCTTTTTGCTCTCACTGCCTGTAGGTGTTGCTTCTATCACTGAGCTTTCTTCACATCACTGAAGTTCTTTCTTCCCTTGCTAAAATCCCTTCCGTACCCCAAACTTTCTGAAGAACTCTGTGGTTCATTTGCAGATAATTCCTGCAGGAAACTCTCAGGGTGATCTTTTTGTTAGTCCTGGGGCTTTCTTTCCCGTTTCCTTGTTTCTCTTGACTCTCAAAACATTAGTCTGAGCATCCTGATCATTGCTTGAACAGCACTGGGGGGAAAAATAAATGCAGCTGTGCATTCGACACGTGGCTATAGGGTAAAACAGAAGAAGACTCAGAGATACGGGAAAATCTTCCCACTTCTGCTATTGTCCCATTGTATCAGTTCGTTCAAAAAATATTGAAAATACAATCAAGAAGTGAAGGTACTTCAGTCATGCAGGTTTTGACATTGCCAAAGTTCCCCATTATAAGTGAGTCTTCAGTTTGGTTCTACTCATAGCTTTCTTTTTAATTATCTAAAAATGAGACGGGAAATGAAATGTAAGTGAAAAAAACCAAATATCAGAAGTGAATACCCAAGCTATAAACCTTCATTTTTCTCCTTATAGTAAGCAACTTCTGCAAATACGCAGAGTAATAAAGTTATAACATAAGAATAAACAATCGTGTTCTCCATGCCCTCTGTAAACTATATTACTGAAGCAACTTTCATTTCATCAAACAAGATTCTGGGAGTGGATAGAGCTGACTGGGATAATGCAAATCATCATGAATAAAGGAATACGATCAGATCAGTGTTTTTTTTTATCTCTCTTTGATGCGCTTATTTTGGATGATTCACTCAAGGTGATCTTTTTACAGCAATGCACATGGCAGCCACTGTCTCGGTCAACGTAGTGGGACTGTTTTAAGAACCATTACCTAACCATAAGCGTATTCAGTCCGTGAAACCATAGGCTTCCCTTCTCTCCCTCGTATCTCTGCACATCCACCCCACACACCATGCAATCGGCTTACGGATACATCAATTGCACAGCAATAATCCGCTCCCCCGTGGGCTGCGGCTTTCGCAAAGAAGTAAGGCCTTCTTTTTACATTTTACAGATGTAAATGGAGCTCAGCCTCCCACCCCTTTTCTGTCTTGATTATGCCTTTCATGCAGGCCCACACAAATTTTTAACAACGCTGCAGCCGACCGAAACTTCTGATTAACAGTTAACGCCTTCATGTGCCGGCAAGCGGAGAGCGGCTCTGCGCTTGCGGTGGCCGCGACTTTGGTTTCCGAGCTAACCTGCCCGCAGCTGCACACAGGCCGCGCTTAGCACCTGCTTTTCCTTGGCTGACGGGCTTTTCGATTAGCTCGGGTGAACAGCCAGCAGAGGGGAAAAGTGACTGCTCGGCGGCATAGGCTAACGTTTGCTGTTAGCCTCTACCACCCGTGGATTCTAAGGCTGCGCAGAGAAATGAGTGGAAAACCGGGGCTCGGGGAAGCACACTGTCTTCGGGGGCTATTCATGGGACATCCAGGCTTAAAAGGGGGTGCCTCAGCTGTTGTCTATATCGCCAATCTTAATCCTGTCTGTAATAATAACCTGTGCACGTTTCTTTTTTTTTTTCCTTCTTGTTCACACGAATGGAGTAAATAGACACAGGCGAGAAAATAGAAACACAGAGGGGTTGAGGTGCATAAGTATTAAAAAGCTACCTGGATTTCTTCAGTTTGCAGAGCTGAGATGCGTAGACATCTGAGAACAACTGCATTCATTGTCCTATATCCAGCTGGTATATTTTAAATATGGATGGTCAACAGAGCGTAAATATGTTGTGCGTGTGCATTCTGACAGCACATATATCAGAAGAAAGTTTCGCTAAAAAGCACATAAAACAATTGTCACAAAAACATTTTTTTCTATCACAGCTAGTCATCTGCCAGCAAGATGCCAGAAAAAGTGTTAAAAATACTGTATATATTCAGCTCAAAGTGTGTTTACATTTGCAATATGTTCTTTTATGTGAAAGAACAGAGACAGAATGAAAGGAGAATCCTCCCCTTGGTAATGACTATTTTAATGTCTGCCCAAAGCTTTGTAAATAATGCAGCACTATAAAATGTAGTCATAAGCAGTAATCATTATGTCTCAATAAAACCGAATAATTTTTCCATTTGACCCGCCGTATAAATGTCTATAAACATTTTCTTTATCTTCAAGAGTGATCCTTCTATTCATCTCCTAATACAAGCAATGTGAAGATTTATAACATCTACAAAATTACCCTGTAGTATACCTGGTTCCCTGTTTTGTCCAAAAGCTGAAGTCCTCAACAGGGATTTCCAATCTTCCAACAGATTGAGTCAAAGTCACAGAACAAATAGGCCATGAAAACTTATTTTGGTTACCTCTGTAAACTTTTTTCCTCAGTGGGACGCTGAGAGATATATTAGTGAAACTTACTTCTGTTCAAGAGGCCAAAGAGGCCAAAACCTCTTTTCATGTGATTCTCAGATGTTTCCTTGGGGAAAGGGCATGATGAGAAAGTAGTGGAGAGGTACGTCTTATATTAAATGAGAAGACTTTTCGGAGTGGCTTATTCAAAAAAAAAAAAAAAAAGGCAGTAGGTGATTGTTAAGCAATTTTATATTACACTGTCTGGAGAGAGAGATGGTAACTGATGACTGATACATTGTCAAGGAATTTTATCTTCTTGTTTATATGTAGTGTGCTGCTGTTATTTGGTCACAAGATATGACACATACTCCGTGTGCCAAACTGGGAAATATTTGCATTCTATTTGTTGGCATAGTGAATAACAGTGCATTTTGTGTGACAAATTACTTGCAGTTGGGTGAGATCAAAAGATTTAATGTAGGAGAGGAAAACAGTAGCAAACCTTATGTGATACAATACAGAATACCAACATAACAAAGGATTCCTCTGACGCTTCCTCCAGGATTTTAATTCTCAGGTGAAACTTCAATTGAAATATGTATTAAAAAGCTTAAAAGTTTGCATTTGCAGAAAGCAATGAATGACGAGGCGGAAGTCATGAGTGCCACGTTACGGCTCAGGCTTGGACTCCTGATTTTACAGAAAGCAAAGGCCAGGCATAAATGCATCAGGTTATCCCGGTGGGGCAAGAGAAGGTCATGCATCAGCTCTTCTCCAAGCTTTTGTTCTCCTCCCAACGCTTCCACACAGGCTCCACTTTCCCTGCAAAAGGAATCTGAGCGCGCTTTCCAGATGGGATCTCTGATGCACTCCAAGCAATACCAGCCAGCACGTTGCAGGCCTCAGGGCCCAGCGTGCTGCGCTGCAGAAGGCAGCAGAGATGCACCCTAGAGAAGTCATTAAGTCATGCCTGTGTAGGGGGTTTTAAGGAGTTGCAACTGTAGGTGAGACAGCATACTGAAAAGTCGTGCTTTACTGCTATTGTCTGAAGATTTTACAGGTCTATTTTCTGTTAATGTTGGTAATCAGGGGGAACAAGCCGGGCAGCTAATCAAGGGTTTTGATTTGCAGTGCCCTACCTCCAAGAGTACTGAGAGCGCTGATAGCTTCAAAAAGAGCCTTGGTAAAAGGTCGGAAAGAGGTGGTCTGTGTACAGATCATGTAATATAGTTATGAGCAATAGTTTCTTAGATCTTTTATGTGACTAAAAATCATCAGGAAATACTACAAAGAGTAGATTATCTGAAATCTTGCCAAGAGCCACTTCCCTGCAGTCTTCAGTTGGCATGCATATGAAGATGCAAACAGAGAATTAAAAAATGTTCTTCTGCAATTAGTCTTGTATGGATTCCATTTAGAAAGGTATAATGGGTCATCATGGTCTTTTAAGGTGTGAGCCCATGAGGAAAATGTGATTGGACGTCTCTCGTACATAGTACGGATAAATAACTTTTTTTTCCCCTGTTAATCACATACTTGGTCCTGTAGCTTGTAGCTACAAGATCTTGTGTGACTGATCTGAAGAAACAGCTACGTACTACTCTGTTGTCAAGGAAACGGTCCTAATCACTAGTTATACCATAGTAGTAAGATGTTTCTCATCTTCACGGTAAAAATGGGCCATTCTGCAAAGATATGGCAGAAAGGTGAAAACCAGCTGTAACAAACTGTTGACAAGAGTCTTTATCAGTGAGGGAAGATACTTCCAGCTTCTGGTTCCTGCTCCAAATACTGTTGGTCTATTTTATCGCATTATTATTAAATACACAGTCTTGGGAGCAGGGAGGTCTAAATCTCAAACTCTGTCCTGAGGACTACGCTGGAATTCAACTACAATGTTGCATTAGGGACTGCAAACCCTACCTAAATAATTTGAAAATAGCTTGAATATAATCACAGTGGGTTTTTTTTCTTAATAGATATGATATAATTACTTCTAAAACAAGGAAAGAGAAATAAAATCATATAATGATTTTATAAGAGAAAAATCATATAACCATGAATTGAAAAGGTTATCCTACATTGTCGACAGCTAAAGTTATTAAGATGACTCCTACTGAATCAGTGGTAAGTCAGTCTTTCTCTTTCTAAAGCAAACCTCAGAAGATGTAGAATTAACGGCATACTCATGATATAGGAGACAATACATTACATTTTGCAGATACCACTGAGGACATTTGGGGAACAGTATAAAACAATATAATCCATAGAAGGTAATAGCCTGATTTTCATTATTCTTCAAAGGAAGGAGGAAGGCTGTTAGTAGGCAGTAAAGCAGATATGCAATTTTAATATTGCATTTATGAAGGGAAACATATACTTGCTTGGAATATGTAAAGAACATGCATTAATGGGGACATAATTACTCTGTCCTGGCTACACTTGAAATACTGTGACCAGTTCTGGGCATCTCTGTATTAGGAATATATTGGGAAAAAAATTGGCGGTAGCTCTGAGAAGAATCTTTAAAAGTTTTTAGACAGCTTTGAAAGAAAAGTCACCAAGAGAAAGTCAAAGATCATATATGGTATGCATGTAGAAATAAGGACATCCAGATCATTCAGCAGCACCAAAAATCTGACCTTCAGAATTCATTTTTTTCCCCCAAATTCTTAAAGAAACTAAATATCTGGAACCTAATCCAGTGCGGCCATCAATGCAAATCTCTCAACAGACTGCAGTAGATGCTGCATGAAAGTCCAAAATGGAATTGAAAGTTTTAGATGCTTGTGAAGAAAAGAAAAATGTTAAATTAGACCTGAGTCAAATATTCCAGCTGTGATTATCTTTGAGTTTCATGGATAAGAACTTTACCTCCTCACTTGTGTATACTCTGATTTTGTAAATAAAGACGGAAGTGAATTCAGAAAGTCACTTTGATAAGTAAGAGTGAAAGAATTGATGCTTTAAAGAAAGTCCTTCAGACAAGAGTCAAAGGAACAAGTTAACGTTTTCAATGTTTTTCTTTTCAGATGTAACTACACTGAGACAAATTGAGGTAATTCTGGGAGTCATCTGGCAAAAAAAGGGATCTCTGAAAAATCGTCATGTGCTATCACTGTAGTCAGTAGAGACCTGGTAATTATAATGAAAAGAAGCTGTAGATGCATTTCCTCCTCAAGTAGGCTCTGTGTTGACTACACAGAGCAGCTTTCCGTAAAGCCAGTATGTTTAGATTGACTATTTCATGTATAGCCATCTACGTTGTGGGCAGTTGAAGTTTGGGTCAGGGAAAGAAGCTGAATCCGAGAAAACAGCATTACTGAGTTAGGGTTATGTATATGGGACAAAGAAGGCAACCTTTTTCATATTCTCTGCTTTAAAACTGGGGAAATAAAATGTCAGGAGAGAAATCACAGGGAAATTATCATGAATATAAATGCCTTTCAGTCAGCAGAGCATCAATGGAACTAATATAGGAGCTTGGATGTTTTCCTTTCAGGTCAATTGGCTGCAATCTGGCTTCACTCAACTTCTCCCCATGTGCTGAGATCAGTCTATTTCTGTCTCAATAGGCTCTGGTCGGTCTTGTTGCTTTATTGTATGACCAGGGAGTCTTTGCATCACACTACTCTTGTATTAGGGGTGGTAAGTATAGGAAAAAAACTGCCTATACAGGTCGCATTTACTCAGCTGTAGCGTTCATGCTCCTGTAATATAGTCCAGAAGAAAATGTCTACTTCTTGAGAAAGGAGTAGGCTTTGCAGAAGCCAAATTGTAAAAGCCCTGTGGGCTTTCTGAATCCAAAATCTGGAGAAATTGATTTTAAGCTGGAACATATAACTAAATAAGTAAATAAGTTATGCCATAATGGCCCATTAGAGTATAACAATATGTTGCCTTTTAGATAACTTTCAGTTTGCTAATTTGAAAATTGCAACCATATGAAAGCTTTCAGAGTGACAGCACATTTGTTTGTAGTTCGGTATTTGAATATGCCAAATATTGGTTCTATTAAGCTATTATAAAGCTAAACATCTACATCAGACACATTTTCTTTCTGCATGAACACAAAGGCATAATGTTCCATGTTTTGCTGATATCTGCATGATTAACTACATTTGTTTTCTGTTTACTACAGAAAGCTGTGCTCTGGAAAACCTATTTGAAACATTCAAACTTTCACTCAGGGACATTTCTCCCCATATAACGACCAAAGAGCAATAGATGTCAGTAATCAGAAACTTCTAAGGTCCCTGATTTTTACAGCCTCATTAGTAGTGTCTTAATTAGTTGTCACCCAGGTTAGTATTGACTTGTTAAGCTCATAGGGAATGCCCTGAAGGGCAAATGATGTGCTCTCAAAATGTCACATCCTGTATCCAGGCTCCATTATATGATACTTTTGTTACTCGAAGTAAGAGACAAGTGGTCTTAACTTCTGACCCCTTTAATTCTCTTAGAAGGGTCTGTGGATTCGCCTTTATTTCAGGAGAAAAGAGAGTATTATCTTTGAACATTTCAGGTAAGCTTATTCCTTTTTACAAATGAAAATTTCTGTTATGTATGTATACTTACACATCCTTTCATATGTCTTTCCAACTTAGGTATTTGTATCTTTATATGTGGTGTGCATGTATATATATGCATGTAAAAAGAAATACGTATATGTTAGAAAGGTAGCTGAAAAACGGTGCTGCTTAATGTATATAATTGCAAGCTACTAGATCTTTTTTATAGCTGCCCTGATGCTAATATAAATAAATAAATTGCTGTTTCTAGCCTAATTAGTGAATTTATGTCTGTATTGAGCAGGGGGGGCTGGGCAAGATGACCTCCAGAGGTCTCTTCCAATCTCAATTATTCTGTGACCCTGTTTACACACACAGAAACGTGCACACATGCACACACACATTTCCCAAGAAAAAATGGATTACAAAAATGCCTTAGAGATAACTAATTGGATATTTACATGTCCCAGGTGTCTTGATAAGGTGGAGATTAAAAACCCCACTGACTTAAAGGGAAGCTATATACAAGTGGTATATGTACCACAGGAACAGGGTCAAACTTCCTGGTGACCAGAGGGATGGTGCCTTTTATGACTCTGAACCTTGGCTTCCATGCTTTGGAAGAAGACGCTTTTGTACAGAGAGTAAAGTATTCGAAAACCTGCACAACAGTTGGAGCAAACTGTTTTACTTCATATTAATGTTACACACAAGTTTAATTATGATGATAATTATGGTATTGTCGTTGTTTCTCTTATTATTATTATTATTATTAATCCTGTTAGAATTCTGGATGACTTCAAGTCCTGATTTGCCTGTGTCAGCAGGAATCCCTACATCTCTTTGGATGGATGATGAATTTGTCGAAAAAGAAAACCAAAATTTATAATATGTTTGTTTAAAAGATGTGAATTCTTATAAAACAGTTATGGGTGGTTTGACACCAGCTAGGCTAATTTTTCTCTTATAAATGTAATCTAGAAAAACTAAAATGCTGTGATCTCAAAAAATTCTCTAAAGGATGCTACAGATTTGATCCTTATAAGTTACAAGCTATAGAGATACAATGCAAAAGCTACATTGGAGATCACAGGGCTGTGGTGAAAGGCTTTTTTTTTTCTTGCTTCTAAATGATATCTGAACCTCACTGATCTAAAATTTCCCCAATGTATTTTCTGACTGTGTGTCAGCTGCCCCTGGGATAGACCGGCCATGCATTCCTTTAAACCTTTAACCAGTAGTGGTAAAACTACCTGTGAGATGAAAGAGCTATGCTACTTCAGACAGTAAAATAGCTCAGACCATTACCAGCATATGATTCACACAAAAATACGTTATCCTATCTCTTCTTCACTGGTTTGGCAGACACACTGAATGGAGTAGGTTACTGAGGCAAAGGAGAGAAGTTTGCAGTGAGAGAAAAGGTGAAGAATAAATTAAAACTCACTTGAAAGAAATGAATAGAAGAGCCCTCCACCTGCCCCATCATCGTCTGCTGGAGTGACACACTGGGCAATAACACTCAGTGATCAAAAGCAGTCTCCTGGGTTGTCGATCTTTTAGGTGGAATAGTAGCTGGCACTAAAACATGTATTTTCTAGTAAAGAAGATTTTTTTTTTCTTCTTTGCTGGGAAATCCAGTGATGTGTTGCCAATACCTGGAAGGGATTCCACTCAAAAAATATGCTCCTTACCCTGAGATAAATTATTTCAGTAAGGATCTTTATTACAGAGAATAAAGGCAAGGTAGCAGGAGGTATGTTAGCTTATTTGCTTGCTTAGGCAGAAATAATTTATTAGAAAAAATAGCGAAAGAAAGAAGGAGCACACTACTTGATAAACACCTAAGCAACATTAAGTTGAAATTGTCATATGGCTTGTTACTGAAAATACCTCTCGTACATTTATCTTGTACAACAATTGTCGGCTGGTATGGTTTAAAAGGTCAGATATGTTAGGAGAATCGTTAGTACAATAAATCAAGATGATCTATTTGGACATAAGAGCCAAAACAAAAGCATTCAGTAGTTCCACGGTAGTGACCTGCGTCTGGGGGTGCAACAGGCTTCTCTCTTCCTGCGTGATGGCACTACAGGGTAGTTTTATATGGTGTGCTCTGCAAGTGAGAACACCCCATTATTGCTACTCCATCAATCAAACATTTCTCTGGGTAATGGTTTGGCCCCTCTTTGAGAGCAGTGCGGGCTGCACTGCTGTTTTGGGGACCCAGCTAACAAATCTTGAGGTAAACCCCTTCTTGTCCTTTCACATTGTAGTAGGGCCAGCAGCTACCAGAGGAGTACTTGCGGCCTTGCGCACACAAACTTGTTTCTGCTGTTGAGCAACCATCTGCTCCACAGGCTGTTGCTACTGATTTTCACCAACTATTCCAACAGATTTTCTAAATCTAGTTGACTTCTGGGGCAGGATGAACTCTTGCACTCCCTCATCTAGTCCTTTTAGCCTTCCCTTACAGTCATAAATTCTGCTAAGCAGGAAACTGTAGTGAGATACTTACTGAGAGTTATTGCTATTTTATAGCTTAATTAGTACAGTTAATTATATTTTGTAATTATACTATGTTTTGTTTCTATAAACATGGAGGTCGCATTATGTGTAGTCAGATCTACTGTAGAATTTAAACTAATGGTTATTTAATTATGAAGACAAATTATTTTTGCAGTTTTAAGGCAACATACTGTAAAAAAATTTGGGGATAATGTCCTGTATTGACCCAGGTTTTCATCCATATTTCATACAGACTCTGTCCTTTAAGATTCATTATGGCATTCCTCTTTTACTGAAGATGAATATGTTCCTTTTTTAAGTTTTCTCCATGGTCGCTTAAATCCCATACGGGAATCCAAAGTTATGAAATAATTACATAGTATGAGGAATTTTATTTAGACACCTGCTTTAAAATGAAGAAATAAACGCAAGAACTGTTGACTAGTTGACTGGTTTTTTTTACTATGTTAATGTCCTATTAAAGAAGTCTCTTTGTACATTATGTAGGGAGGGTTTTTTTATGCTCAAATGTTCAAGTTAATATGCATAGTACTTTGATAAAAGGTGTTGCAAAAGCTAATCATCTTTTAAAGTTATCTTTTATTTTATTAGCAGAACAAATCATGGTTTTGCATCTAAATGCACGCTGATAAATACACCAGCATAAAAACATGGCTTCCTGAAAGAACCTCAGCATATGAATGTGAATCTGATTCAGTTTGGGGCGTAAGTTTTTAATTATGCAGTTCTACAAATTCAGCTGACATTTTTGATTGCTATTTCCATTCTATTCTCTTGATGATTTTGATCGCGATAAAGTTTTTAATTTCATGACTTGGTGAATTTAATTTCATAGCATTGGTGAATATGACACCTTGGACTTTAATTAGAAGAATTTAGTAAAAAAGAAGTGCACTGCCTCTGAAATCTCATAACACTGAATTCATCATATACGTTATGTAATCTTGTAAGAGAAGATGTTATGATAATGTACACTGATATAATCACATGAATGGATGAATCATTCAGGGAAATTCTATCAGCATAATAGGTATAATATTTTATAAGAACTGACAAAAAAATTGTAAGCACATTTACAGTCGGAATGGCTTCACACCGCAGTTCACTACACAGGTTTGCTGTTACACTGCTTTTTTAACTGCTTGTTTTTCTGATGCCAGAACATCTCACATTGCTCATAATTTTGCAGACTTTTACAGTTTCATACCTCTGAAGACATTAAACTTCACATGTAAAAGCAAAAACAAACCCCAGAAATCTCTGTCATGAAAGATAAGCCATTAAACAATTGCAAATTTCTAATTCTTTCTTGAAACTCTTTTGGTGTTCTTATGAGAGCACAGCCCATCATATGTTCTATAACCAGGCACAGAGGAGAGTAACTACTACAGAAAAAGTTCCAGTAAATATAGTAGATAATACCCTTGCTTCTTTTCAGCCATTATGGGATAATTTTTAACTGTTTTTCAAAGAAACTATTAACTTGTATTCTGTATTTTATGCAATGAATGTTTGCATTTAATATATCCAATGTTAATGAATATTTCATGCATATTTTTGTTAAAGTATAATGCAAACAACGTCATTTTCCAGTCACACATTTTGGATTCAGTCAACCGAAAATATTGTGAATCAAACTTATGACTCGTGTATGAACAACAGTGACCTCATGTGGCTATTGCTTCAGGGATACATGTATCAGGCAGTACAAAAGGAGCACAACTATCTACACAGCAGGAATATAAAAACGGTAAGCGATGCCCATTGTGGTTCATTATAGTTCTTTGTTTTGGTCTTAAGACAATGTTAACTACAGTAAGTTCATTACAGTACTGCTTGAGAAAGGAGCTTGATGAATGCAGCCATGAAATTGGCCAACAAGCTCTGCTATACGTAGTTAAGGTTTGCCTAACACCATGCTCAAGAGTTTCTGACTTTTTCCCCGATAACCCTGTATCAGTTAGAGATCAAAAAGTTTTTAACTTGGTATCTAGAAGTTTTGGGGTTTTTCTTCCTCCCCTCCCCTCCGCAGAGAGCAGACTGCTTCTGGACCTAAATGTCCCTAGTTAAAAAGCCATCCCATAAGCTGGAACAGACAGAAGGACACTGGAAGAGTGGAAGAGCAGTAAGCAGTAAGGTTGTGAATTCCACTGTCAGGGGCTTTCTACCATGCTGGATTTTATAGAATCGTAGAATGGTTAGAGCTGGAAGGAACCTTAAAGACCATTGAGTTCCAACCCCCCTGCCATGGGCAAGGACACCTCCCACTAGACCAGATTGCTCAAAGCACCATCCAGCCTGGCTTTGAACACCTCCGGGATGGAGCTTCCACAACTTCTCTGGGCAACCTGTTCCAGTACCTTACCATGCTCATAGTGAAAAATTTCTTCCTAATATCTAAAGCTACCCTCTTTCAGTTTAAAACCATTCCCCCTCATCCTATCACTACAGTGACTGATAAAGGGACCCTCCCCATCTTTCGTGTAGGCCCCCTTTAGGTACTGGAAGGGCACTATAAGGTCTCCCCGGAACCTTCTCTTCTCCTGGCTGAACAACCCGAACTCTCTCAGCCTGTCTTCATAGGAGAGGGGCCCCGGCCCTCTGATCATCTTCCAACATGCCATTGCTGAAAAAAAAAAAAGACGTTGACTAATTGGAGTGAATTCAGCTGAGGACCACCAAGATGATTAAAGGCTGGAGCATTTGATATATGAAAGAAGGTAGAGAGAACTGGGTTTGTTTAGCCTTGAGAAGACAGGGGGATCTTACTGCTGTCTTCAACCACATAATGAGGGTGTGTAGAAAAAAGGAAACTAGACTATCCTTGGAAGGCAGCAATGAAAGGACAAGGGACAACAGGCACAAGTTACAATAGGGGAAATCCTGAGTATGTATTAGAAAGAATAACAGCAGAGTGAGTGTAATCAAAGAACTGGAGCAGGTTTCCCAGAAAGACTGTGAAATCTTGCCTTGAGCAACCTGCTCTAAGCTGCCTGTACTTTGAGCAAAGATGACCTCCAGAGGTGGAGAACCAAATGCAGAAATGTTTAAATTATATATAGCAGATGACAGTTCCACCAAATTACCCTGATTTGAAGGAGATCCCTATCAGCACTATAAAAATGTTGCATTGGATTATTGAAACTGATGAGTTTAATGGTTTTGTTTTACCAGGAATATTAGTGGGAGTGCTTTCACAGGAGACAGCTGAGTAAACAGCAGTCTCCAAATCCCCAATACAAAGCATCCATTTTCACCCAGGTCAGAAATAGGACATTGCTAACTATTTTCTTGAATAGGTACAAAAATGCATGTGTGTGTGGAGAGAGAAAGAGAGGGGAAAACTGAATGGCTGGAAAAGCAAGTAACAAAATTAAAAAGGGAGTAAAAAGTATCATCCCAGCAGAGTAAGTGTACTTGAAGAGAAAGCTGTACAGTCAAGACAGTAGCTGAAAAAGCCTTTGGACTGTGAACACATAAACCTTCTGGTGGTTTAATTCTTCCTGTATTCAAGATACCAGGATGATTGCATTCACATTAATAGGATATCACGAAAAATGCTTGATTCTCTCAATACAGCATCCTCTGAATTAGAACTACCAGCTAGATCTTTATTTTATGGGTAGTTAGGGAGGAAATAATAACCTGTATTTATTAGAACAGAGAAAAAATATCTCCATACCTAAATTATCCAACCAGCTGGATCCTCTGATCCAACTTGGACAAGAGAATCCTGTCATTTTTATTCAAAGTCTCTAATTTTAAGATTCTCACAGTATTTATCTAGAAAGTGTTTCCTTTAACAACACACAAAAGGAGTAGTGAGGCAATGGCCTAGATTATGCATCTGCTTTGGCAGACAGCTCTGAGCTGCTGAATTCCAGCTGCAGAGGGAAAAATGTGAGTTGCCAAAAATATTAACCTGTCTTTATGGCCAAAAAAATCATTATTTTTGTTTTAGATGAATGCTTGCTTTCCTTTTCTCTCTCTGCTTCTTGATCTAACGCTCTTAAACTGGGAAGGAAAGATAGCATGAGCGTGACTGCAGAAATAAAGGAATAATGTTGCTTTTTTTGTTCTTTTTGACTCACAGTACAAATCAGCCAAATCTGGCAACTATTTTTCTAACATTCTTCTACATCATAAGATTTTGGTCAACAAAGATTCCTGTAAAGTGGTGAAATTTGGCCTTAATTAAGCATTTGTTTAGTTTGAAATATGTAAGAATTCTCACAAACGAAAACACGGGGTTTTCTGCAGATTTTTGTAGGTTTTCTTCCTCAGCTCAAAACCATTCCTATATTTAGCACAACCTTTGCAACAAGGGAGCGATCTGAATTCTAAGATGACTGATATCAGTATACCTTGTTCTTTTAAGTGGTGAAATCTTCTGCCCTCCAAGTTTTCCATTTCAAAGCAGAATTAGTAGTCAGGTCCTTTACTCCTGAAGGATTCTACCTGATGATTAAGGGAAGCAGGATTTCACCCCCTGTCATACAAAAGAGCTCCTACATACTTTTACTGGCTGCTATATTGCACTTCAAATGTAAGAAATAAGTCTCAGTAGTACATGTGCATAAAAGATACTTCTCTGAGAGAACATTAATCTTGTGTCCATAACCATCCATCCTCTGCAAGACTACGTGCCTTTTCTAGATGCTGTGACACCTTCAATTTTAAAATGAAGTAAAATAAAATAAAATATAGACAATGAGTCATATATAAGCAGACTAACAGCTCTACAACTCTCTCACTTTCTCACTCTCTGGTGGGGATCAATCTCTTCTCCCAAGTAACAAGTGATAGGACAAGAGGATATGGCCTCAAGTTGCACCAGAGGAGGTTTAGATTGGATATTAGGAAAAATTTCTTCTCCTAAAGGATTATTAAGGATTGGAACATGCTGCTCAGGGAAGTGGTTGACTCACCATCCCTGGTGGTATTTAAAAGATGTGTAGAAGTGGTGCTTATGGACATGGTTTACTGGTGGTTTTGGCAGTGTTAGGTTAATGATTTGACTCGATGGTCTTAAAGGTCCATTCCAAGCTAGACGATTCCATGATTCTAACAGGAGAATGGAATAATTCTTATCTAGGTTCCCTCTCCCTTTCCCATGGAAGGTCGCACCAGATGGTCTTCCAAGGTCCTTTACAGCCTGGGTTATTCTGTGATTCTATGACTCTGTGATTTTCATTTATCCCTTAAAAACTACAGGGATGCTCTTTTCATACTGAAGTCAATTGCAAAATTCATATTGACTTCAAAAGGAATAGGACAAGGTCTGCAAGTTATAAAAATACATTTCCAGACAGAATAGAATGAAAATTTAGGTAATGATTTGGAACTTCTCCAATTGCAGCTTAAGCCTTGAAAACAACTGATTCCTTCTGAAAGTCTTTGTAGCTGAACATAAAAATTCTTGTTATAGTATAGCAGCCTGACATCACACAAGCATAAGTAATGACTTTTGCACCAAAGAAACAAAACACCTTCTGGTTTTTAGTTCTAGAACAGGGGAAAAAAAAAAAAGAGTACGCTCGGCTTTGTCTACGTGAATTATAAATTAATGTTTGTTTTGATACTCTTACTTCATTTTTTTGTTTGCAATTTCTTCTTTGACCCATAAAATTACCTAAAGAAAAATTTTCCACACTGCTTTAGAATGGTATGCAAAAGTTACTCAAAAGACAGGTTGATGAAAGCACTTAATAATTTGTTTCAAAATTAATACAGTAACCCTGAGTACAGATAATCCCTCAGTTTCCTTTTTTTTTTTCTTTTCAGTTTCATGGTAAAAAAAGAAAGTAACAGTTGAGAGGAATAGATACGAATGAATTATCCTACCTCTCCTTACCAGCAAAAGCAAATGTCATAGCATCAACCTGAACTGATCAGAAGTAGGAGCATAGAATTTGCAATACTGAAAGAGACAATTTGTCCATCAAGTCCTATAAAGTATACCTGGCTGAGCCCAGTAACTGAAACAGTACAGAAAGAGGAAAACAGAGACACGGAATACTCAAATAGATAATGTTTTCTTTAATACTGTCTATGCAGGTTTTATGTAAAATATTTTATTGTTTTTTAATTCTGATGCTTGGAGATTGCCACTTAATATGTTACGATAATCAGATGCTGAAGAAGCCAGCTGCTTTCACAAGCAGCAGCCATAGCAACCAATCTCTTCCTGCGTTGGGAGCCAATTCCACAATTTATAAGTAATTCCGTGGGGTTTTTTTCCTGTATTATAAAGCCAGTCGAGCCATTCAGCAAAATCTTAAACTTCAGGAATATACATTTGGCTATGTTAAGACAGTCAATACAAAAAGGAAATTCTGTATCTTCAGCATGACTAAAGTTGCAATACCTATGTATGAGGAAACGCTATCATTATTTTTTGTTTTCCTTCATTACAAGGATATCACCTGATAGTGTAATTTAGCAGTGATAGTCTTCTGGTGTCTTTCTAGGTCCGGTCTTGCAAAAGTCTGAAGATGGAAGCTGGTTAAGATTATTATCAAGGCTGCATAGAAGACTTCAGTAAAGCTTATAAATTACAAGTGTGACTCAGGAATCCATGCAATTAATGTCCATTTCAGTGAAAATGAAAAGTGCTTAAAGGCTGATTTTGATTCCTAAACATTGTATATAGTAGATGTCTGAGGTGATGTTCAAGACAATCGTTAAATAGTACTAGTCAAAGAACATGTCATGGCAATTCTTCATTTAATATTACATTACCAATTTAATAGCTGTTAGGGAAAACCTCTACATGTGGAGAAAATCACTTGTTTTCCCTCAAATTCTTGCTGTAATTAAACAGTTTTTTCACTAATCTTCAGACAGCTTAGATATGCCTTGGGGAAAGAGGAATTAAAAAAAAAAAAAAAAGAAAAGGTGACTCTCACGGAATCACGGAATTTTCAGAGTTGGAAGGGACCTCTAGAGATCATCTAGTCCAACTCCCCTGCCAAAGCAGGATTGCCCAGAGCACATTACTCAGGACTGCATCCAGGCGGGTCTTGAAAAGCTCCAGAGAAGGGGACTCCACAACCTCCCTGGGCAGCCTGTGCCAGTGCTCTCTCACCCTCACCGTAAAGAAGTGTTTCCGTGTATTTGAATGGAACTTCCTGTGTTCTAACTCGTGCCCATTGCCCCTCGTCCTGTCACTGGGAACCATTGAAGAGAGCCTGGCTCCATCCTCCTTCAACCCACCCTTTAGATACTTGTACGCCATAATAAGGTCTCCCCTCAGCCTTCTCTTCTCCAGGCTAAAGAGTCCCAGCTCTCTCAGCCTTTTCTCACAAGGCAGATGCTCCAAGCCCTTAATCATCTTAGTTGCCCTTCGCTGGACTCACTCCAGCAGTTTCCCATCCCTCTTGAACTGGGAAACCCAAAACTGGACACAGTATTCCAGTTGTGGCCTCACCAGTGCAGAGTAGAGGGGTCTCCATGTCTTTGTTTTAGGAAGTCTCCTCCTAAGGAGAAATGCACAACAAGTAAATTTATCTCAGAGACAATGGTACTGAAAATCTCAAATCTATTGATGAATTTGAGTGAAATGCCCCCTGTGGAGACACAGGTTCGTGACCCAGAGTAGAGACTGTCTCTGACCATCTCATATATCGTGATCTGAGGCAGGGGGGGCAGTGCTTTTACTCATTTACTTATGTTTGCTTTGTATGAACTGAAACATTGCCTAGATATTTAAGTCTGGAACCAGGTTCACCAAACCTCACAGCTGCAGAATATTTCTTTAAATCTTCCTTTCATAGTTTTAGCTAGGTTTGTAAGCCTAGTAAAGAATTTGTGTAATAATTTAGCCCAATTTCTAGTAACTTATCACAGAGGGCAAGCCAAATCCAGACTTTTACTCAAGTAAGTCATTAGCAAAGATCACTGAATCATATCAGGATGACTGGAATGTTTATATCGATGATACCCCTGCTCTACGCAAACAATTATTTTAATCAGTGCCTGCGATACAGCATACATTAATTTAATTAAGAGATAATATGAATTGAACAGAACATTGTCACAGGATAATAGTCTCTTGCTTCTACATGAATGCTAAGGCATTTGAAGAACTAGTAAAGGCACACTGAAACATTTATTTTCAAAGAAGAAATAATTCTCGTTACGTGGTTCTTGTAACTTGGCTATAATAATTTTTACTGCATCAATATTTTTATGTAAATCTGAAGCTTGAGCTACATCTAGGATAATTTGGTGCTTGCAAAGTAAGGAGTTTAACCCTACTATTGCGCTTAGAAAGAAAACACAGAATGTTTGCCTTGAGTGAACTCCAAGTTCTCATTTTTCCAAAAAGCTATTTCCCATTTTTTCCTTGATTTTCCCCACCCACAGAAATGACTTACTTGGGTCATTTCTATCTAATAAATGCGTTCATAGCCTCATAGCGTTGATTCTGAACTTACCTGACTCTGGCAGATTTATTGAAATTTTCTATGGAAGACATTATCGTAATTTAATCTTTCCCCTAAATAGCTCTCTTTAAACCTCTATGTTATTTTGTTATTGTTTCTAGCATGTTAGTTGTACTTGATTCAGATTCTCTGCTGTGTCTGAATATACATTGAGGAGATAACTGCTTCTTAAAGTTTAAGTATGTAATGATAAACAGCAGGCCAAGTGAACAGTTGACAGGGGGGTTTGGGTTGGGTTTTTTTCACTTTCTAATCACTTCCCAGGATATGAAACTATCATGCCACTTCCCTCATAAATTTCTCATGTTCCAGCATAAAATGGATTATTTTTCTGGGCCACATGCTATGCCTTTTGGAACCCTGCTCTCGAGATGGTTAGATAGCTTCTAATTTCCAGCCTGAATTCATTCCTCACCAATGTACACTGATTTGTTTTATGTCAGTCCTGTCCTTCATTGTAAGTCACTTTTACATCTTTCTGGTATTTACCTTATGAGAGAACAATCAACTCCCTTCTCAGCCACATGATTTTAATGGCATTTATTCTAATTTATATCTGGAAAATAAAGATCTCACATAAACTGTTTCAGGAATTCTGCCATGATTTTAATAGCAGTACAGAGTTCTCTAGCATGAAGGTAGTTCATACCTGTAAAACAGTTTAAAACACCTTCCTCAAAAGAGTTTGGCTTATATTGATTCTTTTGTCTCACTTATTTTTCTGCAGTCTCCCATGGCTTTAACATTCCCTGCAATCCCCTCTTACCTGCCCTTATTTCTTCCTTTTCTGGTCAGTCCATACCCTGCAGCACCTCTGCTCCACCGTGTTCATATAATATTCAGCCTCACGTCAAGAAGCGGTACCAGGATGTTACAGTGAAACAAGCACTGTTAGTTCAGTAAATAGCCTAACTCTCATTACAGGGAGTTTTTTTAAGACTTAAGAAAGAATTCTTAAAAAAAGAATTTTTTAAGAATTAAAAAAACAATGCAAACAATTGACAAATTGTCAAATTGAGGTGTTCTTCCTGTAGATGGAGTACGCACAGGGGAAAGCACAGTGGTAAATGAGGACAATCAGATTAATAAGTAAAGAAAGGTGACATTATGGGCCTAAATTCTTTGCAGAATTAGAGTTACTACGCAGATGGTGTTATTCTGCATCTGCTCAGCTTGCAGGTACACACTAGCTCCTAATTACTCCTCGCACAAAATTCCTTCGAGGCTGGTTTCTTAGGGAGGACTTTCAAAGGCACTTCCAGTGGGACTTTAACATCTAAATCCCTTGACTGTTTTTGAAAATTCAAAACGGAGTATCCGGCAAGAAGTGTTGGAGTAGAAATCTTCTAGAAGATAGAGCTAATAATTCCCTCTTTTAGTTATGACTGTTCTTCCATACTCTAGCAGATTTGTATAACTACTTGATATCATTATGCAAAATGTATAGTTTCCTTTTGTTTTATTTTATTTTTCAAGTTTTCTTTATTCTTCCTTTTTGAAAAGCATCTTATTCTTTATGGTGTTTTGTCACCTTAAAATTCAGAATTGTCCAGGAGTCATTTAATGGAACTGTCATATTCTCTGAGTACAAGGGGCCGAACAAATGACAAATCAATGCCTAAAATACTTAAGATCTGATATGCAAAATTCAGCATGTAGAATGCAAATAACTCAAGAATCATCTTGGTAGGGTTACTGTTCTGATAAAGAATATTATAGGTGAAAAAGGTACATTTCAGAAATTGAGATAAGTAAAGATACTTCACCACTTAAATTCTAGACCAACACAGAGCAATTAAAAGAGTAGTTTCGTATTCTAACTAGAGAAAAGCAGCTCATGAAACAGCATCAGTCCTGACACAGCATCAATTTTCCATTCTTGCTGCTTATCAGCCAGCTGCTGAATTGATTCTTTATGCTTTGGGTGATGCCCAGCCAGAGAACAGAGAAACGCTGCAATGTAGTTGCAAGAATCTCATTCTACCTTCTCTTCTGCTCCCTTTCCCTGTCAAATATCCTGCGCAGCAAATTCACCATGCGTGTTTGGGGTACGTCAGCACACCTGCAAAGGAATATAGATCCAGCCAGGTTCACTGCAGGCGTGCAGAAGTAACCCCAAGGAGCTTTTTGAAAAATATAGATTCGCTTTTCTTCTCAGGTTCACTGCAAAATGTGAGAGCAACCCAGTTATCATCATCAGATTTAAGCCAGTCTGCATCGCTGAGAGAGATATCTCTACTCTGCATTCTTTTTGTCCGAGAATGCTCTATTATCTTCCGTTATCACCAAATTTGGCCCCAAAATGTTGTCAGAAAGGCTTTGTTTATAACTTAAGTTGCTCTGTGTGTAAAGAAACGTGAAGTAAATAATGTAGGCAAAATGAAGTTAAGAATGAAATAAGAAATTTTATTCTCCTCCTCCCTCCAAGCTCACAGTAGACGATTAAAAAAAAACCCAAAGATTTCTGACTTAATGTTAGCTCCTTCAAGCATTTGTGTTATTCAGTTAAAATGCATTGAGCAATAAAAAATGCATGGCGTACACATGGCATATGCAATAAAAGTAGCTACACAGGCTACTTGGCAACTTAGCTGTTGTAATTACAAATGGCTCCGTCTCTTGCTTTTAATTCATATATCATTACGTATCAATAGGGACTAATTTGTAAAATGCCTCACGGGCCTTGATTGACACTAACTGACTGGCTAGCTGTAGCTGCCTTAATGATAGACATTTGCAACAGTCTCAAGGGTAAAAAGATCAGTATTATGCAACTTGTGATATAGCTCGCTTGCATCTTCGAGTCTATGAAGACTAATAAGTTACAGCAATGGAACTTAACGTGGATTACCGTTCTCCTCCCAACTCACATGTCATTGGAAGGATTCGCTTTTTTTCAGAAGTATTTAACCTCATTATAATTAAAGGCATTATCTTCAAACACAGGTTCTTCAATTAATGTTTTTGGTTTGTCAACATAATTACTGCAATTGGTTTACTATGCAAATTCTGTGACTTTCTGAATTCATCTCATACAGAGATTGTTAAGCCAGTATTAAACTGACTGTGCTAAGATGTCCTTTTCTTCAAAAAAAAAAAAAAAAGAATTATCACAAAATTATCCACAGAGAACTGTGCTAAGATCATGTCTGACAGACAAGAGTGTGGGACCAAAAATTACTGCACTTTTCTTGGTGGATAAAAAAAGCTAAAAGGATAGGATATTCACCTTTTCTTTGCTGAAAGAACTGAGATCCACCCCCCAGAGTCCTGCACACAAGATCTTTGGGGTTCCGTTCTAACACTCAAAACTTTTACAGCCAGTTGTGAGAAATGCCCTGAAGGTACCACACCAGCCGGAGACAACTAAGTGCAAGTGCCAGCTTCACAGTATGAGCTAAAGCCCTAATACCACCACTCTTTCCCTCACATGTCTTTTTTTCTACTTTTTCTTTTCCTGATTCTTTCTCTTTTAGTCTTCTGTATAAATAAGAGCCTGGTTTTGCCAGCCACAGCTTCATCTCATAGCGGTTACTAAAGAAATGTTCTGGAAAAAATGTCCTGCTGGTAGAGGTTTTCCCAGCCCCACATGGAGACTATCTATCTGCTGAGAAATACTTCATCTTCTTCTGGCTGACAAAAGTAACCTCTTCAGGCAGCACAGCTGTGAGCAGAAAAGGATGTGTGTCTCTGGTGGAGTGACCAGACATCCTGGATTAGCTCGGGCAGCCTCTCAGTTCTCCCCGTAACCAAGTGTGCTAATGAATTTGAGGAAAATTCATATTTTAGAAGGTTCACACCATCTTTCTGAAGGGCGGGTTAGAACAGCACGACCTCTCTTCAGACCACAGGATCCTTTTCTCATTATGGGCAAAGACACTTACCCGTTCTCAAACACCTTGCAAAAAAACAATTAGGGAAGGGAAGCTCCAACCCAGGCCTTGAGTCTCGCACTGGGTCATGCATGCCCGAAGGAGGAATGTGCCTTCTTCAGGTTGGCCAAAAGGAGAGCACGGTCTTCATTATAGTTAAAAAAAAAAAACAGTCCATAATTCAAGTGAAGCTCAGAAGCAGAAGCTGCATTTTCTTTTTTTTTTTTTTCTGCTCTTTTTATTTTCTTTTTGTCTGTGTTTATCTTCTTTTGTTCTGAAGGACACAGACTGCAACAACAGCATCTATCTAAACCACTTTTACTTTTTTTTCTCTATCCCAAATGGACAGCTATTACCATCTAAAAGCTGTGATATAAGAAGTCTATTTCTAAAAGCTTTAGAGCAAAAGCAGAGAGTAATAGAAAAAAAATGCTATTTAAAATTAGCCTTGTTTAGTTCCTTATATGTCATAAAGTTTAACTGTTTTCTCTTTTCATTTCTGTGTCTTTAATAAAAGTTAAAAAGATTTTGGATAGCGTTTATTATCATGGTACTCAAATTCTGAACTTTACTTAGCTGTACACGGTATTACAAAGTAACAAGGTTATGAGAACAACTTTGTAAAGCCCATCCAACCTATTCCATCTGAATTAATGCAGCACTACTATATTTTTCTAGGTTTTCTATTAGCACCTGTCATTGTACTACCCAAGCTCCTAAACAGACTTTTTAGAAAGAGAATGCCATTAAATAACTTTAATAACATGCTGGGTATAAATTAACCTCATAAAATGGGTATTTTAAGGTTTTCAAATTGTAGTGCCCTCCCTGCTTTCAGGATCCTGGTAATATATGTCTTCCCTTATCTCTTCCTTGTAAGATTTAAAATTAATTCCTTTCTTAAAAAAATGCATTGATTCCAATCCTTCTGTCTGCATCTCTTTGTCCACCATAGGAGAAAGGGTTTAGCTTGGCTAGATGCACACGTATCTTGCTCACGCATCAACTGTTTATCTCCAGAACTGATTTTCAGAAATTAAAATGCTGATTTTAGACAAGTTTCATTATTTGAAGGCATGTACCCAACATAAATCAAACTCAGTTGTGCTCAGAAAAATTAACAACCAGAAGAATGTGTAGAGAAAGGGTATGGTCTGGACAGCACGGAGCCATTTCCTTTCATAAACTTTATTTGTAGTTCAGTTAACTGGTCAATGGGTTTTTTTTTGATGGTGTATTTGGACTCAAAAAGTTAAATTCTAATGAGAAACATTCTCCTCTGAGGGTGACCTCCAGCAGCTGCTCCCAGCAGGACAACAATGGCTCCAAGTTCTTGCCCAGCTGGTCTTGAGGGGAAGAAAATCCCAAGAAGGGGGAACGATGTAACATGAATATTTGTGATGGCTTTTAAAATGAGAAAGACAAGCTGCGGTGATTTTGTCTGCAGTTAGATGAAAATTAAAGTACTTGGTGCAAAATGGCATATTACATATGGCATGAAAGTGGAAAACTTCCCATATTATCCCTGCACTGGGATATCCCAGTCTGGTCTTTATTGTTTAAATCACGCAGATTGGGATTTAAATTAAATCTGTATCTCATACATCCTGGGGGAGTCTTTCAAGCGTTGCGCTTCTGGGAAAGACATGTCAACCACAACCACTTTTTACAAACCAGTCCTCTATTTCCTTGTCTTCTATATAAATTAACAAAGCGCTATCTATTACTCTGCTGTTAACAATGAACATAATTAATAATAAATATTTATCATTATTTTACCTGAAGTGAATTTCTTTTGTTTTGCTTTTTGATTTGATGAAATCTAATTTTAATTTCTGGCATTCATTTTCTGCACAGCTGAAGGGGAAAAAAACTCTTATTTCCCAGCCCCCACTTTGCCATCCCAACCTTCTCGTTGCCATCCTAACAGAGCAACCTGGTAAGCACGTAGAGAGGAAGACATCGACAGGAATGTAATCGTTAAGAGGGCAATCAGTTTTAAAATAGGTGTGCTCTAATTTAACACCATCAACCTTTCTGGAGTTCCATTTATGGGAATGTATTTGAAAGAACAAGAATTCAAAGCCTGAACTTAAAAAATACTCATTTTGTAATGCAACTAGCAGTAAACATGCATTCATTCATCACGTAAGTATTTACAGGAGTAAAGCGGCTCTTTTGACGGCAGTAAGAAGGCTTGGGGAGAATACTTCGGCAAAACCTATCAACACTCTCTGAGCTCTCTTAAGTGCTAGAATAACATAAAACTTCAAAGTTTGCCAAACATTTGCATGAAGGAAAGAACACTACTCAGAGATAGGAAGCATTAATAAAACGAATGGATACATTTAGTCTTCTGAAGACTGGTTATTCATAAGGTTCTCAGGAGATGTAGCAGGAGAAGCCTTGTGTATCCAAACTTTAGCTCTCAGATATATCAAAACTTGAAACTTGAAGGAGTGCTAGAACAAAATTTAAAGGTTTTGGCAATGTCAGATAAATTAGTAGGCAGGGCCATGATGTTTAATAGGAATGTTCCTGAAACTTGGAAGGTTTTAAAGTCAATGTAACAGATATGTAAAACACTAATTTAAGATTTTAACAGCCAACAGGAAGTTGCTTCTCTGAAAGAACAAATTAGAAAGAAGTGTTTTTCATGTCTTTTAGCTACAGAAGCAGTGAAACCCTGGTGAAAACTCAAATCTAGTAAATAAGCTAGAGCAGTATGGTGTAATAGGTATTGCGATGGCCACTTTTTGGAAAAAAGAGCGTCAGCTTTTCACACAACAATGCTGCCCTCATGTCTAAACATGACATCCTTCCCTGCCCTAATAGGAAAATGGGTGCCCCATTCCTTTATCATCTCATGTCCACAGAATCACTGGAGGAAATGCAGGCAGGATTATTTAATGATTATGTGTTGGGAAAGAGAAAGGGTTAGGGGAAAGTGAAGAGCTTGGAAAAAAAGGGAAAGAAGCTGCTTTTGGAAGAGTGACTGCAGGAGGCTGTAGTTATTAGTGGGAGGAGGAAGGGATGGGAGCAGCTTTTGGTAGCAGCTTTTTGCACTGGAGATGCTGTGCCTCTTCTCAGGGACCCTGAAACCCTGGAGTTGGCCATAGCTAACCTGAGGCAGCAGCAACATCAGTAGGTAAAACGACCCATGACTGAACATGACCTTGAGGCAATTTCCATTGTAAGAAAAAGAAAGAATTAAAGATGCACTGCAAATAACCTGATAATACTGAGAATCTTTGTGTCAAGCAGTTTGCATAGTAAAGATCTCAGCAGCTTATGAGAGTGAAATACAGAAGGTGATGTGGAGGGTGTATGGACTTAGAGTCAAAGGCTAAGTCCAAACCAAGAGCTGAATAGAAAGGGTAAAGGTATGTTTTCACATGCTCCCACACCTTCATTGTAGATGATCTAAAAAAGCTTTCACTAGACGCTGAAACATTTGCATTACTTCTCCATGCTTCCCACTATCAGGAGAGGTTGAACCCAGAAACCTGATTTGACATAAAGAAAAACCAAACCAATGATTTTGCCGCATGCTGCCCTGTCAAAATACAAGATCAAATCTTAGCCCTGTGGAAATGTCCACCAGGGCTCCCAGGTCTAGGATTCCTGGGGGCTGGCCTTAGCAGTAAAGAGTGAAGCAAAGAAGGCATTCAGTAACTCCGCTTTCTCTTCATCCTACATTGACAGGGCATCCACCCCGTTCAACAGCGGGCCCACGTTTTCCCTAGTCTTCCTTTTGCTACTGATGTATTTGAAGAAGCTCTTCTGGTCCAGATTTAATTCCAAGTGGCCTTCCTCATTGCATCTCTGCATACTCTGACAATGTGCCTATACTCCTCCCAAGTGGCCAGTCCCCTTTTCCACATTCTGTAAACTTCCTTCTTTCATTTGAGCTTTTCCCAGAAACTCCTTGCTTCCTGCCTTCTTTGCCTGATTTCTCACTCAAAGGGATGCACCAAGCTTGGAGGAAGTGGTGCTTGAATATTAACCAGCTCTCTTGGACCCCCCTATCTTCTAGAGCCCTAACCCATGGGATTCCTCCAAGTAGATCTTAGAAGAGGCCAAAGTTAGGTCTCCTGAAGACCAGGGTTGTAATTCTACTTTTTGTCCTGCTTCTTCCATGCAGGATCCTGAACTCCACCATCTCACGGTCACTGCAGCCAAGGCTACCCCAAACTTTCACTTCCCCAGCGAGTCCTTCTTTGTTTGTTAGTACAAGGTCCAGCAGCACACCTCTCCTTGTTGGCTCCTCCACCACCTGTGTCAAAAAGTTATCTTCAGTGCTCTGCAGAAACCTCCTGGACTGCACATGCCTGGCTGTGTTGTCTTTCCAGCAAATATCAGGGTGGTGAAGTCCCCCATGAGAACCAGGGCCTGTAACTGTGAGGCTACTTTCAGCTGTCTGTAGAAGGCCCCATTGACTTCCTCTTCCTGATCAGGTGGTCTGTAGTAAACGCTCACAACAGTGTCACCCATATTGGCCTGCCCCGTAATTTTTACCCATAAGCTCTTGACTTGTTCTTCATCCACCCCCAGGCAGGTCTTGATACGTTCCAGCTGCTCTCTCACATAAAGAGTAACTCCACCACCTCGCCCCACTGGCCTCTTTCCTAAAAAGTACATAGCCATCCATGACAACATTCCAGTCATGCGAGCGATCCCACCCTGTCTCTGTAGTTGCAATTAGATAATGGCTCTGCGACCAGACACAGATCTCTAGTTCTTCTTGTTTATTCCCCATGCTGCATGCATTGGTGTACAGGCATTTCAGAGAGGTAATCGAGCATTCAGGTTTCCCTGGAGGGGTGCAAGAGGATCTACCATAGCCACACACACTCTTGAGGTGGTTGGCATTCTGGATCTCATCTTGGGAGTCAGCTAAGGAATATTTGTCACTGCTCAGGTTGGCCTGGCTTATTCCCCAGTTGGATTAGTTGGTGTGAGCATTTAGACCCTGCCCCGCAAGTCCTTCAGTTTAAAGTCCGTCTCATCAAGTTGGCCAGCCTGCTGCCAAAGATTCCCTTGCCTCTTCTAGACAGGTATATTCCATCCCTCCCTAACAGGTTATAGTCATCGAAGAATATCCCACTGTCATAAAAGCCAAAAAACCTTGAGATGGTACCAGCCATGTAGCCAGAAGTTGGTTTGCATTAGATGTCTATTTTTGGCTGCACCCTTTCCTCCAGCTGGTAAAATGGAGGAAAAGATAACCTGGACAACAATATTTTTCACTTGCACCCCCAGGACCTTGTAGTCTTTCTTGTTTCTGCCTAGGTTCCAGCTTGTGGTGTCATTTGTGCCCTCATGAAAGAGCAGCAATGGATAGTAGTCCATGCTCTTGCAGCACCATCTTGGCAGCATCTTGGACCTTAGCTCCTGGAAGGCAGCATACCTCTCGTGACTCCCTGTCAGGTTGGCAGATGGGCACCTCAGTGCTCTTTAACTGAGAGTCACCCACCAGGAACACTCATAATTTCTTTTTACGGTATCCACTCTGTGCTGCTGGTACAGTTTCCCCTTGCAGATCTTGCTTGTGGGTGTCTGTGGGTGTTAAAGCTTCATATCTGTTTATGGTTGTGATGCTGGGGGGTGGAGACTGAAGCAGAGCCCTGCTTTTGTGGGTCACCAGCGTCCAAGATGTCTCATTCTCAGTGGTGTCCACTGCAGGGACATGGTTACAGAACCACTTGTCTGTCTCCATCTCAACTTCTGTAATACTGCATAGCCTTTTAACTGTTTCCTGCAACTCAGCTACTTGACGTGACAGATCATCAACTTGTGCACACCTTATACAGGTACTTACTTTTTCACCAGGAGAAGGGTCTGGGCACTCGCTGCAAGCTACCACCTGTACTGAAATCTCCTTCCCTACCAGTACTGTCTGGGTGGATGCTTCAGACATCTCAGGGGCTTTCTCTGTAGGAGCACTGGTTTTAGCACATAATACTCATGTCTGGGTATTCAGGTACTAATGTCACAAATGGCAGAAGTGGCTTGATGAAGCAATCTTCTAGGGGCAGAAGTCCCACTAGAGTGCAAAAAATAGTTGCAAAGACAGGCTTCTCCGAAAAATATATTTTCTCTAGGGTTACTGCCAAAATTGCCATGGCATACTGTCACAAACACAGAAGAATAGTACAATTGCTTAAATAAGAAATTATGCAGTCTTAAGCCTACAATGTTTTCCAGGTCTGGAACATTTCCAATTAGGAGCCAATGAATATAGGTTTCCATGGTGATTAGCTAAAATATGGAATGAACTTCATTTCATGGTAATTGCTACATATTTGCAGCTGAAGTGCATCTTTCAGTTTCAGGCTAAGATTTTGGGGCCCTAATCACAGCTCTGGATCTGAATCTACTGATGAAACCTATAATAAAATGCAGGGCTATCCTACATTTGGTTTGGAGGCAGGGGGGTTTACAGGAGACTGAAAGTGATTTTTATTAATGCATTTCATTCTTTTGGCTTTCGTTTGGTTGTTTGTGTAATCTTTAAAGTAGCAGTACATATTCTACTTTAAAAAAAAAAAAAAAAAAAGGCTTTAATAGAAAATCCCCTCTTACAACACTTGTGAAAAGCAGCCAGTACTTTGATTATCTGTCAGTAACACAGAGCTGCATGTTCCTGTTACGTTTTCCTCAAAGCTTATATGTATGCTACAGTAATTGAATTTCACTATAGTTCTTTCATACCCTATATTTCTGCACATTTTACATCACAATACACTTGCCAGCAAAAAGTAACAGCATACCCTTTCACAATTTTATGGCATTGTGAATATGTGCAGCAATTAGACTGTAATAATAGGATGTCAAATGCTTCTTTAATAGCGATTCTGAAAGCTATCTTTTCTTGGTAGAATGAATGACTATTTACAAATCCGTTTATCTTACAAATTCTGGTTGAAATCAAGAAGAAAGATTGACCTGCTCAATTAGGCCCTCCTGCTGGTTCCAAATTAAAAGACCTTCTTCTCTGTTGAAAGAAGTTGACATACTCCTCAGATTAGATCATATCCCATTTTGGACAAAAAAAACTCAGTTACTTTTTCCACTGGTCTCTAAGCTGTGTAGCTAATTGTAGCAATATTGCTTTTAACTGCAAAAAATTCTTCCCTGAACACAGCTTTGAAGGAAATCCTTCAGTGACCCACCCATTGTCATGCCAAATCTGTAGACAAAGGTGGTGGAAGAGTTGCAGATCCACCCTGGGGGAGTGAAAGACACTGGCTGTGGTGTGGTCTTTGAGGAGGACACTGGAAGCAGCTGTGGCACTGCTGAGCCCCAAACTCTTGGTCAGTATGCTCCAAAATGGCAAAATTGTTACTGTATGTGAATGCCTAAATGTTTTTTGTCATTATATGCTGAATTATGTCGGTATAGTATGATGCTGAATATGTCTGGGAAGATAGGATGAATTTCACAGGCTTCTGAATTTTTAAAGTCTGAGGTATATGTCATTCACTAAAGGATTAAGTTTTGTATAATTTGTCTTTGTGTTATCTGTGTGGAAACTTTTGAAATTTTTCACACATAGCTCAAAAAATGGATGGTTGGTAATACAAATACTTTTATTCTGATTATTATTAGCACTGCTTTGGTCCATATACACTTTTGGTTGCACTATGGAGTTCATTTCTTATTAGGATCCATTACAAAAAATACCCAACTCCTCATATCCATTCCCCCGGAATTATTTGCATACATGGGCCAAGAAACTGTAGCATAGTGCATTTTCAAGTAGTTAGGTCAATTTTACCACAAGTGATGGAGGAGGTACCTGGCTGATTATTATTATCAAGTCTTCCCCACTTGTCAAGAGACCTTTGAAAAAAAGAAAATAAAATGCTCATGTGCATTGCTTTAGTCTTTCTCTTTCTTTCTTTCTTTTTTTTTATTTTTCTAATATTAAAAAAAGACAACGAATAGTAATTTCTCTAGAATGAAAGATTGTTTAGAACAATGACGCTTTGCAGGTTGAAAGGCAAGAAAAGTGGTGTTGCAGTTGAAGCCACAATGCACAATTTTGGAAGCAAGCCTCTGCTACCCGTTTTATCTATGACTAATGTGTCACAATGATCAGTAAAAGGATGCACTAATGAAATAACAGCTCTCTTAATCACTTGATTAAAGTTGCAATAGGGCTGTATGCAAGGGGTTGTGAGGCAAATTAACATCTGGCATGTTATAAGAATAGGAAAAGAATAACTGAAGGTAAGTGGATGTCTTTGCAACAGGAAATTATGTTTCTCCTGTGATTATTCAAATCTGTTTTCTGAATATTTTTGAATTGTTTTTCTTTAAAACTTACAAAGGAAAGTAAGCGTGTGCTTTGAGGAGAAACAGAAATGAAAATAATTTATGAGTGGATTTGATACAGTGACAAGTTTAGCACTGCAATGAAATACCAAATGCCCCTAGTTCTTACTTGATAATCTGAACCGCAGACAATAAAGCATTTCTCTTAAATGTTTATTGAGGAGTATAGAGGTGATCAAAGAAACAACTAGAAACAGTTTCATGGTAGGAGACCCAAGAAATCCGGTTTGTATTCCAAATTCTGTTGTTTAGTAATCGATGATCTTGACAAATATATATTCCTCTCTGTGGTTTTGTTTCTCACGCCTGAAAATGGCAGTCAATAGTGTTATCTCATGATGCAGAGCTTTGAGAACCGCTGATGAAAAGCCACCTGTAAGAGACATATAAATTATGGCCAATGTTTGCATATTTTCCACACTGTATTTTTTGTTAATCATGAATTTTCAGTTACGTCTGGGCTGAGAATACAAAAAGTGTCTTCATAAGTTATATAGTCTTCTATTCTAGTGCAAAATTATAATTTTAGACTAGGAAGAAGGGGTCTCTTCTGGCATCTTTGCTGAAAGAATAAACTTCAAGTAAGTAAGCGGGGCTACTTTTCATATCTCCGTGCCTGAGATGCAAGTTGAAACATGGTAACAGGACCACTGGACCCTGTCAAACATTGTCTCTGAAAGCTACTGAGACTGTATATTAATTGGGATGTGTCGAGTTTGATCACACACAGTAAACTCTGCCTCTAAGGAGTTCCAGTTTGTCATGACGCCTTCCCAGCATGTATTTATGGCTGCCTTGCCTTGTTATTTAAATTGAGAGCACTGAATTTCCGGGTGGAAATGTACACTGGCGAAAAGTACTAAAACATAGTTTGTATATAAAACCCTCTCTGAAATCTGCTTCTCTAATGGCAAATGCTTCCTATTGCTTCCGGATATTAAAAACCTCTACCTCCTCCTATCAGTTTTTGTAATTTAGTTGAAAACTCAGTAATTTTTCTTGATTCAAGTATTCCCAAAGCTTATAGACAGCCTGGTGAGTTGCTGCTTAACACTTTTTAATCTATATTCTTTCCAGCTGCCACACAATGTTCTTTTGTAATCAGGGTACAAAATATAAACACCAATGGAAATATGATGATGATTATTATTAGAGTTCTGGTATTCTCATAAATATGATTCAGAGGTGGAAATACATTTTTTACACTTTGCATATGAAAGAAGGTGTGACATTTTCCATAACAGCAGCTCCTTCTATTTCAAAATTTGTTTTAAAAAATTCAGAATATTTTTCTCTCTAAAACCTATTGTTCAGATCCCCATTTGAAATTCTGCTCGCTTTGCAGAAGGACATGATGGACATTGTCAGGCACGCATCCCCTAAGATCTGCACAGTGATAACATGGAAAATGAATGTGAAACTCAGCTGTCAGCATTTACTGTGATGCTATTTATATCTCAGATTGAAAACTGTTGGGAAGGCCTGAGGGAATTATTATCATGGGATAATCAAACTCCCTGTTGTGTGTCATTGATTAATTATTTTTTCCTTTTTGATATTTAAATTTAAGAAAGTTTCCTGAAAGTTATTTTTCATTTTCTTTTCTTGCATTCTTACTTAGACATTTCTGAATACTTTTCTATATTTATATCTATTTTACCTTGTATTTTACTTGGTTTGATTTAATGTTAATTGATCATGAGAATAGTTAATACATGACTATATAGGAAATAACATGAGACTGCTAATCTAACATAATTAATGATGATTAAAATGGCATATTCCAGTCAGTGAATATTGTTTCCTTTATGTATTAAATGAAAAAGACAATCAATAAAAACAAGAGATAAGAAAAGTGAATTTTGGCTATTTGGCATAAGCTTACCCCCACTTTGGTTCCACAATTTCGAGGTAAAGACTGTGGTTAGTCATGTATAGGGGCTATGAAAACTTCCTGCCCTGGCTGAGAAAAATTGCCGTGACTCAGAAACGAAGGAAAACAGAAGCAGTCAGGAATTTACAAACTTTACAGCAGTCCCGCGGTATGTTGGGACAGAGGCAGACACAGTATGGCAGGCACGTGATTGACCTGGGCCATCCCACTACCCATGGTGGGGGTCACTGGAGATGGGCAGGCATCATTTTAGGCTATCTTCTAGGAGTGCCAAAGGTATTCAGGGGCTTATTATTAGCTATTACAAATCCCTAGACTAGTATGTAACTGTAAATAGAGTTGCCATGCATCTCTATAAAGACTTTTAGTCTTCTTCAGAATTTGGCATTCAGTCATTAATTCCATACCATTTCTAATAGTCCTTGGAAAGACTTTCAGAACATGTACACTAGTGCTGTTCTTTTGCAGGGCGTAATATAATTGCCGAGGAGAGCAAATCCCCCCTTCTCAGGCTCCTGTAGCATTTCTTGGATCCTGGTCCTTATTCTAATTGGGAGGTCAGGGGACACTCTTTTCTAAATTGAGTCAATTCCTTCTGTTACGGGGCTGACCAGGACCGCTCAGTATCAAGCCACCTGCCATGGTTCCATAGTGCTGACCCTCCTACTTGGGAATTACCACTCTAAGTTACACTTTGTCCTTACCCTTAGCTCAAAACAGAAATAAAGTGACCTATGCCTGTTTTGTCCCAGATTTCCCATTCACCGATGATCTTTTAACACATCTAATACAGGCTGATCTTTTGTGAAGGTCTCGGACACAACCTGTACTGCGTATCTACAACGGGGAGCTGGAAATCCCTCCCCTGTCCTCTCTAGCCTGTGCGCAGCACAGTGGGCAGATGCTGATGGCCAGTAACGGCCACTTTGGCGAAACCCCATCTCCACCAACAAATTCTTTGTACCAGCGCACTGTGAAATGAGTTGTCAGGGAGAATAGTGAGTGATGCAATCTGTTACCCAGTGTGAGTGAATAAGTACAGTCACTTACTTAAGGCTAACGTATCTTCAACATTCTAGTGTTGAGCAGCTAATGGAAAATGTGGACAACTATGATCTAACAAGGAAGAAATGTTTAATACTGACATATTCTCAGAGTTTGGAGCACTAAAAAGACCTAGAAGAGATATTTGCCTCATTCAGAGCAAATTATTCATCCTGTCCTTTTCATGTTTTACCTTTTCTTTAGACTTGATTCTGTTCTTTTGGGATGTAAGGACAAGGTTGTTATAGACTTGAAGCTATAGTTATTAATGAGAAATGATAGATCAACAATTATCTGTGCAAGAAATAGAAAAAGAATGCAGTTCTGACATGATTATTTAATGTTTGGGGAGGAAAGATAACAAAAATACTCTATTTTATATCTGTTGTGCTTGCATACTCCAAAAGCAATCACTCTTTTACAGTTGCCAGGCTCTAATACATATCTAATATATTTTAGTAAATGTGACATAAGGTATTTCCTACTCTTTGCTGCCTAAGTAATATATCATAGAAGTCTCTACATGGAGTAGTGACACTCAGGCAGAACAAGAGAAATCAGGCTGCTTGAAGATTTAGGAAATGTTTTTTTTTTTTTTCATATCTGCCATTGCTTTTCTTTCTTCTTGCTGCCTAGAACTGAACATCTGGTTGTCACTAACACATGAGAAATGAATTTCTTATTACTCAAGCTGTTATCTTCTGTTACTAAAAACCTAAAAATATAAGAAATGCCCAACGGAAAAAAAATTAAAGTCTAATTCAGGGTGCAAAAGTGTTGACTTTAGAAATGACATTTGGACAGTCCTACTGTGTTTCAGGAACTGTAAATGCTTCTCCTTCTACCAACCCTAACAGGTTCTAACCCATCTTTCGTAGCCAGTGTTCACTGAACCTCTAGACATGGGGTGCCTGTAGAAAAAAAGTCTTTAGTTTTCTCTAATGGCAGTGCAGATGGAGGATACAGCAGCTTACCTCCAAAATGAATTCCCATGGCTCCCTGTTATCACATTTCCTGTTGATATCTCCTACTGTTTTCTAAAACTGCACTTTACTACAATCTGACTTTAATAACTTTTAAAAAACTTGTATTTATTTGGTTCTCTCTTGGGGCCTTTCCCAACAATAAACGCTATGAAGCGCCTGTGATGGTGCCACTGCTTTACTTTCGCTAATGATTAGAAAGTGTGATGCCAGTTCTGATACATTGAAATAAATGGTTTCTAACCTCTCTGAAGTCTTTCTTTAAATCCATGAAAGTCTAGTTGTGGAGTAGATCTTGATGATGTGCTCCACAACTAAACGTTAATGAGGTCAGGGAAAGTCCATTCCTCTTGATCTGTAACTAAATCCTGTTAGGGTAAAGTGAAAACTGGTGTGTGCCGTTTCAAATTAATTGATCAGCCAGCAGTTAGAGAGCCATATCATCTTTTGCTAGGGAGAAACAGTTGGTATTCACAGTTTCTTGTGTGTCATTTAAATAAGGATACAAATGTGTTTTCTTTCACTAGTGAATGATCACAAAAGCTAACCTCCAAATACAGGAATACCAGACCCTTCAAGAAAAGGTAAGCACGTGTAAGGAGGACAGTGTTTTAGCACCAGCCTTGCAATGCCTCCTTGCTCAGATCTCTCATCTTACTTTTCTTAAGCTATCCTTGTCCATAGTCAAGTGTAGAAATTCCACCCTAAAATAGGATTCTAGCACTGAAGATTGCTCCAATGAAATATGTCTTAAAGTTACTTTTTTTTTTTCCTGAGTAGATGTTGCAGGCGTATGTTATTTTCTCTATTTTCTTCTTGGCTTGGGATGATTGCCTCCACTGTCTGTTCCCTCTCTACGTCTCTCGTATCATCTGAGAGTTCAGGGACAAAAATGGGGACATTGTTGCAGGGTGGCGAAATCCACCTTTTTACCAAAACACTAAGTGCTGTCCTTCTGTGTTTAGGTTTGGAGCAATACAAAGGTAACAAAGAAATCTCTTTAAGGTGTTTAAGTTTAAGCTACTCAACAGTGACCTGAGAAAAGACTGCTAAAAACTAATCCTTTGCCTTCAAACTTTCCTTTTCATACCATGTAACTTTTTAGTTCCCTTTTAGTTGCACTAATAGTTACAATAAAAAAAATAACATAATGATAGATTCTCTGTAAGTTCAGTCAGCTTCTAGCCACCAAAGACTGATGTGGATAGTGGGTAGGAGGAGAACCCTATGATTTAGTCTTCAGTCAGTGAAAATTAAGAGAACTATTTATATTCAGTTCTCAGATATCCCAAGATGGTTTCAGCCAAGTGATCTGTGCGGATTTAAAGCAGAGAGTGAGAGAGAAAGCTTATGTATGTTTTTTAGGAAGAAATACAGGGGAAGTAAAACAATTAATGAACTTGTTCTATCTTGGTGCAAAGAAACTCGTGTCAAGTTGAAATCTTCAGTGATTTCAGCAATAGGCAAACTACCAACATAATTAATACAACTTAAAAATGGAATCTTGTCAATAACAGAGGTGTCTTCAGTGTGCTCTAAGTCATAATGATAATCTAAGTCAGGGGTATACTTCATGGAAGAATCTGGAATCCCGAGAGAAGACTTAAATGAAGGACAAAGACACAGGACTGTTTTTTAAGGGAATATTTCTATTTATCACAATTCTCATGAAAGATTTTTCCCTCTTTCCAGACAAGCGTTAGACTGCAATGAAGTGTGACATGGGTACATTAATAGCACTACTTATCCACGTTAAAGTTAAAAGCTGGTACATTTCAGCTCCTTACAGCGAGAGCAGGAATAGGTTCATAGGCCCCTTTGGTCCTGATATGCGGTGTTATACGTTTTGTGACTAGACTATGTTTAAGTCTTTGCAATGGAAGATCAGCATAGCTTTGTACAGCTGACTGGTCTTATAGCAAGACTATTCCATGGAATTTTTTGCCAGTCCCCACCACTGACCATCAATGCTCTAACACTTGGTTCAGAAAGATAAATCTTTCTGTCTTATATACATTTTAATTTGATTTTTGACTGTCTCTTTTAATTAGTTTTCAGTTTCCACTTTAGGCTCAAATTTGAAATATAGAGATGTCCGTGTCTTATGTTCTGAGTTTTGCTCCTTAAGGAGACTTGACAGAGAGCACTGAGGTGAGTGTGCTGAATTGCTAAAATGGAAAGGGTAGAAACACTGATGCAACTGTCTCATAAATTACGCAAGCTACCAAATCAGCTGGAAGCAGGTAGGTGTGAGAAGATAGAAAAGGTATCAAAGAATGGATGGTATTACCAGTCCCATAATTTTTTCTTTCAAAAAGAGACAAACCTGGCAATTGGGAGAACTAGTATTTTGTGGCCTCTGATTTTGGCTGTTGCTTATACTCAGTCTTACATCTCATCTGTTATTGGAGATTCTGCAGTCACTAGAGAAACCATGGTCTCTATATGAGAACACTGTAACCATAAAGACACTGTAGGGGAGCTGCCAGCTCCCTACCTGGTGCTGTGGTCATCCAGAAAGAAGCTGCTTGTCTGTAATTGGCTCTATATTCCCCGATAGAGTGATATTATCCAAGTAACAAAAAAAAGTCTGCCTCGGGTGACAGGTGGAAGCTGTGTGTGGTAAGAAACAGTACCTGGAGGCTCACAAGGGGAGAAGAGTTTTGCCTAAACCTGGTGAATGTCTGTAGTAGGAGTTTTGCTGATAGAGACTGAATGAACTGCATGGAATTAATTAATTTCTTCTGCCATAAAAAAAAAAATATGTTAGCTTAGTTGAACTATTGATATACTTGGAGGTATTTTGTGTTGTGCTGATCGTCTTCTGTCTAAGCAACTGTGCCAAGGGTAATTGTACAGCTTATTTGTGATGGCCCTTGCAAGACAAAGCAATCCTTTGTTATTCGTCAGCCCTGCCTATATGGGAATCCACCTCATTTCCATGCAGTTAGGGAATAGATTTGTCTGGGTAGTGGAGGGCTTGCACTGGAGTAATGGGGCTCAAAGTGGTAGCAGTCTGATAGTCTTCACAGGTATCACGTGCCACCGGTACTGGTGCTCCCAAATGAGTAAGGGCAAAACCTGATGGGATCAGATGAAGGAGGTTTATAGAATCAGGCAGAATGTCTTGCAAGTCTCCTGACCTACACGTCCTTGCAGCGTACTCGAACTGCCAAAGGAGGACAGGGGTAGCTGCGTGAGAAATGCCAGGGGAATGTTTTGTTCCAGTATTTCTTTTGTGCCAGATGATTTCTAAAGCTAAAGGAATAAATGATAAGTGCAGGGGATTTTTAATAAAGACTTTGAGATAGAATAGTGAAATAAGGATATCAAGAAGAGACTAACATCATCTCAAACTCCATGACAGAATCAATCTGACGTCGTAAAGATTAAGGAGATGTTTGAAAATCTGGAAGACAAAAGATCAAATTTGTGAGTGCTAGGTTTTCCGGAGGGAAATGAGAGAGAAAAGAGGCTGTCATTTTATAAATAACTTTTAAAGGAAATCTTTGCGATCAAGTATGTGTGTGCCTGTTTTTGCAATAAAAAGTCAAATCCTTCTGCTGACAAGTTATCAAGTGTAGTGATAGTAGACTTTCTGATCCTCCAAAATATGGTGAAGGTTTTAAAATTTGCCAGGAAAGGAACATAGATTAGATATTGATCTGTGAAGTAGCTGGGGTTTATTGATACACTCTGAACAGTGAACTGGCATTTTGGCTACAGAATGATTTTTCTAACAGCAGTATAAAAGCACCACTCTGCTCACATCAAGTATCCTTTCTTCTGCCATTCTTTTGGTATTTCCTTGGTGGATATGGGCAGATAATTTGTTTCTATGCTATGCTGAATTCATGCAGTAGATTCACTCCCCCTTTTGTTAGGGTATTCTCGAGAATGATCTCTCTTTGCAAAATTAATGTATGAGCTTCACAGCCACCAAAGCTGCAAAAGGAAGAGGAGGTGCGTTTTTTCTGTTGCCAGCTTGCCTTGGCCCATTGGGATCACAAGGGCTCTAACGCTGGATTATCTTAAAAAGGGTGGGTGGATAACCCATAAAATTTCAAATTCTGTATTTTCTTCGTCTTTTTCCAAGTCAGAAAGCATAGGAGAAACTAAAAGCGTGCCACCCTCATCTTGCATATACTGGTGTGTCATGTCCTTTTGGTTTTGCGCTTTGGCATTCGCACTTTCTAAAGATACTTTCTCATACAACCAAGTTTGGTTCTTTCGTTCTGAATTGAATATGTGAGACATACTGGGCTTTCTCTCAGCAGTGATCAGGTGTAATCAGCAGTCATCTGCTGTGACAACCAGTAAAATTGCAATTTCCATTGGAATTCCTCCACCTTAATGACACTATATTGTGTATCTGTCAGAAGGCTCAGGCACAGTATTTCCACCAACAGTGGCTCCTTCTGAACAGCCTCAAAATACACTCTCTTATTCTCTGTGTGGACAGTATAAAGAGCAAGGCATATATACTTAATTATGCCCTACTGGTTGTGAATGCAAAAATAGCAGCTTGATTTGAAAGGAGAACCTTTAAAAACTTCCAAGACTAGAGTGTTCGTACAAATCACTCTGTTAATTATATATCCTAAAAATTATGCAAATAATCTTTTTAGTGGTGAATTAATCAATGTTAATCACTTGAAAAATAGCTTTTAAGTGTTTTTTTTTTTTATAAAAATGTGTCAAAGTATTTAAAATTCTCATGGTGATCTTACATTTTAATAGTTCTGTTTTATTTCTTTTTAATAGTGACAGATGAATACTCCCTATGTTATTTTGGTGTTGAGCAACAGACACAGTAGGCGATCACAGGTGTAAACTTTTTACACTAGGTTTTGGATTCTTGCAAAGGTTTGTAAAATAATGATTTAGATTTCACATCTTAGTGTTCCATTTTAGACGCCTTTGGCACAACAGAAATCACCCTAATGGAAATGTAAAACATATATCGAGTAAGTGAGAGGCATTCAAATGAGGCACTTGACCTCTTTAGAGTTGTGGACGTAAAGAGCTCTTTAATCTGAAAATATGGCAGAAAACTGTTCTCAAGACCAGGGCATGGGAATGCACTTGGATCAGAACTTGTGATTCATAAATTATTTGATATACCCATATCTGTTTGCTGTCCCAAAGATGTATTTATTTCATATACTTTCTCTGGTGAAGGTTAGCACAAATCTAGAAAGTGAGATGACCAGCTCTTGATCCTCACTGTATTGCTGTAGCAGTAGATCTGTGCCTTCAGGCACGCCTGGCCACAGACCCAAGAACCACAACACTGCTACTGTTCAATCTGGGGCTGTATCTGCTTCTACATCTGGGCCCCTGCTTGAATTAGAGTCCCAAAATTTTCCAGTATTTTCACTTGGGATTTGAATAACCAGAATCCCACACAACTAGCCAGCCATCACAAGGCAGCCTCTCCCAGAACACAGCCAGAAAGTGCCAGCAGAAATTTTTAGGCATCCGCTCATCCTGATCAAAGGCTCTGACTAGATGTTTAGGCACATTTGGAGCTATGTAGTGCTTCCCATCTCCACAGTAACATAAGGCTTATGCCGTGGCTGCATGCAACACACCAGGATCTAGACAAGACTTAAATGAAAATTATTAGTGTAATATTACCATGAAAATTGAATCTCTAGAAATTCTCTGGAAATGTATTTGTTGTGTGTTTAGGTAGGAATGTATTTTGCACACTGATGTTAATTTTCTTCCTATCAGTGACAATGATCAGGTAAGGTAAGCTGCTGCCACTGTATGAGACTACTAGCTAACAATCTACTGATGAACTACAGGATTTTGTACAATATATCTGTAATGGTCCAAGGAAGTGCAAAACAAACTACTTACAAAGTTCACAAAATTAAACTGAGATCTGAGAGCCTAAGTTTTGATACCCTCAGTTATTGAAATAGTTTCAATTCTGTTGAGTGTATTATAAAATTATTTTAGAAGTAAATAAAAGAGGACAGCAAGGTATGCAAAGAAGTGTAACAGACATTACATGTCCTTTTACAGTGAGAAAACCAAATAATAAAGGACTAGGCCTTTCAAATGTTTAGCTGCTATTCATTCATTCATTCATGCATTCCTTCCATAACCTGTCTCAAATTCTCCGTTGTTGTCCATTTAATGAAAGACGATTGGTGAAGTGACTGCAAAACTTTGAATAACTTAATAAAAAGATTGTCTTTCAGTATGACCATAGCATATACACTGTCGTGGTGTAGACCAAATCCTCAATCCAGGACATACACGCTTTCAATTAAATACTTATATTTACAATTATTGATCGCATATGCAATGCAATTATACATGCAATACAAGTACATAGCTTGCATTCTGTTTTCAAAATTTCCAGTGGTTCTCTGAGATCTTTGACACTCTGAAAGTTGGGCTCTAACTGATCAAGCTGGATGAGCAAGAGGAAGAGGTTCTTTGGTGGCAGGACTTCTACTGTAATGCATGAGCAAAAGGTGATAAATGCTTCTTCCATCCTTGCTGTAGCAGGAAAGGAACTTCTTTCCTTGAAATGTTCTTGTACTTCATGCCCGACTTCAGTCTGATGAACCACCAAGGCGGCTATGCTTTTAAAGGGGTACCTGATTTGCTGTGCTGGTGTCGTTCCACTTGGAAGCAGCAGAATGCAGAAACAGTCTCCTTCATTAACACCTTCAAACAAAACCAGATAATTATCATAAATAACTTTCACGGACAAATATTCTTCATCTGGCACCATACACTTATCGTGGGAGAGAGAGGTAGGTCGTGCCATAAGTGAAGGAACTAAAATTTGATTTTCACACTTTTTAATGCCCTTTCATTTTTCCTCCCAGTGAGGATTCATTGCTGGTGTGCAAGTGAAGACTGTGTTTTATATGAAGCTGGCTACATTGCCACCACCACAGGAGGGATTTATTAGCATAAACTGTGACAACTCTTTTTTCAGTTAGTAGGTTGTATTCAGTTCAGTTCCCTGAGTTATTGCATTAGATATTATTGCTCTTCGTCAGGACTCTGACAAAAATTTTGTAAGATCAGTTTCTGCCTTCTTGAAAGAAGACTTATATCATGCCAGACTATTTAACGTATCTATGCCATAGTCTTTGGTGGTTAAAATAAATAGTTTATCAGAAATCTTTCTGAAATATTTTTGATCTTTTTATATGAGATTCTGCTGAGGAAGGAGACTCCGTCCCTTTGTCTGATTCATCCCTGATCAAAAGGAACAAAGCGAAGGAGTCTGCAGGTTGGGTTTTACACCTGAAGGTGAAGGACAGCTGGTAACCTGGCAGAATCCTTTACGCTCAAGACTCAGAAATACTGATAAATGTTAGTGATGAAATCCTAACTGCCCAGCAATGACTGACACAGGTGTTATTTTTGCAGATAACAGTTTTAAGGTACAAGAAGCATTAGTCATATCTTTCAAATGATTCAAGAGAATATTAGTGTCCTCCAACTGTCTGGTACTTAAGAGTGACAGGTGTGCTTAATTGAACCTCTCAAAAACCACCCAGACTATTCAAGACATGAATTTACTTCAGGACCACAAGCTTTAAGTGCCTTATCTTCCACTCTTTTTGACTCCAATGAGAGGCTTGCTGGACCTTGCAAGGCCAGACAAGGCAAAAGAGCTTTTATTCTCTTCCTGATATGCTTTGATGGCAGTCTTTCAGGAGGAAAAGAGCAGGAGCAAATTTATTTCCCAGCCCACTTGCAGCGTGGAGTGGAAGAACGTGGTAACGTTAATCTGAGTGATTTAAAAAGGTGGTCAGGATCTAGTCTGCCAGTAGTGTTTGCTCTTCGCTGTCAGGGCACTCCTGTGACAAATGAAGACTTGCTTTTAACAAAGAACAGAAATGTACTGATGGGGAAACTGGGATAAGAAGGACTCATTTGACAAATGCTGTAAAAGAAGCGGGATGGTGTAATTTTCAGAGCAGGTCTGTCAAGTCAGGTAGCAAAGGAGGGGGATTGAGACCATAATCATAGGATCATAGAATGGTTTGGGTTGGAAGGGACCTTAAAGATCATCTGGTTCCAACCACCCTCCTGCTTGTGGCATGCACCTCTCTGCTTGTGATCTTCTGCTTCTGTGCATAACCTCCCCCAGGACTGCGCAGCACCCAAATTTCTGTCAGGACCCCTTTGCAGTATATGGGACAGAAACATGATCATGAACATTAGCTGAAATTGGGTGATATGTGAAAAGCGCATGTTCTGGTTGGTTGGACTTCCAGTGCTGCATCTGTGTAGTTGCAGTGCTGTCTTGCTTTTGCTATTCCTGCAGCTGAACCAAAGGGCTTCTTTCCCCAACTGTTATGCTCTGTTTCTTTTTTGTAGAGCGGATAACATTTTTTGTTGTTACTCTGACATGTGGGGAATAGGAGTACCGCTATGTCTGCCTTCTGCAGAGATTAAGTAAAACTGTAGCTACCTTTCCTCTCTCAAACAAAAATAAACCCCTCCCCTCCCAATTGTCTGTTACCTAAGTAACAAGAAATGTGATTTTTCCTTGTTCACCATAAGGTAGCATTGTTAGGTGAAGTGGAATCCAAATATCCAGGTTACATTTGCTGCACAAAACCTTTTGCCAGGTATGAATTAGAGTACGTCTAAACTGTCCAGGTAGCTCAGGAAAGGGGAAGACCCACAAGTGATGAGAGAGGAAAATCTTTAAGACACCAGGGATGTAAAATGGGATTTTAGAGCCAAATGCTCACTTCAGAAAGTGTCTACGAATTTAAAATATACGAGTGCAGATGTAATTATTTCCAAGACCCACAAAATAATCTCAAGCACAAGCCTTTATACCGGAGGCCAAATCCCCCTGACACAGGAGATACTTGTGTCCCAGGCTGGATTGTTTTACGGTGGCACAACGGCTCGATGTGCTGCACCGCTGAATCTGGCTGCACAGCCCCTTCACCCCACAGGGAACACCTGCCAACAGCTCCTTGGCAGCTGCGGTTTGTGCCAGTTGTACCGGAGCTGCACGGTTTTCTCAGGCCCTGGGAATGCAGCCGGGAGCTTCCAAAAGTCCCCGATGTCCTTGCTTTTCCTTCCGAGCTCTGGGGACGCAGCTGAGGATCTTCTACTCTGTGTCTCTGAGGTAATACTTTTCTTTTCATTTAAATTGTGAATTTGGAAAAAAAAAAAAAAAAAAAAAGAAATGGTTTAACTGTCCCTTTAGGATCACAGTATTCCTCTGCATTTGGTCTATCTCTGTTCTGCTCTTTCAGGGAGAGAGGCGGAGGAGTAAGGAAGACTTAGCAAGTCTTTTCAGTAACTGCTTTACAGTCAAATATTCTTTATAGTTTGCATTAGGAAGTTGACTTTGGACATATGTTGGACCTTGGACAGGAATCTAATGTGACTGACAGTGACAAATGGTGACATGCTATTCAAAGAAAATTAATATATATCTGCTATTATGAGTGGTAAAAACACTAATGCTCAAAGTTATTTCTCCTTTAAAAAGATCCTTCATTTTTCAGACATAATTTTTTCAGTGCAGTTGCAGCGGTCAGCACTAACAAGGTTGAATCTACTAATTCATATGTTCCACTTGCACTCTATAAAGGGGATAAATCACCTAATGAGAAAGCTTCCCATTTAGATTTTCTTTTAAAATAGTGATAATAATAATTATTATTAATAATAATAATAAAAAGGGTTCTTCATCTGCAATTCTGACTTTGATCTGTCCAAGACTGTGGCTAGAGTGAGAGAGAAAGAAAAAGGAAATACAATGATAAATTATAGCTCTAGTTGAAAAAAAACCATATTTTTTATAAATCTGGTTAATGTCATGTAATGTCTTTCTTATAGCTGATAATTGCTGAAATATTTACCTGCTTTATATTTCTTCTCCTTTCTTCTCTACCTGTTTCTCTGTATACTTATGGCAAATAACAAACACCAATTTTTCTTTGGTATTTTGCATCATAGGTTTGTGTATTGCTGGGTGGGTGACTGAATGTGGCACACAAACGGTTAATTCCAGCGGCAGGCTTTTGTATTTCAGGAGTCAAAGAATGATTTACCCACTGCCAGGAGCTGATATCTATCCCATCTGTGGAAATGCGTAAGTCAAGCAGGTCCTAGTGTCCCAGAGCAAACAGGGACCTAGGAGTCACAGAAAAACCTGCTGTTAAAATAAAACCCACAGGAGACACGCAGAGTCTGCAGGACCGCTCTTAGAGCTGCAACTGTATCACACACACGGAGACATCCAGGACAAAAAGGCCTGCTTAAACTTGCAAGAAAGGACTAGGATGTATAACCTTCTATTGTCTAAGCCCATTTCCACACTACTGTTGCATTTCCAAAAAAAAAAGGTGCTTAGTTTGAAAATGGTTTCTCATTCCCTGTGCCAAGATCCCGAGTGTCTGCTCTCAGAAAAGCTAGGACAGAGTCAAAACCCAGATGGGCCTCCTGAGGTTTTTGACTGGAGTTGCTTACAAGGGGAATCCTTTGCTAATGTCACTGTGGGAAGTCCGGTCAAGCCTGAGTGTCTAATAACACGTGGTACATAACATAACATATCAAGCAGAAGAATAAGCCATTAAATGGAAGAGAGGTGAGATTTCCCCTTGGTTGTGAAGGTCAGACTAAGTGGCTAGTTTTGAGCATCCCCAAAAGGGTTCACGTTAGTGAAGATACTTGCCTGTTAGTTTTAACCCAATTTTTTCCAAAGTATCTGGCATGAGAACATATATTTGTCTTTATCTTTTCACATCAGACTTTTGTCCAGCATTGACTTTCTTTTTGTCTGTTTTTGGCAGTGTGCTCAACTATGATCATATATGAAAAAAAAAATATTTTATATACTGATTTATATTGGAACTTTTTTTCAGACTAAGGTCTGAAAACAAACTTGAAATGTATCAGTGGAAATTTAGAGCTATGTCGGAAATTTGAAGTTCAGAAACAATTTAGCTCTTTTGCCACATATGTTTGCGTGATATATTTCTAAGTCTTGTTCCTTCAGCACAGAAAGTTGGTTTAAAATAAAATTTTGAAAAACCAGTCATTTTCTGAAAAAAAAAAAAAAAAAAAATCCGTTCTCAAGGAAAAATTTGTCAGGAGTGAAGTCATCTTGCTTTGAAAGAACATTTTTGACCAGCTAGCACACCAAGCTCATTAAGGTATTAGAACAGTTCTCAATCAATGTTTCTGACAGGGGTAATTCATGTTATGTCAGAACCAATCCCCATGTCTACTAACCGGTTGGCTACTTGTTATGTTTGGTACACCATCAACCTTGGATGCAGCTTGTCCTGAAGAAAAGAACAATTAGAATGGACTTTTTGTCATTGCTTCTTAAAAAGGATCAGTTTCAGACATCCCTTCTTTGCTGTCGTGAAGGTTGTGTTATCTGCGAGACAGCTTCTGAGAAATTTCCCAGGTGTGAAAGGAAAGCCACAAGGATGCTAATAAAGGAATAATCATTAAGAATAAAGTAGATTAAAGGAAAAGAAAAAGCGTGTAATATGGAACTGCTAAAGCTCATCCAAATGCAATCCACCTTGACGTGCTGCAATAGATGCCCTCCCTAAACCTAGCTCATAGGGATACTCGGTACAGCTAGAGCAAGGAACTCTCTACAAACCCTCTCCTAAACAAGGGGGCAGCTTTAGCCTGATTGCCTCCACTGACTGTCTACTCAGTCAGCTGGCAAGAAGACCAAGTAGGAACTCTTGTAACATCCTCGTTCCCTGGAATTAGTTTTATAATCAGTGGGCCTTTTCAGATGTTAGAAATGGTTCATTATTCAGTCACACACCCAGGCTGAGGTTACATCAGCAGTTTTGCAATACGATGTCTGACCAGGGGTATTGCCTATGGTAAAGTTGAATACTTAGCATCATAGATATTTTCTTTTGTGCCTGCTGAATTTCTAACATGTAGCTTTGGAGACATTTCTTTTTGTGAAACTTAACCTACCAAATGCCCCTTAATGAGCTCAGAGTGCCAAGGTGATGCGACCCCAGTGTGCTCGTCAGCTGTCCCCAGGCAGAGGCTGATTTGCATTCGTACCAGTCTGCCTACAGAGACAGGGCTTCTTAACTGTCTGCCAGTTGTTCGCATTAAATGTAGGACAGGTCTACTACGGAGCTCAACTGTCTCCTACATATTAAAGAAGAAATTGGTTAAAGGTACTGTGTGTGCAACTGTCTGTCTCATTGAAAAAATTATGCAGATTGATTTGTGAGAAGGTTTAAACATATACCAAGCTTTAACCTAGATCAGATATGACACCTAGGTCTTGTTTAGTTCTGTGCTTTGGGTGTACGTTAATATATCCAAAATAAGTCTATACTTCGGTCATGCTGATTCTAAAAATCTTGCAACTGTTACTCATGAAATATCAAGCACAAATTAATTTAGAGTTGTGTAATGGTCCATAGAAGGTCACAGCTACATCTCTGACTGATCAGGACTTCAAGGGCATCAGACTATGAATGTGTGCTCCTATTCATGCTGAAAAACACAGGGTATTTCCACTGGGACTGAATGAAAATCTTATCTATAAGTAACAGTATTCCTAAATAAAAAATCAAACCAAAAAAAGGAGTGGAAATGTCTGTTTCAGTAGAAAACAGCTGATGCCTCAAACAAACATTCGCATTTTTCTTCATATGCACATCAAAGCTCAGTGACAGACATCACTCTAATCCCGTATTTGCTTCTGCATGTGTCTTTAGAATTCACTGGCTTCAGTACAATCTACCCTCTCCCTAGCATTATTCTTCCATCCTATATTTAGTTCTTATCAGTTGATTACTGGCTGTTTCTGATAACAACGTACTGATTCATCAGGTATATCAGAGTTAAGGTTAAGTTTCCTTTCCTTGACCCTGCTGTGCTGCTGAGCATGCACTGAGATACTAAAGCCCTTTTCTTTTGCTTAGTTTGATTTTGAAGGACTGAACTCTGAGAATTCCTTGGTAACGTGTTAGCAGTCAAGCTCAAATATTGTTCTGCTTTTTGTTGTTGACTGATGGTTTTACTCAATTCTTCAAATGCTTCCTTGTATCAGTATAAAAGCCTCTGCTCTCATTACCTAGTAATTCAATGTGATCTATTGTCTTTCCCTATTCCCTTCTTACTAATAACATCAAGGCAACCCAGAAATCAGCTCATAAAGTATTTGTATATTCCTACTTTGATTATATGAGCAACACAACTTTTCATCTAAAAGCAGGAGGTTTTTATTAGAGTCTGTCAAATAGTCAACCTCTGACATCTTCCTAAAATAAAATGTTCAACTAATTGCTTTTCTTTGATTCATCAGTTAGGACTCTCACTGAAACGCACGTTATCTGAGATCAAGGCACATGGTTACACACCAGACATCTGTAGCAGCATACAGTACTTCCTTCTCCCCTCTTCATAAGATTGTTACTTTTTCCCTATCCAGCCAACTATAGAGCAAAGAGAACCTTCATTTTTTATTTTCTTTAGCACAGACTTGTATATCTCAGGAATCCGCTGTGAGGAGGGACACTTACCCTGCTGCTACAACTCCCTCCATCACCACTGACTGTGAGATCTGATCCTGGGAGAGATGTAGCCTCTGGGAGTAGGAAGGGAATACCTGCGGCTAACTTGAACCAGGAGAATTTTCACATTGTGCCTGAGACCTGATGGGAAGACAAATGAGGAGAAGTCCTGTGTGTCCAGGTTTGGATATCGCTTGCAAGAACTGAAGTAGTTTTAAATATTTCGGTTTTGGTATTGTTTGAAATATGAACAAGGAGAGAGAAAGGACACTTTACAAAAGAAGATTTCCTATTAGATTAGACAAAGAAGGATCCCACCAAAATGCATTCTGGGTCAGGTTCATTACATAAGCTAGGTCAGGGAATTAATGTTTACTTTGTTGGATGATGAGCTGTATAGATTTTGTGATGGCCTTCTTGCATAATGTGAATTTCATAGATTAGTGTAGAAGAAACTTGTAAATTGAGCCAGGTGCTAAACTTCAGTTTTTAACAAAAATTCTGACCAGCCCTGAAAAAAATTCTGAGAATTTCCCTTGCTTAGACTCCTAAAGAAGAAATACGATATTCTGTTTAATTTTCAGATGGTAACGTCAATTTTTCAGAATAAATGTTCATGCACGTACACAGGAGCAGAAATCGGTTTACTTCAGGTGTGTGTATTTTTGCAAAGGCCATGATTATCTCCCGTGAATATGGCATCCAGCGCCCTTGACTTTGCCCCCCTTAAAGGGAGCAACTGTGTAACTTCCAATGCAGTTGCCTAGAGCTATACTCGTCGTGAGACATTTGTGCACATGACAGCTTTAGGCTGCTTCCCGGAGTGAATGCTTTGCCGCTAGAAGGGCTGCAGAGCCTACCAAGCAGTTCTCGGTCTGGCCACTGGGCTGACGTTGTGGAAAATTGATTTCCAGGTGGATTCTCTCACTTTCTCTGCTCTTATATTTTGGTTTCAGAATATCAGCCCGTGGTTGAGGGTGAGCATAAATAGCAGCAAAGGAAGTAAGGCATGGGGGCGAGAGGGCAGGTGGTAGGAGCTGAAATGGAAAGGGTGAGGGACAGACAGCCATACGCATACAGTTATACAAGCGGATATGCCTGTCCACATTCTCAGGATCTTGCTGCATAACAAAAGAGCAAAATTCAGACGTGAATATTTTCCCCAGTTCTCTCTTCTTATATGCCCACACTGAGCCTTTATTATTTTGTTTCACTTGGAATGATAATACAAGTGAAAGCAATCCGGACTTTGCAATATTGATTAGCTCTGTGCTTGGGGTATTCAGCTGAGGTGATACCTCTCACATGTCAAGCAAGTGGCATAGCTGTCAAAATACAGATGACCCAAAATATTTAACTGTTCCTGTAAAATGGCACTGCTCCAGCAGAAGAGAAGGAAGCAATTAAGACAGACAAGGGCTTTGCCTTACTATCACACATCCTAGCACCCCTTGCTAACCACCGAGCTATTGTAGGCAGCTGTTTTGTTGATGGGAATGTGATTCCACAGAACATTTCAGTATTCATGAAAGCATATTGTTTGAAGGAATAAAAGCTTTTCATCAGCCTTAGTGAGGAGGATCTTCTGAAGGACAGGGTAAAGGAGCAAACGGAGGGTTAGGAGGATGATCAGAAAAACACTGACTACTGATCATCGGGTAATCAAAACTTGTCAGTGCAAAAGATTCGGTCCGTAGAGCTGAAGAAGCAAGGGGATGGAGAACCGATTGTAAGCTTTGGCTAGCAAAGGCTAACGTTTTCAGGTGTGTGGCAGGTTTGAAGTGTGTTAGAGTAGGGCAAAGAGAAAAATCCTGGTGGTGACTGTGAACTATTCAGTGAACGTTCACTTCTGCATCTTACGCACTGAATAAACAGATCCTTTTCCTTCTACTTTGCCACAGAGCCAGGTGCTTATATCTCCTGGGGGGAAGATGAGAAGTGCAAATGCCAGCCCATGTAGCGGAGACAAGCTGACTATAGGTTCCCTAGTAAGAACTGTTTAAGATGGTTTCTGATTTCATGTGACGATGACATTTATGTAGAGGTATGCTGGCTCGAGAGCACTTTTTTGCTAATTTCATTTTCAAGCTCTTGCCCACATACATAATTCCACAGCTGTGAAGTTGCAAGCCATGCAATGAAAAGATTACTCAGGTTTTAAAATCCCTATTCTATTTAAATTGCTAATATTTTTGTTCCTCTAAATTTATTTCAAAGTCTACTTGTTCTCAGTTTGATAAAAACGGTTTAAAATCACAGATTTTTTGAACTGTTTTATTGCTTCCATGAATCGGGCCTAGACAAAATCTGATCTGCTTAATATTTTTGCATATTACATTTATACATTTACGGTACACAAACTATTACTATTTACATTAACAGGGTTCTGTAATACTTAGATGAACTTCACAGGTACATGTGATAATTGCAGCAAACCAGAAAAGCACCAAAAAAATCCAAACTGAAGAAGTTACTAATTTCATAGGTTTAAAGTGGTGTCTTAATTGGCTCTGAACTGCGACTAAGAATCAAAGTGGAGAAAACCACCTAAATTTACCCTCCCCCCCCCCCCCCCCCCCGAGTCAGCGGTAAGCTCCATAGGACCCTCCCCAAACCAAATAAGGCCAGGAAGAATGTGCTAAGCACTGACTGTGCTAAGAATAAAGTTGAGCTGGGATGGATAAGGTTACTTTGAACTCTATATTTCATGTTTCCTGACATACCCTCCAAAGAACTGCAATTATGCTAGCGGGGCTGCAGGAGCGTTAAACAGTTCTTTCCCAGTTCTTCTGCTTTTTGCTGCCTTTCCATGCGTTTCTGTCCTGTTTAGAGCTGGGTCTTTTTACTTTTTATTTGTAGTGTGCATGTTTCTTAGGACATTGGAAAAAAAATGCTGAAGATTCACTGTGAGGCATGGCTATTTTTGTTAGAAGCTGATACTTTAGACTGAGCTTTCAGTGTTGCCTCTGGAAGGCCTTAGGTTGCTCTGGGAGGTCAGGAGTCTGCAGAGGAAACAGAAAGTTCAGAGGGGCGCAAAAGAAGAAGGAACAGAATTAGAAAAAGCAGAGGACCTCCCTCTTCTCGTCCTGCAGCTCCTGCAAGAGCCAGCAACCCAGAAGCATTATCTAAGCTGCCACACTAGATCTTGACCTTTTTAACAGAGTATCTCTTACCATCATCATCATGGCCGAGATTACAACAGAAGGTACGGTAACTATTTTCAAATATAATTAACCAAAAATGATATGTACTTTGACAGTGTAACTGAGCTATCATGTCAGTATGATTTGTTGCTCTTAGCAAGTCATGCTTTCGCTCCAGGATAATTTCTTTTTTTGTTGTTGTTGTTGAATGGCTTTCTACTCTTCTTTCCTTTTTTTTTTTTTTTTTTTTTTTTTATTTTTCACTCCTGTAGCCTGAGTTTCTACCAGTTACTGAAGCTAGATCTCTGTACACCTCTAAAAATAGTGTTAGTCTCATTTGCAGAACAACACTGCTTAGGCAGCTCCATTAGAGTGATACAAGAAGGGCAACATCTAAATGTCAGGTGGTTGCACCCTCAAGCCTTTGCTCAGGTAAAGCTTTGGTAGTCCCTTATAGTTGGAGATTTACCGGAGTCAGAATAGCTTAGTTTGGCGGTCCTGATTTTTCAGTAAGGAGCACAGAGTATTTGTGAACTGTGCATGAAGTCATTGAAGGTAAAAGCTATATGAACTCTGCAATCCTTATTCAGGTAAACTTCTAAGGGAGTCGGTGAAAGTTGTGCTGAAATAACTATGCCAGAGCTAGGCCTGCAAGAATGAAAGGCAATTGTATTAACCAATAAATACATATTCTAAAATATGAATATTTCATGTACTTTAATATTTCCTGACCATTCATATTTAAATAACATTTTAGATGCATAACAATGTTTTATCAGCAGCAGTCAGACAGGGGATATATTTAAAATGCAACCTTCTTTAAATTTAATACTGAATATTTTAGTTGAATTTCATTCCAATCTTTTTTTTTTTCCAGTGTGGATTACTCCACTGTTTATCAGAATTTAATAATGACACCACAAAAAAAAAAAAAAAAGCTTTTGAACAGTCTTCTGAAAGTTATTTTTATTCTAATTGTTAAGGTTATGTGGTGTTTCGGTGTATGAAAGTTGTACTTTTCATCTTCCATTTTTCATTGTTAATATTTGTAAGAGGATCTGCATTAAGCACTATTAGAGAGAGAGCCCGTTGTCTTCTAAAGGATTCATGTTCAGAATATGTCAAATTGTGCACTCCTTACCTGATGTTTGGTTAGCCACAGCAAGGAGATGATGTGCGTATGACTTTTTAATCAGCAGTTGGACGGATCTGTAATTTGCTTCTGGCAGCAAATACTGTCAAAACAGGTGGTTCAGCGTGACAGCCCTAACCCAAATGCTAGCGCTAGTTTATTTGTGTATTCTTAAACTAGGTTTGTTGGAAATATTTCTTACTTTGTAGCTGCTATCTGGGAGATCTGTGAAATTATATTTATCTTCCAAAGTGGGTGCATTAATACCATCAGTGTCAGAGAAGTAGTATGGAAGCACCTCCAAGTGAAAAAGCCTCCCAAATTAGCAAGATTTTGAGTCAAAAATTAATATCGGAAATAGAAGATACTTCAGTCAGTCTGCAAGTGACTTTTCAAACATTTATCTTATTAAAGAAATAAAAGACCATAAAATAGAATAAAAACAAAGCAAAGATTCTGAAAATATTTTTTATAATGCTTTTATTTTGTTTCTATGGATGTTCCTTAGCTATCATATTCTGTGTCTTTGTTCTGTGTTTTTTTCTGTGCAAAGCAATAGACTTCAGGTGATAAGGGACATGAGCTCCACAGTAACCTGACCTTCAGCATAACAAGTAAATAAAGCATATAATTAGTTTAGTTTAATTTACTTTACTTTAGTTTTGTTTTGTTTTGTTCTGTTTTCTTATATTTGGAATGGACTTATGTTAATTGATTTTGGAACTCTGGCTCCGTGAGATGGAAATTTTACACGTGGCAGAAAACTAAGAATTCAGCCTTGGGCTAGTGTTTCGCAGGAGTTTATTTTCCTCTGGGGCCACCGCGGGCACTCACAAGGCAATCTGAAAGTTCAGATTTAAACTTCAGCAACATATAGTTTGGACAAATCAAAAATGATTAAAATACCCCTCGCTTCACACAATTCCTTTTTGAATTTATTTTGTTTCATACTACATGCCAGCCATTGATTTCCTGGGGTCTTCGTGACTTTATTAGGATTAAACTACTTGCTCCTTGTGGCAGGTACTCACAACTCTATTTTACACTGTCAGCCACACATCAGGCAGACTGTCGGGCTCCTTGCCTTTTGGGGTACCACGCTCACACATCAGAGAGCACGACACAACAGCGATGAAGGCTTCAGCGCTGCCACGGCCAGCATGGCTGCTGGTTTAGAGAGGTGGTCCAGCCCTGGCAGAGTGATACTGTTGATGCACATCTCAAGGCATCTTCTTCTGCCAGCCCGTGTCAATAGCATAATCTGTTCAGAGACAGATGCATGCATGCGGCCGATGGGGTGCTCTTTCAGGTCAACATCACGGTAATGACAATAAGACTAAGTAGCTTAAAAATGTAGCCAGCAAGCAATGACCCTGGCCTGTCTACTTGCATCGCAAGCCATACGCACGGCCTATTCATTTCCACAGCTACAACTTATTAGTTGTGGAAATACTGGTGAAGTGTACCCGGTGAAAGACAAAAGGAGATCTCTGAAGACAGCAATTTATAAATGTCCTTAGAAAGTTGGCAGGACCTAGGTCTCCTGCTGGCAAATATTTAGGGGAAGATTCCAAAGGATTACCTTCAGCATCCTCATATTACACGTAATTGCAACCATAGAAATGTGCTATTAAAATATGGAAGTCCTTAAAACTATATAAAAAAAGTAAATAAGGCGTATAATTAGTTTAGTTTAATTTACTTTACTTTAGTTTTGTTTTGTTTTGTTCTTTTTTCTTATATTTGGCATGGACTTATGTTAATTGATTTTGGAACTCTGGCTCCGTGAGATGGAAATTTTACACGTGGCAGAAAACTAAGAATTCAGCCTTGGGCTAGTGTTTCACAGGAAATATGGAAGTCCTTAAAACTATATAAAAAAAATAGTCTTGGTACAGATACCAAGTACTCTGCCTTTGTGACATTCTCAGACATTCTCAGGACGATATTATTGTTATTGTTATTATTGTTGTTGTTGTTGTTGGTATTATTATTATTATTATTATTATTATTATTATTATTATTATTATTATTATTTTGACTGTTACTGAGTATTCTGTCAGGAACTTTACTGTGATCCACTTAAGAGCTTGCCTAGAAAGCCACAGGTACCTAACTATGCTATTCTGCTGTGTTCCTGAACACATGGAATGGACGGGACTCAACGGCAGGTGCAGTTAGAGCTGCCACCACTGAAATATGAACACAAAAAGCCTGGCACCTACGAGAAATGGCATCTACCAATGTACAGCTTAGTCTGTGTGTGCACAATAGCTCCAGCAGCAGCCCTACAGTTGGTCCTTTCTAGTCCAATCTACTGGAGGTCACAGTGCAAGGTTGATGGCTGTCCCCTGGCGCTCTATCCTCCCACGAAGGGAAGAATGAACAGAGACTTAGCTCTGCCTGATGCAATGCACCAGAGACTGTACACTGATCTAATCCAGGGAGGTGAGGAGAGGAGAAAGACAAGGTTTCTATGCCAGCTGTTTGTCTGCCACAACTTATTTCCCCAGTGGAGCAAGAGAGAAGCAGGAGTCAAACAGAAATGTGACAATGAGTCACAATTTGGTCCTTTCTTTGCTGCCGAGAGCTGTGCGACGACACATTTCCTCTGTCTCGGAGCAGGTTGCAAGGAGACAGGCTAGCCCCGGGGCCACACACAGCTCGACAGTGACAAAATCAAAATTAGCTTCTGGATTTCTGTCCTTTTCTCGAGCTCCTTGATAACTACGAAAAGTTTTAAGATGTAAACCTTTTCAAAAGGCAGATTGAACAAGATCTGTATGCTTGAAGACTAATATAAGTGGAACTGATAATGTAAGAGAAATAGCACACAAGAGCCAGAGGTTAAAATCATAATGGCTTCATGAGCATGATGGCCAGAAGCTATCGGCAGTCTCCAGTCGACAAAAAGTTCAGCGAAGTCACACTACAGGCAAGAGGGAGATAGCTACTTCTCATGGTAATTCATGAGTTGCTGCTCGAGGTGCTAGTTGTGCTGGCTGTAAAAGGGGCCTAGATGAATAAATTAGATTAGATGATTCATTTTGATGGCTAAAAGGATGTGAAGCGTTTCCTAGCCTTCAGTCAGACTGCTGTTTAAGGGTTGAGTTAGGAGGTTTCTATAGAATTTATTTGCAAAAAAAAAAAACGAAATTGCAAAATGAAAAGCTGTCATCTTTTACTGGCTTTCAATGTTGTCGAGGAAGCAGAGATAGTACACCTTTTTTCAGCGGGTTAAGGAAAATACAGCAATTTTGGCAGTAATTTTTTGAAGGAATCAGTCTGCTCTTCTTCAGAAGTACTGGGTAAAGTCAACAGCCTAATTACTTAGAGAGAGAAAAAGTCAGAAATCCCAGGACTGCCTCTAAAAAAGTCAGTCTCTGGGGGGAACAGAAGCTCCAAATTCTCACTGAAATTCCACAAAACTTGGATTTCCCCGTGCCTGTGGCCCTGGACACCCGAGGTTGCCTGCAGCCTAGGTGCTTTCTCATAGCCTGTTGAGGCAAGTTAAGCACAAAGCCAAATTTGTTAGCTTACATTTTAGGTTTAAGAATTTGTGGGCATTGCCACTCATAGCTGGTACAGTATCTATGCATGTTCAGTTGGTACAGAGAAATATATCATTACCTTAGGTAGCCCATTAGAAAGTCAACTAACCATAGACAGCAGGGATCCTTAAAACCTATAAATATAGGTTTTGGCTGATGAATCATGATGCTAGTCCACGATGGACTAAAAGCGTGTGTGTGCAGCTAACACCTTGTGCTCGTAAGTATTTGAAATATATTTTAAGTTTACTAATATAATGAGAAATATATTTAAATCCTAGTAGCATTTTCGAGTTATAAGGCTGATCAGCTCCCACTGCTTTCAAAATGAAGTCTGTGCAACTACTTAGATTCTCAAAAGTCCCAATCTACACCTTCAGGTACCTACTCCTTGAAAAAACTCTAGTCTATAAATATTTTGAGTACTTTTACCCATTGCCTACAGTGTAAGCACTGAGTAAGAGGTGGATTCATGCTGCTTTTACTGCTCTGCTCTGGAAAGCAGAAACTGGTTTAGTTTAAAACACGTTTCATAATGCAGGTCTGGCTTCAGTCCAGGACACACTGAGGACAGAGGAACCAGAGTTGCCCTCTTGGAGGCAGATCAGCTGCTTAGAGAAATGGCAAACCTTTCCTTTTCTTTCTGATGCTGATATTGGCTGGTTTCTGCTCTGTTTAAGCAGATTGAACTAGTGGACAGTGCTCGTTTTACCAGCTTAAACTATATTTAAAACAGTAGAGGGTGGATTGCTTTAAATCAAAATGATTAAAAAACCTTTAAATCATCAATTTTAATAATGATTTAAATTAACAAACAAGAAACCTGGATTTTAAAACAGCAATTTTAATCTTTTTTTTTTTTTTTTGCATAAGTCTATCATTCTTTTTCCCAAAAGAATTGAAAAGAGACACTGATTACTGTTGGCTGATTACTAATATGGTGACTGAATACAGCCTTTCTCACTAAATTTGTGCCTTTTACTCTTACAGAGAAAGATAATCTAAACGTCTGTCTATTAAACAATTCTATAGTTCAGGAGCCATTTATCCAGATTCTTAGTCTTTACATGTTTTTTTTTTAATGATAGAGTATGGTAAATGGTGCATTTCTTTTATACTAGATAATGATTTCATTTTCACTTATGATTTCTGTCAAGGTTCATTAGGATGGAAATTGGAATTCAATTAAAATGGTACAAACCCAGCATTTTAAAATTGTGTATTTGTGTACTGTAATTGTACTGGATGTATAGAAAAAGTCACTTTTATATAGAACTTGTTTTGAAAAGCTAAGTGATTTATTAAAAAAATATAATTCTATTTGTAATTTAGTTTCTGGCTACTACATCCTACAAGAACATATAACTGATAGAGCTCATTTTCTTTCATGTAATGTTTATTCAAAGGTTAGAAAAAGAAAACATATTTTCTACTTTTAAAAAAAATCCGAATTACTTCTTGAGGTACAATAAGATAATAATTGAGTTCAAATAGTAAAGTAAATTGAAATTAAAAACATATTCTTTGTCTTTGCAAACAGGTTATACTCTCAAAAAAAAGGCTAGCTTAATTTGACTCCATCTGCTTAGCTAGTGATTGCCAACAGCTCAGTGATTTCTTTAAGTTTCTTCACAGCTATAATGGCTTGATCATAGCTTTTTGTTTACATAAAAGTGGTTTCAACAGATAGTAGTGTAAAAGCATAGGTTTTCTTAATGTCGCATTTAATTTGAAAAGCATTTAAAGAAAACTTCAGTTTGTGATTCAAAAAGCACCAACAATTATATTCCCTGTCTTCCCCCACTGCGGCATTGAGAGGGGTTTAAAAAGGAGAATTATCAAAGATTAATATTGAAGTGTCTTCAGTAGTAGCAGATGTATAGATAGGCATAAAACAACAAAAAAGTTTTTTTCTACAGTGCTTTCCCAATAATTTCAAACCAATTCAAAGGTATGGTCAAAGAGAACTTTACAGTTACAGGCTTAATATCTTTATTGCTTTACATTGGCAGGTCAGACTCATAACAGGGAACATGAAGTAGATAAGCTGTAAGGTCACTGCATCTAAAGACTTAAGCCTGTGGACAACTAGCTATCCTTCTTATCCATATGATCCCACTGTCGTGTTCTCTTGTCAGCTTTAAACATTTTTATCGGTAATTATTATTATTTCATATTTTAGTCCTAGCCCTGTGTCTTTGTATAAATCTTGCTTTGGTGCCGCGAGACATGAACATTCAGACGTTAGATCCCTGAGTAGGAACGTGTTTAAGCAGAATGTGGTCAAAAGGGGACCAGCAAGATTTAGCTTCTAGTTTTATTCCTACTATGTGCCTACAGCACAGTTGATTTATGTAAGTAAGTCTATTTCAGGAACTATGCAGCAAGTACACGGCTATCAAATATTTGACTAATAGTAGAGATAGCTACACCAGTAGGTAGCAGCAGAGATACCAGATGACACTGCCAACGCATCTTGTCCTGTCTCACATTCTGTCCTTTTCTTCATAGCCTCTGATACATTTTTGCTCTGTAATAGTTTTCCTTTTTCTCTTTCTCTTCTCCTCCCTCCAAAATCTGATAGATTATCCTGCAGGTAATATGCAGGAGATGTAACTCTGGTCCCTTCTCTAAATGCAAAACATAATCAGAAGAACATGGTAAAGCCCACAGTAAACAGCTATATTATTCTTCAGACTCAGTAGAAAAAGCTGAGCTAACAAAACAGATCATGTAATGTGCAGGAGGCTAAAAAAAAAAAAAAAAAAGCTGTAGAAGATACTGATTTATTTCTTTTTTCATCCCAAACTGTCTCATATGCTAAAACCTACCTATGTTACAATTGCAGTCTAATTAGTTCAGGTGCTCAAGATCATGGTCAGTGCTCAGATTTGCCCTTAGAAATCAGAATGAAAAAGCTGTGGCTTTAAGTCCTGAATAAGCCTCACTTGAGTCCTGTGGCTGATTTGGGCTTTTTTTAGAATCAGTCCTACAGCACAGTATGAACTTGTCTCTGGCCTGAAAGTTCTGCTTGGTGCCATGCAAAGGCATTTACTGTAAGAAAGGAAAATATAAAATGTCAGGCACAGAAAAGCGTTCTCACTGGAGAAGTCTCCTCTTTCTGTCTTCAAAGGTAGTTTTAAAAAATCCTCTACAAATATGTAACGAGTAAAGACCTGCTACTCCCTGTACATGCTTGTGTTCTCACAACTTCAAAAGTATCTCTGTACCTTTGCCTTGTCAAAGGCACAATGAGTCTAAGGCTTTGTAGCCTCCTTTGGTATGTAAATTAACTCAATTTTTTCCTATATTCCATTATGTAGATTTAAGTTGTGGTTCTCTGTGCATGTCAGGAAGGCTAAATCTTGTTTCAATCTTTGCTAAGAGGTTATTCACAATTGACACCATTACCATAAATACAGCTTTCTGCTAACTATTTTACTGGTTTTAGAGGCATAATTTAATACATCTATTGAAATGTTAAGATCCTCATTTTGCTTTGACCTTTTCCTCCTATAACAGGTAGGGCCTTAATTTTGGCTTCAGGTCTATCTATGTAACCCCTACTAAAGTCAACTGAATTGATACATGAGCATATCTGATGCAGGATACACTTAATATTCCAAAGAGGCAATATCATATGTGCATGATACAGTTTAGGCTATATACGTTTCATAGATTTATAACACCAATATTTAAACTGTAATCATAATGTGAATTTAGTACAATTTCAATTGCTTTTCTTTTATTTAAGGGAAAACTTCAAATCCTCTTATCCCTAGAGATTTTTTTGCATCACCATTCATGATAGGATTAAAAACCTGAGCATCTCACAAGGAGATATCCAAAGTTAGACTCACCCCTTTAAGTATTTACTGTTGGTTTGGTTTCGGAATTTACCAGGAGTAGTACTATAACACTAATTATAGCAAAAGATCCGTGATAGAGTTTGATGTGACTCCTGTCTGCCTGGGACAGCTACATGACTAGATGGCTGACTACATCCATCACTTGGAGCGGAACCACTGCGTACTCTGCTCCTAATGTGTGTCACAACCTATAAAGCCGATGAAGATGATCTTTTGGTAGTAGAGAGTGAATTCTGAGGATGCAAGGTTTTCTCCTCCTTCAAAAAAAGGAAGGGCTCAAAAAGCTTTCTTTTCTTTTTTTTTTATCTGTAAATATATTTGATAAAATTATCACTTTAGTAAGAGCTATGCCAACTCAGAACTAAATACAAGCATTTTTGTCACAGCAAGAGTAGCCCTGTTATCAGACACCCAAGCAGAATTAATCCACGTGGGATACATTTATCCTAAAATGCATCTCTTGTTCTAGACATTGTAATTTTGTATTGATTACATAAGAGCTACCTGAAATGCTCTGGAGAAAGTAATGCTCTATTCTGCTGTTAGGTAGCCAGAAAAAGTGATGAATTTCCAGGTCAGTAACAGCCAAAACTCTTCTTTCCAAACCTACACCCTCTCTTCCTTCCCCTTCCAAACCCAAGTGCAGCAGGACCCTCTGCCCGGAGACACAACTCCGTGCCTATTCCCAGCACTTGGCACAAGTGAGAAATCCATAGATTTTGTAATACACCTTTATTATATTTTGCCTGCAAGTTGCTACGGAACCAGAGGTTTCCAGTGATTTGTTGTTGTTTTCTTTTAGTGATTTATACAGAACTCGTATAAGAAAGATCACAAGGGAAGCTTCGCTAGGTGGATGTTGTTCTGGAAAGAAGAAAACAGTAACTTTGGAAATTATGGAGAAAACAGCTACAAATATGTGAGAATGCAATTTTGGGAAAGCCTTTTTGCTTTGCAAGGTTAGCTACAAATATCGATGAGACTTCAGCGCACACTTAAAATCAAAATTAAATGTGAATGAAATGTGCATATGCAGATATTAGTGTATCGGGGTGGGGGGGCAATGTGCAATTTTGCCCGAGTTAATGAATTAAAGCAATTTCAACTAGACAGGCAAAACAACGATGAGGGCCAGGTTTTTGTCTTAAAAACTAATTAGCGGGAAGTTTCTTTTAAGAATATATTTGCCATCGTTTCATTTGTTGCCCAGTGTAGGCTAATGCATTTCACACTGTGAAGTGCTAAAGGCAGTTTCACAAAAGAGATACGAATGACTTAGTTTTACAACATGGTTGCTCTCCTCTCTTCAGTGTGGCATACCATGTGTAGAAAACCAGAAATAATACCGCGTGTGCAGACGCTGCCAGAACTACAAAGTGGCACTAGATCTATATTTTCTTGTTGATTTACTGTGGTAGTGCCCAGAGGTCAGGACTGCATTGAATTAATGACTACTTCATGTGGCAAGGCACAGTCTCCACACTAGCACCTTAGAATCATTTTAACTTGTAAAGATTCTGATTTGCCTAGTATTTTAGAGAATAAAGTCCTCTTGGTACTAATGTCAAGCTTTAACGCTCTAGTAAAGTAAATATTAAACCATACAGCTCTCCAAAAGTTAACACTGAAACGCTTGAGAAAATTCTTAGTGCTTACCTGTGCTATTTAGGTATATAAATCACGTGTTACGTTTTCTGCTTGCTGACTGGGTTTTTTGACATGAGTAACCCACGCAAGAATAAAAGAGATCACTCCACTCTCCACTCTACCGGAGACATCCAGATCTGCTGGGCTTCAGGACCTCCGAGATTGCTCACTGCCCCCCGCCAGAGTCATTTGCAGTGGGACACCTCTCCTCCCAGTGCTGGAGAGCTGTGGTGGTCCCACATCCCCAGGTGCAGGGAGGAGGGCAGCTGAGCCTGCGCTCTCCATAGGCACACACGTCTCCAACCCACCTTCATTCCTCCCTTTCCCCACCTTTGGTTCTCCCCGTAATCATCCCATCTATTAAGTTCTTGGTTCTGCTGTCTCAATTCCTCACTACTCCAAGCAAGGCAGGCAGCAATAGTACTTCTCAATTCTTGTGCTTACAGTGATTTGAGTCTGTTCTCAAGTCTCAGAAATCTTCAGCAAAAATTGATCTTTAAATAAATGTTCATCTTTAAAGACGTTTTAACGATAAGGCTTCAGACCCTGGCATATAGGTGCCTAAATTTAAAATTAGACCAGTATCTTTGCAGGCCTAAAGCACAATATTTCTTTCATAATGTGTCCTTTCTTTAGATATTGCAGAAATTCTGTAAAATTTCAACTGACTCATGTCCCTTCTTCTCCCTGTGGCCCTAAGCCGCTCTAAGGGATGTGGAAGGCAACAAAATGTTTATTTACAAATGTCATCAATCTGTAACCATGAAATCCCTGTATCTGCAGATTCAGCAACTTTCTCCTTTATTCTTTCATTAAGCTGTTTACATTTTCTTGGCACTTCTCGAATGTGAACACAATTTTAACATCCAGATGTTCTCCTTTCCCTGAAAATGCCCAGGTAGACAGATATGGATTGCATCTTTTCTTGAAAATAGATGTACATCGGTTGCATTGGAGCAATTCCAGTGTCAACTGTATCCCACTGGAGGAGGCAGCTGTTTTCCAGGTGAAATTATTTAACTAGCAACAAAACTCACCTCCTAATGTTATTATGTGTCTGTTTTCAAGCTCAGCAATCTCATTTTCAGCCAATTCCATCTCTCTCTGTTTTTCAATGTTTATGTGAATAGACAGGAAGGGAGACCTTTCCTCTTGTCCTGTAGGATGTCTGCAAAAAAATGTGCAGAAGTCTGAATTCCTGGTCATGTAGGCACACAGGATATAACAAAATGGTTATGATTAATATTAGGTCCTTGTGTTAAGAATTAGAAAGGAATAGTGAAATAAAGCTTGCATTAGTAAGTCCCTAGAAAATTCCCTAGATCTTCTTCTACACTACTCATTTTCTCAGAGACCTGGCGAACAGCCTGTAGTTCACTACGTAATATGGAGATCAGTCTCTAAACTGAAAAAAAAATTCTAACCAACCAATGAAAAAAACACAGAGATTTTTCTTTTTTTTTTTTTTTTTTTTTTTTGGACAAGAATAGGTATTAAAACAAACAAAATGTGCAAAGGGTGCTAAAAAAATTGAGTGTTTACAAATGCCTGTGAAGTCCTGGTTGTACACTGTGTTCCTCTTTCTCCTCTCAGTTCTTTGAATGTAAGCAATACCAAAGGTATGTACATTCTGTTTTAGCATGTGCTTTATTTAAGTAAATATAAATGAAACATAAGACACAACATTAATGCGCTTTACAATAGAATATTTTGTGTATTCTGCAGACAGAGGTGTTTAAACCGTCAGGCTTAGTGGACTTCATGAAGAACTGCACCATGTCTTAAAGTCTGTGATTTTGCAGAATCATACTGTAAACTTTAGAAACTTCAGCATACTCTTGAAAGTACATTTTATTATAATAGTTGTCTCAGTAGTTTCCTCACTAAAACAACTTTTTTCAGCTGTCCCTGACAGTGAAAACAACCTTCCCACAGATTCACTGGTTGGAGTTAGTGTGAATGAAAACTCAGCTAACATGTTCATGCTTTTACAGGGTACGCTCTCTACACTCATATTCCTAAAGATATCATTCCACCTTTTTCTCTATCTCAGTCCTATTTTTATTCCACTTTTTACATTTACTCTAAACACTTCTATGTTTGTGGACTCATTGAATAAGTCAATACCTTTGAAATCACTATTGATGCTATTACTACTAACACAACCCTTGTTATCTTTAAGTTTTTGTTGAGAATTATTTCATATTTTCTAATTAAATAATTCTAAGTCTGCAAAAAGTAGATGCAGTTGCTCAGGTCTTTAAAGTAAGTTGCCTACATGAAGTTTGCTAAATCTCTGAATTTGGTTTTGGAAAAGATTCTCTCGCTTTCATCTACATTCAGGACTTCATATCTATGTTTGCTTTCAATCTTTCCTCTTATTTCATGCCTTTCATTCTTTTAATTGAAAGAATCAAACTTTACAGCTACATTAAATGTAGAAATATTACCTTTTGTTCTCACAGTGATTGGAGAGAATATTTTCAATGGCTTTGAATAAAACTAGAAACACAGCAGTGTCTCATCAGCTGAAAAAGAAGAGCACATATTCTATGCGAAAGAGCATATATTTTTAGTCCTTTATTATCAGTTAGTAAGTTGCTGATTGACTTTTGGTTGCAGAAACATTTCTTTTCTGTTGTGTTTCCAACTTCCTTAGATGCTAGGGCAATGAAGTGGGAAGATAAGAAAATCATAAATTATTTTATTCTTCATTGATTTTATAACCAGCATTTCATGAACACTTTTTTTGGACGTAGATATGAATAATTTGAACTTTCCAACACATGGATTATTAATTTTCCATGGATCTCTTGTACAAATACCATTTTCATGGCTTGTGCCCTTCTGAAGGTATCACCTGAATTTATTCTATATAAAAGTTACCTACCCCAAATTTTTCACTGTATGAATCTGCAAGTGCTTCAGCACTCTAATTCTCTTTAATCTATACTTCATTCTGCAGAGAAGTAGCTCCTGACTAAAGGTGATACTAATTTCAGGACACAACATTTTCAGCACTTGACCACTGGAACGGTGACTTTAACAAGCTCCTGATGTATGATGGTCTTCCAAGTCCCTTTGTGTAGTGGTTTGCTGAGGAATAGCACCCGCTGAGGAATGAATACCCAAGGGACTCTGCCAGGTTGTAGTCCGTCCGGTCCAAGCATTTCTAGAAACTGAGGGAATAAAATCTAATCTGCACCTGCCCATTTTGAAAACCACCCAGCTCTCTCCCCCAACAGATGTCCTATGAATGTCCTTTAGAACCTAACAATACCGCTCCTGCCCTGATGACCCAGACAAGCAGGAGGAAGACGTTGATTTGGACTTGGAAACAGGCTTAGCTGTAAATAAGAGTGATGTCTTATTTAAGTCTTATTTGCCTGGTTAGGTGGTGTGAACCTTTTGTCACGGTTCCCAACGGTTGAAGAACCCTAAAGGTACTTTAGTTTTTCTCCACTTATCTGTCAAATGTAGCCTGCCTGTGCAGGTCCCGGGGAGCGCACGACATGCTGTGTAGTATGTGGGTAGAGTTCTTTAAGAATATCGTCCTATAGAGTTTCTTTCACACTTCCTATGTGGCACCTGGTCTAAGGTTTAAATAAAGCTTTTAAATAAAAAGCCAAGAAAAGTTATAGCAAGTGTAGTACAATGTCTTATGGCTACTTCTATTTCATATTGTGAATGTTATTCATTATTAGTCATTCAATTATTTTAGGTACACTTTGTGTCTATTCTTGTCTTCCACCATAATACTTTAATAGCATTCTGAATATATTGTACTTTTGGGGGGATGAATTGTGTTAGTGAGTGAAAGATTATCAGTTACGCGACCATAAGAATATATGTAAGCTGTAAGGCTGAAATAACGAACATAATGTAAATGCTCATCTTCAATAAATGTGAAAGTCTGCATTTTTTATTTATTAGCACTTATCTAATTACAGCTGAAGCTGCACTCTATTGATATAGTAGAAAAGGAAATTAATAAAAAAAGGTTAGATGATGAATAGGCCTTTGACCAGAATATAACAGCCGGCAAAATCTTGCAAAGATGTATACAGAATAACTAAGTAGCTCTCGAAAGCTTTTTTAAAAATTTAGAAAGGACTATCAACTTATACATCTGCAGAGGACATCTCTATCTCTTTTCATTATACTGACAAAGTTATGAGTTGAGACTGCTGTATTAATATTAAAGAAACGTCAGAGAATTGCTTGAAAGTTTCCTGAAATGAGAAAGTAGCAGTAGCTTTGGTATTCTTAAAATCCAAGATGGAAACATTTCAGGAAACTTTATATGCATGCTGAATGTGTATAAATGGCTTTAAAAAATGGGCAAAGAAGATAAACAACTACACTTGGAGGGAGCCTGTGAAAAATGTAGGTTAAACACTACACAATGTAGAGGAGCGATGAACCAGAAGTTGGACAGGAGGCTGAGGTCCAGCTCTGTCTCCTGCCAGACTTCCAGTGTGGCCTTCGCTCTTCACTTAATCGCTCCATCATTTCCTTTCTTTCAAAAGAAAATAGTTTGGCCTTACATCAGGGTGTGGGCTGGAGGGAAGATTAGGGGCAAATAAATCCAGATTTGAGGATCTATACGACTACCCAGAACAGAATTGCACATTTGGAATATGACTTGAGACTATGTGAAGGTTTCGTAAACAGGAAAACATTGTGTTGATACGGACAAGCTTGAGTTCACTACGTTTGTGAACACAACATAGGCAGTTTTGAAAGCAATACCAGGCTGAAAAATGTCCTTTCAGCTGCTGTCTCTGTTTCGTTGGTAAGGAACAGAAGGCTTTTTTCTGTTGTATGAAAGAAAGTGGGATGAAATCGGGATAAATATGCGTAAATATCCTTTTCAGAGATGCCGGTTGAACTTCAGACATAGGTATGCAACCTTGTTGGTTTTTTTTTTTTTCCTATCACCATGAGCGTCAGGAAGTGAAGCACAAAAGAACTAAGGTTGGGGCGAGATGCCGGGAATATCATTAAGGTCCTGCAAGTGTCTGATGTGCACGCAAGGCACTCGAGCTGAGTGGAAACTTTGCAGCACCTGCTGTTACTGTGGGCTAGGAACACTGGAGCTCCTGCTGTATGGATTTGCTGTTACAGAGAACGTGGGGAGGTGTTACAGCTTGTGAATGAGAGCTGAATGGTTTTGAGATGACTTTCTGCATGTTTACAGCAGATGCTAAAGATTATTTGATTTAGAATCCATGGGAGGAAATAAGGAAACTATCATTCCAACCAGGTCAAAGCTTTTCCTTGGTGTAGCTCATTTTCTGTTCCAGTTAGCAACAACAACATGGAGGGGGCATCTCGAGATGGAGGCTCTTTTTAACTCAGTAGAAAATCGTTTAAACTGCGCTGAGGTGAGACTTTAACATTATGAATGCTTTTTGGACTGATTATGCCATTAAAAAAGCGGACAGGGTCTCGTCTGTTCTAAAATGTGTCACTGAGATTTGAGGACCGCTCTTCTGAAGTTCACTTGGATGTTAATTAGTCTTCCATGGCCACATAAAGTGGAAGTCTGTTTTGTCTCAGTGTCTACTGGTTTAATACAGACACAGAATTCAGAGGGGCTATGAACTTCCGAAAGATTCACATTCCAAAAATGTAAGTAAATGGATGGCCCACCTATGTGCAGGGCAGAGAAGTGCTCAGAAAGGGCAACTCAGAGTTGTTTCAATAATTTTGTTCCATTTTTATGCTAGTGCTGATTAGGAAAATGCAATGAGAGTGAATTAAAATTAATGATCATTTTGCAACATTCTATGCTCTGCACAAGCATGTGTAGTTTGAATTTTTTTTCTATCAATCATTTTGAATCTTATATTGTTAAAAGAATTTCATAAATATGTCTTTCATAAATATGTTTTTATTTCATGCATATTACAAACACACAGGGTTATCATTAATGCATTCTCCCTGTTTTGGGTTATATGCTTAGAAGCTTAATGTAAGTAGGATAAAGAGATATTTTAGACATATTCTATATAGATAGATATTAAAAATAAATCATTTTCTGCTCTAAATATCTTCGAATTCAGAGAAGATTTTTATCTTACCTGTCACTGAGTAAGTTTAAAGGACTGTTACCCTACAAGAAAATCTTTCATATGAATCATTTTCAAGATTAAGTTGGCACTTCTCTGAGTCATTTAACAATTAAACCTTGGATCAAAATTCTTTTTTCCTTTCTAAGGCCTGAATCTTATACCAAAAACATCCTCCTCAGGTATTATAGCTTTTATATGGATAAATACCTATATTTTCAAAGAGGTAGGGAAAAAGCCATTTTTACTTTAATGATGCAACAAATTAAAACTGAAAAAAAAAAATAGTCATATTCCCAACATTAGGAACATGTTCTGTACTAGCATTGGCAACTTTGTGCTTAGTGAAAAAAATGTTGCTTTAAAATTATGTCATTATTGCTTTATGTGGAAGCCATTAATACAGCATATTGTAGCATTTATGCTTGAAAAGAAACATTCATTTAGGATTTGGATTTACTTTGTCAGGTAGGAAAATAAGTTAACATTTTTTGTATGAAACAGGGAAGTCTTGATCTACATTCATCAGTTGACAGTTCTGCCAATTCTCTCTCTGTAAATCACAAAAACTGTATAACACCATCGTTATACGCCAGAAAAGACTAAGCAAAGAAAATGTCTTGCCCATATAATAACACTAATATAAGACACACAAAAAAAATACTTTAATAACCTTGTACTTCTTGGTATTTTCCATGCATATTTCCATGGCTATCATACAACTTACATGCCATTTCAAGTTAGAGTTGATGTAGAAATTGGAACTTCACTTACACTTTGGAAATAAAACAAATAGACTTTTTAAGTGCACGCATCAAAATGTTGCTTTTCGTGCACTCGTTTTTGCAAGAAAAAGTCATAGCTAACCCCCAAAAGCTAAATTGGATTCCATAGTTTCTTCAGACAAGTAGTAGTGTAGAGGCGTGGAAATGTACTTTCTTGTGCATATATCTTAATCCAGACTCGCCTGTAATTTCAAGTTTCATTTTATATGCCACATGGATATCTCAACGCCTGGTGATAGATATTTCTAGGAATTATTATAAAAAATGTCTCAATTTCTGGAGCTAAATAATGTAGCCAGGTAACCACTTCTTGGCATTTATCACTAGGATAAATTAGAGACCACTCTGAATCTCATATCTGTTTGGTCAGTTAAGGTCTTTATTATTTTATCTCATTTACTCTGCAGAAATCTGAAGAGGTGTGATTGGAAGATTTAAATTGCAGGTCAATCTCTGTGTCCCTTATAATAGATAAAATTAGATGAGGAGAGTTTGGGGCCTGATTTCCAGCTCACAAAATCAAGAGTCCCTGAACAGACCTGTAGACTATTCATTGTGCTCTTGAGCAACTCTTCTGGGTTTCTTTGTTCAGAATGTGGTAGTGTGAAAATTAGCAATATTAGAAGTCCTCTGGGCTTAGCTATGGGTACAAGACAGGCTTACTAATAGTCTCATTTGTTGTTAATTTACTTGTGGGTAAAAGTCAGGTGTCGCTAGCAACTTCTCAAATGTGGTCACGACCTTGTTCTGCTGACAGGTGTTGATCGGTTTGGGCTGGCAGGAGGAAGGATGCAGAGAATGCGTACAATTACTGAAGTGATTTTCTTTTTTCCTCAGATAACCTTCAAGGAATCCTAAACCTTCTTGATTTTCCTTCTTTTCAGTGTGTAGATGAGGTGACATCAAAATATCTGCATAAGGAGAAAAGATATCTAAGACTCTGTACCTGTAAAGGAACACTACGTAATGGTATTTTCTCATCAAACTTGAATTTACAAATTTTTCACACATTCCAAAACTTGGTCATGGTATAATACTGAATAAAATAGATTAAGACATGGCTAATTCATGATAGGTGGTTCAGGAATGACTGAGTAAGGGAGGGTGCAGTGACGTTTTCCTACTTAGTCAAAGATTTTGCTACTTAAAATGGGTCTCAATAGTCTCACATATCCCATTTTCTCCAGATTACTTAATACCCATTCAAAACAAAGTTTTCTTCTAAGATGTGAGTATCTGGCATTAGTTGCTATTAAAGAACCTTTGTAAGATAATGTAAAGATTTCAAAGCTCTTGAGAATCTCAGAACACCTTTTAGATATATTGTGAACATCTGCGGTCAAGAAAGATCAACTGTTCTCACAGTGACTGTGTATCCTATGTGTCTCAGCTGCCCATAGACATCAGGCCTATTTCCAAAGAAAGATCAGAGAAGATAATTTAGGCTATCAAGGTTAAACTTCAACTTCAGATTACCGTTTTTGGAATCAGTATTGCAAAAAGAAAATGAGAAAACGCACCATTAACTTTTACCTAAACTTTTACCTATTCCTCAGTGTCAGTTCAAGAACCCACTCATGCCCTAAAACCAAAGGGATATTTTCCAAGGGAATCTTTCAGACCAAAAAAGAAGAAAAGAAAAAAAAAAAAAAGCTTTAGAAAACCTTGTTTCCCTAGTATTTTAGGTGCCGATGTAGTGGACTTGCCTTCATCTGTTCTCTAAGTATACAGATGGAGTACTCTCATTTATTAGAAAGTAACTCTTTGACAGAAGCTGGACCTTGGTTCATCTGTTCCTGCTTAATACGGAATATAGCTAACTACTGCCTTTCATGAAATTGGTAATACTTTTTTGCAAGCCACAGAACAGTTTTCTCAGTAGATCTCTTTCAGTTTTCTCTCTCCCAGACAGCACAACCTGTAATAGTTTCATAGTTAATTGTCATTTACAGATGAGATATATCAGTGACACAGATGACTGACTTGCCACAAGCACTTATTTTAGTTTTCCCCTTTTGTCAAATGAGGATTTTTTTCTTGCCAGTTTTTAGCAAGGTCTTTTATAAACATCTATCTATCTATATATATATATATGTATTTACTGCATAACTCTTAATATAGCAATTCCTGTACTCTTGTTGGCTAAAAATGCCTTTTTCTTCTGTCTCTGGTAAGACAGCTGGGGCCAGGTGTCTTCAATATGACGTGTGTGCACGTATATTCAAACTGTATGCACGTGGTGATCTCCATGTTTGAGTGCTGGAATGACTGGATAGGTCCACACGGCAGACTTGGCAAACTTACAGTGTGAGACACCGCTTCCACTATAAGTTGTGGAGACTATTGAACTACTTTCATTTTCACAGTCTGTAGATATCAGTCTGTTAAGACATATAACAGTGTTCTTACCTCCAGTGTCAGGGTAGCTTGGAATAAATGAAATCAAGCAAATGATCATATTAATCATTCCTAGACACACTTATTTGAAAGATAATGGCAGTTCCACCAGAAGAAGCAAAGGTCTCGAGTTTTCTTTACAGAGTTTCTTTATACGGGTACACTTGTCTGGAGTGAAAACAGAGGTATTTGTAGCATATTATTTATCCTACCAACTTTCAATATTTATTATGACTATCATTATTTTACAGATGGGAAAAGATATTTTTTTCTTCTTTTTTTCCATAACAAAAAAAAGTCAGTAAAGTCAGTAAAAGTCAGTTCTCTAATCCCCTCTGAAGGCTAGAGGGATGTGTAGAGCTGAGTTTCCAAAACAAATAACAAAGGGGATGCATACGGTGCTCTTGCTGCAGAAGGTTTCATGCTATTTAAAGATAAATGGCAACCATTTTCCTCCAACCTTCATTTTGACATTTTAAAAGATAAGATGTACCTCTCAGCTTATATCAACTCACAAGTACATCTAAATACCCCTTTGACATCTCTTTCAGAAATGTCAGATTTCTAAGATGAACAGGAAGGTAAAACTTAAAAAGTTTTACTGTTTTAGAGCACCAATTTGTTTCCAAAGAAGGGAAGGTATCACTACTGTTTAAGAAAAAAATTCAGGTGTGGAACCAAACAAACAATGGATTTTTCAGGGTGCTGATAGATTATTATTGCATGTTCAGAATTCAGTTACAGTCTTATCTACATACTGAGAAGCTGGAAGTGAAACATTTGATTTTTGAACGTTTCTAAAAGAAAATGTAAAAACATATCAAACCGAAGAGTTATTTCAGAGAAAAAAATGTATGTCCAACTTCCAGATCATGAAAATGCAAAGCCTACTGCCTTTTGAAAAGGGATCAGCTCAATGTCCCTTTACCATGCTTGTTTGCTGGTTTAAAGTGCAGTAAATGGCATTTTTCTCGTTCTTATCAACTCTGCCTCCTGTAGTTTTGATTTTATAGAAGTAATTTATTCTATGTTGATTATTGTTAACCCCTGTGGTCTTCTAAGTTCTCAAGAAATTACTACACAAATTGATATAGCTGTAAGTAAAACGATCTATAAAATTTCCCAGTAAAACCTGCTATCTTTTAAACCTGGTCCTTAGGGCTTCCCTTACTTTTGTTTCCAAAGCCATTTCAGGTATGAATTATTGCAGAGAGACTCACAGTACAATCAGTCATAGAAGAATATTTCAGCTGGCTCAACAGCACAGGAGATCTTTTAACTACTAACTAACCAGTAATCCCTTCTGTGTCTGTTGTACTTGAGTAATCAGAATAATGGAAAGGCTCTTTGAAATACATACGCACACAAGAAACAACTAGGCAGAGACAGAAGGTTAAAGGTCGTATCGGCATAATGTTCTTTCTAAGCAGTTTTGGAATGACGTGAAGACATTTTTTACACCTTCTTGCAGAAGTATACAAGACATTTTCTTCCGCTTAATTTGTATAGACAAATGCTCTACTAGACTATGAAATTCAAACATGTAAGGAAAGATGGAAATTTGACTCTAAATCACTGAAGTTCAACTCTTCTGATATGAATACGCAATGGCATGTGGGCTCCTAAATCCTGCAGACATCTGCTGACCTAACTGGGCTCTCTGAAGTCCAAGGTTAAGAAGTATGTCAGCTGAGAGAGAGTTAACTTATTTGACTGCTGATCGTATTTTAAAACACAGTGTAATTGGAGTCTGACTGAAACTGGTTTCTACTTCCCCTCCTTGAAGTTCTCAGCTTGCTTCAAGATGTGTACAAATAAGTAGAATTTCTTTTCTTCATAGGTAATTTGTCAAATACTACAGTTCATACCTTGGCCTATTCCAGAACAAGTAGTAGCTAGTATTAGGATTTCTTCAACAGGATTCAATGATTGACTCCCCAAAATGCAGATGTTGCCTATTAGGTTTGCAAGCATCAAGGCTTTTTTCTTCTTTTGGGGAGGGTGGGAGTGGGGGAAAGGGGGGCAGGTGTTAGTCTTTGGTAAGATTTTTTCTTCCCACTCTTCTCTGCAGGGGAAATCTGTCTGGAGCAGAGCGCGCTTTTCTCAGTTATATATCCTTATTGCTTCTCAAAATCTTCTGTCTCAGTTACACCCGTTGCTAGAGCAAACTGAATTTCCCAGCTGTAGAAGACTGACTTCCTTACTATCCCATTCCAGACTCTGAGCTTTTCTAGACAAACGGTCTTTAATTGCTGCTGCTTAGATGTGTCCCTTTGATATGGAGGGCTCCCGTGGGGCTGAAGACCAGGTTGTCCTCAGGGGATTCTGACTCCCTGTGTACAGCAATGGTCTAAATCCACCATTTGAATCTGCGTAGCAAGGAGTTAACCACTTATGCCAACTTGTTACATGAAATTTAACCAATCTTTAATATATATACAAAAGTATCTTTAAAATAATCTTTGCAGCTGTCCTCAGAAAAAAAAAAAAAAAAACCAAACAAAAATCAGATACATGCACTCCATTAATTGTAGCTAGATGGAAAATATGAGGTTTTGAAGCATTTTGATTTGGTATTCTTGGAGTGGGATAAAGAACTGCTGTGCTTCAGCTGATTAATTATTTCAAAAAATTATTTATACCAGGTATATGATGCATTATATAAGAAAGAGAAAATATAGTAAGGAACTTATTTAAAAACATTGGAGCTTAGTTTCTGAGTTTTTCATATTTCTTATTTTGAGACTCACTAGCACCTCACAGCAGGTTTTGAAAAATTGTTCCACGTGGAAAAAAAATCCTCCCATACAGTTTTTATTTCTTCTTTTTACTATAAAGGACATTTGCATAAAAATAGTAGATTTGTTTCTTAAAAGTTCATTTTCTCTCATTGCTCCCTCCCATTTAGAATCATCGTAATCCTCACAATAGATTGACATGGAAATGGTTGTAATATCACAATGGAAGAATTATGACAATATCACAATGGAAGAATTATGACTGCAAGCGGGGTATAAGCAGCAGGTTCTTAAAGTGTAAAGATCCTGTTTCTGTACAAGTAGCATTGCAAATAAAGAGCAGTGGAGAAATAATATCAGACATAAAATACTGTTTAAAATGGACATTTGTTTGACTTTGATATTTATTTGGTATTTATTTGATGAAAATAAGGTCAGCAAGGACATGAGAATAACCAATGTGTCAGAGGATTGGTCCAGCTGGTGTGTTATCTTGTCTTCATCAGCAGCCACTGACTGAGAAAAAATTCCAAGTTCAGGCATTAAATGCTTAACCCCTGCCTTGCCAGAGTGCACGCCCAGCATTTAGGGATATGAAATAAAGAAAATTCCTGAGTCAGATTTTGTCTTTGTATTCAAAAGTCCTTTTTTCTTTCACCCAGTTGCCCAGTCCCTATCTGGCCATACACCACTGGAAAGTAATTTTCTGTTCATATAGTTATGGAGCTTTTCTAATTAGTCTTAGTTAAACTATTTTCTTCACTTTGTTGTGTTTGTTGGTTTTTTTTTTTTCCCCATAGCACATAACGGTGTACGGTATCCTGAGAAACAGTCATAATTACAATCCCAAAATATATATCACCTCAGAATACAGCATTAAAAACTTCCAGTTTTCACCTCATAGTATTTATTTTTAGTAGTACTGGTATTAGTGTTATTTACTGATACTGTATGAAGTACACATTTTCTTTGAACGAGATAATGAAATGACTTGACAGGATGTATCTTTTATTCTACAAACTTCTTATTGAAATCGACGTGATCAAAAGATTGGTGTACATAATTTCTTGGAGAATGAATAGGAAAGATTAATACAATTTAGTTCTTTAAATTATCAGATGGTCTCTATTGATCAAAAATAAAACCAATACAGATATAATAACAGAAAAGGAAATTAAAAAAGTACACAGCACCTCATGTAATTATAAGTGCCTTTTATGAATTCAATTGTTCAGTTGATTTTTATGCACCATCCTCTCCATATTCCATAATCTCTATTCTATTTCTTTTGTCATGTAGAAATGGTTGCCTCATAATCCCCAACCTTATTTTCCACATTTCATAAAGAATATTACATTTTTATAACTATCAGTCACCAATAAATCTGCAAATGTTCCCTCACAGGCAGTACCAGTCACAGCTTTCTAAGCCTTTAATCTGTAGAAATACTGCCTTTAAGTTAGCGAATATATATATGATATGCGTTGAGAGGCTTCTCTCTTTGCACTTTAATTACATGAAGTGTAGAGCAACACTTCAGTACTCTGTGCGATGAATTCAGCAGTCTGTAAATTCTGGTATCAGTTGTGAAACTCCTTTTATATATTATTCACTTTTAGTTATTGCAGTTGCACTCATTCATTCATACGAAGAGGGATGGAATACGATACAAAAGAAAAGAAATAGCTGAATGTCAGCCACCTCAAGAGAAGATTTATGCTGCAGCTCTAAATAAATTAACTGTTTGTAAAATTGACACATTTCTGCTCAACAGCTTGCGGAAGCTTGATCGTACTCAGAAGACCTACATTAGGTGCCCACCACCCATTCCTGGGCTGAACTGTAGATCACTGCCCTCCTCACAGAGCCTGGTGCAGATAATGGTGGGAGAGAGGAGATTGCAAAGATAAGCTGAATTTGCCTATTTAAGTTTTCTTTCCCTGTTTCCATCTGCCCCTCTAACAGTGTTAGGAAGAGTCTTGCCTTTATATTGCTATGTGTGTCCGATAGAAAACATGTTCCATATTAGTGGATCTAACTAGGTTCCTAACCTATTGAAGGTTACCAGCACTACAGATCCTCCATAGTAAGTGGCTTTAAATCCACTGTCATCATATTCTTTATCAGCATTTGGAGGAGAGAAAAAGGGTTTTCCCAGCTGGATTCCTCTTGCTCTTCTTTTTCTGAGCTGTTCTGCACTCTGTTACTCACCGTCCAGTATCTGCATCTCATGGCCTCTGGTGCTGGCTGGGTAAGATGGTGGAGGCTCTCTGTCCAGGTGGATACAGTGGGTTCTGAGGTGCCCTCTTCTCTCTGCTCAGCATTTTGTTCTCACATAAATGTAGAAGGGAGGCAAAAGGCATGAGTCCAGTGAAGAGCTTCCAACTCCCTGTGCCTATGGAAGTGCTGGGAAATTGGCTACATACTTATAATGAAGAAAAAGTCATTAGACCACTTTGGGAAAGAATAATGCCACTGTTATTCTACTGCAAACCACTAAATATTAACCAGAGCAGAAAATCTGCCCTTTCCTTTCCACTTGTATAGATCAAGGGTGCAGAAACCCCAGCAGAGAAATTAAAAGCGAACAACTCCGTAGTCGGGCATCAGTATCACCTGAAGAAAAGGCAGAGGCATAATCTTTTCTAGTGGTAAAAAGCATTTTCCCCACATGGGAAAAGAGTAATTACGGTGAGAGCTGTAGAGGTCTGTGGACTCACCAAAGGTGATACGCTGGTCCTGAAAAAATGCAGCAGGTTATTGCATATCTATTGCCCAGTCCTTCACTGAAGGGTTCTAATCCCTTGTCCTCTTCTCCCGGAGGTACCCTCCCTACTGTAGGCTGAGATTCTTGCCTGTCTGATCGCGACAGTGGTAGATTGATAAGGTCACCGGGTTAAAGCCCAAGGCCCAAGCCAGTGCTTAATATACAGTGTCGATTTATACAGTCTTTCTTTCTCTTTTCTGCTCCCTTAATTAGTATTTAAATATTCCAAGTGAAGTGGAATAGGTCGAACAGGAGCCATTAATGACCTGAATCCAGAATGCTCTGTAGCCTATTTATTGGAGTGTTCATCTGGGGAGTGGAACAGACAAGTCAAAATCTACCAGCTCTCTCATTTAGAGCAGACTGCACTGAGGTTTCTCACATCCCAACTGAATTGCCCTAGCAACAATATTATTATTTAAAAGGGAACAACCTCTTTTTTTTTTTTTTTTTTAAGTAGCATGACTAGCCTCTGCTTTTAAAATATCCAGCCTTAAAAAGGCATTTCACATTAAATATTTTACTTGATCTTTTTTTGTGCTATTGGCAGAACAAAGACCGTAATACATAAAATAACTATGAAATAACATAAATACAGAAAATTACTGTTTTACATTCGCATGAGTCTGAATGGAGTAGGGGTATTTTTTGGTTTGTTTTGTTTTTTTAAAAATTTTTTATTTTGCTTCTGGGGTAGTGGGTGGTATAGCTGTTGAACTGCAAAATCAAGTGCCCATCTTTAACCATGGACTCCTATGCTTTTTATACCTTAAGAGCTCGGCTGCCAGGACTACAAGCTTACCCTGGACTCTGAAAGTCACACAGTGTTCTCCTCAAAGTTGTCACTAATTGTCAAGGTTTATTTATACATATGAGACTCTACGGGTCTTCAGGTTGTATCCTAAATGACAACTCTGAAACCAGAGGAACAGTAAGAATCTCAGAGTTTGAGCTGTTTGGAATTTAACAAATCAATCTGTTGATGTAAAGGTGACATTTGTGACCTGATGGGGCAGTTCTGTGTGCATGAGAAATTGTGATGCGGAGTCAGAGGTATATACCCCCAGAGTCATCTTTTTATAGAAATGTATATATAACTTTTTTAAGTTCCCATCCTCATTGAGAATCAATACAAATCACAACCCAAAGTGCCAGGAGGCTCTAGTGGACACGTGGCTGTGGATTAAAATTGGATGGCTGAAATTGTAACAGCCTTCAGCTTCACCCTCCACTCCTGTGATGAATGTTGCCTCCCCCAAAGGAGGGACAACTGATCTGCTCATGAATCTCCTGAGCCACTGCAATGTTCATCTAAATATACTAAAGTAAACTGACTTGGATTCTGGTTGACTGTAATACAGACACTGAAATTTGTCTTGGGAGAGAAAGTGTGTATTATATGGGCAGCAAGAGAGTCTGGGCGAAGTTCAGGTGCCTGTTTTTAACCTGTTGCTGAAGGATCCCTGTCAATTTTACAATTAAAAATTGATAGGCTTCATCAGGTGATTTCAAAGCAGCAAAAATGCCTGTCTTTCTCATACCCCCACTGGGCAGATGAGGCCTCACTGACCTCTTGGGCCACAGCTCTGCTTAACTTTTCCGCTTTTTTGAGAAAGAGGAGAATTGCTGCTGGCTGAATTGATGGAAGCATTGCCCATGTGTAGGTCCCTTCTTTCTCTACTGGTCTAGCTCTGTAAATAGCATCACCGTAGGTTTGGGGAGGAGGTTAACACTGGTAGGAGATGGACAAAAAGCGTACACAACAGCTGGGCACTGCACAGTGGGGAGCAGGCAGAGAGAAGCATCAGGATAGCACCATGGGTACTGCAATAACAGAGTGGTTGTAGGGGAGAGGGCAGTCATCTTGGTGTTATTGGCTCTTCTTCAAGTCATGATATTGCAATGGTATCAATATACAATCCACCTCACATGAGATTACATAGCAGCAAACAGTCTTCCTCAGGAGTCCTCAAATAAACTCCTCCAGCCAATTTTGTTTATATTAGTAGCTAGGGACATAAAAAATCTAATTTTTATTTTCGGTGGTTTAGGGCATCCTGTCTGAGTTTCTCCAGGCAGTTCAGAAGTTACTGTCCTGTGGATGATGCTTGCCGGTCCTGTGAGGATGTCTCTGATATATCATAAAGCACCTATAACAACCCTGGAGACCTTTCTTAGGCATCTGAATCATACTGCAAGCATCCGCATCGCGAACCTCTCACATTGTAACAACATTTTTTCTTAGCTTGACTTCCAGGCAAATTTGCATCAATAGCTGTTCACTCCCGCTTCAATAAATGTAACAGTAGTGATTTTGTTGTATGACATCCCGAGGTTTTAAGGGGAAATCTGACTTGGCTACATCAGCAGCTAAAAGCATGCAATAGATGATAACCTTCTAGCATACTTGAGCTTTGTCTCTGCAGCATTGCTCAGATTGATAAATTGTGGGAAAGTATTTTCTTCAGCAAAGAAGGTACAGAGCAGTCTGAATTTGAGAAGTCAGGTATACTGAATACGAAGGAACTATTTTTACATAGCAACAGACCTAGAGGAACGATCCTTTGAATGGTAATTATCTGTATATGCCTATATCTATATACACACATAGAGTTTTAATTGCTTGTATTATAACTGTGCAAATATCTGCCATTAGTATGTCCTTGGAGATATGCTGTGATACTAATCAGATTTGTCAAGATGAGACAGTACTTTCTATTCTCTCTTACACATCATAAACTCTGACTGATATCCCTGAGGGAAAAAAATGCATAATGTGTCATTTATGACCTGTTGCATGCACAAATCACTTGCGTTTTGTATGCAGTAGGATAACAAAATGCTATTGATTCTGAATTTGTCTTTAGGAAACCGATCTTTATTGCTAGTTGTCACTTGGCAAATTTTTCCTCCTGCTGTGAAATGTTTGATTCAAAATTTATGTTTGGAGAAATGGAAGCAGTGATGGCTTTATAATATATTAAAAAAAAAAGAGCATAAATTCTATCATAGCAGATAGACATTATTCAGAAGCAGAACAAACATTCTATAAATACAACTACATTTCAAATAAGCAACAAAACCCATGTAATATGCCAATCTTGTTCTGCTTACACAACACTGCTGTTTAGCAGAGCAGCTTCCTGGGGCTTGAAGCAAGACACTGATCAGTGTCAGGATGTTTGTGCTGAAGCAAACTTAAAAGGTAGAGCTAAGGGAAGTACACACAAATACAATGTATTGCACAATAAAGAAAAGAAATGTAGAATAATTCAGGGTATGAATTTGAACACTACGGATATGACAGATTAAGGGTTAGGGAACCTCTGATACCAGAATTGTCCTTCCCTGTTCTACAGATGTACGTGAGATACATAAAGGACATTTCAGTATCACTTTAGAATATTGTTCTCACTTTCTACAGAAAAAGAAACAAAATAAATATTAATTAACATGACGATTATAAGACTTGTTATACCATCTTCTTTTCTTAAGGGATAAATACATGTACTTATGGGTAATATCAAGGCTCTAATTCATTCTTTAAGAATATCAATATAGTGATTCTTAAACAGAGTCCATGTACATGCTGTGATGGCAAATATCTGAAAGTCTTCAACAGCCTTAAACGTCAGCTCTACTGTAAGTTTCCAGTGGCGTATTTACCATTTTCTGTGTGAAAAGTGAAACCAAACCTATTTATCTTTGTACAGGGCAGCTCTGTTACTTTACTTACCTCCATCATCCTAGAAAATTATCAGCTTTATATGTTGTATCAGCTGTGACAGAAGATAGGTGATCTCAGGGTAAGAAGCAAAGGTATGAGCAAACCAGTCATCACCCGATTCCTTGAAATTTCAGGTCTCTGTGGGAAAGAGTCCCTGAAATCACTGACATTAATTTCTGAGAGTTGGTCACATCAACCAGACCAGGAGCATACGTATCATATCTTTTAATATTTTGACAGTAGCTTACAAGCAGATATTGTAAACTGAGCTGAGTGGAGGTACTGCGCTTTTCTATTGATGTTGACTGCAGAGTTATAAATATTTTTACTATTGTTATTGTATATCCTGGAAAACAAATACCAACCAAGATTGTTTAGGTTATCACTGTCTTTTAGGAGGAAGGCTAACATGAGAATTTTCAAATGTTGTCACGTTTCAGTTACCATAGTTTTGGTTTGTGTCCTGAATTAATATTTCTTAATATTCTAGGAAGAAGTAGATTATGTCACTACTGTTAACTGTCCATTAAACTGCTCATGTGTGTGTCAACTGTTTACTTGGCTAATGTACGTACTCACCTTCCTACAGCCTTTCTAGTAACAAAGCTGTGCTTTCTGGAATTAAGACTGCTTTGGCAGTGTAACTCTTGGTTCTTAGCAGATTATTGCATTAAATAAAAATGCCACAAACAAAGGTATTTAAAAATGTACTGGACCTGTAAATAATTTGTGTTTCTGTTAGACGAAAGGGAGTATATACGTTCCTATTGCCATTGATACATGCCCTTGAGAGCAGAAGTCCAGCCAAACCGTGAGTGGCATAGATGCATTAGCTCCCTTACAGTCAATGGAAGTACGCTTAATCACATCACCTGAGAATCTGGCCTACAGCCCGTAACAAGACAGTCCTTTGGAGACTGATACTATTTTATACTTTCATCAGTCACTCTCCTAGGTCCGTAGCTATTCATGGCAGACTAAAAAATGTCATATTATGATCAAAAAGGCCAGTCATGGCTATCTTACCGTGTTTGCCTCCGGATTAACTTTACTAAAAGTGGCCCTGGTTTAGGAAAAACTCCTTCCAGAAAGCACAGGAACCTGACTTTCATAATGCAATGCTTACATTTATTTTAAATATTCTGAGTACAGAAGGGTTTCAAAACAACATTCATATTCTTGATTTTTAGGCTCCAAGTGTTACATTCTATTTCCTCTGCTTTGACTATTTGCCTAGGACGTATGTCTACAACCACGACGATAATAGATGGTAAGAACGGATCCATTCCCTCATCATCCATGAAAGTGGGCAAGAAATCAGTTACGGAAGACCTCGTGACAACATTCAGCTCGCCAGCAGCATGGCTTCTTGTTGTTGCTCTGATTGTTACCTGGTCAGCAGTAGCTATTGTAATGTTTGACTTGGTGGATTACAAAGCCTTTGCAGGTAAAATTCAGCATGTTCTGTTTGATGTCTTGTATATTAAAATTTAAAAATTTATTAAGGAGTGTGTATTATGTAAATTTGCATGTTTCTCACCTTCTTGGAACCAGCACAGTGTCTCTGATGAGTTTACCAAGAGAGTAGATATTCTGAGAAATGTCAGAACATATTAGTTCACACTTCATACATCTTTATAATTTAAATCTCTCCATTTTGCAGCCCATCCTCATCCTGGAAAATGTGTATGTTGACATTAATATGATATGTATATGAGCATGCGTGGTCAGATTTCTGTTTTGCAACTATAAAATTATTTTTAAAAATTCAAACTAATTATTAATTCACATTTTCTGAAATATATTTTAAAATCATTCCTAGTTGCTTTGAGTCTTTTGTCATCTGCTTACACAGTTCAATGGCAAGAAATATGCAAAAGATCATTTCTAAACATGCTAATCCTAAATTCATCTTCAAAAGCCATAAGCACAGAGGACCAGATTCTTAACATCAGCTAAGCCAAACCCTTGTCTTCAATAAGGCAATAATTCTAGCTTATGTTAAGACTTGGCAAACTGGCTGAACAAGATCAAGTTTTGGGGTACAAATTCGTTACTGAGGGCAAAGATGAAAATTAAGTGTGTGTTACATGGGCTGTGATCGTGGTTGAGGAATGGGAAGAAAGAAATGGGGAATGGAAATTACCCCATTGTTATTTGATTTTTTTTGCCTTGTATCTGGCAATGATATATAATGGAAAATAAAAGAAATTACCTATGTTTGTAAAGGGTGCATAGTGTTCAGCAAGCCACTTTGTTAGCAAAACTTTTGTGAGGCAACCAGCCGTAATGACTGGGAAACATGTAAGTGAAGCGGAAAACAAATGATTAGGGTCCTTTTCTTTCTTAAATAAGAACTCTAGATCTAAACTTATCACGTCTGTCACAATAATTAACTAGGAATTGAAATTCAGACTTCAGCCTTTTAATTCAAAACAAATTGAGTTGATGTTTCAAAGTTAATTTCCTGGACTTTATTAGTTTACTGATAAATCCATAGTTTTTTGTCCTCCTATATATAAATATTGACCTCAAGATTTACTTAAAAAGCTTTTGAGACATAGACAGAGCTTGAAAGAAACCAAGCAATCCTGGATCAATGGATGACATAGAGGCTTGAAATGTTTTTGCTTCTCATTTGTCTTTGTTTTCAGAAGGAACTCACTTGAGCCACAGCAAAACATAGATTTTCTTTTGAGTCATCCTCCCAAAACAGGCATCAGATTTTAATTTGTACACAACACACTTACAGTTGCAACATAGATGTAAACCAAGAGAGAAATCATATTCTGCTTTAAATTTTCCATATTAACTATCAGTCAGTCAGTCAGTCAATCAAGTTCTCAGTATGTTTCCGATAAGCAGTCAGGAACGAGGGCATAACTCAGGCAAAATTTCTAAACTAAGTGATTCCTGAACTGGCTGTCGGCTCATGCATGCTCCATATACTCGTCAGGGTAATGTTAAGCAATGAGAGTCTGTATTCGTTCAGGAGACTGAATGAAACTTTCTAAGCAGATGGAAATCTGATGCTCATGTTGTATTGGTTAAATGAGCTTAAATCCCAAAGGTGTTGATGGGAACTGACATTTTCAGACCAGGCTGTAGAAACAAAAAAAAATGTAAAATTTAATCTGCAGGGTGAATTTGTATTTTGTGGAGATCTCTGAGAGTTGATACTTTAGTATTTTGAGTTCATGAGTTCCTTTCTTATAATACCCAAAGATATTTCTCTTCCTAAGTGATTAATTAAGCCAGCATTTAAATCAGGTCTCAGTCGTGAAATATTAAGAGAAGGAACTGCTGTGCTCCTTCAGACCAAGATTTATTAGACTGTTTCCTGTATTTACATAAATATAACAATGGCTACACAGCTCTTATCATGACTCCTGGGTTTTAACTCCTGAGTTCCTGCTCAGTGTGATTTTTCCAGGTGAAACCCACTGATTTATAAAAATTCCATGGAAATAGCTGAAGATTTCACATAGGACCACCTGGCTGGCATTATTGATACTAGAACGATTTTCACCCTCCAACAGTTTGGCCCCGTGCCTCCAGTGGAGGTAATGCCGTCTTTACATATGGAAAGTAGAATCTGGAGCATATTTTTAAGTGACTCCTTAAATCTAAAACCTAGTGATATATCTCCTGGGTTTGACCCTGCTTTTTGGACAGCCAGAACTGCATGAAAAAAGTGAATAGTTATTTTCAGGACTGTAAGTTTAGTTTTGCAAGCATGATTAAAATTAATTTCCTAGTTTTTAAATGTAAATTAAAGATGCCAAAGAAACTATATTTAGCTGTGGATTTTTTAATCTATAAGACACAAAATATTCAGTGTATTTTTTCCTTGAATAACACTTGCCTTTCATAAGTCAGTGCTTTCAATTTCTTTCACATTCCTATACCTGAAGTTCCACGAAGTTCAAGTTTAGAAAGTATGCAGAGCATATGAATGAGGCAAGCTGAGAGAGCTGAACTCAGTTAGCCTAGAGAAGAGGAAACTGAGGGGTGACCTAAGAGCAGCCTGAAGCTATTTGAAGGACAGTTACAAAGGTGACAGAGGACAAAGAGTTACCAAGATGAATCCCTTGTTGTATCAGGTGATAAAATAAGGGGGATGGGGTCAGAAATTGCTGTTGAACATAGACGGCAGGGGGAACGTCTTTACCAGGAGGGCAGTGCAGCACTAAAACGGGTTGCCTAGAGGGGCTGCAGATTCTCCGTCCTTGGTAGTGTTCAAGACTTGGCTAGATGGCCATGGCTGACTGGATTCAGTGCTGGCAACAGTCCTTCACTGAGAGGGATTGCACTAGATGAGCTTTAGAGATGCCTACATCTGCAAGATTGTAGGATTTTATTGGAAAGTCTGGTAGAATTTGGGTATTTAGAAAGCACCTGGTGGAGATCTGGATCTTGGTGGAGACACAAAGATAACTCAGGGGCAGATTGTCCCGTCCTCACATGTGAGGAATGCATCTGTGGACCTTTGTAGGATTTCACTCACTCATTCATACATACCGTTAGTCCTGTTGATTTTTGTGCAGATGTTCCACAGTGATTCCTGGTGAGGTGACTTAAAAGCATACTGTGCACATCTGCAGAGCCAGCCCTTTGCCAGATTTGCAGGAAGCAAGGACCTGGGATGGGACAGCTCTGGGAGAGCTGGGTAAAGTGCCACGCACCTCCACACTGGGGCTGGCTCTGACCTTTGGGCTCCCACCAGAGACTTCCACTATGAGTCTGTGCCAGAAATGACCATCTCCATAACAGAGCCACTAGTGGTGAGCGTACTGCACAGGACTGACTGCAGCAGAAGACGGGAAAGGGTTGACACAGTAAATCAGGCTGGGAACTGGGTGGCTGAGGAATATACACAGATTTGATTACACTACAGAGCTGCTAAACTCTAATGGACGTGCAACACCCTAAATTTTGAGTTCTCACCCTGAGATTACGCAGAGATTCATGGAGTTAAGTAGAAACACAACAGAATTGACCGCAGCAGACTAGGAAGTATTTTAGACCCAAGCATTGTTTTCTTATTTGAACAATTAACAAATTTGCTGTCATTATCTTAAAGGCAAATAATTTTAAAAATGCAGATAATATTAGTATATGTATTTTATCTTATGTATTCTTTTAATTTATCGGTATAAACTTCACAATGCCTCTATGATTACAGAGTGTCAACCCATAGATTTTGCTTCTTGATTACTATGATTTCATGTACTTTTAGAAGTAAACAATCAAGTTTGGGAATTTTGACAATTTATACAAGGTGAGATTTGTCCCATGAGTAACTACATGAAAAAGAAATGTTTGATTTCATCCCAAAATAGACATGGTGAATTACTTTGGGGGGGGCTCTCTGTTCACTGTCTGAAAAGAAGCCTTTAGAACTGAGGGAGGCTGAGGAAGGATAATGTTTAGGTTTTAGGTAGCTGAAGTTAGACGACATGAATTCAAGCTCCAGTCATAGAAAGATTTAGTATATATTTTGTGGAATTTTACACATCCAGAATATGATTACCGTAAACTCTGTAGTACTCTGCAGTATTCAGGAGGTGCTGGTTATGACAGAAAATATTGCAGGAGGACCCTGTGTTATGGGGGTGCACGTGCAAAGCAGTGCCTCCTTGGTGGTTATGTGTCAATTTGTTCAGAGGTTAGAACAGAGATGGGATCTGCGAGTTGGCTTTGGCAGTGGAATTTCAGGAAAGCATGAGCCAAGAATTAGATCAGTGCTGAAAGATTCGGCCCTGTTCTATCTACCCAGAAGAAGGAAATTAAATTTTGCGGTGTTTCGCTTTAGTGTGTTATTTTCATTCCTTTGAGGAAATAAATGAAAGCTTGCATTCCTACCATGTTGTATTGTACAACTATAAACATGACTGAAATATTCTTAATGCGGTATGAAGGTGACATGCATTACAAAAGTCTGAGATAAATAACTATGAATCTCATGCAGTACGCAGTGTGTATGAATATGCGATAAGTAATATACTGCTTTAGAAGATCTCTTATACATTCTCAGAATTTTCAGAAATGCAAAATATATTCATTTCGGTTTGATGTGTGCTTTGCAGCAGTTCGTTATTACTACCATCCTTTGTGTTAGAAAATACACCTTGTTAATTGCCTTCATAATTCATGAATGTATTTCACGCATTTCTTGTACACATAACTGGATTATATATTTTAATTGCTAAATGTAACTAAATAATTTAAGATTATTTTAGTCCTAAAGATTGATTGCCCAGGAATCCACATTTGCTAATGGGCTAATAAAGTGTTCAGAATTCCCTGCCATCTCTGTGACCAATTACAGCTAATTAACACCACCCTAATTTCAGCCCCAGACTGCTCAATATTCAGAGTAAATTGATAGTGATTTAGCCGGTCACCTAAAGGCCAGACTAAATCAAACCTAATGAAACCTCACCAAATCTATGAAACCCAAAACTATCCACAAAATAATCTAAGTGAAAATATAGCACAGACACTCAACACGGTGAGCCTGCCGCCTTATTGTGACTGCTTTCATAACAGAAAAAGGAGCAGGCTCTTTGTTGTGGATAATTCCATTCACTCAGCCGTAAAGAGGGTTTTTAGAGATCTGCAGCAAAGGCAGATCTCTTTGGAGGTAATGCGTGGCGATGACAGGAATGGGGAGCAAATAGGATATATAGGCAGAGAGCTCCCAGCTCCATGAGAAGTGGCAGAGATTCCAGTCAGATATTCTCTTTAATGTGTTTTGGTTTTGTTTGGTTTTTTCTTTTTTTTTTTTTTTTTTTTTTTTGAGGGGGAGCGTGTCCTTTTTAAGTTAATGGCAAAACATCTAGCTGAAATGTTGTGGGGTCTCTCGCATCAGCTTCTGAATAACAGGATCTGAAGTCCCCATTTCTCTGCCTTTGCTTGTGGTCACTTCTATGACTGGTTTGTAGCCACAGAAAGCTTTTGGCTGGCCCTGGGTAGTCAGGATGATATACCTATTAATATTCTCCAGAAGAGGAAAACAAACAAATAAAAAATTAGGAACCATATATTCATAGGAAAAAAGATACGAAAAGGTAAAAAAGAGGACTCCAAACATCTTGTGCTCTATAATTGACGTGCTGACTTTTGTTTTCCCAGTCTCCTGCATGATGAAACTGTAAGGTGCATAACCTGTTAAGTGGAGAGTGTTTGCTTCGTCATTAAGAGCAGTGGAAGTCAGCAAAATATGGCTATTCTACTGGGTTTATTTTTGGGGGGAGGAATATATACATCCATTTTTCTCCAAGAATGATCATGCTGTAGTCATTCTGTTAGGTTCGTGTTCACTGGAATCTTTTAAGAACTGCAAAAAGAAGAGTGTACTTATACTTCTTTATTTTATACCAATATGTCCACCAGTTTTAAATCTGATAATACCTTTGCACTTACTGAGGAAAAAGAACTAACTTCTGGCTTAGTTTAATGCACCAGCAAACTTAAAGGAACAAATGATTTTGTCTCCTGGTGCAAGAGGTGTTTCAAAGTCTCACCAAATTGAAATAATTGGCAAAAGCTGTTCCATACATGCAAAACCCTAGATAAATCATCTCCCACATGTTAAAAAAAAAGGTGTTGGCCCTTGCTGTGCTCACTTTGGAACTCATCAAAATACTGCTACGGTCTTTTGAAATACTATTTTTACTATATTTACAGGTGTCAGTCCAGAGCATGAGTAAGCAGCTTCTCCATTTCAAAGTTCTTAATGAAATTCTTAATTGAATTATATGGGACTTCCACTAATGTATCCAAAACCTAGAAAATTTTTTTTTCACTGTCTTTCATAATGATAAAAACAATTAAAGAGATTTAAACCCAAATCTACTTTAAAGAAGGGCTGCCTAGTTGACATCTTACCTCCCATGTTTCACTCTGCAACAAATCTTACAGCTGAGTTATAAACCCCTAGAAAATGAGTTTATACGGGAAAGAATGACAGCCTATGAAGTACTGCAGTGCTGCAAGTACTGTGTTCATCCCAAATGGTCTAACATATACAAGATGATAAATTGAGATAGATCAAACTTCATGAGGTCATGAAGTTGAAAATACAAACTTTCAGAAACTGAATTAATAGGGAAGGATCTAAGAAAAGAAATGAGTCCTGCATGCTTAAATGCGCTTCATGGGGTACAAAACACAAACCAAATTTCTGGCCCATAATGGTATCTGTGAAATTTCTAATTTTAAACAAACAAAACCAGTAATTAATTTCAGTAACAATTACAGTAATGTAATTATTTGGTTATTTGCTGTTGAAGAAATCAGAATAGTTCAACAAGAATAAACCATACGTAATATATTCTTTTCAGCAACAGAACATGTTTGTAACTTGTGAAAATACCTGTGCCTTATTTAACCGTGTTTTTACATTGCTCTGATTCGTACTGTATTATCTCACACCTACAGTGTATTGTTCTTCTTTTTAATGAACTCCAATCTCTGCTTCACAACAGCAGCCCCACAGAGATGAAATAACTCCTCACTTCACTCCGTAACTGCTTCTTTTAGTCAAGCGACAGCTGAGGATGTTCATTATTGCTAATGGTGTTTCTTCCTTTTTTTTTTTTTTTTTTCTTTTTTTTATTGGCCTTTCTGGGGTTGGTTCATCCTGTTGCCATCCGCTCTAGCCACCTATTCACAACATTGCGATGATCCCTGTTTACCACCTGGTAAAGATGTTCTGCCTGCAGTGTTCTGAATACGCGTGCGGTCTGCTGGCCGGAGATAACCAAGCATGGGCACGAGCAGAGTGCCAGGACGCGGCAGCACTGCTTCTCTGCTAACCCCCAACTCTGGCTGGCTGGGGCTGCCAAGCTCATTGCTATAGCCTCCTCCCGATTGTCACATCGCGCCTGAAATAGATCTCTCAGCTAAGAGACACCCTCAGCCAGGACATTCCCAGGAAATGGTGGCGGGCTGAGAGGTACTCATTTTACCCTCGTGAATGCCCTTTAAAAATGCCATTGTACAATTATTTAACAGCACTGCCTTTCTAATCTGAAGTTAAGATTTGTGTTCTTAGTTAGATAATTGAATCCTTAGAATGAGAAAAAATAAAGCTTCAAATTATTTTAGGTAACGTATCTGGCTGTTTCAGAAAACATGACCAAATTGGGGTCTGATCCATTAAATTAGAACCCATTCAGCTGATATCAAATCAGGTTATATAAATTAGATGTAAAGCCCATCCTAAACTTGCATTCCTGTCCGTGTGTGTGGCTACATCAAAAGTACCTGAAGTCACCCGATACTTTGTGACACTTCGTGAATTTCTTTCTAAATTTCAGCAAGTAGACTGTAGTTATAACTACTTTGTTCTCATTTTGGGTAAAATGCCTTTGTCCATTTTCAGGTGAGGTTTTCTCTATAGACTTGACATCAATATAATTGTCTAAGGCTGATATTAGAAAGAGCCAGGGAAGATTTATACTACAGACTGTAGTCTCCAATATCTACAGTTTAAGTACCTATAAAATGGAAATTACTGGGTGATGTTGTCTGAGTTTTCTTTGGCATTGTTTTTGTACTTATAATTCAATATACTTACAATTCAAAATTAAGTTATTATTTTCATACTTATCATTTAATGCTACCCACCAGCGTGGGTTCATCCTGAACCTTAGTGGTGTAAGCATGACAAAAATATTAGTTTATGAAATAGGATGATAAGACCTAAGGACACCTATGCCGATCAACTGGAATAGTAATAATGGAAGACTTTATGTGTGTATTGAGTTTTATATGTTCGATACTACTCTTCAGAAGACTACTACTACTACTAATGACAAATCTTAAAAATATATAAACTTTCAAATTAAAATACAGGCGTCTGTATTTATAAGAGAATATTTTAGTAAAGCTAGGATATGTTTTATTATCACAAACTAGTGTTAGGCTTCTGTGTTTTATCAAACATGACAGAAATTCTCTGTCTTCATCAGCTGTACCTTGTCAGTATCAATGAATTAGATTATATCTCATAGATCAATCTTTACACCAGATAATTACCGTGATTTGTAATTTAATTGCATTCAATTCACTGGAGTCAAAATATGTAATTGATGAAAATCCAACAATTATTAAGTAATTCACTGCAAATCATTAAAAAAAAATCCCAACTTTAAAATAGGTTGAACTCTGAGCATATATTTAACTATTTGACAAGCAAAAAAGATTGATAGCAGATCACATTCCTGACAAAGTTATTAAGACTGGAATAATGACTGAAGTGATTTGCACAGATAAATCAATTAGTCGCTTTTTGTTGTGCACTTCACAGAAATAAATGACACAGACCATGAAACATAACCAAATTTGCTTGAGGCACTACAACAAATCATACCATGTGATTAATCAATTCATATTTCCAAAAGCCAGTGTTAAAGGACCCATTATCAGTCCTGATGGAAAAAAGGTTTCTTTTGTTCACAAAATACCACAATTTTACTGAAGTTGAAGTCACTTTATAAAAGTTATTTTCTGTCCCCAAGAACATGCCTAATGCTGATTGAAGAACTTTGGAAACTTGTCATTGGTTGATTTCAAAGAGCTGTGTTAGTGTGAGTTATTAATTACCATTAAAGGTACAAATTCCATTTTCAGATCAATTGGAGTTAAAATGGTGAATCAAGGAGAGTTCAAAACTGAGGAAATCAGTTGGCCAGAATTCTTATTCTCACATTTTGAATCAAATCACTGTTTCTGTACCAATAATGCTGGAGAGCTACAAAAAATTGTAGCAATTTAATTTTGATGTAATGGTCATGAAAGCCAGTTTCAAAATACATAAGGAGCATTCAGAAGTATTTAATACCTATAGCACATCTGAAATTATTTCTTAAAGAATTATTTTAACTAAGTTTGCATATATTTAGTAAAGAAAATCCAAAGAAGCTTCCAATTTTTCTTGCAGATATCTGCAACAGGTAACATTCTCTAACCGAATTCAGTTCAGTTTTCCTACAATAAGGTTTTGTTGAAAGGCATTATACAAAGTCCTTCAATTTGACTAGGATTCTTTCTCAGTCAGCTTTAACTCTCCCGAATTTCATAATTTGCCAGAAAGTTCTGGAATTTGTTATATCAAAGCATTGTTGGTGGTACCAGTGCTGTCTTGGAATGCAAGTAATTTATCAAGGTTAAATAGTCATATTGCCCTGGGATTAATTATGAATGTAAAGTTAAAAATATAAGTACTTAGCCAAAGTGAACAATGACCAGAAGGATTTAAATATGAGACAGCACCACTAATAGGTCCATAGCACCATGTCTTATACCTCAGTCATACGAAAATAAGGTGTCACATCCGTGCTAATTTTTCAGGCTTCCTTTCCTTCCTAGCCAATGGAAAGGGATGGGCATCTTTGGAAATTAATTCATATAACCCTAACAAAGATGTCAGAGGAAGGTGAGAAACTTGCCTTCTGAAGGTCACAATATGTCTTTCTGCACTGGCTTTTGAGGGAGTCTAGAAACCACCAGGGGTTCAACACCTGGCTTTCAGGTACATTTGGCTAGATCCAAACTTAAGCTGTGATTAAATGAAATTACATACTGTCAACAAAAGGTCTTCAATATTAATTGCATGTTTCATCCCTGAGCTTAACCTGCTGAGTAACTATTCGCTTCCTTTTCCCTCCTTGCTCTTTCCTCCTTTGACAGACATTTAGTATTTTTCTACTACATTATCTGAGGAAAAATTGGCTCAGTCCCTATTTACAAGTTCAGCAAAAGGTAGAACTTCACAGTCTGTATCTATCTGAGAAATACTCTGTATTCATAAAGGATCTTTACAGTTTAAATTCAAGGTCCTGCCCCTGCCACTCCCAGCACAATAGATGATATCTATCATCTATTAAATATAGTTGATAGTTACAGATAAATTAAAAATTATATATTGCATGCTATATAACATATGCTAGCAAGAGAAGTATATTGTGAGCTTAATTTTAAAATAATTTGTGTTCTAAGGTCTGTCAAGAAATGAAAAGTCAGACAGAGGACAGCTAATCCAGCCTGAGCGTTGAATGTGTTGAATCCAAGACTATTAAAAAAAAAATCATCATACTGTACCCTTGCTGGGCATCTGTACATAAAAAAAAAAAAAAAAAAAATATCTAAATTACATCAAAATATCAAGCTCAAACTTTGTTATGAAAATCTGCATTCTCTCAGATTCACTCTTGAAGAAAGAGTATGCAAATCCTCTGGAAGCAGTTATCTTTCTTTGCATGCGTGTGAGACAAATGGCATCTTTCTCTCTACTTGTTACCCCCTCAATTGCTTTATTTCCTCTGTTTCTTGTCTGTTTTATTCTACTGGGAAAGAACCCGCTATTGTCAAAGGTGTGGGGAGAGCTAAAAGCATGGATTTGATCAGTAGTAATTTTCCCTTCCGCATTACCTGGTGTGGTGTTCTTAAGCATTTCAGGACACATTGTTACTGTTAGCGCTACTTTTTAAAAATGTAGGAAATAATACAACAAAAGTTAACCAGAAGATCTATGCACAAGGAGACAACTTTCCAGGCCTGTGTCACTTGCATCAGACTGCAAGTGGATCTCACAGTAGCTGTTTGTATACAAAATTTAAAATTACAAAATTTAATTTTTGAAGTACGGTTAAAGTGTCCTCTACACAGCCCCAAACTGATCTTTCTAAGCTTTTTATGTTAAACAGGATTGGCAACTTGGGCTTGTTAGCCATGGCGTGACTGGAGAATTTCGCCTCTGGACACTTACAATTTCTAATCCCTTTTCATACTTTGCTATGAAGTTGTTATGAATTACAGACCAGGATATGACGTTGAGAGCTCTGATTCATCAGCCGAGACGGCTTGCCTTGGGGTGGTTGGAATAATTTCCTCTGCTCTTGATCTTGTTCTTCTCTGAGCATTTCCCTCGCCTGCCCAGGGGGACAGCCCTGCTACCTGTGAAGCAGTTCTTGAACTGCTAGTTGATAGACCAGTGTATTAAAATAAATTGACACCAATTCTTGTTTAGTTTACAGCTGTAGTCCTAGTGGCTGTAAAAGCCTCTGGCTGTGAAATCGGCTGAGCCAGCCCTAAGCAACCAGTGAGTTAAAGGGGTAGGTGGATAGCCAGAGTGGAAATCAAGGCAGCCCTCCGAAGTTAAACCATCCCTGTTTGTGAATCGAAACCTCAGTAATGCTAAGACCCCTCTGGCCATGTCCTTCTATTAGTCCACTTGGACTCCTTAGCACCTCTAGATGAGAATAAAGTGCAAATAACATCAGGGGTCGGGTTGTGTATTTACTTTGCAATAGCCTAAATGTAGGTATTCATTCTCCTGGTAAACACTTGAGAAGAGCATTTGAGGCAAATCAGTTGTAAAAATAAAATCTCTATATCTCAATGCATGAGGCCAATGCACATAAATAAATGCCTTATAATAGCCAAAGTAAATATTCCCAGTTAAACTACTCAATCTTTCTCAATCCAATGGTGCACACAATAGTACACTAAATGAAGAGATCGTGCATATTTATTTGCAATTATGTCATTTCACCATGGCACACAATTAATTTATTTGATGTGCCTGATTGTTCAGTAGCATATATCTATATAATACAACCTTCAAAAAAACCATTAATCAAAATATTTCTTTGGTTTACATTATTAGTAAGCAGACGCAAAGTAATAGAAAATCAGCCTGGTCTTTTCTGTTTCAGGTTACTTAATTAGAAATAAAAGGAATTATTTAGTGATACATTTGTATTTCAAATAAAGTTACCTGTATATTTCACTACAGCACTTTTAGAAAATAACTGTTCATACTGCTGCCATCAAAGAAGTTGCTTCAAGCCTGCACTTTGCCTGTCTTTGTAACCTGCAAGTCTATGTGAGACTACTTCTGATTGATTACTGCTAAGATTTGGCTTCTGAGTCAGAACACTGCAACCAGAAGTAGTTCTGAATAGACTTGTGTTCGCCCTACTAAAATATTTGCATACAGAAAGATAGTGGTAAACAGAGATATGGTTCCCATCTTGATACTGTTAAATGCAGTGTGTATATTTCTATTGAAACATGCTATTGAGACTGACGGAGAGTTGTCCCTCTTCCTAAGCAGTGTTTGGCACAGATTTCAAGAAAACAGAAGTCTGCTGGACAGAAAGGTCAGAAGAAACACTCTGTCAGAGGCTGAAAAATCCTCTAAAATACTATAAACAGGGCAGAGAGAAATCTGGTGAAATCGCAGTTGGAAAAGCCTTTAAGGGAATACTTGTATTACCCACTGATGGTTACTCTCCCTGGGTGTGGATGCAGTGGGCAGCAGGGGCCTCAATTCCATTTCCCAGGAAAGTGGAACGCATTAAACTACAGAGCTTCCTTTTTTGTCAGCTTACTTGCCTACAGGAGCAGTAAGACCAAAACTATTGAAGTATGCAGATGTGTACAAGTGTGTGTGATGATAGAAACTCTAGGAAAGTTGTAAGAGAAGAATCAGATACATGGAGGTACATTTTTGAAAGCGGCAGCCCCTGTGTCACACTTTGGACTTTGCATTCCCCTTCATTCTGGACTCGGGTTTATTTCGTCCCAAGTATACACAGCTGTCTTCTTCCCATCCTTTACGTGTACTCCATGGCGATGACACGACCTGCCTGTGTGGTTAAGCCAGGGTTCAGCAACTTCCTCAGCCAGGACTGGGGTAAAGGACGGGGCTCAAGGGGACATGTGGAGTGAAGAGTGGGACACAGATGGCAGTGAATCCTAAAGAAGCATCAAGAGGCAGAGGACCTGGGCCAGAGATAAAAACTGGTTCGAAAGGGAGAGATTAGCTAAAAAGGATAAATATCAGGTAGAATCAAATCTATGTTTATCCTTTGCCCAACCAAGCCTCAGAAGAGAAGCCAGAGCTTGCAGAGCAGTATCAGACCAAATTATCCACTGGGTCCTTAATCACTCTGCGCACAGCGAGCACCGTAGGACACAGTTTATACCAGTCTTGCACAGGAAGGAGAGCTGTCCTCAGACCCTTGCATAATAAATATTAACAGTCACAATCTTTGTTTCTATTAAGGAGGTAGCATAATTAGTCCTGCATAAAACAAAGATTAATTTTAATCACTGAAGGAGGTTTTGGGGCTTTTGGTTTTGTTTTTGTTTTTTTTTTTTTTTCAAACTGCTTTTGTTTTAAACTCTGCACTCAGGAAGATCTGTTAACAAGCTCAGCACAGAACCACTGAGAATCATTCATCAGACATTGGAAGAATCCACTGATTGGCTTTATGGCTTTATTTCTTTTCTGTCTGACATCGTATGGAGTGATGATGATGACAGTGATGAAGGTATTTGTAATGTAAAGACTTCTGTAACTGCTCTAACTGCTGTTTTACATGCATTATGTTGGCTTCCTAAGCTTTTAACCTCACAGACAAGAAGGTCAAACAAAATGAAAAGTGAACATTGTTGCTAATAAAGCATCTACTGGCTATTCCAATCAGTAAATTGGTCTCTTTGTTAGCTTTCATCTCGTGTTTAATGTACCATTACAGAAAAGCTGTCAGAATTAAATATTACTATTAGTACATCTTGAAGTAAAGAGTGTTAATTTATACAAGACTTCAAAGCCACAACCAAAATATGCATCAAGATATTGCTTCAGAGAATGGCAATAGCTATTTTCTTTTAATCAGCAAGAATCTAAAATAATGTACAAGATAGAACTTAGAACTTTTTTATTTGATCTGTTGATGACGGGATGATATATTGAAACAAAACAAAGCAAAACAAGACAGAAAAAATAGTGTTTCGGCTGAACTAAGGGGCTTTTGGATGGCATATTGCAAATAATTCAGTTTACTATAAATTTTGGTGCTGCCATTATAGTAACATTCTTCATCTGACATCATCTGATAAATGAAAATAAACTGCTTACATTTCAAGTCTGGAAATAACTATCCTTATGTTGTAAAAAAAGTAGTTCCCTGGTATGAGCAGAGCAGTAGTGGATCATCATGTCACATCATATTGGTCATTTTGACAAGCAGTGAGTGTAGGTGTAACATCTTCATTTCGTGGTAGTTCATTTTATATTCTATCTGGCTATACCAAAATATAATTAAAAAGCAACACGTACTGGAACTGGCTTCTACCCATGTGTTCATAAACTTGGGATATTATCAACTTTCTACCTTTTAAACGTGCGCATGAGCTTTTTATATCAGCACCATATATCAATACTAATAGATAGGCTGCTACATGTAAGTCTGTGAACCGGGCATCCTATTCTGAGATATGATTTACAACCAGCAGAAAGCCAGTCTCTCATATGGTTGAGAAACAGAAAAGGTGAAATATGGAGAGCTTGCTAAAATTTGAAGTGTTCATTTTTACCATTTCAAAGCTCCCAAAGCACCTGCAAGCTCTCAAATACTTGAGAGGATTAGTGTTAATGCAAGCAGGACATACAAACATTCAAGATCTGAATGCTCTTTAAGAAATGTTTGGAAACCTCAGTCCCACCGCTCTTTACTCCGAGTGGAATTTCATCAATATCTACCAGGAGTGTGAAAAGGCAGTAGGCAATTTACTGCATTATATTGTAAAAAGGGAGTGCGTGTGAAATCCCTGCCTTTGGCGAGCTGCAGTCAGTGCAGCTGAGGCTGCACACGTGCCACAGTTTTTCAGGCCGACTCCTTTAAATTCCATGTCCTACGTGGAGGTGGAATAATACTTCAGAGCAATCGAGTGCTCGTAGTTCCACTGAAATTGAATATTTTTTGCCTTGGACTTCACTGGACGTGGTGCTAGATTTACAACCTTGCTAACCTGCATATACGTTTTCTTATTTGGAGCTAAAATGGAACCACTGGGCCTTTCCTTAAAACATGGAAACATGCATAAAATCAAGCAAATTGTAAATTGTAGTCACAAGTTAACATTTAGAAGCAGAGATTTGGACGTTTCCCTGGTTACTGCTGCACATTGAATTTACCTACACCAGACCCAGGAAAAACTCTGTGGTAAGAGAGATATGATGAAAAATCAAAAATCTCAGAATAGAGTGCTTGCCATTTAGCATATAAAGAATAGACTATTTTTTTTTTAATTAAAATGAGCCAAGATGAGAAAAAATATGAGGTTTTTTATGATGATATCTCTTCTCTGACATTTGTTCTTTTCTCTCGGTTTAGGTGAAGTGGAACCTTCCCTGAAAAAAGGTTGGTCAGTTGCCTTACTATAGAGAGCAAATATTTTGCAATTGTCTTAAGAATTAACTAGTATATCTGTGATACAGATTCTGTCATTAGTGACATGTCAGTCTACTAACCATGTAAGTTGTGCTTTAGCAAACTCATTAAATAAGAAACTCGAGTAATAATACTTGCTGTACTGTTTGCTGCTCTGTGAGAATTCTTGACTCTTGTTATTATCCAGAAAATCTGAAAAAATGTTCTTAAAAACTCAATAAAATTACAAAAATGTTATCTGTAGCCCTGTCCGGCATGTGGCACTCCTATTCATGCCAATATGAATCATGTGTGTGTCTGGACAGAAATAATATTTAGAAATAATAACATATAAAGAATATTTAGTGAGAAATAATGATGAGGTGTTGTAAAACGTTTTGTCTTGTGCCAATGCAGAACCCTAAAATAATGACTACTTCTGAATCTTCTGAAAAAAATTACTTAGTTATGATTGAATTTTTAAAGCGGACAAGTGAAGCAAGTAGGATTTATAATATAAATCTTTTCAGACATGAAAATTGTTATGCTGAAACATATAACTTAAGTTCAACTTCTATTAAATCAAAATGAAAATGCATTAGAAGGCTTGAGATATTGGTGATAGGATGTAAAGCTTTTCAAAACTAGGGTGTGTTTTTTTCTCCAAATTGAGCATAGCTTGATAATAACAAGATGTGTAACCAGCCTTATGTCATCTGAATTTGGCATCCATCAAATTCTTAATAGGTAAATGCCCATATTGAAGAATCTATCAACCCGGTTGGTGCTGAGATTACAATCCAGTTTTCCTCTGAAGTTAATTGGAACTGGATCAGGCTTCTATTTAATGACACATTTTGTCAGTCTCAATAGGGCATCCAAGGAATTAATAGGTTTGAAGACCAGAACCATTCATCTTTTTATGGATGATCCTTCATATTAAGACTGAAGAAAACTTATAGACAGTGTAAGAAAACATTTCATCTCTTTACTCCACCAGTCAGAATCACAGAAAGTTCAGCATTGCCCTGTATCTTCTCCCAAACTGAGAAATGCATTGTTAATTTTACAGTGGGTGTAAAGTGTCAGAAGCTGTAGCACATTGTTGGCAGGGATGGCGGGTACATCAGTGGAAGGTGTCTACTTGCCATGGGCCAGTGTAGCTGACCAGGCTGGGAGTACTGTGGAGGTACTTCACTGCTGGGAAGGCTTAATTCGTAAAAACGTTACGGAGAACACCATGCTCAGCATTGCAATCCCTGCTTCTTTGGAAATTGGTGACATACCCATGCCTTACACTTCGTATTGGGACACTAGGCTGTAGAAATAGAATTCAGGGAAGCCATCAAAATAAGCTGGAAGCTGTTAAATTAGTCAGTTGGAAGTGATGAGATGATAGTTCAGACCTAAAAGTCCTCCATCCAGGCAGCTGAGTATCTAACTGCCAGCTTGACATGCTTTCCTCTGCATTCAAAGCTCACAACGCTGCTCTGGAGATAAATGCCTGGGAGTCTTCTGTCTTTGGTGTGAAGGAAATGGACAAGAAGCCGGTGATTCCTCTGGAGCTGGTACCTTATAGGGTAACTCAGCCACAAAGATGTGAAAAGGCACAAATTCAAACATGTTTCATCTGCCTCAGCAGTAAAACAGACTTTGAGTGGGCTTTTCCACTTCCTGGGTGTGTGCTCAAGATCTTTCCCTCCGTGATTCAGAGGATAAGGATTCCCATGGTTTTCCCCCTGCAGAAAGCTCTTTCCTGAATAGAGCTGATGAAGAAAGCAGTCTAAGACCCTTTCCGGGTATAGCCGTGAGCTTACACATAGCAACATCCTAAGATAACCTGTTACTGTCACCAGATGGCCGGAGGTCTCCATTTCATCCTGGCAGCTAGGATCTGGCCTTGATTATACTTGATTTTGTCACCTCTTTTTCTGGGCTACAGAAATACAACACACGTGGCCTGAAGCCACCAGTCCCTTAGAAATGCCAGCGCAGAATATTGTGCATGTCTGCCCAGCGACGGGCAGCTGTGAGCTCCCCAGAGCTGTCACTGTCTCTCTTTGCAGACTTCTCTTAAAATTGTGTAAACATGAAGGAGCTGAATTCCCTGGGTCTAAGCCTGTGTAGATGTTTTCTGAGAGCTCTGTGGTAAAGTCTAGAGTCAACAGCTTTTCTACTTAGGCGCAGGGGAATTCACTCCCAGGGCTAAAGCTCATGAGCACAGAAGGCGAAGCCCTGGGAGGGGAGGAGAGGGCTCAGATGAGCTCATGTGGGTGGCACTTTCACAGACATCGCAATCTGTTCCTCTGAGCACAAGGTGCACGTCCCTTTGAGCAGCTTTACCTAACTAATGCGTGCCGTCACGTCTGTGGTCCAGAAACAAGAGTTCCAGAAGAAAAGCTTTCTGAAACCAAACAAGACATTGCATCCGTGATTTATCTCCATGTGACTGCTGTTAGGGCTGGACTTGAAGGAGGACCAGGTGTATAAATTCGGAGGCTTTTTGGGTATCAAAATGTTAGCAGTTAGATCCACAAAATCGGAACCAAATTTTTAAGCTGTTTAATATTCGCTGCTTTCACGTAAAGGACCACTTCTGCGTCAACGTCCCTTCCACTCTACACAGCACTGTTATCTGTAGCTTTGTGAATTTTTCTGATTTAGGTGGCTCTTCTTATGCTTGTGGCACTTGAACATCTTAAACAAAAAAAAATGACCCAGTGAGATTATGCAGTACACTACTGCCATCTCCAGAAGATGAACAGTTTGACTTTGTGCACATATTTACAGGAAATCTCTCTCAAATTGCACCCTGGAAATATGCGTTATGATTGCTGTGCCTGATTTTTAAGTATTTGTATTGGATCTAACCCACAGTTACTGTGGTATTCGTGAATAGGCTGAGATGTTTTGAAAAATCTCCATACCTATTTTTGGTGTATGGACAAACCTTCAATCTTTTGCGTTGTTGACTAGCAGATTTTATGAATGCTGAGATGTTAGCACAAAATTTAATTTATAATGGAATATAGTAATAGTAACTGAAAAAAATAAGATTGTTAGTACCACAATACAGTTACATACTGAAAAAATGTCAAGGGGACTGGTAAGGACACTGTGTGGTGATGAAGGAAGAAGAGAAAAGTGTAATGATAATTATGAGCCCGAAGAAAGCAAAGATCACCTTCCTAGAAATGTAAATTGAAAGCAAAGATAATAAAGGTACAATAATGAAAATGGGCTTGCACATGCAACAGGACTAATATCAGTTTCAGAATACTTTAGAAAAGATGAAAATGCCTCTTGAGTGCGTTTTTTATTGCAATTATTTTTGCCAGTCCAAGTCTTATCACTAATATTTATCTTTAATAATTGGAAAAGAGTGAACATTTGATATTGTCTGGGAAAAAAATATTATTCAGTGAGGTAGTGAAAGATTATTCTGTAGAGGACTTTGCGTCTTTAACAATGCACATTCTCAAAATGCTAAAACTGCGGAACATTTTCACAAAAGATATAGAGAAGCCTAATAACAGTTTCTTGCAGGCTTAATATGTTTTTGGCTTCATTTCTTTCTAGAACAAGGATTATGACTGATAATCTTGTTCATTTTTTTCAGGGTTGTTTAACCTTTAGAGACAAATCCAATTATTTGACAGCTGTAAGTTTTCTCCCATTTTGGTCCTTTTTGCTAGAAATTATTGTTATAGACAAAGAGAGAAATATTTACTATTTTTTGATGGATGTTACTGGCATCATATGTGAGTTTCCAGAAGAGCTGAGAAACCTGGTACAAAAAATTGAAAATAATGATCTGTAAGATATAGGCAAGTGCACTCACTTCAGCATTGTCAGCCGTGGCTAAAAAGGTCATTATTAAACCGTTCTGTAACTTCTCTCCAGTTTACACGTGGGTAACGGAAAATTTAAAATCTAAACATGGATTCCTCATTTAGCTAGCCAGGGTACTCCTGACAAGCTGTGCACATGTACTAGTGAGTTTTGTATGTTAAAGTAGCACCTCCTTCTGCTTCAAAACAGCTGATGCATTCTGCTTAGGAGTAAGTTGTTGGAAACCTTTGGAAAAGATTCTAAGGTCAGAATTATTTGGTTTTTCACTTCATACTTTGAAGCTTAGGAAATCGTTTTTGTAAGATAACTTTCCTTGATTTTGTATTTGGGCTTAGGTTAAATCCTCTCCCTGTCTTTCTCTTTCTCTTGCTCTCTTTTGCACTCTCTCACATACACACAAGTAAGTCACTAAGTTGGTAATCTTTATTTCAGTAAATAAAATGAACTTAGAAAGCAGAGTAAGAAATAAAGCACCGCCATGACACTGTTAACCATCTCTGTATTACCAAATAGGTTTTCATTGGCATAAGATTATTCTATACCAACAAAAAAAGGAAATTGATTTTCTTGAGGTAGAAATGGATCTCAAAATTTCTGTGAGTTAGCCTAAGTATGAGACAGAAAGATCTATACAACAGCTACGTGAAATGATTCTATTCTCCTTAATTGGCTATAAAAGTCCTGTTGTTTTTTTGTTTTTTTTTTTAGAAAAATGCAGTTAAAAAAATCCTAGATTAAAACAAGAAGACACAAACAACAGAAATTTCTGTTAAAGGCATCAAGAAATTTTGTTAATTACAAATAAACTTTTCAGGAAAGCATCTTATCTTTCTGTCTTCAGTTCAAATGAGAATATCGTTGCCTGAGTATTAGACTGGCTCTTAATATGCTGAAGACAGAGACGTCGAGCTCTTCTTAAAAGATGTGGCAGCTTCTAAGGGTACAGTCAGTTACTGCAATGGTTACGCTAACAACAACAAACAAAATGCTCCCAACAGGAAAAGTTCTCAGACCAGATAATTTCCTACATCTCCTCTTAAAAGTGATCCAGCGAGCATGTATGACAGCTTTGCTTGGGAAAGGGGAGAGATAGGAACAACCTTCTAAGAGAAGACTGGTGAGAGATTCGCTAATTTGGATTTGAAAGCGGTTTTGATATTATGGCCTGTGCAAGCCTAAAAAGAACTGGTTTGGGTATTCAGGCAGGGCAGGGGGAGACAGACCAACAAATGTTTAAGGTTTTAGTCCTGCAATTTAAAATGTGTGTCAGATTCTTTTTATGTATGAAGTACATAAGAATGGTTATATATGGTTAGACCAAAAGTCCACCTTTCCCAGCGGAGGGAACAGAAGTCCTTATTGCTGCACAAGAGTGACCAGTGGAATGCCTCAGGAATGATGTAAGAACTGTTAAAAATATAGTGAGAATTTCCCAAAACAGTTCTCCACGCCCTAGAAATTTGCCCCAGTCAGGGACTCCCTGAGCCATGGTGTCACCGAATTCAACAAGGACACAGTTCTTCTGTGGCTGCAGTCCATCTACCGCTTTCTATGAGCCCGAGGCTACAGACAGTATGTACATTAACATTAGGGAGCAAAACAACCGTGGCAGTAAGTTGCTGGAACCAGTTAGGTTTCATAACGAGATTTTGAAGACGACATTTTCTTTCCCAAATGACCACATGATTAGTTAAATAGCAATTAGTCCCACTCATCCGTTACCTTAAAGAAGTCCTGTATTATTAGGAAATTTTACGTTTAACTCTGTATCATCAAGCAACAACCTTGTCCCACAGTAGAAATAAATTAGGCAGTATTCAGGTGAATAAACATAGCTGACTAGTGCCATTTTAGATACCACCTGGTATCTCAGATGTAGTATGGGACTGGCAGAAATGACACATGGGAGAAGTGCACTCTTATAGAGCAGCTGATGATTACCAGAGCACCTTAAACGCCTTAGGATGTTTAAAATGCTGCCAGGTGCCCATTAAGATTCTTACATTTAAAATTCTTTATTAAAAGGGTCTTCTAAAGTTTAAAATAATTATAAATTACATATGAATAATAATTTTTTTATTACTACAGTCTATATCAGGAGAATAACTGGAAAAATTCACATTGCTAGCTGATATGGCAACTAACTTTATTTCTGGGCAGAATACTGAAATTAGAACATCGTCTTTTATCAAGGTGTTATACAATAACAAATCTGGAAAGATAAAGAAAACAAGTGGGTTTTCTGGAGGTAATATCCAAGTTCAGAAAACAGTTCCCACTCGAAAAATTGGAAATTGAACTAGAGAAAAGAAATCCAGAGTGCCATGGATGCAACCTGAAAACTGAAGTGCTGGTGTGGTTGTTACATGTGTGTCTTAGAAATTAATTATGCAGTTCCGTTCATCCCTAAAGTATATATCTATTTGTACTGGTAATGTCTTCTGAATTCAGTTTCTTTTATGTTGCCATATGGTAATGTTCACTTTTCTGTGTATGAGTTGCTATTATAGATCTCTCTAAAAGGCTTTCACTGTCTCCCTAGGCTACGCTTTACTACAAAGCATTTTGCGTATCTTTGTGTAAAGTACACTCTGTGTTAAAAGATGAAAATCATTGATTGATTCAATTCTCAGATGTTAAACTGCTTTTCCAGATACGTATTTTTTGCATTTTGCATTTTTGTGGCATCCATTTCTGTTATTAATGTTCTTTTAAAAATCTCATCTTGTTTTACTTACTCTGATCAATACAGTAATACCATATCCACTATAAAATAACATTTTATAATGTAAAGAAAATATTTTCCGTATTATCCAGATGAAACAAAACTGTATCCCGCTAGGGAATAGGGATGTTCAATTATAGTTCTTTCGCCTATTGAAGAATAGCGATTGAGTTTCAACTTGAGTTGAAACATTTTTATCCAAACCTGCCAGCTACCTTTTAAAAGGTACAGAGAGAACTTTGAGCCGCAAGGCTAGCAGAAACGCTGGCCAGAAGTGTAGCAGCACAGAGGTTTGCAGCTGTTTAAGCTATCCTCTTAAATCAGGGAAAATCTTAAATGAGGCTACCCGTGTTGTCCTGGTGGAAATCTTCATTTGTGCCCCAGCAGTGGACCACTGGGGAAGTTCTCACCCTAAGAGAAGAGGGGAGTGTTAGACAGATGTCCCCCTGGTTGGGAGCCTGCTCTGCCTGAGACACAGCAAATGCCTGACCTGGTAAGTGAGGAGGTCGTCCAAAACTCAGTTAAACCCACAGCACCAATAGTGGGGGTCCTGCATGTTTCGGAGAGAACTCGAAACCCCTCACAGCTCCTGCTGTGCCAAGGAGAGGATGTAGCAAGTGGAGCCCCATACTCATGACCCACAGAAACAGTATCTCTTTTCCATATGCCAGGCCCCTAAAAAAAATAAAATCTATTAGATATAGAGGTGATTGATTGAATTTATAGGAATATGTATGCGCAGACTAATACATCTGCAAAGTTGATGTTTTTGAAAGCTGAGCACAGGAGCTATGGTTAGCCTTGTTATTTCTTTATTCTATTTTTTCCTCCTATCACAAAAAAACCCCAACCCTATTGAATAGTTTTATATGGGAAAAGATTTCTTTGATGCTATTCAAGATTAGACATTTTGTGTATTACCGTATACATCATTTTGCTGTACTTAGGGGTCTACAGTTTTTGTCTGCATTTTGTCTCCGTAAAATTACATTCAATTAAATGTAGACTCTGATAAAATTGATTATGAAAAACATAAAACATTAAAATCGGTCCAATAACATCTTTGCAGGCTGGAATCCATAAAGAGAAGTGTGTCAAGACAATTTTACTTTCCACAGAAAGAAAAGAAAAACCTGGTTTTGATCACGTCTCTTTCTCTGATTCATTTGGGTTGGGGTTTCTGGTGGTTATTTTTTGTTGTTGCTTTTTTAATTAAAGTGTAATTAGCATTCCTTTTACATTTTAGAACCAAGCTACAGAACTGCAATCTGGGAATGAAAAAAACAGTCTTAATGAATTTATATACTTGGAAGAAAAATTACTTTTATGTAAAAAATGTTTATGGTTGAAGATATTTTAATATCTTCTACTTTTAATTCTTTCAAAAGCCCAGTCATTAAAATTCCTCCATATAAAAGAGTACGTACAGCCTTCCTGAAGGGTGCCGGTGCTGCTTACAGGATAGTTAGTCAAAGATAATCGCAAGTACCCTCCTCCCCTTAAAAACCTTTCTGTTAAGATATTGCTTTTCTGCTGTAAATGGAAACCTTGCCAGAGGAAAATTAAACCTAAAACATAAAATCAGTTAGACTTTAGAAAGGAGAGAAAACGAATGGTTGTGCACTGTGTCAGGTTCCATTTGCCTTGGAAACTGAGGCTTTCAAGCTGGAATTAGCTAGAACCATTTCCTTTTGTTGATAGAGGTTGTAGTACAACTTTTGGATTTATCTCCAAGAAACAAATCTTAAGAGAACTATAAAACAGCTCCCATGTTTACAGCTAATTCTGTGGCCTTGGGGACTTCTATCAAACTTTCCCTCTCATCTCAGCTATTCAGGAAATACAAATATTTTCCTATTTTGCTGAAAGACAATTTTGTACTAAAAGACTTTTCAGGATTTAGGTTTTAAGCAGCCCTGGTAGATACATGAAAATGCCCAAACGTATAAAAACAAAGGGGAATGGTCAACTACACCAATTAAGGATTTTCTGATAAATCTGTTTTAATAAGTACATAGTAATACAATGATAGACTTTTACTCAGCATTGCCAAAGCTATATTATTCTATAGCAAAAGGAATGCTATTTCAAACACAACTATATGGAAAAATATGTACATGTTTAATTGTCTTTAACATAATGAGAAAAGGAGTGGAATAATTCCCATTTAGAATCTTGGAGATTATGAAAGAGTGGCTTATAATAAAATCTTCACATGGGCTGGGTTGTTTTCCCGTTATGAAAATAACATCCACACTGTTCTGAGAATGCCTTCCTCACAATGCATCTCCTTCACTGTATAGTCTTGTGAAAATAAAAATAAAACATTATCCTGGAATCACACCTCAGCAAGATGATAAAAGATGTCACCAGGTCACCTACAGTGAATGTCTGTTATAGACCACTGAAACGACAATAACGTGGAAACAATTGAATAGCTCTTGAACTGGAATCGAATCTATTTATTTTTGTCCTGTTCTGGCATTAGAAAAAAAGGCTTAACATAGATCTGGAAGGCCATGTTAAATCCCTGTATTCTTGGGGGAACATAAAGCCCACTCGTTTGCTCTATGCTACTCAAGATAGGTAAATTGTTCAGAAATATTTGAAGGTCATGTTCTCTGTATCGTTGACAGCTCTTTAGTGAAGCCAAACAAAATGTCGAGTCGAGGGAATAAAGACAACTAAGGTAAAGTCGCTGAGCTTAGCTAAATAGGTTTAGGACCAATCAACGTCACCTCACAGCAACATTTACAGTTCAGAACAACATGTTGTTTGGGGTAAATACACACCAGAGCAGAGAGTTTTCACCGAGAAGAATGAGAAATGGTCTTCTGTGACCTCTGTCAAAAGTAGTCTTATGCAGCAAATGAAAGAGATGTTGTCTAATTCTGCAAAATACAAAAGAAAAATTGTATGCTCTAAATGCTTTAAATTGTAGTTGTGATTTCCAAAGAGATGGATAAACAATTTTGAAACCATACTTAAGAGGCACTGTGGCCTGATATCTCACACAGTGGATGAGCACACAAAGCATTCAGCATTTTCATTGTTAAAAGACAATTCATCTCCTGTCACATTCTCAAGAAAGATCTTCAGGAAAAGAATGACTTCAGGAAAAGTTATTCTGTACCCCAACTTGAAGTTGCTATGAATCCTCAGAACAGGGCAAGATCTAAGAAAACACTGGGGGTAAGACTGGGCTATTAGCAAGCTAGAAGGGAAGTCACCTAAATTGGTCATATGTGTCACTTAGACTTTCTAACATTGAATGTTGGTACTCAAAGCCTTCTGTTATGCTGTCTTTGGTTCCTGGATATAGGCGTAATACACCAATTTAATTCTCCAACTAAATATTTTCAGTTCCTTTTTTTTCTCTTTCCCACATTTTTTCCTGTTGCAGAATTTGGGTGGTTTTTTTTTTTTTGTCTAGAGTACAGCTACATGATGTATTAGTAGCTAGCTGGAAGTTGCTCTAATGCACAAACTCCTTTATTCTCCTCCTAGCCCCACAAGGATAACTGTCACCTCACCAGCTGGTACTATCTCGATTAAAAATAGACATCAGCTGCACAATCGCAAATTTCTCTGGAGGATACCAGTAGCAAGAGAGTTGACTACAATTCTTCATACAGAGAGCGTCTAGAAACACATTAGAAATGACATCCCTCTCATCTTCTAAAGCTCTTAACACCACTCATTCTTGCCTTGCCCTCGGTATCTGTTTCCACCAACTCTTCAGGATAATCAGCTGCCTGCTACCAATTAGTCTTGATAAACTAGCAAGGATAGAGCCCCATTAAATTGCTGGCAATAGCGGTAAGGGTTTTGACTGCTCAAAAGCAAATTATTAACCTCTGTTTCACCAGGACTCAATAGGACTCATTTTCCTTTTCACTCTTAGATATTTATAAGAGAAAGAATGTCAGAGCACTGAAGGTGAATATCCTTGAATTGCCTGTTTATTTTATGAAAACGATGAAAACGATGGCCAACTGGTAAAATTTGATTAGAAAGAACAATGTACTATAATTTCAAGTGAAATTCCATCAGTTCAATTATACATTTAAAACAGTAGATATATTAAACCTACATTGCATCCTCACTACAGTATTTAAGTAAAAACAGTATGGCTTTAAGCATGAGGGGGCAATATTGAATGTCAGGCATCAGTGTTAAATTCCCAGTTCTTTTGCTGAATTTCTGGGTTACCTTGAGTAAAGCGTTCTTGTGTTTCAGACGGGGACAATATTTGCTTTGCCTCTCATAACATCAACATTTTTTATTTGCTTTGTTGGGTTTTTTTAAGGTGTATTTCATCCGTAAGATGGAAACTCAGCAGAGGGTGAGGTCTAGGAGCTGTTTTAGCAATGCCAGGTCGCTACTCACCACTTCGTCCTCTAATGAAGCCAGACGCGTGGCTGTGCTTTCCCACTAAAAGAAATGTCACCCTCTTAAAGTTTGAACCCCTGTGTTACAGCAATGGGATATTATATACTGTTATAACTCCATGTGGTACCCAAAACAATTCATGTGGACTCAGTCCCATAGGTCCTCTCATAATCCAATACAATTAAAATAGCTAAGAATAATGCTATGTAGTTTACTATATTAAAAAGGAGGTAACAAAAAATCAAAACTGGAAACACGAGAACAGATGAAGAAGGGAATTCTCTTTCAGGAACCAGCAGAATCTCCACATGCCCTACTATGAAGGGCTGCGCCTCTTCCTTCTCGCTGGTGCAAACCCGCACATCGCTGCACCACTACCTCACCGGAGCTGGGGCTTTGCAGCGTGCAGCCAGTGCCGGGCTGTCGTTAGACACGGTGAGCTGCTGTTAATGAATACGAGCTGGGTGAGAGGTGAGGGAAGCTGGTGCCCAAACTGCATGTCCAGCAGGGATTTCCAGTAAAGCTGCCTGCGATACCGATCCTCAGCTGACTGCGAGGACCTACTTTGGGTCAACAGTACATAGATATATCGGCGTGCTAACAGCGTAGTCGAATATATCTCCTTTCGGCATCTTGAAACAGTCAGTTTAAATGACTCCCTTCTTGGGGTTATTCAAAGTAATCACCCTGCACCTTCTGTATATCTGCACAAGACCTGAGGTCTAGAGAAGCTGGTGTCAAGCACTATCTATATTTAAGGAAATAAAGTATTTACCCATTCAAAACCCAAGAAACACAAGGGGAAACATAATTTTTCGTGTCTGCTTGATAACTGAAGAAAACAAACAATGAAAAACAGCTTTTAAAATACATACTCCCTTACAATAATTTAATAAACCGCACTGTCATCTCATAAAGAATTAGGATGGTTGCCGTGGTGACAAAGATTATCCTTGCTGCTCCTTGATTCTGTCATTTTTCTAAACATGAATTCATAATATTTAGGATTTATTAACAGTGTGTCACATTGATAGAGATAAATTACATGCTTTAAACTGGCCATGTAAGTCTTCTATGCTATTATAGCTGCTCTGTCAACTCAGCAATAAGATATGATGTAAATACTAGAAAATTAAAGCTATTTGTCATAAAAGATGAAGCAGAGAGTATCAACACTCTCAGAACAACAACAAAAAAAAATTCAATAATCTAATGTATTTCCTTAGTTTAAATATTTTGGAGTTAGCAAAGAGTCACTATTTTCTGTCTTGTAAATTGATCAGGATCAGCATATATTGAGACTAGATTTATTTGTTTTGGGAAAATTTAGGTTGTAATGTATCAGAATTTATGTGTTCCAGGCTGCAATTTTTTATGATGGTTCAAACTGTAATGGGGAGCTTGTGAAGAGATCTTAATGATGGCACACTTTGCAATATACAAAAACATATATACACACACTTATGTATTATGAAGATGTATTTCACTTCAAGGAATTTGTGTTGCGTTTTCTGTGATGCGCGGTATCCTAATTGTAGCAGCAAGTTAGATGAGCTTCTCGGTGCAGCTGTCTAGAAAGTACCTTTTTGTGCATCTTAGTGAAGTGTTTGTGTCAAGCAAGCATCACCGCTGACATAGTGTGAGACTGGTTTAGATGGACAGCTCTACAGTCATTGTTTCACATATATTTTGCAGTCAAACTAGCAATAAGAAATTCCCTATAACCACAGTAATTTCAAAAGCCGGTTTTAGAAATAACAAAGGTTTGTACTTATTTTTTTCAAGACAAAGAGGCCTATTTTCTGCAGTGAGACACAAAATAGATGGTGGGAACCCAGCGGAGCTGAGGGAACGCGTGTCTGTGTAGATGGCTCTGCCTGAAGAATGTGATTTATCACACAGCGGGCAATACCTGCAACCGGTATCTGTGCAGGATGACCTCTTGAGCTGGGAGAGGTATGTCTCTGCTGTATGTTGCAGTGCAGAGGAAGTGACTCAGCTTTACTCAGGTGCACTAAGTCAGCGTTTGGAGGCAGTCTGGAGCAGCAGCAGGGAGAACTGGTCAGAATGAGGGAGCAGTCCTCCAGCTCTTCTTCTCTTGCACCATTCCTACCACTTAGGCTACCTACACTGGTTTATGCATCCTTTTAAGTGTAACAAGTGGGAAAGGCTTGAAAAATCCAGCGACTAGATTCTCTCAGCTGACAGAAAAGAAATCCTCTCATAGCTGCAGAACGAAAAATAATCCAGGCTCAGCTGAAATGCAGTAAATCAATACGGCATGATTTCTTCCTAATCACAACCTTTGAGGTTTATAGAACAAAAAATGAACTACACACCCAGGCTGCAAGGGATAAGATGAAAACCGGAAAAAGTCCTTCTTGCTTAATGACATCAAATAATTGGCTTAGTTATGTTGCCATACATAAGTGGCTAACAGTGATACGTATTTGGGCTTTTATTTTTCATTTCATTTATATTATTCACTTTATCTCAGTGAAATAATGTTCTCTCCATACGAAGACTACATAGGCTGATGCCATAGAATAGTTATATTTCTTGCAAACCAGGCACAATCATTATTTCAGATGGCAAATACTATCCAATATAAACATTCTGCATTTATTTTCAAAGACCTATGCAAACATCAAAGTCTTGGGAAGGGAAAATACCATTTTCTACTGTATCTTTTTGGCAATGTGCGTCCTGTTACAACCTGAGCAAAAAACTAAGGGTATAAGTGGAATATTTCAGTTGTCTTCAATAGGGATTAAAGTAGCTCCTTAGAGTTGAAATGTAATATGTGTAACTTTTCTTCTGTTGGATTAATTTTTGGGTCAGTGTTCTTGTTATTTAGATTAGACCCTGCAGACCAATCTAAAGATGAATTTCATCCAGTAATTAATACCAGGTTCCTACTGCAGGAAATATATGCACAATACCATAAACCAGACACTCTGTTTAGTCTTAATGACTTTATTGCGCACCTCTAATAAATGGCCTTTAAATTTCTACCACTGTATGCAAAGTGTTATGCAAGCTTGATTTAATTCTTCTTTGCTTTTCCTCAAATTCAACATTTTGCAATTTTTATATTATCCTGGTTTGGGCACAATAAGGACCGTAGAAAAATATCAGCTACAGAGGTATATAGCAATAATTTAGTATCAGTCTCACGGGTGGGAAATTTTGTTTGAAAGAGATGGCATAGCAAGGGCAGGAAAATACAGTGCCACTTTCCTCTTCTAACAAGGCAGCTGTCAGTGCGTTGGTATTCAGCATGATTAAAATGAGTCATTCTCTGAGACAACGATCCCTAACCTTGGAACTTTTATCTCTGTAATTTGTATACAACATTGCGTCTAACTTTTATTGTGTGGTGGAGCATTTGAGCTTTAAAAATTTAGAAAGTGAAGTAAAAAGAACATTTTTTCCTTCAAAAGGTAATTTAGAAAACATAAAATACTAATCCTTGTAAACAACTCACGATACATACAGAAAAATATTTAGTAAAAGCATGCTTTTTCTGATTCACGACCAACATGTTACTCTATAGCTGCTACAGATGAGCAAAACCTATTCTTGACTTCAAAAGTAGCTGTATTGCTCAATTAAAACCAGAATAAGTATTAAAGTCACTTAATGTTATGTTTGTGTCCATATATATTGTCTGCTTGTATATATAAAATTGAACTTTATTGTATATGATTCTGAATATGCAGATAGTAAAGCCATGACTCTGCTATATTTGAAGCACTTAGTTATTTATTTTATTATGAGAATGCATCTGATATTTTTATGTATAAATTATTTTAATATTGATAACTCTGCATTGCACTGTTTTCAGAAATTCATAAACCAAAACCAGAGAGACAGGAAAAAAGAACAGCACCGAAAGGTAACTTTATTTTTTTTATCTGTTTACCTACGTATATGTATGCAATATAGTGTATTTGTTAACTATATGTGTTACCGCTGTTGTATTATAGAAGCATTCAAAGGTCAGTTGGCGCAGACTGTAATTGATTGAAAATTCATGTATACCTGCATTAACAAATAGCGTTATTTTATGTTGGTGTGGCTACATTGTAAATGCAGATTCATAATAAGATTCTCCTGCCCAAACGTATTCAGGAATCTTTTTGTAGCAAAGGTGCAAGGAAGTGGAGTGCTGGAGAACCTCCTCTGGTGCAAAAGGCGTGAAGTGTGCTGGGCAAGGAAGAAAGCAAATTTATAGGCCAGTGGGTGCCATCCAAGTTAGGAAGTCGTAGTTAACAGTGAGCCAGGTGTGCATCAGAGATAAGAAAAGCCTCCACTTTAAGAACCTACTCTTTTTCAGACTGTTTAATCTCCTCTAACTGGCACTTTGCAAAAATCCACAGAGGAACTGGTTTGGACTGGTTTTCAGAGGTCATGTAAACAAAGACATTTCCTGGGGTATGTGCAGATTTTTCGCCTAAGAAAACTTCCTCTGTAAAGGTTAGGCCACATAAAATTTGATGAGCATCTCTCTGATGCACCAGTGCTGTGCTCAGTAATGGCAGGAGGAAGGAAGAAGGAAGCTTATTAAAAATAGTGTGCATATGCCTACACCCTCCCTCACACAATTATATTCTTTTCTGTATATATTCTTTATATGGTTTTATAGTATTTTACACCTCTAGCACTACCTTCCCAGTTCTGTGGTAATCAGGGTCATCTAGAGTGCCTAGTACTGCTTCCCAACTACTTAATAAATCATGCTATATGAAAATGAATTTTTTAGGGTACCAGCGGGCTAGCCAGGCAATAATGAACTCAGATCCACTAGCAAGGGATCCCAGTTAAGGTCTTTTCAAGCACAGTATTCTAAAAACACAAGAGAAGTTGCAGCCTTGCCCAAAAAAGCCTCCTTTGTACCATTTAATCTATACAGAATTGCATTGCTTTACATAGAAGAACATTAATGTTGCAGAAATGATTACTAAGAAGTTATAAGATGCCAGAAAAAAAGCATTCAGGTGTCATTAGTTAAGTCCCTTTATGCATATGCCTGATAATGCAGTCTTTTATTATACAATCACTTACTGAAGCACAGGGCAAATTTTTTTTATATTTTTCATTTTCATATTTAGTCCCAAAAATGCATCTTGTACATAGGAGGAACAATTACAAGAAAACATTCTGTCTGGCCTCAAGCTAAAGCATAAAGGCATGAATCTTCAGGGAGTTTTACTGTTTCTAAAGTACCTCCAGGAAGCATGTGCAAATACAATCTTTTACTGTTTTTAAAAGGAAAACTCTAGAGGCAAAATGAATGTTTTTAATAGAAGCAAACACCGCAAACAAATTTCACTCATCCACGCAAATATATGGGGACACTAGAGTTTTAAAAACAATTTTAAGCATATTTTTGAATAGTCAAGCCCCCTGAATCCAAGTCCCAAGATTTACAAGTGAGCTCCATCCATAAACGTCATTTTTAAAAGATTGTACTGAAATATGAGGACTAGATACAACGAATGCAAATCCCAGATGGAAATGGCTGAAATTATGAGAAAGATTCTTAGAGTATTAAGAGCCAGGCAAACTTGTGCCCTAAAATTTGCTTTTAATTAAATATTTTGATAAACTACTAGCAATAAAGTCCATTTCAATTATTGTACTTAGTCAATTTAATCCTGAAAAGAAGAAAGACTCTGAGAAATGGTTCAACAGAGCATTTGCTCATGCTTAAGAGCACTGAAATTAAATTATTTCATGATTATGTGCACACAAGAGAACAAATTCACTACAAAATAGAGTCTTTCCAATTTGCTATTTGATGTATTAGTACTTTCACAAGGGCCAACAGCACCTGGACTGGATGAGCAGGAGCTCGGCCAGTCAGTGGAGGGTAAGGGGTAAATTATCCCCCTGTACTCACTCTCATGAGACCACACCTAGACACTGCGTCCAGTTCCGGGCCTCCCAGTACAGGAAAAATATCAATAAACTGGGGCGAGTTCAGTGTGTGGCCACTGCAGGGGTCGGGGCTGGAGCAGTTCCCTGGAGGGAGAGGGTGAGGGATGGGACAGCTTTTCCTGTGGGTCTGTCGTTTTGTGCCATAAACAGACTTTTCAAGGCTCTGAGCTGCTGCTGAAGGCTGTTTAAGAAGTAGGTGTTATACTTGTTATTACTATTACTATCAATGAATAGTAGGCAACTATGCAATACTTCAGCAGCAAGGAAGGATAATAAAATATATTGAGATAACGGTACATATAAGTATATAATTTCTGTATATAATCCAAATGATCATTTCTGAGTTTTATGGAAAACTGATGTTAGCAGTGAATTGAATTGACCTGCATTTCTGGGAAATATCTGTTGTTACAACAGGCATTGTGAAGGAATGGAAAATGGCTGATCTATTGTGTGACTTTTCCCAAATAATACTTCACTTATAGACTGCTGCTGGAGTGAGGGATGGAAGAAGACAATATGATCAAAATGCTACCTCGGACAGCCATAGATTAAATCACAGTGATTTTAGGACAGATATTTGTGTGCCTCTGAATCTGCACTAACTTCTCTGGGTTTTTCGTTCAGAAAGTATCTCTGAATTCAGCCTGATTTGACGAATCGATTCCAAGCCCTTCAAAACTATTCCATTTACTATGAGTAGCACATATCTGTCCCTCCTACCCCTACCAACTTGTTAATAGGGCCCTACTGACAATGCAAATATTAAACATCACAGAGTAAATCCGTCTGTGTTTTAGGATATGGATAAATTATGAGATTATAAAGACCAATATAAAGTATCCCCATAATTTAATTTGCTGTAGCTGAAAGGTAAAGTATTTGACACAGCTAAACACATAAATAGAGCTGAACCATACAGATCCAGAGTATACTAGAAAATCAAATAAGTTTACAAAATTTAGCAAGTTAAATGGCACATTTACATTTGACACAGGGGTTGTCTACCCAGATTTCTAGAGGTACGGCTACAGATATACCTGAGTTAGCTTTAAACTAGGTAACATGGTACGGATCGCAATGTAGCTGTAGTGGCTCAGGTACAGCTGTCAAGTATTTATGTAGCTGTAGGGACTTACGGCAGCCTAGGGTGAAGCCAATGCAGTGGGCAGTTTGACTACCACCAGTAGCTGTCAAATCTAAATCTCAGTTCAGATGGATGTAACACTGTCTGACTGCTGCATTTAAACCTCGTCTTAAATGGTACAAACGTGTAACTCATGAGACATTGCTTCGCTCTTATATAGGCATTTATGTTTGGTGTCGAAGGGCTAAATCCAGCACAGGGTTAGGCGCTGCAGTGAGCAGCGTGTGCACGGCTGGTGCCAGTTTGGGAAGGTGCGGGCAAGCTCAGAGGCAAGCCTCTTCCCTCTTCACAGGTAACTGAGGTAGTTTGTAATGAGTGCAGGTGCCTCCACAGTTCATTAATTGCTGGGATTTCCTTAGATTATTAGATTATATTTTTTTTGAGTGTTCCTTCAAGAAGAATTAAGTTACAGCCATCTAAGATTATTTTACTTCTGAATAAAAGCATCTACACAGAGATTTAATGCTCTCTGACTAATGCACTCTAACTTCATTGTATTAGTTCATTTATCTTAACTTTCCCGAGTGTTGCTCTGTAGACAAGCACTTAGTCAGTTAGCTGGAGCAAGCAATCTCTGCTTCATGCTTATTGCACTCATCACCTAGCTTTATACTAAGCAGCAGACTTAAGACTTACTCAGCTGGAAACTATTTTTACTTCCCTTAGGTATGGAATTAGTGCCTCCTTATTACATCTCTTCTTCTTGCACTTGCTTTTTTGGGGATGGTGAATGTCTCTGTCTCAAACGTTTAAATGAAAAAAAACTGAATCACATTGCCCTTCACTATCTTTTCCACTTGACGCAAATCAAATATACTATTAGATGATTGAAATTTGGAAAAATCACATATGTGTTATGCTGCTTGTTTTTAATTTTATGTGAAGTAGATAGCAATATTCTTATATGATTGTTTGGAATACATTGTTAAATTACCTTAAAATTTTCCGTTGTGAGCTCCTATTTTAGATTATTTATAAATTTACCACACTCCAGTCACTGAGGATGAAATTTTTCATGCTCATCTTTTTGCCTCGGGCTGAATTTTCATTCAAAGTCATATAAAAATGGTTCAGCAATTTTCAAAATCTAGGTTAGTGAAAATTAGGATGGGGTGTTATATTTTTTCCAATGCTAATAACAGTTCATTCTGAGCTTATGCTTTTTTTGGAATTTGCAAAGGAAGGTATTTTTGCAAGAATTGTCTTTAAGTTGTGGGAAAATTTTAGCTTACAAAATTGCCATAAAACTAGTTTTAGTTATTCTTTTTATTTTTTCTGTATGAATCCAGCATCTTATTAAAAAAAAGAGGTGATCTTTTAATTACAAAGTGTGTCATAAAACAAGTAAAATTGTTGAATTAAAGTTGAATAAGCAGTTTTAGTTCCAGCATTTTTCAGCTGAAGAGTGCTTGACTTTGCAGCCTTAAAAACATTTTTGTGCTTCCTCTTTGGTTTTCATACGCAAAAAAGAATATCTTATTAACTCTAGTTTGTTTCACAGAAACATGGCAGTACGGCCAGCCTGGCTTATTTCTGAAACCAAATGCTTGCACCTAAGCGCTGTGGGCTTGAAAATGGGCGTTATTAAGTCCTTTACAAAGAAATTGATACGCAAGTGACTAAATCTGGAAAAGATCTGTAGACAGTGAAGTATTTTCTACATGACAGAGCTTTCAGGACTACATATGAAGCTGAACATGAAAAGATTTCGGGGGGGGGGAAACAGCGTTAATATGCAAAAGAAAAATCATATTTGAGTTGGTCAGATCAAATGTGGACTTTGGTCCCTTCTGTGGACTTTGGTGTCCCTGTTGCACTGTGATTAAAGAGTCAAAAATGGCCAGTCGCCGCAGCCCTGAAACATGAACCCTTTAACTTTTGGCAACACCTGCCCTCCCCGGATAAGGTTCAACCCAAAAGCCGTAGGCCTGACAGTGTCCATAAGAGGTAATGGTAAACATTACAATCTGAGATTAGCAAGCTCTGAGGCTATGGGGGTATCAACACACAGGATAGGGCTCTTGGACTAACCAGAGATCGCCTTCAGCCTATCATTGGGAAGAGAAAAATAGCTCATGCTTATGCCAGCCTGGTCTCTGCTTATCCACATTCCAGGCTCCCTGCCCAGATACATCAAGTTACTTTTATTTCTTCAAGAAGGAGCCAAATGATCCCTCCTCCATGTTTTTAGCTTGGAGTACACACAAATATTAGTATTTCCTTGCATTCTAGCCCTTTATACTCTTTTGATGATGTGAAGAAACTTTAAATTGGGTTTTCCTGTCCACTTTAAGGTCTGCTGGTGCTCAATTCAGGTAGTACTGTTCAAGGCTCATTTTGGTTTTTTTTCCTAATGCATGAAATAGGGAAATGCTATGGAGAATCATGGAATCATAGAATAGTTTGGGTTGGAAAGAACCTTTAAAGGTCATCTAGTCCAACCTCCCTGCAGTGAGCAGGGACATCTTAAGCTAGATCAGGTTGCTCAGAGCCCCGTCCAACCTGACCTCGAATGTTTCCAGGGATGGCGCATCTACCACCTCTCTGTCCAAACCATGACACTTCCAGTGTTTCACCACCCTCATTGTAAAAAAGTTGCCTCTTTAGATCTAGTCTAAATCCACCCTCTTTTAGTTTAAAGCCATTACCCCTTGTCCTAGCACAACAGGCCCTGCTGAAAAGTTTGTCCCCATCTTTCCTATAGGCCCCCTTCACGTACTGGAAGGCGGCTGTAAGGTCTTGCTGGAGTCTTCTCTTCTCCTGGCTGAACAACCCCAACTCTCTCAGCCTGTCCTCATAGGAGAGGGGCTCCAGCCCTCTGAGCATTTTTCTGGACCTCCTCTGGACCCACTCCAATAGGTCCATGTCCTTCCTGTGCTGAGGGCTCCAGAGCTGGATGTAGAGAAGCTAGAATAAACTAAAAAAAAACCCACAACAGTCTCCCTTGCACAAGTAAGATGTTCTGTGGCTAAAAACAAGCTTTCTGATTGCCAGTCTGTTCTGCATAGTTCAGCTGTATTTTTTGGCACAGAGACTACAAGGGCTTTTGTCCAACATGCAGAAGCTCGTATTTCACTGCCGTTGACCATCACAGAGCTATTGTTTGCAAAACTGTGCTATTGCCCCATCCAAAACTGACGACAAGCTGACTGGAAGTGTTTTGCACAGAGCTGGGACCTGCTAATACAAATATAAGATGTAAAAGCACGTTACAGTTTCTGCAAAAATGTTCAGAGTTCTACACGGTGTAGGGAGAGTGGAGACTGGTTTTGCTTGGTGTGCTACTAGATGTCCTAAAGCAATTGAATGAGTTACAGTCTGTAATTCATTCAGTAATACATTGCTGGTGTTGCTGCATTCTTCACAGTCTGTTATTTTTTAGTGTAAATTGGTTGTCCACATTCCTTAAAGGCTGTGAAAAATGTCCCTTCAATCTCTTTCCACTGTAGTGCTAATTATTATCAACAATAATTCACCTGCTATGACTGGAAATGTATTCGGATAATGCAAACACATGCAAGACGTAATGAAATTACTGAACGCTTGGAATGAGTTTTCTTAAAGACGTGGGCCTATGTTCAAATGAGGGAATATTTAACCAACAAAAATACGTTTGCACCTCTGTGAAATGACATTTGCAGCAAAGCTGGTGAAAAGAATGTATGCAAAAATGTTACTGTGCTTGTATATAAAGCTCACAGTTGTCTTCTAATCAGTTGTCTTTTCAGTGGTTTACTTGTTGACAGAAACCTGACTACTGCGAAGAAAATACCTTTTCCGTTAAATTGCAAAACTATAGTCTTTTAGTGGTAGAGGTTGACAAGGAAAGTTTTTGCCCATCTAAATCATTAGCATGTGGACTACAACCACGTCCAAAAACATGGCCTGAATGATGGGTGGGCAATAGAGGATTCATGTTTGCCTGCGGGATGTGTAGTTGGTTGTGTTTGGAACAGCTGCTCTTCTGGAAGTTACCCTCTGATTAAAAAGAGCTGTTTTCTTGTTAATCCATCCCGTGGCTGAAGTAACAGCTAAAAATAAAGGGAAAAAAGCATGGAAAGCAATGTGCTAGCAGTTTTTTTGGTAAGAATAGAAAGCAATGCTGTCAAGGACTGAAAATAATTTCCTCTGTCAGAAATCTTAGAGTCAGGGTGCTTGTGTAATGGGACAGAAAGAGATCCCACAGATTAGATTACGGTTGCTGAATAATCACTTATTTGACAAAAATATGGTCTAACGTCTGAAAGCACATTCAAGGAAAAATACCTTGGACCTGGAACTAAATATTGACATTAAGAAGGTCTATACATCATCTAGTACCTGTGACTCAGAGCTAAAATCCGTTATTTGATTTTGCAAATATTTTTCCTTGATAATTTTGGTGAAATAATAAGTGTACATAATACCTCCAGATTACAGATTTATGGTGGTTTTTGTGGTTTTTGTGTGTGTGTGTTTTTTTTTTTTTTTTATTGTTTCTAGTAATTTACAGGGACAAACCTGAAAAACAAGAAAAGATTGAGAGGAAGGAACCCCTAAAGGGTATGTATTCAGTATTTCATGTTCATTGTCTCTTTACCAGTGGTTCAAAACAGTCTAATCTATTGACTCTTAGACCCTTCTTGTAAATCCCAATTATGTTTAAGGACAGAGGAGGTGTTGCGAAAGCCAGCTGGAAGGAGAATGAGGATTTTAAAATAATTTTGAATTCATCACTCTGCAGAAAGGCTAAAATTATATTCAGAGATTAATGAATAAGTTTTTACTGTATTATTAACTTATGTAAAAGATGCCCAGAGCATAAATAGGTGCCTTTTTTATTCTTTAATAAATCCAAGCATAATATTTGTCTTTGGCAATACTTCTGAGCAAACCATAATGAGTAAATTATAACATACAGGGCTCGGTCCCTGGAGGCATTCTGCTTCAGAGACCTGCCTTAGAAAAAAAATTTCCCCAGACTAATTTCAGAAACGGTGGGGAGAGGGTGTTAGAGAGGATTTACTAATTTGCTGTTGGTGTATACCAATAACAAATTACAGATCTGCCTGTTGTAGAAGTCAGAATCAGGCTAAAGCTTCCTCTCCACCCACGACTCATGAGTTAACTCTGGGTTCCAAGAGCCACCATCTAGTTTGCCTTGGGAGAAATTTTTTTGGCAAAATGGAATTTTGTTGGAACATACCTACTTGTCAAAACACTTTAAGTCTTCTGAGAACATGTCCTTTACATAAAAATGTGATTAATGAAGTCTCAGGCTGGAGGAAGAAACCCATTCTGAAAGAGCAAGTAGGTCAATGGTCATAATAAATCACACAAAAAAAGGGAAGACCCAATACCCAGCCACAGCTGATTTATTTCAGCCCAAGAACATGAGTCTCACAACCCAAGCGAACATTCACCTTCCTGAAATCTGTGCTTGACGAGGCCTTTCTAATGGTCTTTGATTGGACCTTTTTGATTTTGTACAAAAAATTCAAAATACATTGAGTTAGCAAGACTGACTCTAGAGGTTAATGGCAGGCACATAAATTCAGGTTTCTGTTAGAATGAATATTTATTACTAGAAAATGGTACAGTGGTAACAAGAGAAATATTTTCTGAAATTTGGAAAAATGACAGAGCGAAGACTATGATGTCCCATATTAAAACATGAATGTATCATTAGGAATTCTCCTGTTATTTTGTGGAAGACTTGGAAAATTCTTCAATTTGATTTGATAGAACAATATTTAATTTTTTTTAAAGCTTCTTTGAACAGGAAAAAATTATCCCAGCCGACCTCAGATAGCCAATAAAGAACAATAAGAATTATTATACTGTCTTAACTTGTCATAATTCCTACTAACATTCTGTGTACCTAACTATTTTATCTTAAAGTGAATGTATTACTTAGTTTTGCTTAGTGAACTATTGCTACAAGTGCTACTAAACCACTACTGCATATAGAGCTTCTCTGTATTCACTGTTTCAAAGTTGTACTGCATCCCTGTATTTTCACTGCTTATTTTCTCTTGTAAATACATTCTCTTTTCAAGATTTAGATAACCAGAGTGTAAATAACATCCTATTCTAATTTCTAATCAACTCCGTGATGAAGTTTAGGAAAGTTATCTAGTGACACAGAGAATAAATAGAAGTGTGTTAGTCACTTAGAAGTGACTCAGCTATGTCAGGAATTCATCCTCATGTATTTCTTCACTATATTGCTAAAAAAATGTGAGTGCCTGAATATTCCCCACCCTTCTTTTGCTTCCAGTTAGATATGGAACTCATGGTACTTTAAAAGAAGGACCTTATTTTCTCAGGTTTGACAAAGGGAGTTTTATGAAACTGGGATGAAATCTCCATCAAACTTAGAGTTAAAGCTAGCTTGTAGTTTCACAGTTGATTTTTCTGAAGTACTCTAAAATCCACATGTTTATTTCCCATTAACTGGAAAATTATTGTGTAAAATCCTAAGAAAACTGAGTGGAAAATGTTATGTGACTGAGTGGATAGCATAATACAGTTTCCGCTGTCATAATGTTAGTTTTTACTTTGCACATACTGGGCACCTAATTATGGCTCTGAGATCATCATTGCCAGGGACTGATCTCAGCTGGTGTCCATTACTAGCTATCTGTATCCATTACTAGCTATCCATATCCATTACTGGTTATCCATTTCAAGCCAGCTGGCAAGTAACAGATGTGTCATTTGCGCATGTGATGCTCTTACGCTCCAGGATTGATTCCAGGGTTTTTACGAGCCTCTGCCTGACAGAGTACGGGCTGGCCCAGGTGATGTCCTCTTTCTGGTGCAGGCAGCAGCATTTACTGTGAGCCCTGCCTCAGTCCTTGACAGTTTTCTGAAAATCTCTCTTCAGGGATCATGGAATCACGGAGTTTCAGAGTTGGAAGGGACCTCTAGAGATCATCTAGTCCAACTCCCCTGCTAAAGCAGGATTGCCCAGAGCACATTACTCAGGACTGCATCCAGGCGGGTCTTGAAAAGCTCCAGAGAAAGGGACTCCACAACCTCCCTGGGCAGCCTGTGCCAGTGCTCCGTCACCCTCACCATAAAGAAGTGTTTCCGTGTATTTGAACGGAACTTCCTGTGTTCTAACTTGTGCCCATTGCCCCTCGTCCTGTCACTGGGAACCATTGAAAAGAGCCTGGCTCCATCCTCCTTCAACCCACCCTGGGTGGACGGACAATTGCAAGCGATGGTGTTACTGTAGTAAACTGCTGAGGCACGTTACCGCGGCTTGGGCGGTAAGCAGAAGCTGTTAGCCAGAGTCGTCTGCTCACACCCAGGTGGTACGATGAAGGCTGTGCAGATACACACGGGATAGCTCAGGAGTAACACGGTTTGCCATTTTGTCTCCTCAGGCTTATCTTGGTAGAATTATTTTTGACTTTTAAGTTTTTCCACAGTTGTTTTGTGTTTGTTTTTTTTTTTTTAATAAATATGAACACTTTTCTTCTTTCCTAGTGACACATAAAGACAAACTGGAAAGACAAGAAAAACCTGAAAAAAAGGAAAGGCATGCAGGTAATGATTTAATGTCAGAACTTATTTTACATTTTGAGGTACCCCAGAACTAACTGTCCACTCAATTTTCATTTATGTATCCCTTTGACTGGAAAAAATGTTACAGAACTTTAGGAATAAAAATCACAAGATCATATAAAGGTTTGCAGACATACAGACTGAGTAGCATTTTGTATTCCTTCTGTATGTTTGTTGGTTTTTTTTCTGACGAAGGGAAATAACATATTCTATACTCTGGATAAGTATAATCTCCCAGTAATCTCTGAGTATTTCCAACAGTCACAGTACGTATGGTTGCTAAGAGAATATGGTCATCCAGTAAAAGCACCTGACAACCTGTAAACAAAGGTAATGAGGAAGTCCACTTAAAAAAACATTTTGCATACAATGCTGAGTAGGGCTGTTGCATAGGCATTGAATAGGGCAGCACTAATTCTTTAAGTAGTTACTTGCAATAAATAGGCATCTAGCATTGCTTTATCTTCCACAATTCTTACTTTCTTTTGAAACACCAACTCAAGGCTGGAGAGTACGTAGCAATGCTCACGCATACATTTTTGTGTTCTTAGTATAAACTCATATGCCGGAGTCAAATAGGCAGCTGAGTGTTTTTCACACGCCTGGTCCCTGTAGGCTACCTCAGGGGATACGAACGCATACAAATATCAGTTCTACACTACCGTGGACAAGTAACTATGTAAACGTCAATCGCAAAAATTTAGCAAATCAGCCCACATAGGACAATATACCAGGCTATCCACCACTCAGGGACTATTGCACAATTCAGGTGTATTCTGAAACCTGAGCCAGAAATCGAGTCACTACAGTCTACTTTATTTCAATTTGTAAAGTAGAAATTAAAAGCAAACAAAGCGCCCCAAAGAGCATTAGTTATAATGCCATTGCAATTAGATTTGTAATTAATTATCGTGTTTAATCATTCATAGCTGGAAAAACTGTTAGTTGTTATGTGGAGTTCAGCAAATCCTTCAGAAATGAAGCAAAGTAATAAACAAGAAAGCTTGAAAACAACAATAAACAAAACAAACAAAGTGAACCAGTAAACAACATAAATAAGCATGACTCTTCTTGACTTCTTTCATGGGATTACTGTTGTGCCAGAAAGGCCATTCCTCCCCCAGCCGATGGCAGAGACCTCAGGGGTGGTAGACACGTTATTGAAAGTTTCTATCACGTGTTTTGGCACCAACAGCAGACAGCAGCAGCTGAATGAATCTTTCTGGTTCTTTGCATCGGTAGCCGTGGTGCCTAGTTGTGTTTCTTGATGCTTTTTCTCCTTTTTCTCACTTAAAATGCAACATTTCTATTTTTTAATAACCATTAATGTTGTTGATATTTATTTCTAGCTACTCACAAAGAGAAACTTGAAAAGCCAGAAAAACATGAAAAGAAAGCACCTCCTAAAGGTAATTAGTATTAGATGTTGTACTGTTTTAGATTTTTAGTGCTTATATAGGAGTGTAGAGATGAGTATTTAAAGTACAAAGCTCTTATAGTCCATGCTATATATTTTGTGGGTACTCTCACTTTTCTTTGAGCAGGTCTTGATCAGCCCCTGAATGAAATCTGGCTCAGCATATATTTCTTGCTTGTTTGAATGCACAGAGGTAATTATAAATCATTCTTGTGCAGCTAAAGAAATAAGCCTATGATTGTTATATTTCCATTCCTTGATGTCTTTTCCTCCACAATGGGATTTAGTAATTTGCCTGCAAAGAAGGCTTTCTCTTGTGTATCAGTTTTCAGTCCTGTGGAGACCTAATGCAAGAGTGTTTACTAACTCTCAGTCTGGGTTTTCCATCATAACCAAAAGTAGATTTTCATTTTCTTGCCTTTATTTTTTTGCAATAACATTTTCATTTCAATATATGATTTGTACTGTCCTCCATGGCAGAAGTGGCTTTGGTTAAGATTTACATATCTACTAATTGTCATATATATTCTGAAGCAATATCATGTACGAGGGATGATTTTCAGTATTCTTTTGACTGATAATTCCATCTTTAGCCATGACTTGGACAGGGGGATTTAAAAATCCAATCAGCTTGCCCTCTTATGGTATTTTTTAAAGATTAGCATTTATTATTGCTTGGTATTTGAATGTTTTTTTCTGAAGTTTTCTTTTTTTTTTTTTTAATATGCATTCCTTTTTGGAAACCAGATATTTCTATAATAATGTTAGGTTTCAGTCTTTTTCTTTTCTTACTTTTACTCAGTTAGCTCTTGGAAAAAAAAACCCTATGCAATGTATCTCAGTATCAGTCTGTTAGGGCATTCAGATTAATCTGATGATGAATGGACACATGAATTAATTAGGTTTAATTCGAATCTGTTCAGACAATAGAGATTCAAACATAGGAATCAGTCTTTATTGGACTTGACCTTACTCTAAGGAGAAATGTAAAATGAAGTAGAAGTGGAATGAAGACTTAAAGCCTTGAAAGATTTTGAAAAGTACCCTTTGTGCAGTCTCTCTTTAAAAGAGATATTTGGTCATCTTTTCTACTTTCAGTGTATAATTTGAAAGTGTAGGATTTTTTTAATAAAGTGAAAGCACACTAAAGTAATCTGGAGAAAACAAATGCCCACAGTGTCTGTGTAGATTTGAAAAGCAAATAACATCCAAGAATCACTGAGATATTCTTAATGAGCAGCCAGCCTGTTTATCCATTTATCATCTGCTAGCTAACCAAATAATCGCTTAGAGCTCTAATGTGTTTAATAGCAGCCATGACTCTAGTCGCTGGCTGGAAAATTTTATGAAGAATTTGGCCTCTTTGCAGCTGGGGAGCTTTGCTGCTGCGGCATGGCATGCTACGTGCTCTCGAATAGTTTCCATGGCGTGCCAGTCCCCGAGGGTGGACTCAGTGCATTAGGGCACTCGTTGCCTTCAGCGCTTCCTAAGGCACGTTTATGCCGGCAGCGTGCTGAGATATCCATTGCCGGGCTCACCTCCCTTTTGTCTGGGGTCCGCTCTAAACCGGGTCAGCTACCAGCAGAGCTGAGGGGCCATTTCAACCACTTGCAGTCCCTAGGAAATGAGGACGCTCACGTCCAGGCCAACTTCAGGGACCAGGTGTACAAAAATCAGGTGGTTACTTCCCCCACAGTCAGAAGATTTTCTCTACACTCAATAAAAAGACTTAGGGTGTTTCTTCAGCCTCCATTAAAGGCTCCATAAAGCTTCAGTTATATGAATGGTTTTTAAACACGTCATCTAAGAAACAACTATCTCAAAAAAAAAAAAAAAAAAAAAAAAAGAACAAACAAGTCTAAATATCAATCATGGCTCATATAGGCAGCAATTCCAGAGGATTCCATCCAAGAGGATGTTGCTATTATGGAGTTATCACTTGAAAAAAGTGGAATTACCTCTCAAGGCTGTTTTGTTCTGGCACTATGGCTAGATGGCATCCAAGAGAGGAAGGACAGAAGTCTCCACATAAAATTTCGAGAGCCTTTCTGGGACACAGCACTGTGTGTGTTTACACAGTGTATCCTGTGCAGCCATGAACTCACCCGAGCTGAGCTCTGAAGTGAGCACCAGGCTTGTGGCTGTGTTTGTATGACAGTGAGCCCAAGCTAAGCAGAACCCCTTTCTGTACGACGACTGTAGCTGCACAGCTTCCCGTTGGCTGGAGCACAAGAAGACCGAGCCCGTTTCTGCTCAGAGATTGAGCAGAGCAAGTTTGTGTCGTCTGGAATGTGCAGCATAAGCATTCCCTACAAAGCTTCAGATCTGTGTGAAGGACTTGGCTTCTGGTTAAGTGAGTCCCGACGGATATTTTGAAGCTTTTTACCCCAGTGTGTGAACCTGAGAAAAAGAAGCAAGATTTTTGCAAACCAAAAAACAGGAATCATGAAGAAATGTGAAACTTCCAGGGATGATGGTGCGTTTTAGCAATATTTTCTCATCCTTTGTTGTTGTTTTTTTCCCTAACATACAATTGTGCTCATTTCTAGTGATTCAAAAAGACAAACCTGAAAGACATGAAAAAGCTGAGAAGAAACCTCCTCCCAAAGGTATTTATTTGTTTATACTACATTTTTAACAGAGTTTACATTAAAATTCATATACTTTATTTTATTGGAGTGGAAAATATAATGCATATCAAAACCCAGCTATATGATATCATAATGAAATTAAAATAAAATTTAGATTAAAATGTCTTTAGAACATCCAGGGGTTAGTCCTATGCATGATCTCTTTTAAAATATGTTGAAATTTCAAAAATGAAAATTAAAGGTATGAACAACCATTTCCCTGAAAAAGAAGTAGACCTGCCCGTAAGTGATTTGACATACACATTTTCACTATAAGTAGCTAAAGAAATTCTTTCTTCACTAGCCAGCAATGTATTTGGCCATGCTCTGTCTTTGTTTGAAAGTAGGAATTGACCCTTATAAAAATAAAGGTAGAACTATTCAGTTTACATATTGATAAAATCAGTCTAGTCAGGTCAGTGTCTTAATAGAAATAGACGTCCAGAGTCTCACAAAAGACATGGATTTTGTAGCATTCAAGTTATGCCTCAAGGATGGAGACCTTCAGAGCTATGAAGAAAACAGAAGCATGAACATCACACTAAACAGATCAGTTTAAACCATTTTCAGAGGCATTTTAAACTACTGTTGTATTTTCCACTGAAGTGAACTAGAAACACACATACTGTCAGCACCCGTGTCTCAGATGAGAAAAAGGTGCTGATACACACGAGCAGAAGGAATACTCCTGGTCTCACCAACCTCTGCATAGCTTCAGCCACTGATACTTACAATTCAGTAATTCTGCTTGGAAACCTTCTCACTCTGCTGCCAGGCACATCATGAATTGGCCCGCCTCAGACTAGTCTTTCAGCCTGGGGAATTGGTGTAGAGGGAGACTCAAGAACTCAAGAATTGTTGGGCAGAGACCTAGAATCGGTGCATAAAAGTGACCGTTACAAATAGCCACACTTTTAATCTACGACACTTACAGCTTACAACTCAGTTTATCTCTGATCTCTGAAGTCTGAAGTTACTCAGAGTTAGCCTGGAAGTACCTTCCATATTTACTTGCTTCATGACCAACATTTGTCTCCCTCGTTTATGCCATAAAAGCTAACACATTGTCATGACAAATGTTGACTATTATTTGCGATAGCCTGCTATCCTTAGTATTAGCCAAATACTTTGTACAGGACTGAAGTTAAAACATGCTTGCATCTCCTATTTCTGTCTACGTCTGTCTGGTTTTGGGGGATTATAGCTTTTATCCGTTCTAAGCAAGGTGTTAATGATGAAGAAATACGCATTAGTAATAGCACAAAATACAATAAATGGTATTGAGTATTATTCTGGGGGGAAAGAATGACACTGAAAGCTTTTTCTTTATTACCTGCAGAGGAGAAGAAAGTAAAGACCGCTAAAGTTGAAGCAAAAGTTAAAAAGGAAGTGAAGGATGGAAAAGGAGAAGCAAAGACGACTGAGAAGGTCAAGCAGGCAGAGACGAAAACAACAGAAGTTGGGCTAATAAAGGCCAAACCGAAAGTTAAGGAGGAGAAAGCTCTTCAGACTGTAACTAAATCGGAAAAGAAAGGTAAACAAAACTAGGAGGAAACAGACGAAGATCTTAAAAAGGTAGCAGGGAAGAAGCAGAGAGAATGGAGTTAAAGCTGGCAAGGACATAAGTCCACCCATGAAAAAGAAAAGTGCAGTACAAATAAATTCCAGATGAATCTCAGATAGCTAGAAGGAGGCTATCAAGAAGAAAATAAGTTTAATCTGAATAACCAGAATGTTCTAACTGTTTGTCATGGCTAAAGATTCATTTAAGTTTAAATTCCTCTTCACCGAGGACCAATACCTCTTGAGATAGGCCTGGGTCTTCATGGATTTGCTCAGAAGAATACTACACAGTGTATTGCTAGTAAAATTATTCTGGAAAATACAGGCTATCCAACGACCTGTTGGGAGTTATGTTTTGTTTCTAGGCATGCATATATCCTCAATAGCAATAAGGAAAGTAGCAGCAGAGGACAGGGAATGTAATAATTTGTATTACATAAGATTGTATGAGGAATTGTCATGTTGTCAGGTATTGTACGACATGACGGTATACCCGCCTGATGTAATTTGATGTGAACAGCTTCCAAATTTCTCCTAGAAAGGAAAGACATGCCACTATCCTGGTGAAAGGAATAAATTAAGTGATAAAACAAAGAATTAATATGCATCAACACCAAACAGAGGTGTTAGCTATACGCTCCTCTTTGTCAGAGCCAGCCTGGATTCTTCTACTCCCCAATTGCACTGACTGGTTCCCTGATTTCCCTGTGGCTATTCCATGGCGTTAAGTACAATTTTGTATGAATGAAGGCGGCAGGACCTACCTCTCCCTACGAATTGCCACACTGCAGGCACAGGATTATTCTGACATTAATAGAGGCAGCTCAGCGTTGCGTGGCGCATCTATCTGATCCCTTCAGCTGATAACCACAGATAAATCGTTATGCCTGAGCATCAAAACAGCCATCCCTGCCTGGGTAACTGAATCTGCCAGGGCAGATTCTCTCAGACTTTCATAGCCATCAGCTCTGGACCCCTTAGGAGTTGGCTAAATTATACGTTTCTAGAAATCTGAGAGATTTTGAGACATAGCCTCCTTCCTGACATGCATAATGTGCCGAACCAGTATTTTTTAACATGTATTTGTATTCTAGTTAATTTTGTTTTTTTTACTTGAAATACTGGAGCCTTTGAGGCATAAAATCAAGGCAGCATCTTTCCTGCTGATTGCCGTGACCAAGGGGAAAGTTCAGCAAATTGTTGAGCTCCTCTTGCAAGGTGCAAATCTCTTTTGGTTTTTGTTTGCTCTGACAGAGTATCTGTGCACAGTGGGATCCCCTCCACGCTGTTCAGTATAAGGCTCTCAAAAAGCAATGGTGCGCAGATGAGGAACATCATTACTCCCTGACAGGAAAATATTTTAAGTAAGTAGGGGTCAAAGATTACAGAGAGCAATAGTGATGGTGGTTTTTTTCTTTGTTTTCGGGGTTTTTTTTGTGGGTCCCCCCCTCATCCCCCCTTTAACTGACAAATATTAGCAAAATGATCCATCTTAACATTAAACATTAAAAGATCACTTTGTAAGTCTTCTTTAGAGTGTGACTGCGGTGGCTGTGCACTGAACCATGGCAGGTGAAAGTGGGAATGAGCAGCTGGAGAGAAGGAAGGAAGGAGCCTCTTAAACTGCCCTTATCACTGGAGATGGGGCTGCACGCAGTCAGTGAAAAGACGCCTTTTCTACTTTCGCCCTTCCTTTTTCTACCGTAAGCTGCTGCTGCCCAGCTGGATGCTCTCAGAAAATTCAGTTCTATATTTCAGTCCCACTGTGACCCAAGGTGAACATAATTTTGAAGTCAATATGGTTTTGCCAAGATTTCCCGATCCTGCAGTCCTTACTCTTCTGTGCTCAAGGGAGTAGTTCTGCCAGCTTTTCTGCAGCGATGTAAAAAATGTGGCAGTAATCACAGAAGGGTTGTTACGATGTCCCTGCTGTTGCATCATTCCTTACTCAAATTAAAATTTAAAAAGATAGGTCATCTCCTAGGGTAAATCAGATGATATCCAATGACAGTTTTTATCAGTAAGAATCTGGTCCCAAACGTTGACATGATTTATTAGTACTCAGATGAATATCTGTGCCACCATTACAGAGTTATAAGGTGAAAACTGTAGTGTGAATTTTTCTTTTTAACAGGAGAGTTTAAACTGAAATGAATTTTTAGCCATGGAAAGACATTTGGAAAATTGTATTAATTTAAAATTCCTTAGGTTTCAATCATTGCCGATTGGCAGAATTCCCCTGAACTTCAATGGGATGTTACTGTGCATCTTGTTATTTCATATACAGTAGAAATGCTATTTTTATTTATCATAGTTTAACATTTTGCCTTCTTTTTTTTTTTATAAATCCCAGTTTTCAGGGGTTGAGTTACTAAAGAGATCCTATGAGAAGATTAATACAAAATCTTTCTTCTCAGCTACAACCAAGATCAAAGCTTTATTTTAAAGTTTATTCAAATTAAATTCCCACAAAAAAAAAAAAAAAAACAACAAATCAGCCAACTCCAAAACCAAACCAACCAAGAAAACCCCAACAACAGAAACACCCAAAGTCTATTTTAATCCTGGTCTATATTGCTATGTTTAAAAAATGGATTATTTTAATATCAATGAAATAGTGTGAGCTGCCAGGCCCTCAGACTATATCTATATCATAACCTAAATAGAACCATCACAGGATTGTGCTCTGTCCTGTGATTGTCCATACAGCTTTTGTCCCTGACACAGTTTTGTCCCATGCCATCAAGCAGTCTTCCATACAATGCCCAACACAGTCCAGGGGCTCTTCCCAATGGGCAGCGTGGATGAAGGCAGCTTGTTTTGGCAAAAGAGGGGTAAGAAAAACTCAGCTCTATGGGCAGGAGCTGTGCTCTGCCATTTGCTTTCTGCTAAAGAATTGGCAGTGGTTTATTTTAATTATGAATACCGACTGACTCACTGAGGCCCTATTTGCAAGTGCATTGAAGTCAGTGGAAACACTTTGCTGACTTCAGTGACTTTAGATGGTCTTACTGAGAGTACAGATTTGTACATACTTGTTTTCTCACACATACACTATTTTTTTCAGAAAATTAGCACATAGTCTTAGGGCAGATATTGCAGCCAAGTTCTTGAGATTCCTTAAGGATGGAATCCAAAGCTGGAGCCAGCCAGAATGGCAAATTTGAATTCCTAAATACGAAAGTAGAAATGATTATGAATAGTCATTAAAGGTTTTAAAAGCAGTGTTTATAGCCACAGCCCTGTGTACGTCCTGAAAGACTTGCCCCAGGTTCTACAATACTGACTAGTATTACCCTTGCCATCTCAGTAACATGTATGGGCTCCTATCGACTAGTAGAAAAAATTGGATATTTGCTGAGCCTGTAAACCCTTTCCTCATTTCTATAACTGCATAGGAAATCATGTTCTCCACCCCAGGACTTCTCTGGCAGTCAATGTAATAGAGCAGCGACCACATAAATGCCTCAGCAGCAACTAATACTACAGTGAACTATGTAAGAAAGCAAATAATACAATGAGTGTTATATACTTGGGAATGGCATTTTGCATTTAAATATAACAGTTATGCCATTTTTTAAGTTTTAATTACTCCAAAGTCTCCATAATTTTGTTTTGAAGTTGGCAAAGAGAAAGTAAGTGGCTTTGTAGGTGAACAGGAGAGAGATGCAACAGGAGTTGGAGAGAGGAGAGTTGTAGCTTCTGTAGCCAAGGAACTGTGCTAGAACAGTCTAGCATAGATGGATGAATATGTTTAACTCAAGGACAGTTGGGAACTAATTTAGCTAACCAGAGTTGGCATTTAGCCATCAACCTTTAATTTTCAGAGCTAATGTCCCTTAAAGTCCAGTGGGGCAGCATGCTTTTTTCTGGCCAACTGGAGAATCCAGCAATAATATTGCAATTCTTTTGCACCAACTTATAAATGCTAACTTTTCTTCACCGTTCTTAGTGTTAGAAATTTTTATTAAGGTCTTCAACTCTGCTTATGGAGAGAGAGAAATCAATAGATAATCAACGTTTCTGAAATCTGAGTTTCATTTAGATTCAGAAGCCTTAATTTCTGAGTAGCATAGTTTTAATATATATATATATATCCAGATTTAATATATACATGTATATAAATATTTGTAAAGATTAGTGTTTGGAATATAATTCTGTAGTGAAATGATAGAATTCCATGGAAAAACTCATTGGTACAGGAGAGTAAGTACAAAAAGTTCTCTTTATATTCTCATTCACTAAATGTACACATTGATTATACTATTAAAACAATATTATCAAAATACTGCAATATAAAACTTTATTGAATTTTTCTATCACCCGGCTGTGACCATTTGAAATGCATCTTCAAAGATAAGAAAAAGTCTTTGGGACGTGTGGCCAGGCAGCAGTTTGCACAGAACCTGTGAGGGGGGGGGGGGGGGTCAGGATGTGTGCCAAAACCGAGGGGGCGCACTGGCAACCTGCGGCACACGCTGTGCCCTGCCAGCCCAGAAGAGTTGGTACCTCTGTGGCACCAGTAGCTCTAAAATTTTGTCTGTGAGGGTTGAATTAGACCTGGACAAGAAATTGCCTCTTCCTGAACACGTGAATTACTTGGAGGCCAGGAAAAAAACCCAAACATATAAATAAGACTATCCCTGAAATGTGTTTCTGCACTGCCAAGTTTTGTCTTCACAGTTAAAATAGAAAAAAAAAAAAAATTAAATTTACTTTCTTCATTACTTTTTTTTTCCTTTTTGCTCTGTTAGATCAATATGCATTCTGTCGCTATGTGATTGACATGTTTGCGCAAGGGGATTTTTATCCAGGTACTTTCCTACATCATTGAACTCTGTTCTAATATTCTTCTGTTTCCCTGAGAGTTTCTGCTCCTTTATGTATTAAAAGTGTGTTTTGTATTGTTGAAAGGTCTCACAAGTGCAACAAAGTGTGTGCAAATAGTTTTAATAAAGCATAAGAGCTAATGGCTGTATTATTAAAGCTTTTAATTTTCTGTCTGTGATGCATGAATTACAATTAAGGTTATGTTAAAAGTAGAGTCAATGGAAGGCTACAGAAATTGCTAAAATATTCAATGCTTTTTTTGGCTGACATGGAAAAGAAAGGAGCTTATTGTTAACAGCTTTTTTTTTTTTTTTTTCCCCCAGAAATAACAAGCCTTAACCCCAGAATGCTTCAAAAATAGAACTGCCATTGTTGTTCTTAGTAGATAAAATATCTTAGCTTCTGTGCTTTATCTTCTCTCTTCCCACATCTCCATGACCATCAGTTCTAACACAAACACTTAATTATTAGCCAAAAAAGAGAAGCTAGAGCTACTGATAATGTCTGAGCATCGTCTCGTAATATTAAGTCAACCTACCTTGACCTTATTTAGTGGACACTCTTCCTTCTAAAACCCAGTGCAAAAGGACATACTACAGAGAGGACATAATCCTAGGAATGATAAGCAACGATATTTATGAAAAAAGTCAAGGAATAGAACATTTAAGGACACACTAAGTCTTACAAGCTTTGTTTAGTCAGTTATTTGCTCAAGAAGCTTTCCACTGATACTTCTCTGAATTAGATGTGTTTTCTTATCTCTACCTTGTGGCTTAAGTCCTCTCTTGACATGCCCAGGTCCAGTCAGAACTGGGAAGTTCTAAGGATGTAGCTGAGAAGCAGAGACTCCCAAAATGGTGAGAGGGAGGACACAGATTTTTGCAGAGCAAAAATGAACACGCTTAGGATTTTGGAGAGAGAGGGTTTGTATAGCCTGTTCTCAAAGAGTGACATGGGGAGATAGGGGATTCCATTAAAAGGGACCAAAGTGTTGTAACACCTGTAGGACTTCTAAAGACAACCAGTTATAAACAGAGGGACAGGTCCAGGCTCGGAGTGGGAGACAGGTTAGCGAAACCTTCTGGAGACCTTCAGTTATGCTTTGATTTAAAAAATAGCACCCCATACCAGATGTGATTCACTCAGTTTCCGGCTTTACGCAGCTGTACACAGCTGTGTAAATCACAACACAAAGATTCACGTGGAGATCTTCAAGATTTCTCTTATAGTTTTCCTGACATTTGTGAGCAGCCTTGACACATGTCAGAGCCCTTTTTTTTCCAGGGCTCTTTTACACTCTCCAAAAGCAGAGTAGACTTGCTGTGGGAAGGGAGTTTTGGAGAAGATTGCTTTTCAGTTTTGACCTTTCCAGCTATGAGGTAACTGGGAAGATCATGAAGGGGAGCAGGGAGACAGGGTATTCTGTAGTGGCTTGAATTTCAGAAGATAAAAGACATGACTGTCTGCCTCCCAATGTTTGCCTTGTGTCACTTCAGTGTGCTATGACAGAGTTGTGCTAAGAAACCACAGCTTAAACAGCTGAAAACTGTTCAGAGGTCATTCGTTTGTCAGCTGGCCTTACCGGTGAACAGCTAGGGTGCCTGCTTGAGGCCATAGAATGTGGAAATAAGTTGTAAACCAGGGTCTTAACCTAGGCTTTCCAAAACTCCACTGTGGCTCCGCCTGTAAAGCAACTGCTTTTTGACCTGCTAAGTCATTTGTCAACATCTGACGTCAAATGCTGTGAACGGTTGTTTTGATGGAGCCTGATACATTTTTGTAGGAGATAAAACAAAACATTGCCTTCAAAACAAGCTTTAGTCAACCCACAAGATGCGAAAGGCAATGCTGAAATATCCTGACCGTGCCTCTGAGAAGCAAGGTGAAGGCCAGGTACGCCCAGGTCTGCGCTTTTTATAGAAATCATGGAGGAGAATGCCACCAAACACTGCTCAGCTAATGTTTTTTACTGCCTTTCTCAGGCAACGTGCTTGTTTCACACTGGCCTTTGTGAACTGAAATATTACTGTAATTCATTTTCTTGAATAGATAAATGGGGGGAAAACACCAGCACACTAAGTCCCTTTAATAACCCTAATATCTAATTAGCTTTAAAATCTGCTATATTTTATCCTTTCATCGGTTTATATATTTTATAGTAAATTACTTTGTCTAAACAAAGACATCTGAGTGCAATTCAGCTAAGGAATTTAATTGCAGTCGCCCTGACACCACAATACTTTAAAACCAGGCATCATTTCTGTCAATCCCAATGTTGCCATTTGTGAAAGAGAAAAAGCACATTTTTCTCATAGAAAATTCCTTCACATAGTATATTGGCTTTTTGTAGGATCGTTTACACCAAATATGAATTTCTGTCTTCTTGAGTTTATAAGAGCAGTGTTCACTCATTAGATTCCTTAAGCACAATATATGGCTTTGTGATGTCAGTAATAACAATACCATTCAGTATTTATTCTTTGACAGTATTTGGGGGATATTTGTATTATTGAAAAAATCATATTCATTACTGGAAACAACAGATTATTTTAGGCTTATATAAATTTTATGCAAGAATTTATGGCAAAGTAGACCATTTAAGATGGCATTTTACAGTGATCAAATAATTAAAACTCAGATCCTTGGGTTTCATTAATTAGACACACTTTTCCAAAAATATCAATTAATACGTTTCGACAGTCTCTTGAACAATCTACTGGAGGTCACTTAATGCTCTTGTGTTGATTTTAACAACAGAGGCTGAAATGTTGTTCATTTACTTAAAGTTTTGTCATATTACTGCAGTCTTAGCTTTAAAAAATGAATATAAATGTATATAAACTGTACACAGCGAATCCATAGGAAGCTATAGAAGGAAGAATACTTGCTAAGCTGCTTCATGAAACATTAGCTGGTTTTTCTGTTTCTCTGGCCAGTATTTGTCCCTGATACTGACTCATTTCATGCAGATCCTCTTGTAAATTGCAATAATCATATCAGTATCAATTAACTTCTGAGAATTCTGTTTTAGTTTTTATAAAAGTATCTGAGGTTCTCAGCCCTCTACAGTAGATATCAGTGGAGTTTTAGCCACAAACTCAGACAGGTTTTGCTAAACCAGAAGTCCATCTCATTAATATCATGACTGCAACAGGATTCTACTGAGACATTTATAGATAGCCCTCTTGAGCTCTACTGTATACAGTATAAAAAATGGTTTTCTGATTTTATCTGATGAAGTATGGAGCTTGAGAATATTTTTCACTTTCTGTCTAACAGGCATGTGATAAGTGACAATGTCTCACAGGGGCTGCTGAACCACCTTTCCACCAACGGACAGATTTTCTGATCTTATTTATCCCTGGACTACAGTTTCTCAGCCAAGAACGGGCAGTACTGTCTCAGCATTAACAAATCACTCTGTCCAAATTGCTTTGTAGTCCTTTTGGCTGCCTGTAAATGAAGAATTAATATACATTTCTTCCAGGGTTAATCTTCCAAGTTTTATTTCTAAAATTTAAAACCTGAAGAGGAAAGCTTGTTTTTTAAGAGACGCTGAATATATATTGGTTCTGACTGACACCTCTATTCCACTGACACTGATGTCAAAATAGCCTTTCTGATGCAGAAGGCCACTGACTTTCTTTTGTCTCATTTCATGGATATAGTCTATTGCGTGTATTTGGTAATTTACTTCATATTCCTGAATTTTGTTCAGAGTAGTGTTTCTAGTGTTCTTATTCATATTTTTCTATTTTGTTGGTAGGAGAAAAGGTCCTATTTTAGTAAAAAGCTTCACCTTGATTTTCATAACTATTCTTTTGCCCTTAGAGAGTTTGAAATCCTCATCCATGTGGATGGATTTCAGGGACACCAGTTGGTCACCCTTTTAGCATGTGGCACATGCTTCTCTAAGTTAACCGGATCTGCTCTGTTTTGTTCCCCCTGTGCCATACTCCTGTTTTACCACTCCTCCCCTGTTTTCCCTGAAATATTTGCCAGCTTGCTTTACATTTATAATTCCTGAACCGCTCTGACAGATCAAAAAGTTGTTCCGATGAAAAGCCTTTTTTATTTTGCAGCTACCTGAAGTGGATTCTTGCGTGTCTGTCTTTTTGCATGTCCACCTCAGCATGTGGTTGTGCATGCTGGGTACTGCTGAATCAAGAGTGATAAGCATCTCTTGGGTATTTTGTCATAACATGGCACCCTTGTTTCCCGCAGGCATACTGTATACTTATGGTCAGATTTTGGTTTCATTTTAATCGCTTGAAAGTTTATTTTACTGCGTTCTAGTTTTGGTTCAAGAGCTAGCATTTCACAGTACACTGGACTCACAAAAGGATGATCTTTACAGTTACCTAATTGGCAACAAAGGCAATGGGAACACAGGTGTGACATTATTAAACTCTTCGCACCGAAGCACCCAATTGCCCCACGTACCTTATAGCACTACAATACTGTTTCCAATAACAGCTAGACTGCAAAGGAATGTGGCCATATCATTTCCTTCCATCAATTTACCCTCATATGTTTATTGTGTATTTCAATGCCAGGGTCTAAAAGCCAAAGTGATGGAGACGATTTTGCTCATCTTATACTGTTGAAAAAATATTGGCTTTGGAGAAATTCTTCAGGATTTCTGGCGGATTCTTATGACAAGAATGTATCCTATAGGCTAAACTAGTCATGCCACCTTCTCATTAAAAAATGATTGAAGCCTCACCCTTTGCACATATGCTCGTAAAAAAAAAAAAAAAAAAAAAGAAAAAAAGAATTATAAACATAGACAGTTATGATATTCAGGCAATTTGTGGCCAGAGTCCATAGGGAACACTAGAGTCTTCTTGGTGCTGGAAAAAAGTGTCAGACTGAATATCCTTCATGTGTACAATGTTCTTCCAAGGCTTGTCTCTTCTCTTGCATTGTCAAGAAGCATTCAAAGAGCAGGGATTATTGCTACTACACAATATGGTAAGAGAATTCCAAGACGTTGTCAGTATGAAACTTGCCATTTAATATCCAAAAAGATTTATGGAGATACTAGTATAAAAGTACATCAGTATTACAAGATCATGGAGTATATTACAGAAAAAAAAACCCTGAGAGTATTAAGTGCCTAATTTTGAAAGTAAAAATGCCTGTATTTGCTGTGGGTGGGCTGTAGCCCTGGAGTTAAATACTTGTCCTCTGCTGTTCAGATAGCAAAACGCTTTAAGCTCTTGAACTATTTTTAAGTGTCACTCCTACTTGATTAAAGACTAGGATGTGTTGTGGATATATCAATGACAGGGTGTAACTGTTCACCTTGTTTCATTACATTTACATGGGGACAGCTTTGATACCAGTGTAGTTTCTCTGGCGATCTATTTGATGCAGTGCAAAAAGAAATTAGTCATAATAAATATGAAAGTAACATGTTGCTTGCTTCTTGTTTGGAAAAGTTCAGCACAAAAAAATATGGACTGAGTTATACGGTTTCACATTTGAGAGAGAATGCTAGAGTATATTACTGGTTTTCTATGGAGAGATGCTTTCAGAGGCTACCTACTCAATAGCCCTCTCCCCTAGAGTAGAAAACAAGCAAACCAGATATTTATTTTAGTGAAATGGTAAAGGGAGAGTTTGTGAAACATTTCCAGTTTTACTTTTTAAACAGGAAAGGTACCTAAGAACGAACATGTATTCTCCCTTGGAGAGCAGTACCGTACCTCAAAATTTGCAGAGACTCATCTGGATTAATCTTCAGAGTTGACAGTTAACGGTCCATCAGTTTGTAAAAAAATTGTTCATATGATGAAACACTTGTCGACACATTTGTTTCTGCTGACGACATAAATGGAAAAGATTGAATGACAGAAGAATTTATTCCTCTAGTAATCGCCTGGGAGAGTACTGAATACTTTTCAAACAGTCTCAAAGGAAAGAAGTAATGAAAAGTAATTTTAAATATATGTATGAGAAACTGAAAATTAAGTTTTAATTACTGAGAATTTTCTAACTCATTTATTAATGTGTGAATCTTGCAATAGTTTTAGCTGCCATTTGGAGTCTAAGTATTGCTTCTTTACATTTCTATTCAGTTATGTAAAACTATGAGAAGACATCCACTGATGTCATTTTAACAAGGTTCTTGTCTATCACTCCCCTCTCACCCCAAAAGCTGTGTATATTTGGTCAAACTCTGAAACGACGTTGATCTCTTAATGGGGACGTTATCAGCACAGAAACCTGACACCATCCCACAGAGGCAAAAGAGCTATCCATTATTCCTTGTTTATAGCATCCCACTGTGGATCAGAGCCAGATGCTGGCACACAAAGCTGCATCTGTCAACACTCTTATGGCACTTTATTGTAACTTTGCCAAAAAATTTCAAACGACTTTCACTCTCTCTGAAGCAGCTACCAAGGGAATGGTTGGTATTCTGCTTCTGTAGAGAAGAACGGATCTCTTTCTTTGATAGTTCACGGCAAGCCAATCTGAGGAGTCAGACTTATGTGATACAAAAGAAAGCCAAAACCTTTGCTGGTGTCAATGAGTCTAAATTCTTGATTTTAATGGAAATAAACCAATCTAATCTGTGAAGGCAGATAGACTAGACTAACAAAAGTATTCTCGCACTGCTGTAGGTGACCGTGCTCTGTCAGGGGGGTTGGACTAGATGATCTCCAGAGGTGCCTTCCAACCCTGACCATTCTGTGATTCTGTATTGTATTTTATTACTACTATTTCATATTATAACCATTTCATATATTTCATTAATTGAGTTCCAAAATCAAGGGTCATTTCAAAAGACTCATTAACAATGTCTGAAAAAAGCCAGTTGTGTTGTGGAGGATCATCAAAAGACTCAACCACTTAAGTTATGAAAAGTTAGCTATTTAGAAAGTAAAGGCAAAAGTTAAATGCCAAAAAAAAAAAGAACTAATAATAAACAAATTGAATTTCATATGAAAAGGTAAAAGTAAGTTTAAGGACCTTGTGAAATAGTTATTACATTCAGTAACTCATTGTCATAATTGATTTCCAGTTAGAATTATTATAACAAATACTGATGGTATTTCGAGTAGGTTAAAAAATGGAAGCATTATAGAGCTACGCAACCCTTCTTCAGTATTCAGTATCATTGTCAGAAGTAAATTCAATATGGAAAATATTTGCAGAAAATTATTTAAGCCAAAAGTAGTTTTTTCTGAATTTTTGAGGTACAGTTGGCAAGGAAACAACTCAGAAACCTGAAAACCATAAGTTCCAAAAGTCAGCCTATAAGACCATATGTTTCTTTCTTAGAGGTTGAATGGCTTCAAGTATGGGGAAAAACACTATTCGCAAAAGAACCTCCTTTTCAAGCTTAGATTTATTAGCTTTTAAAAAACAGTATATTGCAAAAGAACCCAGACACTGGTTATGTATATTTCAGATTTTGCTGACAGTATTCCTGTATGGAACACACATAGGATTAGTTATTTAAAGGGATGGGATACAAATGTCAATAGAGATGAGGTTGCATTATAAACAATGTTGGTAGAAAAGACTATCACTGAAGTCAGCTACATATAGCTCTGCCAAACTTCAGCTGGTAGGATTCAAAACTTGCCATTAGAGATTATTCTTCCAGTAAGGAAGATTAGTTCAGGCAAAATATTTCAACCATTTCCAATACTTAGAAAGATATTTTGTGTTGGCCATTTAACATTTGTGTCCTTCAGTCCTTCCCTTTCGAATGTTCTGAGTGTTACTAAACTAGATGAAAGTGGGACTCACTAAAAGACTTGACTTATTTGTTTCACAAGTTGGAACATCTGCTCAGGAGAACCGTGTTCGCAAATAGCATAGACAAACAGAGTTTAGGATGATCTACATGGATCCACTTCTTGGTTCTGTAATTTTCTAATGTTGGAGAGCAAGCCTGACCCATAGAAAGACTTTGGTCTTGTAACACTAAGCACTACAGAATCTATATTTTAAACACTTATCAACCCAATAGTCTCTGAAGATGTTAACCAATAGTTTAATCTCCTTACACGAGGCCTGGGAAACCATAAAGGCCATCATGGATTTGCTTAAGCCAACAAAGTCCACTAACTACATTTTAAATGGCAACAATCTCAGGAAACTAGGAACCTTACATGGGTTTCAAGCGAACATCTGTCTTTGATGAGACGTGACAACCTACAATTGTCTCCTTCAGTCAGTTATATAAGCCCAGGTTATACATCTCTAAAATATATATTTCTAAAATTGTAAGTGAGCTAGTGAATCCATTACCTTTAGAACATAGTCCTGAAACTGTCTTAGGGAAGTTAACCACCATACAATGAGTTTCTCTCAACTTTAATAGAAAGGAAAATAGCTGAGATCTATGCAAATGTGCCTTTAAACGCCTCCTGATGCTGAATACACTGAAACATCATGAAGAAGGAAAAATATATACTGAAGGGCTTTCAGTTTTCTTGTGAATTTTTCATTAACAAGGCAAAACCTATAGCTCCATGTGGGTCTGAGAGAGGTTACTCTCCTCATCCAAATATAGATTCTGTGCTGTCTCTGCTGCAAAATGATGAAGCTCAGTTTTAACAACAGAAAAGGTGCCTGGTCACTATGCTGCGCAGATGAGAAGAGCATAGACAGGATCTACAAATGCTTTGACAAGATACATTCCATCATGAAACATTTCCAGCTTAGCAGCAATTTCTCTTCTCTTCCGCCGTGAGAACACGCCGTGCAGAGGACAGAAGAGTGTTCGGCTGTGGCCTAAGCAGCATGTGCTCTGCCTGCCTTGCTCATGGCCACGACCTTCTGCATCTACTCCGCAGCCACTGTGACACTTAGCTGCGGCAGGTCCATTCCTTTAACCATTCTCTGTTCAGGCGATTCTTTCTTTTGCCATCCACTTTTTTTCTGCATGTATCTGCTTTGTCATAAAAGACATGCAACGTACTGACATATACCTAGAATGAGTCAAGACTAATTTACTTTTTCTTCATCAGGCAACGCTATTCTTCCCTCTGGTACTTTACTTTCCTTCCTCTTGTTTCACTTTGTCCTTCAGTACACTGGTACTATCTGACAGAGTGAACAGCACATAGAGTTCAAAAGGCATTCAATGCCCACACACATTAAACCTAAACAATGCTTTTATCTTGGTTTTTTTTTAGTTAGGCTTGACAACAAAATCATTTCTCTCTATGTGGTATTCATTCATATAATTGCTGGGGGTTTGGGGAGCACTGTGTTACTAGGCAGCAGTTACAGTCTGAAAAATCATGCGCAGCTCTTAATTTCAGTCCTGGAATATTTTGGTGGCATGTAGTATCATCTTTATCTAGAACTGCAAAATGAGATGTTTGCAATTCATTGCACCTCACTTAGATACCCCAAAATTAATTGCCAAACTTTAACCTTTAGCTGTCTTCATAGCCAATGGTATGAAATGGAGGCCTCCAGAGGACAATTTCATGCTAAAAAAGATGCCTAAGACAGAAAAGATGAATCACGCTTTGAAGGTACCAATTTCTCTCCATTGTCTATAAATGGATCCCTTGGGTGACTTATCTAGATTTGACTGTCTAAAAGTTAACTTTTAAATGTCTGGTTGAGAAAGAGCCCACACACATTCAAGAAGCGTGCTAAAAATGTGCAAGCAAGGATTTCATTCAGATGAACACTTGAAACGACAAGTTTTCTATAAGATTTCAAATGGTATTATAAGGAACATCTATTGGCTCAGCCAAGAAACCAGCAGTGCCACTCTGAGAAGTATGAATAACAATAATAACATTGCCAGAGCATTTTGGGAGTGAGAGAAGGAGACAAGGAAGAAATGTAGAGGGAAATATTTTCTTGAATAAATATGGAAGGCATTTCCTGTCCAAATATGCCAAATTAAATGTCTAAATAATTTTAGCATGAGAGCAAGGCTCCAGTCTTTACAGCTTTCATTTTCACAGAAGTTAAGCTTTGGAATTTTTATTTGCTGTATTAAGTTAAGTCAGTTTCCCAAAAATCACAGAGGAGGCCTTGAGCACATGGGTTAGAACTCAGGACGGTGAATCCCAGAACTCTTTGTCCTTAAAAAACCTTTTTTATAAGAAAGAGGATCTTTCTTGGGAAAAGGAAAGTGAAGGAAGAATTAGAAGTTACGAAAACATGGTTCTCTTAAAGCAATCATTATCTCTAGATTTACAGGGGTTTTGTTCCAGTATTTCTTATAATTCTTCCTACCCTTTATGCAGAACCAGCACCTTTAGTCGAAATTGTTTCAGCCTGAAACAGTTCAGGCCGTGTAGAAACAACAGCTGCTGAGGAGAATTGCATCAAACCCAACATCAACATATGTTTTAAAGGATGTAAATTTTAGCCTCGAATGTCAATATTATTTTTTTTACTATCACTATGTCATAATCTTGTAATTCCCAAAAATATTACAGCTGTGGCACTTTTAGAAGAATGAGAAATCTTACTGAGTTTCTTAATTAGACAGAGCTTAACCTTCAAAGGTATTAGGTATTTAACACCTACATAATACTTACTTCTCATTGATTTCAGCGAGGGGGAGGAGCAGGAGTTAGTAGCCAACACCTCTGCACTTTTGGGCCCTACTCCTGATATTTGATCTGAGAAAAACTCTCATTTCTTTTCCCTCTAACTTTAAACTGCATTGTTGAAATCTAACTTCAGAAAAATGGTTATAGATTCACTCTCTTACATGTTTGTCAAGTATAGACAATACAGGTAACATAATCATTAACTTCTTGTGTCTCTTATTGTGGCAAAAAGATTCAGAGAGGTGAACAACTTCTTGTCTTGTGGTCACAGCTATATGGATTCAGCTGGACTTCCAGGGATTTCTATGTTAAACATATTTATTATCTACAGATATGTCTAATTGTAAGAGACTATAGTATCTGTAATTTGATTTTTTCAATGCTGGGCTGTTTTTGTTTAGCAAGACCTGGCATACGCAATCTTTCTTGAAGACAACATAAAGTTTTAGCAATCTTCAAGTAATGTCTAGGTAGCTGTTCTGACTGTAGCACTGAACGTTTCTGAGATGTAGTAGGACTAATGACAGTTGAAACGATGCTATGTACAGATAAACCAAATACAAATAACTCATAAATTACTGAGCAGTGATCCCATGGCATAGTCAGTGTCTGTTGTCTTTCATCATAACAGCTTATCAGTGCCTTCCATTCTGTTTAATTGTTAGCAGCAAGTATTTAATTGCAGTGTTTTCTTTTCTCTGTTTTAATTATTTTCCTGTGGATCCTTCATATTGTGAAAAGTGTGCATCTATACCAACTCCTGATATTCATGTTAATTATGCTAGGGATAACTGTATATGATGCCAATTTATTAAAGGTTATTTGGGGAGAGAGCGGAAGGATGAATATGTCTTTTATAATCTGCTTTTACAGTCCTTTTGCACTGCAGTATGTAGCAATAACTGTAATAACCCATAATTTCCACACAATAACCCATCATTTTCACTGTCCTAGGACTTAGTTCTTTGAGACTCGGCTTTCCATATTTCTAAACATAACATGTAGGACTATTTTTACCCCCTAAATGCATGTGATAAATAATGGGAGGAAGTAGAGACAATTTAATTTTCAATTTTTTCAATTCAATTTTCTTTTAATGTCAGGAAAGGCTGTGTGACTTCTTACCTAATGTGTAGTGACAAAACTGTTAAAACATAAATTTTAACTCCTTAATCACTTCAATCTTCTGAACACAAAAATTAGAACAGCTTTCACAAGATAAGGGTTGAGCTAAAGAGGGGTTTTGGAGACTCAATGTGGTAAAAATCTCTGAAACAGAATTCTCAACTAATATATTATTTAAAATGGGTTTAACTGCACAGGTCTGTCGTGCAGCTAAGACACATTGCATACATTTTTAGTTGGCACCAATAGCATTGGCTGTAGGTTAAAACAGAAAAATAAAACCCACTCACAGCTCTACCCATGCCTCTTTCGCCTGCCTAATTCATACGCTTGTTATGCACACTTGTATTGTGTGAGACACAAACCCACAGGAAAAAAAGAAATCAAACAAATTCTCAGCTGTGACTTTAATTAGGTTTGGTGGCTGAGTGAAAAACTACTGACCAACCGATGTTCACACAACCTCCAGGAATCTGCGCCAATGGAATCTCCCACCTGTTCAGTTACCAAATGAAGTAGGGTTAGAAAAATAATTTTCTGTTCAGAAACATCACTAAATACATATCTGTATGTATTTGTGTATAGATGTGCATGCACATATATATAGTATATGCTATATAGGTATAAATGCATGTAAATATATACAAAAATGCATCGTCAAAAACAAAGGATGAACTCAAATCTCTATGTATTAAAAATATACATGTTATGTATAAGTTAGACATAAATTAGACAGTTACACATAAGTTAGACACTATGTAGAGCTCCAATATTATCTGTGATATTTTTAATATATTTTAAAATCAAGAGGAATATATAGATAGATTGAGCATTATCTATGTTATCTCTCCTTTTCTTCTTTTCTTATGCATCATAATAACAACTGGCTGATAGCCAGTGTAACAGAATATGAAAATTTAAAGGATAGTATTGCTACTGGTAATCGTTCCATGTACTGTAGTAGTGTTTTTCCTTAGGTAACATCAACCTCATGTAAAATGAGAGTTTCACTGTATGTTGGGCAATTATCCATTTAATAAAGAGCCAGATCCTGAGTGTAATTGAAAAACTGAAATATATGTTGGCTACTAGGGTAGACCTGCTTAAAAGCCTCATTTTATTATCCATTAATTCCATCTGCCGCTGACAAAAATTGAGTTCCAAATAGGTTATTAAGACCCTGTTTAAACTTTTTTGTCCATAACTTTTTTATACTTTTAAGACATGTGAGCTACATCTAGATTAGTAAATCAAACTCAACTCAACTGTTCTCTAAATGTGATTCCTTCTATCATAGAGTGATCTTCATCCATTACACTTCCTCCAGGTCAAAATAGGCCGGCTGCATCCCAGCTGTCTGTTGGGAGTGGTCCCTGGCCCTTGCTAACTCCTGAATTGAGCCAATGAATTGTTTGAGCCATTAGTACTTCATACAGGTCAAAATTGTCAAAGGCTATTCAGGATACGTATGACTGAATTCCAGAGCCCGGTAGCATTCCCAGGCACCATTTAATTTAATAGTGTACAGAAAACCATCATGTTATGATGTATTCCTTAGAAAGATTGCCTATTTTGGGCAACCGTATTTCAATTCATTCCTTCCCCTTAATCAGAATTTGCATTCTTCAAAACAGCTACACAATCTCACCTCTTGATCCTCAGCTTTTCTTTCGTAATGAAAAACTGTTTGCTCACAGTTTTTCGTGCACACATACTAAGCAGAGAAACCCTTCCTCAGAATAGGGACAGTCTAATGCCTGACGAATAACTCCTGATAGCAAGGCAGAGGCTCATCTTTAACTTCATGTAACCCACACATCAAAACTGGAAGACTGGACAGAACGGTGGGACTCCATTAAGATTTCAGTCCTCTAAAAGTGTATTTGACAGTCTTACCTCTTCCTGCTGATCCATGTCTTGTTCCAAGCTTCGGGAAACCTTTGATTTGAATTTACTTTTCATAACAAATGACTCTGCAAAGTGCACATGAACTGTATTTCAATTATTTCTACTATCATTAGGAAAAGATGTCACATCTGGGCAAAATGAGATTTATCTGAAGACATTTTGCTATGCTGTTTGAGGGACACTGTGACAAAGTGTTGGTGCTGCTGGATTGTAGGACTCCGACTGTTCAGATAACTGGTATATGGGTATGAGGAAGAGTAAGGTTATAGGAACGATGTTTCTACATATTGCTTTCTGTGGTGTCATTATTTCTCCTCCTGGAATATTCAGCCATCTACAATGCCTTTAGTTGTTTAAAAATAATAATAATTTTAGAAGAATTTTCTTTCATCCCATGGTCTTTTGATTTAGAAAGATAAATTTAGAGACTTTATGTCAATTAAGGTCACTGCAGACAAATTGAACTGGGCAGATCAGGAAAGAAAGAAAACCCACATGATTTGCTGTTATCATAAGAAATCAATTTATCCTCAGTGCTCAGACATGACATTTTTGACACATGTAGAAAGACACTTCCTAGATTGAGAAAAGTAAGGTAATTAAAGTTTGTATTGTATTCCTTATCACGTAATATAAAATCTAAAATATTCATAAACCAAGTCAGAATGAATTTCTTCATGACATCTCAAGTGATTTAATAAACACCAATGACAGAAGTTTCACAAAGCTTGAGGACTGTATTTTATTTTTAATAAAATATCCATGTTACCATCTCATGTCTTAGACCTTTGCAGCATATTTCTTTCCTTTCAGGGAGTGGAGGAAGCTACTCGTGTCTTAACATGACACTTTTTCTCCTGGTGAGCACATTCCCATGAGCTTAAAGTCAAAACATTTCACTATTCCATTTTACATCAGCTGTAATTTGTTGTCAGATAGCTGTTTACAAGATCATACATGAAGGAGGTATCTGTAGCACAACTGCATGGACAGATTAGGTGTAGAAATATATGCATGTAGAAATATATGCAGAAATACTGTGTTTGCAATTACATCTTTTGGAGCAATCAAACCAACCCTAATAAGAAAAATAAAAAAATAAACCCACAAAATCAAGTCAAATGAACCTTTTAGGCTTATCGCATAGGAGAAAAATAAAGTTTACATTTGAAATGAGAAGCAAATAAATATGCAGACACTAAATTTCAGTGCTCTTCTGTGGCTGCATTTTTAAAGCAGTGAGATAACTGTATGCCCAATAATAATAGTGGTAATCTGGATAATGACTTCTCATGATTCATGGACTGATCTGGTTGTCCACTGGGATCATTAAAAACATCCTGCCTTCCTCTCATTTACATCATGGATATGTGTCCAACTGGCCACTGCTGGAGTCAAGATAGCAGACACCATTAATCCTAATGGTCTGATCTGCTGAGGCCAATTCCTCTTTTCTATTAATGATTTCTCTGTACTGCAGAAAACCACTTGTGCTTTATAACTTACAGAGAAGAGAAAAAGGAAGAGAAAAGGAATTTGACTTAGGATATCCCCTTTAACATATTTCATCAAAAGAAGAGATAAAATATTTATTCAGCTACTGTCCTCCGCATTCCCATCAAAGTGAATAGAGAGACATTTAATAACACGTGGAAACATTAAAGGAGCTTTTTATCGGAGTGGATGGGAACCTGCTCAGAACAAACATTCTGGCCTAAGGGAAAGTTTTTGATCTGTGAAGCCTAAGCTTTTGGTGCTTAAAACACTCTCATATTGGATCATGTGGTCAATTTGCATGAAATAAATGATTTGCTTAAAACTTGTAAAACTATAAAATAGAACTTGACAAGTCATTAGCAATAAGTGGTATCGCACTGGCATTATGCTAACTAACACTGGTGCAATCATTAGAAAACTGCTGCTACAGCACAGAACAGGAATATAATGGCGCCAGCCCATATTTTGACCTAGAGGTGTTAGGTCATTGCCCCACACAGCAGATACCACACTGCAGTCCAAATTATTGACTATCCTTCTTCATTACTGATCCACTCTACATTCCGAGCCACAGCCCTTTATCATCTTTCACGAAATAATTAGTCCAAACTACAAAATTTATCACTTTTTCCATCTAGGGATAGGTGATCTAGTTTAGGCAACGGCAACGAAACAAAAAACCCTAAACTTTAGTCTAGGGCTTTACTCAAAACTAGCAGAAAGAATAAAATTATTTACCTGTTCTTCATTAATTTTTATACTGTTTTTGTTTTGATTCTGAACTAGGAATTCAATTAACGGATTTTCTGTATGTTGTCAGAGGTTACGGATATAACTCTTCTAGTCTGGTTGGCAACAGATGGTATTCAGCATCTCATTAGCTAAGTTTGCAAATTCAACATGATTTTTTTGAAGACATAAAGTGTTTGGAAAATCATGGCTAGATATCTGGACTTCTGAAGTTTGCCTACCATTCATTTTAAGGCTAGAGGCATTCTGTGATAAGATTGGTAAATATCCTCTTGCGATAGAACAGGAAATACGTGTAAACCCTGAGATTTTTACCACTTGTTACACAGCGCCTTCAATGCATTGATTTTGTCAGTGTGTCAACATTTTGTCAGTGGCTCAGGCATGTGAATCAAGTTTGAGCAGCTCAGTGTGTGATATTTTATACAAATTACCGGATGAATGAAATGACATGCCCACAAATTATTTGCCTGCAATCATACATATGCTGATGAGATGCAATAACATGCAATAAGATGATGGTGCTCAAATCCCACTGCTGTCTTCAAGATGATGTTTTTCTCATGCATTCCCCATGAGCATACATACCTTTGTAAAAGGAGAGGGGTAAGTATGATAGTACCATTTCCAAGGCTCATTAAGATCTTAATTTCTCTTCTGAGTCTACCACTGAGCATGAGGCATGGCTTTGAGTTTCTGATGTGGAGCCGGAGCTGAGATTTAACAGCCTGATTGCATGTGGACTCTGGTGCACTGAATGTATGTTGGTGCATATGACTGAATTGATATTAAATTTCACTACTTAATTTTATTTCACAGGATACAACAAATTGTGCTTTCCAAATGACAATGACATGATAGCTACTGAATATAACTGTCAGAGAAAGGAATTAAAAGGAAATTTGGAAACTGCAAACAGGTGTTATGAACCAGAAAAGAAGCATAATGCAATAGATCTGTTTGTGAATCTTTGGTGAAAAGAAGTGAAAAATATTTTTTATAAAGCATGGTATATGCACATAGGCTCAGGCGCTACAAAAAGTCCCAGTTCAAAACTATGAGAAAGTACCGTTCAACACTCTGAGAGAACAGAGGTGTTTCAGTTGGCAGCTGGAATCAGAACCTTGTCAGTGTTTACAGTGCATAACCTGGTTGGTATTTGCTAATTACGAATAATCCTTAAGGATGAGAAACATAATTTTTACTGGTTTTTCAAGAAGTTCATAATAAGTGGACTTGAGGCAATAACTGAAGATCATTTTTTTGACAGAATAAAATAAGTTTTTACTGTAGAAGAGGCATCATGAATATGTAACCTTATTATCACAGTATTATTCTTCAGAGTTTTTTAGTCTAATGAAGAAAAATAGAACTGTACGCATTTCAGCATATGCTTGAGTCACTGGGACTTCATTGATTTAAAATGTGTCTCTTAAAAATAAATTACTTTATTTGTCGAGAAATACATTTCCTTCCTATGGTGTCTGGAAGATAATAGCTTTTATGCACAGTGTAATATTTTAACCATGAAAAATTCTGAAGGGAGCTCAGCCTCCCAGAGAATCCGCACAGCCTGTTAGTAAATACTTTTTCTATGCTTCTTAACCTGTATACTTATGTGCAGGACATAAGGAAATGGTACCACCTCGTCTTCTTCTAGAACATAGTCCAAGAAAGAAACCAGCAGCTATTGAAGGCAAGTTTGAGTTTTTTCCCTCCGTTATTGGCTTCTCCTCATTAATTTGACTCTCTGCTCTAACGGATTTTGTTTATAAATATAACCTATATTATAAAACTGATCAAACAATTAGTCCCGGGACATGAATGGCACAATCATATTTGCACGACAAGACATAATATTCCTTATGGCAGTCCCAGAGGTGGCTCAGGGGATTTCCTGAGTGAAACAGATTACAGGATTGAGGCCCAAACTGTAAAATGATTTCAATGGTGTTCAGCCATAAGTTGCCATCTAATTGTAAACATAATCATTATCCTCTTAATATACTTTGGATTACTCTTTCAGCTATTGTTATTCACTAGTGTTTCTGTGTATTATCTGCAGTAATGAACACGGTATTTCTGGCTCTGCATTTATCAACCATATTCCTATTGTTAAAACTACTGAAAGAAAAATACAAATTCAGATCTTACCTTCAGAAGATTAAAACATAACTCCTGCAATTGAAATATATTGTTTACAGTCTAATCATATCAGTAAAATGGTTGAAATATGCATTTTAATTTTAAAATGGACTATGTCCGATGACTTAAAAGTACTACTGCAATATGCATTCTTGGTGTCTACACCATATGATTTAATAGTACAAAACACGTGAGTCTTTTCATGCAATTATATAGCAGTTTTCATATAATACTTCGGAGTCATTCAGTCACATCATGGCACTTGCTAATCTCTCTCATAGAGGTCTTAGTTCTATGTTATCCAGAAAGCAGTTGCAATCTAAGAGAAAAACAGATGGGATGGCAGCAGAATAAGTAACAAGAGCTACAAGATTTGCCTGCATTTGGAAACAGAAAATGAGAGTTAGATTTTGGCAGAGCCTATGGCTAAAGCAAAGAGTTAAATTAATTAGGTATTTCTGTAATGTGGTAATTGTGAATCAGAATGTTTGGATAAAAATCGTTATGTGACTTACTATCTCTCTCCTCAAAATCTCTTCTACCTCAAATGAATATTTCTTTATAAACACACTGTTTAAAGGAGTATAAAACTGTGGTTATTGTGACACAATGTAGTGTATAAATAGATTTGCAGTCTTGCTTATTTTAGGGAAATGTTTGAACTCTGCTTATCAGCAAAAAGAAGTCCCTGCAATGTTAAACACTGTTATCCACCAATTAACCATCTTGGAAAAAAGACATAATAGAAAATACTGCTGCATTTGCTGAGTGATAAACTTAATCTTTAAATATAACTGTTATACAACATGAACTAGCATCAAATTAACATTAAGTTCTTGATTTTCAAAATCATGAGGAGCATGCAATTACTGCAATTGCACATGGAAATGACTATTTATGACCAGTTACACATTTGTGTGTTTCATTAGCTCATTTATGCATGCAATTGAGGTAATCGTGAATGTAAATTAGACATCCATTTGGCAAACAAATTGAGGGGCAGATTATCTGCTCAGAATCATACAACTAAATTCCCTCTAAGACTCAAGGCCAGTCACTTAGATACAATACTGTTCATGCAAGAGTTTTGGAGGAAACGAAGAAGGAAGAATTAGTTGCAAAATGCTGTTAAATTGTGCTACTGTGTGGTTTCCATATACAAGAAAATATGCCACAGTGCCTGTAGGAAGCCTAAACCCTGAAGCTTTATTTCAGCCCTGGGAAAAATAATTAAGTAATTTATGGGAATATTTGGCACAATATCAGAAGCGAAAAAGAGGAGTAGGCAGAGAAATTTAAATCTCTGAAATAGTTGTGACTTCTTAATACTTACATATCTTTATGACTGATACGTCACTAAATATCACTGATTAGGTGAAGGGACAGATTGAAACAAAAGATTCTTCTTACCGTAAATATAGTTGAAGACAGTATAATAAGATCTGAGAATAGGGAAAAAGTACAAGCACTTCTTAATTGAGAAACGTACTTTATAGAACACGGAAGGACTGGCCCAGCCTTTGACAGAAGTAACCAGCTCTGACAAAAGGTAAAACCATAGGAAGTAACAGAACAGTTAGTCACACAGAAAATTTATGACAGCAATCTATTTAGACCCTAGGCTTTCCAAGTCAGTGATATTCAGACACTAGATACAAAACCACACAGCTGGTAAAGGCTGAAAAGATTTTACCCTTTTTCTGGATTGAGATGTTTTCACTATTGCCCTGTTTTGCCGCTGCCGCCTTAGGTAATCTTGGACCGTTTTTGATTTCTGATAAGGTGAAAGTAGTGGCAGTATATGTGCCAGATGTCTGTAACATTTTTAGATTATTTGATACTTTCAGATAGAAAGCTTTTCCTGGATAGTATCCAATGCCCAGTAGAAACTATGCTCTGCTGAATTTGTGAGGTCTTAGAAAAAAAGCATATTGTTATTATGTATTAAATCTCAACCTTTCTCTCCTTGTCATTGTCATTTTCGCTTCCTTCACCTCTACAGTGAATCTTTTGGAAAAGGGGTGGTTATGTAAGACAATCCCAATTTGTACACTATGTTCTAGTAGTATGCAATAAATTGCATTAAAGTGTGTGCACGTGAATTGAACTTTTCAAGTATCTCCTGGTCAGAAAGCAAAATGCTTTGTACTCATCTGTTCAGAAAGGAAAAAAGAGATCATTGCTCTCCTATTTCATGGTGGTTTGGCTCTTTTCAAAAAGCACTACTGTCTTGAGATCTTACAGTCAAAGTTTAATGAAGAGTTTGGCGTTCCAGGCCACCAACAGAAGAGAATAGCAAAACAAAACAAGAGAAAACAGAAGATCCTGTAACAATAAACAAAAGAAAGAGGGAAAAGGAATTTGTGAAGAGAAAGACATTGATACATAACTTCTACTTGTGTTCCCAGCTCAGAAACTTGTTTGGCAAACCATGAAGTAACATAACTCATTTTAAATTCTTTGTCTTATCTTTTTCTGGAGCTTTCACAAGGACTTGGAAGCAGCGCTCTCAGCTTGGCTGACACTCTGATGCTGCCACCTAGGGAGGATGCTGGTGCTGGCTGTAATTTGAACAGATCTGTTCTCCATGGCTGTCTGAACTTTGACGTTAATATACTTCTTCCTTGACTGTAGTCTTCTCCACCTCTTTTAACTCTAGCTTGCTTCTATTTTGTTATCCACTGACACCCTAAAACTGCCCTGCAGGGTACATTGATTCTCTGTGAACCTCTCTCTCCGGTCTTGGCTTTTCTGCCCAGCCCACACAGCTTTGAGCTTCCTCCATTTTCCCATTTGCCTGAGAAGGATCCTCCTTATCAAAGTTATGCTCTTTGATATGGCAGGGTGATCTCTCAGGAAGATGCTGCAGTTTTAGACAAAAAAATGTTGAAACTAAGCTCAGAGGCTTAGTTAGTTATTAGTTAGGGTTCATGTTAATTGTTCCAGAATAACACGTCTTTGCTTTCTCACAAGATCACAGCACCTTTGTGAGAAGCCTGCATCAAAATCCTTCTTTCAGTGGAAGACGTCTTAATACATATTACATATGATCTCAAGCAGACAGTACGCTTTGTACCACTTTGAAGATCATTGTATCACAAAAAAGCCTTTGAACAGCATTGTATCTAAGTATGATTTTCCAGGTTCTATTGTCCTAGGAGTCTGTGCTTGTATCTTTGGGTAGGAGAGCATTTATCCTGGAAGAGTCATCAACACAACTGTTCTGATCTGTTAAAGGATCATGATGGGCTATAAAATATTCCCCTCCTTTGACAGGAGTATACTGGCTGTTCTTTGCCATCTTGCTGGTGTTTGTGTTATTAAATGAGGTAAAAAAAGAAAAATCTAAAATCTCTGTAATGTCTTCAGAGGATCTCTGAGGAAAAAAATTGTTTTCTTTAGATCACTGTTTGAATCCTCTAATTGCAGATTTTGCAGAATGCAGTAAAGTGAGTTGTTGTGAAATATGTTTAACTTCCTCCAAAACTCCTACGGAGGCTAAATTGGCATTGAAAAAGAAATCTGCATCTATCTTTGTTGCTGCATAGAATGTACACTATCTGACTATCTTAAGAAGAATTTCTAGTCTGTACTTCAGTTCATGAATATAACATTAGGGGATATAACCAAGAGTATCTAAATTACTAAAGCCAATACAAATTTTGACAAAGCTCCCTTGATGTATAGAAGTGTATAAATCTTGTGCAAATCAATCTGCCTCTGTACAGCCTGTCAATGGCCGCCTTCTCTTCTGTATACAGATTGTTCTATAAAAAACTTTTTTTCCTTTTGTACTACAAAATCAATTACCCTTAAAGAAATCCTTCTAGTGAAAGACAGCAATTCAAAATACAACAGGAATCTTTCAAGAATGCAGAATTGTGAAGTTTTCTCCACATTTAGAACATTTTTAGTAATACTGGCATGATTTGTGGATGAAAATCCATTTGATGATAAATTTTAATCCAAGGGAGAATAAAAATAAATAAGAAAAATGTTTATGCCAGAAATATAATACAATGGGCTAGGTTTTAATATAGTTTATTAGAAGAAACAGTTTAGGTAGCTTTAACAGGGTACTGTACACACAGTATAAAAAGAAAGGTTTCTTTGAGAAATATGGGCCCCACTTCTCCATAAGTCTATACCGAAGATAGTAAAACCTTTCAAATAATATGCACAGACAGTGAGTTATTTAGTGATTTAGATTAGGCATTTAAGCAGTAAACTCTGATGATTTAGCTATGATGAAAAAGCCTAAATCTTGACTGTTTCAGAAAGCTCTTGACATTTTACTAAATGACATGAGGCTCTTCTGTGTGACTTTTATTCTAGCATAAGACAGAAAAAATTAAACAGACATTTGGAAAAAAGCTTACTAGAATGTAGGTAAAATATGTACAAAGATATCTACATTTTGATTAGGCATATTATTATGTTTTCTCATTAAAAATAATAATAATAATAATCCCATTTACAGTATTACATTATGCATTTTAAAATAATTAATCACCAATTATCACCAAAATCTATCTAATATAACAAAAGCAAATTACTCTGAAGGTTATTTTAACTTTTTAAAATGTTTTTTAACTGTTACAGAAAAGCAATAATCTTTTCCATATGTTGTGCCTGCAAATGGAAAATACTTACTTCGATCAAGATTTTCTGGGTTTTCAAAGGCAGAAATTCCCTGTTTCTTTGGAAAGAAAAGGGAAACCATGGCAGAAGAGGAACTGCATAGCCTGGTCATCCTGTTTTCCGAAGCCTGAGACATTCTTGCTGAAAAGCATCCCCCATAAAAAGCATCATCAAAACTCTTCCCAGCACTGGTAGCCCAACTGGTGCTGCTGTTGAATCAGGAATTGCCTAGTAGGAATGTCAGTCACAAGGCTGGAGAAGGCTAACCCTGCTGCCTTAGCTGTGTTGGTTTGGCTCTAGCTAGGGAAGGTTGTATCATCAGAAGTCAATGTTCCCCTGGGATTTTAATTCTATATCATAGTCATATTTGCATCGTATTTGACCAATGTGCAATGGATTTTCTATTGCTGCTCTTGTCATGGAAGTTGGCATGCCCTCTCTTTTTTCCCTTGGGACGCATATTCTGGCTTCGTTACACTGGTGTTTGTACTCCTTTGCTCCCCACTGTGTTGTTTAGTGAGGGCAACATATGGCCCCATGCTATTAACGAACAGTTTTGGTGCTTCATTCAACAGAGCCATGAAAAAGGAGCCTATAATCACTACAGGAGGAAACGAGGAACACTTATGTGGGTCACATGAAAGCACTAGGAATTTCAAGCATGATATGGCTATTACATACTTTCTGCAGACCTCAAAACTATCTCTATAAGCAATCTTCAAAGCTGCCAAATAGTGTTTCAGATTGTGATTTGAAAACAGTGAAGCAGTTTCAAAACACAAAATCAGGCTGGAGAGATTGCCTAGGACTTCAGGGTGTACTATATCTCCAATGACCTTTGTGGCCCATTAGTCTTTCACTTGCTCAATATGAGAACAAATTGTATTGCATTACTCTGCTGAAATGAATTCGTGCAGTTTAAACAGAGCTTTGCAAAAAAAATGCACTTAATTTTGGCCTAAGCACTCACCTGTAAGTTAGAGAGAGTATGTGAGTGTGTGTGTGCGCGCACGTGTATATGTGTTTGTGTGTGAAAAGAAGCAATTCTAAGATCTTTAGATTAATACAATTCAGGTTTCTTTGATCATTCTTGACTTTTCAGTAGTTTGGCTGAGACAAGATAGAATTATTTCTCATGGAGAAAATAACTGGATGAACAAGAACACTCTTGCCTCAGAAAGGTAATTTTTTTTACCTCAGAAAGGCTGATTTTTTTCAGAGACAGCTGAGGTAAATTTTTACTTGAAATTTAGATTTAATTTTAAAAGTATGATTTCCATGGCATCCTAAATTAAGCAGAAATCTTTTCTTGACTTTTTTAAGTTCTCCAAAATATTTGTAACACTGAAGAGTCCTTATTGTGTGAATGTGTATGAAATTGTTTAGAATCAAAAGAGCAACTGACAAGTCATTGTCAATTTCCACCCTAAGCAACATGCAAAGGGGAAGGAAATGTAATCAAAAACTGAAAGGTAATGAGTTATTTTAATATTTAAAAGGATATCCAGGTCCCACTGAAATGCACAGCAAAACTTTCATTGAGTTCAACAGGGAAAGGATTTTAGTCACCAATTAAAAGAAAAGAGGAACAATCATAATCCCTTCAAAATTAATACGGAAATACAATTTTAGAAATACAACTCAGTTTTTTTTGAATGGTCTTTTAAAATTATACTGGTGACAGCTTAAGGTGTACAGAGATGCCTGCAGAAAAATGGAATGAATTTTTACCTGGAATGAAGTTATTGCCTTCAGTCTGATTTATAGTTTCTCAGGAAATGCTAAATTAATATTTTTTTTGGTCCTGTTTTGTATGTAAGTGAGTATACACATATCTCTGCTGCTCCTCATTCCTGCCAGGACCAGAATCAGTAGGCAAGAAAAGCTGTTGTAGTATTTCACAAAGCCAGGCAATATCCAAAGTCTCTCACAAGGGCTTTTCTCCTGAGATTTCCTGACAACAGGGTTTTAGATAAATGCAGATAAGCCTTGTATAAGTACCTGAACTTTAGAAGGCTTATCTGAACCAAAACATCTCTAAACTTCTGGCATTCAGTCCCACTAGTTGGTGTTTGTTATACGCATGCCTCTCCACGAGAAGGTACCGGTGACTGTATTTTGCTGCCCTCCTTACCTCAGTTTCTCAGAGGGGATGGGATGAGCTGACAGTTCCTTCCAGAGTGAGTGTTTCCATAAGCACATGGAGCATCTGGAGCAATACGGAGAAGAAACTATTAGACCACCTTCCTTTTCCAGTTCCCAGGCAGCATTCCCATGACACTATGCCCAGAAACTCACATGCATGCCTAAATTTAGATTCCACTCAGCACTGGCACAGTAGCACACTGGTCTTACCAGGCCCGTTTTCAAGTGCCGCATTGTTTGCATGTTTCTGTTATCTCCACTCACCCTGTTGTCCAAAAATTAGTTGGCGTCCCATTAGACTAATACAATGGCATTGTCAAAGATGGTAAAGGCAGTTCAGATTGAAACTCCTCTTTCCTGGTCTTTGTTGAATCCTACTTGGTTTTCCACCAGTGTTCTCAGTCCCTCCCCCTTATTCAGAAATAAATAATTCCACCCAAGACATTTCTTTGGCTTAGGGCTGTTCTCTTTGCTCCAGTCACTTCCCAAGAAAACTATTTTATGACGCTTCTTTTCTTTTTCCCCAATAAAAATTTTTTACCTGAATTTCTAATTCAGTAGCACGTCACTGCTTTAATCCACGCTTCTCATGCTTATTGGATTCCTCCTTGTACTTCATAAAGCACTTCTGTGTAGAGTCTACAGAAGAGATCTGACTAAATGCAAAGTCCATTGCTGTCTTGCTGACTGATTCTGTCATCTTGTACTCTTCCTTCTGCATATATCCCTATTTAATTCTTGAAAAGGAATTTTAGGCTTTTGAAGGTGAGGTCTTTTTGTACACATATCTCTTACACCCTGTACATAAAATGTGGTTTAGGACTAATGCTCATGGTGAAAAAAAATAGCATTAATTACATTATCAAGAAATAGTAACAATAACAATAGATTTTTTCATAGTCAATTGCACTTGAATTCCATACTGTAGCCAACCCCGAATCAATCAAAACCACTTTGTGTTTCCTTGTGTAACCTACTGTTTGCCCATATTATGATCCCTCTTTATGCAGCTGATCCAAGGACATTTGTAGTCCTGTTACTGTTTCTAGCTAAAAAATGTAAGTACTTTCAGTTAACAGATGGGGTTCATATTTTACAGTGTAAAAGACCTGTGTCAGTTCCTATTTAATTATTTGCTCTGCCTCTTACTTCAGCTGTGTACGCATCTGGAGAAAACCCACTGCATTTAGTGCTTCAGAAATGACAGGTTTTGCTGGTGTTCAATATACGCTTAATATGCAACGATCAAAATGTGAGCTGCTCAAATTGAGAGGAAATAAATTTATTCAAGAAATGGGATTGCTTCCTTATGTCAGAAATAGCTCTTTCCATAATATCCATTTACCAAGTTCATCGTTCTCCTTTACATAAACTTTTGTCAGTAGTAGCTGTGAGGAACATCAATGGGGCCAGAGGCAGCTGAGATGTGAATGGAAGCCCTGTGACTGTTTTTCTCAGACTTGACCAAGAGTGCATATCTTGCATTGGGTAGCGTTAATGGGAAATAGGGGACACATTTCTTTAATACATCTATGTAATCATCCTCTAGAAAACTCATAATGAACATAGATGTCTCTAGACTCCCTGGACACTCTGAGTATTGCAACTTGAGAGCCTGATGGAAGAAAATTATGTCAGTGGAATTAATTTGTGGAATGACTTAGCAATAAAAACTCTGCAGCCAGGGATGTAGTCTCCTTGTGCTTTAGGTTATTTGCTGTAAATATTCCTGCTACTTCCTGTACATGCTCCATACAAAGCTCCACTTCTCAAAGCTCCATGTCTCAGCTCATAGTTCTCAAGACGCGTACGGCTCTGAACCTTGCTATGAAAGTTGGAGCAGATTTCATGTGGCTTCACTGGGCCAGAGAAGCATGCAGAGTGCTATAAATTCAAAGTCAGAAATGGTGTCTAATTAAAGAGAATCTTGTTGGTTGTAAGGAAGACCCGGGGAACTACAGGCCAGTCAGTCTTATCTATGTGCCTGGCAAGATCATGGAACAGATCCTCCTGGAAACTCTGCTAAGGCACATGGAAAACAAGGAGGTGATTGGTGACAGCCAGCATGGCTTCACCAAAGGCAGGTCATGCCTGACAAATTTGGTGGCCTTCTACAATAGTGTTACAGCGCTGACAGATAAGGAAAGAGCAAATGATATCGTTTACCTGAACTTGTGCAAAGCATTTAACACTGTCCCACACAACATCCTGGTCTCTAAATTGGATAGACATGGATTTGATGGATGGAGCACTCAGTGGATAAGGAATTGGCTGGATGGCCGCACTCAAAGAGTTATGGTCAATGGCTCCATGTCCAAGTGATGAGCAGTGGCAAGTGGTGTTCCTCAGGGGTTGGTACTGTGACTGGTATTTTTTAACGTCTTCGTTGGTGACATGGACAGTGGGATCGAGTGCACCCTCAACAAGTTTGCCAATGACACCAAGCTGTGTGGAGTGGTCGGCACACTGGAGGAAAGGGATGCCATCCAGAGAGACCTGGAAAGGCTGGAGAGGTGGGCCTGTGCAAACGTCATGAAATTCAACAAGGCAAAATGTAAGGTCTTACATCCGGGTCGGGGCAATCCCAAGCACAAATACAGGCTCAGAAGAGAATGGATTGAGAGCAGTCCTGAGGAGAGGGATTTGGGAGTGTTGATTGATAAGAAGGTCAACATGAGCCAGCACTGTGTGCTCGCTGCCCAGAAGACGAACAGTATACTGGGCTGCATCAAAAGAAGCCTGGGCAGCAGTTGAGGGAGGTGATTCTGCCCCTCTACCCTGCTCTTGTGAGACCACACCTGGAATGTTGCATCCAGCTCCGGAGCCCCCAACATAAGAAGAACATGGACTTGTTGGAGCAGGTCTAGAGGAAGGCCAGGAAGGTGATCAGAAGGCTGGAGCACCTCTCCTATGAAGACAGGCTGAGAGAGATGGAGTTATTCAGCCTGGAGAAGAGAAGGCTCTGGAGAGACCTTATAGCTGCCTTCCAGTATCTGAAGGGAGCCTATGAGAAATCTGGAGTGGGACTTTTTACAAGGTCATGTAGTGATAGGATGAGGGGGAATGGCTTCAAACTGGAAGAGGGGAGATTTAGAATGGATATTAGGAAGAAGTTTTTCACTATGAGGGTGGTGAGACACAGGAAGAAGTTGCCCAGGGAAGTTGTGGAAGTCTTGTCCCTGGAGGTGTTCAAGGCCAGATTGGATGGGGCTTTGAGCAACCTGATCTAGGGGAAGGTGTCCCTGCCCATGGCAGGGAGGGTTGGAACTGCATGATCTTCAAGGTCCCTTCCAACCTAAACCATTCTATGATTCTATGATTCTATAACCTTGGGCTACAAATTATTCCTGGACATCACCTAGCACCAGAAGTATAAGGAAGCAAGGAAATTAATCTTACTGGAAGAGCAGAGCTGTTAACAGCTCCACCGGCACTGAGGCACTTAGAAAAAAATGGAATTCACAGAAGTACCACCAGCACTTTAGTCTCTAGTTACTAGGAGTAGAGAGAGGCTAGTGGAAGGAAGACAGTTAGAAGGAAGCTTTTTTCTGAGAGTAACTGATAGACTTGATGTATCTAACAGTTTTGGTTAAATCAGGCAGAATAAGCAAACAAACCACATTTTTTAAATTAGAAGAGTTATACATTGAATTTGGAAAGGAAACACTGAAAAGTCATAGGTGGCACAGGAAAGTGGAGCTGCAGAACAGCTTGTGTGTAATCTGAAGCTTAAGAGTCTTCTATTCTGAGGAGGCAGCCATGGTCCCTAGCATGAGTCTCTGGAACGGTATGTCAAAGAGAGAGAGAGAGAGAGTCCTGGGAAGTGTAGAGACAGACAATAACAAGACTATTAAAATATGTGAGAAAATGAAGCTCCAAACAAGCTTGTGGAAGATGAGCACTACTCTGATGCTCTATACGTGCTTAAGAAACCTGAGTATCATAAAGCATGCTCACGACACAAAGGAATTTGTAGCTTGAAGTCCAGTACAATCAGGGTTTCAGCTGGGAGAATTAAACACAAAACACTGGGCGAAACATTCTGTAAAATGTATGCAAGGATTTTCTGCTTCATTTTGTCAAGACTGTAACAAGGGAAATGCATTGAACAAATTTGTTTAAAACAAGAAAGAGCTGGAACATGTCAAGATGATGCTTAATGTTAAACACTATTGTCAGAAAATAGCAGAAGTATGGTTTGGGCAGACCCTGAATATTGGTAAATACATTGCCTCCACGATAGGTGAAAAACTTTATTTATGAAACCACCATGGACAGACTGAGAAATTCATGCACTTTATGAAAATAGCAATTTTTCTATCAAATATACACGTATTTTGCTTTGGTTTAGGATGCACGCTGTGCAGTATTTCAGTTAATTTTTTTCATTCCCTGTTTGTATATATTTTTTCATGCAGAAGAAAAGTCTATTGTGGTAGCTAAAGAAGTGAAAAGTAAGTTTATTATATAAAGTTTTTCCTTTATCTTCATGTTAATTTATGCAAGGGATAATAATATATTTGCTTCTTGGATCTGCTGGCTTCAGAAAATATTCCTATACCTTAAATATTTTTCAAGTAAAGAAAAGACTCTTGCTTAAAGGCTTATTGTCCTGTGTTTGTGCTATTTTGTATGGTAATAAAGCTTGGTTTCTTATCCACATTCATAACAGTAAAATATCACAAAAAGGAAACTCTATTTCCGCTAACTACATCAACACACAAAGCCATGCAGCACAAACAGAAGGTAACAAATTTGGCTTTTTGTGGATGAGAAGCTAAAAAAAGCATTTAGATTAGCTACTCTTGTACTTTTGTATTCTTCCCCATCAAAATGGGGATTCATTTCCCAAAGGAAAAATAAGAATTATAGCTTCCTCATTTCCTCTACTGAACTCTCAATTTTCTAATTAATAACATTCATGGAATAAGTCACTAAATTGTTGTAGCTTTTTGTAAAATAAGAAAAAAAAAGTCTTTATTTCTACTGTTGTCCAATTAATTGACAAAACAGAGGCAGATGCTTTTAAAAGAACAAGAAATGTTCTTTTGTAGATGATGGTTTAGCTGCAATTCTCCATGAATAACAGAAGTCCTGTAATGACAGTTTCAAATGTTCAATTCATAAAAGGTGTTATAAAGATATATTATATACAGAGGCTTTTCATGGCATTCTGCACTTATTACCAAGTACCACTTGCAAGTTTTGCTGCCATTCAGTCAAATTTTATAAAAGAAGCAGAACAGGTGCATGGCTACTGATTCAGCACAATAAACTCTTAGTTACACCAGGTTAATGGGCACATTTTCTTGAATTAGTACTTATTTAAGTAATTATCCGGTGTACATACTGGTTCCAATTCTATCCTTAGCACCACATTCACTCTCTGAGTATCAAGCGGAATTTCTGAGTTGCTGATAATAAACTCCTGAATAAGTGACCAGCTTATCAAATCTAGAACCTCTTGCAGTTAGTCAAAGATTCCCATCCCAAATACATATACATACATACATACACACTTGTGTGTGTATATATATACATATGTATGTGAAAGTAGTCAGCTGAACTTCTGTTTTCTTTTTTAGAGAGAAAAGAGGAAAAGAAAAAGACTGATGTAAAGAGGGCTACGACTGAAACTAAGAAGAAAGGTATAGTTTGGGAACGTTTCGTACTGGCCTCATTCAGCTTTTACTCCCACTCCTGGCTCAAATCCCCGTTGCTTTATGTTTGGTTAATCCTATGCTTCTGGCTCTGTATTGTCCTTCTCTCAGTTGCTTAGTCTCTCTTTGCATGTTACTGCTTCTTCAGTATTTGATGTCTGATGCATTCAGTGTCTGATATTGTCTAAACTCTTTTTCTGACAAATAAAAACTGTTTGGTGGCCATCTATGGGATTGTTAAACAATTTAATGGATTCCCTATATATAGCAGGACATAGTGATGCTGCCGTACACAAAACTCAGTTCATGGTACACCACTTTCTGAAGGTGGAGTAGATTTATTTTTTTGTTTTATAGAATCTCAACCAAAACTTGCAGTGACCAAACTGCAAAGCCTTGATATCCATCTAAATAACATTTTGGATCATTCATTCCCAGGAAGCATCTAAAATCCACTAAGGTCTTCCTTTCATGGGAAAATATTTATGTCATTCATTATTTTTTAATGATCTCATTGCTACTGGAGCTTAAGCTAAAAGGTACCATGTTCACACACTGATGATTTTTGTGTAGCCTTTGATGAATTATTAAGGGTCCAAATCATCCATAGTTGATGCATACTGATTAATTTTCATTTTCAGCTGATTGCTCTGTGGCTAGTTGGGTGCAAGTGCTATAAAGGAATAATCTGAACTAAACTCCCAAATAAGTCACATTTTTTTCAGCATGTGTCCACCAGGACTTGGTTGACTGCATATTTGAGTATATGATTCAGAGTTCTAGCATATCAAATAATTTTCTTTAATTAAATCTTAGAAAAAGAAGAAAAAAAAGAGAAAGCTCATGAGAAGGCAGCTGTCCCTGAAATTAAAAAAGCAGGTAAGAAATTAAAGTCTACCTTTCTCTGCAGTAGATATCTGGCTATTTAGTGTAAGCACTTTCAGGTTTTAAGCAGTTGAGATAGGGGTGTGTGTAATTCATGATCACTTAAGAATCAGAGAGAGAGAGTGAGAGAGAGAGAGGCAGAGAATGAGCTCACAGTATATTTCTTTTATATATGTGTAATGTGTTTCCATTATATTATATATTTGTAGTATTTTATGCATATACATATTTTTACACAAATATTAGAAACAACTTTCTCTTATACAGTAAATCAATCAAGAGCATAAATAGTTTCAAAGAGTGCGTGGCATGGAAAGACTGAATGGAGTGCATAGATTTTTGCATTAATTATTTCACAAATTCAGCTCATTTTAAGTACTAAATAGAAACATCAACATAGGAAACCACTTAAGTTGTACAAAATAGTTATCCTTCTAAGGCTTTATGCACGTCCAGAAAATTGAAAAAGTTAAAAATAAAGTTAGTGAATGTCCTTAACCTAATCAATTGTGTTTCCTGATATTTAGCATAAAAAGATAAATTTTTCAGTAAGATTAGAAATTAACATTTGGGTCTTGTCTACACTAAAATTGTTGGAACTTTTCTTTCCCCTTATTTCAGTAAATTCACAAGTAGGTTTAATGCAAAAACGCAAACATATCTCCAGTAAGTGACACAGTCCGCGAAACCGTCTCATTAAAATCAGGACTCATTAAATTCAAGGAGAAACAAAATGGTCAGTCTAATGGTTTGGTCATCATCTTAGTTCCTAGAAACACTGGTTCTACTTGTTGCTTTGTCAAACACTTTCTATATAACGTTCTGGAAGCCATCAAGTACTCAAATAAACCTTTCTATAGACTAGAGTAATGCCTAAAACCATGGAAAAAGGTTTAAAATAGGATTGCAAGATTCAGGACTATAGTTACTATGTCCTTAAGGCCAGCCTTGTACTTTGTTACCTAATTATTCAAATCTGTTGTATTTTATCAAAAGCAAAAAGGATAAATATCCCATTATTTACTAACATCGTGGATTACATATTCAAATTTCAATATGCAATTGGCTTCTTTGCCATTGAGTCGTACATGGTCTACATGAGCTTTCCTATTCAAGTGTTTATGGATAGGGAGAAAAACGTTAATTTATGTTTGGTACAATATAAAAATACACAGAATGACACAGAATACCTTGGAGTACTATCCTGGTAGCCCCATATTTAAATATGCTCTGGTCTTTTATGGTAGGGAGTGGCACACTGGCGAAGGGATGGGGATGAAAGGGAATACTCTTCTCCAAGTTAAGTTGCATATTTAAGTGTATAAATACAGATTTAAAAAGAAAATAAGCTGACAATTCAAATATCTTTTCTAATTTTATTCTGGTTCTAAGCTTGTATTTCACTTGAGAATACAGAATTGTAAAAGATTACATTTTATGGCAGAACTGCAGCATAAAGTTATTAATATGTTCATCTTCACAAGCTGTTGCTAAATCCAGTGAGTCATCCTACCGATGCTAGAAAGACACAAATTAGACAAACCGAGACATCCGCACATTTCTGTCCCTTTTATTAGCTCCGTAGGTTGCTGCATTTTGAAGAGTTTACTAGCCTTTGTGTAAGAGGATGGTAATCCATAATATATTCCAGCTACACATGTTGCTGTTATTCCTCATTCAGCTTGCTCTTTGAATGCATGTGTACTTTCTAGCTTTGATTGGCAGCACCTATTGTTATCCCTAAAAGGTTTTAAGCCTGAAATAATTGCCACATTTGATCAACAGAATAGTAGTGCATAGCCCGGATTTGAAATGAGGCACCTCAATGTCTGATAGTATTTACATGCTTTGGGCAGACACAGCGAATGAACCTCAGAGCGCTTGAATCAGCAGCGTCGATAAGCATCCGTAAGCAAGAGCGTAGGAACAGCTTCCAATTTTCTTACCTTTTCCCATTAAAAGGCTAGGCAGAGGCCACTGCATTAAAAATAAATTCCTCGCCCTGCTTTTCAAATCCTTTGCGTTACCTCTGGATGCCTCTGAGTTTGTGTCTCATTTTGCTTCCCCCAACCTCTGCAATGGCTGAAGCCGAGGTGCGCGCGGGGGCCGCTGCCTCCTCACCCCCACCCGCGCCCATCCCTGTGCCGGCAGGCAGCTCCTTCTGCCAGGAGCCGGCTGCCTGGCGCCCCGCTCCCACCTCTGCTCCTCTCCCTCGCGTACCTCCTCCCAGAAGACTCACCTCTGACAGGAGGCCCTTTAACCAGGCTTACCCCACACTTACCCCACAGAGGAACGGTGGTGCCTACAGGCTGTCAAGCACAGGAGAGAGAAGGAGAGGAGGAGATGCTCCGTAAGCACGAGGTGACAAAAACATCTCTACAATAATGCTCTGAGGGCAGCACTTCCCTCTATTCCTCTCCATCTCTTGTCCTCTAACAAGGAATGCTTGTGATTGCAAGTCCTGAATATTTTTGCTGATTAATATTTTAGATTAGCCCTTTTGTCCAGGAGACAATTCTATCTGTAGTGTTAACAGAATGGAGTTTTTTATTGCTCTTCATTAACGCCATCCCTGTGATGTATTTGTTTATTTGCATGCTAGCTCACTCTTTCTCCGGTCCTCTCTTTCTCCATTCCTCTCTCTCTCTCTCTCTTTCTGCTGCTGCAGAGGAGCAAGAGTCATCTAATGTGAAATGTTCTCAGTCTTTAGCACGGAGTGAACTGAATGATTCTTAATTAGCTTTTAAAAATGCGTTGTAGATAAAACCACATTAATCCTCTGACCTTCAGCTCGTACAAAAACATTGTGTTAATTGTCCTGAAAAATAGATAATTCCATTGTTACAAACTCGGAGGTCTTGCTTAAACAAACATAATTGTCAGACACAAGGGTCTGGCACAGCTACACTTCAAAACATTTTACAAAATGTGTACCCAGCGCTATTCTGGGTGAAAAAGGAGCTGCATCTACAAATCCCTGTGAAGGGGCTTGCAGAGCCTCGGCACAGTCAAGCCTTTCCCAGGCTCACCCAAAGCTCCCGGTGGCCGGGACGCATGGGCTCAGAAGGGTCCAACCCGCAATCTGACTGAGAAAGTGAAGCCTGTCTGTCAAAGCTTTGGTGCCCAGTCCTACATGAAAATGAATATGCAGAGATTGGTGTTTTCAGGTGCTCATAGTTTGCTTGCAGAGTGTTTCCTGACGGTCCCTTTCTCAGAGTCTCAACAGCCTGGAGCTTCTCTGCTCCTTCTATCAGCTTTCCTAAAAATTCATAATGTTCACACGCAGCCTCTGTCTTTAAGTTTGATTGCTGCAAACTCCTTTCCCACTTTGTTTTGGTTCTCACAACAAATAACATAGTAATAAATGAGCTTATGAAGCAACAAAAATGTCAGCCCAGATCATCACACCATTTCCTAACTAAAGCTCTGCTCAGCTGTCATTGATGATCTTGCTTTCCTGTTATTGCTGTGTGATTTCAAATAACAACGGTCATAAAAATGCCTAGGTCTTGTGCAGCATTTTTTGATGGTAAATCTTAGAACCACTTTAGAAGGATAGTCAGAGCCTTTTCCTCCACTTTCCACACAGGCAAATTCAGGTATAGACATGTTACCCAGGCCAGTTGTCCACAGCACTTATATATCTTCTGAACGCCAAACCAATGCTGTCTGGATTAAAGATCCTAAAGTCTTGTATGCTTTCATTATTTCCCTGATGAAAACACAGGGGCACCAACCAATGCAAATGATGTTTAGGAAGAAAATATTTTTGCTTGAAAACATAAAGCCTGATGAGCTGGACAAGTGTTCAAGAATCCCAAGTTCTGACCCTCAGTGACAGAAGTTTTACGGGTGTCAAACCCAGGTACCTCCCTAAGCAGTTCTGCTTAGCAGAGATATATCAAGCCAAGGTCTTGGACTGCAGATCCACTCACCCCAGATCAGGGAGCATGATACAACTTCTATTTTGTTGTGTTCGTACATGCATGCTCCCAGCCAAGCATCCAAGCCCTTACTAAGGACCACTGCAGCCCCTATCTAAATCAGGGAGCTGGAGCTAGGCTGCAGTGATTGCACAGCCAGTATTGTGGATGCATCTATTACAGAATCATAGAATCATAGAACTGTCTTAGTTGGAAGGGGGCTTTAAGATCATCGAGTCCAACCATTAACTTAGCACTGCCAAATTCCACTAAAACATGTCCCTAACTGCCACGTCTACATGTCTTTTAAATACCTCTAGGGATGCTGACTCAACCACTTCCCTGGGCAACCTGTTCCAATGCTTGATAACCCTTCCGGTGAAGAATTTTTTCCTAACATCCAATCTAAAGCTTCTCTGGTGCAACTTGAGGCCATTTCCTCCTGTCCTATCACCTGTCACTTAGGAGGAAACACTGACCCCCACCTCTTTACAACCTCTTTTCAGGTAGTTGTAGAAAGCAATAAAGTCTCCACTCAGCCTCCTTTTCTCCAGGTTAAACAACCCCAGTTCCCTCAGCCGTTCCTCATAGGACTTGTGCTCTAGACCCTTCATCAGCTTTGTTCTCTTCTTTGGACACACTCAAGCACCTCAGTGTCTTTCTTGTAGTGAGGGACCCAAAACTGAACATGGTATCTGAGGTGAGGCCTCACCAGTGCCGAGTACAGGGGGACAATCACTTCCCTAGTCCTGCTGGCCACACTGTTTCTGATACAGGCCACGATGTTGTTGGTCTTCTTGGCCACCTGGGCACACTGCTGGCTCATCTTCAGCTGGCTGTTGACCAACACCCCCACGTCCTTGTCCTCCAGGCAGCTTTCAAGCCACTCTGCCCCAAGCCTGTAGCACTGCATGGGGTTGTTGTGACTCAAGTGCAGGACCCGGCACTTGGTCTTGTTAAACCTCCTACCATTGGAGGCCCATTGGTCCAGCCTGTCCAGATCCCTCTGTAGGGCCTTCCTACTCTCAAGCAGATCAACACTTTTGCCTGACTTGGTGTCATCTGCAAACTTGCTGAGGGTGCACTTGATCCCCTTCTCCAGATCATTGATAAAGATATGACTATGATAAAGATACATCTGTTACGCATGATACCGTGTCATATGTTTCACACAGTGTGTTAGCAGGCAGTGTTAGCAGATGAGGGGAGTAGTGATGTCTCTCTGGCCAGCAAAGTAAACCTTTGCTTCCCAAATAGGAAAAGTCTCTGAGCGTTTAAAGTTACAAACACTGAGGTACATTTTAATGTTGTCACTGTAACAATCAAGTGAACTGACGCTGCGGTCCTGAAAAACTAAAAGTTAATTTTAGATGTAAAAATTGAAAACATTACCTTATGATTGCCACAAAACCAGGTTAACCAGGTTATTCTTCCTACCCTGTGATCCAGTGAGATCCCGTAGCTGGGTTGAAAGAATATGTTTAATCACGCTTTGGAGGAGTGATGTTATAGTATTAGGTAGGCAGAGCAGAGTGGAGATGATCAAGCAAAAGCAAACAAGACCTACCAGTTCCCGGAGATTTTTTGCATGGGTTGACCACAGATGCATTTTCATCAATTATAATTTCTTTGCTTTAAAGGCTAGTCTTTGTAATTTGAAAAAAAAAAAAAAAAAAAAAAAAAGTAATGGTTTAATAGGAAATGGAGGGAAATGACCGTTTTCTACACCAACAGCGTGTTCTTTGTTCCTGTGCTCTATACAGACAGGAAGACAAATTCCTCTGATCAGTTTTAAATTCTTGGTCTGAACAACAACAAAAAATCCATTTAATTTTGTGACTTCCTTGGCTCAACGGTTATCCTTGCAGTCTTGATACTAATCCCTCCATTACAATAAGAGAACAACTACTGACACCTGGTGGCCAATTGTCTTTTTTTCTTTCACGCCGTATACTTGGCTTTTTGGTCGTTTGCTTTCAAATGTGGATATTTAAAGAGTTTGCCGATGAACCTATTACTGCTTTCATGGTTAGAAAGATATTAGAACGCCGTCCAAATGTGACACCATTTTCAGAAGAAACATTTTTGAACGACAGTCCTTTCAGCACTGCCAGAAAAGTAAAAATGAATTAAAATATACCTTATGACATAAGTTTATACTTAGACAAAACCCATACTTGGCATACCTACTGATGTAGAGGAGTAGATGCCCACCACAGTGCCTGAAATGCTTTGGGTTGATCCATCTGCAATGGATTTAACACTTCATCTGGGATCCAAATGTTGATCCCAGATTTTTTCTGATGAGCAAATGGGTTGTGCTTGCCCACATTTGTAGGAAGGCATCTCTGTTGCCTCTCAAGAGCAGGATTTGAAAATCCTCACTCTGCCCTGCCCACTCCCAGGAGTGTATTTCCAGCTAGGAACCAACTGAAGTGCTGACAGCTTTCAGCAGCCCAGCTTGGGCACTGCCGTGTGTCTCGTGTTCCCTAATGTGACAGTTGTCACACGATAGATGTCAGCAGATGGGAGGGTGATGGGTGCTTTCAGAAGAACCCTGATGTCAGATCTGCAAAGGCCAGTGAGGTATAGAAGCTGTCTCAATTTAGGCTGCTTAAAACGGCAAAATGGAGGTGTGAAGCCAGACTAAGAGAACCCAAGGTATCTTGAAAGTGGCTGGTCACACACAGGAAACAAAACATGCTTATTTATGAATTTTCTTGTGGCTTATTAGACAAAGTATGAGGAACAAGCAAAGCCTGCAGTGGTGTCCTGGTTTGGGGTAAAACAGAACCAATTTGCATGTCAGGACCGCTACTGACCTCCACCAGAGTTTCCTCTGGCTTTGCCTTGCCCAGGCATAGTTCACCATCTTTTGGGTCCTAGCACTGATACTCACGGTCTTCCTCCCCAGCCGGGCGGCACGGGCAAGATGGGCTGGTGGTGCGCCTGGGGCTTCTCGCTCGACACCAGCTGGGATCCCACCTCAGCTGGCACACGCTGAACTGGGGTGCATGTGTATGTTATTGTGTACTTTTGACCGTCCAGGCCTGTTTTCAGACCGGCTGCTACAACATGTAGAAGGTAGGAGTTTTGAGGGTTAGAACCCCGTCTGACTGTTTCTTTGCTTAATCTTTTTTTGTTAATGAAAAAAAGACACTGTAGTGCATTGACCCTGGCCAGCAGCTAAACATCCACGCAGCCGCTCGCTCACTCCCCCCCCCCCCAACAGGATGGGGGAGAGAACAGGAAGAGCAAAAGAGAGAAAACTCATGGGTCGAGACAAAGACAGCTCAATAAGTGAAATAAAGAGGGGAAAAAACAAGGGATGCAATGGCAATTGTTCACCACCTTCCACAAGCAGACTGATGCCCAGCCAGTCTGAGCAGCACCACCCTTCCCCCTGTTCTTTCTCTACCCTCAGTTTTTATTGCTGAGTGTGACATTATATGGTAGGGAATACACCTTTGGTAGATTTGGGTCAGCTCTACCAGCTGTGTCCCCTCTCAACCTCTTCCCAACTTGGTGGGGGCAGGCAGAGTGGCAAAAAGATAAAGCCTTGATGTTGTGTAAGCATTGTTCATTCAGCAATAGCCAAAACACTGATGTGTTAACAATGTTTGAGCCACAATACAAAACACAGCTCCATACAGGCTGCTATGAAGAAAATTAACTCCATCCCAGCCAGATCCAGTACAGGAACCTATAATTCATGTTTATTTGCAGCTAGGTTTAGGGTGATTAGGAGGAGAAACAAATGTAAAAATCAAGTAACAGAATAATAAGCAATGAGTTGCCTTGTGATTCTTCATGCAGACAAATGAATGTACAAGAGCAATAATTAAGGGAGCATGGTGCGTTATGAGTTGATAGCAAATTTAGGAACAAATCATGTTAAAGCACACACACAAAAAAAGGAAGATCAATTCATGGACCTTAGAACTGTGTGATCCTTCTCTAAGGTATTACTTATCAATATTCTTTTGAAAGCTTTCTCTTCTAGACTGTTTATCCACTTGTACTTTTCTGCAGGGGCCATGGTTTGGCTTGCTGTGTGTTTGTGCAGCCCTTAGCAAAGACCCTGGCTCTGGTCTCATCTTGACTTTGATTTCAACTGGTAATATCATATGAATCAATCCCCATACACCAAAGCATATAAAAAACACCTAGTTTTCCCAGCTGGATAACTGGAGCTTCAAGTTTCATCTCCTGTACTACAGGCTGATTCATTCCTGACTAATGAGTTGCTCACGACACTACTATGCATGTTAGGCCCATCGTGATTTTTTCTTTCCTACTCCTCCTCTCCTGGATCCTATTCATAACTCACCTGCTGTTTCCTGATATTTTTGCGTTAGTGGGGGCGTCTGCTTTCAGACACAAACTATGGACCCAGCCCTCAGCACTCGTTGTATTTACTAACCCACAGAAATGTTGGATTAGGATTCCTGCACAGTTACCAGCAGGTGATGTTGTTCGCTCTTCTTTCTCTGACACAGACAGGGTTTAGTGGCATCTCTTGACTTTGATAACAATTTCCTGTTTGTGGGGCTTTGTACAACAAAATCACAGAATGTGGAGATGGAAATGACCTACTAGGTCATCTAATCCTTCCCTCTGGCAATGCAGGATAATTCCTTACAGAATATCTTCAAATGTTTTATACAGTTTAGTTTTAAATGTCTGAAGTAACTAGGCCTCCATCAATTCCCACTGAAGATTATTCTACAACCTAATAGATCTCACAGTTAAAAAGTATTTAACTCCAGTCTGCCTAAATTTTCCCTTGCTTAATTTTATCCCATTACTCAGAGTTATATTCTCTTGTGACACCCAAATATAGTCTTTCTAACCTCAGGGCCCAATTCTCTACTGCCTCGTGTTATATTGCCGCTTACATTTACATCTGGAAAGTAGATTTAAAACTGACAAGGTGAATGGCAAGTTGAGGCTGATTTTTTTCACACGGCCATGAAATTACAAACACAGACCATGGCTGCACATCACCTGTGTACAAAGCACTGGAAAGACAGGAAATTGCATGTTGATACGGTGTCCAAATTAGAGGAAGAACAGAAAAATGTCACTCAAGTTATTTACAAATTAAGGATATTCTTCAGAGAGAGGAATAAAGTATTCTATTCATCTCTTCAGAAAAAGGTGACTTTGTTATTGTGGCTACTAAGTACCTTCACAGGAAAAACAAACAAACAAAAAAAAAGATTCTGGCTACTATATAGCTCCCTTTAATCTAGTAGGAAGAGTTTAACAAGAATGAATGACTGGGAGCTGAAGCTAACCGAATCCAGACAGAAAATGAGGTACACGTTCTTAACACTAAGAATGATAAACTACCACAGCATTGGGTGGATATTGCTTTCCCTGATGTCTGCAGAAGATGATTGTTTATCTAATGGAAGATACACATCAGCTGAAAAGGTGCCTAGTTGAAATATAGGAGTCTCTGACAACAAAGTGTCAGACTAGATAACCTGATGGTGTGTTCTAGCCTTGAACATTATGGAGTTATATCCTCAGAAGTAGACATGATAAGCTAAAAAGAATGCAGTGGAGAGTTAGTGCAGGAATGCAGCTGTAGACAACTGTCTTGCCATGTTCTTTGGAACAACAGAAATGCCTTTCTGCATTATTTTTATAAGCCTTTGTAAACTGAACACTACTGGTAGTCATCCTTTAAGTATTCAGTCTTCCATGGAAAATAGGAAAGCCTGCTTTTCTAATTGATATTTCCAGAAATCATCAAGAGTCAGGTATGGCTATTTAGTAAAAATCAAATTGTATCTCCCCAAACAGATAAAAACAGAATAATAAAAACAGGGTCACAGTGAGGGACAAGGGAAAAAAAAAAAACAGCAGAGATGCAAACAGCAGAACAGCAATTCCCATGGTCGCCATGTGACTGGCTGTTAAGGGAGTCTGCTGCTGAAACAAGACAAAAGGCAGCTCAAATATGTCCTACACTGAAAGTTGCAAAGCACTCAGTGGACTTTGAATTCTATGCTCCATCGTCAGCAGTGATTGACAGCATGATTTCAAAGATATTTAGGTGCCTAAAGACATAGCACGACACCTGGTGGGATTTACAAGCACGTCAAAGTAGGCCAGGCATATAATTCCCATTGATTTTCTGTGAGAACGGAGCTCCTAAACACCTCTACCAATTTTGAAAAAAGTACAGAGGCTGCAAGATTACTGTGGTGTTCCCGAAAATATTGTTCCTTATTGCCTGTAGAAAGAGTTCTTCAAATGGGAATGGTAATGTTATTTATACCAAGACCAAAACAAACACTTACGCCCTTCCAGGCACGGTTAGGGTTCAGTGTTCAAGAACTAGAAATGAGGTGAAATGCAAAGAGGTAAAGAGTTAGAAACAAGTTTTCCCTGCCTTGCCCTTCTCTCTCCCTCACCTCACAGTAACAATTGCCTCAACATAAGACTGACTCTCCATTGCGATTGATGTGGTGACTCTGAGATGGAAGACTGACCTCTTCTTTCATTTATTATGAATCAGCTTTAGAGGCAACTTGGTCTCCCTTCCCATCTTTGCCCATCTCCATGTGTTCTGCAAAGAAAGCTCTAGAAGAGAAGGTGAATATTCACCATCTGAGGTACCTGCTCTGTCCATGAAGTGTTAAGTGGCAGATGAAAAAGCTTTAACCACCTTTCAGTGACCCCTTCGCTATCTATTGTGAGTTGAGCACTTTCAAGGCTATGCTGAACATTGCTCAGCCCAGACCTGTTTCTTTGTGTTTGTTCTTTTCCATCTTTGACTGCACAAAGCAGGGAGTGATGGAAGAAAGGCAAATGGTGAATGATGGTGGTAAGATCTGGTTGGCAAAGAATTAGAAATGCCAAGCTCTTAATAAATACAGAGAAAAGGGACGAGATGTGGGATTGTCCTACAAACTCACTTTTTGATGAGTTGGCAAGAGAATCTTCCTTGAGCAAAGTACAGGAATCATTTTAGCATCTGACAGGCAATCTCTTCTGACACTGGATTGTCAGTCCTGTAAAGAACTTTTTGGGGAAATGTGATACTAGAGATCATAATGCTTGAACGTGATACATAGTCAATCTAAAGTCCACACAGGCAGCCAAATAATCAGTTTGCTTTTGGACTTTCAGATGTGTAGAATGCAGTACCTGTGCTGTGCAAGCAGCTGGGTGGCACAGCTTTAATTAAAGAATCTAATTTATTACATCAACTCTGTTTATGTTGGTCTAGGGATTAATGTAATATTTATTTTTCCAGTCACATCCCGAAATAACAGGATTAGAGTATGCCTATTCCTCAAACAATGCAAAGTTAATCTTTTTAATGAAGGAAAACAGTTATGTGCCCTCAAAATAAGATGTACATCTGAGTCAGCAGGGCTGATATTTAGGTTAATTATTCTGTGTGAAACATCCATGCGTAGACACATCAGCCAGGTTGCAATGACATACCTACGCAGGGCTATCTATTTTCTGCTGTCACTCAACTTGAAGGCTTGACCCACAGCTAAACAAAGTCAGTAGGACTCTTCAGAGTTTGGGATCAGGCTGATTTTCTTTCTTTTCTTTTGCTTTGCACTTAAAAAGAAAAAATAAATTTCCCCTTGACCTTGAAATGAAGTTTTAAAAGCTTGTAATGAACATATATCTGATAAAGACTTTCATGTCACTTATTTTAAAGTATACTTCAGTCTCTTGGATGCTTTTCCCCTAGGAAGGTTCATAGACCAGAGGTATTCCCAACTTATAATAGGGCATCCTTTACACTTCACTCTTAGTTACAATTGTTTAACCTTTCACTAAATGTTCCCAATGGCCGTGCTTGTTCTCTTGATCTGTTTTTCAAGAAGCAGAGCCAACTTTGTGGCTTTGCTATATGTAACTCTGAGAGACTAAGTCGGATAAAGTATTATTGAACGATTAGGATAATAGAATGGGAAGATGTTCGAAAGCGGAAGAGCCATACGTAGCTGTGGTTATAAGTGCATTGATTTTTAGCTTGATTGCACTAGGTTCTGCATGAGGTTGCTTTCTTATAGATTTTGCTTCACTTACAAGAGTGTAATTAGAGTAGTGTGTCACCTATAAGGATGAATGGATGGACATTACATTATTCAAGATCTCCCTTTTCACAGAGTGAGAATGCTGACTGAATCTGTGTTCAGAAGTACAAAAAATATCTTTATCCTAGTGATAATATCTACAGATGCCATCTGTACATCCATTTATCCAACAAAAAGAAAGAAATTGAAACGTGTTGAGAAGTACAGAAAGATATTGCAAGGACACATAGCATAGATACACTTAACAAAGCCTATCCTGACTGTAAAAAGAAATCTTCTTGTGAATCATTCAAAGGTATTGGTGCTGAGCTTTCTTAAGAAAAATGTAGAGAGTATATCCTCCTGCTATTTCAAGAAAACGTAAAAAATGCTGAAGAAAATTTTCAGCTGTTTTAATATTTACACTAATTGAAATGACAGTTTATTCCAGGAAAAGTTCTGATTCTTCAGTTTTAGGAATTAATGTTATTACCTGCATTTGCTATGCAAAAAAAAAAAAAAAAACATTACCTTTTCCCTAAATGACTGCAGCTTGCGTAATTAACTGCACTTATAGCTTCCTGTGTGTGGATGACTGTGATCTCACATCGTGCTCCAGAGTTTTGCTTTTTTAAACCACTCCTGATGAATACAGAAGGCAATGGAACATGTTTCCACCTGCTCTACAGTGGGGGAGACTGAATCCATTTCGGCAATTACAAAGTAGAAAGGAGAAATCAGTAATTAGTGGAACCGTGAATCACTGGTACAGTGGAAATTGGCCATTCCCAAAGTGCAGGCTGTTTCTACAAGTGTAGCTGAATCACTTGTTTGCTCACACCCCTCTCTACTTGCTTTATTTTTTACTCTACTGAGTGAACATTTTTAATACTCTTGGGAAATCTGTTTGAGGTAACATTTAGTATTTCAGCCACACGCATTACCTCACAACTTTCTGGAAAGCTCTGTGGACTTTAGGCTACTACCTGCCTCTGGCCCTGTGCTGCTCGGGGCTCGCAGGCACTCGGTGGCTGCACAGAATATAGAGCTCCTTTGTAAATGGTGATGGGCATGGTGGTGCAAGGAGACGGTACAGTGGGAAAGCAACAGACATGAGGGCTGGTGATCAGAAGGGACTTGAAAACATGAAAGAAATTAAGAAATTATCAGAAAGCTTGCTACTGTGAGTGAGGAGGAAACAGAGACAATGGCGAGGAGAGAGGCCACCCTTCACAGAGAGTGGAAGGGCAGGCTTGAGTATTTTTCCTGCTTCAGTGGAAAATGATCTGTCAAAATTTTATAGTGCTATCACCAATTTTCTATTGTAACCAAAAAGAGAAGAACGTTGGTTAGTTAGCTAGTTTTTCATAGTCCTAAATTATTCAAATCCCTTTACATCCCACATTGGTTATCAGTACCTTTTAAGAACTGTTTCTACAGCCCAATCTCATGTTGCTCGAGAAAACCTGATTTTACCTTCCAGAAGCTCCACTTCCTCTCATTTTCACCCAGAAATAGTAAAGTCATCTGCAGTTTCCCCTCACGTCATGTCCTACAGCCTGGAGAGATTTAAATGCAAAACCTGCAATCTAGGATTCAAAGCTTACTGGCCTCAGCCAATAAATTTCCCTGTTATTCCTACATTATTCTCAAAGGAAGCTAGTTAAACTCTGGTCTGGGAGTTTATTGCTGTCACGGAATGGGTCAGGGAACAGCTCTGAAGCAGCAGTGGTGCAGTACTTTGCTTTTCCTTCTGCACATCTTCAGCCTCGCCAGTGCAGTGAGATGCTTTTCCTACACTCACCAAGAAATGATATTTAGGAAAGGCAAGAGGAGTTTTTGTCAGCAGTTGTCACAGAGCATATGGCAATATCATGCTCAGTGATTAAGACGGAGAACAAAATCAAGTGTTGGTCCAAACACAGAATTTTCCATGTGGGAGAAATGTTGGTATTTCTGAACAGCTCTTTTATGCCAATGTCAAATTTCAGGGGTTTAGGGAAGTATGTTAAAAAATTATTCTTACATTAGTATGAGTAGTTTTGATAGAGCCTTCCTGGATTTTAAGCCCACTGAAAAGAAGAAACAATATTCTTTTCATTCCCTGAAATAAGAAATTTTGAAAATCTTAATTGTAAGATGGAGACAATAAAATAGAAAGTGTAGGCACTCTAATAAAATGCCCCTCTGCGTGGGCATCTTCTCTTTCAGAAGTGACTGAAATCGAAATAAAAAATATTCCCAAAGGCTTTGAGATGCAGTAAGACGACAATTCCTTTATTGATGCCATACAATTAATGTAAAATTATCAAAAATAGTATAAATTAAAAAGCAACTGAGTAACAAATTCTTAAAGACCGTTCAGAATTGAACACTTCTCAGAATGTTGGTATATTAGTTGAAATCAATATTATTTTGTGGAAATGAGTTTTAAGAACACCAAGTAAATGAAAAAAAAAAGAAAAGTTGGACCACAGCATATTTCAATAGGAGATTTGAAAATGCTTGTTTAATTACTATATGTTCAATAGCACTTCATTTTTCTTAATGCTCAGCTATCTGGGGTGTCTTGCTCTTTTACCACTGCAAATTACATTTACTGCAAATCTTGCTACTTAATAAATTGTTTTTAAATTCTGGTACATCTGCTAGCTTGGGAGCAGACTGTACTGAGACTGGTCTCTAGGCGACTTTAATTATGTTTTTCATTCACATGATGGAAATTCTTAGCCATCAGATGCCACCTGCTATCATTTTTATTTCCGCTCTTGTGAACTCTTGCTTAGGGCAGCAAAGGGAACATTAGCTGTCGTAAGGTGCAGTGTCTTAAAAGCTCTGCTGTTGTATTGCATTTGCAAAACCAGAACCAGATTCCCAAAGCTTGCGCTCAGTTGTTCTTTTGTCAGTAATAACAGCCAGAAGCCTTTCTTTTCTAGAGAAACAGCACAATTTTGACTTCACAACACTGGAAAATACAATTTCAATTTTCAACACAATTGTCTCTGATTCTTGAAGTTTCTGTTCTTTTTTCAGTCCTCTTCTCTTTTTCTTCTCCTATTTTTAATTACAAAATGAACTGAATACCTAAGTCGAAATAAAAGTTAAGAGCCAAGCAATGATACAAGATTTGTGTAAGTCTTATTAGAAACCTTCTTTGAGTCAGCTGGTAGAGCTGTGGTCACGTTGTGAGGCATCTTCATCACACAACTTATTTTCTTATTTATGTAGATTATTAGCCAATCAGGGGGGGTTGATTAGGTCAATTCTAGTATGTGATCATCAGCTAAGAGAGAGAAAAGGTAAATGATCAGTGCTAGATGAGGTTTAGGACGGGAATTCCTCCTTTAGTAACTGCTTAACACTTTAAATTTCTCTTTATTTTTTGATTCAGTGAGTCATGTCTTTCAGAGACAAGTAATGTAACGAATCTAGTAATTCCCCAGGATCTTGGTGCTTAGTCCAGATCAGTCAGTACAGAGGAATCCATGCATCCTTAGCATCCTTAACCTTAGCTATCAGGTTACACAATGTTTGATTAGGATATTAGCTACTGCTCAGTTTGGACCCTGTGGTAGCCAACTGATGCTGAAATTAGTTTGTGTTTGTAAATTTGATATTACCTTCATGTTCTCTGGTGAGCTTCCAAAGAGAAATGTTGTTTTAGGTACAACATATAAAATAATGCTTCCAATAGTAAAAGTGGGTTTTGGCAGCAATTTTAAACCATGCCTCATTAGCAGAACTATCAATATATTGTCTTTGAAATATTCATTTATCTGAATAACACTTCTAATTTAAGACTTTTTTATACACATATATATTTGAGTGACAGATTACTAGGAAGAAAAAGCACAGAAAAACCTTTCAAGAGAGTGCAATTGGAGACCCATTTATGTCCCTGAACTTATTTTTTTGTATAAAAGTTATAGGTTGTATGGAGCAGTTAAAGATCTGATGCTCTCAAATGTGCAATGTACACTGTAAACCCATTGCTAAAAAAGGTGTAAAAGTTTTGTGAACCCCAGATCTAGAATTCACCTCAGAGCAATGTTTGAAATATTCCATTTTGGAAGTTTGTTTAAACTCAACCAACCACACTCTGTACTGGAGCACTGGGGCATCCTTTGTCTAACGGCTTATTACCAACCTCCTAGGGACTCACTGGCATGAAAGGCACTATATAAGCTTAGAGGGATTTTTTTTCCTTGCCCCATGTGTAGTTTAGATGTCATTTGCAGTTACTGTGTACTGCTAGTTTACTTCAAAAGAATGCTGATCGAGGCCTGAGGAAAAGATCGAGCTATGTGCTAAAAAGAGGCAAAAGAATAAAGTACTGCTTTGCTGTTTCATTTAGATACATCAGTTCTGGCTGCCAGATGCTCATTCCTAGTTTGAATTCAAAATTGATCCTTTTAGCCTGTACAGATAAGAACAAAGTCAGATCATGTTTATTGAAATATTTGGTGGTTTTTAATAAAATAATAATAATAAAAAAAAATCACTTTAGTCTCTTTCAAGAACCAGTAAAAGAAAAACTTGTTCATTCACCTGGGAAGTGGGGAACTTGTACAACCATGCTTGCTTTTTGAAAATACAGACCAGAATACAACTGTCTTCAAATCTCCTGAGAATAACTGTAAAAAGAAAAGGGTGCTTCACAGTCCTCCACAGCTGACGAATGATTATGTTAGCTATGGTGCTTAGCCTGTTAAAGCCTCTTAAAGGTGCTTTCAAAAAAGCCCACGGGTAGGCTTGTGAGAGGTATCCAAAAACTTTGGATTGCTCAGTATTTGGGAGACCTACATAAGCCCTTTAAGAAGATCTGAATATCAAATGTGTCCTCGGCAACTTCTGAAAAATTGACTGACTCAGTTAGGGCACCAAATTACCAGAAGCATCAGATTTTGAAGTCTTATCTTCTATAGTAAGTCTGCTGAAGACTTTTTTATTGCTTTATGTTGTTGTAGAAGTAGGGGTTTTCTTGAAAATAAAATTCATTCCCTGTTGTTGGATATCAACTAATTCTGTCACCGATACCAAGGACAGTCACAATGCTTTTGACCGTGCTGCCAGTCAAGGCTGCTAGAGCACCCAGACTGATGTTCATGTGTTAACATGGGTCCTAACATGGATCCATGGAAGTAACATGGCTCCCAGGAAGTGTGGGTGTCATCCGCGTGTCATCCTTATGCCATCCAGTTGCCTTTCCTGTTGCCAGACTTCAGATGTAAAGTTTTAAAGAGAAAATAGCCTAAAGCCCTTGGGATTAAACTTCCTGGGCTGTGTTTAGGATAATGTTCATATGTTGCCTAACACTGGTGTTTGAAAAAGGTTAATTTCTTCTGGAAATTAACCAACCCCAACAAACAGACTCACCAAGAAGCCAGAGAGCTGCTTGTTGTTATTTTTAAGAAAAAGACAGTATGGCTATAAAAACCTGATGTTATACAAGCTGCCTTCCCCAACCACACTCAGAGTTGAAAGGTTAAACCCTAGACCTGTGCAAAACAAAAACAAATGAGACAAAATCCTCATTGACTTTAATTACATTAATATAACTCATTGTTCAATTAATTTTTTATATTATTTTCCTTTGAGCTGTTTAGTTAGATGCTATTTGTGCCTTGTAGCAGGTAACTGCATTTAGGGACTTCAGAAGTCCTCATCAGTTTTTCCTCCTTCTTTGAGATCTACCAATTGTTCAATCCTTTGTTCTTAGGTCATTTATTTCGCTCAAGTGTGAGGTGACTAGATGTAAATGTTATATACCTTCAAAGGAACCTCCATGGTTCAAGATCTTAGAAAACCTCCTCTGGACAATTCTCTCTAAATCGTTCCAGCCTCATTGCATAAGTATGGCTTTAGAAATCAAACTTTAGGCACCTTGGCTTGAAAAGAATAGCCTAAGAGTAAAAATATTTACATTTTCATACTATTGTGTGCTATTAGAACCAGCTATTGGTAATTTTTCTGCTCTTAAAAACCAAACCAAACCAAAACTACACCAAAACCCCCAAATTATAAGATTTTCTTACTGGAAAAATTGTTTAGATATTCACTCAGACTTTACTATATGTTAGGTATTTCAGATGACGGAAAAACACATTGATTCTTTTACATAAGTTATGGCTCCAAAATATATGAAAGTGTGTTTTCCTAATAAATAATGACTTATATGAAAAAAGGAAATAAAGAACTTGAGGGCTTTATTTAGATCCAGTCTGTTATTGTAAATGATGCTGCCAATTTATTTATTTTTTTATAACCTCCAGCAACAGAAGATTATTGTGATAAATGATTCATATCGCTGCAATATACACTTTTTAAAATTTCCATATCTGGCAACTAATAGGCACTTCTTGAAGGCTTCAATAGGCTCCTTAGCCAGATAACGTGGCTGAAAGCTGCCTCATGATTAATTTCATCTAAATGTGGTAATTATCATACTTTGAAGTAATGCCTGCAAAACATGCTTTCACAGAGAGTTAGTGGAAGCAGAGGATTAACCTAGAAACATTTCAGTTCAGAGCAGCATATCACCCAAATAGAAATGTATTTTCCCCTGAATTTTTCAAGACTTTTTATTAGACTACTTGGCAGTCATTTGCATTACCTTATCTCATATCACCTTTTTTTACAGCAACTTAGAGAGCAACAGAAACTGAAGCAACTTTGTCATATTATTAGTAATGGGATAGTCTTGGTTTTGCAAGCTGCTTATTTTGGCAGCTTCTGCCCTGAAGTACTTCTTGTATTAGTGTTTAAAAGCACAATTAATTGATCATTCATATATGTTGTGGACATAAGCATTATCCTGCCTATATTCTAGGCACACTATAGATTATTAGAGAGGATGTTAATTTCCTCACGGGCACCCAGAGGAGTAACTTCTATCACCACTCTGTGCACCTCTGCTTCCTGTCTCACAGGACCTCCATGAACTGTTTCTTACTTGTGCAGGTGAGACTAGTGAAAAAGATACATAAGGCCCCAAGTATGCTTATAAAAACGGCAGATTTTTGTACCCAGATAAAAACCCTGAGGTAGAATAGCGCCAAAAATTGTAATGGAGAGAGAAGCTGTCACTGAGTATTTCTGCCCACTTACACCTGCTTAGTAAAGATTCCAAATCTTCTCTCAGCCACAAGAAAAAAGTCCTACAAGTGCCACAAAGTGCCACAAAAATGCCACCTTAACTGAGGATGAGGGTGAACAGCTTAGTTAAGTCTCTCTGGTAGGCTGCCTGGCCATGCTGTATTTTGATACAGCCGAGATATTTTAACTTTATTTAAATCAAACAGGGATAGATTTTGCCTACTCTTATATGTAGGACTGACTGAGATTCTTCAGGTTCATAAGCTATTCCACATTGCCTCAGTTTTAGTAAGAGTCATATGTGTGCTGTTTTTCACACACATGAAAGAAATGCATTAAGCTGAACTTTAATTGAACATTGGGAAAAGGTTTGGAGAAGCAGGGATCTTTCCTTCAGGCTGGACTGGAGGGATGGCTCGGTTTCTCTCTCTTTGTTTTTAGCTGTAAAAATTCCATTTGTTTTGGCACGTGGGAAATACATGGCAGCTGGAGTTTTGGCTAGGTGTTACATGGAGCCTTCCAAAGTATGCCTCAGTGGTATAGTTGTCAACAACTGTAGGAAAATAATGCCTTTCATTACATGTCTCTATTCTTAGGCTCCTAGCGCATTGTCCCGTGCATTTGTGCAACTTGATGATGTGCACATGGTTCAGGTAGTACATGAAAGCCACAGTAACTCATCACATGTCAAATCTTGCATATTACAATATTGAAATTAAACAAAAATATTCACATTCACACAGGTTCTGTTGCATTTACACTTAAGGTTAAATTAGTACAACTGTACCGTGAAACAGAAGTGAACTGATTCACTGCATCAGTCAAATGCAATTGCAGCAAATAAGTGTTTCTCCTCTAAAGCACACACTGCAGTTTTCTGTCTACCTATATCCTTCCTATGTTTTTATGCATATGTGTTCTTTTATCTTACAGATAAAAAAGAAGCTGCTGTGTCCAAAGAACTCAAAAGTAAGAAACTACTGCGCCATAGGTTATGATCTTTTACATGTCATGTAGTTTCAAACAGCATGTTTCAATGATCCAAAATAATAGTTATTGAATTGTTGAAAATACAAAGAAGAAAGTAGCTACACCGTTTATAATTGAAAAATGACATGTTTAGACTTCAGCTGCCTCCTCCTTTCTAAATCCATTCTTATCCTACTTCTAATTCCACACTCCTCTCTGTGACTGACAGTTTTGCCTTCCCCTCTTTGCTATCACTGTCTTCAAAAACAAAGGTTTCATGGGGAAGGAAATGTCAAATGAGGTCTCAGCTGAACGTGCTCTCAGTGGCAGCAAGTTTGGTAAATGGGCTGAGAAGACTAAGAGTCCAACATGCTGAGGACCACCAACTTTATCTTCACAAATGCGAAACAAGGGCCTTGCCTACCTAGTTACTTCAGATTCAGAGAGAATGCTGAGGCTGAAGAGAGGCAGGGGCTGGGCTCTTCTGCATAAATAACCCAAAAAAATGCTCTGAGAACATGGTAGTGTTAACCAGGGAACTCTTACACCTTCCTTTTCTACAAATTTGCAAGCCTCAATGCCTCAACACAGTGAGGATAGTAAGAAAGTTTCACTAGTCAGACTTCATCTGCTCAGATCTCTGTTCTGAAAGTACAGTATATAAGAAAAATTAAGAAAGCTATGGGGTTTTGATATCTCATTCAAATTCATAATTAAAGAGTGCATTGACTCTCATCTCCATCTTTCAGACCTGTTTGGCAGAAGAATCCCCTGCCATCCTCAGTTTTGCATGAATTTATTAGAACACTTCTTTTGGCAATCAAGAAAAACTTATACCTTGGTTTCCCACTCAAATTTTGCAGAAACATTGAACAAAAATTCAATGGACTTACTCTACAAGTAACGTCCTGTTAGTGAACTAACTGCCTGTTTGCAAGCAGATCTTAAAGGATCTATTGGTTTGGGCACATGATTCTTCTCATGGGAGAACTCCCCAGCAGCTGCCACGGCAAAACTTCCCAGCTCCATTGCATGAGTGAAATTTGCAGGGTGAAATTATTGGCTGAAACTTGTTCATGTAAAGATGCAGTCATTAACACTGAAATAATTTGTGAATTACAAACTAAAAAACATATGCTTCCAAATAAAGTTTAAAACATTTGACACTTTTGTTTCTGTGCTACTGAAAAGTTAAATAAATAAATAAATTACAGGTTTTAGTCAAAATTTTTTTCCACAAATTTAATTTTTTTCCTCAATTAAAATTATTTTAGTTGCTCAGAAATGAAAAATTTCAAATGAAAACAAAAATCTTGGTAGAACAAAAAGAATCCTAAATTAATTTGTTTTCACAGAGGTTAAAAAAAAACAAAATCCCAAAAAAAGCCTTGGTGGAGAGCAAGCTCTAGATGAGAGCTCAGAAGGGAATAAATGCAGGAGTTCTGCAGTTTTATATTAAGTCCATCTTGTCACTTGTAGACTATGTGCCCTTCCAGTACCTAAAGGGGGCCTACAGGAGAGCTGGGGAAGGACTTTTTACTCGGGCATGTAGCGATAGGATGAGGGGGAATGGCTTTAAACTGGAAGAGGGCAGGTTCAGATTGAACATTAGGAAGAAGTTTTTCACTTTAAGGGTGGTGAGGCACTGGAACAGGTTGCCCAGAGAGGTTGTTGAGGCCCCATCCCTGGAGGTGTTCAAGGCCAGGCTGGACATGGTCTTAGGCAACCTGGTCTAGTGGGAGGTGTCCCTGCCCACAGCAGGGGGATTGGAACTCGATGATCTTCAAGGTCCTTTCCAACCTAAACCATTCTATGATTCTATGATCTCCTGCTGCTTCTGTAGGAACTGGCACTCAGGAAAGTAATACTAAGGAAACTCTTCTTCAAGACCTTCTAAATGTTTTCCTGAAGGAGGGGTGAGCACCCCAAGTAATTACAATGCTGTGATAATAACTAAATTAGGATATAATTATCTGCTGCAGACTTTTAAATGGATGGAAACAAAACAATCCCACACATGCAAACTATATTTTGTTTTCATTCTGTTTCACAAGACAATCTGATGCATCTTTTATGAACTTCTCAAAAGACTGGAGGGGAAGAACTCAAAATTACATTCCTGATTTAGCCATATTCTTTTTCTTTGTAATAACACAGTGACAGATGTGAAGGATTAACTAACGTTTTTTTGGCATTCTGTAATTCAGATTGTGATTAAAATGATTAATTATTTCCTCTTACAGTATGGGAATGTGAATTTTAAGTTAGAAAATCTTCTAGCTGATATAAAAATATCCTCTATGAAAGTCAGTGGAGTTTAGTTTATGGCTATTTTTTAAATTATTGTGGTTTAAGTACAGTCTGTTTTAGTAGTTCCTGAGGATAAAAACAATTAACTAAGCACTGGTAAAGAGTAAATAAATCCAGTAGGCTAGTTGGGTTCTTCTGTCCAGGGCTGAGATTCTCCAAGTCTGCTAGGGGATGCACATACCCTTCAACATTTGGAACTTCATTCTGCAAGGAAATGTCCTACTCCAGCAAAGACAGGATAGTGCAAATGTGTCATGGAAAGATCAAGACCAGAAGTACTACATTTAAGCAGCCTGAGTGGGCCTGATTCTCTGCTAGGAGGACCAAGCAGTTGCTCTTTCAAGCGCAGGATCAAACATGAAGTTGTTTTCCTAATGCTCCACCATTCCTCAGGATGGAGAGAGAGTCCTGGTGTAACCATGTGTCCGTGAATGACTTTGCAGAAGTAGCCTGATTTCATTTTTTCTCACCAGGGAGGTTCATAATAAAGGATGCCACACTGAATAGCTGTGGGATCTCAAGAGGCTCCACTGCTGAATTCACAGACACTCGCCAGCTGCTGTAGGCTGGTTCGGGACCTCCTGCTCTCATAGCTGCAAGACCAAATGCAGAGGCTCCCAGCCCATAGCTGCTGCCTGAGCAGCTATGGGCTATGCCTGAACCCCTAGATACCTGTTTTGCCCTGCTTTGCCAAGAGATATTGAATTACTAGGCAGAAAAAGCTAGAAGAAGGGAGGCAGTCCCTAACGGCAAAAGTTTACTAGCCCTTCGGCTGGTTATTTTGTTGATGCCTTTGAGTTTATTGAAGGCAACTCAGCTCTTTTCTGTTTGGTTAATCTCTTTGTCTAATTCTTCAGTGAAAAAAATTGCTACAGGCTGTACCTCATTGGAGCCTTTCCACAAATCTCTGTTTGTTTTTTTTTTTTTTTAAGATATAACACTTTGTAGTAATTGGTTTAATTTGTTCTTTTTTTTTTAAGAACCAGCAAAATCTCCTGCAGCCAAACCAGCCACCAAAAAAGCAGCAGCACCAGGTAAAGGAATAAAACGTTCACATTCAGTGTATTTCTTGTACTCTTGAACCAGTTCATTGCATCGTAGCACCATCTGCTGGATTATACAAAAGCCAGTGGTTTGGGTTTTTTTGTCTGTTTGCTCTAAATTATTGTGATAGTTTATATATACAATCTTTGTTAAAAACAAAAGCATTTTGCTTTTGATCTCTAGCATTATGGTTGCTTCTTGTCCTCTCATGGCAGCTATGAGGCGCCACATTGGGCCATTCTGCAGGGTTTGAGACCAAAAAGCAAATCTGAATCTAAGGACCGATTTTAAAGCAGTATATTACAGAAATGAGTTTCCATGTGAAGCTGTATTTGAGCACTTCAAGAAGAGGATCTGATTTTTCAAAGTGCTGGTCTCACAGTAGGTTCTACAAAGATTAAACTCTTAGAGAAGCATAAATATGCGCTGAAAAGACAAGAAAACTTTTTAAAAACAAAATAATGGCACAAATTTGCATTTGAATTCAGACTGAATTGTAAAAATCTACCACTTTTTATTGATTTCTGATCTCTCTGCTTCACAAACATCTTCAAAAATGCCACATCACCTGTCTGCTTAATTTAATAAAACCCAGTATAATAACAATCTAAATAATCAAGATGTTTGTACTTTTACTACATCTTAAATTAACTTAAAAAAAAAAAAAAGGTAATTTGCCCGTGAAAATGTAATCAATATAAAACTGTAATATTATTCTACTCTAAAATAGGGTGGTGATGCTTCACCAGGCTCTGTGCTGCTGAGCTGTGTCTGGTGCTGTCATCGCAGAAACAGCCAGCCCACTCCCTCTGCTGCTTCTTGCCTCCAGCTGATCCCACTGTATGTGGCTATGTGGATCTCAGTGGATCTGGGATCTTTTTCTTTTCTTTTTTTTTTTTGTTATGATTGTTCTCTAGCTGTCTGTCTTATTCAGACTTTTTCAGTGGTCTGTCTCAGAGATCTCATCCACTGAATAAGGGAAAGAATAACTTGCATCAGTAGGGGAGGCTGGGAGTTGGTCAAGGATCACTGCAAGCCAGGAACATCTTCAGTTGCCTCTACTACAACAGGACTTGCAGACTGGAATTGCAACCAATATAGGCTATCGTAGGTCATATTGTACAGCTGTACAATGCATGTACTGTGTGAATCTGGCCTAAGAAGCGCCATTTCCCTGCGTGTGCTCCCAGTCCCCACCTGCTATGTTTGTTTGACACCGTGTTCAGTTGTGCAAACACAACTGGGAGAGCGGTGTAAACCACACCATTGCCATGGCTTAGAGCTGAAAACCGTCCTAGAAATGTGTGTGTTTGTGTCAGGGTGTTCAGTCTGGATCATTTCAGTAAGTCTGGCTCCACAAACATTTATATGTGTAACTGATAATTTCTTAAAGCAGCTTTGTTGCCAAAGTGTGTTGTATAGCTAGACCCTTAGATGTCTCGACAGTACACTGCAGAAATCGTTATGTTAGTACCATATGCTTATAATTAATTCATTCCACCTGCTTGCATCCAATATTTGTGTTCATTTTTGAAAAATATTCCAATGAGTCTGCTTGTTGGCAAGAACGGTGATGACAGTAATCTGCTTAAGATAAAGAAAAGGGGAAAAACTGGCATGGCTTATTATGGAAAAAAAAATAGTTTGTCTGTTCTGACACATTTCTAAATATCTAGTTTGCCTTAAAAGTTATAAAGAGCAGTAGGCTTTGACTTCTACATTTTTATTTCCCCTCTCCAAATGGCACTGTTCTCTGAAAATTAATTTACCCCCAGAATAACTCACCATAGCAAAATATGAAATATGCTTGTTTGGCAACATCATAACAAGACTGCTGCCTATTAGTACAGTAAATTAAATACATTATCCAATTTCATATTTCATTTTCTTCCACATATCTTATTACATCGCAACCTGTACCCCAGATTGCCTAAAGCTGAAGGTTTGGTCCTGTTAACAGTCTGAACAGACTGAGAGCACAGCTGGTCATCTTCCAGTGCTTCCACATCACATATGTTCCTGGTCTTAATGTCACTGGTGAAGAAAACCCTGTCTAATACACTGTGCACTATTTTTATCTCCATATATTTATATGGAGAAAACAAAGAAAATGAATGTGAAATGTCTATGAGAGCTTCTGCATCTGGAAACTGATGGCTGCTCTAGGAAACTAGCCTCAATCAATATCCGTTACTTGATTTTCAAAGTGGATATTCTCAAATGTAGTGTTTTCTCTAACTGGAAAAACTTACCTCTCTGGCACCCATCTGAAGCTGGGCGGGAGAGCACAGTATTTGACTTTAAAGCAGAACAGTTTCATAGAGACATGCAAGTGATGTTATTCTGCAGGGAGAAACCAGAGTTGAAGATATTTTGTGACACTAGCCTTCTTCAGTGATACTGTCTCGTGATGTCACCATCCCAAATCCCGCTGTAGTTTCAACTTCTTTCACCGCGGTGCACCGCCTCCCCAGCTGTGCCAGCGGGGCAGGCCTGAGAGTGCCCTAGCCTAACAAAATATCTGTCTGTCGTTTTCCCATGAGGAGGGGCGCAGGTTTCTTTCATGGGATTTCCTCAGGCACTCCGTGTGTGCTGGGCCCAGCGAGTTCCCTGGAGGGTTTCTCAGAGCCAGGGCTGTAGGTGCTGAGCACCTGCCTCATCCTGCCATCCTCTGGCAGGACAGGACAGGCAGCTGGGAGGGAAACCTCCTCCCTCGCCCCTGTCCCCGTGGAGGCCTACCTGGGAAGAGCTCCCACATTGCACCGAGCATCGCGCCCTGCAGCTATTGCCAACTCTGCCAGGTCAGAGGTCCCAGTGTCAGCGGTGGGGCACTGGCACATCACACCTCAGCTTGGTGAGTTTGCTGGGTTTCGTTTGGCACGGTGAGGAGAGCAAGCGCAAGGCAGTGCAGGGCAGGAAGGGAGCCCGTGAGACAGGCTCAAACCACGCAAGGAGTTCTTGCAACCAAATTAGCAGAAGGGTGACTAAGATTCCTGGCAGGCAACGAGGAGCCTTGGTGCCACTGAGCCCTACACGCTCCCGCAGCTTGGGTCAGGGATGGGTACAGCTCGTCTCTGAGTCCCTCTCATGGGACAACCTCACATTATAGGCAACGGTCCTGCACCTTCTTTAAGCACCAGTGATAGTGCTTTCCCCCGATGATTTGCCTGATTTAAAAATCAGATCTAACTCTTTTCAACACCGTAAAAATTGAATCCTAATTGCAGCTTAGAATTTCCCTGGAATGGTCTTGCGATTTTTAATTTAATTTTACAGTATGTTTAACAGATTTTGTACTGTCACTTAACTGCCTAATTACTGATTTTTAATGCCTAATTTTTTCCATCTTCTCCTCCACACACTGAAAAAAAAATCTTATTCATTGCTCCCTTTGGGTCCATAACAGAAACTCTTTTTGAGCACCATTTATCCCTTGAAAATCAGTGAAATTTAGTTGAGACCCAGAAAGAGTAAAATAAGTAAGACAGATAAACAGCCAATTTTAAGTGTGTAGATGTCAGCTGCATCCAATCTCCCAAACTGACTCTGTCATTTGTGCTAGAATTATTATTATTTTATTATTCCTCTGATTTTTCCACTGTTGGTAAGAAGAAGAAGAAGGAAAAAAAGAAAAAAAGGACATTATATAGGAAACTATATGGGAAATCAGTTGATGAGGTAAGTACATAATATTAGAACACATATATACACATATATTAAAAAACCTGGTCAGAGGATCAGTTGAAGAGGTTCAGATCCCTCTGCCTAATGCAGGAAGAACTACTGGTTCTACTGGTAACGGGCGACATTTACTTAACAGACAAATTATTTTAATTCTTGGTTCAAGGTGAACAACAGCACCTAAAATGGCAGCAGGGAAGAATCTTTGTACTTGCCATATGGTGTAACCAGTGCTACGCTACTTAAAAAATGAATAAACAACACAAAGTTTATGGGACAGCAGGTATGCTTTGAAATGGAGAAAAGGTTGACTAAGGAGCTGGGCTGGTTGGTTGTCTTTTAATGATCACCTATAGGACAGAGTGCATAGAAAGAATGCTAAAACCATGTAAATGTTACAAAAGACTGAAAAAAATCAATTGAATAATTTACCAACACAGTGGAACAGGCAAATTATCATGGACTCTTTTTCAGGTTTCTCAGTCATGTAGGTCTCTCAAGTCACAAGTCAGGGATGTGTTTTACTCACACCACCACATACCCTCCATCATCCATCTATCTTCTTATTCTCTTATGTAGATATATCACCCAAGAGAAGAGACATCAAAAAACAGTGTAAATTGTATGTTATACACCCTCATATAAGTATTTTTGGAAAGAGAGGAAGAGTGTTTCTTCCTCTTTCTCTCTCACTATAGGTGGGTATGGCACTAGTAGAGTTTGCCATCCTGCAGTCTCTTCAGGATCTTATGTCTCAGTGCCCTTGTGTGCCCTGAAATTTCTCTTTATAAGCAGCCACTGCCCCTAGTTATCATCTCTGAGTGTATTTCTGTGATACAGCTGCTACCAAGAAAATTCTGCTGGTAGCTGGAATAGTCTGTTCAGTTTTCTAGTCCCCAGTGTTAACTCTCTCAGACTCCTTCATAACACATGGACATTCTCAGGGTTTATTTTCTGGGTTTACAGTTTAACTCTTCAGGGACAAACGATAGAGGTAGCTTATTGCATGCATATGGATAGGCTTTGCAGTTTATTTCCGGATTAAATAAATCTTCAGTCAGGTAACAGGTGAATATGCATTGGTAAGCAAAATAACAAAACTCTACTTGTATAAATGCTGCTTCTCAGTGTCCTTGCGTTTAGGTTCGGGATCATTCTGTAGTCCTTTTCAATCACAGATGTTTTCCATCCAGTAGGGTTAGTATATGTCTTCCTCTCTCCCATCTTAAGCTTCTGACTTACTCATTTTCCTTCTGTTATTAAAGAGACAGTTGGAGGCTTGGCTGTCTTTGCACAGTAGGTGGAAGTGATCTGATCTCAGTTCCTAGCAACCTGCAAAAGGATAGGAGAAACCGGGTCTTGGTCCTTACCTTTTGTCCCAGAATGTTTCCACCAGTGTTAGCGAAGCCGCACAGCTGAGACTTCTCCTGGTTTGCCAGGAATGATTTATATCCTCAGCAGGTAAAACCTTGCTGCTGTTGCAGCCCATCACTCAGCCATTTCTTAAGATGTACAGGAATCTATTATGTGAATGGAGACGAATTCCACAAATCATTCCAACCCACTGACATTTTCATCCCAGCTCAAGTATGAGAAAATCATGCAGACAAGGAGGTTTTAAATTGTCTGCAGGATTACGTAAGATGGATCGTTATCTAACTCTCAATGGGAAAGGAAAAATGAATTCTTGAGTTATCACAATATACGCCCTCAAAGGGAAGAATTTTCCAATGTTAGAAGATTCTACTTTACAACCTTGAATTCTTTACATACAGGATTATTGTAAATGGAGCATGAAATGACTTATTTTACACTAAGCTTTCTAATCTGAAATCCAGTTTTTATGCAATAAATTTTAAAATATTTTTGAGTAAATGGCCTAGAATTCAGGATATTTTTGCTACTTTTACTAGGATGTTGAAATGCCCAGTCTGATAGCCTGGCATAATACAGTTGCATTTATACCTTCCTTACAGTATCCTCTGTTTCAGGATCATATAGATTTAACATAATTTCCTGTAATTCCTTTCACATCACAGTGAACTCTGAAGACACTTGTACTAAAAATGCAGCCTTGTTTCTTTTGTTATTACTAGATGTTATTAAACGCCACAGTCCATTCAATGCAATGCAGCAAAGTACTGCTGTATTACTAACACGAAAATGGCATTACTTAAAGAGCAAGGCAGGGGGAGCAAGTTAACTACAAAAAAAAAAATTATTTAATACATGAAAGTAACAATAATGGGAATAAAAGAGGGTCAAAATTAAATGCTATTTAAATACAAATCACAGCTAAAATGATTATTTAAGTCCACTCTTTATGGAAAAGGCATTTTAAATTGTTTTGTTCTGAGGCTGGCAATCTTTCATAGCCCTGAAGTTGTTTCATGATTTAAGTGCACTTTTGGCAAGAATTGGGCCCAATTTCAGCAAAGCACTTAACATTTCTTTAACTCTATCTTGAGTCAGCAAAGCATTTAAATGCATGCTTAAACTTTGTTGAAGCCTTTTGGAAGTTGTACCACCTCTGCTTTGGTAGAAAGGGAATAGATGGGCTTCATCTTGATCACTGAGAGCATTATGAAATTACCACTTGATTTTTAGGGGAGCAGTGATGTGGACTAGTAATTCCTATACTGTATATGATTTTATTATATCTACAATATACGAAGTTTTTGGATATGTCAGTGCTATGTTTTAGAGAGAGACCAAGTGGAAACACAATATGCTTCGCTGTGATGTTTCTTAAATATGAATTTTCTCACATCATCATACAGGTCTACCTCAACTGCAGATTTGAAAGTTTCTGTATGAATAAGCTTCAGTCCAGTGTCATAAGTATAAAACAAGTCATTACCAGTGCACAGTACTACTTTAGTCTGCAGAGTGACACAAATAATCTGATGATTGGGCTTTGAGTGTCCAAGTTTGGATCTTTAAATATTACAGAAATAATTGTTAGTGGGTTTATTTCATACATACAATAGACTCCTCCCAGCATTTTATTGACTCTCTGAGATGCACACTTCTCCTAGGACTTTCTGTCAATGTCCTCCTTCATAATGCTGCCTCTACAAATACACTCTGAAGAAGTCACTTGTCTTGGTTAAGGCAGTCAAAGAAGCCTTTTGAAATATTTAACCACAGGCGCCTCCTTTGACTTGTGCTCTGAGAAAAAATATACACCAAAGCTTTTGTTCACTCTCTCATTCGACCCTACTCCATTGGGCTAACCAATATCAATACACAGCTGTAAGTCAGGAGCTACAGCTAAACCTAAGGTTATTAGCTTCCAATTGAATTTATTCATTTAGGATCTCATTGTATTAATGTTTAGGGTCTATTGTTTTTGTTACTGTATTAGTTGATTTAACCTGAAGATCATGTTTGCCTAATGACAGGTAAAACCTAGAACAGGTATTTACTCCAAAGTTTTCTCTCTCTTCTGAAATATCTGTTTCAGACTCATATTCTCAATGGGTTACAGAGCTTGAAGCAGAAGTCCTTCCCTTGTCAAAAAAAAGGTGGATTATAAGCAAGTTAAAGCATGGGCAAGTAGTAATGGCTGAGCACTATCCAAGCTATGACCAACCTCAGTGAGTATGCTCTTGCCATAAATCATTTACCAAGTAATATGAGTCATTTTACCTAACAAAGAGAGTCTATTAAGAAAACTGAATTACTTTCACCTTGCTGTGGTCTATGAGCATATGTGCAATTGCTGCATCTGATCCCATGTTCAGTAATTTGCCATGTTTCTTGTTGCCATCCCTTGAGAAGTTTCACCTGTAGTAATGTGTACATGCCTCCCTGGAGGCGCTCCTGGTTCAAACAGATATGATTCAACACAAGATTTTTCTAAACCCAATACAGTGTCTTTCTACTCATTGGCGATTGACTTGAAATACTCTACATCTAAGTAGCTTAGCCATCTTAGTCCTCAAAAGGCTGGAAGTACTCCTCAGATCCCTATATAAAAGGAAACAGTTTAAGCTTTTTCATAGGTAAAGATCTACTGGCAGACACTAGCTCTCTCCATTAAAGAATCACAGCATTTTTTAAAATTACTTTGTTTGCCAGCTGAGCCTTAGCCTGAATGCCCATGTCAGAACTCCTGAGACTGGTGAAGTTGTTAATTTGTTCTTAAAACAAACTAGTGATAGTGACAGGCATTAAGAACTGATCTTTTCACAAGGGCTCTGTTCATAATGTGTAATGTTTTCACAAAGTGCTGTTCACGGGTGGTACATCAGCTTTAAGCTCAGGCAATTCCCTAGTCAGAATTGTCGGATTAACCTAATTTTCTTTTTAAGGATTCTAAATCAAAAATATTTTTATTTCAATGGGAAATTAGGCATCTGTAGTCTATGAATACATCCGCACTGTGTATTGGTTCTGCTCCTTCTGATGGGAAACCATAAGGCCCACACGTTCCCCTTCTCATATGGTAAAAATGGTGTGTTGTTTTCCTCAGAGCAATCAAATATACTCTACATTTACATAAGTACGTGCTTCAAGAGTGTTGAGTGGAGCAACTGATTTGTCTGCGATTTGAGTCCTTGGGGTATGTTTTTCCTCTGAGAGGAGCTTTGACAGGCTGGCAGGACAGACAGCAGAAATCTGCATTCTTTCCATTTTCCCTTTATGAAGGTTCCTTTTCTCTTCATCATCACAACTTTTTCAGAAACTAACAGAGCATTTCAGACTCTGGAGAGGAAAAAGTACCTATTTGCTGAGAGATAGCTTTGTCTTTAGGCTTCGATATAATTATACTGGAGCCTTGTGGAAAGAAGGTGTTTGCTTTCCCTCTGTGTTAACGCAACCTGATGTTCTAAAAAAGAAGACAAACTTTCTGCCTACTCAAGTATGGGAAGATAGATTCCATCAGTTACAAAGAAGGATCTCAAATTTAAGAATGACCCCAGCTTCTAAGCCTCACATCCTAGGGACAGCACTCAAGGCATTTTGATCACCTTTTTTCTTTTTTCCATCTAGCTTGCTGATGAGTAAGAAAAGGTGTACTAGACTTGAATGAAGGTTTCTAGCAACCTGTATTCAAGTATGTCCACACAACATGGAAGACCGTGTACTGTTACAGTTATTCTAACTTCAAGATGGGTTTTTTGGTTGTGTACACCATCTGAGGAAAAGGCAGAACCTGTTGACTTCTTGAAAACATAAAGAGGGGTGTACCAAGGTATGACCAGTTCAGCCTCTTTGTCATAACAACTTTAAGAGCAAAACTGATATACAGTGATGTGGGAAGATTTTGAAAACACAACTGTCAAGCTTGCTTTGCTGAGGACTGACTTCATACACCCAAAATTAGGGACCTTGGCTGATTTGGTGGTGTCTATCCTAATACTAGCTTCCTCTCTGAGTTTTAGTCATTCATCCAGAATGATGCATGAGCTGTGTTAAACAAGCAGTGAGTTCTATTAAAATGAGGCTAAGGCAACTAGTGAAAGCAAGTGTTTGGATATGAGACAGCATCTCCATCACCTGTGCCCTATTTATTTATTTATTTATTTTGCTAAGCAAAACCACTAAAGTATAACCCTCCAGCATCAAAAGCTTGAATAAAAGTATAATTCTTTTCAGAAAATCTTTTTGGCGGCTTCTACTTTACTCAGAGACCCTGAGACATTCTTCAGTGGTAAACACTTCCATCCTCAGTTTTAATGCCATTGCTTTCTGCCCATGAAGAAAAGCTACAGACCCAATAGATTGGATTGATGATACCAAACTGGGAGGCATGGCTGACACTCCAGAGGGTCGCGCTGCCATCCAGCATGACCTGGAGAGCTGGGCAGAGAAGAACGTAATGAGGTTCAACAAAACCAAGTGCAGGGTCCTGCACCTCGGGCGGAAGAATGCTAGGCACCAGTATAGGGTAGTGGTGGACCTGCTGGGAAGTAGTTCTGAGGAGAAGGATCCAGGGGTCCTAGTAGACAGTAAATTATCCATGAGCCAGCAATGTGCCCTTGTCGCCAGGAAGGCCAATGGAATCCTGGACTGCATAGGGATGAGTGTGGCCAGTAGGTCGAAGGAGGTCATTCTGCCCCTATACTCTGCACTGGTGAGGCCACAACTGGAATACTGTGTCCAGTTTTGGGCTCCCCAGTTCAAGAGGGACAGGGAACTGCTGGACAGAGTCCAGCATAGGGCAACTAAGATGATTAAGGGCTTGGAGCATCTGCCTTATGAGGAAAGGCTGAGAGAGCTGGGACTCTTTAGCCTGGAGAAGAGAAGGCTGAGGGGAGACCTTATTATGGTGTACAAGTATTTAAAGGGTGGGTTGAAGGAGGATGGAGACAGACTCTTTCCAGTGGTTCCCAGTGACAGGATGAGGGGCAACGGGCACAAGGAACACAGGAAGTTCCGTTCAAATACACGGAAAAACTTCTTTACGGTGAGGGTGAGAGAGCACTGGCACAGGCTGCCCAGGGAGGTTGTGGAGTCCCCTTCTCTGGAGATTTTCAAGACCCGCCTGGATGCAGTCCTGAGTAATGTGCTCTGGGCAATCCTGCTTTGGCAGGGGAGTTGGATTAGATGATCTCTGGAGGTCCCTTCCAACTCTGAAAATTCTGTGATTCCATGACTGAAAGCACTTGCGTTTCATCCAGGTCTCTTTTCTTTGTTTACTTTGCACAACATTTTCCCAAAATATTTCCCAACATAGTAGCAGATTTCTAATACAAAAATACTGATACAGAGCTGTCTCCTGCTTTCCTTTTCTTCACAGAAAAACTGTTTGTTACCCCCCTTAAAAGATGTTCATTTATAGAGGAGCAGGTATATGCGTGGCACGGTCTCACCAAGTAAGGGGTTTACTTGGTGTGTAGAAAGAAACATTGAACAAGTACTTCTTGGGAGCAGGAGAACTGGAAAAATCTTGTTTCATGCAAAACTTGCTCATGTGGATTATCTCAGGTCTAATAAAACGACTGAGCTCATATTGCAACCTTTCCCTTCAACAAGAAGGACTGAAGGGGCCTTTTTTGTATCTAGCTGCTTATTTTCACAATATTGTTAATGAAAGGATATCTTGGAGAGCTTTACCACCCTGTCTCATTTTTTTTTAATTAACCAACATGATATGAAGGTCTGAGAAGGGAAATGACAGGCATATAGCCTATAAAACCAAGATTACAAGATTGTAAGACCAGGCTAACTTTCTGCTCTCTAAGGATTTAAGTATTCAACGCACTCAATAAATATGACAACAGTAGGCTTTAATGAATATAAAACGAGATGCATTGAAATGCTTGTGGCAAAAATTAAACAACAGTACAGAAAACACCGCTTTTAAGCAGCTACCGAGTGCAAGCAGAATGGTGTTGGTTATTTAATATGTGGTGCATACCGCAGAACAGCAAATCCACTTGAAATACCATTTACTTGAACTTTTTCTCAGTCTGTGTGATTCCATATAAACATTTTATTATTATGAACACTTTTTGGACATGAATTCTTTATCTGAATTAGGATATAACACATACACATGCACACATACACATGTACGTGCACACACACACATGTACGTGCACACACAACTATACAAATTAGGATGGGATATCAACTGTTGTGTCTTGGCAGATGGCAGAGGGTCACAGTTTGTGACTATCCATCCTGTCAGTAAAGATTAAAGTGCACCACAGCAAGTGTGCCCAGACTGGATGCTTTTCAGTACTTTTTGCACTTTAGAGAAAAGTGTGGCTTAGGGAAGGGCTCCAGAGACAGGTTCAGGTTCTCCTCTGTCTCCCATCTGCTCCAGTGGTGTCTAGGAGTATGTCACTAGTAATGAAACAAAAAATACATTTATATGGTTTTATGGGCATGTCATACATAACTTTGCCAATTTTCATTAAAAAAGAAAAGCCATTTGTTGAAAGCACCAGAGCTTAAAAAGATGGTGAAATGTCAAACTAAGTCAAATCTCAGTTCCATGCATGGTAGAGAAATAATACATCACCAGCAAGTTTCCTGAACAAAATCATGTTGGATAGTCTCATAAACATACAAAAAGGTTTAAAGATAAAAAGAATTACAAATGTCATGGCAAATGCCTGACGCGTCTACACTTGGCAATATACTTTCATGTGTCATACTAACTACTCACTAGTAACCAAAAAAAAAAAAAAAAAAAAGAAAAAAAAAAAGACATTGAGATCAAGCAGTGACAATCTGTAACCAAAAGGAAAGCTGTATGTCCGAACTTCCCTGAACTTTATGGCTCATGTAATGAAACGTTTCAGTTCATTCCATTAAAACATCAGAGCAGGAATCCCCTGAAATTTCATAACATGTCAGATTTCCCCAGAAATGCTTGATGTTAAATCCTACGTTTCTATTTTTTTTTCTTTTCCCCATGGGAAAGGATCTTATTTCATATGCCTCTGGAAGTAAAACTATTACAAAAGAGGCTTTGTAGAACTTTCTTAATGTTTGCAGTTTTAAAAAACAGGAAATAAAGCTAAATAAATAGAAATTTTTATACTGAGTGTTATTACCGTCATACTGTTCCCTGATCTCATGTGAGCTGACAGATCTTAAAATGAGAGGGAAAAATAATTGCCTCGGAACTACTAAAGTCATAATTACATTTCCTTCAGTTTCCAGGAAGCAGTCCTGAGCAATAGAAAAACAGAAAACCCCACGGAACCAATCAAAATTCTCATTTCACAGAATGACTCCTAAAATATCTGTATGAAATTGGATACTCTGAAGAGCACTTGGGCTACACAAAACCAAAGATGCAGCTGTTGTTATGATTAAGCTCATTGAGTCAGCCAAACTACTGAGTCCCAAACTTCTGTCCTCTCACTTTTTTGCTTATATTTCTCCTATTTGACCTATACTAGGGTTGCCACTCCATGTAGGATGGCCATCAGGAAAATACAATATTTATTCAGGCAATAAACTATGTAATGCCAACTTGCTCTCTACCATAATTTTTCCATATTGCTGGGAAAATCGTATTCCCGGCTCATTGCTTTGCCCACATCAACCTGCTTCATGACCATTTCCACTCAGTCTCACCTCCCATATAAAATGTGACTGTAAAGCGCCGATGATATTTTAAATATATATATGTTATATAGTAAAAACATTAAAATGTGCTCTATATAACCATATTAAAGCTGGGTCCCTGATTTCAGTCAAATACTCTTGATGCTTTAAAGTATGCATTTTGGCCAAAAGATATTGCTTATGAAAATGTGATGAAATTCCATCAGTATTTTTGGTAAAGACAGAAAAATAAAATTCCAATTTTTTTTTTAAGAACTCTGAGCAAAATTTTACTTTAGAAACTACATTTTGCTTTAATATATATATATATAAGCTGGCTTCTCAGATAGATTTAACAACTCAGACAAAAATGAATATTTTATTTCAGATAGAACTATATGTGTTGCTCAATACAAATTTACTGGGAATGGAGCAATGGAGTATGGAGCAATGACATATTTTGTTTAAAGCTTAGCAATTGTAGGGTTTTTTTATATTTCAGGTTAGCCTGCCCTTTCTAATATCAATTATTTTCATCGCTCTTTTAAATGTCCACTGTGCATTCAGTATTAATATTGAATATGAATTAATATTTAATGTGAATATTACTCATATTAATGTTATTGATCTATATATATTGGCAGTTCTTGTTCCTTTTTGCTTATTCAGTTCAAGGATAGTTCAAATTTAAGGATAGGCTTGCTTTTAGTGAGGGTAAAACATTCAGAATCACTTTGAACGTGGAACTTTATATCTTGATTCTAGAGTGGAACCTGTTTAAACATTAATATTCCCTAGCTGTATACTACAGCATTAATACAAATATATGCTATAATAAGCATGGAGAAAATATAATCATCAGATACCGCTAAGCAATGAGCACGGGCAAATGTATGTATTTTATAAAAACTGCCTTTATCTTGTAATCAGTCAGCTCAGATATTCTTGAATTGGAGTAATGCAGCTGCGTGTATCCAAACCTGCACACCAGAACCTTTGCATATGCTGTTTAAAGGTATCTGCAGACATCATCTGCAGACAGCAAAAGCTTATCTGTATTTTTGCTGCTGTGAATGTCAGCCCTGGCTGGTAGATCCCGCTCACTTTCTGAGACACACACTCAGCCTATGCTTCTGGTAGGCCGCCTACGCCTCTGGTAGGCTGCCTACTCCTTCTCTGAGGGGGTTCTGAAGCACCTCCTGGCAAGATGGAAAGAGCTGTCACAGAAACTACCAGTAAAAATGTGTAAATCCCAGTCATCGCTTGCCAGAGGGCTTAGGTGGATGAAGCTTTTCAGCTTTGGGTCCCAGATCCCATTTTGGTGATTAGCTCCTGTGGGTCATGGCTCCTGCCATGTTACGTATTCGTGTAAAAGAGGCCATGCCCCCCTCCCTTTACCCCATGGATCTGGAGCGGCAGCAGCAGCTGGACTAGGTGTTCTGCTTATTCCCCAGTTTCTCCAGTGAAGAAAGGCAAGGACCATATCACAGGTGTCCTGAGGCCTGGTTCACCGGCCTCCATTTAGACCACCTGGAAGTAAAACTGCAGGTATTTTAACCTACATTGTTTCTAGAGTTTCATTTTAACACCTTATTATAAGAGTTAATTCCTTTGGTGTTCATTGTTAACAGCTAATCTGACCCTGTTTGTGCATCATGAAAACCACTGAAGAGACTGAAGACAACTATAAAGGTTTTATTTTGACATGCAGGAAAGGGCTCACCTGAACTGAGTCCAAAGGAATGTGCCACATTCAACTGCCACTGATTGTCCAGGGCAACTCAACAAAACATTACAAGGAAGGAAAAGTATACTTAATTTTTTTTTTTTCTTTTTCAGAACCACACAAGAATGAAAAAATTATGGAAACTGGTGAATATTCTCCCATTCTTATCTTACTTTTCAATTATCCTAATGTTTTAAATTAAATAATGTCAGAAGTCAATATTTGTTATTTGTTTGTTTTTACAGCCAAAACAGCAAAGAAAGAAGCAAAAGTACATGGTAAGAGCTGTGAAAAAACAGTAAGTTTTAGAGTCTCATTTGTCTGGTTTGATTTTAAGTTAAGACAGGATTAGGTAAAGGGACAAAAATGTGAAACCATAGAAAAAGATTTGCTGGTTTAATCGAAGTCATTTGAGCAAATGAATGGCTGTGGAGCAGCCATGCAGCCATTTGGTCTTCTGGAACTGGGATCTGACCAATGTTGCTGAGAAGAACAACAAAAGTGATAATTTTTTTTTCAGCCTTGAAAAGGTTTATGTTTTCAAGCAAGAAGGGGATGTGCCTGGAGGTTACAGTAAATGGATGGAGAACAAAAAAAAAATAAATAGGAGTTTCAGAGTATGAAGGGGAGGAAAAATGTAGATTGATTTATTTTGGTTTTATTCCAACCACCCATGCCCATGTATGTTACTGTTGTAGCTAGGTGCTCCTATTCCTAACTGGAGCCTGCTTCTCCAGTTTATCCAAATTTGGAAGAGAATAAAGATTTTCAACTCCTTTTACAGCCAAGGTTGATGACTCATTCATCAGATGATTCTATTTTCTCAGATATAGATTCTGAGAAAAAAAATACCTATGGTAGACAGTCAGTTTATAGAAAAATGAATCTGTCCTTTTCTATAACATAAAAACCTGCCACAGTGCTTCAGAATGGAGGTGTGGGTAATGGAGAAAGAGAAGTGTGGTAGTTTGATTAATTTCAATTTAGTTAATCCATTTATGAAGAATAATAAACAAATTAAACTGAAAATAATATATGTTCAAGGAAGATTTTTGAAAGTGGATCTTCCCTTGTATCAATACTAGAAGAGTTCTGTGCTTTGAGTTTTCAACAAACTAAAAAAAGAAAAGAAATCCTTAACTTCCCCAAATTACTGAAATGTTAAAAGGAGATTTCTATCACATACCCTCCACCTATGTTTGACATGTGCTTATTCTGAAACCTGTTTTTACTCCTTCTCTCATCCTCATTACTTGAGAATAGTGGAGCTATTGAAGCTCCATATTTACCTTACATATTGACCTTGTTTTCCACTGCTTTTAATCTGCAGGTCAAGTAGTCATCTGCCATAAGCCTATCCAAACAAGCAACATATATGTTTTTCAGATTTCCTCTACATAAAAAAAAAAAAAAAAAGAATGCTTGCTCTGCATAGATAGGTAGCACATTGACCAAGGGAAGAGGTGTTAGGGTGAATCTTAATTTATTTATGCATTTGCAAAATTTGTTTGCTGGAATGTTTTCTTTTGTTTTACAGCATCTGTTGAAACTCTGAAGTCGAAAGGTGGGTAACTTTGTTTTTAAAATTGAAATATAAGAATGCTGTTGTTGGCTCTACTGCTAATGAAAAAGCTTCTTGTGACAAAACTGCTAACAAGTGTGACTTATGTAAAACAAAGTGGACCTTTTAAATTATAATGGCTCCTTCCTTGCAGCATCTCAAAACACCTCTAGAAAACAGGTGTCTTTTCCCCATGTATTCCATAGACTAATAAAGTTTAGGTCCCCAACTATATAAAATTCAGTTTCTAACCCTGACTCAAAGCATAAGCTTTTTGTGAAAGGCAGAAAGGAGAAGTAACCAATCTTCTATAGAGACATGACACAAAGAGTAATATTTCTCTTCCCAGTCCAGCTGCAGCACAAATCCAATGACTGAACAGTTGTTTTCTTTACTGTGTGGAGGAAGTTTTACAGGGAGGTTCAGTGAAACAGTTTTTACCTTCCTTTCATACAAGACTTGCTGATGTGAGAAGGTGGGAGGTGTGGGAGCATCAGTGCTTGCTCCAAAGGTTGCTGCTTTCCTGAAGGCACAGGGAACTGGGACTAGTGAGAAACCTCAAGGGCTTAAGTTCAAGCTAAGCAAATATTTAATTGTTCATGTCAGCATCTGACTTTTTACGTATATACAGTGCAAGATACTAGCTCCAAATTGCCTTCAAGAACATCACAGATGACAGTTTTATCGTAGACAGAAATGGAAAATGGGATAGCAAATTACAAACTGCATTTCACTCTCATTCCATGTTTATTCATACAATGACCACATTACTTTACATTCCCTTTCAAACAAATGGGACTGCATATATCAACTGCGCAGACTTGTGGTCTCCGAGCTGTTCGCCACAAGTCAAAGGCAGGAAAATGAGAATTTCCAGGTTTTGATATCCTGCTATCATTCAAGCGTTTTCTTTTACTTCAGAGTTCACCTCTGAAGCCTTATTCTCCAGTAAATACTGACACAAGAAGTCGGCCTGAATTGCAAACAGTAGAGTGCTCTTCTGGAGCTTGAGGAAGGGTTGCAGAACAGCAGCTGTGGAGATTAATGTAAGGAAATCAAAGCTGATACATTATTCCCTTTATTAGATGTTTTTAAGTTCCCTGCTTCATGGGCTAAATTCATAATGCTGTCATTGCTCTGCAGCTAATTGCATTGAGCAAAACAGAAACCAGAGTAATTTCGGCATTTGTTCTCTTTATACTCCCACCAGACAAAACAGAGAAACTAAAGGGAAAAAAAAGTATGTTGAGTTAAGCTTTTGCATTTTTAGCATATTCTAGAGACCCAAAGCTGAAAATAAAGGTAGTCTTGCTGCGTTGGGTGACTGAATAAAGCTTTCCCTTATTGCTTGAAGCCTCAGAGCAAATTTTTTTGATACATTATTAATTTCTCTGTAATGCTATACTGTCTTTTTGATTCATGATTATTTCTTCTGTAACACTACACTTTTCATATGACATCATTTCAACATCTGTGAACCCATTGCTGCCAAGCCTGTGCCCATCAGGGTCTGAAAAGCAGCAAAGCAGTTGTTTCCTGCAGAATTAAGTCTCTTTCTGCAAACTTGAGGTTTTCTTTGGCTACTACTGGGGAACGTTATCATATACCTTTTGAAATTGTTATTCCCACTGATTATATTTACTCTTTTATTAAAAGTTATTTTGTTTAGGTCACTTGTAAAGTCTACAAACAGAATTAGCAGGGTTTTTGAAAAAACAGAGCTTTTACCTCTATGCTTTATTGCTCTGAGTAACCTCAAATCTTTCTAGTGAATATCGTATTTCAAATATATTTAGATCAGAAGTAAATATTTATATATGTAATAGGTATTCATCATGTCGCCAGCATTTTGCAGCACAGGAGTTAACCCTTCCTTATGAGTTATTGAATTCAAGGGCACTTGAAAAAAAATTTAGAGGGTGTTTACAGTTCATAAAGGATAAATAGAAAATGTAGGTTTCTATTATATAAAACAAAAATAATTGTTATTTATGTTGTCAAAAGAGCAATCTCAGAACTGAAAATGTTAGTCTCAGACATCTTAGTTTTACCATAGAATTAGCCTAATGTTGAACCTGAAATTACTCTCCAGTATTTAAGTAAATAACAATTACATCTTAATCCGTCACCACTCCCCATTAAACAGAAATAGGTGATGTTAGCTCTGGAGTAAGTGTTAATTTCTGAAAAATTACTTGTTAACAAGTGATCTAAATTTAAATTTATGTTGCTAATTTTGAAACTCAAACATAGCCTGCAATCCAGGGGAAAAATTATATTTATATTAAAATGCTATAGTTATTCCTTTTGCCTTGGTAAGAATCACAAAGGAATGCTCTTATTTTCTTCTAAATATGCTTTTTGCAATGACAGAAAAAATCTAGTAGTCTTTAATAGCTATCCCTCTCACTAAGTCTGAACAAAAACATTGCTTTTCAATCTGTATTTGTTTGTTCTTTATTGCTGCTCTTTATTTATTTATTTCCCATTTTGCTACTATCAATCCATTTTGACTTAACAGCTCTCTGGGTGCAAGGTTGTTTCAAATATACAGTAGCTGCTGGCAAATTTTAAAAATTTTAAGCATATTCATGGAAGGAAAACAGTCCTGTTCTGAAAACAAGTCAGGTTTTTGATGAAATTCTCTTTCTTGGTAATTAAAAAAATTAATCTGCTGGCATAGAAGGAGTTCTGGGCCATTCCCACTAGCTTATACTTCTGATGAACAATCAAGCTCGTATGAGGTTTTGTTGCATTTTCTCACAAGAGGTTCTGTAACGCCACCACGGCAGGGAATATTTTCATTTCTCTGTGTAACAAATAAGTTCCTATATCATAGCAGACACTTCTTAGCTTCACAATTTCTTGCTATTAGTGATGTCAAGATGAGGAGCTCCTGCCTTTCTGACCTCAGGGTTCAGTGAGTGAAGTGTTTATCGTCTCCATTCAGAATGATTTCTTTTAGCTTTCCTTCACACCGAGCAAATATCTCAAAACAGCTTTAAAATCAGTGACATTTTGGAATGCATATTTCTGGTGTGGATGCTAGTTATGCAACCTGACTCTCTGGGGATAAAAATATTCCGACAAATTTGATTGTAGCCTACAACTATTGAGACTGCAGAAAGATTTGAATGATGAATTGCTCTCCTGGCTACTTGCAGCACAAAACAATGTCTGCTAGGCTGTCTATCATTTGATTCCAAAGAGCTTATGATGGAACGAAAGAAACAAGTATCATAGAAATCATCCATTTGGTTTATGTTATGCCAAGTGGTCAAGAGTTTTGTTGAGAAACAAAAAAAATATAAACGGGACTCCAGACTCCATTTACTTCACCTATTTTTTTTTTAATTGTAATTACTGAAAATATGGATCCCTGACAAATTTCTACTTTTTCATTTATGTGCATTAATTTTATTTTATATTATTTCAGGCAGGGGGGTTTGTTTTGTTTGGTTTTCTGGAGGTTTTTTGTTGAATGCTTTTTTTAACACCTGATGTTCTGCTGAAGAGAAAATTATAATACATCCATGTTACTTAATTCACGTGGCTAAAGGATCAGCGTTTCAAACCAGGAACACCTGCAATGGAACCATTTTATACAAAGAGATCATCTTTCAGGCTGCCACTGAGAAGCGGCAAGAACTTTGAAAATGGTCAGTGGAAGGGGTGAAATCTCTAGCTACTCAGAAAACTTGTCTGTGTTCTCATAGAAATAAAACAGTCCTTCTTTTGGAATCTTCTTCCAAACACTGACAGAATGTGTGCAGGCTTCTATTTATAGAGACTATTAAAGTGACATCTATTACGTTGGTGATGAAAGACCTCTCAGCATTACCAAAGTAGCTTACGTCTCCCTTCTCAAAAAGCAAAGGCAATAATGCAATGTCCTGTTTGTCCTTCCAGATACTACCCTGCCATGTCCAGGTGATGCTACTTGGCAGTTCCCAAAAGTTGCTAAAGCTCTCATCTGTCTCAGCAAGTTCTTCTTAACAAATTCTCACTCATAGAAGCTTTGTAGCATTACTGAACACACTGATAGCCAGAATACTATTAATAGTACTACTTGTTATTTTTAAATAGCAGCCTCAACACTTCTCAAGGATGGCTCATTCCTTCATCATAACTGCACTTATGGTCTACCACCGCCACATGATTTTGATGACTCTAAATACCTGATCTTCTCAGAAAGCTGTCTTGCTCTACTAGCCTGCAGTCCAGTAGCTAGAAAATACTTTTAATTTTTCTTCCATCATTATTCTGGTATTCGGAGACTGAACAAACCAAAACTGCTTTGGTTTTAGCTAAAAAGTATAAACACGCTTTGGAGAAATGTTTCTTAAGAATTCATTTTACTCTTATCATAGCTGCTTTTGCAGCTTTAGATTCTAAAAATACATTTTGGAATGCATACCGGACTGATTTTTGGTGCCCCTTTTCATATCCTTTTTTCTATATTAAAATAAGCTTTTCTTCAATATGTTGACCTTTTCAGCAAGATTTTCAGAAGCATTGTGATATTGGTTTGCTCAGTGGCAGAGCTCAATGCTCAGATTCATCTAGGCATGTAGGTGTCTAGTTTATTGTTGATTTAAATAGCCCTCTGATCTGGGCCTAAGTAACATGGATGTTAACAGCAGAGATCTACGATAAATATGAAGGGACTTTGCTCCTCTTTGGCTTTCTCTATGTCCAGTAACACCAATACAAAGTTAGGTACTTGGATATTTGGATAGAAATGGAGTACTCACTTTTTTTTTTCTGTCGATCCAGTCAGTCATCCTTTCAGCCTAGACTTGATTCGCAGGCAAACTGAAGATTATCGTCAACAAAATAAGTTACCTGTGGTAACTGAGGTACAGAGGTGCAATGTTTCACTGTTCCATGGCGCTTGCACACAAACACCCGCTCACCCCACAGCATCCTGAGATAAACAAGTGCAAGTGGCAAGGGAGTGATTGATGTGTGTGAGTTAGTCCATCCCACCCAACATGAAGCAGTTCATCTGTCCATACCTGACATTTCACTGAATCTTAGGAAAGGTTTCCTGCTGGGAACAGAAGATCCTTCTGTTGGCCTCCAGCCCACTTGCAGACATTGCAGACAGGCCATAGCTTACTAACTCAGTTGGCCTGCTTGGGACATCATGACCAGCAACGTCAGAAGGCTTCCCTGCTGCCTGGGCTGCAAGCTCAGCCCCAGCAGGGCCACTGGGACATCTCTCCAAGAGCAGCGAGCACACGTGGAGGCACTTTGTAGGTCCTTTGAATTCCCTGAATTTCTCAGCGTAAATAATGATAACAGAACATTCCCCTCAGTATTTACCTTGGCTCCAAAAGCTAAGGCCTTAATTTACAACTGTGATCTGCTGTAATAAAACACTGTGATGAAAATAGTTCTTTGCTTGACAGGTTGAAATACCAAGCTGAGGGGATGTTACGTGCTGATAACTGTAGCTGTAAAGACATTTCTATACTTATCAGTCATTTGATGTAAATTAATTTTCACCATCCGCTTTATATCCTGCCATTTATGCTGTTTGCTTATTCTTTGCACTACTTATAAAGTAGGTAATGACAGTGAAGCTTATTCTCTTAATGACACATTTTTTGTCTCAAACACTGTAAGAGGATACCTTTTTAAATTAAAGCAATGCTTCTCATTCAGGATAATAGTTATAAATTATGGCTACAAAAGCTTGGGTTTACAAAAGTGAAGTGTTGGCAGTGCCACTTACACCTAAACAGATATGTTTACATATTTGCAAGACTTAACCCTGTATAATTCAATTACATGAGAAAATACATATGTTGTCCTAAATATATTCAGTCTTCTACAGGAAATCTTCTGCATTGTCAAACCTGTTGTGTAAATTGTGAGAAACTACAAAAGATACCTGTATTTCTGTAAGTTTCCTAAAAGAGCGCTGTGGGAAGGATTCCTTCCTGCACCTCCTCCTCTTAGATTATTTAAATCTTAGTGTGGAGCCATGAACAAACAATTTCTGCCCATTGTCTCTCAAGCTCTGCAAATCAATTTAGGAACCGTCCAAGTTAAAGCTTGCATATAATCAGCTGGATGTGTCCAGACATGCTGACCGGAGCTGTTGCAGCTGCTTCTCCCAGCATCAGGAAAGGTCTAGCTGCCCTGCTGCACGAGGGGTCTGGTTCGCCCTTTTGCATGCGGAAATTGCAGTATTCACAAGGACCAAGTTAGGTGTCTGTAATATACAGTCTGACCGTGGCCTGCTGTCCTCAGTGAGACTAACCACACGTTTAAAATTAAGAACATGCAGAACTATTTTAGTGTGTCAGGGATGCAGAGTGGACGTTTCTGTTGTTGCAGACAGAAAACCACACTCACATGGGGAACTCTCACATGGCTGGGCAAAGTAGAGACCTGTTTTCTTTGCTCTCTCCTCCATTACGTGGTATGCACCGCAGTTTAGCCTCTGTTCCACCTGAGATCAGGAAGACAATGGTGCTATTTATTTTCTGAAAGAAAAAAGTTCCCTGTTTGCTTTTCCTCTGTTCTTTTTAAGATAGGTAAAAAATACTTATTATGTAGTCATGTACCAGAGAAACAAGGTTTCTCATGGTTGCGCATCTTTGAAGTCATTCGCCTCAAAGTAATCTGTAAGCATTTAAGGAAAGCTTTGTCTCTTGGAGCAACAATTCTAACCAGAAATCTCACTTAAACCTTATCTTTGTTTTGCAGCGGTACCTGGAAAGAAGGAAGAAAAAGCAACAAAAGCATCAGAGCAAGGTAAAAAGAAAACAAAGCGTGTTGGCATTATCTCTCTTAAAATACAATGGCACAGAAACAAAAAACTCAGACAGCTGGATGACAGCAACCTTTAAATCCATTGCTGTGCTAGTATTTGCCAGGGCTCTGCTGTGTTTATCAGAGCTACAGGGAATTTTCATCAGGAAACTGGCTTTGTCCCGATTCCGCAAAACTGTAACCCCCACAAAAAGCTTCAGGTGAACAAGCTGCCTGCTTCAGCTTAAAGGTCCTGTTCTGGAAGGCTGTGTCCCACAGATCTTGCGAGAGGCTTCCTGCCCCTGTATCCTGGGCAGGGATCGGCCTTTACTATTCAGTCTTATAGAGTGACTTGCAATGAGGTAAAGGGTCAGAGGCCCCCTAAAGTCAGCTGAGCTGCCTTTCTTATCCCAAATGAAACATTAGCCCCATGAAGAGCCATCAAGGTCCACTGATGGCTCCAAAAGCTTTTGAGAGCAGAACTTGTAGATGTTTTTATAGCAAAAAGCTTAGGATTGGTATGGATGAGGCATGAATGGGAATGTCTGGGAGTGGGAACACCAGAAGAAGAAAGGATACAAGAACTGCATGTCTTGATGGCACTTAGTTCAGCAGGTGACACAGTGTACGTACCGTTTCTCAAGCCAACCAGAGCAGGAAAACCAAGGGACAGTCTACACCCAGGCTAAAACAAGACTCAAGCCCCTGAGTGATGACGGCGAACCTAAAAAGAAAAGGATTGGAGCCTTAAAGTATCTAGACACAGATGTGCCTTCTCCCATTTTATACACTTATATTTTTTATTGTTATTACTTTCAGCATTATATCCTGCATACCGCTTCTTGTACGCTTCTAAAGACAAGCCATACTTTATTAGGTTAGTATGGTAAGGAGCAAAGCAGTAAAACACTGGTGTAAAGACCCAAAGCTTATCAGCCCTGGCTTCCTTTGTACGATGCACATCCTAATCTATTGTATTTTGTTACTAACTGTCTACCAAGGTGAGTTTTGTATTTACTCATGCTCAAATTGGCAATTAGAGCCCTGATGATGAATTTGGCATTTTCAGTCTTATCGCATCAGAGTTTTTCCAAACTCGCCAGTAACCTTTAGAATAAAGTATGAGACGTATTTACTAACGTAGAGTTGGGCAGTTGAGCTATTATCCCTTTATTTTCTCCGGTTTCTCAGCATCAGCCTTACCCAGCATTACTCAAGTCAGAGCAGGCGCCCTGCAGCAGCTGTCAGCTGCTTGTTAGTTGTCATGGAAAACGTTATAATTAGGTGGGCCTTGGCCTAGATTTCAGTCATTGTTAGTCCGGGTATCTCCACACTATTTTCCATTGCTGTACAAGTGCTTCCCCAGCCACCTGCACCGCTTCCCCTCTGGCTATATCATGCAGCAATGAGGTGGTATTTGCTGTAAGATTTGTCCCTTCTACAATGTGCCACCATTAGATGGGACTTCACCTGCAAAATATTTTAACTGTGCCATAAAAAGCACAGACAAACCATAGTTCCACACGGTTGGCATCGAGCAGGGATTTCTAAACCATCGGTTGTGATACCCAGGGAGCTCGAAAGGGGGAAAAACTATTTCCCATGCCAGCAGTCAGCTCCAGCAGCACTATCTCCCTATGCCAGCAGCCATCTCGTTTCTGCAAGTCAAAGGAATAAGAGCAATGTGTAATGTCTATCGCAACTATTTCTGCAGCTACTTCCAAGCGCTGGCAGCAGCTCAGCTCCTCTGCTGCACGGAAGCGAACATAAACACTTTCAGGCAGCACTTGCCTCTGCTCCTTATTTCTGCACCCTATATGTACGGAGCTACTGCCAACAGATTGATCACTCAAAGACAAATGAGCCAAAAAAACTTCCAGGAATTTTTTTGAATATTAGCATGTACTTATATTGCTCATCGAAGAGTGAAATATAAGGTGATGGAAGTAGCTCCGAGTTATGGTTTGAGCTAAGAGAAAACTGTACCTGATTCACTGATTCCAGGTATCTGGAAGTTCTGAGCAGAAGTGAGGGCTTTTTTTCTCAATCTGGAAAGTATGAATGCACTAGGAAATAGTTTTTAAACTGAAAGGGATTTTTGAGGCTTTTAGACTGACAAACGAAATAATTTGCTCTGCTAGCTACTGTATGCCAGAATACACGTCAAAAAGTAGAGGCATTGAGACCTAGTCAAAATTAGGATTTGCAATTTAAGAAAAAAACTAAATATAAGGAGATTTGCAGGAAAATCTGGAATGTTTGCTGCTCTATTTGTTCAGCCATCAGGACATAGCTTCATTGTTTGTAACCTGAAGGTTTTAGTGATCAAACATGGTATTGCAGCTTTGACCTCAAATCCCTATGGTCTGGAAATGGGCTAAAACATTGTAGCAACATTTCAGTTCATTGATCTTTTATTAGTAGTAAAGCAAAGTTGCAGGTAACATTTTCAACTCTTAAAAGGAGAAAAAGAAGGCAGAGAACTTCCAGAAGTGTCTAGAAAAAGACAGTGCTGTAACTCTTCACCCTATTTGTTTGAAAAATGACATTAACAAGTGTCAGACGGTTGCCAGGGAGTTACTACCTGTTATGAAGGCCACTGAGAATTAATACTTAAGAGAAATGAGGAAAAGGCAAAGATTTTTTATTGTGATATCCAATAGTAATAAGAAATGAGTTAATAGCCATCGGTTAAAGCAGGTCGTAAGAGACAGGGTTTTTATGCTCTTGTCGCCCGTCTGCAAGGTACTAGGTGGGAAACATGAACTTTTTTCTCACATACACCGTCAAGAAACAATGGAATGGAAATCAATTTTGAGATATATTTAAGCACTTAGGGACAACACATATTTAAATACTCTTTAATTAGCTGATTGTATTCAAAATTATTTCCTATGTTAACATGTATTCTAATATTTCCTTTTTCTTTTCACTTTTGTTTCCCTTCTTTTCTCTTTCCTCAGATAAACCAAAGACGAAGCAAGGAAGTAAGCTATAATTTTACATATTTCTTCTCCCCATAACTGATAAAGAAATGTCAGATTTAGAAATTAAAAAAAAAAAAATGTATAAAAGCTCCTGTAGCTTGTCAGAATTGCAGATTATGGTTGATTAGACAGACTAGAAATAATACAACAATGCTGGTAACAATAATAATGGCTATGTTGAGACATTCTAGTCTATTTAAGCCAAAGTTTCATCCTTGTGCAATGCCTGAACAAAAAATTATTTATAAAGTTTATATTTATTATTTTACATAAAAAAATTCTTCTCTCCACAGCTGCTAGGCTCACTACAGGTCTCAGTTATGTATTCTGATGTCAGTATGAGTTTAACACTGCAAATGAATAGAGCAAGTTACACAAGGCTCTTGTCGTGGTATTTGTGCTACAGGTTGTCATTTTGCCAAGTTAAGGCAGACTGTCTAACAGACCTCAGTAAATTCAGTCCTACAGAATGTGGTCAGTGTTTATTTACACTTTAATTTCCCATTTCCAGGTCAGTCCTGGGTCATTTTCTAAATTCTTCAGCAGCAGCTGTGTCACATGCCACACCACCCTAAAAGACATTTTTTCTCCTGGAGGTGACAACTGACTCTGAAACACCTTCCCAAAGGTTTCCTTGTTTGGGGATAAAACAAAGGAAATTTGTTTGAAGTCAGTTTTGTAAAGTAATGGCTTAAGCTTTCCGTTCAGAATTTTTTAATGTTCTTTTTTTAAAAAATGCATCATTGAATGAACAACTTTGCAACAGTTTGGGTTACTGTAATAATGGAGGTGTGCAACAACTTAAAGTTCTTACAAGCAGACTCCTGAAAATAAAAGGTTTGTATTGTGCATTAAATGATTTATTTTGATAAAGGCACAATATTGTAATATTTAACTATTATTTGAATCATGAATGACACACACACACACAAAAAGTCTATGTCTTCCACCCTTTTTTGTTTTGTTTTGTTTTGTTTTTGTAGAGACCATTGCACTGAACATGAAATCTCTCTTGGAAATTTTTCCTAACTCATGAGCACAGATGGACAAGGTTTTCAATCTTCTCACTGAGTGCTATTTCTGTTAGCACAGATTTCTGTCATTAACTTAATATTTAAAAATTGGTGTTGACTTTTTATCAGGACTATTACAGATACTTAGTTCTACTGTATATGCTTCCCAGATACCTGCCATAAATTGTTTTCTCACTTTGAAAATTAGTGACTGAATCATAAACTGGTGAGTACAAAACCTGAAGGAAGAAGCAGGAGAGCAGGGTTAGATTCTAAAGCAGATGTCTGGAACATAGTGAGGATGGAAAGAGGAAGCTTTATTACAATAAAATTACACTTTTGACCTTGTTCAACAAATTCCTTTCCCAAGTCTTCTCCTTTAAAAATTATATCATCTGGAAGTATTGCCTTTTTAGAAGCACAGTGTAGAAGGAGAAAAATAATGAAACATTTATCCCTTGAGGTCAGCCCCAACAGAACAGGAGTTTCAATGTCAACAGTAAATTAAGTTTTTCCACTTGATGGTTACTTCTCTCATAAATAAAATTTTATTGTTTCTGGATTCCTTCAGTTGAGATTCCCCATCAACTAGTTTGTCTTACACAGAGCCAAATACTAAATTGTGAACAAGCTTTATTTATACCATGATAAGTTACTATTGGACACAAAAGTGACAATTTGTGAATTGTGTGTGCTTACGGCAGTAAAAAATTATCACTCCAACTACCCACTGTAGCTACTGCAAGTTTCATATCTATCTGTCAAATACAACCTCCTCCTCATAAGGAGTCTTGACTTCTTATCCTATGTGTAGAAACCAAGAGACTCATCTAACAGAGTTCTTTAAGATCCAGCACTGAATTGCTGGCCTGTTTCTCAATAGAAAGAATTTTTTGTTTTACATTTGATGGAGAACATTGTACTTTATTCATTTTTCAGAAAATACCTGTTAAATAGTGATTCTCAGATAACATATATAAATCAGAGTAACCAGTAATGAGATGGTTAAAACACTCACTTAACAAGCAAGAATTCAAAATCCAAGTGTTTGTTTTTTCTGACTAGCTTTTTTTGGGACAGTCTCATTTGCCTTGTTAGTTTTGGTTGGAAAAGCTTTGGAGACCTTGGTTTCATCAGCCCAGAATAATGATTTCACTTTTTGTCTGAAACAGAATTCTTGTTTTCTGTATGGTTCAAATTATTTCTTATGCTTTTACAAGAGACTGCCCTTCCTTGTACAGTGTCCAGCAAGGATAGTGTGGCATAGCCATCTTCACTATTGTCTGTAGGCAGAATAAAAAGAACTCTTCATCTTCCCATTTGTCACTATTGCATTGCTCTCTCAATCTGATACGCATCTGACCCTTAGAAAATAATAGTTTCAATAAGGAGACACTTGGACATGGTCAGCAAGAATGGACAATTCCAGATGAGGGAAGTAGGCCACAGCCAGCTCTGATAAGTCAAAATTGGCAAAGGGTCAGTTTTGTCCTTTTTGTTAAGAAAACTGAAAAACTATCCTTATCCCGTTTTAAGTTGAAGCTTTCAAATTTTATAGGTTTCACAGCTAAATTGACAAAACACAGTTTGTGGACTGAACTCTGAATGGAAACAGGTGAATTTCGTACAACTCTTCCAATGACTCAGTTTTTCGCTGCTTCTTCTAATATACATTAATGGTCTCTCGTATGATCCAGATGTTTCATTCTCTCTTATGATTAAATCTTATAGTTTCACACAGGTGTGGCTTCTGACTGTCACTTTATCAGTGTGAATATTTTTTTTACAGATCCTGGAAAAGAGAAAGCATTGAAATCTCCAGCTGCTACAAAAGATAAAGGTAACACAAGAGGACAAAACTGTATAAAATCTTAAGACCTATGTGCATCAAGAAAAAAAAAAATCTTGCAATGCATTGGCCCTTTTGTTTTTATTGTGTAGTTTACTTAGGAATTTATAAACGTAATAGTATTTTGGTAAATTTATGATAAAACTTAATCAAAGTTACCTGGATCAGAAGTGCAAATAGAGTCTCTGTAATATGAAGGATTTGTAGGAAAACTTAGAAGTCCAAACTCAGAATTTAGAAACACTTGTTAATATTTGCTATTACAAGCTGCAAAGTGAAAGAAGTTTTGACTGATCTTTGTTCTTTCATCACTCTTAAGAAAAGTTCATGATTTCACTTTGTGATTATGCTAAAACTGATGTAGAACAGTTTTGTACTACACATTTAATTGGTATCATGGCTCAGTTAGAAACTGCCAATTATTCAATCAATCATTATCCCAGAGGTAATAGATGTTAACCTTTTCTCACTCTAGCTTGAAGATTAATAAATTATTTTTTACAGAACATGCTAAAGAAAAGGAAGGAAAGAATCCTACAGCTTTAAAAGATAAAGGTAAGAATACACAATGGAATATAAAACTTGTTGAAAACCACACAAAGTGGAACAAAGATATTGATTTTAGAATAATCATTATAAATCTTTCCCATTATAAATCTTAACCAATCAATATTTAATTGGTTAAAATTTCTACAGGATTTATAGCATGTAAAAAGGGAGAAAAGAGGACATAAATAGAATATGATGATCCAATTAACATTCAAAATTACTTAAATAAATATCACAAAACCACTTTGAGTAATGGTTAAGAACTTTCCTAAGAACTTTCTCTTCTGAACAATGTAAAATGTTTCACAGAAGCCAGTTAACTAAGTGTGAACTGAATGCTTGCATAAATCTGTGGACATAATAGGAATAACGTAAAGTTTACGAGCATATGAGTGGATAATGTGCTTTCTGGGCTGTGTAAAAGTTATAGTTAAAAACCCATAGCTTCATCCAGTCAACCACCTGCAACGTGACTGTTGATCTGAATCTTTCTTTTATTCCTTATGTTTTATCAAACAGTTCCCGTGACTTTTTTAGTTTGGTCAGAGTAGATGGTTAGTTCAGCTGAATTTCCTTTCATCCATTATTTTGCTGGCTGCTTTTTTAGGCATCTTATTGTTTCCCTCCTTTCTAGACATAGCTGTATTTGAAAGGAGAAGTGGAGAGAGATTTATGGATGTCTTATTTGACATGTTCTTTAGGTTCTTCGGGATAAAAAGATCTACCATATAGACAGACATATTTATTCTAAATTATAGCTATTATATGCTATTTCAAACAAAGAACTGAAGAGTTTAGTTCAAGCTCTATGGAAAGATAAAAATAAGAAATCTAAACCAAAAGGAGGAATAATCATATTGCTAGACATATTTTCAAAATCCCTTGTTCATTCACTCACTCATCTTTAATTGGGCAATCACTAATTAATCACTTCTTTATACACAAATTAAAATTAAGTTATAATAGTCTGTAAATCCTGTGGTTCATGTATTGTTCTTCTATGTGTATTCTACTCCTAATGTTCACATGCCCCATTTACATTAGCTTAGTTATCTGGACCAGAACTGTATATCCAAACTCTCCTGGGGTCTCGTGGCCCTCTCCACAGACTGCCTATAATCTGTTGTTCCCTGATGGGGTTGTGCTGAAAAATTAGAAGAGGCATTTGAGTGGCAGCTCTGTCTCCTCCTTCTGTGCATGTGCTGAGCCTGCTGCTCCTTTCAAAGAATTAAGGGAGGGGAGGCAGAGGGCAGGGGGGTAAGAAGAAAAAGAAAGAGAGGTGAGACCCAAAACATTTTTCCTCTTTGGCAAGAGTTTCTTTAGAACCAATGGAAAGGGGTTTGCCAGCCCTGAACAAGCTTCTGTAGCACGTCCTTCACTGAGTGCTCTCCTGGTGCTGCTTTTAATTTCCTGGGCTCATGAGCAATAGGTCAGCAATTTCAATCACTAAGTTGTTAACAGGTCCTTCTAACATGACAGAGGAAGTTAGACCTTCTTCACCCAGCCTACAGAAAAGGGCAAGCAGGAATTTATTTTAAATATCACATGCAGGCAATGTAATATCAGATTTCCTACACTTTAGGAAAACAAGGCAAAAAAAAATCTCTGTAAAAATCCCAACATACTATTCAAGGTGTCACCAGCTAGAGCGTCACACCACTTTCTTTACCTCCTGTAATACACTCGTGTATGCCCATTGCATTACAGCAATATCTCAACCTACTACTCAAAGCTGAATCAGCTGTAAATGCACTGCAGGCTCCCGAGTCCCTGCAGCAGCATTGTTGTCCAGCCAAGCCGAGCCTGGCCCCTCAGATCCTGAGAGCACTTGCTGATGCAGCCATCGCTGTTTCCTGTAATAGGCATCAAACTTGCACAGTTCACTACATCTGTGTCTAAAGCTGTGGGTGCTGATTCGCAAGCCGAATAGCTCAGTTCAAAATATATTGGCAGCAAAGACTCTATAGGAAGAACTTACAAGGCTGTGTGGGAGAAACCCTTAAAAATCTTGGTGCCTTTCTGGGCTATGTGATTTCCTATTGCATTTTGGATTACTCTGCTACATAAAAATATATTTAGCTCTATAACTCCCCCATTTCTGTCACCATATTTGCCCAAGCTGTAGCTCAGAAATTAATCAGAGCCTTATTTGAGTGCTGCTCATTCCCCTCTTCATCACCTCTTTAAGCCTCCTCAGGGAGCCTCTGTAAAGGTTGACCAGGTTATTTAGGCCTTCTTTTCACTCTTTGTAACTTAGTGTCTTACAATCTGTTCCTTAAAGTGAATGTTTCTGGCAAATAAAAATATATTGAAGGACACGGGAAAGTAAGGATTTTTAAGAATGCATACACGTGCTAATGATTGTAGAATCATAGAATAGTTTGGGTTGGAAGAGACCTTTAAAGGTTATCTACAATAAGCAGGGACATCTTCAGCCAGATCAAGTTGCTCAGAGCCCTGTCTGACCTGACCTCGAATGTTTCCAGGGATGGCGCATCTACCACCTCCCTGGACAACCTGATCCAGCATTTCACCACTCTCATTGTAAAAGATTTCTTCCTTATATCTAGTCTAAATCTTCCCTTTTTTAGTTTAAAGCCATTACCCTTTGTCCTATTGCAACAGGCCCCGGCAAAAACTTTCTCCTCATCTTTCTTATAAGCCCCCTTCAAGTACAGAAGGACTGCAATAAGGTGTCCCCGGAGCCTTCTCGTCTAAAGGCTGAATAACCCCAACACTCTCAGCCTTTCTTCATAGAAGAGGTGTTCCATCCCTCTGATCATCTTTGTGGCCCTGCTCTGGACTCGCCCCAACACATCCATATCTTTCCAGTGCTGAGGGTTCCAGAGCTGGACACAGTACTCCAGGCGTGGTCTCAACAGAGTGGAGTAGAAGGGCAGAATCACCTCCCTCAACTTGCTGGCCATGCTTCTTTTGATGCAGCCCAGGACATTGTTGGCCTTCTGGGCCCTCCACCAATGCATGGTCACTGCAGCCCACGCTGCCTCCAATCTTGACATCACTGATTAGGTCACTGGTATTGGTGACCAACAGGTCCAATATTGCATCCCCTCTGGTAGGGCTCTCTATTACCTGGGGTAAGAAGATATCCTCCATGTGCTCTAGGAGTCTCCTGGATTGCCTACAGCTCTCCATGCTACTTTTCCAGCAGATGCCAGGGTGGTTGAAGTCCCCCAGCAGGACTAGAGCCTGCAAGCATGGTGCCTTCTGGAGCTGGAGTAAGAAGGCTTCACCAATGGGCTCCCCTTTATTGGGCAGCCTGTAGGAGGCACTAACTACAAGGTTCCCTTTGCTGCTTTGGTCTCTAATTCTTACCCATAAACTTTCAACCTGCTCGTGGCTATTCTTCAGAGACGGCTCTTCACACTCTATCCATTTCTTGATGTAGGAGGCAACACCTCTGCCACTCCTTCCTCGCCTGTCCCTTCTGAACTGCCTGTAGCCATAGACAGCTGCACTCCAGTCATGGGGTCTGTCCCACCAAGTTTCAGTAATGGCAACTAGGTCATAGCTTTGTAGCAGCATGGTAGCTTCCAACTCCTCCTGTTTGTTGCCCATGCTGCAGGCATTGGTGTAGAGTCACTTCAGCTGGACTGTCGGCCATGTCACCTTCTTAAAGGAACACCCCTTAGTTCCTTTGCGGTATTTCACTGGTATTTCCCTGTTGGCTCCTGTTACCTCAGGAGCCCCTGGTTTATCTCTGTAAGACCTCAAGTGTGCTTCAGTGTAGCCAGCATGTTTCAGAGCAGCATAATTATGTGTCTCAGGAGTTTGTTACTGTTCATCTAAAACCAAATAAAGGAACATTTTTAGATGAGGTGTTAAATACTTGCAATGATTAATGTTTGCCTGGCACCTTATGCAATAAAAAAGACATCATCATACCTCATCCAGTTTGAAGAATGGGCTAAGTTTGGGTGAACAAGGATGATGCCCAGACCAAAAACCTTATCACAAAGCAGACTATTTTTCATGAACTGATGCATAGTGTTTTTATTTAAAGCAGAGACAGAAAAAATAAATCCTTGAATTTGGAGTTATTGCTGGGATACTCTATAGATCACAGCCTCACAATGTTACGTTATCTATTTTATGAGGTGAATACAATCTTAGAGTCTAATTTTATTGGTAGTAATTAAGGAGAACACTGGAAGAATATATTTTCCATTGTCTTGTTATAAAGGACATCTCAAGACCCCTTCTGAATTTATAACTACCTTTCAGCTTTTTCCTGAAGTAAAGAAGAGTAAAGAAGGCCACTTAAAATAATTAATATGAAAGCTGATTTTTCTGTTGACATAAGCATATTCAAATAATGTGAGGCCAATGAAACTCTAAGGTATAAGGTGTTTTTTTGGTAGATATCTTACCAAGCTAATCAGAGTAGAAGCTCTTTCATCCAGAGTCTCTAACAGTGGCATTAAACTCTCATGATATATCACATAGAACTCCTCACTGAATTTTTCTAAGAAATTCACTAGATTTTCACTATGCTGAGTTAATAAAGTGACAGCATTTGTGCTACACAGATAACGTAAATTCACTCTTACCCTGTGTTCCATGATTTGTTTTCCAAACAAATGCTCCTTTTCTCCCTCTTGTTTGCTTTTCACATCTTTTGGGATATCTTTGCATCTTTTCATATGTCGGTTATGTGTGGATAACAAGCCTATTTATTTTTATGCATAGATTTGTAGGGGAAATAAGTCAGTAGTGTATATTTCTTTCTTGCCATATACATAATAGCACATTGTCATTAAAGAAAAAAATGTGCCAATTTGTGCTTGCTATATAATGCTTGTGCTTCCTTTAAAGGAAAAGTAAAATGAAACACCTTGCCTGTAGCATTTTTATCTTAACTTATAACACACATTTTTCTTCTTTAAAAATAGAAAGTTATGTTGTGAGACTCACCTACAGAAAAGCAGTGTCTGTTCAGTTAATATTTCCTCCTATTTCCATCTACTTATTTGTTGCTGTCATTTGCATGAGAACTAGATCTTTACCCTGAAGAGTTCACATACTGCTGCTGCTGCGTCTTTCTGTACCATCTTCCTAACCTGATGCAGCTTCACCCCTGGAGTAGGATGCGTGAGGGAAGCAGCAAGGTGAATGTTGGCTTTAAGCCAACTTTATGTTTTCCTCCTTTTGGGACAAGCAGGAAAGTGGTCAGTCAAGAGCAGAAGTTTGAAAAGTCTTCAGTGAGTCCCTGTTTAAACCCCTGAAGATGAAAATCTGCTCCCTGGAAGGGAAGCAGGACTGGTGATCTTGGTGGCCTTGGCTCAAAGGGTGGGGAAGTCAGTGCACCATGGAAAGCGTCCTGCATTCATAGCTGTATCCAAAAGTTGTAAGAGTCAAAAGTGCTGAACCTGCTTTAGGAGCTACAAATCATAGGAAATCTCAGGGAGAGCTGCTACATGGATGACAAAAAAACCCTCATTGGCACATGTCATGCAACCCATAAGGCCAAAGGCAATGGTTTGTGTCTCAGTCCCCTGAAGGAGCCCACTTGCTGCTGTGAAGACCAGGCTCCTAATTTAAGTACCTTTCTCCAAAGAATTCAGCCACCTTGGAAGAGAAGCTTTTCTGTTACAACTCATGCTTAAAGCCAGACGGATAAGTGGGATCATTTCCTGGTACCATGGCAGCCGGGAGGATGATCAGAGTTTTAAACTTAATTGGAAAGTATCTTCTTTTAGCTTTATATAGTTTTACTGAAGATTTATTTAACTTTAATTTGGAATAAATAACATGTTTTTCCTAGATGCTTAGGTGCTATATCCTGTCAGATGGAGTGTAACTGGGTCTACTCAGCATCCTGCAAGCTGTGATATTCTCTTACTTAAACCACATACATTCATAAACCTATGAAATTACTTCCTCACTTTGAAGAAAACAGTTTCCTCCTAATATTCCCCGAATTACATACATAAGAGCTTAAAAGGCTTTTGTGTTAAAAAAAATAATTATATATTAGTTGTTTATACAACATAATGTATGTTTATCCTGTGCTTGCTGACCCTAAATGCATGCTAAAATTAGGCTTCAGCCCACCAGAGAAAACAGAATTCTTTCTGTCTTCATGAAGTCTTGGCTAAGTCCCTAAGAATTTCTAATTCTCTGTCTTCACTGGCATTTTCACCTTCTCCTTTCCAATTCCCTTCTGCAAAACCTCTAGAGAGTGATCTATAGTAACTTCTACTGTTGCATTTGCTACTAACACTTTTAAAAATGTAAGATGTTCACTACAGAGGATGTAAAGAGAGGTCAAGGTTTCACCCATTTATGTTCGCGATTTTAGTCTTAATTTTTGAATATTTGTTGTGTTTCCTTGCAAATGTAGAAAGGCGGTCCTAACTTCTGAGTCTCAAAAACTTAATTACCTCCTTACAGATTCTCTAAAAGGAAAAAATCCCAAAAATCTGGGGGAATCAAAGGAAAAAGGTGAGTAAAGAAGTTATGAAATTCAGAACTGAATATCAGAGCAGCTATTCAATGCTACAAATAGGTCTTGAATAAGGGTATACAAGGATGATAGTTCATGTTTAGATTATTTTATCCATTATACTGTTTTTAACAACATTTGTGCTGTACAGATCCTTAGTAACCACCTGGGCTTCTTTTAAACCCAGAGATTTGAATTTGCATCCTGGGAGAAATACTAAAACGTATTTTTGTACCACCTTTGGATGTTAGTCTGTCAAAAACAAGTTGTCTAACACCCTTGGTGGGGACATTCCTGCAGGGAACTGGACTAAATCTGGTCCATGTGTCTATGACTTAAGAATGTGGTTGACTGAGAGAGACTGACTGAGGCTACTGACAGACCCAGGTGTTTGAGGGTGACTGATATAAGTCAGGGGGTTTTCCTAATTTATTTGCAACACAGACACATACAACTCTAATGATTTCAACTGCAGGAAGCTGCCCTGCTGGCTGTGCACACAGAGGTCACAGATTATTTGGTAGTGTCTATTTGGAGAAAACCCTATTTCTTGCAATGCGACATGTATTGAACACTAACACAAAGAATTGTAGGATTCACGGGTACTTGATCGCTTTCTGAAGACTACTGAAACAGCTCAAAAATTTCAAGGAAATAGCAAAGGCTAGCAGAACTGTGCATGGTTCCTGAGCAAGAAAGGCACATCTGACGTTCAAATTGTGGCAAAGTCCCATTTTTTTGGAAGCTGGAGATACTCAATGCAGTCTAGATAATGACTGGCACAGTGCAGGGTACTGAATAGACATACAGCAAAGTGATGCACTTCTGGGAGGAACGCATTATTTCTTGTGAAAGCTGCAGGGGAATGAAGCCAGGGCACCGCTTGGCCCTTAGGAGTCTCCTCTTTGTCACTGTTGTCAGTCCATGTGTCTCACCTGGGCACCACAACAAGATCATAGTTTTCTTTTATTAGTGGATTTTTCTTTTGTACTAGATTCTGTCTTGCCAAGTACAAGAAAAAGAGAACTAGAGTATCAATGTTTTTTTCTCATCTGCATTAACATTTTGTTATATACTTCAGAAAAAGATTAAAGATACAATTATATTCTTGGACTATTCATTGCGACATAAAATATATGAATGTACATTAGAAGGATGAGCACTGTTCTTATTTTATACCTAGCTTGCCTGTGATTTTAAAAGGCTATATATATGCAGGAAGTGAAATCCTGTTCACAGGCAATACCCATATGGCCTTTTTGATATTAAAGGAATAATGGAGTCCTAAATGAGTAACTGGTCCTTTTGTCACTCCTGAATAAAGAAAACTCCTACTTACCTTTATCGGCAGCCTCTGGCTTTCAAGACCAGTATTCTTAATATTTTAATTGTATCAGTGGGGTTTAATTTTTTATTTGGGTTCAGCAGAAGAAAAATCCATTGATGTCAACTGCTCTATAGAATTGCTTTCCTCTTTGTAAGTCATTATTCTTCATTGTCTACTTGAGAGACAGCTTAACAGTTTCCTCAAAACGCAAAGAAACTAATGACATATTGAAGGCTTATTATTTTGCATATCCAAGTCTAAAAGGATGAATGAATGACCTCGTTGTTTTGTCCTGTACTTTATTTCCATGCTGTTAAATCCATTTAATTATCGCATCTTTTTTGCTCTCTACATATCAAATTGTTTGACTTGCTTTCTTTTCAAATGTCATCTCATTTCTCTAACCTGACTTGTGATAAATGTTAAATGTTTCTTTCTAGAGACTGCTAAAAGAAAAGATGTGAAGCCTTCAGCAGCCTTAAAGGAAAAGGGTAATGTCTTATCATTATGTGGTTGGGAAATAACCAGTCGTCCTCATGAAAGGGTCTGCTGGTATCTCAGTGCCGTTTCGATATATTTTGAATTACAGGCTTTTGGTGAAAAGGAACTAAACCTAGCTTCTTCTCACTTAAAAGATCTGATATATTGAAAGGAACAGTGTCTGACACAATTCAGAAATAATAAAATCCTAACCCTTATTGTGGTGTTCTTTAACTGCTGTCTGACCTGCACAGCCAATATTGCAGCGGGAATGCTGGTCTATTCTGAATGAATTAGTAACAGAGCTGTTACTGAATTCACATGACATGCCAAGATAATAGGCTGCACAGGAATCAGTGCATGGTTTGAACTACAGAAGATTTACCGGCTAATTTAGTGGGAATAATATTTGGTTTCCTTTCAAATCTTAAGTCGAACCTTTTATTGAAGTAAACAGAAATTCTAATTCTTAACACTTATCTCTTGCATATTTTCCTTGATCTGGTGTTATACACATTTGTTACAGTACTGATGGACAGAGTTTATATTACTAACTTTCTCCTTCCTTTTTTGTGCTTGACATCTTTTCCAGACTCTTCAAAAGGAAAAGAAATGAAGGCTTCAGCTACAACTAAGGAAAAAGGTAAAAATTTCAAGTTGAGCTGAGCCTTAGCATAAGATTCAGTTGAGAAAATAAATCCCTTGTGCAAGTATTCTCAAAAGAAATCCTAGTTTCTTCACTTAGACGTCCATAAATATCCTTGACTGACATCCTTTACTACTGGACATCCTTTTTACCTGAGTGATAAATGTGAGATACGTATGGGGCTATACAAGCAAATTGTAGCAGCAGTACTTTATAGCCCCCAAAGTTATGAGGACTTGTTTTCTTCTTTCTTAATTTTGTCTTATTCTTTCTATTTAAATTTGTCATTTCAGATTGCATTTTACTTTTCTTCAATAACACATTATTTGATTGTGCTTTGCTCTCTCTTCTTACATTGAAACATCAGCACTAGCCATCAAATAAAGATCAATTACAATCTTGAATACTAGGCATTTTCAGACAGTGATAAAACTGTAACTGTAATTAACCAAATACTTTCAGATGTATTTATTCATATCAACTAAATTCAAGCAAAACTTAGTTTTCTTTGACATTATTTGCATATTGATTAAATACCACTTGCTCAGTAGAAAGCAGTCTCTCAGGTTGAATGATAAATAATTTAACATGGATAAGAATATGTAATAAATTGCTAACTAATAACAGTCATTTGAGCCAATGCAATATAGTAGTCGATCTTAAAAACTTCCAGTTGGTTTTGAAAACTACTTCAGATAATGGATTAATATTACTTCCTATCTTTAGATTTTCCCTAAGGATCACTGGAAATAATGAGGCAATATTTTTTTGACAAAGTTATGGAAGATAATATTTGCAAGTTTTGAAGTGCAGCTATTTCACATAGTATATGTAGGTAATATATAGTGGAATAGTAGAAATCAGCTATTACTTTGCACAGTTGTACCGAGGAGCAAAGTGAAGGCTGAAGTGCTACAAAAGGAACTAAGGCTTAAAGAGTTTGAAACTCTTTGAAGTAGTCAAAATAGATGAACCTGGATTGTCAGTCCAAGGTCAAGGACATTAGAAAAATAGGGACACATTATTGTACCATTTCTTTTAATTTACTTTAGTCAACAGGGAGTACTGAAATAGGGTGGGGTTTTTGTCTATTGATTACTTGGCTTTTATATTTTGAGCTTCAGGCAAGCAAAGCCTACAGACTTCCTGATAGGTTCTTGCAAACATATCTGTGAAACATAGGTGGGATAACAAAGAGTTAACATTGATTAGACCCTTAAGTATTTGACTATTGAACTTCTTGTTGAGTTTCTTATCTAATTTTTGACTTCAGCTCTCCATAAATATCTCAAGTTTGAAGACTGATTTATTTAAATTTAAGTGATAAGAAAAGTAAAATACTATTTATTACAAAACATCAAACATTATAAAGAAGTAATATATGTCTGTAAGAGTTTTTTAGCTGCGCTGCCATTGAATTAGCTTCAGTGAAGTGTCAAACCCCCAACCAAATATACAGAAAAAACGAGTATTTAAAAGGAGTTAATTAACTCAGTTTGATCAGCCAGTGAAACAACTGGTAAATAAAAGATCCTTTCAAGTTCCAAAACAGTTCTTTCGAGGAAGGACATGTTTAATTAAACACTGTAGAATTTTGCTGGCTGCCCATGAAGTGGTTTATGCTCAGTGTATTTGAGAAAAAAACCTCAGTACCCCGAAGTGATTAACTCCACTTTTTTCTTCTTTTTTGTATGAAATTAAGTACTCTTCCCATAGTAGTTGGTAGGATGCATGCAAGATTTTCCTTACACTATAGCAGTAGAAGGTATGAGCTATGTTCGCAGTAAGTTTTCATACCACGCTGAATTTTTCCACACGGGCTAACATTTTTACCTATAGATTACCTTACCTATAAGTAAGAGACTTAACAGATTCTGTGTTGTTGTGTCACCTTACAGTTTTAGAGTTTCCCATTTGTCAAGGCACAAGAACCAAGATCTGAATGCTTAGTGCAGAGTATGCTGAGTTTAACTCCACTGCAGTACAAGGTCACATTAGAGACACCTGTGATTATTTTGATAAAGAACAATGGCGGATGAAGTCTGATCTAAAACTGACTGTTTTTACAGTAACGGCAGGATATTTGGATGAGCAATGCCATAATTTAGTGGGGATTAAGAGTGCTGAGTCTGCATAGCCTTTACCAGCTTCCCAAGTGGGATGAGCACTACTCGCTTCAGTTTTCCCTAGTGGCTAGTGTGCATCCTTGCACGTCACCTGTGGATGTACTTGTCTTGCACAGCTCACTGAGAGCAACTGATATGTCACCACAGTGAAAGCATTTCTCTTTGACTCTAGCTGGCTTTATAAGAACTTAAAATATTTGGATTAGATGCTGTCAGACACATGATCAGGCCGACTGCCTTCTTTTTCAGTCTTGTGTATCTTAGTTAGGTCTGTAGAGTGTCTGGTATGGAGTGCAGATCCTTCGAGGCCCCTGGAGCAAGACTGCAACAGAAAAGTGCAACTTCAGCAGGAAGATTTCAGGTTGTATACATGTGCATAGTGACGCCACCTTAGTGTCTACAATACAATTCAGTCATTTTCTAGTCACCGAAGTTCATGACACAGCAAATCTTATACAAACTCATTTTGAAGCAGTTCAGCTCAGTGGCTGCAGGTTTTTTAAAGTTGTTTCTGTCTTTTCTGTTTCATGTGACAGATCTTCATCAGCCATTTCTTAGCTGTTGGGATTCATACAGATGCAGCACTTCCAAAAGCAAATACAACTAACTCAGTGACACTGAATATGTATGACAAGACATTGACATTTTGTCAGAAGAGTGTAACCCCAATGAGCAAAGTGGCTTTAAGCATCCATGTGGGATGCTGTGCTTCGCTAAACCTCTCTTTCTTAACAATGATAAGTGACATGTCGCATAGATCAGGCAGACAGTTTGAGAAAAGCCTCTGTAGGGAAAAGCGTTCCAGAAATTTTGTGGCCATTGCCCTGTAAAGAAGTGCAAACAAGAGGTCACTTTTATGAGCACTGGTACTTTTTTTTAGCCAAGCGAGAGTACACAGGGAACTTCTTCAGTGGACATGTCAGTTTAAACTAGCCAACCAAAACACACCTTGAGAAATGGCAGTGGTTTGATTAGCACTTGCCCCTTTACAGACATCTGTCAAATCCAGTGTAAACTGCATTAATAGAAGTGGCCACAATGTAACCCCTTTGTTAAGATAAATACGTTTTTGAAATGTAAAAGTCGAATTCACACAAGCTGGATATAAAATTGCAATAGAAAATCCCAAATAATAATGAACCTAAATGTAAGGTAGATATATTAGTTGTATAAAAATTGCAATATCAGCCTGTTCAAATGGTCCATCCATTACAGAATATCATTGCTGAACATTGGTTATAAGAAATACCTCAGGAAAACATCAGAGCTTTAAAAGTCAGACACTAAGATAATGACAAATATGTAAATACCAAGAATGAGTTGTAGCGGGAGGTATAAAATTCCCATTGTGAGTCAGCACTTCTCTGTAAAAAATTTTCAAGAGACATTAGAAAATAAGAGAAAAAGAACAGAAATAACATACATAATATGAATGAATACCATTTCATAAAAGGAAGGAGATAAAATTTTAATTCCAAAAAGCAGTTTATATAAATTAAAGATGAGGCATGTTTTATGGCAAACTATGAAGGAAAATATTCAAGCTGAATAAGTAGCACCTGCATATATATGTAGAAATATACATTCAGTAGTCAAAACAGAATTGTAAATGAAAGAACATCTCCTGATACTAAAGGTATTTCCTCCAGGTAGGGACTGCTACATGCTGGGACTCCCAGATCTCCATAATAGCACTCTGAAAAGTCTGCTGAATGCATATCTATAACTTTTTATTATACATGATTATGCAATAAAACAAAATTCTCGTTGCATAATATTATTTTTTCACGTAATATTTGAGATCAGAAACCAGGATTCTCTCTGCCTGGGACCACGTGCTTCTCAACAGCTCACAGAATCAGGCTTCCTCTGATTTATTGCTATTTTATGGTCCAATTGCACTCTTTTCTGCACAGTTCCAGAGAAAACCTGTCCCTCTCTAAAACCACTTTGCACTCCCTCTGAAAAGTGAGATTGGCAGAGAGAGATTTGCACCCCCTGATGTGGCAGAGAGATTGGATCCCTGGGTAGCTCTGCCCCTCTCCTTGGCCTTGTGCGATATTTTCAGAGATTTGTGCCTATCTTTGGGAGAGTGCTTGAATCCATCCTCATATGTGTGGGGCATCAAGTTTCACCGACTCAGACAGGGATGGGAGAAGTCAGGCTTCTGCCAAGAGTCAGTATTCCCAGTTCCTTAGTTGTCTATAAGAGGCTGGCCCAGACTCCACACACAGTCAAAGGGGACTCGCTCAGGAACGTAACCACTCTCTTACCGCCTCTACCCAGTGACTTTACAGGGGGCTGATAATCCACATAGTGCGAATCCTGATAATCTGAAACAGAACTCGTACACTTGTGCTGCTTTCATTCTAGGCAATGTGCTTTTGTATTTTCATTAAGGCACTGCTGGTAGTAAAGAGAAAAACACTGTAAACTTTTGGGGGGTTATCTAGTGAATTAATTTTTTCTTAGTAGGTCTGACAGATATGTCTTACAAATTAGGACAAAAGGTATAGTCAGGTTATGCAGGGGAGTTCAACCGCAACATCTTCCTTGCCCATTAATAATAAAATGCATGAAGATAATTGAATAAGAAGCTATTTCTCCAAACCTGTTCATTAAAACCTGGACCAGAGGAGGAAAAGGGCAGGAAAAGTATTTCCTGCTACTGAATGAGAATCATTCTAAACACAGATTCTCCAGCTAATTCAAAGGCTAAATTCTTCCCTCTGTTGCTCACTATACTGGTTCTTTTAACTGAGGTTTCTTAACAGGATTAAAATTTCTCTTGATATAAGTAAAAGAAATTCTGAACTCAGAAAGGCTGGAAGAGAGAGATAAAATATCTGTTTGGAAGACCTAAGAGAGAAAGATCACTTTATACAGTTCTTACATATTTTAAAACAGTACCTACTTCTCAAGCTATGAACAGATGGACAATTTATGGTGAGATGGGCAAAGATGGTATCAACTTAGTGAATGCCAGCTGCTTTGCTGTAGCTGCCTACATGAGGTGGTTTTCACTTCAACATAACAGCATGCATATGAACAGTTATCACGGAGTACCTGACAGAGGGGATGAGTCTGCATTTGATCTTGTTTTACCATAACTTCTATGTCTATAACCAAAATAAATGTAAGAACTTAGTCAAAACTTCCACTAACTTCAGCTAAATCAGTAACTGTCTGTCTCAAAGTGTCAGGGTAAATACAATATTTTAAATTACTCTAGGGTTCTTCAGAGATTTAAAAATCAGTGAGAAAATTGGTGAAATGATAATTAAAGTCAGAACACAGACAAATATCTGGGAAATCATGAGACAGAGACAGAGCCCAAGTGGTTTCTGCAAAAGGAAATTATGCTTTAATAATAAGTGTGTTGAACATCTTAATAAAGTAATAAGCACAGCCTTTATGGGATGGTTTAAATCCTTAACAAGGCCTGCCATGGATCTGATTTATAAAGATTGTTTTTTCACAGAATCATGGAATCATGGAATTTTCAGAGTTGGAAGGGACCTCTAGAGATCATCTAGTCCAACTCCCCTGCCAAAGCAGGATTGCCCAGAGCACATTACTCAGGACTGCATCCAGGCGGGTCTTGAAAATCTCCAGAGAAGGGGACTCCACAACCTCCCTGGGCAGCCTGTGCCAGTGCTCTCTCACCCTCACCGTAAAGAAGTTTTTCCATATATTTGAACAGAACTTCCTATGTTCTAACTTGTGCCCATTACCCCTCATCCTGTCACTGGGAACCATTGAAAAGAGCCTGGCTCCATTCTCCTTCAACCCACCCTTTAGATACTTGTACGCCATAATAAGGTCTCCCCTCAGCCTTCTCTTCTCCAGGCTAAAGAGTCCCAGCTCTCTCAGCCTTTCCTCATAAGGGAGATGCTCCAAGCCCTTAATCATCTTAGTTGCCCTTAGTTCCGCAAAACATAAAAGTTCCCAAAACATAAAAGTTGTTGGTGCTCAGTTCTGGCTTCTGGAGTAGTTGTCAATCTGGATTCATGATTCCTGAAAATGGGAATAAACATATGGTATAAACATATTTTGCTTTGTATCATATCTATATTAACTGGAAATGGATTTGGATAGGTCTAGGAAAGGAAGACAGGTGCATAAGTGGGGTCACTGTGGTTTAAGGCTGTTAATACAGGCCTCTCTGAACAAGTTTGTAGGTAAAAATTCCTAATTCAAGAACTAGGTGATACCTTTCACCAGTACAGTGCAAAAGAAAAGTTGGCTTAAGTATTTATTGTTTCTCCAAATAATCAAGGTAGAAAAGAACACAGCCAAGAGCATCCCTCATATCTGAGCACCACGTTTTCTAGTACATCATTCTACTTTATTTCATGTCCTTCCCCGCCCAGCTACAATTTATAACTCATATTTGTTCTCAGCAGGTAATCTGGCTTTTTATCAGTTGTAGACCAAATTCCTTGGCTAATCCATCCATCTTTTTGCTGCATTTCAGATACAAACACATTTCTCAGCTTCTGAAAGAGCGATGTAAATGGTGGTGTTTGTGCTCTTTGTCATTTATTCCTTGTCATTTTAAGTTTGAATAACAGGATTTGATCAGAGCAATGCTATTGGCAACAGTAGTCAGAATGAGGTCTCTTCTGTCTCTTAAGATTTGTTGAGTATTTACAGTACATTCCACCAGAAAAACTGTGGCCAAGGTGAAAATTCAAACAGATGTCACAACAGGATATAATAGCATAATAACAGAAATCAGTTAGCAATAAGTGCAGTGGCAGGCACGGATGGACCTTGCTCTGCCTGTGCTTGCCTTGGGACCAGAAGTGTGGTGAGCCACATCCCATAAACTGGCAGGACAGAAGTCGGGAGGAACCCAGAGGTGCACTGCACATTTGCTTATAAGCCCTGCCTAGAGTCTTGATAATCTGGGGTTTCTGCTGATTTGGAAGTCCCTCTAGCACACTTCAAGTGGCAAGTAAGTATGCCTTTCAAAAGCCACTGACGCTTCTTCAGCAGCTGCTGGGAGAAAAATTACTAAATCCTCTGTAATGAAAGTTTTGTGAAAGGTGCACTTCACAGCTTTGATATGCACATCACCTATGAAAGCAAAGTGATTGCGAAGAGGACAAGATCCTGGAAACCGTGTGCCTAGTTTTCACTAATTTCAGGCATGAAACCTTTTTTCCACTGCTGAGCACATTCTTGAGATACTAAAAATTCTTTTCTTTCTCAAAGGAGAGTAAGTGGTAGAAACATTGATAAAACTTTGAAATCAGAATCCTTTTTTTGCCAGAGGCCATTGATAGACAGAGTTTCAGTAATTTCAGGTTTGACCTTTTCCTTTTTGATATCTTTTATCCAAATGTACCAATGGTTTGAAATAAAAAAGACTTTTCATTTTAAGAACACTGAAAAGGCAGCGATCAGCACCCAAAATGCAATCACCTGTGACCGTACCTACTCCCTCCTTTGGCCTCATGACCCTTGATTTCTGTCCTCTGCTAGGGCGCATACTCCAAAGGAAGGGCAAAGTGCTGCTTCTGCTTTGTTCCTTTCCAGTTCCAGTGCCACATCAGGTTTGTTCATACCTCCAGCCTGGTGCCAATTGCTCTTTTCTGGGGTGTATGAGCTCTGAATTTGAACTCCTCTGTCTTCTTTTGCCTGCAAATGCTAGCCTAAGGCAGAGCATACTACCACCACTTCTAGCAGACGTGGTTCAAAATAAAGGGACATATATAACTACATTTTAGAAGATTCAGTCCTATAAATGTAGGCTGTGGAATAGGTAGTGCATGGATTTCAAATGGACTTAGGTAAGACATGGACCTGTTGGAGCAGGTCCAGAGGAGGGTCACAAAAATGAACACAGGGATGGAACACATCTCCTACGAGGATAGGCTGAGAGAGTTGGAGTTGTTCAGTTTGGAAAACAGAAGGCTCTGGGGAGACCTTAGTGTGGCCTTCCAGTACTTAAAGGGGGCCTACAGGAAAGATGGAGACAAACTTTTTAACAGGGCCTGTTGTGGCAGAACAAGGGGTAATGGTTTTAAACTAAAAGGGGGTATATTTAGACTAGATATAAGAAAGACTTTTTTTAACAAAGAGAGTGTTGAAATACTGGAACAGGTTGCCCAGAGAGGTGGTAGATGCACCATGCCTGGAAACATTCAAGGTCTGGTTGGACAAGGCTCTGAGCAACCTGACCGAGCTGAAGATGTCCCTGCTCATTGCAGGGGGGTTGTACTAGCTGACCTTTAAAGGTTCCTCCCAACCCAAACTATTCTATGATTCTATGATCTTGGCTCAGCTCGATCGGGATTGCAGCAGTCATCTGCAAATGAAGGTAATTCTCCCATTTGAGACATGCTCAGTTGTTTTAGTAAAATTTTGATACATTTTCACAGTACCTATTGCAGATACATGCAAAGTTTTACTGAAATCCCAGGCTGGGCCTTTGGGGCACTTCTATTCTGTCTCCAGAGTTTCAATACTGGTCTCACATCACAGCTTGCTCTGTGGAACTGATTCGAGGTTGCTTAAACTGGGGAATATGCAGCAGTTTCCTTCCAGTCTCTGTCCAATCTCCCTTCCCACAAAGCTCACGCTATGGGATTTGGAGGTGGGATTGTTGCATCATCAGATTTTGTAATTCCCTGTGTTGGGCAGTGTCTTAGAAACCTGAACATGACTTCAGGTGGGGTTTTTTTCTTCTTATTTTGTGCATTTGTTATAAAATTATTATTGTGCATTATTAAAACTAGAAGTTTTAATATTAAAAAAGCACATTTTTCTCTAAAATAGATGACATTTCATAACCTTCCTCTAGTTTTCCCTTACCCTTTCATGCCTTCCCATTCCAGTTTATCCTCCTTCTTTGTTGTTGATTTGGGAATATTCACTCTGTATGTCTGTCTCCCAGTATTAGTGGCTGGGAGGAACAATGACCGTGACTGAAGTGTGAGAATCTAGAAAGCTGGAATTTGTTCTCATTAGTAGTAGAGCTGGGTGTCTGCAAGGAAACACTTTATCTTTCCGATTGTCAATTTTTTCCTCTGGCAAAGAAATCTATTCTTATATTGCATAATATATGTATGGTTGGAGATAGGTACACAAAAGGCTCATATATAGGTGTTTCGATTATTTTTACTGATATTACATGTTACTAACTTCAGTTGTGAAAATACAGTGTTTTTGTTTCCATTTCAGCTGCAGTGAAGAAGGAGGGGGAAAAGAAAGGTAAATCAATTATTTTCCCTTGACTGAAGTGTCTTTCAGGCTGTGACTGCTGTGAGAAATGTTTCTTTCATTCAGTGATACAATTGTGGCGGCATACACCACCTCATGTGTTACCATCAGCCGATTTTATCTATTCCTACTGTGATAACACAGTTGTCATTTCCAGTATTGTTAGCTCCTTTTTACCACAGGCCAACACACCCCAGTATCAGACACTTCATCGTTCTGATTGGGAAGAAAATGAAAGGCTTTTGTTACCCTGTTAGGATTTGTCGAAGAGAACAAAACTTGCAGTGCACTGCGCATGCTGACCTGGCTGTTTGTTCTTTGCAGAAGGCGATTTCCTAGGGACATTTAATTTCCTTTTTTCAGATATGTATGTAGCATGGATGGAAGCTTTGCTGAAGTCATTCTTTGGTGTTTTAATAGATTAGTAGAAAAATTTGCCCTGCATCAGAACCTAAAACATTACTTAAAATGTTTAAAGATAAATATACTGCATTTATCAGGCTCTAAATATCTATTTCTAGTGTTGTCTTTCAGAATAAGATTTGCTGAGTTGAAACATTTTTTTGTAATGTGACGATTTTATTTACATTTCAAAAATAATGAAATACTCTTTAATCTATTCAGCTTTATTGATTATTTGGTTTATAAGCCACATCTTGATCGCTAACCCAGGAACTTTTCCAGAACTTTTCCATAGATTTCAGAGGATTATTTAAGATTTGAGACCGAGTAAGTCAGAAAAATATTGGCTTTTTATTTCTGAAGTTTACGGATGGGTTAATTTTTTGGGGGAGTGGTGGGGCAGTGACTTTTCTCATTTCAAAAAGATTTGGAAATTCTGTGATTCACATAGTTGAACAATGGAGCCAAACTTTGCTCTCTATACATGAAGATATTTTCAATCCTGATAATTTATTATTTTTTCCATTATCCTTATACAGAGTCATTAATTGAACTGGAAAAAGAATTATAGCCTCAACTGTTTTAACAGCTCATGAGTGAAATCTTGGCTGTGTTGATGGTAGTGGCAAAATTCCCATTCACTCCATGGGAGCCAAAATTTCACCTCATGTGTTTAACAGAATAATAAAATTCATTTTGGTTATCAAAAATAACCATGTTTAATAGGTATCAGGCAGGATATTTTCTCCAAAGATTGATTTGCAACAACTGGGGCATGAAAGTTAGCACATGAAACAGGGACAATCAGAAAATTGGCAGCCACGCTTACAGCCATTGGTTTTCAGACATCAAAATGCCTTCTGTGTTCACAGCCTTGAATTTATCACATGGACTGTTACATCCTTAATGGAAAGAAAGGAGTGAAGTAATTGCTAAGGGTGCTACTTCTGTCAGCCTTGCTACAGGTCCATTCATTTACAGAAGAACATCAAGGGAACTTGTTTGAAAAAACAACTGTTTGCCTGTGGTTCATTTCTCACTGGTTAGGATTTTTTTCCTCCTTAACCATAGTCTTCTCCAACAAAACTGGTTTTAAAATGCAATTTTAATGAACATTCTTTGAAGTTGGATCAATTTTTCCATTTCATTTTCTTTTTTATAGATTTTCTGCTAAAAAATAATTTCCTCCGATTTCTTAATTTCTTGAAAGGATTTCGCCAACAAGTGTAGGAAGGATACTTTCAGGCATATGGCTCATGTCAGGGTATACCTCATCCTGCCGATTACCACTAACCTACTTCACAGAAACATGGAGGTGCAAACGGAAAGTCAGCTTTGGTCATTCTTCTGATATCATAATTTTATTTATTTTTGGACTAAACCTCCCTCTGATTTTCTGAGATCATAACCAACACTGTCAGCAAGGAAGGTAATGATTGTAGTGACAAACATGCTAGTCCAAAGAAATTTTCCAGTAACTAAGGAAAACTGGTTCAGCAATGTTACTGTCTTCGGTAGATATACACTAAACTGGACAATTGGAGAAAAGACGACCTCTTCCCACAAATGAACGTCCCATGCTTTAGTTTTCTCATCTGGCTTCACACTCTCTGCAGGCCCCGCACAGGAAATATTGCATGTTACTAGCTAACTCCTAAAATCATCAGGTTTTATTTATTTCTGCTTATTCTGTTATCATCAAAAATTGCCCCGGGCTACATATGTATTTCTCTGACTCACAGTAAAAAGGGGCAATGTTTGCTGGTTTTGCTTAAGGAGACAGTATTTTTCGCTCAGCTGCAAAAATAATAGAAGTAGCCAGGCAGCGTTCTAAATTGACTGGCTCATTACCCAAAATATATCGTTGTAGTAACATGCACAGTTCAAATACCGCTTTATAATTTCTCATGCGAATCATGCAGCCCATACACACTGTACTGTACACAAAGCTTTCTTCAATTACTCTGCCTTATTCAAATACACATCCCTCATCTAGAAAAACAAGTATAATGAGCAATACAAAGTGACAAGCCATCATAAAAGGAGACGAGAAGAAGATGGAATGACGCTTTCTATCGACGGTACATTCTGTGCATGGCATAAATCAGACATGAAAGAGTTTGAAAGAGACAGAAAAGAACAAAATTAAGATGGAGAAAGCTTATGTATTTCACCGATTTCTCCAAATATGAGCAATACTAACAGGAACCTTAAGGCACAATTTATGCATTAACCGTTTCTCTTTGAAAGGTTACTCTCAAAGACTTTGTGACGAAACTCCTAGAAAATAGTCAGCTTCAGCTTCCAGTGTCATGTTATGCCTTCTTTCAACATGTGTGGGATAGAGGAGCTGTCATAGAAATGTGTAAAAAATTGTCAGTTCCTAAAGGGCAAGACGTAGCAACCCTTTGCGTGAGGAAGGCACTTCCTAAAATCTCCAAGAGCAAATGCGGCTGTACACAAAAATTTTTAACTTTTGCTCATAATTCAAAACACTGTAAGCAGGGATTCAAGTGAATTACAGTAGACTCAGGTACTGGTGACGTAAGATAAAGCCCATCAGCTTCAGGGCACCTCCAGAAAACAATAAACAGCTGTAACACCAAAATGTTTCAGTATTTTTTCAGTTTAAAGTGCCCTTTTTAAAGGAAAGTATTTTTACATTTCAAAAATATTTCATAATTACAGAGAATTCCAGAAATGCTTTGTGTGAAATGAAGTCAGATTAAAGCCAATTTCAAGGTTTCCGAGTTCTCCATAAAATGGAATTTCATATTGATTCATTCTCATCTCCTTATTGATTTCTGACTAAAGAGGGCATGGACTAAGATGGGGATATAAAGCAAGCAGCCTTAACAAGCTTAGTAAATTCTCTCTCCAGGTCAGTCTCAGGAAAGCTTGCCTGAGCATTCGTTACTTCTGTGATTCTAGTGCACCCAAACAGGATTTAACCATCGCGTAATCTCTGCGGGTTATGCATCCACATGCATAGGTGTTAGAAGAACCATCTCATTGTTTAATGTGAAACACAAACCTAAGTCACCAGGAAGTTGGTTCCTCCAGGCTCGCTATCGCTAATGAATGAGACAGAGCGAGCGAACTGTCTTGCTTCCGAGAGCAAGCCAGAGTGCACATCTAATTCAGGGTAGTTGTCTTCTAGGAGTCTCATCTCCTATATAGACTGCCTACAGTTAGATGTTATGAGTACTATTAAGCTAGTGAGATGCAGAAGGTAGTTCCCTGTCAATCACAGGAAACCCGTTCTGAATTTTGGCATTATTGCTCTGGCAGCTTGCTTTTAAATTCAATAGTCTTTAGACAGCCAAAAAAAACACATTCATCTGACAGGTTTCAGCAATAATAAATCGACAGGAGAGTATGCAGGATCACATTTTCACCTTTTCCCAATAAACGCATCACGGTGTAAAAAACTGTATATAGTCTGAACGCTGCTAATATCAAACAAATGCATAAAGTGGGCAAGGCATGTACACTCCAGCTCCAAACTACGTATTTTTGCCAATCCAGTAAAGGACGATGTCTTTCAATTACTCCTAGTAATGGTACCCTAAACATCACTTGGAAACTGCTGTTCTGCATACAGAGTGTGGTATAAACTGTCCAAGGCACAGCAGTGTCCCTTTTTAGTGTATATAAAAATAAAGATGCTTTCCAAACTGAAAAAGAACTGGGCAATAGTGCATCTCAAAACTGCTTAGCATTGGACTTGACCAGAAAAACTGGAAGGCAGCCTTCTTATTCATAAAGCAAATGGTCACGGCAGTGTGGACGTTCTGCTCAGCTGCAAATGCCACTGGTGAAACAGGAACCGCACCTTCATTATGTAGTGTTCTAATACGCCTGGAAGGATAAGAAAGGGGACTACCTATTTCCATCACAGCAAAGTGTATTACACAGTCTGATAACAGAATGTGTATTCCTAAACAGAGAAAAAAAAAAAAAAAAAAAAGTAGAAATACTTTCAAAAACATTTCTTAAAATAGTGTCAAAAAATCAGTATTATGTATGAGAAAATAATAAAAAAGTCCCATTTTACTATGCTCTTTAAAGTAGCAGAGTTATTTTGGCTGTAGCTGAAGGTAGGCGTCTCCCTCAAGAGGCAACACTCATCGAACTAGCCACAAGATGGAGCCCAAAGGATCTTCGAGCCAGTAGTTAACGTTGCCTTCCTGAATCAGATTAAGAACTAAATCATGCAGTTTTACTGAAGAACACTTAATAGAAATCTTAAGCTTAAACAAGGTATTCTAAAATGAAAATCCACTTCTGCCTAAAGGTATTTTTCATTTAATAGGTGACTGGACATGCATTGGTGAGCTTTGACTTCCCATGCTGAAGCAACAAACCGCCGATGTTTTCAAGGAATATTGATAACTGGAGAATTTGACTGAAATATGGAAAATGTTTTGAAAAGTCTACATCAGTTAGCTTAAGTTTTCTTGACCTCTGTTTACTTTGTCTCAACTATCCTAGGAGGCATAAACAATTTATGTCCATTTTACAGGGCTATGAGAGACTTAATGATCTGTACAACCTCTGTTATGTGACGGCCAGATATTGAGGGACCAGGATCATATACTTTCCACAATGCAGATATTTCAGTTAGGATAAGACACGACAAGAAAACACCCTCCACAGTACCCATTCAATATAAGTTAAAAGTAGGCAGATGAATGGTGAGTGTAGTGGGCTCAACACTTTTCACCGAATTCATAAAGTTAAAGAACATTTTTAGATCCTCAGCTGAACTTAATCATCAAGAAACTTTAACTCATACAAATTTAGATGTCTAAATTCGTCATCTACATTGCAGCGATTCACCCTAGTCTCACTTTAGAGTTAATGGGGAGAAACAAGCATCTGCAGAGAGTGTTTCATCTGTTTGTCCTGTATATCTATCAGAATGCAAAGAATTGCCCTCGGAGATACCTATACTTCTGACTTGACTATAACAAGAAACATATTTAAGGCTTAGTAACAAAAATAGAAAACACACTGCAATGAACATTAGAATAGTTTGTTGTTAATTATTTTAACAAGCCTCCCTAAACCTTTAATTAGTTTTTCTCTAAGAATATGACATTGAAAGTAAAGAAAGATGAGAAAAAGCAGAAAGTCATTTATGTATCTTAACAGCTGACTGAATATCGACTCTCATTGTACTTAGATGGAGGGGCTAATGCAAATATCTAATGTAGACCTCTTAACATTAAGCTGCAAATTCCATGTTTATCTCCCTAGCACCTCATTTTTGGCATACTCGTCATTAAGACATGTAAAACTAATGATGCTAACTTTAAAAAATACCCAGAATTTTATTCTCAACAGGATTTAATCTAAACCTTGTCATTGGTTACACCTTTGTAATCCATTCAAGGTGAAATTGAAATTATACTTTTTGTATGTCTTATGTAACAACAAACCCACAAAAAAATTCATATTGATAGATCTGGCATAGCATTTCAATTGCAGTTGTGATTGTCACTTGTGTTAATCTCTTACTTGCCCTAAAGTGCAACAGCAATTTATTCAACCCCTGCTACCAATAAATGGAGACAGTTAAACTAGTATTTTAATGATTATGAAACAGCTGTGATTTCTGAAGAAAGAGTGATCTGTGTAATTGGTGGTCTGTGTTGTTACTATAAGTTAGGTGTAATACATGTATATTGGCATTATGTCAGCAACACTCTCACCTGTCAATCAGCATAATATGCTTAAACACCTGGATATCCGTATAACACATGGTTAATTGGCTAAAAATTTCCCCATGGAATAAACTATCACTTTATTGCTCTGCTCAAAGATGTCTGCAAACGAACGTTCAGAGGTATTCTATTCAAATGCAACTCCAGAACTAACCGTTTTTCTAGTGGCAATCTTCATTTCCTTTTTTATCTATGCAGACATCATTTTCAGAAATGTGCTCTTACAAAGTTGTAATTAAAGCAAAAACAGTGATCAGCAGCATTTCATGAGGAATGAAGATGGCTCAGAATGTTCTGCCTCTAGAAGCTAGTCATTAGCCCTCTGCCTTAATCACCATATTAATTTGGGTAGCACGCCGGGAAAAGTCCATCTTTTCAAAAGCTAACAATTTTTTATAGTTCTCCACTCCTAATATCAACTAGTCAGTGCTCCAAAATTATTCTTTTCTAGATTTTTTTAAGGTCATCTTTTTCTTGTCTCAATTATGGTTATTTTACATTTAATTAATAATGTATGTAAATATATACACAGCCATGATTATACTTTTACAAATCCAGTCATAGTTAAGAAGGAGCTCAACAAAGAAGTATTTTCATGGAATCTGGATGCAGGGTGTTAGTTTGGCACCTTTCACAAATAATAGGCATTATGAAATAGACTGAAGATTCAAATATTAGTAACTATTAACATCTGCAAGAGGTGCTCACTTTGGCTCCAACTGTTTATAGAGAATGGTGAACGACACTATTTTTGCATAAACTAAGTTCAATATTCAGAAAGAAATGTCATTAACATCCTACGTACCTCAGTCTGACCGATTTCACTCAGTTACCCTTTATGAGTCAATAATTTGTGTTGCAATAAAGCATGGCCTGAGCTTGGCTGTGTTTTGCCTTAGCTATATGCAAATGTAATACTGATATTACTAAAAGTGAAAGCTTGTTAAGCATATTCTCCTTCATCTCTCTGTTCCCATCCCATAATTTCAGGGAAGAGCACATGAAAACATCAGAAGCTGAGGATGATATTGAGAGGAAGCTCTTCAGGTCTTTCACCACACGTGCCTAAAGATGAAATGCATTAATGCAGCACATGTACCTCATCTACATTTGACTGAAATTTTATTCTTCCCAGCTCCGTCGATGCAAGATTTGCCTTCCTGGGATTTTAAGACTTATAGTACTTTAAAGACATTAACTTTCAGTGCTATCATACAAAATTGCTGTTTCAACAAGACTTACATTTCCCTGTGCATTTCTATTGTTTAACTGACAAACTGGGAAACAGAGAAAGACTGGGATCATTACTGATGATCCCTACAGGCATGCATCTCAGATTCAAGTTGAAGCAATTCCTCTCATTAAAAATCATTTTAAAATGTTGGATATGTCTGTACTTCTTTGCTAATTCTACTACATTTACCCCATGCTAAAGTTTCTCCCTTCCCTCCTCTTTCACAACTACCTTTTTTTCCCCAGTTATATAAAGTAGTCTTGAATGGCCAGTTAAAAATAAGCCTTAAAAAACAAGCTGATCTTGTTTTTTTAAGCAAAACCCCCCAAACCCAAGAGTCAGCTCATTCTTCACTATGCAGCCCCGAGGTATAAGGCAAACCAAACAGCAAGGACACAAATGTGCTAACTGTATAAAGGCAGATGTCTTGGACCAGGCTGCTCTGGTAACGGAAATAAAGCAGAACGAACTGCGAAAGCAATGCCAGCTTTTTTGGTGGAGAGCAGTGACAGAAAGGTCAGTCTGCTGCAAATGAAAACCCTACAGGCTCTATATCAGTGGTTAATTGTTAATTAATAATTATAATGGCAAAGCACAGCATTTTAGGAGGGATGCCTTAGCCATTTACCCTGTTGTCATCATCGGTCACAAGAGTCCTGCTGAAACAGTGGTCCAAGGAAGCATGTGGTGCTGCCCAGATCCAGAGAAGCACTCCCTGATAATCAGTAAGAGTGAGAGTGGTAGCAGGAAGCTCAAGTTCTCTGCTTCCCTGCAAACCCTCCAGACAGACTTAAATAAATTACTTAGTTTTTCATACCTGCCGTGTTAATTTGGAATAATACTTCCTTAATGTGTAGAAACCTGGGCAAATATTCTGGAAAATTCTAGATTTAAAGTAAAACTAAAAAGTAAAATGGATCCTGTAGCATCTGAGACATTCTGAACTGGCCCAATGTGAGGAATATGTTTTATACTGGTTGACTTTTTGATAACGCGGTTGCTCCACAGCCTGAAAAACCTGGCACTGACTAGAATAAAATTGTTTTATTCAACCTTAAATTAAAAGCACATTGACGATTAGGCAGAATGATGTGGTATCTTAAGTTCTTGTTCCACAGTATTCCCACTGAATTTTGAAGGAGGAATGTCCATTAGTTTGTCTAAAGGCCAAATTGTTAGTTTGTCTAGAGTTCATTTTCAGGGAGAATCAACTTAGTTAGCTTGAATAAGGAAATCAAAGATTTACCCTTTGCCATGATGTATAAGCTGGAAGGTTAAGGCACAAATCTTGACAATTCCATTAAAAGACTCCTATTGATCTTGATTCCTCTTTTGGTCTGTAATGGTGTTACAGATTAATGTCATGGGTGTGTTTGTCTAATGCCCACTCCAAATCCTGTTAAAGAGTCTTTGTGCTCTCTTTAATGAGAGATGAACCAGGCTCTTACTTAGCTTATTGGAAAGCAACACTCTTATTTATAATACACGTGTGGCTATCTAATTAGAAATAATTTTCTCAGCTACAACATGTATTATTATTATTTTGCTATTCTTCACTAAAACAAATAGTTCTAGCATTGCTTTAATTTCCTGCATGACATATTCCTTTCCTTCACAGTGTGCACACTCACAAATATATTTGCTGTCTGAACAGCAAATGACTGTTATCCAGATGGAAAATAGACATGTTATAATCAAAAAGCATGTTCTGTTTTTAACCTCACAAATTTATGGTTCAATAAACCAGAGGATTTCTTTTCTGAACCCATATCAGAAGCTAATTTACAAAAATACACCGTATATAATTAATACCCTTCCGGCATTCAGAATAACAGGCAAGAGTCAAAGAAAATTTGAAGTGCATGTGAAAACCAGCAAGATAACTACCGAGCCCAGTTACCAAGTTTAATTTAGAATGGCACAAAAGAAATTTCAAAAACATTTTTGCTGAGGGTAGAACCAGATAATTTCATTGATCCAGTTCAGATCTTATGTAGCTCTTCAAGTAATTCATCAAAGATCCATCCGTTTTCATTAGATCCGAATCTGACCCTTTTCCTCTTCTTAATATAGTTTACATGTTAAACAAATGAAGATAAAATACTTACTTAGGACTGAATTTTCTAACATTGTGAACAACAAGCTGTTATTTACCCAACAGGTAGTCCTGTTAGTTAATAACACCAGAACAGTTGTTTGAAGTGAGACCAAGAGTTCATCTAACCCAACGTCCTCTCTCCACCAATGGCCAAACCTGCAAACGCCTAGGGAAGAGTGCAGGAGTGAAATGGCCACGTGGAGATCACCTTGTGACCTCCCACAATCTCAGCTCAGGAACTTCCTAAGCCAGAAGCCATATCTTCATGTCTGAGAGCACTTGGTAGATTTTTCTCTAATCTGCCCATTCACTTTTTGAAATGGTGAAAATTTTCAACGTCTGCACATTTTGCAGCATGGAGTTTCACAGCATATCTAGGCACTGTATAAAGAAATAGTATTTAAAGACAAAATTTTAATAGAGCTGCTTTATTTTCAGTGCAAGATACTACCTGAAATGAGTGAGAGTGGCAGAATACAGCCTTTCACTTCTCACCCTTTAGGTTAAATACCGTATAATATATCATTAACTATTCTGGAAAGCCTGACTAGACTTGTTTTCACTAAGTAGACTAAAAATCAGGGCATCTGTGTTATAGACAATTGTGATACTGTCAAAATGAAACTAAGGGCCTTGGGGTTTCATTTTTTGGTTTTCTGCTTACTCTGTAAGTCATTTGAATTACATCTTTGATGAGATAATGTGACACATAAGAAGGTTAGGGTTAATAGTGAATAGACTGAAATAATAATTAGCAGATTTGGCAAAACATAAATGTTTATCTTTATGGCTTAAAGACCATCTCAGAATTTCACTTTTTTGGTTTTTTTTTTTTTTCCAACAAAATATAGATATGTTTTTGAACAGTCAACACATCCTGTAAAAACTTTTAACTTTAGATCTCCTTTATTTCATCAAAATATGTGGTAGAAATATCTCTGAGTGTTACGCCAGAAAACAGAAGGCTGGGCTTTTAGGCAAAATTCTGATAGCAATAATCTCAGTGTTCAAGCTCTGATTGGATACTGACACTATACAAGTTTGACTAATTAGTACCGCCACAGAAAACGTGGACGAGGGGAACACAGATACTTTCCTAAGCTTGAGAGAACAGACATGGGCTGAGTTCCTATTGCTTTAAACATTCTCCACGACTCATATTCACCAGCAGAAAAAGGAAAATAACTGCACTGTCCTCAGTAGAAAGTTAGGGCATGATGGTTTTGGTTTTATTTTGGTGCTTTAAAACAAATTGCAGATCTGAGTTAAGGATGCTATAACAAAAACTTGTTTATAAAATTCATCAAGCAGTGTTGGTAAAGAGTCTTTAAATTAATACTGTTCATATGTGGCCTAGCTCTGATCATTGTTGGTGGTCAATGAAAGTATTATATGACACAATATTCTGTGATAGTTCTGTTAGTCATTACACCAGCCCCTGAAGTTCAGATTATTTTAGTAGTGGCCATGAATTTCCTTTTGCAAATCAAAATTCATAACTAGATTAGTGTATCTTGCTATGTCTTTTGACACAATACAAAATTAATTTCCTCTTCAGATTTCAGGTATCTTTCATTGACACTCAATTACAATAAAATTTACCTAAGCTTATAATGTTTAGGAAACTATATTTTGTGGCGTTTACTGCGTTTAGGCAAAACAACTGAGCCTAAATTTACAAAAAGGTTTTCTTACACACATAAAGATAACAAATGTAGCTTTGTCATAGGATCCTTGTTTTTCTGCTGCATCTTATTTCCGATCCCTCACTTCGGAGCAAGTATATACCCTTAATTTAGATCTTTAGTCTCTATTACCCCCAAAATGTTCCATTATTTTCCTTTTGCGCCGCACACCATCTCCAGTTGCTGTCTCCTTAAACGCACAGCAACAACTTGGATTAAATAGAGACTGGATATAAAATAGAATCAATTTGGGAAAACAAGCAAAACAAAAACTTACTTGCACAGCACTTACTTACTTTTCCCCCGAGTGGGGGCTTGGGAAATCAGTGAATCACAGCCCAGGAGCTCACAGCAGCAGGATTATTGCTTGTGGTGCTGGGCCTGCAGAGGCAGCTCATTCCGAGCACTGCTGCATCTCTCCGTGGGATTACGTGGCAAACTGCTCCATGCAGGTGGTGGAGCCTTTATTCTCTTAAAAACAACAGCTGTCTTGCAAAAGTCAAGAAGAAAAATCCAGCTGGAGGGCTAGGCCTTGGCATTTCATTTCCTTCCACAGCACCAATAGTGGCATTGGGTACAGCTCCCTGAGCTCTCGCTTTACCTGAGAAATGTTCTCTTAAGATCTATTTCAGTTTTGCCTCATCTGTTTTTTCTAGGGAAAAAAAAAAAAAAAAAAAAAGCAGTGGAAAACTAAATAGCACAAAGTTTAGGAGCTGTGGCAAAGAAATACTGAGCTCTTTTGTTTAGATGTGCCCTAATTACATCAATTACATTTTCAAATACGTCCTTCTGCTCCTTGGAGTATCACTGACTCCACCTGAAATTCATTGACTTCACTTGAGCAGGTGCAATTGTCAGGGACTCTTACATTTAGACTGCCCTAGGTGTCATTGCCTCTTTCAACCTGAAATTATTTGTCTGGCTTTGTCCGGTATTGGACACCTCACGGTCTGAACTTGCCTTGTCTCTTAGTGGGCGCTGAACTGAGCACCTCACTTAGCAAGGTGGTTGCCCCAGGATTGATGGATGGTCACTGTTTAGTGAGGGTGACAGCCCACCAGGGAAGCACAGAGCCTTCCAGGGGTATTTGTATCAGACATTGGCTAAATAAGGAATTTAGGGTCCCTGTGTTCCTTAACTGTTTGAGTTGGGGTGGGTAGTATAAGTAAAGCAATGCTAACTGTTACATATTTTAATACAGATTTCACCAAATGTTTATTTTACCTGTCTATAAATGTCATTAATAAATACATTAACTCCTGCATTGCAGTTCACAAAAATATTAAAATGCACCTTTTTTTGTTTACTTCTAGCTACCTCAGAGAAACCTCATGAACACAGTACGTATCAAGATGATAAAATTGTTACTTCAGCTCTTAGGAGGAAGGTATTCCTTTATGTTGCCAAAGTTTTAGCAGCTAAAGATGAGATTCATCAACACAAGTTCCCAGGAAATTTTGACTTATCAAAATGATTTTCAGTGACTCCGTGATGCAAGACCAGGTGTGCTTCACAGGTCCCTGTATGCGTGGAAACTCTTTTCCAATTCAGGCTGCGGTAGGACCTGCCTGTGCCCTTTGCCTCCATGGCAGCTTCTCACTGGAAAAAATCAAAGGAGACAGAAATGAGGAAGGGTCATTGCAATTGTCTGGCTAAGGCTTGATCCAGGCAATACAGAGATTTATCTCTTGGCACGCTGCAGCCCTCACCTGCTACACAATTTAGATATAGCTGCTACAAATCAGAAAGAAAAATATTTTTAACTGTCCTGTGAAATACCATAGCTGTCTTTTTTTTTTTTTTGTCTCATAATGTTTTTCAGATATCACGCTGTTTATAAATAGCACAAAATTGCATATGGCTTACATTTTAATACAGTATAATATTTATTGTTTTTACTGCTTCACGATATATCTTTGGCTATATCCAGGCTAACAGAGAAATATGGAAAACTGTTTTTTGTTTATGCAATAAACTGAACTTTTCTTTGCCGTTCTATATGAGACAACACTACTTACTGTTGTAATAAAATATTTTAATGATTTCTATATTAAACACCAGACAGGTCATAGCAATAAAAATTAGTAGTGGAAGCATTTCACAATTTTAGAAATTCTATGATATGTCTAAAAAACAAAGAACAGAATTTTGTGATTTTTTTAAACATTGTTAAAAAGGTAAAAAATTGGTTTTCTTTGGCATTATTATTCTTTTTTTTAGGAAAAAGATTAATACCTTTTCTCAAGAAACATATTTATAAAAAAATTATTCCCAAGTCTAGTGAAGTCGTCTTGTAAAGTAATAAAGAGAATCTGTTATTTTTAAAATCTCCTAAAAATTAAAAAGCCCTCTAACATAGAAGTTCTTCTTTGCAGAGCAAGAACGTGTTAAACATGAAAAAGCCGTCTCTCAGACTAAGACAGGTAGGTTTGGTAATTTAATTTGTGTGGTTTGCAAAACTGGGAGACTTCCGTGAGCTAAGCACTCTTTTTTTTTTTTTTTTTTTTTTTGGCTTTGTATGTAATTGGCTTTTTCGGAACTGGGAGAGGAGTCAAAATGAGGGTGAAATTTAACTAAAAGCATTCAGCTTTCACAGCTTTTCATAGTTCCTGTGACTCTCATTGGTGTAGTACAGCTTATAAAGTGTTAGCAAAACCCATTTTCCAGAGTTTGGGAAAGGAGTTCTCTACTGCCTTTTAGTACCTCAAAGAGGAATATTGAGAGTTCCACCATCTCAGCCTTTTCTGTAAACCAGTTGTTACATGAAGTGAGTCTGGTCCCCAAAAAGGAGGAGCTATAATCTCACCAGGTACTTGATAGCCTGCGCAGTCAGCCTCCAGTTTCTGACTCTCAGAAGAACAGAAGATGAACAATTAAGAAAAGAAAATATCTTGGGCTAACTATGCACTCAAGTAAACTGTAAGTAATAACCAGCACCAACTGACAGGTGATCGGGACAGGGGTTCCCCTCCAAACCAGGGCTCTGTGCCTCGTCATGCTTTTTGAAGAGGAAGACGCTCAGGGATCCACAGTTGGGTCCGGTGTGAAGAAACAAGACTAAGAGAAGATGCTCACCGAAATCTCAGCTATTGGTGCTCTGCTTAGATTGCTCCTGACTGGTCTTACCAGATGCAGTGGGCACTGAAGAGCAAGTGTCATCGACCTTTGCTGGCAGTGCTGGTGTTTAAACTTCACATAAAAATGAAGTACTTATGAATAAGTGATGACATAAACCACTTAAAACCTTATACGCTCAATGATAAGCAGGCAGCCTTTATTTTATTATGGTTTTTTTCCTGCTTGCTACTTTTTTTAAAGAAAATTTTTCCTATACATTTACTGTTCTTCTCATTTGTTTTTATAATACAATATTATACTTGTAAGTTAAGTATTTCCATAGACTTTTTGAGGTTTCCTGCAAGCCTTGAGTACCTGCTTTAGCTGTATTACTGGTTTTGAGTTAACAGTGGGGAAAAAGCAATGTTTCTTACTCCAGCCTTCTAAAGACATGGAGGCCAAGCGTTTCTTTTTGCCTTGTTGACCACTTTTTGTGTACTAACAGCTAGCAGAGTGCTTCAGCCGGCTGGTGGTTGCAGATGGGCTCAGCCAAGGCAGGAATGTCCTAGTGAGGAAGCCACCCCATCCAGCTCCGTGCATCCGGAGAGGAGGCGTCAGTGGTGGCCAAACAGTGGGTTGCCCGGACAGCTGGCATGACCACTCACCTTTGCTGCAAAATGAAATCAGTTCTGCTGCACAATCAGCCTGATCTTATCCAGATAGCAGAATAAAAATAAATTTGCCTGGTGAGGCATTTGCAAACGTTGGAGCATCATGTCACAGACCAGTACAGTGGACTGATTAGGACCTTACTCTGGTATAGTATAGTATATTCCACACTAAAGCCCTTGGAATTTAAATGTTTGAAGGAACAAAAAAGAAAAAAAAAAAAAAAAAAAGACTAGCTAAATTTCCCTTAGCATAAAAGATCTCTTCTCAGGTGATTAATGGTTGCTTTGGAGAGCAGTGGCTGTTTTGAGTTTCAGTTGATGACTGGAAGTATTAATCTGCAAGCACGGGTGGTAATAGTGCTTCTGCCTGCTGTGTGCCAACGAGTGCTCTTGAGGTAGCAGACTGAATTATAAAAGCCTCATTCTGTACAAAGCGGTGCCCTCCTTTTTCACCTTGATTCAAAGCAGCTTCAAACTATTATTCCTATGCCTCCTGTCATCAGACACAGAAGTATCACATGACTGAGAAACTAGAGAATTTCGGAATATATATTGATCCTGTAGGGAAATGTTTGAATTAAAGAGTGTTTTGTGTATGTGTGTGAAAGCAAGTAAAGCAAGAGATTCATTCCTGGTGTATATCTTCTGAAACTGCCTGAAATACACAGAGAAATGTTTACAGCTTTATATTTTTGCCATTTAAATTAGATACATCAGGGGAAAAAATGAATATTAATGCCAGTAGTGCTGCAAAACTAGAGCTCTGCAGAGGAAAGAAATTCTCTCCAGTGAAAGATTTCAGAATTTTAAACTTTGGGCTTATTCAAAATCAGAACAAAATCTGTTTTTTTTCTGAAATATTCACCAAAATTATTTTGGACATTTTGTAGCTTTATGAGGTCATCAAAATTTCTTTTTTTTTTTTTTTTTTCTGGACTCCTCATGATATAGTAAACAAAAAGTACATGAGAAATTGGAAATATTTCTTCTGTCCTTGCCAAAATGTTATGTGTTATCCTCATCAGATTTTTTTTCACTGCTTTACTTCATACTGAATTCTGGTGAATAGAAATGATTTTGTGAGGCTTCCTGGTGTCTTGAAGTGTGTTCCCTCGTAAAGAGTATTCTCCTCGTAAAGAGTATGCTCCTTTGGTTTTCCTTCTGGTTACAACCAATGGCCAGAAACTGAGAAAAAAAGCCAGTCACCTCCTGGAGATCTGCCAGGAAGCTGGTCAGGGTGTTCTCCAGTGGAATTAGCAGATCAGTAGTTGCTGTATGGTTAGGGTGCAGAATAGGTAGGTGAATGAACACCAAAGAATGACCGTATTTCTTCCCAGATGAACTCAAGTCCACAGGCCTGTTCAAGACACTGTTTTCTGGAATGAATTTATTTTGAAAAGAAAATCTCTTCCATACTTTTAAATGGATCAGACCATCTACTCGCAGACTTATCTGATTGACTCCTACAGTTACAGAACAAACATTGCTGTAAATTCTCACCAGAATTAGAAAAGCAAAAATATCCTATTTAGTGTTCAAAAGAGAGGGGATAATAGCCAAAGAAAGAGAAGTCCCAAACCACTTAAGCTTTACTTGTCATTAATCTAGTGGATGGTACAGAGCCTATGCTTAAATTCAGCATGCTGGGTTGTTTTTTTGTGTGTGTTGGTACATGGGAAACATAACACCGCAATCTAAATTAGTGAAATGCACTGTTATATGCTAAAGCTCATATAAGAGCAGAAAGAGGATACTTTATCTCAACAAGTTGCATCTTCAAGCTGCTGGTTGTGCTATAAAAACATTTCTAGCTTCACAGACAGCAATGAAGTGGAGATGAGATTTTTTAATTCACTGCTTTCATAAGAAGCTGACAATAACAATAGCTGAGGAAGGGGGGGGAAAAAACCCTAAACTTAATACAAGTGAAAAGAAATTAAATCGCCACCTACCAGATGACAACTGAAAAGCATAGCAGTGCAGGGCTACATTTTATTTCCAAAGAGTAAAAAAGATCAGTAACCGTGAAGCTTTATCCCTCCCTGTATTTTCTCCTATCAGTACTGATTTCCTTCCAGAAACAAACAAAAATAAAACTAAACCAAACAAACAAAACCCAAACCACAGTTGCTGTATGTGCCACGTCCATACTTGCACTGTAGCTTTGCTGGATGTTGTTGTGTTATGGATGAGAAACATGGACTGTACAGCAATGAGGCTGTTTCTTCATCTATTGACACATGACAAATGTCTTTTTAGGCCTCTTTGGCAAGTCTATACCTTTGGGAATCTCAGAGACCTAAGTTAAAAGAAATCAGCACAGAGAAGATAAACCTGCTCTCTGCCCTCAGAAAAAAAAAAAAAAGTCCTCTGGAAGTTACATGCTAAATTCAAAGGAAATATCATATATGTTGAGACCACTCAACAGTCTGCTCTTCTAAGTACTGTATTATCCGCATGTTTGGTCAGAATGCAGATTTAGCATTTAGCATCCAAACTTGGACATTTGGGTTCCAGAGAAATAACCCCCACAAAATAAAGCAGCAGTTCTTGAGGTTGACTGTTTGAGGATACATAGGTACAGTGATGGGTAAACCAGGGATCTGATAATTCACAGGTGGCTCCAGCCACTCATCACCTTCCCAGTGCCTCCTCATCTCGTTTAAGAACAAGTTTGAGCGCCAGGCTGGAAACATTCTCATATTCAACAGCCAAGCAGCTTCGTGCGTGCACAGAGAGACTAGACTATCCTGGAGGGTTTCCAGCCAACTAGTTCTCAGACGAGTTGAATGGCTTCGGGGGACAAGACATCTGTGCACGACCTGACCTCCACCCAGCCATTGTCAGCTTGAATCTGATGCCTCGCAAAGGTCTTGGGGAAAAGGAAGGGGCCAGAGGCTTGTGACTGTAAACTGCTTCCATCAGGGAGAGGAAAGGGAAATACATTCTGAATGTGTCTTAAACATATTTAAAAAGAAAAGTAGCGGTGTATGTGAATGTTGAAAACAAACATCCCAGTTCCCACCTGTCTGGGCAATTGGACAGGTAAGAAAAACCCCACCTGATCAGAAAATGTAGTCTTCCTGCACCTCTGCCTGAAGCTTCATCCCCCAGCCTGCTTGGAGGAGAGGCGGCTCAGGTCTGGTGGCTGATGTCGACATGGGTCCAAATGATCTGAGAACTGTACAGAGCAAAGCCACAGGCAGCTCAAGAGCATGTGAACTTGGGCAGCTTTTCTCAAGAGATTAGCAGAAGCTTAGGGCTGCTCTAAGATTTTGTGACAGATATCCAGCTGGGTCTAGGTAAACTTGTCCAGTAGCAAGTGGTATGAACTGGCACTCAGACCGGCACTGTCCCATGTGGATATGGCTCTGCAAGTTTGCATGTGCTTGAGGGTCTCCTGCCTTTATCTTCAGAGTGTAGGCACATGTGGATATGTCTGTACATATAGTAGTATCTGAGCAGAAGTTATCAGCATTGTATAATACCAAACAGTTGAAGCCAGGTATGAGGCTGTTTTCTGGTGGCTGAGGCTTTAGGCCCAGTAATTTATTTTTTCCACGGAGTGTGATCTCACTATGTAGTCAGAACTCATAATGCATATGTGCTGTTTTACAGTGCCACAATGGGAGAGTGATACATTTATTTTGTCATTGTGAACCATATATATAACATCACATATAGAAATATTTCTCCAGTTATATGCACCTTTGCTATCACAGTGTGAATTTCTAATTTTAATGCTGCTTTCACAATACAGAGGAGAAAATTAAACAACAAAAGACAACTCCCACTGAGAAGCCAGGTAGGAACAAGTCATTCTCTCCAGACTTATGTGGGGGGTAGTGGGGGCGTTAAACACTATTCGGGGCTCTTCTAATGTAGTGCATTTGCATTGCAATCATTTTGTTATGGTATTTTGAAATATGTGACTGATCAAGCTTTCTTAGATCAAATCCAGCAGAGTAGCAACTGCAGATAGCATTCTAAGAACAGTCTCTCCAATGACAAAGCCAGGTCAAGACATTTCAGCTCTTGGGGTGCTTGTTCCAGCCTCTCTGACAGAGTTGGGCTGATGAAAGTAGGTAGAGCTGTAAATCAGAACTCTGAAATGATCCCAAATATCCTTGTAAGGCATTACTGTTTGGTTGGGGTTTTTTTAAACTCAGGTCTTTCAAGCAACTAAATTTACAGCATATGACATCAGTGCCTAAGTAGAGAGAGACGCAGGTGAGTGAATCACCAGTTAGATTAGGGACTTGGATGGGTCTTAAACTGGCTTTCTCATGGGGAAAATGTTTTTGGAACTATCCTCTAAGTCCTTGGGTATTTTCTATGATTTATACCTCATAGGTTTTGTAATAATAATGCTGACAGAAAAGATTAAAGTAATATTGAGTGTTATAGAAGCCCTGAAGGTTCACCCAAGGAATGACAACATTCTCATCATCACTGACGGTCTACACAAAGCTGTTCTGAAGGATTTTTATAGATATGAACCTCTTGATTTCTATTGGGGGTAGCTTTGATCCAAACATAAAATGAAAGATTGCCAAATCCTAGACAATTATGGCAACAATGGATTTTCATTTGAAGTGATGACAATGATGGTGATGATGAATAATTTCCATAAAATACAATCCTGTTTTGTTTTAAGCTGAATGGTGCTGTTTACTACCTCATTTCTATTCTTATTTTGTATACGTTTTCGTCTTCTCTTCAGTAGCAGAATAGATGTTGTACAGAATAATATGGTTCTGTTCCTAATTGTGAACATTCATATAATTTGTGAGTTTATATTGCTTTCTATTAGAACTCTCATGATAATCTATCATATGAAGTGATGTTTTACAGCACTCTATTTATCCAATAAAAATACTGCTTTGATAGTTTTTATCTGATCATAAACTGCTGTGGCTAGTTCAAAAACATATAAATTATGATTCTGTTAATAGAATTGGAGAAATTATTGCAAAGCACTTCAATATATTTCTAACCTGAACATTTAATGAGTTAGCAATTACTGATAGGCAAACAAGTCTGGAGAAATAAGAAATGACATCTCTGAATTTACAGCATTTTCACACCCAAATTCACAATTTTTTTTAGGGTCAGCTAAGCTTCATTCTTAGTCTGTGAGCAAAATCAGAAGGCTCAAACGGTGGTTTAGCAGCAGTTGGAAAAAAACCTGCTAGAAATATCACGACTTGACTACTTTTTGTAAAATTTTGTTGAGTCAGGTGCTTGCCAAGTCTTTTTCCTGTTTGTTGGAACCAAACTGAAAATGCAGTATTTCAGGTTGGCCATGTTAACATAAGCCTCTGCAAAAATAACTTGTAAGTTTTCAGATCAATACCTCTTGAGCTTGAAACAGGGATCTTCAAACAGTGGGTAAGTCATCCCATCTTTCTTTAACAAACATTTTATAACGAAATGAATTATCCTCTGGAGATGATTAGTGCTCTCCTGACTAAAAGTATAGACAAATGTTGTCTTGAGGTTGCAAATCAGTTGAATCCCACCCAAAATTTCCAATTGCCTGTTGACTGGTCTGGAGCTACTTCTTATTTACACTGTTACACAGGGAGAAATGGTCCTGGAACACATAAATGTATTACTGTGCTAAATGACAGGATACTGCATTATTTCAGCAGGCGCTGATAGCTAGTGGGACTTGCCAAGGTCTAAACATGTTAGAGCCTATCTGCATTTTAGGGGCTTAAATGCTGTGCGTTTTCATGTGAGTAAAGGAAGCTAAGAACAAGTGAGAACTGACTGCCATAAAAATATTTGAATATTGAAAAGAAAAAAAGAAAACTAGAAACTCTTTTCTCTTTATATCTAAATATCACATTTTACCTTCTTTTGTCTTCTGTAGTCCAGGCAAAGCCAGCAAGTACGTGGTACCTACCTTGATCAGAAAAATTCCTGTAATATAGCTGGATATGTGTGGCTTTTTTGACTTTAACACATGGAAACTGTCCCTTAGCAATTTCTAGTTTTGCTTAAAGCTGTAGTGTCATCTTCATCACCCTGACTTCCATTACTTTCATTTAACATATTGCCTTGTCATTGCTATTTAAAAGTCTATTTGCCATAACCAATTTCATCAGTACAGGAGTCAATTCATTCTATGCTTCCCATATCACAAGTCTCAAAAAAAAAAAAATAATACAGGAGTGACAAGCTTTTTAAAAATCACTGTTAACAATTAGTTGGGTTGAATAAATACTTCTGCTGAATTAAAAAGAGAAAAAGACAGACATCACATTTTCTTCATAATGATTTATAATTTTGTCCTGGTTTGAGGTAGGCAATTTTTCTCAGTCAAAAAGAACTGAAGAGAGTCCATACCTTAACTTAGCACTCAGCCTGCTTGTTAACTTTCTACGTCTTTCATGACTTCAGCATGCGAAGTAAACTGAAAAAGTAAAAAAAAAAAAAAGAAAAAATCCATTAAGTCCCCAGATACTGCCACGCTCAAAAAAATCCCAATAACGCTCTTCACTGACATAAGTTTTAATTCACACCTCTTAAAACTGTTTCCCATTTGAAATTCCCTATCATGTCTTCATCTTGACATTTCCCAGCATATACTTTCACTTGAAAACACAGTTCCTAGGAGTTCAATTATTCATCTAAGTGGCAAAAGGGCTGAAGCATATAGCCCTTTTTTCAGGGGCTACTCATGTTTTGAACATTTTCCACTTTATAGCCCACCTTTGTGTCCTTCTTGCTCAAAAAGAACCTGATGCACAGATTTTTGGCTGCGTATCCATCACCTGGAAACAAGGCCAGCACAGTTGTCCATTGACTCCTCAGCTCTAAATTGTATTGTGGCCCCTATTTGCATGCAGATCCCTCAGTGGATAATCCATTAGTAACTAGTTATTTGGCTTTTTTCCAAAATAACAGCATGAAGCGACAGAAAATGAATGTTTATTCCTGAAAAATATGCATGCATTCCTTCTTAGTTAAAAAAAAAAGACAACATACAAAACTTAACTTAGAAACATTATTACGTTGTTTCTTTTATCTAGAGCATGAAGCAGTCAGACATGTAAAAGATGTTCCACCTACAAAACCAGGTAAGCATTTTATACGTCCATTACTTTTAAAACTGTTGTTTAAAGAAATTGCAAAATACAATTGCATATGACAAACATCGAAATCATGGCCCTTTGATCTATTTTCCTGTATAGAATGGCCTTGACTTGTCATGCCATAGCTAAGGTAGCACAGTACGTACTTGCAATACCTGTTGTCATTTTCTGGAGATATATATCAAAGGTCAAATTTCTGCTTCTGTAATTCCACCAATGTCAAAGAAGCTCTGCCAGCAAAGAATTTGAACCGTTTTATGAAAGTCCTTGCTTTAAATAGCTTCATTTTGCTAATTATTTGTGGGTATTTGCCATTTATTTGGACTTCATAGCTTTCCTGTTTGAGTCAACTTCTCAGGACCAGCAACAGTTTAATTTTGCTCTATCATCGCAGGTATTATAGGATACACTATTCAGATCATGACCTGGCACTGTCCACTGTCTATGATAAATGTCTCTGCATATCATAACACCTATGCAGCCTCACTTGTACAAGATAAAGCAGAATTACTGCAGGTATAAGAAGCAGCACCGTTCAGTTTCACTGTGAAGCAATCACCATGGGTTTAAAAAATGTCTTTTTCATGCTTCTCAGTGAAAGGAAATAAGTGAATTAAAATGTGTATTGTTAGTATTATTAATTCTTAACTTTAGCACAGCAATCATCACATGTAGATGAGAGCATCCCTACTGTTATTATCCATCATCAGATTGTTATTAATTACTGTGAGATTACTAAAAAATATGTTTTGATATGCAAATACATAGAACAAATAAAGCCATTCTCCATCTTAACAGTATTATGCTGCACCTTACTGTTCTGACCATTTTATTTTCCTCTTTTTGCTTCCCAGTCAAACTGAAAAACACGGCAAGTATGTGTCATGTCTTGTGCCCTATGGAATATAAACTTTTTCAGATGCATGTTTCCTCAATTTACATTTTTGCAATTATGTCACATTAGATAATGCTATTTTCTTGCTTATACTACAGATATTCTTGTAGTCAGTCTGCTTAATAACAGCTGAACACACCAAAACTAAGTACATTTATAATTTAATATTGTGAAGCTGCAACACTCAAACTCTTTTTGCAGTTTTTACTTTTTATAAAAGTAAAGTAAATTGTGCTTGTAGCATAATTGATGCTCTGGTGATTTTAGATAAGTGTAGACACATAATTTATCTTTATGCAAATATACTGTTTATTAAAAACAGCAAAATGGCATGTAGCATAACTGAATTAGACAACATTTGTTATTTCTTTTACCATTTGGAAATGACTTATTTAATGAATTCACTAAGCATGTTCTTGGCCGTTTTTCAATAAGCTTTTTTTTCCTACTTTAATAAAAAACTAAATTAAATTAAAGAAGAGAAAGGAATATTTCCATTTGAGATCAGTTTTAAGGAGGATTCAAGGGGAATCTCTTGCATAACAAAGACTTCCACTGAAGTCATTGAGTAACGTCCTTGTTAAGGTCAGTAAGACTTCTGAATAGATAAAGACTGGGATTTATGCTTCTTGTGGCAAGTCATTGCCCGTTACATACTGCAAATCATGATCAAACAACAATCAGAAGGACATTGTTTACACTATATGCTTTGAATTGCGAAAATGTTGATGTATGGACCTTCACAGGTGAATTATTTGTAGCCTCTTTAGCATAGGATCTTCACTTTCTTTTTTTGTACTGTGCCTGAAACATCAAAACCAAACTGTGCATTATTCTGATGCAAAGTAATCTAGAAAGAGTACCCAAAACCAAGGCCAGGCCCCATGAGACACAACCCTCTTCCTGCCCCAGGTCAGAAGCTGACAACGAGGCAAGGCAAACCGATCCCATTAAGCTTCCTAAATGAGTCTCCTATGTTAGGTACTTGAAGATAGGCAAGACGAATTGTCACTCTTAAACGCCTGTCGGAAAACACATTGATATTCTGATATTCTGAGCCCCAACTCCAAAGAGAAGGGGGAGCACAAAGCACCTGACATGTGCCAACACTGAAGGATTTCCTGCAGTTCTGAATTGCAGTGCTCAGTTTTCAAGTCATCATTGCAAAATCATGACTTCCTGTGAAGCTATCGGTGGGTTTATTTCCGATTTTGTCAGTATTTTAAGTAAAATTTCCTCGATTTGATTCCAATATTCAGATTTTTTGAGTCTTATAGTCACTGGATCTGTTCACTGACATTTTATGTCTTCTGCACTAATTTATCTGAGAGACCCACTGATGGCACTCTCTTGTATCAGACAACTATCAGAGATTTAAGAGATTTAAGATTCCTCATGCTTTCTGCAATAAGGATCATTTTAACTCAAAATCACTGTCTACAATGCTTTTTTTATCAAGAGCTATATTACCTGGCATATTGTGAATATATGGAACAGCCAAGATATTTTCCCTTGACCTTTGCAGAAGGATATTTTTACCATATTCTTGAGCTTATATCCTGCTGCTTGAAATCATTATAAAGGTTAACAGTGCCTTTAGAAAAAGAAAAGGAAAAAAGAAAGAAAAGTAGCGAGCAGACCTACAAGCATATACAAAAATAATTCTGTTTACACTGCCTATTTTGAGCTAACCATCCTTGAATACATCTAGTTCAAGATTTTAAGCACCACAGCTATCTATTTTAAATTACTTTTTTTCCATTCAAAGAAGAACACTTAGTTGGATCACTGCCTTTATTTCTAGAGCTCTATATAGCTTTGCTTCATGTATTTCCCAGCCAGGTGTACAGTATGCTTGCCATAACATGAACATAGCTATCATCCAATTCAGCATGAGATGTAGCCATGGACATAAAATACTCACTGATTTGGATTTCTGGTCTAGTAGGAACGTAAAATAAATCCATACACTTTTCCTGGGCCAAATTTATTCACACATTACACCCTGTGCAGTTTTACTGTAAAAGTGAAAGGGGTTTAAATTAGTAAAGAGATTGTATCATTAAACAAGTGACAGGTTATAAGCAGAAATACAAAGTTGAGTTTGAAAAGTCCCCAGATTAACAACAAATACATTTTTATAGTAACCTGCTAAGTGAATTATCATGCAATTATAAAAGTAACTAGGAAACTATCTTATTTTTCACTTTTTCTGTTTTAGCATGCAGGAAGGTCTTTGAAAGCAATTGGTCCTATATCAAATTTGAATGTGTAATGAAACTCAGAATTTACTCCCTGCATGCTGACTAAAGGCTCCCAAATTGTGAGAGGTTACCTTGAACACAGGAGGACAAATCTAGTGGCTTTTCCTACTCATGCAAGTAATACCAAACCATGTTTTGCAATCAAGAGGAAGAACTCCTTAGTTAAGGAGTGAGGGTATGCACCCCTTTCCTAGATTTGGTGTCTCAGACAAATCTTTTTTTTTTTCTTGTGAAAATGAGAAGAGGTGTTAATACGTGGGCCATGTTGCAGTAACGTATCAGCTTTCAGCAACTACGAGCATGATCATAAGCAGAAAAGTAAATATTAAAGGACTTAAGCATGCTAACAATTAATAGCAGCAAAACTGGCCTTTGCTGAATGCCTGTGGTGCCTAAGTATTGAGCACTGACATTTATGAGTCTCCTTATGAATGAAAACCTGAATGAAAATTCCCCGGGACGTGTTAGTGAAAACCGTGTTTAATTGCTCAGTCTTCCTGTTGAAAAAGCATTGACTGAAATATTTTCACCTTGGTGTGAGCTGTACAACCTCATGTTCATCTGCAGCCAAAACTTCACAAGAAGAAAATACAGAGATAATTCAATCAAAGGAGACCTTGAAATGTTTTGTCAGCATATTCCTTTTTTAACCAGCTCTAGGTTCAAAGAATAAAAGATTTGCCTGGCTAGTGAGGTTACTCTCTTTCCTTAAAACTGGGCTCTAAAACAAAACTGAGACTAATTAACTAGTGATTTGTAAAAAAATCTTGAATTCCAAATCACAATTTAATTCATTCCTTTGATTTAAAAAAAGTAATGATGGTTTGTATCAGGGAATTTCTATCCCATTGTATTGGTCAATTTTCTTTAATTATTAGGGGTATTATAAAAGCAGGAGTACATGCTTCTTTTGTGCTAGGTGCTGTGCAAAGACGTAGTCAAATTTTTTCCAGCTCTGAAGAGATTTTGCTCTTAAAAGGCAAGGCAAACTGATAACGCAGGAGATGATAGAGTTATACAGGGGTGAATGCCAGCTGTTCAAGGTCAGTGTCAGTCTTTGGCTGGGATGTGTGGATGATAAGAAAAGAGAGGTAACAATCAAGCGGAATACATTTTTTGGAAAATAGCATAGTCAGCTATAACCTTGAATGCACATTTTAAAAGAACTCTATTTAAATATTTGCTTGTTGGAAAGCTTTGATTGGCGCAGTGTTCGCATTTGCGGGAACCATTACACGCTGTATTATAGTACTTCAAAGAGTGAGACTCTTAGCTTTCAGTGTGAAATTCTGGGTACACGCCCATTGTTAAGGCACATTTCTTTGAAAATTAATATCCTACAGAAAAGTTGCAGATGAAAGAGATGTATTTAAGAGGTTACTTGCCTTGAAAAAAAACACGGTTCTGAACCTCATCTTCTTTTCCTTCCCCCCTTCCTCTTTATTTCTGATTGTTTTCCTGGAGAGCCAACAGGTGAAATCCCAACAGCAGGTAAATATTACATGTTTCTGGTATGACTTATGGAAAGAATTAATGAACCTACCAGTGCTGATGAATACATGTTGCTCATCAACAATGAACAATGATGATGTAAACCAGCATTGCTGAACTGACAGCATTGCAGCTACGCAGTTCTCTACAAAAGGCTGTTCTGAGCAGCTGATAATGTTATTTCCACTGTTCATCTTCTGCAGCTGGTTTTGGTGAGCTAGACACAGGTGATCAGCACAGCTAGTGTTAATCAGATAACGCATGCACCAGAAGACATTGAACAAAAAGTTATTACAACTGGTTGGGCGATATGAAGTGAAAATTAACAATTTGAAGGCAGCCTGCCAGTTTTCCGCTGTAGTCAACAGGGAATACTGGAATGGGCTCAGATGCCTGAAGCAATACACCTTACTTAATTTCAATCTGTCCTGTTGAATGGAGTCACAGACCAAATGTCTGTGTTTGCGGGCTGGGGAAAAGGATGCTGGAAAGAAAAAAGCACGTGTTCTGCGTGTACGTACAATTAGAGAAAAATAAACTAAATAAAATAAATCAGAATCTACTGCTGCGGGACTTCAGAGTGGTCTCATTTGGTGGTTTTAAAGGTCCATATCCTGGGGTTGGGTTTTTGTTTGGGTTGGGTTTTTTGTTTCAGATGATGGAGATTGCTCCAGGAATGAGGATAAAAAGCAGGCAACATGCAGAGGGCTCCTTCCCTGATGCATTTTGGGAACCAACAGTTAGGGAATTCTGGCAGTAGTTAGGGAATTACAGAATTCTAGTGCCTGAAGCCTTTATCAGGAGTTTCCGAACTACCCTGCAACCAGCAATATTCAGACAATTTCCTATGACTGTTCAGAAAGCTGAGAACTGCTTCTGAGTATCAGCCACTGTCGTAATATTAGATGCATAGTATTCATGCCATGAGACACATTTACCACAGCTATTATTCCAGGGCAATTACTGGGGTGATCAGATTTGTGCAATGTACTTACGGCAAGAGCCCCATATTTCTGATGCCTGTCACTTAATGTTGTTTCCTTACAAATCTTTCTAGCCACGAAAAAAACAAAGACAGCTAAGGAAAAAGAAGGTAGGAATTAACTCTGTGTGTGCATACATATATAGAAGATCAAAATAAAAATAGTATGAGATTACAATTTTACATGTATTGATATCTGAATCTGTGTTGATTTTCAAAGAATTATATTTGAAAACTCTAGGTAATGATCTACTCAGAATTCAGTCAATTTACCAACCTTGAACTGTTACTTTTTCCTTGCTAGAAAAAACAATTGAGAAGAAACACCTGAAAGATGAAAAAAGCAAAGGTAATAAAGGGATGAAAATCTCTGCCAATAGCAATGAAAATCAAAACATTAGTTTTTTTCATGGGATTGGAAAATAGAGCTTTGTTAGTCTTTCTAAATATGTGCAAGCAAGCCCGAATGATGAAATTGTCCACAAATCCCCAGTAATTGAATGTCTGATGGCCCCTTTAGACATGCGAGCGTCAAGAATTACATCAGCACATCCAATCTGGCCGCAGCAGTGCCCTGCCTCTGACCCTCCCTGGCTGGTACAGCATTAGCCTGTCTGCAGGGTCCTCCAACACCATATCCACAGATGAGTGGATTAGTAGAACACTCTTAGTCTGCTGCTAAACTCCTTAGTGAGGTAGTGCAAAGTTCATCTCCATAGCTTTAGATCACCAGCTTCATATTGGAGCATAACTACATTGGTAACAAGAAGTGCTTTTTACACACAAGATATACTTCATGGTCAACTATATTCTGGCTAACTTGTTGGACACAGCACTGCCTTGATTGTTTCCCTACAGTAATATGCAGAATGGGAAATGGTTTCTGCTATACCTCTGAAGGCAATTAATAGTAATAAGTTACACTAATTCATTAAGTTAGTTGTCTAAGACACAAATTTCTTCTCTACATTGGTTAAAGACAGCCACTTGCATAGAAACATTGTATACTGAAGTCCTGGAACCTCAAAGGATAACAGCTAGTTAGTTGTACTGGTGCAAGCTTGCTAAACTAGTATCTAGAAGCAGTTTGCTTCTATGGTTTTACTAGACATAAAATTTCTATGTTTAAATAATTTACTAGGAAAGTCATGCTTTAAAAAAATCTAGTTTATAGAGATTCCTATCTGTGAGTTGATTCCAAGAAACTAGCATGTTGCTTATTGAAATTTATTTACATATTTTGGCCTGAAACTGAAGATGAATTTATTATCAATGTTTTGTCCTTTAGGAGTCCCGCCAGTAAAAGAAGGTCCACGACATCACAACCTGACATCAGGTACACAATTTTCCTTTATTGTAAAGGAACTTCCCGTTCCTTTCCAAAAGTTTCCTTTTTGGTTTTCGTCTTTTGGTTGTGGTTTTGGGTTTGGTCTTTTTTTTGTAAAGGAGATCACACTTGCAATCCTTCCACATCTCTCATTCAAGTCTAAGGGACAAGGTGTGAGGCAAGCCAGGTAAATTAAACCCTTAAATAGTGTTCCTGTGGAGAATGATTTTTCTCCACATTTTCAAATGGTATTGCTTTACTACCTTCCTAAACTTTTAAGCATGTATTCAGCTAATTACTTTATTACAAGTGGGCGGTAATTAATTTGGTCGTGCATTGTTTATGCTCCTCATAGGAAATCTGGTCCGTAACAAAACCACATAAGGAGAAACATGTTCAATTTATTTTATTAATAAATATTGTCTCCCATCGCTCTGTGCCCACCACCCCAACCTCCCCTTAAAAAAGGTGAATTAAGGTAGGGTATTTTAAGAGGAAATCTCCCTGTGTTTTGTTATCGGTTAGCTCCACATTTTTCCTAGTTTACACTAAAAGTATGTTCCAGATTCTTGACTAGTATAAATTAATCCCTATGACTTCAGTGGAATTGCACTGATTCATGACAGACGAGGATTGAAGTCTTTAATCTCACCTATGAAGTGTAACTGGTTTACACAGAAAATATGAACTAAATAGTATGGATCGTCCCGGTGCAACTTTGCTATATTAAACTACTGAGGAAAGAATTTCACTACTAATCATCCAGACTGTTTTGGTGTATATGATTTTTTTACCTCTTTTACTATAAGTAGAATGTTTTAGAGACATATTTACATGATATAAAATGTGTAATATATGTGTATTTATATGTATCTATGTATTTAGAAATATCTATTTATCCATATATGTATAAACTTAAAATATTTGAATGGTAATACAAAAGGCAGCTAAGTATAAAACAAGTACAGAACAATCTGCCATCAAGGAAGAGAAAATGCAAATGAAAGGCTAAGATCAATCATCCACATGTTAGCATGTATTTGTATGAAAATATTTGCATGCATGGCTCACAAGATTTTGTTGTATAAGAGTAACTACATTTACATGTAAGAATAGCTTAGCTTTGGTTTTCGCTTTTTTTTTTAAATCGGGAATACAGAGTTATAGAGTCAGATTTTAATTCCTCTTAATGATTCTGTTGTTAACTGATACAGAGGGTAGAGTCTATGCTAGCAAAAAGTTATTACTAGTTTATTAATATAGATCAAGTAGTGCTAATCATAATAAATAACCAGCAAGTTAAATCAAATATTTTGCCAGGAGAGACAAGAATTATCTTATGGAGCAAAATTTCAAATTCAGTGTAAAACGGGAATGCGCTAAACTTGTCTGCCAGCAGACTTTCTCCTGCACATCACACTCCTGCAAAGTTTACATCATTCAAAAACTGTGTTACTGTGGCTTTCATTTACAGTAATTGTTATGATTGGTTAATTTAATTGGACATTATCATTGTGCAATTGTTCCTGACTGGATGTTTCCCAGATCATAAGCAGCTCTGTGCAAATGGTTCTTTATAACTGACTTTGCAAACAGAAATGACTATGTATTTTCAAACTATTTTTGTCCGCTAAAAAGAATAACTTAGTTTTCAGACAATGGATGAAAGGTTTCCAGAAGAACATCAAAGCGATTTCTCTTTTTGAATGTTGTTCTTTGGTATTTGCTCAAATTGAGAATTTAAAGTTGAGACTAAATCCTAGGTCATGTACACTTGAGTTGGAACTTGATAGCTTTTGCCTGTTCTGTTTGCGGATGAAGCCAGCGCATTTTCCCCAGCGCGCTGGATACTAATACTTTTTGCTGATAAATGGAAGCAGAAAAGGATTTACACATTCTGAGATAATCTAAAAATTTAAATAGTAAATCTTCTTTCAGCTTTCAAAAGCTAAATAGATTGCCATGTTCTTAGATTTTGATCAGAGTCCTTCAACCTTTCCCTGATATTAAAAAGCAATCAGATAAAGAAAAATAAGCAATTTAAAAAGCTGTCTATATCTTGAATTTTAGAATGTTCCACATTTAAACAGAATTTTAAGCAGTACTGTACCTTTCATAAACAACGTGATATGTGCAGTTGATATTAAATGTCACTCCCCTGTAGTGCTGCATTTACTTAGAATTCTTTCCCCTTCTTTCTCCTGTCCTAAATGTCAAAATTGACACTTTTACCCACACTGAAACTTACCCCCACAAAAAAAAAAAAAAAATGGGAAATCTTGGAACTCCATTTTTTTTTCTTCTGTCTTATAACAAATATATTTGCAAGCACAGAGAAGCAGATTTTTTTACTCTTGGAGTAAAATTTGAGGAGTGTACAAATTCAGCTCTGTGGTGAGAACTATTCACCATACCATTTGTATGAACAGCTGTAGCCTTTTATACAAGTCCTAGTTTGTTTCAAGGCTTATACCAGAGTATGAAAATCTAAATTAATCACAAGTTGATTATGTTTATTGCAATTACCTTGTAACTGTCCTCATGGCTGAAAACTCAGGGAACGATGTGTGTTGCATTTTCGTACAGTTAGCTGAAGTGGTTGATGTTTTTACTGCGCTGTTATCTAAGCCCACTGATGTGCAAATGTGGCAGAAATAAAGAGAGACTGAGATGGAAGAGCATGAAAAGTGAAAATAATGAGACTGATACTAATCTGTTATAAATTTCTTTGTTAAATTAGAGAAATGTGTCGATTATTCTTAAGGTCAAGAGAAATCAAAGCAGTTATGCTAACTTCCGTGTAAATAGATGTGTCATAAATAGACTTACATAATTCTTGCATCTACCCTCATACATTATTAGAGGCTTAAAACTTTCTTGGACATGCAAACTTCTGTACTTGCTGTCTAGTCAAAGAAGTTGTACCTCTGGGAAAACTGAAATTATCATTAAGCAGAGTTGGAACGCCGTTTATATGAATATACTAAGCTAGCACTTATATGAAAAAAAAAAATCTCAGCTAGATTTTTCCTTTGTTTCAGCAGTGATAGAGAGAAATACAGTTTCTCAGATGTTTTCTAGCATAAAGAGGAATCATTTAATCATATTATCAGCAAAAGTTATTCAATGGCACGTAGTGATCACCACATGAAAACCTCAGCAACTCCAGTGGATGAATTCATTACACGTCTGCATTAGCACATGGTGGTCAGTTTATTACTGTAAAGTTGTTTTATTGCTCTGCACTTTCTGTCTTCCTGTAATATATTTCCCAATGCAAAGGCGATTTCCAAATCTGCAAATGCAGAAAGTTCTACTTAATGTGGGATTTGATATGAAAGCCATTTGAGAGACTATCAGAGAGACTATTTGAGACACTATCCCCAGCACTGGGGGAACATAAACTTGTTACCAGGGCAATATGTAAATTTTTTTCCATGAAGCATTATTTTGAAAGAGAATGAGATCACTTTCCTTTATTTTTTCCTTGGTTCTGAAATATTCAAAGACTTTGGAGGAAAATATTGATACTGTTCTATAAAATAGAAGCCTTGAACTTGAGCATGATATTCAACAGAGAAGTCAAGAACTTCATCACTGCAGGACAGGTATCTCTCATCTATAGACAGGTGATGAAGTGCAGATACTATATTTTCTGCTCTCCTTGCCACCCAGACAGTCTCTATCTCAGATGTATGATGGTTCTCGTATTCTGTCAGCAGTTTCTTCCAGAACTTCAGCTGCATAAACTCATACTCCTGAAGCTGACTATTTGAATGCAACTAGATCAGAGAAGCTGAACAATAATGTTGAGGAGAAAAGATATGATGTCCTTTCTCAAAATAGAAATATCGGTCAAGGAAGGGACCATTAACTGTAACAGCTGTGCCTCTGAAAGTAATAAAGAAAACAGTAATAACATCCTTGAAATAATTTCTATTAGACATTCACCATTTTTTCTCACCAGAATTCAGCAATAAATCACAAATACTAATTTTGTATTTTCTGAACATAAGAAAGTGTGCCATTGGCTGGAAAATAATAGAAGGAACTCTCACTCTGAGAAGTTTCAGAATTTTTTGTATAAGATCTGTGCTCATTCATTTGCAAGACCTCTGTCTATGCAGGATATTCTCATTCAGTAAGATTTTCCAGGGTGGACACCACCCTGCAGTACAAGCACTCAGCATGAGAGCAGGATGAGCTGCGCACTATGACTGTTTGCAAGCGAGTCCGTGTGGAACAACCTCCATTCCGTGGATACAAATGAATGTCTCAACATTTCACATTTGTTAGAATTGCGAGGACCAAGGCTGCATATGCAGGCTTTCCAACAACTTGGTGTTAGTCATTCCACTATTCTGAAGTTGACTTTTAAAGAAATACTTGGAGACTAAATCTCAGCAGGCTTGTCTAAGAAGAGACAGGGAGGAATATTGTGCATTAACAAGAGGTGTATGTTTAAAGAGCTCAGTTAAACAGTGCCAAACGCTTGAGTGGTCACTTATTAAGAACTTAGGTGACCTTGATTTAATTACTTCCAACCTATTTTGAAATTGATTTGATGAAAATTTCACTGAGGTTGCTTTAATTCTGAATGAGTGCCCACATAACAATTTTATATGACCTAATTAATACATTTTTAAAGTTAACTTGAATTAACCTTCCTGATTGTTCCTAGATATAAAAGACCTATAAGGGAGAAAGATCAGCCATATTGTAGTGGTTAGGTAAAACAAAAGCTTTATGGTCTGGTCTGAAGCTGATTAATTCTCACTGGAAACGTTCTTACAGATTGCAATAAATTTTGAAACTCAAAATCTGTAAATATACATCACAAATGAGAACAATACATAAGGTTTTATGTTAATTATAATCTTATAGATAGCCTTTCAGCCTAATGACATTGTAAACTAAATTATGAATTACAGACATTTTATTTAGATGCCCAAAGGGTAGGTTTTATCTTTTGCAACAAAGACCTTCCTGGGGAGAATCTGGAAGCACTTTGGGTTCCTGCTGTGCCTTCTACAGGAGGACATCTATCCCTAGCTCTAAACTAATCTCCTTTTTTACCTTTGGTTATATTTGGTAACTCCATTACCTTCCCTTGCGTTTATTTGTTGTAAAGTTTTGTTTAAAATTAGGAATTACTGAGATTGATTCTCAATCAGCTTTGCATTATGACGAGAGTTACTTGGACTCATTTGAAGTCCACCTCCCCAGTAAGCATTCATAAGTTTGCACAGTTACCAACACAGTGACAAAAGAAGGATTGATTCAGTTCAATATCTGTGTAGCATCTAAATATTAGCTACATGTTAATAGCACTCGAACTTTATTAGCTGTCTTCAAATTACTGAGAACCTTTTCTTATTATTATGCAAACCTTAGCTGTGCCACAACTGTGAATATGCTTTACAGACCCTATTGATATGCTCTCATTTAAAAACCGTAAGAGAGAAATCCTGAAGATTAACAAGCAGAGAGAGCCTTTGCCAATCAACAGTAAACCACTGTTACAAATAGGTCAGACCCGAAACATTATTTTATAAGATTTTAATGTCCCAAACAGTCTGTCTAAGAGGTTCCATAAAGCTTAAGGTTTCTACATCCATAAGGCACCTTCCCATGCAAGCACAGAATTTTTTGGCTCTTACAGCCATGTTTTTGAAACAGGGAAAGCTGCTGGCCTAGTGCCCGGTTCCTGCAAAAACTTCATTAAGATCCAGGAACTTGATTAACAATTCCTGTCTGTCAGACGTGCTTTGAGTACAACTAACCTATCAGCAACATCAGGCCCTTGACAAAATGAAGCTGTAATTATGTTGCTTTTAAAATGGTGGTGACAGTGATATTTTTTCTATACCTGTGTAGTCATTATGTACTCTCCAAGGGATTTAGCTGACACTCTTGCAGAGCCATCTTCACCTGGAGAGACTCAATTTTACACCTCCAACTTCCCCGGAGGGCACTGGGGGCTACTGTTGTAGGATAATATGGGTGGAACACCAGCTGCCTGTTCCTCTTGAATCTGCACAAATCCTGACCCCAGTAATACAAGAGTCACTGGTACTGGAGGTTAATCAACAAGATCTATTGATTTGATATAAAGGTCTGTTTCTGCTTCTTTAGATAAAATACTTCAAAACGGTTATTGGGTAAAATTTAGAAATAATTCTTGACTAATTCTTATTCTATCGGGCACCTCTAGTACTGTACGTAGCTAGCTCTTGCGGCTCATGCACGTGTACAGCACTAAGTTTAGTGTCCGGAGCGCTTTGCAGTCCATAATGGAGGGATATTTCCTGTTGTCATTGTAGAGCTGGTTGGTGAACAAGACTGCAAATGTAGGTGCTGTCACTCAACCTAAATCTTGTTCAAGGTGTCTGAAGTCCATTCTAAATCTTAGCCCGCAAACTTTATTAAACCTCTCCCATTGTACATGACAATGTGCCCTCTGAGCTTGGAGTGGTTGTTTACATCAAATGGGAATGAACAAAATTCTGCCAGGGAATACACTAAGGGAAAACTCAGAGTCCAGAGAGAGATCCCAGAAATAAAGAAGGATCTTTGGCAAAAAAAAAAAAAAAAATGAGTTGGAGGATGAGAAAAAGCTGACAACAGACAAGGTAATCAAAAGTTGGGGTTTTTTACAATTAATTCATGAATTGATTACTTCCCATGTTAAACCTAAAAATGATTTGCCTAGCAAATTATTAGAGAAACGCTTAAATGTAGGGATAAATTGGCCTAACTAAACAACATATGAGGGTCGCAGCCTATGGAAAAGAAGACTATGAAAAAAATATATTATTTACCATGCTGGTTTGGGTCCAGTAATGAGAATCTGATTTGCCTAACTTTGCAAAATGAACCCAATTAGGTATGTTATTTATGCCTCTTGGACAATTATTTCATTCCCTTCCTCTTAACTGGGTCAAAACATCTTACTAAAATTAAACTAAGTGGCTCCAAGCATTTATAAATGTATACTAAATTTGTGCCAAGTCAAATGAAAAAAAAAAACTCAGTATAAAGCTCTGAATGATTTTGCCATAAATGAAGTATCAATATCTAGTATCTTAATGCTTGTCCTTGTTAAGATAGTTTTGCCCTTTAGTTTGACTGGTATATCTTCTTAAATCACACTGCAAAAAAAAAAGAAAAGAAAAATTCATATTATGTATTTCCATGACATATCTCGTAGAAGTAAGGTTCTGTACAAAATGTAATTCTTCTACAGTTTTCTGAGTTAGAGATTATTCATCTTTGTTTCAGATAAATGGCCATTTCTTCAAAACCCTCTTGAACTTTAGGAAAGTAATTCCTCTAATGCCATATGCCTTCTTTTTTAATGGGGACATTGCTTAGAGGACAGAGCAACAGTGTTATTTTTTTATCAACATAGATTTCACTTTTAAACACTTATCAGCTGAAAAACAGGCATCCTCATGTTGGAGTGAGTTCATGTTTCCAGGTTATCATCAGTGTAGTCAAATCCAGTGGACAAATGGCAATGATGTGATGCAATTCTTAATTAGTGAGACCAGAATGACAGCAGACGCTGTGAAATATTTGAAAGAAGCCAGCTTATTAAGTTCCAAAACTTTCTTTCTGTTTTCCCTTGTTCCTAGACCTGTGCAAATTCAGAGTGAGGAAGACATTCTAATTTAGCTTCATCTTTCATTGTAAGTAGCACACAGGCATAGATCCAATCCTCCTAATCATAGGCACTTAAACAGGGGCTTATTTGCTCCAAGTTCCACGGTCAATGAGAGAGGAACTTCCCTAACGGGTTACTCATCCCTTCAAAACCTGAATTGCCTCCCAGCATTACCTCACGTGGCTAGAGCTAAATTCAGAAGGTAGTGCCTCTAGTGTCTGATGTTAAGCAGATGAATTAGGGCCTGTCAGGGTTTGCCAATACCATAGTTCAAGTACTGTCTCTTTCCTGAGTTTTTATTATCATAAAGAAGTGCTGCTGCTCCCAGCAGAAAAGTTCTCACTGAGGAAGATAAACATGTACACATAATGATACACGCATCCAAAAAAAAACCCCTTTATTTAATAAAGATTACAGTTAGAATGATAACCAAAATGAAGAAAGCACTTGTATCATTCAAACACCAGCTTCACTTTTGTTAGTTGCATACCTGTCTTATCATTCGCTGTTCTTCTCCTTTCTCCTCCCTTCTCCTTCCCTCCTCTCTCCATCCCATGCCTTCACAGCTGAATAAATATCTGTTATTAACTTCCAGTTATTTGGCACCTGTTCTTGTTACCATAATAAGACCCCTGATTGTTTTCACCTTCTTCTTCGGTTTTATAGGGGTTTTGTGTGCATAAATGTGTTTGTATGTAAAGTTTAAACCGATCTTTTAGTGACTGGCAGTTCATTAGAAACAATGATTTTAATGCAATACGTTGTAATTACGTTAGTTGAACATGCCGGCCATAGGAATGAGTCGACGGAGACCATGGCACGTCAACATGCCTAAGGTACATGATCAGCACACAGTGCCCCCTACCAAGATACTGTCATTGTCTATTGAGCAATAGCAATAAAATCCAGTTCTATATTGCTGCTCACCAAATACCACTGTAGCCTCGTGTAATTACCGTTGCAGACTGTGAAAAAATCCAAGAGATTTTGATAGACTTTAGATCAGGCCTGCATTAATTTTTGGTGCCTCTTTTATATCATTCCTTGAATGATTCATTCATTTACTCCTGTGTTTCACTAAGAAAACACATAATGCCAGTACCAGAGCCCTTTGAAAGCTCAGTGATAGCAAAATCGTAAAGCCTGTGTACTCTGATCATCGCTGTGCTTTGTTGGAAGTGTCTGTATTGCCACATATGTGTCGCACTGTTACATCTTGCATGGCTTTACTGCCTAACAAACAGAATTTTTTAATGAAACTTGGGGGAATATCACACTTTGGAGATATTCGCACATTTATGTGAGAGTTACGTGGTTTGTGTGCAGTGACCATAACATGTACTATAACACTTTTCTCTAAACATACAGCTTATTTATCCATTAAGCTTTCTTATCAGAAAATGCAAGAGACAGTTAGCAAAATACAGATTTTTTTGCTCTCTTAAATGATTGTTAGGTGTCATCTATCACATTCAAGCTAAAAGATAAAAATTATAAACTTCAACTTTTATTGCAGAAATCGGTTTTGTTAGAATAAAGATCTCATTCATTGAGCTTTGTTGTTATGTTTCAAATATAGCACTGATTTTGTAACAAAACATAACTGGTTTTAACCAGTTCCTGTCTTGGGGTATTATACATGTTTTTACGGTGGTGATTTTTTTCCCCTCTATTGACATTAAATATGACCAGAGTGACCTTCTAGCACTGTTGATTCGGTACATTTATAACATGTTTTACACCAAGAAAGTGTTATTAAAGACATGTACTACTGACTTTGTACTGATACTATTTTTGTCCCAGTGATTTACACACCAATAAAGGCTGGTTTCTTTCATGTATTTATCAATTTTCCTGAGTGAGTTGGAACCACAGACACTCTTAAGAAATGGAAAAATCTTCTCAGTGGTTTTTGCTCACTGTGGAGCACTATTTTTGAGACGATGTGTATTTATTCTTTTAAAGTAGAACTATTTTACCTTCTCCAGACCTTGCACTTTCACGACGCTTGAAAAAGAGCTGTTAAGGAGAACATGCGATCTGAGTTTTCGTGGCTGTAATAACAATATTGTCACTGGTATTTAACTCTGCTACTCAAACACCTTTAGTATTTTTTATTGAATAACTTGTTATCTGAGAGTTCCCCTGACAAAATGGATGTGAAGACTTGGATGGTGTTTGCAAAGATGTGCAATTAATTCCATTATATCACAGACACTTTGAAAGTAGCTTTGAGAGCTACTTTCTGACCATTCTTGATATTCTGTCTTTAGTCAAGACACAAAATAAGATATGAAAGACGTATCCTCATGAGACAACTTCTTTTTTTCCTTTTACTGTCTACACATTGTCATACAATGCTAGAAAAATGTCATTTTAAGGGGATGTTTTAGACATATAGAATTGATTTAAAGTAGTAGTGATATCTCTTGCAGATGTGTAATGGACATATTAAAGTTTTCTCCTCTTCTTTTCCTCCCTCCTCCTTCCCATTAAGCATTTTACTTCCTAAGAATGGCAGTAGTGTGACTGTACAGCATGCTCAATAATCAGAAAAGAGTTGAAAAAGATTTATCCAAACAATAGAAACCTAATTTTTGAAGAAAACCATTTTGCTTTGAATAGCCAGCATTTAAACATGAACCATATTGTGAATTTAAGAAAACATAGGCTCTCAGCATTCAGCTTTGCTATTCAGAGAAATGGGATTTAATTAAATGTCAGTTACACAGTGCAGCTAAGCACAAAGACTCACGTACTTGTGTTAGAATATGTGTTAGCAAATCGTGATATTTAGCGAGGATTCCACACTACTTCTCTTCCCCATCTGCTTTCTCTGGTCGGCTTGTCATAGTGTCATTTGACTGTAAAGTGAAGGGAAAGAGCCAAAAGTGTTTGACAAGGAAAGAAGCAGAGCAAGAGGGAAAATACCTGCTTGTCTCCCTCACCCATCAGGAAGTATAAAAAAGTTCAGCTCCCCAGCTGTTGAAGCAAGCTTACTTTGTTCTTGCGTCGTTCAGTTTTGATTGCCAAACCAAAACACAGTATGTGCATTCCTGAGAAGCAATCAGAAAGAAATGAGTGCAATTGTTAATACTTTCCTCTTACTTACAATTGCTTAGTAATTAGTTGTTTCTAATGCTACGATTGCCTGCATTTTTGTGCTTTGTTGAATAGTTGAATTCTATTAGGAAAGCCTCTAAGTGAAGAAATTTTATTCAAAGTAGAAAACATCAGTAATAAATAATGTTTTTTCACATATTCTCTGTAATTTTTCCCTAATAACCAAACTTTTATTGCTAAAAACTATTGGGTTTTAATGAATATTTTATTCGGTGACTTGCCTTAAAAACAGCTACCTGAGCCTTCTGGAAATGGGACTTTATTATAACAAATAAACAGGAACACCTTTACTTTCTTTAGGATTAGTAAATTTTATTCTCTGAATTTTCTACCCCGTTTCCTTATAAGACTAATTTTTAAAAAGTCTATCATGAAAAAATACACTTATTTGTTTGTTTGGATCACCATAATTCCTTACACAAAACTCCCATTAATTGCTTGACTAGGCACTTGAACGGTAGTTGGGCATTTTCAATGGTAGAAAGCTATTCCTAATCAGTCTTCTTTAAAATGATACTGTTACATTAACGCAGGAGAATCTTTCAAGAACATTATCGCAGGGTCCCTGGACATCCTTGGATTTCAATATGTTCCCAATTAGACTGCATACAGCTAAAGGAGGAAATGAAAACTGTTTTCCCTCTTTAGCCCCTGAATTACCAATTCCCCGAACAGACATGCTGCTTAAGTGGAGCTACAACCTATCATCTTTTGGAAGTTGTGGATCAATGCACTGGAAGATAAATTCCTTTCCGGTGTCCCAGCACCTTGAATTTTAAGGTCCATCTTGCCTCTTAGCATGGAGTGCCCTCATATTCATCGGTTTTCTCAAAGAACTACTTCAGGTAAATGAGCATAGAAACAATTCCAAAATAGACTGCTGAGGGTATAAGGCTCTATTAAGGCATAAATATGCAGGATGAAAATAAGCAAGTCAGTGCTTACCTAGCACTGAGTTTTATAGTGTCTCTTCCACTACAAGATTCATTTAATTAGCTGACAGATGATTAATAGTCTCTGTTCTGATGACTGGGCTTCTCACAAAAATCTTTCCCTGTCCAGATTTGTCACAGAGGGGGACCCTGGTAGAAGTCCCTTTTATTCCCTACGTATGGGAGGTTCTTCTCTTGATCTATTCAGATTTAAAACTCCTCTCTCTCCCAGCAATTCCTTAAACCTTCTCTCAGCCATGAGAGATTTTGGATCTTATTGTAAATTCATCAGTGTCTGCTTTCTCATGCTTTGGAAATGTAAATGGCTAAGTGTGAACCTTTCTGCTCAGACAGTAGATAAAGACTGTTAACCAATATAAGCCACCATAAGGCAAAAAACCGTAACCACCTGTTAAGCAATATTCAAACCTGAGAGTAGAGCTTTCTCATACACTGATTCTAATGTTCTATACAGAGCCACATAAATTGATGATTTATGTCATATACAGATGGATTTAACTCTTCACTGCCTTTGTCAGGGATGAGGCACGGACTAATCAATCTATTTGGGATGGTAAAGGACTTGTGGATGACACCATAGTAGTATCAGAAGGGTATATGATACCTGTGGAGGCTTAGAAAGTTAGATCTGATTGTGGACTGTATTGGGACTTCAGCGTGCCTGTCTGCTGGTTCTCAGCCAAGTCAATTCTGCTGGCGTTTTTGCCTTATGTGAATACATGGAAGTGGAACAGTATCTCAAATCACTGTTTTACTGTTCCAGCAATCTTTATGGCTTTGGCATTCTCTTTGTTCTCTAGTGTTTTGTCCCTACTGGGACTTGTGTCAGCTAGTTGCCTTTTTCCTGTTACGTGTTACCTATTTCATTCAATGCACTTAAGGAGAACAATTAACAGCAAATAGTATGTAATATGTACTCTAGCTCTTTAAATGACAAAAAGATCCTCAAAGCAAAATTAATAATCTTTGAAGAACTATGGCAATTGAGAGAGGTGCCTGAGGACTGGCAGAAAGCAAATGTTGCTCCTGTCTTCAAAAAGGGCAAGAAGAAGGATCCAGGGAACTACTACACCTGAGAAGGTGATGGAGCAGCTAATCCTGGAAACCATTGCCAGACACATGAAGGACGAGAAGTTGTTTAGGAACAGTCAGTGCAGATTCACTAAGGGAAAATCATGCTTGACCAACTTCATAACCTTCTTTGATGAAATGACTGGCTTGGTAGACAAGGGGAGAACAGCGAATATCGTCTACCTTGACATCAGTAATGCTTTTGGCACTGACTCCCACAGGATGCTCATAGAGAAGCTGATGAAATATGGGCTACATTAGCAGACAGTGAGGTGGACTGAAAATTGGCTAAACTGCCAGGCCCAGAGGGTGGTGATCAGTGGCAGGAAGTCTAGTTGGAGGCCAGTAACTAGTAGAGTAACCCAGGGGTCAATATTGATTCCATTTATCATCTTCATTAATGGTCTGGATGACGCAGCAGAGTGCACTCCCAGCAAGTTTGCAGATGACACAATGCTGAGGGAAATGGCTGATACACCAGAGAGTAGTGTTGCCATCCAGACGGACCTCACTAGGCTGGTTTCATCTTTTCTGCTGAAGAATTGAAAGAACCAGGAGAGTGCTCTTGCAATATTCCTCACGTTTCTTGAAACCAGCCCACTGTGTGAGATGCACGTCACTTAGAGATCTAGAGCACACATAAGCTCCATGGAATATTTGTATAATTTATTGGCTATCTATGGAATGTACTTGGCATTTCCTCTTGACCAGCCCTAAACAGCTTCACGCAAGCCTTGAATCCAGAGGTTTTTTTTTTGTTTCTCTGCTTTCTGGAACTCATTGTAGCTTGACTGATTTCCATCCAGGCAAACATCATTTTAAAAGATCAAAAACCATTTAAAATATTTCTCTCTTTTTATGAAGAAAAAAAGTGACCATTCCTTTCACAAAGTGAAAAACAAAGCATCAAATATCCCCTCCTCCAGCCTCTCAGAAATAAATTCTTCTTAGGTATCAGATGTCCTTATGTAACAGCATTAGTTATAATTTGTTAAAAAAACATTTCTACACTTTTTCAGCACTGATTTTTTTTTGTTTCCTCAACAGTACTCATAAGTGAAATTTAAGTTATTATATGAATTTTCATAAACTGCATCCTCAATAGAAGCATAAGTCCAGGTTCAAGGCTTTTTTTTTTAATCTCAGCTAAGCTGACAAAAGACATCTAGTATTAAACCACATTATTTTGCTCTTACTCTTCATCTTTTTTTGGTAACATTTGCCCTGAAGATATGAGACGATACATTCAAAGTGAGAACCCACTTCAGCTTAAAAGACACATTCTGTATTCACATTGAATGTGGGAATTGCAGAGGCAGAATGGGATGCGTTTGTAGTCTTATTTGCATGCCAAAATTCAAATTGTTCTCCTGACTATGGCTTGTATCATAACACACTTGCAGATTCTGATACAGACACAATTCCAAAGATGTTTGGATTTTTGAATGAAGTTTTTATCTGCATGTTTTGCAGCTGAGGTTTGCATGATAAAGCAGCCTAAGAAAGGCAACAAGAAAGGGAAATAGTGAAAAAAAAAACACATAGCAAAAATTGTCATTCTGAAACCATTCTCTCCTGCATAGACTTACTATATGGGCAGCTGCCTTTGCTTAACAACTTCGGATATGCTAAAGACAGACCATTCAGTTTACAGAAAGTATGAATTTCATCAGCAATAAAGACAATACAGGAGATACCAGAAAATAAATATATAAATAAATAATACAACAGACATTTGCAATATGTCTTCTTCAAAGCTCTGGTTGGTTGATTAGGTAAAATATAAAAGATCCATCCCAGCAAGGCATGCTGATGAAGCTTTCTTTTATAAATTAGTAGTTTTGTACTGGGAGAATTAATAGGAAGCAATCTACAAAGACAGTATGGAAAAAAAAAGGCCTTTTTTAATAGTTTGACTGTCATCCAAAACCTGAAAATGCCCTCTTTCTGTACCTACACTTGGAAGCATAACACCATGCTTATCAAATATTGTACTCTAATAACAGGAACTACTAGATCTCATATGCCATACAATGTATCAAAATATTTCAGTCTTTTAGCAAGTGAATCTGCTTCATTTACTCATGTACAAATGTTGCCTTAGTATTAGGATAAAACCATGAATCATTGTGCTTTAGTTTGTCTAACCTTCCCCCAAAATATTTGAAAAAAAATGAGGATGTTTTCATTTCAAAGTGAAATGTCAGATGATATTCCAGTTTAAAATTAAAATTTTTTAATTTTTTTAAAATTAAAACTTTTTTTCACAGTTATTTTTAGATTTTTCAAAGAATTTCAGAAAAGTTTCATCTAAGTCTTTAAAATCAAAGGGTAGAGTTTCCAAATTTTTTTTCAGATATCACTTTTTATTTATAATATTGCTTTTGTGTATTTCAATATTTTAAATTCTCTACTATAATCACTGCAGAAGAGTTGGAGTAGATGACCTCTAAAGGTCCCTTCCAACCCAACTATTCTATGATTCTGTGGTTCTATGATATTAGCCAACCAACAGAGCTCACTGCACAACACTACAAGGATCTTAGAAATAACAAAATCAAGGGTGATCTTTAGCATTACTCATTCCAAATACACAAAAATGTTACATTTTTTTATTTTCTGTTCCTATTTTTCAAATTTCATATTACAGGTCACCATAATTAGTTTGTGGCTGTTGGCCCAGTTGCAAAAATCTGAAAGTTTGCCCTTTCCCTTTCCTTCCACGAATTTAGTGGCTTTTAACAATAGACTTAGTTTCAAGTGAAATGGTTGCAGTGGAAAAACTGTGGTGATAGGCATGTTGTAATTACAATACATAAGCATGTTTGAAATGCTCATAAATATGTAGCTATATAAGCTATTACAAATCAGTTCTTTGTGAATGTATGTAAAGAAAAAGAGACAACTTTTTGCTTCTGATTGCATGTAAAATACAGGGGAGTTTAATAATTTTTATTACCTTTAAGTAAACTATTTATTGGTATTTATTGGGTCTAGCAAGTGCATGACGCCCTACTTGCCTTCTTCACAAAGAACTGACTTTTTTATATTCATTTTTTTATCCATAAGAGGAATATGCAGAAATAATGTCCATTTAAACAGAGAAAGGTGAGTTTTTAATTGGCAGCTTTCTTCCTATAAGGTATTTCTCTTTATCAAACTGGCACCCACTGGAAGTAAATTTTAGGGGGCTGTATGTTTGTGGGGGACGGGGGATTTAAAGATTTGATCAAGAAATCTCTGACAGAGTGCTTTGGTAGGAAAATATTGGTTTTAATTATAACAGGTTTTGTGGAAATATACTGGTTTTAGTTTGTTTTACACACAGAAGTTACCTTAGTTCAAGGATGGAATAAGTTTATTTGTTGAAACTATAACATATCCCTGAAATTTTCTGGTCTTGCTCAAGTGCCACTGTATAATGGCCAGCAGTAGAGGACATAGCATATCCACACCACGGACCTGGTCCGTGGCTTGTTAGGCCTCACAGGGGAACCTTGCTCTGTCACGTTTGGGCTGTGAGCTCTAGGCACAGGAGCCAATTTGCCTCTGTCTTCTGAAGAAATCTCAGGTTCATCTCAAAGAAGAACATCAGAAATACTGAAAATTTGGGGAAAAAAAATTGTTTCCATTATTAGATTTAGTGGAAAAGCAGTAAACTATTTGCAGAAGATCTGATTTCCAACACCGTTTTCATGTGTGCTTTTTAAATAACAAAGACTTAACCTTTGCATGAGTCAGTCAAGACAACCACATATAACTGGATTGAATCATAGAATCATAGACTGGTTTAGGTTGGAAGGGACCTTAAAGATCATCTAGTTCCAAGCCCCCTGCCATGGGCAGGGACACCTCCCACTAGACCAGGTTGCTCAAAGACCCATCCAACCCCATCCAAGTATTTCTGACACACCATTCTGTGTTCCACAATTCACTGTCACTTAGCAGTCAATAAATAAACCCCACACCTCAGTTTTTTAACACAGGGAGTCCCGGAGTCCATCTCAGTTTAGAACTGTCACAGGGAAGAGCCTTTTTTTTAATACAGAATGAGCAATGGAGGAAAGAAAAAAGCACCAGAAAATCAACTGCATGAAAGCTAACTTGTTTCAGATGCCAACATTCCTCCAATCATTTTTCCAAACACATAACTGACTAATAGTTATCTTTTAAAATCTTGTCAACGTTAATCTCAGAGTGCAAAACTCATCTTTTGGAACAAATTAGGTCAACTCCATCTGTGCTAAAGTACATTTTCTTGAAAGCTTTTAAAACATAATGGGAAGAAGTGAGACAACACAGGCTAGCACGCAAAAATCAAAAGGGAGAAAACCTCCCTGACTGTGAAAGACTAGGAAAGAGGTACTGTCATTTATTCATTTATTCATTTATTCAGAATAAGAATTAATTCATTGGAAACCTAATAAAATATGTCATTATCACTCTTAGATATGAGTCTTTCTGGAACTCCTCAATGTATCTGAAAGTAGCTGTGAAATATATACTCAGAAAATATTATGTCTGAATTTTGGGACTTCCTTTCAGCTACCCCAAAATGCAAATATTCTGGGAGAAGTAGGACTATAACATTGAGAGGAATAATGGATTTAAATGTGAAATTGTCAATAATTTCTAATCTTGTGCTAGAAACATGTCTCATTGAGCCTTTTAGCTAAAATCTTGTTGATATGTGGAACCTGGCTTGTGATCACAGTAGAGATTTGTGCTGTTATAACTCACTTAATTTAAATGAAATTATACAAATGTTTTCTGAAAGAACATGGAACAGGCTCATGGCCCCAGTTTGTAAACCATAAACATTAACCATCTCTTCCTTGTTTTCCTAGCTCCTGTCCGCTACTTTCAATGTGTCTTCCTAAATGGACCTAACGGATTTGGACTGCAATTTCCCACCAATCCCCCTTCAAACAAGGAAGAAAAGACTCACTCAAAGACTTCCAAGAGAAAGACAAGGAAACCAGGGCAGTAGAGAGACTGAGTCCTGTGATCGCTCACATTTTGCACTTTATCTTTTCTGCTGAGGTCCACAGTAGTTACAGTGGTACTTGTCATTTGCAAGAATGTGATCCACTTGGACACATGTGCCTGGAAAAAGTTTCCATGGGGCAGAGGCAAAACAAGCAGTAATGAGCTGTGTTTGACAAAGGTAGAAATGTAAAAAGTGCCCCACTTCTCATGGAAAGGCTGCAATGCTAACAAAGCGTTGGCCTGATTGTGTGTGTGAGCATGTGTGTGTGTGTGTGTGTGTGTTTTCCTGCCTCTTTTGCTCTTCTTGTTTTTCTTTACCTACCTGCTCAGCATTGAAGTGAGTCTGTTTTCCATTTAATCTTATCTAGGGAGTGAAAGGTTGAATATAGCTCTTATATCAGCAAGATTGCAAGACTACCTGCAACCCTAAATCATTTCTTCTTAACGTTCAATCAAATTGCTGACAGGAAAAAGCCTCACTAAGTCATGAGAATGTATTCTGTGACTGGTGCTATTTTTATGTCTCATTGACCAGCGTAGCCTGAAGCTCACACTTGCTCTGAGCAGCTCAATATACTATCAGTGCGTTGGCTCTGCAAGTCATGTTAATGATGAACATTTCTATTCAACTTGAATCAGTAAAAGCATGGTCTGTTAGCCCTGCCTGTTGGTGAAATACAATCTCTTCACTTTCTAAAGCCCAAAGTGAGCAGAGAAAGTGAAACAACAGAGCAAAGGTGAGGAAAACCAGTGTTTTATCAACGTGAAGGTCTGAAGAATCACATAAAAAAATTTCGGTACTTCTACTTTTCTTCTGTGGGTAAATCAGCTTTACTTGCAGTGAAGACCATGTAAATGGAGAATATATCAGCCAACCATTTGCTATTAGCATAAGCCAGCTGAAAAGCCATGATGTGAGGCGCCACTCATGCACTCATGAAACTAAAGCAACCCAAATTTCCAATAGGTAAACATGCCAATTTGATGCAATCTCAGATCAGTAAACAAAACAAAAATAAAACAATCAAGACTAAAAAAAAAAAAAACAAACAAACAAACAAAAAAAAACAAAAACAAAAACCAAAAAAAAACAAACAGGAGCATATGAAATAATCCAGGTAGCTGATTTTACTAGATGAAATGAGAGGTCTTCCTCACAGCACACTACTGTTGATGAGAACTGGAAGTAGATATGCCAACCCTCAACCTTCTTTTGTGCATTTCTGTAGAAATAATGGATTTGTTGCCCTAAGAAAGACATGGGGTGGCATTTGACCCATGTGAAGGCACGTGACTGAAAACTGGCATCTCAATTGTCTGTACAACTGGCAATGTAAATAATCGTGCATTTTTGCAAGCTGCTATTTGTTTGTATTTCCTTACTCTGTTTTTGCATTTAGTCTGTGAAATGTACAGCAGTGATCTTAGTTATATAGTTACCTGCTGAAGCAGCATGGTGCTCTTTGTACAACGCGGCTGCTTGTAGAATCCGATCACACCAGTAACTATATACTGCTTTTTTATTTTTAGCATAGTTCAAGATAACATCAGCTCCTTCCCCCATCCCCTCTCCCTGCTGACTTATTCTTACCTTAATCAAATAAATGACTCACAGCTGGGTCTATGATAGGTTAATGCAATTCAGAAAGATTTGTTGTTACACTGCTGGGTCAGGTTGGTACTCTGTGATTACTGTTCATGGCTTTACGCTAACTGGGTTCTTGATCTTAATGCACTCCCATATTGCACAGATCCTGTGCCGCAAGAACTGTCATTGCAACACGCAGTCTAGACAGTGGTTTCTGGAAAGAGGTAGGAACAGGTCCTGCCCTAGGAGTAGCTCTTCCCACAGAGGAGCGCACTGCAGATAAAAGTGTTCATGGTGAATACCTCCACTGTCACTGTGAAATCTACTCTGGAGATAGAGCTGTCAACAGAGTGACAAAGCAACAGAGTTTCATGTTAAAATGACAATCTTTAATTTTCTTTAAGTGGGCCTTTTTATATTTCCAGTGACTTTATTTCCTTCCCAATTTGTGATTTTCTGTATATTATTATAGATGTTATTGCCCTAGATTTTTACTGTGAAGCCTGTCTTAAAATGAGATTATAACTTTCTGAAAATCAGTTAATTTAAGTCAAGACTTTATCTAATGCCAATAATCTAGACAGAATTTTAATATACTATAATCCATTTTCTTTTTCAGTTTCTTTTGGCAAAATAAATTTTGTTCATTATAGTTAACCTTAATCCTTTCTTCCCATTTGAGTTGGGAGATGACAAGAGTATGTTCCAGCTCTTATTTCTATAGTGTTTCAATTAGATATCTGAAAGCTTTGGAAATATAAAAAATTAATATAATCGAATAAGTGATATAAAATCGGTCATTTATTTTGTTTCCTAATCTCAGTCACTGCCTCGAAGAAAAGGAGAAACAGGTCCACTCTCAAAGTGGCAAGTATTTTTCTCTTTAAATCCACCTGGAAATTTAAAAAAATTACATGAATTGCATGGTGTTACTCAAATTAGCCTGAAATATTGCAAAATCATACGCTGATTGTTATCCATTTTGGAAAATAAAGAATATAAACCTTGTTCCAGTGGCTGTGATATGCTTTCCTGTGAATCCAAAAGTGGAGGACAAAGGTTTACATATGTAAGTTTTCTATCCCTGCTAAGTATATACAAATCTCCTGAATATAAAGAAGTGGCATTTCTTACAATTAGGCAGGAAAAATGAATCATTCAGCATTGTATTTATTCCTAATGTGCTTTTTGCAATACCTATCTTACCTAGGCTTTTTACACACTTTGTGGATTACACTCTGACATGCGAAAAGCTAAATGGTTGCTTCAGTCATTCAAGGCAGGCCTTCATCTATACCAAAATCCCATATGTTCATCAAAGTAGTTAGGAAGTTAGACATTAGGAAGAAACTCTTTCCTAGGAGGGTGGTAAGATGCTGGAACAGGTTGTCCAGGGAAGTTGTGGAGGCCCCATCCCTGGAAGTGTTCAAGGCCAGGTTGGATGATGCTTTGAGCAACCTGGTCTAGTGGGAGGTGTCCATGGCAGGGGGGTTGGAACTCGATGATCTTTAAGGTCCTTCCAACTTAAACCGTTCTATGATTCTTTGATTCTATGCTTCTAAAGTAGTTACATAAAATACAACTGCACAACCAATACAGACAAACCTGCAATCTCCAATGACTAGTCTGTAGTACAGACAATTGGGAAAATTACCACCAAAAAAATGAGAGTGAAAATTCACCCCTCTGCCCAGGAACTATGGTTTGCCTATATCAGCAATTGCTAAAACAGGTTGAGCCAGTGCAGGAACCAGACTGCAGCCTGAAGATGGCACAGCTGAGATTGCAAAGCTCTGCCTTGGGGTTTGAGAGTCCTTTGCCCTGTGGAGTTTGATGAGCTTGCCTACTTGGGAGGTTTGTCGATCAGTGATTTGGTTGGGCAAGTGGATAAGTGTTTCTAATCCCTTCTTCTCGAAAAAATGCACCTTTCTCCGAGACGCTAAAATCCTGCTAAAGTCAACAGGAACAGTAAATTTCCACCCACTCTGAAAATCAAGACTTGACCAAGACCGATTTTGCACTGCTCAGCCAAGTGTAAGTTGCCTGCCCCAGAGCTGCCTGCTCTCACCAGTACAGTCCACAGACTCTGTCTGCCGCCATCACTCCGTCTTTGGTGTTTCACATTCCTACTCACATCACAGCTGGAGCCCAATTTTGTCTGTTTTAAAACTTTCCAGCAAATGGGAGCTTTTCACAGAATCACAGAATGGTCAGGGTTGGAAGGGACCTCTGGAGATCATCTAGTCCAACCCCCCTGCCAAAGCATGGTCACCTACAGCAGGTTGCACAGGACAGCATCCAGGCGGGTTTTGAATGTCTCCAGAGTGGGAGACTCCACAACCTCTTTGGGCAGCCTGTTCCAGTGCTCTGCCACCCTCAAAGTAAAGAAGTTCCTCCTCATGTTAAGATGGAACTTCTTATGTTCAAGTCTCTGCCCATTACCTCTTGTCCTATCACTGAGCACCACTGAAAAAAGACTGTTCCCATCTAGCTGTCACCCTCCCTTTAAATATTTGTAAGCATTGATAAGATCCCCTCTCAGTCTTCTTTTCTCTTGACTAAACAGAGCCAAGTCCCTCAGCCTTTCCTCATAAGAAAGATGCTCCAATCCCCTAATCATCTTTGTAGCCCTTTGCTGGACCCTCTCCAGCAGTTCCTTTTCCTTGTTTCTCAATGACTGATTCCTATTACTCCAGCTGCTGAAACAATTTCCAAGGGAAGGTCAGAAAGTCTAAGAAGCTGCTTTGGTGATTAACTGTGCCGGTGTACCGGCTGCAGGTGCCCAGGCGTGGGCCGGGGGCTGCAGGGCGGCCTCTGTGAGGAGCGGCCCGGGCTGCCCCGTGCCAGACATGGACAGTTCCAGCCGGCACCAACGGCCCCACCGCAGGGCCCAGCACAGCCCCACAGCCACCATGGCTGCACCTCAAGGGATGGGTGTGTAAGGAAGGACAGACAGTGCCATAGAGAGAGAGGAGGGAACAAAAAGAGCGAGAAGCAGCAGAGAGTGCGCCAAGGTCAGAAGAGGAGGAGGTAGAGGAGGTGCTCCACACCAGAGAAGAGATTCCCTGCACCCTGCAGCCTGTGGAGGACCCATGCTGGAGCAGCCAAAAATTGTGAGGAGGACAGAGCAGCAGAGAGGAACCACCATGTACCAACTGTAACCACTGGAGACTGGAGTGAAGGAGTGAAGTTGATCCTGGGAGACAGGGGAGGAAGAGGTGGTGTTTTAATGTTTGTGTTTCTGTTCCCCACTGTCCAAATTAGTAATTACATTTTTTGTGAGTTAATTTTACCCGAGTCTCCTTTGTCCACGACAGTAATTAGGGAGAAGTGAGCGAGCGGCTGGGTGTGAGTTCAACTGTTTGCCAAGGCTAACCCACCACAGCTGGTTCTTACACAGCTCATACACCTCCTACTAAATGGCCACAAATCGCTATTTGTACTACATTTAGGGGCTGCACTTAAAACACAAGGCAGGACATACATGACTTGTACATCGCCACAAAGATTTGTCCCATTGATCCCCCACTCTAGAGCTACGCTACTAGGTTTTTATACACAGCCGTTTACTACTTAGTATAGTCTAGTTTAGATGCCAAATTCCCTGCAGAAAAACTTTATGACACTTTGCTTTAATCCAACATAATACGAGAAGTGCAGTAAGCACAGTTTTGGTGGTGGTGGGATGTCTTTATCTGCCAGGACATAGGCACTCAGGAGAGCACCCGAAAGGCTCTTCCCTTTCCTATCTTATTGAATGTTTCACTTCCACTTCAGCATCCCACTGTATAATCCACTCAGTATAGTGAGAAATGAGTGAAAAACTTCCACCCTTAGGGATAACAGAGGTTGTTCGAGCTGCTTTGGACTTAAGACAGTCAGCTGGTGACTGCCCGCAGCTACAGACCATGAGTAGCACGTCTTTCCAGGGATTCAAGATTTTGGAAGCCAAGAAAAAAATTAAAAGGATAACACGGGAGGAGGTACTGGGTACTGGGAGGAGGAGAGAGGGAAGGTGTGAGGGGCTGGTAACTGACAAAATAAGAGGAAATAACAAATGCCATATGAGGGTTCCTAGGTAGGAACTATGCATAAAAAAAGACCTTGCTAAAAATTCAGCTTTGAGAAGTTGTCACCTTTTAGTTCTCCAGAAGGCAGAAACACAAAGGCAAATGAAAATATGAAGCATGTATTATTTATACACCTGAAAAGGTCACTAGATATATAGCTTTCATACCATCCTTTCATCCTGAGTCAAGTTCTCCAGAAATTCCCAATTAGCCGAATAGTTAAATAGTCATATTATTCACCTGTAGGCAAAACCTCCCCATACAGAGTGTACCTCTCAATGCAGAAGTCTTAGCCTTTTAATTAAACAATGAAATAACATGACCTTTTGTGTTTTCTTCTCTCAGTTTATGGATTTCTGTGTATGCTTATTGCTTGTGATACACCCTCCACACAACAATCTGTTCTGCAGTACTCACATCTCAAGAACTGTGTTAGTTATTGCTGTAAATACTTCTCCGGAGCTTTCTTCAATTCCCAGTTTGTCTTTTATTACGATAGAAATGAGTAAAATTTTTAGAACACAATTTTACTTTGCCTGGTCCAAAAGCCCAGCAATTTAATTCACTCAGTGATGCTTCCTTTTGGAAAGGTATTGCAAAAAATGTGTATTCCAGATATCGTCTTTAGTATGTATGGCAAGAAAAGGAGGTTCTGTTTTACCAACACTCACTAGATAAAATTTGTTTACAAATGTGAGCCTGTTTCTTTGCATGAGTTGCTTATTTTCAAAGGAAAAAACATGTCCTTGCTCAAATGACCAATGTGACTTCTGTGTTCCTTTTGGTTTGGTTCTTGTGTGTTAAGAAAAAACTAAGTTGTCTAACTTTCTACAGATAAAAGGATACTCTGCCCACAAGCAAACTTCCTTCCAGATTTGTTTTTACCTGAAACCTTCTCTTCATTTTCTCTCAGAATAACTAATGGCAATAAGCATGCCCGTTTCCTAAACCTTTGGGCTTTGTTTCAGTCATCAACAGGAAATTGTATTTGGTCATATTGTCTGGTGTCTGAACCAGCAAATCACTGAATATGATTAGTAGCAGAGGTAGTAGGGAGCCTCTTCCAGATAAGTGTGATATTTGCTTTTATAATTCTAAAGTTTTCTCATTTTTGTTCTAAATTTTGCTCAGAAATACATTTATTCTCCCATCTACCCCATGCTAAGCTCCAGCGAACAGAAAAAAGCAAAGATTCTTTGAAAACAAATCACCAAACTGAAAAATAGTAATTATGGTAAAGGGTAAACAGAAATGCTTTAATCAGCTGCTTTTTTATTCCAGGGAGGGCATTACAAAATGAGGGTCATCCTGGGTTTGGACCTGTGAAAGAAATGGGAAAATAAAGCTGCTGGCATTAATACTCCAACACACTTTCCAACTGAATGACAAAAATATAAATGCACAGATATTGTGCAACCCACCTTCCGTGCTTTTTTTCTTTCAGAAGATGAACAATGCAAAGGAGGAGTCTTGAGTACCATGCTGTTAAATTAGAGCTTAGCTGTAGCTTTTCAATGAAGAAAAGGCAACGTGAAGACAACTTGATAAGAACCTTCCATATGCCTCTCTGAATATCGCATCTTCCTGTCAGAGTGATCTGGCCACCCTTTCTCAAAACAACTGAGTCTCTTTGTTCTCTCCTTGACCTTGATGTGAGTGGGTGTAAGTGTGGCTTGAGAAAATCTGAATAAATCATTACTGCTTAGTGATTTTTTACTGTGGAAGTCAATACACTGTTTTACTGTCTTATATATCTCTATATATGTGTGACTGTATACACAGGTATAATATACTTGCATATCTGCCACTGAGATTTTAATTAGAATGACAACGTGTTCTCGGATAGGTCAAATTAGTAAGCTAGAACAAGGAAGCTGGAGTGGTGAGTCAAATAACATTAATTGTTCTTTTCAAATTCACAAAAAAAAAAAAAAAGTGGAAGAGGAAAACTAATTAAAATATCTGCTTTTCTAAGAAGATTTTAAACCCCTAACTGTTTAAATCAAGCACATCTTCTTCCTTTTTATTTAATTGTCAAGAGTGTTTTCCCATTAACGCTTTGCCAACTTATTTATCATCTCTGGGCACAAGTAATAGAAGTTAATACAGTTCTATAGACCTTAAGGCCATTTGGATCCAACCCTGAATCCACTTTTTTTAACTGATTGATCATTTAGCTAATCATTTTGGAAGCTTCCTCAAAAAGTAGAAAAGAAAATTGAAGTACCAAAGCATTTTTTCACATATTTGTTTTCAAAACAAAATCAGAAAAGGCACTGGGAAAACTAGTACCAACGGCAGTGAGGTTATTAAATGCTAAATGTCACTGAAAATGAAACATCTGGGTGCTTCAGCTTACAGGAAATAAAACCAACTGGATGCCTCTAATTTGCCCGAAACTTAACGATGTAAGTTTAGCATTAAGTCTAGCGTTTTCAGTTTATAGCAATGCTGTTGATGTCCTATAGTTTCAGTGCATTACAGTTGGTGAGAATGATGAGTCCATGTAACCACAGGCAGAAATATCATCAAATCAATCCAGGTATGGGAGACAAATCCACGATTTTCGTCTGTTGTGTGCAGCGGTATCACGGACTGTGGTGTTTGGCACACTACAATAAAAATGGTTTCTGCCATTTAGTTGACATCGTAAATTCTCTGAAAAAAAAAAATGCAGCAATAGAGCAGATAAGGTTTGAGTATGACCCTATTTGACAGCTTTCACCCTGCGTACTGAGACCCCTGCTATGAACAGCTTCTATAGCCCGTAATCATTGTCAGTCTTTTGCTTCCAAGAATGTACCATTCTCTGCTTTTCTTTAGATACATGCATATTTTCAGTGTTAAAACTCTTCTCTAACATTTGTTGTCTAATACTAACATGCTGTAAAAATAAAATCATTGGCTAAGATGCAAAGACTTAGTTTTAGTATGGAGCTAAGTATTTTAGGCTTATAATGGAAGTATCAGTATAAGCAAGTTTTGTATTTTATTTTTAAATCAGCCACTTCAATAGGTTTGGGTTTGGTGGGTTTTTTTTTGTTATATAACTGCCTTAACCCAAACTTTTGAGTGAAAGAAAATTATTTAAACTAAATTGGGAGGCTGTTTGATACTTTTGCTAAGATCACTGAGTAAAAGCATGGAAGACATTCTCCAGTATTTTCGTACACTTTCAAAGTTTTTTTAAAAAAATAGCAATGCGTAATTTAATCCAGAATCACATGACATAGATGCTGTATTCTGAGATGACAGCAATGACTGCTTTTTACACTGGCAATGTCATCTTACCTGTTGATGGCTCAAATATGCATCAGTTGAAAAATAGATTTAGTGGAGCTACGCCGTATCAGCAATCTGAGGACATAGCTTTCACAGTCATTGCGAAAACGGCATGCAAAAACTGATGAGATGAAATGCGTGTGTGTGTGTGGATGCAGCAAGGCACCTCTACTCCTATGGACACACATATGCAGAGAGCTAAGCACTCTCCTTCAGTATACATTTGTAAATTCATGGGATTTAAAACCCAAATAGACCTTTATATTTCATCCTGTGGCCTTTTCTATCAAGTCCAATAACTCAAGCTGGAATAAAGCACAACTGTTTGAAGTCTATCTTGGACAAACTAACAAAACATTAGTAAATTAAGCACTGTCTTTTTCCCATGCTGTCTTTATTTATAAAAGGTCTCAGCCTCCAGTGCTAACCTGTCTCATAATTTCACAAACACAACTATTATCTTTTTAGTAATGGTTTACATTAGTGTTCTCCCATTGACACTGACATCTCCCATTGATGAAACTATGTCAATTTATTGTAATATGTGACTCTCAAAATTGGATTTTGCTTACTGTGAAGACCCACAGGAGGCAGAGACCTGAAAAAAATCACTTCACTGTGGTTCACTGATGAAGCTATGCCAATTGTTCTTGTATTTGACCCTGAAAATCAGATTTTTCCTACCAAGAAGACCTGAGGGAGGCACAGATTAAAACAAAGGCCATCACTGGTGTTCTCCAGGAGAGGAAAAAGTGGAAAAGCTGTAAAGCTTTTGATCTGGGAGATGTTCACCTAGGATAACATCTTAGTTGATATTTGATGTGCACGTGTGTACGTTAAAATTTAATGTTTGTCTGTTAAAATTCACTGAGTGAAATTATTTCAAAGATTAAAACCAAACTTTCTTTTAGTAGAAAGCCTTCTAAAGTATCCAAATTAGTGGCTCTTTTATGAAGCCAATTTTAGATTTGTAAGAATGAGGCCTGGGGGCAAACTAGTGAGTGGAAAATTCCGTATGTGAGAGTGAGAGATTGAGAGCACAAACATGAATGCAATCGAGCTAGTGGGATCTTTCCTTACTGAGAAAGACCTTTTTCTATTCCTTCCCTCTCCAGCTGAAAGGGGAGACCAGACCTGCAAGGATTCAGCCACCCCAGGAAGCAATGAATTAGAGAATCATACTATCATACAACCGTTTATGTTGGAAAAGACCTTTAAGCCCATCAAGTCCACCATTAACCTAGCACTGCCAAGTCCACCACTAAACTATGTCCCTAAGTGCCACATCTACACATCTTTTAAATATCTCCAGGGATGGTGACTCAACCACTTCCCTGGGCAGCCTGTTCCAATGTTTGAAACGTTCTTTCAGTGAAGAAATTTTTCCTCATATCCAATCTAAATCTCCCCTGGTGCAACTTGAGTCCATTTCCTCTTGTCCTATTATTTGACCTCACCAGTGCCAAATACAGGGGGATGATGACTTCCCTAGTGCTGCTGGCCACACTATTTCTGATACAAGCCAGGATGCTGTTGGCCTGAGAAGCAGGAGAACAGTGGAAGCAGATGAGAGCAAAGTCAAAGCTCAAAGGACACGAGGCCCTGGGCTATTTAGAGATTATGGAACTCAAAAAAACATAAGGTCACTGCTAAAAAGTTAAATTTCGGCACCCTCAAGCATTTTCTATTCTTTCTTGGTATCATAACATTCAATTTTGCAAGTATTTCTGAGGAGGTATCTTTGGCAGTACAGTGCTCGTGTTCAGTTTTATGAACAGGGAATTCAATCCATTTCCCTTGCAAACCACAAGCAGGCTGCGTCTACTTTTGTTTAATTATTTTTTTATAATAGCTTTGATGAATATCAGTCCCTGATCAAATCAATTGCCATAGGACGCATAAATCTGCAGCTATGCAGCCAAAGCTTCTGACCCTCCAGAAAATTAGCATTCTCTCTTCCTTCCCTCTCTGTGTCTGGCAAGCACCCAAATACCATCCTCTGCTGATGGACAAACATCACCCCAAACCACTTTGACTGTTAGTTCCTCTGGGGAAATAAGAATTGTCTCTCAACGGTGTGATCCCAGTGCTCTTTGGAAAACTGATGATCATGTACCGGATAATTACTATACAACGAAGGATTGTTCCTGTGATGCGTTGGAAACCTTGACTCTTCCTGCAGACTGAACTGCTGTCACTTCACAGGGAAGTAATTACCTCCCTCACCAGATATGGTCTCAAAGGTATTCATGCAGATGGGGCTCATCATGGTTGTGAAGGCTGAGGGTCATTTGCTTCATGAGTTTGTCAGAACCAGGGTAGTTACCCCCAGCTTGTGCCAAACAGGGAGCTCAGGCAGACTGCTCCTGAACTCTGCTGGGCTGGTTGCTATGTTAATTGCCATTATTAGTAACCATCATTTGCTATATATTTGCACAGGGCTTGGCTCACATCTTAATGTGAACAAGAACATTGTGATAATATATATTAATAATTATATATTATTGTAATGGCAATTCAGCTAAAAAGTCATCTGCTCTTTAACTATCATGAGTCCAATGTATACTACTGTGTTGATACTTTTCTTAACCTGAAAACTGACAAAAGCAAAACAGTCACTGTTAAGGTGATCTAATTTAACAACTTTAAAATATGTGGGATTACACAAGAAGTGTAATGAGTTCTATCCCCTTGTCCAATTTCAATGGACAATAATTTATATTATATCCTCACAGGTACAAGAAACGAAAACAGAAGGCCCCAGATCTCATCACTGTGCCCGACAGAAAACCAACTGTTCTTCCCAAAGTTAATTAATTTTGCTCTTTTCTCCTCCTTTAATATGTCCAAAGGCATCTTCAGATGTTTAATTTTTGTTCCATTGGAACATATATTTGATAATTCTTCTGTTTTGTTTTGTTAAAGAAAAAATATAATCACTAATATCCCATGAGACAACGAAGTAGCTTCTATCTAAGCTGTAGGAAGAGATGTGCAGAGCCTGATATCACACCAGTAAAACTTTTTCCCTTCCCACAGCTCCTGCCTCAGCCTTCCACAAGATTCTATGAAACAGCATTTGTTCCATTGCCTGCTTCGGCCACTCTCATGACAGAACAAAAAGAGCTCACAGTCTTTTTAGCCATTAATTTTTCTTGCAAACCACAGCCCTGGGCTTAATACTTCTTCCTTTGTGCTGCACAAAAGTATAACCTCATATAATAATACCAGGAATTCTCTATGTGAAACAAATATTCGTATATAATAAATCTTTTTTTTCCTGCAGAGTAGGCATCATGTCTTGTAGTCTATATGATGTACTACTTCAACAAATGTTATTCTGGTCGCTGACTAAAATTCCAATGTGCAAGGATAAAAAGAAGAAAATACACATACTCCTCTCACTGCAGAAATAAAGATGGGATCAGAGAACCATAGAGTCATAGAATCATGGAATCATAGAATCATTTAGGTTGGAAAAGACCTTTAAGATCATCAAGTCCAACCATTAACCTAGCACTGCCAAGTCCACCGCTAAACCATGTCCCTGAGCACACCTGCACCTCTTTTAAATACCTCCAGGGATGGTGACTCAACCACTTCCCTGGGCAGCCTGTTCCAATGCTTGACAACCCTTTCAGTGAAGAAATTTTTCCTAATATCCAGCCTAAACCTTCCCTGCATTAGATTCTCTGCCTACCTATCAAAAAACAATAGAAATATTGAAGGTTTTGGTTAAACATTAGACAACACTTTCTGGTTGTAAAGATAATCCGTGGAAAATTGGTAGACTCCACAGAATATTCAGAACTTTTAAAAGAAAGATCAGATAAACATGTCTCAGGAGTGACAACATTATAGCTGATCCTGCCTAGGGGCAAGGATGGCCACCTCGCAATGTCCATTCTAGCCCTATGTGCTATAATTGAGTTAGCGTATATCCTTAATGTTTTTCTTGGTGTAGCAATAAATCCTGAAATGCCAAGGAAGTATGCACCTTTCCAAAGTCAAACACTTTCCAAAACAGCATTTGAGCTGCTTTCCTTGAAACAATTGCATTCTGTGTTTAAATACTATGGCATATTTTCAAATACATTTGAAAATTTTGGGCTACGTTAAGCTTATTTCTGGTAATTCAGACCTCACTTCAGTAGTAAAACTTCTCTGAATCCCAGTGACACAACTGCTTTTCCAGGAACCTTGGGTAGCACCAACATCTAGAAATGAAATCCTCTTATTTAAGATTCCTGCAGCTGGACTAGCTTCTGCATCTGCAGCTGTCCTAATTTGTAGAGCCATAGAGGAATGAGAAAAAAAAATCCAGCTGTATTATATATTTCTATTACTTTTAGAGCTGCTAGACGAAAGGAGAACAGCTAAAGCTCAGTGACTACAGAACTGTATCACTCAAAGGACACTTTGAATGTGATTTGTCTCACTGAACTTTATCTCTGGTTTGTCAGATGTCCAGACTAAAGTAGTTGCTCACTCAGTGATAAGTCTGGAGTGAACGAAGAGAGACTAGTAACTCCTGATGACAGTCCACGTATTCTGCAATAAATATCTGAGAGGTGGGATGAGTCACCCGTGAGAGCAGCACATCTTTCTTCATTTGCAATATTCTTAACTAACTAAGAGCAGATGTCTCTAGCTTTCATAAGGCTAAAGCTGTACAGATTCGTCTATGATACTATGATGCTCTGTACCTAGAACTAAAGCTAGAAACGGATATGCTTTCAGTATACAACCATAATCTTGCTGAATTGGAAAAGTTCAGTGCAGCATTCTCTGTATTTCTGTCAGCCAAATTTCAGTTGCCAAAAGTAAAAGAATTCACATTAGATTTGTTACATTGGTGTCATTTCTCTCTTCTCACTCCCTCTCCTCTTTTAATTCCATGTCACCGACATGTCGCAGGAGTAAGTTTCCACCAGACTTTCTGACTGGATTTTTTTTCTCACCAAGTGAAGAGGTGACATTTCGCCCAGGCCACCACTATTTACACAAGTATATGTAGTGAATGAAAATGGAACAAGAATAACTTGGATTTGTAGACTTTGTCTTTTTGTTGTAAATGAGGTGGGAGAGTTACAATACAAGGGTCTACTGATGTTGAAAATATATACTTTCATAAGAGTTACTGCAGACTCAAACAAGGAAAAGCCATGCCCAAATAACAACACTGGCTACTAAGTCACTGGTCCTATAAGCAACAGGCTTCTTTCCATTTCCCTCCTGTTTTCTCTTCAGGAACGAAAGGAAGTAACATAAGAAAAAGTCTAAAAGAAAGAACATAGCCAGCAGCCATGTGGGGTTCAATCAACGTGAGCATAAATCAACTCAAACTCAGAATGTTTTCACAGTATTCCCTGACTGCCCCCACCCCCACAGAATTATATAGAATATAAGGATTGTTTGAATTGTTTGGGACATTATAAAAACCTAGGGAAATTTCTCTTTTTTACTGATACTGCATATATGTGGTTTTTTTCCTTTGACTTATTAAAATTCCTTCAAATTTGGAGAGGTGTAAACCACTCATTTCCTAATCAGTGATTCATTCCTCTGCAGAGACACTGTTGAAACCATACCAGCCAATAATATTCCCGTTCAGGAATGAAACTTTGGCAAAGGCTTTCCTCTCAGCTTGAAAGCCTGAATTTGCACCACTGAAGTCAACTGGGACATTTCCACTCCTCAAACCACTGGAAGGTCAGGTCCTGAAAGTACAGCTGCCAGCCAGGTGCAATACAAAAAGCAGTGTACCTCCCACCATATGGATACAGAATATTTGTCCCTGAACCTCTCCTTTCTCAGTGGTGAGCTCCTCAACTACCACACTGGGGAGCCCAAGCCTATGCTGGGCTATACTTACTCATCGGTTGTCCAGAGTGCAAGATAATTCTGCTGTTTCAGCTATGTACCAAACATGACAAATTTAGAGCTCTGAGTGCATGGTTCTGTCATGCTTCCTACATCTTTAATGAAAGTGAGCATATTCTACTCCTACCTTAGCATATCATAACATCCAGAGTGATTTAAAAATATCAGCCCCTCTGGTCTTTATCACTGTTAGTGCCAACACTGTCTTTTTAAGTTGTTGGTTTTTTTGTCTAATTCCCTTTTTTCACCTGCACTACGCACACTGGAGAAAAGATCCCCAATTCTTCTCTTGAACTGCAGACAAAAACACACCTGCTATCATAGATATGTCAGTCTGAGGCAAGAGCACGGACAAGTTGTAAGAGGAAGGGAAGCCTGGAGTCTGGACCCGGTATCCCCATATGGTTTTCTTTTATAAGGAGAGACAACTGTTTGACTATCCTTCAATATCCTGATGAAACAGAACTATTTCAGTTGATACTGAATGTGTACAGAACAAAGCAATAATATATTTCTCTATACAACATGCTGTGAAGCTGATTATTCTGGTTGTTGAACCAGAAAGAAGGTCGTAGGTACATGAAAAAGGTTTTAAGAAAAATTTAGGTCCATAAATGAAATACTAATCAGATGATACCTTCCTGTTTGATCTGATATCTTCACATACCTACAAGGACATTTTTGACAAAGCTTAAAACTGTCAAAACCTGTCTGAGGTATCTCACGCTCACCACAGCCAAATCAAGCTCCAGGAGACAGAGTAGCATGAAGGTCCTCGCAGGACCCAACCCAGCATACATACTCAGAACAAGCTTAAAGTATAATAAATAAATATACACACACCCCTGAATTTTATATCATTGTGCTAAATAAGCCATTATACCTCTCAATTCCTGTCAAACAAGCATGTTTGAAGGTCTGAAGGAATCCATTTTCCCAAAGAAACTGATTTAGATACAAGGTCACGTAATATGTGTGTGTGTTCTCTAAATTGGTCTATGGAGTTGAGTAACCACCCCACCCCAAAATATTTTACCATGCCAGAATGAATTCATGGAGACCATATCTACAGTTTTGTCTATGGAATACTAAAGATGTTACTAATACGGAATATGTTACTAATACGGAATATGTTACTGAATTCTTTATTTACAAGCTATCCAAATATGCTACTTTATAAAATTAAATTACCTTTCTATTCCAAAAGATTTTGATATCAGAAATATTATTGTTGGTATGAATTACAGCCTTTTAAGCATTTCTGAAGAAAAAGCTGTAAAGAAAAGATTGATAACCCTCTGATAAACAGAAAATAGGAAATAAGTTTGATAAGTTTTATCTTTCTCTTTTTTTGCAGTTTTTTCCTCTTACTTTTCAAAAACTTGGATTTGTACTAAGAACCCATGTGTTGGCAATTTTTGCCAAAAAAAAAAAAATGTAGTGAAAATGCAGAGTAAAAACAATGTAATTCCAGTTATTCATGGTAAATGCAGTTGTGGTTTTAACGTTTCCCTTATGAGTGCCTTTTCCATGTGACTAAGGTATAATAAAGATATAGTATAATACTGTTAAAGGATTTCTATTACTAATTATTTTTAGTGCTTGAACTTGTTGATAAAATTAATGAAATGTTCACTTAAGTGAGAAATTATAACTGAAATCGGGTTAATAGGACTTCTTTAATAAATCAAAAGACATTTATTTGGCATTTTTGTGCTGTAGATAAGGAAGAGTTCCAATGAAACACCAATTGATTAATAAAAAGCAGGCAAGTGATATAATTTCTGAATGCTCTCTGTGCTTCATTTAGCATATGATAAATGAAAGATTTTATGTAAAATTTTAATGTGTAGACATTAATCTGCTTATTCTTTTTTGTGATAACATATAGCCATAATAAGGCTCTCCATACATACCTTACATATGGATTGTATTCAAAGGAGCATATATGTGAAGGGTTGATGGTGAACTGTGTTGCAGTTCACTTAATTACAGCACAACTGAAAGGGCTGACATTACACACAAGTTCTTCTGTTGTTGGGTGAAGTTCAGGGCTTAAATTTATCATCATCCTGTCTCTAAAATTTGGCTTTGCTTTGTTTCTCCTCCTTGTGCGTGTTTTAATAAAGAGCTAGTCACTGACTCAAAGGACATGTCCAAATACATAATTGCTCAAAGAGCAACAGAGAAAGAAGAGGCAATTTAAAGAATTAAATTGAAAGTCATTTTTCCTTTTTCTGTGATGGAGGAAAAAAAGGCCTATCTAGCCAGCAGTATTGTTTCAACCACCGTAATTTCTCCTTCCAATACAGCATCTATGATGTAATGTGTCTATTTCCGTACTGTTAAAATTTATGGGTTCTTCTCCACTCCACAAGAAAATGAACTAGGCATTTTCTGACCACTCCAAACTTTGACTAGTGGATTTTCTCCCATTCTAACTTCCTACATGCTCACTCCTTCAGTCTCTTAGCTAGTCAGTATTTTGACGTAAACTTCAGTCACTCTGTCTGCCACTATGATCACACTGAATTCCTCTTCAGATCTCTACAGTGAATTCTCTGCACCAAATACATCATATTTTGGTGCCATCCCTTTTTTTTCATGCTCTGGGTAATTTATTTCCCATACACATTCCTGTGGTGTCTTTTGTGGATTAATATGTGAATAAGGAGTATTACTTTACAAAAGTTATTCTCAGGAGTTAATTAACATCTATTGTGTAATTCCAGTTCAGCTTTGTGGCAGTACTGAAAGCCACACACATGCAAATAGCATAAACACTAAATTACTTCCAGATCAGAGCACTTATCCTTTACAATTACGAATATTTGCACATGAATAGAACCAAAGGTTGTAATGCGGTAAGGGTGGCCCAGTCAGGCAAGAGAGGTAAGAGGTAAAACCTGTTAGTTTCCCTGACTATTGCAAGTGTTCTCTGCATATGACGCTAGAGCCAACTTCAGGCAAGACGAAACATGAAAAAGGGGGAAGAAGCATCACCTAACATTGCGAAACTACTGAAAGCAAAGGAGGCGTTTGGCAGAGTTCATTTTGCAGACTTGTTAGGTTATAACCATATTGGAGTCTATGACACAGCTAGGTAAGTGAGTTAATTAGGATCTCGGAAGCATCTTTAGAAACAGCTTGGGTAAGTCTGAAGTGCACTGCATTGCATTAGGTACGCCAGAAGGGTCCTGCTCACTCTGCACTTTCCCCGAAACAACTGGCTTGGAATATACAATCTTGAATGGGAAGTCAGGAGGATTTCAGTTATTCTGTCACACTCCGTGAGCACTTAACTACATGAATAAGTCACTCGGTACACACCACACCAAAGACAGGGCAAAGAAAGCACAGTCTCTTCAAAGGCAGTGAAACAGCGTGCCACTTAACGAGACTAGAAAATTTTTCCACTGGAACAGAAAAATGGACATATTTTTGCTCTGTTTAGACCAATGTCTGTCACTGGCGGACGATGCCTAGGAAATAGTACAAGAATAGGGTGGATGCATAGTATCTTCTTTGGAAATTCAACAACATGTAGAAATAAGTTTCCCGAATTAGGGTTGTCTTTCTAGTTAGTAACCTTAAACAAACTCTTCTTTCGTGAGTTTAACCAGTTTTTAAACTCTGTAAAATACTAGTAATCAAAATATTTTGGAGTGAATGGGCTCCACCGTTTAATAGCATGCTGTGTGAAGAATCATAGCCTTTAGTTTGTTTTCATCTGCCACTTACTAGTTTCATTTGATTGACCTCCATTTTTGTACTAGAAGGGAGTGTAAAGTCATTTCCTATTTCTGTCCTTCATGATACTCCTGATTTCATGGTCATCTTTTATATCCCCATTCATACTTTTTTTTTCAGCCTGAAGAGTCCAAGTCTATGTTGTCATTCATCAGTGAAGTAATGTTGAAAATGGGATGTGCTTATTTGTGCTGTTTTATTGAGGTAAGAATTAAAGTTTTACTGATATAATTTTCTTAATGTGCAAAAAATTGCCAAGAAATCCATGGGTTACTTTCTACTAATACAAACGCTCCAAAACTTGGATTTCCTGTGAGGGTGCTCTTGTTCAGGTGTTTGTTCGAGAACTGGTGTCTGAGTTCTGAAGATCTGCAGTGCTGAAGAAAAATGAAAGATCTCTTTGGTAACGGCTTTTCAATAAACCTGTGGGACACTATACATTAGGGTTTTAGCATACATGGTTAATGCACTGAGGACTGTGTAGATTCCAGTATAGTGAGCAACGTTGGACACGCAGTGCTGCTTGACCCTTCATTATAAAGCACTTACTTTGTTACTGTTGCTTATCAATAAACCCTAAGAATAGGCTGTGTGTTGGAATAATTCAGAATGAAACATCTGGTTCCGTTATAGAAGTTCTTGCCATAGAGACAGCATCTTCTTTGTAAAAATTTGGCTGTGCCCAAGAGGCTTGATTTTAATAAGGCCATTAGGCTGGAATAAAGCAGCCTTTTTGTGTATATCAGGCTTGGAAACATCAGGGAGGGTGGGAATACTGCCAACATACAGATTGCCAACATACAGCTAGATTACAGTGGGGAGATACACCCTTCTACCAAAATGGAGGACCCCTGGACCTGTTGTATCTATCTAGCAGATTAGGTAAAATCAGTAACAAGAAGTATTCATGTGTAAAAGGATGGAATACAGTTGACACCTGTATTTCTACTTACCCAATTTATGTCTGCAAAAATAACCAGTGTAGTTTGGAGTGATGTATTATGAGGCTTAAGAGTGCAACAGAACAGGACCACCCAATAAAATAATTCTTCTCCAGCAGGTCTTGAAAACTTAACTATTCATTTTTCACACCATGGTGCTCAGAGAACATGTTGTTGGTAGCTGACTAAATTTTACAGTCAAACAGCTGTAGAGGTCAGGAGAACAGCAATGGGATACCAAGACTCAGTACTGAAAGCTGGTTTCAAGCCAGACCTGGCTGCTACTGTCTGAACATTATTTCCACATGACAGTGCAGCCAGCTGTGTAACAAATTATTTTCCCAGTTCACTTCCTAAAGAGAAGAAGCCCACGTTACAAAAGCCAGTACTACCACTGGCTGTTCTTGGTCCGTTCATCAGCAGTTTCTGCTGTCCCAGTCTCCTTGTGCATTAAGGCCATGTCTATTCTTTCAGTGAATGAAATAAGGAATGAATTGCCCTGGTGGGCCAATGGGAGAACTTTGCAATATCAACCAACATCTGTTCTGCACCAGCTCTATGGCATATGCAGGCACAGCTGACTTCCACCCACCACTGAGAGCAGCACCTTCATAACCTGACTGTACATCTAAGACTGAATTTCCCAGAGGAAAGAACACAGAGTTAATATTATTGAGTTAATAATACTGTTTGAAAAACAAACATTTCAATCACAATAAAAACAATCAAATGCGCCTCCAAGAATACAGCTACACCATACACGGAGAAACCATTGATTGGAAAAGTAGTTGTGTGAACAGAATAGCAACAGTGATGGCTTACATCTAAAATATCAAGAGAATTCAGAGGTTTCCATGTTCTTCAAGAGGGGAAATAGAATCGGCATATTCTTTCCTTTCTGAAAATAACAATAATAATTTTTTTTGAGACAAAAGTCTAAACAAAATGAAAACACAGCGAGACTTTTCTATTCATCACTCTCACAAATATGTTTTCTGTTCCGTCATTCTTCCAGTAGCAATAGAAATGTTCTTTCATTCTATGGCTTCCTTTTTTTATCTCTTGATGATGAATACGATCTCTAAAATGGAAGGGTGGTGTAGGGATTTCTGGTTTTCACATGTGTTTCAGCACATGGTACGATTCTGGTGCTCAGCGCCATGTGCTCAGCTCAGTCCTGCAATCTTTTTAAGTATTCAAGAAATTGTTTACTTTCTCTTCTCTTTTCTTTCCCTTTCTCTTTCTTCCCCTCAGGAGGGGAAGCATTTCTTTTTTGAAGGGGTGTATAGGATGGATCCTGTTCTTGACTTCCCCTCCACTCAAACAAAGGAAAAAATATTATAAACCTTTGTTGAAATATTTCAAGGAAAACCAAATTTATGTAAAAATTATATTCATGAAGGACAATTTATTTCTGATAAACTCTACTAAGCATGTATATATTTGAGGTTTTTCCTTTGTTTCCTACAGTAACTACTCCTTCACCATGAGCTTAAGCATCTTTTTCTGCACAGACTTATCTCAAAATAAGCTAAAACACAAGTGGCTTGGTTCCAGCAAGGATGGGGTTAATTTCCCCAAGGAGCCGGCAGGGGAGGCAGGTATTCCATCCCACGTGACCCATGCCCAGCTATAAGAGGCGCTAGCCGGGGTGGGGCGGGCAGTCGCCACTCGTGGGCGGGCTGTGGCGATGGGAGTCTAGTCGGTGGGTTGTGTGGCAGTACTGTAATCGCGTTCTTATACTCCTTTATCGGTGTAGTTGGTTTTCTTTCTTCTTCCCTTTGGCTGTTCTGTTAAATTACACTATTTCAACCCACGAGTTTTGCCTTTTTCTGCCGATTTTTTCCCACGGCTGTGGGAGTCGAGCGAGCGGCTGCATGGTTCTTTGTTGCCGGCTGAGGCCAAACCACAAGTTAAACAAGTATACTAATAGATTATTTACAGAATAACAGAATGGCTACGGTTCGAAAGGATGTCTGGAGGCCATCTGGTCCAACACCCCTGCTCAGTCAGAGCCACCTAGAGCCTGTTGCCAAGGTCCATGTCCCTTATTCCCTTCTCTTCCTGTCTTCAGTAGTCTTTCTGTGTTCTTTCTTATCTGGTATGAACTCGTCTTTCTCAGAAAGAGATTAAGTCTAGGAAACAGCCTCAAATTGCACCAGGTGAGATTTAGCTTGGATATTAGGAAAAACTTCTTCACCAAAAGGATTGTCAAGCATTGGAACAGGCTGCCCAGGGAAGTGGTTGAGTCACCATCCCTGGAGATATATAAAAGATGTGTAGATATGGTGCTTAGGGACACAGTTTAGTGGTGAACTTGGCAGTGGTAGGTTAACAGTTGGACTCGATGATCTTAAAAGTCTTTTCCAACCTAAATGATTCTATGATTCTAAGCCGAAACAAACCATTTATGCTGCAACAAGGAAGTCATCATGGAACTATGGTATAACTATGGTATAGTTATACCATAGTTATGCTGATTATCACAATTAAGACTTTCACATGTACTAATATCATTAATGAATCTTTTATGCATAGTCAAATTCCTAGCTTCTAGCAGGAAGACTACATGTAATCATACCCACTCCGCTGTTGAACACATTGGTTTTACAGGTCCGTACTTACCATGGCTTATGGGGCAGGTACTACGGTCGACCATTCCTTTTGGTACTGGAAAGCATACTGCCAGATTAGAGGCTGATTTAAATTGAAAGCTACATATCTGGATTGGGATTGATCTATTAATATTAGGTTATTAATCTATCCTACTAACAGAGGGTATACTATTAAGATGAGTTTCTTTTGTGCATGCTGGCTCTGCATCCAGGTTTACCTTTCCCTGATGTTTAAAGTTGACTAGGTCTTAGAGCTTGGTCAAGGCAATTTTGTTGTAGATGCCCCATCCCTCAAAGTGTTCAAGGCCTGGCTGGATGGGGCTTTGAGAAACCTGGTCTAGTGGAAGGTGTCCCCGCCCATGGCAGGAGAGTTGGAACTAGATGATCTTCAAGGTCCCTTCCAACCCAAACTAGTCTATGATTCTATGTTTCTATGATTCTGAGTGATTCGTGTATATTCTCATTTCTCCCAGGATATTTATCAGCAAAATGTTTCCAGTTAGATGGGACACTTGGACAATTACAGATGTATTCCCCATTGCCCGTTCTGTGTGCTGACCTTTGCTAAGGTTTTGTTGTGTGTTCTCCATTATATCATAAGCAATCATGAAATAGAGAAAATGTGGCCATCTTTGGCACCATTTATTTGTCTTCATTAGGTACTTGTAGCAGAAGTGACACATCCAGTGACTACACAAATACCAAAGCAATGCTACCAATAATAGTTTTTCTTCCTGTTATTAAAACATTCAGAAAGAGACTAAAAACAAAACCCAGTATGGCCTGTAAGACAAATAACATTGTCATGCTACCAGGAAAAGGATATTCATTTGTATGTGGAAAGCAAATTCTTTAGCAGACTCCAAGGAGAAATGATTTTGGATTGATGTTCTCAGAGTGAAGTGCCTTCAGATTTAGCCCCCTGGAGCAGTGCTAAGGCTGTCTGCATTTGACCCTTCTGTTGGGAAATCCTAGTTCAAAGTTCCCAAATATTTAACAGTCTACCAGCGCTCAGCTGTGCTTATTCATATCGAGTGCTTTTGTTGACTCTCCCTTGGAATCTAGTAAAAATATAAAGTTAGTCTCAGGAAAAGCTGCCTAATGGTAAATGTATCCTAGAACAACAGATTCACATGAAGCAGAAAAAGATTGATCACCTGAATATATAAATATGTGGGTAATGTTCCTGTATCGAGTCTTGCATAGTGGAAGAAATGAACTAATAACTCTCAACAAGATCTATATATTTCAAAAAGCTTTGTTCATGGGATGCTACACAGCTGAGAAGCCCCAACAGAATCTGAAGAAATGAGTTCCCGAGTTATCATTTCTTCTCATACTGCTCTGTCACAGGAACACTTTGGTTCCTTTTTAACCAGAATGCAAGTTTACTTTCTCTCCACGAGGAATCAGATATATTAAGAACCGGTGTGACAACTGTTCCATTTTTTCCTTTGATATCCTCTAGTGCACCAGCAAGGAAGATACAACACCACAGCAATTGACTCCCACCAAGTATATACAGACTGGAGTTTATCTACTCTATTCATGTATAAATATTTAATGTAGCCGGTTAAGATAGAAGCTGATTCTGATTACTCTGAATCACATTATGAAAGTGTTTATCTGTAGAGAGGTAGCCTAGGCAGACTACTTAGCTAACTTAGCTACCTACGTTAGGTTCCTGACTTGTCCCCAAAGAATAATCAACACAAGCTCTGCAAGGCATTGGCTGAAACACACAGAATTCCTTTTCAGACTGTATAATCTGTGTTTGGATTTACATGACAGAAGTAGAGGAATGAAGGATCACAGTCAGAAAGTGCTAGACAAAGCTAAGCCAGTCCTTTCAAGAAGTAATATTACCGATTCATCAGTGTGGTTATTTGGAACTTCCTAAATTTCGCATCGACACTTGATGTCTGATATACTCTGCACAACTTATTCATTCATTCCAGTACCGATCGTACTCTTCTGCATTCTTAAACCTATGAGACTGCACATTATTTCTTCCAAGCACGAAAGTTTTACTGCTCTCCACCATTGCCAACTTTCTTTCCAGAACACTTTTGTCATCAGACTTTCTTTTTTCACTAGTCCAGCAACACATTAACTGAATTAGTTCTCTCTATATAAAATTTTCATGACACATCTTTGACAAAACCAACCTTCTATGCCGTCCTATTATTTTGATTAGACTTACCTGGACTGATGTTTCCCAGAAGATTAATAACAAAATCATTTTTTTAAATGGTCTATGCATTACCAAGGTATGGCAAGAAAGTATCATTAGGTATATGAGAAACTAAGGAAGAGGAAGGTGAGGATATTTGAGATCATAAAGGAGAGCAGCGTTATTAACATCATAATGAACAAATAAACAAAAGGCGCAAAAACAAGTGTTGTTCTGCAGCACTCAAATTAATGAATGTCCCACGTTCCTCCATGATAGTAGTTCACTTCCACGCTCTTGTAACATTCCCTGTCTCAGGATGTCTTGTCAAACCCTTATGGCTTACTCCCACAATGTCATGAGGTCTCCTGATGTCACCTAGCTACATGCCACACTTCATTTTTTCAGCAAAGTAAGAGGCAGGTCAAGACAGAGCCTGTTGAAGATGTACTGATGTGCACCACCACTTGGATGGCTTATTGCTGTTCCCATTTCCGCACACTTTTCCACCAAGAGAAGCACTGACATGGGCACCTCTCCTCCACCTAGGCACCACTTCACGTGACGTTTTCTGGAACAAAGTCAATTTAAGAACAAACTCCTCTGCCAAACTCGGTTGAAATCTGCCTAACAAATAACAACTGCATAAAGAAAGCAGACATGAACAGACATAAAGTCTGATCAGCTCACTTCAGAATTGCAGACCTGTGGTTCAGTGATGATTCGGCACCAAGCCGGAAAGTTTTGCTGGCATAATATATTACTGTTACTGTTACTTCATTGTTTACACATTGTCTATCTTCTGTGTATGGCTCTCTTTGGATTAGAATAATTTGTCAGAAACTGTAACATAGTACTAGGTAAAGTTCAGAAATGACTTGGCTTGAGCTATGACATGGGACACATTTCACACTGGAATGGTTTAAAATTTTAATTCTTTAAGGATGATGACCTCTATTTTCCTGTACATTATTGAAGTAGAAATACCTTATCCTTTGACATGATGCCATTTTAGGTGTTCGGTAAGTTTCCAATTTCCAATTGTATTAATTCATATCACCTTTACATTCTCTTCCTTTAGTCAATTAATGACAAATAAATTACAACCCTCCTCTAATTTAGCACAATGAAGCCAACTCTGCTATTTGTCAAAGGAGCCTTTCACCTCGGAAATTTTCTTGAGACAATTCCTGTTGACAGGACAATTTAACAATATCTCATTTCCCTTCTTTTCTCCCATGATTCACCTCCACCTTACTTAGCAGAGGGTGGCAAACTGACAGTTTGTAGAGGCATGCAGCCATTAGCTATATTGCTATAGCTGTTATCTGACCTGAAAAAGCAAATTGAGACAGTTCTTAATTGAGGCCACCTTCATTTTCAGAAGCTTCATGGATCATGCTGAAAGAGCTGAATAACAAGCTCTCATCCTGCTTGGACATGAGGCAGTCCTTATGTCCCACATAGTATCTTCTCAAATAAAGCATGGGGCCTAACAGGCATTTTTCTTTAATGAACTATTAGATTTTGAAAAGTGTCCCAGTTTAAGACTGGAACAGACAAAGCCAGTGATGAAGAAAGACATAATGTATCTACAGAGGCACTGATGATCCAATATTACTTATCTGTGCTTCACTGATAAAAACAGCAGTTCTTTCTTGGTTAGAATGCTAATGCCAGACTTGTCCCAGGCTTACTAAGTAACAACTGTGATGGTCTTTCCTAATTTACCTTAACGTTCTGAGTGCTGGCAAGAACTGCTCCTATGCAGTTTGACTTTTTATTTCACTTTTTCTTCGATAAACTTTGATTTTGAAAATACTCCAAGATCAAATCTAAATCCAGTTCAAAAAAATGTGTACGGAGTCTGTCAACAAAATAAAAAAGTTAAACTGAAAAAATACAAGGAGATGTTAAGTTATTTAAGAAAATGATTCTGAAATAACAAAATTTCACATTACAACACAGGAAGCCCTGGACCCAGAAAAATATGTAACATTGTCATTCAGAGCTCAGATATCATTTCAAAGATCAATGGATAGACAGTGTGTAAAAGTAGTACTATTTGATTGTTAACAAAATAAAGTATTCCTTTGTATAAGAACACATGAATACTACATGCAACAGTCTGTACCAAAATCGTCTATTATTCTAATAAAGACAAATTTTAGATATGACTCCTGCAGACTAGGTCAATGGAGTTTTGTTAGCATGGAAGTGGCATAACCCCACTGAAATAACTGGAGACACAAAGTTTCTATGTCTCATGATTCAAGGACCAATGTTTTTAAACTAAAAATATCTTTAGTCATTTTAGAAACACTACTGACTTTAGTCAAGTTAATAATTAATTTTACCACACCATATAAATGTGAAATCAGATCCAACATCTACAAATGCTGAAATGGCACTTTGTAATCAGCATCGGGGCATGGTATTTGCCCCAAACAAGCAATTCTTTTCTATCTATGGAACATCAGCGAAACAATCTTTAAACTGGAAGAAGGCAGGTCCAGATTAAACATTAGGAAGAAATTTTTCACTTTAAGGGTGGTGAGGCACTGGAACAGGTTGCTCAGTGAGGTTGTTGAGGCCCCATCCCTGGAGGTGTTCAAGGCCAGGCTGGACGTGGCCTTGGGCAACCTGGTCTAGTGGGGGTGTCCCTGCCTATGGCAGGGGGGTTGGAACTCGATGATCTTCAAGGTCCTTTCCAACCTAAACCATTCTATGATTCTATAATGCCAACAGAATTGGTATTATTTGCAAGGTACAATTTTATACCACTAGAACAGAAGCCTGTTTTCTTAAGAATGAAGAAATTTATATTAGAAGAATTATTTTGATGTTATGCTTTGTGGTAGGTAATTGGTAAAAATCAGCAAAGCTAGCCAATCAGACATCATCTGCTGTTTAAAAGATCATTTGGAATGAAAGTATTTGAACATGTTCATCAAATAGATTTATCCCACAATGATTTTTCTCAGATTGAAAATGTCATCATTTGCGAAGGTAATAGTTCTCTGTGATTCCTCTTCTTTCTAGTTTTTCTCTCTCTCTCTTTCTGCCTTCTTTTTTTCTACAGCTTCTGGAAATAATAAGATAGCCTCCCTCGGATTAAAATACCCAACCTTTCTCGTCAAGAGCTTTGTCAAATTCAATAACTCTCATGAAATATAGCAACAAAATAATTCATTTAAAAGACAACTGTTGTAACTGTGATGGGTTTACCCTGGCTGGACACCAGGTGCCCACCAAAGCCGCTCTGTCACTCCCTTCCTCAGCTGGACGGGGGGAAGAAAATATAGTGAAAGGCTCGTGGGTCGAGATAAGGACAGGGAGATCACTCAGCAGTTACCATCACAGGCAAAACAGACTCAGCTTGGGGAAATTAGTTTAATTTATTAACAATCACATAAGAATACGGTAATAAGAACTAAAAACTAAATCTTAAAACACCTTCCCCCCACTCCTCCCTTCTTCCCGGGCTTAGCTTCACTCCTGAATTCTCTATCTCCTCCCCCACAGCGGCTCAGGGAGATGGGAATGGGGGTTGTGGTCAGTTCATCACATGTTGTCTCTGACGCTCCTTCTTCCTCAGGGGGAGGACTCCTCACACTCTTCCCCTGCTCCAGTGTGGGGTCCGTCCTACAGGAGACAGTCTTCCATGAACTCCTCCGACGTGAGTCCTTCCCACGGGCTGCAGTTCTTCATGAACTGTTCCAGCGTGGGTCCCTTCCATGGGGTGCAATCCTTCAGGAACAGACTGCTCCATCATGGGTCACCCACAGGGTCACAAGTCCTGCCAGCAAACCTGCTCCAGCATGGGCTCCTCTCTCCACAGATCCACAGGTCCTTCCAGGAGACCGCTCCAGTGTGGGCTTCCCACTGGGTCGCAATCTCCTTCTGGCATGCACCTGGTCTGGCATGGGATCCTCCACAGACTGCAGGTGGATATCTGCTCCACCGTTAACCTCCATGGGCTGCAGAGGGACAGACTGCCTCACCATGTTCTTCACCACAGGCTGCAGGGGAATCTCTGCTCCGGTGCCTGGAGCACCTCCTCCTCCTTCTTTACTGACCTTGGTGTCTGCAGAGTGGTTGCTCTCACATATTCTCACTCCTCTCTCCAGCTGCAACTGCTGTTGCACAGGTTTTTTTCCCCTTCTTAACTATGTTATCCCAGAGGTGCTTCCACTGTCACTGATGAGCTAGGTCTTGGCCAGCGGCCGGTCTATCTTGGAGCTGGCTGGCATTGGCTCTGTTGGACATGGGGGAAGCTTCCAGCAGCTTCTCACAGAAGCCACGCCTGCAGCCCCTCCCATACCAAAACCTTGCCACACAAAGCCAATACAGTAATTAATGTTAAAATATTAGATAATTTCTCTAGATAGATTTTTCTAAGATATTAGAAGAGTATGATCCTCCTTTTTCATATATTGTTTGGTTTGTCCCTACCAGTCAAATTCAGGGAAATATTCACAATTTCTTCTTTAATTAATTTTCCAGCTATTTTACTTGGAATGGAAATAAGTCCCCACTATCTATAATCCTTGGAACCAAACATTTTTTTTTGCAATGCAAAAGTGATCCAATAGCATTGTGTAAGTGTCCCCAGGATAAATCTCAAAAATCTGTGCTAAAGCACAAAAACTGTGCACTCATAAGGCTAATTATCTTAAAGTTTTTTGTAGTGAAATGACTCCCAGCTGTGCCATATCATTGCTACTTCTTAGAAAGGTCCTGTATAGAATATAATATTTCAAATATAATAGAGAAATATTTATGCAGCATGCTGCCTTCTAAGATTTCTCAAATATTGAGCTGCCCATAACTGTACCAGACCAGTTTCTCAACTGATATCTCTGCTTATGAAACATTAGAATAAATCCCACTGTGAATTTAAATTTCAAGTTCTAGATATGAGTTACTGAATGCTAACTTTTTTCCTAGGATCATGCAATTGTTCCAACATGTAGTGTATTTAAATCAGTAGTCAATTTATCCAAACAGAAAAGAGACTTACTTGATTTTATGTCTGATGTCTTCAGTGTTAAGGAGACTGGAATTTCTTTCTTACAAATTTTCCTGCACTAGCAGAAAAGATTTTGGTGGAATCTAAAAAGAAACTATAATTGTCTTTCATGTGGGAAAAAGATCCCTCCTGTAATCCATTGGAAACCAGTGTGCCAGGCTGGGGAGTACATTTAGAGAAGTGATGGTTCAGGAGAAAGTTCTTCAGCAAAATTAGTTTAATTGCCAAAGAACATCATCAAGGACAAAATAAGTAGGACTGTAATAATGAAACTTTTATAAGACCTAATAAAGAATAACATTTTCTATTCAGGGAGGGTAGGAAAGAGCTAGATGATCTTTGAGACTGGAATAACAGATAGGGATGAAACTGAGGACTACTGAGTAGAAGATTGTTCACAGAGGGACCATGTCCTGATAGTTAATCATGTGAAAGTGAAAAAGCATGAGAATGAGGATTAATGATTGAGGGACTGCATGTGATGAAGCTATGAGAACATAGACAAAAAAGTGTAAAAAAAAATAAATACTGTTGCAACTCCCTGTAGATGAAAGAGCAAGTTATAAAGCAAGTATCATGTTTGGGGGGGGTGGGGTTTTTTGTTTGTTTTTTTTTTTTTGTAACAGTCTATCTTTTATAGGAAAGAAAAGGGTTCAGCTTCTGGATTCGTATTTTGACACCATTGTTTCTCCTAACATCAACATGTGTTGTTTATCTGAAATATTAAGTGACCTAACTAGAATACATCTTTGCTTCAGATTTAAAATTATGATAGTAAATAACATTTGTTCTAGAACACGTTGCCTACTCTATTAAAACCTATTTATTGTTTGCTGTAAAGTCACCCAAATTTGTTTGTGTGATTAGGATTTCAGATCCTGAGGGCAGGGCAATTTGACCACTGAAATAAATTTCTAGAAAAGCATTTCTTTCACCCTGGTCACATCTTTCAAGTCAATTTCCCCTTAGTGGATTTTCAGAACATCTTTCCTACCATGTATTACTCAGTTATTAGCTGTAACGAAATCCAAATCCAATCTGAATTTTCTAAGATATGAACTTGTCCTTTTCCGCTTCCTGAAACTAAAGAAAATATTTTCAAAATGAGGGAACACAGCACCTTATTGAGAGCAAAAAGAGACATTACATTTGTCAAAGTCTCCCTTAAAAGTGCCCATTAAAATTGCTAAGCCTGCTGAGAAAAGAGGATGAAAGTTAACTTAAATAATTAAACATACCTAGGGCATCTCACCTACGTGCTGCACTGGCTTTCAAAATGGTTATTTGTGAAGAGCCTTTCACAAGTGAAACCTGGGGTCACTGTGTCTTTGTGTCCTCTGTTGAAAAATAAATAATTCAACAAGTAATGTCCTTGCTACATTGCAAAAAATAAAAACATACCCATTCAGTGGAGAAATAGGGAGGCATCAGCTGTGTAGAGAGTCTTTTTTCTTTTCTGATGAGAGAAGAAAAAAAAACAAGAAAATTTAGTCCAGTGTGACCTTCTCGGTATTTTAGTAAGGATCTCCCTCTATTTTATTCTTTCCCAAAATATGTTATACATATGATATTACCTGAAAAAAAAAATAAAAAAACCAAACACTCTTTCCACTCATAAATTCTCTATAAATCATTCAACATTCAAACAATTCAGCGCTGCTTCCAGACATCAAACTATCAACTCTTAAGCCCCACCTCCTTAGCTTCTTGTGGAGCTAGTTTTTGCAACCTTCTTCACAGCAATAGCAAAAGCAGGTGAAATGACCCATTACCTCTAGTGTCAAGGCTCAGGATAGCAGATTATTCTGTGCCTTTTCACTACTTAGTATTTAGGTGGGGAATGAGACATCTTTAGCTTGAGAGAAGCATAGGTGTATGTCAGTAGAAGTATTCCGGAAGAAAAATGAAGGCACAGGGTAGCAGCAGTGCAAGAGAGAATAATGTTTGGTTTCTGCCAAATGACCAGTTCACTCTCTTTGTGCATCAGTGATTCATTCTCCAGCCCAAAACATGAAAGATGGAGAATGAAACGCTAGCATTGGCAACCTGGGCTATATGTGATGCACAAGGCTCTAAATAGGAACTTCCAGTTCTTGTTTCTGCTGGGGGAAAAACGTATGGAGAGCATATTATTAAGGTCCTTTTGGGCAAAGGGTCTGGTAAAATCCTGCTTGCTCACATTTGTCTGTAACTCCACATTTTCACTCCCTAACGCATCAGACCCGGGGCAAGAAACCAGGGGAGAGACAAATCTCTCTCTGTTGTCCCCGCATTAAAGCATTTCCATGCTGAGAGAATTTGGTTTGTTCATCCTTGAGAAAAGAAGGCTTAGGGGAGATCTTATAACCATGTTTCAGTATTTAAAGGGTGGCTACAAAGATGTAGACTCCCTTTTTACAAGGAGTCACATGAAAAGACAAGGGGTAGTGGGTACAAGTTAGTCCTGGGAAGATTCCGTTTGGACACAAGAGGAAAATTTTTCACAACAAGAACAATCAGCCATTGTAATAATCTCCCCAGGGAGGTGATGGATTCCCCATCATTGGACACTTTTAAGTGCTGGGCCATCTTGTCTTGACCATGCTTTTGCCAAGAAAGGTTGGACCGGATGATCCTTGGGGTCCCTTCCAACCTGATATTCTGTGTTTCTATGTTTCACGCAGAGCATAAGGACAGCAGAGGAAAGGTTGTTTCATGTATGTCTTTATATGCCTTGATGGTTACATCTGATTCTGTTTCATAACTAATCACAGGGATAAAGAAATATTTTTTACAGTTTAAGCTCAGATCCCACTCCACATTGCTAACAAAAGGAAGAGATCACACAAGTCCGTACAATTTCCTTCAGGCTTATCAGTGATTTGGCTATAGGAAACCGTATTGTCTGAAAGGGTGCTATTTGTAACATTTCTGACATTTTAATTACATTGTTACTCTCTTGTTTCTTCTGAGCTGAAATTCTACAAAAAAATTGGGGGAAAGGAGTTGTAAATCTTAAACTTGTCTTCTAACCATGTTTTTTTTCTCTGGGAGTTGTTTATATCCTGTGTTCTTTGAAAACTATGTGGTTAGTAAAGTACTGGATCTTCAGCATAAAACCAGAGATTGTGACATTTTCCGGTGATAAAGTGTCACCAGAAAAGCTGCAGAGTGAAAAAACACTAGCAGATTTCATTATCTTTGCTCAGTGGTGTACCTAAATCTGTGAGGTCTCAAAGGAGGCACAAACCTTTAGATATTTTATAATCTTTTGGATCTAAAATTATAACTTCCCATGGAAATACCATACTAGACAGCTCAAGTAGGAATCTTTTAGCTAAGCAAAATAGGCCAGTTTGATTCAAACCATTTTATGTGGTGAATTGAGCCTTTTCTCAATGAAAAGGATTGGATTGTAAAAGATATAAAGAAGCAGCCATGCACAAAGTTTCTTTCAGTGTTAAATACTCCAACTTGTGCAGACATTGAAATCTTCAGGAGGACAAGAGCTTAGCAACTGTCCATAGGCAACTGAAACTGAAAGAAGGCAACATCAGTAACCTTAATTATCCTTAGAATAAGGATCTGAAACAGCCTTTGCAGAGGTCATATTGTGAGAGGAAAAAAAAAAAAAATATATCCTAGTTAGTTTTAAGACAGAGTTTGCATCTTTCCTGCCCTGAAATGACAGATGGAGCCCAAAGTCATGGACTAAATGAACTCAACAGATGTTTTAGAGGGATGGCCTATAGATTAAGGGAATCATATCTGTGTGTATATATCAAAAGACAGGAAAGGTAGTGGTGTTTGGGATGTATTGGAAAGTGTGGGACCTGAGCACGACGTAGATGGTATAGAATAAAGGGTGGATATTGTCCTGGTTTGAGATGGGATAGAGTTAATTTTCTTCCTAGTATGTGGTAGAGTGCTGTGTTTTGGATTCAGGATGAGAATAGTGTTGATAACACACTGATGTTTTAGTTGTTGCTGAGCAGTGTTTGCACTAAGTCAAAGACTTTTCAGCTTCTCATACTGCCCTACCAGCAAGGAGGCTGGGGGTGCACAAGAAGCTGGGAGGAGACAAAGCTGAGACAGTTGACCCAAACTGGCCAAGGGGATATTCCATACCATATGACATTATGCTGAGCAATAAAACTGGGGGGAGTTGGCTGGGGGGTGGCAGCCGCTGCTCGGGGACTGGCTGGGCATCAGTCAGTGGGTAGTGAGCAGTTGCATTGTGCATCACTTCTTTCGTATATTGTTTTATCATTATTATTATTTTCCCTTCCTTTTCTGCCCTGTTAAACTGTCTCTCTCAACCCACAGGTTTTACCCGTTTTCCAATTCTCTCCTCCATCCCGCTGAGGGGAAGTGGGCGAATGGCCGTGTGGTGTTCAGCTGCCTGCCGGGTTAAACCACAACAGCTGTGTTTATGAACAGGATTTTATGCTGTAGTTATCCCCACGACACCGGGACACCAGATTCAATAATTACAATGACACTTTCTGACACTCCCAGTGCTCAGACAAGGTATTTGTGCAACACTTGTTTGTCCTGACACTATTTCAAAGCTTCTGGGGCTCTAACTATCCTCCAGGAGTTTGGAGAGATGTGTGAAAGTGCATCAGGTAGCGATTCAGCATGAAAGACAGGTTGTGTTTCATTTAACCGGTCCATCACCCCACTTGCCTCTGGAAGGCAGGACCCTGCTGCCCAGGCTGCTGACTGCAGCATCCTCCGTGGGCAACTGGGCTGTTCAGAGGCAAGGGGTGAAACGTGTCTCCTTCTGACCACAGCAATAACAGATTGGCCTGAGGAGAGAAGAGATACTTTAGCAAAGCTAGTCCCAGGCCAACAAATTAAACAAAATCCCATTTAGATCCTACTGTGTAGATGGTACAAATACAGAAACATTAGTGTGGGCACTCCAGAAAGATACGCTCTTAATAAGCAGAGACTTGAATTCTGTTACACTTTCAGTCTCCAGATGGTTGTAAAGCATAACCCTTAGTAAAATTCATTGCAAAGTCTGAGATGAAAGTAATAGCTACCAAATGCAGGACTTAAAGAAATGAGCCCAGCTACTTAACTAAATGAGGGTGAAGGACAAGGAGGGAAACCAGATCCCTCCCTCTGTAGTAGCTCTCTGATTTTTTAATATCAGCAGTGAACTAACTTCATTCCTGCTTGCCTCTTCTGAGTCCAAAGTAGCAATATTATCTTTGCCATCTGTTCCTGCTGTTTCCCATACCCAGCTCTTTGGTCTCTTTCAAATCAAACATCAGCCAGCCAGCCCACGGCCTCAAACCCATCCTCATCTCAATAATAGATACAGTTGCTATGGCAGGGTTGGGTGTTTTGGGTGGGTACAGCTGAAGGTCATGGGCTGGACCACTCTCGTCCCAGACCCACATTCAGAACAGACAAAAGAAGCCCTGACACACCTCATCCACAGAAATGGAAAATGCACTGTGTCCTTGCTGAAGTTCTCCTCAAGCAAAATATGCAGAAACATTTCTTCTCCAGGTTGTCCTTGCAGCTGCAATTCGGAAAGATGCTGTGCATAAGAGAGTATCTCCATTTGTGTATTATTCAGGTTACGGCTACTGGGACAACTTCGTTCCAGATTCTAAGTTACTGAAAGATGTATTATTTTATTACCTAGGCAGGGACTTTTACTGAGATGCATACTTCAGTTTCTTTTTGAGTCTTTGAGAAAGGCTTCTACATTGTTTGCAAACCTGGAAGAAAACAAACAGCATGTTATCAAAATAAATCTCACTCAGCTGAAAAAGGCCAAACAGAGGTTAATCCAATTACTTAATGGTTGTCTCCTTTTGCCTTTTCCTTCAGGCAACTGTGCTTTTACATGTTCTGTTTCCCTTTCCTAACGTGATTCTTTAGACTTCTTTCCTTCACAAAAGAAAAAATAATTCATTGTGCTCTCTAAACAAAATCTTTCCCTATTATGGAGGAAGAGAAATATGCTCCAAAAACTGTACTTGCAGTGTTGAAATTACTCATTCACAGCAAATATTTCATTTTCACTGAGAGTCAACAGGTCACTGCTTTTAAATTTGTTTGACTTATTCTTGAGGTCAGACCTCTTACTGAATTAAATATATAGTAGGAATAGCACTGAAAATTTGATCAATAACATTAATTGATTTGATCAATAACATTAATGCTTGACTCCAGTAAATACATGACTCCGGAGAATGCAAGATAAATAGCAGTAGGAGCCAAATAAATATGCTCAATATAACTCTAATTAGAACAAAATTTAATGTACTGCATGTATATGTTTTCAACATTCCTGCTTCAGGGTAATTGAATGTGCTAACTCCTGCTAGCATCATCCCCCTGGGAGTTTAATGCACAACCAGTAAGCTGCAAAAAATGATAACCAGCCTACAAGGAGGGAGGGCAGCAAGTGAACAGTGAATGAGATGGATGGGACAATTAATCTTCGGCATCCGCTTGTACCTTATGGAATGATTATTCTGCTGCATTTAGGACACGCCAAAATATTCATACCTAGAGTCCCCAGAACTAGACCTCCTGCGCGGATTCTCAGCACTCCTCTGTCAACCTCTCAGCCAGAGGTGTCATAGTCCATCCTTGGTAGTGCCCCTGGCACTAACTGAGGTGGGTACTATTTATTCCCCCGTCACCTTGACCTCTCTTCCCGGAATAAAATTGCAATATTAGTGCTATAGACATTGTCCAGAATAGCTTCTGCTTGATAGCATATTCAAACACTAAAATCAATCCTCTTTATTGCTAAATGCAAGGGGGAAACTTCTTTCCCCTGTGTGTTTTTACTGTCATTCACTCAGTGAGCAAAATTTTAAGTTATAACAATGGGACTAGGAATACAGAAAACTAATTTTTAAAAAATATCTGTGAGATGTGGGGAGATGAACTGGATGACTAATCTACAAGGTGGGTGACTCACTCGCTGGACCAAAAACTAGCTCAAAGTTGCGGTCAACTATTCAAACTTCCACAAAGATAAATTTTAGTGCCTCGGGGCAGAAAACAAACATGCAACAGTACAGACTAGTGACTGGGTGATGCTTCTGCAGAAAAAACATGGGGATCGTGGTAGGAGACCAGTCAAACGTGAGGCAGCCGTGCATCCTTGCAGTGATGAAGGCTAACTGCATGCTGTGCTGCATTAACAGGAGTGCAGTAAGCAGGCTGGGGAAAAGAGTTATTCTGCTCTGCTTGGCACTTGTGAGGAGGTATGTGGTGCCCTGTCTCCAGTTTTGCCACCCCAGTACAGGAGACATGACCTGCAGACAGGCCGGAGGAGGGCCAGTGGCATGGTTAGGGGCTTGCAGGACGCGGGGCAAGGCTGAAGGAACGCATTTTTTTCAGCCTGGAGGAGGGAAGGCTAAGTGTGAAGACTAACTGCAATCTTCCACAACTCATAGTGGGGTTACAGAGAAGGCAAAACCAGCTTCTTCTTGGAGGTGCAATGGTCACAAGTTCCAGGAAGAGAAAAAAAATATCACCATCAGAGTGGTGAGCATCAGAACAGGTGCCCAGAGAGGCTGTGGAAGCTCCATCCTTAGAGATTTCCAAACTTTCACTAGTCCAGTCAGTTCCGGAGCAAAGATGGTATCAATTTGGTAACAGTTCAGCTCTGTGCAGGAGGTGGGACAAGGCCACCTGCAGAGCTTACTTCCAACCAGAATGGCCCTGTGATTTCCCCAGCTTAAATTCCAGCTCTGGTCCTGCTCCTTGTAGCATTAAGTAACGCAGGGTCAGTTCCTACCATAGTAAATCAACAAGATGGTCATACAAAGCAGGGCTATGTGGCTTCCTACTCATTGCACAGGGGTTGTGAAATGCATTAAATGACAGATGTTCCTTCAAGGATTTAGCAAGGTCGTGCAAGTCTATGGGAAATCTGGAAACTGAAGTAAACACAGTTTTCCAGCCAGCTTGCTGATTAATCAGCTATCCATTAGCAGTACGGTAGCTGCAGCTTCTACAGAAAGAGGCCTGCTGAAGTGGTGCCTTCCATCTGCACACCAATTTTTTTTACATGGACCAATGGTAATTAAAAATGTAAATCTTCAGTAAACTGAAAACTTTACAAAAGAAAATCCGATGTTATGCCCAGTTCTTCTTTGTCTTTGAGTATGTATTGATGTTCTTGACAAAAGGTCAGCAGCCTAACCATAATGCAGCAGATATCTCTTATTTCAATTCAGCAAACAACTATGATCTTAGCTGTAGACAAAAGACCCCGACCAAGTAACAAAGAACCAGAGATAAAAATCATGGGCTGTTTTTGAAAGAAAGGAGTAATATGATAATAATTAAATTGTTTTCTATTTCTTTCTTTCTCCATATGCAAAAGCATCATGATTCCTGCTCTACTTCATTAGTCTTTAATTCAAACTCTCTTGCAAATTCACATTGATTTGTAGACTTTTCTTAAGCCCCTTATATTGCATCAAATATTATGGACTTATTTTTAAAAAAACGTGAGCTGCATTACTATAGCAATGGCACATCTGAAGTAACAGATAATAAAATCTTTGATACAGAAACATGTCTTGTCAAAGACATTTCTGGCAGCAACAAATGTGGTCTTGTCCCTAAACTCGTCTTTACCCAGAGGGGTGTGGTCTGAAATCAGTAAAAATGTGGGAATACTACAGTAAGTGAAGGTAAAGAGCATTAACGTACCATAGGGTCGCAGGAGGTGCCTGGTCCATCCCTGCCACAACAGGCTCAGTGCCAAGGTCAGCCGGGGCTGCTCAGAGCTGTGTCCCCTTGGGGCTGGAAGCCCCCCGAGGGAGCTGGCCAGGCCTCCCTGGGCAGCCTGCATCTCTGCCCCACTGGCCCTACAGAGGAAAATATGTTTTCAACTGCTGTAGATCTGAAAGGAGACAATGTATTCAAACAGCTAACCTTGTCTTTCCACATCATCAAATTTCCTAGATCTGCTGAGGTTCCTGTATGACAGTATTATTCCACCACAACATATGGCTGTGGTGGGAATAACTAACTGTGAAGAAAAGATAAAAACCATTAAGGGGAATGGTTGTTTGAATAAGCAGGTCATACAATACATATCCACATGCTCCTGTAGAAGAGAAATTTTTACTTTAAATGAGATGTCCAAATACCAAAAATAAGGACAACAGATAGTCATGACTTTCAGGGGAAACAGACATTTCTTTCTCACTGCTGGTTTTGAGACAAGTAGAGCAATGTTATATCACATTTCAACTTCCCATACAATATTCTATGAAATCCAAAGCTTCAGTAGCATATACTCCATATCAGGACTCACTCTACTTCTCCAGTCCAAAAGGAGATGACAGAGGATGTGATGACAGTAAATCCCAGCTTCACTTCTGGCCTGAGGACAACCAAATCCTACTGAGAATACAAAGCTAGCTTGAGACTAGGGATAAATGTACAGAAGTCAAAGCTGTTATCATTTACTGCTGTTTTAACCATAGAAAAATCATAGTATTGAAGAACCGTTATTTTCAGTACAGTCAGTCTTCAAATGTGATTTGCAGGGTGGCCTTTGATGATAGGTTTGTTTCATGCCCATTTTCTACTTTATACCAGCAACCAGAAAAGAACAATAGATCACCAGCAAATGTATAAAAATCCTCCTATTTTACGTCTTAAAGCTATGATTTCCAGACCTGGCCTTCTAACTGGATTAGGTTAGATGATCACAGCGAAGTCACAAACTCCTGCTGCTGTAAAGCCTTTGAGGTTTCTTCCTGTCACATTAAATCATGGCGGGGAGTTTTAAAAGATATTTGAAAGAGTGTCCTTCAGCAATATTACCTTTGAGTAATTTTCTGCGTATTATTTCTGAGTCTTTAAAGTTATCATTTCATAATATTTATTTAGCTCATTCTGCAAATTAATATTTCATGTACGTGTTTCAGGTTAATACAGTATTTTTTCTGTTTAGTTATCAAAACCAAAATTTTATGCATTAAATAATTTAAAAGTTACTACTCTTAATAAACTACTGACAAGTTATTATATTCCAAAGATGAATTTTGTTTTTATAATAAATATGTCCAATGGAAAAAGAATCTAAACATATTTTTTAAGAAAATACATAGCCACTGACAAAACAAAGGAATACTAACAAGAACCAATGTCACTTTGTTTTGTCCTTTCCTGAGAGCAGGACGCATAGGAGCATATTTCCAAAACATCTGACAATCAGAACATGCAGCTCTCCAGTGATTAAATTCTTAATTAGATCTGCAGGACATCTTTTATCAGCTTTGAAACAATTTATTTTATGTGACTTGGAATAAGTTGTCGTTTTCTCAGTTCCAGAGAAAGATATCTTAGTTTACCAGAACAATTCCATATCGTTGGGGTTAAAATGAGAGAGTGGAGTTACATTCCTGGCAAGGAAAGAGGCTTATTTAAAGTGGCCAGTAACAGTGCTTACATGATACTGGATTGCAGAGTTATTCATTACAAAGCACTTTTTGTTCAGACCTGCCAATTCCAGCAGTTCAAAAACCATGAGCCAGTTTTCCAAAAACTTCATTATCTTTAGAATTTTAAGATTTATTTTATCTAATTTAATCAAGACTTCAGTGATCATGCTGCCTCTCCGCCAGTCTCTCAGAGTCGCTTTTGGCACTAATATAAATCAAATTTTTACAGAGGTACTGAGGTCTCACAAAGTTCCTGCAAGTACAATGAAAACCACTAGTCAGGTGGAGCACCTGGTGGTGGAAAGGCAGAGGCATGTCGACGCTTCTGTATCTTGCCCAGCAGCAGCAACAGCCAGCAGCCACCATCTCCACAGCACTGAAGCAATTGGTGCTTGCCCAAGCAGCGTTATAAAGCGATAGGTAAAGCAAATGAGGTTCTTGGGAAGATTAGTATCTTTTGCTGTGTGAGAAAAATGAAGTTCCTATTCTGAGTGGTTGAAGAGGGCTTGTAGGAGAACGGGAGATACCATGCTAGGGGGCATGGAGTAGTTGCAGTGAGTTGGGATTATGATGGTGGAGATGCAAGAAATGCTGTGCAAGAGCCCGAAGGAAACTAGGCTTCCTCAGTTCTGCTGTTCACAGAATGATTTGTTTGAAGCATGGGTTTTTATTGTTAGATCCTTCTTCTGTTGTATCCTCAGGCTACTATAGAGTCAATTATTTCAGCCTTTCTTTGCAGGTAGGAACTTACTTTAATTTTTTTCATTGACAGCTTAGGTTCTCACAGTACTGGGGGTGGAGCTTAACCCCCAATCTCCCACCCCTGCCCCCAGAGAAAAAAAAAAAAAAAAGAAAGAATCAAACACAACAAAAAACCAACACAGTCTGAGATACATGATAAAAATCAATCAATAATAGAAAACAGAAGTGGGAGGGATCTTGAGTAGGGAAGATAAGCTGTTCCTAAACTATTACCAACAGATTTGTTCTTGTCTTATTTTTTTAAATCCTCCAATAATAGAGATGCAAAAACTAACCTGGGTGCCCTGTTCCAGTGCTTCACTATCTTTACATCAACCTTGCCAACACTTGCTGCACCGGTAGCTCGCACTGTCGGTGCTAATGCACTACTTGAGAGTAGCAGGAAACCTGTTCCCAACAAGGACGAGACGGTCATTGTAGGTCACTTCCAACTGAAATATTCTAACAATTTAGAGAAAGAGAGGAGCTATGTTCCTTAGCCATAACACAAAGGACAATGATCTTTTCCATTTACCCTAACTTTTGATTACGCTGGGAGGAAAAGACCTCACAAAATCATCCTATCAATGAAACATTTTTACAGAAATACCAGTCCAGCAAAATTAATGCAGAAGGGAAACAGTCGTGTTTCAAGTTCTTACCATCACAGCTACAGCTACACAAGTAATACAAGTGTGATGTACAAAAAAATCTCATCAGCTACTGTTAAGTAAAATACTTCCTTAAGGGGGAGATCTGCTTTGCTTCACTTTGATCTTGGAAGAATCCTCATTGAAAAAGCTTTAAAATTTAAGTCCATCATATTATTTTCTATGTATTCTGGACAGATGCTAGCTGACACTCTCCTGTAGAAAACAATGTAAAGGCTCATTCCATTCAGAGACTCCTTCAAGATGCCGCCTACTTACAGCTTCTCAGCCTACTTCTTTTCACTGCCTATTATTAAGAAATTTTAGGAGTCTCACGCTGTGCCATTTCTTCGTTGACTGACAAGAAATATGACCCAGGATTTGGCCTTGGGCATATACATACATATGAAAGATTGAGACACAAGAATGAAAATTTAATTCACAACAATAACACCTGAAAAAAATTCCTGGTTAAAATATTAGAAGGAAAGCAGCATCTGCATGTGTTTTCATAAGACAGAAAAAAATTGTTCTGTAGATCTTCTTTAAACAATCAATATTGCTGCAAGTGGAACTGAAATGCATCAACTCTGACACCATTTCAGTGTGAATGCTCTGAGGTCTGAATATTTGTCCTTCTGCAGTACTCTGAAAGCAAAACCATCATTTAAATGTAATTACTTTTGCCCAGGGAAGATATGCACTTACAAGGAAAAATCCTTATAGCTGTAAACAGATCTTACGGCAGCATTCCCATACCAAATAAAATGATCTGTCTCATATTATGCACTTGTATTATCTCTCTAAATTATGCAACTAAGTTTTCAGCATCAGTTGGTTCTCTTTCATATTTTGAAGAGAGCGCTTGTGTGAATGTATGCCTGATTATTTAATAGTGCAGAGATCCTTAGGGGTTTAAAAAGAAGCTAGAATAATATGGCTATGACTTTGAGTCTGAATTTGCAAAGACCAGTGATCTTTTTTATTATCAATATAAATCCAAATGTTGTTGTCCTCCCTTCCGCTCTCACAAAGGAAGCTGTAGCTTCCTCTTAGCGCTGCCAATACAGGAACCTGGGTTGTGCCAGGTTCTGGTGCACAACAATCCCCCAGGGACCAGGAGTCTCTCTAATGCCGCCTTGACCTGACTGCACAACAGCCTTCAGTAAGGCAAACCTCTGCATAGCACCACTAGCTTTCACTGACTCGTATCCTTCTCAAAGGTTGCTCCTCACAGTGCGTTTCATGCAGTGTGGTGGCCGGTAGGCCGTGGCTCTGGCAGCTCAGGTGAGATCCCAGGCTGACAGGTATCTGCTGTTGCCTGATTCCTGCAGACGGAGCTCCTCTTTGTGACTTCCAGAGAACCCTCCTGCTGCAGACTCAGAGGCTGCTAACAAAACCTTCCTCGACACTCCCTGCTGTGTCGGGCAGGCTGGTCCCTGGATGCCAGCCCTCCTGAGCAAGACCCCAGGAGGTGGATGCCTCTGAGCTGCCAGCACACCCCAACCCATGCTCGCTGATTGCCTCTGTCAGAGCAGCCCCCTGTCTTTGCTGCTTTCACTCAGATTCGTTTCGCTCCCCAGCACCACACAGGCTTTGCTGTAAGAAAAAGCAGAGGCTCATTTATCAGAGCCAAAGGTAGTAAGTTCAGAATTATATCTAGAGGATGGCAAGCACAGGTAATATGAATTGTTATTCTTAACAGCAAGGGGCTTCCTGAGTTTTCCAGGGTGTTCCACACAAAGCCATTGTGGTGTATGTTGACCTGAGAAGTTGCTGTTCCTCTTTCATGAAATAGTGACATAGTCGTAGAATCATAGAATGGTTTAGGTTGGAAGGCACCTTGAAGATCATCGAGTTCCAACCCCCCTGCCATGGGCAGGGACACCTCCCACTAGACCAGATTACTCAAAGCCCCATCCAGCCTGGCCTTAAGCACCTCCAGGTATGGAGCTTCCACAAGTTCTCTGAGCAACCTGTTCCAGTGCCTTACCACCCTCAAAGTGAAAAATTTCTTCCTAACGTCTAATTTAAATCTGCCTTCTTCCACTTTGAAGCCATTCCCCCTCGTCCTATCACTTCAGGCCCTAGTGAAAAGTCCATCCCCAGCTCTCCTGTAGGCCCTCTTTAGGTACTGGAAGGCTGCTCTAAGGTCTCCCCAGAGCCCTCCCCTCTCCAGGCTGAACAACCCCGACTCTCTCAGCCTGTCCTCATAGGAGAGGTGCTCCAGCCCTCTGATCATCTTTGTGGCCCTTCTCTGTACCTGCTCCAACAGGTCCATGTCTTTCCTATGTTGGGAGCTCCAGAGCTGGAAGCAGTACTCCAGGTGGGGTCTCAAAGTAATCTCAAAGACAAGTAATCCCCCAAGCTCTGGAGGATTTCTCTCTTTTCTCCAGATGTACCAAGCTTGGCCTTCGCTTCAATTCAGAATCATGCCCATGGCTCACATTTTGTACTACTATTGTGGTTTAGATTTTCCTCACAGTGCCATCCCTATCTAAGCTAGCCAGGTGCAGACACAGCATAGATCCAAGCAGTGCAACAGCAGAGCCCATCTAGCCCAGCCCCTTCTGGTGTGGGAAGGGTGGGGAAAGACAGAGCAAGGTGACAAAGGTATCTTGATTCCCACTGTAAAGTTATTCTAGCTAGTCTGTATTGCTAGATGTTTTCAGGTCTATAAAATTTGATCATGTCAAATTGTCTTTATTAAATCTTCATTAAAATAATCAAAATTATTAAAAATAATTAAACCAAGTAATCCTCATTAAAAACATATGTCATATGACTTTTATTAAGACTTTGGGGTTTGGTATTGTTCCAGCTTTTTGCTTGAGACTGCACATGGCTTTTATGGATACAACTTTCAGAAAAGATGGAAGACTCTGCCTGTATGGGCAGCCATTTGTGTTCCCTTCCCAGTACCTGTTTTCAGCTTTCGAGTCCCTGGATCAGAGAGTCAAAAGGAGCTCCCATCAGAAGGGCAGCATATGAGTCTGGGGGTTTTGTACCATTTCCACCATTACCTCCCAGAAATACTCAGAGCGTGAAGTCAGAATAAGAAATGACTAAAAATAGACTGAAAGTCAGACTCATTTTGTTCTTGAGAGACCTTGCGAATTATCCAACCCTACCAGCCCTGACTGCTTGGATTAGCAAACTTTTGAAGGCATAAAGCCCTCATGATTTTTTCTCCCTTGGACACTGACATTACCTCCAGCCTCTCCTCAGGGTCCCTCCAAAGGGACAAGCCCACTAAGCCACTGCTTTTCCTGGAAACAGACACTAAATAAAGAGGCCAGAGGAACAACAGGAACCATAGGTAGCTGTTAAACTATATACTGCTGGGTTATTAAAATTTTTCAATTCTGGCTTTGAAAAAGCCTATGCAAATATTAAAAATGCACAATTTTAAATACAACCGTAACATAGCATAATTATATAAAGAACAGTTTGAAGCAACCCTGTGACTACCAGTTAGCCCAACTCTGGCAGGATCGGTTATCCCTGTGGCTAAACTGTTTTTAATATCTCCAGCAATTAACTTTTTACAACCTCTGCAGACATCTGCTCATACTGCACAAAGTTATATTTTTGACTAGCACTGTCATTTTCCCTTATAAGTAGGAAGTTTTTCCTAATATCTAACTTGATCTGAAAACAAAGCCTATTACTGTTTCTTTATCTACCAAAGACTTGGAAAATAGTTTATCCTCTCATTCTTTGTAGCAGACTTCTATACACCTAAAGTCTGTTACCACGTCCCAACCATTTCCTATTCTGTGTCTTACCCAAGTGTTTTTTTTCAATATTTCCCCAAAGGCCATCTTTTCTAGAGACTCTCCTGGACTCTCTCGAGTCACGTCACACTGTTCTCAAAGTGTAATGACCACAGCAACGCAGCTTGGCAATGCAGGTCTGAGAGGAATAGCAATCCTGCACACTGCATTTCTAAGTATACATCCCAGACATGATGTTCACAGCTGTATGACCTTATTAGCTTATGTTCAGCTTGTGGTCCACCGTAAATTGCACATTCTGTTTCAAAGATCTGGTATTTCATCCTACTTCTGTTTTGCCAATTATTCCTATCTGTGTCGCCATTAAACTTCATCTTGGTTTTTCAGACCAAACTGTCAAGATCTGTCAACATACCTGCAGTCTTTCTTCCTTATTGTCTTTAACTATTAACCAGAGACTTTTGGCATACACATTACACTTTCAACCACCAAGCTAGTGTGTTATCTTGCATATACGAAGTAATACTTTTTCCTTTCTCCCTTGTTTGTCCTCCTTGAGCATACTACACCAATTTATGTTCATCATCTAGTCATATGAGTTATCCCACCTCTGTTATGCCAGTTACTTCACAACAGCGATGAGATCGGGTTTCTTGCGTTTATGTATAGAAGTCTAGATAGTATCTATGGCATATAGTATAGAAACCTTTGATGGGCTGACCAGCTATTCTTATTTTTATTCCTTCCAAAAAAAATCTTAGTGACTTCGTGGTTACTAATAATAATCTTTTTGTATCTAGATCCTTGTTGCTTAAATTGAGGTAGGATCTTGTCACCTATCACTGCTAATCCAGGCTGGTATCCTTCCTTCCTAGGTCAGCAAAAGAACATTTCAGGATAATCTAGGTTGGCAAGATAATTCCCTGGTTTTGTGAGGTGAACTCCATTTTGTCAGTGGACCACTGAACTTCATTTCCTGTTGAAAGGACCAAAGCTCATGCTCTTGTTAAACCTTAGGGTAGTCAAAATTTGAGTTTCAGTTACGAAGAAAGTAATTACATATGCAAATCTGTCGATTACTTATGGAAATTATAGATTACATGACTACCTGTTCATTTGCATGCACAATTACCCAAACTGAATAAGAAACCATGACAAATTTAACGTGCCAATTGGGTGTGTAATCAGGCATTCAGTTAACTCACTCCTAATTGGGCACACCTCATTTTGAAAATTATTTTCCTAGTTTTCTGCTTACCTTTAATATTTTGGGTGAAGGCTCTATAATAATTCTTCCATATTTATAAAATCGAACAAAGGGAAATCACGTCTGTCCACAAAGAACATACATAGCAGCACTGCCTATAAGCTTTTTTTTTTTCCAGTTCAGCCTTCTCTGAAAATTATAAGAAGTCCCACAGGACCACAATGTTGGTGTTGTCATTAATCAGTTTACACACTCCATTCAACAGCAATCTATTGAACTTTTGAGAATAATTCAACATCAATAGCACCAACATGCAGTTTATGACTGACTTTTCCCTCAGTCCTGGGACTTATAGGTTGTATTTTATACACATAGAGCTTCTGCAGCATGAAGCTGTGTTTTTAGCTAGGACAGCATTTAATTCACTGAGGACCAGATTTTCGGTGACAGGCAAACACAGATGTTTGTGGATGCCTGATTTCTGTGCATAAATGCCAGCTGTGTAATCACAAATCAGGTATCTGCACACATACATACGTGTATTCATAGAATCATAGAATGGTTTGGGTTGGATGGGACCTTTAAAGGTCATCTACTCCAAGCCCCCTGCAATAAGCAAGGACATCTTCAAATAGATCAGGTTGCTCAGAGCCCCATCCAACCTGACCTTGAATGTTTCCAGGGACGGTGCTTCTACCACCTCTCTGGGCAACCTGTTCCAGTATTTCACCACTCTCGTTGTACAAAATTTCTTCCTTAGATTGAGTCTAAATCTGCCCCTTGTCCTGTCACAACAGACCCCGCTAAGTTTGTCCCCATCTATCTTATAAACCCCCTTTAAGTACTGGAAGGTGGCAAAAAGGTCTCCCCAGAGCCTTCTCTTCTCCAGGCTGAACAACCCCAACACTCTCAGCCTGTCCTCATAGGAGAGGTGTTCCAGGCTTCTGAACATCTTTGTGGCCCTCCTCTGGACCCACTCCAACAGGTTCATATCATTCCTTTGCTGAGGGTTCCAGAGCTGGACGCAGTACTCCAGGTAAGGCCTCACCAGAGCAGAGCAGAGGGGCAGAATCACATCCCTCAACCTGCTGGCCACTCTTCTTTTGATGCAGCGCAGGATGCAGTTGGCCATCTGGGCTGCAAGCACACATTGTCAGTTCATGTCCAGCTTTTCATCCATCAGTACCCCCAAGTCCTTCTCGGCAGGGCTGCTCTCAATCCCTTCATCCTCAGCCTGTATTGATACTGGGGTTTGCCCTGAACAAGGTGCAGGACCTTGCACCTGGCCTTTTTCAATTTCATAAGGTTGGCACAGGCCACCTCTCAAGCCTGTTCAGGTCCCTCTGGATGGCATCCCAACCCTCAGTCGTGTCAACCACACCACACAGCTTGATGTCATCTGCAAACTTTCTGCAGGTGCACTCAATCCCGACTGATCAAGATATTGAAGAGTACTGGCCCCAATACGGACCCCTGAGGGACACCACTTGTCACCGATCTCCATCTGGATATTGAGCCATTGACCACTACCCTCTGAATGAGGAAAGGCTGAGAGAGCTGGGACTCTTTAGCCTGGAGAAGAGAAGGCTGAGGGGAGACCTTATTATGGCATACAAGTATCTAAAGGGTGGGTTGAAGGAGGATGGAGCCAGGCTTTTTTCAATGGTTCCCAGTGACAGGACGAGGGGCAATGGGCACAAGTTAGAACACAGGAAGTTCCATTCAAATACACGGAAACACTTCTTTACGGTGAGGGTGAGAGAGCACTGGCACAGGCTGCCCAGGGAGTTGTGGAGTCCCCTTCTCTGGAGATTTTCAAGACCCACCTGGATGCAGTCCTGAGTCTGCTCTGGGCAATCCTGCTTTGGCAGGGGAGTTGGACTAGATGATCTCTAGAGGTCCCTTCCAACTCTGAAAACTCCGTGATTCCATGAATGCAACCACCCAACCAATTCTTCATGCACAAAACAGTCCACCTATCAGATTCATATCTCTCCAATTTAGAGAGAAGGATGTTGGGGGGACCATGCCAAAGGGCCTTACAGAGGCCTTACATTCTGAGTGACTGTGCACATTGGCAAACAACTCATGTAAGTATACAGATCCACTTCTAAGTCAGAGAAAGGGAAGAAAACTCCATAAGGTCACTGAATAAAATCCTTGTACATTTATGTCTCTAATGCTGTGTACAATTCTGGCAACCCCATATCAGAAATCATACAGCAGATATCAGGAACTAGTAAAGTAGAATCAGAAGAGGCACAGAGAATTGTGACAAGGATTATCAAGGATTATCAGAAGTATGTGATGGCCACTGAGGACAAATCACATAGAGTAGGATCCTTCTTAAAATTTAGAAAGACATAAATGACAATTATAAAATTATTTGTAAATTAAAAAACAAAATATGGCATGGAAATCATAAGTAGGGAACAATGTTATATTATTTTTCATAATATATAAGGTAAGGGGCATGCAATGAAATTATGGGCAGCAGGTTTAACACAAACAAAAGGAAACAGTTTTATGCAGCACACAAATTGTGGAACGTTTTGGCACAGGATGATTTGGGTAGCACAAATATGAATAGGTCCAGAGATATTTTAATAATTCATGGAAGATCGACCAAGTTATTCTAAAATAAGGTCTTGGAGCTGTGACTCTGCTTCAGCAACTCTTAATCCAGAGTGCCAGAAGGGCAAAGAGTGCCAGAAGGGTAAAGAGTGCATCAGGAGAAGTGGCACTCTGCCCTTCCTGTTTCTTGTAGTCTTTTCCCAGGCATGAAATGTTCACTGTCAGAAACAGATGCTAGTCTAGGTAGACCTTTGACCTTACTCCATATGGCTATATTTATAATACAATTCTTGATCCTTTCCTTAGGAACTCCTACCCAGTTGCCTTTTTCCTGTCTTGTGTGCTGCTCTTATTTTCATCTGAGTATAGTCTTTGTTCTCATTCTTATTGAACTGCAACCTAGCTTTTTCAGACCATTTCTTCAATTTGTCAAGATCATTATATTTAAATCCATTTCCTCCCATCTTCTCTAGTAACAATGATTATCTGAAGGAACGGCTGATGACAGTAACTCTAAATCTTTCAACACCTGCACAGTTAAATTACCCTAAAGCTCATAAAATTGACTGATGCCATATACAAGGGAATTATGGTATTTTAAAATTGTGATATAGACGTCTGGATAGATCTGGAAAGCTAGAATATTATGGTTCCCAAAAGTCTAAGTGATTTTCCTTGCATGCTGTTATTTTGCATAATATCACTATTAGTATGGAACATCCTAAGAGTTGTTTCTGATCTATTAATATTTATAAGATTGGTGCAGCTAGTGCTTTCAATTTGTAGGTACCTGTTGAAGTAAGACAAATTAAAAAAGAAAAAAAAAATATTTAATGTGATATTAGCTTGAATGACCTCATATTACGCTTCCAAGTTAGATTTTCCTTCTATTACCAAATGCTAATACTTATAGCTGCAAAAACATTGATGTACTGAAAGCCTGGTCTTCAGCTGATGACCCTGGAGTTTATTTTCCCTTCTGGCAGGAGGAAAAGGGCTGCTAAGTGCAATATAATGTTACTCCCACTGAAGACGAAAAGTGTATTGACTCTAGCAGAGTGCCATGCTAAAATGGTAGCTTGACCAGTGGACATCTGTGTTTACCAGGCTTAGATTGGCAGAGCCCATGTGTATCAGTAGACAGAAGCCTGTGCAGATATCCTTTCAGGTACCTAAAAATGGGTTGTCGAAGGGCTGAGTTGGGAGACATCTAAACTAGTCGTTGAGAAACAGAGATGGAAGGAAGGAGAGGAGGGAATAATTTGGACACTTTATCCTGTGTCACAGCTCTTTCCATTAGGAAAGTTAATTGTCTTCTTCTGAAGCTGTCACCTCTCTTTCAGAAGATAAGGAAGAGTCAATGCTTGTTAAAAAAGTAGGTCTGGAGCAGAGGGTTTGCACTCCCGCCCAAGCTCCCCAACTCCTTTTGTCCAACAGAACAGTGTACTAAGACCTCTCTCACAATCTATGATTTGAGTAGTAAGGTATTCAGGTATGAAACTGCCAGCAAGAGAGAAGCAAGAAGAAGTCTCTTCATTCCTACCCACTGAAAATGTTACACCTGATATTAATTCACTTTTCAGGAACTTACCTGCAAGTAGGCTGCACCTGAGGTACAGTTCAGGCTCCCAGTTCTTTATTCCCTGAGTGAAATTAGCCCTGAACAAATAAGTACTTTTCTATTTAGAAGGTGTTTTGATTCAGATTCTGTAACTCAGCCCCCAAGATGACTGTGTCTGTGGTTTTCTTTGATATTTCTATCTTGTTTGACAAAAGTAATTGGTAACTTTTGCCTTTCATAAGCTGTTTGATTTAGTACCACGTGAGCCTTATTATAAAATTAGTCTCTTATAAACCAGTAGAGAACACATTAAATGGATTAAGAACTCGGTAATTGGCAGATGCCCAAATGCAGCTGTCAATGGACAGTCCTCTTGAAGTGAGGAATATTCTAACAGGATGATCCCTTTGCAGGGATTAATTCAATAATGTTTTATTAATGCTCTCGAATAATACACAGTATCACTGCTGGTAAAATGTGTGGATGGCACATAGATTGCCAGGACAGCAGATAATGATAATGAAGACATCCAACTTATCAGTCTAGGCCCACTCAAATAAATGATCTTTTTAAACGCCAACTATCTCTAGACCAAAGCATCTGGACCATGCCTGTGAAATTAAGCACTGCATATGGAACAGGGACTCAGTGAGAACCACGCGGGATGAGCAACTGAGCATGAGCTTCCAGAGTGATAACAAGGTGAAAGGGGGCTAATAAAGTCACTGTAAGTATGTAAATAGCAGAGCCAAGGTTGGGGAGGAGAGCGTACGTCTGTAAGTGACACTGGTGAGGCAAACACCTGAATACTAGCAGAGAAACTTCCAAGAATTGTCACTACCTTCACACACAAGCAGCAACCTTGCTCACTGCCTGTTGCTCACCATGTCCATTTCGATTCTGCCTTTGTGTAACATCCATTGGATAAAGCATATGAGTTGTTTCCGGAGCAGTGGAGTGCTGTAACCACTGGGCAGCACAGCATTACCATGCTTGCAGCCCCTTTCCCTTTGCCCCTGCTCCTTCATGTTTGTTATGTGTTGCTCACTGCCCTGTCCCCTGGGACCCTCTCCCCACATCCTGAGCTGTCCCCTGGGTCCCTCACCCCACATCCTGAGGTAGTGCACAAAACAGAAATGGGAAATGTGTATCCCCTCAGGTCAACCCTTAGTCTCCTCATTATTAGGAGCAGTTGTTGCAAATACATTGTTATACAAGGAGTGAGCAGGGAAATTTTTTAAGGGCTCAGACCTTCTTGGTTTCTTTTGAAAGAGAAGGTGCAGATCATTCCCCGTCAGCAGACAGGCTGTGGATCCTGAGTAGGTGGAGTGAAAAACATGATTTAATAGCCCTGTCTAGAGGATGTGCTGTCTCCTAACCCCTTCACGGCTGTCCAGTGAGGCCAAAAAACCACTGCACTTTGTCATCAGAACTTGACTGGCCGATTACATGACAAGTGGAAAAACATTCTTTATTCTAATCAAAATACGTGCAAGCATTTACCTCACCAGCGGGGCCTGATGTATGGCTGAATGTTTCTGGACTTTTGGGTAGACACAAATCAGTTAAATATACATTTTCTCAGTAAGATAAATCTTTTCAAACACACCACATTATTGACGTTCTTGAAAGAAATGTTTATGTTTACATAGTAAAACAATAAGGTAAAATTTTATTATAAATCTTCAAATAAGCTTTCTAACAATAAGAAAGTTATAACCACAAGGTTTCTCTTCTTTGCTTACTAAAAAAAAGATAAATGACGTTACAGATTTATGCTATAAAGAAAAATTCCCCTCTGTCAACATGTTATTTTCCTCAGATTACACAGCTAAAATAAGCATCCATAAACTCTTATTTTTATTAAGAATATAACAAGTTATTAAAAATATATCTACTGTTTAATGTCCTTGGAGTTACAACCTTACTGAAGATTAACCTTGCAAGCTTCTTAGAAAACACAGGAATGTCTTACGAGGTTTTTTATTTTAAAACATCCCAATTAACTAGTTTAGACAGCTTAGACTAACATTTCAATCTCATGCATAAATACATCAAAAGATAAATTAATCTTGTTACTCTACTAACAGGAATCATGGCCCTTTCTCCCACTGAATTAAAATATAAACTTAATTTTCGCATACGCCTGAGGTCCAAAGCCTGTCCTGAAAAATTCTTTTAGGTATTTGCCCAAAAGGATACCGGCTTTCTGCTTGCATACATATTGATTAAAAGAGTCTTAGTAAATATCTTCATAAAAATTATAATATCAGATTTTTACAAGTATAATAGCATGGTCAGTACTAATATCCTCCCTTACACGCTTGGATCTGACAGGAAGATTACTTCAGGTCATCCCCATATCAGAAAAAGATCAGACTCCTGACCAGCCCCTGGGTGAGCGCAGACAGACACATGCCTTTGCGCTAAGCACACACTCGGGCTTCTTCTCCTCCTACAGCAGGAAGGAGAAGAGCAGGACCTTCTCCACTCACCTGGAAGGGGTCCCTGCCCTCACGTCCAAAGAGAGAGGAGCGCATGAAGATTATGATCACAGTGAAAACTAAAGATATGTCAGGACACAAAATGTCTATGGCTCTTTAAAACAAATGTTTTGAGTTGTCCTCTGTAGCCTCCCAGTTCTTCAAGGAGCTCCGTGCCATTCAAGCTGGAGACTCAATTTATAGCCTGCTCTTCTCCCAAATCCTTTCTGGAGAGACAATACAAGAGGCCATGGGATGAAGAGAATGACTTTAATGTCATGGGGGATGGGGGATGGTGGATGTAATGCAGACCCTCTCAAAGGAGGGTCTGAAGCTGCAGTCTGAAGCCAAAAATTCATCTGAAGCTGCACTGTTATTGTAAATACTTCCTTCCTTTATATTCACAGTTGCATTTTTATTTATGAATAATGTGTTCAGTCCTCTAGTATGAAACCAAGCTAGCTCCTAAACATACCAAATTTGTTCCCTGTAATCCCAGAGGAAAACTATGATTAATATACAACGACTTTATGCAAGAATTTAAACACAGTAGGAGTACAACTAATTAAATGTCTTCTAGAGATGCCAGCCATCCTAAATCATTGGTAAATACAAGTCCAGGAGATCAGACTGCCGCAAAACCTATCAGTGAGATGCAACAGATCGCTATGATTAACAGTTTCTAATGGATTCCCATGGAAAGAATGATTGATTTCCCATAAAAAAGCCTTGGATTCACAATAGGGAAGCTACCACCTGCTTCTGTTTAAGAAGAAGGTCTGAAATTTATAAACTAGTTTGTGTACAGCATTTTCTTTTCCTGCTGTGAATTCTTTAAATTACCTTTTAACCACTACTGACACCATTTATTTTTTGTTCATTAGCCTTAGGTGGCTCTACTACGGAATTCTCGTAACAAACCAAGAAAATATCTTTCAAACCTGTATAGTAATCATTGTTGCTATGTGCCCCTCCATGGAAATGTGACAGGGGATAACAGTACAACATGTACTCAGAAGCAGACAATTGCATGGCTGGAGCCAGAAGAAGGTAGTACACCAATGAACAGGAGGGTAAGAGCTATTTGATGTGTTACAAACTCAGGCAGTTAATGAAAAGACAGAGAGGAGGGCTTTCTTAAGTTGCTAAGAGGAGCAAGCTGCTGTTCTGAAATAGACGCCAGAAAGTCCTGATTCCTAATGAAATAGATACTATCTGGCCACACTTGGTTTTCAGGCTCCCAAATCTTCTGATGCTACTCTCAGTCATTCTGAAAAATGACCCAATTCAGGTACATCAGCAATACACAGGCTCTGGCTCTGGATATGCAGCCTGTCTCTTTTGAAGGAAAGCCATAAGTATCTTGGTCCATCTCCAGATTCCTGTGTCTGACTGCACAGCTAGCAATGACTCTGGTTGCTTTCAACACCCCACGGCAGAGGGTGGGTATGTGCTTACAGACGTGTTAAATGAGAGCAGCTTCCAGAATTAGATAGAGCAAAGCTCCAACTCACACACCAAGACAAGTATCCTAAAACTTTAAATGCTTTGCTGTCAACTCTTCTCTCACTTCCACTTTGCTCTTTTGCCCTTGTGCCTCCTTTAAAGCCTGAACGTGCAAGGCTAGCTGTCCTTTTAAGTTACAGAACAAGTGAGTACCAAAATAATTTTCTGCTGACAGCTGCAAGCAGCAAATAATAATCCTTCCTGTGCAGACTCATGGGATAAGAATCAGAGCTGCATCTCTCTTCCCTGTCCACACATGGGTCAATGTTCAGTCAGTGCTCAAACTCACAAATCCATTGCTCAGAGCAGAGGTCTGTTATTGATACCACCCAATCAAATTACTGTAACCACAATCCCAAGTGCATAAGAACATTCTGAAGATTTCCTGCGCTTTATGAAAAATAGCAAGTAATTCAGAATTTTAACATGTGGTAAGTTCTAACTGCACCACTTAAAACAGCTTTGGATCTCTGGGTTGTGATACCCCCTTAGCAAAAGGGACTGGGAGACCTTAGAGTAAAGCCTCCAGGAGGAAGGCTTCGAGCCTCTGTTGCTGTTTGAATGGAGGCTACGTTTTTCAAGGAAGAGATCTGATTGACTGCAGAACCACTCTCCAGATTTGTAGGCAGTGAGTCCTTACATCCAGCACAGGATCCTATGATTTTTGGGGGGGTTTATTTTTAAGGGAAGAAGAAAAACTTCAAAAGGTGGTATGCATCCATTCCAAAAGCTCATTTAATGTTCAGCATGCGCTGCATGTGCTAAGAGGCAGTTTTTGTTAAAATCCACTACAGTGTCTTTTATTGATCCATCACCATGCGGATCAGTTGTTCTGGAAGCCTGAGCTTACATTCCTCACGCTCCTGAGGACTTGAATAATTGCCATAATAAAGATCAATTCAGAAAGGCTTTATGCTGTAACGCAGTACATTCCTTTGCCTTGCCTTTGGAAAGAGCACATTTCGGTACTTAGACCATGAGTCAACATGTCTTCTGTGAAGAAGAGGGTCCGATACATGTGCAACAGTGCTTCTTTGAAGATGGAGGCCCCGATTAAATGTGTTTTATTAAGCAAATATTTTTCTTTGGAGACCTGCCTTGAAAGGGCTTCCTCCTGTTGTTTAATAATTTGTAAAGGAAACATTCTCTTCTCCTCTGTACTGCCTCTGCTGCGTGTGTGCTGTTTCAGCTTCCCATTATGCCTCCCTTGTGGGTCATACCAACAGTTTCCCTCAGCTAAGATTTCTGCTTTAGGATGTGGTGGGCAGTGCCTTAGAAGTGACTCTTTATTGACTAGGGTGTACAGAGCTAGCCCATAGGTAGCTGGCATTTGGTCAAATGAATCCCTCCCACCTTGACTCAAGTGATAGTTTTAGGCTATTTTTACTGTGCGTTCTCCTTCACATAAGTATCCCATAGCTGTACCTTTGCATCAAAAGATCACACCATGACAGCAAGTAGTTCCCGGCAGATTAAAAATGCAACACATAACATCTGGAGCATAGATTATATGAAAAAACACATCTCATGGCAGATGGAATATCTGCAAAGCACTATGGTACATTTAATTAGGCTGAAGAAGGGGTGGTGAGTGGTTTAAGTGTCATCATGAAGAAACAATGACCTGATGCAGTCAAAGAGGAAGCAAAGACAATGATTTTCAGCTTCAAAAAATTATGTAGATAGTTGAAGGTATAGGTATAATTGTAAGTGTAGATACAGATAGACTTGGGGAAGCTGTTCTTCACCGGTGATAAGAAAAACATTCAGGTAACAAACAAGCTTCCGTATGGCAGAAGGCCAGATGATTTTATATCAAAAAACAGAAACAATGCTGAAAACTATATGTCATATACCTGGATGCACTTCTATTGTGAATGGATTCAGCCACCAGGAGCTATACAGTCCAGTTCCTCTGAACCCAAGTAACAGCTGCCCACTGCTCCTAGTGCTGCCCTTCAGACGCGCTGCTCTGTGTACCTCTCCTGTCTGACACAATTCTTAGGCACTCTTATTTCTATAACACAGTTTTGAAGAGCCAAGAGTGATTTTGAATTGTAGAACTGTGATTTTGGAGGAACTACTTGACAATAAAGCAATGAATATATTACTTTTTCTATTTATATTTTTATATATATTATCTATATATATTATTTATCTATTTATCTTATCTATTTATCTTTTGCAGACATGTTACACTCAAGAAGAAAATAAAAGATCTTTCTGGATAACTAAGCCTGTCTTTAACATTTGAAGCCCTGTGTCCCAAGATCTCCCTGAGCCAGTGGCCATATTTTTTGCCATATTTAATGACCCTAAGAAAACAATTCTTTTATGACTGTGTTTTTGGAAGTCATATATACTTTCACAGTGCCTTGTGGCAATGATGTAAATTTTTTAATTAGAGGTTGCATGAGGACTCACCTTCTCTTGTGCGTCCTGAATGTGCAGTCTGATCATTTGTGTGGTGATTCTTCGCTCTTATACAAAAAAAAAAAAAAGGCAGCTGTTCAGTTTCTCCAAGCCACTTATGAGTTTGTAAGCTTTTATCGTGTCTCAAACCCCACTGGCTATTTTCAGGGCTGAACTGTTCTATCCCATTTACTCTCTGTGTACAGATACCTTTACATTATCTTTGTTATCACTCTATTAATTTTTAGTTCCATTATAGCATCTCTATGCAAGCTCAGAACTGTACTTTCTAGACTGACTACTGATGGCAGTCAACAACACTGCAAAGGGGATACAATTTTTTTAATAAATAATAACATGTGGTGTTCTCGCTGCTAAAGTAAATTGATTTTCAGTTGATAGCTGATCAGAAAGTAAAGGAAACCCTTACACGCTGAAATAACACTAAGCACAGCAGTATTTATTCTAATGCTTTACTTCCTTGTCATTACTGCCAGGTCTGGATCTTCACTTTATCCTCTCTCTTAACCACTCCCTCTGCCTGTGGTGTAGTTATTTTTGCTTCTTTGATGTACGTGTTTCTTGTCTGTCATGGTATCAAGAAATATGTTTGTTTTTACATGTGGTTAATACATTAAAAAGCGCTTCTGACATAGCACGTCTGATAATTGTAGGATTTTGAAAGGAAAGATGCAAAGTCACCAATATGTTTGTTTAATATACGCCTCAGAAGAAAATCTCTTTGGCTGTTCTCAGGTGAGAGTGGATGAGGCAGAAATTTTGGGATAGATGAAGAGGAAGGAAAAAAGAATAGAACTTTGAATGGATGAATATGCTTCTGAAGGCCTGGAGGCGTATACTAATCAAATCATGACCTTTCTGAAAGTCTTTTACAGCAAACTAGAGAAGCTGATCCAAACAAAAAATAAAATAGGAAATTTTGTTCCTTAGAACAATTTATGGATTTTGAAATTATATTTGTCTCAAGTTATAATGAAATGTAAAAATCCCAGAAGTTTTAACAAAATAAAGTATCCAAATTGAAGCAGAAATATTTTGTCATTTTAACTAACATAACTAACATATCATCAAAAGAAAAATTGTATCGAAATAAATGTATTTAAACTGGTTTAAAAATTTACTTTGAAAATGTAGATGAGATGATTGAAATGTTTCACAGTTTCAACTTTGCTATACCCAAAGCCTTCAGCGCGAAAGAGCTTCTTGGACAAATTCTGGCCAGTCTCAGTCAGGAGAATAGGGAAAGCAAAGCTTCATGATGGAAAAGATTCAAAGGCTCAAACCAGTCCCCTCCCTGCCTCGCTGCCTCATCACACAGGTGCAGGCAGGTTCTGATGATCTCTGATGCTGGGCTACAGTAAGGAATCCAAATAGGGTGACGTTAATCATCTGTGCTCTGGAATTATGGACCTCACTAGCTGCGGCTGTCATGGAGGTAATAAAGCTGAGGGATGAGTTGCTTAAATTTATAGACCAGGTGCAAGCATTAACTAAACTTTTCAGAAGACTAGTCTTATATTTTAAGATGGGAGTTAATGATCTGATTATTTTTCTAGTTCAGTAAATCAGCAAGTGACTTATAGCGTCCTCTTAGTCTCTTTAATCTTATTTGAGAGAATCCGTGAAAGGAACCAGTATATATTTGCTATCAATGACTTATTTTGACAGAAGTCGAGCAACAGAGCGACTTCGGTCTAGGAATTTCTCTTCCGTGAGAAATTGTGGTAGTTTGATATTTGAGTTTATTCTGACACAGAACCCAAGATGACCTAAGAACAAAACATGACCTGAGACTTCCTTCAAAAAACTTAACATAATATCACTTTAACATTAATAATCAGAATATTCAGGTTGATTTTTTAAAAAATAAATTACTTTAACCATTTTATTTATGTTTTATAAAAAAAATTAAAAATTGCTATAAAAACATTTCAAAACCATATAAAATTAACCATTATAGTTATATGTTATAAGCTGTCATAAAATCAATTTTAAAATCAAAGCCATTTTGAGAAGGAAAATCAAAGACAAATCATTTTAATCAAAATGCTCTGGCAAGTAAAGACTGCAAACCTCAACATTAAAATCAATACCAGTAATGCTACAAGCCTCTGGTAGTTTTCCTCACAAAATAAAAAGTCCCTTTGGGAGACCCTTTCAGCTTGGAAAAGCTGACAGTTTTCTTCTCTGCCTTCCCCAAATTAGTTCTCTGATGGCACCAATACTTTTTTCCCTAGGGTACGGTAATTCTGTTCAGAGAGGCTATGTGAAAAAAAAAAAAAAAAAATCCCACCGGAACTAAAACCTATACAAAGTACCATTTATAAAGAAGAGGTTTGTGTATCTCAAATCCAAACCAAGGAGCTGTGCCGTATCTGGCCTCTGTGGCCCCTCATTATTTACTGACTTCAGCCCGTAACACAAACTCACTTCTGCAATCTGAAACCCACGCGTGTCACTCTGCAAACAAGCAGTGGTGAAAGGCAGCAGGCAGGCACCTCTGCATTATGTAGCATCCGACAAATACACAACTTTCCCTGATAGGCATTTGTAATAGATAAGTTCTTAACTGAGCTTAGGAAAAAAAAAAAAAATTTAAAATGAACAAAACAAAACAGCAGTCATCTTATTACTGCATGGGGTTTTGCACAAGGGAAAATAATGAGAAGGTAAAACTAATTATTTCCAGCAGAAAATACTCAAGCTAAACCATGCTATTTGCATTTTATTGTCTCTGCAGAGGTGTAAATTGCTGTCATCTTGGGCTTTATATTGCACTGATAAGGTGCTTCTAGAAAAGGGAAACTAGGCAGAAAATTGGCATCATTATGCATTTCGGAGATGCTTATATTTAATCATTACAAGCAGCCAATCTTTGAATAATAAATTGGGGGGGATCAAGCAGTCAAAAATAAATGTCTGCAGCTGCAAGGTTATGAAAACATCATTTGATGAATTACCTTGGAATGGAAAAAAAGATTCATCTCCCGACCTTCCCAAAAGAATCTCTAACACAAAAACCACCTCAGCATCGATAAAATTAGAAGCCAGGGAACTGGCTATAAATGAAGACTGGAGAAATTCCTGTATAGCAGATCCACCTGCTTCCTTTCATAATGTAGGGACAATGGCAGAGAAATTTAAAGGCAAGAGCTTTAGAGAACTTAAAGAAGGGAAGAAGTAATGGTAGTAGGTCATATTCCCACTTTCCCTGAAAAACCTCCGTAAGATCCTCCACAAAAACAACAAGTGGTGGAGGATGTTGCTCACAGGAATTATGACTTGAGGTCAATCTCAGTTAATGCCTGAATTTTAATTAATCTGCATTTTACTAAAGCCATGTAATGAGGCAGTTTTCTCAGAGTGAGAAATTAACAGTAGGCTAAGTCCACTCTTCCATAGCATGATCTCTTATTAAGTCAGCTGATTTACATGTATTACTAGCAGATATATTCATTTTCCTCTTTCTTTAATTCTGGAGCTTGAAGACCGTCATACTCTAAAGTGACTGCAATGACTCTAAAGTGACCTCTTCAATAGACTACATACCTGACAGGTACGCACGGCATTCCAAGGGGTTTTCCAAACACTCTCTTCCGTGCTGCATCTTTATTTCATGATCAAGTTTAGTCTATAATTTTTTTTTCAAATACACTATATGTCAAATGTTTTTAATGACTCTATAATAACATAAGAAGCTATTACAGTTTAGCACACTTGTACAGGGCTGCATTACCTTGATGCATGACATGGTCTAAGAGCCCTGGCTACAGTTTTTTTAAAGACGGAGAGAAAGTCACATGTATGAGGAATTAAATCAAGAAAGATCAGTATAAGCTGTGCTATGCCAGTTCCTTGTTTCTTTTCCGTTCTGGTTTTGTTTGTTTGTTTCTGCAAAGAAGGTGCTTTATTTCTCCTTGAGATCTGTGCAATATGAGCATTAAAAGTATCTAATAATAATAATGTAAAGCCTTAACAGAAAAAAAAATCCAGTTGATAGTATGATGTACATTTTGACCTCATACTTTATTCTGAGCATGTTAGGATTTCGGGGTGTTTTCTTGTTGGTTTTTGGTAGCTTGATTTGAACTGTAGAAGTTCATATGCATTTAAAAAAGAGAAAGAATTGTAAAGCTTTTGAATATGTTGCCATTTTCCATCATTGAGTTAATTTAGAAACTAATTAAAAGCTTCACATTTCATATTCATATTTCATAAATTTTCAGTTTATATATCGAAATAAAAGAAAATTTGATTTTTCTTCTCATTAAGATCAGCATTTCAACAGCTTCTTCACTGGGGTTAGCCTTTATGTGATGATTCTAGGAACTGGATACAGTAACATCAGTCTGATTCTCCCTTTGTTGCTTCACTAGGAAGAAATTACATGTCTGTTAAAAAAAAAAAAAAAGTATTTCTTTCCAGAGATTGAAATGAAAAATATTGCTATCAAATAATATGATTAACTGCTTCCTCTAGCATTACCGCTGCTGGAAATAAAATTTAAATTATGAGATTTCATTAATAATTTTTTCATTAGTAATTCTTTTTTTCTGTAAATTTGGGAAGAGGTGTTAAAAATTTCACAAAAGACAGGACTTAAAAAGTTGTAGCTCTGAATAGAAGAGACCAATAGCGTAAAAAAAAAACAAAAATGTTATGTCCATTTTGACCAGTGTGACATATTTTTGCTACATATGCACTTTCTCAGCTGCTAATCTCCAGAGCTTTCAACAGTTAAGTTGATGGATGAAGGGAAGAAAGATTGTGTGATAGTCTGGTAATCTGTCCAGAGGGGAAGGGACACTGTCAGTCAGGGTTCAGGTACTGGAAGGGCTTTTGACCAGCCAACCATCTGTACATGTCTAGAAGGCCAAGTGCTATTTTTCCCCACTACTCAGCTCTTGAGAATGAAAACAGCACTGTCAAGATGCATGCGGGCAATGAGACAAAACACTTTTATTTTCTACTGTCATAGAGAACTTTACGGTTTTTGAATGCTTACTATGTTTATATTGTGCTCAACAGACACTTACAGAGTTGTGTAAACACCACCAATACTATTGAAATTAATAGCACCGCTCCCAATTTCACTATCTCCTCCTGCATCCTACACCATTACAGTGCTATTATAGAATCATAGAATTGCTGAGGTTGGAAGGGACCTTTGAGATCATCAAGTCCAACCATTAGCCTACCCTGAAAAAAACACTTCTAAACCATGTCCCCAAGTACCACATCTACCCTTTTTTTAAACACCTCCAGGGATGGCAAATCCACCACCTCCCTGGGCAGCCTATTCCAATGTTTGATAACCCTTTCAGTAAAAAAATGTTTCCTCATATCCAATCTAAACCTCCCCTGACATAACTTGAACCCATTTCCTTTCGTCCTATCACTTGTCACCAGGGAGAAGAGGTCAGCCCCCACCTCTCTACAACCTCCTTTCAGGTAGTTGTAGAGGGTGATAAGATTTCCCCTCAGCCTCCTCTTATCCAGGCTAAACAACCCCAGTTCCCTCAGTCATTCCTCATAAGATTTGTCCTCCAGACCCCTCACCAGCTTCCTTGCCCTTCTCTGGACACGCTCCAGCACCTCAATGTCCTTCTTGTAGTGAGGGGCCCAAAACTGAACACAGTACTCAGGGTGGGGCCTCACCAGTGCTGAGTACGGGGGATGATCACTTCCCTAGTTCTGCTCACCACACTATTCCTGATACAGGCCAGGATGGTGTTGGCCTTCTTGGCCACCTGGGAACACTGCCGGCTCCTATTCAGCTGGCTGTCCACCAACACCCCCAGGTCCTTTTCTGCCAGGCAGCTTTCAAGCCACTCCACCCCAAGCCTGTAGCACTGCATGGGGTTGTTGTGACCCAAGTGCAGGACCCGGCACTTGGCCTCGTTGAACCTTATATCGTTGGCCTTGGCTCATCGGTCCAGCCTGTCCAGATCCCTTTGCAGAGCCAACCTACCCTCAAGCAGATCAACATGCTTAATGTCATCTGCGAACTTACTGAGGGTGCATACGATCCCCTCATCCAGATCATTGATAAAGATATTAAAGAGAACAGGCCCCAGCACCAAGCCCTGGGAGACACCACTTGTGACCGGACACCAATTGGGTTTAAGTTCATTCACCACTGCTCTCTGGGCATGGCCATCCAGCCGATTTTTTACCCAGCGAAGAGTACACCTGTCCAGGCCGTGAGCAGCCAGTTTCTCCAGGAGAATGCTGTGGGAAATGGTGTCAAAGCTTTGCAAAAATCCAGGTAGATAACATCCACAGCTTTTCCCTCATCTACTCAGCAGGTCGCCTTGTCATAGAAGGAGATCAGATTTGTCAGGCATGACCTGCCTTTCACAAAACCATGCTGATTGGGCCTGACCACCATGTTCTCCTGCATGTGCCATGTAATGGCACTGAGGATGATCTGCTCCATGACCTTCCCAGGCACCGAGGTCAGACTGACCAGCCTATAATTCCCTGGATCCTCCTTCCGGCCCTTCTTGTGGGTGGGTGTCACATTTGCCAACCTCCAGTCAGCTGGGACCTCCCTGGTTAGCCAGGTGCAAAGTGACCTGGTGAACAGTTCCACCAGCTCCTTCAGTACCCTCGGGTGGATCCCATCTGGCCCCATAGATTTGTGCACTTCCAGGTGCTGAAGCAGGTCCCTCACCATTTCCCTTTGGATTACAGGGGCTTCATTCTGCTCCCCATCCCTGTCTTCTATCTCAGGGGTCTGGGTACTCAGGGAACAACTGGTCCTACTGCTGAAGACTGAGGCAAAGATGGCATTAAGTACCTCAGCCTTTTCCTCATCCTTGGTCACTATGTTACCAGCCCCATCTACTAGAGGACAGAGATTATCCTTAGTCCTCTTTTTTTTGCTAATATATTTATAGAAACTTTTTTTGTTGTCCTTGATAACAGAAGCCAGGTTTAGTTCTAGCTGGGCTTTGGCCCTCCTGATTTTTTCCCTGCATAGCATCACTACCTCTTTGTAGTCCTCTTGAGTGGCCTGCCCTTCCTTCCAAAGGCCATAAATCCTCTTTTTTTCCCTAAATTGCCACCCTAGCTCCCTGTTCAGCCAGGCCGGTCTTTTTCCCAGACGGTTTGTCTTTCAGCACATGGGGACAGCTTGCTCCTGTGCCTTTAAGACTTCCTTCTTGAAAAACATCCAGGCTTCCTGGACTCCTTTGCCCTGGAGGACTGCCTCCCAGGGGACTTTATCAACCAGGCTCCTGAAAAGCCCAAAGTCCGCCCTCCGGAAGTCCAAGGTAGCAGTTCTGCTGACCCCCCTCCTTGCTTCACCCAGAATTGAAAACTCTATCATTTCATGATCATGTTGTAGGCTGAACCATAGTTGTGGTAGCATGATAGGTAATTAATTCCCCAGACGAGTCTCCTGCACATCCTGCTGACCATGCTTCCACGTTGGTTGGAGTTAGATTGACACTCTCTTTTTGGCTGGAAGTTGTGTATGACCTCCTGCTCATACAGAAACACTAGTGCCCAACAGCAAGGGCTCGCTCTTCTCGCCGTCAGGGAGTGAAAAGCATTTCTCTCCTCTGCCGACATACCTACTTTTATGGTATTACACGTCTAAGCTGTCTGTGTAGCCCTAGCATTGGTCCTCATTGCATTCCAGGTCCCTCAGACCAGAGGCAAATCTAGTACTCCTTCCCCCACCCTCCAGCCTACAGCCTGGTCTCCTCTGGTAGGAACTGAAGGTGCTGGAGTCACACCTGAGCTGTAGGATGCTCCAGCCAGCTCCCACAACAGGGCCAGGCAACCTGGGCATGTCACACTGTGCTGCCACAGGTCAACACAGATGTGAACTTTGAGGCCTTTGTCCCATAGATAACTGACATTTGTAAAAGGGCTCCAAAATGGGAGGTGGGGGAAGACAAGCAGACTTGTACACACGCACACACACACATACACACACACACGCACACTGGGATCAGATTGTTTTCAGGGGAAAGCAGCCTAGGAACATACAGTTGGATAGTGGTTGTAACTCAAAGCGCTGTAGGGAGGTATTGCAGCAAAGCACACCAGCTTACGGGGGCTTTAATTCTGCTCAGTAAGAGGAATGTGAGTGAGGGATATCAAAGGGAGCAGAGAGCCATATTGACATCTATCCTTTTACAGTTGTAATGATGAAATACACCCTTGTGCAGCAATGGCTTATATGCTGTATACAACAAGGCAGCGCCTGGGAGATGAAGGACTACATTCCCACGTAGATGGGAAAACGACAATATTTTTTCAACATGGTAATTGGGAAATCTGTACTTCTTCTTGGGAAGTTGTACCTTGCAGAATTGGCATAAGGAATGCATCTCAATATACCACTGAGATTATGTGTGAAACAGAAAGCTACTGCAGCTTTTTTTTTTTTTTTTTTTTTTTTTTTTTAAATCTGTGTAAACCAAAGTTAAGATATGGAAAATGTACAGAAAATGTGAATAAGTGTCCTTGTGCCCAAAGTAAGGAATACTAACAGAAAGGACTTCAGAGAAGCACATAAACACAGGACTATCATTTACTGGGTCTCTCTCTTCCAAGAAAAATAAAATCTAGAATGAAATATGATTGCAGGCACCGCTTCAACGCCACATAGCCTGTTCTGTCCTGCCCTGGTTCCTGAGAACAGTACCATTTCCCTGAAGAAAGGGGCATCTCTCTAAAGAGATAATACCACTTCTCCCTGATGTGGCATCAAAAGAAAAGCCAATGAACACGAGATGATGCTAGGGAATGCAGCACAGAAGAAGTTAAGAGGCAGGAGAGTAGGAAATATCTTTGAGGGGAAAATGAGCTTTTCTTGTGCTGCATCTCTGCATGATCTTCATCTGTGAGGACATTCACAACCTGCAGATTTCCAATAAGTGACACCTCACAACAGTATTGTAAATGTGGAATATGTTAACTCTCTAAAACTTACTGTTGGGAGGAAAGCGATGTTCATTATTGCCAGAAAAAAACTTACGTGCTGATCTATCACTCAGTTATTTCTCATTTTTCATTCAATTAAAACGGGCCCCATATATATTTTAGCACAAGCAAGGCCAGACAAACACTCCCATGTACAAACACAAAAATATATGTATTTTAATTTTCATTTGGTCATATTTTATTTAACAGAATGTCATTCTTCCTCAGTAACCAACAATGATTTAAAGTAGTAGTACTCTCCAAAGCAGCCCATTGATCACAGAGAACTGATGGTACTTAAATATACAATATAAAGAGTGACATGTTTCACAAAGTTGCTTAATCTTCAGATTTTAGGTTGGAACACAACAGACCAAAAAGTAACCATCTTACTAGGTCCAAGAATAAAATTCAAACTGACAACAAGTTGTGAAAAGAGAATAGTTATTGAAACTATACATAGAGAGAACATGATTGATAGACTTGTCCTGGCTTTACAAATCTCAGACCCCCTGAGTCCTAACAGTACTAAACTGAGAAACAAACAAACAAATTTTATCCTGAGGATACAAGCACTGTTTGCAAATTACTCCTGTAATTTAATTTTTGAATTATGGTGCTATAGTATTTTCCATAAGGCTCCAAAGTAGATCGTTGCATGCGGAAAATATGTATTCAGTGGTTACTGCTACACAAGTACTACAGATCACGAGAGCCTTAAGGCACGGATAGCCAATCTAGCAATTTTAGATGACACCATGACTAGCTGTTAATCATTATCCTCATAACAGAGTTGTATTAATAGATTACGTGAGTGCTTTGACATTTGCATGAGTGCAGAATCAACAGTTAGCACAAGTTGTGCACAACCTTCACTGGGACAGGAGTCCTTCCATAACCTGCTGTTGCTTAAATGTTGGGGCAGTAGTCCCTACCTGAAGAATGATAACTAACAGTCAGGGGAAGGTAACATCTTAAATCACAAGAGTTGTCTCAGATGACCGTCTATCTACACCTGTGCAGGCTCCCAGCCAGAGCCTCTTTTGTATTCCTCTATGATGAGGTCAGCTGTTGCTCTCATTTTCCACTTCACCCTGTTACCAGAGATTTGTATGAGGGAAATATTTAAAACAGTGGTCCTCAAGCTCTAGTCTGCAGATTATGAGGGCGTTGGGGTTTTTTTTACAGCTTTCTCCAGTTATTCATAGAAAAAAGTACATACAGAAGACAGGATGTTGTTGAATGCAAGAGCGTAGGAGAAGAAAGGATGCAGAGCTGGGTAAGTTTTGTAGGACACATTTCACAAAACAGTCCTTAGGGTGAAAGAGCTAGAGAACCACGTGATTTAAAAGGGACATTATTGTCAAGTTGAACACTAATTAACTGCAAAACATTTTTTTTTAAATAGTGTCAGACATTCTATATGTGCCCCTCTGAATATATTCATAGTTTTAGAATCACATGTTCTACTATTTAATTCCTTCTGCCACTGATGCATGAAAGATGCACATGAACCTCAGGGAAAACCATATTTAAGGGAAAGTGATTATACACTAAGTCTCATCAAGGACACAGTGCAACCAAACCCTGAAACTCTTTAAGTTACCATAATCTTAGGCATTACTTGTAACAATCACCAATTTAATATTTTTAGACATTAAGTGTAATGCTTAAAGTTGTCAGTTTCCTTTAAATCATCCCCACTCTGAGTGACTAATGGCTACGATTAACATCACCAGCAGAACTGCTTAAAGACACAGGACACAGATCACCAGCTACAGCTCGGAGGCTGCATAATTAGCACAAGACACGGCGGTGCGCCGGGAAGATCCCCGCACCACTTACACTCACAGCCTTCTACACAGCGTAGGCGCCGATACTGATGTCAGGGCATGACAGGCTTTAATCTGAGCAAGCGCTGAATTCTCCCACGAAATTATCTCTGCGGCAGGGACTTGCGGAACACATGCCTGCCTTCTCTTCCTCCAGACAGGTTGGTGAACGTCACCTTTCCAGCTCCTGTGTGCTACGTGATACCCACATCCCAAGAGCCACTGCGGAAACAGCAGCAGCGGAGGCGGTTCAGGCCTGGCATATACATTAGGTTTAAATATATCGAAACCAAGTTTGTGTTGGAAAGAAAGAGGTTCTCTCTCCTTTCTGATGACAGAGGTGTGGTGGGGTTTGTAAGTCCTCTGTTATATTACAGAGCAAGTGAAAGCCTCCCGCACCATTAGATTAAAACGATTGATCAGTTCACTTCAACTCCTCCTTGTTTTTTTCTCCATAGGCCTCCCACCTTCCCTTACGGGCACGCGGCACCTTTCCTTGTGGGCATGCAGCTCCTTTCCTTCTCTCCCTGAATGACTTCTTCGGCCAGGGAGGACACAGCATTTCACATATTCCTTCAGGTACCACGTCTGAGCCAGCCCAGGGCCCATCTCCAGGTGAGGATCTGGTGGCATGCACTGATCCGTTAAACCACGTTGAGCTACTGCCCCTACAGTTTCACATGGCAACTCAAGCATTTTCTAAAGATTTGGGAACCTCCACCATGGCCAAACAAGGTAGACCATGTGAAAAATGGGAACTCTGCTCATAATGCAGATGGGGGACACAAGATAGGCTACTGATTCACTCCTTGGAAGTGTTCATACAAGTTCACTCAAATCATTTTTACAATTTATATGGCTTTCCACTGCAGGCTTGTGTCTGATTCTTATTTTAATTCTTGTGTTCTATCAACTTCTATTATCTTTTCCACAGCTTTTTTCTCCCCTTAAATTTTTATTAGCCAAGGGATCCCATTTGAGATAACTGCCTTTAGGCACTGCTGTGTGTTGCCGATGATGCGACAGCCTCTTTAAGGAATCACAGCAGCATTTCCATATCAAATACAAATCCTAATTAAACCCCACCATTTGTCTGCTGCAAATTGACAGATATGTCAATTCTCTGGAAGTAAATTCTCTGCTAACAGCAAAAGGAAGCTTTGTCACACCTTGTTCTAAGTGACTGATTCAGAAACTACAGAGCTGGCTGACCGCGGTCCCCATAGACAAAATACTTTGGCCGTGTTTTAACAAAAATGTGTGCCATAAGAAAGCATTGGCATCTTCCCTTGGAGGTCTCTCTATTTTGCCTGTGTGCAGTGCTTCCCCTCCATTTGGATTCCACAGTGATATCATTAACTCATAGTTTGAACTTATGTTTTGAATTTACTGCAGAAACTTCTCTTTTTTTCTCTTTTTTTAAACTCTTATCATGTGAGTCTGACATGTCTGTTATCAATCAAAGCAGTTTACACACACAAAACCCTGGAGAACGAGTGACAAAGTAGTGGGAGCTTGTGACCTATGTTTGAACTTCACCGCTGCCCAGCATACCTCAGGTTGTTATTTTTTAACAACAAAATCACTTTGCAAATTGTGCAATCCAACAGGGGTCAATATCATTTTGTGGCAACAGACCCATATGAAGGAAACAAATTAAGATCCCAAAAGCTGATAGGCAAAAATTCCCACACAACTGAAAGCGAAATGCAGACTGAAGGTTATGTCCAAGTCAACGTGCTAAAGACAGACTCCTGACACAGGATCATTCAAGGTCACAAGGCAATACAGGAGGTGGGGTCCTATCTACGCAGCCTGCACTTTCATTAGTGGTTACTTAAGCAAGCCTCTAAATAAAATGTCAATGTTCCTGGTATAGTTAATGGGAAATAAGTAGCTTTCAAGGCCCTCAAAAGGAGATCCTCTGAGACCAAGTTCAGAATTCTTTACTGGGCAGCCAAGATTTCCTTTTCGGGGTCTTCAGAGTAAACTACTTTTTGCCCCTCAATTATACAGGGAAGAAAGGCATTTCATTTGGGGGACATACTCCTTTTTTACCATTTCCTCAGTGGAAATGGCAAAATGTACATTCAGATTTAACACCACAGGAAAGGAGATCACCCCTAGTTTGTAAAGGTCTCATGGTAAAACGTTTGGGTAGGTTTCCAAAGAAGCTAGGCGTGACTGAATCAACAGCCAGATCAAAGTGCCATTTTTTCCGTATATAAACACAATGTGTCTTCCATTGAGATTTTAATGTCTCTAACTGGCCCTGTTTGTGTTTTGCTACCTGAGAAATCGGATAACTATTATTTTCTTGATTTCATAGTGTGCTTTGAACTTCGTGGACAAAACTACTATTCTCAGCACCCCAAATACATGCTCATAAGCTACTTGCAAAATGCTTTTCTTTCGAAGGACACGATACAGCTAGCCACATGATTAAGTGATTTTTCAGTACAATCCTTCGAGACCTTTCCTCTTGCCTTTCACACTGATATTTATCTTCCAGATTTGTCCTGGTACCCAATGCTGTCGATAGCTCAGCAGGACATTCTCCACAGGCAAACAAAGATTATCAAAGTCAAACTCAATGCCCCTCTCAAATCCTATTTTAATACTCTAAACAAAATTCTGAAGCCTAATTTTGAATTCTTCTCTCTTCCATGCTCTTTCAAACATGACTTTTTCAAAAATCTTGACAAATATATACACTGATAATAACAGAAACAATGGAATAACAGGGATATGACCAAAGCTTATTGCAAAGTGTCTCCTATGTATTCTATATGGTAGTTCTTATGATGCTTGGCAAACTTTTAATTTCCCAAACAGAACAGGTAAATAATAAAATGCATGAATAAAATACTGTCAGGTTACAACTTTGTCAGGTAATGTGCTTAGGCTTTGCTGTGACTGTGATTAAATAATACAAAGAGCATTCCATGCAAGGTATTGATCTAAAACAATTCTTTAAGAGAGACATTAAAGCGAATCTGCTCCTTCACATATCCATGACCTCTTGAGGTCCCTTCTACTCCTGTTTTCTTTAATTCCATGTTTAGTTTACGTATGTCTCTACAAATATCTTTTGTGACTAGGCATAGCATGTTTGTCAAGTGCAAAACATCTTTTTAAATATGCTACACAGTAAATTTACATTTCTGTAAAGACATCTTAAAGCTATTTTACAACTAATAACTATTGGGAGCTTGTGTATTTGTTGGAGCTTAGTGGGACTGATTGCCTGTCTTTATAAAGCCAGGAGACTATTGACATCTCTGATTACAGGAGGAAGCCTTTGGGCATGGAAGTTTCCATAACTTTTCCATGTATTTTTAAACATTTGTTTCATGGAAGAGACATCATGTAAGGGGACATTTTTAGATCTTGCCAAAGGCCTGAAACTATCATTTTTTACAGTTTTTTTTCTCCTCCTTTTTTTTTTTTTTTTTACCTAGTTGCTTGGACAGGTGTATCCAGTTTTTCCACTAAGTTCCTCATATTGCAGGATTTTTTTTTATATGCACATTGGCATGCATAATTACAAGGTTTATTCTACCCAATACACAAAAAAGGTAAGAAATTAAGAAGAATTCCTCCCAAGCATTTGAATTCTATTTTTAGCACTTCAATTCTGCTATAAAAATTAGACATCAATTCCTATGACAATAAAGATTGGAAAAAGTTTTCAGTCCAAATTTAATCTATTAAAAATTGTCCTATCTATAAAGATTTTCTACAATAAGCAAGGGAAACGTAGAAACCCTTTATGTACCCTGATATGTAAAAATGAAATGCCTTTAAAGAATATTGAGAGCACGTAAAGGATAATTATTTTTCTTAACCATTTTCACATCCTTATCCAATGTCACAACTGCAGTTACCACTGCCAGAATTTGCTTCAGCAAAATAAAAGCTGCAGCCAAGAAGACCCAACTCTTTAACAGTGAGGGTCTTATTGAAAAAGTAGTTTTGTTCTCAGCAAAAGATGAGGTCCCAGTTAAACTATAACATATCCTACTTTCACGTTCTGGAAAGAATATATTAATACTCATTAACTTGAAGCTGAAATCAGGCATCAGAAAACATTACATAAATTACATAAATTAAGTGCATAAATAAAGGATTTGCAAACAAAACAAATTTATGAGCTTCAAAACAAATTTTAAGCTTCATACAGTTAAGCAGATACACTTTCCTACAAAGATGCTCTGTGGGGATGTAAGAGGCATTTGCATTTTCTGACCAGACAGCTGGTGTACTCTAAAATCAGCATTGTGCTGGTTTACACCAAGGTTTGGCCCGTGTATCCAAAAGCATCCATGAAGATTTTGGATCATCACTGTGTCACAGTTTGCATATATATGGAATACTGACTAAATCCTAAAGCCCTTACAAGGAGAAAACTTCTACTGATGTTAGAGTTTTATCTGATAAGGATTTAAAAATCAGACCGATGGCAATATACTATGCTACTAACCATAAGTGTGGGCATATAAAACATACATTCAAATATGGCACTTACGCAAACCCTAGAGACACATCTCACCTATTCAGCATGATGTTACAAGGTGTGTGAAAAATAGTACTGAATAAAATAGTATATAAGGATTCATCGAGCTTTCAAGTCTCTCAAAGCACAGAAGTAGTATTACAACAGTTTCTACTACTGAACACTTGTGGGACAGACTGAAAAGACATTCAGGCTCCCTATCTTTTCTCTTTGCATTTCAGAACACGTATCATGAAAATAGAATCAGGAGAGCAGAAAGGCGATGACTTGTTGAGACAAGTTCCCGCAATGCGATGGCATGTTGGAGCAAACACTATTTTATCATCGCTGCTAATGAACTGCGAAGTAGGAAAGCTTTATCTGTGTGCTGCCTGGGCTAATCAAGGGTGATGCTGGAAGAGACAGGGTTGTCTCAGCCCTGAGAAACACCAAACCTGCCACCACAGGAGTAACAGCTAAACGCTGAGACGACACGCTTCCAAGATTTCACTCTCTGCTCTCTCTTTTAACTCATCCCAGCCTACTAAACCTTACAGCTGCAATTATCTTGGGTGAAGAGAGGTGACCTACAACCAGTGACTTTGAAACTTCAGTGATCACTGAAGTGATGGAAGAAATTCTTTAAACTCTGGCGCTTGGGAGGTGGGGTTGCTGTGAGCTATCTCCTCCACTGTGTGTTCTTAACTAATCCCTGCATTGCCCGGACATGCTCTTACAATACCTCTAACTATTCAGATGTCTCGGTGGGCGCTCTGTGTCTTCTCGCTCTGATTGCAGAGTTACGTCCTCATAAGAAATGACATTCTTGCCTCAGCATACAACAGGCTGCACACACATCAGCCAGCACACAAAGATGACACAGCCCCTGCGTTTCAGCTGATTTACCCAATCCCTAGCAAAACCTGCTGCCCTTTTGAGGTAAAATGTATTTCTCTATTATGGCACATGTTCAATATATACAGTTACATTACAACCAAAACAAAAGTGTCCTAAACACATAGGCTGAGATGTTTGACTACAACTTATTCATATTAATCCTTACTTGGAATGGGATGCTGTTGTTCTATGGAAAGTTTTACTATATTAATAATGACATTGTCTCAATATACAATCTATAATATATCTAAGTACATTGAATAGGTATGATTTCTTGTATAAACCTTCAATTAAATATACCTGTCTAACAATGTCACCTTGTATGCTCGTCCAAGATTGGTAAAAATATATATATGTATCCAGTCTGCCAATGCACAGGATTCCATGATTTAACTTTTAACCTCTGCTGCTTTACTTTGCCATATCGGTTATTACACTGTATTTAGAGGACTATTTTCTCATTCCAAGGGAGAACAGAGTTCCGGAAAAATTCTTGATGTGCACACAAAACGCAAGAGAAGTAATTCCAATGTGGCCCACATTACAACACCCAGATTAGGGTAACAAGCCAGGTTACTTGCGAACTGCGAATGAAAAGTTAAGGTAGAAACCTCACAGATCCATACAGCCAAACAAAAAGGCTGTCAAAGAGTTGGTTCCAGCTCAGCTGTTATCTTTTTCACAATGCTACATGGTTTATGCTAAATCACAATTCTAAGCCACAACTTTATTTGGGAAATCAGTTGCTACAGTTAGGAAATATTCGACTGATTACAGCATCTCCAAGTTCTTATATTCCCTCCTTATCTTTGCACACTACATGAGCATTGCAGAGAGAAAACAAAACAGCAGTCAACACACTAGCTGCAATATGGCTTCCTATGAGAAGGGCAACATTTAATTGGCTTTGATATTTTTCCTTGTCCAGTACGTGTTTCTCTGTGTGTATATGTGTGCATGTGTGAGCGCACACACGTTTTCTTCTCTTTTTTATGGTGCACTTCACTGACATTTCCATAGCATTTGTTTACCATAACTTACAAAGTCAAATTGGAGGATTATATTGTATTTACAAACAAGTTGGCACTTACAGAATAAATTACTGATTCCTCTTTATTTTTGATTTCATTTTATTTTCCTTTTTTCTCCTCTTCTTTTTCACCCCAGGGCATCCAGAATTCAGGCAGAATAGCAAAACCGGCTGCCTGCTGCCATTATGCTACATTAACATGAGTAAATAGGATTCCAGCTGGTACGCGCTTTCCCAATGGTTCGCTTGCTGCTGAGAGGCAGTGCCTTCCACCTCAGTTCATGTCCGACGCTCAGGAACTGCTAGTCAAGTGAAAGCAAAGGCTGCATGTTTTCTTCCTCGTTCTTATCCATGCGTTTCAGCACCCCAGGATCCACAACCGACTGAGACCTGCAGAGGGATAACACGGTTATCTGACATTTCTAGATCAAGAAAAATGAGGGTAAACCTCAGCTTTCTTTTGTTTATTTTAATTGCTGCCAGGGCTTAAAAATAATGGGATAGCATTACCCGAGCATCTGATCATTGCAAATGGTCAGAAAATACCCTCATGGAGCGATGACATGGTTTTAAAGGGCTCCGTGCTGGTTTGTGGATATAGGAGCAAGAGGTGGAATAAGGCGGATCTTTTCTTCAGTGAAGCAGTGAGACGGAGTGCATCCTCAGCACACAACAGAGGGCAAACCAAGCTGTCTTTTGTACTGACTTGAGCACTGACCCTCTCTACCAGAAGGTTATATGGCACCAGGCTGGTAAAGAAGGTACAGTTCAGCCACCCAGCTGGCTAATGGCACGCTGCAATTAGTGGCATGTGTTAGCTGGAAGCACAAGTTGCTCCGTTTCTGAATAGCTCTTTAACGCAACAGTGCGAGCTCCTAAGCCAACCCTAGGGAACCCTGCCATGGACGCATCTGTCAAACTCACTTATCAGCTCAACTGAACAGGGCTGAGAAGGACGGTAAAGGCAAATTCAATAATGATCATAAGATTTCTCCAGATTCCCTGATTCAGCACAGAAGCATAACACTGGTACTGGTGCCCTGCAACAGCTATGCGTGAGGGGAAAAGAGGAAACAAATCTCAACCTCCAGCAAAATCAAAATGCTCCATTCAAAACAAAGTCCAAAGTGTTAAGATGGGGGTCTTACATGACCTATGTCTCAGCTTGTCAAAAAGCAGGCACTTCAGGGAACAGTAAAAGAAACCCTTGTTAGATGTTTCCTTTAGTGAGATGAATCTCATGCTAGAAATACATATTTCACTTCTTTTCTGTAAAGATTTGAGATGGCTAGAGCATGTGTACAACTCTACAATGCAGGCATCTATTTTCGGTCAGTGGGAGCACACCGTGACTGCAGCATTGCTACAGATTTGCCCATTTGGAGAGCTACGGCACAGAGAAAAACCTTTACAAATTCTGACCTTTCGTAAGATAAACGTACGGAGTCAATCCTGCACTCTTACAAACTGGCATCATCCACTGAAAACAACAAATGAGGCTGATAGCAGGAGACAATATGGTCTTTCTCAAAAAATCTAAAGAAAACCTTCAAAATCACAATAAAACACATCTGAGTTAAAACCTAGGTGAAAACTTTAAACACAAGGATATTTTCTAATAACACCACATTCTCTTACTAATGCCAAAATCATGAAAATTAGCTTTAAAATCTGATGGTCTCTCTTGTGATAAACATAATTAATTTTTTTTAATTAAAACTGTACAATAACCTTGATCTAGAACGCTGGTCAGTTCCTCAGGCAGAAAGCTAAACCACTGAATTAAAAATGCTTTTTTAAAATCTTCACACGGTACCGTGACAATGCAAAGCTGATTGAAAATTTGCTGGTCGGAAGCTGTACTCCTGGAAAATCAAGTTCATCAAGATAAAAAATGCTGTGGAAGCATACTAATTTCAAAGGATTCCAAGTGAATATAAGTACTAATAGAAGACTGAGCTTTTTCCTTCACTGCCAATGTCTGAGCAGCCAAGGTTTCCAGTTGTCATCTGGGGAAGCGAAGGTGAGCCAGAAAGGCTGCAAACCTGGCTTCAAATTCCCAGTGAAGCAGTTTTGGCCATAAGTTCCCAGGGCCTCTAAACTCTCTGATGCCAAGGCAGATGTGAAAATGAAACTGCACAAAACCTGATCTATGGGTTGTAAGCTCAGGACCCTCAATGCCTTGAAGAAGAAGGAGAAATAGTTTTCATTCAGTTTTAAATCAGCATTTACTGCTATGTTTCATTCCATTCAGCAGCAATTCACGAATGAAGATATGTAAAAAGAAAAACATTTGTGTAAGTCTATGGCACCTTCTAGCTACATCTCCCAGATAACTTTACAGACATTACTGAATAAATTTTCACAAAACACGGTAGGACAGAGTTGTACCACAAAGTCCCATTGCAGAGGTGAAGAACCAAAGCCACACACAGATACTCTGCAAAGCTGATCAACACAGACATCTTGCCTGCGGGGTTAGGTGAGAAGAGGATGCAGGTCTCCAGCTGGGTGCTTCAGCCATGAAAGCCACGGGTGGACACAGCCATAGGCTAAACACAGCTGCCGAGACAGCTGCAACGGTGCCACCTGATGTGAACACGTTCTCCCCAGAGGTCTGTGCTACAGGTGGGATTAATTGCTCCTTATCCCCACCACCCTCCCCACGACCAGCCTTCCTTTCAAGTAGAGGTCATCCACTTCACCAAAAGTTCAAGGAGATCTGGACGAATGTCAGTGGTTCCATAAGGGGGGCAAAAATGAGTAACAAAGACATGAATTCGCAGCAGGATTTTGGTTTAAGAAGGATACTCTTTCAGAGCAATGAACTCATTTTAAAATGGCAAGCCAAATTAAACAAGATAATTGTTGGACATCTGCTAGACACTTGTGAAATTTGTTCTAAGAAGTTAAGCACTTTTCATTGACTTACTGTCACAGATTTTTATATGTTAAAAACCTTCTTCTGCACTAACATGCCATTCTGAGTCTGGTTTTAAACTGAGAGAAACAATCCATCAGGTGCCAAATAGCAGTTAAATTTAATTTTTAATGAAATAGAGTTTATCTGTTTAACTTCTCTATTTCTGCTGTTTTAATACAGTCTGTGCACTTAATACATCGAAGTCTTAGGACCTTCTGTCCATCTTACTACCACTCCCTTCTATTTGGTACTAGCACAGTAAGTCTACTTAGTACTTTTTCTATCCAACAGCAGGGAAGGAGGATTCCCACAGGTGCTGCAGGTATGCTAACTGGAAAAGAATGCAAAGAGGGTGAGGAAACTTCAGTTCAAAATTATGTAGACACAAATTTCAACATGCTTATTTTCTGCAGTATGTCTCCTACTGGTTCAGCTAACCCAGACTGAAAGAATGTCAATTTGAAGCTTACACTGAAAACTAATTCGGCATGAAGGATTTTTCAAGCACAAGTTAAAAGAGAAAAGAAAATTGTTGAGAAAGAATGAAGAATCTGGTCAATCCACTGTTTTTCCATTTAATAATGTGCTTGCCCGGGACAGTCTGGAGAAGTCTGCTCCGAAGGGTCTTGTCACAGGCCTTCTCTTGTCACAGGCCTTTTTTGTTGCATCCTTGGATGAAGTAATTTACTTTCGTGACCTCATTTAGCAACGTAAGACTTCTGCATTTCAGCTCTTAAATTCCACCCTTCTCTCCAAAACCGCTTCTCTATTGTCCCATAATTCTTGTACACACGCAAATCATATATAAATGTATTGCTCACTTTTCCCCTTCCGCTGTCTCTTTGCTGTCCCATTTGCCCCATTACTTGTGTTAATTGAAACTTTGTCATATGGCTTCAGGACCTTTTTTAACTTCTCCTTATCCTAGTTCATTCACATCCCATCCAGTCTCTTGCTATTTCCTACTTTCAATGCACTGTAGGTTTTTTTCAACACAAAATCTTTATACTTCACTGCTTTTTTTTTTTTATTCCTATGGCTGTCTCCTGTTGTCTCCTCTCTATTTCCCCAAAAATATCTCCCTTTCCAACAGCACCATCCTCCCCAGTCTATGCAACATTTTCCAGCCAAAATCATCTTCCTGGCTGAGTTGTCTGAAAATACTTCATCTTGGTTGATCTGCTTCCAGAGTCTCTCTCCCTTTTGCATCAAATGCCATCTCCTGAAACTGAATTCTCAGCTTAGCATATCATGACTTAACTTTAATGACTTTATGTATTGTTTTCTACCCTGTTTGTTCTCTTCTGATTCATTGCTGGGCCTACCCCTTATGAGCTGCACTCTGACTTTTGCTGCTGTGCTCAATCTTTTCTATCACCCTGCTGTAATCTCTCCTCTTTCTCTTTTACTGTCCCGGCGAGGTGGGACCAGGTTCACCCCTCCCAAGTGAATCACCTCACTGCTTCCATAGGTACTGGAGAGGTTACTAACCTCTCCCTAGAGTTTACTTGATTTTGAATGGTAAAATGCAGCAAGCAATTATACTGTATCTTCTCAAAGAGAATAATATCAGAATGCCAGGATGTTTGCCAAACTCGCGTGTAACAGTTGGCATTGATTTTTGTCCTGGTTCTCCTCATTACACTTTCTCATGTTGCGTGCAGTCACTGTGACTGACAGTTCAGATGCTGTAAATGACCTGGCACCTACAGGCTGGTGGACATCAGGCACTGGGCTATGAGAGAGAGGAAGGTAAGAGTTATCATCACCACCACCCAGCTGGATAATTGGCCTCAACTGACGCTCTGCACCGAGGCTCATTGCAGCTAGCACTGTCTCTCCAATACGTAGCATAGGGTGGGGTGGGATATCAGCTTATTCCAAACACAGTACTGTATTCACTGCCTATATGGCACTGTGAAAATAATTAGCTGCACTGAGCTCACAACTCACATGGGTAATAATCAACACTATGGTCTATAATCAACACTGATCTTCTTAAGAAAGGAGAAAAAAAAAGATCCACTTATATAATACACTGAGGGAACTACCTGCAGCTTCATAAAAGAGAAGGCAAATGTTAACCATATGGCAATACTAGAAGACCACAGTACCTTTAACCCACCTTTTCATGGATTTGGGAGAGAGGTCCTTTTCTATATCCTTTGCAGGAGCGTTGTAGGAGTCCACATTGCATTCGCTGTCATCATCGTATTCATGGTCAAGCAGTGTTCTTGCCCACGTCCCCATGTCATAGGGAGGCAGCATTCCTCCAAACTCTGAAGGCAGGATCTCAGGGTGTATTAACTGATGCAGGCTGTTGAGGTTATTACCATGCAGGAATATCTGTATGTACACATGCAGGTAAAAACAAAGCAGTATCACAAGAATTGACAAAGCCCAAATGACATCATTATTATTAGAGGATATTGTACCGTTTCAATATTCTGGCTGTGTTAGGCTAACAGAGATGGCCACCAAGGCACACACTGCCTCTGCCTTAAGCACAGTCATACTATGTTCATAAACATATGAAGTGCTTAAAGCATAAATGACTTAAAATGTTTGCAGGACAAGGGGCCTAGGAGGGTAAGAACTGTTGTCTGGTAACCAGATGGACTGAAGATTAAGTAGACAGACCACCCATCTCTCACCCATCTCTTGTTATTTACCCTCCCTAATCCTGTGAATTAAATTAAGAACATAAATAATAAATAAAATTAATATTCACCGTAGACATTAAGGAATATATATTGACTTTCAGCATCCAGCCATGAGTTCTATAAATAAGATAAATAGTGCTGTGTAATGGAAACTGCACTGGAAAGATTTTCTTCCTTAATATGGTGGTACTAGTAACTACTATCCATACTTGACAATATATGAAATAAGTAATAACAATAAAATAATTTCTGTGACAACAATGAGGAAATAGTCGATGGACTATTTGATATTTTCCGTCAACGTTTTGGTAGACTGATTTTCACATATGCTTTACATTTATATATATGTATATTAATATGACATATAGGTATATGAATACTTGTATTTATGTTCATGTTTAACTATTGTTTCTCCTCAGAGACCTGGAATGTGTGAAACAGAGCACCTCTGGATTTGGACAGCCTTCTCCCACAGATACTAGGGACCTGCAAATTTTCCACTGGAGGAAAGGCCTGCTCTTGGGTATGGCTACACAGACAGCTCATGGCAGCTACTTCCAGACTAGCAAGTAAGATGGGCAGGATACACCCTTTGGGACTAGGAGCAAGTGCCATGGCACAGTTCACATCCATATGGTTAAACTCCTTTCATCTCCAGAACAAGCTCACCTCATCCATACTGCTCACCGGTCCATGCCATCTCCAAATTGTTCCTGGGCAATGTCTAAGAAAGCACCAGCTGGCGCCGGCCAGTGCCCTGCCAGGAAGTGTCCATACAATTAAACAGTGCCCAACCCTTTTTAATTGACTAGCACAGAAGCAGCCAAGAAGGCAAGGTCGGATGTTGCCTCCTAACAGCTGTATGCTGCCTCTGGTTCCCCACGGGGCAGGCAGGGGTGTGCGCGCAGACAGACGTCAAGCACTATCAATTCACATTCCACTTCACCTTGCAGGGACTCCTCTGGACAGCTATACCCCCAGCATGATTTATCAAGAGTTAAAATCAAAAGGCAGAAAGACAAAAAGACCAAACATATTCTTGTACAGCTTATTTCAGCCCATCTTCCAGTCAGCTGTGGAGACAGGAAGCTTAATATGACCATGCAAACCCAGTAACGTTCTTCCATCTCAGAAAGGAATTCATCCTTGTGTGACAGAACAAATATTAACGGCAGAAGTAATTTGTTTTATGGTGCCTTTCCAACTGAACGTTTCACTTCTTAGCAATTCTTTTTATACATGCTTAGTACTACGTTTACGTGAATATAGCCATCCGTTGCAAATCTACCCTACGTATTAAAAAAATGCAAAATAATTCAGGATAAACACAACAGACAAATAATAAGCCCAATAAAATTCTGAAAAGAATTCTGTTGAGTTTGTGGGTTTTTTCCCAATCATTTGTTCTGTTTCTTATGTTTGGGTTTTTGTAAAGCTGATTTTAAATTTTATGTGCTGGGCATAATTTTCACATTTTGACAGTAGGTTTTGGACTCTAAATTGATATTTAAACAACTGACTACTTTTTTTAGGTTTTCAGTATTGACAAAAACAGTTGCAAAAAGTCAGCGTTTCTGAAAATATATGCCACTGATTCAGGTGTCTAAATAAAAATTTAGATGCTAACTGATAAGGACCCATGTTCAACTGCCTTGTCACTTATTTTTAATGTTGTAACACACCCATGAGCTGTACTTTACTCCTTGGTTATGAATACACAGCACTTGACTTAAAAAGGCCTCATATCTGGCACTATATGGTTCTTTGTTGAAGCTGTAGTCAACGGAGTGCAACTGAATCCTGCAAAATGGGTTTGCATTTGCATATTTATAACAGATATGACATAAAGGGCTTTGCGATCTATAGTTCAAAATCTGTGAATACCAGAGGCCTCTCAAGCATAATCTGTCAGTAAAAAACAGCTAAACACCAAGGGTCGTTGTGGCCTTGTGGACTGTGTTTGAGGAGAGAAAATACAGAGTTGCTTAGAGAGCTGATCCCATTAAAAAAAAAAGGATCATCACATTCTTTGTATTGGCTTTGTACATGATGCTGATTGTGTTTTCCTGGATGACAAATTTCCTGTTACAGAAATAATATCATTCTATGTGCTACGACCACCAAGCTCTAATTTAATTGCACTGATGCAAATGCTGCAAATTCAGCAACATCTCAGAGACTGCTCGTGCTTATGCACAGATGCATGCACACAAATTTCCTTTCACTGGTTTTCGTTCAGATCAGTATTTGCAAACTACTACATACCAGCTGTGTATTTTAGTTCATGCTAATGTCAAGGAAATCACACTAGGAAAGGACTCCATACTCACTACCTCTGTTCTTAAAAGAAAGACACAAATAATTTTAATAGAAATTGAATTGAATTGAATTGAATAGAAACTTAATAAAGACTGTAATATTGACAAGAGTTTTATATAACCCAGGAGAAAGCATATGCTTACATTTTAAAATACAATTAAGTCCACTGCTTGACTGTGTCCTTAAAGGATAATGCTATGCAAATTTCTAAAGCAGTTAAAGATACTCTTTACAGTGCAGATTTAAATACTTTCCAACATGAGCAAGTTGCTATATTGTGTGTATCTACTTTTCTAGAGTGTGATACATCTCCTGACTACAACTGCCAGGTAATAGACAATTAAACAGAAGAATACCCTTTTCCGTGTCTTCTCCTTTAAAAAGGGCCGTATAACTGTGTAGAGGGCATGGATATACCACGGCTGATTGACGAAATGTATTCCTCCAAACCGAGCTGGAAAGCTGTCCTGTATGTCAGGAAAAAAATACATACAATGTGAATAGACTCTTAACAAAAGTTGCAAATGCATCAAACTTTTTTTTTTTTTTTGGCCGAAGGCTTTTATTTTCATAATAAACCTTAAACAAGACGAAATATTCTTCAAAATTGTGGCCTCTCAGTTGAATTCCAACCTTCCAAACCAAGCAGCAACACACCCTGGACAGAGCAGTGAGGAAGCGTGCTGAGACAGCTATGCTATTCAAATAAAGGCACGTCATTTCTAAACTCCAGAAACGCTTTAAACATTTATGATTTGCCCGTAACCCATCTATGCAATCTATTTTTCTCTTTTCCACTTCTACAAATTTTATTCATTTTTAATAGTAATCATCTCAACTCTTCCACTGTCGTTGAAGAGCACTAGAAATGTCCCTCTTGTTTCCACCTTAAAAAGAAAGTGTAAATCTAAAGTACTATTCAAAATGTCTCCAATATTATCCATATTTCATAAAACTAAGAATGCATTAAACATTATGCATAAACCGTTATGCAATATCCATGACAGAAATTCTTGTCACATAGTCAGGGGCCTTCTGGGAGTTTAAATGTAAGGATAGCATTATCTGTATTGAAGCAATGACTTTCCTTTTTCTTGCTGAAAAACACAAGGGGCAGACAACTCACTAGGAACGATTCTGATTTGCATTTTCAATTTCTAAGTCAAGAGAATGTGCCAGAGGGTTTGGCAGTTTGAAGAGGGCAGCCACTCTGTCCTGGAAGGCTATTGCCAAATTCACTGCGTGTCCTCATTTTGTCTTTGCCTGGTTGATCATACACTCAAACAATGCAAAAGCTGCTGCCATCTCCTACGCTGCCTGGAGTTACGGCACTGAGCAAGGAAGCAAGAGGTGTAAACAGGCACGTAAACTGATGTATGCCCTCTTTCGCGTTCACAGGTTATGTCAGAACCTTCTCGGTGTTTAGGTATACAAACTTGTTAAATGAATGGCTTTCATCGCAACCCTTATTCAACAGGTGGTCCACTCTAGGCAACCAGGGTAGTCACTTAGATCAAAACCAGATTCCTCACAGCAGCAGCAATTCCAATCTCTGGCTTGACAATACAGCTACACACAAGGACATGTTTCCCAGCTATACCTCCTTCTCCTCCTGTGCGGATGCACTAAAGGCAGCTTCAGGCCTGTGTCACTGGGATCCGAGGCTCAAGAGGAGGCAATCAAATGGTGAGATGGGGCACTCTGTGCAAATAGATGTATTTTGTCTCCTCTGGAGGCAAGATAGCAGGCCATATCAAAGCATCCAACAGTCTAGATATAATCCACAAAGCACCATTTGAAGCACACTGATTTAAGGTCACACAGCAGACAGAAAAAAATGGCCAAGAAAAAATCATAAGCTGTATCAACCAATCAAGAACTTAAGGAAGGCAGGAACTCTACAAGGAAATCTTTAATTAAATGTTTCCAGATAGGAATGTGCTTTGAAAAAGTGGATGCGACAAGAAACCTCCTTAGTTCTGTGAATGTGTTCAGAGATGTGGGAATAATGAAGCCTGAAGAGGTCACTTGCTCGTCTCAAATGTACCATTCAAATACTGGCAGCCACTCCTGACCCAAGGGGTCTTTACATCAGGGCGCCAAATTGCAACAACTTGGTGGTTACCAGATGAAGTATTTTCCATCAAGGAGGCAATGCTTTAACCATCATCTACAGGGAGGATGACAGCTACAACACACACCACTAACATCTGGCTGGCCACAGCACAACAGTCAATGCAATTAACAGTCTATTTTACAAATTTTCTCCAGAAACGTTTGATTAACAACAGCCTTGAAATAAAACAATCCTGTTGAAAGACTACAGAAACCTCACCTTGCTAAATGCCTAGTTCCTGTCAGCACTGACTAAATGTCAAACAGGATGGTTGATAATTTGACATGTAATTCACCCTGTTCAATATCGTAAATCCCCAAACACCATTTTTGAGAACACATCCTCTGATGTACAAAAGGTAGTAAATTATGTCCCTATCACAGCAATCGAAAAAATCCATTAGGAAGGATAAATGACTGGATGACACCCTAACCTTTAGTTGCAGGAGATACCATTCATCTACAGAAGGTTGTGTTTATTTGGTTTATCATGGCTGCTGCTCCAGCAAAGAGGTCTGGTGCAGCATGCTGTGTACCATGCACAAAAGAGCACACACTAGAGCTGCAGAAGACATCTTTTTCTAGCTCCATCTAGATGTCTTTGAAGATATCTTTAGAGTTAACTCTGGAATGGTAACTGCGTTAAGCCTCATGGGGGTCAAAAGCTTTTTATAACGTAGGCACTATGGAAGACAGCAAAGCAAACCATCCATTCCTGTCTGCATGCTTTCTTGCATGATTTTATAGGCTTTTAAATTAATGTAATGCCTCAAGACTTACACACACCAAGTTGTGAAATGTTTGCTCTTTATTGCTCGGAAAATGTCTCCCACAGAAACTGAGGACAATTTGTGAATGAGAAGATCTCAACAGGCAAACAGCCATGCACACACACAGATTCAGAGCCAAGAGCCAAAGCTATTTGTATTCTGCTGTGGGCTCAGAATGGATGACTTGTCAATACTCAGTATCTTTATAAAGATATTGCACTTCTAGTAGATAAAAAGGAGTATCTTTATAAAGTACCACTTTGACACTTCTACTATCTTTTCCTTCATCTTGGAAACCCTGTACGTGGAGGATCATGAATATATGTGGAATGATCCCCAAATAGAAGATGCCACTTGATATTAAAAGCCAATTTGTCTTAGTGTTTTTCAGCAATTCTAAAGGCATTTTTCAGAACTCACTAAAGAAGTCAGGTATTTATCAATTTCTCTGACTGAACTGAGGTGCCCAAATTCAAGAGCACTTCCTAAGGTGTAATTAGGAACGCCCAAAATTTGGCCCCGGAAAGAGAAAAGGTGATTTGGTCAGAATGATCCTGCATTGTACACAATGCTGGGACTAGAATTCAAAAGCTGCTGAACGCAGATCTAAGCCCCAATCTCAACAGCACCTGGTGAGAAAACAAAAAAGTGGAATAAGCAACTACAGCTGCTGGAGAAACAGGTGTCAGAAGGTTGTCTGGCTCTTCTCAGACGTATCTGACTTCCGCAAGGGGATTTGCCAGACAGATGGCCATCCTACACCAACAGCAGGTATGAATTTCTTCCAAATCATTGATTCTTGTGGGTTTTTTACACAGATTAAGTCACAAGCGTGGTGGCAGTCACAACTGCCTCTGTAGACATATTGCACTTCAGCAGAAAAGCCTGTAACCCATGAATCACATGAATTCTAAGTAAAAGGAATCACATGACTTCTAAGTAAAAGGAATCCCATGCCAGAAAACAGTAAGAAATGGAGATCAGCCATGAAGTGAGCTGTGCATTTGACTGGAAAAGCAATAAATCTGATGGGGTAGGACCAAACCACTAAAAAGAACTAATTCTAGATATACACAGTGTGTGGATTTTTTTAGCATTCACAATAGCCTCTGTTTATGCAGCAGAACACAACCTAAGCGTGCCTCTGATGTACACAGTTTGGGACACGGCCACGCCACAGACGCGAGCAAGCAGGTAGTTACTATTAGGGACCACAGTCCTCGTGATACAAGACTTACAAGCGACAATTAATAGTGGGCTGCCAAGGAAGAGGTAGACCCCTACACTACTGTTTGCAGGACTGAGAGACTACCCATGCACGGCAGTAACTGACCCCTCCTCTAACATCTATAAGTCAGCGTTGGAGAACAATCCCAAGCAAACTGCCTCACTGGGTTTCCACATCTGATGACGTGGTTCTGCTCACTCACAGCACAGCAGTTTTACCTCTCTGTCACACATAACTTATACGACCTATCTCCACAAACTTCCTCTCCAAGGACCCTTGGCACATGCTAAGAAGTCAGGTTTCTTATTTGCTGGGCACCCCATGCCACCCTGTGCTGCACTCAGCCATCACCTGAGCCAGCTCTCAGGGTTCCATGGAGGGTCCCACTCTCCGCTGTGGCCAGCAGAAAGCCTTACAGCAAAACCAGTACATGACATTTTCAACAATACCTAGGAGAGGAAAGTGCCAAATTCCTCCTGAAAAATCAGTGTAAGTCTTCTTAGTGGTGTCAGAACTGTTATCATAGAGATTATAATAAAAATGGTCCATCTTTCTCATCATTACCAAATGCAAAAAAATTAAAGAACTTCATAAAGCCCACAACATTCTCCACACCTTGGGTATTCTGCCTATGTCTAAACCTCTGAAGTTTACTTTTAAGGAATTAGCCCCCCCCAGCTGAAATTAGTACTGGAGTCAAATTTGTTCGTACAGCTCTTAGAAGTGTAGTCTTAGAAGCTGCTGGGATCGCTGTGCGCCCGAAAGCGCACTGGCAGCCCAACCACATCAGGGCTTCACAAGCGTGCTGCACATCACCTGCAAATAGCCCATCTGGAAACACCTTGCCAAGTACTAACACTGTAAGAGTGCTTGGGCACGTATGCTCTGGGGTCATGTTTGAGCATTTTCCGCCCTTATGGGCAATGAAACTGTTTCGGTGGACAATCTAGAGGCATCTATCAAAGCACTGTCTAGACAAATATAATGAACACACTCACCCACTTTACTTAAGGCTGCGTTTGAGTGCTGTGATGAATGCAGGCTGTAGCATCTGCAGGCGACAAGAGGCTACGGAGTCAAAACTGTGAAAACTGTATCTTCCTAACAAAAATTACCAGTTCAAAGATAGCATATTAAATAAATATCTTAAATGTCACTTAAGAGTTATTCCTGAAGATAACAAATTCAGGTCTCCTCCAGCTATTCCAAAAAGTCAAGCACTTCAGGGAGAAAAAAAAAATCATTACGATGAACCAAAACAGTACCTTCATAATGGAAGGCTCCACTAGAAAGACACTGAAACATTCTGTCTGATGCAAGATGCACCACGACTAATTTTAATTTTTAGCATGTTAAAGAGGAAACTATGGAAAATCACAGACAGAGAAGGCTGTGATTAGAAGGAATATTTCACTTCCTTAACACTCCAAGAGTTGAATTACTAGAGGAACCAAGAGCCACTGCCATCCACGTCAGGAAAGGAAAGCCAAGTCTTGCTCCCAAACTGTAACTTTCACTGAAAGTATGAAAGAACAAGACGTTCCTAATACCAAACTTCCTGCAGGCATCCATCCACGACAAAGGTAATTGCAGTGTCCCACAACAAAATAACTTGTGTGTCAAGACTGATCACCTGCGCTCAAGGCATGACCTTAGACTGGGACCCTATCCAGTGGTACGGGAGGACGATGAAGAGACTGAAAAGTGAATCTGTGGAGTCTAAAAGAATTTTTGATTCTTTTGTTTATGAAAACAAATACTGGAAGGCAGATGCTACCTATAAACACACTAGGGAGAATAAAGAATGCTGACACCCAAACAAATGAGAACAAGCCCACCATGAACACAGCTAGACTGGAAACTGGTAGACAGCTTTGAATCATCAAACATCCAACAAGTCTGGAGGGGAAATAAGCAACCTAACTCATTTTGAGACAAAGTCTACTAAATTATGAGGGAGCCAAGCTTCAGGTTGTCTGTAACAAGAGGAAACTTCACCTCTGTCCCTCTGCATTAAAGCTCTTTAAGATTCAGATCCAAAAAAATTTTCAGGTTTCAATGGTGGTGAAATTTTGCTTGATTCCTGGAATATCTGCATTAGTGATTTTCCTCTGTAAGACTATGACGTTGTTCTCTCCTAGCTTGAGCTTTTCATTTTTATTAAACAATGTTGAACCATTTCTAAGACAAACAAAAAGTGCCCAAATAAATTTTTGTTACTGCGTTCAACCAAAAGAGCACTACCTAAAGGCAAATTAACATCATTCAGTGACATTCCTACAAAATAAGATTTAATTATCTAGAACTGGATGTTGTCATTTTGCTAAGACGCTTCCAGTGGAGCAATTTGACTTTTGGCAGTCCTCCTTTTCATTTCTATTAGTCATTTTATCTTACAGCTCATATAGAAATATGTTAAATTGAATGAGATGAGAAGAGAGAGAGATAGAATCCATCCATTGAGAATATTGCTCTTTTTATTGAAGTATCTGTTTTAATTTCAAATAATCTTCCATCTTTCATTTCAATATGCTACTCATAAAAATTATATATTGGTTAAATTAATTAGGTGGATAGGGATTTAAAAGCCATCTGATGACATGTGTCTGCATGTTTATATATAAATATAATAAAATAAAAAATCTACATATATTTTGTGCTTCCACTATTTGGATAAAGGGCTCAGATCACTCGGATTTTTAATTAGATGAGCCTGATAAAGAAAATATTTTGTATAAAACCTCTCATTTTCATTTGGAATTACTTTATTTTTGCAAATTAACTTCAAGAGGTTTTGGCCTGATTTTTTTTAAAGTTTTAATTAGAAATTGTGTGAAATTCTTTTAGCAATTTTTGCTTGTTTTGACAAGGGCTTGGGGTTTGGGGTATTTTTTTTTCCCTTGGCTCATTTGTTTAGTTTGAACCTGGAAAAATGAAGGCTTTAGTTTTAAAGATGAAACGGAAAATGTTGTTTTCCAAGGACGATTCTGTCTTCAACTACAAACACTCTCTCTTTTTTAATTCTAAGTAACGCTTCATTTGGAATGTGAGCTATTAAAGGGGGGGAGAGGGGGGGTGTATCAAAACCTTTTCACAGCATGATGCTGCTTCCAAATTGGCAAAGCCAGAAAAACAGTAAGAAAGATGGCAGAAGTAGGTTCTTCTACACTGTTTTCTTTTCCTGTGATGAAAACCATTCTTTACAACAGGCAATTATCAGATGGTGATTTCTTCTATAGAAATTCCCATAGGGGAAAAAAAATCCATTTTCCAGGCAGCTTGTGAATGTCTTATTAGATTAAGATTACAGATAAATGGAAAAAAACACTATACTGCAAACTGCTGTGCATAAATATAGTAACAATACTTTCATAATGCTGATGGAATAAAAATAATGTGGGAAATTACAGTTTGTAAAAATGGCACACTCTCACTCCTGAAGGCAAAACTCTTTGGCCAGGGACTGTAGAAGAGGAGATGAAATGCCACACCAGTACCTCAGCCTGTACAACCCTCCTCCTGAAGTCACCCTCCTTTTGTCAGCGAGGCTATCCTGATGCCCCAACAGCCTTTGGTCTCTGCAGAGACCACTGACCACAGGATTACTGTCATGATGCTTTTCATCATGCAGAAAGCCTCCCGCAGCCCAGAGGCCATTCCAGAGAGGAGCATCAGTAGTTATCAGATAGCCCCTGCCTTGTGCCTGACCACTTCCAAACGTGAGTAGGATAAATGGTACCTTATCTAGAATTGCCTTAGAGGAGCTACACTTATTTGTTCTGTTTTATTCAATCAAAATGTGATCTTCGTGCTATGTCACATTTCTTTCATAGCAGAAGGAAGGAAGGAAGGGATAACATTAAGACAAGGACTGAAAGAAACAACGACAAGGCAGAAACCATAGAAATAAGATAAAAGTGAGGAGCAGAGGAAAACAGGTGCAAATAAATTAATTCAGGGAGGGATACAGAGAAATTATTATGATGCACATGAGAAAAACATGTTCATCATGTTCCTTTCATAGCCCCTCTTCAACACTTGCACAGAAAGGCAGAGAAAGAGAAACGTAAAGTATTCCTGCATGGAAGACCCATGTTTTACTGATTTTGCAGACCCTAAATAGGGTAAGTAAACACCAAACCTTATGCCTTCCATATAATTTCTGAATATCATCCCAACTAACCATTTCCCAGAAGAACCACAGCCAATCTATGGATTTTTAATTCTGGATTGCCTTCAGCCAAAATTTGCAAGAAACTACATCCGAACTGACTATCCTTAGTGATATATCAGTATACCAGGCAATGTCCAGGCAATGGGGCACAGAGGTCTGCAGATGGATAGGGTGAACAGACATTGCACAGAGGCAAAAATCCAAGTTTCCTTGTGCCAGCTTTCAAACAACATGGTGTACCTTTGCAGTGCCAACAAGTTACTGAGTTAAAAGATACCAGTTCTCCAATCAGAATATTCACTTTTTTCCCCTGGAAATGGAGAACTAAACTGTTGCCTACAATTTTATTATCCAAAGCTCCCCTAAAAACGCAACTTTCAGTTTCACACAGGATGCATTAAAATTGGATTACCGCTTTACCAGTTCCAATTTACAATAATACAATAGACTGAAAACTGTAGTGATTCAAGAGTTATTTCATGAGCCATATGTTTTCTCATACTATGAGGAATCAATCTCCATCACTGCAGTAGGCACTAAGAAGAATAATCGTTTTAGCTATCCAATTTTAATCTGTCACTCCATGCAAATGAGAGTCCTGAGAATTGAACTGAACTGTAAAATTGGAGGGATAGTGATTTAAGAAAAATCAGCTGAGGACAGCCACTGAGATCTAGAATGCAGCATAATTAAGCTTTAAATTACTGGGAAAATTGAACAACTGACTTGAGATCCATTAATAAGTATTATATTTTATTAAAAGTAGAGGTATCATGAACTATGCAGCATACAAATTTTCAAGAGGTCAGTTCCCAGCAGTACAAAACTAGTTCCAGTTCCAAAAAGTGTTCAAATGTCTTTGTCATAGTACAGAATGGAGATTTATTTCAGCCCTTCAGCTTCAAGAAGGCCTCAGTCTGAACTGCTCACCTACACGTTGTCTTTACAAAGGTGCTTGAAAAGATATGGTTTCCTACAAAGTAACTCCTCCTCAGCTTCCCTCTTCTTCTGCACTGCTGAACAATTGCTGGTGGTACACACACGTAAAATGCTCCTGGGAGCCCAGGGAATTTCAATATTGTTTGAGGGAGAACTGTCATTCTGGTTATTACTCTGGAGGATCATAAATCACTGTTGTTGAATTCTAACTTCAGACATCAATCCCCTGTCTTTTTAAAGACATATAAGCAAGGCTGTCTCTGTGTTAGCTGCTATGAAGGAAACATTCCCAGTAAAGGAAACCCTTGCAGTAAAAAACAGAGATTCACAATAACTGGGCAAATGAATAATTATTTGTGTTATCATACATATCTAGGACAAAGCTAATATGTTTATGTAATATGCTATCAGTATGTGCTGAATGAATACATGTGATGCTAGAGTCTATCCTAAAATCACACTTTTGGAACTCTTGGAAATTCATATCCAAGGAGTTGGAAGATCAAAATCAGAAATGCAGATCTCTTCTTGATAAAAGTGGAACCCATGTGAATGTCTTCTCAGCAAGACAGAATAACAGTAGCCTCCTTCCATGTTACAGGGATACCCACAGAGAAAAAGAACTGAACTCTGAAACTGTCTGGAGTGCCGCGTCCAGTGCTGGGGTCCCCAGCAGAAAGCAGACAAGGACATACTGGAGTGAGTCCAGCAAAGGGCCATGAAGATGACCAAGGGATTGGAGCACCTCTCATGAGGACAGGCTGAGAGAGCTGGGACTGTCCAGCACGGAGGAGAGAAAACTCAGGGGGATCTTATCAATGTATATAAATACATTGATAGGGAGAGTATAAGAAGCTGGAGCCAGGCTTTTTTCCGTGGTGCCCAGTGTCAGAACCAGAGGCAATGGGCACAAATCAAAACACAGGAGAGTCCTTCCCAATGTAAGGAAACCATGTAAGAGCGCACAGTTCTGAACAAGTCAGACATTGATGAAAAATCTAAAATCGCTGAGGTTACATGAGGTCTTTTCAGCTGACATTTTCCAAAAAACAATTCAATTCTCAAGATGACAGGCTTCTCAAACTAAATAAAAAACTGATTTACAGGTAGATGTTAATATTTACCCTACATAATGTACTCAAGCTGCTTGGCTTGCTTGAGATCACTCATCTTCTCATCACAAGCAACTGCTGAAAATGTGCACAGCTTACACCACCTAAATGAAAGCTTACCTCACCTGAAAAATCTGAAGCTTCGTGCATCACACTCTCTGAACCTGGATTTACAAAAACATAGCCGCTTCTAAGCTGTCTGCACAACACTGAACAGGCTCCACTTCCAAAGGTTTGGAACGAGCTGCTCCCCCGGTTCGGGCTCAATACCCAGCTGCGAGCCCAGCTTTTTGGAAACGTCACAGAGGGCAATGCAGGCAGCTCACAGACCAGGGGAGGCCTGCAATACTCAGATTAACACCATTCAGTAAGAAAACCTCTAGGAAAGAAGTTCGATTTCCATTTTGAGACTGACTGTTTACTGCTACACTCAGCTTTACCAACCTAAAAAAGGGAGATTGCATCTGAAAGTGTCTTTTGCCAAATATAGCACTGTTTAACAAAAGATATTGCTGTTGCATATGTAACATCTTCACATGTTTGTAACTGTAGTTTGTGAAATGCTTATTGCTCTACTGTTATAATATTATTCAAATTGTAGCATCTTGAGTTCAATGCAGTATACTAAACCGGTGTAGCCTATTTTTTACAGACAGCTTAAGAACGCGCATAAAAAGATTCTACTTCCTTCTCCTTCCTTTCTACTTTTTTGACTTGGCCACCTTCTGATTTGTAGCCCTCTTCTACAGCACGGCTTAATTTTTCTGCTTGCTTATATTACTGTCACTCCAATGTTAGTGGTTGATGCTAACGTGAGAGTTAACCCCCCAGTACAGGGGCGGTGACATATGGTATGCCTGGACGGACTTAATGGAAGGGAGAGATGCGCTGTTGGCTGTCACTTGCTTCCCACCCATTAGCACCATGCACTGCCCCATGCCATGCCATCCGGCACATACATGCTATTAGTCACACCACCGTGCAACCATCACCCACTTGTCATTCATGCTACAGCTGCAAATGCCCCTGCTGTGACCACGCACCATGTGTACCTTAAAAGGAGCCTGAAAATACAGAACTCCTCATTTCAGTGAGAATATCATCAAAGATTAAACCTTAAACAAGCTTCTACCCCCGCTTAACTGAACAGTCAAGAGTCATTCCTCAGCAGCTAAGAAAAGCGACATGTGACAAGCTGAAGCAAAATCAGAGCCAATGTTAATGTAAGTAGACATGGCCTTTTCCAACCTGTCCATTTGAAAAGGGATGCAGTTGTTGAGGGTATCTGGAGAGCGTGTCACAAAGCTCTCGCACTTCTACAAAAAAATAGTTTAAGCAAACAAAATCTTCGGTTAGGTACTAACAGGTGTCGGGTCACATCAAGAGACAAATACAGACCCAAAGTGTACAACAAGCTAATTGTTTGCCAATGAAAACCTTACTACAGTCAATGTGGTCGGGATTATGCTGGTCTTTGTGGCAATTAACCCTTTCCTCTTATCTGTTGTGATTTTGATTTCCCCATGCACTTTTCAGTTTTTAAGTATCAAGCCTAATTCTGGGTTTTGGGGCCTGGGGTAGAGGTCTCTCTGTGCTTCCAGGTAGCATAGGGAACCTTCACTTCCCATGAGCAACCTGGTCTAGTGGGAGGTGTCCCTGCCTATGGCAGGGGGGTTGGAACTCGATGATCTTCAAGGTCCTTTCCAACCTAAACCATTCTATGATTCTATGATTTGCTAGACATAAGGTATTTTCAACCGCCAATGAACAGAACTGCATCAAAATCTAAAAAGAATGTGTCAAATAAGAGTGTGTGTCTGTGTCTGTGTCTTTGTGTAAAAATCACATCAAATTAATCTCTTAAACAATTTATTACCATGGATAATTTTCAGTTTCCAGTAGCCTATTCACTTTAATTTAAAATACATTTAAGAGCTCAGACTATCAGCATAGGACAAAAAAAAAGGCAGGCATTTCCTATCTAGGAACCAGAATTAGTTCTTTGTGTCCTACTGGTAGATCAATTATGTATTAGAGCTGCTGCTGCTTGACTTTTAAGCCACATTAGTTCACAGACCTTGAGCAAATTTGATGTTACCATATTAAAAAAGGGAAAGCACTGAAATAAGCTATACAGGGGAAAAAGGAAAACAGATCGAGCAAGGGGCCAATTAGTCAGCCAAATGCTGGCAATGGAGAGGCAGGCTGCCTACTGCCTGCACACAGGGAAATAAGAAATGCACAGATAATTCATCTAAATTCCCTTAAATGTAATAAATACCACTTGGAATAACCATAAGATCATTATTAATAGGTTGCGTTGTTACCCTTCTTTTTGACAATTCGGGCAAAGAAATCTGCTGGTGTGTATATATGTGTCCATTGTAGCAGATCTATAATACCTTTTCTCATCCTGAATCAACAACGTTTCGAGCCACATTCTAGATACCAGATACCAGCTGTATGCTGAGCCATTTAAAGATCCTGGCTGTGCATTTACTGAAATAGATAATTTAAAGCTTTGCTCATTTTGGAGCCCGGCTGATAAATCTTCACACATAGCTGAAACATTAAAAAGTCTTCCATTTTCTGAACCCAAATTCCTGCATCATCATATCCACTACAGCCTTTCAGCACTAAAATTAAAAGCAGCATGAATATTTAAGTGTTTTGTGATAAGAATGCAGTAGCTAAATCTGCCAGTATACAAAAGGCAAAGGCAACCTTAGAATTTGAGTTCACTGAAATACAGGATGGAGGGGAGGAAGGAAGATGCTAAAAAGAAAAAAAGGGGGGGGAAATTATCTCAAAACGCTTGCTAGCTATTACTACTGCCCTAGGAGCTGCAGTTTGAGTGCTCTAAGCTTCCATTTCCTCACAAAGACAACGTTATTTGGCTGAAATATTTTTCCTACGGTGCACAGTAGTGTCTCCTGGAGACAGGAACAGATACAGCCTAGAGGTAAATGGGGACGTGAGGTGTCTGAATGCTCCACTCCATACTGGCAGCCTTCCCAAATGCAAACATTTCAGTTTCGACCCATTTGATATTTGTCCACAGAAAGAAAAAATCTCTAGAAGGGAAACGCTTTACATAAACATTTTCATTTAGTCTTGATGGAAAATTTGCCACTCCTCTTAGAAAGGCTGCCGTGTCAAAGGTTATAATGTTTCAGCTTAAATTTTTAAAAGAGCTACAGTGCCCTTGTTGTTGTGCATACGAACGCAGCGCTTTGGAGCTATACTAACAAATTCCACCCTGTTACTTGCCGCGATCATACAAAATGCAAGCTTATACCAGGATCAGAAATTGAATTTCATGCAGATCTGATGTGGAGAGTTAGGTGACAAGCACTATCCATGTGTCCCATGACACCCTCAGTATTCAAACAGATTGCTTTGTTATCTTGAGCTGTTGCACTGCTCTAAACTTCACCACCCGGTTCTGTGACTGCGAGAGACCTCACCTGCGAAGCCAGGCCATGCAGGTTCATCTCCACGTGGAAGCTGCAGTGCTGTACGACAGCTGATGGCACTTCAGCAACTGGTTCCTCTCCTTTGGACTCAACTCTGCCCCAAAGTACCAGCACAAGAGAACAGGATTGCTGTGCTCGCTGGAGCTGCCAGGTTTCAGCAGAAAAAAAGCAACTGAGGTCTTGACCACTTCTGGGTGTATAAAGTCCCATGGTGCCATTGTGGAAGTAGAAGCATTAACCCCAATGTCTTGGTCAAATAACAACTCAAGTAATCTCATTCTGCCTATCTAAATTCTCTCTATACTTTCAGCTGACTCCAGCATTTTTACTGCAGTATTCAGCTGCCTCAAAGTGTCACCAAGCATTGAAAAACACCAGACATGACAATCTATTCGATGCAAGATGTGATCCCGTCATCACTACAAACACTTAACACTGAAAGGATCCATAAAAGTTAATAGCAAGTGGGTCTGCTCAGCTCAAATCTGTGACATTCCAGTCCTGCCCCACCAGCCTGCAAGGGTGAGTGCAAAGTTCTCCAAAGCGATGCTCTTCATATACAGCTCGCTCGCTTGAGCTCACTGGGGGCTTGCACTAGTTTGACTGCATCAGGTGTACTCCACCATCTCTGCCTACGGAGACAGGCCTTGCCCTATTAAAATGTAGCAGAGGAAATCCCAAGATACACAAAATAATGTTTTACAAAACCCAAGCAGCATCTATACTGGGCATTTAACAGTACCCAGAAGCATTCATGGAGGAGAAACTCAATTACCTATACTGTGAAACTGTTAGAGCAAGTCAAAGCCACCCAGCATCCTCCCATATAATTTGGAAGGTAGCACAAATCAGGCACATTCCCAAAATGCTCTTTGAATGTAGCTATCTGTTTAGGATAACAAAACGTTAATAGCCAGATTGTAGCCACTCCAGCAACAGGGAGCAGCCCTGGGCATGTCTGGTTTATTAGTACAGACATAGTTACACTCTTAGAGGCATTTTCCACTGGAAGCTGCCCATAATAAAACAGCAAGAAACCCATGAAAATATGAAGTAATGTAAAATTATTATGTCTCATACAAAGCAAATATATTCACTTTCAAATGTAAGCTATAGACCTGTTAAATTCTATTGATTACACAGATTAAACCTTTTAAATACCACTAATTAAACAGAGTGGCTACTCAAGCACTATGAGGTCTGTTGTGTAAATATGCATTAAGGAGTCCTGGGAGCTGTTTTCATCCACTGTAGTGACCTCTACTGAACAGCTTTTTTTTTTAAGAAAATTAGCATCACACAAATGCTTCTGTTCATTTTGTCTGTTGTTTAAACTTCTGTTGTCCACATCGTGTATAGTCTGAAATGCAGACGAGAAATGGCTGCAAGACATAAACAATTCTCCAAGCAAGATACTTTATTTTTATTACTGTCTTATCCATCAGGCCTTCACATCCCAGCTCCTTTCCTACAGGACCGAGCAATGTACTCTATATTTAAGATAAGTGTTAAGTAGGTAAGTTCTGACCATATTTCCATTAAGTCAGTAGGTAACTCAAAGGCTTCAACCTTAAAAGACTGGGATCAATAATGAAATTGGTACTTGGGCAAAGTGAGGGAACAGAAAGAGACTAACCCTGAGCATCAGCCACAAGTAAGGGACACCAGTGGTTATTGACCAGCAGATCTGGTGAGAGCACATAGAGGTTTTAGAGAACCTCAGCTACAGCAGCATAACTAACTGCTTCTGAGGAGCCAGACTCTGCATAAGGTGAGAATCAGGCCCATTCTGATGACAAAATTAGCGTATCCAAAGTAAATAATAATCCACATGTAGGGTAGTAAACATCGACACCAATAGTTATTTCTGATGGTCTTAAAGAGTAACTCATCCGGGCTGTGAGATTCTCCTTCTTCAAAACAACATACCTGTCTGGAAACAGTTCTCCACTATTGAGTGCCTACTGAATGCTTTTTCTGTATAAGAAGCTTCATACACATAATAATAAAAATAAATTATCCCCTATCATCAGCAGGGTGAACAGCACAGCCCCGGTGGGAATAGAGTTAGGCTAACAGAGAAGCTGAATTCGTAGTAAATAAATAATGTGATCAAGACCTTTTCATGGTTTTGTATTTCACAAAAGAAAAAACAATTTGCAAGTATTTCAGTTTTTGGAATAAAGCTCTCCCTCATTGTGTTTTTTGACACAAAAGTAAATACAGATGTAGATGTGTTCACAAAAAATTATCTTTTCTAAAGTGCTAAACAAGTGGTGACAGATTAATATAACCCAGCATCAATGCAAAAAGCTTGCAATGTGCACTCCACTAGAGCACCAAGTTTATAAAATAAAAGCACTGTGGCATGATTAGCAGGCTGTATAGAGTTCTGTATAGTTCATATAAAATACGATTCTTCCCTGATCAGCACCTATCATACTGTGGTGTGTTTTTCAGTACTACACAAAGTAGTAAAAATTACAGATGCTATTTACTATCAAAGCATGTGGACAAGTAAGTGCATTATCTACCATCGCTGCAGATGAAAAGTATTCCCAAGTCAAGATCATGCTGCATTGCCCAGGACATGGCTCCCAGCCAGGTAGAGAAGATTATTTTTTTCTTCAGATGCAGGATCTGAAAAAATGCCTGAAGCAAGAATCAAACCAGAAGTCAAAATTTTGAAATTCAAGCAAGTAACTCTCTGTCCAACCTGGCATGCCTAGCTTTGTTTAAATCCGCATCAAATTGACACCAGCTCTGGTGATCTCCGTGGACAGGCGACCACTCCCAGCTCTCCGAAGCTGCAGAGCTTCAGGAGTGGAGGAGGAGACTGCACCAGAGCTCGCAGGAGCCTGTAGATTGATGTAGGGGACAAGAAAGCGTAATGTCACGCACAGAAAGACACCGATATTACGGACAGGAAACTTTGGCCCTCCTGCACTGGAGCACCTTCTTTAGCTCAAGAGGATGGAAAGGGGTGGCAGAGGTTTGGATGAGTTTTGGTGAAAGGCACCTGCACGCTCACTGCAGGTAACCTTTAAGCCTTTTCTGCAAGAATGGAGACCAGTGTTCATTACCTTAAATACATTACCTAGAAATGTGATTGTTAAAACTAATTGAAGATGTTTAAAACCTGCGTTTGATTCAGTGTTATGTAATGCTAAGGGAAATGAGATCTATTTTAGGACTCTGAAAATGAGGGCAAAACAAATGGCACACACAAACATGAACCTCTATCCTTGAGTCCCACTCCACAACCTGGACCTTGCCTGCCCCCAACATGCTCACCTCTTACCTGGGAAACAACCCAGAGATTTGACTTTTCAGCACCAATTCCTCTAATTGTACTCCTGATGATATTTTCTTGCAGTGACAGCTCCTATTTTCACCCCTCCTTCTCCTTTTCTTTGGCATATAAATGCGTTACAGTGCCCGTCACTGTAAAATAACTCACAGATCATAATGCTCAAGAAACGTGATGCCTTCAGTCTCCCTGTTCTACGAAGACTGTCCTCCCCAGGTTTCAATGCTGTAGGTCACCTTTCACCATCCCAAAGACTTCAGCCTTTATTCCCTGCTCTCTTCCTACTGAATATCGTCCATGGAGAACCCCCTTTACCTACGTGCGTCCCTTTACCTCCATTCGTTCTGTCTTCCACAGCCAAGCCCCACTCGTCATACCACTTGGCTGAAAGCTCAGTAACAGCACTAAGCTCAGATTCTCTCTGCTTTGATTTTCTATAGTGTTGCAGCAATCCCCACAAAACACTCAGCGATCCTCACAAAGAACTCACATCCTTGGGATTATCTGTGAAGTCCCGTTCCCCACTAACACCGTAGCTTCCACTGCAAGACCAACACTTACCATGTCTTCCCACAAACAATGTTGTGGGGAACCTGATCCCTTCATCTTTACTAGACTACTGCCATTCTTTTTGTTGCCTAAGTATTATTCAATTTAAGGGGTGGGCTTTTTTGATCAATTTGGGTTTGATGAGTCCAGAGCTGTGAATATCACTCCATGTTGAATGGATCAAACCCAAGAGAGAAGGGGCAGAAAAGCATCATCCACCAGTAAAAGCAGAGAAGCAAACCAGGCTGACACCATTTGGGTGATGAGAATTGCAGTCTATGAGAATCCTGAACTGAATCCCCTTTTTAGTTTCTATTGTGCGTTCGAAAGAAAATCAAGCTTCAGAACAAGGAGGGTTGAGAAGCAAGCAACACCTAGCGCAATGTGACGCACTAATAGCAAAAACAATCATTTTGAAACCATCTGCTTTGCAGCAAAACATGTCTCCTGCTATACAATACATGAATCAAAGCAGATTATGCCCAGGGTTCGTTGCAGAACACGGAACAAAACAAGTTATCCTAAACCAACCTCCCCATCAGCCCGTGACTGATGCGAGCTCGGGAATGCCAAATAAAAAGCTGAACGGCATGCCAGGGCTCCACTCGCTCCATCCGTCCTTACCTCAGGAAGAGGGACAGATGGTGCCAGTGACTCAGAAGAACGCCAAAAGGCTCTCATCTCACAGCAATAACCTATGTCCCAGCCCTGTGACAGTCTGTCATCCATACAAACGGTATTTTTCAAGGGCAAAAGTGCGAACTTGGTGCTTAGTGGGAAAACACGACAGAGTGCTCTCAGGGACAACTTCTCATTTTGCGGCCTGGGCAAAGATAATTCCATTCTGCACTGTTTCACCAGTGTGCTCCTACGTGTGAGAAGGCAAGGCCTTGGGAAATAATGCTTGGCAACATAAATTACAGCTTAGGGTACTACTTTTGACTAAGTTAAAATTGTCAAAACCTTTCCAGGAAGGAAAAGCCTCAGGGAAAGCATAAAAGCTTTGTGCGCAAAACTTCATGACTTTAAAAGAAATCAATCCCAACTTTAAAATCTGTAAAAAACAAACAGCCTCCATTTTCTGTTTTTTTTCAATTAATGTATTTGCAAAATAAAACAAAGCGGTTGTAGCTCTGTTCCCTACTGCCTCTTTACAATCTTTTCCATTTCCAAAGTGTAAAATTATGGCTTTCCCATTTCTAGTGCAGGAAAACAAATACGAAATTGCAATCGTAGTTATTTTCCCAAAAAGTAGCCACACCACAGAGTGTACAAACACAGGGAAGCACTGGCTTAACGTCTGGTCCCAGTCAGGAGCCAGGACTGACTGAGGATGAGGGGACTGAGCTTTGCATTGGTAGACCAAGACCTGGGCAGAAATGAACTTCTGCGAAGACCTGTGCCGGTAACAGCTACAGTGGTGGTATTCTTAGAGGCATAACGCTGTAATGACATAAGCACGTTAAGATCCATGGGGAAGAAGAACTTTCTCTTAGTATACAAAATAGCACAGAATGAGACAGTCACGTATTGACCCAAACTGCTATTTCAGGGTGTTGTTCCAAAACGAAAGCTTTAGATGGCACCTTTATGTCCCTCAATAGCGACACAGATACTTCCACTCTTCCAATCACAGCTCAGTGCAACGAACGCTCAAGGGCTGGTCAGTCACAACCCGGTTTCCGTTTGCCCTCCCAACTCTGAGCTGTTTCTCAAAAGACCCTCCGAACCCACCCTCCATCACGTGAGCCCCAAAGCACTCTGCTCTCTGCCCCCTCCTCTTCTCTCCCCATGTGTCACTCTGGACACCCACCTCCACCAGTGTGAGTTCAAACACCATCTCTGTGCTGATAGCTCACACGGAGACTTCTCTTCTCCAGCCCCCTACTGTACAATAACTTAAAATTGCAGCCTGTTGCTCTGAAAAATGTCCACCTTTTAAGCCCTACATAGCCAGAAGAAGAGCTGCTAAACTTGGCACCCTTACCTCCGTTCTCAAACACCGCGCATAACAGAGCCGAGCCATTCATCGTATTCAGGCCCTCGTGTTCTATTTGATTTTGACCTCTCCCAACCACCACACATCTCACCTCTGTTTATATCTTGCAAATTCTGCTTTCACGGTGTTGCTTAGACAATATACGTGGCTGACAGAGCGTGCTCACCAATGCAGCAAATTAGCTTTTTTTCCAAAAACAGAGGATTGCCTTTCTTTTTTATTTTTTTCAGAGAAGACATTAATGCTGCAAATGCATGTTTTTTTATCTCAGTCCTCATGTCTGCTTTCCCAGCCTGTGATTTAATGAAAGATTAAAGACTAGCTTATGAAAGTTCACCACGGCAACTGCTGATGTCATTGGGAACCGGATTCCCAATTGGGGCTTAAAAAAAGATGAAGACCATATTGATAATTGAAAAAAATCCCGACATTATTCATCTAGCTAATTAAGCCACAACTCCATGCCACTATATATGCTTAAAACTGAATGAACAGAAAATGTAGCACCATTAATATGCTGAGCTATTGCTGCTAGATAAATTTAGCCCACAGAAATTAACTGTTTATGGAAGGTACAGATTATTTACTCCTTTCCCATTCAGCAGCAGAAAAACAGAACTATTCATGCAGCTAATTCATGATGCCATGCCTTTGATTACCCTACCGAAAAAAAAAAATATGTCCATTCTTCCTCAGAAAATGAAACTAAGCGCTGTATCCCACATGCTGTAAAATGAAGCAAGGTTTTTATCCATTTCCTCGCAAGTAGGTTTAAGGATTGAAGGAAAGGAGACACAGGTCACTAGCTTGGAGAGCTTTGCATCTAAGGCACAAGTAGTGATTCTCCCCCTTGCTGCGTTTGCCATATCTTTTAGAAGAGGCAAAAGTTGTGTGTATGTGCAAACACAAGAACAAAAAGCACATTTAAAGTCACCAAAGTGTATGTATGTTCCCCTTTTGGCTCTTTCTGAGCCAAGCTACTGCTAAAATGCCTTTATGGTAGTTTGTCGCTTGCTCCATCCTCCTACAGCAACCCAAAAGCAGTGTTCTGAAACGCAGCCAGCCCCATGGCATGCAGATACGCACAGTAAAGGAGAATACCTGCCACAAAGCCAAAATTCTTGGGGATGGAGCATGGGGGGTTGTTCAGGACTTTAGTAGGTATCATGAGGAAAAACTGCAATTAGAGGAGGAAGCAAAGATGCATTACATAGCTTTAAGAAATACTAGCAATGAGTACAAACAGTTATGCTTTGTTTATCAACTACTGTTACAAGTATTTGGATGACAGGCATGAGAATGGAGGTAGATGGGCCACCTACTCCCTGTATTTAAGTGAAAGCCCCGAGAGCTGGGACTGCGCCTGAGTCCTGGACGCACAGCCATGCTGTGCATTTCTGCTACACAGTGTGGCTGCCATCCTCGGGGAGGGACATCAGAGCCCATTACGAAAAAGCATAAGGTTGTCAAAGGGGAGCTCTTAAAAGAAGACACTTACAGTCGTCATATGAAAGTAAAACCATTCATAAGGAGGATTTAATGGGACAGAATATCAACAGGATGAAGAAGAAATAGTAAGGTTCACCTTGCAAGTAAGATGCTGCTCAGTGTGATTTCATCCCTACAACTTAAAGTAAAAACACACATCGTCCAAGCTGTTCCCATGGATTGTCAAATGGATTCATTCTTAATTGGCTTTCCATGCAGCTCTCTTTAAAGGCTTGAGTGCTACTTTCATTTGATACTGCATTGATTTTCTCTGAAGTTTCCTCCTATCATGGCTACCCTGATCAATTAGTGTGCTATAAATAGAGCAGTCAGATTCCTTTCACTGGTCTCATTAAATTGCACCCCTGCTGAATTTCTGTGGAGAACAGAATGGGATCGTACTGATAGCAATAGTATGAAGATGCCCTCAGGTTTTCCAGTGAAAATCAATTGCTCAATATTCCTAACAAAAAGCTTTGAAAAGCATGACCCAATGGAGCCCAGCTAATGCCCAAAACATATGTCAAGCCTTGCTTGCAATTCTGCATCTCTGAAACCCACAAAGATAAAGGATGGGAAAAGAAGTAGTTAAGGGGCTCAGCCAGTTCCTCACTAGTATATAATCCTTCATCAATCATAACTCGTTCACTGCATCCCCTCATAATGGAAATATGTCGCTGGAGGTATGCCGCAAACCCACATAATTATTCTGGAAAGTGGAGTAAGAATTCAAGGAGGGACACAATTGCAAGGCAATTGGTCTGTCAAAGCCACCATGCAATGTTGGTGTGCTTACCAACCAAAACTAGAGGGGACTGATAATATTTGGTGGTATTCTATAGGCTAATTATTGCAGGCGTATGTCAGCTACGACTTCAAAAATGTTAATCTTTATTTTGTAATGGTATGGCAGTACAGCTTTTAAAAATTTGTTTTAGAAATGACATTTTACTCAATGAGATTGAAACAGCCACTAAATAGGAAATGGAATTGTCTGTTTTGAAACATTTCAAAATCTAATCTGAAGGGCAGCTTTTAGGTCTCCACTCTGCCCTACACCCTGCCCTATCCTTTCATAACTACCATCTTCTAACATCCTTTCTGTCTTCTTTTCTCCTCAGCTAAGGACTACCCTTCAAAATATTTTCCATCTTCTTCCCAAAATGAAGCTACATTTTCCCCATAGGCTCTCCTACAGGTTGAAAGTCCCTACTGCAAAGGCTGGGGTTTTAATTACTGCACTTGAGTTACTGAATGTATCCACTGTTTCTAGATGTGCTCACTGGTGCCTGGAGTATACTCTATGGCATTTTTTGTATGAAGGTCTGAAGGATCCACTGCAGACCTCAGAGGACTGGGCTGTACCTTGCAAAGAATTTGCAAGAAGAACGCTGGAGAACTACCAGTACTTGATGATTTATCCTGGATCCTTCATACTTCGCATGGTGGCTTTCAGCCAGAAGATGCAGTGCTCGAAATGATACTTTCAGTCAAATAGCTTAGCGCAGGATGAAGGCACCTCCCAACAAATTCAGAAGATTTTGTAGGTAATAAGGTACCTTCAATGCAATATCAGATAAGAATTAATGACAACTGCAGTTTGAACATGCCTTTAGGGGGGCCCTCTCCTGAATCACAGCAGAATCACTTTCTCCTTCCGGAAAATGTTTTCAATGGGAGAAGTGGAAAGGGTTGAAATCCAGTTCTTCTCAGACAGAAAGCCCTCCCCAAAATGATTCTAGCAGATATAACAGATTCTTAAAAACCAACTTAAAAGAGCAAGAAATTAACAAATACATTTGAAAATACAATCTTTAATCACTGATTAAAGATTGCCTTTTCCGACGCCACTGTGTGGTATTGGAGTCAGTCCCATAAAATAAGGGGGCTGAATACACATTCTATAGTCAGAACTCAAGCCTATACTGTGAGGGAGAATATAAAATGTAACCCACAAGAACCAGCACGCACCCCGACATAGCCAGAACTATTCTGGGAGAGATGCTGACACGTGACTTTCCCAGTGTCAGGCACTGGAGTTATATTCAGATTTTTGGACTGAATGTACACCCAGATTTCCACCAATAGGACAATATGTGCAGCCACCTCAGATTTCAGCCCATATCCATGTTTGGATATTCATTGCACATAGACAAAACATTAGTGCTCGATCCTTTTTATTACAGAAGATACTGGAAAAGATCAAAAGCACTATTTTCCCATTCCACATAATAAAAAGTTAGAAATGTTTTTTAAGAGCTTATTATCTTTGTAAAACATGCAGGAAATGACTGGAGTAAAGTATTTTTCCTGGGGTTTTGGGGTGCAGCTTTTTGAAAAAAAAAAAAAAAAAATTATCGAAGTTGGAGTATGATGTTTTAGAAAGAGTTTGTACTTGATTTTTTCCTTAAGAAATATATTTTTCTTTATTTTTTATAATCTAAACTTTCAGTTCCTGAGCTACTTGAAATCACCACAGTAGCACTTATTTAAACAGTTATGCCTATTAAAACATATGAGAATCAAATTGCCTTAATTTTTTTATGATTATGAAACATGAGACAAGAGAAACCATCACCAGCCACATAATTTCACAATTTTATGCCGCTTACCCCCTAGAGAAGTTTCCCACTTCTGTTTTTCAACATTGGCTAAATATCACAGCAGCGTTTTTCCTGCATGGCAATCACTTATAACCAAGGTAAAAATTTTGCTTATAACCAAAGTCAAGTTGAATTCATAAAAATAATTGTCATAGGAGCTGAATGTTTGCTGAGGAATATAAACAAAAATCACAGAAAATTACACTGTATTGTTTTGGGGAACGGGCACTGACAACTTAGCTGATAGTCCCTTAGCTGAGGGACTATGTGCAAAGGCAGTATGTACTGAAGACAGTAACATAAAGCCAACTGTGCGGACTAATAAGATCACAGAGGATTTATGAGCATCACAGAAAACAAAGGTTAGACTGATTTCAGAAAATAATTCCAAAAATGATCCAGCATATCCTTATGAGGTAAACGTGAAAGACGTATATAAAATGGACTGATAACACAGGCAATTTGGATAATATCAAAAAAAGTAAATTTAAGCTCCCCAAATAAAGAGAATCCCACTGATTTTTACATCTCACGATCTCCAATGGTAAGCAAGGCAGGAAGAATGTCTCCAGGTCCTGATTCAAGATCATTGCTGTTGCAGATGGATACTCCATCAAACAATCCCTTCCTTTGGGTTACTGAGAGTCACGCACCAGTTCCTGCTTTGGACCCAAGAGCACGTGGTAAAATAGAAAAGGGTTTTGTAGGAGGTGACATTTTGAAATAAAAAAATTAGGATTAATGCTGAGAGGAAATCTGAAGAGCAAGCAGTCATAGAAAGGTTTCTGCCTTCGAGACTTTAAATTAAACTGTGTGAAGTACTAGAAAATATAATGCATGAGATAATCTTGCTTTAGCAGGAAGGTGAACTATGATCTTAAAATGTGTCTTCTGTCTCTGACATTACGATTTAGAACAAATTAGATTTATTTCTGAGTGACCTTATGAGAAGGAATACTATTTATTCCCCTCATGGCCTTATGATACTGAAGCAAAGAGAAATATTTAGACCTTGACTGAGAAAAATCACTTCCAAAAATAATTATATATTTTGAAGCTGAGGAATGGTCATAACCCTATAATTGTTGAACTGTGACCTACCAAAGACAACAGGAAGCCAATCACAGTGCCAAGAGTTAATTCCCTACACCGAGTTTGTGCTACAAGTCCTTCTTTTCTCATGCTGGTGCCACTCACTGTAGCATAATACTAGTTTTTCAGCTTAATCAGGGCAATTTAGTCACTATCTTTAATACAGATAGATTCCGTTTCCCAATAAAAAAGAAGCTAAAGCTCATGAAAGAGGCAGTCTGCATGTACAAGAAGAATCTCCTCTATTTTCTTTCTCTCAAGCTGCAATAATTTTAATTGGATGCTTTCTGCTGTTGACACAACTGATGGAAAAATGTCACTATGAGCATTTTCATTGGCTTCTACACTAACCATGGCTACTTGTACCCCTATGTGTACTTAGACCTTTTAGCAGCCTTACAGTACTTAAAGGGGCCCTACAGGAAAGATGGAGAGGGACTCTTTATCAGGGAGTGTGGTGATGGTACGAGGGGTAACGGTTTTAAACTGAAAGAAGGTAGATTTAGATTAGGTATTAGGAAGAAATTCTTTACTCTGAGGGTGGTGACACACTAGAACAGGCTGCCCAGAGAAGTTGTGGATGCCCCATCCCTGGAAGTGTTCAAGGCCAGGTTGGATGAGTCTTTGAGTAACCTGGATCTAGAGGAAGGTGTCCCTGCCCATGGCAGGGGGGTTGGAAGTAGATGATCTCTAAGGTCTCTTCCAACCCAAACCATTCTATGATTCTATACTTTGTTGCAGTAGAAAAATACTTCAGATACAAAAAGTCTTCTTTTCCCAGATCATACCATGTCAGACCACTACATCCCCAGAAGCTCTCAACATCTCCTGTCTGGCCCCATGATCGCTAAGTCATATACACCAAGCAGACCAACTCCAGTCTTAGGAACTACAAGGACTGTTTCCTTAACAGCCTGGTGGCTAGAGGGCACACTTGATATGTGAACAGATCATGATTCAGTCTCTAGTACTGCTTTATAGGGTGGTACGAAGAGCAATGGGAACACTGGTTACAAGGAGATTTGAAGTTGGGAAATTTGAAGCTGATTAGATGTCAGATGTGGAGAGCATTTGGACAGTGAGACCACAAAAGGCTGAGATCTCCTAAGGAGTCTAGGATGAACTTATCATGCCATGCAATTACCCACGGTGACTGAGGTTTTGGAGCATAACATCGGAACACTGAGACAAAAAAAAAAAAACCACATCAGTAAAGACCAGTAAAAAGTAAGGCAATGTCAAGAGGAGTGGGATGAGGAACTGAGGAAGTGGTGGGACTGGGGCAAAGGCTGCTCAGAGGGAAACGGGCAGGAGGAACGGGGCAGAAGAGTCTGTGCCAGTTAGATCAAAGCGCCTGAATGAAAGCCAAGATGCCCACAACTAATCACGCCTTGCTTACAGCAAATATCTGCAAACCACTGGCAAAGTGCCTGCTCTCTTTCTCATGCGGGTTCACACGGAGGATGACAACCTACTGCAGGCAGTTACTGCGCTAACGCCAGTGGCACCGTTTGGGTGGTGGATACTTAACTCCTTGCAGTTTTCTGTAAGATGCCACACAGTAGAGTTTCTGGGGGTGAAAGGGGAGTTCAGTTTACTGTTTCTTATCATTTGTTTCAAAGAGGCGGCAGCCCACGTGGTGTTATGTACATTCAAAGAGCACCTAATGAGGAGCTCTAAATTTAGGTCGTGCTAGAAGCCAGGCTCCTGGCTTGGGGGTTCAGGATCGAGACTTTAGAAGTCTTGAATCCTGCTGATCAAAAATAAATGGCATCTGGACTCCAAACATATAAAAGGCAGATGAAAGTCAGACCACGGCCTGTCACAGTGGGCACCCCAAATTAGCAGCCACTTTTAACAGTTATCTTCCAGTGGAATACCTCTCGGCTAGAAAAAAAAAAAAAAAAAGAAGAGATAATAGTATTCCCTTATTTTAAAAGTGTGTTTGTGAGAATAAATAAATTACCATTTGAAAGGCATTCAATGATTTTTTATTGATGAGCATCATAAAAGAATCTGGCAAGGAAATTAATAATTCCGTCTTCAGATAACAGGTTAACAGCTGGGACCATGCTGAATAATGGCTTTGTCTACTCAAACATGCCTGTAAGCAACTGAACTAGCGCTCCGGTCATCAAGTCCTTTCTCACCTGGCAGGTTAAGCACATCCAGACAGCAGGTGAGAAGCCAGAACTAACAATCGCTTCCAGTCCACCCTGTTTCCACGGTAAATTGCTGGCAAGGATTTTTGATGGCCTTTTTACAAGTAGAGATGATAAAATATATGCAAACTCTAGTAAAATAACAAGCTCTTAGGAAAACTATCCCATTCTGCTGCTGCTACAGAACAAGAGTTGAACTGGTACGAAATTGTGCTGTTTACAAACACATTCCTCCAGTCTCCGGGCTGCTCCTGGGCTCAGGGGACTCCAGCATTTGCAAACAGCTTAATTCTTTGTTAAAAAAAAACTGAATGAAAGCAGCTACATGATTTACCAGCTTTCCTGAAAGCAGATGATGCTCTCATTAAAAGCTTGAGCTTGCTACTTTTTAATATCTTCCCAAACACAACGTGACGCGTCAGGGCCCTATTCTCAAAAACTGGCAGAAAACTCAAGTGCTGAATTAATGTTTGTTATGGTTTTAAGTTTGGATGCAAAGACACTTACTTAAAGCTCTTTTTTGTGGTTTGCTGCTCACCGATACTCATTGCTAGTACTGAGTAACTGTTCCTTAATCTCATTATTAACAATCTTATGCACTGCACAGAGCATGTGACCATGTAATTATATGAAGTTAAAATACTGTTTTCAGAGGCATCCTTAGTTCTGGATGTAGTCCAGAACAAGGTGGTGAAATTTAAGCACTGGCTTTGGGTATCTAAATAGAAAGAACCAACCATGATGTCCAGATAAGATTCCCTGTAAGATACTGATGAAATTCATGCTTAAAGAAAATACCAGTAGGAAGTCCTGTCCCTTTCCTCACCAGACTGTGCATGCTCTGGTCTATGTTACTTCCACTTTAGACTGCTGCAGCAAATCTGATTTGGGATATTGTCCTTACAATTCACAAGACCAGCTGTCTGAAAGATGTTTTGGATAGCAATAGTAGCTGCAAGCATGCTGTCTTCGTGTTCTTTCTGGTTTGCTTTCATGTTCACAGTAACAAGTTTGTTTTAGCTTATGAAGCCTTCCTTTGTTACAAAAAAAAAAAAGTCACAATCCGTTGAAAGACCTGCGTTGTCCCCCACAACACTATCGCTCTCTCTTCCTGTAAACATCCTCAACCCGAAAGCAAAAGACTTCTGCCTTCTGCAACAATGCTGACTGTCCACATATGTTCAGCTCCCAGTTTAAATGTGTATCATCTCTTTTTCCCCAGCTTTCTACCAAGAGGAAAAGCGTTAATATTCAGCCACCGATAACTACGCAGTTTTGCAAAGCATTTGGAGGTACAGCCCGCCTGAGTGACAACATGCAAAACAAATCTTTCATGTATGCAACTACTATTATGAGCTAAATAGAAATCAACTATTTAAGAAAGATTTAGTGTTCCAGGTTTTAGAATCCTAAATATCAGCTAATCAGTTAAAGTGTCTTATGCATACCCACAACTTTCCATTTTGCAAAGCTCACTTATAATTACCCCCAAAGCTGTCTGTCACAGTTAATAATAAACCCCAACTTTCAATATAATTTTCAAATTGAATTTTTGGTCTTTGACACCGTTTTTACCTGTTTTGTGAAAACAACGCTCTCACTTGATACTTAATAAAAAGCCCATGTATGTAGCTATAAAAGGACTATCACAAAGAATTGAATCATATCTAGACCCCCCTTCCTCTTTCTGCTCAAGTGTTCCCAGCTCAGTGTTCGGGCAGAAGGAGGATCAGGAGCAGGAAAATGAAAGAAAGAGTATTAAAAAGGGGGGGTGGGGGGTGGAATATACACTTGGTTTAATTATGTCCGACCAAAAGTCCACCTAACCCCATATCATGTCCTCAACAAAGGCAAAAAATGAGGGCCGAGGGCAGACACAATGCAGACAGCATATGTGATATTTCCACTCAGTGTTCACCTCATCTCCAGCTATGTGCAGCCTGAGGAATTCTGAACTTTGATGTGAATTTTACGTATTTAGTAATCCCCAGTTCATTTCTTTTCCACAAACTTACCCTCTTTCCCTGAACACAACTAAATTTTTAGCACTCAGAATTTCCCATGGCAAGGAGTTCTACAGATTACCTGGATATTGTACAAAGAATCACTGTGCCATATAAAGAGCCAGGCCTCTTGCTAGTATCATCCGATGATGCCCATTTCTTAAAATGGAGGTAACAAAAAACATCTGCAGCTTGTACACTCTTTACAGCCACCCATGACCTTGTTTGTATCCTGGTCTGACCTCATAAGGTCTCTTCCAACCTGAATTATCCCACGATCCTATGGTTTTATAGATACCTGCAGTTTCCCTCCACAGTCTTTCTTCCATCCAGAAGAATCCCAGCCAACGTAGTTGTTCCTTATACAGAAACCAGCCCATACCTTTTGGGGTTTTTTGCCCTTCTCCAGTCCTACAGTAGTCTTTCTGAGACAGAAAATCAGAAGCATCCACAACATTCAAGATGGAAGTGATGGCACAGATTTTTGCACTGGCTTCACCATGTTCCCTGATCTCCATTCCATCCCTTACAATTCCTAACATTCGATCTGCTTTTTCAACCAACATTATGTATTGAGATGATATTTTCATAGAGCTATTTAACAGACCATAACATCAAGGTGTGTTTCTTTTGTGGTACGAGCTTGGAGTTTGTCACCAGATGGTTTCCATAGATATGGAAAATTAGGACTGGTTTTCTTCTGAGCTCTCAAGAGTTCTCCTTAATATGGGAAAAGTAGCTGAAGCACACAGATTGTAACTCCTTGCTGGTGAAAGAGGAAAAATTTTGTAAAGTTTTTTGAAGTTTTTGAAAGGGACTTATTGAAGGCATTCTAGTGTTGCAGCACACAATGCTGTAACACTCCCTGCTTTCAGGAACCCAGCTGCTAAGTAACATGAGCTCCTTTACAAGCTCAAAATCAGTGCTTGACTACAGAAATCAATGAATGGGGAGAAGTGGGCACCTAAAGACTGGGATTCACAAACACCCACCCATTGAATACTCTGAGGAAAGCCAAGACAAGGTGCTAAAGTCAGGGCATGGGTTTCAGTCTCACCTCTCAAAGAATGTTTCCCTTCTGCTCAGGTTCCACAGCTCTGAGCTCTTAGGTACTCCTAGGCACCTAATCAGACAGGCCCTTCTCAGAAGATGAAGGTAGGGGCTCTCAGTGCAAATCCTCCTTCTCACTGACGAGGAGCAACATAAATGATGTAGCCACAAGCATCCACAGGGACGAGTATTGCTCCTATTTTCCAGAAGCAGAAGGCCAGTGTATGAGCTAGAACGGAGCATCAAGAGTCCCAGCTGTGTGCCCCAACCTCCACAGGAGGCTTTTGCTTCTTGGCTAGCAAAACCATTTGATCTAAAAATCAGCACTGACCTACACTGCACCTATTGGTTGGTACAGCACTGTTGGGATGGATATGCTGGAAATTCACGTTAGTTTACAGATAATCGCTGTCCTTTAACATTAAAAATTCCATGGCCAAAAGGGTCTTTTCCCGAAAACAACTACCCAGGAGGTTTTTCTAATGTATACAAGTCAGTCAGGGGTATGATTCTTTTCATACTCCCATTTAACATACATATGCAGACAAAGTCTATAGCAGAACTTGTCTTCAGTAGAAAACTGTAAATATTTACTTATCTTGCTTTCAAAAGCAATTTCCTAAAAAATAACCAGTAGTGAAGAGCCCAGAAATGCCAGTTTGTAGTTGACTCTCATTGGTACGTACCATATTGAATATTCTGCTCACCACGGAAGCTAGGCAAATATAACACAAATTTTGTAGATTTCATTCAGGAGGCAAAGGGATTTGGTTAACATCAAATTCAGTGGTCACTAATCCCACTTTCCCTGTCTCTTTCCACCCAAGTAACACAAATATTTAGATTCTCCAAATGGTAAAGTTCAGCATCTTGAGCCCTGTTAAATCTTATAAGCCAAAGTAAATTCCATTTCTCTGATTAAACAGAGAGTATTTACAAAGATCAAAAATAAACAGTGTGTGAGTTGTTCTAGTTCTTTTTCATACCACCTGACTAAGCACTTTTTACTTTGACATCATTCAGAATGATGTTTCCACTATGCATTTTTGTCCAAAATGAAAGAAAAGGCAGTGCCTGTTGAGGGTAAGGGAATGTAACATTTCAGACATGAAATCTTGCAAGAAGGTGCAAATAAACCTGTGCCTTGCCCAAGGTCTCTCTGTACCACCTTTCCACCATGCTTTCCTCTTATCTCCTTCCTAATCGCAATTGTTTTTGAAGTGAGGTTCTCCCTCCAAGATGCTCAGTACAGTTGTCGTTAGTCCTTTCCATTGATTCTAATATATCTTTACATAGAAAAATGTCTAAGTAAAAGAAAAAAGAAAAAAAATTAAATATAAACAACCCCCCAGGTAGTATAACTACTGAGAAAATATCACTAGAGAGCCAGACAATTTTTCTAGTATACGAACGTTAGCCCTCATTCCCTCAGTGGTTCTCCAAATAAAATTAAATGCTGTATTATGAGAGCCCAACTGATTGATTTCTTCAGAAGACTTGTGGCAAAAGGCCCCGTAAAAGTTGCTGCTTACAGATAACAATACCTGTCACAGATTACAACAGATTCCTGGTGCACTGGGAGAGTTTTTTCTCACATTTGCCATTTCAGTGCCTTCTCATTCCCTCTTCTGGAGCATTTCATGCCCAGTTTTACATCTTTGGAGTCAACAGGACTGAAGACAGTGGGCACAAAATGATGCCCTGGATACTGGCCACCATCAGAGTCAGAATATTCGAACATACAAAGCTGGGGGCATGGGTAAATGAAGCCAATGGACTTCACCTCAACTCAGTCATGAACCAATCAATAGCAGAAGACAGAGACCCAGAGCCCACCTGAAGAAGGTAGGTCATCCATCACATTTTCAGGTGCAATTATCCAGTTATCCTCAAAATAACCATGTCTGAGTAATGTCCAAGAAGAAACACCACCATTTAACAACAAACACTACTAAAGTATTTATTCGTGTTCTAAACAAGAAAATAATGGCTAACTTTGAAAAAGAAAAGGAAATGCAGCACTAACAGAGCACGGGTCTCACTGCTGCCTTCTAATGTATTTCTCAAGACCACGGAATCACACCGTTGCATAAGGAAACACAACAAAATGAAAACAGAGATCTTTGTCTCATGACTGTCACCACCCTTCTGTGTGCAACAGCAAGCTGAATACCAGTTAAGCCATTTCAAGATTTATATCAAAATTCCATACTACTGCTATACAAGTTTCTTCAAAAATAGCAATACCAAAGTGAAGAAAGTTCAAAGATAAGGCTGTTATTTTGTTTTATGAGTAATAAAAATGTATAAATGATAAAAACATCACAGAAAAGGAATATATGTCCTTGTAAAACCAAGGCACACTGCCACAGGAGTGAATTACTGGTATTTTTAACACAGCAACTCAAGCTTGCACAGAAAACAACTATTTTACAGATTCTAGTTTTTCATTTTAATAAGCATTAAAGATCATAGGAGACAGCCAAGAGTTATGTAGTATCCTTTCCACCAATGTTCCTGTGCCACATAAAGTGCATTTACAATGAGCAGAAAGAAATCTAAATCACTGTATACTCAGTCCAAGAAGCTGCTGCTCAGATTAATCCTGAACCAGCAAAAGAGCCAAGCACATGCTCAACTTTGAGTAAGTAAATAGTCCCAGCTAACTGTCAAATCACAGTGCCCCACACTTTTCAGGACAAATGATGTAGAGCCTGTCTTCAATGGAATCAACAAAACAAAAAAAAAAAAAAACCCAAAAAAAAAACCACAAACCCAACCAGCGTGGCAGCAGCAACACATATTTCATTAGCCCTGTGCAAAATGACAAGATAAACTGATTACTTGCTGCTGCAGAAGCTACTGTCTGAATTTACAGGAAGCCAGCCACATTGGAATAATGACAGAAAAGTTACCCCTTGTTTATGGCAAAGAAGGAGCCTACAGAGCAGGAGTTACTGCAGTTAGCTGACTGAGCCTACGCGTTAGCCTGTGCCACTGTAGTCTGCCTGTTCACCCATACTTTAGGGTGTTAAGAGCCTTGCTGTTCAGAAGTTATTGGATTTCTGTTTTGGTTTTGGGTTTTTTTGGTTTTGTTTTTGTTTTTTTAGCCACCTAGATTTGTAATGAACTGCAAAACAAACGAGAATTAAGAAAAGAAATAAAAGATGAATGTTACCTGAAGGCCCTCTATGGCTAATCTAAGCATGCTTGGTGTGAGCTTGGAGGCCTGCTTGAAGGTGAAGTTGCTCCAGTCTATAATCAAAACAAATCCATTCACTTGAAGCTCGGGGTCTTCTATCATGGCTTCTAAAGAAAGAAGTATGGCGCGCAAAATATCCACCAGTGTGTACCTGTGAACGTTAAGGGGAGACTCAGTTAGGAAAGGAGCAACCACCACGGACTTGGAGAAGTTCTGAGCATTCTTTGTACTGCATGTCAAGAGGTTAAATCAAAGGAGTGCAAACGTATCATCAGAAGTCTTGGCTGTGTAAAGCTGGGAAAGTCTCAAAAGCTCAATTACTTGAACTCATCCTCTGGCAGGATCATGTACATCTAGACCATCAGCCAGCCAGAACAAACTACAAGGATATAACACACCAAAAGCAAATTTGAACTTTTCTGTAGTCTCCTAAGCTGCTTTATTATCTATGCATGTTATTAAATGTCTGTACAAACATACCTATGCAAATTTTATTTTTCTAAAATCATAATTACACCAAAACCAGAGTCTAACACCAGAAGCCTAGACCCAAAGTTTCCTCCTATATTTTTGCAAGGGATTGAAATAAAAGCTTCTACAAAATTAACAGTTAAAAAACGGATTTCCACATCCTCCCCTCTTCCCTCTCTTTGGGTAATGTTTTCTCTTAAATCTCCAAAGGATATTACAGAAAGCTGACCACTCAAGGATCTTGAAAGCATAAAGTAACACACACTAAGGGCTTTGAGGTGTTTCTTGTTAAGAGCAATAGCAACCTTTTAAGAGTTACTTAACTGCCTTCTGAGTACCGAATACTTTGTATACCCAAATTATGTGGCTTCAGGAGTAAGTCTGGAACACGGTATTCATCGGTCCTAGATACTTCGGTGTTAAACTTGGGTTTACAAAGATGCCACCTACAATATGCAGTTATGTGGTTTACATATATGCACATAATCTTTTCTTAGATCAATGATAATGTAAAAGAAGACATAATTCCATATTGCCAAGCCCTGTGGAGTACAATCTTTCTCTTTTGAAGCTAAAGCACCTAATACAGCCGCTCAATAGCGTAAATATATACTGCCATATAAGAGAGTTATTAATAAACTTGCAGTTTAGCTTATTTTTTTTTTAAAAAAAGGCAAAGCACCCCAAATTATCTGGGCTTTTTTAAGAGATATGAAAGTAGTAGTTTAAGTTTTGATTTTTTTTCCAGGCTTGGCTATGCTTTATATCTAAAAGTCTCTTTTAAAAGTAAGATAAATAGTTATTGAAACAGATGTAAATTTGCCAGTCTGCACCACAGTATCAGATGCAGCATTAGAAATCTGAATCAGATGCAACATTAGAAATCTGAACCAGAAAAATATCAGATAAGCAAATATTCCAGGAACAAAAGAAAGAGTTAAATCTTCAGTGTTTGTGCAGATATTTTTAAATAAGGCCCTTTAAAAGTCTCCCATGATGGCATCAAACATAGAAGTTCTCAAAATTATGACTCCCCAGAGAAATCTTCACCATACTGCATATGTAGCAAAGAGCATGTGTGCCTATTTAGAAATTACTTATAATTATACTGACTTCTACTTGCTTTAATGTGAGTACACTGTTCTGTTGTGTATGTGACTATATTTTGAAAATATCTGCAAAAAGGAAATAACACAATTAAAATTAATCTGCTCTAGCTGACTCCTTGCATCTTTCCATCTTTTTTTTTTTAGCCAACTAAAACTCAGTGAATTTCCCAACTATGCATTCCTAGGAAAGGGACTAGAAAAAGTGTCTCTTCATGTCAGCCTAATGCAAGTGAACAAGACAAAGTGTGTTTTCCCTAGAAAACATAGGGGAAGCATTGTTTCACATGATTCTTCTCTTCAATTTGGAGACCCTTACTTTGTTTTGAATTTGGTTCGGTTGACTAGGATAAAAGTTTTCATATTCACTCCTCTCCTTTTCACTTTTCTGACATTTAACTTTTTTCCTAAGGCTTTACTTTTCTGAGATCTAAGGTTTACAGGAAGTTTGGCATGCTCCCTCTTTTTTGTTCAGGTTTTTCAACCAGGGGAGGAAACAGCATGGGAAAAATTCTTCTCTGTGATTTCCCTATGGAAATCTTTAAAACGCTAAAATTTTCTATTTCTTTTTGGCAGGAAAAAAAAAAAAGGACCATTTCTGTAAATGGAATTTTGTCTACGGGGGAGAAAAGGACATGCCTTAAAACCTGTTTTGAGCAAAAATGTTCAAAACCTGGATCCTTAAAATTGTTAGTGCAATTTCATAGAATCATAGAATGGTTTAGGTTGGAAGGAACCTTGAAGACCATCTAGTTCCAACCCCCCTGCAGGAAGGGGACACCCCCCACTAGGGAGGGGCACCTCCCACTAGACCAGGTTGCTCAAAGCCCCATCCAGCCTGGCCTCAAACACCTCCAGGGATGGAGCTTCCACAGCTTCTCTGGGCAACCTGTTCCAGTGCCTTACCACCGTCAAAGTGAAAAATTTCTTCCTAATTGATCTAAACCTACCCTCTTCCACTTTAAAGCCATTCCCCCTCGTCCTATCACTACATGCCCTAGTAAAAAGTCCTTCCCCAGCTCTCCTGTAGGCCCTCTTTAGGTAGTGGAAGGCCGCAGTAAGGTCTCCCCAGAGCCACCTTTTCTCCAGGCTCTCTCAGCCTTGATCACCAAAGAACTGTCAGGCCAGGACCCTGTTTTTGCAGTAGGCATGGTGAAGCAAGCCTGGAGCGCCCTGCCAGCCCTGAGCCAACCTGCCCGGGGACACAGGAGCTGGGGTGACAGAACCAACACCTCGGGCACATCACGGCTGATGTTCCCCCTCTCCTCAGGGACAGCAGCTCCCCCAAGCCCGACTGCTGGACGTGTGGGGAAAATGCCACCGTCGCTACCGAGGCCTCTGAATAAGCAAAACAAACACACACCCCACAGCGCCGCAGTGCAAAGAGCGACCTGAGGAAAAATGAAATCATTCATCGGCTCTTTCCCAAATGACTTTGCGCATGTATAACGGGATATGTAGGGAGTGTTTGGCAGCGTGAAGACTATAGATGGTTTTACTGGCACTAAAATGGTCTTGGTTTGCCTAGCGTATCTGCAGAGCAGTTACCTATCCAGTACAACACTGGTGCATGGACAGTGGAGGGCACCTAATCGACATGGGAACTAAAATCCCCTGTACAACATGCATTTTGTACAACTGCCAGCATCAGGATTAAAACATGCACTTAGCCTGAGAGAAGGAGGCTTACGGAGTTGTGTTCAGGGTCAGGGCTGGGCTCAGAGCATGGGCAACTGCCTTCAAACCCCTGGTTACCTCCACAAGGTGGTGGAAGTCTCAGAAATACTATTTTATTTTACCGCTTCATGAAATTAGATGGAGATACACCCCGTAAAAGGCCTTCCCAGGGGAAATAGTGCACTGGAAGGAAATTACATCAGGTGAGACATTGGGAGAGCAGCTAATGCCTCAGTCTGAGGAAGATCATCTATCAGAGCTTATACAAGAAACAGATATTAGAAATACTCAAATCTTAAAATTAGCCTCAACCTCACTTAACATTTATGCTGCCTCATTCAAAGGATCTCATTCTCCAAGAGAAGAGCTCCATGAAGCTGAAGGCTGCTGCAAGCACCCTACATCCTCCAGTCCAAAAAGATGGGTCCCAAGTTCCTGATGTAGATCTCTAATGTCCTCCCTAGGGAGTTCAAGAAGACATCACATGCCCTGGACTAACGGCTCCCTAGTGGCACAAGGCTGCTAGAAATCTGGTGCATTAGACATAAAGATTCTTTGTTTATGAGGCCAATCAGATCTCTAAGACTGGCCATAAAATGCTTTTATATATACCTAAGTGATAAATATACAGATGTATACATATAAACACAAATACACTTAATTATGTCCTGAATTCATCCAAGTCGATGGGAAAACTGTCAGGCATCAACGAAAACAGAATTTCTTTTCTTATGAGGAAAGGCTGAGGCACTTGGGTCTTTTCAGTCTAGAAAAAAAGAAGACTGAGGAGGGATCTTATCAGTGCTTATAAATACTTAAAGGGAGGGTGACAGCTAGATGGGAACAGTCTTTTTTCAGTGGTGCCCAGTGATAGAACAAGAGGTAAAATAGACACAAACTGGTACATAGAAAGTTCCATCTAAACGTGAGAAGGGACTTCTTTACTTTGAGGGTGGCAGAGCACTGGCACAGGCTGTCCAGAGAGGTTGTGGAGTCTCCCGCTCTGGAGATGCCGTCCTGTGCAACCTGCTGTAGGTGACCCTGCTCGGGCAGGGGGGTTAGACTAGATAATCTCCAGAGGTCACTTCCAACCCTGACCATTCTGTGATTTCATCCACCACAGAGAGTAACCAATGGTCGCAGCGCTGGGCCTCCACAAATCTGTGGCATATTCACTATCACTGGCACTCCTATTGCAGGTTTGCCTTGTGTAAGAAATACAGTCCACAACAACAATGACAGTGTTGTATGTTTACTCACTGAAAAAGACAAGAAGTTGTCCTCTCAGTGAAAACAAGTCCGGAAGAACACAAGTCTAGCTAAAAGCACGCACAAACACTCTCTGCCAGAGGAAGGTATCTGATGTACTCTTTTAAGTCTAAAAAGCCACATTAGGAGCATACAGGGACATGTCACTAACAACCAAGCTTCCCACCTCAAATACCCTTCGGGGCAATTAGCTGAAAATAGGAGCTATCCTTTATTCTGTAACAGACCTCTTCCTTTGGTTTTGATACCTTACTTAAGTATAGTCCAGAAAACCAGACAAGAAAGGCAGACCCATTAGTGGGTATTTAAAGCAGCTTCTACTCCGGACACACGCTGAGGCAAGCCAGAAATGTAATCCCGGTGTGACAGATGATGAAATTTTAGGTGGCGCAAATGGCAAGCTGCGTATTGAAAGTTATCAGCTGAACAGCCCAAGCAAATGAAACATGATTAAAGAAAATATACTGAAGCTTTCGCACAGCACAGAGTTATTTGCATAAAGACTCATCTTTAACCCACTCCAGCCCCATGTTGTCCAGCATTTCACCTCACTGCTACTACTGTTCATGTCAGCACCAGGATGCAGAGGCTCTGCCATCAAATATGCTCCATCCTCAGCTGGACTTTAGGAAAATTAAAATCCTACATAAAAAGAAGGTGGGAAAAACTACTCTGGATTGTGTTGCTGAAACTTTTATTCCACAATGAAATTACTTTCCATATAGATACAGAAATATAACCAATCAAACATGAGAAAAATGGGTTAAACTAGTGAGTGTGAAATAAATGTGGTCCAAGATGACTTTGACTGCCTTTCTACTTTAAAGAAAAAAAAAAAAGGAAAAAAAATCAGCATATTAGCCTTTAATTTTAAGAGACCATGGTGTACAGTCTGAAGGGAAGATGGTATTGTTTTATTCTCACCAATCTGTGTTAAGTAACAGCATGTATTTAGGGGACAGCAAGCCACTTATTTTGCCCTGGCCCCAGTTTCACAATGACTGCTCCAGTGCTGTCAGGGACACAGGGTGTGCTGGGCCTGATGTGCTGCTGTAGCTGTAGTAACCTGGAGTTAGGCTGTGCAGAAATAAATCCTTATTTATTTATGGCTAAATTCAGTTGCATTCCCTTGTTTAAACACACTGTTATGGGACATAGTGCAGCTAGCAAGGTATTACTAATTGCTAGGATAATCGAGAACTGGCAGTTAATTTAAATTTATTTAATGCTCTCTATTTATAGAACCATGCTTAATTCAATGGAGAGCTTGGACAACTTTTTTAGCCCGGTTGTTAATGTGAATAAAAAATGTTGGAAATATGTTATCACATACACAACGCACTCTTAATGTTCCTTTTCTGTGTGAGTCCCAGCTTGAGTTCAAACGAGGTGGGGACTGGTGTGCAGACACACTCTGCTACCTCTTGAAATTTTTCATTCAGGTTGACTTTAAAGCAATGAGCCTGGGAAGGCTTGACAATTTAATAGCCACACTGACAGCGATTCTTTCAAATGCTTCGGGATGGCTACCATTTCTACCACGACAGTGACAAAGCTTTCCAGAGTAATGCCTCACCGAGGTCTTGATTTGTCAAGAACAGAAAAGCTCAAACAATTAACTGAGCAACCCGCTCTCTTGTAATTTAACAGTGGCAGCAATTTCCCCTTTACAAAAAAAATAAAAGTTCTTTGAGAATTTTCTGTGGGACATGAACAGAATGAAGGATTTCTGGGAAAAACAGTCTGGCAGACACTGCTATCAACTCTTGGTAGTACTTCACTATGATCTTTCACCTTTATCTCTTGGTTATGTGATCTACACATCCTCTTCACTCCCAGAGGCCACTGTAACTTCCACCAGGCCAACAGAAAGAGAAGGGACAAGGAGAATGCAGGGTACAGATGTCTCATGTCAAATCCAGCTGTGTCAGCAGTTTTCAGTATTTTATGTTCTTGATGATGGGTGGTATCCACCGTATCATCTGTTTAACCAGATTCTGGTTCCAGTCAATTCACATTTGCACTCAGTAACAGATAATGTGATTTGGCAGAGTTGCCCTACTATCTCTATTGCTATTTGTCAGCTCCCCCCGATATCAAGAAATCTCAAGTTATTTTGAGAATTAAAACTGAGTGGCATGACTCTGCCTCTCAGGATGCAAACTGTTAGCTAGAAGAGATAAATGGTAAGTTGTCTTTGCTTGAATTAAAGCCACATGTCTCCTGAAGGTCCCAAACATGTAAGGAACACACAATATGTATTTTAAGCCCATCAGCATTTGGACAAGTAAAGGTTTTGGTCAAATGAGCTCTTGTGGTCTAAAAGAGAAAGCTGGTCAAGTCTCTGAGCCATCATCCTATTTCTAACTTACTGCTCTGACTTCGTATTTTTAGAATTTCAGTGAAACAAGAGCCCTCGAGATACACAAAGGAGTACCTAGTAATGATGCCTCACATCTCCTTGGTTTGTCAGTCTGGGTGCAGATTTGAATGCTGAAAAGATGGGAGATCGAAACTTCTCTTATAGCTATTCTGCTTAAATAGTAGCAGCATGCCCTAGGGGCCCTTATTCTAAAACCAAAGCACCACCAGCGTTACAAAAATGCACAGAAAAATAGAAACTGCTTCAAATATTTTACCAGATTACCTTTTAGATTCAGATTTAATACCATTCACTACTCCTTATGTTAGCCCAGTGTCTAACAGTCACAGTCACGGATGAAGATTCAGCTGATCTAAATCCTACATTCGCATTGATCAACGAGATCCCTAGCTATAACACTCACAGTCTAAATACAAGTGATAATAGGCAGATATAGATACCTGGGGGAAAGCTAGGAAAAAACAGGATAGCACCAGTCAGCAAGAGAAACTGCAGAAAAAATGACAGTGTTTGCACTAGTTAATATTATTATTATTATTATTATTATTGTTATTATTGCTGTTGTTATTATTATTATTTGAAAGATATTACTTCCAAACAAAAAATTTACGCTATTAGCCCGGTATTTTGTTATTGTTAATCTGTTATTATTGTTAGCATTGCTATTTATTTTGTCACATTGCCTCCATCAGAGCTTGAAAAATACCCTGCTAACTCGCCTGTGGTTAATAGTGAGCTGAGGAGCAGACCAGCCTCCTAATAGCTACAGAATTTAAATTTTTTACTTAACGGGAGGAAAAGAAAAGTTTCTAGCACTCCTGCATAGGAAAACATAGATTTGAAAGCAAACCAGTGGACTCTGTCTTTGCCTTTGCTGTAACTCATCTGATGCAACAGCAGAGCTAAGGGTAGGGAGTGCAGTGGATTTCCATGTTCACGGAGGATGGTGCGAGCTGACTGGGTCACTGTGACACACACAGGCACTATGTATCACTGCACTTTTCTACCTCACTTTTTTATTGCGCTTTCTGGGAAAAGTTCTGAGATAATTAATACAGGGAAAGATTTCAAATAAATAGCATCAAAACGGACCAATTTTCCTAGAAAATTTGTGTCCAGGTGCCACAAAGCACGTAAAAGAACATGCATGACAACAGATGCCTTGCCGCTGTGTTGAAGTTAATCATACCATTAACTGAAGAAAAACCTTCACCAGCTGGACACATTAAGAAAAAGGGAGTCTTCAAATGCACATATACACCTACAAGCCAAATATAGTTAGGAATCAACAATCTGGAAGCTAACAGGGAAGGCTGATCCCTCCCCGAGCGCTATCCAGCCTCCTGGCAGGAATGCCACCCTCTTCACTTTCCCCATAGTAGAGAGAGGGTGGAGAATTAGGCAGGGTCCCATTGAGAAGCTGCTGGGCTACTCAGTGCATTATCCTTCACCTTCCCTTTTTTTTTTTTTTTTGTTTGTTTGTTTTAAATACATATCTGATTTAGTTGTTCAGATGGTAGGACATCTGGTACAGTTTTCAGGCCCTGCTTTAATCTAATGATTTAACATCTAGCACACAGGCTTGTTTTACCATAGGATTTTTTTGCCTCCCACACTTTTCTTTCTAATTGGAACTATGTAAATCATAGGCTGCCGGTGCTATATAAATCATCCATAGTATGTCTGCTATTCATTTAAATAACAAATTGGAACTTTTTATTTCTAATTGTTACATGCTGGCCATAATAAGTCGTACACACATGATAAATTTGGAGGCTTGCTGTGCTCTATCAACTTAGTCTATGAAGCCTATGAAGAGGCCCTAGCAAGACAGACTTCAAGAAGTAATCCCTCCAGTGCTGCTGCCAGCGGAGCACTGCTTTATGTGCTGTAAGATCTCAAGTCAGTTAAGGCATAAGCTTGAGACATATTGTGTAGCGGCTCCAGTGTAAGTTCCATACACAGTGCTCCCCAGGTTCAGTTGCTGAACGCCAGATAATGGAAGCCCTTAAATTAATTAGAAAAAACAAGCGACCTAGCTCCATTCCCAGATCTGTCACTGACTCGTCATGTGCCTTGGAGCAAGCCACTCCCCGCAGCTGGCCTTCAAGTCTCTCCCCTTTGTCTGAGTGGTCTATCTGAAAACAAATCCCTCGCTCTGGAGGAGAGGCGGACTGTGGGCGGGCAGCGCTGAAGCGCAATAGGCACCCGACTGCAAACACGGCCATTAGGTACTCTGGTGTACCCCACTCACTTTTGCTGTTATACCATAAATAGTAACAATCGTTCCAACAGGACTTCATGAAACAGATCACAATAAATTTACTGTTGTGTCAGCTGGTCTCACGTGGTTGAAATATCAGCACATCCAAAATTAAGAAGAAAATAAACTCACTCTTTTCACACAGCAATTATTTTTTTAAACGCTACTTTGTCTCTGAATTTGAATTCTTTCGACTAGGAACTAATGATTTGAAAAATGCCACATAAAGCTTTGGGGGTTCTTTTGTTAATGAGAAGTAACAGTATAGAGTTACCTTTAACAGGGGAACTTCTTCATGGGAGGCACATGACTTAATAAAAGGCCTAAACATCCTTTTCTTTGCTAATTCTTCGTTTGAGGATTTTTAAGAGTTTGTGGAGCTGTTTTTAAAATAAAAAGTTGACCTGGTCCTTATGTGGGAAATGAAGCCCACTCAAGAGAGTCGTCAGCCTCATCACCACTGCTTCCTCGCTCAGCTGCTTTGGCTCCATCTGCCAGAAAACCGGAGCAGGGAAGGGAGGCTGGCCCCAGCCCTGCCTGTGTTCACCCACACTTTCTAGTTGTTAGCATGGTGGTGGGCAGTTTTGATTTGTGCCGGGCAGCTTTCCCCCAGTCCCTGGCCACGACTCATGGGTTAGCAAGGGCCAGGAAACTCTCCCCATAGGCAGCGTGGACGTGGCCACCCTGTCTGGAGAGGAGGAAAGCCACGGTGGCCCAGCAGCCCTCAGGGCAGAGACTTATCCCCAGCTCTAACACCCACTGCTGCAGGGGGGAGCTGTGGGATCGCTCCCTGCAGGGGCTACCCACGCAGCCTGCAAGAGGACAGCTACGCTAACACGTAAAGGACAAGCCTAAGCATACCAGTCCCCCCATTTTTTGTGCTTTCTATCCACACTGCAAGCTGTTGAAACACTCCCCATGTTTCACTACAGCTGAGCTTGGGGTATCTGCACTGAGCACTCCGCACTGCCTGTGCCCAGCCCCTCCTGACGGCACAAAAGACGGTTTGGGTTCACGCGAAGGCAACCAGCAAGATTTTAAGTTTTCACACTAAGAAGCGCCTCGGATCCTAAACCTGCTCTCAGGCTGGGAGCCCAGGGAAGCCACGCAGCGCACACAGGAGTAGGCTTTAGAGTTCACTCTTAATGGATTCATTCATTTACATGTGCTGAAAATCAAGCAATTTCTGTGGATATAATTTTAGACTGCAGGAGAAACTGGGCATGACACCCAATGAGGTATTTAGAATAACCAAATAGTGTCACATAGCATCAAGCCGATTGCTAAAAGAAAGGGCCTTGATGGGAGACAGCTCTTGGGTCAGTCTGCTAAGTCATCTTCAGGCTAGAGTAGTCCCAAAAAGGATCAGAAATTGTACTGGGGACTGCACTAGCCTCCTTCAATTTGCTGCCAAAGCTTTGTGTGCTTGGATCTTATAATGCAGGCAATTCACACCTGGAGCAGCGTGAGTGGGAGAAAGAAGTGGTTACTGAAGTTCCACCCTGGCGTTTCCAGTTGGCTCAGGAAGAACCTTCTTTCACTGCGGGAAAGGATTCAGAGTCTCAGTTTCCTGCACAAGCAAACTTTTCAGTTCAAAAGCCATGATGGATGCTCCTGTTCTACACCCAGCATCTCCCACTTGCTCCTATGGCACCTGGGCAGCTCTGTATGTGCTGAAGCTGAAAGACCAGCACAGGGATCGCAACCAGCCTTTGTCAGGGGGATAAGCACATCATCTGCTGTGCCAGCTCACTTTGGCTAAGGGGAGGCAGAAGACCGTAAACCTGCTATCAGCCAGCTGAGAAGAGCACCCAAGCAGTTCCTGCTTCCCAACCAGAATTCGGAGCCTAAAAGATGGGAAGGTTGAAAAGGCCCTAAGCCACAAAATACATTTCTTCTTTCTCTTCTCCCTCTGCCTTCCAGGCTGCTGCCCAGCCCCCTGTGGGCAGAGCCGGGTGTGTCCCTGCTGCCCACCCATCCTCTGCTCTGCCACAGCTTTTCCCACGCATTGCCCGGAGAATAAAAAAAAAAAAAAAAAAGGGGGGGGGGGCTGGGGGGGAGGGAGGGGGGTTATGGCGAGCGGGTGTCTCTGCATTTACCTGCTCTGGTCCCAGTTGGCAGCAAAGAGGACGAGGATCTTCCTGCCGTAGTGGTCCAGGTTGGCCAGCCCGCCGGGGAAGCCATCCTTCAGCGCCTGCTTGATGCCCGGGTCGGTGGCCTTGAAGCTCTTGAACATGTCCAGGTTCTGCTGGCGATATTCAAAGTACTGGGCCAGGAGGCGAAACGCCTCGAAGTGCTGAAACTTCCTGGCCCGCAGAAACCGCAGGATGAAGGCATCGTCGGTGCGGAGGAAGCCGATGTCCGGCCGGGTGATCACCATGTCCCGCACCTCCTGGATGTCCTGGTGCAAGGTGTCGGGATTCTCGTTCAGCTCCAGCCGAGCTTTCTCCAGGGTCTCCGGGGAGAGACCTGCCTGCAAATGAGTCATGGCGCTGCCCTCCTCCTCCTCCTCCTCCTCCCCGTCTCTGCTGCCTGCGCTCCTCAGCCTCCCGGCCGCTTGCCCCCCGCGGGCGGGGTGCCCCGGCACGGCCGGCCGCCGCTCCCCCGCCCCGCCGGGCCTCGCCCCGCCGCTCCCCGCCGCCGCCGCCGCTGCCAGTCCGGCCACCGAGAAGCCGGCGGCTCCCAGGCAGCCAGGTCGCGGGGAGGTGGTGGGGGGAGCTGGCACCGAGACTGGCCCCGGGCTGCTGGCGGAGCCGCGTTATCTCTCTGACATAGCGCCCGCCCCGACGCGGGGTCCGACGCGCCGCATCATCCCCGCAGCCCGGTCCGCGGAGGAGCCGAAACCCGCCGGGGACGGGGCTGCCGCTCACCGCCCGCCCCCGCCGGTGCCGGTGCCGGTGCGGATCTCAGGCCGGGCTGCGGCGGCAGCGAGGGGGCCCGGCCGCTAGGCAGGGCGAGCGGCGCCCGGGGGTGCTCCCCCGGCCCGGGGCTGGCAGGGGGGCTGCCCTCCCCGCAGCAGCACCATTTACGTAAGATCAGCGCTCGCCCCGCTTCAGAAGCGTCTCCCTGGGTCTGAGGGAGGGGAAAAAAAAAAAAAAAGAAAAAAAAAGAAAAAAATAAAATAAAAAAACCCTTCACCAAAAAAAAAACCCAAACAAAAAAAAACAGCAGCGAGGAGGAGGGGAGCCGATCCGCAGGTACTTGGCCGGTACCGAAGAGCCTGCCGCTCGCCGGCGCGGAGCCCGGAAAGACAAACCGGGAGCCTCGGCCTCGGAGGATGCTCGTTCCCCCCCCGCCTCCTGCGCCCTCCTCCGCTCCACGCCCCGGCTCCCAGATGGCACCAGCCGGCGCGGGGCTGCCGCCTGCGCGGCCCCGCCTTGCACACACACACACGGGCACCCGCACACGCGTGCGGGCACCCGCACACGCGCGCACCCGCCAGCCCCACCTGCCCTCCGCCGCGGGGGGACCGGCGCCTAAAACGCGCGGGGGGGGGAACCGCGGAGCAGGCGGGGGAAGGGAAGGGAAGGGAAGGGGGGGGGGGGAGGGGGGCTGCGGCCGCACCGCGGGTCTCCGCGATTTTGGGGGGCGGGGGGGAAGGGAAAGGAGGGGTTGCGCATTGGCGCGCCGCGGCCGCTTGCGCCGGGGCTGCGCGGAACAAGATGGTGGTTGCCCGGCGGTGGGGGGTGGCCCGGGGGCTACCGGCGCCCTCGGTCTGCGGGGCGGCGTGTAAGCCCCCAGGGAGCATCCCGTGGGAGTCGGACCAAGGGGGTCTCCCCACCAGGTGCGAGATGATGTTCATCGAGCGATGGCTTTACTCACAATCCTCTCTTTTTTGACTGAATTTCTTAACCTGAAACATTGTGAGCCGCAAAACCTGGGGGTAAAATCAAGCAACCCTCTTTTTTTTTTGGCCTCATATTGGAGGCAGAGTGTGGTAAGTTGCGTTATATTACAAAGGGCAAAAATACCTTGCTGCTGTGTATTGGCTATTTCAGAGAGGACAGATGCCTTTTTTCATGCAGGAAAGTTTGATGCTGCAGTCTGCTTTCAGGAAAAGTTCCCGCTGAAGAACATTTGACCTTTGTCCGAGGGACTGGACCTTTCCAATGCAAATACACCCGAAAATCAAGCTTACACGAACAATACGGCAAACGCGGGAAAGCCTATAACATGTACCTCCTCCTCCTTCCCATAGGAAGCGCATCTCTTTTTTACTGCATTGGGCTCCTTTCCCGAGATGACATCGCTGGAGCACACGGGCTGAATTATTGAAAAGGCACTGAGATCACTGATCCGTATAGAGAGTCTATATGGGGAATACACCAGTGGGAAGTACAGCATGTGTTCTAAGGCAAATAAAGACACTCATACAAACATTTAAATGATACCCTGCATTTTCTGCAGGCCATCATCGGAAGAAACAGATGACCTCCACAGCAGGAGGGAGGCCTCAGCAATGAGCATGTTCTGAGCGCAAGTCTGCAGCGAGCAGTAGTGAGGTGGCAAAATCATCGTTCTTCTGGGGACTGAAGGGAGTTTTTGGTTTTATAGGCCTTTATAGGGGTTTGCAGTTCTTCACCAGATCCCTTCTTCGTGCCAAGTAAGGGTCAAGTTTTACCTCTTTCTTCATAGCTGCCAGGTGTCAAAATATCTGCAAAATGGGTGGATGGAAGGGCAGACAGAAACACCTGTCCTCCCTGAGCTGGGTACCAGACTTCCAGTGGCCTGGCTTAAGGTAGAAGCTGTTGGAAGGACCACTCTGATAGCGCCCAGCCATCGTGGCCCAGCTTTATCCCATCTGAATTTCACGATGTGCTTTTAGATGCCTCACACAAAGGATATGCAGGCTACCTAAGGACTGAACTACTCTCTAGAAATGCTTATTTCTCTTTGTCTGATAAAATGCCTTTAAATTAGCCCCTGATGTACATGTGATTAATCTGGTTTGATAACTTTTCTTTAGAGCAGCTATCACTCCAGAAATAGTTTGTGCTTTTTTTTTTCCCCTCTTTTCTATTATTCTTAAATCTTCGTTTTCCTTTGCTCTTGGTATCTTACATGTGTAGTCCTCGGCAGATCCTTTGAGAATAGCTGTTTCCATCAGCCCTAAGGAACCACCAACCGAACTTTTCCTGCCATCATTTTCCATTTCTGATGCTGTTGCTCTGCCTTTTGCACTGCAACTAAGCTAATCAAAGAGTAGGTCATGGGGCAAATCCCTTAAATTCAGTCAGTGCAAGGCGAGCTGCAAGCATTCAGTGTCTTGCAAAATCAAGTCCATAATATATCCTGTCTATGACTTCCAGTAACAGATTCCTTAATTTGCTTTATTTTTCTTTTGCAAATGGAAATGTACACAAATATTATATTTTCTCATATATTCCAGCACATAGGTGCAGTGAACAGAGAAAAGAAGTGAGCAGGCCAAAATTAAAATATTAACAATTTTGAAAACATTAATTCTAAAAGGTTCTTAATTATAAAAAAGAAAAAAACAATGGAATTTTACCTGAAAACTTTCCATATTGTTCCATTTTTTTGTTTTCCCCATTTTGCACTATATTTAAGCCATTCATCTTCTTACCCCTTTTAAAATAAAAAAGCACAGAAAAAAAACACAGGGAAAAATGTGGAGGAAGAGGATAAAAAAAAAATCTGGAAGCCAAATACATTAATTCATTTCATCAAAACCAATCCAATTTCTGTACGCTTCCTTTCCAAAGCAAGGTTCAGTCACCATAAAAATGGATTTAATAATTAAATAATTTCTACTGGTACTTTGCCACATTAAAATGAAATTCACCAAATATTAACAGCATTTCAAGAAAATCATTCTGCAGGGAGTTGTCGAAATGTAGAGCAAAATGTCCTCATCGTGAAGGAAATGGTTTACACGGCTCTTTCCTGAACTGAGCAGATTTAGAAAGTTGGCACTGTGAAAACACATGCAGCCGGGCAGCCTTAAGGTAGGGAAGGTCAAAGAACAAGATTTTGGTCATGTTCTATCCCAGCCACAGATGGGTCTTATTATGACAATAACCTTTTCGCAATATTTTGAGATCTTGCATATAAACGCGTGTAAGATTTGTTTTCAACGGAAATAACTTGGCAGGAGCAATAAAAAATGTTTCTGTCGTCTATAAGCAGATTCATCAAGCCATTTAAATAGTATAATGAAGAAATATGTGTTTTCCAATATGTCATCTTACCTAAGTCATCAGGGGAAAAATGGAGCCACTAATGCAGTTAGACGCAACATACTGATGGCACAGTGTAATTTATTTATTGTGCACACACACTTTTCCCTCTATAAAACAGTAGGGGTGTCTGACTAAATCCATTGTGTAAATCTCAGCATCTTTGCACTTGCACTTGCAAACTATTATTTTTCTTTGATGCTTTTATAGTCACTTTTGCCTGAAATTCATACAATTAAAATCCAAGCGCCCTGCGATCCTATAAGCACTATAATTAGGCACCTGATTTGAAATAAAAAATGAAACACAAATAAGACACAAAGGTATTTGTGTAGGTGTTTGATATCAGAGATGCTCATTCACATTCAGAATGAAAATGTTTAAAATCAGCAATAGACCAGGGCATTCAGGACCAAAAATGGAACACGGGAATAAAACTAAACAAAATAAATACTAGATGGTAGATAAAGAAATAACTGTATTAAGACCAACGTTGGTACCTCACTTTCTCTGAGTGGTTTATGACTCCAGAGAGCTCTTGCTGTTGTTTTTGACTTACAGTTACATTGTCCTCAGCATCCTGCTCTGGGTATTCCTTCCAGACAGCTGTGCATGTAGGATCAAATTTCCAAGAGACTTCGTCTTATTTAGCTGTAATATAGATAAAAAGATGAGAAATATGTTTGAAAGTACATATAACCAGGAAGATATGTTCACGTCCGTTCCTCTTTATCAGTGTTTATGTAGGTGCATGTAGTTAAGCGTGTCCTTGAAGATTCTGAAAAGCACTAAATGCAACTTTGTCAGAAGTACCTAAATGACACCTAAGTCAGAAGCAGCTAAATTCAAAGTCTAGGTCCCATTTTAAGAATCAATTCAGAAACTTCATTCAAACATTTTAAGAGCATAAGAACAACTGTAGGTGGTCAGAACAAGCATCTTTATAGGTTCATAGTGTGCCTCTAGAGTGGCTTAACATGGAAGCCTGAGGAACGGCATCAGTGAGTGTTAGGCACCCAAGACTCCTGAAATATTTTCTTCAATGTGAGTTAATCTTTGAAGTCGTTCATTGACCACAGTGCCGTGACTGAACCAGTTCCCACATGACAGCTGAAACTTGGCAACTGACGTCATGCATGATCTTATCTCGCTGCAATTGGCTGGTAAAACTTCTCACTTTTAAACCTCAGTGGAAGCCACATGAGGTTGAGGATTCACCTCAGATGTCGTTCTATAACTAGGTGAGTTATGGGAATGCAGTCATGTGTCTGAGCATGATGGTGATCTCTACTTATACATATTTGTAGAAAATGTCCGGATGCTTGACCTAGAAAGTCCCGTTATATCTGAAACAAGGGAACTTCTAGAACTGAGCTCTCTTGGAAATCTGCAACTTCAGATGCTGACTAGCTGAAAAATCAGCTTCTGAGAGCAAACTAGTCATCTGTCTTTTATTCATCATCATGGGTCTCTAACAACATAAGGATAAATAGCCTTACAGTAGACAAGGGATAGCATCAGACCCTAATCAGAGAAATATTTCAGTATGACAAGCCTACTCACAGAATCATAAAAAAAAATAAAACTGGAAGGGATTTTAAGAGATTGCCTAGTTTATCTATCCCTCATCCTGATGGATCTTTGTCTGAGTGGTATTTAAAAACCTCCGGCAGCAGATACTCCACAGCTTCTCTAGACAGTCTGTCCCAGAGCTTCAGTGTCCGTGCAGTACGTTTCTCCCAATGTCTGGCCCACCTGTCGCTTGCTGCAATTTAGCCCATTGTTTTTTATCTTATCTACTGTAGAATGACAGAATAATTCATTTCTTCATTTGGAGACTGGTATAAAGTCTCAGGTAAAATCTCTTCCTTTTTTTTTTTTGGTTGCACAACCTCTGTTCTTTCAGTTTCTGGCATTTAAAACACTTCAGATGTGCAGTATGAAGGGATGGGTGTAAGCAGGGCATTAGCATCGTGGGGACAGCATTTTGCTGAGCTTTCCTCTTCTATCTACACGAGGTCTTTACATGCCATTTTTACTGTTGGAACAGACAGTCTTCCAGAGGTGAAAGTCTAAGTTGAAAGAATTAACCTATGATTTTAAAAAGTCAGCATTTCACAAACAGATGTAACAGTTTCACCCAGCATTAGTGCCAACACAAAATATCTTAACAGCTGTATTAATTTGGAAAAAGAAAGAAATAAACCCAAACCGAAACTTAGGCAACTGCAGGATTCTCTCAAGCAAGTTCAAACATTAATTTAGTGTAAGTGAAAAGGTATCTAGAAATGTAATGAAGTTCATTGTTATATTAATACTGCATTAACTGGGAGCAAAGTAGTCAGACATATTTCACAGCTATAAAAATTTGCATATCAGAGATATGTAGGAAATAAAAGATAATGAATTCATAACTGAGCCAATAGTTTCAGTAAGCTTAGTCAAATGATGAGCTAGGACATTAAACATTCCAAAATTTCAATACAGAATTAGTACAGAATGCTGAAGAATGCTAAGTTTGGGATAAATGCTCATTTTATTAAAAATGGATGAATGCAGTCATGGAACAAAATGGTTCATTAAATCGTTTTTAATGCAAGTATGAGAAAGACATGTAAGTCTGAAAAGCTCCCAAGGATGATCTGTGCCTTGGCTTTCTTGAAGTCAGTATCCAAACTTGCATATCTAAGTAGAAGGTGGCCAGTTTTGTCCTTGAACACAGACCAGCACATGGATAAAAGCCACATTTGGATGCGATGTAGAATGACGAATCTCAGTTGTTTTATGGTACCGGCGTGACCTATGCCGGAATAACTGCTAACTTCATGGCACTGGAAAACAGGTAATGTTTGCTTTGGCTGCTCAAAGTAAAGGTGCTTGTGACTTCAGTAAGCCTCATTCAGTTTGCAGCTCAGGAAAGCTGAGCACCATCCAAGGCAATATCAGCTATTTCCTTCAAATCCTGATGGGAGAGAAGCTGTGGAATGCGTTCACTGCTGTGAAGGTGCTTCTGAAACTCCTTTGCCAAATCTGTGGACATGTGTGCATCTTTTTAAGAGTGATCTTTGGGAACCTGTGTCTCCAGCTTTAAAATCACTCGGTGGATTTGCTTTTAGAATAAGTTGCGGCTTTCATCTGACTAGAAAGGCTGAAGTGCTTTGTTTCATAAAGAATGGTCTTCTGTTGCTGAAAATCCAGCCTTTACAAAGTTTTCTGTGGCTTATTACTCTCCCTGACTTATCTTTCTGTCTGTCTGTGTGCCTTTCTATCTATTTATCATGTTTAGAGCTCATTTTGTACCAAGCAAGTAAAAATTTCCTATTTGAACTATTATATCCTGTCTTCAAGCTCTCATTTCCTGGTATTTCTTGATAATATTTTGTAACCCCTACTTTGTCCACATACTCTATACTTCTACACTGGAAGTCTGTTTTACTCATCGTGCGACATGGATGCCTGCTGGCGCACACAGCATCACGTGTTTTATCTCTAGATGTGGCACGAAGTGCACGAAGTCCTAGTTCTTGATAAGACCCATTGGATTTTTTTCTTTTTTTTTTTTTCTCTTTAACACGGCATCTCCTTTAGGATACTTTTCCCATGATATGTGGTTTCATGAACAGTTTCATAGGTAGTTTTTAGTACAGTATTATTTTCAGTGTTCTCTGAGCAAGTTTAATTTAAATCATGCCCACTGCAATAATGATACACGTGGCTCTGCCAGTTGCAAGCTGGATGCAATGTCTGATATTAATCCTACAGTGTCATCACACCGTTTCTGGCAGTGTTTGATCCCCACTTCTAGACACAATAACAAGTCTTTCATCGTTGACTTAGTTACAGCCACTGATCAGATTACTTGGCACAACCTACAGGTGGACTCTTCACAAACATTCATGTCACCTTCCACACACAGCAGCCATAGAACCACCTGCTCTCTGTAAAAGTCAATTATTTTCATCAACCATAACTATATAGTACTTTCCTGAAGTTTTCCCAGAAATATCCGTTGTGATCTTAAAGGTCATAATTTATATCATTTTGAATGACTGAGTTCATGAATTTGGCTTGATTCTGTCAGTCACATTGAAATACCAGAAATCGCCCGAAAGCAAAGCAAAGCTGAAGTCAGCCTGTTCTCCTGAGGCAGCATTTTCGGCTTGTTCAGCAAAATATACTTATACTCCATCACAGCACAAATACTTATGTGGCAAGATAATGTAACTACCATGGGCTATGTATGGTGATATAATTTCATTAGGATTTTACAGTTTTCTCCTTTCTTTAAAAACTTGGCACGTCATCTGTATATTTCATAATTTACTTTTCAGAGAGTATCGGGAAGCATGAGGAAGCTTGCTGCCTCTTAAGTTTGTCTCTAGCCTTTTTTTTTTTTTTTTTCCAGATAAAGAATTCAGGCTGTTTCTGAGCTTCATTTATTTACTAAGTCAAAAACAGATTGCACCCAAAAGCTATCGAGTAGCAAAATTGCCTTATGCTGTAACTTGTTTCAAAATAAATGGAGCCATTGAAAGTCATTAAACCAGAATGGGCAGAAAGGTGGCCTTATTTTCTAAACTTACGCACACGGAGAGCTTGTTGTCATGGCGTTTTACAGACAGTAATGGTAGCAGGCAACAGAAATTCAGTTTTCTTTGAAAGCCATGATGGAAACAGCTCAATGCTGACAAATGTAGACACATTTGGTTTTGGAAAGGAAGTTAATTCTGCCACTGCTGCAGGTGATTTGATTTTAACACCTTAAAAATGCTAAGTTTAAACTTCATTTAGTCACTTAGGATTCAATCCAGTTGGCAAAGCACAGGCATTTAGAGTCTTTTGAGATGCCTTCAGTAATCACCCGGTCTTCAGCTGCTGCTCTGGAAGGCACGGGTCACCCGTAGCTCTTGTGTTCCACCTGCCAGCCCTATGCAGGTGCCATCGGTTTCTCAAGGAATTTCACACGGTGCTGGACACCTGCCTTTTGTAAAACAAATTAAGCCCTATTAAATGGCAGCAGTGTAGGATTATATGTTTACTTTCAGTCCAGCTTCAACATTCAGCTGTCTTTTGGCTGTTACACTGTTTGAGCAGGTATGATATGAAGGCGAAAAGGACACCTACGCTTGATCTGTTAATTAGAGAGACATGCAACTGCTTTTAGTTTTGCCTGTCAAGTCTTAGGTCCCTTTATCACTGAGAAATTCAAAGAATGAAACATGAAAAATAAGATGGCTGTTGAACACTTTTCATGAACTTTCCTGAGGTCTCTCCAGGCACTGGTTGTTTCACACTAGATGCTAAACAACCACCAAAGAATCATAGGTTGCATGTTTAAACTTGTTCCTCCGAAACGACATTGCTCAGAATACAGGAGCAAAGGAGAAGAGCTGAGGCATGAACTGAGGCACACAAAAATGTTTCTAGCAGCAAAGGGAGATTTGCTTGTTGAAAGAAGCCAACTCGGGGAGAAACCCCAACATCTGTTACGGTTGTTCTTAGTGACTGAGAGCCCACTGGGCAGAAGAGATGCACTTTCAAATGGCTGAGAATATCAGAGGACTGAGCATATACTGGGCCGAAGAGAAGAACTTGTGAACTCATTTCCCTGTCATCAAGTTGGAAATATAGGAGAAAAATTGGAATCAAGAGGTAACACCCTGCTATGGCCGGGACTCAGCAGGGTTCGCTCTCACCAAGTCTTTTTACGCTAGGGATAGTGGAGTCTTGCCAAGTTTACCAACCGAGCCTAGAAAGGACCTGAATCCTCCACTAGTAAATAAAAATAAAATATGGTCTGTGTTTGACCAGTCTCTTGTATAGCCAAAAAGTGCCCTAAAACCCTTTTCCACCTCTGGAAGTTCTTTTGAACACAGGTATTCTCTTCTGACAAGCTCACAGCTTGTTTCAGTGAATTATCTTACAGAGGTGATAGCACCAAACTCAGAATGAATTTACTTGTTTTTTCACATCAGTTCAAGTGAAATGTCACGCAGACACGAAGCCTCGATCCACAGAGTCTAAGAGAGTTTTCATACTGCCCTTGAGAAGTAAGGGAATTCACTCCGTTCTCAAACTTCTGTAAGCAAGGATACTTCTTGCAACACAGGGGGTCAGCTTAGACTCACAGCAGTCCCCCTGGCATTAAAAATATATGGATCTATAAAGCATAATGTTCATGAAAAGGTCAACTGCCTTACTGTTAATAGTGAAATAAAAAGAATTAATGGTATATCGCAGTGCTGACTAAGAATCCTACTGCCAAGGAATTGGTAAAATTCAGAGAAAATCAGAACCTGAATCGTCAGATGAAATAAATGTGTTCCCAAAGCCTGAACATTTTGTCAGGAGTTCATAGAAAATGCAGCTGTATGTATAGAAAGTGCTACCGATGAAGCAGCAGGTGTACTTCCACAGGTTCTCTGCCTTTCAAGAGAAACACTGTTAAAAATGCGCATTGTGTCTTGTAAAAAGTCACTCTGCTTATTGGACAAAAGGCATTTGATATTCCAGCACCATAGCAGCGTTAAGTAAATCTTTGAACATCTCAAGTCAGAATACCATCAGATTTTAAACCATCAGAACCACATGAAATGAGTCCCGGATATGCCCGTGCCTGTCGTAAGAGAACTTCGCAAAATGAGTTCTGAAAGCACATTTGGCATTAGCAGTTCCTCTGATTTTCATCATACAGCTTCATAGTCTGTGGCACAGAGATAAATTGTAGTTCAGCAAAAAGGGATTCAGCTTCTTAACGGCCACAAATGCTAATGAGAATCTTTTGGCTAAGCCTCTTCCTGCAAATTTGAAAGTTTACATTTAAAGGTCAGAGGGTTCCCATGGCATTTGAAGACAATGAAATATACTCGGGACACTATTCTGCCACAGAAAATCTAGTTGCTGAGGCTCAAAAGTCCTCCCAGTTACATTTATTATGATTTATAAAGAACAGAAAACTACACTGGCTGTTAAAATAGCAAGAATCCAGTCAGACTCTCCTGCACTTTACCCTGGAAATAACCACAAAAGCAAACTGAGACTGAATCAAAAAATGAGTGATTCGGAGGTATGTCTGAGCTTCCAAGTATGGGTGAGATACACGTGGTTTTGAACAAGTTTCCACCTGCCAAGTTGGTTTCTACCATGAAGCAATGGCAAAAACAACACAAAAAGACAAGAAACCCATGCACACCCTGGTGATATTACATACATATAAGCAAAAAAAATAGAAAGATATGTGGACACCACCTAGGTGGTTTTGATATTTTGGGGGGTATTTTTATGCAAAACATTGTTTTATCCTCCAAAACAGTCTGAGATGATACACTGTTGTAGAGAAAAGGGTGACACACAAATCTGTGCTCTGAGGAGCTGAATGTCTCCTATAACTCAAAATTCTACGGCCGTTTATCTGGTTCTGAAGGATTTTTGAAAATTGGCTTCAGAAGAGTGGTGAAAGGCATGTAATAGTCTACTCTTCAGAGAATCAATTCTTTTATGGCAGGTAGCTCCCGTCTGGTGTCATTCAATTCACAGCAACCCTCCTAAGATGAGCTGGCTGCTCCAAAAGGATTGGAAGGAGAAATGCAACAGCATATTTTCTATGACTTTTTCACAACGTTATTCTACAGAGTCTGTCCAGGCACAGATTTAATGCTGTTTTCTTCAGATAGCTGCAGCGGCAAATTGGTTCTGTCTTTCACAACTGTTATGAAAAAGAGTTACAAAAACATAATTCTCTTAAAGACACCCTAACAACATCTGTATTGTATGACCAGATGCCATATTAAAAATGGAAACATTTCCTGAAGAAGCAAGAAAGAAAAGTAGATAATTGGATTTTCTTCTGCTTGTCAGGAACATACCACTCAACACCAGGCACTGAATGGAAGAGATACCACTGCTTAATAAGTCATGGTAATTCGACAGCTGACCTAAAAGGCCATTTGACTGTGAACAATAGGTATCTGTTAAGGATTTATCACTGCTCCTGATTATATTACCAAAGCCTTGCTTAGAAAAAGTCACAAACACTTAACAGAAGCAAGCACCTCCTTCTGTTATCTGGATTTGCATTCATGTAACTCCACTAACCTTAGAAGAATTATCCCTTATTTATAGTAGCAAGAGATAAAAATCAAGCCAAAGATTTTTTTTTTAAGTTAGATATTTGCCCCATCTATTTCACAGGGTTATTTCAAACCGAATGAAAGAAAACCCAGTATGTTCTTTTTGAGCATAAATAGAGATTAAAGACGATCAAACACATGTCCTTGTTGAAAACTGACACAAGGGAAGATGAGCTGCATTAACTGAGGGTCTAATATAATAAATGGTGGACAGTGCTGAAAATTATTCCTACGTTAGCCAGACAAAGCACAAGTGGAAGAAATCTTGTCCTCTCCACTAGGAACAGATCATTTTGTTAAATTCTGGATATTTAAACAGTTTTCCTTGTCAAAAAGCAGTGTCCATTCTCCAATAAACTTGTACAGAAGTTGGAGATGAGGAACTTCAACAAGAAAAAAAAATTCTGTTATTTGCATTCTGCTCATTTAAAAATCGACAAATTTTGTATTTCTTTGTAATAGTTTCTTTTGTGCTTTTCCTTAGAGGGTTGATTTTGAAACGTGCTGCTTTCTTGTTTCGTTTTCCCTGTTATTCTTTCCCATATTTTTATCCTATACTTCTTTCTTTTTTTCTGTCCCTGCCCTCACTTCAGTCATCCCCCTCCCCTTTTTTTTTCGGCCATTTAGAGTGGCAGCTGGCACAGGAAAAGGTGGAATGAAGAATGAGAAAAGGAAAGTGGAAAAGAAAGAAAAAGGTAATGCATGAAACATTATAGTATAAGTTGTTAGGAAAAAAAAAAATGTTTTTAATAAAATACCTATTATTCTTAAAAGATTGGCCAGCTGTATTTTCTGAGGTGATTTAACTCTGGTTTCTTTGCTATGTATATCACTGTAAGTATCATAACTATCAACGGCGAAGGGCAGTAAGTGCTAGATTAGGAAAACAGGGAAGACCTGGCATTCCCTGGCAGCTGGCTAGGCTATGGGCCCCGTTCCCTTCTTGGCGGCATATCCCACACCAAGCCCACCACACCATGCAAGAGGACTGCCAGCTTATGACGATTGCCATGACTGTGACAGCTATACCGAAGTGAGCAGCTGCGAGGAGCTCACCTAGAGGTAACTGGAGTCAGCCACCACAAGAAAGTGTCCTGTCTCCCGGAGTCCCTGAGCATCAGCCTGAGCGGGTTGTGCCATTTGCATTCAGACTGCACAAAAGCCAAGTATTCCAAAGTTCTCCATTCCAAAGGGACCAGTTACTTCGTCAGAGCCACTGCCAAGTCCTGCAGGGAATCTGACTCACTGTACTCTCTCCTCCTTTGTGCAGTTTCCTGCAAAGCCATAAACTATTAAACTCTTAAATATTATATAAATATTAAATATTAAACTATAGAATAACACTAGACACATCACATTATTCCCACTGAAAATATGTGCCTGCTATTAGTTACTTAGAAAATCTCCCTTTTAATAATGCTGTGGCCACTACAACCAACTGCTTCTGACTGCCAGGGTAAGGTGGCACTTTTTACACAGTATGGACTATGTTTTCTCCAGTTTTACTCTGAATTCATATCTTCAGTACTGCAAGTTATTTATATGACAAGTTTGTTCAAGCGAATTTTGTTTGCCATCGAAGTGTTGAAAATAAGCTTACAGAAGTTTGGAAAATTAAACTTGACCTTTCAAACCTGTGGAACATCACACTTCGTACTGCAACTCCTTTCCGCGCAAGCTCCAGCTACTGACGATGTGTAACCAGAAATAACATCAACTAATTTGACACAATGCTCACATTAAAAAGTGAATATTTATCATCTTTTTTTTATTAACGTCTACTCTTATTTCGCTTATTTCGTCTCTATGACATATCCATATAGACAGCTGACATATCCATGTCAGCATTTGTGGCGAATGGCAGTGAAGGCAAGTATCCATGGTAGGAGCGTCAAACTGAGGGGATACAGATGTAGAATGTCAGCTCTCCATTTCTGGAACGGAGAGAGAGTGTCCGTTTGAAAAAAAGAACCACTCAGAATGGAAAAAATTCAAAGGGATGTATTAACCAAATGCTGCAGTTTGATTCAGTTTTTATCAAAGTCAGTGGTTTATCTTTGCATAGTTACCCTTTTTTCACAGTGCACTTATCTATATTTCCTTTGAACATTACTGCTTGCACTTAATTGGCAATATAACTGAATGATCAGGGTTAGTGACGCCAGCGAACATTTTCTTCAGAAGAGCTATATAAAGCAGTATTGGATAAGTAACAGTAGAAATGACATCACAGCAGTAACTGTAAAAAGCTTCTTTTATTTTTATATAACAGCACATATATGAGCTCTCACACTTCTAACCAGCTTTACTGAACTTATCTTTCTGACACAAAACTTCAGGATGTCCCTTGTTGCCTCATTTTTGCATGCTGGTGGAATGAGATTTTTTATATTGATCCTTTACAAATGCGCATCAGTGGGTTGTTTTTATACAGAACTCCCATGATGGAAACCAGGGTCAACCTTCAGCTCACTGAAGTCAGTATGAAAAGTCTAATTGATTTCAGTGGACACTGCATCATAACCTAAACACAGATATCTCTCCGGCGTAGCTATGAAAACACTCGGAAACTAATTAAACCTATCAAGACTTAAGGAGCTAACAGGCCACTTTCCCACGATTTCTATTTTCAGTTTATATAGTAGTGGGAGGTCATGGGATAGACTTGACACTTGGCATTTTCTTTTCCTTCCCGGTGTCTTTGCAGAATTACGCCTGACACCCTCGGGCTGTCGCTGAGGTGTGTGCCGAGGGCAGAGCACAAGAAATACGCAAGAGGAAAATGAAAGGTGATTCCAGCAGACGACAGACTCCTGTTAGGCTGTCAAAAGAATTTGTGCTTTAGGTACTTTTGCCACCATTCTTGTCAGCTTCAGGTTGGCATCTTGGGAGTTTACAGAAGTCCTTGTCAGAATAATACAAGCAGAATTATAGAAGGAGAAATGAAGGAGACAACGCAAAAAGAGAGACTTAAGTTTAATTGCAAAACTGCGCTTTTCCATTTAGATGTTTTTTCTGCTAGCCGGTCTCAAGCTGACACTTGACTCTTGTAGGTGTCCTTTAGCACAGCTCGGTTACAGAAGTAGATGGAAAAACGAGGGAGGAGAATTTCAAAGGTATGAGGAGTAGTTAGGCTCTTCCTCTGTGCAGAAAAATTACCTTTCCTTGGAAAATCTTCCCCAAAAGGATATAGGCTAGTTAGGACTATTTTTTTTTTTTCAGGTGTCTGAGTAAGTCTTTGAAAGATCCTTCCCCTCCCCCCAGAAGAATGTTGGTTTGTTCATAAGTTTAAAACTACAAATTGCAGGCATATGTTGATCAGAGATGGTAATCACCCGAAGGAACCTGAAGGCTGTGAGTAGTCATGAGAAGGAAGGCATGAACAGGCCCTAAAAAGGGGCTGAAGAGATTTTTAGAACAGGAAAGAAAATGTAAGCTGAGAGCCCAAGAAATGCTTCCTGACACACAGTGAAGTGGCAAGTTCTCTGAAAATCAACAGTCTTGGATGAGATGAAAAAAAGCAGATTTTTTCAATGATACCACTTTCTAGGATGCATTTTAAAGGTGAGCTGTTTTGCTTATTTTATGGTGCTTATCTATAAGTATTTGTGAGTCATTAATTCCTACATTCTCACATGTGAAAACATTGTCCTCTTCTTCTCTGCACTTACAAAGCATCCACATACTGATTAGAACAATGGGCTGTATGGAAAAATATTACCACAAAATTCATACTTATAGGTTTCACCGAGCTTGTCATGAAGCTGATCACTTAGTAAAAAGGAGAACCGATAGTTCTCTGCAGACTATCAGCAATTATTTCATTAATCATCAGTAGTCCTTGGATTATCTTTTGAAGATCACCAAGATCTATGCTTCGTTTGCCTTTTGGTTTTGTAGCTTTGGAGTAAAAATGTACCTATTTCCCTCTTGGCAGTGATCTGATATGAGTAGAAAGATCATAATGAGAGCAAGCGACCCTCACAAATACTGATTTTAAAGAATATGTTTCCATATCTATTGACAAAATATATAGCAGATATATAGCAAACTTAAGCCTCCGTCACTTTTGTAAGTCTTATAAACAATAATTGATATTAACTGCCTCAAATTGAGATTTCAGCTTGTCTGTTAAATAGGGAGAATGGTAAAATGATATGAAGAAGAAAATCTTGTTCAAGTTTCCACTTCTTCAAGTAGAAAAGCAAGTGTTTACAAATTGGACTTTTAGATTATCTGTTTGGCTCACGTTGTCCTATAAGATGCATGAAACCTTTCTTTTCGTACTAACTCATGTAATCGCTTTAGAAGTCCCAGGAGGCAAACCGTGTAGGTTATCCCAAGCTCCAGAACATTTGGCAGGGAGCAACTGTAATGTCCTCCATTTGTACAGGATCCTTGGGATTTTCTCAGCGCGCACTATTTTAAAGGCAGTACACGTTGCAAGGGCAAGGGGCTGACGCAGTCTGTAATCAAGATTCTTAACTCTGTACACAAGGTAAATGGGTGTCGTGGTTTAACCCCAGCCGACAACCAGGACCACGCAGCTGCTCGCTCACTGCCTTAGTCGGGATGGGGGAGAGAATCAGAAGAGTAAAGGTGAGAAAAACTCATGGGTTGAGATAAAGACAGTTTAATAGGTAAAGCAAAAGCTGCACACGCAGGCAAGGCACAACAAGGAATTCATTCACTACTTGCCATCAGTAGGCAGGTGTTGAGCCATCTCCAGGAACGCAGGGCTCCATCACGCCTAACGGTTCCTTGGGAAGACTAAACGCCATAACTCTGAGCATCCCCCCCTTCCTTCTTCTTCCCCCAGCTAGCATGACATCATATGGTATGGAATATCCCTTTGGTCAGTTGGGGTCAGCTGTCATGGCTGTGCCTCCTCCCAGCTTTTTGTTCACTCTCAGCCTACTCACTGGTGGGGCGGCGTGAGGAACAGAAAGCGCCCTGACTGCTCAGCAATAGCCAAAAATGTTAGTGCGCTACCATCACTATTCTCATCCCAAATCCAAAACCTAGCACTATACCAGCTGCTAGCAAGAAAGCTAACTCCGTCCCAGCCAAAACCATGACAATGGGAGACAATAAACTCTCACGTAACCAGAGGAGGATGAATGCACAGTATAAAAGTGATTGCAGCAACACTTCCCCACATTCTTCCAAAATTTTAGTCCCAAACTAGCCAACGGAGCTTTAAATTGAGTTTACTTCAATCTTTTGCAGGCAATATTGGGAACAAACATTCTATGATTTTGATCAGTCTAGGACATGTTTATCCATTTGTGGTTGTAACACCTGAGGGTATGTACCGTAATATATAACATTTTATATGCTCCAAGGGACTCAAGGATACCATACTAGACTTCACTGCGGTGTAAGAACACAGAGAAAATAAGCCATATGCAAGGAGGTATAGTTATTTTTCTATCAGGGCATATTAGTAGCATTTCATCTGGAATCAAATCCTTCTGGTGGTAGAGGCTTGAGGTCCCCTCTTGCTTACTTGTTGTCAATATCAGTCAGTTTGCCAACATCAGGATATTGACATCTCTGAAATACCTCTGTAGGGCCGGAAGAAGGAAATCTATTGAATTTCTAGGTACTAGAAGTGAAAAGGTAAACAATGTCTCTGTCTACATTCCCATTTCAAACGCCTGTGACTTCTTAGGAAGGGAGGTGTGTACAGGCCATTAGCTGTCTTTTCCTCCAGAAAGGGCAGAAAAGGTTACAGCGTATTACACTGCAAGTAACTTCACATTAAAACACTTGTCATTTCTGGGAAAGAAGAATTTCCGTTTGGGTGAGTTTTACTGTATCTGCCAGAACAAGGGTCTGGCAGACGGGCTGCTACCAAGATGCCTTACGATTTGTGAAAAGAAATGGGGCAGTTCATTTCATCTGTGCAATATGGAAATAAATGGTAATATAGTCAGGAAGGATAAAGTGGAATGGGCAAGTGTATAAAACAGAGCTGACAAAGGTAATGTTAAAAGCTCTTCAAGAGGGGTTGAGGGCTTATCTTTTTGCAAGCAGTAGTATAGTACAGTGGTATAGCCAACGGTGGTACCCGATGAGACAAAGAATAATTCACCAAAATCTCTTCATTAACATGAATAAACACACTTATATTACTAGTGGCAACTAATCCAGAAATGTTTATATAATGGTCCAGGAAGAAAAACTGACCACGTGGCATCAAACTCACATTTAGTTCAAGTTTATTCATTCTGCTCAGATGTCTATGAAACTAGATGCCTCATCACCCTCTCATTTAAGCGCCTGCATCTAGCTGGGACTATAACCTTGACTTTTTTTCTCAAACTAAGCTAACTGATACAGCTTGTTTGGCCATTTCCTTTATCAAAATTATACCTTAGTAGTAATGTATCTTATTAACTCACTTGTAAAATTCTGGGGGAAGATGCTAGTTATTTGTCCGGTTCACAAGTGGCCAAACTGTAGTTTCAGTATGTTTCAGTTTTTCCAGCAGCCTAGTCTACATGGGTGAACACAAAGATGAATGTAGTCTTCACCTCATGCCAGCCCACAGGCTGAGAGCTGGGTTAGAATGGCCATGCAAGAAAACGTGCAAGAAAAGCGTATCTCTAATACAGCTAAACGTTGCTAGAATCAGAGCCATCTTCTTCCTCAGGTTAAGGGGTGAGCAAAAGCATCCAGCAAAAGATCCAGACATGTAGACATACCCCAAGGATTACAGGGGAGATTATGGGAGAATCTGTCATACATTTTCTGGGAAATCATCAGAACTGGCTGCCTCTGAAGTGCCTGGACGTGCACAGCACAGGGAACAGGAAGAATCATAGGATCATAGAATGGTTTGGGCTGGAAGGGACCTTAAAGATCATCTGGTTCCACCCCCCTGCCATGGTTAGGGACGCCTCCCACTAGACCAGGGTGCTCAAAGCCCCGTCCAGCCTGGCCTTGAACACCTTCAGGGATGGGGCCTCAACAACTTCTCTGGGCAACCTGTTCCACTGCCTCACCACCCTCAGAGTAAAGAATGTCTTCCTGTTATTGAGTCCAACTGTTAACCTAACGCTGTGTCCTGGTTTGAGGTAAAACAACCAATTTTCTTTTCAGTAATTTTACTTTTCAGTTAAGCCTCTTCTAACTCTCTGAAATTAGTGGCATATTCTTCAGATAGTGTCTGCTTCCGGAGCGATAAGGCCAGATGTTTATACCAAGGAATGGTGTGCAGAGCGGCTCTTGGTTATAGTTATTCCTATAACAACCAAAGTCAGCTAATTTTGTTATCTACCAAGTTGGAGGGTCTGAAGCGGAAGAGGGCAGAGGTGTCCCACCTGTGGGGAGGAGCGGACAGAACAAGTGACCCAAAACTGACCAACGGGGTATTCCATCCCAGCTGCCTCATGCTCAGTATAAAAGCTGAGGGATCAAAGGGTCAGCTCTCTTTCTTCAGTGGCCGGCATCTGACGAGGACTGTATCTGTTCAGCTGCCTTTGATCCCGGTCTGTGCGTTCCTGAATCCAGTTCCTCAGTTCAGCCCCCATCCATTGCTGAGTCCAGTCTGGGACTTTCCCAGTGCCTGGTAGTGGTGTGATCATCATCCTGGGAGCTCGATGCTGGTTTTTTATACGTTGTATATATATCATTATTTTCTTTTTTCTATATTATCTTTTCTTTCTGTTATGAATATTTCATTAAAGTAGCTTTAGTTTTCTTTTCATCTCATAAATCTCTCCCTTATTTTCACTCCCTTCTCTTCTGGGAAGGGAGAGAGAGAGGAAAAGAGAGTATCTTTTGTTCATTTAGTGGCCAGCCCAGCCCGAACCACAACCCACTGCCAATTCCACCACTTGAACGATGTCCCTAAGCACCACATCTACACGTCTTTTAAATATCTTCAGGGAAGGTGACTCGACTGCTTCCCTGAGCAGCCTGTTCCAATGCTTGACAACCCTTTCGATAAAGAAATTTTTCCTAATATCCAATCTCAAGCTCCCCTGCTGCAACTTGAGGCTATTTCCTCTTGTCCTGTCACTTGTTACTTGGGAGAAGAGACCGACCCCCACCTCACTACAACCTCCTTTCAGGTAGTTGTAAAGAGGATGAGGTCTCCTCTCAGGCTGTTTTTCTCCAGGCGAAACAACCCCAGTTCCCTCAGCTGCTCCTCATAAGACTTGTGCTCCAGACCCCTCACCAGCTTCATTGCCCTTTTCTGGACATGCTCCAGCACCTCAGTGTCTTTCTTGTAGTGAGGGACCCTAAACTGAACACAGTATTTGAGGTGGGGCCTCACCAGTGCTGAGTAGAGGGGAACAGTCACTTCCCTAGTCCTGCTGGCCCGATACAACCCAGGATGCTATGGGCCTTCTTGGCCACCTGGGAACACTGCTGGCTCATATTCAGCCGGCTGTTGACCAACACCCCCGGGTCCTTTTCTGCCAGGAAGCTTTCCAACCATTCTTCCCCAAGCCTGTTGTGTTGCATGGGGTTATTGTGACCCAAGTGCAGACCCGGCACTTGGCCTTATTGAACCTCATACCATTGGCCTCAGCCCACCGATCCAGCCTGTCCAGATCCCTCTGTAGAGCCTTTCTACCCTCAAGTAGATCAACACTCCCACCCAACTTGGTGTCATCTAGATGATGGGACAGAGTGCACCCTCTGTCAGGGGGTGACAAGAAGAAATGAGCGCAAATTGAAATAGAGGAAATTCCATTTAAACATGAGAAAAAGCTTTTTTACACTGAGGGTAATCAAACACAGGAGCAGCTTGTCCAGAGAGATTGTGGAGTCTCCATCCTTGGAGGTAATCCAAACCCAGCTAGCTGGGCATGGCCCTGAGCAATGTGGTCTATTCGGTCCTGCTCTGAGCTGAGGGGCTGCAGGTAGATGATATCCAGAGGTCCCTTCCAACATCAATTATTCTGTGATTCTGTGACTATTGGCCTTAGGATAATATTACTACCCAGAAGTTCTCTTTCCTATAGAGAAACCTAACATTCACTGTTCCGGTCTTGTCTTGAAAATTGAAGGGATAATTCTCAGGGGTTATTTCACCTGGGTAAACTTTAGTTTAATCTTTCAATGAAAGTGTATCTCGTAGCTCTGTCAGAAGAGATGTAGTCAAATACATTGTTTTAACAACTCCAATGCAGAACCTCCACAAAACCAAATATGAACAGGGAAGAAAATCAGACAGTAATCAGCAGTTCTGCAGGATTCAAGGAAATAAAGACATCCTCTAACCCCGTCCAAAATCTCATTATGTCAGGAAATCTCAGAAGATACTCAAATGTCATTAAGAGTGAGACAGCTTGCTGAAATCTACAGATCATGTTCTCTCAGCCACGGTTTTTATTCTTGTTCATGTGTTTCTAGCAAGGAAGTGTAATTTCTACCTATGATTATTCTCACATTGCCCAGAGACACTGTTTTAGTGAGCATAATATTGGAGACATTCTTTACATACCACTGAGAGAGCAAACTTTCATTAGTTCAATCTTATTTCCCTCTAGGTTGCTCTTGGTCTGCATCCATCTCTCCACCCAGTGAGATTTAATATTCCAGCTTTTGCAACAATGTCTGGAATTACATGACGGTGACCCCACGCTCTTACAGTAACCTGGTTCATTTTTTTATATCTTCTCCTGCTTCTCTAAATTGATATTTGTCTCTAGAGGAAATGAAACTTGAACATTAACTTTCCTGAAGGCAAGTGCTTTTTTATACATTTTTTAACTGATCACAAGAGTTTTTTTATTACTTACACATTCCAAGAATGTAATCACTACCCCCCTCTGAGAGTCATAGCTACTGTTTCAAAAAGAAAATCAAATACTTGCAAAGACACCAGTGCTGCCCCTTCTGTCCCCAGTCTTCGTGCTATCAAGGAAGAGATACAGGCAGGTGCACTTTAAAGCCAATTGAACTTGGGTTCTTGGATCAGTTGGATGCTTATGAAATGTCACGTCAGAGAACTGAGCACAAGACTGGAGACAATCGCGTGCTGTGGTCACAGCCCTCAGCCCGGAAGTTCAAAAGTCCAGGTGTCCATAGTTTGCTGTAGAGCATAGATGCTCTTGGTTCAGATGTAGTTTCTACCTTGCCACTTACCTCTCCAAATCTGTAACATGCCTATGGCGCTAGCTTAAGTCTTCAGAGATGCCCTGTGAAGTACCAGTTGCTGAATTAAGCTCTTGAGTTATAAAATACCTCATAAATTGTATGATGTAGTAAGATATGGTTGAGCACCAGCTCTAAGCTACTTACCACCCAGCTGTCAAGACATCCAGATACACAGTCAGACCAGGCCTCCACACCTTACTACAGACCAACCAGTGCTCCTGTCTGTGGGGTCTCAGGAACAACTCTTCCTCTGTAACCTTCTGAGAGCTGGAAACCCCAGACAAACTGCCAGTACTAGCTTGTTGGACTCCAAGCATAGCTTGGTCACTCCACGAATACCCTCTCCATGAAGAGTGCCTGCTTACAGCTTGACTCTTTAGAAGGCATAAACCCCACAGAATTTTAAGCAGGCCTTGCACAGTCTCCACTGGCCTTTGGTTTTAAATTGTTTCTTTGTTCATTTGCCTTACCAGTTGCTCATGATTATGCTCAACCATGACCCCATCCATCAACCAGCTTTATAGTATGGTGTCTTCTCTCCCACTACTTAATCCAGGTATGCATCACTTGCCTCTTTACCTGACTTGATGGGCCAGCACATGACAAGGGAAAGTAGATTTCATAGGGTTGCGTCCCACATTGGGCTGCCTGAAACAAGACACCCCTTATATACAGACTGCCTCTGGTGATTATCTAGAATTGTGACCGATTGTAGTTAATGGCAAAACCCACTCCAAGTACAACACAGTCAGCCTAAGAGAGGATCACACCTATTTAGAAAAGAAACAGATGGGCTTTGTTGAGAAAAGACAAACAACCCTGGGAATACTATTGCTGTAATGCTTTGCACCCTTTATATTGCTTGTAAAATGCCTGAAGACTTCCAGAGTCATTGCAATTATTGCAGAAGACAGCAGAAAATAAAAATGTGTTGCTTAGAAAAAGCAACATTTTCTTTACCTTTATAAATAAACCTTCTGTATGTTTTGACACCTGCAAGCATATTTTTCTTGGTTCCACACATCTCAATATTTCATGCTTCCTGTTAAGCTTTGATCTGCATGAAAACATACTACATAAGCAAGCTAAGAAGATAAATATAAGTTGACAATCAATATTACTATTTTATTCTCTATCATTTTAATTTGAAGAATTGACAGAATGTAAGAATAGTTTTTAAGTATTGTATAAGCAATAGTATAACCAAAATGCATGGTACGAGAAGTAATTATGCATGCATAACTAGGAAACACAACAAAATATGTTCTGCTGCCTAGACAGATAGCACAGGGTTCAATTTATTTCACTGTAGCCAATCAGAAGTTAAACACCTTGCCTAGAATAGCAGTCTAATCACTTTTTTTTTAAAAAAAAAAAAGGAGAAGCACCTCTGGGGCAATTCACCCACTCCATTCTGAGATGAATGTCTAAAGTATGTAGGATAGATGATCTTTTGGAGAATGTTCTCTCTCTCGCTGCCTTTCCTGCTGATAAGAAGGAGGCCAGATAACAAGCTTAGGTCACATACTGACCTTTTATATTAGCTAGCATTAGGTGAAGTTAATCCCCCCTCCACAAGGTCTCACCTTTCCCAGGGTTTTCACATTGCTCCATGTGATAGTTATTGTGCAGGTCAGTACAGTTATGAAGGCCAAATGGAAACATCTTTTTCTGTGGGATTCCTCCCAAAGATTGTCTTGGATTTCCATCGAAGTCAGCAGAAAGAGGCCACTGACTGAAATCATACTGACTGTAGTCCTATTCGTTGCTCATCTCCCCCAGGAAGAGCAGCCTCAGGCTCTGAACCTCACCACTGCACATCCATCCAGGTTCACTTTGTGTCCTTTGTCTTCCATGACTATCAAAATAGCTGTCAGGATCTTTCAGTCCGGGTTATGAATATTGCACACTGACTCAAAACAGACCAGAAAAAAAATACTATAAAACCCAAATCCTTATTGATTCTTTTAGATATTGTGAACACTAATGATTTTTTTTTCTAGCAAGTGCTTCTTTGATCACCTCAGAAAAAAATATGGTGCACATAAACATGGGCAAGTAAGTTCTCTTTACTTGACAAAATCTGCTTCTCTGTATCTCAGAAAAGGCGAGCTGATTGAGATGCTTTTTGGCAGCAAAACTAATTACTCTTCTTGGCACTGCAACCAAAATAGCACATGTTAAGCCAGAGTGGATCTGCCCAGCCTTGCTTGGGGTAAAGCTGGATCCTGAAAACAGTGCTCAGTCTTTAAGCGCTAGTCTTTAAGCATGAGAAGGTCCTAGAAAGAATAAGCGTCTTTTATTAGAGACACACGCTTTCTGTCACAGCTAGTGCTTGTTAGTGCTGCAAGTTATTAAATGAGACCTCCGAGCTTGAGGGTGATTCGGCTGGGCCAGCCTGCAGGTCAGTGTGCCAGCAGCATGTTCTGTTTTGAATTCCCCGGATTTCACTGAAAACTTAACGCGTCCAACAGCTTGGCTTTAAAAGCAGTGCCCCGAGGTACTTCCCCTTGGGTCTTTCAGTCTGATCCAATACATTCACCAACGTTTGCTCTTACTGCAATTTTGTGTTTCATTCTTAAAGGAAGAGAGTCACTTTGCTCTGACACTGATTTTTGTTTGTCATCATCAGTCAGGCTGAAGTTCAGAAGCTTCTCAAAGTCATTCAACATTTCAATGCAAAGATCAACAGAAAAAGCAGGGCCCTCAGACCCGCAGCGGCTTAACCATTTTTGTAGGCTTTGGTAGTCACAACTTGCAAAGGAGAGCCTGAAAAAGAGCAATGAAGGTGCTTTGCAGACAGATCTGTAAATAATTTTACAAAATTCCCATACAGTCTAAATTCCCCAAAATTGTATCATTCCAAGAAAAAGAGCAGCACAAGATACTTGTAGGTAAGTTTAAAAAACAAGTTATGGAGACTGTAACTGTGGGGTTAGTCAATCCAAATAAGACATGACAAATAGGTTACACTTCTGAGGGACTAGCTGTAAAGATGAGTGATCTAAATCTGATGCACAGGAAAAGAAGTAATACAGCACATGGTTTTGTCTAGAGCAAAAATTAAATACACAAAATATTATCACGGAATCACGGAATTTTCAGAGTTGGAAGGGACCTCTAGAGATCATCTAGTCCAACTCCCCTGCCAAAGCAGGATTGCCCAGAGCACATTACTCAGGACTGCATCCAGGCGGGTCTTGAAAAGCTCCAGAGAAGGGGACTCCACAACCTCCCTGGGCAGCCTGTTCCAGTGCTCCGTCACCCTCACCGTAAAGAAGTGTTTCTGTGTATTTGAACGGAACTTCCTGTGTTCTAACTTGTGCCCATTGCCCCTCGTCCTGTCACTGGGAACCATTGAAGAGAGCCTGGCTCCATCCTCCTTCAACCCACCCTTTAGATACTTGTACGCCAAGTGGTGATATGGTGGAGAATCAATTCCTACTACCTCATTTACTGGCTGATATTCCATCACACAGAAAAACATTAGCAAGAACTTAAGAAATAACAGGGAAGTTAAAAAATTAAGCCATTCGTAGATATGGCATACACAAGCGTATCCCAATATCATTTGTATTTCATAATTTCTTGTAGTTTCAGTAACATGAAAGACAGTAATTACAAGGCTGCTTCACTATTCTTCCTTCTGAAATGTATAAAAATACAGGTGGTTTTAAAATGGAAGTTACTAATCAATATTTAGCCTTTTTCTTTTATCGTGAAGACCATGAGTCCCGAAAATGAGGAATGCCTAAAAGAACATGCTGTAAAAGGAATGCATTTGCATGCAGTATTTGGACACTCTTTTTTTCACAATGCTGTATGTGAACCAGGAGAGCTTGGAATTGCTTCCATAAAGCAAAACAGCAAAATAGCTCATGAATCATTTCTTTATTCTAGAAAAAGTTTCACGTTCATCAGTGTCTTAATTCAGTGTTCCAAAGGAAAATCATAATACTAAAGAGGTCCAGCTCTGTAGATACCTTTCCTTCTAAACAAAGAATAAATCTGGAAATGATGGAATTGATGCTACACTTGCTTTTTTCCCCACTAGGCCAGATAGTGGAAGAAAGCACAGAATTTAAGAGCATATCAAATTACAGTGGATCTCTTTGTCTGAATCCAATGACATATTATGAAAAAAACATGGCCTCCATTAGTAATGTGATTACAGGAAAATAGAGACTTAGAGAAAACACTTTGTTAGAAGTGGTAGCTATAATCTGCAGCTAAACGCTTGGTAGGTTGATATTTTTTTAGATTACAAATGTCTTTTTTACACTGTTGGTTTTTTTCATTAAAAAATGGAAGCCAAAATATTTAGACAAAATCCGTATTTATGATGTATTTCATGAATGTTAGGGTACATTTCTATTAAGAAAAGCAGTTTTTACAAAATTACCCAGAGTCGCGTGTCAGTAATTTTGCAAATGTTACACACAGTGTCCACTGTAATGCTATCAATGTAAGTGCATTATTTTGTCTGTGTGAGTGCTTCTATACATGTCATGATTTCGTTTCAAATCATAATTTATATTTAGGATTTCATTTGAAATGTGCTTTTCCTGAACAACTTTTCATATTATTACACTAGGCAGTGTTTTGTATTTACTTAGGGAAGCCTTTTCCACACAGCTATGGTTTTGCAGCTCACAGAGATAACAATGGGAGATGTTCTTTTACATACATAAGGATCAAAATACAGGTATTTGAGGTTTTTCTGGAAAGCCTCTGGAAGATTATAAAGTGAAATGAGCACTGTGACATGTTCAAGTTGCATCCCCCTTTTCCATTTCCTAAAGAACAGTGAGTGCTTGACATTTTCTTATCTTTATTGTGTCTCAGCCATAAAGCTTCAGTTAAATTATAGTTTGAGATGGTAACATTAATATGTTAATTGCTTGAACATGAGTTTTTAAATATACTATGACAGCTACTGAATAGCACAACTATGGATGTATACTAATGCACTTTTTCTCAGATTCCTGTATTCTTTTAATCTTGCCAATATCTTTGAACAAAAAAGGTTTATTTTTAGAGAGAACATGTTCTTCTACAGGTTCTGCTTGTTTAGGAAGGTATTGACATAAATGGAACTTGGAGTGCTTTCTGTTTCAAAGAGGCTTTATCAGAGAGATTTTAGAAATCTTATTTGCCACTCTGTAGGTTAAAGATATATTCATTACAAAAGAAAGGTCTGTGCACTTATTGACAAAGCTCTTAGCAAGCTCAGGCAGCTCGTACATGGGTTTAACTGAACTTTGCTTTTATAGCTGTACTGAATAGCTTCTCACCCTATCAATGCCGTGTGCGTTCTACGCCGTCTAAAATAACCTGTGAGTGTTTTACCAAAAGCATTGCTCCAGGGAACTGCCTTGTCTTGTCCCCATTGTCATCTTCCTCTGTGTAAATCTACTACTTCTCTCCCTCTCTTCCACCCATATAAATCCTCCGCTCTTCTCTTCCTCTTTCTCACATTACAACTGCTGCTGAATGCAGCAAGCTGTTTCACATATAGAAGGAATATAGACAATAACATTTCTTGCCTGTCCAGAAATCCCGTCGCTTTGGATCTTGGACAAAGGCAATAAGTACCTTTTGAAAACCACCATCTCCATGTAACCTTATCTTTGGAGGAGGAAAGAAAAACTCTTTTCCTTGTACTCGGTGGGAGAGAAGTAAAAGAGTTCTCTCTCCCTGCTGCATATTACACTGGGACAGAGGATAACCTATTTTCAACATCCAGCACTCAAAGAGACCTGGGACAGAATAACCACACCAATACCAACACAATATGATTGACTACCGCTATGTAGGAAAGGGATCCTGGGTCACTGTGTAGCACTACGAACATGTCATCTCTGCTCAGCAGTAGTCAAAAATCCACAAACAAAAGGATCACAGTTCACAACAGCCTCGCGTCTTGAGTACTGAGCGCACCCTGGATAAAATACCTTAAAAATATACAGTTGACTTGAAAAAGGCAATAAAGAAAGGCGATAATGAGAAATGTGGAATAGCTGTTTAGGGGGAGACTCTAAGAGAAGAGACCCCATAGACCATGACTATTCAGCTTGGAAAAGAGGCAAGTGAAATAAAGCCTAAATTCAAGGTCTGTACAACTGCAAAGACAACTATTACATCTTTCAACACAGCAGCCAAGAACACGCAATCTACTGATTAGACCATAGCCACACTTCAAGGATAGCTAAACTGGGAAAACCACTCCTAATGACAAAATTATTAATGGGCTTAAAAGTAGATGAATAATGGAGCGCTAATTTAATTTGTAGCTGTTAAATATAATGGTCTTAACAAAACCTCAAGAAAATCCTATGCCACAAAATGCTGGGAACTGGGAGAAGACCAAGGGAAGGAACACTGCATATTTGCTCAACTCCACAGCATCTGCTTCACGTTCTTGAAGGAGCCAAGATTCACATCTGGATAGAGCTTTGATCTAAAGGAGCAGGGCAAATATGATAACCCATAACTGACAAAGTGCTTCTGCTGAGACTTGTTTAAATTCAAAACAGTATGTAAAGCAGCCACCTGCTTCCCTTTTCACCATAATGATTCTGGTGACAATTGGACGACTCAAAATGAGCCAGATTATGTTTTATGCCTTTCCCCAGAGGCCCTTCCTTCTCAGTGCAATAGTACCCTGCAGCCTATTATGATGTTCCCATCTGTCTTAGTCATCATGCAGCCAAGCTATTTGTATTTGGCTCCTTAACCTTTCCTCATGAATCAATTTCTCTTACTCGGTAATCAAGACTGTCTGACAGGGAGGGAAAGTAAATCTTGGATTTGGAAATAGGGCTTCAGACGGCAGCTTCTGCAACAAGAGAGGTAGAAATCCTCTAGGTCCCTTGAAATACCTTTGTTTGGATAAACATGTATGCTTACAGGGGAAACAATGAAGCAAAAAGGATTGACCACATTTCGAAAAAAGTGGACGCTGGATAGGAAAGACCAAAAGTCTAAGTGCAAATTGTAGGATTAAGGTGTGTTTTGTTCTTTCCTAGTGGATTATGAAAAAGCATCCATCCATCCTTCTGACCCTCCTTCCTTCCTTCCTCTGTGCCTTCCTTCCTTCCTTTCTTCCCTCCCTCACCCCTTCTTGTTTGTACTATGGCTCGTCCATGGCTTTGAAATCTTTCAGAAACACTTTGAAGCTCTAGAGATTCATGCCCTGATAGGCAAATGTGGTGAGGCAGAGATAGTGCAAACCTTTGGATATTCAAAAGAAACTACGTATATTCCAGAATGTTTATTTCAAGACAGTCTTTCGCAACTTTCTTGACTATTGCATTAGAGTTGTATTTTAGTACTGATTTCTAAAAGAAATCGGTAAAAAAAATTATACGTAGCTGGAAGGAATGTAAATCAACCTGTGCCCCATCTTTGGAAAAGTTCTTCTTTGTGGTCAGTGAAATGGATTTTTTGGTTGCTGATTCAAACTAGAATTTCACAACTGCTGAGACAGAATTTCCATGGAGCATAGTCCCCATAAACTTCATTTTGTGTTGAACAAGAACCTCTACGTACTGCATTATCAGCATTTGAAGTGCATTTACAGACATCTTTGATAGCACTTGTTTTCACGCTCTGTAGATTACTGACTGTTTAATGATAATGAATTAGAAACAGTATCAATAGTTTTGTTCAAGGTATGGAGATGCTGATTCTTATACCATATACTTTTTTAGAAAGCTATGCGTACTCTATACCTAGTATTATATTTTGCCAGTTAATTTTGTCTTTTTAATTCATTGATTAAATATGACTTACATTATCCAAGGAAGTTTTCAGTTGCAGAACACCGCAAAACCTGATCTGAACCTATTTCCCATACGTTTTAGGAAGTGTCGTATTTTGGCTAAATTGAAACAAAAACTTTTTGACTAGGAAGAACACACTGTTACTAACTTTGCTGTTGACTTTGATCTAGCCAAAAGTATACTTGGGATATTCAAATTAAAGTTCCCTCAGTGAATGTGTACAGTCTAGTCGGTTATAAAGGCTACCCTGTACAGGCTCTTGTTTAGAACTGTGCTGCCTAAAAATATGAGTGGCAGATTTCAAGAAGATTTTGGAATCAAGTTTATAGTCACAGACTTCTCATGCAAATGAACTAACAAGTATCTGCCATTGCCCAGTAGTGAGAGTAGTCAGCAATGAAGCTAAATAACTGTTACAGTCATTTTTAACTTTGCCCATTTTAACCCTCCACATTCATTTGCTTAGTACTTGTCTGCTTGAGGGTTGGTTTCATAAAACTTAAGGTGAAAAAAAAACCCACCCTATTCAGTTCAAACAAAAAAAAAAAAGAAAACCGGAAACAAAACTAAAATTAAGGAAAAGATATAAAATTACTCTGATGCAATTTCTTGAGTTTGAAGCAAGACCTCCTCATGATTGCCTCTCCATGGACTGTTTGGCTAGGTTATGCTCATGATTGGGTCAATGGCCTTGTTTCAAAACAGTTACAGATGTCTCGGAGAACGGGGCAGCTGAGCCCCCCTAGACCCAACAGCTAGGGCCAAAGTGGGACATTAATGTAACAAGACTCAGGGTGAGACCTCATCGAAGGAGAAGTGATATTTTCTCACAGGTTGCACACGCTCATCTTCTCAAACCAACACACTCACAGGCAGCAAGACGCATGTGTCTAGGCTGTCTCGCCGCGATTTCTTGTGTGCAGCACAGAGGGCAAGGGACAACAGCTACTGAGTCCTCGCTATGTCTTCTGGATTCCTTTTGCTCAGCAATGGCAGGCTAGTGTTTTTGCAGGCCTTTTAAGGCTCTTTTTAGGAACCAAACAATTATTACAGTGGGATCTTTCGACTCAGAGCATCGCTTACCTCATCCTCCATAAATCTTAGATGAGGTTGCCAGCCACTGCCTTTGGTTGCTTCTTCTGAGTATCTTTATGGCTACCATCTACCTTTTGGTTTGGAAGAGGAGAGCATGTGTAATGTGACCCACAGCCTGTATGAAAAACTTGTTCACTGAACAAGTTCAGCTGAAAAACATTACACAAATGTCTCAGCACGAGGACTAAGCAGCAGAAGCCTGTGTAGGGTCTTCTTAGCTTCTCTAAATTGATCATCGCATTACTAGGACCAAGGGACTCCAAAGAAAAACTTATAAGATACGCTGCAAAGTTCATTAACCCCAAACAGAACAGATATGTAAGAGACTTCATGCCCTGTTTTATTGTCTCTCAGAAGCTCTCACTGTGAAAGAGACTCTGAACAGATGACATTAAAGACAGAATAAAAAAGTTTATCCCAACAGGAATCCATCTTTATTTATGGACTCTCTCATACCCTTTAAAATAGAAATAATCCACAAATTGTAAGGATTTGATGCCACCTCATACAGATTTCTCATCTTTTTGAAATGGGCAAAATTTCCAGCATACTGAAATGAAGGAATTTGTTATTCTTAAACCTTTTATTTTCCAGAGAAATCAAAGGATTGTCTTGAATGACCAAGACATTAAATCCATTTCAGTGACAGACTTGGTTGGGGTTTGGGCTGTGAAAACTGGCTTTTGTCTACAACATGCTATGCTGAAGAGAAAGTTGGTATCTGCACGTAAACCAGTGCTGCTGCTGCTGGTCTGTACTGCCTCCCTCTCTTCTAATAGCATGATCACTGCCATAATCTTGGCAACTTTACCTGGATATTACTGGCATAATTAGTTCTTCTTTAATGCACAGAATGAATTTGTAAATGAGTAGCTATTAGTAGGAAGCATACTGTGGACAGGGGTGATTTAGTTTAATGCAGCCTTCCTGAACTGTATTTTCTATCCATTTCATGTGACATAAACTATTCAGTAGCTCAAAATCCCTTTATTTTAATATTCGGAAATTTTTCCATTAATACTGAATAAGTCTGATGAGAATAAAAGATGGTTATATGAAGGCCAGAAGTGAAATAGAGTAATATTTTCTTGATGATAAAACCAAAATTTAAATAGTAATAAACTTTTTTGACATTTTGTGCATAACAAATGCGGGCAAAACTGTGTAGCGTAGCCCAATACATAAGGGGGTGGAGGGAATTATAATAAATATGGCTTTATAAAATAACATTTTAGTAATTCAACTTGTGACAAATTACAGCTTTAAAAATCTCTTAATATTCTGCCACACTTGCATTATTTAAACTTTACCTTTGCCACTGAGCAAACAATATTGTACTAATGGACATATAAATCTTTTTTCAGAATTATTTCAAGACACAAGGACTGGAAAAATCATTAAATATTTGATGACAGTTGAAATACCTGCCTGATTTAGAAGCAGATCTATTCCCAGGAAAATACAGAGAGAATGATAAAAAGGAGATCAATAAAACTCTGCTTATATGTATCATAGGAAGGAAATAAAATGAAGGTATAGTAGATGCAATGGATTCATAAATTAAACTGCAGATGGACTATAATTTGTTTGTTTCCCTCATATTTTTGTTTCCATTGAAAGAACAAAACCAGAACAAATTCATTAAAAACTTCTGAGGTAAAAATTTTACCCCACTAAAGTCAAAGGGCATTTTATCACTACCTTCATCAGTTATTCTTAACTCTTGCTGCAACCGGATCTTTATCTCCATGAACGTAAAAAAAAATGGTTGACACCATATAATTCCTCCGTTGATCTCTCAACACAGTTTTCAATCACTTAGCCCATGTTCAGAATAGAACGTACCGGAGCCTATTTCCTCTGCTTCGCAGTGGCATAGCAGCAGACAACAGAAAGCTGTACAATAGATAGGATGAAGGCACACCTGTTGTTGTTTCATCTCATTCTACTGATGTAGATAGGTGAGATTAAAATCGTTTTAGTCAGAGATGCACGTGCTTCAAATCTGTTAACATTAAGCTTCACACTTTATTTATTCCAGTTGTACTGATAGTAAAACCTGAAGTAGGAAAGCAGAATGCCACAGAGCTGGGAACGACTCCAAAGTTGCTTTATGCTTCAACAGCAAACCCAAACTGCTCATCTCTTTCATACCTCAAGGCCCCAAGATACCATTTTCAGAGAGGTGCTGGTTTGTTGGGTTGTTGGTTTTTTGTTGTTTTTTTTTTTTTTTGCATAAGGAAACATGCTTGTAGCACATAGCTTGAAATGCTACACAATAATTGGCCCGTAGAAAGTTTCAAATGCTTATTTTCTTCCTCTCTGCTTCCATTTCTCTTTTTCTGACTGACCCTTCTTCACTGTAATATCTGAGCATCTTATTATGAGTAACCAGAACCACAAAATAAATTTGTTTCCTACCTCTTAAATACAGCAAGATTGTCTTCTTTCTTGAGTATACAAGCAATTTAATTTCTTTTTCAAGTTCAGAGCAATTTCATTTGGCTGCTCCGGTTGTCAGATAATTCATAATTGACTTGGAAAAAAATCAAACTGAGCTTGGATCTAATCCATATCACAAGAACCAAAATCACAGCTGACACTCTTGTTAGCACAGTCAGCAGAGAAACCCAGAGCCTGCTCCTATAAACATTACTCAAGCAGAACTCCTATTCTGAGGAATTTATTGTTAAGAATTTTGCTAGCATGAGGACACCAGAAATTGAGACATCCCTCCCTTGAATGACACCCTATCCGTTCCAAAATTGCACAAGTTTAACCAAAAGAGAGCTTTTTTAACAATTTTTGTTCGGTGCTTTTGTAGGAGTTGGGGTTTTTTTGGTTGAAGTATGACTTCTTTTACTTAGAAATAAAAAGAATTTAAATATTTGAAATAACCTGCTTTCACAGGGGTTCTTGTACTGATTTTAATTCAGTTGCAGATAAAAGCAACCCACTTAGGTAAGCTAAGGCAGGACCACCTCATCGGTAGAAAGGTTAATTCTGCCAGGAAAAGGATGATGCTTGGCCTTGCACCTAATCAAGGCACTGATAAGCTCTCATTAGTTTTACTTAACCTGTGGGACAACCTGGAAAGCCAGAGTTTGTGGTGTGCCCAGCTGCAAAATTGATTGCTTTCCTTTTCCTTGCTGGTAGCCGGGTCTGCCGTGCAGTTACACAAGCTCAGCTACATCAGATGTCACAGGAGCATATGCGCAGCACCAGTTGGCGCTAATCCAGCGGGCTTAAGCTCCTTATCTCCCTTTGATCCCTAACCTTAAATCCATGCTAGATTTTTTATCATTCCTGTTCACCCCTCTTAAAAAATAGAATAAAACCAGGGGGTTTAAAATATTTCTTCTTGCCTCCCCTCTTCTTTGGTTTTAGTACTGTGTCCCTTAATTGCTGCCTTTCATTGAAGGTTTCCAGGCTTCATCATGCCAGTAAATAAATTATTTTTATTTATAACTCTAGTTAGTCTGTTCATAGCTGTCAATAGTTAATGTATTCATTTGGATCCTGAAAGGGCCCCAGACTGCAAAACCTAATTAATATTTACTAAGCAGCAGAAAATTGTACGGAAGAAAGCATTTCTCTCTAGCATGTATAATGTATACTTGTTCCTTTTTCCTGTCCTTTACCCGTATTTGAGTGGATTTGTCATGACTGCCTTTTCTTTAGGCATGGCACACACAGACTCCCTATTGCCTTGCAGGCGCCACTGATTAAGCACCTTCCTGAGAGCCATGAGTGCACTGGTGGCACGGGAAGGCTTCCCACGGGTCTCAAAGTTCAGTGTCAGCAGATGTGAAGAGCCACGGCCGAAGCTGCGTTCCTGTACTGCTCCTGCTGGTCCCAGGAGTTGTTTGTGCGAGGGGCTCATTTAGAAGACCAAATTTAATAGTTCAAATGAAGACCTCATTTAGCACAAGAGGAATCCGTTCGCCGCCGCTTCAGAGCATTTGAAACTGTTTTAATTCCATTCTGGGGGGCACCCCTCCGACTCACTGCAACACCCATTCCCCATCCCCGGCAGTGGACAGTAAACAACCTAATATCCTATCCTAAACGTCGCAGAGATACAGGCTACGTGGACTGCATCCCACGGGGTAAATGCATCCATCACAGATCAACATGTGATGAGACACCGTTCAGCTGAGACCTGTCCCATCTGCACAGTTTCTCTGCTTGGGCCCTGGCAGCTGGAAACTTGTCCTCTCCCCACTCCCACCCTGCTAAATCTAATCCTAATAGGACAAATTCTCCTAGCATTCAATATGGGGATGATGCAGTTGGCACTAAATTAATTCTAAATAAACTTGGCACTAATTTAATACTCTCTCTCTTTGTTGGAAGCGCCTGGAATTTCTGTTGTGATAAAAGCTTTCCCGGATTGAGCTTTGTTCTCCTGCCAGGTTTTTGGTTTGGTTTTCCTTTTTGAGAGTGGTGTAACCAGAAGAATTGATATGTACACACACCTACTCTGCTCTTTCACAGGCAGAATCCACCCGCCATGAGTGTGAGAAAATTCAGTGATCTCTGTTCATTTTCCAGCACCAGTACTACCTTGTCTGAAAGTTACGGAGGCACAGCCTACAGGAGAACCTGCTCACTGTCATCAGTTAAAAAAAAAAAAAAAAAAAAAAGAAAGTATTTAAAAAATTAAAGAGGGTCTTCCTTTTTACAGCATGGTCTGGCAAAAAGGTTTTGCAGAGACATAATCCTCCAAGTGCAAAATGTAAGTAACTGCCCTCCTAGATCCAGGCCCTGCAGACCTATCTGTTGGTACCTACAGAGATTTGTTTGGGACACTGTGATTGAAGGGCAGATAGTAAGAGAGGAGTATAGTAAGTTCAGATAGAGAACCTACAAACACTTTATGAAGAAATTGAGCTTTTTCTGTGAGTTTCAAAGCTGAATTTGGTACACACAAGAGAAAGCAAACATTTTTACTGTAGTGAGTTAATGCCTTTGTCCACTGGAATGAGATAATTATGATATATTTTTAATTCTGGAAAAAGAACTTATATTAACAAAGGAATTTATTGATTATTTTAGCATTTAAAGATTTCATCATCTTGTCTTGCTTAAGCTGAAGTTCACAACCCATTAGACAGCAAACCACAGCTGAAAAGTCCTTCCTTGCTTTTCAGTGACACTGGTCATTGAGTTGTCATAAATCTGTGAAGTGCACCTCTACTTTCTTTATGAGCCTTGAACAAATGTTCCTATGGCACAATTGTGATTTAGGGGGTTTTTTGCACATAAAAAAAATGAATTAAAAAAAAAATGTTTGCAGCTGAATTTGGTCTAATGCTAGAGTGATTCTCTTTGTAAATATTCAGAAATTAACTGCTTGGCTATTTTTAAGGTGCAAGATTAAAGAAAGAAACTACTATTTTTATCAACTTAAAATATTTTGTCAGATTTTTTTTCTAAAATAATAGAAAACTAAATGTTACAGGCCATCTTTTGATTACTGATTTTACTGCTGCAATGTAGTGAAAGGGTTCTGTTCGGGCAGATAATTAAAAAAAAAAAGACACATTTCTGATTGCTGCATCTAAATAACTCATAGCCACCTCAGGCCTGAATCACCAGTCTGCATACAACAGGACTGGCCGTCAGGCACACCTTGTCTCCGTGGGGCTGTTGGGACAGGTGTAATTCAGGTTTATGTTGCAAATCGTTGGTTTAATTTGTAAGCTTGAACACTCTTGCCTTAATAATCCCTATGTGTAACATGAGCAGAAAGGCACTTTCTCAGGGAAACATGGTGATGCCCTAGAAACAAAGGTGCAGTGTATGAAGCATTGAAAAGTCAACAAAAAAGTATTTGAAAATTAATTTAATTTTTTAGGTAGGTCTTTAAAAAAACAGCTTACATATTTTCTTGAAGACGTACATTTTAATAGCACACAAGTGGAGAAAATAGTATCAAATGGATTCAAGGAAGGAGGATAAAACACAGAGAAGGAAGCCACTGAAGCAGAAGGGAATACGGTACTTGGGAAAACTATGGGCAAACAGATTGGGATTAATTTTACCTACTTTGAAAGGCACAAGCCAAACCAGTTGTCTAGACTCCCTGTTTATGGAAAGAACACCCAGAGGGCAATTCATCTCAATTAATTTAGATATCTATCTTCGACTGGGATGAAATCAATGTGCTCTGAAGGTATCTTTTCTCTCCATTATACGGAAGGGAACTTAAGCACCTGGTTCAGATGACACATTTACCTCTTAGACAGCAAAGTTAGGTGAGAAGTATGGCATGCAAAGTGATAACAGGAGCAACATACCATCAACAGTTGAGAAATAAAAGGGAGGAGAACTGCAAAGGGCCTTTGGTAACAGGAAGGAATGTGGAAGATGGGAAATAACATAATTAGGTAATCAAGTGGAGCCGCACAAAAGGATTTCAGGAGCAGATAAAATGATTTTGCAGCAACCAGGTAAATATGACTGGGCTGCCATATGGTATAGAAGAAAATAGAAAAGGCAGCTAGGGGAAAGGTTTGCAATAATCAGTGCAAAGTCACTCAGTGCATGAATACACGAGTCTCCTGTAGGGATGCAAAAGAATAACCAATCTTTGGGATATTGTGAAAATACAAAGGGTATTCAACCACAGTACCTTCAAGAGATGAGAAAGGCACTGAAGGTGAAAATAGGTTCCATTTTTACTGTAGTGGAGATAAAAGATACGATATGCAAAACGTAGTGAGAAAAGATTTTTTCTCTTTTCACTGGATCTAGACCTCACAATGAGAAATAGTCTGTTGCATGTTGGTATGGATTTTTTCTGGTTGCCTTTTGTGGCAGAATTGCTGACTGAGATACTAGAAAGATTTAAGCCAGAAATCTTTAGTAGTACGCTATCAAAGGCAATCTATTTTATTGAAGGAATAAATAAAATTGACATGATCAAATAAAGAAATCTGCTCCCTGATGATGCATTATATCACCTAGTCTTAACAGTCTGACTATACATTTAATACTATCTGTAATATAACACTAAAAATTACATAATCCAGACTAAGACAGAGCAGAAGATTTGGTTCAACTAAATCTTAATTATGAACTGATAAATATCAAGTGACTACAATGGCTTCCGAGGCTGGCTTATTTGGGTGTTTTGGGAAATTGTGCTAAAGTACTAAAAAGTACTATAAAAGCCTGTGGTGATCATCAATACCCTATGGTATTTGAAACCAATCACAGGGTAATTGAAAGCACCATTAAAGCAAATTACTGGTTTGTGACTCTTATTTAACTAAAACATTTTTATATTTCTTGCCCATCCTCCCAGCTCAAAATCTGAGCTGTGCTTCTTGTGTTTCTCTAGGAATTCATCTAGGATTCCTGTTTTTCTCTGTGATGTTTTGACTGTATTTTAAGCATAAATATTATGAATCCTTTCCTGTCAACTTTCGATTTACCAAGCATTTGGCCAAGTCAATGAACAGATTAAGCTCACTACATAATACCAGATGGCTTTATGGTTTTGTGTCCTCTCCTGGGCAAGTCCTGCTGTCATCTCCGAGCATCTGCACAGAGCCACGAGGGATGTGTGCACTTTTCATTCATTCAGCTGGGTCACTCATCATTAATATTCGGAGGAGGAAAGGAGGTGTCAGACAAGAGAATTGGTTCTGGCTTCTGTTAGCACATTGACATGTCAATCATTCACCCCAGAGGCTGCCAGGCCCAATTTAGAACAAAAGTAACTGCTGGGCTGAGCACATCACAAAAGGAGATGAGATTTCTTTGTGTTAACCAGTCCCTTCATGGGGCGGAAACGTAATTAGTCTTCCTCACAACCAATAACACATGAAACCCAGTGATTAGCGGGACCTACTTTGAGATAAAATCGCTGACCTCAATCACGTTATGAATGATTCTGCTGCAATCGTAGGGTGTTCTCTAAATGAAATTGTATTTAAAGCACCTCTCTTAGGAAAGCGGTCCAATCCAGCACAGCGATAGCTTGAATATGTTACGTTCCCTGCAATTTCTTACATGACAGCTTTGATCATTCATAAAAGGTACTGTTGTTTTCCAAATGAATATAGTCACCTTTAAAAGAAAAAAACAGCAGAAACAAATTAATCCTAAAGTCGTTTGATCTCGGTGCAATTTCCCGGCAGCTGCATGTGTAATAGCCTCTTAGTGCACTCTGCTGGACTCCCTAAAGATTGCCTCCTGCTTCCATGGAGCAGCTTTAACGGGAAGAAGGTGGGTAGGGTGGCAAAGCCCACATGGGCCGAGCCGCTCAGTCTACAAAACGGGAATTCCTGCTCCATAAGCCTTCACCCTTTTCTTGCAACATTGTGGTCCTTTTTGGCACCTTGAGTTAATGGAAACAAATGTAAGCATCAGCAATAAGAGCATTTGCTATCACAGTTCGTACCTGTTTACCATCAAGGGGCAAAAGTTTCATCTTGCTCTGGTGGGCATCTTCTCTTTCAGCAGACAGGCTGACATAGGACAGCTTTCAAGTGTCTGCCATTATAATAGCAGACTCAAACCTCTCAGACACCAGGATCTGAACCTTAAAGCTCACGCCTTCTCTGGCATAAGTTGAACCAACACCCAGGCTGCAAATATCCTGAGGAGGGTTAAATATTTATTCTATTGATCAGCTCCATCACCACCCAGTGATAATCAAAGAAACATTTTCTCAGGACAAGCCACATGTAAACCAGTAAATCTTTATCAGAATCAATAGATAGACACCTTTCTACACCAGCTGAAGAACTGTCTATTTAGTTTTAATATAAGGTTGTCAAATATATCTTTTCTTACATTATGCTTGCAGTTATCTGCTGTATACTACACGTGACATGAACAATCCACCCTGAACTTCTGTCCTGGTCAGAAGGTTGGGAACCCTTCACCTCCAGCATTTCTCGTAACAGACAGTCATTGTTTCATATACTTAAGTTATTTCCTTGAGAAAAGAAAAAAAAGTATTTCAGTGTCCTTAATTCATTTATCTCCTCTAGTCCCACTGTCTATATCTGACTGCATCATGAAAGATATGTTCTTACTGTGGCCTGGTTTTGTAACGAAGTTTTATGGCCAGTTAAAGTTTACCCGAAGTATAAATCCCATGTCTCTGTTTCAGATCCTGCAGGACAAACACCTAACATCATCAGTCAAAGGCTGTAGCTAAACTGCAGGAGTAAGAAGCAATGACAGTGGGAAACAATAAACCACTTCTCTTTTAGCTCTTATAGGTATGTATTACTGGTGCTGGTTAGTGATAAATTTATTTGAATGGCTGCAACTCACGGGCAGGTGAGAGGAAAGCGAGATGTCCCTTGTCACACAGCCATCCTGGGTACAAGGAGGGAAATACCATAAAATATTTGGCTTTGGCTGTTATTTATACTGCTACTTTATTCATATAGTTATTTTAGTATTCGAGTACCTAAAGACTGATTCTATGGCTGACCACACCAATTATTCTGCAACTCAATAATCTGGCACCGTGCCCACGAAAAAGAAGACTACAAAGACAGCAGTTGGATGAACTTTTAAGAGTGCGTTTTGATCACCAGCATAAGACCATTTCCCTTTTATACTCTAAGAGACTAAACAGGTAACACAGTGGCACTTTTGCATGCCTTAATGAATGCTACTATTATATAAATTATATTATTCCTATTAATAAAAACACTTTCAAATAACATGTTCTTGCCTATTTTATGTAGGGCTGTAAGTTTACTGAAAGGATACAGCATGCAAACTCTGGAAGAAATATCTGGGAACATCAGTGGAGCATATGTCCTGGCTAAAGATAGAGATGCAGAGGAGCTTTTGTGCTCTCTCACAAATGGCCGGAGGTCGCTGTGTGTCCACTGTGTCAGTCCAGCATCCTCTCCAAAGCTGTCGACTCTAAACTATGTGAGGGGCCAAGCAGCTGATGTTCACCCTTTTTTTAAAGGTCCTCCCTCAGCAAAATGCTGATCCTTCAATTTTTCGGACAAAAATGTTGTGCAAAGAAACTATGTACGGCTTAAGTCATTCTTAAGCCCGATTTCACCACCACCTGCCACAACACGAAGAAACGGAGGCTAAGTACAGCACAATTCTGGATAAGAGCCACCACTGATAATGTAATCCACTTGCATGGTAAGTAACTCCAAGTGCAGTTATGTCAATATATGTCATAACTATGCTACAAATGCATGCATATGTAGATATTGTATCAGAGAGGAAGAGCAGATCGGTGGTAACGTGTCAGAAAAGACAGGTTCAATTCTTTGCTCAACAGAGATTTGCTGTGTTCCCATTTGTGCTCTTCAGTTCCTCATCTCTAAAATCAGAACGACTGTATTTTTTACATCACAGAGATGCACGAGGTCCTTAAAAACAATATTAATAGTATTGGGATAAATATCTTCAATATGTTGATTTTGTGGGGTTTTAACTGAAATTTATTTTTCAACATCTTTACAGTATTTTGATTAGTAGGATTGTGTTTTCTTGCCCTTATTTCCATCAGCATGATTTTTACATGACACAACTGGTCCCTCTGTAATTTGTCTCCATACGTTGCATTTCCATAAATAATTTTATGAATTCAGAGAAAAATAGTTTGAGAAAGCCATCTGCTTTCATTTGCATTGTTCTCCATGTGCTCTCTGCTCTGAGATATGTTATGTTTAGCAGCTGCTTAAATACTAACCCCAAGACCGAATTATCTCTGTCACTTTAAAGGAGGATATGAACTCTTTTTATTATGAAACATTCTCCCTGTTGCAATACAGGAGAGTGGCAGATATACACAAGGTGGGCGATGAGCTTCCGTTATTGTTCACTCAAAGGTTTAGGGAGTTATTTTCATATTTAAAGAAACTGCATGTGCAAAGTAACTGTATCAGGGTACTGAAGTAAACAAGATTTCTGAGTCAATTTTTAAAGAATGGAGTATTACCTAAGACAACTCAGACCAAAGCTTCAAAGAGAGTATACAGTATTTATTCAATGTTGAAGACAGGTTTAAGAAAATGCCCAATGGAGACTTCTCAGCCACCAAACAGAACTTATGCTGAAAAAGCTAGGAAATAAAGTTAAGAAATTGAAGAAAATTTATACAGTACGTTGATTGTCAGATGACACCAAACTAAAACCCCTACATTACAAAAATTTGAAAATAAATATAAGGCACTTACTGTTTCTAAAATCAGTTAAATGTCATCTGTGGAACTGACAAAAACACAGTTTCTTTCAGTGGGGGTTTAAGAGGTCTCTGAGAAGGCTATGCCTCTTAATTTTTGATTAAAAACACAGTCATAGCAATCTACGCCTTCTTAACATCCAGGGTGGATTAGTACTCCTCATTGTACTGCTTAATGCACATGCTGAGATTAAAAAGAGCTTCAGCTGATGTAAATCCCAGCAATCTCTTTTAATGGTACTAGCCACCAAGAACATGACCCCCTAGCACTCTGCTCTGTAGAATGACTCCAAAGCGAACAAAGAAGCCAACTGGCCTTCTGTGGTACAGGGCTGAGCTATCTGGTGAGCTTTCTCAGCAGATGGTCCAAGAGCTCCTTGTTAGAACAAGTGTTCATCACACTGGCAGAACTACAGGCTGTATTCACAAAGGGATTTAAGATCGGAAATTTCTCTTCAGGTCCTTAAGTCATTGGACTTAAGCACCCCCAGCATTCACATCCGTGACTAACACTAGGTCCAAGCTCCTCACAAACAGATTTTCCTGTACCACTGTGGGTGGACTCCCTGGGGTGGCTGCTGCAAAACAAACCTCACCTCAACTGGTACCTCTAAAAGAAATGCACCGTATTAAGATTGTCCTTAGTATCAACTATGCTTACTATATGATGGTCCTTACAATCCTAAATAACTTATTTTCCTCAACTCTCCTATTTCCTTTCTAAAAAAGGAGGAGGGGGGAGGGTTATAGCACTAGCAAAATCCTGTACAGCAGCAGGCCTGTGAAATGCCAACAGCACGGTACCACCTGTGTGACACGCTCCCCTAAGCTGTACAGGAGTCCTAGCCCAGCTGTCCCATCCCTGCAGCAAGGTGCATCCCATGGGCCTGGTGACCAGCTCAGACAGCATCGGCCTCCTCACAAGATGGGGTGAAGGTCAGAGCAGGGTGCTTCCTTGTGCCAACCACTGCAAGGGCTGCAGTGGTCCTCCGCGTTGGGGATCTTCCCACCCACCCAACGAGGGCCTCAGCTCTGAGTGAAGCTCTCATGGATCTTCCCATGGAGGTTGCATCTGCAGGCCTCCAGGGTTTGGGATGCAGGAAGAAGGCAGAATAAGAAACTCAAATCCCAAGTGGAGAAAGAAAGGTGGCAGCTGCTGGCAGAAAGACTGGAGAGGTGGCATGAAGGGAAGGTGAAACACAGGCTGGATGGGGAGCAACTTCTGGAGGCCAAGCCAAGAGAAACGGTGTTGTGAGGGAAGAGATGGCAAAGACTGGTGCAGGAGGAAGAAATCAAGCACAATGCAAAACTTGAAAGATCAAAGCTCTAAGGTGAGTACAGGAAACACTTTCATGAAAAATATCTGAGAGAGAAGCAGATCATGGAAAAGGATTACACAGACTTGAACCATAATGTGTGCAGAGGCAAGGTTGCATGGGCTTTTGAGAAAAAGTGTTTGAAAGAAATTGAAGGGAAGGCAAAGAGAAAAGAGTTGATCCAGTACAAAAAGACAAGACACAGACGCCTGGAGTGAGTTAATCAGCAGGTCAGAGTTGATGAGCTTTAGCAAGAGACTTGCTGTGGAGCAAAAGCTTCAGACATCTCAAGAAATCCTTGTTCAGCTGACGGAGGAAAGAATTAGGGAATCAAAGGAAGAAGAATGAAGTTTTATGGACAAATTTAGAGCAAAACAGAAAGAAGAAGAAAAAAGAAGACATAAAAGTACGTTGCTAAATATGGCTGAGAGGAAAATTCAGCAAGCCCCAGAAATGCTGGCCAAAACTATTCAACAGAAAGTAAAACACATCAAGGAAATTAACTGTTTGAAAGAAAGAAACCACTGCTCTCAAAGACAAAACTTGATGATGGTGAAAAATGTCAACTACAGGAAATAAAAGAAGCAATCAGAAGAGATCAGAGAAGCAATTTAATGTTGAGATAAGGAATCTGTTGCAGAAAAAGCTAGAAAAAATACCCAGAGCATCTTACAGCCTGAGACAAAAAATGAGTGAGAGAACTGATGAATAGCTAAGCAGATGACTAGATGGCTTCAGATGGCTCTTACAGTGCAGATATTCTTAAGACTTATAGAAAGATATCAACCATTTTTGTGCCCAAAAAATAGCATGCAGTTTATTCTTTTTGTGATTTGGCAGGAGCTATGGGTTGTATTGCACTAAAAAGGTTTTGTTTTAACCTTGCTGCATCCAATGAATGTGTCAATCTCCACCTGAGCCACTTCACTTCTGGCAACCTGGTCTACCTCCTTGTTGTTCTGATGTTCTTCAGTGGCACGATACTTGAGCATGCGAGCATTACTATGCCATACCTTTATAACAATGTTCTCTACCCAGGTAGCAATGTCTTGCCACAATGCAGCAGCACAGGTGACTTTACTTTGGCACTGCCAGTTGGTCCTTTTCCATTCCTGTAGCCACATCCACAGGGCATTTGCCACCATCCAAGAGTCAACATAGAGAGAGAGTAATGGCCATGTTTCTCATTCAGCAATCCCTAGGGCCAGATGGATGCCTTTCACTTCTTCCGCCTGACTTGATTTGCCTTTTCCTTCAGTGGCTTCTGCGACTTGCTGTGTGAGACTCCACACAGCAGCTCTCCGCTTCTGCTGGTTTCCCTCAACATGACAGGATCCATTGGTAAACACAGCATATTGCTTCTCATAGAATCACAGAATCGTCTAGGTTGGAAGGGACCCTTAAGATCATCGAGTCCAACCGTGGGGCATCAGCACAAGCTACTTCTTTGGCCAGTGCTCCAAAATCTCTTCTTTCTGGACAGTCCGTGGTCCCTTCCAGGACTCGTGGGTAGTTGGGGTTCCCCGTTTGGGCCCGTTACATGATCAACACTGCCCACTTACTCCTCATAGCTTTGGTTGCATGATGTGTAGAAGGACCCTCCCTTTGAACGTCCAGTGCAGCACAGGCAAATGCAACGCAAAGAGGAACTATGCTTCTGTACCACCTACTTCCAAAGTGGCTCAAACCCCCTCATATGCTGTTAATATCTCCTTTTTAGACAGGTATATTTTGTATGACATTCCCATTAAATACAATTTAATTTATAAATCACTTATAATTAAATATATGTTAAATACATGCAATTAAAATACATTTCAAATACATTTAGTGAAATTGTACTAGATAAACTGGTTTACATATGTAATAAATAGATATCTTTTCACAAGTAATTCTTGCCCCTCATTAATTTTTGCAGCATTGAGGAGAATGAATCACTTCTATCTGCCAGGTAGGTGGACCGGTTTTGCGTCGGTAATGCAACATATACTACTAATGCAGCATTAACATAATACAGAAATATGTCCAGGTCCTTTCTCAAACTAGAAGAATTAGTGGTCCTAAAACAAAAATGCAATTATATTTAAACTAACATGTAGCTAGCTAATACACAATATGCAGTAAAATTTAGTTTTATAAACAGTTGGGTCAGTGAATTACATGACTCATTGCAATGGTGTTTTCTTATTATATAATTTATATTGAGTTTCAGTAAATTATTTTTTGAAGTGTGTTTAATTTTCATTTTGAAAAGTTGAATTACTGTATCATTCACAGCATGCTATATGTAAAATACAGCTGTTAGGTTTTAGGGAAAAATAAATCCCTGTGGTCCTGGACTTTAAATAATTAAGAATAAATCCTTTGGAGGGGGGGAAATCTGTGCATTTCACTGAGTAAAATATACTCCAATTCAAAGGCTCCAACATAGACCTATTTGCTTGAACTCTTTTTTTTTTTAGTCTATATTTATGTGGTTGAATATACCATTAGTCAATAACCGAGGACAAAGAGGCAGTGTCATCTGCAAAAGTAAAGAGCTTTGTTTCCTAGGAAAAGGGCAAAACAAAGTTAGTGGCATTAGGCTCTATGCCTTTGTGAGGAAGAACAGCTGAAGATCCCCAAAAACTGGCAGTTTCAGCTGATGTCAACTACACGAGTATCAAGTGATGAATGGGAAATAGACCAAATTTGAGGGCAAGCATGGAACTTTGGGGGCTTCTGCTTCATGAAACCAAGATTGGGTTTTCCCAAGCACATAGTTCGAAAATAAAGCCTCAAAAATAATTGTCTAGGAAAGCAAAAATCTGAGCAAAGCAAAGAAATTTAGCAACTGATAGAGCCTTGCCCTTTCACGCCACTTGATGGAACATCTTTAAATTAGATTTGTTTAAGAGCCTGCGTGAAATTTCCTAGCTTCAGGCTGCAATCCAACAAGTCAAAAGCACTTCTTGCCAGAAAAGAAAGTAAAACTGTATTTTGCCAATATAAATCAACTGTGATTTGAAAACATGTTCCTGCTAAAAATTCAAAGAGTTTGTGGAAGTGAGATAACCTGCCTAAGAACCCTACGGCTGGAAACACGCCTGCTCCCAGCAGAACTGAGGAAACTGATTTGTATATCATAACAGGAAGATATTTGCACACTTAGAATTCTGCAGTGTTTTCTACGCTTCTTTAGAATACATTGTAGTCATCTACATGGTTAATCTTTCCTACTTTCAGTTGGAATCAGAAAGGATAACAGCGATCACAGAATTATAGAATCATAGAATGGTTTGGGTTGGAAGGGACCTCAAAGGTGATCTAGTTCCAACCCATCCCCCCCCCCCCCCCCGCCATGATGATTATGATTTCTGTGTGCTGAGTTTGTAGCGCGGCACAGGCAATGGACTTGTTTGCTGCTTGCCACCCACTTAGCATGCGGTACAGAAACTCACTCCAGCTCAATAAGGAACACTCTAATACTACACAATTCATAGTATTTAATGATAAATGCAGCATTATAACTGATCTCTCTCTTTCAAAGAAAGATGATGTTACCTCTTTTTGACCTGAGCAGGTAGCCAAGAGTCTGGGGTCTTGTAAGTTCTTTCAAATGGAGGTAAACCGGCAGAGTCCAGCATATCTTAGATACAAATTAGTTTGTTACAGAAAGTGTTCAAAGTCACCTTTCCTGAATGCAAGAGAAACGAAACGGCAAGGGCAGGTTTCTCAGCACACGGGTCAACATCCCTTTCTGAACAACACTGAGACCAAAAATTCTCCCTCTGTTTTCACCCATGCCTGTTTCTAATTGCCTCTTGTTCACTTTTCTCTCAGCTATTTCAGTCATTCTGCGTCCCACAGATCTGAAAACCATCGTATAGCAAAACCCATTCCTGCTGTGTCTTTATTTTAGACGGAAGCTGTTTTCGTTTCAGCCCTCTGAATACCTACGGAAGCATCATCATTTCTTACCTTGATCCCTCGCAAAGACCTATTGTTAAACCCAGAAGCTTTTAATGACATTTAGCCAACTGTAACAACATCTTGGTTTTGAACACTTACCAACAGCTACAGAATTTCTCATTGCTGCGGACAGCAGCCGTATACCGCCCTGTGTCCCAACATTTATCTTCAGCAAAAGGCAGATGAAGATAAATTATCCTGGTCGTTGGAGATAAAGAAACAGCAGCATAATAGTTCTCATATGTTTCAGCGCGTCAGCTTCACAGTGCTGTGGTGGTAAAAAGGAATTGACTCAGAATGGCCACGGGCAGACAGCACAACCGGACGAGGCGGGTGCTGGAGGAAGGCAAGCTCACTAGTGCTGTGGAAATCCTGTCAGTGGGTAAATGTCATAAAATATACAAGAAACAATAGTATTGATTCATGCTTGGCAAAACCATGAGACGTGATATTGCTTGTCTTTCATGGTGCATTGCTGGAATACTGTTTTCTTTCTTCTGTAATAAAAAAAAAAAGGCTTTTCATAATTCACCTTATCTGAGAAGGGAATCCACTGTTCCTTTTAGTTTTGAACTACTCTGCGCAGACATCTATCGAGATGTCTCTGAGTACGTCTGCAGTGCGTGTGAATATCTTGACACCTTGATCTTAAAATGAACTCTGCACAGATTCACCTGTAGAGACGGTCGTGAAATACTCAATGCCAAAATATAAACTAGCTGCTGGTCGGTTTGGATGTTCTGACAAATGCTGCGAATCTTTGGTTCAGGCTTGGCACAGTCAATCCACATACCTGGAAACAGAACATTTTCAAATCACCATTTGAATCACTTCCAGTGGCCAACAAACAAACTATGCATTTTTGTTGTGTTGTGGTTTTTTTTTGACAGAGATATGTAATATTTACAAAAATATTTTGAAATATAAAATAAAATCCATGAGGGATTTTGAAGCAATGTTTATAATTGATTTGGATAAGCTCAGCTTTTAAGATTACTTTCTGCTTCTTTTTAAAATAACTGGATTATCTGAAGGATGAAGAAATCTTTGACCTATATATTGTAGTTACTGTCTGTCTTTCTTCCATTTACTTGTCTTTAAAGCATATTAAGACAAGCTAACCCATATAAATGTCTTGCGGGATATAAGATCCAATTTTAGTCATGCAAAAAGTACCTGTGTACCAAAGGAAGACAGATGGACAGATTCTTTTTTTGGCACACGTTGCATGGCAGAAGCAAGCTAGTGGAAAGCAGGACTTAAATTTCTCTCTACCTCAGAAAATTACAATCACAGAATTATCCCAGAAAATTATAATGAAATAAGAAAGAGACAAAACAAAACAAAACAAACAAAAAACCAATCAAACAAAAAAACCTCTTCATGCTCCTTATACTGATACCTCTCATATTGGTGTTGGTTACAATGCTCATCAAAGCTATGAACTTAACATGTTTCCAAGGAGAAAGGACAGACCAGAATGCGGCAGCTAAATTTATCAGTGAATTCCCCTTCCTGTAGGGAGGATGTGACAGGCAGATGAGAAAGTAACACATGGGGAAATTGTTCTTTACTGGGAAGGAAATGAGATGGACGTTGTGTAAGTAAATATCATTGAAGTGCCGGTCCAAAGATGTGAAGTGATAATCCTTCACAGCTATCCAAGAACCACAGCTACCTCAGATAACCTCTCCCAAAAGTCTAAGGAAATCTGAGTCTCGTGACGGTGCACCAGACCTTCTTGCCCCTGCGTGGGACTGACAGGCAGTGGCACGCAGCGAGGCTCAGGCATACCCTCCCCGGGCAGACAGGCAGCAGAGCAGAGATGGTGCCCTGCCTGTCCACAGTGCCAGCGAAGCCGCCTTAAAGTACAGATGAGGTGAGCCTCCTGCATCTGCAAGCACAATAGATCTTTGTCTTCATGCTCCTGCATGTTGCCTCCACCGCCCTTACGTTCCTTCTTGCCTTGATTAATGTATCGATTTAGGTAGCACACCCATCCTCTCTCTCATCCACGTGAAATGCACAGCATGGTCAATGCTAAATGACCCAGATGGAAGAATTTCTGACTGGCCTAGAGAGTGGTGAGCTTAACCGTTAACTTGAGCTTTTCTTCCACTTGCCATCCTCTGACATATTTCACTGAGAAGTCACTATCATTATGAGCACTGGAAAAAAATGTCCAAAATAGAAGGATGGCATGCGCGCACTCCTTTAGTGCTCTTTGACTTCTCTTGCTCCAAATGAATTAAATACCCTGTTCCCCACTTCTGAAACAAATATATTGAATTTGGAGAGAAAACAGCCAACAGTAATATTTCATTTTAGGAATAAAGTCTCAAGATTATTTTCTTAACCATACACAAAGAGTTTCCCTGCCAGACGGAGGCATTTCCAAACCGGGACAGGAGAGGGCACTAAAGAGTTACACGTGAATCTAAAAGATGAAGACATGCTTTGTCCAACATGCAAATTGGCTCTAAAATTATTCCAGGCTCATCATGTGTGCTTCTTGGATGAAAAAGAACCTTTGATACAGCCTACTTTAGTTGATTGCGCCACTTCCTTAATCTTTGGGAAAAGCTGCTGAAGCCAAGCCTTGCTTTTGTGTTTTACCATCTTTTAGCCAAGGAAAGAAAAACGTATCCTTGACAATAGTTTTCTAAGAGCACGTTGGTCTCTGAGAGATGTAGAGACACGGTGTGAATCAGACTAGTATGTTTAGGCTTTAGTTTTCTGTGTTTCTAGTTCAGTCAAATTAAGTTCTAGTGTAAAAAAAAAAATGACACTAAGGTCCTTGCTTTAACTGGGCTAATGCCACTAAAGAACTGACACGTTTAGATAACGGGTTGCAACCCTCATTCCACTTCTAAGAAATCTGCTGCAAGGTTATTTGCAAATTTACTACACTTGCTCAGGACTTGACTCCTTATGGGAAGCAACGATTCATCTTCAAGTGCAAAGGGAGTGTGTTTTGTCAACAGAAATGAACAACACACATCTATTTACATAATTAATTACCATCAAGCTCACAGTAGCATAAGAAGCCGAGACAATTCTTCCCATTTTCTGCCTGTCAGTGTTCGATCACAGCTGAGAACGTGCACTGAGGTCTTTCTTTGTAAAAACACATCTGAATGAAGGCTCTGTTTTAATTATAGCAACTTTTTTTTTCTAAGCAGTGGATAATTCTGTAACCAGTGGTAACATTTGTAATGATGCAGGCTATAATCACATCTCATGCATTAGTAGAAAAATTTGTCGCTGCAGAGATGAGGAAGGCTTTACGAGTAGATACTCAATGGATGTGCAAAGTTCTGTATTTCTCTGAAGACCTTTCATTTTACGCTATTTTTCATACCTCACCATATGTAATAAAGATGGAGTAAACCTGGGTGTGTTGGTCAATGACAGGATAGTTATGAGGCAATGGTATGCAGTGCCTGCTAGTTGTAGGACACATGAGGAAAAACAATTCTAACAGATGGAGGGGTCTGAATGCCACCTTACAGGCCACTGATACAGTTCTGATCCACCGTCCTGGTCGGCCCTGATCAAAAAAGCGAAATAAAAGTGGAGCAGATCAAAGGAAGGCTATCAAGGAGTCCTGAAACACTTGAGCTGCTGAATGTCTTGTATGCAATGAACACGTGTATACTCCATCCTTGGGCCTGATCTTGATGTGCATCCAACTCTTCTCCACATCGTAGTTTTCTCTAAAAGGAAACCCATGTGCATAGGGTAGACAAGAACCACATTAAATGGTGCTTCAGGAAGAGGCTGGCTTTTTGGATGTCTCCAAGAGAAGACTGGGAAGAAGTGATTGCCTCCTATAAATACAATAGAGGCGAAATACTGGAAAAGGGAAAGACTAATGTAACTTACGTGACAATGTTGTCACAAAAAAAATATATGGTAAAAGACGGATGATAAAGAAAATGTGGCTGCAAATTAGAACACAGTTTGATAACTCTCAGAGGTGGGCAGCATGAGATCTCAATTCCCAAATAACTGTTTAGATTGTCATTGTCACTAGCACAACTACATGACAGCAACAACAGATAGTCGAGGGTACATGGGGCTCTTCCTAGACATCCTCCTTACTGATGTTTTAGAAGGGATATCCCAAGCAGCAAAAATGGAGCTAGGGAACGATGTGAGGCATGGAAGAGCATGCCTGCCTGGAGAGTCCCAGAAGACCCCAGCCCGTGCAAAGGTGTGGTGGAACACAGTCCAGCAGCAGAAGCCTTCCAAGAGCTCACTGCCCCATGGCCAAGCTCTGCTCTGGTTTCCAGAGGAGTACAAGGCTGCCACCTGCCTTCGTGGTACAGACAGACAAGTCCCCTAATCGCTCCTGAAACTTGTTTCTCTCCATGATCGCAGTTTCCCATGACAACCGTGTTTCTCCACAGGGACACTATGCTTGGCTGCCAAGAGATGGATGTTTGTGAGTGCAGAAATTTCACAGGAGCTGGACCTGCCCCCAGCAGATGGGAATGGTTCGGGTGCTCATGGTGTCCAAAGTATATACAAAGCCTTCGCTTTCCCCAGTCCATTTTTCCACGTTTGAAAGAAGCAACAACCAAGACTCATTGCAAACAGAAAAATTAAACTTCTTTTGAATTTCAAAACAGAACAAACAAGCTATCACTTTCTCTTAAGATAATATCAGGAGCCTGCAAAAACAAGGACAAGCTGTGCGTATGTACCCATCTCAACTCTGTGGGTGGAACACAAAAACCGGAACCACAAACGCACACCATGCGTTACAATACTTTTGTTGACAGAGATCCGGCTGCTGCGCTACCATATCGGCATGGACTCCCCATATCAACCCTCGGGACATCGCCACGAAAAACAGGATGGAGGGAAGAGCTCTGGCTGCTTGGCCATGCCGGCAGCCGCCACGGGGTCTGGGAGGGGGGGGATGCTGCAGGTTATCTCCTCATGGGGGGCTGTGCTGCCCTGGCCCATGCCTTCCCATTACACACCCCGCTTTTGTGCGCCCCGGCTTGCCGGGGGTGGGGGGGAGAGAGCCACGCACGTGCGGTGGGTTTGTTCCCTTCATTACCATGCAGACAATATTCGGCTGTTCTCAAGGAAAGTCTGGGATCCCTGCTCTTTTTCCCAGGCTTTCTTCTTGCCCATGAAAAGAGGAAAAAAAAAAAAACAAAAAACAACGAGGAGCCTGTTCGGCTCTGTCTGGCCGAGCCGTGGGCTGACGGTGATGTCACGCCGAGCCCGGCGGTGACTGGCTGTAGCCAAACTGGTCATGCTCCGTCCAGGCATGGCGCGGCCACCGGCCACCAGCCACCTCACACCTCAGCCCCCACCACCGCCGCACAAAGGCTGGGAGAAGAGGGGGGGAGCATCCCAGGGCGAACAAAGCTCCAGCCAAGCATGAAGCTGAAGGGGATGTCCCCCACGGCGGCATGGAGATGGCTCCCAGCCCACGCTCCAGTGTCGCTTCCTGGCTCAGACCGGGGCGCCCGCCCGGGGCAGCGGAGAGGAGGATGGGGATTATTATTAGCTGGTGGAACGGGGTTTTGTGGAATTGGGGCTGGCAGGGAAAGTAAGGGCAGAAGGAAGGAAAGGAGATTTGTTTTGTTCCGCAGGGTGCAAGGCCAGATCTCGGCTGATGTAAATCAGCACAGACTCTCATCGCCTTCAGGGGTGGATACATTCAAATATATATCAGCACAAAAGGTGGTCCATGATGTCGGATACCTGAAGGCAGTTTACCTCTACAGCTGTTGCACAGTTCCTTGTTGGACAATTAGTAAGCTGAATGTCTACTAACACCTATTCAAACAGAAACATTTAGGCAGTGGGTTTAAATCTAGTTTGTCCTTTTTCGTCATCTTATGACATTTCATTTTGTGTAAAAAGTTATTTGTTGTTGTCAAATTCGGAAAAAAAAAATCCTTAGTCAATCCTTTGGTGATTGCTTATAATCGACTTTTCAGTTTTAATTTTGAAAATGAGTAAATGAGTTGCATTCTTATAACTAGAGACAGGATACCACAGAAAGACACTTAATAATTCTCAGGCTTGTTGTGTGATCTTGACGGACACCTGACATAGAAAGGTCTTACTAAATATTTGAGGTTCCTTCTCCATAGAAGGTAATAAATACAGGATTTGTGTTTGTTAACTAACCTGTTAAGTAGTCTTCCTCCTGCCTTCACTCAGCCCATCAAAGGCTGACTCCTGGGGTGGCACATCCAAACACTTTGTTGTTGCTCACAAGAGTTACAGCCTCTTGACAGACCCGGGGAGGGGGGTGAAAAGCAATGGAAGCTTGCAGCTTGTTTTCAGAGGGGCAAGACACTGAAAGCATACAACCAGATTTTTCCAAGAAAATATTAGACCTTAAGTGAAAGGGGAGGAGGATGAATGGAAAGGATTAAGCACTCCATGTTATCTGAAACACCTCTCCCCTTAAAACCGGATCAGCTTCCGAAGTACCAGTCAACTTACTTTTCAGATGCAACTTCCCACGATGTGGTATCATTTAAACTGGTATAATAGGTGTCTGACAGCATGCAGTTTCTTCCTTTTAAACGCCTTCCAGAGTCTTGAGTTTGAAACGTGCTTTATTTAAATTCAGTCTAATTAAAAGTTGGAAATTAATTCACTAATTGTTAATTATAATGGAAATAAGTGCCCAGATACTTGATCTGCATGCCTTTATACTCATTAAAACACAGTCAAAGTACAAATAAACAGTAAAGCCCTACTTAAGTAAACCCGTGCTTATCACCCAACAACACAAATATTCATTAAAAAAAGCCTTCCCCTCCAGTTTTTCATCAGCCTTTTTAAGTGCTTCCAAATACATTTGTAATCTTCTTTCTGTTACAGGCCGTTTCCCAAGAGTATGCAGGTGCTGCCTACTTCTGCAGCTCCATGACACAAAGTGCATGCACATAAAGTGTAATGAACATTTTCATTCAGGAGACCAGAAGTTGCCTCCCAGGCAGTTCAGTCTCTCATTTCCAGGAATTGGCATCTGGGGATTGACACATAATAAATGATGAAGCCAAAACTGAGATATTACAGCAAACCCATGCATCCACTAGTACAGGCAGGGTCTGTCTCTCTTTACCTTGGTACATCTCATACACGCACAGGTGTTTATGACAGCAGGGATTGTATGCAGTAGAGGGACTAAAATTGCACCCGTAAAATCAGAAATTAGAAGTGCTTAGAAAAGGTAAAGGATTTCTCTATTAAAAAGTAAAACTAAAAATAAAATAGCTGGAGAATTCCATGAGCCTGCCACTGTTATGTTTTTACACAAAATGGAGCTGGGGAGAGGAATGTTTGGGGTTGATTTGTTATTGAAAGGAAATTTAAAAAATAATAACCTAGAAAATTGGACAGTCCTCCCCTAAGCAGTTTTCTTTTGTAATTAACTTGTCTTCACCATTAGACTTTTTTTCTATAGCAACAAGCTATGTTGTAAGACCTCTCCCTTTTAGTTAAAGGTACTCTTAATCTCAGGGCTTTGCTCTTCACTACTTCTAGCTATCGAAGACTACAATTAGCACGAGGTGTTGCCTGCAGTCCTGTGCTGTTAGGATTCTCGTTAAGACTTAGCAATTCACAGTTCAACCTGATTTTACCTTACTGCTCGTAATTCCTTGCCAAAGCCACCTCCCAGCCATGAAATCCGAAAACTTAACAACAGCGACTTCTTCAAGGCTTGAGTCTCTACTCCTGTTCTGGGGGATATCCAAAGCAACGGCACCTCTTGTATTTCTTCCGCCACCCCCAGTTTTTCACTGGGTCCCCTATTTACAAAGTCAAGAATTGCTTGAGCTATAATTTTGAACAAGTAAACACTTCAAGCAACATACAGAAAATGTGTCTAGAGAGGAGGAAGATGAGGCCTGTGAGCGGCCATGTGGCTTTACCTACTCCGTTATCGTGCTTACAATTGTCTCCTGTACTGTAACTATGTTTCCTACGCAAAAACTACCCAGTTTTCATTCTGTCAGTGACTGAAGAACAGCAGAACAAACGGAAGATCTTGAGAACAGATTACGTTCAAAGAAACCACAAAAGACTTAAATAGGGCACTATGCTACTTGTGAATCCTGGTTTGCCCCGGTAAAATTTGTAAACTATGTTAAAAAAAAAAAAAAAAGAGAGAGAAAAAAGTAAAACCTTCATAGCTTCCAGAGACAAAAGAAGGCATCTATCTGTGCTTACATGAATATGTGTTTGGTTGTTTTTGACAACAGTGGTTTCTGTTGCTGGGGAATAAACATTTCCAGTTCCAGAGAGGAAACCTTCACACTTCAGAAAGGCAGAAGGAAGAAGAGGCTTTTCATTCTGCTGCGAGATGCTGGGTTTTGTACTTGTTTTGTGTGGGGGGACCCAAGCTTTCATGCTGATGGGGAAGTAAAATAGTTCTTTATGGAGTATTTTATAAAGGGCTATCAATCATTCCAGTATGAGGCTGAAGCAGAAGGGGAGCAAAGGAGAGGTCATGCACAAAAAAGGTTGTGTTTCAAGCCACGCAACGAATGGAGATTTGACTGTGGGAAAGGAGATCCACATTCATGCGGACCCTGAACTTGGCCTTACAGAGCAGATAAGTGCTGATTGTGCCTGCAGTGTCCTCTCGCTGAGGTCTACCACCTATAAAATAAATCCTGTAACGAAAGCAGATCACCTCATAATGCAGTGCTGGAAGGGGTTGATTCATCTAATATCTCTTGCTTACAAATGTACTGCGGGGTTACCATAGTTCAGGCAGCCTCATTAAAAGCAGTGCAAAACACGCAGAGCCTGAATGGAGATGAAATAAAAGCCCTATAGATGGCTGTTACACATAATCCATTTGTTACTATGCTTCAGGCAAACAAAGGAGCACATTGTTTATAGAGCCGCTTTCTGGCAGCAGCAGGACAAATTCTTATACGATTCCAGTGAATATTTTACAACATTCAACAAAACGAAGAGTGCGCCTTCTTCGTAACGCCAGTAATTCATAACTGGGAGAGGGATGAAGGCAGAACAGGGAGAGTGAGAGTAAAAAAGTGAGATCAGGTAATTAGTAACAGCTGTACAGGGAAACTGAAGCTCTTACCAATTCTGAGCACCCCGAGACCTGCGATGGAAAAGAGAAGGAATTTTTTCATTATTTTACATGCATGGCACATAGTATATGTAAAGTTTAGAATCTATTCCCTAACCACTAAATTCAAGGGGTTTATAATTTTGCGTGCCAGTGGGTGACAAAGTCTCACTAAGTTTGGATAGACAAAATAAGAGGATATTCTTGAAATAAAAGTTGGACAGACGCTGAAAACCACAACGGCAGGCAGTGAACGAAGCAATTAATTTAACAAGTGTAGGACCTGCCTAGTTACACAATGAAAAAGTTTAAAATAAAATGGCTATTTCTAGTTCTACATTTGGCATATATGTGAAGGGTTTTTTCCCACCCTAAAAAATAGGCAGAACATAGTTTGCAGTCTACGTATTATTTGCTTTCTCATACCCTGGGTTAAATGATGTACATGCAGATTTAAGAGGGACCTCACTGGAGTCGCATCAAATGCTAAGCATGCCAACCTAAGTGTCAACCTAGCCAATTAGCACCCGTTAATTCACATTTTTCACCACACCTTGCTTTCTTCTCCAAGAACTATGCCTTTAAGAGTGCACTCTCATCGCTCACGTATGTGAACAAAACAAGAATCCCGAATCCGGACTTCTAAAAAGACACTTCTTCTAAAAAGACACGACCTTCAACGGAAAGGTGGTTTTTATGCCTAAACAAAGGAAAAGCGTGGAGATTATTCTTCAAGCTAAACATGCAGTACACCACACAGAGCCGAACCCTTGGCAATTTAAGGACGGGGCACTGGTCTGTCACCCCGCCTACAATCATACAAGGTGTTAGAAAAATTTATCACTTGAAAACAAACTTCAGAAGAGGGGGTTCAGAGACACAGTCCAAAAAAACCCTATCGTGAGGCGTTGTTTAGCAGCAGTATGATAACAGTCACCTCACTGCAGCTGAAGCAAGAGATTTCCACCTCCCCTGGTCATGACACGACTTACCCCAGCTTAGAGGCGAAGGGGCAGGGTGTCTCTCACGTAGCCTGGCCTCTCCTTCGGGAGGGGAGAGCAAGGCAAAGAGACCCTGCATGTGGTTAGGGGCCTCAAAAGGGAATCAACGTATCTGCAAAGGAAACGGCACACTGTGAGGCCCCGGCTCTTAATACTATCTTTGTCCCGTGAAGAGAAGTGGCGGCAAAACACAGCCTGGTGTAAAGATGTGGAGACAGCACTAGGGCACATATGCAAATTTCTGTGGGAAAACGTCCCCTCGGAGGCATTGAGAAGCACTGACATGTTTTCACATAAATCATTAGGTAAGACAGGATCCTATTTTTCCAACCAAACGGCACTCCAGAAGACAGAGGGAGCTGAGGGCCACCCCTCTTCCCTGCACAAACAACCACTTTTGCCTCTACCCAGCTGATCACACAGCAATTGCTTTTCTGTATAATTATGCGAAAGCGGCAAACACAATTAGGATCTAGAAATACTTTCTGTTCTAAGGTGTTTATTGTTTGTGTATCTGGAGTAAATACTGACAAGCAGGATACAGGAAGAGCCATGCTCAGATTTCCTAATTATTCATTTTTCTGGACTCTAAGTTCCCGAAGTTATTTGAAGCACTGTTTGTGTCGCAGGCAGCTAATATATTCAAGAATAAAAACTCCAGCGGGCCGGATTTCTGCTGCAGCAGGGAGGTCTTATGGTCTAAGTGAGTAGGTAAATGCAGTGAGTGAGTGGGAACTTTTTGGATGGCTTTGATGGGTTAAAGCTTAATTGCCGGCATATTCTGAATGATGGACCGAAAACGATTTGAACTGATACTACAGAAAATACAAGTAACAGCTGACATTTTGCAATTGAAAAAAAGAGGAAACACGATTCGGTGACAGCAAAAACATTGGGCCTTAGATGGGGTATTTCAAAATCCTAAGTAGGGAGATGGGCTGAGGAGAGGGTTGGTGGCCACCATTGCAGTGTGTTACTGCAATGAGCAGAGGCACCTACTGGGCAACCAGTGGGTCTCCAGCACTAGCGCCCACACCCCATGGAAAACCACCCCTATCCGCACCCTAACAAACCCAAAAAACGTGTTCTGCTCTCCCCTGCTGCCCTGCCAGCCTGCTGCCAACCCGCTCCCCAGGCAAACACACTTCTCCTTCTCCTCCTGCCCCAGATGGGACCCAAGAGAAAACTCGGGTCTCCTGGTAATAGGAATCCCTCCATCCATCCCTACAGCCTCACAGGGCCACACACGCTATGAATAACACACTCCGCTTCCTTCACCGGTCGCTCCGAGGGGAGTGCTTCACCCATACAAATATTTAGCAACAGTTTTCAGCAGAAAATTCCCAGAATCACATTGGATGGGACTGTGGGCCGGGGGCAATATAAGTGATTAATGGGTCCTCTGCAGAACAAAACCTCCTCAGCTCTGTCACAAGATAGTTGCTATGGTTTTTTGACACCGCTTAACAGCAATTCGCTTGGGGGGAAGGATTGGAGGAGGGGAGAAACACAAAAAAATACTATAGAAAAATCCTCCATTGTACACTAGCAATTATTCTGAGCAAAATCCTGAGCCTGTCTAGAATTTCAAGCTCTGTATAAATACTTTCAATAAGATTAAAAAAAAAAAAAAAAAAAAACCAAATGAGGAGACTTTGTTAAGAACAGACAGCTTGAAACATGTCTTGTTAGCTATCAACAAAGTCTGTTAGAAATGTTGGAAGGTTTCAGCTTAGGTTGATGTAAAAACAACATCAAATATCCCCTCCTGTGAGACTAAGTTAAATGTTCTTTGCAGTGACTCAATTAAGGCTAGGTAAAACGCACGCTTCGTTGCAATCAGCTGCAACAACATCAGAATCTTTTAGCGGGATATTTTACCAAAGTCTCAAGTTTCAACTGGTTTAAAAACGCTTTGTGGCACATGGCAGTTTTCATAGGTGTAAAATATTCTAATATATGGGACAAGTTCCGCCTGAAATGTCCAACAAAATAGGAATGAGAAGTTGGCCAGGGAAGGCTTTTCAAAGTGTCTAAAAATGGATGCTTCCCATTTTACAAGGCATAAAAAAGCCAGAGCAGCATGCAAGAGCTTTAAGGTACCCTACCCATCTGCAAGAAGAGTCTTTCTGCATGTATTTTGAGCGACACAGCTATAGGCTTCTATCACCACCTCCACTTGAAGGAAGATCCTGCTAGACTGAATGCTGGAGATTTTGGGTTCAATGCTTATACAAGAGCCTGAAGAAAATGCCATCCTTTAGCAGCCTCAGCCATTTCTAAATCATCTTGTAAACTCCAAAACCCATGAGATGCAGAGTGCCCCACCTCCCTAGAAACGCTGTCTAAGGGTTGTCCATCTATAGTCAACAAACATCAAACCAGAAGACCTGGGAGCACAACTCATTTGGGTTTGTGCGCTTAAGTCTGTCAGTATGCATTTTCGTGCCATAAATCAATGCTATACAGGCAAACATCCAGAGTAGCTTGGAAGGGGATGCAGGATCACTGTTACCATGTCACTCTGGGCTACAGGGAGAATTATTCCAGGAAAAGCCATATAATGATATAGCTCCCCCGCTACTGCGACCTGAGTCTGCTTGTTCAGTTCCAGGTAGGAGTGCACTGTATCACCCAGAAATATTTTTTAGGTATTTTTGAAAACCTGTTCCTGAATCTCAAGTAGGATTATTCATTACTTTATTAATTAAGTCATCGCCTCACTAATTTCACTGCTCCAAAGTCAGTTTTTAGCAGCTGATCACCTGGCCCACACGAACTATCAAAAATCATAGATTATATAGAGCAAACAAAGCTGCTGCAGTGTATCCATTGACATGTACTGTGTTGGACAGGCAAGGTGTCAAACTTTATAGCACGCGGGAGAAGTTCTTGAGAATTTCTTCACAGTTTTCAGTGGAAAATGCTGTGTCAATACCAGAACTTCTTATATAAATGTAACCGTTCCAATGAAAATTTTAATTTAGAAAGTTGTTCAGTTCCAGGGCAGAAGGAGAAAGCATAGTCAACACCACGACAGACGCATAGTAAGTGCTTGAGGGGGAGGGTGGCAGGCTCAGGTGCAAATCCTCACTTTGCATATCTCCCTGTCTAAAACCTGAAAAAGGTCTTGGTTTTATTCCGGTGGGAAATATTGAAATCTCGGGATGCTTTTCAGGGTGGGAAAAACTATTTTTGCCCAGCTCCACATTTGAAACTGCTCCAGCTTAATTACTCTTGATGTCTGAGTGGTTGCTTTAAAATCCAACAAAGAGTTTATAGGGTACAAGAACTAAGTGTCCAATCTTCTTACCCAATGCAAGCTGGAAGACACGATGGAGGAATATTTCAATAATTACCTGTAAAACATTTGACAGGTAGATTCAGATCACAACTTGCTAGAAATGCAGATAACAGAAGAAATTTTCCAGACAGTTGTTCAACATAGCTCTACCACTGAAGGCAACATAAATTACACTTGAAAAGCCCTAATTTGGCCACATCTGTTAGCACATCCATGCTCTTTCCACTGCTTCACTAAGTGCTTGGGGCTGGGGTTTTGCCACATTTCCAGTGGTTTTGCTTTCAACATTTTTGGCTTTAAGCGATTCACTTGTTATGATTTCAGTCATCCACCTACTGCATGTTCCATCCCACTTGTGACCACCATCCTGATACCTACTTTCACAGAAACTGATGTACAGTGTTTAGCAGCAATATTGATTCAAGCACACTGCTTTTGCCATTCCCACAACCATCAGAAACTAATTAAGCATAAGCATTATGCATAACCATTAAGATGGTTAACATTTTTGGTTATTTCTTCTCTGAATTTCTACAGTTGTGATATTTCACACTCAGTACGAAAACAACATTCATTTTACACTAGGCTTCTTTGCAGGCCAGCAAATAACAAAACTGGTAGAATTCCTAGGTAGGATGTTCCTCCAGCAGAACAAGAAAGGTGGGGCCGACAGATTAATTATCTAAGGCAATATTTTCTTGTTGAAAGCTGTAGTGGTAGCAGTGGTAGCAAGAGCTAGCCTTCAGCTTTTGGAAAATAAGGAAGGAAAGCAACTAATCTTGTTTAGACAGTTACAGTCCCTTTCTTCATTGACATTGTCATAGTTCCTCTTGACTGGGCATGAGAGGGACTTCCAAGAGGTTTTATTTTTAGACCGATGGTAATTTCAAGAAGGTGAGTTGTCACATTTCCACAGAGGGAACTTACATGACAGTGTTAAACTAGATACTTATCCTTGATGCTATGCACTCATCATTGGTCCACACAGGAAATGGACCACAAGGGACTAAGTGTAATTAGTTACCTATTTCTGTCTTTAGACAACTTAAGTTCATCACTTCAATTCTACTAACAGTATGTTCATTCACTGCTCATCTCCTCCAGTCATTTCAATTTCTTCAGGCTGGCAAGTGAAAAACAATAGAAATGATGAGATCACATCCAGACGCTTCTGAGTGCCCCAATCTGAAGCAATTAATGTTGGCCTCTGGATGCACCTTCACTTTAGCTTGGTCAGGAGCACACCTTTGAACAAATAGTTTACTGATCATCCCCACTTAATGTGCTTTTATTCATGTTGCAGAGTGCTCTTGGAAAGTGCTCTTTCAGATGCAACCGCAGTTGGCAGCTGCACTTCAAGTGTACATCCAATGTCCTCCAACTGCTAATGAAATGTGCAGCATTCCATCAGCTGCTCAGCACCAACTCTGTTGTCAAAGAAGGCACTGCCATTAGGCTGCAGTAGCTGTTAATGTAGACATAAGCTCAGACAGTTAACTCCAGGAGAGAATTAAAGCACAGAAACTAACTGGAAGGACACACCAGCCTGCTTAGGGATAGATCTTTGGTGTCACATCACTTTTCTGCTGGCTAGCTGAGCTGGACTCTGAGGATCCCTTCCACAGGCTCCAGTTCTTCCCTGGATGTGGGCTGAAACCTGCACCTACCGCAGGGTTCGGGATCCATCAAGTGACATGGCCTTTAGCAGCCACCAACCATTTAATACCCAGAGAAAGTGAACAACATGGCAGTACCGCTACAAAGAAGTAGCAGTACTTCCTTCAAAAAATACCTACCTTCAAAAACTAGAAGTTAAATCCTAGAATATTTGAGAAATTACTCTCTTTGTCTATATGCCTCAAGTCTAACTGTAGATAAACGAAAAGCTTTTTACTCCACTAGGTGGTGTAATTTGTCTTTCTGCCAAACGTGGCCTTACAAATACTCTCCCTAATCCTCCATTCAAGATGGGCCACAAAACACCATAGGAAAAGTGAAACAGGAATCTGGCCTACAGAAGTCACCAACTTTATCAGGTCATGCCTCTGTGGCATTTTCTACGATTCCTTAAAAAAGCTTCTGTCAGGAAAGGATAACCTACCTTTATAACATTCCTAGATCCATGAAGCAATAAAGTAGGAATCTGAAACAAAAATATCGTTGCCGTCCTCTATTTCTTCTTACACCCAGGTGCCATGTAAGCTGTTCACGTGGTTTATCTCATGTTTTTTTACAGTGTAACATTCCTGGAAGCTCTCCCCTCGGCTTATGTCTGAGTGACAAGATGATGCAGTCAAACTTACTCCTGCATCTTTCTTGGCTTGCACTTGTGCGAGTATAGTTACACACAGGAGCAGCAGAGAACACTAGCCTGCCAACAGGGTGTATCTTACAGGACATACCCTGGCTAAATGTAACCCTGGTGGATACATCCATCTGGCTGAAACAAAAACAACCTCTTTGGCTGATGTCATCCAACCCCTGACTTCAACTGAAGACCAGATTAAAACACAGTATGTCTGGATCATAGCTTGCTATTTAGACGTTTGTAGGCACTTATTTCTTCATGCTCACTAAGTAACATCTACTGACACACATACACAAAAAAAGAAATCTAGGGAGCAAGATGCCCAACAACCCATCATCAGCACACCACTCTTCCCAGAGTTCTGCAGCTACTGATCTGCCATGTGGTTCAGCTCTCCCTGAAGTTTAGCAATAAAGAAGTCCTTAATGGAAGAATACAACCAGATCATTTTTATAGCGTTTCCAGGATGTCTTGTAGGTATTAAGCTCAAGCAGAAGTCACAGAACCCACAGAAACAAACCAGTATGAGAAAAGAGACAGTTGTTCAAAGCACAAGAGTGAATTGAACAAAACCCATCTGGCAAATTGGTAGGAAGCTCAGCTATCAGCTGCAATTCCCCTTATGCTATCCACCCACAACTTTGCTTGCTTGCCCTTGGAGAACAGATACTGGTAACAGGCATTTTTTCATGAACAAACCCATGTGAAATGCAACCAAGAAACACATCCAACACAGAGGGAATCATCAGCTTTCAGCACTGAAACTTTCCGGTACTTCGTCACAGTCTGTACAGAACCCGCATTAATTCAGGTTATTTACATATCCAGATACATTTGCAATCAGCCAGAACAGATAGTTCTAAAGAGTTTACGTGCCCAACATTCCCTCTCCAAATACAGAATTTAAAATACAGGACTGCCTACAGTGCATTATTAATGGCATTTCTAAACATTAGTACCACTGGAGGATTTGTTTCTGAATGCAAATTTAACAAACCAACCACTTCCTCTGTGGATGACTGATGCATGACAAATCTGAGGTATCGGCATCTACAGTTGTGAATACTACAGACTTAGCAAATTTGTCCAGAAATATTCTGCTAAATATTTCAAGCTTGGGTGGAAACAAAACCAGAAAGTTCCTCAACAGCTACAGTAAAGGCTTTAATCTCATGAAAATAAACAGTTAGCAATTGGATTTGTCTCATACCACTTCTACAGCTCCAGTTAACTCTGGAATAATATTATCTAGAGTCCAGTCTGTATGGTATTATACTGACCAAAGGTTCCAAAAGCATAGCTCTTGAAGTGACAGAAAAATGGGTAAAGGCCCTTCTTGGTAATACACACTAGATAAATGGCCGCCTTAATATTATCATCTTGTGGACACATTTAATCACAAGAAGAGGAAGAAGTGGTCTGTGCAATTGTAAATTCACACATGTGATGATTTTCAAATTAAGTACTGGACTGCTCTATGAAAAAAAAAATCTGAGAAACACCATGTCGAGTGCACGTTTCCCTGTGCTGCACAGAGAGTGGGTAAGCTATGTCCAATTAGTGATGCTGATCAATTTAAACCTGATGTATGTTCTGCTTCAAAATCTCACAGCAGGAATATTCTTGATAGCGGCATACATAGCTCTATCATAGGAAAAAAGCTCTTTGTGATGAGCAAACACACACATTCTGAAAAAACACAGTAAGTATTTACAGGATGGAGGTTTGTGTTCCATTAAGTCACTTTGATGCTGTGGTTAGAATATGCCCCTAAACGGAGGCAGATTTAAGGAGTCAAAAAGGAAAAGGAAACTTGGCACAGGGAGATACCTAACACTGGCATCGCATCAACAACATAACTGCACTCCAGTCTCAGCAAATGCACGTTTTGCAGATTTCAGTTTGCAAATTGTGACAGCAGATGGCTGAAACCTGTCCCATGCAAATCCCATGCCTGAAATGGCATTGCCTACATTTACACACCCTGAGAAAGAGACTTGGATTTCCAAAGAACCGAGTGAGTAAATTCTAATACCACATACTTGGATGGCTGTTACAGAGGGTACAGGACACTTGAAACAACAGCAAAGTATATGGCCATTATGACATAGCCAATAAACTTTTATTTAGACGTGGAAGATGTTCTTGCTTACAAGAAGATCTAGGAAGATTGATTGCTCCCCTGAAACTCAGAGAAGTCCCACAGGCTCCCAGTCAGGTTCCATCAGTGCTTGAGCAAAAGGACGAGCAGGTTCTTTAAATCACACGCTAAAGTCAGTATCAGCATAAATTGTACAGAGACTTCATCTCCACGTTGCTTCCCGATTGACACAATCTGTGTATGAGGAGTAATCCAAATATTGGATTGCGCATATTTGGCAGGTCTTACACCCCTCTTCACAGACAATGGTTTTGTCATAACTCACAATGAAGTTACTGTAATACTGCTCAAACAGTGTACTGTGTGGCACTGATAACTGCTTGGCCACTTCATATAGGCTTTCTGGCTTCAAGTCTTCAATGCCGTAAGCTTTAGTAAAGATGTATTCTAATTTCCAGTTCGATTCATTTTTCTTGTTGGCATCTCTGAGGTCCAAGTAAAACTGCCAAAGATCCTACAGTTAAAAAAAAAAAAGAAAAGAAAAAGAAAAAATAGGCATGGCTGTATTGCTTTCTTCCCTGCTTCATTAAGTCTCTACAGTGATATATTGATTAGGAAGCTGTCACTCCTCATTATTCACAACTGAATAGAAGGTCACGTCCCACCCCAAGAGCTGGGCTTACACCCAAAGCCGGTACTTGCAGTGCGGTAATGGTAGGGGGATGGGGAGGAGAAGAAAAAGGAGCCACAAAAGGCAGCAGTGGCAGTGTTAGAGGTCTTTCCTGTCCAAACTGTAAACCAAACTCCACTGTGCTCATGTCTGCTTTAGGAGTGGGGCAAAAGGGTGAGAACCAGAAGTTTCTTTTCTGAGGGCACTGCTTGAGGGGCAGAATGGACAGAAAAAGAACGGCCCAGGGAGAACTTAAGGGAGAGACGGAGATGCAGGAGTGAAATCTGCACAAGAAAGGAGCAGCCTGTATTAGCATGGGTCTCCAGAGAGAAACCCCGATCCCAGTCAAGCTGCAGGATGCATTGTCACTGAACTCAGCGAGGTCAAGATTTTACCCTGAATTACAGAGAGAATATCAAAGTTATTCAGAGCCAAAAATAATTATACAGGATTCACTTTATCTCCAAAAATCACATGAGACTACAGAAGTGTTCTACTTTTTTCCTTCTAAATTTATCTATAATTTCCCATTAAATGTATACATTCTATGTAGGAAAGTGCGTGATTACAAAAGACATTACATGGTTAAAAGTGCTTTTCTTTATCTGCTCCTCTACACCCTTCAGAATCATTTCATGGACTGCATCCCAAAGCTCAGGCTACCACCAGCAAACCACATTGGTATGTAAACAAATCCAGGATTTAGGTGAACCTTTTTCACTGTTGCAGAGATCCCTGCAAACAGTTTTAGAATTCTGCCCAGAAAATTTCTGACTGTCTTTGATTCTACATCGTAAGAATATTCCATAGAGAACAGGAAGTACTGGGTAGTCCTGCAGGCACAGAAAGACTGACCAAGTTCTCTTTCAGATTTCATTTCCTTTGCCCAGGAAGAAAAATAATGAGTAAGCACCAAAGTTCCACCAATAGCCATAATACTACAAAGGCTGACATCTCACTGTAATTTTTAATGATGCTATATTTAAGGTCTTAAACAATGCTTTAAAATCTTTACTTACCAGCAAGCTATAATCAAGAAGATCATATTGATACAATCTGACACCAGGGTTATTGGACTCCATTTGCCATACATTCTTTACTGGGGTTACAGCAGGTGCCACAAACAAGGAATTTACTGGGTTTTCTGCAAGAAGAGGGGAAGCGAGGAAACAGTTTCCTTTCAATCATTTATTTCTCAAGCAAATGTTCTTTTAGAGAACCAACACAGCAAGAACCAGAGTAACTGGCTTAGATACGTTAGCATTTTTTTTCCCCTAGATTAACTACAGAACTGTGAACTCCTTCTCTACTTCCACCAGATAGACCAAAATCTGTGTAGAATACCACAGTACAGATCTCAGTGCATACCAGTTAAGTTTGTCCATACTAGAGGCTTCCCCCCAATTCAACTACCTGTGCAAAATAGTCTTGCCTATATGTAAGGTCTCTGTATTTTGCATATTTCTACGAAGAAATATTCAAAACTTTTAGTTGCTGTCTCCATGCTATATTTTACATGTTGCTTTACATGTCTTTTGCTTTATGCATTCATGAGCTTATTAGAAACACTCAGGTATTACCATCTGACCCTGACTTCATGCATCTAGACTAGCTCAGCACCTAGTATGTGAACACCAATCTTTACAGCAACTGAAAGATGAGGATGTATGCAGATTTTAATTAGACAGAATATGCAGGTAAGTACATTGAGAGGTTCTCTGTGGAATAAAAAAGAAGCCCTAACTGTTCCTTTGCCTGACAATATCACAGCAGTGAAATCACAAGGTCAGTCTCCAGATAAAAGCAGAAGCTTTGAAAGCTTGGAAATTAGATTCTTCTGGAGAAGGTAAAATTGAACTCAGTACACTGATGTTGGCTACAGTATTACATATATCTTGAATTCTCTGGAATTTTGTCAAGAGGAAAATGACATGAATGGAAGGCAGCCTAAAACTGTACAGATAAAAAAAACGTGTATATAGCTACATGCAATTTCACTGTTTAAATTAATCCCATGATAATGCCATGTCAAAAGGTAAATTATTTAGAATACTGTTACCCCAGTCAGCATTTTGAGCATTGCTTTTATGAGTTCATATAAAACATAAGTAAAGAGCCAATTAATATTTGGGTATTTTACATAAATCAAAGCAAATGGACCTCTCAACTATTCTATGGTACAGACTCAAATATTTAACCAGTTACTTGTTAGAGATCTTCTGTTAGAGATGTTAGAGTTCTCCATACAGCCATGCCCATGCTTAAAAATAAGGGATTACAAAGCAATAAGCAAAACTTTCAAACCTGGGTGCTTTTCTTGAAGGGAAATTAGCTGATCTAAGAGATGCAACAGGCAGAGACTTTCCTTCCCCTGCCTCCTGCTTACCCTTATCTTAATTAACTTTGAAGCAGCAGGGAGCTCAGCAGAGAGGCACAGTAATGATGCAGAAAACACAAGAACACAGAGCATGTCTGGTTGGCCTGAGAACATTCCCTTTGACACATTACACAATAGCAACTGGCTAGTATAATTTGCCCATGTCACTGAATGAGCAGAGAGGAAAGACTAGAAATTCTTGTCTACGCATAAGCATTCATTAAAAAAAAAAATAGGAAGCTTGGGGAGTCTCTTCTGACTTCAATAAAAAAAAAAGAGTCTGCCTTGAAAGGTTCTGTAGATAAATAGCAGTATTTCCCAATTACCTTTTTCAATTCTTTACAACAGAGGTTGACTAGTAAGAACATGCAAGAAAGTATTAATTTGCTTTTAATCAAGAAGAAAGAGATGAAGGATTCAACAAGCATCATTACCTTCTTCATCCAGGAGGACCATGATACTATCTCTATGTGTATGTCCAAAAAACTGCCCCGCAATAACACTACTGTATTTGCGAAAAATCTTTACCAGTCTCTCATTGTAATACTCCCTGATAGCAGTAGTATTCCTTGCATATGGCAAGTATCCTATTGGTACATGTCCTATTATATATACCTAAGGAATTAGATACAGAAAGCACAATTAGCACCTTCATTTGAAACTTATACTTTTAGCTGTAACTTAGAAATGGTTACCACAATTTCATAATGATGCTATCTCAGAAATGGCATTCTGAAAGCTTTAAATCACGTCAGTTTTGTTATACAAAATATAAACAGTAAGAATGTTTAAATTCATAATCAGAAAAAAAAAAGATTTTTTTTTTAGTTAATTCAGTATATTCTTGGGAAAGAAGTTCCAATAAATCTGTGTGTAATTTTAGGCCAAAGGAAAATCGATTATCTCAAATGAAAAAAATAAGCTACTAGGGCAAGACTTATGATTTGGCATCTCAGGGGATAGTAAGAAAAACTTATGTTAGAATATTATATAGCCTGCATGGTCAGAGAGTCACCAGAAACTTGCAAAAACTGGTTAAACCCCCCTCTGTCTGAGGTTGAGACTTGGTTCCAACTGCACACACCAACTGATACGCTGCAGGGTTTTATGAGGAAGGCAAATCTCTCCCTTCTCTTGACTGTAATACAATATTTTTAAAATTACACCACCATAGCAAAATGTAAATATGTTTCAAATTAAACACCTTTTCTGGTCAGATGATGATCCAATCCCCGCACCAATCAAACACGAGACTACAATTTATAACCTCACTTGAAAACCTGAGTATTATACGATGATTTATTATAACACTCAAATCATAGCAATTGCTGTAGCTTGGCTAAGTTTTGTCATTGACAAACTCCTTTCTAATTTCTATTTTTGATACTTGTAATTACATAAAAATATAAAATAAATATGCTAGCTTTTGTCTCAGGCCAAGGCTGCACATTTTAAAATTGAAGGCTATGAGTAAAAAGAGTTATAAACAAAAGTGAAAGTATTAAGTATTCTCATCCTGGCTGCTACAGTATTTTACATACTAGGAAAGAAAAAGCATTTTACTGTAGAATTTGAGAAACTGCATTCAATTATTTTATTAATTGATGTAGTATAATGTGCCTATTCAAGGAAGAAATATTTAAAAAATGAAAATTTGATTTTGCAGTATCTTTGGCAGCATTAATATTCTTCTAGAATCATATTTATATTTTCATTGTCTCTATTTCTTACTTCTTTTTTTTTTCTTTTCAAAGTTTAAACAAATAATGTTGATGTGTTCTGTTCACAGTCCCTACCTTTTCCTTCTTCTGTGAAGAGGTTTCTAGTATTCCCTCCAGCCAGGCAAACTGGTTGGCTGGGTCAGTGATATTCACAGTTACACTGTTGGGGCTGTAATATAAATTTGTGTTCAGACTGATTATCCTGAGTGGTTGAGAGCTATCACTGGACTCAAACAGCTGTGTGTAGAAGCCACCTGTGAAAATAAGACCAACATCATCCAAAAAATTAAAAGCTTATAAGTACAACTTTAGAATGAAAATACAGCACTGACAACATACCCAACCTTACTCTTCCTAATAAAATAGAATATGGCATGTTTATTCAAGCCACGCATCAACTTATCACAACAGAACATCTTAGGAATCTGTTTTTAGCAACACTTTAGTAGGAGAAGTTGACACTGAATTTCTTATGAATTCTTGCCTGTAATTGTCTTTGTGTTCAGCTGACAGTTTTCAGATGCAATTATCCAACTGACATGCAAGAAGTGCCCCTTAACCTTTCTTCTACAATGTTGAGATGCAGTAATTGTTAAAAAGTCCACATTTCTTGAAATACTGCAAATATATAGGTTCCTCCAAGAAGAACTGTTTGAGTTTAGTAGCCTTGTACTTTGAAAGTAATTTAACTTCGGACTGGAATACGATGAAAAGTAAAGCTCACGTTTTTCAGTTCAAGTTCCTGTAACTCTTCATGGCATATAGAGCTTCTTCAAAAGGTGCAATTTCATGGACTTCAATGGAGCCGTGGCAACAGACCTACAACAATGTATCTTAAGGTCTGGCTCTTTTAGTTTTATTTTTCCTACTAGAGTTTCTACTTCCACTCTTACCCAGAACTCCTCATTCAGGACACAAAACCACAAATTAAACTTTCAAACCCCTAATGTTTCAGCGGATTAGAAATTGGGTTCAGTCCTTTGCTAAAAAGATAAATCATAATTAGGATATCAATATTCTCCCAGTTTTGTAATTTGGACACAAATATGATGCAATTAACAGTATAATCACAAAGACTATCATAACTCAAACAAATATGTGCCTATGAATATGCTCTTAGATACATATATTACCAAAACAGAATCAACATTTCATCAATTTTTTTTACAACCAAATTTAAGTCTTCTGGGCATCACACGCCTTTATCTAAAAAGTATTATGAGGTCTTGAAGGCAGCAAGATATTTCACATGCATTGGTACAAAGCCAATAATACTGCACATGTTACAAGAAGCAGTAATTATTGCATCAGAAGAGAATAAATGTACCCTGAAAATAAGCATTGCTATTCAAAAAGACAAGTAACTTCTTCCAGGAGAAACATTACACATAATCCATTGTGTTGATCCATCCTATGAGACTTAGCTAAACAAACAGGACAAATCTATAGAAACATTAGTTCTCTAAGCCCTAGCTTTAAAATGCATTACTGGCATATTTTACCTTTTCTGAAGGTATTGATTGCTTCATCAGTTAGCCATGGTTTCCAGAAATCTGCTACAGCGTTGTAAACTTCACTGGTAGTTACAGGGAGCTGATCCTGTGAGAAAGCAGAACCTGCCTAAGTCTTAGCATTCAGACACACAGACAAAAAAAAAAAAAAGTCACTAAATTTTCCCACCTGACCTCTCACATAACACAAGTGTACCCAGTCATTACCAGGAGGAACTCAAGAAAGGAAAAAAAACTTCTGAATATCCAGTATTGCTGATCAGGAACAAATGCCTGTCTTAGAACTGACTGCAGGGCCTTGTTAATGCATTGGTAAACTAATGCCAGAATTATTTCAAGCCTTAGGAGCACAGCAGAGTAGAAAACCATACATTCTGCAAAATTAATAAATATATAAACTGAAGATTCAAAGTCTAAAAATGAAGCCTCTTGGAGGAAAAGCTTGGAATAAGCTTCTTTTATAGAAGGTGAATTTTTCAAGCAACTTGGGGTTCATAGCAGCTCTCCAAAACTCCACTACGGGCCTCAGAAATGTTCTGGTGAAATTCACAAATATTCCATGATAGCCTGTAGTTCTAGTAAAACGTAAAAGAAAAATTTTGTCAATGTTTTCCCCCACCAGCTCTAATTAGGACTGTAGCACTCTTCAGTCTGAGCCAAGCAATGCCCAAGCGCCACAGCCTGATAAGAGCCATGCTCTCGTCTAGCCCTGACAGGAAGATCCCAGCCTGTCCTTGCCTTTCCTAAAATATCTGCTTGGATTCTTGGTGCTAGAAGAAAAAAAACAGAGGTCAAAAAATAGGAACAGTATTACAGTGCGTGTTTTCTTAAACATAAAATCTGACCTTTCTGAGATCTTTGAAACTAAACCTACGTTATTAAAGGCTTAGGCTCTAAGTCTCTGTCTAGGAGCAGTGCAATCAGAAGTCTGTTCAGACGTTTGCTGCTTGCAGTGCACAGATACTAGTTATTAAGAAAGCTTTGAGCCATACCAGTTCAGCCAGAGCTAACAGTCACTAACAGACACAGCAAAACCTCATCTCAGATAAGAGGCTATGTTATGGACTGAAGGTGGTTTGGACCCAGGCCAGTCAGCGCTCTGTGAACTTGAGGATTAGACAGCAGTTTGGGAATTTGTTTTAAGCAGGGCAAGGACGTGAAACAAATAAGACTATGCAGAAAGACCGAGGTCACAATATATGATCTGAAAGGTACCCCAATGCTTGATTAACCTGAGTAGTATTTTTAATAGGCTCTGCAAGAAAAATCACCCAAGACTCTTAAATTGTTAAGACGGACAGGTCAGAACACAATAAAGAGCACTAAAATTCCTCAGTGCATGGTGAGCACGCAGCTTTCATACTTGCTCTGGAACAGCCTGCACTGTGTGGCTTGCTCCACATCGCTTCCAGTCTATGGGACATTTGCCAAGCATGTCCATATGAAAAACAGAAATGTCATCAACAGCCAAAAAAAAAAAAAAACCCAAAAAAAAACAACCCAGCAACCTGAAATGACCCCATAGTTGGGAATTTCTGATCCCGTGGTCTTTTTCAAACGGTAACAGAAAAGTATGTCAATTCTGCGCATTGGTGAACCCTGCCATTTCAAAGCACAGCGTCACAGAAACACTCCTGTGCGGTGCTGTGCAAAGAGAACTACAACAGTTATTCCAATCAGCAGCCTGCTTCAAAACACTATTTGCTGCCCCTCTGCCCCTCTTGACCATCTTTTTTCCGTCTTCAGATTTAATTTCACAAACAAAACTCACATTTGTTGGAAAAGTGACTACATTGTTTGTCTACAAGGTTACTGCATACAGGTTTTTTTTCATCTATATCAAAGGAGACTGCTGAATGCAACTATTCTCTGTTAGGATTTTTTAAAAAACAAAACAAAATGAAAACAAAACATTGACTGAGACTTCAGTTAAGGTGTTATTCATCAAAATACTTTACGAGGGGTTTCTGGTGAACCAATCTGGCCCCTGTCAGTGCATATGACAACCTGAAGCTGCAATACCAGAGTAAGAACACGAGAGATTGAAGTACAAGCTTGGTTCGTGCACTCACATTTCCAAGATATGTTTAGCTCTTACTTTGCCTCTCACGTTTCCCTTTCCCCTCTCTGAGCACCTCTGTTACTCCCTGATTTGGGAATCACTAACTCCAACAATGATACAGGCAATGATACAATCACCTACTACACGAAGATACACCGTGATAGGCCTAATGAATAACACAGAAAGCTGCAATAAAAGTCTTTGGGGGTGTGAAGGGGTGTTACTGAATTCCCATCAGATATTTCAAACAAAATATTTTAGTTGACCTGCTCCACATCCCTTCCGATCCCCTCAGATCCAATGACAGAATTTGCTTCTCAGTCCTGTTTGCTGCCAGATCAACCCACAATATGCTTTAAAGGACACATGAAGCAACTGTTTACTTTTGAGCTATGCCAAGAACAATATTCACAGAACACTGAAAGTAAAAAAACACTGTCCTCAGCTGCAATGGCACACACATATCCAATAAATTATCAATGCAAATATTTCTAAGTGTCCAATAAGGAAAGAAAAAAATACCTATTTTTAATAAGTGGGAAAACTGTGGGAACATTACAAAAATTCTGCCATTACTCTGACAAAAAAAAATCCAGTGATGTCAGCAGGCATATTTCCAGTAGGCTTTGAATCCTACCATGGGCTCACAGATACATTAAGGATGTAATTTCTCTTAGATTAAGTTATTGTACACACATGCATGACTTACACAGCAAGAAAAAAAAAAAGTGTGTATGAGACATGGTGGTTCTAAGCCATGAGGAAAAATTAGCAGTAAATTTGCATGACCTCAGGCAACGTACAGATTTTACCTGGCATCAACATTTGCTTGGATAACTTAACACACAAAGAGAGATGAACTTTCTGTTCTCGACTGGTATTATTTCTAATTTTAAATGCTAGTTGGAGAATTGTAGAATAATGTTTCCAGAATAATAGTTACATAAATTCAACTCTTATTTTTCACACCTGCTTTCTGAGGGGTTAGCAACACACTCAATATGATATATAAACAAATTTCTAACTTGTTTTACCTGTGGCCAATAGTCATGATTGCCCAAGGCTGGGAAAACCTGAAGATCTGGAAAGAAATTACGAATAGTAGAACTCATATTGCCAATGATGCTAATGACCAACTTTGTGGAGAGTTCTTTTACAGGAACATGAGGAGGGCTATCTCTGAAAAAGGAAAAGGCTTTATTAACAAAGGTTTATTAGCAACATAAGGAAAGGCAAAAAATTCTGCAAACACACCTACATTCAGCACGTACGTATACACACTCTTTAATTAAAACCATGGAATTGCGTGAAACGCTCTCTGCAAAGGATATTTTTTAAAAAGTAGACTGTTTATCCTATGATTCACATTTATCATAACTAAGATTTCTTAGAAATTAAGTTAATTCAACTCCATCATTTTGAGCTACTGTGCAGTTTGGGTTATATAACTTCTGTCATCTGCACAACCTTGTAAGTTTATTCTTCCCCTTCTAACAACACCCTGTTGAAAATTAAGTACAATAAGGTAAGTGAAATAAATTAACCACTTGCCTTTACATATTCGTATTTCTTAACACCCTTCCCCCAGCAAAATTAAGTGACATAACACATATAACCTTTCCAGCAAAAAAGACCCCGCTATTGATAAACAAACTTAGTTCTCACAAACACTCAAAGATACTAATGTCTTTGATAAATTATCCATTGATGTATGCCATAAAAAATTATGTGATGGGAGAAAGGAAAATTTTTCTATGGCAGAAGGGTAAATTAATGCTATCTTTTATGAATACCCAGAAAGTACCAGGGCATGGTACTATTGAGGTACTCATATGCCTCCCTTTCACACGTCTTTCTCCAGTCCCACTGCTAAGGCACACAAAGCCTCACAGGTAACACCTGTGTGAGAGAGAGTATTATTACGCCCATTTTCTAATAAGAAAGATTGGCACAGAAAATGTAAACGTTTTACTCAACAGGGGGCTACACACATCCAAGATACTGTAAAGAGCGACTGTGAAACCACACTTTCTTTAGAAGCAGATGCAGCTATGAGTGATAGTAATGAAGAGAGAGACAGCATCCATGACACTTATTCTCCCCCTGCTAGCCCCTGGTCTAGAATTCATACAGGCACCAAACCTAAATGGTAACTTTATACACTTAAAAAAAAATAAATACGTAAGCTATAGTATTACTAGATTCTAGTTACCTCTTACAGAACCAAATAAAATATAGTTAAAGGGTATCTTCTAAAAAGGGATGCACTTTAGATTTAATAACCTCAAGACCTACAGAGTCCAATACCTCCCATCATAATTAATTCCAGTCAGTTATTCCTCTGATCTTTCTTTTTGCTTTTTCCACTTCCCACCCTCCCTGCACCATTTCTACTAACTTACACTAATACAGTCATGTGGTAAACGTCCCAATGGACAAGTCCGACAGCATCCAGAAATTGCTACAGAAATCACAATCTCTTCCTCAGGCCTTATATCCTCACTCAGACTTCCACTTACTAGCCATTTGGAAACTAAAGGGACTATTTAAAAGTAGCATTTGTGAGATACTAAACTCCGATCTATTGGTGCAAATATAAACTTGTGAATTACTGCACTATATGGTCAAAAGCTTTAACTGCAAAGCGACATGAACACTTACTTACCCCGTCCAAATCATGAATGAAACCTGCTGTTTTGAATCCTTCATGAATGCAAATGCTGACAAAATAAGCTGATATGGAGAATCACACAAAAAGTCTCCAAAAGGGCCTGGGTCGGAGGCATTGGCTCCTTTGGAAGAAGAACAAACTTTGGTGCGATCAGGGGTAATGTGGTAAGTCGGATCTAAATGTAGGTCAGATACATGCCAGAACTGCCCTATTTTCAGAAAACAAAAATTAAAGAAAATGCATTATTTGCATTTGAACTGGATATACATGGGTAATGCCAGGTTTGCTCCAGTTTGTCTACTGCTATTCCTCTTTCAAGTTTTGAAAAGGAGAATAAATTTAACAAATGGTTGATTAGCCCATCTGATAAGTGCAGGCAAGCTCTGCATTCCTGACAAGTCCTTTACGTAGTCTGCTTAACAAAACTAAAAACAGAAGCAGATGCATAGGTTTAAGCTATTCAGCAGAAAAAACAGTGGAGGTTGTTAAGGACTGGAAAATCAGCTCCTTTTCCTTAATTGCAATTTGGAAACTGAAGAGTAGAGGTGACAGGACTTCTCCACTCCACCTGAAAAGAAAGGGAGTTGCATTTTTATTATTTTTCCAGACCTTCCCTGGCTGGAAGCTACTATAAAAGATCACAGCCTAGAAAGAAAGGCATGAAACAGCACGCGTGCAAAACTTTCAAAGCTCCTCTTCTCCCCAGCAGGCACAGCAGCAAAGAGACTGGGCTTCTCACCAGAGAGAGGTGTGTGTCAGCCTTACCTACTCACTACTTTCCAGGCTGACACATTCTCAGCCACTGCTACTTAGCACTGCACGGAGAAGGGAGCCAAGAAGTATACGAACATGGTGAACAAGATGAATTAAACTTGTATTAGGCTTCAAGTTGCATGTAAAACAAGAGTAATTTCTTTCTGTCAGTTTCTAAGCGCTTGGGAAAAGCACACATGTATCTGGGATAGTGGTTGTGATACGGGGACAGATACAAATCGATTTTTCCCAAGGTCCCATGCTCGCTCTGTGGCAGAGCGGGCACCACCACGCCACACCACCGGCCCCGGCGGAGTTTCAAGTTCAGGACCTTGGCAACCCTGCAGAGCCGTGGCTCCTACCAGCAGGAGGGAGCCAGAGGAACGCCTGCACCCCGCGGCGGGTTCGGGACAGAGGAGAATCCTGCGGGAACCGTTTCGCGGCACTCACCTGCGGGCGCAGTACCCGCCTTTAAAGGTGAGGTGGGTACGGTGGGTGCCGCGGGACACCGCGCCACAGGCCGGGCAAGGCCCGGCTCGGCTCGGCTCACCTGCCACCCTCGGCAGCGCCAGCCTACCTTGCCTAACTAAATACAAACCCCATTTAACTCCCCCCCCCCCCCCCCGAGTACTGATGTGTTTACTTATCTAAAAGTTGAAGCCCGTTGGGACAGGGAATACTGCAACACTCCACGCCGCGGGAAGGGGGGGGGGGGGATAGGAGGCGCACATTCCCCGGGCCTCCCTCCCGCCGCCGGGCCCTCACACCGGCCGCACGGAGGGGCGGGCGGCTCCCCCCCTGCTGGGCCTCCCTCCGCCGGGGAGGCACCGCCGCTGCCGCCCGGGGCCGGGCTGCCCCTCACCCGCCTCCCCCCATTCTCTACGGCCGGCCCGGCCCGAGCCGGGCCCCTGCCCGCCGTCACCCTGCGCGGGGGCGGCCCCGCTCAGCCGCTGTCCCTACCCCTGCCCCCCCCGCCCCGGCCCCGGCGGACTCACCCCCAGCGGCGCGGGGCTGCGGACCGGCCGGCGCCGCCTCCAGCGCCGAGCAGAGCAGCGCCAGGCCGAGGGCCAAGCGGGCGGCGCGTCCCCCCCGCAGCTCCATGTCGGCCGTGCCCGACCGACGGCTCAGCTCATGTGACAGCCCCGGCGCGGAGCGAAAGGGCGAGCCCGGGATGGCTTGTGCAAGCCCCGGCCCTTCGTTGCCTCCCCGGGGCTGCCGGAAGCCGCCGACACCCGCGCCCCGCCCGAACGACCGGGGGCCAAAAGCCGCCCCGGGTCGGGGCGCCCCGCTGTGGCGGGGGTTGGGGAGGACCGTTGCTGTCGCCTCAGGCGGCTGTGCCGGGGTGACCTTGAGGAGGTGCCACCCCCAGGTCGGAGCCACCCCCTCGCAGGAAGCCAGCCTGGCCGCGGGAAGGGGTAAACTCACGGCAGCAGTAGATTTGAGGCGGCCTCGAAGGAAGGTGAGGCGGGAAGGCTCCTTTCCCCGCTCGGCCGGTGGCCTGTGGCACCCGGGGGGCCTGTCCCATGGAGGCCTGTGCCGAGCCGAGCCGAGCCATGCCGGCAGCCCTGGGCACAGCCTGCCCCGGCCCCGAGCCGGCCGCGCTCGGGCACCTCACGGGGGAGGAGGGTCGAGCATCTTTGGGAAGGAAGGTTTCTCACAGTGTATGTGTAAAAAATGGATCCTGGTTACTTAACATGCTCTAAAATTAAAGCAGCTGATGAGCTCTGCCGTTAAGTACACCTCTAGCCCAGCTTAAGGAAAACGCTGAGGTGTATTGTGAATTTGAGCCTCCATTGCTAAGGCTTTATGGTAGCGGAGTGGCTCTACTGCTGGAGTCAGAGTAGTTTCTGGTGAGGAAGAGCGCTCGGTGTCAGCTCTAGGAGCAGACCAGAATAACGATGTCTGGGATCCCGTAGCTGTCCCCAAGCCATCCTGCCGCTCACGGTGCAGTTTGGTTCACATCTGCTTTCCAGGGCTTTGCACAGCCATTTTACCAGCAGCTGGAAGTCTCTTGTGTCAGTATTTTCCTCGCTTTTCCCCTGCTCTGAGCAGTGCCACACACACTTCTCCATTTTTCTCTCCCTTATCTAATTTGACATTGATATTTCTCATTTTTAGAATAGCAAAATACTTCACCACTAAGCTTCATGATGGTTTTGTGTGACTTACAGAACGTATGTATGTAGGGAATTTTTTTAATTCATGACCCCACAAATCACTTGTCATGAAGATGAATGCCAGTACTGGGGACCCAAGTCTTTTCGCCAATGACGAAGGAAAAGCAGCTGCTCCTGCTTTTCTGAGAAAGGGTGGCTGGGCTGGACAGTCACGTGGCAAAGGCACCCACAGGCAAACAGGCAGCAATAGAGGGGAGAGAGATGAAAGCTGTATCACGTACTGAAGCTGAGGATTAAATGAGCTAATAAAACCAAAGGGCAGAAGATGCTATTTAAACATACCTTGTAATATCCACCAAATAAAACATATTTATAGTGGTTCATAATTAAAGACTCTTAGTGTTCTGCACAAGAGAAAACAGACTTGGATGTTCCTTTCAGGCAGCTTCTTTGTGAAAAAGTAAAGCGAACATTAACTCTTGCATTTGTGTTGGTTAGGTGCCATAGTTGAGTCTGAACTTTTATCAGATCAGTGAGATGAGCTACTCGTATCATCCTAACTATCCAGGCAAGCAAGAAGCCAGTTCCCATGATATCACCTAGCAGATCTGAAGGATGGCACAGTGCAGTATCAGGCCTGGGAATTTGCGCAGGACACCCCTCCTGCACTGCCCTCTGCACCCACACACCCCGGAGTAATTACCAGTAAAACGCCACAGCTCATCTCTGCCTTTGCTTTAAAGGTTGTAGGTAGCTACACCTCCATGGGGTCCACTGAGTCATTGTGTCAGAAAACATGGACCCTCCAAACAATCTCCTCTATGCTGCCAGCAACCTGTTTCAATCTGAAGTGTAGGGCAGTTTCCCACCCTGGTCTTTTTGGGAATATTCTTCAGGAATAAGGTTTTCATTTCTCTCTTTCAAGTAGAATTTTATTTTAAATTGCTCACAGTGCAAACTGTTATCTCCTATGCAAATTAACTATGAAACTACAACTCAGGGAGGGGAATCTCAGAAGGTTTGTCTTATACTGTTTTCCTCTCACTGCTGTGGAGACTGATAAAAGATAAACTTTATTCTTGAGGTTCCCCCAGTCATGCCCTTTGTCATGGTGGTCCTTTCCTCCCATCCTGTGAAACACTTCAATCTTTTGTATATTAGCAAAAAAGCCCACCAAAACAAATGAAAAACTCTCGTAACTATTAAAACCAACATTACAGGATCCCCCCCCAACATCTATCTATAGGCTGTCTATCTATTGGCCTTCGCATGCACTGGATAAGAAGTTCCCAGTGAAGAGAGGAGCTGAAACTGGCTTGAGCCTCTCACTTCTCTGCCTGCATATATAAAGACAGGGGCTTTAGATTTCTCCAGCAAAAAGTAGCCACTGAAGTAGAGTGAGGGCAATTTTTCGTATCCCACATACTCTACATCACAGAGGGAAGCTGGTGCATCGTTGTGCACCACATGCTTTTCTGCTGTTTCACTCAGAAAAAGGAATATCTGACAACTCCCTCCACAACACTGGAATATTAGCTGATTAAATGCAAAAGGAGCACACGTTTAAAAAACTTTTTAATTTCTGTTTGATCTGCATTCCAAAACAATTCAAATATGTTCCATTTAGTGTAAAAAAGAGAGGCAAGTGTTTCAGAAATTTAATGCCAAATTTAACCTGTTTCACTATACAGCACAAGCTTGCCAATTTGATGGCATAAATTTTTTTTTAAAAAAAAAAAAACAACACCCCCCAAAAACTCTTTATTAACCTTTCATGCCAGAAATGTGCATTTTAGTTACGCTCAATTATGGATGGTACATTAATCCATCCAGCAGAAGTAACATCTGGACAGAGGTCAGGTAAACTCTACGCTTTCTCATAGTGGCGAACAGCAACCACATCACCAAAGGTGAGAGTCTGCAAGTCCAAGGAAAAGACAGACACGTTAGATGCTGGACCGTCTTCTGTAATGACTTAACACATATTCACAAGTCCATGTGAGAGCAAGGTTGTTTTACATTATACAGAAAAAACAAGTTGGTCTAAATTATTGGTATTTTAAATGAACAAGTGGAAAAACCTCAAAAGTTATGGGTCCCATAATAAACATAACTTTCTCCTTGCTGCTTTCAAACCCAAGAAGCACATCATGCACATGTACAAAGACAACTAAAGTAAGACTAGAAATGACGGTTTAGCTTTTCTAATTTTGTGAATGTAAGTTCTTAAATACAGCATTGTTCTAATACATATTTAACACTTACTTTTCCAAAGCTGATCACATTGCAAAATGTGCAATCTAAAATTCCATATAAATATGCCCATATTCTATACTATTATGCATAGGCATATGCTTAAGGAGAACTTTGAACTAAAATAAATGCATTCTGTGGACTCATGTAGCTAGAACTACCAAATATTTTAGTTACTGCAGTTGTGCAGAACACTAGCTACACTGTGTGAGCTTTGGAGGTATTTCCTGAAGTGGAACAGGGCAACTTGCCGTGTTCAAATTCCAAAGGAATTGGTTTCTGTATAGGTGTGTAGCTGTTTCCAAAAACAAAGCATGTATTTTCCCTTGAATCGCCTGGCACATCATGTTGCTCTGACCGTACGGTTTAAGGTTTTAATTATCTGGAAGTCTCCATCCATACAGATACTCTCCAAAGTATTTAGAAAACCAGATAGGAGAAATAAACCCTTTATTATTAAATATGAAAATGCTATTACCTCCTGCAATATTGTAATTTTATTTTCCTAGGAAAATACTTGTTCTGTGTAATTAAATATTATTTATGCGTGCACATATTAAACAAGTTTTTAAAGAAATCTAAATTAGCACTGGCAACAGATCATTGCCTATATAATCAAGAATTTTGTATCTTCTCCAGCTCATCAGGACTTTTTTTTTTCCTGCCTGGGCACTTACACAAAGTCTAGAGAGAACATACACACTCAGAAAATCCACAGGCTGTCCTGCCTAAAACCCCTAGCAATTTTTCAGTTGTCAGTAAAACAAGATACAAACCAAACCAAATATTTGAGAAAATCTCTGCTAGCTTTCCCCACCAATTAGTTTAAGGGTTTGTGTATAAGTAACACTATCTGTTTGTAAAGCTTGAGGAGATAAATGTGAGGAGTGCTAGCGGTGTATGTGAATGCTCAGCGAGCTTTATACTTACCATTACCATTTTGCCATCCTTTATTTCTCTCACAAAGTTTGTCTCTTTGCCGTCCCACTTCTGTACGTGCACTAGCTTGTCTCCATCCAGGGTCACAACCGACTGTGAGATACCAAGAAACACAAAGACACGCATTTATTTGGGGTATTTGGGATTCTGCTCACACATTCAACATGCGCTATTCTATTGAATTCTCTTCAATAGATGGATGTGGATGTAGAATGATAAAGTAGTCCCAGCCATTTTAAAGCCAAGCCCATGAATCATCCTCATTTTAAGCATGAACTCCGTACAATTCTTGTTTGTGTCAAAGGATGAAAAAAATTGTTTTCTGTGAGTTCCAGTCTCACAAGAACCACTGTTTCAGATATGCTTGGTGAAAACATTTACGTTAAGCCCCCAAAGATGCTGGGAAGAAGGTATTTTCCCATTTCAACTGGAAAAAGTTACTCCAAACTATGTTTGGATGGAAAGAAAAGAGGGCAGCTAACACAATTCTCTTCAACACTGGAAAGCAGACAGGGGGCTGGCAACAAAACGCACTGCTTCAGACAAGGCACAGCATAAGCAGGCAAGTAAGATGCAATCTTGTCTTTTTTTCCTGTCCCTTACAGTGCTACAACTGGCACTAGCAGAAGTTAGTGTTTTTTTTTTTTTTTTTTTCCTTTGACCCTACCAGAGATACAGCGGCGGGGGCGGTCGTGGGGAGGAAGAAAAAGAGAAAAAAAAAGAAGCCACTGCAGCCCCAGATTTCACTTACTTTGCAGTTTCTGTCATCGGGGGTAGTTTCATCAAATTCCTCTCCGAGTTTAAAGCTGATTTCTGTGTTTTTGAAAGTGCTCTGAGTCCTGATCACTACTTTGTCCCCCTCGCTGCTGATAATCACAGTGGGTTTAGTCACATTCCCCACCTGCCGTGTTGCAAACCCCACTCCTAGACCATCAAGGGGAAAAAAAAGGAAATCCATCAGGTTTAACTTTTTTTTTGTTTTTCCCCGCACATCGAGGTACAGAAACCTCCTCCCCTGCTACCGCAGTGAAATGCTACTTTTTCTGCTTCGTTTGTGCCTTCATACCTAAAGGATCCATAGGTACCCCCCTCAACACATCCAACACTTTTTTTTTTTTTTTTTTTTTTTTTTTTTAAGTTTTTCCCCCCAGGATGGTGCTAAATTCCATCTCTCCCGAACGTGCCGCTGCCGCCCGGCCGTACCTACCCAGCGCCTTCATGTACTCGTCGAAGTTGTGGCTGTCCACCAGCTTCCAGGTGGCGCAGAAAGCCTCGACCATGGCGGCCGCCTGCGAAACCGGGTAGCGGATAGCGGGAAGCGCCGCTGCCGTCCCCGCCGTGTCTCCCCCCACCGCATTTAAAGCCGCCGCACCGGCGGGGGGTCGGGTAGAGCCGTGATCCGCCTCCGCCACCCCCGCCCCCCGCCCCCGAGGACAGGGCCTGGGGCGGCGGGGACGGCGGGGAGCGACCTCCCCCTTCGGGAGGAGGAAGGGGCGCGGTGGTGGTGGGGTTGTCCCCGGGTAGGGAAAGGGAGATGGCTGCCTACGGCACTGCTCCTCCCTCACCTGAGGCACCCCAGGGGCTCCCACCGACATCTCAAGTGGGTTTGGGGGTTGGTTTATTATTTTATTACTATTATTGTTTTTTAGAAAGCAGCCTGTCTCCATGGGGACGCGTGCAGTTTTCCAGACCTACAGGCTTGGGTGGGTTCCAGTCGTGCATCCAGCTCTTTCAGCTCTCCTAAGGAAACTTCGGGGGGCTAAGTGGAAGATTGCTGTGATGTAAGAACAAAGCTCAACAGTGGTCTGGCCATACAAAATATAAACAATTTCGGGTATTTTCCTAATAATTTCAGATTGGTTTTTGGCTGTCATTTGCGTTTCTTTCAGGCTTTTGTAGTATGGCACATTCTTTGGGAGTAGGGCAAGTGATGCTTATGATGGGATTTTAATTTAATTTGCCACTTTTTCACTTGTCCTTAGAAAGAATTAACCCTTCTCTGAATTAACCCCAGGAATACAATCCTAATTCCTTTTACCACACAACACAATTGTCATTAGTCTTGATAATCTAAGGGTATGAATTAGTGCATCTATTTATCTTTCATCTTCCGTCCAAATACTTTGAAGTACCGAGAGAGGTGCAAAGTGCCCCCCTGCAGCTGCTCAGTTGATGTCTGATTTCCTCTTCTGACCTGCACTTCTGAGGCATCTCAGCTAGAGCTTAGAAAGCCAGGGAGAGCAAAAGCATCGCTTGAAATAACAGACCGCCAATTGTTCATGAGGCTGAAAGGAATCAAGTCCCTTTTTTTGGCCAAAGTTGAGTAGTCCCACATCTCCAGAGTTTGCACAGGATACCAGCCTTACTGGTGCGTCTCATACAGATATCCACTAACCTAACCTCTGTCGTCATTCAAACCCTCTATATGAATGAGGAATATGCTTTGGTTAGCACTATCATGACATGGGGCACACTGGGTTGATACTGTGCATGGGTATCATCCGTGACTCCAGTTCAGTTTGGGAGTTGTGTTTCCTCAATACAGTAAGATTATCAAGTATTTAGTAGGGTTCACCACCCGTAGCCAAACTCTGCAGCCATGGCCTGACAGAGCTTCAATGTCGGCACCCAGGCAGCTGACATGCAGGTACGTGCAAACTGACCTCACCACTCACCTACTTCATCTGAGATGCATCATATTAAATCCTAAATGATTTTAGCAATATCCTCATGAACTGGTGGTGTCTCCTCCCTCATCACTGGCCAGATGGAATTATCTGCTCTGTAGGGATTCTGTTTGCAGAAGCCCTGGAGCTTCTGCTGATCCTTCTGGCTCAGATGTGTGCACAGAACCCTAGGAAAGCTCCTTGGTCTCTGTGCTTGTTGTGTAGAACCAGCCTCACGGCTTTGTGTGATATAAAACTCCTGAAAGTGATTCTGTGCCACTGCCGGTAGCTGGACACTTCTGCCTTGCACCGTCTTCCACACAGCACTGCAACCTGGCCCTTAGGAGGAAGCCACTTCAGGATCCTTCAGAATTTAAGCAATCGTACCCACACTGATGGCTCAGTTCTACCAGGATTTCTCAACACACTTAGCTAACACAAGTACTTAGGGTTAAGAAAAATATATTCTTTAACACTTTCCACCATGCTTCAGATGTAAAACAGGGTCTGCTAAAATGTTCATATTCCTTCTGCTGCTTAAGACGATTGCCAAAGTCATCACACCAGGTTTTATGATGGTGAGACCCCACCTGTCTGTGTTAGTGATGACTTGGGAGCAGGATAAATCAACAGTTGGAAATGTTACATTGTTGACACCTTGTGGGGTGATGAGCCACAGCCCAAAATGTTTCTCATGGCATCTTACGCCCTGTATTTGCTTGTGGATCCTTATGTGAGAATTGTGTTAATGTCAACAGCTAGTACAAGTCTTCCTGATCCATAGGAATGCTTTGCCACTTTGGCTGGAACAGAGAATACGCTGACCTGGTGTGCGTTTTGGGTTGCTGCACATGAAAACAGCTTGGAGGTTCTTTTACACTGTCAGCAGAGTCTGAAGGTTTTAACAGACTGCGTACTCCCCTGTAAAGTGCCTGTGTGACGAAAGACGTCTCTGGAGATTCCTCTCTGAACACTCAGGGACTCGTGCTCATTTGCACTAAACTCTTTACACCACCTGAGCAGCGTAACTAGGCACATTTGAATCCTCTGTGCAAGGCCTGCTTGAAAGATGAAAATGCTGTGGCAAGACATCCCTGTGTAATAAGTAATCCCTGCTTCCAAAGGCCATCCAGGGTGAGTGTCAGACTGCTCTAACCTTCAGCCTTTGAATACAGGACACAAAACCTGCTTTTGGCTACCTTTCCCCTCCGTTACATCTTTGCATCGCCTGCCCTCAGACATTCAGAGAATGAGGCGCTCAGCTTCATTTAGCCTTCTTTCGGTCCTTGAAAAAAACTAAAAATCACTTGTTCAGGAAAAAAAAAGAAAAAAAGGCACCACAGGATGGCCACCAGGCTCCTGTGGCAAAAAAGTCTGACCAAGAGGTTCTGTCGTGTAGATTCCTTGTAACCAATGTCAGGAACTGCTGAGCATCTAATCACTGCAGCCAGTCACTAAGGGCTTAGTACTCTGGTTATGGAAATGTAGTGAAATTGGCGCAGCTCATGTTTGAAGGTTTATCTATCCTTCTGCTGTGTCCCTCAGTGGATCTAACACAGAAGGAGCACTCTTGCTACACCAATTCAATTAAACCTATCCTTTCACCATCCTTGCAGTACAATAGCCAAGAATAATGTATTACTCTGTAGAGTTTGATCAGTAGTTAAGGGGATACTATGTTATAAGACCTTCAGATAATTTAGTGATGACTTCAATTCTGTCTTCGGGGCAACAAAGACTCTGGAACTGCAGAGCATCTTGTGCAACAAAGGGTAGCAGTGACACCAGGGCCTAACTCCCCTGGTATGAAAGCAGATGTAGGCACTCAAAGGCCTTCTTGGTATTGAATCCCATTGAAAGCCAACCTGATTCAGGGTCCTAACTCATTTAGGCATTTTGGTAATCTCTCAGCGTCCTGAAACATATAGAGGGCTACTTTTGAATTAAGGAAGTTGAAAATAATGTGTAGGAAAGTAGAACTGAGATTTCGTCCATTTACGGACAGCAGACTAGGGCATTCTCCGCACATCTTAACCTTGTTTGAAGCCCTGCTGTGAATTTCTGGGCAGCTTTGATCTCAGTGTAATACAGAAAGGACCAGATTTTAGTAGCTATTGTGTCAGATGGGATGATGTTTCTTCAGGGCTGAGTGTGATTTGATTTTTAGTGCTGCAGAAAAACCTAATGTCAAACAAGGCAGTAGAATGTCCTTAACTAAAATTATCTCATATGCCCTCTAGCTGTCTAAGAGATTTGCTGACCCCCCTAATAAAAATAAACTATCTCAGTGCTGTTGGTGAGTCACAGAAAATCACTAGGTTTGCTCTATTGATGGGCAGCTCTTCAGAAATCCCAGTTTAAACAAAAGAGAAATGCCTTATGGAGAAGATGCCCAATTATGCAGCTGGACAAGCAAGTGGTCACAGAATGGCCCCAGGTACAAAGCAGCTGTATGAATCCAGTCTTGTGCTGCGTAAATGCCATGGGAAGGGCTTTGCTGGAACTGCGGACCAGACGATAGGCAAGCTGCAAGATAACACAGGCAGGAGCAGGAAAAAGGTGTTTATACCATACCCCTTCTAAGAGCACAGCATACCTTAGGCAAAGCTTAGGAGCATGTTCAGCAGGCTTCCTGCCGCTGTAAAAGCTCAACTGAAATAATACCAGGACAGGCTAACATTAGAGCACAAGTCATGCTAAGGTCTAATTCTGGTGTCTCTTGCTAATTGGTGAAAACGAAGTGGTCATGCATTTCATTCTTGTAGACTCTCTCTTAGGTTACAAATTGGTGTGACATGAGATTAGGAGAGTCCTGGAAAGTAAATACCCACTAATACCTCATTATGAACTGTTAGACATTTATTCGGATTGGTTTAAGCTGAGAGGACAGCTGGCTACAATGGTTTAAAGAAGGAAGCAAATGCTACTAAGTATCTCCAGGGTCTTCTCTGCTTCTTAAAGGAACTTGGAGGGTTGTCTAATATTACTATATTTACCATTTAGAGGACTCAAGTCAGAGGCTCTCCTCAAAGAATTAGCCCACGCCAGCCACCTTCTTGGCTCCCAGTTCTATTTATTGAAGATGCAGGTTTTTTTAACTTTGCCCCCTCAGGCCTTAGGTTATTTTAATATTTGTCTTTTCTTTCTTTTGTGTTTAAGAGTAGAAAAACTATTTGAAAGCCTCTAATATCAGATATTTGGTGTCACTTACAATAGCTATCTAGTTATTGTAAAATCAATACAAGAAATTAGCTTTCCAGACTTAAAACTTCAGCATGGCCAAATGTAAGGTCATGCACTGAGGAAGAAAGAAGTACAGTCTTATAAATAAGAAACTATTTCAGGGGTAATAATAACGCAGAGAAATTTAGAAGGCATATGAATAAGCAGAAAAAACTAAGTTAAAACAATCATTATGTGCATAAACAGAAAAATAGCACACAGGTTTAAGGAGATTAGTTGACTTGCATTTAACTTGCTGCAACAGATTCTGAAAAACTTGTGTAGATTTGGTGTTCAGAGCAGCCCAGTGAGAATATTAGTGGAGCAGAAACACACTCTGTATTGAGGTCCAAGGATTCTGTATTATAACAAAGGTAGGGAATGATTTTTATCATCATCAATACAAACGTTACAGTATTAAAGGTACAGGTGATCTCTAAATGTCATATTCTCTTTCTGTAACCCTAGTGCACACTGTGGAGGTTGTCTAACACTTAATAAGTGTGACTATTTGGAATTCAGTATAATTGGCCTCAAGCTAAATCTTTGCAGTTTTACAAAAGACAGCTTTGCAGTCTGCATGGCTGGATTTAAGAAACTCTTGGAATAGCTCAATGCACCTTCGTTCTGTTTGTCCATGCCAAAGCACCTCATTTGCTGTGATATCCTGAAATCACTCCCAATACCAGCTGTGATTTAGACAAAAAGTAAAATTATTTGAAAAAATATTAAAATATTTGAAACATTAAATATTTTTTAATATTTAAAAATTATTTGACTGAATTACAAATTTAAGAAAATAACTACTGAATTTGGAAAACAGATGCAAAATTACAACTCAGCTCATTACCTGCATTTGGATATTCCCAGGGTCCTCCTCTCTTCCACTCAGCTATGGACTGACAGAACAGAGTCACAGCCTGCTGGAGCCCAAAGTGATCCCTCAGATGCAGCTGGAGCCACATTCCTCTGGGTTTGTCTTCACTAATTGGAATATCTCACCTGGAGCAACCTATTTCCTCTGAAGTTCTAAACTGGCAGTGGGTTACAGGGAGTGTTAATAAACCCCTGAGAAATGTCTGAATTTCACAGTCTTGATAAATAATTTAATTAGATTATCAATTTATGGGCCTGTCATTGATGAAAAAATGCCTGACACAGATCAGGCAGAGGTGCTTTTGAAATGAAACCTCATGCTGGGTGACCTAGATAGAATTACACACCCAACTTGATTCATTCAAGAGTACAACTATACCCCTGCTTTACATATTGGTTTGTGACCAAGTGTTAAGTCATTTCTGAGCTTTCATGAGTCTGAATACGTAAACTTCCTGGAACACAACATTCTAGAGCAACTAGAAGCACTGCAGGGTTAAGATAATTCATTACTAGCTTTAAATAGGGACTAGTACCAAGACAAACTTGGTGTAAACTTCAGTCATCCTGGCCATTTGGAGACAATCCCAGAGAAACAGAAGTAAGACTATTCTCTTCAGTCTGGTATACAAGACTCCAGTCACTAGAAGTTAAGCCTAGAGAAATTTATATTAAAAATGCAGTGCATATTAGCTGCGAGGAGACTTAATCCCTTGACCAACTTTCAAACCACCTTACTAGCCTGCAAGTTGTAAACTATGTGAACAACCACAGCTATTAGACATGGTGCAGGAAGTAATTCAGAGAAGTTCCATATCCTGGATTATGCAAGAAATCACATGAGATGGTCACAATAGGCAAGTCTAAACCAGGAAACTTAAAAACACATCCCACTTGCTGAGTGTGGGTTCATACTTTGCCAGAGTCTACTATGGGAAAAGACGCAGATATGCACAGAAAAGAAAACGAGCAAGTAGTCCCTGCCTGGATAATTATGGGACTCACTTCCTGGACTGTCTTGCAGCAAGTGCCAGTGGCGAAGTGCAGATACATCCACTATTCCTTTAATTCTATACATCCACATGTACACGTTTCAAAAGATTTCCCCCTCAGTGTGGCGGTGGTAAACATAACCCAGACTATGTATCACAAAATCCTTAACCACTCTTGTAATAGTTAAACAAGGCTTCTAATAGCATCTTCCTCCAGACCTTTGAAACTTTCCTGAGTGGTTGATCAGCACTGCAGCCAGAGCTCAGAAAATCCAGAGTCCAGAGCCAGCAGAGGGTATAAGAGCAGGCTGACTCGCTCGCACCACGAGTGGCTCAGCTGTTCTGCTAAAAGACAGGCTATGGAGAGGAAACACAGCACAGCTTTCACACATTTAACTCCATGTCATTGTCCTTTGTCTCCCCTGCCCTTAAATATACTCATTCTTACATGTCAGCATTTCATTTGACCCTTTATAAATTTACCTAGAAGTAACAGCCTATGTTAAAAAAAAAAAGATGCAAAATCAAGAGTTCAAAGGCTGTTTGAAAGAACATGCCTGAAAGAAACTTATTTCAGCAGTTTCTTATATTGTGACACCATTTCTATTTGCGTAATCACATGCTATTTTATTTCTAGAGAAGCTTTCCCTCTCTCAGTGCTCAAGACAAAGACTGTTCAGGCACTGGCTCAAGGCTCTAAGAGTCTATCTGATATATAAGATCTCTACCTAGTACTTGCTGGGAGGAATAGCAATGAGTTGTGCTTCTACCATCTCGTTTTACCGAATATGGAGTCAATTAAAGAGATTAGTTTCTTATATCGGGTGTTTAAAACACTAAGAGTTGATGCTGGGCCTATGTAAGTGAACAAAGCAATGGACGAGCACTGAAGAAAGGAAGTGAGTAGATGGATGTGAGCTTTGAACGGAGTTAGACGAGAAATTCAGAGGGATGAAAGGAATGGGATGGGATTGTTGAGCGATTAAAGTAGAAGACAGGTACAATATTGGTGGGAGAAACAAGCAGGTTCAAAACCTGTAGCTCTCCCATGAATGCGTGTATGGTAGCTTCCCCGTTCTTCACTGAAAGGGCACTTTTCCTCCGTGGTGCATATGACACCATTGTCAGCCACCGCTGCCCTCTGGAAGTTGGAGGAGGCCGGGGCGGCTGCTGAGGAGAGCCCGGCTGCCTGGCGTGCTGGGCAGCTGCGGGCAGGTGGCCGCTGGGGCGTGGAGGCAGCCATGGGGGCAACGTGGGGTGCGCAGGAGTGACAGCTCTGCCAGAGAGCAAGAAGTAACGGTTATTGTGAATAAACTGCATATTTAGCCGGCCAGACGCTGGTGTGGTCCGTGTGAAAGGGGCCCCGGAGGGGAGGGAGAAGATGCCCGAAAGGGTGTGATGGGGCAAAAGGGCGGCACACTGCACACCCGTCTTCCCCAACTCTTTTGGAGGCGCGGGGAGCTCGGCCGCCTCCCAGCCGTCCGGAGGATGGAGCCGCCGGGGCAGACCTGGGGGCAGTGCCGGGGCGCGAGCGGTGGGACGCGGCCGCCGAGGACCAGCCCGACGCCGGCCGGGCGGGCGGGGGCGCCCTCTTCCGGCACCGCGCGGCGCTCCGGGGAGTCTCGTCCGTCCCACCGGCGCCGGGGCAGCCGGGGCGCTGCCACAGCTCCCCCTTCTTTTTTCAGGCTACGGTTCACAACGAAGGAGGCCCAAACTCTGCCATCGCCGAGGCGCTGCCAGCCGCGGGGCGGCTGTGAGGCAGGCCAAGGCTCGGCCGTGGGCCTGGCGCGGGCTCGGGCGCCATCTTGTGCCCGCCCGGCGGGAAGCGCCTGTCTGCCGCCGGCAGGGCCCGGGGGTGGCCGGGCTGCCTTTCGGCCAGGGGGCTGCGGAGCCCGCGGGAAAAAGGTGCTCCTGTCCCCTTAGGAAACTAGGTGTACCATGAGAAAACTACTTCTGGAACACTGCTGGGGGTTAATGGAAGTTTACGTGCTCCTTCTTTTTGTTTACCCCACTGATGTATCATTTATAAACATGCCCAAAAATAAAATATATAGGAAGGTTAAACTAGTCTCTCACAGATTAGCTTTTTTGTACATTGTATGATAAGCACTGGATTTACAGCATCAGTTGCTGCACAGCAGATCCCAGGAATAAAGCACTGGTAAGGATTGTCTAAATCCTCGCATCAGGTCCCTTTATATTGGAAGTAATTGCTGAATATACGTTTAATCCAGAAAAGCCCACAGCAACCAGGCTTTGCATCACCAGCCACAAAACCACTTCCTATCAAATGGAAGTGTTGCATTAAAATCTGGAGATCTGGCATTAGGACATGGCACAGGACAGGGCAGAGCAATGGCCTTCAGGCCTCCTGTTGCTCCTCGCCATCTTGGCATATCATAGATTAGTTTGGGTTGGAAGTGACCTTTAAAAGGTCATCTACTCCAACCTCCCCTGCAGTGAGCAGAGATACCTTCAGCTAGATCAAGTTGCTCAGAGCCCCGTCCAACCTGACCTTGAATATTTCCAGGGATGGCGCATCTACCACCTCTCTGGGCAACCTGTTCCAGTGTCTCATCACTCTCATTATAAAAAATTTCTTCCTTATATCTAGTCTAAATCTTTCTTCTTTTAGTTTAAAGTGTTTACCGTTTGCCTATCGCAACAGGCCCTGCTAAAAAGTCTGTCCCTATTTTTCTCTTTGAGTAATGAAAGGCTGCAATGAGGTCTCCCTGGAGCCTTCTCTTCTCCAGGCTGAACAACCCCGTAACAAGTAGAACAGCTTCAGGTGAGGAAGGTGAAACTTTTAGGAGTTCTTCCTAAGAAAGGACAAAACCAGTCATGGCAGTATTGGCACCCTAGCCCAAATCACAGGACAGGGATCTAAACCTGGGTAGGCTGCAAGCTTGTTTAACAAGAGTTTACAAATTGGAAATGTTTTTGGCTAGTTCACCCCTCAGTGCCCAAGCCTGGCATCTTTCTGTGGCCAGGCTGAGTGAGTTTCCACTGAGTCCTGGGCCTCTGAATCAGATGTGACACACACACGCTCCTGGTGACTGGGCGAGGAAGGAAGCTACAAGGGGCAGTGGGAAGGAGCACCGCACATCTCTGAATGGCAGCCCGGTGGAGTGGGGAAGCTTCAGCTGTCATTATTTTCCCAGGCTTAAATAAGCCATTGAAGCAGCATTCTCAGTGATGTGAAACATCTCCTGTTTGCCATCACCCAACTTTCTGAATACACAGAGACACCGAGGTGCTGGACCCTGAGCAAAACCCTTGAAGAAAACCTATTGTCTCAGATTAGCTGGAGACAACCTACCTCTCACCAGGGCAGCTCGCACCATCTTTGCACTTCGCTCTCAAGCAGCTACCTCCCATCTGGTTTTGAGGTCTCTTAAGCTGTCTCCCTCCACTTATTTGCACAAACTACCTGGCAGGCTGAGGATCCCACTAGATGGCAGGACGGTTTAAGCCCTTGCTATTTCTACCCGAACCAGTTCAGAGCAAGTGCCCTGGGATCCCAGTGGGCTCAGCCTCACTGATCTGTGCTGTGTGGACCCTGGGGAACCCACACACACCGCGGTGGGTCGGGGGCTTGTGCACAGTAAGCACAACAAATATAACCTGTGCTAAGCTGGTGGAGAAATCCATACAGAAATCTCTGTTCAATTCCTTTTTATGGGCTTTATCACACATAGAGCACCAGCAGACAGAATAGAGGAATAGGAAGGCAGTCCTTAGTAATTTGCTAGAACTTGATGTATTCCTATTTGTATGTGTGATACAGGATATCTGGAATACATGATGGTAAAGTGCAATTTAAACCTGTTCTAGGCACTGCTCTGTTGTAATTTTTAACTATTGCAAGTGCAGTTATATTATTTCATATGATCACCATCATATGAATGCTGCACAACAGATAAGTGGCCACTGTGGGTCAGACATAGGTTCATATAACTAAATACGATATCTTGGATAGTGCAAACATATATGACATTTCCAGTGACTAGTCTCCCTTCCTCCAAGCATTTGTGTTCATGGACTTTCTGAGTTGGGAGAAATTTTCTGTATGATTAGTAACTCATGACTTAAAACTAAAGTTAGATATAATTCACACTGTAGTCAGTTAGTATAAAACTGATCATTGTCTTCAGTGGCGACTACATCTGGCCTGCACATAGCTGTACTATCAATGATTTGGAAATTTCTTGTAAAATATACCACCTTGCGAACTGGTTTGCCACTCCTGTTGGGCATCCAAGCTCAGCCTATGCAGTATTATATCAGAATGATGGTATATGGTGGAGATAGCTGTATGAGGAATCATAGCAAATAAGCTTCATTTTAGAAAATGCTTAATTAATTCTCTTTATCTTTCTAAATGAGAACATTCTAATAATCAGTCCCCTACCTCAAAACCTATTTAGTCCTTTATTGCCTTTCAGATAACAAATTGAACTTTCCTGATTTATAGAACAAAAGATGCGCCTCAGCATGTTCATCCACCTCTTACTTGGAGCTTCTGATGAAAGGCTGACCCAAAGAAAATTGCCTTCTTAATGACATCTGAAAAAAAGACTGAGGCCAATTTTCTCTATATTCAAAGTACCTAAATTGTATTTATATGCACAATGAAGTTACGGGGGGAGGATGGAGGTGGGGGTCCTGCCTTTTTCTAATATGCAGAGTGGCTAAGAATGAATAATTGCTTCATTAAGTTCTAAAATTTAGAGACAACAAAGTTACCTTTTTTTTGCTTGGTACTAAATGAATTTCTTTGCTCTGTAAAAGCTCAGGATAGTGCTGTATGCCGATGAAAAAGGTGCTATTACCTGTGCCACACTTGCAGGAATGGAAATTGGGATTAATGCATTATAATACCAGATTAGCCTTAATAGAAGTTTGCCGCTGTAATTTATCAAGGTAATTAAGTGTGTACCTAATTTTAGGCACTAAGTAGTTCTATTGACTTCAGTGAGACTAGTCTGCATTTAAAGTTAAGCATGTTTTAAAATACTCTGCTGATTCAGGGCCATAACTTTGTTACCCTGTGGATTAAGAGAATGCACTGTCATCAGTACCCATTATCTGAGCTAATGGGAGGGTGGTATAGCCTGGATAATTGTTGAAACTGGATAAACTGTCTCAGTGAGAAAAATATGCAGAAGCACTTAATTTGCTCTTTACAGGCTCAGCCAAAGTTTAGTAGGACTATTACCTATCTTCAAGATACTAACAAGAAAATGAACCAGAGCTTTCCCAACTTGAGCTGTGCTTAAGATAGTAACCCTGCCAAAACCCTGGACTACTGGACAGCATGGCATAGAGACCCCCAGACAGCTCTAAAGGGGCTATCTCCTATCTGGCTGAGTCAAGTGTAATACAGAACTAATAGATTCTTCTGGACCAAAGTTTATATGATGCAAGGTCTCCCACACCAACCAGTGTTTCTGGTTCTGTGTATAATGGTCAGAAATAGGGAGCTGGCTCAGAAGTGGAAAGGTTTATTTGACAAAATCAAGGGCATATCTACATCTTCATCTTCTATATCTGAACTGACTACAGAAGAGCTCTCTCATACAGCCTAGACTAACAATTGTTTAAACACAATTGTTTAGGCACATGTGTGTGGCAAAGAGGTGTTTCTGCATCTGTAACTTGGTTAATCTGCAACCAGATAATACATAGGCAAATGAAGGCTGTAAGTGACCTACATATTATAGATCAAATATGTTAATCCTGCTTTTAATTGAGTTGCATTTTAAATCTTTCTTTTAGTCTTCTTACGCAGTTTTTCTAATTTTCTGTTAAAATTCTTCTTTCCACGCAGCGTATTCTCTACGACAGGTTCATACAGCTTAAGTACAAAGTAAGCACCAATTTTCCAGTGTTGAGCACTCTGACTAGTTCCAAGCTGTATGTCTGTGAGCAGCTAACTCCATGTATGTACATAGATGTGTAATGGTTTCTATACAGAAGTTAGCACGTGAATAATATGCAAAATTCAGCTGGTTCACAATTGGTGTTTCAATAGTAAAAAACTTCAAAGCATCTTAGGCTAGCAAAATACTTGTTTCAAGTATCTATTCCTGTAACCCAAATTTCAGTGTCTGTATTCTGTAAGAAAAGAATCTAAATATATCCAGTGCTGCAACTGTGAAAGAAGAGAATTCAATATAGGCCATGACCCAGAAGAACACTTTAGCATATGTTCCACTTAGAGTATTTAAGGAATTCTGTTTTAGTAATACTCAGCTACTTGATTTCCATGGAATCATTTTAACTTCCTAAAATTGAACAATTTTATGTACCATGATGATAGAAGAGGCTGGTATATGAGAATGGGACTGCAACCCAGAGTAAAAGTGTGTACCACAAATATAGTTACTTAGCTCTGAGTCTCTCTCCACTGCAGTTTTCAACTCTGGTCCTCCAGTGTCAGCTAGTTCAGTCCCTCAGACTTTCTTAAGATGCCTGTTTTGCTCCAGCGGAGTAAATTATTTGACCTTTCCAAACTTGAAAGTAATTCTGGTAGGCTGCACTTGTTAAATGAATACAGGTAAGTGGACGGAACTAAGCGTCAGCTCAGCTGGATGAACCTGAATCCTTTCCTGAATGGTCCCCAAAAGACAGCGCATAAGTAAACGCAGACTAGAAATGGTAGGTGTGCAGAGAGGCCTATGGCAAGCTCTCTGCCAGCAATAAAATACATAAATATTTTATAGACAGAATGCCAGTCAAATGCGGAATGTAGCCACCAGAGATGCATCCTCCGTCTGACTACAGCCCAGCAGAGAGATTGCGTAGGCAAGAAAACCCATTCGATGGTCAGTGTTGGTTAGGTTTCAAGAAATACATAAAAGGCTGCTGTCCTAGGCTGCAATAAAGGTGCACGTCTGTATGTGAATCTTAGTTCTCCTACTATACGGGAATGAATGCTAAGTATTTTCAGGAGCATGACCTTCATTACAAACCAATGCCTTTCAGTAGAGAAAAACCTGCACTTAAAAATCTTTGTAAAAATCATGATTGGAACATCTTCATTGTCAGCAAACAATAAAGCAAAAACTAAACAAAATAAAAGAAATATGTATTATGAGGTTTTAAGTCTCGTCATACAGGAAAAGCATCAAGGAATCAAGAGAAGACAGAAAAGATGATAGCTATTTAATTTCCACAGTGAGATTAAACAATTTTAATCACTTACGAACATGGTTACTTTATTTTAGATACACATGAACAGCTACAATATTCAGCCTGTTAACAGAAATGACAGAAGTGGCAAGACTGCTAAGAGTGGGAGAACTGAGATGATCTGCCATAATCAAACAGAGTTTAAAGAGAGTTTGAAAACAAACACTGGTGTTCAAGAAGTATACAAAACCTTTTGGAGACAGGAGAGAAAAAAAAAGTTGGTGTTTTCTTTTATTTCTCACACCCATCTACATATGCCTAACGAGGAAAAAATCTCAGGAGATAAATTACAGATAATGTCTGTAATCTCATATATACTTAATATCATCTTAAGGTGGACAGAGCAAATACACCTTTGTATCAGAGGGAAAGAAACTATTTTGGGAAATTAAGAAACAGGATTTTTATTTTGGAGCGATCATTAGTTGCCAGTACATCTGCTAGGTATATGAATTGAAACTGTCAAAGAAGATTAGTTAGAGTGAATATTATAACCATGAGAAAACCCAAACCAAGAGATACATTCTTTAGTTCTCTTCCCATTTGGATGCGTAGAACATTGGTTTTGAAGGATGACAGTAGAAAAAACAGTAGTTCCATGTTAATGTCATCTAGGTACATGTGTGTTGCAAAATCTTGTCTGTGCTGCTAAAGTTGCTACCACACTTCAGAAGGGGTGACGCGGGGAAACTAGAAAGTCTATCGATGGGTTTCATCATTCCAGCAGTCCTTAGGTGTTAGGAATCACTGCTTTTTGCTTCCGCCTCTTGACTTTCCAGCAAGGCTTTGGATGATGGCATTTCTCCACCTTCTGCTCCTTCATCTAAAAAAAGACAGAATTAAACATTTATACCACATACATTCTCACTGCTTTTTTTATGCAGCCAAATATTTGGGTTCACTGATCATCTCTCTTTGGATTGGCTCTTTATTATCACGCTCACGGGTGCTGTAGAAAGAGAGGTTAACTTGAAAGATAACTTGCAGAGGCTTCTTCCAAAAGCAATTGCCTATTGGTGGGGATTTGCCTGCTCCTTGCACATCCTGATCAATGTGCGTTTGGTTGTAAGAAGCAGATTGGAGATAACTTTTTATTATGGTTATTCTTTTTTTCTGGGTCATTTCCAAAGTCAAGTTAGAATATTGCATTCCTCTGAGCATTGCCTGGTTTCAGGTAGATAACATTACAGTTTATGAACATGCCAGTTATCTGGCTGACCTTCTTTGCCGAGAAATACCAAGGAGAATTCACCCTCAGTGAATTCATAAGATGAGGGGATTTTTTTGTTATTCTGATTTGGAAGTTCACTCCTCCATAGGTTAGCGTTGAGTGCTTACACAACTAGTATAAGTAAAAGTTCCCCAGCATGTATGGCCATTAGATGAAAAGTTCCACCCTGTCGCTTTTGATGCCCAAATCCTCTCACTGAGAAACAGGAACTCCTCTTGCCTTGATTTCCTCGCAAAGCATAATAATTTTCACACTACATTCAAGTCCCACATGGCATTGCTAGTGTTAATACAACAGTTCGTATGCCCAAATATAAGCACATAGCTTTTTGGGGCAAGGAGGGGTCTGCTCGGCATATCTGGCTGCACCATCTTCCAAGTCCTCTCCCCACTTTAACAGTCAATCTAAGGGGCACATTTTCAGCTATTTGCCCTGGAGACTTGACACAAAATATCACAAGCAGTCAGAAGAGTTATATATCTTGGTCTCTGCAAACCACAGCAAATAGGTACCACTACATACAATTCATCAGCTAAAGGTCTTGGGAGAAACTACTTGATGTTGTAAGTCTGCTCAGAGTTTTGGAGGCTTCAGGGTTTTATACTGGTAAATTAAGAACTGAGTCATTTGATACCCTTCAGTATAACATAGCACAGAACTGTTGAGGAAAGGGAGACAGAACAATCTTCTCTAGTGGCTGTTTCTGTGTCGGATTGGATGTGGAGTCCTGCAGACAAGGTAGGTTGTTAGAGGAAATCTAATCTCATAGTTGGTAGCACTTAGGCGTATGACAGGTGCTAAGCTGCTGAGTGTATCGAGATAGTTATACACAGTGACTTAGAAAAAAATCAGCGAACAATAAAAGTTATTGGCAAAACAGTGCCCTAAAGCAGATTACCAAATATGAGAGGCCAGTATTGCCTCTTTGCTCTCAAACTTCTTGAAGACTCCTCTTCAATCTCTGGATCACCAGTGGCACCAATCAATTGTTTAACATGGTTGCAGTATGGCCTCTCACCACCACCTGTGGAAAGTCTCAGTCCTCTAAAACTTACACACCATCAGAGGATGATCACACAGGATACAGGTTGTCTTCATTTCAGAGTTAGGCTCTGAGATAAATAAACAGCTGGTGCCAAAATCTCTCCTGTACGTCTCATGAGAACATCAGTTTGATGCAGCTTGCCAAGTACATGGAAATTTATATCACAGAGCTACGACCCTTGTATATTCACAAAGGATATATGCAAATTCTTTTTTCTCTTCTAAGCCAGACAAAAGGTATCAGCACATCCTGTTCCTGACCTTTCACTAACACAGCAGCTGATGGCATTATAGAAAGAGAGGAAATGTATGATCCAGTGAGCATTAGCTACAGTTGAAGCAAGATGGAGAGAGTCCTCCTTACCATTTCCCATAATCTTCATTGAATCTTTCAGAATAGAAAAAAAAAAAGGGGCATGCTTTATATAGCCACATGTTCCATCTTCTCCACTTTTCTCATTTACCCAATCTCTTTGTTCTGAGCTGGAAATGGCTTTCATTTTTTTAACAACTTATTGTTAAAACCAGAAACAGGCAAAAAGAGGGGCCTGTTAGAGCCCCCAATGTTTCACAAACTGTTTCCCTATCACAGCATTTGAGCTTCCAAACTTTCTTTCCATTTTGATGAATTCTCCTCATTTTGCTTGCTGTCATAACTTGCAACACAATGAGGCCGTAATTCCCATCTGATACTTGTGGAATTCCCAACCTCAGAAAGCATCCAAGCAGTCAGAGTGGACTTAACTGTATCCTGTATTCATTTCCTATTATCACTACTGCAAACTGCTGATAACGGCAACTGCTCTTTCCAGGCATGCTCTGGCACAGCTATATGCCAATGACAAAAGCAAAGAATAATTCCCTGCTCTTAATTGTTCTTCAAATCCTGGCAGTGCTGGTCCTTGCATTTGTAAGAAAGCATCAGTACATTTTGCTAAAACCAATGTAGCTGTGTTTCATTTCCTCTTCTTAATGCATTGGATGGGCACCAGGAGAGGAGGCTTATTCTGTCTGGAGGGCTAAGTACTTATTTTATGCTGTGCTGTAACATTTCTTTTAACAAGACTTTCACTCTTTCATGTTTATTTTTATCCAGGAGAAAAAAAAAAAAAGATCGAGGAGAGAAATTTTGCATGCTTTAAAAAATATGTTCTTTCCAACTACTAAACTTTCCAGAGGCCAAAATGAAACAAACATGAGGAAGCAATCTACAGCCACTGTATTCTTTTGTGCTTTGTTTAACACGATTTTGTGCATCTCCCTCAAGGTTCACTGCTTTAAACAATACAAAGGTTAGTTACACATAATGTAGCAATGAATATTTCAGTGGCTTAGACTGGTCACTTCACGTCCACAGCTCCTGAAACTAATTACAATATAAATTCCCATCTACCTCCCCTTTGATAAGGGAAACAGTTCTCTCCCGCTGGAGCCCGACCCCTGGTCATGGTGCACGATCCGTGCCAGGTAGAAGAGCTATTTGGTATAAAAAAACCCATAATATTTGAAAACCAAAGCATTAAATGTTAAGTGACTGTCTGTACATCAGAATGGATTTCCAGTGCTCCAATTGCACACACAAGCAGAATCTGTAGGGACATACTTTTCACATTGCTTGGGAAAAATCTCTCCTTGAAACAAAGGAGTTTTAACAGAGGCTTATCTGCCATCATTGCCCCTGGACTCACAGGGCTCCTAGCATTACTTTGCATGTACTCTGGCACAGTGCCCCCGTTGTGCTTCCTACTCCTCTTGCAGATTCCCCCTGTTCCTCTCACTAGTGCCCTGAAGCCTGAGGGTACCTGACCTTGTTGTCTTTCCATTTTTTTCTTTATGTCCACCCTCTCTCCTTCATAAATCTTTGCCCTTTCTTTTGCAGAAGTAATGCCTCTTACCAGCACCCATTCAGATTCTTATATTCCTCTCTTTCCCGGGTTCAAGCCAGGATGTGGTCATTCGGTCCCTTCTCACTCCTCCTGGAAGTGTTGTTTCTACCTGCCCTCTTCTTCACCAGCAGTCCTTCAAAAGGCCCATGTTGGGTTCGGATGACAGAACCCCAAATGCATTTGTATAAATTAAATCATCGCAGCAAGAACAGCTTGTAATCAAAGGAATCCTCCCCCCTTGTGTCATGTTCTCCCGCCCCAGCCTTTATTGTGCTTTAGGAGGCTGTAAACTCTAACATCCAGCAATTGCTTGGGGCAACATACAAGCAAGACATGCATCCTCGGAGCCTGGGAATCCCTCCTATAATCTGCTTCAGTTTCATGGGCCTTCCTCTCCTCAGCACAGGCCTGCCTCCCCCTGTGCTGCCTCCACACCATCACTGCTCCTGGAAGTGGGACTGCCAGTTGCAGTGGTATTTGTCACAGCAGCAACAGCGATAGGCATGAGAAGAAAGTTACTTCCAAATCAGAACCTAAAAGGGTAGGGGCAACCCATGCTCAGAGCCCACCTATAATTCTCACTTCATAGGCATTAGAAACCAGATTTTTCCAAATCTGAAAATCCCCCCGAGATCCTCCTGAAAGTAAAAAGAACTCATATGCTGTTGATTAAACCTGTGCTAATCAACAGAGCACCATAATAATCTAAAGGACAGGCCAAAATACAACACTGGTCTCAGATAGCAAAGTTGAAAGCCTAATAGCAGGAGTAAATCACTGTAAACCCTACTCTTAATGTACGTGCTTGAGTTCGGATGATAGCTGTAATCGGATTAACAGTGCAGGTTGCTGTCTTGGGCTAAGTTATCTCAGTGCAGTAGACTCTAATTTATAGCTGGAGTGCTGGTTTTCCAAGCTGCCCAGCAATGCAACTGTGCTTGCTCTGCCTCAGGGGAACTGGAATTCAGTTTCCAGCACCTTTCCCCAGGCTGCTGAACACTAAGTCTCTGGGTGGATATGGCAGACTTAGTCTGGGTTAAAATTAATTTGTCTCATCAGGAAATACAAGTGGTAACTGCTTTGGAAGGTCGAATGTAATCATAAATGGAAAAAGAAATATTAGTATTGACATCAGAACTGCATGGTGGCAGAAGTCTTAAGGAGAACGCAAACGATGACTGCATAAAAATGTCCATTTCTTGAATGTGCAGGCATTACCTTCGGAAACGGAGAGCTCAGCCAGTTTGTGTGGCAGGTCTGAAGTCCCAGCACCAGCAGGAGAGCCCAGAATGTCTGGTAAGGCGTTCCGGCGGCCTGCCCGTCCTGATGCTGCAAAATCTGTGACCACAGGCTCCACATCAGTCATTGCTGACTCCTTTCCTCATAGCAACATCTGCATATGGAACAAACATAAGAAGGAAACAGCTGTAGCCCAGATGGATGCTAATCACCTGCTCAACAATACAATAGCCACAGGCTTTGCCCAATGGGTCTTTTGTTATTAAAAGCCATATATTTCAATACGGAGTGCTTAAGCTTTATTTGTGCTCCAGAAGAAGAGAAAAGAATCTCTGTGCATTTCCTTACATGCCCATTTGCACATCAGACTAGCACAATCAACAGCTCTGTACCTACAGGAAACCTGTGGACAGGGTCAGCAACAGCCCCTTCCGCCAGCCACTTGTACGGCTTTTTATGACCTGATCCCTCTTAAGTGGTTTTGCCATACAACCACTCAGAAGGGAGCTGAAAGTCTATTTTGTCATCCTGTCTCTATGAAGCAAAGCACGGTTTTCTTTGTTATGAATCTTGTTTAGATTCTTATGTAGAATCTTGTTAGAACAACCTCCTTTCACAGAGAAGCAAATTACACAAAAAAGACCTCTCAAAAACCAAACTAAAACTCTTCATAAAATTTCTTTATCGTGCAGACATCAAACCATTTGTTTTCCTTTGTTCCTTGTTAGCTTTGTTTAACCTCAGCTTGTGCATATGACTTTTATCTAATAAATAATTGAATCCTGGAAACAATAGAATGAACAGTGCTCTGCTACCTCCACCCCTATCGCAGAGGCCATTGAATTGAATCGAAAAACTCCTGCTGGCCAAAATGGGCTTCGGATCTGGCACAGAGGTGTTGATTCGGATCACACCCCAGGGCACCAGCTGAAGTGGGAACACCTGCAGCAGAAGGAGGTGATACTTACCTGCAAGTGGCACACAGAGATAGAGCGTGAGTTAGTGACTGCATCACAAAAGACTATCCTACCATAATTGTATGCTACATTTCTGATAATTAACAGAGTAATTTCTAATAATTAGAGATGAATTGTTCAATAAAATCAGGATTTTGTGTTCTGTGTGCAATGTGGGAACAGGAACGTTGTCTCTTTGTGTAAATATGGTCAGTGCTTTGTGTGGGAAGGGACACAGATGGGGCTGGAGACCAAACGCGATGGAAGGCTGTCAGCTTTCGATTGACAACTGGCTGTATTTATCATAAGAATTGGATAAGGAAAGTCAATCGTTTTAGTGTTGTTCAACAAGAAGCAAAGCATCATAGTCCCCTTTCAAAAATTCTGCTAAGGTTGGGAAAGATCAGTGCTCTCATTTCATGGACAGAAAAACCGAGGCAGATAGAGGTCAAACATGACTTGCTCTGATGTGCAGGAAAGGAGGGGCAGAAATTTGATTACTGATGCTGACCCGGCGTTCCCACCACAAAGAACATTTTCCTTTTCTCCCTCTGAGTGCCTTTCAGCTGTGTCACTCCATGAACAAGAATGAATGTCCTTAATCTTCTCTGTATCTCTAAATACTTTGTAACAAAAAAAAAAAAAAAAAATAATCCTTCTTGGAAGGAAACAAAGGCATGAGTAAAAACTGCAAGTCTGAAAGATGACTTGAGCATGCAAATAAACCACTTTCTTTAACCGGTCAGTAACTGACAGTTCTGACCTGGAGATTTAGCAGAAAGTTCCTGTCTTGCATGAAAATAGTAAGGTCAAGTCCAAACGAATCTTCTCCCTAAGTAGCAAAAATATAAAAACTATACATGGATATTCAAGAATGCAACTTTGAGAAAATATACAAAGTATGTGTATCGACATTCTTGGTTAGATACAGCGTTATACTATGTATTCATTAAAATGTGTGGGGTTAGGACTTGACAAGAAGTATCAACATAAGGAGAATGGATCTGTATTTACAGACACAGCCTCATGGCTTTTTGTGGGTGTTCATATTTACTTAACTGTAGGTATCCTAAATAAATTTCTCCACATCCTCACCAGAGCAAGTAAAGAGACTGTAAATTACACGTCAGAATAGGAAATACTCAGGATCTCCTTTTGCTTGGTAAAGCTGTTAAAATTTGATACTGCAGTTGCTGCAGTTCCTGCCCATTTCGGTTCAGCCATTTAGTTGGTGAGACAATACTAGTGCTGTGAGCTGACTGCTGTTCATGTAAAGATCTACAGAATGACTTTAACATCAAAACACACCAAAGACTTTCTCAAACACATCTTGTGGTTTTATTTCTCTTTCCTCTCCTGCATGGATGTTTTGGTCCCTAAATGGTTACTTTTTAACCACAGAAAATCTGCTCTACAACTCATGCTATATGAAACTACTCTCTTCTATAGTACAGTTTCATCTTACCCATCTTGTGCACTTGTTTCAGATCCCTCCCTTTCCTCTCCAGCTCATCTCTTTCTCCCCTGATGTAATCTCCCTTCATTGCCTAATGCTAGACAACCCAGGAAGACGAAGAAGGACAAAGTCTGACACGCTTTCATGTATCTGAATTTTGATTTATGCCCTTGATTAAAAAAGTGTGCAGAGATAAATTTAGAACATCCGTCAGACAGAAAATCAGCTGATCATTATCTATCAGTCTGGTAGCCATAACTCAAATGTAGCTGTCTAAAAATAATAAAGGCACACATCCTTTATATATGTAGCAGTTACCATTGTTTTCACCTTTGTTTTTTCTATACTACACTTAAGGTATCAGAGACTGAGGAGAAGATGGAGTTCAAAAGTTAAGGGCTACCCACGGCACTAGCACAGGATGTTCTCTTAAGTGTATTTGAAAGACAAGGACTACCCCATCAAGCTTAGAACTGACATTACAAATCAAAACTTAAGTCCATTTAGGTCCATATAAATCAAAACTTAAGTCCACCTCCAAACATATGACTGACCGTATTCAAAATAGCTTGCTGCTGTACTTTAGATAAATGACCTTTCATTCTTTAATGTTCTAAGGAATGTTTACATTTTCTTTCTGATGCTCTCTTATAATAGTATTTGCTAAGGCCTACATCCAAGGAGGATGTAGAGTTTCTCCACTCTTCATCTGTTTCTACCTTTATTTTTTTTAACATATCCATCAGGAAACAACTATCTTTTTGGCATCTTCTTGCATCTGTTATGTGTAGTATTTTTCATGCTTCCTCACAGGGTAAATAATAATCACCATGTTCACAGCATCTATTTTCCCAATTCTACTCCTCCTCCTGCTGGCAACATCTCCTTCAGCTTCACTGAATTTACTTTGCTGTCGCCTTATCCAAGTTAAAGATACTTACACTGTGGCGATGCCTGCGTGTGGTTGCTTCTCTCAGCTTCCGAATTACTGTTGTCATTTTTCTCCCATGTGGCTGCTCACCAGACTAACGGTGCACAGCTCTAAAAGAATAGTGACAGATTTCCAGGGCAGAAGGTTCCCTACTTCCCTGGCTCCCTTTTTTCCATGGCAAAAACCAGGCCACCCAAAAGCAGAAGGGGACTGGGTGGGAAACAGGGTTGAGCCGGGAAGCCAACTGTTTGCAGAGGGTGAGCGGTAGGAAGGCAGGTGGACCTCCCAGCAAAGCTCTCTTGCTAAAACTAGAGGCCAAAGGCTTTGACTGTCATGATAAAGTATTAAAAAGTATCCCAAGTAGTATTCCATCAGTACTCCATGGCAGCAGACTAACTCTGCAGCTCATTAGTGGGCCGTGACAGAGCGCTAAGGGGTTTTCAAGAGTACTATTTAACCTGCCTTTGAAATCCCTGCAGGGCCACCCAGAACGCACAACAGCCCACTGGGGCGTGCGAGGGGGAAGGAAATGCTCTGCTTGGTCAATCTGGCTACAACCAAAAGTAAAACTCAATTATTATTATCTTTCACATATTCAAGTTAAGTGTCCTCAGACAAAGCAATGGCAGGTAAACCACCCGTGGGGTTTTCTCTAAACGAGACAGCTAATTTATTAATCTTTCAATCTTCTTTTGTTGGCAGCATAGCCAGCCCCTTGGGGGAAAATGAGTCACAGAAGCTGGTGAGAATTTATTTAAATAAATGACAAAGGAAAAGAACAAATAAGTCTCCTGAAACAACTTGTGTTGAGGATCATGGGGAAAAAATGCTTTACGGTGCTCATTTGTAGCAGGTGCCATGGTCCACATTAAATGTCAGTGCTGTCTCTTCCTCACCCTATCTGTTAGGAAGTAGATAAATCACCACCATACGTATTTGTGAAAGCTCTTTATTCTTCTGATCTTTTTAATGTCTTACACAGAGACAGCAAAATACTGGTTTTGTTCTGCTTGGAAGGACAAACTATTCCTCAGGAAATGTCAAAAGCTTCCTGACACTGGTATTGTTGAAGCTCCACAGAGGAGACTGAAAGACCAAACACATCACACTCCTTGCCACTTAGGCACTGCTCTCCTCTCAAAAAGGTTTCTCTTAGGTCTTAGGAACAGTCTGTGTCCGCACTATCAGAGAAAGCTACGCTTCCCAAACACTGCTCCTTTTGAATGCCCCTTAGTCGGAACAAACTAGAAAGCATGAAATCCTCTCACAAACACCTGAAAAATACGATAGCCAAGTAGGACTTTTACAGTCAGATTGATTGATTCTGTGTCTTGATGGTCTCTTACTGTAAGATGCATTTCAGCATCTTGCTTTTTTCAGAAAGAACTTTAGTCCTTTTAGTTGTATTTGTTTTTTAATTCCTTGTATTTAATGAGTGTTCTCCAAGTACCTTTACCACAAAAGCCTGTAGGTTCAAAAGTTTCTAAGTAAGGAGAACAGAAAACTTATTGAAAGAAGCGGTTCCACTGTGCAACTGAGATGAAAACCACATCTCCTTGCCATGCAGTTGCCATGCTTTCACACCCTCTTCTGCTGCAGCGGCATCCTGATGGCTTTGCCTCCTCTTCCCAAAGATCTCAGAATAGGAACATTCTCATTATACATGTTCGTGTAATCCTTACGCTTTATCCTGAAGCATTACCATAAAAAAGGAAAAACGCTAGGAACATTCATGCTTTTAAGGAAGACAGTCCAGAGATTATGATGATGACTAACAGTAACCTGGGCGCTCGCGTGACAATTTTTGTGAAAATAATTTCTTTTATGTGTTCTTTTGCATCAGTAACATTTGTAACACCCCCACAAGCCTAGTGCCAGGAAGCACACAGAAAGATAAGCAAGCAGTCTTTACCATATCTATATCAAACACAGGAGTCTCGATTCTGTTTGGGGCTTAGGACAAGAGACAACACATTTCTTAATATACAGAAGCAATATAGCTAACTATACGAAAGTTAGAAGTGAATCACTCAGGAAAAAAAGTAAATTTGTTAGCTTTCAGTTTTTTGAATACATCACTAAAGTTGAAACACGAGTTGCTTTTATTATTTCATGTTAGAAAGATGATTTGGGTTTCCTGTACCAATGGAGACGGCCTCGCTAGTGTATGTTCTCTGAAAAATTAATGAGCTGTTTTCCCATACAGGGAAACTAAATTATATCCCATCTCAGTAGATCTACAGTGCAGAAGCATGTCTGAGTCCTTCTACATCTTCTGTCTCGGTCTGGATGTTACAGCCCACATAACACATAGTATTTTTGGGATGATATTTGAAAGTTTGGTATATTGTATAACAGGTTTTCACTTTGGGTTCTTTGCAGTGTACACAGCTGGACAGACATTTAACACAAATGTTGTGTTTTTCTTCTGCTCTGAATACGTGACCTACTCTGCACTCTCGCACCAGGGGCAACATCCTTACTGATAATGTGCAAAAATGGCATCCGTACATGATATTCCTTGTCCCAAACCGGTCAGCCTGGGATACCAAGATTACACCATTCCTCCATTTCCTGCCTCGGTGCTGTCAGAAGCATTGAATGAAGATCCAAGATCTTGATCATAATGTTCAGATGCTCATCAGTTTGGGGCACAGAATCTGAAAACCTTGGCCAAAGCTGTAGCATAAAGACAGCAGCTGAGAAATTTCGCTCCGTGGCGAATCCAGTTTCTAGATAAATCTTGCCTGTGCTTTCATGAGGAATGGTTGAAGATGGGGAAATATTTTTATCAAGTATTAAGAACCATCACAAACCTCACCAATCTTCAGCTCCAAATGCAACATGTATCTTAGCTTTTGCTGTCTCCTGTATATAGTACGTAAAAAGTGTATGTGTGCACTTGTATAGATACTGCAGCTGAAAGGACTGGTGTAAGGCAGTATACCATGCCAGCAGTACCAGGTATGTATGGCATGAAACCACTTTCTATACAAATGAAATGGGATGGACTTTTTTCCATGAATGAATGGGATGGACTGGTTGTTGGAAACTTGCAGTTGAATTTTCTGATCACTTCCATAAAGCCAATATTATACTCATGGAAAAGACAAGAGAAAAAAAGCCATGTAACTTAGTCATGCTGCTTTTACGCTACTGGAGAACGCAGAGATACCACGGTGCAGTCCACCCTCTACAAACCCTGTGAGCTTTGTTTGACCCTGAGTACGCACAGTGCTCTGATGCACGGAAGAAGACGTTACAAAGCTAACAGCAGTTCTAAGTAATGGTACGATTTTCCCTTTGTGAAAGAAAATAAGGATGAGAGGGGAAGGGGTCATGGTACTGACAACTGAATCAGAAGTTATCTGCAGCAAGTAATAAATGAAGTGACATTAGCTGAAGGCAGTCAATACCAAGCAAGCGAGCAAGTCACTTTCCAAATGTCTCTGAGTGACCAAAAGCAATGACAGACATAAGCTTTAGTAGACTTAACAGGAAACACAATTCAACAGGGAAGAAACTCTAATGCATCGGCTGTGCTGGAAAGAAATCAAATGCATCCCCTGCTACGGAATAAGAAACGAAGCTCAATGGAAACAAACAAACTAACCAACCTAATTCTTCCTCTTATATTTTGGCCATTCATCCTCACAGGGTTTTCATTCCCTCTTGCAAAATGTATAAATATCACCTGTCCCACATACCCACATATATATATACACAGTACACTTTCAGCCACAGAACCCTACCCTTCCAAATCCTTTCTTAAGACTTATATCTGGCCTGAAATCCAAGAGAAGTTTGCCCACCCACGGGAACATACCCAAGGGTTAATTTCAGAATTACTTAGAAATCATTTTAAGGCTAATTTGGCAGAGGCCCTGCAACTACAACATGGCAGTTAACTTGTATTTATGATTTTTCACATCGCAAAAGGCACACAAGGAACTTAATATCCTTACTGTACTACTTAGTCTTATTACTAGTCATACGTGCATCACACCTTTCCTCCGTCCTCTCCCATCTCCTTGTTCCTCAGCCTTTGAACTGGGAATTCTTTAGGGAAGAATCGAAGGACTTTTTCCCTCTGCTTTGATACCTGCTGACCCAGCATCCCACGGACACTTCCTACAACACAGACAAGTCAACGGCTACGTAAGCCAGCCTATGCACATATCCATACTCTATTCTCTATTAGAAGCAGCGAGGGATTTGGTTCTCTGCTTGCCAGCTCTGTGAAGAAAACGAATCTGACAAAACCCCTGGGAAAGGCTGAGGCAGCAAACAGCTTGTGGCGTACTGGAGTCCACCTATACAATGCACTCTAATAAAGCAATTACCACAGTGCAATATAAAATGCAATTGAGAGAAGATCAATCTACAGTTTAGCAGATGTATGAGAATGGGACAATCCTATGCACATAACCAACACACCAATGTACCCAAATTTGCTTATTGGAGAAGGCCCAAGTTTTCTTGAGATCACAAAGACATGAACGAGCAACGTCTCCAACTAGTTCAGAGTGAATCAAAGGGTACTGGTATGGACTGGAGGTGCCCAGGAATGGAGATCCTTGTGGAAGTGCTTACAGAAGAGAAGGGGTTGCAGAGAAAGAGGAGTTGCCTGGTAGCAACACGTGGGCATAAAGGGCTGAAAGTCCAGAGCAGGAGGATGACAGAGCAGTAAGAGGCATGGGGAGCCCATCATGGTGTTTTTGTACATAGAGAGAAGGGAAGATTAACTGAGGGTCTATGTGAGACAAAGAAATGACAGGGCAAGCTAGAGCGACACAGGAAGAAAGGAGCCTCTGGAACCTTTCTGAGGAAGAGGAACTAAATCAGTAATGAGGAGCTCCTTTGCAGGGCAAGCGGGATGGAGGCTGGGAGGAAGAGAAGCTTGGAAAAGTTTGGGGAGCATTTCAGGAGACCAGCTCTGCTGGAGGATGTGCACAGAGATGGGCACTATAGAGGTAGCAGTAAAACAGGCAACATTTTTTGCTTAAAAGATTATGTGTGCAATTATCCCAATATGCCCACATGTAGAAAACCTAAAGAGTCTGCACAAGAAATACAAGGACAGTTTACTACACAAAGGATTTTTTTTTTTGAGGGGGATAAATTATTTTGTTAACATGACATGTGCCACAACGCCTAGTTAACTAAATACGTAGTACTTGTGATGACCTTTACAGACTGATGTGCAGACCCCTCAAAAGAACAAGCAGCTGCAGTGCGAGCTCCCACACAGGCATGCCTCTTTTTTGCCCTGCCAGCAGCTCCCTATCAGGGGGAAAAGTCCCTGTTTATTTCACACTCGGACCTCCAGAGGCTCCCCTGGAGGCAGAAGCGAGTTTGGTGAAAGGACCCAACCCAGCTCTTCTCCCCATCTAGCCGTTAGGTGGTAACAGCCTGGAGGGGACCAGGAATGGTGTGCGAAGTGCAGCAGGCACCTGGCGAAGTCCCTAAGCCTTCAAAGCATGAGACTATTGCCATTTAAAAAGCAAGGACAAGCTCTCAGAAGCACTTCATTGTTTTAGCTATGCAAATGAAAGCCCACTTTTGGTTTTATCATCTTTGTGACGGCCAGATAATATTCCAAGATTAATCATATCTTATTCGTATGATTCCTCCTCCTTCAAACCTATGAGCTGTGGTTTTTATGGCCTGGATCAGACCTGGACAGCATCCCACCCTATGGGTGGACTTCTGCCCTGGTCAGCTTCAGCTGGACATTACTGACGTGAAAATACTTGTGTTTAGCCAGTTTTGCAGTCACAGCCCTTAGTGCTTCTTCACCTGAAGACAGACGGGAGAGGATACGCTCCGTCTGGTAATGATACAGTTCATGTCTGAGGAACACTTGGAAAAGCTAAAGTGTAACCAAATACAAGCACCGTTGTTCTCCTCAAATTGGAATAAAGCTTTACTATTTAATTATTTTGGTTTTGCACTCTGATTTCATAGTGCCAAACACACAAGGAGAAGTCACTATTTCCAGACCAAGAATTACTCATAGCAGTCTGTTCTAATTAAAAAAGAAATAAACACACAAAAAACCCCAAACAAAACAAAAAACCTCAAACCAAACAAAAGAAAAAAAAAACCAAACAAATAAAAAACCCCAAACATCCCCCCCTCCAAAAAACAACACACAAACCAAACAAAAAAAAATTGAAATGAAACTTAGTAAATAATTGCTACTTACTCAGAGACACCTGGATACAACATTTAAATCAAAGTCAGCTTAACCCTCACTCTTTATTGAGCAATCAAAGTACTAATGTAATAATAAAAGCTAATTTTATTTTCTTTAGGATAGCAAGCTGCAACAAAGCTTGCTTGTCTTTGTCATAAGTGAGTTTGTAAAAACCTGGAATGTTTCAATTTATTATTCAGCTAGCTTCCTTAAGCACCAGCATGAAAGGGAAAGCAGTTGACAACCTCAGCTATTTCACTAGCCTTTATTGTTGACGAGAGCATTTTTCCACCCTGTTCATACAAAGTAAATACCAGCCCCTAGAGCTGCTAAGGTATCTTGTAGACATCACCCCAACACTTCACTCAAACGTGGTTCTCAGGGTCTCAGCAGTCTTTGCTTTCACCATGAAGCTCTGCATAACTATTTCGCCCCGTAATTATTTATTTTGTCTCACTCCAGTTGCTTTTTCTGCTCCACAAATGATCCAGGTTTCCTGAACTATTATTCTGGCTTATCCACGAATGCTTCCGAAAATCCAATCCAAAACACCTCATTTAGCATTCTTCACTGGATAGGATGTTGGAAAGAAAGTCATATTTGCGCAACTCAATAAATGTTTAGTTAGTTAATAAAATATTATTGTTGTTCTTAACTCAGTTCAAGGGTAGTAAAAGGTCTTTGGTTTTCCAAATATAAGCGAACTATTGTAGGACAATTCTATAAAGCCATCTCAGCTTGAAGAAGAGCTGGTCTACCCAAAAGTTTTCCAATGACATTCTTCTAACTAATAAAAGATATTTTATCTCCCTAAGAACTTTGTCTTGACCATGTCCTTAGGCCACCACAGGTGCTGGAAAGTTCCACAAAAACATTTTAGTTCAGTTTGCCCCGAGGAGAAGATGAACCAACAGAGATCACTGTGCTTTTCACAGTAATCTGATGACTTTAAGTGAGCTCCGGCAGAAAACAGCCATTTGGGATGTGAAGTCTAATGCAAACAAAATGGAGCTAACCCCCAACTGCAAGTCACCCTGGTGCACTGAAGCACCCTCTAATGAGTTACTAAAGTTTCCTACTGCTGTGCTTGACATGTCGGTGACACATCAGTTAACACCCACAAAGATGAAAAATCAATAGGACACAGGGCTACATTTTGAGATGTTATGCAACTTTTCTGCACTGTCTTCTAAAATTGCATTTTAAATCTGGACCTTTAGTTCCCTGCTCTGTAGGTTCCATTTATATTTTATTTACGCTTTAGCAATTTTTTTTTTTTGCTTCAGATACAATATTTCTTCAATATTAAATGAAGAATTTTTCATTTTCATTTCATTCTCCAACATACATCAAGCTGACTCTAATACAATTCCACTCAGGTCATATCCTCTAGAACATACCTTTTCAATCTTGGCAGTAGTCCCGTTTACTGACTTTAATGAAATTACAGCTGGAAAAATCTGACCCCTCCCATGATGCCTCACCATGAAAATAGACTGAGATTCAAGAAATGTGTCTTCCCCCTTAGCCCTGTAATTTCAGGTAAATAATGACCTGGATTCACAAGACTTGCCAATTACATTTACAATAGACTTTAACTTACAAATAAAAAAAATAAATTCAATCAATTACAATTCACTGAAACATATCCCAATAGTACAGGTTTACATTTTGATCCTGCAGTTATGCATGTACCTAACTTTATCTAATTGCAAGGCTTCTGTTCCTTCCACTGAAATTTGATAATACAGAGGTGAGACAGCACTAGAAACACAGCTTTTTAATGCTCAGGAGCACATCACTGGGTCAGATTTGGAGATAAGAGTTGTCTCCAGTGGATCAGACACCTGCCTATACAGTCCCTGGTTATTTGTCTGCACCAGAAAGTCTGTGACTCCACCTTAATGGTCAGCGACCACACAGGCACAAACGATCAGAACAAAGCAAGTCTCAGATTTACTCCTCTGCCAGAAAATTTTGAGACTGGGGGAAAGACTTACCAAAATTTTCCACAGAATAGGGAATATGGGGGCACAAATATTTGAGAGCATCTTGTCCTTAAATTTTCTGGGAATGAGCCAGCTGCACCCTGCTCCACTGAATAGCACCAATGAAATAGAATTTCCAATAAACAAAAAAAATAACCCTGAACCCACAATCTCTGGAGGACTAATGATGGAAACAAATAGGTTATATGATTAGCCACAGTACATACTAAGAACTTTTTCCTTGCAACTTATTTTGGATTAATTTTAGTCTTCAGGTGAGTTTATCTGCAGTACTACACTTGCACCTGCCTTCCTATTTTTAGATGACTCCATTTGTTTCCTCTGTGTCTCTTCTGTGTCTCTGCTGAAAGGATACGATTGATCACAGCGATTTATAAACCTCCCTGACTTTCATGCTGTTTCAGAATGTCTCTTTTTCCTATGAGAACAGGCCTAATAGGTGAAATTCATACTAGTTATAAGCCTAAACAAGTCAGTGGAATTACACCTGGGATTCATTTGGTTTAATTTCTTTAGCCTTTCAATACACTTCTATTTTATGAAAGTATGAATCATCTCTATTACCCTCCAATGCCTTTAGCTTAGGACATTAAAACACACTTCCTATCTTAGAGCTTCATGGTTATAAACTAGTTTGTTAAAATAGCCATATTTTGATCAAAACTCTAGTAAAATATACTAAGGAAATTATTTTATGGTCTCCCTGAGCTTACTTGTCAATTGAGGAAAATTATTGTCTTTCCGAAAAAGTAAGTAAGTCCTAAGAGCAAATCCCTGCCTCCAAATATTATAGCCTATCTGTTGTTCAAGAACAAACATCAAAGAGTCATTTCCAAGGCATGCGCTGGGCTGGCAGTCAGATAATTTCCACACAGTTGAATTAACATATTTTAAATTAATTCAATCAAGATAATCTCTCATTAAGGCAGATGGCTTTAAAAGAGTCTTTTCCATTTTGGTAAATGATCCTTCAGTAAACACACTCTGCTATCAAAACACCTGGATAAAGTCCTTCAAATAAGGACCAAAAAAAGTGCATTTATATCCCAAAAGATGAGGCTGTGAAAACAACCAGAGATGACAGTAGAAAGTTAAAGTGTGCTTTTTATAAATGACTCAAATGAAGTACGGCTGGGCCCTTAAGCTATTTTAGCTGGAATGCCACCAGGCACAGAACTTTTATTTAACTTTCTTAATCTACGTGGGCCATTGACGCTTAAGGAAAAGTGGAGGCATGGAAACCAAAATATAAGAAAGACATTCAAGTCTTGTTCCTATTTGTCATACAAACAGCTTCAGTTGGGAGGTTCGCATACTGAATCTTTCGCTTTCAGAAGTGTAACAATCGACTTTGTTCATCCTCATCTTCATTATTTTTAATTTAACATTTAGTCTGCTATATTCTGAGTGAGAGGTGGGTTTAATTTTGACATGTCAGACTGGAGCCATTCTCCCACAAGGAGTGGCAAAAGCAACAAGTAAGCAAGATCCGTCTGAGCAAATGTTTTCCCTTTGCTTTCCTTTAGAGCAGAACCGGATAGGATCTTCCTACTGAAAACTGTTTTCCCCTGTAAAGGAATCTGCATTTCCACTGCACAGGGGTCTGTTGGAGCCACGCTGTTCCTGAATCACATCAATTTTAACAAAACTTTTTCACTAGGTCCAGGCAAGAGAGAGCTCGCTGGCTGGTGCCAAAGAGCTGCCCACCTGTAGTGAGGGGCTGGCACAGGGTGGAAGGACAGTCAGCTTGAGTTACTGCAGATTAGGCGAGTGCTTTGCTCTCTAGGCCCTTCCTTACCTCTGAAGTTCTCGCTTGCTGGTTTCATCCCTGCAAGCACACAAACACAACCTCGCGGGATTTCCTCACCCTGGCGAGAGCCTGTGTACAGCACCAGTGGTACAGGACGTTTCCTAAAATGTTAGGCTGGGAAAGCACAGACCTTGCTGGGCTTTCTCATGGGAGGGTGGTTCCTTCACGCTGTCATCTGCCAGTGAGACCAAGATGGCCAAACCCTGGCAGCCGCACAGGCACGTAGGAGATGGGGCATCCTTCACCTCAGCTCATCCTTCCCTCACCCTGAAAGGTGCAGCACCAGCCCCCGCCTCTCCTCTTCCAACCCTCCCATGGCAGCAAACACCTTCCCTCCTCGTTCTCTGCCCTTCTACAGCAGCAAATTCACTCCCCACCAACATATAACCCCCCCAGGACACTCTCACTCCACACAGAGAGTGCAGTGCCCCCTCCCCATCCAGCTTCTCCCACCCTGCCCCATAGGAAAACCATAGCAAGAGCCTACCCTGTCCCCACAGAGGCTCTTCCCTGGGCAGCACCACGCGTGAAACACCCCCCACCCCCCACCCCCCCACCCCCCGCAGAAAGACAGAAGAATGAGCAACACAACCCGGAGAGGGGGAGTTAATCACGTCTGCCATTTCGCTCGCTCACTGAAGGCACTCTGATGCCGAGGAACGAGGCACCCAAAGAATTCATTTCCAGTTGGCTAAAGATTACTGTTTCAGCACTGACATTTCATAGATTTTGTGTTTAATTGGAAATATCACCCTTGCAAGCTCCTCTAAGGATTTTGCAGCCTCCGTGGCATTTGGGCAGTGTGTATACATACCTGTGTAATGTATTGTCTGAGTTCAGGAACTGCTGAATGCTCAGAAATAAATTTTTCCCATCTGCTAAGCTAATGACCTCTTCTAAAACGTCTACGAGCTGTGAACATTTCCTTTTTTAGCTTTGCCAGCGTAATTATATTACAGCCTGACACCCAGCAGTGTAAATTAATCTCTCTTCCTTTTTTTCCCCCATGCAAATTCCTCAGAAGTGGATTTTTACCCCCCCATTTTGTCTTATTAAGCACAGAAAGGGAAAGAAGGAGAAAAACAGATGGGCACTATCACATTATCACTGAGTGAATCTTTTTGCAAACTGATACTTCTGTGCCTAGACAGATTGAAACCAATACCAAGAGCATTTTGCAGGACACATTCTACAAAGATGCATCTTTCCCAGAAACACACAGCCCTAACTGCATTGCTTTATGGAAACTCCAGGGGAGTTTTGTTTGTGGAAGTATGGAGTTGAGACACAAACCTGGAAATGATACCAACTGACAAGTGCAGATCTTTGGGGGGGTTCCGCTGCTGTTATTGTAGTACTCAAAACATTTACTCCGTGTTTTATGTACACCTGCATCTTCAAAAGGTCAAAAATAAGGAGGATGCTTGTCGTGCTTTCCTGATGAGCGCATAGCCTTAGAGACAGATGGAGGATTACCTTTTCTAAACTCCACTCCACACTGGAGATGAGTAGAGCCTATACCTCCTCCCTTGAGTCTTGTATGAATTTGGGTGGAGAACGGTAGATGGTGTGATTTCAGGGGACTTTTTTTTTTTTTTTTTTTTTTTTTCAGATGACCTCTTGTTCTTGAAGAGCTACAAAAGCCTACAGGCACCACAGGAAACATTTTTCTCTGGTCTTCTCTGCTACATTTTTATGGCGCACTTTGGTTGTGGTTTAGGCCAAAATCCACTACTGGGGACCTGAGGGAACCCAATGGGAGCAGTTGAAAGTTTTAGTTGAAAGTATCTTGTGTTTTTCTCAAGAAAATGCAGAAATAATTCTGAATTTTCTTGACTGCAGACAAAAAGACATGACCTTTCACCAGACATGCATGCTACACTCATTTTGAAACTATGGGTCACATTCTGTTCCTTATAACATCAACCAAACCACTACAGATTTGTTCAATGAAACAAAGGGTTTAGGAGAGAGCTGACGGAAAATAAATCTCTGCAGATACCCCTCCACAAAAGCCCTGCTCATTTATTCTTGGGGGGGAGGAGGGGGAAGAGCAAGATTTATTCCCGCCTTAGAAGTTTTAGCATACCTCCCTGAACTGTAAAGAGTCCCTCAAATTTGTGAGGGCTGTGTGCAGGCCAGGTCCAAGCACAAGCAGCTATTTGTGCTCAGTTCAGAGATGTTCGTGGCCAGTGCTCCATCTCAGACTCCTCCTGGTCACAGAAAGCTCCAGAAACCTGGCTGTGAAAGGGATATCTCTACAGTACCAATATGACAATCTGTGTTTGCCACATAAATGGTGGCTCTCCCTGGTTTCGCCTCATGAATCCCTCTTCCTCTTTGAAGAAGGAAGAGGTGCACCCACAAAAGAACTGAACCCATTGCTGTACTTCTCAGCAGGGAACTCCCTAAAGCACTAACAGTTACAGCCAAAGAACAACATTTGAACATATAAACTTTAGTTGTTTTTTTTTTTTTTAATCTAACCAAATTTATTATATCAAACAAATTTCTTACTCTAATGTTTCAGCAGAGAGCCCAGACAGACAAAGATGACTTCTGAGGTGCGTAAAGCCCAGCGAGCAGGAGAACACTGGCAAGGCTACGAACATTTAAATAATAGGGAACTTTTCTATTGGCTTAGTTTGTTCAAAGCAGTATGGAGACAAGCAGAGCTCTTTAGTTAAAGTTCATTAGGAATGCTAGATGCTTATGAAACCTTGTTAAAACAGTTTTAAAAACAGCCTAAAAGAGGTAGAGAACACAAACGGTAGAATACAGCAAATGAAAATATGAAAAAAACTACTTACAGGACAGCAAAAAGGGATTGATGAATACCAGAGACACCCAGAAACACTAGAATGTGATCTCAATGTCTGGCTTTCAGCTGACTACAGCAAAACACCAACGGAAAGCTGAACTGTTACCAAGAGGGAAATGAAACTTGAATACATTTAAAACAAACAAACAGACTACAAATTCACGTACAGGAGCACGTGCCTTACAGGTAGGCTTCTGGACTTCAGCCTTTCCATTCCGGGCATTTCTGGTACAAAAATAAGTCCTTAACAACCACGTCATAAAACCAATTCTCCATCCTCCCGTAAAGGAGGACAAATCTCTGCACCAGTAGTGCTGCTACATTCACCTCAAAGGTGGCAACAGCTGCCTGGACACCATGCAAGAAAGCAAGCCGTGTCTGCTCAATGGCATTCTGCTATCTGAAGCGATGATATGTAACTATGGCATAAAAACTGCTTTCACACCTTTATGAGATAAATAGTACTTTCCCACCGCATTTTCAGCAAATGTCTACAACAGAGTTAATGTTTTCAGCATCTACACACAGAGAGTTTTACAGTGGACAAGAAAGCTACCTGGAAATAACCATACCGCTTAATTTTGTATTAGCTGTAAGCCAGCTTGCACGGAGAACCGACCAGCCTGCAGGGAAGAGGGTCATCTAAGTATGGTTTCTTGGCAATCTGCCCAATTCAGCCCCCCCCCGCCAAATGCCAAGTACTTTCAAGTTCACGGTTCAGATATGCCTTCAGCCCCACAGCATGATCTTTCTTGAAGAGGGGCTGGGCATGAACTTCAGAAGAAAGCCACCGCTTGAGCTGTGAGCAATCACAGAGAAGAAGATCCGTGAAGGTGCCAGCAGCTCAGGCTTCCGCCGTCCCCTCCAAAATAACCTGCCATCACACAGCTACCAGAGAAGCAAATCAACACTGGAAAAGCCTCTCTGCTTTTAAAAATCAGAAAGGCTGAAACAATTTGGAGCTATACAAATAAAAAAAGCTTCTTGTGTGCTGAGTACGTCAGCACGGGGAAAAAAAGGAAAGGAACACTGAAGAAAAATTAACTTCTCAGTTGAGGAAATGACTCAACATTTCGCACAAAGTCAAGATAGTCTCCACCTGACATTTTTCAAAGGTCAGTCACCCACAGATGGGAGATTGGGGGGAAGGTGGGGTTTTATTTACCACTGGATAGGTTTCTTCCAACACAGAGGACCCAAGCTGAGTAAAACTCAGCTGCTGTAAATCTAGAGCAATCCCACAGGAGTTATGTTCCTCTGGATGTCCACCAGAGCAATTGAGATAGGGGTCTTACCACGAACTGTTCACATTAGCCAATTAGTTACTAAAGTGAAAACGGGACATTTCAGTGGATGTCAGTGGGATGATGAAGTCAGGTAGCAGAAATAGAAATCAATTTGCCTAGATACATATTCCTGTTTTGTACTGTCATCTCTTTTTCAAATGTTTAACCTAGACATAGATAGAAGCGAAAAAAATGAAAGAATTTGTTTAAATGGTTATATTAAGTTAGCCTTCAAATCACTTATGGATTTATTTGGGTACAGTATGAAACGACACTGAAGTCTACACCGATCTATTCAACAATTCAGCACTTGCCAAGTATAACCTTTTCTTCCCCATATTCTCTCTTGGATGAACATTCTTCCCTCTGCACTTTCATATTAAAAGTGATAATACTTTGTGAAACTCAGTACAAACTTTGCGAAGGGCTTAGAGAACCCTGACTGTTCACAGGTACTAGTTATGAAAAATGCTGCTCCAGAAAGTTACTAGAATAATAATATAAAGATCAGCATTTTGAAGTAGATAAGGGTTCATCATGGAGAGTTTACTGGATTTCAAAATACTGCAAAATAAATTGTACCACTTCTCAACCTCCACCTCAACATTTCTGCAACAGTAACTGATACAAATAGAGAGAGCATAAATTTACAGCAAAAACTGCAGTCTTCCCTGAAGCTTTTAGTACCCTGTAAAATTAGTTTTCTTCTTGTGCCTATTTTATTGGTTTTGCTTAATTAACACTATCCAGAAGAAACTTCAAGGACATAACTGTCCTTAACCACTGGTTACGAGATATGCTTCATTTATTTTACAAGCGTAGTTGGCAAGGCAAAGCAAGAATGGGTTTCTAATCAAGAACCAGGATCTGAAGAGGCTAGTGTGAATAAAGGGAGAGAGAAAACATTATCTGGGTCACACCTACCTGAGCTGCAGTAGTGGAAAAGAAGTACGTGATGGACACACACCACCCAGCTGGGGTAATGCAATGGCTGGAGCCCCATTAGCCCCCTTTCCAACCTATTTTCTTTCCTTCTATTCCTCCCCCCGCTTCCTTTCAATAAATCGTATCGGCAGGGAAGCACAAAATTGTGAATGTTATCTCAAGTTAAAATGTTCTTTTGTTCCAAATCTGTTGCTCACCGGAAGACCAAAAAACATGCTTTTACTTCAGCTGACATATTACTGGACAAACCGTTGGTACAGCCAGTGCTCTGAACCACATCCTAAACCCAAAATGCTTTCTTTGCACACATGCCCTTTCAAACCTGACATTTTCTGTGTTGATTTTAGCTGCTTTATAGTTACCCAAGTGCTGAGGAGAGGAAGAAAACAACATGCACATACAAAAGGTCTGTTGATGGGCTCCCTCTTTTCTATTTTAAAGTTCAAAAGCGTATACATTATACATCTTTGCAGCTCTCTGGGGTTTCTACCGACTAAAGGATAGATTTTGCTGATCTGTTACTGCAGCTTCCAAAGTTGTGGCTCAGCAACCATACTTTCACACTTAGAAGTTTGGCAAGTGGCTTGGTGCCAGATAAACTAATGATCTAACAGCTTCCTAATATGCAGCAGGATGTTTTAATGAAAGTATGTCCACTACATATGTAAGGACAGATTATTTGCTGTAAACTCAGATAGACTTTGTTGGTCTTGCAGAGCTGACGGCTTTCTGAATCTCCCAAACAACATAATGTTTGGGTTGTGGAAAGTCTATTCTGGCATGTCATCATTTATCAAGAAACAAATTTTGCATTTCTTATTTCAAGAAATTTATTTTCCAAATAATATTGCTGAGACCTTTACTTGCTGAGTTTTTCTACAGTAAGTTCTATTTATTCATTTTTTAACAGATGAAGAAAGTCTCAACTTGAGTTCAGTGCACTTGAGAAGCTCAGTTAAGTCTGAACCATTCCTTTCGTAGACCAACCAAGTTATCTTGTATGAAGTTTTTAAAGAAATTTAAATTAGAACCTGAGATATGTTATTGGCTTGATGTCCAGAATGCTCTTAGGTTTATAAATAAAATGCTTACTTATTCATATAAAGGCATTTCAGGTTATTTGTAATTTACATTTATTTTGTATTATTAGGTACGGATACCTCCACATCTCCTACACTGAAGTCTAAGGACATATGTCATCCAAATTCTTTTTTCTCTAAATGCTGTTGCCATAGCCATTAAGGTGAGATGACTTCACTGGATATGGAACTGTTCAGACTCACACCACAGCTGATGAAAAAGACCCTTCTCTAAAGCGAATAAAGGTGGAGTCAAGCCTACTGCAAGCAGCCCTATGCAAAGCCAAGCTTCTTGTGGACCGTCATGATGAAGGCCCACTACTGTCCCTGGACCTCATCTTGCCTCTTTTCTTGTTCCCCGCATCACAGTTTTTCATAGCGTCTGGGAGTGGATTTTTCTTCATTCTTCAGCCAAGAGCATGTGTGTGTATAAGACAGGTGCCACAACACCTTTGCTTGAGGTACCAGACCTGCAAGGTAGAAAGAAGCCAAACCGCAAAATGAGATGCCAAAGTTTCCTCTACTAAGTTGGATGCTTCAGAAAGCTGCTTCAACCTACAAATCTCATACATGAGAGCCACTTGGAACTAACCAACAGGTAACACCTGGGAGAAGGGCATGCCTGGGGATCCTACCCATCACAGACTTCCCCTTGCTCTGGGTTGCCAGGAAGCACCTGCATCTACTCACCGCTCACTTCAGCTGATGGAGAAATCACTACCTCTGCAATGACTCCTTCAAATCACCAGGCAGACTTCACTCCTCCTTTTGAAAACGTGTCCAGAGGAAGATACCTAGTGATTTGAAGAAAAACTGCCTTGAGCTTCTGTCTCCTGGGTGAATGCTTTGATCCCTAGGGAAAAGATTAAATTGAGCAATAGCACTTTCCACTGTGCAGAAGTATCGTAACTGAAATCCTGCTCTTTTGATGTCAACGTTAAGTTTTGTCCTAGCATTTACACTTTAACCTCTAATACAATGCCTTCTCTGAGGGGGGGGGGGGGGGAAATATGTCACAGAAGTTGGTGGTCAGGACTGGCATTCATCAGGCCACCACTTGAAACACAGAGGAAAAATATTATGCTTGAAACCTAGAGACTGCTTCTGTAATTTATGCAGTGACTATTTCTTATACAAGAAGGCCTTGGAGTCAGTCCAACATTCACAACTTCCACATTTCCAGCTGAGTACCGTAATGACTGTACTCATTTTGTCCCCACACACCCTGAATTCTTACCTGTCCTCTTCTCTAATTAGCTCCCAACTGGCTGGATAAAAAGTGTCCACAGCATTGAGCTGTTAGAAAGGGGTTAAACCAAACACGAGTAAAACCAAAACAAAGTTAAACCCAATACCTGTATGTTCATTTAAGTAAGACTTGATAATGAAAACATTGACCATGCCGCAAGGAACTGCTGAGTATTTGAAAGAATATTTTCCTTGCATGGCCAGTATTGCGTTAGCAAAATACTGATAAAGAAAGCACTAAAGAGGACCCCAACAAGATGCTGTTCTCGTGGAGACAGCAGTTGCAAAACATCTTAGGACATTTACATGCTTCTTGTAACTGAAAGTAAATGAGATCAACCACAACACAGACCTGCTGATCTGATGATAGGACAGTTGTAATTGCCACTGTCGCTACATGCCTGGTTTGACTCACTGCACTTAGTAGTTTGACTTTTCTGATCACCCTAGAGGGAACGTTATTAGAATTTGTCCCTGCCAGTGAGGTGTTACCACACCTACAAATAAAGAAACACAATTAAAAGAAAGTTGAAGAGTCACTTTTCAATTGTATGTATTATTTGCGTGTACCAAACTCAAACAGTGATTATCTACTCTGGAAAGAGTTTCTGGACAGCTTTAATACAGCTAAACTCAGGACAAAAATGATGTCTCTTGCCAGCCTTTGGTAAAGTTTAAATGCACTGCGTACATTAGTTTGTCAGGAATACTGGAGTTAGAGTCCTGGAAAAAGTAAAGGAGCTCAGCGTAAGCTGCTAGACACACAGTACTTGAGAAAAACTGACCACTAACACGCCTGAAATAAATAGAAGATAATTGTGCAATTATTTTGGAAACCTTAGGCATCAATTTTTGTGTTTATCATTTCTAGGACACCTGCGTGTCTCCTACTCCCACCTCAATCCCCAAACACTGACAAGCTGCACTGACTTCAAGAGCTGGATCATCACATAGTGAAATCTGAACCGCTGCCAAGACGTACTTCATCATACATCAGAAAAAGCCCCTTGTTTTGTTCCTCTCACCACACAGAAAGACTACTTACCCAAGCTCCGCAAAGGAGTCTTTACGTTCCTTTTTTGGAGAGCAGTTCTCTGGCACATCCCAAGTTAATCCCTAAATTTGAAGTTGGTGAACTCTTAGCAACTGCTAAGAACAGAGTGAAGACCAGTTGTCAAGGCAGCATAACCGGATGAAATTAAGTGACTTTTGATAGACAAACTAATGATCCTGCCTCACTGTCAACTCAAGGTCCTGCGTTTTCTGGGAAAGACTCTTTGCTCTCCTTATTGTCAGCCAATCTAGCAAATTTCAGCTCCAAAAGTAACATTTTCGGGGAAAAGATGCAATGCCAAACATTCACCCGTGGCTCAAAAAGGAAGTATCCTTGTTATATACTTTACATGTCACAATTTTAGAAACTTTAATTTTAGGAAATAAAATAAATTCTGCAATTTTCCTAACTTTGTTTCACATTTATTAAGTCATTATTTCAGACTATTTGTGGGCACGTTTTAGATGATGTCTTTGTATCTGCCCATTCTGTATGGATTCTGACTCTGCGGCTGAAGAAAAGCACGAGCTTTCTGAGTTTTTCTCAAAGTCAGCTGAGGAGGGGAAGGGAGCAATTAACATAATTAGGAAGAGTACAAACTAGTCCAACTTTATTCTGTTGAGTCTTCTAAAAAAGAGTTCTGCAAATGAAAATGAACTAGGGTCACTGCTTCTGGGACAACTCAAAAACCTAATTAAATCAAAGCAAGGAATCCTACTTGACTTTGCTGAATACTTTACAAACAGATGGGGTGAATGAGACAAACAGAGTTGTTCTGTTCAGATGGGAGTAAATAGCTGAGGCAGCCAGGTGGAAATCAATGATTTACACTTCCAGCACTGGTCAAACGTCTTCCTCACCGAGCAGATTTACGAGGCCACAGGGTCTGAACTCCAGTACAGGATCAGTAAAGGTGATGACTATCTGTGAAACACATATTACACCTCCCTGATGCAGGAGGTCACTAAGCCTCTTGCCAGTGACTACTGGTTTGTTGAAAGGGGCTTAATTATTTTTTCCGTCTGTCTTTTTGTCTATCTGAACATGTACCCGCTGTCTTTGGCTCATTTCTTGCTCCTGCTCCCAGAAATCGCTCCACTTTATTTTGGACCTTGAATACAAGTTCTTTGAACTTATTTGAGGCTAGAACACCAGACAGTATTACTTCTTCATTTGTTGAAGCAGAAATAAAACTTCATTTTTGTTTTACTAAACTACCTCAGGTAGGTGTTTGTTGGAATGCAGTTCTGCTTTCCTGCCAATTATTGCAATGGCTTCTTGCCAGCCATCATTTTGAGACGTTAAATACTAGCTTCTAGATGAGCAGCAATGCTAAAGACAACAGAACATCACTCTAAAGAAAACAGGTGGCAGCATGAAAGGAAAGCAAAGATTTTCCTGTTTGGACAGTTGCCGACAAGTCCTGGCTAAGTAACTCCCTTATGAATACAAGGTAGGGTTTTGTCAAAATAGAAGTTTGTCAACATCTCAAAACCAGCACACTTTTCATCATGTCAAGGCTGACTTGGTGGAGAATAGCAGTGATATCCTGCATTACTTGTAGGCCTCAGATTGGGGCAGAATATGCAGCTAGGAGGAAGTGTCTGGGACAGAGACAGAAGTAGAGGATAAAGCAAGGTTGTAAAACTTGGTGATGTAATATCATAGAATAATTCAGGTTGGAAGTGACCTCAGCTGGTCACCTACACCAACCTCCTGCTCAAAACAGTGTCAATACTTTATTCAGACCACACTGCTCAGGGATTTGTCCAGTCAGCTTTTTAGTATCTCCAAGGATGGAGACCCCACAACCTTTCCAGGCAACTTGTGCCAGAGGTCATCTGTCCTCATGAAGAAAAAGCTTTTCCTTACCTCAGGTCTGAATCCGCCCTGTCCTAGTTCATGACCATAGTCTCTTGTTCTCCTGCTGTGCAACTCTGTAAAGACCCTGGCTCCATCTTCCCAGTGTGGGAAGGCTTCCTTCCCTTATAGGTGTGGGAAGGCTGCTCTTAGATCCCCCTAAAGTCTTCTCCAAACTGAACAAGCCCTAGTCCCTCAGCCTCTCCTCACAGGGCAAGTGTTCCTTCCCTGACCTATGTGGTGGTCTCCTGCTCTAGTTTATCAACATCCTTCTGGCAAGGCAGGGGCTAAACTGGACACAGTCTTGCAGACATGGTCTAACGAGTGCACCTTCCTTGGTGAGTAATGTTTAGTTGGGTGCAGGCAATGGACAAAGCAGGGTAAGATGGTCACAGTTACCAAGAGGTTTCAGGTTGAGCGGCTCACCCTGACAGGTGTGCAAAAGATGGGGAGCTATCAACTGATCCCGCAGGATTTTGTATTCTAAGAGCCTCCGTCTTTTGGAAACTGGGCATGGTGACAGATTTCCAGTTCGGCTGTGAGACATGTAGAGCAGAGCATGTGCTACTCCAAATCAGGCATCAAAAATCAGCTTTTTTACTCTGAATGGGGCTGGCACCGAGTCTGGTTTCCAGATGGTTTTCTGTTGTGTGTTTCTGTTGCTTAGAGGAACACAGCAAAATCAGAAGGGAAAGCCCTTCCCCACAGAGAAGCAAGAAATCAGGGAAACAGAAGTAAAAACGCAAAGAATAAGGAAATAATTAGTAAGTTAAGTCACTTCCTCCGTCACATTTTTCTCAAGTAAGGAACCAGCTGTGGAGGCTCTCACTTTTACGCCAAATGATTCAGTGTTCGACTCTCCTGTCTGTAGTAGCTTTGGCTGGCATTTTCCAGTCTTATTTATACAGTTAGATGCAAAGCAGCCAATTAACATGCTTGTTATTTCTTTATTAACAAACATGGTCTTTGAAAGGACAGATGCTCTTGTTTACTGTCCCCTCAGATTTCAATCAGTCTCCGTATTGGTGTTTGAGCTCTATGCTATACAAAGTCTGATTTCTTTTGCTCTTTATTTGCTTTTGATATTTATTTTTTCAAACTGCTTGATGCCTGTATTATGGTCTGTTTTATTTTTTTCCATATTTGGAAATGTTCCTTACAGCTCATTGATCTCAAATTCACTCATGAATATCATTAAAAGCCAATGGGAAAATTCAGTTTAAGAATTTGACCCCTGGAGTAACTCTGGCTTCTAAAAGACTCCCAGAACAGCTGAAGGGCACATACTTAATACAGTGGGGACATAACAAAGTTGACTTAAAGGACTGCTAACTACACTCACCTTTAACTATTTGACTATGTTCCATTTATTTATTGTATTACTACAATACTTACTTATTACCTAGCAAAAGACAACTCAAATACAATAGGGGATAATGTCAAATCAATAAACTGAAGTACAATATACAATCAAATGCCACTTTAACTCCAAGTTGTAGCACTACACTCTATTGTACTGCATACCTGTAGTATACAGGAGCACTCAATCAAGTGTTTAATTTTCATAGTTGCATACTTAAAAACGCATACGTAAGCACTCTGTACAACTGGGGCCATAATTGCTTATTTTATCTTATTTTCTAATTTTGTCTTTCAAAGAAAACAGTCGCAGGCTTAAGAGAGACCACCAGGACACAATAGGTACAAATACTCAACTTTCTAGTCTTAACCCTGAAGAGTAGCGAGTATTGTTGATTTCTACAGATATTGGGGAGAGCTGAAGTTATTTAGCAACTTAGAGGATCAAGCCCTATTAAAACTGCAGGAATGTGCAAGACTTCATCAGAAAAGTTTCTTTCACCAGGGAAATTTTCTCTTCCAACAGTAGACCTTTCCCTGACCTCCAATCTCCCATAACAGTCTGATATGCTGACACACATTCTTGTAGGTCTACTGTGCTGCCCTGGCCTAGGGCCCAGCCCTCAGAGGAGACCAAAAGAGCCATGATGCAGCAAGTCATGGAAAACAGGATTCCCTTTTCACCTCATAGCCTCCTGTCTGAGGGCAACCACAGGAGGCTGAGCCCGCAGCTCCCTGCTGCTGCTGAGAAGCAGTAGCTGGGAGAGAGGAATGGGGGCAGGAAGGCACGTTGCCCTTCTGCTGCTCTTGCAGAAGACCTTGCCTCTTGACCTTCAACCCACCTCATAAGTTTCCTCACTGCGTACCAACTTTTCCTTTCATCTTGCTGATGCAGAATTCAAGCTAGTAAGCTCTGCGAGCTTATTACTTTTCATGTCAACTACAACTTCCTCAGCTTGAAGCAGAAACCCAAGAATCTACAGGCCGTGATAGCCAAAAGGTCAAACCGCCTTTGTGCAGACATAAGCAGTGTATGGAGAGAGGGGCCAATTAACCTGTGCCCCTAACCCTGCAGAAGATAATGAACAAGTGTAACATTACTGCCAGCTGCACTGTAAAAAAGGCAACCGTGTGGTTGCAGTGGTAGGACCCTGTGGTGGTTTAATCCCAGCTGGCAGCTCTAGGAGCACGCAGCCGCTCACACAGTTCACCCCCTTGCCCCCAGAAGGGTAGGGAGAAGAGGGAGAAAAGGAGGGGAAAGGAAAGGGGGGAAAAACCTCATGGGTTGAGATAACGACAGTTTAACAGAACAACATCAGAAGAGGAAAATAGCAATAACAATATTAATAATAATAATGGTAAAAGAATATACAAGGCGCAAGTCACTCTCACCACCCAGTGAATCGGTACCATCCTGAGCAGCGATTGCTAGTACTGCACCTCCCCCGGCCAACCCCATTTATATACTAAGCATGACACCTCTGGTACAGAATATTCCACTGGCCATTCCGTCATTCTGTCTAGGCTCCTTCTCAGCTTCTGCGGGAAGCTGAAAATAGTCCTTGAAAATATAAACATCACCTGGCAATAACTACAACAATATGCATTAGTGACATTCCTTTCATACCAAATCTGAAACACAGCAACCACTAGAAAGAAAATTAACTCTGTCCCAGCTGAAACCAGGACAGACCTATGAAATACAAAGGGTGAGCAAGCAGCATTTAGAAGGGTAATTTAACTTTAATCATTGGTCAGAGATATGCAAAAGGCAGAAAAGGTATTTCAGGCTTTCCGCTGCCTTCACCACGCAGATGCCAGTATGGCAGTTAACCACCTTTTTGCACATGCCCTAGTACAAGGTGGACACAAGCGGAGCCACGTGGACATCAGCAGAGCACCGAGCAGTGTATCTGCTAGCCTGGGGTGCAGAAAGAGCAACAGACTCAAAAGCGGCTAGGGAGGGATGGTGGTGGAAAGGACCTAGTATTTCCTCTTATACTGTAGAGCCGATCCTGCCTGTTTGCCACACAGAAAGGGAGAGGGGTCAGAAATCTCCCCCAAACATCAGTATGCAATCTTTGGTGGTTTGCAGTCACGCATCATCAAATTCACACGGATAGACGCAGGTCTGAGTGAGGCTACGGCTTATTTCCGTGCAAGTTATCATACTGTGCACAGGATTTTGTAAGTGCAATTATAGTCTCTGACATCCTATCTAAAAAGAGTGGTCACCATAGTAACGCCTGAATCACATGGCACTGCACATCTGATACCAATCAATCTTGAAAACATCTTTTTAAAGAAACAGACTCCTGGAAAACTGCAGATGGAGGTTTCTTGTTGAGACTAAGAAGATGCTCTGTTATAACAAAAATGGAAACTGTACCTTATAATCTTCTCATTTGACTCTCCCTCTATACAATCCCATTCTCTATCTGCTTACAAAAGTGATGGAAAATAAAAAAGGGCAACAGTTCTGAGCTGAAAAGAGTGACAAACCACCAAATACAGCTGGCATGTAAATGATACCTTGCATTTTCCCCCCCAGAGCATAAACTGTGACTTCTGAGAATACGCCATGCTCTGGTTGCTGAAACACAACAGAAACATGCCCACCATGGTGCCTCTCCACCTTCCCAGGACATCACATTTCCCACCAAATGTTAAAAAAAAAAAAACAACAACAACAACAACAAAAACCACAACAGAAATTACATCAGCTACTTTCTCCCCTTTTGCTTTCCCAGTCTGCAATTTAATTTAGTTGATTAGAGTTGTGTTCCTCTGTGTGGGTAAAAGAAGAAGAGGATGTTTAAGGAAAGGATGTTTGTACGTAGCTTGGCACCATGGCTTTCTTAAGTGCATTCTGCCACCTGCCCTCCAGACACATCCAGCAGCCAAAGAGCTGATGAAGTTCCTATATGACTCTGGGGGTTTTGGTGAGTTGCTTTTATTTACAGCTCAGCTTCACTCTAGCAGCCTTTGGGCAATCTGTGCCTGCTCCTCGACCTGTTTCAACAGCCTGCTGCCTCTAGTCATCCTAGCAAGGACACGGCTACGGGTTGATGAAAATAATCCTAGCAAATAACTCATGCACAAAGTTCAATCAGGTTCAGCAGTATTCCCAAGATAGTGTCGATATTTCCTCTTTGATTCTATCCCAAATTATCACTACTTTCGTTATTTGAAAGACTGCTACTTCTTAATTTTCCTTTGAAAAGGACTGTTCCTGTTCAGATGGCTTCAGTCTTTGTCATCTTCCATTCCATCTAGATTTCATTTTTCAAATAAGTCATAGCTATAATCATTTATTCTGACATTGCCTCTCCTTTATTCCATGTGACTTCAGAACAGGAGAGCCACTGAATTTGCGAGTGCCATTGACTGACAAAAGTTGGACATCCAACTGCCATAATGCTTATAACAAATTTGCTTAGAAGTTCTTTGAGCATCCTGGAGATGAGTGTAAAAACAAGAGGAGTAGACACTGTGTGTGTCTAAGGAGGTAACGAGACGCCCTTTACTAAGCTTGCTGAAGGCACTAGAACCTGCTCACCTCCTCTTGCCATTCCTTCATTGCTGACCCCCCAGAACAGGTTATGTGCACGTGAACAGCTACCGCAGGTTGTACTGTCTGTAACACCAGTGATCACGGAGTCCTATTACACATAACAAAGATGGGCTTCAAACCTACTTTCACAGAGTCTGGAAGTCAAATTTATTCAGCGGCACTTCTGAGGTGTGCCTCACAGCAAATGGCATTATAGTTCAACAGGGCAACAGACCCCCACCACAGAAAGGTAAAGTTCCAAAATCAAAATGAAGGTGTCACTGACAGTTTATTGAGTTTTAAGCTATGCCCGGGCCCAGTTATGGTTTTCAAACTGCATAGAATCGATATCAAAAGAGATCCATTGATTTTGGGAAGGATCAGAGACCATATTTCGATTACATCCAGTATCTTTTGCAAAGGTAAGTAGCAAGGGAAGATCAGGCAAGGGCAAGTGAGTTGTTATAGCAATTGAGAAAAAGCTGCCTGTGGCCTCCTGGGCTTTATCAGCCTGTAGGAAAGAACTCAAAACCCCACCCTTCCCAAATCCTTAGTTTAAAGACAACAACGTAATCCACGTGGTGAAACACAAGACCAGTCTACCCTTGCCGTGAAAGAGCTTTGTCATAAATAACTAATTAACCATACAGTTCAACCAGGAAGGCGTTCGGACACAGGCACTCGGGAAAAACCCCAGTTAAGGAACAGAATATCACGTTATAATTGCCACTGGAAAATGATGATTCGTTTGTTTTCCATATCCATTTACAAATTAAGGGTCATCATTAAAAAAAAAAAAAAAAGCAGTGAGGGTCAAAAACTTCATGAACGTTTTCAGTACCTTCTCTAGCAGGTCTTCATATGCTTTTGCTGACAGTAAGATCACAAATCTTTCACCTTTATGCCGCTGACTCAGCAATGCTGTAGAAGCTGTCAGTACTGCAAGTTTTGAAATGTGTGCTGAACTGATGCTTTCTGTTAAGGTTGCCTTCCTTTACTATTGTCCTTATGTGTATGAACTTCAAATACCAAATAGCGGACTGTGGACATGGCTGGGTTTGGGTTTTTTTTTAGTGGCCCCTTAGGAATACAACCTTTATGTAAACACATCTCCACTGTGACTCTTTTTTATCCCCGGATGCTGTACAGTAGAAATAACTAATAAATAGCTTGCTAAAGAGTTTATACAAGTACAAACACAAAACCACTAGATTTGATAATATATTTTCCTTTTATACTAGTGTAAAATTGTAGTGAAATAAAATCAGCATGCTAAAAATTTGCCCCATAAAAAACAAACACAATCAGAACAGAAGAACAAACCAACCCAGTCATAAAGTCTGTGTTCCAAGTTCCCCTTTCAAATTCAGACTTGCATCCCTGGCTCCTGCGGTAAAAAATGTTTTTTCCCTAGTCCAGTTCTCATTTCTGAGTGTCAGTACTATTGCCTAGAAACATTTGATAGGCTTTTTTTCCCTCCTCTTTTTCTGTCTCAGAGAAGAGCAAAAAGCAAAGATAAAGCCTGGATTCTCTGACCGGATTTGTCTTCATACTGTGATTGATGAGGCTGACGCTGTACTGAATTTAAACTTGAAAATGTCAAAAACAACATCCCTCTGAAGCAGAGAAAGAAGAGTACCGACTCAGCCCACTGCTGTACGTGGCATAGTCTGAAGTTGCTTGAATGGGCTCCAAAACATTTGAGGACAGAGGCCTGTCTCCTAAGAGAGGATTTATGGGATTCATTTACCTGGAATTTAGACCGAAAGACCGCTAGTTTCTAGCCGTGAAATGTAAAAGGAATTGCTACCTGCTGCAGCTCAGCGCTCCCCGTCTCCAGCTGCATCAGGGAAGGATTTCAGCCACACGTCCCCGGCGAGAGCCACCTCCCCCAGTGAACAGGAGAGGGGCAAGTCACAGGAGAGGACGCAGCTCCCTGCCAACCCGCGTACAAAGCTCCCTTTGTCGCCCGAGACTCCAGCTAAGAGGATGTGTGCGCCTTACCCTCACCCGTGGCTGCTCCCCACCCGTGAAACACATGAACAGAGGCATTGTGCTGAAGCCTCTGGCTAGCTGGATGGTGAAACAAGGGGCATGCCCAGCCCACCCTGGGGTGGGGGCATCCCTTCTTATAGGGCATGAGTCTTTCTTCAGATCTGGGGTGCACACAGTTTAGGAGTCTGCCTCCCCACCCCATCCTCACTTCTGTCTGCGCTCAAATAATTTGACCGATTCGGAGTAAAATGAAACTTCTGGGGGATTCGAATGTGACTTCTACTGAGAGCTGTTAAATGACACATACTTTTGAGCATGGTCTTAAGGACCCAGATGTCTGATGTACGCATCATAGAAAGTGATGGCAAATAGCAGTGCACTCTCCAGCTGCTCACCTGCCACTGTGTTCCCAAGGTAGCCATGCCTTTCCCAATCATTCTTATGATTAAAATGTAAAAAGCAACTGGCACGTCAACACAGAAGAAATAAATGGCATCTTATAGCTGCTCTTTTGACTTTTCCTCACATTCTGTTTGCAGTAAAGGCATAACCACTCCTGAGTCCTGCTTGTTTTGGAATGAGGGGTGAAGGCACCTCCAAACGCCACCCAAGTGCATCTGCTCCTTGTCCATACCATGGACTGCAGAAAGGTAACCAAAGGAGACAGCTCTGTCCCATCACACACAGAAAGAGGTAGCCTACAGACACTGATGAAGAAGGCCTTTTTATACATGGAGGCCCCCACAATTAGGCTCTTGACGTACTTACCATTTGCCTCATTCTGCCTTCAGGCGAGTTTGCATCTTTCTTAGGAGCAGCCTCCGAAGCGCTGACCTCTGCTCAAAGGCATTTTATGCCAACTATTGAAATGAACAGGCTTACTGGCCCACTACAGCTCTACTGCAGGGGAGGGACCAGAACTTCAGCCTAGGGACAACCCATTCTCCTTAGGGTTCCTGTCTACTCCCATGTCTGCAACTACAGCATCGCTTTGGTTGTAAGATGCCAACTTATTCTTTCTTCTGAAACACGTCGATATGGCATCAGTTTAGACTGTGCAGTGCTTTTATAGGACATCTTCAACGTGTACGCAGAGAGGCTTTAGAGATTCCCCTGTCCTTTTTGTGAGGGGTTTAGACACGATCTCTCTAATGAAAAAATCCTTTATTACAACTCCTCCTGGGTCCAGTACAATTATATTGACCTAGATGACTGCTCCCCTCTTCAATGTGGTGCCTATACAGTCCTTGGAGGCTTTGAAGCAAAAAAAATCTATATTAAAGATATATTAAAAATAGTATCTATATTAAAGAAATAAAGATGTGGAGTTAGCATGGATTGAATACTTGATCCAACTCATGCTGATGCCAGGGGGAGCATTTCTAGGATCTCAGATGAAGGACAGGACTAAAAGAGGGGGATTTTGTATAGGCTTAAACTAGCAGCGAGGAATTCTGCCTTCTGTGAAGCATCTTTGAACCCTGGGAGGATGCACAATGACTTAATCCTCCTCACACAGCCTATGCTGAACATGAAGGATATTGGCAGGCATGATTTCCACATTGTAAACTCATATTTGAGGAGTTTATCTTTCAAAAATGGATGGAGTTATCAATTTGCACATTTTTACCATCCCCAGACACAGAGATATGTGGGCTCCACAGCTGAACAGATAAAGGAGGTGAATTTAATTTTTGATCCCATGTTGTAAACTATTAAGCTACACAACTTGGGTCATGAGCATTATCTGCAGTGAAATATGTGAAAAACAACACATTTCATTAGTTCTTTTATCAAGTTTAAAAAATGTCTATAGCTGATCAATCTTACACTTAAGCCACATCTACTTACCATTGTAGCTCTTCACCAGTAACGTGCGTAAGCAAGGGCTTTCTACTACTTTCAAAAGAAATTTCACAAATACAGAGAGAAAAAAAGCCTTTTCCATACCCAGTGTTATTAATACTTGTTGATAAGCATTTCAAACTCAAAATCTGTTCTAAACATTCAGGAATGAGCACCCCAAAGAAGCTTGTTTTCAACAACAGAGAAATGCTTCAGAAACAAGTCTGTCTATATTAATGAGGCCTAATTAAGCATCTTTCCCTTGACAGTCCTGTCTGTGAGTACCTACTGAATTACTTACTGATTTGCAGAACTGCTGACACGTGCACTTCTCACGTGGGATCTCTGAGAACTTAAGTTAAATGATACAGTGTCAAAATCATCTACTGTAATTAGGCTTTAGTTTTTACTACACGAGTTTAGAAGTTTTGTTAATATATATTATCATCAGATCTTCAAAGACAACATGAAGGAGCCCTGCTCTCCTCATTAGGATCTTAAAACACCGGGACTGTTTCTGTTTCTTCCAGAGCTGTGACTAGTTCCTGTTTCATTCCCTTCTGGGACATCTCAATGTACACCTTCTGAAAGCAAAAGTGTAGGTAGATGATCTGAAGGGTGTTCACTGCACACAACACCCTTTCTCACCTCAGTATTTCTTTGTGTGCTGAGATGCACGTGAGCAATACTTCTGCCTTCAAACCCACTTAACCCTGCAAAGCACTGGCAACATCCCTGCGAACCTAAACTGGACCAGAAAGCAATGGCTACAGATGGGGGAAGGACAAGGAGACAATCAGCTGGCAGATTGTCACACCAGCTGGCAGAGGGCGATGAGGAGGTAGCGGTGACATCCAAAAGAAAGATGAATTATGGCAGCAGTGGACCTTGGCTTTGAGAAGACTGGGGTTATCATTCTGGATGTCCTGTCCCGTGGCCAGGATCTCTGTCAGAAACCAATACCCTGCAAAGAAAACCCATTCTTTTCTGGACACGCAAGCAGTGGAACAGCACACCAAGGCTTCTAGTCCAGTCTTTGCTGCCTGATGCTGTGGTGAGGCAGAACATCAAGCTTCTAACAAAGTGAAGACCACAAAAGACATTTTCAGTTTTGATTTCCACCCCCAGAAGCTGGAGCGTGAGACCACCTCCAACTAGCCCCACAGCAATCCCCTGCAGAGGTGAAGGACTAGTCCCTCCTGTGGCAAGGAAAAGTCAAACGTGCCTGCCGATTTTGGAGAGGTAGAAAGCAGAATCTGAAAGTGGAAAATTACAAGGGTATTTTGGGCTAATAAGACATTACAGTTTCCCAATGAAATGGGAAAGGATCCTATTAACTGTTCATTCAGTTTAGGTTTTTGATTTCAAAGAAGCATTAGAGAATGAAAAAGCACTCTAAAGATTGAAAGAGCTCAATCAGAAAAGAACATAAGATTATCAATTTTTGTCTTCCTATTGAAACCGTGTGACCCCTCCACTTGTGCTGAACTCTTGCTTGAATGGTAAAATGGGAAGCCTCACAGCGCACAAAGAGATGAACACACAGGTTTTTCCGTATTGATCATCTCTGAAGCCCAGCAACTCTCCGCTGGTGGCGGCAGAGGCAGCCCTGCAGTGCTGCAGGTTGCCCTTCTGAAAGGGCAGCAACAGGAGCAATCAATTCCTAAAGCGGTGCTCTTTAAAGCAAGGTGATGCTGAGGAAATGTAAAAGCTAAATGCCCCAAAGAAACACCACCTGCTCTCCTGCCTGCAGAGACGTGCCTTACATTGGGCAGTCAGGACACGACATAACTGCCATAAATAAAGCTATCCGCATAGCTGTGAGAGAGGAAGTCAGCACTTCCAAAACTAAATCCCTCTTAAAAAATATATATTAATAGAAGGAAAAGGATGTCAGAAGCCCAGACCCACCCTAGCAGCAGCTTGTGGTCACTTGCCAATGTTCAGCAACCTGCTGGCACACCAGGGCTTGATAAAAGTTGAATGGCATTTGGAGGTGCGGGGAAGGCGGTGCCAGGGAAGCCAATAAAGCATATCTGATCCCAAAAGAGGTGGAGAGGAACGGCACAGGCAGAAAAAGGTTTTCTTCAGTCAGTGTTGTTGCACGATGCAGGCCGGACACAGCTGCAGCCCGAGGGGTTCCCTGAGGGTTAGGATTGCACCTCTTAGCTCTCCCTGGAACAACAGCATCTCTGCCAAGAGCAGGAGAGGGAAAGCATGAACCATTAAACCCCAGCCCTAACCTCTGCATACCCCATTATAGCTTCATCCATCAAACAGGATTTTTACAAGTGCTTTGCAATACCCCCTGCAAGACTCCTTGGTGCTACCAGTAGGGGAATGCAATTTTACACATCGTGAAAACACAGTATTTATATTTGCATGTAGCAAATAAAAAAATAAAAAATATGTATAACCGATGTCAATGGCAATAGGATGATAAGCCTGAAGCCTGGATGATAGTCTTGAAGGGAAGCAAGTGTGTTTGAAAACTACTGTCCTATATCCAGAGTCACTCTCGACTCCACCATTCATTTTCCCCTCCCCAATTTCATGTCACTTTATCATCACACTTTCTCCTCCCTTTCCACCACCCAAACTGTTCTGCACAAGGACCTACTGCATTTGTTAGCACAAGAGTCTCCATCGTGCAGCCTCTACAGTCGCATTTGCTGACATTTCTTTAAACCTAACAGACTGTGACTGACCACATGTTTTTCCACATCTGGCATCACCGAGATCAAACATGAAACAGAACAATGGAAGGAAGCCTTGGCACACTGTGCGTCCGAGGATGTCACATTGATGAGAACTGAAGGTAACGTCCGGATTCAGTGTGCTGTGAAACCAAACCTCAGGCAATCTGGTGGTGTTCTTGCTCTTCTCTCTGCTATGTGTACCGCTTAAATGATAGGAGACTACTTATGCAGCTTTCAGCAGCCTGTAAGCGAACAGAGTTCTGATGTTAATTCACCAGGTATTATTCCTGGTCCGTCTCTCTCTCAGGTATGCACGGCAACAGCATTCCCTCTGTTCATTCCAGGAATGAAATCTTCCCTTTACCCATATCCAGAAAAAGGACGAATGCACTGGCTTATTCTGATCACAGTTCTCATGTCAACGCTCTACACAAGGGTATGTTCGGGCCACATATCAATCAACCATGCAGCTTTACAGCGACAAGCAGGCAGCCCTACAGATTTTTATTTGCCCTTGTTATGGAGGACAACACCAAAGAAAAAGCAGAGCAAGTGCACCACTGTACATCTGAGAGGCTAATGTTGCTGGGCACAATTTATAACAGATATTCTGAATTATGTCAGAAGCCAAATTCACCCTCATCTACCCTCAAGCTCAACAAGGCAGACCCTACCCTTCGAGTCCTGGGTGATCCATTCCTTAAGGCCTTGATGAGCTGTGGGTCTAAGCTGCCTAGAAGTACCTCTTAAGACAGGAAACTTCCTGAAATAGCTGCAAAAAAGTTCTTCTAAAGATGCTCTGCTTCCAAAGAAATGCACAAAACCCCAGTAGAAATAGTGCTGCATAGGGTAGAATACATCTCACAGAAATGAAGGAGCACATGGCATAGTCCTCAAGATTTCGTGTATTCAGCCAAGTTCCTTTCAGGGTTTTATTCAACATCAGAAAAATATTCATGCATAGCAATTCAAGCATGCCCATTCCCACATTTTCTTCCCAGAAAGGGTTATCAAACACCAGAACAGGGTGCCCAGGGAAGTGGTAGAATCGCCATCCCTGGAGGTATTTAAAAGATGGGTAAATGTGGTGCTTAGGGACATGGTTTAGTGGTGGTTTTGGTAGTGTTAGGTTGATGGTTGGACACGATGATCTTCAAGGTACCTTCCAACCTAGATGATTCTATTCTATTCGATTCTATTCTATTCGATTCGATTCGATTCTAAAGGACGTCCAAGCTCCACAGCCAACTTCTCGTACAATGTGCTTTCTCTTACTACTTTTCCTCAGTGATTTTTTTTTGCTTCTCCAAAGAATTCTGAGGGCAGCATGAAGGAGAAGAGACAGCAGGTATTTATTTAGCAGTAGTATCATGTCTGTTAAAAGCACAAAATCTACCCTGCCACAAATACCACTGGTCAGGGGGTTGTGCCTAATGCTCAGGATCATTCTACCACGCGATCTTCTTAGGATGCATCAGTCAGCCAGTCCTACGCTGTCCTCTCAGCTTTTGTGTTCAATTAATTTCATGAGCTAGTATTTGATTCTTGAGATGTATGTTTTGAACACATCTGGGAGCTGACTGTCAAAATACTCTCTCTCTATATATATATGAAAATTACATCTGGATGAAGAAAAAGGAACATCTACAAACAAACAAACTACTCTTCTGGAATTGTGGTCTTTCAATCACAGAATTGGAGGTTGAAAAATGGTACTAGATAGCAGGAACTGACACAGACAAAGTAACTTAGTCAAAGGAGAATGAGCTGCAAGTTCACACAAAGTCCTTTACCAGTGCAAGTGGAAATTTTATCTGAAACTGTAAATGACTATAAAAAGAAAAATCAAAGTCAGGATATACCAATAGCCTTCCCGAGATTACATGCAGCAAGAAAATATGCTGAACCTACATATCCAGGAAAGCTGCAGAGTGTGGTTTCAGGTTGCTTACTAAGTGACCTGAAATAGTTCAATGCACCCGGAGTAGTTCAGTGGCTGTAGAGAAAAACAAATCGAGTGAAACAACAGTGCCCAGTCGATGCGATGGTGAAACATTTGCGTTGTGCAGCATGTCTTACCTACGTGCCAATAAATGTTTCTGGGATCGTAAACTTTTTCACAAACAATGAATTTCCATTATCATCCGCTTGGCACAACTGAGTCAGTTTGCCTCATTAGAAGAACATAAACTTCTCAGTCTTTCAAGAAACTTTCCCGGTAAAATCGTTTGTTCTACGTTTTGAAGGCTTCACCTCACAACTCAGAAGGTAACATTTTTCCATTTTAGCGAGGACAAGCTGGAGATCCATGAAAAAACCCGCCCCTACCTCACAGATCCCCAGCTGAAGGATGGCCTCCAGCCACAGGGGAACAACTCCAATGCAGGATGCCCCATAACCAACTGGGAGGAGCATCACCACCAAACTACAGCATGGAGGGATCTGTGGGGTGCCACAACCTAGACCCCGGCACAGATCAGCTCTGACAGCCAGATGTGGTTCATCAGCAGGCTGGAGAAAAGGCTGAAGAACGGTGCAGCGACTGAAGCCACAAATGGCCACGAAACCATCAAGACGAGGTGGAGGTGTGAGGCTGAAGCCAATGGTGTGATTGCTCAATAGATGCGATACTACAAGCAGCAGACAAAGAGCTGCAGATCTTTCTCCCCTTTCCCATGTCCCATGCTCTTGGGTGTGGAGAAGAAGGTACTTGCTTCACTGCTGGGAGGTACTGCTATGCTGCACACCAACTTCTGGGATTTGTTGGAAGACCATTCTGGATTAATTGGATAGCTGCCCTCATTATTCCATGCCAGAGAAACAAACACAAATTAAAAATGAGGGTCACATAGTAAAAATGCTGTTCCAAAATCAAGGTGTGAAAGATAAAGAGTTTATATTAATTCCTGAATTAGAAGTAATCAGTTTGGTGACGTAGTCGAAAAGCTCTTTTGATCTGTTTGGGTTTTTGCTTTTTGGTTGGTTGCTTTAATCTGAACCATCCATCACATCAATCTAAAGCTCCGTACAATTCCTTCATTATCTAGTAGTAGCCACCGCTGATTCAAAGGAAGGATTAGGAACAAATCTGTGCTACCCCAGATTCATTAAAACTGCAAATTAGTAGATGGGAATAGGGCAGGTGCATCTGATCACTAAAATGAGCTTTCCTACAGATTTCTGTTTGATTACCAGTATCTTTTCGGGTTATACGGATCCACTGGTACACCGTAACATCAGAGCTCTTCCTAAATTGTGGAGACGAGAATAAGACAGTTTTTACCACCAAAACAGGAGAAGCCTCTCAAAGTGCAATTCAGTACTGCATATACAGTGCAAAATATTCTAAAACCATCAGTACAATTTCACTCTTCTGAATAGTGAAGACACTTTAATAAACCCTATTAAACCCAAGAGTCAATACCAGTCCCAGGATTAAACTGTTGAATACGGAGCAGTATTTCCATAGAAAATTTATGACCAGAGGAAATGTTCTAGCCTTGGTATTTTTATAGCATCTATTCATTTTTTAATGGGGGGGGGGGGGTGGGGGGTGAAGATCCAAGACTTCAAAGGCTATTCAAAGTGCCCTCTACCTTGAAGGACGAAAGTAACCTGCATCGGGACACATGCCGCAGATCCTGAAACGTGAGATTACAACTGGGTACAACCGCTGTCGCCAAGGCATATTCATTTAGTCAGCCACGTTCTCCTCAATAGACCACGGAAGTTCCTGCAAGGTCTCATCAGATTCATCCTGTCCATTCTGGTTATAAAACCAAACCACCCCGACCTTTTATTTCACTCCTCTGCTTACTGCCATCGACGCCCATTGTCAAAGCCACCACGCACAGCCCCAAGGCCACACGTCAAGCAGCAAGGGGTCCTCAAGCTCCTTCCACGCGCCCCAGACCTTGCTCCACGGGTTCGTCACCCCAGCTCTGCCCCCTCCCACGGGCGGCTGCCTCTCCCACGGCGTTCAAGTGAACATCCCGCAAACTCAGCACCCCAGACGAGAAATACAGACAGTTCCTGAGCTATGTTATGGAGATTTATTACTAAAAGCAGCATGATCTGACCAAAAAAAAAAAAAATTAACTGTTATTTTTGTTCCTCTAATTTAGAAAATGAGGGTGCAATTTCCTCCAGAAAGCAGATGCCACAGAGTTAGCGGTGGGTTTTTCCTGGTGTTTAGTTCACAGTTTAAACATTCAAATTGGAGTCTCAATAAGTGTTTGTTGAATGTTTAGCACAGTTAAGCTCTATTTTTATCTAGAGAAGTAGCATTTCAGATGTCGCAGTTCACCAACAAATGCTGAGCACCATGTTCGTGCAGGGTGGCATTTCTCCTAGGAACTACAACTCCGGAGCTGTTACTGGAAATGCTGCCTTCTCCGGAGCAGCAGCTTTCCCCCCGAAACATAATTAACTATATAATACACCACTGCAACCCCTCTGCAGCGTCCATTTGCAAACAAACTGGTGCTTATCTCTGTCAGATCCCAACATCGCTCTCTCCTCAGCTTCCCTTCCTCCTCCCCCTCCCTCCCTAAATTCAGTAACAACTATACAGGAAAAAGTGTGAAGACACTTTCTGAAAAGATGTAAAATGGAGAACAGAGTGTCTGCTATGTTCCTCACTCAACATAAGCCTATCTGCCTTTTACACAGTCCATATGCTTATTTTCCTAACAATTTTTGAAGCTCCCATACTGATACCAGACATGACCATGCTGCAATATTCCTCTCTCAGCTTCAGGTTGGTTTTTTTTTCCCCCCCGAGGATTCGCTCCTCTGAACAAACCCAGAACGGATCCAGCCGCTCCCAGGTTAGGTACTGGCTGTGCTGGCACTGTGCAAGCGCAGCTCTAACACCACTGAGCTGTTTTTAGCTCCCGTGCTGCCTGAGGCTGAGCATCTTCCCCCTCCCTCATCACATCCCATTTAGTGATGAGCCATCTTTCCTCATGCTCTTTAACGCGACGCTCTCTCTTACAAGATCGAGCCTTAAAAAGGTCTCCATCAAAAGAGCGTATCTCTATGCGCGCCCTATCAAGGCCTTTGTCCCAAAACACAGGAGAGGTCAACACGGACACCGCAAAATCAGAACTACATCTTATCCCGCACATATTTTGTTCGGCTGTCTATATTGGCTCGTCGAATGATGGAGCAGTTCAGGCTGGCACGGAGGGAATGGAGCCAGATCCCCCTGCCAGCTCCTGGTAAGACATCTGAAAAGACGTCCCTATTTTGGGAGAAGTTTAATTTCAAACGGTAATTACATCCTACCTTCAATGGGCTCCTGCCTGTCTAAGCCTAAACTGCTGGACTGTCCCACTTGTCACAGACACAACCAACCGATCCGCTGCCATCTATACGTCAAATGTGACTCCCGTCAGATGGGCGCTCGGGCTGTCAGCCCCGCTTTTCTTCCTCTATGAAATACTGACATTGGAGAGTCTTAACAAGGAAACTGAGATTATGGGAAACATCCGTCGCTCCAGAGACGGCAGCGCCGGCAGTTATCTCTGCTCTCCAGTTCTCAACCAGGAATAGAGCAGGAACAAATGCATTCAATCCTTCCCCGAATGGTAGCCCTTACAGAAAGGTCTAAGCTGGAAATCCCAGCTTTTTGGTGGCTTTAATCCAATGGAACAGCATCAGGGGGAGAGGAAGGGAAGTGGTGGTGGGGAAAGGCTGTGCCATCCAAAATTTTAATTGACCTTTTTTTAATCTGCTTTGACTCAGCTCTGATCTTACACACTTTTTCCTGAAAAGGTACAGAAATGAGGCCAAGATAAAGATTTAAATAAATAAATTACCATTCCCCTTCAAAACGTATGCTTAAAAACTTACACAGTTAAAATATTTATAGTAAGAACTGATCAAACAATTAAGCATACTTCAAAAGTTCCCTTTTTTAAAAAGGTACATCTCTGAATCTCCTCTTTCAGTTCTTCCAGACTATAAATCTTTATCTAATTTTAAGCAACAGAACTCCAGGTTCTAGGTTTTACAGAAATCTGAAGAACAAGCAACTTTTAAGATCATTATGGTGTGAAGTTTTAATTGATTTTTTTTTTTGGTAGTCAGAATCAAAATGCAGATATCACTCCACGTGGACTCGCAAAATAGGTCAGCTGTGTATATTTGTTCAGCTTTCTCCTACGCTCTTTAGACACTTCACCAATTACTACTTCTCTCTAAAGCGGCGACCAAATTTGTTTGTTCTCTCTTTATATGACATAATTTAACTCTACAAAGGATGGCTTGTTAGCCAGTCACTTAATTAACACAGTGAATATACAGCTGAATGTCTGACTATATTCATTCAAGATAGCTAAGTTTCTGTAATAACATTCAATTTGCACGGTCAGATGCACGAATTGTTACAGTTCGCTCAAAACAAGAAATTGTCTCTACTTAAATGTGATTATAGCAAGCAGGTTTCCATTTGGAATTATTTTAATAATCAGTAAATGTAAATGAATTAGTATCATGAATTAATATTTGTTTCTTTTTCTTTCAAAACTTGTTAGAACAGAAACAATACGCTGACTCGATTGGGAAATCTGTTTGAGAAACACGTCATCCCATTTATTCTGTTTTACTTTTGTTACTTCCAGCTACCTGTAAGTAGTAAGAACCTGGGAGGAGAGAAGGAACGTGAAAGCCCGTTAGCCCACTAATAAAAGGAACTGTGTGGACAGCGTGTACACTTTCTTCAAACTGTAAGTGATAAAACTACAAATTCAGATCAGAAAAACCTAGCATTGCCTTTTCAGTAAGCCTTCTTCCTAAAGGCATCGTGCTCTGGCTCTGAACGCTCCGAAGGCACTGTACGGCTTGCACGTTCAAGTGGAGAGCTTCCAGCCACATCAGTAACAGGATGCTGCCGTTCGTAATCGGCTGAGATTTATTTTTATTCGGTTCAGTTCCTTCCACAATTCTAGCTTTTCCAACAAACAAATGCAAGTTCAAGGGGAAAGAAAACAAACATTCCTCCAACTCTCACACGCTCATCTTCTCAAGCTTTTTTAAGCTCTCCGAGGTAAACAGCAAGCACTTTTAGTGACAGTTTCTGAGTAATGACGAGGAAGAGCGAGGAGGTGGTTGAAAGCACCACTGGCTTCTTAATGCAAACTCTTTTATACTACTCAGGGAACACATGTTCAATCACTGCTTGTGAAACAGCTTTGACAATCCAGAGAGGAGCTTTTTGCTTGATGTTTGTTTAGTGAGATTATTATTTTGGAGGCAATTGCTTTTATTTTACTTTTTTCCCCCCTTTTTTTTTGTTAAACAAAAGCAACCCACAATCTTAAAAACATGTTAGTGAGTGGCTGTCTTCTCTGGAGATTTCATTATCATGAGGTTTCACTGCACTCCAGCTCCTCCGAGAAGACATTTAAAGAGAACCTAAGAAGGCAGTGCAGAATTTTTAATACCTGAGCCACCCAAGAAAAACAAGTGAGACATATTAGAAGAACCCCATCCCCACTGAGGGACCTTTCTTCGAAACTTCAAAACCATGCCATTGCACGTGATGCCTACTTTCAAGAAAGCAATAGGACTAGTGTTTCATTTTTGAAAACATTAACACTTAAGCAAAACATGTTTACAGAAACATGTTTACAGAAATCCCTGCATATTTATGGTACTATCTTGTGCCTTGGAGAAAGCTCTTCTTAGTGAACAAACACAGCAGTAAACTGAATTAAACTTGAAGCCTGAAAGACAGCACATGCTGCACACTTACAAATGATTTTACATCATTGAATTTAAGCATATTTAAAACAGATTATATTAGCAAGATATTTAAGGCAGGGACTGCAACAGCTACGCTTTTGTAAGCATCTGTTTGTTAATTCTTATTCAAGGTACTGTCACTGGCCTTCTTTTAATCTGGGAAATAAGGGTTCCCTGCTATATTTTTCATGCATAGACGGTAACAAGAACTCCACAGAAACTTTTCAGAGGCTCAGCTTTGAACTTGGGGTGACTGGGTCGTGGGATGACTCAGGCAGGACGGGAGCTCGGGAGGTCCCTGGTCCGTCCCTGCTGCAGCAGGCTCAGTGCCGGGGTCAGCCGGGGCTGCTCAGGGCTGTGTCCCACCGGGGCTGGAAACCCCCCGGCCAGAGCGGCACAGCCCCCGGGGGCAGCCTGCGCCTCTGCCCCGCTGCCCCCGGGGAACAGCCCTTTCCTCGGTCCCGTCTCAACCTCTCCTGCTTGGTCCAGTCAATGTCCCTTGTCTCTCTGGCTCCCTCTTCTCGACCACCTCCCCGCAGGTCGCAGGTACGGGGGCCCGCTGCCAGCTCCCCCAGAGCCGTCTCCACCCCAGTCTGCTCCAGCCTCCACCCCAGTCTGCTCCAGCCCCATCCCTCAGCCTCTCCTCGTGGGGCAACTGCCTCAGACGTGTGACTGCTGTGCTCTTGATACTCTGGAAAACAGCTTCTTCACCGGAGGAAGGTGCACCCTATTTTACAGGGAAACGGACCAAGGTGAATCACTCTGACAGCCCTCGTCAACTCCACAGCATCATCTGACTCTCTGTGTGAGGGCTGGAGCTGCGTTCTGTGTCCAAACCCGGGTCTGCTACAGGCAGGATTACAGCAAAACCAACGTCTCTCTTCCAACTAAAAGTTGTCTCTGTAAGAGCATCCCATTCATGCTCTGGAAGAAGTGGCAACAGAAACAGAGCAGTTCCAGGGTGGCTTCCCTTTTTTGTAGGACAGTTTATAAAGCCAGTCCTCCAAATTTTGACTCCTAGAGATGCAGAAAAGCTCCAGCACTCCCACTATATCCTGGATTTAAATTAATCTGAAGTGCCATACGATTGCCTAACACCTTGTCATATCATCTGCCGCAGCTAACAATGCTATTCACAACTGGCTAAGCCCCGAGATATGCGTATACTTCAGGTATTAGGCAAACCACATCCATCTGCCTGGTACCACAGGGGAAATTCTGGTTATATTTCAAATACTATTTTCAGAACTGCTTGTCCACTCAAAGACACAATTTCTAGACATCATCTTCTGGCCTTCTGCTTCCTTTAGTCCTCCTATCTAACCAAACCCTGTCCACAACAGATGGAACAGAGCTTCCAAGTTCTCCATATAAATACAGGACAAATCTTACCAACACTATTAACGGCATCTCTCTTAATTGAGGACTGCAAGATCCAACTATGTAGATACGAATTGCTTATGAACAAAGCATACCACATACTGCCCAAGATTTAAAGTTATTTTGATGAGGCAGAGGGAGGGTGTAGACTCACCTCAATGACAATCTCTTTGGCATCGCACAGCGATATGCCACAGAGCACTTTTATTAGTTAGTATGAAATACATAACAGCTGCCAACGCATCTGCTTCTGTCTGAGCAAAAGCGCGATACCTTGTAATGAAGAAATTACAAATATCGATGGGTGAGGTGCTCAGCTAGAGGATACAAATGACACAAGATTCAAAACTAGGCAAAACAAAACTTAAAGGAGGTGTCAAGCCTGAGCAAAAGGAATATTTTATCCAGACAGAATACATAGTTGTGTGAATTTTATTAACGCCTGCCTGGTATCTCAGCCGCAGGTAATAGAGATCATACAGAGATCACGAAATGCCACACTTCCAGGTGTTTTCTGTAGTTTACATGAATATACAAACAGACACAGAGCTTCCACATAAACATTCCCTAGGATATAGGATAACTCCAAGATGTTTCCTAATCAGAATACGTCATGTCATGGGGAAAATGTATGCGCTTTAACGCTGTATTGTCCTGAAAGTATGAAGAAGCAGCACTATTAAACACTCTGGGCTCACAAACTGTAACTCCCTTCCTCCCTGGTTCTCCTTATTTTCATTTTTGTCATTTCCTTTTCTTTTAAAGCCTACCACACAAGTACTGCTAACCGTTTTGTATTCACAACTAACTCAAAATACTGTGAGGAATACCCCAGTGATGTTACCCTTCAACAAGTTACCTGCTCCATCAGGAATAATAATCACAAAGACCAAACCCAGAGATCTGAAGGCATTTGGGTTTGCCTTGTAAAAATGGCTTGCGTACTCCAGTGATGCTCAAGTTGATACTTGTTTTGATCGAGCTGCTGGCTTGTCCTTAGGCAAACAGAGCTGCACGATGTTGATCCCATCCAAGGCTGACTCCGGAGGAGGGATCTTCATTGCGGAGCAGGAACCTGTCCCTACCCAAGAGGTGTTGAGTGCAGCCCATCTCCCAAGCATATTTCAATGGCTCGGCAACCACGTTACTGAACACAGTTACAGGTCGCTCAGGAGCCTGTGGACAAACTCGTGGGTTTCCCACAGATTTTTGTAAACCAGTTGCAAAGGTAATTGAAAAAGGCTAAAATAAAAGGCTGCCCATTTGCCCATGAAGGCCGGAAAGCAGCATAAATCATCCCCCTGTTCAGCATCAGCAGGTGTTTAGATCTGCAAATGTAAACAGTACCGTACCACGTACTACAAACCCACTTCACCTTCCTCTGTCGGGTGGAATATGTGGAGAGGATGGGGAAAGCCAACAGAGAGGAAAATAATGCGTTGCTATTATTACGTATACAGCAAATACTGCTTAAGCTGGATTAAAGAAGAAAAAAGCAAGAAGCGCTCCCTGATCTGCAATTGCTTCTCTGGGATCTTCCTAAGGACATCACAACAAAATGGAAGGGTTTTAATGAAGAGCTGAGCACCGAACTACCCCAAACTCTGGGGTCAGCACGGAAAGATGTGTGCCACGTACCAAACCAGGCACATGCAGAAAAGCTTCTGACGCGTATATTCAGCGCGCACTGCGCTCCACCAAGCTCGCCCAACACCCCCAGTCCCAACGCCTCAGCCTGGGGACACGCACCCGACACGGCTCAAGGTACACTTCTCCCCTTGAGCAGCGCGAACCCAACCCAGCAGGTAAAATCATCACCTCCCTTCGCTGACACTGTAGTTTGAGGTTGCCATCAGACGTGCTGCCGCGGCCGCTGCCAAGCCCGGCACTACCACCCCAGCCCGGCCCGCGGGCAGGGGACAATCTGCCCTCTCCGCAGCACGTCCCTGTCCTTCTCTGACCTGCCAAGGCAAGGGTACGCGTTTACACACCCTGTCACAGCGGTTCAAGTTAAAGGCTTCTCCTGGCAGGGTTTTAAGATGCCTTGGATGCACCTTAACTGCGACAGACCGGATAGCACCTACGCATGCTGCTACCTCCTGCGTTTCTGGGAGCGACGCAACTGCTGCTGAGGGGTGAGAAACCGCCGTGGGAGCTGCATCTTAAACCAGCTGCCTGGTGGCAGCTCCCCATGGCTGATGGCAGCTCCCTGTGCCCACGGGGAGAGCCTTGCCAGGAGGGGCGAGATCCCTGTGGCAGGGAAGGAAGGTTGTTTGGCTCCATCGAAGTGCAAAGAAGATGAGGCAGGGCAAGATGTTACATGAGCATATGTGCTTGTTCACAGAATCACACAGAATGGTCAGGGTTGGAAGGGACCTCTGGAGATCATCTATCCCCGAGAAAGAGACGTTCTTGTGCGCCTCGTTCCTCCTCTTGCCAATATAAACAGGGAGAATAAAGTCAAATGTAATTGCTACACAAGCACGGGGCTCTCTCTTTAGCGAGGAATGCAGGCTTGAATAATACATAAACGGTTTCTAAAAGATGTAAAGGAGAGCTTAGTGCAACTTGAATGCAGCTGAATATTTTAAAAGACACTAACATTATCCACTAAGCACTTTACTAAATTGGTCTCATTTATTTAAGTACGTTCATGCCCAGACAGCAAGTCCAGTTGATATGATTTCTACAATAAGAAAAAACCTAGCAAATCAACTTACTATACTATTAAAGCCTTCTAAAAACCAAATCAATCCAAAACAAAACAAACCCCCAAAGCAATTTTTTATGAAGGTAATGAAAGAGAGAAGAAAGGAAGTATTGTGATGGTATTAATGACGGAAAGACAAAGAAGGAGAAAATGGGTAATTACCCATAAATACAGCTCTTAACTTTAGTTATGTAACAGGACAAATAATCAGAACAATAACAACCACTTAAAAGTCAATAAAAGCATCATGTATTTATAAAGGTCTTGCTAGGTGGACTCACAATACGTTTTCACATTTCTCCTCCACTATCCTTCTCCTGTCGTGTCACGGAGAGAGTGCTACAGCATCCCGCTATGCAAAGAAAGCAGAAGAGGACGTTCGGATGCAGCCGTAACCAGAAGAAACAGCAGTGGCAGTAGGAGGCAAATTAAAGTCTAACCAAAAACTTGTAAGCAATTCAGGGAAACTGACTGTGGAAGAAAGTAGGTTTTATTGTGACCACAGTAATCAAGTGTTTGCACTGAGTCAGGATAACAAAAGAAAATTACTGCACCATCGGCCATCAATCCTGTACCTAGAAGTATTAAATTACAGGCTGGGAAAGCAACAGGACAGTTTACGAAGTTGAGGAACAACTGCATTTATATATATTGCATTACCAGAAACATCTCGGACAAATAGAATTTATTTTGAGCTGACTATGGAGGAGAAAAGACAGGATCAAAACTCCCAAGACTGTGCGCTCCCAAGGAGCAGAGAAATTAAGAAATATAATCACCAACCCTTGTGTAGCAGAAACTATGAAGCTCAGCATCCTATGGAGCGCCCACACAAATTTTCTGATGTCGAATAAGCCGAACGCTTGCTACAGCTCTTCCCTCAGTGGGGGCATCAACCTCATCTCTCTCATCTCCCTGGTCACCAGCAGTCTTGAGGTTTGTAAGAATTTCATGACTTTGAAATCGTTACTCTTCTGCTTATATTGGTTGACATTGATCTCCAGGGGTAAAAAATTACTCTGGGGCAATTACTCTGTTAGTCAGACAGCATTATCGTTATTTTAGCTTCATCTCCTTAGGAAACAAAGTTGAAAAGAATATAGTCAGGACAGAAGGGAAGAAATAACAAATAGAAATCTCAAACAGGAAAAACTTCTAAACCCAGTATTTATATAAGTCAAGTACAGAAGACATTATTTCACGTGGGGAAAGACAGATTTGGGAGCTTTTCACAAACAGATCACCATTCCTGACTTTCTAGGATTTCTGCTAAGCCATAGTCTTAGGCTGCAATGAAAATCTGGATGATCCCCTTGTAAAAAATGTAAATGCCAGAATCTTAATCCATTCTAACACAGATGTTTGACTGTCCAAATACTTCTACCAGACAAGATCGCTTGGATTTACTTTTGTAATTCTCCCCTTTCAGTGGTGGTGGTGATCCCATGGGTCTGAGTGGCCAGTCCAGATACCCCAGAGTGGAACAAATCAAGCCATCATCAATCCTGAATCCCACATTGTTTCACTCCCTGAAAAACTGTTTGAGAGAAAAAGGAGCACACCAGGGAGATGAAGGCTTTTTGGCCATCAAGATATGGAGAGAGCACAGGAATCTCCCTCATTCTCCCCCAAAGCCAGGCAAGAGGGAGCCACGCTCAGAGAAGTGAGCAAGGTCCTGGAGCATCTTCACCAGAAAGAGGAATCAGTGAAACCAGCAGAAAGCCCAGCAGGAGCTCAGGGCATGTACAATCTCCCACGACAGTGACCTTTAGCTTAGCTGATTGAGAAAACTACACACATGATTCCTCAAATTTTCAGCCCAGGCTTTAGAAAACAAAGGAAGCAGGTGCATTCTGAATGAGTCATTAAAAACACTCCTCGTTATACTAACAGAAAATATTATTTGAACAGGATAGATCAATAAATGGACACAAGGGAACAATTTTGCACTTCCATACAGATTAACAACATGACCTGACTGAGTTTCTCTCTCTCTGCATTTCATGATTTGCAGCTGTATTTTTGAAATCTGTCGTGATTTTGAAGCTTATATATATTTTTATAGCATACTGATGTATGTTATGCTGTTTCACTTAAATGTGCCATGACAAGTCTAACACAAAATAAACTGGACTGGTCTCTATTCCAACAAGGTGTATTTCAAAACCAACCTACAGAACTAAACTTTCACTCTCATGGCACAGCAAGGTGATTGCTTTTAGAAGTTATTTGGGTATTTCTAGTGAAGTTTCAATTTATCTTACTTTCATGTTCCGTTTGTATCAACCACAATGTAACATTTCATAAACACCATAAGGCAAACATTCAAGTTTCTAATTTCAGAAGGAATATTAACAATTGAAGCCAAAAAATAAAAAAACCAACAAAAAACAGACCATCTTCATCCCCATGACTTCTTCAGTGAGGGAAGGCAAGCGAAGAGTCATGGTCTTTCCTTCAGCTGTTTTCAAGGTTTCTGTTCTGATCAAGTATTTCATCCAAACTGTTTTTTGGTAGCTACCAAAGGTGATGAAGTTATACTGGGTAAATCCATATGCCCTATATATTTTTACAGTCATGATTCCTAACCCCAATGCCCCCAAAGATGGCTAGGATTTTCTTGGAATGACCAAAGTCTCATTACTTTTCAAAGTCCAAATCTTTAAGAATTGAGTTTACCTGTGCCAACCAGACAAACAGCATGTTGTAGATCATTTTATCTATTGCTTCAGGAATATTTTGAATACTCTGTGTTCCCTCGGTAAAAGCATTTGCCTGCTCTCCAGAGTCCACAAATAACTTTTAACAAATGCAGAGGAGCATCATTCATAACTGAATTATGAAAAATCTCCTTACTGCCAACATTTTGTTGCAATCAGAAAGAAAAATTCCTGCCTTGGGAGTGATCAAAGTACAAGGACACTCCTTGCAGTCATGGAGAGATGAAAAGTCAATAATGTATTTTAACTGATTTTCTAGGAACATATTTTGCGTCGACAAACTGCATCTTAGTCATTCATTATCTTTGTCCATGCAACTTCAATTATGGACTTCATGCACAAAGGTTATTTTTCAGAAATGTATTTTGATATAACTAAGAATTGTTATTATGGAATAAAGGCGGTATTTTAACGCTCTGCTTTTCCATGTTCTTACCACTGACCGTACAAACATAATTTCAGAAAGGAGGTGTCGATAAAAATTGCACCTGGAGCACTTCTGATGGCTTTTCCGCCGGAGAAAAAAGTCACTTTAGCCCTCCTCCTGCTGCGAGGCACTCTATTTACCGCACCTATTAACCAGTTTCCCCTAAAGCACTTCCCAAAGGTTAAAACCCCCCGTTAGCGAAGGCTAAAGCCGGTCGGTCGAATGGTAGGGAAGCACCCAGGGCAGGCAGGCAGGCAGGCACAGACGGATCACCCCCGACTTAGCCACGGTCACGCCGACCCCCGGGGGCACTGTCGGACGTGGGGGCCCCGCGTCCCCAGCAGCACCCTCAGCAGCCGCTCCGCCTCCCCTCTCCCACAGCCCCCGGGCCGCGCGGCCTCCCGCGGCTGAAACTTTCCCCGGTCCCTCTCCCCTCTCCCCCCGCCCGGCAGAGCGGTACCGCCCGCGAAGGGCGGCAGAGCCGGGCCGGGGTCGCTGAGGGTCCCGAGCCGGGAGAGGGGACGCGCACGTTACCTGGACGCTCCGCCTCGACGGGGCTCCGCCGGCCGGCATCGCTCCGCTCCCCTCTCCCGCGACCCCCCCCCCCCTTCCTCTCCGTCGGTACCCGCACCGGGCGACCGAACCGACCCCCAGCGGCCACGGCCCGGACGGGAGCGGGGGACACCGCCTTGCGCCGCTCCCCCTTCGCCCGTCCCCCTGACTTGCCCCGCCGCCGCCGCCCCCTCCCCGCCTCAGCCCCCCGCCCGCCGCCGCCGCCGCACTCACCCGGCGCCGGAGGTGCCGCTGCCGGCGGGTCTCTGCCCTCGGCCCGCGCTGCGCCAGCAGCCGCCGCCGTACCGGGAGGCGGCGGGCTACCGTGCCCGCCCTGCGGCCGCGCCGCCCCGTCCCCCCACCCCCGCCCCGCCACCTCCGCTCCGCCGGCGGCCCGGCCCCGCCGCCCGGCCCGGGGGTCGCCCCCCCCCTCGGAGCGCATGGGGTGGTCGCAGCGGGGCAGTCCCGAGGGGCTGGAGGGAGCGGACCGGCACCTTGACCCGACCCTCGGCGCTGGCATGGGGCACCGCTCCCCAGAATATGTGTGCCTCCCCCCACACATCCCCCAGATTGCTCCTGCGCCCGGGAGGAGACGACCTGACCAGAGACCCCCATCTCATCTCCAACAAGGACGGAGGGACATGTCTCCCGAGGGTCACTGTCGTCGTCCCCCCCTCCCCGCCGTGGCCCTCCCGGAGGCACAGAGCTGTCCCTCTGCAAACCCGGCGGCGAGGAGAGCAGGTCCCTGTGCCCGGTCACCCCAAAACAGCAGGGGAAAATACAGCTCTTACCTGGAGCCTCGCTCATTTTAGTCTCAGTTCTTCGTGTTAACACATTTCTTTTTTTTTTTTTTTTTTTTTTTCTTCTTTTTCTTGGCTGCAATCCCTGAAACTGCACCGGCGAAATGACACAGGACATCCTCCCACTCCTGCCCGACGCAAGCAGCTGGTGTCTGGCAAATTCTGGTGTGAAAACAATGCAAAAAGGTGGCACCTCTGGATGTAGCCATGCGTGACCCTTTTTGGCTATAAGCGTTATTATACCACACCGGGAGAGGCCGTGGTGCAGCTGCACTCCTCTGTTTTAACATTTCTGCCCTCTGACACATGCCTTTATGCAGGAGCTTCAAAAAAAACCTCCAACCTGGGCCTGAAATCAGCAGTCTTTGCATTTTTCCCCTTGAAATGATGCCCTGTGAATAACATAGCAACTTCTGTGTCTTAATTACTGCGTTTCAGTGAGAACACAAAAGTTAACATCTGGCATCTTAAGAGTAAATCAAGGCGCAATCACATTCCCTACAGCTGGATGCATAAGACCATATTATACCAAACTGGCTTTGAAAGCTTTTTAAAAGATCTAGACATTTCAGGCACTGATTTTTGATATAGTGGTTTGGTTTTCTCTATGTTGTACCAAAAGGACTCTTGACTATTTTGAAAACCCTTTAAACTGTTTTCAAAATCTCACTGCAGGGAATCCATATTTATCTGAGCCGTTATCCAGCTGTTTTCCTAGATCCAGTCATAACCGCATGACAAGGGAACTTGCACAGAGGTTTTCAATTTATAACTGATATTCTGAGAACTGGACAGATTCAGCTATGGATGGATATCATCATACCTGGGTTTTTCAATGCTTACACTACACACTATATCAAGCTTTTTCTCATATTTATTTATGATAACAAATAAAGGGAGTCGGAGGGTTAAAATTTTATTCTATTTTGAATCTCAAGTTGGCATTCCTGAATCTAAAATCCCTTGGGTTTACTTCTTACATTTTTCTGGTGTGACCTAGAATACTTAGGATCTACTGTTAAGACTATTTAAGCCATATTATTACAGTAATCCAATTTACAATGGGAACTTTAAATACCTAATAACTGAGGTGATGGCTTGGAACTGGTTGATTATCCTGCATTTTTATTAGATCGTTCCAAATGTCCTCTTAAAGTATAAGAGCTCTAGTTTGGAGCATGCCACTACTCACTCTAAAATATTTTTCTTATAATTTTATTTACTATATCTCTGTATTGCACTTATGTGGCAAGGTTTTGGTAGTGGGGGAGGGCTACAGGGGTGGCTTCTGTGAGAAGCTTCCCCATGTCTGCTAGAGCTGATGCCAGCCGGCCCCAAGACGGACCTGCTTCTGACCAAGGCTGAGCCCATCAGCAACGGTGGTAGCGCTTCTGGGATAACATAGTTAAGAAGGGGAAAAAAAACTGCACAGCACCAGTCAGAAGAGAGGAGTGAGAATATGTGAGAGCAACCACTCTGCAGATACCAAGGTCAGTGAAGAAGGAGGGGAAGGAGGTGGTCCAGGCATCGGAGCAGAGATTCCCCTGCAGCCCACGGGGAAGACCATGGTGAGGCAGGCTGTCCCCCTGCAGCCCATGGAGGTTAGCGGTGAGGATCCCATGCTGGAGCGGGTGGATGCCCGAAAGAGGATGTGACTCTGTGGGAAACCCATGCTGGAGCAGGCTCCTGGCAGGACCTGTGGCCCCATGGAGGACCCACGCTGGAGCAGTCTGTTCCTGAAGGACTGCACCCTGTGGAAGGGACCCACGCTGGAGCAGTTTGTGAAGAACTGCAGCCCATGGGAAGGACTCTGTCACAGATGGATCGATGGACTTTGCTCAGAGAGAGAAGCATCGGTACATGTATTGATATAAACCAGGGATTTAACAAAGTTTGACAGTAAATGTGACGGAGTTTTAACAAGATTCGATGGCAAGGTACACTTGGTTATTTACTGCATAGAGGACCGGGTCAGACAGTCTGTCAGGGAGGCCCTCCCATTGATTCATGAGGTTCAGAAAGGACCCCCTTGCTTTCTAAACTCCTCTCAGATAGGAGCCTAGATGCGGCTGGATTCAATCCTAGTCCCAGATTTGGTCAACGGTTTATGTCTAAAGGATTACGTATGCACAATCAATTTTTAATATCACTTCAATCAATTCTTAATATCACTTAGCTAAGATTTCAAAGTTTAGCATGCTATTAGTCACTTACCGAGGATCTGTTCCAGCAAGGAATCTCTGAATCTTGAGAAGTAACCTTGAGCGGTGTCGCTACTCAAGGGGACATCCTGGCGTGCAGCCTGTTGCCATGTGGGAGAGCTCAAAGGGCTCTTGCGCTGATCACTATTTATGGTGGTAAGATGATTGACCTGTAGTCACATTTGCATATTGGCCACAGTACTGGTATTGTTCAAGTTAGCCCTTGACTATTGTGGTGGTGTCTGTCTTCACGTTGAGCTGGGTGCAGCCATCATGACTACATGCAGCCATTATGACCATCACCAGTGGTTATCGCTTGGGCAGGGTGACAGGATATGAAGATCAGGTTGGCCCCGAGGCATGGGGGAGCACACCGTCATGTTGGAGAAGTTCGTGGAGGACTGTCTCCCATGGGAGGGACCTCACGCTGGAGCAGGGGAAGTGTGAGGAGTCCTCCCCCTGAGGAGGAAGGAGCAGCAGAGACAACATGTGATGAACTGACCACAACCCCCATTCCTGTCCACCCGTGCCGCGATTGAGAGACCGGACTCACCTTGATGCAAGCAGAAAATCGTTTATTCGAAAACTTTCAGGGCTTATATAGAGATCGCATCACAATCTGGTTGGTTCTTTCAAACATGTACAACTAACCCTACTACTTCTAATTGGCTAAAGATAACATCAGAAGGCCGTTGTTAGGGGCTTTCCTGGCACTTCTCACAGCCCATTGTTATCACCCCAGTAGGTGCGTGTCCCAATTAAGACCTATTCATCAGGTGGCGCCTTCCTGCAACCTCTTAACCTTTTAGCGAGGTCTATGGCCCACAAGCTCCAGCAGATCTCCGCTTATCAGATGTGTAGAGCTTGGGGTTTTGCTCTTTAACCCTTCTCTTTCCAAATCACCTCGCAATCCTTGTGCCACACACCTGTGCTGCTTGGGGGGAGCAGGTAGGGGATTCGTGAGTGAAGTTGAGCCCGGGAAGAAGGGAGGGGTGGGGGGAGGGCGTTTTAAGATTTATTTTTTATGTCTCTTTACCCTACTCTGATTGGATTGGTAATAAATTAAATTAACTTTCCCCAAATCGAGTCTGTTTTGCCCATGATGGTAATTGCTGAGTGGTCTCCCTGTCCTTATCTCGACCCACGAGCCTTTCGTTATATTTTCTCTCCCCTGTCCAGCTGAGGAGGGGAGTGATAGAACAGCTTTGGTGGGCACCTGGTGTCCAGCCAGGGTCAACCCACCACAATCTCCTTCTTTAATGCTTTATCTCTTTGTCATTTATTTTATTATTTGAGCATATGGTTTGATTTCTTGAAAAAAACCCTTAAGACTACGCTTTTTAGCTTAATGACAAAAATAAATGGTCTTTCATTTTCTGGGTTACACCCAACCAGCATATCTATAACCATTACAGATATTAATGCCAAAATGCAGTCCCGGACTTAGCTTGCTAATGTTATGTGAAGGCCTTGACATCTTTTTAGCCCATCTGGATGTCTTCTGAGGGAAAACCCAACCTGCGTATTGCTTCAGAATGATGTGGCGGTAGTACTTCTTCTGAGGTAGTATGAGATGCTGCTCACCTTTCCTCATGCAGCCGGTGTCTGCTGTGTACAGGTGGGATTTCACCTGTAGTGTTTGGTAAGGAGAACTTCAGACACTGGTTCTGAATTAGACCCAACACAAATGATGGGAAGAACTGCAGATGCCAATAGGCGAGGTGGTTAACATATGGCAAGAAGTTCTTCAGGGATGTGCATGTTCCTACTGTGGCATTGAGAGACAAATCCTTTCTGCAAAGGAGCAAATCAGTTACCTTAGTGATGTTCTGTAGTGGAAACCTGTTTTAAAGTAGCTGTGATCAACTTATTTTCTGCCATGGGCATGCCTTGACAGAAACATGGACCATCTCACTTTGAGCCACAACAGGGTTTCTCTTCTGTTTCTTTATCATAAACTGACATTTCTTTGATTTATTTTCAATTTTCCCTCCTTATAGCAGAGTCAATGTCACTTGAAAAACAGATTTTATATCAGTAAGGCTTGCTGAGAAACTTTTCATGTTGTAGCTCTGTGCAGCTTCCATATTTTTAGACATCTGGAGGATTAGGAAAAAATCCTAGTGTACTTTAATAATACTCATGCCAAGCCTTTCTTTCTTTATATTATTTTGTACATATTGTTGGATGTATCCGATAGAAACCAATGTAAGATTAAATCCCAGAGAACCTTCTAATGAAATTGAATGTTATCACAGGAAACAACCCAGTCAGGAAAATACTGTAGATCATTATTTTTGAATTCCAGTTGAGAAATTTATGAATAAGGTTGTTTCACTGTGGTGCCTAGAAGCCAGGGAATGAATTCAGTGTCCCTTGCTAGTCCTGTGACCATGTTCCATGTTCCACCAGGCATCTAAACTTTTTAAGATACACAGGATATAAATGAAGTAAAAATGAAACAAAAGCAAAATGCAGGCTTTTATGATTATTTTGCTCCCTGTGCAGGGCCTGGGCAATGCCAGCCAGGAGAGAAGGGGACTGCACCTGGGGAGCAACGGGGAGCTGCAGGACCACTGTCCTTCTCTGTTGGCTGTCTCACTGGATGGGCCACGTAGCAAATCCCCTGCCAATGGCCCTTCCCTGAGCTGGGGGTAGAGTCCGGTTTTTGTAGGATCTCAGTAGCCACAGTGCTGGACGTAGCAATGTGTCAGAGGCTCAGGCTGCCTTTTAAGCTGGAGGCAGAGTCTTGCCTCAGTAAAGGCTTCTGAAATCTCTCCTTTCTTCTAGAAAGCTGACATTTTGCCCTCCTTAAAAGCATCTTCTTAAGAGATGAAGAATAAATGAATATTCCTTGTAAAAAAAAAAAAAATTCTTAGAGGGCTATAAATAAGATGGCAGAGCTAAATAGAAGAAGAGGCGCTATCTGAAGGTAGGTAAAAAGCATTTTTCAAAAAGTGGAACTGTGTGCAAACAAGGGATCATAAACGCAGACAAATTAAGCTTAAAACTACAAAGATTTTGAGGAACAACTTGCTAAATGCAATTATAAAAGTTACTGATAAAACCTTAAACCATGAGAACTAGGAAGCTTTGCAGAGCTGAGAGATGACCCAAGTAGAAGGAGCACACAGAAAGGCCACAGAGGAGGTATGAACTCTACTCTTTGTTGCAGTGCTCACTACTAAAGAGCCTGGAGACCTTCGCAGCCATACACTTTCTTCACAAAAATCAGGTTTGAAGAGTTATCTAGCATTGAATGGCTGGAAGGAGAAAGACAGCTCAAGTCAGTAAAATGTGCAATAGAATCAACTGCCCTAAGTCCCATTCACCCAGAAGTTCCTCAGGAGGTCAGATATTGAATCAACTAACTGAAGTGCAAACGTACCATTCAAATAGTTTTTTAAGTCAGCCAAATAGAAGGTACCAAATCTTGAAAAGGGCTCCAGGTGGCATTTGTATTTGAGGCAATCCACTTAAAAATATCCTAAAGAATAGTATCAGTTGGCATATGAATAACTCTGAACTAATGGGGAAGCATCAACCTAACTTTTGTGGAAGGAAGCCATGCCTCCTCCCTATCTCGCTGAAGGCTTCATCAGGCTCCGTCCTATGTAAATAATCCAGTCTATACCGTGGCTTTTAAATACCATTAATGCTTCTGTCAAGGTCTTTTAGGAAAGACCTGTGAAGACCTTTATAAAGAAACTCAACTATCTTGAGATGAAAAGGATTAATAGCTACTTAAAGGCCCATCACGGGATATTAAAGAAAATGGTCCAGTTGCAACTGCTGTCTCCCAACCCAAGAACAGAGGCACTGAATGCAATCCTCAGAGGTGGGTTTGAAACAAATAAAAGGAAATACTTGTTCCACACGATGCATTATTAAATGACACCACAGATTATTAAATGACACTTTTCAGTGTCATAATCATAAACAGTGTCATAACATAATCAGAGAATGATGTAGAGACAAGAATCATAAACAAGTCAACAAGTGCAAATTATGGAAGAAATATCCGTCAGGTGCAATTAAACACAAAAAGGTAGATTTCCAGTTCTTTTTACATGTGAGGTCTCTAATAAATGACCGAGAGCAACAAGGCTTATAATAGGCTACAGAAACAGAAAAGCAAGTGCATCATCTGTGTCTCAGCTCCCTGCAGCGTGAATGCCTGCAGTCTTTGTGCTTACTTGGGGAAAGCTCAAACTCTGGAGCCATTCAGAAATCTTCTTGGGCAGAACGTTAGAAAAAATATTTCAGTAGAAATACTAGATATTTTATTTATTTATTTACCGATATTTTCATTAAAATACTGATAGCATGAGCACTGTATGGAGCCCTTCCTAGTTTGCGTAGCACAATTACTCTAAGTTGTAACATCTCTTTCTTGTTACCGTCGTACCCTCATATTTATCAAAGCCAGGAGAGGGCCTCCAACATATTGGCCTCCAGCAACTGGCCTCTAATGGGGACAAAGCAAGAGGTAAACCCACGCAAAAGCAGGTGTGAAGGAAAAATCAAGCTTCTGATTCATGAGATTACATCTATGCATCCAAATACATATAAACTTCCACACACAAGTGTTCTGTCATCTGTGATGCAGCATCAGGCTTCACATCTCACTGTGACCTAGAGCAGAACTGACAGCTATATATGTGCTTTGAATTAAAGCACTCTAAGGAGAAGGGAGGAGACTCCATCGCCTAAATTCACAAATGTCTACCCAGAGGATCTGCAGCTGAAACGTGTGTTCATATCAGAATGACAAAGCCAGGGTTTGAACAGAGATGCTGCTTTTTCAGCCTGGGGCTGGCCCTGACAGGTTGCATGTGAGATGTGCTCTGCAGATATCCAGCTCCTGCCTCCTACCCTTCCTCATCTCCAGGCTCCCACACACATTCATAAAAGGATTAGAGCATTTAAATAGCCTGGTTACAAAATTGTATTGAAACATAGATACTGATGCAAATTGTACAGCCTGTTGGCGCTGTATGAATCACGCCAGGCCTAGAAGAATGAGTCTACATTAATTCCAAGTGTGCTGTATTTCCATTTCCAAACTAGTTCTCTTTTGATATTCATATTGCGAGTTGCCTTCATTTTAATTATTTTCTTTTTGCAATTTTCCTTTGCATCTGTTAATGCTCTTGCCAAGTCTCTGTATAGACAGCTAATTTCCAAAGCTTCCCTCATCCTGTTCTGTGTTTGATCTCCAGTTCTTCCAAAGGAATGTAAACAATGGCAATCAGAAATCAAGATAAAGAAATAGGAATCTCTTGAGCTATCTTTAACAAACAAATCCTTATTAGAAACAGAACCAAAAGCACCAGGAAAGGGTCCATTCCCACTGTAAAGTTGATTTTTTGCGTCCCAGCTATACGTACAGTTGACTTGTATCCTACCATTTTGGTCGCCCTCACTTCTTTCATATGAAACGCACGCGCTACCCTTTGAAGCCTGCTCCTGCTCTCTAGGGGAAAGCGAGCTGTTCCCATGTCACCTCTACGGAGAACACAGGCACACGCACAGCCTCACCGACAGCACGTACACCACGCCATCAACAGCAGTCTCCTCTCCCAAGAATGGAGAAGAAGGAAGACAAGTCAAGCTGGTGATACTGCCACTGAGGAGGCTACTCGCTGAGATGGCTGGTGTGATGAACAGCCATATCCAGATGATACATTTAAGAGTGGCTATAAAACACCTGTCATTAGGAGTTTGCACTTATCAAGTCGGACGCACCTTCGGTGAATCTGGCACCTGTGGGGATTAACAGGCAAAATATGTGCAACCCTGCACGCTGCAGCAGCTACCGCAAAGTCACTACATTGCTGTTTGAGCCTTGCTACCAAAAATTACAAAAACCCTTGTAACAAATGCAGTTGTTCATAAATCCCTGGCATAGCCTGCTGGGTGAAAAGTTCATTAAAAGTCACATTCAATTAACAAATGACTGTCATCACCAGATGTGTATATCCTGAGGTACAATTTAATATATGTCAGACACAGCCAAAATGACAGGCTAAATGGTGATTAATGCTTAGCTGACTATTTCTCAAAGCATTACACTAAGTAAAGGAATACCTCTGACATAAACAGCCTAACTTGCATAACTTAAGCTAACTGGGGTGAAAATACAAAATAAGGGAAAAAAGACGATGTCCAAAAAGTACAGAGAATTGCAACGTGTTTGCAGTCATTCCCCAGGCTATGTTTCCATGTTTCACCCAGCTGGGGAGGAAACATCTCCTTTTCGGATCAATAATAGACAAACATTTTTTTCCGAAGTGATAAACCACAGCAATAGAGCTCTAAATCCATTCCCAAAAAGATAATGAAGGCAAGGCAGAGTCTCAAATGTGACTTGCTGGACTTCTGAAGAGAAGCAGCATTGCGTACAGGCTCAGAAGACCCAAACTGGTGTCTTCCAGGCCTAACACATATTACTGGGATGTTACAACTGAAATACGGGCAGCTGAGACTGGGCTTTCGTTATATGAGTGTGCTGGCAGCAACATCGAGGTAAGGAGTTCTTCAGCCCCCCGCACCTGCTTCACAGACGGACAATTTTAGCTCCATGAAATGGTGCACTGTCTTCTCAGTTGTCCTGTACAGCTGGCTGTGGGGTCATGATGTAAACTGGAGCAGCAAATGGGGCATAGGGTGGGCCACAGGCACTGATGAATATTGCCAGAGTGGTATCATGGAAGCATGGTCTCCATTCAAGCTCTGCTATACTGCAACCATCTACGTGGACTTAACTTAATTGTCAGGTGGGTCCTCAAGAACTGGGTTGACTATGCAGAGCTATGGATTACTAGAAGTGCGCTCAGACATTGCCCTTGTACAAGACTCTCTGGGCTTCTGTAAAATGGGAATATTAATAATTCAGAAAATCATTAAGAGGATGATCACCGTGGATTTGGAGATCCAAAACATTATACCAGGTAATAAGACTGTAGGAGAAGAGATTAAGGATGGACATATCTGAGATTTGAGCCCTGAGGTGAAATGTCCTATTTGTGTATTAGCATTTAAAGAGAGGACACTCATTCCTTTCATCATACAGCTCTAAGTTCCTTCTGCAACTGAGGCAGTGCAGAAAAGTTGTCAGACCATTACCTGTCTCCTAATAGTTGAATTTTGCAGCAGAAGGGCACCAGAAAGGTACAACGCAGGCACCGGAAAACTGCCGCGTGCCTGATTTAGAGCAGGGAGAAAAACAATTGAAATTGCTTTTGTGTTGTGGAAGAGTTTCTTAACACTCTTTGGTGTGCAGGATTTTGTCTTGGCTACTCAGTCACCCCAGGTCCTCTACTGATAGAAATTATTTAGCAGGCTAGCTCAGTTAGAAGATTTACACAGTTCCCAATTTCTGGGGTATCAGATTTTGGTCTGAATACACCTTTAATGCACCAGCTCCTTTTAAATTTCTCTTTTTATTCATTTTTATTCATTCTGTTGCAGAGGTACAAGGAGGTTGGATGATATTTACTTGCATGTCTGTCTTCAAGGTGTTTCTTTATGACTGAAGTCAGTTCAACTTTCCAGAGCTGCTAACGCTGGCTGCTGCAGTAATGTCACATCCTGCATGAATTCCTGGGCCTGACTTTTTCTGAGCTGGCTGTCCTCTGCATACCATAGCAGTTAGACAAAACGATCATACGGGATGAGGATACCAACCAGTCCCAGCTGGAAATGTTGGGAAACGGTCCTACCAGGAGCAATCTTGTCAGATGTCCAGAATAAGCTGGAATTACTGAAGAAAGGTGCTAAAAAGGCAGAGAATTGAGGAGGGGGGGAAAAGTTGAATACAAAGCATAATCTCCAGCTTTCTCACTCCAAAAGGGACAAGTTCACAGCATCCCTTTTGTCCCCTTTCACGTTTCTCTCTTCCAAGGGTGGTTGACGTGTCCCTCAAACCTGGCCACAAGGCATGTGCCTGTCACAAGCACAGGTTGCCCAAACCACAGCAAGGCCAGTAGCAGCGGGACATGCCTTTTGCCTGCACAGGAAGCACAGATGTGATGCAGCACGAGATACCGCATATGCAGTCTAACAGCGACCACAGCCAGTGCTCCCGGCATCAGATGAACTCCACCAGCAGTAAGGACCATACAGCGAGGCAGTTGCAAGAAACAAGGCTACAAGACTTACAGTGCCTGATTCTCTCCTATAATCCCGAAACAGCACATTTCTTCATATCCTCCTCAAATAACTGGACACTGTGTGTTGTTGTTCATTCACGTTACAAGTTATCAGGCGACAGTGACATCTGTCAGGTCTCATGCAATTTATGATGTATTGAATTCTTCTGTAACTGCATTACAACATTATTCTCTCAATTTTCCTTTTCTTTTTAACCTTTTTTTTTTAAAGCAAAGCAAGTAATAACTTCTCTTTCAGCTATGAATTCCCAGGGCTTTGGAGCACTGCTCTTTTCAGCGTGCCAGTCCCAGCTAAATGAATGCCACGTTAAGGCGCCCAGCTCACCTTAGTCGTCTCCAAAAAGCCAGGTTCTTCCTCAGACTTTTGTTAACTGGGGAGCGCTCTTCAGTAAGTGCTGCATAAAGGAGCTGGAGGTTATAAAGGGATATAAACCGGACTCTCAGGGGCTGCAACAGCCAGAAGAGCAAACAAGCCCTGAGATGCATTAATGAGGAGTGAAGCACAAATCGATGGAGAGACAAAAGACAAAAGCAACAGCATTGAGGAGAATTATCTGCATGTTGTCAGAAGGTGATCAGAGAACTAAAATTGTTACAGGCATCCAAGCACAAGACTATCAATTTGGCATTAGTTGTCATTTTAATTTGGCATCTGAGTAATCTGCACTAAAAAGTTCCAAACAAAGAAGACACAATGCAAGTAATTTGGAATAAAAACAAATCAGAGAATAGAATGGACTTGAATCTGAGTTCCCACTTCAGAGGTAGAGATCATTAAGTCAGGGATGATGTAAGCAGTAATAAACTTGCACTGTGTCCTTCTGGGGGGGTACTCATTTCATGGCTGGATCAGAGAAGTCTCCAAGGAGAGAGCATGTGGATACTGAAAAGCAGCAAAAACCAGTTCTGAAGAGGGGTGAAAGGACATTTTGTCTTTAAAAAAAGCCGAGAAAAGATGTTTCATGAAAGAACCTCTCAGAATGAATCAGCTTTTTGGAGTGTGTCAAGTTAGCTTTACAAAACAGACTGTTTCTATGTATTCACCATTCAGAAAACTTCAGTGAATCAGTGAATTAATTTCTTTCGGAAAGTTTCTCAAAAGTGCCTCACCAACATTACTGGAGAATTAATCTTTATAATTCAGCTGTCAAGCAGTGTGACTGATCACCTGTAGCCTTATTCTTGCTCCCTCATTAAATGGTCTCCGCTTTAATAAGACTTTTTCGCCCCCCCAAAATATCCTTACCTAGTCACAAAATTAATCTCAAATTTAAGCAGCCTTGAAGATCAAAGTTCTTAACTTTGTGTTTATTAGTCTCAGTCAGAATTATAATTATCTGAAAATAGTAGGAAAGCAAAAGTTTTGTTCCTTAGAAAGCTCAGGGGGAGAACATAACTAGGGCATACACGATGTATTTGAAGATCCAGGCAGACCCTCTTAAATAACCTTGTACAAGACTCTCTGGGCTTCTGTAAAATGGGAATATTAATAATTCAGAAAATCATTAAGAGGATGATCACCGTGGATTTGGAGGTCCAAAACATTATACCAGGTAATGAGACTGTAGGGGAAGAGATTAAGTATGGACAGATCTGAGATTTGATCACTTCTGAGGCAGGCAGTTTGAGAAAGAATCTAGCCAACAGAAAGACCATCAGTGAAGGACTGGGAGATAGATGAGCTTTTAGGAAGCAGGACTGAAACACTTCTCCCCCAACAGTAATTCAAATGTGGAATGTCCAACCGAAACTAACAAAACAGTTGCAACAAAAATCACATTCAAATAAAAGTTGGATGTACCCGGATGGTACCAATTAGAAATCATATCTTCCTACAGAACCAATGAATGGGTGTATCTCCAATTTATTCAAACGTTATTAGGATGCTGCAGCAGCACCTCTGTTTGCAGACTTTCCGTGATTATGAGAACAGCTGTAACGACTCAAACAAAAGTTTGATGACTACAGAAATGGTGCATGTGGTCTTTCCACAATTCAAACTTACTGTGAAGTTCCTGCCATGACAATTTAGCAGGAGTAAAGAGCTTGGTTATTGTAGAATACAAAATTTTCAAAAGATCACTATGTAGAAGTCTGAGTTTTTTCCCACTTTCATAATCCCTGAAAGATATGTTTCCTCTAATTGTCCACTAGAAAACATTATTTCCTCTTCAGAGTTCTAGACATACCATGGGACAGTTCACAATACCCAGAGATGGCTGGTCTTCTAAATTCATAAATCAAATTATTTGGGGGGTTGTCACTGGAAAGTATGTTTGCTATGTTGTTTAGAGTTTATGCAATGTTTACTCCCTTGAATGTGCTTCTAAATTTAATAGCGCTGCTCCTATAAGTAAGCCTTCACCTAGAAGACAGACAAAGTGGTCTTTGCTCTATGGGAAGTGCCAAGTATTGACTTACATTGCTCCTGCTTTGGTTTTCTGCAACACAACAGAATGTGTGTTTCCTCTACTAAACTGCAGATGTTAAATATAGACATACATAGCAAAAAGAAGTTTGCCAATCAGAAAATCTGATTTTTAAAATTATTATTATTTTAGTTTATTTAAGTCAATTCAACTTGATCACGAGGGAATATTTGGAACCAGAAAGTGACAAGAGCAAAACCCATAAGCCTGGTACTGTAATGTTGAAATATGCTTTTGGGTGTAAACTAATACTAGCGCGTCATTCATAGAATCGCAGAACAGCCCAGATTGGAAGGGACCTCAAAAGATGATCTGGTCCAACCTTTCACAGGATAGGGAATTCATCAAGTACAACCAGTTACGTGATGAATCCTTTTCTAATTTTCCATTAATGTTGATTTAGTGAGTATAAATGGAGTATAAATATTAATGCTGGCAATATTAAATAAATAAACAAAACATACGAAAGCAGAGATTTAAATCATCACATCTTATGCTGTTGTCTTTTCAGCTTTTATAAGGTAAATTATATGATATCCTTAGCCTACACCTTTACTGTCACAAAAAAATTTCTAATTTTGTTGAAAAATTGTAAATGATGCAATAAATATAAGTTTTGGGATATATGGTTTGGGGTTTTTTGGGTTTTTTTTTTTTTGGTTGGTTGGTTGTTGTTTTCAGTTTTTTTAAATAGAAGCCTAAAGGGGAAGAAAGTGGTAGAAAGAAAAAGTGCTTTTAATTGAAACACTGAAACATAGGGGAAAAATATCTTCCAAACTTTTTAATTTTAGTTAGCACCTGTTAGAGTACAGCCCCATATCCAAAGCAAAAGTATGAGACTATCTTATTCAGAAAAAAAAAAAAATATTGATGGCAAGATATAACTTCCACAGGGTTTTCCTCCATCTTAAGGAACTTCTAAGGATGTTTAAGTGCGTATGAACCTTTTAATTATTTTACTCTTAAGCATTAACTGGATAACCAGGTAATGCTACAGATATCAGGAGCTGAAAATAAAATATATAGTACCAAACATAAACAGTAAAAACTAGGTAAAGCTAGTTTAGGTTGGGTTGTTCTGATACGCATCCTTGTTGTAGGTGGTTCTCCTCCATATTCATTATATATTCTTATTTCATCTAGGTTTTCTTTCCCTCCTAGATCACACAGTGCAAATTAGGGAGGCAGTAGTGCTCTAAGACTCCCTTCCACAAAATCTCCGTGAGATGGTCATTGATGTGCCAGCGTAGGAGTACAAAGGATCTATAGTTTGCTTCCTTCTTTTGATTCACCAGGGCATGAAAGTTTCTGGGACTGACCTTTTTGCTTTCCTGCAGTCAGCTTTAAATATTCTCTTTCTGCTAATGGTGCCTCCAGCCTTGACATGAGAATGCCAGAATGGTCTATAAAATGGTTCAGAGTCTCCTAAGCTTGACCATCTGTGGCCCTTTCTTTAGAAAGATGTGCATAAACACTCGTACGAACTGGAGTTTCAGCAAAAATCAGCATTTACAGTGCTCAGACGTGAAAATACCTGCTACTAAATGAAATGCTAGGGATGTTTCCTGGGGTCCAGAATGGCATCTGTCACTAGCTAACCCCGTAAGGATAAAAACATAACACTGCAAATTCAGTTTAAAAGCATGCTATAAAAGTATTCATCATGGGCTTAACGTATTTCTTTTGCACTAATGTCTATGTTTTATACATAAAGATACACAGCATATTTATATGCCCAAACCACGTCACACATGCTGGGACACGGGAATGCACCTGCTTGGATGTGCAAGTCCAGATTCACCCCACCTGATTGCACTCTGCAGGCGGCTCTCCACTTTCATTCTCCTTCATCTGGGTTAGGCTATACACGCAGGAAGGAGATCGTCCACCTCCTGAAACACACCTCCAGTCCTGAGGCTTGGAGTCCAGGCACCGAGATGCCAGAGTCCAAAGTCCTCTCCGCCCCGACTCCGTGCTTAAATCCGTGAGAAAAATAGCAGTGGGTTAACGATCATCTGCTCGCTGACTACGTAGGGAAGCTCGGGGAACCAGATATTTATCTGGGGAATGTCATTTAAGAAAGCATTAAGAAGGCTTTACAGTGGCCTTCAATTTGTCATGTTGCAAGAGATAGATGAGGGCATTTCTGGCCCTCTAATCTACCCAGGGTGATGGACACTGGATAGTGACCTTTACTCCACTCCCAGCACCACTCGGACCTTTCTCTTTCACCATCTACATCATTCTGAAACCACCACTGAACTCCTTCAGACCTGTTATCTGCCTCACTTGACACACTGCTGCCACAGATTTTGCCACCCTGGAAAGAAGACATATTACGTTTCATTCTTCTTCACGGAGCATAATAATTGAACTCTGCCTCTATTGTTGAGTACCCTGGAGCTGGCTCTCCTTACCTGCATAGCAGGCGGGTAGGCAAGAACACCACCTTTGTCTCTAAGCTCTGATTCACTGCTCAGAGCTGGCAGAAAGTCTCATTGCCTTTTTTATGAGCCCTTGCATGCCCATCTGAAATGGGTTTGCTACAAGGAGACAGGCAAATGCTATTGGCAACTTGGTCAGCTTTTGCCAAATTACTTTGCCCAGAAACCCAGCTGGTCTGGGGGCATTCCCGCAGGGGTGGGAGGCTGCTGAAAACCCTAGTGCCAGTCCCCACCAGGAGGCAGCACAACCCAGGCTCTGACCGTCCCAGCTTTAGCCCTAGAGTCAAAATAGGAGTTCATCTGATTCAGCGCTGAAAGGTTCGTGTCGGGGGAGGTGTGAGGCAGTCTGGCTGCGCGGGACAAGCTGTGGTAAGATGTAAAATGAGAGTGCAATGAGGAGCTGGCAGAAGGTGTCCTGACCGTGCTGCTGACTACTGCAGGTTCTGGAGAGTCAGAGGAGCTGGGAGTTGCTGCGGGCTAAAGCCCTGACAGCCCAGAGAAGGAGGGAGGTCAGGTTGGATTTCCTTTAGATGAACACTTTTTCTCTACGGTTGCCACACGTTGCCCATGGCACATGTTGTCGTTGAAGACAGATGTTTTCTAGGATAAGAGTTAAACTACCTTGGAAGTCAAGAGACAAGATAAGAAAAATACTTTTCAGTTTGGATCTGAACGGATATCCATGTAATGTAAATTATTTATATAAAATATATAGAACACATCAGGCAAATATGCCATAACAATACACTGGGTAAGCCTGGAAAACCTAAGAAAGCAAACCTAGACCAGGCAGTATTTATGTAATAGGTCATCCATGATTTATAAAATCAATGCTTGTAATTCAGTTATGTGAGATAGATGAAACAGCAAAAATCCAGTTGCACTAGTACGAAGAAAGTACAAAATCTTGTGTTGGTAGAGAAACAAAAACTACAATGATTCCTTTTCTGGCCTTAGGTTACCATAACCAATCTGCAACTGGGATCAGGAAGAAATCAAGAAGCTACCAGCAATGAATAAGATGTATTGCCACATTCGTGGCAGTAGACTAGAGAGACCCCTCCTAAACTCTTGCATGGTTAAATAACTCCCTCTCTTGTTTTCAGACATCAGAATTTTTATATATAGGAAATGAATCCTACAGGGGACATGTTTAATTCACAGCAGATTATGTACACATTTCCTGACACCATTATCATTGTATGATATTTGACCAGTGTCCCTCCTTGTTATAAAGGCTTCAAGAAGAAAAAGAATCGTTTGTCATAGTTAGAGAAAAAAATACAGGTAAAATGACGGTCTAAAGACAAAACTTAAAACAGTTAAAAAAATGAGAAAGAGAAGTGTTCGTGCCTCCAAACAAAAGCCTCCTTGTTGCTAAGCTGTATCTGCAAAGCCATGTAGGTTGGCCTGAATATTATCCGGTAGACCTCAGTCAATAAATATAGTTTACTTGTATTGAAGCAAATACCTCAAATACATTTACCTTTAATACCTGCTAGTACTTACATCTTTCTTGGTAATGTCTCATGGGTCAACGCTTGACCAGCAAAGCTCGTTATAGGACATGATTTAGTACCTGAGATGCCATCATCCTTGTGAGCTTGCTGGTTGGATGAGTGGGAGCAGGGCACACCACTGATATCCAGGCTTCACCAGCGGTCATCCTATCCATCAGTTCCACCCACCCATCAACTGGGCTTTTGTTGTCTGCAAACCAAAAAGGGCTCTGCTCTGGTCCCTCAACAGCACTTAAACACTTTGAAATAAATTATAACTCTGTCGATAGGAAGCCCCAAATAAAGAAAGAAAATTACTGTGTCTTTCAGGATAACAAATATCCACATGCAGTGTACTTAACCAGATGTATGCACCAAAACCTTGCTGTGCTTGGGTAATTTCATACGCATAAGGAGAAAATCAGCGTTGAACATATTCCAAAGCAGTCACAGAAATACCAATGCTTCTGAACGCTTCCGTTAGCCCGTGGCTCTTCCATCATTATTACAAAGCTACTGCTCCAATACCATTACTCCAGTGCAGAATACCACGAACGATGAAACTCAGATTTAGCAGTGAAAAAACACTGTTCGTCAAACCGACCTGTCAAGCCAGAGAAGAAAAATGGCAGAAGGACGTTTTTGTTGTTCAGTGTGTTTTTTTCTTTCATGGCGTTAAATCAGTTTAACTTTGGTTTCTGCAAAATAAGTTGCCCATCATGACAAATAAGCAATTGTTAAAAAGTAATTCTCACTCTAAGGCTTTGTTTGTAAATAGGGGCCTAAAATTAGGCATGATTTCTGGGTGGCCTGAATGCTCTGATACCTGGAGGTCCAGAGAATCAGCAAGTTCAGCTGAAGTTAATGGGACTGTAGAGGACCTATTTACATATTAATTTAGGCATTCATCTCTGGAAAGCTTGATTCTTTTTCTCTCTGTTTAAAAACTGGTTCCATATGAAGTCAAAGGATTCTGAAAATAAACACCGATTTCCTTCCTTAAATACATTGATCAGTATACCCGTGGTGCCTTTTACTATTAGGCTATACTTGGCGCACAGGCAATTTGTTCCACTCCAAAAAATAGGAGCGAACTGTTCTAGCTTGCCAAGAGATCATGCCGACAGCTTACCAGTCTGAGAGAGCAATTTGTCCGTTTAGTACACGGACATATATATCTTTTCTCCTAAGAGCTTTCTTTAACTGCTTGTTTCTACACCTGACCCTGCCACTAACACACCTATGGTCACGCTGGGAAAGTGAAGGAGACTGCTTATGTTTACAAACGTTGACTTTGTTACCTGCAAAAGAGGTCTAAGTCCCGATTCTCCCGAAACACAGAGACTATGTTCAGAGAGGAGATGTTGCTTTATTCTGGCCAGGGTGCACGGTGGAATATTTCTACAAATCGTGCGTGCCCCACGCTGGCTTTCTTGTCATATTTATACACGGAAGTTACAAGGGAGCACACTCCCAGTTGCAATGATTGGTTAGTAACTTACATATGATTAGAATATTGGTTATGGCATTCTCCTCAGTTACTGTGCCTGCGCAAGGGAAGGGTCTTCACATGGGCAAGGGTCTTCTTGGCAATGGGCATGTTTTTTAGTATTATAATGAAAGTAGCTCAGTTTAGAACACAGAGTTTTCACTTTTCTGCCAAGTTGGCTATACCTTTGAAAACATGGCAGATTAGTAGCACCCTCAAGGTTAGTTTACTCGTCTGCTCCAGGATGTTTTACTTCAAAGAAAGACAACACCACCTGCTGTCTTTGATTCGGTGTTCTTTTTCATACGACTCAAGGATGGAATCCTCGTTATCCATGAGAACGTCTCAGAAAGTTCCTCTATTAATTAACCCAGATACTTGCAAAGAAACATTCCCAAGGCCGACCATCTGGCCAAGTACATAACAAAATGGTCATATGCAAGACCCTACATCAGAAGTTCAGCTAATGACAATAGCTAACACGCCTAACTAACTTTTATGCTAACAACCTTAAAGCTAACAACTTCAATGTTAATGAAAATGGCTAAAATTCTGACTACAAGACAACAACTTGAATAGTGTTGCTGTCTCTAAGGTGAGTTTATACAGACACAGAGTTCATGTTGTAGTCCGAACTTTCCTCCTGTTCAGTACTTCAGTGCCTGTGGCCGTGCGAGTTACTAAAGCGTAGCCACGTGAAGCACACTTGTACAAATCCCACCTTTGCTTTCCCCGCTCCAAGGGCAGCTCTTGGGTGCAAGGATTATGGCCGACGTGTCCCTGCCCGTCTCCCAGGGCTCTGCTGAGGAGGTCTCTCGTCACAACTCATCAAACTGCAGGAACCGCGTTCCTTTCTGCAAAATCTTCTAAAAACAATAGGGATGATAGATTTCTGTACTGCCCGATGGCTCAATTTTTTTAAGTTTGATATCTTCCATAAAAGAAGCTATTGATGTGGAAATTGTTGCTCTATTTTTAAATAAAATTATTAAGTTACATAAGGAAGAGCCATTTTATCTTAAAGAGAGGAAAATATAGATACTTTTTATTACTCAGTGTACAATTTTACCCTTAGCTAAGAATATCAGAAAGGCTGCACTAGGTCAGGGCAAAAGTCTTCTTGCCCAGCATTATGTCCCTGATAGAGGCCAACAGCAAATGCTTCAGGAAAGAGCTGTAAGTGAAGGACAAGCAGGTGGTGATAGCTTTGCCATCCTGGTTCCAGCAATTACCATTTTAAGGATTTCCTGAATAGAGGTTGCAACTGGACAATTATGTTTAACAGCCCTTGATGGATCTTGCTAGTAGCTATTAATCGAAAAGGGAGCCTCTTTTGTCATTTCATGACTGATTAGTTGCTTTGAAAGCTCTTAGTGAGGACCTTGTGTAAGGCTTTTTAGAAATCCAGGTACACTGCAGAAGCCAAATCACCCTTATTCATATGCTCAATAACCTTCTGAAAGAATGGTATCAGGTTTGCCGAGCGTGTGTTCTGGGGAAGCTAAGCTGTGCAGGTGCCCTGGGAGCCTTCGGAAAAATTGGCATCGCATTCGTTGTCCCTTGTTTTCTGGGACAACTGCCAGAGCCAGTTAAATAACAGCTAGGGGTTCAGCAATTTCATATTTTAATTTGTTTAAAATAGCCGGTGAACAGCATCTGATCCCACCAACGTTATTCGTTTGTTATTAATTTGAAATTAGTCACAATGCCTGAAAAATCAGTCCTAAAGGCAAAATGTTCCCTAGCTGTTGCTTTCTCGTTGCTGCAACAGCTAAGTGTCTTTATGGAGCAAATACTAAAAGCCTACAGCTTTACCTCCTCATGATTACATTTTAAGAAGATTTGAACCTCTGTATTGCCCCTCCTGACTGGGAAACTTTATGCTTAGCTGAAGCTCGTAATTGAGGGGAACATGTCCTCATTGTCTTTCAAAATAAAAGGAAGGTCATTAATAATATAGACCAGTAACAGCTGATGTATATTAGTGTAGCTCAAATAACATCCCTGCAGATACAAAAAAAAATCATCAAAAATGAAAATTAAATTATTTTCTCTAAAAATATATCAACTTTCTGTAACATTTTTGCTTTTTATCTATGTATGAATTTTAAGGGTCATTTAAAAAAAATGTATTTCAATAATCAACTGGCTCCAGACACTGCTATCCAGAAAAGGAGACATTGCCTAGACCACTATCATCTTCTAATCTGGGCCTTAACTATGAGGTGCAAAACTCTGAGGCCATTTAGAATTAAACTGTCTCATTTAAAACTTGCCTATTAATCCTGAGCTAAAAATATCTATATTTCTTGGCCTATTTTTTAGATGAGACAGTAGTTATGTGTATTTGTCAAAAGAGACGCAATTAGCAATGTTACAGCTCATATAATTATATGTGCTGCGTACTATATATATAAATATTATCATCTTTTTAGTTAATGTTGGGGCACATACAGCCCCATCAAATTCAGTGGAGATAGGTGACACTATGCCAGTTACGGTTCTGGCCCAGTGGTAGATTTCACACAAAGGCTGAGGCATTTATAAAAATTCAGGACAATTATTTGGCTCCAAATTAGCTATTACTAATAAAAAGAAATAAGTAAAAAACAAATGGCTGTGTATCTACAGTGTTGAAATGAAGACTGAAGTGCCAACAAATTCATTAGAAGTGCTGTTGCAGCATAAACATCCATAGCAGTTCATTTCAAGTAATATATTAATGCATACGGGAACATATGTGGATGTGTCTGTGTACACGTATACGTACATCAGTGTGCAACATGCAGATATGTAATGACACACATACAGATTTAGCTATGTACACACACCTACTTGAAAAATGAGAAACAACAAATATTCTGTGTGTCTGTACCTGTGAGGATAACTAGCACACATGTAACGAGATGGCGATAGCGTGGATTTCAGTTCTGAGCTAGTTTTTGATAGACCTGCTCAGAGTAAAAGTCAAGGAAACCCTGCCTGCCCGCAAAAGAAAAGCAAATAATCCAATGAAAAGAGGTAGGTTACCATTTAACACTGAACGTGCACGAAAGGTGGGTAGGGGCAGCTTTCAAAGCACTTTCTCTCTCTGTTCTTGACAGGCTGTTGATGAGTGTTTTCTCATAGGCAGGGGAACGGGGCAGCCGAGCAGTCACAGCTGGCCAGCGGGCACCCTGGGAACCCTGAGCGCAAGCTCCCCCCCCAAACCTGTGCTGAAAGCTGCCTTCAACAAAGCCACTGCGACCGGGTCTCTGGTCACTGAGGTTTGAGACTGGAGGAAGCCTAATGCAATGCCAGTTACGTGTCCTCAGGTTCTCTTGGACACACAAGAGCTCTCTGATACACAAGACAGGATGATTTTGAAGAGCAGAAATGGACCCAGGTCTTCTAAAATCTCACTGGCTGATGAAAAATAAAGGGGAAAAGAATCGTTCCTTGATGAATTCCACAGGCTTCTTTAGTATTATCCCCAGGATGAATAATACAAACACAAGGCTTCTCGCGGCAGGACCATGAGGCAAGATGGGAATAGACTGAAAGTTGTCAGTATTGGGTTTTAAAGGCATCCATCACACACCGGTACAATGCTAGCTGCAGTAAACAAAATGCCAATTATTTAGACACACTGAACCATACTATGCTACACAAATGGAAGGGGTTTGATTTTATTACAAATATTTCTGTCTTTTCTTGTTAAGAACACAGAGTATTATGTAGTGATGTGGAACCATCTTGTTAATTTACCTTGGAGAGCATTTTTTTTCCAAGCAAACAGTAAGAGTAACAGCGGTAGAAATTAGTTTTCCTCTCTCGCTTGCAATGACTGTGATGGGGCTTAATAGGAACGTTAATAACAATCTTGACCCAATCTGCATTTAATCTTCTGTTGCCATGAATGGAGTGACAGCAATTTGCACAATCCGATGATTTTTTTTTTCTTTGCTTCTTGACAGTAGGTGTATAAAACAGTTTCAGATTATTCACTCTTTTCTAAAGAAGGATTAAATCCATACATGTTTACAAAAAATAATGTATGTTGTTAATCAGTTTCTACTTGGTAATGTATTTTTCGAGATGACAAAACATAATTTTATAAATATACATAATAATGCTTTAGCACTTAAATCCGCTGCATCATTTGATTTTGATCTACATAAATGGTTTTTTTTAGAACAAAAAAACACAACTTGTAAGAGGGAGACAAAGAGAAACATTTATTCTATAGCCCTATCTACTTATTTGAATCAGTATTAGATTTACCTCTAGGTCAGTCCTTAAAATATATGGCCTCTGAATTCCATTGAATTTCAGGTACCTGTATTATGAGTCTTTGTACACTCCATCAGAAAAAAAAAGAATTTTATCCTATAATAATCTGTATCATAATCTGTTATCACAGACATTATTTCAATATTACTTTTCATTTAGAGGATCAAGGGGGAAAAAAGGGGATTTTTGTGGATTTCATTTAAATAGGGCTTAAAATAAGTGAAATGTAGAGTTGTTCTGTGTACACAGATTTATTCCAGAAAATACTTCCCTGGAGACTACTTTTCTGTTAACATTGTTGAGATAAAAAAACACATCTTCAAATTGCTGATTTCCATTTAAACTCCACCAGGGAGACGTTTCCATTCTTTAAGTTGCACTGCCCTCTGGGGGAGATGATCTTCAGCTGTCTCTCCATATCCATGTCGAGAGAACAAAAGCCTTCCTCGGTTTTCCCCTTCAGTTTTGAAGGCTGGACATTTTGCCTCCTCCAAATTTTATACTGGTGCTTGGTATGATTTTGGCATCATAGCACAAAGATGAGAGAGACCCCATTACAGCCACCTTTTATTTGCTTTTTGTTCCCTTACACATTATTTTTTGTGTGTGTGTCCTTGGAAATCTTGTCTGGGAAGCCCCGGAAGATTTTTCTGAGATTTGTGGATGTGAGGTAGTCTGTCCATGGTGAAAGGTCTGATGCTGCTGTACCGTAGAGCTGGATGCTTCACGGAGCAATGCCCTAGGTCCTGGAGAAACATGCTCACGGCTTCTCCGCAACTGAAGATGGACAGAAAACATGTCAGGTTCAACACTTTTCACAAAATGTTTTCATTTCTGCTTACACGGTGCACATTCCTAGCACATACATGGACACTGTCTAACTATATGGAGAACTCCTGGGCTTAGGCTTACAGTGCACGTGTGGTATTCATGGTCGCAGTCCATACACCTGGCGTTTCCTGCAAGCCTTCGGGTTTACGCTGTGTATGCCAAGCAGTATATATTCTGTGCATTGTGTTTCCTGCTGCCTACTTGCTGGTTTCTTCAAACGACAAATGCAATGAATGGTAACTCAGTTACTGAGGGCAGGGATTCATGGTAAGAAGTGCAGTCTCCCTCAGCGTGAGGCAGGCAGGCCACTTGTCCACCTCCCATCCAAAGCAATTTTCAGGATTCTCTCTCATGCTGTTTAGCAGTGTGCTGAACCACTACCAGAAAACTATGTACTTGGAAAAGCCTTGCCTAAAACATAAGCCTGCTTAGTGTATCCTGTTCTGTCTAACTCGCCCTTCCTCTCAGTGGTTGGAGGACACGAACTCAAGAGGCAGAATCAAGGCTTTTCTGCTGCAGGTTAAAGTGTGTGTAGTCGTGTTCGGGATCCCCCACAATACAGCTCTGGGCTCTCTGCAGACCTGGTGTTCACTGGAAGGAGCTGATGGAAGTTGCTCGTGCAGGCCAAGCAACTGCCTGGAAAAAGCCTCATTTTCCAATCTGCATCTGACAAAAAGGCAGGTTTTAGCAAGAAGCTCCCTAACACAAAGGAGAGAAAAACCAAAAACTTACTTCAGCTATTTGGGTCCTGTTATTTTCTAAAACAAATTCAGAGAGCTACTCAAATAATGGATGAGTTCTATTTTCACATCCATACAAACTCAAGAGGCACACAGGGAAGCAGGAGACCACACCGAAGAAGCCAGCAGAGACAGATGTCTATCTGCGTATGAATGATTCCACCTCTCTTCAAACTCAATAAAACTGAAGCACCACAATGAAAATAAAGGACTCAAACCTAGCAGTGTTGCAAGAGGCTTTTCCAGTGGCAAGTGGACTGACAGCAAATAGTTAAAATAAACTCCAGGAAAAAGGAAAGTATTTACCTTCATGGCATGGTAAGCAAAGTTCTAAGCATTTCCACAGCAGCACGTGAACAGCCAAAATAGACCTCCAAATTCCCAAAGAACAATTTTGAGACGAGATTTCACAATATGATTTAAAGCTGTCAGGCAAGCTGCGTGACTTGAAAATGAAATAAAACTCCAGAAGATAAATTCCTGTAGCAGATAGTTTCTCTCTTACAATATCTTAGAAAAGATGTGTGATGAAGGAGGAGGAGGACTTGGTTCAGTGAAGTGTATGTAATGCTGCAGTATCTTTCCACAGTAGATGCTCCAAATAAGACATCGGAGAGAATGAAAGAATCAGAGAACAATGATGTGATTTAATACTTTGAAAGAAAAGAGATGAGGTCGGTCTGGACAGAAATAGTCTGCCATGGCTATCAGAAGTTTTTGTATGGGAAAAGTGTGCACTGTGAAGATTGCAGGAATACTGAAGCAGAAAAAATCAGTAATTAATGAAAACTCATCTTTGGAAAAGAGTAAGGGCTTCACAATGAAGAGGGAACGGACTCCTGTTTTGAGAGATTCTGAATTCATCACATGAAGCAAGCCAGGGTGTTAGCTGTGAACGGATGTATGGTGGCGGCACTCTATAGAAGACCAACACAGAATGCTTTACTGGCTCAAATTAGTGCACAAACAAAAGCAATCGTTAAGAATTACTGCGGTGGAACTAGTGGCCAAATTAAAGAGTGACGTGCGGAAACAAACTCCACAACTCATGAAGAGTTATAAAGCAGGTATGTTTATTGCAGCTCTGGGTGCAAGGGGGATCGCTCCTCCAAACTTGCACACCGTTAAGGGTTAGTTGTACAGCTTATATACATGCCATATATACATATTCACAAGGTTTTGGGGAAATGATTAACATGTTCATTACTTTTCGGGGAATTCATTACCATAGGCTACTACCCACTCCGGTATGTGTATTATAGTCTCTCGGTGATCCTTCAAAATCCTCTGGTAGTCGATTACTCCTTTTTATCACTGTATTGTTTTGGTCCTTATCTGGTTGCCAAAGTCGCTGAGCTTGGCCTGGCCGAAAACCCGGTTTGTCATTTCCTGTTCTCTTTGTTGGGTGATAGTTGTAATAGTTTCCTTTAACTCAGAAAGTTGAGTTGTCTGAGCTCCAAGACCAGTTCTAATCAGATGGTTACTCCTCACAGACAATAGGGCCTTGGGTAGCCGTTCCAGTTATCTCTATGGCTCCAGATGGCTCTGCTTGTCTGCCATTTCTAAGGTAGAGAGCTGCCCTAGTGCCTTCATACAGGAGCCTCTTATCTACGATTCTTGCTATGCATTTTGGTATGTTGCAATGTCTAACTGGATGTTGTTTCCCAGTATCAAGAGACTCCAGTATTTTTCCCCACCCCCTGCACTCCCATTGCCCTTCTGAGCAGACAGGGGACACAGGTACCAAATCATCATTCACCACCAGCCCCAGGCTTGCACCCCAGTGATAGGGAGCTGGAGACAGAACAGCACTCACTGCCTCCCTCTCCCCGTGTCTTTTCTCCTCTTTGCCGCAGCTGCAAAGCCACTTCCATTACCCTGCCTAACATGGGGGAAGGGCCCATCACACCACAGTGAGTCCTCGGGGGAAGATGGCTCAGGCTCAGACCTCACACTCATATCTGAGCTCATCCGGACCTCCACCACTGCCTCAGTGCAGGACCAAGAGGTGCTTACTGACCAAGGACAGCCTGGTGGCCACTGGCAAGTAGACTATTTAGCTATGGAGCAGATGTACCCTAGCTAACTGCTGATCCCATCTCCCACCCTCAAGTACCACCACCCTACCAATATTTTTACTTTTACAGAGACATTCAATGTCCGCTAATTCTGCATGCTTACCTTTCAAACTAATAGCTATAACCACTTTGTTAATTATTCCCATTCCCTTTTTTATCACCAAACAACAATCGCAGCCTTAAACCTGCAGCCTGCAAAAGTTCCTTCTCAGCTTTTTCTTTTCATTTTTTATTTTGAAAATAGGATTTCCTTTAAAATCAATTACAAATGATATTTAGCAACATTCATAGAAAAGTCCACCCTGAGCAGTAGCTCAGTATGTAGTACCATCATCACTGCATATCTAAGAAGATAAACCTGTGAGACTCAAAAATGTTTCTTAATTTGTAAAATGAAGTTACATATTGTTTACTCCATATGAAGTGTTCTGCCTCATACTGCTAAGTGTTTTATTTAAAAATTCATTTTTTTTAACCTTAAGTGCCTACTTTTGGATATTAAAACACATTTGACAAATGAAATGGTTGTATTTTTTCAGCTGAGACAGTATCCTTGGTATTATTATTAAAATATACATTTTCTGTTCCTTGCCTGTCTAATTATTTTCTCAAGATTTTTGAGGAAGAGTCCCTTTTTGGACTCTCTTTTTTTTGACTCCTTTTTCTTTGGACTTTTTCTTTTTTTGAATTATGTTCATCTTCTACATAGCACCACCATGGCAGCCCAGAATGGTCCTGCAGGTGCGCTGCTTTTACTGGTACTTCTGAGAAATGTGGTCTCTAATGAGATTTGATGCAGTGAAAATTGGTTTTATACGGTTTTTATGGGAGGATGCCTACCCCTTAGTATTGCTCAGGCAAGGGAGACTACAGCTGCCCAGCTCCAGCCCGTTGGCTGATTTTGGGAGGTATTGGGAAAGCCCACAGAGAGCACTGGCAGGTGTCACAGGGACAGGCCTACCGCTCCTGGCAACACCTTGCTGCTTTCAGGCAATCCCTGCTCTATCTACGCGCAGGAAGGCAATGGAGAAGCACGGGCCAACCCTCGACCACTTTATATCCCAAGTACAAATACAGATTCAGCAGGGAATGGATTGACAGCAGCCCTGAGGAGAAGGACCTGGGTGTGCTGATTGATGAGAAGCTCAACATGAGCCAGCAATGTGCAATCGCAGCCCAGAAAGCCGACTGCATCCTGGGTTACATCAGAAGTATGTCCTGTGGGTCAAGGGAGGTGATTCTGCCCCTCTACTCCACTCTCGTGAGACCCCACCTGGAGTACTGCATCCAGCTCTGGAGCCCTCAACATAAGAAGGACATGGACCTGCTGGAGCGTGTCCAGAGGAGAGCCACGAGGATGATCCAAGGGCTGGAGCACCTCTCCTATGAGGAGAGGCTGAGAGAGTTGGGGCTGTTCAGCCTGGAGAAGGGAAAGCTCCGGGGACACCTTATTGCAGCCTTTCAGTACCTAAAGGGGGCCTACAGGAGAGCTGGGGAAGGACTTTTTACAAGGGCATGTAGTGATAGGATGAGAGACAGTGGCTTTAAACTGGAAGAGGGCAGGTTTAGATTAAATATTAGGAAGAAATTTTTCACTTTAAGGGTGGTGAGGCACTGGAACAGGTTGCCCAGAGAGGTTGTTGAGGCCCCATCCCTGAAGGTGTTCAAGGCCAGGCTGGATGGGGCTTTGAGCAACCTCGTCTAGTGGTAGGTGTTCCTGCCTATGACAGGGGGTATGGAACTAGGTGATCTTCAAGGTCCCTTCCAACCTAAGCCATCTATGATTCTATATCCTTTCAACACATCAGGGCAGGCGACCATAACGCGAGGTGGCGGCCGCCATTCCGGCGGCTCGGGGGTGGGCTGTGATCAGCGAGGCCGCCCCCGCCGGCCCAGGCCAGCCGCCCCCCGCAGCGGTACGTGGGGGCTGCCGCTCCCCCCCCCCCCCGCTCGGTACTGGGCCGCTCCGGGCAGACCGGCTCCTTCTCCAGTCACAAGTCCCGGGCCGAAGACCCCGGGCCCAGCTCAGAGGGTTCCAGCCGCTCCCCATCCACCGCCGCACCGCCCTCTGACTCCCTCCGGAAGTGACGTTGGCCGCTGCCGTTACAACAGCCGGAAGCGCCGTTGGGAGCAGTAAACAACCTCGTCGGGCGGCCGCGGCGCTTCCATCTTTGAGGAACCGGAGCGGGAGCCGGAGCCGGAGCCCACCGCGGACCATGGGCGGCGTCCTGGGCCTCTGCTCCATGGCGAGCTGGGTAAGATGGGGGCGGGCGGGTGCGGTGGTTCCCTGTCCCTCCTTGCCCGTCGCAGGCCCGCAGCCGGTGCTTCCCGCTTCCCCCCCCCCCCCCCCCGGGCCTCGCCCGTCGCCTCCCGGGGCCTTTGTCTCACCGGAGCGGGGGCGTCTGTGGCGCTGCCTTCCCGCCTCCTCAAGCGCGGGGAGGTTGCAGGCCCCCTCCCCGCTCCCACCCAGGCTTTCTCCGCCCCGAGCGGCCGCCGCCCCCGCTCCTCCGGGGCTGGGCTCTGCCGGGCTCTCTCCCTGGCGGGCTGGGGGAGGCGGGCCCTGGGGAGCGCCCCCGCGGTGGTGCCCCCCCCTCCTCCCCGGGCTTCTGCGGCGGTCCCCAGGAATCCGCCGAAGCCGTTCTGCTGGGGCGAGGGGGAGCTTCCTAATTAATCAGACAGGCTGGCCTGTCGCGCTGCTGGTCGCTGCCTAATCCGCGTTACTGCGGGGGAGGCGTTGCTGTGTCCGCTGAAATTCCCCCTCCCCAAATTTGTAAAGGATTTAAAATCTAATTAAATGGTTATGAAGTTCGGCGTTTCTTTCGGGAAAAGTAAAACTCGCGTGTTTCCCTGATGCTAATGATTGTATTTAATTTCTCTTTCTTACGGCTTTGTCTTGAGCAGCTCCACCCTTTGTAGCATCTTTGTCTTATCGAGGCATCGTTTTCTCTCTGCAGTGTCTGTGGTGATGTGTCACCACCATGCTGAGCAACGTCAGGTGGTTTTCTTAATGCGAAACGATAGTTTGAGATGGTTTTAAAACTATTAGCACTAGGCATAAAAACCCAGAAGTCGGTAGAGATCCTGTATGGCGGTCCTCAGTTGAGGTGTTGCTGTCTTATCCTTAAGTGATTAATCTTTCCAAGTCTAGTCCCTATGCAAATAGACACAGTCAGGTGGATTGTGACACTTCAGACATTTGTCTTAAAAATGTCAGCAGGATTGTGAAAATCTGAATTTCCTATACCAAAAGCATTGTACCATATTCGGATTAAAGGAAATTGCCTATATTTAAACAGTTCATACACAGAACGTAGTGGTCTAACAAAACCCCGTATTTATTCAAGCTCCTTTTTTTTGTGCTATCAATATATATGACCTTTGGTTCCCGTAGTGGTATTTAATTAGAGATGATACTTAACTCCTTAATCTCCTGTACAAATTCTGTGAAATAATCCTAGAATTGGTCAATTTGTATGAGCTAAGATTCCAGACTGATATGCATGTAAATAAGCGACTAGAACACTGATAATATCCTGTTAAGTAAGTACTGTCGGTGTTTATTTTGCTTTTATTAACACTTTAAACACTACTTAATGGATTAGCTGAATATAGTTAACATTAACATTTTTAATTATTGTCAAATACTAAGCGACAGTATAACTATGGGTTTTAATTTAAATACTTGAGTTAATATATACTGCATTTTGAAGTGTATAAATAGCCTTTCTGATAAGTAGCTGGTGTTTGTAGTGCACGAAGAATCCCTGTATATTTGCTCTTGGTTTTGAGTGTTTTTTTCTGTACAGAGAAATTCAGCTAATAATCTTTTAGATAAAATGATATACATGAGTATATAATCTTGATTAAGTCAGATTTACTGTGGATAACTAACCCCCATACCCCCATCCCTTGCTTTAAAGTGCCCAAAACAGATCAGGGGGATTTTCTGTATGGTGGTGCATGGGGTGCCTCTTCCCCCCCCCCCCCCCCCCGTGGTTTTAAAATGTTGATTTTCTTTCCACTTAGAAAACAATAGCTAATCAGCATTTAAAGCCCATACCATAGTTCCTATAGGAGAAATCTGCGATGATCTCTAAGGAGGTCAGGATACACACCATTTGTGGCTCTGAAAGAGAAACAAACTGTGAGGGTGAGGTAGCAGGGAAACCAGTTATAGCAGCATTTGTGCTAGTGCGGACTATGCCATGGCCAGAAAAACTTCTCTTTTGTCTGGGAAAACGCTGCTGCCGGCACTGCTTCAGCTGTGTAGCTTCTCAGCAAGGCCACATGTTGTGCTGTGCAGTGATGCCATGGGTACCTGACCTTGCCTCGTACCTTTATTTCTTCTGGATTTTTTTGTGTGGTGTTATTGCTGGTTGTAGCTCTGCCCTACTGTGCACTGATCAGGCAGTGTTTCAGTTTAGCATTTTTAAGAGCAAAGAATGAGCCTGTCAGAGGTGGGGGGTGGGATGGGGGAGAAGGCCTTAAGAGCACCGTCATCATACCAAAATTCTTCTGATCCCGACAACCTAGATTGGGCAGGCAGTGCCATTTTCACTCTGCTGGGTCTTGCCTCTATCGCACTGTTCTCCGAAATAGCGGAGCTGCTGCTTCCCTCACTTAAATATTCTCTGTCAAGGCAGAGATTGTGATTGAATCAGTTCCTTTAAGCATATGAGTAGGGATGATGTAGCTAAAACCTGACTAGGCCAGTGAGGGGCTTAGTGTTTTTGCAAATACTTAATTCAGTATATAATAATTTAGTCATTATACCAGTAAGAAGATTACGTTTGATATTAAAAACTTGTTCTGTGTGCATCAGGGGCAGTAATATTTGACTTTCAGTCATTTTTGGGGATTTTCTCTCCTTCGCTCTCCCGCAATATTCATCTTACTGGTGTTCCTCCTGCAATTTCCACTGCCCTAGAGAACAAAGTGACTGGTTTAGCAGGCATGAATTAACTTGTCTGCCCAGCTGGCTGCTCCCAGAATAGGTGTGTGGGTCATCTTTTCTTATTTGGCCTCAGTGAACACCACTGAGCTGCTTGTTTTTCTGAAAAATGTGCTGGGATGCGAGTTGGTTGGTAAGTCCAAATGTTACTGGATGGCAGTAGGTTTATGCAGTCGTGACTTAGTAACTGTTGTTGAAGCTTCCTTAAGAAAGCAAGCTCTAAACTAACTGTGGAATAACTCTGTCTAAGTCTCTGACTAAGCTGGGCTTCACCTGGCGAGTTAATATTACGTTTTGATCTGTGTAGTAGTATCTGTTTGTACTGTAGTACTTTTTTTTTGTAGGAGGCATGCTCTGAATTTAGGAAGCAAGTAAGTGACACAAATTGTCCATGTCTCCTCTGCTGATAAACTCTATTTCATGGGTCAAATGTTCTTTGGCTCTCTGTTGTTTTTGAAGTCTGTTACTTGTTAGAAGTGTTTTTGCCAATAGTACAATAATATTATTTTGTTGGAATGTTACATATTTTATTCTGTCTTGCTAAAAGAAAGAGGTACTTGGATTGTAGTGTGATTCCTTGTAGAAGTAGCCAACTTGTATAAACAGTATCAACAGGTCTCTTGTTCAGAGATGTGCATGATCACAGCTTGTAAGGATGAGCTCTTTGGGGGCAAAATGTTTTAAAAGCTGGTGTTTGAGCTCAGACACTTAAATGAGCTATACTGCCTCGTTTGAGGCACATTGTTTCCCAGTGAGGGGAAGACAGTCATCTTTATTTCAGCCACTGCAACCCTGCCCTGTCTCCAGAAATATGCATTCCTATGTGTTCCCCTTGACACACTCAGGAGGAAGGTGCTTGAATTGCTTAGGTATTTAACGAACAATTTAACACTGGTGACTTTTATGCCAGATGGTCCTTGCACCAAATTTTCTGCAGCAAATGAGCCTAGGCTTATGTTCTACTCAGCCAGATTCAACCTTTTAATCAAGTGTCTTTAAAAATACCAATGTAGATAGAATTAGTTCAAGAAAGTAATTTTTTTTGAACAGTGACTAGAAATATTCTTCACTAGAAAGGTTGTTTGTGTGTGTTTATGAAATAATGTAATAGATTAGTACTATAAAATCCTGATGGATCCTAAGTCAATATTTGCCATACATTTCCTGCTTACTAAGCATAGATGCCCCTACTATAGTTGCTTGCAGTCATAGAACAGCCTCGAAGGATCAGCAGGTCTGACCTTTTGTGGGAAAGGGAGCCTAGATGAGATGATCTAGCACCCTGTCCATTTGCATCTTGAAAACCTCCAGTGATGGGGACTCTACCCTGTCCTTAGGTAGATTGTTCCAGTGACTGATTGTTCTCACTGTAAAAAATTTCTTACATTGAGATGAAACCTCTCATGGAATCAATATCTTCATACTCTCTGTACTATAATGATACTGAGTGGAGGAGGAGGTAGAAAAGGGCAAATAGTATCTTTTACATACTGAAACAGTTATAATGAGAATGTACCTAATTTCACTTTTTTAGCAAGACAAATTTAATAGTGAAGTTTGCTAATTTAGAAATGATTCTGTAGCATAGTGGAGTGAAAATTCTTGGCTCCTCCATCCTTGTAAAGGAACACAATTACAAAAAAAGAATACAAGGAAACTATTTAAAAGCCCCTGTTTGTGGGTCCAGTGTGTGGGTCTGGTTAAACCTGTAAGAACAGATAATCTGAGCCTTTTCCTGAGGCCTTCTCAGGAGAGCGCTGTGGCAGTCTGTCTGCTCTTCCCTGCCAGCCCCAGGGCCTTCCTTGTAGTGTCAGCCTGCTGGCATTTTTGTTTGTCATATGACTAAACTTCTAACAGCTCTCTCTGACACAAGGCAGTCATACTGGATGACTGACATGCACTGGTCATGTGGCTGTGTAACTAGTCATGTTCTTATGTGTATTTGTGATTCACATCTGTGGTGTCCTTGTGTGTGTGCTGTGGGGGGAAGATGGGTTTTACCACCCTTCACTATCTTTGTCAGAGGTTGCACAGTCTGTTGTAGCTCAGATGGGGCAGCGCTCACTTAGTAACTTTACTTTAGCTGAAAAATACGTGGCCTCTAAAACTTAGCTGTTAACTGTTCTCTGGGATATTGTCTTCTAGGCAAAATATTTTATTTTTAAATAGAAAGATAAATGCAACCCTCAAAGATTTTTGATTGTACCTTTTGTCTCTTTGCTTATGTTTACTTGTGGAATCTTGCCCTTTTCCTTCCTGAATTGTCACTCAGCAAGTGGCAGAAAATTGCAATGGGATGAAGTTAGTTCTTCTTCCCCCCGCCCCTGCCCCTGTGAAGTAGCACTATCTGCTCACTTTTCTTCTTCCCACCATTTTCTGTTTTAAGAGTTGAATACAGGTAACATGTCCTAATTTTTTCCCTTGTCGTATTACAACTGTACAGTGTTCCTATTCACTCTTGCCATTGATATTTGGTAGTGAAGATGATACGTGTTCTGTGTGTTTGCTTTGTTCTTGCGGTTTGTAACTTTCTACATGGCATAAGTTAATTTTGCCAACTGAGGGAGAATTATGTGATACATGAGTTAGTTGCTAAATATGCAATAATTTGCAACCTAAGCTTTAGGCTATTGTACCTATTGTTTATGCTTCATTAATGTTGATGGCCCTGGTGATGTTTGTGGCCCTACTCTGCCAGACACTGAAAGTGTACCTAGATTCCAGTTGCACTCAATTTTTTTTTCCTGTGGTGTATTTGTTTAATCTCTGCAGCTGTGGAAGGGAGGATGTAGTCGTTAACTAAAAGCAATCCTTGCATCTCATTTAGCTGAAATGAAATAGAATTCAAGAGAACAAATAAGCCTGAATCCAATCTTTATTTCCTCTGAATGGATAAATGATTACTTCTGACATAGCACTAATTTCACTCTATGGTGGTGCATTAGGAAGCCAAGTTTGTTAGGGCGCTCTGTAACATGTTGAAGCAACTTAATCCGCACTAGTGATGAAATGCATAGGATGAGCCATTTTCCATCATAACTTCTGATGATCTAACACAGCCTGATTAAATATTGAAATCTGGTAATGCGAAACTTCTTAAAGAATTTGGTTTATGTTCTGTCTCTCTGTCAGATACCGTGCTTATGTGGAAGTGCCCCATGCCTGCTCTGCAGATGCTGCCCCAGTGGAAACAACTCCACCATAACTCGGCTGATTTATGCATTCTTTTTACTTCTTGGTGTGAGCGTTGCCTGTGTGATGTTAATACCAGGCATGGAAGAGCAGCTGAAGAAGGTCAGGTTACTTCTTTGCTAACATGTTGGGTAGAACAAATGTCAGGGATAATTGTAAACAACATCTTGAAAGCATGGGTTTTATTTGGAGATACATAATTTTGCTGCCACCTGTGTTTCACAGTCACCATTAATTTGATTGCAGATCAAATAAGCAAAGAACTTGTGGGAGAGTCACTGCTTAGGTGAAAAGCACTGTTTAGAAATATTGCTTTTATAGCTCTTCTTTAATAGGTCAGAGCAGAAAAGATAAAAATTTGTATCAAGCAAAAATATTATATGTTGTTTTAAATTAAATTTTGATATGCTTGTATTTGTGGCATTTGATTAATTTTGATTGCTGTTAATAAAATAATAAAAAATAACCACAGTCTAAGGTATCTTCTAGTTTCGTTGTGCTGTACTAGTCTGCCGACACATAACAAAAATACTTTTCAGTAAAGACAGAAGCATATATTACACTAAGGATATTAGGAAATGCTTATAGGATTTTACAGTGTATTAGTTGTATGAAGTTCTGAAATTGCTAGTAACAAAAAAATCCAAAAAAAACAAGCCCAAACCAACCCACCACTGTTAAAGATTTTTTTTGTTGTTGTTTTGTTTAGAATTTGCCTATGTGGGATTTTTTTCCTTGAATATGTTTAATATTTTGGTTAGACTGTAACTAACAATATAACCTTTCAGTATCATATTTTCTAGCAATAATAATAGTTGCATAATATTATAATATTCATGAGTTGTATATTAATAAATTGCTAATACGTATTTACTCATAGGAGGCCTTTTACAGATCACTGAAGTATCTTGTATTTATCACAGATTCCTGGATTTTGTGATGGAGGGATGGGGACGACTATTCCTGGTGTGCACGGCCATGTGAATTGCGATGTACTAGTTGGTTACAAAGCTGTGTACCGTGTGTGCTTTGGTATGGCCATGTTCTTCCTGCTCTTCTCCTTATTGATGATCAAAGTAAAAAGCAGCAACGACCCAAGAGCAGCAGTGCACAATGGGTAAGATATAGAACTGAGAACTGAGACGGGTGATGTGTGCATATGAGATGCACCTACAATGAAAGTAAAGCCTGTACTGAGCATGCTGGTCAAATTCACTGTTCCGCAAAGAAAGAATTTGATAGTAGCTAGAGGAGTGTTGTTGCAGTAGAGGGCATTCAATGATATTAGAGTTCTTAGACACGGCAGATTAATTTTTATAAGAGGAGAAGATACACATGGCTGTCACTTTTCAGAGCCTGAATTATGGCAGTGGATTAGAGATTCTTCTTCTGTCCAAAGATGACAAAATTCAGAGATAAATAATGGTACTAAGCTTAATTCCACTGAGATGTTTTCAGCAAACAGAAAGATGAAAAAGCCTCATCTGTCCTCTAGGAATTATATTCCTCCTGACTTTGATGTTTGTAAGTGCTTGCTCTTTGCCAAACAGTTTTATTTTCAAGATAATAACAGTTATATATGTATATGCCCACACACACATAGATATATAACATATCTCTTCCTCCTCTGCTTGGTCTTCAGTCTTCCCCTCTGCATAAAGAAGAGCGAGTTATGTATTTAGTTTCTGAACTTCCCAATAAATTTCTTTTGTATTTTTACATTTTAGGGTTTTCAGATGGAAGACAGTAGTGGAATTTCAGCTTGTGGGTTGACACAAGTGGTAGTTTTCATCCAGGCTTAGCTTACGTGAAATGTAGCTTCTTGAACTAGGGAGATGCAAATTTTTATACTAGGGCACGGCGCTAAGAAGCATAAAAACATCTGTGGTGCCTAGTATTCTTGGTGGTCCCAGTGATTGCTTAGGCTGCTGCTTTTTCAAGGTGTTTATCTTTAAGGGAAGCTATTAACAGGTAAGCTATAAAAATGAAGTCATTTTACATTCAGTATAAGATTAAACATTTCTAACATAAAATGAGGAAAAACTTCAAATTATTTCTGTAGGGGAAAATAAAATAATTGAAACTGCGCAGAATATTGCTTTGTTTATTTTTTTGTTTGTTTCTGTCTAAAGAAAATGAGGCCAGGCACAGTACTAAGATGCATTAACAGCAGTAATTCAGTTCAGTCTTTCCCCCTGCTGTGCTTTGATCAGGAGAGCATACTTGTTACAAGCAAGAAAATGCTTTAGGTGCATTCTATGTCAACACTTTGTGTTTTTTACAATAAAAGGCACCTTTTACATGATGTGGTATCTCTACCTAAAACTGCATCTTAAGTGTTTGGGATCTTCTTGATACCCTTATCTGGAGTTGTGCTCTCCAAATTTTGGTACTATTTATGCAACCTATAGCAGTTTACCTTTCTTAGACAATCTAGTGTCAGTGCTATGTTAAAAGGAAAAATGGCACTCATTAACTATTACTGGTAAAATATTTAATAATGTTACTTCCAACACTTATGTGCTTCACTAGTTGCTTCAATAGTATGCGTTACGGGTAGCTTTATGAAAACCATGGCTTTTGATTTTTGAACTTGTATGTATCTTCAGTAATACTTTGCAATGTAATCTTTCTGTCAGTGATTTGAAATACTTAGAATACTAGTTTTTCAAATGTATATGTACTAATTTTTTCATACTTGCATGCAAGTTAAGCCCAGTAATGTGGTCCAGTGCCAATGTTCATGTTCTTTGCTTTTGTAACAGCAGTCAAATGGTTTATTGCCTCAGGTTAATGGTAATATAAAAAATAAGCTATAATGTATTCACAGGATTGTTGCTGGCTTGCACAGAATGCATAGCAATTGTAGGTGTTACTTCTGATAAGTATTGGTTTTGGCTGTAATGCATGTTATATGGGTAGACTTAAGATCCCTTAAAGCCTGGACTTAGTGTTGAAATTTATACAAGCTTGAACCTGTTCTTATTTCTGTAATGGAGAAATTAAAATCCCACATGTGGATTCAAAAACTAGTTTTAGTGGGGTATGTATTACACCGTAAATGTTATAAGTTGATTCAGCTTTCAAACTGGGTTTAGTAATTTCTTTGTATCCCAGTGAATTAGTCCATTTTTCCCATATTCTGCACTTCTGTCATCTCACATATTCTGTGTGGACAGGAACTCTGTTCCTCTGGTCACTATTACCTGATTGTAACGGCCAGAAGACTAAACTTGTTCAAAGTAAGGGGGGGGGGGGGGGGGGCGGGAAGGGATAGAAAACTTGAAAACTGTGCAAGTGTTTGACATTGTGGGGGTGTGGTACACGTCTTTGTGCTATATTCAGTTTTGAAGTATACGCTCCTATATTTGGAGCTGCCTGTTACTCTGATCAGAAAAAGTCTTCACCTTCTTGTAGTTCTGTTGATTTGAAATTCCCTATGCAGGGTATATTTGTACACAGTTTATATTTGGGGTGAGGTAGGTGAATCTTTGGAAGGTGTTTCCTTGTCTGCTTTCTAGAAAAGATCTGATGTGTTTTGTTTGTCCATGAGTGCACATCTTTTAGTGGGGAAAAAACATCCAATTCTGCTGCACTGGAACAGGGACTTAGAATTTGATTTCCTTTTATGTGAAGGATAAATCCTTTGCTTTTGTTGTTGCGATAAAGCCTCATCAGATGTAGGCCTAAAGAATCTGAATGTAGGTGGGAAGAACCCAGCCTTTTGGACATCTCTCTCCTTTAAGAAATGAATCAAGACTGGTAGGGAACTCCAGCATAATGTTTTCTGATTGGTAGGCACCAATCAGATCTTCTGCCTTTTTTTGGTTTTAATATTAAAAACAGATAAGGGATTTTTTTTATACATTTTTCTGATATGCAGACAGTTCAATAATCTCACTGCTGTAGTTAAAAAACCTTAAAAAAAAACAAAAACAAAAAAAACCCCAAACGATCCCAAAACTAAAAAAAACTCATGATTATATTCCACCCCTGCTTCATTTGTAATACATCAATGGGATATCTCTGGGAAATGTGTCAAACTCTGTCAGTCTAGCACAGTTTAAGCATAACTTTCTGGAGAATAAAAATCTTGGGCAGATAAAATAATTTGTATCCTACTTCAAAAGAAGCAAGTTAAGAACGAGTGAATTAACCCAACTCTTAAGGATGTGCATTTAGCGTACTTTGAGTTTTTGTGAATTAGATCAGACTTAGCAGTTGCCTGACTTTTTTTTTTTTTTTTTTAATTTCTCTTTAGATTCTGGTTCTTTAAATTTGCAACAGCAGTTGCAATTAGTGTTGGAGCTTTTTTCATACCAGAGGGACCATTTACAACTGGTAAGGGAATATTGTCTTCCACTGTATCATGGTGCAATCATAACTGGTTTTAAAACAAAACTGAATGCATGCTGATGTCTTAGTTTTTATTGTAGCTGTGTAACTATAGCACTTTTCTGTGTTTAGGGACATGGTGGTAAATTATCTATGGTTCTGAACTGGTTTTGTTTTATTTCTCTTTTAGTGTGGTTTTATGTAGGTATGGCTGGAGCATTCTGCTTTATTCTTATTCAGCTGGTCTTGCTTATTGACTTTGCCCATTCCTGGAATGAATCTTGGGTTGAAAAAATGGAGGAAGGAAACTCAAGGTGCTGGTATGCAGGTAAAGGACTGTACTACAATCAAGTTTTAAATTTCATTGTACATTAGGTTAAATATGTTATTCAGTGAATAATGCATTTTATCAGAGTACAGAAGGGCTGCTTTGTGCCTAAGTATCATTTTTCTCAGATGGTGTAGTTCAGCTCCATCGTCTGTGGTTTTGATATCAGGTTAAATAAGAGGGGTCAGGAAAGGGGGCAGCAGCCTCTGAGTAATAATGTCTGATCCCTTGGAATAGGCCATCAGCTTATGGTAGCAAAGCAGTGGTAATTGTAGGTTTTGGGTTGTTTGGGGTTTTGTTGTTTTTTTTCAGCGACAGGCTTCGTTACACCTTCGTGCTGATTAAAAATGAGCTAGCCTGCTTCTGCTTCATGTTGAGCATAAGCATATCAAATAATTGTTTTTTCCTTCTGTCTGCCAGTCGATCCTTCTTTGAAGTTATATGCTGAGGGAAAGGCCAGGATAGTGAAGGAGAGTACAAGTCATCTCACTGGAGAAATGATACGTTAATTTTAATAAAGCATTTCAGATGTGATAGTTTAGGTTTTTCAAAAGACAGCACAGCCTGTCTTTGTGCAATGGCCACTTCACTCTTTAATGTTTTTAATGAGATGGAATTTGGAAAGAAAATTTTGTTTTTCTTTCTATTGGACAAGTAGTCTTTCAGTTTCTTTCTTAAGCTTTTAGGCAAAGTGTATGTAGTGTGATTGTATTCCCTGATACTTGCACTTCTTGGTTGCTGTTAGAGCACTGGAGAATCAAGTGTGGCTTCAGGCTTCCCATTTATTGCATTCTTTCTTTTTAACAGGGTATTGAGTGGAACTTATTTCCTTTACATTTCAGTGCCCAGAGCTGCTCTCTAATTCTGTTACTGTATACTGTATATGAAACCTGATAATCATGCAATATTACTTCAATTTTAATAATCTCCATTATTAACCAGTTTAACTTTGTGTCTTTTCACAGCTCTGCTGTCAGCTACAGCTGTCAATTATCTGCTGTCTCTAGTAGCTATTGTCTTGTTTTACGTTTATTACACTCATCCAGAAGGTTGTTCTGAAAACAAGACATTCATCAGTGTTAATATGCTGCTGTGTATTGGTGCTTCTGTAATGTCGATTCTGCCAAGGATTCAGGTATACTTTTAATTCTGTTATCTTTTGTTTTTTCTGTATTGTCAGTCCCAGAAACCTGTAATATAATCATGCCTGAGATCTTTTAATTGCCTAACTTTGCTATTTCATGACTTCTTCATATAGGAATCTCAGCCAAGATCTGGTTTGCTGCAGTCTTCTGTGATCACAGTTTATACAATGTATTTGACTTGGTCAGCTATGACCAATGAACCAGGTAAGCGTAGTAGCATTATATGGCTTTTTGGGTAACCAGTTCAGCAGTAAATTCATAGAATCATAGAACGCCAGGTTGGAAGGGACCTCAAGGATCATCTGGTCCAACCTTTCTTGGCAAAAGAACGGTTTAGACAAGATGGCACAACACCCTGTCCAGCTGAATCTTAAAAGTGTCCAATGATGAGGAATCCACCACTTCCCTGGGGAGATTACTCCAATGGTTGATTGTTCTCGTTGTGAAAAATTTTCCTCTTGTGCCCAATGAGAATCTCCCCAGGAGTAACTTGTATCCATTACCCCTTGTCTTTTCCATGCGACTCCTTGTAAAAAGGCAGTCTCCATCTTCTTTGTAGCCACCCTTTAAATACTGGAACGAAGTGATAAGATCTCCCCTAAGTCCTCTCTTCTTGAGGCTGAATAAAACTAATTCTCTCAGCCTTTCCTCATATGGCAGGCTCCCCAGTCCTTTGATCATCTTTGTGGCCCTTCTCTGGACCCTCTCCATCTCCAGCCAGTCCACATCTTTGTTGTATAGCAGGGACCAAAACTGGACACAGTGTTCCAGGTGTGGCCTGACAAGTGCTGAGTAGAGTGGGATAATGACTTCTTTATATTTTGGTGGCAATGCCCTTGTTGATGCAACCCAGCATCCTGTTGGGTTTCATTGCCACAGTAGCACACTGTTCACTCCTATTGAGCTGCTTGTCCACCAGGACCCCCGGGTCCCTTTCCACAGAGCTGCTCCCCAGCCAGGGAGATCCCAGCCTGTGCTGCACTCCTGGATTATATTTTCCCAGGTGCAAGACCTTATACTTGTCCTTGTTGAACTTCATAAGGTTCTTGTTAGCCCACTCTTCCAGCCTATCTGGGTCTTCCTGCAGGGTGGCTCTCCTGAAGTGTCTGCTTCCCTGCTCAGGTTGGTGTCATCAGCCAACTTCCTCAGGGTACACTTGATCCCATCATCCAGATCACTTACGAAGATACTAAACAGCCTTGGGCCTAGCATCGATCCCTGGGAACCCCAGGTGTGGCGGGTTGCTAGTTTTAAAAGGAGCAATTTACCACCACCCTCTGGGTGAGGCCTGTCAGCCAGTTCCCCACCCACATCGCAAATCGCTTGTCTAGACGTAATGCATCGGTTTCTTTAGGAGGAGGCTGTGGCGAACTGTGTCAGAAGCCTTGGAGGAATCCAGGTAGACAATGTCCACCACTTGCCCCACATCAACCAAGCAGGTTACTTTGTTGTAAAAGGCCATCGAGTTTGTCAAGCACGATTTACCCTTGGTGAATTTGTGCTGGCTTTTCCCAATCATGTGCCTTACTTGATTTGTGATAGCCCCCAGGAGGATTTGTTCCATAACTTTTCCAGGGACTGAAGTAAGACTGATGGGCCTATAACTTCCTGGATCTTCCTTTAAGCTCTTCTTGTAGTTGGGGGTGACATTAGCCTTCTTCCAGTCTTCTGAGATGTCCCCCAGTCTCCCTGACTTCTGAAAGATTATGGAGAGCAGCCTTGCAACAGTGTCAGCCATCTCTCTTAACACTCTGGGGTGGATATTGTCACAGCCCGTTGATTTGTAGGAGTCAAGCACCTGTAATAGTTTACATACCAACTCTTCCTTCACTGGCAGTGGGTCTGTGTTTTTATCAACCTGGATCATTGTTCCCAAGGCCTGGGCCCCAACAGTGCTGGTAAAGATGGAGGTGAAGAAAAAGTATTGAGAACCTCTGCCTTTTCAGCATTGTTGGTGACTAATTCAGCTCTCCTGTTTAACAGCGGGCCAGTATTTTCCTTCTGTTTCTGATTGCTGTTTATGTACCTGAAGAACCCTTTCTTGTAGTTTTTGACATTTCTGGCCAGTTTCAATTTGAGCCGAACTTTTGATTTACTAACTGCATCTCTGCGTGCCCTTGCAATGCCCTGGTAGTTCTCAATGGGTATTTGTCCACTTTTCCATCTCTGGGACACTTCTCTTTTGGTTGCTCTTTGTGGTGTCACTTGTGCCCACATGAAAGAGCAGCAATGGACAGTAGTCCATGCTCTTGACAAGTTGTGGCACCCTCTCGGCAGTATCTGGGACCTTAGCTCCTGAAAGGCAGCGTATCTCTCGTGACTCCCAGTCAGGTCGGCAGATGGGCACCTCAGTGCCCTTTAACAGAGTCACCCACTACTAGCACTCATCGTCTCTTTGTGGTGTCCACTGTGTGCTGCTTGCAGACCTTGCTCTTGGGTGTCAGCAGCTGTTAAAGCTTCATATCTGTTTATGGTTGTGATGCTGGAGGGTGGGGACTGAAGCAGACTCCTGCTTTTGTGGGTCACTAGGGTCCGAGGTGCCTTCTCCTCTGTGATGTCCTGCTAATACTGCGCAGCCTTTTAATGGTTTTCTGTAACTCAGCCACCTGCACAACAGATCATCAAGCTGTGCGCACCTTCTGCAGGTACTTCCTTTTTCTGCAAGGACAGGGTCTGGGGACTCACTGCAATCTGCCGTCTGTACTGAAGTCTTCCTTGCCTGTTCCATCTGGGTGGAAGCATCAAATGTCTCAGGGGCTTTCTCTGTAGAAACACTGGTTTTAATGCAAATCAACTCTTGCCTCAGAGTTATCTTCACTTTTCCGCAAAGCAGTATTAGAATGGGGTACTAGAACACATGCAAGTTAGAGGCAGGACTCATTGGTTTGTGTTCTCTCCCCCTACAACTCTCTGTAATGTACTGAAGAAGTAGTTCTTCCAAAGACAACATGTTTTTGACTTGCTCCTGTGGTTATCGTATGGAAGAATTTCTATCTATTATCTGTAGGATTGCAGTATTCTAAGGCTTAGTTTTTGCAGATTACCACAACTCTCCCAAGGTGTCTGGAAAGTTTATCTCCCTACCAGGTTTCAAGTTTCTTACCTGGTGACTGAGATGCTACTGATTATATTTTTCTAAATTGAGGATTTTTAAAAATGTATTAATATTGTCAGTGTTTCTTGTGTCCAAAAACAGCTGAGGATCTCAAATAAATTTAGAAATTCTGGTGATTAAAATAAACTGCCAAATATTGAGTTGGATGTTTTTAATTTGGTCTCTGGTGCTTTTCTCTTAATTATGGACAATATTCTGTGCTGCTGTGTAACAGCATATGTATGAGTCTTATCTATGGGGAAATAAGTTTGTCTGCTATTTTTGGCTGTTTCATCTGTTATCTGTGGATGCTGTGGGTTGGGAACTGTCAATATGAAGGTGACTTTGTAGCGTTCTTTTCCAACTCTGAGATGACTCTGGTGCCCCATCTACAGGGTGTATGTTTGTCAAACTTGTTTTCTAGTGGTAGAATCTCTGCACATTAAGCTTTAGAACATTTTTATTTTGTTGCATCTAATGATATGAGATGGAACAGTAAAGCAGTTGATGCATATCTTATATAAGTTTAAAATCCCTTTATCTGTGCGGAGAGACAGATTTTTATGCCGTGTACTGTCACTTGCCTGCTTCATAGAGACTGTAGGCTAAAATTAGATTCAAAGCTTTTTGACTTCAAGACTGTCGCGGTCACAAAGTTCCTTTCTTTTGCCGTGCATTCAGTGTGGAAATGTACTATTAAATATTTGTTCTGTTCTTGGTTTATGCAAGTTCTAATGTAATTTCTCCCACAGATAGGCGCTGTAACCCAAGTTTGCTGAGCATCATTGGTTACAACAGCACCACCATTCCAACCCAAGGTCAGGTGGTTCAGTGGTGGGATGCACAAGGAATTGTAGGACTGGTTTTGTTTTTGCTGTGTGTTCTCTATTCAAGGTAAGATTCCTTTTAAAAAGATACCTATTAACTTGTATTACTTCTCACTTTCAGATACTGAATTGCATTTATTTGGGTAACTGTACTTTGTCCTCTTCTGTCAAATATAGCATCCGAACATCCAACAACAGCCAAGTTAACAAGCTGATGCTGACCAGTGATGAATCAACACTGATAGAGGACGGAATGCCCAGGAGTGATGGCTCCCTTGATGATGGAGATGGTGTTCACCGAGCCATCGATAATGAGAGGGATGGAGTTACTTACAGCTACTCCTTTTTTCACTTCATGCTTTTCCTGGCATCATTGTATATCATGATGACACTCACCAACTGGTACAGGTATTTATGTTTGATAATATATTGTGCTAATAATAAGCGTACAAGATGCTGTCTTTTGCTGGACAAATAGACGTAAGTTGTGTGCTGTGAGGAATGTAGGTGTTATGGAGCTTCTCAAGGGTAGTATACAATTTGATCTATGTTAAATAAATTGTATTTGAAAATTGCAGTAGCCAACCTTGTTGACAAGTGCCTATCACATTTTCTAGGATAATTCTTATGATTCACTGGACTGCTGAAATACGTCCTGCTGAAGTGAACAGGATAGAGTCTAAAATTCTGTGACAGCTAAAACTAAGTAAACAACCAGGCCCATGTCTGGTACAGAGACAGCTGGAAAAAAAGAGAGACAAGATATGTTATATCAGCAGGTTGAGGGAGAGGTGATCCTTCCCATCTACTCAGCGCTGGTGACACCACACCTGGAGTGCTGGGTCCAGTCCTGGGCTCCCCAGTGCAAGAGAGACTTGGACATACTAGAGAGAGTCCAGTGAAGGGACTGGAGCATCTGTTATATGAGGAAAGGCTAAGGGAGCTGGGGCTGGTCAGCCTGGAGAAGAGGAGGCTCAGGGGGTCTCTCATCAATGTATATAAATGCCTGAAGGGAGAGGTATTGCAAAGAGGATAGAGCCAAGGTCTCTTCAGTGGTGCCCAGTGACCACCACCACCTGTGGGCACAAACTGAAACATGGGGGGTTCCCTCTGAACATCAGGAAAGGCCTTTTAATTGGAAGGGTGCCTGAGCAGTGACGTAGGTTGCCCAGGGAGGTTGTGGAGTCTCCATCCTTGGAGGTGTTCAAGAGCCATCTCGGCGTAGTCCTGGTTAGCTGGCTTTAGGTGTCCCTGCTTGAGCAGGGGGGTTGAAGCAGATGACCTTCAGAGGTCCCTTCCAACCTCAGCCATTCTGTGATGGGGTCTGGTGGAAGGAAATTGGGGTTTCTGCTCCCTGAAACAAGTCCTCACAATAAAATAGTCCTATTATGTGTGAATTGTACTATGTTAACAGCTTGTGCAGATGTTCTTCAGAACTGAAAAATATAAATTATGGTCTCTAATAATTTGTTAAAAGACAATTTGTATCAAAATAACAACACTAGAAAGGTGTTCCCTTCAAAAATAACTCTTAATAGGTAGTCCTGCTGTGGATTTGATTTGTGGCCCTGCTTGGGTCAATATGATCTCAAGATTATTAATTCTAGGTGTTGTCTTGTGGCAAGGTAAAATGCATTATTTGGATCTATAAATGCTGTCCAATTCCTTCCTTTCCACAGATTTGTTTAGAGATTCCTTGTAGTTATTTCTGCTTCTTGACAGCTTCTCTTGCTAAATACATTTTTGGGCTGCTGTTGCTTTCCACCTTGCTGTGACAACTTACAATTGGTGTGAACTGGCTGGAAAAGGGTAGAGAGGTCCTTTGAGGTGTGGAGCTGAAGTGAAAATGATCTGATGTGAAAACAGTGTTGAAGAGTGGCTTACTACACAGGTATGTCATACTGAAACAAAAACTGCAAATTAATCTTTTTTTCTTTTCCTTCTTTCACAGTCCGGATTCTTCTTATGAGACAATGACCAGCAAATGGCCGTCTGTCTGGGTGAAGATATCTTCCAGCTGGATTGGCATCGTGCTGTACGTGTGGACTCTGGTTGCTCCGCTGGTTCTTACAAACCGTGACTTTGACTAAGCTGTGCTGCTCTCTAGGGATATTGTGCTAGCTTCACCGTGTCTTTGAAACAAACAGTATTCCAGATAATAGTGCAGTTGTAAATACATGTGTGTGGGCGCGTGTGTGTGCGCGTGTGCTGTCCATGTAGTACGCCCTGCTTTATTCTGCATGGTTACCTTGAATCATGTCTTTTGTCAATTCACTAAATGACTTTTTCTAGCTGAGCTCAGTGACGATTGCTATAATGGTGGTTTTCATAGGATTACTCCTAGGTCAAGTGCTTCGGGAGCATTAGATGTAAGATCAAGACCTTTTGGAAGTAGTTTTTTTTTCCCCTCAATTGCATTAAATAGTTGTAGGTAAAAAGTGCAAGTGTTAATTACAGTAACAAGCCAGCATTAGATCAGGCTTTGCAAGCAAAAGAGGGGCTGCCTTTGATGATCCTTGTTGCCTTGATTCCAAAGTCAGTCTTGAGTAAGCATTGTTAGACTCAAAATTGTATGTGTTGGAGTTCACTGGACGTCTTGCAGCATTGTGGCACTAATGGCCTGAGCCGTTCCTGTACGGAGGGCGGCAGCAGTACCTTTAGCACCGATGTTAAATGGGGAAGCTTGCACCTGAAACTGGAGGAGCTGATGTCCTCCTCGGTGCTGTTGGGTCCGATGTGTCCCATTGCAGGCAGGAGGACAGACACCCTGGGGGAAAAACATCCTGGTATCAGATGCTCAGAAGCATGTTTTTAAGGCACCTGTTTACAATGTGCATCTATGTATTATTGTTATTTTTAAAAGTAGTTTAAATGGGATAGCTGTGCTGTAATTTATTGCTGTTTTGTGTACCACTTTCTTTCTTGGCTAAGCTACAATCACAGAGTTTGCAAGGAGATGAGTGGTGAGAACTGTCAGCCTGTCAGAGGAACTTCTCGAGTATTGTGGTTAAAGAAATTGAAGAAAAGGAGCACTGAAATTACAGTAACTAAAGGAGGCTTGCATTAACTGAGGCTTCAATAAAAGCATTTTGTAATATATTTGGGGCTCTAAATTTTGAAATCTTTTAATGTACTAGGTATTTTGCTGGTCCATTGCCAGAGATGGACTTGAGCCTAGAAAGTCTAAATCTAGGCACGAGGTAAGACATTAATCTGTTTGATTAAAATACTGTATCGTTCCTGTGCAGTTATGAAATCTTAAATGCTTTTGTGCTTGCTGCTTTGTAACTGAAGTATGTAAGCTGCATTATTTATATCTCTCTGTACTTACTTGCTGCAGCTTGAGACTAGAGCAGCCTGACTGGGAGTGACCGTAGAGCCCTCAGTAGATGTCATGCTGATTTGCTACCATGGTGTTTATACCGTTACTTCCTGTTGCTAATTATTCTCTAAGCTTTTATTTTAATTCTGCACCTAAATGCTGACATTTACTGCAAAAGTCTGACAGGTCGGTCAAACATGAGATGGTAATGGAAGGATTAGTAAAGTAAAGGCTTGTAATAATTTTGAATATGTTGTTACCTTATTAATAAATAAATTTGGATGAAGCTGTGCAGTGATTTTTGATGTCTCATACTCCTACCAAACGTGAATAAGGCTTCATATTTTCTTCTCATCTTCTCTTGCTGGGATGTTTTGTAGCACTTCTCATCTGAGAAGTTGGAGGTGACAGTGCTGTCCAGTGCACCTGTGGGGTTCCTGGCTCTTTGGGATGTTACACATAACCCCGTGTGGAGTTTTCTGACAGTTCTTCTCTCAGTGCCCTTTGCAGCCATCTCTCTGAAAACATGAACATGTGTCACACTAGTAACTTGTTAAGTTTGGGTAAAACACCAGCTTTAATACAGCAGCTCCTGTGTCCTGTAACAAATAGCTTGTCACTGGATTACACAGATGAACAGACAGCTGTGTCTGTGCATTCAGCTCCTTGTACAAGTGGCTGCTCCTTTAAAAAAAAAAAAAAAAGGAAATTTTGAATGCAGTGCTGGAGGTGTGGAGCTGTTTTTCCTGTTGCAAGTATGAGGTTACTGAAACCCACTTTCTCCTTTCACTGGAATATCTTACATGCTGGAGCCTCTCAAGCCTCCCCCATCTACAGCGCTGAGGGCAGAGAGGGAAGAAAACTTTTTATCTTCAGTTACAGTTTAATTTACTGTTTATATTAAATCAGGAGCTCAGGGTGAGATGATTTAATTACAAGTGTGTCAACTGCACCATCACTTTGTGTTGTAGTAACCCCTCTGGAGTTCAGCTCTGTCATACAACTACAGTCAGTTCACTTGAATAACCATGGAATACTGGTAAACCAACAATGGAAACACACCTTTTGAGTAGGGGTAGGGCTCTGCCACAGCTTGCAGCAAGAAAACCGAGGAAAACATTCTTTTGTGTAGCGCTACAGGAAAAACAGTTTGCTGCATTAACCACTTGTTTTGGAGGCTTATAAAGCCTTGAATTTTGGAGATAATGAAACTACTTTCCAATGAACATGCACAGCAGCAGACCTCATTGCACAGCTACTCAGGCATGAAAAGCAAGCTGCAAAATCCACATCCACTAGGCAGATGGAATAAGAGTATCAGACTTAACAAGTATCACACTTAAGTAACATTTATTTTATCAGAGTAGATGGTCCAAGTAAAAGTACTCATGCAGTCAAGGGGCCTGGCGGCTGTAAAGAACTTTTCCCCAGTTTGTGCTATGTGTGAGCACTTCCACTGAAGTGAAAGTAAGGCAGAACCAAGATTTAGCAAGGTACAGGCACTTTGTTCCCAGTGCAAGCAGGGAAAAAAAAAGCCTACATCAGGTCCTGGTCCCCCCCACCCCAAAAAAGCCTCATGTTTGTTAAACAAAATGTTGTAAAAAATAGAAAAAACCCAAGATACAGAAAGTCAGTGCTCCCTAACCATACACTACTAGTTAACGTCATCATATGTAGACCAGAAGTATAAGAAATCATAAACGATGCTTACTATTAACAAGTGTTCTGTTACCTGGGATATTGAGCGATATGTGTGATACCAAGTGTTTGACAGCAGTACAGTAACAGTCCGACTTGGCATTGCCAACCGTGTCTAACAGCCTGTCTAACCATGTAGTTAAACAATTGCTTGTAGGAAGTAACATAGGAAAGGTATTTTGGATTCCACGTTATCTGGTTACATAAAACAGTGATTTACAAAAAACTCATACCAAACAATATTCTAAATAAATAGTTCATCTTCATGACTATATACAGAGTCCCCATTACATTAGTTATCCAAGAAGGGCATGTCCGTGTCCATGGGTGCCGGGGCAAGTTCACATAGATAGAACAGTGTAGCTTCGCTCGCTTCTGCCTCTGTCAGGGGCTCCAGCCGTACCAGTTTGCTCTGGGTGGGCTCGGGGTCCAGGCTGCTCTCCAGGAGCTCATCCACTTCCAGGGGTTTGTCAGCAGAGGAAGGAGTTTCAGCTGCGGAGCTCCCGCTCTCAATGGCAGAGCCTGGGTTCCCGTCGAGGAACGCAAGGAGTGGAAATGCAGTGTACTGTATGAGCTGCTTATCTAAGGGGGAAAAAATTCCATTATCAGTTCATGTGCCTTTCTATGTGCAGAAAGAAAAAACAAAATCCAACCCACAGAATTTATTTAAAGAATAATTAATAAAAAACATTATAGATGTTTGCTTTGAATGAGTGATTAAAGAATTGTTACATTCATGCACAATGTTATTTGTTCAGATTCTCCTGCAAAAACATCAGTTTCTCTGCACCTGGTGCAGTGCCAAAAACCTAAAAAGCACCTATAGTAAGTATTTTGGTTTGGTTATTTGCTTATCCGCCTGATATAAAACCTGACAAACAGCAAATAACTGAGATGATGTTTTTTAGAACAACGGTTGTTCCACTGTTAAAACCGTTTAAACAAATGCTACAACTAACCTGATTTGGGCTTAGAAACTTGTGTTTCCTGTGAAGCCGCTGGACCAGCATTATTCTTGGTAGTTTCTATTCCCTTTGTCTCCATCTGGAACCAAAAGCAAAAATCTTAACACACATGCTTAAAGCCTTTTCCAGTGCTGCTAGAACACAGCTGACCAACTATTAAAAAAAAAATTCCAATTTTCATTTGCGAAGGGATGCAGTGATACCAGTTATGCACTCTTAATAGACCTTGGCTGAGAAAATGTGAAATGGAAACACAGGCTTACTCAAGCAATAACCAAAACTAATGCTCATAAATGAACACGACAAATTCACAGAGCTAGATCTTTGCCCTACTGCTTATTCTCGCTTCTTTTCCCACCAGACAACACAGATGAAACCATTCTGACAAAGCGTGTGCCATGTCTGCAAGTACTAAAATCTTAGAGGATACAAAAGTCGAGAGACTGGTACAATGTACAGGTATCGGCCTCAAGGTAATACAAGTTTTAAAGGACATTATTAATTAGCATGCTTTTCCCTTTTCTGTTTAAAACCTAACAAACAGGACGAATTTGGCTAGAGCCTTCCTGTGGAAGGCTTCAAAGCCAGAGCATGAAAAAAGTGCTATTACACCAGTACACAAAACAGTAAAGGATGAATAAAGTTTGCATCTCACTACTGTGTACATTGAGCAATGGATTTAAGACTTACTTTGGTATTAGTGATGTGATCGGTGGGATTCATCTGCACGGAGCTTGTAAAAAGCTGAATAAGACAAAACACATCAAGTTTTAGGTATCTCGATGCTGCTGTTACACATACAAGAACATCACATCTGCATGTGTGTGAATAATACCTGTACTTAATGTTTTCACGCTCTATTTGGATTAGAGTTTATTTACAGGTAGTTACCACTTTTGCAAAGAAAACCTAGTTTTGGGGCATAATAGTTTGGAATTCTACGAACCTCAGCCACAAAGGGAACAACTGTATTACACCTAACTTAGACTAACATGGTTTGCTGCAGTCTTAAAATACCAATTCCTTCTCTGCATGGAGAATTGTGTGTACAATAAGGAAGAACACACCCTGACCATCAAGTTTGCAAGTGACACCAAACTGGAAGGAGTCAGTACGTGGGAGAGCCAAGCCTCTGGAAGAGGGATCCCAGCCAAGCAGGAGAGGGGTCAACAGGCACTCCATCAGGTTCAACAGCCAAACGCATTCAGGACACAATAACCTCATGCACTGGCCCAGGCTGGGGAACAGACAGGGAGCAGCTCCTCAGGAAGAGGAACTTGGAATTGTGGTAGACACCACCCTACCGTGAGCCAGCAGCAGGGCCTTGCTACAGGCAGGCGTGCTCTGCTACAGGCAAAGCATAGCCAGGAGGTCACTGGAAGCAATTGTTTCTCTCTGCACAGCACCTGAGGCCACTTGTGGAAGAGTGTCCAGTTTTAGGCCTCCCAGTACAAGAGTTTTCAAACTAGAGGGCATCTGGAGGGCCACAGATATTTGAGGACTCTTAACACGCAAGAGGCTGAGGGAACTTGGCTAATCTTGTCTGGAGGGCGGACAAAGGAGGATAACCACGCTCTCCCACTGCTTCTGAAGAGGTGTTACGGAGAAGACAAACTCCACAGAGGTGGACAAAAGACAAGAGCTACAAGCTGCAGCAGGGAAAATTGTGACTGACATAAGGAAATTCTTCACAAAGTAGAGTCAAGCACTGGAAGAGGCACCCAAGAGGCCATGGAATCTCCCATCTTTGGAGGTTTCAGAATTTGACTCAACAAGGTCCTGAGCAACATGATCCAACTTTCAAGTTGGCTGTGCTTAGAGCAAATAAAATAAAACAGGGAAAATTACATCGACCAGGAGATCTGGATCTATGCTGAACTGTCGTCCTGATAACATAGCTTGGAAGTCCTCTAAACTGCAGTCAATACTGTCAAGATAATCCAGAAGTTCAACTCTAGAAGACAAACAATATTTTATTGCTGTATCCTTTAACAAAAGGAAGAGAAATCCACAATTAAGCTTTACACAGATGTCCTACATGTGCCTAAAAATCTTCACCAGAACTGGAATGAACTAAGTCTTTCATTAGAAACAACCTCTGGAAAAAAATGGAAACTTTTAGCCTATTTAGAGGAGAACCCAAGTAAAGCAGACAGGGTGCTCCGAAACAGATACCACATCAATGTAACACTATGACATCACATTAGCAGAGATGCGATTCTTGCATCCAGGTAGCCCTGATGAGTCCCATCCACCTGCCAGAGCTACTCAGATAAATCCTGTCAGTTTGAACAACAACATTCACAACGTTACACTGTCAAATTATGCACTGCAACTCACTCACTTCACAATGAAAATTAGAGGTTCCATCTAAAAATACTTAATATAGAAGGATCTTTAGAAACTGGCTAGAATAAAGGCGACCTATAAATTTGAAGTTCTCAATAGAAACTACTATTCTGTTCTTTTTACTTCTGTCAAACAATCAGTTCTAATACTTGAAAAAACAAAAGACCAAGCTACTCACTTTCCAAGAAGATTTATATTCTGTGAAATTACTCCATTCTCATTGAGTATGGAATCCATCATTGAGACTGGATCTTCTGCAGTTAAAGCTGACTGGTTATTCAGCTGTACAGCACTTGACATGAGTGGGCTTGTACTGTCACTGACAGGGCTGAGGGGATCAGTAGCTGAGACAGCAACTGATTCTGTGCTTTTATCCCCTTGAATTACAGGAGCATATTCTTCTTCGTTATCGTCTTCCACAATTACGATATCAGGAGAATGACTACAGCTGTAATACAGAAAAAATGAATGAAAGCATTTCATACATTCATTTAATTGGTACCATTCCACAGGTTTAGTTACTTCTCATTTTAGTCAAGCTACTATAAGGAAATAAATTTTCCTACTGCTTTTTAATATGAAACACAGCAAGATACTCTAAATATCTATTTATTTTCCATTGATATGGTGCTGTAATGCTCAACAGTTAATGCAGCTCAGCTAGCAGACACTGTGTGCTAGATCACAGTAACAACTACTAAAAAGATAGAGGAACACTGATATTTTTGCATTAGAACAACTGTAAACTCGCATATAAATGTAAAGTATGTAAAAAGTGGACCAAAGCATATGAGGCCACCAAACTGGATAGACAATATGTATTTAGCATCTTTTCTGTTGAACAGAATCAACTCTGGAGCATCCGTAACATAAAGTATCTCAGTCAACAGTGTTGTCTCAAATAATTTGCTTTCACTCATATTCTGGTTTTCTTAACCCTTACACAGCTGTTAGTTGTGCTGCCTCTCCATCATGGCCTTATCTTCATGAAGCTTTTCTGTCAGAGAATGCATTCCTAGATATCAGCTGAACAAGAACAATGGTACGAGTTCAAGTATAATCTAGAAATTCCTTGAGGCATAATACAGGCCTTATCAATACAATGCAACTCAGGAGGAGAGTTGCATCTCAATCCCTGGACCAAGTTTCAACTGGTCATAGCTGAAAGGTGAAATACTTCTATAACGATAAGTACAGACAGGAAGGAACACAGTCACAAAACACTTGGGACTGAAAAAAACCTCTGAAATTAACTGGCTTAATAAAGTTAGAAGTCCTCACCAATACCTGACAAACAGCAGATGCAAATTATTCTCCATAAAAAACTGTAAAAACAAGGGAACTCATTCCTATCTGTATTCATAACCAAAAGTAAGAAGACATCGCTTAGTCTGTCTTTGGACAAGTAGTATATTTAACAAGAGTGCAATAACACAGACTGCTTCTCACTAGTTTCTGTCCTCCACATATTAAAATTCCAACAACCAATTAACTATTAGGAACAAATCCAGAGGTTAACAGATCAGAACCTAGTGTGAATTCACAGATATGGCTTCTATATGTGCAACAGTACTGGCTAATTCTGACCACTTCATTAAAAAGAATCATCTAAGACATCTAAATTATTGCATATTATACAACACCGAAAGCCAATTATCTATATAGACTTCTAAAGACTTCTTACTTGGAAGAATCTGAAGTGGTATCTTCATTTGCTTCTGGTGTAACGGGAAGATTTTCTTCATCACCCATGGGATTTTCTTCATCACCCACATCCTCAGTGACATCATAAATAATGATGTCATCTGAGATCTGTTCCCTTTGTTTTAAGCCCTCATTTCTGTTCAGAGGTACCTGAGAATTATTTTAAAAAGAGTCAGGGGACAGAAGGACAATGAGCTTCAGCATGCTGACAGTTATCATTGTATCTTAAAATGGTTCAATTCTAAAGAGGTGCAAGAGCTTTCCTACACCTTGAAGATTACAAGATGTTTGTATAGATCTGCATTTAATAGAAAAAACATACAAATAAATGAACAAACAAACTGGAGAACAGCAGCTACAGAAAAAATGTATGGCAAATGTTACAGGCACAGATATAAAAAAATTGACTAGCACTGTCAGCAAAAGCAACAAAAAAGCTGTGACAACAGGATGACACAACTAAAAATATTAAAACAGTGACTGCCGTTTAAATACTACTTTGTTACATAGCTATTAACTCTAGTGCCATGCTACAGCGCTCATTCTAATGATTTCCCCACCAAGCACTATTTGGACAGCAGAAAATATCTTTCAGTGGTGTGACACATTCATATGGCACAGGAACTTGACATGATTTTGCTGGGTTGGATGCTGCCTTGCAGAGGAACATGCTGGATCCTTATCCTGTATGGAGCTAGGGACACCTAACTCCCAGAGATACCAACACAACATACATATGCTAACATATTTCTAACAGCACTATAATTAAAAGCAAACTGCTTTCAGTAGGATCACATCAAGCTGTATTTAATACACAGATAACTGGCTTATACAGGCTTATATTGAAAAGTGAATGATCGTTATTGACACACTTGGCTTCTGAAGGAAACACAACATGGCATATCACTTCTCAAAGTGGACAGCTCTCAGTACATAGCTATGTTTTATTCCCCATAAGACAAGCTACTTGATCTGTCTGCCCCATCCACTCCTTCCTTCATCATAACAAACAGTATGCATAAAAGAAAACTTACATGGTGGTTACTGTCAGCTGGTTCTTTCACAATCTGTTGAAATACATTTGACTTTGTGGGTCCATTAGTGTTTAGAAGTAGAGGCCTAAATCAGAAAGAGTAAAGGAAGAAAGCCACCTCAAAACTAATTCTTTGGTTTTAGTCAACAAAACATGTCAGTATATTGATTGGATTGCAAGTTTTCAGGACTGTATTTACCTCTTGCGTTTTAGGCTCACTAGTTGGTTATTCTGAACCAAGGTAACAATGAATTGTACAATCTATAAGGAAAAGAACACTATTGTTAGTCAATCCACTCTGTACTTGCTTCTCTCAGAGTACCATGATATCTTATAGCAGATGACTTCAATAACAAAATCTATATATAAACAGCAGTACATTTATTTTGAGTAGTAATTCTCATATAGAACTGTTCAGAAAAGTTAAAAATCATGGTAGAATAGAAAACACTTGGTAATATCTAAAAATAATAGTTATTCAGTTGTCTGAAAAAGGCTTTTCACATAGCAGGTGATAAAGAGTAGACTTTTACACTACATCATACAGTACACAGAAGAACATCTAGTAACTCAAACTATCAGAAGAACTCTAATAAGCAATGACAGAAGGCACTAGGCATGTTGATTGTATAGATAACGTGTATTTGTAAATAGTGGTTCTGGTGAAAGGCATTTTTGACAGATTCAGAAAAAAAATGACAAGTACACTTAACTGTATTCATCAGCTGCCTTTCCTTTGGAAATGTTAGACTTTCTTCCCTTATATTTTAAATTCAAGGATTAAATGTATGTATGTGGTTTGAATAAACTGGGGGGGGGATCGGTAAAAGTCTCTGCTACAAGGCTGTTTTAAGTGTTTCTATTTCTGATATGTTAAAAAAGTGAAAAAAAAAAATCTGTAAACTCTTTGCATTTACATTAGTTTTGCTAGGTCATAAATCTAACTGATAAACTAAGCTAACATATTATCAATGGGTTCCACTCAATAATCTATTATTCTTCTGATTACTTCAGAAATACACAGTCAATGTGTCAGTTAAGTGGGACAGTAGTGAATTCCCAATACAGAAATTTGTAGTTTTTGTAGTGAGAAAGAGTTTTTCCTGAGATCATCCAACACATAATATTAGTCACCCAATTCCTGAAGTAATAAAAAAAATGGATGGACCACTTTAAGGGTACCTTAATGAATAATATATGTTCGTGAACCTCTTTCTTTGAAAAGAAAGAGGTTTACAAGAGTTTGGCCTTATCTTCTGCTTATGTGGTGAAATACACTGAATGTTTCACAAAGATTTGTTCACCATACATACACTAACCTTTTTTTTTTTCCTATTAAAAAGACATTTCACAGACTACAAGAAAAAGAGTGAGGGCAAAGTAAGGTAACATGTGGCACGGTACTCCTAGTTCAGAAGCACTCAAGAACTCACTCATTCACATGACACCTGAATGAAGCCTTACCTTCCGAATAACCTGCTGCTGTTGCAAGTGTTTTGCTCTCAGTTCTGCCACTTCCCTCCAAAGAGATTCATTCTCCCTATTTGAAAAGGATTACCAAAGTCAAACTAAAGCTGAGTTTTATAATATTTACATTAATCAGTTTTGTTAAAAATTAATTGGCTTCACTAAAGCTCTTTGAAATGTGTTTTTAGATGAGGGGTGGGTGGGAGGCACACAGTTAGCAACCTTGGCAAACAATTACAAAATGGAGACCCAAACACAACAAATAGCCTGCAGAGAATTTCTGGCCCCCTTAAAAAAAAAAAATTCCCAGATTTGGCAATAGGTATTACCCATACATTAAGTGTTTAAAAATTAACTATTTTGTTTCCTTTCCCACAACAAAGTTACCTTCTCCTCTTCCTTCTAGTAATTAAATCCTAAGAAATTAAAAGAAAATAATAATAATCAAGCAGACAACTGGTTTCTGGCAGCACAAAGGACCAAACAGCATAAGAATGCAGTTTCCCCTCACCACTTGCTAGATGCAAGCCACCTGTCAGCAACAGTACATCCACCTTGAAAGCATCTTTACAGAACAAGCTCTCAAGTCACACAAGCAGCTGTAGGTCATCCTAACAGTTGCCTCTATTAGCTCCAGTAAAGGGGCATGTTAGATGCTAACAAATAAGAGGAGCCCAGCAGACATGGCAGTTTTTATTAAACACTGTGCCATTTTACAAACCTTGGTTGTTCCAGTACTCACTGGAGTTCGGTTACTGAGACAGTATAAAAACTGCTGTAAAAGTGGCCTTTGCTATCGTACCCATGAACCTCGTTGTTTCCAACAGCATAAGAATATTAAGAGGTAGATCCTTAAGAGGACAGTTTGATCACAAATTTAACAACTGAGGTCAGAGATTCTGAATTTTCTCCATTTCTCACTAGCTTTATTAACATGTTCTGTAGGACTAGGTTTTCCGATTTAGCTCCAGTTTCTATCTCAATCATTTTAAACTCATGGGACAACAATACGGATGTCAAAGACCAACCATTCTATCTTCTCATCTCTACAAATGGTCAGGTTGTTAGCAACCGCATGTCATTTCAGCCAAAGTCAGCCCTGCTCTGGGCAGGGGTTTGGACCTGGCAGCCTTCTGAGGTTCCTTCCAAACCAAGTTTGTCTATGATTTGAAAAGGGTGCATATGAACATTTTTACTCTAGATTGCCCAGAGTCTAATAAAGACTCTTCCTAGACAAAATGAGTTTGCCTTTGAATATTCTACCACTCAAGTAATCAGAACTGAATACTAGAAATGACAGCATTTATGCCATAAAACTGAACTATCAGTGACCTCCGCCACAGAGGTACACACACCATCATTTACGTTCTCAAGTTAACATAAGTTAAGGACTCCTAAGACAGAGTTACTGTTGAGATGCTGTGACTTACAGTGCATGAGCTTATGCTCATGTATCCTGTCTGTACCTACATATCCTAAAGGATATTTGTAATTTGTAAAGTAATTTGTGGCACACATCTCTCTCATTGTTGAGAATAAATCGTAATTGATAAATAGGTAATAATGCTATTCTAAAAATACTCTATTTACATTGGGATTTTAGATTCTGTACCTCTGCCGCTGAGGTAACTAACAAATTTCCAAATTAGATTTCTAAACAGATATTCATAGGCATTAAGTCTTCTGCAATTTTTAGCAGTGGGGGAATGAAAACAACAGGAAAATAAAAAGCAGCAAGCAGAGTCATTAACTGCAGTAAGAAAGTATTATAAGCATTTTGCACAAACCAAAGTCTGCCTCAAACTAAACATAGTAACTACTTCAAACTTGGAGACATAAAACTGCATACTTTATACTAAAAGCAGAGTTGAATATTCAGTGTGAGCAGCACTATGGAATTATTATTAAAGGTGTTATTTAATTGCCTGCTACTACACAGTTCTTTAAACGCTAACATTGCCTATTACTTTTAGCCATATCAGAATATCTAATTTTTAATGCAATTCTTCTATTGAAATTTATTTTCCTAAAGCAATATTATAGTTGGGCAATAAGAAATCAAGAGACACCTAAAATCAGGTCTTTTTCCGATACCTATTACCAGAATTACTCAATTTTAGGGATCAGTTGCTGATAGAGCAACTTACCTCTTCAAAGCAGACAATCGAGATTCAATAGTCTCTTGTTTAATTTGCACCTTTTGAGCACTACTTATTATCTTGGAGAGATCTTCCTGACGTATCTTGTTTTCTTCAGGTCTCGAAGAAGAAACCTTTAAAATATTAGAATCCAGAAACAACACTTTCCTTTACTCGTTGTTCACTTCTATTTTCTTTTGGTGATCATGTATTTCTCCTAGTGTTGATAAACTATGCATTTAAATTAATAGTAAGCCAAGCATCAATTAAAAAAAGGGACACACAGAAATTTCCTCTTACAGCTGTCACCACGTTAGCTTTAATTGTTACAAACATCTGTGTACATTCAGAATTTTCAGGGATTCTCCTAAGTGCTCTACTTCTTAATAAGTGCTTCACAATAATCCAGCATTAATAAGTACCATAGTTTAACTTGCCACATTGCTATTCAGTATCTATATTCATCTGGCTTGCAATAACAGCAGAGCACATTTCAAAATCACATTAAGCAGCATAACAAACATGTTTATAGGTTTCCCTGTTCTCTTTGGTGGGAAGTTTAATGCTTACAGTAGCTTTGCTCTGAAACAAGCTACATAAACAAGCAGATTGTTATACTACTGATGGTGAACTCAAAGCATGCTCTGCTCTTCTTCTAATATCCATTTGCAAAATGTCATATTTGCGTAACTCACTCATTTTTGCCACCTGTGAAACTTACTATAATGACAGCAAAGCAGGTTATATAAAGCAGCCTAGTCAAATCCCCCAAAATATCTTTAAACAAGTCGTTATATATGACAGCAGCACAGTTTGCTTCCCCAAACTCCAAATGTATTTGCACTCACAATCCCGCAATTAAACTTGACACAAATGTTGCTATTCATTCATACTTACAGGTTTTACACATACTGAGTTTTCACTAACCTTCCTTTTAATGTGTTCCAACAAGTCCTCTCGGCCCTGCTTAAAATACGGGTGCTGAAACTCTACTGGACCATCACGCTCCAGTTTGACAATCCCAGAATCAACATGGACAACTTTACGGAAGCCATCTTTAAAAAAGAAACAGGAAAAAGAAAAAACTCTCAAAACCCACATTAAGAAATTCAAACTATGCTGTTGAACTATCCTGATACCAGTTTTGAGGATGAGACAGTATCTCAGTTGCAGAGAGCACAGGGCCACTGCTCAAAGGAAATCGTCTATAACTAAACATGTACAAGGATCTAGATCTATGCTAGAAAGCAAAAACTTACACATGTTCAACTGTCTGACAAAGCTTGCCATGTTGTTGTGCTTGAAGTACTTGGGAAGAATCTCTTTTGCGAATCTCTGTTCATCCAACACCAAGAAACTCTGGCCATTCTAAAATGAGACACACACGTTAAGCTACTTAAAGACCGTTGTAGAAAACACGCTGTGCTTTTAAAATTAATCACCAGATAGGAATGTTTCCTTTGTGCATGCAGTACGTAACTGAGCTGCTTGCCTACAATTTTCCACAACAAAAAGTGTACAAACCCTGCAGTTGCAAAGCAACAGAGTATTATCAATTTACACGACTATCCATATCTGAAGGGGAACATCTCTATTGTTACTCATTGATTCCTCAATAAATGAATTAGTTGTTTACCAACAATTACCACAGTTTCACTACAGGACAATACTGTCAATTTTGTATGTAGCTTCAAAGTATTGGGAAGGAATCTAATGTAAACTGTGCAAGGGTAAAAAAAAAACCCAACCACCAGCTAAGAGTCCCTTCTGCTTTCCAGTATAAAAGCATGATTAGTTTGATAGGACTTGTAGAGCAGATGAAGCTGTCAAAGAGCTGAGGGTATCCACTGGGCTTTGGAGTTACCAAAAAGGTAACCACCTAAGGCAGTATCCCCTTCCTCCTGGGATGCCAACTGTGAGGGAAGACTGATCTTGTATTTCATCCACAGACTTTGACAAAAATAGAAAGCTCAGCTCTTTGTTCTTCAGTGACTGTGCTCCATTAACTAAAGGACAAGTAATTAATTGGCAGAATCCAAATTAGCTACTTCAAAATGGTGCAGGTTTTGTCAGTACATCCACAGTACTCTCATCCTGTATTTAATGAGAAGCCTACCATCTTTGACAAATGTCAACACTGATACTGCATCTTCTTAGAAGCCCTTTAGTTCAACAAGTCACATTTGTTTCTTACCCTTAAATGCCAGCAGCTCTATGACCCCAAGAAGCTTGAAGAACCAACCGTGAGAACCATGTGAAGATCCTTGTCCAAGAGATTGTTTCTGACAAACCAACAAGGATTGTCAGAAACGGGATTTATAAATGGCTCACTGTTGGATGAGTTAGGAGCTTAGGACTGAGGGAAGGGTAGGAAGATGAAAACTTCCCAATAATGCCTACCTACCTCCCGCTGAGAATCAGTCAGTGGAAGGGAAAGGGGAAGCAAAAAAAAGGGTAGGAATGGATCATTTTAGCCAATGAAAACTCACCAGCTGAAAGCACTCAAAAGAACAGTACTATACAGTGACCAGTGGCACCAACAGACAGCTTTCATGTAGCCCTCACTTCATCATCACTTTGACATTGTTCAGGCCTAGGGCAGAAAAATCTGGGAAACACAACTACAAGTTCTTGTTCTTACAGTTGTTTGCAGCAAAACTGTACAGATGTTAAGGCCTGACGTGAACTCACTGAAGGCTTAATATGTAGCTAAATACTGTTTTCATGACCTAGTGTTACTACTGACTGCAGCATACAGCAATCTTCCACATACTTCATTTGGTACTCCTTGTATGTGTTGCCACAGACAACACGTACCCATGGCTTCACCAAGCTATGTATGCAGGGAGACAGTTTGGCTGTTTGCTTTCAGATGGTGTTTATCCTTACAGTGTAAGGATATGGATTTGTATAGGAGGAAAGTGAAATATTATAGTAACTGTACTCTTCCTTCCCTGTTACACTTGGTACACTCTGTATCCCATAATACTGACACGGTGTATTTTTAAAAGATGTCATCACTTGTGTACTAAGTGATCCTAATACCTTCCCCCCCACAGGAACTACTGAATGCTGGTAACATCAACTGGGATTAGTGGATCTTCCTTCCACCAACAGCCTTGCAGAATCTCAAAAAATTAGTCTTTAATTCAGAAAATAATACAAGGATACCAAATAATAGCCTTGGTGTGCTTACTTGAGATAAACATAAGCAATGTCCATTAAAAATGTAAGGCAACAAAAATGGCACTTCTTAAGTTAGACAACATCTGAATCTTCATATAACCCTTAGCATCTCTCTTATAGAAAAGCGAAGGAAAACAAAAATCAGAAGGACAAGCTGCTGTAATCTACTGAGTCTACCAGCTTCCTTCTTCGGAAGTTTTGGCTAAAGTTACTGGTAACTCATTATCAGCAAAATATTTTAAGATGACATTTTATCATTGCTTGAGCATTTAAAATAAACTCAGTTGAGAGGTGCCATCTCAACATCGCTTGAAGATATCGATATAGTTAACGGACAGGATTTTTTAAATATAAATTACATTAAAAACATCTAAGATCTAGACAAAAATGAAATGTTAAAAAAAAACCTGCTTAGCTTTTATCACAAGAGTTAATGATGCTTATTGCAGCAAACTTGCCAGCCCTTCATTACATTGCAAGAAAGTGGTAACTTCCTGCCTTCCAATATTATAAGATACTTATAAACTGTGCTCCCATAATACTTATTATTCGCTACAACGGCCCGCTTTCGAATATAAAGGATTCGAGATTGAAAGACATCCAACTCAAGATTTTCCAATGTTTTAAAAACAATCAAAGTAGATGCATGTCAACACGGCCATTGTACACGTCTAACCTGCAGCTCCCAAGAAAGGGACTTCTGTTAAAGAAATAAAGAGGCAGATCAACACTTGCGTCCCCCTCTGCCACTACTGATGGGTGCCCAATGTGACTACCTCCAGAGAGATGCCTGTGCTCTATCCCCTCCAGGGCGCTCCCCAGCAGACCCGGGCGGGGGTGGCGGTGGTGGTTTGGGTGGAGGGGTGGTGGTGGTTTGGAGAAGGGGGTGGTGTCCACCCTCCCGCAGGTGGACACCAAACCCGGCATGACGCCACCCGAGTGCAACAGTTGTCGGCCCCACGTGGCCGCCCGCCCCCACGTGGCCGCCCGCCCGCCAATGGGGGCGGGCCGTTCCCGGCCGGCCCGGGCCTCGCCGCCCCTGCGGGGGGCACACGGCGGCGGCGGCCCCGGCCCCGGCCCCGGCCCCGACCCCGACCCCGCCCCGCCAGAAACGCCGCTAGATCGGGCCGGTGTCAGGCAGTGAACGGCGGCCCTGTTTGTTTCGCGTACATGGGAAGGCGAACAGCCCCATTTCCCCATCTCCTGCTGTCCCGCAGACCCCGGCTCACCGAGAGCGAGCCCCGTTATTTAGGCATCCGCCAACCGGCGGTAGGAACCGCAGCTCTGTGTTTCCCGGCTTAATAAAAACCGCGTGTCAGCGCACCGCAAAACACGGCCGCTCTCGGATCCCTGCCCCCCCCCCCCCCGGGGAAGCCCCAGCCTGCTCGGTCGGGGCCGGCAAACAGCGCGGGAGCGGCAGAGGACGCGCCCCTACTCTTCCCCTCCCCCCCGCGGCGGGTACCGGTGGTCGTACCCCCAAGTACCCGCAGCTGGAGGCGAGGCACCAGCTGAAGGCCGACGGGGCGAACCGGCCTCCCCCCAGCAGCGCCGCCTGGGCTGGGAAAGCCGCGACGGCCCAGAGCGGACGGGGGAGTGAGCCCCATCAAGGCGAGCGGGCGTGCCCCGTTTTTGCCTCCCGCCGCGGACCCCGCGGGAGGCCCGCCGCCCGCCCGGCCTTCCCTCCCCGAGCAGGCCCCGGGTGCCCGCCGCAGGAACCGGGGGGTAAAACACGACCTCCCGCCGCGCCGCGCACGCGGCGGGGGGAGACGGCCCAACCGCCGCGGCGGGCGCGCGCGCGCGCCCCGCACCTGGCTCCAGGTGATGAGCTGGTTGCTGGGGGCCTCGCCCACCAGCGCCCATAGCTTGCTGAGGAAGGCCGGGACCCCCGCGCCGGCGGAAGGCGGCGGTTGGCGCTGTGGCTGGGGGGGCTGCTGCTGCGGCGACAGCTGCTGCTGCTGCTTCATTGTCGCTCGGGAGCCTCTGCCGTCTGGCCGGGGGAGGGGCGCGCGCGGGGGGGGGGAGGGCGGGGGAAGGAGGAGGAGAGGCAGACCAGCCTTTCCCCGCCCCGCTCCGCCCCGCGCACGCGCACTGGGCGGCCCCCGCATGCGCGGCGGCCCGCCGCACGTGCGCCTGCGTGCCGGCCTGCCGCCTCTCCCCCCCACCCCACTCACCTCCCCCCGCACTTTTACATAACCGCCCCACGTGCACCGCCCTCACGTGTCACAACAGCGCGGGCCCGGCCGAGGCCGTGCGTGGAGAGGGAGGGGCGGAAGCGGGTGGGTCCCATCCATGTAAATATGAGGGGCCGCGGCCAATAGGGGCGCGCCTCTCCCCTGGGGGTGGGGCCACGCGGTGGGCGGGGTGCTCGTTCGCGCCAAGGCACAAGGCTGGCGGCGGGAGGCCGAGGGGATGGCGGGGGACGGCCGGGACCCCAGGGTGCAGGCAAAGGCTCCCCGCTGCCTTCGCAGAAGTCACGCAGGACAGAACGGGCAACCGTAACTGCAGGTACTGGGCACCTCGGTGAAAAAATCTTTCACAATGCAGTTCTCACCCTCCCCTCACCACAAAAAACTTAACAGTGGTAAAAAAAAAAAACTTAATACTTTTTGGGTATTGTGAAATGTTGGGAATTCAGAACAAACCCATTTCTTCCCGTATCCCTCAACTAACCCCTTGAGCCCCAGCAGATGCTATTCCTCCTCTGCCTCATTCCCCCTCCCTTGTGCCCACAGTCCCCTCCACATGCAGGACTTCCAACCAAGACCTAGTGCTTGGGGACTAAGACAGCGCTGCCAACAGGGAACATCTCATTTCCAGCGCTCTTCCTTACAGCTTTCACAGAGGGGCTAGGTAGGTAGTAGCACCTCAAATCTTGGCAGGAAGCCAAGGGAATAAAGCCGAGATACCTGTTCATATCACTACCTGTTTATTTTGACATCACGTATGCTTAGAATCACAACCACCACTGGTCTCTTCCTCTCATGCTAGAGCAGCGGGCAAACCCCACAGCAGTCCCATACTCTCTTAAAGGAGCTTTGGCTGCTGACAGTCCAGTTTTGATGGGGTTTAAGAAAAATAATTTGGGATGGGCATTCTTTGATCTACAACATACTTACAGATAGAAGCCATAAAACAGCCCTCATGTAACAATACTTTTCTGCTATGAGCTTCACCTATCTTCTCTCACTTCCTATTTTCTTCCACCATAGTGGGATATACAGCAAGGGTCAACAGCCAAGCTTTCCTCACAGGCTGTTGCTATGGCTCTTGTAAGCCTGAAGAGCAAACTCTGTGAATTCCTGCTACATCAGGCCCTGAGTAAAGCTTAAGTCAACACCCCAAGGGATACCAGCCTATAGATTTTCTTAAAGACAAGCAGCATGATGCAAAACAAACAACTGAAAATGACAAGTGAGCCAAAAGTAGGGTGGCAGATTTCACGGTGATTCCTCTTTTTGTGACCACCATTTCCCTGACTGATATGCACAGCATTTGAAGGTCCTGGCAACAATAAGGTAGTAAAGAATGACACAGTTGTCCTGTAACTCACAGGCATACTACAATTTGTGTTTCAGATCCACTTATCTTTATTGATTTGTCCATGTTGATCCCTGTGAAAGCAAAAGGCAGGTCAGTCCCTGAGTTTGCACGTATGTTGCCCCTGGGAACAAGCACAGAAGGCCACAAGTAAACCATCCTGAAACATCTGTAGGATCAAACACTGTGCACAGCACTTCACAGCCAAATGTGATGCAAGCCTTCCACCTTCAAAAAAGGTATTACACCATCTAAATAACTGAAAGCGCTCCTGGGAGTCCCAACTCTGCAAGTATTAGGACCTCCCTGAATTAAAAGTGGCCCTAAGAGGCCTAGCTTTAAATTACCCCCCCCTTGAACCTTGGACAGCCTGTGAGATTTGTATTCATGAGGAAACTAGCTAAAGTAGGCAAGATTTCAGAGAGCTTCTGAAGAGACTGTTCTTCCAAAGCCAATATCCTTTCAGTTAGTTTTATGCTGTCCTTGTGCATCTGATTAAAGTACTGTTCAGGTTTTTTGATGCTAAGTGATTAATTTTCCTTCTCATCTCCACATGCCCTGCAGGAAAAGCAGATGGCACAGTCAACACACCGGATATCTAATAGACAATGATACAATAAAGACTGGCAGTAAGTTTTAAAATTAAATTATGATAACTGTTCCCCACAGTATATGTAAAATTAAGCTATGATAAGTGAAATCCACTTCCATTCATGATCAATGGCTTTTTTTTATTGAAAGGAAAATTCAGACCTACATTCATATTTGCTACTAACCCTTCATGATAGCTTGCTATGGAAATGGCTCAGAAGTGGTATCCATTTCTTATTTGCTTATGTATAAGGAATACTTGATTTGAGCTTTTCCCAATTAGACAAGATCTTCTATACTCCGTGAAAATGCTCAGTGTATCTTAAAAGACTATTTTCTTGTACTATAAGGAAAAGAGTTACAAACTTGGAAAAGGTGTACTTTAAACAAGCTAAGATAGCATTTGGTTAAATGCAGTCAGTTTGGTTTTTTTTTAAATTCCAGTCTTAAAATGCTTGAAGCCATAACCACCCCACCACTCCCCGCTTTAAAAAGGAGACCAAAAAAACCCATCTGAGTCTAAACCAATTTCTTAACATGCTAAGAATGAGTTCCAAATTCAGGACAGATTATCTGATTTTTAGGGGCTTTCTGCAAAGTTAATCTTTTTATTGAAGCTTTTGGAAGGATGGTAGATTTAGGAAAAAAGGGAAGGAGGCTTCACAGGCTGCATGCCTGGCAGAAAACTTTACACAAGTTTTACAGCAGTTTGCTGTGGCCATGTGTTGGTAATTGTGGAAAAACAGTTCCTATGGTAAAAAAAACTCTAAGCATATGCGCTCATTTGGTTATCCAAACTCAACACTGTTTTATGCCAAAATAAAAGGCAGATACAACAAACTGCTAGCTCGATTTTCTCAAGATTTCGTTTCTGCAAGTAGGATTTCATAACATAGAAGCTATGAAGATTATGGCAATGAAGGGCTCATAAATCAAACCAAGTTAAGGCATGAAAAGAAGCTTTTATCTAACCTGAAGCTAGTATAGCAAGCATATACTACATCCAGGATTTAGTTATTCAAAGACCTCCATTTCATGCTATTTCACATTCCAAACATTAGGACCTCCTTAAAATAACTCTTCTGCCAGCTCCATTCCAAAGTACAGGAAAGCTTTCTTCAAAGGAGAACATCCCTTGCGTCGGTTTACTCTTATCAAAAGCAAAAAGCACAGTAGAAATTCCTCACAAAGTACCAGTGAGCAACTTTAACCATATATTTGACATGTTAAATTAATGGTGTTCTTATTAAGTTTTAAAATTAAGTTTATTTTCAATAATAAATTATATTAGATTAGTCTGCTTCTTAAGGCCATAGATATAATTTGAATGGACAAAAAACACCTGCTCTGGGGTTGTGGAGTCTGTCATGTTGTATCTTTCCTCACACTAATGGCTATTTAACAACTCTTTTCAGCCTGTTTAAAACCGTAAAACCCTTAGACTAAAAATAGAACAAAGCAAACTCATTTATCTCTATCTAATTTAGCTGAAACTGAACAGGTAGAACTGTAATCTTCCGTATCTGTGTCTAATCCAGTTGTTCACTGCTTGTTCAGATTCCTGTAAGTTTTTATAAAGGAAAAATAAATTACTTGATTTCCAAAAATGTGACCCACATTACTAGTTTTCCTGTATTGTGAGAGATACTAGAGAAAGTAATGACTTGCTGTAGTTTTCACAGGATTCTGCTGTAGTTTTCACAGGAAACTACTGCTGCAGCAGCCATGCACCACAGTTCAGTGGACAGTTGGTGACTGAAATGCTATCTATCTATGCTGCAACTGCAGCTGTCATCACTTTTGTTTAGTTAGTAAAATGTGATAATGCTATTTTTGAATTTGCACCAATGGTTTTTCCCTTGCTAGGCTGCTTATTCTTCCCCACACAAATTTGCCATTATGTTGAGAGCGTATCTTAAAAAAAAAAATAAAAGGACAAAGCTGCAAGTGGTAGTCTTCTGTATTTTGCAGATGGAAGAACTAAATACAGAGCATCTGGACTTCACCCTCCTGGCAGATGCTGTCTGTGGTGTGCACGTTTGGTGCCTTATCCTGAAACTTTAATGTAGCCTCAGCAACGTAGCACTTCCTCCTCCTCTCCCCTCCTCTAGGTAAGAGCTACAGCCATATCCCAAAGTCACCTCCTTTAGGGACATTACAAATAACAAATTAATATTTCTTTAATTTCCCTATTCATCATTAAGGTCTGTCACTCAGTGCTGAGGAACAAGTCTTAGGCTATGGGGCTGTGTATTAGTGAAAAGTACTATGAATCAGAATCTGTACTTTAGAGCTGTATACTAAATTCTGCTTTTACCAAGCCAGTCACAGACAGAGGACCACTAGGACATTCCACTTGCAGATTTACTAGTCATATTACTAAAGAAGCCCCATAAACATAATAATCTCTTTCCCCCCTGAAGAAACAAAGCTTTTTCCCCATGATATTGTCCAGAAACTGCTGTCCTCTAGTTCTCTTCAGCTAGGTGCTGCTCCTTCGAAAACAGAAAGAACACTGCAAGCAACATCAGGACATAAAAGGCTCTAGTTTGATAACATTTTTTCTCCCTATCCTCCCCTACCTCTGCCTACAATGCTCTGTTATTCAATCCTTTCCACTCCGTCCCTGCTGTCCTACCTCCTGCACTATGCTGCAATAACTATGAGACCAAGGCAAATTGGATTGAAAATACCCTACAAAAAATAATTCCTTAAACACCTGGGGGAGCGTAAGTTTTTAAATTGGTACCAGTTCTATAATTCAGTTCAGGTAATTCAGATGCAAAAACAGTTGCATCATCCCAGCTGAAGGAATGGTCTAAGAGTAGAAGTAAAGAGCTAGGAAGCTTGAGTTAGGTCGTATTATACCTTGAGATTCTCTCCTTCCAGTGAAGGATTTATGACAAGAGGTAAAGTACAATAAAAGCAAGACAATTCCGTTTTCAAATACATACAAATCATAGGATGAAGCATAGGTTAAACCATATTCCAAGTGCTTGGTATTTTCCTGATCAACACAGACAAGCACCAAAACAAAATGCGTGTCAAAGAGAAAAAGAAAGTATTAGAAATAATATAGCCTTGGGTTATAAGACCTATCTTTACGTAAATAAACAGCAGGCAGAAGAATAGTATTTTTTCTTACTGGATGTCCTTGATTTTCACAGCTTCTAGTCCAATGCCCGAGTACCCAATCTGTACTGGATGGATGTATTCTGGAAAGAGAAGGTAAACCCGAGCGTAAGCTGTGTGTGATAACACAATGCGTAATTTCAGCCATGGAAAAAACAGACTTTTAGACCAGTTTTCTTCAAGTTTGGTTTGGCTTGGTCTTCCCCCCCCCCCCCCCCCCCGGAACAGTGAAAACAAACATAGGAATTAAATCTGAACACACAGCAACTCTTCCACTAGTTTTAGAAAACACCTTACATTGTGGAAAACATCAGGGATGCTTTCCATAGGCCATACCCTTGACCAGCTTTAAAATACCACTGGTGTGCTGCCTTACTTTCACTTTGTCACATGCCTCCCCTACCATTTCCAGGGAAGCTGCATCTGTTTTGAGCCCAGAAGAAATGTTATTTTTTAAAGAAATTTATCCAATCCCATAAACTGTCCCCTTAGCAAGCCTTTACACTTAAAGATTTTCTGCCCTTTCAGTTTGCCAGTTTCCCTAACTTTTCAAAATCTTAGTTTGTAATGATACTCTTTCCTAATAAGTGAGCTTGAACATTTTTATTGCAGTTTGTTTTACTCTGACCCTGACTACAGCAGAACTCAGGTTTAGGAATTATTATACTGACTAGCTTCTTTTCACAACTAAAAATTAAAAAATAAGATTAAAAAAAATAAAATCTTCAAAAACAGTTGAAATTTTTATGATTACCACTGTAAAAGCTGTATTTTTAAGAGGACAGTTAAAATGGTGTTATAAAGCTAAGACTAAATCTTGTTTCCTGTATGCATTTCTATTGAAGCCTGGAGGAGATATTGTGGAAGTACAGAGAAAGTTTGTTTGTGTAATGGTTTTAACACTATACTACAAGCAAAAGCAAAACACAAATGTACTCAAACATGCAGCCAAGGTAACCATCAACAAGATACAGAAAAACAACATTTCTCTATGCCTATACACCTAAAATTACAAGTCTATCAACACTTCATTTAAAATTTACAAAAACCTGTTGTTAGATCTGTGGAGATTCTCTGGAAAAAGGAAAAAAATAAATCTATAACCTGGCAATGGCAGTTTGTAGCTACGGCTAAAATCAAGATGATGTAACTTGAAAAAAATCACTCTCTCTTGTATTGTGTACATCGTTGCCAGGTGCCCACAAAGCACAGAGTTCTCCTTTCAAAAGCTCAAAGGCAGGGAAGGCCACAAATCTGACTTACGGGCTCTAACCATGGTTTGCACAGAATGACTTTCTGTGAAGACTTTTTTTATCCTCATTGTGAGGAGGGGTGTTTCTACTTAACATCTGTAGGACAGATCAACCAAAACAGCATCAGGTGTGTGATTGGTACCCCCTACTCCTGACCCCTGGTAATTCGGTTAGCATAACTAACGCCTTTTTATAAGGCAAGCAGCCGTCCTCTGAGACCGAACAGGTCAGGTATTCGTTCCCTTTCCCTCATTAGCAGGCCATGAAGGTCCTGTGAACCAAGGAGGCAAACCAAACAGATTTCTTCTTCCCCTCCTTACCAGCCTCAAGGTTCCTGGGCGCCAGGCCCATTACTCCCTTCCTTGCTGGCCTTGAAGGTCCCAGGCACACGGCCAGCCAGGGGCTGTTGATGACCCCGAGAGAAGTGGAACAGCACACAGAGCACTGTCTGTAAAAATCAAGCAGTTACAAGTCCTAAGTGGGAACCTGGACCTGAACTGCTGCTGGACAGTGAGACCTGTGACCCTCTGGTGACCAGGCATGCCTCCACTGTTGCCTGCTTCCTCCTAGGATTGAGGGAGTGACTTGTATTCTTTTATATAATTTTTCAAGGCTAGATTATGATTGTTGTATTGATACAGCAAACCACGTACTAAGATTTGACCTCACCTGCAGAGGGTCCAGGTGATTAGAAACCATAAGTTGTATTATAAATGCTGCATTACGCGACTAATAAATTGTACTACATTGATACTGCTTGTAGAAATCCTGTGCCATTCAAATCATAAATTCTGTGCCATACTAATCATAATATCCTGTTACGAAAACAAAGTTTTAATTGTAACTACAGCTTAGTGCTGTAGTGCTGCAGAATCATCATTCTGCTCAGGATCCCTAAAAGAACCTGTCTGTCCCTTTAGTGTCAGGTGACACAGGCGTGGATACATCAGGACCAAACATGGGAACTCAGTTTGCACATATGCCGTATATATCACTACTAAACAGTAGGGATGCCCAAGCCTTAATGGACACCTTTCTGACTGGGCCAGCCACCCACTTTATTTCAGGCTCAGGGGGATGGCAGACCAGTCACCTCTGGTGTCGTGCATGTTCTGCAAGTTCAGCAGCTTCCACTGAATCATAGAATGGTTTAAGTTGGAAAGGACCTTGAAGACCATCTAGTTCCAACCCCCCTGCCATAGGTAGGGACACCTCCCACTAGACCAGGCTGCCCAAGGCCACATCCAGCCTGGCCTTAAACACCTCCAGGGATGGGGCCTCAACAACCTCTCTGGGCAGCCTGTTCCAGTGCCTCACCACCCTCAAAGTGAAAAATTTCTTCCTAATGTTTAATCTGAACCTGCCCTCTTCCAGTGTAAAGCCATTCCCCCTCATCCTATCGCTACATGCCCTAGTAAAAAGTCCTTCCCCAGCAATCCTGTAGGCCCCCTTCAGGTACTGGAAGGCTGCAATAAGATCTCCCTGGAGCCTTCTCTTCTCCAGGCTGAACAGCCCCAACTCTTTCAGCCTCTCCTCATAGGAGAGGTGCTCCAGCCCTTGGATCTTCCTCGTGGCCCTCCTCTGGATGCACTCCAACAGGTCCATGTCCTTCTTATGCTGGGGACTCCAGAGCTAGATGCAGTACTCCAGGTGGGGTCTCACCAGACTGGAGTCGAGGGGAAGAATCACCTCCCTTGACCTGTTGGGCACACTTCTTTTGATGCAGCCCAGGATACGGTTGGCCTTCTGGGCTGCGATTGTACATTGCTGGCTCATGTTGAGCTTCTTGTCAATCAGCACACCCAGGTCCTTCTCAGGGCTGCTCTCCAGCCATTCCCCGCTGAGCCCGTATTTGTGCTTGGGATTGCCCCGACCCAGATGTAGGACCTTGCACTTGGTCTTGTTGAACTGCATGAGGTTGGGTTGGGCATAGCTCTGCAGCCTGTCCAGGTCCCTCTGGATGGCATCCCTCCCCTCCAGCATGTCTACCTCGCCAAACAGCTTGGTATCATCAGCAAACTTGCTGAGGGTGCACTCGACCCCACTGTCCATGTCGCCGACAAAGATGTTGAACAGTACAGGTCCCAGTGCCAACCCCTGAGGAATGCCACTCGTCACTGCTCTCCATATGGACATCGAGCCGTTGACTGCAACCATCCAGCCAGTTCTTTATCCACCGAGTGGTCCATTTGTCGAATCCATGTCCCTTCAATTTAGAGACCAGGATATCATGTGGGACGGTGTCGAACACTATGCACAAGTCCAGGTAGACATCGGTTGCTCTTCCCTTGTTCACTGCCGCTGTAACCCCTTAGTAGAAGGCCACCAAATTTGTCAGGCATGACTTGCCCTTGGTGAAGCCATGCTGGCTGTCACCAGTCACCTCCTTGTTTTCTACATGCCTCAGCAGAGTTTCCAGGAGGATCTGCTCCATGATCTTGCCAGGCACAGAGGTGAGACTGACTGGCCTGTAGTTCCCTGGGTCTTCCTTATTTCCCTTTTTGAAAATAGGGGTTATGTTTCCCCTTTTCCAGTCGGCAGAAACCTCACCAGACCACCACAACTTCTCAAATATGATGGCTAGTGGCTTAGTGACTTCATCTGCCAGTTCCCTCAGGACTTGTGGATGTATCTCATCAGGTCCCATGGACTTGTGCACCTTCAGGTGGTATCGCACTTGATCTTCACCTACAGTGGGCGGTTCTCCATTTTCCCAATCCTCGTCTTTGCATTCTGCACCATGGGCAGTGTGGCTGCAGTCCTTGCCAGTAAAGACTGCGGCAAAGAAGTCATTGAGTACCTCAGCTCTGTCTGTCCTGGGTAACCAGTTCTTGCATTTCCTTCCGGAGAGGGCCCACAGTTTCCCTAGTCTTTCTTTTCTCGCTGACATACTTTAAGAAGGATTTTTTGTTTTTCTTGATGTTCCTGGCCAGATTAAGTTCCATCTGGGCTTTAGCTTGTCTAACCTGATCCCTGGCTGCTTGAACGATTCCTCTGTATACCTCCCAGGCTACCCGCCCCTGTTTCCACTCCCTATAGGCCTTCTTTTTGCTTTTGATCATGTCCAGAAGCTCCTTGTTCATCCATGCAGGTCACCTGGCTTTTCTGCCTGCCTTCCTCTTTGTAGGGATGCATCGCTCCTGAGCTTGGAGGAGGTGGTCCTTGAATATTAACCACTGTCTTGGGCCCTTCTTCCCTCCAGCGCTTCATCCCATGGCACAGTACCAAGCAGATTCTTCAAGAGGCTGAAGTCAGCTCTCCCAAAGTCCAGGGTGGTCAGTTTGCTGCTCAGTTTTCTCGCTGTCTCGAGGATCTCGAACTCAACCATTTCATGGTCACTACAGCCCAGGCTACCCTTGAAGTTGACACTGTCTACCTGCCCCTCCTTGTTGGTAAGAACAAGGTCCAGCATAGCTCCTCTCCTCGTTGACTCCTCAACCACTTGGAGAAGGAAGTTGTCGTCAATGCAATCCAAGAACCTCCTGGATTGCCTATGCCTGGCTGTGTTACCCTTCCAACAGATGTCGAGGTGGTTGAAGTGGCCCATGAAGACCAGGGTCTGTGAATGTGATGCTGCTCCTATGTGTCTATAGAGGGCTTCATCCGCTCGGTCTTCTTGGTCGGGTGGCCTGTAGCAGACCCCCACTGTAATGTCCTCTGCTCCCAATTTCCCTTTAATCCTGACCCATAGGCTCTTAGTCATCTCTTTATCCATCTCTAGGCTGAGCTCCGTGCATTCCAGCTGGTCGTTGACATATAAGGCAACACTACCTCCTCATTTCCCTTGCCTGTCTCTCCTGAAGAGCCTGTAGCCTTCCATGCCAACACTCCAGTCGTAGGAGTCATCCCACCATGTTTCTGTGATGCCAGACTTACTGTTTTTGCACACAAAGTGAACAAAGCGTTCACCATACAAACAGCCTAAGAAGTTCCCATGAACACTGTTTCTACTATCAACCCACAGTCAGCTCAGTTCTCCTGGAAAATACGGTTTTCACTGTCAGTGTAGAATATAACAAAGAACCAAGAGAGTTTCCTCTCTTCTCCCAAAGATGTGGCAGCACTCTGGAAAGGCTGTAGACACCTCAGTAATGCACCAGTCCACATCCTGCCCCATGCTGCCAAATCAGTTATGCTAACAGTTGAGCCTTCCAGATTTAGTGAGTGTTAGTTGTAGGACTCCAGCTTCTGACTCATCCTCACTGACATGACAGCTGGAGAGGTTAAAAGACATCTGACAAAGGCATTTTGAGTCACCCTACTACCTCAAGTATAGAACCAGTGGGATTTTAATCAGAGCTTAACCATTTAAATACCTGTTTAAAATAACTCACGTAAGCTAGACACTGCTATCTGTATTCACTAGCACAAGGATTTGAAGAAAAGGCTGCATCATAGAGGAAATTAATATACAGGAGAGTAGACTGACATGCTTTTACAAAAAAAAAAAAGTTTGGTTAATCCATGAAATTTTGGATACTGACATACCTGCAGTGGCATGTTACACACAGGTATTTAAGACTCACTTTCACAAGCATTCTGCCAAAGCTGATCCAAACCTGGATACACTGCTCATTTGAGTGTTGAAGGGTTCTGCCTTCGTATCTGCCTTGCTGATCCACATAAAGCAGCATCAGTTCTGCCCATTTCTTCTTTCTTGGTATAATCTCGGTTTGCACCAGTGATATGGTGGTTTTTGCTCATCCCCGAGCAGCTGTTGATGAGAAGAGTACGCACATTTACTAGTACAAAGCTGGCTATACCAACTCAAACACAGCACAGAATTCTTACCTAAAAAGATTTTCTACCCTGGGGAAAAATGAACTATGTTAGAAAATGCTGGCATTAAATACAAAAGTATTGCTACATAAAATACTGTGGGTGTATGCTGCTCTGCTATTTAGATACTGATCTGGAACTGGTAAAGAATACAGAGATACTGCTGTGAATCAACTGTTTACTCAAGATATTTTTTTAAGTTACACATAGGCGTTGACAGACAACACTAATTTAACTACAGTGTTACTGAATGGAGCATAACGTTTACTGACAACAAAAGATTTTTTTTTTTTAACAAAGAATAAAATTGTTTGTTGCTGCATAAATGAGTGAAGGACCAATGCTGATGTCAGATGTCAGGAGTCTGATAGGGTCTGTATATACCTGACCAGTTCTATGTATTATTTTATCTCTTTTCTAAAGAGAAAGCCTCCTAGGGCAAGCTATCAGACCACTGGTAAAAATGGAAAGAACCATTACATCTAGCCCTACCACCTGTTTTTCCTTTTTCCACTGTGGGATCACAAGATCTGGGACTCTTGCTTAACAGCAGTTTAAGTTCAAGGCTCCACCAGAGCAAGTGTTACTCCTAAAGTACGCTCAATAATCCTGAGGAGCCCACTGTGAAAAATGCAACTTGGGAACTATAGGCAGCTGTAAGTTTGTTTGTGCTTTTAGATCAATAACCACTGAGGTAAAGCAAGAAGAGGTGGCAACCTCTGCTGATTTGCAAATATAGTGTTTTATACCACAACGTCTAAAAATAATCATTTTGTTTTGAATGAGGATTATCCAAAATCACCCACCTCTCAGAAAATATAACTTACTAGCTGAATTGTGTCTAACAGGCATGCATTCTCTTTCAAGCTCCTTCATTTCACAATGACTTGGAAAAAAACACTGATTCTGCCCAAGTCTGAGAGAACTTGTTTTATACTGCCTGCCCTAATCACAAGTAAACTTTTGATCTTTCCTCTCCACAAAACACTAGGCATTCTACATGAGAAAGTTTCAGATTTGCTCCCAAAGATGCTCTCAACAAGCGTGACAAATGGTGGTTTTAGATTAAAAGCTTCCAAATAACATTTTAGTTAAAACCCATAAGCTACTTGATTTTGGGGTGGTAGTTGAACATGTTCGGGCCAAACACACCACAAAATTTTATGTTTGATCTTCATTGTTAATGACTTAACACATAAGTATCTTAGCATCATGATTTGATGTACTGTAAAAACATTTATAGGCAGACGGACTGCAAGGAATGTGAACAAGGAAAGCCAGCTCATGCTGTAGGGAGGAACACATAGTTCTGGCATACTAAAAATAAAAAGAAAGCATTAACACACCATATGCTGTGCAATAGCAAATAGAGTTATTTAGAAGTGTTCCAATAAAAGCTAACGACGGCAAAGGTTCAGACTCGCTAAAAAAAAAAAAAAAGGTGACTTAAGTCAGCCACATGATTCACTGCATAAAATAAACATGAGTTTTATCTAGCAATTTAGTTTCTTTCATTTTACACCAACCTTAGGATAACATATACCCAGTTAAAGAGCTTTCCTTGTTAACAAAGTTACTAACCATGCCAGACAGAAGCTGAAATGCAAGTGGTAAAGCAAATTTTGGGTTGTACACAGCCCATGACTATTTTTTCTTAAATGCCTGACTTGTCTGGCACCTCAGTTGCAGTATCCTTCTATGGAGTAAGTTCTGTTTTAACCTCTGTATTAGTACTACTATGCAGATGCACATTCTCTCTCAAGCTGTATGAGCAAAGCAGTACAAAAGGGAGAAGGTCTTTACTAAAGCAAAGTACCTTCTTTTAAGTAAAATTCTTTGTTATCACAAACCCACGTAATTTCAATTCAAGTAATGTTCATTTTCAGCATTTTTGGAAGCCACAGGCAACATGGGTGTGAGAACATGGATGCCTCTGTGTGCATGCATAGTGGATAGTCAAGAAACAAGTAATTTTTTCCATAACTTTAAACTGACGATAGCAACCAGGACTGGATTATTTCTTAGAATGCATCAGTTAATGATCTTGCAACTGGGGAGAAGCCTAAGGAGACTTCAGAGAGGTAAATCTTTCAAGCAATAGAAACACTTCAAATTGCCACACAATAGACAAGGTCTATTGACTGTCACATGGAACTGGGTGAAAACCTCATAATTTAATAACACCACAGCCTTGTGCAAATCTTAATCAAGTTTCTTCTTTGTTTATAAAATGGTGGTAGCTTCACATACCCTGCAGCAGAGATTTGAAATCAGTTAGTTACACTCTGAATTGTTCAGGACTGGCTCGCTTATACTGTTAGGTAACCAGCTCCAATTACAAGAGTTTAGGGATGACAATCACTACATTTTCTTAAGTTTTTATTCTGTTGTCTTGGTGTCAAAACACAACAGAGGTGTTCCTATTGACTTATTTGGTCTTTTGCTTTGTAGCAAAGTAGTTAAAGCATGGAATCAAAACAAGACACCTTTGCTCAACAGTTCTAACTCCAGCCCATCAGAAAACATGGAGGGAAATGCAATAGACTTAAATCCATATTTAAAAGATTCAGTAAATGACCATTCTGCAGATGAGCCTGTGAGGTAACCTGACATCAGCAAAAACATACGTAAAGGATTAAAACACTCTTAACCATATTCTAGAAAGGCACATTTAAACCACAGGATGCATGGTTCAAGTTTGTTATATTTTACCTGAAAGGTCTCAAGTATTACTGAACTGTCCGAAAGAACTACAGTTGATTCAAAGCAGCAAGCAATGACTTCACATCTTTGTTTTGTTCCAGAAGATATTTTTCATTAGCATCTCAAATGGAAGTTTCAGAGTCCACAACGTATGTTCATTCTGGTATACCCATATGTTACATACTACTTAAATTCCCTTTTAAAAACGTAACTTGAAGATTTATTCTTAAAGCAACAGGAGCTGCACTAAGAATTGGTATTTGCACTCTCATTAGAAAGGGAGCTGAAACAAAAACAACATTCCCACCTCAAACCAACACTGAACCCAAACTGCCACTGTGAAGCCTTTGCTTTTGTACATGGCAGATCTCCATTCACATTCAACATCAAGAATTAATATATGTGTGTCTCTCACGACTCGTTCAGAGCAACTGTTGGACCACAATAGCTTACATTCACTAATACTTTCCTCTCACCACTGCCTGCTTCTGCGTAACTCTACTTACAACACAAACAAAACCCAAACAAACAAAAACCCCCAAGATTCACTTTTCAACTCAAAGCCTGCCAAGTGAAAAGGAATAATACTCTGAGAATCAGCAGGCCTGTAAGGAAGAAGCCTCCACAGAGACAGAAAAAGGGTCCCTTTTCTCACCCTTGTTCCCATCAATGTAAGGCACTGCTCCCAACCCCCTTGTATCTGAATGGAGCTTTTAGAAGTTCCATCTCTTTTTCTTAATTCATGAGTAGAGTACGCCAGACAGGGAGGGGGGGGCGGCACACTTTTTCCATCAATCTCATTCCTCTTTTCCCACATTCAAACATACTGAATACCTATTAACCCTTCCCAACATACACTCCTGCCCCACATAATACTCTTCCTTTCTCCTACTACTTTACCCATTTTTTAGTTCAAAAACAGCTAACACAAATCAGCTATGACCACAAGCTAGAACGTGCTGAACCAACTGCCACGAACTAGAACAACTTCAGACAACACTGAAGGCAAACAGGAAACAAGGAGGAAGGATATTGGAGTTCAGCTTGCTTAAAGCAAAGCTGTCCCCTCATTGTTACACAGAGACCAACAATGCTCAACTCCAAGATCAGTCTTTTTCCTTGCTTAGATAGATCTAAGAATTCTAGTACTGTTCTCCCCTTAAAATTAAATCCACTGCTCTTACTCTTCAGCCATCTTTTTGTGTCCGAGATGTGTCTGCTCCAACTCTTTGTTGATTAGGGCCACCAACTCTAGCTTCAACTTTGTTTCTGTGTTGTGTCCCATCACACTGTTTTTCCAAACTCTGAAAGAAAAAAGGCAAACTCAGTGATTGCTTGTAGGCAAAAGAAAAAAAAAAAAAAACCAACAAAAAAACCAACCCAAACCAACTTTGCCTTAAGCCAAGCTGCCATTTTCTTTGGAATAATTAAATCTTTATTCAGTAAAACAAAACAAAAAAATTTTCAAAACTACGTGGTCCTGTTTAATTTATTACACAAGGAATTACCCAAGTTAAGTTTAAGTTAGTCAAAGAATGTGAGGAGCAGACTGCTATGGGCACAGATGGGGAAATGAGGATACCTAATGACAGCGCTGAATAACATATAAGATGCCCTTGCATCAACATTGCTAAAGGGACAACAGAGCGGATGGCTCTCCAGTACTTTCCTCACTCTAAGTATGGATATTACACAGTATATGAGGGCTTTGATCTTCAGTCATTGATAACACGGATTTGTTAATCAACATCAACAAGGATCAAGAATAGGCTTCCTAACACTTCCTTTTCAAATTCCAAATTTCAAGGGAAAAGGAATTTTTCCATGACATTTTGATCATTATCACTACATTTAACTCAATCATTTTTGCCCTCTTAGTTGTTTAGTGTTTTTATGGGAACCTTTGTAGGCAAACTATCAACCTCATTATCCAAATAGCTTGAACAGCAACATCTTAATATCTGTCATGGGCCTTAATATCTGTCAACGTGGGCCTCCGCTGACTAGATCTGTGAGGCCACCAAGTTATTTTTCTACTGTTTCAGCAAGGCACACTTTTTTTTTTTTTTTTTAAACACAGTCCCTCAAACCCTCTCATCTCAGAAGGCTCCAAACTCTATTTAAGTCAATACTTTAATTGTACCATGAGTTTTCAATAAATAAAGCTTTTCAAACTAATCCATAAAACAGATCTGGCACTTTAAAATTCAGTAGGGAACTGAATGATCCCAGGTAACTATCTCAAGAGTATAAAAAAAAAAAAAAGATGGTTTCATTTAAGTACATTCTATCCTTGCTTGCTAAATTATAGCCCCATACAATTAGTATGTAAAAGATTAAACTCAAGTTACACAGCATTCTTTCTCAATATTTCAGATAAAGCATTAAATAGCATAGCAATACGTAATGTAGTATATCTTTAAGGAAGTGAATATTTTCCAAATGAGTATAAAAAAAAAGCTAACTCCTCAATTTCCACGTATTGAGATTACTGTGCTAACGGTATAATGTGACTACTTAAATATTTTTCTACCACTTTGAGGTTCTCTGTCTCAAGACTGAACAAATGTCATTTCAATGCTGCATTATATTAACTTGAACACTTAAAAATAAACGTATTCTCAAGAACAGCAATTTAGAATGACCATATGCAAGTAGTAAGAATTACTGTCACATAAGGCATAATTTCAGAATGCCATGAAGCATATGCTTTTTTCAATCAGATATTTGACCCTGGAAAATACACATCAGAACTGATCCAGTTAAGCTTTTTTTTCTTTAAATTTAAAAAACCCCAAAACATTAAGACTACCCCAAAACTGCACTAGTACTATACAGAACAGGGGCAAGAGCGAGGTCCCAAAAGTTACTCCATACTTTTCAGCTGTATACATTCCCTACTGCTTTCATATAAAATTATTTACATCTCACATTGATAATAAGAAAAATAAACACACTGTAAAAACTCCATTATCAGCATCAGTGCTATTTTAAGATCATGAAAAGTGATGATGATGATGATGATTACCAAGCTAAAAAACTTGCAAGAGTTAGAGCTCAGGGGAAGATGAAAAATATCTAAGGGAAGTCTTTCTCTACACCCTTAGGAAGGGCTAAGTAGTACAGACTCTATACTAATGAACTACTAAGCTCATTGTAACATCTATCCATAAGTTATGAATGCAAGTGTAGATTCAGTGTAGCTCCAGCCATGACAGAGCAAATATGTGCTGAACATCACCAGTTACTCTAGAGAAGAGCTGTAAGTTCCTGGGGTTTGTGGTAGAACAGTCACTGGCTAAGAACACAGGAGGGGGAAAAAAAAAAGAAAGAAACATGAGAAATTTGATGGGAGTTTGAGACCAGTTGTTTTCAACCAATGTCACAAGTGTGTGGATCATGAATTACTGAAGTACAGAGACCTGCAAAAGATAGCTGGTAAAAACAAACTTAAATCTGCTGACATTGCAAGTGCTGTATGAGTATGTTCTTATTCACCACAAATTTTCCAGGAGTTCCATTCAGAAAGCAGGTTGAAACTGATTTAGATATAGACTTCAAACACTACAAAGTTTACTATGTCAAAAAAAAAGTTCTGAAAAAGGTTTCCCTCATTTACAAGCACTTGTATAGAAGTATAAAATTTAAATCACTCAAATAGCTATGGAGCAAATCCATGATTTGTAATCAAAAAGCCTTTTCTTTAAGTAATTGCTTATCATCTTATGCGTGTATTTTGCAAAGGGAATAAAAACCCACTACTTTCACATTTAGATTACTTCAATATCAAGAGAGGAAGTCCTTCCTGGACTGGATCTAACAAAAAGAGACTAAAATTCTATGAGAAACCTATAGGAGATACCAATTTAATGACAGATGAATGCAGAAAAACACCTGGGTTAGTTTTTTTTCAGAAAGTTAAGTTTTAGCATCTGTTTCCCTTACTGCTTTTGTGGCAGTCTTACAGTTTGACTATAAGACTGTAATGCAACATTCGGGGATGGGGGGGGGGGGGGGAATGTGGAGTACAGACCACTTGCTACTCAATAATTAATAAAAAATAATCCTTCATACATCAGCCTAACTCTAGATGTTCATTCATAATCAAGACAAGCAACAAGTCAGAGTTCTTGTTTGTAATCATAAAACAAAAAAGTCAGAACCACGATGTGGCATTAATTATATTAAAGTTCTTTTTCCTAAGAGCAAGGATGCTGTAACTTCCAAAACAAAAAACACCTTGAAGAGGTTATGAAGTGAATGACAAGTCAGAGTACTGATACTCAGTGAAGGTAAGATAATCTACCAGTTACTGACTAAAATTAATGTAATGTATCATCTTCAAGAGCCATAATAAAAGCCTACAGTATTTGGAGAAGGCTACAGCCAGAGGGATATCAAATACTTCCCCAATGACTGAATCATTGTAACTTCAGTAACATTGAAAGCACACTGAAATCTGGCTTCTTCAGATAATCACTAGACGACTTGGGAAGTGTTTGCACATTTTGCTTCATACCTGAAGCATGGACGACCTTTAGGTTCCCAGAGTTATAAACTTGGGTCTCATTTATTAAAAACTATGCACTAAAGCGATGTTGAAAGATGCCAGAGGCACTGCACAGTGAAATCCTCCATTTCAATTTAAACAAATTTTCTTTCACAATTTACTTAAAGATCACATTGATTAAAGAGGACTTCATCACTTCTTGAACATAAAAACCCTAGACCTGAAAAGCGTATATGACAAGAGATGGAGGAACTGGAAATAGCACACAGAAGAACACGTTGGTCAGCCTTGGTAATGGTTGCCATGTTGTTGCATCCTTAGATCGCGAAGGCTGCAAGTCAGGCAATGTTTCTATGAAGAGGTAATACCTTTTATTAGACTAACTAATATAGCTGGAAAAAAGAGCTGATGTGCATCTGGGCACATAAGCCCTTTGAGGTAATGTGTGACCAAAAGCTTGCGTGGCACCCTGTCCCATTATAACCCAGTCTAATAAAAGAAAATTACCTCCCTCCAAAAGCCTGATCTGATATATATTATTATACCACATGCAGTCCCCGCAAAGAGACGATAGTGAAAAATCAGGATACCGGTTTAGCAAGAGTCATGTACCATCATAATACATAATCTCTCAAGACTGTTACAGGACTTCATCAAAATGTCATGAGCAGCAAAAAAAGCTACACCAAACAAGCAAAAAGCCCTCATATACAGGAAGATACTACATTCAGGGAACTCCCTAGATTGAGGGAGCAGCACCCTACTTGCTTATTTTAAGTCTGCAATGCAATGCTGTGGAAAAAGGCAGCAGGAGGAAATTCAATCCCTGGGAACAGGGAAGAACTTAATTATCACAGTGGTGTTTATTAAAAGGAGTTCCTGTATTACGTGACCTATTTCTCCTAGGAAAAAAAGCAGCAACATGGAAAAGAAAGTTAGCTAACAATCCATCCTGAACAGATGAAAAGAGACAGTACTTCACCTGAGAGATCTCACCAGAGATTATGGATATCCAAGCTGCTCACATTGACAGCCTCCTGAATTAGCTTTAAAGGCCAACTCTTCAAGAAACTACTCGGAACCCCTGAAAAGGTCTCAGTGAGGTACCAGTCTTCAGTTGTCTCCTTGGCTTTCACCACCAGGAGCTCTCTCAGAAAAGCCTCAAGTTACACAGGAACAAGTTAGGCAATTTAAGTTTCCCAATTTTCTTTTACAATACATGATTTAAACCTCTGCTTAAGAAATGCGTTCTCATAATACAAATGCACATCAGACATAACTGAGTAACTCTGCAACAAGCATAAGGTGCTCCAGGCATACTACATTTCAGCCACGTTCAGGCATCTAAAATGATGTCTAAGGTAACGACTCAGATTCAGAAGCCATGCATGTCCAAAAGGTAGTTTATCCCATACTAGAAGAAGGTGACTTAACAGATGTAATTTTCAAACTAGAGTTCCTCAGTTTAGCAGATAGCTTATTTCTTCAATTGTATACCATGCCAGATGCATGAACATAAAATTATTATTAATTTGGCAAGTACTGAGATTCTAAAGTCATTATTTGGGAATGTGGCTCAACATTGTTAAAAAATGACAATGCTTTACATAACATAGATGCAGTGGCCCAGCCTGTGAAATGCAGTACATGGCAGGCTGTTGGCTACCACATTTCATTATCAAATCAGTCCAATCCTATGAAGCAGGCCCCTGTAGCAACTAACAGCTTTCATAACGGAATAGTTTTTCACAATCAAGAGAAAAACTAGAATGATTGTTTCCCAACAGTACCCAAACAAAGCAGGATTTTTGACTGTTGAGGATGGTAGCACAGAAAAGAAAACAAAAAAACTCACACCCATAAACCAAGAAAAAGCCCACATGCTCAGAGTCTTGATACATACATTTTAGAAGGATTCGACATACTGTTTCAATGATTAAAATGTTGAATCCATTACCTCCTGTTTTCCTTGAACCTGAAGAACAACTGCTAACACCTTGTCAATCACCTCTGGAACACCAATTTCTATGCACAGTAAAGGTCCCTAAAACAACCCAAATAGAATACTGAATAAAAGCAGTGAAAAAGTGAGAAAACTACTGCTTAAGAAGTTCTTTTATTTAGCATCTCCCTCACATTCTCAAAAGGTTCACGAAAAGGAAAGAAGCACGCATACATGACTGGTACTCCCTGCTCCTGACCCCTAGTAATTCGGTTAGCATAACTAACGCCATTTTATAAGGCGAGCAGCCGTCCTCTGAGACAAAACAGGTCGGGTATTCGTTCCCTTTCCCTCATTAGCAGGCCATGAAGGTCCTGTGAACCAAGGAGACAATTCTTCCCCTCCTTACCAGCCTCAAGGTTCCTGGGCACCAGGCCCATTACTCCCTTCCTTGCTGGCCTTGAAGGTCCCAGGCACATGGCCAGCCAGGAGCTGTTGATGACCCCGAGAGAAGCGGAACAGCGCACAGAGCACTGTCTGTAAAATCAAGCAGTTACAAGTTCTAAGTGGGAACTTGGACTGGAAGTGCTGCTGGACAGTGAGACTTGTGACCCCCCCCCCCCGGTGACCAGGGACGCCTCCACTGTTGTCTCCTTCCTCCCAGGACTGAGGGAGTGACTTGTATTCTTTTATATGATTTTTCAAGGCTAGATTATGATATTATGTTATATTGATACAGCAAACCACGTGCTAAGATTAGACCTGACCTGCAGACAGTCCAGGTGATTAGAAACTGTAAGTTAAGTTATATTATTAATTCTGTATTACGCTACTTACAAATTGTACTACATTGATACTGCTTGTAGAAATCCTGTGCCATTCAAATCATAAATTCTGTGCCATACTAATCATAATATCCTGTAACGAAAATAAAGTTTTAATTGTAACTACAGCTTAGTGCCATCATCACTATGCCAAGGATCCCTAAATGAACCTGTCTGTCCCCTTAGTGACAGAATAGGAGAAGGAAAATGAGGTTGAAGAACCAGAAACAAGCAAGCTTGCACACTCCTAGCATTCACATTAACTGAAACAGGATATTTAAATTCCAAAATTAGAGTGCTGTTTACACAGCTCTAGACACAGATGCTAGATTTTCAAGAATTGACAGCATTTCAGAATCATACACAAGTGTGCCTTCTGAGACAGTACAGTTTATGCCTTTGAGTCTTTTGACATTTTTAACTTAAGATAATGTATTAGGTTGCTCACCATGAAAAGTTTTCTTGTACCACAGTGCAAATACTGAGGACTACAGAAGCTATAATCATACTGTCTGCAACCAGAATAACTTAACAGTAGCAGTACTAACTGACGCTCTCCAGCAACATTCAATAAAGGCCTCTCATACCTTACAAGGTACGTATGACTAACAGAGTCCAAGACTAGAATGCACCCATATCTGTGAGATATCCTAGGACTAAGTAGAAGTATAATATTTAAAACTAATGAACAAACTCAGGATATTATTACCTAGAAACATAAATTGTAGTTACTTTCCTTTTTATCTTTCACAGAAACATTTTTCAAAAAAGGACAGGAAAGGGACATTTCTGTTTACCAGAACCATATTGTTCTTGCTTAGTGAAGCCCAACTCATATTGCATAACTTTATCGATGTCATTTAAAATGAAAAAGAAACCAGTTAAGACTTGCATTAGCAAGGACAACAGTATGTCCAGCTGCCAAAACTGGACATGGAGTTGTCCAAAGTTCTTATGACCTTCTGTGAAAAACTAGACAGACTGAAGTTTTTCTCCAAAATGGGAGCGGGAGGTCGGGAGAGAGGAGGAAGGAGAGAAAGAAATCCTCTCCCTTCAGACTTTGGAGGTCCTTTACAAATACTCTAAAGTTTAAATGATAATTGAGGTTTCCAAGTTTGGACAAAACCCCAAAGTGAAAAACACAGACCTCCCACCCACCCTCCACCCGTATGCCCCTATAAAACCTTTGGGCTGTATTCTCAGCTTCTGTAAGTAGATACTGACCAGATACTCAGTTCAAGTAAGTTGTACTATACATCTTGATACCCGCTGAGAAACTGCTATAAACAAAGTCTCTAATACATGAAAGTTCTTCAATGTAAGACTAAACTCAATTCTTAGCGAATAGTAACTCCCCTACACACCCCTCCCCCAGCAAAAAAACTAGTTACAACTGAGGAACTGAAAAGAACAACCATTCACAGCAAAGAAAACTTACAGAATATTATTTGGGGGCAGAAAACGGTAAGAAGAGAAAGTTAAGAAAGGAATTGAGAAAGGGATATATGACAATTGTACTCTGCGAAAATCAGCCCAGAATGGCACACCGCTGAGCCAACGACTTGGGCCTTTGAGATCTCTTTTAATAAACATAGTCTGTTTTCAGTCTTTTGAGTCACAAGAACAGGTTTAGGCTTGTACATTTTAGTTTCTTTAAAAAAAAAAAAAGTATCAATCACCATTCAATCCAATAGTCTTTCCCTGCAATTGCATTCAATTTTTCATTCCTATCCCTTGGCTTGCAGTTATACAGATATGACAGGCATCCCTTTCCCATGAAAAATTTCTCTTGGGGCAGGTCATCATTTCTTAAAAGACAAAAGTAAACTAATTCTCGCCTTTTCAATGTGGAGGTTAAATTACTAGGCTGTGCTTTCAGTCTTCTTGACATTATAATCCAGTTGTAAATGATTACTTCCACTTTGATTTAGCACTCCAATGGAGAATGATGGGTGTAGAAGCACTGAGTGCTTTGGCTACATTCCTTCCCATGCAAGGGAGTCAGACAATAAATACTAGGGCATCCTGGTAGTCTTTGACTGTTGTAGGAACTGTTATGTACAGAAAGTGGAGGGAGCAGATTGCATAAAATTGAAGATCTGTTTTTTAAGCTTAATCAGTAATGCAACCAAGAATCATGATGATGAATGTACTTCAAGAACAAGTCAAATCATTAAGCGTATCAGTTAAGGCTGTTGTAGAAACTTCAGTACAAATAATCTTGATTTCGTAATGCAGTTTCAATCATTTCAAACCTTCACAGAAATACTACCATCACTAACCTTTGTTGTTGTTTTGTCTTTTTAAGCATATTCTCAGAGCAGAATATTTAACTCAAAAAAGATATCCCAGCCAAAGAGTGTGAATCGACCCAGATCAGCTCCCTGACCCCCTGCACAGCTGACAGACCCTAGAAGGCCATGCAGGATCAACAAAACCTGTATCAAGTCACTTCACTTTCGACTCACCTGCCTGCTTCTCAGCTAATTAACAGCAACTGGCTGCAGGTCGGAGCACTCTCAGTGGCTGGTTCTGTCACTAAGAGGAGCCAAGCAGGTTCTTGAGAGGTTAAGAGATGAAGCTTTAACTGATCCTGTCATCACAAATAGAGAAATAATAGGAAAGTTAACTCTGTTAACAAAAAGGACATTCTAGACAACTTCTCCATCTCTCTTTAAAGAGAGGATTCACATTTATCCAGTGGATCTGTTATGGATCATAAAGTTCTATACTTGTATTAGCTGCATATTTACATGATACACTGAAACTACCACAGCACCACATCAGACAAGAGCTTGCAAACACCACTAACTCATAACAGACATCTTATTTAAAAGATACACTGAGGGGGCAAAATACATTTCATTTACAGAATAAGTCATAAAATTAACATTTTAAAAGCTGAAATGCCTTTACTGACTCAGGATTTCACAACTCTAGAATTTTAATAATAATATAATATATAATAATATATAATAATAATATAATATGTAATAATAAACAAATTGTTTTTCACAACTCTTTCAGAATTTAAATTCCATATTTCCCTTATTTTAATGGAAAATAGTTCCTATTATTTAAGCCTACACAATACTTCCGCTATCACGTGGTGCGGTTTCTGGAATAAGAGTAACTCGATAGCAGTGTTCCATTAAATACCTGTTGGTCAGAGAAGCCCTGATCTGCAGTTCACAACTGAAGAGCCTCTTAAAAATGAAGGGAAAAATGAAATCTAAATACTTTTGACTCTTCCCCTCCAGCACACAAAAGTCTGTAAAGACAAAGATTGGCCCTTGTTTTTAACCGTCATCCTAACAGAAACAGTTAGCCCACCTGACTTTTGAGTTCAAAGTGACAATTCTGAAAGCTACTGAATCAAATAAACCCCACACAATCTAGCCATATAGAGATACACTACTCACTTGCTCTGTCTCAAAAGACAACCAAATAGGAATCTCTCATACTTGACAGGTATTATTTCTTTTAAATGTACAGAGAAAAATTAGAAGTCTCAAACCCTGACATCTAAAGCACCATAAAAAGCTCTCACGAGCAGTTATCAAGTTTCTTGGAGCATGAGCAGCAAGTCCTCTGTGTAAAGTCTTGCTCAGTAAGCTATAAATTCAATACTATCCTAAAATAATAAATGCACAACCCCAGTGTAATGCATTTAATCAACAAAACAGCAATAAACCACAGTGAGATTATTTACTGATACAGGTCACATTCTTGCCAGGCATGGATTAAAAATTTTTTTTCAGCCACATCTGTCAGTTTATCACTCAACCTAAATGTAACGCAAACCTGTAAGTCCCAGGATTCTTGTAAATAAAACTCCCACATCCTCTCATGATGGCTACAGTCCTTCCCAAGAGGACCTTCAGCTGAGGCTGTCCATTCTGTTACACCATTCAAATCATATGTGCCGCAAAAAACTGCCTCACAAGTATATGAAGCCTCTTGATTGTACCTCAAGTGACCCAACCCACACATTTAACAGATCAAACAAAATCCATGGCTTTCTTGATGAGTCTTCTTACAAGAAGCTCTTCTGCAGGTTCCTACTCTTCCTCTATCCCCTCTACTTTGCCACAATTCCTCCCCCAGCCCCTGGTTTGCCTTATCTATCCAGCTGGGTGCCTTATCTATCCACCTGGGTTACCGGCAAGGCATGCTGCACCTGACTTGACGGCACTGAGACACTGGAAGTCTGATCGGCACACACCAATGACCACCCAGCTGACTACTGCCTCTTGCAATAGTTAAGCTGCTCAATTCCTTCCTCAGGTGCTACAAATAATCTGTGACTTCCTCTTCCTTGAGGGTACTACATTTTATGAGATGTGGAAGAGCTTATACCTTTTCAGGTGTCACAGGAGTGAAAACACACACAACATTGTATAGGCTTCATAAAGGCACAGAACCTTTACAGATCAGCTGTTATCTATGACAACCAGCAGAACTGATCAGCCACAGAAGCCTTTAATACTGTTAGAATCATACAATGGTTAGAGTTGGAAGGGACCTTGAAGGTCATCTAGTTCCAACCCCCCTGCTATGAGCAGGGATACCTCCCACTAGACCAGGTTACAAAAAGCCCCATCCAACCCAGCCTTGAACACTTCCAGGGATGGGGCATCCACAGCTTCTCTGGGCAACCTGTTCCAGTGTCTCACCACTGTCACAGTAAAGAATTTCTTCTTAGTATCTAATCTACCATTACCCCTTGTCCTATTGCTACACTCCCTGATAGAGTCCCTCCCCATCTTTCCTTCAAGTACTGGAAGGCTGCTATAAGGTCTCCCCGGAGCCCTCTCCTCTCCAGGCTGAACAACCCCAATTCTCTCAGCCTGTTTTCATAGAAGAGGTGCTCCAGCTCTCTGATCATCTTCATGGCCCTCCTCTAGACCGGCTCCAACAGGTCCATGTCCTTCTTATGTTGGAGACCCCAGAGCTGGACACAGTACTCCAGGTGGGGTCTCACCAGAGCAAAGGGTCCTCCCTTGACCTGCTGGCCATGCTTCTTTTTATGCAGCCCAGGATGTGGTTAGCTTTCTGGGATGCAAGTGCACATTACCAGGTCATGTTGAGCTTCTCATCAACCAACACTCCCAAGTCCTTCTCCTCAGGGCTGCTCTCAATCCATTTTCTGCCCAGCCTGTACTCGATCTTGGGATTGCCCTGACCCTGTTGACCCTAAGGAATTTCTGAAAAAGAATACCAGATTGAGAAAGACACAAAGATCTGCACTAAAAGGAATACCTATTGCTGCATTTCATCCCTAGTAATTAAATCCAGATGTCTTGATTATAGTTGATTTGTCAAGACACAGCTGAAACCAACCAATTCCCCACCACCACTCACCAATTTGTCTCACTTCCATCTCTTAACCTAAAGAAGTCACACAAGAACACACAGAGCCCTTTGCTATTCAAGGCATTAAAAAACTGGTTTTTTGGTTTTTTTTAAAGAACCATCAATGTGGGATTATTACTTAAATTGGCATTTCACATAAAGGTAAACAGCAGCCTCAAAAAAAAAAGCTCTTGTTTCCATATTAATGAAAGTAATTTCTTTCTTTTAATGCTTTTTCAAAAACAATCAAATCAACAAGAAACGATAGCATACATCTTTCTCAAGCAGTTTTTGTCAGCCTCAGTCAGAATCACTAGGCCCTTGCTAGGACACTTTAATTGCTGTGATGCCTTCAAGTGTTCACTTATCCTGAGACACGGGAACATACAGAATCCATAGCGTCACCTGATGACAGGCATTACTAAATACTGTAGTATTCTTGCACAGCCCCCCTTTCAGAAGCGGCTCATGCTTTGGGAAGACACATCCTAGTTTTAAACTACAGCCAGTCCTCACAGCAGGCTGCTAAGGACTGACAGCAGACCCTCCTACATACATACCCAAACCACCATGAAACTCCACCAGCTTAGCCAGGCCTCACCTGGGACCGCTCTCATGGCAGCCATAAGCAATCTAGGCACAAGGCAGAGGCAGATGTTGGTAGCAGCACCGAGAAATAGCTTTGAGGATCCAGCTCGCTGCCCCACAGCAAAAGCCTACATGACAGCGCTTCCAGCTCGCACCCGGCTGAGGCCCCACCACGTCACTACGGCTTGTTAAATCCCCACAGACGGGCAGAAATCACAGTTTAACTCGGGGCCGAGCAGCGAGGCCGAAGCGCCGGCTCTCACCCACCGCCTCTGCTGAGGCCCCCCGCCACCTCACGACGGGGGGGGGGTGTGGAGGGAGGGGGAGGAGAGGGGGGGAAAGGCGCCGCCAACGGTCAGCCGCGCGCGGCGGGGGCTCGGCAAGGGACACCCCGCCGGCAGAGCCCTGCGCACCGGCAGGGCCGCGCTCCCCCACCCGCGGCACCCACTGCGCCCCGGGCGCTGAACCCGCCAGCTCGGGGATCCCCCGCCTCCGTGCCGCATCCGCCCCGCCCCGGCAGCCTCCCGCACCATCGACACCAGGCGGAGCAGCAGGGCAGAACGCCGAAAGCGCGACGACGCTCCTTCACGCCCTGCGTAAAGGTAGGCGGGGGGAGAGGAGGCAGACATGTTGGTGTGGGGCGGAAGTCCCGTGACACCAGCCTTCTCTCTGGGAGAGGGCAGGGGTTGCCCTTAACTAAAATGGCGGAAAAACCCGGCGGGTGACTGGTACAGCTCTTCCCTCTCCGTTTGCTGCCTGAGGGAGGCTGTCAGTCGGCATCTTGGGTGCGTGGTAGTGGGGCGGCCTGCGGCCCGTGAGGAGGCGAGAAGGAGCCCTCAGCGGGGCCCGGCCTCCACACGGCCTCCAGCCTGCGCCCCCGAGGCCGAGCCCCCGGTGGAGGGCTGGCCAGCCGCGCTGGTGTGGGAGAGTTTGGGGGCTGGGGGAAGTGCCAGGTCGTCTTTCAGCTTGTGTTGCTTAGAGAAGTGGGCAGAGGCGGTGTCACCCATCAGTGTCCTGCTGTAGAATCATAGAATGGTTTAGGTTGGAAAGGACCTAAAAGATCACCTAGTTCCAACCCCCTCTGCCGTGGGCAGGGACGCTTCCCACTAGACCAGGTTGCTCAAAGCCCCATCCAACTTGGGCTTAAACATCCCCAGGGATGGGGCATCCGCAGCTTCTCTGGGCAACCTGTTCCAGTGTCTCACCATCGTCAGAGTGAAAAATTTCTTCCTAATATCTATATCTACCCTCTTTCAGTTTAAAACAGTTGCCCCTTGTCCTGTCAGTGTAGTGGAGCTAATACCTGTCTAAACGGCATTAAAAATTAAACATTTGTGAATGACAACATCACAACCTCAGTGCTAAGAGATGCACAATCCAGCCAGCGGGAAAACTCTGTGCCACCATTTGCCTGAATTTAAGCATTTTCATATGGCAGAACAAGTCACCTGTACATAGCAATTAGGAGTTCCAGTCCTTAAGCTTTGTCTGGAAATGCTGCTGCACCTTGTTTTGTTTTTGCAGAGCACAGCTGGTGGATGCATCTGTACTGATGGTGAAGCAAGGAGAGCGGATTGGATGACCTCCATGCTTCTATGAATTAATTTTTCAGGATCAAGAATCCTGCTATCACATTCACATCTTTATATAAATAAAAGTGCATATTTCCTGGGGCCCGGAAGAAATATTTAACTATCATCTAGCATGTATTTTCCTGGTTAAGTCAGTTCAGGAAAATGCTAGCACGTGAAGGCAGAAATGGGGGCTCCCAACGAATACCTGTTTTGTGTGACTGTGTGGAGTGTTCGAGTGTCAAAAAGGCACACGGAAGACTCAACCTGCTTGCATCTAATAGAGTAAGGTAGCAAGGAGAAAGAAAATGGTACTGATAGGGCTCAGAATATACAAGTAATGAAAGAATTTATACATAATGCAGTGTTGGAATGTTGGATGAGATTACAAAAAATCCCAAACAGATATATTTTCATACTAATGGAAAGGACTAGCAATAATCACAGTAAGATACTAATCTGGATCTCAAAGGGAATCGTGGAATAGCAATAATGACATCTTAAAACATGACACACAAAAATATTTTGCTGTTCAAGGAAGAAAGAAAGACATTGTGTAATGGTGAGATCCTACTGTATACTGAGGTGGCAGCAGACTTTTAAGGAAGAAGGAAAGAACTGGATATGTTCAGATTTTCTTTGTAGGGAAAAATGAAAGAGGCTCTATTGTATCATGTTGGGTATCCCCTAAAAACTTTGACTCTCATTTCATTAGGCATGTCTTGAGTACCTAACATTATTAGAAAGATAAGTTTAATGAAGTGGTTGATCATGATGGCTGGATTTCATTTCCCAGTATAGGCTGGAGAGCAAAATTACATTAATAACAGTGAGACACAGTTGTTCCTTGGAAAAGTTAACAGACTTCTTGATCAGAGTCTCTGATCTGAGAAAAATAGTGTATTATATTAAACAAGCTTTTAAAAAGCTGTTAGGATACCATAGAAAAGCTGAATTTATTCAGTTGGAATAAAATACAGTAAGAAACAGACAAGTATTCAAGGCCTCATCTGCATTTGAGAAATGTAGGAAACCATTCAGAGATGAGAATGAAAACCTATTAGTTCTCTGTTAAAGACATTTCTGACAAAATAAATTTGGAAACTTTCGAGAGGATGAAAAACTGGAAAATTAGAAAAAAATGTACTAAAAAAATAGGTAGTTTTGAAAAACAGATTGACAGAAAGTCTTTGCATGACTGAAAACCACAGGCATGTACTGAAGAGAGCTGAGGGGGACTCTGTGAATCTATCTCTGCGCAAAATGGGAAGTTTCTCTGGGTGAGTGCAGATGAAGCACGCAGGCGTGCATACAGTCAGCAGCAGTGTCCACTCCTGCAGTAACCTTTGTCCCAGCTCCTCCAACAGATGATTCCTGTCACTTCATGGCATGGTGAAAATATTATGATGAAATGCAAAGTCATGCATTGAGGGATCAACTGCAAAACTCTCCTATAAACTTAGAATTCATTTGTAGGAAATGAATGACTGAGGTATACCAGACAAACAAAGGATGACTGGGACTAGCTGACATGATATGTGCCAAGAAAAAGACAGAGGCAAGCAGGCGAAGTATTTCTGAGCCTCAAGGAGATGCTGAAGCTGGTTGTATACGTGAATATTCTCAAGGGAATGGGTTCACTTAAAAGACAGATCTGATCAGCTGTGTTCAAAATCAGGTGTACTAAGATTGCAGTTTTAATAGAACTTGTTAATTTGTTTAAAGACAATAAACCAGAACCATTTGTGGTTTTTTGTCTGTTCTTTCATTGCTGAGGAGATTTTGTCCATTTTAATTATGTGAAAATAAATTTAAATTCATTTTCTTTCTAGGTTTCTTTCTTTAGAGGTGGAAGATAAGCAAAGAAAATACACTGTTTTGCAATTAAAAATCTCACGTTGGATGAAGACATTGGAGTTCAATTTTGTATCAGAAATAGCCCTCAAAATCATAGCCCAAAGTGAACCTCCTTAAACTAAAGAGGTATAACATACAGACGTTTTCAGATTAAAATCTTTCTGGGTAAAATGTAAGCGTGCTTTTAATGTGTGCCTGTAGGTGGTGCTAACGTTATTCCAGTGGTCAAAATCGCAGTTTTAAGAAACGTTTCGAATGCCAGTGAAAACATTTTTTGCACAGCTTTTGAGTAGAGGGAGGCACATCTATTCAACATATTGATGATTTGCAACTAAGAAGAATTCACACACTTAATTTCTGGTAAATGAATCACTCATAAATCTGTGTTCAAATAACATTTAAAGGTCTTGTTCGAACCCACAGAAGCTAATAATTTCAAAATGGAGTTAAAACCTCATCTTTAAGCAAATGTTGAATCAAAGAATTGAGGCATGTTGGATATTTGTTTGTTCACTGTTGGGAACACCACCTTACACAAGCACTAATCTAATGACTGACCTTACGTTTATAACATAATACAGCTTGCAGTTTTTATTTTACTTATATGTAGCATATAGTAATTCTCACATTGTATAATCTGTATCACTAGAGTCACAGCTTTGTCTACCGGCAGTTCTCAAGGCCTTGTAAAGGTGCTTGTAAGCAGGCGCTTGTAAGCCTTTAACTGAGTATTTTGGTGAGAAAGCGAAGTAAAACTTTCTACTGGAGGAGATTTGTGCAGTATGCAGAAAATGGAAGGAGCTGGCATTATTTTATAACTACTATAAGACAGTATCTGTTCTTTGATATTAAATAAAATATGTTTATTCATCCAGCCATGTTTCCTTTGGACTGTAGGGTAAAATTTGTATATAGTTCAGGATAATTTTTCTTCCTCCTGCCTCATTCACGCATACCTCACTTGGCAGCCTAGGCTGCTTGGCATTTTGGTGTTTACTAAGAGCTTTTGGATACCGAAAAGTGGAAACTCACTTGTGAGTCATTGTTGCTGACTGATAACTTTCTTTTTCAGCATTGCAATTGCCAGTTGAGGCAAAGTCCAGAGACGGGTTGTCCTGTAGTTCACCTCACTACTTTATTAAATTCAAAGGAAATCTATTTCAAGTGGTGGCTTGTTTGTGACATGATAGGTGGTCTGCACAGCCTCATGGGAGAGGAGGCGGCTCTCCTCCATGGGAGAGGGTGGTAAGGATGGGCCTTAACCTTTGCCACGTTCTAGCACCCCAGGAGGCACTTTGTCCTGTGGGGACGGGCTGTGAACCCACTCCCTTCCTGGCATGCATCTCAGTGCAGTGCTGTGCTACATCTGTTTTGGGTCAGGGTAAGCACAGCATGACCACATGGATTCTCTTGGGACTTGGGAGTACAGGGATGTCAGGGGAAATCTTGGTTTCTTTGTGGTCAATATAATAAAAATCCATAAATTTCTCCAGATTTAATCAGGTCTATTTAATAAGGGGTAGCCAACTCTGCTGACCTACAAATTGTGTGTGGAAGTCTTTGTGTGACTGAAAACCACGGACGTGTACCAAAGAGAGCTGAGGGGAACTCTGGGAACGTGTCTCTGGCAAAATGAGAAATTTCTGCAAGAGTCCCATGATGGGGGTGGGTGCAGACGAGGCATGGAAGCATGCATACGGTCAGCAGCAGTGGCCACCCCTGCAGTAATGTTTGTCCCAGCTCCTCCAACAACAGACGATTCCTGTCATTTTATGAATGCTGAACAGACAATAAAGGAAAATTATTATAACCAGAACAACAAATATTTTATTTTGCTCTGGTGAGGCTCTGTTACTTAAATTTGTCTCTTGCTTTGCTTTTCTTGACTGTTTTATTTTCTAAAGTACGTTGTCCTAGGGCATCCAATCTGAAATCCATGAAACATTTGTCATCCCTTAGGAATCTCTTTTGGATTAGGTGTTGTGCACTGTTGGAACAGCAATAGGACTTGAAGACAGACAGTGCCTTGCAGGGTTGATCCTTTAATTTGTAAGGCAACACAGACATGTGCAATCAGCATGGGTCTTAGTGTGGTGAGCTAACCACATAGGTAATACAAATTACTCACTGCTTATGGGTAATTAACCTGCTAATTATTCACAAAACATTTTGCTTTGTGGCGGTTTCGTAAGTTGACAGGAATCATCCAAGCTGAAAGAAACCTTTAAAAATTCTTTTTACCATTGCCTCACTTCATGTCAAATCACATCATATCTCAGAACAACGTTTTTGTATATACAATGAGGTAATAGTGAAAAAAGAAACTCCTTCCTTCCACGTGAATGCCAGCTGTCATTTCAAGTAACCAGAGATACCCATCTATGTGAGGAATAAAGGAGTACAAAGAGTGTGCCTATGAAGACCATGTACCTGTTCCTGATTTGAGTTTTAATATTTGGATAAGTTTTAGATAAGATCTAAGTTTTAGATAATGTCTGAAACTTAGATTCCGATTCTACAGTTTTATGTCTCAAAATTTGTTTTTAAAAAATAAGAGAGTTTCTTAATGCTTGTGTTTTCTCTAGTCATTTTTTGCTCATAATATTCTACAAAGGGTAACCCGCGTGCCTTCTATCAGTGCACTCTTGGTATGTATGGGTGCAAAAAATTATGGACTATACCTGAATCTTCTACACAAGAGTATAGAGCTGCAGCAAGTATTGCAAACTACACTGTGTTCCTGGGTGCTAGGATCCTTGAGGCTCTTTGGGCAGTCAGGTGCTGTTAGGACTTCAGACTATGGTGGAGACAGCAGCTTACAGTGGTACTGGGCTTGCTGGGACTTCATTTTTCTCCTTCACCCCAAGAGGAGGTAGGTTTCTCTCCATCATAATAATCCCCCTTCTCCTTTCTGCTCAGATATAAACATTTGCAACAAGGCTCCCCAATAGCTTTTTTATGATAAAGAACACCATAACCCAGCAGACCTTTTCCCTTACTTTCCTAGAATTACCATCTTTTCTCCCTCCACTGTTCCAATATGTAGCCCTTTCTCTAGTTCTGTTCTACCATTTTAGTAGAAAGGAGAAGCACCATGACAAGCACTGACAGCTGGCAAAAAGAATGAGAGAATACAGACCATGTCCAACCATCAGGACCATTATTCCTCAAGATGTATGGCATACAGCTATGCCATACCTGATGGACTTCTCGTGATGGGAAATGCATAGTCTCCCCTGGCAACGTATTTCAGTGTTTCACTGCGTTTTGTTTTTTTTTTTTTTTCACCTTCTCCTTAATGTCTTACTTGAATCTTCTTTGTTATGTAAACACTTTGCTGCTTGTTACATACACTGAGAACATCCATGAGTTCACGGCTGTAGTCACTACAGACATCCTGTTCATGAAATCATTTCTCTAGTTGAGTCCTACAGTTGAGTATAAATCCTCTCCTCTCCTCTCCTCTCCTCTCCTCTCCTCTCCTCTCCTCTCCTCTCCTCTCCTCTCCTCATGAAGTTACTTCATGGAATGGTTTCTCTTAAGATTTTTTTTTAAATGGGATGTGCTTAGCAATAAAGCCAACAGCCATAAAATTAATTTCTGATATGCTTAACCCTTTTCAGGAAATAAATTGATACATAAAGAAAGAAAAATGTCTTGGGAGACTTTAGGCTGGGATTCTCCAGAGAATCTAAGGGAACTGGAACCTACTGAAACTCAGTATGGGCTGTTTTGAAACCCTCACCTTTAGGCTTATGAAATAGATGGCATAATTATCTCAAATATGTCACTGCTTGAAAAATAGCTGTACTTTGAAAAACACCATTCTTTCCTTTAAATGACAGATTGTGAATATCTTTGAAGATTCCTAGACACTGAAACGGTACGTGCACTGTAACCAAGCCATAGTGATAACACAAAAGCTCCTTTCCAAAGTGGTGAATGGAGGACAGGGCAAAGCCTTTTAAGATTTATTAGTGCATTCTAGACCATTTGTCCATCATTCGTCTGTTGCCTTTGAAAATGGCAATTGTTCTGATGTGCAGGAGTAGGGACACTCATTTTATAATGCACTTGGGCAATTGTGAGATGCAGTACCAGCCACAGGGGAAAAAAAATAAAAATCTTTCAGGACTCTGTGTGCATTACATTTTCTGCAACAGTGTCAAAAGTACTAAAATTAGCCAAAGTATCCTGAATTTGTTGGATGTATATGCTTGCCTTATGCTGTTTTGGTATATTAGGCAAGTGATGGGGATCATATTAAATGTAGTTGTGTTACAATCATACTGATTGAGTGGCAATGCCTTTTATAAAAACACGCTGATCAATGTCAGTGATATTTTATTCTTTAAGTTGCTTTCCTTTATCCTAGATTTTGAATTGCTGTTCAATTAGTGATTGGGATGAAAATTTCAGAATTATCACCACTATGCTTTTTACTTAATGTCGAAAGAATTTCTGTATATGAAACGGAACTGAATTTTAACTCTCATTTTGATTCTGTCATTCTTTTTTTGTTGTTGTTTATTTGTTTTTACTTTATAGTGTGCTCTCTGAATGATGCATTTAGGTGAGGAAAGGATTTTGGCCTGCCGTTTCGTGGATAAATGGGGGAAGGGCAAATAGGATTACTTATCTTTATCTTTTCCTACTGGTTTTTAGCATTAAGAATGTAGATCTTCATAATAGAAATGTTAAGACTGACGTGAATGAGAGTGTCTAGATTTGAAAGTACCAGAAAAATGAATTAAAAACAAACAAGAAGAAGGGATAAGAGAATGGCATGTGTAGATGGCACCCAGATTAGCAACCAGTAAAGAACAGAGCACATTTACTTCCACTTTCTTAAGACATCCTGACCAGGAAAATGAAGGACAGGCTAAGATAAAGGACAGGCTACATGCAGAAAAGGAGTCCAAAGAATACTGAGGAAATCGACAGTGTTCCCTAACGACTTACAGAGGCCTTACAGGATGGAAAAAGCAAAATATCACCATTCTTGTCAAGCCCTAATGGATACAAAAGGCACATCAGAAAAACAACACATGGTTGTCAGTCTAAGAAGACAGATGATGTGATGAATAGCCAGTGTCCCTTGTCCTCCTTGTCCTCCTTGAAGTGACCCTGGCCAGACTACTTGGACATGAGCATGTGGGTGTGAGGGAATCCGTATGAGTGAAATCAGTTTTTTTTTCCTTTACTGTTGCTTATTATACAGTTTCATGCTGAGCTTTGTGCAACCAGAATATTGAAAAAAAACCCACCTATTTTATGGCTGTGCTCAGATCCGTAGATATCCAAGACATATAAATGAAGGATGGAAACTAGTATGCACAGTTATTTGTACATGATTTTTTCCATCATATGATGTGACCTTTGTAAACACTAGTGTGAACATTTGAGCTGCTTTCTGAGTTAGGCCCAAGTTGTCTCAAAATATCACACTGCCTATAGGATCACATAGAGAGTGGAATTGCAAAATTCAGGTCAGGGTCTGAAGGTCTAGAACATCCCAAGTCTTTTTACTGCATGGGGTTTGCATGTATATTTTACTGTAGGGGTTTGCATGCATAATCCATTCCGTTTCACTTCATTTCATTGCTTGTATCCTCTGCATGTATTTATGATTCAAGGATCATCAAAAGTACTGTAAACTCCACCATTTAACAGGTCAGAAACTGAATATTGAAGCTCAACAGCAGTTTTTTTCCTTCATAAGTCTACCAAAGGCTCCTCAAGGAATCGAAGAGCCAAGCCAGTTAAGAGCTTGCAGACATATACCCAGGAAAAGTCTGGAGCGCAGTCCATTTTAGAGATGCTTTGCATTGTGCTGCTAAAGGACGGTGAAAGTTTCTGGAAAATAAAGGTGATTATTTTATTACCAAAGTCCTGCTTAAGCAAATCAGGGTCACAGAAAATTCTTTTTTTATACAGACTACTTTGAGAACTTTCAAGAAGCTGTTGCCAGTAGCAGTTTGCGTATGCCAGGTGTACCGGGTTTTATTTTCTTGAATTGCCAGAAGATGAGAAAAATGTCACAGCAATGGTCTCACTGTTCTTTCATTTATACGCTGTCTGACACAGAGTAAACAGGCAAGATGGGAAAGCTGAAAACAAATTTCTGCAGAGAAACAATGGTTTGTTTTCTTTTCTATATTCTCTTCCCTCCTTCATGACAAAGGTGAAACTAAAAGATACCAGTTGGGAATACTTTGGATTGTTTCTTGCTAGGTGGATGGTCAATTACTGTGGATGAATTTGTCCATTTTCAGAGATGAAAAACATTTTGCCTTTTACTGAGGCCAAAATATGGTCTTCATTTGATCTTCTCGAAAGCATTTGACAATGAGGCTTAAAACACAATATAAAGATAAAATACCAAGCATAACCATATTACAGTACAGTTGTTGACTTCTCTGTTGAATGAATAACAGCTAAAATTTCCCTTTCTTTTGTTTTGAGAAATTATATTACCTTCAGAGCAGGCATGCTATTTTCATGATTTATGTCCTCTGTAGTGTGTACTGGTGATTCTTACAGAGTTCAGGAAGTTTAGTGGAACACTGTACAGAAGGGTAGGGGTTGCTCATACAGAGTAGGTTGTAAGAATAAACACGGGATTTATGATCTGACCTTCTTTTTATCACAGGTTGTAGAACTTCAGTCAGTATTTCTTGAATCAAGACCATTACTTGTGATGGAGTGAAAATATTGGATGTCCTGGGAGTTAATATTTGTACAGTAGGGGTAAATTAATCTCATATAACTGTAGGTATTTACAGTACACACATCTACACCTGCCTTAGTCACTCTTCCCTTGTGGACAATGGTGGCAAATAAACATTTCTGGAGTGCAAGTCACCTCATTTGTTTCAGACATAAGACTTGGGTGAAATGAGTCATGCCGAAAGTGAATGGAGCATAGGGAGAAGGCACACTGCCTGGTATTAACTTAGCCTTGAGGTCTGTTGCCCACAACATAATCTATATGCCAGTTGTCTTCCCTCACATAGGAGAGATTGTTGTCAAAGGTGCCTAGTGACATTTTAGATGCCCTATGGCATCCCTAGAGGCTTTGTCTGTTTGGAACAAGTCCTGCAGGATGCTATTCTGCACAGGCAGCTGAGGCCAAGTGGGATACATTAGGGCATCTGAAATGACATTAGAGAATAAACTAATAAACTAATCTTCTCCTTTATTTAAGTTTATTCTGCTTTTAAAAGTTTTACTATGTCTGCCCTTAGTTTCTCTTCTAATTTTGTCCATCTTCCTTAGCCAAGGGTGTTTTCTAGCTCTCGTTGTTCTCATTGCTCTGCTCTACACTTGTCTGGTTGTTCTGCATCTTCCTTGAATTATGTTCGAGAGCTGTACTTTATACCAAAGCTCTTGTTGATGTTGGACAGAACAGAAGGATCCCTTTATAAATCTTGCGACCTGTAATCCTAATTAGAAGTCTAGTGTGTTGTTTGCCTTTTTTTTTATTTATTATGGCAACAGCATGATGTTGTTAGCTCATGTTTAGCTTGTAATTCTTTATAACCTTCCAGTCAATTTCAGCAGAACTGTGACTTAGCCAGCAGCTTCCTTTTCTTTGTTTCCAGGAAATTATTTTTTGCACTTTTCATACGTGAATAACACTTTACTTTTCCTGAACAAGATCATTTTATAGTTGTCATTTTGTCCTCCAGCACGGTTGCAACCCCTTCCAGCTTTGTGTTGCCGGTATTTGTATTAAGTGTATTCTGTACTGTATCATTCACGTAGTTATTTTAAATACTGAATTTATTGCATCCAGGGAAGACACTTACAGAACTTTAGTTGCTACATCTTTCCAGTCTCTCAGTGTCACACTACAAAATATTCTGTATGTATGCTCATCTACCAATGCTCTTCCATCCTACGGACATTTCATCTAGAATACATTTTGTAGGAACAAGTAGGAAACAGAGGCTTTGCTAAAGTCAGTTATTACATTGCCCTAGCAGGAACCTAGAATGGTTTGAAACAATGTGTTCTGGACAAAGTCCCACTATCCTCCTTTTCTTCTATGTACTTCGTTATTATCAAATGTTGTTTGTTTTCTGAAACAGAACTGAATTTATGTTGACTTGAACTTTTTTCTCCTTTTTAAAGATAGGCACTGTTTTTTATTTTCTAGGCCTGTGAGGCCTCCCCCTTCCTCCAGGAGTTCTCAGGAATAACTGCTGACGTGCTGCAGCAGCCTGCTGTGCTGAAGTCTTAGAAGCAACTCTAAAAGGCCAAGTAGATTTGAAAACATCTAACTTATATGAACATCATTTCAAGGCTATTCCCCCTCCCCCCCTTTTCTTCCTATTTTTTACTCTGGGGATTGCAAGCTTTGCCTTATCTTATCTACCAGATCTTTTTGATCTGTGGTGTCTTTGATCTGATGGACACTTCATTGGGAGTCATTCTTGAGCAGTGTTGCTAACCTTGACATTTTCTGCTTAAAATTGAGGTAATATTACCTCTAGGTTCTTCTGTTTTCTGACCTTTCCTTTCTTTCTATTACCTATTTATAAGCTTGTGGGTAAGGAGCCTCCCTTGCTAAGTGTGTAACTTTCAGTGCCCGAAACAGAGGCTTTGATGAATCCTGATTGCTGGGCATCATCTCCATTTACTTTTGTAGAAGGCAGAAACTCTTCTCCTCCACGCTCTTTACAGGCAGATGCAAATAAGAAGGAAAAGATGACATGTTTAGATCTTCAATTGGATTTTCTGAAAGACAATCAGAGAAATTTGTTTTACCTCTGAATTGCATCTTGTTTATATGTGCAGGGTTGGCCTCAGCATGCGGCCGAGTACCCACACAGCCCCTCAGTCACTGCCCCGGCAGCAGGATGGAGAGAGAAAATAGGAAGAATGAGAGTGAGAAGATTGTGCATTGAAATAAAGGCAGGGAGATAATTTACCAATTAATCTAAATACTTGAGTACTGATTTGGGTATTGGGAAACACACACACACAAAAGACACATTTAAGACACCTGTCCTCCCTCATTCCCAGGCTCAGCTTTCAGTCCAGACTCCTGGTCATGCTCAGTCCCTTCAGTGAGGCAGTGAGCGGCCCAGAGGCAGTTGTGGTTGGGACATGGTGGTTTCTCTCTGCTGCTCCTTCCTGCTCACTCTTCTGCTGCACTCAGGTGTGGGTTCCCCACGGGCTGCAGTCCCTTTGGGAGTATCTGCTGTGCCATGGAGCTCCTCCTCCACCATGACGCTTTGTCTGCTGTTCCTCCCTGTCCCCTCCTCATCTGCTGGTTCCCTCATGTTCCCTCCTCCTCCTGCTCCAGCACTGTCTGCCTTTCCTTATACACGCTTTCCCTGAGATGCCACCATGGTGGCTGTGGCGCTGAGCAGAGCCCTGTGGTGGGGCCGTTGGAACTGTCTGGAACCGTCTGGAACCGGCCATGTCTGGCACGGGGCAGCCCCAGCTGTTCCTCACAGAGGCTGCCCTGCAGCCCCCCATTACCAAAACCTTGCCATGTACCCCGTGTGTACCCCATGTGCACCCCATGCACACATTGTACTAGATACTGAGGGGCCTAATGTGGTGTGTACAGCTCAGTGAGGTAAATGCTGTCTCGAATGGGGCAGTGTCCTGTCATAGAAGCTGTTTTCTCATTAACATACTCTGTGGAGATCACAGGATCCATTTCATGCCATTGTACCTCTTTGGGTTGTTCAGAAAAACCCTACCTGGAGTTTTTGGAAGAGCAGGAACTTGGGTTTCTTCTCAGTTTTGAAGTGTTGAGGTTCTCTTCTCTTCAGGCATGACACCTGCGACCTGCACTGGTTGTAACTGGGAGCAGAAGTAACTCCATAGACAAAAAGTTAGGATCACTTTGCTCACGGAGAAAAAGGGTGAGAGGGGATATTTGTGTTGCCTATAAAGACAACAAGCCAGTAAATATTAAGAAGGAGAAAAAATGTGTAAGATGAGTGCCAAAGTCTGTGGAGAAGCACAGACAGATTCATCCCGGAATGGAGGAGGCGGCCTCCCACTGTCAGAGCCTGGTGCTCTGGAATAACCTGCTAGGGTAAGCAACACAGCCCAAAACCCACACTGCCTCAGATTGCATTTCTGAAAAGAATAATATGGCAGGGTGTGATAGCAGATGTTTGCACCCCAGGCTTCCTTTCCCAGCTTTGTCTTTTATTGGCTTAAAAAGACGAGGATTTGAAGGAGCACCCCACAGCTCTTCTTGCACAAAATGGAGTTTTCGCATTCATTAAATACAAACAACTGTCTAGATAACTCCTTTCCAGTGCAAGTTTCTTTTGTTTTGGATTTTCAGTCCTGTCATCACGATCTTTCAGGTTTTCATAATGAGCAGCTCTTGCATTTTTGCGTAAGAACTTGTTTCTGCGTGGAAAGTTCCCAATTGTGCAAGCTGCTGACCTCTGCTGGGTTTTGGTAGTGAAGCCCTGAATGGGATTTCATGTAGTGCATACTAGAAGGACCTTTCCGTTGCTGGGTAGTCTGGCCATCACGTTTCACAAGTGATTGATGTATCTGTAGCCAGTCCTTTACGGTAGACTGGGCTAAACCTGGACACTGTAAATAATAGGACTGCTTTTCTACTCATGTTGAGAGGACAGTTTCCAGTGGAGATATAAATCTGTTAGAAGCAGGAACAAAGTGAACCTAGTCGTGTCTTTGAAGGGCTATATGTCATAAATGAAGAGTTCACATTTTGGTTGCTGTTGTCAGAGCGAAAAGAGTGGGAAGAACCTAAAAGTTCTGCAGATTCAGTCATTAGTGTCTCAGAGCCATGAAAGTTAATTTATGCCATCCATTTGCTACATACCTAGTGTAGCTACACTAAGGAAATGGCCAGCGTGCTCCTAAATTATAATAATTTCTTGCACTACAGGTTGTACAAGTTGGAGAATTACATTTGAATTTATCCAAGGTTCAACTTACAGCTGGTTAGGGCAAGAGCAATGAGAGCTTAAAGGCTGACAATTGTGTTTTATATATCCCAGAATCCTAGACCAACAGCTTCTAGTTTCCCAGGTGAATCTCTATTAAATTTTGTTTCAGTGCAGACCTCATTCAGTGGAGACCTTCAAAATAGAAACAGCAAATGGATGTTAAAATTGTTCTGGTCACACTTTTATGGTGCATAGCTTTGCTTGTAAGTACTGGCCATGACTTACTTCATTTTATAGTTGCATGGCCTTTTCATATCCCATTTGTTTAGCTGCCTGCCTTCATCCAAAGCCAAAGTGCCTGCATTTCAATGGTGAATATTTTCCCATTTGAAAAAAAAAAAAAAACCAAAAAACAACCCAAAACATTTTGGGATCATTCATGCTGAGAAACATTGTAAATATAAAAGTGCTTTCATGACAGCTAGCTGGCTGTGATGAGAAGCTAAACAAAAACATTTGAATACAAAATATCCTCAGTGACATAATTTCCTTTCAGTATTTTTTGGAAAGATTTTATGAGGACAAAACTAATTTTTGTGGTCAATTATATGCTTTTATTTTAAGTCTAACTGGATACAGAATTATGCAACAGAAGTCCTTCTGTCTGATTCTTCCCAGACCTTGGCAGGAATAGGCTTACTGGTTACAAATTTTCAGTGGGGAAAAAAATCCGGTGAAATGACAACAAAATACTGCACCTATCTACTGAGTACAATGCCTTATCAATAAATAAAATAAAGCAAGCCTCTTTCTGGGGAAAAATATGGAAAACATACTTTGAGTGCGATTGACATTTCTTTGCTCCTGTTTCCTCACTGATTTCAATGGAGTCCTCCAGAGCAGACTGTGCAGTAGCGTGATTCATGATGTGTCATGCTTTCATAAATGAAAATTTTGTAATGTATGGATTTCCCCCGATGGTGCCTACTACCACCCCAGTCTTGCTTCTTTTCCTGACTCCTCTAATTATCCTGTACATACTCATTTTCACCCTTCCCAAGATAACAATAAGCCATAATAAATTACATCCCTCAGAATAATGTGGATTTATAACTTTCTTTTTCAGTTGTTCTGGACCTTGCTCAGGGCTGTTGTAAATTTTTATCCTAGAGTAATCTCCAAATAACGTTTAAATTATAATTGAGAAAAAAACACAGCTTCTTCTCCCTCTGATCTTGGTGTTTTGGTCTTTCCAGCATCCTTCCCCAGATCTTCATCCACTCTTTCCAAAGGTTTCCATGCATTTGATTCTGGTTTCTGTACTCCTCTGCATAATGATCACTCTTACCCTGATTTATGGTTACCACTATTGACAAAAAAGACTTTTATCCCCTGAGTTTCACTACTGTTAGCAGAGAGATTACACTCCATTTTATATTCCTCAGCTGTTGGTTGGTGTGCCTGGTGGGGTGAACAGAGCTCTGAGGACAGTGGTCAGCTCGGTTTCATTTTGCCTGCCTAACCCAATACAGGGTCCAAAGCTGAAGAAGTGGAGTGGAGAATCAACCTGCTCCTATCCTTCCCACACCAAGTAAAAAAAAAAAACAAACAAATCTATCACTTGGGTGGTGGAAGCAGCTCTGAAGAAAGCAGACACACTGTCACTTTGGCTCTTTTTCTGAGCTCTACTATTTAGATCATTGCCATTTTAAGAGCCACATGGAATTAAAAACATATTTAGGACCATGTTGTGAAGTCTTTTTTCAAAACGAGTTGTTTTGGGGAGTAAATGTGTTAAAAATAATGATGATATAGTGATAAACTCGATGAACTAAGAAACAATGTAGCTTCATTTTCAGAGGAATAACTTAAGATCCCAAACTCTCCTAGCACAGTGTTGGATCCTTAAGCCCACAACCCAACTCAACTCCAAGCCCAGTGAATCTGCTCACTGGAGAGAAGAGTTTCACTGGAAGAGAGACAGCATCTCCTTGACTTCAGCTTACTCTACTGGGCTGCTGGGGTGGCATTCACTGACTTTGATGACCAGGTTCTAGGACAGGGGCTGTAAATAGCCACAGAAAGAATATGCTTGTGCATGACCAAATTAAAACTTTACACAATGGGTCATCGAAAGGGCTGAAATATACAGCTACTTGTATTTTGGTTTTACTTACAAAACTAAAATTGACAGCCCAGACTCTCAGGACACTGAGCCACTGTGCAGCAGCAGCAGCAGCAGCAGCAGCAGCCATATTTTAAAGACCATTAGGGAAAGCAGTTAGGCAGAGATTTCTTCCTATACTCAAGTCTTGTTCCCTGACACCTTGTGTTCCTTCTTATATAAGGATTGTCTAATCTTCATCCTGATGTGTTCGTGCTTTTATTAAGGTTTTATGCTGACAGATCTCAAGAGTTATTGGATAACTCGGCAAGACATATGTACAGTTAATTAGAAATGAATGCGATATTACATCAAAAGGCTTCAACTGTTAAGTTTTAAATGGTTATAATTAACTTGCTCTTTGATTCTGAGCTGGACTGACTAAAGAGACAATGAAGGTCAATTTCCGTTCACTTGAAAAAATAAGAATAGAATGGCCATTAATTTAAAAAAACCCCAAACCTTCAATTGTGAAGCTGTTCAGTTATGCTGTACTGCCTTGATGTGAAGGCAAGGCAATGAAAATCCTTTTAATAGGCACTCCTGTTATCCTTTATTATAAAAATACAGAGTCCGATTCACTTGATATGGGAAAGAAAAAGGAGACTCCGGTCAATGCTATTTAGTGAGCTTTGTGCAGATTTAGATTTGATTTTAAGACTCCCAAGCTAAGGAAGGCTGTTGATTTTTAAGTAGTGCTTTTTCAGGTGAAAATCCACAATAAACTTATAGAATTTGAAAATATAGCTAGTGATAGTGTAGTGGTTTTATTTTTTAAAAATTATAATTTTCAGTATTTTAAAACAGTACTATTTTTTTATCTAAATAAACATAGAAACTAGTTTTTAAATATATATGTAAAATTGGAACCCCTCCACCATCAAAAGCCCTCTTCACCACACCCTACATGCATAAAATTCAGTTATTTCCACTAGAGTAAATAGGGTGCCTGGCCTTTTGCATGTTTCTACCCGTCTTTTTTGGATATGTTTATTCCCAGAGAAGTAGCTACTTTGTTTTGAGATTTGCTTACTGCTTTATTTAATCTTGAGGAGATGCCATTAGCTCCTTTGACATCACATGAAAAGGGCAAATGCAACACATAATCACATCATTAGGACAAATACAAACACAATTATCCCTCAGCAGTGCAGCAGAAGGAAAATACAATGTAAAGACTAAAATATTGACTGAGTGCTTATCAAAGTCTGTGGTTGGCTTTGGATCTGGCAGAAGAAGCCTGGCTGTGCAACCTTCCTAGTTATTCCTGCTTTCTGAGTGATGTGACAGCCAGAGCATCTCTGTGGGTGGCAGCAACACTGAAACCAGCAGCACAGGCTGATTGCCTATGCCACCAATATTTTTAAGACTGTCCCCTTTAAAACAACGCCACTACAAGTTTATTCACGCTGCAACAGAAAATGTCTGTGCTCCTGCCATTGCTATCAAAGGCAAAAATGAAGGAAATGGAGCCTATTGCTTCTGGTCTATCCCGAACACCAAATTCCATAGTACCAATTTTCCTGTATAAGTGCTTATCGTCAAGTAGGATCACGAGATACTTGGAAAATTCTAGTACCAAACTTGTGCTGGATTTTCATGAGCAGATTTCCCAGGGCTTGAGGGAGGGACACGCAGGAGATGAACAACTGCAGCCCTGACCCCTTCCCAGGAGAGGAAGAAGCCACATCTGGAATTTTTTGTCATAGGTTTTGGTGCTGTGGGAAGGTGACTCTGGATACAGGAGTTCATAAAAAAACCTATGCTGATATAAGAGTAAGATCTATAAACATTTTTGTCAGTAGTCTTGTACATTATTAAAGTGAAGGTACTGCTAAAAAAACGTTGAAGGACACAGAGCAACTCTGTACAGCATTGTAAGATCGGAAATCCACAGTACTACTGTGAAGGAAATAAAGTTTTAGAAAAACAGAATACCATAATTATCCAAACTTGAATCTTGCCAGGGCACTATAGTTGACATCTTTGCAGTGGGATATTTTTATGACCACTAACAAAAATTGTTTCAGTCCTATGCCTCATCCACTAGGCAGCAACGGGCCTTAGCTTGAAAACGGCGTTCTTAATTTCTGTATTTAGTATGGGAGGAAAGTGTTGCCGAGGATGTCAGTAATGTTTCCTTTGACAATCCCATTTCAGTTTTGAGATCCGACAGGCAAGAAATCTGAGCTAATACAGCCACAGATTTTATAACTTCTTTGCATATAATTTTCTCATGTTTTAAAACTGAGCTCATTACACCTACATTACAATTAAAATACCTTTGTTTGGCTGTTTCATAGATACAGCCTGAGATTCATATCTAGTTCCTTGTTTAGATATCCACTTTGTATCTCAGAAACCAGCAGTGGGAAAACTTGAGCATTTAGTACTATTAATGCTGAACTTGTGGGATTTCTGCATTCAGATCTGAGTCTGAATGAGAGCTCAGTGACCTCAGCCAAGTCTGACAACACAGAGCTGAAGCTGGAAAGACCTGTTAAATATCAAACCATTCCCTTTGTTCTCACAGGATTGTGCCTTATGAGTTCAGGTGAGACTGAGGGCTCCTTGGCAGTGGACTTTCTATCATGGACCTTGAGTAAAGTCTTGATTTTCAACTGCCTGCCACCAGATTCACTTTGATTCTTACCGAGGCAGGTGCCGCAAACCCAGAACTGCAAAGCTCTCCGACTCAGTGGGCGGAAAGATTGGAATAACACCTGAGGGAATATCTTGAGCAACAGAGAGTGTTAATAGGCAAATAGATTTCCTCTGGGAATCTATGGTTTGGGTTTTTTTTTTTTTTTCCTTTTTACTTGCTTCAGAGAAGTTTCTCTCTAAGAAATTGCTTCATAGTACTTGGCAGGTGAGAATGGCCCTTAGGAAATATATCTTCCAATTGTGCTAGCCTGCACATATTTGACTTACATGTTTTCCTAGGAGGACCAGGGCTGGAAGGGGAAGGCTTTAGGCAGCATATTTGCATGCTTAACAGAGGAATAAATGAGAATATTTACAAGAGTTTCTGAATCAGCCTCATCCTATTGTACCTTTTCTACTCTCGCTCCAGAAGTCTCTTCTCACCTGGAAGCTGTGGTTTTCAAAAGGTTAAAAGTAAAATTATGTGATGCCAGTATTTTGTTTAACAGGCAAAAGAAATTATAAAGCTGAGGATTAACTAAGTTAAAATAATTTAAAAAATGGTAACTAGTTGAAGATTTTAAATTTGAACAGCATTTCTCCCCCTTTTTGTATGTTGATGGAAGTTCATAGAGCATCCTTTTGAATTCTTCTGTCATGCTTTATGTCTTTATGGTGTGTATGTACATGTGTTTATTTATTTATTTTAAAATGTAAATAGCTGTAAATATTGGAAATTGTAATGGACTGTTCATATTTTAGACAAGCTTAAACTCTTTCACTTATTTTCTTGTTGAGTACATTTTAAAAGATTTTATTTCAAAATTTATTGTTTCAATACACTTAACTAAAATCTGAGGTTGCTGAAAATAATACAGTGGATTATACAGTGTATAGTATGTAGTCATCCGGTGCTCTTAGAGGTCTACATGTTTTGGAAGAAAAAATGAAAGAAATTGTTTGTAACTTGTACCCATGTCACAAAAACTAATTTGGATTGTAAACTGTTCTGCAATTTTAAAATCAAATGAATTCTTTAGGATCTGTGCTTCTTGTGCACCTTTTCTTATCCCTTACTCTGTATTTACTGGACAGTAATTATAAAATTAATGCTTTTTTTTCCATCCTCATTCGTGTATTAGTACCCTATATCACAAAGACTTTTTACAGTTGTTTTGTAGAATAAGAAAGTTGGTTATATAGCTCATTACACAGAGCTTACTTTCTAAAATAAAGGAGAGAACAAGGTAAGAGCTGAACTCTCTTTAGCTTAAGATCAAACTCTCTTTAAGTTTAAGCTTATTTCTAAATGATATAAACCAAATAGAGATAAGCCTTGTGTAAACTGAAATGAGCTTTTGCATAGCTTTTTGTATCAGTTTAACTAAATTAAATGCAAACTTTAAATAAAAGCGTATAACTTTCCATCTAGACAACTTTTGGCTGAGTATTTTGTTGGCCTAATATGCTAGCAGATATTTACTACTTTTCTCATTGTTATCCTTAATTTGTAGCATATTGTGTATGTGCAATTTATACGTACATATCATATAAATAGCTTTTGTGGTCTAGCATGGCATATACAAAGCAATATGCATGCTAAAATAGATTATCCATGTGTGGCTAATTGCAAGAGAGTGCAACACAGATATATTGTTGTGTGCTCTTGTAATTAAAGATAGGAATGCAATGCACAAGTGAAAAAGAGTAGAGACATACATTCGACATTGATTTGATATATTTTGTATTCTTTGTTGTGTCCTTTTTATATTGTCTCATTATGGGAATCTGTTAAATTAAAGATAATTCATTTAGGCAAGTTGTTAATCCTATAAAATGCTGTGGAAAAATTTTACAGGTCTTCTTTGCAAGCAAAGGCTTACTTTGAAAAAGGTGATGTGTGATTCAATTTGAGAGCATTCTTGTAATACTGCAATTATGTACCCGCGTACCACTCTGGAACTCCATAGTTTCAGGTCGGAAATGGTAATTCACTGTTTCTGTGATTGTTTCAATAAATACATTTTACTTGCTCAGTTTTGTTACGTAGAATTCATGTTCTTTGGATAGGACTTTACTTTCACAGTGTTTTTAACTTGCTTACCAAGCCAAGGACAGAAATCTACAAAAACACTGACGATTAAGATAACTCTTTACCTTGGAGGTTATCAAATACAGCACTATTTTTTTTCCTGCAGGCTAGATTAATCTGCTTAATGTATACAGAATTTCAGAAAGAATTATGAAGATAATTGGTATCAATTATCACACTAGCATTACAGCAGAAAGATTAAAGGGCAAGCGAACAGAATGTCCTGGCTGCCGTTACCACGTTCCTCTTAACAGCTTCATATTTTCTAATAACCTGGAGTAAGAGGGAAAAAAAAGGAAAAAAAAGGAAAAAGGAAAAAAAAAATCCTCCAGCTTATTGTGAAATATCTGTGATGATAGTTTCCCTTGCAGCGAAGCTTTTTAGCCGTGCATAGTTCATGACCTTTAGCAAATCTGAACTGTAAGATAATGTAAAGATTAATAGTTGATTTAGTTTTCATTAGATTAAAAACACGGTGAGAGACATTAGTTCTGCAAATTTGGTCACTGAGAAAATTCATTAACACACCCTCCCCCCCCAAAAAAAAGGAGGAAAAAAACCCTTCTTTTTTTTCTTAGCTGAAAAATATTTGGACAGCAAACTGTCTCTACGGTGGAGAGAGAGTCCTCTGTGGGAGTTTTGGCAGTCTGTGATATGTGTCCCTCCTCTCAGCACAGCCAACTTTAGATGATCTCTTAGCTGAAAAGTGCATTCTGGAGTCATAGAGCATCTTTCTGTTCTGGGAAGCTCCCCAGAACAGGAAAAGGGATGACGTGCATTCACCCAGTCCCGGCTGCGGTCCTAGACTTCCTTGCATATCACTGCTTCCTCCTCTTGGCCTCCTTCATCCCTTTCCACACATGAGGGAGACTTGCAGAGAAAGCAGGGAAGCACGATGTCTCTTACGTGTGCAGCTGGTGGAGAAAATGCAGATATTTACAACATTAAATCTGAATATCTCATGATATGGAAGGTCTAATGCATGCACTGCCTGTAGAACAACACAGAAAACCTTTCCCTGTGCTATCATCACTTTACCTTTGACTAAGATGATGATTTTTCAATGTTTAATTAGGTGTGAAGAGCTGTTATCTGCCTATTAGTGTCCATTTCAGTGTAACTTTGGGTTGTGTGTGACAAATTGCACATCTTTTGCAAGAGTTAAGCAAAAAAAAAAAAAAATTGGCAGCTAATTTTACTATAGATGCAACTGCTAAAGTCATTAATTGCCCATCAGATAAATCTCTGTCACTTGGAAAGTTTTGCTAGACTAGATGTCAGTGACAGACTGGTGCTTTGTGTGCGTGTGTAGAAAATCCCATCAAAATATTTTAGCTATTATTGAGAATATGGTTGAGTAAAATGCATTTAATTAAGTCCAAAGTCTTTGCTTACCTTCTGCTCAGATATGCGGCACTCTTAAAATCTGTACATTTATGGGCTCACTGACTGTACTGCCCCTCTTCCCCTGGTGGGGTGGTGAGCAGGTCTCGCTGGCTAACAGCGTGGGTTGAGGGGATGAACGCAGGTTTGCAATGGGTCCTCTTCTCGCCTGGCATCTGCCTCGTGTGCTTGGACCCATGCTGCTGCCACCATCACGGCAAAGATCAAGGCCTGACATCTATAAGGGAAGGATGAAGAGGAGCTGCTGATGCAACTGGATGATCAGAAGCTGGAACAGGCTCAATGCCATGTGAAGAGGATCCTGGGGGGAAAACTACTTCAAACTCTCCAAAATACATGCGGTCTCCAAATCCATTGCAAGAGCCATGGCTGTTATCACTCAGTACCAGAAGGAGAATTTGAGGAAAGTTTAGAAAGGCAGAAAGCACAAATGTCGTGAGCAGTGGCCCAAGATGACACATGGTTGGGCGACGCATGCAAAATGAGCACAAAGACATTCTGAGACCAAAAACCATCAACAAAAGGAACAAAACCCAATACCCTACACAGAGGTTCACTAGTGGGGCATAAAACTGCTCTGTACTAATGTTCTTAATTATTTTGGATAAGCATTTCCTCATTAAACAAAAGTTTGCTTTGGGGGAGAAAAGGATTTTCCCAGCTAGTTCATACAGCAAGGAGAGGGAAACTGTGGCTGCACAGACCCACTGAGGAAATCAGAAGGACATTACCTGATAGGAGTGCAAAATGGGAAAAAAATCTTGTGTAGGGAAGAGACAAGGAAAAGATAAAACTGATGGGTCTAGGCAAAAGCCTGATTAACAAGAAGGGGAGAGGAAAACTGGCTGGGAGTTCAGGAGAAAGGGCAAGTAAGATCGCAGGTGAGACATATTTTGGAAAAAAATGCTGGGTTTGGGAGCTTGAGGAATGGTATCTGTAAGATGACATCCAGACCAGAAGACATTCAGCAAAGGAGAGGGACTGGGAAAAAGCACACTTCTTGGAACAAGGTGACTGAGCAAGGCTTAGAGCCTGAGAGACTGAGACTCCCTGGACAAAGAAATGGGGATGGGGGGACCCGAGGAAAGCAAAGCAGTAATGACAAGGATGCTCCAGATTATGCCTTGAGGAGCTGGTTAGTGGCGGATGTCTGTAAAGAAGAGCAAAAGGTTCCAGCCCTGCAAAAGGCACATGTGGGTCTGATTATGGAGCTGCACGCTGGAATTTGGGCTGGATTCGTTTCAGTTTTTGTTTGTGGTGTGTTGTTTTTCTTTTCTTTTAATCTGGGGCATCACACAAAAATAAACTGTCAAAAAACATTACTGAAGTTGCAGTTTCCACTAGCTCCGGAGCCTCTGTAACGTGAATCTCTGTAACATGTGTCTCAGTGGCACAGTGCATATAAGCTGTACCAATAGACTGGTAAGGCTTTCCCAAGGCAGCGGTTTATATTATTGCTTGCTGCTAAAAGGGTACCTGGAACCAAAGAAAATAATGGCTATCACTTTTGCATGAATATGCATATGTATATACAGACATACATTTGCATATATATGTGCCTATCCATGCAGAAAGGGGAAATATATGATGATATAATTAATATATATTTTCATTTACATTATATATGATGGCATAAAGGGGTTTGCAGTGATTCAGATTGAGAATCTGTCTATCCTATCAACGAGCATCTGCTCTTTGACAGAGGCTGTAGTAGATGCTTATGGAAGAATAAGCAACTATACAGTCATATTATACTGTCTCCCTCCTTCCCAGTTTTCAGGTTCTAGTGATTTATGGCTCAGAGATTTCCTGTGCTAGAGATGATATCTTAGTGTTTAATAGCCCTTGATGGATCTCTCTTCCCACTCACAATATCCTGTGACAATGAATTTCACAGTTTTATGGTGTGTGAGAGAAAGGATTTCCCTTTACTTGTTCATACCTGCTCCTTGATGTTTACTAGTTCTTGTCATATGAGGCACACTGAAAAATTCTTCCCTGTTCACTTTCTTCCTGTCATACTTCAGGATTATTCAGATGCTTGTCATATCTCTATCTCCATCACTTCTTTTACAGGCTGAAAAGATGAAGTCAGTGTACCTGCTTGGTACCCTTTGCTTGTACCAGTCACACTTTTCCATGAGATATTATCATCTTACTCGGAAATAAAAAAAATACATTTGAATTAGATGAGGTAGCCTAAAAAACCCCAATAAATTCTTTAAGTTCCACCACAAAATCCTTTTCTGAGAATATACCGCATAGACATCAAAACACGATCGCAGGAGTATTCAAAACAGTTTGCAAACTTTTTATAAGACTGATTCACCTATGTTTTTGTCAGTATGACTCCATATATAAAAGTTTGAAGGGAACCATATGCTCTCTGCTTTCTTCCCTTCATATAACTCAGAATAATTCATTAATATTTGGAAATGTGATGGCTTAGAAATCTGATGTAAGAAACCTTGTTGACCTACATGCAAGAAACCCATGAAACAAATGGGATGAGCCATGCCTACAAAGGAAAAAGCTGACAGATTTTAAGTCATGACCATTTTGTACACAGAAGAAATACTCCCATTATTATAGGAACAAATCTACTAATTTCTAATCTTTACTTACATGAAGTTAGGAGCACAGATTTCATAATGGAAAGCAAAGAGTAAGTATTCCTAATGCCAGTTTGATTACATTCATTTATTCATTAATGTATTCATTTGACTGTCTTCTTGAAACTGTATATTTGATTTTTGCAATCATGATTTGACTTAAATGGACAGGATTTGAAGGTAGTAGTCTCATAAACACTTGCAGAACTGGAAGAATTTGTATATATGGGGAATCTTTGAGATAAAATAGTCATAAGAAAAGGGAAAACTACTATGATTATATCCTAGGAAAATAGCACTAAACAGTTCCTACAAACAGTATGTATTTATGGCTTTTCCTTAAGTTTTAGCGTAGGTAACGCAGCCAGGATTTTAAAAAAAATTCTTTTCGCTAACCTGTTTTTCTCATAGCACCTTCCTTTAGCAAGCTGGCCACATACTTTCCTTCTTTTGCTTTGAGGCAACCCACCATTCTTTAGAGAAGGGCAAACCAGAGCCATTGCATGTAATTTGAGTCTTACTCCTAGGATCTTGCTTTTATTAAAAATCCCCACAGTGATTTTTAAATGTAACAGTAATGGTAAAAAATCACTGCAGTAACTCTTTTGTAAACCATTGATGCTTTTCCTGTGTGTGTCATTTACAGCCTATGGTAATTTTATTTTAAAATAGACTGAAGGCAAGTAGTCCTATGAAGATGTTGGGTCACTGGTCTCCCTCTTCATTGTGCAGTCAATAAGCAAGGGGAAAAAACTTCCATGGAGCATTTGCTCTCCAGCAACGTGTCTCCCACAACTTGGTTCAGAGGATGTTCTAGAAAAGGTTCAGCAGGCAGTAATCCGCGCACCAGGGAAGGGAGAAGGTACTCCACACACTGAACAGCTAAGCCTGAAAACAAAATATGAAGCTTCTTGTATCAAGCAGGTGTGTCGATAAACCCTACATATACCTCTAAACTGCATGAAATCTAACCCACTCTTACAAGTATTAAAAGTTGTCGCTGCTGGAAATGCTTAATCTTTAGCTCGATCACAGCAGAAACATTAAAAATGTTTGAGAATTAAATCCAACAAGAAAAAAAAATCAAATTATGTTTTCCTTTATGTGGTCTGACTACTATATTGGTATTGTGAGCACTTGTGTGGAATTGAATGCAACATGATTAACAGCAACTCTAGAAATATTTCTATACTACTTAATAATTAGATTTTTTTTGTTGGTTTTTTTGTTGGGTTTTTTTTTTTTTTTTTTGAGAAATGACTACTTCGTGTCTCTTTCTAATTGTAGGTGCAATTTCCAGCCAAGTACTTCTTTGGTATTCTTGGTGATAGCATTTGCAGCATAGAATTCCCTATGGAAATTTCCTCTAGCTTAAAGCCAATTTACCTAGTCTCATGCACTTTAAACTAAAATGAGGTACCCATGTTCACACACCACTTTTGTATATTGGTTTGTATACAAATTAAAATCACACAGGATTTTTCCATGTAACAGGTAACAACTACCAGAGAAAAATGCTTTACTGTAAAGTACAGGGTGCTTAATGTTCTTTCTGCACTAAAAGCAGTGGTAGACAGAACTGAGGTATCATCCCACAGCAAAAAAGGACATACCTCCCCTCGGGTAAGCTTTGCTGCATCATAGCAAAACCACCTTTCTTTTAGGTTGCTAATTCTTATTGAAGCCTGGGGTGCCATTACAAGGGTAATTTGTAATCTTTTGGGGAGATGTATAAAGCAGGATGTCAATATATGTTTAGTGGATTTTATTCTCTGCCATCACGAGCTTTACTTGGTAGAAATGCCTGTTTGCTAGACAGATAAGGAACTTCTGGCTAAGCAGTGTAGAGCACCGCCTAATGCTGCTTCCCGTCCTTGGTGTACACTAGTTCATTTTCAGTGAGACGTGGAAAAAGAGGAGGCAGCTCAGAAGCTGACTTGTTGCAAGGCTGAATGTGTGGCCTTATTGATTTTGTTTATCTTGACTGGACTGCGAACTGGCTGAAGGAGAGATGCCAGAGAGTCGTAGTCAATGGGGCAGAGTCCAGTTGGAGGCCGGTAACCAGCGGAGTGCCTCAAGGGTCGGTACTGGGGCCCATATTATTCAATATATTCATTAATGATTTAGATGAGGGAATTGAGTGTACTATCAGCAAGTTTGCTGATGACACTAAGCTAGGAGGAGTGGCTGACACGCCAGAGGGCTGTGCTGCCATCCAGAGAGACTTGGACAGGCTGGAGATTTGGGCAGGGAATAACTTCATGAAATACAACAAGGGAAAGTGTAGGGTCCTACATCTGGGCAGAAACAACCCCAGGTTCCAGTATAGGATGGGGAGCTACCTGTTAGAGAGCAGTGTAGAGGAAAGGGACCTGGGGGTCCTGGTGGACAGCAGGATGACCATGAGCCAGCACTGTGCCCTTGTGGCCAAGAAGGCCAATGGCATCCTGGGCTGTATTAGAAGGGGGGTGGTTAGCAGATCGAGAGAGGTCCTCCTTCCCCTCTACTCTGCCCTGGTGAGACCGCATCTGGAATATTGTGTCCAGTTCTGGGCCCCTCAGTTCAAGAAGGACAGAGAGCTGATGGAGAGAGTCCAGCGTAGGGCAACTAAGATGATTAAGGGAGTGGAGCATCTCCCTTATGAGGAAAGACTGAGGGAGCTGGGTCTCTTTAGTTTGGAGAAGAGGAGACTGAGGGGTGATCTTATTAGTGTTTATAAATATATAAAGGGGGAATGTCATGAGGATGGAGCCAGGCTCTTCTCAGTAGCGACCAGTGATAGGACAAGGGGTAATGGATTCAAGCTGGAACACAAGAGGTTCCACTTAAATTTGAGAAGAAACTTCTTCTCAGTGAGGGTGACAGAGCACTGGAACAGGCTGCCCAGGGAGGTTGTGGAGTCTCCTTCTCTGGAGACATTCAAAACTCGCCTGGACGCCTTCCTGTGCAACCTCATCTAGGTGTTCCTGCTCCGACAGGGGGATTGGACTAGATGATCTTTTGAGGTCCCTTCCAATCCCTAGCATACTGTGATACTGTGACTATCTCCTTAAGAAATGTATTTAAAAAGACTTTGCGATTTGATTCATCTTGAACAGCGCAGAGTTAGCATCTGATAAGGTTACAGCTGTCTAGAATGTGCCGATATAAAAGACCCATAATTTGGTTTGTCTGAATGAAATCAGACTGCTGTGTTTATGTAACTCCAATTTTGGAGCTAAAAGGGGTCCAAGGGCAAAGAACACCGAGCGCAGTGGTGGCAGAAGTCTTAACAGCACATGCGTGGGAACCACCGAGTTTTGGGAGAAAGCTTAAGTTTCATTGTTTAAGTTAAAAGAGAGGGTGAATCACAGGAAGGAGTAAGTTCGGAGGACATTCAGTGTACATATTTTTTAGTCATAGCAGGATGAGAATGCCATTTAATTCTATTGCATTATTTGCCTCTGTTTTAAGGGGAAGAAGCTGTCCACAATACTCATTTATTTGCGTATGTTCACCTTGCGTGTGAGTTCCTGGGCAGGGTTAATTGGGAATAATTAGGCCACCTATCGTTCTGACTTCCCATACAATTTAATTAGGTTTTCTTTTTCTCTTGTATGTCAGAAGCCTTTTATGGACTGAGATCTTTGATGCGAGGAAAAAATCTCTGATTGCTAAAACATACTTTGGAATTTCCCAGTATGCTCATGCCAGCAGTGCAATTTTATCACTTTTACTAACAAAGAGTTTTTAGCCTGGGTTTGAGCAGCTACACAGCACAGTAGTATATTTGCTGTGTAGCCATTTCTATTTCAAAGGTAGTGCATACCAGGGAGGATGATAGAGTTTCCTATGCACTTGTATGCTTTGAATTTTAAATATGAGCTCTGATGCTTATGCACTTTTGGTGCAGGTTTGACTGATTCAGGCTGTTGGACATGCACTCTGAAGCTCCATTTGCCACTTTCTTTCCCCAAAATGGGGGTGGTCTTTGGATATTCCATAATAATTACATTTTTGCATTTTAAACTGCCTCTGAAATGTAAACACTACGCTCTCTCCAATGGCTTTTGATTTTGGAGTTACATGATGAAACTTACTTTTCTCTCTGGTGCACAGCCGTGGGTAGTTATCGAGCAGAGAGAAGGCTTACCAGGGAAGTCTTTTAGTGTCAGATGTTAATAAATGGGTTTAAATTCCATCACCACCCATATCTCTTAGCCCAGCAGGCCAGAAATTTGGAGAAAAGCCTCTGCTTTAACTACAAGTTTAGAGTTCCAGGTGTGTACCCAGACTTGGACTCAGTGGCTATAGTTGTACAGAGTGTCCTCATCTAATAGCTCATCGCCACTGAGAGAGGAAAGGTCTCCTTCTCCTCCTACTTCCCTTCCTTGTAGCTTTCTGTTTTACACTCCCATTGCCTACCTTGTTCTAGCTCTGGGTCTCATGTGAGACAACTTGTCTTACTAATATGGCAAATAAAAATGGCCGTCTGTCTTAATGAGTTAGAGCAGATCATAGCAGGATCCAGCGGATGCCACAGCCTGTGCAGGAGACACTGGGTCTTTATGGCTAGGAGGAGAGGAGGAAGACAGGCCAGGAAAGGAACAAGGTTGCAGCCTCCTTAGATAGACACATTTTTACCTACGAAGCCAAGGTCTATGGGGAGCACGTTCACTCCTGACTAATCTGGATGAAAGTCGAGGTCCCTCTCAGATCCTCAGCCCAGGCTGACACATGCTGATGATATGCTCGGGTCTGGACAGAACAAAAATCTTGGCAACACTGGCTGAGTCCTTGCTGCTGGACTCCCTGTTACTAGCAGAGGGGAGAGATGAAGGGCCAGGTAGGACAGAAATCTCACCTACAACATAAAGTGCCAAGAAGGCAAAAATTAAAACTTTAGCGTAAAGAGCAGCTCTGGTTATCCTGCATCTTGCCCAGGGTAACTGGTAGCTCTGCTGGTCCACATTGCACTCTGTCTTGCGTACTTACTAGACATCTCAGAAGTGCTGAGGCTGAGGTCAATATAGACGTTTGGGACGTTGTTTGTGGGCTACTCAGAGGTGCTCCAGGTATCCAGCATTAGCAGGTACCGCACACCTACAGCTTCTCTGTGAGGGCAGACTGTATGGAAAACGGGGCAAGTGTGCATCCCTCAGACACATTGGCTGGTGCAGTCATACCAGCAAAACCAAGTCTGAAATGTTTCTTTGTTCAAGCAAAGAACATTTACTATTCTTTGTGGGAACAGATAATTGGGGAGGAAGTTCTGCATCATAAGGGGCACTCGGAGAAGATTCCTGGATATGCTGTAGTTGATTTTCAGGGTGGTGCTTAGAGGCCCAAGTTAGCCTAACGCTATTCTTCTGAAGTTTATAGAAAGCATATTCAGTGACTGGGCCAACATGATATATTGATTTTGTTCATGTGTTTCTGTTTATGGTGACTGAAGCTGGGATTGTGGTGATATAGTTCCAAAGATCATTAATCTTCTAGCATCTTTTTTGTTCTTTCCCTCTTGTTCAAGTTATAGATCCTAGCTGTAGATATAGCTGGAAAATGGCTGTCGGGATGGAATACGATAGGGAGTTGCTGGAAAGGAGCCATTGCTGTGCCTTGTTACAGATTCAGAGCGAAAGCTTTCAAAGAGCATTCATCCGGCATTCCTACAACTGCAGTGTGTGGCACTCCTGAAAAGTGTTTGGATGAAGGCATCTGACCCACCTATTTCACTTTTTAAAGCACATATTGACTACGGGGATAAAGCTGGTGTAAGGAAAAGAAACCAGTGGAGGTTGACTTTTAGTTTTGCTGGGTTGAAACAAAATCAAAAGGTCCTTTTGCTTAGTCAGAGCAATTAAAACACAGTGAGCCAAACAAAGCACAATGAGGAGCAAAAAGAGCTGTTAACTTGTCAGTGATTTGATTCATTTGTTGTAAGAAATGGAAATAAAACTGAGAATCCACTTAGAAAGTCAGACGTTTAATTGTTCGAAAAAAAATAACTGTTAAAGCAATCATGAAATGCACACATCCTGTGAAGGGCTCTAATTCTAATTGCTGTGTGTATAGCTCCAGCTCTGAGTGTGTGAGATAAATTTAAGTGAAAGCAGTGCCTCTGAGTGGAGTGTTTTGATCCAGGTGTAGAAAGGGATCCAGAGTTATCATCTGTAGCTGTTTCCTTGCTGATGCCTCTCACAGTGATGAGATTTCTCCCTCACACTGCTGTACGACTGCAGCTTCAGGTAGATAATGATTTAATTACTCAGTTTTTGCATCGTTGATCAATGTCAATGATCTAGAATGTGCTTTCAGTAACTCTGTATATTTACTGGGTTGGTAGATATATGCTCATGGGCTGAACTCTGATCTGTTCAGCTGAGATAACAGCACAATGTCAGCCTTTAATTAATACACTCACTTGGCCTTACTATCTGACTATAGAGAAAAAATAAATACCGTTGTTGACAGTGTTAGTGTTCATCCTTCTCCCTGAAATTCCTTGAATAATTTTGTAAAGCCTATGTTCTCAGAAAGCAAACTGCAAGGAACAATTTAAGATATTTCTTAAATTATGTTCTTTAGTTCATAATATAGTTTAAAAGTTTTCATAGAATGGTTTAGGTTGGAAGGGACCTGAAAGATCGTCTAGTTCCAACCCCCCTGCCATGGGCAGGGACGCCTCCCACTAGACCAGGAATGGAACAACTATACTATGGAACAAGTAGATAGTGCTGAAGAACTTTAATTTAAAGTTAATTTTTTACTTAGAAGTTTGGTTATTTCTGTGGTTTTGTTGTTTCATTACATATGCGGCTGAACCCAGTTACAATCTTCTCCTTCCAAAGGAACATGTTTGCGACTTTGGAAAACTGCTGGGAGTTGTGATTTCAGTATGTTTGCATATGTGAATGGATACAGCTGGCCATGTGGTCGAAGGACTGTTTTATTCACATTGCATTTAATTATACATCTATAAACTACTCGAATTCCCAACGTCACCTCTGCTCATGATGGCTGTGGAGGTGTTACTATTGACAGGAGACTGGAATATGCTTGCAGTGTAGCTACCACGCATAAAAACTGCTTCGTGTTTTTCACTGACAAGAACTTCATAAGCGGTGGCCCAGAGAAAGGTGGTGTCATTGACAGCTTCTCTCTTGGCATTTGGAATATTTTTAAAGGCACAGTAGAAAAAGATATCTCCGAACTTTTGGCAGTTTATCCAAGTATTTCATTCAAGGTCAGCCAGGCAGATCTCGTGTACTTCATACCAACTCGCTCAAGCTGAAATCACAGGGAGGCCCACTTCTTCTCCGGGTCCCTCAAGTGTATCTTCCTTCTGCTGGGATTTAAACCATCAGTCTTTTCTGTGTCTTCTGTGAAGAAGTTGAGTGAAAATACTTTTGCCGTGTCTGATATGGTATGTGCTATTTCTAATGTCTGCATTGTGACAGAACAGCCACCTTGGAGTGAGTGGTTCTGAAACGTGGTTAAGAGTAAATAAATGTTCCTATGTTCAGATTAATGGCCTGGAGCTTTTTTCTTACTCTGAAACTGCTTGGATCCCCCCAAAAGGAGTAGCCAATAAATAGGTTTGATGTATGGCACCAAGGTATAGTACAGCAGTATAGCAGTAAATCGTGGTAGAGTACGTGGCCACAAACACAGTATCTACAAACTGATGGGGTTTTATTATTGTTTACTGTAAAAAACTTTTTGTAAAGAGATGGGTAATGCTTTTGTTTCATTTTGCTTTTACGGTAAGCATGGATAAGGGACAGGGGCACAGCTTGGCATTCAAGGAGTGGTAGCTCTTTGGCTACCTCCCGTGTGAGCAAAAGGCAGGGCCAGCTCTGGATAAAGGCGAAGTAGTCAATCACCTGTGACAGCAGGCTCTTGACAAAATGACTCTGCATCCCTAACTGAGTTTATCTGTGTTAGAGACAGGGAAAATCAAATTTGCTTCTGTCAGACAGTGGTGTCAGAAAGTGTGAGAAGGCAGCTGCTTGGGGGAACATTTATTATTCTCTGACCAGAAACAGCACGATCACAAGCCCAGTTTCCTGGAGTTCCCTGACAAACCTGTCTCACCTCTCACCTGCTTATTGCAGGGAACTCAGTTTCAGATGAGTTTCAATTTTTGCTAAGAAACTCTGAGAAGCTAACTCTGGCCTGGGACGATATTTGGCTTGTCAAGCTGGATGTGACACAAGCATGAGCATACCAGCACACAGGAGTAGGAAAAAATAAAAAGTTCTGTTCATAAATCATTCTCATTCATCTGTCTTATAAATGCAGGCAAAAGAAGATCACTTGGTATGGGCAAACTTCTGGACCACAAACCTTCTGGCTAAAGCCCCTTTCACAAGGAACTTTGCATAACTGATACATCTATATTCCACTCATAGGATCCCACAATGCCTTTATTTCAAAAGTCTGTGCTTGTAAAGACATGAAAATTGCCTTGCCTAAAAGCTGTCTGTGAAGTGACTAGAATGCATGTTTTTGTCTGTTAATATATGTCCATTAAAATATTTTTTTCCAGAAGAATTCTGCAGAAAAATAACTTTCTTAAATGGGAATTGAGACTGGATTTTAAAAGTTGTTTTTTAAAAAAGGACTCTCTCTCTCAAGTCGTTTGTAGTTAAACTTCTAAAAGAATTTTCAAGCACTGAAAAAGTTGACTCTAAAGCCCAGTCTTTCCCTTACTTTAAAATAGAGGTTGTCTGCTTGTGTTTTTGAGCTGCAGCATGTTTCATACATAACTCAGGTGCCCCTGAGAGGCATCTCTGTTTTTACTAAGGGAGGAAATGACTCATCGAGCGCTATTCAGCAAACACTATGTGGGCACTCTGAGGATGCAATGGCATTCCCAGCCTCCCAGCCTAATCTCACAGTGGTACCCTATGGAACCATTACGCTGTCCCATTTGTGAACTATTCCAGGATTTCCCCCTTCTCACTGCCTCAAAGGGCGTGGTATACGTCTTGTGGCTCTCAGACAGATCAAGATTTTATCATACGGCTCACAGAGCAAGAATATTCGTCAGCTGCCTTTAAAATGTTTTAGATGTAATGACAGGACCTGAACTGCATCATTTAGCTGCCTTGGAGCAAAGGTGTTTTTTTGTACATAGATTGTTCTGAACCTTGCTTTACATATGAAATCAGCTTGGTTGAACCCTCATGCACGCTTTTTGTTGAGGCAGCTCAAGATACTAGCAGAAATGCTGAACTGAGCAACTCATGGGTTCGCCAGACTCATGGGTTCACATTTTTGACTTTGATTTTCTTCAGGCAGGGAGAGAAGTCTGCAGAAGCCATACTCTTTGCTTCAGCTGACAGTGAAGTACAAAGCATATTGGTGTGGTCTGCAAACACTTTAAGCTTCAGTTGACATGGTATTGATACTTACACTGATCTCTTCTTGTTATACAGTTATGGAAATGAGCCCAAAGAATGCTTAATCATTGACTAGATAACAGGGCTAAAATAGTGGTAATAAGAGCACAATATCCGTACTAAGTGAGAACTGTCAGAGAGAAGAAACAATAGTCGTGAATTATAAACAGGTGCTCTAGAGTACCACATCATTGCGCTTTTTCATACTGGGAGAAAACAATCCTTTCGTGGCCAAAATAGAAGATACAACACAAGCAATTGTTCTTGAACAGCAATCTAACATTATATGGCTTCGTTTTTTGGAAATCATTGGATTAGCATGTTATTTATTTCTTGGAACAATAAGGACTTCATTTATTTGCAGTAGAGATAGCAATTTTGGTAATATTTTCACAAAGAGTCTTTTGCATATTCCCCACCCTTATAGTCTTCCTTGTCTGCAGGTTTTCGGTTTGTATTTATGAATTTATTATGGTCTACATCTGCTTATGTATTTGAATAAGAGGTTTTCGACATGTATGTTACTTTAGGGCACTTCCTTTACTCCCTTCTCAAGTGTACGTACAACGTGTGATTACATGAGGTTTTACTGGAGAAACAAACTTTTAAGGACAGAAGTCATGTTTGTTGCTTATCACGTCCCAGTTTCTACATGCACCTATGGCAGATCTGAACTCACTCCTCTGACAGGAAGATAGTATAATATAAAATTGATGTTTCAATCTGAAAATTCAGTATTTTTTGCCTTAGAAAGAACAGAGTTCCTCTAAAGTGGGATGCTATATTAGCTGCTGAGTCTTACAAACACAGCATAAATGGCATCAATCCTTGGTGTAGACCAAGCTGAGAAGAACTGGAGGCAGTTTCCAGCCTAGCTATGAGTTCCCAGCTGTGCTGTCAAATAGCTACTACCTTTGTGTGAACTCTAAGGACAACAGTGAACCACTAGACCTAGCTTAAAGGTGTAAATAAGAAATACTTCTTGCAACGTGCAGTCCTACCTTGGAACTCAGAACATTCTGGAGGCCAAAAATACAAATGGATTTAGAAACCAACTAGATGAATTAACGTAAAAAAAATCCACTAGAGCTGCAAAGATGTGGGTACAACTTCTGGCTTATGATGTCCTAAGAAACATGTTTTCACAAGGTGCAAGTTTAAGTATCTCTGAATACTTTTTCCTTATAGCCCTTTCCTAGATATCACCACTGATCAGTTAGAGGTGGGACACGGAACTACACTGAGCTAGGCTGTGTCTAAGTAGACCAATATAGGCACATGTATTTGAGATACAGTTGACTGCACGTGTCCCAAACATCTCCTTAAATAACAGTCTACATGATGGACACTGATTGTCCAGAGCACAGTAATGATACTAGTTAACAAGAGAAAAGGAAATTCCACTCATTTCCTGGTCAGTCAGTCAAAAGCTGGAAAGTATGGAAAAAACCCAGTGTGACGTAGAATCATAGAACGGTTTAGGTTAGAAGGGACCTTGGAGACCATCTAGTTCCAACCTCCTGCCATAGGCAGAGACACCTCCCACTAGACCAGGTTGCTCAAAGCCCCATCCAGCCTGGCCTTGAACACCTCCAGGGATGGGGCATCCACAACCTCTCTGGGCAGCCCGTTCCAGTGCCTCACCACCCTCAGAGTGAAAAATGTCTTCCTAATATCTAATCTAAATCTACCTTCTTTCAGTTTAAAACCATTCCCCCTCGTCCTATCACTACATGCCCTTGTAAAATTCCTGTAGGCCCCCTTTAGGTACTGGAAAGCTGATATAAGGTCTCCCTGGAGCCCTCTCCTCTCCAGGCTGAACAACCCCAACTCTTTCAGCCTCTCCTCATAGGAGAGGTGCTCCAGCCCTTGGATCTTCCTCGTGGCCCTCCTCTGGACCCACTCCAACAGGTCCATGTCTTTCCTATGTTGGGGGCTCCAGAGCTGGAGGCAGTAGTCCAGGTGGGGTCTCACCAGAGCAGAGGAGCAAAATCACCTCATGATACCAAAGGAGAAGAAGCAATCTTATTTGCACTGCTCACCTGGAAGGTGTTTCCCGGTGTCCTCACCTACAGGTTGTCCTGTCCCAGCCCCTCCCTCTAAGATGCTCACCTCTCACCTTCACCCTGAGGAAGAAGCATGGCGTGGTCCACTGGTGAGCTCAATGCCAGGCAGAGCTGTGGGGAGCTGGGGACCGGCCCTGCTGTGGTGTTGCTGGGGCACGAGCGGACAGCCAGGGGGGCTGAAATGGGGTCCTGGGCTGTGGTCAGGGTCAGGGGAGCCCCAGGGGCCTCAGCAGAGACAGACAGGGCTGGGGGTGCCCTCGGGCTCCGGGGAGACCCTTCACACTTTTTCCACAGGGCAGGTTAGTTCTGGACTCCACACGCAACGCTTTCTCACTGGGAAGCAAAAGGAGTGGGTTTAGGCCATTTTCATGGGTACTGGCTGACTAACGGAAGAAAACCATACTAATAAAAACCAGTATTGCTGAAAGACAAAGCAAGAGAAAAATGCATGTTTTCTTGTGTCCTTTTCCAGAAGGCGGAAGGAGAAGACAGAGTGGAAAAAAAAATGAATTATAAACAGCACAGGAAAGATCAGCTCAAGGAGTTGTTGAGAGAAAGGAATTTGAATTATAGAGAACTAAAAAAAGCCACAGCCCACTTGCCTGAATTGCTGGAAAAGCCGTGTTGTTCTAGGGTCAGTGGTGGCCTCAGGCAGGAGGGCAAGTTTGCTAGTGTGGTCCACTGAACTTGCTGGACACCTGAAGCTGGAATAGGCCACCACAATGTTCAGGTGCTGGGGAGATCCCATTGTCCTGTACAGGGGTGCTGGTGGCTGACCATGCTTGAGATTAGACTGGGATTTTTGACTCAGGGAAGACATGGAAGAGGGGAAACTTCTTGAGAGTTAACCAGGTGACCAAGGAAAGGAGCTGGCTGTACAAGGTGAATTAGAACATCCGTCTACCTCATGCATAATTCCTCAGGCAGTATGGATCCTATATTTTTTACCTCAGGGTAAGGACAGGGGCGATGCTGAGATATTTCTAAGTCCTTTCAAGAGGAAGACTGGATTAAAGTCGGAGACTGATGGGAAAATGTAGCAATATCATATTTCCTTATTCATGGGAAAAGGCTCTAGATATCGCATGACTGATAGTGTTACAGGATATAGTAATGGACTGCTTAAACTTCCCTTACTTAAAAAACTGCAAATGGCCTGAGATGGCACCCAGAACATTTACAAGGAAATTTTAAGGAACTTAGGAAATAGGTCGATCTTTAAATATTTTAAATTAGGAAATTACTTAAGGAAATGACTCCTAATAAGGGTTTAACAGCTCCTAAAGAGGCCTACATGCTTTCAGGGCTTCAGATATTTATGCTTTACGCCCATATTAATTAAATTCTGTAATAGACTGTGAACTAACATACAAGTAGCTGGTAAGATGTCCAGTAAATACTTAGAGCTCATTTCCGTGTTTTTTACCCAAGGTAAAGAAAACATGTTATCTATCCAGAGGTTGCAGCAAGCAAAACCAGTAATTCTAGTGTCACTAGACACTAGATTCTGTGATGCCCAAGACACATAATTGTCATCAGCAGACTTACCCACTCTAAAATGGAAGTGCTCACTTCTGTCTGTGGTTTTGCCATAGGATAGGGAGTTCGCAGGCTTTAGTTACCCAGAAAATGGAAATCACACACTCTTTCAGTAGTGCAGATGTGTTCTTAGAAAATAAGCGTGGCAGTAGTCATGACTAACTCTAGATGCCTAAACAGTAGAGAGTCACTTTGGTTGCATGAGTTGCTTCTGTGCAATTTGCGATGGTATCCCGTGTGGCTGCTGGCTACCACACCAGAACGGAGTAGGCTTCTTATATGTCCTCTCTCATAGCTGCCAAAGCCATAGGATGTGTTAGATACCCTGCGGCAACTCAAATCTCACCAGATGCCAATGTTTAGGCACCCGAATTCAGCTCCAGAGAACTAGTTTAAGCAACTCATCTGTGGCCTCTCTATAGGCAGGGGAATTCTGTCCTTACTTTAGAAAACAATAATGAAAATGATACAAAAGTAAGTCTCTTTAATCTTGCTTCAAAGCCTTTCTGTGTTGTGGAAGCTACTCTTCAGTGGGCAGGTCTCCCTCCCCTGAGATAGGGTCTGAGGTGGGTGTAACATTCCCTCTCCGGTGTTGCTGATATTTCTCTTTTGATACGGTAGAAGGTGCAGGTAGAAGAGCCAACTAGCTTAGCCTGTGTGAGATAAATCTAGCCTTAGACACATTCTCAAGATGGAACAAAAGAGGATGGGCAGTGTGACAAGGCATGGAGAGGGCGAGGAATTACTACCTGGGTAGAATGAGTAGGTCTGGTGGACTCGAGGCAGACTGGGAGGAGCGGTGTCCTGTCTGTCTGCAACAAACCAAACTACTGCATTTAGAATCAGTCTGTGCTGAGCCTGCTCTGTAGGCCAGTTACGCTGCCAGCAATATTAGAGCTAGCTAGTTTAAAATTAGCCCCTGTAAGTGTATGTGAGCAGGATATATTCGCAAGTGAAGAACTGGAAATCTCCCCACAAACTGGATGTTAACTGTGTTAATTATACTTAGAAGTAAAATTTACACTACCGTCCCAGCCAGTGAGTAGAAGGTATAGGTGGACTTTTCTGCCTAGGTTCTGCTACACGAGAATAATGTCATTATGTCTTAGTAGAAATGGTGGGTGCTCTGGGAATTGTTTTAAAACAGATTTTATATGTTGAGGTTCCTGAATGGAAAGTTATTTTAGGCTCTCTGAAGCAGAACGATGATCCGCTCTAAGTTTGTGTTGAATCATTTTGCTGAGCGCAATTATGTGTTGGTGAGCTCCCACAATTTTAATAGGAATGCCTTGATACTTTTATAGAATTTACCAGATTATCAAAATGCAATGGTAAGTGAACAATCTGGGCATTTGCGATTGTTCATTGTTAAACTGACTTCTGTCCTAGATACAGAAACTAAAATTAGTGGTATTTCCTCAGGCTTAGCACCCCACATTACACTTGCAGGAAATGATTAGCTAGAGGGGAAGTCTTCAAGATGGGGGGTAATCTTTAAGCAAAAATACAGGGGTGGGTTGGGGTTTTTTGGAAAGCCTAGTTCAAAGAGTATGTAGACATATAATTTGGGCATGCAATGCAATTACCAGAAATAATTTAAAATGGGTTACTTCACTTGAGTATGACTCTTTGAAGAATAAATAGTAATTGTTTTAAATGCATAATTACTTTAATATTGGCTCCTTCCAGCAAGTTGCAGACTCCTAGATTAAGCTCTAAGTCCTGTGCATCTGTCCACTCAAATTCTGTTTATTCTTCAGGCTGTCATAGTTCCATTATTAAACCCCTTGAAGCCCTTTGATGTGTTCCTGCACATAAAAAGACTGGTGCAGGCTTTCATGCAGCCTGATCTTTGCTATGCTAACTTTTTTTCAGCATAACTGAAGTCTGAGAACAAGTTAAAGTCATCATTAAGAAATCCTGCTAACAAGAAATGCTGTATTTTAGAAATGTACTTATGTCCACCTAAAAAGTTGTTTGTGTTTTTTTTTTTTTTTTTCAAAGCCTTGCATGTGAAGCTGCAGATATATTTCTGATTTTCAGAAAGAAATCCAGTGTTGGAGCTTGGCTGTGTTTCTTTGGAAGGCACAGACTGCTCTCTGCACTGAGCCGCGGAATGGCGTGCTTTGATCTTGGAGCTAAGTACCGTGCGGCTCTGAAGCCTGTTGGGAAGCAGCGCTTGGGATTTATGTAGCAGGTCCTTTCTGGACAGTGCTGTGAGTACCATCTTGTGGACTCTGAGGTCCTGACCACCTGTGGCATTCAGCTGGGCTCTGTTGATCTACACCTCCAAAACAACCTTCATTACTTATTTTTTGCCTGATTTGCACATATCGGCAGCCATACCTGTGGCACGATTGATCTTTCTGCTGTCCCGAATCACCAGCGAGAGTCCTCTGGGCTATCATGTGCAGTGTGTACAGACATCCCACTTCTGTGCAAATACTTAACAAAGGAAATATAGCTCGATGAACCTTAACTTTGCTGTATGCCCCCTCTACATTTCAGAAGCTCATCTCACAGATGGCTCTGTAAGGCTTTGGCTGGTGAGCTGCTGAGATCCTGACTCCAATGGAGTTGCCAAGAAGCTGGCAGAGAAGGGCATTCACATCTCAAAGCTGAGGGAAAAGGCTTGGAAAAGGCTTCTCATGGATCGTCCCAGTTTCTGCCAGGTCCCTAAAATCTGTACAAATACTCGAGGAATCCAGTGAGTTTCTCTGGGATGAGGGTGAAAAGAAAAAAACAGGCTGTCCTTTTCCCCCATGATTTATTTGAGGAAAAATTTCCTTTACATTTTTCTTCTCCTTGATCTTGCCTGTGTAACTTAGAGCTGTTAAGAAATTCATGGAGTCTTTGTAAAGAGCAATAAAACACGCTGAACTCCATGTGTTAGCCCAAATCTAATCTGAACAACTAATTTCCAGTTTTCTGTAAAATTCCCCGTTGCATTACTATTGCCTTTCACCTCAAGAGAGAGACTTCTCAATGCCGAGTAGCAACGCACAGAACCTACATGCACTTATTCTAAAGCGTTTTGTAAGCCTTTATTTATATAAAAAAAGCATTGTACAGAATAGTAAAAACCAATAGGTGCTAAGCTCTCCGGGAAGCGTGGTCAACGTTTATTCTGCTCTCTTTCTTGCCATTCAAAGCTATGTTTTATCAGAAAAGTCTGTAGCTAAGTATTACTGGACACGGCATTGGGGCGTTCATTGTTTCTTGCCTTTTCCTCTGGCTTCCAGTTTTTTCAGAGCGCGTTTTACCTCCGTGGGGGTTCTGCTAATCCTCAGTTTGGTCCGAAGGTGGCAGCATCTTACTTCGATAGAAAGTTTCAGTGCTGTTTGCCTGCGTTGTGGCTTGATCCTGGTATTGTCTAGGTTCTCCACGTTGGGCACGCTTTTAGCTAAGCAAATGAAGACGTATTGTGTGCTTGCTTTCTGGAGCAGAGTTTTCAGTGTGAGCTACAACATCCCCAGAAAGTCTACTAATTGCTGTCTACAGCTAACTTGCAATGTATGGTTATCAAAGCAAAATAACTGAATACTTTGCGATTTGCATTTTAATGCCGTGGTAATGCTGTTACAGAATTCCTCTGACTGCAGCTACCTCTTGCCCCTGGCATGGTGTTATGGCATGCCTGTGCTGTGACAAACCCTCCGGGGGGAGGCTCATTTTCTGTACGTGTGGGGTCCCCTTTCAGCTGCGCTGTACCCTCTAGTGCTCGTTGGATTTTGGCTGCTCAGCATGTCGAGGGTGAAGGGGTCTGTACGTGCCCTGGTTATGCTGGATAGAGTTATTACCCAGGCCAGTTACACCTGGGTAAGGATTTGTCAATTTTACAAACTTCGGTTCGAAGATGGCTTTGTGATGAAAGTGCCCGGGGACTGAGGCACCACTGGCTTCCCCTCCTGTCGTGACCTTCCCCTGTGAGTTCAGGCCACTTCCTTCAGACCTAGGTTCTCCGCTTTCCCAGTTTGGAGGGGAGATAGCAACAGTGTCTCCCACACACCTTTTTTTTTTTTTCTGTCCTGCCAGCTTTGGCTATAGACTTTGCAGACAGGAGGCATCTCTCCGTCATTTGTCCAGGGACTAGCACTGGGGTGGGGGGACGGGTTCCCTGTCCAGACCAAGAAGGGCTGTCATTGTCACTGTGACATAAATAATGATTCAACATCCGCTGAGCACTAGGACAGCCCTCACTGCAGCTCTTCGCTGAATGGGAGCGAGAGGGGAGTGCAGGCTGTGCTGCTTCTGGGGAGCCCCTATGGGCTGGGTAGCTAATGGTTTCTTAGCCTCTCTGGTAAATCCGTGTCTATAACAGCACAACAGTTTCTCTAGCTGTAATACATCTCCCTGCTTTCGCCTTTTTGATCTTTATTTTCTTTTTTTTTTTCTTTTTTTTTTTTCCCCCCACCCTGAAATGGCACTGCTGAAGACCTTCATTATGGCTGAACAGATCTAAACAATAGCTGCACTGACCACGCCAGCTCGACAAGGCTGAATCACACACAGCTTACACTTCAAGCTCTGAGTTCAGAAGGAAAGAAAGTGGAAAATGTTTTGTGCCTCTGACCTCTCAAGAGTCATCTTCTTAGCAGCTCAGATCACTCTTCAAAATTGTTCTATTACTCATCCAGCTCCCTGACATTTGTTTCATCGTTTCCTGTCCAGGCAGTAATCCAAGTAACCAAAATAATTTTTTTTTTTTTTTTTGAAGCAGAACACCTTGTCTGTAAGCTTGCAGGGATAACAAACCACAGTAAACACTCCTGATTACGTGAAGCTCCATCATTACAACTTGAAAATCCAACTGAGAGAAGGGACAAAGTAAAGATGTGTGTTTATAAGAAGCAGTTCTTCGCTGAGCTAAGAGTATATGGCATACGTCATGTATCCCTATAAGTGACATCACCGCTGATGTCATTATTAACGTCAGTGGCGATGTCACTGATAGAAATATGCCACTGATTTCCGTTCACCAGTCTAAATAAGGATTGCACCCTAAGAAGCATTGAAGATGAGTATGAGTGGATCAATAGTTTGTCTTGATCAAGTAAATATTTGGATGATAGAGTTGTCAACACACCGGCATTATGACTCAAGCTACAGACAGCCAAAACATCAGCTGGAACTTATAATTACAGAGCTATGACAATAACACCAGCTGGGGGTCCACTCTGTCAAATGGGCCCAGTGCTCATCTCATTTGCTGGGAGAAGCGTAAATTCATTACTTCGCTGGAGTTACGTGGAGTGTCAGTGAGCTCAGAATGTGGCTGACTATCCATTACGGATTTCTGAAACACCATTTCACAACATTAGCTGCTTATTCTAAAAATCTAGGACTGTGGCTAAGCCACCCACCACCGCTTTGCATTACCTTTCGGTAACAGGATCCCCAGATTCCCTGGTGAAGCTAATAGTAAAGGTTATATTTTTCCAGAAGCGTGTGGAAGTCCCAGGGATGCTTTGGGTCACAGCTCACCCTCTGCAATCACAGGTGACCATGCAATGGGCCTTTTGCTTGTGCATAGCAGTCCTGAAGACACACAGCCTTTCCTCCTGTAGATCTCCAAACACTTTATGAAGGCAGTTAAGCATTATAGCTACACGTACAAGACCAATTTAAATAGCAATAAGCCATAGTACGCTGATAATATGTCGTCTACTGACACACATTACTAGTGGCTGAATTAAAGACTGCTTGTGATCCATCTGATAGATATGCCGGTAAGTCTCTCACTATAATTTGGCAGTTCATCGCTGTAGAAGCACACAGCAAATTCGATTCAGCCAGAGTCCTGCCTGTGGAAATTGCAGTCAATATTATCTATCATGATTGTGGCATATCCTCTAACAGTGACCCAGCAGGCACTGGGTGTTTAAATTAACCACAATGCATTAGTCTTGAAGATAATTAACCTTTTTAACTTTTTTAAAAATTCAGATGCATGTTAGTACCTGCAACATAAATCTTTGATATACTGCAAGAAATTTCTGGAGATTGCCCTGGCAACATACAGAGAGCAAATGACAGTCCCTTGTGCCTGCTGTTTAATGTGAACAGTTCAAGAGGGTAAGGCCATTTAGACTTCATTGAAAGGATGAAAACTGATTCTGTTTGTTCCGTGTGCTTTTATAGTATGTGGTGTATGCTTGCTCCCTAATAAAGGGGTTAGTTTTTCAAATGAGTAACTTTTTACAAAGTATTTATGGCACATGTGAAAATGATGACAAACTACAGGCAGTTAGGGGACTGATCTGGCTCACTTAATCGCAAAAAACTTTTGATGATTCTGTGAACCTCCAATGTATGTGGCACATTTTGAGGTTTTTATTCCTGACCCTTACCATTGACTCTCTTCCTGCCAGCTGCAGGGGTCTGCTGTTCTCAGAGCATGAATTCAGCTTCTCTTGCTCACAGAGTCACGGGGTAACTCTGTGGTCCAGTGCTCCCAGTCAGCAGCAGTCAGCAGAAATGGCTAATGTGGTTGGATTGCTCAGCGCTACATCCGAACGGACCTTGTTTGTTTTGTTAAATATGGCTGCAACAGGGCTCATGTTACATGGCAGCACTAGTAGCCTCGGTTTGCGCGACTTAAACTTGTTCTTATTTTTTTTTTTAAATTCAGCTCAGGACAGTAAAAGGGATCATTAGTGGGAGAGTGGCCAGTGAGACATGTATGGTGGAGACAGACAATAATTTAACTAATGTTGAACTTAGAGACAGATCTATATCTATCTAAATCTGTATCTAAGTTTATATATATATATATATATATATATAAATTATTTTCACAAGGGGAACAAAGGTCTTTTTTTGATACCTCTTATTTTGATAGATTCTACTTTGCTTCATCATACTGATCGCATCACTGAAGGACTCACAGTATACAGTTGTCCAGCTGACACTGAAGCAAGAACATTTTACAGGGAATTTTACTCTTTCCTAAGAAAATGGTGAGGCAGGCAAGTACGTTTTAAAAAACCCAGCAGATTGTACTGCTTTGCTCTATTAAGTCCCTCAACTTCTGCCAGAATGTCTGTGAGGAGCAGCAAAACTTTTATTTGAAGTATAGTAGTGAAATGAGGGTGCCGAAATGGAAACTTCATGCTTTTATTTTCCACGTCACCAATTCGGTGCCTGACCTTTGACAAATCCCGTAACTGCTGTACAACTCAATTTTCCTTCCAGTGGCCTTGCCTTTCACCTTCATTAATTCCTGAAAGGCTGTTAATGCTTCAGAATCTTTGTCTGAAAGGTTTTAAGAAATGTGGAGCATTGTAGTAGGAAATAATAATAATAAATATATAGTTCATGCTTATATATTTGTTTTTTATTTCTTGCTTTCTATCTGAACCTAAACTAAAGCATTTTCATATTTTTCCCTCTTCTCTTTTCCTTTCTCCTGGAGATCTGTCTTGCTGCCTATCATCTAAAATGCCACTATCTCTATTGCTCTTAGAAATAAAGCATGCATTCGACATTTATTCTACAATTTCTCATGTAGTCCTATATGGAATTTACCTGATAGATAGATACATTTGCTAAACAGTGTGCAGTATTATCATTTGCCACAACACAGTTAGCATCCATCTGGGGGCAATCATTTTTTTGCTTATATCCAAATAATAATTTATGTATATAATAGCTTTGCAATTATTTGAAGCAGAATATGGTAGTGGAAATACTCTTGGAATTCAACTAGAGCACAAAAAGTTATTTCTGTGTTGCGTCCCGTGCGTGAATAAAAATTCCCCATATTGATGCTCTACTCTTATAAAACTGGAATTGGAAAGAACTGCTCTATGTTCTGTATTGCGAAGTTGATGTTTCTTGATGTTACTCTGTCTGTGGCTGTAGTTCTGGCATCCAGGGTAGCAGAGACCCAGAGGAAAGTGTGATAAAATCATAGTTTCTGTCCTCAGCATGTTTTCAAAGAAGTTTTTCTCTTAGGCATTCAATTCCTAATTATTTAGACTTTTTTTACAACTTCTAAAAAGTTTACTTGCGAATGGAAAAATCTATAAATTCCAGGGAAATGTTGTAAAGTGGGTTTTCTGCTAACTGAACAAAGGACTGGTTTGTGTTAAACTATTCAGGTGAAATGAATGTTATTTGTTCCCTTTTTGATAACGGACAAAGCAAGCTATTTTTTTTTAAATCTATTTTGTATATTTATTTGTAAACAGTGCTAGAGGCTCTATGTCTCTTCTGTGTAATACAATGGTCCGTAATACAAATAATATACAGATACTATCCATCCATATGAAAACCATTGAGTATCTTGGAAGTCTTTATAGTGACCTAAGACATGGAGTGGGTTATCCAAAAGTATCAGTAAAGCGCTCTCGGAAATCGAATTGAACCATAATCACGTTTTTCCAGATACTTGTCTATAAAAACTTTGCCTGCACACACATAAGTAAGAGCTTACCAACCCAAACTTGACAGTCGTCTCTCCAACCATGTAAAGTACATATTGTGCTTTTGGAGAATTTTGCATGTATGAATCTGGTTGTGTGTTTAGAAGTGCGAGAAGTGGTGCAGGTGGCTCTCAGATTTCACTTGCTTTTTTCAGATAGTAGGGAGAAGGCCATCACGTAAAAGATTAGGTATATATTCTCTCAGAAATCCAGATGAATACATTATTTTTGCATGTGTAGCTATCAGAATATGATGGAACTCTTGTCCTCTTATCACCACCGATCTGGAGCGTTCAAAATGCCGTTTTTTCTAGAATGCCATGACAGGCCTTAAGTGTAAATGGGACTTGCCTCTTCACTCCCTTTTCATAGCATGCATCTGACATAGGAAATTTTGCATTAATTGTTACTGTTAGATCACTATTACTTTTGTAAATGCAGTGTGTGAGGTGTTGGCTTGCCTGGTTGTAAGTTGAATTATGCCTGAATTCTGCACGTAGTCAGGAAACAATAAATGAAGAGGCCACAAGCACAAGCAAAAATACATTTTGTCACTTTCTGAAAGTTTTTTTTTTAAGCATGAAGTAGCACAAGAAAAGATTGTGATAGTGTAGGAAGAGAAAACTGCGAGAAAAAAAGAAAACAAAAAGTGAATGAAGTGTAAAATATGACTGTAATGAAAATTTGCTTTCTTTAGATGTACATTTGCTTTGAAATCCATGCTGGGTCTCCTAGTACCTGCTGAGCTTAGCTTTAAGCCCCGAAGCTATGATTTAAAATAATATATATTTGCTCTTTCATCTCTGTACTCTATTGTATCAATTTCCATGAAAACACCTGGAAGGATTCTTAGAGCTCGTCATGAACTCTGACTCTAGAGATTTTCATCTTTAGTTCCTGCTGTGAACTGATACTACACATGCCACGATCTGTCTGTGGTTTCTTTCTAATCTTTGGTATAAAATGTAACATATATCACAGGAACCAGTGCAAACACATTCACCTGGCTAGCAGCCTTCTACAAATTTGTTTCTTTTTGAGATTGCAATCTGAGCTCATTTTTACTTAGAAAACTGATATACAATGCTGATCTCAATAAACTTGGAATTTCTAAAGCCAGAAAGTTTAGGCATGTTAATCCATCCAAAGTTTGAGTGCCTAATTTCCAAAAATATTTAAGGCTTTAAGGTATCTCTTTTTCTTCCTGCTCTTCCTTATTTTTCTAATGATTATTGTGGGGGTCTTTGCTCTCCCTGCCAGTGACAAGGACCTCAGGTCCCTCTCTTTATCAGATGCTTGTATTTCTCCATTGCAAGGTCTTAATTGACTGAAAACCCACAAAACCTCCAGAGACTCTTTTATAAGCAAAGGAATATCGATTTCACACTGAATTATATTAGTCACTAATCTACTGTTAATCGAGGGGCAAAGATAAAAGCATCCTTTAGAGAATAAAGAATGGTTACATTATGATGATTTTGCCAAGGATCCTTAGTAAAATGTCTGGTTATCATCCTCAGATGTTATATAATGATATTAGCAGGCAAATGTTTACAATATAACCCCATAGTTTTCAAAAGGTGCTTAAATGACACTTCTTTTCCAGAAGTCTTGAGAAATAGAAAAATTATGCAACATTTCACATTCATCAGCTGAGTCACTGTCCAAAATCAGAACAGAAAGTCTTTAAGATTTAAGTGAAGAGAAGTTTTTCCATAACTGTTATTAAATTTTGTCACATAACTTCCAATTTTTTCCATTTTTTCAGAACTTTTAAAAAAGAATTAAAAAAAAAAAATCCAAATTCAAACTGAGCCGTAGGGTGGCATTATCAGGGAGAGTGACACTATCAGCCATATAAGTCAATCAGCTACCAAAGTAAATTCATGTTGCTAATTTTACAGAGTGAGAGTTGCCTTTGGAACACAAAAGTTAGCCCGGCTTTGTGAAGTTTATGCTCGACTGCCGTCTTTTGTAAGATGTTTTGATGAGATGGGTGCCGAAACATGCAGGAAGAATCTGTAGGACTTTTGAACAATGTTGCCCTCATCAGTGTTTCTCTGTGCGCGAAGATAAGGCCCCTTGGCATTTCCTTCCTTATCCTGCATTAGGAGGAGTGTCACCAGGTCAAGGGAGGTCGTCCTTTCCCTCTGCTCAGCACTGGTGAGACACATCTGGAGTGCTGGGTCCAGTCCTGGGCTCCCCAGTACAGAAGAGAAAGGGACATGCTGGAGACAGGACCACAAAGATGATGAAGGGACTGGAGCACCTGTCATACGAGGAGAGGCTTAGTGAGCTGAGACTGGTCAGCCTCGAGAAGAGAAGGCTCAGGGTGATCTCATCAATGCATATAAATAAATACCTGAAGGAAGGATGTAAAGAAGATGGAGCCAGGCCCTTTTCAGTGGTGCCCAGTGACAGGACCAGAGGCTGTGGGCACAGAGACACATGACATTGCCTCTGAACATCAGGAAACACTTTTGCATTGTAAGGGTGACTGAGCACTGACAATGGTTTCCCAGGGAGGTTGTGGATTCTCCATCCTTGGAAGCCATCTGGACATGGTCTTGGGCAACTGGCTGTAGGTGGCCCTGCTTGAGCAGAGGAGTTTGACAAGATGACCTCCAAATGTCCCATCCAACCTTAACCATTCTGTGATTCTATGATCCGCCTCCAAAATTTGGACTGGAAATGGTGGTGGGAGCTGAGAACGAAGGACTGAAGGACTGTGGCAGAGAGTCAAAAGGGCGTTTGGGCTCTGCACTGCAAGGCAAGGGCAATGGTGTCAGCAGCAGCTGCAGCCTCTTGCTACTGCAAATCCAGCAAGCTCCCACTGTCACCCATTTTCTGCCCCAACAAATCCTATCTAAGCCATGCTGCTGCCCAAAGCTCTTCAGCTTTCAAAAATATAAAAGGGGTCCAGGTATAATTTAACAATATCATCAGTTCATTTGTAATTGGCTTCCAAAAGACACTATGATTAACCATCTTCCACGACAAATAGCCTCTCTTTCCCAACTACAGCTGTTTCCATGGCTGAGCGGCAGAGGGAGGCAGGAAAAGACCCCAAAGGCCTTCTCCATTCCCAGATCTGCCAAATATAAAGGTCTGGGCCCTACATGGGCGGCCACTGCTGGCTTCATCCTTGACTCACAGGAGAAGCTGGCTGTGGCTGTATAGGTGGGAGTTCCCTCAGAGGGTAACAAGCCAGGGCCCAGTTCTTAAATCTGATGCTGCAGGAGATCTGTGTCTGCTCACACCACCCTGTTGGAGGTACCAAAAATGAGCACTGCGATGACTTGTGAACTACCAGTATAATCTGAGCTGGTTTTTTGGTGGCAAATTTTCTCTAGACCTTCCTAAACCCACCTTATTTAACAAGGTAAATATAGCAAAACTGAGGTAAAATTTATTTTATGGGACTTTAAATTAATGTAGTACATCAATCCCTACAAAACGCTGTGTGAGTTTGTTACTTAGGACCTTTTTCAGAATTTTTGCTTTAATCCTGGCAAAACCTTAGCCTTGCTTTTATATAGCTTCATATACCTTAATCAAAACAGAGCATAGTGGCATTCTGGCTATCAGCAGGGTTTGAGGAGTGGGATTTGCTGAGGAGTTTAGTGATATGAGTCCCATTAAGCCAGTTGTCACCACTCCCATAGCCACAAATCCTCAGGTCTGCCTGTAGAGCTAGTGAGTCTCCAGTGAGTTTTGGGGTACTGCAAAGGATATTGTGGTATTACTTTGCACAATAATTAAATGCAAACTGAAAACGAGAAACCTGCCTGTGTTCAGTAATAGTGAGTGTTCAGAGCAATTGGGAGGGGTGGCGTTCTCCTTTCTATCACATATTCTTTGTTAGCAATCCAGGTTCCCTATAACCGAGTATATGAAATGAAAACAGTTCAGTCAAACAGGTAAACACTTTTTACAGTCTCTATCCTAAAGAAAAAAGGACACAAAAGCCCTCAGCCCCTTCAAATGATTTGTAGGGCACTTGGAAGCGCATTGGCAATCAAATAATCTCAGTGTCTCTGCAGCGCACTCTGCCATCTGGGGACAGAGTGTCTGGAAAAAGTAAAAAGCACAAAAATCCATTGTCATTGTGTAATGGGAACAACTTAGTGCCTTTAGACATATAGGGAAAAACAGTGGGTTAAATACCACCGTAAATGCTCATTGTTAAGAACAGTTGAGTCAAGCAATGTAATGATACGACCTCTGCACACAGATTTTAACATTGGGGATCTCTCAGCCCTGGCTATTCCTGCAAATGACTGTTAGCAGCTGTAGCAAACTGCTTAATTCTGGGAACTGCAAGTTACTATTTGGTGTCATGAAGCCTCATGAAGCCCAAGCAGCTGCAGAGAATTACTTAGCCTGGAACCGAGATGTTTCTTCAGGGATTGTGTTAGAATTGTGATTTTTGCAGTTGCAGCCCGGGAAGCCTTCTGGTGCTGTCCTGAGAAGTCATCTTGAGACTCACCTCCAGCAGAACATTGCTTGCTAAAGGTAAAAGCCATTTGTTAGGGTTTTCTGGATGTTACCAGCATGAATGCCTATTAATGGCAGATGCAACAGTTATCTGTGACGTGGCATATTTTCCAGATTTATCTTTGGTCTTTGCACTCATGTTCCTGGAAAGCCTTTCTTTTTGTTTTTTTTTTTTTTTTTAAGTAATTATTTAAAACATGAAGTTAACCACTGGGGAAACGGTGAATTTCTTTCAAAACCTTCAGATCTGTTTATCATTTGGGAAAATGTGCTTTAACTGAAACACATGGAATGCTTTAATCAGACATACAGGTTACTGATCTCAAAGACTGGATGAAAGTTGCTGGCGAAAGGGCAGACTAGATGACCCGCTGGTTCATCCAGGCTTCCCGTTCTGTTAATTTACTAATTGCATCTGTGGGATTAGAAGTGTCTTCAGAGAGTTATGATGTCCAGACTATTTGTTATGCTATTTCAGTAACGTCCCAGCCTAGGGAAAGAAGAAATCCAGCTCACTCGATGTCCTCCAAGCACAGGAATTGCCTGATGACTTTTGGATTAGTTCAGATCATGTAGCGATTTAAAGAACTGATGTGAAGCTCAAACAAAGTTGTTTTTCCTTCAGTCTAGCAACTAGCGATCACACTAGTGGGCCTAATTCTCTGCTCTGTTGTGCTGTAACCCTGCTGGTTTCAATAGAGTCGTGCTGGTGTCGAAATGATTTAAAGGACCAGTGAGTGAAACATAGCAGCTGAAACATATAGACTATTAAAAAAACTTACCACGTCTGGAAAGTTGATTGGCAGCTCTTTCTTTATTAAAAAAATTATTTTATTTTATTTTTAAATTTGTTATTCCAGAACACGGATGCTCATATTTTGGGAGTTACCATAAAAGTTACAGAAACTAAAGTCTGAGCTTTTTTTTTTTTTTTTTTTTCCTTGGGCATCTGTTTATCTTTCCTTCAGTTCATGATTATTCCTTCCTCTCAGGGTATTCTTCGGTGCTTTGTTCAGTACAAGGAGGCTCCTGCCGCTTCCTTTGGGCGATGTCTGGACACTGAAAATGAGCAAAGAGAGTACTTTTCCTACTTTTATTCTGCTTTGTATTGACTTCTCTGATTTGAATGTTTTTCCACATATTGTTTTTCGTCGTCTCACACCCTAACAAGATATTATCATATAAGATAGCACAATCTGTTATGAAATAGGGCTTGCCAGCAGTTTTTATTTGACACTTTAATAATGATCTTTAGGGGAGAAGTGGGAATTACAAAGAACAAAGAATCTCCAGATGTCCTAAAAATGTACAACGTAGGATTTGCAGAATATTTCTCCATTTGAGAGACTTCTAATTTTCGTTTGGAACAGCACGGTCCTGCATTACCCTTGCCTAAATTGAAATGAATACCATTTCATTTACAGATTGCATCTTAGATTAACCCTGGACCCTAAATGTGTCTGGTTTATTACCGAAAGTGCACTCCTCGCTACTTCTGTTATTCTCTGTGGTTCTGTAAACCTACTTTAATAAAAATGCAGTATCTGAACATTATTCTTCATGGAGCTCACCTTCTCCTCAGACAAGGAAAACAATGCCAAGAAACAAACTATAAAATTTTGGCATATGTCTTCTGAATGGCAAGCTAGCTCTCAGCTTCAATATTTTCTGTTATTTGAGTTGTGCTGTACAGAGTCACTTGCTTTAAGCTAATTGCTCCCATGCAAGACTTGTAGGAAATAGAAAAGCAAAGTTCCTGTGGTGAGTTTTTTTGATTTTTCTGGGGGCTGAGCTGAGCCTGAAATAGAAAAATTTCTTCTCTACTCTGGTTTTCATCTTTAGTTCCATGTCTATCTTTTTCTTTTCTCTTTCTTTTTTTTTTTTTTTTTAAAAATCACACAAATAAGATGTATGTGAACCCAGTGTGTTTCTCACCATTATGTCAACTCAGGTGTCACACAAGCCTAACCAGTATAAGAACCACGCTTGACCAGATGCCATAGGGAATATAGGAATAGCAATAAACAATTTCAAGAAACTAATTTATAATTGCAATGTTTTGTTAAAACATAATTGTTTAGACATAGAATCATAGAATGGTTTAGGTTTATCTTAGTTTCCTTTTCTGAACGTCTGCAACTTCTTTTCCTCACTTACATTTGGACTTTTGGTAAAGGTGTTACTCACAATCAGTTCACATCTTTATTTGTTTTAGCGTGCATTACATTCTTTCATTTACAGGGGGAAAACCGATCCTGTAGCTCATCAAGTTGGGCTCCTTAACAGTAGGGAGGATTTCTAATGTGTATTTTACTTAAGTTTTTTAAAGATGTACATATACTTGAACCTTCTAATGCTATTTCTGATAGCTTATCCTGTTTCTGAACTACTCTGTGTAGGGACGTGTTTTATAAATAGTTTATTTCATAATTTTAATCTCTAATTAGGCAGCTATTAGGCCGTGATCTGCATGGAGACACAAGGCTTTGCCTACTGCAGTCACAGATTATGGCAGTCACAACAGTGTAAATTTCTTTTGTTCTAGTTAATGATAATATAATTTTCTAGTTACCCCATAACCTTATGGTCATTCATCTTAACTATTGTTTTTAAGTGTTTCATATAACAAGATTGCAGCCAGGAACCCAACGCTCAGTGTTATAAACTACTATGCTATTAGGAGGCGTAATTTGTAAACTACTTTCTGGAAGCTACCCATCCCCAATGCTGCCTCCAACATTTTCCAGTGCTGCCTCCAACACTGAGCTCTGCTCTGGCGAGATGGGTAACCTGTGGCACGGGCAAATAGTTTAGTTATATACAGTCCTATCAACCTAGAACCAAACTCCTTGTCTTTCTGGAAAAGGAGAAAAAAAGAGAAATTTCAGAACACAGCAGTTTACTTAGATGAAATGGATATGAGTTAGGGTGACCACTTCCTTGGAAAACTGCTCTTGTTCTTGACAAATTCAGGAGGTAATCTGCCTTTTGCTGAAAAAATGCCAATGTAACCTATGTTTAGAAGATAAAAGGGTTGTTTTTTAACTTAGAGGAACTTATGAAATAGCTCATATAATAGAATTTCTTTTGCATCTAAATCTATCTGCTCATAGTTGGATATATCCAAGTAGTTTGTCTTATTATGATTGTATGTATTACATTTATAGAAATGTCTTTCAGCCTGAAGGATCCCAGTGTGCTTATGAATACTTGCATTCGTTGCTGGAATTAATTGTCTTCTCAGAATAAAGCAGGAGGTAAGTCTAACCACAGTCGAAGTGGCAAGACTAGAATTATTATAGACAAGAAAAGAGTGGATTTCTTTTCTTTCCTTGTAGAAATGCAATTTTACTATTATGTGTGTTAAAAAGCACTTTGATGTGCTCTTCTTTATGGGACAAATGTGTGTATATATCCTTGATATGAATCAATTTTATTCGTGGCTCTGTGCTGATTGGAATGAAAGTCTCTGTGGGAGAGGGAAACTGCAGTTATGAAAGGCAGCCATAAGCTTTCTAGAAGCTGCAGTCTTGCTTAACCAGTAATTAGCGGGTAATTTCATGAGTTACTGAGTGAGGCTGATAAGGTGTGGGTTATGCGGGTGGTATAATGATGTCTTCTGGGCTTGTAACCCATACTTCTGTCTGTGAAGCTAACTTTGTATGGGTGTTCTAATATCCAGATGGAGCACATGACTGAGAACTGCTATGTAAGTTTAAAGTAGGAATAGCTTTAAAGAGACAACAGGAAAGAGATTGCAAGTGTGTAAAAAATCTTGGGGGCTTGAAGGCTCCAGACCCTGGAGACCTGGAAATCTGAAGGTGGAGGTGGTGAAAGGTAGCGCAAGGAGGCTGAAGGAACCCTAGGATAGATGGGGAAGTACGAAGCCATTTAGGCTACAGCATATTTCAGATGAAATATAGGTGCAGAAGAGTGTTTTTGAACATCTAACCACTTTTGAAGGATGCCTTGTTCTGCAAGAGGAGGGAGATGAGGATTCTTCTTGAATTCCACCAACCCAGGAGACAAGAGGTGTGGACAGCCTCTCTGCTTCAGGAAGGAAGAAGGTTAAAGGCACCAAAGGAGCAGATTAGAACAAATCTTTTTGCCTCAGATGTGTAATCTCCTATGTTTTGTGTGTCTTAATCAGACTCTGCCCACCATACTGGAAAAATAATATTTTATGGTATATCATAGCTCCTCTGCTGCATGACTTTAATATCCTAAACTTGTGGTTTAGAGAACTGAGTCAGCAACACCCTCAGCTGAGATGAACTTGTGTGTTTACCCTGATAATCAGAAAAAGGGTGTTCTGTCCTTCTGTCCATTCATATAGGAGATGCTGTGAGTCTTGTAAAATTCCCAAGTATGAAGTACAGATCATTCCAGGAAAAAAAACCTACACATCCAGCAGAACAAGTGGAAACTGCTGAAAACATTAGTTTGAAAAAACACTGTTCTACCTCTTCACAAGCATTTAGAAAAAGTTTAAATGATGAATAGGTTCTAAAAAATATTTCCCATGGTTTCTAGATATTCCTTCCCTCGAGGCCCTTATTACAAATTACTGTTGTTGTGTAAACACAATCTTTATTTCTTTGAATGAGTATGTAGAACTTTTCTGTCCTACTCACAGCCTTCCGTATATCAACTATATTTTCATGGAAATGGTTTATCGTTTTTCAAAAAGAAAATTCTGCCTCCAGGGTGCTCAGTATAACCTTATTAATCATTACATGGGTAGATGACTTTATTGAAATATTGGTGCTGCTTGAAACAGATATTCTAATAGGAGGTAATACTATCTGGCTTGAGGCAAGCAAGCCAGAAATATCCTCCATAATTCTTGTTAGTCACTTCCATCATACACTATTCTGGGAGGATCCTTTTCTTTTGGGATGAGAAAGGAAACCATTTCAGAGTAGTACAGCTATGGCACCAGTGCCTCATCTTTTCTGCTCCTCCCAAGCCTCTTCCTGCTGGATTTTGGGCCCCAGGACCCTTAGTTACTAGCAGAGGTGGGCCTGAACCAAAACTCTCAGCATAAAGCTGCTAAGCGTCAAGGAAGCTCTACTGTACCAGGCTTTTGAAGTTCAGGTCTTTGTAGAGTTGTTAAATTTCCTCATTAGCAGCGTGCAATACTTCAGGTAGTAGTAACTGAATTAATTAGGACTAATTTAGCAATTAACTAAAATGTTTCTGTCGCCACATTAATGATTGTCTGTCTTTGCCATTCACTAATAATGGCTATGCTTTTCCTTGGGCTAATGAGTGTTTAAGTGACTGAGAGTCTAAGCGGGTATCCTTCATGATACCACCATTCATAGTGAGCATTTCCAAATGAAGAGAAGGAAATTGCATGTGTAGGTGTGCCTGGCACAACAAAAACAGTTTTTGAGGTCTTAAGAAATCCCGGAAAGTGCTCTCTGCAGTAGGGTTGCCCAGATATTCTGAGATCTTCTGAGGAAAACGAGGCTTTGTTCCCCATGCAGCCTGGGGCAGCAACACACACGTTCAAAGTCTGTAACACAGCCTGTGTATCGGGCTACTGGAGCCCAGAGATTGCTTTTGCCAAACTTCAGGGCTTTCTTTGACAGGGTGCTTTGCTTTGAAGTTACTCATGTTGTATGAGGAGACTTCTGTGTCCCACTGCAGTCAGTGAAGCGCTACAACTTCAAGAAGGACAACAGTGAAGTTTCATTTGTAAAGAAAGTGGGGACAGGAAAAAGATATGTTCTTTTGCCGAACTGTAATGCACTCAATTAACATAAAATAATGTAAATAGGTGTAAGGTAATGTCAATAGGGTTTATGTAAATAGGTGTAAGAGGTAAATGGGGGTGGGGGCACTTTATTTTTGTGGGGAAGGTTCCCGAATTACTTTCCCTCAGTACGTTCAGTGACAGAAAGAAAATTATAGGGAAAGCCAAAAAGAATTTGAATTTTTTGTTCTCGGTGAAAACTTTGAAGATTAAAAGCAAAACTCCAAAGGCTTTCCTGAAAGTTCAGGGTTTAGAAGCGGGCCATTTATCACAGAAGAAGAAATCATGTTTTTGAATGAAACATTGCATCTGGCTTAAAATCATAATGAATGGTGGGGACAAACCACTTGATTCATTAGGTACATAGTTCGCTTAAAAACCTGTCCTGTTCCTGTGTTGCTGACATCAGTGAAAACATTCCCTTTCATGTCAGCAGACCAGGACTGAACTGTAAACCACAGAAATAATTTATTTATTTAGGAGATGCTAAATCTTCAAAACACTGAGCGGGTTCTGTGATATACTGAGTACCCTTGTTTCCCACTAGCTCGTAGGGTTAGCCCCAGCATTATGAAAAACTGAGTGTTATGTGGCCCCTCCATTTAGAATTTGTTGATACTCTCCTTTGTTGCTTATCAGTGTCATTTTTTTCCTGAAATACTTTTGTGCTTTCTCTCACCACCGTTCAAGCACTGGAGGATTTCTGCATAAAATAAGATCAGAAGTCTAAAAGGGACCTCCTGACCCATTGAATTTAGAGCTCACGAGAGCAAAATTTACATGTGGGACAAAGACAGCTTTTGGAAGGTGTCCTATTGCCCCCATTCTCTAGATCAGGGCTGAAATTATGTGTGCTGTTGCAACAGTGTGTTTAACCATGACCCTCAGAAGCTTATCCAGCTTCCTTGTAGTCTGGTTTTGGTCCTACCAACATGGCTGCAGAATCTGCTGGCTGTGGAGTCTGCTGATCTCCAGCCTACCGCTTGTCCTGTTCATCTGCTGTATGTTTGTTCATAATCCATTGTCGTCTGGTTGAATAACTATCCTATCCTTTATGTCTGTCATCATAATAATGTACATTTCAGGCAGCACACATATTGCCTCTCAGCTTTTTCTCTGCTCACCTAAACAAGCTAAAATAATTTATTTCTTTTCTTGTAAACAGAACTGTGTTCAGTACTGTAGATAAAGCCTCGGCGCTGCTATGCGCAACAGCCTTAATACTTCCATATCTTATCTAAAAGTATCTGTTTAGAATAATTTTAAGGACCATGTTAGCATTTTTACGAGCACATCACTTTAGTGATGTTGTTCTCCTTAAAAGGGAACTGCTGCCTTCATTGTAGCCTGCGATGATACAGTTTTAACAGAATTAAGGTTTCATCTACTGCCTTTATGTTATTTTTCATGGTACTGTCATCTCACAACTTGTCTGTTAAATGTTTTGACGTTACCTACTATACCTTGTCATACTTCTGACACAATCACTTATACAGTCTTTAATTCAGGGACCACCTTTGTTGGGCCTTTCAATACTACTGTGGCACTATACAAAAAACCCCAAATAATTTGGCAAGTAAACATGGAACAGAATAACGCAGCTCTTTGCTGCTGTTATTTTTTTATCAGTGTCACAAGCAGAGGACTGGTCTTTGCTAGAATGCAGAAAGCAACGGAAAGAACTCAACAATTTATACATTCTGAGACCTTGACACCACCTGAACTTGCTTTAAAACACATGAAAATATTGCCTAGAGAGGGTGAGAAGTCAATTTTCAGAATAAGGAAAAAATGTGGGAGACCGCAGCTAAGTAAATACATGGAAAGAAAGACTAGACACTAGAGGAATGGACTTAAAAATGTGGAGGTACCTCAAAGGAAACCATAATCAACAAACACAGAGAGACATTGCTGGAAAAACTTTGCAGTTCCACGAAATCTTAACAAGCCAAGCCACAAGTCTATAGTTGTAGCAGCTGTTAATTTCACAGCCATGGAAGACATGGCATTTGAAGATACGCCAACAAAGTACAAAAGTCAAGTGTGTATCTATTTTAATAATATGGGATTTTTTTTTTTTTTTTCTTTTAAAGAGCAATACTTTACTCATTGTGAAATGGTACCTAGGGAAAAATGAATTATCTATTTAGACTTCGGGCATACTGGCAGTAAACTGTGCTTTCTAACTCCTACTGCATAGTGTTATTTTATTAATGAAGTGAACCATGATGACACTTTAAAATTGATTACCTCAGCTAATTTAGCATGCATAACGATTCAAAAATCTTTAATTCAAACAGGCTACAGGCCAGCAAAGAACCGTTCCTACCTGCTGTGTGCTTATTCAGGACACTATTTCAGCAGGTCCTACTGTGACACAGAAGAATATGTTTCTCTTACTCTCACTTGCATTTTCTTGTGTGTCCAGTTGGGGACACACAAGATTTTTATTAGTTCTTCACTTTTTTTTTTTTTTTTAAGGGAATTACTGTGTTGCTTGTCCTGGCTTCCAGTGGATAGAAGACACTTGGTATATGTCCATAGCAGCAACGAAGATTAATCTTAAGGTCCGATTTTACCCCACCACTGATGTACCCTTTCTACTGAAGTATAAAGCCCACTCTTGCACTACGGCCTTTAATCCTTTAAAGGTGCACTAATGACAGTTCCACCGTAACCCGTTCCTGACTTCTGGTCCTTCTGCACTCTGTATTTACTGCCTATTATCCAGAAAAGAGTTAGGAAAATGGAGAAGACTGATTCTTAAAAGAGGTTATCAAGCCAATACAAATAGCCTCTAGAAGGCTGATAGAGGCTTCATGCTAAGATATATATAAAGAAAGTGGTTCTGCCCAGTTCATGGTGACTGGTCAGGGTCAAACCTCAATGTCTGTGGAAGCTTCCCTTGAATTGCTTAGTCCAAAGTCTATGCCTTGCAGTACAGCTTTGCAGCTATTGCAGCTTTTTTGGATTAAACCCAGCACGCACAGTAATGCTGAAGAATATAGAGGCAGTCTGTATTTCTTCATTTCTATGTTAAGACAAAATAGGAACCATTGGTTTTCAGGAGGTGATGCAGAGAATATTAACCTTAAAGGGATCACCGTAATTTGAAAAGCAGAGTATGAAAATTGGGAAAATACATGCTGCGGTACAAACAGTTTCAAGAATATCAAAGTTAGGTCTGCTGCTGAATAAAAGCAATATGCACAGGCTCTTTCATCATCTGATTGCTTAAAAAGGCCATGCTCTGTGGCTGAAAATTAGTAACATACTGAAGCTCTTGAAGCTGATGATACGAGGGAAACTAATTACCTCTGAAACCAATACCAAAATATTTTCAGTTAATATTATCTCCTACTCTACTTCAAAGACTGAACCCCAAACTGACTCATAACTTATAGCAAGGCCATCTCTGTAAAATCTCTCATTTCTGTTGGAGGAAGTACAGCGGACTATATGCACTCTGTCTGAAGTACTTGCCAGCAGATATTGCTGTTCGAGAATAGTATAGGTGTACATGGAGATCAGTCGCCTGACTGACGCCTTTTTGTGTGTACGGGACATTGCTTTGAGGGGTTACCATCCTCCCATGCTGCGTTGCCCTTTTGGAAAGCAATGTGACTCCCAGGCAGGCCCCTCCGGCGTCTCCCTGGAGCAGCTGGTGACATTACCATCGCTGCTGCTGCAGAGGTGTGTGGTTTAGCACTAAACTTGTAGAAGAGTCTCTGTCTGATAGTCCCCACCAGTGCCAGCATCTTCAAGTGCTTTGGTCATCTGCAAAGCAAGTATAAGCCTTTGCATCCAGGGACAGATGTTGTACAGATTTGGAGGACGTGTCCGTAGATGCGGTCTAGAGGGGAAGAGGAGAATCACAGCAGGTACAGGTAATCTGCTGAAGTCTATTTCAGATCTCTAACCAGTCTTTGTATTTCTGAGCTCCTGAAATTTTGAGTCAATCATTCTGGTTTTGATCAGGGTCAGCTTAACTAGTTTCTTTATAGAGCACATATGGACCTGTCACTGGACTATTTAACTGGCACATGTACAGTAATCATTCATCTGGCATACAGCCATTAGCATATAAAACACTAGGTCTGCAAAGTTAAGTTTAATAAGGATATATTAAAAATGTTCAGCAGACTTCTCCACCTTTTTCCAGAAAAACAGTCTGTGGGGTATCAAATTTGCTCATAATTGGGCACAACAAATGAACAACAGCTATCAAAAGCCACTCTGCGACCTGCTGGAGAGGAACGTTTCTTTCTTTACTGATGGGGCAGCTATTTAGTTCTCTTATTTTTTTTTCATGGAGCAGTGAACTGGACTGGCCAAGCTTCACACCCACATTAGTTTCATTTCTGTGTATGCCACATGTGACTGGTCATAACTAAAACACAATCACATTCCTTGTTCCAAGGCTCCTGCTGGCACGAAACTTCTGCAGTTTTGCGTGGGTTTAACATAAAGACATGGGGTTTGCCTTCCAGATGCATTACCTGGATACTTTTGTAATATTTGGCAACCTCCAGAGGTGCGATGTTCCATTTTCCCCTGGTATTTAATGGCTCCTGGAGAGGTCTTCTCCCATCGTTGTTAGCATTGTCATACAGGCTCCTTGTGTTTCAGTAGAACTGTCATTATTTAGCACAGCAAAGAGATGCTTGATGTTTCCATTTCTTTCTTATACACTCAAGTAATCACAAGCTATATGTGTGGCAAGAAGACTAGAAAAGTATAGTACGTGAAGCTGAATTGCATATTGAATGCAGCCTGGTTTTACTCATCTCAGGTAAAATGTTTTGATTTTTAAATTTTCCAGTAGTAGCAATTTGTGCTTAAGGTTCAATAATGTAGGTAATTTTAAAAAGCTTTTACAAGCACTTATTTTGGCAAGACTTTATGTGCAGAAATTGTTAATAAAATTTCAGTAGCCTTAATCAACCCCATATACAATGTAATGGTGAAAAATAGCATGGGAAAAATGTTCATACAAAAATGTTTTATCAGGCAGACTTTCTTCAAATAAAACAAACCTCTGACGGCAGAGAAATGTCAGATCTTTCTTTACAAGTGTGGTGAGCAAACTCAGTTCAAAATGCAATCTTGTGCTCATTTCTAGGTACTCAAATGTTTGCATAGTTGGAGAAAGATTAGGGACAAAAGCAAAGTGTTTTTAGTTTTGAATCGTTCAGAAAAAAAAGTTATATCACTTTTGCAGCACTACCTCGCAACCACTTAATTAATGCATGATTGAAGATCTACTACAAAGGGTAATCATTCAAATGCGGTAAGTAGCTCTTTTTGTATGAGCTGTTCCTGCATTTCTTTTATGCTTTGATGAACAGTGGAACTGTTGACATTTAAAGTGTCCTTATTGCCATCAGATTTAGTATAAGTAGAAATAAATAAAACCCTTTTACCCTTGGACTTGTTTTTTTCGGGTTCTCTACAAATTCAGACAGACAGTAGGCTACATTTTTGAGGTTTTATCTGTAAACATAACAGCTATACACTGACTTGTTGAAAACCAGCACCGTCTCTCCCCAGAATGAAACAAAATGAAGTTGAGACTCTGGAGACTGTTTAATATGTCTGAGAGTTAAATTTGCACATAAGCAAAAAGTATACTGACAAAATATTGTTTATTTCTGATAGCAGTTGTTTCTAACACCTGGATGATTTTACATTTTAAAGATAACTGTGCAATCGTACTGCAGAAAGGTCTGGAGTACTGAAGTCCCATCACGTAACATTGAAATATGTAGGTAATGCAGTGCATGAAAAAAAATCTGACAGGTCTATTTTGCAATTAAGCTGGGCGGGGAAAAAATTGGACAAGATGGTAAGATGCTACACAAAAGAGGGACTACTTGGTTTTCAATAATTAACCCTTGACAAAACTAGAATTTGCCAAGTAAAATACTTACCCAGCTAAAATATGTGTCTAGGGAGAGTGCATTCCTCTGGCAGTATGAGATTTCAGATTTTATATGAGCCTGGGAAAGTTTGGTAGATGCAGGTGTATTCTCTTGACCATTTAATAGAAGGTCAATGAAGCTAAGAATGGGTCTAGATTATGTTTGTGTCGCTCTGATCACAAAGTTCGGTTCAGCCTCAGGTGGAGTGCAGCCAAGCGAAGTGCCCTAACTACTGCTCAGACGAAACCCGTCGGGCAAAACACCGGTGCTGTGAGCACAGATGACTTGGACAGTGTTTTGCCACCTGTGTTATCAGTTTAAGGGAGAAATTGTTGAAGGCACACCTAGTGATTGGCAAGGTGATGCAGAAAATGTATTTAGAAGAAAACACGAAGGTCACTCAGGGAAAGAAAAATCTGAGAAGGTTCAAAGATATTTCCTGCTGACTTCAGTGAACAGTGACATTGAGAAAGCTGTTAAGCCTTGTCAGAAATACTGCAAATACTGGCTGAGTTGAGCCAAACTGCTCATATTAACCTATAAAAAGCTGTTCTCTTGGAGCAAGTGTGCATATCTTTGTTGTGTTAGCTGGAAAAATGTGCGTAGTAGTTCTGAATTATTTTGTTTTGGTACTATACGCTAATCTCACCATGTTGGATTGTACATATCAAATGATTTTTGCAAATTGTATTATGCTTGAGATGGCAGACACTGAAAATGGGATGTAGATTCATAGGCATGTTTGCAGTCAAGTGTGAATAAAACAGCTAATCCTAGAAAAAAAAGCCAAAATAAACCATCATTTTAACATCCGTGAAATCACTATCTGGCCACTACCTCATATTATAAAATTTTGAAATAGCGATATTGAGATGTGGTCTATCGCCTATTATTGACAGCCAGTTTGACTGAAAACAATCGAACACTGAAGCTGTGAAACATTGAACAACTTAGAACACCCAGAGCAGGGCTAGTAGCCCTGCCCTAACGTGGCTGTATTATTTCTGAAACAGATTAGTTGGTTTGTACGGGTATCTCTGCATGACATGGTCTTTGGCCGGAAAAGTTACTCAGAAATTACAGTAACTCTGGTTTGAACAAGAGGGACAAAACAAGAGGGAAATAGTTCATTTAATAAATGCTTTTTTTTTTTTTTTTCAAACAATACAGCATTTTTCCTTCAGCTGCTTCTTCTGCATGCCAAGAGGCTTCTTTCAGAGAGAGGGAGAAGAAAAGTACAGAACGGACACAAAGCATGTGAACGCAGCAGGTCCCTCCAGCGTTTTGTGCAGCGCTCAAAGTACAAAGAAAACACAAAGTGATGAAGAAACAGGGTCTGACTGTCCCAGCTTTTCATTCCTGAATTTAAAACAAGAACCTGGGGCAAAAGATTAGGAAAGAAGGTCAGCTGGAGAGTTGGGGGGAGCAGAAGGGCTGGTGGTTTTAAAGACATCTCACTTATCCAAAACCAGCCGAACAAATTACTGCGTGCCTCTGACTGAGCAGCAGATTATAGCGGCTGGAGCTGGATCTCTGAGCACAGCTGAAGTGGTGCTTGCTTTTCGGAGCCAACAAAACGCTCATTTGCTTGTTCACATTTGTGAGAGGGGAGCTGAGCTGGCGCGATCGCTGCTGGAGAGGAAGGGAGAGCGGAGCGGACGAGGGGGAGGGAAACCAGGGTCTTCTGCAAAGGGATGTCGGTTGGATGGGCTGAAGGCGCTGAGTCAGCATTATTCGTGCCGTCTTCCGCTCCATAAAGGTGACACATATTCCAGCCAAGCTGCAGTTTGGCTAACACATCCTTCTTTGCAGATAATGCTCAAGTGAAAAACAAACTTGAAAATTGCTATTATACTTTGCTCTTTTTTAAAAAATACCAAAAAACCCCAAAAAAACAAAACAACAGAAGCCAACAAACCAACCTGAGGCAAGATGCTGACTGCTGACAGATTAGAGAAGCATTTTTTTCTGACACTGAAGAGAAATCCATTTGGCTGAGTACACTGGGGAGAGTATGCCTATTCTTAGAAATTATTACCCTAATATCATTGCTAAGTATTTTAAAACGATGTATTATGTGCTAAATACAGGCCGTGAGCTCAGTGGTGCCTCGAAAGGGAGGAGTATACAGATTTTATCCTGGAGTTTACCGTCTAAAACTTTATTGTTGCAAGACACAAAGCAATAGGAAAGATCACAGATTTTCAGGCTTCACTCTACGACATCAAATTACTCCAACTCAGGGCAGCGCTGCAGTCCACTGAAACCAGTAAGAGTCTTTCTGCTCCATCTGTTTTCCTGGGATGGGACCCAGGGGACGTCCGAAGGGACGTAGACTTCTGGGGCCACTGCTCACCTGGGTGGCTTCCTGCCTCCTCGCTTGGCTCCTCGCCTCTCATGGCTCCGGCTCTGCGGCAGCGCTGCAGAGAATCAGGCCAGCTCTGCCCGGTGCTGGTGAGGGTTCGGGAATTTCTCTGTCTAGGGGAAGAATGTTGTTATGTCTAACGTTTAATGCAGTGCTGGCACTGGGAGGCTGCAGGCAGATTTGTTTATTTGACAGGCTCTGCTAACTTGAATTTCTAAGGGTAAAAAGCTTCCATAGGAACAGATCGACTGGATGCATCATTCAGCAATCAGCCGGAGCCAACAGGGCCGATAAGCTGTGCCTGGCCGGCGTCTCTGCTCCAGCTTCATAGCGGTGTGGCATGGGTCTAACACAGCCACCAGATTCAGTCCGTTCCTGCAAAAGGCTCGAAAGGGCACAGTTTTTTGCACCGCAGGTGATTTCTCTCTTTCAGAATTATATTGATAAGGCTTGAGCCTTCATGGAATCAAAAATGCCAGTAGCCTCCATGATTAACTTTCATATTATTTTTATATTACGTGAAAAAAAGTTCTTGTTTCTTCCAGTTGTGGAGTGATACGGGTTAAATTATATCTTAAAGTGAAGAAGTGCTTGCAGATATTGTTGATGACTCAGATAGTTTATAAGACAGATTGTTGTTTGAAGAGCAGCATGTGCTTGTTCAGAGGACACCCTCAGTGCCATCAAACATAACTAACACTGACCAAAAAAGGTATTTCATCTTGAATTTGAGAAAGCATAAACATTTGAATCAAAGCAAAAACATAACTGCAATTTCAAAAGGCCCGTGGAACAACAGCAAGAACCATCATATCTGTTATTGAAACTTTATAAAACACCTTTAGTATAATAAATATCCATCCTATTTGTTGAAATGAACTACATGGGCTATGTCTGTACTAAGGCCAAAAGGGAGAGCTGTTGATCTTTGAGGTAACTGTTACCAAAACTTCTTAAGAAGTAGAGGAAAGTTCATCCCAGGCAGGACTGCTCCTCCAAATCACATCATACAGATATTACAAATTACTTATGGCGTTAGCAGACACCGAAAAGGCAGAGCTGAAGCCTGGGGCTGGGAACAGGCACTGGGATGAGGATACCAGAAAGCGGGATGTAAAGGGCCAGACAGTAAGGACCTATGCTGAGCAGAGAGAAACAGGGCCCAAGGCGAGAAATCAAAGCAGCGAGCTCCAGAAACTCCTGAAAAGTCTTTTTGCAAGACACCCTCCTGCTCTCCAACTGGTGATTTTGGAAGTGAGGAAGGAAGGCCTTACTGTCCCACTTGCCCCTAGGCTGCTCATGGACTCCTGGCAATATCCAAATTTTGCCTATCGTCTATGTTGAAAGCTATGAACTGTAAAAAAATAAGTTGGTCTGGGTCTGTATTTACAAGAAGTTTAATGAACTGTCAGTGAACCTGGCCTGTACATTGAGCTTGCTGCAGCGCTCAAGCCCAGTTTCCGTGTAATAAAACTGTGTGCGACTCCATGTATGCTTAGATATGTGAAAATACTTTGCAGATAAACATGTACACGAAGATAAACACATACAGACAAAATTCTGTGCAAAACAGAACATGTTGTATATAGTAGGGGTTTGATCTACGCTAAGTACGTTCTGTTGTATATATGCTTCCTATGCTTAAATGAAAATAACGGTATTGAGGAATTTTAAGAATTGGTGTCAGTTTCATCTCCTCAAGTTTCCTGCAACATTTAAAATTGTAGCTGGAATCTTGTGCTTCCTATGCTAAATTTAATTTGGAACACAGGCTAGTGGAAATACAGTTAATTTAAGCCAAAGATTGTGAGGATTTTGTGATATCTAAACAATAGAAAGGGTTGAAGTTTTAGGTATTTAGTCTCTGAGGCAGCACGTAAGCTATTTGCTCCTATTATGTGATTGTCACCCTTCTCATTAACAGCAAATTACTTTATTAGTTTGTTTAAGAATTTCAATGTTAAACCTTCCAAAATGACGCCTGCTACTAGCGACTTGTCACAGAAATTCAACAAAGTAAAACAAACTTTGTAGTTTTCCATATCAGATACTACTGAAGGTTAGTCATCTAATGTGATTCATGCAGAATATACTGTGTATGGTGAAGTCCCAGAGTCCTCAAAAAGAAAAAAAAAATAAATAGAAAAATCAGCATGCCTTTAGGAAGATGTACAGCTCCCATCTAGCATTGGACTTTTCTCCCTTCCTTTCAGGAATAAAAGCAGCAACTTTGCTGCTTGTCATGTTTAAGTTATCTGACTCTAAACTGCTACTAATGTCTGCTTTTTTACAGGGTACAATCTCTCAGCTTTTCCTCTCACTTTTATTGATTAGCTCTCAGATTTATTGCAAACTTGTGTCTGTCTCTTGTTTTTGTGGCATTGCTGTAGGATAACCACTTGGGCAGAAGCACACAGCTCAAAAGACTGATGAAGCACTATGTTCATCAGATCCTCTGGGGTATGGGGACTCTGAAAAAGTAAATGGTTCTGTTTTTTTTTTATAGGCAGATATTGGCTTATGGGTTTTAGTACTTTATTTAGATTTAAATCAGAGATTCCCTTTCCGTAAGTGTTCCAAGGCACATTCAATTCAAAAGGAGAAGTCTTTTGACAGCAAGGGGCCCTGAGCTAACTTTTATAATGCATTTCTTTTCATTTTTTATTTTCATTTTTATTTTTTCCCAAAGGTATGAAAAGGTACACCAATGTAAAAGACATAGTAATCTAATAAGATGTGATGTCAAAAGCACCTATTTTTTATATAAAGTCTCACTGAATTTGATCCTCATTTAAATCAGAGCAAAATTAAACCCATTTTTGGATGGATGTACAGAAGAATTCCAATGCTAGAACTGCTGAGATATTTAGGCAGGACAATTGAATTATATGAGGTTGGAATTTGCACATTTGTTTAGACTAGCATTTTTGCTTATCAAGGGTACCATTCACTTCCTAGTTCCTTTACTTCATGATTAACTCCTCAGGTTGGGCTTTTGACCTAGAAATCATAATTCCATTGCCTTTAATGATCTGCAGCTCAGCACTTGAAGTTCATGGTACATAACTCATAAGACAGATAAGCAGATTGTAAAAGCATTTTTTTAAATGCTATTGGTTATCTCATAGCAAATTTCCATTTAGAGAGAGTCACGCAATTCTGTTATCCTTTCTCATTTCATTTGTGGACCAGGTAGAACTCACACAAAATTAAAGGCATGCTCACGCATGAGTTAAGCAATAGCAAGGCAGCAGTTGTGAAATATATCTAAAACATCAAAAGATAAGGTCCTAGATGAAGATGAACTTGTTCCCTAAAAAACATGTATTCCTGAAGTGGTTTAGGCTGACATATTGAGTTTGTCCAGGCTCCAATGTCCAAATCAGTAGCAGGAATGGAGACTGCGCCCAGGCTAGGAAATGATGCTAGAAGGGTTGGTGTGCCTGCCTACAAAGCCAGCGCTGACACTGGTGCCTTGAGGTAATAAGGAAGGACTGGAGCTTGTACAGAGGTACAATAATTCGTTTCTTTGCCTTAGTGTTTATTATAAAAATGTGCAAGTTCAAGCTGGAGACTTGGCACGCTCCATGTTAACAATATAACAACTTCCACTATTGTTTTACAACAATAAACACTTCCGATAGTAAAAAGCCATGTTTCACCAAGAGATTCCATGCAGTATGACCCCATGCATTGCAATATTTCTTGAGAGAAGCATCACACACAGCATCCTGGCTATTGCTGCACTGATTGTCTCCATAAAAAGCATGCAGGTCGGATGAGTAAAAGTGAGAACTCTGCAATTTATTTAGAAGAGCTTTACCATCTGGTTCATTTTGATTTAAGGGAAAAAAACCCAAGAAACCATACTTCCTCTCTCATTTCATTAACAATCTGATTAATCTGATTTTTCACACTGTAATAAAAGTGAGTTATGCCATTCACTGACAGCAAAGTTGATTTCCTTCTGCTGGACATGTCCTGCTTTGGACTGTGTATTTACCACCCCAGCTGTGCAATAGAAGACATTAGCCGATGTCTCCAACAGAGGATGCAGTAAGTGTGGACAGAAAGGAGGGAAGAGGTAAAAAGGAGAAAGAGAGGGTATAACAAACACTGTTTTACCAAATGCATTTCAGAAGGTTCTGTGACGGAGACGTGGGTTAAATGGCAACTGGTCTTCATTTTAACTTGTGGTTGGGGGTGAAAGTGGATTTTTTTTGAGTCATGCTGTGTTTTGTGTTTCTGTCTGTCATTATATTAATATTTATTGATTTTAATTTCCTTCTTTCTAGAGCTAGCAGAGCTTTCCAGAGCTTCCCCTTGCCTGCTTGCCTCATACAGCTGTCTCTTTATGGATGGCCTGCTTCTCCCCTTTGGTTTAGTGTGTGCTCTTAGAAAAGATTGAATAAATGCAGCTTTGTACATCTTTTCTTGTCCTCCTCCTAGAAGCAATTATGTCCAAAAGCTTGGCAGCAGAAGTCCAAGGATAAATCACCTTGTTTACCAGGGCTTCCTAGCAGTAGCTGCCTACTAATGGCCAACTTGATAGAACCGTTAACAGACAAACCCCGTGTATTACCAGGCATTCAGGACAACCTTTTCATCAGAAATGGTGCAGACCGCATTTTATTGTAAAATGTCTATGTTTTTCATGGAACAGGTACAACATTGCAAACAACTGGTGTTCCACTTTCTAATAAAAAATTGTCTTTGGCATCAAAATCAGAGTGCAGTAGCTATTCTTATTAACCAGCTTCTTGCAGCCTAACAGAGTTGCCACAAGTGACATCAAACTCAGTAGAACCAGGAAACTTGTGTCAAGAAAAAAATGAATCCATTCTAAAATAACAGATATCATAACTTTGTCATTGAAATGTCAAAATATTTGAACTAAGAAAATGTAAATATTAACAGATTAAACTAACCTGCCAAATCACAGTTTGCCAGTGTTCCAAGTAGACAGACGGTGAGTTTCACCAAACAGACGCTGGAATTAAGGAGGTCTTTGTTGTTAAAATCACAGTTGTGTGCTATGTATAATCAGTTTCCGATCATATTTCATTTCACTAAAGTACCAGGAAAACTTCTGTCAGCTTTAAGATTATTCTGCAGAATTTATACACATGGAAATTTATTCTTAAATAACTATTCTTGATTAATTATTTTCAATTAGCTTCCTGCGTAGATGCTGCTATATGAAATAAGTGTGTCTAATTTTGAATGTGGTAGCCCAGATTAACATTCCAGGTAGGCAAAAGCATACTTTCTAAGTTGCAACACTTAAAAGTAAATTTGATGCCAAAATCACAAGGTTTGAAGGGGCTGGTAATATATTGTATTAGACCAAGAGACGGAGTTGGAAGAAACAGGAAATCTTTTGGTCACACATGGCTGCCTGTAGATCTCAGCTGCTGGAAAAATTGCATATAGTTGTTTTCCCTACAAACTTCATATTGCTTTTCACCTTAAAATCACAGGCATAAGACCACCGCTACCTTTATTATATCAGTTCCTTCTTCCCTTAATAATGAAAAAATAAATCCATGTTAGCAGACAATGGTGTTCATTAAATGGCATTTGTCCTTTCTTGCTTGTAAATTATGTTTCATTTCCTACGCAACAAGCTTATACCTTTTTATAGGCTAAGAAAAACAGTTGTGCTTAAAAATATGCTTGCTATTATGGCTCAAAGACTCTGATGTTTAGGCTTTGAAACTTTTTGAGTGGGTTACTTGTCCATGGTCACTTACTTTTTTACTTTTATTGTACCTTGTGAGAGCCACGGCAAAAGAATGACTCTAGAGCAGGGGATATAAACCAGATTTAAATACCTAGCATTTTACTTCAGGCATCTGGCTCATCCAGTCTTATTTAAATATAATCAAGAAATTCTTGAAATGCTTTAAAAGTTTATATTTCAGGGGAAAGGCAAAATAAGAATTCCTGTGAAGACAAAACCAACACAACATTGCCCGTATCTGGACATTTTATCTCCTCCCTGCTTCATCTTGCTTTTTCTGCTGCAGAAGGAAATCCACTTGGGGTCATCTTAGACAGGTTCCTACGCCTTAAGCACGACATTGGTCCACTAACCAGAATACTGCTGTATCTGTATTTCTGTGGGCCTTAAAAAGTACTGATCTGGGCAGAAAAGCCAGAGCCAAATTTTGTATATCACAACATTCACAATTCTGTTGTATACACAGGCTTTGCTGAAAACATTTTACTGACTAGACACAAGTAACCCTTCTAGGAAATAACTCCTTTTGGTGATTATTTAGACACTTTACTATTATTTTCTTCTAGTGTCTTTTTGTTTGTTTGTTTGTTTTATTACCTAGTGTATATTGGTATTCGTGATTTGTAATTCTTGTAGTAATCTTTAAGGTAGAAGTATGAGAGAACAGCTGTTGAGGACTAATACCACTTCAGGCCTCCCGTTAATACTCACCAATTTAATAATATGTGTTCTTGCAGCACAGCTGTTGTCACAGCCCCGTGGCTATGCGGCATCCGTCTGCCCTTGGGCAGAGCTCCCTCAGAACGTGGGGGCTTGTGGGAGGGTGGAGAGCCATATAATATCTGCCTGACTCCAGCTCCAGGTGCCAATGCTCAAATGTTGCTCCTGAGTGAATCAAGCTTTATAAAGTAATCTGGATAAATAGTAATGTCCCGTCCAAGCGGGAGTTCAGTTGATGAACACCGTGCTGCTTCTGAGCACCCACTGTGTGACCCCAGTCAATGCAGAAAGTAAGGATTTTCCTGTCTCATTTAGTGGACAAGTGGCCACACACCACTCTGCTGGGAACCTGCTTCTTTGGAGGCAGCAATGAGTATTAAATGAGCCTGGGAGTAAAGAACTGGAAGGCAGATCACAGAGCCTCGTACTCCATCACTCTATCTTGGATCTGGGTCAGCTGCCTACAGTTGGTTTCCGACTGAAAAAAAACATTGGAACTGGAAGGCATCTCTCTTCTGCAGAGATCAAGGCTCTCTTGCAAAACAAATATTTATTTCACTTTCAAATTTGTGATTTAAAATGCCCTAGAAATAACATTCTTAAAACTCTGTCCTGTCCTGTAAAGAAGAAACACAGAACAGGAGCCTTTCGGGAACGCTGATCTGCCAAGATGATAATGAATTTATGTGGCATTATTTAATAGCTACTGCCTAGAAGATTATTATAAGCCATAGATCACAGTTGCAACATCAAACACTCTGGAATGGAAACAAAATTTCCATTTTTTCCCCTCCTGCCTCCAATTGCTTTATTCCATTGGTGCTGTTTCTTAACAGCAGTGTGAAAGCAATGTAGATATTTTGCCTTACAACCATCATATTATGTTCAAGCTTCAACCAGGACACAGCTTTTAAAGATAAGAAAGGTCCAGCCTTCCTCCTCCCGCCCTGGCCCCCTTCTGGTTGCAAAAGTTGATTGACAACTAACCACTGGAAGATCGCCCCAATAATTTGTACCTTAACATTCGATCTGGAAAAGGCTTATTCCGCCCACCAAAGCCTGCCAAAGACAGGATAAGTCTTTAGTACATCTAGCGTGATAATTCAATCCTGTTTTAAATGGCCAAATGAAAAGACTTCTTTATGTGTCTTGGGACACTATTCCCCAGTTTAGCAAGAGTGTTTTCCTGTAATTTTAATTCTGTGTTTTCCAACTGGTGAGCAGATTTAAGTCACTTAAATGTTTGATCCAAGCCAAACAGGCTTTTTCTATAGCCAGTGGATTACCATCCTAAACAAGTATTGAAGATAGATGAGATGAATTGCCTTCTACAAATTCTTTTTGACCTGCCTTGATTACATTGGGAGTTTGGGGGACTGGACTGGAAACCAGACCTGTACAGACCTGAGAGGAATATCCCACCAGAGCAGAGCTCCTGGTCACACGTGGCTCTGTCATGCTGAAGGTTTCTGTCTTGAAGGAACACACCGGCTTCACTGGGAGTTAAGTGTTATAGTTACCATTACCTTATTCTGTTTACTAGTTTCCCTGGTTTTCTCCTGACCTTACTTGACAGTGTGATCATGTTTGGTAACAGACTTTTATAGGTTGCAAGTGAGCAGAAATGACCATTGTGATCTAATCTGATTTCCTTCATAACATGGGCCATAGGACTTTCTGAATTAATTTCTGTTTTAGCCAAAGTGTTTGCAAATGACAGAGATCCAGCTGCTACCTTTGGTAAAGTGTTCCAGTTTATTCTTCTTCTTTAAAATGTATATTTAGCTTCACTTTCTGGCTATATTATGTCACTAGTAGCAGATATATATATATATTTTTCTCTTTTCTTCCAAATTCTTTGTTTCCTCATGCAAAAAAAAAAAATAAAAAAAAATTAGCCACTATACTTATCATGTTTGAATTACAGTGTTTCTGGATATGTAAATATTTACAACCTATACCCTCACTGCTTGCTTTTTTGAATTTTTATAAGTAGATTATTTCTGCCTTTCCACTCCTACTACTGGACTAACTCCTCTGAGCTGTAATGATGCCAGGGAGTTGCAAATCTCTGAAGAAACTTAAACTCATGGAGTTGTCATATCAGAGCAGCCTGTTGTTGGGCCAGATTCCAGGCTCACCTGGTAACCTTGTCTGTGTGGTGAACACTAGCTGTTCAGAGAAATTATTATTACTTTCTGTTCCATTAAGTTTTTGGATGTCTAATTTTAGTTCATTTTTTAACTCTTTTTAGTTCTTGATTGCATACCTTCTGGTATGGAGATCAAGCGGTGTGTTTAGGTTCATGGTGTAGATCGCTGGAAAGCAGAATTCAGGAAGGAATTCCCCATCCAGTGTGAATTAGTCAAAGTTTTGACATTGACTTCATTCCTAGGATCTTTGTGAGCAAGAGCTTGTTATAGGTTCTTCCATTAGAAGTTCTTGCTATTAGTAAACAAAGTCAGAAGTCTGCACCAAAATTAGAATGAAATTCCTGAGTGTCTGTGAAGAGCTTGCTGGAACATGGGGACAAGTTGCCCACAGAAACTGTGGAATCTCCTCCACCTTTGGAGATATTTAACACTGGACCAGAGATGGTACTGAGCAACCTTCTGTGAGTTTGAAGTTGGCCCTACTTTGAGCAGGAAGATGGACCAAAGTCCTTGCTTCCGATGTCCTGTGATTCTATGTTTCTAGTTTTCCATTTTCCATTTTCATCAATGATTTCTAGAACCAAATCTGCTAAGTTTCTGCTATTACTGTCTTTAGATGCTGTAGTCACACAACACTGATAACCTGGAGAAGAACTGAAGCATATGAAGCGCTTACAGTGTCTCATACACCAGATGTGGGAGATTTAACACAGTGTTGTCCCGGAAGCTGTTATTTCTGGGTAAAAGCTCCAGTAAGCCCAACGTGCAGTTTTGTTATTGGCATGTGATGTTAGAAAGACTTAAATTCAGGAAAGAGGGCAGGGCTGTCATTTGCTGCCTTATGATATTCCCAGATTGAAAAGAAAGTCTTGTGAATGTCTGTGGTGATGTGTTCCCATGATTAACAGGCATGTCAAAAATAGTGAGAGGCCTCACTGACATTTGTAAAAGCAGAAATACTCTACTGTTCTCCAATGATGAGAAAGTACAAAGAAATCCAAAATCAGTTCATAAAAGAGACTTAAATTAAATTTCCCAAATTTAGAAGTAAAATAGAGCAGAGCTGTGGTTCATTAAATAAATGAAGAGGATTTATGGGTCAGCCATTTCTATGGATAGGTCTGAGACACTCAGGACCAATGCAGAGTGCTCCAGAAGCGTGCTTTGGGAGAAAAGGAAGCTCAGGACCACTCCAAAAACACCCTGTTAGGCAGTAGTGAGCTTTGAAAAGTGACTGCTAAGCAAAGAAAATCACTGTGGTGTGTTTCCACACTCCCACTCCCCCAGTTCCGAGTTTTCTACAGTTTACATTTACATTTTGCAATGTTGCTTTTTTTCCCTTTGGAGCTTCCCAGTGCTTTGCTGGGCCTGTTCACCTGCCCTGGTGGCCTCCATGATGAAGCCTCATGCTAAAGCAAGTGGAATACTAATTAGCCAACAACTGACATAAAAACCTGACTGGTTCTTCTGTCTAAAAGTAGATGTCTATAGTGATACGTATGGAAGAAAATAAACTATGCCAATGAAACTATCAGATGGTGGAGTCTACATGTCTTTTCAGGCTGCCATAAGGGTGTTCAGGACCCTGCGTGCTGGAAATCAAGTTTCAGAACATTAACTTGCTTAGAAGCTGTTCTGTGATAGATTTGTTTAGTGCCCAGGACTGGAATTTGAGGCAAGATTGCTATCTCTCAGCCCACCATGGAACATCGTGGAAAGACAGAAGACAACCATCGCTACTATCATCACAGGGAGATAAACTTGGAGTTGTACTCCTTGCTGTTAGTCTTTTCAAGAAAATAACTGATTTTATATTCCCCTTTAAACCTTCTCTGATCCTAGGAGAGAGCCAGAAATCACTTCCCAGTAGAAATAACAGCAGAGGAAAGGTATCTTTGAGAAAGGATTGTTTGTTCAGCTTTAAAGTGAATTTTTGTTTTTGTTTCCTCCCAGCCGTGAGGAATGGCTGAGCAGTTTTTTTACCCCGAGGAACATCACCAACGATGGCTTGCAGCAAATATTTTTCATCTGCAAAGGTACTAAAGGTCTCTGAAGGATGAAGGGCAGAGCTACTAATCGGATTTATGTGGGAGGACTATTGTACTTTCTGAGGAGCCTTGATGAAATCAGTAGGGATTTTCATATATTTCTGCTCTTTGGTAGTTTGTGAGTCTCAGTATCAACCACTGGGTAGGGAGTATGTATCATAGTGGTATCTACTGCTTTGCAAACCTGCATATAAACATGAATAAGAAGTTTATGTATATAATGTAGTACTGGAAAGCAGCCTCCTCTGCATTGAAACTAATGACCATCGAGACCAAGACAGAAAAGTAAAAATGAAAATACTCCTCACCCTAGAATAATGCAAACATTGATATTTGCAATCCGTTACTAAATTATCAATATAAGTTACCTCGATGACTCTTTTATGGCTGCATGTGTGGGCAGGGGCTTGCTTTTCAGGTTATTAGAAGATCCTACATTGAATAAGCTATGTGGGATGCAGCTTGCCATGGGAAAAACCCCTATTGATTTTACTGGCCTGAGAATCAATTCTTAAGAATGATATTTATGACTCTACATCAGCTGCTCCCTAAAAATCTACCTATATTGTCTCAAAGTGTGAGACCAAGTCTGCTATTGAGCCCCATTGCTTTCAGGCACCGAGACTGGACAAATCTTTTGCATTGGAACCGAATCTTAATAAAGGCTGCTGCACACCCAAATCTGCAGGTGGCCATGCTTGTCTCCCCAAGTCTTCTGTCAAACATCCCATGATGTTGTAAGACAACATCTGGAAGTTAGCTTGGCCAGGATCCTTCCTCACAGAGCCTGAAATGTCAGGAAGGGTGGGCAGACAGAAGACAGATGCTCTCTTGCTGGCAAACTGGATGTAGAAGGCATGGTTTAGCTTATTTTTGGAACTCTGCTCTTTTATACAGTGTCAACATAGCCTTTGAGTATTTTCTGGCTTCTCTTCATTCATGTGCTGCCTCACATGTCGATTCTCACACACGTTTCTGTCTGCTGTCCTCATTCCTGACTCTTCAGGTCGTTACTTTTACGGATGAATGTTACAGATTTCATCATGCATCATTGGGCTAAAGTCCTGCAGTTAGTTGCAATTGCATTGTGTTGTAATCAATGGTGCTGACAGTATTATAGACTTAAAAAGCAAATCTGAATCCAGGTATTTCAAACCTTTCATTTGTGGTGGGACAGGGCTGGTCACATGCGAGATGCAATGGAGTGCAGGGAGTCAAGGTCAAAATGATAATGCACCGGTGAAATTTAGCATGTCATGACAACAAGTCATAGAACAGAATCAGGCTGATGGAACTTCTTTATAGCCTTTATATTATACATAAGTATATCCTATTCTATCTATCTATATCTATCCGATGTATATCCTACATATTCTTTTTACATACAGAAAATATGCATTATACATACTTAATTGCTAACCTTTAAATTGACTTCAGTATCTCTATAGTTATGAATTAGATTGCTTATTTTGGTTTCTTCCACTTAATCTGGGAGTGTGTCCTTTAATAATAGAGCTTCACTCTTAATGAGTGCAGTCATCCTAAGCTCATGCCAGAAAAAACATTGTACTACAGTGCTCTATCATGTGTTACATTCATTATCTGACTGAAAGGCTGCACTCCTCCATACAATTACATTGAGGTCGAGCATAAAAATGTGTAAATGTGTGTACTTGTAAAAGGAATGTGCTTTGAGGGTTAGATCTCTTTAAACAAAGACAGGAATTATCTCATTTATTTTGCCAAATCTTGATCTCTCTTTAAAACAGGTCAACATCTAGCAGAGGGTATCCATTGCAGCTATCATAATAAACTCTATCTTAAACCAGTGAGGCAGTCTTCAAGGTCTGCTCTGAGTCTGGATAAGAGAATAAGCGGCAGGAGACAACAACGGGCAGCAATGGTTAACTATAAGACAAACAAATTAAAACTATACAGTAGAGGAAGTCATAATATTACAAATCAACTGCAAATGTTCAGTGCATTTTTTAAATATAGAAAATAAATTAGAAAAGCACATTTTGGCTTGTTTTGCTATCCTGAACATTTGTAGTTGATTTCTATGTGTTGAGGTTGTTTTTCATTTAATTGAATAGGATCTGTGTTCTCCTAGGGATGTCCAACATCTTGGCAAGGGCACAAAGGTCTGTGGGGCAGGATGACTGAGGAGCTGAGACTGAGGTTCACTGTATGCACGTGCGTGTTGAAAAACGTGGTGACTGGAAACCATCTGTGCAATGGGATGCCTGTCGCATTGTACAGATGAAGCAAAGACATTTCTCTAAGCCCAGCACCAGGCAAATACGCCTCTGAGGTCCAAGTGCAAAGTCATCAATAATGAAGTAGAGAGCAGTTACTGAATCCAAAGGGATATTTCTCCCTCTAACTGAACTTAATAGCTGTGCACAAGCTGAAGGAAGGGTTTATTTCTTGTTTGCAATTGTCCTGAGTATTCAATTACCTGCCTGTAGGTCTGCAAAGCAGTTGCAATCAAATCTTTCAACTGTCTCACAGAAAGGCAACTGTGTTCATAGCCGAAACTGAATAACCTCTGTTTTGCTAAATTCTGTTCTTATTGATGTCTGGGGCGTTAGTAAGGTTTCTTATGATGTATGTTCAATGAAAGGACTCAGTCCACCTCCCATAGGCTAAATTTATACTAATAAGTTGCACAGTACCAGGGAGGATTCCTGTTTACTGAAACTAGCTCTGCTTTTGGGGTGGGAGGGTTTGTTACTATGGATGGGGACTGTCCTGTGCTGGTTGGCATGGATGCCAGAGAAAGGTCCAAGGCACTTTTGATTCACTAGTACCAACATAAGCAATAGACTTCAATGAAAAAATAAATAAATCTGTCTTCCTTCACACTGAGGACAAACCAGTTCTCGTTCTGGGCAGAAACTAAACAACTCTCATCAAGCTGGTGGTAGGCTTCGTCCCGATATAAACCCCAGGATCTGTTTGCATGTATTTTATCATCCTTCACCATTCAGTAACTATTCCCATGGCATATTTATCTGTGGAATACGGAGGCTATGGCCTTATCACAAGTTGCAAGTATGAGCCCAACCTGCCTGCAGTCCTCGAGGGGATGACAGTTGTGTGGCACTTCACAAAACCCAGCAGCGGACAGCATTTGGGGTTTCTGGGTGTCCCCAGTGATACAGACCTATGGAGGAATGGCTTCCTGCTCCAGCTTCACTCTTCACATGCCGCAACAACAAAAGGTTGCCGGTTTAGGGTTGAGTGGGACTTGCGTGACTTAGATGAGAACTGCCTGGCGTGTTGTGAATTTGTTGAAGTGTGCTTAGAGACATGTTGGCATGTTGAGCTGTTAAATGAAAAATGTGTTTTACTGCCGTGTTGTAGGGGAGCCTTAGAAAAGAGCAGTCAATCTCAATTAATGTGAAAAGAATCTGGCCATGTGTATATTGAAAAAGGTTTGCTTTCTGCCATCAAAATGCTCCCCAGCTGGATGTTGTTAATAAATAATCGTCTGGTTTCACTTACTGCCTTAAAGTTCAAAATATTCACGTTTTATGGGTAGTCAAACAAAGTAGAGAGCAGGAAGATCGGAAGATCTGAGTTACCATTCCTGGATATTGCAAGTCATTTTATATAACCTGATGATACAGAAGATAATTACTATGGTCATACACAAAAGGCTGAAGTTCTCTAGCTGCTGCCTGCACTGGAGGGGCCTCTGTTTAAAATTTTCTTCAAAGGTCCTGGTTTTGGAAGTTGACATTGCGTCTTTGATGAATGTTGCTCGGTGTTTCTTTTCCTAAAATTATCTCTTGTTATAACATAATGATCTGTTTGTTAATCCTTTTATTTAGAAGCCCACCATACTCATGCAAAAGCCCTGTTATATTTTACTTCAGTGTATTTTATTTAGTTGAAGGCTATGTATCATAGCACACCTAATCTCTGTTTCCTTTAACCAGAACAAAATCTAATCAGGAAAAGGGAAGTAATGCAATTAGCATTGGTCCACTTCATTACGTTTTATACATACAAACATACATTGTATTTATTTTCTAGAACCTATTTGTTGTGAAAATTGTTTTCATCACAGTTAGGATATCCAAAGATGCCTAAAGGACTTAGATGCTTAAATACCATTTGCTTTTCTCCATTTGCTTCTGCTTACTGCAGAAGTTTTCCAGTGGAGAAAAGTCTGGGAAGTGTTTAACAGAGGGCTCACCTCAGAAATGTTATGCTCATTTTTGTCTGCTCTTAGATTCCAGGAGTTCAGGACATGGAATGAATTTGCGCTTGGTTGATGTTTCCAAGGTTTTATTCTGAAAGTCTTGAGCAATTCCTCCCTTTTTAGTATGCTGGGACTTCTTTTTGGGGAGCTGGCTTTCTAGACGGCTATTTAAGATTAGTCATAAGAGTCACCCCGAATCCATATTTGCACCTCGGTATCTAAGATGGAAATTAAAAGTCAAAGCCCAGTTTTATCAGCTGAAATCAGAACTCTGAATGGTTTTCATTTCAGCTCCAAGTTTATTTAAATCAGGTCCAGCCTTGGGCATTTGAGTTATAAACACTTCTTCATTTGTAACCTAACTGATATTTCGAGCAGATGAAAAAGTCAGAAATGAAAGACAGGCCTCGGCTTAGCTAAAGGGTCAAGCAAAATGCTTGCCTTTAAGATGGCCCTGCTTGTCTAGTCAAAGCTAAGGCTTTCATGCCGATGTGCCAAAAGAGTATCTGCTACCTTCTGCACAGCTATGGTCTAGTTAGCATACTTGTCTTGCTAACTAAGTAAGCTGAGCTAGGATTCTTCCAGTAAAAGCTGAAAGGATGGTAAGAGAACGAATAAGAGTAAACAGCAGCAATTCCCCCCAGTCCTGCCCGCAAGCCCCCTCCCCTCACCCACAAATCCCTCAGGTCTTTTAAAAACATGTGATGTAATTTCTGATGAAATATTATGTTTGGCTATCAGCTGTCGGTGTAGGTTTTTCCACAGAGTCATCTGGCTCACATGACCTAATTTGAACAATACATTTGAACGCACAGATGTATGAACCTGGATGTTGAAGCAGACAGAAGGCCCTGAAAATGGGGGGCTGAGGACACGGTGACAGCAAAGAGTGTGTCAAAAGAATGGCAGATAGTGATTTGAGGCTTAGATTATTAAAAATTAAGTGTATGTCTTATAATCACTTATCGCTGTACATGGACACAGCAGGTTGTCTCTTACTAGCAGTGACACATTGAAGGTGAAGGATCCTCTTGGAAGTTGCACTGCAGCTCAGAACTGCATTGCACCCCCTGGATGTGACCTAACAGTGAGATTCGTTACAGGCAGCAAACTGCTTGAGCTAATTAATAGAGGTGTACTCTTTGGTGTGTTTATGCAATGATCTGTAGTCTTGAGTCAGACACCTGCTGGAAATGAGACAGTTCACAGAATCATAGAACAGCCCAGCCTGGAAGGGACTTCAAAAGATCACCTGGTACCACCTTTTGTGGGAAAGGAAGCCTAGATAATATTATTTATCACCCTGTCCAGCTGCATCTTGAAAATCTTCAAGTGGTGGAGTCTCCACCAAGTCCCTGGGGAAGTTGTTCTAGTTGACTCATCTGTTTGAAGATGGAGACCACTCAGATGAAGAGGGGAGACTTGATGTTGCTACCACCTCTAAGATGGTTGTCCAGTCATCAGGGCAGTTGGGTAGGACATCAGATCTTCAGACTGACTACTTTCCATGAAAATATAGTAACCTCGGAATAGAAGACCTTTCTGGTGATGGCATTGTACATCTCAGTTGTAGAAGTGTTGCCACTAATTTTTAAGGATCGCATCAGTCTCTGGCAGGGAGATTTTAAGCATGATCTTGTAATGTTGGTAAGGACACCCAAAGGAGAAGGATCATTTTCCTCAAGGTACAGTTCTGATGTGAAACATCCTTGCTTGGGAGTCCCAATCCACATGGGGCACTCGGGTGCAGACTCTGCTGAGCTCTGCCATGGCGCAGCCCTGGATGGAGCTTCTCAGACCCCTGCAGAGCTGGCTGGGGAAGAGGGACTGTGTGTTACCCCCACGGACCAAGGCACCACTTTCTTTCTTAATTTAAATCTTAAACTCTGATGTATCATTTTTGATCAGGCCCACAGAATGTATTAATCTACTGTAAAGAGGTAGCATGCCTATTTTTAAAACACAAAGGTTCAAATAAATATCTTTGGTGAGAGCAATGAAAGATATATATGTTTGTATAGCATATATTTTAACTGTACGTGTAAAATACACGTTTACTGGACTTGGTCTGCAATGGTTTATAACCTTCTAGTAGCAAAGTGTTACTGTTTGGTGGGATTACTCTGCCTGATAACCGAAGATGTGTTTTCAAAACATTAATGAGGAATTTTTCTATTATTTTGGACAAAGAGGTTTGACAGTTCAAGGCAGTAAAAATTCTGTCTTGTAGAAGAGAACATAATTCTGCCTCCGTCAAGAAGCAAGACAAAAATTCATAGCTGATTGCAACAATAAGCTTCCAGATTTTGTAAAAGAGATTTTGTTTTACTAAATATTTATGTCAGAAATATGCAGCTAAAGAACAATTTAAAGAAAGCAGTTCTTGCAGCATTGCTCATCTGTACCAAACAGGAAAGCTTATCTGTGTTACGTTTTTTTTTTTTTCCAAAATTTTCCTACCACAAACATTTAGTGAGTGAAATCAGCTCTGATATTATTTGTGTTCATCCTGACTAATTTAAATAGCTTTAGGGTTGCTTTTTCCTAAAAAAAAGTATTAGAAATGCATAGGACTGTGAGTTAAATATGGGGTCATTTCTTGGTGGTTTAATGTATGAAATGAGCTGGTGGTCTCAGCTCAGTTCCTTGTTAAGAAAAAGTGTTGTCATTGAAAGCCATTAAAAAACTGGCGTCTTTCACAAAGACCGTATTCAATTTTGGAAATTAACAAATGAAAGCCAAAATTATATTTGAATATGCTGATTTTAATCATCCTCTTACATCAATTTCAGTTTGTAACAACCATATGCAGCAGAACATTTGGCTATTTTGAAAATTGTCATTACTGATTTTAATATTATTCTGTTCCAGCTTATCCATAGCCCTGTTGTTATTAAAAGTGTTGCTATAAAAAATGTGGAACAGAAACACATGATATATGACCCTGAATTTAATGGTACACATTTTGAATGGAGACCAGTCACCTCAGTATTTACAAATCAGTCTGAAATAGAAGGATAAGACATTTATAAAACAACTACCAAGCAGATAATTGATTCATAGAAGTTGTGGGCAAGTGACACATACAAAAATTGGAAAAATTGAAATAATTTAGTGTGAATAACTCTCCTACAATAATGTTCAGTAAAACATACAGATATTTTGCATTGAGTGCTCATCTTCTAGACTTGCTGTTGTTTTTCCTTGAAGGTAAGTTTGTAACCTAGCTTCAATAAAAGTAATTTCATTCAAGTAATAAAGTTTGAATTGTATTTTTCATTCAGACTATATTATCTTTTAGATGGTGAGCTGCGGGCAGCCTCTACTAGTAGTCTGCAGCTCTGATGCCGTGTTGTTCTTGACTTAACCAAGGGAAAAGCCCTGCATCACTTTCCTTCATGATCATAGTTGTGTAGCGCTTTGCCTCCGTAAAGTAATGTTGAGAAAAAGATTATGTGTTTTGTGGTTTTGTATCTTCTGCTTTTTGTGAAATTGAATGGCAGGAAAGAGGACCACTGGTGTGAACCTGCAGTAACCAAAGTGAAAGAGAATTGGATCAGGTTTTAGGTGAATTGTCAACTCTTTGCAGACCACAGCAAATGTTCCATGTTTTGCCAGTTCGTGCGCCATGATTTAAAAACTTGTGTTTTAAAGATGTCTTTTGTTTCATAGGACTTCTCAGAATTAATCTGGGTTAGAAATTAAGCGATTTACCATTTTAGTGATTCTTAATCTGCTTTATAAGGAACAGATCCTTGTTATATTCAGGAACATAAGAATAGTCTGGAACACAGGAATATTCAGATATGTTCAGCAGAGTTACACAAAAGATAGCATTTTTAATAGACTTGCCTATGGTGCTGATTAATATCAATCTGCTTATTTTTAATATCAATAAGAAATGACAAACGTGACAGAAACAGACAATAATGGAACGGAACGGAAGCCATTTGAATCTATCTGAAAAAGATTCATAAGTCACAGTTCATGGTGATGCAGGGATTCTGTTACAGGACAGAGAACAAAGCTCCAATCTGATTTATAGACTAAATCTGGTTGAACTGTAAGACACATTTTCTCCTCATGATAATGTACTGAATTTATACCAATAATAATTCCAAACATAACTATTCTGGCTATAGCTAATTTAGTTCATTCAGGTCCAACTGATCTTACTAGTTTTCATCTTCCCAGGACAGGTATCTAACAACACACCTGTGAAAATGTTCTTAACATCTACACTTATTAAAGCAATACATACAAAACCACCTCATATCAGTACATTTTCTCAGCCAGATTTATTTTATGGAAATGAACGGAATTGTATTGTTGCCAAATGCACACTAACTCAAACCAGTACCTGTTCCTATAATTCAACCAGTAAGCCTCCATATATTTTAGACAAGGCGATTTGCCTTTGAGAAGGGCACACTGAGAATAGTGGTAAATCCTTCAGCACGCCATATGATATTGTGCATTTGTACCTTGATCCTTTCCTTGAAAGGCTTTTAAGTCAGTTACGGGCCAAGTGGGCTATGCTAATCAGCTGAGTTTGAAAGGTCACAGATATTAAACTTAGAGTAAATCAAATTTATTTTTAGTTTATAATGACTAACTGATGGGCACACCTGTTCGTTTTTTGATTGAAGCAACAATCTTGGTGTGTTACACCTTTGTTTTTAAAGAAATTTGCTCAGGCAGTTTTTTCTCAAAGCATCCATGCCGTCTTTTTGTGGAAGAATCCTGAGGCATTTCTTGGGCTTCTTCCATGTTTCTAGGTGAGAAAAGTGAAGAAAATCACAGATAGACTCAGACTCTAGAGTTAAGCAAAATAGTAAATGTCCCCAGGGCACAGAGGGAGGCAAGGCTTCCTAGGCCAATGAAGCCAAAATAACCATAATCACAGTCTTCCTGCTTTGTCTATGCTCTTGTGTAGACAGACTTGCTACCTCCCTCTTAGGAGTTGCCTTCAGGCCATAACATGCTGGTTGCTACTAAAACGGTGGTATCCTCTTTTCCCCAGCAGCAGCGGTGGTCATGGATGTCATATGTCCCACGTACCTGGCAAAAGCTGCAGCTCAAACCTGGATCTTTAGTTTTGCTCACAGGAATCTCTTGTATCATGCCCTGTCCTTATTTTTGGACTTCTTACCACCCACAGGCAGTAAAGGGTTCAGGTATGCCAGCCCCTACTTGGCCCTCAGCTGGAAAACCCTTCATGGGCCAGTGGGAAGAGACACACTCATGGGATATCTGGGCCCATGGTCTGTCTGTGGCCAGGGTGGGACCATGCCATGGCGCATATATACCCAGTGTGCACCAGCCTGGGCTCCTGCTGAGACCTCCTCCTGGCCAGCACCTAACAGGTCATCCCCACAGCTGACAGGGATCCCAGCAGTCATGTGTCCCCAGTTCTCCTTTGGGAGTAATGGATGCAGTTCAGGGTGTGGTGTTTGATTGTCCTGTCTGTGCCCATTGGACCCATGTCTGAGCCTTCAGCCCTCACGTTGCTTATTAGTCGTCTTCCTTGTGCTTCTTTCCTCACGAGCTATTTACCAACTGAGGATGGCTAACAGCTGTGGTTAGGGCAGGAAGAAAAGGGGCAGTTGATCTCAGCTCTGAACGCGTGTTGAGCTGGGGCTCCATCCTGATGCCAGACCTTAGGGTGGTGGAGGGCTCCAATGGGATCCCAACTGTGGAGATCTTTCCTTACACAACAGACAAACACAGAACAACCCCCCTAAACCAGTAGTTGCTACCTCTATCCTTCCCATTACATATGGCAGCAATAAGCCTGACTCTTTTGGACTGTATTTCCAGCTACCTCTCCATGTCTGTGCCTTCTCCACTTCTTTCATAGGGCAAGAGTGTGAAGCCTTCAGCTCTCACCTGCGGAAAGGAAAACTACAACTGTAAGAAGTCTTGAATCAGAAGTTGTGACTAGCTGCAATACTTCCCCATAACAGCTAAATACTAGCTGACAGGACAGTCCTGGGTCACACCTCTTAAGAGGTCACACCTCTTTAAGAGCAGGTGTTGCTTCTTTCACCAAGTACCATCTAAAAGAAAATGTTATACTTGATTAATCATGGTTTTATTTTTTTTATGTTCTGCTAACAGCATAGGACAGGCATCACAAAGCTACTTTTCTCAGGTTCTTTGCACTAATCATACACAGAAGTCATGGCATAAAGGTACAGCATTCCTAGGACTCTTTTAAAACCTTATCAAATATCATTAAGTTGAGCTACAGCATATTCCAAATGCTACGTGAATAAGTGGGTGCCTGCTTGTGAACAGAAAGTTGCAAGGATATTGCAGAAGCTGGTAAGTAGGAAACATTTAACATTAGCTGAAAGGCATTGCAATGGCTGGCTCTTCACGAGCTGAGCACGTGATCCCATTTGGATTATATCTGACTGGTAGGTATACAAGTTTGCAGTATGATTTTGAGACATTTTGAAGTAGAAAAAATGGTTTGAAGAGGAGGAAAACCTGTAGATCTGTGAGGGATTTATCTCTGTCAGGAGTTGTTAAAATCTAATGATGTGTTTCTGCAACTCCACCCTCCCAAGGGAAGGAGATTAACCACTGCATTTGAATCAAAGTCTCACCTGTGCACAAGGCCACCATATTCTTCACTCTGCGTTAATCAGTAGAATATAGCCCTGAGCCCCTTCTGTGTGTGTTGCCCCTGGGCAAGCACCACCGGGGAGCCCCAGGGCTGCCCAGGGCAAGATCTCATCCCTAAGCTTTGTCCCCAAGCCCAGATGGTCTCTTTTCCCTGAGACCACCCTGAACACTACCGGTCCCTCACGATCTCAGGAGAAGCCTTTGGTCCCTGAAGCAAATTTTACCATCCCAAAGATGAAGATGAAATCGGTTGAGTTTTGTCAACCCTGAAGAGAAACCATGAGTCGTAAAGCACACTTGGCTTTACACAGGCGTAGACGGCTCAATTCAGAGAGAAGCGTAAGTTCCAGGAGGAAAACATAAAAGTGTAAAAAAGGGGCTAAAAATTTTAATCTATTTAGAGACAGGACAAAAAGTTTGGCTTAATTGGTGAAGCACAGGCATGGTTTGCTATTTTCTCTGAACCAGGGAAGTTTTTGTGCGCCTGTGGTGAAGATAGTAATTTAACAGTGTTCTGTCTTGGCTGAGCGCAGGGAGCTGAACAACTTCTTGAGAAACCGGTTGTGCTTGTGGCACTCAAGTGTTCCTTTCCTTCCCCAAAAACAACTTTTATGTGAAGACTGGGATTTTGAAAACCATGCAGAGCTGGCCTGACTCTCCTCCTAAATGTCACAGGGAGTGCTGGAAGCCGCTGCTTCTGCGGTTAGCCGGCGACATATACAGGCTTTGGAAACTCTGTATAACAGCACAGATTTCCACATGAATCAAAACCAAATGCAGTGTCCTGAGAAAAGTTTCAAAGGTTGGACCGATCTGGTATGTCAGAGCTGAGTGTCACTTAGAGGCAGTAGGTGTAACCTGGTGCAGCCCCTCTCTTCTCCCCAGGAGCAGGGAAGAGCTGGCAGGCTCTTTCGTGCATTGCAGATGAAATCATGACCCCATTGACGTTAATGGGAGTCATGCCACTGGCTGAGACGTAGCCAGGATTTTACCCTCTGTGAGTGTATACAATCCAAAATTGGAGATGCACTGAAGAGCCTCGTCATTTTATTACCCGGAATTCCACGTAATGCCTTTGTCCTGCTTCGTTCTCAGCACATCTTTCCAATCTGCATTTTTCTGTGGCTATTAAAATTTCCTAACATTGCACCACATTGCATCTGTATCCATATCTGTATTTGTATGGGTGTTTTCATAGTCCCCTCTGTCACTTACAGAAAAGGATTTTGTAAATAAATACAAGGATAAGGGATATTTTAGGAAATAGAAGATAAAATATCCTCTTGAAGGATATTTTAATCTTTGGTTGTGGTTCATCTGAAAAGCAGTCAGCCTCAGAAGACCACCCAACATGAATGAAAACAAACATCTAGGAAGAATTCCTTATTCAGCAGGTAGAGAGTCTCAAACTCCTGCTGCATGCGGAAGATACAAAGATGAGTTAGGTCAGGAATCAGGCAGTTTTCTTCTTCCCAAACAGTGACAGTTAAAAAGAGAAACAAAAGAGTAGAGAGCCTTTTCTTCCTGCAGCGTGGTCTCCCCTGTTGAGGAACTACTGTGGAAGAAGATGAATTACAATGAGAAATTATTTTTTTCCTTCTTATTGTTCATTTGCTGCAAAATATTATATGTCATTATAGGAATCTCTCTGATGCTTCAGGGACAAATGTCGCCTATGAGAAATAATTGTTTGGGTGAAGGGAGGGGAGATTCCCTGAGACACACTGAACTTCTCAAGGATAAAGTTGCTTGCAGAGTTCCAGCTCAGGTGAATAAAGTCTGATCTTACTCTACAGAAAGCTGTGGTCATTTTTCAAGATCAAATATTTATATCACAAATACATATATATCACAAGAATATATAGCACCTGGCTGCATATAAACGGATGAACTGCAAAGACCTGTTCACACTCTTGCCAGAGGCAGCATCTGAAGCAACTTATGCTGAAGTGCCTGAGAACATCTGTTGCTGTGCACATCTCATACCTACTCCTATAGAAACTAGGAGATGCAAGGAGACAAAGGCTATTTATTTCTTATTGTTTATTTAATTGGACACAAGGGATGTTCAATGCTTTTCTCTTGCTCTAATTTCACAGTCATAATGACAAACAAATAGAGGAAAATATAGTCTATTGTCCACTTCTTTCCTGAGTTGGAACGTACGAGAAATAATTTAGGTCACGTCTATCTCAAAAGACTACGGGAAAATTGCTACGGGTAATAAACCATGTAATACTAACACCAGTCTTCTAGACTATCAAGGCTCCCTTACTTATGGTTTTAATAGTGTGAGACCAAATACTTCCAGGGGAAAATATAGTGAGTAAATACAATCTGTCGTTCGGAAGGAATCTGAGTAAATTAATTACATGCAGAAATGGTTTAGAAATGCTTGTTAATAATTTCAGTGCATTACTCAAAGGTATAATAATATTTGAAAGATATTGAAAATAGCTTTAGTAAAGTAATAGAATGTGTCTCAGTGCTGTTCATATGCATATTTATTGAATAGTCCTAACTGAAAATGAATTCTCAGAGTGGAGGGGGAAAAAGAGAAAAGGTTAACACTAGGAAATGTTAAAGTGTGTTGGCTGAATATCCTGAATAAGAATAATCTTCCTTAGGGGCACCGCAGGTTCCTTGTTCTCTTCTTATCCTCCCTACTTGCTGCAATGACCTAAAACACCGGGGTCAAAAAGGTCCCTCAGCCACTTTCTTTCCTGATGCCTTTATTGCACCCTGGCATTTGAAGCATTAATGATTGTTCAAAGCACCCTGAAGAAAGCTACAGTTAGCCTATAGATCAAGTCACATACCTCTGCAACGTGTTGATCAATCACTATTTTGCTTTAGGAAAAAGAGAGAAAGAAAATCTTGTTTGGAAAAATCTTGGCACATTTGAGAATTTTCAATTCTAAGTATTAATTTAATGAGGGAAATTGTAATGACTTGTGCTGTTGCAATTACATTAGGTTACATGTGTCAGCTTGCTTCCCTTCTCCTGCTGAAAGACCTCCAGACTGGCCAGTAATCTGTGTTTTCAGGAATTCCTACACCTTTTTTTTTCCCAGCCCCCCCTAGCAATGGCTGGTGAGCAAAACCAGAGGTGGGTCCTGGTGTCAGTGTGCATGTAGGGGGGTGCCAGAGTGCAATGCAGTACTGGTGCCAGTGTGAAGGCAGCAGCTTCTAACTGGCAGATGGCGGGGGATGCAGGAGCCGGAGGAGAAATGAGGTTATACCTCCCTCCCTTCCTGTCCCTCCTCATGCACCACCAAACCTCCCCACCTCAGACTCTGCTTCTTTTTTCCTGGTTTCCTTCTCTCACGCCCGAACTCTGCTCCTCTCCAGCTGGTCTCAGGGTCCTGCACCCACTTTTCCTTCTCTTCTGTTTGTGTTTTTACTTCAGCTTGGGCATCCCAGCCCATCAAGCTACCCGGTTATGACAGCAAATCAATGCTCTGCGTAGTCTTCACCTGCCACAGAGTGGAGGGAGAGTGCTTTAATGTCCAGTTTACTAATGACCAGGAGATCCTGTGAGCTCCTCTTTAATTTCCCGTGGAGTGTTTTAGAGCGGCACACTGAGGGTTCCCATCATAACATTACCTAGTACAGAAAATATGAGTTGGACGACACCATCAGGGTCCCTTAAAAAAACAATGAGGTATGTTTAAAGACTGTCAAAAAATCCACTTGCATGTTAGGAGACAAGGTCTCTTTTTCCGTAGGGAGCAATGAAATCTCAGAACACAGCAATGCCAAGGCACAGCTGGTCCCCGGGCTGCTTGCACAGCTCCCTATCGAAAGCGAAGCAAATCAGTTTAGCGCATCCTTGCCTTCTGTGTCCCAGATGACAGAGACACTATTTTAAACCTTGTGCGATTAGGTAGAAAAGGAATTGGAATCCAACTTGTGACAGGCTGGTTATACTGCTTCTAGCCAAGAGTTTAAAGTTGCGTGGAGAGTAATTTTAGAAATGCTATACGTGTAAGTTGCGCTTAAAACCCTTTGCAAGCCTAAAAGGATGTTTGGAGTTACAATTTAAAAACAGTGGGATTTAGTGCAACAGGTTTTGGCAAATGAATCACTGCAGTTCCTACAGCTGACGAATTAATGTGAGCCCGACAGACTAACATGTACCATGTGTTTATTTTGGCAGCAAATGTGGAAAAATCATTTGGAGAAAAGTTGTATTATTCAACAGATTTCTTTTTTTGTTTTGTTTTATGTTTTTTCCTTCCTTTAATTGAAATCACAAAGGTAAGGTTCAGAAAGTCCTTCTGATTGTTACCATATTCATCATGTTATGAGAAAGTAACGATGCTATTACATGATTTTTTGTGTATTAGGCTATCTGATCATAGTAATTCTCTCAACTGCTAAAATGGAACAACACCCTCCCATATCCTGTCTTGTAGGTAAATGAAGCAGGTAGATGTCAGACCAGAAAATGCACTGCATTTTTTATGGTTTAAAACTCATTATCAACATGATGCTTTTTTATAAAAGTCCAAACTTATCTGATTTCAAGCTAGTTTATGAAAGAATAATAGTGTTTTCCACTAAAATATTAACAAACTCTTTAGCTTAGTTTTATGGAGAGTAAAATATACTGATCCTAATTATCTTTTTTTTAAAGTCATAGGTTTGTAAATTTCATTGTACTCAGCTGCACAAGGTAGGACTCCGCATGACTGAAAGGGTGAGAACAAAAACTGTATCTCGCTTGAATGGAATTCACAAGTTCACTGTGTCTTTTTCAAACCTTGTAACTCCTTGTCCCACACTGATTTTTGTACACAAAAAAATGCTGAAAAAGGTCAGCTATTCAGTTTCAATAGCATCTTGATTGTTTTTTCCCCTTTTTGACCTCTAACTTCTCCTTTTCCTTCCTCCCTCCCTTTCTTCTTTCATCTTATCTTCCTTCTATCCTCCCATTATAATGAATTAAGTGAGATGCAAATGCAATATCCCTGGCAACTTGACGTCTCTCTTTTCTACAGGTTGGTGTAGAGCAGCACTTTGTGCTTCTCCAAAATGCCTCAATTCTTTTGTGACCATGTCTACATACCACAGAAGCTACAGGGCTATTCTTGTACATGAATGTTTAAATTAAACTGGATGTGCCTCAGAAAAAAAAAAAGAAAAAGCATCAACCCAATTGTAAGAATGAGCTAATTCTATGTGTGACATTCTATGAATTTCTACCAATTTTGTTACGCAGGAAGTAGATTTCGTGACATTAATGCTTTTCTGTCCTAAGATTTCTGACAGATGGTATTTTTTGAAATTCCTGTTGGCTTTCCCAACCCTGTTGGACTTCTTTTTTTATTATTTTTTTTTTAAATCCCTTTTAAAAGGTCTGATTACAAACAGTAAACAAATAACTAGTCTTTTCCATCTGCAGAGAATTTAAAATTAGGTTTCATTAGTGGTTGGGAAAGTATGCCATGGAAGCCTGGGGAGAAGTGAGGGGAGGAGAGTGACCTCTAATGACCATCAGCTCTGCCTTCTCTTCCTTGTGTCCCCTTTCCTCTCAGCCCAGCAACTGGCAACATCTGTAGAGAAACTGTCCTGTCATCATTCATTTGGATTCCTACATCCCACCCTCCAGCACGGAGAGGGTTTCTAGTGTCAGGAGGGGTCTAGTCCCTCCTCCTCCTGGGAATATGTAATAGAGTGAAGGGCCAGCAGTGGGTGCTTAGGGAAAGATTATGAAAAATTAGATGAATGCAAAGCAGGCTTTTGCCCCACAACTTCCAACTCACAAACCGCCATCATGTCAGGGCCTCCACCAGAATCTCTACTTGTTTCTAAAATATCCTTGTTGTTTTATTTCTTTCTTGACCTGACTCATGATGGCAAGAGGTAAATTGTTGTCAGGTACAAAGCAACTGTCACCTGCCTGTGAGACCATGGTCAGAACAACCAACTCCATGAAGACAAAGAAGACTCAGGTCATGGTGACATCCAGTATTTTACTGGCATTCAGTTTGAAGCAGAAAGCCAGGGCAGAAATGCAGATCAGATCCCAAGACTGTCTCTGGTTACCAGAGAAAGAATAGCCTTTTCTGAACATCTTGGTGGCCGCTTGAGAGCTATCACTGTGCCAGAGGATGTCTGAAGACATTCATTTCCAAAGGCTGGTTTCAGTCAAACCTTTCACAGCCTTGTAACAATTTTGCTTAATTTAATTTCCTTTTGTTTAATATAATTTCCCCTCTTTTAATCTAATTTCCTATGTTGTGTTTTAATAGAAGATGAAAAGTAAAAATTGAAACAAAATATCAAGAACAGGGACGAAAGGAAGACGTATCTAAACATATATCCTGGCCCTTATGATTAAGTAACTTGTAACTGACATATCTGATAAGTCTGTGGACAGACAAATGTCATTTTTTGCATCTCTGTTTCTGTGTCTCTGTCTATGCAGTTAGCTCAATACCAATGTCTGTGTTTTATGGGGACATGAAAGAAATGCAAATATCTTATCCTGTAAATCACTGTAGCTTTATCCAAAGTAATCAGTCTCTGACTAATGAATCAATGTCACAAGCACATCCCAGAAGGAAAAAAAAGTTTTTGCTAACATTTGTGCCTAATTCACTGCCTTTGTCTTGGCTGCTCCAGATGGTGTTGGGACAGTACTGCTCATAAAAAATGGGGGGGCTATGTGTGTCCCTTTCACCATTGCTCTGAGAGGGAAAACCATACCAAAGCTAGCCAAAGAAAATCCTAATTTGCTAACACAATAAGGCAATAATTATAAAGAAAAAAAAACCAAAACAAACAAAAAAACCCCACTTCAGCATTTCCTATAGATATTAAAAATGTTTAGACTTCAAAAGAAAGATAAACACAGTAAGACGTTTTAGATATTTAAGATACCTGATTTTTGAAAGTGTGTTCCTCAGGATCCAAAAGATTGGCAATACTAAAAAGTGAAAAATTAGTTCTAGTCACTAATTGGTTTTCAGCTTTTAAATTTCCCATCCCCTTTGGTTTGTTTAGCCCATGTGTTGGTATATAATTAGAATAAGTTTAAATGGTAATTAACAACTGTCTGAAGTGAATGCTTGAAACATTATAAGCATCAGGTGCCATTTGTGAGACCTTATTGCCTATGACCATAAGGCTTATAGGAGTGCTTAGGGGAATTTTTGTCTTTAATTTTAATTTTGTAGCCTGGCCACAACACTGGCCAATTAATTTAGGCTCATAAAAATTAAAATCTCTTTAAGGCCTTGATTAGAGTTATTTGGGGAAATCTCATTAAAACCACCCTTCTACTGCTGAAATCAAACCTGCTACACCAACTTAGACCCTTTTTTTTCCGTAGGCAGAAGTTAACCTAGAAAATAACATATTCTTACTCCCTGGCTTAAGTCTGTTTCAAACAGTTTTGTTCATAGAGAGAGGAAATATATTGCTGTGAAAAAAATTGGCAACAGTAAATATCAGTGCTCTTGTGTTCAAGAAATTGTTCTTGTCTCCGACAAGGAGGATGACAATTTGGAATGCAGTTGGAAGGGTATGGATGATTCAGTAATTAAAAGGAGTGTGATTATACCAGAAGCTACTCATGCTGCCATTTGTGACAAAAATAATTGGCTGAGGAAAAAAATGTCTTGGCATTAAAGAGCTCTTTGCAATATATATGAAATTGTTTCTAGGATTTCGGCATAGCTGGCTGCACAAATAAAGGTTCAAAAGTCTGAGATGAGTGGAAAATATAAGGAACTATAGAGATAGCTTCTGAGCATATGTCTATGCATGTTCCTGTTGATAATCTTTTCATGCTGTTACAGACGGAGGGGAGCATCTGCAAAGCACACAAGAAGCAAAAAAAGGCTGGTGTTGACAAGTTCACCCAAGACAATTAAGGATAAGTTATTGCTTTAACAACATAGCCCTGAATTTGGGGCAGGACAGAATTACATGACCTAAAGAGGAGCATCTGCAAGATTTTACTTCTTGAAGGACGACTCCTAAAGGCATTTCTCCCTGGGTATGGGGGGGTTGGTACGGAGTTTCCCTCGTGACTTGGTGGTCCAGATTCCCTGGCATATGTAGGTCTGGGCAAGTCGTATCCCAGGTTTCCCTGGAGACAGCGCAGAGGCTATTTTTCTGAATCGCTCTTGTGAAAATCTGTGAAGCGAATGAAAGCTGCCATTTTGCCCAGGCAGCGGGTCCACAGCTGGCAGAATGTTACATGGCAATTTCGCAGCCTGGTCATAACCTTTTGCTTGTACAAACACTGCAAACAGAGGGCCAGATTCTCAGCTGATGTCACTCTACACATTTATGTGCCTCCATTCATCATCATAGTCTTGTGCTCAGTAAAGATTGTCTTGATATTTCTGTTTTCATTTCCAGGTGTATTGTTTGCAGTCAGATCTGATGTGTCCTACCGGTTTCTCCTCTTTTGCTGCTTACGCTTCAGCTGGTTTTCCAGCTGAACAATAAGCTGAAACGAGAGATCTAAGTTGCAAGTGGGTTTGAGTAGCCTGGAAACGTGAATAACAGCTGGTCTGCAATTAAAGAGTGTTTGAGCTTGTCCACAGACATCTAGTCTTACTTTTCTCACTCAGACTGGTGGCCACATGATCTGCACACAAGTGGCTTAAAGAAAGAAATAAGAAAAGAAAGACGAAATGGAATCTTTTCTTGAAAATCCTTAGGAACTGTAGTGAAGTGACATGACTGCCAAGAAATCTTTATTAAATAGCCATTAAACATTAAAAAAAATGTTCTTGTAAGAGTCTTGGCCCCAGTCAGCTCTGTGGACTTGGCATACATTCTAAAAATTCTGGATTTCTTTTAGTTCTTCAGTTTTGCTCTATAATCACTGTTTGACTTCAGATCCAAAGACCTATGTGCTTGCTCAAGAATAAGTAGCTCCAACTTGTATCTGAAGAGTCGCTGAAAGATTTGTATCTGGTTTGGCAATTTTGTGCCTTTTGTTAAATGCCATAAAATGCTGTTCTTCTCTACCACATCTTCATCGTAAAATAGACTAAAACTTGCTTCTTACTTGGTGATGTGTTGCCACAGAGAGCCTTGTAAAATTACCAGTAGGACTTGGTGAGATATTGAGGTCATACCTCACTGTAAATGATTAAAAATGGTCAAATATTTCTGAGTACAGTACTCACAGTCTAGGGAGGGGCTGAAGGTTTTCTGTGCATCCTGTGCTTTACTCAGCTTTTTTGGATAAGGATAAACTTAAAGCTCAATTTTATCAGCATAAAACCTAATGGTAGGCACCTCAAAAGAAGTGTTTCCATCGCTATGATTAATACATTTATAAAAATATATTTTGAAAGCCCTTCACTTGGGATACTAACAGATCAGCTTGGGTAACCTTGCTGTGGAGGTTTTATTATAGTGTTTCTGCCTCCAGCTGTCAACCTCATGCTTATGCCAGAAACTATTAAATGATGCTCCTTTTTTTGGCTGAAGTGGTTGACGCCACTTTGTATTTTTCCTAACTCCTTACTTGACAGTAGGAAGATAAACTCTGTTAGGGTGGCAGAGCAAACAACTAGGGGCTTTATCATCTTAAACTGCTGCAGTGTATAAAATTCTCTGGACTTGCACGAATTATATATGTATCTTCCACAAAACTACCCTCATCTGCTGCAGAAAGAAGGTACTTTCTACCTAGTCAGTTAAAGGGAATTTACTTTTCAGAAATTCCTTCAATAACGAGTTGTGTTTTTTAGCTTGAAGCAGACTGCTGTAGCTTTGGTTTGGTTTGGTTTGATTCATAAAACGGAGAAATCAGCAAAGTACCAGACCTGCTTGAATAGCAGCAGTACTTGCTAGTGTGACATAAAAGTTCAGGTCAGGGTCTTGCACATGTTGAACAGTAGAAGCAGGAAATCCTCCCTAAAACACATCCGATGGATTTCTGGTGGCTGAATGAAACCAGCTCTCAGCGTAACTTAACCTTTCCAAACTTCCAAACTCTATGAATTGCTGTGAAACTGTATTCCAAAAAATGTATTGTAATTACACATGGGCATGCCTCCACAGTAAGCCTTTTTTTTCCTTCTTCATTAAGAATTCTGATCCAGAAGCAGAAACTGGCTTAGTTTGGCACTGAGGGAGTTTTTCCTGCCACTGTCTGTTCTGTCATCCCATGATCCCAGCTACCCAGGAAGGTGGGGCACAGTGCAATTTGTCAAAACAAAACATCATGTACTTCAGTTTTCCAGGCTTAAATTCATTGCAGTTCAGGAGTTGCTACTTGAGATGTGACTGAAGTGGAGGTGGGCAGACCACTACGGCTGGGAAACAGTAACTGTCCCAAGATAAGCTGCTCCCTGCCTTGCATGGGAGCACCAGTAAACTCAGGGCAAAATGTTGAACCCAGTTGAAACTTCACTGCTTTAATTCTGTTTTAATCCTCTACAGGTTTTGCTTGGCTCAGTATAGAAATGCTAAATTGTCATTGCTTTGTATAAGTAGAGTTACTGTTTGTTTACACAGCGAAGCAAAGATGTGATTGCAGCATGAACTACAGCATAAGCCCTCTGGGCACTTAAGGGTACCACACGTCATTTGCAGTCAGTGCTATCCCAGTATATCGTCATTGCTATCATTACTTCTGCGAGCTAAGTTTTAATGGGTTTTGGTCTGTCTGTTTGTGCTAGAGTTGCCAAATGCGGCAAAACGGAGGCATTTTGTTGCTCAGACCTGTCCTAAGGAAATTTAAACTAGTCCAGACAGCATCACTGCGTGGGATTAATCTCACCTAATTTTAGCTATTTAATAGTTAGGCAGCAAGTTGAACTAGTTAACTAATAGTCACTGGAGAGGGATGGCCATCTCCAGAGAATGACTTGTCCTGGCCTGTGTCTACGGTGAATCATTTTCTGGAGGCATCCATCACTCCCTGTTGATTGTTGAGGAGTCTAGATGACTAGCTTAGATGATGACTGTAACTTTTTGGTAGCAGAAGTTGGGTAAGATGAATCCCTCCAAATAATTTTTATCTAGGCAAGAAAACATTCCCATCTCAAGGTATGCTCCGTGTAGCCAATGTTTGACATGCAATGTCTACAGAAATGGTTATAGGAGCTGTGAGCACAAGAAGAGTGATATGCTCTTCAAGCCTTCCTTAGCCTGGCTACAGAACAGGGCTCATGTTATGTTTTCATTCTCCTTATTTGGTATAATTAACCTTAAGCTTTCTTTATCCCAGGGGGTCTTTATGAACAACACAAAAAAGGGAATGATATCACTGCCCTTCATACATGTTTATACAGCGCTCTGTGAGCCCCAGAGAGAGGCTTAAATACATGTTCCAACCATCAAGAATTGAAGTTCAGGGCCTTGTACATCTTGGCGCTGTAGCTGCAAATAAGAAGAGGACAGACCTTGCCCCAGGGACTTAAAGCAATTTGACAATAGATGGCTAAAGTATTCTGGAGGTGACCAAGGTACAAAACGGACAAATCCTAATGAGCAGATTCACACCAGGCCCAAACAATTTTATTTGTCTAATGCCAGTCTGACTCAATTATGGTGACTCACAATGTTTTCTTGTAGCATGAACAGAAGGAACCAACCTAATGTTTGGAAATGTCTGACTTCTCCAAACTTGTTAGACATGTAGTTTATTTCTGTTCTGAGGAGATGGGGAAAACAAAAAACAACCCTCCACCCTGGCATGTAATGCTTCTATTCAGCACCAAGCAATAATTTCCCCATTGCTTCAGCGATCTTTTGTCATGCTTTTTTTTCCTTCCAACTAACTCAGATGCTGAACATGGGAAAGTTGAATTCTTTGTCGTCTCTGAGTATTTTTTCATGAAAACTTTCTAATACGTGAAAGGATTTTGTTTCAGAACACCAATTTCGTAGGCAACTAACAAAGATGTTTTTTTTCTCCACTTTTTCTTGGAATTGCTTCTTAGAAAAAAAAATCACAGAAAGAGGGTTAATTTTTACATAAAAGCTGCTACTTATAGGAGACCTTTATAAGCTTCACAATTTAAAGAAATATTGAAACTTATGATACACTACACAGACAATGCCTTCCACATAAAAATAATTGTAGATCACTCAAATGCCATATAGTCTTTGTGTCATGATAATCTACTGCATAAGACTAAACAGTCATAAAAGTAATAGTTTAGGCAAAAGGTTGCTATTTCATCTGGCAGTATAGTTATTGTAATAATAGCATATCTGAGACATGAGAGACTTTAAGAAAGGGGGAGACAAAAAGAACTTTAAAGCAGCCAGTGTCTGTTTCCACTAAGCTACTAAATCACATCTTAGTTCAAACCAAGGTACATGTTTAAATTTCCATCCAAGTTCTAATCCAGTGGCTTTAAGCTAAGCTAATATCTGCTGCTGAACTGGATCTGCTCTTGGATAACGTTCCAGCAATGCTTTTTTCTTAATCGTGCCAAGCCACTTGGCAAACTGCATCAATACAGACCAAGGGCACAGAAGTCTTTCTCTTGCTTCAGGTTCATATATCTTTTTATCTTTCTTCTTGTGCTGGTGACACAAGATCTCTGGATAAAATGACCTGTTTTAAAGCATGCATTATCATTGTAACGCTATAGCATTGCTAATATTAGTAGAATAACAGCGTACTTTAAAATGATTCGTATTTAAGCACACAGTTAAATACTGTGCCAGACTACACACACAAAGGGTTGGTATTCACCATATCAAACTTTATGCACTTTTTGTCGGGGATTTAATTCAGTGCTTAGTCTCTCTATAAAGTGAAGCGTGAGGGACGCTAAAGGCTACTTTTAGGTGAAGTGGCTTGATTTCTAGAGGTGTCTTTGTGCGCCATCAACTATATGAAAAGTCTGTATTGTTGCATGCCTTCACCAGGATAAATCTAAGTTAAAATGCATTTTCAGCTTGCACTTTGGAGTTCCCTAATTTGTGAATGCCAGACTTCATAACCCCAATGACATCTTTTTTTGATACCGCGATTTCAGATATCAGTTACATGCTAAGAAAACCCATGGATGGATCAGCCACGTGTAATATATGCTGGTACAGCCACACTCTTGAACAACCTCCACTCCTCTGATCTCCAGGAGCCTGATCCCACTCCGCTGCTAACTGCTTTGTCCCCACTTCTCTCCCCATGACTGACAGCCCCTGCCAAAAGTTAGGGAAGATGCTGGACATGAGCCTTTTCAGGAGTTATAAACAGCAGCACAAGCTGTCCTATCTGTGACAACGGTTCACTGAGGTCCTTTTTTCTTATACCCCCCCCATAAGCTCTTCCCTTTTTCCCACTCACCAGCAGCCATCGGTTCTCATCTACTTCCGTCCAGTCCCTCAATGTCAGGAAACATGCTGAGACGTGGGAGTTTTTTACTGCCCTTAAGAGGGAGAAAGTAGGGTCAACAGAACAGTGCAGCAACTAAATTTTGGGGCTTTATATGTGAAAACAGAGTGGGGAGCAAGATTGTAATGAGTGCTGTAGAGTGATGCAAAGATCTATATTTACAAAATGCTTCAAAGTTTGGAATTTGTCTACCCATTTCTCTGGCCTAAATCTCTTCTGTACCTAAATTTTGATTAGGTTGATGATATTATCTCATAACTTTCCCAATCCTGGAGCGAAGGGCTATTTAGCTGTGCAGTCTGTGTTTGGTCCCTATGTAACCAAATGTTTAAATTTAGCCTTAGGCAGCTTGAGAAGGTAGCAACACAGTTTTAAGGTCTGGAACACTGAAGTAGGCTTCAGAGCATTAGATAAATGTATATCTTCTCTGTCATTAGGCGATAGCTAAATAAATACCTACAAGTATAAGTAAGTAGATTATCTGTACGAGAACAAAATCTCAGAGTGCAGTGCAATGGCTAACTCTAAAAACATGGCGAGGTGAATTGAAGCAGCAGATCTAGGAACTCATGCCTGAACCTTATTTCTGCTCTCTGGAATGTTCAGGGGTTTTGTTTTGGTCCTCTACCTTACAGGAATTATGCTGATATTCAGTACATAATATTAGATAAAGCTGTACTCCAGGGGCTGAAAACCCTTGATGTCAATGTATACCTTTAACATCCATCTGCAAAAGATGAAGTTTCTAAATTAGGAGAATTCTACCAGACTTCTTTATAGCTAAGACCTTTTCTTCTTAGATGAAAACACTGGCTTCCCCACCTGGTTGGGAAGAAAAGAAAGCTTGCATAGCTTTTAGTTTCTTTGAAGTATAAACCTGACAGGACGAATAAGGATTTGTCCTCTTCTTTCAGTTTAGCTGCATGCAAACAGAAACGGAGGCAGATGGACGATAACATCATTCCACCACATTTGAACATTGTGCTTATGAATACGATCAAACTCATCCAAAATTTTTTCTTAAATGCAGGATCTCCCTACTGAGCAATAGATTTCCCTGATCCCTCAAATAACTCTATATTGAGGCAAATAAACTTTAGCTATAAAACTTTCAGAGCACAATCTTTTGATTTATATTTCTCTTTGCCTTCCTGGTGGTACAGAGAAGATCTATACAGCCAGGATGATGTACCTCTCAGGGGTTTGATCAAGCTGCTATAAAACTGCTGCCAAAATATCTGGTCATTTATTTAACTCAAAACCTTCTGCCATGCTAGAAAAGAAAAGATGACTGCTGAGCACCAGGAGGCCCAAAGTATTTCTACCCAATGGATCATGGATTTCCCTGTGTCGCTTATCTTACCATTTCAGTGCAGTACCATATGTTCCCATACAATTCTGTAATGTGACCCATATGTCTGCTTTCCTTGATGAAAACCAAGGAGGCAGCAAATTATCTGCAGCACTGACACTCAAATTGTGGTGTTTTTTTTTTTATTCCTGAGCTTAGATTAATTTCTTTTTATATTCTGCCAGGTAAGTGCTCTCCCGTGAATGCCCATATTTTGTGAAAAATTGTGAACAACTGTTCAGTGAATGAATGTGCATGAATATTCCTAAATAAGAACTGTCACAACATAATCTATTTCATTTTAAGCTGGGGACGGTATTTACAAAAAATACTATCTGAAATGTCTATAACTGTTCATCTCCATTCTGCAAAACATTAAGAGAAAACAAACTGAAGATCCAATCCTTCTGGGTGAGCAGAGCTAATTCAGAGGTGAATTTGGCCAAAACAGAGATCTGGGTCTCAGCTGCGAACATGGAAAGGAATTAATTTACCAACAAAACTCTGACAAGGTTTGGGATGAACAGGGAAAACTGAGTGAGGCAAGGAATGGTTAAATTACCCAAGCCACAACTCTCTCCACCTCTGCGTGTATGCATGTGCCTGTGTTTGTATGTGAGAATAACTTTGAAGCTTTGGTCTTAGGCAGGGCTTCTGATAGCATAATGTTCTAATCTTAATGTGGCCCAACTAACTAACTAACTAACTACATATGGAGCAGTGACATAGCTGTGACGTTCTTTCTTTTCAGACAGAAAAGATTGACTAAAGATCGAGATGATCTGTTTAAGTCCTATGCTGTGTTGCAGACTGTTGTGACTTTCATGTTTTGTTTTGGGGTTTGTTTTTTTTTTTCATTGCATACAGCATACTTCTTATTGTTTAAACATCTACTAGAATTTTTGATAATTACAAATTATGGTACAGCTGCTCTACTAAGGGACATTTGGAAAAACTTAAGCAAGTTACATATGTGAACTCAAACCATATTACATGCCTGTATGGACACTTGGTCTGGGAATTACAATGTCCTCCATTCAGTTTAACTTAAGTCACTCCCAAAATAAATGAAAATAAATTGTAATAAGGCCACCAGTTCACCAGGAGGAGATCTGCAAAAAGAGCTAAGGCAGATCAGCAAGTCCACATAGAAAGCCAATTCAGCATAATTTTTGTGATGTTTGGAGTTCACAGTCACAACAACTGCAAGTACACTCCCAACAGATCTAACTCTTTGCCTTTCTATATCCTGAAAATCAGGTAAAATATGGGTTAACATGAAAGCCTTAATCCAGCTGATAAATCTTGGATGTTTGTGAAAGCTTTTTGCTATGCAACTTCCAAACACTGCGCTCTGTTGTCTACCCCGATCACTGCAGGCAAGAGAAGAATTTTCACAGCACTTGTGGAGTTAATGCAGAATGTAAATGCTACTTAGCAGGGTTGGGTTTTGGGGATTTGCATTTGTTTTTTCATGTTTGAACTGTTAATGAACACTTCCAGACTGAGCTTGTTGTGCAATTTAGCAGGACGTATGGATGCCATGGCAGCTGACTTCCCCTGAGGCCCATTGCTTCCTGATCTCTGCTATCAGATCAGATTTATGATGTGGATAAAGAGGAGTTTGGGTCCATTTAAGGTTTACTGCTTATTGACCATTAAGACTGCTAAAGTGATTTCTAGCAGCAGTGAATATTATATTGGAGATCAGACTTGTGCAGGGCCTTTGTATCTCAGGAAAGTGTTTATACTTTTTAAGGCCTACCAGCTTTCTGTTTCACTGTGCTGCAGAGAAAAGATCGTTTCTGGCTCCAGCAGGATTTTCCTAGTTGAAACACATACCTGAAAATACTACAAATGGATAAAACAGTTTACTAAGACACGTTAACCCAAAAGTAAAAGAAATCAAAAGTTGCAGCTGAATGCTTTCTGCTTTAAATTCAGCAGTCCTTAGAGGCTGTGTGTCAGGCTCAATGGAGGCAAGGTTGATGGACATAATGGAGTTATACCACAACTAATCTGTGTATTTGTTTTATACTTCCTTCAAAAGGGCACAATGGCCAATTTTTTCTTAGTCCAGAAGTGGATAATTGCACTTTCTGCTATTGTAAAGGCGGACTTGTTCCTGCTCTTGTTCTTTGGATTTTATCTTCAGCTTCTTTCACTAGTTTAGCTTCACTAATCTTTCAGTTTTATATTTTTAATGTCTTTGTGTGGTTTTGATGTCACACCCATGCACACTTTTTATACTGAACTCAGGGTTTAAAACAAAAGTCTGGGAAATGATCTCATGTTTCTGCACTGATGGAGCCTTAATTTTAGAACACTACTAATATGAAACGAAGGCTGCCTACATAGTATATTTTGAATAGTTTCCCATTTAGCTACTCCTTCATGACATATATCAAAGTGTGCTATCTAAACCTTGGGTGGGAGGAGTGGCTTGGAGTCAGATGAGAACCAAAATACCTAAAGGCAGTTTTCAAAACAGAGCTGTTCTGAAACGCAAGCTTTCCAGTCTATTTCTGCTTTAGTTTGGTCTGGAAATACTGCAGCACCAGCACTGGAAACAATAGTTCATTACTCCATCTCATCAATGGGAGGGCACTTCTTGTCAAAACTAGCCCTGGCCAGGCTGGTATAATTCCCCAGCACTGCAAAGGAAAGTAGACAGAATGTACATTAAAAAAAGGTACACATAAGAAAGCTGAGGGAGGCCCTCTGAAGATGAAGACTTGAGTGGATTTTTAGTATCAGTGGGCAATATTTCCAAAACCAGTCAAGTGTCTTCAAAATGTAATCATTAATGTGATTTTGAAAAAGTTACCCTGTATCAGGAAAGTTACAGTCTTTCCGTTGTTTCTGAGTTCTGACTATTGTGTTATTTACATTTTGCATTGTAAAACATAAAAAAATAGAAAAATAGAAAAAATAAAATAAAATAATAAAAATTAAAACTAAAACTGATTTTGCTCAGATTAAGTTCTAGTTTTTGGCAACTATTCAGTCTGTCTCACAACTAAAACCAAGCTGGCTAGTCTTATTTAAAAATTGGCTAATATTACTGTTAGTATTCAAAATAAGGTAGGATATGAGTGAATGGCTGATAAATCATTGGATCATTCCCACTTGATTCAGGTTTCTTCTGGTACTGCAGGAGTTAGTAACATGGCTATTTTTTCACTAAACAAGTCTGGGATGGTTGGTCTTGTCAGCCAGAGATTCTAATTCTGGATTATTATAATTTAAATGAGATCTTTCATCAGGAGCTTTCCTATCAGGTACAATGGCAAGAGTCAAAGCCCGTGTACTCAAAAGAAAGGCACATGGGAATAAGAGAAATGGTACCAGTTCCTCGGTTTTAGTGTTTAGTCTTCCACTAGTTTATCATCCACCATATAAAGGCGACTCAAACTTAGTGCTGGTTTTACTGTAACTGTGATGGTTCAGAAGCTGTTTCACAGGCATTTCAGCTGTCTAGCAACCTATGCTAGAGAGGCTGAACATATACGTATATACTCTGGGACAGGGACTTTTCTATCCATATTTAATCCATGTTAGTGATTATACATAGTTAGTAAGCTTGCTTCCTGCTAACCCCTGACATCCTGTCATCATGATTCCTTGTCTATAAGAAGCTGTCTAGGGACTTCTCTATACTTGAGAAGAGTTGGTTGGAAAAGCTGCAATACAATAACTATGCCAAAAAATGTCCTTAGAGGGGACATTCCTTAATACTGGAGGAGCTCTTTCGTTGGCATCCTCAAGAAAGCCTTCTTGCTGCCGTGGTAAGCATAGCTTACCAGGTTTTTTGCATACTCAGTTATATCATGTAGGACTATGTCTTTTTCACATTCCTAGCTGATTCATTTATACTTGACAATTGTTTCAAGCTTGTTTATTCTGTCACCAAAATCTTGCTTTCTTATCTTTTCAACCATCCCTTTGCCTGAACTTGGACTCTTTAGGAGATATTTTATCCCTGTGCCAGATATCACTGAGGAAATAAAGAGCACGAAACTCTGCAAATGCCAGTAACACAAAGAGTCATGAAAATAATCATAGTATCCCAGCGCTTGCAGGAAGCACCACTTCATAAGTAGCACAAAACCAATGTTGTCTTTTCCCCCTTTTATGGTAAGACCTACTACTATATGCACTGTAATTATGTAAGTCTTCAGAGGTTTTTTCACCTTTCTACTTCTCCTGTTTGGGTAGGAATCTATCCCAAAGCAGCAGGTCTTGCATGTGATCGTAAAGGAACTGAGATGCAGGGTTGTTCTGCCACCTTGGGGAACAAATAACAGGCTCACATCACAGTTTTTAACCAGTTTCCTTTAAAGCCTCAGATCTCCTACAATGATGCAAATCTAATTCATCTACTGACCATAAACAATGGGATAATTAATGGAATACTTCAGCTTTGAAACTGAATCCTTATGATGTAAGAATTGAGTTGGATTATAATCAGTCTTTAAACCATTTGATGGATTTGGATATAATTATCACCTCATAAGCCACAGAGCATGTCATTACTGAGTATTTATTATATAGCCTTTGTCACGTAACTAGAAAAAGATTGCTCAGGGATACGTGCTTTATAAAACTGACTGAAACTAAATATTTATTTTCCTTTTCTTATGTATGTTTATTGTTTGGAATTTTCTCCATCAAACTGTTTACAGGTTTTAAGGCAGGACAATCAGATATTAGGAAGAAGTTTTTCACTCTGAGGTTGCCGGTTGCCCAGGGAAGTTGTTGAGGCCCCATCCCTGGAGGTGTTCAAGGCCAGGTTAGATGAGCCTTTGAGAAACCTGGTGTAGTGGGTGTCCCTGCCCATGGCAGGGGGGTTGGAACTAGATGATCTTCAAGGTCCCTTCCAACCTAAACCATTCTATGATTCTATGAAAGGATATTTCTTTGCAGGTTACATGAAAAAGCACTTATAGCAATGGCTCCATTTCTTTCTAGACAAGGCAAAGGAGAAAGCACATGATAAGGTTTGTATTAGTAGAACTATAAATTCCCCAAGCAAAATTAATTTTATCTCTTAGTTATTGACCTGAAGGCGTAAGATTTTTTGGTATGTGCAAATTCCCCCCCCATTCTGCAAATATCTTTTCTCACAACAAAATAAAAGCAGGGCAGATTCCTCATTAAAACTATTCTGGTACAGGGAAAAGGCTTAAAAGAAAATGCAAATGTAGTGTTTGATATAACTTATATCCACTTAAAGAGCTCTTTGCACAACCAGAATGATATAAAGCATTCAATGTTAATGAGCTTCAGATCAGGCACGTAGACAGAAATATTAATACTTACCACTACCTTAATTGGATGTTCATTTTTATTCTACACACCTCTCCCCAGGGGTGTGGTAACTAAGGCCAAGTTTATTCTTGGAGCACTTTACTTATAAACTGACTGATTGGTAAGGCATTCCTAGCGTGGGTGCAGTTAGCCTGGCATTGTTCTGCCATACAAGCACACCCTTCCCTGAAACAAGGAGACGCAGAGTTTGATGCTATAACTCTCTAAAGATTAGGAGTTTCTGTCAACACAGCCATGCCAGCCAGGGATCACTCCAACACAAGTGTGGCAAAAGTTTCGGGGGGAAGACAAGGGCTTAGGAACGGTGTGATACGGTCCCTGTGCTGAGAATGATGCTTAACACTCACTCCCTGGGAAAATGAATTAAATGTATACAGTATTATTTCAGATCATTCCCTGTTCCATTTCCATATCCAGTGCCTCTCCCAAATGACTCGCTTAGTGTAGTAAAATAAATGTATTGTATTTTATCTGATGTTTTCTCTACTGTTCTCAGCCACCTCCCTATCTCGTATTCTTTCATCCATATGACTCATCTTCTTTCCTTTAAAAAAGCAAGCATGTCAGGGCATTCAGGATATAGTAGAGAAAATAAGAAACTAGTGAATTTATTTGATCTTTCTTCCAGGATTTCTGTTGGCTAAAAAAAAAAAAAAAAAGCGAGCAATTGTTGGTTAAAAAGGAAAATTTTGGATGAAGCGTTTCCCATTCTTCAAATGGAATCAGAATGGAGACTTTTGGAAACTCAGGAAAATTAGGTTTACAATGGCATTATGCCCTCCTTTTCTAGTGGGATTTCAGATACATTTGCTGCATTTGATTATGAAAATTTGTATTAATGCAGCAAACTACCTAGGAACCTCAGTCATGCTTCAGAGCACTCTGTGAGGCTCATAGAGACAAAACAGAAAAATATTTTGTGACCTAAGGAGCTTACAATCTGAATGGAAAATCAGAGACTACACAGATAAAAACAGACAGAGCAGAACACAATGTAGTGGAATCTAGTGATAAGGGTTTTTTGCAATTCCAAAAGACAAATAGGAGAACCTGCCTTGTGAGAGGAGCTTGAAAGGAGCTAGGCTTGGTTTACCTACCAAATTCAAGGTTGAGTGTACTATTCATAGATGGATTTTGGAGATGGGTCAATACCAGGGAAAGAGAAGAACCCTTAAAATTCAATGTTAGTTCAAAGCAAAATTCACACGATTTCATCCTAAAACAAGTTAGCTAGGAGAAGATTTGTATCTCTTGGAAGCACAGAAATGGCCTTCCAACATGGGACGTAAGAGGAAAGAAATGAAATCACTTCAAGATGGAGCACAAGGCATTTACAGTAGGATAGGGAGGATCCTGGAGTTAGAACCTACAACTTGGCATATGAGACTCTGGCTGTTCAACTTGCTGATATCTGCAAGAGAGGCTGGAGGAAGACTTGATTGCTGTTTGCTGACCCTATCTGTTTGCACGCCATTCATTTTGTACTTAATTAGCTCTGTGCCTCAGGGCCTCTCCCAGGTAAGTGCAGGAACAAGGAAGAACGTCCTCTTTTTCCCCCTTCGATGCAAAACATGGCTTCTGGGAAAGATGAGGTTTCATTTTCTTCTCATATGTCAGTGATCAGTGGGAAATCCTTGAAATACTTTGTTTTGTGCCTTAATCATGTCCTCAAGGCTAAAACCAGTCATTATATTTCAGGATTTGTACTGTATTTTCTATTTAACCACTAATGGATTGGGCTTTGGATTTTGGTGAGGGTATTGCCTTCCTCTGTTCTATTTTCATCTAACAACCCCCCTGCCTACGGCAGGGACCTCAGATACTGCATTTCCCCCACTTTTGCCTGGTCCCTTCCTTTGGGACAGGCTAGTTTTGGTGGTCTTTCTTGTATGAATGCTTCTTATAATGTTCCAAAGATTTCAGTGGGGTTTTTTGTGGTTTATGGTATATGGGAAGTAATGTAGAGCTCTCCGGACTCCACATTGAATGTGAAATACTTGGTTGTGTGCAATTGCAAAGGATTTATCTTTTTAGGATCTGAAAAAAGACAGTGAGGTAACTCTGTCAATGCTTCTTGTTAGCATAGGGGAAGGGAGCAAAGGGGAAGGGCATGAAAATGCTTGTCTGAAAAAGCTGTATGTGAACACTGTAGGCTGACTTCCCAGAGGCAATGTTTTGGTAACTAGAAAGCCTACATCCTTGTCTTTCCAGGGCATTACCTTCAGTGGTCTGCAAGTACAAGGGAAACAGCTTTTGTGAGGTGGAGGTCTCTCTTGAAGGAGAGGGAATGATTGGGGAAAAGGGTGTGGAGCTCTGTATCTTCAAAGAGCGTGCCATGGGGCAGGGCATGAAGACATTCTTGGAGAGATTTTCTGTGAAAATGAGAATAAAGCATCCAGGCATGGGGAAAATCTGGATTTTTTCTCCCAGAGCTCAGAAGACCGGAGGCACCTGTGGCTGATCACAAAGGGAGTTCAGAGCAGTAACCGCCACCGGCACTGGCAGCAGCAAAGGATGATTTTTTATCCATATATGGAAGCTGCATGAAGTTTCCTTGAAATGATCTTACTGTCTTTGCAAAGGGTAAACTGAACTTAATAATCACACGAAGGACTGTTAAATGTTTCTGTGGCAAAATCCACATGACACCTCCATTGACTCCACATAAATTGAGGGATTTATCTGATGGACAGAAGAATGCAGATTGAGAGGTGATCAGGAATTCATGGACCCAGTAAACTGAGGTTAAACAGAATGCAAGCTAAGGGCATAAAATCTCCTGTGCTCCTGGCACTTTTTTATTCTGTCTTTCAGTCAAAACTTTTACCACAGTATTGATAAAACTCACAGAAAAAAATCCCCAACAATTGAAAACATTTAATTCAACTAAAACTTTCAGTTTTGGCAAAACAGTGTTTTCTTTTGGAGATGAATATATTTTGTTTAAAAATTTTCAATTATAGCTACTTATGACACCTTTTACTTGAGGCAGACATCCTGCTGGGCCCCAAGGATAGGACTGATGGTCTGCCATGGAACGCAGGTAAGGCATTGTCATGCTCTGGCATCCACGTAGGGGTTCCCCAGATCCACCCTGGGGGTTCAACAGCTGTTTTCCAACAAAAGCTCTTCCAAACAAAGCAACTTGGCTGAATACACCACCACTTTTGGATAAGATTTTACCTCATCAGAACATTCGCATCTAGGTCTTATTCCAGTGCTGGATCAGATGAGCAGGCTGGTGTCTTATGCGGACTTGATCAAATTCCCAGTGAATTGTGCAAAACAGAATAGCTGTGAATAAAAGAAATTACATGCAAATGCTGCCTTTTATCAGCCTTAAATCATTGTCTTTTAAGTTCCTTCCTCTTCTTTTCTTGTAAGAGAAACGGAAAATACGTTGATTTTGTCTTTTCTATTCACTGCTTGATGTAATCTCCCAGATTTCAAATAAAATTGTTGCTACACATAACATTAGGTCCTGATACCTGGATATGAATCCATTATTTATGTGAGAGAGAAGACATTTATTTTATATATTTTAAAACATGTTTAAATATGTGTCTTATGGAAGTGAACGGAAGATGTGTAAAACTATGGTATGGTCACAGTATAAAACTGTCCTGAAACAATGCGTTTCTTCTAAGTTCCAGTGACAAATACAAGACTTCTGTGTATGAAGAGCTTTCAGGACTGGAAACTCAAACTGGCTGAATGAATAATGGGTAATCACAGGAATCCCAACAGCCATCAGAAGTCACTTACTCATGAGGGTAAAATGGCTGATCCCTTTGCTTATCCTTAACAAAAATTAAAAAGCATGAAAGTCAGGGATCTGGTTAATGTATTTGCTATCCAAAGGGCAAGATTAATCCTCTGCACTGGGAGCAGAGATTTGCTTTTGCTTTTTTACAATCACTGTACGTGATCACCATGGCATAATAATATTGAATAATGTGATTATTAAGCATTTCTCAACAAAACACAATTTACTCTTGAACTTTTATTCTTTTGTGTTTGACAACTGAGATGTTTCCTTCTCTCGTTTTTGGTTGTGTTTTTTGTTTGTTTTTTTTTTTTTTTGTCATAGAGGGAAAAATTCCATCTCTCTTGAAAAGTGTTTCTCATGTGTTTTTCATCAGAGACCAACAATTACTGTTTATGACCTTGGATTTTAATTGTAAATCCAAACCCATCATTTTGGAAACTTTATGAGTTTGCAAATAAACCTTGTGTAAATTTTCTGTGCTTGGAATCTGAACACTTGTTTTAACAGCAGCTGATGCTTGGTCCTACATACGTACAACCTTGAGCCTTTAGCTTCATGCTGAGAATATAACTAAGAACCTGCTAGCTTTCAAGCTATCATTATTACAGCCTTGATTGTCTCGACGTCCTTTGGCTGAGGAATGGAGTCTTTTGAAACTTCTTGAAAGTCAGTCAAGTGATTTCTTCCATCCCCTCCTGGCCAAAGAGCTGAGTATTAACTCCATGATAGGGATTGAGACTGTGCAGTTATGCACCAGATTGTAAATCGTTTCACTTACAAGAAATTTAGCCAAATAACAGAAAAAGCAAATCACATAGCATCCGTAAGCACAGCCCTGATAGAAAAGTGTCCCTCTGTCCCAAACCTACCAATATTGCTGCAAGCCAGCAGAAGCACGTGGTTACAGACTGTGATTTGCAAGAACCAAGGTCCCACCACAGACTTCCTATATAATTTGGGCAATTCGCTTTTTAATCTTCATCTGCCTCAATTGCCCATCTTTAAGGGATGGGCCACAATACTTTGATTGTCTTGCCTGTGTAGCTTTTTGTGGTACAGACTGTCTCTAGCTGATAGCATAGCACTTAGTACAGTGGAGCTGTGACCAAACCGTGTTTCCCTGGGGACTTCTGCAATAAGCATGGCATGCACTTGTCCTTGTCATGACAGAGTACATGTTCTTAGCCAGATAGATAGTCTGAATCTGGATCTTTAGAGATCCACAGTAATGCTATGATAGAGGTTTTCTCTCACTGTCTCTGTAGAGAGCAGACTGACAGCAGTTTGCAAGTTTCTTTCGCTCTCCTTGTTGCCCTTTTGCAGGAGTTAAAGGGCCTCTCCGTCGTCTGAAGGCTCATTGCACAGGGAAAGACTGGAGACTAATAACATCTTGAGGTCCCTGCTGTGACCAGCAGAGACCTTCAGATGGAATAATTTTAATGAACTTCACATGTTTGTAGTGTTGAGAGCTAGTTTCCTTGACTCCTTTTATAGTCATTGCAGACAAACAGACACTTCCAAGATGGGATTCATCTTTCCTATTTTAGATTACTATTTTAGGGTGAGATAAATCATCCCCTGGAGTGTCCTATTTCCTTTCATTGACTACAAAGAGAGTCCAAACAATTACCTCATATGTGGACTTCTACCCTGTGGATCTGAACTTCAACTTGTGGTGCTCATACAGCATCTACAGATGTCACCATACCTTCCCAACAAAGTCGGTAGCACTGCCTCCATTTTATTTTTTCTTGGTGGGGAAATGAGGAACGGTGATATGTCCACAGTGTTCAAGGCCACCAAGCAGTCCTATATTGACCCACTGCTTGATACACTCAGTAACAGCGCAGACCCAGAACTGCTGTTTTGTAAAGCTTGGCACCAATCAGTTGAGGCACTCCATGTTTAAAACTGCTGAATACCTGGATCTAAAGATCTTAGATAAAGCTACTCTGAACTAGAAACACAAGTTATGCCTCATAGTTGATGCTTATCGTTAGGACAATGAGTTTTAAAATTTAAGAAAAAGAAATCACCAAAGGCACCACAATAGCAACTACAAATGCCACCTGAACTGTGTTATCTCCTTAGACATGTCGCACCTGGTGTCGAGTGAGAGCTCTTCTGAGTCATTTCTAAACCAAATGAAAAACCTGCTGTGTCTGCAATACCTTGGTATGACAGTTCTCAAGACAGATAATTCTCATGGATTCAACTTATTTTGAATTACCAGGGGATAAACAGAAGGATTAGAAAGATGATGTAATGTGGCATGTGTAAAATAAAAGAGTGGAATAACTGAATAACTGTTAATAACTAATCAGCTGGCTTATCAACAGCATGCTATCTAGCTGCTGAGTAATTAGCTGCTTAAAGCACAGTGTCCATTCCTCAGGACAAGTCAGAGCAGAGCAGACTGTGTGAAAGGCGCTTTCATGTGGTTTCTCTGAATTGCTTGACTGGATGTGACTAGTTTCATCGTTTGGTGAAATCTGGCAGGGGGATAAGATAAAACATGCATAATCTTTACTACTTATTACACAGCTGTATTAGACCATGTTTCTAATCACCAGCAGAATGTGTCCCTTTGTGGAGACTGTTAATGACATGCACCAGCATCATGCAAGGCTCAGGTGAATGTGAGAACCAGTTCTAGGCATTCGTACTCTTGGCTGATTTCTGGGGGCCCAGTACTGAGCACCACTGCAGTTTCTGTTGCTCCTCTGGCAGCTCTCTGTTGTGGCAGAGCATAGTGCTTTGCATCCTGAGGTCAGGAAAGGCCTCTGTGTAGCTACTACACCCATATATATGCACATATTTCTTCAAGTAAACTCTTAAGTAATAATACAAATACAAAAAATTTGGCAAAGCTGAAAGTTTTGTGTGGCTTCAATGAAGTCCCTAGATGTGTATGTTTGATCACACTAATTATTCAGAGCATCTTTGGGTCACTCAATGTGTATACTTGCTTATTTACTCTGGCTACTCAAACTTTATTCTATTCTCACTACTTAATGCATTCATATTTTATTTTTTTTTAATCTGATTAACAGCACACTCATCAGATTTTCATGGGGATTCCTCTTTTGTGTTCATCATTATTTGACAGCCTTCCCGGATTTCTAATACAATGTCAGCCTTTGTGGTGGGTTAACCCTGGCTGGCTGCCAGGTGCCCAACTATCCGCTCTGTCACTCCCCCTCCTTAACTGGACAGGGGGAGAAAATATGACAAAAAACTTGTGGGTCAAGATAAGGACAGGGAGATCACTCAGCAATTACCGTCACAGGAAAAACAGACTCAACTTGGGAAAATTAATTTAATTTATTATTCCAATTAAATAGAGTAGGATAATGAGAAGTAGGAACAAATCTGAAAATACCTTCCCCTCACCCCTCCCTTATTCCCAGGCTCAACTTCACTCCCAACTCTTCTGCCTCCTCCTACAAGTTATGCAAGGGGATGGGGAATGGGTGTTGCAGTCAGTTCATAATGATTCGTCTCTACTTCATCATGCTCTTTCCCTGCTCCAGCATGGGGGAGAGATGGTCCTTCATGAACTTCTCCAATGCGGGTCTGTCCCATGGGCTGCAGTCCTTCACAAACTTCTCCAGCATGGGTCCTTTAGACATTGCTTCAGGAATGGACTGTTCTAACATGAGCCCCCCACAGCATCACAGTTCCTGCCAGAAAACCTGCTCCAGTGTGGGCTCCTTTCCATGGGCCACAGTTCCTGTCAGGAGCCTGCTCTAGCATGAGCTTTCCACAGGCTGCGGCTTCCTTCAGGGCACATCCACCTGCTCTGGTGGGGGGTCCTCTATGAGCTTCAAGGTGGATATCTGCAACCCTGTGGCCTCTCCGTGGGCTGCAGGGGGACAACCTCCCTCACCATGGTCTTCACCACAGTCTGCAGGGGAATCTCTGATCTGGTGCCTGGATCACCTCCTCCCCCTCCTTCTTCACTGACCTTGGAGTCTACAGAATTTTTTCTCACATGTTCTCACTCTTCTCTCCGAGCTGGTGCTGCACAGCTCTTTTTACAATTGTTAAATATGCTACCACAGAGGTGCTACCGATGCTGCTGATGGCCTTAGTTTTAGACAGCAGTAGGTCTGTCTTGGAGATGTCTGGAACTGTCTCTGTTTGACATGGGGGCAGCTTTTGGTGTCTTTTCACAGAAGTCACCCCTGCAGCCCCCTGTTTACAAAAACCTCGCCATGTAAACCCAACACAGTCCTCCTCCATTTTCTTATGATGTCTTAATTTTCTGGACCCAAGCTCCTCTTCTTTTATATTGCTTCATCCAAACTCCGGGTTAAATGGTTCCCACATCCCCATTCCCAACTATATCTTCTAGTTCTTGCTTTATATGGTGCCACTGTCACTATGTGTGCTTATTGACTCATTTCCCTCATCTTCATAATGTCATTATGAGCAACCCTAGTTTTTCAAATCAGCCAGCTCTCTTCTAGATTCAACCTGGATGCCAGCAGAAAATCACTGCAAGATCACGAGAGTCCAGCACCCTGTTCCCACTCTGCATCAGGGCAGCTAACAACCCTCTGTGAACAACAGTATGCTCGGCTTTCAGTTTTCTAGGCTAATACCTTCTTTTTTTGGTGTGGCCAGCACAAGGAGTCATGAGAGACTTGGACAAGCTTAGGCAGATTTTTGCAAAGACAGGGATTGTATCCCCCCCAGTCAGAGGGACCATGCCACCCACTAGGATTTTCAAGTCACAGCTTCAAACCACGGAGGAGTTAGATGGTTACAAAATGAAGATGTCAAGGACTGGAACAAACTGTCTCTCCCCCAACAATTTAGTTTCTGGAAATGATTGAGGTGTTGTCGGGCCAAGAAAAAATAAATTATAGCAGCCCAAGGCAACCCCAATGCTTACTACGGGTTCAGCAAGAAGTCTGGGATGAGAAATGAGATGTGGACAGAGGGGACAGAGGCAATGCCTGACTTGAGAACTGGCAAAGAAATGGTAGCGGATTGCCTGGGGGACGCCTGCTGTGGAAGGACGGGCTCTGAGCTCAGATGAACAAATGGCTGAAGTCTGACAAAATTCTGAGCAACAAAAGTGATGGTCCCACCGTGGGATGACTGTTTCAGGGAGTTGATGTCAGGCTCAGGTCAATGAGAGCCCCAGGAGAAGCAAGTAGCCTGCTGGGAATATGTTGGAAGGCAGTATTTTGAGCACACATCCACGCTGCCTGTTGGTAGACGTTGGGTGACCAAACTCTCCTCTCACCAGTGTCCTGTTTCTCCCATGGAAGGAGCTGTGCATTCCCCTCTCAGCTGCAGACCTCGAACAAAATGAGAACTGCACAAAACTGATAGTGTAGGTATATCCTCTAGCAGGACACAATTCCTCCAACCCCAATGTTATCTACTCACACCCTGGTATGTATGATCAATTGATGATATTTTTGATTTGTATATAGATTATTTATAGAGGTCTTAGTAAATGCAGGGTTTCATTCATTTTTCACGTGGTACAAGAAAGTTAAAGTAGTAATGTGTTGTTTCCCAACATCATATTCATCATACTCCTGGGACTGCTTTTACATCCAAGCATATAGTCGTATCTTTTGTTTTTTTCAGTGAACAGAGAAGTCCACTGTAAACTGTGTCTTTTCTTAAATCACTGTCCTTTGAACTTTGATTGCAAAATAACTGTCTCTTGGAAGCCTGTTCCACTGGATCCCGTCCATTGTCTTACTGTCCAAAATTAGTTTATTTTGAAATATTAATTTGTCTTACAAATATGGTAGGTATAAAGTGGAAACATATACTCAGGCAAACAGATAGAAGAATAACTAAAAAATACTGTCAGAGGAACAGGAATAAGAATAGGTATCAGGAATTGAAATAAACCATACTACAGTTATGTGGGTCCTACTACGACGTAGAGATTTCAGAGGTAATGTTATTACTAAAAAAATTCTAACTTTTCTAGAAAAGGTAATTCAAATATGAGGTTACCAAAACCCCTAAGTCTGTCCTGCAGTGACTCCGTCTAATGACCATGGGATTCAGGCAGATTTTAGTGTAGGTGACCTCAGATGAAATGAGAACAGTTTCTATACGCACAATCATTAGGCAAGAGGAGCCAAAATGCAAACTAACAAAATGTATAGGGAAAAGTCACCACGAAGTCTGGGTGGAAAGCCCGCTGGTACTTCTCTTAGTGGGTGCCTGAATTCCCTGGAGACTCTGCAACACGAACGTGTTGCGCAGCCAAGGGAAAGGCGCGACTCAAGCTCCAACAAGTTGCCAGCAGAAGAACCCTTGCTTGGCCCGGCTGGCGGGCGGCAGCAGCCCGACACCACACACCAGCTGCGGCCGACAGAGCAGCTACATTTTGGCTGAGCACCACGGAGCGATGGGACCGTGTTAGGGCACAACACTTGGCTGGGCCCCCTGGGACTCCTGCGCTCCCCTGGCCGGGGCCCGGGTCACCACCTCACTCTGCGTGAAGGGAACTGCCTTTGCTTATTACCCTCCCATCACCCCTGGCAATTGCCCCCTCCATTACCAGGTACGGGAGGCCAGGCTGCTGAGCAGCGTCCCCTGCAAGCCCCCCTGGGTGAGACGTGCTGAGACAGGGTCGTTTATCTCCATTGCTATTTAGCTTTTCTCACTTTCGGTGAGGAGAGCAGATGGGGTAGTCAGCATCTGCAGAATCCAATAAATGCTAAGAGATACCAGGAGATGCGCCTGCTCTGAGAAGCTGAACAGATGTGCTAAAATTGAGCTGTATCCCCAGAAGGCTTTTCATGTCGATTTGTTTATTTTTTTGGACAATATCAGTCAGACTGAATTGAACTATCTGGATTTTATGTTCCTGGGAACCACTTTAATTCACAGACCTTATGCCAAAAAATAAAAATTATCTAAAACAAAAGATGATTTCTAGAAACTGCAAAGGCCAGAAGATGTCCGAGGTCTGCCTTCTCTTCTGAGAAGAGGAAAATAGAGCTTGAGGCTGTGGAAAAATTGGGTCCGCTTCAGAACTCATTCACTAGAAACTCATTAACTAGCCTCGGATAGTATCAGGACAAGTCAAAAAGATGGAAAGGCAGGCTTACTGTTGTGATAACCTGGTTCATGAGCCATGAGGTGCTCATTTTACAGATATCAGAGGGTAAAAAATTTCTGGCCCGTGGACTGTTACTCTCAGAAATTAGATGAAATGCGTAGTCCTTATCCATTTAACAGAGATAATGGGAAAAAGAACACCAACAATGCTGAGCACTGCACATTTCTTGTGGAAGCTCACTCAGTAGGAAAGTGGCCAAAGGCAAAATTTGAACAACACTGGAGACATCCGAGTGACGAAGACTGCAAATCGACTCTATTACACACCATAATCTATTTAACTGCAACCAATATCCTGAAAAATGGGGTTGTGCCCAGAAGGCCTACTTAGCTGTTTGCTTTTCCAGTCATCCAAATCTCTGTTTATTTCAGTATTTTGATACTCTCACGGATAGTGTTTTACTGTACCTTGGTCAGGCTTCAGAAAATAGACATATTTTAAGAGTATGAAAATGACAATTTGATTTTTTCATTAATGTGTCTGAGACCCGTTCTTGTATACCATAAAGCAGAAGTATTTGACAAGGTAACAGGTTTAGCTGGAAGCATATCTGGTTAAAGTCCCCTGTGCATAAATTGAGACAATTCTGCATAGTACTGCATGACATATTATAAACTAGAAAATATTAGATATTAATAATTGATACAGCTGCTGTCAGTTTTACAAAAGAGTAAAAATCTTGGCTGTAAAAAATTTTTTATTCTCTCAGGACTAGAAGAATCACTTTCTCTTGTAGAATTGAACACATGAAGAGGACTTGGGGAGATTTGCTTGTAATTCCCTCTTTTATGTGCTGTGTAAAGTTTTCTTTGTTGACTGATGTTAGCGAAACGGTGCAGGTTAAACCTCGGTTCTGGCTCAGCTGTCCAGCCTGCATAGCACCTTCAGCCCACTTTGAAGGAATAGCACTACATTTATATACTATGGAGCCAGTTTACTTCTCATGTATCCTGCTTTTTCTCCAGTGCAAATCTATTTGATTGTTCTAGAAAATGTACAAAGTACAAGTAAAAACTGCAAACATGAGTTGCAAGTATAACTAATACAGACAACAGGACATGAATATCGGAAAGTAAGTACTATAACCAGGGTAACCTGACCATTTTGAATAGATGTCACCTTTGCAAATGGAGGAAAGGAATGCTGTGGGATTTTGCATCTTATCTGAATTTTCTGATTATCTTTTCTATGTACATTTTTCAGACCAAAGCACTGGATCAGAGCACTCTTGAAGAGTTTGAGAGTCCAAGCCTCCAACAAAAATCTTTTACAGAAACCTTAATCATGTAATTCCTTGCATTTAGCTCTTCAGAGATGAACTGGTAGCTCCGAAAAGCTGAAGTGACTAAATTTGTTTGAAGTCCAGTTTGTTACACATGTAAGCATATTTTCCAAACCCCTGTGTATGAGCAAATAAAAGATTATCAGACATTTTGATTCAACAGAATACTCTAAGAGGGAGTGATTTTTCCCTTCCCAGCACTTCCAGCATAGCTCTTACAGACGCAGCAGTTCAATAGCTCAATGCTCACCTGTACTGGTTTTGTCTGGGATAGCATTAATTTTCTTCATAGTAGCTAGTATGGGGCTATGTTTTGGATTTGTGCTGAAAACAGTGTTGATATCACAGGGATGTTTTAGTTACTGCTGAGCAGTGCTTACACAGAGTCAAGGCCTTCTCTTCTCATACTTCCCTGCCAGTGAGTAGGCTGTGGGTACACAAGAAGTTGGGAAGGGATGCCGACCAAAGGGATATCCCACACCATATGACATCATGCTCAGCAATAAAAGCTGGGGGAAGAAGAAGAAAGGGGGGGGATGTTCAGAGTTGTGGTGTTTGTCTTTCCAAGTAACTGTTACACATGATGGAGCCCTGCTTTCCTGGAGGTGGCTGAACACCTGCTTGCCAATATGAAGCAGTGAAGGAATTCCTCATTTTGCTTTCACACATTGCTTTTGCTTTACCTATTAAACTGTTTTTATCTCAACCCATGAGTTTCCACACTTTTAGCCTTCCAATCCTCTCCTCTATCCCACTGTGGGGGAGTTAGCGAGCAGCTGTGTGGAGCCGAGCTGCCCACTGGGGTTAACCCACATCGCCTCAGCATCTCTGCTGTGGAAAACAAGTTACTTTACATATCAGAGCACTATTTCAATTCATTCCTTGTGTTGGAACTATTCTTTACTATTAATTCTCTGTTAATTCACTGTTTGATTTTGGGATATGACTGCACCCTTCTATTTGGATAGCTCAACCGATTGAAAGTAATTGATGATATTGCTTCAGAACATGAGGAGTCTTCTGGTACTAGCTGGGGACAAACGGACAATTGGAAACAACAATAATAATGATGACACTTGTTCCTTGAAGCAGCTCATTGTCCAGAAAACATGCTAATTGGAAATTAATTTTTTCCTTTTCAACGTTAAATAATTCTGATTTGTGTTTGTTTTGCCATGTATAGAGACTCAATATGCTGCATTTTTTTTCAGGCTTAAAACGAAGTATTTGTGGTATTGATAACTCTGTCTTTAAGGCTGAGTTTCCTGGACACCTTCTATTGATCTTAGGCACAGACAGAGACGGGGAGATTCCTTGAACTTTTTTGAGTCCTTGTAAGTTCTTGATTCAGTGATCACTGAGCACATCATCTACTGCTAGAGTGCATATTATAGACCCAAGCTGTTTATTATGTCTTGGAGTTTGCAGTCCCGGTACTCAAAGATCCGTACATCCAGAGATTTTGAACTCAAACTATCCATTTGCAAGTAAAAAACCATCCCAGCAATAAAAAATGTTAAAAAAAAGTAAAATCAGAAATTCCAACTAAATTTCCAGCAAATGCGAATAACTACAGTGAATTTGGTTTCCTGAGATGGTTCCAATGATGTATTTAGAAGTTGTTCAATAGCAGATATCAGATAGTAATTTTAAAGAAGTCTTCTACTTTAAAGAAACAATCTGAATATAAAGTGACTCAGAATTTTTCCATATCTTTTAGTTGGTTTCGGTGTGCTGTTTACGGATTTGAGATACTTAAAAGGAGTCTATATTCATGGGAAATGATGTTCAACAATATTTGAAGAACAGTTTCCTTTAAGGTATATCCAGAAAAGAAGTATTGAAATTTGAAATTCTTTGTGAATTGCTTTAAGGAAACCTTACACTTGCCACAAGGAATGGAAAAATTAAGAAAATCCATTCCCAGAACTTTCCATCTTTTCTTTAAGATGAATAAAGAGCTTCTGTTCCCAGTTCTTCAAAATCTCTTTGGATTAGCTGTAATGTAAATGAGATCAAAACAGGATTTTCTAGATGTAATAGTTATACAGGGCTGCCTACAAGCTAACTTGAAGAATTCAGACATCTGGGAGAAACCTGAGAAACTCTAAAATCCTTAGGTGAACTTTACTGTAGGTGGTTCTGGCAAAGTCGGAAAACATCTTCATGTCTAGAGAATCTACCATCAAAGGGACAGAAATGCTTATCAGGGATGTTGCTGGGCCTTATTCTCATCTGACCTGAATGACTGGCTTGTAAAAACCAAACACGCAAACCGAAAACGATGGGTAAAGAATCAAGCTGTAGATCAGGATTAACTCCATCCACTGAAGTCACAAGGTTTAAAGCAATGAAGATCAGTCAAGCACGTGCCATGTTGCCCACTGCTGACAGCTTTTGAAGTGCTTAGCATGTTTTCTGAATGCATTCAAAATGCCCCACCGCTTGCCAGATAAAAGTTTTATTATAAACCGGAACACTGATGGGGTGTTACTGCTACTCTAACATCTCATGGGACCCGTTCTTCTTACACTGCATTGTACGCTACGCTTGCAATGTACTGGATGTCCTGTCAGCACATTCCAGTAATTTAGTGGCACGGCCAAAACAGGGAGAGAAAAGAAATTGTAGTTATCAAAACAGGCAACAGTATGAATCTGTTAGTTAACTTATGGCTCAGGATGTTTCTAGACAGGAATGCTGGCACCATTTCCCTAAAAACTAGTGTAGCTCTGCCAACGCTTTACAAGTGGTGCATGAAATTTTAGTTTGAGGGCTGTTGAAAGTAAGCTTTTGATTGCGGATTAGGAACAGTGAATGTTAAGCCATGGGACACCCCTGCAGTGTGCTCTACTCTACGCTCAGAAATGCACTCCAGTTAAATAGAGGTCTGGGTCAAGAAAACATGGCCTACATGATGTCATCTCTTTCTGAGATGATCTTGAAAGGACCTTGTTTCTCTGAGGCAAGGGCGAATATGTCTTTTCTCAATGACACACTGTACCTATCTTTGTGTTCTGATTGCCAAGCTGGCCGGGCCACGCTCAGTTTCCATGCAGACTGAAAGCAACGACAGCAAGTAAAGTCTTAGTTTCAAGACACGTCTCCTCATGAGGCATCTACCAGAAATAAAATCTCAGCCTATTGAAAAGAAGGCCTTATATCAAGAGTCTGATTCATTCCAGCAAACTTCACGTAATGATTCGATGCTCTCCCCTCATATTATCTCCAGTTATTATCAGCAAAACTGTTGTAAGTAGGGTTATGCAATGAATTTGGATGCTGGCAAAATATTACCCTGGAGACCAAATCCGAGAATCTCTTTCTGTATTTCTTGATTCAAAGCGCATCTCAAAGTTTTTCTGGCTCTTTCTATGAAGGAGCTTAACACAGACTCTCTCTGCTAAGGCTGTTTTATTTTTACAGGCACAATGAAGATTTCTTTGCTTATGGGTGGAAAAAGGAGGCCTTCCAAAATGTTTACCAAAGAATAGCTGTTTACAAAACTAGCATCTTGCTTTTTGTCTTGGGTAACTTAGCATCCATAAAAGGCAAGAAGATTGTTCTGGTACTTCAAGTCCTCTGCATTATTCATTAGGGAAGCTCAAGCTGAATAACATTCTCTGGGACAAAGCTGTTGCTAAGCTTAAAGTTTGGGAGATCTAGTAATGCAATTTTGCTTATCCTTCTCCCCAGGAAACTCTTCCACTCACATGATGTGAGGATACCGTGACTTGGCAAAATCATGCTTTGTGCTACTTCCTGGATACTGGACAACAGGACAACTATGTGAAATGAAGAGAAGATTTATTAACCCTGACACTTCAGCAGTGAATCAAAATAAAAGGAAGAGGAGGCAGAGAGGGGGAAGGGAAAGGGGGATAAAACTAGTTCCTCATGGCATCCTAAATATGGTATGACATGGCTTTTCCCAAAATGAGCAAGAAGAGAAAGCCATATATATACATTTGGTAACATATGTACCAGCTTGAATGACAAATGTTACTTCACCTGTGCCAAATAAAGGTCCTCCTTCTATTTGTCTTATTATAGGGTAAGCCACAACATTCAAGATGTCCATTGCTTTTTTCAGTCACTTGCCTACAGAGTGACTGAGTGCACGATTTCCTCTGTTGCAAATTCACTTTAAGGAAACGGGGATTTCATTTTTGGATAGCAAAAGAAAACTTCTCTGTTCTAAAAGAGGGGGAAGGACTGAGGTTCGAAGTTGAACTACAGCTTTTCCTGATGGTTAGCTTTTGGTCACAGTGTTAGCAGTGTGATCATGAGAGCACGCTCTCCTAGCACAGAGGCTTTGGCAAGGGATAAAGGGTGAACTCAGCTGGGGAGGCGTACAAGAAAGGTGAAAGGAAAAAAGAATCTGGAAACCAATCTGCAAGTAAGACATGTTGCAGAAGCTTAAAGCATTTCTGAAAGATTGTAAAAAGTAGAACAAGACTCTCTGTCCCTGTGCATCAGTCCTTCCAGAAATTCCTAGACGTGTATAGAAGCAGAAGAAGAAACAGTCTGAAATTAAGTCCAGTGCCACTGTATTGAAAGAAAGCACAGTAAACAGTGAGTTAATTTGGCTGCAGTGATATAGAACATTTGCCAAAGTACTACTATGGTGCATTTTTCTCAGTTCTGACTCTCCAAGGGTGTTCTACCTCCTTTCTAACTTACACTGCAAATCTGAGAAATGACTTTTTTTTTTTTTCCCCAAAACCTCCTTTTGAAGGTTAGAAGCTCTTGGAAATGTACTTATTCTGGCATTCTCAGCAGAAAAATCATGGGCTGAGTGAGCACAAAGACTACCCGTTGATCCCTAGAAATGGTTCCTCTGTGGCTGCGTGGAGATACACTGGCAGGTTGTTAGGAGGAAAGCTTGCACGACTTCCCTCTTCACTAGGCTGTTTCTGCAGATAAAGCTATCAGATCTGCTTTCGGTGTTGTCAGTCTGGGACTGGCGCAGTCTCTGAGCAATGTCTTTGGAGATCGGGCAAAATCATGCTCATAATACTGCTCAGATGTACCTTTTATGAGACTTACATATAACATTCTTTAGAAACCAAATATTTCAAAATCCTTGGTTGTCTGATTTTCGTAACATTGTGATATATTTTTGTTTGTTTTCACGTCAGCTTCTTAGCCCCCCCCGTAAATTTTCCCATGGATCTTGTGGGAAACAGTTTATGAGATTCTGAGGGGATATGAAATTAATCTTTCTCAGTTAGATATTTTCCAGTATAGCTACTATTTTTCATACAAACACTTTCATGCAACTAACTCATATTTACAGAATAGTATGTATTTACATACACCACATATGTTAGAATAGCAACTTATTACTTTATTTTGGGGCTCAGCTCTGGTCAGTTAAAACTAAACTATTTTGTGCTAGAAGAATGATTCAATAATTGCAGTTATCTATCTTACAGCGAGTATGAAACTATTAATTATTTGGCTTTATTGAACACAGATCATCTGCAAGTTCTCTGTCAATGACTATTATAATTAGTATTACATTTTGAATGAAAACATTGACATAATGGTGAGGAATTAGCAAACCAAATCTGAGCAGCAGGTAACTTTGGATCCTGTGTTGATTTATCTCTGTTTATAGCCACTGACTTCCTTTGCAGCACAGTACAATTCTCAGTACACTTTAATTTTTATATTCACGTGTCATACAAGTTGCCTATAGTATGCGCCATTTATCTTAAGTATCCACATGTTCCTACCATGTAGCCATATGCTGAGTGTCTGCACAGTTGATTGCATAAAATAGGTGTGTCCCAGGAATCAGTGTGCACTTAAGTATCTTTATTTTGGAAAGTATGTTTTGCATTCAGTACTGCACATTGTGCATTTCAGTGCAATGTCTGCAATTCGTGGGCATTTCTTAAAAATGCTCTTTGTTAAATTATCCATCCATATGCATTTGTTTCATTGATTATAAGTGACTGTAAGTGATTACTACTAGTACTACACAGCTACTAGAATGCGTATATAATCAGTTCAGAAGAACTTAAAACATATATTTTTTCTTCTAGGCTGACAATGACCAAAGAAAACTGGTCATGACCTGAATTTAAGGATCATACTGACAGCACTGAAAACCCAGCATTGGAAGGAAAATGGGTCACTCACATCCAGTCCAGCTGGGACCATTATTCTTGCATGGCTTAAGAACAGACTTGACAGTCATCACCTAAGGGTCTAAGGTCAGAATTTGTGTGTTTGGCCTCCCCTGACATACAAACGGTGATGGCACTAAGGAGTGGGGGGAAAAGAATTGTTTGCGTAGGACTGCTTCTAAACAGAATGCTTTTCAAACTTTTCCATGCAGCATCAGCTGTTTTAAAATCATAATATTTTTATCTTCCACTAATACACTTAAGGCAAGACATAACATTCTTGCACTGTTATTTTACTGGAATTCCTGTTTTGATGTCCCCACATCACTTCTTTAATCCAATTTCAGTCTGAATGGCAGCACAGTAACTGGTTTATAGTCATGGAAGTGGCTTGTGCCAAATTAGAAAAAGCACATTGTTGTTATTTTTGCAAAAGCTGAAATTGTTAGGGAAATTACAGGGGTAACGCTATGACAAAATCAACCACTGAACCGTCATTCCTCTAGGTCCAATTCTAGGACACTTTATATGGGCATACAAAGTCCAAAAACTGTTTAAAAACCCCAGCGGGAAAGAGCCAAGAGAAAATCAACATAGAGTAACAAAAATCCCAGAAGAGCGAGTTTGTATGTCCATGTGTCCTTTATAGGCAATATCTTTTGTAAGTTTTTGAAGCTTACAACAGACAAGGGACAGAGATGTTTTAACACTGCAAAACTACAGCAGTGGCAGTTGTCCCTACTCATGAGTTTATTCTGGTCAGCCTGTAACCCCCTAGTGTTTTTTTAGAAAGTGTGAATCATCCTAATTCAAAAAGAGCAAAGTGCTTCATCACATGGTTTCTTTGGAGACTAGAGATCACGTCAAAGTACTACGTTCATAAGGAGTGTTGGGTAGGATGAACATGATGAGAAGGGAATTTAGAAGATTACTGTGAGCTATTGAGCATACTGTGCATCTTGGACATACCATGTTTTCCATGATCTTAACTTCCAGGTGGGATAAAGACTTTCCTGAGTAGATGGAATTCCAGAAAGAACATATGGAGAAGCATGTTTGTAGAACAGCGTCTAAAATACTGACAAAAATGATCTGTGAACAAAGAATAATGATAACAGAATGGACAAGTTATGTTGTTTTTAAAGATTTTCTTTTGCCAAAATAAACAGTCCCTCATTTGAATAATGATTCATAGCATAAAATGAGTGTATATTATTAGTTATTGCATATAAATGATTACACACAGGTTTTGTATTCTATTGTTTAGAGAAGGAGATTGCATATCTGAAATGTATATGTAAAAATATGTAATTTCATGTATGAACATGAAATTTTAGCTTAGTTCTGGGAAAATCAGATCATATAGTTAGATATGGATGTCCTCCTCACAGACTTCAGAAACTGAGTTCCAAGATAGGTGAGTTAAATGTACGTGGAGCAGAAACAGCAAGACGAGGACATAACGGGATTTGAAAAGGAAGAAGTTTATGTTTGGTATCACAGCAAAGGAGAGCAGAGACATGGCCAAAACAGCAGACAAGTGAAATGATGAATTAGACGTACAACTAAAAGCTCTCTTCATTAAAACCAGAGAAAGGGATGCTGTGCTAACCAAGGCACAACATGATTTGAGATGCTTCCAGGCAGTCATATAGGAATTCTCACTATTGTTATCCATATGTGAAGCTCTGGCCATGGCTGCAATTGAAGATTGTGCATGGTGACATGCCAAAAAGAAAGGCTAAATTGTGATATTTTCCACAGCAACTCAAAAAAGGAACATCGTGAGGAATATTATGTGCTCTGTTTTAACAATGACAGCTAGACATTGGAGCTGACAGCTAGACATCCCTGAGAAAATGTCACAGACAGAGGCTAAAGTTTGAATTTGCATGGAAACAACTGGGGCTCAAATGAAAAATATAGTTTTGTGAGATAGTCAGTTGAGATGTTACCTGAATTTGGTTTTGTGGAGGAGGCTACCACAGAGGAGAAGATGAGTTGATGAAGGACAAGAGAAGACATAGACATCAAAGGAAGAGGGAAAATGGGAGTAACACAAAGGATCTTAAGGAAAAACGGGGAGCAGAAGGGCCACTAAGAAAGCAAAGAAGCATAAAATCCAAGAAAGAAGAGGAGCTGGGAAAGGAGCACTGCTGATATTAACAACAGGAAGACAGAAGAGGCACTAGTGCTTCTGAAGTTTGGTTTGTTAGAGATTTTAGGCAGCAAAAATTTGAGGCACCACCAGATTGGGAAGTATCTAGGATTGAAGAACTCCAGACACTGACATTGAGATGAAAGCTGAAAAAGTAAAAGAAGATGGAGGTTAAAGCTGATGAACTTAGTCAGTTAACGGTGATGTTTTTAAGATGTGACTCAGTAATGGACTACTGTTATGTGGTAGGGAAAAGTGGGAGAAGAGTCAAGGGTTAAGGGGAACAGTATAGGACTGTTGGGAAAAATCTGATATTGTACCTGTCTGCTATTTAATGCAAAGCTATATTGCTCTGTTGGAAAATACATCACAAATAAACCATAAAAAGACACCTTTTTTAAAAAAATAGTGATTCATTCTATATAAGAAAAAGATCATGGCTTTATTATCCAGCTGCTTACCAGTAGCATAAAACAGGTTCCCATTATTTTTCATGTTCTCTTTTAGCACTTTCCCCCTCTTAGGGTGTTGCCACATGTTATACGCCTTATTTTCCTGAAAAACTTATGACTGGAAACCCAGTGGCATATGTGCAATGTTAAATGCTGACGCCATCCTCTACCTAACATGTAGATATATAGCTACTGACTCTGCTCTCAATGGGAGCTGCAAACTTGACTTTGGCTGCTTAGCATCCCTGAAAATAGAGTAGCCTGGCTGTAGATTTAATTTTCTAACTGTGAACATTCTGGTAGCATTTTGAAATATGTTGAAGAGTAACTTCCAAAATAGCTTTTAGGAAATTAAAGCAAAGATTATATGAAATCTAGATCTTTGAATTCAAGGTGGGAATCCTTTCCCTGCGTAAACCATGTAGGTGCCTGAGATACCATTTAAGCAATTAAGCTTTATAGGTACTTGGGTGCTGTTAGTGCACCTGCCCATAGACTGAGCATCTAGATGCATATTTTCTGTCTATGGACATTCTGGGGTTTACAAATCTGGTAAGGATCCCAGGCTCAAGTGTGTTCAGTGTTTGTGAATGCCTTCTTACAGAATCAGGGTCAAAGAGGAAGACTGGTGACAGTGTTGCTGCTACTCATTCTGCTACAAATAAAAACAGTAGGAAAAAGCTGTTGCCTCTGGTCTTTGCTCCCTGAATTATTAAGGCAGTTTACTTAGACAGGAGCTGGACAAAGCCCAGAAATGATCCAGAGCACCGGGATTCCCTATTCCCAGAAGCATGCTCTAACCACCAAGCTCCCTCTTGTTTACTCTTCTTGTGGTCCCATGACTCCATTAGTCCTGGGTGCTCTTGGCCACATTTGAAAGAAACAGTTGGTGTTTGCTTTCACCATTGAAATATTACATAGCTTTGCTACTTCACAGATGTTGACTATTTGTTGATTTGCTGAAAGCCTTTAAAACAACCTCACTCACTTCCCCTCTTCTCTTTCCAAAGTTTAAAGCTGGGCTGCTAAATTTACACACTTTATGCAGCAGGATATGTGGAGGATTAAGAGTCTAAACCCCTGCAACCTATTCCAGGTGAAGAGGAGATGTTGAGTACCTTTGGAAATCAGAAAATATCAGGAATCTCAAAATTCACATTGGAGCTAGATTTAATTTATGTGTCATTCAACTTACTGCTTCAGATTTTGCTTTACCCCCTGGTCTAACCAGATATGTGGCCCAAACGTGTACAAAGCACAAATAATTATGCAGTAATTTAAAAGAAATTAGAAACTTGTCTTCTGTTCCTTATTAGAAAGTTTCAAAATGAAAACTCAGGTGTAACTCCCACGTGTAGGCCCAGGAGCTTCAAACCTGAATCTGTTCAGCTGAGTAGGATCCATTTAATTCTGATCTGTTTTTTACTTATCAAACGCAAGAATAATCTATCGTGTTTGTTCATAGTCTTGTTTTATTAGCAAATAATTCTTCTCTGTCTCAATTGTTTACATTCCTATGTGGCCTGTTTTGTCAAAAGATATGCAACATTTGCCAAACGTTCTTCCTGGAATTTCATAATTGCTCTCTGATTTGTTTCCTCTCATATGCCTAAGCATTTCTTTTCAATTTAAAAAACAAAACCCAAAGAGATGAACTAGACTTAAAAGGGCTGTTGGTGTCGGCATCTATGTATTTTGGGGGTATCATGAAACTGAAACAACATGAGATTAGGTGGAGTCAGCTACATTATTGACTGCTATATTTAGAAAGATGTGAAGGAAGTGTCTCTCCTCTGCATTGTTTGGACTTCACCTGCGGAATCCATTACTGCAGGAAATAGTTCCAGTCAAATATTATGCCTAAAGTTTAAAAAAAGGATGAGTATAAGTATTGTCTAAGAATAACATCTGTTGTGACAAATGTTAAAAGAAGAGTACTTCAATACACTGATCTCATTAAAAAACATTGTAAATACCATTTCACAGCCTGGGAGGAGTACGGTTTTGTTTTGCTTGCTGGCTTTTATGACAGTGAAGGACTGGCCAGCCTCAGGGGAGGTACGCAGAATTACAGGACAGCGGAGGGGGGAAGGGCCCTTGGTGGTCATCCAGTCCAAAATCCCCGCTTAGAGCAGGGCTGCCCAGAGCGGGCTGCTCCAGACTGTGTCCAGCTGGGTTTCGAACATCTCTGAGAATGGAGACTCCACAGCCTCTCTGGGCAACCTGTGCCAGTGTTTGACCACCCTCACTGTAAGAAGTATTTCTTATGTTTAAACAGAATTTCCTGTGTTTCTTCTTGTGCCCATTGCATCTTGTCCTGTCATTGGACTACTAAGAAGGGTCCGTCACCAACTTCTTTACTTGCCCATCAGGTATCTATACTCATTGATATGGTACTGCCATGCAGGCCTCTTCCCACTGTTGCTTGATTTCCTGCTTATGAGAATGGACCACTTTTGAACATAGAGGAGGTCATCCTTGAAAATATCAGCTGGTCTCCTGGATCCCTCTTCTCTTCAGGGCTGAATGCCATGGGATTCTTCTAAGCAGATACCTGAACAGCCTAAAGTCTCCTGTTTTTTTCCCTTGTATTCTTCTCTCAGGATTCTGAACTCTGCCCCAACCTTGGCGTTTCTGAAAAGTTATTCCTTGTTAGTATGAGATCTGGCAGAACAGCTCCCCTCATCATCTCCTCAATCATTTGACTTAGGAAGTTGTCATCAATGCACTCCAGAAACCCACTGTGCTGTCCTTGCAACAGACCCCCTTGCAGGGCCTGTGAACATGAGGCTTCTTGCATTTGTCTGAAAAAGGCCTTATCTACTTCTTGATCAGGTTGTAGCAGATACCCACCATGACCTCACCCCTCGCAACCCTCACAATCCTCACCTGTCCACTAATCCTGACCCATAAGCTGTCAGTTGGCTCGTCATCTGGCCCTAGGCAGAGCTCCATGCATTCCTGCCGCTCTCTCATGTAAAGGGCGACTCTGCCCCCTGTCTCCCCCCATCCCAGCCTGCCCTTCCAAAAGCACCTGTGTTCATCCTTGGCAGTGCACCAGTCATGTGAGCTATCCCACTACATCTCCCTGATGACATTTCAGCCCTCTGACTGTACACGGGTCTCATATTCCTCCTCATTGTTCCCCTTGCTGCATGTGTTAGTGGACAGGGACCTCAGAGAAGCACATAACGGTGCTGATTTCACAAAAAAAAAGTGTGAGAGCTTCACCAACTCTACTAGCACTTCTTTATCTGTTGACACTTGGGGTGGGCCCCCTTTATGCCTACTTTGTTGATTATGAGGTGTCTACTGACCACATCAGCTGGCACCCTTTGCTTTCCAACCCTGTCCACCATTGATTGTCAGTTGTCATCTTCATCCCGTCATTCCTAGTTTAAAGCTCTCCTTATCAGTTTGGCCAGCTTGTTGGCAAAAATGTAATAAAAATGTAATCTCTGCTGCCAACACTGTCTGTGCAACCAGTTGTTGTCCCATGGCATCCATCTGTTGCTCCTCAAGTCTTTCCTCCTGATTGATAGGATCGAGGAGACTTCTTAGGCTACTTTCATGTTCCTTGGGTTTGTTTTTTTTTTGAAAGATGAAATGACCTTTCTAGGAAAACCACATACCATAGCAGCCACTGTTTGAAAGATTCAAACTGTGACTTATGAGGAGAAAATAGATCATGCCACTTGAAAGAAACTGTACTGTTACACTGCTTCAGGCCTCATTGTTGGTGGCTCCTGGCAGGCAGGGATGATGAGGGACAACACAGGAAGTTACAGAATCATAACCATTTATTAGTGCAGGAGAGCATCTTTTTCTCCATTCTGCTTCCTGATACTTCAAAACAAAATTCTCATTTTCTGGAAAAAGGAAGATACACAGTTCCACAAAGCTCTCGTTGTTCTGAAGGAATTAATTGCAGGCACACAGCACAGTGATCCTTCTTCATGACTTTTGGTTAGTACTTCTGAAAGATTTTTGGATAGGTAGAAAATAAAGCAAATTATATGAGCAGAACTAGTAAAGCCTATATCCCTTCTTGCCTGTCTCCCTCCTGCTGCCACCTTGTTAAATCCTCTCACCATACTTACTTACTTTGAGTTCTTACTTCTACATCTCACAGCTGTGTTAACGCCTGCTATGTCCCTTCATCCTTCCACAATACACACAACTTCCTCCTATCATTGTTTTCCTCCACTTCAAGGCTTTGCCCTCGATATTGTCCCCATGGATAAAATTGGAAAAGGACATGGTGAAAGCAGGAGTAGTCCATGAAAATCCTTTCTTGGAATTTCACATTTCCCCACTATTTGGGTGACATTCCACTGAATTTATTAATATTCTACAGCTGAAAAACTACCGATTTCAGGAAAAGGGCTGCTTTCCAAGCTGCTGTTTCCAATCATTACGGATGGCTACTTCCACTTGATCCCCTGCCCTTTCCACTCTAAAAAGCATCTCCAGCACATGCCTGTTGTGTATGCTCTCCGGAATCTGTTGGAGTAGTGTCTTTGGAATAAATTTCTAAAAGCATCATACCTGTGAGTTGGTTAAGCAATCAGCTAAATTTCCATGCTGAAATTTTGGGAAGGCAAGAAGGCTGCATGACTAGTTTTCTACCATATCTCTATGTGATCCTAGTCTTTTCTCTTAGACAATCCCAGCTGGAAATGATGACTGAGATTCCTTGAAAAGGGTCAGTGGAAGACACAGAGGAAAGGCAAACATGAAAGGAAGCTACAGCCAAAGACATTATCATATTCAAAGAGGCTTAATATGCAGTGTGGATGAAGCCATAGAAAATAATTTCACTGACTTTATGCCTACAAAATAGGCTTTTCAGGGTTTCCTTAGTCTAAATTGACTCTACCTTCTTTAATTTTTGATAAGCAGCAGAAAGCAGTTATGTTTTAAACCCACTTTGAAGTGTGGGATTTTTTAACCAATATAGCCTGTCATAGCTCTTGTGTTGCACATTTTAATCCCTGAACATAAGGGGACTCTTTGTTACAAATGCTTGGTTTATTTGAACAGAAAGCTGTACAAAAATTTGACATGAAAATGACCCTACAAATCCCTCTTTACTAGTAAACCTTTTTTGTTGTTTCTAGTGTGTATTTTCTGAAAATTCCCACTTTGTGTTTCCTACACTGTCCTAAATGCTCAAAACACAGGCAGGCAATCGGTGTGACTTCTTTTCTTGTGAGGCCTGGTGGTAATCTTGACAATTATGTGCAGAAAAGAAAGATTTTTTTCTGTTGTTATGAAGATTTGCACTTTTTGCACCTATGAAGTATGAAGTTCAGGTGGTGTTTATAATGTGGCATTCTTCCAAAGGCGGCTTTGGGAAAGCAATGCATTCTCTGTTAACCCTCAACCTGCTTACTCGGGACCTTACTTACTTTTTCCTTACTTGGGAAAATATTTAAAGCAGAAATAAGAGTAGAATTATTATTGGCAACAATGAACTTGAATTTTCTGAGACCATGAAACCATGGAGGAACTGTTGAACAAGAGACAGAATCCTCATCCTGCAGTAGTTGTATGTGGTTTTGACCACTTCTCAGGTCTTCTTTTCTTTTCTTTTCTTTTTTTTTTTTTCCACAAAAAAAAAGGTCCTGCCCTAAATAAGTGCTTGCATGAGCCAAATGCTTTGTAAATGGATAAACACCACAAAGCAATAAAATAGTTGACTACAATCATTTTGAAAAAGAGTCTAGGTATCATATTGATGTGAATTCAGGCTGTGGCAATCCCCTAAGAATTATGTTAACATAAATATAAAATTGCTTTTCGGACTGATTCCCAGACCAGAGGCATACTTAGCCTGCTGATTTAGCCAGTTGTGGAGCAGCCTGGTCAAGGTTGACATATGGGAGTACAGTTGGAGGAAACACCTAAGCTTGACTTTTGTTTCTATTTTCTAGCACTCTGAGGGAAGGCAGAGCCAGAGCTAGTCCAGGACATCAGAACACGTTCATCCAACAGGAACATAACACTGGAGGGAATCTCTTGGGATCAGTTTAAGTGCTTAGACAGAGGTGCCCTAGACCATCTTGGATGTTTTAAGCATCCTTCCTGCTCTCTGTCTGCCTTCCCAGAAGTTTTCCTGCAGGTTTTATGTCTTGTATGCTAGTCTCATGAGGATGTGTCAGATAGCCTAGCATGACTACAATGGCATTTACTGCCTATGGTAGGTCAACTGAGTTCTTCCCCTCATGGCATGATATCCAGCTGAAGCCGCTATTGGAGGCAATTCAGCTCCTAAACTGCCTATGCCCCATTTAAAACTATCTAGATTTTCTGACTGTATTCTAGAGATTATTCCGTGATCCTACTGGCTCATATAATGAAAAAGCATGTAGACTTAAGTTATTCCTGATGAACCTGAATTAATTTTTAGCTCAAAAAAAACCTTTTTTTTTTTTTATCTTGAAAGAAAAAGACTTTCATCTCAATTAACTTCTGACTGTTAGCATGAACAACTCTCTTGTCTTCCTGATGTTTACACTCTTCTCAACATGAGCATAAATATAGACAGGAAGACAAACTTTTCTGACCTTCTTTTGTTAGGCTAAGCAAAACTCATCTAGAGTGTTTTCATAGATGGTCTCTCCAACTTTCAGAGCATCCCAGGAGCCTTTTCTGAATCATGTCTGACCTCTACTATCTTGAGCATGGCTGACCACAGCCATGCAGTTTTCCCAATTCATTGCAGATTAACGTTAACAAACTCCTAATTCACTCTAGAGTTGCATTAGCCTTTTTCATATCTTAAAACAATATTCAGAACCAAGCTTTTGTCTTCTTTCTTTTCTAGCACTAGAGGTACAAGTGGTGCACACTACTGACAGGGTGAGAACTGGGTTTTTTCTCTACAAAGACTGCAGAAGGAGTACATGGGGACAAGAAAGACTTTCCTAATTATTTTTATGCATATTACATGTGTTAAATGAAATTCTATCTGGAGGTATAGCACAGTGAACTCAATGATGTTCAAAAGATATTTCTTTCTAGAATAATAATATTTAGTGTGTCAATAAATGTAATTAAATCCTTCCTCAAAGTTCCTTTTAATGACTGCTCTGTGCAACTTCAGGAAATAGTTTCATCCATTTAATATTTTACAGTTAAGTTCAAGTTTAATATATTTTATTGAAATGATATTGCATTGAAGTTTTTCAGGTTATCATAACAGCAGTCTGGGAAACTTTTTTTACCAGGTAATAATAGTAAGCCTAGTTTTCCCTCTGTTGCTCTGCTGTCTGCTCAGACAATGTCTAGGAAGGTCATACATGGCAGAAAACTATTGGCACATCTTTATTTTCATCTATTTCAAAGAGTAAAAGACTAAAGGTACAAAGACCTTTCAGACATCTTCCTGAATCTTCCTTTTAAAATGAAGAACGAAAAAAAACGAGGCAGCAACTACATGGTTTTCTGGATTGTCTTATGACACCTTTAACTATAAGCAGTCTCTGTCAGTACCTCACATGTTCAGTTCACCTACCTCATTGGAAAGGCAACAGTGACGGCATTTGTGTATTTAGATCTTAAGTGGCTCAGGAATAGTATATGCTCAATGGTTGGCCGTTACGTTCAATATTAGCCCTGTAGTGGACCACAGCTCTGGACTTCATTATGAATTTTTCACAAAAAATTGGCTCCTGTTTGCACTGTCCTTCAAATGGCTTTTTGGAATGGAAATCAACATTGCTTATTCAGAAGCAGTTCTCTGGCTTAGAAGGGAAGCCTCAGATATTTTTACAATTGTTAAACTTGTATTTGTAAACAAATATTGATGTTCTGTCATGCAGACACTCTGAGCTGCTGAAATGCCAGTGTAACTTCTTGTATAGAACGCTTACAGCTATTCTGGCACTTACCCATGGGATTTATAGGCATTGCTTTCTGACATATGAGCTTCGGAGCATATAAAGCCATTGAAAATTGTCCTGTTCAATAATCTTGCTAAGACCTGAACAGAGAGAGTTTATTGACCTTTAAATGTACAACAGATTAAAAAATCTGGCAGTGACCATAAAACTGATAAAGTATCATAAAATGTCATCTCATGCCATAAAAAATGTGTCAAAGAGCAAATAAAAGCCTATTTAAAGTTGTGTACTTAGTCACCCGTAAGATATTTTCATGAACTTGTCATTTTTATGTTCATGTCTTTTGGTGAACTTGATAGGGCAAGGGAATAAGTTTAACCAAAATGTAGATGGAGAGATAAACTAATGGATGGATTCCTGCTATTTTTTTCAAGCAGATGTTATGTTCTCTCCTTTTTCTAATATTTCCTTCTTTTATATATGAACTGTGTGATTGCACTTGGGATAATCAGTCTTATCAAAGTCTCCTCAAGTGACCCCAGCAGCTTCAAATGGAGACTTGCACTGGTAATGTTTATCTGCTCTAAGAAAGATGCTTTGATATTTGAAACTTTGCCACCAAAAGCATGAGGGTTCTGTACACTTCATGCCATCTTTCCCATGGGGAATACACAACATCTTACAAAGTTTATCCTGGCAGGGCTTAACTTCACCTGAGGTAACATAGGTATTTCTGAGAAACAATCCTTTTTTCATTTTTTAGTAGATTCAGGTTACTTGCAACTATTCCTCTTTTTTTGTCATTCTTTGGCCTTGTTAGTCAGCATACCTTTTTAATTATCTACAAACCTTGTTACTGAGAAGCAATGAAGAATCCTCCTGAGATTACTAACTGGATGTAATAACATTGGTTCCTGGAGAAAGAGATGCTAGAATTTGCTAAAAGTTAGGAATCAGTCCTTTAGTAGTACTGGACTCTTGAAAATTTTGGTGACTAAGGGAAAATATTTAGATCTCAGCAGAGATGATCCAGAGAGATGCAATTTCTGTGGTTTGAAGACTACCTTCTCAGACTGCCTTCTGTTCTAACCCACAGATATCACGCATTCAAGCTGCAGCCTGAATACTGCCCAACTTAACAAAGTGATTTGGTCTCTCTCACCTACAGAGACTTTACAGACTCTGCATTTTCATGTACTGTTTAAAATTTCCTAGACCCCACAGCTACAAGGTATACATAAATTAAACCTTTAAAAATGCAGTAGTCTTCATCAGCCTGAAATAGTGATTTGATGAACTCAGTCCTGTATCAGCTACCTAGCTGTACTATGGTGCTGTAAATGTTACAGCTTTTTTTTCGGTGAAACCAGTTTCAGCACTGGTTATAGAGAAAAGTGTAGAAGGAAAATTTGTGAGTATAGTGGTTCCCAAATGTTCTAGGAAAGAAAAAAAGCACAGAGGAAAAAGGGAGGAAAAAAAGAGAAAAGAACAGAATAAAGGTGAGAGGAGAGGGAGGTGGAGGCACTCTCCAGGCAAACTGCTTGTAGTCAAGCACACCCTGTCCCCCATTGTGAGGTGATGACTATGAAACTCAGCTATAACACAAATCATAAATAACTGCCCTTTAAGTCATACAAAGTCCGTCTTTACTCCATCCAAACATCTCAGTTACATCTGTGGGACATTTACTGTAAGCCAAGGCAAGCCTATAGGTCAGAATTTATATTCCAGCTCACGGAATGCAGTTCTTCCCCTAAGTCGTTTTTATATATCCGTGTGGTAAGAAACATGAAAGGATGTCTTCGGTTGGGTCAGAAACGTATGGCTTCTCCCTCTGCCAGTCCTTGGGTAATGTGAAAATTTTCATCTGCTCCAAATCTGGGCTATAATGAACTTATCTTTGCTTCAAATATAGGAAGATAATAGTGCAAATAGTACATTTGCCCACAGCAAGAGCTAGTTTGCATCATGCATTTTTACTTGTTCAAATTAATTTAAATCACTTCCCACATGATCAGAATAAGAAGCCAGTGATATACCTGACTGTTTCAACTTCATTGGTAGAACACAAAATCACTATATAATTTTGAGGGTCTGGAGTCATTCTGGGGAGTAATTTCCCTATGGTATATAGCTTTAGCAGACATAGACTGAACACTCTTGATGGATTGATGGAGACAGCAGAAATTACAATTTCCTAAAGATAAAAGGGAATTAATATCCGAAGGAATGTTAAGAGATATACCTATTATTAGCACGAGATATGCAAGGCTATACAGCAGAGTTAACTGAAGAGAAAGTGACCTCTATCAGTCTAGCTTAGATTGACAAGAAGGCACTCTATACAAATAACTGCTAGGCTAAATTATACAATTGCCAGGTGTCATCTTGAAAATTTTCTCTGCAGTTTCTGTCTTCCTTCAACAGCCTGAAATTAATTTTACTCAGAAGGCAATAATTACAAATTGTTCTCCCATTCTGCATTAATTGATAATCAATAAAAAGAGATAGTCAGCCTCATTTTCTTTCTCCCTTTTTCCCAGCAATCAGAAAGCAAAGCAAGACGAAGTAAAACAGGAAAAAGTGAAGAAAAAGAAACATTTAAATGAAACACTTACACTTTTCATACAAAACTGATTTTTCTGTTCATATTTTTTCAGGCACCTTTTTATGTGTCCAAAAATAAAGATTTTTCTTCCCTTATTTCTATTGAAGTGATAGTTTTTAAAGTCAACCAATAAAGGTGATAAAGCTATCACACCTAAAGGCTGAATATAGAAATTTATTCAGTCTAACGAAGTCAAGATAAAGCATCATTAAATGACAGCATCACGGTGAAGAAGCATTCATTGTGTACAAGCTAAAATGTTCAGTATGCGTGAAAAGGTGTGTAAATGAAGCATAACAATTGTAATGTGGCTTACAGTGATCCCAGATGCTACCAATACATCTGTGTGAGTGACTATTATTATCAAAAATAGTATTGTGTGCCATTATTCCCCATTTCTAAAATTGCTTTGCTGGCAGATTTTCAGCTTTTCAGGACTCAGCTGGTGCTGAATATGACATATTGTTTCTGCATTTTCTTCCACGTGAAGATTCTCCTGATATTAATACCTCCCCTCATGGTTCAAAGAAGCACCTTCTTACACAAGTAAGCTTATAACACTAGGTTCATGCCCGGAAAACCAGTATCTTTCCAGGTTTTGGAAGGGATAAAGTAAAGGCACACTGATGTGTGACCACCACAATTTGACTCTGAAGGCAATATGCCATATTTAATTGAGAGACTATTGACTGAATACAAAATACTAACTATTCCCTCCCTTTATCAGACCATTTTTCTTAATATTTAACTCTTCTTTTTCAGCTTTATCACCTCAGCTATTGCACAGCTAGAGATATATGACGCCAGCACTGTATTGGTTTTCAGGCTTCTGAGGGGACTCTAGCCGTAACTCACAGGCTTTTCTGCAAAGGTGCGTTTATAATTTTGGAAAGCTTTGAAGGCTCAGCCTCTATGCTTAATATCCCCTTAGGAAATTGAAATTCTTCTTGCATATGGAAATAATTTCAACTTGCCCACCTCCTCCTTCACTGCACTGGCTTAATCCACTCAGCTACAGAAAGCTGCCAAGTCCAGTTATGAATCTTAGTCTCTGCATGTGCTTTCTGCCAAAGATCAGCAGAAGACAAACCACACAGTGGGCCATGAATGTTTGCTAAGAGGTGTCAGAATGCATCAGCTAACATGGGCCATATTCCATCCCACACATGCTTCAAGTCCCAGTATCTTTTGCAAAATGCTGAATTAATATTATTCGCATTACCTGCTGACTTCTCCATTTACACAGCTAGTCACCAGAAAAAGGATGGAATATTCAAATGAAAACTTAAAAATTAACTGCCATCCACTTTTTTCTAATCTCTTTCTCTAGCATAAGACACCAGGTTCCTGCCTGAATTCTGCCTCGCTGTAAATGGAGAGAGTGTAGCAGGAGATGTAGATATGGTCAGCACCGTGCCTACAGGGCCATACTAAGCACAGAGAGAGGAGATGCTGAAAAAATGTGAAGTGATGGAAGAGAGATTACCATATTTGGAAACCAGCTTTCATTTCTAGTTTGAAGGATATGTTTGGGCAGGTTTTAAAGTCTCTGTAGGAATGGCTAGATTTATGAACATCAGGGCAGAAGTGTTATTTAAAGGGGATGAGAATGCAGGGACGATTAGGCTATTGGTAAGATTAGGATATCCCAAAGAGACAGAGCAACCCCAATAGCAGGCAGAGAGACAGAAACGAAAGAAAAAGGAAAATGGATAATGAAATTATCTCGATGCACCAGAAAGGTTGGGAAAGAATAATTAAAGATGAAAGGAAAATGAAGTCAAAACTATTCAGTAGCAAAGACCGGAGTGATGTCTTGGCCCAGTAGCTGTTGATAAGACTTTTGCTTTTGCGTTCAACAGGAATGTAAGTTTACCTCCCACCTCAGAGATGAGAAAAATCTCAACTTTGGGCCAAGAAGAAGCCAATTAAGAGATTTAAATAGGAGCTTGGTTAGACTGGAATAGCACACAAAAGGGTGAGACTTAGTAAGTGTCCTATGAATCACAACAGACTTGTTGACAGTCACTGGCTTCTTATTTAGTTGCTAAAAGAAATGCAGCTTTGTGCACAAGACAAAGGAAGTCACGGATATGGAGTCATTTTGGAAAACATGAATGGTCTTTCAGGCAATGGGGAGGTTGTAGAAGTAATGAAACAAAATCCATGGGAGGCTGCTGGAGAAGAGGTTGCTGCAGCAAAAAGGAAGAGATAATAAGAGCCAGAACGGGCTCAAGCAGAGAGGAGGACTACATGGACATGGGCAAGCACAAAGCAGAAGGACATGCTGGGGAGAGGAAACAGGGAGAGAACATAAAAATGTCACCAAAACTGTAAACTGACCAGGCCTAGGGGAGGAGGTTGGCATTCATTGCCAGGAAACAGAGGGAGACGGTTCGGGAAGGAGTTTGGTTTTCACAGCACCATATTTCAAACAGAGTTAGGCTGGTCAGAGGATGTAAACAGAGAAATATGCAGATGTTCGTCTGATGGGAGAACCGCATACAGGACAAATACTTAAAAACACGTGGTGAGTTGATCTGGATAAAGGATGAAAGTGCAGTGGAAGAAGGGGAAAAGACTAGAAACAACGTTTTGCAAAGCTGAGGAATATGGACGTGCATTTAGCAGGAACAGGTCAGAGCCTGCTGGAATGTGTGAAACCTACCAAAGGAAGATGATATACCTTGTGCTGGATACCATGCTGCCACAGCTGGTTCACTATTAATACAAGATGTAGGTAGCTCGTCTTTGAGATATGTGTTGGGTTTTGTTTGTTTTTTTTTTTTTTTTTTCTAAAGAGCACTGATATAAGTACAGTGTAGGTGGAAAGTCACACTGAGGGAGAACGCACTAAATAAATTAAAAACGAAAGACCTATACATTAGGTTATGTGACTGAAGGCTATTTGTATTAAGCAAAGGCCTGTTGCAGATAAGAGAAACAATGACGGGTGAAGGAACCCCCTTAACCTATTCAAACAGGGTGCCTTGACCTGGCCACTCCCAGGATTATTGAGAAAGGATCAGATCACGGTGTCCAGGAGGAAACCCACCGAGGGGAGCCAAGAAAACACTATGCAAACTGGCAAGGGTTACTGCCTCCAGGGGCACACGACTTATTGTGGGGTGTAGGGGTCAGAGAATTGTGGGAATGGGTAAAAATTGGTATTAGACCTTCTAATGGGAAGGTACAAAAGTTACTAAGGAATGTTTAGGTGAAGGACCAAAGGGGAGGGATCGGAGTGGATCCAGGAGGAACAAGCATCTATCTTATCTATTTATTTAAATCCTATCTCAAACTGTATTCTGCATAGGTGTGCTTTCTAGTCTGAGAAATATTCTGTATGTGTCATACAACCACTAACAAATGTCAAGTTGGGTGGGCTGATGGGTTGGATGGGAGGTCTGAGTGCCAGCAACTGGAGAGACAAGGGCACCATTGGTCTGAGGGGCCCATAGATTTGGGGGTCATCAGTGGGAGAGGCTGTGAGTCTCAGGCCGGCTACTACAGTCCCATTCTGTGTTTGTGCATGCTTAACTGCTAATGAACTGCAAGCCAGAACGGCCGATGAGCAGGGTGGGAGACCTGACCACCAGGCATGGAGTAGGACCACCCACCGAGAGCAGCAGGGAGAGACTAGGAGCAGCTTCTGGATCCTGAGAGCCCTGGGCCAGCGGCTGGTGTGACCCACACCCTCTGGGTGTAGGACCCACCAGTGGACCTCTGGCCTGAGCAGCTGGAGAGGTGGGGCAGGCTGGAGCCTTCTGCACAGCTCACGTTTACGGGAGTGGTGTTGGGGTTCCTGTGGGTGTCGGCAAAGGCACCGCACTCTGTCTGTGCCGGGCGGCATGGCCACATGTGTGTGTGTGCACGTGTGTGTGTGCACACAGGTTGCGCACCCATCATCAGGAGCACAGGCTCAGCCACCCTCCTCTCTGGACCTGGGGACGGGGGGACTGTAGCAGTCTTGTGTTCTTGGGGCTGGGACAGGAAGGATCCACCTGGGCCCTGTAGCCGGATAAATTCAGCTACTTCTGTCTTATATATATATATACACACACACACACATTTTTATATATACACACATGTATGTATTTATGTGCACATATATATTTTTATATTTACATTTATAATTACATTTCTATTTCTATATTCTCTTCATCTGGATCCTGAATGCTCATTTGAAAATTATTCTGCTTTTTTCAATTTATAAGTGGTGCCTTGACGTCATTCTTGGAGACTCTTTAATTGTAAATATCTAACTTTATATAGACAAGGAAGTGTTAGCAGGGGACTGGTTTGTTTTCCTGGCATGTCTCCAAACATCAATGATTTAGAATCAGTGCTAGAAGAGCTGGCCTGAATAGAGGCCGATGGAATACAATAGAGTTCAGAACTTCTTTTCATTTTAATAAAATGATGTTTTCAACATCTGGAACAATTCTACACTCTCGGTCACAATATAATAATGCACAAAACATTAAAACATCATAAAATTGCCCCTTAACACTTTGATTAATTGATGGTTGTCTTGAATCTGCTTGCACCAGAGTAAGTATAAATGGATTTAAGTGTTAAGAAAACCACTGGTTTGGTTTAATAGTTGTGTTTCTTTAGCTGTGTGTCCCCATGGAATTCTTATACTTAAAGAGACTGTTAAATGTCACTTTGTGTGGTATTGAAGAATGACACTTGAAGTGTTTTTTATGTATCAGGGATTGGAATGGATTAATACTTGGACGGTTATAGCTCCAAGGATGTGTCAGAATAAGCTAATATTACACCCTGCTAATTTACTATAAGTGACTGAACTAAATCCTGTCAAAATTAACAGGGTTCTCTTTTATGTAAATTGTAATAGATTCTGGATTTATCCCCCCACACTTTATATTTTTTATAAAGAAATGCCACCCACACCTGTACAGTATCTACACATTTTTAAATCTCCTTGAATTTTTAAAAATCTCCTTGGAAGATTGTGTAGAATGTGCTTGAATTGAATAACAATGAAAGTTGAAGGAGGTATTAAGAGCACAGCCTTGCTCCCTGACCAACAAACGCGGTATATTTCACAACCCTTACAGCAGAATAGTGCAAGTGTCCATAGTGATAAAATTCCTTATTTACAAACCCTGCATTACTCAGATATATGTGCATGCTTACATAGCATTTTAGGTAAGGATTTCTGTCACCCCTCCTAACCTTTTTAAGTAATTTTGGTAATGATAGCTATAATTAAGGCAGGCTAATATGCTCTGACTGCCTGAATTTAGTTGCTTACAATGTCACCATAATCATGGAAGCTGGAATTTTCCACGCTTGCTCTTCATTTCAGGCTCAATTTCTTTGGAAACTTAGGAAACCGTTTTTTGCCAATTCAGTGAAGATGGTTAAGGGAGCACAGCAGATAGTTTTAATAATGCTAAATATAATTTCTGGCTTTTTTTAGGAGGAGCTTTTGCTGTTGTTGGATTCTGCAGTAGAAATTGCATGATTTTTCTGTCCTAAGCTCAGAATTCATCCATTGGTTGTTAAGAAATCTGTGTACATCAAAGGGTTCGTAACTGAGGCAAAGGTTTGAACATTTAATTAAGGATATCAGGAAGTATGAGTCAGATATTTTCTAGAGGATATAATTAAGCAATGCCCAAAAGCACTTCTGGAACACTCAGACATAGAAAGAGCCAAGTTCTTTGTCAGCTTGGACAAACAGTTCATGTGTTCAATGGTAGAAAAGAATAACTTTGCTGTTCAAGAAAAGTTACCTTGGTGTGAAACTTAAATCAGGAAGGTTCAAGCTGTCTTATATATATATGTATCCAAAATGTGACCATCTCAGAAAAAGATGTCTTAGATATTGCAGTAAACTTTGGTAATATCACTCTAAAAAAAAAAAAAAAAATATCGGAGCCTTATAACAACGATGGGTTCTTCCAACCTTGGAAAATAAAAATTATCTAGAAAATTCTTCAGAAAAGTACAGTAAATGTACTATTGTAAAAGTAGTGGATGTACTATTAAAACTCTAAACTCTAAACACATAGTCCATAATTGAGAGACCTATGCAGGTGATTTCAAAATACTTCACAAACGTCCTAGAGATCTTTTTCACTTAAAATGTGTACTTTCATACTTTAACCAGGGAAGATTTATAGAATATTGCATCTTAAATCAATTTAGCCTGAAGGAGAATGACCACGTTATTAGCATGTATTCATCAGTGTGTATCTTGATGGTAGAATCTGTATACGATCTATGTTTGCTATAAGCAAAAGCCGGTGGTGAGAAGTATTGTGGAGTATCGGCTGATCTCTGTCTGCTATGTAGGTATAGCATAAGTGCTTTCATGACCCATAGAACAGGTAGATGATGCAGAAAGACACTCACCCAGCATCCATTAGTCATGATCCATATGGCAGCGAAGCAACAGGAGCCTGACATTGAGAGGAGGGATGCCTTTGGTGGAACTGCATAGGAGATGCAGCTGATTGATTGCTATGGGCAAGTTCAGTTTTCAAGTTGGTGTGGAAATTGCAGCAAGATTGATTGGAGAAGGTATGTTTATATCCTGAAGAACGGCTGAAAAAAATGTTTCCTTATTTAACTTCTTTTCCTCTGTTTCACATTCCAGCTTTTTCTGGATTGTTGGTACCAGTAAAATTCATGCGTCCACATAATTTGTTGGGTCAGGAACTGATCCAGCTTATAATTAACCTGTCAGAATAACAGCAAGTTAGTTCTCTGATCCAGCTCTTCAGGCAGCCACTGAAAAGTAGGATCAGCACAAGAAAAGTAGCAAGAATGAGACCGCCCCCTTTTGGCAGTAGCCACCACTCATGTCAGTGTAGAGCGATCACAGACCTATCACCAGAGCGAGCCAAGGCTTTTATTTCACCCAGTGTGTCAATGGCAGAGTGACAGATTCATACAACCAGTTGCTTCTGTGCATTGCTGCATGAGCCCCTTACACTATTTGGTGTTGCTCTGAAAGACCCCTCTTCGAATCAAGTGTTTACAGGTAGTAACGTCTAAATTCTATTCCAGTTTTCGCAGCAATAAACAAAAGTTTGAGAAGGCAACCCACATGCATTGAAAACATAAAGGAACATGTAGATTATTTTTAAGATAAGCTCATGATGTCGATTTTTAAGACCACCTAGTTGTTGCTGAATACACATTACTGTTAAGAACATGGGGAGCCGTGGAGTTACTGACGGCACAGCAGGAAGAAAATCGGTTTTTGCAAGGCTCAACAGGGCCTCGTTTGAGCTGCAGGACCTCTGGTACTGCTGTGGATACATAAGAAGGAAAGAACTCAGACGTGAGTGCCAGGGTCCAGCTTGTGATGGCAAAAGCCGGTAGTTAGAAAAACAAAACCATATTTTTGCCTGTGTACAAAGTACATTTTCTCTGGAAATCATTGAGCGACAGTAAATGTGGGGCACTTGAGTGCCATTTATTGGCTGAGCTTATAAGCCCTTGCAGTCTGGCATCTCTGGATGTTTGGACATAACACAGTAACTTTTGAATGCGACATCCAGGCACTTCCAGGGGATGTTCTGGGCATCAGTGGGCAGAGTCCTAGGGGTTTGGGTGGAAATCAGAAAGCTAGAGGATGAAAAGGGGGGACACACAGAGTCCCTGGCACCTGCTTAGTGGACAGAGCAGCTCTTTAATTGTCTATAGATCAAAGACCCACACTCAGAAAACTATTAACACATTCCAGCAAAACGATGTCCCTCGTTTAGCTGTTCTCTTTGTTTTTTTACAGTATACTGTTGAAGAGAAAGACAAATCAATGAAAATACAATTGTGAATGGTAGATGGAATAGGGATCTATGGGAGGGCTGAGAAGAGGGGACATGGGGGAACTCTAAGTGGGGTGTAGGCCCTGGAAGAGGGTTTGATACTGGGTAGGGAGGGAATAGGAAGCTGGGAGGAGAGGAAAGAATGGGCACTGAGGAAAGTGGGACTGGGGAGTTTAACACTGAGGTCTGGTCATGGACGTAGCTGCAGACCAAGGAAGGGAGGAAAACCTTGGACTGGCAGAAGGAATGCGCAGGAACAGGTTAACGTAGTGCCACAGCACAATATCAGATACACCAAACAATGGAAAGAATGCCTAAAAAAGAGTGAATACTGGTAAATAAATCTTGGGGGAATAAAAACAATAAGATGGAGATATGCCAATAATACCACTGGATAGTAGTAACAGCACTTTTACAACAGCAGGAACTTAATCATACAAGAAGAAAATATATGTATTTCTGCATATTTCATACCACTCCATTATTTGACTGTTAAAGGTCTGATCTGAAATCCATTTGGTATTTGGCTGATATAAGTGAACATTGGATAAAGCCTTCAAAGATTAAGAAATTGATCTAGTAAGTTCCTTATTGTTTATAGTAAAGAAGGTAAGAAAACATATACATCAGATTTCAGCATTAGAATAGTCTCTGTTTTAACACATAAATCACTGCTTGACTTTATTGCATTTCTGTTCTGGAAAACTTATTAGTACCAGAGAACTAAACTACAGAGAAAAAGAGAACCGCAAGAAAACATCCAGAATATATAAATGCCACTTCCAATAATATAGAACTAAACAATTTCCTTTAAAGATTCCAGTTTGTCAAACACTGAAATGAATTATGTCCTATTGCATTAAGAGCTAAAAGCAGCAATTGGCACACTCTATCCTTGACTTCCACATTCATTCAGATGTAAATCTGAATTGAAGAGATAGCAACAAAATTTTGAATGCAAACAATTTGGGAAGAAGTCTTCACAGTTTCTCACGCAATCTGGCTGGATGTGTTCTCATGCAGCTCATGCTGGATGGACAAAAAGTCACTCAAGGCCTGTGCCAGCGTTCCTAGTACTTCCAGCCAGTATTGGAATTGCATCAGAAATTCTGGTTTTCATTTAAAAAACAGGAATAAGCTTCAAGTGCCTATGTCTGGGAAGAATAGTCTGAGCACCTGGTTTAGATGCACTCAGTACTTAATTGCAGGCAACCTTGTTCCACTGAAGTGGAGTGCTAACTTCAAGGTCTACCCTTTGCGGGGCAGAAAGGCAAACTCGGCAAGCTGCAAAGCTCTGCAAACTCTGGTCCCCTGTAAAGCTGTTTTACATAAGGAAATTAACAACACGCCCAGCTCCAGTGACCCTTCTGGCCTCCCCCCAGGAACGGAAAGTCCTTGACAACATACTTGTTGGTTATATGATGGTGGTGTAGTCTCCTGGGACCTTAGGAATCTTGGAGAAGACAGGTTGGATAAGGGACAGGGTCAGTGGGCTAGGATTCATCTCGCTAATTCGTCTTCTAAAACAAACCGCAGTCTGATGACACTTACATGGGGAAACCTTGATGATAACTATAACTTAGTAGCAGAAGAAGGACTAGATACACCCTGGGCTTCAAGCTAAGAAGGCGAGAAGGCTCAGATTGTTGTTTCTAACTCTCTGGCATGAATGAGAAGTCCTGGCACTTGGCAAACCCCAACATCATGCATGGGGTCCCTAATGCCTTAAATACGTAACCATGCAGTTCCTCTGGAAAAAGTATATGTTATTTTAAAGTAGAGGTGCTGGACGAGATGCTGTAATAGATCCCATTCTTCTGTCTGGTCTGTTCTATTCCCTGCTTTATTTCAAATGGGCTCTTGGATAAGCATCCAACTAGATGACTGTCTTCATTTGTTCATGAAATGTCTGTGGTGTACGTTGCTTGTTCTCTCCATGTGTCCTCAGTAAGTCTTGCAGGGTGCTAATTTGCATTCTTACGTGTAGTTTAATTTTTCAGGTTAGGGTGTATATCTGTTCACTGGTTATTTAAATCAAGGTGAAAACATCATATAGTTATATATATGCCATATACCTGGGACGAAAGGGCATGTGGCTTGTGAGGTGTTCAGCCCCTGAGAGAGGTGCTTCAGCCCAATCTCCAGGGGTGTTCTGTGTCTTGCCTAGACAGGCTTTACAGTTGTACTGTTCTACTTTTACCAAGGAACAGAAATGTCAACAAAAATCATATTGTGTTATTTTTTTTCAACAAAATCTATATGGATTAGGAATTGGAATTTTCTCATTGCTGTAACATAACAGCATTTTCAAAGCACTGAAATGCCTGTGAAAACGCAAAAAGAACAGCGTTATGCTAGGACCAGAAAGGTAAACCACACGGCTATCTCTCTACAGCTACTGTCCTCATAAAAAGAAGGACAAAACTTAAACAGGCATTTTAGACAGAAAAGTATTGAAGAGAAACAATGCATGGAACAATATGTAAGACTGCACTCACTTCTTTCCAGAGACATGAAGGTCAGAGTTTGACTGATACTGGTAACAGTCCAAATTCACATTAGGTAATGGCCAAAAGAGTTTCAGAAAAACCAAAATAGTGAAAAAAACTGTATCGTGCCCCAGTTTTGCCATAAAATATACTATAAATATGCTGGTGTTTTGCATTCTACTTGGACTTGGGAAGAGGTGACATGTTATTGTTGCGCTTCTCATGGGGAGCTAATGGCTTCTAATGAATTTTAGCATATGTAATCCATAGATACAGTACTTGCTTGTGAGAAACCTTTTTCTCTAAGCTTCTCTAGGTGTTGTCATTACAAAATTCAGCCAAAAGGTAATGGTTTATTAGTCTTCTTCAAATACCAAGACAAATTATTACAGTAAGTAATAAATGGTAAGTAAATAAGCAGACAAAAGGCCTGGTGATTCTAAATAAATCACTGCTCATCCAAAGATAACTTAAATTGTCCCAATAACATTTTTTTATTTGTTTCTTGTCGCAAGCAAAATAGGAAATGAAAGCATCCCTGACAGAAGTATGTTTGGGCACACAATCCAGCCCAAATAATGCTTTTCTTATTTCCTTGCCTTTTTAAAGTAAACAGTCCTCAACAAAAAAGCTTATCTTTCTTTGTCTGGAATTCTATTGTATTAGTCATTCTGCTGCACACAAAAGCAGTGGACATTCAATGAGTGCGCCACACTGCAAGCAGACATAAGGCATTTATTATAATTGAATTCCAAATAATTAGTGTAAGAGATCATGAATGTACATAGGAAAAAAGATTGCCTGAGACGTATTGCAAACAGGAGGGGCCCAGGACATTAATAGGCAATCTGCACTACTGCTGTTCCCTCAGGGGTCTTCTACAGGTGGTTCATATTTCTGGAGTAGAAATATATGCTATATGAAATGGAAAATTTATTTTTAAAAATTTCCACTACACCCTTTGAATTTTGATTCTTCTTATCTCTGTTGTTCTTGAAAGGTGGGCAATTGGTTTATCGTTGTTATCATTACCTCATGTTGGAAAAGCTCTGCCTTTTAAAGCTCCATTTCCACTTTAGAGAATTGTCATTTCCTTGCTGGGTCACAGCAACACCCAAACTACAGAAAAAGTAAAGATAATAACAACTTGGGCAAGAGTTAATGTCATAAGCAAAAGGAATCAAGAATTGAATGTAGGGAGGCCTAACCTTTCTAAATAAGCTGGTATATGTCACAAGATTGGGCACTGCAAAGAAAACTTTAGAATATCTGTTTAGGACTCCCCTATATCATATCCCAGAACATAGTTTCTGTTATCAGAGGTTTCTGCATGATGCCAAGTTCATTGTTTCTAAAGGATTTGTACTGTTTATGGTCTACATGAAGTTAGGCTTACAGTGAACTGCTTTATCAAGTAAAGGTCTTAGGAAAGAACTACCTATGAGACATATGAAAGAGAAGCCCAAATATCCTTTGAGATTATTTTTTTTTTTGGAAGAATGGTAAATTACAAAAAACTTGTTGCTGGACAGAAAGCTGTTCCAAATTTCTGGCAAAGCTCAAGCCCCTTTACTGCTGTGACGCCAATTCTCCCTGTGAAGAACACCGTTTTCCAGATTAGTACTGCACAGTTGCTGGTCCTTGAATTCAGGCTTGGGCATGCTAACATTATTATTAATCCCATATGGTGCTAATAGAAAAAGAAATAAAGGTGAAATGTTTATGAGGGTGAATTTTCAAATTGGCCAGTAAATGAATTTAGCACACAAAAGGTTGATAACATTTACTGGGCCACAAAAAGGCAAAGTAAAGCTATGAAGCATTAATAGACCATCCTTAAAACTTTCTAGTCCTCTTAATAGCTGAAACAAAACTACCATCATTAAATGACCAGTGAAATGTTAGCAGTAAGATAAGCTCATAAAATAAAACATTTGATGGTGCCATACCTCTATGCTTTCATAGGAAAACACTTCAGAGAAAGGGTAATTTAGCAACTTGAATCTTAGCGCTTTTTGTTCAAAACTCATAAAAACCCCTTTGAAAATGTGTGGATATTTCTTTTCAACTAATGGCTGTTCTACACTGTCTTTCAGGAGAAGAGATGTCTTCATGTCTTTAATCTAGCAAGGTTCTTGTTGTGTTCACAGGCCCATAGATCACTAGGTCAAAGTTTCCCACTGGCCTTTTATCATGGCCCTGATTCAAAGCCACTGAACTTAGCACAAAACCTCTTGTTGACTTCATAGGCTTTGGATCAAGGCCCAAGTGGCTACTGCGTGGAGTGTGTGAGAGACTTTCTAACCTGAAAGAATGATCTCATTTATAAACAAGCTCCCTTTTGGGGAAATCTCACATATTTTCAGTGACTATTCAGAGGCTTTGGTGGGTACAGTCGATAGGTCACTAATTAGTACCATGGTTGAGATTCCTCTAACGAAAATGTTTGTCTGTGTACTGTGCAGAGAATATGGGGCAACTGTGAAGCATCAGACCTCCTGTTCATGTATGCAAAGAGAGTCAAGTATGTTGTGCAATTTGTCTATGGAAGAAATACCTTATCTGATATGCTGAGGAGTAGTTAAACCTACTCACTGATGCAGCAACAACAGTGTATTGAAAAACAAAGGTAGAAAAATCTAAGTAAGTTAACTCCAAACTGCAAGCAGAGCAGAAGACATCGTTTTATCAATATTGTGATTTGCTGCTGATGATGATATCCTTGATATTCTGTTGTCTGGATGTTGTCATGGTTTAACGCCAGCAGGGAGCTAGGACCACGCAGCTGCTCGTCACTCCCCCATTTGTGATGAGGGAGAGAATTGGAAGAGTAAAAGTGAGAAAAAACTTGTGGGTTGAGATAAAGACAGTTTAAGAGATAGAGCAAAAGCTGCACATGAAGGCAAAGTGGAACAGGGAATTCATTCACTGCTTCCCATCGTCAGGCAGGTGTTCAGCCATCTCCAGGAAAGCAGAGCTCCATCACGTGTAATGATTACTTGGGAAGACAAACACCGCAACTCTGAACGTCCCCCCTTCTTTCTTCTTCTCCCAGCCTTACATACCGAGCATGACATCATACAGCATGGAATATCCCTTTGGTCAGTTGGGGTCAGCTCTCCTGGCTGTACCTCCTCCCAGCTTCTTGTGCCCTCCCAGCCTACTCACCGATAAGGTGGTGTGAGGAGCAGAAAAGGGCTTGAGAGCTAAACAACAATCAAAACCGCCAGTGCCCCATCACACTATTGACATCCCAAATCCAAAACATAGCATTACAACAGCTGCTAGCAAAAAAAGTTAACTCCATCCCAGCTGAAACCATGACAGGTGTGTAAGAGAGAAATCTTGGTTAAATCCTTCTAAAGATAAGCACAGTCAAGATCTCATTTGGATGGCAGGTATGTCGGAAATAGAGACTATTCTCTGAAGTAATTTTTTCAATTTGCTGTTTAGGTACATTAAATATATTCCAGAAGAGGTAAATGGGACAACATCTGAAGAGAAAGCATTGAATTTGTGGTGGCCCATGTACTCCTTCATGCCAGTGTTCACGATTCATGAGGGGAACCACCACTACTCTTTCTTTTCATCAGAAAATAGTGAAAAGGTATGAAAAGAGCAGATGGTGCAAACAAAGGAGAAATATGGTGAGACAGAGGAAGAAATTTTGTCTGAGCATTTTTACTGAAAGTAGTTAAGCTTAAAACTTAAGGTAAGAAAAGGCTATTATGTAGTCTAGTTCAACTTCCTGTATTTCAGCGTCCATTAAAATTCTACCCTGAAATCAGGGTATGAAGCCAAATATATTGTCTTTAACCAAAGTAGAATGTCTGGTGAAACCAATTGAAAAGAAATAGTTGAGACTGGCTGCAGTTTATTCATGTAAATGAACTGTTCTTAGCTGATACAATTAGATGAAGCACATATACAGACACATAATTTTAAATTTATTTATCCCTGTGAACAACCAAGTTTAAGGTTAGAGAACAGCAGTGAACATTTCTTACCTGCACTACTAAGACTTATAATAAATATAAAAATAATGTATATTTTAGTCACTTTTGAGAAAGTGAAACAAAACAACAGACAGGCCCTGAAATATATAAAGGAAATTGGTGTCTCTCTGTTTATGTCTTCCAGAATATTATATGAAGCATAATCCACAGGAGAGTACAGATGTTGGAGGCCAGTTTCTTGGGGATTTTATCTGCATCTGATTTGTAAAAGCTCAAGATCTGCTACTAAAGAAAAAGTATTCCCATTTAATAACTAACCCAGATGTCAGTGGTTAGATATATACCACAGTTGCATCTTTTAGAGATGTTTTCAGCTTGGGAAACAATGGTGCACACATTTAGAGATTCTTTGCTAGAATAAATCCTTTTCTCAATGGTCCTACTGAAGAACATTCCTATTTTTAAAACTTCTGAAACTAACTTTTTAATGTAATTCCAAGACGCAGTCATCTAGGAAATTAATGCTCTGATGATGTGATAAACTCCTCTGAGCTGCAGCTGTTCCATTCGATTTACTTTAGCTGAGACAATAAAGAGTTTTAAATTAAATCAATAAAGGTCATTCTATTTAGACAAGGATGATTCTTCACAGAGCAGTTTCTCTTTAGCACAGAAAAGCAGAGAATTATTGTTTGCAAGACAATAATTTTTCCCTTTGTTGCAAGTTAAGTGATCAACCAACAGCCTTCCCTCCTTTCTCCTGCTAGGCTTAATATTGGTTAACTGAAGGTGAGTTCAAGCAGTTAAAGAGAAGTTAGTTAGAAAAGCAGTATGTTGCCTCTCATCATTTGAGTGGAGAAGATGGGTGTTCTGTCATCCTTCCACACAGTTACGACCTGACTGAGCAATATGTTATACAAAGTAAAAGAACCTCTGAGGGGAGACAGAAATATGCTGTAAGTTATTGTTAAAAAAAGGGGGAAAAAAAAAAGCTATGGCAGATGTGACAATATGTTTTGGCCTGTTGTTTTGCTTCTTTGAGGTTGCTTTTAGAACTTGACAGTGAGGCACTCTCCAGAGCTGCTTTCATGCTGTGAGAAGGGTGGGAAGAGAAAGAAACAGAGAAGCAAGCTGTGGGAGTGCAGTTTTACTTCTGAGTACATGAAAGAGCAGTATTTCTGAATATCAGCACTTACACATAAGGATTACAGTTCCACAGCGTATAAATGGGGAAATTTTGGATGGAAGTCCCCATATTGTCATATGTTCTCCTCGGGGCAAGAATGTTTTCGCTCTTACATTTTGACAGCCAAAACTGCTGCAAAAGAATAGTTTGTAGACTTTTCCATTTTAATTGAGCTAGAGCCACAAATGAAATCTATATCATTTCCTTGTGTCTTCAGAAACATAATTCAGAGCGGCTGGTGTAATCCTGGATTCCCACATAAACTTCAAACTCAACATCAGATTAGCAAAATTTCACCTCTAGTATTCCTGCAGATTAGTGGGCTGCTGCTTGCAAAAGAACAAGAAACAAGAACGGAACAAGAAACAAGAAAAAAACAAGAACAAGTGCACCAAGAACTGCTGACACCACGCTGAGATGCTGCCCTCATTTGAATATGTTTTTGAGTTATGAAGGGCCTGGACATCCACTCTGATGGCAGGCCCAGATAAGTTGTTCTTCTAGGTGCATTCAACCTCAGTTTTGATGCTAATTCATAGCTGTCGTGATACGTTGCATCACATACTCCATAATTAGGTTCCAATTCTGATCTGATGATCAGCTCCAGGTAAGCACAGATAGGAAAAAATGACTTGTGCCTGTGAGAACATGATCAGGATCATAGCCACAATGAAGGGCTCAGAGATCATCTCCTTGTATGAACTGATCTGACTCCATATTAAAATTTTTAACATTAAAATAATAATGTCATTTGTCCAACAAAGCTTACATGATAAGCAGAAATACATATGTTTTCCCTAGCGTGCTTAACTCAGCTAGTTCAGTGAGGAGACTTGACAAGGCTTAGGCTGGGCTGCCCACTAAATGAATGACAGATGTTCTCTATTAACCCCTCTCCCTTCCCAGAAGGGAGAGAGAATTAGAGAGAGAGAGACTTATGGGTTGAAAAAAACCCCCAAACCTAAACCTGTTTTAATGAAATATTAACAATAAAAATAAAAGATAATAATGTTAATAAGAAAATAACAAAATATGTACAAATGTATATAAAACCAATATTGAGCTCCCAGGATGGCAATCACGTTATCGGCAAGCACTGGGACTGGACTCAGTGGCAGACAGGAACTGGATTCAAGAACTGGATTCAGGAATGAACGGATTGGGATCAAAGGCAGATGAACAGACAGAATCCTCCTCAGATGCCAGCCACTGAAGAAAGAGGCTGAGCCCTTTGACCCCTCACCTTTTACACTGAGCATGAAGCAGATGGGATGGAATACCCCGTTGATCAGTTTGGGGTCACCTGTCCTGTCCGCTCCCCCCCGCAGGTGGGACCCCTCTATGCTCTTCCACTTCCGACCCTCCAACGGGGCAAGTAACACAGTTGACTGCCCGTGGCTGTTATAGCAATAAGTATAAGCAAGAGCCTCTCTGCATACCGTTCTTTGGCATCAGCTATAAATGTCAGTCATTATCACTGCTAGAAGCAGACACTGTCTGAAAAATACATTGTTAATTTCAGAGAGTGTAGTCAGTTAGAAGAGGCTTAACTGAAAAGTAAAATTACTGAACAGAAAATTGGTTTTGTTCTATCTTAAACCAAGACAAGACTCTGGGACTATTCTGAGCTTCTGGAATATATTGCAGATCACGAAGATGAATGCTGAAAAGTATATTTGATATTTAAAATGCTCTCTTAATTTTTTTTTTTTTTATGAGAGAACAAGTTTCAGAAAGTCGTGCTCATAAAGGAGAGAGAAAATGTCAAACAATGACTCTGAAAAATGGTTTGATATCAAGTGTGGATTAAAGATGCTGTCTTATTGCTTCACAGTGTGACAGGATTTCTTTTTCTTTTATAATCAGTTACTGTCAAAAATGAGTAAGTGCAGATGCAACCTCATTATATCTTTTTGACACAGAGGAGGGAATTGAGGCCTATGTTAATTATTCCTTGACCAATGCAAGTAACAGAAGGAACACTTGAAATATCTAATTATCTTGAAGTCTGGCACTTTTTGGTACATAGATAGTTTTTAATGACTGCACAACAAACTGTATAATAAAATTTTTGGCAAGACCAAGGTTTTTTGATTTAAACATCCACGAAGTTTAATAATCAAGTGTCACATTCCTAGAAGAAGCTTTAACTTGTATAACTAAGTAGGAGAACAATATGCAAAGGAGAGTCAAGAAGAAGAGACCCATTTCTGTGTGAAATTAATGGGGAACAGCAGGCCAACTTCTATGAACAGGCATTTTCATCTTGCAGCTACTCATTAATTGTCCATCTCATCCCCGGTTTAGCTCATAGCACTCATCCTCTCTATGGATTTATGCTGTAAGGGTCGTCTTGGCGCTTTCACCAGCATTAAGGAGAGTATCTGAAATCAAAAGAATTACTGTACCAAATCAATATGGTGCAGGGGATGAGTCATATGGATCATGCGCACTGAGCAGAGGACAAGCATTAAAATATGTCTCTGCACATGAGCTCTGTTCAAAACCAGCCTCTAGCTACAACCATGCTTTCATGGGGACAGGCAGTAAGGTGAAAACATCATGACTGCACCACACTTCAGCATCAGAATGTGTCAACAGGAGAAATATGCAGATCAGTTGCTCTGTCCTGCTCAGCCTTGTTAGGAGATGCACACAGGTATCAGCATACCCCATCCAAAGCTCTGGAATCACCCCTAAAAATGCTTAAATGAGACAGGTCACTATAATGCTATGTAGACAGGAAGGGGGTCGAAAGACAAATACCAAGTACCAGCCAGAGAAAATGGTCCAGATCATCACTTCTGAATAGGGTTAGAGAACATACTAGAAGGAGAGACAGATTCCTGCTGAGAAAGGTGTGTTGGTCTAATGTGGCTGAAAACCCAGACCAAGACATGTCACAGAGAAGGTAGAGGTGATTATTCTCAGCCTCACCAGTCAAACACTTGGGTTTACAAGGGGGAAAAGATAATTTTATGGGCACAAAACCTCTAAGGAGATTTGCTGTTTTCCCAAGAATTACAGCTCTCTGATGATATTACATGATGGCTTATTCCTGCCTTGCTTTCCTGACATATTTCCCCTGGACAGATTCTAACCAGGAGTTCAGAGAACTCAGCCTAGGTGGTGGCATTAGATTGGTGGAAGAAGAATAAGGAAAGAGAAGCCTGGAGTGTTTGTTTTTACATACCTGAAAGAAAGAGTCCTACATCAAGGTCAGGTTGGACAGGGCTCTGGGCAACCTGATCTATTTCAAGATGTCCCTGTTCATTGCAGGGGGGTTGTACTAGATCATAGAATCACTGAGGTTGGAAGGGACCTTTAAGATCATCAAGTCCAACCTTTAAAGGTTCCTTCCAACCCAAACTGTTCTATGCTTCTATGATCTGAGCATAGATGAGAGCTCTAATACCTTACAACCAGACACGAGAAACTGCTTTGCTCTTATATCTTAGAGGTGCCAATGTCTTTCTGCCCTGATACGTGTAGCTATTTCATGTAGATGAAACAGTCCAGGAGCTACATTTTAGTTCTTCTTGGGGCAAGAAGGACCATGGACTTGTCCCCCCCGATTTTTTCCATACGCGTGCAAATAGCAGCGTTAGACATACATCTGCACAGCTTATGCCCTGAAGAAGAACAAAGGATACAGCTTCCCACTCCACTTGAATGCTACAAACACCATCAACAATTGTATGGGGGACACAGGCTCCTTGAACTCAAATCTTGGCAAACAATGCAGGTCTTCGGTTCATCTTTAACCGGACAACTGATGCAGAACATCTCCTATTAGAAATTCAGTTGAGTTCTACCCTACACAACAGAAACAGTTTTTCTGGATGGATGGGCCATTTCTTACAGACAAAGAGTACATTGAGAGCAAATTAAGCACTTCTAATTGGAGAAGCGAATCTCTCACAGCTTCAGAAAACTTTGGTCTCAGTAAATAAGCAGCTCTTCCCATGCCAGAACTAGCAGTATCACAACAAAGGGCTTGTTATGCTTTGTGCAAGCCAAATGCCATCAGTCCCAGTATGATCACTACACCTGCTTTTATCTGGGATGGATGAATACAAGCCCTTTATATGAATTCCTTTTTCAGTTCTCGTGGCTGTGGTTGGTACTTGTACCCTAATTAGTCCTTTAGTAACCATTGTCTTTTATAGTTATCCAGTTCTTTTAGACACACAGCATAATTTGTCTTTTAGAGTATGGGCAGAGGCAACAGGTGATGAGTTCCATTGAAAAGCAATAGAGATTTGCTGAACAATTCCTCTTGAAGGCTTCACTGGACACAACAGTCAGGCTCGGACTCAGTGCAAAATCGAATAATGATGCCCCCTGCTCAAGTATTTTTGGAGAATGGCCTGCACAAATTAATTTCTGTATGGACTATGATGAAGGAGGCTTTCCTGTTATTTTTGATGGTGTCTCACAAACCAAGTCCTTGATCCTTTTGGCTGATTTCTGTGCAAACATAAGACAGAGGGCTGATCTCTGCCTTGCCAATATTTACAGTCTGTATACAAACCAAAAATGATTAGTGGGTAAAGACTAGATGGCAAAGATGCACAAGGTGATAACGAGACAATGCATGTGATGGAAAATGGAAAATAGAATCTTTCACTGAGCAAGAACAAAGAGCTTATTAAAAGGTCACAAAGGTTTTTTGAAACAGGATACTTTGCATAAACAACATATGCCTTGCTAATGACTGTACCCTTGAAAAGGAACAGAAGGCTGATAAAAGGGGAACATCCCACTGCAGGAAGTGTTGACAACCTGCCGAAAATCGGACAACTGCTAAAAGAAGCATCAAGTCAACAAGCATCTGCAGTAACTGGGGGAAAGGTAAAGGCGGGAGGGGGAGATCACAACCACTGACTCAATTAGAGGCTGGAGAGCTACCCCACCCCTCCACCCCCACTGGACTGAGCATGCACACATCAATTAAAGGACACTGTAACTTTAAATGAAAGTGAGAGACAACACTAACCAATAGAAATTGTTAAGATAAGGTACTAACCAATAGACATAATTAGAGGTGTGTATCTCTGTGTTTTGAACGGTATAAATATACCAAAGATTTTGTAGGGCGGTGTGTTAGCTTTGTGGATTTCCACCTAGCACCCACCTCTGCGCAGAAATTATATAAATAAATACCTCTGCTCTGTGTCTATATTGGTGCTTTGCACACCGGGTAAATGACCCCACTTTTAGGACAATGCATGTACATGCCTAATGCCAGCATATAGCTTAATGACCTAAAAGAACCCTATTAGACAGAAATCCAGTTATATTACTTGTGAGAAAAACTGTTGTAATTAGGATTCCATTGCTGTGTGTGAAGAGGTTTCATAATAGCATCAGCTTCATGCAAAAGGGCTTTTAGGCTTTAATTTGTCATTAAAGCAGATCAATTTCCAAACCTTGCTAAGCAGGCACTTTAAAAAAAATGTGTTTTTAAACTATTAGATTAACTCAATTATTCAGTGACACTCCATTTTTGCATAATTTTGGCAGAGACTTTACTACTCTTGCTTTGTTTTTTTTGTTTGTTTGTTAGTTGTTTTTTTTTTTACTAATAAAAGATCTAAAGAAGAAAACAACTATCAGATTCATACCGAAGAGTCAAAGGCAGGAGATATAAGAATTCAGACTCTCAAACCATCTTAATCCAGTCCTACTCTGGTATCCCTTTTTGGGCGAATTGTGCCCAGTGTGACTGAAGGTAGGTGTGACAGAGCAAGTCCAGGTTCTAGTCCAATATTTTTAAGAAAGAATATAAACTAGTGTCTTGAAAACGTGATAAGAACTCTGCCTTGCTTGTTTGTTATATATCATCTTTCTTCAATACGGCAAGGGATTTGTGACATAAATGTTCCACGGTCATGTAGTTAAAGCCTTCATTGTAAAATAAGGAAGAAGATTTAAGACTGCATGGGCAATCCACACATTGGCATTTCCTAACTTGATTTTTTTCCCAGTATTGTACAAAAGATACTCAATAATTAAAACGACAACAAAAAAACCCAAAATAAAACCCTGAGGCAGTACAGTTGCAGTGGGTCTCATTGTCAAGTCAGAGTTTGCCTAGAGCTGTCTTAGTCATGACAATTACTGTCTTTTCTCAGAGGTAACTCTTGGCAAATGTTGGCTATACAAAGCACATAATGTAGGCATAAGTTGTGGACTGTATTTAAGCACTGACATGAGAATTTTTTTTATGTCCCCTTCCTTTCACAGCATGCTTGAAATATAAAGGCAGATGTCATGATCTCAATGCAGTTAGTTAAACATGGATATGCTTTGCCTTTTTAGATGCCTCACCATACCCTGCATGACATTCAGATGTCAGTCCAGAAGGGCACAGGTCTCCCGTACAACCTGTGTCTTATCTGCTGTCCCGCTGTAGGTGTCCTGGATAACCTTTGGCACCAGACACCTCTGTTTAAGGAATTTTATCACAGTCTCCGGGTCTGGACTTACACGGTGACTTGTTTTCATTTCAGTGAAATATTCCCTGAAGTTTCCATGGCAAATCACTATTATTCCATTTGTTGCTTCTTGCATCTTTTTATAGAATGGCAAAAGTCACCAAGCAGTGTCAAGGAGTATTCAAACTGGTGAAGACAGCAGCCTCTGAGCAAAGAGAGGAGTCCAAAGCATTTCTCTACTATTGATTGACTGGGTGACAAAGTCCAAACTGCTTAATATCCCCTTTCAATTAATGAGGATAATAAACAGCTCCTTTCTAAAATGCTCTGAGCTCAAGCTATTAAGATGTATAGGACTTTTCTTATAGAAAATTATCCGTATTTGGGAATATGTGAAAATATTGCAAACCGAAACGTTAGCACATTACTTCTTTACAAGCACTGACAGTTAGCTCTTCCAGGTAACTGTAGTAGGTGGAGGAGAAAGGGCATACCAGCATGCTAACTGAAGGTTTGCCAAGTTTTACTTTTCTCCTTTTTGAGGAAAGAAATGCAAGGGATGGAAATGGGGTGAGTAGAAAACGCTTGCCAGAAGCCAGCGGTAAATGAAGCTCTGGCTACAGCCAACCGTAAAGATTTTTTTCTGGTTTATAAAACAGTGAATTTGGACTGTAGGCTGCCATTCTGATTGTCCTTATGAGGGTGAGCTGAGCCAACAGCTTCTTGTTTTAAAATATCTTTTCCATAACTAAAAAAACCCCACATAGTTTCTCTAGAATTGCTGCTGCAGACTGATATTAGTGGTCTTGCTTTGAAGTTAGAAAACATGGAAAACTTTTGTCAGAGCCAGCCTGATGATGTGTTTGTGCTTTGTACTGCTGTTCAGCTCAAGATGTCACTCCTTGGACTGGCCACAATTGGCAGTGCTGCTGAAATTGTGGATTCAGGTCTCCACAGAGAATCGACCTGAAAAGCAGAGTAAATTAGGTCTTTCAAAGATGCCTCCTGCTTAAAGTAGGTTAGTTTTGGAAGTAGGCTAGTCTACTTACCACTAGCATGGGGGTCTGTATGTGGTTCTGACATCTTCCATGAGGGTGTATCCAGAAAGTCAGACTTAGGACTACCTCTGATTGATTTGAACAGCAGAGATCAGTAATAGGCAATATGAATTCGTTTCCATCCTCCGTGTCCAAGAGAAGTTGATTTTCAGGATCATGTTTCAAGAAATTGGTGGTGGATGGTACAGTAGGCAAAACACAGATGCTAGACCACAGTAAAGTTGCAGGAGAACAGAGAATGTAGAATTTGTGTGTGATTACAATTCTGTGTACCTCTCAGTACTGGATAGGAGTTAGGTAGCCCACAAGGATGGTAAGTGGACAGCAATTTCATGAGGCCAGATAAATTGACTTGGCATCTTAGAATTCCCAATCCCATCCACTCCTTTTCTTGCTCCCTGCTCTGGGCTCCCTGTGCTTATATGGATCAGCTGCAGCACTGTGACTGACCACCAAACACCTGTAATAGACGGCTCAGAGAAGATAGATATTCCACACATTCTTTCCTGGCAATTGGGGTTGCCCAGTGTCATAACAGTGAGAATACCGGCACTGGTAATGGGAATCACTTCTGATTCTTAATTTAACTCTATGTTGCAATTGCTATACTGTGCTTGTATTGTGATTTCAGTACACTGTTGTATCACTGTGCTAAATCAAAATTCCATGTAATGTCAAGTATCTGAAGTAAGTAAATTTGGTATTAAACGTTAAACCTTCCTCATGTGGAATATGTAACGGAACCTAGTCAGAGAGTATTAGACCCCGACAAGCACCCATGGCATCGCGCTAGGAGCAGATTTAGCTCAGTAGCATTGCAAAAAAATACCCTTACAAAAAGAAGCGGATTGTTTTCTGTCAACTCAGTGATGTTGAGTTTTCTCAGGGATGTGTTTTATGGGAGTTGTGAGGCAGAGGACAGGGTGGAAGAAAGGCAAAGGTAAGGAGAATGAGGAATAGATGGGAAGAGAATAAAACGAGTCCCTTTGGCTGTTGTGATCAACTAAACTGATTCATTTGCTTGTGAGATCATAGCCTAAGGTTTTATTTTTGAGGGCTAAGACTGTGCACCCAGGCGTTTTCTGTTGATACATGGTAACTTGCAATAGTTGGAGCCCTAAACGTTGAGCTCTGAAACAAGGTCTGCAGCAAGTAGAAGGAAAATATGGGAGAAATTATTGGACAAGGCTTTGCAGGTCATCAATCCCAGTCATTTCACAGCTGAGCCTTGTGAAAACAGAACATTCTTGAGGGCAGTTACAGTCATATTTGCTCCTCAACAAGCAGATGTTTATTCCAGAACTTAAAATATGGGCATTCTGAGTACAACCATGTGAGAAATCACAATGATGGTCCCTGCTCTCTCCAGAGACTGGTCATTCTGGCAGAGCCAGGTCCCCTAAGCTCTCGTTTGTAAATGTGAGGCCAATACTTCTATTGTGCATGATCAAGTCCAGACAGGATCTAGAGAATGAGAAATAAAACAAAATAAGTTGATGAAGGGGGCACTCACTGTAGCACTTTCTATATTGAAACGTATTCACTAATAATCAGCCAACTTCTTGATCGCGTTTTTATTTATAACATTTCCTGCTCAACACAGGACTGGCTCTGGTCTATATTATAGAACAAACCTGGCAGTCTTGTTGTAAAGGCGCAGCTCTTAACAGCACTGAGTGCTTAGGACCCACTGAAAAAAGTGTACAAACACATATTAGCTACTGGACAAGTATTGTTGAGCTTAACACATGTAAAATTGCTTCCTAAATATCTTACAGAAGAGCAGATGTGAGTCATACTTAGTAGCAATGTGGTTGCCACCCTTGACGCAAATTCTTTATAATTTGTTTTGGTTTTCTTTTCCTGCTTCTAGAATTGTGCCGGTGAATGCAGAAGGCTTTCTGTGTGCATTGCATTTGGCATTTCATGTTGAGCAATCGCAAGACACTAACCTCTGTATTCCACCGTCACTGCTGATGCTGCTGCAGTACATTCTTAGTTCTATGATGATTTTGCTTCACCCTTTATATGCAGCTCCCTGGAATCAGTTGTTCAACTTGTAGAGCTTTGTTCCCTTTTCCCTTGTCCCAAACAAATGACTCAATCTTCATTTTAATTACACCAGTTAGTCTATGTTTAACTCTAACATCAGTTGCTAGCCCCAAACAAAAGGCCAGGACAGATGGACTTACAAGATCCATAATGTTATTGGGTTTCAGAGGTGGGGAGCAGCTACCAAAATGTCTTAAAAACACATAAAATAGTTTCCAGATCTAATGGTAGCCATAACACGATTATTGTCCCAAACTAACATAATGCTTCAGTTTACAGAGCTAGAAACAGGAGTCTTTATTGTGGTCTGTCTGAGATTTTCTCTTTTCCTTGCATTTCCATTTTAATTATTAAAAAACATGGAATACATTAAAAAAAATTCTTAAATCACTACCTCGGTGCAATAATTCAGACCACAACTACTTCATATTCTTTTAACCAATACTCTACTGACTAGGAAACATACAAGGTACGTATAACATTATTGAAAAGGAAGAAGAGAAGGGAAGGGAAGGGAAGAGGAGAAAGGTACTAAATTGCCTTCAGTAACATTTTCATAATAGTGTTTAGTCATAATGCTCACCAATGATTGTTTCTTACCATCTTAGTTAAAATTCTTTGTTTCCTTGAAATGTTCTTTGTAAAAGCTGATTAAAACAGAATTAAGAGGTACTCTCTTTAAGTACTTCTGGATTAAATGAAAGAAAATGAAAGCTCTGTTTTTCAACTGCTTACCTTTACATCTATGATATAAAAGACACTTTTCTTTTTTGAGTTCTGATTGCTAACCTAAATTCTGAGTGTGACTGTCTGCTCCTATTACTGACAATATTTTATTAAGCATAACATTTTCATAAACATAGTGAACTTTTAAACAAATTCTGTTAATTGCAGTAATATAATATTAATATAGACATAATATATTATGTGTCCTTAAATAGATGATAGATTCCTTTAATAGTGAATAAGAGAAAGGATTCAATCAAATCCTTGACACACCAAGGTTAGAGGGACGAGGTGCTTGTGAGGGCCCTCAACCTCTTGCTCTGAGTCATGTTGTCTACACTGCACCACACTTGAAGTCTTACAGAGATGAGATGGGGGCTCCTAAGGTAACAGGAGCCAGCAGGGAAACACCAGTGAAATACCTCAAAGGAATTAAGGGGTGTTCCTCTAAGAAGGTGACACAGCTGACAGCCCAGCTGAAGTGCCTCTACACCAGCGCAACCCAAACAGGAAGAGCTGGAAGACACCGTGCTGCTAAAAAGCTACGACCTAGTTGCCATTACGAAAACTTGGTGGGATGAATCCCATGACTGGAGTGTGTTTATGGATGGCTACAGGCTGTTCAGAAGGAACAGGCAAGGAAGGAGGGGCAGAGGCATTTCCCGTACATCAAGAAATGGATGGAGTGTGTAGAGGTGTCTCTGAAGAATAGCCATGAGCAGGTTGAAAGCTTATGGGTAAGAGACTGAGACAACAAAGGGAACCTTGTATTTGGTGTCTACTACAGGCTGCCTAATCAAGCCTATTGATGAAGCCTTACTCCAGCTACAGGCATTGGGCTTGCAGGCTCTAGTCCTGCTGGGGGAGTTCAACCATCCCGACATTTGCTGGAAAAGTAGCACAGCGAGCTTTAGGCAATCCAGGAGACTCCTGGAGTGCATGGAGGATAACTTCTTAAGCCAGGTAATAAACAGACCCACCAGAGGGAATGCAACACTAGACCCATTGGTCACCAATGCAAGAGACCTCATCAGTGATGTCAAGATTGGAGGCAGCCTGGGCTGCAGTGATCATCCACTGCTGGAGTTGGCAGTCCTGAGGTATACAGGTTAGGCAAAGAGTAATGTCAGGACCCTGAATGCCAGCTGTTCAAGGAGTTACTCAATAGGACCCCCTGGGAAACTGCCCTCAGGGACAAGGGAGCAGAACAGAGCTGGCAGATCTTGAATGATGCTTTCCATAGAACACAAGAGCTCTTGATCCCCAGATGTCAGAAATCAGGAAAGGTAGGCAAGAGACTGGCATGGCTGAGTGGAGACCTGCTGGGCAACTTAAAGTGCAAGAAGTAATTGCACAGTCAGTGGAGGCAGGGACAGGTATCCTGGGAAGAGTATAGGGACAATGCCCAGTTGTGTAGCAATGGGGTCAGGAAGGCCAGGCACAGCTGGAGCTGAAATTATCAAGGGATGCAAAGAATAATAATAAGGGCTTCTACAGTTATTTCAGCCAGAAAAGGAAGGTCAAAGGAAGAATACCCCCCTTGATGTGCAAGACTGGCAAACTGGTAATAACAGACAAGGAGAAGGCTGAGGTATTATATGGACTGCAAGGCAGGTACTAGGGAACCAAAGAAGCTCCCACTGTAAGAGAAGATCAGGTTCATGACCGCCTGAGGAACCTGAACATACATAAGTCAATAGAACCTGAGGGGATGCATCCAAGAGTTATGAGGGAATTGGCTGATGTAGTTGCCAAACCACTCTCCATGGTATTTGAAAAGTCATGGCAGTCAAATGAAGTCCCCGGTGACTGGAAAAAGGGAAACATTGCACCTATTTTTAAATAGGGTAGAGAGAAGGACCCTGGGAACTACTGACCTGTCAGCTTTACCTCTATTCCTCCTAGAAGCTGTGCTAAGGGACATGGAGGACAGGGAGGTGATTTGAGACAGCCAGCACAGCTTCACCAAGAGCAAGTCCTGCCTCACCAACCTTGTGGCCTTCTATGGTGGAGTGACTACATCAGTGGACAAAGGAAAAGCTACGGGTGTCATCTACCTGGACTTCTCTAAGGCCTGTGAAATAGTCCCCCACAACATCCTCTGGAATGCCATCCAGAAGGTCCTGGACAAGCTTGAGAAGTGGGCCCGTGTGAACCTTGTGAGGTTCAACAAGGCCAAGTGCAAGGTCCTGCACCTGGGACGGAGCAACCCCTGGTATCAATACAGGCTGGGGGATGAAGGGACTGAGAGCAGCCCTGCTGAGAAGGAATTGGGGGTACCAGTGGATGAAAAGATGGACATGAGCTGCCAATGTGTGCTTGCAGCCCAGATCAACCATATCCTGGACTGCATCAAAAGAAGCGTGGCCAGCAGGTCAAGAGAGGTCATTCTGCCCCTCTACTCTGGTGAGACCCCACCTGGAGTACTACATCCAGCTCTGCAGCCCCAATATAGGAAAGAGATGGACCTGTTGGAGCGGGTCCAGAGGAGGGCCACAAAGGTGATCAGAAGGCTGGAGCACCTCTCCTATGAGGACAGGCTGAGAGAGTTGGGATTGTTCAGCTTGGAGAGGAGAAGACTCTGGTGAGACCTTATAGCAGCCTTTCAGTACCTAAAGGGGGCCTACAGGTAAGCTGGGGAGGCACTTTACAAGGGCATGTAGTGATAGGACGAGGGGGAATGGCTTTAAACCAGAAGAGGGTAGGTTTAGGTTAGATATTAGGAAGAAATTCTTTACTGTGAGGGTGGTAAAACACTGGAACGGGTCTCCCAGGGAAGTTGTGGAAGTTCCATCCCTGGACATGTTTAAGGCCAGGCTGGATGGGGCTTTGAGCAAGCTGGTCTAGTGGGAGATGTTCCTGCCTATGACAGGGGAGGTTGGACTAGATGAACTTCAAAGGTCACTTCAAACACAAACAGTTCTATGATTCTGTGAAATCCCATCCTTCTTCCCTGAATGTGAAAGAAGCTCAAACTAGCCTCCAGATGTAAGGTTTGTAGTTTGTTCCTATTTTCTTAATAGAACAAATATGAATCTTGGCGCAGATCAACCATAACTCTATTTTCTGATCCAACAATGTGTGGAAACATATGCTTAATTTCAAACTTGTGAATAACCCCATAGATCCTTTAGTTCAGGGACTAAATGTGAAACATAGTTTTGTGAGTCAGGTGTATTCCCAAGTTCAATAATTAAAGTCCAAAGTCACAATCTACTTTTCTTCATAGATGAACTACATGAACTGTACAGTGCAATAGATTTTCACAGAGAAGCTGAAAATCTTCCCCAAGATGCCTAACAAACATATATTAATAGATAAATATATGTGTGGATGAAATGACTGCAGTAATTCACAGGAAACAAAGAATTATGTAGGGGGTGATTCGCCCCACCTATGTGCCTGGTGTCATAGGACTATGCTTATTTTTTAATTCAGTTTTCCTTAAGAAAGTAACAAAATGATCTGGCAAACGACATTTCCAAATAGGTCTCTTTTGGCAAGAGTCTGGAGTGAAGTCCTCTGAGAGGGGAGACAGTGCAGCCTGAGATTTTTGGTTCCCTGACTGCTTTGGAGGCCTCCTTGCATTCCTTGTTTCCCACTCAGAACAAAGTTTTAAAGTTGCTGAGGCAGCTTCTTGCAGTCCCTCTGCCTGAGAGGGAGGGAATGTGTGCTTGATTCCCAGCCCACTGGACTCAGAAGAAAATCTCTTGCTGGCTTCAACATTCTCATCGGATTTGACTTGTCCTCCCCAAATTAATAATTTATCTGCTCAAAAATCTGCTGCCTGAAGGTGAGAGAGTGCCCTGATACTTAATTTGTAATAGTTGTGGAGAAAAACCGAGTCCATCCTCCAGTTCCATTGAACTTGATGGAACACTGCTTCCAAAGCAAGTCCATGGTACCTGAGTTACATTACTGTGTAGCTGAGTTTCCTCTTTTCACACACAGTATCACAGTATCACAGTATGCTAGGGATTGGAAGGGACCTCAAAAGATGATCTAGTCCAATCCCCCTGTCGGAGCAGGAACACCTAGATGAGGTTGCACAGGAAGGCGTCCAGGCGAGTTTTGAATGTCTCCAGAGAAGGAGACTCCACAACCTCCCTGGGCAGCCTGTTCCAGTGCTCTGTCACCCTCACTGAGAAGAAGTTTCTTCTCAAATTTAAGTGGAACCTCTTGTGTTCCAGCTTGAATCCATTACCCCTTGTCCTCTTTTCAAGGAAAACTTGATTCTGTAAAGGAGGACATTTGAAAATCCAAAATGTGTCAATGAAAACAAACTTTTAAAAGAGTTTAGATGTGATTAATAGAACTCCTCCCATGGCCCATTAATGCATATGTCCAAGTCTCAACAATTCTGCAGTTCAGCTCCTTTTTCCTTCTTTATCTGTTTATGAAGTATTGAGAACGGAATGTCTGTTTTAAAGTAATAACTTGACCATTGTGTTTCAGCCAGACTATATAACCCTCTTTCCTATTGCTTATTTCCCTATTCTCTAAATTTTGTCTTCCACTTTATAACAGCAAGTTTCACTGTAAGGAGCAAAGTTAATGAAGTTCAGTTTCCTAGGAACTGCCTTTTGTCCCATGGACACTTTGCTGGTCAAAGACAGCATACAGAGCTATTTATATGTGGTTTGGTTGCTGGCAAATGTGTACAGTCTCTGGCCATGCAACTGGGGCCAAATGGAACTAATTCTGCCTGCCTTTCCTCCGTGGAGACGCTAATTTGGGTCTTTCTCCCTAACCCCGCATTTAGTTTGTAGGAATTTTGAGTCTTGCATTAATCTCCTTTAAGTAAATTGCTCAAGAGTTTCAAAGTACATATGAAAACAGGGGTTGCAGGCAGATGTCAGATAAACAATGTGGTTACATCTCTGGAAAGTAATTGTCTCCTCCCCCCCCCCTCCCAAAAAACAAACAAACAAAAAAACAAACAAAAAAGACTATTAATTTCAGTAGATTGCACAGGTATAATCCTCTCAGAGGGTTACTGAGAACAGACAAATCAGTTTAAATGGCAGCCCCTGGAAATATTTCATTTTTTTTCCAAGGGATATGAAGGAAGTCATAAGGGAGGGGGAAGAAATCTTCTTTATCTTTCCTCCTACCCTTGTAAAAGCTAAAAACTGAGGAATTTTGTTCAGCCTACACCAAACTCGTTAGTCTGCAAAATCAGCCTAAATCTGGGCTAGTGATATCTTTCTGCAGTTGAACTGAGCTGTTAGAGTAAGATTGCTGTCAAGATGTAGCAAACTCTTGGCAGCTCGTTCCTTTCAGAAAATGTGTTCGCCTACCTTAGGTCTGTATTTCAGATTGGACTCTATTAACTCTACAGGAGGTCTTTAAACACAAATACTTTTTGAAAGTATGCTTCAGTGTGCTGTGGCAGCTAAAAAGCTTCTTCATCAATCCAGTTGTAGGGATTCCACCTCTGGAGTCATCCAACAGTAAGGGATTGATGCCTTTAAGGCGCAAGGCTTCCCAAGGAAAACTAATCCTTTTTTGCCTGCCACCAGGCATATTTAAAGTAAGCCTATGACTACATTTCTTACTTTCTGATTAAATTCATCTTTGAGTACTGGGAGAAATATTATGAATAAAGCTTGAAACCAAATTTCGTTTCATGGACATTTCACTTCTAACCTTCACAGTTTTGAGTGACTCCTTTTACTTCATGGCAGCAGAGCCTTTAAGCTTCCTAATTAAGCAAACTCTAAGCTTGCCTGGTCTCACTGTACTGCTCTGGAGAGCACAGGGTCTAAGTGCTGCTGAGCTAGCTGGGCAAGGTTGGTCGCACACCTTCTCAGCAGAGACAGGACAACCCCCTGACGGCTCTTTTGCTTTCAGTATCCGAACAGGACCTGAACAGTACCTATCCGTTGCACGGCTGACAAAGGCTTAGCTGTTAATAACATTTCCAAATTGGGGATTCTGATTTAGGACAGTTTACAGATTTACAACTCTATAAACTAAAGTAACAAAGATTTCCTGTAAAATCTACAGGAAGCACAAATAAACAGTCACAGATAATGTTTTTATCTGTATTTTTTCTTCTTTTTTTTCTTCCCAACCAGACCTAAATCAGAAGAATGAGTTCAGCGACTACAGGGAGGAAACTGGGCTTCAACAGAGTGAAGGTATGCATCAGCTGAAAACGCTGGCTTCTGGAAATGAGTTATTTTATAAGGTTAAGTCAGAGTTTCCATTAATGCAACTGTATTTTTGTCAGTCAATCACAAATATTTTCCTATTGATGCTAGTCTGCAATTTGTTCAAAATTTACTAAACAAATAATAATAGCAAGTCAAAAGAAAATGCCTCAGCCTAACTTCATTTAAATCTGTCTCTATGTCTCCGAGTTTCTGATCTGTTTTCAGTTTCAGCTTATTATTTGAGACATAATTTGAGCATAACTCTGACAAATAGCAGCATTGGGCCATAGGCTCTCTCCGTCTTTGCAATAATACCTTTGTGTTTTTACTCAAGCTATAACATCTCTGCGTGCAGTGTAAACATATCCTGAAAATGTCATTTCCACTCATCTCTCAGCACTAAGGAAGAATTTGCAGTTCAGTGGAAATGAGCAATTTTTCCTGAGATGGAGTGGGATCCAGCTCACGTGCCCTCACCGTTGGCAGCTTTGGTGGTGTAACCCACTCTCCAGCATGTCGTCTTTACCCCTGTATGCCTTAATACAGAGGCTGTGACTCTGCTAATGCTACAAGTCTTTTTATAAATGCAAATAGGTTATATGAACACGACACTGAAGGGTTCTGACTAAAATCCTGTTGTAACACTTGATGTTTGTGCAAAAGGAATAGCTATTTTTAGAGAAATCACTGTTGTGTATACTACAGGGGTGCACGTGTGAAAACAAGGCAGAGAAAAGTCAGTCTAAATAATGGAGCAGTTTATAAGATGGGAGCAGTGGGAAAAGAGAAATAAAATGGCAGCTTTTCATGAACCATAACCAAACGCTCAGAGGACAAAATAGAAGGATTATTGTTTGCAGATGTGATTGTGGCAATAAAAGAAGGACATAATAAACTGACAAACAAACCAACCACTCTTATTTAGAATTGCTACAGAATTCCTCAATAATCATCTCAAACACTGCAGTGTACAATTGTCATATTGATAGGGTAATTACAGCGAGTCTTGTAGTAAAACCTTTTTGAGTAACTATGCTTTGAGAATGTTATTGCAGGAAGTTTTAGACTGTTTTAATAGGGAATGAAGCAAAGTAAAGTAGTATGGATAGACTGGGAAAGCAAATCAGTATAATAAAAAACAAATGCAAAAAAATGTTGGAAGATAATCACAGATCGTTAAATATGTCCACATTTTCTCTGGAGAAAAAGATGACTGTGTGACATTCAAACAAAATACGTTATGCTGAAGAAAGTTAAACCAGTACAACGGGTCAACAAGGAAAATGAAGGTACAGTTGTACCATGAGCCATCGTACTTTAGTTAACCTAATCTAAGGTAGCACAGGTAATGGTAGCTGTTAATATGTGACAGTATCAGCTTTAGCATGTGCTAGTAACCAGATTATGAGGTCTCTAGGAGATCTAGGACAGTGGCACAGGTGCTTTCACATGCTAGCTTCGTGGTATGTCCTCTTCTCCTGCTATTCTTGCCTGAACCAAGATTAGGGTAGCCGTGGCAGGCATCTGCCACAGTCATCCATCATTTTGCTGGGCAGACATAGTTTCAGGGTATAGTTCTTCTCACCCATGGTTAGCTGTCTGAAAGCATGTAAACAAGTAGTTTAGGTTCCCTCTTTAGTCAATGGAGAGGATGCGTCTTCCAGAGAGTGATTCATTTCATCCCAGAACAATTGTGCTGCTGGGGAAATGATCCAGTTGCCTAAATATAGGAGCTCGGTACCATTTGAGGTGCCCTACAGTATCCAAAACATTATCATGGGGCTGGCAGGCATGACACAGGGCTTATGAGAAACCTTGGCCTTCTGGGCAGTCAGTAGCTGGAAGCCAGGTTCCTATGGCGTCTAAACCAGCACTAGACGCCTATTTTTAGGCAACTGAAGCAGGCCTGGAGTACAATTTGTCTTCAGCCAAGGACTAGTTAGCAAGAAATTCTGTGCCAACAGCACAGCACCATCTTAGATACAAAGGAACTGTTTGTTTTCTGGGGGAGGAGGGAAGAGAGGTTTTTCTGTTGCTAGTTTTCTGTTTATTTCCAGGAAAAAAAAAAAAAAAAAGAAAAAAAGGAAAAGTTCAAGACCAAAGCCTGTCCTGAACTACACTTTGTCTTTCTATGTTCAGGGTGAGGAAGAGACTACAGAAATAGAACAGTTATGGGGAGAAAAGTGTTGCTGTAGAACAAATTAAATTAGATGGCAGAAGGGCGAGAAGGAAAGAGAGTGTTTGACAGAGCGAGAAGAAATACCCCCCCAAAAGAAGGAACTTAGGTGCTGCAGTTGAGGCAGGTGACCATAAAGACTATGTCACAGCTGAAACACTGGGAAATTCAGAGGCTCAGACAGGGAAGGCCTAGAATAAGACCCTAGAAAGGACAGAAACCATGAGGTGGCAAAACAACCAGTAAACTGAACTGGCAGATTAGCCCCCCAAATAGAAAGAAGAAACCAAAAAGCAAAACTGAATTTATTAGAAGGAATAAAGATTCTTGGAAAAAGCCCATCTTGGCCAGACCAGATTTTGACAAGCTGTTTAAACTCCACAATATTGTATTTAAGGTAGAATAAGGACAATGACAATGCAAATGCCTATAATACGCCATTGGGGGGGCCATGAAAGCCCTGCTTATTTCATCCTTGGTCCTGAAAGGATCAAAAAAGACCTCATTGCATTTCTGAGCAGAGTGTTAATGGTAAGATCAAAAGCTAAGATAGCTTGCATGTTATGAGCATACTACAATACACTATGAAGGCTAATGTCACTGCATCTTAAGAACTTCACTGTCCACTGGCATTTTCAGATTCTCCAGTGGGTAATTCTACTTTACTTGCAGCAGCTGAGGTGGTGTGATGTGACTACCATTCATATTATTAGTGGCTTGTCCCACATTTTTAGATGCAGGCCACAAGGGGGTCTGGCTGGAGCAATCATGTTCTGGTTTCTATGCAATGGTAATCCACGTGTGTGGGTAGGAAGGTTCACTCTGCATGACCCTTGGTTAGGAGTCAAAAAGCAGTATGGTAGGTCACACTGGGCAGTAACACAGTGCATAGCTTAACTAAATGTGAACTCAACGTCCAGAGTCGAATCCATAGTGAACACTGTTCATGACGCATGATTTCATTAAATGTTTTAATAATCTTAAAAGTACTCTGACCACCTAGAAGTTCATAGGACTCCAGGCAGTGATTAGGGCCTTAATTAGCTACATTTGTAGAAAATTCAGTGTGAAAATAAAACCATATGAGAGAGAAGAAAGTTCCTCCTAGAACAAACAAGCAGAGAAGACCTGAAGTTTTTTAGGGGATATGAGAATGTGTTGCCCACCTTCCTCAAGCAGGAATGAAGGAAGAAATGTTATTGTTACAAGTAACTTAGTATGGAAAAGTCTTTCAGCATAAACACTACGCTATTTATTAATTGGAAACCCAATAACAAGTGAGAATAAGAACAAAAATCTTTCTTTACCGGAACAAACTTCCTGCTTCACTCCCAAGCTATTACAGGTTTTAAAGAGAATACTGGCAATTTGGAAATTCTTAAGTTTCCCTGAGCATGAAGAACCTAGAGTACGGCAGAGTTATTGACGTACCTGTCAGGAGGGTGCACCTTCAGAACTGCAGCTGCTGGGGAAAACTGGGTGCACTGAACAGAGAAAGCGTTAAAAGAGAATCTTCCCTGATGGATACTAGTCAGTACTCCTCTAGCAGGGGGTAAGTGACAGCCCACAGCTGCAAGGGACTCAATATCCCTTAAGCCACCTTCATCAGAAAGCAGACAAGCATATTCAAGGCCTCTACATTGCAATGGACATCTGGGATATGAAAAATCAATAGAGCTTTCCTCTGAGCCACGTGTTTAAATTCACTGGTGCAACTAAGAGCAGAATCTAGTACTATGTTTTACGGATGTCTTTTACTACTGAGTGCAACCTGTACAGCAGTTATTATATATGGCTAGATTTCAGAGGTAATACTGCTTAATGCACTATTGCAAATTGTTATGAGGGCCTCAGTATCAAACTGAAGAGAAAAACCTAAGATATAAAAACAAAATAAGTGTGCAATGGGACAAGTCAGCCAGAGCTTGGCATGAGATCTATATATATATTCTCTTTATGGCAACCTAATTGAAGATGACTAAAAAGCCATTTTTTATTATAATGTCTAATAGATAATTAACTACGTAAATAGACAAAACTCAAAGTTATTAGGACAGATGGAACAGAAATAGGAAGTGCTTATAGCTAGCTCTCTCACTATGTACTCTGCAAGCAAATCCCTGCTTCCAGGCTTGGTTTTAATTCACTCAGTGACTTTTTGAGTCTCAACAAACTCTTACCAGTCCCCTCCGGTCTGGTCTGGCCACGGAACAGACCAGGGAACAGCCAGCCAGACCCTAGAGCAGACGAAAAAAATCCTTTGGGCACCAGAGGGGCCTGGGAAGAGTTTTCTGCGACTAAGAAATTCACTGAGTGAACTAAAACTGCCTGTTGCCTGCTCTCACTGCAGTCCCACCACCTGCCTCCACGAGCTGCAGGCTCCTGCTCCCCGCTGCGACTTTCCCACTCTTTCCTTTCCTCCACACACAGCTGCCACTGCATGCTTTTCTTCTCCCCGCTCTTCTCGCTCCTCTTCCCAAAGCCAGCCATGCGAGTCTGTGGAAGAGTAATCTCCCCTTCCCTCTGGGTCCTCGGGTCTGCTTCCTGGAGAAACATAACACAAACTGAACGTCCAGGAGAGCATCTACAAAAGTACCACATGCACTTGCCCTGTTCTTGAAACCCTCCTTAAGCCTCTGCTTCTAGGCATTGTTTGGGCCAGGAAAATAAAACAGATCAACTTTTGCTCTGACCCAATGCGGTGAGTCCTGCCTATATCCCAGGTGAACCCTCACAAGTACTCATTAGTCCAGTATCTTAAATGGGATGTCGGAGGCATGAAGCATGTCACCTTTTTTGTAGCCAGTACACAGATGAATGGCTCTGACACTGTGACCATCACTGCTATCCCAATATGTTTAGTGACTTTGATGACCTGGCTATGATGAGTTTCCCCTATCAATGTTGCAAAAATTAATCAGCTTTAAAGTGGGACAGCAACAGAAGCTCCCGTGTGCAAAAAAGTAACACAGAAGTGAGGCTTATTTTCTGGGTTATTCATTTACTCATTGTTTGCCAGCACAAGCTTTAGTGTGTGCCCCAGTTCGCTATTTGACTCTAACAGGGCTGGAATATCAAATCCAGAATTAGGAAATATACTCATTCCAATTGAAATATATTTTCCTTTGCTTAAATGTCTCACTTCTGTCATAACCTAAAAGACCTGTTGCTTCTCAGATCACTTCAGAGGTATTAGTGCAATAATGCTGTTAAAAACAGATATTAGTAAAGCACATTTCAATATACTGCAATGTAAAACATTCAGTGCAATATCTATTTTTTGACATTGCTTTATAAAAAAAAACCAAAAAAGAGGAGGAGCATTCAGTGATGCAGAGTGCTAGACATTTCTTGAAAAATCGTTAAGTTAAACTAAATAAAAATTACACAACAACATTGTTGTATTTGCTAAGGAGATAAAGAGAAAGGAATAAATAAAGCCAACCCGCATTTTATGAGAATTGCAGTCTACTTGTCGCCACTGAGGATGACATTTAAATTAGTCTGATTAGTTGGTTACTTTATTTCTCTCAGTATTGCCTTATAGTCCTAGTGCCTTATGCACCATGCAGATATATGGTGAGGCTATGCCCATACCCTAAGGACTTAGAGCCATAAAGAAATTTATGTGCCCACTTCTCACAAAAGTTAGTGCCTAAGAAGGTGATTATGATAGCTTGGATTTTCTAATCTATGTAGGTAGGTCAGCTAAAACCCAAAGAACATAGAGACCTAGTGGTCTTTTGCCTCACTCCCACCAACTGGAGCAGGGTTTGAGATCAAGGAGGGGGGCTGCAACAAAATGTTCCTCTGGTGGGTGGGAAGATGTGTCAGCAGCACTTGGGGCAGAGAGATGCTACTGTATAAAGCCACACGCTGCCTTCAAAATTTGTTTTATTTTTAAGTATGTGGTCTTGTCTCATTCCTTTGGATACTCCTTCTGTTACAGAAAAGTCTTGCTCCCATTTTACAAAGCAAAAGGATTCAATATTCTGCCAAGTGTTATGCATGAAACCAATGGTAGCACCAGAAAATGAAGGCACAACTTGTGAATTGCCATGTGGTGCCTCAAGGAGAGTACTATACTTTTCTTTTCCTATGAAGATAGACAGCAAATTGATGAATAAAACAAACTTTATGTACCACCAGGGTACCTTCACTCCAATCTTAAGAACTTTAAAAGTGTGCATTAAAATACTAAAAGAATTTAGGCAAAACCATACTTCAACATATAAAACCAGTTTCATATACATTACAGCATATAGATGTATATGTGTTTGTGTGTGTGGTAAAACATATTATTTTAACTGGCAGGAAGCTCATAAAAAGAAAAGCTTTTTGGGGTTGGCTCAAACTTGGAGCGCACTTTTAATGTGCTGGTGGTACTTTATGAAGAAATCTCAAATGTATCCCATGTGTTGCAAATGCTTAAGAATGGGCTCAAGATGAGCTTTTGTCTGCCTGAGCCATATAACCATTTCAAAAATATCTTCCTTCAGCAGCACCAATATTTATTTTTGTATGTCATTTTTGCAGTTTGAATGCTGGATTTGAGTTTCCATATTGCTGTCAAAGAAAGGAGTGAAAAAACAAAACCCTTAATAAATCTAACAACAGAATCTGGTTTCAAGACTATTTTCCATGACTGAAACTTTTTTTGTCAGAATCATTTTTCTTAGAACAGCTGACATATCATTATTGTTTTCCTTGTTTTAGAATATTGGCTTTCCAAAAACGTCCAATCCATCCTTGAACTAAAAAAGGAACATGTCTTCAGAGGCCTGGCTTCTTTTTTAGTAGCGATAATGTTCTTTGTCATCTCCAAACACGTTGAGGAACAAGAAATTATTGGAAGTGGTCAACATGGATTTACCAAGGGTAAATCATGCTTGACCAATCTGATAGCTTTCTATGATGTTATAACTGGTTGGCTGGATGAGGGGAGAGCCGTAGGTGTCATCTACCTTGACTTCAGCAAAGCGTTTGACACTGTCTCCCATAACATCCTCATTAGGAAGCTGAGGAAGTATGGGCTAGATGAGGTGACAGCGAGGTGGATTGAGAGTTGGCTGCGGGACAGAACTCAGAGGGTTGTGATCAGCGGCACAGAGTCTAGTTGGAGGCCTGTAACCAGTGGTGTCCCCCAGGGGTCAATACTTGGTCCAATTTTGTTTAATATATTTATTAATGACCTGGATGAGGGGACAGAGTGTATCCTCAGCAAGTTTGCTGATGATACCAAACTGGGTGGGGTGGCTGACACCCCAGAGGGCCGTGCTGCCATCCAGCGTGACCTAGACAGGCTGGAGAGCTGGGCAGAGAAGAACCTGATGAGGTTCAACAAAACCAAGTGCAAGGTCCTGCACCTGGGGAGGAAGAATGCCAGGCACCAGTACAGGTTAGGGGCGGACCTGCTGGGAAGTAGCTCTGAGGAGAAGGATCTGGGGGTCATGGTAGACAGTAAATTATCCATGAGCAAGCAATGTGCCCTTGTTGCCAAAAAGGCCAATGGAATCCTGGGCTGCATAGGGAAGAGTGTGGCCAGTAGGTTGAAGGAGGTCATTCTCCCCCTCTACTCAGCACTGGTGAGGCCACAACTGGAATATTGTGTCCAATTTTGGGCTCCCCAGTTCAAGAGGGACAGAGAACTGCTGGAGCGAGTCCAGCGAAGGGCAACTAAGATGATGGAGGGCTTGGAGCATCTCCCTTATGAAGAAAGGCTGTGAGAGCTGGGACTCTTTAGCCTGGAGAAGGCTGAGGGGAGACCTTATTATGGTGTACAAGTATCTAAAGGGTGGGTTGAAGGAGGATGGAGCCAGGCTCTCTTCAATGGTTCCCAGTGACAGGACGAGGGGTAATGGGCACAAGCTGGAACACAGGAAGTTCCGTTCAAATACACGGAAACACTTCTTTACGGTGAGGGTGACAGAGCACTGGCACAGGCTGCCCAGGGAGGTTGTGGAGTCCCCTTCTCTGGAGCTTTTCAAGACCCGCCTGGATGCAGTCCTGAGTAATGTGCTCTGGGCAATCCTGCTTTAGCAGGGGAGTTGGACTAGATGATCTCTAGAGGTCCCTTCCAACTCTGAAAACTCCGTGATTCCGTGATTCTGTGATTCCGTGATTCCGTGATTTCCCCTTTCCACCATCACTAATATATTACGTGAATGCAGGTTTTGGGGACATGAATAGAAATATACATAAAGAACTGTCATAACTACCTGATTGTTCTCCAGCTGTGTGGGATCAACATGACTACAAGTAACTTAGGACGTGAACTCCCTTATTATTGTCAGTGGTCCAATTCCACGCTGCTACTTCTACTCTGCTTTTAAAACTGATTTATTCTGGTGGATTTTTCTTCTGTCATCCTGTCTTCATTATCTGAATTCTTCTGCCTTCTTTGTCATATTCAGTAGAAATTTTTATTGATGGCTACAGTATCATATCACATCACCCATTAGTTTTTCTCAAGTGGCTTTAGAAAATGTTTTCAACTTAAACATGACATTTCAGCCCCTCAGTATAAATGGGAGACTGAGAGTGGCAAAGTTTTGCTTAAAGCACAGGCATGGCCTATGGACTAAGGAGCTTAAGTGTTGCTTTTATGTTTTAATTACTGCTTTCTCAAATGGAAATTGAAAAAAAACCCAAAACTATCCTTCCACATAGTTGCTTCTCCTGAGGAAAGAAACTTAGAAATAAAATACCAGACAAATAGCGAACAAGTGAACAAACCATGAAAACTTTAATAGTCCTACTGTATTTTTCTAAATTTGATTACTCATGAAATCACAGGGAAGCCTAACTGCACACTTTTAAATATTTCAGCAGCAGATGAATGATCTTTCGTTGACAAGAAGCCCAATTCTGTACATTCTAGTTTTCCAGCAGCTACACAGAAGTCCATAATCATTCTCTTTAAGTGAATTAGGGCTGAAAAAGTAACAGGAATCTGTGAAAAAATCAAACCGGTATCCAAGCTTTTGGTGGAACTTCAGAAACATGAGCTGCATTTTTAAAAGTCCTTAATTGAATTTTCAAAGGATTTTGTGACTATTCAAATACTTCTTCAGAACATCTGTGAAGCAGCTCACTCATATGAGCAATTGTCCTGGTTCCAGCAAGGATGGGGTTAATTTCCCCAAGGAGCCGGCACGGGAGGCAGGTATTCCATACCATCTGAACCATGCCCAGCTATAAGAGGCGAAAGCTGGGAAGGGGGGGCAGTTGACACTCGGGGGTGGGCTGCTGCAGTGCTCGTCTGGCCGGTGCGCGGCGGTCAGTGCGCTGCGCGGCGGTACTCTAATCGCGTCCTTATACTCCTTTATCAGTGTTAATGTTTTTCTTTCTTCTTCCCTTTGGCTGTTCTGTTAAATTACACTATTTCAACCCATGAGTTTTGCCTTTTCCTGCCGATTTTTCCCATGGCTGGGAAGTTGAGTGAGCGGCTGCGTGGTTCTTTGTTGCTGGCTGAGGCCAAACCATGACAGTCCTTTGCAGCGCCCAACGTGGGGCACGAAGGATTGCAATAACGACAGATCTGACTAGAGTTTGTTAAAACTGATTTCTTATATGCATTTCTCCTATTAGTTAAATATGGGGAGGCCTGGCAGGTTGATTATATCACACTCTCACAAACTCGCCAAGGCAAACGCCACGTGCTCACAATGGTGGAAGGAACCACTGGGTGGCCGGAGACATACCCTGTGCCCCATGCCACCACCCTTAACACTATCCTGGGCCTTGAAAAGCAAGTCTTACGGTGACATGGCACCCCAGAAAGAATTAAGTCAGACAACGGGACTCACTTCCGAAACAGCCTCATACACACCTGGACCAAAGGTCATGGCATTGAGTGGGTATATCACACCCCCTATCACGCACCAGCCTCGGGTAAGGTAGAACGATACAATGGACTGCTAAAGACTACACTGTGAGCCATGGGGGGTGGGACCTTCAAACATTGGGATGCCCATTTAGCAAAAGCCACCTGGTTAGTTAACACCGGGTGATCTGCCAATTGAGCTGGCCCTGCCCAATCAAAACTTCCACGTACAGTAGAAGGGGATAAAGTCCCTGTAGTGCATATGAAGAATATGTTAGGGAAGACAGTCTGGGTTAGCCCTGCCTCAGGCAAAGGCAAACCCATCCGTGGGATTGCTTTTGCACAAGGACCCGGGTGCACTTGGTGGGTGATGCAAAAGGATGGGGAGGTCAGATGTGTACCTCATGGGGATTTGATTTTGGGTGAGAATAGCCAATGAATAAATTTTATGATGTTAAATGTTAAATAACCTTGCTGGTGTATGTTATCATTAATATTGCTATCAATGGTACTACAGAAGAATCACCCAAATCAATGACAGATGTACTTTGATGAAACTGAGTAAAGTGCAGTGATGATGTAATAAGAACTGATCTCAGCAGCTGGCACCCAGCAACTTCTATGAGATCGACATCTTCAGTCTGCAGACTGTGGGCATGGACTGCATCGGGTACACCAGCCTCAGCAGCTGGCACCCAGCAACATCCTTGAGATCGATACCTTCAACCTGTGGACCATGGGCATGGACTGCATCGGATACACCAGTCACAAGCTTCAAATACAGCACTCACCAGTCCAGCACCACACACCCTCTTATGTGCCCTGAGAGACTGTACTCACCGATGGAGCCTACCATCATGGACTAAGTGAGCTCAATGGACATTTTGGAGGGATGGCCCATAGACTATGGGAACTGTAAGATCTGGGCATGACATAGATGGTATGGAATAAGGGATGGATAATGTCCTGGTTCCAGCAAGCATGGAGTTAATTTCCCCAGGGAGCCGGCAGGGGAGGCAGGTATTCCATACTAGTTAGCCATGCCCGGGCTATAAGGGGAGCTAGCAGGGAGGTATGGGGGGAGGAGGGGGCAGTCGCCACTCGGGGGCGGGCTGCGGTGGTGCGCGTCTGCTCGGTGCGCTGCGCAGCGGTACTGTAATCGCGTCCTTATACTCCTTTATTGGTGATGTTGTTTTTCTTTCTTCTTCCCTTTGGCTGTTCCATTAAATTACACTATTTCAACCCACGAGTTTGCCCTTTTCTGCCGATTTTTCCCATGACCATGGGAGTCGAGCGAGTGGCTGCGTGGTTCTTTGTTGCTGGCTGAAGCCAAACCACGACACCAATACAGTAGTGAAATAAAAGATAGAAGCACTCTAAATTACAGAGATTTCATGATGGTTAAGAAATTCCCATGGTAAGGGCTTATGAACAGTGAAAGAAAAAGGTCACTTAGGTGTAGTATGTGAGCTAATAGCCAAATTGCAAGGACTAAGTATCAACACTTTTAAGTCTCCCTTTTCAGTGATTCTGTAATTCACAGTCTTTCTGTGATGCTTCTGGTTCTTTTGGAAAAGAATTAGAACAATTAGACGTTTATGACAGATAGTCCAAGGAGTGCAAGCGAAAAACCCGTGGTGCGGCATCCATTTTGCCTGACCTGTTTTTCGAAACCATCTGGTCACCCATCTGGAGGTCTCCGGTTTTTGTATCAGGAATATAGGTATTTACATTAGAACTGCCTCGGTAGGTGTTTAAAATCTGAGCACGTACAAGGTACTTAAGTCAGAATTCCTTTCATGAGCTCAGCTCAAGACTGTGCTTGCTGGCTTCCTCCACTCTGTCACAGGTTTCCTCCCAGAGCTGGCAGCAATATCATGATGGCTTACAGCCGTCACTGCTCTACTATTACATGTCCATTTAGGTGGCCTGTCACTGGGCAATATAGGCTGGCATGCCATATTGTCTATTGTAAGACAGAATGCCCTCTTACACTTTCTATATGGTAAGGCTGAGCCATGGGTCTTCGTTACTGAGCTTTCATACTGGATCTGTATGTCTCTCCATACATTTCCAGGACTTTGATTCCTGTGACAGGCTATGGGAGCTTGAGCTGGATTCCTAATGATAGCAGTGTCTGTCGCTCTGCTATGTTCATTTTCAGACCTTTCTGTGCCGTGTAAGTGTTATTGTTTAATTGCCCATTCCCCAGTGTATCGTGATTTTTTAAATTAGCTTGACATTTTATGTGTTTCTTTTACAGCTCATCTCAGCTGTTAATGAGCCCTTTGCTAAGTGTCTTCAGTACAGATCGTTATAGCTCTTTAGTACTGTCATTTGAAAGCTAATACCAATAAACAGAAAAATTACTCAGCAGGAGGAAGGTAAGTGGGCTATGTTCCCAATTTTTAGATTGCAAAGGTTAGGAATTATTCAGTAAAAGGAAGCCCCCCCCCTTTTTTTTTTTTTTAAGTTAACAGTAACCAATTAATGTGATTTGCTCAGATGGGCATTATGGGTTGTCTGGGTGCCAGGCCTGAATCATTCCAGCCCTGAAAGACCTGTGCAGATACAACTTGAAAGGTATCCCTAAAACATAGGTTAGTCCTCTCCCCTAGACACCATGAGCAGGTTTTCTTTTAACATCCTGGAGACCATCTAAGTCTTGTCAAGTGAAGAATATCATACGGAATCACGGAATCATGGCATTTTCAGAGTTGGAAGGAGATCATCTAGTCCAACTCCCCTGCTAAAGCAGGATTGCCCAGAGCACATTACTCAGGACTGCATCCAGGCGGGTCTTGAAAAGCTCCAGAGAAGGGGACTCCACAACCTCCCTGGGCAGCCTGTGCCAGTGCTCTGTCACCCTCACCGTAAAGAAGTTTTTCCGTGTATTTGAACGGAACTTCCCGTGTTCCAACTTGTGCCCATTACCCCTCATCCTGTCACTGGGAACCATTGAAAAGAACCTGGCTCCATCCTCCTTCAACCCACCCTTTAGATACTTGTACACCATAATAAGGTCTCCCCTCAGCCTTCTCTTCTCCAGGCTAAAGAGTCCCAGCTCTCTCAGCCTTTCTTCATAAGGGAGATGCTCCAATCCCTTAATCATATTAGTTGCCCTTCGCTGGACTCACTCCAGCTGTTCTGTGTCCCTCTTGAACTGGGGAGCCCAAAATCGGACACAGTATTCCAGTTGTGGCCTCACCAGTGCTGAGTAGAGGGGGAGAATGACCTCCTTCAACCTACTGGCCACACTCTTCCTTATGCAGCCCATCATTCCATTGGCCTTTTTGGCAACAAGGGCACATTGCTGGGCCATGGATAATTTACTGTCTACCACGACCCCCAGATCCTTCTCCTCAGAGTACTTCCCAGCAGGTCCGCCCCTAACCTATACTGGTGCCTAGCATTCTTCCTCCCCAGGTGCAGGACCTTGCACTTGGTTTTGTTGAACCTCATCAGGTTCTTCTCTGCCCAGCTCTCCAGCCTGTCCAGGTCATGCTGGATGGCAGCACGGCCCTCTGGGGTGTCAGCCACCCCACTCAGTTTGGTATCATCAGCAAACTTGCTGAGGATACACTCTGTCCCCTCATCCAGGACATTAATGAATATATTAAATAAGATTGTCCCAGGCACAGATGAGGAGAACCTAGACCTTGACAAAGGTTTGAGCCTACCCAGGTACATGTTGAGATCTGAGGAGTGAGACTACCAACCAGAACGGGAAACTTTGAAGGCTGCCACACCCACAGGTGGTTACAGAGGTTATCTTATTTTCAAGCTCTGTTTCTGAAATTAGCAAAAAATGGAGTTTCTTTTAGCAGTTGTTTTTTGTTTTGGTTTGGTTTTTAATTTTGGAGTTTTCACAGTACTTTTCCCTAGATAGTCTTAAAGCCTGGATAAGAGTAGACCTGTGGACACAACTAAACAAAGCCCTGACTGCTTTTTCCTTGGCTAGCAATACCCTTATAAGAGCACACACCTAAGAGAAAAGTGATTGAACTGCTAAGTCTGTAAGGAATAATTCATGATTTCAAGAGAAATGGATATTAACTGGTGAAAGCTTGTGCAAGGTCATGAGTGCAAATGTCTTATGGACAGGAATTCTATGTTTTTCTTCATGGTATCTTTAAATATTGCTTTAGGAAACATCACAAGGCCCAGATCAGAGCCAGTTTGACTGTGCTAACTAGAGCTCCAAGGCTGTGAACCCACAGTATTTAAGTCCTCTTGTCAATGTTGGTAAGAACAATTATAAAATGCCTTTCAGGACACAATGCAGGAGGAACTTAAATTGAAAAAACATGATTCTACAAGGTGCTGGAAAGCAGTTTGTAAAAGACTGAGGACTCTAGTGGGATGGTTTGCCATTGATAGACAGATAACCACACTGTATGATGAATGCATTAAATTGTAGACTGACCATAAGGCAAACACAAAGATTAACACAACTGTAATTATGAAAAATGCTGACTTGTGAGATAGTAAAAGTATAAAGAGACTGGATATTCAGGAGAAAAACAAAAGATGTCAGTGATGCACATCAGGAGCTACAGAACATGACTGTGTAAAGTATACTCTTTGTGAAGTAGCAGTCAGAAGAATTAATTTTTTTCATATATAAGATTAGCCAAGAATAGTGGAATCACAGCCTTTTATAAGCCATGACTAAGTCTAAATTAGTGTAATTCTTCCTGTTACACTAAGAATTGTTATAAAGTTAAAATAGAGAGATAAAAAGACTCACGATGTTAAAAATGCTGGTTAAGAAAATAGTCACGAATAGAAAAGCTGACTGCTGTGGTACAGTACCAGAACTCTTCAGAGCAAGTCTTTCTGCTACATTACCTTTGAAATAAAACAGAGTTTTGAAGGGGGAGGCTGGTATTGTCAAGGCCTGAATGACATTTAAATAAAACAATGGTTGGAGTAGTACATGGTGCTGTGATTTTAAGAAAACAAATTTGTTTCACAGTAGAAAGCTGAAATGTTTGTAGCAAAGATGATAATAAAAGTCACAGCTTTCCAATAAATGAAATAATACTACATGGATTTACAGAATATTCTGGTGGAAGGCATACTGGCAGTCCTGTTTTTAAATTATTAGATGTTCCTATCTGAAAACATGTGCTTGGGAACAATAGTACTGGCTCATCTGCCACTGACTTTAATGGTGCTAGTTATCTCCATTAAGCTGAATAGCTGGTTCTCTTGATTTCAACAATCCTGGGAACATAACCAACCATTCAAACCTTTAATGGCCCATCACAGAATTGTTATGTTTTGTAGGTGTGTGCACAGTTAATGGGAAAGCTGATGGGATAATGAATGTTCAGATGCTAACAGTAATGGAGTCACCAGACACTCACATTACATGAGTTCTGCACAGCATTAAAAAAAAATATGGCCTTACAGAAGACAAGAAAAATTGGGTAATTTACGAGTAAATTTGTGTCCTCTCCATCATAAACAACCTATTAAGATGAAGTGATCGGTCACTTATTAACCCCATTATTATAAATCTCATTGTCACATGAAAGATGTTAGGATATATTTCACTGCTCTGATACAATCTATTTCATAGATTTAGATATTTTTAACAAATATTGCTAAATATTCTTCAGAGCAAAAAAATAAAAAAGGCCTGACATTGGAAAGTGTGCATCAGTCCCTTGGAGGGACAAAGTTACATTAACAGGATTTTGTAATTGTTCTCAAGCATTAAAATTCCAGAGAATTCAGAGATAAGTATGTGTTAAAAAAAAAAATCAAAGCATTTAACAGTATGAAAATGCATCAGCACAAACTTGTGGTTGTCCTGAAGTGATACTATGGTGGATGAAAATAAGAGAATAAACCAACAGCTCCTTCAAAAAAAGCAACTAATATGCCATTAAAAATCAGCTTGATGTAATCCTAATCATTGTGAAGAGTTTCATCATACTGAATTAATGACATGGTTTACTTTCTGGAAAACATTACAGAACCTTTAGTTGTTTAAACTGGTGAGTTGATTTCAGTTCTGTAATAGAACTTTTTGCTTGAGTGTGGGTAATAGGTTTTGATGTTATTGTTCCCCTGACAGAAACTTTTAACAGAAAGAGAATTGAAACAATGCTGATTTGTGAAAGGTTATGATACATGGAGTCAGATCCTCATCAGGAGAAAGCTGTGAACCAGCTCCCTTGGCTTTAATGGATTTACAACAGCTGATGACCTGGCACATGATATGGAAACATCACACACTTTCAAAGATTTCTGTGAAACATAAATTGCCTTTTAGTAGTGCTCAGAGACTTTCAAGAGAAGGAAATTGCTAAGAGAAGCAAGTTGGTAAAACTGAGACTATGGTTCCACAATACAGTAAATCATACTTGATTGCTTCTAGAGCTAGATTAAAACAGGTGTAACTACAAGACAAAATGGCTAAAACAATATAAACTCCATTTACCAGTTCTAGTGTGTTCAAAATTTTGTGAGGGACTGTCCTAATATAAGTAGCTTCTGGGCTGGATCTCTTCAAACTACTATGCCACTTCATTTATTTGGTCTATCACATCCAGCAAGAAACAGAAGTTTAACAATAATATGAACGATCTCTCTATCAGATACCCTGGCTAAACCAACACCAATGCAGTCATGTGCCCAAGATGGATCCAGACAATGTTTGTATTGCTGGATACACAGACCTAGTTTAAGGATAACAGACCCATGGCTGGAAACCCAAGGTGGGGTGGGAATACCTCATGATGTCAAATGGGAAGTGGAGCAGACAACTGATCAAGTAAACCCACGTGCAGCAAAGCAGGGTTAATGTAATGCCAACTCAGACTGAGGAGCAGGTGAGCCTCGTTATTTTGCAAAGCGTCTGTCAGGAGGCTTTGATCTCCATCTGCTCCAAGGCAGAAGCTGAAGTGGCTTTGCAGTGCGTTTTGTAGTGCTCCTTGTGAAAAATTTGCCAGGATGAGTGCTTCTATCTCCACAGCATAAGGGCATGTCCTGTGCCTTGTGACGGCTGCTGTGCCATTAAGCAACTCTGGTCACCAGAGTCAGAGTCCGATAAACATCAAAAGAAGTCCAAAAAAACCCAACCAAGCAAAAAAAACACACCCAGAGATAAAGGTGGCTGGTTACTGAGTATATGAATTACAGTGGATGAAACAGATGGGGAAAACATACCTTTTACAGCAAGAAATACAACTGGTGGTTGACAAATTCTTCTGAATGTTACCTGCTCTTCAAAATTTAGATTAAGCAAATGAATAAGAATCATCTGTTCTTCTAAATATTCTACCTTCTGATAGGGTGATAATGTCAAATAATTAAAGAGGTCAGAGCATTGTCTCCTTTGGGAAGTCACGTTGTCTGTAACTGTAGTTTTAAAGAGAAAATGATACCAAAAATGCTGCATTGTACTCAGAAGATCTATAGCAATTTTTAAACAGAACCTCAGCACTGAGAGATTTCCCACTCCAGGTAGCCCAGGAAAGCTATCAGTTTGTGTAAATGTGGATGCTTCACAAAGGCCAGAGCATGGGAGAAAGAAGAGACATGGACACCAGGTCTCCAGCCAGAATTTCATATCCCAGGTCCTCCCTCCTCTCTGGGTAGCTGCTATGTTTACAGTCCCATAACAATACATCACCAATTTAGGACCTCAGATTACTGTTGCCTGTGGTTTGGATTAACAACAGATTAGAGTGGCTCATGTTTTCTTTAATCTGATACAAATTTTCTCAGAAAGGAGCTGTTCGGGTGATCATCCTGGAGCTACTGTTACATACCTTCCACACTCTAGAGACACACAGCTTTTAAAATAGGTCCAACTTTTCCTCAGAAAAGTTTAAAGATTAGAACAAAAGCTTCTTGTTTCTATTGACTACAGTGTATTTTATAGATTATGGTGAACATATTTAGCCAAGACAATACAATATCTATTAAATTAGCTACAGCCTATTAAATGATTTAAAGGGAAAGTGGGTTCCACTGTAAACTGCTGAAGGTGAGACAGGCAAACATTTTTAAAAATAAACAAACAAAAGATATATAACTATCTTATACAACGTGTAAATGTCAAGGACAGAGATTCAGGTGTGGGACCATCCCAATCTATACAACCTCACTCCTCCCATCTATTGGACAGCAAGGTTCTCCAACACCACAGCCACATGGTGGCCAAACATGAGAGTCACATAGAAAGAAGCTGAGGATCTTTTTTAGAAGGAAGCTCAAATATTTCAGCTGATACTAACATTTTGTGTTTCAGAGTATTGTGAAACTGCAACTGTTTCCTTTCAGTGCTGTCCGATACCTGGGACAGAAGAGTAGAGCTCCTTAGTAAGAAATGTTTTTGTGATACATTCCCTTGAGGTTTCTTAAAATGTTTAATGAAAGGTTTTTACACTCTTTTTCAAAAAAAAAAGAAGCATGGAAATGGAAAAAAAAGGAAAAAAAAAACCAAATCAAAGCCCCTCTGTGAAAACCCCAAAGGACACTTGATTGAATTACTTTGACGTGAAAGAAGAAACTCGGAGTCAATGGTAGAACTAAGTTGGAAGAACAGTGTTTGAACATCCTTGCTGCTGAGTCCAGTCCCACTTTCTCCATGGAGAGGGGCCTGGGATAAGTCAGACTGAGCAAGACCTGATAGTGCAATGCTCTTTACCATCTCCCAGACCCTGTCATGAGAGCAGATGGTAAGCGTAGTCTCTTGTTGTCCCCTCAGTTACAAAACACCCTTGTCTTAGGCTTTTCTACCCCTCTGCAGTTACAGGTGGGACAGTGCAGATGCACTAAGAATAGCTGGCTGGACTGGTGTAAGTCACATTCCAAATGACTCACTGAATGTTCATAGAATAGTAGTCCAACCTTGCCTGCAATGAGCAGGGACATCTTCAACTAGATCAGGTTGCTCAGAGCCCCGTCCAACCTGACCTTGAATGTTTCTCGGGATGGCGCATCTACCACCTCTCTGGGCAACCTGTTCTAGTGTTTCACCACCCTCATTGTAAAAAATATCTAGTCTAAATCTGCCATCTTTTAGTTTAAAACCATTACCCCTTGTCCTATCACAACAGTCACTGCTAAAAAGTTTGTCCTCTTCTTTCATGTAGTCCCCCTTTAAGTACTGAAAGGTCTCAGTAAGGTCTCCATAGAGCCTTCTCTTCTCCAGGCTCACCAATCCCAACTCTCTCAGCCTGTCCTCAGAGGACAGGTGTTACAGCTCTCTGATCATTTTCCAGACCTGCTCCAACAGGTCCATGTCCTTCTTATGTTGAGGGCTCCAGAGCTGGGTGCTGTACTCCAGGTGGGGTCTCACCAGAGCAGAGTAGAGGAGCAGAATCACCTCCCTTCACGTGCTGGCGATACTTCTTTTGATGTGGCCCAGGATTCCGTTGGCTTTCTGGACTGCGAGCACACATTGCCAGCTCATGCCCAGCTTTTCATCCACCAGTACCCCCTTACTGTGTCAGCCTTACACTGGGTCTTCATCTCCAGGCACGAGGGGTTAGGCCTGCTACCATGTCTTATGTCCTCTCACTGCCCCTCGCCCCCTCACTGGCCTCAAGGGCCTCAGGGGCTGTGGAGGAAAGCCCAGCAGGCAGGGTTGGTGCGGGCAGAGAGGGCATACATCACCCTCCTCGCAGGAAGCTCAGGGCAAAACCTGACTCCTGCGTTTGGGCTGCATGGGGGAGCGTTGCATGGCATGGTGGCATGGTGTGGTAGTGCGATGTGTTCGGCGTGGTGGTCTGGTGTGGCTGGCGGGCCCTGAGCACTGCCAGGCTGTCACTCCTGCAGCGGGCAGCCTTGCTGAATGAAAGCGTTGAATGGGATCGCACAGAAAGTGTTGCAACTCATATTTGGTCTGCAGTCAATAAATGAAAACATAATAAAAACCAGAACCTATGAACAAGAGCATTAAATGAAATTTGGGTCTAAGGCAATAGTCCAATACATATTTAATAGCAACCTGCCAAATGGTGTTTTCAATTATGATCATTTTATTTTGTATTAAAGTAGCGCTAGAGGTCAAGTGATCCAGTAAGGCCTGATGCTCCTTCCACTGCGTTAGATGGTGTAGAAATGTGTAGGATGTTTCCCTGATGCATTTGCTAGCTAAGAAGAAATAAAAAGCAGTCTAAAAGGAAGATAGCTATTCCAGTATTCAAGTCCACAGTTGAACAAGGATCCACTGACAGGAAATGTCTTCCAAGTTTAGGACCAAGCTGAATGATATCTCTGGAATATATTCTCAGTGCTCATGCATTATTTCTACATTCAAGTTTCAGAGGAGTGTTTGACTTTTACTGTGAAACCATAAATCACCCTCATTCTTGGCATGTCAGATGTTTTCCTCAGTTAAACACAATTAGTTTCCTCCAAGGGAAGAAGGAACAGTGTAAATAGTATTTAAAATATGTTACTAATTTATTACAAGGTCTTGCTGGATATAATTAATTCAAATGGTTTCGTATATCCCAACAGGAGATATACATCCTTTAGTAATACCTGTACTTTGAGACCCCTGCACAGTATGCATCTATCTTACATCAAATATTCTCGGTAGAGCTGGCAGATGCATTTTAGCCGCAGTGGCTGTGAATAATGGCCCACATTTTTATTGTCCTTGTTCATTAGTTTGTTAGGAACTACTTGTTATTGAACTGAAAGTTAAGAGCTTTTCTTGTCCTTTTCTTTCACTGCAAATATATTTTAAAGCAAAACATAAGAAAGAAGCATTTATAAGGAAAACTAGTATTTGCAGTGGCATAAATTGCTATGGCAGACTATTTTTGGCGGTAATTGTAAAGAAATCTTTTCTATACAGACTTTTTGTATTACTGCCTGAAAATATGATCGTTTTCTACTACAGCATATTGCTAGAGCTACTATCTTTGACAGTTCTTTGGCACATTTTTGGAGCAATTTCTTTAAGAAAGAAAAATAACTACCTGCTTCCATCCGACCCACAACAAAAAGTGTCATCTACACTGATGACTGCGTTGTGGCAGACCCTGGGGCTTTCCCTAGCAGTGCTTGTTCTTCAGGCTCTTGTCTGTATTACTACCTGTTAAGTCTTGGGGTGGGCTATTCCAGAGGACTACTTCAGTTTTTAGCTTTGTCTTCAGTGCGAAGCAGACTGTTGTTTTTCAAGTACTCTATCAACTCAATTTCTATTGATTTTAGAGAGCACTGTAACTAGAGCTATGGAGTGTGACTTCCATTCTGCTGTAAATTTATGGGTGTGATTTTCTACTTCTTGCAGACAGGAAAAGGGATGAGGAACAGATTTTCCTTTCTTTGCTTATATCAGGGTTAATGAAAGTGTACACTTGGAAAGTCTTTTGACTAGTATATTACAAAGTCTACTATAGCCTGACAAAGTAGCAGTCTCTTTTTAGTTGGCAGGTTTTGAAACATTTGTGAAAGCCAACATATGATGGATTAATATAAAAGCAACTTCTGCATGGCGTTCTACCATAATAAATATGTTGAAGGAAATAAAGACTTAATAGCATCCTTATCTCACTCCATCTAGAAACAATGGAAAGGGGCTGCTAAATATAATGGTTAAGGTGATCCAGGATTCTTGATTTGGGCTGCTGTGCCTTGTGTTTCAGTAGACACGTCTACTTTTCTTCCCTTAACATTTGAGACATATGAATTTTTGGCAGGTGTAACTTATGTTTTTTAAATCCATACTAGAGCAGGAGCCAGGATTTTGTTTCTGTTAAAAAAAACCCAAACCAACAAAAAAACAGGTGAGGCTTCCAGCTCAGCTAGCTGGAAGTGGTCTACAGAGGACCTGCAATAGTTATCAGTCACCAGTCAAAGTGTGGAAAAGAAAGTGAGAAAGGAGTGGAAGTCATAATGTCTGGGCATGTAAAGCCAGAGGGGAAAATATAAACAAAGTGAACTTCAAGATTTTTTTTTGAGAATTAGGAAGACAGGAGCTTCTCAGAAGAAGAAGGGATGCGTCTGGGCACAAGTAACTCTAGGTTATGAGGAGCTTGCTCACTCTATGAACAGAATTGCTGTCCCCTCTCTTCTAACTCACACCCTTTCTTTCCTGTCACCTCCCATGGTGTCCCTCCTCTCCTGCTCACTGCTCCTCCTTGCTGTTGGAAATGCTGTGAACTATTTGTTGCTGGTTCTATTCCTAATGCAACTGAACATAAAACCATAATTTAATATGGCTAAATGATCCATCAATGGGTCTAGTTATATGCAATTGTCTCAGAGGAGAGTTTTGAGGCTCACAGGATGTTTGTTAAGCAATTTTGGATCTTTCGATGAAAGATTTTTCATAATTATTATTTTTGTGTACACGTATCACACATTTCATGTATAATTAATACTAGAATATCCCGCGCTTCGTAATTCCTCATTAGGTAATTTTTATTTAAAAATATATAGATATATAGGTATTATATCCAGTGTATGTGTGTACACATATATTACTTTGAAGAGCTGTTGATTTTCTCTGAGCCAATGAGGAATTAAACCAAAACTTCGGATCAAGTTAAAATGTTGCTATTGCCACTTAGTGTTCGTATGCTCTTGGAAAAGAATGATGGAATTTTTACTCTGAAACCCAAAATGTGCAGCTTAAGGGAATGCTTTAATGTCAACGGAGAGGGAGCTGGTTCAGAATAAAACTTCAGTTAAGCTTTACCCAGATAATTTTGAAGATACATTCTCATGATCAAGATATTGAAAACATTGCATTTTCATTTGGGGTGCACATGTATTTGGAGCAACTCTTGCCTGTGCTTTGGGGCATCCAGTCATTAGCTACTTTTGCACACTCATTCTCTGAAGCATTAAAGATGTGGGTTTCAACTCTGACGTTAACGAACTATTTCAGGTCAGTATTCCAATGAGAATATTTGTTTTTGCAGATCTATTAAAAATCAAATAGTTTTACGGCATGGCTTATGAGGGCTTGAGTTGCACTACAAGTTTTCTGACATGTAGTAAACCACAAAACATCCATTTAATTTGTGAACATTGATGGGCTGGTGTAAACTGGCATTGCTTCTTTGATGTTTGTGGAGTTGTGCCAGTTTACACCAGCTCAGGAATCTGGTCTATTGTTCCTGCAAACATCCTATGACATTTTAAATTATCAAGAAGATCATCTTGCAAAGACAGCCAAAGTATTAGAATAACAGTTCACTGCCAAATTCTCTTGGGAGACTTGACTTATTAAAAAAATAAATTACACGTGTTCTTTTTATATAAATAAAAATCTCTTTCACAAGAATGCATGATTTACTAGGAGGCTGAAGCCGTGATTTCCTAGTTATGAATGTAACTTCGTGAATCACAAAGGCAGACAATGGTCTCCCACATCTCAGTGAAGCAAGGGATGTTTGCTCAGACTGGTAGGATATAAACAGTTTTTGTGTCCTTAGATAAAGGCATGTGTGAGCTAATCACGTCTTCTCTGGCTCCTTTTTAGTGGTTTCCCCCTATCTTTTCCAGCTTTTCCTCCTCATCAAGACTGCATGTAAAAACATGTCTGAGAAGGAAAGAAAGGCAGCAAGTATTTTGTCTTACATTTTCTATCTCCATCTTTACAGAATTAACCAGTTTTTAGCGTGATGTCATATTTGATCTTGAAGCTGATTACAAGCAATCCAACTGAAAATGGATATTTCATTTAGGGGAGTGGCAAAGATATCAGAAGGTACAGAAACATTCTACAGAGTCCAATGCAGGTACCCATGGGACATTTGTGTGTGAATCTGCAAAGGTCTACATATAGGATGATAAGTACCAGTAAAATTTTCTGTGTCCGGTATTTGTTGGAGCCTTTCAGAAAGCAGGGAGAAATGAGGAAAGAACTGAATCTTGAAGGTAGGAAGAAAGGAAAGCTCACCACAAGCTGGCACAGAAATGCTCAAAGACAGAGCTATATCCCCTCTCAGAAAAAATAGATTAGGTTGATAACAGGAGTGAGTAGCAGTAAGAATTCCACCTGAGAAGATTTCATATGCCCAAGGGAAGACACATGGATACGAGGAACTGGAAGTAATGGGGCTACAAGAAAATCTATAAGCAATCTGAAGATGTTACAAACTCTGCCACAATGCTCGCACATCTGTTTTGATGAAATTTTTTTGGCAAGGCTTCTTCACATTGCAAGAAAAAGAAATATCTGGTTTTTCTAATAAGTGAGACTCTGTAAAAGGAAAGAAAAAGCAGTAGAAAAAAGAGCTAAAAGATTAATGGAACCTTTTAAAAATATCAGTATCTGGAGATACAGTTATGTGTTTTGGGTATTGCTATATCAAAGAGGTAAAGATCATGACAGGCTTATTTATCAAGTATTCAACCTCGGAGAACCTTTGGTGCATGAGAATATTAATCCCCTCCTGCATACATTTATATTCATTTTGTGTTTATGCAGATACAGACAAACCTAGAGGCCAAAACTGTTACCCTGATAATGAATTTGCACTGACTGTTTCACTGTTTGGAAGGCTTCCAACTGGCAGTGAAATGTAATTTAGGTAAATTCACTCATGTTTTCACTTCCAGGTTTCAGTAAGAAAAAAAAAGACTGTCTTGCAGAACACCAGAGATGAACGTTTTTAGGATTCAAATTGGATAAACGTCATGCTGGATGAAGGAAGTTAGCCAAGGTAGTTCTGGGAAGCTGGTATTTTGCTGGAAATCAGTGGAAAGAGTCATTCCGTGTTTTGGAGAATTTTTGCTATTTTGAGATTAGATTTGATCTCAATATGGTGTGAAAAGCAACAATTTTGAAATTCTCAGGTTTGGGGAATGGAGAACTCCATTGTCCTGAGGTCCTTATATACTGGAAACCCTGGAGATGTTAATGGAATGCATTGTCTTGCAGACCCAGAAATTGGGCACTTGAGTAGCCAAAAATTTGGCGAGAGAAGTAGATGGAACATCATGAAATTTTTGATGGGACCATATTTTACATTCTTAAGCAAGGTTGTCTGAGTGCCATAGAATAGCAGGCACAACCACCTTTGGGAAACGTTCCAGCTTTGCCAAATCAGTAATTTCATTCTGTGCATTGTGTACATGTGTATAACAATACACCAGAAACCAGTAAGGATTGTATGGCTGTATGATAGAGATGGTTCACTGTCACTGTGATGTTGTTGGGCAGTGGGAATGGCAAATAAAGAGCTGAGCTGAATAAGTTCTTCTCCTCCTAAGTATCCAGTGATGACTTTTGTCCCTCAAACCCAGCTGCATTTTTTTTTTAATGAAGTAATGTCTGGGAAATGAAAGGACACATATTACCTGTCAAGGTTAACTGCCAAGCTGACACTTGGAGTGAGACACACATAATGAAGGAAATGCCCAGACGAGTGCGTATTTTTGATAAAAGATATAGAAAATGTGTATGAAAATGGGTTCAAACTGAACAGATCCGTGCAGCAACATTATGAAAGCAGAGAGCTCATCAGACACTGATATTCTGTTATTTAAGATTTGCATAGCCCTATCTGCTGCTTGGAAGAACTGGATTTCTGGTTGACTCAAGATGACCAAGAGCTGGATTTGGGAATGTTTTGACCTGTGGTGTCTCTAGAGCAGCACTGCTTAAGACGTTCTCTGTCATTTTAGGACATCTCAGAAGTCAGGTATGTGTTTGGGTTTGCTATTTCTTGATAACAGAGGAAGGCAGAAAAACAGCAGGTGAACCATACCTGAATTTTGGGGACAGTTCTCTACATCACTGAACATTTAAAGGAGAATTTATTTGCCCCAGCTCTTTATTTGGCCCTCCTCTGCTTGCCCTGTTGGCTAAAATCTGTTGATTTCCTTATTTAGAGGAAGATGGCATTGAGGTTTGTAATGGAGTTGTGAAGATTTAGCAGTAAACTGCTGAAAGTGTTATATTATCAATTACTAGAGATAAGGATATGATTTCGTGGATTGTATCTAAAGGAATACGACATTATGATTCTAGATTGCTGCACAAATGTCATGTACTTACCTTAAAATGACAAATAAGCATGTATTTGGACACAATATATACTTGGGAGATCATAGAGGCTAGCTTGAATAGGACATGGAGAAACTCTGGCACCTTGTAATGATCAACTAATTTGGGGAAGAGGCTTGAAAAAGCCAGTTGAAGCAGGAAAACTAAAGTCATAGGAAACAACTGAAGGTTTCTCTTGCAGCCCGAGGTGCCTGCCAGGTGCAACCTGTTAAAGCATAAAGCTGCAATAGTTGTTTTAGATTTAAGAGAACTGGGTGTTGCTTACTGAGCATGAGGCCATTCAGCACATACTTGGTTTTGGGGGATGATGCTCAGCCTACTGAAGCATAAAGTGAAAAAAACAGTGTCTGTATTTATTCTGTTCTTAGGCACCTCTACTGACTACACAAAAGATTGCTAAGATTTCAGATATGGTTATACAACATTCTGAAGCACGAACTTCCTTTGCTAAGTGAGAGAAAGTTTTAGCTTCTGACAAGAAGTGCTTTGTTGGCATTGACCAGCTAAAACAGTGGTTTCCAAACTTGTTCACAGATCATTAATGTAGTGTAAGTACAAATATTATAACTTTGATGGGAAACTGGGATTCTCTCATCAGAGCTTTACTTACAGCCGATGTAAGACCTCCTAGGGTTGTGGTACATTCACTCGTTCTCATACAGATGCAAAACAAAAAATACGGTAAACCAGTTGCCATTATAAGCCTGATTATCGTTAGCTATCTGTACGGTGATGAAATTTGTTATAGTAAGTCTTAAAGCTAAGGGAGAGAAATGGGAACTATTTCTGACTTGTAAAATGTAAAAAATAGTAATCAAAATTCTGCAGTAATGCTTTTAGTGAATTTTTTTTTTTTTTTTTTTTTTTTAGAAAAAGGAAATATGACTGTTATAAACACCTTTAAATGGCAGTTTCTAAATTTCCTACAAGAATGAACTTGTAATGTTTGAGCATCCATGTTCTTGGAGTGATTAAACATATTTTGGTGATAAATAGGCTTTCTCTGCCCCCTTCCCCCCCTTCTGCTGCTGCATAATTATTGTGACTCATAGGATTATAGAATCATAGAAACATTTAGATTGGAAAGGACTTCTGTAGGTCATTTGGTGCAAGTCCCTGCACTCAATTTAGGGCTTACTTCAAAGTAAGTTTTTAACAGGCTGCTTTGGGAGATATTGGCACTCTCTGTGCTGCATGAGAGAACTCTACTGCGCAGGTGGTGACTGCATATAGTAGCCAAAGCAGTCTTTGAAAACAACTCTGATTCAATGGGCTCTCCTTTAGCAGGGCTTAATGATCAAGAAGCAATTTGTAGTGGAATGAGAAAAAAATGAATGTAAACCATACAGCACTTTGGGCCCAGGACTTAGATTATGTCAAATCAGGTTTTCAAGAAAACTGTATTGGGAGATATGAAGGATGTCAGGAAATGTAATGGTCCGTGTTTTAAGTCTTTCTGGAAATTCTTGGAGAGAGTGTGCTCTAAATACCTCTGTCTGTAGGTCAGCAAAGGCAATTATATAGACTTCAGGGGACTGGTGATATATGTGACCACTTTCTGTTGAAAACCCTTCTGCCCCAAGGGGCCACTCCAGCAAGCAGTGGAGCTCTAAGAAAGAAACGTGAAGCATAAATTGCTAACCTTGAGTGAACAGTACAACATTCCAGCAATAAAATCTGGCTATAAACACGGGAAAAAGCTACATCTTTGATAGCTTCCTGAAATGATTGCAAGTTTCTTTTTATGCCTTCCTCTCACTTAAGCATCTCAGAAGGTTAAGGTGTAGGTTACTGTGACTTTTAAAATATTTGCCCATATGACTCTTATTTTGCTAGGGCTATTTACCCTTTTTTCCCCCACCCCTCTCTTCATATGCTCTCTCCATTCTTGAAATGCTTAGTTATGAGTCCTACTCTTCCCTCACAAAGGGAAGCCGCCATGAAGCCCATGTGATTTTTAATTGAATTTAATTTTTTCTTCGTGGACTCAAAGGGCTATTATGCAAGATATTAGTTTTATTCACTGACGGGTTATTACTTTCCTATATTTATTTTACATTCCTTGCTTTCTCTCATTCATTCACACATTTCACCCCTCCAAATTCTTTTTTTATCTAAAAAAGATGTGGCTGATGTAGGTCTTTTATGCCTTTTCTGTATGTGTGTCTATATCAGATCATTTGTTAAAGGAAAAATGTTTGGCTAAACAAGAATAATGTTGTAATAAGGGTGGAGTACATTTGTTGTTTTTAAAAGTTCCTTCCAAGATTTTCATCTTCATTTTTACTTCAAATGTTTAGCCAAAGAAACAAAATAAACAGAAAATCCCAAAGGGTAAAATTGGTGTAAAACACCAGCAATATTTTTTTGTCTTTGCTAGATACAGACTGGTTCTGAACTGAATTTAAAAAACAGGTCTCTTCAGTGTCCACTATTTATAATCCTCTCTTGCTTTTTTCATTAAGATTTAAGACCACAGTGATTGTGGGAAAAAAACAAATCTGAAGCAGGCCAGATCCTTCAGTGTGTTGCGTCGTCTTTATACCACATTCTCTGTGTCTTCACCAGTAATTATATATGACTGTAAGGTCATTCTAAAGCCTGGTCTCACTAAAAAATCTGTAGGGCGAACGCCGGATGACCCTTCCTCAGCAGTCCGTGCTGTACCTGCAGGTTCTGTGGCAACCAGGTGGCAATAGGTTTGCATTCAGTCCCTTTGGAAATCATGCACGTATACAGGTGTTGAGCACTGCAAGTCCATCAATAGCAAGCCCACGTCAAGTTTGCTGTTGTTTGCATTCCTGTAGCACAGATAAGCCTGGACAGACAGACCAGAAGCCCAAAAATGGAGTCCTAAGAGACCTGAGTAAAAGTATCTTGGAGATACCTTATTGCCATGCTCTAAGATTGAGAATCAGAACGTGGCTGGCCTTGGTGAAACTTGGGGATTTAATGGGGAAAGGAAGTCATGTGGTTGGGCTGATTACCCTGAGTTCAACCTTGATACTGGTTCTGAGTGGCAAAACCCCCTGGACTTTACAATGTATTCAATGTTCAGAGAAGACTTATTCTGCTGCAGAGACAAAACTTGCAGTAGTCGACAGTCTGTGTGCCATTTTTTTTCCATCTGCAGTGTATCAGTGAAAAGAAGAAGGAATTAGTTCAACAGGGACCCTGGTGGAGTCATCTCTGAAATATGCTAGGCTGTGACTTTAAACGTTGGCCTCATGTGGCCATTGCTAGTTGGGGAGCTTTTCTCAGGAATGTTTACTGAAAGAGCACATTTTAAACTAATAGGGAGGAATACTTGCCAAGTGGAAGCATTCTTACCCATATCTTGTGACTAATGCATCCAATCAAAGCAGTTCAGTTTTCCAGTCTTGGATAATGAAACCAGATGCTCTTGAATAAACTACAGAATATTGCAGAACAATTTTCCTGTTTAATTAAAATGATAAACATTTTCTATTAATACAAAATTCACCAACAAGAAGAGAGGTGGGATTTGGCTGCCAAATTATTTGTTATGGAACATTTGCTGTCTTTCAGACTGCAAGGTGGTCATTTGTGACACTGCCGTATTATGTTAGAACCAACATAAAAGGTTTACTGAACATAAAAACTAAGCAAAAAAGGAACATCTGTCTTCCTACACTACCTGGCAACTTGTCTGATAGACCTAGGTAACAGATTACATACACATTGTTTAAATTATTTTTCAAATGCCAAATGGTAAACCTCAAAGACTTTTGGCTTCCAAACAAAAGACCACAGAGAAATGTTGTGACAATTTCTGAGGGAAAAATAATGGTCAAGTTTTGTATAGCAATTTCATAAATATACCTAAGAAGATAAAATTTACATAAATATAAGTCATAATCTGGTCCTAGCAGCCTATATAATGAACAGACATTCAAACTAAGTTTCTTGTAAGTCTGTTAATATAGTTAAAATTCTTTCTGACTTCAAGTCAGAAAGACTTGAAAAACTTACAAAATTTTTGAGTCTTTTGCACAGAAAGACTTGTGCAATTATGGAAATTTGGTTGATTGTTTATTTGTAGTATATGTTATGATAATAAACAGAAATTATGCAGTTAGTTCTTGTTTTGAATGTCAAATGGAGAGGGTTTAATTTCCTTTAAATATTATGCAACAGATGAAAGCAAATGTGAAAAATACCGTACACTTCCAACTGGTCACAGTAGGTTTTCTGTTGATGACTATTTTGATTAGTAAAAAAATATTTAACTGAATGAATTAGTCTCTCTTGCTGCCTATCGTCAAACTGTAAATGTTTTCAAATCAGACATAAATTTATTTGCTGATGCTTTTACATGTTTTTCTTTCATTCAATAAGTTGACCGCTTTGGCAAATAATAATGTAAGGGTGTGGGGTTGTTAGATGTGTTTTAATACCTAAGTTATATGTTATTGTTTCTGTTTCCTGGATGAATAACTGTACCTCCTAGCTAGGCAGTCTTGAGAAAACACTAGATTCAAAAAAATGTTAGGTATGGCAGTACCTCACTTGTAGGTGGCTACAACAGAACATGCAGCTGTCTGCTTGGCACATATCTTCTTGTACTGTCGATTCTTAACCCTTCCAGAGTACTTGCTTCCACTTCTTATTCCCCCCTGCTGTGTGCCTTGTTCTCTGTCTGGCAACACAGTTAATCCATACTGTCTAAGCCCAATTCTTTATTCCCATTCTTCCAAATCCTTGGAAACTAGGCCTGAGCAAAATCGTCCCTCACTCCTTCTGTTTTATGCCACAGTTTTCCCAAATGTGCACAAATGTGTCTACCCCAACACATACCCGTCTAAGGATCTTTATTCTACTTCACTCATTGCTTTGCTGCCAGTCTGGCTGGAGCCCTCCTTCCGAAAAAGAAGCACTGTCCCTTCCCTTGGTATTTGTGCAGTTACCCTGCCACATCCTTGTGACTTTTGGCTTGGCATGGCACAAGAGAAGGAGGAAGAATATGTAACATACTGGTCCTTACAGGACTGAGATACTTCTAGCTGGACAAAGAGGAGAGGTTTAAGTCCTAAAGAGGACCTACAAGGTGAATTTTTTGAGTCATAGGTTTTGACTTATACGTGGATATCCTGCTTTGGGACTGAGGATGGAAATGTGTTGATTAGTCAAGGCAGGTGTTTAATGAGGATTGTTTATTCCATTTTGAGTGAGCATGTTCTTGATGCATTGCTGTTAATAAACATCAGACTTATAAGTGTCATTAGGCCACAAATATTTATGTAATCTCACTGTCCTCCTAGTTGCGTGCAAATCTGAATGAAAGATGTGATGGTAGAGAAATATTTAAATAATTTTAGAGGTCAGTTCCCCTGTTCCTGGTAGTTTGGACCTTGAGAGAAAGTTAGAGTAGTGAAGAAGGTATTGTCAGCTGGTCATTGGTCCAATTTCCACACAGCAGTGGACAGCCATCTTCAAATGCACACAAAGATGGACATAAATTACTATTCCATTTTTCACAATTGCCTGCAGATACCTGTTTTGGATTTGAAACGCCTAAAAAAGTATCTCTGGTACAAATGAGAATGTGAGACAAAACTGTTATGTGAACCCTTCTTATTAATTTAAATTTTGAAATCATGCTGTTTATAGCATTCATAATCTATGGACAGGTGGTTTAATCCAAATTAAGATGAAAGACTACTGGGCAAATTTGTTTTTCTTATAAAACAGTCATCTGCCTCACAGGGAGCCTCACTTTAGGATTCAGCAGGCAGGAGATATGAAATCTGGAGTCTGATGTTCTTTTATGAGGTCTGCAGTATTTCTGTGTATAAAGAAAAATCATATGAATGTATCTGAACTTTATTTGAAAAATAAAAAGCTGTGTCTAAAAGCTCTAAGAAGTACAGAGTATGGTGGCAAAATTAAAAGACAGGCAAACTCAAAGAGACGCTCTTCATTTAAGAAAACGAAAACAAGCTTACAGTCAGCATGTGGTTACCCCTGAATATAACACTCCATCCATCTCTTACTCCCTGTCATTAAGTGGTAGTGCTTTTCCCCCCACTCCCATTCCAGTCATGCCATAGTTAAGTTAGGCAGCCGTTTCCAGCTTTCAGTATTCTGGTAGAGAGTTAACAACATTGCTGACAAGGAACACTTGAAAATCATTAACATTTATGACAAATTAAGGGAGTCAGGGCAACCAGTGAAAACTATAATTTTATCTTAAGATGCAGCCACTGATTTCTTGCAATGACCATGGTAGACAGGGGTAGCAAATTATTCCCTCAGAGTTATTTAGCAGCAAAGTCTTAGTCCACTTACAGAGTTCTTACAGCCTCAGAACCAATGAGAAAGCCTTTTGAAGATCCGCAAAACTCTTAACAGAAGGCTACATACCACTTATACGGAGATATTGGGAAATGATTCACATTTCAGACTTGTATGGGGATCCAAAGGGAATCTATAGATGTGTATGCAACAAAGCTTGTATACTGCTTTTCTCAAATGTCTTAAGGGATACTCTATGGGACAGATAGCTTTGTATGAATAATGACAGCTTTCAAATTTATGGCAGAAGTGAATTTAGCATGGCCTAACGTAATGGAATTAGCATTACCAATGGATACAGAAGTAAGGAATGTTGCCAGAATCGTGCTTAGGACAGAGGGGAAAACAAACTGGCTTAGTAAACAAAATGCAAAGCATGCTGGAAGAGTCTCAAGCTCACAAAGGATTTTTCTGCTCTAGAACAGCTACCTGATTTTAGGTGAGGATGTATCTTTTAAGTGGCCTCGTATCTGAAATGCCTCAAGATGAGGCATTAAGCCAGAAAATGCAAACCAGGCGATCTATCATCTCAAATCAATGAGGAAAAGGAAAGAGTGAAGAACTTTCTTATCCTACGGAAAGACATACATGTCTGAAAGAAAAGAAAGTAGAATCTTGCCAACTAGTGACACAGATAAATAATTAGACACGCGAGATGTGAAGACAAAGACTTCAATTACGCATTTATGTATCAGTATACGTGGAGTATATATATCAGCCATGCATAGCAGGGAGGATCCTGGTTGCAACTGTAGTACTGACAAAAAAGCTATATAATAGAAATGCTAAAACATAAACCTTAAAATATATAATAAAATAAAACCCTAAAGAATAAAAAGACCAGAGCCTTATCTAGTCCTTGTGTCCGAGGGACCAATGTAAATTTATTGGGCAGAAGGTTGTTTGTAAGAAATTAAATTGAAACTGGGGTAAACTTTCAACTGAGGCTCTACCACACATTGAAGATTCACAGAATGCTGTTGTTGAAAGGGGTTAATGAGTTGTAAAGATCAAGATCTATATCCAGGCCAAAACATATGAATACAAAACGGGCTCTTAACATCCTCAGAGAAAAAGCTGAGGTTAAATTAGAGAGTCTAGATGAAAGACCAGCATCATTTCACCATTGTAATATTCTGAATGAACCTCCTCTATAATTAAGCCAGACAAAACTATCCACATCTGAAGGGGCTACGTAAAAGCTTGTGACTCCACGTTCAATAATTACTTTATGTGTATAGACAGAGGACTAATGGAGTTAGTTGGAAGATGATTGTAAGAAAGATGTGTTTTAAACGTTCACAAAGGTTTGTTTATATTGATGTAGTAAGTTGCCAAGTGTAATCATCTTCCAGAATTTTCTAGAAAGGTGATGTAGCAAGTGCTGTTTATATCCTCACCTCATGCTGGGGTAATACTGATAAGCCAAGACGGGTACTTCAAACACATAAGCATTGAGGCCTCCTGTAAAATGAAAAAACACACACTTTTGAACTACAAATATGGAACTGGATGGCAGCAGAACAGGCAAAAAGGGAGTCCCTCTTACAGAAAACAGTGAAAAGATTGAGAATTCCTGAACATAACATCTAAAAGCATGTGTGCATTTTATCACCATTTTTTCTCCTTGCGCTTTAGCAGTTTCAAATTATTTACAATGCTTGTTAAGAACAAGACACATGCCTAGTACTGAGAAAGAGAACCAGGGGTTTGGGGCTTCCCAGGCCCTCCATACTACTTATTTATTTTGAGCAACAATTTATATGTAATGTAAGAGAAGGGATAGTTCTGACCCATAATGTGAGAGCCACTGAGGAATAATCTACTGGAAAGATAGAGTTACTGCCGGTTGGAGACAGAAAGTCTAACTGTTATCTTTGGACTTAAAAGTACCTCAATAATTACATGGGAAGTCTCTTTACCATTTGGACAGATCACAAACCACTTGTGGGTTTTGCTCGCGAAAGTCAGTGCCAGCCGTCGCAGCTGTCTGGCTGTAGCATTGGGCTTTGACCGAAGCCTTCAAAACATGTGTTGGAGTGCCATGAACAACTGCCGTTACCACAACAATATGAGAATTTGGAGTGCCTATATTATTTGTGAAATACCTGAGGTAGACACTGATGAAGGCTTTCCAAATAAGGGAGGTGAAACCTTGAAGATAGCCCCTTTTTCTGAGGGAAGATCGTGTTTTCTTCTGGGTTAGGGTAAATAATTGAAAAACATTCCAAGTGGAATGAATTTGGGAGATTTAGGAGCAAAGGACCAGAAGAAATGCTGGGAGTGGATATATAGTGTAACACAACTATTACAATATCCAGCGAGGAAGAAATAAAATCCCAGTTATGTTATCAGAAACATGGCCTGTTAATCCTTGCATAAGTCCTTGGCTTGTATCTGTATTTAGTGGCTGAAAGGAGATGGTACTGCATGGTCAGAAATGAACACTGAGATGTCACCATGGTGAAAAGCAGAGGCAGATACCAACTATACACAAGTTTGCTCAAGAATCTTGAGTTTAAATTTATTTCCTTTCACCCATATTGCCCAACTGCAGCTGACCATCTGATAGAGCCTGTGAAGAAGACATACAGGATGCAGTTAACCTTAAGGTTAGGAGATCTGGCTGAAATTTTTCTGAAATGCAGAAGATGGGAAAAAAAACCATTTGTACTTAATCCAGCCAGCATGGAGGAGCATTAGGGCACTGTGATTCCAGTAAGCACTGCAAAACCCAAAACCGCAAGTATCATGCCAAAGACACAGAACTGGACTCAAAGACCTTGTTTATACCAACATCTTCAGTCCCTAGCAGCAGATTTCAGCTATTATCCTAAATCAAATGTGAACTTAGTTATTTAGAAGTATACATCAGTGATGTAAATAAAAAGTGGCTGGATGAATTTAAGTGCTCAAATTGGTGTTATCTGGGCTACTCAGAGTATTTTGAGTACAGACATTTTCCATCTTTTCCTTTTGTCTTGTTTATCCTGTAGGAATTCTTCTCCTCATCTATGTTTGAAAGTGACCAGGTCCAATGTGAAGTATTGTGAATAGACAGTCACCCTTATGTTTCCATCCCTGTTTTTTTGAAGCGGAGAGATCTGGTTTGTTCAGATAAGGCCTGGACAAACAGCAAGTCCCTGGTGGTCCTAAACAAACTTTTAAGCCACTTAAGATTTTGCACATCACTAAGTACATGCCATTTTCCATTTATAAAGTACTGCTTGATCTGCTCATCCATACTCCTTGGGGGACTGGGAAGCACGCATGTTTGTATACATGTCCATGAATGTTACTTGCTTGCCTTTTCCTGCATGTATAAGATCTAGATCAGAAATGCCTGAGGACCCTGGTGGTCACCGCGTGCCTCACATGAACACAAGAGCCTGCTTAAATTCCGTCTTCTCAGAGCTATTGGATGGAAGCACAGAGGCAGCCACTGGAGTAGGATTGTTGTTGGCTTTGGAGCTTTTTTGTTGTTATCCCATTGATTTCAGGCCTACGAACGTAGTAGAAAGGAATTAAGAAGCTTTCTAGAGGAAAAAAAGATGCTTAACTTTTTAGAAGAAAGGGGTGTCGAATGGATACCAGTTTTGAAAATGAATAATTATCTAGGCCTCTAAAGATTTTTAAAGATACAACACTTTTTTTTTTTTAGTTGTCTTTTTGTTAAAAAGATGACTGAATATTAGGACTTGTTGTTTTCATGGTTCTGCTCAGCTTTCTTTTTTATTTTGTGTCCCTAGGCCTTGAGCTTTTAAAAGACTTCCCACAGACAAGAAACGCGTAAGGTAACATCACTGTGAGAACAGTGAAGTTCTGCACATAAACACAGAGCGGAATGTTTTCCTAAGCCGTGGATTTTGCATCTGCTACATAGCAGAGCTGTTAGAAAGCAATTTGGCTCCGATGTGTGTGTATGTGCGTGCATGTTGTATATGTGTGAGAACGAGCCACTACTTTGCAACCACCCCCTCCTATTGCTGGCGGTCTGACTGTAATGTCACTACTCGCCCTCCTCCTACACTCGCTTGGCTGCGGTACGTGACCCACAGCCACCTCTGGACACACGCAGGATGTGTGTGGCAGCTGGAAGATACTAAGCCGTCAACTTCCAGGCTGATCTCTGGCAGCAGCAGCACATGGGCTTGCTGCTGGGTCTCTTGCTGGCCTCTCACATGGCAGGTTGCCCACTTCCCCGGAGTTGTCTGCAGCTGCCTAGCACAGGCTCAGGCTGAAGAGGCCTCTCTTGTTTCTGGATGATGAGCTCCTTAGATTCTCTTTGAACTGGAAGAAATCTTCGTCCCCAGTTTCTGTTGTTGTTGGAATAAAAGAACTTACAGCCAATGAGAACCGCTCTGAGAGAAGGGGCTGTTTTCCCATGCGCTCACCTATTTAGGTGCTGATTAACATTGGTATAGACATTTAGCACTTTGTCATTGATTCTGACCGTCACTAAATTGCTAAGATTTCTTTTCTACAGATTACAAAGTCTTTTCTTAGTGGTTTTATTTGTTTGTTTATTTATTTATTTATTGCTATTAAACTTCTGGTACCAAGGCCTTGTTGGATCCAAGTACCCTCCAACTTTTTCTTTTTCAAACTGATGGTCCAGCTAAGCAAAGCCTCCATCACTCTCAGGCTGCATTCACATTATTCTGAAAGGCATGGCTGTGTGAAATTGAAAGTACTAAAGCAGATCAGATTGACCCAGTGTCCACTCAAGTCAACAGAATACATTAAACCAAGTCCCTTTTGGATCAAGCCTCAAATGCAGGGAATTGTGACTCCTACTCTCCAAGTTCCCCATTTTAGAGGCTTTTAACATCTGGCTGACCTGATGTCAATGTCATAAGCCACAAAGATGATTACCTTCCTCGTCGAACAGTCTCTGTGGTTTATGTTTAAAGAGCTCTAGAAAAAACAGCATTGATTTTTTAACTGCCCACTGTTTAGCAATGGCTCAGAAAACTCTCATTTGAAAATCAGGAGGCATAAAGGAACTTTTATTTCCCTGTTTGAGTATATTCAGACATTTTTTCCTTAAAAAAGTGGTTAGACAAGCCAAAGTAAACCAAAGCGCCAAAGCAAAGGACAAGTTTCTTATTTCTGCTTTCTCCCAGGAACTTATTTATTCATGGTATCTTCAGCAGGAATAATAATCAAGAAATGTCTTCTCTTCTAGCTTTGTTACAAACATCTCGGGTAACACTGTAGGCTTTCGCTAAAAGAAAGCTGTCCTTTCAGCTTTTTGCTCCGCTCATTTTTTGCTGTATACTAAAACCTGTCTATAAGACCCCCACTGGGACTGGGAAAAAAAGTATCCTTTGTAGGCAGGTGGTCTTTCCTTGAGTATTTCCTGATTAGAAACACATGTTCGTGAGCGTGAGGAGGCTTCTGTAATGGGAGAGTAAAGCGGAGGCCAAGGAACTGGTTGTGCTGCACGGGCGATGCAGTTGAAGCAGATCGGGTTTGTAGTGATGTTATTCTGCACCTCAAGACAGATTTATTTTTAATTTGATTTGTTGCAGTTCTTTGCTAAATACTGTAAGTTATATTGATAGCTGGGAGGTTTTGAACTGACCAGAGCATGTCCCCTCACCCTGAAAGCGCTGGATCCAAGGATACTGTTGCAGGGGCTGTATGGGGACTCCTGTGGCGTGCGCCAGCAAGGTGGACCGATGCTCCAGCAGCCAGTGTTTTTCTGTTTGCTTTCCTAAACCACAGTGGCCATATCAGTGTGGTTGACCCATATCTATGTACTTTCTTAAGTGGGAAACACATTTTCCTGAGAATAAGAAAGTTTCCTTATAGTAACAAATGAGTAGGAACAGAAGGAAGAACGTTCCCCCTCAGTCAGCGGGCCAACATCCCCAGTGCTGAGATTGTCTCAAAGCACCAGGGCACAGGGGAGCTCTCAGGAGCCCCGTGAGCAGGGTCGTGCACCAGGAGAACTTGAGGAGGGGCAGAGGAGCCCGTGCGTGTTCCCACACTGCTACTGCTGTCACCTGCTGCTCTTCATCACCTTCCCACTCTGAACAGCTTCCTCCTGCTGCTCAGAGCCATCGTCACCATCACAGCACTTACTAGCACTAAGAGTGATTGGAAGGAGCTGTAACTCATGGGGAGAGAGCGTACTGCTGCTGTAAGCGGCCAGAGGCAGCTGTGGTGAGCCAGGGGAAAGCACTCATGGGCTAAACGGTGTTGAGTTGAAGGAGGAACTAACGAGGAGCACGTCACAGAGGGACTGCAGCTTATAGCTTTGTGTCTAAGGTCTTCAATGAAAAAATATGAGTTCTTGGCATTCCTTCCCCTTCAATCTTTCTTACTTCAAAAATCAGGTTAAAACCTTTGAGTGGTTCCAGTCCTCAAGTGCCTTCTGTCTGTGTGCCAGAGACAGACAAGCTTTCCAGTCGTTCGTCAGGAAAGGATCAGAGTGCCCTCGCTCACTGTTGCATAGAAAACCAGGGGATGTTCCCTGGGAAGTCAGAGACACACATGGCTGTATAAAGCATTGAAGAAGCATTGAAGGGATTAATTCAAAAGGCGTTTGCTGTTAATACAGTGAAGAACTGATGCGTTGATATATTAGTGGTTAAACTCAGGAGCCAGCAACTCAGCCAAAGACAGATAACTTCATAGCTTTCTGCGTTCTGTTGCTGCAGAGCTGACTCTGAGATGTACAGACTCTGAAGCACTGCTCTCTACTGCCTGGCAATGCTTCTCAGGGACATTTAAAAGCTAAAAAACAGTGGAACCTCTTGGATTTTGGCTGTGTACCACCTTGTCCTGGGCGTTATATTTGCGAGACATACGAGTTAGCTATTTTTCCCTTACACCATCTGAGGAGTCCTCTTTGGCAGATGAATTCTTAGTTGTCCCTAACGTGCCAATATCTCTTCTATATCCATTACTGGACCTGCACAGTTCAGGGGAGAAAATGTCTCCCAGTGTCAAACATGTAAGTTTTAAGTGGCCAACAATCAAATATTAGTAATCCAAATAATCATAACAAAACGGGGTGTACGCTATTCATGGAAATGGCACATTCATTAAGTTCACTCAAGGATAAGTTACTTTGTTGTAGTCAGTAGCAAAACTCCCATTGACTTCAGCGGGAACAGAACCAAACTCCTTGCCTGCTCCATCAGACAGTTACAGCCATTTGTTAATAAAGTCCTGGTGCAGCTGGGATGATGACACATTTTTGTTACATTGCCTGGAATAAAGTAATAATAAGCTAAGAAAATTTTACTTTGGATTCTCAAATCAAATGGGCTTTTTCATTTTGTTTTGTTATAGGTTTGCAGGATGTACTCACTGATAAGAGGTTAGTTTCCATTCCATCACACAGCGAAATATACTAAAAGATTGACAGACTCTTGGGTGAGTCATGAATTTTCAGTGGAGCTGACCAAAATGTTCCTCGTAAAACAGCACAAGCTTTAACAGCACCTGTTAAAACTAGACTTGCAGTTACACAAAGAATCCAATGGAACAAATTTAGGAACGTGCCAGAATTTTCATGGCTGGTTTGACTCTGAAGAAAAGGCTTAAAATCCTTTTGCAACACAATCTGTTTGTTGATTTAAAGCCAGTCTGGAGAATGTATTTAGGCATTTAATGATGCAAAGAGATGCTCTGCGAGATTTTGTAAAATGTCCAGCTCTCCTAAGCGAGGCTACTCAAAAACTGCTTTAACCACTTCCCTTCAAAGTTTGGAGAAACAGCCGTCTTGGCTTTCTGAGTATCTCTGGCAACTGTGAGGCCAAACCACCTTTCCAAGCCAAACAGTGTCTTATATGGAAAGCTAGTAGCCACCTTAGTGCTGGAAAAGATTTGCTAATGTAAACAGTGACTTGGAGATATTTCCTGTAAATGAAAAAGCAGATATGCCAGCTTGACATTCACGTGATGGATCCGCAGTACATGATGTATTTACTTATCTGCAAAACTGATTTTCTTTTATGTACAGTTATTCCAATTATTCCTCAATGAAGATATAGACATCACAGAAATTGATACAAGACTTGCAAAAATTGAAGTGATTACAAAGTTTTCATTTCAAAAGTGAAGTTGATTACTTGAACATAGGAATTCAGCTGAAACAGGAAAACACAGTCTGCATTTGCAGGCATTTTCTTTAATTAGGTGATATTTTGCATTTCTTGCAAAGAATCAAGCAACAGCTTGTGCAGCTCCGTTGGACCTCACAGGTTTTTTTGGAACTAGATATCATTTTGTACTATAAAAAAGCAGGTGTTTAATTTGCAAACACTAAACAGATGGTTTATGCATTTATAAACATAGACCCACTGCAAGAGATGCGCAGAAATTGAGGTTTGGTTCATATGCATCCCATAATTTACGCCCTTGCAGCAAGGAAAATATAAACAGGATCTTCTTCTCCCACCATGATCAACATCACTGCCAGATACAGACAGTTTTGGATGGTGTTTCTGGATAATCTTTAAATTCCATCTGCCTGCAGGAGGACTTCCTGACCTGCAGGGTGAATTTTATTAACGCTGAGCTCTTACGAAAGCAACGACCAAAACCAACCCACCCCAAAGCAAAACACAAATGCCTCCCTGCCTGCAAGACAGGTGGAATTATAAGTGTCTGAGAGTTTAGCATAATGAAGATGTTTAAATGCAGCTAACAAATAAGAAACAATCTTGCACCTACAGGTAGGAGCTGAGCATACTTTTCCCATTTCCCTGAATTAGAAATCCTTGCTGCAGGCATTATTACAATAATATTGTAATTAACAACAATTAATACAACAACAGTGACGGCAGTAAACAATTAATGTTCATGAGAGCCCTCTGAGGCAAAAAGGCGAGCATTTAATGAGAAAACTTAGCTGGGGAGAAAAGGGTCTCCCTCCCTCACCATCTGATTGGCACCATCCTTTGCAGCACGTAATGCACGGCGCATGAGTGGGGTGGCTGTTCTGTGCAACCCTATTCCCATCCTCACTGAGGTTGCATCTAGCCCCTCGTATCATCTCAAAGGGCGGTTTTTACTTGCACGAGGCTAGAAAGGGTCAGGATCAGAACTGAGATGAGATCCCACCAGTCATTCCTGGTCTCAAGCCTAAGTCACAGGAGCCACATTGTGGGCATTGGCATAAAGTCCACTGAACTCAATATAGACCTTGAATTAAGACCCAGTCTGATTTAAGAATGAGCTTTCTCAGTGGCAGGGATATGAATAAATCAAGGCCTTTGACTTTCATGTCTTGTTCTTTGGATTGCCCAGGAGACTTCAGTCTCTGTCAGACCATATACCAGCTAAAAGAAACTGAGCCTAGAAATGAACTTTGGTAATCGCCCTCTGCAGTAAAAGACAAGCAATGTCAATGGTTAATTTATCCACCATACAGAAAATTTTTATGAGAACTGGTACCTATGCTCTCAGGTCTGAAGAAACGTATAAACAGCTCAGTCTAGTACTTTATTATTTTAATTCATATATTTTTTGTATTTTAAAGCACTTAAATTAGCAGGTAAATAGTACGCAGTTAATTACGGATGATATTACTTGCTTCTTAACAAACGACCCTCTCTATTTCCTGTACCTACTGAAAATACTAAAAAACATTGAAATCTCATTACATCAGGATTTGGTAATACCGTAATGAGAAAAATATTAAATACATGGCAGAAAAAGGAAGCACCTGCAGTAAGTTTGCTACCATGACAGTGAACAACGGAATCATCGAATAATCTATTCTGTCTGCAGGGGCGATCTGGAGGGCATCTGGTCCCAGCCCTTGCTCAGAGCAGGGACAGCTTCGGAGCTGTCTTGGCTTGCTCAGGGCCTTGGCCAGCTGAGTGATGAGCATCTCTGAGGATGCAGACTCCACAGTGTCCCCGGGCACCTGTTCCAATGCTACATACACGTTTCCCTGTAAGTACAGTAAGCTCACAAGTGAATGTAATTTCAGTGAAAACATTTCAAAAACAATTGGAAGCTCAGGAATAAAGTTAACAGCCCCAATGCTGCAGTGACTGCTTACAGGGCTGGAAAAGTCTTTAAGCAAAGCTACCAGTGCTATGACTCAGTAACACAGAAAAACATCCCATAGTCAGGATTTCACTGCCGATGTGAGTAGAGGTTGTTGCAGTGGGAAAATCAACCATTCGCTTCCCCCTGTGCTCCTGCTCCCCTAGAAAGCGCAATGGTTGGAATTTAGAAATGGTTAGTGGGTCGTTTGGTCTTTCAAAGGAAGGACCTGAGCCATTTTTAAACTCAGACTGTCTATGCCTTTTACTGTAAATGGCCCAATTTGCAAAAAACCCTGAGTGCTCACAAATATCGATGATGTAGGAGTGGCAGATACTTGGCACATTTGAAAGTTGGGCTTTTTGTCTAGTTGGGTGACTTTACCTGAATTCATGGGTTAGCTGACACTACAGATGGAAATCAGGGGCCAAAAGCATGGGATTTTTTTTCAGTCAGTAAGGGAAAAAAAATTGGAAAAGTATTTCTGAAAGTAATGACCCCAAAAATCCAACTTAGTGTAAAAATACATTAAAAATATGGGGTGGTTCTTTAGAGCAGGAAGATGAAAGAGCCAGTCTTCAGATGCCAGTGTGCAAGCACGCAGATGTTTTCTTATTCAACTAATTCACAGATAACAGCATGTAGTGCTGTAACATTGCAGCAAAAGATTTTCAGGAGTCCCTTGACATTATTCATTTTTTTTTTATGATTTCCTCAGATCAATACACAGCAACAAACGTATGGCCTATACAGAGATGTAGCAATCCTGTTATATTTGTCATACATATCGTAGCATAAGGTATGTGTCTTTCCAGAAGAGTGAGCTGAAACTCTATCTACCTCTTCTGCTGAAATCACTAACCACAAAAATGAAGACAGACGTACAGTTTCAGTCTAGATGCTATAATATAGCAAATGGCAAAGTAATGATTTTGGGGGAGTATTCATTTCAGATGCTTTGGAAAAGTTATAAGGGGAATAAAAAAACACGGGAGAAGGTTCATTTTTAGTCTGGGTTACTGCAAATGCGCTGATATAGTCAGGAAATTAATCTTGAGATATGCAGCAGAACATGGAAATGCTTGGAAATCCAGTGAAAGAAAGTTTGAAAAACAAATCTAAGCCACAGCAAACTGATGAAAATGCAGTCCAAAAGGTGATTATGCTTTTATTTGTACGTGAAAATATATTTTCCATCTTCATTTTTTCTTTTATTTGCTTATACAGGGAAACTCAACTGAACAAATGCTTATCCACAGTAATTGTAGGCCACAGAAAAATCACAGTAAGAAAAATATTTTCCTTGAAAGCTCTTTGGTGGGCATTTGGAAACATATTGCTGTTTGCAGGGTGGAAAAGGGAGAAAGAAGCATAGGTTTGTGGGTATAAAGAAATTTTTAAAGGATTTTAAAAAGAGGACAGTTCCTCTCCTCCTCAGTGTTATCACTTTTTTTAAATAGTCTCCAGGTTTCTCTTTTCAGCTCACATCCTGCAGGAAACTATGAGAAGATTATGAGTAAGGTATCTAAAATAAGACACCCTTGAACCTCATGTTCCAAAATCCCAAATGTTGTCGTTAACTTTGTACTTTGGTCCCGTCTCTTTAAAAAAAAACCCAAAACATACTTGAAGTCTCCTCTCCTTCTGGTTGTATAAACTCTGTCTGGGGGTAAGGACACAGGGCAAGCGAAGATTTCAAACAACTAAATAAGAACAAAAACATTTACAGAATGTAAAGCCTTGTGGCTTTTTGACTCTGTAAATAAATCGCAAGACATTCAAATGTCGAAATTCAAACATTAAACAAAAAAATTGTGTAAATTGACATTATAAATCATGCACCGGTATCATCTAGTTACTGTGAATCATATGTTTATATCCCTTGTCCATAGCACAGCGGTAGTACTGAAACCTGAGAGTGTTGCTTTTGTTCTTGAACACTGTTGTTTTCATGTTCATGAATTTTAAAAGAACAGTCTTACCTGACACAGGTGTCCTTGCTAAATGGGAGTGTGGTGCCTGTAACTTTTTACGGGTACCCTCTGCTACGGTACTGGATGTACCACCCTTTATTTTTTTAAAAATGATTAATAATCTAAGTGTCTTCAGAGTAATAATTGTAAGATTAGCATGTTTCCAGGTTGGGACATAGCTAAATTGAGGTTAGCCCAAGACAGAGGCAAATGCATCCGGATAACAGTTCCTCTCATTTTCTGTAAGCAACTCTAGCGTCAGTCTCCCCTGGCAGATACCAGTCTCCTCCCGGTACTCCCAGAGCCATCCTAAGCTCCGAGCAACATGGGACAAGTGTGAGGTGGCTAATGCCAGGTGGGACTAATCCTGTCCGAAATCAGCTCACCCAGCTGAGGGTGCAATGAGGAGGAAGGGGAGTTGGTACCGGGCTGTGTGTGCCTGGCAAGCCCGGCTCTGCGGCTGGGGATCCTGAGGGATGCTTTGGCCAGCAGTAAACGTGACAGCCCGCTCTTGTACATCCACCTGCTCCCGGCATTTTATTTCAGTGGCATCTGTCCTGCTGTTCTAGTGGGCAGAAAAAAAAGATGGTTATTTTACTGAGGGAGGAATGGCTGAGCCTCTTGCCTGTGCCTGGCACCAGCGCGTGCCCCGTGACAGCACTGTATGGCCACCGCTGCCGCCCTCCAGGTGCCCCCTGCCCAGGGAAGCCCGCGTCGCCTGATCCAGAGCTACTCCTTTCCTGGCCTGACACAAGCACGCCACTGTGTACCCCTGACAGGGCAGGCCACTGTCATGAGGCTGCACACCAGCTCGGTGGCGTATAGCTCCCCATCGCTGGGAAAGCCGGGGGCAGGCAACCTTCCTGAGCCACCTTGGCCAGCTGAGGGTGAGCCATTACCTCCAGAGGAATGTCAGCTTGTTTTTACGTTACCCTTCTCCATCCTAATATTTCAGGGAGACGTAGACCGACACTTTTTCGGTTTTGCCCGGTGCAGCTTACAGCACTGCTCTCGGGGTTGCTCTTTGTACCAGCCGGCAGCGTGGGAAAGCAGCCGCGGGAGGATGGGGAAGGCAGCAGTGGCATTCCAAACCTTCCAGTGTAGCGGCCACGCAAAGCAGCAGAAGCCCTTTTCACTGTAACTTGCTCTCTAAATCTGTGAGCACAAATAATTCCTGGGAATAAAAATGTGCAGGACTTCTCTTTTTCCTCCCGGAAAAAGGAGGGGAGGGGACTCAAAGGAGATAAATCCCTGAGAACGTGGCTTTGAACTGCACATGTCCCATCTTGCTCTCTGGATGTTGTTCAATGCCTACACTCCCCGCTCACCTGAAACTCCGCACTGCAACGTGTTCTAATCTCCTCATTAACGAGAAGAAAGGTCTGTGCTATTCCAGTTTTGCACCTGCGTGCCCCGTTTGAAATGGCAGTAACGTGGTGATTAATCTAAGCAGAGTGTATTTTAAAGTGGCTGATACGTTCTCTAACGAGAGGCTGGGCATCTACCTTTTATCACTTATCTGTATCTATATTCAGCTCATTTAAATTCTCATGCACAATGTTCTCTTTCCTAGGACATATATTCTTATCTCTTTTAACGCTGTGTAAATAATACCTTCGCTTTGTGCCAAGTTATGTCTAATGGCTCAAAGCAAACCTTTACCTCACCTAGGCTGTGGTAAAATCTTCCTTTCTAATAAAATAAAAAATTAATAGCATGTTTGCCATCAAATTTCTATTAGCAGGGATAGCATGCAAGGCAGCGTTAGCTAGCGAGCTCTCCAAACTGTAGGGCTATAAATTAATCATAGTTGACTCCAGCTGTGTTTGCACTGTTTCAGACTCATTGCTACAATTTTTATTCCAATAGGTGGTGCTGTGTTGAAACCTAAATAATTTTCCAAATTTATGCTAATCTATATGCCTTCCTTGAAACTATTATCAAATTATTATTCATACAAATTCTCATGGACAATCTGAAGGAAATGTTCCTATTTTGAACAATAAAAGTAGCTGATGCTGGAGGACAATTGTAGGCAGCTCAGTGAGTTTTACCCTTATTTGCAGAGGGGGTTTTGAGTGTTGTTTTTGTTGCTTTTTTCTCAGCAGCTGTTGTAATCATGCGTTTAAAACCAAGCCACACGGGCTCCCGAGACAGGAACATTCTGTGTCGATGAGGCCCATCCCTTGTTGTTACTTGTGGCTCTGTCATGCAATCCTTGCACAAATTTATAACAACTAATCTTAAAACAAATTGTTCCAAAAAACTAGTCCTGCAAGGATAAGAAATCTTCTAATCTCCATCCTAAATTTATTCATGGCTTGTTTTTCTCTCAACGGTCTCTGTTAAGAAATGTCATATTCTGCCCAGGCCTTAGATTTGCTTTACCTAACGACATAAAACTCTTTTAATCACCATTTTTGTTTTCAGAAGTCTTTGATTATCCCTTCACTATGCTAATTCTAGTTCAAACTCATCATTCTTGAACACAGAACCTAATGCTGTATTTCACACCGCTCCGCTCGTTTACAGGGGAAGCGTGCCAGGCAATGCCCTTGTATATCTTCTTAATATCACATCTCTTTTTTTATGGATGCATCGCTCTGCAAGTTCATTGTCATCCTGCCATCAACCTGTAGACCCAGATCTTTTCATCTCAGTGCTTGTTTCCGGTTGCCGAGCTCCTCAATTACAGGATCAGCCCACGGTGGTGGCTCCCACAACTCGCCCTGTCAAGCTTCATTCTTCATTCTGTTGCAACATCACGTCCACAAGTTCTTCCTGTTTGCTTCCCTGGTGTTTCCCAAATTAGTGTCCTCAGCAGATTTCATCAGAAAATTTCATCACTACACTTCTTCCTATTCTGTCAAAAATACATGAACACCCCTCCACAGCTATGAACACAAGGTAATTCCAGCGGTAATTCTTGCAACAGAATCCTTCTTTCAGATAAAGGTCCCCATAAATGTCAGTTATCGTTTTGCCCCTTCTAGCAATTGCTCAATTACCACTGCTCAAAACTAAAGTGCACTTGAATTAAGTGAATCATTTGTTGAAGGCGGAGTAGAAAGATAGAAGTTCCCAAAGCTCCTAGTGGGCTACTATTTCAAGGCTTTGAGAAATGGTGGTGTTTTGTTTTGGTTTTTTTTTTTTTTTTTTTAATTAAAAAAACCCCAAACGTTACCCCACTGTAGATTTGAACTGTTTTTCCTGGAAGTTGATGAAGGTTTTGCCATTGATTTCAACTGTACTTTAGGGTCTGATGCTGTCTCCAAGGAAGTAAACAGCAATGCCCAAATGACTAATGTTTAATGAGATTTTCTATGCAGTTATGAAAACAAAGGATATTAGATACTTAATTTCTCTTGATTTAAATTAAGAAAACCTCAGTTGCTACCTGTTTGCATCTTAGAGACAAATAGGTGCCCTCTCTCTCCCCCATGTTTTGAAAAACAGACCTGAAGAGACGATCATTTGCAATTAGGTAATCAAATTAATCCCTGCAGTTTGTAGAAGGTTTATGTGCAGGATCAAATACATGTTTTTTCACTCTTTTGATCCATGTTTTAACAACCTGTGTAGTTTACAATGATATCAACATTTCCAAATGTGACTATCTTCCTTAAAATCTATGTCTACTTTTATTTATTCAATTTGGTAGTAATGGGGTTTAACACATTTTGAAGTGATTAATTAACTTTTGAATTAATTAAATCAATTAACTGAACTGTGCTTCTGCCTCTGAAAACCATACTCTTTATTTTTGGTGTAAAAATAACCAGCAGTTTTAGAAGTGAAAAGGTGTGGAGTGCCCAAAACATACATTTCTAAACCGTTGAACATGCTTCCTTTTAAAAGCAGGTACCCTTTTAGGTAACTTTAAAAAAATAAGACAACCAAGTTGCTCTGAGATACCCTAATACAAGTTCTTATTTATGGTTCCAAAATTTCACTTTGAAGATGCTGCCTCACTATATATCATTTGTCATCCTCATTCGGTGGCCCTGACTTACTTCACGGTACCTTTATGTATGAAACAGCTGCTCTGCTGTTTTGTCTTTGTTTCTGCAAAGACATAACATTTTCTTTTCCATAAGGTACTGGAAAGTTATTCTGCTGTTAGCATAATTTGGACTCTCCTGAATGTTTCAGTGTTGGGAAAAAAAGACTTATACCTGTAGTTCTAATAAGGAAAGAAGTGGGTTTCAATTTTCTTGGCGAAGTGAAAGTTATCCAATTACAAGGTAATGCAAAAATAATAACTGTAGGTATGTGAACAGTGAATATATACCAAGAAATCTGTGCGCTACAGTGTACTGTGCCTGACTGATGTAGGGATGGGAAACTAAAGAGGCTTAAAGGCTTTCAGTCTCATTTCTGCCCATTCACAGTGCATTACCCAAAGGTCTTTCCCCTTTCTGCACGCTGAGTAGGCTGATTGCTGCAGTGTTGCATGGAGTGATCCTGTCTCCCCAGAGAAGGAATTAGGGGACATTTGCCTTCCCTGTAGCGGGAGGGGAAAGAGGCCAAGAGCACTGTTGGGAAGGGGAGTGCACCTATGGGCACGGTTGAAAGAGCTTCTTCATTTGGTTCTACCGACTTTCTACCCTTGAAGGTTCTTAGGTACCTAACTCTGCGGAAATAATTGGAAATCAGTAGCTAAAATAGCTTTAGGTATCGAATCAATATCTTTGGGAACTCCCGCTAGATTTGGAGACATCCCCTTATTTATTCTTGCCAATATATAGCACTGAAAATACCACAGTAGGATTTTTTCACCTACTACACCTAACACCTGTATCTTCAGTCCCAAGGACAAAAGCTGGCTAAAGCACAGGTTTTTGTGTGAAGGGAAAAATTAGATTTTTTTTTTGATTGTTGTTCATTTGGTTTTCATCTGAGCTCATTAAAAGCTAACCTAAAGGGAAAAAAAAAAAAAGGGTTCTCACCGCTAGCTGATTTTCATAAAGCAAAACCAGGAAGCTCCTGAGGGTCCACAAGCTGGGGCAGAAAGGTTCCTCACCCAGCTGTGGATGCTATCATTTGCAATGCACATGAGGTTTCCAGCATGTGACACCGCCTGGTCCTACCCTGATTGCATCATTGCCGGTGTAGGGAATGGGAAGGAGACTATTCACAAACCACCATTCCAGAAGAAAGTTGTCAGCATTCCCAAAATGTGTTTATGAGCATTAATAGTGTTAACTTTAATGAATCACTAGGCAGAATTGTGTGAGCAAAAGGGTGAGGCTTTGAGAGATCCTGGCAGACAGATGAATCAGAAGTTGGCTTCATCTGCCCTTTTTGCTTCCCCAAACATGAAAGATACGGCAGTGCAATTATTCCTACACAGTCCTTTGGACTAGTTCGATTCTACGTGCTGAAAACCCCCAAATCAGGGCTGAGTTCTGGCAGGTGCCCATGCGGAGGAAGAAAGCGCTCCTAGATAAGTCTGTGCACAAACAGACAAAACCACGATCAGCTCACTCCTGTGCCTTGCATAGCCGTGCCGCTTTGTCTTTCTCACAGTCTTTGCAGCTCACCAAGGGTGGCACAAACTAGCTGGAATAACTGGAATGGATACCATCCAGCTTGCTAGGACAAGCAAAAGCTCCTGCCTCCCAAGAAGGGCTGCAGGGAACTGGAATGCAGAGCTTCCTTCCAGATCAGAAAAAGAGCATTTCCAGAGACAATATCCACAGAGAGCCTCGCATATTAATAAGTAACACATTTAAGATAATTGTGGTCAGATTTTTAAATTTCAATTTTAACAACAATATGGTCTGTTTTACCTACTCAGAGGAAAGAAAGAAATAATAATGAAAGGATGGTCTGAATTTTATTTTCACTTGGAATTTCTTTAGGCTTCTTGTATATTACATAGATCTCAGACAATACCATCACCGCTTTGCTCTACTAAGGTGTTAGTTAAGGGACATTAATGATAAGTTTCATGTTTTTCTGATATATCACGCATACGTGCATGTTTTAGCATTGCTGCACATTATTTCTGGTTTTGCTTGGTTTTTCAGTGGATGATTTACAACTTTTTTTTTAACTGTATCCATGTGTATAGTTCTCATATACTGTGTATTCATCTACAGCTAGCTTTAATTAAGGTAGCTTGAATACAGAAAGCAACTGACTGCTGGCAGAACAAGTAGCTCCACTCAAATTAACCTCCTGTGTCAAGGCAGGGCAGGGCAAAAGTAAAATCTCCCCCAACATCCTTCATTTATCAGCTGAAATGAAGACAGAGACATCAGAGAAATATACATATCTGAAATTCTACGGTTGTGTGGCGTAGGGTCTAAGTCTAATTGGGATTTAAGTCATGCCTTGGCCATGTACTTTTCCTCCACTGAGGGTGAATTTTGCTTGCGTGAAACAGAGGAAAGATTAAGCGTACTGAGTGGTGTAATAATGATGTGCTGATAAAGCTGGCAACCCTTTGCGGTTTTTAGAGCCTCCTTTTCAGTTTAATCATAAATACATCCCCCTGGAATATAACATAGAATGTAGAGAATGCTGTTTTAAATGCAGATTGATATGAACAAAAATAATCAAGAAAAAAACTAATTAACTTCTGTCACTGCCATGCGTAGTATTTGTATTTTTACATCTCTGTGGTAGATCAGTTATCAGGAACAATAATGAAGCAGACAATTATGGACATATAGCTTAAAGTGGCAGTGACTACGCTAAAGTAAGTTACTTTCATTTAATAATATAATCACCACTCTTCTGTCATTATAGTCCCTGTGACATGCAGTAAACAAAAGCAAAAAACCCCAGATTTAAAGTGCTTGGGGGAAAAAAGGCGTGGTCTTCAGTTTTATGAAAGAACTTATATTAGGGTTTCTAAATCTCTTTTTTTTTTCCCCTGGAAATATAATCAAGAAAATAAATAAAAAGCCCCGAAGTAATTCTAAATGTCTGTTATTCCAAATGAAGGAATTATTATTTATGTGGGCCTGACAAATTTTGACCATTTGAACAAATGTTATTTTAAAAGTCCCACGGTGTAAACCTTCACCTCAAAGAGGCGAACTGGTTGGACGCTTTTTAATATTAATGTTTCTTGACAGAAACTGAATATTTTTGTTTGGAAAAGAATTAATTATACAGCAAATAAAATCACTTTCATTCCACCATAGGTTCCCTATAGGAAGTTACATGGACATAGCTGTAGCAGTCTATTATACTGCTGTAATTCTTCTGGTCCATTTGCTTATGTAGGCAAGCGATAAGTAAGACTTACAGTCCTAAGCTGTTTTAAAATTGATTCAAATATCAGTGACTCGCCATCAAGATTTGGCAAGTCTGAGCTATAGGACTTACAGCACAGAGGCCCCATCCCTGGAGGTGTTCAAGGCCAGGCTGCATGTGGCCTTGGGCAACCTGGTCTAGTGGGAGGTGTCCCTGCCTATGGCACGGGGGTTGGAACTAAATGATCTTCAAGGTCCTTTCCAACCTAAACCATTCTATGATTCTATGATTCTATGATAATATTTCAAAGGATGCTGCTCCCAGGTCCTAATGTGTCTGTTTCTTTAGCTTCTTTAGATTCCTAGTAGCTGAGTCAATTTGTGGATTTCTTTCAAACACCGGCTGCTTGAGACTGAGTTGTAAAAGGTCTTACTGCAAATCACAGCAGACTCTCTTGCCACCGTCAGCTATGTAAATCTCTAGGAAAATGTTGTTTAAATAGCCCGTAGCTTATGGAAACCTGGACTTTATGAGGAGAACAAGAGCTTGTAATTAAAAAAAAAATACTTTGAAGAAAAAAACAAACGTGAAAGCCCAGCAATGCTAGACAATGAGTATCTCTTCCTGTCCTGAGACCAGACACAAAGTTGACACCCATCTCCCCAGTGACCACCCTCTTCACATATGTACAATAGGATATGTCCAGTCAGAGGTGTGAAGAGAACTGTGCGGAGAGGACAGGTGGGGTTTATCACCTGGGCATACCACTGTGCTAATGCAGTTACAGGACACAGGGCTTGGTACCACATTAATGCAGCTGGTCCTCCTTCAGGTGTCTCACAGCCAGGGCAGAGCACAAGGCATCCTGGGGAGGAAGCGCAGGCTCAGTCCTCATCTCGTCCTTGGCCGTCTGCTGGTGATATGGTTAACAGGAGAAGGGGTGACCCTACTCAAACTCTTTTTGGTGAAGTCCTGTTTCTCTGACAAGGCTGTAGCAGGGAGAGGCAAGGTGGGTCTCCTCACGCCTCGGTGACGTTGGGGAGAGTGGGGGTAAATCAGCTGTGGGGGAAACCTGGGAAGCTCCTGTGAGTCAGAACCGCTGACTGGAGACCTCCTGAAGTGGCATGCCTCACTTGCAGCTCCAGCAGCTAGAAGAGAGGGGAAAATAGAGATCTTCTCTAAGTATGCCAAGGGCATCCAGCTGCGGGAAGTGGCTGGCCTGGCTATAGGTCTGCACCAAGGACATAGCAGGAAGCACCAGCAGCAGACGGCCATCCCACTCATAGATCCGAAGCCAGCAGCTCCAGTCCCAGCCCTTTCAGGGCTAAGCTCATCGTGAAAGAAAGGCAGGACTTCTCAGCTGAAACAGTCTCTTTGTATTTCTTCTCTACAAATGGAGACCAGTATATGTCGTACAGGTTATTAAGCAACCATAGGATTTATACCACAGTGGGGACTGGAATTCATCCTCAGTGACCTAAAGGAGAGTGAAAAAACCCATTTCATAACTGCCAAGCATCAAGCTATCTTTTCCTTCTAAACGTCTTTTTGTTTCCACTTTTCTGGTAGTTTCAGATAAAATGTCAGAGTATTTGCATAAGAAGTTCAAAATGTTAGTGCCACTATGTCATGAAGGGTTTGAATAGCTCTAATTATAAGAATAGTCATTCCAGTACTTATGGGTAGAGTGCAATGAAAGGATATTGAGAACAAATACATTTCTCAAACTAGAGTTTTGCATACTAATAAAAGCGGATTAATGCAAGATACTGTAACTGAAATGAATATTGAGAAATCAATTGAAAAGAGTATACAAAGCTCTACAGCTTTCAAACACTGTAGCTGAAATAGCCATCAACACGTACAAGATTGTATAAATGGTTTTTTTAAAATAACTTTTACAGCTGAGTGCTTTCAATATGCTAGTGCTACAGAGCTAGTCTGCATTTAAAACATGTTGGATATTCCAGGACTGCATGTCAATTCATAATTAAGTACAGTAAGTGTTGCAGCTATCGGAACAGGGTACTCTTTTTCTTCTGCAGGGTCAGATGAATCATAGGAGTAATAGCTTCACTGTTTGCGGTTTGAACTTTTAGAGTCAAATCCTGTACCACGGAGATCAGAAGCAGCCTTGTGTATGTCTTTGGGAGAACTAAACATCAGAAAGATTAAATAAAAATTAAAAAAGATATCTGCGATTCTTATTTTCTCTCCTGTGCATCACAGTTTTTTTGTTTAAAGTTATGATGCTGTCACAAAAACAGTGGCCGGCATATAGGAATATGCTTCTATTGTTCTTAGGCATCTTTCCTGCAGATTGTAAAAGTTTGGTTTTGTTTTCCCTGCATGCCTCGACGCTTCTGGTTCCATCTGGAAGTGGACATCAAAGCACTGCAGTCCCACAAGCAAGCTAGCATTTCTCTCTCGAACTGAAGCAGGAAGCCCTGGAAGGCTCACAAAGAGGCAGGCCGCGGCAGGCCTCCATCCAGAGCGCCGCAGAAATTCGTCGCTCCCACTTAACTGCGAGGGGCACCAGATCATGGTTTTGAAGGCCGATGTTTAGACAGGCTGCACAAACCTACCTGGGCAGCTTATGGCCTGGTTTTATCCTCCACCGTAATACATATATTTTAGAAGGAAAGGCCCCCTTCCAAGCCCAGTATTATAGTAATCAGACAGAAAGCAGAGGAGAAACTCATTCAAGTTAACTGGCAACATGCTGTGCACATTATGAGACCTCACTTTCAGTAGACTCATAAATTCCACAGTATTATGAATGGGGCTGTGTTGAAGAACAAAGCAAAATGGTCTGCCTTTAAACATGATTCCGTTCCTGCGCTTCCCTCCTCTGAAGCTTGGTAACTTCTGAATTAGAGTAATTACTACAGCTTCTGGTTTGCAGCAATTAGTCTCCTTCCTGCTTTAACATACACAGTATTGAAAAGGTCAAGCCAGAAACAGAGATTCTCTCCCAGTGTGTAGCTGCCCGCATCACCCTGAATGTCTGTATACATATATGTCTTGCAAGAGATGAACATTTGTCTTTATAGAAGGGACCAACTGTGAATATCCCTTTGATGTTTTTCACGAGCTCTTCAGAAAATGTTTTAAAAAGGTACTTAGCTGAACTTCCACAATGTTTTGTGCTTGGGAATGCAGGAGACGTACAGCCATCATTACTGTTGTTCAGAACAATCTCTTTTTAGAGGTATAAAGAAACATGAAAGAGAAGATATAGGTTCAAAATTATATTTTAAGAGTGAAACACTAATTTACCTAATCAGATAATTTCAATTCCTTTGCTACAGATGCAAAGATAAAAGACGGGAAGTTTCATCTGATAGGGCAAGGCAGAACTGCGTGAAAAAAACAGCCTTTTCTGTTCACTTAAGGTTTGGATTCAAGTTGCAACTGTGAGCTGAGCGAACGGCTTGCTGCTGCCAAAAGGGGGAAGTCTTGCTCTCCACACCTCCTTCCCCACGCCTCCTCCCTGCTCCATCCTTCCCTCAGCCACCGGCCGGCCACCCCTGCGCCCAGCGCTGGCATCCCTCTGCCCAGGAGAGAAGCCAACTTAATCCCTTGGAAAAAAAAAAAAAAATTAAAATTCTTGGTTTTCTTTTGGGGAGGTGAGGGGACTGTTTTTCTTCTTTTTTTTTTTTTTTGGTTTTGTTTTTACCGTTTTACCGTTTTAGTGAGTCGGACCAGCTTCCTCGGCAGGCAGACAAGTGCTAGAGCTGGCTGCTGGGGAGATGGGAGCAGGGAAGATGGGGATGAACAGAGCAGATGGATGCCAGAGGGAGCAGGGTCTCCTCCCCTTCTGTGCTGCAGAACCATGAGTTCAGCTCCGGACATTTTAAGAAATCGTAACCTTACAACACAAAGGAATCAGAACAAACAGTTTGGTTTTGGTGGATTCAACCCCCGATTTTTGCTTACATATGGTTTTTGCACCAAGCCAAATTATTAAAGAAAGTCAGGGCTCTCAAAATATTTACTTTTACATGAGAAAGACACATTTATTCTCAAATTATTTTGAGGTCTTTTTTTTTGAATGAAAAGAATACAGAGTTTCTGATTAAATGTCAGCTAGAACCGTATCATAGGAACACTTGTTTTGAGACTGTCAGAATAAAAGATTTTCCCTTAAATTTTGCTTAAAAGAGTTTGGCAGATTTAGTAAAAACTCAGGAAATCAGATGACCTGGATGAATTTTTTTTTTGAGCGTCCAAATAAAAATTTGCTTGAAAAATGTAACTGAGATCAAATGCATCTTCTGGCACGTGCACATGAGGCTGCTAAGGACTTGTGGGGAGATGCAGGGGCTTTCAGGATCTCTGTAATATTTATCTTCCTCTCCTCTGGTGTTCTTTCTCCTCTGATTCATTTGAAGCTGATTCTGGGTCCTGGATGAGGGTTAGCTGATGAAATCCAACTAAGAGCTAGTCTCTTTCCAGATAAAACAGAGATTAAGTACCTGCTGATCTTGATTGTCTTTATAAATCAGAAATGACTCCACTGAAATTGGTCAGTTGAATGATTTGGCTTTCCTGATACTTCTCTGTAGCATGGTAATGATTGGACAACTCGATCACAACTAATCCCTCTCTGTACTGGACGTGATACAAGTATGTAGTGATGGGCATGCAAACTCATGACTGATTTTCCGTGAATTTTGGCTGCACACAGTGAATGTCTGCACTCAAAAAAATTGGATTTAAAAAAAAAAAAAAGTTAATCCCATCTCCAGACTTACCTGTAGCCTAATACAAAAAGAACAAAACTGATCTGTCTGAAGGGATTCTCAGTGGGGTGTGTTGTATTAACTTCAAATTGGTGATTACCTGAGACCTTCTGGCTCTGAGCTCTGGCACAGAGAAATTGTACCCCACAGCCGGGCTGTACCCTGTGATCAGACAGAGTCTTTGTAAAGGTCTGGGGGGGGGGAAGCAAGTGCAGACATGGGACTAAAAACATTTTTTACATTGTTTTGAAACTGAAGTGAGGTGATTATTAAGCTTTCCATGAGTCATCTGGCATTACTAACTTAGACAAAATCGTATATAGCACTTTGGTCTTCATTTTATGCCTTCTCACTCTCCCATACCAAACTTTCTGTTCTTAAGGAAGATGGATCATTTTACTAAGAAAGGGACACTACCAGGAAATGGAGCCCCCCAGGCTCCGCATCCCTCCCTGGCAGCTTTTCCTCGTGGAAGTCCTTGCTGAGATTGCTTGCCATGGGATGAAGGCTTACAGTCTTCCCCCATAGCAATGGTGTAGCTCAGGGTTCATAAATGTCATCTGGCCTTGCAGAAGGCAAGGACCTGCCTCTTACAGAACAAATCTCCACCACCGCTGGTGATGGTGGGTCCTGCCAGCACTGCTGTGCCCATGACAGCCCCAGGCAGAGGCACTGTGGGTACCCCTACTTATTCTCCACTGTTACTGATGCAGGGCCTTTAGTGGCTCAGTATGGACACGCTATTTTCCCTGGTTTAGGTGCCTCCAGGATCTCTCCCTTTCTCTTTTTCTCTGAAGCTCCCTCTCTCTCTCGAGGCTGGTTGTTTGGATGCTGGAGTGTTGCTGGTATCTATCTTGCAAACATGCAATCTCCCATGAGAGCAAAGAGGTTTAGCAAGGCCCCCCTGAGCTATACCACCTCCTTTTCCTGCTCTCAGGCTGTGAACATCTTTTTCTTTCCCACTCTGAGACTAGACCTTTACAGTTAATGAGCTGGGCATGGGCACCCCCAGCCTCTGCTCTCCCAGATGCAGAGCTTCACAGGGAAGAAGCTTCCGCCACTTGCTCCAGAAGAAGTTTCTAGTTTTTTCTTAATCCCAGCCTGCTAAAGATAAATGCCCAGGAGCCCTGGTAACAACCTTCCTTATCATCTTAGATCCCACAGCTAGGAAAGACATGGGGCAGTACTATGAGCATGGCAAGACAGGGAATTGCAGTGCTTTCATTCAGTCCAAATACCTCCAAATGAGGCTGGGTGGAGCTTGTGTGTCAACAGGACCTTGAGTCCAGTCTACCAATTCATAGATGATAAGTAAAGGAACAGTGTTGCTAAGGTCCTGATGGCCTAAGTATATAAGGGAGGATTTAAGAACTGTAGAAAAACATCCTATTTTGTATTAGAGCAATAGATACAGTTGGAAAGGACCAGTTTTGTCCTTGAGTGAGGGTGATTCTACATTGCTTTGGATGTGTGGGTCATAGCAGTAACCAGCTACTATGTCTATATGAGCCGGTGTTCTGTACTCGGCTGGGATAGTTAATTTTCTTCATAGCAGCCCATATGGTGCTGTGTTTTGGATTTGTGACCAAAAAAGTGTTGATAACATATCCATTTTTAGCTATTGTTGAATAGTGCTTGCACAGTGCCAAGGTCTTCTCTGTTGCTCGTGCTGCCCCACCAGCCAGTAAGCTGGTGATGGGCAAGAGACTGGGAGGAGTCACAGCCCAGACAGCTGATCCCAAAGGGATATTCCCTACCACGTAACATCATGCTCAACAATAAACGTGGGGGGGAGTTTGCCAAGGGCTGCCAGTGAGTGGGGACTGGCTGGGCACCGGTCAGCTGGTGGTGAGTGATTGCTTTTGCATCACTTGTTTTTCTTTATTTTGTTTTGTCTTTTTTACTTATTAAAATATCTTTACCTCAACCCATGCATTTTCTCATTTTTACCCTTGCGATTCTCTCCCCTATCCCACGGTGGGGGGCTTAGCTGCCTCCTGGGGTTAACACTCAACAGCTGGATAATGAGTTTTTATTTTGAGTATGACTGTCTGCAAATCTCTATGCCTTTGTTACTCAGAGATCAGACTGTGGCATCCCCATGTCCTCCAAGGATGGGGATGTCCTGGTAGGAACATACCTGAAGTGTGTGTGGAAAGTGTTCAAAGGGGTTTAAGTCATCCAAAACTTCGGTCTAATACATTCGCACCTTCCACTGCATGAACTAAACAGGAATCATCAGGATAAAAAGAAAAGGAAGTTCTGGCAGAGGAAAAGGCAACAGATGGATAGGTAGGCATATCAAAGCAAGGCAAATCAAAGTAACACAGAGTTTCTCAGAGGAGCTATAGCATGGCCTGTGAATTTCTGAGTGATGGTTTCAGAGTTAAAAGTAATGAGGGACTCTCCAGTGGTTCATCACCTGGAGAAACCAGTTTTGATGACTCTTTCATTGCACAGCTGAGACCAAATGAATTTGTACATTTGCTGTATATGGTACAACTGGCCACTCAGAAAAAACAAGCATCAAGGTATCCCTTTGCAGAGATACCGGCTGTGACATGGAGCTGTTGGTAGGTTGTCTTTTCCTTTCATGTTCAACACGGCCTTTTGCTACGAACTGAACGCCGGGAGGTGATTGCAGGCTCTTCGTGCCTTAGATGTATCCAGATTCACCAATTAACTTCCCCAGCAGTGTGCTGCTGCAACTCAGCCTAGAAAATGAAGCATTTCCTTATTTAAGCAATGCTTAGAGAGCACTCTCTGCTGCTGATTCCACCTGCCAGGGAGTGACATCTGTATATAGGGGAAAAATAGAGTCCACAGAAATTCTGGAGCTTCCATAAAAGCCATTTTTTGTCTTTTCTGACGAGCTGCTTTTCCTCCCATCCGCATTCTCCGCACAATTGCTTCTCGGAACCAGGCCCCCAACAAGGTATTGTTTGAAAGGGATAAACATAGCAGGGCTGGATTGTTAAACATTTGACAAGTGTTTGTGATATTTCACAGCTGGCATATAAAATACCTTGTGGAAGGACCAGGCTTAAAGCTTGTTAGTAGCTCTCCGTGGAGCAAAAAACCCCCTTTTTGTTCTGAATTTGGCTGCTTCTTTTTGGTCAGGAAGATACTCCCAGGCACTCAGGGAAGGTAACATGTCATTTTTCTCCTCCTCCATCCACTGTCTTTTTTAACACTTGATCTCTTCCCACAATACACAATTCTCATTCGTCAGCATCTCTTCCAATCCTGCTCTTACTCTGCTCCAGGAAAGGGCTCAGATCACACTACGGTGCACTGAAGTACAAAACCAAGTGTAGTCAAGAGAAATGAAGTTCTCTGGGTGCTCTCAGCCATTCTCAGTGTTGGTGCTGTTCCAGTGCTGACTTTCAAATATAGATAAGGCCTTGTGTCCTTTTGAATTGTTTTATTTTTCTTCAGCTTCAGCGCTGGCAGATGCATGCTGTGCTTGGTCCCCTGTTGGCTTTGGAGCCCTGCCACCATATTGTCTTACATTGATCTTACCTAACAGTTCACAGTGCATCACTTCAAAGTCTGGACATCAGCGACTTGTAAAGGACAAATGCTGTCACTGGTTTTGCCCCTCTCCTACACCTTTTCCTGTAAGGGGACTAATCAAATTCCTCATAAACTGAGCAGGGCACCTCTTCCTGAATTCAGTGGTCCTGTCAGCTCCAAATATACATTGCAAAGTGTCAGGTGTCCCAAGATCTTTTGCTCTTTCACAAGGACTGCATTTACTGATCAGCCAGAAAACTCCCTGCTCCTACTCCAGCTTTTGTGGGCCAGGAACAATCTATCCCTAAGTCCTCTCTTGTGTTTGCGATTTGATAAGATAGAATAGTGGATTGTCAAAAAAGGAAGTTTCCAATGTGTCCATATTTCCACATAACTGGCACATGGCAAGTCCTCTGCCAGAGTGTGCCTACCAGCCTGCTAACAAAATGAATCATGAATGTGGGTGACTTGAGAGTCAAATATTTATGGTGGATCTGAAACAAAAATGTCCAGGCTTGCTGCCATGTAGAAAAAACTGTAAAGCCTTTTTTTTTTTTTTGTTTTAAGTTTTCATGAGTGGAAGCCTAATAACATAAAGTAATTTAACATTGAGGTCATGAGCACCACAAAGGTTTCTTCTTAGTTTCATTAGCAGCAGGAATGCCACAGAGTGAGTGGTTTCCTTGTTCTCAGCATGCCTGCTATTAGTGCCCATAAAGTCTGTGAAATAACTGCAAAGAGATAAACCCAAGACACAGTTTTGCTTCCTCTAACCCTTCTATTTTTCAGGCTGGGCAGGAATCCTGTGGCATTTTCAGTGGAAATACTGAGAGACGAGTGCTTACAGAGGGATTTCCATCAGCTACACAAGGACAGGAACGTTGCTTTGGCTGTTTATCAACAGAGAAAATAAATTCTAATATTAATGCCAGTCAAAGCGCTTGGCGCAGGGCTAGATTAATCCGAGGATCTGCATTTGAGGGCGCTGGAACTGACACAAGATGGATTTTCTCATTATCATTAGCACTTTGTTTGTGATTCTTGACAACACAGAGAAGGCAGGGGTTACGTACATAAAAAGTCTAAATTGCTGCTCATTTGGACTACACGAGCTTCCCTATTTCATTCAGCAACGCTGGCTTTCTTTTGCTGCTTCTCTCCACTGGCAGAGCGTCAAGGTGGTTGGTGCGCCTTAGACAGCTGTGTAGGAAGGCACGGGCCCTGCGAGAGGCTGCGTGGACTCTACGTCCTTCCTCCTGCCACAGGCAGGCTGGGAACCCCACAGCATCTCCTGCTTTCCCATTAGAGTAGGAAACAAAACAGAAGGCTCAATCTCCTGCCCACTGTGTGTCCCACGGAGGAGACGACTGATGGCAATAAAGAACATATCAACAAACATAAAGTTACTAGTTAGTAACAGGAAAGTAAGACAACTGGAAATTGTTCTACCATGGAGAAGAAATTGAAGGATTGTTTTCTGTTGTCTTTTTCCACGTGATCCTGTGGTAGCTTGGAAATACATGAAAAAAACAGAAGCTTGCCTCGTTGCCTCCTTTGGATGGTTGCTTAAGATATATTCTCATTCTACTTGTGGCTCTAGGGCTGGGGAAGGCATTTGTAAACGGCTTGCATCATTTTAACAGGTGACTCATTTTCCATGAGATTTACTTAGAGAAAAGCCCCAAGAAATACAGTCTTTGAAGAGGATAATACCGGAGGAAAATCTGCTTCCTAAAGAGAATTTATAGCTTTCCCAATAGCCCCAATTTAAAAGAAATGAAAAGGGAGTATGGTCTATTGGCTACAGCACAAAATTAATGCCAAGGAAATCGTTTTGGTAAGGGCCTATATATCTTTCAGTTAGCTTGGGCTTAGCTTTCTCTCGATGCTGTCTATTTGCCAGCATCCCATGAAGGTTACAAGATATATGAAACTGAGAACTTGTAGGAAATTTTGGAGTCAGGGTAAATGCACATCACCTTTGCCTGTCAATGTGTGCCTCTGTGAGCCGTGTAGTCAATGTAGGCTGAGAGTCTATGCATTTTTGTTTGCCATAGGTTTTCTGATGTCTAATAAGGTAACAGCTTCAACTAAAACCTTTCCAGCTGTTGAAGTGCTCTGTCTGTTACCATTTGTGGATTTCCCGGTGTTCAAAAGCAGATGAGTTTTTACAGTATAGTTTTCCCCAGTGGAAGTGCTAATAGTTTGGGGGTTTGGGTTTTTTTTCTGTTTTGTTTTGTTTTTCCTGCAGAGCTTCAAGGTTTCAGGACCCTTACAGAAATATTTTTACTTTGAAACCTTTATTGCTCTCCTGATTCAGCCTAGAGAATTAAAAATGACTGAAGGAGCAGGGAAAACTGACAGACTAGACACTTTGGTGCACCCAGAGATATGTGATTTATATATAAACAATCACACAATCATATAAGCCTCATTTCCTTTAGAAACAAAACTGAAAAGTGCTGTATCTATACTTGTTATTATTCTATAGATGGCAATACACTTCCAGCTTCCAGTAGTAATGGCAAAATTAAGACTATTTTTATTAATTTTGTTGAAGACTCCCTCCATCTTTTCCCCTTCCACAAATATTTTTTATTATTTCCTTTCATCCAAAAACCCCTCATCAATAATCTGTTCCCCATTCAATTACAAAGCTGGCACTGCTTAGAAAAAAGCCATAGCTTTTTTTTCCCCTCTTTGATTTTTCCAAACTTTCTTGTTTCACCAACAAAAATCCACTGGTTAAGAAGAAATTATCCTAGGCATAGGCCATGCCAAAAGAAGGGAAATATACCTTCTCATCAAGAAAGCATGCAGAGTATATTAATTCCATGAGGAGTAATATGACATTTGGATAAAGCAGACTTTTCAGAGACTGGAGATCTAGCAAATATAAATCCACTTGGCTTTGGTGGATGAACTCATCCCTATGACAGCACTTCTGACCCTCCTGGGTCAATCCCCAAAGATATTAGACTCTGACGTTCCGTCCCCTGATTTGTAAGAACATTGTGTGAAATTAACTTTGCGAAATTAAGTACGGAAATTAGTATACTAATACTTCCAACCGTAGACAGGTGAAGGTGGTATGCACAGGTATATGATTCTTCAGTGGGTTTTTTTAATTATTGTTTTGGATGCTAATATCTCTTGCTGTGAAACAGCGGCATTAGGCCTGGGAACTGCCGCTCTTGCAGGTCTCTCCTCCCTGGGAGAGGCAGGGATTTCTGGCTGCTGGTAAGGTGGGAAAGCAGCAGGGGTGGGATCCCACCACACCACGTGGGGTGACGGTTCAGTTCAGAGGCGAGGGAAGCTGTCTGCCATGCAGAGGTCAAATATTATTGTTCAGGTGATGAGAAACGTTTTCCCTGTCTGTGTGAGGCATAGGCATCTGGCATCAGCTGAGTTTGGAAAGATAGCCCGAGTTTTCTTCTCCCACTGTGCTCTGTAAGTACAGGTAGCTGGAATGTGACTAATGCATGTAGCAGGAAAAGTCGTGTCTGTTACTGGAAGTTCAGTTATTTTCGGGGTTGCAGCGCAGCAACTGTTTAACAGAGAAAAGACGCAAAGTAGTTTGTAGTGAACGGAGCTACAGCGACTTTATACGAGCTAAAATGCTGCCCCTTAAAACAACAAAGCACTGCAAAATCGTAGTTCCAGCTGCTGGAAGGAGAAGAGGCAGAGGAGCATCGTCTGTTCTTCTTCCACAGAAGTCCCTGACGCGCACTTACAGCATTTCTTGGGAGTGAGTAAAATAACTCAGCAGTTCTGGACATATTAGTCAGTGGTATAAAAGTTCAGCAAAAGAGCTCGCCATTTGTTTGCTAATTGTTAAATTCAAAAGATTTTCACGCTGAAGTTGTGAGCAGCACACCAAAACCAGTCAGGGAACAACACAGCTTTTACTGGGACTCTAAATTTGGAGACAAAAATTTGTTTTAAATGATATTTTGTATTAGCAAGGGAAAAAAGTGTTTCTGGTCTGAAATTTTATATGGCAACTTTCACCTCAAGGTAATGAAAACAAGCTGAGCTATAAACTCTTCAAAACCGGGGTTTATGGAAAGGCTGACAAATCCTTTACTGGAGCGATGTGGCTGGGAGCACTTTAAAAGATTCCCGTGAAGCACTATTGATCGGGATCACACACTCCCGAGCGCTAACACCAGGAGGTGGCAGGCAGAGGGCCCGCTGTTTTCAATTACTGTGCCTTCCTGGCGGCATGTCCGGCTGACGGTGCCGTGTTAGTGGCTGGTCATCTGCTGGGTGGGGGCCCCATGAGAAGCCCGAGGTCAGTCTGCTTCCCGGCTGGCCCTCCGGCTGCATCATGTCCTGTGTACCCGCCAGCTGGGCCAGCAGCCCTCTGCCCTGTCATTTCTAGCAAAGGTTCTTTATACTGTCCCCGTGGGGAAGGAGGTTGGTTTGGGAGAATGGGAGGAAGGGAGAAAAGAAAAACACCCGAGTTTCAGTTTTCTTCTTCTTTTCGCTAGAATTAAACATCACACGTAGATCATGTAAAAGGAATTGGCTTTTAGTGAGAGGATATGGCTTCGCTTCTCAGCCTCTTCCCTTCGGGTTTCACAGCGAAGCCATCTGACGTCGGAAGCACCAGCAAGAGCCGGTGATTGGACCTCAGGAAATTCACAGTGGTGTTTTTGTGCTTCTAAATGAGCAACACTGCTGCTTGTAAAGACCTGAGGTAAAATCCTGGCCCCACTGAAGTCCTTGGCAAACCTCCTACTGCCTTCAGTGGGGCCAAGATTTTACCCCGAGTCCTGCAAGCCATTAGTCTTTTGAGTTTTTAATGGGTCCAATCCTGCACAGACAGACTGCTCTTGTAAGGAAGGGTTAGCTAGATTGGCTCGGATACTACACAATTTAAAACTTAAAGGAAAGCGATTTTGTAGTGAAATTAAGGGACTATAAAAGGAATTTGGCTTTAGACAACTTGCTTCTGTTTGGATTTGGATTAGGCTGCAATCTCCTTGTCTGTTTTTAGAATACATGTCCCTGCCAGCATCAATAATCTATTTTCCTTAGTGCAAGTGAAAGGCTCTGACGGCTCAGAGGTGTAGTCTGGTATCCAGTGCTGCTCTGGATTTCTTCTTTGGTGTAGGAATCAGGCTACAAATAGTCAGCTTCTCCTTAACATTTATGCGCTGCCAACAGCCGATTCATTGACACGTGGGCTGACACACTCCTCCTTTCCCGTCGCTCTGCTTCAGTCATTCCTATATTTTTCCTGACCCCTTGAGATAATGCAACTCCCCAAACCCTTTCTCTGCCTGTGCAGTCCCTCCTAGCCCAATCTCAGCATTCATTTGCACTTGGCCTGACTGTGTTTTTGTTGGCAAAATTCCTTTTATCCTGTCCAGCAACGTATTAATCTTCGAGTGCTTTCTTGAACTTTTCAGGTTCCCTCTAATACCTCTCCTTCCCCCACCTACTCCAAAGTAAATAAATCAGGACTTCAGATAATGCACATCAAATATATCCTTTCACCTCAGGTCACAGTGTCATGTGCAAGTTAAGCTCAGCAGGGCTAGAGGTTGAAGGTGGAGACTACAGAGAAAACTGGAGAGGAGGAATGTGTGGGGGTAGCCATCACTCCAGAGGAGCCCATAAACGATCCAGCGGTTACATTAGAAGACACTGTTCACGGGGAAGCCCAGCTCCTACTGGCATCCGCTGCTGCCTCAGGGGAGTGTGTGCTGCAGCCTGCCAAGGCATGGCTCCACTCGTGTTGTTCAAACACTCTCTTCTCCACTCTGAAGCTTAACTTCATTCCTCTGAAGGTGTCTCCTCTTCCATCCTGTCTGAAATATCTTCTTTTTCCTTTTTTTTTTTTTATTTTTTTTTTCCTTCTTGGGCATGTGAGGGGCTGCATTTTCCTCTTATAGTAACTCTGCTTGTCCTTGGCTCATGTGCTGAGTTGTAAAGCTGGAAAGTCTTCCTGGACTTCCCTGAGCCTATGTGCGTGCAAAGTCTGAGACAAGTCCAGCAGACACTTGTCTCTGGTACTGTGACATGGCATCAAGGATGCAGTGCTGCTTGGAGGCTGCCTTGCAGAAAACAATTGCATCAGGAATAGTATAGCCAGCGGGACCAGAGAAATGATTGTCCCACTGTACTCGACACTGGTGAGGCTGCACCTTGAGTACTGTATTCAATTTTGGGTGCCACAGTACAAGAAGGACATTGAAGTGCTGGAGGGAGTCCAGAGAAGGGCAAGGAAGCTGGTGAAGGGTCTTGAGAATAAGCCTTATGAGGAGTGGCTGAGGGAACTGGGGTTGTTTAGTCTGAAGAAAAGGAGGCTGAGGGGTGACCTTATTGTTCTCTACAACTACCCGAAAGGAGGTTGTAGAGAGGTGGGGGTTGGTCTCTTCTCACAAGTTACAATTGATAGGACAAGAGGAAATGGTGTCAGGTTGCCCCAGGGGAGGTTTAGGTTAGACATTAGGAAAAACTTCTACAGTGAAAGGGTTATCAAAGACTGGAACAGGCTGCCGGGGGAAGTGGTTGAACTGCCACCCTTGGATGTATTTAAAAGCCGCCTAGATATGGTGCTCAGGAACATGGTTTAGAAGTGGGCCTGGTGGAGTTAGATAATGCTCGGACTTGATGATCTTAAAGGTCTTTTCCAGCCATAACGATTCTATGATTCTATGTTTCTATAGCTAAAAGCAGAACCCCAAGAGCCTGTGTCACACAAAGTAGTTCCTCACAAAGTGTTGCCAGCCGTATTCTGCTATATTTAAACACTGACTTCTAAGTGGAAGGAGGGCCTCTTGAGAGTCATCTCTGCTATGAAATCTGTGAACAGAAGTGGGGTGAAAGGAATGTTTTCCTGGTAAAACTAATGGATTATAAAGAGGCAGATCCTACTATAAAGGGAAAGGACCATCAGCTACTTCATCCATGTTAAAAATACATAAATGAGGGACTTTTTGCAACATCCCAGAAGTTGCATCTTGGCCTTTTCTGAAACAGCCATCTGTCTCCTTTAGCGTTCCCAGTGTTAACTAAAGCCACTAATGCTTGTGCCAAAGTATGACGGAAAGTCCCCCCGTGCAGGAAGAGTGCATTAGGAGGGAGAAAGCTACAAAGCGTGCTTCTCACAGGACAGCTAGGAAAGGCGGGAGAGGAAAGGAAAGGTGAAGACTTCTGTCTATGGGATCCTTCATGGGTTTAAAACTTGAGATTTAATTACCACATCACAGTTTTTGTTATAGGAGAGTAACCCATCCTGCTCTAACATCCTAGTGGAGATACGCCTTTGTAATTTTGCTGTCATGGAGACTGACTGAGTCAAACATAAGCAGGGACTATAGCAGTGATTTTATGGAGCTGACCTGGTACGCGTGACAGGTGCTTCATGTCTGCTAGGATTTTGTAACCTGATACTTATTCCATGTAATTTATAACCTCCCACCTTTTGGCAGTGAAGGGACATAAAAAGGGAAAAAAATCTAAAGCCAAGTAGAGTAATTGCCCTAACACGTACTGCAAAAACTGGAGTGGAAACAACCCACTGAACACGCAAGATAAGCACAGCCATTTAAGCGCAAAGAAAGCCTGCCTTTTGTGAATGTCTCTGTGCTAGTCATGCAAGGAAAAACATTTCATAGAATCAGTGAGCCTAGCTCCAGCAGCGATCATCAGTATCAGAGAATTCCTGGACATTTATAAGGAAGCTTAAAAAGCATCCAAAGATTTCTGGAGAACACAATATACAAAACGTACCACTGCATCAGGTCATGGTTTCTTCAAGATTGATTTCAAACACATTAGCCCTCTGCTCTCCACACAGTAACTCTCTTCCCAAAGAACCCAAAGCACCTGACATCCAATAAGGTCTCTCTGCATAGCCATTTGCACCTTGGCAAACCAAGACAAAGTACCTAATAATTTATAGCTTGCACTGACAGGGAGTAATGTATGAAGATTGAGGAGAATTAGGGGGGGTTAACTTCTGCTCCAGCATTTGAGAGAGGAAGGAAAGAATGCTGTATGCAATTAGACCTACTACAATATGTGTGAAACTTTCTGTGGCCATTTAAAAAGAAAAAAAATTAATCAATTTTGGAATGTGTTCACTGTGCACCTTATCTTAATACCTTTCCTCGTGGTGACAATATTTTTCCTAATGATTTCAAGTGCAAGGGAACAGCATCTGGACCTCTGCAAATGTGGCTGCCACTGACAGACAATGGACCAGGAAGAAAGGCAATTGTAACCAACCTCCTCATTCTCCCCGTTTGGTCGAGAACTTTCCATCACTGCCGTGTTTGTCAGTCCCCCATGGTAAACAGGGAGAATGACTGATGAAACGATGCGTGTCCTGGCTTACTCTACAGCTGACTGCTCTGTTTCACTTGCATTTCCTACTTGTACTGCCTGCTGTACTGTAGTTATATAGATTATATGTCAAGTCAAATTTGGGTTGAATGGAGTGCTGCCATCTCTTGGTTATTTTAGGCAGATACACTCACAGATTGCTTCATTTTTCCTGCCACTCAAGAATGGTATGAAGTAACATAGAGAAACAGCTATTCTGGATTAAAACATTTAGGCACTTAGGAAGCATAATTGTGGGTTTTATATATTTAAGCATGGAGAACAGAGTACATTTGCTGGTGTATTGGATCTCTCCATTACTTCTATTAACAGTTTTTAGCAAAATTATAAACCATGAACAGTTGTAACAGTTGGAAGAGTTTGTATATGACGTGAACACCACAAAGAAGGGAAAGTGTTGTTTTTTATAGATAACTGTAGACAATAAAGACATTAAAATGCATGCATTAAGGAGTACTGGATTAGTAAGAAATGCCTATCATACTATGTCATTTCAGTCAAGAGAAGTTGAATTATTCATACTCAAGATTTGCCAAATAATTTACCTGAAAATGCTTCTGCCATTGCAAATTTAATTTTCTTTCCTTCTTCTTTCTAACTGTGTCAGGAGCCAAAAGACTTACTGTGAGTACTGTCATGACAGGAATCCAGGGCCACCTCCTTCCTGGGCCTTTCCAGGGTCAGACACCCTGCCACCCACCTCCCTTTCTCCAGTAGAAGCAGGAGCCAGATGTTTGTTTGTTTGGCTTTCCCTTTTTAATTGAAATATGGGAGAAAAGGAAATCTAGTTGAATTCAGAATAAAAGATAAATACCAGAAACTTTCACTGCCACAACCTCTCCAACTCCCTACTGCATTGCGAAGAAAACAACATACGACAAGGATTTGGAAATAATTAATAAAGTAGTAATTAATATGTAAGTAGGGACATGTCTGTTATGAATAAATGCTAATATTGGAAGAACAGGGGATTAAGTTAATGATTACTGCTGCTATACTCTGGATCAGGGTGATGGCTCCTCAGGATCATCCCATAGATCCCTCAGGGAAGAGCTATCAGAGGCTGCCTGCCTCCCCGCTTCTGGCACTTCAGAGGACCAGAAGGCCCACAGTCTGTTTTCTGGTGAATGCTAGTGATGGAATTTAAAAGCCATTGGCTTTCTCAGTGCTCCTCAGCCACCACCACTGCATCCATACCAGTCATCCCTCTTAACATGAAGACACAAATACAGTAGCAAATGCTCGACAGATTATTGTCTCGGTGCTGCCATGTGTAAGATGGAAAAGCATTGACTGTTGAGCAAGTTTGTGCCTTCTGACACTTCTAATATTAGGGTACCCCTCCTGTTCAGCAGCAGTCCAGAGAAGTCATTTTAACATACATCTCTAACCAACCAACCCTAGCTGCTGTCAAAGAGTGCTCTTCAACGAATCTGAGTGAAATGAGGGAAATCCCACTTTGTTTTATCTAAACTAGGAATTCATCATCTGAGCAGCAAAATAAAGTGCTTAGTACTAGCTAACTGTATGAGACACATTCCAGTCTTCACCCTTACTGCTTCCACCTCTGTCCTGCAAGGGCAGGGAGAGGGGGAGGTGCTGCTTGCTCCCTACCCTTCCTGCTCCCCTGGAAGCACTGGGGCACCAGTTTGCCTTCAGAATGAAAAGATACAAAATCTCTTTCTAAATTAACACATTTCTGGTTCTCTGAGGGGCTTAAGAGGTACAAATTTTCTCATTTAACAGTGGAAGCAGGAGCATAAATCTGCCTGCTCAGAAGCTGCTCAGCAGAGCAGTCACAGCTATGGCATTGCTATAGTTCCCTGAGGCATCTTCCTCCCTTATCCTCTGGTGTCATCTCCATAGCCGGTGCACGGAGCTTGTGTGCTTCATGGCAACTTTCCAAACTCTTCTACCTAAAACTTCACCTTTGAGCCAACCTAAAGAATATGGTAAGTTAAGGTCAGCTCCCAAAAGCATGTATGAGTCACCTTGGCTCCTGCACGGTCTCCTCATTTTGACCCCCTGGATTCCTCCCTTTCTCCTCAGGCTGGCATTTGTGGGTTTTGCAGCTTTGTTCTTCTGCTTACTTTTTTCTTTTGCATTTGAAAGTGATCGCTTCTGTCTCTAGCCAAGTTTTCTAGCTGTGTGTACAACACAGCCAATGACTGAGTGGCCCGATAACTATCTCTTGTTAAAGGAAGATAATCTAAAAGGGTTATGACTGTACTGTGTTTACGATGTTTGGACACACTGTGGTACAGTCTCTGGAAAAGTAAAGCTTTTCTTGTACAGGTTTTGTTGTACTAATCATAGAAAGAATAATAACTAATTACTAAGTTCCAAGGTCATTCCTAGTCCTAGGCAAAACACTTGCCTTTCAAACAACCATTTCCTAGCAAGTTTTTTATATAAGAAGTGAATTACAAGGAGGGGTCTTGGTGTTTATTCATACAGTAACAGGCAGCGTGGAGGGATTCCTGTAACAGGTGATGCAGATATCGTGAGGCACCTATAGAAAACCTAACGAGGGTGTTACGTGCTGCTACTTTTGCCAGTTTCTGTTAAAATGAACCTTCACTTTTGCAGGTATTTTTTCATTGTAAGAAATGCTATGTTTATATTTACACATGTTGACTGTACATGAGAAAAGAAGGAATGTGTATAATGCCAAAGTACTTGGACAATGAAGAGGTGACAGATCACAAGCAGGCTTAAGGCATCCATTACTGACTGAATAAAAAGAGCAGTTCAAGGCACTCCCTCTGAACCCGCTTTTATCTCCTCCTTCAGTGGTGTTGACTGCGAACACCATGGAAATCTCTGGGTGGCAATTTCCTGGACAGCCCCGCAGGAGTCAGGATTCATTTGAATCAGAACTTGAGTGTGGGTGGTAGGGTGGAGGAGGGAACAGAGGTACGTGGTGGTAGAGCTGCACTTATCTTCATAGCTATTCATCCACCAAAGCAATGACAGCATATAAAAGTGGTAATGTGATTTCACAGTTCTAATCTGGTTTATCATCATTTTTTCCAAGCAGTGCCTCAAAGCAGTCAGGGAGGGGAAATACACATTAATGCTCTGTGCCGGTTCATGACTAACCACGTTCAAAATGCGCAGTGTTTTCCAGAAGTAGGGGTTTATGCCTTATTGTCTTTTCCATAACAATACAGCGTTATCTATGGCTGATATACAGAGAGCTTTTATTTTTTTTAAATACTGAAGATGTGCCTGTTCACAGGAAGAAGTGATCCAGACATGCGAAAATACAGTCTTCTGCCTTTCTCTGCAGGAAATGTACCTTTATGAAATTCACAGTCGTGTCTATAAGCATGGCCAGTGTAGGAAAGAAAATCAATTTAACGGGGCAGGGTTGGAATAATGGATTTCTGCATGGATACATTTGATCAGCACTGGATGCTCTATCTCAGCATAAGTGACAACATATACTACGGCAGGCATGGGGTTTGGCTGAAAACTGGTGCTTATTTGTGATAGAATTTGTCGATAAATAGTTTGCAATGAGAAACAGATCCACAGCTTTAGAGACAGATATGATTGGTTTATCCTGCAGCCAACACCTTCACGCTCAGCTTGTCAGCTGTCTTTTCCCTGTCACAGACAAATAGCTGAAAATCAGGAAGACTCTGCGTTCACGGATCGACTGCATTAAACAGTCGTCAAGCTGAGAGCCAGTTTGGTCCAGATTTACAGCTGGCTTAATCAAGTTGGTATTAGTAGAGCTGTGCTCTCTTACCCAGGCTCATCTTTCGACTCTCTCAGTTTCATCAAAGATAAATTAAATATTCCAGCAACACAAATGCAATGGATAAAAAAGGATTATCTCTAAGAAGACAATGAATGAAAGTAAAGCCAAGCTGTGCATGGCTATAGAATTTGAACGGGACATAACCAGAAATCTTTACAGGCTGCAGTTAGCAGAACAAGTCCAGTACTGTTTCAGGATCAGGATGCAGACAGCAAGAAAGGCCATTTCCAAAATAGCTCTGGAGCTCTTTCATTCTCCTCTGTATACTTGGGGTTCTGCTAGCTAACAAACATTTATTAGCTGTTTGTGTCTTCATCTGCTGTAACTGTGAATATCCCCTTAACTAATTTAATCAGTTTATTTTAAAATAATTGCAATTGATGCTTGAAGGCCAGCATATAGAAAGTTAAGACTTCATCTGAGTAGGATCTACAAATGCCTGCCTGGGAAACATGTCTACTGTAGTAAAGGGCTCCTTATTAGGTAAGCGTGTAGGAAGATCTGTGGCTAGGAGCTGAAGCTGAAGCAATTCAAGTTAGAAATAAGGCACAGTTTTTGAAAGGTGAATAAAATTAACTTTTGGAACTACTTACCTAAAGACAAAGTGAATCATTTAGCCACTTGACACCATTAAATTAAGATAGATGGCTAAAATATATGCTGTAGTTCTACCATAGCTTGCTGGACCTGATATAAAATACCAAAGTAAATTATTCCATGACCTGTATTATGCGAGAGGTTAGATTAGAGTATCCATATGAGTGCCCCTGACTTTTTAGAACTACGAATGTTCCTAGTTACCAAGGCAAGGAGGAATGGCTCCAGACATAATCATATAATCATCTTCCCATAAAGCCTAAGGGAGGTGGCATGACTACAAGACAGAGGATGAAAGTGCAGTTCAGCTTCTGAACACTGATTTTAGATTCAAAGGTGAAGAAAAAGGATTCCTGTGGTGACCCTGCATTTTTTGCTCCCCATAGTCCTGATCAGAGCAATAGAGGACATCTGAAGGCACCAGCAGCTGATCACATGTTTGACTGAGTTTAGCAGACACCTATGATATACCAGCTTTGAACTGCTCAGTGTTTTGACTGGGATGTGTGCTTTTAGGATTTGTGTGTTTCAGCTTACTCTAACTCAACCAGCAACTAATATTTCAAAAAATATCTCTCCAGTGTTAAGACCAGCAAGATGTGCTCATGGTACTCTGTGACTTTCATTCCTACTGATGAGCACATAAACCAGAAGCCTCATGCAAGTACAGATCAAGCACTCCTGTTGAAGGGTAGAGCAGTGCAGAAGAATGAACGGTGACCTCACTGGTGAGCAGATCCCTATTTATTTCTTCATGATGCACTTACATGCGCTTAAGATACAAATAATAGATTATTCCAAATTTAGGAACAATGCCAAAGTTTTACTATATCTAATCTCTCTTTTCATACCTTTTCCAAAGTGCCCAATTATGTACTCTTTTTCTGCAGCTTTCGTGAATTAAGCCAGCCCTGACTTCATTCCAACACAATCTGGGTTATAGCGCTAGATTGATAAAAAGCAAGCAGTTAATAATGAAGAATGAAACAACTGAGGGTTAGAGTTCTCCCTATACCCAGACTGAAGATCCCACCTGTCTTTCCAGGACTGCTGTAGGCACAAATATTATTGACACAACACAGGAGGTGGTTTCCCTTGACATCACCACTGAGTGCAGAAGAAATTATGAAAAACCTTGCCTAGGCATGGTGAATTCTGCAAAAATGGCTGCAATACAACTATGTGCACAATTGTGGAATATTTGTACAATCTCAGATCACTCAGTCTCTGAAGGCTTTCATAAGAGGGTATCGCACTGTTTTTAAGCTTGAATACCGATGATAAGGCGGAAAGGAATATGTACACCATTCACAGAGGTTCAGAAACTCATGTGTCTACACTCATACCTGCATTTACCGTGGTGCTGCACTGCTAAATGTTATGGCTGATGGATCATGTGTCTGCAAGGCTAAGTGGGAAGCTGAAGCTCGTTATCCACCCACCCACCTCCCTAGTTCCATGGAAGCTGGTATGCTGATGCCCCTGATGATCTTTTCTCCGGTTGTGTCCTGTCCAGCTTCTGTATTCAGCCTGGAACACCGCCAAATACAAGCAACTTCATCTTAAATACATGCGTAGGGTCTCACCTGCTCTGTGTGACAGTTCTATCTTACTCTCACCGGCTACCCAGGCAACTTTTGCCACCTTTGGACTGCCTCTAGATATGCTGCTTTGTAGCGTTTCTCTGAGTGGTGAATATGCAGTTCTGGTGCCAGGGCATTATGTCTAAGGAGTGTCCTGACCCCAGTGTGGGTCTGGGACTATGAGAAAATCTGACAAATGCTGAATAACTACTACTCAATAGAGCTTTGACATCTCAAACAGCAGAGAACAAGTCTAGCAACATGCTTTGAGGGGAAATGTGCAAGTAAAGCAGACAGGAAGGTTTGGCAATATAAGAACTGAATAGAATTCAGGGCAATAGCAGAGTCTCCCAGACAGCTACGGCAGCACGTGCGGGCACGAGATTAGCCTGCAGTGATGGATAGGAGGGAAACTTCCTTCTGTCAGTATCTTTTCTCCTACAGTATCACTAGTGCAGAGGAAAGGGGTGGAAGGTAGATGTCCATAAGGTTTCATCCTTAGATTTAGCATTCTGATTTATAACCATCCCTTACATGAGTTATTTCAGAGGGCAAGGACGACAATACCTTCTGCCTATGTGGAGAAAGGACAGAAACACGTCTATTTAAAGACAATGTTAAGCTACTATATTGCTCTCTCAACAGAAGGTAATAACACTTTAAGGTATCTGACTGCAACTGTGCTTTTTTTAATCCACTTTGGAATGAGAAATGGAATCAATAGTGAGGACTGGTACTGAGTGGCATAGGCTGGATAATTGTAGATTGGGAACTTGTTTAAAATAATTCACCCATTCTCTTCATTTCTCCAGAAGGTCTAAGTGAAAAGAATTATTACCTGGCAGTCTGGGTCAACAGATAAACCAAGATGATATGGCTGGTGGCCCATGAGAAATAGAGGGAAAATACAATTTAAAAAATGCTGTTTAAGTTGTGCAAGGAAAAATCTTTTAAATCTTTCACTTGGAAAAAAAACCTTCTGCTCTTGAACATTATTTAGATGCTGGGAGCTCTGTCTTTGCCAAATATAGCTACTGCATGCAGTATACAGCTAATCACTGCAATTTTCACTTATTTGTGCTGCAGGTCTTGGTGTTTTTAAAGTCCAATATTGTTTTCCTTTTGCTAAACAGTGACTCCAAACATCCTTTATGTGGGAATGTTATTTAAGCAAAACAAACATTTTGTGCATGCTAACAATTCACTAAACGGTTTCCCTTTACCTTTAATGACCTGTTGTAAAACACTTGAATGATTCATTGAGGAGAAAATCAAGATAACACAGGTCGTTTTGCAAGCCCAAACATAAGAAGAAGCTTTTTTATCTCTGGAACAGACAGCACTTAAGCAGTGCTCATGTCAGCCCTGTGAGAGTTCAGAAGTGTTTGTCATCTTTCCACTCATAAAGTCTGCTTTCTTTGTTTTATAATTTCTGCCAAAATAATTACTCCAGACTGCTAAAAATTAAAAATTACTCCGGACTAAAAATTAGCAGAAGGAGGTCTTAACCCAGAAACAGTCACCTGAAATTCAGTTTGAATAACATTGGTTAGGCTGACTTTAGGGCAGAAGAGGTGGAACCGCTTGCAGATTTACTAACACCCTTGTTTTTTTTTAACTTCAAAATAATATTGAGTACAGATTTTTCACAGTTGTCAAGCACATACATTCTGGGAGGAGAGGAAGAAAAGGCATTAATCTGATCACAGAAGTGTTGGGCTTCACACAACAACTTGTCTTTTGCAATAATTATTTTTTCCCAGGTTTGTTCCTTTCAGTCTGAAAAATTCACTTTGTTTCTTTCTATACCACCTCGGAGACAGAATGATTCATACTATTTTTTCATAATAAACACGCAAGCCTTTAGGAAGTCAGTATATTACTGGCAGCAGGCGCCTCTTCAGTTCATCTTGGCAATGACCTGGAAGTTAACAGCTGGATCCAGTGCTCACGAAAATTCTTGGAGGGATTTCTACTGATTTCAGTGGACTTTTGTTCAGGCTTGATGTGTCTTTGACATTTGGCACTGAGAACAACGGCACTGGTGAAACAGTCCAGACCAAACATGTGGACACTCCAGTGAAGGTGCGGTTAAGAGGAAAGCGATGTAGTCTTTTTATGTTTGTGCCTATGGGAGTGCTTGTCCTCTTTTTAAAGGCAACTTGACGGTAACAATTAAAAACCAAAACATAACTGGGAAAAAACAGATTCCTGCAAGCCCAAGTCTCAGTCATAAGTGTAACATTTGTTTACGGACAGTGGATTCCTCCTTGGGCCAGTGCAAGGTATCTGTGTTTCACCAGTTTCTGAAGGCTTACATGGGAAATTGGTCAAGTGTAGGGCTTTTAGTTAACCTCTCTCTCAGGGCTCATAATTTCTGTGGAAGAGCTTTTGATCTGCATACTTGTCACTTACACAGTCCCTTGCTTCTTTTAATGTATTTTACTTGCTGCACACACAATCCTTTTAGACAATATCAAACACTCTGCCTGGTGCAGAAGCTGAACAAGTCCAGAAGCTTCCCCAACCCTAAGAATTGTCCTCAAGAAAACTGGAAGCAACAGATTGTCTCCAACAGATGAAGGAAAAAACTACTTTCCTACAGATGAAGGAATGCAGGATACTAGCATAGATGGCATTATGTGCATGATACCACTTACTGGATATTTTGTTGCCAAAAAGATACAAAACTCCTAATTAAGTTTTTTTCATCTCAGGAGAGAGCTGATGAAATATCCAGTAATTAATGCTGTGATCATACATGCTTCTCACTTCTAGGCAGGAAGGGCAGTGATTCCTTACCAGTTTGGAAGCTGCTACAGCAAAGATGAGTGCAAATTTATAGCATCTTTGAACCTCCCTAGAAGCTCTTCTATTATTTGAGACAATCATATCGTTATTCTGCAAACAAAAAGGAAATGCTGGCCAACTGCAAGTACAAAATAAGCCTTCATCTGTTTTGAGAAAAGAATAGAAGCTTTCAGATAAATTGCTTTTCCTTGCTGAGCCTTCTTTTGCTGTAGTTAATTATGAGTGGCATATACAAGAAAAGGCAAGCCAATAAGAAAAGTTTACAGGCAACACTAAGGAAGCGCCCTAATTCCTCTGGGCATTTTAGCATATTGTTGTACACCACTAACCATTTGCTTTCCAAGTGATCTCACCAGGGTACCAACAATGTAGATGTCTTCAATGGGTGCTTGTTCAGGCTTAATAATTACAGTTTAAAGAACAGTCGGCTATGCATTGTCTCAGTTAAAATTAAGACACACATTTTGTTCCCACAAGAGATTTGACTGTGGGTTTTTTTCTACTGAGGAACATATAATACAGAGTCCTGATGAACAATAGGAACCTGTGATCAAGACATAAGTTTTAGAATTGCTAATGTGGCTGAACAACAAAAGAGTGTCTTTTGATGTCACAAAGGTCACGAGGCAGCAAAAAAAGACATGCACGCTTAATGAATGGCCAAAATACGTGAACCTACTGAAAATTACATTTAATTCCTATCAAAGTAATTTATTTCTTATTCTCAGGGAAATTAGAATAGGTTAATCGCATATGCAATTCCTTACAATTGAGACATGCCTTTGCTATAGGGAATGAGTGCAGAAATAGTGCAACAAGATAGGGACTTGAACTGCTGCTTCCTACAAAATAAAACGGAGCACGAAAGGAGCAGCTCAATAGAAAACCCTGCTCAGAGGTAGCTTCGGTTAATGAATGAACCCTATTTCCATCAGTCATCTTGATGAAGGCAAGGATATAGAGTTAGGGTGGGTTATATTGTACCTATCAATGACCCTCTCCGTGTTAGGTACTTACTTTATCGGCTAAGCTCTTCCTGTAGTTGAAGGAGAGAGGCAAAGGGAGAAAAGAGCATATTCAGAGGGCGACTCATTGCATGCATTTTAGATATACTCTTCACATGCAGTGAACCACCTTCAGGTGCTCTCTGTCTCTTACACTGACAGCTAGCTTGGAAGACACCTGGTTCTTAGATGGCTAATTTGAGGTGTACTCAGTTTCCCATTCACAGTAAAACTGGGACACTTCCTCTGAAGCTGACTGGGTTTTGCCTTTTGTTTCAGTAATTCCAAGGTGTAATACAGCCCATGGTAAGGGTGCATGGAAGGACCTACCCAGGGCAACAGCATGGTCTGGCTGTGCCCTGCATCTAACTCTAGTCTGAACATGATGGAAACAAATAGCAACGAGGTGATGCTGTGGCATGTCCTGCTTCCTCCTGGTACTGCTGCTGATTTCCTCACCTAGAAAAGGGGAAGACCACATGTATGGAGTAGAGCAGAGGAGGAAAGATGGCTCTGCTTGACCCTGCTTGGCCCTGCTCCTGAGCTGAAGCAGTCCCAAGCTGACCTCCTGCCCTCTGTGCTCTAGGGCCCACCATGGCTCTGCCTGCGTGGGCAATGTTCATGAATTTTGCATTCCCCAAAATGAAGCTTTACCACACTGCATTCCATACTGACTTTGCAAAGTCCAGTAAACATTACCAGGATTCAAATGTCTCAGTCCTATGTATTCAGAAGCTTTTAACTATTGAGAACATCAGTCCTATCAAACAAGATGTCCTTCCTATTTTTTACAAAATATCTCTGTGTAAATGTTTCCTTGCTATTTAAAGCGGAGGTATGTTGGGAGGAGAGGGAAATCATACAGTACATTCTCCTTTTTTTGGTTGTTTATTTTTTTTTTAAATGTTATACTAAATGTCCCCAGTACCAGCTCTGTATTGTGTGCAATAAAGGTATCATACAGATGCAAATTTATGAATTATTAACATTTAGTCGCTTCTAATCATCCATCATAAATGATACTGAATACAGTAAATTCAGTGGAAGGGTAAAGAAAAAAAAGGACGACAACCCAAACATATAACCAAGGTAAGATGTGATGCAACTTAAAACGCTGTAAAATATGCTCAAATCTAACACTTGATGCCACAAGTTTCTGGGTATGTTACTGATTATCTATTGTTTAGAGTTATTGAAACCATAAGTTTGCACTTCCTTTCTTTTCAAGATGATAATATAGAAAGTTTAACAATTCTGATTTTTATTTTTTTTTCCAGAACTGATTGTTTTCTGTGAAGGCCTATTGTAGGGCAGACTGTTGTCATCTACATTAACCACTCTGCTAGTGATTTGCAAAGGCAGAACCCAAAGAAATGTAATGGGTTCTTCAGAAACCATCAAACTGTCCTGGCAGCTTAATCCATTGGAAATGATTGACCATATATACTAACAGAACTTTAAAAAAAAAATAACCAGAAAGCTATGAACTTTATTAACTTTTATTTTCATTGGGCTAAAGTTGGCAATGACATTACTGTCCTACCCAGAGAGGAATTTTTTATAAGTTTTTACTGTGGAGAGTTTTTGTAATCTCCTTGCATATTTGTGTTACTCTTGATTCCTGCTGTCACTGATATTGGTTTAAGGACTCGATGGCCTGAGATCTTTCTTACCTCCAGTTCCTTCCTGAAGATTTTTGCAACGAAGATCAGTGCTACAGTCTTTTACAGCTGCTCAAATCTCTGCACAACCTTAAGAATATGTGAGAGCATCTCCCAGTCAACAGGCACCAGTACAGAAATGCATATGATACATATTGGCAAATCTCTATCTCTGCTTCTACCCACCCCACCACGTTTTCTAGATCAGAGATTGTGAGGAATTTAGTATAACCTGGATCTGCTAGTTACAAGCAGATAACAGCAAGTGTGAACAGAAAAGGGCAAAAAGAGTTTAAGCTTTGAGAAGCCAAGTTTCTTCATTCTTATGATGATGTTTCTACTGCACAGTTCTGGGCAAAGGTTGAGATGTCATCCTGCATCCCATTATTTTCTAAAGACATTTCACCAAGGGCCTCAATAGGAGCAGGAATGTTTTTGGGAGGAGATCAGAAAGTGCCAAGAAACATATCCATGAATGTCTGTCCAGGGTTGCTTGAATGATAATATACACTTGGCATCATTTCACTAGATACTTTCTGGAACATTAGTTTTGTAAAAAGAGAGAATAAAAAAAAAATCAGAATTCTTTCATATGCAAACAACCTAAACAGAAGAGTACGTTTGCACCAGGAGAATAGATGTTGCAATACATGACCTGGAGAAACTGGACACAGTGTATATTGAAATAGTAGTGTTAAGTGGTGGCCAGTAACATTTTTCACCTGACTGTTTTCTTGAAATAAACAGAGAGATGTTATTGGCATTTTGAGATGACAGATGACTTTCAGGTTGGCATGAAATCATGAATAGGCTGATTACAATTTTCTTTGGTGGAAAGACTATGCAATACACATTTGCAACCTAGTCTGTAGCAAAATCAGTTAGTTAACACAGAAGATTAAAAAAACTTAATTTGGTGCTTTGCCATTTTGGCTAATGCTTGGAACTGAATTTCTTATACACAGTAGCTGTGTGAGAAATGACTCAAACTTTATTCAATAAGATCAAAGAAAGGAGCTGGAATTATGACAAACACTTGTCTATTTTTTTCCAGAAGTGTAAGAATCTGGTAGGCTTTTATTCCTCTAAACATCAAAGAAGGTTATGTCCTCTTTTTTTCTCAAAGAGCTATTGCAGAAGTTAGATCTGAAACTGGGATTTAACAAAGTAAAAGCCATTCTCTCTGTATTACTTTTCCGAAATAAGACTGTCCATGTATGCTGAGAGAAATCAATCCAGGGAAAAAGAAGGTGCCAAAGCCACAGCTAATATTCAAGTCAGCGGTACAACATTTCACTGAATCTGTAAGTTGTTGTTAAATGAGAAACAATTATCAATTGTCACTGTTAAAAGAAATAAGCCATTAAATAAGGTTGGCTACTGAATATGCCTAGCAATGCAACGAGGACGCTGAAGATAAGACTGGCTGCCTATGAAGGCAAACCCAACAGCACACGGGGTGGTTACAACCTGCTTATAGAAACATCACATCCCATGAATAGTGCTGACTCAAAAAACAATACTTAGGATGAAACGCTTCTTGCTGTATAATGTCTTCAAGTGCTACTAATAGCTTTTCTCTCTCATATTAGGGTAATTAAGTAAGCATACTTTAATTTCTGTCAGGGATTAATTTCCTTCCGGTTTTCTGAGTGTGCAAATGGCTCATGAGGATCTAACTGACATATTTTAAGTCTGCAATATATTTGAACCCTTATTTTACAAATAACTTTGATAAAGGCATATTTTTTGTGTGTGTGTGTCCCAATTGCAGCTGAATTCATTTGTCTGCCGGATCATTCTTGTGTGCTATTCAATCACAGAAGGGAATGGCTGGAGTTACAGCTTGCAGGTTACCAGCACTGAAATAATTTAGAACTTTTGCTTTGTTTCATTATGAACAAATCCAGGCTTGCCAAAGCCCATTCCTGCTGCTTTTCTCACCTCATTTTGCAGCACAGCTGTTTTAAACTTCCTAAAAGGATTCGAGGCTGATCAGCTGGTATTTATTGGCTTCAGAGACTATGCTAGCAGTACATGCTTTTGATGCTTTAGAAAAAAAAGCGATGTTTGTTATTAAACAGTTTTGGAAAATGTTTTAACCACATTTAAGAGGGTGACAAATAACTGTTCTTTAAGAGAATGAATTTTAAAGAAAGTTTCTTTCTGTTTCCTGTACGAATGTTTCTTTTGAAAAGATCTGATTTGTAGACTTCTCAAAGAGCCAGCGCACCAGAAATGCTTTTGTTACTTCACTGGCTACTTGAGATTTCTTTTCTCTTTTAAGTAGTTCCCAAAAAGAAGACAAGAGTGAATATGTTTTCCCAAGTGGAACTTTTTTACTTCTGAAAGGTGAAGGAAGAGGGAGGGCAAAGCACAAAATATACTGTGTTCTGTAAGCCTGAAATTACAAAAAGATTTTCAGGAATCCCAGCTAAGCAAATGTAATATCCTGGAGCACCAGTGCTATGGAGCAGGCGATCAAAGCAAAAGCTGGGTAGTTGGGATGAGGCTTGCTGCCTCTTCTTACCAAGCTGCTTCTCATGTCTTTCTCAAGAAGACAACAGAAACTTTGGAGAATAAGTAGAAGTTCCCTCCCCTTCTGTTGTCTCTTGGTTCTGTTTTTTTTTTTTTTCTAACTGGCAGTGCCAATTTTCAACTATTCATGTGGTGAACTTCAAAAAACCCCCAAAACAACAACAAGAAAATGAAAAGGGTTTAACTATTAGTCTCATTACCCTGGATACATATTCAGTTCAAATGTTAGACTATAAAGAGAAGTCATGACATACAAATCCAAAGGACATGGGAATTGATTGTCTGTCCTAATTAAATCCTATCACCTGAGAGCAAGTTCAGTGTTTTGCAATGTTTAAGCCCATTTGCTTTTAATGACCTGTGCCTTCTATTCGAATGAAGAGAATACATTTTCCTTTTATCTTCCTCAGATTTTTTTTTGTTTCATATTCAGCATCTTATCGAGTTAATCTTTTCACATACATTAAGGAGTGTAAGACCTTAATTACGCTGTTTTTCATAACAGCAGTAACATACAACAGAAACTGTGAAAACCCATGGGGTCTAATACATGCCTAGCTGACATTAATAACTCAAACAATATGCCACTCTAGGGCCAATGTGTAAATGATTTTCATACAGTATTGCAAATAGATGAGGATGTTTGTTAATCAAGCCTTTAGCAGTCTCTAAAATATAAATCATGCCCCTTTCTTTGTTTCCCTTTTGGGAAACAACCATACATTTGCCCGTCTCCTGGTTGTGGGCGACAAGAGAGGGGAATGGATATAAATAAATTATATTCTTCTCTTAATCGCTTGTTTTTAAAACATCTTGCTAGCATACATCTGACTTGTTAGCCTATTTCTGACTATTAGGTTTCTAGTGGAACCTGTGGAAGGTCTCTGGTTACTTCAAATCCAAAATGGTTAATGTCACAATTACTGGTTCACAGTAAGTTTATTATGTAGTGATAGCAGACATAATTTCTCCCTGTTGTTTTGTTTTTTTTTTTTTAAAAAAAACCTCCTTAAATGATGAGTCACATATGTTTACGTAGCTCCAGGCAAACACAAGAACTTAAACGAAAAACTCAGCCCCAAACCCTCTTCTCTCCTGGTTAAAAATGCTCAGCCTCAGTAAGCCCTAAGTAAGGGTAGAATGTTTTTATGACCATTTTAGGCAGGAAATTTTTGCAGAAACATAACTTTATTCCAACTGTATGAAACAATCTATCTAGTGTGAAACTAAGTGCAATTATCTACTGTGTCGTGAGACACTTGAACATGAAACAATGACTTTTGTATGGAGTAATTGAATTTCAAATGCAAAGGGGATCAAAATATACTTTCCTGACTGACATCCCCCATTTTTTCATAATACTCAGTATCTTGAGTCTATCTTCCTCAGCACAAAAAAGCGAATCCTAAATTTAAATTAAAATTATCCATTTTTTTTCCCTCAAAACCAGTTGCATTTTTTTACCACTAATTGTACATTTCTTTGGGCTTTTACATAGAACGCAAGAAACAGACTTCCAATTTTCAGCTTTAATTTATTAATGGTCAGTTTTCTCCTATTTATTCCTCTGCCAGCATTGTTTTTCCCTCTCTGCTATTGAGCTGTTCATATTTTATGAGGAAGAGTCACGTCCCTTTTTAGCCTTTGTTTTACTAAATTAAATAAATCAAGTTCCTTTTTCATATGATAGGTTTACTTTTTCCTTATTTATCCTAACCTACAAATTCCTTCACTATGGGTATTGTAAAAATCTTTTCTGAGAAACCCTAGGATTTATAGTTTTTTCCAGCTTATGCTACACCAGGAATGGGGTCGTTGTTTTCATCTCTAATGTTCTTATATGTTAATGTCTTATTTGTTGTGTAAGATTTTTGGAAACTAATGTGAAACAGCGATTCATACAGATGCTCCCAAATATTCCTAATCTGGTTAAACTAAAGGTTATGACATCTCTTACCAGGCTTCTTTGTCCTCCATTTACCTGCAATGTCTTTCACCCCAGTAGCTGCAGGAACATCATCTATTGTATGTGCTCAAACTCACTGTTTAAACAGTATCAAAAAAATCACCAGACTAACTAACTGGCTCCACACTCTTCAGAGAGCTCCAAACCAAACTCTTTGAGCACAGTTAAACTAAAAAGTCATGCTCTTAACTGTTGGTTTGACTGAATCACAGAGATTATCGTGTCCTGAGTATGACATATTGCTCAAAATTAAATTGGCCAAGGTAATCACGCATGGTGGAGAAACTGTGCTGTATAGCTAGCCGACAATTAAAAAAAATTCCCACATTTCCAAAAAGCTAACAAATAGATTACTTATTATTATGATGATTTTGTTGTGATGATTTACTTTTTTTATTTTTTTTTTTTTTAGTTGCCTGACATTCACCTTTATTTAATGCTTGGCTGTGCAGCAGTGCCTAGAGGTTAAAAGAACCTATAACAGATATTTACCCAAAGACATTTCCATATTTTGTGCGTGCTTATTCAGAAGGATTGTTTCAGAAATCTCAAAAAACCTCTAAAACCCTTCTGTAATTAAGGCAAAAGTTTCTATACCTAGTTTGCTTGACTAAAGTGTATTTCTCTCCCTAATAGCTGAGATCCCAAGCGATCTTTTGCCTGAGGTTAACTATATGAAGATATTTGTTGTTTATACTGAAAATTCATGAAATAATGGATTTACAAACAGAAACAAACTGTGCTTTGCAGAGGCTTACTTAAGGACAATTTTTGTTTTGTTTTGTTTCCCTAACAGGCATAAAAGTATTTTGACCTTGAACAGAAGAATTACAAAAGTATATAAGGGTTTACTTGCATATTCGGTTTTATGATTGCTACTACGGGTGCACAAGCATAATTAGTCTCAAACTATATTTGAGCATTGAGTCTAAATGTCTGTAAACTAAGTAATGTGGACACTTTATCCTTAAGACAGGATAAAAGGCTCTGTTCTCCAATATGGGCAAAAGCAACCTCTAATAGAACTATATTGGGGCTAATATAATGCAAGTTAACGTTACCTAAAAGAATGAGATATACGATGCATACCATGAAACACTGAAGCCAGGGGTGTAGTTTACAACTTTGTGTTGGAGTTTTACAGATTACAGAGAAAAATAAGACTTTTAGGGAAAGAAGAGAATGTTGTTTTGGGAAGAGATCTGTGACATTTGACCTTTATCTTGCAACCATACTAGAATGAAAGCATGTAATCTTGTAACAAAGCCTACAGGAGCTGCTAAAAGTCTGTCTTTATCAGAAGATTTATTTGACAACCGGTAATAAGGAGAATTACGTTTATATTTTGTTATTTTATTATGCAAACATATGCTATATGTAATAAATATATTACCTTTCATAATTTTAATGTGGCTGTTTAAAAGGAGAAAATAAAATTGAGGAGCAAGTATTTAATGGGCCTGTTTTTATCAGTGCATTTTATCTAATAGTTTACAATAATTTATATGACATTATGTGTCAGTAATTGGCATGGTATTTTAAAGAAAGACTTTACATCTGGCATAGGCTGCACTGAGTACTGGAGTTTAATGTCAAGAAAGATGCAATAAAACAGAGAAAACTAAAAGGAGCCTTTCCCCTCTCTAATAAATCCAGACGGAGAGTCCTGTTTTTGTTCCAGTGACATCAGAGCACTGGACCGATACCAAGTCATTCTGAAAAATGCCTTTAAGAAACATCTCTCCACTCTCTGCAGACATGAGATGCAAGAATACAACTTATGAGAATGCATTTTAGTACAAGAAATCAAATAAATAAGCAATTAAACATTTTCCCACAAACTAGAATCAGAAGAGCTTACGTTGTTATTTGATTTATGGGCATGAACTGAAATTTCCTACAAAACAAGCCATTGTGTCTACTTTTACAAGCTAACGAGCGGCGTGTGACTGTTTCTTCCATTTCTTAAGGGATATAAAAAGTCTCATTTAAAATTCTTCGTTTATTGCATGTCACATTACATTCCATATGTGCTTATGCTGGGCTGTATCATATCAAGTTGACTTCTAACTGCAACATAAACCAGAGCAAGACAATAGGCTAGTATCTACCAACTCTCCCTTTAGTTACGTGCTTTCCCACTAGATGTAAGAGTTAATTTAGTTTCATCTATGTCAGGAGGACACCTTTGGGGGCATTGTTAAGAGGGTTAGGCTATGCTCGCACAGCTTCTACTGGCTTCAACACAAGGGCTGATAGATGTACCATCCCTGGTGCCTATGACCACTCTCTGCTGGAAGTTATCAACCAGATATCACATGCAGTTTGCTTCCTAATCCGTTTTAACCAAATGAGCTGGGTTAGCAAAGACCTGTTGATTAAACTAATTCGTTTGATTTTCCTGAAACACTTTATAGGACTTTCAAAAACACAGTGCAGCTGAAAGTGGTGACTTCCCAAAGGGGAACAGGGGCAGAGCTGCCTCGGGGGAGGTAGTGTGCTAATGCAGCTGTAGGCGCTGGAGGAAGAAGGTACCTAAGAGATTGTGAATGCCCATTAGGTACACAAGTGCTTCAGAAATCCTATCACGTGCACGTTTACATAAATTAACGCAGTTAAACATTTGTGTTCTGGTGCAAATACTTCCTTCAATGGGAATACGGTTAGATGTTTAAATATTTTTGTGAAGAACCATGAAGGTTCCTTGACAGACAAACTAAACTGAAGAAAGCGCCATTATCCAGAATTCTATGCTGTTTGCCAAAGTCCAACATATAAGGTGATAACACAGTACAAACATTATTAGTTTTAATAATTGTCCTTAAACTTTGGTTTTTAAATAAAGGAAAATAAACCCCTCAAACCCTATGAGACTAGCCAATGTGTAAAACTTTCCTTAACCGCATCGTTTTTTCTTTTTTTGTTATTATCCAACTGGCTGCTGCAGTAGGGAATGGGGAGACCTTGTCTGACTTTTTTAAGAAAGCGTTTGTGTGTGCGCAGGTAAATATTTTTATTACCACAGGCCCTGCTCCGCATTTCACAATAAGATATTCCTTGTGCATAACTCCATGGACATGCCTTTGAAACTGCAATGATCTGACAACAAAAACTAACATGAATCAGCTGCATTATAAATCCACCTCTAACGAATGTGGAAGTTATCGCCAATGTAAGGGAATTCATATATTACTTGTGGCATACGTTCACTGTTTCACACTGCTGGATGGCTTGCCTCACTTTTTTTTTCCCCATAAAATGTCTGTGTCAATTTGCAGTTCAAAAGAAACCACACTATTAGGATTCTTTTCAGCTTGTCTTTATTTTTAGTTTTAGACTAACTAATGCCTTGTAACACAGAAAAACGAATTCCAGACACGAATTTTGTACACATGTTTTTCTTATTTTCTGTTCATATTTGCTCTTTCTAGTAATAACCAGTTTTTTCTTTGTAGAGGTTCATCAGTTCACAGGAGATTTTAAGCTGTTAAAGATGGGATGATGCTTAGAAAGTTTATATACAAAGATGTCTGCTTCCCTACAGGGTCATACTGATCTTGTTGGAGTAGTCCCCCAAATGGCTGTCACTATTAGAGTGAGAGTATTAAGAATAATGACAACCATATTTCTAGTGGTACATTATTACAATTTTGAAGGATAATCATCCCGTAGTAAATGTGGCTCATCAATGCAGCTACTGTGAAGACCAAAAATGATCTTGCATGATCTGGAAAAATGTAGGGCCTGGGTTCTGTTTTGTTCCTCCTTTCAAAATGAAATAAATTTGGAAAAAAATATTTTCAATTTTTTCTCTGTCTCTGGCACACCCACAATATTATATTTTGTACCAAAGTTTGGGCAATCATAATTAAATTAGCATTTAAAAAAAGGTCATTCCTTCATAACTCAAGCCAACCCCAGAATGCTTACTGTTTTTCCTAGCCTAAAAAGTTCACTGAATTCTTCCCATTCCAACTTCTTCCAAACAAGAATGGAATTAACCAAAAATGTCCAAAGAACTGAGAATCTCAAGCTGTGAGTAGCTCAAGAAAGAATTCTTCAAACAGGATGAGTGAGCTTAAATGTCATTGAAACATATGGTGAAACAGTTTTCATGGTGCGCCTGATTCCAAACCCATTAAGGGGAGCTGTTCCACTGACTTCATTGGGTTTGAATCAGGTCCTATAAAAGGTGCTTAAAAAATGCTTTTAAAATCAACGCCAACTAGTGGGGGCTCCTTTCCAAATGAATGTGATCTGGTTTGTCCAAGAAAGTTAATTTATACTCGATCGGGTGCCCAGTTTCACACGTTTGAGTATTCCTATGAACATTCTGGGTTAGACCTTCAGCTGGCACGTATCAGTGTAATTCCATTAAGGTCTATATGTCTGTGACAATTTACATCTGGACCGTACTTTTGGAACCCATGTTCTAAATCTTTGGAGATTTTCTCATCACGCCTCACTGCATTTTTCTTGTTTGGGTTTTCAAGTATCGGTTGAAGCAAAACACCATGTCCAGGAAAACAGCTTGAACTGAACTCCTTTCTATGTGTGAAGAAAGACAATGGAAATTACTTGAGAGGCGCCGCACGTGGAAAAAATTTTCAGGAGAAATCTGGATATCAATTTTTCTCCAGTAAAATTCTTCTTCCATACAAGAGAGACTGTCAATAACCTTGAGGCTGCAGCCTTTTTTGTGTATACATTGACAAAAGCATCAGCCACTCCCTTCTGATTAGTTTCACCAGGACAGATCTCTGACAGGAACAGAGTCAGTCAACAGTGTGTGAACCTCACATGAAGATGAGATTGTTGCAATAAGAGATAAAATCCTTGTATTGCAGAACACAACTTTGCTTGCCTCAAGTAGGTGGGTTTCTGTTTTGTTGTGTTTTTTTTTAATTTAATACAGCATTAATCAAAACATTGACATGCTATAAAAAACAACAAACATTCCTTTTCTCTTTTCCAATTTAAAATATGTCTAGACAAGAATCAAAGCAAATTGTAACTTTTGGAAGCCAGTCCTTAACTTGTTCTAAGAAGAAGCAGTCTCATAAATACACATCTGCTTCATTCTTTACAAGTTAGGAAGCAAAGGAATAGTAAAGAGATCATGAGTTTGAAACCAAACAAAAATTCCTGCTTTCTTAGTTATTTAAAGTTCAAGTGTTAAAATTGGCTCAAACAAAAAGCATGTTGCCATTGCTTATTACAGTTTCATATAAAAACATAGAGAAGGGATGGAGATGGTACAGTTATAGGATTTGTCACGTCTGCTGATGTCATCAAATTGAATGAGGTTTGGCAGAAAGACCTTCGTGTTTCATAAATACCAGATTTAGAGTTAATTCAACAGGAAGATGCAAGTCTTACAAAATCAACACTCTTCAGGTACACATGATAAATTGCTTTCAGTTCAGTTCAGTTCAGATAAACTGCCTTCAAGTTTAAAATGCATTTGCTGGAAATCCACTTTGAGACAGGTTGAAAAAACTTGTGACCAAATTGTACCTGTTTGACTGTCACTTAGTCAAAAAGGTGCCTGACTTCTTTTGATAAATGCGTGTGAATACATTTTCTCTCCTACTGGCATAATATTAAGTATGTTAAGTTGATCACTTTTGAGTTAATTATTTACAGACCTTTACTTTTCTGTCTGGAACAAACTATTACAGCAATCTACAGGTATTTTAAGCGTCAAAAAATGTAATTATGACACAGATAAGAGTTTTCATTAAAGCAATTTGCTTAAACAACATGGAGAAGTTGTAAGAGTTGGGATGTACTTGTATTTCAGTGAATTATTTGCAATCCTATGAATTATTTCCAAGTGAGAAATTACACAGAAAATAACTTTAAACTATAAGCTCACAAAATATTTTAAAATAAAAAATACTACGATAAAAAATAAAACACACTTTCTGGGAGTCACAGTATATGTAATGTCCCCTGCTGCTCTGCACAATCACCCTTCTCGTCCCCTCAGGCAGCTGCTTAGTCCTATACCCACTGCTCCAAGAAAGAGATCTGCTTTCCCCTCCACAGGTGAAGAAATATTGTAGGTTAGGCTTACCTACCATTTGATATCATACTTCACGGTATATTAGTCCTTCAACGGGGAAGATGAGAATTTGTACAGAAAGTGCGGAGTGCACGCGCACAAAGAAAGAAAAAAGCGAGTAAGTGGATTTAGAAAAGGAGGTTTTGGGAAATGACTATATGGCAGACCTGAAGGGACCGCAACTACCCCATCAACACTGGGCAAGGAGACACCTCCTCCCGTACAAGGTGACGGGATCACCGTGACCTCAGTCAGGACAGGGCAGCAAAAAGCTGTCAGTGCAAGTGAGATAAGGCAGCAGGGCGGGCTCATAGTATTATGGTAGATGATGTTTTCCAAGCAGGTTCCTAACATGTTAGGCATTTTCAGTAGGCTTCGGACAAGTGGTGTAATTGTGTCTTACAGGACTCTGTTTTCCATTCAGTAAATTTGTTTCTAGAGTGCTTTCCAAACACAGAAACTTTCATTAGTACTGTCATTGCCTGTGTCTACAAAGGTGTGACCTACACCTCCTAAGCTCAGTGTTGTCAAGCAGGGTAAATTTCTGTCATAGTCTCGCTCTCCTCAATACCCTTATTTGTAAGGGAGTCGTGGTATTTCAATTTATTATTCACTTAGTCTTATAGTAATTGTGTTTCTTTTGTTAACCTTCTCCAAACACTGCATACTGCGTCTGACAATACATTCCACTGTGTCCCGACTTACACATCTGATCAACACTTCCATTTTAAAGGGGCCTCCACTGAAATCAGAAGTTACTGCTAGCTCAATCGTTATTATTACAGTTTTGAAATAAAACTCTGGCCAGTATCCGCCTCTAATCTGCATGTGGTTTTTCATTTGGGAAAACTTTACTTTTTTTTACAATTGTTCTCTACACTGTTAAAAATGTCAGCTAAATGAGGAGAGAAAATCACAAAACACTGAAGAGAGAGGAAAAGGCAAAAAAGATAAACTCTGGAAACTTTCTGGAAGCAAATCTGGGAATTCATAAAAGTATGTGAGGCAGGTGAAGAGCTGAAGAAAAATGTGGTCCTTTGTTTGTTTGCTTCGCTGTTTTTGTTGTTTTTTTTTTTTGTTGGTTGGTTTTGCTTTGTGTTTATTTTTTTTTTCCTCCATATGTTTTCCAGCATGAATCTTGTTCATGCAGAAGGCATCTGGGGGCTAGAAGTAGGAATTTGCTCCCACTCACCGCCTAGCCTTCCAGGGACCTAGACTGTGACTTCCCAGAACTCAAATTTGACACGGGTAACATAATTTTAGGCATAGATATACAATGAATCAAGGTGTGTTGGAGAGTTCCACGGTGAGATGCCCATACAGATGGTCATGGACCGTTGATATGTCCATACCAATGCAACCATTGTCACTCCGCCCCATGGACCTGATTTTCAATATCTGGCAGTTCCTTTATGTACTCAAAAAGTTTCACTAACAAAATATGCCTTCCCATACCCAGCAGTGCAAACACTTGGGCCCACACTTGACCTGCTACTCAACACCACCAGCACGCAAGCGGGAGATCTGGCATTCAAACATTCACTACGTAATTTGCACACACAATATCACATGTTTGCGCAGGTGTTGGAGTCAGTCAAATCTACAGCCATATGCACATGAAGGAACAGTTTTGTACACACGTAGCTTCAAAGGCAAAGAAAAGACTTGGCTTCGAATATAGTCCTTACTACTTGAGCACGAACATAATTTCATTTACTTACATAAACTTAATTGATGGCATAGCCTGGGAATGGAAAGACATAAAACAATTGCAAAATATTTTAAAAGGTCTTATAATGCATGCTGGCTAGAAACAGTAATGTGCATTTTGTATTACAAAGCAGTCTGCTTTTTTTCATCTCTCTATACACTTTGAGACTAAATAAACTCGTAAGTCCATTATATGTACTTATAACAGCCCACTTAAAACAGTGAACAAAATCACTCTGAAGCTGAGACAAGTCAAGACACTGCTCGTCTCTTACAGATTTACCTAGTAAGGACTCCTTTATGAACACTGGTTACTGGGTATGTTTTCTTACCTCTATTTAGTAACAAGTAATATTGTTTATAATAATAACATTTTTGGTCTACGGATGAACCTTCTTGAAAGGAAATAATGTTTTTCAGCACCGTAAAGAGATCTTAGTAGAAGGTAGTTATCAAAGAGAATTGTAGTTCCAGCCGCACGTCTGCCTTCTTGTAAATAACAGCCCCACCAAACCCAAACTCTACATCTCAATAGCCTTGCATTTCTTTAGCAAATGGAGATGAGGGTCTAGATGAAAATGGAACGCAGATCTTGATATCAATGTCGCAGTTTTCCTTTATCTCTACTTCAAAAAGTTTTCCCTGCATTTATGTAACCAGTTGGCAGGTACTAACCCATGTGGAAGGTGTACTCCTGCCAAACCAAATAACCCAAAAAGGTCTCAGCTCTATTCTCCCACTGCATGTTCAACTTCAGTGTAGCTCCAGCGGTTTTGAGGAGAAACTTTCCTGCAGGGTGAGGAACAGTCTCACTATAAGCGATCACCTTACACACTTAGGTGTGTATTTGGAAAGAAAGATGTATGTGAGCATGTATATGTGTGCATATGCATTTCACGTGCACGTGCACGTGCTTCTGTGAGAAGCTGTTAGAAACTTCCCTTATGTCCGATAGAGCCAATACCAGTTGGCTCCAAGACAGACCCGCCACTGGCCACACATGCACAGAGAAATGCAAAAATTGGAGGTAGTGGGAAAGAAAAGAGAGGACAGGGGCACTGGTGAGCTGTTTATTGCTTGCTAGGTACTGTACAACTTGTAATTAGAAAGAAGGAAAACGATGAGAAACCTAGACGTCAAGAGGCAAGTCTATATGACTGTGCTGATTACAGATAAAAAACTTTTTAATGAACAAATTTTTATTACTATAGGGGACTTTCATCCCTATATATAGGCTAAGGAAAAAAATCCTCCTTTGCTCAAGGAGCGATGACAAGAAGATACTGTTTCAGAGTTAATGTTAATCAAGTAGCAAGGCCTTTATAGAAAAGAAACTCAAGAAATATCCTCAGATATAAAGATTAGTGCATTTAAATTAAATGAATGGATAAACAAAAGTAGGTCTACAAAATTTTTTTTTTTTACTTCAAATTTGAAACATTTAAGGAATAATTAGTTAAGAGGCAGGAGAATTTAGGGACGAATTCAATAGACATTACTTTAAATAAGAGATAGACACAGACACACAAAAAAATCTGTATGTTGCCTCCAAATTGAGAAAAATCTTTTAAGAGAAGGCTCCACATCCTCACAACCAAATAAAAAAATGAAATTATTATTTGGGAAAAAGAGAAGACTTGGCACAGAGGAAATGCAACAACAAAACTAATTAGTTGGTATATAGAACATCAAAATCAATTAAAAAAACCCCTTTGTCCATAAACAAAAAGAACAAAGAAAGCACAAATGAGGTCATGCATACAAAGAGGCTGGTGCTGAGACTAAAGCTAATCTACAGATGGCCTCTGGGATACTTTGCTTTCAGTCTCAAAAAGAGCAAATAGAATTAGTCCATGGGTTCCCTTCAAATAAATAAGCAAAACAACATCAAAAATCTTTTTTGTACTATCTATCCAAAGGCCAGACAAGCCACTTTCTCAACACACAGAAGAACTATGACTATGCACTATAGCTTTCCATGTAACGAATCAGATTACCAAGATTCAGTTTAAATGATCTGAAATCCTTCAGCAAGATCTGAATGAGGACTGAATTTCAATGCAGGTAACACTCAAGAGGACTGAAGAAAGCATGTTCAGGTCTTATACGTAAAATAGAAGAATAAAGACCTGAGAATTACAGCACAAGACCTCAGAATATCAGCCTAATGATAGTAACTAGCAAGATACTGAAATGTGTAATTAAACAATCAATTTGTAAATGCTTAAAGACGAGGGGAAACAGCAGACTTAAATTTGTCAAGAGCATATCACATTAGATAAGTTTAATTTCCTTCTTTGAAAGGGAGTGACCCCTCAGATTAAGAAGTTTAGAGACATGAGATATCTTGACTTTAGCAAGGCTTTTGGCACTGCCTTTTGATATCCTATGAGGAAATATGAAACATATGGCCTATAATAAATTACTACAAGATATGGGTAAAACTGATCTAAGAAAGTACTTAAAGATAATCATCAGTTATTCAAGGCAAACTAGGAAGCTATCCCGGAGGAGGATGAAGAGTACATGTATGAAAATAGTTTTGTGGAGACCAACGTGATATGTAAACAACAAAGAATTTTGACAATGGGTAAAATGCTGAAGCATTTTGTGTCATCACTTTCTAGATTAGATATTCTGCTTAGGAAATGCTGCAATAGTTTCATTAACATTTTCTGAAATCACTTTCACATTTGAAAAATTAGTATAAATATATCTTAAAAGATTATAAACAATTGAAGAATCTAAACCAAAGCAAATTATGTCAGCCTGCATTTCTATCATCTAAACAAAAATAATTTCTCCCGTACTTTAAAACATAAATAAGTTGGAGAGGATTCAAATGTTTTTATAACAAGGCTGATGATCAGTTAGTTTCATATTCCCAAGAAAAACAGAAGAAATAATCAGCTTAACTTTTAGTGAGCAAGAGCTGGATTACATAGTAACCAGCTCTTTGTAATTATACAGAGAGCAAAGCACCGGAACAAGACAGCTAAAAATGTCATTAGTGTTTTCTGAAAGATAGATCAGAAAACAAACAGCAAACGTGTATGCTCTGTCTGTGTCATTCTGCCTTTAAGTGAAAGCATGAATTAGATAACATCTTGATATCCTCTTTTCCAATCTTGTATCCCTACTTAGTCTTTAGCTTCCTTGACAGTGAATGCAGTGGTGTCAAAGGTCTGTGCTCTCCAGGGATATCAGGTTTAGAAGGTAGGCTTCATGATATTGAATCTACATCCTTTGGGTCAAGATCATCATTTGCATTTTAGTTACTAAAAAAAGCTATATAAATCTGGTGCAATATAAATGTTTAAAATTAATGAAGTCCTGTTAGTTACAGAGATGGAAGTGTCCAATATGGGTCTCTTGACAGGGTAGAAAGCAAAAAAAACCAAGCTCCTGAGAGACATTGTGTAGTTAGATGTTAAAAAAGTTTTTCTGGTGAAAAATGTTGACTTTCTCTCTGCACACTAGTAGTGTCTTCTGTAAATGTCCATAGCATAAACCAAAACATAACTGGGAACTTGATGTGGACCTGTTGGAGTGGGTCCACAGGAGGGCCACAAAGATGATCAGAGGGCTGGAGCACCTCTCCTATGAAGACAGGCTGAGAGAGTTGGGGTTGTTCAGCCTGGAGAGGAAAAGACTCCGGGGAGACCTTATAGCAGCCTTCCAGTATCTGAAGGGGCCTACAAGGAAGCTGGAGAGGGACTTTTTACAAGGGCTTGTAGTGGTAGGACGAGGGGGAATGGCTTCAAACTGAAAGAGGATAGATTTACAATAGATACTAGGAAGAATTTTTTCACAATGAGGGTGGTGAGGCACTGGAACAAATTGCCCAGGAAAGTTGTGGAGGCCCCGTCCCTGGAAGTGTTCAAGGCCAGGTTGGATGGGACTCTGAGCAACCTGGTCTAGTGAAAGGTGTTCCTGCCCAGGACAGGCAGGTTGGAACTAGATGATCTTCCCTCCCAACCTAAACCATTCTATGATTCTGTGGACTTCTATATACAGGATATCAGTTCATTAGAGCCAGAAGATATTTTTTGCCAAAGTAGTCTGTTTTGGTAAATCCAAAATGTTTCATGAAGGTGGAGACACACAGATAGCTGTGTCAGAACTAAAGAGAGAGAGAGAGAGAGATGAGTAAAAAGGAGACTAGCTTTGTAGCTATCACAGTATCACAGTATCACAGTATGCTAGGGATTGGAAGGGACCTCAAAAGATCATCTAGTCCAATCCCCCTGTCGGAGCAGGAACACCTAGATGAGGTTGCACAATTTAAAAGAATCAAGTTCGGATTGGCTTGGGGTGATGTGGAAAGAACAGAGATTTTTCGTAATCAGACTCAGGATGAGAACAATCAAGCTGCAGGGTAAGAGCTACAGTTAGAAGCATCAAACAGATTTAAAGTTTTGGGCATTTTTGGCCAACATTGAAACAAAATTTAGAACCTTTTAAAGGTTGCATAAATATAAATATTATATTTGTGATCAGTACTTTGTGGAAGTCTATACTTCTACGTAGAGGAAAAGCCCTCTTTCCTCCTTAGAAAAGAAAAATTGTCTACCATCATTGCTTGCTTTCAGTTGCCTCTGTCTAGTCCCATTTGTTGAATTCCGAAAAGTATTTGACTGAATGAGATCAAGAAGAAATTGGGGGGAGCCATATTATGTGTCTGAGTAACTTGGCAAAGAGTTTGCAGCTAATTGAGATATTTCACTGACTAAGATGCCCTGGCCTCTTGCCCAGTCATCGGACCCCTTGGAATAAGCAGTAAGATCATTAGTGTTCAGGTTTAATACCAGCTGACCTTTGAACTCCGCTTTTTCTGAGAGTAAAAAGAGTTGCCTGGTTCCTGTACCATGGGAGAGTGACACTTCAGTTCTGCTATTTTTCATTCTCTTGCCTTTTGCCATGCACTGCTTCTTTTTCTTTTTTTTTTTTTTTTTTTTCACAGATGACTGACTGACCTGTAAATGGCGATTAAATAATTTCTTTAACAACTTCAGTGGATTTCTGGGTTTACTTACTGCCTTCATGTAGGTACTGAAGGTATCCCAAACTTAACCCCCCTAAGATCTATTATCACTTTTTTTCTTTTCTTGGTCTTCGGTATCAGCTGGGGATATAAAATTCAACCTAATATGCATATACAAGTCATATGTGTGGATCTACATTCCACTGTCTATGGTTATATTCCTTTAGTCTTTTTTTCCCTGTATGTCTGCCAAGAATACTTTCCAGTATTTGGTTCTTCCTCCTTGTTAACTGTGATACTGTATGTACTGTTCAGAGATTCTCATCACAAGAGTATTAGAAAGCACTAAGAAAAACACCAACTTCAATACAGACAAAACTCTGAGCTGATTATTTTAGGTATTTTTTTTCCTTGCCCGACTGGTTTCATAACCAGGGTTTCTTCTTTGATGTCTCTTCCTGCTGGCTTAGAAAACCACACTCCTCCTTCACAATTAGATCTGAGCGGTGTAAAGAACAATGTTTTTTGTGTGCTTGTTCTTTTAATGTCCGCTGACATACAAATACCATCTTCCTCCTTCCATAAAGAATCCTGTGCTAAGGAATTCAACACACATTCTCTACAGTCTGAAGTAGAGACATAGGGTAGTTACTTTTCTTTAGCTTACAGCCAGACTTCATACTGTCCCTGCCTCGTGCAGTACTTCAGTCAGTAGAGCCTTCCTGGTTAGTTCGGGTTTAGAAACTTCAGTTGTCTCCAGAGCAACTTTCACAATCTCATTTTCTTTGGCAAATAGGGAATCCAGTTTTTTTTTTTTTTTTTTTTTTTTTTTTTGTCCAGCTCAATGACTCCTGAATTCTTGTTTCTGCATAATAGTTGAGATTCAATAGGACACTCAATTTGAGTTGGATTTGAGCCTTTATGGGTAATGTGGCTTCAGACACCCAGATCCTCTTCTCAGGGATTACTGGCCTTCCCATGGGATTATTACATAGACAAGGCAGGTAACACCGTTGTCGTCTTCTGACATGCTCATGTGAAGTGATAGTAACAATGGTATCTGTAGGAAGCCTTCTCTGGAAGATGATGTTGGATCAAGTCCTACAAGGGACGTGACAGAGGAGCACGTAGTTTATAGATACTCATCAAGCTTGGCTGCTGAGTTGCTAATCTCTGCCTGTCAACGCTGGAACTTTATTGGCATGTACAGGGGCAAAATCTCTAACCGTAATCTCTTGAGGAACATTAAAGTTAAACAGGGAAGTGACAAAAGTGGTTAAGAGCCACCTACATATACTTCTTTATGATCCATTTAATGTTATGACCCACCTGTTTTGCCTCTGGCCCTTGGTAGCTAAAGACAATATCAGACTACAGACTTCCAAGAAAGGGAATGGTTGCTTATAGGATTTGCAGATTACCTGATATGTGCCCTCAGAAAATTCATGGTTTATATCAAATTGGGGGAAATGTTCAATGTACAGGAGGGCAGGTCTGCACTTCAGAGAAACCTCAAACAGGACAGAGAAATGGGCTGACAGGAATCTCATGAAATTCAACAAAGGGAAGTGCAAAGTCCTGCAGCTGAGGAAGAATACCTCATACAACAGCACAGTCTGGGGCAGACAGACTGGAAAGCAGCTTTGCAGAAAAGGCCCTGAGGGTCCTAGTGGACAAGTTGACCATGAGCCAGCAATGTGTCCTCATGGCAAAGGCAGCCAAATGCAGCATCTTGGGCTGCATTAGGAAGACTATCACCAGCAAGTAAAGGAAAGTGTTTCTTCCCCTCTACCAAGCACTGGTAAAACACACCTATAGCTCTGGGTCCAGTTCTGGGATCCCCAGTACAAAAGTGACATGGGCGTACTGGAAAGAGTCCAGAGAAGGGCTTTAAAGATTTTTAAGGGACTGGATGGAGTGTCTGCTATTTGAAGAGACATTGAGAGAGATAGGGTTGTTTAGACTGGAGAAGAGGAGGTTCCAATGGATTTGATCAGTATGTATAAGTACTCGATGTGGTGTGGTAAAGAAGATGGAGAAACGTTCTTCTCAGTAGTGCCCAATGAAAGGTAAAGGGACAGTTGGCACAAATTAAAAGAAAAGAAAGTCCATTTAACCATAAGAAAAAACTTCATTATTATATAGATGATCAAACACTAGAACAAGTAGCCAAGAATGTTACAGCATCTCCATCCTTGGAGTTATTCAAACCCTGACTGGACATGGCCTGAGAAACCTGTTTTAGGCGACCTTGCAAGATATTGAGAAGAAAAAAGATCTCTATGAGTGTGGTCAGATATTTATTTGAATCGTTGTACAGTGAGGTTCTGGAATCTCCATCATTGCAAATATTCAAAAGCTGACTGGATAAGGTCCTGAGCAACCTCATCTAAGTGGCCCCTGCTTTCATTGAGGGATTCCATCAGGTGATTTCACAGGTCCCTTCCAATCAAAATTGTTCTATGATTCTGTGTTTTTATGATAGTAGATGACACAATGTGCATTGCTCTTTGCTCAGAAATTATTGTATGTGGGAAGCAAGATTTACTGTGAGGTCTTAATTCTTGGACTTATTCCTGTCTATTCTCCCTTTCCATATATCAGTCAACACGCTAATGCAAGACAGAGAGTGGTTCTGTCTTTGATTTTTGCATAACACATTTTTTCCCTTTTACAGTTCATGGTGATGTAGCTGGAAGCAGCTTCACTTTAGAATTAATTGTCCCTTGATAATTAGTTTTTTTACCTTGTAAGGTGGTGTTTCTGGCAGATTCCTCTTCTATATCTTTTCTTGGCTTTTATCAGTAGAAAATGTTAATATTGTGTACTAAAAGGATTCAAGTTGACTTGTTTAAACATGTAAAAGACTGAAGATTCATGGGAAGAACTTCATTTGTTCTATCTTTCATCAAGGAAAGAAATATCCATCATTTCCAATGTATCCGACACTGTGTTGTCTTGATAACCAGAATATACAAATTTTTGTGATCCAAAGGGTTACTAAAACACCACAGATTATACACCTACTGTATTCACTAGGAATGTAAAGGATGGTACCAAAGTTTCATAAATAAGCCACAGATGACTTAATATGTCTATATTTAAAGCTATATCACCCGCATTGTCAGTAAATACAGCTACATGTGTTCTACTGAAGATTAATAAAGAGTTTTGCACAGTAGCGGCACCAACAGGCATGGAATCACCGGCATTTCTCCTAGTGAAGACTGTCTTAACTTCCAAAATAGGGTGATGTTGTGCACATTTTTTACTGGGGACAATCCCTTGTATGTGCTGACTTCAACCAAAGGAAATTGTACAGAGGAAATGCTAGCAAGAAGAGCAGATTTGCGTCACAGAAGAATTTAGCATTTCATGTGCATGAGTGATATACCATTCTAATGCAGGGAAGCATTCCTGGGCACACTAAAACTTATTAGCGTAGATTGTTCCTGTTTTCTTGAGTTCACTAGCATCAGGACCAACCTGCTGTCCATCTATTCTCTTGCAGTAGCAGACACTAAAAAGAAGAGCATTTCGGTACCCTCTGCTTGACTTCCCTATTTGGAATAAACAGCCCAGATGAGCTCAGTGTCTGCCCCTCATTACCTCTACCTAGTGAAAAGCACCAAAAACTTGGATATATAAAGGATTATTTATTATCTTCATTTTTAGAATCAAAATTTAGTCACATAGGGAGTAACTACTGAAGAAAATGTCAGAAGTTTGAGCAGAGCCAAGAGATGACCTGGTATCTGCTGAGACTGAATGAAGATTGTCTGGGTTACAATAGATTAAGGTAGTACTGAGGGTGCAGAGTAGCCCAGTGGGGCAGACAGGAACTTACTAGTTTAGTGCCCGAACAAGGTACTGCTTTCATAACACAGCTCTTTTGTAGAGATACCAACTAGGAGAGATGACAACGCATAGTAGTCCCCAGCGCTCCTAGTTCCAGGAGAGCTTTGTTGCTCTGGAGTAATACTGCATAGCTTCAGAATGAAATAAAAATAAAAGTTGATAATACATAGGCATGTTAAATGATGTCGTTTGGGAGCCGGTAGGAAGGGGAAGATTGGTGTAGTAAGAGTTTGCCTGCTTATCTGTCTGGTGGCAGAGCAGCAAGTGCAGAACAAAGTATGGGCAAATAAAGAGGTCTCAGGTTCTGCTGAGTGATGGAGAAGGTGCAATTTCTGCATGAAGAAGAACTTTAGGCATGCTGGAGTCTTTCATTAAAACTGTAGAGTTGAATGTTTCAAAATACTTGAAAGCACTCACCTCAAAAGCAAAAGGTATCTCTTCTACTTCACCTGTTTCAAAGAGGGATTGGCCATTCTCTGCCTCTCTGACAGCAGAACCAGGATAAGAAGCACCTGGTTATACCACAGTGTAACATTTCCACTCCCTTCCAATGAAGCTGTTTCACCGTATAAAAATCAACTGCATCAGAGACAGGCTCCAAAATCCAACTTGCTTGAGCACAGGGTAGGAAGATGTAAGGACAAATAGGTTAGATTAGAGCACATGTCTAAATCTAGTGATGAGCATACGGAATACTAACAAACTCAGGCCCGATTAACTGGCATTTCCTGTCAAGAAATGTTCTGTCAGAACTGCCGCACTCACTCATTAAACTTCCATTGAAATCCGCTTAAAGTAAGTTTATGTTGTACAAAAAATGGAAATAAAGAATTTGTTAGGAAAGAGGACAAGTTTTCTGCTCCAGTTTGTCTTCTCTCTGCTGAGTCATGAAGAACTCCTGAGATCTTATTCTTTTCTAAACATCATGGAAAGGGCATTTGAAAAAAATAGGGTGCTTTGTTTTGTGAATCTTATTTAGCAAAGGTGACTAATTTCACATAGCTTTCAACCAGTTAGCAAGGAATGTGTACCTCCAGGCACTGGCTTTCTGGGATGGGATAGATCTGTACTACTTTCTAATGCTGAGGCTTAACTTTAAGGTTTGCCTAAACAATAAAATTACTGTTCTAAAGATCAGGAGGTAAAATCTCTATGGGACCGCATCAGCTCCATCACCTTCCACAACTCAAACCTGACATTTGAAAAAGGCATTTCTTAACCCTGAGATGTTAACGGTTGTAAAAAGAAACATTAATTATTGTGTTAATCTGTGCAGAAAAGTATTGATGAAAAACATGTTCTACTATCCAATACACTCTCCACTATTTAAACCATTTGTTTACATTTTGTGTCTGTCTGGACAATAAAACCAGTTTTCTCCCAATTCTATTTAGCGCTGACTTTTCACTTCCTGATTTTTACCAGGAACTCAACATTGTTATCTTTGGTTTCACTGCTCTGCATGAGATGTTTAAACAGAAAGCCACAATATTTTTATTGAAACTTTTTATAAAACCAGTAATGAAATGTCTTCTGCCCTCAGCATTTTTTTAAACCACCATGCTACAACATTTCCAGGTAAAACCCTAAGATGGCACCAATTGTTGACATGATGTTTATAGATGCCCTATTTATAGATGCACTCTATAATTTACTTTTTGAGGATGACTACAAAGTATACTGCCCAGTGTACTGATCAGTTGGAGTTTGGCCCTTAAATAATTCACTCGATTTCTTCCACTGTTAGAAGTTACTCCTTCATGTGAATTAAAGTAGTGGTATAAATGTAATAATTAAAGCTGATATTCACCTTCAAACCATATGGAAGTCATAAAAACAACTATTGCATACGTCATACTAAGAAGCAGATTTACTATAATTCCAAATAACTGTTTCTGTTCGGCTTTCATCCACATAGAACAATAAATACAAAGTAAGTGACCGAGAGTAGAGTATAGTTCATCAGTTCTGCATAATTTACCTGTAAATTCTTTGGTCCCACATGGGAAATATATTTTTGTATCACAGAGTTGCCAGGGCGAATTGAGGAATGAAGCCCCCTTCCCGCAGTGAATAATCTAATTTTCTGTTGTCCAGTCAGAGAACAAGCCATTCAACAATTGAACTGTCTGGTCTGATTTTAAAGATTAGAAAGAAAGTATTCCACTCTGCTCCAACTACATGTTGACTGTGTGTTGCAAGATGAACATATACACTTTTGGCATTTAAAATTTTTCCACTGATGGATGACTTTTTCCCAATGGCATCTTAGCTATTGCAATTTTAAAATCTTTGTTTGCACTGAACTTTATTCATGCTCAGTCTAACAAATCAGATGAGCATTCTGTGCAGGATACATAATTTTTTCTGATCTTGTATAATGTGCTTGCAGGAAATGCCCCGTTAGCAAACAATAAAAGAAAGATGTTTGGCTGAATAAGGAACAATGGGAAGACTGTGGGAAATAATTAGGAAAATTCTATCGGAGTTGTAGGAGAGCTTATAACATGACTACGAGGAATAGAATTAATTGGGAGTTTTAACCTGCTATGCTTTTCTTCTGAAAGACAGATGCTCCCAAAGGAGCAAAGATCTGTGTACATCAGTAACACTGGCTTTGTTAGAGGTGCTCTAATCAACATAATTGGATAAACTACTCCAACCTCTAAACCTCTAGTTGCTACTTCATATTCAGAATTTGATAGTAGTATCTTCTTGTCCCTTTTTTCAGTGTTTATCAGAAATACCTTCTACCACAAAGCAATCTGTTCATTCTCAGGTGCCAAAGCTAACAATTAATTTGGGAAGCAAGCTGATATGAATCAAAGAGATGCAAGGTCCCCTTTATTAGGAATGAGTTTCAAAAATATGCACTCCCTTATTTTAAGACGTTTATCAATATAAAGTGAACTGAGCAAATGGCTAAATAAGAGTGTAACTGAGTCTTGTTATATTAGGATCGTATTGCCTGATTCTGAGTCTTTTGTAGCCTTCAAAAAAAAAAAAGTTATGTTGATCTGTATCATTAACTACCTTCATAAATATATATTAACTTAGTATTATTTTAAATAGTGTTATTATTAGATTTAATTTTCTTGAGATAAAAATGCTGCCTTTGGAGACTGATCCAGAAGTCACTGATTCTAATGCAAAGACTCTCATTGACTTCCAACAGGGAGAGACACCAGAATGGTGAAGTTATTCTGTCCATCTTTTCTGTTGTTCCAGCAAATTAGAAAAGCTGAACTAGTTCTGGAGTTCGAGGTAAACTGCACGCAGCTCTATTACTTTTGAAGAGTTTATAAGCAATTTAAAATGACAACCAACTTTATCCACAAGGACCAGTAAGCAAAAGATGGTCAGAGCAGAAAACTCTATTCTTTAAACTTCTTTTCTTCTTGTAAAGCTATACCAGTTATCCCCTTGCATGGCAGCGGTAAAAGCATGAGGCATTACATTCAGCTCTATGTTACACATTGTCATGTGTTATTGAGCTTGTAGTTTAGTTGTTACGATACTAGAGTGTTGTTGCATATCTTGGATCTCTGTGCTGAGTCCTGAATCAGGACACAGGCAGTGAAAACGTAAAAGCCCGGTTTCCCACGCTCTGCATAAGCTATTGTTATAAAAACAATTAGCTGGCATGACTAATATCTGGAATAAAATAAGTTGGATTCTTTGAGCACCTGCAGAGATATGAGGAGAAAGGAGATCTGTTGAATTTTTTCTTGTCGAAAAGGTCCATGGAATCCTTCTAGTTCTGATTGTTATCCCAATCATGCAAATGGTTTTGTCTAACCAGGAGATGAGTTGCCTTCCCGCAGTGCACATATTGCATTTTAGTGATCCTCAAACAGAAAAAAAAGCTTGATCAATTCACATTTCAAAAAGATTATTTGTTTAGATATCTAGCAGGCAAGAATAGATAATTAGTGCTATTAAATCTAATATACCATGGTACGTGATATAGTTGAGGTAGTCTAGGGCTTAGTCATAACAGCTTCCAGCTCACCGCTAGCAAATGTGAATGTCAATTCATTGTATACACTTATTCGAGAATAAGTTTTCATACTACCTTATCACGTTGGCATGATCCTCTTTCCACTCGTCATTGCATGGCTTCCCATTATTCCATGCCCAGATTCAAGTGATGCATGCTATAATTATGTGATGCTGTATCATCATTTATCACCCGGGGCACAAACAAACAGTAAAATCTTTCACTGAGAATGCAATTAGTGAGTAAAGCTAACTGAGCACTTTCCACAGTGGTTTGCAGGTCTGATAAGAACGTCACACAATAGCAATTTAGGCTACTTGGCGGTGCAGGATAGAGTTACTGGGAGCAAGGAACTATTTTGATTTTGCATGAGGAAGTTTCCTGTGTTATAATAGGTAGCTATACCGTATAATTAATAAGATAAACCTATGAAATATAATAGTTACTAGAGAAAAGGTCTCTCTCTCCTAATGGAGTTGCCTATGAAGTATATAGTGGAGAGAAACATTCAACATGGTTTCTGCTGACCCACAGCAGGGCTCTTCTGCAATCTATAAAAACACCATCTGCTTAGAGCGGGGGAACCATGTGCAGCTCACTAAGATATAAACTTCTAACCAGGGTGTTCAAAGCTGTGTTTAGCCACACAACTCCCCATTAACGTTAATCGGAAGTGTGTGGTTTTCATACACCCCTTTGAAAATTATATCCCATGAAGTACTTTGAAACAATATATCCCCACAAGCATTGACTCAGAAACAAGTACTTCTGAAGGAAAACGGCAGTTGCCATAATTCTGAATTACTGCAGCTTAAAAATGTGGACTTTTTTCCCCAAAGATCTATGGGGCGCATGGTTTAGAAAAGAGCAACGTTTTTCAATTTTAGAAACAATGTTAATGGGATTTTTACTGTTTTAACAACTATTTAAGAACCATTTTTTCTGCGTAAGTTAATAACAAACCATATTATTGGAACAGGACTGAATTATTAAAAAATGTATTTTCATTACTTAGAATTAATGACATTACTCCTTTTAATTGTAACTGGACAGTTTTTGTTTTCTGGAAGCAGTAGTAGAGATGCTCATTTATTTACATGGTGTGTATGTATGAAGCATGTTTATACACGTGTTCTAAAAAAGATGTTTCCTTCTCACTATTCTGAAATTTCTTTGACTTCTTTCTCCATTAGAAAATAAAATAAATGTAAAAAAACCAGCCCACCTATGTAGTGAGAGACCAGCAGCAATATTTTGTAGTTCGGGTAAATAATTCTTTCGCGTTAACTGTGACTGTGTAATGGCTGAAAAATTGAATTTCAAGCTTCATATAGTTGCTAGGACTGACTAATATGGATTTACACGGAGAACAAAAGGGAATGTAGCTGTTCTTATTGCATGCCTTGTTCATATTCACACATCAGGAGGGCAGCCCTGCAAATTCATGTTCCCTCTCTGTATCAGATCTGGTTCACTCTGTTCAAAATTGATGGTGCTTGCATTCTAAAGCACTACAAGAGCTGAGTGCTTTACCAAAATTTTGCTGTCCTCTGCCCATAGATAAATGCCACTCAGAGGGAGACATCCATACAAATCAAATGTGGAGAATAATAAATTAAAAACAGGGATAAAAAAGGTTAATTCCTCATTTAAGTTAATCGACTTAATTTCTCCAACTCCGCTTCAAGTATTATCTAAGGCCAAAAGTAACATCTGTAACCTATCCCTTAACTGCCTTGTTCCTAGTGCATCTTGCACCTGCTTGGGTTAAATGAAACAAAATGTTATCTGTTCTCTGTGAAAACATTGAGGATGTAAATAAAACTGTTTTATTCCATTATTTTGTTTGCTCCATTCCCCCTCCACCACCTTGGGATAGGCAGGCATGAAAATTAGATGTGAAATAGGGCCCTAAAGTTAAGAGCTTTGTATTTCCAGTTTCAGCTCAAAACATTTTAGATCAAGTCTATTCTTACCTGTCACTCTTCAAACTATTTCAACAAGAGTAACCAATATTCTGAAAATGCCCTGGGAAACACCTCCCAGTTTTACAGGTAGATTTTATTACAATAATAACCAACAGAACAGTGGTTTTTTTTCCTGGTGTAAGGAGGGAATATGAAAAGTTCTTGCCCGTGACAGGAATCTTCAGCATGATGACTTCATTTGAAATTCTTCTGTTAAGGTTCCACTTATCTGAATGAATCCAATGAAACAGGTCTGCTTGCTTTCTTTCAAACACACAAATAGCACGAGTACATCTGTTTTGCCAGATCACTGGCAGCTCATGAAAAAAAAACAGCACCTTGCTCAGCTTTTATCCAAACGAAGTGAAATATTTCATCTAAAGAGAAAGAGCTTCCCTGACCTTGTCCCTTGCAATTTTGCTTGTTATTTTTATTCACTCCTAATTTTAAAAGGGTGGAAAGAAAATCATCTGGGTTTAGCACAAACAACGGGGAAAATCAGAGGAAAGATGGATATCAAAACCCAACATCCTATCTACGAATGTGGAAGGCATCTCCATTTCCCAAAATACAGTCCGTTAACCCCCAGACGGGGTTAACAATCAAGAGGCTATAGAGTAGTTTGAAAGATGATAAGACAGTGAGCGCTTCCTTGGATTATTTTATGCCCCTGAAGTGGGGTTAGAAGTGCAACGACGGGAGAAGAGGAGGGGATCAATGCGTGGCAATGGTTCTGTTGCGCACCTCAGAGTTTGTTGCTATTGGACAGAGGGCAGTGAAGCCTGTTGCAAATTGGTTGACTGTGATAGGATGCCAATGTGATGCAATGCAAGATGCTGAAGATATAAACAAGAAGCATGTAACTGCAAGGTGGTTGCCAAGAAAGCATTTACCCTGCTATGCTATTATCATTATTGTTTAACACATTTGCACTTGGATTTTCTTCAAAGCCTAATAAAAATTATAAATGGAAAAGAAGGATACATCTGCCTTCATGTGCAATCCTTTAATGGGAAATTGTATCTGGCCTGTCTTCTGCATAAAACATTAATATCACATATTGCCTCTGGATTACAAAGCTAGTTTATTTGTGGCACTAAGTTTCAATATTGTGCACCGGGGAGAAAATGAGGAAATCTCATTTAAGTTTTATAAATTGAGGAGAAATAATGTCTTTTTGCTTTCTTTTAAAGTAGATTGCCTTGAGGTTTTAGAAGTCTTCTCCAGTAGAAGCCAAATTACCTAATAATTTTCATCACTGCAACTCTGTTGACTTTAAGGGAATTGTTCTGGGTGTACATGTAAATAAGTGAGATCAGAATCAGGTCCACTGATTATACTTTGAGCTATTGTTGTTTCAAAATAATATGCCCTTTGGTAATTAACCTAAGACAAAATAATTTTCTCTGTGTGAGACCGCCCCTTTCCCAAAGCTTGCACTCAAGACAGGAGTAGGGGATAAGGAGAGAAAGAGGTGTTTCACATCACTGTGGTCCTTGCTTTTTTTTTTTTTGGCAGCTATAGAAATGACAAAGGACCTCTAGACACTCAAACAAGTGTGAACAGCTTCCAGGAAACTCTTCTTAATTCTTCTTTTTCTTATGGCTCTCTTTCTTCTAAGCATAACTTTAAATATATATATATATATAGTTAAGCATCAAATTATCAAATTGTTGCAGTAATAGAGGTAGTAAAGATATCGAATGAATTCAGAGTGGATACTTACAGAATGAAGTGGAAAATATAAACTTCACTTATCAGTTTCCATTGTCACCTGAAATTGCAAGTTCTTCATATTTTAGACTGATTTCTTTGTAGTGAACTGATTTGTATGATAGATATAAGAAAAAATCTGCAGAACGTTTCAACTGATCTTCAAAAGATTAGAACCTTATTATGGAAATGTGATAGGGATGGAATTTTAAGAGGATAAAGCAATAAGGGTCTGCAGAACTGAAATGGGTTTCTGCAGAAGTCATTCTGAAAACAGACAGAGTATAAAATAATGATCTATAGCTACTGGGTTTCATTAGCCTTTTACAGGACTTTTCCATAATGACAGTCACTCTCTAAGACAGAGTACAACATAAAAGGCGATCTGATCTCTTGTCATTGTCAGATTTTCAAACCAGAGCGACTGAATCAGCTCTCCCTTTTTTCTTTCTCTGTGTTGCAACAAGAGAAAGGGAAAAAAGAAAACAACGTGTTTTCACCCAGCACTCCATAGCCAACATTGCTGACTCATTTGCGAGTAATATCTGATCAAATCCTGAGCCGTAGTCGGACTGGCGCTATGTCTCCAGCTGGCCTTCACAACTCAGCAATGGAGAGGACAGAAGAGTCAAAATAAGGTAACAGTCAACCAACCAGAAAAAAAATTAATATGAAAACAGAACGGCAAGTATCTAAAAATAATGCTGGAGTAGTGGGAGAAACACATAGCTTCCGTAAAACTACAGAAACTACCTGGTTTGTCAATCTAGAATGGATCCTACCATATCCCTGGCAGCTGCGGTTAACAGAAATGCTGTAGTTACATTAACAGTATATCTCAGTGTAACCAGGGGTGAATCAACCTGGCTGAGAGAAAGCTGCTTCCACCAAACTCTAGCAGAACATCAGTAACCCCATGGGAGCAAGCAGTGCTTGAGTGTGAACTCTTGGCTCAGTTGGCAACAATGGTAAAAAGGAACAGCGAGGCCAGTGCTTGACCTCACGGACTAAAGTTTTTTTATGTTAATTGGAGCTTTACCACTGATTTAATCCAGCTTTGGACACCAGCTCAGCATATAATTTTAAAAGAACCAAGTCTTTCGGACAGACCTCACACGCATAAAACTGATTATCTAGCAATAGTCTTTCCCACCTTCTAGGAAACAGAAATAACTGTATTTTCAGCTAATTGCTGATAAATAAGAGATGAAAAGTACATTTCAATATAGCAGAATACGTTTTTTTTCTGTTTTTTCTTTTTCTATTTACCATCTACAAGCCAGATTACAATTTAAAAACTATGAACTGACCTGAAGAAAGTCTGTTTGAATTCAGAAAAGCAAAACATCAGAAACTTTCACTAACACAGTTTCTCTGTTGCAGAGCCAGCAAACATGACAAAGATTTTGAAATTATTGATAATGCAGCAAATTAGTTATGTCTGTCTACGAGGCCAGTCACGTTTTCAGAAATGCTAGTATTAAAAGAGCAGGGAATTATGTTTATGTTACAATGGTATAGCTTCTGATGCTAAGAAACACATATAACATTTTTATGATCCATTCCACATCACGGACCTATCCATACCAGTAAATTAAAAAGTGCCAGGGCACTGGAACAGGAGCTGAAAGCCAATTGTCTACACTACGTTGAATGGTTGAACGGTCCTTGGCCTACTTTTTGCCTGGACCAACTAGTGCTCTCCCTAAAAATTCCCAGAGCAGGTTTAGAAGGTGTCATACATGTTGATTTACAACGAATTCTGATCCCACATATCCTTCTGTGTGACAGGAAAGGGGATATGAAGCACATCTCAGTGCACAGTCATACTGGACAACCAATTGCATGTTGAGTTGAAAGAAAATCACAAGATGTAACCAACGCTTCAGCCAGGCAGGCAATGTCTTCAACCTCAACCAGTGACAGTGAGAAACACAGATACTTCACAATCATGACCTGCTTTGCCTTATTTTTTTATTTTTTTTTTTTTGGTTTGCTATGAATTAGGAGTATCTGATAGTAATTATCAATGTTTTAAAAAACTAGTCTCTCTTAGGTACACAAGTCCCAGAAAACTACCCAGTCTGTCTTCAGTATAATTTGGTCATTATCCAGGTTTCCTATGCTATAAAGATAATATTTTTATAACTTTCTTTGGGGTCATATAGCTGACATAACTTATTAGTTTGACAGACTGTTTTGTAGAATAAAGTGGATCTAATTGTGACTGGAACTCTTTGCATTTTTTGTATCTGACAGAGGGCAACATTTGTCACTAACCTGACCCTTATGCCAAGCAGGAGCAGCTGAGGCCCAGAGGGGTTAGACAGCAGTTCAGCAGCAGAGCCCGGAATAGACTCCAGGGCTATATTTCCAGTAGTAAATAAAAAAGCCTAAGGACCCCTTTCTGGCAATGAGACCAGATGCTACGGCTCATGTACAATAACAGCTTTTATACCCTACAGAACAGCCACATTCATGCTGCCTGTTGAGAACAGTCACTGAACTGTGCTAAACCCTCAGGTGTGTCCAGGCATTGCCTGGGAGGGTGTTGCTGGCCAAAGTGTGCCATGGGCCATGCTGGTGGCAGCAATCCATTGACTGTGGGACAGTAATCCCGCCTGTCCTGGTGGACAACAGGATGACCATGAGCCAGCCATGTGCCCTGGTGGCCAAGAAGGTGAATGGCACCCTGGGGTGCATCAAGAAGAGTGTGGCCAGTAGGTTGAGGGAGATCATCCTCCCCCTCCACTCTGCCCTGGTGAGGCCACATCTGGAGTATTGTGTCCAGTTCTGGGCTCCCCAGTTCAAGAAAGACAGGGATCTGCTGGAGAGGGTCCAGCAAAGGGCTACGAAGATGATTAGGGGATTAGAACATTTCTCCTATGACGAAAAGCTGAGGGACTTAGGTCTTTTTAGTCTAGAGGAAAGAAGATTGAGGGGGGATCTTATTAATGCTTATAAATACTTAAAGGGAGGGTGCCAGGGGGATGGGAACAGTCTTTTTTCAGTGGTGCCCAGTGATAGGACAAGAGGTAACGAGCACAAACTTGAACATAGGAAGTTCCATCTTAACATGAGGAGGAACCTCTTTACTTTGAGGGTGGCAGAGCACTGGAACAGGCTGCCCAAAGAGGTTGTGGAGTCTCCCACTCTGGAGACATTCAAAACCTGCCTGGACGCCGTCCTGTGCAACCTGCTGTAGGTGACCCTGCTCTGGCAGGGGGGTTGGACTAGATGATCTCCAGAGGTCCCTTCCAACTCTGACCATTCTGTGATTCTGTGATTCTGTAATCAGATCCACGCCTTGGAGAAGTTTTGTTTACTAGCAGAGGCAGAGACCGGTTGTCCAGTCTCCTGCTGTCTATTCTGACTACAAGAAATCTCAACTTTATCTAAATACTAAAGTGTGCTTGACTAGGTTCTTGCACAGGACTGAGTATGTCTGCCCCACAAAAAAAGTTTGTTAGAAAATTCCTACCTTCTCTTATATACTAATTCTTCACTGAGGATTTTTTTTTTTTCCCAAGAAACTGTAAATATATCTGACGATCAGAAAGCATGTTATTGAGACAGACAATAATGGGAAGTAGCTGGCATTTCATATACCCATGCAAAGGTTGGGGGAATGTTTTTTGACTCTAGACTCTCTATGATTTCTTTGCTGACAAATAAAAACTGGTTTATCATTTTCAATGGACAATGCTGTAAAAATAGCTCTGCAATTATTCAGGCTGTGGTCTCATTTGCATTGACTTAAATCTGATGTTTTCAAATAGCTTATTGTGTGATGCAAACAACATATGCAATTTATGCTAAATAGAGTTGGAAGAAACCTAGTTTTACTGCAAAAAGTGCAGAAATGAACATTTTAAAAGCTATCATATGTGTACAAAATTATTTATATCCCCAGGTAATGTGGCCTTTGGAAGCACCATGTATATGTGTATTTGGGACATTCAGAGTGCTTTTAAACTGATGTACTTTGAACTGCTTACTCATTTTTCATCATTAACAGGAATTATGTGGTTAACTCACCTCAGTACATACTGCACTAAATGATGGCCTCCAAATCCCTTCAGAGATGATAAATATATTTTAATCTTACATGAATAGAATATAGTTTTTTCTTTCAAAGAAGCATGTGTACATTGCTTGTAGAAAAAGAAGAGTAAAATGAAAATTAATCCCAAAGAATATATTTATATATAACCTTTCCTTGAAATTCTGACCATTAAATTTGGGTTGTTGCTGGAAAACTGAAATGACAAGCAAGGTTCTTTGGCAAAGGATCTGAAGTGGGAATAAGAAAGCTGAGGGCTTTGCAGTCAATGCACCATCGGCCTTTTTTATCTGTACCACATTGTCCACTGAAGGAGGCCATTGGTTTCATTTTGATTAAAAGCAGATGCTTAAGGCAGATGTTTAGAGTTCAAAAGAATAGAGCTCACGCTTATGAAATGCTTCCCTGTGAGGCATTCAGAGCTATGAAAACAGGTACAGAGTGTCCTCAAGTTCAAATTTCAGCTATTCTATGTAGCAGGGAGTAATAATAGAGCATTCACCTAATACAACACTTCCCTATAGGCAGAAACAGTTTTCTGGGGTTTGAGTCTGTTTGTATGGTACAGTCTGATTATATTTGCCTTCTTTTCAGTAACTGCTCAGAAAAGAACAAGTCTGCTCTGCGTTGTTAATACTGTACCTGGTTGTCCCCATAGCCCTGCAGTAGCCATGGGAGGAGGTGGGACGGGCAGGATGACAGACACTGCTGCGGGGCAGGAGAAGGGGAAAAGAGCTGGGTGATGTGACCTGGGGGCGTTTCTCCTAGCTCTGTTTGTGGTATTTAATGGTATGTACTGATTTTTTTAAAGTAACCACTCACCTATACGAAAAGAAGCTCACTATTTTACAGAGGAGTATAAGAGAATTAAGTTGTTAAAAGAAGGGGAGCAAAGCCTCAGTATCACGACCATGAGAACACACACAGCCCTGGCTGTCCCTGCCCACCCCTTTGGGGCTTCCCCCTGTTGCCCACAGCCCAGGACCCCGTTTCATCTCCTCAGGCCTCCCCCAATCCTGCCCACAACCCAGGACCCCAGGCCAGCCCCCTGGTACCATCAACCCCCTGGCACCATCAGCCCCTGTCCCAGCGATGCTGCAGCAGGACCACTCTCCAGCTCCCCGCAGCCCTGCCCTGCCCAGCCATGGGCCCTGGCCCTTGTCTTATCCTGGCCTTCCCCGGTGCACCCCAGCTGTCCTGCTCTTGGCTGGGCAGGTGGGGCCAGGCCCTGGTGGCCAGGCCCTGCTCTGTCAGCCCTGGGATCCCCTGGCCCCATCTCATGGTCCTAAGGAAGACACCGGTGTGTGCAGCACCCTGATGATCAGTTCAGGAGCACTGACTACATCTCTAGCAGTAAACTAAGTGACTTGGAGGCCACCAGGCAAAGTCTGGCCACTTCCATACTCTTAAACTAGAAGCAGGACGGGCATGTAAAAAATGCCCCTTGGGGAATGGTCGTTGGCCCCACTCTGCCTTCCAGACCTTCTCTGGAGAGGTTGGTCGTGGTCTTCCAGCTGCACAGGCATCACCAGCTTCAAAGACGAGGTCTTTCATCAGGCCTGCTTTTCAAAAAGCCTGAAGTTTTAGAGCTGTCATATTTCAGATCTTGTGGGCTTCAAAAGTAAATGACAGTTGCATGCCTGGATAGATTCCCTACTGGAAGAGCACTATGTTTGCTATTAACATGAACATTTGAAATGCTCCAAAGTCTTTGTAAGCAAACTTGTCTGGCATTACTTGACAATGCATGTGTTTTCCATTTGCAAATATATTTCTGAGTGTCCCACAGGGGTTATGAAGGATTCAGAGGAACAAATATTTCTTTTCCTACAATATTTTACCTCATTTTAGGACAAAAAAATTGTATAATGTGAGTGATTTTAGTTGTTTCCATAAATATAATTATATTGTACTTTATAAAACCTTTCATACTTTTTGGGAACAGTGTAATCTGTTATGTGTTATATTGAAAACATACAAGGAGGGTCCTCAGTGGACAAGTTGAACCAGAAATGCTTTTTGTTACCCTGTGTAGCTTATATGTGAGGAAGAGGAGGAAACCTGAAGGCAAGAGGAAAGTATACAGAGAGCTGCATATTCTCTGTATTTATCCAGCAACAGTGCAGAAGCTCAGAAACTTGCCATAGGTGCATAGTGCTGTACTGGGTTAGACAGTCAGGATTAATTTTCAAAGAGATTCCTGACAGTTCAGCTTCATAGATTTTCTGACTTGCCGTGAGCCTGTAGACCTCTACAAGGACCCTTTACAATTCAAACCTATCTCACTGGATAGTAATGTAGAGAAAATATACAGAAGGTGGACAAATTTAGGAACGCCATCAACAGGAGTAACAGGAAAGCTAAGACACCTCTGAATGAGACACAGACGGTGCATCAAAAGGTTAGAGAGAAAACCAGGGGAGAACGGAAACCCTGAAGTCAATGGATGGCAGGACTCCAGGTACATGAGAGAGAACAGAAAGCTCCATGAGACTGTTAATAAGTACTGGTCCTGAAAACTGCCATGGATAGGGGTCATGAAAAGGACTCTTCAAGAAATGTGTTGAGGGAAGAGCTGTGAATGAGAAATAGGTTGGTCAAGCCCAGCAAGAAACAGAGGGACGTACACCTATATCCAGGGTAGAAAGAGAGTATTTGATGATACTGGAAAAGAAGGTGAAAAGGCCTATATTGCTTGGGTTGACAGTTTCATGAGGGAGTTGTATAAGAGGACAAGAAAGTGATACAAATATTTCATTAAAAAAGATTTAGGAAGTCATGTGGGCATGACTGTTCTATGGCTGTGTTCATTTATTATCATTTAAAATTTGTACTCCAACAAAGGTCCATACCCCCTACTCCCAAAACATAGACGTTGCCAGAGTGAATTAATGTACTGTGCTCTTCAAGTAGTTTTCCTGTTTTTGAATTTGATTTATTGAAATTGACACAGATGTTAGACCCTGATCGTCTCACAAAACCGATCTATGTAGGCAATGGGCAAAAGGTAAGAGGCACAAAAACTTATAGGCAGTGAACCTGACCTAGTTTCTCCTTTTATTTTTTTTGTTACCCAATTTAGTCGTAAAAGAAATTTAGTCAGACGTGCAACATATGTGTACTCAAAGGCTGACAACAATGATATTTTGATAAGACATTCAAACCAAAATTTCACCACAGCAAGTATCTGGTTCAGGGGCACGTGATACATGAGAACCTGACTGTGATTCAGCTCAGATAAAGATGAGAGCAGGATGACAATTTGGAAGAAATTGATAACAGAGATGCTAGAAGTAGCCTCAGCCCTCTACTGACATAGCAAAGTCTTTCATAGCTAAAATTGTTCACAACTTAGAGCAGTACCCAGATGCTGTCTGATGACAATTCACACTAGCAGTTCAACCAGGTATTATCAATGCTGCTGACCGGCAAGCTGACTTTTCTTCTTAGATGATGCCACTGATCACCTCAAGATTAGGTTATTAGAATATATTTATTAAGAGGCTACCCTGTGAAACTCCTTGGGGTTGGCATTTGCATAAAAACTAATAACTTGCTCACAGGATAGTGTCTTGTCAGCAGATGTTTTGCAAGTGGCATCTAGACAAATTTTTCAGCCAAATGACGTTTTCTGCAACAGAATTTTGTCAGATATCGCTCTTAAAAATAATCCATGTGATGATAATTAATAACGATAAGGATACATGAATACAGTAGAAATGAGACATTTTGCCAGTAGCTTCTCTGTGAAAGCAGATTTTCTTCAACTTTATTACCTACAGAAATACAGTAAAGTAGTTTTTAATTTAAAAGATGGAAACAGCATAAGGATGAGTAACCACAGATTTTTAAAAATATGTAAGCAAACCGGGAAGGCAGCCAAATGTTTACAGAAGCAAGGGAGCATCTTTTGAAGATATTCTATCAGGAACTCAAACTGAATGTGTAATATATATCAAAAAGGACTTTAAAAGAATAACAAAAATGGAAACAAATTGGTAAACAGCAGAGAAGGGGCGGCTATGAAAAATTTATTCTTTAAAAAAGTCAATGCTCTATTAAAACTAAAAGGAAAATAGAAAATATGAACTTTGATGAATTAAATGCAAAAAAAAATATAATACAGGCCAAAACAGAGTCTTAGAATTAACTTGTTAAAAGCATAAAATTATTAATCAAAATGGATTAATTAGAAATCAAACATAACAGAAACTAGAAGCCTGACCAAGTCTGCAGGTTTAATAGATGGTCAAGATGTGAAAGGTTTACTCAGAAAAGGTGAGACTGCAAAAGCAGAGATAAATTAATTCATGACATTCCTGCTGACTATGAGGAACATGAGGAAGCTCCCATCCTGGAACTGTTATGTCTGGGGGATGAGTAAGAGGAGTCATCTCAAGCAGAAGCAGCAGCAGCAGAAGCTTAGAAAAATGTTCATTAAATGAAGAATGATTAGTCACAAGGCCAAGCTAACGGTCATCCAAGATCTTTAAACAGAGTGAAATACTACATTGCCAAGCTATTAATTGCATACAATCTATTGATTCAATCACCATCCATATAAAATAGAAAATGGTTTGTTCTTAAACAGGGATTCATATAGATTATAGCCCAGTAACCGTAACTTCTGTACTTGCAAAATTGGAAAAATCTGTCATAAAGATACACATGGTAGGCATATTGCTAAATTCACACACCAGGAAAGAGTTAACATCTTACTTGTAACTTGTTGCTTCAAAAGCTCTTTGTGTTCTTTGAGGAAGCAGAGGTATACACATGAGATCAGGTTAATACAGTGGACTTGTGTTTCCAGAAGATTCTCAGATGATTGCTCACCGAAGACCGTTAGAGAAATTAGGCTATCACAGGTTAAGAAAAAAGTAAGTCCTCTTATGTACATCGAGCCGTTGACCGCAACTCTCTGAGTGCGACCGTCCAGCCAGTTCTTTATCCACCAAGTGGTCCATTTGTCAAATCCATGTCTCTTCAATTTAGAGACCAGGATATTGTGTGGGACAGTGTCAAATGCTTTGCACAAGTCCAAGTAGATGACATCAGTTGATCTTCCCTTGTCCACTGCTGCTGTAACCCCTTCGTAGAAGGCCACCAAATTTGTCAGGCATGACTTGCCCTTGGTGAAGCCATGCTGGCTGTCACCAATCACCTCCTTGTTTTCCATGTGCCTCAGCAGAGTTTCCAGGAGGATCTGCTCCATGATTGCCAGGAGGATCTGCTCCATGATTGTCAGTCTCACCTCTGTAGGTGAGACTGACTGGCCTGTAGTTCCCTGGGTCTTCCTTGTTTCCCTTTTTGAAAATTGGCGTTATGTTTCCCCTTTTCCAGTGAGCAGGAACCTCGCCAGACCGCCACGACTTCTGAAATATGATGGCTAGTGGCTTGGTGTCTTGATCTGCCAGTTCCCTCGGGACCCATGGATGTATCTCATCAGGTCCCATGGACTTGTGCACCTTCAGGTTCCTCAGGTGGTCTCGCACTTGATCTTCACCTACAGTGGGCGGTTCTCCATTTTCCCAATCCTCGCCTTTGCGTTCTGCGTCATGGGCAGTGCAGCTGCGGTCCTTGCCCGTGAAGACTGAGGCAAAGAAGTCATTGAGTACCTCAGCTCTGTCTCTGTCCCGGGTAAACAGTTCTTGCGTTTCCTTCTGGAGAGGGCCCACAGTTTCCCTAGTCTTTCTTTTCTCGCTGACATACTTTAAGACTTTTGTTTGTCTTAATGTCCCTGGCCAGATTTAGTTCTATCTGGGCTTTAGCTTGTCTAACCCGATCCCTGGCTGCTCGAACGATTCCTCTGTATTTGTCCCAGGCTACCTGCCCCTGTTTCCACTCCCTATAGGCGTCCTTTTTCCTTTTGGTCATGTCTAGGAGCTCCTTGATCATCCATACAGGCCTCCTGGCTTTTCTGCCTGCCTTCCTCTTTGTAGGGATGCATATGTTCTTATGTAGCCTAGTGGGACAGTTTTCTCCCCTTGATTGGCTAGCAGCCCATTTACATGGATAGTAATTCCCACACTAATGATAGAATAATTAAGAGAAAGGCTTGTTTCTAATTTCAGATACATTCATTTTAAAAATGGAAACTGTCCTTTGGTCTTACACATTGCTAGGCTTTATACTGTAAATCCCTCTCAAATAGTTCTTTTTATTTCTCTATAGTTCCCTCACCTCTTCTTCAAATAAAAATAAGTAAAAAATCTTCTAAGCTAACAATTTGCTCAGCTAAGATTGTTAGGAGAATTTTTTTGACATTTCTGCAGCAAGAATCAGAACTATATAAAAGCCACAGAATTGACAGGAGGGATCTAAGATGTGAGCAGAAGGTGTAAATTAAATGAGCTAGCGAATATGAAGTGGGCTCAATAAAAGGATCTCACAGAATATCATATTCTATGGCCATGGCTTTTTACTTTTGGAGGTAAAGGTAAGTAACGTAAAAGCAAGCATAGTTTAGATCTCTGGCCCTGAACTCATCCTGCTGTTACTGAACATAGGAAAATTTTGACAGCTCAGTGAAAATCACAGCTCCCATTCCATAGTCTGAATTTCTGTGATGTGACACCAAGAGGCAAAGGCTGTTGGAAAAGGTCATAAGAATGGCACCAAGCAATCTTTGTACCCTCTAATCATAAGATATCACAGAAAAAAAAAAAAAAGCAGTCTGTAGTCTAAAATGATGCAGCCAGAAAATGGTCCGGCACCCCAGCTCCTTCATCTGAAGTTCAAATACTTCATCTCAAATACTTCAGGTACCAAGACTTTTCTCATACCATCAGTATGACTGTAAACTAAACTGTTGAGAAAGTCTGGTGAGAAAGACAACAAAAGAGGACTTGAAGTGTGAAAAATACTTTTGTCATCAACAGATACTCAGGGAATTGTGAGAATAAGCATCAGGATTTCCTGTCAACTGTGAAATATTGTGATTTATCTAGGGCTGTGCACATCTAAGGTAATTCCAGGTGTACTTTTTAAGGGAAGATTTCTCTGAAAGTAAAAAGCATCAGAATGGCAGGATTACAAAAGATGATCTGCATACTATTGCGTATTATCATCTGTAAGGAGTCACGCAGAAAATAGCTGCACCTGGCACAATGGAATCTTTTTATTTTACTATTACTAAAAGTTGAACTTGCAAATTGTGGGTTAAAACTGAGAACAAGTGGACCGTGCCTTAATTTATAGCTTTTAATTTCCTGCCAGGTAAGTTCATTACCAGGTCCCTGTGGATAAATGTGTTGTTTAACACTTCATCTAGCACCCTCCATGAGGCTTTGTGAAGCTGCAGACCTGGGATCATACTGTCTGTGTGCTTTGCCTTGTTCACAGTGGGAGCAAGCATCATCCTCATGACAGCAACTCCAGCTTCTCTAGTGTGTGTTAATTACATTTCCTCTTGATCATTGGGTGGGAAGAATCTGTGTGCTTGTAGGTTTTATTACTTGGTCTGGCCTATCAGCACATTCTTGATGAATTAAGCCTTTGGGTTAGATAGAAAGAAAAGGCTAAAGAAAGCATGAGTTAGGAAAAGCAAACAAATTCATTTCTTTGCCGCTTCATGTAGACTTTGAGTTTGGAGGCAGTGGGCATTGCCTTACATTCTTCCCCAGATTTACCACGCATTTTTCACATCCTCATGTGAGATCGGTGCCATGGGCCTCCAGGTCTTCTGAATGTTTGCTCTGGGGACTGAGCCTGTTTGTCTTGACCAGTACTGCCATTTGACACACAGATCTCAGTCTGAGATAAGATGTCAGTTTCTAAAGATGATACAGAGAGGACATTCTTCATTAATATTTTCTTTTCTGTGAGAAAAGATGGGATACTTTGTTTTCCTAATAACAGAAAAAATGTATTTACAGTTAATACCCTTTGTTTACTGTCCTTCAAGCTGACTCCAGGGCTGTTCTTGATAGGCTTTTTGACTTCTCCTGACCCCCCAATGAGTTTTCATACTTATTTTGTCCAGCGTCATTCCTTTGTCCTTGGCTCTACCAAGTCGCCTAAAGCCCTCTGGCAGGGAGGCAGGCTAGTTCTGCATGATTTACATTCCATTTTGCAAACCAGGGCCAGATATTTGGAGGGAAGAATGTCATCAATTGCATAAAACAGGCCATTAGACCTGAGTGGGAAGCCATGCAGTCAAGGATAGATGAGTTTTACACTATTTTGGGCAATACAAATTTCACTCCCTTTTTGTATAGACCTATAAATATCTAAGCTTTACCAGGAACCATTGTGGGCTAGGGTTGTTGTTTGTAGGTAATCTTATTATTACAATTTAAGCTTTTATTACATCTGTTCAACACGGGGATAAAAGCACAGGAACTGCCAGAGCAGATGAGACCAGTGATCCTTCCAGTTGAGTCTTCTTCCCCTGAGAACAGTTGCTGTAAAAACCTAGTAAGTAGCAAAGGTTGATGTACAGGAGCATAGTAGAAATCTTGCTTACCTGTCAGTCAATCTGGAGTACTTTTTAAATCCTCCACTGCAATGGTGTTGACTACTTGACCTACCATTTTCAAGAATGATTTAGAAAAATTTCCTACCAACGAAAAAGAAAATCCCAGAAAACTCCATGCCGCTCTTCTGAATGAGACTGAACTTATGTTCAGAGGACATGTAACAAAATAACTGCTAGTAGTTCATGACAAGCCACAGCACTCTGGCAAATAGGGAGAAATTCAGATGCCAGAACACATGCATTTGATGGCATTTTTTTGAGGCCCTACGTTACTTGGCACAGGTATGACACATGATCTTATGGGAGACCTGTATCTTTTTGGAGCAGCTGTTGGAGATTAAACAGGATGTCCTCGGGCACTAAAAGGTCATTTGTCACCTACATTTAGGTAGCTGTACATCTCTTTTGTTCTTAGAGGCACATTATTGGGTTAGATGAGTTAGTATCCCTGTTCTTATATTAAATGTCATGTGGGGTAGGCATCAAAGACACCATGCCTCCTTCCACTGTGAATCTGCTCTTGTAAGAAACTGGCCATGGGGTTGGCACTGCAAAGGCATTCAGTCCCCTCTCTAGCAGAGCACTTAAGCACTTGCTTAATCATAAACACAGAAGGTCACAAACCTCTAGGTCTCAGGCTCACAGACTGGTAATTAAGCTTGATTTTAAGCATTCGCTTAAGTGCTCTGCTGAATTAATAGCGTCCTTCATTTCACATGTTCAAGTCCACTGTCTGTAAAAATTGATCTTTTTAGACTCATAAAAGGACACATTTCAATTTTCTATGTGAGTCTTCAGAAATCATAACTTAGTTATGAGAAAACATTCTATGAGAAGATTATATAGTCAATGGAAATTTTAGTGCGGAGAGCATTAAACATTTGTGTTTTCAGTGGAAAAACAGTGAGACTCAGCAGTTATGCCTTGATCTCGAGTTTTGAGGTCAAGCCTGGTCATGAATAATCTTTTAGTGGTCTTTAGATCAAATCAAGGTCAGTTTAACATTCCTGTCAAATTGAACATCACAAAAACAAAACTTTTAGAGGGAAGGGTGTAAATCCACAAAGGATGAAACCAAGGAAAATGTTTGCAATGACCTTTGCAGAAGTGAAGCTGTCCAGCATTGGGAACAGTTCTGCATGTTCAGCTATCATCACAGCAAGTCATCAGAAAAATAAATGGCTGCCAATAATAAAGCACTGATTTTCATCTACTTATTGTCTAGAGTTGTAGATTTGCGTATTTTTAAAGGTTCAGATTATTTTACTTGAAAGCAGGCTAAATTAATAATTTTGAAGTTGAGCAAACTCATTTTTGACTGTTCTAATAGAATTTATCTTTGAGAATACCCCTTGAACTGACAGTTTTCTCATTGTAAAGGTAACATTCCTGTTCTCACATGAACATATACTTGAGTCCCTACTAAAGAACAAACAAGGAGGAGTTCTGGAAGGTGTGAAAACAGTGTCTAATGGACTCCACTGGGCAAAGGGACAGTTCTTCTAGAGACGACTGTTTATCATTTGGCTGTGGATTAAACAGATGCCCCAGGAAGTGTTTTTGCAATTAAGTTCATGTTACTCCATTGTATTTATATTTCAGGATAATGGCTGTCCACATTTGAATTCATGGAAATTAACATGTTCTGACCTTACTGTCTTGAGAATAAAGTCGTTTTCAGCAGGTATATAATAAAACAAATCAATGTTCTTTTTTTCCATCTTTATTTAAATAAGCCTTGTCAGGAAAGGATTGATAAGAAATAACCTATCTATGACTGTTTAAAAGTTAATGGAAAGTAAATTTCCCTCTGTAACACTACTAACGACTGAGAATGTAAAAGCAAAATGTTAATTTTAAAGCCATGGAGCCAATGTACATATGTAGTGATTTACGAGACTTAATTGTACCCATATCTATGTATAGGAGGAACAATCTACAACACATGTAGATACACAACCTATGATTTCTTTTTTATATTTTTAAATACATATAATTCTATTCTTGTATGTTTAAATACATAGTCACAGTATTGAAACTAATTTTTCCATTTGCCAAACTCCAAAAATACAGAACAAAGTGAACTATGGTGTTTGATTGCATATATCAATAATCACTCTGTATGTCATAAGATATCCAAACATTTCATTATTTAAAATCTAAATAGCTGCAGTGGCTGGAAATGCATTCATTCTTACTGAGAGCTAAGCCCCTACAATTTCAAAAATCAAGCAATTTCTAAGTAACTTGAGTACCTCACAAAGCATTTAAAACGTCTTAGCACCGTATTTTCACTATGGAATAATTAAAGGTGGTCAAATTGGCATTTATCAAATTTATGCCACAAAAAATCTCTCTCTTTACATATGCAGAATTATGTCAAATATTAATATCAGGAATAGCATTTGGGGGCAGAAATAGCTTAAGTGCAACAAGAATGAGAGGGTCAGACCACAGTCTCAGCTTTATGTTTTGACAAGCAGTCAAAACATCCAGTTGACCAGTTGACCAGTTTTGAGGATCATGGGTATAGTATGAAATGTAACGGATATAAGTTTATTGGTTATTTCAGATACTTTGAAGAAGAAATTATTTCACATATATTAGATTCCTTTAATAAATAGATGATACACTTCTAAAATGTCACCTGTGGTCCCAAGTTTCATCCTTTTAAATAATTTTTCACATCTTCTGTGACCCTGATATCATGGTAGAACCAGGTGTCATCTTGAATACAGTAGGTAGAAGGAAGTGTGCTGTTCATGGAGGAAAAATCCTGTGTTCATCTCTGCAAATGATTAGCATTTGAGTTCAACAAGGTTTTTTGCATGATGATAAAGACTTGTCCATGAACATGGAATTGTTGGCTGAGAGCCTGTGTTCTTAATTCTTGTCATTAAGATTTCGCAATGACTTTGAGATATATACAAGGTTATTAGCACAGTTTGTGTTTGTTATCAGTATTTTTGCTCTAACAATTCTTTGTTTGCTCTGCAAAACTTAAAGGAAACACTTCTAGATTATTATTTACAGCCTGATGAAATTCTGAATATTCTTTCTGTCTCTGGAAAGTTAACATTGCCAATGGCAAAGGTGGTAGTTTTATTCATTACTTTACATTTCAAAAGATGATTATTTGTTCTTATCTTTGAACTGTGAGAGGTCTCTCCTCCCTCTTTGTCCTTGTTATGTTCTTGGAAAAAAAACACCCCCAAAACCTCATATCTTTTAGAAGTTTTTAAACCCTCATACCACTTGCCGGTTACATTATTGTAACTTAAGCTTTTAAAAGTAACTTTTATTAAAAAAAATGAATAAAAATTGAGGCATTCTGTTTACCTTAAACACAGCTGGCAGATTCTTCCCTTTCGACTTTGTTTAACCTCAGCTAACTGGCACTGTGGAATATGTCTGCCCCATAAAGGAATGCTTATTGAAATCAGATTACATCCAGTACAACTCTAATCAAAGCAAAAAAAACCTACATAGAATGATATGGCATCTGACTGGCAAAAACTTTACCTGCATTCTATTTAAAAAAATTGGTTAAGATTTTCCCACTGCAGAGCTCAAAAGGTGATGGGATCAAATTCATGAACCTAACTGAGAAAACAGAATCCAACATAAGAGCCTCAGAAAGACTAATTAAAACTTCCATGCTCTCTTAGAGTGAGCAGGGACATGACCTAAATGCTGCTAAACCCTGTAGGATTTTTTTCTGTGACATGAATGCTGAGTAGATCACATGCTTAAGTCCAAACTCTATAGACCTTGTATAATTTTCCAGGCATCAGTTCTGCACTATGTGTCCAAATAATTATGATAATCTATCAGATATCTGTAATGGATTGTTCTGTCTTAAAAAAGCCTGACAGGAATCTAAATTGTGTGTGTTTCTGGTGCTTTTATTTCCTACACACTCAAATAAAGATGGTACTTTAAAATCTTTTTTTTTTAAATATTGTTTTCAGGAGTCTAAAATTAGACACCCATGAAGTTTTCATAGCAGGAACACGCAAACAAGAATCACAAACAATTGTATCACCATAAAAAAGTCTCCCCACCCAAACCCCCTCCAAAGCCCAATTTAAGGCTCAGAACCTGTTCTGAAATACACAAATCACAATTTGTATTCACTTTTAAAGAAACTGCATGCCTATCTGCAAGGGTAGAAGCTGGATTGTTTTTTTTGTAACATAGAAAACAGGAAAAGATTATCCAGAACAACATAAATTGTGCCTAAAATAGACATAATAAACATATTTGGTATGTCTGACCCACTAGAAGTATCTGTTTATGTTTATAGACTCAATTGTCAAACGACAATCCAGGTGAAATTCTGGAGCCTGCTAAATCTGCCAATGTCCCAAAGTTTTCATATGTTATCTTTATATTTAACTTAAGTTTGTGTGTATGTGTGTGTGCATGCGTGTGTGCATGTGTATGCATGGGGATTAGCATTTATCCTGCTGCACGCATAGTCAAAGAATTGTTTTTGAACTTCTTAGAGGCACTGCTTTGTAAATGGTTAGTCACAAGAAGATGTTACGGGGATGCAAGAAAAGTATATTTTAAGGCAAATAACATTTTTTTCACCTTAGCATCAGCAAAAGCTGGATTTTGCTCACAGTTTATTTTTCAGGTGGCTTAAGAGGATGTTATTTCACTGAACGGTCTTTCTGGCAAGTAGATATGAGGAAAATGGAAGCTCTGCTGTTCAAGAGGGCAGCAACTGATTTGCAGAGGGCAGAACAATGGCTTTTGCCAGCTGCGTGCTTGGGCGTCCACAGGAGGGGACTAAGAACACCCAGGAGATAAAGTGAAGTGGCAGGACACAGCGTGCTTTTTTTCCAACCAATTCTTTCTACTACTAAATTTGGGCAGTTGTCTAAGGGAATAAAGCATAAAGGGCTGAAAGATTTATATAAGACTTCCTGAGGAATCAGAGGACTGGCACATTTACTTAATGTGAACAAAGGCAGTAATGTGAACCCTGCTCTCTTCACTCCCTGCTCTCATGCTATTAGATTCTTAAATTATATTTTCATTAAAAGTATGTATATATCATTAAGAACTGAGCCTTAAGCAAATCCAGCAATGGGCTAAACTGAAAATCAACAGTTTCCAGAAACATCTAATGGAAAGTATAACACTCTACAAAGTAAAATCTTCAGTCAAGGAGACGGGACGGGATATTTTCTCGGAGGTCTTCCTTGAAGAATTAGGACTGTGTTGAGAACGTGGGGCCTAAGTCATCTGATCCTTCTCATGCCATAATCTGGTAGTGAAAACAATCTCAGGGCCTCATGATAGGATTTAGCACGGATAAAAACTCAAGTCTACTGAAAATCCTTGAGTAAGTTCCTAGAAACAGGTTGCTATCATTAGGAGGGTTTGAACTTTTAAGAAAGTTTGGGTACCAGAGACAAAGACTCCTGTCACACTTGGAACATGCAAGTCATTAATTTTCCAAGACCCGTGAATAAAAAGCAAACATTTATTTTTACATTTTATTTTTAATTTATTTGCTTTGTTTTAGAAAAAGCAGCATTAGAAATATCCTGAAAAAAAATGAGTTAATAATGGGGAAACCATTGTCCTCTGCTTCTTATAGAGGAAAAGGGAGGATGATGAATGAAGCCTGCAGAATTAGGTAACAGTAGAAAGACAAAATGCAATGGAGGACCCTGGTGTCAGAGAGGAATTGTTGAGGCCAGAAAAGTGGGACCGAAAAGAAGACACGATAAATAGCTGGACTTTTGTCAACTGAGCTAAAGATGACCAGAAATTTTCTGACAAAGTATCTTGCCAAGGGGCATGTAGTTTTCTGTGGAGACACACATATAGTTTTGACAAGGATGGGGTTTCTGTTCAGAGACAGATGCCTGAGAAGATCTAATACACAGCTATTAAGATGTTCACTAGGATATAGCAAACAGCAGTTAAGGTTTTTGTTGTGGTGGATTTGGAGCAAGGATTTGACTCTCAGTCACTCATACTGAATGTTCTCAGGTGGCTGTGATGGGTGGGCTCTTTCATTAACCCCCCCGCTGTGGCTGTTCTGCTTTTCAGACTGGAACAGGGGCTTGAGCTTTGGTCTTTCACACCATAATGAGGGCTAGCATCTGTTGCTGGGGCTTTTGCACCTTGATTAAGTAAATATCTACTGGATGAGTGAGCGAGTGAGCAGGCAGCTCTGGCTGTGATTTGCCCGTAGTCTTTTTTTATTCCCTTCAGTAATGAAGATCAATTGTATATGCAGACTGGGAGAAATCAGAGAGACTTTACAGTCATCTTCTCCCCCCTCCTCTGAAATATCTAGCTGAGGTATTTGTGCTCCAGTTCTTTAGCTGAACCAGGCTGAATAAAGTGTTGGTGCCAGGTATTTCAGCTAAGTGTCCTAAGGATATTTAGGTTAGGACAGTTGGGGATCATTTAATGAATAAAAAAAATTGGAAAATCTTGGGTTTGTCTCAAGAAAGAATGTGAACATTTTTTTAACTCCTGAGAATTTCCATTGAACAGGTAAACTAGTTCTTTGCTCAAGTCCATCCAATCCCACGGTTTGATCTGTGCATTCAAATAACTGAACTGCATGAGCAAATATGAGTCAATTAAAAACAGAGGATGCAAAAAATACCCTGTAAAGAAATACTTTGACATTTGCCATATGCTTAAGCAAATCAAGCATCTATGCACATAATAACTGGCATATGCACTCAAAATTCCATTGTGTTCTACTTCGAAAATCTATTCTTAAAAACATTTATAAGAAACATATCAGAAGGTTGATATCCTGGTTGAAAAAGTTTTCTCAGGCATTTCTTAAAACTCACTTGAAATAACCAAGTCTGTGAAATGAAGCTGGCAGCCTCACAAGTTTGGACTTTTCTATATGAAAACACCTCCTTTGTCAGCTTAGACAAGCAGTGAAAAGCAAACAACTAACCCATTTAACAACAGTAACTTGCTTAACCTGATACCTACCAGCTTTTTTTCACCTTGAAGAGAAAGCTACTTGGCTGGACAAGATATATTATTGGCTTCCCCTGTGTCCAAGTCTTTCTTCCAGCCTGAAGATGAACTTCTATGCCAAAAAAGATAAATTCCTCTCATTTTCCCAATAGGGAAGGAGCAAATATGAGGGCTGTGATATGGGCATTATTGAAACCAAGTTTTAGAGGTGACAAGGAAGTCTTCTATTGTCACTAATAGCATACATGGGGGAGGGTGGGCTACCAGAACGTTTTGTTTTCTCCCAGAAGCATGTGAACTGAGCTGTTGAATTAATTTTGTCACATTTTAGCAGATGCTTCATGCAGAAAAGAATTTGGAAGTAGGTACCACTCCACAATCAGCTGAAACTGGAAGCCAAGCTATGAAAAAGTAGCTCCAAAAGTAGTTCTTAGTGTCTGACTGCAGGAAAGAGATACACCCTCCTTGCTTACACTTTTACCTCTCCCTCTCTCTTTAACCTTCCTGGCAAGAGGCAAGAAGTTCTCGTATTAAAGGCACAGAATTGAGTGACAGCATCGTCCAGTGGGTGCTATGAATTAGAGCAGGTGAATGATTTGGTTGAGCAGGATTATTGCAGCACATTTCCAAATATGTTTGGTCCTTCAGAACTGCATTGGGAAAGAACTTCTGCTCCAAATACACCTCGCAATTGTAAGCTTCAGCTGTTTAAACATAGATGCATCTTCCTTGTTTCTACTTGGTTTTAATAAATAAAAGCGGAAGAATATTTCTCACATGGAAAATTCTGTTCTGTTGTCACCATGCATCTCAACAATCTCTGCATTGCATACCTGATGGCTAAGGAAAGCTCTGACAGATGTCACTGATATGCTACAAGAAGTTTCTATACACAGTACTATTGTTGGGTTGTCTTTCAGATAGGTCTCTGAAATCCCATCAGGTCAGAGCCTTAGTGGGTGAAAATCAGGTCAGAATTAGTCAACTTTGTGTTAGCTGAAATATTGATCAGAAAATACTAGAGTATATTCCTGACTTGTATCTCTTGATAGTGGAGTCAGGCCCTATAGACAGCAAAGCTGGTTCTAGAGACAGGCTTTCATTTTCTTCTTTATATCATTATACCTTTTAATAGCTTATAAAACAACTGTTATGGTAGCTGACACAGCTTTGCTCTTTTACTCGTGTTGCAAACTTTTTTTTTTCATCTTCACATCTGCTCTTTTGTTAACCTTCTTAACCACCAGCTAACATCTGCTAAAGTATCTCTCAATGGGATCCAAAGGAAAGGTCTTGATAATGTATTAAGCTTTCCTGGAAAGAGGATGTTCCTGCCTGAAGGTATTATATGCACAGTGCTTGGATGATGGAGGATTTTCATCCCTCCCTTTAAAAGTAAATATACAAAAGGGTCTGATCATATTTCTATTTCGCTTTCTGCCCAGTAGGAGTGTAAGAAAGCAGTATTTCTATGTGGGGTGCTTGTCTTAAGCCAAGTGTTCAAGTTGGCCCAAGCAGAGATTGCGTAACAAGTGTCAGATGGATGCTTCAAGTTAAACACATCATCCAGTTGGATACAGAGTCAGCTTCACAGAGGCATGTGCTAAATTAAGGCTGGGGGCTTGCCTCTTACCATCTTCCTTATACACTTGCTCTAAAAGGAAACCAGAATGCAAGTTATCTTTCAGGGCAAAGTGTCAAAAAATAACAGCCTTGTTAGGAGAGGCTGAGAGTCCTGAAAAAGATGAAGTCCACGGCCTCGTTTGCCCTAGCAGAGGTTCACGCTGGTGCTGTTGGTACTGCTTCACAAGATGGCTCCGGCTCCCCTGCCACTGCAGTTCAGCCCCTCTTCTCCACCTCTACAGATCTAGCACGAAACGTTACACGAGAGCATTTTGTTTTACTGTAACTTCCAACAGCAACATGCAGAATCTTGCTTTTATTAAAAACGTGCTTTTATTTCTATTTTCTGTACAAAACAAGCTTTTTGGCATGAAGAGCAAAATCTGTTTCATCAAAGTAGAGCAGAGTATAATACAATCCATTCTCAAAACAATGAGGGGAGGCAGAAGGTGGTGTTTAGATATGCTTGTAACTTATTTGCTTTGTGTGCCACACATTCTTCTGGTTGACGGGATGCCAGCAGTAGAAATAACACTACCTAGGAAATGAGGGGCTCATCTCATCTCGAGATCAGAAAAGTAGGGCTCATGTACTTTAGGCAGTTTTCAAAAGGCTTTATTTTGTGCATGAAGTGCATCTCTACCAGTTCTGCCACGGTGATAAAAAATTGCTGACTGATATGGGAGAGGTCTGACACTTAGGAAGCGTGTTACATGTTTACGTGTAGAATTGTTTGCATGGTTTCCAGGAGAACATTTTTTTCCACCAAAAATGTCTATGTGTCAAAAGTCCATTCATTCTGGGAAGCAACACTGACTTAAAACAGTTGTTTCATAAGAAAAACTGAAAAACAGTTTTGATAAAGTAGAAATCCTGCTGTAAGACTTATTGGAGTAATATTTTATATTACAACATTTACAATGAAACATACAGAAATCAAAGTCAATACTATTTATTTTCAAGAAACTTCCTATTTATTTAAATTTATTTAAGCCATTGCCAGCTGCTCCCCAAATGCTAGCTCAGACTTCTTCTAGATTCCCTTAACAAGTCAGATCCAGTCTATAAATGACTGACAATAATTTAATGATCTCAAGGTAAAGTTCCCTTCAGATGTTTGTGGTACTTTGGCCACGCACAGTAAAAAAATGGGGTTGTTTATCATTGTCTCCTGACAACACAACTCCAAGAGATGGAAATCTGATATCAACTAGAAATGTGTTTCAAATGTAAGAAAAGCTATGCTGGAGAATAAGATGAGATATGGTAAATGATGATAGAAAGCTGATTTAAGGGATAACTTATAAACACCCGAGTATGTCTGTTTAATGTTGTTTTCCAGTTTATGTTTCAGTAAATTCAAAAAACTCTGGAGGTAAGACTACTATGATGAACATAGATATCTTAATGATAGGTTTTGGATAGATTTTTGCATATCCCTTATTAGGGACATAAATTATGTCAGTTGCAGGTAAGAAAGAAAGGGTCTGGGGTCAGAGGTATTAACTTGGAAGGCTCTGAGATCTTCTTAGATAGTAGCTCAGATCCTCTGCTTCAAGGAGCTATCACAATGTCCTATTGGCCTAAGCCAGAACATTTCTGGCTTCTGAGTAATTGTTTGGGGAATTTATTTGCAGAACAGAAATATCTACAGAATCATAGAATGGTTTAGGTTGGAAAGGACCTTGAAGATCATCGAGTTCCAACCCCCCTGCCATAGGCAGGGACACCTCCCACTAGACCAGGTTGCCCAAGGCCACGTCCAGCCTGGCCTTGAACATCTCCAGGGATGGGGCCTCAACAACCTCTCTGGGCAACCTGTTTCAGTGCCTTACCACCCTCAGAGTGAAACACTTCTTCCTAATGTTCAATCTGAACCTGACCTCTTCCAGTTTAAAGCCATTCCCCCTTGTCCTATCGCTACATGCCCTAGTAAAAAGTCCTTCCCCAGCTCTCCTGTAGGCCCTCTTTAGGCACTGGAAGGTGGCAATAAGATCTCCCCGGAGCCTTCTCTTCTGCAGGCTGAAGAGCTCCAACTCTCTCAGCCTCTCCTCATAGGAGAGGTGCTCCAGCCCTGAGAATGGAAATAGGCAGGTACACAGACATTACTCTGCCATGCCCTGATCAACCAAACATAAGGTGATGGTAGGGTAAAACAGGAGTCATTTCTTCTCTGTAAAAATATTTTGATCAGGCCAATATTCTGGTTGATAACTGAAGGAGGGAGGAAAAGGACACTTTCCTGGACTCCCTTTGTACTAAGTAAAGGGTAGAAGGAAGCTCCCTATTTTTGTAAATTTATTTAAGCCATTGCCAGATGCTCCCCAAAATGTTAGCTCAGACTTCTCCTAGACTCTCATAAGAAGTCCTTTCTCCCCTCTTAAAGGAGACCACGTAGAAACGCTGGATTTCGCTCCAGTGGAGTCTGGTTTTCTCCATTGACATAGATCGCCTAGACTATTCTCCCTATGCAAAACACGAGCTTTGAGACTGGCCAGAGTTGCAGACTAGTCAGTAAGATAAATTCTTTCATTAGTAGCCAGCAAAGTTGTGCTCTAAATGTCCTTCTTTATGTGTATCTATGGCATGCCACTTACCAAAGACTTTGGTCCTTGCTGTGGGTCTAATGCCCACCCTTTTGAAACCATCTTTGGAAGCGATCAAAGGCCGTCTGATATAATATCAGCTTTGATGCTTTGGGTCTTTGTCTTCAGTAAACATTAAAAAATCATCCAAAAATTCAAGTGTTTGCAGTATACACAACACCAGTGAATTTTCTTACTGGCTGACTCTAAATGTCAAGGAAAGAATCACAACTCAGCAGCATTTGCAGAACTGAGAATGAGTTTATCTGACAAAAGGGAAAAAAAGGGCTCATAGAGGATAGAGTGGTTCTTTGTTCTTCTATCTTGAAAATTGGTGCCACTTCTAAAATAATGTCACATCTCACCTTCTATGAACCAGACTTGTGACACTATTTGGAAAAGGAAGTTGTTTTTCTCATAAAACATCTCACATAGCGTGTTAACTTCTGACCATAGCAACCAGGACCTTTCCTTTTAATTTCCAGTGAGACTTGCAAGACAAATGAAATATTGTTGACTTCAGCAAGAAAAGGTGTCTGGAATTTCAATGTACTCTTTTCTGAACAATTATGGGGAAATCCTTGGTGGAAAATGCTTCTGCCTTCCTGAGGGTTCAAAGATGGGATGTGAAGTTCCTGAAATCTGTATGAGAAATGCTGTTAATTACCATTTTTATTTTGGGGCAATTGACTTAGAATAGTTTTCATTCGGTTTGTATATAGGTTATTATTTTTTGTAAAAAGCCGAAAGGAAACTACTCACTACTGAGTGAACAGGATGTTGGCCAGAGGCATAACTTCTCGCAAAAAGTTTAATCATGAATGGATATTGGGCTGGGATGGATAGACCATTATACACACACATTTTTATCCAGAATCCTCTTTTGCACTGTATTTCCAAGCACTTTTATCAAGCGTTATTGGAATCAGCATACTGCTTTTGTCTTTGGTGTTTCACGAACTTGTGTCAGTGTGCAGTCCTTGCCAGAGAACACCTTCATCTTTGTAGGAAATGCATCATGCAGATGACTAACAGGTTCCAGGACCACTTACAATTGAGTATCAGGCACACTGTGAGTCATCATGTAGCTGTGTAGTCACTCATGAAAAAAAAAATCAACCCTGAAAAAAAAGAATTCTAGAGATGAAAAAGGCATCCTTATTTTTAGAGTTTACCTCTGTCATTTCCACCTGTAGATTTGCATGTTTCAACCTCTCCTATTATAGAATAGTTTACTGCAAATCATAGATCAATAAGATGACTCTGCAAAGTTTTATATCTGAATAAAACATAAAATTATGCTAAATGCTGCAGCTACTATGCAGAATAGCATTATTAATAAGTAATACAAGTTAATTTGATTTAGTTATTTTCGCAAAGGCTTGCATGGAGACTGTCACACTCATTGGACTAGAAGAAAGTTGTCACTGCAACCTGTTTCTTTAGGGGTCTGTTCATATGGAAAACCCTATTCTGTGTCTGTTTTTACAAATAACACTGTTCATGTGGATAAACTTTTCCTTATCCACCAACGTTATTCTTACACATGGACCATTAATGTTTTTATGTAAAGGGCAGTCGTTTTATGATTATTGTATTCATCAGATAGCAAGCGTTATGTAAAATCTGCCAAGCTGGAGTTTGTCCAAAACACCTTCTTGCGAGGAATGTTGATGTATCCATACCATTCCCCCTCAGAGTTCAAACTTGTCAAGTGACAGATCTTGCATTATTAAGTAGTGATTGCTCATGTGTTGTGTTCATGATTGATCATAAGGCATATACATGGGAGATTTGCTCAATTAGGAGTCACATCATTTGATCCGGGAATCTTAAGATTAATGTCTTCAAGGCTATGAAAGAGTCTTTAACTTTCTCTTGGCTTTTAAAGAAAATAGTTACATTTCTTTGACTCAGGATATCTTTGGAAGGAAGACACTATCATAGCTGTTAATCAGCAGCCTGCCAGACAAGTCTGTAATACATGGTTGTGTTTTTAAAGTATTCATCCAAAGAAATTCCTTCTCTTTCTAAATTTAAAATTTGACAGCAGTTTAACAGACAATATTCTGGGTACTCTCACAAACACATCATATATTTCTGCTACATTTTTCCTCCAAGAACTCAGGCCATCCAATTTCAATCTCCCCAACTCTTCCTTTTCCATTTGTTATCCTCCAATAGAAGTTCAGTTCAACATTCAAATTATGTCTTCTGTTGCCTTAAATGGTTTAGTGATCAAGCAGTCTGATTTCAGATTTATAACTCTGCTCTTACAGCTGCCTTTCTATTGCCATATACAGTTATTACTTCATTAATACCTGCTTCAGAAAATCAACAGTAAGTGAAAGCAAAGAATCATAATGCATGGGTTGGAATATGTACACGCAGTGTTGAGGCATGCATAGAAGAACCAAATTTAAGTGGAGTAATTATATTTTATTACTCTTCTTTTTTTTCCCTTGCTCCAGTATTCTCTGTTCAGCATCTGTGCACTTTTCACTCTGTGAATTCTCTTTCTTCTGTATTGCTATTCTCAAGTATGTTGCTTGGCCCTCCAAAAGCTGGCAAGTTGGGCTCAGAAAAGCATGTGAAAGTTCAAAGCTGGTCTCTGTATATCCTCGTCTCTTTGATCTGAATTCCTGTAAGTACAAGCTTTCCCAGAGACCTTCTTTTCCTTCCTGGTAGCTGCCTGTAAAATACTGTGAGAATCCTTTTTTGCACTGTATTTCCAAGCTTTCACTTCTAGTTCTGTCTTGAACTAGTAAGTGAAAATATGTGTGGAAAAAAAAAAGGCTATGGGATGTTTTTTAGACATCTTACAATATTTCCTTTTCAACTTGTTTAATTTGCATTCCACTCATGTTTACAATTGTTCCTGTGTTCCAAACCATTTTGCCAGATATCTGAACAATTCTATCTTCCTTTTCTCCTGCAACATACAAATTTGTAAAATTTCCCCCGTCCTTTTTTTCTGCCTCTGTTTTGTATTTTCCACTTCTCTCCTCATTTATGAAATTTCCTTTTCTCCTCTTTCCCAGTCTTACCTCATTGCTGGATCGCCTTCTCAAAATGATAGACCTCCTTCTCAAATACTAGATCTTCTTATTCTTCTCAAGGGTTTCAACTCTTTATTCCTGTTTTCCTTATATATTCTGTAATCTTTCTTAGGCTGGGTTTTTGTACTTCTTTATCCCCCTCTTTTATATTTCACTTGTATGCCTGACTGACCATGTGTGGATTTACCCACACATAAATTTAAAAGTTTGGTCTCGTTCTCATTGTTCAATCATTGCCTTATCATGTGGTGGAGCAGCCTCTGCACTGTGTATCCTGCCTTTGCCCACACAACCGCTGCAGCAAGACTGCTATGTGTAAAAAAGCATACAATATATGTATTTTTTTGTTACTTAGCCCTCATCTTGTGTAGTTTCTAATACAAGTTCTGTTTTCAAGTTATATGGGTAAAAGAATGACTGCCTTCATGAAAGCCAGATCTATATAACAAACACAAGTTTTTCCTACAAACCTTAATAGGGAGTCAGTCCACATGTTCTATAGCACAAAATTGCCGTTCTGTAACTTCAGTGTTATAGCTGTAGGCATCAAAAGGCAGTACAAGGAAATCCAGGCAGAGAGATAGAGACTAAGGAGAAAATAGGGAAAAGCACAACAGAAGTGATGAAGCAATGAGATTAATGAAGGAATACTGCTTCTGCCATTCAGGTCCCTGATTGGTGCTCAAAGCTTCAGGATAAAATTACCAATCAGCCACAGTCTACGTAAATAGGAGGAGGCTATTTGTTTATTTTCGCATTAACCACATACATGTGACACTGTTAACAACACCTGGTACAGAAATCACTCCAGGCCACGTGGCAGATAGATGCTCACCTTCTCTGTACCACCTTTCCTCACCTTCCCTCTCTCCGTCACGTCTTCCTTGATGCTGTATCCAACTCTGGTCTCAAGCACCAGCCTGTAAGAATGAGGAGAAAAATGTTTTTGTTGCTACGTTGTAAACATTTGGGGGCACAGATCTGTAAGTGTCTGATGGTTAATTTGCTAATTTGTGGTTTGCTACATATTTTTGTTCCTAGACATTATTTAGCCATAAGTAGATCAAACATAGACTGGAATAAAGTGTTGTATAGTATGTCTATATAAATAGCAATCTGTTAACATGTATTTCATTTTAGTAGTCAGATGAATGCTACACGACTGATTTTCTCTTCCCTCAATTCTTCACAAGATATGATATTTCAGACGATTTGACAGAAACGGGATCCAAGTCTCAAAATTTTCCCTTCAATTCTTTGTTGCTGTTTATCATTCTTTAACATTTCAGCTCAACAGCAGAGAAAGCCTATGCCTCTACTTGCTAGACTCCATTTCCTCTTACTTTCATTAATTCCAGACAGCTACAATGTTTGTTTAATTACATAGCATGGCAAATTATGCTAATCAATTCTGTTCACACCCAGCTGGGATCCCTCATGATACGTGGATATCTGTAACTGGTGAAAAATGAAGAGAGACAGAAGTGATGAAATTAATTCAATAATTCATCATCCTAGAAGCATGCCCAGACCAAAACTTTCTCTGCAGACTCCTGTCCAACCTGAAAAGCTTGGATCTGAAATCTTGTCTGAAACCTTTCCCTCAGGAAGGTTGCTAAACTACTGAAAAGATCTCTACAGGGTCTGAGCTCTTTAGAAATAGTTGACAGTTTATGTTTGTGTTTCCTTTTAGGTCCTTTGAAAAATGAATTGTTCTCATTGTTCTTAGTGGCTGGACAGTTACATTGTCACATGCTGTTCTCTTCTGCTGAAAAATGAATTATAGTAGTGGGACAAGTAAGATCTGCAGAAAAACATAGAGGGGAAAGAAAGCATATTTCAGTATCATGCTACATCAGGCTTCAACAAGGGCAAGTCCTGCCTGACCAACCTAGTGCCTTTCCATGATGGAGCGACTACAACAGTGGACAAGAGAAGAGTTATGATTGTCATCTATCTGGACTTCTGTAAGGCCTTTGATAAGGTCACCCACAATGTCCTTCTCTTTAAACTGGAGAGGTATGGATTTCATGGGTGGAAAGTTTGATGGATGAGGATGGTCGCATCCAGAGTGTAGTGGTCAATGGCTCAATGTTCAGATGGAGATCAGTGACAAGTGGTGTCCTTCAGGGGTCTGTATTGGGACCAGTACTCTTTAATATCTTCATCAATGACATAGACAGCAGGATAGAATGCATCCTCAGCAAGTTTGCAGATGCTACCAAGCTTAGTGATGTGGTTGACATACCTGAGGGACGGGATGCCATCCAGAGGGGCCCGGACAAGCTTGAGAAGTGGGTCCATGTGAACCTCATGAGGTTCAACAAGGCGAAGTGCAGGGTTCTGCGCCTGGGTTGGTGTAACTCCCCATATCAATACAGGCTGGGGATGAAAGGATTGAGAGCAGCCCTGCTGAGAAAGTATTGAGGGTAACGGTAGATGAAAAGCTGGACATGAGCTGGCAATGTGCACTCACAGCTCAGAAGGCCAACTGTATTCTGGGCTGCATCAAAAGAAGCATGGCCAGCAGGTCGAGGGAGATGATTCTACCCCTCTGCTCTGGTGAGACCCCACCTGGAGTACTGCATCCATCTCTGGAGCCCTCAGCACAGGAAAAGCATGGAGTGGTTTCAGAGGAGGGCGACAAAAATGATCAGGGGGCTGGAATGCCTCTCCTATGAGGAATGGCTGAGAGAGCTGGGATTGTTGAGATTGGAGAAGAGAAGGTTCCAGGGAGACCTTATTGTGACTTTTCAGTACTTAAAGAGGGCCTACAGGAAAGATGGGGACAAATTTTGTAGCAGGGTCTGTTGCGATAGGACAAGGGGTAAGGGTTTAAAACTAAAAGAAGGTAGATTTAGACTAGATCTAAGGAAGAAATTTTTTACAATGAGTGTGATGAAACAATGGAAAAGGTTGCACAGAGAGGTGGTAGATGCACCATCCCGGGAAACATTCCAGGTCAGGTTGGATGGCACTCTGAGCAACCAGATCTAGTTGAAGATGTCCCTGTTCATTGCAGGGGAGGTTGGACTAGATGACCTTTAAAGGTCCCTTCCAACCCAAACTATTCTATGATTCTATGATACCTAGACGTTGGTCTTAATCTTTCTTGAGACTCTTTGAAGGATAAAGTAGGATACAATCCAAAATATAGTAATATAAATACACATTTCCAAACAGTCCTTCAGTGAGTACCAATATATTATTGCTTCCTTATGTAAGTAAAAGTATTTTGATCTATGTATGCTGATGTAATTTCTGTGGATTGATAGAAAGATTTGTGAGTACAACACTGCTTCGTAGCCAGAGTCTGATAAAAACTCATGCATTAAAATTTATGCTTGAGTGATATATGGTACAGTTCACCCTGGAATCTTACCTGTAAATGTATTTCATTTAAAATTTGGCATTTTGTGATGAACTTGACAGTTGCGTTTAGTCCCAGATCCTGCCATACCACTGTAGCAAGTTGAGGCAATATCATTGCATATACAATTTCCAATGAAAACTTGAAGAAAATTTAAAATTTGGAGACAGGAAGGACACTATTTTATACATACTATGTTTATATAATTATTTGGAGCAACAGGCTATTCCAAAAGAACAGAGGAAGCAACTGTTCTCAGCTATTTATTTTTGTTTGTAAAACATATTTCTGTTTTTCCGGGAAACACACCATAAGTTCCATACATGCTCACATATTCTTAATATTGGCAAGAGTACAGTATTGCCAAGGGGGCACATTCAGAGGTAAATTGATTTCACTCTTCTAATGGAAAAAATGCATGGTATTCCAGAGTCTTGAAAAAACACCAAAGTGAAGCAGCATCCCTTTACATATGCATTGGAATTATTCCTAAGTGCATAAAGATGCTTAGGTGATTTTTAGTCAGACCAAAAAGTTATATCCAGATGTGAATAAATGGCCATGTGGATTGCTTTTCTATTTGAAAAATGATCTACGTACCACAAAATAATATATACCAGACTAGCCTCCTGGTGTCATCTTCGTGATGAATGAACATCATGGGGGAGGAGGAAACTTGCTCTCTTCCTATTTTTCCTTCCATATATGTAGATTTATATTGAGATGATAAATTAAACTCTGATGCATTTGCTGTTGGTTTTGAGAGATACACCCCATTCACTAGGACTGCTTGAAGACATCAGCAATTTGTGGGATAAAATTGTGGCTACATCTGGACAGCAACTGATGGAGAGCGGAGAGATAGACATAGGGCTCTGTTACCTGCCTGCTTTCCTGTTGCGCGGCTGATTCACAGACAACCAAAAGACTGGCAGTGTAGTAAGGTGTGCTTAAATGCAACGAGTCCCTTGTGCTCTAGGGGAGTACTATCCAGACTGCTCATGCAGGATAATTGTCGGCATGCACGCAGGGAAATTTGACTTTGAGGGCATCTGTAAAGTCAAGAGCAGGCAGCCTGGGCATGTGAGGAACTGCACAGCTCCATTCGTGAGACCCCACCTCGAGTACTCTGTTCAGTTTTGGGCCCCTCATTACAAGAAGGACATTGAAGTTTTGGAGCGTGTCCAGAGAAGGGCTACGAAGTTAGTGGGGGGTCTGGAGGACAAGTCTTAAGAGGAATGACTGAGCAAACTGGAGTTGTTTAGCCTGGAGAAGAGGAGACTGAGGGGAGACCTTATCACTCTCTACAGCCATCTGAAAGGAGGTTGCAGAGAGGTGGGGGCTGACCTCTTCTCCCTGGTGACAAGTGATAGGACGAGAGGAAATTGGTTCAAGTTACGCCAGGCGAGGTTTAAATTGGATATTAGGAAAAAAATCTATTGAAAGGGTTATCAAACATTGGAATAGGCTGCCCAGGGAGGTGGTGGATTCGCCATCCCTGGAGTTGTTTAAAAAAAGGGTAGACATGGTACTTGGGGACATGGTTTAGAAGTGGTTTTATTAGGTCAGGTTAATGGTTGGACTTGATGATCTTAAAGGTCCCTTCGAACCTCAGCAATTCTATGATTCTATGATTGTCTCTCCAGGTCCTGTGAAAACTTTGCATATGCTTTCCAAAAGCAGCTTCATGTAAAAGGCAGAGAGGTGGGTTAACCAAAGCAAAGAGAAATCCCTAAAAGCAAGCTGGTGCTGTGTTACTGGGATCCTCTTTAACCCACGCAGAAAATCTCCACTGCAGTGGCTTGCGTATTGTTGCAAGAATTTCTTCCCATTGCCCATCTTCTTCCATGTTCTTAAGAGGCACCTTTTACATGCACGTGTGAAGGAAAAATGGCGCAGCACTGCTACACGCATCCAGTTAAGCTCTGACTCCTTAAAGGAGCCTCAAAAGCTATCTCAGTAACCCTAACAGTTGTTCTGACCCAGACAAGCGTGGATGGGGATGTGTTTTTTCACTTTCCCTGTGATTAGCGTATCAGAAGAAAGGGACAATGTATTACTTTTCTAAGGTTATGCTTTTCTCTGGGTGTATCTTACCTGATGTGAGGGAGATTGCTTTACATACCTCTTACACAGACTAGTGATGTTTCTAAAGAATAGACAAGTATTGTGCTAGAGGGAGAGATCACCACTGTTTGCTTCACTCTACTGTTGCAGTAGTTAAGAGAAGAAAGGCCTGAGTTTGGTTTTGGAGGAAAACTTCACATCCGGATACAGGACTTTGTGCCTGTGAGGTCAAATGAAGTCAGAAGGAAATAAAGGAACTGAAGAAGTGGAGAAAACCAATGTAGGACTCATTTCTCAGTTTCAAATGTTGAAGGATGTTTTCAGTTACATTTGCACTACTTGTAGGAACTGGAATGAAGTATTTGTGACTTCTGTTGTTGCTACCAGGGCACCCGTGGGAAAGGACAACATTAGCGAGGTGTACCAGTGTGTTTGCAAGCTTTAATGGAATACTGCAGAGAGAACTTCCAAGGCCTTTGGCTTCCATATATTTCAGATTATTTAGCTTCCTTTTTGGCAGTCTCACAGAAAGACGGGAGAGGAAGTGCTACAGTATCAGCTGGGCTGTATATGTCCGTCTGCACAGGAGTCTCTGGTGACAAAAGGTCATGAAATACTTAAACTGAGGATTTCCTTCTTTTTTTTCTTTTTCTTTTTTTTTTTTTTTTGTTTTTCATAATACATAATATCTCTTTTACGGTGGACTTTGAATACATTTTTTAAAAGGATGCCCTGGAAACCCTCACAGATTTTAGATTTGAAAGAAACTATTTGCAACTACCTGCAGCAGGTATATTTGGTACGCTTCCCTCCCACAGTTCTTCTCTAGAATATGATTCCAAATCTTCAAAATATTTCAGGGAATAATCTCAACCACCTCCAAGAACAGCAAGCCAATGACAGTATGGAAAACAGATGCCTGAACTCCAAAGGCACTTTCAGAATGATCACCAGTCCTGTCAGCTATCTCAAAAGTGGGAAGGACATAATTTTGACTGTCACTGATAAGAACAGTTGGAAGAACAAAAGGCATTTTAAATCAGCGCTTCAGCACAGCTCCCTTATTGCCAACAGTAAAATAATTGGTGTAATGCACATATCACACACAAAAGACCTGAGACAGACTCCTCCAACTTAATTTTTCCTGAGGCTTTGGTCTATATCAGTTACATAGCATTCCTTCGCTTAACAGGTCTAGCTGATGAAAACTTGTAGGCCAGCGTAATAATCAAAACCTTTTGGTGGATTGCCCAGTTCACCTCATTCAGCCAAAATGTACTCCTTTACATCCAGGGCATCAGGCCAAGGTCTTTCTCTGCTTTTTTTAATGGCTAACATCAACACCATTACTGAGACACCTGGCTGGAGAGATCAGGGGCTCCGGGGTTCACCAAAACTTTCCCAAAACTTTCAGCAGGCAAAGGCCCAAAGAAGGTGTTTTCCCCACTTGGGAAAAAGCAGTGAAGAAGCTCATAGGACCACTTTCTTTTGTTCCTGCCCCAAATCAGCAAGTGCCCCTGCAGCCTGGAGTGCCCTGTATGTGACCTGAAACAAGTCATTTAATCCGTCTGTGCTTTGCTTCCACATCTGTAAACTGGAGATAATCCTTCTCCACTTCTCCAGGCAGCTTGGAAGATAAATTCATTAATTCTTGGGAGCTGCTCAGTACTTTGACAAATTGGGCTCTCTGCATGCGAGCACTTACAAAAAATTTCTACTCCTGAAGCAACCCTTCTTCTATCTGACAGCTGAAAGATATAGGTTTGAACATACTAATCCACTGGGCCTTAAGACTTTAATCCTCCAAAGTCACCCTAGTGATTATTATGCCTGGTTGAGCATCAGAACTGAACAAACAAATGCTGAATAAAGTCAGCCTGCCAAAAGATTTCATTTCAGACATTTAGGTTTTGTTGGGGTCCCCCCCCCCACCTCGGGCTCTCTGAAGAAGAAGAAAACAAGCTGATTGAATATTACAACAGATGCCAGGCTTGGTTTTTACCACAAATACCATGAAATAGCAGCCATGGAACTCAAACCCCAAACATCTCGCTGCGGTGGGAGAGGCAGGAAAATGAACAAGAACAAAGAGAAGGAAAGAAGAGCATTTGAGGACAGAGAAAACTGATAACGGTTGTTTTGGTCAGGTCCATTAAAGCATTGTGCATCTTCACAATAGCTTGCTGCTCCAGCACAAGGCTGGTGCATGGGTAACGTTAGTTGCCACTGTATATGTACGTAGTCACCAGAACCATGTTGGTGGTGTGTTTTCTTCTACTTCTTCTAGGTTTACCATTTACTTTGAACTAAGTTTGCCTTAGCATCCTGAAGAGGTGCACAGAGATGAAAATGCTTAAATAGTGGAAATTTTGTCCCTATGAAGAAAATACTACAATAGGATGAGCAGATCTGTGAGTCAGACCTGTTTGATCCCCAAAGGTGTAATGAGATTTGAATGGCTGTGTGTAAGCCATATTGTCTGCCTCATGATTGTGACCGTAAAAACATAACCAGACCATGAAGGACAATTGATTTCCTACATCTCTGTATATACCTTCCCCTATATTTTCTTGCCAGATATTACTGGTGATTTGTATAAATCTCGTCACTCGCTTTTATAGGTTTGTGAAATAGAACCATATTACAAAATTTTGTAATTGAAAAGAAAATATTTTAAAACATAATTCTCTGGAAATATAATACCATTATTCAGGAGAAAGCATTCTGTATCAACCAGTTAAGCATTCAGAAAATACAAATCAGCACGTATGTTTAGGGCTAGAACTAAGTGAACGACATTCTTTGTGTTTGTCTTCCACCCTGATACTTACAAGAACTTGTACGTATCACTTGCTTTTAACCTGGCAGTATCACTTTGAGGTTCAACAGTAACTTCACATGTGCGGGTGGATCTAAGGTTTACAAGTTTGGTGCGATTCTAATCAGCAACATACTGTTCAAGTACTATTCATGAGAACTTGTTGATATGGAAAACGGGGCTGGAAATATTGTAAAAACACACTCAGTCTGGTATGGAAACAACTTCCAAGAAGCTATTTTTGAGCAATTTCCACTTCTTGTCTTGCCTTTAAACAGGAAGCAGTAAGAATCATAACAGTAACTATGTTTAAGTTCTTAAGCTTTCTAAAACCTTGCAAACAAGTTCAAGTTTCTGGCATAGCTACTAGGAGATTCTTATTAAATCCAGATAAATTTTACCATCCTCATCTTTTGATTTCCTGACCAAAACTCCTGTAAATTCAAAGCTGTTTTCAGCAGAAGGGCTTTTTAGAAATCAATGAGTACATTCCTGTCTGTGACAATCCTTCGGCAGCAAAGGATTTCTATCAGTTCTCCACAGTTGGAGAATTTGGCTGAGAGGTCCTTGTCTAAGGGTTTCTTCAGCATACAACTGCATGAATCATAATGTTTGCCATTGTCCCGAAGCTGCAAAGATTTGTCCAGCAAATTAATCTCCTCATTTGTAAGTGCTCAGGATTTTACTTCAGGATGGGATGGATGTTTGTTCAGATTAATAGAAGGAACTCTGCATTGTGCTTCAAATATACAGTTAGTCCAAGCGAGTGCCAGTAACACTGTGGGTGTGACGTATTTGTCTTATCTGTCCTTGGTGGATAATAAAGGAACAGACATCTAGTGAGCAGAATAGTTGTTACGGAGAGAGGAAAAAAAAAAGAAAGGAAATAAAAAAAGCTCCAACTTTCCTTTTGTCAGATAAGGGAAAAGAATAAAGAAAAGCATCTTGCAACTGAAATTACCATTAGCAGGAGAAAAAGTAAGAGAAGACACTTTTTCACCTTTTGTATCTCTCCAGTTACTCAGTGTATTCTACTTGTTTTACTGGAGAAATCATTTTGTCAGCTAATTGTGTTTATAACAATAGCTGATGCAGCGCATGGGAAGCTGAGCTACATGGTCACTGCCCTTGTGCCTGCTCAGGATGTCCACCGCGTGCGGGCGGCCTCGCAAACCTTCCCTGCAGAAGGCATTTCTGTCGGTGACCTTTGCAGATCTCATGCTGGGCTATTTTTGTTGGTGGGGTTAATTTAGGATATAAACCGGAAAGGTACTTGTTACCATAAGGGAGGAAAAATATAGCATAACCTTTGTGGAAGTTTTATCTGTGCTCCATATCTCAAAGTCATAAAAACCAATCTGACTGATATGCACGAGCCAGGCCCTTAAAAACAACATTTAAAATTTACGGCAAACAATCTCCTCTTTTTCTTTCGCCCTTTTCATTTTTCTTCTTCTCTTGCAAGGGAATTGGGTTTCTCTAAATGTCTTCTCCTTACTCACCCCTTACTTAGTTCAAGGGTATGGGCAGGTTTGTGTTTTATTTAGGAGACCACATTTTATTTAGGTGATGGGCTTCAGTAGAAAAGGCAAAAATTTAATGACTCTTTAAAAACTTTTTAAAACCCTAAGAATTGAAGTAATCCCTCGTTCCCTTTCTCTGCTTTTAGATATTTACCACAAGTCATTGTGGATAGATTACAATGAAGAAACTATATATGCCTCAGAGTACCATTACCTTAGTTAATTGAAAAACATGCAAGGACTGAAAGTAATGCTTATTGTCTTCTGTTAGCTGCAAGGAACTACTGCTGCTTATACAGACATGCACACATACACGTGTGTGTATGTGTATATATATACACACATACATGCATGCAATTATTTGTTCTTTGATGTTAAAACAAGAGGTTTTAATCCTCCAGGAAAGGGCATTTCCTCCAGATGTGCACACTTTTTGAGACAGAAGTCTAGATGATGGTGCAGAGCGGGGATGAGGGGAATGCTGTTTGGCACCTGCTTTCTGGACAGCTGAACAACAGGATTTCTCAACACCATGGCACCGTAGCACATTTCAGAAATATTAAAAATCTACAATGAGGATACTTCCACTGGAATTTGAGAGCTCAGCACAGAGAAGTAAGAAGAGTTTGGGCAGTCCGGAACTGAAGTAAGCCTTTAATTACCAAAGCTTTTCAGAAGTTTAGGACCAGTTTGATATTAGTCTTATTGTTCTGGAGATATGAATGCATACCGATGCTAGACTGCAAAACAATCTCCCCACTTTTTTGAACTGAGCCGATCTGTGTCTTTCATAATATGCCTGTCGCACTATCATCCCTCACTTAAGGAAAACCAGTGATGGGGCATCTGCCGCATCTCAAATAAGCCAGCTCAAAAGAAACAGTGGCTAATTAACCTGACAAAAATGTTATGCTGTTGCTGAGTTTCATTTTACCCTTCTCCCACTGTTTAATCTTTCTCCTTGTTTCTCAGTGAAGCTGAGGAAGTAATCTTTTAATCATATTCTAGATCAAGTGAAAAAAAGCCCCAAACTGAGTCTAACAGCTTGCCATTTATTTCTCAGTAGTATAAGCATTGTTATACTTCTTTTCTTGCTTTTTTTTTTATTGTTTTTGAAATAAGGGTGACAGAGCTGTAAACATATAGCACTAATGCTCTCAGTACTATCCCATTAAGAGATAATATTATCTGCTGCTTTTTTAAGGTATTCGTTTGTTTATACATGCAAACCTGATGTTTTCCTCCTAAATGTTTCTGCCTCTGTAGGAGCTCCTGTTTAATGTGTTACCTACCAAGTAATACGAAATCCATTTCAGCATCACTGCTTTGCAGAAAGCAAACTCTTCTTGTAAACATGGGTATACATACTGTTCCTAGATGAATGGCCATGCATTTCATTGTGCTAAACCGGCTATTGTACAACTGAACCTACTTTGTCAGATTAGTTTGATTCCTAAGTGCCACTGATACAAAGAAACGTGAACTCTCCAAAATCACTCAGGGTAGAACTCACCTTGTCAAACTTAACCTAATTAAAAACTGGCCATCCAGGCTGCATTAGCCACCTAGGCTCAAGAGACAGAAACAAGCCATTCCTAACAGTAATTCATGTTTAGAACAAACAGGATAATTTACAATCTGCAAATGCCTGATTTTCCCTCATTGCATGTGAAGGCAGATGATATGAGTTGCTTGGACTTCACTCCTAACTTATAAGGGATAAAATCGATCAGATGATCCCAATTTTAAAACTTCTGCCCTTGTCCATTACAATTCTTCTGACAGTTTGTCTTTCTGAACCATTGCAGGAACTTCCCCTTCTGTCTCTCTCCTCCCCTGCAGGTAATAATACTGATGGAGTAGTAATTTTAGATATTTTAACAAGATCAGTGATACTGCATTGCACTGCCAAGACCAATATTCATGTGGAGATGCTGTGTTTTCTCTTCTGGTATCATGCACTCTGGGTTTCTCTTTGTGGTTTCTCAGAATAAGTTTTTTTTCTGTATTTTTACAAAATGTAAAGTGAAATTTATGTTTATGAACAAAGTCTTGGAAACCAGAAATATTTAGCTCAGAAGTCCAGTAAGGGCACCAAGAGGGCAAGTGAACATTGTTCTGGGAGTAACCCTGGAGGATCCCACACTCCTGGGAGAGTTCTGATTTTTGCGGTGGTCGACCTTGAGTTGGCTAACCAGTGAGGTGCAGCTTCGAGAGATTTCTCCACATGGAATTCAGCCAATCCCGTCTGCATTTCTCTCATAAATTATAACAGCTATTAGAAGATAGAAAAGATTTTTAATCAGTGGTATTCTGGGCCAGATTTGAAGATATGACCAAGAGTAGGGAGACTTCCTTTCCCACATATTTTTTGCATCCTGAAGGTTTCAACAAAAAAAATCAGATTACACAAAAAAACAAAATCTGGGCCAAAATCTTCCCACTTACAACTAGTCAAACCTCATTAATTTCCTAGCCAAAACCTGGTGCTGTGAGACCCAAAACCTGAGACTCTAGCAGCAGAAAAAATAGGAACGTCGTATTTATCCACAGACCACTGACTTCCTAATTTTATACTCCATATCCTACATTATGAGACACCAACAATGCCATCCAAACCTCTTTGGTTGTGAATGTATTATCTACTGCATATCACACATATACTTTAAATATTTTGTAGAGAAACATAACATTTTAATTAAATTGTTTTTTTTAAATGGTAGGCTGAAAGAGCTTCTGTAGCTGTAAAAATGAAGTGGGTCTGAATTTGAACAAGACTGGGATTTTTTTCAAGGAAAACTGATACTGTGATTAAAACAATTGACTGGTATCCTCTCACAAAATTTCCAGTTTCTTCCAATAGTACTTTTTAAAAGTCTCTTAATTGCAGAGGCAAACCTTTAATAAAGGGAGTAAGGGCACTGTAACAGTATAGCAAAACCTATAAAGCAGTCTCCCAGCTCCAGGAGTAGGTGAGGAGATATCTCACTTTTATAGGTGGTTATATGACACATCTCCTGCTGGAAGGACTTAGGCTTCTGCATGGGGATACTCGGCACCCGTGGCTGGGAGCTGAGATGCTTCAGAGAGCCGTAGGAAGTGCCAAGAGAGATGCAGATTTTAAATTTCCTCTCCAGATTGACTTAAGTACATGTTTCAATGCGGCAGTTAAGTGGGATTCATAAAGATTTGGCCTTCACAGTCTGAAATGACTTCAGTTTATCTGTCTCGGCTACAGTTTTATGTCACGACTGTTTGTGTATTCTGCATCAGGCCACTGTTGGAAAAATCAAATGTCTTCTACAGAGCAGAATCTCCCTTTTTTACCTGCATGTCCAGGGCCCAGAAATACTGCTTTTCTGACTTCATATTGGTCTAACTTGCCCTGGAGATATGAACAGTGTTTTCACACAGAAAATCTCATAGCCTTTTAGTATGGTGACTCTCTTGGTATCTTCTGCTGGGGACCCAAGCCTCCAGATGCTAAGAAGCATGTACCAGGGGTGCAAGGTGCTGGAGGTGCTCTCCACTCATCAGCTACTGTTCTGACCCATACCATCTTTGAGTGGAGGTAGCCATCTATGTAGTAGGCCTTGAAAATGAGAGGTGTTGCTGATCCTTTCAGTAGGAAGGACATTAGATAGAGATTTTTCTTCCCTGAATTTTTAGGCAAGGTTATCCTAAATCTCTTTGCTGGAGCTGAGATTTCACGGTAAGGACATGTAGGCACACAAGTCATGTGCTGAACCACAGTGTTTTAGTTCTCTGAAGTAGATGGTCTGTGGACATCTAGATATCTAGTTGCCCGTGGCTGTGGTGCACTCAGCTTCGTGACTGAGTTGGTCCTTTCCAATCCTACTTTCCCAGAACAGCATGTGAGCACAGGAGCAGGATTTCTTTTGCCTTCTTTGTGGTGCCTACTTAGTTTCTAGGGTTTTTCATGGCATACATTCTTTGCATGTTTGCATCATTTCTGGCATGAGGCTTCAGTCATGTGTGGTGCCTGAGGCATTACCATAATGTAAATAAAAAGATGATTCTGGCTTTTCCTGGAAATCTCTCCTCAGCATCTGGGTGTACAAGTAGTGCACAATTCTCTTTATATCACAGCACAGACTGATTTGTACACACGTCTTGACAAGCTCAGTTTCTATAGTGTGACCTGTATCTTTGAACAGACGTCGGGTCTTCACCCCCACATTAGCCCACCTCTAAGAAACACGTTACTCACCATTAAAGGCTTAGCGAAAATAACAAACTGTCATGCGCCAGGCCTTATCTTGTGGACATCAGCAGATGAAAGCAGAAGAACCCACCCAACATTAGGCAGCCTTCTCTGTGTGGGAGGATACGAGTGGCAAGACGGGGTCACTGGCTTGGCACACACACAGCGACAGGAAGAAAATTCAGCAAGTGCCGTGCTCACGGCCTGGCCAAGCACGGAGAACATGAGCCTTGAATCAAGATGCCAGTCAACACTGCCTCCCTTTGATGTCATGCAAGATGGGAGGCATCAGCCACAGGTATGCAAACATGAAAGTCAAATGCCATCAATCACAAGGGAGCAGCTGCCTCAGCAAAACAGACAGAGCGTAGGTTTCCATTTGCCTAAAACAAATAAAATCTGAGAGAAAAGAAAAAACTGCAGATGTACCTAAGTCACAGTGAATTCTTCATTGTGAAAGATGGGACAGGAAACACAGAAAAATGACAGCTTTCAGATGCAGACTTTATTGAGAGTAATTATTACAACAAAGGGATGGGTAGGGAAAGGGAAGGATATTTGCTTTTCTATTGCCTTTCTGTAAGTTCCTCCGAGACTTTGTTTGTCATAGCAAGAAACACGCTTTCTGAAAAGCTACACATTTGCTCTGCAGATGTAGCTTCCATTTTTATTATCACTTCAGATCGGTTCGAATCCCTTTGTTATAAGCATTAAAGACCTAGATCACGTCAGTCCCCAGGGCTGGGAAATATGGATCTCTCACATTTGATGATTGTCCTGGGATTTCTTGGATCTGCAGTGTAGATGTGGAGGGTTGCACATGTGCTACAAAACATAGAGCGAGCTGAGGAGTGGATGGAAACCTGCCTGATGTTTCCCAGTCCATCTGCCTCAGCTGGCAAAGCCACTGCTCTGCATCATGCCGCACTTTAAATAGAGATGCCACAAATCACAGAATCACAGAATTTTCAGAGTTGGAAGGGACCTCTAGAGATCATCTAGTCCAACTCCCCTGCCAAAGCAGGATTGCCCAGAGCACATTACTCAGGACTGCATCCAGGCGGGTCTTGAAAATCTCCAGAGAAGGGGACTCCACAACCTCCCTGGGCAGCCTGTGCCAGTGCTCTGTCACCCTCACCGTAAAGAAGTGTTTCCGTGTATTTGAACGGAACTTCCTGTGTACTAACTTGTGCCCAAAGCTGGCATCGGTTTAGCTGACTTCTTTTCTTTAAACCAGGCAGCACCTTATCCAGGAAAGCTCTTCAGCTCAGGCTTACCTTTAATAGCTGAATGGTCCGTGGGACTTCTTATAACTCAGCAGGTCCTTCAAGTCTGGCAAAATCCCTCTGTGAGAGAGAGTTCCACTGAGCATGTGTTTACTCAGGTGTGGTTTTCTGAAAGTGTCCATAGACTGTGATATGAATATGGAGGACAGTGACTTCAATGAGTCAGGCCCTGACAGTGAGCTTATTGGGCTAATAATTTCAATGGATGAGTTAAGACAAGTTGAAGTGAAGAATAAAAATATCCTGTCCCCATCCATTTAGCATCTTCTCAGAAGGCTGTAATTAAAGTTCTAATTTAATGCTGAATTATTCTGAGTAGCTAATGCTTTCAGCAAGGCAATAACCGGGACAATAAACATCGTGTAGGTGATACACAGAATGTGTATGTGTAGCAATAAATATCAACACCATGTTTTCTCAGGAAAGAATTTTCACTAGAAGAAGAATATCTATGTTCTCGGTATAAATTCGTATAGGCTGTCTGCATGAGAGGTCTAAAACCAGGAGGCAAAATATCTCATGATATATGTTAGCATTGTCAGCTGAGATTTGGACTCCTCTTTCTGCATTCATTGTTGTCTAGGGATTCCTTCCCTGCTTTGCACCATCTTGCCTTTATGTAGGACAGCAGAGAGAAGCCAGCCAGAGACTGAAACACTCCGATCAAAGGCTTCTGCACTATTAAGATCACATTTACAGCTGTTTCAAATCACAGCAGCCCGTCTACCCAGCGACACAGACCACTGAGAGCACGCGAGTCTGTCTTCTTTCTCTTCTCTGGTGCCCCATTGACAACTCGGTCGAATGCAAGGCTTTACGCTTCCTTTCAAAAGCCCTAAGCGGGACTGGCTTCAATTACCAAGTGCACTTCATACTCCCACATCACTTATGTCCTGCTGGAAGGACGGACTTGTCAGCTTCAAGTAAATATTGCGAGTGCAGGAAACAAAGCTTCCGGAAGGACATCCCACGACCCCGGAGCTCACTCCTCGAAAGGCAGAAATGACCAGGAATGACTGTAGCAGGGAAAAAGGCAGCAAGACCTTTCACTTTGTCCCACAGCTGCAGCAGGGGATCGAGGAAAGAAGCAGCTGCACAACTAAACCAATAAGAAATGCACTGCAGTGTGGGGAGCCATACGCTTCCCTAACAGGTAAATACAGGGAGCGGTTAATATAGCTTGTCCTTCGTTGACAGGGGCCAGTCATGTGCATAAAATAAAAGGCAGGGGTTTGTTGGGTCTGAGAAGGGTTCAGCATTTCATAAGACCGCACATGGTATGTGTTACCAGTTCATCTGAGGTCACAAGCACATGCCTGCCTTCAGTTTTTGCTTGCTGGTCTCACTTACTGTGCATAATAATTTTTCCTGTTCCCTTAATTCTCAGTAGTAACACAGGGTAGAGAAGATTCAGGTGCTATAATATATTGATTTCAGTTTTAGTGGGTAAAACAAGTGACTCCCTTTTTAAAATGTACCTTATAATGCTGCCAGGTTTTAAAATTACTTGGGTTTCACCTTTTTTCATTATACTTGTTCTGCTAAGTATATACTGATGAATTACCCTAATGGAGCATTACTGTTATTTATACCCTTGAAACTGGCTTGAAGTCCAAATTCCTTTATTTTACAAAGAAGACAGACTATTATTTATGATGTTGTAGACTGTTGTTTTAATACTTCACATTAGATCTGTTATTCTGAAGAGTAAGGCTACTTACGTACTTTTTCTGCATTTAAGGAAAAAAAACCATATCTTTTAAGCTGTGTGCTTTTAAGGTTAAAATTCTCTTCTGCGCACATATAAGAAAAGACCTCAAAACAGCAGAGCTCGTTCTGTCTGTAGAACAGCACAGTCCTACAGCTGGTTACATTTTAGAACACAGTGGAGCAAGTACTTCCACAACTACATAGATCCTTCAACTGTAAGCAGCACAGAAGAGCACCGGTTACTATGAAAGCTGTCTGGAGAGTGATGCCCGCTCCACCCATCGCTTGCTGCTGTAAGTGGGATGGTTTTCCCCATCTTCTGTGACAAACACCTGGGAAAAGGCCATTGTTTGGCTTTTTAGTTATGAATTGAAAAAGTGCTGCTTCTAACTATTCTTGAGCGTCTGTTCACATTTATGTATACAGCAAATAATGAGTCATAAAATTCCATTTTGAGGATTTGCTTTTTAGTGAAAATACAAAATATTTCAACACACAACAGCAAATGCTAACATCCTTTTTTTCCCCTCCCTCTCCTCTACAAATCATAGTGTCTTCTGGGTACCCTTTATTAATGACCCAGTAAATATGTATGACACTGAACACTTTTGGAACTGAATGCAAAACATATAGAATCATAGAATATCTCAAGTTGGAAGGGACCCATAAGGATCATCGAGTCCAACACAGTTGCATTGTACCCAAATACAAAGAAACTTTGCTACATACTTAACCTTATTTGCATGCCTAAATACTAGGCATGCCTTGCATCGCAGGCTAGGTGGGTAGCTGCTGTCACTGGTGAGCCAAATTCTCCTTATATTTTATCTCTTTTTGGAACACTGGGCTTTTTTGGTAGAAATATCTGGGACTCATTAATAAAGATTGTACAAGAGCACATGAATTCAGCTTCCTTTAACCACACACAGAGGCAAATGGTTTTGTTAAATAGTAATTGTCATTTCAGAATGAGTTATGATTTAAGATGCATTATGTCATCTTTTTTTTTTTTTTTTCATGTTGTGCCATTTGGTCTCTGATCAGTGAGGAGGCCCCGTGCTCTCTATGGAATCAATTAACCCTGAAGACTGGCCATAGTTCTAACCTCGTGCTTTAATAAAAACCACTAGACTTCTTCTTTAGCCACCTTGAAAGTAACGTGTGACTTGAAGCGTACAACCCTGCGAGCCAGCTGGCCAGGAGAGCACGACTCCCTCCATTTTCGTTGCTACTTGAGGTTCCTGGACACATGGAGCACAGCATGTGACACTAAATAATAGATGTAGGAGGTGGCCTGGCAGACTGCGAGGGAAACCTTGGCTTTATCTCTCTTAACACAATCAGACAGAAAACAAAAGCGTATGCAAGGTGCTACATTGAGCTGAATCGGTGAAATTCTCCAGCCCAGAGCAAAAAGAAGTCGCTTAAAATACTCAGTGACCCAAATATCCTCCACGAAGGCCACCAAATGAAATTCTAGCTAAGGGTGTTGTCTAAATAAACAGAAAGACATAAAGATATAAAGAAATAATCTTGCCAAAAATTACGAACCCATACCTGAAGAACATTTCCGCCCAACACCCCAATATCAGGTTATATGTTTTAACTAAACTGTTTCTGTTTTTTCAGTTCTCTTTTCTTCTTCCTTAAAACTCTCAATTTTTTTTTAACATGGGTATGTTTCCCATCCTGGCAAACAGCATGTAAGGGGAACCTGTGTATTATTTCTGTCTTTATTGATTTTATACAAAATAACAGTGTTCCAGGAGACCTACCCAACTATTTGAAAACATTAGTTAAAAAAACCCTACCACTGAATTTCCACAAGCTGTTGCAAAATACAGTCAAACAAATTTAAAAAAAAAAGCTAAAAATCACCCTCGCCTCACCACACATCTCCCACCCTGTTCCCCCTGAGGCCAGGGGAAATCATTAGAGTTTTGCAATTTTCTTGAGAGGGAAAATAGATGTGGTTGTCTTCAGACCAAAGATGAAATAAGTTCCAGATGAGTGTCCATCCTATCCAGTGGCTTGCCAGCAGCCTGATACTTTCTAAGCTAAGCAGGTTCCAGCCTGTGAGCTTTATCTAATTGCCGTGATGACAGATTCACACTGGAAAAAAAAAAAAAAAAAGAGGTGGTCGTTCAAGCAGATGGTTCCATGCCACTAAGCCAAAGCCAAAAAAACTCTTCCACAAACCAGCAGACCGGTGGCTTTTAATCTCAGAGTTCAAGGACACTGTAACTCTATAGCCCTGTTCACAGCTGGAGGAAGTGAGAGTCTGGTATGACGAGGAAAGCGTGATAGTGTCCACAGCTCACAGCCTGCTCAGCTGATGGGCTGGCAACAGTTGGGGACAGTGGCAATCTCATTGCAATGCCTCCTTCTGCATGCTCATGGAAAGATTCACCCTCAGCTAGTGGGTGTCTGTTTTTTGCACTTAACCCACTTTGAGTAAATGCTCACTATGGCTCATTTGTGATTTACCATCTTTTGTAGCTCAGCCAAGTTTTGAAGTAAAGTTAGTGTTTATTTGGTTTTCTGTTAGGGAGTGTTATTTCTAATAATTTATTTTGGAAATTTTAAAATACACATCATATTAAATATTGTATAGGAGTGTTTGTCCTCTAGATCTCTTATGTGTCTTGTATCCAAGACTTCATCCTCATAGCCATTAAACAAGTTTAAAGATACCACAATGAGAAAAGCATTTTGATTTCAGAGGGACAAAATTAGCTGTAACATCATAAACACAAATCAAACACAAGGTGGAACAACGCAAGAAAAAGATGCCATGGACTCATGATTCCGCTGAATCCGACAAAGGTCAGTACAGGTGTGAATGAAATCACTTATGTCCTGGATATGTCAGCTGCAGATCACAATTAAAAATTAATTTGACTCTTAATTCACAAGGAAAGGGAAACTAAGAGTAAGGAATGCAGCACGTGACTGTATACAATTATCTGCAACTCTGGAGTCCAGAGGATTTTACTAAAAAGGTTTGGCACCTACAAATAGATTTAAGTATAGATGGACTTTGAAAAAATATTGGGTTTTTAAATGAGAAATTATATCTCCGTTTCATTTGGATCCCATTAACAGTGCAAAATAAATCCTTTGTGGCTTTGTAATCCAAGTAATGTTTTTTCATCTTAACTTAGAGGATTTTGTTGTTTTTCATGAAGATATTTTTATTGAGACTATTTTATGGTTCCCATATCACTGATTTTACTGACATTTATTTCATTTATGTGAAAATATTGTTTTACTTATAAGTGGTTTAGTTGATCAAAGCTTCCCCTTTTTTCCATAGAAGCAGTAGCTAAGGAGAGGCAAAAAGCAGAGAAAAGAGTATGACATATATCCCCTTTGGTGAGGCATCTCCACATTGGTGTCAACAATAACAGAAAGCAATAGGCAGATTTCTGAGAGTAACAAGCCAATTTTTTATATTCTGCTCCTCCAAGATACTGTATGAGGTGTGATCTATAGAGGGCACAGCCAAAAGTCACAATTCATTTGATTCAAATAAGAAAATGAAACTACTGAAGAGTGCCACCTGGCAGATGGGATGGGGCGCAGTTCACCTGACTATAGAATACTCATCTCACCAGTTTTAGACATCAGCTGCAAGTGAGTTGAATTGTGGTTTATAATTGTGCTCTAAAAAAAGGGAACCTGAATGATCTTTATCAATAATCTGGACAAGGGGGTTGCTTGCGCTCTCAGTTAAGCTTGCAGATGACACCAAGTTGGGCAGCAGTGTTGATCTGCTTGAGGATAGGAAGGTTCTACAGAGGGATCTGAACAGGCTGGATCGATGGGCTGAAGCCAATGGTATGAGGTTCAACAAGGCCAAGTGCCAGGTCCTGCACTTGGGTCACAACAACCCCATGCAGCGCTACAGGCTTGGGGAAGAGTGGCTGGAAAGCTGCCAGTCACAAAAGGACCTGGGGGTGTTGGTGGACAACCGGCTGAACATGAGCCAGTGGTGTGCCCAGGTGGCCAAGGCCTATAGCATCCTGGCTTGTATCAGGAATAGTGTGGCCAGCAGGACTAGAGGAGTGATTGTCGCCCTGTACTCGGCACTGGTGAGGCCCCACCTCAAGGACTGTGTTTAGTTTTGTGCCCCTCTCTACAAGAAAGATATTGAGGAGCTCAAGTGTGTCCAAAGAAGCACAATGAAGCTGGTGAAGGGTCTCAAGCACAAGTCTTATGAGGAGCAGCTGAGGGAACCGGGGTTGTTTATTCCAGAGAAAAGGAGGCTGAGTGGAGACCTTATCGCTCTCTACAACCACCTGAAAGGAGGTTGTAGTGAGGTAGGGGTCAGTCTCTTCTCCCAATTAACAAGCAATAAGACAAAAAGAAAAGACCTCAAGTTGTGCCAGGGGGGTTTAGATTGGATATTAGGAAAAATTTCTCCACCAAAAGGGTTGTCAAACATCAGAACAGGCTGCCCAGGGAAGTGGTTGAGTCACCATCCCTGGAGGTATTTAAAAGATGTGTAGATGTGGTGCTTAGGGACGTGGTTTAATGGTGGCCTTAGCGGTGCTAGGTTAATGGTTGGACCTGATGATCTTAAAAGTCTTTTCCTACCTAAACGATTCTATAATTCCATGATTAGGTCAGGTCACAGACCTAATGTTTGCTCAGATTAATTATGCCACCGGTGTTTGCAGTTAGAAGGCCACACAATACAAATCTCTCAGTGTTTGTTTAAAATGGACAGTTAAATGATAATACTTCCACTAGAAAAGTATTTTTTTCCAAAGATACTTTTCACTACCATGCAATCAGACTAAATCTAAAAGAATAAATTTCACTAAAATTCTTTATTTTATCTCCTCCACCTCTGTTAGCTTGAAGACCTTCCTACTTTCAAACACCAGCAATCTCCTGGGTGTTTGGTGTTACCTCTCAATAGTTATACTGGCTGCAGACAGGGTGCAAGGCTCCTGAGTTGAAGACTTACTCTCTTAAGTGAGTGGTATAAGGAATCAACTAGTCCCAGCACTGTCACATCTCTGTTCCCCTTCAGGGTTTTTGTTCTGTCTCTTTGTACTGCAAGTTTCCTAAAGAAGGAGCAACTTACCTAGCACAGATCTTAGTAGTGATGAGCTCCTGGACTGCCACTACAATTAATAAGGAGTACAACAACAAAAAGTTCTTCAGCCTTTATTGCTCTGCTTTTCCTGTAAAACCCTAGGCCAGCAGGAAATATTTGAATATCTATTTTGTTCTTGCTTAACGACAGGGTTGCATATAGTGGCAGAACAGAGAATAGGGTGCAGGTCTCCTGCCTTTGTATCTACTCTTCTGTCCACTGCTCTGCATTACCTGTACAGAAGCTCTTCTGGTCTGAAGTGGAAAGGAAGAGGGTGGCACCATCTTGTTTGTGGGGTCATAAGACTCTTCCCAGTTCCTCTACTCTGTTTTAGTTCCCACCATGGGATGACATATCCAAATCCATAAAATGTTAATGTCAAGCGAAGCAAGGAAGGAGTTAATATCTGTGATAAGAAGAGACAACCTCAACTGTCTGTGGAGCCACCTGGTACCCATTAAGGAGTAGTTATGAGAGACGGGTGAGAGATAAAGTAGGAAAGTTTTATAGTATAGGAGAGAATGAGCAAGAGGCTGCACTGGGCTAGTCGTAGGGGTAGTAAGCAGAGCCAGGTGTTTGGAGCCACGGAGAGAGGGGAGATTTATGGGCTTCTTCAGCAGACAAAAAGCTACTTTCTAGTTCCATCTGCAGGTAATGAGATACTGGTAGGGCCTAAACCAACTAAATGCTGCTACCTAAATAGTTAGCACGAAGGTGACTGGATATTTACTTAAGACTGAAGCAAGGGTCCCGGGTTAATATTCACTGGACAGTTACTGGTGTTTCAGGACTCGACTCATGCCCCTGTCCCTGTTTGTTGTTAACCTTTTGAGAAAGGTCTTGCTTTTACAAGAATCTAAGGAATATCCCTGTCTGCCAAGTGGTCTGGTAATTTTTAGGAGACAGAGCTGGCCAAACAGATTGCTCATGAACAAACACTTCTCCTTTTGCAAAATACTTCTTGCCTGAAAAAGGCACTATGTTTCTCAGCTTCTATTAGATCAAGCTGGGTATTATTAATCTTTATTCTCAATTGCTAAGTTGTCTGCCGCTCCCCTTCTCTGCCCTCCTATTTCCCAACTCAAAATCTATTGTGAGAAGTAGATAAATCACAGTGGATAGGTAACTCCTATACAAAAAATGACTTTGCAATTTGGTTTTTGTTTCCCCTCCCAGGTAATGTATTCTTTTTATTTGTAACCCAGGGGTGAAATAAGACTGCTGAGTTATTTCTCAAAGGTCTTACTGCAGGACAAAAAGCATATGAAGTTTAAGTCGCTGAAATGGCTCTGAGTGCCAGCTTCTACCCAGTCTCCTCTGGAGACTCCAGGGCAGGCAGTAGTGCCAGAGCTGCAGGTGAAAGGACAGATCATTTCTACATGCCTTGCTCTAACTTGCGGGTGTTCAGGGTCATCTTCCCAGAGTCAGCGTTTGGCACTGAAGACATGGTGAAGAGTAAGTGGCCAGCTGAGGACGAGGGTCCTTTCAGCCTCCCGACTTTCATCTGCTTGCCTTAGAGGGCTAAAATGCACAGCACTGTGATGAATGCATTCAATTTAAATGATAAGAGCTAGCCTTACAGTTCCTTTTTGGGTTTTACTAGCTAAGTCTTAGGGGATTGTACGCGTGCATTGACTTTGTGGTAAAAATGATCAAAATGCAAGCTCCTAAATTGATGTGTTTTTCTCAACTCATTAATGCTGTGGTATAAACATTGTTGTTAGAAGCGCTGTTTTGTTCAGTGGTCATTTGGCAACAGTGAGTGCTGAAAACACAAAACACAATAGCGGACGTGCTGGAGCACTTATCTGTTCCCATGATCCTTTGTTAAGCTATTAAACTCATACATCTTAACGCCAGCAGAACTGGAGCAATTTGAGGAATAGGTTTTGCTACATGACTTTTGGGGAGGAGGGAGGGGCAGGGCTGAAAACACTGAATCTGCCCTGTGCGAGTGCACTGGTCATTCTTCCCTGCACAGCCAAAATACAAGGTTCTTTTGCTTGGTTTTTTGGAGTGCCAGGAATTTCAGAGCAGGTCTGCTAAAGCACTCTAGGGACCCGGTTCCTTCCCCTTCCCTGCGCAGTTTTCCTGCAGCTGGTGGAACTTTTTTTTTATGCTGGGGATTGGCTGAAATGATTTGGTCTCTAATTAACTCAACTAATAGTAAATTAATTCAATGAAATCCTGGCAGTAGTTCTGCATAATACTGATTTAACAACTCACTGTTAACTTAGGTGCTTTCCTAAGTGGAAAGTCTTAAGGGAGCCTGTGTTTGCCATTAGAATACTTCCAAAATGCCCTGAATTTCAGAACATCTCACTTTTTTTCCGGTGGTTTAAAAACAGCAGTGCGTAAGCCAGCCTGATGGACTAGCAATGACAAGGACGAATGCTGTACATTTTTAGGAAACCCGAGTACGCTGTCTGTGCCTCGACAATCCCACGCTGGCTGTGGCTACCTGTTCCAGCAGATTTCTCCCCCTGTCCCGCACGGAGCCCAAGGACTCAGCTGTGCCCTGCAAAGCTTCCTGTTTATGGCCGTGCATCCTCCGAAAACAGAGTGCGCTCTGCTTCCCACATCTCAGAAGCCGTAGACGGATCCTGTAACATCCTGTGCCTTTCCGTCATCGCACCGCTGCTTTTTCTGAGAACTGCCGGGAGAAGTCGCTCACAGGATTGTTAACAATTGGTCATCACCTTCTGGATGTGTCAGACCGTCGAGTACTCTGGGCCATCGGGCCTCACTGACAAGGAAACAATATCAACAAAACATTTGCCCTTTGTTCCCGCCGTATATTGAGTTCACTGCGTATCACAGCGGATAGCACACTTCCTACACGGAGAAAACCCATTGCTTTTTGATTTGAGGTGGAATGTTATATCAATTAAAGTGCACAGACTGAACCGGGACAGAAACGTAGCTCAGTACTGAATGGCCCTGGCAGCCGCACAGCTTATCTTCCCGTTTGTCTCCTTGTGGTTACAGCCGAGGCACAGGTATGTATGCCGTCTGGCTCCTGACAGTGCCATAGCCTCCTCGAGGAGGAAAAAAAGCCCAGTCTCCAGCTCTCTTCGAAGAGGAGCCCAGATAAAGGCTTCATTCCTCTCATTTCTTCCTCTGCCCTCTGCCCTACAAAGCACGGCTATTGTCCTCAGCGGTTACTTAACAGTGTTCCAGAGAGAAAGAGCAGGGATGATAAATTGGAATATAAAAAGCGAAATCCTCCTCAGTATGGAAAAAAAATGAGCTTGCTGGTACTGCAGGTAATAACCCTTGTCTACTGAGGGCTGCCTACACAGGCACACTTTGGGTCATGGAAAAAAATTAACTGAAGCTGAGCACGTGAGCACGCTCTTTTTTTTCTTTTTTTTTTTTTTTTCCAGGAGTAAGGTAGTTTCACACTGTATAACCCAAACCTGAGCTCAGCCTTGCACCGCTTTTAGTGAGAAGAAACCTGGCGCCATGAGAAGTGAGCTGCACCACCTCCAACAGCATCCCACTCCCCGGGGCAGCGGCAGGGAGCTGCTCCAGTCCTGTCCGTGGCAGATTGCTGGGGTGTCGGTGCCTCTGTGTGTGTCACACACAGCGCGTAAATAAAGGTCAGGATTTGGCCTCGGTGCGTGAAACTAGATTTGCCCTGTAGTATTAAGATTGCGTGAAGTTTGGAATTTGTATTGCTCTCGTTTAAAGGTTACCTCCAATTAAGACTTTCCAAACATATTTGGGATTATAGATCCCTCACAACATTTCCATTGTTCTTGCAGTCAAAATAGCAGCAGCCGCAACCATGCGCACCACATTATTAAAAGAAAAGGACTAGTTTAAACCGAAGGCTATAATTGCATGCTACTAAGTAAAATGTAAACTTTAGAAATTCTTTCCAACATATGAAATGATTCAATAGAAAGGTAGAATTTAACACAGAAAAGGTTGCTATAAGCCTCAAAGACTCTCCCTACTGAAGAAAATAAAATTTGAAAATACAGAAAAAGTGAACCACAACAAAAGACAAAATGCTCGAGAAAAGATTGAATAACCCCCAAATCCACTGCTGAAGGAGAGAAAATTCTTCAATTTACAGTTTAAATTAATGCAATAAAAAATCAGCTGTAAGCTAGGGGAAAAAAACTACTTTCCTTATACCTCAAAAAAATCAGTAATAAAATCAAATAGTAAACAGATCTTCCTTCCTACACATACTCTCAAAAATAGTCAATGGACACAGAATTTGTGTGAATTAGGGCTTTGGCAAAAGCAATGAGCTGTTGCCAATACTCATTAATTCTACCAACTTCTTAATTTTTTCCCCATCCATCTGGAATATACATACACACCATCCTTCTCACTGAAAAATTATTTCCACGCACACACACATAATGTCAAACAAAAAGAAACCCAAAGGGACAATGCAGTAACCTGGCACACACCTCGGAATTTTAATGCATCTTTCTTGTCTTTGTGTACATATGCAGTACCTTTGCAGGAACAGAAACATAAACTTTGTTCTTAAAAATCTTTCTTAGTCAATTGCTGGAATGCTGGCACATTATCAAGCAATAGATTAAGTGTCACGTTGCTTTGTTGACATTTGGTCTTTCATATTCCTACTGGCAAGGTAGGGTTTACTGGAGTGATCTTGGATGGGAAGCTTTCTTTTTGCTTGGAGGGAATTTTTGACACCAGCTGAGAGTTTTGTCTCACAAGGGTATGTTTGACAAACTGTGTGACTGAGGTATATATGTATTTATTTCTGTGGGACTGCTATGTGATTTCTTTTAATTGGGTGGTATTATCTTGTTGCCAGATCACAGTAACGGCAAAGGTGACTCAAGTCCCCTGTGAATTTTGCTGTGATGAAGTCCCCTAGGTAATTCAGGAAAAGTACAGCCCAACCGCATCCCACGGCTATTGTGTGACTGTCATTGAGTCAACAAAAGGGTTTGACCCTGAATGAATTTACACGGGGCCAAGATAAACTTATCAGTCTCAATAACCTTCACACTTTTTTTCTTCCTTCCTTTTATTTCAACACATACTAGTTTCACTCTGTGGCAGCACAGATGCTTTGTGAGCCACTGTGACCTTCCTTTCCCTTTCTAAATCTCATTACTATATTTCTTGCTCCATCCAAAATTTTATTTACTCTGTGGAACATGCTACCACAAGCTCCCAGAGAGACCTTGCCATGCCGTGGGCTCTAGAGAGGATGGCACAGCTATCTGTAGGACTACAAAGTGGTGCAGACTGGCACTTTTAAGGCTTGCCACCTCTCAGAAACAAAAGTTGGAAGAGACCTACAGCCTCATGCTTAATGGCACAGGTCAGCCTCTAGGTTAGGGCAGATTACTTTATGTTTGTCCCTCCAAATATCAGGCACTGTCCTCTGAAGTATAAAAGACAGCCTACCTGCTCTAACTGCTGGTCTGCCCATTTCTGTCATCCTCTCTTGTCTTGGGAGCCGTCAGGTCACTTCAAAGCCTTAACCATTGCTTTAGAGAGCAATTATTTCTAGGCGGTATTTTTCAGTGAAGACAAAAGGGAGTGTTTCCAATCCCCGACTAAAAGTTCATAAGAACCATGGTAATTTTACCAGCTCAACCTGAGGTTAGGGCTTTAAATAAACTTAGCTGTATTTACTCATGTTCGAATATGACTACGCTGCACCACAGTCGCTGGTCTTCCTAAATCACATCAGTACCAATAGCCTGACTCTTTCGCTGATGCTACACGCACTTCAACAGATAAATTTGGCATCAGTGAATTCTTTGGGTTTGAGTTACCCAAGGACCTCAGGGGGGTCCATTAACACAGGCTACAGACTTTTCACTGTACTCACTACATAGAGAAAACGAGTGCCCTGAAAATGGAACAATGAGTTATGTAGTTTTCAGTAACAAACATTATATTAAAGAAGACCCTATAATAAATAAATAAAGAAAGAAACAAACAAAAAGTGTAGAAATGAAGTTACAGAGGTCTCTACCCATCCTTTTCCCTTTCGACTGACAGTTCAAGCTCCATACCAGGAAGCAGGTGTATGCCCAGTGCTAACTTTGCTCTGCAACGCTAATTAAGCACTGTCTCTGGAAGAGGTGCTGTCCTTGGGGAATGGCTGTTAGACTAAGGTCATGTCTGCACATCTCTGGTATTTGTCTATGTGTCACATTTATTTAAAGAATATGGAAATAAACGCCAACACCCTGGTTAACATTTCCTCTATTTCTGCTAAGCAGCTTCTTCTGTTTAAGACTGCATTTGTGAGCTTTCTGATTGCTACATTTACTGCAGTAATGTGCTACTCCACAGTATTTAAGGACATGTTTTGTTGAAGGTTCTGTAGGTCCAAGACACAACATCCATGATGTTTGAGAACAAGCGATTAAATAGGTGACACTCCCAAGCACGTATGTAATCCCACTGATTCTTACGAAGTTATGTGAATATGGGTTTGTCTCTTCTGGCACAGTACTTTCTCCCACACCACATCACAGATAGTGGCAGTACATTTACAGAAACTATTTCAGCTTTTCTGACAGTAGAAATACTGCTACCATCTACATTGGGTTTTATTAAATTTCCTTTTCCGTACTGACCATAGGGAATAGGGCCTGCACTTAAAATATAAACGTCCATAAACATGTTTTTCAAGTATTCAGGCTCTGCATTTCAGGATGTTTTACTGCAGACTCGCTAGGCAATGCAGGGTAGGATCTGGTTGTTGGGGTTTTTTTGTGTGTGATATCCAGCAGCTCCTCAGTTCCTCTCCAAATATATGCAGTATTTATAAGCCTTGTCTTTTACTGAAGTTACATCCTACTGACAGCCTATTGTCCCTGCTACTTGTTAATGGACTCTGGTAATTTCTTCATTCTCTCTCTTTCTGTACCCGAGGCAAGTTTAGCTGAGGACTGTGCTAGATGTCTCATAAAAATTCCTTTACAGCACCTCCCAAGGTGAAGGAGTCTTGGTGAGGCATTTGTCATACAGACTGCCTGAAGACCAAAGGCTGTGTCTATGGAGACAAAAAATACCCCCAATGAGAAAGCGGATGAATCAAAAATCTTGTCCTGACCTTTTCCTGCCACGCAAGCAAACACCAGCCAGACTGATGGGGAGGATGACCAGGTGGGAGCAAAATGAGCAGCAGCAGGAGCAAGCGGCAGCTGGGCTGGTGCTCTGCAACAGTCTAGCAGAGGAGAGGAATTCATGCAGATTGGTTTCCTCATTAATTTCTTTTGTAATTCGGGTCAATGGGAAGCACTCCACAGCTATCAGAAAGAGATCTTGATTTAGTATATTTAAGAATAGGGAAGGGAAGTGGAAAGTCAAGGAATGTGAATGCTTAGGTAGAATGAATGCACACAATTTATCTATGTCATCTGTACTGTGAGTTTGCTTATGCAAAGCATAGTCATCCATGAAGGGCTCAACTTGTGAAGAACACCATCCATCAGAGCTCCAGAATCCTGTATAATAAAGTCAGTCTTGGGGAATCTGGTTTCTTCCTCGCTTAGAGCAATGTGAACAGAAGCCTAACCTTGCCCGAAGAATGATATACCTTTCAAGTTTTCCTGCCCAGTTGCCTGTTCTTCCTGAGTAACCAGAAAGTGCTGAAAGAATAAGGTAAATAAATTAAGAATTTAGAGCTGGCTGATTAATGTTACTTCCTCAGCCTCTGCTGAAATTCTGGAGAAAAAGGCGTCCTAGAAGTGCAAAGACTGCATTGAGGTTTTGTTGTTTTCTGGGCCTTTTCCCCTTGAATCTACAAATGTAGATCTCATCAAAATTAGTGGCATTCTGTTCATCTAACAACCCTAAGAAGAAAGCCCTTCCAATCCTCACATTATTGACAATATTTAAAATGTAAATTCTCAATTTTTTTTATTTTCTCTGTCCATTCGTTTCCAGCCTCTTAAGCTGTGACAGATATTTTTGTTGCAAGACATGCCCAGGCTGCTGAGGGAACACTTCCAACATATGCTTATATTATTCTTTTGCTCTCCTCCAATTTCTTATCAAATCTATAATACAGAAAGAGATTTGAAATTTGACCCTGTTTTTTAACTTTGTACCCCCCCAGTAGAAGATCTGACTAAGGGGATGGACACCTGAGAAGATGGTAAATCAAGCTACACCAATTTCAGAACAATATCCCAAATGCGTATGATTCAACCCTGCAAAAGCAGTGTAAACCCATCCAGCAGTGATTCTTTTCCCCAAAAGCATGAGCAATTTTATCAGGATTTCAGATCTGTACCTTTTAACCTGCTCGTTTTTTCTCAGCTACTATTGCTTGACTTGTTTATGCCTCAGGCTCAGCCCCTCTGGTTACAACTCCACGCACGCATGGTGTGGGTACCGGACTCAATGCAAAACAAAAGTTCCTTCTCTGGTGAGAGTTAAGAACCCAAGATCTCCCCAGCTGAAGGTTAAGTTGCTTCTTCCTTTCTTACTTCACTTTAGTGCTCTTGAGACAGAGCTGTAAGTTCTGCTGTGGAAGAGAGATTTATAACACATGGCACAAAATCAGTTGTTACCCTGTCCAATTACACATTTTTGGAGATTGATCTACTCCCCACTGAAGCCAGTGGGTGGTTTTGCACTGAATTCAATAGCTTTTGGATTGAGCCAAAATGAAGGAATGAAGCACCAGGGCACTACAGCACACATAAAGAGCAGGACAGTACATTAAGTACATGCGTTTTTTCATCACGATTGGTGTTTCAGGCTGTCAAACCACTGCCTCTCCCCATATCATAACAAAAGATAACTGGGCCTGGAAAAGATAAATTATTTCAGTGTTTTTTCTTCTATTGATTTTTTTTTAGATGTATCCAATAGTACATGCCAAAAGGTGACTCAATTCCTATGTTTATGTAAATTAATAGAAGGTCTGTTCCGAAAAAAGTTATGTCCTTAGTACTTTTCAAAAATAATCACCTATCTTTTCCAAAGTGTGTAGGTACTTACAGTAAGTACTGTTACATTCTCGTAGGAAATTACAGGACAGCACGTGCACATATATTCAAAGCCAAGCAAACATCATAAGAATTTGCCTTGATGGTAGTTCATGTGTCTTAATATCTGTTAACATGAGTCATCTGCACATTTAAGTTTTGTTAAATGTACAAACTATGTGGCACTCCACCCTTGTTGCAACATCAATTTGCAGTGTCCAGCATTTTTTGTGGTTTAAGGACATATTGCCTATCAGGCCAGTGGTCTGTAGTAAACAGTATTTGTATAGTGGGAAAATATAAAGAAGGAAAAAAGAAAAAGAATATAAGATTTTGCAAACACTGAGGTCAATGCATGGATTTTTTTTTTTATTTAATAAAATTTACTGAAACAAAGTCAAGCGCTGAAAAGTTAGAAACTAATCACACTGAGGTCACCCTTTCAGTGTAAATTCACCCTTGCTGCGTATGTACTTCATAGTAAAGCTTTACCTATATGATCAAATGATGTTCTGTTTAAATAAAACTTCCTTCCATTCAGAGAATGGATGGTGCTCCAAGGATGAGCATGAGCTGTGCAGCGATGGCTGTAAGAAAAGGAGGTGATGGAGGTGATATCAAATGGAGTTGCTCCAGCTGGATAAAGTAGACACTGAATAGCTGCAGGTCAGTGCCGATGGCAGGAAGGAGCAAGAGACTGGGGCAAGACCCTATTTGATACCTGCCGAAATCTTCCATTGAGATGGGGATCAAGATGCTATATGATAATGTGTGAGAAAAGAGATAATTTTTTGAAATTCAGGTTGGGATAGTTTTAGACAATTAAGTGTCTGTGAAGTTGCGGAGGAAAAAAAACTGAATTCCCTAGTTACTTTCCTCATTTCCACTCTGTGAATATCCACACTGCATGCAGGTTAGTTTGCCCGTGGATTTTTTTTGTTTTAAACTAGTTCTTCTCAAAGCAAAATCCTGGTAGTTTGCCAAGGGTCTGCTGCTTATGTGAATGATAGATAATATTTAGTTCAAGTTTCGCACCTTCTCTCCGGTTTCATTTTCCACCTCTGTTCCCATGGATGCTGTGCCCTCCAGTACCCACTCAAGCCACCATGACATATTTCAAGACACGCAAGAAACACGGCATGGAAACTCTAACTATATATTTGCATATAGAGTCTGGAGGACACTTAAAATATCTTGTCCTGTGGATGTGTTCAATCCACTGTGGATGGGACTAGCTCTGAGCAATGTGAATTTGAACCATTTTGCACGACTTGGACTAGGAGTGAAGATAAGTCCTTGAAACAGAGGCCTTCAACAATATGTAGAAGACCTGGAATAGAATGGAAACGTAAAGAAATTTAATTAATCTGAGTATATTATGGAGAAAGCATCAACAGGGTTTAATGCCAACCTGTGGAAAAGGCAACAAGTGACAGCAAGAGGCGGCAGGATTTGTCTCCCCTCAAAAATATGGTGATTTAACCATTCACCCAAATGAAAGGGGCTAAAACTTCACGGGTATATGTGAAATAAGAAAGAACTTATTGACTACCTTCAGCATAAAAATGTCCTCTGCAGCAGCAGAGCAAGTAGAAAGAAATTAACATAACTGAAAAAATTCTGCAGGGAAGAGAGAGGTAAACTAACATGCATTTCTGTGGAGCTGGCACCGGGCCTCCCGAGCCCTTAGTTTGTTATGAGTAGCTGTGATATATTCTGCCTCATTTCACTTCTAGAAGAAATTACAAATCCTTACAAACCCCACAACAGTCATGCAGCGTCAAATATTGAAAATCTGAGAAATCTTGATGCTTTCTGGGATATTTCCAGATCTCACTTAATACTTGACTCATGATGGCAATTATCCTTTCCATGCTAGAGGTACAATAACTAATTAAGCGGGCTCATGAAAGCACATTCAGAATCTGGAAGGAAAGCCTAACTGATGTGATTATATTCCTGACATATTCCTTGGTCCAAAGCAAGCTCAAAACTATTTAAGTCCAGAGTTCAAATGACTAGAAATCAAGTGCCAAGGATTGGAAGTACTGCAGTTTAATCTACCATTTACTTTAAAAGATATTGTTCTTTGGAGGAGTCATTCTTTAAATTTTATCATGCTCGGAGGCAGAGTTGCCTAATGACTGCAACTAAAAACTTCTGGGTTATAAGTACATGTGAACTACTTAAACACCGTTCATTATGAGGGAAGAGTGATGGCTACCTTGATTCATAGTCTGCCAAATGAAAGTAAGGGCAAGGTTCTGGACCTCCTGGAAACCAAATAAACTGCACATCCTGAGCAGACCCAAAGGACAACGCTATCAACAGCCATGCTTGCACCCTCTCTTGAACTCTGAGTCCCTGAGAAAGAGGAAGATCAAAGCTCCCGTGCTCCCGATAGTAATTCAGCTGCTTTGGTATCATACCTTTTCTTCCGTCCTATGTTTCTTTTTTTCTTACAATCTATTAGACAGAATTAAAAGAAAGAAGACAAATGAAGGAATAAAAAAAAAAGATGAAAAAAAAAAAAAGAAGAAAAAATAAGAAAGAAGAGTCCAAAGTTTCCCACAGAAGACAATATTAACAAAAATAATGTATTTGTGCTGATGTTAAACCAGGGAGTTAGGGACCAGAATTTGCTGAGTAAGGAGCTGTGTACAAAGGACCAAAACATCTTCAGGCTTTTACTACATCTATATCTGAGAGACTCATTCAGTCACACCTTACCCTACTGAACTTCTCTGGAGGTGGTTCTGCAAAAAACACACTTTTCGCATTGTGAGGAGAAGAAAGAAACTCCCTACTCCATCCTGGATAATAAATGATCAGCGGCCTCCTTCTTCCCAAAGGCATTTGCTGACATTTCAGTTGCTGATATATAAATGGGAAATTAAGAAAAAGGAGGAGAGTTAGTTGGAAAGTGGGGAAAAGATGCCCAAAGACTTACTAAAAAATCTGTGATTCACATTTTCTTTTGTCACTGTTTCAATTAGCTGAGAATCCTGTTCATATATGAATTTATGTACATCTACACTTGTGTGCATATGGTATAAATATGTACATAGCATATAAACTTCATATGCTGTGTCCATATGGGTGGGCGTGTGGGTGTGAGTGCACCGAAATTTGTAGCTCTTCAGAGCTCTCTGATTATTTTTTCCATTTACTTCGCACCTTTTTAATCCTTTACATTTAATCAGATAAAGGCAGAAGACTCTCCATTTTGTATCTTCTCAGCACAAAACACAGACTGGGATGTCAGCAGTATTTGACAAGGTGATATTTGTCCCCCACCTACTTTCACACACACAGACACACACACGTTCAAAATCTAATAACTTACATTTAAAAAATGGAAGAGCACTACAACTTAATCTGAGTCCTTTCAGAAGCAGAAATAGTTCTCATTGAGCGTTCGGATCAAGGGATCGCACTGTCACATGCAGTTTGTGTGGCTGATTATACCCGGATGACTTCACAGCGCTTTGCCAAAGACCTTAAGCTTTTATAATGCTACTATTAACGTTTTCCCTCTGCAGATAGGTTTCAAACACTTCAGAGTTTGAAGTACTTTCATTACAGATCTCTGACACCATGTTTTCCACTCCGATGCATGCTGCTGAGAACAAAATTATATAAATAAATGAAGCCCACATGCGACAACATGTCTTGAGACTCAATACTATAAAAAATGTTTTAGGTACTTATGTTAACTGATTTTTAGCCAATCCTTAAACATGTCTGCAATTGCTACTGTCTTCTCCCTGAAATTATAGCCCTCTCTCTGGCTTAACTATTTAGTGTTTCAGAAGTTTGACACCGATTTCTCAGTGCTATTATTTTGTTCCATGGCACTCTGCTGTAAATTACTTAAATTAGAATTTTAGAAAGCATGGAGGCATGTTCACCTGCTCAAAATGCTACACTGGCTGAAAATATACAATGTTTTTCTTTTCAGTGCAACTATCATCTTCAGAGAAACAGCAAGCCACTCCTTTTATGTTTCCTCTTAAAGGCATAATGCTTCTTTTTATTCATTTCATACTGTATGCTATTGTCTTTTGTTTTAACTAAGCATTTTTAAATATAATTAACTGCACCATAAGACAATGATATTGCATAACCACACTCAGAAACAGATGTGTTTGCCTCTTGTAACAGAATAAAAGTGTATTTCAAAGTAAAGCAGTTGCCTACTATTATAGTCCTTGGTGCGAGTTTCATTTATTTCACATAAAAGAAAATATCAGCCTTCTGAAGTCAAGGGGGAAACGATTTTAATCTATGACTTTGGTGACGGAGGCTGAGCTACTCAGAGCGATCTAGGGTATTTAGCTACAAAACTGTAATTAAATTAATGGGAACTGCATGGCTAAGCCCTCTGCCTGGTATTCAGTCATAGCATCTGCTGTAGGATCCGAACAAAACTGGAAGAGCTGCTGTCGGCTTTGAAACTGGCTGGATTGCCTCGCCTGCCCGCTTACCTCAAGCCTTGTTGGGCAAAGGGTAAACCTTGACATAATTGTTGTGTTTTCCATTTGGCAATAAAGTGTGTAAATCATTTCGTGTTAGTACAGAGGCTCTGCGCTTATAAATCTTGCCTGTCACTACAGCTGTGGAACTGACGTAGTAACCAGGTGGAGGACAGTCACTGTCTTACTGTCCTGAATTTAAGAACCAGTATTCAAACAGGAATAACAGAAAAAAAAAAACAAAAAACAAAAAACCAACCAACGGAGAAGTTGTTGAAGAGAGCTCTGACCCACAGTAGAGTGGGCTGTAACAGAAATTTAAGTCTGATAGCTGCAGAGCAGTAGTATCTCCAAAAGCTGTGTCCTTTCCTCGGTCACTGTTATCTTACATTTGAATATTTTGGTTTGATCCTTCTATTTGCAAGCAGCTAATGCAGTGCAGGCAGACTGCCCTCATATTTTCAGTTATCGTTATGAGCCTCAAAGTGAGCCCAAAAGGAAAACAGAAGGGAGTTAGAAAACATCCAGACAAAATAATAATATTCTATCAAATTTGTCTAGATACTTTCAAATGTTACAGCGCTCACCACTTTGCTGCTGGAACACGCTCACACACAATGGATGCTGATGCAACGGGGCCGGGGTTTCACTCAGACTTACTGGGGTCCTCCTTATTTTTGGTGTGTGCCAGTTCCCAACAGACACGTGAGAAACACTTCCACCCGGCAGAAATCAGGGAGGGGGTGGTCAAAGGCTGCCAAGCAAGGGGTCGTAGGGAGGAATTAGTATGAATTCTTTTGCCTCCCTATGGGTTGGTGTAACCAGGCAGTGCCCTCAGGAGTATTGCTGCAATCTATTCACGGAATGACTCAATGTCAGAAGTTTTGTCTTCTGTTATTCGGAAGCTAGAAGGCAATGTAAATACAGTTTCCCTCGTGATGAAAATGAAATAGATTAGGAAAGGTTATATGATGTTTCTGAGCCTTTTTAGCTTGAAAAAGGAAAGTGAGATCTGATGTGCTATTAATATGAAACATCTTAAAAAACTAGTGGATAAAGTAATTTACAACCTGATTGCAATAGACTTAAGAAAATGGAAATCACTACATTTCTGGAGAGGAACGTTTAGTGGAAACTATATAGCTCCCTACGTACTCTGCAGCTGCATAAGATTTTACCACCACAGAAAGCAGAGAAGGAACTGCTGCGGGCCTACTGGCTGCAGAGAGACTACGAAATTGTCAAACGCAGCGAGCCATAGGGAACCAAGGAGCCAGGGACCTTGCTAATGCCATGGTTCTTCAAGTCATCTGAGGGGGGAAAAAAAAAAAAAGAAAGAGAAGCTGAACAACCGACAAGAATCACTCTGGAAGGAGACAACTGGGAGAGAAGCTAATTGTTAAATTTTATTGAATAAAAGGAACAAAATGAGCTACTACTGGGAGCAACAAAGCGACTAACCCAAACATTTCTAACTGCCTTCATGGAGTAAAAACTTTCTTATCTGAGATCATGTTGGATACTTGCAAAAGTGCAACTGTTTCCGATTCTTAGTTTCAAGAATCTGGAAATACATATCTTTCAGCTGGTCACAAAACTCAGACGATCTCCTAAATAAAGATTTTAAATGTTAAGATTTTAAAATGTTAATTTTCTTTAATAAGAAAATTAATAGACAGTTTCAGTTAAAACAACAAAAAAATACAGGTGATGATCAGGTACTTACTATGACTTATTGCCCATCTTTGTCTAATGTTAGTACAGGAGCAAGTTACTTTCAGGGATAGAGTTGTTCTATGTAAACATTCCCTTTCACGGGTCCATATTTTATACATAAAATGAAAATATTATAAACAAGTGTAAGCCTTTAATTTCACCTAGAACCATGCTTTGTACTAGGAAAGAACCTTCCATTTTAAAAATATGGGAAAATAGAAAATGAAATGTTCTTAATCTCTACATCCCTGCCAAGTTTTCATTCCCCCCTGAGTAGGAAAGTTCATTTATTCAGTGATCGTGAAATGTAAAAAATGTTTTCTTTTAAGTCTTCAGGATTTTATCTGCCTCTTTAAACCACACACCCTGCCGTCATTGTCAAAGAGTCAAAACAAAGAGATTTTCAAATTGCAGGAGCAGGTACCAAGGGAAAATTTAAATCTTCCATAACCCAAAAATCTCATTTTTTAAGACACTATGGACCAGATAGATAATGTCAATATTTTTTCAGAAATTCTCAGACCACCCACCAGCGTCAGTAAAGATATATCCATACATATATGCACGTATACATGAAGATATAGAGTATAAACTGGAACCATTTGGAGAAATATTTTTGCTTTTCTATAAAATGAATAATAAAGTCAATAAAAAGATTTGTACAAAGCGAAGAAGAATCAGTTCTGGAGTCCTTTAAAGCCACCAGGCAATTACGTAAATATACTTTTTAAATTGCATGCAGTTCCATCTCTTTCCTACAACAATTTGGGTGCCCAAATTAGAGACAAACAAAACTTGAAAGTGGTGACTCATTTTGTTTGTATACATGCCCAGTTCACCTGAGTCCTTTCATGTCTTCTTTTCCTACTTTGTTTTTCCACATTTCATTTACCTGTCTTGTGATCTTTCAGTGTGTAACTCTGACCATCTTCCCAGAAAAGAGCTGCCAGAAGATCCTTCCAAGGCGATGTTCTCCCTTCCAGTTTCACTTTAGGAAGAAATTTGCCATCACTTGGGTTGTCACCGTCAAGGCAAATAAATGCGTTCCCTTTTATAATATGAAGATACTGAGAGCTCAGTTTATTCAGGTCCTTTGAGCGAGAAATCTCCGTTGCAGTAGACTAATCTTCATCTCCAGTCTCCATTTCTTTCTTTGGTGAAACAATAGCAGGCAGCAGGATCTTGAAAAAAGTTGATCACTGAGAAAGAGGATTATGTCAGGTAACTCACACCTATCCCTACTCTTTAGAAAGGAATCGCTCCTAATTAATATCAGACGCTAGAGCTGGACTCAGAGTGAGGTAGAACACCATGCCAAGAAACAAATGTGAATATTCTTCTCTCTAATGCTGCTTGTCAGGTAGGTTTATGTATTTGTCTTCCATCTCTTCCTGAACTAGCTTTGCTATGAGGCTTCAGCAAGTAGTTGAAGAGGAAGCAGGGTGAGGCGGGGTCGGGGGGAGAAGTACAAAAATCTTTCTGTAGGGAAAGTGCACTTGGTGCACAGGAACAGATGGCTCATGAGGAAAGACAGTTTTGGATCTTCAGTTCTTTCCTGGTGTGAATCTAAACAATACTTTGTTGTACTCATACAGTGTTTGTTCACGGAAGGTAGGATTCCTCTCACCTAGCATTAGCCATCTGAAGCACAGGCTAATCACACAGTCTGAGCTAATCTTTGAGGGTTGTATAATGGATCGTAGTAAGAAAGAAGCCCCTGCAAAGAGTAAGTCGGATACTTGTCTTAGGGCAGGATAGAGAGTCCTCCAGATATGCCCGTCTTCTTCCATTGACTCCAGAGGGAGCTTAGGTGATTTGTTCAGACCAGATGGCTAACCTTCATGTGGCTAATGTTGGGCCAGCCTCAGCTTGCAGGATGGTACCCCAGATAAGGAATGGCAAGGCAAAGTACAGCTTCATCCATTCTTCCAACACTAATCTGCTTTCAGCCTAGTCCTTCTGAGGGACGAGTCTCTTCTGCATGTTTTGGGAATCGGGGTGTATTTTGGTGAGGAAGAAAGATGCGCTCTGCCTTCTTTGTTCAACCAAAGTGCCATGAAGCTCCAGCATTCCAGTTAACTTTTAAGGGACAGGCTGCAGAAAGAGAAATGATCATCAGGCAGTTCTGCAGGATAGATCAGCTTGGCATTGAGAACTCAGTTTATAAAACAGAAAAGGATCAAATTGTGTGAGGAGAATTTTCCTTTTCAATTAAATAGCTAGTTGTAAACTCACATGTCACTCTCACAACCTAAACTGTTGTGGCAGCCGTACCCAAGTGAGATGGAAGTTATAGGAATCTTTATTCTTATTCTGTTAACATCTTTTAAGGAAGAAAAACTAAGGTGGTTTCCAGAATAGTTCTGCGTGAAGACTGACTGTCCTTGTAGGTCCTTAGCTCCATTCAAATAACTCGATGAAACACCACATAAAAGCCAATGAAAATAAAGTGTGGAGCTTTCAAAACTATCCTATATTTAGATGTCTGGTATTTTATGTCACTACTAGTTAGCCTACCCTTATTTTAATCCTCCACCCATATCAGTTCTATTTTCATCTAGGCTAACCATATGGCTATTCTTATAACCTTGCCATTCTTCCAAGTAAAATCGTCGTTTTTCTACTAAGACAGACTATTGAATATTGATAAACAAACATCTTCAAATGTGTTTAAAATACATTTGAAAGACTTCTTTTTTTCATTTCATTTCACGTGCTAAAAAGTGCCACCATGCTTTACACATAAAGCTGTTGATTCAAGAGAAGCTTTTGCAATTATTTCAGGTACACCAGAATCAAGTCAACTAAACTAATCAAAAATAGCATATTATTAACTCTCACTCACATGATGGAGTGTACTCATTACACCATTTAAACGGCATATGGGTAATTTATAAGGTACAGAACCAAAGTGAAGGAAAAAAATCCTATCTTTTTAACAACCAGCTTTTGTTCTGAATGGTTATTTGAACTTAAGTGTTTTTTTTTCACTGTGTGTTTAGAGACACGTCTCCTCTGATGATAAAAGACAAACATCAGGACTTCTTTGCTTTACGCTGAACTACTTATTTCAGCATCACAGTAGTAGGATAATTTACAGCAGACATATTGACTAATGTACACGTTTACACCTCCTAAACGTGACAAGCTGCAGGTATGAAAAGTGGGTGTTGTCTTAAAAGGATACAGCATTGTTTGGCCCACATTTAATGTATTTTATCTACAAATGTTAGAATACTTACAGAATTAAAAAAAAACATTCAATTTTTGCAATGATTGACATCTAATTAATATACCGATTATAGTTGGTTATTGAGCTATTCATCCAAGTTACTCTCTGGGTTTGGGGTGGGGGTGAAGAAAAAAAAAAGTCATGAAGACTTTTCTCATGTGCATGGTGTGAGCCCTCTTTGCAGCATTTCCAGCTCCTCTCTGAAAATGTAGAGATACTCTTCTATTAGTGATGCTGAGTGAGGGAGACCCTTAAGGTAAAGCTATATTTCTATAGTATAATATGTAACCCAAGATTGTGTAGCTTATCTTCCTGATTGCAACTAATGTACCCTAGTAAAGTAAAGCCTGGGTTTCTGGAGTATTGCAAAGGAGGTAAAGGTGATGTAAAGCATCTATATCTGAACTCAGGAATCTTTTATAGAAAACTGTGTCTTTTTTCCTCACTATCTGGTCTAAAGGAGACCGATATTAAGGTCAATGGACAGTCACTGAGAAACTAAATCACATTTAGATTTATCCTTCAACTTTTTAAACACCAAGATTACTTTTTCACATAAGTTCTTCCCCCCCCCCCAAAAAAAAAAAAAAAACAAACCAAAAACCCTATCAGTATTTAGGTAGTTACAATCCAATTGTGTGATTTGATATTATTTGAAGAAGAAACTGTACCTTTACCTTCTAGCTGAGGGAAAACCTGGTGCATGACAGTTGCTGTTCCACTTTGCTTACCAGAAGGAGAACCTGTTGAGCAACTTCCACTTCTCCTGTTCCTGCTGCAATAGAAAGCAATAGTGACATTGGAAAGTCCTGTCCTGGTTGGTCATGACTGTTACAGCAGGATCTTGTCCTCACAGCCGTACAGAATTCCAACACATTCACTAAGAATAATAACAAACTTCTAATATCAACCGGGGGGGGGAAAGTGATAGTTGCACACAAATCAGTAAGACTCACTCACAGATGCATGAAAGATTTACACGGTACATGAAAGATACACAGCACAACACAAGAAGAATTTGACAGAATATTATATTATGGTATGAGTTTTTCCTTGAGCTGCTCAGAAATTCTTTTCAGAATAGGAAAGTAAGTTTCTGGAAATCTGTATTTTCATGGAAACAGTTAAATTTTCCAGAAAAAAAAAGTTTTTGAAAAACTGAAACAAAATAATTTAATGTAGGTAAATTCAATTAGTCAGCAGAATATCAAAATGTTTTTTTCTCATTTGAAAAATGGTGAAACAATTGGCTTAGTATTTCTGAATCAAAATGCTTTATATTTTCTGTTCTTCAATGTGCTTTGACCTTTTGTCCCTATTTGGAAAGTAAACAGGTGCTGAAATGAATGAATGTGACAGAAACGCCACTTCCATTCAGCTGTATTTATTTCCATGTGCAGCACAGTTAAATTCTGGAGGGTCTTTTGCAGCATCCTACACTCCAGAAAGAAGAACCAGAAGTAGCAGATTTGGGAGTGCTCTGTATTTCCAGTTGGTGCTCTCTATTATACCACTAATGGAAATGGCCTTTACAGAGATCAGAACTAATAACATATACAATACTGATGGCCACATGTCGACATACATTTCAGATTAATAGTTCCAGGTTTAATTTGGCAATGGCAATAAAAATAACAAATAGAAAAGTCTTTTTAAAGTGCAATGCATTCTCCTTTGCTCTGCCATTTTCTGGCCCATTATTTTCGTCTCCTTTGCTGTGCCATTTTCTGGCCCATTATTTTCTTCTTTCCTCATTCCACTTCCATCCCTTTACATGTGCTTTTTTATTGTTTTAAAGAGAATGTAATACATAACATCTGTCTCTGAAATAGTTATCATAGGGGAGAGGGAAGAGGGGGTGATTAAATAGTTTGTTAATTTTTTTTTGCAAGTTCAGTAGAGATGGGTTTAAGCCACAGACTTGGCACTGGATTTGGTGTAAACTGCAGGGAGGAGGGTGCCGCTGACAGGCGAAAATGCAGTTTTGTGAAAGCTCTATAAGTGCGCTCCTCCCTGCTCCGCAACCAGAAATACTGCAGGGGTGCGCAGCAGCACAAAGGGAGGCGAGACGCTGGTACGAGCAGTTTCTTGCATTCAGCAGAACAGGCCCTGGCTGCGGGAAGCCAATATGGGTTTTGAAAACAATCTTTGGGAGCAGCGTACTTTTCTCAGGGAGCTCTGCAGGTGGCCCTAGCGCTGAGCTTTTAAATCACAAAGCTTTTAGGCGTCATCACACAGATCTGCTGTACACTTAAGTCTGTTCTTAGAATGGTTGCAAGGTGCCCTAAATACAAGGTTGTTATAATAATAATAATAATTAATTATAATAGCACTATTAACAAAAGCTGTGAACACTCTACCTTACGTGATCCTTAAAAGGGAAGCTCAAAACCTGAAGCGTACAAATAGCCTTTTATTGGTTTCTCTTTTCTGTGACATTCATGAGTCACAGGTCTGTCAAGAAAAAAAAAAAAAGCAGCTTAGACCTGCCTCCTTTTAATAGTTTAGCTGAAGTTGGAGAAAGATGATGCAAGCTGTTTCACCCACTGCTGACTGAGCTTCTTACTCGGGACACGACAGAACTTGACTGCGAAGTCAAGAATCCCTGTAAGCGGCAGAATGGGAAAGGGGTATCCCTGGAGGCTGCTCTGTCTTTCATTGCCAGCCCCTGTAATTATACACTGCCTTTCAAAGCGACTTGTGAAAGCTGTCTTTGCAGCCTGCTTCTTTTTCCCAGGCCCCGAGGAAAGTGCATCATAGCCTTTCCCTGCCAAATCCAAACACCTTACGATCAAGCATTTCTAAATATGGCTCTGCCGTAGAGCGGCTGGGGGGCGGGGGGAGAAGAAGATCAAACTTTTTTTTTTCCCCTGAAAAATGGCATTTTGTTCGACCCATCAAGCTTTACGGAAATATCTAGATTGTGATGAATGTCTCACCTGGAAAGTTTTTCAGGTCCAGAATATTGCTGGAGAGCGGGGAGTTGAAAGGTTTTCTAGTAGCTGGTAGCCCTGACTCTCCAATATTCCTCTTTCCATTTCCAGGTCACTAGTTAAAACAAACTGTGTTTGTTTGTATTCGGCAAAATCTTTCAAAACCTTAAACCTCTTCATAAAGTGGCAGTCCTCTCAATTTAGCCCTAGTATCAAATCAAAGGATGCTGTAAAAAAGTCTTTGTATTATTACTAATAAATGCATACTTCCAGCACGGATAACAAAGGATAAACTCATATCCTCCTGCGCGGTTATAGGCGGGGAAGAATAGCTATTTTTCTCTCCACGGCCTCATGTGGTAAGAAGCCAGATCATTCCATTTCATGTTATTGCATTCCTTGGGAACATTCCTGTACAATACTGCAGTGCTTCCCCAGTGCAAAGTGATAAGGATTGTAGCTCCTTGACTTGGTCTGGTGAACATTTGTGTGAGCGGATTCAATTTCTTAAGTGAGTAAGAGCACATTGACATAGGTATGGACCGCAGAGGCTACCTCTGGATAGGGGAAGGCAAACACAGATGTGTCCTTCAGTTGCTCTTTTCTCAGCTGATTCAGGTTCCCAAGGCTAAAGCTGTTGTGTTATCCTTTCCAGTGACTGTGCTCTTTGGAAGGATAAAGAACTATTTTAAGTTCTCATTTATACGGTGTGCTATAAAATAAGGCCCAAGATGGATGAACAGAGGCTCTGTTTTTTAACAACAGTGACTTAGAGATTTGCACATCAGCCATCTCTCCTGTAGAGTCAGACAGATTTACAGTGCCTGGAAATGTTTGCCAACAAAGATGTTATTGTAACTCCAGTGCCTGTTCGGGGAAGTTTATGAGGTAGAGTTAGAAACTGTTCATATTGTCTTCCTGCACTTGATGTATAGGAGAGACAATATGCCAAATGCATTGCTGAGTTAAAAGCAAAGCTACTGCAATGTTAGGATTGTATCTAACCTCAAGTACCTCACTTTCTGGTCTGTTGCCTCCACCCTTCACCTAGAAAAGAACAGCCATATTTAACCCTCCTTGCATGACTGTGGGCAACTCAATTACCTTCTCTGTGTTTCTGCTTGCACAACTGATAAATAGGGGCAATGTTCATTATCTGGCTGAAATTATTTGCTTTGTTCTGTTCAATTCTTTGTGAGAAAACTGCCCGCTCTTTCATGTGATTTGTTGTGGTTTACAATACTAATAACTGACTTTTCACCCTCAGATGCCATCAAAGATGTGTCACTAAATTCACTAGATGACAGGTCATTTCTCTAAGTGGGCATAACTCCACTGGCATTAACAGCAAGTGAACTTTTGTCTGGATATTCTTTTCCTTTCTGAAATATGCTAGTGCTATTTTTTTTTTTTCATATTGACCTCTTGGGTTGCCATTTTTTTCTTATTCTAAACACCCGTCCACAGTTACTCAAGACAGCTCATAAATCTTTATCCAAAGACCGTTCCATTTGCTAGTGGAGAACAGAAGGTACTTCTTCTGCTTGTAATTCTTGGAGTGTACGGAAGTTTTGTATGTGTTTATATGCCTAAAACACACCTTAACTAAATCCCTCCTGTGGCTTTCAAACTGAATATTAGCTGTCCTTTTAACCAGTGAGATTTTAAATAATTTTGCTCCTTATTTTTATTCTCTTGGAAGAAGTTAAGTAGGCTCCGTATTAAATATCCTGCTCAGGAAAGATCGCCTGCCTCATTTCGTCTACACTTTGCACTGATTGTGTTAAGCCTATGCTCAAGAACCAACGCTTTCCTGTGAATACATCACTGACATTAGCTACACATTCCTTGGATAGCAGCAAAGGATTCGGCTGTCTAGACACAGCCAAATAAGAGCACAAAGCTTACTTTGAGCAAATCACTAACAACTTCTGTTGGCCAACAATGGGCAGAAAGGTTCTCTGATCCCTTTAGCTGTGGTGCATGGGAGTAAGTCCAGGCTCTACGCAAACTAAGTCACTGCAACATTTTCTTCTCCATCATTTCCATTCTAGGAAGAAAAATATGATCCGGAGAGACTATAAAGAAATGTGGGAACACAGCCAGAGTAGTCGCTGCTAAATCTCTCATGTTGGTGTGGTCATTTTTTAATAGCCCAGGTGTAACATAATGTTGGAGGGATATACAACAGGCAGGCGGTACCTGGCCAATCGCTCTGTTGTTGGAATGGTTCGGTTTCTCCCATGTTACTGTCCAGTTCTATGTTTGGAACATTACTTTGTTTAGGCTGAAAATTTAGCATTGAATATTTTTTTTTCTACTTGTGGTGAAAGTAGATTTTCTCTTTGTGATCCATTTGGATTTAGACGTAAAGTTTTGAGAGGAGTTGTGGTTTTGTCTACTTCCTTGGTTTTCAGAAATATTTGCCCAGAGAATTGACTCTTTAAAGTACCTAAGAGCCAGATTTAACTATATGCTCCATTAGAACAAATGAGAAAACAGTATACATTTCAGGATAGCAGATAAAAAAGACGTGGTGAGAGGAGCTTCACTAAATGTCTGAAGACATTTTCAGGCCTGAATGAAAATTTGATTAACTGAAGCACTATTTCTTGTGATTCTATTTTGGTTTCATTTGTTCTTTAGAAACAAGCAGAATCCTACTTAATCAGAAATTCAAAGTACATGTGGGTCATTTTTCAGTGCTATGTGTAGCAAATTAGATATAACACTCTCGGTATGACAGAAAATGTTCATTTACTCCATTTTGAATAGCACAATAATGTAGAGTGCCACAGTGCACGCCATTAATGTCAACTAGAGAAGCTGGCCTTATGAGGTGTGTGGACTTTCCATCTGTTTTGCAAATGACTTCTTTTTTTTAAATTTTAATGGTCTTTGTACCAATAAGCCTTGAGATTACCAGTAATGATATTACAAACAGCACCCATCTCATTTATTTTTCATTGACATTAAAGTCACTGCATCATTCTAATTATACTGCAACCCACAATAAAGACTGAAGTGCTTGGATCCTTGCAGTTATGTTGAAAAACAGATGCAGGAGGCCTCGTGAACTCTGTGCGTGGTACCAATGGGGCATGTAATGCTTCAGCCCATTCAAAGGTTTTAAGCCTGTGAAGGCTTGTGAGGAAATGACAGATAATAAATTATTTACATGAAAATATGTTAAACAAGCAAGAACCAGAGCCAGTAAAATGAGTACATTCGTTCTGCTTCATGGACCTTCTGCTTCTCCCACTGGGAATAACCAAGAGCTGGTGTTGCTTCACTGCGACTTCGCTGTTACAAGGCACCATGCTGTAGAGCATTGTAGAGCAGGGAAAAAAAGAGCTGCCAAAAGGGGTTAGAAATATTTCTCTCCCTCTCTCTCTTTCCACCCAAAACACTTTCCTTAGTCCACCAAAGAGATCTAACAGAAGGTCCTCTGGGTTTACACATGCTGCTGTTGTCAGCTGTCCCCAGCCAAGCTGTGGACACAGGAGCAAAGGAAAAACTTTTATTTCGGACACTGTATTACTATTCCAGGATACTGATAAAGGATCTGTGATTCAGCAACAAGTATTCAGATGACTTTTCCTATTCTTCAAAATGTATAACCAAATGGCTTAGACACAGCTAAAGGTTTCCTGCATGTAAACTAGAATATAACTGAAATAACAGTTGACTTTCAGACAACTGGTTTTCCGAACCGCTCTGAGCACATCGATGGCCTTTTTGCCCATTTGTAAAAAACAACTGTTTATCTAGAAGCAGATGTCAATGACAGCCTAAGAACATGCTCTTTATACTTCTGCAGCCTCAGCTGGCCTCGCGAGGAGTGAAGTTCAAGGTCATCAACAAGGAACGTTCCAGAAAGTTGTCATATTTAGCACAAAATAGCACACTCATCAATCATCTCTGTGAAGCAAACAGGATTTTGACAAATGGCATGTTTGTACAAAGTGCCTGAAACTATTGCTATTTTAGGAGGCCTTGCTCTATTATCAAAGTAGAATAGCTAAAGCTATTTCACTTCTTCGTGTACTAAAATCACCTGTTGAACCGTGGCACTACAGTCTTTCTGACAACCAACCCAAATACTTGATGTGTGCCTATTCCGGCTGCTCTGCTGCAATGCACTGCACACATCATTCTCAGTAGCAACAGAGTGAATAGGATCCCTGTGTTCACTTCAGCTGACTGAGGGCAGAGTCCTGTTCTCCAAAGGCTGCACAGACAGAGCTCTCTGGCAGTATGAGACCTTCCTCCTCAAACCCACCTGGGGCTGAAGAGCCATGTCCCTCAACTGTCCTCCTTACCGGCTTGCTTTCTCTCTTTCCTTCCTCCTTCCTCTTTGGTCCGCTAGACAGCCATCTGATTTTCCCAGTCTTCTGCCATTTCATTACGAACCCTTTATTTTTGCCTGTGCTGGTGCAATGTCCTTCAGCAGCACTTGTGGGTAGATGCCTTGAGAGATGGAAGATCTGATGAGGAAGATGACAGCAGTGAAGATTTTTTCTCCAGTAAGCCTCAGTCTCTCAGCTGTCTCGAGACAGGGACATAAATGAGAGACACAAGAGGAGAGACTGAATATGACAAACTGTTACACTGTTAGTGGCCTTTGTCTTCTTAATATGCCTTCACTTCTGAAATAAGGCAATGCATTTTAGTATCTTTCCTATTTCCTCTTTCAGAAACTGTTAGTGTGTCAAAAACAACAAATACAGATTAAATGCTAACAATAGGAAAGGAAAGTACCTATGTTTCCTTCGTTTTGTAATTCTAGTTTCATATTTGAAATTTGTTGTTAATATTGTTCTTTGGAGGGGGATGTTGATTTTTTTTTTTCAATTTGTTGTAAATAGTGTTTTGTTATTGTTTTTGTTACATTTACGAGTAGGTTTTAATAGTACTATTATTCAAATTTTACTATGCTTTCATCAAGCTCCCATGACTGGACTCTGACAAAACAGCATATTTTGTATCCCAAAGACCTCCGGTAGTATCAGTGTAATGATCTTCAGCACCCCGTGATCTAAGCAGCAAACGTTATCTTTGAGCTCTTTATCACACAGTTTTCCCTCTCTCTTACTCATCTTACAAATTAAAGCAGAGGTTAACCTCAGCCCAGTACCACCCACATGCTCACACATCTTGACTCTCCACTGCATCTCATCCCACAACTCCAGTCTTTTTGGCATGTTACATTTTCCATTGACTCTATAAGTCCATGGAATATTTGAAGACATGTAGACACAGGGAATTCCTAAGGATTCCTTTACTTTAGTTAGCATGGGAAAAACACTGGTCCAAGCAAAATTATACGTTTCCCTATCTATCTTGGATTTCTTACATTTTTGAGCAGCTGGGGGACATCCTTCATCTGTGCTCCAAAAGGAGCACATTGCTCCTTTTCTGTCTTTATTGTAGATGTCCAAATACCTGATTCCTTCTCTAGTTCTTCAGTCACAAATAATTTGAGAGAAGCATTTCCCTGCTGGAAGAGTGGCACTTCCCTTTCCTACCTCGTGTCTGTATTTCCTGTTCCCATACATCCTTGCATTCACCTCTTTGTCCTTTCTGTTTTCAAAGGGCTCTACCAGAACTTTTTTCTTTGGCTCCGTCTCTGAAGAAATGCCAACGATGTAGACCCCAATGCGTCACAGAGGAGCTTTCCCCTAAGCTTCAGCTGTCCTATTGTTTTGTCTGACCAAGTCTATTCACAAGATAATAACATTTAATGAGTCCCTCTCTCTCCCTCCTTCCCACAGACAGACTTGTAGACGCCACTCTTTGGCTTTTTAGCGTTAAGAGTAGCAAGCCGTCACTACAAAGGCATGTCTACATTGCAGGCAGAGCTATGATTGCATCACGCGCAGACATACTTGGGTTACCTTTACCGTACTCCCAGTACCTTGCTGGGTCACTGGGAGCCATTCTGTCAGTCCCAGGAGACTGTGTGCTTACCTGCGCCCTTAACCTGTGCTAAGCCACAGCCTCCTGCAACTCCATTGCCCTTTGCCACTGGGTTCCCCCAAGTATATTCCCACAGGTGTGTATCCAGCAGACCTCCTGTTGCATTGTAAATATTTTGAAAGGCTGTCAGATATCCAAATAACACCAACAATTTATAAAACCAATCTGGAATCCGAGTAGTTATCAAGGAAGTTTCTATGCAGACTCATGAACAAACAGGCTTAGGGCAGTGCCTGGTAAGAGATACTATGTTGTAGGTAAGTAATTTCTGAAAAAGTGACTTTGGCCAATTTTATACTAATAGTACTATCCCAACATAAGCACCAAAATGGTAGCAGGCTTACAGCTATACTCCTACAGTGACTTTTGATGGCAGGGCAGTAGAGCTAGGTGCATATTCACTGAGCAGCAAATGGGAATGTATCTCTACTGGGGTGCTCCAGTTGCACACAGGCACTGCTGCACATCCTCTGCGCTTAGAGCCTCGAGTAAAAGTACTCTCCTGGCACAATACATACCTGTAAACTGTGCTGAGCAGCCAGTGATCTGTTTCCATGAAGATTTGCCTGTCTGGGGTCTCCCTGTTACACCGTATCCTTCCCAGCATCATGTGCTGGCAGAGAGGCAAGAGTGTCCTGGCTGGACACTTGACTGCCTAGTCCCAGGAGAACCCTCATTTTTAGCTCATGGGTTTCTCACCTCAGCTGCTGAATGGTAAGCAGCTGCCTTCCCCCGTCTTTTCTTCCTTGTTTTTCTACATCTGGCCAAGATCCCTGAGGAACACTTCCTTCTTGGTTGTGGAGACAAGAGGGCTTTTGCAGACAGCTGTTCCCCCGCAGATGCCAGACAAATGATGAACTTTCCCCATCCTGAAATCTTGCTCTGCAATTAAACCCCATGTTGCCATTCCCCTTACTGCATTTCCTAATGGATGTTAAATCATTTGGATTTTTTAAAAATCCCTTTGCTTTGTATGTGAGCAATCACTGTTGCGTTAGTTATTGCAGCTATCGGCTTTGTCTGAGGCAGGATTTGTGGATTAGTGAGATCCATCATTTGAAAATTATATGTATAAAAAATACGGGAACATGAAAGCAGTGGCGTGTTCTGGCAACTGTGAGGATGATCTGCAGGTGAGAGCTGCAATTTGGGGAAATTAACCCTGAATTTTGAAGATTGAATGTTAAGATTGTTATGTCTTGTTTTTGCAGCCTGTATCCAATTGCACCAAGAGTGCCAGTTGGTTACCCCTTTCACATCAACAAAATGCAGTTATGTAACTTTTTATATCATATCTGACATGCATGGCAATTCTAATTAAGATTTTTTAGAGTATCAGGGATTATTTTAGATCAAGATCTTGGCTGGTAAACTATCTAAGGTAACAGTTGTTATGTTTTCATTAAGAGTTCCTTGATACCATTCATAATGTTAACATCAAGCTGCTAAGTTGCTGGCTTCCCAAACACTAGCTCTTTTGTTGCACTTTATGATCCTTAATTTCCTTACTAATAAGCTATGGGTCCTTAGCCTATTTAGCATGTTAGCTGCAATCTCGGCAAACACTGATCCGTGTGTTCTTTGAGTAGGGTGCAAAAAAAGCTGACAATGCACAGAAGGTGCCTAAAGCAACTTGTTCTGCAATGAATTCAGCTGCACGATTGTGACTCAGAGCCTGCCCCTCTCTTTAAATGTAATTGTCCAGAATAGCTGACTCAACCAGTGTATAAAACTCCGCCCGTACAAAGAGCTCACCTATGCCATTTGACTTTTTTTTGCTGCTTTGAGCCTACCAAATTATTCTTGCAGGGTAAGCCCCTGCCCATAGGACACCATCCGCCTCCCCATGGAAAGCACTGAGACATTTGCAGTTGGCTTCAGTGGTATGTGGAGCCTGCGATCATCCCTGTACAGATAGTAGTCCTCAAGAACAGTCCTCCTACTACCATCATTTTCATTATTTGCTGGACACCTTCCTCTCCCACTGCATTTCAGGGATAGACCTCCCGACTCTGCACTCATGGGACTCCCAGGCTCGGGGGCAATAACTTTAGGAATGGATGGATTGAAAGTTGTGAGGGATTTTCAAGGGGAGTGCCAAGGGACACTGAACACCCTTAGTCATATGAAAGTGAAGTAGCCTGTGACTGCACAGTCCTCCATCCACACATCCAGCCTGGACTATCTCTCCTCCTCCTAAAGAAAAAGTGATAAGCATAATGTGAGCACCATCTTCTGAGGTAATCTAATATTTGGAAGCAAGAGGGACAAAATCAGGGAACAAGCTTGTTGCTGAAAAAAGTGACTGTTGCTCATACCGAGCTATGATGAGCTCTGTGCTGCTGTTTGTCTTGTCAAATCCATAACAAAGACACACATGTGATTGTTCATAGGATTTGTGTCAGAGCTTACCGGTGGGGTGGCTCACACAGCTGACTCCACGTTCATGTGAACATGCCCCTTCCCTGCTAATCAGACAGGAAAACTCATGAACTCTGGTCAGAAAAGAAGGGTTAGCAAGCAGAGTAATAAATATCAGAGAAGAAACCATTGTACGAAAGAGAAACAAACAAACAAAAAAAAAACCAAAAAAAGAAAGGAAGGATATGCTGGTAGGCATTTGGGAGAAAAAGAAAAGAAATCAAAACTTATGGAAAATAGAGGAATATATTACCTCAGTGTGGCTTCAGTTACCAAGCTCTGGGCTACCCACTGTAATCTCTTCCCTCCTTTTCATTTTCTCTTACTCTAGCTTCTCGCTCCAGTTCACACAAATTAATCACAGATTTTTTAAATTATTAGTCATGGTTTTCGATCCACTCACCTGTCAGCTAGTTATATCACTATCTCCTTCTTGTGTCTGGGACTTCCATGTTTTGAACATTCATCTCTCTTCCAATTTTTCAGCCTTTACCTTCAGGGTCTGTCCTCAAAGCTTCCTGACCTTCTGACCATAACTTCCTTTCCATTCTATTCAATGGAAGTGTCTTTTCCAGAAATTTTTATATGTCTTTTTCCAAAATCCATTTGTATTGCTCCCATTGAAAATATGTCCAGAGATTGCGCAAAGGAGAGCAGAAATTTTCCCTGAAAGGAAAACCTAGGAAAATAACTCTGATGAATATACAATCATATTCATTACGTTTGGAGAAGCAATAAACAAATTTTTCTTTTCAAAATTTCCTCTAATATTGATTTTTTAATGGTGTTGTTTTTAAATACATTATTAAAAAGTAGAAAAAATATTAAAGACTGAAATTTTCACTTTTCAAAAAAATAGCATGTATTGAATGTTTAAAAAATGTGTGCGTATGTGTGTGGGATTTTCTTCAAATTTTCCCTTCACTAATAATAACTAAGTTGAAGAGGTCTTTGGCTTACAAGAATAAAAAGTTTGAAATCATAACACCGACTACAAAAGTCCTTCCTCTGCACAGCTTCAAATAAAATAACTTGAAATTTACTATCCATGCCAAACTACTTTCAAAAGTCCAAGGGGGAAAAAAAATCGGAATATTTGGGACAATTCTGTTTCAAAATTATTCCGGACGGGTGGCGAGCATATTACAAGAACACACTGATTTTCTTACAGGTAAGAGCATGTTAAGTGTCCAATCCAATAGCTTTGTGAATAGTTCCTGCCAATTTCTGACTGCAAATATAGAAAAACCTCATGATTTGAAATGTTTCCAACTTAAAGCAATCATATTCTAAATCTTCTTTCTTGCTGTGCCTAGTCTGTATACTCTTGAAAACTCTTTACCAGTGTGTACTATCATCAAAGGATAATACAAAATTATATGTAATGTCTGCCTTGAAAAACATGTTAGTATTGCATTTTAAATACAAAAATATAACTTGATTCCACTGTGAGTGTTATTAAAATCTTCTACATAAAGATGAAATTGTATTTTATTTTAAGATGTATTCCAACCCATTTCTGTAACAACTGAAAATAGGCTCGTGTGAATTCTTCAACAAACCAATTCTTTCCTAAGTAAAGCTAGAATTACAGAATCAGGTTATATTTCAGTAAAATAAAAGTGTTTTGACATTACTCATAGGCCACATTTTTAAGGCAAACAGAGAAGTTATTATCTCTTCCATGACACATTTGAGTAGCCACTTGTAATTGGTTCCAGCTTTGAAATCTGCGGAATTTCCAGCCATGAAAAGCAAATACATTGTAATTCTGCTCCTCCTATCATCTATAACCATATACTAGCGAGAACAAAATCTTCTCACAGAAACTATTGAATGCATGAACTTTTTAAAATAATTGCATGGGTTTCCATACAATACAAGCAAGAAAGGAAGCATTGGAGTTTACTGAATACGGACTAGCTCTTGCTATGATTTTTAGAAATGTTTTAAGATGGATTTTTTTACTAAAATTCTCTGTATCAGTTATGCCAAGGAGTTGACTTCCCCCAGATATGCTTTATTCTCAGCTAATCGTGATTCTGCTACAAATACAGTAGGGTAGTAAACCATATTGGGAGCTAGTATATTAAGCCCAGGCAAAACTGTGGATTTCTACTTTAAAACAAAACAAAACAAAACAAAACAAAACAAAACCAGCAAAACCAACTCGTGCATTTGAGAGAAGTAGTTGCACATTCTTTGAGGTTAATATACTGACAGCAGAGAAAAAAAAATAAATCTACAGTAACAATAAATTACACAGATGAGAAAATCACATATTAATCTCATTACTGGAAAAGAATCATGAAACAGTGGAGCATCGGATGTAAGGCTGAGGTTTTTCTTAACCCCTTCAAAAAGTGATACCGGATAAAAGTTGGGATAGCGCAGGCACATTGGAACAAACTGCGTCCAGATGTGCACTGTGGGCCTGATCCAAGCTGACCGAGACTGACGGGAAGACCCTCGCTGATTCCAGTGCTGTTCGGAGCTGGCTCTCAGAAAAGTGACTTCTCAGCCAAGTGCCACATTACCAGGTCATTCCTGCGCTGCTGTGCCAAACACTCCTCCTTCTCTGACCAACTGTCTTTGGTCCTTTGTGTAATGCTTCTGGTTGGTCATGTCATAGCACTCCTGGGAAGAGATGGAAAAGCAGATGGAAAACTAAGAACAAAATAGGCACTCAGATGAAACTTCCTTGGAGAGAAAGAGAGAGAGAACAACTGGGAGACATCAGACAGAAGTTTTTGCCAGGACGTGTGAGTAAATGACATCAGGCATTCATGGAGGTTAAAGCAGTAACAGACAAATTTCTCTCAACCTTGAGAGAACCCACTGAGGGCTCTGAAGCGGAGTGAAAGGAAGGGCAATCTGTCTAGTATGCCTGCTTGACGTATGTGCGTGTCCTGAACGTCGTCTGTGCATAAGCCTCCAAAACCACAGCACTTCAGTATGCAAACTCTTCTGGTGTTGCAGAATCAACATATGCATCTCTTGCATTGCCTTGGAGGGGACCACGAGCTGGTTTTCCAAAGATTTCTAAAAAAGTTGTATACCTTCACCGGTCTGGAGAGAAAATACCCGTGCCAATGAAAAGAACACATGGTTTCCTGTTCAGGTTTTCAGCTTCTGTTGAAATCTAAATATGAAGCTAACCACAATTTTGTGGCCAAACTCTGTCTTGGTGTCGAAGAGCCAAACTCCATCAAAATTCGTAAAGTTGAGCCCCACAACATAGCATATATTTTTTTCCAGTACTTCTGTGTATTTTCGTTTCTTACACCCACCTCAACACTTCTACGCTAATCTCTAACTCCAGTATAGATCATTATACATACATTTTACATAAGGCAAGATGCCTTTTTGTTGGTGGTGGCAGTAGATCAATGTGGACTGGCCAGCAGAGGGTGCTACTTGAATTTGGGAATAAAACATATCAATAACCTTTAAGAATAATCAGATTTCCGTAAAATTAAGCTAATCACAGGGGTACCCACCGCCTTCTGCCATTGGTGCTAAAGAAACGGAACAGTCGTATATTTTTTTCCTGAAATGCTTGTTTCAACTGGTAGTATAAAATGCTGAGAAGTGATCTAAGTGAAGCTTTGGATTTATGCTCCGAAGGCAGTCTAAATGGCGCTAGATGCTACTGTACAGGAATAAGCATTGCATACAGCATTGTTGGTTCACTTTGGTAGACTTCTCATTTTGTATTTTCTCCACAGATAAGTTAGAAATTAGGTTTCCACCCCAGGTCAGAATTTTTACCTCTTTGCCTTTTACAAGACGAAACCAATCTGCTTGAAATTTCATAAGCGTGTTATTCTGCCAAAGTAGAAGTTTAATGGAAAGTTTGAGGTAAATTCAACAAGATGTTTGGGAGACATGAGGGCTCAAAAAAGGAAGAAGTTTCACCTCTTGAAAATTTTCCTAACATTTTTTTTGGCTTATAGTAACTGCAAAATGGCTTGGCTGAGAAACTAGAAATTTGTTTTAATCTTTTGTAGATGGTGATTTCTGTTTCCTTTGGCTTCTTTTGGGGTGCTTCGGGGGCAATTATTTAGTCGCTAAAAGACGTTTATGCAAACATTTAGGGTTCCTAAATCCGCATGTCAGCTTTTATAGGGCTTATGAAGTCCACAATAGTGGAATGCATCCTTCCCAGACTGCAACAGACTTTTTCACAGCGTAACTCTTGGATCAGGGCAGGGCAAACTTCATTTCAGAAAAGACTTCGGTAGGTTTCAGTTGTCCTGTGAGAAGCTCTGAAGGGTCCCACCCACAACAGTGTCAGGTCCTCTGAGACCTGCTTGCGGCAAAGGCCATTCCCATAAAGGCGCTTTGCTTCCTTTTTGTCTCTACATCTGCTTAGAGATCTCCTACTTGTCTCTGTTATCTGCACGTACGCCTATTGGCAGGATTTGAGGGAGAAAATGTTCTTCACCACAAATCTAAACTGGTTCTGCAAGGTAGGCCACTCCCAGTGTGCGGCCAGGGGCAGGCCTGTATATAAAGATTTACCCCAATGACACCTAGAAAAAAAATCAACTTTTGCATTCTTCTCACTGGTTGGTGAAATGTCCTGTATTGGCCCTGAGGATCACATCTTTAAGCGTAGTTAACAGTTTTTCAGTAGTTAGCAAAACTCTCCATGACGAGGTTTGAAGGTGTTCTGAACTTTCGCAGTATGTAATATGTTATTCCTACTGGCCCAAAGACTAAGGAGTGAAGCAATTTACTGGCAGCATTTTTTGTAGAATAATATTAAGAAAAAGCTGAGGTTCCCTAATGATTTATGAACAGAATATGGTCAGAATTAACACCAACCTGGTGAAGATACTGTTCCATTTTTGATATTTTTGTGTTGCTCCCAACTTTTTGGATCTTTTTCAATCCAAAAATACAGAAATAAGGAGGTAGGATCCAAAAATATAAGTCAGAAAGAATATGTGGAAGGTTGGGAAACTTGAAACCAGGCTGTCAGAAAGGAATGAGGGAGGTATGCAAAAAGTATAAAAGACTTAATATTACACCTGCAGGCAGAATTTAATATTACACCTGCAGGCAGGTACGCCAAAGTACAGAACATCTTCTGAAAATAATTTACTGTTATTGAAATGTTGACTAGGAGGAGCAATGTGTAAAGCCAGGCCTGAGACAGCCATTGCATTATGAGTGAGATGTCTTTCTGTCACCAAGCTTTCTTTTTCCCTGTTCCCTCTTTTCTCCTGTCATCCTACACCCAGCATTACTGCAGAATCTATTCTATGAAGGGAAAATATATTTTGAAGAAAGCCTTGCTTATAGTCACCTATCAACCTCGTATGTCTGCAGTTACTAGCCCAGAGTTTTACGTGTCAGTAAGACAGCTAGTAGTGCCACAGAAGTAAAAATGTGGTACCTTAAAAGATGATGTGCTAAATTTGCATTGGTTAAACTAATGAAGTCCTGGTGAGTTCAGAGAGGTATGGACTTGGTAGACAGCAAGGCATGCTAACAAAATGAAGTGAAGAACAATGCAGAATCATGGAATCACGGCATTTTCAGAGTTGGAAGGGACCTCTAGAGATCATCTAGTCCAACTCCCCTGCCAAAGCAGGATTGCCCAGAGCACATTACTCAGGACTGCATCCAGGCGGGTCTTGAAAAGCTCCAGAGAAGGGGACTCCACAACCTCCCTGGGCAGCCTGTGCCAGTGCTCTGTCACCCTCACCGCAACGAAGTTTTTCCGTGTATTTGAACGGAACTTCCTGTGTTCTAACTTGTGCCCATTACCCCTCGTCCTGTCACTGTGAACCACTGAAAAGAGCCTGGCTCCATCCTCCTTCAACCCACCCTTTAGACACTTGTACGCAATAATAAGGTCTCCCTTCAGCCTTCTCTTCTCCAGGCTAAAGAGTCCCAGCTCTCACAGCCTTTCCTCATAAGGGAGATGCTCCAAGCCCTCCATCATCTTAGTTGCCCTTCGCTGGACTCACTCCAGCAGTTCTGTGTCACTCTTGAACTGGGGAGCCCAAAACTGGACACAGTATTCCAGTTGTGGCCTCACCAGTGCTGAGTAGAGGGGGAGAATGACCTCCTTCAACCTACTGGCCACACTCTTCCCTATGCAGCCCAGCATTCCATTGGCCTTTTTGGCGACAAGGGCACATTGCTGGGTCATGGATAATTTACAGTTTACCAGGACCTCTGGATCCTTCTCCTCAGAACTACTTCCCAGCAGGTCCATCCCTAACCTATACTGGTGCCTAGCATTCTTCCTCCCCAGGTGTAGGACCTTGTACTTGCTCTTGTTGAACCTCCTTAGGTTCTTGTCTGCCCAGCTCTCCAGCCTGTCCAGGTCACACTGGATGGTAGCACAGCCCTTTGGCAGCTATCTCAAAATTGGATAAGAAGTGAGAAATAAAGAATATCTAAAAACTATAGACAAAAGGGGTTCTCAAAAGTTTGTTTCTGAAGGGCAAAGAGAAAACAAGTAGAAAATTCTTTTTAATGAAAATCCTCATTACACTTAACAACACGGCCATGATTTATAAGTAAGTAGTCTGTTTACAAAAACTTTGGAGGCTTCACTTTCCTAACCTCTTCTATAGAAGGAAAGTCTGCACTGGATGATTTTCAACCCATTTGTTGTTTCTCTTCCATCAAACAAAAGTATTGAGAAAGCACTGATGAACAGAAAACAAGAAATGGAAAACAGATCAGAAAAGAGCAATGCTATGACACCTCAGGGGCAACCTTGAATATTGTCCCTTTTCAAATGTTTTCTCAGAAAGAGACATATTTAATCCTGCAGGTAACTATGAGAACCAGTCATCATCTAAAGGAAATTTCTTCATTAAAATCCATTTGTCTTGTAATTTCTCTGTTCACATATATGTGGGATTTTTTTTTCATCAAATCAGTCCATTACCTTTCCCATACTTGAAAGGGAAACTCCAACAAAGAGTGCTTGCAGGTTCATTATTTGGCTCAGTTATTTGCCAGATGTGAGTGAGGCTGTGTTTTGGCTAGCCTGTATGCTCTAATGTAATATTAAACCAAATAAAAAATTAAATGGGGTCCAAGTGCAGACCTGCAGCTAAAAGAAACGTTTTATGAAAAAAGGAAAATTCCTGAAATTTTATCTTCAGTCTTGAGGTAATCTAAATTATTTATGCCAAAACCATAAATTAAGCTCAATATTCTCTTAGAAATATGACAAAAATCCACTATTTTTTCAGTCCAATTAATCTCCAGCAACACCCACCCTATTTTACCTTCAAGATAATATTGCAATATCTGGAAGGACTGCTTACAAGGGAGTCTGACTGCTGTTTCCAATGTTCCTCCTGAGAATTGCAGGCTATCTGCAGACCTGTTCTCCATGTGTCCCAACTTATAATTATATCAAGAAATTTATTCCACCAAACATCCTTAAATGTCAAAACTGATATTTCTGGCTCATTGTTCACAACAATATCTGAATTATTAACTCATCTACAACTGCCAAATGGCAGGTTAGCTTCCAGGTTATATACAGCCTGAGTGAAAACTGCATAAAATGAGAAGCATTGTATGAAAACATTTGGTAATTGATTTATTTTTTTCTCTATATGCCAAAGGATGGGTTTGGAAGGTTGATAACATGTCTATCTTGTGACTCCAAAGTCTACTTGCAAGATCCACTGATCTCTTCCCTCTTTATCATTGCTATATTTATGAAAATGTACTTTACATGCTTTCATGACTTTATGTATTCAGCTGTTATATAGAAATCATAAAATGGTATACTGAAGGAAAAAGGCACAAAATATGTATTTAAGATAACAAAACACACATGAGGAAGCTCAATGAAAAATCTAATTGCTGGTGTCACCTAATGGCAGAGATCTCTGACACAAAGCCTGTTCTTTACTGGAGGGTGTGCTTTTAGTACCAACCTGCAGCTAATGTAAAAGTCATAAGATAATTTTGTTGAAAATATTCTTTTTCATTTACCGTTTGCAACGCTGGGTCCGTATTGTTGCACAAAAGACCTGTTTTGGTTTGGGATTTCTTTGCAAGATCCTGCTTGACTTGAACGAGCTTCGCATCAGGCCTCAGTTCTGCATTAGCTAAAACTCTTCCATCTGCCATCCATCGTAGACTAATTAGGAGGAATCAGGAGGTTATCTGAACCTTGAGGTGCATGAATAATCATGAAAATTGTTTCTGGCTTGTCTATAGGAAGGATGCAATAATTATCCTTGTAATTGTTTGAAAACTCTATAAACTATCTCTTAAATAGGGTTTGTTTAGTTTCTTGGAGCTGCTCTGCAATGATACACATTCTTCACTTGCAACTCATTATCTGTGACCGATGACCCACTGGTGCGTAGCACAGCAATCTTCAACTAATTCTGGTATACATTTGAAACTATATCACGGCATGACAACATTAATTTCTTTCTTTCTTTCTTTCTTTACATATGTATTGACAATAATTAATAGGCAAATAAACAGAATGGTAACTAGGATTTCATCTGTATACATGCATACATGCACCTATATAAACATTTATGAAAGACACACAAAAGACAGATGTATGCACGGCCTAGAAAATAAAAGAGTGGGTAAAGAAATACTTCTTGGTGTATATGAAAAATGCATACGACTTATATAGGCTAAATTCCACGTACCTTTAATTGTCCTCAACCATACACATGTGGATGGTTGCACAGATATATGTATGTCAGGACTTAAAGAGAAGAACAAAACAGTGTAAATAACATATTCGAAAGAATACTGAATCTCTTCTTAGTGCAAACTAACAGGAATGGAATGATGTTGAGACAGGCCTTTTGTTTAAAAGGCTTTTTCTGCTGTTTGAAATTCAGGCAAGAGAAGGCTTAGGCCTGTCTGGATTTGTAGCATTTTGCCTTAGCACCTCCACCACAGTTAATGAGTGTAGCAAACCTTTGTGAAAGTTGTGGTTGAAATAGCTGTTTGTAGCAAAAATAAAATATACAAAAGTTATTACTTACATTTCAAAGCAGCTGTGATTAGCCATAAAAAATAAGCTTAGCAATTATTACAAACATGAGTATCTTAAAATACCTCTAGCAAGACCTAAGCTGTGATCACATTAAGGCCGCTTGATACAAACCTCTAATTTGGCAACAAACTGTTTGCTTGGAAATCAAGCTGTAGTAGGTAGAAACTAGTCAAGGTTTAAGCAAACGTTCAGAGTTTAATCTTCCATTTGTTGTGGTTAACTCTTATTTGTCTTCCCCAGGGAAACGTAGATTGCCACATCATCATGCTCTGTCCTCCCTCTGCCTCCTCTCCCCTTCCCTCCAGTTATTTCCACTTAAATTGTACCAACCTTGGTGAAACAAAGAACATCCTTAACTTCCTTGAAGCAGCAAGCTGAGAAGTCTTTCAAAACATATGCTCTATAGAGGAAATTATTATCTTCATATAAAAAGTATTCAGCAAAAAGGGATTTGTTTCCTTTTGTGCTTTTCCTTGAGCTAAATATAGGGAAGTATACCAAAGACATTAAGAGACTCTCCATATATCCCCAAGGCCTTAGAGATACAAGAGTTTGCTGTCTAGACTTCTTGTTACATTTACTCTCTTGCTTGTCAATGAAGTGCATGTCCCCAGTGGGCTGGGGGCAAATTTGCACCCCTGAATTTTGCCTTGGCACTCTGCCTTGCTGGAGAGCCACACTCCCACCGGGTCTCTCTGCCTGCCTGTGTCTGTGCTGCTGGGACCACAGCTTTCAACTCAAAGGAAAAAAACCACCTCTGCCTCTGAGTACCCTACGCAAGGGGAACCTCCTACTGTAAACTAGCATGCTCTTTGAGGGGGGTGGAAACGATGCTGTTCAACCTGGTGGGGTTCGAACAAAATCCAGATGCTGCACTCCTTTGATGTACTCTTTAGGCCATTGTAAAAGAAGTAGGTATCAACCAGTTTCTTCAGGGAAGGTGCCGACAGGCAGCGAACTTAAACCCATCCGGAAGTGTTACTTGCTCTCTGAGCAAACTGAGAATTAAGAATACTTTGCCAAAAGTTCTCAAATGGAGGTAAGTGGAAAATAGTCAATTAAGCATCCCAGGTGAGCAGTCACACTTCTGAACTTCACGGAATCACGGAATCACAGCATTTTCAGAGTTGGAAGGGACCTCTAGAGATCATCTAGTCCAACTCCCCTGCCAAAGCAGGATTGCCCAGAGCACGTTACTCAGGACTGCATCCAGGCGGGTCTTGAAAATCTCCAGAGAAGGGGACTCCACAACCTCCCTGGGCAGCCTGTGCCAGTGCTCCGTCACCCTCATCATAAAGAAGTTTTTCCGTGTATTTGAACAGAACTTCCTGTGTTCTAACTTGTGCCCATTGCCCCTCGTCCTGTCACTGTGAACCACTGAAAAGAGCCTGGCTCCATCCTCCTTCAACCCACCCTTTAGATACCTGTACGCCATAATAAGGTCTCCCTTCAGTCTTCTCTTCTCCAGGCTAACTTGTACACTTTCAGAGAGCTACATGTGCTTGGGAGCTTCCATCAGAAAAGTTATGTGCATGTGCTATCTCAAATATTTTGATGCATAAGAAGACAAGAGTGGTCTGACTGGGTCACACCAGAGATCCATCCAGCTCAGAGTCATATTCTCAAAGTAAAAAGATGATGCCTAGGGACGGGTGTAAGTGATGTTGCTCAAGAATATTCATCCAGCATTCAACCATTTGTGCCTCATTGACTTTTTGAACCAGTTGTCTTACATATAATAATTCTCAGTGGATATTTCTTACACGAATTTGTCTAGTTGTCTTTTGAAATCATGTAAACTTTCAGCATCTGAAACACCCTGTGATAAAGAATTCCACAGCTTAACTGCATGTTGACACAGATAGATTAGGGCCAGCTTGTTTGAATCTCTCTCCTGGACCTGAATTACACTCTGGGAACTGAAGTGCTATTTACAGTTCACCCTTAGTCCCCTAAACTCATGACTTGGTTGAACAAAATCTGAAAGCCATATACCCACCAGTCCCTCTGAAGCTTCAATTTATTGTCATTGCATATAAGGTATTCTTCTAGGGTGCATCCACAGTGCTGTGCCATGAGTGAAGTCTTAAAATTGGGCAACTTATTAGACCTGTTCACCCCTGCCTTTCACAGACTGTTTTATTTATTCCTTCACATTAATTACAATCCCCTTTGCTAACACTTGCACTGTTTTTTTTTTTTAATCAACAGAAATATCACAAGTACAACAGGAAGAATAAGAAATTTACATTTAGAAAGATCCAATCAGACTAAGCTGGCGTAAGGTTTTAAGACACTGAAATCCAATTTTCCTTCTTAGGGGGAAATAAAAATTCTGTTCAGATCTTGGACAAGAAACAGCAAGGAAAGGTATGAAGTATCACATTACTTTTTGATGGAGAAATGGAAGAAAAAATATTGCTGGTAGCTGTTTGAATCTTTAACTCACATTGAACAATGAAAAACCAAAAGACAGAAAAAAAATCTGATTTGTGTTGTAAACATTTTGGTTTTATCTTTTTTATCTGTGCACAAACCATCCATTTGACTGTGACCCACAGGTCATTTTCTTGCCGTTGTACATGCCATTCCCACTGTGATATTACAGATAGGCAAAGCAGATAAACAGAAGAAGCAAATAAACAGTCTTCAGTGTGATGAATGCAATTTATAATTAGCATGGACAGAGAAAAGATTCTAAGCAGAGGCTTAAAAAAATTACAGGTCCTGATGTTCAACTTGTTTCTAAATTTGTCTGTGAACCACTGATAAAATAGAATGAGAAAAGTCTTTGTAAAGTAAATGATATGTTATTACACAAAATAATAAGAACATGCAGTGCCGCAAGTATGAATTAGGCATCCTGTGGCTGATTTTGCATCATATAAACATACTAGTCAGTCCAATGCTGAAAAGAGAGCTGGGAATTCAGTAACCAGTGTCCCTTGTCCAGCTATTAGTGACTCCCAAAGATCCTTGGTATAAAGGACCCATGCGGAACTACTCATGTGAGTAAGGTAAACTGCCAGAGTGAGCTATATATCATGAGTAATAATATATTAGCCAGAAATTGAGAGTATAAATATATGAAGCACAATTAAAGCTCACTGAATTCAATTAGATTTTTCCATTGGATTTGTTGGCACTGAATCACAACAGGAAAGGAAGTCTTGCTTAATGTACACCTGAAATGATACATAGAAGTACATCATTGCCAGTCATGTTACCAGTACATTGCATATGTTGAGCGAAGGCCTAACAGAGAATTTCTGATATCGGATTTGGTAATTTTTGAGAAGGAAATTTTTCTTTTAAAACCTTAGAGAATTTCAAGGATGCCTGACTGCTGACAATGAGTCAGGGTTGTTTTTTCCCCTTGCTTTGTGTGGGTACATGCTTAGGGAGATGATCATCCTGCTTACTAGTTTGGTTTAGTTGTTAGCAGCAGATATTAGGCTTTCTTCATCAACCATTAATTCATAAATACTCAATATTATTTATTTCCAAGTTATTGCTGAGCCAGAAACAAATAACTTCATTTTGATGGAGTGCCACTCATTTTCTCCATTTACTCAGGCAGCCTTTTTCTGTGTTAAGTCCTATAACTATGGTGTTAACGTGCAAGTCATGAACATGTCTCCGAATTTCATTAATACCAACTAAGTCAAATTAAGCCCATAAAGCAAGCAGTTCTCATTTCTCCTGTTTATTACACTGGATCCTAGCATAGTCAGATAATTAAAGACATTTCTGTTCTTCATGCTCCTTGGTGCCTTGATTAAGGCTGTTCTCAACAGTCTGACATTCCACTAAGTGCGTGTCTTCTATTCTTTTTCCCTTTTGCTGTGAATTTGAGAGTTTTCCAATTAGTGCAGCAGGCTGGTGAGACAGGGGCCATTTACCTTGTGTATTCACTTCTCTGCTTAGAAGGTGGACCGTATTGTCTTCCACAAACGATAGCTTCTGCAAAAGAAATCTTTCTCTTTACCATGCTTGTCTTGCCGCTACTGCTGCCTGCTTGCTCCCCTTACAACTAGGGAATGGCAGCAATGGGGGTGCAGGCCAGCAACAAGGAGATACCATGAAGCTTCTTAGTAGGATTCCTAGCAGTGTTACAGCCTAATGACAAACCAAGGAATCTGCCATTGTCTACAGAGTTCCTTCACCATTTAAGTTAGCCTGGGGAACTTTCCTTCTGCTGGAGAATCCAGCTGTTAGGATGGCCAGCCTGCTAGTAATCTTCCCCCGGGCATGCAATTCTTCATTGTTAGAGGTTTAAAAGAGAATACGATCATCTCTGAGCTCTAATGCGTCGTGATACTTGGGATCGGCGTGGAGTATGGAGTTTCTCACTGTCTTTTATAGCATCGACATTATAAAAACATAGTATGCAGCTCCAAAGATTCAAATTCATGTATGGATTACTATTTCGTGTACCTTTTAAAGGTCATTCCAAGAAAAAAGCCGTATGATTGTAATATTCTCCCATGAATATAAAACCTCCCAACAAATTTGGATTGCTGTGTGGCAAAGAATAGGGTATACTTTCCGAATAAATAATTTTTCATTTGTAAATGCTTATCAAATCAAATAAATTGGCAAATTAATCAAATTTATGAAATAAAACAGTTCTGAATGTACAGTTATTACACGTGGTTACCTCACAGATATCTTTGTGTTGTAATATATTTTGTGTTTAATAACCTGTGTTTTATACTAAACGTTATTAGGGAAAGTAGCGGGTACCAGGAGTATAAATAAGCAGAAATTCAACTACTTTTCCATATATTATACATGGACTTCATCTTTGGTCACAATAATATAACTGATTATTTTATGATAGACTTAAAAATAACATTTACTCACTCTCGATAGTTTGTTAAATCTACATTTGATGAATATGGCTAACCAGACTGAAATGCATTAAGTGAACCAGAACTAAAATTTATTTAAATACAGTTTTGGTGCTGTCTCAAAATTCCAGAGGAATACTTCTGCCCACCAGCAGGCATGCACATGGAAAAAGTGCTTCTGAAATCCTAAGCCTAACATTTTCCTGTTAGCCAGTATAAATGTCCTTAATGTAAAAATCTGATCCCTTAATAAATTAGAGATTATGTAAACTCTGCAAAATGCTTTTTATAGGCAAGAACTAATCCTGACGAAAAGCTTCTGTGACTAGGTTTACTTGTATCTCTATTGTTTCCTCAATCAGGAGGAAGATCAGTGCAGGAAAGGGTCCCTGGCATCTTCAATGAAAAGTAGAAATTACGGGACCTGGTCAATTCAAGAAACATTTGCTTTTAAAATCATAGTTTATGTGTGTTGTCTCAGCCAATCCAAGCTTTTTTCAGGATGATTAGTAACTGTTTGTTTTCCAGTGTGTTGGACCAGGAAAGGATTTTATGTTTGCTAGTCAATGCACAGTCAACCTTGTTACAGCAAAGAGGTGAGCCTCGGACAAACACAGACACACAACTATTATACTAGTGCTCTCTTCGGACTTGTACTTCTTGCATTAGATAGTGAAAGAAAAGAATTCAGGTGTAGAATGCTACTTTTACAGTGTAATTTTGCAATCCCTTGCTGTAGTCTTTATTCACAGAAGCCATCTCTTCAGCAGCACTAGTGGGATTCTCCTTGATTAAAGCCTTCTCCAGCTTCTGATAGATGAAGATTCAGAGACATCATTAAAGATGATTTCTATTACTTTCAAATCTGGCTCTTCAAATAAAAAAGAGTTAGACAAAAGAATTTGATTACACGCTGAGACTATTTTAACATCATAAATCTACAGGCAGAATGGAGTTTCCTCTGTCTCCACTTCAAGCATACAAAAATTTGTGTTGCTCCACTATAGGCTGGTAAAGAAATTGTGTGAACACAGGTAAAAGCCATGCTGAGATGGAGCTAATAAGCCTTGCTGAGCAGAAAATATGTTACCTGAGAACTAAGGCTGCACTACACATGTTCACATAGCTTCCATACAGATTTATCGTGTACATTGGATCTTCAGTCTTTTGGGACTCTCTCTTTCCTGATGCCTTTTGTGAAGAAAGACAAGCTACAGAGGATGGGGGACTGCACCATCCAAAGGGGAATACAGTATAAATAACACCAGAGCAGGAGGCTTGTTTGACAAAGGCACTTAGCACCTGAGTGTTGCAAAGCCAGCTCTCCTCTTTAAGGGTGCCAGATGGCTTCTGGCTTCAAGCCCTGTGGTGCTTCTGAAGCAGGTTCCCTACACCAGGTCTGGACTAAATGTGAGTGGAGTCTGATCATGTCTGTCCTTTTGTAGTGACATAAACACCCCCAGAGGCATCTGTCTGGTCCCAAAGAGAGACCCCAGTAGCCTCAGGTTTTCTTTACACTGTCTCAACGTGCACCATATCTAAAGCCTACACCGAAGAACAAAGTTAGGGGTGAGGGCTGGAAAGCCAGAATACCAAATTCTGCATGATATCCGCTGGGCAGACAGGGGATCTAGACAAACTGGCTTCCATCGAATTTGCATTGCTTCATATCTATTTCTACATCTGCATTTGTTCTTTTAATGTCTCCTTACCCTGAGTTCCCATCCAGAAGTTCAAGGAGCTTTATCTGGATGTTAAACAGTCTGGGAAATCATTGCAAAAAGAATTTGCAAAAGTAATCAGGCTAATGTTTAGAAAAATGACACTGCTTATACCTTCTTCTGTTCAAGCAAATGATTTTACTGTCAGATATTTTCAAACAGGAAAGCTGAAGTACAGGCTGGTAGTCATTAACAGTGTGCAGAACGCGAGTCCCAAACCAGGAACCTGGATCTAAGCGTAGACCCCAGCCAGTCAGAATGGAAGCACACTGTACGACCTATTTCTCCCACCTCACATAATCAAAACAACTCAAACTTCTCTTTTTGAACACATGACAGCCACAACACACTAATTGCAGCTAACCTGCAGGCCAAGAATTGTTCAGAACAATTACACAGTAGAGTTTCCAAAATCCATGTATTTGAGAAAGTTTCCACTTGTAGATTTTAAACTTGAAGCTAAAATATACATAGTACCGTGCAAATAATCTCCTAAACTTGGAAATTAATTTTTCTTTCTTTCTCTTTCTTTCTTTCTTTTTTTTGTTTGTTTGTTTGTTTGTTTGTTTCTTTCTTTCTTTCTTTCTTTCTAAGAGAGGATGTGCTTTCATTGACCATTCAAGAAAATGGATTCAAATCCTTGCTCTTCCTCATGTAGGCTACGGGCTTGATCCCAGATGCCTTACTTTCTAGGGAAGTAATATATATTATAGTGTGAATTCATTTTCATTTTGACAATAAATCCCACACTATGGACCTGGTAAACATTTTTTTTTTTGGAAAAATACATTGTCAAAAGTTCCCAGCCATTTCTAATTGTAAGTTTGTTTCTGGAAAGGGAAAAATGAAAGGGAGGAAATATAACCATATTTGTTGGGCAAATCACATGCTAAATGCATCCTTTTGCTGGAACAAACAGATGTGGAATGACAGGCAGAGTCATCCAAAAAATCAGTCTTTGAGTTGCAGCAGGAGATTTATGTTCTAGTTCTGGCTTTGTCACTGGCTGGCTTTACTTTCCAGCCCTTTGCCTTTTTGTATCCCTTATGTGTCTTGCCTATTTAACTTATAAAAACTTTGGCATAACAGCATTCCCTTAAAATCTGTAGCTCTTCAGTGAAACTCCATGGTAGCAGGGCCGCCACATTAGCAATGTCAAGCTGTAGGGACCTCTCAGCCTAGATCTGAGCAGGCAAAGGTAGGAAGAGTTGCTGCAGCGGTGAGAATAAGAGCTTCTTAGGAGCAGTTTTTAAGAGCCGGTTGTAGCAAACCAGGCTGAGCTGCTTCCAGCACAGCTCTCAGCCTCTACTTGCCAGTGCAACCCTCCTATTCATCTCCATTGCCCAGGGAGTTCTCTGTCTGCTTGCATAAATTTAGAGCTTTGACATGAAAAGGATGGGGCTTTTCTCATCCTCAGGAACTTTACCAGTTGGGGACTGATACTGTTACCATTTACAACCAAAAGAACTTCTTTGATGCCACAGAGGGATACCAGCATAAGCCAAGGTCATAGTGATAAAATCAGCCCCCAGCGCAAAATATCAAACCTTTGAAACGCCAGTACTTGACAGGTTGTTGGTTGTTGGTTTGTTTTTGGTTTTTTTTTTTTTTTTCTACTTGGCTGTATGGAGTTTAGGCAGTAGGTCAAATTCTGCTCTCACAACACTGTGAGTCTGGGAGACGTGAAGTTAGTATCAAAGACAGCTGACTAACACTATGCCTGCAACTTTTATTGATAAACATGTTGCACATATTGCTAAATGCATCATCCATTCTCAGTGTTAAAATGACACATGGCATCTTTATAAAACCAGAAATAATTGTTTTTCAGTAATATATTAATAGCTATGCATGTGTTTCATGGAACATTCCTTTGCATAAAAAGGGCTGTTAGATTGTGACACCAGGTTTTATTTCTTCCTCTTTTTTAATTTCAATTTCAGCCATTTAGGAGAGGTTTTCTTCTATTTTTAGTTGCCTTGACTCATGCTTGAATTTACTAAATTACTCTTCCCAAATGCTCACAGGGAGAGTCTTCTGAATTAATGGATGAAGCTAAACTCACTCCCATTCTGCAACTAAATTAGTGTATTACATGCAATTATTTATGATTCATCCAAACTGGCTTCCCATGGCCCCATAAATCTTATAGAGTCAGAATGTTGTGGCATCATCTTTGCTGATAGTTTTCATTCTTTTGCCAGGCATAATGCTCCTTGAATTGGAGAAATACTGTTCCTACGTGGTGAGGACCAGTTACGCTGCTGGCACCAGCAAATTTCAGGAACTGTGTCCAGCCTGACAGAAGGAAAGTAGGTACTTCCAACAGGACTAAGCACCTTCTGTCCAAAACTGCAGTCTTCTAAATTCCTGCTCATTTGTTGCCACACCCTGGAGGTGCTTAAGCTCCGCAGGCGCCAGCTTTTCACATTAAAATTCCCCAGACTCCTGAAATTCTGCTGTGGGCATGTCCAGAAATGCCTCTCATGTCATGGCACCGAGTTAGCTCACACCCCAGCACCGTCTGATCCAGTGAACTCAGCTTTCCTGCACCTGCACCCATCTTGCCCGAGGGGTAGAGCCGGTGAACTTTCCCAAAACACAGTGAGCTGCTGCTCTGCGAAGTGCAGCGGCAGCAGTTGCTCTTCTCCTCTGCCGTGTTCGAGAGCTCCTTGGTGAAAGCTTTTCCCCTAGATGTGGGAAAGCTGGGTTTTACACCCTCCTGCGCCTGAGGACATCAAAACCCACGCCCTCGCCATGAGGCCGGGGCTGTTCTGGGTGAAAGTGTTCTCCACCCTGCCCTTTGAAGCTCTTCCACCCTACAGGAACAAGCCACCACTTCGCAACAGCCATGGAGAACATGAGTGAGTATGGTGCTTGGAGGGGTTATGGCCCTCATGGGAGATTTGGGTGCCATTTCCCTCCCCTAAAGAGTTTCTGGGTATTATGTCCTAAGTCAAATGTATAAATGGTCTTTTTGGACCATATATGGGAAGGGGCTTCCCCGGTGCTGCTCAGTGGGATGCCTAGGAGTCTGGCAGCAGTGTGTTCCACCCGGCAGCCCCATCACCCCTCCCTGGTCGACACTGCCACTGGCGCCTCTGAGCACTGCTGCAGCTCCTCCTGGGTGGCTCTCCCGAGGGCCTCATGAAGGCTGAGTTTCTCAACAACTCCTCTCCCCAGAGAAGCAAAACAATGACACCACGGAACAAGGACCCGCTGCAGCATTTCAAGTGTGTCCAACATCCATCACACTTCACCTCCCAGCTGCCCTGCGGTCCCACACGCAGCCAGCCCTAGCTGCAGCCTCCCCGCCAGAGGCCAGCAGGCACCCTGTGACCCCCACAGCAGCCCTGCTGCCAGGTGACAGGGACGCCACCTGTCCTTATTTGCCATGGTCCAGGATGTCTGCCCTCTCACCTTGCTGAAGCTATTTTCTGACCAATGGCTTGAGGAAGATGGTGAACTGGGTTTCTTTTTTCAGGGGTTTTGAAGAACGAGTTGCATATTTCTCCATAATGTGCATCCATCTGGGTGACAACCCTGCCAGCCCAGGGCTGCCCACTTCTGCCAGCAGCCATTGTTTCCCAGGGTAATTTTCATTAAGCGGTTGCAGTCCCTGGGACCCCAACTCACGCAGAGCTTTTTGTTTTGCCTTGACTGTTGGAAACCTCCAGTGACTCTCGAGTTTCTAGCGGTGAAGTCATATGCAACTCAAGTGCCCTTTAGTCTGTGCCCTTTTTGGTGTGATCGTTTGGATTCCTTGGCCCACAAAGTCAAACCACTACCCCACTTCATAAGCTTGAGCGAGTCCTTTGGCTCGCTAAGTGCATTGTTCAAAGATTATTTTTTGATCTTCAGTGTGCTTCTTTGACTTCCTTAGGCATGTTTCCAGTGGAAGTAAAACTTGCAAAAAGTCTGTCGGCATATCTATGCCATCCACAGTGCATTTTGCCTCTTTTTTCTGATGTCAAACAAACCTGGCAGGAGAGATGGGGCCTGAGTATTTGCCAGCTCTCCTCAATGGGTATTGCCAGCTGATTTCTGTAGTGAAATAAGTGTACCTGTGATGCATGATACATATATATCATTGCCAAAACGCTCTTCAGAAGCAGGTTAGAGATATACAAAGATAACAGTAAATGTCGTTAAAACTAGTCAACTGACAGACGGAAACGGGTAGGAAAGCAGCCTTCATTACTGTCCATATTCAGAGAATTAATTATTGCAGGGCTTAGCGACAGATCTGAGGTTAGTGTTTGAGAGGGCAGGCACAGCATGAGCAGGTTTATGAAGGCGTCCTGTGCAGCTTACCAGGCGAGGACAAGGGCTGGACCTGGCTGGAGGCAATTGTTTACAGCTACCTCAGGAGTGGTCAGGGTTATATTACTAGTGCCAGGGATCCCTACTCACCCCATAAATAACTATGTAGCATTGTTTGTGGAATTAATTTTGATCTGGTCTTTTATGAGGGATACGTTCATCCAACTTTAACCCTTTTACCTGCAAAGCCACTGCAAGGCTGTCTCTCGGTCGTTTCTGTTTGAGTACAACAGTCATACATGTTTTGTTTTTCCTGTGGTTTGCAGTATTCATGACTTTTTTTCTGTTATAGAAGCTGACTACACTATAATCACTTCCAAATACTCCCCCTGACAAGGATAAATCAGCCTATGCTGAGCTCTGGGCTGCTATGGCCAGACTGCTGCCAATATCAAAGTCTGTTTAAAAGTAGCTGGGGGATCTCGGCGCTGCTCCGCAGATACAGATGTTTAACATTTCGTTACCAGAGTTTTATGCTAGCCTCCTCTACGTGACTGAACTGAAACCTTTCCAATATACCTAATGCTGCAGAATCGACTATTGTTGAAACAAGGCTATCTTCTGTATATCTTCTCCTGGGCTGGCAGGTGCTGCTGGCATGTATGGTGAATTACCGTTTACCCCTCCTCCAGCAATTCCTTCTACTTCTAGAGCATTCCAGCCCTGGCAGGCCTTTTAGCAGCTCCAGCACTCTGAGGCTTCTCTTTGTTTTACTACTAGTGTGGTCAAGTAACCACTCAGAGCTGAGGACCATGACCAGCCTGTTTTTAGATGTTCAGGCCTGCAGCACTGTCCTTGCAGGACCCCATCGGGCAGACAGGATGGCCTGAAAAATCCCAGGCCCGCTTAATGCCGTGGCTGGCACTGATCATGAAGCTGTTGCAACGGTGCTTCTTTATATACTGCTTAGCTGTGCTTTTGCTGTTTTCAAGCACTAAACACCTGCACTTCTCAAGCCAGGGGGCCTGGTTGATACTTAGTAATAAAAACACTGAATGGCTTTTTCAGCTGAAAGAGAATCTCGTATATCAGCAAAGAAAGTTCAGAAGATCCCATTGATTTCATGTGCTTTTACAGCCTGGGAAATATTTTTCTGAATCACATCCTTGGCTGCATAGAAAGAAGCATGAACAGCAGGTCGAGGGAAGTGATTCTCCCCTCTTTGCTCTGCTCTTGTGAGATCCCATCTGGAGTATTGCATCCAGTTCTGGGGTCCCCAGCACAAGAAAGACATCGACCTGTTAGAGGAAGTCCAGAGGAGGCCCACGGAAATGATCAGAGATCTGGAACACTTCTCCTATAAAGAAAGGATGAGAGTTGGAGTTGTTCAGCCTGGAAAAGAGAAGGATCTGGGGAGAGCTTATTGTGGCCTTTCAATACTTAAAGGGGTCTTATAAGAGAGATGGAGACTTTTTACCAAGACCTGTAGTGTCAGGACAAGATGCAACAGTTTTGAACTGAAAGAGGGCATGTTTAGATTGAACGTAAGGAAGACATTTTTTACGATGAGGGTGGTGAGGGACTGGAACAGGTTGCCCAGAGAAGTTGTGGATGCTCCATCCCTGGAAGTGTTCAAGCTCAGGTTGGATGGGGCTTTGAGCAACCTGATCTAGTGAAAGATGTCCCTGCGCATGGATGGTTGGAACTAAATGGTCTTTGTAAGTCTCTTCCAAACCAAACCATTCTGTGATTCTATGTTTTATTGTTCTATGAAGAAAATGAGCTAGCTGCACTGACAGGAAAATAGTACCTTGTAAGGCTTTACGCTGTTCGCTGTTATTCTTTTTGTTTGATATTTAGCAGCTCTTGTAAGACTGACTCACATCCTAGCTTTGGTAGTGACTAATTAAAATCACTGCCTCCTTTCTTCCAGCAAGATTACAAACAAACTGATTTCAGTAACATCCTTTATGACATCACATCTTGGGAGGTGAAATTTGATGAAGTTCAACACAAAACTATAAATAAAATGGAAACACTGATGGATAGTTTAAAATGATATATGGAAGCTTTGCTAAGAGCTAACTAGGACTGCTTAAATAATTTTAGATCATACAGTAATGACATATCTTGTCCCTTTAATTTTAGGAAACACTGTATTTACATGAGAAAGAACATATTTGCAATGGCATCTGAAAAACACAAAATTTCAGCTGAGGAAAGATCACGGTAGTCTGAAAAACACAAAATTTCAGCTGAGGAAAGGTCACGGTAGTTTCCAAAACAATTCAATTTTCAAGAAATTTCCATCAGAAAGGACTACATTCAGTCCTTTAAACAGAACTGTTTTTCCCTTCAGCACACTTACATGTATCACTCCATGTGGCAGCAGATACTTTGGGGTAAGACCTTAGGCAAGCATAAATCAACAAGCCTATACCAAAACCCTCAGAGGTGAGAGGGCTTAAATCAATTTAGAATATGGCCTATCAGTTGTCTAAAAGTTCTCTTTGAAAATAATTAAGTGACAAAAACGTGTCTGTCTTTTATGAATTAATTAATCTGTGCTAACTACTAGTGGAGGTGAAAGGACTTTCAGATACAGGAAAAAAAAACGCAGCAGCTTTAGAATAAGATGAAAGTTTTACACAACAACCTCTCCTGGTGGGACTGATTTTTGACATTTTCAGGTACAGCAGACTTCGACCTTGCATACATGTTGCACATACAAGAATACACATGAAGTTTTGTGACTGTTTTCATGGGGGATATATTTACAGCAGAAGAGGGAATTTGTGGACTGCCCCTGTTTTATCCTGCAAGAATTCACAAATATTTTTCAAAGGAAGGTCTGTTTAAGTGTCAGTTTTGATCCCAGCTCCTTTCCCAGAGGGCACGTACAGGCTAACCCCAGGAAAGCGCTGGCCGCCAGCTTAGGTCTGGGAGTGAAATCTTTATCACCATATATCTTCGGAGGAGAGCCAGGTACTTCTGAATGAGATCCAAAATAGCCAGCATGCTCAGCTGGGACCTGCCTAAAATCAGTACACTCAGCAGGCAGCTGCTGAAACCTACTTATTAGGGAACGCTAAGGGCAGGGGATGGTGTGAAACCCGTGGCTGGTCCAGAGCTGCAGGTAGTCACCTCTGCCCACTGCTGCTTCCCAGCCTGCAAACAGCCCTTGAGAAAGCCGAGAGGTGAAACTCCTCCAAAGAACCAAACAGCTCTACTTGTAACTGCCTTTAAGAAATGACTGCTCACCACGCTGTTTTTTTATATTTTTTTGTTGTTGTTGTTTCGGTGGTTATTTCTTTTTTTTTTCTTCCCCAAATATATAATCCCAGTGGTAAGAGAATGGAATTAATTTACCTTCTCATCTTAAGGGGTTCAAACACACAGCCCTCAGAAGAGCAGCCCGCATATCAGCCTGTGGGATAGGGATAAAACTTTCCACCCACTCACCCTGCTGAAACTGAGCCGCAGCCCAACAAAAAATTCAGGAGTCACGGGCTCGGAGCTGCTTGTTCCTGTCAAGGTCGGGGCAGCTCTGGGCATGTACGGAGAAACCCGGTGCTCTGCATGTGCAGAGGTACAGCCCCAGGGGCCCAAGAGATGGTAAAATTAAAAGTGGTGTCTAAAGGGGGAAAGTTCATCCAGGATTTTGCTGCTGGAAGGATCACAGCCTCGTGCTTTCACGCTGGTGCTGGATGGTGCTTCCAAACTTCTCACCACAGCCCCAGCACCTGAGCTCTGAGATGCACAACCTTTCACTGTGGTGCAGTGGCAGCAGAAAGCATCTGGTCACCCTGCTCTCTGCCCCTCTGCACAATCTGTGCCCTTACGACCTCTTATAATCTGCCTTTAAGAAACGGATCCCCTGTTACTATCTGGCTTCTACCCCTGGGCCATTTTGGGTCTTCATGGTGATACTATAATGTGAATAATAAAATGAAATGCAGGCCCTGCTTGTGCTGCTGAGCTCAGGGAAGCTGAATCTATTTACAGCAGCTGAGAAACTGCTCAAATGTATTTGTTTTCTTTCTTTGCTCGAGAAATCCGAACCCTCCATTTTCTGTTGCATGAAAAGGCACCGCATAATGATTATTTTGGTGGATCGTTTCCCATCCACTCTGGGTTGTCCTTTTTTCTTTCTGACTTTATACTGAAGTCTGGACAAAATCTTTTTAAAATGCTATATTTGCCTGTGAGCTGCATCCTGACAAAAAAAGGGAAAAATCCACCACAACTTATTTAACAGAAAAAGTTCTCAGGTGTGTCTTGGAGAGGAGTATGAAACACATTCCAGGACCATCATAGCAGCATGTCTGTGTAAACTTGTACAGGATATTTCATCAGAGTTTGATAGCTTTTGAGTTTTAACCTGATGTCTAAATGAAACTACAATAAACCTGAGATGATGGAAAACTTTTTTGGATGTTTGAATTCCTTGGAAACAAAGGCACGTAAGTCGAAACAAATCAGTTTCTAGCTTTGGTTCTCGTACCTGAAAGGCTATATTACTTCTACTGCACACAGTATATTAGAAGCCTAATTAACTAACTGCCCAGTACACTGATTCACAAATCTATCCCTGCTCAGAATGTACTTAAGTGCGTGCTTCTACGAACCTACATAAATTCTTCTGTATTTTTCAAGCAAGAGGCCATATTTTCAAGAAAAGTGATGTGGTAAGATCTCATACCTAGTTTACACTGCTTTAAAACAGCTATAATTCATAGCACAGTAAAATATCAGACCCAGCGACTCAGAGGTCTGAACAGCCTGCCCTGTTTATGTAGACTGGGTGATAATGCTGACATTTTAATTGCTCCTTAAAGTTGTCTCAGCTGATACCCTAGCGCTCATTATTTTTGCAGTCACTTACAGCTACTGTGTTTATCCTAAGATCCAAAATCCTAAACTGTCCAGGTACTCAGACTTTCGGTTCTCTACTCCCCTTTCCTCCATCCCCAGTCTCTTATCAGTTAGGTATTTAATGCATTTGCAATAACAAAATGTTTGGAGCATACCACAAGTTTAATATGAAGCATTAATAATGTGGAAGCTCCTAAACTCTTTCATTAGTAGATCTTTCCCTATAGAATTTATTTTAACCCGTGTTTGGGATGAAAATTTACATGGGGTTAACCTCCATTCTCCAAGTACCCCTTTCAATATTTAAACACAGTATTTGACAAATATGTGTAAAGATTTAAATCTATTGTTGACTGTCAGAGGCATATAACTCCATGACACTGCAAACACAAACTGCCCTCTTGCATCTTTTTCTACCTGTCATCCCATCTGAAAAAAAAAAAAAAAAAAAAAGCCACTAACTGTAGGACGTATTGCAGAACATCAGGAAAATTAACAAGTCTGAACAACTGAAGAAAACAAATATTAGAACTGGTTTTGCCCATAAAATAAGTCTCCCAGCAGATTTACTTCTACATTAATTGCTAGCATGAATACTTTGGATGCAATAAAAAGTCTCGGAGCTGAGCAGGATTAATTAATGAAGAGTTGGATGTTGAAATCTTCAAATAAACTCTATCTTGATTTTAACATTGACTAGCTCAACAAGGACAGCCTGGCCAAGGCTGCGCCCTTCAGAACCACTGTACAGATCAGGGCTGCTATGTACAATATTGTTCAGAAGTTGAAAGGCAGATAATGTGCTTTACGTGATGAGAAAAACCTTGATAAGAATAAATTCCACTGGAATTTTGAACGCACCAAACTTGTGTTACATGATTCAGGGAGAGATTTTAGGCCCAAATAGTGCAGAGTACACAAAGTCTTAGGTTGCTTTTGCTCCATTCACAAGTTTATCTGATGATTCCACTTCTAAACCTCATATTTAAAAACATGCAAAACATGAACTTGCTTCTCTTTTTAATTTTATGTATGTATTTGTATTTATTTTATATTTAAAACTGATCAGCCTCTTCAACTCAAATATAAGGACTCTGCTGTCAAATCTCCACACAAACATAGCTACCCTATTGTGTGCAGGGTAGGATTGTGCCATTTCAAAACTATAATCAAATGTGAACACTTTTTTTTTTTTTTCCCTTAAAACAATACACTATTTTTAAAGTGGGTATTTTCACGAAGCTATGAATAACTCTGCCTCACACAGATTTTGAGGGAAAATATATCATTATCTCCATCAAAGGTCAACCGCAGATTATAACCCTCTTTTTGCTTGTGATGAATGCCTTTTCTGTGGACAATGATAAGATATGGCAAGAAATGTGTGAGAACAGAATCTTAAGCGGGATACATCGCCTGGGTCCAAGAGACTTTTTCCATTATTTTGCATTATGTTAGTTAGCTAATACTTAATTACTACACTTCAAATTAGTTCACTTCTACTCTTTTTCTTTCAAAGGCATCTAGGGGAGCGCTATGCATCATTTAAAGCTGATGGATGCTGATCCTCAGCTGCTGTGACTTGCAAGGCACTCAGAAAACGACCACAGAGGAAGACTGTTACAACAAATACTGATGGAAAAACAGACCAAGAGAAGAAAATCTGAGAACCAACCACATCGATTTGGGGTCTGCAGGACAATTATAGAGCAGGATTGCTGAAATGGATGTAGGTTTAGAACCCAAATGTAACTGGTAATGTTGCTTGAGAAAGCAAGCCCTTTCTAGGCTGGACACGTGCTGGAGAGCAGGAGCAAAACCACGTGGCAAAAATTTGGAACGTGCAGTGATTTGCTCCTGTCATCTCCTGTACAGGGAAAAGCTCTGAGGAATAATCAGACCGGACTGAGACCGGGTAAGCTGAAGGAGGCATTAGGTGAAGTACTTTGTGACCAGACTTTAGCTCATCACATATAATAGCCAAGTGTTGCCTCAGACAGCTTAACTCCCACTTTGTATTTTGTAACTTCTTTCTACAGTGCTACAAGACGGAGCTCACGTCCAGCAGCCAGTGGTCATGTCTGCGTATGCAACTATGAAGTTGTGGAACAAGAGAGCACAGGAACATTTGGGGTGCGTCCACAGAAACAGAGGCCCACAAACACACACCTTGTTTTTCAGACCAATTAGTAGAGGCTTACTCTCTAGTTTGGCGGCAGAAAGGAGTGTTAGGCTTCTGCAGGTTTTCTATTTTATTAGAGCAGGGATTATTGAACTTCCTAAGTTTTAAGAGCAGGGTACCTGTGTTAAAGAAGGAAAAAAGAAACATAAAATGCACTCTCTTTCACACATGCACCTACATGATATATGCACCAAATTCTTCTGATTACAATATTTTGCCAATGAGTTTTCTTCATTAATTAGTCCCTCTTCACATACTTTTATACATGAAGGTAGCACACAAGTCTAACATTCTGACTCATCTATCTCTAAAATATATTTTGATTAGTTAAAAAAAAAAAAAAAAAACAAAAGGAAGAAAATAGACTGGTCTCAATTAGCTGAATCATACAACCAGTTCATTCTTCTGACTTGTTATAATACAGCTCTTAAGTAGATGAAGAAAGAACTGAACAGTTATTACACAGGCAAAACTCCCCAGAACAATAGGGGAAATCTGGCATAAAAGGAAAAAAAAATTCTTTTCTACTGGGTTAGCAGCAAAAGCACTGTTATGCAGCGGCCACTTAGTACTATAGACAAAAGCTATGATCCTGCTACAGAAGATAGCTTTGCGGAGATTTTGACTTCCTGACTTGAAACTAAATCATGCAGTTTGCCCACTTTGCTACATTTCTCCCACTTTATGAGATCTTGCAATTCCACTGTCCACTGCTATTATTTATTTATTGATTGTCCTTTAAGAAGGATCCCAGCACAGAAAAGAAAACACTTCTTACTATTCAGTTCGTCTATAGGAGTTCGGGGGTATGTGCAGAGGGGAGGACGGCACTGTGGAGTGTCTCCACCTGCACTGACATTAGTAAGACTGATGGTGTTTCTCCCACTAGGAAGTAATGCATTCTTTAAAAAGGGGAAAAAAAAATAGGTAAGTTATCATTGGCTGGAGAGAGGCTGAGCCAGTAACAGTGCCATGGCGTGATTGATTTGTTTTTTTCTAACACAGCCTGTGCAATATCAATGAGTTGAGAACACCCAGATGAAGGGAGGAAGATTAGGTAATACTGATTGAATTTCTCCGCATTTCTTTTTTTCTTTTTTTTCCCCAAAAAAACATTTTCTTTGGAATAAGACACATTTGTCAGATTATACAAAAGGGAATACATTTTCCTGGTAAAGAGGATGTTCTTGTGGTTAAAGCATGAGGTTGATTCTAGGGGTTTTCTGTTCTATTCTCAGATATTTGTCACATCAGGCCACATTCAGCTCTGGCTATCACAGCAGCTCCCACTGGCTTCAAGGAGGGCTCTATCTGCTTAAGCCAGGTGTGCTGTTTCTGTCTGGGAATAGCACAGATATTACTCAGTGACTTTCCTTTCCCAACTGTGTTTATGAAGATAACGTTCATTCGCATGTTTGAGCATTCTGAGGTGCTGCTAAAACGCCAAACATTTTTATTGTTTACCATTAAGTTACAACCAGCAGTCCAAAAGGCCCAGCTGGCATCAGACATTTTATTGTTCCGTCTTTTTAGGAGGCAATCCTTAAGATTCATTACAAAAGTGCACTTGTCCTGTGTCTGGGTTCCTTCTCCACTAAACCTAGAAGGGTACCAGGAAGACTTTGTTCCTCTAGCCTTAAAAAGGAAGGATGTACACAGGTCATGAAAAATTTTTGGAAACTACAGGCAATTCAACTCATCTTTCTCTTTCTGTGCTGACTTAGGCCTGCCTGGTTGTGGATCCTTGTCAGAAGCCGCGGCTTAGGTTTTACAATACATCCATTTTCATCAGAGCTTCATTTAAAGAAGCTGAATTCATGTTATTATTACATCTCTTCTCGATCTCCTGTTCTTCAGCTTCTAAAAAATCCAGTTCCAACACATTTTCTTCTTCTTTCCTTAGAGCCATTTCTGAGTATAGTGCATTGACTGGTAGGTGAAGGGTGTCCAGTCTGGGGGTAACAGTCCCAATAAGGTACTGGATTCAGGATAAGGTGTCAGGATAGCCTGTTACCGCAAGCTATTCCTGGGCTGATGGTACATAGGATTTAGTATTTATTCTGTCTCTCAATACCTCTGCCACTCTTACTATTGATTCAGGGGACTGGCTTGAGCTCACTCTGCATCGGGTAACCCATTAATGGGGGACAAAATGGACTGAACTTACTCAGTGCTTATTTTGAGGTGCTTTTACCATCATTCTCAAGCCTTCACTCAAACTGCTTGAATTTGTGGTGAATGCAGATTACCATCTGAGGGCAGCTCTGCTAGCATTTTCCATCACATGACATCGCGGAGAAAATTGCAAATCCCATGAAAGACAGAAAAAAAACAAAACCACCCTAGAAATCTGTGTTCAAGGACTTTGATTTGTTTACTCCAGTCTTCAAAGCATTATCTTGCTAGGAAAGTGAGAATTTGATAATATGGACAAGGTCGTGGGAAACGTAAGTCTTATTTTGGAGGTTCTCACTCAACACGATCATTTAAGCACCACTGTTATTCAGAAAAACACTTGTGTTTACCTTTTCTTATCATCTTCTTAAGCAGGCAGGCTGGAAAAAAACATCCATGCCACAAAGATCTCCACTGAAGTTAGCAGCCATGCGTGAGTATCTCTGACCTGAGTTGAACTCAGAACTGGCCGTTTTTATGCTGTAGCAATTTCTTGAGAAGCCTTGTAATTACAGTTTTGTATGTGTGCCTAGCTTTACCTTTTCCTTTTTGTTTGTTTCTACATTAAATACACGTGTATAGTTTTGTACATATGCCTAAAAGAGAAAACTCTTTTAGTGTCTTCATCTAAAAGACAGTCAGAGCCATCGTCATGTTGCACAGAATAAGAAAATGGACTATATTAAAGAGGAATCCTAATTTTCTTAGTACCCCGAGCACTGAGAGCAAGTTCCTGCCTGGAACAGACTGTATGTCCAAACATTCCCCAGTTTCTAGCCAAACCCAGGTCACCTTAGGGCTACCAAGTCCTCCCTGAGGTGGCAAGTTCAGCTGCTCTCTAGTCAATGGCTCTGATGCCACCTTCATCATCGTGAGAACTGGGTCTGTATAACCTAACAGCGCACCTGTCCTGTGACAGCGCAAAAGGGGGTTTGGGAATGGGAGGCTACATCAACAGATCAGCCTCCCTGGCCTTACCGGTACCCTAATCTCCAATTAATCACTCCAGATGAAAACTTCATAATGCCAGTCAGCAAGAAATAAGCTGTAACTGCGTCATCAATTCAAGAAGTGAAATAGAAACATGTAAAGCACTGCAAATTAATCCCCCCCCCCCCCCAAAATACACACATCAGTGAACATAGAAACTGATCCCAGCCTCTTCTTTATACGGATCCCATTAAATCTTTGCAGACCGCTTCCTTAAGAGCACTAAACCCTCTACAAACATAACTCATTTGGAAAGCAATTAGCCAGTTTCTCTACTCCTTAAAACACATTAAACAAAATGTGGCAATGACAGTGTTGTATACTGATGGAAAACGAAGCCTTGTCTACACACTGCAGTCAATTTTCTTTGGCAACAAGGAACGTACCTACGCTCAGCCCTTTCCGTGGCCACCCAGGGTGAAGGGAGGCGTAGACAGCTATTTGCGTTTCTCTTAGCTCCCCACCACCTATGTGGGATAGTCCCTGCAGCTCCATAGGTAGCTTCCTTCCCATCAGCCCAAAGTGCAGTCTGGCAACCTACTGAAAACCAGTGAAATTTGTGCTTCTGAATCATTTTGTGTTATTTTCAGCTACATTTTTTTTAATAGCCCACCCTAAAGATGGAGCACGACATTGACTGTGGAAACACCAGAGTCCTTAGTTGTTTTCTCTCATCGAGGTTGGTGTCAGTGAAGAAGTAAAACACAACTACAACATTTGGCATAAATCACAGTATTCTGTAGCTGAAAATTCACAGTATCGTTCTCCCACACCTGGCACGAGTCCCACTTGCTGAAAGTGTGATGTCACAGAAATGCAGTTATCATGCCACTGCCAGCATTTGCATAACAGATGCTCATTAAAGGGAGGGTGAAGGACATTACTATAGAAACAGTTAGTTAGGGAACATCAGCCTCAGTTAAGGATAGTCACTCTGGCCAGAAACTTATAAACACTTGGAAACCAAAATGACTGACGAATAGTAGGTAAATTTATCTACTTTGCTTGTCATTTTGATTTCTTTTTCACTCTACTAGATTCTTACCTTAATTTAAGATTAACAATTTCTAAATATAAAAAAGTGTTTAAAACACTGGAAAGACAATACCAGATCCTCCTCCAAACTAATCTTCCAGTCCAAGAGAAGTGGCGCCGCACATAATGTGGTATAAAGCAAGAGAAGTTATACAAAGCCCTGCAGCTGCACAAATTTGAGTTAGATGATCATAAATCTAGCATGCGGCCCGATGCGGTCACCGCACAATGCTCCCCGCAAACCAGTCTTATACCAACGCTTTGACTAGCTTAATTGCTCTGCCCGAGAGGCTTTATGTAATGCCTCAGACAACAACATAACGAACTGATCAAAAGCAGAGTAGCTTTCTGTTCTTCACCATGAACTCACATATCAGTGGTGAATTATGTCATTCGCAGCACACCAGGAGAGTCCCAGCATATGACAGCACATCTCCTGGCCCCAGATCAACTGTTGGGAAGAGACATAAAATTTAGCAAGGTACAGTAACTGCAGCGCGCGCACATGCACGCATGCACACACACACATCCACACAAAAGAGTTTGTTACTACTTGCATTAGGTTGTTCAGTCCAATACTTCTTTGCCCTAAATTCACATCATCACTCTGCAGCGTTGCTATAACACAGCACCTGGTCCGTGTTATCATAGCAAAATCCAGTTCAGTGATCACATTAATTCTCTCCAGCTGAAGACCTCGGTGAAGTTGACTGACTTTAGTGAGGCCATTAAGTTCAACCCAGGTCTTTCACAACATCTGTAATCATGATGGTGTCCATTTTACATTTCAGTGGTGCTAAGAAAGAGCCAGTAGTGTTATGCAGGAGGTCTCCCAAACTGGTCTTTGACTTCCATAGTGATAACATGCTCTCCCAAAATGCCTGTTTCTTTTTTTAGCAAATATTTTTCCAGTAATCTGAAAAAGGTCATGGCCACCTTATATCACAAGCCAGTGTATTTTGTATCTTATCAGATCAACACTTCATCTGTTTGCCCCAGTCTTGAAAGGACATATATCTTATGAAATGTATTCACCAGTAGTAATGTAAGAATGCAAAAAAGTCATCAGTAGAAAAAACATGTCTGTGAAAAATGTACAGACTACTACTTTGTATCTATAAAGAACAGCTTAGATGATATAGGAATTATTTTTTTTACTTTTTTCATAGATAGGTTCTGACAAATGATTGCATGAGTTTTTCCTATCAATTACATTTTAAGATTACCTTCAAAATAACATGTTACGAGAAATACTATGTACGTTAAGCTGTTAGCACTAAGATTTTGCTTTTCAGATTTATTGTGATTATTTAAATATATGCATATCACTATAAGAGAGCAGAGCCATAGGAATTCCAAACAAATGATATTTCTGAGTAAAGGGTTCTTTGCTCTAGCTTATATATATGTAGCTTTTAATGTAAATATACTGCAATAAAAATCGTAAGAAAACTTGGCATTCAAACTTTCCTTAAGTAGTTGAAAAATTCTTAGCTTGAAGTTGTCATTTATCTACCATTTCTGAAAGGTCATTATAACCATAATATAAACCACAACGTTAAAAATAAAGACACTAAACATTTATAATAGAATATGCATTCCCTCTTTACATTAATCATAGCGCATTCATGTGTGTTTTATGCTGTAATTCTCTTTAGCTTTGTTTATATTTATTTCATATAATTGTTTCTATTCATTTTTAAAATGACTTCACTGTACTTTCTATTCTTTTTAATGTTTCTCCAGTATTTTCTTGCACAGTAGCTTTAAGGCATTTAAAATTAAGATTCTTTCTTCTAAAATAGCTTTTGAATGCTTTCTCTTAAAGGAAACTCCTGAAATACACAATTCTAATTAGCTGATACCTTTACAGTCCACAGTCTTCTGCTATTCTGTTCATTTAAAGAAATAAGAATAGCGAGAGGCATATAGATGTTCTATTTTAACGTCTCACTCACTGATTCAAAGTGACTCCAACTTCAGGCTCGCTCAGGCACTGGCCTCTCTGGGGAGGATGCCAGCAGCAAAGGTGTTTTTTAAAAACTACACACTTTTGTGTGGGAGAGTATTGGGATAAGGAGCACCAAATGCCTCCCACCAGGCAACTGCCAATGGCAGGTAATGACTTCAGCAGTGCCTGACATGGCTGAATTCACTGGTATGAAGGAGTTTTTAAAATACTGCCCGTCCCAGTTGCTGTACTGAAAGTGTGCTCTTTGCTTTGTAACGTTTCTTTGACCTTTGTGATAGGCTTTGAACAAACCAAGTTCTCCACATCTTCTCCTCCCCACCTCTGGAGGAGTCTACTTTCATCAGCTTCTCCACCCTGGCCTTCATGCCCAGCATCATCCTTTCCACCAAACTCAGAGGCAAATTTTTCAGTTACTTTAGGGGCCAAACCTACATTGTCTGCCCTGTGCTTACTCATTACTGCCACACGTTTAATGAGAAACCTGTTCTTTCCCTGCTCTTTATATAACTATCAAAAATATTTTTGCTATTGCTCCAGTTTTCTTTGCAAAGTTGAGCTTACTTATCTCAGCTTCTAGCAACCCTCATTTTCTCCTTGACATTTCTCAGCCTTTAAAACATCAGATTTTTTTCCACTAAAAGATTTTGTCATTCTACCTCAAATATCTTTCTGAATCTGGTTCTTCCATCAGTTAAGTTAGGAATATTTCTCTGCAAGCCTTCCTCCCCAGCATGGCCTGGTGAATCAGCATAGTTCCTGGTCTACCTGATATAAAGAAATTCCAGCCTGCTCACACACACACAAGTCCTTGAACTCTTCAGTTCTGCTGACGTCTTTAACAAACTCACATTTTTGCAAAACCGGGCTTATTAGGAGTTACCACATGTGCACCAAACAATGAACGCTTCTCTTGTGGACAGCCACATCACATACATTATTGCTTGTTTGGCATATTTCTTATCCTTAGCCTTTTTATTTTCTGGAAATTTTTCCTTACTTGCTTACATGCCATAGACTTGATGGGGCTTTTTTTGCATTTCTATTCTGTTTGCATTTCTGTTTCTGTTATCTGCTATAAGAAAATTCTTTTGAAAGTGTGGGGTCAGACAGTAAGTAGCCTTTTCCTTACTCTTTTTTAGAGCTCAAATCCTACTTATAGTTGGTTTTTAATGAAGAACCTGCTTTAAAATGCCTAAAGATGGCTTTTTAATTGGTTTCTTTCATTAAAAAAAAAATCTATCTTCAAGTCCTTTACCATTTGTTTTGTTTCTGCAAAAAATGAAACACAAAACCTTTGTAGCTTTTTTTATTCTCTGAATGTAATGATCTTCTGACTCTTTCACTGCTTCTTCAAAGCTTTTCTTCCCTTTTTTTATTATCCTGAGTATGAAAACTTTTGTATCTGCCCAGTGCTTCTGTACCAAACCACTATGCCAAGTAGTGCCATTTTTAGCTCACACTCACATCTGTGGATTTCCTGTACAGTTCAAATTGCTCTTTGAAATTTTTTCCAAGGCTGCAAATATAACTTGAAACTGCCACCAGTGCATTGGTTTTCCAGTAACTTTTGTGCCAGTAAAACTCAATCACTAGAGGACTTATGAAAAGTGGTCTTGAAAAGAATGAAAGACGAGTCCGTTCATTCACTGAGCACATAATGACTCTCTCTCTAAAAAATTATTGGGGATTACTAATCTTACTTTCTTAAAACAGCTCTCTGTTGAGTCCAGGGGTTTGACTTGGGGCTTTTGAGATCTCAAAACTGAGTCCAAGTAGCAACAAAATAGGTAAACTTCTGACTTAATCTTTATAATTGAGGAAATCAATGCAGATATATTTTGCACTGTTTATCCAACAATAATGACTTAATAGGAAGCTTTTCTTTTTTCCCACTTTTTGAGCAAAAAGCAAAGTCAGAAAAAGAAGGGTTTTTTTCTCAACTAATAGTTCATATGCTACAATTTTTTCTACAGAATGGCAAGATGATCAGAAGTCCAGAATAAGCCTAATCTTAACCAAAGTCATCTGGGTTTAGTCTTATTCCTTAGTCAAACTGTCCTTCAGACAGTGAAACTTGAACGATGGATTTTGGGACTTGGTGAAAAACCAAAAAGTTCCATAGTTTCATAATTCCAAAGCAATCCTTATGATTTCCCATGAAGACCAACCTTGAATATGGTAACGATAATTCTCATTTTCTGTCCTAGCCACAAACTATGAGTGTTGACTCACCACGTATGCTCTTTTCTGACTTCTGGGTTGGCTTTTTCTTTTTTTTTTTTTTTTTATATCTGTGTGCCACAGTGTTAAAATACTAACTGTGGTTTCTGCCTGGCCCTCCTTTTCATTTGCCACTGCCTGTACAGGTAGTTATATTTTAATAAATTAAAAGAGTTCTTACTAAGAACCCTTATTAACAGCTTACATGCTGTGTTGCACAGAGCAGGTACGTCTTGGCTGAAGATCCTTCATTCCAGGTGAAGACCTGAGACTTCAAAGGACATTGTCATACATCAGCCATCCGGCAAAACAAGCATGGCGATGAGATCTCCAGTCTTGCTGCAGGCACAAATGCTGTTGCAGCGACTCTTTCCAGGGTGGATGTAACTTCTTCCCAAGTATAGTACGCTGCAGTAAATATGCTGAAAGTTGCTGGAGGTCCCAGCAACAGGGAAGTCACTGTGACCAAGTTGCCAGCCACGTAGCTCCAGCACTTCTGCCACTCACCACCAAAACCAACATGCTTCTGCAAATCCATAAAGATGATAACTACAGCTGGTTATCTGACAGAGCAGAGCTCCCCACGGTGGGAAATGCTGCGGCTAGTTCTGCCAAATATTTTCCATTTCCTGAAATTATTGCTTCTATTTTGCTCCCTGAGTTTTAGCCAGATGACCTTTATGAATGTGCTAATTTCAGCCAGGTGTTCAGACCTCTGGATTACCAGCACTGGGAACAAATCAGATGCGTGACTGAGGGTACCTGCATGCTGCTAAGCTTCTAGATGTTTCATTGTTTCCTCCAGGGTATTCAAATAGTAGTTGGACAAGATAAGCGACAGTAAAAGGCACGTTGGATTCATTCTAATTACAGAGTCATCAGTTTGAATAAAAAAGAATAGCATTAGAAGTCTTCAATGTGTTCTCTGTAGATGCACAGGAAGGGGGGAAACCCAGAAATCCCTCTGTTCTCCTGCTCAGTACAGGGTTTTTACAGCCATTAGAGGTCACCACAGACTCCAGCGAGCTTCTCTATGAAATAGGCGGACAACTCATCTGAGAGTATAATGCTTTTCAGGGTTAATGTGAAACAGTAGTGACTGATTATATGAGTTACTGGCCTGAAAAGTGTTGGTAATATAATTTGGACATGGAAAAATGACCAAGCAGGATGAACTATGATTCAAGAATTATCCATTGAAGAAGACAAAATAACCAGCAAAAGAACATAAAAAGAAAAATAGAAAGTCTTAGGCGGTGCTTAAAAGGCATAGAGTTAGAGTGACTGAACTAATAAGGAAATGAGAGCTGGATCTGTCAGTATTAAAAGAACATGAAGGAATGCCTACTGATCAGAATCCAAGTTTGGGAGTAACTTTGTTTGTTGTTCTTGTTAAAAAACATGTATGTTGCAACGGAAAGCAGAAACCTTTGAGATGTTAATGATGACTGCACAACTTGTCTGTGAGTTCCAGTCATTGACCAAGACCCTATCGTGCTGGATGGGGAAACAAACGAATGGCTCCTTCAATACATTTCTAACCTAAAATGGGGGGGAGTGGAGAGGAGGTTGATATGGACTGCTAGTACAAAAGAACACTATCGACAGTGCCAGCACACCAGCAATCTACTTGCTGGGGTAGCAAAATTTGATTTTGCCTACTCTGCTGAGAAACCTTGAGCTGGGAATGTGCAAGTACATGTCTCAAAATCGAGGATGTGGGTGGTGAAAGCTGGCCAACATGGAGAAGGGAACTGGCTGCTAGGCAGGATGGCAGCAAGCCATGAGGCAGCCTGAGAAGAACAAGGGGTAGTTCATTTGATGTGGCGCTGAAGGAGGAACCAGCAAAAGAGCAGAAAGGGGGCAAGAGCCATAGGAACAGGGAAATAAGCACTGCAGAAACCTCCTGGAAAGGTATGAGTAGGGCAGCACTGCATTAGGCAAATTAAGAGACATTAGTGTTGCAGTGTAAAGGTTCGTGGTGCATTAATAAAGATCCCAGAGGATAACTCTGGATTGCCAGGAAAATTTTCTCTTCAAGGCGTTACAAAGGAGAGTTTAGATACAGTCTGGATTTGTAGAACTGAAGTAGACAGTGTGGATAATGCTTAGAGTACAAACGGGAATGACAGGCAGGAGGGAGGTGTGTGAGGCACTGTACAGACATCAGGTAAACTCTGACCTGAAAAGTTTGCAATCTCAAACACAAGGCAGGTGTTTAAGACAAGCAATGGCCAGTTAAAGTGGAGGGGTGAAATGTGCTTGTAATGCTTAGTGGAGCTGTAGCAACAACCACAAGTCACAATTTACATAAGATGTTATTGCACAGCAGGTTCCTCTTATGCATTACAGCACAGATGTGTTTTAAAGTGGCATTTGAAGTAAGATGAGTTGAGACGCTGGCATGTCCAGACATGTGGAAAGCAACAAAGACTCTGCTTCTGTGCTAGTACCTAGATCTGGAGCCAGGAAAGGACTGAAAGGAACTGAATCTTCTGATTCTACATCTGGTTCTGGGTTGTACAGCATTTCTTGAATCCCCTGCTTCTAAATAGTGAGCTAAATATTTACTTGCTTGCATTATCACAACCAGACTAATGTCAATATTTTCCTTTTAAACTGGTATCAGTATATTACATCCTCTTAAATGTGGGAATGTTTTTTCATATTACATAAAATGGGAATGTGAGAAATAAACCCAAACTGAGAGAGTGATAGTAACATATGTGTTGCCATGAGTTTTGGAGAGCAGTTTGAACAAGAAGAGAGGATGCTGAAATCACAGAAACTGGGTAAATAAATCCTCTGAAGCTCAGGGACAGAAACTAGCACACAGAAACTTTGTGACAAATTGAAATCCAGCAGGAATTTATTTTTTCATAAGAAAGCTGAATGACAGAAAGCACAGACACACTGTTAGAAAGATGTTCTCTCTCCCTGCTTTGAAGCATCCTCAGTCCCTTGGACCACGCTGGTGGGACATCTCACCCCTTCACAAGGCTGTCCTGTGCAGTGGGTTCCACAAGCTCTGATGGAAACCGATTGCACCTCGTCACCACCTTTCAACTTACAGCTTTTTCCCAGTAGCACAGCAAAGTCTTTTTGCTGCAAATTAAATCAACACCTTCTTGCCTATCCTCTGTGGGCATGGAGAACAGCTAGCTCCGTACACAGGAAGGCTGCTGTCACATTGCTCTCCCCTTCTCTCCCTAGACTAAACAGAAGCAATTCTTTTGACCTTTCCTCATGCGGCATGTTTTCCATACCACTTATCATTCTTGTTCTTCTCCTCTGGACTCTCTCCAGTTTGTCTCTATCATTTTTAATGTGTGGTGCCCAAAACAGGACAAAGTACTCAAGCTGAGTCTCCCCAGTGCCAACAGAGTAAAAGAGAACAGCCATCCACATCATACATAAGCGAGACTCATCTTTCCTCAGCCATACGATGCAGCTCATTCTTATTCAGTTTAGTATAGTCTTCAGATTTCTTTCCTGTCCTGCATCTACATAAATATTTCCCGTTTTGTATTTATGCAGTTGATAGCTCGCTCTCATTTTGTAACCATGCGGTTGATATCTGTGGCAAATTACACTTGTCTGTTTTTCTGAATTCATGCTACTCGTATCAGATCATCTCTCCAGGCTCTAATACAGCCCTCTGAAGTTCTGCTGCTTCCTATCTGCTCGCGTAACTTGAAGATCCACTGCTTCATCTTCCATGTCACTTATAAAAATATTGAGTAGAAGTAGACCCAGAAGTGCTATCTGTTCCATGTGTATGTTACAGTGAACTCATCTACACTGTATTTTCCTGGTTTACTTTTGAGAAAAGCATGATGAACTGTGTGAAAAGCATTCTTAAAATAAAAATCTAGCAAGTCTACTGCTTCATTCTTACCCCCTCGGCCAATCGCTCTGTCAAAGAAAAATGAGATGGATTTGTTTCTGATAAATCCATGCAGCACGTTGTTATCACTGTATAATGTGCAAAGTGTTCACAAAGTGATTGTATGCTGCGGTATTGTCTGATTTGTCTGGTAACAGGATTATCTTTCTAGTCACCTACTGTTTATTAGGCTCCCATTTTTACAGATAGGTGTTATAGCAGACATTCTCTCACCCCGGTATCTTTCATGGTATTCCGTATTTTCTTTAAAATTCATGTCAATGGTTCAGTGATTGCTTTTGGCTAGCTGATTAGGTGTTGGAAGGTGTGCATGCCTGCTTGTTCCCTTTAAGAAAGTGTTTATGTTCGATGGCTATATGGTTTGATACGCCTTACTGGAAAAAAGGTGTCCACATCACACTGAGAATTGAAACCTCCGATGACTTGAAGGAATACAGTGATATGAGAAACAATCTGTATTTTCCAGTCCTTACAAATAGTTCCCTAGGAGGCTACTGCGGATATTTACTCAGTCAATATAAGGAAACTTACAGCTGCAACAGTGGAGTGGGAAGGAGATTCCTGTTTCAAGGGTTCAGTAGTCATTTTGGTTATGTTAGTACTAATGCTAACAAACATGAAGGTGAATTTTTAGGGGTGTGTACGATAACCAGCAGTTATTTCTCTGACAACAAGAAAATCTTAATATATTTTCCTTACCCTCTCCGTATTTTCTTTGATCACTGTTTAACATAATATGACATCTAAAGCTGTGATTACAGTTTATCTTGCTAGTTAGTTTAAGGATTAGCAATATTTCCTCTCTTTATTGGTTATCCCACCTCTATCATTATAATATATTGCCACCTCCCCCAGATGGACTGAGAAGAACGAAGTCTTTAATAAATGCTATGCGTTATCACTGGTCCCTCTTCGAGTAACAGAAAACATTGCCTTGGGTTGAATGTTCCTGCTCACTTGTCTTAAAGGTTATTTAATTAAAACATGAGCAAAAGAAGAATGTCCCTGCTCTAGCCAAACATAAAAGGCCATCCTAAAAATAGAACTAAAATCCTCACTTTGATGTGACAATGCTCAGATCCACCTCACAAGTTAGTGAAAATCTTTGTGTAGATTTAGGAACCTGACTATCTCAGTAAAAAGACATTTGTTGCATTATTCCTCAGCATCTCCTGCTGGCTAAGAGACATGGAGAGACTTTTATCAGTATGAGGGGTAGCTGAGCATGGCTGGCATATAAAAACTTGTGCACAAATCTGAGTCATACTTTGCCACCAGTCAGCAAGCCAGGGGTTTCTGTAACATTGTCAGTAGAGATGGTAAACAGAAAGAACAGGTTTGTATAGGGCAAAATAAAAAATAGAGACTTGAGGAAGTTACAAAAATTAATTCGCTAGGCCTGATTCTTCATATATCTCTCTATATCAACAGTATGACTGCAGAGACAATCAGAGTTATATCGGAGTGAAGGATTTGAAGGTAGAATAAGAATCAAGCAGAAGATAGCATCAGTAAAACTGGTGTGCTGTTAAACACAGAAGTGCTGCAATGAGATGATGTACATGAGGGTTCTTCTTTTACTAGCATTCATATTTCCATTTCAAATACATGGTGGGGTAAAGGGAATATTGTTTTGGAGCACAAAGTCTTTAAAACTAACTTTAGTGTAACCCCAAAGTGTGGCTTAGTTTCTGAGGATGTGTATAGAGTGAGTATCAAAATAAACTACTGGTGTTAACCTTCTGCATCTATTCAAAATGAAAATTTCGGGGAAATTTGCCAGCTATAAAAAAATAAACATTGCTGGTTAATGTCCCTGGACCAGAACGAGCTCAGCGTGAATAGATTTTATTTACATAAGTGCAGAAGCAGGTTCCATTTGCTATTAGATCTTCTAAGGTAAACTTTCTTATATAAACTATGGAATCTCCCACTAAAATAGTACAGTGAAAGAAAGCCAAAATTTCGGGTTAAAACACAAAGGCTGTATTTATTCTCTGAAATGCACACAAAACCTCATACTTTTGCTGGTCTGTTCATCCAAGGATCACAAAGGCAACCACCAGTTATAACAACATCTATGTCTCCATTATATAGCGTGGCACAAGAGGAATGGACCTGCAGAGCAAACCAGTTAGAACCAAGGACCTGACTTCCCCAGTACCAAATGTTTTAGGGGTTTTACTTTGGGCTAGCTTTAATCCATTCCCGTTGACTGGATTGCATCAGATGATATGCAGCTGGAGTATGTCCTCCAGCTGAGCACAAGGACAGACCCAACTAGCATGTGGTGAGACTGCGCCATGATGTGAGGCAAAGGGAGGCACCTGGGGAAGATGAAGAAGTCCACTTCAAAAGCATGTCCTGATCCGAAATAAAGCACCAGTAGAGACACGCCCAGGGAATTAAGCCCTACCCAGCAGCCCGGTGTGCCAGGCAGATTTTATTAACCCCATTCCAAAGGCGGCAGCTGGAGGTACAGCAGATTTACAAGAAAAGGAAGTGGCAGAACCGTGCCGAGGCTGAATAGTTCGCTGTCCAGAGACATTGTGGGGCACTACGTTTCCTGCAAATGGACAGGGCACAGTGGTGGAGTAGTGAATTTATGCAGATAATCTCTATCAAGACAAAGCACAAACAGAAATTATAGGGTCTGTCTTGATTAAATGATCTGTGAATGATCTCTTTCAGTCCTACCACTGCCAGTGATAAGGACGATAACAATTAGATTGGCTGTAATGAGTAGCAATTTAGAAATGGACCATGAGACACGGATAGAAGTGAGAAATATGAGGGCAAAAGAGACTGCAGCCCCTGTCTTGGCATTGCCAGATGTAGCACATTCTTTTAGCCACTGCATGAAGAAAACATCACTCCACTGGCAGGTCATCGACCTCCATGATAGCTACAGCCAGGAATAGCTGTATTCAACACCAGAGCTTCCAGGGGAATTCACAGAACCCAGTTATTAGGACTCCATTGCTATCACTTCAGTGACTTCACTACCACAGAAATATGTATGTTATTTTAACCAGCTGTAAGAACTAATAACGTCTTATTTTGTATGATGCATTCTGTGGTTATCATATAAAGTAGAGCTTGCCATTGCTATTTTTGTATGTTTTTCTGCTATTTAATATCTGATAAAACAGCTATCCAGACTGGGTATGATATCAGCTAGATATTTAATTATTATGCGGCTGTACTGGAATGTGATGCCAGAAAACATAGACACCCCAGATGTGCCAGTGTTGGTTTTGGGCTTTGCCCGCATTTTTTACCAGTGAAGAAGTTTCATAAGTACATTAAAGACATAATTCTGGAGGACTCTAAAGCAAAGAGTTACCACAAAATCACTGGTCACAGATAATGACCCAATTCATTGGTAAACTCATAAGAAGGGAAGCAGCCTGAGTAGAAAAAGGTCTCAGATGTCTCTCATTTGCAGCAGAACGCGGCAGCGAGGACTTGTCATGAGATAAAGACTCAACCATAATGGCTCCAAAACAGTCACTCAGTAGATCCAAAAATATGTGAATGAAGAGCTATGCCTTTATGCACTGCACCTAGAGGAACAATGGCTTTAAGCTTTCCATGAAAGATTGTATTTTTTCCTCTCCTAAGTGGTTTTAGAAAGAAGAAATCTTGAATACTGTCTCTCTATTTGTTTTCTAATTATTTGAAAATATTTGATCATTATATTAAGAAATTATTTGATCGTTATATTAAGACAGTTGGATATGAGAAGAGTTTTCTTTTTGTAAATGCTGTATAACTGCCCTTTAAAATATTAGCATCTGATCCTTGCCAAAAAGTTGTGCTAAATCTGTTGGTGATCTATTCAAAAACACTTACTCAGGTTCCTCTCTCAACCTCCATTTCCACCAATGTTCATTGACAATTGCTGTACTGTTCAAGAGGAACATGAGACCACGAAGACGATGAGAGGGCTGAAGCACCTCTCCTATGAGGACAGGCTGAAAGAGTTGGGGCTGTTCAGCCCGCAGAAGACAGGACTCCAGGGAGTCCAAGGAGACCTTATTGCAGCCTTTCAGTACCTAAAGTGGTCCTACAGGAAAGCTGGGGAAGGACTTTTTACTAGGGCGTGTAGTGATAGGACAAGGGGTAATGGCTTCAAACTGGAAGAGGGTAGATTTAGATTAAACGTTACGAAGAAATTCTTTACTGTAAGGGTGGTGAGACACTGGAACAAATTGCCCAGGGAATTCGTGGAGGCCCCATCCCTGGAAGCGTTCAAGGCCAGGTTGGATGGGGCTTTGAGCAACCTGGTCTAGTGGGAGGTGTCCCTGCCCGTGGCAGCAGGGATGATCTTTAAGGTCCCCTCCAACCTCAACCATTCTATGATTCTATGAGATGCAATTGTTTCAAAAGTCGCATCAATTCCCCTTGAATGATTGAGCAGAGTGTCCTGCACCAGTCAGAGGTCCTGTAACTCCCTCTGGAAAATCTGTTCCTTCCCTTCCCCTCTACAGCCAAGCTCCAGAGCATGATGTTGTCAAGTCATAAATATGCAATTCAATAAAATATGAAGCCATACCAAGATGCTGCATTTATAGCGACTGTGGTCTGACTATAAATCAGTGTTTTCCTGTCTGATATTTCCCAAATTCTCTTTCATACCTCTTAGCACACTCTTTTAGGAGACACTTCATTTTAAAGACTTTGGTAGAGCACAATTGTGCAATGATAAATACTGATGAAATGGTACTATTCAAAATTGGAAGAAGGTAAGTTGATGAAAAGGCAGAACCTCATCACGAAGACTAGGAAAACATCCTACGGTGATTTAGAAGGTGGAAAGAAAATTGTTTCACGGTTTCCATAGAAAAGCTTTCACCAGTGCTATTTGCCTTTTACTCTATTCTCTAATCATATTATAGATGGCTGAAAGAAGTTGAGCTTGTGGAAACCAGTAGCCTTCTTTCAGTTTCTAAATTGTTTATCATCTTCAGGCTCCCACCTATCTGTCCTCCTCTGGTAATTACACAACCCATTCAAGAGTCAACTTGGCATCATAGACAGTGGCAGGCTGCATGCGCAGCCATACTGTGCCTTTGTGAATAACAATGATGTCTCATTCCAGCAAACTTTAAATTCAGAATGTGTTTTCTAATTAGCTATACTTTGTAGCTAACAAGATCATAAAGCTGGTCATTCAGTATATTTCTTCCCATTGTTTTGATTTTTTATCCTGGAGGAGTAAAGCAGCTGATTCATATTTTATTTGCTTATGCAGAGTTTAGTTGTTGTTTTTGAGAACTTTAGAATCACTTAAACTCTAAGCTGTGCAATAGCAATCCCAAGCTAAGATTTTAGAAGACAGCCTACAAAAAAGAAAAAAAAAGGTAGATTTAATTTTTTTTTTTTTTGAGTTACAAAACCTTGAGAACAAATTGTTTATTTCTCCTAATTCCTCTGTTTGTTTTTATTTCTGGACAGTGAGATTTTCTTGAGCTCTGCATCAACCTCAACACAAGTGTTTAAGGAATTTCCTTCTATATTACCTTAGTTGCTTTGTGCCTAGAATCACGACAGTATTTGGAACCTGCACTACCTACAGACTCACAAAGATTATCACATTGTCTTCCTACAGTATTTTTGTAAGGTTTAATATGTTTCAAAGCCATTTGTCTGTTGTCAGGCTTGCATAGCATCGCTGCATATTGCTAGGATACAGTAAATGTTTTTAAAAGTGAAAGACCTCCCCTTTTTCCTATTGCTATCTAGAAAATAAGACTAGATTTTACCCCCTGATATGCAAGTGCAACTCCCCGCAGAACAAATGGGGTCATACATGTGTAGAAGTGTAGACTTTGTCTTTAAAGATTTATAGAGCTATAAAAACACAAGTAGATAGCTTCTATGATTTTTTTTTTTTTTTAACTTAGGGCTGAATCTACATCCCTAACAAAGCTTTCATCTTAAAATCGCGTTAGTATCCTTTGGAATATCATTTTGGATTATTATTATTATGTTCTTTTAGGTCTCTGGGTTCCTCTGACCTTCAATCTGATCTGTCAAAGGCAAAATACACATTTGCACAGCAAGCCAGCACAGTTCCCTTCCCTCTTCTTCCCTTTCCTACCATCTGGTTTCACGGGTGGGGCAATATAGGAGAGAAGTCAGGAGCAGAAATGCAGTACCGGCTAACTCAACATCTCCTGGAAGTTGCAATAGAGATCGTCCCACTGTCCAGGAGAAGGGAGGTGAGCTGGGAGTGGAGCTGTGTGGTTTGGAACGACACCAGAGGCAGTGACCTAGAAACCTTATGTAGGAGGGAGACAACATAGACTGTGAGCTGCAATAGTAAATTACTCGGGCTTTGCGCAAGTGGGTGAAGCTCATTCTTTTTCTGACTTGTCATGGTGTCCCAGAATATTCTTACCTTCTTCTTTCATTGTTGAAAATATTTTTCCTATCTTCTAGGCACACACTGAGGAGCCGTCCATTAGCTTTTTGAGAAGTGTGTAGCATAATGTATTTATCGTAGGCCTCCTTTTTATTTACAGTCTGGTTTTTCCACTCTCAAAACAGAATTATCCCAAAATAAACACCAGACAATGAGAATCAAAAGCATGTGTAATAGCCATGCCATTTCGTAACTACTTGCTACATCTTTGTTTGGCATACTGGACTTTGTTTAGCAGAAACATGGTGGTATCACAAGGTCAGAGTCTCCACAAGTTAATCCATTCCTAACAAAGGCTGGAATTCATACGACACAGACTTCTGTACAAAAGAGTTTCAACCAAAGTTAAAAATAAATCCCCTCAAAATGGTGAAGAGAGTGTAGTTCATTATAAAGAGGGGGGGGGAATGGAAAAAAACCCTCTCCCCAAAGTCTCCTTAATTAGTTCACCTTTTTTTTTTTTTTAACAAAATGAACACCTTCACATATGCAAGATGCAGTTGCTTTGTTCTCTTGGCTAGGTCCTACATCACCTCAACTGTGATCATGCTGGATCTCATAAATTAAGCAGGGCTAAACCTGCTCAGTTACTCATTGGGGAGTTCTCCAAGACAAGCACAGGTGCTTGCAGGGCTTGCAGGCAGTGTTTTAATAAGCGTGGAAGTAGCATTCCTCTCAGACTTGCGGACTCATGCTGGATCTTAGGAAGAGTTGTGCTACCAGAAAAATTACTGCAACTAGTGCCTCAAACAAGTGGTGGTGAAAGATGTTACTCTGTAACTCATAGGTGCAAGCATACGGGTACATATGGAACACCTGGAAAAGTAAGAACTTGGGAGAAAATCACACTTCTGTTCCCATGATGCTCATCTTGCTGTTTTGCAAAGAAGACCTAACTCTAACCTCACCCTCATGGCTCAATGCTACCCAAAGGTCCTCCGACAATTCTTCCAGTTTCATAATATGTACTGAATTTAAGTGCATGAAACACCACCTTTCTTCTAAACTTCACCGTGACCCAGGGCCATCCAGGACCTTTTGCGACCTCTAGAGTAATTCCACTGCTTTCATGCACTTACAATCCTCTTCAGCTGCACAAAATGCAACTGACTTGTGGCCAAAAGTACAAGAAGAGAGTATAAGTAGCATGAACATGTTCTTTTAAATAACCCTGGGGAAGCCCTCCCCAGCTCTGTGTCTCCCCCTTCTTTGTGGAGTGCTATTGGTGTTGCAAGACCAAGAGTTGTTCTAATGGGAATTACATGTCTCATGGCAGTGGGAATTCATATTTTAAATCTAGTCTAGTAAATGAAACTATTTAGGGATCATTCTCTGTCCTCAAGAGTAAATGAGAGCTCGTTATTTGCACGCTTTCTGTTTGGCTTCCTCTGCTTCCCTGCCATCCTAGGACTTGGCCACCTCAACCATACAGCTTACTGACAGGAGTCAATAGCAGGTGACTGGCCATACTTCTTCCCAAATTTTGTCTAGGACACATTTGAGGGGCAAGGGCCAAAACCATGCCAGAAAGTAGGTTAAAAACTAAACAATGCAGATAGTTGTGGGAGAGTAATCAAACCTATGTCTTATATTACAGTAAGTATGGTCTCTGCAGATTGAGCAGGTGGCACTGTGACCTGCCACGTGTCTTTGGCAATTACAATATTACTGATAGGGAAATAAGAGATCTTATTATTAGTGCTTTAATCACAATGAACAAGCCAATTGTCTTCTTAATTAGTTCAGTGTGTAAGAGCCACTAAGGCTAAACTTTTAACGATTGCCATTTGCAATAGTAACAGACCAACTTGTTCAGCAGTGTCCCTTACTCTTATGTTCAAGTGATGCCATTGACTTGATACTTACACAGCAGAAAAAATACAGTTTAAGCTAATACATTAAGCTCTTGTTTCCCATCACTACACCATGAAGTGGTTGCAATTACATATTAAAGTTTTTGGTTTTGTTTTTGTTTTTATTGCTTCCTTCTTCTTTTGACTTGGCAGCTGTATTCAAAGAGCAGTGGGAAAGAGCTGACTCGGGCCTGTATAACACACATCTCACAAAATAATTCCTTTGGTCTTTTCCCGATGCAAGTGATGCTGACACTTTCCCCCGTTGGAGGCTGAGTGGCAGTACATTGCCTTGAAGACACCAGTCAGAAGGTATGTATTTCCTGGCTGGGCAAGCAACCAACCGTGTGTATGTGCGTAGACTTCTGCCTGAGCCTAGAAGAAATATGCGTGCTGGCCCTCTGGCTGCAACTGAGAGCTCTAGACTGCTTTTCAAGATCTCAAGAAAGCTAAACAGGATGTGTCTGCTCCCCAGTGCAACTGGTTTGGTATTAGTAATTACTGTTGCTGGGAAGGAGGAAGACAAAGCCAGACATTTGCAATAGGAAAGGGACTTGTGTTAGTCAGGAGGAAGAGAGAGGCACGGTTTAATCTTAATAAAATGGAATCTTTACTGGTTTATCCACTCATTTATGTTGATAACATTTGATCCACAAAGAATGAAACTGAGCTAGCAGTAAGTTACATCAAATACATGAACTTAACTTCTGTTTTCCCTATACAAGTCTTTTTCAGTTGTAGTAATTTTAAGTGTTACTTGAAACCATTGTAGGTAGTGTCCCCAGGCAATTGAATACCTGAAAGATATTTTTTTTTAATGACATCAACCAGGTCAGTTCACATCAAGTGTTAAGTAAATGTGCCGTACTCAGCAGCATAGACAACTTCATCTTTGCTCGGACTTGGTGATACAGCAAGGCTTGAGTGCTCTTCAAACCAGACTCACTAGAATTGTTTAGATCTGTTATTACAAAATTTGTAGTTGTATTCCCCTGTACTATAGGATATTTCTCTGATGAGCATACAAAAATCTTTGTTTAACACCGGCCCAACAAAAATCTTTGTTTAACACCGGCCCGGAGTAACAGCCCATAACACCCTCTACAAACAGCCCTGAATGGGGCGATGGGAAGTTCAGATTAAGAGAACACGTACATTTGCATTTCAATAACACTTTCTATTGAACCACTTTAAAGCATTGATAGCCTGATCCTACTTCCATTGAAGCAAATGGCAAAACTCCCACTGAGGTCAATGGGAGACTTGATCTGACCCTAATTCATGAATGGCCAGATTTTGGTACTCTGACTCCCATTGAATAAACTGTTCAGTCTGTGCAATTCCACTTAGCTACTTATTTTTGAAGTAAAGTACTACTCACTCTCAGTGTCTGTCACGAAGCTCATAACACTCTTTGAGGTTCATCAGTAAAATTGAGAGATCTATTCATAGCAAAGAAAATGTATTAGTGGTGCATGCCATCCAACTAGTCTTTAAGTAGTTATAAAACTTTTCTAATAATATATTTGTAATTTTGATGTTTTTATGACCTGATGGTTTTACGACCTTTTTATGACTCTTCACTATTTCTTTTGTGAGATTAGTCAACTAAATCACATGCATAGTTTATCTTTGCTGACTGGATGCTAACATTTTAAACATAGCTCCAAAGTAACTGTAAAGAACAATTTTTTGGTATGATTCTTCATAACAGTGGCTAAAATTTGTGTAACTACGCTCCTGAATAGCTGAGAATTGGTCAAATACTCTGAATAAACCAAATAAAAACCTGCTGACAGAATTCAATGTTTGGTTGGGGTTTTTTGATTTTTTTTTTTTTTGCTTGTTGTTGGGTTTTGTTTTGTTTTTTGGTGGTTTTGTTTTGTTTTGTTTTGTTTTGTTTTTTCACAAAAATAACCATATGCATTTACTGTCTTAGGTGATGTAGAGGAGAGTATTTTGAAAGCAGAAGAGTTCATACTTGACTACTGCTGAAGATCCCTAAGAATTGAGCACAAAACATACTTGTCTGTTAGAAACCTCTCCATATATTAATTTGTATATTTACCTCATTGTACATGCTGCACAAAACATTAAAAAAATTTTCAAGGCTGGGGTAGTTTGTTATAAGTAAGATAATGCTCTCCCATCTCTAAACTGTATGTTTTGACCTTTGTTCTTTATCTCATAAAGAACACATCCTTTTCTGTTACCACCTTACCTACCGAAGAGATTAAGGAGCAGTGGCTACAGCAAAGTTTCTAGAAAATTCAAAAATCCTTCATTAGGAAATCCTAACAGTTAGCCATGGAGATAAGGCAAGTGATGATTGAGATTGGATGCAATCATTCAGCATGTGTGATGCTGGTAGAGGATGTATGTTCACTGCCACGACTTCTTTGTAAAGTCATACATGCTTAAGCTGCACCTTCTATTTTAACAAAATAGCTAAGTTTTTTATTTTATTTTCAGTATGAAGTCAGAACACCAATGTCCAAAAACGCTGAGATAAAGGCTTGTTTTAATTGTCATAATAAACACTAGAAATGACAGGAATCTTACAGGATAGCTCAGATTTACAATGCAAAAAAGACTCAGATAACCCAAAGAATCATGAGACAAAACCAAACTCAAACTTTCAAATACCAACTACCCCTCATATTAATAAAATATGATCAATAATCTTATTACAAATGCAGGTTTATAATAGAATGACTAATTTAAGAAACTGGAATAAACTAGAACTTTTTCCCAGGCAGCTGTGAATATTTGGACAGTTAAGTAACTTTCTGGTTATAGCTCAGCAGGAATTACTTTACTTTCAGCAAATATTGATAATAAATACAGAATCAGCAGGGTCTGGAAAACAGTTCGGTCCAACACTCCTTTCACAATCAATTTATTTTAATAAAAACACCAAGATTTGTTCAAACTTGAAAGCAAATATGAAATTTGTTCAAGTTTAAGCAACAAATGCCAGGTTTTATTCCTATTATCAGTAATGTAGTCATCAGAATTACACAAGACAGCATGTCAAATACATCAAAATGAATGGAATTTAAAGTCCAAAGTCACATCAATTCTGCACTTGCGTTAAGATTCTTGCTTTTTCAAAAAATATGTTTTCATCTGCTTTATTCTTTTAACTGGAGTATTATTTCAGTATAAATCCCCAGTTTTGTCTTCACTGGGGTAAAGGGCTACTGAGATTAAATTGGACAATTATAATTACAGCGTTACAGCATTGGTGGATAAGGGAAGAGCAACTGATGTCACCTACAGACTTGTGCAAGGCATTTGACACTGTCCCACACAACATCCTTGCCTCTAAGTTGGAGAACATGGATTTGATCAATGGACCACTTGGTGGATAAGAAATTGGCTGGATGGTTACACTCAAAGGGTTGTGGTCAATGGCTTGATGTCCAAGTGGTGGGCAGTGACAAGTCGTATTCCTCAGGGGTCAGTCGGTACTGGGACTGGTGCTGTTTAACATCTTGGTCAGTGACATGGATAGTGGGATGGAGTGCACCCTCAGTAAGTTTGGTGGTGACACCAAGCTGTGTGATGCAGTCAACACACTGGAGGGAAGGGATACCATTCAGAGGGGCCTGGACAGGCTGGAGAGGTGGGCTGTGAGAACCTCATGAAGTTCAACAAGGCCAAGGTGCTGCACCTGGGTCTGGTCAATCCCAAAGCACAAATACAGGCTGAGTGGAGAATGGATTGAGAGCAGCCCTGAGGAGAAGGACTTGGGGGTGTTTGTTGATGATAAGCTCAACATAACTCGGCAATGTGTGCTTGCACCCCAGAAAACCAACCACATCCTGGGCTACATCAAAAGAAGCTTGGCCAGCAGGGTGAGGAAGGGAATTCTGCCCCTCTACCCCACTCTGGTGAGACCCCACCTGGAGTACTGTGTCCAGCTCTGGGGCCCCCAACATAAGAAGGACATGAACCTGTTGGAGTTGTTCAGCCTGGAGAAGAGAAGGCTCCAGGGAGACCCCCAGGGAGGCCTTCCAGTACTTAAAAGGAGCCTACAGAAAAGGCAGGGAGGGACTCTTTATCAGGGAGTGTAGTGATAGGATGAGGGGTAATAGTTTTAAAACAGAAGAGGGTATGTTTAGGCTAGATATTAGGAAGAAATTCTTTACTGTGAGGGTGGTGAGACACTGGAACAGGTTGCCCAGGAAAGCTGTGGAGGCCCCATCCCTGGAAGTGTTCAAGGCCAGGTTGGATGGGGCTTTGAGCAACCTGGTCTAGTAGGAGGTATCCCTGCCCATGTCAGGGGGGTTGGAACTAGATGATCTTAAAGGTCCCTTCCAACTCTAACCATTCTATGATTCTAAGTTGCACTCATCTAGGGGCTACAATCTGCTGAAGTCTGCTGAAATCTCTCAATAATCTTTGATCCACTCTCAATAATCTTTGATTGATCACGGTGATTGGGAGAAGCATCTAAAGACAGGAGGAAAGGAAATGTTGCTCCTCTGTTCAGGAAGGAGGATCTAGGGAACTACAGGCCAGTCAGCCTCACCTTGATCCCTGGGAAGGGGATGGAGCAGCTAATCCTGGAAACCATTGCCAAGCACATGAAGGACAAGAAGTTGATCAGGAATAGTCAGCATGGATTAACAAAGGGAAAGTCACGCTTGACTAACCTGATAACAGTCTATGATGAAATCACTGGCTTGGTAGACACGGGGAGAACAGTGGATATTGTCTACCTTGACATCAGTAGAGCTTTTGGCACTGTCTCCCATAGGATGCTTATAGAGAAGCTGATGAAGTATGGGCTAGATGAGCAGATAGTGAGGTGGATCGAAAACTGGCTAAATTACCAGGCTGAGAGGGTGGTGATCAGTGGCAGGAAGTCTAGTTGGAGGCCAGTAACTAGCAGGGTAACCTAGGGGTCAACATTGGGTCTGATGCTATTTAACATCTTCATTAATGATCTGGATGATGTGGCAGTGTACCCCCAGCAAGTCTGCAGATGACACAATACTGGGGGGAATGGCTAGTACACCAGAGGGTCATGCTGCCCTCCAGAGGGACCTCAACCGGCTGGAGGAATGGTCTGACAGGAATCTCATGAAGTTCAACAAGGAGAAGAGCAAAGCCCTGCACCTGGGGAGGAAAAAGCCCATGCACCAGTACACACTGGGGGCTGTCTGGCTGGAAAGCATCTTTGCAGAAAAGGACCTCAGGGTCCTGGTAGACACCATTGAACATGAGTCAGAAGTATGCCCTTGCTGCAAAGAAGACAGTATCCTGGGCTGCGTTAGGAGGAATGCTGCAAGCAGGTCGAGGGAGGTGATCTTTCCCCTCTGCTCAGGACTGGTGAGGACACAAACAGGGTACTGGGTCCAATCCTTGGGCTTCCCAGTACAAGAGAGATACAGACATACTGGAGGGAGTCCAGCAAAGAGCCACTCATATCATTAAGGGTCTGGAGCATCTCTCCTATGAAAAAAGGCTGAGGGAGCTGGGACTTGTCAGCCTGGAGAAGACAAGGCTTAGGGGGATCTTATCAATATATATAAATACCTGAAGGGAGGGTGCAAAGAGGATGGAGCCAGGCTCTTTTCAGTGGTGCCCAGTTACAGGAATAGAGGCAGTGGGCACAAACTTTAACACACGAGGTTGCCTCTGAACACCAGGAAATACTTTTTCACTGTGAGGGTGACTGAGCACTGGCACAAGTTGCCCAGAGAGGCTGTGGAGTCTCCATTCTTGGAGATATTCAAAAGCCATCTAGACATAGTCTTGGGACAACGGCTCTAGGTGGCCCTGCTTGAGCAGGTGGGTTGGATCAGATGACCTCCAGAGGTCTCCTTGACCATTCTGTGATTCTGTGAAAATGCAGCAGGTTTTGAACTGGGACTGTATCCAGCTGGGAGCATCTCTGTCCCTGAACTGGAACTCTGCAACTTTTTGCCCTCAAGCAGAATGTAAAGCATTGATAATCATTAAAAAAGGCTTACGTGGACTGAGACAGGGTAGCCCCCAAGGGAATATCTTTCATTGCACGTCATACCTGCAGGCCATAGCAGTACTCCACCTTGCTCCCAGAGAGAAGCAGATGACAGGCCAGGTGCAGTTCAGGTTCTGGAATTTGCAAACCACATATAAAGTAGTCGAAGCATCATGACCCCTGTAACATGCTCTAAGACTTCAATGTGAGCTTTTTTAAAGCTTTTTTTTTTTTTTTCTTAGATGATGAAGAACTGGAAAATAGTTTGGGACATGGTTCCTTCTAAGGGGGTCATAACATGACTGCTGAGATGTGGCAGTAGTGGCAGTAGCTTGCTGGGACACCTGCACAATGAGTAGGTATGCTAGTTACTATTAAGATTTAAATCAGTGATACATGTTAGTTCATGTGTGATAACAATTATGAGGTAAAATTCTAGGCCATGTCTTCATGAAATTGCAAATCCAGTTTTAGGGTTCCTAATACGTGCCATATGGTCCAAACCACTGATCTGACATCAATTCACAGTGCCAGATCAACCATGTTCAAAAATAGCGACCAATCAACTTCACGCTGGCAGGTATTGTGATGGTTCGGTTATCATGTACTGCCCTTCCTGCAGTACTCCATAGGCTTGTTTCCGTGCCTTAATCTCTGTCCTTTGTGTCCAAAGGTCATTGCCCCCAGATGTTCCTACATCACCTCATGGCTGCTGAGATGCGATTGCCCTCTTTTTATGCAGTGCCTTCATATGTAAAAGTGCAAACTGTCGGTCTCTAATACATGGTAAAATGACTTCATGCTTCAAAGGAAAGAAAACACCTTTCCTTTTACTATGGACAATGGTTGCAAATACACAGTATTTTATACCTGTGCAATTCAGTTTTTTGAGCATATAGGAATAGATGATTTGTATAAGAATATTTTAGATACACAGACTTGATTCCAGAGAAAGGGGCAGATATTGATGAAAGATCCCGTGTTACTTGTTTTCCACTAAGTAAATATTGGGCACATAAACAGTAGGGCCAGGGTCTTTCCTTAGGATTAGAACTGTCATATGCTGGAAATCCTGGACAAGCAGAACAGAAGTCTTCTTAAAAAACATTCATAGGTGGGAAAACTGGGTGCCATTAAATACAAGATGCCATTAAAGTGGTGAATAAAACTATACAGAGACTAGCCCTGTATGTGGAAGTCATAACATCAGCAGTGTTCAGTTCTGCTGTGAAGACCTCAAATACTATATCAGAAGAAACTTTGCACTGAAGTACAAAGATAAGAGAAAGACGTAGTCAATACTGTTTGCTTCACTATATTGCAAATGGGTTTTGGAACCAGTCATAGGAAATCAGTTATCTTTGTGCAACTCTTGTTACAATATCTAGAGCTGGAATACCATTATCCAGCAATACCCACCACAAAACTAAGTTTTCAGGTGCTTAGAACTTGATGTATATGCATTATGCTACAGACTTTAATTGCATATTATCTCTATTTTCCCCCTACAAGATGGTAACGATGGCCTCTTGAGCTGAATCAATACCATGCAACAAAGAAAACTTCAGTTGCAGGATCCCTACCAATGTCAGAGGTTGAAAATTGGTAGTGACTGACACAAGGGATTGCAGAAGTGGTTTCTTCATAGAATCGTAGAATGGTTTAGGTTGGAAAGGACCTTGAAGATCATCGAGTTTCAACCCCCCTGCCATAGGCAAGGACACCTCCCGCTAGACCAGGTTGCCCAAGGCCACGTCCAGCCTGGTCTTGAACACCTCCAGGGATGGGGCCTGAACAACCTCTCTGGGCAACCTGTTCCAGTGCCTCACCACCCTCAAAGTGAAAAACTTCTTCCTAATGTTTAATCTGAACCTGCCCTCTTCCAGTTTAAAGCCATTTCCCCTAGTCCTATTGCTACATGCCATAGTAAAAAGTCCTTCCCCAGCTCTCCTGTAGGCCCCCTTTAGGTATTGGAATGCCTAAATAAGATCTCCCCGGAGCCTTCTCTTCTCCAGGCTGAACAGCCCCAACTCTCTCAGCCTCTCCTCATAGGAGAGGTGCTGCAGCCCTCGGATCATCCTCTTGGCTCTCCTCTGGACATGCTCCAGCAGGTCCATGTCCTTCCTATGTTGAGGACTCCAGAGCTGGATGCAGTACTCCAGGCGGGGTGTCACAAGAGTGGAGTAGAGGGGCAGAATCACCTCCTTTGACCTGCTGGCCACACTTCTGATGCAGCCCAGGATACGGTTGGCCTTCTGAGCTGCGATCGCACATTGCTGGCTCATGTTGAGCTTCTCATCAATCAGCACATGTAGGTCCTTCTCCTCAGGGCTGCTCTCAAGCCATTCCACGCTGAGCCTGTATTTGTGCTTGGGATTGCCCGGACCCAGATGAAGGGTCTTGCACTTGGCCTTGTTGAACTGCATGAGGTTGGCTTGGGCTCACCTCTGCAGCCTGTCCATGTCCCTCTGGATGGCATCCCTCCCCTCCAGCGTGTCTACCTCCCCAAAAAGCTTGGTATCATCAGCAAACTTGCTGAGGGTGCACTCGACCCCACTGTCCATGTTGCCGACAAAGATGTTGAACAGTACAGGCCCCAGTACCAACCCCTGAGGAATGCCACTCGTCACTGCTCTCCACTTGGACATCAAGCCATTTACCACAACTCTTTGAGTGTGACCGTCCAGCCAGTTTTTTATCCACCAAGTGGTCCATTTGTCGAATCCATGTCTCTTCAATATAGAGACCAGGATATCATGTGGGACAGTGTCAAACGCTTTGCACAAGTCCAAGTAGATCAACATCAGTTGATCTTCCCTTGTCCACTGCCGCTGTAACCTCTTCGTAGAAGGCCACCAAATTTGTCAGGCATGACTTGCCCTTGGTGAAGCCATGCTGGCTGTCACCAATCACCTCCTTGTTTTCCATGTGCCTCAGCAGAGTTTCCAGGAGGATCTGGTCCATGATCTTGCCAGGCACAGAGGTGAGACTGACTGGCCTGTAGTTCCCTGGGTCTTCCTTGTTTCCCTTTTTGAAAATTGGGGTTATGTTTCCCCTTTTCCAGTGAGCAGGAACCTCGCCAGACTGCCAAGACTTCTCAAATATGATGGCTAGTGGCTTGGTATCTTGATCTGCCAGTTCCCTCAGTACCCATGGATGTATCTCATCAGGTCCCATGGAGTTGTGCACCTTCAGGTTCCTCAGGTGGTCTCGCACTTGATCTTCACCTACAGTGGGCGGTTCTCCATTTTCCCAATCCTCATCTTTGCATTCTGCATCATGGGCAGTGTGGTTGCGGTCCTTGCCAGTGAAGACTGAGGCAAAAAAGTCATTGAGTACCTCAGCTCTGTCTCTGTCCTGGGTAACCAGTTCTTGCGTTCCCTTCCGGAGAGGGCCCACATTTTCCCTGGTCTTTCTTTTCTTACTGTCATAGTTAAAGAAGGATTTTTTGTTTGTCCTACTGTCCCTGGCCAGATTTAGTTCTATCTGGGCTTTAGCTTGTCTAACCTGATCCCTGGCTGCTTGAACGATTCCTCTATATACCTCGCAGGCTACCTGCCCCTGTTTCCACTCCCTATAGGCGTCCTTTTTCCTTTTGGTCATGTCCAGGAGCTCCTTGTTCATCCAGGTAGGTCTCCTGGCTTTTCTGTCCGCCTTCCTCTTTGTAGGGATGCATCGCTCCTGAGCTTGGAGGAGGTAGTCCTTCAATATTAACCAACTTTCTTGGACCTCTTTTCCCTCCAGCACTTCAATCCCATGGCACCATACCAAGCAGATTCTTCAAGAGGCCAAAGTCAGCTCACCTAAAGTCAAGGGTGGTCAGCCTGCTGCGCACCTTCCTCACTGCCTCAAAGATCTCGAACTCGGCCATTTCATGGTCACTACAGCCCAGGCTACCCTTGAGTTTGACACTGTCTACCAGCCCCTCCTTGTTGGTAAGAACAAGATCCAGCATAGCTCCTCTTCTTCAAGATGGACATTGGCCTGGGGAACTAAGCTCTCCTCATGTGTTTCTACTGTGTAATTTTAAAAGTTGACCAAATCACTCAACATTTGAGAGAGAGTTAGTAGCTGTCATCATCTTTTGATGAAGAATATTGTGTGATCTGGAAACTGCTGAGGTCTTTCAGCTGTAAACAAGGTTAAAGGGAGTTGTGCTTAAATATACATCATGCCAGATAACACAAAACAGTTAAAAATCTGGTCTAGGATACCTTTAATCAGTCACATGGAATTAGAGATTATTATAGTTTAATCTGTCCACGTTCTGGTTCCTCATCTCTAAATGGAAATAAATGCAGTATATTTCACAGCAGCTTGTGAAAGATATGTATTAATTAGATTCTGAAGCTCTCTAATACCACCACAAGCACCACAGCAAAGCCTGTGAGGAAATTAGTAATTCTAATTTTAGAAGGGAATGCAGTAAATAAGGCATCCAGCCACACATTGAAGAAAAAGAACACAGCTAAACATTGTTTAGTATGTTACATGAGTGCGGCCCATCAGATGCACTGAATGAGGCAAGGAACCTCTTAAAAAGATGATACATGATCACACAATCAAAAATCAAATTATAATGTATATGTGAGATAATTAATTCAGCCTTATTTCCTGGCATTAGTATTTCACTTGGCAGCCTTAGTCATCTACCTCTTTTAACATTGGTTTTGTTTTTTATCACTGATGCTACCACTCTGCTCCTCCAGAAATATCTTCTTCCAAGGAACTCCACCACAGTTCAAGAACTGACATCAAAAGGTAGTGTGACTGGTCGAGCCTTACCTTGTAAACTGCCAGAGTGCCAAAAAGTTTAACAAAGATATCACAGATATTTCTAGGAATAGTAGAAGGGACTAGGGCAAATTGCTTAACCCCATATTTTATCCCTCTGCCATTTGGAACTAATCTGGGAGACTGCATGAGGAGGTTCAGATCTTCAATTGAAGGAATCAGGCAGGGGAAAAAGGAGAGGGTTGAGACTGGCTTAGGGAGCACCCATTCACCTACCACTCAGTCAGTAACAAAAACCTCCTGATACTGCTCCCCACGTGTTTTCAGAGAGAATGGCATCTGCTTTATCTGATCAGGTTTCACTCAGTATATATTGGGAGGCTTTAATTCCTACCTGTAAGAAGAGGAAAAGGCAAGGGATAATAATTTGCAGTCATTTATCACACATGATCAACAGAAGTTGCAGAAGGCTCCAAACTCCTTGCCCTATGTCCCAACTTCCTCTCCTTGTGCCACTCTGACTCCCTACAGATGGGAATCTCCCAGTTACACCACACCATGTCTTACTCTTGCCATGTTCAATCAGAGGTAGCCTTTGGCCTTAATTTAGCACTGGAGAGCCATGATATAAATTGTGAAGGGGGCTTACTAGGCTTCTTTCTGTGTGATGATTTTCAATGTTGAAATAAAATGTACCAGCATCCAGTTGAAAGTTGCCTCATATCTTGCAAATCCAAGGTAAGCCAAGAGTAACTAAATGGAATAGGCTCAGAATGATGAGCACAGTATGGTAAACTGGACTTTGCTTTAGAAGAATAGAACTGTCAGGTTGATAGGTATTTGAAAAATGTTCTCCAGCCTTTACAAAAAAAATCTATCTGAACCTATTGTTTTGTTTAATATATTCATTAATGACCTGGATGAGGGGACAGAGTGTATCCTCAGCAAGTTTGCTGATGATACCAAACTGGGTGGGGTGGCTGACACCCCAGAGGGCCATGCTGCCATCCAGCGTGACCTGGACAGGCTGGAGAGCTGGGCAGAGAAGAACCTAAGGAGGTTCAACAAAAGCAAGTGCAAGGTCCTGCACCTGGGAAGGAAGAATGCTAGGCACCAGTACAGGTTAGGGGCGGACCTGCTGGGAAGTAGCTCAGAGGAGAAGGATCTGGGGGTTGTGGTAGACAGTAAATTATCCATGGCCCAGCAATGTGCCCTTGTCGCCAAAAAGGCCAATGGAATCCTGGGCTGCATAGGGAAGAGTGTGGCCAGTAGGTCAAAGGAGGTCATTCTCCCCCTCTACTCTGCACTGGTGAGGCCACAATTGGAATACTGTGTCCAATTTTGGGCTCCCCAGTTCAAGAGGGACAGGGAACTGCTGGAGCGAGTCCAGCGAAGGGCAACTAAGATGATTAAGGGCTTGGAGCATCTGCCTTATGAGGAAAGGCTGAGAGATCTGGGACTCTTTAGCCTGGAGAAGGCTGAGGGGAGACCTTATTATGGCGTACAAGTATCTAAAGGGTGGGTTGAAGGAGGATGGAGCCAGGCTCTTTTCAATGGTTCCAAGTGACAGGACGAGGGGTAATGGGCACAAGTTAGAACACAGGAAGTTCCGTTCAAATACACGGAAAAACTTCTTTACGGTGAGGGTGACGGAGCACTGGCACAGGCTGCCCAGGGAGGTTGTGGAGTCCCCTTCTCTGGAGCTTTTCAAGACCCGCCTGGATGCAGTCCTGAGTAATGTGCTCTGGGCAATCCTGCTTTAGCAGGGGAGTTGGACTAGATGATCTCTAGAGGTCCCTTCCAACTCTGAAAATTCTGTGATTCTGTGATAACACACATTTCTATTTTATTCTGGATCTAAAACTACTGTGCTGTTCTGTAACTGCTGCCCCTGTTGAACACTGTCTTTACAATACCTGTCTCTGGGGAGGGTTTTATTTCAGTGTGAGATTTTCTAAATCACAAATCTTATAACTAAGCATATTACTTTCAAAAAATCAGAATGGCCACCTGTGATCCATTCCAAGGACCCAATTCAACAAAGACCTTTCATACTTAACTTTAAGGAGCACAATTAGTTTTCTCCTCTATCCCACCAGTTGCAGGGGTTGACGAGGGGATAAATAGGAGGAGCCAGCAAATTAACTCCTGGCTCCAAGACTGGTGCATCCGGCAGAACTTTGGCTTCTCTGATCATGGGTTGATCTACAGGACACCAGGCATGCTGGCAACAGGTGGGGAAAGCCTAACCTGAAGGGGAAGAAATATCCTGGGACAAGAATTAGCAGGGCTTATTCACAGGGCTTTAAACTAGGTTTGAAGGGGGATGGGGATGAAACCAGGATTACTAAAGTTGTGCCTGGGAGCAGCATGCTAGTGCTTCTGGGTAAACGTGTTAGCAAGGTCTTGCAATCTGTCCCAGTGATGGCGGGGGATGGTGATTCATGGGTCAGTGAAGACATGAGGGGTAGTGATAATTTGGTAACTACAGAAGCGTCTGAGCATGATCAGGTGGGAATTAGGGCTTGTCCCCCAAAAAAAGTGGCAGGACAATTAGCCCAGCTGAAGTGCATCTACACTAATGCAAGCAGCATGGAGAATAAACAGGAGGAGCTGGAGGCCATTGTACAGCAAGGAAACTATCATGTAGATCACACACTGGAGTGCTGTGATTGATGGCTACCAACTTTTCAGAAGGGATAGGCAAGGAAGGAGTGGGGGGGGTGGGTAGCCCTCCATGTTAGGGGCAGTTTTGAATGTCTAGAACTTAACAATGTGAATGACAGTGTCAAGTGTTTATGGATAAGAATTAAGGGGAAGGCCAATAAGGCAGACATCGTGATGGGAGTTTGTTATAGACCCCCTCAATCAGGATGTAGAAACTGATGAAATATTCTATAAGCAGCTGGCAGAGGTCTCGTGATCACTTGCCCTTGGTCTCATGGGGGACTTCAACTTCCCAGATGTCTGCTGGAAATACTACACAGCAGAGAGGGAACAGTCATGGAGGTTCCTGGAGTGTGTGGAAGACAACTTCCTAACACAGGTGGTGAAGGAACCAACTAGGCAAAGCGCCCTGCTGGACCTACTGTTTATTAACAGAGGAGGTCTTGTGGAGGATGTAAAGGTTGGAGGTCGTCTTGGGCAGAGCGATCACGAAATGGTAGATTTTTCAATTCTTGATCAAGTAAGGCAGGGATCCAGCAGAACTGCCACCTTGGACTTCCGAAGGGCAGACTTTAGCCTGTTTAGGAGCATGGTCGAGAGTGTCCCTTGGGAGGCAGTTTTGAAGGGCAAAGGTGCCCAGGAAGGCTGGTCATACTTCAAGCAGGTACTCTTAGAAGCACAGGAGAAGGCCATCCTCATGTCCCGAAAAACAAGCTGACGGGGAAGAAGACCAGCCTGGCTAAATAGAGAGCTTTGGCTGGACCTCAGGAAAAAAAGGAAAGTTTACATTCTCTGGAAAAGGGGGTTGGCAACTTATGAGGATTACCAAGATGTAGTGAAGCTATGCAGGGGGGAAATTAGAAGGGCCAAAGCTCAATCAGAACTCAGCTTGGCCACTGCAGTTAAAGATAATAAGAAGAGATTCTTTCAGTATATCAATAGAAAAAGGAAGACTAGGGAAAATGTAGGCCCTCTGATGAATGAGACGGGTGCCTTAGTGGTGGAAGACACAGAGAAGGCGGAGTTACTGAATGCCTTCTTTTCTTTGGTCTTTACTGCTAAAGCTGTCCCTCATGAATCCCAAACCCTGGAGGCAAGGGGGAAGGTCTGGAGAGTGGAAGATTTTCCCTCAGTTGAGGAGGACCGGGTCAGAGACCACTTGGCCAAGCTGGACATCCATAAGTCTATGGGCCCTGATGGGATGCACCCGTGAGCTCTGAGAGAGCTGGCAGATGTTATTGCTAGCCCACTCTCCATCATCTTTAAAAGGTCATGGGGAACAGGAGAGGTGCCGGAGGACTGGAGGAAGGCCAACATTATTCCAATCTTCAAAAAAGGCAAGAAGGAGGACCCAGGGAACTACAGGCCAGTTAGTCTCACCTCTGTCCCTGGGAAGGTAATGGAGCAACTCATTCTGGATGTCATCTCCAAACACGTTGAGGAACAGGAAGTTATTGGAAGCGGTCAACACAGATTTACCAAGGGTAAATCATGCTTGACCAATCTGATAGCCTTCTATGATGTTACAACTGGTTGGCTGGATGAGGGGAGAGCCATAGGTGTCATCTACCTTGACTTCAGCAAAGTGTTTGACACTGTCTCCCATGACATCCTCATTAGGAAGCTGAGGAAGTGTGGGCTAGATGAGGTGACAGCAAGGTAGATTGAGAGCTGGCTGTGTGACAGAACTCGGAGGGTTGTGATTAGTGGAGCAGTGTCAAGTTGGAGGCCTGTAACCAGTGGTGTCCCCCAGGGGTCAATACTCGGTCCAATCTTGTTCAACATATTCATCAATGACCTGCATGAGGGGACAGAGTGTATCCTCAGCAAGTTCACTGACGATACCAAACTGGGAGGGGTGTCTGACACCCCAGAGGGCCATGCTGCCATCCAGCGTGACCTGGACAGGCTGGAGAGCTGGGCAGAGAAGAACCTAAGGAGGTTCAACAAAAGCGAGTACAAGGTCCTACACCTGGGAAGGAAGAATGCTTGGCACCAGTATAGGTTAGGGATGGACCTGCTGGGAAGTAGTTCTGAGGAGAAGGATCCAGGGGTCCTGGTAGATTGTAAATTATCCATGACCCAGCAATGTGCCCTTGTCGCCAAAAAGGCCAATGGAATCCTGGGCTGCATAGGGAAGAGTGTGGCCAGTAGGTCAAAGGAGGTCATTCTCCCCCTCTACTCTGCACTGGTGAGGCCACAATTGGAATACTGTGTCCAGTTTTGGGCTCCCCAGTTCAAGAGGGACAGAGAACTGCTGGAGCGAGTCCAGTGAAGGGCAACTAAGATGATGGAGGGCTTGGAGCATCTGCCTTATGAGGAAAGGCTGTGAGAGCTGGGACTCTTTAGCCTGGAGAAGGCTGAGGGGAGACCTTATTATGGCGTACAAGTATCTAAAGGGTGGGTTGAAGGAGGATGGAGCCAGGCTCTTTTCAGTGGTTCCAAGTGACAGGACGAGGGGCAATGGGCACAAGTTGGAACATAGGAAGTTCCGTTCAAATACACGGAAAAACTTCTTTACGGTGAGGGTGACAGAGCACTGGCACAGGCTGCCCAGGGAGGTTGTGGAGTCCCCTTCTCTGGAGATTTTCAAGACCGCCTGGATGCAGTCCTGAGTAATGTGCTCTGGGCAATCCTGCTTTAGCAGGGGAGTTGGACTAGATGATCTCTAGAGGTCCCTTCCAACTCTGAAAATTCCGTGATTTCATAAACACTTTACTGGTCTCATCATCCAAACTCCAACTAAAGATCAGAACGCTTACTAGCATTGTGAACAATGCTATCTCTGATAGACATGAAATTAAAATGAAAAATGGAAATACAGAATTGATGCACTAAGATAAAAAGTCCATTCTGTTTTCAGGGAAGGATTAGCCCCTTCTGTTTGGTTTTGGTTTGTTTTTTTTTTTTTTTACAATGTTTTTAATTATTTTCTTTCCTGCTTTAAAGTGTGCCCACTTTTGACTAAAAGGAAGGATTACGTTTCTGTAAAATATTAGGCTTACATTCTTACTGAAGAATTAGACCTTTCCCGCATTTTGTCTTTGAAAATGAAAGGTCTACAGAAGAAGGAAAACTATTTCTTCTGCCACAGCACATCACTGCATGTAGGAACTTTGCATTAGAAGTAGGATGGTTGATGAGGAAGAATAAAAGATAAATCAGCTAAGGTAATTATTCTGCCTTCTTTCTGCCTCAACCATGACCATTTCAGATAGAATTTCTGCAGAGGAGCTCATTGCTGTGCAGAGCTCCCTCTCTACAGACATCACCCTTAACACTCACAAGAATTGCATGCTGTCACGTGTGTCCCTGGTCCAGTAGTATCTGCCATCACAGGGCTTCTAAGGTTCAGCTGTAAATCACTCAATATCAGCTAGATGTAGGTTGACTCAGAAGCTCTTAGGAGCTTTCCTGCTTCCACTATCTGGACTCCCCAACTGCAAGTCTCCATTGATTTGGCCAGGGTTGCTCAGCACCTTTGCCATTCAAATGGCAGAAGGGTAGTTTAGGGGCACTTTAATGAATTCAGGAGGTCTTTTTTCTGTCTCTTTCCCCTTTCACCTCACAGACCTCACGTTAGTCATCTCCATCCCTCTGGTGCTGGGATGGCCTAGAGGTAAGTGCCTCTGGTCTCATCCCAGATACTTATACCCCTTCCCCTGAGAGGACTGTGCTGCTCTCTGTCCTTGGGTCAACTAATGGTATTTTTAACAAATCACTGCAGATACCTTACTATCCCCTTCTTCCCTCTCACTATTGCCATCAAGCATCCTGCCCTTCTATTCAGGTTCAGTTTGAGTGGATTTGCTTTATCACAGGACAGACTGTATGAACTTTACTTTACAATATCTCTGTTTATTTCAAAAATCTTTGAATTCAATATGAATCTTTTCATACACTCCAATTCTTCAATAGACTGTTTGATCAAAGGAAAAAAAACCCAACAACCCAAACAGTAGAAGCCTGACTAATAATGGTACAATATTGAAAACAAAAAGAAAAACAAAAAGGCAAAATCCAAACTGAAAATTTTCACAGCCCCTACCCTACAGCTTTACATATTGATACTCATTCTCTTGAATATTGCATGGCCTCTAGAAAATACTATGGTTAATTCCCATACTGCTACAGGTGAAATACAGAGATAAAGATGGAAAAAAAAATATACAATGGGCTTTTTTTTTCCTCACCATTAAAATATATATCAAACAGCAATTTGTTGTATATAGTACAGTAACAAAACAGTAAGATCATAAAAACTGCCCCCAAAATCCTCAATACCTGCCTGTCCCCTGAGGAGCATGGTGCTATCAGGTTTTCTGTCCTGTACATGACAGAGGTTTTATTGTTTCTCTGATCTGCTCCAGTCTACAGGGAACAGTGTGATTAAGATACTACCTTTAATGGACAACTTTCAAAGTTACACTGCTCACCCTGGAAAAGTGCTCTGAGACATAGGGAGAAGCAGTAAAAGGGTAGACTGTTGTGAATTTTTGCTGTTGTTCTTTTTTTTTTTTTTTTTTTTTTTAAAGTAGAGCATTTTAATTACTTAGTTGGCTGAATGGGCTAAGTATCTGCCAAAGGAGACAATGTTGTCTATTATGCAGCACAGGGCACAGGGACTACCACCCTTTGCTGCTGAACACACTGAAAATATCATGTATAATATAAACATGTAAATATGTTAAACTTATCTATACTTTTACCAGCTCATACCATGTCAATGTACTGCGGCTTGGGAAGCCAAAAATGAGTTCTATAGATTGCCTCGGGAAAAAAGAGGACAGTATTTTTCCAGATCACACACTGAATGCCCTTCTTCCTATTCCATTACCTGGTTCCCTAATTACAGAATGAGAAACGACTTTGAAAATAGAAAAAAAGAAACCAACAAACTATATCCAATACACACATACATTACATAAAAACATTCATGCACACGTATACATAGAGTCAATACAAATAAATGCATTGGCGTACTCATGCACACTCTTATGATGCAAAGAAAGATCAGATGCAGATTCAGATAGTCAAACACAGAGTCCATTAACTGTACAAAAGAACCAAATATACGTCATTGATTTACCTCATTAACATTAGAACGTTATATTTTCCATACAGTCTTCCACAAGCTCCATTAAAGGACACACTGTTGATGTAGCATTAGCCTTTCCCATCTACTGTTTTTCTTACCATTTAGAGTTATATTTGGGGGCATCGCTGATAAGGAGTTGTATGAAGAATGCACAGCGATAATCTGTGGTAATGATTGTTGCTTGACTTAAAATAAAGAGGGGCAGCCTTTTAAGGTCAACATCAGTTCCATGTTTGGATTGTTTCTACTATTTGGAAGGGGTTGACATGTTTTAAATTACTAAGTAATGTGAAAATACATTACTAGCACAAGACTGTTGTCTATGTAAATATTTTACGGGTAGAGTCACCCGCCATTGGTTAATAAGGTAACACAGATTCAAAGCTATTTATGTTGACTCATATTTTTAAGATGAGGAATTTAAAAACAAGAAAATGTGACAGAGTTGATCAGGATGTAAGACAGTGGCTCACAGACAGACTGTGTGTTGCATGTCATGAACAGGTCTTTAAAATTACTTATGGAAAAGAGATGTAACATTGTCCATGTGAAATACATTAAATTAATAAAACAATGAGTCACCTAATGAACCTAAGTTCAATAGCTATAATTCTTGGTTTTGCAGAGATGAAAGAAAAAGATCCTGATAGGCTTAGTTCCTCCTGGGTCAAGTATTCTCATAAAAATAAGAACTATCATCTGCCGTGTGTACATGACATCAAATACAATAGGAAACACACATCTATCATAAGTGTACATGAATGCTCTCACCCTGTGGTTAACAGTATGACTGGGAAGTGAGTGCAGCTCATGGACTCAACCTGCAACAGCCTTCCCCTTGCTACTCCCCAATGTGCCTTCGTTCACAGGCAGCATAAGGGCTTCCACGCTGAATTGCTCACTTTGGACCTACTTGCTGCCTGGGCTGGTGCAGACGGTTTTTCTCACTGCTCCTGTCTGATCTTCGTCGCACAAGACCAAACAGAAGGGCAGCTTACACCATCCCACTGCCACTGTGGGAGGGTCCCAGAGTCCACGAAACGGGGAGATGGGGGATGCAGTGATGTTGCGCCGGGGCTGCAGTATGATGGCTTGCCTTGTGCAGCGCCCATCAGAGAAGTGGCATGGCAGCCGGTGGCTGGCAGGCTTCTGGAAGCCTTCTTCCTTGCATCGAGAGAGAGAAATCCCATATCACCCTTTCTTCTGGGCAATGCCTTAGAAGCCTGTCTTAGTCTTTTGCAAGGGACTTGGGAGTAGCAAAACACGTACAGGTATTGCAGCTGATTCTACAGAGCTGCAACAATGATGAAATCCTGTGTGCCATTTCTGTGCAGGACAGTCTTTCAAGTTTATTGTAAGGTAAACATTTCCATCGGCTGATCACAAATTTCATCAGGGCCATGAGGGCTTTGACCTAAAGTCTCTCCTGAGCCCTCTGGCCAAACAAAATACATGCCTTTGCCTAAATACTGGACCATATGGCTCAATTAATATGCATTTGAAGTGTTTGTAACTCAGCTAGTTCCAGGGAGGTCCTCAGGCAGCATTTTAATTTCATTTTACAAGTTGGTCTCCTGTAGTTTTACTGTGTTTCATTACTTTTTGGAAAAAAAAAGTTTGACATTCAACATATATTGTGCGTACTAAGGCAGGGTGAGAGCTGTTCAAGAAGAAGCTGCTTCATAGTATTGACTGTTGCACAGTGGTAAGTGTACAGAGGCAGATAATTCTCATGTTTAGAATAATCTGACAACCCGATACACTAGCATTTAAGTCACGGGATATCAAGGCATCATCCAGACCTGGAGCCAAACTAGAGGTTCCTGTTCTTTTACTGCTGGGACCTCATCTCTGAATGTCCTCACTCCTGTATAGCTGGTACCAAGATGATTTGCCAATACTTGCAGGAGCCTCAAGTAGTTAATCCAGCCCTCTCTTACAGCCAGGAAAACACTTTTAGTGTGTGTCAGCACTTTCAAGACTTTTACCATTCAAATCCAACAGTTAATTAGAATGATATCTTTAGGTGCCCCTTCTAGCAGGCTCCAATGTTCATCCACACTTAGCTACAGACCCAAATCGTTACCCTATTATTCTTAGAAGAACAGGAATGGGTGAAGGATGATCATAATGAATTTGAAAGAAGGTGGCTATAAAGCCACATTGCTACTCTAGAAGATACATCTAAGCAAGAGCTGCGGAGGGCCAAAAGTTCGGTGGAAATACAAGATAGCAATTGTCGTGAAAGGGTTTCTGAACCTGTAAAGAAGGACATATGTATGTTTTCCTGAAAGGTCAGTGTATGTCCTGGGCAATGTCCTTGCTGATTTGCTCCTATGAAGACAAATCATACAGGAGTGAGAAGACATCTGGCTGTGCTGGGTGGCACCATGTGTCACTTTCCATAGGCCAGGTCAGAGCTGCATAAACAGTGAAACTATTTTCCTTAAAGTTTAGGCAGAGAGTCTAAACTTAGGATAGGCATCCTCAGAATCTGACACATGACTATCGCACATGCACACAATTGCAGAGGCACAGACGCACCCACTCACCCTGAAGCAGTTGAAGACGAAAACAAAAAATCCAAACAAAAAACCCAACCCTTATGTTAACAGTTTGGTGCTGTGAATCCTCACATGGGAATGATCTGTTTCTGGGCTGCTAAAATAAAATCCCTGAGAAATGAAGTTTATGATGTGTGAAATAATGTCCATGGATGACACTCCCTTCCCCCTACTCCTCAAAATAACCCCCGTGCTCCTCATGTACACCCAATTGATCTTCCTCGCCGAGGCCACAGCCCAGTGGAGCCTCAACCCTTCCACCCTTCACCCCCCCCCCCCTCAGTTTACGCAATAGATTATATGCAACGCGTGATATTTGGAAGCCACATCCTGCTGTAGGCAGGGCTGGCTGTACTCCCTAACACAACACTTGGGGATGACTCTGCTTCCAGCAAGTGGAGTTGATGTGCTGGACGTGGTTTAATTGGTGCCAGCTTTGTCCTATTAACAAGTGTCAGCTTTCTTCACTTGATGCATCAAGTGGTGATGTTCTGCAGGTCATAGCGCCCTTATGCATTAAAGCCTTTTGTATATGTTGCCGCCTGATTAGACAGGAAATAGTGCATCGCACCAGGGGATAATTCACGTGAGTAAAGTTACTTGCATGCATATGCATGTGCAAAACTGGGGCTCCAGATGCGAAATACATCTTTTTCTAATCCCTGAGCTATTCTCTGTGTGTGTGTCTATATACACATTGCATGCTTATTGCTTTTTATTACTTTCAAATCTTAAAAATAAAATTGGCTTGAGTTTAGTTTGAGGATTGGCACCAATCCAGGACGTTTCTTGTTTTAACTGAAACAGTTTGCCACTGCTAATTTTAACACAAGCAATTTATTTTATTAACGTAGATGCAAATGGCAAGCATACTCTCCCTTCCTACCAGGAAGCCTTGGAAGCCTAGCACAAAGCCTCGGAAACGGTGATGCCACAGCTCTGGGGAGATGCTCTCTTTATCTGGGAAAAGGTGTTTTTGAGAGATGCCTAATTTTCATACCTGCCTTTGCTACCTGTGCAGGAGGGAGGGAGCTAAAAGCCTCACACTCCCAGATGTCTGCAAGGACAGAACTGAGTGAGACACTGAGCCTAATTATCCCAAGCCTTTCATTCCCTTTAATTTCGGTGAACATATAGAGGACCTGGCTCCATTATGGCAGATGATGAGACTGTAAGCACTACACCTTCAACTAGGAGCAGGGAGGGGAAAAGCGAGGGCTAATTGCTATGTATAGACAGTGCAGTCATTGACAGACCTTTAACCTGTTTATCTTTCCTTAATAAAGTTTTTGCAATCTATGAAAGAATGACTCTGTTATTCCTCACCAAGCTTCAGCACATGACCCAGCTTTTTCTACCATTCAAGGAATGTAATTTAAACTAGATTTAGACTCCTCTGCATGGCCGAGCGTGATGCCCGCTGGAATGTTCAGCTTATGGGGAATTGTTTGGTTCGGTTTAAATAAATAAATAGCATTAAAATCTAATCATGGAAAGTGTAGCTGTTAAAAATAGACTGAGGTAGTTCTCATCCAAAGCGTCGAGAAAAGGTATGCACAGGAGGGATTCTGAGAGCCGATTCATCAAGTGCAGGAGCAACCAGACGACCAACGCTGGCGAGGTTTCAGGCACGTAAGCATCACCGCCGAGTCTCCCCACCCTGCAGCAGGAGTTCCCAGCAGGAGTTCGACCTGTTTCCTTTTTTTTTGCACTTCAGCCACCTGCTTTCCCTTCAATCAGATTCTCCGTGGGGACACAAGATCTTCATCAATCTACCTGTGGTGAGCCTGGCACCCAGCATGAAAACCACCATGTGCAATATTGCTCCACCTGTGAAGCAGCAGTTTAAAAATGAAGCAATATTAGAAAGGATTTTCCTTTTTTTTTTTTCTGTTTGTAGCTTTTGATGTTGAGTTTTGTTTGCCTGTGCCACAGTAAAACCTCAGTAAGCAAAAGACGTCATGAATCCAGACGGCAAGGACAGTTTCTGTCTCAAACTGTTTCACCTTGTGCCCCTTCCCGCTTACTTTCAGTCATCAGCTTTAAACATGAAACTGTTGTCATTCTTGACTAGGACATATAAATTAATCAGGGTATTTAATGAAAAAATCTTGCAAGCAATTTTACATATCAGGTTCCATGATTAGGTTGGGGTTTGAATATTTGTGAATATTCATGAATGGAAAAGAATATTCCCTCTGGTGCAACATATTTTGGATTTTCCAGGATGCACCATAGGAACGGACAAGAGGGCCAGCTACGGTGCATCACGGGACCTTTAAAGTAGCCTGGAACCCGGCCAGGAGAGCTTAGTCCAGACAGCAGCTGCCGCAAAGACCCAGGGTAGCTTTTCCAAATGAGCACGTCCCTTTTTTCACTAACATTTTCAGCTGGAATTCCACTGACTTCCACTTTCCTTTTTGCTCCTGCAAAACTAAATGCCTACGGAAAACAAAAATCTTTCTGTCCACCTGTACTCAAATGTACCAGGGCTTTTTGGTAGCTGAAGTTTTGTCTATATGCTTTTGACAGACAAACGATGGTGCTGTCAGTAGGGATGCAGACAAGGTGCTCAACCGCTTGCTCCACCTGCACTGCACAGAGAACAGACCAATGCAGGCATCTGCTCCTCAGCCCCTAAGTTACAGTGAGACTTGGTTTAAATTGTTGGTTTAAATTGGTTTAAATTAAAACTTGCTTTAGAATACTGATTTACATATGAAATCTCTGCAGGAACTGATAGATCAGCCAGCCAGAACTTCCCGCCTGTGAGGACCAGGTTGACAGCCCAGAGAGATGACTGTATCCCTTCTCCAAAGGTGAGCTCTCCCTGCGTCTCAGCTAAGCCTAGTTCTGCATAACACTAGTCATCTCCTTGTCCCCAAACCTTAAAATTTCCATACATAAGGCTGACAAGGGATGGGAGTACAATTAGCATTTTTCAGAAGGGAAATCCAGCACTTCAGGTCATTCAGTCACAGACTGGAGATTTCCGGAGTCTTCTTCCAGTGACCTGCCGTCACTGCTATTGGCTCAGACAAGTCCCAATTCAGACGTTGTGTCATGGGTGACATCAGGTCACCCTGAAAAATTTCACTAAAGACTTTAGGAAACGCATGTCAGTTTGAAGTTTTTCAAGAGTGAATGAAGGAAGTAAGAAATCTATGAGAAATATGTACATTCATGATGACTGTTGCCTAGAGAAGGCTACATAAGACTTCCAGTTCATTCACTTGTAAATTTATTAAAGGGCCCAAAAGCATGCAAGGGCCAAAAGAATCATTTCGCTGACACTCTGTTTCTAAAAACCTGCAAAATGAATCTTCCTCCTTTGCCCAATATATCTAACCATTGACAGATCAATTACTCAATTTGCATGCTGCTGTAAACGGCCTATTTCCATTTGACAGGGAATGCCAGAAAAGTGTTTGACAAGCGTGTCTGAGCACGGCCCAGAGCAATGCAAAACAGAACAAAGAAGAGGCGAGCTAGTGGCATTTAAAGGTGAGATGCCACAGGGCGAAGATGGGATCCAAGAGAAGGAGAAGGGTGGAAGAAGACGCTGGTCGGGTCTGCTGTGCGCAGCATCCCGTTGCTGTTCTCTGAGATTGCCCATCTCTGAGCCCGCAGCAGCCTGGGCCAGTGCCTCCTGGTGACTCAGCACAGCAGGGTGTGACGTCTCCCGAAATTTTGCAGCCACGCTGCTGTGGCTCTCAGCCCTGGCTATTGACATCGGCTTCTCTGTCGGGCACATTGAGTCACCTGCAGCGTCGCTAGGGTGTGGAAATATTGCCCCCAGAGGCTGTACCTCTGGGTAGATGTACCACGCTCAGCCATGCAGGGACATACCTGACCGCTGAGTGGAGGGAGAAAAAGGAAGCGGTGACAGCCTAATAATGAAAAAAGCAGGGCCAAACAGGGGTCCAACAGGGAGTGACAGTGGGAAAACACAGCTGTACAAATGGTTTTGAAAATGGAAAGTCTGAGTCTGGGGAAAAAGAAAGGAGAATAAGTTTCCTCCTCATACCTTGAACTGGACAGCAGGCCCCAGCATGTCTGTACGCTGCTCGGCAGAACTGTGAAGCAAACTATGTTTATCTGCTGAGATACATATTCATCATACGTTTCAAAAGAGTGCACCGTCAGACCCAGAGAAACTCCAGGAGTTCCTGAAGACTCTTAAACTCCGAGTTTCTCACCTCCAACACCTTCCACACTGTAATCTCAAATTCAAAGTTCCTTTATTGTTGCATATGGGAAGATCACAGAACAGCTACCGTAGTGCAACTCTTTCTTTTCAAACATCCGTTTCCCGGTTGTCAACTTTTTTTCCTACACCACCTCTCATGTAGCTGTGCCTTGTCACTCCCTTTCCTTCCTCCTGCTCTGAGACCTGCAGCTCCACCGCTGTAAAAATAGCTGGTGTAGAAGGCTAAATTCTCTTGCTAGAGCACTGAGACAGCTGTGGTTGCTTGAAATGAGAAGGACTGCCCAAATGATTCATCTTGCTGCTCTCCCCCAGCCCTTTTCTTCTGTTGGTGCTTTTCCAAAACATTATTTCTTATTTGCAGATAGCTGGTTGTTGTGGCTGTGCTGAAGAAACTGTCCTGATGCACCATGGGAAAGGGAAACCAAAGCTTTAGGAGGTATCTCTCATGCTCTTGAGGTCATCTGCTGACTTTTCCTGAAGTAGTCCAGGAGCAGCTAAAAATATGCTGAATATAACACACAGAGAGAATATATTTTGCCTAAAGCAAATGGAATAAGCAGTAAAAATAAAAGCAAAGAGACTGAGTCCAAACCATTGCTCGTCAGTAAAAACCTCATTCTGACATATGGTTATGTTTATGGTTTTGTGTGATAATTAAATATAACAGGGAAGAACACCAATTTTTAAAAAAACACCACTGATCTTAAAATGGAGCAAAAATCGAGGCATGTGGATGCATGTGTCCATTAACTGCATGGGAAGCAGAGTTACTTCTGCCTGGTCACAACTTTTGAAATCTAGTCTCAAGACTATTCTTCAGATGACCATTAATATATACTATGGTTTAAAAGGGTATCCATTTGCCCTATTAAATCTCTACAAGAAAAATTTATTTGGAAAAGGCAAATAAATCATGTTAGCCTTTCTGCTGAGAAAATATATGCTAGTCAGTTTACAAGTCTGGGGAAGACAGAAATTATTAAAGTTCATAATTACTCCAGGTTTTCTTTATGCAAAATGTTCTGTTCCTCTGCACTGTTATATTCACCAGATTGAAAGAGCTGCTACTGCTCTTTTTTGCCTTCTCTTTTGCTAATGGTGTAGTTTTGAAAAGGCTGTTTGCAAATTTATGTTGGGATGATAATCTCCAGCAAATGCCAAGCTGGTTTGAAGAGCAAGCTCCTGAACATTCACAAGGACCTGTTGTAAGCATGCTGGAAATACTTGGAAAATACTATAATCTTTAAATTGTGCTCAGCTGGGTTGTCAGTTGCCGATGGTGTACTCCAGATAAGTTGTTCCCCTGGAGTCCCACTAAAGTCTGTAGAAACCTATTTAATGTTATGTTTATTATGTCTGCACCCCTTTTGGCTCCATCAAACGAAAGCTTTTTAATAAAAAAAAGATGGATGTATTCTAGTCGCATGAAGATGAAGACTCCCTGTAACGAGATAATCTACCTGTGATCTGGTGCCAGCTTGACTGAGACATAGTTCAAGGTAAAATGTGTTTAGAGATCTGAAGTAGTAGATTACCAGCAAAGAAAACATTCCTGTTTCCTTATCTTAGGGAGACTGGCTTCCTGCTAGTTGTGGATCCTCCTCCTGCATGAAGTACTAAAATACCCTTGTTAAGCATTTTTTATTTCGTCTTGTAGTGATAATGGAGGTTATGTATAATCTTTGTGGCTCTTCAGATTCCCTTTTTGGCTCCCACAGTGGGTAGTACCGGAGTTCATGCAGTATCATAAGAGATGACTCCATAGCACACTAATTACATAGGGTTTTCAAAGTACTTTGAAGATGAAAATTGCCGTATCAGTGCAACTCCAGGTATTATTATTATTATTTATATAGCATACATAATCATTAGTGGATGCCTCGCTTTAAGTCCCTTTGGAACTGAGGTGGGAGGAAGATTTGGACAAACTCCATGTCCTTACACTTTCACTGCACCTGGTTAAGGTAGATAACTAGCATCCTGAGTCGCTCTGCTGTCTTCCTTAATTATAAAATACTATGAAAAAGAAAGTGATCGAAGCAAATGTGGACTCCTATGAGATAAGATACCAAATGACTTTCTAAGCCGTCAGCCAAAACTTCGTTATAGTAGTTAACACCCGTGAGACTCATTCTGAATGAAATTAGTAGAATGAATTCACTCATTCAATGAACGAAATAGGAGAAACACCAGCTTGTTAATTAATAGATATTTAATGCAGCAGGATATTCTAAGATATTTGAGTGCTCCTTACCACACAACGCAAGGGAAAAAATAATCACTACAGAAAGCTTTTTCAGTACAAAATATTAATACCTGTTGCATAAGTGATATGCAGAAAAGAAGTGGGTGGTGGGAGAAGATGGCGGCATGGGAATAGCGGAGAAGATTAACAGGCTATTACAGCTCCCAGCTGAAGCCTCAGACAGGATGGAAGAGGGAAGAATTTCTACAGTTATCACTATTATTCATGCAGAAATCCCTTCACACCTTTACACCTAGACATTTCAAGACAAGGAATGGTGATTGACTAGTTTGCCTTGATTCCACGGGAAATCCTATGAGAAACAATCCAGACCCACTTTCTCTACTCACACGCCCTTTGACAGCACTAACATCCACCCTACCACTGCGGCATTGAGCGCTACAGTCAGTCCAAAGTCCACAGAGCTAAGGAGTACCAACAACCAAACTGGAGGCAGAAGAAATTCCTCAGAGATTGTTGCACACACCTCAGCAAGTTACACAAGACCCACGGATTCATGGTCGGATCCTCTGTGTGCTCCTGAAATAAAACTACAGGGACTTGAATAAAAGAAGATACTTAGCAAAGCTCAGAACAGGGTTTTCATCTCAACCCAAAGCATGACAGTCACTCAACAGAAACTCCTTGTCCTCAACAGAAGTACGCCAGATCAGACCAGGTAGGATTCTTGCCTGAGTAATGCTTCTTCGCCTCCACACACAAAACCCAGGTGACAATCTTACAGTTGGCTATATATTCGGCTTTCAAACAACTATGATGACTCTTCCAAATATACAGCAGAGTACTCCCAGCGAAACACTTTGAAGTAACGATGCGTAGATAATTTTGAATATTCCCTTTTGAATAGGGAAATTCAGAGTGCAAGCAGAGCCTGTGTTTTGAAGAGGCCTCCCTGTGGAGCGTGTCCTATTATATGTAAATACCACTGAGAATAACATGCAAATACGGTCATTAGTGAAGGTTTGAACTTTTCCAGAACAACTTCAGTTTTGAGCCAAGCTACTTCAGCCTTCAAAGGCAGCAAATTCTATGACTCAGCAGAAGCTGAGACTGAAAAAGCCTGTTTCAGCAAGGACCGGTGGTTTTAAGATGCTCAAGTATCCAGAGGCTTTTCTAATCCCTTAAGCTATTTTCCATGCTGTTTTCCTATTCTGTTAGCTGCAGACGGGTAAAAGAGGACTATTGCATATTCCATGATTGCACTGTTTCGCTATCAATTGCCATTGTATTTCCTTACATATTTGGGGCTGCTTATGGTTTTCCCCGCAGAACTCATAGGCCGAAAAAGAAGGAGGCAGAGGAGAGTGCAAAGACTTCTACCCAAGCAAAGCTCACAAAAGAGCTACTGAGAACGGAGGTGCATTCCGCAGCATGGAAAAACTACTCTGGTGTTTGGGATATATAAAAATTTCTAACAAGGATGAGGAGAGGCAAAGTGAAGATTTCACTCCTCAGCTACACAACCCAGCGGAGTTAGGTGCATGTTATAGAGTACCTCACACTCCCTTATGTAGTCCCGTGTCAATTTGACATGGACATCACATAAACGTATTTAATTACATTTACGGAGTTCACGTCTGTTTGTAAAAAAAGCAAACCTTTAGATTATTTTTCATAAACTTGCCTCTGCACTGAGTTTTGGTAAAAAGAAAGTTGTGAGGAAATAGTATGATCACACAAATTCAAGTGGTCACCATTCAAGACAGTAGCTTATACCCATAAGCTTTCCCTTTGCAGTTATATCAACGAAAATTAGATGTCATATTATATCTTTCTGGATCCGATCTGTTTATGTCTGAAATCGAGAGGAACTTTTACATTGATTTAAATGACTGAAACCCTGGAACTCACACAAGCATTTTCTGTCAGTTCTAATGGGAAGTATGCAACTGCGGTCTAGGCTTGTTTCAAGGAGCAATTTAAATGTCTGAACATTTTCCCTTTTATACTGGGGTAAGCTCACATGTCTCATTCTGTTATGCATATTTTCTCAACATAGTAGCAGAGACCCAGTATTTTTAAGTGATGGGAGAGTCCAGTCACCAGAAAGCCATTACTTTTGACCAGTTGACTCCCTCGATTATTACTAACCCAGTACAGCCTGTCCCAGACCCTCTGCCTCCAGCAGCCAGCACTACGCTTCTTCAGCACTTAAAAGGAGTGAACGCAAAACGATCGCTGTAAAAACATGTCTGCCTTTGCTCAAGGTGTCTTTGCATTGCAAATTCCAGCAAGCCAGTAAGGCGGATGCAGCACTTTGGCTACCATGAGAAAAGAGTGAGGGCAGCCATTTTGGAGGCAGTTGGTCTCACCAGATTACTGAGCAGCCCTAAGCGGTTTCTAGGCACTGTATCCATAGATAATGCTCACCATGGATACGTGCACAGTGTCTGTATTGCTTCATAGGGTCTCCTGGTAGTGCCGCATGTTAGGAAGTATTTAGGACAAGTTTAAGATGAGCATTCTTTTTTTGTGTGTGTCTGTCAAAATACCTTTTAAATAAGTACAGGAACCAATAAGCTCTTCCTGTTTCAGTCTAGTGATCTGCTAGCATCGTGTAATTTACATCTGACATACTTTCCAGGACTGACGGAGTCTGGGTGTGAATATGACCTTGGGCACAGTCAAAAGCACATAGTTTAAGTCCAGGAAAGGCAGTCATCTCTTTGCAGAGCTGATCTTATAGCCCCGTGTTTCTGGAGCAATTATTTTAGAATAAATTAGAATAAAATGGAGGACCCTCAAAGAGTTTCAAGGGACTGAGCCAGAGACTATGCCTAGGTATTGATTTCTCAGAGATGGCTTATGCTTGTGACCTCGTTGTCTATGTTGGCAGTAGAAATGAAAGTAACGTAGGAGCCGCTTCGACAGCTCTGTACCATCTGACTATTGCTTTTTTTGCCAGAGAAATCTTCAAAGGCCTTACACCCCACCTCAGTCATCAGTGTCCTCTGGCAGATCTAACTGCAGATTGCTGGAGTGAATAGCATGAGACGGAAAGGAAGACATCTTCAAGGAGATTATGGTCAATCTGACCATTTGTATATTACACTGCTTTAAAAAAGTATTGTATATCAGGGCTAGTTCATGATCTCAGTAGAAAGCTCAGTCCTGCCAGGTTTGGATTAGCAGTAAATAGAGAGAAAAAGTTCTACAGGAGGAAGGTAAATCCTATTTTCTGCCCTATTTTGTTTAAATTCTGGAAAAAAGAGCCGTGGTAATGATGGAGGAATTACAAGAAAAATTAAAAGTAGTCCTGACCCAGTGGGTAGAAACAGCCACCACCAAAACTGGAGGAGGTTTGGAGGTTTTGATCTCCACATTAACCAGTCAAGGTAACTTCAGATCTGGATCAGCTCCCAGGTCTGAGTTGTAAAACCCTACCCCTTACATCACCACTTTTTTTTTTTTTTTTTTTTTTTTTTTCTTGAATCAATACCAAGCTGCAGAGAAATTCCGAGGGAAACGCCAGCATGGTGGTAATGCGCAGTCAAGCTGGTGATGCCCTGTAGTACAGCAGTGCTGCAGACAGCCATGGTTCTGGAATGGTGAGACGAGTACCTCATTTAAAAATGACCAATCTCAAGGGGTGTGACAGGTACACTCATAAAGTTTGTTCCGGTTCTCAAAGTATTACTGTAGTTTCCACTTTAAATATGGAAATTTCATTTCTAAATTAGGAAAGAACCTTCAGTGTGTGCTCACTGTATTTAAAACATCTTGAAATTACATGATCTGCATATAGACTTTAGGCTGTCTGTAACTTGTCCTTCTAACTTTATTCTTTACAAACATTTCAAATTACTGAGGCAGGGTGGGGGCCTTAGGATGAATTTGCCTTTTTTCAAAATACTTCTACACAAAACATCAACACAAATTTTAAATACTTAACAGGTTTTGAATTTGGGTTTTCTTGCTGTTTTGTTTGTAACCCCGCTCTTGGTAATTACCTTCAGAGAGACGTATTTTTACAACAACTTTTCCAGTTTGAATTCAGTATCTAACATACCCTTCTCCAGAGGTTGAGAAGTATGCACTAGTGTTGCGTCACACGTTTTTTTGTCAGCTGCAGACAATGCAACTGCTGCTGCAGAGTTGCAATGGGAGAAAGTGTATAAAGAATTGGATGAATGGCACACAAAATTATGTCGCTGTGATGACTCTGAAGTGTGTAATAAATGCACCCCACAGAAATAAATCCAGGTGGGAGAAATGTCCCACCGCATGTCTTTACACACGCACACACGTGTTACTCTCAAAAAATGACTTGGGAGAGCCGTGGCACAGAAGCACTAATTCATATCAGTTGTCCAAGGCGCTCCAAGGAACTGAGTCCTTAACTTGGGAGGTACCTGACAATCAGCCTGTCTAGGAGACACTAGATTTTATCTCAGGGTGAGCCCTTGTCTGGATGTTTCTGTATCCACCTTTCCAAGGGCATGATCCTCACAAAGTGCCTGGAATGCCCTTCCCTTTGTGCAGGCAAACTAGGACAAGCCAGCTTGAACATGACTCATTGTTATTATTTAAGGAGTCATTCCTTGTGCTGGTGCTTGCGTGGTATCTCTCAGGGCTGTAAATCCACTACCACTGTCCTGCTTATTTTTCCCCTTCTTTACTAGTAGGAGGGGGGGAAATTTGGACTTAAAATGATAAGCAAATTCGAAAGTAGAAAGCTGTATGATAACTGCATTATATTTTGACTTTTCAAATAAACAAGGAGTTGAACCATCTTTCCTTCAGAGTCCAATGGTGGAAAGCAAAGCACTGTATGTCCTCCTTAGTGATAGGGACCTAAATGGTGAAGCAGTAGACAGTATGTGAAATCCCAGCTTTATCAAAATCAGTACCTTTCTCCCATTGACTCTGAATGAATGAGGATTTGATTCTAGAAACTGAAACTGGCTGTCAGTCAAGCAATCTGATTACATGGGGAAACGTAAACTAGAGGCAATGATTTCTTCATGTTGAATCTAGGCCACGTATAAAAATTGTTTGAAAAATTATGTGATAGCATCTTACTACTATCTTTTTTATAATAGTTTGCAAATACGTATATATTTTCGGAGACTCATGGGAAGATTCGAATGACAGCAGTTCATGCTGAGTATGACTTTGTTCCAGGAGTGGCACAAATGATGCTTGTTTTTCCTGTGTTGTGAGGGTATCTGAATCTGGTCCTGTGAAATTTCGGTTCAAAGTAAATCTAAACGGATTAAATCAAGAATACTGCTGAAATGCAGAGTGACTGAGGAAGAACAACAAGGGAAGGAAGGAGTTTGGAGTATAAGACTGAATGAAAAGATATATGGACATATAAAGCAGTAAAAGACAATTAGAAAATACATTTATACTAAATTAAAACTTTATTGACTAATGTTCTCCAGACAACATGATCCGACGGACTATGGTTGCATACATGCAATGAAGTTGAACACAACAGTAGTTTAACATGGAATGTCAAACAAATTAATATAATGTATTAAATGAAACAATTTATCTGTGTTGCTGCAAAATGAAACCAAGCTATGTATTTCCTTGGTCAACCTGTGTTCAGCTAAGAGGCTATGCATTTGAAGAAACTGGTAGATTTCTTTAGCATATATTTCAAATAAATTAGCTAGAATTGTACTCTTTAAAAATCCTTTCAACTTCACTTGCATTTCAAACAAAATCTAAGTGTAAACACTAAAGTTGCTAGAGCCATCTAGAAAGACCTAACTGTCAAAACTCGCAGTGGACATTACAGTTCAGTAAATGTGAATATTTAGAACAAGAAAAATACCAGTTACTGCAAAAGTCATGTAGGCATTTTATTATTAATCCAGCACAAAGCATTTCTTCTAAGTTTCTCACATAAAAGACTAAAGCTTGCTTACAGTACTACATCTTCTATCATTCAAGCATCATTATTACCTATCAGGGAGATTGGCTAGATGACCTAATGGGTCGTTTCCACCCCTAACTTCTACAAAAGAAAATCATTCATGCCAGCAAGAACATGGTTCGCTACATCTTGGGCTTGGTCCTGTAGCCTTTGTTCAGGCAAAACTCCCACTGACTTAAAGGAGAGATTTTCCAGAGCAAGACATCCAGGATTAGGCCCTTTTTATTTTATTTTTTTCTTTTTAAAAAAGCATCCATTTCGGATACATGGAAAATATTCTATAGAATTAAAAAAATATAATGACATGTGCTTCACTTGCATTGAAGGAATCAGAGAATGTAAACACCATAGTGGCCCACATCTTCACAATATCCATGAAAAAGTGTCAACTGCAAGTAATCTGTGTGCATTTATTTCTCAACATATGCTTCTGAGGGTGTTTTGTGTAGATCTTTACTTCCACATCCACACATATATGTACACCCTTAATATGCATAAAGGTGGGATAAAATTCACTAAAGGCAGTTTCTTGCCTGTCTTAACACTTAAATCTGCAAGTGGCAGCAAACTGGGTTTTATATGATGTTAATTAGACTGTACGTGAGCAGCAGGACACGAATATTGCTGTGGGCAAGAGAGTGTGGTTGCCGGTTCTACGAGTGTGGAGCCATCCCGCTTACGCACATCACAAAATCTACCTGCGTGAAGGGCTGGAAAGGCAGGTGACAAAAGTATTTCTTGGTGGGCCATGTCTGAAATCTGAGTTGAATGATTCAAAGGCTGCAGATTGTCCTCACGGGAGCCTTTCGACCACCTGGAGGACCACATAGGAAAGTTTACCTTCAAAGTGCACTTTCTAAGAATGGAATGTTCTTGACAGGGAAATGATCAGAGGCAATCCTGGACTTTTTGCTTGTTGAATAGGAAAAATGTTTTCATCTTCAGGCAGCACTTCACCCTGACAAATGTGAGTTCAGTTATTATTGGGTTTTAGTATTACAGAAGATTCTTTAGAAACAAACACGATAGTACACGCATACACATACACTCAGATATTTACAGCCTTTCTAGAAAAACAACCCCCTACCTTAGTACTGACTACCTATCTTTTTCCTTTTTTTCTTTTTTTTTTTTTTTTAGTATTTAAATTCTTTAAACCAGCTACATTAAATACCAATGTGTACTGTACCACCCCACACCAACCCCACATCCCCCCCAAAAAACAGCAAGTATTTTAAAAGTTTGTTCACTTGTTTGTTTGTTTTCATGATTGTTAAAATCTCCTGCTTGAGACTGTTAAGTACCACCTCCACTGGAACAAGATCAGCACTGACTGCATCTTCCAATGCACGTCGTTTCATAGTAGAGCAAGTACTGCAGCTAGAAGCTTAGATCTCCAGGTCGTCAGGTCGAGGCCTGCTGCTGGCTCGGCTGCTGGCTCTGCTGGGAGGCCTCTGGTCCACAATGGTGAGGGGCTGCAACTCGTGTCCCGACGCCAGTTTTTTAGTGTTCTGGTGCTCATCGGAGAAGTCGAAGGGCTGGGCATGCGAGTTGGAGATGGTGCTGCCAGCCTGCCCCATTCTGTTCTGCTCCGCGCTGTAGTTGGCCCAGTTTTGCTCGCTGGCTTGCTTATTGTAGTTACGACAGGAGGAATTGTTCCTGTCTCCGGTAACGAGCTTGTACCCTGGGGGAGACATGGGAGACAAGGGGGCGGTCGGCGAGGAGCAGCCATTGTAATAAGCATACTTGGGGGAGCCACAGTCCTTGGAAGGGCTCATGGCACCGCTGTGGGAGTAGGGGTCGGTTTTCCCTTTCACGCGATCCTTGACACCCTTGAAGAACACGTAGAAAAGCTCGATGATGTTCAAGGCGAGAGACACCAAGGACACGACCAGCATGAAGAGGATGAAGATGGTTTTCTCAGTTGGACGGGAGAGGAAACAGTCCACTCTGTGCGGGCATGGATCTCGCTCACAGGTGTAGATGGCATTCAGGCTAAACCCATAAATGTACCACTGTATCAGCAAGAAAGCCACCTCGAAGACAGATTTAAACAGGATGCTGATGATGTAAGTACGGAGCAGTCCCCCACGCATCTTCACTTTACCGTGCTCTTCAATCCCATACTTGAATTTCTTTATTTCTATTTGCTTGAGGTGCATATCCACATTCACACCATCATTCTGGACCACTTTGAGCTCTTCTTCTCTTTTGTTCAGCTTCTCTTCTTTCCTCATTACGTAGAACACATGTGCCAGGTACAAAAGGGTAGGTACGGACACAAATATGATCTGCAGAACCCAGAAGCGTACATGAGAGATGGGGAAGGACTTGTCATAGCAGACGTTCTCGCAACCAGGCTGTTGAGTGTTGCACCGGAAAGCAGACTGTTCATCTCCCCAAGCAGATTCCACTGCTGTCCCCAGTAGCAAGATTCGGAAAATAAAGAGGACAGACAGCCACACTTTCCCTCCTGCAGTAGAATAGGCTTGAACCTTGTCAAGAAGTTTTCCTAAGGCACTCCAATCACCCATCTTCACAGGATGCTGGCTAAAGAAGGACACAAAGAAAAAAAAAACAAACAGTGATGGTCAAGACAGAGCTTTAATACCTTCAATACACTGAATCACAGATCAAGGCTAACAGAGCAGTGACGTCAGCTTTGTTTTAATTCACCTTTTTTACGTGATCTGAAGAGAAACCAGAGTTTTAGTTAGTCTGCAGGTGGAGTGGGAAGTCAGGGAGACTGAAAAGAGAAAGTAACTTATAAAGTCTCAGAGCACAATGAAAAAAAGAGGTTTCTAATTTCACTCCAGTTTTCAAGAAGTCCATGACAACCCTCAGTAGCCACTGTGGTTGGCTCAGCTTCTTTAGTGGCAGCCTCAGTTCAACGACCTACACCTGTGTCAGGTAGAAAAGAGCTGTGACACACCGCTGAAAGCGGGTGTGGAAGTACGGGGTGGCGCTGCCTGAATGCGCTAGCAACACAGGAAAGATTTCTCTCTTTCAGTGTGGATCGTTCACGGTAATTTTTACGTTCCGTGTCAGAGAGAATAAGAAAGCAAACCACGGTATAACCTAAATACAAAAGGTTATATTAAGTTAATGTTAGGGTCGGATACCTAAAAATTTATCATTGCAAAATATGTGCTATTTTTCCTCCAGCAAAATTATCACTACATTGCGTGTAATACATTTAAGAATATAGTTCCTAATGATGCCAAGTTTACACTATACTCGACTTCAGAAAAAACTTGCTTTCTAAATAAAGTTTATACGTTAGTATTTGCAGCACAAAGATCAAGGTTAGTATTCTTTATCTAGAGTTTTACGAAGGAATCACAAATAGTAAATACATGAAGCACAGCTAAGCTCATGTTACCATGTTGGAGGAACTGGTTTCCTGTTTATCTGTGGCTTGCTTAAATTATTGTAGTTTCAGCTTTGTATTTGCATCTCTTTGTATTTAAATTCCTTCACTGTGTTTTGAAAGGAAAAAAGATTTAGCGAGAAAAAAAGGTAAACGAGCTCTTTCTGTTTTTAAGGCAACTCCTGGCGTGCAGTTTGCATTCCAAGTGTTGAACGCTGCAAGTTTAAATTGTCTCTCTCGACTTGAGTTTTAAAGTGCGCATTTCTGGGACAGGGGCAGCTTCTCGGGGCTATCTGGAAATACACAGGATGACATAAAAGAAATGAAAAGGTTTACTGGATGATTTAGATTCCTAGGAAAAACAAAGTTCACTATAGGATTTTTTATCAACTGGGGAATGGTAATCTTATCCGCATAAAAATTTATATTTTAACTTGCCCCACTTGAACATGCATGTGAAATCGGGCACTTAAAAGGAAAAATAATCACAAAGTTTCCTTTTTAAAGTAGATGCCGCTGGGGATAGATATTTGTTCCATGCATGCTGAGTAATCCCTTCCTGGTGTTAATAGTTTTGATAATGTCCAAATTATTTCCTCCCCATCACATCATGGATATATTCCCTAGCGAAGGTCATTTATAGCAAAAGCCCTTTTTGGATAATTCGTAAAATAGGAAATTTTAGCACCTAGGAGATTTTTTTTCCTCAAGAAGCAGTGAGTCACTGGAAACACAAGATTATAAATCTGGCAAACTCAATCATAAAAATAGATGCCAAACAAAAACACACCGCTCCTGCCATCGGAAAGAGTCTGAGGGAGTAATGGGAGACAAGTGTTTAAAGGACTCGCTCCGATAGCTGCCAGATGCCAACTATCTTTGAACCCCTGAAAAGTATGCCAGGGCCGTTTCCCCAGTCCGCTCAGCCGGCTTCCTCTGAAGTTCACCTACTGCAGCGCGCGGACCCTTCCTCGTGTAATTTCGTTGTTGGCATGAATGAAGCCCCATCAAAGGATGGGGCCTGCTTCAGACTTTTAAATCCGGAAGCCTCCGCTGGGAGGAGTACGCAGCGCGTTTCTGTCTGACACATCCCTTCAGCCATCCCCAGCTTTAGTCCTTCCCAGGAAAGGCTTTACGGGCTCAGGGTGGCAGAGAAGGAGTCGGGCACGGGAGCGTGGAGGTCTCTGGAAAGGCTGGAATGAAATGTGACCACGTTCCTCCTCAGGCTGGGATTGTTAAAACAGAGAACAGCCTGTAACTATACGACACGTGAAGTTTGTTTTAAAAGCAAGCTATTTGCTCCATGTCCTACAAGTGGAAGTGGACAGAAGGAGCCTTTCTCAAGTAACAGCTTCTTGATTTAATTAGACAGCTTTCCGATGATTCGAAACTACTGCATTAACAGACCTTCCTCAGACTCAACGTGTTTTTTTACTGTCTAAATGTTATTTCAGATTGGAGGTTTGATTAAGAAAACAGAGGACGTGTTATTTCAAGGCAGTTATGCGTTGTTTGTTTTTTAATTACACTCCACTCTGGTCCATTAATGCAACATGATTTACTTCGGTTTTGACCTACTTAATCCCACACCTGCAATATTTCAAGAATTTACTACCTATTTTTTAATTTGCTTCAGCGTGCAAAATTGCTAAGTTTCATTTATGTCCTCTGGCAATATAAACTCCAGGAGGAAACATTCCACGCTTGAATTACTCATACGTAGTTTTGAAAAGCAACTTTTTTTAAAGAGATCAGTTACACACTAGCCTTTGCCAGTGATAAAAAAAACCCACATCAATTCAAAACATTGTACTGTTAATCAGATAACCTTGTGGTGGCACAAATATATTATTCCTTTGCTTAAGTGGATTCTATTGCTTTATGAAACACAGTACTTTGTTTTGTTGTGGAGAAAATTCATTCATCCGATCTTACTTGTTTACTTTCAGGACACTGAAAGACCATTTTTTATTAACTGATTACAATATCTGTTTACTAGGTATAAAAAGAGGTTTTGTATCAAACAGTTATTTAAGTATTCTAGCTTTGTAAATAGTTTCAAATGGATGGAAGATAACCTTTAAAAACAGTCCTTCAGCATTCTGGACTTAAACTTCTTTTAACACTTCCAAACACCTTAAGTGAGACCACTGAATGACACAGGTTGACTTGATCAATTGGTACAACTGATGATGAGTACATGCATTTCATGAGTTCTTACCGATTATTACTTTACAGGATTATATCCTTTTTCTGAGACAGACTAATGCCGGCCTCGTAAACTCTTTAAAAGATGGATTTCTTCCAGCTCCTACTGTGTGTGGGTAAAGATAGGAAAAAAAGCCATAGAGCAGCAGGAGATATAACAGCATTCATCTACACGAATTTTGGATGACCACATGTATAAGAAATTTGATTTGTAAGCCACAATTAAGAAATTCTAGAACTGTTTTTTATGGACAGCATTCATATGTCATCTGGTTCATATTTTCCAGGAAGAATAATGCAAACTCAGTGCTGTGCTAACATGCCCAGGTCTGACTACAGTGTTAGAAGGTCACATGCTTGTGGATGGAAGAGCAGTGAGGGTTAGTGTGGAATCTAAAATGGGATTTTGCAGCTGAAGCAGTTGGGAAACAGGCCAAAGTTTTGGTCTTCCTACCTTTCCTGCGTTTTTCTGTGTGCTCACACACGCATAAATAGCCAACAAAAGATTCTGAACCTTGAACATCAATCAGCTTGAGTAGTTCCCAAAAGCAACCAGCATTAGAGAGAAAGCAGCTGAGACGTACAGCTGATAGGATTTGGATGGGTTGGCATAGGGAAGGCTAGTTTTCTGAAATCTTATAAAAACCATCAGCAATCTTCCAGACGTTCCCCAGGAAAGGTGTAGTTCAGTTGTAGGTCTGCGGACGAGCTTCAGCTCATTTCATCCACTGGACAAAGATTGCGCACGAAGTGATTGCAGTAACTAGAATTTAAAGTGCCGCAACTGTATGTTTTTTTCATTGGCTGCTAGTATTGCGGGTGGTCAGCCACCAGTGGATCTACCCCTTTGCCTCTCCTGTGTTGTATCCTCTCCTCCTAATTTAAATCTAAAGCATAGTTGCAAAAGGACCCGAAGCAACTCTAAGCACTTTCTTAGACATTTTCTAGTTGTACAAGTCAGGTCTACCTTCTGTGTTCCTGCCCAGATTAATCCCTCTCCTGACTCGCTTCGGAATTAAGAGAAGAAACGCTGAATTCCCTGAGGAGGCCTCGGGCCCCCGATGCTGCTGCTTGCAGATTTTGAAATGTGGATTTCTAAAATGTACGTGTGGCATAAACAACAGACCAGGTGCCTCCATGCGAGATAAATCCAGTGGGTAACACGGGGAGGAGCCACCAGAGACAGGGGGGAAAGAGAGCAACTTATCTGATGAAACAGATACATTGCTCAATGTCATCTAACCTTCCTTGTGCCCACAGGAATCCTTGGCCTAAACCAACGTTCATTTCAGAGGCAAATTCAATTAATCTTTCGGGCTTGCATAACGTAAAAGCTGAGATAACTTTACAGTTTGTGCTCCTGAGTGTATAAGCGCTCAGATTTATGTCGCAAATCAAATCCCTCGTGTCCCTCTCTTCCCCCTTCTGAACGCAGCCTTGCCGCTCACCCCTCTCCCATTTGTATGCTCGTTAGGTATCATGGGTCAGTGCCAGTGTTTGGCTTTGAAGTTTCTGAAGGAAACACTTCAGTAAACATCCCAAAGACTAGAGGCTTAAATTCTGCAGGGTAGTGTGCTGTCCAGATGTTAAAAATGGCAGGATGAAAGCTTCACGCAAGTCCTCCAACTCGCTCCCTGTGCGCACACAGACACGCGCAGACACACACACGCACACACAGAAGTCAGGCACAAGGTGTCCGTTGCCCATTTTTGTCGCCATTACCGGGGATTTTCGTCATAAACCTCACAGACATACAAAAAAAATCAAAAGGAGCTCCTCAGGTGGAGTATGCCGCTTCAGGAGGCTCGCTGGTTATCTCAAGGCAAAATGTGAGGACACACATAAGCACACCATATTCTCGTTTAAGAGGAGAACGTGTTACTCGATAAGATAGACTCTCTGCTTCGTCTGTCTGTCTCTCAGCTGAAGGCTCTTTTTCCTGCCTCCTCGCGTTGCTCTTTAACTACTGGCAAGCAGCAGGCAACAATCGCTATAAGGAATCACTCCAAGCCTTGCAATGTAAAAAGCTTTTTGCTTCTCCAAGAGATGCTGCTCAAGCGTTTATTTCCTCCGCATTTTGGTATTTAAGCCTTCGAGGTAATATAAAAGCGAATGTGTCATATTGGGATTATGACACATATTGTGGATATTCTTGCACAGTTCTTCTTCCTAGACAACTTTCATTTATATCCACCCAAGACTTCCACACACATTGCCAACGTGGTAAAGGCATATCATGATATCTCACATTCCTTCTCTAAAATCCCTCACCGAGGTTGCTAAAACAGAGTAACTATATACAAACCAGGTTAAAAACCCGTAACCCACGTCTGGATTTTATCACATCTATTTTAAAAGAAAGGGGGGAAACTTATCAGGAAGACCACGTGAAAGTCACCACTCTGGTAGCTGCAGCATTTAACAAAGCACCTAATTAAGAACCTCGCTCTGCACAAACTATTAGGCATCAATCAGGATTTCCATGCGAAAGCAAAACGTGGGGGGCAGAAAGGGGACGCGCTCAGGACAAGGTCTCCCTGTTACTGACTTCTGATGCAATTGCGGGACAACAGAGGAGACTGAAGCGCACCTCGGGTTTTTCTTTAAAAGAGCTCATGTAGTCCCGGGCAAATACACAGAGTAGCGATTTCACCCAAACACCAGCAACAAGTCTGCGACTCAGCCCTCGCAGTTACAACTTCATCGCAGTTTCTCTCTCAGTGGAACGAGGTCAGAAGTTGAAGAAGTGTAGTAGCTGTAGAAACGTATAGAAATATCCCCAAAGAAAGCAAAGAATTCCTCCAAGTTTGAGCTTGGCACTTTAAGAGAACTTAACGCTTTTATAGATGCCTATTTTTAAGCAAGTTCAACCATCAGCGCAATAATACAAAAATCCTGAGGGTGGGGGAAAAAAATAAAAGTGTTTTCAGAAAAAGTGATACACAAAAAAGATGAAAAAGGGAAACTTTCAACTTACCCTTGCTGATCAGCAGTGAAACTGGATCAGAGCACTTCTTTGGAGGGTTAAAGTAAAATGGAAGAGCACGTTCAGGCACTCCGACCTGCCTATTTAAACTTTAAAAGTCTACTGCTGTTTTGTATTTTTCATCCTTCCTTCCCCACTAATGAAAGAAAAGTGCTGATACCTCGTAAAAGTTTTTTCTAACTTGGAACACTGGGAGAGCTTTTAACAAGTTTTCAAGCCTCTGACTGTGAAAGAGGAGGGGAGAAGGAGGGGTGGCAGCCCAGGAGGAGGGGCGCTCTGCAAATGGAGAGGAGGAAGGTGGGGGAGGAGGGGAAGAACTGAAGGCACAGCAAAAACCAGCCCGGGGAAAAGGAGAGAGCGAAGGCGTGAAGGTCCACTCTTGCTGATGTAACAAAACAAATATAAAGGCAGTCAGCAGCCACCCCACCCCACCCCCCCCACCCCCACCCCCCCCCCGGTCACTGAGGGCACCTGGGTGGCACTTCGTCCAGATTTGGGCTTGCCCGGGACAGATGAAACAACTTAGCTCTCTGGTGTGCACCAGGAGTTTCACTACAGGGAAAGGGAAAAATGCGTGAAAGGGATTAATGGGTAACCAGCGCGAACCTCCTGGATGCTGGGGCTGGACCGCGTAGCTGCAGTCTCCATTCCCTCCTTGCCACCACGTAGGAGAGGAAGCCCTCTCGAACCCTCTGGACTTTTTGTTGTGAACACAGCTTTGTTTACTTAGGTCTGTTTCCTTTACGTGCACACATGAAAGTACACACCAGGAGCAGAGTGTTTGTTTCTACAGGAGATACCCATCACACATTTTTTTATTATTATTTGTGTGTGTGTGTGCACGCCTGTGTGTCCATCCCATGGGAGAAATGAAGAAATGATCTCACATTCCAGGAAACTCTTTCCAGGAAATTTCAGAAAATAAAGCATAGTACAGAGAATCAGTCTTCAATAGTGAGAAGAAATGTTCCTGATATTTTCTGAGCGGGTTTTCCAGAATAAAAGCGTGGTCCAAAACTGACTTGTTCAATTAGAATGAAACTAGTTTGGCTTTGGTCCTGACCAGTCCCTGGTTAAACGCTCCTTGAAAAATGCCTCCTCTGTAGAAAAGAGATTAATTTCTTTTTCTGCCTGTGTTAGGCTCCTCACACGTGGAGTCCAAACGGCACTAGGAATCGGTCTTGTACTTGTTCGTGTCATGGGGTATTAGCTCCTCTGTGGGACTGCTTAAGAGCTTCTCTAGAAGAGTTCGTAGTTAGATAGTTCTCAATGAAGTTTCACATTTGGGTTGTACAAGGCTCATTTGGATTTCAATTCATGTTATTCTCATGGGCTGTTTCTGGGCTCAGAAGCACGGATGAACATTTTTTGCTCTTTAAAGGCTGTAAAGGAGGGGAGATGTCCAGTAATGACCATTGAGAGGTTCCCAACTAAAGGTTCTCTTTACAGTTACTTCTTGAAATAATGAAAGTAGCACTCTACAACACAACCTCGATAATACTGCTTATTTTTCACAGCCCTTACCTACTGCTTTTCACCCAGAACTCTCTGGAGAAGAGAACAAAGACAAGATCTTTGTAGAAAGATACTCAGCAGGGAGCTTTGAAGCTGGGAAACAAACCCGCGGTCCTGGTTCTTGCTCTGGAGCTCTTTGTAGCAGTCCACACTGCCTCCTGTTTGAGAAAAAGAGATAGTACACTACAACTCTACACCTTCCATCCTCCTTCCTCTGGCTTCAGAGGGAGACGGCTGGTTTCCCCAGCTTGCTCCCTCTCCTTTGATACCGGCTGTTAGTTTTGACACCATTTTTAGTTATTACAGTTGTCTAAGCCACATGGCAGAAAGAAACCTTTTCTTCGTGTTCTCTGAGTGTTGTTTTAGGGTTGCCTTTTTTCTTCACAGCATGGGAGAAATGGAGCTTTGCGCTTAACAGGTTGTGGGCCCTTCTTCTTGAGAATGAAAAAAATGTAATATACAAACCATGGTGTTTCACTGCCTCCGTGACTATAGGACAGTCAGTGAGCGGAGTACACGTAATGCTCCTGCTACTGCTCCATAAAGCACTGGTTATTCTAGAGCACAGTACGAAATGCCACAATATGGCTGCTTGTGCGCCGACGCTGAGGCAATGAGGAGATTTGGGATGTCATATATGTTGATGCCGAAAACGGTGCCCCTTAGGAAAGCACAATTATTCCAGGAAAAAAACCTCGAATTCCAGCATAGCATGCTGGAATACAATGCTATCGTTCCCTGTCAAAGCTGTCAGGATCACAGGGTCCAGCTTGCCCGATCTTGCATTTTGCCGTGTATCTTCTTGTATAGGCTTTGAGTTTTTCAAGCATTGTGTTTCTCCACTTAAATAAACAAACAGCGTTTGTGAGAAGCCCAACACTCTCAAAATCCACTTCACAAAACTAAAATGTATATCTTAGTAACAAGGGAAGGATAATTTTGCAGCAATAATATGCATAACACTTGGCTTTGCTACGGCATTATCCACATGAAAAGGGGAAGTATTTCAAGTCACCGCTGTGATACTGTGTGGGATTAGGAAGAATTATTATTAGTTCTGATAAAAATGCCCTGGAAATGTCTTTTAGAGTTTGGAAATACGTCTCCATGATCACATTTCACAGTCTGTTACCAGAATATATTGAGCTTCAGATGTTGCAATGATCTACCATTTCACAAGATTACCAGAAAGTCTCACACTCATTTGCATTACAATGAAAATAAGCTTTTCAGATTGAACAAATGTCTTCACGCACAACCTCTCTTCAGCTGAAGATGTGTTCGACAGGACAGCACCGGGGTGTCAGACCTGAGTTATTTGCAAGTCAGTTCTTAATTCCGGACTAAGAGATGGGTAAGCAGGTCACAGATTTGAAGTTTTGTATTGTGGAATACAGACTCTTTTTCACACCACAGAACTGGAGCTTTTGGAGCTCGGAGCTCTCTGGGACCTATACTGCCATCCATCGACATTTTGCCTTTTGGAGCAACCGGCGCCGTCTTGTGAAGCAATCTTTTAGCGTGGCAATCCTAGGACTGCAGAACCTGTTTCTCTTTGGTTTGGCAGGCGAGAGCACAAGCAGGAAGGGCACGTCTGCACTGCGACCCAGATGCAGAGCTGCAGCCCGGGCTCGGTCAAGTGCATCTCCGGGACTGAACTTCGGGGTGACTTCCACAGGATTTCTGTCCACTGATTCCTCAGCTGAACCAGTGAAATAGTTCAGAGCCTATAGTAACGCTGCTGCTTCTCTATACAGTCTTATCAAAAGGAACCATAAACTGGATTATTTAGTATTTACAACCTTTGAGACACATTCACGGTTAATACAGAAGTCAGTCCACTGTTTTCTTTCTATTCGTTACCCGAACATAAGTACAGAACTCTATACAGAAACGTTTTCCTCATATCGCCTCCAAATATTTCCTCAAAAATATTTTAGTAACCTGATTCACCAGGAAAGCCCTAGTGAATGTTTCATTTGGAAAGCTCTTCAGTGCTTTGACCATTACAAAATTTCCCGTTGATACCAGTGCGGTTCATGGTCTACTCCCAGTTAAGGATGTCTGTGATTTATGGAGCTCTTAAGACAAAGAGCATGTCTTCGCTTGTTTTCGATTTGTTGGCAAAATTCACTTCCCAGTACTCCCATGCACAGAACTGTCCTGGTCCTGTGCAATCTGGGAGAGGAGTTCATGGACTGAGCAAACTGAATATACACTAAACTGAGATGAATATACACATGTAATACAGATTTTCTTGGGTGCCTTTCAAGGCAGCTGTGCAGTCACCCACGTCCCTGGATGGCACGTAAGCTTCGGCACGTTTTCACCGATATCCCTTCGCAACACATTTGGCCTTAAAGACAGACTTGTGAATAATGCGTGGCCCTGTTTCATGCCCTGTTGAGGTAAAGCTTCTCAGAATGTCCAAGGAACAATAATGCGGTATTTCTTGATTACCTAAGCACATAAATGTGCAGAGTAATGATTTTTTTTTTTTTTTAAAGCAGCCAGTGGTTTTCGCTTGTTTGAGGAATTTACATCATGAAGAAATACAACACAGCTCAGAAGTTGCTGGCCACAGCCCTTGCACGTTCTGTCAGCTGGGGCGACTGGGCTGGAGCCCACTGGAAGCCGCAGCACCCAGCACCATCGGGTCAGTAAAACACAGCCTTCCCCCCCGAGTTTCAAAGGGTCATCGCTTGTTCAGAGCAGCGGCAATTGTGGCTCATTTCAAAACTGAGCTCAAGGTGGCAACTGTTCCCACTTGGGTAGTACAACACATAGCATATAAGAGAATATTTTCTGATAATGGTAAGGACAGTAATAATAAAAAGTAGGATAACCACAAGACTGTCTCTTAGTGAGCACACCTGCCATTCCTTGTTGAAACTGGTCTCTCAGATTCATTTGCTACGGGGCTATTGAAGCTTGACATTCCCCAGGGGAAAAGGAGGCTTAGTCATTCTGCTCTTACTGATCTGCCTGCAAAAGAAAAAAGCTGCCATTTTATGAGACCCTGCTGAAAACACAACAAGACTGAAGCACCTCAGATGAAAGTGTGGAGAAGTTCTCAGTGACAGATGCCATCGGATCAGAGCCCGGCCTAGCAAACGGTCACTATTCTCCAGAAATATTTTGCACTGTTGCACAGTCATCTATCTAGAATCTCAGAGTGTTTTATAAATATTAATGTAGAACAAGTTACGTTATGTTAACCTCTTTTACAGAGATGGGAAGTTTGTCATGGAGAATATCAGCGGCTCTTCTGAGTCATAGACAGCTCATGGCACAGGATTAGGAGCAAAATGTCTTAATGTCTGGCTCAATCCTTTAAGCCCAAAATTATTCTGTCCTATTCACTAGTTGCTTTTTGAAATGTCAGCTAGCAGTGAAAACAGCTAAATGGGTGTTTTATGAGGATCACAGAGAAGGAAAATACAGTGTTCAAAGTTTGGGGCAATTGTCTCCTTTCTGTTCTTCGTGCTGGTGCCTGCCACTTTATACCACTAAGATCTCACTACAACTTCTTCATGGTGATACTCAGCTTGCTCACTTTCCCAGGCTACATTTAGAAATATGGATTCATTCCTGGCTTGCTGATGGACAGAAAGGGAGAAGGGTAATACATGGAGGCTCAGATGCTCTTCAGCTGTGCCAGGGAACTTCTAAACCTCATTACAGACAGCTTAAACGCCAGAAAAGTTGGTCTTAAATGGATTTATCTCAACATTGTAACTGATTCAAATCAATATCTCTTCTGAGCTAGCTGCCCCTCTAGAAAGACAGTGGAAAACCATTCAAACAAAGAATGAAGTATGAGTTCACAGATCCTTATGAATTTGGCTCCACCTTCTGTACACAGTGAAAATAAACATGAATTATACTGCATCTTGAATGTCAGTTAAGCTTTTTGGGTTTTTTTGTTTTCTATTTCACTTTCAAAAATCCTGCATAGAGATGGTCTCGTGGTATTTTGTGAGCTTTTATTTCTCTATATTGGGGGTGAGGACTTCCAGTCATTTGGTTCCAAAGGATGGGAGCTTTTTAAAACAAATATGGCTGTTTCGGGCTTTCAAACCATGGAGTCTTTCACACTGTGTGACAGTCTTTACATTTCTTCAGGGTGTTTTGCAATGACTGAATACATTAGAAAAGAAATAAAACAAAGTTTCAGAATATGTATTGCCACCGTCTGCTACTTCGTCTGATGGGTAATCTCACTGAATCCAATAAATCTGCACACAGGAAGTACTACCCAGCAATGTAAATAAAGGCTCTACAGCCAGACTTCAAACTCGAAACCTGCACAAATGAAATAAAACTAGAGTAGGTAACTCCCCCAAATTCCTATCCAGTTGGACACTTTTGCACCTTTATTGATGAAAACCATTTTCTTTATTACCAAACAGAAAATAAGCTGTGCAATAATTGTTGTGCTTTGAATATTTAGAAAAAGTGAGTGGTTTTGACATAAATGCTAATACCTTTTATCCAGGTTCTACAAACAGTAACTGACTTACTGTAGTAGTCTTTGAAATCTTGTAGAGATTGATGAGTTTTCCACATGTGGCTGAACCGAGGGACAGAAAATTTGGCTACTTTGCCCATGTCAGAAGAGCAAAGGAGAAACGGGTGAGCTCCCTTCCCCTCAAGAAATCTCGCCTTTTCCATCCTGTCCTCAGAATATCCTCAGGTTTCATTTCATTTTGAACTTTGAGCTTCTCATTTAAATCATTCAAGAGTTTCATTTGGCATTTGAATGAGGCACTGTGTTTTAGTCAGAGAGTAATATTTTTACCTTTACTTAGGCAATACAATTGGTTATAGTGCATTAAACTGAGCTGCTTCAATACTTAAATAAGCATTGAAGTCTAAGCAAAAGTACTTTTTATCCAGAAGATCAAAATGAACGTTTTATTTATATCGGTCTACGAATTGTTTAGTAATTGGAAATAAGTCCATTTTTTCTACCACTTTCTACAGAGAAACAGAACTAGAATTAATTATTTATGGGCTCTCATTTGTTATTCCATATGTTTGAATAAGATTTGTTAATCCCATTATTCAATTAATTTTTTTTTTTATCACAAGATTAGAGCATGCTTGTGGGCAGCCTTTTCCTGTAGATACAGTCATTTTTAGATTGACTAGTTCGTTCACATTTAGCTGAGTGACTGTGTTCACTCACCTACAGACAGCCTGTGCTGGTCATTTTAAAGTCTTTTCCCCACACGACTGTTACAGAAAGAAAGAGGATCAGATGTTCTCTCACTCTATGTTTTTTTGGGGCTGCAGAAAAGAGAAATTTAATGTCACCTAAGAGAACGGGCCTGAAATACACTATTTCAAAAGATTTCTGAAAGACAGAGGCAAGGTTTGTGAGATGTTCCTGGCTGAAAGGCAGAGGTACGGTCACTGGGTTTCTTGATAGCATCACAGGGGTGTTTGAGGACATGAACATTTCGAGGCTTCCCTCTCATTTTCCCTACACCACTCTGTTGCCATTTGCTGTACAGATGCATAGATGTTGGCCAGAATCATTTGACGAGCATAATTTAGCAGTCTGCAAGATTAACAGTTGTAGACATGAAAGGGTCTACAAAGAACTGAACATCAAGAAATTTTACATAAAAGCAAGTAAAAATTATTAATAGGGTTGACTGCCGGTAAAAACACAAATTGATTAAAAATATACTGCTAATTAAGGGGTTCCCATAAGAACAGCTTTGGGAAAACAACTGGAAAATTAATCTACTGGAATTAGCTGTTTCTGTTATAAGATTTTCCCAGAAAGGGATGTCCCAGTATAATCCAGTAGTCCTTTTCCCAGGCAGTAAAGAACACCAACTTCAGTGGTCGGCTTTGAATTAAAATGTATTTACATTCATTTATTTAATTTCTCAGAAAATTTAAAATTAACTGAACTGAAAAAAAAAAAAAAGAAAAAAGTAGTCGAGTTACACAGTGTATCAGTAATTTAATGACAAGTACAAACAAGGTATAAAGAACATAAAAATCCCTGACTCCACAATTCAGGCTGGGAAGTGCTCATTAGCTGTTGCTAGCACTGTTCAGTAAACGTGAATGGGCATAAGGGAAAACATCACATAAGAGATAACAATATCATTCAGTTATGAAACTTTAATACAAATTACTTTATATCAAAAGTATGCTAAAAGCGTACAAAATAAAGTCAGTTCAATAAAGTGAGAAAACATAGTTGTAATATATTGAGCATTAAACTAAGGGTTAACTTTTACATGTCAGCTTTGAATAATAAAACACAGCAGCTTTACAATGTTCTGACGCCTCGTTCAAAAGAAACAACTTTCAATTACCTGCCCTTAAAACTAACACTGGCGTGTTATCCATAGGCGTAGTTCTTGTGAACTTAGAATCATAGACTTATAGAATCATTTAGATTGGAAAAGACCTTTAAGATCATTGAGTCCAACCTTAAACCTAATACCGCCAAGTCCACCACTAAACCATGTCCCTAAGAACCACGTCTACACATCTTTTAAATACCTCCAGGGATGGTGACTCAACCACTTCCCTGATTACACTTTACGTGATTACAATAGAAACCAAAATGGTTATGAATAATCTCAGACTATACCATATTTACAGAATATTTTCAGCAGATAGGAATGTAAGAATCAATTCAATGTTCTCACAGTCAATCAAGTTTATATCTTGCAAATTATTCTGTCTAAAATCTAAGTAAAAATTTGTAGGCAAAGCCAGTAAGATGTTATCTCCTGTGAAAAAAGGAGATATATGTCCTTATATGAGTAAGTGCTTTTCAAGGGTGATTTAGTGTAAGCATCGAGGATGAGAATGAATACAGAATTTCGGTCCTACTGCAGCTGCGTGGACCTGAGGCACACAAGTCCCGATTTCTGTCCCAGCAGCCTTCCCAAGTGATTACCAACCTCTGGAAAAGTGTGAACTTCTGCAAAGCTCAGTCACTGCCCACCGTGCTCGGCATGCCCAGAACCACCCACGCTGGGCTGCCCACCTCCCGCCTCCCATCCTTCCTCTGGCCAGAAACCCCAAGAAACCAGAGGGACCCCCACCTCCCTCCCTACAAAGGCCCCGTTTTGCCGTGTATTTTCCGGAGCAGCCCAGGACAGGCTGCCACGTGGGGCTTCCAACGCCACACACTTCTTCCCAGCTGAGGCCACGTGATTCTGCTCCTGTCGCTGCTGAGGTTTTTGCTAATTATTTAGTGATCAGAACACTTGCCCCCAAAGCTGTAAACTTCCTTGCAATCCCTGCTGAGACCGTAAGCTTCAAAACGGTATCTTTAGCTTTCCAAGCCACTGCTTTAATTAGCAGGACAGAGGACAACTGAAGGAAAATGGATGCATCTTTTATTCCTGTAGAGAAAGCTGCGTTATTTTGCAAAAAGAATTGAAAAATTCATTAACCTGAGAAACAATTCAATAAAAAAATGTGTGAGAATATTTACAGAACACTAACAGATTTCTGTTTGAACCAGAGCTTGAGCTCCATACCGTGTAGTTAAACCTCCCAATTTTATTCCGGTTTTCTTTGAGCGTGCCCAGAAATTCCAGGAGTGGAATGACATCTCCCCGGGGGGAACCTGAGCTCCCTCCTTCATGCAGAGAATGACAAGCCAAAAAACCTGTGTCTAATGACTGAGAGATGGTATTCTGTTACTGCTACTAGCAGTTTAATGCCACACAGAGAAACAATTCCTCGGGAAGAAACAAGATTCTGACTTCTTTTCACCCCGCCAAGCGCTCCGACCACTAAGGCAGAAAGTGAGGTTTTCAGCGTGCAAGTGTACTTTCCCCCCTTGTTTTCATTAAGTCTCAATTTCAGTGCAGAAGCTCAAACTTTCAGGAAGCAAAGATGAGTTATATAGATATATAAAATCTTTGATACCTATTTATATGTATCTGAGATATGTATATATACACATGTTGACGCTCTATGTCAGGAATTACTTGTATCATCAATACAATACTCGCACCCCAACAATTTGCTGATGTAGTTTTATGATCCTGCGAAAATATTGATCTTTTTCAATTTTGTTTTTTTGGAACATATTAAGAAAAAAAAAAGACATGTGAAACACTAAGTTTGGAAGAGAAAAGTTGACTTCCAATCCCTGTGTTCATACAGGAGAACACGCACATTTTTCAAGCAGTAAGCGAGAATTTGTAAGCAAGAACTGTCTTTCTTCATGTACTGAATTATCAGAAGTTCATTGTCTCCACTCAATGAAGAATAAAAATATTAAATTAATAATACTTCAAAAATGAAATTTGGGGAAATTTGAATCATCAGTGTAGTATATTTTCTTTTATTTTTTTTAAACCTCGCTAACTGCAAGATACATGGTAGAAATCCAAAGACTTTCACAACACACTATGTGCGAAAGCTGCTTTTACATTTTGGGAAACTTCAAATCCAGAATACTGATAACTTGCTTTTCTTAACATCTTTTTCAAAAACACTCTTAAAGACAGGATAAGTATTCATAACGTGCTGTTGCAGAAAGTATATTTGTTTCTGACAATTTCAGATGGGCACAGCATAAGCTGATACCATCTACGTGAGCCTGAGAACTCCTTTTACCACCCATTGCACTTCAGTTTATGGCAATTGTGAGCGATTACTACATTTCAGATGAACTTCTTTAGTCCCCGTTTATACTTCTCTGGGTAAATTCCTTTTCTGAAACCTGAAAGCAGTCGCAGGTACGAAGCCAGTTAAGCCGATAGCTGCAGAAGAAACTGCCAAAAATGTTTACTGAGAAAGGAAAATCATGCTGATTAGCCAAATGAGCCAGAAAATGAGGGCTAATCTTAGGTACAGGAAAGGGAAACACACGCTATAAACTGCAAGTAAGATGCTAAAACCAAAGTAAATCTCTTTGGGTTACTTCATGAAACCTCTGCATAAAGCACAGATCATTTTATGAATTCATGTAGAGTCAAGTGATACCGATGCACCTGCACAGTTTTTTCTCTTTCCATGGCACATAAATAGAACTTTGTTACTTATTCAACTTTTGTTCCCTGCCCTCAATACCATTTGATTTCAAGTAGGAATTCTACATCAAGAACAAATAGGGTCTCTACCAGCCTTTGAAATGGAAATGTAGAAGTCTCAGTGTGAAATTGTAAAAGTCCTTGATGTGCAATCTGCTTGACCTGCAGACTACTCTGAAGAGTGCTGGCCTATGTGTTGGCAGCCCTGGTGTTATATACCATCACAAACCAGCTCACTTCTACCACTGGTCTCTGCTGTAACAGCTCCACATGAGATTTTAAAAAATTGTTTTGCTCTGGTGGTGGATATGTGTAGATTTAACGTCAGACAGGCAACTGGGAATTGAGTTTATATTGCATGTAAGTATTCTGAATATTCATGAAATCTGGGGAAACGTATTTAAGGCAATACTATACACTTAAAAATGTGTGAAAGTTCTTTTGGCTGCCTTGCAAACTCCCCAGCGCAGGACTGGTAGGCAAAAGCATATTGCTTCTTTTATTCTATAAATTGCCCTGAGGAAGGTTTATTCTCATACACCTACAATTGACTGCCAGTGATTTCAATTTAGGGGTGAAAACAAAAGCCATGAAAGAATGAACAAAAAATATAGCATCATTGGCTGACTTATTTTTTGAAGATAGTAAAAAATATTCAGCAAAGCAGGATAACAATGAGCTTTGTGGATCAAAGACATAAAAGGATGCCAACACTGCAGTGCTAATCAAATGTGGCCACACTGATGATCACGACAAAACCAACCTATTCAAATTCCTGGTTTAGCTTAGAAAGATGCTTTCCTTACACAGACTCTACAGACTGAGGCATCAAGCAGCTTCACGCTTTCAGGACCAGCATGATTCTACTCAGTCACAGCAGGAAGCAATTAAGGGACTTCTCAGAAAATTAGGTGCCTCCAGACATGGCAATTGCTGACTTGGAGCTTCCAGGCTATTACAGCAGTACAGAAAGACCTAAAACATAATTCCGCACCAGAAACATTGTGTGTCTTTAAGCCAAAATCTTTATCTTAATTCTAAATGTTATGCTGAAATGTAATCTTTCTTTATGTCACTGTTAATTACCAGTTTTACTATGAGCTCACATTTCTATGCAGCTCTGCAAACTAAGGTTGCAGATAGATATTAGACACAATTTTCCGATTGTGCCAAGAAGAATAACTGCTACTGGGCAAAATGCCCGACGGGTTGTCTAACATCCCAATCCTAACCAGGGTTTTTAAGTTTTGGTGGCTAGGAAAAAGTGTCATCTGCAAACACAGCAAATTAACCTGGAAGACACTGAAGGAGACACATATGAATTTCCATATTGTCCTTATTCAGATTTGCACCACAGCTAAATATAGAAGCAGCTCTATATTCAGAAAAGAAAATAATATACAAAAGCACAATAAAATGTTAACAAAAATAGATCCATTTCATTTAAAAAAATATTGGTGGCTCTATTATTACTTTAAATAATTTGAAGATTACCGAAAAACAATTTTGCTTTTATTCGAGACCGAGGTACATGGAGAGAAGCTTGGACAGGAGGCGGAGGTTTGGCAAGGTGGGGGACCCGGGGGCGAGCGGGAGGTGCCACGCTTCAGCCGGGTCCCGCTAGGGGGGGGTGTGACATAAAGGAGACCCTCCGGCAGCGCCGCGCCGGTGCCTGCGCTGCTGCCAAGAGGAGCTCGGCTCAGCCCTGGGGGTAGGGGCTCGGATTTGGGGGGGACGAAGGACACCTCGGAGCGGAGGAAGGGTGCCGGCCGGTGGCAGCGGTGCCCGCGGCGGGGCAGCCGCTGTGAATCCCCTCTCAGGGAACCCGTTTCCTATGTGAAAGGCACTCCATCGCCTCTTTCTCGCACTGGTTCCTTATACCTCCCTTGTGTATACACGCCCAAACACAACGGAACACTTTCATAATGTCTACTAAAAACTATATGTATTTTTTGTGGTTCTAAACCCCTCCCCCCCGGGGAAAAAAAAAAAAAAAAAAAAAGAGGTCACGAATGCAAGAATTAACTATAGATGTTAAAAAATGTCACTTGGACACCAAGAGTTTTGGTTTGTCGTGGCCATTCTTCTCTTATTTCAGGAATGAATAACTCAGAATTTGAAACTAGTGAGTTTTGAAGGGCTTCCACCTGAAACAGTAATGATTCTTGAAATGTATTTCAAGGTCTTTTATGTCATGGTCTGTAATATATACTTGCCATAACATTTTCAGGCTTTGACAAACTGATCAACAATTTCGGTTTGGTTTTAGTTTTCTGGTGAAAGCCAAGATAAGTTGCAGGAAGGCTTGCTTCGCTATCTGTCAGCAAATATCTGTCTATCTTCACATCTGCAAAACCAATCAGCTTTCACCAAAGGCAAGTACATCCCAGCAGGTCAGTCCTTACTTCTCCTCTTGTACCAGGATTGTTCCATTACATATGAAATACAAAATGTACATAGTGTAGTGGTTTGGCTGGTGCCCCAGAGTTTTCAAGGTCTATTAGTACAACTAATTAATTGCCATTAATTGTCTTCCGGGTTCTTTACTATCATTCGTATTAGGCTATTAAAATGGTCTGGCTCTTCTGGGAGCAATATGTTGTATCCTTTTGTCAATAAGCCTACAACACAGGCATTTTTCATTAAAGGTGTCAGTCAGCTATATATGAAGTGAGCAATTATTTATATTTTATTTGATCAATTCCTTCTGGGCAATGTGACAGAGCAATTGTTTTAACAACTATTTGAATTGCAGAGAATGTATGTCAAGCCTTAATGTTTTCATCTGGAGCTTGTGTTCATCTGCAGTAAAACCGGGTACTTAGATCACTTGAGATCTAATTGTCTCTACAAGCATTGAAATTACTTTGCAATAAGTTAATAGAAAAAGTATCAAGTAATAATGATACCTAAGGACATGCCGCCACTTGATGTCACTTCCAGAAAAGGCACTGTATGTGTTTGGGACATAAAAAAAATAAAATACTGTGTAAGGTAAATAACCATAGGGAACATGTGGAGTCACTGGCAGATGCAAGCAGCAGGAATTTAAACCCTTTCTTATTACCATTTTGTAGTATAATCAAATCACAGGCATACCTCCACTTCTACTGTAGATACAAGTTAATGTTAAGGGAAACAAATTAGCAAAACGTCAAGAATATTACCGTTTCCATCAGTCTTAAGTTGTTGTAGCAGTCATGCAACGTTGCCTGCAATAGCCATAGTAAATAGTATATCTAACGAATTTGGACATTTTCCATCTTTACATGATATGTCCAGGCACAGTTTGATAATTACAAATGTGCTCATTGTTCAAAAGTATACATTTAAATGTTTACGTTAATATATTTCAGGAATGCCTCAGGAATGCTCCTGATACTCATCATTCCTACCCTTGTTTCCAACATGAGTTATTTGTAGGCTGTGTTGCTATTTTTTCTATTGCCTGATTGATTTCATCTTAAACCCACAAGGGACCTTCCAGAAGATCATGGGTACTCCTCCAGTTCACCCCTAATAAAATGACATGTACAAACCCACGTTCATTCGATTCTAATATTTGATTTTCAGCAAAAGTCCCTGATAATAAGGTTTATTATGACTGTCCTTAAGAAAATGTAGAATACAGTGGGTGTGTTGCAGTAAAATCTTGAGTTATTTGGCTCAGTACAAAGTTATAAGGGTACAAAAGGTACCTATATATATATATAAGGGTACCTATTAGTACAGTACTTATGAAATCAAAATAATCTAGTCTCCTCTCTTGGCCATAAGCTTTATGACTCCATTCATGATAATGATGCAGGCATGAATTTTAATTAAAAAACACAGTTTCACAGAATTTGTCCTGCAGAAGGTTTTTGTGTCCACGACAAATCTTCTGATGCTGGCTGCATCTAAATTACATACCGACAAATCAAGATAGTATGCCAGTGTAATTTAGACTCCAAGCCTGTAATACAATTTGAAATGAAGGATAATGGCAAAGTTTGGGGTTTTTCTGTTTTCCTGATTATTTGGTTTTCTGCACAGAAGGTGAGAAAATATGAGAATTGAAAATAGAAGGCAGACTACTAAAGATGCTCTTGAACGAAGGAAAATTTTTTGCAGCTACCTGGGAATTGAAACTAAAAGTTCATTGCTTTTGTTCTCAGTCTTTGTATGGCCTGAGTTGTTTGTAACTAACTTGGACAAAAGCCCTTGAAAGACAGCAATTCTGAAATGGCAAAACCATAGATGAGAGGACCTAAAGAAAGCTTTTTCCAGCTTTAAACCTTCTGATTTTCTATTTCAACAATTGAAGTCTACTCCTTCATTGTAGTGGGGAGAGGTGAAATATAGTCATAGGAAAATCAGAGATGTCTACTTCTTATGTCCTCTTTGAAGGCTGTGGAGATTAATCTCCATGCAGTGAACAGTATAAAGAGATATTGCCGAAGTCATGGGTGATTTTTAAACATCAAATCAAAGAAGATGAAACAATCTGGAAAAGAAATGTACCACATGAAGATGAAAACCTCTTATTGAAAGCCGCGCACTGCATGATGGATGTGCACAAAGTTATTCAAAGCACACTTTGCCATGGCAATTTCTAGTAAGCTATTATCTCTTTAGAAAAGATGCTGTGATATTTTAGAATTTCCAGCAGCTGGAAAGACCTGTCAACACAGAATTGCACTTAATAGTGGTGCATCCTACAGGAGTGTGAGAGATTTTCATGGAAGAAAATGCACATAGGTCTCTATGAAATATTAATGATATAAACCAGACGGTGATACGATTAATGCTTCAATATGGATTGTACCTCTGTAAATGTAATCTGATTTGTTCTTGAAACAACCATATTTGTTCCATTGTGATCATCACACTGACTTAGATTTTCCATTTCCCTTTTTGGTTTACCTTTTTGTGTTAGTTTGTTTGTTTGCCTTTTTACTTTATTTTCTATTTGGTTTCATAATGAGCAGTGTTCCCTGCTCAGTATTAAGAACTTTGCTCCGTTAACATAGTTCTCAAAATCAGATTGAGTATCCAAACAACTTGGACTTTGAATCATCACTCAGAGGGGAGCAATTAATGGATAATGTAGGAAACAGGAATTATCTCAGCTGTAAGGACTTACTTTGAAAGATAATTCCTAAAAGTATCTCATTAATGTAAGGGTTAGCAGTTGGGTATAATCAGTAAGAAGTGTAGCTCCATTATGAATTTTATGCAAAGTCATGAAGTGTGTATATGTGGTGCTGTGCCATTAATGGCATGGGTAGACATTACTCTCGCTTATTTGGTTGCCTTTTCTCCTCAGCTTTTTGGAAACTATTCTCTTTTTGTCATGTAGGGTTATATTCTACACATGCCACCGCTGGCAACGTATGGAAGGAAGACATAGCTATGGAAGTGGTTGGATTAAATAAGAGATTCAACTTTTTTTGGCATAAAATTTCTGTTGCACCAATTGTATCTACTGTATCTGGGACAGATAGCCTGCCTTAAAGCTCACAACTGGAAAAATCAGAATAATTAGTATCTGGTAAGCCGGTGCAAACTTTAATCTGGAGGTGAAAGGAGAACAAGAAAACTATTTGGTGATTGTGATAACTAAACAGGAAAGGATATTCAAGTCTGTAGAGACCCTATCAGTCTCAATGCCTTCTCCTAGAGCTGAAGGTCCACCAGTCTTTCAGTTATGCCCTGATCTAATTTCTCCAGTAGATTAGCCTTTCCCATGCTCCAGATTGTTACCCAATAATTGCTTCCAAGACTGTGTTTTTTTGCACTAATGTGATTTTCCAGATGATCAACAGGGTCGTATCTTACTCCCATAATCTTAGTACCAATAGTTTAAAATGAAAACTTTTTCACTTGCTGAGAGTAATTAAACACAAATAGAGGCATACAAATTCCTCTCAGATGGTTTTCAAAATAACTCGGCTATTGAAGGATTAACCTTCAATTTCTGTTCCTTAGTGTTCTTTCCTCCAAAGCATAATTTACCAAAAGGTAAGACTGTTGAATTTTGTTTCTACCTTGAATTGGGGTATGAGAAAACAGCTGGTTTACACGTGTGCTTCATTTTGGAGTTTAATTACTAAAATTCTCAAGATTGCTATATATTTGAATTTGCTGAATAATTAAATAATGCTGCAGGGTAATGCAGTTGTTCATGGTCTGCCCATTTAAAAATGTCATGGCAATTTTATCAACATTTTTAATAGAAATTCATATTGAGACCCAAGTAGCCAGCTATTAATCTGAACAATTTCTGTCATACTGAGGCAAGAATATTGATGGCTGTGTATTTGTCAGAATGCAGAACAAAATAATATGAAACCATTTTGATAAAAGGCAGGTTCCCCTTCAGCAGGATTTTAGTTGAAGTTTACTTCCATTATTTATCGGAATCATTTAATAATCTGTTGCAGTCCAATTAAGAAGACAGATTGGATTGAACCCATATTTGGAAGAACAGGGCATATCGCTCTCTCCCGCTGTCAAAATTCTGTTTAATTAGCACTGAAATTTGCAGAACCTACCTTTCCACCTAAATTACTTGTAGCCAGCTAAAACGCAATATGTTTCCACACCTGTAAAACGTTCAACACAATCAGGCAAGAGCAACTCGTGCCTTAGCTCAGAGATTTGAGATTCTCCTACACACCTGGCTGAACGCACTCACACATAAAATCTTCACCAGTAGCAAAGAAGGGGATGACAGACCTGGCGATACATTCAGATTTGTTCCAAGGCAACGGAGCTATTCAATAATTAAGGTGAGTTGAATCCGTTACTATCTTGTTCTGAAAGCAAGTCTGTTATTTTAACGTTCAGTGTGCTCAGTCGAGCCGGGCGGTGGGGTGTGTGTGTATACGTAAGAAAAAGCAAGAGGAAGAATCGCTAACGACGGAAGCATGAAGGCCCATATGTTCCCAACAGCTGCACAAGCTGGAAAATTGTCAGAAGCTGGGCAATATCAGTCTAACGATGTCACCTGCCTGAGCGTGCAGGGTGCGTGGTTTTAATGTCACACTCAAATTGCTGCATATGCTGCTGTCTCAATGATAGCTGTGGGGACATAGCCTACTCCGCGAGTACCCTTCGTCTTCTAGGTGATTTCAGTGAAATGAATAGCATCTTTCTGCCCAGGAACTCCGATGGAGTTTCAGTGGGGTGACTTCCAGGACAAAAGACTGCTCTGCTGAGAACGGTTGGCAGACTTGGAGAATGAATCAGGAGCAAAAAAAGGTGAGAAAAACTGAGGGATAAGATAATCTTTCTCTACAGATAATAGTTTCTTTGTCTTTTTGATAACTTGCCACCATCAGCAATTAGAAATTCTATCTGGGCACTAGGAATTTTAGTAAGGGGGAGCTGCATTGAAGCAGTTTGCCACCCAAGCGCTATGATATCACATCGGAGACACCTGTCTCCTTTTCTGATCTGCCTCGCCGCCACTAACTCTGCCTGTTGACTCTACCTCTCCTGGGATGGCAGTTGCAGGTCATGGGTTTATTCTTATGGAATACCCCTTGTGGACCACCCATGACACAGCTCAGCGACCTCAGAGGAAGCAGTATGGTGCCCAGTTTTCAAGCACCAGTACAACGTGGAACAAAATTAGTTCCTAATTTTTGCTATAACATTATAAAATTGTTCCCATTGATAGATCCTAAAGCTCTAGCCCAGGTTTGTCCTTGAGAGGATTGAACTAAGTTCTGTGTTTCCACTATGAAACTCCCACCATTTTGATGTGCATTGAACCAGAGCTCTTCCTAGAGCTGGGTAAAGAGTTCTTCAAGGTGAGTTGAACTGTGTGGCTTTGAAATATGTTTTTGTATTAGGAACCTGACAAGTATCACATTTCTACCTTGTGCATTCATTCTTTGAAATATAACTACAGTCAGATTCTAATATGCCAAACACCCATGCCTCTTTTTCCTGTCATCTGTGACAGAGTATTTTCTTGATATAGAAAACTAGCTGTCTTTTTTTTTTTTTTTTGGCTTCCCTGTAAAACAAAAACTATGGGTTCTAATTTGAGTGATAACATCACTTCAAAATGATGAATTGTCACTTTACCTGGGAAAATCCAAAATTGCTAAGAATAACAGGCTCTGATAGAGATGTAACTTGGAGGAAAAACTTCTGCGACAGCAGGTCTTTTTCTGTGCTAGAAAGTACATTAAATAAGACACTGCTAAAGCTAAATTGATCCATCAGAAATCATAAGCCCTTGTATTTTATTTAAAACATAAACAAAAGGATTGTCTTTAATTTTCACATGTTTAACTTCTGTGTTCACAGTTCTGATCCCACACTGTAACTCATTTCCACATGAAGTGCCTTAAAGTTAAGGGGGATGAGTGTATTAGTGAAAAGCAAATAGACTGAACACGTTAGACTTAATTGACAGGTACTGCTTCGTACACAGGATGTAGGAGCCTAAACGGGAATTAAGTAGATGTTAAGGATGAAATCGAGTTGCATGAATTGCACGTGGTGAAACTGCCTATATTTACAGGTGGCTGGGGCCATCTGGTGCACGTGGGATATCCATGGGACTGGGAGAAAATCATAGAAATATTGGAGATACTCAGCTCTCTGGCAAGACTTGCCTTTAAGTTCACCTTAAGTTAGTTCCTCTTAAACCCACCTTCAATTTAAGCTTACCTGAAAGAAACACAGAAGACTTGATTCAGTGGACTAACCCAGGCATCTAGTGCCATTTCAGATGCCCTAGGACATTTTAGACACGCACATGTGTCTGGCAGATGTGGCACAGGACAAACAGGATGCCTAAGCTGTTCTGGAGCAGCTGGATACCACACACTGTGCCCGAGGACATCTCAAACGACACCAAATGCCATTTTTAGACAACTGAATTTGCTGCTTTCTGCCCCCAAAAAGCTTTCAGAACCATTACCCACAATAATGTATTGCAATAGAGCAAATGAAAGCCACACTTAACTAAGGAATTTTCATGTGAATTGCTCCAGAATAAAAACTGGATTTTGTTAACAGATGGATTATTTTCCTGTAGTTATCTTAACATTGTTCCAAAGCATGTTCGGTACATCTGCAGGGTACTTTACAGTCCTCATTGCCAATGACAACTCACAAATACCAAGCGAGATGGTTTTGCATCACCCCATTCTGCACAGCAGTGTGTTTCACATAGCCAACAGATTAACACTTGCCCATACACCACCACTAAGAGCCCAGGTAGGGCTGGAAACAATTTTCTGAGATTCCTGTGAGTCCACTAAACAGAATCTTTTTGTTAATTGTTATTGTACTTTCATTCTCAGCACTGACGAAGTGGAAACTAATGACCCAGACGTAAACAGAGCTGAAGCAAAGGCTAGTGGTTGCCGCAAGAGCCTCTCAGCACTTGCACACTTGAGTCGCAGGCAGTCTGTCAGGGGAAAGAGCTAAGCAGTTACATACCAAAAGAGGTCTAGCAGAAAAGCTATGTCACATGAAGGCTATGAATCCATGTCTTAACATGGACTACACCCTAAGTAATTCGGTTTGTGTTTTCTATTGGCTCCTGGTTATGTGATTCATACTCATGGAGATTTTGAAAGTTTATTTCAGTCACATTCTCCCATCAGTTACAATATTATAAATGTAGGATGACTCCCAATGGACTAATTTACTAGTGTAAAATAAGCAAAACCAATGGAAGAAAGTAAATAATTTTAGATTGCGTACATGCCTTCTACCCATTTACCAGTGTGCCACTAAATCCCTTCTGAATCTGTTTTGTTTATTCTTCTAGTTAGTAGCTTCTCAATTAAAGAATGCAATTTTACTTTGTTTGTTATTCTAAAACCCCTAGAATCGTCTAAAAGAACTGATTTCGATATTTCATCAACTAGCTGGTTTATACTCCACTTCCACCAAGCAGTTTTTATTAAGGTAAATATTTAAACAAATTAAGGATTCTGCCTTTATCAGCATTTAGATTTACAGTTCTACATACCTTCAGATTTGCCCAGCAGGATACTTAATAGTAATCCCAGAACGATGCAAATCAGTGAGTTTACAGGGTTAAAGCAGGTAAATTAAAGAACATTGAATGTTGAGAAACTCATGGCAAAATATTAAACTGAAAAATCTCAGTAGTGGCAGTGTGACACTTCTGAAGAGAGGTGCTAAGTGTATGTGCATCGGATCTGCATGGCCAGGTTTTGGTAGCGTGGGGGTGGCTACGGGGGTGGCTTCTGTGAGAAGCTGCTAGAAGCTTCCCCCATGTCAGACAGAACTGATGCCAGCCGGCCCCAAGACGGACCTGCTGCTGGCCAAGGCCAAGTGCATCAGCAATAGTGGTAGCACCTCTGGGATAACAGTTGAGAAGGGGAAAAAAACCTGTGCAACAGCAGTCAGAGGAGTGAGAATATATGAGAGAAACAACTCTGCAGACACCAAGGGCAGTGAAGAAGGAAGGGGAGGAGGTGCTCCAGGCACCGGAGCAGAGATTCCCCTGCAGCCCATGGGGAAGACCACGGTGAGGCAGGCTGTCCCCCTGCAGCCCATGGAGGTCCACGGTGGAGCAGATATCTACCTGCAGCCCAGGGAGAACCCCACACTGGAGCAGGTAGATGCCTGAAGGACGCAGTGATCCCATGGGAAACACACACTGGAGCAGGCTCTTGGCAGGACCTGTGGTCCCATGGAGAGAGGAGCCCAGGCTGGAGCAGGTTTGCTGGCAGGAATTGTCACCCCCCGGGGGACCCACGCTGGAGCAGTCTGTTCCTGAAGGACTGCACACCATGGAAAGGACCCACGTTGGCACAGTTCGTGAAGAATTGCAGCCCATGCGAAGGACTCATGATGGAGAAGTTCATGGAGGACTGTCTCACATGGGAGGGACCCCGCACTGGAGCAGGGGAAGAGTGTGATGAGTCCTCCCCCTGAGGAGGACAGAGGCAGAAACAATGTGTGATGAACTGATCACAACCCCCATTCCCGTCCCCCTGCGCTGCTTGGGGGGAGCAGGTAGGGAATTTGGGAGTGAAGTTGAGACTGGGAAGAAGGGAGGGGTGGGGGAAAGATGTTTCGAGATTTGGTTTTATTTCTTATTACCCTCTTCTGATTTGATTGGTAATAAATAAAACTAATTTCCCCAAGTCGAGTCTGTTTTGCCCATGATGGTAATTGCTGAGTGGTCTCCCTGTCCTTATCTCGACCCACGAGCCTTTCGTTATATTTTCTCTCCCCTGTCCAGCTGAGGAGGGGAGTGATAGAGCGGCTTTGGTGAACACCTGGTGTCCAGCCAGGGTCAACCCACCACAGCATGCAAACATTTAAAGGGTAAAACATCTGCTATGGAGAAAGCTGTTTGATAGCAGCGCCAAGCTGAAAAGCACAGGACAAAGTCTGTAAGAGTATGGGGATAAAGGATTCCTCGCAGAACAGAGCCAGCTATGGAAAAGAAAAAAAAAAAAAACCAAACCAGAAGAGAGTATAATCTGTCTTTCTTTAGGAAAGACAGCTAAACGTTAAACGGAAGAGACTCTCTGCTCCATCTAAGAACTACACTGCTTCGTACTGAGAAACATTAATTCCGCCCCCCAACCTGAATTGCAGGAATCTGAAACAAAACAAAACAAAACAAAACAAAACAAATCAGTAAACCAAATTATTAGAATCTCTAAAATTATAAATCACACAGCCCAAGCAAAGACTTACACTGAAAAAGAAAAATGCCAAAGAAAAGAAAATGCCAGGGACTCTGAATTCCTTCAGGAACTTCTTTGTTTTTACTGTTTAGCATGAAAGACGATCAGATACTATGATAATGAATTGCAGTATAAAACTATATTGGGAGTTGTTTTCAAGATAGGAGCAGTGAGACTGGCTAAACAAAATGTAAATCTGATTATCTGAACTCCCCCAAAGGTTGTTGTTTCTGCCACATCAAAAAGAAAACAAAACAAGACAGGCATGCACTAGAAAAACCTCCTGGAATATCTGGTAGGGGAAAAATCCTTCACAGATATGAGGACAGAGGATATGACCTTAAGGGCCAACTTTCAAAGGGCTTTCAGCTTTGGCTGTAAATTGAGTATGCTGCCTGCAGGCACAAACAGGATCTATGCTTGCAGATAAGCTTTTGCGATGTTCTCAGATCACTGCTGGGTCAGTCACTTACTTGCATGCAGTAGATCTGCAAAAGGCCATTAAGGGCTCTCGTAAAGTGGGTATGACAGGTCATTTCCTTCTCTAATTCAAGTGTTTCTGTGACAGCATACAGTAATCTATGAACAGTTTATGGCATTAACGTATTCAGGAACGTTCCATGCTCTACATCCAGCAAGACAGTTTCCATCAATGAATGCAGATGTCACAAAGCAATGAGTTTACTCATTGTTCACAGCAAGTTTACAGCTTTGCACTAGCAGGAAAATTATACCATTATTTATTTATAATTCTAACTTTAATTTCATTGTGGCCCCGTCTTCAACTTACCTCTTTCTTTGTAGCTGCCCCAAAACTTTTCCTCTTTTTCTCCTGGTCTTTCATGCTGGTCTTTCTCTTTCTTTCTGCCCTTCTACTCCAGCCAGAAGAATTTGTTCTGAGTCTGCAAGAGGTTGCAGGTTTTACTGTGCTTTCTGGCATTCCTAAACCGTGGCTTTATTTTCAAAAGTAGTTAAACTGGAAGAATGAAAACTCTTTATTTAGCTTCCTTAAATAGAAATTTCAACTTTCAATTTCCTGCTGTTCCGGACAAGCACCACGGGATATACTGGCACACTCATAGAACAGAACAGATGCCATTAGTTGGAAAGGAAGAGTGTACAAACAGTAGTTGGAGTATTTTCTTCACAAAGCATGTTTTTTTTCTTGTGATGCTGCAATGGATCTTTTAATTAGTTAGTTTTGGGAGGCTTCTGTCATCACCTAGAATTAATGCAAGTAGGTAGCCTGAGATTTTCAGCAGTGGGTGGCAGCGATGTGTGCAGAGTAGACGTTCAGGGAGCTGCAGGGCATGAATACACAGTGCTTCCTAAAAAGCAGGCCCCACCAAAGTTTCCTGAAAATACTTAAGCACCCCAAAAATTATCATTTTTGAAAATCCTCGTCTTAGAATTTTATTGTCCTCACACTGTGTCACTCTAAAGGAGCACTCGGAGGGAGCTCTGAAGGACCATCCCCTTTCTCCTGCTAGTGGAAACTTCTCCCATACACGGCCTCGCTGAAATTAGTCAAGTCACTTATAAGGTGATCAAAATGAACAGGAGAACCACAGTGTGGCTTGTTGCATTAAAGAAGCCACCACTATCAGTTTAAATAAGCAATTTCAGACGGTGTTTTATTTCAAACCCCTGGTTTCCTCCAGCAACCACTGCAAATTCCACTTGGCAGAAATCACCTCGCCATTCAAGCACGAGCCCAACCTCCCTGCCTTTCATTTGTCCTCGATGCAACCACCGCTGCCCTGTCACTCAGGCCATAGATTCTGCTTTCTTTGTATGCAGTCTTGCCATTAAAATGTATTGAGCAATCACAGTGTAGCCATAATGCATTTTTTGTCTTCCTTGCCCTCCAAAGACATTTGGAGGTGCAGTGAGTAGGGCTGGCTGTTCACTAAGGGTTACAGTTGCACTCAACAATGCCAAAACCTCAGAATTAAGAGGAAATCTTAGTTAGAAGCAACATGCAAAAATGAGGTAAGCTTAGAAAAGACCATCAAGAAGCTCTGCTGGAGAAGACCAACCTGTAACTACACTATCTGTATAGCTTTTTTTAATTAGCAAAGTATCTTCTCACGTTTCATTTTATTATACATAACATATCTGTAATATGCTAGTAGTTTTTAAAGGTGAACACACAGCCTCATCAATTTTTCATGCTTCCCATTTTTTTATATCATTCCAATGGAAGTTGTACTATGGGACAGAAAAGCAATCTTGGCAGACAGAGGAGAGGATGCTGTGACTTTTTACTAAATAGACTACACAGACACAGCACACACAGCAAGGTGTACAGCCTGTGTTTAACACACAGCAGTATGCAGCACCCACCGTCCTCCTTGGTGGGAATAGGGGGAGTTTTATGGCCATCTCACATGCTTAGTTCCTCTGATCTGGCAGAGGTTCGGCAGAGGTTCGTAGAGCTCACTGCATCCTGTACAGCTGCCTGCTTGTTTTCTTCAATGGACCATGGTTTTCTATTTTTCATACCAGTCAGGTGCAACCCAAATGTTTCATGGCAGGGGAGGTTATATTGTCATACATTAATGGTGAAAGCATTATTTCTGATATACGTAATGGAAAACTAAAAGGTCTGCAGTACGCTTGCATAGTGTCTGATGAGGAGTATGGGGCAGTATGGTGCTGTGATGAAGGAAAAGCCTAAAGCAATGAAAACACCTATTTCTTCGTAAGTACTGCTGCCACCATCACGTCATTACGCCACTAGATAGAGCAGCTGCTGTTGCTCTCGCTGGTAATCTCCTACTCAGTACATGCATAGTCAGCGTGGGTCTAATGACTGCTGTTTGTGCCCAGATCAGCAGCCACAGGCACTGGCATCAGTATGGATGACTGTTCGATGTTTGCTGTACTGTGCGCATCGTTAGGCAAAGCTCATCACTACCAAGGGAGAAACCCTCCAGGCCTGCCGGGTGGGCAGGGATCCTGTCCCAGATTCCTGGGACCAGCTTTCCATGGCAGGCACCCTGTGTCTAGAGAACACAGTCAGGATTTAGATCGTGAATGGCTTCATTTCTGTGAATAACCTTCTTTATCCTTTGGTAAGATAATAAAGTTTAGCAGCTTAAGATAGACTTACATTGCTGACGCTTTAGGTTTTTCCCCACAAAAAAAAAAGAAAAGAAAAGCAAGGAAAGGAAGCCGCTGCGCTCAGAGCTGTCAGCTGTACCGAAATGCAGCTCAGCTATCACTGCAGCACCATCTCCCCAGGCCCATCAGACTTGCTAAGTGCTATCTGCAGGTCTGCTCAGGAGCACTGAGAGTGGAAGCTTTTATTACTGTCAGGTCCCACTGAAAATAACTATAAAACATTTTGTAGCCCAGAAAAAAATGTAGGAATATGAATGAAATTAACTCTGTCTTGTCTAGTAATTATTTAGTAACCTTTAAGAATAAGAATTTCTCTCGGTATTCTCCTTCACTGTCCCCACAAAACCTTAATCAAATATTAATTAGTTAAATAACTGGTTTAGATTTACTGCTTTGTCCTGAAGGTCTAGGCAAATTCAGGCTTTGCTAGTTTTTGGGTCGTGTCCCCCCCCCCTACTTTGTACAGCCTGATTCAGTTCACACAGGGACAATAATACCATCAACCCTATCTTGAAAATATATTAAATAACTGTTAATTCGCCACACAGTAAGTTGTATTTTCATGTAAAACTAGTTTCATTTTTCTTACTGTTAATAAAGCCATTTAAAGCATCCTTCAGTAAGATACTGAAAACGGGTCTATAGAATGACTCTTCCTATAACACAAGTTATCTGTTGTCATGCTCGTGGAGAAGGAAAAACAATGCAGTGAAGCAAAATGCCTATTCAGGAGGAGTACACCCATAATTCAACAAGCAGAGTATCACCTTCACAAAGCACCCCCATCGGTCATTCTTTAGATGACTGTAAAGAATTAATAAACCTGTTTTTTTTCAGTGCAGCTTCAGCTTTTTAAGAAACAGTTACAGTCAGCGAGGCACCTTGCCACTATGCTGCAACCCTCTTGCTGCTCGGTGCCTGCAGACACATCCGTCTGGCTGATTTCATGCTTCTCTCTTCTCCCTCACTTCAGCAGACCACCAGACCGCAACCACAGGCACAGTGGGGAAATGTTCTTGTGATGTGGTTTCTGAAAGTTGGCTCAGTTTTTCTTCGCTTGGCAAAGGCTTATTCATTTCCATGCTCTGAGCCAATCCTGTTCCCAGTCAACGATAGCTGTGTGAATGCATTTGAGTGCTGAATTTGGCTTTTTGTGCTCAGCTGGTTTCACAATGACTTTTTCTGACTCAGCGCTCATTCTGGCAAATAAATTCAATTTTTAGTAAGTAGAGTTGCCACTTAGCAAGTCTTTTTATTAGTAAGTAAATCTATTCCTACTTCACTTTGACTTCGTTTTCTTTTTTTCTTAAATTAAAAATCAAACCCTCATTTCTAAGAGCTGTTTAGAGTCTGTACTAGATTAAATTTTCAGGTGTAAATAACATATTGTTCATCCGCAATAGATCTGATGCCTCCTGATGCCTGCCCGATGCCTCCTGTAGGTAGTTTAGAAGTTACTTATACGATAAGAACAGGCTTTCAAAAGCAAAAACCAAGCCTCATTTCTAACCACACCCTTTCCAGAATGCAGACATTAACAGTTGTACAAAGGCTACACCATAAAAATACTTGGGAGGTCCCTGGTCCAGCCCTGCCGCAGCAGCCTTAGCACTGAGGTCAGACTGGGCTGCTCCGCTGATGTTAAACAGAATGGGTCCCAAGGCAGATCCCCGTGGTACTCCACTGTCACCAGCCTCCAGGTAAACACGGTTCATTAATCACTGTCCTTTGAGACCATCCAACCGCTTTGTAACCAACTAGCTGTCCATCCATTCTGTAACGTCCCAACTTAGTTACAAGAACATTGCAGGAGACATTGTTGGAAGCCTTGCTAAAGTAAATGTCATCCACTGCCCTCCCTGGTCCTCAAAACTAGTTATTTTAACATAGATGTCAATCAGGTTGGTCAGGCATCATTATTCCCTGGAAAATCCATGCTGGCTGTTGCCAATCACTTCCTTCTTCATGTGCCCAGAAATGTCTTTCAAGAGGACTTGCTCCACGGTTTTCCCAGGGATTGGAGTGTGCTGGAGACTACTCTGTTGGTAGAAATTGTCCTAACTTCCATGTAAAATAAATTGTATCACATTTCCTTCTATGCTACTAGACAGATTTGAAATCTTCAGAGTGGATACAACATTTGGTTAGTCACTCAACTTCATTTCAAGTTGGTGTCCTCAGGAATCATTAAATTCCACTTCTTTCATGAGATCTTTTGTCCATGGTTTGACAGTGGAATTTAAGGCTTAGGCAATAAAATCGCACCAAAGCTGCTGAAATCTGTGAATATAGCTGAGGGAAGCTTTTTTTTTTCCTTCAGAAGACAAGTGGTGACCGTAATTTATTATCAAATCAATGCCTTTAGTTTCATTTATTAGAATTGTACATTTATTATATATATTAGAATTGCAAATTTATTTGCATATTTTTAGCTGTCTATATTAAACAAACCTGAGCTATCGTTTCAACTGTTAAACATGAAAAAGTTAGGAAATACTACCTTTAACATTGCTTTGTGTATTAAACTTGTGTTTGGGTTATATGCCCAATCCTAGTATACATGAGCGCCTACCGAGATGTTCGAAAGCTGGTTTTGCAGGAAAAGTTCACATAACATTTCCAAATTTCACCTCAGAAAATATATATATATATATTTTTTTTTTTAAGCGTGTGGCTTATCGCTTGCTCCTGTTATTTTTATCGTAAAACTCTGACAGGGACTGTCTTTCTGTTCTGTGTTTAGACAGCACCTGCTGCAATGCAGCCATGGTCAATGACTGAGGCTCCTGGCAATAGTGAAGGGGAAGGATATGTACCAGATAAGCATAGCTGCTAAGTTTTGAGACTCTTCTAGGTTGTGCGTCACTGCCCAAACTGATTTTGCCATAACTTTCTTTTCTTCTTTCCCTTCTCCATATTCATAAAACTTGCTATGATGAAATGGGGATTGTAATGACCTAGTCTGCCCATACTTGGGCCTGGGAGATAGTTAAGAAGAACATGGATTTTATTCTCTCCTCCTCCCTCTGTATACCATATTGCAGGGAAATACATGGATTTTGGAGGGGTCCTGCAGCAGATTTGGAGATAGATCTCAATCCACTGTTTTAACAGTGTATTTTGGCATCACACATGGATTGCATCAGAAAGAAAAGTGCTTTCTACTTTGGCTTCTGAATCAGCCCAGACACAGTGCTTCATGGTTTGTAAATATTTCAGCTTGCTGTCACAGTTTTTTCTTGTGGTGCATGGGTGAAAGGAGGGAAATGACAATATCAAGCATTGACACTTCACCAGAAGTTCACCAGAATTTAACAGAACAAAGAAATATTACATTAACTGTAAGTGCTCGTTCCTCTCAAAAATCAACCTGCAAATAATATGAGAAGAAAAATGTCTTATAGAAATAGCTGCAAGAATGTTAATAATGGAAAGTGTTAAAAAGCCAAGATATATCACCCCCACTTCCCTGGCTCTCCTTCTAGTGATAAAGGTAGGCAGCATCCCAATACTTTGTAGTTAGGAAGATTTAGTTGAGTTTCAATATAGTAAAAGGAGAGGAACTCTTAAATACGTGCCTGAAGGCTATCTACAGCTGGGCCATTAGCCAACACAAATAAGAAAGTGCTTCAGCAATATTCAACTGCATTCATTAAAGAAGAGCCTTTATTTGGCTTAAATTACAACAGGAATTTGATAAGAGATAGTTTATGAGCCAACAGGTTAAATTCAATGCTGAGAATAATCTTATTGAATCAAATTCAATGTGCATTTGCTCAACAACTTTTGAAACAAAATGGACAAAACTGCAAAAGATGCTGTTTTATAGCATCTTATTTATCAATACCTGACTTTTGTGAACACCAACAACCTCTGGATCACCAATTAAGAAGTACAATCAGCAAACATCTCTGCAGAAAATATTTTTTAACTCCAGACAAAAACTTTTTATTTTCCATTCAGTTTACAAGTCCACCCCTCCATTTTCTTCCCTGCGTAATCTGTTCATCATTTTTCTAGAAGATGGTTTTAAACAGGACACAGACAAAAAATCCCGCTTATCTATTTACCTTCTGCCTATGGGTAAACCAGCTGGTCTGATCATTCAAGTTGTTTAGCTTTTTCAATATCTCCTGCCTTTCACAGCCTTGAAGCAATTTTCTCCCTTGCATCTCCCTTGCACATTTCAGTGGTGTCTCCTTTTCTCCCTTACGTAAATTGCTGCAGGCCATTACACACACATTGTCAGACCCTTTGGACTGCAAGGAAGATGGTAATTTAGCTTCCTAGTTTGAAAGCCTTGTATTTATTAGGGACCTTTTCTCCAAATGTTGGTTCTCAAAGCCACATCCAAACCTAAAGCTACGACTGAAGAGATATCCAGCAGGGATCTTGATGAGCAGATTAAACAAACAAAAGAATAAAACTCCTCACTAAAGTAATGAGACTGCTAAGTAGGCTTCTTACTCTCAGACGAATTTCATAAATGAAGTTTTCCTAAACTAAGGAAGACAAATTGCTAATGAGGAAAATAAAGAAGGAACCTTCCTCCACCTTCATAAGACATGATCTAGCACTTCATGTTCTGCCCACTGTTCTTATGAAGCCATCACAGAAAGCTTGGGGACGTGGCAAAAAGATATATCAAAGAAAAATCAGAGATGTCAATTGCTAAAAAGTTTTAAACCAGTAATAGGGTAGAGTGACAAAGAAAGATTTTAGGATCTCTTTTCTTAGCCTGACAATCTGGTGATCAAAGGTTTTTACTCAGGCTGGTGGACTGTCACAAGTGTGGCCCTCCAGGGATCAATACCGCATCTGATGCTGTTCAACACCTTCATAAGTGGCGTTGAAAACACCCTCACCAAGCTCGCTCATGACACTAAACTGGGTGGTGAGGTGGACATGTCAGAAGGGCGAGCCATCTTACAGAGAGACCTTGACAGGCTGGAAGAGTGGACAGGCAAGAACTGCATGGAGTTTAACAAAGACAAGTGCAGGGCCCCGCACCTGGGACAACATAACCAAAGAGTCCAGTACAGGCTAGGATCTGTGTGGCGGGGCAGCAGTCTTGCTGAAAGGGACCTGGGGATCCTGGTGTCCTACAAGCTGGACATGAGTCAGCAGTGCATTGCTGCAACAACAAAGGCAAATCAGATCCTGGGCTGCATCCACAAGGACATTATTAGCAGAGATAGGATGCGATCATCCCACTCTACTCAGCACTTGTCAGGCCGCACCTGGAGTACTGTGTCTACATGCACAGACTGGAGGGGGTCCAAAGGAGGGCCACAAAGATTACCCAATGGCTGGAGAACCTGCCCTATGAGGAAAGGCTGAAGGAGTTAGGTCTTTCCTCCTTGGAGAAGGCTTAGAGGGGACCTGATCAAGGTTTTCTAGTACTTAGAGGGTGGCTACAAAGAGGATGGAGGCTCTCTTTTCACAAGGAGAGGACAAAGGTCAAGAGGTACAAGTTGTACCAGGAGAGGTTTCATCTTGGTATAAGAAAGAAATTTTTTTACAGTCATTCACTGGAATAACTTCCCCAGGGAATTAATGCAGTACCCACCACTGGAGGTTTTCAAGACATTACTGGAGAGGGTGTAGATAAGCTCCCTTTTCCATGAAAGGCTGGACCAGATGATCTTTTGAGGTGTCTTCCAACTTGGGCTGTTCCATTATTCTGTGATCCAAACTACACTAAGGGTTTTGTCAACATTTGGAAATGCATTTTTGATTAAGACAATGTCCACACAATCTTCTTATTAACACACAGCATCCTCCAGGGGAGGATTATCAGCTTCTCCTCATGAGAATGAAAGGCCAAATTCATCCTCAAACAAACCTACATGGAAACGTTAGGCCAAGTGTTCCCCTGTCTAATAGGTTCCATAGTGTTGCTTTCTCACCCAGTGTACGGCAACAACGGCAGAGGTTGTTTGGTGTCATTTCTCAATTTCCAATGATAAAGGTCTCAACATATCTTAAAGAAAGACAGTGGGTTGGTTGGGTTTTTTTTGTTGTTTTTTTTTTTTGTTTGTTTGTTTTGTTTTTGTTTTTTTGTTTTAAATGTAAGACCTGCAGAAATCCCATCCAAGCCTGAAACTGAGAAGCAGATGGGACAGTTCACCATTTGCTTGCCTGAATGAGATAATCAAACATTTTGGAGAGATATCTGATGTTAATCTCCTTTGTCTCATCCTCTTTACAATTCTCTTGGAATCTAAATCAGATATGATAAATTATTTGAGGATTTGGTTTTGACATGAATGATTGTGTCTTCTGTCCTGGCTCCAGTTCACAGTCAGCGCTGAACATACAGCTTATCTGCTGCACATTACCATTCTTTAACTGTGTGACTTCCGGGTGTCTAAAATAGCAAAATTATCATTGTTGCAGCCACCCCTTTTCTCCTTGACAAAGGATCATACTGATTTTTTTTTCTAAACTAAATTACTTTGCACATATAAGTTGGCAGAGATACAGAAGAAGAAAAATTCCACAGTTGAGAAATCATAATAAAATGAGAAAAAAGGATTATAAATATCAGCCAACAAAACATAATTTGTGGGTCAACTTCATAAATTTTGTACTATCTTTACTAGACATAATTTTAAAGCCCAGATGCAGCACATGACACACAAGTATTTAAAACCATACGAGATTCTAGTTAATAGGAAGAAACAAAAGATCCCAGAGGGTATTCTGATTTAGTCTTAAAGGCTGGGAAAATTGCAAAATTGCATCTCAAGGTCAGAAGGAACTGGCAAAAAACATTTAGAGAGATCTTCCTGTGAAAGTAAAGCCAAGAACTCATGAATACCCAGGTGTGCATAGTTAGGAGATATATGTCAAGAAGAAAATTAGGAGCTCCAAGCTTTGCAAAGTAATTTCTTTAATAGTTCATTAAAAACATTAATGTAAGATGTCCACCTTCTTGCACCAATTTACGAGTCAAATGTTGAGATTTGAATGGGACAACTTGACTAATAGGTTTAGAGTTTCAAAAGTAATATCAATAAGCAGAAAACCATTGCCAAATGAAGAAGAGGTTCAATGAAGAGTAACATAAAAGGTCAGAAGGCTGGGACTAATTACAAGCTACAATTAAAAGCGCTAAATACATCAAACTTAGAAAAGGGTTGACTAAGGGATAATGTAAGCAGTCACAGATTTTCTAAAAAAATGTCAATCTTGACATGATATGGATAAAGTAATGCTGGCATAATTTGGCTAAATACCAATAAAAAGTGAGAATGAGTGTTTTCTGGTTTTCTCGATGAAAAAAAAAAAGAGGAAGTTGCATAGCCTGAGAATATTTGGTACATGAGGTATTATTGTAAAAGTGCAGATGGATCGTACAAATCAGTTGGCCACTGCCCTTATAGAGACAAAAAAAAAGAAAACGCTTTTCTTTGTGAAAAAGAAGAGAAAATTCTTAATATTAACATGACTGAAAAGGTAATTACATTTCAAATAGCTCAAGACATGAGTCAAGAAAGAGCTCCTCACTGTTGCTGTAGTTACCACTGACTGTAACAGCAAGCATTTTAGGGAATTGAGGTGAGCCGTGGTGTTCCTGTGGCTTGCTGGATAGGGTTGCTACAGAAAGACATTCTGACCGACACAACCCATCCTGTGGTCTCATGGCCTTTATCCAAATCTCTCCAAAGTCATCAGGAGTCTTTCCACTGACTTAAATAGACTCTGACGTTCTCTCACAGTGAAATGAACTTATGGCTCACACTCAAAGTTCAGGAAAGCTCAGAGGACAAGGTCCTGACATTTCTATGCCTAACAAGGGGGAAAAAGAAAAGATATAGTGGTAAGGGAGGAGGCCAAGCAGGCCGTGTAAAGAAGAATAGCAACTTTAGGGCTCTCTCCCCTGAGGCATGTCTAAGGGACATGCTGGAGCTCTGCTCCAAACTGACAAGGAAGGAAGCCGGGTCAAGGAAAAGGGAGGAAGAAAAGCCTGGCACAGCAGAGGGCAATGCCGGACACAGCTGGCAGCCCTTCCACAGAGCTCTGACAAGAGCTGCAGGAATTTAAGATCCTCCAAGTACCTTATGAATCAATCCCACTTTCCTATTCCATTACAAATTCAAGCAAAACTGAAAGCAAAAAAAAAGCAGAGGAGACAAAGAGGAAAGGCTTTGCTTTGTTGGCAAGAGGAAGGAAGTAGGCTAATTACGAGGAAAAAAAAATAACACAAATCACAGTCGTATAAATGCAGTGTCTTGTATTCTGCTACTACAGTAGCATATGCTGTGAACTGCAAGGCTGTTAGGAATCCAAAACTTCTCTGAAGCACATAAAGACTGGAAAAACTGGGAAACGTATATGGCAATAAATGAGGGGGAAGAAAAATACATTCTCATGTTTGATCTTTTTCGGTAGATAGTGACATTTAGTTCTTTTTCTCATCCAAGCACTGAAAGCAGTAACCGCTAGGTGTCAGAGAGAGATGTATTCCTGAATCTGTTTTAATCAGACGTAATACTGAATCAGAACATAGAGAATGAGAAATGGTGTGGTGGCAAGTGGTGTGCACCCAGTGGGCAGTCAAAAGGAGGACAGTCCCCTCCTTCCCTTTGTCGCTATCTTGGGTGACACACACTCAGCTATTCACAACCAACCACCCAGAAGAGTCCCCCTCAGACCGTCCACTTTGTTTGCCCCCAACAAATGCCACTGACTGCATGTGGTGGAAACGAAAATCTAGAGCATGTCACACATTCTGTCCTCCTATTCAGTTTTAGGGATTTTAATGTCATTCTGTCATGGGGCTTGTGCCTCACAGAGGTGGAGATACAAGCCTGCAACTGATTCTGCCACTGAAAAATCACAAATAACATGCCACAGGCCCTCAAACATATTGTACTACTGAAGGGACAGACTACAAGCATTTTCAGTTAGCCCACTAATATTTATTCTTCCTCTTCAGTGGGATACAGAGGTTTAACTTAAATTTCTTTTTCCCAAATTTATCTACCTACCTATTATATTAGATGGGAGACAAACCTAAACAGAGGGACAGTTTCCATTCCTAAACCAAGCAAATCAAACAGAAAGTGAAAAGCAAAAAGCAACCAAAGTTATTAATGAAGGCCAATTTTGTTAACTTGAGTTAATTATGAATAGCTATTGTACACAGCCATAAGTATACGTGTACATATTGATAAGTTAACATTGAAGAGAAGGTTTTTGCTCAGAAAAAACCCTTTCTGGTTAAAGTGCAGGATCCATAATCAGAAAAGATGATTAAATAAGGGCATGGAATAAATGGTCCTATTTTACTCAGGAGATTCCACCTGCATGGATGAAGCAGAATGGTTGGCCTTAGAAAGGAATTATGAGAAGAGATGGGAAGAAACAGAACATCCACATCAGAAAACTGGTGACATCCATAAGAATAAGCTTGCATTAACAATGTTTTAACCTAAGACTGCACAGAGAGAGCCTTAAAATTTGTCTTCCTGGGAGGTGGCAAGCCTTGGCAGTCACAGACCAACTCTGTAGCTACTGCTGAGGGGACAGTCCCTCATCCGGACATGTGCCATGTTCCATGTGGCAGGTGCTGCTCAGGGCTTTCACCAGCAGTGAGTACAGTGGAAGGGTTCTGCCTCCCTCCCCTGCCAGCCAGTCCAAGCACAAATATTTATTCAGATGGGATAAACAGCAGAAACAATTTTTGGAAGAAATAGAAATTCAGTTTATTAGGACTGTGGAAACACAGTGCCAGACATTTAAAAGTATAATCAAGCCACTTAACTCCAGCCATAACATTTAGATTCTATTTAATCCTAATGTATTTTTCTAACTGATTTTTGATGTATCAGCCTTTTAAAAATCTTTACGTAAACTGTTCTTTGGATTTATATGCAAATACTGTCCTTTGTAAACCTTAACGTTGGCATATATTCCTACTACAGTTTACAAGTAGCCTAACTATTTACCTTTCAGATTATTCCTAGATCTTTTGATGGTAAATAGCATCCAAAGAGAGGAAAGTGCTACCTTTTGGTACATCCCTAAAATAAACAGGCTTGGGGACCACAGAAGTCCCTCTGCTCACGTGCTGACAACGAGGCTAATCTGAACAAGATGGGTTAGCTTGATTTTGTTCAGATTATTTGCTTATCATATGCAATAAAAACAGTTTGGGAAATTATCTGCATTATAAATGAGCTACTTCAAAGACTACTAGAGTGCATAAGAAGTCATTTCACCTTTTGATGTTCCTAGTTGTTGGCCAAAATGGTACTCTTGACTGCAACTGAATTAAGATACCTGAATAGCACCAAATTCAAAACAAGCAACAAAGCAATTTTGTAAAGACCTGCTAAGCTTCCCTACCAGGTCAAGTGCATTCAGGAAGAGGTATGACTAGGAAATGGACTGTGGACATCTTTCTGCTAACGAAAGAAGGAATTCCTATTCCCTTCTGTCCTATGAAAAAGGAAAGAACCCTTCATCTTCTTATGTGCCATGTGTTGCTCCTACAGTAATGGATGCTTCTTAAACTCTGGCCATATTAGAGACTTGCTTTTACTTACTGTCATGGAAGTTTCCACACTTACTTAATTTCCGTTGCGCTACAGATACCTTCATCCCTGTCTAGTAGCCTGGAGTGATCAAAAAATGTCAGCAAGACTACAGAAAACAAAAGTCACAGTCCGAGTTAACAGTGAGCAGTTTGGGCGTATCTATAGACTTACACATAGGAAAAGGGCCCAGAGATGGCCAGTTAGAGCAAGAAGTCCCTAACCTCACCTTTTAAGAGGAAGAGAGATTCATATTTCAGCTTGTGTCACCTCAGATTTCCAAGAGATCTTCCCACACCCTATATTGCAGGTGACAGCCAAAGCTGTCATTTCACTGTAACGTCTGTAATATTCATGCTGTATTTCGGTGCAGCGCATAAGTAAGTGCTCATATGGAGGCCATCAGAGCCACTCAGCTTCATTTATGTATTTCTTATTGTAAGGATTCACAAAACACTCCCTCTGAGTAAAACCCTCTGCTTAACATACAGAAACATATAAAATCCCTCCAACAACACATTGCTGTATTATACACAATACTGTAACTCTAACATCAACTCACACCATTTTCAGTCAGTACATCCTATATAAACACCCTCAAACAATGCACTTGAAATGAAAACATACAGGATAAGACATAATGAAATAATATGCTATGTATCTATATACTATAACATAACGTAAAGACAAAGCACTATTTTCTCTTTCTCATCAGCAAATTAAGTCTTGTTTAAATAGGCACTAAAAATATTTAGGATTTAAGGAGTCAGATGTTTTACAGAGTTAAGATAAAGCTCTACACAATAACAAAAAAGCTAGCAAACATAACAAGGTTTACCTGGGGAGACTTTTAGCTCATTCCCACATATGGTCTTTAAATCTACTTTGTCCCTTGGTGGTGCAGAAGCAAATTAGCAACATGGGGAAAGTACTAGGGAAAACAGAAGGTGTACATTAATTTCACACCTAATTATTAATTAATTTGCTCAGGCTCTGCTGGAATAATCAGCACTTGAACAGCTTCACTTGTTCCCAATGAGCTGCTGCGGTGCCTCTGTTTAAAATTCCAGGGGGGGGTCACAGTTGCAGCAGGCTGAATAGTAATGATTGCAGGGAGTGTGAGTCTGGAATTCCTTCTGTGGGACCTGCACAACGTGCTTTTATAGTACTAAGCATGACAAGCACTAGGGTAAATAACGTGATTTCTTTCTGACAATAGCATAAAAGCAAAGAGAAGGAGGATTCAGGTGAAGTGGCTCCATTGGTCTTGTGTTGCTGTTAAATAGCTAAGGGTGTTAAGACAAAGCCAGTATTATTGACATTGGAAAAATCATCCAGGACAAATCTCTCTGCATAATGTATTATGAACCAAGGCTTTGGTGCTCTGATACAAGCAATATGTAGTGTTGGGAGATGACAGTTTTTTTCTAACTTATTTAATAACACACAAAAATCTTTGACAGACAGATGATGTAAAAGGCTGGCTGAAGTTTTCCTACAGGCTTCTCTTTCAGATAAAACTTCTAAAATACAGCACATATAAGCAGTTCTTTCTACATTTGATCCAGATTGCCTTCCACTCCCTTCTGTACCCCATGTAGGTTGTAATTTGCTACAACATCTGTCTGATAAAAAGCCTTCCATTTATACAAAATAAGTGCCAGCTTGAAAAAAAGCATTATGCTTATATAAAGATACAACACATCTTCTACATCCTATCCTTATTATGTTATATATAACATAAATATAAGGTATCAGAAATTGGTACAAGAACTGTCATGGACCTCTAGAGAATTGAATAAAGAAAGAGACCCACGTCAAAAAAAGGAAAACATTTAGGACTAGACTCAGAAGGAACTCTGGTATAAACAGCACTTGGTAAACTTCATAGCCCAAACTGAAAATTAGGATGCGTCCTCCTGTTTAGCTCTGAAGATCCCGAAATGCTTGCGCACCTCTTTCTGCTTCAGCCTCACAGGGCTCACTGATGCTGTCTACCTCAGCCCTAGAAACTGGGAACTCAACACAAATCCTCTCCTAGGAGAGTTTTATGGTTGGTGAGGATTACACTAGGCCGAGCAGGACTTTCCTTTTCTCCTGCTGAGAATTTGTGAAGGAGGTCAGGATCTGCCAAAGAGGGAAGGAAAGCCAACAAGGGGGAGCTTGGCTCTGCAGAGCCACTAGGACATTTGGGTAGGAGTGAGATGATAGGACTGTCTCTACTGTCAGGAATGAGCATGCACTTTATATCAGTCACTGGACTAAAGAGTAATAAAAGGAAAAGTACTGACACTCTTACATCAGTACTTAACCACAACGCTACGGTCAAGCTCCATGCCTGTATGTGCTTTTCAGTTGCAGGAATTTAGCATTGCTTTGGGAAACTTCCTTCCCCTCCCTGTGACGCTCATGTTACAGACTGCTGATAAGGACTTTGCTGACAGAGGAAGGTTTGGCGTCCCTCAGGCTGGAGGATGCCTAATATGCAGATCTACCACTGCTAATCTCTGCTCAGAGAGGTAGGGCACACTCTGAAAAAACCCCGGGAGCTTTGCCTAGTGTTGTGTTTTAATCCCAGCTGGCAACTAGGACCATGCAGCTGATCACTCACTGCCCCCACACCCCCAGCAGGGTAGGGAGAAGAGGTAGAAAAGGAGGTGTGTGTGTGTGGGGTAACTCATGGGTTGAGATAAAGACACTTTAATAGAACAGTAATGGAGGAGAAAAAAAATAATAATGGTAAAATAATATTAAAAAAAAAAGACATGCGAGACAATTTGCGCTCATCACCCGATGATCGATTGGCTAGCCCGTCCCGAGCAGTGATTGCGGTATCCTGCCCTCCTGGGCCAACCCCCATTTACATACTGAGCATGATGTCTATAGTATGGAATATTCCTTTGGCCAGTTTGTCCTGGCTATGCTCCCTCTCAGCTTCGACGGGAAGCTGAAAAAGTCCTTGGCTAACGTAAACATTACTTAGCAACAACTAAAACAATATGCGTTATCAATATTATTCTCATACTTAATCCAAAACACAGCAGCTACTAGGAAGAAAAATAACTCTGTCCCAGCTGAAACCAGGGCACCTACCTTATTCAAGCAGCTTTGATGGGCATTTACTCTCAGGAGAGAATATGGATTCCAGATACCAAACACAGAGAGAGGCACACACCTGCAGCCTTGAATGAGGCGCCAAAGCTCCAGAGCAGGATTTGAGGGACAGTCCTGCATCTTCCCTGTTCAGTATGTTGGGGGAAGGCAAAAAAAAACCTAGTAAGAATGAGCTGTGGGCCTTGGGACACTGAACCTTCCCACGCACTGCTTAAAAAATGCTATTTTAATGGTCCCTTTTGGATATCAGGTCCCATTCTGGAATCAAGTCCACAAAATGAGAGCCATGCAGGATATTTCTGTAAGTAATTACAGTCATCTGCAAAGGATAGCTCATCTCAGTAAGCTTAGCTAGGTATTTCAGTCTCTGATGGATAGGAATTGGAGCGTCCTGGTTAAAATGCAAACAATTCTACATATGGGTAAATAAGAGAAAGAATAAATGGTTCAGTTCTGCAAAGTGAGATTCTTGGCATCCGTTGCCTTCAGAAACAACTGAGAATGTGCAACAACCCTCAGGACTGATCTTCAAGTAACCTCTGAGGCAAAGCATTACAAACATAAGCTAATTTTAAAAATCAGGTGTAAAAATAATAAAATTCTAGCAGTGCTTATTTACTGTTTTATACCAAGATCTATGTTTGTATAAAATGTCATGAAAATTGCACCTAATTTACCATGGGTTATTTCTTGAATAAAAAGTAGGAAGAAAGGGAATAATAATTTCTCTATATTTTTGTATTATTTTCATCACAGTAGGTAACCTACCTGTAATAAAAAAAAAATGCAGCAACTCTGTTTTGTAATGCTATGTTCATTGTATTGAGTTATATGCAACATAATACACATCAATACCATATGGTGCATAAGCAGTAAAATAAAGAGTATGAAACACAATGGCATTACACTTATTTAGTGCTATAAACACTATAAAGCATCAGAGCAGCTAGCAAAATTATGCTGAAAACTAAGCAAGAATGTATTTTTAAAGTTTTTTTGAGGACTTTGCCAAGAACTACTCAGCTTTGAGTATAACCTCCTTAAAACTGGGTTCAAATCTTCCAGTGGTGTAATTTAACCTAGATCCATCAGCATAAATCAGGGTAATCAACATACACCAGCTTAAAGTCTACATCCACATGGATTCTTCCCTTCAGCTATTGCATTATTCTCTAGTGCAAGTCCAGGAACATGAGTTAAGCAGAAAGAGTGTGCCGAAAGGGAAACAGACTTTAAAATAGTAATTAACACATTATTAGCATACTTAGCATTACTACAGGAGTGCTGCAAGGATTCCAAGCAGAATAATCAGTCTTCAGTCAAGTCATTACAAGTTCACAAGACCCATTTTATAGATGAGATATTTGTTATGTGAAAGGACTGAAGATTACACTCCTGACCCTCATCATTAGCTGACTTCTCCCACCCCAGAACCACAGCCCTTTTCCCCCTCAGTGGCACCGACTGCAGGTCTGGTGCAGAAAACAAGACTGCTCGCAAGTCTGGAAAAAAGGTACTGTCCAAATCAAGGGACCCAAGTCCCACCTTGTGGTTTTAAATAAACTTCTGACCCATGAGAACAGGGAGCTGTTGTATGTTTTTTCCATTAGTTGCCCCAAACAGGTATGCATACGTACAATTGCCTGGTTGGAGGAGGTAGGTCCCCTTAAAAAAGATTTGAAGAGATGAGTTTTCTGAACTGAAGAAGAGGGGGGATATCTTTTTTGCAGGCTGTCCAATTTCCTTTGAGTTTACAGATAGAGATTAAAAAAAAAAATCAGGACATTTCATGTCAAAAAGGCTGTAACATTCAAAGTTCTGGTTGGTGGGAGGAAAGACCTGTCCAACTGAACTTAGCTTTGCACTTTTGCATCCTAAAGCACTGGCAGAGAGCCCTAATAATTTCTGTTTTGCCGGGTCAGCAGATAGATTTCTTCATTTTGCTGCAAGCCATATGGCTTTCTGGAAAATTACTTTTTTTCTCAAAATACTGAAATAAAGTAATATATGGCTAATATTTTATTTACTTGCCAATATCTTTTGGGGACAATGATTTAGTCTGGGATAAAATATGCATCACAAAATTTGTAACAGTTACTGTGCAGTTGTATCAAGATATAGAAGTGCTTGTCTTATTCCTCGCTGAAATTAGTTTGACTGATAAAATCATGTCTCTATTGGAATTTTACTCACACAACGAGAGCACTAAAATAAATGTCAATGAAATTATTAAGTATTCTGTTTGTTACTTAGAGATTATTATTCATGTCAGAGAAATGTATTTGCAGACTTACTGAATCAAATTCATTCTTCACACTAAAATTCACTGGAATTATACCAGAGATGATGGTGGCATATTGACTTCAATAATACAAAACTATAACACATACTTTTTTTCTTCTCCAAAGAAATGAGATTCATTATCTTAAGGGATGTCTGCGTGTTACCAGTGAGATTCCATTGCACAACAGATTCTGTTACACAACAATCTTAAAATCAGTTTTCATTAAAAGACCATTTTTTTGGTATGAAGACATTCAGGACTCGTGTTTTTCTTCATCCATCTTTCTATACTCCAGACACAGTATTTGTTCAGAGGAGCTCCAAAATAATTTCTCAGATGTAAAATTATGTTAGGATCCCAGACATTATCTAACTGAAACAAAAGAAAAAGTTTTAAAAGTGCTTTCTGGAATTTAAATAAACAGCGTTGTTACCAAGCAATGCTTTTACTATTTCTTTAAAACATCACTTTGATGTTTGAGAAGGTCACAGTTTGCTAGGACACAAAATATTTGAAAAACAAAGCACACATTTCATGTTGCTGAAAGTACACAGAGGAATAAAGCATGGCAAGGTACAGGCCAAATTCTGTCTTCCTAGGCAAGTCTTACAAAAGAGTATCGCTTCAAATGAGCAGCAAAGAGCACGATTTGCTTACTTCTCAAGCATTTTACAGCATTCCAAAAATGAACAGAACAAAGTTTTCTGTGCGTCATATCTGGCTAGATTAATCTGTACTTCTAGCTGAAACCCTGAAAAACAAGACTATAACTTATATTAACAAAAGAATATAAACCAACAGCTTACGTAGCAAATGTCTCAAGTATTTGACTCCCTGCAAATATTAAGATTACAGAAAGCACTCGGTGTGGCAGTGCAGGGAGGAAACTGTATTGTGTTTGACAGTGGGATTCAGAATGATAGCAGGATAAGCCACTGCATAAGGAGAGCTGTAATTTATCTGAACAGATACGATTTTCAGAAGACAGATGGAAAACAGAGGATAGAGAAGGTGTGGTGGCTCAACAGAAAAGCACTTACACAAGCTTTACAGTAGAGTTGGTATAATAACGGAAGTGATAGCAACGACATATTTTAGGGAAACCTAAGACAAAAAGGAATAGCAGTCAGTGTCTGCAACAGAATACCATATCAGCAACTCAGAAGAGCTGATGAATGAATTCTGAAATGTCACTGTGACGGGTGCACGAATTATGCTGATCTTGGGAGGAAATCTGAAGGAAGTTACTTCAGTGATACTGCACAAAAGATGAGCATAAAATCAAGCAACTATAAAAATATTCAACTTCAGGATATCAAAGTACCAGTTTGCAAAGTAGCACAGGCAGTAATTAGGGAGGACAAGCAGACAGACAGACAGACAGACAATTCCACAGCTCAGCAATCCTCATGTACAACTACAGAAAAGGACACCAGGTTTGCTGAGCGGACTCCTTAGAAAGCACAGTGTAATAAACTCTGTTAGCATAATTTAAAATTGTAGCTTTTGTGTTCCAGGCACATTTAGGTGGGGAGAATACATTTAAAACAGATGCAGTTTCTTCCTCACTTTTCTCTCAGGATGAGACAGCTCTGAAAGTGTAAGAGGATTTGGGAAGTCCATCTGAACCAGTGAAGACTCACAGGGAAGCCTCTGCCTCTGTTTTGCACCTCCTTTGGCGGCTATGCAATTCCGTTCCTCAAAAGTGGCTTTTTGGGGACAGCAGTGCCAGAACCTGGGCCCCTGTCCTGGATGCTTCATGAGAGCAGAGCTGGAGCTGACAGAAAATGTGCAGGCATGAGAGTCACCTCACTTTATGCAGTCCTGAGGAGAAAGATGAAGAAGAGGAGAGGCCTCCTGCAGAGATGCCTTTGCTGGCTTCCATGTTTCTCCACTCATACTGCAGCTGGGATCTGCAAGTGCCTGACCAAGCAGCCGCTAGCAAAATGAAAGGAGAAGAGTTCTCTAAATGGTTTCCTGTTTCTGATGCTGAAGTAACTGCCCTGCCTCAATAGCAAAAACATTTCACAATTAATGCAAAGTGTATTGAGTCTATGGCAAAAGGAGAAGTGGGGAAGCGGTGTTAAAGATTTTTTTTTAATTAAAAACCTGTGATGCTGGGGCGTGGTACAGTTGGCCTGAGTGACTCTAGCAATGATTATAAACTATTATGATCAAATGGAGGAATGGAACTGAAAGGAACCCTATAGACAGGATATAATCTTCCTCCAGTGATCACAGAAAATATCTTTAGTGTTTTGAAGTGCTAATGTAGTGCCCACAAATTAGCTAACAGTTCACTTCAGAAAATGTACATGATACAGACTTCACTGAAGTCAAGGAAATGGATAACTTTAACTGCAAGTAATAGTAAAATGTTAATTAAAAATATCTAATACTTTAGGAATATTTCTCTAGCTTCTGAATTTTTACTAGACAAAAGAAGAAGCAATCCCATAACTCCGAGTCAACATATTTTCTTCATATTCTGTGGTGATATTGTATACCGTATGTCCACAACTACAATATCTACGCCATCAAAGTTTGATTTTAGCGTATTATAAATAGCCATAAATACAAATACACTTACATTGAAAAAAATGCTGTTTTCCAGGTCAATAGGTTCAAAAGTCAGATATCCACGCAACTCTTGAATATTGCTGCCACCTTCAGGAAACACATGATAAAAAAAAGGCCAAAATATTAATTAGAAAAGAAATGGCAAATAAATCAGAGATTTATGATGCCAATTGGCTATTATATTGTACTTTGGTGACATTAATTTTCATAATGGCATATAAAGATAATCTTATTGTCCTCAAATTTCCAATAAAGAAGTTAGTTCAATGTTAAGAGATTTGCCTAAGGCCAATCAGAGCCAGTGACACATATGTCCTTAGCTCCTTGAAGTTTCATCAAGAAAGATTTGTGGATCAGAAAATCATTTTATTGGTATTTGGATATTTAAATTGTCATTGAAGCTTATTTTGTCTTTGATTCACTGAGGCAGTTACTTAGCATTGCAGTGTAGATTTAATTGTCTGTACTGAACTCCAATTCCAGTAGTTACTTTTATAACCACACGCAGAGTATCTATCGAAAACTGCGTCACGAATTACAGATGGAAAAATCAGAGTCTATATATTCACTGTTAAATTTTTAATCAATAACATTCCTGATTGTTATCGGGCAGGATGGTTCCGAGTTGGTGCTTTACAATGTTATGCGAGAGTCCTATTGATATCCTGACAATTTCTCGCTTCTTTTTCGCAGATGAAAGAGATCAGAAATGGCAGTGTGAGAGCTTCAGTCTTTATGAAATATTAGTATAACTGAAGTTTAATTGCCAATTAAGTAAACGGGCCCAATTTTAGTTTTTGATTCTCATAAGAGCTTACATGTGGTTTATATCAGCTTAGTTCTCACTAGTAGGGTACAAACTCATCTGATGTAACTTTAGACTAAAGTCATGATAGTTTAGTTCCCTTTTTTGTAATGGAACCAATGTAAACTCTGTATAGGTATGTTTTAACACAGGTCTTCCAAGTGGAGCTGATAGTATGAAGCCTGCGACTCTCATGCCCATTTACCCATCAGTTCCTTATTGTTTGTTTTAATGGAAACATCTAGGAATGGGTTAGTATTTCCCCAGAGTGCACAGGGAGGAAGGGGCAGATGGCCTCTAAAATAGTAAATTTCCTTTGGAGATTATTTAAAAAGACTTTCCCATCAGCGGTAATATTTTAAGAAGTTTCCTTTTATATATTTATGATTAGATTATGATCTAATGAACTCTCAAAACATGCTCATTGTTCCTCCAAATTTGGGAAACTCCCATGATTAGTGATGTGAGAGGGCAACAAATGCCACAGTGGTCATAAAAGGGCTGATGAAGTCTCTTCATCTTTTATTTGAGGGCTCAAGAACTGCTTAAGGGATGTCAGAGTATTCAGAAAGGTGGGGTAGGCTTCTTGTGTTATCTCCAGAGCCAGATTTCACACTTACTTCTCCTTTCCTGACATCCACCTAGGTCCTAGTTAGGGCAATGCTAAAGTGGGGATATCCTGCCTCCTCCTGGTCTTGATTTAGCTCTGGAATGGGCTAAAGAACTTTTTTTGTTTGTTTGTTTGTTTTATTTTGTTTTGTTTTGTTTTTTATCAAGTGTTGTTTCCCCTCCCCTTTAGTTCTTTGGTAGATACTCCTTTGAAAACTGTATCAGCCAAGGAAAAGCATGAACTGAGATTTCAATACATACCAGTTACTGAAGTTATTCTATCAGATACTAAAAAACAACCCCTTTAGTTTGCTAAAACAAACGTCTTACCTACTAGGCTGCTGAAAGTCTTAGTTAAACATTCTTGGAGACACTAATGCTATGTATCAAATACATAAAATGAAAATCTCTCCAGACCTTTGTGTGCCATCCACAAAAGGGTGGTCTTGTGGACAGTTGTAATGAAGGAAAAGAGAAGAGGGCAGGGCAGAACAGAGCAGAAAGGGAAGAAAGGAGAAAAATTATGTCCCTGGTCTAACGACATTAGCACTAAAACTAGATGTTTCCACTACTACATTAGCTGTGAAGATTTCTTTGTTGCCCACGGTTTCCTCCTTTCTGAACTGCAATGCTGTAGACACCACAGAAACATTTTAAGTTTACAGAAATTTGGAATAAACTAGTAATTCAAATTTTGGCACATGATCAAGGTATGAGGAGAGAATCATCAGGTACAAAAATTAAACTTCTCTGTAATACTTAAATGACTCACAACCTTATAATATTTCACAATTTGAAACTTTGTTTACCTTACATGCTACATTCTAAGAAGAGATGCCTTTGCTGTTTCCTCTAAGGTTCTACAATTACAGAAGTCAGCGCTGTGACTTTCTATGAACACTGAAATTCTGAAGAGTTCTTTGCATCTCATGTCTTCCTGAGCTAGGAAGAGGAGCCAGGGGCTTTCCTCTTTGTACAACTGGGAGAGAACAACTTGAAGATTTTTGCCATTGAAAAGGATGCCTCTGTCTAAGAGACAGTGGAATTTCACCAGTGTGAAATCTGCATGAGCAATTTCACAGTGATTGCAACTTCTGTCATGTGACTGACAACCACCCATGTAAACAAAATGCACTTCTGAATAGCGTTGCTCACTCTGGAGTATCACCCTCAGAAAGTATATGCCTGGATGCACCCTAATGATCATGTCAAATGAGTCCTGAGATCCGCCACTTCGACTCAGGAGAAAGGGCTCCAGGTTCCAATTGCTGCAAAACACGTGGCAAAAAAAGCTGGATGAAACACAGAAGGTGGAAAAGAGCATAAAGGAATGGAAGGATTTCAGAAGCACCACAGATACCATGAGAACACCTTCCTGTGATGCCACTACAAGTGCAATTTTTTCTTATAAGGTGTTTTATAAAATAGGAATGGCATGCTAAAATGAAGCCTTGTTCAGTAAGAACTAGGAATGGTGAATGCTATGTATCTTGGATTTCCTTATTTCATACCAACCATGAAATTGTGGTGCTGTCGCTTGAATCAGTGCTTGTGAAGTGGCAGAGGACTGAGAAGTGTGGTACCTCAGCACAGCGCTTCTCAGTTGGGATGGGGACAGAAGAGAAGCAAACCTCTTTATTGCCCACGAAAGAGGAGCCTGGCTTGGACCAAGAATAAGCTGCTGTCATTGTAGCCCATTCCAAATAGTGCACTTAGAAGATGTGGACAGCTGAGCTAACAGGACTCAGGATCCTTTGCAAGCAGCAGTCAGCAGACAATTGTTCTGGTTTTTGTTTTGTGGGTACCTGAGAGCACTAGACACTTCAAAGCACTGAAGAGAACAGTGTTAAAAGTACCACAGACTCCATTGCTACTAATCGAAATCTTGTTTCTGAGGAGCTAACAGCAAGACAGATTTCTGTTTCAATTCCAAAATCGTCATTTTTCAGTAGAAATACCATTTTTTACATGCTTGGCCCCAACGTGCTAGTAGTTCTACTGTGAGAGAGTGGATCCCTATCTTTAGGTAGAGCTCTATTAACTGAAGGGACAACAGATCCGCTTACAGGAACATTTTGCCATGGAAGATTAGCATTACTGACGTAAAGGACAAAAATGTACAATGTGCCACCTTCCACACTAGCGCTGTCAAACGTCATTATGAGTGTTTATTATAACTCATTTCTTCTTGTTATAGCTAAGCTAATGGAAAATGATTTCAAATCAAAATGTTTTCGCTGTTTTCTGTTATACCTTTATTTGTTGAATAGAAAAGAAACCTATTTGCTCTTTTTGTAATATTTCCTCCATCCCAGGAGGCAATGGAGAGTTAAAGAGCACAGGAAAATACCTCGCCATTCATATTTTTATTTATTGAGACAATGTGGTCCCTTGCTGATGTGAATTGGGAGTAACAGCACGAGTGTATTCCTTTGATTTCAGCGGAAAACCTACACACCACAGAAGGCTGTGGGCCACCGCGGGCCGGACAGAGGTGAGCCCTGACACACCAACCTGAAGATGGGGAGAGCCAAGTTATGTGTGGCTGAATGTTTCATGAGTTTTGCTGGGGACGGGACCCTTTACTGATTGATAAACATGTCCCAATTACCCGAGCCATGGGTTTTCCCTTGCCTGGGCATGGGGTACTTCATCACAGCGCTGGAAAAGAGGGGAAAGTGCAGATTGGTCTTTTCCTAGGTCACTGCCATTCTTTGGCACCTTCATTTTACATAATTTGGCCGGCAACACAGAGAGACCACCAAAGGAAGGTCCTTGTGTAAAGGAGGACAGGGAGAGCCGAACAGCAAAGGCCGCTGTTTCACGCCTGAAACTGTTCATAGAATCATAGAATGGTTTGGGTCAGAAGGGACCTTAAGACCACCTAGTTCCAGACCCCCTGCCACGGGCAGGGACACCAGGCTGCTGAAAGCCCCATCCATCCTGGCCTTGAACACTTCCAACGCCGCGGCCCAAGCACCTCCGGGGCTTGCCGGCTTCCCGCCCTTTCCGCCTCGCCGCTAGCCACCCCCGTGGCCGGGGAAGCCTGCGGCGACAGAGGGCGCTGGCGGGGGCCCGAAGCCAGCGAGGGCCGGAGACTCCCGCCTCGGCTGGGCGGACTGGGACAGCGACAGCGGCTTCCCCGCCCGGGCAGGGGTAGCAAGCTGTGGGCTGAGGCGGCCCGGCCCTCCCGCGTCCCGCCGGCCTCTCGCGATGTTGCTAAGGGCCCTGCGAGACTCGGTAGAGGCCGCCGCCGGTTGCTAAGGGCCGCCGCCCGGGGAGACGCGCGGCCGCCGCGACGAGGAGAGCAGCCGCCGCCTCAAGGTGATTCCCGCCGGCCTGGGGTGAGGCGGGGGCTCGGCTCGGCTCGGGGCAAGGGCAGGGGCAGGGGCAGGGGCAGGGGCAGGGGCAGGGGCAGAGAGCCGGCGAAGGCCGACGTACCGCGATGCTTCTCTCCGCAACCCGCGGGGCCCGGAGCCTGAGGATGGGCGGAACCGGGAGTACGGGGCCCCGGGACCGGGCCGGGCGGGGGGCGCCTCGGAGACCTCCCCGGAGGAGTGGGGGGGAGACCGGGGAGGGCAACCGGTGACTGGGCCCAGCGTCTCCACGGTGCCCTGGGAAAGGCCCTCTGTGCTTTTAGCGATAGCGTGAGGGAAGGGCCTGGTCAGGTTTCGCCTCCTTCTCCTGAGGCTTCTAAAAAGGGCAAGCCGCTTCGGTACGCGAGTTGTCGCGATAAATCTGGTTACTGCCAAAAACTGATAACGCCGTTGCATGGCTTGGCGATAAAAACCGCGAGGGCTTAGGAATTCCCGCGCTACCCCTGTTTCTGTTACCTGCTTGCTGCTAAAATTACCACTTATTATTATTATTATTATTTTTCGGTTGTTCAAAGCCTGTCTGGAGCAGAGGCACGTGTGAGGGCGGCTGCTGGCGGCAGCGGGCCGCTGCCCCACCGCCCCGCGGGTGTCGGGGAAGGTGCGGCGGTCGTGGGACGGTGCCGGGAAAAGGAATTTTGAGTTTAAAAAGGCTGCACAGACTGGGCTTGGGGTAAGGTGTTTTTTTTTTGTTGTTTGTTTGTTTTTTTTTGTTTTTTTTTTAAGGGAGGAAACGATCATTTTGCCTGGAAATTGAGTGGGGGATATGGCTGCTGGGGAAAAAAAAAAAAAAATCAAACACAACAAAACCAACCCACCAAAAGACCAAACACAACAAACCGCAAACCCTTAGAAATTAATTTTAAGATAAGTATCTCTGTTAGTGATTATATAAGTCAAATAAGACTTTTCAAAGCAAACCAGAGGTGAAATTGCCAGTATTCTCGTGATTTGTCTTTATGGATACTTCGAGTGGGGCTCTGCACAGGTTGCCAGCCACTGTCCAGATATCCTGGATTTTTTTTTTTAAACGTGCAAATTATCTGCAGTTTTAGACAAGACCTGCAACTTAAAGAAAAAACATTCTGCTACACTATTGTGTTAGGTGTAATCACAGATGGATTGAAGTATCCAGATACTTGCACTTTTAAAAATGCCTAGTTATACCAAAATATTAAGGTTTTTTTTCAGGGGATTAGGATATTATTCAATTTTAAGGTCAATATATAAGACTTAGGAGAGTGGTTTATACAGACCTAAAAATGTATTGACTTGGGTTAAATATCTTGAGACTAATTTACAAGAAAGAGGACTGCAAGCCAGGGAGTTAAGATTATTGCAAAGGATTTGTGTTTTGTTTTGTTTTTAATTTTAATGCTATTTTTGGTAAGGTGATTAAGTTAATGTTGAATTATGTTTGATCAAAGTAAAACGTTCAGCAGTTGTGCTGCTTGTCACAGAGAACTGCTAACTCAAGGAACCGTTGCCTTTCATAAAGGGTAGCTCTGCCAGCTGATGCTCTATGGCTTTGATTTATTTTTTTGTTTGTTTTGTTAGTGAATAGTGTTTAAGTCTCAAGAAGTGATTTATTATATTGTCTCTTCCAGGTGTGCATATTGTTTATTCACAGGTGCTTAGAGAATTCTTGATTATTTTTTTTTATAAAAAAAAAAATAAATCAAAGGTCTCTAAATCATTCTTCCTCAAATAGACTAGAAACATATAAGCTAGAACTGTCATTGGGGGATGAAAGTATTCCTTGGCATATAAAGAAGTTTAAGCCATGAATTTAGGTTAATTACTTAATCAAGATAAAAATGGAGCTTTTAGGTTCTTTTGGAACCCTTGAAAATTAAACTGATAAGACACTATCTTCTGGACTTGACAGATGTTTACAGTTGCTCACTGCTGCTGCTCCTCCCAGTTTTTCTCAGTAGCTGTAGGGTTAAAATGACAGGACTCTATCAGGTCACTGCTGTTGACTACCTTACCACAGGGAAATTAAACTGTTCTGATAATTCCACCTGGCCCTTGCAAAAGCTGCCAGGACCTTTGATCATGGGCACATGATCAACAGCACTGAGTAGAGGGATCCAAAAAAATCAGAACTGGGTAGTAATAGTGGATGAGGAGCAGGTGAGAGACTTGTAGACATTTCTCATCAAGATATAGTTTTTACATCTTGTAAAAAAAAACAAAAAACAAAAAAACAAACAAAAAAAAACCCCAAAACATTTTTTTAAATTATGATGTAGTCTTGTGTCTATTTGATGGGCAAGTCCTCAAGTAACTATGAACAGGAATATCCAGGTTTTTCTTAAAGCAATATCTCATTTAAGAATATTGTACTAAGATAACAGCAGGTTTATTAAAACTGATTTGACTATTTTGTTTCCAGTTCACCTGAAGATAAGCCTTATCAAATATGCCTTGTCTGTGATCGTGTCTTTTGATAGAAAATCTCATGTTGTTGACAATGAGAAAAAACGTGGCAATTTAAGGGATTTATGCTTTTCTCTGCATCTTGGGGGGTGGGGGGGAGCCCAAAACTATGAGACCTTGTTATTCTTATATTTGCTTTATACAGATGTCTCACTTTACAAGTGAAGATGAAGCTCTATTACAGTCTATGCTTAGACAGTTGCTGCAGAGTGTGAAGGAAAAAATCACTGGAGCCCCATCAGTAGAATGTGCAGAAGAGATTCTCTTGCATTTGGAGGAAACAGATGAGAATTTTCACAAGTAAAAATATTTTTCCTATTTTTAATATTTTGATGGAATTGAAATGTGTTGAAGTATGTTATTCCTGGGAAATGTTTACAATTTAGACTGCTCTGTGAATGTGTATGTATTTCTATATATAGATATTCCTGTTGCTAATCAGCTCTCAATTAGCTCATGCTAATTTAGAAAATAAAATTAATTTTGCTATTTTTCTGTGGTTTTTTTTGTCTTCTTTATTTTACTCTTGGTAGTATGTTTTTACTGTAATAGTAATTGTTGAGCTATTTGTGAGAGAGTACCTTACAAAACTACCTAACTTAGCCAACTCTGATGCATGTGTACATATAATGTACTAAATGCACACATGAACAGAGGCTAGAAGTCCTCACTGAAGGCTGTCGGGCAGTATTTTTGACACCTGCTAGAAATATAATTTTGTTTTTCAAAATAAGGTACACTTTCAGAAGGCCACTTGGCTTCCATATTTGATTGTTCTGTCTGGCTTATATTACTGAACCCTTGTATAACTTATCAGGTAGTTGTTATTTTAATTTATGTTTTGAATAAAGCAGAAATGTATCCCCATCACACTTTTGTTAAATATGAGTTGACAGAACGACCTTACTTACATGTGACTAGATTTCTGGAGCCCACAGTCCTGTTTCTTTTCCATGGTGTTCTAACTTTATTTTTTTACTACATGGGAGATTGTTAGTATGCATTTATGACAAGTTAAGAGAATATCAAGCTGAAATTACCTTGAAGACATTTCAATAAATATCAGAGTTCTGTGACCTGGCTTCTGAGAAAGCTGGTTCCCTGCTGTTTTTTTTTTTTTTTCAGAAGTGGTACTATCTACATTCGCTTAAATTTGTTTCATTTTTAGCATTGCTTTGTCAGTGGTAGAAGTTAGGTAAAAGTAAATAAGTGAAATAGAAATAGCGTTTATTTAAAATTTCACTATAATTTTAAAACTTTCATGCTTTTGTGTCTTCTGAAGATGCTAAATGTTCTAAAATGTATTTTAGCTTAATTTTAATTTGTCTTACAAATTGTATCAGATAATGCTTTGGTTGGCAGTCTTGTGAATTTTGAGCACCGAGAGTAAAAAAGTTGGTTATAAAACATATCAAAGTTGAAAATGACATGTAATTTTCAAAGAAAAATGTTTTCATTTAATGGAAGATACATACAGTAAAATAACCCAAACAACCAAAAACCTATGAAATTACTGCTGTCTATTTCTTATTAGGACTTATTAGGAGAATACCTAGGATAAGGGAGTAAAGCCTACAACTGGTGGAAAAAATGCATATATAGCTTTCCCCTTTAGAACAGTGAAACCGTGGCATCCAGTACTCTTTCTGGTATGGTAAAAAATTGTTGATCCTAAAGATATTTCGTTTCATGAGAAAGGCTTTAACTTACATTTAATGGAAAACCAAGTGATGCTTTAAATGCAAGATGTGAGCATTACTGTTGGGCGCTGGAATATTTCTGGAGGTATTCTAGTCTTGTTCGTGACCTGTGGCAGTATAGGTTGGTTTTCGTGGAAGGTCAGAGAGGTCATATGGCGATTTATTAGCGAGACCATTAAGAAACTTTCTCCTTGACCCTTACCCCATCCATCCAGACTGCAAGCTCCTTTATTAGTAGTGTGTGCTTTTGGATTGTCCAATATGTGAGTTTGGCTTAGCATTTTGATCAGCGCTGTTTCTGCCTCATGGTTATTTTGCCTCAGTAGTTTTATCAGATTTTGAGGCCTTACTTTATCATTGTTCCCACTTTGATTTAGAAAAGACAGAAACACAGGATCCTCAGAAACCTAATAAAAAGGAAAACTGAATCAAGTTCAAAGTTTAGGTGCAGTAGTAGAAATCAAGATTTTAAATTATATAAGTGGCATGTTTTCTGTTGTTTTTCCTTAAATTAAAGTCCTAGAGATTTTTTAACACACATCCTCCCCCCTCCCCCCACCCCCGCTCCCTATGCTTCCTTTGTAAGGCTAATAAGATCAGTCTGACTTAAATCTGCATGTGAAGAAGTTGTTCTGTCATTGTTGAAATCCTTGTTACAAAGCATTTTTAAGGTGGAATGATGCAGACGATCAAGGCTAGGACATCAAGTAAACATAAACTTAGTGGCATGAATAATGATGTGATTGCTATGTATTTCGGAGTGAAGCAGCCAATGCAAAAATATATACCCTGGAAATGTTACTGTCATAAAACAAATGGGAGAAAGTTTTATGGAAGCTTTCATTCAGTGGAGAGTCATGTGCAATTTCATTACTGCAGAAGTAAAAAGCCAGCCTTGAAGACAAATGAAAATGCAAATAAACATGTTTGCAGCTTGCTTGAGATGTATTTCTGTTACTTTCATTGAGAACAAAAGTGATGTAGAAATGGAATTAAGGGGGGAAAGGACTGTTATACCTGATGGAACTTGAGGTAGGCAATCCAGTGAGGAAGTATGTATCGTGATACAAGACACAATTTTCTGTGCTTATTTTTTTTAATGTATCTTGAATGTAGTCTGATTTTTATTTATTTATTTATCTATTTATTAATATCCAAGAAAGCCAAAAGCTGCTGCCTGTTGTACAGTTGCTTTTATTTACATTTGTATTTTATAGCTTTGGACTCTGTACCTACATGGTGACTGACTTTTTAATTAGAATTTTTCTCACTCTGTATTTATCCAAATTAACACAAAGTAGTTGCACATCTACATTTGTTATAATGAAAATATAATGATGCATCTACTCTTTATGTATGATTACTTTTTTGTGTGTTTGCCTTGTCCTTTATACAAATTGGAATACTAACCAAAAAATGTGTATATATTCTGAGCACTAGTTTTTAGCAATTTGTATAGCTACTACAGAGTCTGAGGGCCCAGTGAGTCTTTTGTTTGAAATCCCCTTCTGATTATTCTATTGTTTAAACAAGTTTCTGTGAGTATCTAATAATAAAAGCATAAAGTGCCAGTTTCCTTATGTTTAACATGTACATGTAATCATAGACAGCTAGTTTGTCGGTTTGAGTGACATCTTCTGCATACTGTCATGACATATAGACTTTCATAGGCCTTAGACATGCTCATATGCTAGAATTTATAAATTGTTTTCTGTGTTTCTTCTCATTTTGTATGTATACTGCATAAATAATAATACCAGATGGATATACCATAAGACTGCTATGTTCAGGATGCTCCATGTAATGTTTCTTTTGGAATTTTAAATTTGAGATTTCTTGATATTCTATGATTTTTGTCTACAAAACCTTAACCTTTTGTCTGAGTGGTGTTTTACATTTAGAAGTGCAAGAGGAAATTAGAAACTGTTTGGTATTGTTTCTTCCTGGAATATGTTGATAATAACCATATTGAAGAAAATCAAACCTTATTGTGTTTTTTTACACTGTTGAAGTTTATTTCTCTGCAAGTCATTAACCCTTACCTTAAAGTAAGAGGTCTGCTGGGAGAGAAGACAGCAAATATTAATGTAGTGTTGAAAATGTTTGACGGTGAGCTCAAGGCAATCTGTTACATTTTAATTTTGTGCATTTTTTGCAGCTATGAGTTTGTGAAATATCTTAGACAATATATAAATAATACTGTGGGATCTGTGATTGAAGAAGAAACAGAAAAATGTACTTCTGCTCAAAGTCAGGGGGAAGTATCTGGCTATGACACTCTTGTCCAACATGTTACTAAGAAGACGCGTGAAACAAAAGAGTGGGTATATACATGTAATTCACATTTTTGTTTCATTGTGGTCTTTGTCTTCCTTTCTCTTTTCCAGAACTTGTTCTGAAAAAAAAAAAAATTCTGAAGCAATGGGTAACAAAAGTAATTCTTTGCTTTCAAAAATCAGTGCTAAGCAATTCATATAGCCACACCTGACATTGCGGTTTGTGATGGTTTGTCTCACTCTGGAATTAAGATTATGAACTATTGCATAAAAGGATCGATAGCAAATCTGTGAAGTTTTTGAGTTATCTAGGACTGGAGTTGGGCAGGAGTAAGATTTGAGAGAAGAATCACTACTTCATACTATTTCACTAGCTACAAATTAAATTCAGTTGTAATATGGAACTTGGCCTAAAGAAAAAATCGGTTTTATCAGTTTTTAAGGTATGATGATTTCCTTAGATATAAATGGAGAGTCTGCATGAAAATGTTGTTTTCTAAAAAAAAAAAAACCTAAAAAAAAATAATTAGAATTTTAGCCACTAAATTTATTTTATACACTACTTTGGCTGAACTATTTTTTTTCACTAATTTTTATTGCACAATCATAATTTCATCTCCATCGCTCTTTTTAGTGGAACTAGGATTTTACTTTGATGCCTATTGTTTACTATGTGTCCTCAGTAAGAAAGGAATTAAAAAATAGTGTATGTTTCTTTTCTAGGAGATTTTATTTTCTGTTTGTTTTCAAAAGGTATCTTATCTAGAAGTACACAGAAATATGTTTTATGAACCATGCTTTAATAGGTTTCTTTTCTTGTCACCTGTCTGGAAGCATTCTGAACTCTGATAGAGCATTATTGGGTCTCAATGGGATGGTCTTGACATCATTTCAGGATCATTCAAAGTTTTTGCGAAATTCAAAAAAATCCGATTTTTGTTCATTGCAATTATTAAGTATCATTGCAATTAAGTTCATTACCACTTTCTGTGGTAGGTAATATGCTTAAAGGTATTTATGGAGAAAAATGTATTAAGGAATCTAACTCCTTAGTGGTACATTCTGTATTTTCACAGTACAGTCATTTATGTTAGAAAGCAGTTCTTAATCAACTACACCTGGCTTTTATTTTCACCTAGAAAATAGATATTTGGATGACTGTTTTTCAAATTACGCCGTTTATGTATTTTTGTTTCGAGGATCAGGACCTTAGGGTTTTTGTGCTTGGTAAAGTTGGTAGAAGGAGCTCCAATGAACTAAATATGTTGTATCTTAGATTTTAAATTTGAGAGGTAGGAGGATATTAAAGCACAATATGGTAATAATTTGTGTCTTTGGTGACTATAAAATAAGTACTAGTAGCCTTAAAGTAAAAAATAATTTGAAATAAAGTATCAACATTTTACAATTGCATGTTTTTCTGAAGCAGCTTTTATTTTGAATTGCTTCCTTGTGTATATTATTATTCAATTTATGTGACTTAGAAAAACACTAGTTTTGTTGAAAGAAAATTGTTTTGTGTGCATGATCTGTACTCCAGATCTTGAATCAGAATGATGTGTTCTCTTCTACTGGTTCTGCTCGAGGCTTATAGCAGAAAAAAAATAATTGTATGTTGAACTTGAAGAAACATAAACAGTAACAAGGGTGAGAATTGTTTTCGCAGGAACAGATTCTCCCTCTTGATGGATTCACATTGTTCTTTCTTAAGAACCTCCCAGAACAGAATTATGGTAGTGGTATTACATTGAATGCTTTTAGAAGGGCAAAAAGGAATTTTATTATACATTTAAAATATAGTTATCTGAAACTTTTAAGGTACATACATGTTTTGTTGCTCATTTTGGATTTGCATTTGTTTTTCACTTATTTCTGTAAATCCAGTGAGTTTAGGTCTAAGTAGCATTATGCCATATGCACTTTTTCATGATTTAGTGAACTTTTTTTAATCAGTGATGTTTATGCTCTCTAATACTAAAATCATCTTTATTTTAAAGATACAGGGAAATGATGCATGCCTTGAAGAATGTCATGACGGTTGTGGTAGAATCTTTGATTAACAAGTTTGAAGAAGATCGGATGCGTAATAAGGAGCAGGATAGTAAAACAAAGAAAGAACATCAGAGTGGCTTCTATACGGACAACTGTTCTGACAGTGACTCCTCATTCAACCAAGTACAGTGTGTTTTCTCTCTACGTTATGAAATAAGCATGGTACTACAATATTTTTAAGCTTCTGTCAGTGGAGACTGAGAAGCAGCCCTAGAAAGAGATTCATCCTTCCTATCTTTGATATATCGTAATATGAATTAATTACCTTTCTTTCACTCCAAAGTACCAAGCTTATACTGGCTGTCTAACCTTTAGGCGGCATATGCTAGATGAGACGAATTGGATGCCCATATGTGCTGAAGTACATATGCAAGTACTGCATAGAAAAAGATAAAATAATGGTAAAAGCAATATATCATCTAACTTTTTGTGATTTTACTTTGGGAGCCAAATAATGTGCAGTTTGTTTCTAGACTACTGCACTATGCTATATTACTTACTGAATGAATTGGTATAAAGGATTTTATGAAGATACAGGAAACTTTTAAGTAAAGCAAAGCAAAACATGTAACGAGAATTTTGTTGCAGTAAATTTAACTTGGGGCAAATGGCAGAAAACATTTAGAATAGTCACTTTAATGTTAAATTAGTATAAATATTGAAGTCCTAATTATTAAAAGTAATTTAGATATCCGAAAGACTGATTATTTTAATCTTCTGCTGTTCAGTTTAATAAAATATTCTAATGGTCATTTTATAATGTGTATTATAGAGTTACACATTCATGAGTCAAGAACAGTTGCAGCTGCTTGTTGAAAGGCTTGACCCTGTTCAGCCTAAGGAAGTAAGTTTCAAAGAAGAAATAAAATGTTGATACAAATGAATGTTTATGGCATATTGGAAAACAGACTCTCTGTACGTAAGAGTTCATATGTACCTAAGTGGAATCTTGTCTTTGTTGGTTCATATATTTTGGCTTCAATGCAGTAACTGCTCTGCAGTGCAGTATTTCATTGTTCGTAACCATCTGGTTCAAAAGGTAATGTTATAGCAGGTATCTTTTTTTTTTTTTTTTTTTGGTTAGGCGTTTATGTGATATAGATGTGCATTTTTAATTTGGAAAAAGTTATTCTGTGAGAAATAAAGTTATTGAAGCTTATTTTCCTGTAAAAGTGCCCCTTGACCTTCTTGGTAACTTCTATATTGTCCTTTGTGTTACCCCTATCAGAAGAGAGAGATGCCAGCTGGTTTGCCAACAAGTTGCTGCCAGATGGAATATATAAATTCCAAGTTAGGTTTGCCTTCCTGTCAATGGCACCACTAATTTGTGTCTCTAACCGCCAGTCAGCACCAGCTGCTATTTTTGAAGCTTGGAGAAACATTTTAGAGTTCTGTCTCAGTAAGACTTGTTTGGGATTATCTGGCACTTGAAAAAGGCATGGTAGATGGGAGCTGTTATAAACATTGTGATCAAGTTTTCTTAGAAAAACAGGTAAAAAGTCTGATGCTATTAAGTACAGTTAAAATCTCCTACAGTTTGTTTCAGTAATACAAAATAAATTACTAGAGATTACAGTTGTCTACAAATAGAACAAAAAAATTAAGTTATTGAGATTGTAATGCTGATGAAAATTCAGCAGTAAACATAGTGTGTAGTCACTCTGTTTCCACTTTCACTTACTGACTTTTTAGAAAGCTGCTAGGCACATTTGTAGTATTTGGTGATAGTTTCCTATATTCACTGATAAAAAAAATATTTGATTATAACCAGAAAATAGAACAAAATCCTTGCATCCGGTATTGAAAACCTATATAAAATGTTTTTGTTGCTTTTTCAAATATGTTTGGGTTTTTTTTTCTTAGTGATGTAAAGGTTTGTCTAAATCACCACAAAAATATAGCAGAAGATAAGTTTTCTGGAATTCCCATCTGGAACAGGCAGGTCCTGTTCTTCCTTCCTCCAAATTATATTGTAAATTATGTATTTGAGAAGTGGCTGTGAACAGATCTGTGGTGTTTATCTTTTTGACTACTTCAGGTTCGCCAAGAAGCGTTGCAGACACTGTGCTTTGCCCCTCCCTCTGATATACTGAACTCTGAGAGTTGGCCAAGTCTGCGTAAGCATCTGACGATGTCTCTGTCAGATCCTGATGCAACATTCAGTGTAAGCTAGTGTTCTGTGTTGAGTTATTACATGTGTAGACTTAGTAGAGTACTGAAGAGGAATAAGAAGTTACATTTGTATTATGAGTAGTCCAGCAGGGTCCCCAAGACATTTTATTATTTGTGTATCTATTAGATAAACTCTTTTTTAAAGAACTATATGATTCCAGTAGGTCTTGATTTAAAGGTTTACAACAGGATTTGAATAGGATTTTTAGAGACTGGAGTACTTGTTTACGTATCTTCTAATAGGAGTGATAGGTTTGAATGTCTTTTAGCAAACAGATTTAAAAAAAACTGACAAAACTCTTCTGTAAAACATGTCGTGTTAATATTTCCTATTTAAGTCAGGTAATATGCTCCATGATGATGAGAAAATCATACATAGTAGTATTACACAGGCACTAACGAGGAAAAAAAAAAGACAGCTGCTTAAACTGCTTTTAGATTATTTATTATGCCAATTAAGCTTTTTTTTCTTTTTCTTTGAATTTTAAAGTGATTATCAGATAAATATGAAAGTTGCTAAAACTTTTTGCTGTCATAAATATGACAGCTGCTGTCATGTCTTTCTCTTTCAGCTTAGGTCTACAATTTCTTTTGAAACAGTGCTAGTTACAAGTTACTGGTACATTTAGTAACACGAAAACATTAATGTTAATGGAAAAGTACAATAGTATTCCCTGATCTGCTTCTTTGTGTCTCAGTGAGGTGCTATCAGTTAAGGTATTCAAGTAAAATTTCCTTTGGACTGTATGTTTCTGTGGTCCCAAACTGTATATTTTTATAAAATATGCTTCACCTCTGTAGAGATATCTGAGCAATATGTAGTATTAGGAATAATGACACTTCATATTGATTACTGTGCAATAATAATACACAGTTACATGACTGTTTAATACATTGCTTGCTTTTTCTACCTTAGGAGAAAATTCTTAGATTCTATGCAAAAACCTTTTCTTCTTCTCCATTTAATATGACAAGAGACGTCTATACGAGTTTAGGTATGTGCATTTAATTACATTTAAGACTTCATGAGTCATGTACTTCCAGAAAATCAGTTAACTTTTATAATGAAGCTCTATAATACACTGTTTTGCCCCTGTTGTCATGGAGGTGAGGTTTTGTTGTTTTTTTTTTTTTTTTTTTTTCCTTCTTTTTTAGCAAGACACTTGGAGTTGTACTTTCTTTCTGGAGAATATTCTCTTCGTATTTCAGCTGGTCTGGATGTATCTAACACAGACATAAATCGTTTACTTAAAAAGGTATACATGAACTTTCCATACCTTTTTTGTCATTACTGAAACATCAAGCATTCTTTGTCTTTTAGTTTTAATAATTATGTTTTCAGGTCCGCCTTTTAAATGAGTACCAAAAGGAAGCTCCCTCTTCCTGGATTCGTCATCCAGAAAAGTATGTCACTTTTAAAAACCTGTCACTGTTTCTTAATTTAATGATTTTCAACATATAATTAGATGCATATAATTTCAGCAAAAGATTGATTACAGAATGAACAGAGGACTGGTCAGTGATAAGGGGGAGGGGTGTAAATAGTTGGTGGGAAAAGTGGAACAGGGAGCAGACAGGTCATATTAAGTAACTTAGCTTTTGAAATGTTCTAAGTACTTTTTAACAAAAAGAATTTGGATGTTTTACAAAGTAACAAGTGTAATAAAATATGTAATCATGAGGACAGTACACATGTATGTTGTTGTTAGTTTTATTCATGGTAATACAAAGAATTAATATCCTTACAAGATCGAGTTAAAGATAATATTGTTGATATTTATGATTTATCTGAACAAAGAGGTTTTACTAGAAATTTGTTCCTGAGTGTTACTGGTGGAAAGATTTAAGTGATTTTTGTTTTCTGTTCTTTTTTTTCCTATTTGTGTCATAAGGTACATGGAAGAAGTAGTGGAGAGTACCTTGTCCCTTTTGTCAGTAAAACATGAGCCTAATCATCCTGCTTCTCCAGAGTTTTTGAGTCCAGTCTACTTCTTGGCGCTGCTAGATAGCAAAGCAGTATGGTTTAAAAAGTGGACAGTAAGTAAAAAAAACCCCAACCCAACAACCTCTAACTTGTTCATGTCTGACATGTATTTTGAAAAATTTGATGTATGACTTATTATCACAGACCTCTTGTGACCTGATAACAATGTATAATGAGCACTGTAATTAAGGAAGTCTGTGGGTTTTTTTTAGGCATTTATGTCTTTTGCCCTTTAACACTACTCTCTCCCTCCATTTCTATTCAGTTACTAGTTTTCATAAAATATGTGTGAACTTGCTCTGCTTTGGGACTTCAGTCCCTGAGTCATAATTGACTGATAGTTGTCAGAAGATACAAATATTTTTCTGGAAGAAGTGATGAGCATGAAAATACAGTTATATATATGATGTGCTGCACACAACTTGCTAACCTCCAGTGGACATTAGAGCTTTTTGCTCTATTTTGTATAAAATTATAATTTAGGATTTACATGGCAGTGTCAAAAGACGTAGTCTAACATTTCAGCATAGTTATGGTTTTTGTTTATCGCATGTGCTGCTACATATTTTTCTAATGACATAATTTTTTTTGTCATCTTAAATATATTGCCAGCAACAGGCTCAGTTGAGTATAATACTGCTTTACACAAGCTGGAGTTCAATACATTGAACGTGTACTGTGCACAGGATCCCTAATAGAACAGAATCAGAGATAATTTCTGCTTTTTAATTAAAAAAATAAAACTTACATGTTTAAAGTTGACATTAGGTCTTCTTTGTCATTTTAGCATGCATATTACAGCAGAACAGTGGTACTTAGGCTTTTGGAAAAGAAATATAAATCTTTGGTAAGTACTTCCTGAGGCAAGTTTACTTGGAACTTGTTCTTGCTTTGCACATTGTGGTTTGAATACTTTTTTCCCTTTTGTCAGAGCTGTTCCATGTTGTTTAGCTAGATGAGCCTTTTAGATTTTATTATTTTTTTTTTAAATTTCCATTTGCTTAAATGAATCATTTTTAAATGCAAAGAAGGGTATGTGACCAGCTCTGAGTGAGGGGGAATTTGAATGTTTTATAGCAGGTGTTTAATTAGGATTATTATTTATTAATTTCTTATGTTACATTGACACTTAGAACTACTTCTGACAATGCATAAAAATAGGAAATGGTGAATGAAAAAAATATCATAAAAACTCTATGCTGAATTTGGATTTTTGATGAGAGAGAGAGAGACTAAAATCCCATTATTGTGTTCTTTAAGTTGTGATATGAAACATCAAGGATTCAAAGTGTCAGTAAAATAAATCAAACTGGGAAAACATCTTTAGTAGTGTAGGTGTTCATGCTTGCTCATAGTCTGTATGGGTAGATCTCTTCACTGGAGTGGAAGTTTCATTGTTTTCGGTAAGACCAATATAGATGTGAGATCCATTCATATAGACAGGGATTTGGCTATGTTTTGTAAAATCTTGTAATACAAGTAAAGTATAAGGTAAAATTTATGTGACTGAAAAAACCTTAAGATGGGAGACAAGGATACAGGCAACTATAACAGATGTATGTCTTGTTTGTCTGTATGCATAGAACAGAACATAAAATAAAGCATGTCCCATGCAACAAAGAGTTTATAATAGGAAGTCCATGAGCAGGGTAATCTAATCTAATTTATTAGCATAGAGTAAACATCCGATTGAGGGTTTTTTTTTAATTATGTATGTCTGTATATTTTATTTACGCTTGTGATTAAGTCTTAGCAGCTCCAAACTGTAATAAATCTAAATATACTTCGTTGTTCATATGCTATATTTGTGATTAATTTCTAAATCCACGCTGATAATTTTTAAACTTTTGTATACATTGATTAGATGATAATGCTATGATACTGATACAACACTTCTGCAAAGAACAGTAATAGCACTTACAGCACCAACTTACAGTTTAGTAAGTGTATTCAAGACAAAGTTTTTGACTTGGGGAAAATTAAAATCTTCCACAGTAATGAGAATACGGCAATCACAGATTGCCATTAACTTCTCAAAATACTTGCATGTTCTCTGTACTCTTTTTCATGGATTGTCTTAATGCTTATAGAGCTGGTAGTGTGATAATGTAATAATAATGGAAATGTGTTTTAATAGCCCCGTAAAATTTTGCCTCCTGTTGGTTAACCCATTCAATGCACTGAAACGTGAAGTAATTGCAGTGAAGTGGATATTTAGGTTCTTGTGTTAAAGGACAGTACTTGGTTACAAGAGAGAGTGACTTTATTGTAAAATACCAGGTGCTTTATACTTTTGTGCTTTTTTTTCCACAGATTAATGCAGCTGTCCAGCAATGTCTTGATTATTTTGAATTTTGCAAGGCAGCAGTTAATAAAAATTCCGGAGTCAATGACTTCTTCCAGCAGCATTGTAGTGAGTACCTTTGCATGTCTTGCATTATGTGCACATACATCCACATTCTCTGGGTCTTTGAGCGTACTACCTTAAGAGGAAGACATTCCATCTGTTCTTTTTCTTCCCAAAATGTTGTATGTCTATCTTTTGAGAGAACACAAATAGCAGTGTTTAGTTACTTAAGCTGTCTGTCTTTATATACAAAATGATCCATGTATGTTGCAGGTAGTAGCTAGGTACCGTAGAGTACTAAGCTAGAAGAGTCAAGTTCTAATTTTTTTGGTTTTATTGTTAAAGGTGATAAGCAGAACTTTTCTTACACTGGACAAGAATTGCAGTATGTCTATTTTGTTCATTCACTGTGTCTTTTGGGAAGATTGTTGATCTATAAGCAAGGCCGAAATCTCTTTCCAGTACAGCTGAAAAATAAAAAAGGTAAGGGGAGGGCTGAAGAAAATGGAACCTGTTGAGCAATACTTTCTCTGTACTTGACGTATGTTTACACTGCAATATCATGGATGTTATACTCTGTTCTGCACTTCTGTGCCCAGGAATCTTTCTTAAAAGATGGTGTAGGTAATTTTGAGCATCAACACTGTGTTTGAGTCCTTGATGGACATGGTTGAATGGATCGCTTTTATCCTTACATATAATATATTAAATTAATGTTGAAGGAGAGTTGGATCAGTGTGTAAGTGATTCAGTCTTTCTAGGTATGAGTAATATCTTTTGTCAAACCAATTGATATAATTGATTGGAAGAAAGACGTGTACAGGGACCAAAACTGTTTTTCAAATGTGAAACAAAATCAGTATTTTCAAGTTAATTGCAAATCGAAAACAATTGCTCTGAACTTAACTTATTAATATAATTAATGTAAAACAATAGTAGAGGAAAAGGTTGGTACCTGTGGAACAGAAGTGTTGATAAGGACAGAAGATATGAGATGGAAAAGCCCTTGGACATCCAGAGAAATCTGCATTTGGTGATACATTGTGCAGGGTTGGCAAATGCAAGCATGTGAGAACAGTTGTAGTGTTCCGTTACATTAATATCTCTATTAATTCAGTGTAGGATTAAAAACATTACTGGATACTAATTCTAAGACTGGTTTTCTGAAGATATTTTGTCCCTCTAGGGCATTGTAGAGCAGTTGTGAGGAAGAAAAATATACTAATTGAGTGCTTTTGTCATTTCTGGATTATCTGTATAACACCATTCAAGCAGTGATCCATTGGTGATGGTTGCTTTTTTCTCTCCCTTGCAAAAGTAACAATCTCACCATCTGTCTTCTTAATAGTGTCCTTCTCGGCTTCATAGATAGCAACCTTTTCCTCACAAATTGCCTGATTTATTAATATAATTACATTAAATTGGAGCAATAGTTCCCAGCCTTCAGTTAGTTGCATGTTTGTTGTTTTTGCTTCAGACCTGAGGAAAAGTTGTCTGATACCTTGTCTCTTTTCCAGTTGTTTCCCTTAATCTAATACTAAGGTAATGCTTTTTCCTATAGCCGTGTATATTCAGCATTCTCAAACTTTGGCTGCCATTTTTTTCAGTAGAAGGCATGGTAAAATTGACATTGGCTAAACTGGGAGCAAGATCAAACCTTATAAGTTGATCATGAAATACTGTGGTAGTGTCCCAGGGACATGCATGTCCTTTGCTTTATCAATTGTACTTACGCTGATTTTTCTCAATAAAGCAAAGCACTTTTTATATATATTTACAAAATCCATTTTATCTGTAAAATTAAAGTTGCATTTTAATTTACAGTACTTTTCTTTTTTTGTTTTTAATAGATAGTGTATCCATAACCGATCTATTGGTATTATTTACTCAGCTTATTTATTACTCTCCAAGATACCCAAAGACGGCTTTGGCAACGCATACAGGTAAATGTTTGGTTTTAATATATGCTAATCTGTATACTTATAAAGTCATGTAGTAACTTCTTTTGCAATTTTTAATTTGTGGCTGTTATTTGTGCAGATTTTTCTCTTCCTTATCTTTCCTTTTTCCCCTCTAACTGTGTTAAATCAGCGCTTAACAAAATTATAATTCAGAAGCATGTAGATAAGCCATACAGATACATTTGTGTAAGTTAAAATATAAACAAATACTTCTTGTGTTCACCAGACAATTATTCTCCAGCAAGTCTTGTTATGGAGATTCTGCAAGTTTTTTGTGATCAGACAGGATGTGCTGCTGAATTTTTATATAAGGATGCAGTGATTGATGCCCTACTTCATCCTGTTCAGACTTTACTGAGTGGCACAGAGGTTTGTATTAATCTTTGAAATAATGTTTAAATCTATAGAGTATTATCATTTTCCTGTATTTTCTATGTAGAAGATTTATTTAATCACATGGTAACTTCTGTAGTATTTCCTACATTAGCTGTTATAGCTATCATTAAATAGTGTAGGCTGTCGTTAAGATCAATCTGAAAAACTTGGTTTTCTTAAAAGCTTGTGAATAGTAGCAAAAATTGTTCTGTAGGGAGACCATTCCTTTGAGAAAATCACATAGCTTAATTTTTTGTTTTTGTTTTTTTTTCCTTCCAATGTTTTTGTGTGTCTTTTGGATATTTCTTGGATGCTTATTTGCTGTACCTCCTATTTAAAAGGCGACCTACTTTTATTCCTTTTTAAATTCAGCTGGCAACTTGAAGTTAAGTGTTCTCAATAATGAGTATAGGTAAAATATGTAATTCTTCATGAAAAATTATTATTTTCTGAATTGGTAAAAGGAAGAGTGTGATTTTTGTTTTGTTTTGTTTTGTTTTTTTTTTTTAAAGCACTTCTGTAAGAGTTGTAAAAATCTTGGGAAACATTATCTACCTCTAGGTGCTGAAAATCTAGTTTATAGTTTCAGCCTGTCCTATTGGTTTTGTTTTGACTGAAATGATTTAACTGATCTAGGTGACTAAGTCTCCAGACAGAGAGGCCGAAGGTCTGAAATGCCTATGGAGGAGCCTGAACTATCTTACATAAAAAGACTCTGAGAGAAATTAATGGCTGAGAAGTTTTGAATTTACTTCCTGAGATTCATGCTTGAAAAGGCAGTTCCTAAGTTAAATACCTCATCTACATTCTCAAAGTTGAATTTTGTCAGTATCCTGATTATTTTTTCAGTGCAGTTTGTTTATTTTTCAGAAAGGACACTTCATATTGATTCCTGAAAATATTTTTAGCTCTACAAAAATATTCCAATGCTATTTCAGAAGTTTCCAAGTAATATTTTAAAGTATGTATTTCTGTAAAGCTTAAAGCCATAATCCTGCAAAAACTTTATTGTGTCAATAATTTAGCTCTTTTGGCAGTAGCATTACTTACGTATTTTACTATAAGCCTATCTATGGATGCTTTTGCAAGACTAATAGTTTAAGTTGTCTTGCTTTTACTAGACATTGCAAAAATTTAGTGCAAATGTTTTCAAGTACAAAAAACGACTGAGCCTGCAAATGCTTTGAACACTGATAGTCAAATTTAAAAACAGTACTAAGGCGATCATTGATTTGCTGTGATGGAGTCCTGTGTAATCCCCTAGGAAATCTGTGTGTTCACATGGTATTCTAAAGCATATACAACCGTCTCTCTTCTTTATTATACATTAGTAGTTATAAAAGAAATTACATCAACGTTTAATGGTTCTTCCCTTTTTTTTTTTTTTTTTTGTTTCTACCGTGCTCAGCTGTTTCTTGTAGGTAACTGAACTCTTAAATTATAAGCCCTCCTGTGACTTAGTAACTGGTCTGTTTAAAAAAACAGGTCAGAATCAGGCATAATTAAAGCAGAGGAGCTGTAGTAGGTTGGTTATGTGTTACGAATCTGGAATATGTCATATTTGTTCTAATGAAGGTGCAGATTGTTTTGTATTGCATCTGGCAAACAATAGCTAGAAATGGTAGACCAAGTCAGAGTGACCCTCTTTGTGTTTCACAAGAATTTGAACTGGTTTTGCTTCCCAGCCAAACCATTGGCACTTCTTAGACACCCAGGAATCCTAATGCTGCACTCTACTACTGGACCATGCCTATATCGGAAGGCTATGGCCATGCACACATCTTTCTTCAGCTGGGGTTGTGGGGCGGGTAGTGCTGGAGCTGCATATGGGGCTCCTGGGTTGTACAGTGGGCATACTGAGCAAACACCGTGCTGTTATTTTACATTTGAGCGCTGAATTCACTCAGGTAAGTGCAAGCCTTACTTGCCTTTTAAGCAGAGTAGTATTGCATATCTGTAGTAGAGGGGAGAGGAGAAACTTGGTGGCAATCACCAGGAGTTGTCAGAAGTATCAGTTTGTGGGCAGCAGTATTGATCTTTTGGGCTCTGTAGCCTCTGAGTTGCTGCTGACGCCTAGCTGGTACAGAACTTTGCATTCCCATTCTAAATAAACAAAGTACTATGTTTTGGGTTTTTTTTTTTTTTTTTTTTGGTGTTGCACAGGGAAAGCAAAATAATAACGCTCTTGAAGAAGCAGTGACAGCACAGTATGTTCCTTTCTTAGAATTCGGAACAATGATACCCAGTAACTTAAAAATAAAAGGTCAGGGAGATTTTTAACCCTCTGTATCACTGAAAATTTTAACTAAAAAACCTAAAGTCGAAATGGTATTTTTGTCTTGGGTTTCTTTGACCACCGGCATTGATAGTAAATTCCTTAAAATTTAAAGTAGGAAGACTATTTTTCCTCTCTGCACTATATAAAATATAGAGCTACCTGTAAGAGAAGAAGTAGGAGCTGGATTGCATAGCATTTTAAAAATAATTTCTCTTGTGAATCCAGCTGTCCTTGATGAATAACAGAAGAGTGGAAAAGACTTAAGCAGTGGACTTCAGCTTCAGGAGGGTGGTCCTTTATTCCCCATTCTGATATACTAGATATTTAACAAGTGTTACTGGGAACAGTAACCCCTGCTGGCTCATCTCACTGTGGACTCCATTCTCTTGTCCCGGGTATGGGTAGGGGGAGGCTACAAAAGAGGACTTCTCACTTTGAAAACTGTCCTTCTTCTTTATAAGTACGTTTGTGTGTAAGTCCTAGGAATTTGGAGGAATATGGACAGGAACAGAGTTTGGTTGAACACCGTTAGGACACTAAGTCCTGCAGAATTACAGCTGCTGTCTACCGTTAAGGCCCTTGGCACATCTCCCCATTATTTTCCCTCCCCTGGGCTTGGTAGCCTGGGCTCAGGGCCAGCATAGGTAATACTGTGGGTATCCAGCCTTGAAGAGCGCTGTTTGAGAAGGTTCTGCTAGGAAACCTAAGCAGAGATCCCCCCAGTGATGACTCTCCTAATAAGCCTCAGTGTGGACTCACTCCACCTTCCACTCAGGAGTGTTTTTTTTTAAGCTGAGATTCTTGTCCTCATTCCTTGCCTGTGCTATGTTGTAGCAACATGGAATCCTAGTGTCCCACTGATGTGAACCCTCACCCACAGATGTGATTTCTTCACTTGCTTTGCATCAGACCTGCTTTATCACTATAGATCCAGTAGCATGGTGATCACTGGGCTCTCTGACCCTGGTTACTGTGTCTGGTGCTGACCCTGACTCACTCACTCAGCTTCCTGGCTTAACCTTGCACCTCCATCATCACTGTGGAGGGGATCAGGACTGTTGAGTGAACCTAGTTACTGTCACTGGACCTCATCTGCTCACCTTGCTTGGGTATAGTGGGACTGCCCGCCCATCCCATGCAAAGCCACTGGTCTCATCAATTCCTGGCTTCTTGTTCCTTGCAGGGCATTCTGCCCTCGCTGCTCCCTGACAGATTCTTCATGGAACACCCGTGCTCTGCTTATCTACTATTGGAATGTTGACTGAATTTATTAATGGACAATGGCCAATTTAGCATTAATTTAGGTAGTACACTCATTAGTGATGGTACCAGACTGAACAGTCTGAATCCCAGTGTTAAATATTCAAGTTTGCTTGATTACAGCCTAATTGTGCTTATGCAGTGCTCTGAAGTGAATAAGGAATTGGAAGATGACTTTTGTTTTGGTCCAGTGGGGACTGGACTTTCCTCATGATTCCAAAGCCGTTTGGGCCTACTGCAGCCTAGAAGTGGGGTAGACACAGAAGATCTTGGGAACTAGAATTCCAGTTCTAGCCAAAGAGTTGCCAATGCATATGCAGCAATGAGGGAGTTAGCGTGTTTCTCACCTTGATTCAGGTAATGCTGTTATAACCCTAGATGGCATATCAAAAGCCTTTCCACGTTCATGGTGGGAAAAGAGAAAAATGAATTTAGAAATGTCTGTTCTCTGTATCTGTGGAGTCATTGAATTTCTGCTATAATCATTAAAAGCTGCAATTACTGCGATTTGTGATGAAGACTTCTATATGATGGCGTTTGAACATAGGCTGTATACTTGTTTTGTTTAAGCCATTAAGCAGTCATCAGAAAGGTGACCTTCAGGTTCTGCATACATAAGCCAGACTTGAATAAACAGCTTTCACAGAAGCATTGAATTGAAAACTTTTTTTTTTTGTTTCTTCCAAATAGGTATGTATAAATTGTCTTGAAACCACTTTAATTGATGTAGCTGATATTTTGGCAAGGATTGCTGCTGTAGACGATGGTCTTTCTCTTCTTCTTTATGGAGAAAATGAAAAAACTGCCAGAGAAGATAGGTAAGAGTGCATTAATGAATAGCATTAGTGAGTACTTTAATGAATTACATTAGTCTTATGAGACTCATTTTCTCTTTTTTCATTTATCTATAATGTGATATATTTTGTTTATGTTTGGAGTAAAATATCTGATTATCAAGTAAAGTAGTAAGTGTTATAGCGAATGTATTAGGGAGACATGTATAACCAGGTGAAACAACAATTTAAAGAAATAGTTTTAGTAGATTTCCATGGTTTACTGTTTTTTCTTATTCATGTGAGAGCTTTCCTTTCTCTGAATGTAGTTCCCTGATATTCCTCTCTTCTCTGTTTTTTGTTTGTTTTTAGAATAAATATTAAAAATCAACCTGCTTTATTAGAAGAATAGATTTAATGTAGCATTCACTTTTCAATACATCTGGTAGAGACAGATGTTGCATCAGAAGCTGACATTTGTAACACTGTACCTAACTTAAGATCTATGTGATCCTATGGATACTATATTGTTACTTGATGCTAAAACTTGAAACAGGGCAGTAAAACTGAGACTAGCCTTTAAAAATATCTAAGCTGCAGGTCATAAAAATGTGTGAAATATGTCTTCTGAGTGGAGGAATCTCAGAAGTTGCACATGTTTTTAAGGGGGGTTGGAAGTAAAGGACATTATTTTGGAGAAAGAGTTTTCCTTTGCATTGCAAGCGTAGAAGACTTCAAAAGGAGATCTTGGATAGGAAAAAGGAAGAACAAAGACAAATTTTTGCCTTGTAGTAATATCCTTAACACTGATTAAGCAGAAGCTGAAATGGTTGTCTTGTTACTCTTCCTAACTGGACTCCTGTAAAACATACAGTCTGTGTAGTTCATGGCTACATGGGCTGGAAGGAAGACAATGGATGCATTTTTGCCTTACGTAGACCTGTAGCCCAAGTAAAATCACTTGCTGTATATTTCTTTTCTTTTGACTGGTGTTACAAGTTATAGTATAGTTGGCCCATCCATAGTGGGTCGTAGTGTCTTTTCATAGTTTATTTTCCCCTAGAAAAATTTGAATTTGTTTAGTCAGAGGATTTCTTTCAAGGCTTATTGATAACTACAAACCAACATTTTAAAAGTGTTATTTTATTTCTAGTCCTGCAGCTGCTCATGTAATTGTTCAGTTTACAAAGAAACTTCTTCATGACGACATTTCTCTTTTATCTGGATCCGAGATTTTTCCGGTTGTTAAAGGAGCTTTCGTTTTTGTATGTCGTCAGATGTACAGAACTTGTGAAGGCCTGCAGATGCTAATTCCTTATGGCTTGCATGAGTCTATCGGAGAGGCCTGGAAAAAGGTAAATCTTGTTTTGGATTGGGAAGATTGGAAAGAATCTTACTGTAGAGGTTCAGCTTGTGTAATAGGTGTTCTCTGCTTCAGGTTGCTTATATTAAAGTAGTGAGATAATGCTTGGAATTGTTCTAAAAATGAAGTTCTACTTTTCAAATTTTCCTTCTGTATGTGAACGTAGCAGAAGCTTAGTTTGAGACTTCTGTGCCTTAAGATTCAACCAGGAACACTCAAGATGCATGGATAGACCTACTGTTCATAGACCAACTCCTTTCTAAACATTGTCTTTGATGCTAGAGGTCACCTGATGTCATGATAGCCACTGTCCACCACAGATCTGATCTTCACTCTTGGTTTGGGATATTTAAGGAAAACCTCCTGAGATGTGGCCTCAGTAATTTTTAGGCTAAAGTAGTTAGCTTTGGTCAGAGATATGGAGAAAAGGAGATTCCAAATATTTAACTTAAACAGTTAGATGCCGTTGAAATGTTCTCAAGGGACCATAATGAGCAGTGCCAGGCAGGAGTTCTTGTCTTACCTGTGTATTTGGATATCACATGAAGTGTAGAGTCTGTATTTCAACATCAGTTTGATTGCTAGTCTAATGCTTTTTCTGCATGAAAGAACAGTTCTGCGTATTTTGCTTTCTGTTATAAATTTACTGAACGAGGTATATGGATCTCTGCTTTATTCACTAAACTTTTCTGTTTTCAGTGTTCTGATTGCTGTATGCAGTGTGAAAAGTCTTATGTATTACTAAAAAATTTAGTTAAGATGGAAAAATGACAGCAGATGCTGCAAGAGCATTTTTCCGAAATTCACAGCGAAGTAAAATTCAAACAAACATTTGAATCATGAAAATATCTTTGGCAGCATTTAAGTAAGGGTAGTATACAAAGCTTCAACTTTGGCTTCCAGCTAAACTGAAAGCATCTTTAAACTATCAGTAGTAGAACACTTAGTGGAATAGCAAAATTTAGCTGTGTTGTTTCACTTCATACTGAAAAATGGAACCATCTCTTTTTTTTACTCCAGTGATTGTAAAATGTTTTCATAGAGAAGGATCAGAGCAAGCTGGAAGAAAAAAAATTGGCTAAAAACCTAAAGATTCTTTTTGGAGGCAAGGAAGCAAGAGATTGAATGCAAGGGAAAGAGAATGGAACAGCTATTCTTCCTGTCAAATGCTGTATGCTTTTATTATGATTAGAAATTTTAAAAATACAGTCACAATGTAAACTCAGGCAAAAAATGTTGGAAAGATAGAACGTGAATAGAAGGAAGACTTTAAATCCCCAGCTTGTGGGTATTTCTCACTGCTTTTATGTATGAATATTATCATGAAAGCATACATTTTGATTGAAAATAAAATATATTATTACTTACAATCATAATTATATGACAGTAAACTCTGTTTCTCATTAAAGAATGTTGGTTTTGAAACTTAGGCTCTTCCTTGCATTGAGAGCTTTAGGATTTCACTGAATTAAGGGGTCTAGTTCACTTGAATCGTGCTGTAATTTACATAACTCAACAATCTGTCTTTCTGTGCTTTCCTATTGTGTAACTAGTCAGTCTTACTTGAACTAACCTGTTACTCTATTTAACGTTTATCACAAGCAGACTGTTATATGCTTTTGATGGGCATTTCCAGTTATTTGCTCTAAAGCACCTCAGCATTTGCACATGCACAAAAGACTTCTTTGCACATTAAAATCATCTATTGTGGTCTAGAATATCATTTAGACAAATTGTTTTGACACATACAAGATAAGTAGGCTGAATGTGTCAAATTTAAAAACAATCATGAAACATTTAACTGACAAAATGCCATTTTTTCACATCACTTCGGAGGTCAAATTGAGACTGAAGTGTGATCTACAAATTCAGGACCTCAGGAATTGACAAGTTGGTACAGTAAAGTCACATTTTCAACTCTGCCATCTTGATTACATTTTAAATTATTTTCTGTAATTTTTCAATTTTAAAACATCTGCGGTTTATAAAATATTCTACCATTTATAGTGTAGCAAAAATGGTGTACTTTGGTGGACTCTATCCAAGCAGTAGTGACAGTTTTTTAACGGATAGGCTGGTAATTTGTTTCCTCTTATTTTACTTGTCTCCTGGGGTTTTAAGACTGATGGAGAAACAATTTTTTTCTTGGCAGATTCTTGGGATTCTGGGACGGAATTTGTACAGATGATACTAAAAGGGGAACTTAACAGATCCAGGGCAACTGACTGTCTTAATAATCTTTTGTGGATATATTAGATCACCTTTATAAGAGAGTAAATTAATGACTGCTCTTTCATTTGAATGGTGCAATATGCTTTTTATCCCTGGAAACATAAACCAGCTTAAATCATTCATCTTAAATATACAGTGTTTTTGACACTAGTTATTTTCAAACATAATTTAAATTAGAAACTCCATTAAATATAAAAATGTGTATGTATGTTTATCTATGCCTGTACCTCTAATTATATCCATACCAATATAGATATATTTATAGAATTTATAGATAAATAAAATAAAAATTGACAGAATTACTTAATAAATTTGGTACTGAGTTGTCAACTCCAGAGGCTTTTATTTCCATTACCTGTGACAGAAGTAGAGAGTTGCTTTCTGGTTTTTTGTTTTGCTGTGTTTAATACTGATTTTTTGCTTTGGGAGTCTCCAGTTAAAAATTAAAAAAATAAATAGTGCTTTTTGTTTTAAGAATTATAATGAAGATTTAAATAATGTACTAGCTTTAAGATGGTTTATGTCAAAGGAAAAAATAAAAAATAAACTTTTCTGGAATAAAAAATGTAGCAGAATAGTGTATTCTGTGCCAAAGGCTAGAGTACAACTCGATCACGGTTATTTTTTTAATGTGTAACCAGAGCATGAGCAAGATCTGGAGTTTAAAAATGGTATAAACAAACAGTAAGGAGGTATTTATTTATTTTTTATTTCACAGACAAGTTTGCTTTCAGAAAGAGTACCCACTCCTGTAACCGGCGTGGACTCAACTTCTTCGATAAGTCTAGAGTCCAAAAACACGTAAGTTGATGATTAATTTATGCACATGCACAAGTATGAACATACGCTGCTAATTTATCCACAGTTGAAGCATTTTACGACCCTGTGTTTTTTTTGCCAAAAGCATAGGGGTAGGTAGAGTGATGTCATCCTAGTATAGGTCTGAGTAGCGTTACAAAATTGTTCTTGACCTTTCACGATTTTCTTGTCTTCCAGAGTTGTGTCTAATCTATGTAAGATTGACTTATAGGTAATTCTCTCTAACTGCAGAAATTGGTTTGAGGAAAATGTGAATTAGAAAGCATAAAACAAAATAGCTGTCAGAGTTTATCTTACGGCTTTGATGTGGTGTTGATTTAAAATGCTGTTCTGCTGAATGGTAGCTACACCTTCAAAATACTATGTAGCAAGATTGGCAGCATTCTGGCTGAAAGCCTGATACGTATTGAAAGACATCCTTCCTTTTGTACTAAAACTTAATGTCTATTTCTAGAAGTTTGTATGCATTAAGATGAGAGATATACAAATATTTGTGATCCTGAAAATTCAGGGTGATGTTGGCGTTGGTGCAGAACCTAGTTAATTATGTAGATCCTTGTTTATACTTTACCATAGATTTCACGTATAATTTGCAAAGATACCTCTCTAGTCTGTGGTGGTGGCATGTGAACTGGTTATAGCAATTCAAATCTAGTGGTGAAAAGAAATGTAGGGATGCAGAGCTCTGACTGAGGAGGCTGCTACTAATCACTACCATTGACATAAGCTACAATTTCCTCCTAGCATTTAGATTTTTCATTTAACTATGGAACAAGACATGCTTATATTTTTCTGGGTGAAATTTTTGCTTCTGAACAAGACATAGCAGGGACTTTGCAGGAGACATGATTAAAGTTTGGGGTGATGGTTGGCTGCTATGAGAAAAGCTGTGTGCTGCTTGCTGGTGATGGGAATAAAAAGTGAGAAATGAGAACTAGAGATAAGAATCCAGTAAGCAAATGCTTTTAGAGAAGCAGAATCACAAGAGTCTAGTGATACCTGCAGGGACGGTACCTAGTCAAAGGTGATGTAATTGCTAATTGTAATTTCTAACAGGACCCTTTATCTCGTTAAATTTGTGTTTTTATTAGTTCCTCATTGTGTTTTCACATTGGTAAGAAATTCTGAGCATGCTTTGCCAGTTTGTAATTGCCATATTAATACCTTAAAAGACTTGTCTAGCGTCAGATAGTAAGTCATAAGTACATTTAAGGATGGTATGGGTCTTTTGTTTTCCCAATTACATCATCTGTCTGTTCTGTTTTCCTACCTAACCTTAGTTTTCCCAGGATGAATTTAAATGTTTGTACAAAATACAGTCTAATACATATAACTTTCCCAAATGCTTTTTAAAAACTAATGTAAACATATGCAGTAAACATAGAGTCTGGTGAATGAAATGTTGTTTTTCAAAGTCAGAAATTGTTGTTTTTCTTTTTTCCCATGCTTTTTTTACATACCTTTTAAAATTATTATTTTGCTACTCTTGCAGTGTGTTATGGGAAGAGACTTTGTTAGATGCCTTGCTAAATTTTTCTGCCACACCAAAGGGACTATTTCTGCTTCATAGTACAGGTGCTATGAATGACTGTGTGAACTTTATGTTCAACAGTTTATCAAAAAAACTCCAGGTAAGCATTATAGAGTCTCTACAGCTTTTCTTTCTTTTAATGATTCCAATAAAATAAAGAAGAAAGAAAATAAATCTAGAAACCATTTTGTCACTTAATTTTTGCAAAAATAAATTTAAAATGTAGCTTTTCACCTTTGATATTGGTGCCACACTGATTTAAGATTGTTGGATGTTACTCATCTTCAATATGTCAGGTATTTGTTTAGTTTTTTCTGACTTTTTACAGAAAAAGTTTGAAATGCTAAAGCAAAATAAATTTTTTTCCTTTTTTTTGTTTCTAAGTGCATATTTTTCTAGACCACGTTTGTAGGCAGTGTTGAAATCTGGATATGCTAGACAGTACTTGAAATGTAACCAAAATTGGGTAATACGCATTTTAGGATAAAAACCATAATGTTACAGACATCCTACTGAATGTGTGCAAAAAACCCTATTGTAATGCAAACATTTTTATTCTTTGCTGATGTTACATGTCTCAACCATAGTATTTTGCATTTAAATTTTGATAAGATACTTGATAAAGATGTTTAGTTTGGAATCTGACCCTGGTAAATCTGTAGAGGATAATATAGATGCGCTGTTCAGGTCTAACCATACAGTGAATTAAATTCTCTAAACAAGTGTAGGAAAGATCAATATTTAAGAGATCATTTGAGAGTTTCATGCCCTCTGAATAACTAACACTGTGCTTGTATGTTTGTTACTAACAGAGAAATGCATGTGAAGAGTTTGGTAATAGAGTGATTGTTACACAAATGGCAACAACACCAACAGGTGCAGTAGCTCTACAGAGTTCAGGTAAATTGAAGAACATTGTTATGAATGCTTACATGCTGTAGTCTTGCATATTAGAAAAAGATTGTGAGGAAGATGTTAGAAAACATCAACTGAGTGGAATAATTACACAGTATTAGCAAAGACTGCTTAAATGTCTTGATTTCTTCTTGATGGAAACTTATTCTTTCCAACTTTTAAATCATTCGCTTATCTTGATGCTGGATTTTGGTTTTGTTTACTTTATTTTCTTAAATTAAGCAAAGCTTTTACTTCATCAGTTTGGATTTCCAGAAATTTCCTATATGTGCATGAAGACATTTATGTCTGTTAAAAAATAAGTTGCTAGTGCTTCTTATTGATCTGCAGATCACAATTAATAACTGTTGATTTGTGTAATTTGTATGTACTTTTCTGTGGCTACTGACTGCTGAAAGGTTGAGCAACTGCAAAGTCACGAATGTCACTGGTGCTCTTATAGAATAGTGAGATGGAATTTAGATTATATGTATTGTTGATTCTTCTTGTATGCTAACTCATACCACAAAGTCCCTTCAGATTCATTCTCAGATAGCTCAACTGTTCCCATACCACCTGGTGGTCTGGGTAGTCATTATGTTAAAACTAGAATCTTATCAATAAAGTATAGCCGCTGTCTAAAGTTGCGAAGGAAGTCCATGAGGTACAAAAGAGTATCTAGAAGCGGCGGGTGTGTGATTAAAATGACTTGACTGAAAGACTGTCAGAAATTCAGGCAAATTCTGCCAGTCAAGGAAACTGATTGTTAATTGCTTATTATTTATGCCTCCGGGATCTTTCAGAAAGCAGGGAGCAGATCTACTTGAGGAGTAACCCATCTGTCCTGTTTAAAGTTCTCAGCCAAGTTGCTTCTTATGGCCCTTGGTGTCAAAGACAAATGGTAGACCAAAAATAATCAGCGTTGATTTTAAGCCTTGAGAGGAGGTTGTGTAATGTATGTAAAGTTTGTGTTAAGCCTGTAACTTCCATTTGGAGATTTCAGAGTTATGTGGCTGTCCTTCCTCTTCTATTTTAACATTTAACATTTTAAATTCAGCTAGTAGTTCTTCTTTTAAAAAGGTTTTTCCAGTCCTTAATGTTTCATCCTGGTATGTTTTCATTTATTAATGAGTTATAATAAATCTGTATTTTCAAAACCACGGAGCCAATACTAGCTAGGGCTTGATCTGTAGCAGTTAACTTGTTAAAGAAGGTCAGCAGCTCATTTACATGGAAGTTATATAAATATCATCGTACTCTAGTATAATAATCTTTGTGAACTGTTGCATTAGATTTTAGATTGAATATAAGCAGACTGCTGTAGAAAGCTAGTTTGACTAAAGGATTGAGAATAGCAGGGAGAGTAACCCTCAGGCAGTCTGTCTTGTGAAATTTTAGTCCACAATGTAGAGAATTTTGAGAATCTGGTTTAGGATTATGGTGTAAAATGTTTTTTAATATGAAGATTGTTTTTCTGGTGTTCTTGCCATTCAGATGATTACAAGAAACATTTTTTTTAGGTTTTGTAAAGGCACTTGTAACTGAGTTATGGTCTCTTTTGGAGTGTGGAAAAGATGATGTGAGGATAATCCAACCCAAATCTACTCCAGTTGACCCTATTGACCAAAGCTGTCAGAAGGTGAGAAATTACTTAATCTTCTGTTGTGGCATGGAAAAAACAGTGCTGTGTTTCAGGTAGGATAGTACATACATTTCTGTAAATTTTTATTGCAACTATACCTGCTTCTTGACACATGGGGCAAAATTAGTGTAAAACACTAACTGATGACTGATTGAAAGAATTCTTTTCCTGCATGGCAGGTCACAACACCAAGGATCGATTAAAATCCTATTTACAGACACTACTGCCCTTGTAGATTATATAGAGACTTGCTAGGGTTTGCAGTCTAATTTTGGCCAACTCTATTTATGCCAAGTTCAGCCTACAAAGAAGGATAAGAACAAACCTAAAGCAAATGGCAAATAATTTTTAAAGTTTATTTGGTTATACTTAACTGATTAACATTCCCTTTTGTCCTCCCTTTTTTTCTTTTTCTAGTCTTTTCTGTCTCTGATAAACTTGCTCACTTACCCTGCAGTTTTTGAGCTCCTGAGTAAACAAGATGTACCAAATAAACCAATGTATTCACTCCGCGAAGTACCTACAGATATTATTGTAAGTATAGTTTTTATTTTGAAAGAAAAATGAATACTTACGTGCAGTCATTTTTCCTGACAAAACGTTACTGTAATAACAGAATAAGGTTTTTCTTCTTAGTGAAAGATTTTGAAATTTTCTGCATTTTGTATTCTATACAGCATGAGGGCAGTATATGCACATATTACTTCATGTTAACCTAAATTTTCATTTTGAAATCCTAAAGATAGTATAAAACTTGATGCCTAATCTAAAGATCATCTTTTCTGACTTGTGTTAGAATTGTGGTTTTCCATGAAAAAAAAATTGACATACATAAACACCTCAGTATGTGCATGCAGATACATGCTGGAAAATGCTGGAAAATGTCTATACTTCTATTTTGTATAACATTGCTCTATCACACTGTGGATTTAAACAAAAATTAAAAAAAAAAAACAAAAAACAACAAACAAATGAAAAAACAAACCAAACCAAAACCTCAAGCACAGATGATTCGCACACAGAAAAAATCACTACCTGGGAAGTTACTGATTAAGGCATATTTCAGTCCTAAGAAAAATGGTGTTACCATTTCTGTATTTAGTATTGTTTTGTATTAGTTCATCCAACTGCAATCTATTTTTTTTTTTTTTTCTCGTCTACAAAGCGCAGGCAAATTTAATCCGTGACCTTGACTGGCAGTTAATTTTTTTTCTAATGAGCTAGCACTTTGAATTGCTGTTGTGTTAAAGTGTTTGTTTAGCACAAGCTCTGGATTGGTGGTAGTTTAAATTGTTTAGGCAGCATATATCATAATAGTGTGTGTTATGTTTGAAAGGGATTTTTGTAGTTCTTTTTTGTAATACAGTCTTGGTGATTTCTGGAGAAAATGGGATGATAAATGTCATTTTTCCAATACACTCAATGTTAGCGTGTCCACTGATGGATAGTGCTGTTTAGTCATCAAGTTTTCTCAGGCACTGGGAGCCGGGGAGATAGATATATATTGAAGGTGATACATATGTGAGAGCTTTCAGATCGAGGTGCATCTTAAGTAATGATTTTTGTGACTTTTGAAAGCCTATGTTGTTTTGGTTTTTGAGGCACTTCAGTAGTTTGATGGAATTCTCTCAGTTTCCAGAAATAGCAATACTGATACAGTTGTTCAGAGTTTCCTGAACTGTTACAGATGTTTTGGACAGGGTCTGTCTCACTTACATACTGTGCAACAGTGGGTTTTGTAAGCCTAAGCTAGACATCCAAGATTATGTAGTTAAAAGAAGGGAAATAGTCAGTTAATTGAATGTTAATTTAACACATAAGGACTAAGTCTAAGTACTCAGAAAACTTCTGAGGTTAAGCAGACATAAACATTTGTTATAACCATATTTTTGGGCAGTGATTGCACTAAGCTAAAGATAAAAAAAGAATTGACCAGATGTAACTATGGTTAGAAAGCAAAGTAAAAAAGCAATTTCGGTGCCACTAGAAGATTTGGTTAGAAAACCCAGTTGCTTTCTGTGCTTCGTTTTTCGGTATTTCTGAATCATGTCACGTTGCCACGGAATCTGACTTGTAATATTTATAGAATCATAGAATCAGTGAGGTTGGAAGGGACCTTTAAGATCATCAAGTCCAACCATAAACCTACCCTGATAAAAACACCACCACTCCTAAACCATGTCCCTAAGCACCTCATCTACCCTTTTCTTAAACACCTCCAGGGATGGTGAATCCACCACCTCTCTGGGCAGCTTATTCCAATGTTTAATAACCCTTTCAGTGAAAAAATGCTTCCTAATATCCAATCTAAACCTGCCCTGACATAACTTGAACCCGTTTCCTCTCGTCCTATCACTTGTCGCCAGGGAGAAGAGGTCAGCTCCCATCTCTCTAAAACCTCCTTTCAGGTAGTTGTAGAGGGTGATAAGGTCTCCCCTCAGCCTCCTCTTCTCCAGGCTAAACAACCCCAGATCCCTCAGTCGTTCCTCATAAGGTTTGTCCTCCAGACCCTTCACCAGCTTCGTAGCCCTTCTCTGGACACACTCCAACACCTCAATGTCCTTCTTGTAGTGAGGGGCCCAAAACTGAACACAGTACTCGAGGTGAGGCCTCACCAGTGCCGAGTACAGGGGGATGATTACTTCCCTAGTCCGGCTCACCACACTATTCCTGATGCAGGCCAGGATGGTGTTGGCCTTCTTGGCTGCCTGGGCACACTGCTGGCTCATGCTCAGCCGGTTGTCCACCAACACCCCCAGGTCCTTTTCTGCCAGGCAGCTTTCGAGCCACTCCGCCCCCAGTCTGTAGCACTGCATGGGGTTGTTGTGACCCAAGTGCAGGACCCGACACTTGGCCTTGTTGAACCTCATACCATTGGCCTCAGCCCATCTGTCCAGCCTGAACTATGTTTGATAATGCACAGAACTTAATAATCTTTGCATGCCTTTATTTCTTAAACACACAGGATTTAAACATTTTTTCCTCCTTTGTATTTTTGGCTAACTAGTTGCATCATTGACTGAACAGATTATCACTTGGGCTTTTAGTACTTCTAACTGATGACTTGACAAAACTTTTCTTAATACATGCCAGTTTTTTTTTTTGTAAATTTTGCCATATAAAAATATTTTAGAAAACGGAGCTGATAAATCAGGGTCCTTCTGCCTGCTTCCACTCTTCCTTTGAGAGGTTCTACAGTATACATATTCAAGGGAATCTAGCTTGGAAGGTACCCTCCAGATCTGTAGCTTTGAACGACATGTTTAAGCAGGTGAAGTTTGTTTGTTTTTTATTCTCCCCCCCAGTGATTATGGAGAATCTTGTATTTAGATGGTGTATCTTAGGTATTCAAAGTAGATGACACCCTACCTGTAATATTTAAGCTATACAGTGTAGTTGAACAGTGCAGATTTATCTGCACATTTTTCTGTTCGAACCTTGTGTTGGACCTTGTTCACTATCCTCCTTCCTAATATCCAAAATCAGAGCTTGGTCTGCTGTCTCAATAGTTCTTTCTCTGTGCCTGCTCTTTCTAGTCTATTGCAGGCTCCAACCTTTGATGTATAGATGAGAGGAGGAGGATGTTGGCAGAGAAATACCCCTTTGCATTTAACTCTTTGCACGTGCAAATATCTGAAAAGCCTTAAACCCCCAAAAGATCAATCGCTTGCATTACTGATTTTATGAACAGCCTTGAGGTCTGAGTTTAATTATTTTATTGTGAATTTAATTGTGAACATACTATATAGAAAATATATTCTTCATAGTCCCCTACTGTCAAAAAAAATCTAGTAGGGAAAATATGGTTTAACTGTATTTTAAGTAGTGATGCATTTTATGAAGACAGTTTATTTGACAAGTTTTTTTTTTCTGCTATTGGGAGTTTTGCTTGTGGTGTTTATTTCATCTGTGTTGAAAAACAGAGCTTTGGTTGATTTCATGAAAGTATGGATCCTAACTTTTCTCTTGTATCATATTGAAATGACTCATTGATCTAACCAGTTTAGTAATAACTCTGTCTCTGAAAACGATACTTCTTAAATGTGGAGAAAATAAAATTTTTGATTTAATCCAGATTAAATAAAGCCTATAAGGACTTTGTAGTTTTTCTTCTGACCATAACACAGCAGACGATAACAGTAAAAGCTTTTATGCATTTCTTAGTCTTTTACTGAAATAATTTCTTCAGAAGCAGTTTGGATATGCAGTGAACCAGTGGGGAAGATAATTAGGCTGGATTTGTGGAAGAAATGGGAAGCAGCCACAGGTCGTTGTCTATCACATGAGATGCTATATGGTGAAAGATGTGAGCCTCAACATCCAAGCTAAGCCTTGTTACACTGAGAATAAATAGCCATGTTTTGAAGCATGTAATGCTAACCAGTGTTAGAAAGGTATTATACTAAAGGTTTTGCTGTTCTTTTCATTTAAATAGATGTATACACTTTTCAAACATACAAAAAAACCCCAGTTTAACATTTTTGTTGTGGTTTAATACTAAATAAAAACTGGGGTACTTGATATGCTAGGATCTTTTTGTATGTTTAGTGATTTATTCTTTTTAACTGAGTTTTTTTTCCCCTAATCTTCTGCATGGTTTATTTTTTCTTTTTTAAATGAGTTTTTTTTTTTTCCTCTTATCCTTCTGTATGGTTTCTTTTTGCCATTGACTTTTATGGTGGAAAGCACGTCTTCTTACAGAAATAATTTTAATGTGCATTTTATTAATAGGTTTCATTTTATAGTAAACATCCCTGTGAAACTATTATGGGCATAAAATAAAAATTCATAAATGATTGTTTTACATTTGTCTTCCTTCGGCAGGATATCATTGACAGGCTTATAATTTTGAATTCAGAAGCTAAAATTCATTCCTTATTCAGTTATGAACAATCACATATCTTTGGTCTGAGGTAAGACGCTCATTTTTTATTCTCTGGTCACATTAACTAAATAAGATGTAACATGCTTGGATGTGTTGCTTCTGATAAGGTAACATTGTTTGGTTTTTATTATGCATGAAGGTGAAATTCCTCCTTTTTTAACATAAGAAGATTAAATGAAAAATGGCCTACAAAATGAGAATAGCAATGAATCTAATCTTATTACCTGTAAATGGATATATTGTAATATGATAAGCAGTAATAGAAATTGCATGTTGTTATTTTGCCTAGTTGATTGGAAAGAACGTGTTACATGCATTGTAGTGCATAAACCAAAAATCTTACCTAAATACTAAAATAAACCAAGTATTTTTACTATGTTTATATCGGTTTGGTTTATCTAATCTACCTGTACTTAATTTTTAAAAATTTATTGGTTTAATTATCACCAATTTGACCAAAACTTACTTTGAGAAGGAGAGTACCATTTGATCGCAAATATTTCTAGAACCTGAAGGAACACTTAAAATATGTTCACACTGTCATGCTCTTGCTTTGCAATATTAAGTGCTTTATAATATTTTAACATAGAAATTAGTTTCTGCGTTTTTCTGTTTTCCAAAGTTGAATATATAAATCCTGAATTCACATTTTTGTTATGAACATATTTTGTGCAATCAAAATAAAAGATCTGCTGGATTGTGCTTCATAGTATGGAAAACTTTGATAACCTTGCTTGGGCAAGATATAGTGCAATTGATTAAGTATGGCAACATTAGCTTTCTGCAGCTGTATTTGTACTTTGATACTACAGTAAAATTATTTCATACTATGTATGAATAACCATAAGATAGAGTATAATTTGCTGATAAGGATGAGCATGGAGGAGGTGAACAGTGGCAGAATTTGGAGCTGGGAGATAAATGATTTTGTCATATAAATCAGAAGTTATAAATGCTATTTTGAAGGAAATCACTAGTTGGATAGGAATGAGAAGTCCTAAGATAAAATTTGAAAAATAAGATGTTATTCTGCATTTAGGATTATACTGACTCCATAAAAAGCTTCATAGAACTCCCATTGATTTAATTAGGGATAAGGGAAAGTGAGATGTTTTACAGTTTGAAATAATAGTTTGCTTTTAGATTGTGTTCTTCCTTTATAAGGTAAAAGAACAGATTTCTCCTACAATGACATTAGGAACCTTTGTAAGTTATAGGCAAAAATGAATTATTCAGCATAAGCAGTTGACTCCCATGCTGTAAGATGGGAGACTGGTATGCAAATCCATGGATCATGTGTTGAAGTTGTGTTGAATGTTTACAATATTTTTAACAAGGCCTGTACCCTGTGAAGCAACAGCACTACCCATAACTACACATAGGAGCAATGTAAATAGCTCATCTGTAATGACATAAAAGAAGTTATGTTGTTACACAGATAAGATGAGCTTCAGAGTTCACTGTGGTAAGGACATTTTCTGCTGGACACTGACAACGTCAAAAACCAAGTGAAAATCCAGTCAAACTGTCAGGTTTCAAGAAAAGATTAAGTAATATTTTCGGTGTGGAAACTTACTTGTAAAAGTGATAGGTATCTTAATTATTTAATTGTAATCAGAAAAAGGAAAAAAATTTAAAACATTTAAATATAATTTTCAATAAAAGCTTCATGTTCTGTAGGGACTTTTGGAATCTCAGATATACCTAGGACCTCATATTTAAGTTCATTTTAACAGATTCAGTCTTTTTTCTTTTTTTTTTCTTTTGTTATTGTTCAAAAGCCCTGTTCCCTTCCCCCCTGCCTTTCATTGCCTTTCCTATAAAAGAAAAGAAGATACAATTCCAGGGTTTTTAATATGGGCTTGTGTATACCACAGATTATGTAAGACTGTTTTTTCTTATTGATTAAATGGCATTTCATGAGCATGTGGGGCTTGCTGTACAAAGGTATTTTGCAAATAATAAAGAATTCGCAACTGCCTGCACAAATAAAACTTTTATTATTACATAGTTATTCAAAGTTCCCTATTAAAATGATACCAGAATTCTGGATGATTCTGGAATTTTCCATAGTTACTGTATTGTTTACAGTAGTAAGCCTTGCAAGAATCCCTAGGCTATATTATCTGAATATGAGTGGAATACAGTTAATTTTAAATACCTTTTGAAACCAAGTTCCATGAGCTTTTCTGTGAGTGCTGCTGACAGCAGTTCTGTAAACTGAACATTGCCTTGTGTAGTTGGTTTGCTCCTTGACCAAATTCTGCCAAAAATACGAAATTCAGCAGCAGTTAGATCAAATAATATCAGATGCTTAACAGATCTGAAAATTTAGAAAGTTAATTAGAAAGAGCAAAATGTCTACATTTCTCTTTTCTGCTACATAGAAGTAAAACATTTAAATGTTTATGATAACTGCAACATTGAAAAACCTAAGTTTTGTGACTGAATGATTTTGGGGAAACATTTGTCTAGAAACATTTCTTTCTGCTAGACTTAATACCAATCGTACAGCCAAACACACATTATTTAGTCGTTCACAGATCTACACAGCCGTATACTTTGTTATTTGGTCAGGTATCATTGTACATGTGGCTCACCCAGAGTTGAGTGTTGGACTTAGATCTGTTTTAACTTACAGGTTATACTCCGAGGTCCTTTAACCCACATTTACTGTTCAAAAGAGTTACAAATTTGCTTACTTGAATGTTAAGAAACTTCTGCAATTTAGAACTTGTCCTGGTTTCAGCTGGGATAGAGTTAGTTTTCTTCCTCGTAGCTGCTGTGTTTTATATTTAGCGTGAGAATAATATTGATAACACATACTGTTTAAACTGTTCCTAAGTAATCATAGAATGGTTTAGGTTGGAAAGGACCTTAAAGATCATTGAGTTCCAGCCCCCCTGCCATAGACAGGGACACCTCCCACTAGACCAGGTTGCCCAAGGCCACATCCAGCCTGGCCTTGAACACCTCCAGGGATGGGGCCTCAACAACCTCTCTGGGCAACCTGTTCCAGTGCCTCACCACCCTCAAAGTGAAAAACTTCTTCCTAATGTTTAATCTGAACCTGCCCTCTTCCAGTTTAAAGCCATTCCCCCTCATCCTATCGCTACATGCCCTAGTAAAAAGTCCTTCCCCAGCTCTCCTGTAGGCCCCCCTTTAGCTTATATTAAGTCAAAGACTTTTTCAGCTTTCTGTAGAAGCTGAGAGGGATCATAGACAGGATAAGCAGGCCAAAGGAGTATTCCATACCATACCGCCCTCAATATATAAATGGGGGTTGGCCGGGGTGCAGGAATCCGCAATCACTGCTCAGGACAAGCTGGGCAATTGATCATTGGGTGCTGAGCAATTGCACTGTGCATCACTTGTTTTGTATAGTCTTTTATCATTATTATTGTTACTATTTTCTCTTCGTTTGCTGTCCTATTAAACTGTTTTTATCTCAACTCATGAATTTTTTTTTTTTTTTCCCCTGATTCTCTCCCCAGTCCCATTATGGGAGTGGTGGTAGGGGGTGATGAGCAACTGGCTGCATGATGTTTGGCTGCCTGCTGGGTTAAACCACGACAGAAATATGTTTTTCTTCACGCGTATACTGTGCTTCAGTGACTTAAAATTATTTTGGTTACTAGCTGTGTAACTATAGGTATTTCCACAGTCTGTTTACTCCAAAAAGCACAGGTGTATCTGTTTTTAATGTTAATATTGCATTTTTTTGGTGGATGATTGTTTTCATTTTGAATAAGTATGAATTCCGAACTATTAATTTTGAAGGACAGTCCTGCAGAGGCTGTGCTGTCAACTTTCCTTTTCAAGCTTGCCCGCTCTGAAAAGTGGTGTGCATGCAGTAGAAATCAAAGGGAATATGTAAGGAAGCTAGATACGGTTTTGCATAGCCAGTATCTCTCACTCTATAAAGAATGCTCCCTAGAGTGCATTCATACAAACTAGGTCCTGTGTGATCAACGTAAAATACCTTGTGAACAGCAAGCTATAGCCTAGTGTGACTCTATTTTTTTTTTTTTAATTCTTAACTGGTATTCCTTTAATTGCACCTATTGCGTGCTTTTAGGATAAGATTTATTTATTTGAAGGCCCTTTTAAAAATTATTATTTTTATTAATTACAGGGAAAATTTACGCAATAAGTTGGAGATAAGAATAGAAAAGTATATAAAGATTTCCTAATTCGTGTATATACAGATTTTTAAACTGTCAGTTCAATTTTCAACTTCAAAGCATATTTGTATTTACTTAGAAGCAGGAAGTTTCTCAATTGGCCAATATTCATTGACAAAAGAACTCTGAAGGCTGTCTCAGCCACTCCTTTGTACAGCCTGAAAATCTGGGTGCACAGGAACTGATGCAAAAATTCTCAACAGTCTTTCTGTTTTAGAAGATTTTGAACTTTAATTGCCATCAAAGCTGAAATCCTAAAGAAAGGGAATTCATAGCAGTAAGCAAAGTAATACATTGTTAACATACTGAATAAGAGAACTTTCTTAATTTACTGATCAACTTTATTTTTCTCATACAAGTGTACCCATTGATCTTATCTTATAAGTTACTGGATGTGAGAGAAAACAATTTTCGTAAAGGTGTGACACTAGTGATCTTAACCACCTACCTTTCAAGGCCAAGCTCTTTCAATCTCTGTAACTTATATTTACAGAGGAATTAAGTAAACAGTGGTAACATACTTTTTCTTTCAGACATTAATTATATGGCATCAAGGCAACTTATCTAGTATTGCAGTACAGTGAATACATCTGTGAGTTGTGAGTTTTTACAGCCTGCCAAGGAAATATGTGCATAATATATATTTTCAAAGCATCTGCCTAAAGCATTATTCAGGCATTTAAATATTGCGGTTCTCTTTATTCAGAAACTGAGTTTTCTGTGAATGTTAGTGACACCGTGTTGTTAGCTGCATTAAAGTGTGGCAAAGTATCAAATTTTTACCTTCGATAACCAACCCATCGAAGGTATCCCTGAAGAGTATCAGTGTTCCAAAATAAATTCAAAGATACTCAGTCAGTTTGCATAATAAACAGAAGAAAAAGTGTTACTGGCAACAGGCATAGGCTGTGGGCCTACAAAACTAGTAAGGGAAAGATTTAGGAAAGAGAATTTAAATGGCTTATACTATATTGACATCAAAATCAACTGGTATCTTGAAGTTTGCCTCAAAGCAGTATGTATTAGTCAAAAATTCACCCAGTGAAATCCAGGTGAATGAATTAAATCCTACAGGAGCTGGGAGATGAACAAACGTGTGATAGGCAAGAGATGACTTCAGGGGTTTAGGAAATACAGATAATGAGCACCCGTGCATTCTTTTCCATTGTGTTTTCATCTGCATTGTAAACACACCCTCTTATATAATTGCATTTTAATAATGAGGTAGCTTCAGCGTATGAAATAATTTGTTCCTTTAATTAGACTTACATTATGTGTATTGTTAATTAAGAGAATGTGTGATTTTAATGATTGCAACACAATGGAAGGAGCATTAATTATCTTGTTTTCTAGAGGTAGAAGAAACGAATCCTGATCATTCTTTTTCCTCAGGTCAACGTGCTATTTAGATTTATCCCCTCTGTCTCTCTCTTTCTCAAAAAGCATTATAAGTAGCAGAAGCTTTTTGAAGATGTTCTTATATGATTCTTTAAAATCACATTTATTATAAATTGAAGCAAGATGTTTAAAACTGGTTTTAAACAAATTCCCCTTTAGAAAACATGGCATTCTTTTACTAGTTTCATGTTTTTGTTTCCATCTTCTTTTCAGAGACAGAACAAGGCTGTACCTCTTGCATTCCGCATATCTTTGTTTTAAATATACCGTCATAGCCCGTGAACACTGTTGCCTAATGTCACTGATGAATCTTTTTGATCACTAACGGATGGTACATCTACTCTTGCAACAAAATTTTCGGTGCTGTTGCTTAGAGGTACAGAGGAAGCCTTTCTCATGCCACATTCTGTGGCATTCAACATCCTTATGTCTTTGTGAACAGAAGAAAACCATGTTCATAGGGTTCCTCCTCTCGAGGGGAGGGAGGAGTGTGGTGAGAGAGGGGAGGAACTGAGCCTGACAGCATTCATTTCTTCCTCCAGACCTACCAGATATGAATTCTTATGATGGAAGTGTGAAAGACTATGTAGTCCTCCAGTTATTTTTCACCATATCTTTTTCAATTAAATAAGAAGAACTGATTGAGTTAATTATTAATTAATGACCCGTTTTCTATTATTTTAAATGTGTTTTCTGCTTAGTAAGTGATTTATAGTTCTTTGGAAATGAACCTCTTCCTTCCAAGTGTACATGTTGGATGTGTGTGAGGGAAAAGACTTCTGCAGTAGTGATCACTAGGGAGTGCACATGTCCTATAAATCTTTAACTCCTATTTAATAATCCAGAGGTAAAGGAGGACACAGTCTACATTAGTAGTGACGAGGATTGGCAACAGGATTGTTGCATGCTTCCACATCACGTAGTTATACCGTTATTCAGTTTTTTCTTAGTTTATATATTAATAGAAGTTTGTTAGGTTTATAAATTTAAAAGAAATTATAATTAATAAAATAGGAACAGCAGATTCTGTGATACTATTATGTCACTTATTTGTTGATGTGGTTTTTTCTTTACTTCACTGAGGGAAATTAAAATGCTTCACTTCTCAGTCCTCTAGGCTGGCAAGTGATGCTCATGAAGAGCATTTTTGTTTAGCTAGGGAAACTTTTTTATCGTTAGCAATTGCATTACGTGTGATTTGTAAGTACATTGGGTAGCTAAAGCACTTTAGGTGCTCTTTTGAAAATCTTTTCATGTGGAAAATATCGTAAGGATGTTTTCATCAGTCTCAGTCCCTGAGTTTTCTTACTGGGAAAAACATGACTACCCTGCGGTAGTAGCTTCCAGTGCCCCCGGCATCAGAAGTGTAACTCAGGGTATTGATAAATGCTCTTGTTGTGGTTTCGGCTGGGATGAAGTTGATTTTTTTACTAGCAGCTGGTATGGTGCTATGCTTTGGATTTGGGATGAAAGTAGCGTTGGTAAAGCACTGATGTTTTGGGTTGTCGCTAAGCAATCAAGGCCTTTTCTGTTCTTCATATCGCCCTGCCAGTGAGGAGGCTGGGAAGGCACAAGAAGTTGGAAGGACACTGCTGAGACAGCTGACCCCAACTGACCAAAGCAATATTCCATACCATGTGACAGCATGCTCAGTATATAAAGCTGAGGGAAGAAGAAGGAAGGGGGGGGACATTCGGAGTCCTCCCACGTAACCATTTGTCTTCCCAAGTAACCATTACACGTGATGGAGGCCCGCTTTCCTGGAGATGGCAGCCTGCCGATGGGAAGCAGTGAATGAATTGCTTGTTTCGTTTTGCTTGCGTGTGTGGCTTTTGCTCTACCTATTGAACTGTCTTCATCTCAACCCACGAGGTTTTTTTCCTCACTTTCCACCCTCTTTCCTTCCCTTCTTCCCCCCCACCCTTCTGGGGGGTGGGAGTGGGTAAAGGGGGTTTTGAGTGAGTGGCTGTGTGGTTCTAGTTGCTGGCTGGGGTTAAACCACAACAACTCTGTATTCAGAAGATTTCTTATTTTTCGAAACCACGTTGAGCATTACCTTCAGTGGGACAATTACAAGCCTTGATTCTTTAGAAAGACCTCGTGCAGACACGCTTGCTCTCTGCTCATTATTAATGCCTTTTGTTCAGTCTGCAAAGGCAGCCTGCAAAGCTTTGCATGGCTGAAGCTTCCGCATGCCCCTTGTGTTCTGACTAGGTAGCTTTTGGCTATTTTTTTTTTTTTTTTTTTTGCTAGCCATTTGCTTTTGTGTACTTCTCTGGCACACTTGATAGTAATTGCCACTCGATGGTTGGATCAGTGTTCTTATTGGAGCTCAGGCAATTACTCAAAGTATAATCAAGAATAAATCAAATTTGTAACGTAGGCACTCACGTTAAATGTTTTGAGGCTGTTCCCCATGATGACGACACTAGAATGATTTAATGAAAATTTTGCTTTGTGTTTCTCTGTTGGTTTAACGTATTCATTTAGCAAGGAGGAGGTCCTGCTACTGCAAAGAGGTTCCAGTCCTTGGGGTTTTTTCTACTTATTTTTTTAATATTGATTGCTAGGAGAGAAAGAGAGACCTTACCTTGTCCCATAGCTGAGCTCTCTACAAATGTCACGCTGTGTATTTTCCACTGGCCTGAATCAGCCATGCCTCTATCTATAAAAGATAGTAACTGCAAGCCAAAAGAAAACCTTTTACTAAAGACCAGTTTTGTCCACCATTTTGGGGTCGCATCACTGGAACACTTTAGAGACAGCGTAGACTCAAGCATTTATTTGGTTAGCTGTTGCACACTGCATGAACTGAGATTATTACTGAAATTGCAGTATAGGTTACTTTGGATGTGCTGGTTTCTCTTTTTCCCTACGGTGGATGGACTTCTGCTTATAGCTTGAGATTTTATCTTCTTTTGCTAGGACTATTTACTGGCTGGGATGGAGTTAGTTTTTTATAGTAGCCTACATCATGCTGCGTTTTGGATTTGTGACTAAAACAGTATAGATAACACACTTGTGTTTTGTCTGACACTGTGCAAGCGCTGCTCAGCAACAGGGCTTGCTTTGTTTTTCCCCAATCCCAAGCAAGTAGGCAAGAGGCTGGGAATGAACAGAGCTGGGACAGCTGACCTGAATTGACTGGAGGGATCTTCCATGCCATCTAACATCATACTCAGCAATAAAAACTGTGGGGGTGGGAGGTTGGTCTTGCAGGTAGCCATTGCTCGGAGACTGGCTAGGCATTGGTCTGCTTGTGGGAACTGGGGAGTGAGCGAGCAACTGGGTGGGTGCTTAGTTGTGACGTGCGGAAATGAGACTCCAGAGACTCCACAACCGAGAAGGTTGTAAAGTGGGTATGTTTATTCGGCACCGGGCAGCACGTGAGGTCGCCCCACCACAATCATGCGTACCCAATGCAGCGGCCTTCTCAAATGTATATAGTACTTAATTACATAATCATAAGATTTCCCAATATGCCTATACATATGCATAACCTGTCCCCGCTTCGTATTAAAATTAGCTCTAAGAAGTCATTTCATAAACTCATCCCAGCTGCGCTTGTGCAGTGCCTCCTGGTGGTGGTCGTTAAGGGTCGTGAGGATGAAGGCTGATAATTCCTCTTCATCACTGCAAATAACCTTTCGTCCCTGCGCAGACTCAGTTCTTCTTTGGTCTTTGTCCAGACTGCAGGGTTGGTTTCAACCACTTTTAAAGACAGACTCTTATTTGTTATCAGGAGCTGTCCTTGGCAAGGTCTCAAGACTTCTTGCTTCATCTAGTTTTTTATCAGGCCTCTCTTTTAGGTTATAAATCACTACTAGCCAATTAGTACCCGCTGTGTTATTGCCTCTATCATATACCCCTGACTCAGTTGCTGGCTGCTGTCAACCCACCAAAGACTATTACAGCTACTGTATCAAAAAGAGTATCTTGCATCTTCCACTGCCAGCTGAGTATTTGCAGGCATCCCAGAAGTGAGAACAGAGCATCAGATTGTCTTTGGAAAGAACATATGTTATGAAAATAAGGAAGAAGTCTATGGGAGTGTAGCAGGAACTGCGGAAAACTAGAATTGGGTTTACCATAATAAAGGTGGTGTTGGAAAGAGATGTGGTTTGAAGTTGGGGAAAAAAAAAAAAAAAAAGACAGCTGAGAAAGCAGGACTACAGGGAACATCATACTATTTTGTGTTCTTAAAAGGAAATCATAGAAAAAATATTGAGAAATATGATAATAAGCTGTCCTCATAACGGGTGTTTTTAGCAACTTGTAGAAATTCATAGGTGTTTATTTATAGTATTTTCAGGTGAAAAAATTAGAGAGGGAACATAAATATTAACAAGTTGGTTTGTTGTTTTTTTTTTTTTTATTTAACAAACAGCTAGGCTTATTTACTAGCTGTTTTATATCCCATGAAGAACCTTCTCTTCTGCCATAATTAAAGAAGTCATTATCACCACCTGCCAAAACCAAGGAGATAGTTTACAAAGGTACAGAAGTACTAGTATTAGTTGTGAAATTACAGTTAAAGGGGGAGAATCTGGGGAGCACCGTCTGAGAAAGACAGAGATGGCATAGGACAAGAAATGCAGAATTCATAAACAAAATTACTTATTGCTACCATATTTTCGCAACTATGATATGTATTTAGGTTTTTCTGAATTTCTTTAAAATTACTGTTCTATAAAAGGCTGCCTTCAGATAACCTTTTATTTTATCTGTATTGCAGTTTTTTCCTGGGATTATGGTATCTCTTATTAGTAGTTTTCATAGAATTGTAGAATCGGGATTGAAAGGGAGATTAAAGATTGTGTAGTTGAGCTGCTCTGCTCAGTGTGTTTGACTAGAGAGCGTTACTCAGGGCTGTGTCCAGTCTGGTTTATAATATCTCCAATGCTGTCGATCCTGCAACGTCTCTGGGAAACTTGTTCCACTGTTTCACCATTGTCATAGTATGTTAAAATGGAATTTCCTGTGTTTCAAATCATGCCCATTGCCTCTTGTCCTTGCAGTGGGTATCACTGAGAAGCCTGGCTCCATCTTCAAACCCTCCTGTCAGGTATTTATACACATTGACAAGATCTCCCCTGAGCCTTCTCTTCTTCAGGCTGAGCAGACTCCCACTCTCTCAGCCTCTCTCCCTATGTCAGATAGCCCAAGCCCTTAATCATCTTTGTGGTCTTTTGCTGGACCTGCTCCAGTGTGTTCATGTCATGCGTGTATTGGGGAGCCCAGAACTGGACCCAGCACTCCAGGTATGACCTCACCAGTACTGATAGAGGAGAAGGGTCACTTCTTTCACATGACCTTCTGGCAGCGCTCTTCCTTACACAGCCCAGGATGAAGTTGGCCTTCAAGGCCATGTTGCTGTCTCACGTTCAGCCTGTTGTCCACCAGGACCCCTGGGTCTTTGTCTGCAAAGCTGCTTTCTAACTTGTCAGTCCCCAGCCTGTACTGTCACATGGGGTTGTTCCTTCCCAGGTACAAGACCTTGCATCAAAGCCTGTCTTCCAATTTTCAGCAACGTTTAGGTTGGGAATTCTATCTTCGGCTTTTAAAACCAATTTTTTTAAAAATATCTCAAAAAGATATGCTTTGTTTTTATTGTGTTATATCTGTCAAGGTTTTATACCTTTTCATAACCATGCACTCCTTATAGATAGGATGTTGAGCTGGGTGGTCTCATCCAATTCTTATGTTCCAAATGCAATTAAAAACAAACAAAAAAGAAAAACTCCACAGCCATATTTAAGCATGCTCATAAATATACACACTATAAAATCTGATTTTTTTTTTGTTTGTTTCAAACTTTAGTCTATGTATTTATGACTTTGGAAGGAAGGTAAAGCAATGGGATATTACCTTTAACCAAATAACTGTACTTCAGTGACGGCATTTTAGGTGGATTTTTCTACCTAGATGAAAATGCCATTTGAATGCCCCAGCAGAGGTTGCTTATGTTAGATCTTGTATATTTTTTAGTTTGTCTTACCACTATCCCTTCTACCTAGTTTTATTTGTTCTATTGTTTTGCCCTGCCTTGTGTACCAGAGGAGGCGTTATAAGTATTCTCGGACATCAGTCTTCTCCCAAGTGTTTTTTAACTGCTGGAAACAGGTTCTTTGCCAGTTAGTCATCATTCTTAACAAAAGAAATGGTCCATCCTCATAATGGTTTCAGTGCTCTTTTTGTGAATTTATCTTCTATGTAATAATAATAAAAAAAATCATAGTTAGACTGTCACTTATTCTGTGATTTAGAAGAGTACTGAGAACAAGTCAATGTCAGGAAACAGTTAATGTAAAATAATAAAACTTGGAAGAGGACTGAAACTGAAAAGATCATGTTAAAAAAGCAACAACGACAAAAGGCATATTATCATCTTGACTATTTAACCTTTGGCCACAACTGTGTGAATTTGCAGGTGTTAAATTATCCAGAGGACGTCTTGCAAATTTTCGCTATTGTCAGTAGAAACATATAGGGAATTACATGGAAGAAAATAAGCACTGACTAGCAGACTACAAATTTCTAGCTCATATCTAGTCTTATGTGAATGCAAAGTATAATGCTGATCAGACTTAATTTACGTTGCGTTTTATGACTGTGATAAACCAGAAAATAAAAATAGCAACAAGAATGTTTAGTCATATTATTTTCCATGAACAGGAAGCCTTCAGTGAAATTATTCTGTTGCTGTATTACACTGAATAAATTAGTTAAAAATAAAAAAGTAATATGATTTGGATTGCCCTACGTCAGATTTACATGAAATATATTGGAGTACTTTCACTGTTAATGTGCCCTGAAGTTATAAAAGAAAATTGTATGTAATGTGCTGTCATGTGCTCTTGTGATTGTTAATTTTATTTGCCATTGCTTCGTGTTTCTCTGAAATAAAAAAAAACACAGCAGAATTGTTGTTTTTGTTACGTTAAATCTTTTATTGCTTTTGAGCTGTGTTAAATTTGATTATACAGAAATGCTGAAAAGCCTGTTTTCTAAAGGAAAGATTTATTTTCATCTCACTCGCTCTCCCCACTTCGAACAACCTGATTCTGAGTTGCCTTTCCTGCCTATTCTTCTTTTAATTTCTTCACATTTCACGTGGAATGTCTTATTAAGTCTGTGTCGCTTTTGTTATTCTGTGATATAAACTTAAAAGCGGACTGAGCTGACCAGTGACTTATTTTCTCTGGTTGTTCAGTGCACACAAAAAGTCTGTTGTGAACCATTCCCTGTTTGTTCAAGGCTGTGAGTGGCTAAAAAGTGTATAAAAGATTGTTCCTGACCCAGTTGTGTCTGGGTATTCTTCAGGCACTTCAAGTCTTTTGGTTTTGGGTTTTTTTTCTTTCCATTTTGAGATCTCATAAATACATTTGCCTTTCTCTTACTCTGCATTGCTGGATTCCTGAGTGATGTGCTATCATTTCAATGTGTCCTGCAGATTGTTAAATGTGCTGTGCTGTGAGCTCAATACCTTTTTACTATTGGAGACTCAGTATAAAGTGTCACAAGTTCTGCTAACTGCTCAGGAGGAAAATGTCACAGAAACTTCAGAAGGACCAGGGTAAGAAGTGACTGACGTAAATGTTATTTTAACTATCAAACTTTTCTCCTGAGAACAAATACGCGAATGCCTTAGTGGCTTTAAGCATACAAATGCTCTAACTCAAGTTGGCTTCTAATGTGCGTATGTTTACTTACATGCAGGTTTGTCATGAATCTTAAATTATGAAAAGATACAACAGTCATCTTTCTCCCAGTTTCACCCCAAAAGTGTAAAGAAGCAAATATTTTTCTCATTTTTATTTGTGTTAATCTTATGTTATTTCTTTTAAAAAAGTGCAAGATTTGTGAGTGTAAAAATGACTTTTAATTTTTATTTTATATTATTTTATATTATGTAATAATATAAAATTAGGGTATTGTTTTCATGTTTATGAATTAAAGGCCTCATCAGTATTTTACTTTTTTGGATTTTATTTCTTTTTATTTATAACTTAGTCGACTCTCCAACTGCTGTGACTTTCCGTTGCTGACTTTTAAATAAAATTGCACAATGCATTATTTCAAAAAAGAAAAGTGTATTTTTTGTCCACAGACGTGGACAGTCATTTAGTCACAGACACTTTGTCCTTTCTCTCAGCATGCTGAATTTTAAGAACTTTCCTCTTACTGTTTGCTATATGGGACCAGTACGTATGGGTGAAATCTCAGCAGATATAGATGCTATATACCATTTGAGGATGAAACCTACTGTTTGCTTACTAAGGAAAAAGTTGTAAGAAATATAAAAACTGATTTTATCCCTTTTAAAAAATTTTGTACTTTGGGCTACACAGTGACTTCAGCCAGCAACTTGACGGTGTGTTAAGTTATTCATAACTCTGCTTATTTGTGACAGCAGAAATTTGCTGTTAGGCCAAATAAAGAGCACATTTTGATGGTCCATTAACTGTCTTTGCCCTAATTACTGAGCATGTGGATATGAGATGTTTCCAATCAGCAGTAGGCGAGGAAGTACGAGGTTAAGATAATGCTCGCAGACATCTTAAAATACTTCACGTTTCTGTTTATTTCTTTATGCCTATGTGTTTTCCAGGTTGTGTTTTAAATCCGGTATGTCTCTTATGGTATTCTTGCTCATTAAAGTTTGCCGAATTAACCAGTCTGTAAATCAAAGTTGTTCTGATTTCCCACCAGAGATTTTATAATTGATGGTCTGTCAGTGGAGAGGAACCATATTCTTGTAAGGATAAATCTGATTGGAGGACCACAGGAAAGGATTTTGCCTTTGAGAGTACTAGATAAGGTTAGAATCTAAAGTTTAACAGTGTCACTTTCCATAACTCCTGCCTTGATTAATGGAACATTTTTGCTGATAATTCAGAATGTGGAAAATTATTTAAAATTAAGAAATACCAGCCCACCTTTAACTTTATAAAGGGCTAAAATTTCTAAGAGTGATACACTGAAAAAATGCATTGTTCCCACTGTCTGGGGATTGGCATGTGTCTGGGACATACTGCGTTCAGATGAGGTGTTTATATTGCTCCATTTTTAATGTTACGTTTCTTACTATAAAAGTGAATGCAATTTGTCTTTTTCTTACTTTTATATTTCTGTGGGTTTTTTTTTTTTCCCCGTGCTTGGGTTTTCATCTGCAGTATCTAATACCTGGAGCTTTCATCCATGTTCTTAACAATACAGTGTTTGTTAAGCAGCTTCTTTAAATGTTCTGCTTCTTGGTGACTGTCAGTCTTATAAAGATAAAATGCAAATTACTGTCAGCACAGCAAAGATGGCTAGATCAATGTATAAAATTGGAAATAGAGTTTGGTGGGTTGTTTTTTTTTAAATTTTTATAAAATCTGCCTTTTTCTTCTTGGTTGAAAAAAAGAACTGTAAGATCAAAACTGTCAGTATATACTAGAAAAAATTCTGGCTCAAATGCTTTTTCGATTTTGTATCCTTTAACTTTTTTTTTTTTTTTAGTGGTGGAATATCTCATTGCAAATTGTAGCGTCAAGCATAATTTTGGTGCGTAGGCAGTAATTTTGGAAACTTTACCTGTGTGTTATTGAGCAAATGCTATTAATTCTTCTCCTAAATTAATTTTTTTCTGGTCCTGTTTCTAGGGCAGTGATCCATATCCTTGGCCAATGTTTTCATCATTCCCTTTGCCAAACTGCTATGTTGCAGAAATTCCTAGGAAAGCTGAATTCAGACAAGGTACATACAAAGCATGCAAGCAGCGTAGATGTCAAACAAGCATCTCTGTTGATTTTTTTAATTATTTTTTTTCCCTTCCTCCCCATGCCCCTCCCCCCCTCCATCCTCCAGATTATAATCTCATAAGTATTTAAGGATTTTTTTATTGTTGGCTGCATTTGTAGCTAAATAAATTGGTTTGGTTTTGCTTGTCTGCCTTTGTGCAGCTGTCAATCTACAAAGCTCTGTTTAGTAATCTAATTCTTATGCAAACTTCAAGATTAACCTTTTGGCTTGTCTCAGGTGGGTGACTCATGAGATGCATTTATATCATCTCTCTAGTAACTGAAGGAAGACAGTATGGTTAAGCTACAAATTTTTTGTACACTATTTTCATGATTCAGATCCCTGTGTTTACAAAGCTTGGTAGCGTGTGAAATAGACAGTGTTTAGGATATTTGGTTTCCACATTGAACATCAATTTGGAATGCGGGCAGACTGAAGAATCCTTTGAAGAGCTATCTAGGCAAAGCAGTTTAATTCATACAGAAAAACCGTTTTAAGGTTTTAATTTGCATAAACAGTGCAAAAGAATCTGATGAATGGTTTATAGTAAATAAATCACTCTTTGTATTTGTTCATGTTTTCTGTATCATTGAGATGTACTTGTTAGAAATTACTTGTGAATTTCCTTAGCAGATACAGATTTTCAAAAGTGATAGAAGTTAACTGTAGAATATAAAATAGTCTGTTTATAAATATCTAGAAAAAAAATAAAAAAGGCTATTCCCTTTTCTGACAAGAGGAAAGGCCATGTATTTATAACAGAAGGGAGTTTTTGTTGTTTAACTTTAGTAATAACATTCCAGCAGGCTTCCCAATACAGTTTTCATAAAACAACAATCAAATCATCATAAAGTGGGTGCCCAGTTTTTTTAAATATGTCTTCAAGGAGGCAGATAGTATTGCTCTTAGATTGGAAAAACATATTTTACTGTAACCCACAGAACGTCTCTGTTCTCTTGCTCAGAGCAATTCTGTTGCTAATCATTAACCAGTTTGATAATGGAATAGACATTGTAGTTGTCACTTGTGTGGATGACAGCCAGCAAGGAAAGCTTGGCTAAAACTTTTTGACTAACAGTAAATTTGCTGAAATAGAGTTTCAAAGGCTTGCAGATGTGTTTGATGAAGTATTGAATATTTGCATTTGAAATGGCATTTTTTATATTAAAAAGTAACTGAAGGAAAAGACAATATAACTGAAAAATTAACAGAACATTTAGTTTTATAGTCAAACAAAATATTTTGTTTGCTGTTTGAAAAATAACGAAAATAAAATATTGAAAGTGTTCTATTTCAGTTCTCATTAAAAAAAAAAAAAGGAATTATTCTTCCACCAAACTGTGAATATCTGATTTGCCAGACTGAAGCTTTCAGGATGTGTAAGTTATTTTCCAAGAAAGTTTCAGAATAAATAGATCAAAAATGAAAAGAATGAGATTAATGAATTGCTATTTCCAGTGCTTATAAAAGAGAAATCAAGAGCATGAGTAGAAGATGGGGAATATCTGAACTGCATTCTTCAGCACTACAGTATGGGAGTGATAGGAGTGCTCATTTGCAAGAGAGGTTAAAAATACAGTTATAAGAAAGGTCTGTGAGTTATAGTTATGCAAGACAGAAGATGGTCTTTGTCAGTTGAAGGTGATGAGTCCTTGGGTGGAGTATCTCTAGCAGGGCACTGCAGTCTAAGAAAAATAGATATATTTGAGGGATTCTAGAGCACAGATACAGATCATGACTCTGAAATGTGATATGAGGGTATAGATTGAAATAATTGGAACTGGCTGATGCTGAAAAGACAGAGGTCATGCAAGTCTGATAGTATGTTAAAAGCAGTTAAACAGAGGACAGATTGATTGTTTTCTATATCCCTGTGCAGAGAAAAAAACATACTTGTGTTACTTGGCAATAAAGATTCATTACAAATTAATAAAGAAATGTTCTAGTAGGATACATCTGGAAGTTCTGAAATCATCATTGGAGGTTTTAAGAACAACTTCTTTGATGTTGTGAATATTCAGAATTCGTGTCGTGTGTTACACAACTCGCAGGTTTTAAAAATAGTTTAGGCAAATACTTGTTAAATTTTAATTCTGCTTCACTGCAAGGAGGTGGACAGGGTTCACACAGACTTCTGAACGGCAAAACTTGTGCAGCCGTGCAAACACTTGTACACTGTATGAGTGGGAATGGGCGAGTGCTTTGTTATATCTGTCACCAAAGATCGAAGGTAGCAGAATGTTCCTGCGGTTCCCTGAAGCTGTCTGTATTCAGATTTTGTGCTGCGGTGTTTCATTATATAACCTGTGTGATATCATTCCTTTCCTCTTTTTGTGGTGTTTCTACTACGTGAATGATTAAGGCTGCTAGATTCTTAGTACCGTTAAAGAATGTATAGTTTCTTTGGCTGGAAAGGCTGTAACTGTAGGTTTTATGCTGTCTGCGCTGACCTCTTACTCACCTCCTCTTTAATTAACCATGGACACATCTTATTAACCTGGATGCCAGAAGCTTACCTTTTCTTTCTCCTTTGAAAATTGGTCCTTTGTCAGTCATGTAATTGTGATGTCAGCTGTAAAAACATAAGCTGAGTTGATTTTTGTTTTTAAAAATGTATCTATAATACAGATATTGGAGATGGCTGGGAGGGGAGGAAAAACCAAAAGGGTTACAGATGTGCACTCAGATATGATATTGCTCTCTCTGAACGTGTTTCTCTTCTGACCCTCCCTTCAGATGGAGTTGAAGGACAGATGCAATAACAGAACCTTTGTTTCCTACGGGTGTCTCTCAACTAATGGAAGTTGCCTTTCTGAGTGCAACCTGAAATTACTCTGAATATTTTGGAATAGCGTGTCTGTTGCTCACTGAAAAGATTATGTGCTGCTGAGGTCAGGGAGCAGGAAGTTTCGTTTCCACAGCCCTAGGCGTCACGTAGCCTGTGACTCTATCTAGTCTAATGGAAACCATAGATAAAACTTAGAGTAGCATATGAGGGGTGGTCACTGAAAAAAGCTTTATTCATACTGAGTTTTCTGTGAAGAAAACAGGCAGCACTGGCACCTTTTGGTTGTTCAGTGAGCAGGGGAAAGGGAGGAGGAATAATGAGCTGTAAGAAAAAGCAGAGCTGTGCTAAACCTGCAGAGTGTCTGGAACATGTGTTTCCCAGTACCAAGTCCTGAAGACTGCATCTTGGAGAACTTTTTTTTAGCACTTTTGCTATTATTCTGTGCTGATGTAGTGCTCACTGACACTAGCAACAGGATATTTTGCCTCACTGGTTAGAAAATGAAGCTATTGTAATTTATGCTGGTAAAATTAGTAACTACATTGGAATAGTGGAGTAATTCCTCCATTTTGAGATGGCACTTTGAATGTACCCAAAAAGTATATTTGTATTTAAGGAAAATCTGTATTGCTTCACTCTACAAATATCTGCCCTGGTTTTGCAGATGTTAGGCATTTGCCTGTATGGTATATGTGTCTGTAGGAAAAGGTATATGGAAAAATAAACTTGCTTGCTTTTGTATTAATATGCATGAATTATTTCAGCCAGTATTGAGAGTTGGAAAACTATTGGATAGCAGTATATTAATGGTTCAGTTCTGTCAAAGATAATTTATAGTGAAGCTTCAAATGATTTATGGGGATCGTTATTTACGTGTGGAAATTAATTATGCCATTTCCACCTGTTTATACTGCAGCAAGATACCCTCTTGCTTTTCTTTTGTCTTAATTGTTCAATTATTGTTTCAGTAAGATAATTTGAGGAAGAACTATTAAGTGGTTTTCAAAGAGTGATATAGTCCTTCGTTATTCAGAATACAACTATTAATGTTTTTTTTTACTTGTAATATTAACTACACTAGGTTATTAAAAGTTAAACTTTTTAGAACTGTATTAAACAGTAACATTCACTCTTCTGTTGGCACAGAAGATCTATTTTCCTTTTCTTCTCCTAGCTCTGTAGTTATGACAGTTGGTGATGGGTGTGACTGAAGAATAGTGTCCACAATTGTCCTGCAATGATGCATTCACTGCTTAGCATTTTCATATATGTAGGCAACCCATCATTCACTAATCCTACCCTCTTCCTGACTCATACAGTCCAGAATTGCTACCAAAAGTCTTCTGTGATAATGTTCTTAAAGTCTTTTGATGTTTTATCTTGGCCACTGTTCTCTGAGTTCTTTGCTTTATACTCTAAATTGAATGGCAACATGCTGCCATGTTTCTGTTCATTTTTTTTTTTTTATCAGATTTCTTTTCAGACCTTTTTTTGGTGATTTTTTTTTCATATATATCTGCCTGAAACTAGCAGTCTCTCTTTTTATTTTTTTTTTAACTTTCTCTATCAAAGAACCAGCTATATTAGCTTTCCTGTTATCCAATTTCACATAAATATCTTCATCACCTGCACTTCTTTGACTTGTCCTTCTTTTTATATTTGGTTCAGTATTCATGTATGAGGCTGTTGCCTTCCATTCTTTAAGAAGTCTACTCAATTAATGAAAGGTGAAAGAGAAGTAAGTGGACAGGTCTCAGAAATGTGCATGGGCTTTCCTAGAATATATATCCTTATATGGATATGTTTTCATGTACTAGTCAAATATAATATAGTCAGGTTACTCATTATTTCTAAGTTTAGATTTGGAATAAGGTACACATGGATTTACAGATCTTAGTATCTTAGTCACAGAAAAACTCTTTTATCACAAAAAACAATCAGATGGGAAAGGGCTTGTGGCATTTCTGATGTTTTCTAAAACACTTATGTCCTAGGTCTTACCAAGGAAAGGCACAAAAGGTAGCTGACGAATTATAAAGCAGCATCTTTTAGGGAATGAGATCAGTTTAAACTTGCAGAAAGTTATGGTGTGGTGGTTCAGATTTCATACGTGCGGGTAACTGTAGGTTAGTGATAGTGCAGTTCCATAGCTCCATGAACTAGTAAGCACGGTTATTTTTTTTTTTTTTTTTTTTTCAGAAGGCTACACAGAGCAACCAGTGCTAGCACAAAGGAAGGGGTGGGATGGGAAAATATAACCACATATGAGGAAGAAGGCAGGACTGCAGCAGGTTAATTAAATTGACATAAGCTTCCCTTCAGTCACACTGGTAGAGTTGAAAATATTTAAAAGCTCACTATTATCAGAAGAGCAAGGTCTTACTCATTTCCTTCCTCACTTTTTCTTTTCTTTCTATTGCTGGTTTGTTGTTTTTTTCTTTTTTTTCCTTTTTCTTCCTCAGTTCCCTCACCTTCTGTCCTTCATCTCCTTCAGCAGTTCTGGTATTTCTTCCAGAAAAAAAAACAGTAATTCAAGTCATTAATGTGAGATAACTAGTGAACCCATTTAGTGATGTACAGAAAAGAGAAGATAGAAGAGCAAGACTTCTCTCTTTTGGCATTGGCATGTGTTTAGATCATCTCTAGCAACAGCGTGAAAATGCGCCTTCAGTAACAAGCAATATGCATAGCCCGGGGCTGTGTGGTAGTTGGGACTTCCATCTATGTGGTAATACTGTTGGGCACATTATACTTGCCAACTGACTTCTGAAAGTGAGCTGGCATTTATTTGATATCATGAGTTTTTTGGAAGTAATTTTCATTCAAAAAAACCCCCCAGGTTTTCTTTTTTTGTACTGTGATGACCTGCTGGAGGAACTGCTAGTCCTTGTTTAATGGCAAGCTGTTAAGAGGCAAGTAGTTTAGCTGAAAGAAAATAAGATGCTGTAAGTTGCCATAATATACCAGTTACAGTATATAATAGATGTATTAAATACACAGTTATGCTATAGTATCTTGGTTGCATGGATCTTAAGTTTGTTTCTCTGTAATTTGTGTTTGAACATTTGTGTGCTGCACTCTCCAAGGATCCGAAGTCTTGTATCCTCCTTGACTTGGGGGAAGAAAATCCACTGGTTATGTAAAACGAGTTCTTTTTTCAGTAGGTCTGTCACTATTCTAATGACAGAATACATATCTGTGTTAGTGATATTTGGTACATATTTCAAGTTGCTTAAGTTCCTTTTTTTTAAATACTACCTTCCCAGAGGAACCTTAAGGCAAATACAGTCGTCCATGGTCTTTAGCAAAATTTCAGAAAAGACTAATACTGTAGTCTTTATTTCCTTATCTTATTGTTGGAGGATAAATTAACATTGTAAAAGGTTACATGTTTTAACAGTACAATTTTGGATGCATTGATGGTGCTAGATACTAGCATGTGCATGCTTCAGCAATCACAAAATAAAGATTGAATTTTGTAAAACCTGCAGGAGAGGAAGAATATTAGAGAGACGAAGTGTGCAAAGAAAAATAGCGGTCAAATCAAGAAGCCAGAAGGAGGCAGCAGAGATGGATGGGCCATGATCTTGAAATTCTGTTTTCTTGAAATTGTTGAGGGATTTTTTTTTTTTTTAGTAGTTTTATTTATTCAGAGGAATCAAAGTTTCACTTTGGTCTCTGGTAGGTTGACTGATTAAATCTCAGCTTGTAGTCTGTGATCATCGTCTGCCAAACTGTATTAGTACAATCCTTTAGGAAGTAAAATAACTATTTACGTTGTAGAGGAGTGTTGCGTTGCAGTTCTAAGATTTCCTTCTACCTCTTATAACAGAAAAGGGCAGAGAAAGAACTAGAAATCCTACTGATAATACTGATAGAGTAAATCCTCCACATTAAATTTTCATACTCATGTAAGCTGTTCTAAGCATCAGTGCATGTTATTTGGAAAGATACTAACTGAGGACTTATTCCTTTGTTATCCTCAAAAACTTTCATGTTAATTTATTTGGAATAATTATTAATGATAATAATTAAATTACTATAATCTTCTTTTGAAATACTATGTATTGTATAATAAATTCCAATGACAGGGAGACAATTTACTGATTATAAATCATTAAGGTCTTTAGATCAGCTTAAAATAAATTATATGCAGTATTGTAGTGCTGTTAAAAATATTCTAATCTTCTAAAAAGAATAAGATAATTTGAAAATAGTATGTTGTTTGTGGAAACAATTAAGTTTTATTGGAAAACTGAAATACAATAAAGAAGTGAAAGTAACAGCAAATATTCTAAGTAGCTATAGACTGGCCGAACAATTGTTGAATCTTTAGTCAGAAGTCACTTTTCATGACTGAATTCATTTCTACAGTGTCCAAAATGTAGAAACAGAGCAAAGGAGAGCTTGCAAGGTATGAAGTACCTTCATCACCTTAGTGAACAATTAGTAGTAGTGTAGACTATGATCTGTTCCTAATGATGGGAACAGCATGGTCCCACAGAAGAGGAATTGTGCACAACTGGAGTGAGTGCATGTGCATTTACCTTATTACAGATGCCATCTTTATTATTCTCTTCAAGTTGACCAGAAAATATTTCATAGCAGCATCAAGTGCCTTGGGAACCAAGTTGCCTGAGGAGAGGCAGCCTAATTGATTGTTTCCATTTTGTAGGGGTCATTACTTTGTGTGAGTTTGATCGGTTTTATATTGCATAAAATTACTTCATAAAATGACTTGGCATTTGAACTTGAAATTTGTTCTGCCTTCAGAAAAATAGAATTTGAATAGTCAGCCCTTCCCAATATATTAGCATTTTTTAACAAACGCTGCATATGGGAAGAAATTATTTGCTCTTTGATTTCCCAAAGCATATGTATGCATTCTTTTAATCACTGCCTTGCATATTATTATTCAGTGTGCTGTGTCATCATGCATCATGGTAGCATGCTAATATTTATTGTTCAGTGTGAATTTCAAGATAGACGTTCTGGTTGCAGAAGTTTGATTTAAATAAAAAATTCTTAAGGCTTTAAGTACAGACATCATATTGTTGAAAGCCAACAACATTTTCATGTATGATTACACATGCTGGTTCTACATTTGTCACTATGATTCTTCTGTTTTCAAACCTCTGAGACTCAGTCAGTTGTGAAATTTACTGCCTCAGCCTGTGATATTTTTTTCTAGAGAATTGCTAAAGTATGTGTAATTTCCTTTAACTTAGTAGAAAAGAGGGAAAAAAAAATCCCTTTTAGCCAAGAGAGAAGAGAACATACTTACTGTCCTTTTGTCATTGCATCAATGGCAATTTTAATTTTGAAGGCACATCTCCCTGTTGTAGAGAGAATGTGTCTTTAATAACAAGGTAAGAGTAACAGTAAGGAGCAATCTTTGAATTTCTTTCTTTGCATTTAAAAGGAATCTTTTGTGAAAATCTTTTTGTAAACTCTTCTGCAAATTTGTTTTATAAGCCAGCTGAACGTATAATGAAAAACTTTATCTGATACATTTGTGCCTCGTATATAAAAATTGTACCAAAATATTGAGTTTTAATAGCGCTCAGGTAAAAAGTAAAGCATTCAGAAGTTAGAAAATGCCGGAGTTATATTCTTGCAGCCTCTGACAGCACCAACAAGCAGCCTGTGGCCCTGGGCTGGAGCATGTTGGGTGCACCCAGATTCTTCAGAAAACTCACTTAAAATTCTAAGTTTCTCTAAATGTTAATGGAAAATTTGCAAGGTGACATTTCAGCAACAGCAAAAGTATATGTTTAGTGTAACCTTTTGTCCCAGTTTTAAGTCCTTGTGCTAAAGTTGGGAAGCACTGGAGATTATCTGCAGAGCTAAGGTAAGAATTCTCATAGCATGGGCAGCCCAGTGTGTTTTCACAAAATTTACTCAATAGGTATGCTTAGCAATCTGAAGGCATACACATATATGCCATAATATCTGTCCATAGTAGAGGCATCTGAAGGAAACCTGCTTACAGAAAGAAGCAGGAATTTTCTATGGTACGCTGCTATGTTGCTGTCTTATCATGCTTTATTTCATGTTCTGCAAAATAGTGCTGCCACCTCACGGTTTTATTATTAAATCAATGATATTGGGTGGAGGATCTTTGCTTATCCTCTATTTTAGATTCTTGGTGGTGAAATCACATGGAAATACCAAACTACTTTCTTTAAAATGCCTTTCCAATTCTTATCATTTCAAGACAGAGGAGTAATAACTTTAGAGGAGTTATAAAATGTGCCTCAATAATGTCTTAAATGTTCAAAGCCCAGCAGTAAAGTAGAATGAGTATTTCTGTTCTGTATAAAGCAGAATGTCGTCAGCTTTAGGACTGCTTCTCCAGCCTAATTGTCATAGGATAAGAGATATTTATTTAGTCTTTTCTTCTTGAGGTTTGAGGTCTGCCAAAAATACCAGGCAGTGACAGGGGTCTCAGCTGCATCCGACTTTCCTGTTCTTTGTTGAAACAGTTTCTAGTTTCTGAATGCATCTGCTTCTTTCTATGGTACTCTGTAACTAATCGCTTCTTATTGCTTACATCGTAAGTTTAAAAGAAAGAAAAAATAAAAATTTAAAAAAAAGGAGCCAACATGATAACACTCATTTTTCATTTCTTCTAGATAAAGATCTTGACAAGCTCCTATCACACTTAAAAAGTCCAGAGAAGCAAGCTGGGTGGAGAGAAATTTGTAGAAAACAGTTCTGCAAAGTGATGAAAGCCAGACCAGATATCATCAGTGGAACAAGTGAGTATGACTTACTGAGTTTAACAAAGGAAGCAAACAGGAGGCTACTAGTAAGCAAACATTCTTTAAAGTTTCATTGAGGATTACATTTTCTATACAATTAGTCAATAGTTTTGTGTTGATTATGAAAACTATTTCAGTGGGATTTTCCTGAGTGAACAACTATTTTTCTCTATGGCCATCATCCCTCTGTGTTGGCTGTTTTCAACAAAGTTTGATACAGAAGCAGGGCTCAAATATAAGTGTTGTTTCAGATCTCTAGAGAGTCCATTATTGAGATGCTGAGAAAATGGAAAAGAGAGCCTCAGAGAAAACAAATGTTTCCCAGAGATCAGTGAATGTTTTTAAGATGGGTTCAGAAGTTATATTAATGGCCAATTTCAGTAAAAGATTCCAGAATTAAGCCATACTGAACATCAAAGAAGCCACTCATTCAGTTTTTTCTTCATTTTCATATGTATTTTCTAGTGAAGAGTGCGCTCATGCAGGAGCTTTGGTATAGATCAGTTAAAACAAGAAACCAGACAAAACAAAAGCAGTGATCACCCATGTGACATAAATGATCAGAAAACGGATGTAGTAATTCACTTGTAATATCATATAACCTTGTGTAGCAATAAAGAACCTAGGTATTTTCAGAAATTGCTGGCTTCCATTTCTGTAAGAATTCTGTCAGTGCATAGTCTAACTTCGGTTACAGATGACAAAGATTTCCCTTTAAATTCTTCATGTAAGCAATTAATACAACTGACAGTGAAGACATGAAGTATCTTCTGGGATCAAAGTAACCCAGCATTTGTGTTTTACATAAGAGACCTGAATTTTATGCTAAGTTATATAGCAATATAAAAGTTATCAAAGTTATAAAAGTCATTTATACAGGCACTGATTAAATATTAAAATAGTTAATAAGAAATTTGTCATTTGTATTATATGGTTATTGTCAATAATTATTGAATGTTTCTAAATTCTGAGCTTTCTGTTCTTACTGCTTGTTTGAAACAAGCTTGAGTGTATGGTCTTAGGTGATAGTAAATTAGTCAGAGCTTTCACCTTCTGCTTGCGAGAATGTATGTATAGACAGAATACATATGCATATGCGTATATGCATTTGTAATACACATTATATTGTACACGTTCATAAATGTGTGTATTCAGTCAGCTTTGTGAAACAGGTGAACAGAGATTCATAACCATTCAGAAACACCTGAACGTATTTTATGTGAACTTTTGCTAGTATAAGAAAAATCAGTTTAAGAGTAGCAATTAAAAAAACGCTAGATCTTTCTGGCAAAATTGTATGTTTTCTTTTCTTGCGTGACTGATCTAGTAGTTCAATGAGGATTTTTTTTATGTTATATATTGTGAAGCACAAATAATTTAGTCTTTGTAAAATCAATTTTATTTGAATGCAGTATATTTTCTAGACTGATCTCTTCTTGGATTATATGAAATTTTTGTTAAAAATTGTTAGTCTGTCTTCCTGCACCTGAAAGGAATTATTTGTAGAAAAAAAATATTTTTACAAAAACCAGAACATACATTTAAAGTTGCTAGCTTAAAAGAAAAATAAATATATTTCCTTTTTGCTTTATAGTTATCCATACACAGCCCCAAAACCTATAGAGGTTGTTTTCTGTTTTTTGTTTGGAGGTACCAGAAGCTAGAATGAGGAATTAGAGAAAGTCATTAACATTTGAAAACCCATAGCAAAAAAATTATGCTTGCTTCTGTATAACTGTTTCCAGCTGAGATTGAACTGGAAGTAAAAGTCAGCAAGAAAGTATCTGTTGTTTAACCTCACAAGGACTTCTTGCAAGTGCTTTCACAAACCACACAAAAAAGTAAAGTATGAAAATAGAATAGCATAATGAAGCACTAAATAAATAAATAAAAACACCCTACAAAAGGATAGTAATATTATAAACTCAGTATAATTACTGGTAATTTAAGGTGGGTGCGAAGCTGTTCAAATGTTGCATGTCAACTTGGAGATACTTCAGAAGCAGCAAAATATCTGCTGGCTGTGTGGTTTGAGACAACGTCATGTTCATTGAAACTGCTTTATGAGAGACAGCTGTGCTGCTATGTATCTTTTGCAGCATGTGAAGCTCTCCCAGATTTCATAGAATCATAGAGTCATCTAGGCTGGACGGGACCTTTAAGATCATAGAGTCCAACCATCAGCCGAACACTGCAAAAACCACTACTGAACTATGTCCCTAAGCGTAATGTCTACCTGTCTTTTACATACCTCCAGGGATGGCGATTCCACCACTTCCCTGGGCAGCCTGTTCCAATGCTTGACAACCCTTTCGGTGAAGAAATTTTTCCTAATATCCAATCTAAACCTCCTCTGGCACAACTTGAGGCTGTTTCCTCTTGTCTTATCGCTTGTTACTTTGGAGAAGACACCAACCGCCACTTCTTTGCAACCTCCTTTCAGGTAGTTGTAGAGAGTGATGAGGTCTCCACTCAGCCTCCTTGTCTCCACACTAAACAACACCAGTTCCCTCAGCTGCTCCTCATAAGAGCTGCTTGAGACCCTTCACCAGCTTTGTTGCCCTTGTCTGGACACGCTCCAGCACCTCAATGTCTTTTTTGTAGTGAGGAGCCCAAAACTGAACACAGTATTCAAGGTGTGGCCTCACCAGTGCTGAGTACAGGGAGATGATTGCTTCCCTAGTCTTGCTTACCACACTATTTCTGATACAAGCCAGGATGCTATTGGCCTTCTTGGCCACCTGGGCACAGTGCTGTCTCATATTCAGCCAACTGTGGACCAACACCCCCAGGTCCTTTTCTGCGGTGCAGCTTTCCAGCCACTCTTCCCCAAGCCTGTAGTGCTGCATGGGGTGGTTGTAACCCAAGTGCAGGACCCGGCACTTGGCCTTGTTGAACCTCATACCACTGGCCTTGGTCCATCAATCAAGTCTGTCCAGATCCCTCTGTAGTGCCTTCCTACCCTCAAGCAGACCCACACTCCAGCCTAACTAATTTCAGAGGACTGAGTGTCTTCAGTCCAGAACACAAGAAATCAAAACTTTCTCTTTAGTTACACATGGAGCAAACTGAAGGATTCCAGAACAAAGCAGCATACTTATGCTACCTGTGCTGGGGCCTTTCTAAGGGAGACTAACATAAACAGCAGTTGAAACAGAACATAATCAGCAAAGAGAACGTTGGATTCAATGACTGTATAATGTAGCATGTTTTGATTTTTAAAATATTTTGTGGTCTGGTGTTAGGATTACCAGATGCTGAATCTATAGAACCTTCTTGAACTCCATCAGAAAATTCTTGAGCAAACCTTATAGTATCTATATATATATATAGTCGAGTTCACTCTTCTGGTGTTGATTACCATCTCATTGACGTGGTCAGTGTCTTTGTGCTAAATGCTGTGGTATCGCATTACTTTTGGGAACATTCATCTCTAGATTGGCGTTTTCTCTGCTAAGCATCATCTCTGACAGTAGCTTAATTAATTTCTGTGGTCAAACAGCACAATGCAGTTTTGAATGGCTTTATGGAACCACTGAAAGGAGATGCAAACCTTCCTCATGCTTGTATGTCTTTTAGTGTGGCTGGTCTGAAAGTGTGGGATTTTTCATGGTCATCTAAAAGCAAATTGTATTGTAGGTAACCGGCTGCTATGTTCTGTTGTTCTAAGCACAATAAGACAAAGGCATTCTTCCAGTCATTTGTTCTATAAAGGTGCTACAGATGCTAGGCATATAGCTGCTTGTTGTTGAGCAGCTTTTCATGTGTCTTTGGGTCACTTATATCAGCTAGGAAACATGAACATGGATAGAGCCCTTGGCCGGGTTGAGTCTTGGCCTATTTTGGACTACTCTTTGCAATACTTGTGGCCTCCCTGAAGCATCTTAGTACAGCTAGATAAGAGCTTTCTATGTATTGGCATCTAAGCTATGGCAGGAAGCGAAACAAGAAAATCAATTCCTCTGAAAAACAGGTTAGGTTTATGTAGAAAATTATTAGTCTGTGTAAATCTAGGCTTAGTATATTGCATCTTCAAATCGTTCACATGATTGGGAGGTTGTTGGTTTTGTGTTTTTTTTTTTTGAACCAGTATCTCAGCTTCACTATTTTATCCATGCCTTTTTCAGTTATCTCCCCCTTCTTGTCCTTCAGAAGGCATTTCTGTTAATTTCAACCCCAGCAACTCCTTTTTTATCTGTTCTCAGTTAGTGTTGTATCAGCAGCTGACCTCTTTCCAGTCTGGACAGATTCAACTGCCTCTCAATTCAGATTCGATTAATCCTCTCCGCTCTTAGGAGAGTATAAACCTGAAGTAAGAGAAATTAGGGTTGTTGCAGAGATCATATAATTACATGCTAACATTCTTCCCTTCATAAGGAGAGATATTCAGTCCCTAAATCCTAATCATTCTCTTCAAGCTTTATGTCCATATGTGGATAGGGGTAGTAAACTCAGCTAGAATGGCGTGCTCCATGGAGTCATTCAGGGTTTCCATGGCACATCTTCGTCAGGAATTTGGACTTAGATCACCAGTATTCTTAAGAGCCTATTAATTTACCTCTGAATTGTTTGTTCTTAAAAAAAGAACAGTAAAAAAATGTGTGGGGCATATTTTTCTTTTAAGATAATTTTCATCGTCAGGCAGTTACTCTTTTAGTCTCTTTAACTATTAATGACTACAAAAATACAAAAAACTCTTGAAATTGTGTATGAGACCTTACTGGAAAACACAGTATTTTTCTTCATTTTTTACAAGTTAAATGGCTGATGAAAGCACAGTGGTTATGATCAACACAGTGTTCTGCAATCCATTAATGCTTTGTGAGCTCTGCCTCATCTGAGGTAGCTCTGTCAAAACATGCTGATGAAAACTACTGTGATCCCTTGATTAGTCATTGTTTGTGACGTCTGTGTGCTGCAGCCGTTAGCAATTGTTGCAAAAAGTTAAGAGTAACTGCGGAACTTTCCCCATAGGATGAAGAACCAAAAAGATGGATTTTTTTTTTTCAGTAGGTATGACTGTTGTGTGTGGTTGTGGTTTTTTTATTCAGGATAACAAAATGCTAAACTTTGCCAGTTTATCAAAATAGCCTAATCAGTCATTGTAAATGTAGCTTATATCAAAGTCAACTTTACCCTCCTTGTTGAGATTCTAGTACCTGTATCTCAGTTGTCACCACTCTGCCTTTATATAACCGTAAAGATAATAGGGACTTTACTTTTTGATGAACAAGATCTTCTGGATTCAAAGACAATGAAATACTACATTTTAAAAGCCATTATTAGCATGTTGTTCCTTGTTTTTTAAGGAGAAAATTATTTAAATTTCAGTCTCCGTTAGGTCCAGCTATAGAAGATTTGACTTACTTTAGTCTTGCATAGCGGTCTTCCATAGGCTCTCTTGTTAAGTATGTGAGAGAGAATTCTATAGGCTGTGATTTCAAAAAGACACATCAGGGTAACTGCATTAGATTTCCATTCTGAATTGATCCTCACAGGAGCCTATTTTTCTCTGTAAGAAGAACATAGATTCTCGAAGCTCAGTTCGATCTTTTTAAATATAGACCAAATCTTCTGCCTCAAAGATCACTCAATTAGATCTAGATTCTGCCTGTGGTCTGCTGTCATGTTTTAGTATGACCAATTTAAAAATATTGCATTCGGAAAAGAGGTTTATAGAATAATACAAAAAAGATGTTTACCTTTTTATGCCCTTACTTGATTTTTCAAGGAGGCTTGTTTCAGAATTAGAGTGGAACTGTGGGTCTTTTGTGTTACGCAGGAAGAACAATTGCAGATCAAACTTCTTTCTTCTGTCCCCCAAACCAGTTTGGAGCAACTTCCAAAGGTATATCCTGTAAGCAGTGTAAGTGCATGTGAGCGTGCATGCATGTGTGTGAAGATTACGACATTTGATTAGGATTTGAAAGGCTGTTTTGTCCATTAATGAAGAAGATACTCATATATTGGTATAAGATGTGCAACCTTCATCTCTAATGGAAGCAGTGTCAGAATTTTTATTGTCTTGGTTTATTCTTTTCAAAGAAAATGCAGGCTGCTCCTTTGCCATTTCAATGTACAATATTTGAAAGTCTGTCCCATTATCTTAGAAATTAAAAAAAGTCCTCTTTATTATTGCCATTAAGAATGGAATTGCGAACTGTGTTTTTCATAGATTTATTAAACAGAAGCATGGTTGATGAAGTTGAAAACTTCTGACACTACTCTTACAAGAAGTCAGCTGTCCAAGGTTTTCACTCTTGAATTTTTAACTTCTAACACAAGTCAAGCATGACTACTGTTAACTCTTAAGAAAGTTTTTCTTTTAAACTCCTCTGAAGCATCTCTGGGTTGGTATAGAATACGATCCAGTAACACTAGTTACATTAGAGGATCTGAAAAAGTCTGATGCTTTTTGCAGTTTTTCACTATTTTGGCATAAACCTTTCAGAGTAGGGTTTAGATAACCTCTCATGGTGCCTACCTACCAAAACAGTTTTAATCACATGAATATTTTTAGTCAGTGTTCTTATTCAGTTTAGAAACCATTTTGTTTACCTTCCTTTTGTACATTATTTCTTCAAGGGAAAAAAGCAATCCTGTAGGAATTTAGGTGTTTTATGAGCATACTGTAGTCATTTAGGGAATTTTAAAACTCTTTCATTTAGTTTGTATATGATTACACAGTCTTAAATTAAAATCCTCTTTATTTTGGAAGTGTGGATTACATTTGCATGAGGTAATTGCCAGTCTCTTAAAAACTTCAATGTTAATACAGCCACACTACTGTAATTTAAGAAAATCAACTTTTTCACTGAGTTGGCTCAACACAACACTAGTCTCTAACTCTGGACATAACCTCTGCATGAGAATATGGGCTTTTAAAACAATACTGACTGTACTGTACAATGAACTGTCCTAAATTTCTTTTGTCTACTTTTCCAGTTCAATGAAAAATCACTGAGCCAGTTTCCACCTTTATAGAGATTTTCAGGGAGTGTCCAGATGGCAGCTAAATAATTTAGTATTAAAAGACAAAAATTAAAATAACTACTTGTCATTTTGCATGGACATTCTTTTGGAAGAGACAATGTCCTGTGAAAACCCTCTATTTATGTATTAACCACATTTGGTTTGATAAATTCTTACGTGTGTCTTCCTCTCTCAAACTTGATTAAAAGATTCTCAAAGATCCTGATAGGCACTTAGATAAATACTTCCAAATGGTGGAAATCAATTTAGTGCTTGAGTTTCAAAAAATTGCATAGCAGTTGAGCTGTCACTTCTCCCATTAACTCAAGCACTGAACTGAAATATTCGACTGCTAGGTCAAGCGTGTGGATGCCTTCCAACAAAAAGGGAAGAAATGTACAGTGTTCTCACTTGGTTTTAGATTTCCTGAATTATGTGTTATTTTAGTCTTTTTAACATAGTTTCTGTTTGTTATTATAGTACGGTATATTTATATTTCAATACTCACAATACTAATACAGTAAACATCTAGCTAGTTACAAATTTTAAGTTTATTTCTGCTTTTTGCTATCCAGAGCTCCAGGTGTAGACACCTTTGTCATTTTACACAAGTATTTGTTAAATTGTTTGTGGACCAAATTCCAGTAAGCATGTTAGTGAAGATTAGTGAGATTGTTTACTCTGTTTATTCTTGCAAAATAAATAAACTGTTACTCTTCTGTAAAATAAATTGCTTTTTGCTAGCCCCGTGTGGTTTATTGACCACGATTAAAAATAGCTATATTAGGTTTAATTACCAGTTTCTTCTCTTCATAAAAATGCATAAGAATATAAATTACAAATGTAATTTTTTTGTTTTGATATAGTAGTCCTTTGCAATGCAAAATTAATTTTGTTACTGTTTGAGTTGCTACTCTAACTGCAAATCCGTGTTTAGCTGTTGCAGTGAAATTTCTTTTCCCCTTTGCCCTACCCATCAACATAGTATTACCAAAACTCAACCTTTTAACAACTTTTTCTGGACTCGTTCAGTGTAAATTAATTTCTGTAAATGTTTTAAAGAACTAATCAAGAAAAAAAAATCATGACTTAATGTCAGCACGTTAGCTTAAAATGGTTGGAAGAAGAGGTAATTGTCTTTGTGATATCTTTTTCTTCATTATTTTTCTGACATAACAAGCATCAGACTGTGGTTGGGGATTCTGTCATCTTCCTTCTCCTCCTCACGTATGACAGAGCTTGCACTGCAGTCTCCTGTGTTAGTTTTCCTGTCAGCAAGGCTTGGTCAGGAGTCTGCTAGCTTTCTCCGTTGTCACTCTCACCACAGATTGTTACGCCTTACTTCTGCTGCTACAACTGTTTGTACAGCTATCCGCTAAAATGGTTTAGTGGAATTATTCTGTCTAAAACCAGCAAAACCATCTGTGAGTGCGTGGAGTTGTGTGCAGGAATGGGTGACTAGGGGGTGAAGCTTCGGTGCTGTTAAATTGAGCTGCTGCCAAGGAAATGGTGACATGTGGTCTTAAAACAGGTACTCCCATGGGTAGCAGTACTCGTTACTCTCGAAATACACTTCCTCGCTTGGATTAGTTTGAAAAGAATGTTATATCACTGTTCTTTAAATCCTGTTTATCATGACAGCAACAGCTGTTTTGGTATAGTATTTACTTATAAAAAAAATGTTCTTTGTTGCTATCTGAAATTCTTAATATAGCTCATCTCAACACGGGCTCCCTCCATGTGTAAAGGCTTCCTTGTATCCTTTGTTTAAATGTGTAAGGTGGTAGTGTGCTCACTTGCCATAACCTCAAACTTGCAGAACTGAGGAACCGGGAACAGTTTCTTGCTAATGATTTATCATTGAGAGTTCTTACTAACTTCCTGGCTAACATCCTGTTAAGGGGGGAGATACAATTTCCTACATACTGACCAGATGTCAGCATCTGACTTACCTATGTGGTACCTGCAGACTCAAAAGTTCCATGGCAAGAACTGAATAAGAACATTATGGTCATCATAAAATACAGAATTTCCCAAAGGAAATGCTCCTAATCATAAAATACAGAATTTCCCAAAGGAAATGCTCCTATTGCTTAATTTTAAGTGAATAATTTTTATCTTGTAATAGCATAGGTGGTTTTATAGCATGTTTTTTTGAAATAGCCCTTAAAACTTCATTTACTTTTGTTAGCGTTATTTTGGCATGGTGTAAGTTTTTTGTTGTATGGGGGTTGTTGGGGTTTTTTTGTTTTCTTTTTTTCTTTCTTTCCTGTCTACATACACTGACAAATATAGTAAGATATTGTAGTTTAATTATACCTAATTTTCATTTCATATCAAAACCATGTAACAAATTCTGAAGTAATCCTTGGAGGATATAAAGATAATATGGGATTCTCTTTCTGTTTACACTGAATATATTCTCAGTAAAGCTATTGAAATTTAATTTAAGAATGGTGTTAGGAATGCAAAAGCGCAATGCATGCTTTGAATTGTTCCCCCATAAAAACATGAATAAACATGCAGGAATTCAAGTAGCTTTAGTTTCTCACATACTGTCATTTTGTTAGGTAATGTAGTTCCCCATTTTGTAAGTTGCCTCTAATGTTTTAATGGGTTTTTACTTTTTGCAGTTTTGGCAGAATTAATTGAAAAGTTCGTGTCACATCTTTCTGAAAGCCGATCAGATTGTTATTTCAGCACGGGAAACTATAAAGGTCAGTTTCCTAATAATTTATTGCCATACAGCCTCTTCATATTTTAATTACTTTCCTTTTAAACGTATCTGTAGCATTTGGCGGTTTGTTTAATATGTTCTTTAACAACTCAGAGATTCATTACTTAACTGGTGGGACATAACCTCACCTTAGAGCAAAAGATGATGTGCTTGAGTAAACAGTACAGGTAATTATTGGTGATGGGCTTTCACATTTCTGCATGTGTAATGGAAAGATGGAGATACAGAACAGGTGGGGGTATGATTCAAAGTATTTGTTGACACCTATTATAGAATGATTTGCAAAGCTGGTGGCATAAACATTTAAGATGGTGTAAGCAATCTGGCTCACCTTTTGAAAGCCTCGTAATATATAATGAACTCAAAGGTATGCAATTTATATTGCATTAAAGGATATGTGTTAAAGAACTGCTATTGTTGACAGAGTAATCTGAGTGTTAGTTTTGTATAGATGTCTTGCTTACAGCCAAGCATAAAGGATGAATGATAACGTTAATTTATTCTGAGTGTAAAATAATACATTTTAATATTTTGAAGAATTTGCAAAATTCGATTTAGAAGCATAGTTAATATCTGCCGGAAAACGCACTTTCATTCTTTACTATCTGTCCAGGACTTTTCTCTTAGGTTGTAGTTCAGTCATTTAGAGCACTTATTCTGGAGAACCAAGCCTGCTTTGTGGAGAGTCTGTTATTTATACTGATACTTTACTCTCACATCCATAGGATGCAAGTGTAGTGTCCCTGGAGACTTCAGACTTGCCTTTGAAGTTTCAAAGTATAAAACCTTTTTAGTAATTTAGCAGATCTTTCTTTTATGTAGTGGCCTTTACCTTCTGAAAGCATGCTAACGGAATACTCTTAATTTTATTTGAGAAACTCTCTTTGCTTAATGAAGAGAGTTGCTGAAGTGACAGTTCATTCTGTCAATATTTTATTTTTCATTAAAAGATCCTTTTTTTGTTGTCCTCCATTACTTTGTCACTTTTCAACTTCTCTGGAGGCATAATGAGCAACAAAGATCTTTTTGTGGACTCATAAGATTTGCTATTTACATATTTCTGACATTTCCCGATTCAAATGATGATTTTGGTGGTTAAAAGCCCATATAATGTCTTCATGATGTAAATGATTTATTTGAAACCTAGACTGCCCCTCTTGCTCCTCTCTGTACAACTCTCTTTTTAGGTCACAGTTCGAAGTATCACGCTTTCTGCAATGATATGGAAGGCCCAGGAGTGGTTTTCTTTTCTGTCATGGGGAATGCCTATCTCACATAACTTTGGAGAACAGTATGGCCCGCAGACATAAATTTTCAAGGTTATCTTAGTGTTTCCTGTTAGAAAAACAGGAAAACCCGCTTGGTTTGATGAAGGCAAAAGCTAACTAGAGGAGGAACCGAGATCTAACTGTGCAACCTCCAAGTGGATGTCTTGCCCAGCAAAGACAACATCCTACTGTTTCTTAATCGTAACAGCTAAGTGCTTCCATCCAGTGTGGAAGAACTCTAATGAAGGGAAGCAGTAGTCCATACTTTGTTCACTTAGGTGTCACGTACCTCAGTTTCAATCCACTCTTCTCAACCTTTTGTTCAAAGCTAGGATTTAAAACACATTCAGGAAGGTTGAACCTATATATTCTCCGTTATTGATGTGCGATTTCACTATGAACCATTGATTACGTGGAGGTGGCAACAACACTACATTATTTATCTAAAATGTAATGCTAACTTTGAAGAAACACCAGGTTTGAAATCCTGTGATGATTGTATGCTTACGTTATTTTTTTAGAACGGAAAATCCCAAAGAAAGGTACAGAAACAAAACAAAGATAACACACTAAAAGCCTCAATTCTTGGTTTTCTTGAGCTTGACAGATTTTCTTCCTGTGATAAAAGAACCCAGTCTGTATGACACTCCTTTTTGTATTTCTGAATATTTTTTTCATTCAGTCTTATACAGGAACTATTGGACATTAAGTCTGTATAAGTTTGCCTGTTCAGTTCTCAAATAAAAGTTCCAAAATTTAAAGGGTTAGCTGATGAACAATTTTCATTTGCAAATGCTTTTGATATTCTGTGTGTTTTAATGAAGACAAGCTTGGAAATGAAAGAGCAACAAGCCTTCTCAAGGATAGTCAGTAGTCTGGTGGTAAGAAACTGATGTGAAATGTAGGCAAGGGGCTAGTGTTGTCTTACAGCTTTTTTTCCTTGTCAGCAACACTATTATCACAGACGCTTCTTGTGAAGAGTTCTCCAGTCCAGGACAGTGTGTTGCTCAGGCAAACAGCACATGTTTCATCAAGAGTTTAAGTTTTATAGGAAAATAGTTACTAAAATTTCATGGCACCTTTTTCAAACACGTGTAGCAATGAGTGTTTTCCAGGGAAACCAGTTTAGACCAATAAATTCATGCTGATTGACATGAAAATGAAACAAAAGTCTGGCTCTACATTTGATTCTATGATTGTACTCCACTCTGGTACAATAAAAGGGCTTGATTCTATAGCTACATTTATGCTCATTTCATGTTCTTTTTTACATCATAAAACATATAGTGTGGCATTCCTATGAAGACAGGGAATGCACTTTGAGAACCCAAGTCTGTATTACCCTTCCTATGTTCTTACAGAAGGGACAAACAAAACATGCTCAAATCTTTGTAGAATCATAAAATCATTGAATCGTTGTAGTTGGAAGAGACTTTTAAGATTATTGAGTCCAACCATCAACCTAACACTGCCAAGTTACCACTAACCCATGATCCTCAGCACCACATGTACCCGTCTTTTAACTACCTCCAGGGATGGCCATTACACCACTTTCCTTGGCAGCCTGTTCCAATGCTTGACAACCCTTTCTGGAAAGAAATTTTTCCTAATATCCAATCTGAACCTCCCCTGGCACAACTTGAGGTCGTTTCCTCTTGTCTTGTTGCTTGTTACTTGGGAGAAGAGACTGACCCCCACCTCGCTACAACCTTCTTTCAGGTAGTTGTAGAGAGCAATAAGGTCTCCACTCAGCCTCCTTTTCTCCACACTAAACAACACCAGATCCCTGAGCCGCTCCTCATAAGACTTGTTCTCTAGACCCTTCACCAGCTTTGTTGCCCTTGTCTGGACACACTCCAGCACCTCAATGTCTTTTTTGTAGTGAGGAACCCAAAGCTGAACACAGTATTCGAGGTGTGGCCTCAACAGTGCTGAGTACAGGGGGCGATCACTTCCGTAGTCCTTCTGGGGACTTTATTTGTTAAAATTTTTATTTACTTAAAATTAGGTTTCTCCTTCTCTAATGGATTGAATAATGATGGATCAGATTTGTATACATTTCCCAGGATTGTTTGCTGATGTGTATGAAGGGTTGGAATTTCTCCAAGGAGAACACTTAATTATCGAATGCCTTGTTATTTCAGAGTATCTTTTCCATATACGCATGTGTAAGTGGTACCTAAGCGATATCCTAAAACTTCGGTTACAGTAGAGACATTTTTCTGAATTAGTAAAGCTAATGAGTTGTTAGAAGGTAAACTATATTCCAGATTCATCTTTCCAGCTGCACATCTAAGTAAGCCAAACATGCACTTGGCAATTTCATGCATTCCCTTGAATAAATTTGGGTCTGAGGAACTGAAAACCAGTTTCTAGCAGTTGTTTAATTTTAATGAAGAGAAGCCACAATTTTCATGAAGGTGGATTCAGCACAACGCAGAGATATTCAGTGTTTATCATTTTTCTTGAAATGAGAAATTGATTATCTTTAAAAAATGACAGCTTTCTAAGCCAGTAGGTAGTTGTAATTAGAATAACACAGTCATCCATCTGCTGTGGAATCCCTTGGGATTTCAGTCTATTATAAAATTTGCAAATATGGAAAAATCAAATTAGTTTGGGTTGTTATCATTTTCAAGATAAGAGAGAAGGAAAAATATCTGATAAACCACTATACATTTGCAGTGTTTAATTATAAACAGTAACACAAATCTTACTTGAAGTTTACTTTCTGCTAGCAGCAATGATACTGCTGTTATGTGGATTCAGATGAGTAAAATAACATATAATGTGTGTGTTAAATGTTAATGAACTGTCAGTCCTCTTTCCCAGAATTAATACTTCCTAGTTCGCTTTTATTTTTCTTCGTAAAAAACCATAACCATCGAAAACCAAATCATTGATGTCTAGCTGTAACAGGCAGTAGGATGGCAAGAAACTGAAATTTGCTATAGTAGTAAAATAGGCATTATTCACTAGGGATATGAAGTTCCTGAAACAGCCACTTGCTCTTCCTATTGTTAGTAAATTCCAGTTCATTGCAACATAAATGTTTTGTGGAAATGTATGAGTTTTCTCAAGGTTCCAACAAACCCATTTCTGAAAGAATTCCATTTAGAGTCATTTAATGTATTAGTATCTGGACTTCTTAATTATCTCCACTGTGTGTTGCAGACCGTCCAAACTTGGGAATACTACAACCTTTCAGGATTAACTGGTTGTGCAGATGACCTCACAGTTGAGTTCTGTATTTCCACTGAACTTTGTTTCTGAAAGAGCTCTGCCATGTACTTCCAAAGGGACAGAACATCAGGGATTTCAGGTCTTGGCCATAAAAATCAAATGTCACGGTGTGTTCCTTCTCTAGATGAGGCTTAGTTCTCTGGCTGAACAAAATCTCATAGGAACTTTCTACTATTTAATGAGCTCTTAATCTTCTAAGGGTCAGGTGGATCGGGTAATGAACTGAGAGATTTTAAAAACACCAATGGGAAGCTATCAGTATAGAGCTGATCAGAAGGAGCAGCAAATGAGAAATACAGGCCCACAACCCCAAATTGGGCTGAAAGGGAAGGAGAAAGAAAGGCATCCTCCCTTTCTTCCTGCATCATTTGATGAATGCACTTCTTTAAGGATGGGTGCCCACTTTAAAGTCGCTGTTAGCAAAAAGCGTTTTGCCCTTTGCCAGTTTATATGCAACAGGTGTGAAAACATGGTTTGTTCTTAATGGTGTTGCTGCCAAAAATAGCTTGTGTATTTGTGATGACCAATACATGAAGAAGTTCAAGATATGAAAATTTTGATCTTGTATTGTTATGACAAGCGTACTGATGACATTACAGATACTTTCAGTAGTCAAGGTAGAATTGCACATGAGGTTACCTAGCTACGATGAGAAGCCAACAACATTGTCCAGCAATTATTCTTGGATCTTGTTTACATTGTCTCCATTCACAATTCAAATCCGACAATAATAATACTTTTCTTTGAAGTGATATTTTGTTATAGAACATTCTAACAATGAATATGAGATTCAGACTGTCAGAAGTGCTCTAGACAAACAGCCTGGTGGAAGAGATGACACCGTCAAAAAATGGTAGCAAAATGGCAGAAGAGAATATAATGAGAAACGTATGACTTCTGCTCTGCCCCAACTCCAAATAATGATTTAAACTAGAAAACTTTCATAAGGACATCAGAAGGAGAGAGGATAGATACTGACAACACAAAGTTCTATATTGACTGCTTGAGCACCTGCCCACTGATGGTGTCAATGTTAAAATACCTGTTGAAGAGTAAGTGAAAAACCTGGGGTTTTTTTTGCTAAAACAAAAATAATTGTGACTTCCACAATTTCAGTTTGTATAGACAAAGCCAAGGACTAGAGATCTGATAGTGAACAAGACTACATACTTCAAAGAATTTTTTTAAACGCTTGCAGGAATTATACAGATTGCTCTGGCCTTCGTGGGATTTTCAACAGCTGTTTGCAGTATTGTTAGTTACATGGTTCCTTTGAATCGAAAGTATTTTCGATCCATATAATGAAAACTAATCTTTCTTACCATTATTGAAGTTAAAATTTAACATTCATTAACACTTTGTGAAGATTATTTATATCACCATAAAAGCATTTGGCCTCGACACCAGGGAGTGAAAAAACAAAATCAATAATGGGAGGAACAGCTTTACTTGTTTCCTCCGTTTAACACAAAAGGGAAGCCAGTAGTTTCTTTGGGGTAACAGCAGTTAAATAGGCATATAAGTTAATTATTACCTAAAAACCATACAAGTTGTATGAAATATTACATAAAGCTGTTTTGGTTTGGCATCCTGTCATTTCAGTATGAATGTGATGTAGCCCATTTTCTTACTTAAATACATAAAAGCTTCTTCATGGTAAGAGGGAAAATGAATGAGAAAGCAATCTTTCATATGAGTTGTAAAGTTGATTGAAGTCTAATCTGATCAGGACAAATACTACTTGACTATATGCGCTAGTTAACTTACTCTGAAGTGTTTGCAGCTATAGATTGAGTTTGATAAAACTATGTAATCTCCTTTGCAAGTCGTGCCTTATGGGATATCTGTTTTTCTGCTCGTGAATGGTACAAAATATTTTGGGAATTACTGCCCATTGAGATGCTTTTAGGTCATGACCAATCATTTGTATTAACTCAAACAAGGGAACACTGAAATTCCTTAAAGAGTTGCTCCCCATCTTCCCTTCATCCTGTTCTTCCCATTGCCCCTAATCCCTTTTGACATTTATGACTGCTCAGAGTTTTGCAGAAACACCTGGAAGATAAAAACCACAGAAGACAGCTGACCTTTTTGTACCGACACAAGATGAAAATCTTCAAATTCCTTTCTATCTCTAGGTTTGTTCTGCAATAAATAAATCAATAAATACATCAGTAAGGAAAGGGCTTGTAAGCAGAAGTTAATCCCAACCTCTCCCCAGGATCATCTGATTTGCATCTGGAACTATCCAAGACGCACAGGATAGCTTTTCTTTAAAGATGAAGACTAGGTAGAATAGAACGGAATCATTTGGGTTGGAGAGGACCTCTACGATCATCAAGTCCAACCATTAACCTAACACTGCCACGTCCACCACTAAATCATGTCCCTCAGCGCCACACCCACATCTTTTTAAATACCTCCAGGGATGGTGATTCCACCACATCCCTGGGCAGCCTGTTCCAATGCTTGACAACCCTTTCCGGTGAAGAAATTTTTCCTAATATCCAATCTAAACCTCCCCTGGCACAACTTGAGGCTGTTTCCTCTTGTCTTATCGCTTGTTACTTTGGAGAAGAGACTGACTCCCACCTCGCTACAACCTTCTTTCAGGTAGTTGTAAAGAGTGATAAGGTCTCCACTCAGCTTCCTTTTCTCCACACTAAACAACACCAGTTCCCTCAGCTGTTCCTCATAAGGGCTGCTTGAGACCCTTCACCAGCTTTGCCCTTGTCTGGACACGCTCCAGCACCTCAATGTCTTTTTTGTAGTGAGGAGCCCAAAGCTGAACACAGTATTCAAGGTGTGGCCTCACCAGTGCTGAGTACAGGGGGACAATCACTTCCCTAGTCTTGCTTACCACACTATTTCTGATACAGGCCAGGATGCTATTGGCCTTCTTGGCCACCTGGGCACAGTGCTGGCTCATATTCAGCCAGCTGTGGACCAACACCTCCTTTTCTGCGGTGCAGCTTTCCAGCCACTCTTCCCCAGCCTGTAGTGCTGCATGGGGTGGTTGTAACCCAAGTGCAGGACCCGGCACTTGGCCTTGTTGAACCTCATACCATTGGCCTCGGCTCATCGGTCCAGCCTGTCCAGATCCCTCTGCAGAGCCTCTTACCCTCAAGCAGATCAGCACTCCTGCCCAACTTGGTGTCATCTGCAAACTTAACTGAGGGTGCACTCAATCCCATCGTCCAGGGCTTGATAAAGGTAGTAAAGAGAACAGGCCCCAGTTCTCAACCCTGGGGAATACCACTTGTGACTGGCTGCCAACTGGATTTAACTCCATTCACCACAACTATTTGAGCCCAGCCATCCAGCCAGTTTTTTACCCAGTGAAAAGTACGGCCATCCAAGCCATGAGGAGCCAGTTTCTCCAGGAGAGTGCTGTGGGAAATGGTGTCAAAGGCTTTACTAAAGTCTAGGTAGACAACATCCACAGCCTTTCCCTCATCCACTAAGAGGGTCACCTTGCCATAGAAGGAGATCAGGTTTGTCAAGTGAGACCTGCCTTTTATGAACCCATGCGGACTGGGCCACATCACCTGGTTGTCCTGTATGTGCCACGCGATGGCACTCAAGATGCTCTGTTTCATAACCTTCCCCAGCACCAAAATCAGACTGACAGGCCTGCAGTTCCCTGGATCCTCCTTCCAGCCCTTCTTGTAGATGAGTGTCACATTTGCTAACCTCCAGTCAACTGGGACCAAGCCAAGACTGCTGATAAATGATGGAGCACTTCTGCCAGCTCCCTCAGTACCTTGGGTGGATCCCATTCGGCCCCATACACTTTTGTGTGTCTAAGTGTTGTAGCAGGTCGCTAACCATTTCCCTTTGGATTATGGGGCTTCATTCTGCTCCTCGTCCCTGTCTTCCAGCTCAGGGGGATGTGTACCCCAAGAACGGTGGATGTTACTACGAAAGACTGAGGCAAAGAAGGCATTAAATACCCCAGCCTTTTCCTCATCCTTAGTCACTGGGTTTCCCCCTGCGTCTGATAAAGGATGGAGATTCTCCTTAGTCCACCTTTTGTTGCTAACATATTTATAGAAACTTTTTCTATAAGTTAAAACATATAATATATTGCTAGAAACATTTTTTTATATGATAAGCAATAGCAGTGAAGGATGCTTTACCTAAGAATCCCAGGTTAAGGCTAACTGAGCCAGGTGGGACAAGTTGCTCAATGAGCCCTCTGCCTTTTTCTGCCCTACTCCCTACCCTCACTGCTCCCTGCCACTCAAGCGACAGAGGTCCTAATTATTTCTTTTTTTGGCTCATTGTGGAACACTGAGTTTGATTCAGAGGTAGAAAGGTTGGAAACAAGGGGAAGATTACCAAATGATAAAAATGAATACTTCTTTATTGTAGAAAAAGATAACATTCTACAATTTTTCACGTGTAGTGTTTTGGGTTTTTTTTGTTTAAAGTTATCACTGGCAATTAATATTTTGCAATACTTGGTGTTTCAAGGGAAGCATTTTGTCTTTTGAATGAACAAGATTGTATTAAATAGTGAATTTAAAAAAAGATTTGAGAGCAGGCATACCAGTGTTTCTTACGATTAGCTTTCCTGAGCTATGTATGGTAGGTTGCTAATATAAAGACCATGGCTTAAAAAAAAAAGAAAATATCATTTACACTTAAAAATGGTCCATATTTACTGCTGTGGGGTTTTTTATGCATTTTAGAATGAGAGATAAAGTCAACTTTCTGTATATTTTTTTTTAATTGTAAATCGGCTCCTGGTGAATTCTGATATCCTTCAAGTCACTAGTTTCATTTTGGCTTAATTTCTATTTTACAGTCTTTTATATTTTTAAAGAAAGAAGTGTAAAATACTTGTTTAATGTAGAATTTTTGTTTTGTTAGATAAATAGAAAGGAAGTTTCCAAAGCACATTGTTCATTCCATTTAATAATAGCCACAGTGCGGTATCATGCTGTTATCTAATTCACAGTTCAGAGAGGTGTTCTGTCCTTTGTTTGAGGATAAACGGAATTCTTATTTAGAAACTGATCTGTCAATGACTTTTGTTATGAAGCCCATTGTGTTTCAAGACAGTTACTTATATCAGGTGTATTGATAAATACCTGTCAAATGAGTTTTGTAGAAAATTTAATTCAGTGTATTAAATCAGAGACATCATGAGCATCATTACAATACTACAGTCACAACACTCCTGCAAGCTTACTGGTCAACTTTTTATTTGTGGATTGCAATATGCAGTATTGCAGTATTCCACTTATTGTTTATAACAATTTTCAAAGCTTAATGGAGCATTTAATAATAAACAGGGGGAGCTTGAAGCCATGATGCGCCAGGAAAACTATGACATAGTGGCTGTCACGGAAACGTGGCGGGATGCCTCACAAGACTGGAGTGCCACAATTGAAGACTACAAACTCTTCAGTAGAGATAGACAGGAAAGGAGAGGTGGTGGAGTGGCTGTGTATGTCAGAGAATGCTATGAGAGCTCAGAAATTAAGTATAGTGATAACAGCGTCGAGAGTGTTTGGATTAGGATAAGGGTAAATAAAGGTGATATCGCTGTGGGAGTCTGCTATAGACCTCCCAACCAAAGCAGTGAGGTGGACAAAGCCTTTACAAGCAACTGGGAGAAATATCGCAGTCATTTGCCATTGTACTTGTGGGGGACTTTAACTTCCCCGATATCTGCTGGGAATACAACACGGCAGACAGGGAACAATCCAGGAGGTTCCTGAAATGTGTGGAGGATAACTTCCTCATGCAGCTGATAAGTGAGCCGACCAGGGAAAGTGCCCTCCTAGACCTGCTCCTTGTGAACAGGGAAGAACTTGTGGGGGAAGTAAAGGTTGGAGGCTGTCTAGGGCACAGTGATCATGAGATGATTGAGTTCTCTATCCTTGGAGAAACAAGGAGAAGGGTTACCAAAACTGCCACCTTAGACTTCCGGAGGGCAAATTTTAATCTGTTCAGAAGACTGCTAGACAGAATACCTTGGGAGGATGCCCTTATGGATACAGGAGTCCAGGAAGGATGGACATACTTCAAGAAGGAAGTCTTAAAGGCACAGGAGCAGGCTGTTCCCATGTGCTGAAAAACAAGCAGGCGGGGAAGGAGGCCAGCCTGGCTAAATAGGGATCTCTTGCTGGATCTCAAAAAAAAGAAGAGAGTCTACGACCTTTGGAAGAGGGGGCAAGTCTCTCATGAAGACTATAAAGACGTAGCGAAGCTATGCAGGGAGAAAATAAGGAGAGCCAAAGTGCAGCTAGAGCTCAACCTGGCTACAGCTGTTAAGGATAATAAAAAATGTTTCTATAAATTCATTAATAACAAAAAGAGGATTAGGGAATATCTCCCATCTTTATTGGATGCAGAGGGAAACATAGTCACAAAGGATGAGGAAAAGGCTGAGGTGCTCAATGCCTACTTTGCGTCAGTCTTTAGCAGTGGAACTAGCTGTTCCCTGGACACCCAGCCTCAAGAGCTAGGAGACAGGGAGGGGAAGCAGAATGAGAGCATCGCGATTAAAGAGGAAGAGATCAGTGACCTGCTATGCCGTTTGGATGCACACAAGTCTATGGGACCGGATGGGCTACACCCAAGAGTGCTGAAAGAGTTGGCAGACGTGCTCGCCAAACCGCTTTCCATCATTTACAGGAAATCATGGCTAACTGGGGAGGTCCCAATGGACTGGAGGGTGGCAAATGTAACACCCATCTATAAGAAAGGCAAAAAGGAGGATCCAGGTTACTATAGACCTGTCAGTCTAACCTCGATACCAGGGAAGGTCATGGAGCAGGTCATCTTGAGTGCCATCGAAACCCACATAACGGGCAACCAGAGGATCAGGCGTAGTCAGCATGGGTTTATGGAAGGCAGGTCCTGCCAGACGAACCTGATCTCCTTCTATGACAAGATTACCAGAATATTGGACGAGGGAAAGGCTGTTGATATTGTATACCTGGACTTTCAAAAAGCATTCGATACTGTCCCCCATACAATTCTCGTGGAAAAACTGGCTTCACACGGCCTGGATGAGCATACAATCCGCTGGATCAAGCACTGGCTGACTGGAAGGTCCCAAAGAGTGGTGCTCAATGGATTTAAATCCAGTGGGCGGCCGGTCACAAGTGGTGTGCCTCAGGGCTCAGTGTTGGGACCATTTCTGTTCAACGTCTTTATTGATGATCTTGATAAGGACATAGGGTGTATCATCAGCAAGTTTGCAGATGACACCAAGTTAAGTGGGAGTGTTGATTCCCAGGAGGATAGGGAAGCTCTACAGAGAGACTTAGATAGATTGAGTCATTGGGCCAACATCAATGGTATGAGTTTCAACAAGGGCAAGTGCCAGGTTCTGCACTTGGGCCACAATAACCACATGCAGCGCTACAGGCTTATGGAGGTGTGGCTGGAAAGCTGCCTGGCAGAAAGAGACCTGGGGGTTCTAATTGACAAGTGGCTGAATATGAGCCGGCAGTGTGCCCAGGTGGCCAAGAAAGCCAATGGCATCCTGGCTTGTATTAGAAATAGCGTGGCCAGCAGAAGTAGGGAGGTGATTGTGCCCCTGTACTCAGCACTGGTGAGGCCACACCTCGAGTATTGTGTCCAGTTTTGGGCACCTCAATACAAGAGAGATATCGAGGTGCTGGAGCGACTGCAGAGGAGGGCAACGAAACTGGTGAAGGGCCTAGCAAACAAATCATATGAAGAGCGGTTGAAGGAGCTGGGACTGTTTAGTTTGAGGAGGAGGAGGCTGAGGGGAGACCTCATCACTGTCTCCAACTATTTGAAAGGACACTGTAGAGAGGTTGGTGCTGGTCTCTTCTCACAGGTAATTAATGACAGAACAAGAGGGAATGGCTTCAAGGTCCAACAGGGTAGGTTTAGACTGAACATTAGGAAAGAATTTTTCACAGAAAGAGTGGTCGGGGGTGGAATAGACTGCCCAGGAAGGTGGTTGAGTCACCATCCCTGGATGTGTTTGAGACGTTTAGATGTGGTGTTGTGGGATATGGCGTAGGGGAGAACTTTGTAGAGTAGGGTAGATGGTTGGACTCGATGATCCCAAGGGTCTCTTCCAACCTAGACAATTCTATGATTCTATGATTCTATGATTTAAGGTTTTTAGGTCCAGTTTTTAATCAGTAGGAAGTGTTCCTTTGTGTATTCTAAATGACTTTATAGTTTTCTAAAGCCTGGTCTTCCCAGTCTATTAATTGGTAAACAAAATGGAAAATCAACTTTTGACCCAGGATAAAGAACCACAGTTTGTCTGTTCCCATTGTGAGTTGTGGATTGGCAGCAACTTGACTGCATAGTGTACGGAGCTATGATTATATCAAATACACTGGTGTACAAAAGCAAGTTTTTGTCTTGATGGGGTACTATGTAATATAGAATTATTATTCAATCCAAACGCTATGTTATCTTCTTTCACAATACAGGGGAAAATATCAAAAGGAAAACTGATAAGGAGAAAATCCTTTTCAGCAACTAAGAAATGATTACAACAGAGAATAAAAGGCAATGAGAATCAATGAAATCAGTTGTGTTCTTTTAACATTAATGGGAAATAAGTATTCCGTACTGGCTGTAAACTGTTACACAATGGAAACTGGGCTCAGATTGTGGGTTGTGTTACAGCTGTTCTTCATTACACCCTTGCTGGACTGGGGTACCAGCTCCTGTGTTGCCATCCATAGGAGGATGCACCATGGCATACCATGGTGTATGCCATTAAATATGGTTGTGCCAGGACTGAATTAGCCATTAAGCATAGCCAACTCATTCAAACGCCCCCTGTTTTGTCTTCCACCATGGTTTCTAGGATATAAGTATGCTTCTTGCCTTCACAATTGCAAACAGGAACCTGAAAATTAATTGACTGTTGGTATGGTAATTGCAACTTGACTAAACAGGTAACTTGGAACAGGAGCTGTGAAAAGATATGAGCTGTTTCACTCATCTCCGTGGGTTTCTAACAGAAATGCCTTGTGATTTTATATGTATTCTTCCAAAGATTGTGTTGCTGTGTACTGTGCAAAATATATTTGAACTTCTGTTCTTCGGGTAGAAAAAATTCTCTGATCTGGGATTACTGTTTCAATCCCATCAGATTGTTGAGTAAATTTGTTTTGCTCAAAGACCAGTTGATTTTTCTTTTGTATAAATGCATTTGTCAAACGTACAAGGTTAATATCTCATGACCCTAACACTTAGATCATTGTCCTCTATTAAAGTTATAATACACAGTTGGGGTTTTTATCTTACCATACTTCCTCTGCTGAATGTTATTGTTTCATTTTCAAGTGTAATTTTGCTGTATTGTTTTCTTCAAGAAAATTTCAACCTACTTCATCTCATCTGAGCAGAGTGCTTCTTAATTTTTATTTCTTTAAATTTTGTTCCTAACCAGAGGCGTTTCTTCCCTTACCCAGTAAATATTTAATCTTTCATACCTTAGTCCTTGTTAGCTTACCAGCAACATCGAGTGCTTACCTAAATGGGTAGCTAGGGAATCCTTCAGTTTTGATTTCTCTATCTGTCTGAGAAGGGTATAGAAAATATACATATCAAGTTACTGTGTGATCTGCTTTATCAGATTTTTACATTTATCACTTACATGAATATATTTTAACTTCTGCTGCCATTTTTAACGAAGTGTGTTGGTTGTTAGGGTTTTTTATTTATTTAACGGTTTTCTGTGTTGGTTTTCACATACTTCCGAAAGAAGTATGTGAAAGGTTTAAGCCCTCGGCAGTGTAACTGATGTTATTATTGGACTGTAGTTTTCTGAGGTAGAGTTATTTTAGATGATATATGTACATAAGAGAAACAATGCCCCATTTTTAATTCATCTTAGATATTAAAGTTTTGAGAAAATATTACAACAGGGGTTGCTTTAATTCATGATTTATTAATTTGTCTAACTTGGATTTTTAATTTAAACAAATGTAGAAAATGGGGTATATATTACTGTGTGAAAGAACAGTGCATAGAAATACAGGATTTTTTAAGTCCATCAGTTATAATGTTTTCTGATGTTCATATCAAAATAGATTTTTTTGTTAATAAGGTTGGGTTTACAGCTAGTAGACTTTGAGGCCACTGGAATGGAAGAAGGTAGATCAGAAAACGCTGTTTTGTCTCATTTCTTGGCCAGAAGGGATAAAGCTCTACTAAGGAATGGCTCTGAAAAAGGTGTTTGTTTTCATTGTGCTGTAAAGCTAATTATAACCATACTAAAAATGAAAGTTTTCTTATAAAGAAAGTGATTTTAATTAAAAAAACAAAAGTGGATGAGGAATGCAGGTTCTTCATGCATTCTTTGCAAACACTACTAAACTTATTTCAAATAAGAAACATTTCTTCAAAACTGATGTTCATACATAAAAGAAGCTTTACATTAGGACTCAGTTAAAGCTCTATTTATCATAATACTTTATTACATTTTTCCTTTTGTTTTAGCCACGGATGCAGATGTGAAGAATGAAAGCCTTTCATCTGTGCAACAGCTTGGTGTTGAAATGACTGTCAGGTACATAGTATTAAAGTATTTCCCTAGTATATTTCTAGAATTTGTTTGATTTTCATGGAATGACTTTAATGATATTTAATCCATAAACTCAGTGCTTTATACCATTTAAATCTAAAGATCATCTTTAAGAAGATGAATTCTAACTTTGAAAATGAAAAAGGTATTAGTACATAATTAAATTATCTTTACAGATTATATAGGTTATTATCCTTTTTTGTTGTGAGGCCTAATTGTAACTTGTTAGTAAGATTTACCATAAAATTACATTGTCCTGACTTATGTGTCTTTTTTTCCTCATGTTACTTCTCTAAATGGTTCTATTTAGCTAAGCTTAGTTATATGCCATTTAAACATTTATTTGGCTGGTAATTTGCAGAGCCGTGATGAAGGAAAAGCTAATGTGTCTGTACTTCCAGACTGTTATCTTTAGTATTAATATTTGAATTCTGATGCTAATAATTACACGTAAAATATACTTAGATGGAATTCTAAATAATGTATGTGAAGAAAATGAGTTGTGTGTGTTAGAGTACTTGCTCTTCCCCACCACAGTCTCTGAAACTTAACTAAAAGAAATTTAGCTGAGGAATTGTAGCACTGAGTAGCAAATGTTTGGTGTGCATCCTTCCTTGATAAAGCATAATAGGTTTTATTAAACCATTTATGTGTATATCTACAATATAGTGTAGTTCGTAGTTGATGAACAACACTATGACAGCTTAACTTTCGCAGGCCTATTAAATATAAGTTCTTGCTTTTTAGGAATTAAAAAGAAAATGCTTAACCTTTAAACAGTTTTGGTTTTTAACTTTTTGTGCTAGATATGGAAAATATCTAAACTTGCTAAAGGAACATGCTGAAAATGGACTGTGCTTTGTGTTAATGAATTGTGAGAAATTTCTGAAACAACAGCAAAGAACTGTGGTATCCCCACTTTGTATCCTTTATTGATGGCATAAATTATATTGCCTAAAAATACCAGTGGAATTTGAACTCACGGTTTGGGCTTTTGATGGTGGCGTAGATGTGTAATATGTACTGGGAAAAAAAAAAGTGGCACTTCTATTTTGAAATTTTGTCAAGTTAAAATGTACACCCAATGCGCTCAAGAAAACCTTCACCCATTTGTTCCCATATTTTGCTAAAATTGTAAGTCTCATTCATTTCTGTCATAAACTGTTTTGGCGTAGGATCACATCTTTCTGTATGTGATAAAGAGTGTGGAGCAATGCCACTTTCAGCATTAATGAGTATTTTTGGTACTCCCGCAATACCAGCATTGTTAATGGTATTGCCCATGTAATCGTATGTGGCTGTAATTTGATCAACAGAAATGTTTTGACTTGTGACTCTTTTAGATCTACTGTGGAACTTTTTTTTAAATAAAACAGATACCGCTTTTCAACAAGCTTTGCAATATTCTTCAGGTATTGTGCTTACATATCACTATTAAAAAACACTGCAGGTGTATTAATGGGGATATGCTTAATCTCTTTTTTTTTTTAAGCTTTTCTTTTACTTTGTTTTTTTTTTTTCCATAATCTTTACAGCTTCTGTTTTCTTCCTCCACTGTTCTCCTTTCTTGTCCTATAGACGCGCTTGTTTTCGTGCAGGTTTTTTTGCATTTACTTGTTTTTTGTTTGCTTTGGTTAATTTGGCGTGACTACTTATGGACAGGAAAAAAGGTAGTGTGTAGGGGAAAAAAGCTTAAACAGTTTCTCTTAAATCAGTTTGAGAAGCAGCTGTGCCTCAAGAAGCTACCCTCTGTGCAGCTTTATTCCCCTTGTCCTATCTCTAACAAACTGGCTCTTGCCTCTGTGTGCGTGGGCCTGAGGAGGGGGAGGGCTGCAGTTCCTGCCAGGCAGTGAGGAGGACATCTCTACCCAAGTTCCTTAACCTTCTCACGCAGGCTGCTTGCAGGAGCGCTATGCTGGCTACGACTGGTTTGCGTCTTCTGTCTTCCTCATAATGTCAGGGGACGCGGAGAAGACACTGACGTTTCTTCAGCGATTTTCACGTCTTCTTGTTTCAGCATTTCTCTGGCTACCAAGACTGCATATATCTGTAAGAATTTAAAAGCTATTTCTTTCTGAAAGGCAACTTTGAAAGTTTCTAAAGGAGACTTTATCCATTTCCTTAGTTTTGGGTGGGTTTTTTAAATGCATTTTCATTAAAGCCCTCTAACTGAATACGTGACCCTGAAAAATTTTCTCAGAAAAATATAGATTTGACAGTTGCTCAAATGGATGTTTAAAAGTAGTGAAATAACAGGTGGACTGATAGTAAAAGCAATGTTATTGTTTTTTAAAGCTGGCAGTAAAATAAACTTTGTTAGTCGCATTAGTTCTGTGTGAAGGCTGTGATACTGTTGAATGGCTTTTTTTTCATTATTATAGTGTGCAAGTTCATCTCTGATTTTTTCCTTTTTTTTAGTAAAACTATCAGTTTTAAAATTTACTAAATATGTAAATGCTGAATGCTTGGCAGTTTTAAGTGATTAGTGTTGTGGATCAAGTTTGTAGTATAAGAAACTTCATTTCCACCTTTATTAGGTGGGATTCCATGTATTTAAAATAAACCCCTTTGAGTCTGACGTTTTACTTTGTCACGTTGTTTTGAATCTTTTGAATATAAACAACTGTAGTCTGTACTAGAGATCTCTGGGGTGTAAGAAGCATGGATTAGACTCCATACCTGTTCTGCATGCAAGCCTCTCTATTAATATGAATTGGTCTGTCTTGTCAGCAGAAGTGGTGACACTCACAGCACTGAGTCCAGCCCTGAGGTTGTTCCAGCACGATGAAATGTTGCTCCATTGTGTAAATATAATTGTGCTGAACACCATCAGTGCTGAGAACTTGAGTCATCTTCCATACAACAAGTAGTCAGCATCACAGGCAGGTTGCTACACGGCTAATATTCATTCTCAGTACTGAAATGATTTTTGTTTCATAATATATCTTGAAAACATAAAGAGAAAATTCAACAGTTAACCTATTTGCATAACTTCCACAATGTAAAATAAAATAAAATGTCAAAATATGAATGAGGAATTATCCAGCCATTGGATTGTGATGCTGCCTACCTCAGGAAGGAGGAAAATTCCAAAAGATGTACATTGACCTTCTAGCACAAAACCAAAGATTCATTAGCTAGAACCCAAGCACTGACAGCCAGGGCTTTCCATACTGATAAAACCTCTGTTCCTTTTGCTGCACAAAGTAGAATTTCACTCATACCAGCCACGCATACTGCAAAGAAACATGCACACAGAAAACAACTTCAAATACCATAGAAGTTCCACTCTATCCACCGGTAAAAGGGGAAAAAAATCCAACAGAAAGTAGTCCTCCCCCCTCTTCTGTTTAAAATATAGCAGTGGTTTCTCCATCCCTACTTTGACAATTAAAGCTTACATGCAATAAAGAACTAGATTGCTAATGCAAAGGAATAGTCGGGATATATTTAATAACAGTTTCTAACTTTTAATTTTCTTTAGTTTAACTACAGTTTTTTCCTGATGGTAGCACCAACTTTTTTATTTATTCTATTTCCTGTCTCTAAAATAACTGGGATGACTTATCTTAGAAGCCAAAGTGTATATTTTTATATATTGTTCTCAGCAAGCTATTATAAAATAACACATTTTTTTAGTCTGTAATAATTTTCCTCAACTTTGTTGTTGTTGTTGATGTTTTTCTTGTTGTTAATCAGATACACCTGCCTATTACCACAGTGGAATCTGGCATCCATCCAGTCTATTTTTGCAGCGCTCACCACATTGAAATGTTGCTAAAAGCTGAGCTGCCACTTGTCTTTTCAGCCTTCCACATGTCTGGTTTCACTCCATCCCAGGTAACTGATAAAAGCGTACCAAAGTATCATCAACTTTTTGGCTTAAATCCACAAAATCAAGAATGTTCAGGAACATCCTGTGTTTTTTCTATACAGCACTTATGTGGTGGTTATGAAACTGAGGATAAGAGATAGTATTGAATGCAAAGTGACTTAGAGCATCTGAAGATAGAAAGCAACTGACTTGAGAGTAATGACGGTGTACTGTAGCTGATGACCTTCCATTACATGTTCATGCAGAAAACTTCATAAAAATAATATATCCTAAAACTTCAGATTTGTCATTAAAAACAAATAGACTATCTTATTCCCTGGAATAATTTTCTAAATTTTCCATAGGAGGGAAATGGGTAATTTGGGATAGGTGTATAATAGGAAGCAGTTCAGGTGATATTAGAGCAAAATTTATTTTATATTAGCTACCATAAATATTACACTCAGGTCACATGCTATTCTTCTATATTAAAGAGATGTTACTAAAGTAGAATAGTTATTCCATAATGTTAGCTTTCATTTTACCTACTTACTACAATTCTTTGGCAACATGGAATGCTATATATGGATCATTGCTTCTAAAGACTTCAGTCGTGATGAAGCATCAACAGCTTTGTGCAATAACGAGTTAGATTGCCAACGGAAAGGACCTCGTACCAGAGTAAGAAAGCTTATTGCCATTCCAACGCACGAAAAATATTTTTGATCTCATGCCTTCAAAATTCCTTTTTGCCACAAGATTTGCAGCTTAAGAGGCTTCTTAATGGGGTCAGATGCCAGTGTGGTACAGACATTGCTTAGACTAATCAGCTTGGGTTTTGATCTTTGAGGAGAGAAGATGAGCAGATGAGGGACTTTGTCTCAGCATAGGAGTGAGGTTATAATAAGGTTCCTGTTTTGGGGTGGGAAAATACACAGGGACAGTTACTCCTTCCTCAACTATTCTTGTGTAAGTTATGCTGTATGCTTTTTTTATTGTTTGCACTCAATTCATAAGAGACTAGTTATTGTTCTAAACTATTGATAAGGTTTTTTGTTTGGGGATTATTTTTTTTTTATTTAATGTGTTACTGAAATGCCACTGGTGTGTGCCACTGAATCTTCTGTGTGATTTTGCAGTTCTGCTGCATGATTAAAAAAAAAATAAACTCTGAACTGGGAAGACAACTCTGAGGTATTTAAGTGCTTGTGTGCTTCAATAAATACCTGAAAACAGATTTAATGCCAGGGTATGGCTGCTGTCATCTAATTAGAATCTTGGTACTTCTGCTGCTGCATATTTTTAAACACTTTAAGGACTGATTAGCAGAAGATTTTTGGTCTATAACTAAATGAAATGTGCTGTACACATCTTAATACATTGTGATTTAGAACTGGAAAAAGGAGTCACTAATTGCGTTCTATACCCACTTCATTAAATGAAAACGTGTCTTAGGGAAGGGCCTAACATTCATTCATAAGGCAAAGAACTACATTAATTTAAAGGAAAATCCACATTAAACACACCTTCATCACCCTCATTACTGTCAAGGCCATGTTTTAAAACAGTCTTGAAAAAATCACCTTCGCTTTCATTGGACTTTGAGTTTTGTGTCTCAACTTCAAGAGTTGCCAGAATATACTCAGACAAGTGAGATGCACAGATGCAGAGTATTATGTCTAGCAGAATTTACTGGAAGTCTGTTCAGAGGCTGTGATTTAAAAAATGGTGATTCTTGCCTTCTTTTTTACTTTATTCCTTTTATTTTCATAAGTAGCATGATGTTACAGGAAAAAAGGTCTGTAATATAGAAAAGCTAAGAGATAAAGCTGATCAATTATGACGGCGTGTCTACAGCAATTTAATTGTATATACTTTCATTCTCATCTAGATTTGTCTGCAATGGATAACTCAGTGTTTCTGGAATTACATGGACTGGAGTGAGATTTGCCACTACATTGCTATATGTATCTTTCTGGGTCCCGATTATCAAATATATATGTGTGTTTCTGTGTTCAGACACCTACAGCAAGACATCCTGAAACACACTGAAGCCCAAGATCTGCAGGTTTTTCTTAAAGTAAGGTTTTCTTTTTTAATTTTTCAGTTGCTGAAGGGAAGCAAAGCTCTCAGTACTGAAAATATGTTACTTATCTGAAACTCTTAGTGAATTGCATGTATTGATTTCAAGTGGGTGAAATAATACTTTGATTTTATTTACTTCCTGGCAGGAAGTTGTGGTATAGTGTTTTCCAAAGAACAGTCTTCATGCATTTTGTCCTGATTGGTTTCCTTTGTATGCGACATTAAGTCATGAGAGCATTTGATTCAGTTCTCTGTGTAGCCTCAGTCTCATTAAACTAGATGTTCTCCAGAAAGGTGGGTTTACACAGTGGTCACATGCTAAAGCTTGAAGAGATGTGGCACAAAGCTCAGTGAGCTGCTAAGCTGCTATTTTGAACAGGTGCCAATTATTGTACAACCAGGTTCACAATTTCCTATTCTTTGCCATATTATAAATTATGTTTGGTTATTGGATTCTTTTTTCAGGGTAGTGCTTGGCTATAGATGCAGTCATGAGTAAATACAAATATTTGAGTCTTCTTCCCTGAGACATTTTTTCTTTTTTCTCCAGTCTTTTTTTTTTTTTTCCTCCAGTCAAAATTGTTTTGAGCGCTATATATCTGCATCTTAGTCTGTCCTGACTTTCTGACTAGTTTGCACCCAACTTACATATTCTTAAATACAAATAATATGTCAGCTTAATTTTTTTCCTTGAAAATGTTCGGTACACAGTGTAATGAGTGACTTGTTTTGTTTGACCTGGTTTTGGTCAATGTGGCTTAAAAACTACTTCATCTTGATGACATTATTGGGATAGTTTATGTTAATTGCAGAAGAGAGAATTTGTATGTCGTCACCTACAGTGTAAACAGGCCAAAGATTTGACATGGTACTGTTAAATTAATGAGAAATGCTGTATATTAATGCACTACCAGAGTATTTACAATTCATTGAGTGACTACTGCAGAAAGAGAGGATTTAGGGTCATGCTTAAAGTGGACTCTTGCTTTTGATAGCTCTTAATTCACCTAAAGAAAAACATGTTCTGTCATTGTATTCATTCAATTTCAGCTGTATTATGGGCTTCATGTGAGGTTACTTCAGTTTAATACTTGTGAATACTTGTTTCCCTTTTAGTGAAATAATGAGATTCAGTTTCAAGTTTTAGCCTGTTTCTCAGCACAACATTCACAAATTCGGATTACTGTAGTGGAGCAATTCTCTTAAAGGTGAAAGTATAAACTGTTCTGAGAACATAATCCAGGTTAAGAAAAAAACCCAACACACCTACAACCTTTGAATATTCATTTATATTTTTTTAATGTTATATCACATCTTCAACTTCATACTAGTAGTGGTCATTTGCTGTACAAACAAGTCCTGCTACCTATTTTCCTTCCACAAACCGATAGTACTTTCTGGTTTTAAGCTTCTAACATGCATTATGTCTGTCATGAAAAGATTCTGATTTGACAGCAATATACCTTTGTTGGTATTTTCTAATAAGTAGTTCCAGCTAGCTATTAAAATTTAACAAAAAAAAAATTCTTCTTAAAATATAAATATACTTTCATTTGCACACGAAAAAAGAAGTTGGAGACAACTTTGCTGTCAATTCAGATTACATTGTCTAGCACTTAAAATAAGTAAAACATTCACCTTTTCAATGTGTCCTTCAAGTGATAAAAAACAGATGACAACCTTTGAAATAGACCATCTTCTATTACTCTGTAATTTGCCTTTCCTGTGTGCCAAGAGGAAAGTAGAAGTAACAAATTGTCCATGAACATTTTTTCCTTTATTTCTGATTCTTTCTGTTGGCTGAGATGGGTTAATAACAGTTACAATCCCTTCAAGATATCTTGAAGTTTCAGCATTAACAGAACTTCAGATTTATTGCTTTGTCTTTTAGTAATTCTTCATGGAAGGATGAAGTTGCATAGCTTCATAATTTCCGTGTATGAACCAAGAATACTGTAACCTGCCACTTCAGTAAACTCTCTTGGTTTCATTGGTTTCATTTGGATACAATAGAGAAAGTGGGGCTACAGAGTTTCTGAGTTCTTGTAATAGCACAGGTAGGCCAGTATGTCAGTCTATTCTGGGAGTAATTTAGCTACTCTTCACTTTATTTCCTGTGAGTATGGGCCATATTATTGACAACTAAGTGGCTGACCAATGCTTTAATATGTGCACACATTTAATCAATATAGGATTTGACTGCTTACCAAAAAAAAGAGAAAGACTTAAATACCTACTACAGTTTCTCTATTGGAGTCAGTTTTCTTTTCCACTGTAGTCAACCTTCTCACAGTGCATGAAGAGCAACTTGGAAGGTAAAGTTGTGCTTTTGCTTTCACCTTTGAGTAGGGGAGTAGAAACGTAAGGACTATCTTGAATTTCTGTTCGGATGCCAAAGTGCAGCGTTCCAAGCCTGAGCGCGTGTTCTCAGGGGAATTCTGCTTAAGCAGAGATGCACAGTCAATATGCCAGCAGGTACAACGTGTGTCCGCAAGGACTGTCTGGCTCTAAAGAGCGTTTTGCAGCACGTGCTGGCAGCAGTGGTAATACTGCTTAGTAGGTGGTGGGTTCACAAGTTGCTCCAGTTCAAAGTAGCAACAAATTCTCCCATTTTACCTAGACTGTTCTTCAGGATCCCGCTTTCTGCAGTGCATCCTCCCTCTTCCTCTAATATAGTAGCCACAAGAAGGAACATGGCCTGTTTGTTTCTTTTTCCTGAGGGTGTCTTCTTTTACTCTGTGTTTTGGAATTAGTAAGAATTAATCGCTTGTGGTGATGCAGAACTCTTTATTCTGTTTTTATTTAAGCTCTTTGTAGCGATCTTTCTTTATCACTGATTTAAAAAATAAGTATCTGCTGTTACTCTCCTGGTTTTATTGAAAATCTAGTTGGATACAAAAGCCACACAAACAAACTTTTAGCATGCAGTGTAGGTGGTATAAAAATCTTTTAAAAGAATATTTTAGTACTTGGATTTGCCTTTTTAAAGCTTGCTTTGTTTTCCTTAAAAATCTTCATATGGCATGTTCTCCAAAAATGAGATGAACAATGTCCACCTGAAGAAATTATTTGTTACCAAGACTGTAATTAGGAACAACTGTCTGGAAGCAGATATTACCAGTTCTTTATTTCTAAACAAAATGGAAGAAAATGTGTGTATTTTAAACATCCAGGCTGTGACAAGCAGAACAAAGTGAGCTATATTTAACAGCTTAGAATTCTTCAAATTTGAGTCATGCATTTTTTTTTCTCTAGCTAATAAATGTTTTCTGTGTGTATTTGTGCAGGAAGAAGCACTCCATGGGTTTCGAGTGAGTGATTATTTAGAATACATGGAAAGCTTGGAGGCGATCTACAGACCTATGCTGCTGAAAGACATGAGGAACATAAGAGTGCAGAATACATAGATGAAGCAAACAAGCACTTTATTTGCCAGTTTTGGTTACATCCTTTAAAAGGATGCTGATGGATTGAATCTCACCTAAATAAGTCAGGCTGTGTAAAGGTACATACTATAAAATAAAGGAGAGTTTTCAGAATATAGTTTTTCTAAAAGGACTTCATCTAAGTTTGATGACCTAAAATACCACATTTTCCCAGACAAGCTTTACACGCAGCCTCATTTTCAGTTGGCAGAAGGCAGCTTCAGAACCCACCTGTAGGATGCTGAAGCGTCTTCTGTAGAACACATCTTCCTTATAAAGCCTTGAACCTGTTTTCAAATCATTATTGTAATCTCCTTGTAGCACAATCCTAAAACCTTCATATTTTGCTAGAGTCTGACAAAGTGATTTTTCTTAGAAACAACTGCTAGTGTGTATTCATATGCTTGAAAAGTCAACAAATTCCCTGTACGCCGCTGTTCTGACTTTGTGGATCAGGTTGAGAAAATGGGGGGTTCAAATACTTGCGATGAAAAAAGACTGAAATGCCTGTTGTTTTCTTTTTAAAATGAAATAAATCATTTTACATCATAAAACATCTATTTGTAACATACACTCTGTATGCATAAGTCAGTGAGAAGTCCTTGAGTGGCCTGCTTTTCGTATCTCTGGAAAATGATAGTTTTTAAAGATTCTGGTTTCATTAAGAGAGGAAAACTAATAAGAAGTGTCATCTGTGCTTGCCTTTAATCGTGAATGAAAAGCAGGATGTAAGGCTGCTAGATATTTTCTAACACCAGCAGCGTAGGGGAAGCTTCAACATTGTTGAAGTTGGCTGAAATGCCCAATTTCAAAAGAAACCTGGTTTTCTTGAGGAGCGCTGCATCCCATTTGCTGTAAGGATAGGTTTTAAGTAATGGTCAGCAGGCAGCCAAGGAAACATTCTAGTGTCTTTTTTTTCCATGTTATATTACTGTTAAATAATTTAAGAAATAAATATATATTTGTGCACCAATTAATAGTTGGGTTTTTTAATCCAAATTTCAAAGCACCAGTCATGATGTTGAGTCAATAAATAATATTCAATTAGATGACAGCATATTTCTAAAACTAATACTACAGCTGGCTTGTCAAGAATTAATTAATAACTTTGTCTTTTGATTGAAAATATGGCCAATAAAATGATAGCTATTGGCCAGCAGGAGGGCTTCCTTCAGTATTTGCAAGTAACCAGAGGGTGAGCGGAAAATGACAAGGTATCATCCCGTGGCCATTTAATGTTTTTCATACAGTCAATCAGATCTGCATCAAAATTTCCAAAAAAAGAAAATATCAAGTAGAAATGTAACTTTTACAATGCCCACATGAGGTTAGATGTAAAGTAGACATTTAAGATGATAGCTGCAAAAATTCATAGTCACATGGGAAGAAAATCTAAAATTAGAACAGTTATTAAAATTTATTCTCTAATTTGTTATACTAATGTCTTGAAATGGCAGAGGAGAAACAGTGTGGTCTGTTTGGTATATCCTACCCATCGCCAGGCCAAGCTTCCTCTTGGAAACCAGAACACTCTTCTACTTCACTCACCCCCTGTGACATTTGTAGATTGCTTGTTCTTTTCATTTTGCAAGAGGGTTTTTTTCCCCTTACTTCTGTATTTTGTTGGCCTCTTCTGTTCAGGGCTTTTCATCTGTGCTTCCAGGTATTCTCTCAGTAGACGCAACAATTCCCATTTCTCACAATCTCCATTCTACTGTAGATTTTTCATTCTCCACTACAAGACACATTGTAGTCATGTGGACTTTCCTCTGTTTCTTGTGTACTACCTCACCAGTAGAACTTTATGGTTTGAAGTTCTGTCTTGTGAGTTGCCCAAGTTCACTCTCTTGAGTATTGGGAATGTTGAAAGAGGTCAGACAGTGAGATTACCTCAGCCTACAAGGCTTGGAGACTGGCTCGGAGCAAAACTTTTGGGAGCATTTCAGAGCAGTAGCATCCATCCCTGAAGTAAGACACACTAGTCTGCTTTTTCTCCTGTGCTGCACGAGGTGCAGAACTGGTGTTTGTTGCGTGCTGGCCCACAGACTTCCCCTCAGAACAACAGTACTGATGTTCTATTCTATTCAGTCATCCATACAGGCAGCCCTGACTCCCTGTAGATCTTTAAGTTTGGTCTGAAGGCTGGGTTTGTCTTTTTGTAATTATTTCACAGCTGGTGTCTTCTGACAATTCCCTCTGCTTTAAGCATTATGCTTTATAAATACCATCATTGTGTCATACCAGTCTACATCAATTCTCCGAGTCTTGCATGCAGTGCTACTTCTACATTGCATTTTCTTCTTTGTGGGATTGTTGAAGGTTAACATCTGATACACGGCATCTTATTGCTCATGGCAGATGGGAAGAAGCAGGTAAAGACACATTGTTCTGTTGAGGAATTTCCTAATATAATGACTTTTTGAGTAACCAAATCTGATACCTGACATACAGGTATCAGTATCAAGTTCCTAAACTGCTTTTTGAAAACACAATATTATCTTTGGCTTAGTCTTCGACAATAAACCGGTTATCACCCCGAGATACTCATTTTCCCTGAGTAAATTTGCATCAATATTCTGTAGTTTCTGGAAATTTGTGCTGCCCCTTCAACCACCCAGAGTTTCTAAAAGGCAAATATTGAACATACCCTTTTATTAGGAGATCTAGCATTAGGATTTCAGTTTCGTTTCAGCCAAAGTAATAGTTGCACTACTTCCATTTAGAGTGAAATGCCCTGTTCCTGCAGTTACCTTTAAAGAAATTTTTTGGTCTTGGTAATTATTTTGCCGAGAAAGTTGGTAAATTGCCCTCTACCTTGTAGGATCGGACCATTAGTACCTTCATGTTTCCAATGACATTGTTTCTTTATCAAATAAAGCAGGATTCAGCTTCTCTAGCAAAAAGTTACTTATCAACTGTGTTCTTAAAGATAGAAGTCTTTTTACTGTGAAGTGTAAGTAGCCAGCATGATTGGTCAAGTCCCTGCTGTAGCTAGTTTAATAACTAAGTATAAATTCCCCAAATTGCAACCTAGTTATGTAGGCAACATTACCAGATGATGTTACATAGTGAAAGTTAAGCATTAAGAAATTCTTCATTTGGTTAAAGAAGTAGGGAAAATACTATGTTTGATCAACACCTGCAATAACATCTTTACAGAATATCTGGAATCTCGAAATATTTTGATTATATTTTTGATATAATAAATGTTTTAGAAGTTCAATGGAAACGACAAATGTTGAATTTAGACTTATCCAATATCATTGCCACATTCCCGTGAAACTAAACATTACTGCAAAGTTCTTGAAAAATAAATTCACTAGATAAAATGAACGTGTGAGTGCATACACAAATTCAAATTATAAAATACATTAGAACCTGCAGTGAAATTTCTGTAATTATATGCAACCTAAGAGTGAGCAGCACTGACAAAGGTTTTGCCACTAATTTCTGTTTTCCTGACTCTGCATTTCATAAGTTCATGGGTTTAGCTTTTTTCCCTGTCTAGAAAATAATGTTTTAAATATATTTGGACTTCTGTGAACTGTGTTGGCTTACCTACATTAATAAAAGAGGCTGGCAAGTACGAGGGAAGAATTATGACAACTGATAGAACTGAGTATTTGCCTGATGCCAGGGTCAAAGAATGCTAAGACTCCCATAAAATCTGTTCTTTTAACCTTAATAGCAGTCTCTTTTTTTTTAAAAAAAAACATCATTTTGGGCATATATCTCAAAATAACCAAATGACAAATATCCAAATGGTAACTAACACTAGAATACTAATATATATGTGTTTCTGGAAATTCTATACATATTTAAAGAGACCATGGTTGATTAAGCAGCCAATTATGAAGTCATCAGTTCCTTTATCATCAGCAGATATTTGTCAGGGAAATTAGCTCTTGTGCTAGGCATTCCAGTAACCCAGGGACTCTTGCCATCTAAATAGCTGCCCCTTTGTATTCCTCATCCCCCAACAAAGAAGAGAGAGGCACTGCAGATCTGACCCTTAATATCAGTGGCTTTCATCAGTATAGCATCGAATCAATGCAAAGAGGTACAGTACACAATAATAAGGAAGATGAGTCAACTATAAATATAAAGCAAACAGCCTGACTACCAAGTGCTGCTACTGGCAAAAGCGCTTTCTGCATTGCCTCCAGCAATCCAATGAGCTGCAGTTTCCCCAGCCGCAAAACAGCTACAGTTTCATACAGTCAGTGTAAGTGCCAAGATGATTAATTAGAAAATATCTGTTAAACATTTAGGGCATGAAAATTCTATGTAAATGCTAAATCTTAATAGCTAATAATAATATAAAATTCCGTTTTGCCCTATGACAGAAACAGGACATTGATAAATGTAGACAGAGATAAATGTAAAACAGAGCTTGAGGTGATGGTAGTCAGAGAAACCAATGGCACTGTCTTTGAATCAACAACAGTCTAAAAACAAATGACCATTTTAGGAACAGATATCTGAAGACACGCTCACATGCCATATTACCTCTGGTTTAACAGTCCCTCATCCAGCCTTGCTGGCTGATATATAAACTTCTCCCTTCACTCAGGTCCCCATTTTCTTTCAAGGAGCTGAACTCTACTGAGATGTAGACATTTTCTATCTCTAAATCTGTTTGTATTTTTCTGGTGCCTGTTCCAGCTTCTTTTTCCCTGCTTTCCATCTTGATTTTATTTACCCCCCTCAGGCTTTTTCCCTCTTATTTTCAGCTGTCTCATTGTTCCCAATCTCTAATGACAGTCTAAGCACAAGAGGATAAGAAGTGTTTCCTTGCTTGTACCTAAAATGTGTAACTAAACATATTTTAAAATAAGCATAATGGGACCAAAAAAAAAAAAAAAAAGGAAACACTAAATAAAACCCCAACTTGGAAAAATTGTTGGAAAAATTGGGAAGCCAGTTGTAGGAAGACACGACCCCCAAATAAGTTGGCAGCCATCCTGCCCAGTCTCCTGCTGCAGGGAGATAGGCACTGCTCTGCCTGTCTGTCACATCCCCCTAACCGTCATCTGTGATGTCATGCTGCATAGAAACAGCTGTGTTATCCCTGAAAGACATGCAGTTTCCAGGCCATCTCCTTCAGCAGCATCTGCAGCATCACTCAACCTTTTGGGATAAAATCAGTAATCTCCAAAAAATATTTTTCACCTGTTCATGTCTGCCATGTTGCCTTTTGCCAAGTTATTATAACACTCTGTCTCAGAACATTTCCAGATTACCACAAAACTGATGGACAGGTAAATAAAGACTGAGATAAGGAAGTGATGGAGATTGATCTGGGTCAGTTGGTGAAGCAGGGTGATTAGAATGCACGCATTTTAGTACAGCCAACTACCAGGTCATATATCCCCACAGGGGGACAAACATCATGTTTACAACATGAAGGACTTTGTTACGAAAGAACAGTGACAATGACAAGTAAGTTTGCTATCCAAAAGAATTCCACACGGTCACACTAGAGAAATGTATGAGTTGTGGCTAAGAAAGAAATCCTAATTCATAAATAAAGAGACTGTTTCCTCTATTTATAACATCATGGACTATTAAAGAAATAATGTCCTATCCATTCCCAAAACTTCCAGAAAGCATGTGTAAAAATTAGAACTGTCATATAGTTAGGCATCTATGGGGCATAATACAGTCAGTGTATTCAAGAGAAGATTGTCTGAAGATTATTTGCATGCTGTCTGCCCTTGCCTATGTGGAGAAGAGCTTTCTGTTAACGTCTTTTTAATCTAGCCAAACATCTTGCCCCTACCCCACAAACAAGAAAAGCACATTGCCAAGAATCTGTGAGATCTAAGAAACAGAGCTATGGAAACAGACTGAAAGAGGTTGTCATTTTACAATGAAGATAACTATCCAGCAGAACAAAGTTATTTTAAGATAATAAATCACTACATCTATGTTTTCGGTCAAGATCTGATTTTTTGAGATACATGCTATTCTAGAACACATGCCATTCTAAAATATATAATTTACTCCAAGTTCCACAGCCCAAGTTATAGTTATATAACTCTGTAATATCTGACCTTTCTGTGCCTAATATATAAATAAATAAATAAATAAATTCAGTTAATGTCAATGGGATATGATCTCTTCCAGTTCTCTTTGATGCATTTTAGGCAAATCATAACAAACAAAACCAACACCAGGAGTTAGAGATAGACAAATCTGAGGTAGAATAGCAAAAATTTATATAAAGAATTTAAGAATAGTTGGTAATGACAGCACACGTTTTCCCTTTCAAATTATAATATATACCGATATACCACATTGGACTAGAACTGAAGATACAATTTAAACTAGTTTGAGCAGACAGAAAATCAAAACTTGTTTGGAACATAACATTATATTTCTGTCAGAAGGAGTAGATAGCAATTATTTCCTGTAAGGAAGTCATTTGGAGAGCTGCAATGTTTGTACTGTTCCTGTAAATCAGTGGAGTATATTCAGGACACCTCTTTTGGTATTTTGTTTATTAACTGATCACACGTAAGTAGACAGAGCTATGACTCCTACTTCAAAGCTAGATTATTCAACCTAGTTTCCGATCTTTTAAAATGCTCTTTCTAGATACACAGACCATGTCTTTTCAGATTTCACTTTTGTTCAGAATTAGAGCTAAAGCAGAACAAATCTTTTAAATTCAGGTTGTGACTAAGGCATGTCGTGGGTTAGGCCCAACCGGCCATCGGGCGAGCGACAGATCCTCCCTCCTACCCCTCTTCAAAGAGAGAGGCAGAGGAGGGAAAAAGACTTATGAGTTTAGGAAGAACTAAACTACTTTAACAAATACTAATAACAAAATAAAAGGAAAATAATGAAATATATACAAAACTGTATCAGGCTTCCAGGATGACAATCGCATCACTGTCTGGCACTGGGGAAGTCCCAGACTGGACTCAGTGACAGATGGGAACTGGATTCTGGATCTGGATTCAGGATTGGGATAAAAGACAGACAAACAAACAGGGTCCTCCTTGGATGCTGGACATTGAAGAAAGAGAGCTGACCCTTTGATCCCTCAGCTTTTATTCTGAGCATGAGACAGATGGGATGGAATACCCTGTAGGTTAGTTTGGGGTCACCTGTCCTGTCCGCTCCCCCCCGCAGGTGGGACCCCTCTACGCTTTTCTGCTTCCGACCCTCCAACGGGGCAAGTAACAAAGTGAGCTGCTCCTGAGTGTTATAGCAGTAAGTATAAGCAGGAGCCTCTCTGCATCCCATGCCTGGGCATCAGTTATAAACATTGGTCTTATCACTCTGAGACCGAACAGTGTCTGCACAATATGCTGTTAATTTCAGTAGTTAGAAGAGGTCTAACTAAAAAGTAAAGTTGCTGAACAAAATTGGTCCTGTTTTACCTCAAACCAGGACAAGGCACCACTTTTATTACTTCACCTAACAAGAACTGTTTCAAAAAGTTTTGTATACTCAGCAGAGTATCAGGAACAAAACCTTCCCTGTTCCTCTGATACCAAACCACCAGTAAATTAAAAAAGCCCCACAGATCCAGAGCATAATGCTCTTTGATTCTGTTTCATCACAAAAAAAAAAGAAAAAAGAAAAAAAGGTTTTTAAAGCTTAACATACAAATGCAGTGGTGCATAGGGAGGCATCAACATGGTTTGAAAAATTAGTTTAGATGAGGTTAAATTGGGAACTGACACTTGACAAATATTTCATCAGGTCAGTTTCCTGCTCCGAAATAGAATGAGACAAGGAGAATACATGAAATTCACTTAGAATGATGAATGGGGAAAGCAGACATTTTTGTGGTAGATTTTTAAAGAAACAAACACAACAAAATCAAAAACTCCAAGGGAAATTAACCATTTGAAAGAAATCTGTGTTTTCTCTCTCAAAAGATTTCATCTGCTCTAGGTATTTCCTGTGCTCTGACTCGAAGCCTATCATGGTATCAGATTCAACCATGATGTGGGAATTACCTGCTTTTAAAATGGACTTAAATTTTAAAATGTTGCTTTAAATTAAAAAATACAGGCTTTCATAAGCCAACACAATAATCCATTTACACTGCAGCGTCCCTTTGCACCATGGCTGCAGGTAAGCACGCTGCTGAAAGAAAGCAATATTCCTAATAAAACCCGGAGACTGAGGGGCTCACCATGTTGACAAGATGAGCATTAATTGAAAGGGGAAGCAACCTAATAACAAAATCCATTTGTCAGCTGTTTTCTAGAGGAGAAAGCAAAGCAGTAAAAGGGATGAAGAAAAGTCACTATGCCCATTCCGTCATATTTGCATTCACCTATTGGAACTTCCCTCTCCTCTAAATTCTTGATGGTTTAGATAAGGCATATTTTCTGGAGTTATCAAGACTACTTCCTGCAGCACAATTTTCACTTTAGAAGGCAAATTACAAGTATTTTTTTCAGATCAACCTTTTTTTGGTTAGTAAAACCCACTGTTGTGAACAATGCCATATACTGTCACAATTTGTGCCATGGGCCTTCTGGGTAAAGCTTTCAGGTCCAAAAGAACGTATTCATTTTTATTCAGGATAGTGTTTAGTTATAATGTTATTTTTCTCCAGCTCTAAATCAACAAAGAAAAGCCTCACGCTAGAAAATAGGAAACCAAGGTTTGGAACAAATACAATTTTGGCAAGGAACTCCTTCTGAGGGAAATTATAGACCCATGAAGCCAGTTAGACCATCTGTCTAAATCACTTTGGAGTCATTCAGATGCTTGTAGGAAATTCATTTTGTACAGATTCTTAAGGTGAGGGGAAAACATGGTCTCTAGACACCTCAACTCTTTCAGACTCCCATGAAAATTAAATTTAATGAATTTTCAACCAAATCACTTGGAGCCAAACGACTTTCTCTCTTAGAGAAACTAATTTAATATCCTGAATAATTGCCTTCACCTTCAACATGCAGGAGACTTGAAGCTTCCAAAACATCCTGCACTGCAGAAGTGGGAGAATCTCAGTGTAGCACTGTTCTGGATTCATTCTGCAACGCTGCTGCAGACTACCGCTATGGCTATTCTTACTGCCAGCTGCTCTTCTCCTGTGAGGCTAGAGTTTCAAACACCTATTGACAACATCATACGACACTAACACGCTATGCTGAGGACAACAGTATCATCTTCCACCTGTAAGCTGCCAGCTCATTCTCTGTTGTGAATAGTAACGGAAATGTTTGCCTCAACAAAATTTTGACATCAGATTCCGTCAAATATTTTCCAAAAGCACATTCTTTTCAGAGAGGGAAACCCTCTTAAATGTGTCCCTTAAAAATAGTCCCTCTCTCCATCAGCACTGCCCCTCAAAATAAAAAGGAATTATTTAAAATACAATACTCCTTAGAGAAAAAGAGTAATAAAGACTAACAACATGATACCTTCTATAATCCCTGCTCTTACAGTAAATACTCCCATCACTTGCACAACTTCGATTCGTACCAGATCCGTCCAGTAGCTCATTTATATCATTAAAGCAGCAGAAGGACATCTTATTTTGTGAGGGTTATTTTCTAGATGCTTGGATGAGGAGTGGGAGCCCCGTCAGGGTTGGAAGCTGGACCTGTAACTTAAGTAATAGTGCACACATGGAAAAATTTTCTCTCCTCCATTTGTGTCATGCACAGTTAAACTTTCGTTTGTTGGAGTAGAGAAGATGAAACTGTCAAAACTCCAGTGTAAGAATAGTTTGTTTCCCCCCCCCCCCCCCCCCCCGAACATATTCCTACTATAAATTTTAGCTATTGAAGAAGAAGTTTGAAAGATTTAAAGAAATACATTAACATACTCTATGGTATAGCATGGACTGGACTGTAAGCAGCCAGTTTGGCTTGACTTTAAAGATCAGAGCAGGTAAATGACATAACCTTGTCTTCCAAATGAGCCTTTCAGAAGATATAAATGGGCAATAAAGTAGAAAAAGCCAAACGTTCTCTCCTATTCTAACCAAGAAAAAAGTCTCGGCACCTACAGCACGGACATTGTTTTCCTTTGGGAAAATCCCAGCTGAGACCCACAGTAAATATTCTTTGGTACCTAGCTTTTACTTCAGCTTGCTGATTGAACAGTTCTTTTCCTCCACTATCTGCAACAGTTGCTGGTGTCTATCCCTAAGGTCCTTGTATACCCACCACTTACTTCCACTTCTTTAAAAAACAACAGCAAAGTTATAAAACGACTTCAATAAGATAAAATATGGAATTCCTTTTAAATGGTTTGCGATCTTCATGCAGAAGGGTACACTTGAACCAGCAACTGTAAAGCAGTAACTTGAACCAGTAACTTGAACCATTACTCTCAAATTCCAGGTTGATGACAATACAATCAACTCATGATGGTTTTGGGGTCTCACAATGTGTGTTGTGGATCAGCCAGGTTTGGCCTTCCTTCATCTGTGCTGACCGAAGCCACAGACTCCTTGCACATGGCTTTGCTCAGCCTGCTACTGCTTTTAAGTTGCCACAGTTCCTAATAGAAATCTATCTGAAAGTTTGCCCTGAAGAGAATACTCTATATATAGCCTCGAATTCAGTGTTAGTTACTTAAAAGCATGAGCGATATGGGAAACTTCACATAGACGTCTTTAAAGGTCTTTTGTCAGCGGACACTCAAGACAAAGAGTTGCACTTAGTTCCTGGCTCCGTAGCCCTCCTCATGGGCAATGGTATGCAAACCACAATTTCTCCATGCTACAGATCCACAACTGTACAATGTGGAGAATAATACTTGGTCCCTCTCCACCTTAGTCCCTGCAAGACCTTCTGGAAAGAGCCTCCTCCTTAGTATTTGTACTAGCAGTTTCTATTGTAATTTCAAAACATTTCAGGACACTGGGCAGGAAGGTATGAAGAATTCCTTGAATTATAGTAACAGTCTCATGGTTTATGTTTATGAAAAAGTCAAAGTCACAAAAAAAAATATGCTGCTTACAAGGGCCAAAGGACCTAGCTGCACTTTATCACTTCAGAAAAACACTCCACTCTGCCATGTAGTAGAGGCAAATGTTGACATATATTTATTTTATTTAATCCTAGTGATAATTTCACTGAGGTCAGGTTAGGCTATTTGTAAATTCAACTTCAAAAGTTTCATCTGTGAATCCAGAAAGCCATGCTAAGACTTGCTAAATCTTTTCTGCAAAAAGGTAGATTGAGGAAATTAGGCTAGATGTGATGGTTAAGTTAATATATATCTTTAGAGTTATTTAACCTAGCCGAAGAAATTAAAGCTTTAGGTGTTCTGCTTGCAAAGAAAATCTTAGAATTATAAGACCAGTGAGTAAGTCAAAGCAGTCCATTGAAAACAGAAGCTTGGAAAAGTACATACTTTTTTTCTGTTGGCCTCAAACTAACTTTACATTAAGATACATCGTTACCTTTAACGAAGAACGGGGTTAAAGAGACTTCTTTTGAGAGTTCTCTTGCTTTTATTAATCCCAGAGCAACTGATCTGTTGAGATCTCAGGCCTTCTTCTGACAGAGCTGAGTTAGGTAAAGTTTCTAGCCAGGTGTCAGTAGGGAGAGTGAGAGCTCATAAAATTCAGCAGAAGATTTAGCAAACATACTGCGATCATTTGTGAGGTGACTGTGCAGTTTGATAGATTGCAATTATTATCAGTTAAATGTTCAATTCTTTCCACAAAGTAATCAGCCAACAAAGATTAGCTCATTATGCAAATGCAGACAGTGAACACTGTGTGCACAGTGGTGTAGCAAAGATCCTGCACTGGCAGCAAGCTACTTAAAGTGCAGAGAGAAACCAGAATTTAAAACAGTAAATGTAATAATAAAAAACAATTAGAGGGAGTGTAAACATTAGGTCTGAGACTAAGAAATTAGAAAAGAAATAACTAACAAATTAGTATGCCAGCATGGAGCTGGAAAGCAAGGCCCTTCATAAAATAATCAGAGCACAACAGAGACCATCTGAATCTAAAATTGCAGTTCCAATGGATATGAAAGTATCATCCGCTTGCAACAAAAATCAGCCTCAAGGGGTCTATGAAATGAACAGAGCTTTCACCCTACTGTAGAACAGTGTCTTCTGTGCAATGCTGTCCTGTGTTTCCACAGCTGACAATTTCTTGACAGGACCATTTTGTTAAAAATGACAGTGCATTGGCCTCAGGCAGCTCTTTTGAAACATCTTACAGGGAGGATTTTTCCAGAAACCCACGGCAGGTATTTTAAAAGCCCTGCTTAGCTTACCTGAGAGCAAGCTCTTCCCACCTGCCCAACCTGGCTGCTCTGGAAGTGCTGCCAACCTCATGAGAAGCAAACAAGAAAGTACCATCTTGTAACACCTGACAAGTTGCCCAGGCTGTAAGCTAACAAGGCACAGCCCATTCCAGGTTGGGAAGCCTTTTAGAGACATGAATGCACACGTGCCCATGTTACGTCCGTACAACTTCCAGGCAAGAGGGATCAGCTTTGAGTTAGCACATTATTGCACATCTCCATGTCAGCCTAGCCAGTTCCAACCTCACTGAGAAACTACAAGTTCTAAATGCCGCCTTATTATATGGCAGTGCTTAAATAGTTCCGAGTCTTTCAATCAAACAACCAATTAAAAAATATCAACTGCAAGTATACACAGTTTTTTTAGATAAAGGTATTCCACCAGCACTATAACCGATAACAAATCCTAGAAACAAGCTTGAAGAAACGTACTTGTTTCAAAGTTTGGGTCACTTAATACTTGGCATCCGATTCTTTGTATAGGCATTCAAATTGCCATATGCACTTAGATCCTTCTAAAGATGTTTTTCACAGCTTTATAAGGATCTAAGACTTTTCAACCGGTGTTTGGATGTTCCACTGCAAACTATGGGGGAGTGTCCTAAGAATTTGCTCAGTTTCTTTCCAATATTTTGATCTTTCATAGTCAGTCTCAGACACATCACTAATACATTACCGTTCAATATACAGCTGCAAACAGTTCACTACTTTTCAGGCTTTATTCACAAGGAACCAATAATCTATCTCAACTGCTTTTTGCAAAGCAGAAAGCAGTAATGGATTTTAATTAGCCACATACAGTAGGAAAGCATTCGTTCAGGAGACTACTTTCTTTCTGACTATTTTCAAATGGTGACTAACCCCATCTCCCCACCCTGCTTTGCTGTGACTCTGCAAGAGCCATTTATTTCTTTGTGAATAGGGAACACTGTTAGAGAAAATCTGTTCTGAAACGCAGCAATGCAGCACTCCACCTGGTCTAGAGATGAAAGGTACAATAGCTCATAAGCAGCATAGGCGACTCAACAAAGAGAAGAATTTCAGGCTGGAAAAAAATTTAACCCCTCTCACCCACAAAAAATAGGGATTAAGCCCATGCCCAATTTGATAGGGAACATTTTCCTTGCTGTATGTTAGACTAAAAGCAAAACGCCAGTCAGAACCTGGTATAGATGAGGTGTTTGCGAAAGAGGAATTAAGAAGCATGAATCACAAATTATCTTGGTTTCTCAAATTTCCTGGTGAAAACCAAAAGTTAATTGGAAAGGGAAGGAGTGAAAGAAAAGAAACAAACAAAAAGCCCTCAAACAACCAAGAATAAAAAAAAATGGGGATAGAGAGTGATTTTTTCTGTTCCACACCTCAGTCTAATGCCGACAGGAGAATGATATTTATACTTTACGATTGTGATGATATTATAATGCAGGTAATTTCCCACAGAACCAAAAGAATTAGGACCCAACTACCTATGAATCTTTGGGTTAATCTGCCTTTGCTATTGTAAAAATCACTGTTGATCTCTGATCTAACCCCATAGAAACTTCAGCCTCTGAAATTTCAGATAGGGAGATCTCCAAATCGAATCCAGCCCTTCTAGATTTACTAAAACTCTAAAATTTATACCTGGCTGTTCCATAAATCCTAAACCTGTACCATATAAGAGTTAATTCTTGGGTGTAATCTCGGCTTGCCTGCCTGTGCACAAAAGAGGTCAGTAAAAGATATTTATACCAGCTACTACCACTACATGTATAACATTACTAAAGAAGCTCTAAGGGCCTGTTTTTTCACAATGTAAGGCCACTGATAACACTCCTCCTGTGTTCACTTTGATCACTTTTTCAACTTTAACTCTTTTTCCATATTGCTTGTGCACATGACACTGATCCTCGTTTGTATTATTCCAGTTTCCCTCAAGCTCTGCTTGCCCATAACACCAGGGCTACAGTAGGCTCATGCCTGTAGTTTAAAGCAGGAGAGATTAATTCATTACAAGCCGGAGTTCTCCGGCAGAAGCTTTATAAGTAAGGACCCACCAAAAATTATATTAGCACTTAGTTAAACGCTTACTTGAGTAGCATTTCTACTCATTCTTTTTCTGCTTAATCTCCAGAAGCCAGGCAGGAGCGCGCGGAGCTCCGGCCTCTGTGAGGCCCCAATTTGTAAGGGGCTCCATGATGGCATATGCTGCTTCCAACATGGCTTCAGCCCTGCTGAGTTTCCAGCAGGTCACTTGAAACATAAAAGTCCTTAGGTTTTGTATAAAATGTCTTTCCAAATTTTTCCCAAAACTGAACTCAGCGTTTTGCATTCAAAGCTAATATTTTAAAAACTGGAAAGCAGTGGGAAAGGCAGTCCAGCAGCCTGCCACGGAAACCACACCAAGAACAAAGCAGTGACAATATTTTGACCATCCCTTCCAGGTCTCTGTAAAAATGAATACTACGGTTTCTTTCTGCCTTCTTTTTCGTTCCTTCTGAGATCCCTTTCATGTGTGTGTACCGGCTGCGGGTGCCCAGGCGTGGGCCGGGGGCTGCAGGGCGGCCTCTGTGAGGAGGAGCCGGGGCTGCCCCGTGCCGGACATGGCCAGTTCCAGCTGGCTCCAATGGCCCCACCGCAGGGCCCAGCACAGCCCCACAGCCACCATGGCGGCACCTGAGGGAACGGGCGTGTAAGGAAGGGCAAAACACTGCTCGGGAGCGCTGTGTGAGGGGAAACTCATCAGTCATGGTGGGAAGAGGTAGAGGAGTCAGGAACGAAGGAATGAAGCTGAGCTGGGGAAGAAGGGGAGTGAGGGGGGAAGGTGTTTTAGTTTTGCCTTTTTTTCTCACCATCCTGCTCTATTTTTAACTGGCAATAAATTAAATTAATTTTCCTCAAGTTGGGTCCGTTTTGCCCATGACAGTAATTGGTGAGCAATCTCCCTGCCTTTCTCTACACCCATGAGCTTTTTCATCGTATTTTTCCCCCTTGTCCTGTTGAGGAGGAGGAATGAGAGAGCAGCCGGGTGGGGGTCTGGCAGCTGGCCAAGGTCAACCCATCACAATGTTGTTTTTTTTTTTCTGATATTGCTAACCACCTTCTCCCTGTATTTTAGGAGGAAATCAAATACCAACTCTGTCTTTAATTGTTACAGCTTCTTTGCTTTTCTTCCACCCAGGAAAACGAACAACTATTTCTGGTACTTTCCCCATTCTTGTAACACTGAAGTAAATAATGTAACTATTTTTTAAAAAAAACCCAGATAACATTTACCTCATTCCCATCCTTTCATATGATTACTTTCCTGGTATACTGATGAATGGTGTGATGCAACTTTCAATGGGCAAACTATAGCTATGTTCATCTTATGACAATATAATAATTCAACTGCAGAAAATCTCTTTTATTCTATCCTACTTGAAAGGATGAACCAAATTGTAGTATGTGATCAGCTGAACAGATCACAGAATCACAGAATGGTCAGGGTTGGAAGGGACCTGTGGAGATCATCTAGTCCAACCCCGCAGCCAGATCAGGGTCACCTACAGCAGGTTGCACAGGACCGTGTCTATGCGGGTTTTGAATATCTCCAGAGAAGGAGACTCCATAACCTCTCTGGGCAGCCTGTTCCAGTGCTCAGTCACCCTCAAAGTAAAGAAGTTATTCCTCATGTTGTGACAGAATTTCCTGTGTTCCTGTTTGTGCCCATTGCCCCTTGTCCTGTCGCTGGGCACCACTGAAAAGAGTCTGGCCCCATCTTCTTGACACCCACCCTATAGATATTTATAAGCGTTGATGATTTGCCACAGTGTCTATATTAAGAGGGCGTTATTTCCAAATCTAGAAAGAAAAAAAAGTCTATGACAGTGTATACAGACTGAATTTTTGAACCCTGAAGCCCGTCCCAAAGTCCTGTTGCATTCAGATTTAATACTCAGTCCTCAAAGGTATATAACCAAACTAATTGATCAAAACGTTATCAACCAAACCTTAACTGAACACCCAGACAGAATTTACCTTAGTGATGATACTTGCATGTATATTAGTACAGTAGAGGAGATCAGACTGATCAATTCTGCATGCTCATTTCTGAAGTATGGTAACAGCGAACCCAGTGATTTGTCTTGCAGACTTGCAATAACAATCTAAAGACACCTATATAATGAGTTATAGTCAATTTTTGCAGGCTGATACACAATTCATGATTCATGATTAAGATACCTGAACCCTGCACACAGTGCTTGGCAAAAGATTTAACAGACATTTGCTGTTTTGCCTTACCATATTTCACAATATACAGTTTCTTTCAGCAGGAGATTCCTGTTTTCAACACTCTTCAAGATACACACCTTGGCCTCGCTAGTGCCTTTAATGAACACAGGTAAGCCAAACAATACGTTTTTTGTTATCCTCTAAAACCAGTGTCTCTCCAGGTTGCATCCAGACTGATCAATAAGTAGTCATCTGTGTTTATAGCCTGAGTGCCTCTCTGTGGTCCTGTGCTTGTACTTTCAAGGCTTTTGCTATCGTCCCAGGACTGTCATTTGACATCCTTAACGGTTCTAAATTATGTTTCCTCTGAGGTGGTTTCTGACAACAATCAGCATGCCTTATTGATGACTGTACAGCAGTGATTCATTAACAGAATACATAATATTTCCTCAACTACTTATTATAAATACCTATGTCAACTTTATTAGTATGTGTTTGAATTTCGTTCTTTTCAGGTTATAACATTCCTCTCTTCCTGAAATGCCTGTCCATACATGTGTACTATACTGTTTGGACAAGTAAAACTAGGTTTGGGACTTTTTTGTTTAACAATGTTTGTTGCTACATCAGCAGAATACACTAAAGTGTACTTCTGCCTCCAGCCCAAACCCTCTCCTCACCACGCATGGCTGTAAACAGGAACTTACAGGGTTTCTTCTCACGTTCTAGAGGTTGCTTTCCTTTATGCATTTTTTAAAAAAAGATTAATAGTTCACTATAGCATTTATCAGTACTAAGCATATATTTATTATCAATTATATTGTCATGCAAGAATGTAGATTCCCAAAGTGAAAAACTTTCCCTGACCACAAGCATTTAATGACATTCAGCAACATTTCATTTCCCTGACCAAAGTGTACCTGGAACGAAAATATGCCATTGGTATTTCTGTTTCGCACAACACCCAGTAAGCAACAAAGTTTAATCTTAACCAAACAGGTATTTCAGAGGTGAGTGCAGTCACTGTGGTTGATTTGCATTAGGTTTGGTCTGGAAAAAAAAGAAGTATCTTACAAACAGTATCTTATTCGATACCAATTCTGTTTTAAAGACATCTTATTGGTACAAACTCTTCTGTCTTAAGCAAAGCAATACTGGGTACACCACAGCAGACCTTAATGCTGTCTACAAACACAGCCACAGGGGAGTCATTACCAGGACCTGTTGCCATAGCCCAGTGATTACGGTTCAGGAGGATTCTTTCCCTGCTGATGCATCATGTCAAGTATTCAAATAACACTGAGTAGCAGCAAATTGCGCTATATGCCAGCATGGGGGGGGGACTTTAATGAGAACAGAAGCTCCTTTGCATTAGCAATATTCCTAGCAATTTTTTTTTTTTTCCCCATAGATATCAGAGCAGTGGAAAAACTTCCTCAGTTATAATCTTGAATAGAAACAGACAGGTTCTTCTGTTAGACCCCATAAGGAGTCTACCATCAGCCATTAAGGACTATATACCTTCTTCTCCCTCATAAAAATAAAATTTAGAAGGAAGTTTCATTTCCTCCCTTTTTTCTTCTGCTTTCCCTTCCTCACTGTCCCCACACAAACAGCAAATGAGGGGGATATACCTCCTCTGGAGCAGGTCCTGTCCAAGTTCATTACGTTACCACTATCGTTATCTAAGCCATGACTGCAAGTCACAGGCAGGCCAATACGCGCTAGTGGGATGCTGAAGTATACCAGCCAGCCAGATGTGCTTTCAGTATCTACTGCCCGAACTGAATTTTCAGCTATTTAGAGTTCATTCTGAGTTCACACTGGTCTCTGATACAGTCAGGGTAATTTTCCCATCAACTTCAAAAACATCAATAATTTACTTTTTGGTTTTCCACATTTATTTATATGTAAAAGGTAAGATTTAGTGCCACGTCATTTACATGCTCAGCCATAAAGTGAAAAGAATAAAGGTGCTTTTGGTTTCCTTTGTCAACTTTTTTTTTTTTTTTTTTTTTTTTTAATACTACTGGCAGTACTTGCTGTAGGGAAAGCACTGAGAAAATTAACAAAAAGGAATAATCATCTCACTGTTATCACTCCTATTTTAGCAGCCTGCTCAGAGTTACACATGTAAAAAAATTACAGAAAACATTTCAAAGCTCTAACATTACATTTTGCTCCAAACTATCCAAGCAGCCCTCACTAATTGCATTGATTGTTACAAAAATGCAATCCCTAAATTAACAATGGATCATTATCAACATTTTTTCACCTTTCCAAGAAAAGCAAAGCATTTGTTCCAACAAATTTAATTAAAGGTGCATTAAGCCTGAATCGTCAGAAAGAAATACTTAGGTTATTAACATTCCAGTTCCCCTTTAACGCTACTGGCTTTAGCAATAGGTCAGTAACAAGCTCAAAATTTTCATTGCAAAATAATAATAAAAAAAAAGAGCCACTCATTCAATCCTTCCTTTTTTAGCACAAATTTCTTTAGCTGTATTTGAATGTCACTGTTTGTTTTCTCTGCCTTGCAATGCTGCCTGAAATTATTAGTTCTAATTCAATCCTAGGCTCTAAATCAGACATTAGCATGCCATACCTGCACCCAGACCAGCTCTGCCAGGGCTTGAATTTTTGAAGGTCCCAGATGGTTAGTTCATCCCCGGCTTTTTAATGTCATCCTACCTGAGTTTACTACACATCATGATGTGGAATGAAATGATCTACTCTCTGTGTGGATGTCTGGGAATCTAATAGCAGCAGTGAGAAAGAAGAGGGACTTCATGAGCAAGAAATCAGCATTGGATGTGCAGTGTGTCAGGGAAAATTGACATTGGGTTCCTGTTGATTACAAGAATTGATCCTTCTTCAACTGGTAGAGAGTGACTTGGTGCCTTAGCCTCTTTGAGGTACTTAGGATGATTCTCTGTGCTCTCAGAAATATCTGAAACATAACTCCTTTTAAGGAAGTAACAGTCATCATGAGAAGCTCAGCCTTTGAGATAGGAGTAAAATAGGATACGTCTGTCTTGCCTGACACTGTGGTCTTGAACAATAGTTTTTTTAGTGCATGACTGATAGGCAACGAGCCTCTTACAGAATGTAACTTGTGATGAATTGATTTGGTATTGCAAAACTAACACTGACAGCTAAAAAGACAGATGAGGAAAATAAGGAAGTGTTCATATTGCTTTCCCGGTCCATCGAAGAACTGATGCCACTCTCCAGGGAACTTTCATTTACAAGTTGTCTATTATTTGCTGTGAACGTAAGTGACTCTCATTAGATCAACCCTCCTTATCCTCCCTCAGAATAAAACTGGGCTTTACCAAACATATAGAAAGATTACATTTCTGTAAATAAAAGTTGTGATTCTGAACATCACCAGTGCATTCAGAAAACTTTACAATACGTGGATAAAAGTCTCAAAAATTTAAAAATTTCGCCTCCTCCTCAATTCTAACAGAAGCTAAAAGTGAAAATTTCTATACATTTTTAGCATCTTAGGAAGAATAAGAAATCATCTCTTTTTCCATTATTGTTAAGTAAGTTCTGATTTATTTTCATAGTAACAATGAAGCTAAATTATGGCTCGTGTTTATCTCATTATAAGAGCTGATTCTACGCAGAACTAGAAAGACTCCCAGACATTTAAAGACCTTTATGAATCGCCATTTCAGTATCTAAATTTCATAGCTGAGACCTTTCCCAACCTTTGCAATGCTTGAGCAATGCTCACCTCAGTCTACATCACCTATGCAAAATTGATATTCCACAGTCGCACAGCATTATGAGTTGACTGTGAGTTTCACCTGCTGGACTGTTCTACGCTTAAAAGCTAATCAGAGGTGAAAACAGACCTAATGAAATAGGCTCCTGGCCTATGCTTCTCCTTCCAAGAAACTCTGCAGATTTCTACATGCCTCACGTAATTCTGTAACTTTCATGATTCCCAACTAAACTACAGAAAACTGTTTCTCTTTCACCTTTTGTTATTTATTTCTGCTTGCATCACAGCTGACAGTGTTAATCCCCTTGCTATTCATTCAGCAGAGACTGGAGAGGAAGACATTTATAGGGTCAACTCAGAAAGACCTTTGCTGGGAAAATATTTCTTTTCATTCTTTTCTTTCCTTAACTTCGGTAAAATCAAGAGCAAGCCTCAAAACAGAGCCTGTTGGGTATCCTGGAGCCCATTTAAAAGCCTTCCCTGAGGCTGTTTAAGTTGTTGCTTCCTGCTCTAGGCATTACAGTATGCTGACACCTTCAACAACTCCTGTTAGCAAATATCGCTGTACTAAAACTTCTCCCACTTACTCAGATAGGTATGAAAAAAAAAAAAAGAGAAAAAGAGAAACAAAAAGAAACTTTTGGTGCAGCAACCTCCAAGTATCACAACTTTTTATAAAGCACAAAGCGCAGTTACGAAGTTCTATTTCCGTGCAGCCTTTCGGGACAGCGTCATTTCTATTCTACAGCAGCCAACAAGGAATGATTCGCCTATGCCGTCTCCTGGCAGTGGTATTTAGACTACATCTTTTAAATCTGTTATCGGCTCATACTGAATACTGATGCCTCTCTGTTCAGGGCAGCATGCTTTGATGAGGAAATCGCCCTTTCCTGACTTTAATTCAGCTCATTGTAATTTTCTAGTGCATTGAGCTCCTGCTGTCCCCACAGGGCCAAATTTACAGACAGAATACTGGCAGGCGGGAGGGCTAAGTGCAATTCCTCCCCACAGTTTCCTCACCCACTGCAGTACATGCGGGCTGGTCACATTATATACTCGTATAGATGCCACCTTTGTGTGAGAAAGATCTTTCCTGAAAGAAGGAATATATGGTACTGCACTACAATGAATTCCTATTTCATCTGCTTATTACAGCCAGATATCTCAACTCTTATAAACCTTTATACCTTTGTCTCCCCATCTCCTCCTCCCTCCAAAATCAATCCTACAATGATTTACCGTTACAGAGGATATTGTCTCTTTCCTATAACTCCATTTTTCCTTCAAGAAGAGATGAGAAAATTCCCGGCAAGATGGATGGAATGTTAGATCTGAGCAGAGACAATGTTCTGTTGACATAAAGTGGTCAGTGCTTCATCAAATTTCTGGCAACTACAAAAATTAACCCATATGGCGATCTGCTCCTAGGACTGCAATAAGGATTAAATGTGAACGCTGATTTTAACAATAAGCAATGTGAATATACGTGAGCAAGTAAATGCCTTGATATTCTAATAAAAGATGTGAAGCCTTAGGTAAAAAACAAAGCAAAACAGAAATTCCACCTGCCTTCCCCTGAAACACAGATATATAATGCAAACAGTCTCTGGCTATCACAATGAGAGTTAGTGTGGAGTAAAGGTAGAAGTGCTAGATAAAAGCTGAAATAGGCTACAATTTGAAAAACACTCTGAACAGGATTTTTAAGAGCCCATTAAGAAGAATAGGCTATTCAAGAAAACCTGAAGTGCTGTTCTGCACCTTTGCAAAAGTTCAGACTTCCCATTTAAGTCCCAGAAATGAGTAGCAAAAAGAGCAAAGGGCTTATCTTTTCTGTTCTCAGCCTTACTAAGCTTTATTAGTAAAAGCCTAGTCTCCATTCTAGAATCGCAAATTAAATTCAGCTGAAAAGATATAGTGCATTTAGCCTCTAGTTCCCTTCCACACAATAAATACGGGAGATTTTAACCAGTACGAAAATTGTTTCAGGCCACATCTAGAAAGCACAGTCCATGTGGCAAATGATGTTTCATTATAAAAGCAAGTGATTTCCTCCTGTTTTTAGCGGAAGAGATGTCGTAACTTTAGTCTTATGTGGCATTTCTGATTTAGCCAACAAGGGCACTATAAAACCAAATGGTGCTAACATTGTAAAGAAGTGAAGCTGACTTTGTCATTGCTTCTGGTTTCCTTTGGAACTGCTACTCAGCCTCTGAATGTGTAATGCATAGATCTGCAAGAAATTAATCTTACTCAGGTGAGTAAAAATGGCACAGACTGTTTTGTTCTGCCACTTCAAAAATTATTCTTCCCTGGTGGCTTTTCTGTCAGAAACGAAGTGAGTAGCTTTCTTCTGTTTGAAGTGCAGTTAAAAAATTTTCATCTTGAAATGAAAGGAAAACTGGCTGAACCTCATCAGTCTGGTGTTAAGTTAAATGATGTTGGAGACCATGTCTTTTAGCTGTCACTTAATCTGTGAACTGCCAGACCCCACTGACTCCATTGATGGACAGACACATACTGGCTGCACACAGTAATGTGGCAATGTCCTTGCTGAGATGAAACCCTAGATACTGGGTATGACACAAACCCACATTAACAGAAAACTTTCTGTATGCAGTCATCTGGTCTCCATTTTTATTGTTGCAGTTGAATAATAAATACATCAATCAAAGGATATGGTCTTGTTCTGTTTAGTCACTGACAGACACATAACTGTATCTGTATCTATATCTGTATCTGTATGAACAAAATGTGGAAGAGGACAACAGCTCCTGTGTTAGCATTGTTTTGTCAGTCCATACACTCTACATAGTGATTACACAGTCCCACCATGCACAATGTTCCCATTCCATCCCATGGTTGTGGCAAAGAGCTGGGCTATGATACATTTGTTTTCACATCTGGCCAACAAAAGTTAATAAGCATAGTAAAAAAAGATCTGCTTACTGCTACCCAAGATCAAAGTAAGAGATGTGACACCAAATACCCTGACTGCAGACATCTGGTCAGGAAGAATACACTGATTCTGGACATTCAGGCAACCGTTTACTTGTCTCTTTACTGCTCTGTGCGGCCCTTCCTCACCTCTGCCCCAAAAAGCAAACTGCTTTAGAGTCAGAGCCACACAACTTGATCCCCAATCCATTCCAAATCCATCTAGCGATATACAGAATAAAGACCTACCTTCAAAAGCACTAATGAGATGGATGGATGATTTTCAGGGAATTAGGATGTAAGTGCTCAGTTGGGAGCATTCCAAAAAGGACAAAGTAAGTGCTCTGAACAAACCTAGCTGTAGGTAAATTGAGGATTAAGAGGAAGAGCTGTTTTCCTTGGAAATATGGATTAAAGCACTAATAAGAAAACTGCTTTTACAGAAAAGTCACAAATCTTCAGGCCAAACAAACCATTTATTTATCTTCTATTTGATCTATACCAGTGTGCTAAATTGTGGACATCTCACTATCTTCATTGATTGATTCCTGGCCTTGCATCCACAGACCGTGCTGGTTCTAGCACAGGAGGGAATCACTAGTTTGTGGTGAACTGATAACCTACCATCATCCATTCTCATTCCCAGATGCATTTTGCAGGTGGTTTTTTTTTTTTTTTTTATAATTTATTTACAGATATATGAACTTGCAAGAGGAGAGCTTCAACAAGCAACTGTTAAATGCAATAACATAAAATGGGAATCATTGCCAAAACTGCAACCATTTTTTAACTCAAACGCTTAACAGAAATTCTCCATGAGAAGAGCACTCATTTTATAAATATCCTATTCTTATTCCTACTCATGTATCAGGAAGGTTGGACTATGCTCCTAAATTTGTTCTTCTCTTTCTTTCATGAAAAGAGAACTGTCTTATATGAATGATCATTGGTTTTAATTAGTCGTAGGACTTATGCTATGCCAAAAGTGTTGTTTGGTTGCTCTAAAGGGCACAAATATCATCTTCCTCTTTTCATCCTTCACAGTGAAGCAAAATACCCCATTTAATACGTATTTTTCAAAATTTTAGCTACTGCGTATTAGAAGACAAAGCTTCCCACTGATGTATCTTTCTCCGTGCTCCTGGGGGAATATATGGTCTGTATGTGTCAATAGGCACAATAGATGAAGAGAAAAGGCTATGTAAGCAATCTTGCATCATGGTGACTATGCAGTGACTCCATGTATGACCTGAGAGAAGTTGCTTAAAACGCATTGTATCCCACTTCTCCTGTCTATGAGAGAAGGCTAATACTTTTCTGTCTTGTAAGAGAGTTATGAGGCTAAATTAATGTAAAGGCCTTTTGGATAAGTGCAAAGGTATTATTTCCAGGAAAAAAAAAAAAAAAAGTGGTATTAGAAACCTTTGAGCAAAAAATAAAATGAACCATTCTTGTTATCTGACATTGCATATGACAACGCCCTTTTCTTTTTTTGTAAATAAGTTTTTCCCAGCAGCTTACCAGATAGAGGCATTTTATTCAGTACAGTTAAGGACTTTTCTTCTGACAAAACCTTCTGCAAGAAACATTCCTCCCTAACATTTTGGTCTATTGAACAACAATTCTCCCCAGAACATTTCTTGCACCAAGGAAAGAGAAGTAATAGCTAATATTTTACTTGTCTCTTAGAGATCAGCTGAGACCCTCCCCTCCATTTGCAAGAGGTGGAGAACAAATAGATAGCTAGTTGGACAAAATAAGAGGCAAACAGAAGAGTATTTTATAATCTTTACTTATTACAGGCTTGGACTTTCTGCGTAATACTCCCAAATTTATCTTTCACTGTTAAGAGGTAATTCCAAGGCTCTAGCACAAAATATACTACCTGCATTCAAATGAAATATAAATGACTGTATTCTGATTCATTCTACATCCTTGCACAGTTATTGGACAAGGCCTGAGAGACCAGAAAGAGAAAAAAAAAAAGAAAGTCACAATCCAAATACAACCTTTCTTTTGTACAGATGGTTTCCCTCATAGATTACAAGTACCCTTTTGAAGGTGCATCATTTTCCAACTGACAAAGGTGAATTAGATCAGAGATTCTTTGAAAGGTTATCAAGGTTTCTGTAGGACCCCGTCAGACTATTTTACATCATTGTTACATGAATTCACTTGGTCATGTTTTCTGAGTAGCACTTTTCATTAATTCCCATTTCTTTCAACCCCAAGATCCCTTACAAAAACTTCTTCCTAAAACTCAATACTCCAGAACTTTAATATGTATAAATTGTTTATACAGCTGTTCCCTTATTTTATATACTGAATCATGTCATTTAGATGAATGTTTGGATACTAAAAGAACAATCTCTTTTTTGGCATGTCCAACTCAAGAAAGCCCACAACATTCTTATTCAGCCAATCTCTGGAGACAAGAATAGTTTTAAAGTTGTTCTACACCATTTTGACTTGTTTAATTAAAATATGTAGAGGGGAGAAAATGAACAAAAACCTCTTCAGAAAAAAAAGCAAATCCACAAAACAGGTCATAAACATTTAACCAAGAATATTCATGACTTCTGAAAAGTAAGTTTGTCATTCCTATACTTAAAAACCTGAGAGTTTTAAGAAAGTAGATTTTTTTTTTTTCCTTAGGAGATCTATTTTCTGTAACCTATTGAAATGTATGCTTTCTCAGCAGCTAATGAATATTCTTTCATATCATTCTATAGCCTCAGACTTTGTGGGTTAGGGTGTAAATCTTCAGTGACGAGGATGGAGAAATTCCATATATCAGTTTGAATCTGCATGGATTCTTAAGCCTATACTGAAGCTAAATCTGCTCCATGGACCTGTAGAAATACAGTTCACTGCAGCATCTCCAAGCATTTTTCACAGTTCCTGAATTTATAGACCATCAGCTGCATAAACAGTGTCCACTCTTTCATCCACTTTCCAGAGGAATAGCTGCACGATGTTTTATTTTGGTGGGGCTTGGATTTGGGTTTTCCTTAGTGAATGGTGCTGAACATTGAGCCCTGCCCATGACCAGCTCAGAATGTTCCTGCCCTGCCTTGGCCCAGCAGCCAGTGAGCTGTGACTTCCTCATGGCCAAGCTCTACTCCCCTGTAGATACCTCTGTTTCACTTGAGCCAACTTTTAGAACAAGTTTTCCATCTTGAAACGCCATGCGTCAAGGAATGGCTTTGAAAACACAGTCTGAATCCTTGATTATGTCTTGATATTCTGTGGGAAGCCAATATGCACATAGAAAAAGCTGAACTGATGTGTACTTTAAGGGCTGAGTCCTTAACAGATATCAAAGCTATTACCTCAGTCGGTATTCTTCTTGGCAGGAAGAGGAGGGGGCCATTGCAGGAGACTAAAGACAGAAAACAGTGAATGCTGTTTTACAACATTGCTATAGTTCTGCAAAGCCACAAACATGTCTACTGCCCGACTGAATTACTATAATCATTCTGAAACATCCCATACTGGAAAACGAAACACACTGTCTTTCCTGTTCAAATGAGGTAGGGAAGAGAGATACGCTACTGTCATTGTGGCTGTTGTCTACCCAGCCTTTTCATAAGTAATTTATCAAGAGGGTTTTATGTGTCCCAGGGTAAGAGCCAAGCACCATGAATGTCAGGATCTACTGACAAGGTAGATAATGCAATACCTTTTACTGGGCCAACAAATAAATTATTATGTGCTAGCTTTCAGACCAAAAAGGTTCTGTCTTTTGAACGTTGTCAGAACTTCCAGAATATGGCATTTAAATGAAGCAGTTGATTTAAAGCCTTTCAGCTGTCCAACAAATCACATCTTAGGGCTAAATCAAAAAGAAAAGCCTTCTGGGAGAAAAAGACAAGCGAGATGTTCATAAGCCCTATTTCCTCTTTTATAGAGAACCTGTCCTGATGCATCTAACTATAAAGTTATTCTATGCCTTTCTTCAAAAGTATTTGAAGAACAACATAGGTTCTGTAAAAAAAAAAAGTCCAAATAAGAATCATGAGTTGCAATAGACCAGGAGAAATTACACTGCCTAATGAATTTGCAACCTAAAAAAGAAGCGGAAGTTTCTCAGAACACCTTCTGATTAAACAGATGAACATGTTCATCATCAACAGATGATAAACATTGAGAGAAACAAAGTAGAGACTAACAGGAGCATTAGAGCTCTGCCTAATTGAATAGAAACTAAGCTATTCCAGAGAAAATCTAGAAAATTCTGGCAGAAAAAAATTGACAGCCAAAAATTCCTACAGTTCAACTGCCCTGATCTAAGGAATCTGTTATTTGAGTAACATGACAACTTCCTGTATGCTTGACTAACATTTTGCTGAAGGCAAATGAAAGACCAAATCACGTTGTCAGTAAGGTTCCAGGATGGGAAATGCAAGAGTAAATTTTTAAAATTTCCAAAATGGTTCTAAAGGTATCTTGCTTGCTGCCTTTGATTTAAACTTTGAAAACTATAACCATCACAAGCATAGATGAAGTTTTTACTTGTCTTATTCAGATGAGTAATGTAAAATATTAAGCTACCTCCTGAAATGATATATGAGAACTGCAGAACCTGAGAACAGAGACCTTCTCAGCTCTAAGCCTCTGTTAAGGAGCAGAAAAGTCTAGACAAGAAGCTGACAAGGGCCCCGCTGTAACCTCTCAGCAAAGAAGCTGTAGCTGGCCAGGGGAACTAGTGCAACGGCATACATCATTGCTGCTTTGTCTGAAATTACTCAGCTTGTGAAAAAACAAATTTCCTAAGAAGAGGATTGTTCTTAGACTTTCAGCTAGCAAGGTATCTCAGGCCTCTTTTCCAGCTCTTTTCTTTCACTGATGTATCTTTGGGGAGCACCATTTCATTATTAGTAACTCCTGATGCTACATGTGAAAATAACAGATTATTCTCATCCTCCTTTCAGTGCCCAGTAAGTCTTGTATATAGCTGCCACTGTTGATTGCTTTATGACCCATTTAATGCCTTTATCCCTCTTCCAGAAGTCTCCCCATACCCCTTTCTCTTCTCACAAGAGTTAATTTCACTACAGACCCCAAGATAGTGAAGAATCACTCTACTTTTTAATCTTTTAACAATGGCAAATTAGTACTCTCTCTGCTAAAAGACAGCAGTAAGCATTCTTTAAACAAGCTTCCTTTGTTTTTAATTCCCAGTGTAATGGAAGAACTGCAGCTAACAATAGGCAGTCACTTTAAAACAATCAGCACCTTGGCTTATAAGATTTATGGAACCCTCAAAACCAGGAAACTGCTTAACCTATGCTATACAAAGGGCAATTTTATAGCCTGAACACATGAGAAGAACATTCTGTTTCTTAACAGTAAAAGCAGGACGTGTAGTTGTCTAACGTCTCAGACTCAAAAATATGTCACTGAAGTAGGAAAAATTAAAAAATGTAGTGCACCTGAGCAATAGTCAGTACCTTATATTTTGTAATTTGTAGGTTAATCTTTTCTGTTATTTGCAATAAGTTATTAAGTCCTTTCCAACTAATGACCTACCAGTCATTTTTGTCTTTTTCCTTATAATAGTCCCTTTGGTATTACCTAAACATTTTCCAATATATTTCTCGTGTTGTCGAAGTGTTAATAATAACTAATAAAGCAGCATACTAAGGAACACAGCTGTCTCTTTAGATTAGGAATCAAATGCCATCTGTGGATTCGTACAGACTTACATTTTCAGAACTCTGTGTGCATTCTGAATAATCATTTCTCCAAGCAACACTATTAAGAAAGCAGTATGTCATATATTACTCTCATTCTAAGCACGGATGCAGTGACAGAGAGGTAAAATGATTAGCCTAGGGTCACAAAAAACAAGGTGGGCAGAGGCAGGAATTCCCGCTGCCCAGCTCAATACCTACTTTGCTTTGCAGCTGCACCCGTTAGGGATTACATGGTTTTACTTGTCAGTCATGGTTTAGCTGCTTATTTGCAGGACGTTGTAGTCCATAATACAAGCCTAGGAACCGCAGCGAGCCAGGGAGTAGCTTACTTTTTGAGGTCCAGGTGTAAATCCCTTCCCTTGTTCGCATATACCTCATAAGTGGCAAATATCTATTGTTCATTTTAAGAAGGACTATTAAAAACCCAAGCAGAAATTTTGGCATAGAATCTTGGTTTTTGCCACAACGACATGCAAGCTCAACTTTACAGAACAGCTGCCCTATCTCCTTTACCCACCAAGAGCTTAGCAACACTTTCCATTTTTGGTGAAAAAGGAAGTCTTGATAACAGCATGCTTCATGTATTGGACACACAACCACAAGACTCACTCCAGTCATGTTTCAAAGACCGCTCCACTCATCTTGTTGGAAACAAGTACCTGGATTTTAAGGTTGCTGAGGCACTTTTCCTTTTAGAAGTGGCTTCGGAAATGTAAATGCCTTATCAGTGTTGACATAATGGATTAACCCTCCTATGCCTGCCTGGTCCCTTTGGAAAATCTTAAGTAGCGTGGTGAGAATATAGGAGTATGACACCACAAGGACTTCCAGGATATACAGTTCAGCTGGGAAATGGAACAGCAGCAGAACTGCAGGCTTTGTTTATCATCATTTCTCTGAGTAGGTGAGCCACAGGCAGGTTAGGAGAGCAGACCAAAGTCTATGAGAATCCTGCCTGCAGCTAGTCCTCGATTCAAACACTGAATGTAAGACAAATGACAATATATAGATGCATATACACATTCACAGGCACATAAACAAAACATAAATACCAAATAATTAACTTTCAGTTTTAACCATTATTATTTACTATTATGTTTTACTTATATTTATTTTTATTTTACTTTTTTCTTTACTGTATCAGATGTAATGATGACTTATACAACTTCCATGAAATTTTCTGGACTTTAGTCTTCTAGGAAACAAAAGAAGCTCTACATGAAGCCCATTTGCAGATGTTTCTCCAAAATGGTTGCACACTCAGACTTTTAAAAATGGGGGTAGGATATTTTTGAAAGGTTGCCTGATTCACTGCATTAAATGAGTGCTTTAGGAACATGCAAAAATTGTCCTGAAGGCACATGTATTCAACTTCATATTAGTGAAAAAAAACAGTTGTTAGTTATGAAGAATTGATTCTGTATTAATCATCTGGCTTGTAATTTCACAACAAAATTTCAGTGTACCGTTTGCTAGGCTAAAAAAATGAGGCAAGAGACCTTTCCAGTGCTACTGTAAATAAATATTATTTTGAAATTTTTAATTCCTTATATTTTCTTAGTTACATTACTAATTACCTAATGAAATATCTTTGAAGTATTAGCTCATTGTCAATTGTGATACACAATTTTTTATAAATCCAACACAACATTAGACCAAAAATATGTGTCCATAAAATCTCACACCCCTGAATGAAACTTGTTCCAGGCTATCTATTTAGCATACACAAATATGTAAATGTTTGTATGCAGGACGTACAAAATCCAGAACAGGAAGTATATAAGACAGAAAACAAGCAATGGTATGTTTTTCTTGATCGTGATTCCTGTATCAATAAAATTATATATCTATAAGGTATAAATATTAGTTCTATAAATGAAACACCTTGTAATAATTCATATTAGACTGTTCTTCAAGTAAAACAATAGGCTTCACAAATTTATTGTGAAGGGTGATCTCACATCTCTGATGGATTACAAATAAAGGATCATTTGTCAAATCTCTAAAATAGTAAGTACTAGTAAGAATTTTCTGACAATAGCAGAGCACATGTTAAGTACATGCCGGGAAAAATGGTTACACTAGTTGCACACATTCAAATATTAATTCACTCTAGCAAAGCTCATTTCCTCTGCTGATTCATGTTACAGTTTGGTCCTCTCCTGTGTAACTTCCTCAGCATCTATCAAAGCAAAAGACCTTTTCTGCTTGGAATTTTTAATGAATCCTGACTTTGATCTAACTGAAAATCTGGCCCACTTTTTTAACACTGGTTAAAACATTGGGACGTGCAATATTATGTTAGAACCAGAGGCAAAATATTTCTTAATCCACACACAAAAAAAAGGCGTATCTGCATTAAAAGAAAAAGGATTTCCAACATGGTATCTTTTAAATATTTCATAAGAACATTTCTAAACTCCTTCAGAAAACATGATTATGTACTTGCACGTGGTTTCTGTGCCAGAATTTAGGGTAAAGTTTTGATGTCCTGTTCTGCTGTAAGGATATGCTACATCCATACAGACCCAGCTCTCAAATTTTCCCATCTCCACCCAAATATCCTACTCTCTCTTTTCTAGTTGTGACTTTGAGAAAGGTCACCCTTTACTTCCTCTGTGCTCTGAGCTTTCAGTGTTGTTATAGTCCAGAAGAGTTTACCAAAGTATTCCAATTAAAAAGCAAGCATATTTTAAATCAGAATATGGGTAGTTCTTGAAACAACCTAACCAAAGAAGTGGTAAATATTGATTCCTTAACATCTTCACATCAATAATTTATGCCTTCTTGATCAGACACGCTTAGCAAATACTAGTTACTGAATTTCTGTCAGTCAGTGACCTGTCATACATGAATGAACAGACAGAATCCTATCATCTGATGTTGCACACCATGAATCTCATTATCACTTACGTTTGAAGTTCTAACTTTAGATGTCTGCAAAAATGGGTTTAAAGCTTAACTTTTAGGGTCCATGTTTGAATCTTTTTCTGTATACATAAAAATATCGACTGTATTCATTTACCCTTTCTGAAAGTCTAACTTACCTTTCATTGTTAACAGTGAAGCACTGAAGATTAGAAAAAAGCAGAGACTTGAAGCCAGTAAGAAAGTCGTCTAGGAACAGTATTGTCTTGCATGAGATGCTCTACTTGCTTAAGTTCAAGTACATTATAATTTGGAGAGCAGAGGTTTTAATATTCAGTGGTTTAGATTCAGATTATACCAGTCTGTAAAATTCAATAGATGTTACTATTTCCCTGTAAGTTATTTTAAAAACACTGGTTGATTCAATCTACTCCAAACATTAAGATAAAGTGGCAGAAGTTTGCATTTCTTAAAATAAATTCTACGAAGACTCAGCTTCACTGAAAGCTTTATCTATCATAATGGCAACACAGAGTTTTCTATAAGGTGTTTGGTAGTTGATTAAAATTACTGAAAGTCCCCTAGGCCACATAGACATTTTTATTTTTATATGGCTGTTCAGTCCTTGACTAATAAAACACTTTAGAAAGGAAAACAAAATAATAGATGTTCCAATCTGCTGAAGGCCTTCCGATTTGGCCAAGGGCCTTATCTCAGACCTCCTAGCACTTCCTTGTTCTGTACAGCCTTGCCTAGTTATTAATGAAGCTGTATGCTTCCATGCACAAATCCAAAAAGTCATGCAAAACTACTTTTGCTTGTGCAGTTCTCCAAATCCTCTATGCTTTACATCTGTCCCATGTGCCTGTCACTCACACTTCTAAACTTTACTTAACTTCGGCACCTGTTGAGCATTACAATCTATTTGATGAAGGTAGAGACAGAGCTCTTGACCTTCATGAATATGTGACAGCAGCTTTCAGACAACGGAACATGTCTTGTTTGACAGACATTAGAGTTGCAGTACTCACGTTCAAAAGTGAATTAGTTTCCACATCTTCAAAGAGCAAATATACGTTTCCAGCCTGAACAAAATTAAGTTTACATTAAGAGAAATGTTTAACAAGAATGAAGATTGCAGCGGCTTTATACCTCTTACGACAAGTGGGGGGATGCTGAAAAGAGAGGGAGGAGAGAGAGAGAAACACTCTGCCCTGTAATATCAGCTGTGCCACTTGGTTCTTGAGACAAGAAAGACTCTTCAATGTTTTACAGATATAGTTGTATATAAAGCTGTCTCTCTTATGTAACTAAGTATCCCACCTAAGACGAGTCTGGAGATCACTCATTCAAGCAACATTCATAAAACAACCAGGGGTGCCATGTGCTTCAAGATACTAAAAACAGTTTGTCGATACGGAGAATTGAATGAGAAAAAATCAAAACCAAAATAGCTACAGAAAATATTTATCTGCATAGCTAATAGCCTGTATCTCCACAGAGACGATTTCTGGTTGTCTAAACCAATAGACTAGTGAAGCCACAGTTTTCTTCTGTAGACACTTCCAGTAAAGGAACACGTGTGCCAAGTCCACTTCATCATTTTAGGTTATGGCTATTTTAAAAGGCAGACGTGGTATGCGTTCTGGAAATGTTCCTCAAAACAGCACTGTAGTCACAAGTCTCATAGCACACTATCTCTGCTTAGAGCAGGTTACTCATAGGTCGGAAGCAGACTCTTCTACACCATGTTAAAAATTATTTTTTGTATTAACAAATAGAATATACAAACACCATACTTGCTAATATTTGCTTTATAAATGTCCAAATACACTGTGTTATTTGTTTTATCTGTTAGGTACATTTCCGTATTGTCTTTCTCATACATTTCGTAGTGTTCACATTCTCTATGTTAATTTAAGCAGCACTCAGAACTGACAATGCAAAAGCAGTGAGATTAATGAACATGCAATACAAACAGAATGAGCAAGCCAGGAAGTTTACGGTACACTTCAGACACAGTTGTTTATTGTTAAATGCCCTCAGAAGCAGTGCTTTTTTTCAGCTGTGACATATAAAAGCAGAGTCTCAATTACTCTGTTCTACTGGTAATGGATGAAAAATGCAATAATGGTTAAATCTAACAGACATTTTCTACTACTTGGCTACCCAGTGAGCAGGTCAACAACTTAAATACGTTTGGAAAAATGTTGCAATACTATAAATACCCAGAATTACGTATTCTAGCTGTCACATGTTTACATGAAAAGATGTACTGCTGTATGACTTTTCTGGTTGATTCTGTAATTTGAATGCTTGAATGCGCTTGCTTTTTTTACCTTTGACTGAAGAGAAGAATTTTTAAAATTTGTTGTTTCCTAAAAGGATGGCACCCTAAGTAAATGCTAAAACAAAGATTCTGCCCTGCATACTCCAGATGTAAAGAGTATGAAGTTCAACCATGCCAAATGCAAGGTCCTGCTCATGGGTCAGAGCAATCCCAAGCACAAATACAGGCTGGGCGCAGAATGGATTGAGACCAGCCCTGAGGAGAAGGACCTGGCAGTGTTGGTTGATGAGAAACTCAACATGAGCTAGCAATGTGTGCTCACAGCCCAGAAACCCAGCCATACCCTTCACTGCATCAAAAGAAGCATGGCCAGCAGGTTGAGGGAGGTGATTCTGCCTGGGTACTCCACTTTCATGAAACCCCACCTGGAGTACTGTGTCCAGCTCTGGGACTCCCAACATAAGAAGGACATAGACCTGTTGGAGTGAGTCCAGAGCAGGGCCACAAAGATGATCAGAGAGCTTGAGCACCTCTCCCACGAGGACAGGCTTAGAGAGTTTGGGTTGTTCAACCTGGAGAAGAGAAGACTCCGGGGAGACCTTACAGCAGCCTTGCAGTACTTAAAGGGACCCTACAAGAAAGCTGGGGAAGGACTTTTTACAAGGGCATGTAGTGATAGGATGAGGGGGAATGGCTTTAAACTGGAAAAGGGTAGATTTAGATTAGGTATTAGGAAGGAATTCTTTACTGTGAGGGTGGTGAGACACTGTAACAGGCTGCCGAGAGAAGTTGTGGATGCCCCATCCTGGAAGTGTTCAAAGCCAGGTTGGATAGGGCTTTGTGTCTAGTTGAAGGTATCCCTGCCCATGGCAGTGGGAGGGGAATAAGATGATTTTTAAGGTCACTTCCAACCAACTATTCTATGATTCTGTGTTTCCACTTGTCATATTTAACTTAGCTGGTTTGACACACAAAGAAACAACATCTGTTGATCAACCTCTGATGCAGCACAGCATTATCAATCCATACTCATAGAATAAATAGCTGTATTCCACGTCCAGTGGAAGGAACTTGGACAATTGGTATCAGAATCTTGGTTTCTTAAGCCTGGCCAGCATTCCCTGGTCTTTTTTCAGCTTCTCCTGCAGTCATTCTCTGGTCTGCAGAGATCCAAAGCAGCAGAAGGCAGAGGAGGAACTTAATGCAAACTGTGGGTGCAGTGACAATTACAGACCCTAGCTTTCTACTAGGTCTGTGTATGAGATTCCTCATCACGTTAAAACATGAAGACAGCCAGTGTGATAAGGCTACAAGGAAAATTTATCCTCTAGCAGAGCTCAGGCTGCATCTCAGAAATCCTTGCCAGGGATGAATAGTGCAGCAAGTTAACTTCCAGGTGTGATGGTGAAGCGAGATCATGAACAAACTTCATGCTTGGTAATATGAACTTGCCAGGTGCATAAATTGTTATTGTCAATTTCTGATATATTAGACCTGGTTCAGTCACGTAAACCCAGCCTCTAGTGATGCTGATGATCAGCTTTCCTATCATATGTTGCAATGTCTTTTCAATTGAGATAGTCCTATGCTGTTGCCTTGAGTGCTTGTAGAACTACATACTCACAGCAACCAGGTAGAATTCATTAAGTATTTTAGTCAACTGCAATGTATTCTGTAAGATCATACTGAGACTGGAAGAGAATTTAAAAAGTTCATTCTTCAAACAGCCTAAAATCCTTCTGTTAATATTTTTGAGATAAAAAGCTTTACACATATTTGTTATTCTATTAAGAGTTTCTGGAATGGAGAAAAGTTGGCTGCAGGTATCAAATTTCTTCAAGGATGCAACTTTTAATCAACTTGAACACAGGCCAAGAATATACAGAGGCTTGTGAATTATTATTATACAGAGGCTCAAAAGAATTATGTGTTTGGAGATGATACTCTGTAGTTTTGTACAGAAATAAAACCACAGAAAGAGTGCGTATCTATTTCAACTGCAAAATGAAACTTGTTTTAATATTGGATGGAAAACTGAAATTTTTGTTTATCTCGTATATTAGATACGACAAGAGAAAGTTTGGCTATTAATTAAATGTCTTCTCTTAATTACAACATGCAGGAGTTTAAAACTGTTTAGATTATTTTCTTGTTTTCACTCTATAAAGAGTACCACATTCATATATAACACAAGGACTTTTGAAATGCCTTTAAAGCAGACAAATAATATTATTTTACACCTAATGAGCCAACAGTACAGCTTCCACTTAGAGCACTATAAACCAAGAAGCTTAAAAGCACAGATCCACTCTAGCCAATGAAGAGGCCACCTCAGGGAATTTCCCCTTCTGCTTTTTTCAAAGGGAGAAATACTACTTAATCTTATTGTGGCTGAGAAGTAAATTTTTCAATCAAAAGTAAAATATAGAGAGTTGATTCTGTAACATGTTGAACTATGGCAATGCTTAAGATGCAAATATCTTTTATATGAAATGTATTTTACACATATAAACTGGTTGGAAAATACTTGACTAAATAACCTTTTACTTATTTTAAAATGTGACGATCACAGTAAAATTTAAACTCACAACCTTATAAACATACAGTAGTGTTGCTTTAGCCAGTAGAATACTTATTCATCAGTTAATAGTTATAGGAGCTTACAGATATTAGATTACCTCTAGGGAGATATATTTTTTCTATGACTTCAAGAGAAATGGATGAAGAATTACAAAAGAATTCTAATAAAGATGCTGAATACCAGTGCTTGCACATTTTAAAGCCAATATATTCACTAGTTCTTTTCGTTAACTAAATTTTTAGATGTCAAAGAGATTTGTACTCCTCAAAAATAGGAAGAGGAAATGATGATTAAAAAGTTAGCTTTATAAATACATTTTTTTCTGCACAAGTCAGATTTACTAGACTTGTTTATAATGAAAAGGTAAAAAGATCCAGCCACCTGTTCGTACTGTCTGGGTCGTACTGCAGCTTTCCTCACACAGAAACTGATAAAAATTACTTCAAAGGTAAATATCAAAATTCACAATGACTTCAAGAAAAAAAAGAAAAAAATAATAACTCATTTTGCAATTTGGCTTACAGTTACCACAAAAAAATTGTATATATGCACAGAAACATAAGAAGGCTAAAAATGTCCTTGAGTTACAGGCCAGTGTAAGGTGGCAGCAGCTAGTTCATACCAAAATCCCCAGGAATTACAAAACAATCAAGAGGGTTGAAACTCTGTTTCTTTTTATAAGACTGTGGTATTTTCCCAGTCAATGTGGTATTTTTAAACTCCCATTTCAAGATAGCAGTGTAGAAAGGACTACTTAAACCACAATGTCCTAAAAGTCTACAACTACAGGAGAAAACCAGATGAAAGGGAGTCTTAGATCCTTCTGGAAATTAAAAGGAAATAGGCACCTTTTCCAGTGTATGCCCAGGAATTCATGGTGAGTTCTCAAGTGGCAGTCTAATAAAATGCAAACTTTGGTAACAATTTGAAAATTGCTAAATTGATAGAACACTTTAAAAAAAAAAGGTTTTTTAAAATTATTTTATTACATCTGTATTAGTTTCTAACACTGAAATAAGTTCCTTAAAATATCCAAGCAGAATATTAATGAACATAGGAGACTTTTATTTCAAAATAAACACTTGAAATTGGTGTGTCAACAACTGGAGTGGTATCATAATCACCAGCCATGTCACAGCTCCTTCTTCCCTCTTAAGCCTTCTGAGAAGGAAAAAACCAAGCTATTAAAATTCACTACCACATCAGAACACCATCACCACATCAAGACAAGAACAAGTCATCACACAACTTCAAAACCTTTTCCCTCTAGCAAGTCCTGAAAGAAAATACAGTTCCTATTCTTTAACTACACACAGTCCTAAATCTCAAAATCACATTTATACTTTTGTCTGAGAGTGCTATCTAAGTAAAAATTGCTTCCTATCTCTATCTCCTTCCAGAGTCTGGAATCTCTCCAGCTCAAGCATTTTATTAGTCCCAAGATCTAAATTCCCAATCTCAGTTGTATCCCTTGGGAACGACAGGATTTTGTCAGAAGCACGAGCTTCCATGTTCCAGCCACCTTGAAGTTTTAAAATCTCCATTTCCCATCTGAGGACTGTCATCAGAGATTGCACCAGCAAATTAGGTTTAAGAGAATCAAAAACTTCATCATCGTTTTAAGTTACTCCCTTCTTCAGCACTAACAAGAGCACATTTTAAATCCACGGGTGGGATTGCTTTTCTTCCCTCAGTTTTGAAATACATATTAAAAAGAGGATTTCTTTCACATACTTGTGGGAGCAATGATGCCTGAATGTAAATGAAGGCCTTTTGTTTGTAACTGCTTTTATCCTCCAAATCATAGTTGTTTTCTGCAAAGCAGCAGAACACAATGATTCCTTTTCAAAGAAATCTTTTTGACAAAATGGCTCATACACCTGTCAGAGTAATAGAGGATGTTTTTATGTTAAACAGAAAGAGGAAACCCCCAGCAATACCAGTGTTAATTGCTGTATTGTTTCGAGAAACAAAAACTCCCAGAAAAAATAGCAACTGCCTACATAACACCGTGTATCTAGAAATTGTTGGAAGCTAATTGCAACAAGCCTGAGACAGTTGTTACAGCACTCATATTTCACAGTGCAGAGGCTTCGGGAAAATATAATTCTTTCATCTTTCTGGCTTTTGAATCTTTGGTTTTCTCATCGGTTTACTTCGCATGTAGTGACTATTGCTTTTAGAGTAGCTACTGCAGCACAGACTGTTGTCTGAAGTGTAAGTCACTGCTTCAGGCAGAAACACATTTCTTGGGGAGACCCAATGAGCAACAGCATCCGCCGCAGCACTGTGGCCTGGCGCCGGGTGCGCTGCCGGGCACCAGATGGGGTACCTGCCCTCCCATCCCTTGGTTCAGACCACAGCCCCTCTCACCTGTGGTTTCTACAGCAACTGAGACACATTTCTGTTCAGTTATGATCAAATTGGGCAGGCAGGGGGGCAGGTAGGACATAACACGACAGGTGACGGACAGGTTACGGACACAGGACCAAACCGAAAAACGAAAACAAGCCCTCAAGTTACTATTCTGAGAGACTGCTCAGATTAGCAGAATGGCAGAGCGTTAGCATCTCTTTTAATTGCAAATAATGCTATCACTACAAATTAATAATTATCCCCGTAAAAAGTGAAACACTACTGTAATTTTATAACCTGTTTAATTTAAAATCCTGCATTTTCAACTCAAGAAACTAGGACTCAACTGTGAATTAAAAGCAACTCCTTCAGGTCAAAGACATCTCTAGTTTCATCAAATGTCACAGAAAACACGATTTTGTATATTTTTTTTTTATAACTGGTTCTATAATATAATTTGGTTCTATAAAAACACAGATCTAAACAGTCAAGTGGATTTTTCACAATGACACATGCCTTAATCTTGATAGTGCAGTGTGGGCTCTCTAAGCAGCAGGAAATATGGAACAACAGACACTTCTCACCTTTCAAAGTGTTTTGAAAGCATAAGACAGAAAATTGAATCAGACAATTAGAGATGCATCATGACTATAGCATATGTGGTAAAAGGATCCTTAAGTTTCTACTAACGACAGGTAAGGCAGACTAACTATCAATGCTGCCCCACCAACCTGAACTAGAAAGAGCCACCAGGCATCATGCAACCCTACCTAACACAGTCAAAGACCTCATGGCTGCACTATCCATTCCACATGAATTCCTCCTTCTGAAAATATCTACAGCAAATATCTACAAAATATCTACAAAACTTCACTCCCAGGTGCATTCTCAAATGATACCCCAACTATATCTCCCAAATTCACAACTCAGCTTTGGCCTTAACCACAACAGATTTGTTACACAAAACTTTCTGGATCAAGCCTAAAGAGATGAGGTTGAGTGGGATTTTAGTTTTTTTTAATAACAAACAGCAGATGATAGATGGCTGTGGACGGATTTGCTTGACGCGGTGTTGGTATCTGAATCATTCAACACAGAGACCCCCTTTTGAATCAAAGAGAACTAGTCAGAGTTAACTCCATCCCAAAGCAAATGTTCAGCAATGTTAAAAACAGCTGAACTGAACTTTGTTCTAAAGCATCCGATCCTCTCCACTTGATAATGAACAGAAAACTTACACCAAGTTCTGTACAGCTAGGATTTTACCTTAGGAATTCTTAGCCTATATTTAAAGTGACGTAATGTCTTTAAAGCTGCATTTCAAAACCAGATGCCTTCTAGATTCATATATTTTAGAGAGCGTATCAGATTTTAGTGAGCTTTCCTAAAAAGTAAAACTCAAGTGATTATATCTTCTGTCACTGACCCCTCAACAGGTTGATTTCATTCACATTTGAAAGCGGACAAGGTTTTAAGGATATTGAAGTCTTTATTTTTTTTCTTTTTTTGTTCCCTGGTAGAAATTTACTTCTAGGGAGAAGAGAAAGATATTATTTATCCCTTCAGTAATGGAAAATCAGAAAGAGCTCAGTCCAAATCTGTTCCAAGAGGCAGCAGTCAACATACCAGGGGGTGGGAGGGTGGGGATGAGGGGGCAAGTAATTTGTCCGTTAAGCAGGTGCACAGCTCCAGACAAACTACACTGACTGCTGTGGTGGTTATGTGACAAAATATACAAATGTGGGCTGGTGTGCAAGGATGGATGACAAAAGAAAAGCAAGTTTCATTAGTTCTGCTACTAATGGAACAGTTTGTTTTAGCTTATAAACGTTCTAGAAAAATTTAACGGCTATTAGAAACTTTGAAGATTACATTTGATCATTAAAGTGTGAAATAGAGAAATTTATGTCCGTTTTAATTGAAAAGCTTAATACAACCTTTACAGCAGAGTTACCTCCTGATATATCTGCAAATGTCTGTAGAAATTTTTTTACTGTGCATATTTTACGTACACCAGCAGATTCTAACTATGGTGAGGACAGAGACAAATTAATGTAGATTCAATTAAGATGTTCATAATTAAAATCTGTGCACTTAAGACTGATCTATTTGTCCTTTCTACCTTTTCTAGTTGTATAAAACAAGGAAAAAAGTTGGTGTAATTCTAAAGCGATCACTTTAGCACTTCTCAAGGGAATGTGTCTCCACAGAATGTATACTCAAACTGTAGATTTGATGGTGAGGAGGCCAACACCTCAAATCCCCACCTGCAGCACTCTAAAGAGTTGAATTATTCTATTGCAGCTAGTCAAGTCTGTACTTATGTGAGATAAAACTAACATAATGAAGCTGCAAGGCCTGCAAGGATGAGAAAAACAATATTCCTGCTCTCTGATGCACCTGGTGTTGCGAAAACTGTGTGCGCAAAAAACTGGTTTGACTCCCCGCCTCGTCTCCTGGAGACTGCCAATTACAGGGTCAACACAGGAGGGTCCAGAGATAAAAAGCAGATTTGATACAGAATTTGATCTTTAATACTCTCAAAGATATGGATCTCCAATTAATCACTTAGATTCAAAATAAAGTTCCTTTACAAGCAGAAATTTAAATTAATACTTACGTTCTTACTGTAAGTAGCCTTATTTCCAGAGGTGACAAAAAGCTATTCAAGTCAACATAATTAAGAAGATTTCTATAGAACTCCTCTTATTTGACACCTGTCCCAGAACTCGGGCCATCACTTGTGCCAGAGAATATGTAACAGTTCCATCAAAAAACTGGAGCCTCAACTGCCAGCGGAAAATAGGCGTGAGGTGCATAGAAGGAGTATCTACAGCTTTAGCAGCCACCCATGCACTGCAAAACCTGGACTCCATCCTCTCCACCAGCATCAGAAAAGCTCAATATTCATGCATGAATCATAAAACAATACTGAATTCAAATGTGAAAATTGAAACAGATGTTTGAAAGTGTTAGTCCATAGTGTCACAACTGCGTGTCTGAACACCACCACACTGAGACTCGTGCTACTCACTGGGAGCATAACATGGTGTCAGACGGTTCCCTCACCATTTGCATGGGGGAATTTATATTCCTTTCTTCTCGGATTACAGCTGGAGTCAGGAGAATCTTATCAGGTTCCAATAAGAGTACCTGCCTGAGGATTAATGGCAAAAGTTGATCAGAAAACCAACACCTACTTGCTTTATTTAGGTGAAAAACACTGCAATGAAAAAATGTAGGGTAGCTACATTACTGAAGTTTGTGAGTTTTTTGCTCTGTTTTGAGCACTTTGAATACTCTGATAGAACAGATGTGGTGCTTTCAGGTGCACAGATCTCAAGTTACTAGTTGAGGTCAAAACAAAGGAAAAAACACACTTGAGTACCTGATGGCTTGTCCACACCTTCTGTAAAACAAGTTGAGGGAGGCGATTACTGAATGGGACCTTAGACAGGTGATTAGAAAGATAGATAAATAGCTGTTGACTGGCACATACTCACAACTTCATTTCAACTGGCAATTTGAGACTAGAAAATATAATTTGCATCTTTGCTGTACAGCATGGGAAAATGGCATAGCAGCCAGCATACAACAAGACACGAGGAAACACAAAAGCTTTTCTTCAGCATTTGCTGAAGAAAGATCTTCAATAACTAATAGAAAACATAACACAAGGAGGCTGTGAATATGAGAGAAAGACCCAATCCTATAGAAGTTCATAGAAAATTTCTAGGGAAAATGTAGGCCCACTAGGGAAAATGTAGGCCCACTGGTGAATGAGACAGGTGCCCTAGTGGTGGAGGACGCAGAGAAGGCAGAGTTACTGAATGCCTTCTTTTCTTCGGTCTTCACTGCTAAAGCTGTCCCTCATGAATCCCACACTCTGAAGGCAAAGGGGAAGGTCTGGAGAGTGGAAGATTTTCCCTCAGTTGAGGAGGACCGTGTCAGAGACCACTTGGCCAAGCTGGACATTCACAAGTCCATGGGCCCTGATGGCATGCATCCGCGAGTGCTGAGAGAGCTGGCGGATGTTATTGCTAGACCACTCTCCATCGTCTTTGAACGGTCATGGAGAACAGGAGAGGTGCCTGAGGACTGGAGGAAGGCCGATATCACTCCAATCTTCAAAAAAGGCAAGAAGGAGGACCCAGGGAACTACAGACCGGTTAGTCTAACCTCTGTCCCTGGGAAGGTAATGGAGCGACTCATTCTGGATGTCATCTCCAAACACGTTGAGGAACAGGAAGTTATTGGAAGTGGTCAACATGGATTTACCAAGGGTAAATCGTGCTTGACCAATCTGATAGCTTTCTATGATGTTATAACTGGTTGGCTGGATGAGGGGAAAGTCGTGGATGTCATCTACCTTGACTTTAGCAAGGCTTTTGACACTGTCTCCCATGACATCCTCATTAGGAAGCTGAGGAAGTATGGGCTAGATGAGGTGACAGTGAGGTGGATTGAGAGTTGGCTGCGGGACAGAACTCAGAGGGTTGTGATCAGCGGCACAGAGTCTAGTTGGAGGCCTGTAACCAGTGGTGTCCCCCAGGGGTCAATACTTGGTCCAATTTTGTTCAATATATTCATTAATGACCTGGATGAGGGGACAGAGTGTATCCTCAGCAAGTTTGCTGATGATACCAAACTGGGTGGGGTGGCTGACACCCCAGAGGGCCGTGCTGCCATCCAGCGTGACCTGGACAGACTGGAGAGCTGGGCAGAGAAGAACCTAATGAGGTTCAACAAAACCAAGTGCAAGGTCCTGCACCTGGGGAGGAAGAATGTTTGGCACCAGTACAGGTTAGGGGCGGACCTGCTGGGAAGTAGCTTGGAGGAGAAGGATCTGGGGGTCCTGGTAGACAGTAAATTATCCATGGCCCAGCAATGTGCCCTTGTCGCCAAAAAGGCCAATGGAATCCTGGGCTGCATAGGGAAGAGTGTGGCCAGTAGGTCAAAGGAGGTCATTCTCCCCCTCTACTCTGCACTGGTGAGGCCACAACTGGAATACTGTGTCCAGTTTTGGGCTCCCCAGTTCAAGAGGGACAGGGAACTGCTGGAGCGAGTCCAGCGAAGAGCAACTAAGATGATCAAGGGATTGGAGCATCTCCCTTATGAGGAAAGGCTGAGAGAGCTGGGACTCTTTAGCCTGGAGAAGAGAAGGCTGAGGGGAGACCTTATTATGGTGTACAAGTATCTAAAGGGTGGGTTGAAGGAGGATGGAGCCAGGTTCTTTTCAATGGTTCCAAGTAACAGGACGAGGGGCAATGGGCACAAGTTAGAACACAGGAAGTTCCGTTCAAATACACGGAAACACTTCTTTACGGTGAGGGTGACAGAGCACTGGCACAGGTTGCCCAGGGAGGTTGTGGAGTCCCCTTCCCTGGAGATTTTCAAGACCCGCCTGGATGCAGTCCTGAGTAATGTGCTCTAGGCAATCCTGCTTTAGCAGGGGAGTTGGACTAGATGATCTCTAGAGGTCCCTTCCAACTCTGATGATTCTGTGACTCTGTGATTCTGTGAAAATAAAATCCCTGTAATATTCTACAGAGGATTCAGAATTCTGTAACATTTCTATACAATGCTCAGTTTCGCAAATGCTACTGGTGACCATGTGGCAGTAGGACAATAAGTTGTCTATCATGTTTAAGGACTTGATTGTAGAACCCTACAAGAACTTTTCTTTTAAATGTCAGTTTTATGAAATTAAATTAATAGCAGGACAAACTAGCAGTTCTGTGATTTCCACATTATACAAATAGCATGAAGCAAGGCAAAGCAATGTGGCACCAATCCGTAGGTGTGGAAGCTTGTGCACTAGAAAGAAGGGAGCAGAGAGAGAAGAGGTGAAGGAAGGAAGGGAGTCAAAATGATGGCGTAGAAGAAAAACTGCTGAGGAAAACAAACAATGTGCCTTGGAGAAAGAATTTGAAGGACAAAAAAAAGAAAGAATCTTAAATGTATCATCTTGAGGGATAGGTCTCAGAGGAGGAAACTTATGAGACTGGGGTTGTTCAGCCTGAAGAAGAGAAGGCAGACCTTATAGCAGCTTTCCACTACTTAAAGGGGGTCTACAGAAATGGTGGAGAGGGACTCTATCAGGGGGTGTAGTGATAGGACGAGAGGTAATGGATTTGAACTGAAAAAAAGGTAGATTTAGATTAGGTATTAAGAAGAAATTCTTTACTGTGAGGGTGGTGAGACACTGGAACAGTCTGCTGAGAGAAGTTGTGGATGCCCCATCCCTGGAAGGGTTCAAGGCCAGGTTGGATATGGCTTTAAGCAACCTGGTCTAGGGGGAGGTGTCCCTGCGCATGGCAGGGGGGTGGGAACTAGGTGATCTTTAAGGTCCCTTCCAACTCTAACTGTTTTGTGATTCTGTGATTCTATGAATGAAAGGAAGACAAAAAATTCAAAATAAAAACATTGGAATATGTATGCTTCTACAATGTTAAGTTGAAATACACAATGGGTACACAAAACACACATCTACGTTGATATGTAAGAGATGTTTTTCTCCAAATAAAATGCATACTACTGTGGTGTGTAAGCAGTAAATATGCCTGAATTTCAGATGGCCACATTATAGACCAAGATCGGTTTTGAGGCTGAGTTATTTAGGTGTCCAGTAAGGGTCATCAGAGTGCTGGTGAAAAGATCATGCCACACCAAGGTGTTATGCATTTTTATAAGCTATGCAGATGCTGATTGGTAACATTTTAGAACGGCAGGGGGCGCTTTCAGCAAAATTGTTTCTTACAGCCATCTCTTAACATGTGAATTTCACCATCTGGAATCACAGTGAAAGGAGTTGAAAGGAAAGATGTGGTATACCTCCAAAATAACTCACCAGTAAGAGTGTCATTATTACAAGACAGGATCTCTTTGAACCTTGTCATTCTTATCAGCTAGGCTCTTTCTCTGTTTATTCTACATGGTTTCTTCACATTATTCTTGGTATTTTCACACATAGGAAATACACATGTTTATACTTTGTGAATACTGAAGGACCCAGTGATCTTTGTCCATACAGATAAATTCACATTATAAATGAACGACATGAAGCTCCTGAGGTATTACAGATAAAATACACTGAACTTACCTCTGGAACCAATTATTTCCCCTTCTAAATTCTGGATCAGAATAAGATAATCAGAATTCATACACTTGAAAAGAAATAAAGTCTCCTAAAGCATCCTGAAAACTTAAAAAATTCACCTCAAACCAATTCTGTTATTGTATTTTTACATTTTTATTCCATATTTACTTCTGTTCTACTTTTGCTCAGATTTTTTTTTTTCACTGCCCTTGGTATAAGAAATAATCCTGAAAGAACTCCTCTCTTATTCCTGCTAAATTAAGATGTTAAACGAACAAATGCTCAGGATAAAAATCTGTATGACATGACAGCCACTTCTTGCCTTCCTGTCTGAAGGCACGGTGACCAGGACTGCAAAGAAAAACTTTCTTCAGTGACACAGAATCTCCATTTCTTTATCATTTTAAACATCACTGTTCCTGGATTATCCGTCCTCCACAATCTTTTCTACATCATGATATTTCTTCCTACCTTAGTCATTCGGGGATTCTCTTGCTCATATTTCAAAACTTAAAATTTTTATACAGAGTTAATTTATTCATCCACTAGAAAAAAGAATGAAACAGTAATGTCATGGCTCAAGATTATTATGAGAACTGGGAAATAATTGGTATTGTTTTGATGGAAAATTAAATTTATGAAATTTAACTTGCAGTCAAATTTGCTATGAAACAAATTACTATCTTATAATTACAATAAGACTAGTGTCATTGCAAATTAAAATCAGAAACTTTTTCTCTTATAACATTTTCAGAATATCTTGATCTTGTACCAAGAATAGCCTCTCTCTTTGTGCTTTATGACTCAAGAAATAAAATTTATTTCAGAAGTTAATTCGGATAAATTGGGATAATTTTCTGTCAGAAACCTGTTGAATAATTCATTTTATTGTAAATTATTATGGATATTTTGTGTGCGGTTTTGTGGTGTATTTTTTTGTGAATTTTGGGATTGCTTTTCCACTCTTCACAATTTACATCCGTTCATAACTTTTGTTTCGAAGTCAGCTAGAAAAGATTCAACATAGCAAAGCATTGACCCACAATTTGTGAAATCTAGACAAGTGCTTTTGCAGACTTTTGATTCTGAGAATAGAAATATTTATCTTCATTGAATGATGTCTGTGCTGGTTTTAATAACATTTGATGCCCTAGAAGAAATCTGGAAACACCTGTTAAGGTCAGACCTTGTGCTAGGTAACATTCAAACAACTACTGAAAGAGCCCTTTCCTCAAAGAACCTGAAATCTAGGAAAATCTGGTTCTAAATGGTTAGACTTAACTCCTCTTTCAGTAGCGTCAAATTGATGCTTGAACAATTTATGCCTCCAAGGTTTCTGTGAGGGCATCGTGTAGAAAGCCAAACGCAGGATTAAATACGTAACATGGAGAGATTTCACAGAAGTCAGAGATCTAAGCCAACGAGAAGGTCGAGGTCTTTCATGTCAGTAAAAGATAACATCTAGACAGCAATATAGATCATATGTGGGTCAAACCACCCTCTCAAGATACCTGTCATTTCAGTCTTGAAAGGAGTGGCCTGATTTAATTCATGATCTTGACTTAGGAATCTTAATTAAAATGTCTAAAAAGTTCATCAGAGTTCAATACTGCATATCCTCTGCTCAGCCAAGGCACTAGAACAACCTTCTTGCCCTCTCTAAGCCACTGAGACTCACAAACTTGGCAACTTGATCTGTGAGGGGCATCCAATAGGCATATCCTGAGGAATAACTCCAGGATTTCCTCAATACTTTTTGGATGAAAAAGCAACAGCAAACATGTGTGTGGAGTGGGTATTAACCTAGAAGCAAATGTGTCAATAAAAAATTTAAGCAAGTGTCCTAACAATCAGATCAGAGTCAGGAATCCAGCTGTTGCTGCTGCTTTCATTTCCAGGACCCGGCTCGTTTTGCACAGTGGTCAAGTGCTGGTAAATATGGGTCTATAACTTACCCAAATGCTCTGGCAACCTGGTTATAGTACTGCGGCTGACCTTTTGTTACCAGCCAAGCACCTACAACTCCATATAACCACGCAAAAGTTTCTATTTGAATCTGGGAGACCAGATGATCATGTGCAGAACTTTTTTTCTTCCAAACCCAGAAAGTACAAATCACAGGAAAGCAAGTTAGATTGTTTTAAATATGAGTACGTAGATGGTACTTTATAGGTATGTGCCTCTAAGTTCAGGATCAAGAAATTATTTATAAATCTCTCATTAGCTAAACCAATACCAATACTCGGAAGACAACAAAATAATGCATTCTTCCACATGAAGTTACGTCTTTGAATGCTGATTTTCCGCGTTATTCTTTTCTTTCTGACAAAAGGCTGTGTTTGAGTCATTAAGAAGAATTATTTTCCCTTTCAAATCAATGAAGGTTGCAATTCTGATTTTGGTGTTTTGGGAATTGTGACAGTTTCTGAATTACAGGTTCCTGTACGCTTGTCTGACTCAGATTTATAAGCAAGGTCAGACACAGCAATGCGAGAATGGCATTGTAATTAGAAAGGTGCTTGTTCTGCCAGCTAGGTGTAAAATGCCCCAGCAGTGCACAGTGAAGCCTTTATTTTATGCCTAAATTAATTGCAATAACTATTAAACTACAGCTCGTGGGGCAGCCAGACAGGCGTAAACAGGAATTCCAGACTGCCAGAGCTGGAAAAACAGTATTTCCACAACAGAACTTCAGCTATTCAAAGAGACAAAGAGGAAAGGGAAAATGCCAGCTTGAGCACCTGACTTGAAAGTGAGCAAACGAACAGCTGATACTCCAGATGAAGGCAAAAGAGGAACACAGAAAAAGCTTTCAAGAGCTGCTATATGGTATAGTACAAGACCAAACTTTTAAGGTTTCGTGTTTCTGCAAATTGCACTCGGAAAAAAAATGCTAAGTAGAACTGTTAGGTTCTATGGCTTGGTTGTCCCTTCAACCACTTCCTTCTGCTTTTCCACGTGGACATGAACACCAGTTATAAGAAAGCAATATACAGCAAGGGGTAGCTCCACGATACAGGGCCTCCAGCAGCCATAACGGGAATTCTGAGCGCCTTCCCCTTGCATACAGTGATGCCTCTTTCGCTTTAATGACACAACCGTTTGCGAGGCCGTCCTTTGAACTGACTCCCTGAACACGTATGAGTGAAAATAAATCCTGAGAAAAAAAAAGGTTATTATACTCAAAATCCAATGCAGAACTGATGTCCTCCAGTGAACATCTTTCTTTGTCAGAAGAGACGACTTGCTTTGGTTCCTCCCGCTCTGAAGAAAAGCATTTTCCCTGCTGCTTTTGAGGGCAAATGATGGGAGAGGAAGAGATTTGTGTGAACTGACAAAAGATCTGACCAGGAAAGCACCAAAGAAGGGTGTGAGGGGAAGAAACCCTAAAATACCACAACGGAATTGTGAGTGAACTTTTCAAATGCCCTATTTCGTTACCTGCAGAGAGCGTACACAGTTACTGCCCCATAGTTGCAGGGACTGGTTTTGGTATTAGATAACAGGTTTGCTACTCATGCAGAGTTGGCAGAGGAGCAGTGAGGGAAGAATGATGCTCCCCTGCTCAGCAGTAGGCTTAGAAAAAATCTAAGACATCTTGACCACTGTAAAAACAGCTAAGTTTAAATATGACTTATATTGGGAGATATAGGAATGTATGGCTCTTTCTTTCCTTACTTATGCTAAAGTTAAAAAGCGTACTAAAATAACCCTTTACAACATTCTGCAAAGACTGATCTAATTGTAGGAATGCTCATTTGCCATGTGTAACTGAAACTGTGCTGTTCTCGCCTTTTTTAAAAATGAATGTGACCTGAGTAAGATGGGGACTGTACCCTAAAAGTCAACTTTAAAAGCAGTTAACTGAAAAGACATTTCAGAGTTCATACCTGTTGGAGTGATCTAGAATTCAAAACTATACAAGCAAAAATACATGAAACAGGTAGCGCTACAGAATCAGGAGCAAACCTGGTAACAGGCTGCGGTCCCTCAGGGGTGTCCCTGCCCTGGCATGGGCTGCCCATGGCTGCAGCCCCTCAGAGACATACCTTCCCCAGCAGAGAGCGTCTTTTTTCGGTCTATGAAAATAGTAGCAGTTTCCTCTCATAAAGGCCATAAAATGTAATTCTACTACAGTCTCAAAACTATTTTAAAATCATATGGTCCTACAGAGTTTCAAAATTCAGTGGTTTTACTACAGTCATTGACTGAGTCAGCATTCAGAAAGAAATGAAAAGAAACAGTTATAGAAATAATGAATAATGATAAAAAAAGACCTCCTCACCTTCAGAAAAAAAAAAAATATCAAATTTTCAGAGTCCTAAATTTTTATTTACTTCTATACAATAACACACACAATGGACCTACTTCTTTTTGTGTTTTAATAACTTTCTCATGCCAGCAAAGCTGACAGGTGGGGAGTTGTAAACTACTGAATTTGTGCATAGACTGCAGTCACTGATGTATTCAGAGCTTAAATGGAGGTCTGAAAGACAGGGCAGAAAACCTGCAGTTCACCTATGTCCTGTGAAGGTGTGTTCATGCAGAAGAGGTTGGTTCCTAGTTAAATATAAGCTGATGAGAACACCTTCTGTGTTGGACACTTTCCCTTTCCCTTTTCTTCTTTTAAAGTCTGCAGATTCATTCATACAGGCTCTGCTAGTAGAGTAAATTAATTTGGAAAGGCATTTTTCTCGGCTACTCTGAACATCTACAAGGTATAAATAATAAATTGAGAATAACCTTTCCTGGAATAAAACTTTCATCAATCAAAGCAAGGATGAAACACGTCCGTTCATTTATGAACAGAGAACATTTAATCTATTTTTGCTTCTATGCACCTGTTCACTTTTCCATCTGTCATAGAACAGGGAGGAATGCGGTCTAGATCAGGAATTAAGAATACAGATCTCATGCTGTTGAATAGCCTCAATGGGCTTGTCCACCTCCAAAAAATTGTGTTAATTAAACACACTAATGCTTAATTTTTCTGACACAAGATTATGCTTGTCCGTGCCAGCTATCCATATATCAAGACCATCAATCACTAATTGGAGTGTTCAGAATCATACTTAAACATGCCGACAAGCCTAGCTGAAATCACACAAACAGCAAAAACACCAACAGCCTCTAGAATTCCTCCTAGGACCACATTTTCAAGCTGTAATCCCTATCTTCAGAGAACAATTGTGGCCTTTAAAAATACCAGGCCTTGAAAATAAGTAAGAAGACGATCTCTTCAAAAAACTTACGAAAAAAAAAAAAGAAAAAGAGAAAAAAATAGAGCCAAGGGCAGGTGAGAGTGTTGAAGAAGAGACAACAAGGTACAAGAGGATCAGAGGTCTTGGACCTGCCTGAGAAAGAAGACTTATGAATTCAAATTGCTGATAATTCATAAGTTTAGCTTGTTAAGCCTTTCTATCTTGTATTATTCCAGACGAATGACCAGAAGTCATTCCATAAGCTTGAAATACAGATGTTTCCAAAATACCTGCACTTTTTTCAAAACACCCGATTTGCATTTTGACCGTAGGGAAAAAGCATTATCTTTAGGAAAAATGAATTTTAAAAAGAAAACTAATCAAAATAAACATGTTGATCCTGAATGGATGCTGTGATTCATATGCTTCCATTCTCCCCTCTAAGCTCAATTAGATGTATCAAGATGCATTACTCAGTAACAAGAAGCAATGTAGTGAAATACATCATAGGGAGATGAAGACAATTTTCATCACTTTAGTTGTTCCACTAAAAATTCTGTCAATTTCCATGGACAGAAAACAATAGGCACGAAATCATTCATTTAGTCAAAGCTTCACATTTCCATTACAATCAGTTTTGACAGAAGATGACTGACAAACCCAAATTAAAAAGTAGAAGACCAAAATCATACTTATTTGTGCATTGAAATATCACAAAACAACCACTTGGCGTCTCCTCCTGGAATATAAAACACCGCTAACAGTAGAAAGCCAAATTCTTTCAACAGCTATGAAGTAGTTGCTACCAAAAATGAGGGTTTAGAAATTGTGATTTTTCACAATTTTAAAAGTTCCTTTTTAAAGGTAAGAATATGTATCTGTCTTCTCTATTAAAATAAGCTCACAAGTGAGGTTCTTGGAAAAAAACATCTTTTCCATTCTGGCCACAAAGCACTAAGCTGCCACTTTCCTTCTCTCCCAAAGAAGACAATATAATAGGGAGTAAAAGCAAATGAACAGCAAATGATGAAGGGAGGTGATTTGGCCCCTCTACTCTGCTCTCGTGAGACCCCACCTGGAGTACTGCATCCAGCTCTGGAGCCCCCAACATAAGAAGGACATGGACCTATTGGAACGGGTCCAGACAAGGGCCGTAAAGATGATCCGAGGGCTGGAGCACCTCTCCTATGAGGAGAGGCTGAGAGAGTTGGGGCTATTCAGCCTGGAGAAGAGAAGGCTCCAGGGAGACCTTATTGTGGCCTTCCAGTACCTGAAGGGGGCCTACAGGAGAGCTGGGGAAGGACTTTTTACTAGGGCATGTAGTGATAGGATGAGGGGGAGTGGCTTTAAACCGGAAGAGGGTAGATATAGATTAAATATTAGGAAGAAATTTTTCACTTTGAGGGTGGTGAGGCACTGGAACAGATTGCCCAGAGAAGTTGTTGAGACCCCATGCCTGGGGCTGTTTAAGGCCAGGCTGGATGGGACTTTGAGCAACCTGGTCTAGTGGGAGGTGTCCCTGCCCATGGCAGGGGGGTTGGAACTCAATGATTTTCAAGGTCCCTTCCAACCCAAACCATTCTATGATTCTATGAAGAAGAGAAGAGATTTTAAAGCAGCAAAAGAAAAAAGCAAGATGTCATAGCCCCTTAGAACTTTGCCTTTATCACTTAACCTGAGGTCAAGTTTTACAAAATATATTTCAGGTTGCTTTAATTAGCAGCTGCAGTAACAAGTTTCACCTTTCTGTGAATCAAAGCACACCATTTTATTTACATTCATTTATTTGAAGACCATTTCTCACTGTAACATTCACAGACGGAGCATTGCATCCTCCCATACTGTAAACTCAACAAAATCCTTGTTATGTGTTTGAAAACAAGCAAATAACAACAAAAAACTGCCTTCTACTCCAATCAAGAACTCTTTTGGAAGTGACGGTTCATTACTACTCAGGTCAAACTATCCAAGTGACCAAACTGCTTTGAACCTTGCATTTTACTCTTTGAAGAAGTCACGAAATATGTAAACAAAATTTTAAAATATTATTGACAGTGAACATACAAAAGTTATTCATTCTACTGCTAGGGAGACAGTAATCAAGAAAGCTGTGCTACTGAATGAAAATAACCTTTCAGAGTTTGAACAAGCAAACAAATGCAACCGTACATGCTTGCTTGGACTTGAATCTGCGGTCAACGAGTGTCCTAAAAATCCATGAACCTCACAGAGAACAGTCATTCATTGTGGTTTCCCCAGTCGAAATGCATGCAGTTTGGGGTGTTAAATACATTAGCAACTTACTAAATTTAGCCTTAAACGTAACCAGCTCTTTCTCAATATAGGATTTGTTACTGTTTTATGGCTGAAAACACATTTGTTTGCATTTATAATGCCTCATAAAAAGTCAAGAAGAACTTTTAAAGGAACAGAGTAGCAACAGAATAAAATCTGAATGGAAGACACAGCTTTACTCTTTTGCCATTTTGAAGAGAGTCAGAACCCCAGGGGAGGGGGCAAAAGGCATGAAATGCGCAGCCAACATGATATAAATCAACCTTATGAAAGGGAGATGGTCCTCTTAAGATGTTCTTTAATGATAAGATGACCATCAGCATACCCTGTCTAACACTCAGTAAACATTTGAAGGCATATCTTCTATGAAGGCATTTTATTCTGCCATGTCTAGTCAGACAACTGAATGATTAAGTGTGTACTTGTCCCTGAACACCTTAAATGATCATAAAACAGCTCCTCTATGTATTATCATCCAGCATCCCCGAGGCAAGAAAAATGAGGAGAAGAACAAATATTCATTGCTTATTCTATATATTGAAAAATGGGTCGCCACATTAAGAAAGTACTCTTTTTTGTTTCCAGTTGAGACATGGGTTTTTGAGACAAACTATGAAAGATTTAATTTCTCCTGCTTTTCATCAATAACATCAAATAAATTTTTATTTGTAATGATTTCTGAAGCTTAGGCCTAGATTTAGATTTTTTAAAAATCAGGTCATTTCATAACAAAAATGCAACCCCTCTCCCTCCCCTCAAAAGCTCTAAGGAATATAAATTTAGATTTCCGATTAAGGGTATGAAGCTTAATGAAGAACTCTAGGGACAGGCTGCTTTCTAACAGCTACCCTGGGGAAAGTGACAGAACACTGAAGAGGGACCGACCTCTGTGTGTATGAAGCAAGCAGATTTTTAAGCTTCCCCTTTTCTTCTTGATAAAGCTCAAGCATTCTTGCATGAACTACCAAGCAGAAATATCCACTCTTTTCTGCTTATCCTGACCTCATTAGCATCCTGTCGATTGTTTAAGAGAAGATTCTTTTTCATTGCAAATTCTCTTTCAAACAGTGCTCCCTCCCACCCCTGCTTCCCCCCAAGGGCCTTTAATTGTGCAGACTACAGACATTTGACAAGTATGACAACTACTTTGAATTAATGCCGCAAGATTATTTATGTGCTGCCTTAATTTTAAAGAGCAAACCTGATTAAAATCAAAACCTTGAGTTCCAGGATTCTATAAACGGGCTGCAGAATCAGCAGCACAAGATGGGCATTTCCAGCAAAGGGCCACTTTACTAAGGCATTTCAAAGAAAAATGGCAATAAATCATTGCGGGTATCAATTACAAATATGCACACACACACTCTCCAGTCAGAAAGTAAGATCTTCTCAAAGTCTGGAGCCCTGAAATGCACCTGTTCAATATAGCAAAGAGAAAGGAAATAATTTTAGTTAAAAGAAACCTTCTCTCTGCTCTGCACCTGTGCTTAATTTACACTGCACTGATTATGAAGTTAAGACAATTAAATTTCAAATGGATATCACAGCCTTTTGCTTTTTTTGAGTGCAATTATATGCTTATTAGAACACAATTGAGAAAAAGAAAAATTCTTGAAGTCATTGAAGAGAGGTTGCTGTATTACGGCAATGAGTGTGAAAAAACTGAAGGTGAGGAGTTGGGGAAAGAAGGTTTCCTTCAGTGCCAATGACTGAAGTCTTGTTTTATTTCCATAATGCTGTTCTTGAAGTGTACAAGCACTTGACCTGAAATCTGTAAACATGAAATCCCTCATCTTCCTTACTAAATTTGAACACAAAAAAGTAGTTGTTCATTTTTTCTTAAGTAGTCAGCTCTGAACATCTGAAGAAGAAATGGTGTAGTGGTGAGTATTATAGAGCACTTTTAGGGTTCCAAAACGTTTTGCAAAGCACATGCAAATTATTACACTACCACAGATATGCAGCCACATCTTGGAGGAAACAAAGCAATTAGTTAATAGCACGCTACACCTCTAGTACATTTGCTTAAGTCATGAAAAATTGTTGAATTAAAATAATAAAATGGGAAACTATGAAGCGATGGAATATAATTTCAGCTGAAAACTGCTCAGGATACTCATTAACCTTGCTAGTCCTGTAGGCAGTGAATCAGCACTTGAGCAGCAGCACCGTTAGGATGCGTGATAAGAAGCTGGTTTCCCCAGGCATGAAGGAGCAGAGCAGCCCAGCATTAATGGATGGGGAGCCCCAGTCACCCAGTTAGGGACATGTGTCCCTGCTCTGGCCCCCCTAGGGCATCCCAGGATGGCGTCAGCCCAATGGGCTGGAGGAGACACCCACCTCTGTGAGTCAGCAGGGACCCCGCCCTGAGATCACCTAAAGACTGAAGGGTCACTGCTGGGCCATATGGGCTCTTTATGGGGAAAGAGCACTTGGGGATGGCACAAAACTTATTATGGGATCTTTAAGGGCAAAACTAAAGAGAAGAAGGCACCTAGGGGTGCAAGAAGCCAGGCAGCTCCTGGGTGGACTACACATCTGAGGGAAATTGCTGGAGAGATTCAGGAATGTGTGTGTGTACATATGCACATGCTTGTGTGTTGATGTGTGTAAGGGTGTTTGTACCAGCAGCTGGTGTGCGGCTGCAGGGCTCAGGGGATCATGTGCCCCGGCGCAAGCAACTCTGGATTCCTGGGATCCAGGGTAAGCTACTGGGCAGATTTGGCATCTAAGCCAGATACTGGAGCGATCAGTATTGTATACACAAAAATATATGTATATATTTCCCACTAATGAACTTTTATCCTGGTCAGCCAGAGGGGGGAACAGAATGAGGCCACTGGTGCTATTTGCATTTGTGTGGGTGCTGAGTGTGTCTGTCTGTGAGTGGCTATGGGTATATATATGTTGCGTGTTTGTGTATGTGTGTGTGTCTACTGGGAGTACATGCTCTGCCTCGCTACTGGCTGGAGCTGGGGCACCTTGGCTGGAATACAGCAATCCCCACAAGGCCAAAACCCAAACGAACACTGAAGGATATTCAGCACATGCCCTAAGCTTTACTTAGAGAAATATCCAAATGATTTTTAGCCAGATAGAAAGTAAACTTTATTCTTTAGTGTGTGGGTAACACAATCACCTTCCTTTTTTTTATTCTTAATGTTGTTTCTAATCTGTGGTCCTATTCTCATACACTCCACTTACTGACCTAAGAAGTGAGAAAATTAAAACATGGTGAAATCTAGAACACAAATGTCCTAAAAATGGAAGTGAAATGTCCCCCCAAAGCAGTCTGTAGCAGGACAGAACTTCGTAAATTTTATTTTTGTAAATGCACACACACACACACAAAAATATGTGTACACATACACACACTCAAATATAAGTATGTGTATGTATACATACACATATATGTATCTATATATAAAAGAAAGGTAAGTAAGAAAGAAGAGGCAATGCCATTAGACTGGTAGCTGACTGCATGTCCTCAGCAAGGACAGGGAAGTTTCGGATCAAGGGCAGGTTGTTATAGGAAAGCAAGTCCACCACCGAGAGCAAAACAAAGAAAATTAACATAAACTATATTCTATTTTCAGTTGCTTAGTACAGTTTTACTTTTCGGTCTGAAAAGGGCTCCACTGTGTCAGGCCAGATCACCTCCCAGCATGATGTGACCTTCCTGGAGGCTGGTCACTCAAGTGAAGTCAGAAAGTTTCTAGGGCACTTCATTTTAACTATAGTAGTTTGAGGCTATTTTAGACCCACATTAGCAACTTTCTCTGGTTTGGGTTGCATAAGCATTTCCCATCATGTTCTCTTGAGTTCACTATAAGTCAAAGTTGCATATATATATATGTAATGTTCTCTTGAGTTCACTATAAGTCAAAGTAGCATACATATATATGTAAGGACAATCAAATACTCTCATCTGTGAATCACAGCAAATCAGTAAAATAGAGAAAAGCTAATGTAAAGGACTAGTATGTGAGCTCCCAGGTATTATTTCAATGAAATAAAGTCCTTGTTTTCTTTCTTCCCCCAGCTACACATAGTTTGTTCACCTTAATTTATCTATTCAAATTTTCAACTACATGGAAATCATTAAAGCAGCACCTCGCACTCAGCAAAGTTTGAACCGGTTACTGAAGTTAACATCGAGTCTTGCTTGGGTTTCCACTAAACTAGGGACATAAGAGAGATCCTCATTGCCTTTCAGTCACAACCAACTGTCGTCACTGGAAATCATGGCCCACTACATCTCATGAAACATGTAGCAGAGACAATGCGCACATGGCCAGGTACGCGCCTACAGTTGCATGCCTGCTCATCCATGCTCTGAGCCAGCCCAGTTCTAGCTCTTCAACTGCATCATCACTTCTGGCTGCCCAAAAATCACAGCACCCTAAACATGGCACCACCATGGCCACCTCAGACTGCTGGCAGGAGGGGACCATACCTGTCCCAGTGAGTGCACATGCCTCGGAAATGTCACCTCATGGCCTGGAAAAAGGCTGAGTATAAAGCTGGCATAAATGCACAAAACAGGTACAAACTCTACAATGTAAGCCAAAGATAATTAAACTAACATGTGGCTGTATATTTAAACCAAATCCAACATCGATTGCACGCATTCAGTTTTCAAAAGTGTCCTTTGCCTGAGACAAAGGGAGGGCAAGTGATTTCACTGGAAAGTGGCAAGGGCAGCACAGACAATTTAGAAATCTGTGACCCTTCTCAAGTCAGCGGGTGCCTTACCACTGAATTCAGCGAGGCCGGAGTTTTACATCTTGCGCACTGACCACTGTTGGGAATGAAAAGGAGAACTGGAGAAAGCTTCATGCTTTACCAAAGGAAGAATATCTTCCCCTTTACAGACTGGGGAGTCAGAAAAGAGGGGAAGGATTCTTCTTGGAAACTTCATTGTCAATGGGATATTAATATAAACAAATCATTTCCATCCTTGCCACATATGCATTTTCTCAGCATGGCTAATGTCTGTAATTTGCAGAAGGGACAGGGACTTCTCAAAAACTGAGCACATCCATGTATTTTCCCGTCTCTTCTTGGAAATCTAACCAGGAAGACAAACACTGAGATTTGAAACAAACAGTAATCATAGACCCAATACCTTGGAAAAAATAACCCCATATCTTCCATTAGTTTTTAAGGCAGCCTTGTTTTCCTCAACCAGAAGGGAATCAAATAAACTGATCACTATTTAAAAACAAAGGAGTTATTCTAAACTAGAGCACAGGAAAGAAATGAGGCATGTCATTTCCATTAAGGTATGCTCTGCATACACAAGCAAGGAGAGAACTTACTACATTATAACAGACCTGCTCTCAAATGCTTTTACTTGTATACGCTATAGACACTTACCTACATTTGTGTTTACTTTCTCTCTTGCCCCTACATGAAATGCTCCAATTTACTTTAACCCTGTCTTTAACATAAGAAAAAGTATGAACAATAAGGATCTCCAGTCCCCTATAAAAGTCACTTAATAGTCATATAAAAGATAATAATGACCTAATAGGTAAAAATCCTACCTGCAGCACAAGAGTCTTTTTCTCAAATGCAACTTGAACTTATCTAAAAGGTCTATTGCAACTTCATTTTAAAATCTCTTCATCTCCCTACTGCTCTTCCTTCCCACAATTCCTATAAATATACTACAACATATTCTTTATGGATAACTACTGAAATTGTACAGAACATAAGCAATGTCAGCAATTGTTTACCTGTACAAAACAAGAAATTTTGCTTTCAGTTGGAGTCTCCAATTAAAGTTAGTGCTTAAGTAGGACAACTTGGTATGTCTGATCCTCCACTTTCCAGTGCTAAAGTGTTTCCTTAAAACGCCCATGAAAAGTTTCTGACCTTTAAAGTGAAATTTGCTAACTAATTTCTTTAAGAGTGACAGAAAACCAGAATCAGATTTCTTTAAAAAAAAAACAACCATAAACCTGTCTTCCTGAATATTCAACAAGTTTATTTTTCTTCCAGTGTTTGCTAAAAGTAAAACTGAATATTTTTTTCGTAAACTGCCACTACTGTTCTAAGATAAGGTCTGGCTAAAATAACATGAGAAAAAATTTTGATGAGATGTCCTTAAAAGATATCAGGAACTGAGTTCTCGAGTCACAGCCGCTGTAATTGCCAATACAGTTGGACAATCCTACTTCTAAAACTCAATTTCTCCATCAGTAAACAAAGGATAATTGATTTCATAAAGCACCTGGAGAACTATGGTGAAAGGTAGTAATTACTATTACTATTAAAGCAACATTAAACAACAGATTTGCCACCAACTCCTCTTCTCATTCATGGAACAAGTTAAATCCCCTCTTTCAGAGAAAACCTCCTGCGCAGAACCCTCAGATCTTCACAGTAATGGTGCAAGAAACAGTCCAACAGACTTGGGCATTGCCACGGTTCATCACAATTAGTCTTCATCGTGAAGACAAGCAAGTAAACATTGATGATGATTCTCCATGATTTTCTTCCCCCCCACCCCTTCTCACCCCCAAGAACCAGGTAATATTACAGTCTCTGCAGGATAACGTTAGACAAGCTTCCCCCCTTCCCCACCGCGCAGCCATTGCTCACACAAAAATTCTCACTTCTGGGTACTGAAGGCTGAGAGATCTGGGACTCTTTAGCCTGGAGAAGAGAAGGCTGAGGGGAGACCTTATTATGGCGTACAAGTATCTAAAGGGTGGGCTGAAGGAGGATGGAGCCAGGCTCTTTTCAATGGTTCCCAGTGACAGGACGAGGGGTAATGGACACAAGTTAGAACACAGGAAGTTCTGTTCAAATACATGGAAACACTTCTTTACGGTGAGGGTGACGGAGCACTGGCACAGGCTGCCCAGGGAGGTTGTGGAGTCCCCTTCTCTGGAGATTTTCAAGACCCGCCTGGATGCAGTCCTGAGTAATGTGCTCTGGGCAATCCTGCTTTGGCAGGGGAGTTGGACTAGATGATCTCTAGAGGTCCCTTCCAACTCTGAAAACTCTGTGACTCCATACTCTACGCAGGCTGCGCATTCCTTTGGAAGCTTTATTCCAGCTGGAGTGCGAGGCTTTCCCTTTCACCCGACTTTAACATTTCTGTGCTAATGTAATAGTTCCTCCGCCACTTTTCCAAACATTAGTAAACAAAATAGTATTTTATGAGACAACCTCTACATTTTGGAAACTAGAGCAGACAGAATTATAATGAAATACAAAGCAGGCCCCGGTCAACCTGTCTTTCTTCAGTGTTTTGTAAATAGCAGAAATATCTCTGTTAAGGATTTCCTGAAGCTGGACCTAATGGAAAAGAAGTTGAAAAAAAATTGATGGTTCCTGGTCAAGCCCTGATCTAATTCAAGCATGAATTTTTGTCTCTTAGCAGACTTCTTGTATATTGTTTGCTAGATTTTTGACTAATAACAGACACCAGATTCCTATGAGGAAAAAAAAATAATATCAAAGTCCCAAACCAGATGTAAGAGTATTGTATATTCATGCCTTTCCTCAGATTACCTTTTGGATTATTTCTGTATCACAAAGCTACCTTTCTACTTATTATTGACTCTGTTTTGTTTTGTTTTGTTTGTTTTTTTTTCCTCTGCTTTGACAGCTACTCCTTTTCTCCATTTTCTGTATTCACATTGCTTAAATGGAGCAACTTCCTTTTCTCAAGAAAACCACTGAAAAAGAAAGTAAGCTGCCCAAAAGTTCAAACCAACCCTGCCTTTTCAAGTTGTCCTTAACTATTCATCACTTGGCTCCCAATGTGGCACGAACTGCCTGTTCTTTTTCCCCAGTTTAGGATTATGCACTCTGTCTCCCAGTGAGGAAGATGGCTCATTTCAGCTCAAAACCATATGTTTCTGGCTTTACATGTCCCTCCCTCTGGAGATGGATTACTATCTGGGCTTTCAGTCATAAATCCTGGAACGATTTGGTGAATATCTCGGAAGCATTTCCTTATTTAGAGATATTCAGGAGCAGCTGGCAGGAAAAGATCTTACAAAACAAATCTGTCAGGTAAGGTTTGTATGTTCCTCCTCAGATTTTTAAACCAAGACATCCAGTATAAACAGGATAAACATGAGGAGTTGCTGAACATACCTCTTTGCTGCTTGTTTAAAGTGTGACAATAAGCAGATAGACATAGAGTGGAATGGAATGGAATGGAATGGAATGGAATGGAATGGAATGGAATGGAATGGAATGGAATAGAATGGAATAGTTCAGTTAGAAGGGACCTACAATGATCATCTAGTCCAAATAATTATAAATACTGTGTAGCCCAAGCAGTCCTTCCTCCAAAAGGAACAGTGCAACCGTATTTCCTTTCCTAAAAAAAAAGAAAAGAAAGCATGGTCCAAGGCACAGGGTGTTGGCAATAAAGAAATGTCCCTCCTTGTTTCCACCATTAATTGACTCCCAGTAAACCCTGAGCTGAGTTATTCACTCTTTTCCTGCTGCTGTCCTTTAGCTTGCTTATGTAGATTTTAATGTGTAGACTGTCTCTGCATTCAGCACTGTCTATCCCATTTCAGATGAAAGTGTAGAGTGTAGTATTAAATACTATCACAAGCCCCAAACCTGGCACACCTGCGTTCCTGTCTTTTACTCTGTTTTCTCCTAGTGATGTGTCAGTGACATCCTGTGGACTTTTCTCTTCTGAGAAACGGTCATTATCTAGGGACTTGCTATTCTCAGTGCTGTGGTCAATATCACTTGTACAATGCTATTTTTAGAAGTGATTTCTGTCTGCGTGCTTGAAAACACAAGGGTTATCTTGGACAGGTCATTTAACCATTCTGCACCTCAGCATCCATACACAGGAGAAAGTGCTGTAATCTCAAAATTAATGACAACCGTGCCTCAGTCCTCATTTGCTGAACCTATCCTTAAATCACAGGGTCTATTTCCCCAAGGCATAGCCTAAAGACCCTGTGAGTACGTGCTGGCCACAACACTTACAAATTACAAAACCAGATACAACTAACATAACCCCCACTGTGGGGAAAAAAAAATAAATCATCAAACAAACCACTGAAGCATAGATAATGCAGGTTTTGCTGCTCCTCTCATTTGTAACTGCACCCGCAGTCAGAACACTGTTGTGTACAGAGCATCATGTTTCCTCTCTGCTCCTAGGGCAAGAGTCAGATTTTTCTCAGTGTGATGTCAGGTTTCCAGAAGCAGTGTTACCCAAGCTGCCAGCCTCAAGGACAAGAAGTTAAACAAGAGCATAAATGTCGCTCTACAGGGAGCCTGTATGTTTTCCAAGCTAGAATTTAAACTGAAAGGCTGTAGGAAGCAGACCCCCATCAAGGCTAAAGATTAAAATATAATCACTTCCATACGTGCTCTGTGTATTATATTGCAGTAGCGGCCTGGCATGGAGTTACCTCTCAAATGAGATTTCTCAATTAGCGAAATAGCTTTTGCTGGCAAGCTAAGCATTACTGTGCTCTTTCAGAAGCTTCCCTCTTAGCATGAGCAAAATGATATATTATCAAAGTAAATTCCTTACTCATTAACTCCAAACTGAAAATTCCCTCGTAATGCGGCTTTTCACAGAGGACTATATGACAGAAACGTTGCAATGAAAATACACTGTTTCAGAATTTTGTAGCACAAGCAGCCTATAAACAAGGCTGAGTGATCACTGAAAACCTTCACAGACACCAACGCTTATCTCCAGCCAAAATCAAGAAGTAACCTCTCTGTGGTATGTGTTAATTTCTATTCACAGTTAACGAGCTTTTCCCATCTTGAAAGGATGTTACTCCCTGACCTCCCTCACCTTTCCCCCGAGTCACCAAGAACTGGCATACAAAAGTTTCATCAGCGGCTGTAAAAGGCTCCTATAAAGATCAACTCCCATTAGCTGGTAAGGATTCACATCACCTTTTCATGAAAAGGTTCTCTTTGCTCACCCTTCATTTCCATTTTCTTACTCACTTCCTTCTAATGAAGTCTTCTCTGTGTTTGGTGCCAGCCCATGCACATCCTCTGAATTCCCCTCACACATCTCATTCTGCTGCCTTAATTTATCCCAGCATATTCTTTTTGGAGACTTCTCCTCCTCATGAATATTTCTGCAGACTTTTTTTTTTTTGTCTGAGTTACTGTGTGATGCATTAGTTGAACTATTCAATTTTCATTAGTTTATTGTTTATCATACCCTTCATTTCTAATTTCTAATGAAATCTTTGCCTTCTCATCTCCTCCCCACAAATCACACTCATAACACTGGAAGAGAGTGGAGGCCAGCGAGACGGTCACATTAATTTCTTTTGATACTGTTTTCCATTTTACCAGGAAAATCACCACCACACCAGCAACAGAAGAAAACAATCTGATTTTACCAATGTATTATTTAAAACTGGAAGCCATGCATCACAAAATAACGCTGGATGGAAATGTGTAAGTGGGTCCTCGTAGACTCTTAGGGCAAAGCTGACTAAGCTTCAGCAAATGAAGTAGAAAACACTAAAGCTGTTTTGCTTGCTGGCTCCCGTGGATAACAGCAGGCCCCCTGTGCAAATCCACTGGCTTGATATAGGTGTTACTCTAGAGAGCACAAGCTTCAATTCTGCACCGTATTGCTTGCGCAGGTGTTGTAGTTTATAGATGGGGAAGCCTCCTTCCTCGTTTCCTCGGTCTTTTGCTCATCCAGTTCAGCACCTGTCACTGCGCTTTCCTGCTTGATACAACTGTAATTTCCTCACTTAATTCAGAAAATCTAACAGCTGCAATTCAGAAAGCAGGCTCACCTTAAGGAAGCATCTGAACTAAGCAGAACTGTGAGCAGGTGTTCATTTCAGTCTTATCATCACCCTCCGCACACGCATCTTCTCATTTTCTTTCTCTGGCTGAGAGGGGGTGGCGAAGGATGGCAGAAGCATCCCCATTTTCACAACTTTTTTTTTTGTTGTTGTTGTTGTTTTTTGTTGTTATGGTGACAAATCTTCCAGGAAATTATGAATTCTACTGATGGATTTGAAAGTAGCTGCCGCTGATCTGCTTTTGCAAAAAGAGGACAGGTCTTTCAAGTATGAGTAAAAACGCATTGGTGAAAGGAAGGTGAGAAAGGAATGGTTCCATACCTCTGAATTTCAGAAGTCAATAAGAAATGTGATTATATAACCTCAAAGCTATATTTCACCCAATTCTACTCTGAAATCCCTTCAGTCAAAACACCCCTGGCTTCCTAATTGGCATACACATATGGTCACCACACCGACTGCCAGGGCAAAAGGTCAGGTATATTTCTATATAGAGTCAACTGTTGAGCTCAACTGCTCTGATCCCAGGAGGCTGCTGAGAACAGGAGTGTCAATAACCTAATGGGGCCCGAATACCAGTGTCCTGCTGCGTGTGTGCTGGAGGGAGGTGTGAAGTGTGTGTAAGAGCGGGCAGGGAAAAAGAAAAGTGGTGACGCTGTGGGCCAAGGGCTAATACGCTTATTTCAGTGCCAGAATGATCTCACCTTCTTTCTCAAATTAGCAGGAAGGAGATGTTCAGTATTTGCTGCTGTGAAAGTGGCAAAAAGGCAACTCAAGGTTGTGTTCTCTGTTTCAGAGCCAGTTTTCATTACATGATCAAAAAGAAAACAATAGAATGTTTTCTAAAACTAGTGTTTGTTGCTTACATAAAATGGAAATATTCCAACAGCCTCAAGTTGTGCCAGGGGAGGTTTAGATTGGATATTTGGAGAAAATTCTTCACAGAAAGGGTTGTCAAGCATTGAAACAGGCTGCCCAGGGAAGTGGTTGAGTCACAGTCCCTGGAGGTATTTAAAAGACGTACAGATGTGGTGCTGAGGATCACGGTTTAGTGGTGAACTTGGCAGTGCTAGGTTTACAGTTGGACTTGACGATCTTAAAGGTCTTTTCCAACCTAAAACATTCTATGATTCTATTCTTTTGAAAGCAAGCTTAACATGACCTTCCTTGGGCTTTTTTTTCTAGAAGGAGAAGGATGAAAAAAATGTAATCCAAAGACTAGGTGAATGTCTACTATGCATTTCTGTATCTTTGTACTCTTTAATCCCAACAGCTTGAACAGGCATTCCTCATCTATTCTGCAGATGGGGCAGTGGAAGAGAAAACTGAAGTTGCCAGACCATGGTGAGAGACAAAATTAGAAAATAATATCAGTAATGGAATCTGGACTTCTCAGTGTTCTGTTCCGGTCCTCCCACCCTCCGAGTCACATACAGACCCAGGAGGAGCAAATACTCTGCCAACAGCAACCAAGCCACAGAAATCCCACAATGAGCTGCCCCAGAAAAAAGGGAATGGATCTTCTTCACCATGCATTTGTAAGTCTGTTATGTTATGCAGGTTGTCCATATGGCTTGTGGTCAGCAGCAGTTTGCCTCATCTCCTTTGCAATTAGGAATCCTGAGAGCTGGTAAGTCTGACAGACCACAGATACTTCACAGGAATCAGCACAATTTACTCAGGAAGCTCACAGTTTGTTTTTGTGTTCTGACACCTCTCAGGTGAAATGACTGGTTTTGAAGGATTTGTAATAAACAGTTACAAGATTTAATACTTAAATTTGCATCATTAACAGAGGCACAGCAGCTTCCTCAGTTACATACTGCATAAACAAAAAGTGCTTAAATAGTAAGACTTGCATCCTAAACAAAAATATTCAGTTCCACCAGTTCTCCACGCCCACTCAGGTGTTATTACTCTGCCTGTTCAAGCACCAGCTCTGTTCCACCTTTTCCCAAAGCTTAAAAATTAAAGCACTCACCAATAGCATAGGTGATCCAAGGACGAGAGGGTCTTGTCAAGTCCTACTTCTCCTATGGAGTGTACTAAAGTCAAGGAAGAAGGTTTTCTGGAGCAAGATGAACTCAACCTACCTATTAAAACAGCTCCACTGTGCCTAAATAACAATTTATTCCTTTCTTTCCTTAGGCCAAGGAGAGGAACAAGAATGTCTTTTCAGCCTGACCTGAACCTGTTCTTAGCAAGAAGATGTAGCCTGCTACAATGAGAGGAGAACTTGTGAATGTAGGTTTGTGAAGCACAGCTACTACATTCAACATTTGGGTATTTAAGACCTAGAAAGGGCAAGTCCTAAACCAGACTCATATATAGTGCTTCTCATTGGATAGTTTAGGTGATATCCACCCATCCTTCAACTCCACACATTTGGGTTTTTTTGGCATCCTATTTTTAGCTGTCCAGCTTCGCAGGCATCAAACATGAATCCAGCTACAGATTCTACTAAATGACAAGATCAATAAGGCAGACTAATACCAGAGTTCAACAGTAAACTCTTTGTTTATATGATCTTTGATCATTTTAGAAAACTTAAAAGCCAAAAATTAACTTTTTAATTAAAAATAATAATAAAGAAAGCCTTTGAATAAAGTTGGACTTGAACATTATAATGTTGTCAATAACCACCACTTTTAGTTTCTCCATCAGCCTGATATTTTTTTTTAGTGCAGAAAATAAAAGGAAGAAAAATAGTACTATGGTTCAGAATATGAAAAAATTAAATTGTTAGCTTAGCTGCAGGCAAGTCACTTAATTTTCTATCTTAAAAATATGGCTGATACTGTCTTTCTGCTTCCATTTTCTCTATTTAGACCTAGTTTTTTCAGGAAAGGAACTATTTCTCAGCCTTAGTATGGACCATACTTAGTTCAATGAAGTTTTCTAGGTTGCAATTTCATTTTACTATTTTAAGACAAAGGATGTTCTAGGTACTAGTAAAGACCTCTGGTCAAAGGAAAGTTACTTCAAAACATATTCTGTAACTTTGCTGTACAGTCTTAGAAAAATGTATGCTTTTAGAGGAAGTATTTAACCTCAGTGACAGAAAAACTGTATTGCTCAAAAGGGTTCTGTATCAAATTATTTTAATTATGCCTTCACCCAGAAGTGGACCAGGATTTAAATAGTTGATGAAACTTCAAAACAACTGCACTAAAAACTGTTGAACTACAAGGAGAGCCTTGAAGATATTTTCCCTGTAGATTATACTGAAGTATATCCCTCCCAGCCATAAAGATGTTGAATATATACCACATTCAGTTCTTAACACTACAACAGAAACTATGGAATTAAAAAGACATCAAGTTGCCTGCAGTTAAGTAGTAAGAGCAGCAATTTCCGCTCAGAACCTTTTCTGTAAACAAGGGAAATATCAGGCCTACACTGTGTAAGTGAGAGGCCTTCTCTGGTATTTCTGCTTATTTTGTGCAAAAGCCCCTCCATTTCTACGTAGCTCTGAACATGCATCAAGGTGCTTTAAGGATGTTCCTCTTTCACACAGAGCTCCAATCTGCTTCCTCAACATCTAAGCCACAGGAAAGAGAAAACTTTGGACTTAAAACAGCTTCTGCTTTTGTGCTCTTTGAAGGTGGGTCTCAAACAGCCTCTACTTGAACTACAAAAAATATGAAGTTGGTTGTCAAGCCTCTCGCCTCCAATGCTGCAACAAACTACTTCAGGCTCTCTCCAAAGTATACTGCAGCAGGATAAGCATTCTCCTCATCTTTTTCTCATTAAGTATTATATCTAACCTTCAAGCCCCTAGGTTTCCAAGTAAATGGTTGAAGTATTGCTATGCTTTGTTGGGAAACAGGCTTAAGCAGTAGGCCCAAAAAAAGAACTGCTATCCAGAGATTATGGTAGTCTATTTTATATTAGGTTCTAATTGCATTGCCCTCATATTTGTGAACTTTCCAACAACACATTAAGCAAGGCTACTAACACCAGTCATGTGTGAATCTCTCTGTCACCCTGCCCTCTGAGGACAACTGTGTGTTCATTGCACTGTTTCGGCAGAATGCATACTTGTTCTTCTACTATATGGGGCAGATGAGACAAAGCACCTATTGTGCTTGGAAGAGGGATATGGGAAGTTGGTTGCTGTTCTTTTGGGTTTCTCCACACAATAACTACACAGTGCCTTGCAGAAGAGTGTATAACAGCATTGCCTACTCTAGCAGGCCACGCTCAGGACCAATGTTGGCCAGCATGTCTCTGCCTTTCACATGCCTCCCATGTAATCACATCTCTAGTTCCACATAAACTCCATTTCACAGTCCCACTATAGCTCAGTCTTCTACAAACAACTAGTACTCTCTTTAGGGTGGAAAGAAGGTAAAACTGGTTCTCATGGTTCCCATGGATAACATTTCTGTTACAAGCTGTTAAGAAAACTCAAGACAATTGCTCTTTTCTAAACTTCTGGAAATAAGGTTGCTCAAAGCCCCATCCAACCTGGTCTTGAATGCTTCCAGGGATGAGGCATCCACAACTTCTCTCAGAAGACTGTTCCAGTGTCTCACCACCCTCACAGTAAAGAATTTCTTCCTAATATCTAATCTAAATCTATCCTCTTCCAGTTTAAAACTGTTACCTCTCATCCCATTGCTATACTCCCTGATAAAGAGTCCCTCCCCGTCTTTCCTGTAGGCCCCCTTTAAGTACTGGAAGGCTGCTATAAGGTCTCCCCAGAGTCTTCACTTCTCCAAGCTGAACAACCCCAACTCTCTCAGCCTGTCTTCATCTTTGTGGCCCTCCTCTGGACCCACTCCAGCAGGTCCATGTCCTTCTTATGTTGGGAGCCCCAGAGCTGGACGCAGAACCTCCTGCCTCAACCTGCTGGCCACGCTTCTTTTGATGCAGCCCAGGATGCAGTTGGCTTTCTGAGCTGTGAGCGCACGTTACCAGGTCATGTTGAGCTTCTCATCAACACACCCAAGTCCTTCTCTCCAGAGCTGCTTTCAATCCATTCTGCACGCAGCCTGCATTTGTGCTTGGGATTGCCCTGACCCACATGCAGGACTTTGCACTTGGTGTTGTTGAACTTCATGAAGTTCGCTCACCTCCACCTCTCAAGTCTGTCCAGGTCCCTCTGGATGGCATCCCTTCCTTCCAGTGTGCTGACCACACCATACAGCTTGGTGTTGTCAACAAACTTGCTGAGGGTGCACTCAATCCAAACATCCATGTCACCAACAAAGATGTTAAACAGCATGGATCCCAGTACTGACCCCTGAGGAACACCACCCGTCACTGCTCGCCACTTGCACATCAAGCCTTTGACAGCATCTTGTTAAGTGCAGCCCACCCAGCCAATTCTTTATCCACCAAGTGGTCCACCTGTCAAATCCATGTCTCTCCAATTCTGAGACAAAGATGTCAAGTGAGATGGTGTCAAATGCTTTGCACAAATCCGGGTAGATGACATCTGTTGCTCTTGCCTTATGTACCAATGCTGTAACGCTGTTGTAGAAGGCCACCAAGCTTGTCAGGCATGTTGGCTGTCACCAGTCACCTCCTTATTTTCCATGTGCCTTAGCAAAGTTTCCAGAAGGATCTGCTCCATGATCGTAATGGGCACAAAAATGAAACAGACTGGACCTGTAGTTCCCTGGGTCTTCCTTTTTTCCATTTTTAAAAATGAATGTTATGTATCCCTTTTTCCAGTCAGCAGGAACTTCACTGGCCTGCCATGACTTCTCAAATGTGATGGATAGTGGTTGACAACTTCATCCACCAGTTCCCTCAAGACCCATGGATGAATCTCATCAGGTCCCATGGATGTGTGCCCCTCTGGGTTCCTCAGCTGGTCTCGAACCTGGTCTTCTACACTGGGTGGTTCCTCATTCTCCCAGTCCCTGCATTTACCTTCTGTGACCTGGGTGGTGTGGCTAGAGCCCTTGCTGTTGAAGACCAAGGCAAAAAAGTCATTGAGTACCTCAATCTTTTCCATGTCCCGGGTGACCAGGTCTCCCATTTCCTTCCAGAGAGGGCCCACATTTTCCTTAGTCTTCCCTTGGTCACTGACACACCTATAGAACCTTGATGTGCCTGACCAAATTTAACTCTATCTGGGCTTTAGCTTTCCTAACCTGATCCCTGGCTGTTTGGACAATTTCTCTGTATTTCTCCCAGGCTACCTGTCCTTGCTTTCACCCTCCGTAGGCTTCTTTTTTATGTTTGAGATTGTTCAGGAGCTCCTTTTTCATCCATGCAGGCCTCCTGGTATTTTTGCCTGACTTCTTTGTTGGAATGCATCGCTCCTGAGCTTGGAGGAGGTGATCCTTGCACATTAACCAGCTTTCTTGGGCCTCTATTCCTTCCAGGGTTTTATCCAATGGTACTCTGCCAAGCAGATCTCTGAAGAGGACAAAGTCTGCTCTGCAAGCTTACTGTGTGCCCTCCTCACTGCCCTAAGAATCTTGAACTTTGTCATCTCGTGGTCACTGCAGCCAAGGCTGCCCTTGAGCTTTCCATTCCCCACCAACCCCTCCTGGTTGGTGAGAATAAGATCCAACATGGCACCTCTCCTCGTTGGCTCCTCTATCACTTGGAGAAGGAAGTTATCATTGACGCGTTCTGGGAACGCCCTGGATTGCTTATGCCTTGCTGTGTTGTCCCTCCAACAGAAACTGAGGTGGTTGAAGTATCCCATGAGGACCAGGGCTTGCGAACATGAGGCTGCTCCCATCTGTGTACAGAGGAACTCATCCACTCTGTCTTCCTGGTTGGGTGGCCTGTAGTAGACTCTTACTGTAACACCACTTGTCCCTGCCCTCCCTTTCATCCTGACCCATAAGTTCTCGGTCAGCTCCTTATCCATTCCCAGGCGGAGCTCCATGCACTCCAACTGGTCACTGACATAGAGGGCAACACCCTCTCCTTGTCTCCCCTGCCTGTCCTTCCTAAAAAGCCCGTATCCTTTCATTCCAACACTCCACTCATAGGAGTCATCCCACCACATCTCTGTGATGCCAATTATATCATAGCCCTGTAGGCCTACACATGTCTCTAACTCCTCTTGTTTGCTCCCCATGCTACATGAGTTTGCATAGAGGCATTTACATTGAGCTCCAAATGAAACTAACTTACTGGCTGGAGTGACCAATTTTCCTTTATGCTGGTGCATAAAGCACTCCAGGTGCTCTCCTGCCGACCTGCAACCCTTCTCCAGGTTATGGGCTTCTATTACTGGTATTGGCATATTGGTAGGAGTGGGATGGATTGCGGCTCCCATCTCCCAGCAATGCTATCTATTCTCTTGCCTGCCCCTCCTTACAGAATGCCTGCTAACAAATGCAAGGTTAATTCACCGTACATGTTGCCTTATTGATGGTAAAAGATCCAGAATTCTCTACCTGGGATCCCATCAGGAAATAACAGAAGAGGAAACCTAGTTCATCTCTCAGAAGACAAAGGTGTGCTGAATTAAAATCTCTTAAAATGTCTAAAGGGAAGTTTTTTTATGTTGCCTGTAGAGTAAGGTAGGTGTAACAGTCAAACAAACCCACTTGGCAGTTCATCTTAAAATGTTCAAGTCTGCAAACACGGAGCTCATGTTACTAAATCTGAAGTTGAATGCAGAAACACTAATAAAAGAAAGAAAAAATCCCTTAATTGTGCATTCAAAATGCTTAAGGTTGCATACTTTGTCACTTGAATCGCACAATTGTTGACGAGACCTCCTGAGATCATCTAGTTCTAACCCCTGCTCAGAGCAATGTCACCTGTAGTGCCACTGTGCAACTACTCAGTCAAGTTTTGAATATCTCAGGGGATGGAGAATACTTAACCTTTCTTCACAACCTGTTCCAGTGTTTGACCACCCTGATCACTGTAAAAAAAAGTTTTTTTCTTTTTAAAAGTGGATTTTCTTGTATTTCAATCTGAACCTGTTGCCTCTTGTCCTTTGACTGGGTGCTGCTGAGAAGAGTCTGGCTTTGTCTTTGTTACTACTCCCATCAGGTATTTATACACACTGATTAGATCACCCTGAATCTTCCCTTCTCCAGGCTAAACAATGTCAGCTCTCTCAGCCTCTCCTCATACATCAGATGTTCCAAGCCCTTAATAATCCTTGGTGTACTTTGCTGGGTTCACCCCAGTACACCACCGGTAGCCGCCCCCCACCCCCGGCAACAATATGCAGTTAATTTCAGTAGTTAGAGAGGCCTAGCTAAGAAGAGAAGCTACTAAACAAAATTGGTTCTGTTTTACCTCAAACCAGGACAATCTGTCTCTCTCTTGTACTGGGGAGCCCAGAACTGGATCCAGCACTCCAGCTGTATCTCGCCAGTGCTGAGCAGAGGGGAAAGATCACTGCCCTCAACCTGCTGGTGATGCTTTTCCTAATGCTGCCTTGGAGGCAGTTGGCCGCCTTTGCTGTGAGGGTCATTACCAGCCATTGCTAGCTCATGGTCAACACCAGAACCCTGCTCGTTCTTTTCTGGCAAGCTGCTTTCCAGTCCAGCTGGAATACAAAACTATTCATGTTCCTTGAATGTGCTATTCTTCTCCTCTCTTTTGTATATCAGTTGTTTTTTTGAAATATCCACTCTGAAAGAAGCAGCTAACCACCTTCCACTCACCAGCCTTTACAGAGTCATGTGTCATTCCTAGTCAATTCCTAATCAGTACCATAATGTGCAACAGAGTTCGTTGTTTAGGTATCCCATCATCTCAAAGTATTAACCATGATTAACCATGATTCTTGTTTTGATATATTTTTGTGAAGACTGATGACTCATTGCCAAATCCCCATCTTAAGAACAAGAGTATTCATGCACCACTGTGCACAGTGGGGTTTTATTATGTCATTTATAGTGTTGTTTTAAAAGAACACACATCTCCTGCCTTCTTTTCCTTTGCCCAACCATGAAAACTCCAGTACGTATTTTTGTACTTTGTTCTTCCACAAGTGATTATAGCAACAACTTCCATCTCTAAAAGCATAGTACACAATAGAAAGAAAAACCCTAGAAACAGGAAAAAAAAAAAAATCAATTCACAGCTGAAAACAAGCTTCTCCATCTTGTGTATTCTTTGAACTGGTCTGGAGATGCTCATGATCATGGTGTATGGTTCAACTATTCCCTCTTTGCTACAAGTACCCGCACCTCTTGGCTACAGTTTTGGTTCCATGAGATCACCCCCCCACCCCCACCCCCCCCCAACTTTTATTAGTCTTTGCAATTTGGGAAAAAAAGTGTTTATACCTATAAAAGCATCTCAATTCTGTAGAAATGGGGTGTGTAGGGGGTTGAGTGATGCACTAGCATGAGCCTGGAATTTGATTAATAATACAAAAAAGGCGTCTTTCTTCACTACACAGCAGTGTATCCCATAAATAAACCAAGACCACATTATCATATTCATTATAGTCTGACAAAATATTGTATTGAGACACTAGTAGCAGAGATGAAAAACAAGACATCAGAAATTCCATTCTAGTGCAGGTGGCAGAATTATTTACTGCCACTGAGTCACGTTACCCCTAGGTTCCTTAAATTCCTGCTGAGGGAATATACCTTTCTGGCTTTGACACTGAAAAAATTAGGAAATATAGTCTTATAAATAGCTACAGGGTTTAGGGTTAGGTAAACATTTTGCCCACTGCTTAAATGCAGTACAAATAGGAGATGGTGAGACAATGATTTCATAAGACAAATTTTTATCTCCTCCATCTTTATCTAAAACATTCCATTTGTTATTTTTTCTAAAGTGTTGAATAATTTGTCAAAGAAATTAAGTACACAGTTAAACCCCTCACTTTCAAGAAAACCTCATTTCAAGTCCTGCAAATACTCTTTTCTTTTTCTCAACACTTGCAGTTTGTCTCTGCACTCAGTGCAGAATAAATCTCCTTTCTCTCAGCTTATTACTATTAATAAGTACCCCATATTTTAAATGGGACACTCGATATAAAAGACTCTCTGGTGAGTTTGTACTGCAGGAAGAAGAGGGTAGGGAATTTATGTATCCTTCAGTTCTTTCAAACGGATCCCTACTTTTACGTGAAACACAAAAACAAGCAAAAGTGCTTTGCAAACAGTGCCTAAGCCAGGGAAGCATACTTTATTACTAAGTACAAAGCGTATATCACAAGCTTGAGTTTATAGGGTACCAACAATCTGAAATCAGCCCTTCAGAATTTAGCTCAGAAGGTAAATTTCCATACAGCAAATTAGCCTGCAAGTTTGCTTACAAAAATACGGAGAGGGAGGGCCTTCTAGATGATAATCAGGTGCTTCTATATTTGTGATATAGATGTTCTGTTAATTTATGTTGCCTGTAATGCAGATGGAAGTTGAAGATCAAGCAGATGGAAGAACTTTTCAGGGTACCCTTGACACGACAATTAGTTTTGTGAAAAGCATCTATGCACAATTACCAGATACACTAAAATGAAAATAGTCACCTGCTTTTGACAATAGTAAAAGTCTATAGAATGAGCTTCGGAACAACTTAACTGCACTGAAAAAGGTGGGGAAGATATCAGAGCAGCAACGTCAGCCCTCAGTTTCCCCACCAGCCTAGCTCAGAATTTAAGACACATGCTACTCCTCCTCCATGCTTCACGACTTGGGGAAACCTGTCTAATTCAAAGTTAGAAACCGTATTTTGCCAAATCACTCTTTTCTTTCTCTCCTACCAACATAATCTGCATGCAGCTCCCTGAGGCATCTGAAATTGCAAAATATAGTCCAGAGCTACAGAATAGAGCTGAGAAATAAGGGCACAATGAAAAAAAGCAATAAAATTGAAATTTTAGCAGAAAAAAATAGTAAAAAAACCCGATAAGAAGTCAGCTGCAGGGAAGAATGAGACTAACAGGTGAGGAATTATTTAGGAGGAGGTTAGTGGCAAAGGTTCTATAAAGACCTCTTTATTGACACCTGAAGTGAAAATGGAGAGTGAGAGGAATAGCAAATGTCATCTGTCTAATTAGAGTACTGGACTTCTTCAGGTACAAGTGGGTAATTTTTAGTGCAGCTTAGTATCCAAATTACAATCTTGGCAGGGAGAGGATAGAGTTTGACAAAGTCTTGGCTGGTTTGCACCCAAAGCAGGATTACAGCAGGGACTAAAATAAACCTGCCCTCAGAGGTTACATTTTGTATCACTGAAATATTGTAGGTAGCCCAAAACAATACTTTGTTTTAATTTCTTAATTCGAATTTCTTCTTTTATTTGTGTTAAACTTTAAGATGCAAGATCGCCTTTTTTTTTTTTTTTTTTTTTTTTTTTTAAAGAAAAAGGAAAACCTTTTGAAGTTTCAGCTACCTAAGGGCCTTTAGCATAACCCAGTTAACGTACTTTATCTTTCTGAGGAAAATCCTTCTGGACAACAAATCTTCCTTGGCTGCCTTCAAACTGTAAACCATTTGGTCCTTATCTACTATTAATAAAATGACAATTATACAGCTATATATCTACGAGCTTATAAAAAACATTCCTGTCTCAGATGTTTGGGTCCTCCCTCCAAACAGCAACAGTCCGCAGGGAATCACCAATTAGAAGGTGGTCCCCACAGGAGATGCTAATAAGTCCATTAACATTTCATATTTTAATGAGTGATCTGTAGAGAACCATGAAACCACTAAAAAAATTTGTGAAGCATAAAGAGTGGTGAAACAGTAAACAATTATGATGAAAGGTCAGTCACACTATGCAATCTGAATCTCTTGGTGAGTATTACATGGCACTTTGTGGGTCATGTGGGAGCCCCGACCAGTACACTCTGCCTCTCATTAGGCTTCTGTAATTCATGCTTGGCACATGTTAATGCAACTAAAATGACATAGTGTGACCTCAGCCAGAACCAGCAGTAGCTTGTCAGTGGCTGTATGTATAAACAACCTTCATTTTAAATAGTTCCAGTCTGTTAAAAGGGGATTTTATTACTGACAAACTTGAAGGAACCCCTTTTAAAAGTACACCACAGTTGTACAATCAAAGGACCACTGTGCAGTACAGGGAGTCCACAAAGATTTGAACCATGCAGCCCAACAGAAGTCCCAGCCAATGGTTTGGGGGGCAAAAAAATTTGGGATGCATAAACAGAAGCAAATATAGCAAATGGGAGTAGGGAGGCATTTTGTCACCATCTGCGATGTTGGTTGTATTTGGTTTACGTGGCAAAGTTTTGGTAGTGGGGGGTCTGCAAGGATTGTTTCTGTGAGAAGATGCCAGGAGAACGGTGAACTCTGTATCTTTGTGTATGTCCACACGGGCTCGGTGCTTTTCTGATAAATGTGCTTCAGTCATATCCACTGTTCACTTCAGTCAAACCAAAGCTACCAGGCCCAACATGAAGTTTAAAGGCTTGTGATACAGAAATTAGTTTGGATGATACAATAGTCGCTTCTGATCTTGAATTACGTTTTCAGAAAAGTCAAAGCACAGTGGATTTATACAAAGCAGGACAGAAGAGCTCAGAAACTTTTCCCATCTCTGTGGAAGAGCTTCTGCGAAATATTCCCCATTGGTGAGATGGAGAAAATGCACAGCACTTTTATCAGACCCATTTCTCTATTTATGAGGTTCTTTCTGTGCTCTGAGAAACAGCCCTGGCTCATAATGGAGCCTGTGAAAATGCCAGGGGTTATTGCTGCTGCTCCTGCCACGGTAGTATCAAAAGACCCTGCAGAAAGATTTGTGTACTATTTTTCTAAAGGTTGTGCAAGCAAACAGAAAGAAAGGCTTTGCTTCAGGGTCCCCCAGCCTAGGAGTATGTAGGAGTTAAAGGAACAGAGTGGTGTCAGTGGGAAAGAGGCCCCTGGTTATGGCTGAGCCTTCCTCAGGTTGCTTTACGTATTGGATGGGTGCAGTATCTCAATTTGTCCTGCGATCTGCACGGTAAGCATGTTGTTTTCCATCAGCTTTACTCAGTGGCCTAAGCACTAGGTTTGAAATTCCAGAAACAACCATGACAGGAGTATCAACACGCTAACACATAGAAATTGAATATTGCTAAATTTAAGAGCTGTTTGCCGGCCTGGTAGAGAAGGTAGAGTATAGCTAGAGATTATAACCAGAGGCGAAGGTCTAGTTGTAGATGGACATGGAGGTTGTATATGAACTTGGGCATGGACATGAAGGATGAGGCATAGAGAGGAGCTCTGCGAAAAGGAAAGCGAGTAAGGAGGACAGTCCTTGCAGGAGGGGTTTGTCATCAGACTTTCAGCCCAATGGCAACCCCCTCCTGCAAGGGCCTCCTTCCTACTCGTGCCGGAAATCTGGGGTTGACAAGGCTTGCACAGTGCAGGCCTGTGACTTAATGGTGCCTGCATCAACATCTTTGCAAGTGATTCCTTCTTGCCTGCATTTGCTGAGGCGGCGCAGGTTGTCCTGTCCCTGCCAGATACCACCTATATGGTGCACCACATCTTCTCAATATGTTATGTACCATATATCTGTATAGATAGAAATATCCTTTTACTTACCATAACACCACTAAATACAATAAGTTATCAAAAATGCAGCTCAGAAATTACCCATCCGGGCAAAGTTAATCTATAACATAATATTCTCAGTTGTGGCCTCTGGAAACAATTCTGCCTTTAAATTGCACATAAAAAAACCACGTGGTTACTCTGCATGTAAATTAAAATTTCACAATAAGCATGCAAAAATACAGAATCTAATTTTGCAAGATATCATCCTTTTGCTTCTTTGTTTCTCAAGAGCAACATTTAAAGCAAAACATTAGTATGCATTGTTTTATTTAAAGTTTATGTTAGTGCAGCAACATTAGGAACAAAGTGCTATACTGTAATATGCAAAGTGTATGATGCCAAGCACATGCAATAAGACTTTTTCCTGTTTTCCCCATATCATATAAATTATGAAGAAACGCACCACTTTTACCATTGAAGAAGAATTTTGAGAGAAAATTTGCTGATATATTGAAAACTGAAAGAAAACCACCAGATTTACAACTGATGCAGACTTCTTGCTTGCTTTTTCATCCAGTGAATAATTTTTCTAGGTTAAATGCAAATATGACATGCAGAAATTTATAAAGGGAATTACCGCTTAAGTTCGTGTGAGTCTCTGCGAACAGAGTATGTGTTAAAATGTGAAAATACTGGGATTGCACGTTTTTTCAGAACCTGCACACTAGAAAAGCGTTAAAAATGACATTAATATTTCTTCTGTCTCAGACTTTATAAATGAGGGAGAATACAGTAAGGAAAAGACTCAGTAGGAGAAAATTATTTGAATTTTACTGGGTTGAAAGGAACCAGGAGTGTTGTATGAATTAAGCATAATTAAATTCTACAGCCTGAAATAAATAGTGAAAATACAAGTTAAATATCTTTTTAAGGGTTAACAAGATCAAGACCTAAGCAAGTAGCAGTAGTGGGATCTGTTTGTTTTGACGTGATCAACAACAAGCAAAAATAAATAATTAATGAGGTTTCAAAGCCAAGTACACCCTTGCCACTGCGCTCTTTTCATAAGGCTAGAACCTTAGTTTCTGAACAATAAACTCCCACCCAAAGTCCAGAAGACTCCGTTTCTCATGTAAGCTATAAAAGGCAAAATATTGCCAGTAACATTTTGTTAGTTGCTAATTAAGCAATTTTACCTCACCAGTATCTGAGATGTTGAAGGGCTTGAGATTTTTTTGTTGTTGTTGTTGCTGCTTTTCTTTCTACTTCTGTATTTTGAAAGGCCATATAGTAACATATCTTTCATTAAGCAGTGTTAAAGCCAGGAAAAAATACAACAAAACTGACTTTGCCTTGGTAATTCAATTCCATTTCTGCCACACTACTCAGCGAGATCTCATTTCTTTCTGAACAGCCTGCCCACTATTTTTTCCATACGTGTTTTGACCCACCACACTACTGAATAATATTAACATTACTGTAACCTAGGCTCTCCATTACATAATAGAATAGCCTTTGTTACAAGGCTTTTGCATACTGATCACCAACTTTCTAACCTGCAATCTTGCAATTGATTTAGTGGTGAACTACAATTTTTAAACCCGAGTGTGTAACAGCTGCACTGTTGCATGAAAGGAGTGGCTGGCGTTGGCTGGTGTCATTCCAGGCTGAAGTTCTGCAACAGAGTTGTTTTCCGGTTATAAAATACATCCAGAGAAGGATTTTGTACAGAAAAAAATGGGAAGCAGGAAGAGATTGTACCTTCTGGTGTCCAATGCCATCCATAACTAAAAACGTAACAGAAATGAAGTGTTGCGTTGATTCTGACATGGCAGTAAGAACGGGTGGAAAAGCGGAGTGTCTTAGAAATTTGAGGGAAAATGCAACCAGGTTACTGTTAAAATCAACTGTTACTTTCTGAGTGTGTCCTTCAAACTTTTTCTTTCCTTGTTTTTTTTTTTTTAAACTGACCACAAGAGAAAACACAAGCCTTGTTAGCTGCCGTTCACGCTTGCAGTCAAGTATTAGAAGGTGTACAGTAACTTTCCAGCTGCAGAGGCTGTGCATGTGAATGTGTATTCTTTAAGTGTTAGTCAGCCAATCCTTTTTTTCCTGTTAGGAACCCAGGCCCGTTGAGAAACTGTTTTTACGGTTCACCCACCCTCATGTGCACTCCTCTTTCCTGCTGGCCGCACCCTGTCCTTTACAGGCCCCAAGTTCTGGAAAAAGCTTGCGTCACCACAAGACTTTTGTTCTTTAACAGATGCCTGGGGGGAATATTACTTTCACTTACTCAAAAATCCCAAATGCCCTTACATATGAAAATATACAAGAATATGTTCTGGGTGTATGAAATATGAGCCTTGGGAGACACTGTGATTATCTGACCTAAAAACATTAGTTTGAAGACTTTTGCTGAACAGCAATGCAGAAATAATTCTTTAGGAAGCGATGCAGAAAGATTTTTGCTGAAATTACCAACAGCAGAAGGAAATTGGGGGTAGGAGAGGGCAGGAGAACTGCCAGTCAGTAGACATTTATCTATTTAGCCTTTGCTCCCACAGTTGTAAAAAAGTGAGACTCTGAATGCCACATGGTATAGTAGAAAAGCTAGAATAGCACTGGTGAACCACTGTCTTAAAAAAAAAAAAAAAGTAATAAAACAACTGACAATAATCGTGGTTCAAATGCATGGTAATGCCAAGGTACTGGGACTTTCCCACTGATTGACACCAACTCATGGGAAGAATGGCGGAATTATATGGTACTACCCATCTCTGCCTATACATAGGCGCTTGCAGGGAACAGAAGCGCAAAAACCCCAAACTCCAAACTTTTAACAAAATTGCACTTCTCTGAAGAAATGTGTCCCACGTAGCTGTTACTGCCCTGTTCTCCCAAGCTAAAGTCCTATTCCCTTTTCTGCAACTGGATTTTCAGTTCAGCCTCACCAGCCATGGATGTGCAAGCACTGTCTGCTAAAGGCACCCACAGGCAGCGAGGTTGTCCCAAAATTAGGATTTGGATCAATAACATTTGTTACTGGAGGATCCACTCTGAACCCTACCTGAGTCAGGTCTGTCTGGCTGCTGACATTGTCTTGACGAAAGGCATGACAATCCAAAAAGATACCCAGAGCTAAAAAACTTGACAGGGGGAAAAGCCATTACTTAGCAGGAAAAGAAACTACCGCCATAAGTAATGTTTATTATTAAAACAGAAATTATCTTGCGTGCATCACATCAGGGAAGATTATTGGTAAACTAATGAATATACCTGTGTCCACAAACGTTGCAATCCACCTGGCAGGCAAACACTCCAATTTCTCCCCTTAAAATCCAATTTCAGATGTGTTGCAAGCTTTATTTTGTAAAAGAAAGTTCACAGATGTACTTCGCTAATAACTTCATGAAAGCACACCTGAACAGAATAATTAACAGCCTCTCTGGTCTCCCTCAACTAGATTAGTAATCATCGTTGATAAAAGATCTGCTCACATCAAAGAGATAACAGACTTTTCCCTTGAGAGAATGCCATTAATACCCAGCAACTGTTGATGGGGTAAGCATTGTGAGGAATTATGTCCTTGAAATGTGTAAATGCACATCTGCTGTGGAAAATTTTTGTTATTGTTAAACAATGCTAAATATTCAGTAAAATGCAAATAAGGTATTGTTGTGCTTTCCCTGTTTTCTTCAATAAAGCAAGAGAAAAATTTCAAGCAAGCAGTAAGCCATGTCCACTACGAACTAGTCTTATTGCTGTTGCCTCCATAGCTTGATTTACATCTACACAGAAAAGCAGACAAAATGACCAAGTTACTTCTGATTTACATGTCTGCAGAAAGGAGAATAGAAAAAGCTTTTGTATATCAAAGCAAGTTAGACAGCTGTCTGTAGCCCACAATCTGGTTCCCACTAATTTTTAATAAAAAATAAAATTAAATACTACCACAAATTATTAAGACATAAAACATCTGGTATTACATAAGTCACATTATATCGGTAGTTGGAATGTTTTCCTCCGAAGCAGCTTTCAAGTCTACCTGATTATGGGAACTACAATGATATTTTACCTGTTTAATATTCCTACTATTAGGCATCCCTTGGAAGGAGAAGCTAGAGATTGCTTATTAGAGAACTTTTGTCCACAGATGACCTTTAAGCAATAAAAAGGGGTTTGTCTTCTCAAAAAAACCCCAAAATCTAAACTTTGTGAGGACAACCTTGAGAACATAAAGCAATTCAAGACTGTTTGCACTACAACAGCCGCACTCTGTTTTTGCATCGGCATTCAAAGACACACCCGCACTTATATCAAATGAATCAGGTAAATAACACCCTTGTATGTGTCAGTTTATTTTTCAGACTTGTTCATGTAATTTTGGCTTTTTGTCACCAACCATTTTCTGAGGAGGCCAGAAGAGCTAATGAGCAGTGCCAGCGGCACAACATACACACCCCTGGTTTTCGGAGCCATGGCAAAGCCTGTGCAGGGAGTTCATCCTACTTATTCGCACAAGGCCACAGGAGGCCTCTGGCAGAGGAGCAACCTCCTCAGCCTCCATGCTGACCCTACCTACACCTGCTACCTCGGCTCTGGGGGAAAGGAGGCAGCCAAGCTACTGCTATGGCAGGCAAGCAGGAGACTGGTTAACCAAACCTTTCCTTGCCTACAGTGTTTGTACATTGAGGTGATGTCAGGAGAAAGCTGCTGAAAGTTTGGTCCGTTAAGCTAACCCTTTCACCGCAAGGACCTGGACAACCTCTACCAGGCTACTCCACTTCTCCAGGTTCGCTGAAATCCTCTCCTCTGCTTCACCTTCACCTGTGCTGGGGGGATCACTCGTGCCCTGAGCAGGACCAAAGAGCCTAGGACTAACTATCCTGCCAACCACTGCTTCTACCAGGACCATAGACCGCGAAGTACGGCATTTTTTAGTGAAGGAGAGAGACTGAGCTTTCAGAAATTACTGTGGAATTGCAAAACCAACAGATTTAGGTTGAGGACAGGAAATACATTTTAAATTGGTGTATAAAAATAAGAGAAGTGAGTAATTTGAGGAGAAGAAAGATAATTTTCTTTGTCTACTTTCTTCAGGGAACAGCAGTGTGAATCAGTGACGGTGCTAAACAACCGAGAAAAACGGTATTTTATCCTGTGTTTGCTATAGCAATACAAAGGACGTGCCACTGTCACAAGATATGATGGCACCATTAAAATAGCACAGTAAGTGCTGTTATAAAAAAATCTGACTAAGTGCAAGGCCACATCAGTCCTTTGGAGGATAGTTTCTTGATGTAGGTTTCCATGCTTCGGGAGAGTTTTAAATGTTTCAGACAAATCTATTTCCAACTCATTCTCTGTAATTATTCCTGACATAGTCTTATATTAGCAGTGATGGGTTTGCACTTGAAAACTTCCAGCCCACCTTCTTTACTTACTGAATCTTGTGCTGAAATCATAATGATCACATCATTTTCTGTTGCAACAGAGGAATGTCACAAATGTGCTGACCTAACAGCAGGACTAGGCAGGAGAAGGTGGGTAAATAATGGAAATTGCCTTTAGTTGCACAGTAGCTGAATAAAAGCAGAGGAATGCAAAGTGATGGACAGGGTATGACGTACTTACTATGTTTTCCCCCTTCCTTGCCAGACTACCACCAGTTGATAACACGGTTATTCTGCCAAGAGTAAACATGAGCTAAGAAATCATAACTGTATGAATAAGGCTGGATAGGGCTGCTGCAAAGCTCTGTATTCCAAGCCAGAAGGAACAGATTCCTTCTGCTGAGGGCACAGCCTCAACTTCGTCCTCTAGAAGCAGTTCAACTCTGTTTAAACATAAACATAGGAAACACTTCCATCTGTGTGGACCAAGTGTGTGTCAGTGATCTGGTTTAAGTACACCTAGCCCTCAACTAAAAAATTCTGCCTTCTATTTAAATGCAGAAGCCTAACAATTAGATATTGTATGCACTCTTTTTTAATAGGCAGAGACAAGAACAAGTGTCCTGTGTGTTAATTAAGGTTTTTGTATCTCTCCTTCTGAAGCATCTAAGAATGTCAAATAAGCCATTATTAATTGTCACACACTTCCAGTCGTCTTTTGAATTCAGCATTTTATCATCCTACTGAAAGATTCAGCACTGCTATAGAGCATACTTCAAACCTGGCTTTGCTAAGGTGACTCTTCTTCCCGACTTCACCTGTGCCTGCCAAAGGAGATTATCCTGTTAACTGAAGCTACAATGGGCTTTAACTCTGAAAACAATAAATCTTTCAGTAAATGTATGTTCAGTTGAAAGCAAACATGCACGAAAGGGGCCATTTTAGGACATTGTACTTTCAAACTTAGAAAATAAAGGCTGTTAAATCCCATGTCTGTGTACTTCTTTTGCAAAAACAATAGGGATAACCAAGTCACTGCACATACACCTCAACTTTTTCCTGTGTCTTCATTTCACCTTCTCTCTGCTGATCCCCACTGCAGGATGCTACAGCAGTAAAATTTACTATTTTTATATAGCAAGTAACAGGGAAAAATCATTATTTTTGGAGGACACACATTTATGGGGTGGAGAGAGGGGAGCAAGTTGTTACTGAACACTCTTATCGTGAGACATATGCCCATTAATTTAGGATTGAAGATATTCTTAAATGAGCCAAGAAATTGCAGAGTCTATTTCATTGTCCCATTTTTAAAATATTTTACAATTTAAAAGGAAATTTTAGAAATAAATGTAGGGTGATTATAAGAAGAATCTGGACTGTTAAGTGTTCAGATCATAAAAAAATATAGAAAAGCATAGCTTTAATCACAAAAATATTACAATAGTCAATACACAACTTGACAATGTCATCCACAAATGCACAATGATATGCATGGTAAATTATGTAGAAATAATCTGAATTACTAATAAGGTGCATGGTTGGAGAATTTTAAGTTTTAACAAAAAATCCTTGTGCACAGCAGAAGTTTTTTAATGTTATACATCAAATCAGACAAAAATGTGACTGGATATAAAAATTTGCAATATACTAAAAATGGAGCAATTCACGGGGGAATCTAGCACCATACATCGTAGCTTCAAGATTAAATTATTCACTCCCTTGCAGTTATTGCTATTGCCTATTTCCCTGCTACACGCTCACAGAACAAATTTTGGGGTTTTAATTTTTACTAGTTTTTCAGTCTCTCGTGTTGCCCATTTTAAATCTCTTCTCTAAGGTGTAAAGAATATGAGTGCCAAGTTATTTTTTTCTCACTGAAAGGTCATAAAGTGTCCAGAGTTTTTATTTGACTTTGAATTAAGTGATCTCAGCAGCGATGTATGTCTGAAATTAAGGTCCTGTACGTTATATGTAGAGATGATGCAATGGGTTGACAGTAATGGAAAAAAATTCTTGCCAGAGTAACCTTATTTTACCATTTTACCTGAAGGGTTAGGTAGAGGATGAGGTTCCTTTTCCACCATTACTGTGCAGAATATTGACAAGGGAAAATAAAATTAAAAATAAGAAAACACCCTGCCCTGTAATCTTGTTTTTTAAGACTGTACTTAAAAAGCAGATGTACTGTTTCCACTGCATACCTAGTTACATATTTCAGACAAATACCCAGAGTCATTAAGTACAGAAAGGGTAAAACAGCATTATAGTCTGATGAAAGGAAGAGCATTGCTTAGGCACACTGTGGGATTTGGACAGCAAAAGCCACTTTTCAGAATGCCGTGAAGTTTAAAATTCAAGGAGACAAGAGTCAAGAGATAAATGCTCCTGGCATCCATTGTAATATTTTGTAGCAACCCTGTTTAATTAAAATATAAATTATCTCATTACTAACACCAAGAATACATAAAGTAGTTAGCAAGGCTCTCAACAGAGTAAGAAACATAAAAGAGAAACCAATTACAAGAAGTTTGGAAGCAGACATTACTCTAAATAGATGATTACAATTGATTGATTTAGATGTGCACTTATTAAGTGCTGAGAGGAAGGAAAGCAAAAAAGAAAGTTGACTCTTGAAAAGAAAGCTCAGTCTTTCCTTGCTTATTGGTTCTCCACTAACTACCTGAGAAGCAAACATCACTGGTCCTTTGAGTTTGTGGTTTTTTGTTTAGTTGGCTTTGGGTTGGTTTTGTTTGTTTATTTGTTTGCTTTTTGTTTGTGTTCTTTTGTTTGGTTGTGATTTTTGTTTTTCTTAAGTTTGTATGGAAATAGCATTGTTCCTTCGAGAAAATCAGAATTTAAGGGTAGATTAGTGACCATGTAACAACAGCTGAAGTTGGAGGAACTGTGAAAGGAACTTCTGAGGTCTTAAAACATTCACAATTACACTGAAAGCTCCGCTCCATATGCACATAGGTGGTTGGAAAATTGCTTACCACTGGATCCCTAGCACCAATGTTTACCCATCTATTTCTCCTTTCAATTGATGGTATCCAACGGCCAGCTAGACTTTGTTTCCAGCCCCATCCTTCAGTCATGTTGCTTCTAACACCTAGTCTCAGGACAAAGTTGTCATCTCTATATTTAATAGCTAAGGACCTGGCTGCTCTGAGGCTAGAAACTTTAATAACAACCATGACAAGAGCAATGCTCAAAAATATCGTACATAAAACGAAATATTCTTCATTTTCTACCTTTTTAATACACCAGACATCTTAGAATTAATAGATTCCTTTGCTTTCCATGTCAGTTCTGATTCAATAAGCGTAAGAGAGATGGAATGCAATTATTTGCTAAATCAAGAACCAGAATTTTCCCTAAAGTTTAACTGCAGAACATTTTGGAATTCACTGAAGGGAATGGTATTACCACTACCCTGTGCTTCCCACACACAATGTATTTCTGCCTTCTTCAGAGGTCCTAAATCATCAAAATACAGAAAGTGCAGCTACTTTCATAGCCTCTGAACATCACTAAAGTCTCAAGAGAAAACATTTGATTCTGAGATTTCTGAGTCAGATTTCTTGATCTAAGAGATTGGGATGTAAAAGCTCAAATGAACTCTCAAACCCTTTGAGATTCACAAGTCAACGCTCCTGGACAAACACTGCCCCCACTGCCCTTCATCAACAGCACACCAAAACTCAGCCTGGCCCAATGGTTCAAACCTGGATTGTCCCTTCTATCATCATTCCTTTCCAGGAGGTCTAAGAAAACAAACCATAAAGTCAACTGTAGAATTTTGAAACTCTTCTGAAGTGTCTATTTTTTGTAGAAATTTTGTCCAGTTGAACAATCCTGTAGATCACAAAAATATATTTTATCTGATATAAGAAGAATCCAACTCAGTGCGTACACTAGTTATTATACTAGCTCTCTGTGACCTGCTTATAATTGAATGTCTCATACTCGCTCATGGCAATAGGACAAGCTGTATACATAATAAATAAATGTATTCTACTGTTCAAGCATGAGGCTGCCCTATGCGGTACATGGCTGCAAAACTGTGCATGCCAAAACAATATGCACATGAACAGGGAAAAAGGAGGGAAAAGATGAAAAATACCTTAGAGAGGAGTATTTTTCCATCAGTTATGGAGAAACGGTTCTTGTTATGATGAGGTAACTTGAACGCCATTCTGTGAACTGAACGCTTTGAAATACACAATTCTGTGTTACACAAAAGGTGACCTTTTCAGTATGCTTTATGGGAGTTTCGGTATCTTTTATGGGACTTTCCTGGACTTTCAGACCCTTTCCCCAAAGGTTAGTCTGGTTATAATCAGGAAGGAAAAAAGACGGCCAGCTATTCAACAAAAGATAAAACGTCCAGATCTATTCAGCGTCTTTTCATATTTTTTTTTTATTTATTATATTTTATTTCAGAACTGTGTCTGTTTCCAAGAAGCAGAAGCTGCTCTGACTTTTGGAAAAATCTCTGCCTACAAGAATTCAAATATCAGATCAATATGCATTTAATTATGTGTATTTGACAGCAAGGACTTCAGTTTGCAACAGGTTGGGTAATCTAGCTCTGGCAGTAGTCTGCCACAAGCTTCTGGAGAAATTACACAAGTAGTTCTGTAATTAGCAGAATTAAAAATCCCCACTGCACATGGCTTTGTCTCATGGTATGATGCCTAGATATCTAATAAGATACAAGTTTTCGATTCCTATGGGGGCAACTGAGGAATTCTCTGATGTCTAAGGTCTAAGCACACATTTCTTCGTAATAATAGGTTAAAAGTTGAGGGGAGAACTGAGAAGGAATGATCACCATAAATCTTCTTTCCTTTGGAAATGAGGTCTAAACAACACATTTAGCTAGATATCATGCTTACAGATAGCTAAAAATAAAATACTACGTTTAAATTAAAATGCATACTACTGTAAGAACTGAGGTTTCAGTCTCTCAAAACAGAGGAAAAAAACTGCCCACAAACAAAACAACCCTCCCACCCCCAGTCCGATAATCCTTTCCTCTGCATTTATCCACATCAAAAATTAGGCCTGATTTTTGGGTTTTTTAGCCAAGCTGACTCATGGTTCAGTTCGATTTTTTGCCTGCTCCAGTTTCTTTCTTCAGGATTTATATTTTTGTCCTCTTGACAGTTGATCTTTCAGCTGTATATAATTTTTGAATTACACAAATTTCTTTTTACTACACCCTTTAGACCACCACACTTTACAAAACATGCGCAAGCCATATTGCGGTCTGGAGAAAAAACATCAAAGTGCTATAAACCTTTTAGTTCTGGGAATTTTATATAATTCTTCCATCCTTCTAGCTCTCTTCCCTCCCAAATGGAATATGTATTATTCTCACAAGTGTTTGTCGGCAACAAGAACACATCTATCAATTTAACACTGGAGAAAAATTCATATCTACCTGTCCCAGTAATTCCCAGCCTACAGACCTGGGTCTTTTCCAAAGAATTGAACTAAATTTCTGGGTAAAGAAAAAGAGAGCCCGAGGGAGGCTCTCCTCATCAAAAATTTTTCCAAAGGCCATCTTTGTTTTCGTCGGTGCATTATTTTCCTATTTCTGCTTCCAACTGAGATCAGTGGACAGTACTTTAAATTTGTCAACAAGATATTATTTCATTTGTCATAAGTTAGCCTCTGACACAAATCAATTTTTTCCTCGGACTTCAGTTGCCATGTGTCCTTCTTAGCACTCCTCATTTACCTAAACATCATAGATAACCATAATTAACTTGGTCTCATTTTTGCCTACAACATTTCTTTCTCACAGTATAAAAGACAAAGTATTCAAAATTCCATTTTTAGCACTGGAATTACAGAACCTTCAGTTTGTTGAAGCTGTTTACCTCTCCTGTTTCCTTTCTCAGTTTCTTTCACCTAGTAGTTTCTGGGTGTAGCGTATGACACAAAATATATCTCAAAATAAGTATCAATGAAAATCATTGTTCCTCCCCTCACAGAAATACAAGAATTGTCACTGATTCATAGTAGGTTTTAATTTCAAAGTCAAATAAGAAAGTCAAGAAATCAAAGCACACTTCATAAATAGATACCTCTAGACCTGAGAAAGAAGCTGTAACTACAACTGGGAATTTTACAGCATTTCTTGTGTTTCTGACTAATATATATACATAATACCAGTTTATAAATATTGAATTACCTATGCCAATCAGTATTTTGTATAAAAAGCTTCTATGCCTTCACACCAACTAGAAGTAGAAACTCTAGTTTTTAATTACTTGATTCCAACACAAAGAGATAGATGCCAGACCTCACTTCCCAGCTGTATATTAAACATAAGCTTAGTTGAGTTTAATACTATTTATATCCAGTTTGCACTAACATGAGAGGGCATTCAGGCCCCCACACTTTCATACTCTTTCTCTCCCTCCAACCCAAAACTAAAATACACAAAAAATGCATCTTCACTGGCCATCCAAGAAACTAAATAATGAATTTCGTAAGATTGATGTCCATTTAAAAAGCCTGGAGCAGAGTTGTATCATGAAATAATCTCTTAAAATAAGACAAGCAGCTGCTTTTAACACATATTCTCATACATCCTTTGCTGCAGTATATTTCTGTATCCCCCTCCTCAACACTGGCTTTCTGGGGAGAGTTCTCAGTGGTTTCTTCATGTTTTACCTCCTTTCTCAGGACTACTTCCATCAAGAGCACTTAAGAATTCGCTACATCAGTGATCCACTACATCACTGCCCTGAAGTCAATGAAAATTTACTAGCCACACTCAACAACACCGTCCCCACAGGTGAGTAGTAGTAGTCTTTCAAATATCTCATGTAAGGCAGTTGAACTGAGATCTCCATTTAAACACAGTCTGTCTGTTTTCCTATCTAATACTAAATATCTTATCAGTTTGACAAGGTAACTAGTAGGAAGAATACAGATAAAGGTTAATGTACAAGGCAGAGTCCCACCTGCCTTACCTTTGATGTCATTAAGACAGGAGATTCTGATGTGTTTATAATGAATTACTAATAAGTTCAAATCTTCCCGCTTAAGCAAATAGCGAGTAATTAAGTTCATTGTCATAAAACAGTCTTCCACAAGGTCATTTTTAAGGATCACTAGACAGTCACTACCCTGGGAATACAGAAAAAACTCGGCCTGTTTAGCTGCAAATGGAAAGGTATTCTTAAACCTAACCTGAACTAGCGCACTGCTCACAGAGGAAGGATGAGATTGCTATAACTTCATAAAGAGAAACACCGTCCACTGGCATCTTCAAGTCTTGGAATACTAAACAGCCCATGTTTGCATACAGACATGATTTCGAGACTAATAACTAAATATGGTTCCTATAGCCATGGTTTTTAGCTCTCTGGTGAAAGGCAGATTAAACAGCAAACATAAGATATTGTTGAGGTAGAAAATATGACACAGGACTAAGAAGCAATTGATGAAGTGTTGAATTTTAAAAAATAAATAAATTCACCCAAAACTGTTAAACATAATGATGCAGATAAAACTTCTGTTTCAAAAGTCTTCCCCTGGGAGGAAATACCAAAGAAGTATCTCTCCATATTCACAGCTAATAGCTACTGTTTAGCAGTATATCGAGTTTGATGCACTTCTGCTGCTTCTGAGCGTTCCTCCTGGCCTGCTTCTTAGAGAGCCAACAAATTGCTTTCAAGAGAAAAATGAAGCTGCTTTCCCCCCACAGATACTTAACAAACTTCACATCAGTACAGCAAAACACCCACTCACTTGAGAGAAATACAGAGTTGAGAAATCTGTTTATCATCCCAAGAATGTTCAATAGCTCAGTGACCAGAAGCAGCAACACGCAGTTAGACAGGAGCTAAATCAGAGGAAAAAAGCACAATAGAACAGTTTCTTTTATCTGTTTTACACCCTGAGAATATGAGCAAACAGCAAGAAGTAACAAATGGCAGACAATTAATTCTCTCTTTAACTTCAGGAAAGAGCTGTCAATTACATTCAGTGATTAAACCTGATTCTATATCACCTATTCTAGCAGGAACGAGGAACACAACTAGTAGCTGTATTTGCATCATAATGTATTGTGCTACCAGACTGGCAGAATTCCAAACAGACATTTCATAAAACATTTTATTAGTTGTGAGTTTGAAATACTTCCAATAAAACTGGAAAGTCTGCATGGTGATAAACTACCATTCCAGAACAGTCCAGTTTAGACCTAAGTTCTCCAGTTTATCCTGGAGGAGGAATAGAACTGAATACCGACAGATCTTTTGAAGATGTGTAGGTATTAATGAAAATTTAACAAAAGGGGTTTCTCACTGACCGTAAGTTAATGTCTCTCCACTTTTTTTTTTTTTTTTAAATGGTAAAGTGAGGAAGACTACAGAATACAGAATTGAAATCACAGAAAATAGGGGGTAAAAAGCTCTCATCATTCCAGATAAGGAATATGATCCACATATTGGAGCTCACAAGCTTCAAAATACAAATTCCCTGGTGGTAATTCAGTTTATTAAGTTCTAAAAGTAGAAAAAGGGCAAGAAATAAGATAACTGAAGCATGACAACATCACTACCACCATCAATCACTCATCACTTGCTTGCTACCTTGTAGGCAAGAAGAGGTAACCAAGAGAAAAGGATTGCTATACTACAGAGGCAATATTTAAGTATTTGTTCTTGTATAGTAGTCACCATTTATTTCCCCATTTTGCTGCATCGCTCAAATTTTTTACCACTACAGCATTTTAATGTGAGTTCTACATGTCCCTTCAAAGCCTTTGGTGATTTCAGGGGGAGGGTGTGTGTGTGTGGTTGTTTTTTGAGGCCAGCAAACAATCCCTGCATATACTAAGCAATATCACTTTCATGCTAAGGCGGCACATACAAACTAGTGTAGAATTATGAAAACATAAACATTTTCTCATTAGAAAGAAAAAAAATCTACAAAGCAGTTACCATTCCAGATTAGATTAGTTTGGAGAGTTTAAGAGCCAAAAAAAAAAAAAAAAGATTTAGATATACATTACATTCTGTAATTTGGAATTGGTGCAGACAGTTTACATATAGATCCCACCCTCTCTCCTCACAGGTGAAGATTCTGCAAGGCCACCTTCCACCTGAGGACCAAAATGGGTTTAGAATAGGAAATGTTGAAGGACCACAAGCTACTGGCATAGAACACAGAAGAGAAAGATGCTGCGGGAAGAACATTGGAAGCAGCACAAGAGGAGATGAACGTTAACTCTGCAGATGTGCAGTGCCAGTTGTCAGGCTTATTTCTACATTTCACTCCGTCAAAGAAAAAGGTTTTGTACCCAGCTGAGTAGCAAATAAGATAGAGAACTAGCACATAAACCATCCTGGACTTTTAAGATGCAGTTCTGCTTTGAGCAAAGGAAAATAAGAAAGGACTTTTTTTCACCCCTCTAGATCAAACCAAAGATTTATATCACTGAAGTTCATTATCAAATTGTTTTGACCTTTACCACTGCTACCCAATTTGAAATAAATATCTCAAAGGACAGGTGGTGAAACGTGCTGAAGTTCACAGACTTCAACACATATCCATTGATTTTTTTGCCCCCTAGGAAGGGTTAGTTCTTTAATCTAAGACATAATACTAAGTTTCAGAGGTAAGTGTCCTCAAATCAATAACTACACCAAATGGCTGGTTTGGTTTTTTTTGTTTGTTTGTTTTTTTTTTCCTAAACAAATATAACCCAATGTTTGTTGGTGTAATTTTTCATTGAATACAAGGGTACCCCCCCCAACTTCCAATCTTCATTCAAATCCAGTCTCATAAAAGGCGCTTCTTGTTCTAACATTTACATGATGCTCCATATTACTGTACCTAACCTCTGAAACAGTGAGTCCTGCAGAGCAAAAGCACAGTGCAGCCATTCAGAGAGCAGAGTTTTTTGGATATGAAAATGCTTAAGCCTGTTTGAAAGGATGTCTGAAAGCAGAGGTAGCAGGTGCTTGGCAGATGAAGGCAAGAAGAATCCTTCAGAATAAAGGGTTGAGGAAGGAATGCAAATAATAAGAAAGAAAAGAACAAAAGAAATTTTAAATCTGAATGGTAAACTAGTTTTCATAGCTCCAGACATGAAAACAAAACCAAACCTCTCCGCTTGTATCCATTCCAACAGGAGAAAAAACAAATCCACCTAACTGATAGTGCAGTACTTGCATGCTGGATCACAAGAAAGAAGCCCATAAGGGGACTGCAAGTACAACTGCACACCACAAGCCTTACAAAACGCTCCTTGAGACATGAGGTTCCTTCAAGACACACAGGCTGCAAGGAGCAGCATAACTCACCTCCAGGTGTCTGACAGATTCAGTCACTCCAAATTGGTTGCATCTGTTACATCTGGCTCTTGGCAGCCTGAAGCTCCTTAAGAAGCTCTCTCCTTAAGAGATGTGATGAAGCAAAGACCTACAGGTGGAATTTTAGGTATTCTATATTTGTTTGCTTATTCATTTCCTTTCCCAAGTGTTTGGTCAAGAAATGAGAGACTATAGCTTTGAGTTAAGATATACTGATGTTTATATATCCCAAGAAATCACACTGTGTTTGAAGGCACCAAGAACAAATCTCTGTCTTGCAAAAAAGTACACGAGAGGTGAAGAGAAGCCCTCTCATCCCTGCTCAGCTCTATTATGGGTGCAAACCCATTACGAGTTGTTACAATTTTGTTCTTCACTATGTGGACAGAGCCCACACAGGAGAAATAGAAAAGGATGCAAGAGTATGAAGTGAGTTTGGGTGAACGGAGTAGGAAATAACAAATGGAGCAATATCTGCTCAAACAGAGCTAGAGGGCCTATTAATATTAATGTGCTGCACATAATCTTTTGTTCACAATTGGAAAGGCTCCCTAGGTGAGTGGAAACTTACACATGCTAAACTTCCTAACTGTAGTTAATGCAGTTTTATCATCAGTTTTAGTCCCCAGATAAATGAAAACATCTGATTGTTCTTTGGAAGCTTTTTTCAAACACCTACACAAATTATATTAACACGTTTCTTCAGAAAATCTCCAGGGCAAAGCTAAACACCTACTGAAATTCAAGAGGGATTGAACTTCACCAATAAAAATGAGAAATAGGTTAGACACCATGTACTTCCCCTCCAAGTCTTCACTGTGCCATCTTGTAACATCAAGGAGATAAGAAGGGGATACAGGTTTCAAGAATGAACTGGTACAACTGTTGACCTGCAAGTAAACTCCTCAATACCACACATGACATTCATCATAAGAGAAATGAATTGTTTCAGACCACCAGAAATCTCACTGTACTTTGATGAAAGAAGAGCATTAACTCAGTTAATGCACTGGCTAAATTCCAGCTCTGATAATTACATTCTGAATACTTAAATCTCCATTGCCAATTTACTGGCCGTAAGATGTTATGTTCATCTATTTAAGTATCATCATACTACCTGAGTACCTTCTAAATGCCCTTAAACTTTTTCTGTGAAGACACAGGTCCTCCTAGGAGGCATGGGTTGTTGTCTTGCTGCCTGCAATGGGACTTGGAACAGCTACTCCAAGATAAGGTACTTTAAGACCTATTGTCTGCATTTAAACATGCATGTGGAAGCCCTGGGGATCATTCTCTGCTAAGAGACACTGTAATTACTAGATCAGATCGGTTTGGGACATACGTGATCCCAAGCCTCTACATCAGTTTGTGAATAAAGCTTCCATCTCCTTTATGAAATGACAAAGATGAAAACAACATGAAAAGCTTTTTACCTGGTGTCAGCCTCAGTCATACAGCTGAAATAACCACAGCTACTAGACAATAGAGGTTGCAGTGGCCCCTGCATGTCACTTTTATTTCTTAAGGCATATACTATGGCTGAAAGACATCTCAAGTTTTTTCACTGTATGTTCACCCTAGAAGAATGATATAAGTTCAGAAGTAGCATCCCTGTTATCACACAGTATCGCACTGGTACTCACACAGCAACAATTTTTTTGCTTCCACATCACAGCTGCTATTTCTCCATGCCATTTCACTGTGCATTCTGGACCAAATGGTGTGGGTCATCACTAATTCAGAAATCATGATTTGTTTTCTTTAGCTAATCTGTTTGATGCAATGGAAAAGTGATTGCTTCTAGTCTCTGCATTGGGTTTTGATTAGGGTTTGATTTTGGTTTATTTCTGCACAGAGAAACAGACTAGAAAAATTGCAAATAATAAATGACATTTAATCGCTATTGTACTGCTTTCCCATTCAACACGGCTTTGAGGTCTTCAATGTAAGATGCCAAGTTCATATTGATCCCTGGTCCCTTCAAATACTCAGAACCATTTAAGCCTCCACGAGTTAACATACCCTGCTCTGCCTAGACGTTTCTTGCATTGCAAGAATGAAGCGTGGCCATCAGAACAGTTAATGGAGTTCTGATCAAAAATGCACTAGAACCACCATATCAGAAAAAGCAGTAAATGCAGAAACCCAGGAATAAAGTCATCTGACCTAGCTAGTAGAGGAGATCTTCTAAGTCACGTTTGTTAGAGTTTGACTTATGCCCTGAAGCATGATGGCTTATCTTTCTTTTGAAAAGAGGGAGAGACTTTTTCAAAAATATTTTATATAGATAACAGTATTCACAGCTGCATAAAACTGTATCTGTAATGATGTTATTACAGTAAGTTTTATGGTTTAATTATACACTGGGTTAAAGTAGTTCTTTTTAAATGTAATGCCTGTCAGTTTCAGTGAATGTTTCCATGTTATTGTGTTATAAGAGGACGCAAAGAGAAATCTTTTTCGACCCTCTTTCCCCACAAATCTTTACCTGTGGAAGAAAAGGAGCTCATTTGTGTTGTTATTTTTGTTGTTGTTGTTGTTGTTTTAATTGTGTTGCACACTCCAATTACTGCTTTAGATCAAGCAAGATTAAATATTTTCTTTACCATTCCGTTCTTACATGGATGTTGTTCCCCATCTCTCATTTTCCTTACCTCTGTACAACTTCTGAGGACTATTTCTCCCCCCCCAGTATTTGGAAGTGCAGAGAATCTCTACAGCTGAGGAGTAGGCATTACTTACTTATATGCTATTTGTATAGCACTTAATTTTAATATTGATTTTTTTTTTTTTCTAGAAGGATTCAATTTTAAAAATCCCAACCATATCTGTAGCTAGAAACAAGGATCGCTGTGTAGCAGACTGGACAAGAACAATTTCGTTTCTGTCATCATCTGTACTTCAAATGACAATTTAAGATCTTAGTGGGAAGGAGAAGAAAGAGAGATTTTTTTTCCTGATTTCTTCCTAGCTCACTGCAGAGTAATGCAGTCTGAGAACTCTAAAAGCAGAATCATGACAAAAACATCTTGCAGTAATACCATACAGCAAAAGCTCTGGTGCTCGAGCCAAGCACAACATCTAATTGTCCAACTTTGAAGTAAAATACACCTTTTATTCCCTTCTCAGGCTCTTTCTTTCCCTTCAAAAAGGGATAAAAAGGGTTCAGAAGTTCTAAGGAAAGTAATGTCCAAATGCACCTCGGGTACCTTCTATCGAATACCAGTAATTAAACTCTTTCCTTGTTTCCTAGTCTGTTCTTAACTATTCAAGGAATAAGCTCTGGGTCTAATACTTTGTAATTCTGCCTTATCTAAAACATACGCAGTCATTCACCAGTTACTTAATTAAAACTGCAAAGTGCTATATAAATTGATTCTGACGAAGAAAGTGTCATAGACACTCCAAGGATTAAGAAGCAGTGAATTAGTACTGTGTATATTCAGTGAGAAAAATAGACCAGGATGTATAGGAAAACAGCCTAAGCTCCTCTTCAGTCTCAAAAAATGCCATTGCATAACAAGCTTGTTCTGGGATCTAAAATCAGTCTCAAATCTCTCATTGGGCAATCCTGACCATGGACCTTTCCATCTAGAAGTGTAATATTGATTTAACATGCTGTTGTGCTAGTACTAAGGCTTTCTTTCCTTCACAACTATTGCAGCCGTATAAGATGGGGAGAATAGGGAAATACTGAATAGGACTTACTTCTAGGAACCTTAAGTTTCCTTTAGCTCTCACCTGCAGACACACTCAGGTTGAAAGGTCCAAAACACCCACTGTACAATGAGTAGGTATCTGCTTGCTGTATAATACATGTGTGGGATTTATAATGCAGTGTGAATGTAACACAGTAAATCTGATAGCGAGGACAATTATTCCCATCTCTACTGGGCTACCTTCAAGAAAGTAGTAGTAAATAGTCTGCAACTGATGGTTTACAGAGAAAGAAAATCAAAGCGAATAATGTAAAAAGCTTTCTTACTTTTCTAAATATTAAAACTGACCTTAGGAGAGAGGCAGCTTTTTATATTCTCATATTTTATGTGTTGTTTGAGCCATCTGGCTGGCAGTCAGAGAAACTGAACTGTCATTGTCTTCATCTCCACAAGAGAGGAATATAACCTGATTTTCCTACTATAATGTGGACTGATAGAACAAGACATAAAAACTTTTGCCTGGAAAAGAGCCTGGGAAGACCCCAGTGACAGATTTTATGGCATTTCAACTCAGTTTCTGAACAGGAGAAATTGGCCAGCCCAGAACTGGTGACAGCTCGTTGATGCTTGTCGGAGAAGAACTTGACACGCAAGGAGAGATGAGAAGGTTCAGCTACAATATTTTTACTAAGCCAAGATTTCTGAACTGCAACACCATGGTATATCTGGTCAGAACAGTAACTGACATATTGTCACCAGGTCAGTTCAAGATATAGGCCTACGCAATGTTGCAGAACAAAAGTCATGTTCATCCTCCTTACTTCCCCTGCAACAGGATTATGCTCCCACACAGATATTTGGGAAAGGTTATCCTCTCCCTTGGACACCCTTAGAGTAGGTAACAGTTCCTAATATACTCATTCCTTAAGACTACACTTTTATGTGTCCTATAAGCAAAATATTTACCCGGGGAACACTCTGCAATGTGTGTTCTAGACAGCGGTGCTACAGCCTTTGCCTCAGTTCTTCTGTGTTACACAGGTTCTCGAGCAAATAGAATCGGACTTCTGAGATAATTTGCTTCCTTCCCTCTTCTTCCCTGCCCGTGAATCCCAGTTATAATTTCAAAACACTGTATAGTGAAGTACCAGAGCGGTGCTGGGCACCAGTGGTTTATCTCAACCTCTGGGTCATGATCCAGGCAGATCTCTAAGAAAGATGATCTCTCAAACCTTCAGCCACAGAGTCTTTGCCATTTCTATTTATAGAAATAATGAATCTCTGTCCGAAGTATTTATTTCAGTTCTGTAGTTTTTAGTGTATAGATCACCACAGAAACACGCCCCAAGATACTTCTCCTTGCAGCTTGAATAAAAATCCTTACTGTGACAGAGATGAGATTGCAACTCCATCATCATCGCCCCCTCGAAAGTCATTTCTCATGAACACAGACCCCATGTCAGGGCTAGGACCAGGAAAGGAGGAGATCCTGTTTCTTAGAAGTGTGTCTCTGTTGGCATGGATACAAAAGTTAGGTGGCGTTGAACTCTCTGCTGAGCCTCCCAAGTGATTTAAATACAGCAGTGTTCTTTAGTCTTACAGTGAGAGGGTATTACCTCTGCACCTAAACAGCTTTAACACGCATCCCCCTTGCACTGCTGTACTAAATATCTATCACCTGTTCAGCCCTTTCCTCCGTCTGCTACTGGTCAGCAGCCAAAGCTCTCTTTTCCCCAGAAGAGTGATACATCACAGCAGCTTCCACCATCAACCTCATTTTGTGGCTATCTTACAGAAGGACAGTGCCTTAATATTTCGCCCTTCACATAACTTTTTACCCTTGCAGAGGGCTTCTCCAGTTTCAGACAGAGGAAGATACAACTGTCTGCAAGAAACTCACCACCAACGGTAACATCTAATTTTGAATATGCAGATATTTAAAGAAAAGTCTAAAGTAAATGCCTTATATCACTGAATAGTGTATATTTTCAAGCCCATCCTCTAAACCATTCTCTGTCTCTGCCCTTGACATTGCAGGTTCTTGCAGCAAAAAGGATCCTCTTGTCATTAGTCCCATATGCCCTCCTCCTGGAAGATTCTTGCTAACAAAGCATTATCTCAACATTTCTTTTCAAGGAGGAACAAGAGGGTGGAAAATGTATCCTCCTTTACTTGAAATTCTGCCATCTTACATACTGGCTACACAAAGCCTTGTTTGAAAGGCAGCATTGGGAACAATTACTGGTGCTTGTAGTTGTGAAATCCAATATCTCAGACTGATGATTTAAGCACAGAGAGTACCATTGCCACATGGGCACTGAATTCTGACTTGCTGTATATAGAATGCATTTTACTCAATGTATGCACCCTCAGCACCAAGGGTTTCTGAAAATCTTAGGATAGTTTTAACTAAAAATGTCATTCAGAGAATATTCAGAGAGTCTAAGTCTTCCGTATAAGAAAGGAATCTTGTCTTGTTGATTCTTCCATTTTTGTCTATTGCCTCTACACTGCTAGCCTGGACCCCTATTTCTAAGTCCTCTTGTGCATTTCAGGCTCATCTGAATCTTTGCTCCTCTGGTACAATTAATTTTGAGCATGGCATTTAATCCCCACAGTGGTGGCTAAACAACACTGATTTTAGTTGTATGTGAGACATAGTTCATTTACATATTGGTCTTCTAATCAATCAGCATACAAGAATAGGAAAATTGTCAAAACCAAAACCTAAATTACTTTAATCCAGATGCAATCTAATGCTTGAGTTAAATAGATTCATTGCTAACTACTTATAAGTCACTTACGCTAAAAATGTATCAAAGTCTTGTAAGGAATATTCAAAATTTAAAGCACAAAGTATCAAGAAAACCTCGACTATATGTAAATATATGAACAGGGCAATGCTACTTTGTTGAAAGTAACAGATTTTTGAATTACATTCTCTGTCCAATTAGCAAGTCAAAAGAGTTGGTTTTTTTGTCAGAAAAAAAAAACCCAAAGTTTGCAGAAAATAAGGCATCAATATATTGCATGTTAATACAGATAAACTTGAATTAGGTGATATTATAATAGTAACCTTTTACCATTAAGTTCACTGTTGAACACCCACATTTTTTTTGCATAGTTACTGTCACTATGTACTTTTCTCGAATATTTGAAATGTAAATTCAAAATACAGAGATTGCAGAATAAAAGGTCTATCACACCTTTCTAACTCCTGTTGGCATAGGCACATCCGTCATAAAAACTCAAATCTTGTCAAAGACATTGTACTGTTGGAAGTCAAGTGACTGCGGCACGACAGTTAGCACCTCCATCTCGAGTCATCTACAGCTTTTATGTCGTTGTCCATTGAACCTCCTTCATCAGTGACAGTTTCCTCTAGCAAAGAAACTCTCCATTCCTTTAGCATCCTGATTAGAAATAATCAGGATCACCTTCCAGTAAGACCCAGCAGTTATTACTACCTAAACCAGCCCTCACTAGCTAAACACCTTGCTGTTTGGGGTCCTTGATGACCTGGCAATTTTTAGACTGCCACCCTGTTACAGGTGCCCTTTATAAGAAAGCTGAGAATATAATTTCTGTCTCCTGAATAACAAGAAATTCAGCTGTATCCACAGTTTCTCTTTCCCATGTATTTAATTAAATCCGATAGAATCCGGAATAATTTTAAGGATGTTTCTGTGTCAGGATGAATTATTTGTATTAATGGTGCTGAGTACAATAATTTCACAGAATCACAGAATGACAGAATGACCTCTGGAGATCATCTAGTCCAACCCCCCCCTGCCAGAGCAGGGTCACCTACAACAGGTTGCACAGGACGGCGTCCAGGCGGGTTTTCAATGTGTCCAGAGTTGGAGACTCCACCACCTCTCTGGGCAGCCTGTTCCAGTGCTCTGCCACCCTCAAAGTAAAGTTCCTCCTCATGTTAAGATGGAACGTCCTATGTTCAAGTTTGTGCCCATTACCTCTTGTCCTGTCACTGGGCACCACTGAAAAAAGACTGTTCCCATCTCCCATCCTCCTGTCACCCTCCCTTTAAGTATTTATAAGCATTGATAAGATCCCCCCTCAGTCTTCTTTTCTTCTAAAGAAGAAACAGACCCAAGTCTCTCAGCCTTTCCTCATAAGAAAGATGTTCCAGTCCCCTAATCATCTTTGTAACCCTTTGCTGGACCCTGTCCAGCAGTTCCCTGTCCTTCTTAAACTGGGGACCCCAGAACTGGACACATTTCCAAATGTCCTAAACTCTTTATGAACTATTTTCTCACAGAATATGCACTGTATTTCCCACACAATTCCCATGGAAATTCTATGTTTCACTAAGATATATATACACAAGGCTACTGTGAACAGAAAAGAAAGTTACATGCACAAGAGCTGGAAATTAGAAATAAGAAATTGTGCACAGGCCCCATGTTGCTTTACAGACTTCAATATACCTTTTAACCTTTTTTTACTGGTGGGATTAACTGCTTCACTTTCAAAGGGCGAAGAGGCTGGCTTAACAGGCACTTCTAAGACACTAGGATATTTCTTACAATGACATTAGTTACTACAAAAAGAAAGACTGAGAAATCTTTTAAAACCTTGGGAACAAAGTTCATCTCATGAAAACTAGGACTGTATTAAATGGGTAAACTTACAGAGGCAATCATAATCACTGAAGGCAAGGAGTGTTCCTAGGAGGATTTAAAAAGACCTTAATTGGATCCTTCCCAGTACTGCCTACTGAGGGGAAAAAATCAGAGCCTGTGGGACATGCTTACTGAGGAGAAGGCCTAAATCATTACAGCTATAAAAAGAAGAAAACATATATTAAAAAAAAAAGGGGGGTGGGGGTGGGTGCAAAAAGAGTAAGAGAAAAAGAGGAAAAGAGAAATTAGCATATTTGCAGCTGGATGTAGCATGAGAAAGACGGTTCTGCTTAATGCTCAAAACGTGCAGAAATTTGATTTCATTTAAATTCAGGAGAAAAAAAATCCCAAATTTCAAACTTTGCATGAAAGCAAGCAGAGCTACCAACAGTAATGTGGCAGCCTTGAAGCCCACAGCTTGGGAGCAGCGTGCCTGCTGGCTGCTCGGAGGATGACTCCAGAATTAGGGCCCTAAGCAAGGACCAGCAAGAGAAGAAGGCACTTTCCTGCCAGGAAAGCAGATGTACTGCAGGAAACCTGTCTGGGACTCACTGAACTGCTGAAAGCGGAATCAAATTGTTTTATGGAAATGATTCAAACAACTGCCATCCAGATTTTCCCCTGCTATCTCTAGTGATGCTTCTGGCACTGCACAAAGAAGGGAGAAATAGTATTAATTAGGTTTACAAGTTTCCAACAGGAAAATTAATAAACCCCAAGACTACAATATCACAATCACATATGAGTAATAAAGGGGGAGTGTATCCATGACTCCTGGGTTTGCTACTGTTGCACTCTATCCCACCTACAGTCTCCTCCATGGCAGCAATGGTGGACACCTCTGGCTTTCCACCTCACTCCATCCACCTCATCGTTCTCCCATTCCCTCTCACTTGCTGTATACTGAAACCTGAGGAAGTCACTGTGCTGGTGAACAGCAAAGGATGATGAAAATGGAACATCATCAGGCTTTTCAGAATACTCAGTGAGGACATGCCTTTCTCTCGTTGCATTTAGCTGTTCTCCTAGCTCTTCCTTACTGTATGAGCAATAAAAAAATCCACCTGACGCAGGAGCCACCACATGCATACTTGAGAGTTACTAGGTTTAAAGAAAGCAGAGGAGAATTTTTACAGAGCCTTCTGGCTATGTGTGTTTAATCTCTTTTGGGATTTTCCCAGTTCTACCTCAGAAACCCCTGATGCCTATCTTTCTTTCCTTCTCCACTAGGAGGTTACAGGTGGCACCGAGTAGGCAGGAACAGACATCTGACATCAGATTTCCACATGCAAATCGCGTATGCTGAAGCCACACGCTTTCGGTTTTTCTAAAGATAAATGAAAGGTCCAGTTCAAAATTTCTAGTTTTCTACATAAACTTTCCAGGATTTTACAGTTTAACTGATGACACTTAAGAGTATTCTCTGAAGAACTTCTTTGTCCCCCTCAATTTCTTAAATAGACTATTCCTGAAGCCTCAGCCCTCTGGTTTATGTCTTACCCTTTGAGGGAAAGACAGTTGAATCAGGCACAGATCCTGCAGTAAGACATCCAGATCAAATACATACTTTATTCACAGTCAGCACAGGACTAAAAGACTACTTTTGGAGAAAGTTCCCACCCAGATATAGTATTCGAGGTTCAGTACATAACACTTTGTTTGCTTTTATCCATTAGCTGGCCAAGTCAACTGCCCATTTCTGCCTGGAGTTGGCAATTAATTCCCACTTTCCCCTCATCATACATCAAAAACACAGTGGTAGTTAGGATCGGAGGACAACAGACAGCAGACAGCTCGGTAGGGACAGCTGGACTCCAAAACAAAAACAGTTTCCATGCCAGACCGTGACAATTTAGGGCTTTGCTGCAGTTTCCATGGCAGCTGCAGCAACCACAGGACCAGGGCAGCCAAGGAGGCCAGGATGAGTGGAGACATAGCTCAACAACAGCAAGTGGTGCGCCTCAAGACTGCTTCCCAAGCGGCTCAAACAGGAGCACCCAGGGGTGCGGTTTTCTTTCCCTTAGGGGAAAGAAAAAGAGACATCAGCACTGATCCATCATAATGCAATTATTCTGCTTTCTTAATGCTGGAGGAAACTTTTTCAAGCCCCCCCTTTTTTTTTTTTTCCCATCCACTGTTGGTTTAGGACAGCTTTGTGCTCACATGCCGGCCCTGTACTAGTAGCCCAGGTGGCTGAGTGTGCCGCTGGGGCTGTGGCCTGGCCACCGGCTGAGAGTAGCCTCATGCCCTGGGCTTGCTCGGCACAGACGGCATTTGTGTCCGTCAGGGTCTGGCAACAAGATTAGCAGCCTTCCATTTCAGCCTTCTGTAGGAGTCATTTTGTTTATCTGTTGTCTGCATGTGGAGAGCAGAGAGAAAAAGTGTAGGCACGAGGTGGTCTTCTTTTCCCTTTTGGCAAAGGAAATGGTGTTTGAAAACAAAAAGGAGTTTGTGGCTTGTTATCAGTATCAGACACTCATTTCTTTGCCTGTGGTAGATCCCACAGCCTGCCAGTATTTCTCTGAGAATAAAGAATATAGCCCCTGAACTAGATGAATACAAATAATTCATTCCATAAAATATTTTAAGTTGAACTGTGAGAGCTATGGCATGATTAAGAATAAAATGTCACCTTAAATTTATTTAAGATTAAGTTTTCCTGAACCAAAAGAAAAGTCTATGTCATTGCCAAGAGAAGAATTTTGTGCCTTGATTTATTTGCGACCAGACTACATGGAAGCAGGAGCTGAGATGACAAACCCAAGTGAATAGCCAGGTGTACAGAAAGGCACAAGGACATACCTTAAGACAAATGAGAAGTGAAATTCAGGGCACCTTCTGGAGTACTGCGTCCATCTCTGGAGCCCCCAGCATGGAAAGACATGGACCTGTTGGAGTGGGTCCAGAGGAGGGCCACGAAGACGATCAGAGAGATGGAGCACCTCTCCTATGAAGATAGGCTGAGAGAGTTGGGGTTGTTCAGCCTGGAGAAGAGAAGGCTTCGAGGAGATCTTATTGCAGCCTTCCAGTACCTAAAGGGGACCTACAGGAGGGCTGGGGAGGGACTTTTTACAAGGGCATGTAGTGATAGGACGAGGGAGAATGGTTTTAGCTAAAAGATGGTAGATTTAGATTAGATATTAGGAAGAAATTTTTCACTCTGAGGGTGGTGAGACACTGGAACAGGTTGCCCAGAGAAGTTGTGGATGCCCCATCCCTGGAGGTGTTTAAGGCCAGGCTGGACGGGGCTTTGAACAACCTGGTCTAGTGGGAGGTCTCCCTGCCCATGGCAGGAGATTTGGAACTAGAGGATCTTCAAGATCCCTTCCAACCTAAACCGTTCTATGATTCTTTCGTGCTTAAAATAAAATTATGATTTATAAGCACAAAGGAAAATCCACGCATAAAACACAGTCATTTGAAGTCACCTTATCCCTGACACCCTTAAAGCTCAGGAGGCATTTACCTGTCAGCCTGAGATCTGTCTGGGCAGTCTAACTTCGGTGCCTGAGCACAAGCACATGTGGTTATAATGCATTAGCTGATGCATGCCTGATGCACAGGAACAGTCTTGCACAAAGTGCAAGCAGCCAGAGTCATTCAAGAAATGGTGCTGCCGCTTTCATTAAAGCAGTCAGACACCGGATGGGAGTGCTCTGTTCAACTCCTGTCTTGCCTTCAGGACATTCAAAACTTTCTTCCACTTCCAACCATCACCTAGTCTCTCTTCACCTTGTGTGCTGAATCCCAGCTGCTCTGCAAGCAAGAAACAAAATGGCACTGCACAAGAAAGAGAGGAGGAAAGAGGAGGCTGCCTCTCTACCAAACAATATTTACATGAGAAATCATGAAATTCAATATATAAAATTCCCCTAAAAAACAATCTTAGGTGACAGCATTTGAACCTTTTCTGTGACAAGTGCCTATTTTTGGGGAATGCAGCACCTGTGTCTGGGGTGACCAAGTATCTACCCTTGAATGTTTCTCTAGACCAACTGAAGTACCAACTGGAGAAGATACACAAAGGACCGTATTAGTTCTTCTGGACATTATCTATTCATCAGCTATGAAGTGTCACCAGCTTAGAACAGTCTTCCAGTCAGACTTAGAGAGCAATCAAATTCTAGGTATATACGTATCATCCCCAGGCTAAAATGAATCTATGATGTGACAATCCTGCTTATTTATGTTTCAACAATGAAGGAAGAGAAAGTAAGTTTCTCAGTAAAGTTTTCAAAGTACAATAACTGGCTGAATATCTGGCAGAATAACTTCTTGACAGCTAGTTACGGAATTTTTCCTGAGTAGTATCAGAGGGCAATGAACTAAAAGTTTGAGTGCACGTATTTACTTATCTGCACTCAAACATTCTTGTTAATGTACATGAATATTTATGTTTGAATTATCTTTGAAATGAACTCTTGCCTGAAATTTCTTGTCAACAAAGCTGTAATGGGGCACACCAGCTCGCCTCCTTCAGATTCCTGCATGTATACACTCAGTGACACTATCTTAAGCGGTACTGTTTTAGATACCATACTACAAAGGTATGTACTGTATATGCAATTTACATCTATCTATATGGATATACTTATGGAAGTGGGTAGCTGTCTCTGAAAAGACACATACTGCTATGAGCTTACAGCCTCTGCTGCAAATCCAGCACAAGACCTGTGACTTCTCGGTTATAAATAGGTCTATGAATGGGCCTACGAATAGGCTTATTGATTGTTGGGTTTTTCTGATTGTCAATTGATTTACTTAGTCACATAATAAAAATTCATTATACTTTGTGGTCTAGCGATTCTGCCTTTTTTTTTTTTTTTTTTTACTTTTTGTCCCATAAAGAGAATTAGTAAATTAGGTTATCACATAGAATAAATACGATTAATGATATTTTATTCACTCTTAAGTTACTCACACGTGAACATAAATACAAACATACTGAAGTGCATCAATTATTTAAGTTGAAAAGTCAAACACAAGGCAAGATGAAGTAGGATTACAGTTGTTTATACAGACTCAATTCTAACTTGAAGTGCAATCTTTAATAACATGGCCACTCGTTATCACTTTTCCTTACAGGATTCATGACTTATTTAGGGCCGAAGATGGACAGAGTTCATTGATTAATGTTTTTGACAGTTTGTTTTAACTTGTTCAATATTTGCTATTATGTAATTCTGGCGGAAATGAAATAGCATAGCTGGGAAAAATGTGGTGTTTAAAGACAGGCTGTATAGTGGGGTATTTGGCAAGACTACAAAACTAGGTTATATATGTGTCCGTCAAAATTAAAAACAAAGCAAAACAGAAAAAAACAGTCCTTCTGACAAAATGTTGTCCAGTGATTGCTGCATTTATTACATAGGATGCCAACATAAAATGCGTAATGCCGTAATGCCATGCATAACATACTTGACCAGACTGATTAATCAGCTTAAGGGAAGTTCTGCGTTCTGGGTGGAAAATTGTTTAAAAGCACCAGGAAATTTCAGGATGCTTTTTATAGACATTTATAATAAAACGGGACCCTGTGGATCATTTAGGTAATGAGAAATCTATAACAAGATGTGTTTTTTATTGGCTGCAGAGATATATCGTCTTTGGAAATTTTTCTGAAATGCAAATAAGTGCCAGAAAGGAAAAAAAAAACCCACAGATACGCAACATTCTTTCACTTCTTTCCAAATGCTTTTATCTCTTTGCTAATTACATTAATAATTCACTTCAGTCATGAATCTGACACTGACCACACTCCAAAAATATTGCATTGACATCAAATGAATGCTACCCTTGCCTATTAATAATCTCAGGCAATAACCTTTCAATTCACTTTTTGAGGTTCAGTAGCCTACAACAGGATTTCAGTTCCTAAGATCAACACAGTTAGCATGTTGTTAGTATTTGTTTTTGCTATAATTAATATTCTAATTTGAGTAATTAGCACATATAAATAAGAAATATGGCTGGTATAATTATAGATAATATCATATTATTATTGCACTGACATGAAATATGTCCCAGTCAAAGCAATTTAAAAAATTTATGTAAAATACTCAGAGTCAATGTCATAAAATTTGAAAGTGGTTCAGGATCAAAGTATTCTTAAGGAATAAATCTCTGCAAATGCTAATATAAAGGAGAAATTTATAAAACAGATTTGTCTTGTGAAGAGCAAACCTTCTCAAGTTCATAGAGATTTCAGGGTTCTTACTGAGAGATTTATGAAGATACAGTATCTATCTTTCCTCATTTGTGGTTGTGGTAAAGACCTTCTAAGTCATAAATTCAGGAGTGACTCCTTTAAGAAAGTATAGGAAACTAAATATAAGAATAACAAGAGAGCAATCTAGCTGTACAAGAAACTTTATATTCTGTTATTAGAAAATTTTCACAAAGAAAATCTGGAGGCTTGTGGAGAAAAGCCGATAATTAAAAAATCAACATTTAAACAGGGTTGAGAATACTTTTCTAAAAAAAGGGTTTATCGGGAAAAAGAATCCAAAGATGAAAATGCAAAATCTGAGGTTATTGGGGGAGGTCTTTTCTCAGCTCTCATAATCAATAAACAGAATTATAACAGACATGGCATCATGTTTATGAGGGAAGAAAGAAACCTATTTCATATTAATATGAAAGACCACATTTGAGAATTCTATTTCATATCAGACAATAGTGAAGGTAATACCATGTTAAAATATTTTGGTTTGCATCTTTATTATCAATGACTGCACACATAAACACACACACATACCTGGAGTTCCAAAACAATCTAGCAGACCCAGTGAAATTAATTAATGCTAAAATATCCATTTCTCTTTGTTTTTCACTGTCAAATAGTTTTCAAAATGAAAATTTAACTTGCCTAGCATCAACTAAGGAAAGCATCATGTCAATGTGTGATATAAAACACAGATATTTCATTATCAGTTTTATTTTAAAATGATTCATAGCTGAATCAAACACTGAAAAATGTAGAAAAGGAGTGCAGTTTTATGGTGCTATCATTCCAACCATAAAGAATAATGTACAGGATATTTCTGCTGTTTGTATAGGAAGTGTTCTGAAATAGCTCTGAAATAGCTCTGAAATTTTCAGCCATAGCTCTGAAATTTTCAGGGCAGTGTAACAGGAAAGAAAAGAAAAGAAGTCGAAGCAGAGTTTGGGAAAAGATAATGACAAATTAAGTAAAACTGAACTTAAGGCAAAGTAAAATTAAGAATAGTACAAGGTCCTCTTCCTCCAAATCAATTCCTTTTTTTTCCTTTTCTTGGTTACACTACATTGTATCATTCTTAACTATGTTATGTTACGTTAACTTTAACCCATATCTATCATTTTGTGTTAAATGTTCATACTAAAACATGAAAACACAATTATAGTACACAGGTTTTCTTGTAATTTATTTCTAGCATAGGGTAGCTAATGCTAAACTGCAGTCACTCCCTAGATACTACACTTTGACACTCATGACCTTAGAGAGTTCTATAGTACCCAATTCAGCTCCCTCTTCTCCAGGCTAAAGTTTCATAGTCTCATATGCTTGTCATGTAGCTACCTTTGGTTATCCTTGTCAGCGTTCTCCCTAACTTTCCTATGTCTATCATCCTTAGTGGTGGAGTTGGCAGTGTTTGGTTTACAGTTGGACATGATGATCTTAAGTGTCTTTTCCAGCCTGAATGATTCTGTAAGTCTATGATTTTATGATTTTCATAAGCCTTCTTTATATATTGAAAGGCTGCAATAAGGTCCTCCCGGAGCCTTCTCTTCTCCATGCTGAACAGCCCCAACTCTCTCAGCCTGTCCACATAGCAGAAGTGCTCCATCCCTCCTCTGGACCTTCTCCAACAGCAGACCCAGCTCCAACATGTCTTTCTTGTGCTGGGGACCCCAGTGCTGGATGCAGTACTCCAAGTGAGGTTTTACCAGAGCAGAGTAGAGGAGCAGAATCACCTCCTTTGGTTTGCTGGTCATGCTTCTTTCTATTCATGCCAGGATATGATTTGCTTTCTGGGCTGCAAGCACACGTTGCTGGTTCATGTCCAATTTTTCATCTACCCAAGTCCTTCTCTGCAGAGTTCCTCTCAATCCATATTCAATCCCCTCAGGGATTGCCCTGATCCAGGTACGGGACTTTGCACTGTGCCTTGTTGAACTTCATGAGGTTCACATTGGCCAACTTCTCAAGTCCGTCAAGGTCCCTCCGGGTGGTATCCCTTCCCTCTGGATAATCAACTGCACCACTCAGCTTGATGTTTGTCCACAGACTTGCTGAGGGTGCACTCAAGCCCACTGTACGTGTCATTAATAAAGATACTGAACAGACACAGACCCCTGAGGGACATCACTTGTTACTGATCTCCATTTGGACATTAAGCCATTGACTGCAACACTTTGTATGTGTCTATCTGGCCATTTGCTTATCCATCTAACAGTCTATCTGTCGAACCCATATCTCTCCAATTTAGAGGCAAGGATGTTGAGCGGGATTTTGTCAAAGACCTTACAAGCGTCAAGGCAGATGAGCGATCTTGCTGTTATGAAAACAGAAAGACAATGTCCTCTTATGATTTTTTTTTTTCTCTCTGTTGGTTCATTATTATATATCTGTTTAAGCTTTTCCCTCAGTTTATTGATCTACCTATGTAATGTAAGTAATGAAAACAGAAAGGAATGTATATTAATATACAATCAGCAAATGCTCCTGCTTACTAAGGGGGTGCAAAGTAGAAGCTTGACTGAGATGAAGCAGTTCTACTAGAAGAATTTGAATTTACAGAAAATGATTCAGCAGTTGCTGAATTTGATAGTACTGATTAGAGATGGTCCAGCTCTTGCTACCAGATGACCAGTTCATATGTGTGTCTTCTGCCCATGAGCAAAACAAACTGTCTAAAAAGATTACACTAAGAACTGAAACTATTCTCACATTCATCTGCAGGTCTTAATTTCAGACACATTTATTTAATTAACTTCCCTCTGATGCTGGTGTTTATTTAAGCACATTAATTCTTACCTTCATACAGGCAGCCCTATTAACTTTATTGGGACTGCTCAAATACTGTGTTAAAGTTAAGAACGGTCTTACATGGTCTTATATTTAGCCTGTGTGTTACACCTCAGTATTAGGTGCCTTGCTTCTCAACAGGACATGAATTCTCAGCATTACATGAATTTTTTGTCGAAGCAAATAGACTTTGGGAGACACTGTTTCAATGACATGAATCCAAGAAGACTCTGTGGAGAAATTAGCATTAGAGTCGAGTCAATCTTCAGCTTGGAAGTTAGATCATGATGATGCCAGGACAGCTTATTTCTACACGCTTAGTGCTATTGGTTTTGAGTAAGAGGGTCATTATTCTAACAGTAGTATTGCCTTCTGTGGTCCTTTTTTGGACAAAACCCCCAACAACCAACCTTACAGATCATATTATGCAATTCTTAGTAATATTCATAAACCATGAGGAAAAATGAAAACCAAACAAAGGAAAATTTCTTGTTGTGTAGGAAACGGGCAACTAAAGCAGTACAAAAATGATCAAACCCTTCAGTGTTAAAACAGAAAAAGGCACACGCACCCAGACTGGATTTTACTATGCCAAGAAGTATCTGTCTTCTAGAACTTATCTCAAATTGATGCTTTAAATGAAGTCACATAAACCAGGTACTCTATCACTTATGAGTAGTTGGGAAATGTTATTGAAATTATGTAGTTTGTAAACTTATTAAAGTTGAACTGTTTAATAAAAATAACACTTGTTGCTCTTTGCATGATTACTTGATTTTCCCTGTGCATTATATATTTTTACAAAGTACACTAAAGTTCGTTTCATGTTCACCAAAATCCTGTAACTGGTGAAAAGTCGCCTCTTTTCCCTTTTATAGTGGGAGTCCACGTTTTATTTACAGGAGGAGTAAGAAGGTAAAAAGAACAAGACTAATTTTTTGCCTTTGGGAAAATATGCAGAGCTCTAAGAAAAAAGTTTCTATGCAGTACTAACACATCAAACTGCTGTTGAATAAGTTAACAGTTGTTTAAAAAGTTATGATTTTCAGGTCGAATTTATTAAAACAACAATAAATGTACATTTTAAATTATCAAGATCTGTAATACAAAGTTTACTTTCAATATGAAAACTCTCTTTTCTGTGTAGCAACAGTTAACAACTGAGGTTTCAAAGGAAACCCTCTAAGTAACCCAGATCAGTGGCTCAAGATCTTTCTTGCAGGTGTTCATATATCAAAATAAGGGATACTGCGAATGCTAAAAGGAAATGCATGTTGGAATGAGAAGTGATCAAAACAAATCCCTGAGATCAAGAATAAAAAACACAGAGGCATTCCTCAGCTACCTCAAAACAGTCTGAACAAAACATCCTCACCTGTAGAAAATTCCGTTTCTTGCAGTTTAAAAAAAAAAGTACTATGTTGTCCTTTTATTTGTTAACAACTCTATGGCCTAGCCAAAATTCCCAGGTGTTTGGGCTTTTCCTTGACACTATATTTTTCACAAGAAAGGACAAGTTTGCATCTTTTGCTACTAAAAGAACCTGATCCTCCTATTGCTTACCTTGCTTTAAAACTGATGTGTCTTCATGAATGATGATTTACATCGATAAGTGAAAGCAAACACTTAAATCCTGTATGAGACAAATTTTTCATTCTGAAAGTGACAGCATATAAAGAAAAATTGGAAAAAAATAATTTTTTATTTTGAATTTTCAGAAGGCTGTAAGAGGAAGCAAGCTTTGTTCTATCGATCTGTTGGAACAATGAAACAGAAAGCAAATATCTTGGGGACCACCTGATGTTGACTTTTGATTTTAATGGAATATTTTTACAGCCATTAGAATGACCTAATGCAAAGTAGCAACACAAGTTGCTATTAATTCTGCAACAACAAAAATGGTTCTTGTCTATCACTGATAATAACCATGTAATATGGGACAATTATTACCATAAGCTCTATTGAAATACATTAAAAAATGAAGTGTGAAGTCTCTAAGTACTTAATTTCTTTCCTCATTAGGGAAGGTGCCCAAGAACATCAAAGATGTTTCAGAGCTAGTATTTGAATTTAGTCTTTCTAACACATAAAGCTACGCTCTTGACGTATAATACACTTTTACTGATGCTAGGGTACTGTCACACACAAAAGAAACCTGTGAAGTGTCTAAAGGGACAGTTCTGGTGAAACACAGCCCAGGTCTGTTCTCAGGTCGCATCTACCCAAAATAGTCTTGGCAAATACTTTAGGCTGGAAGAGTGGGCTAACAAGAACCTTATGAAGTTCAACAACGACAAGTATAAGGTCTTGCACCTGGGAAAACATAATCCAGGAGTGCAGCAAGTCTGGGATCTACCCAGCTGGGGAGCAGCTCCGTGGAAAGGGACAACAAACTCAATATGAGTGAACAGTGTGCTGCTGTGGCAAAGAAAAACCAACAGGATGCTGAGTTGCATCAACAAGGACATCACCACCAGAGATAAAGAAGTCATTATCCCACTCTACTCAGCACTTTTCAGGCCACACCTGGAACACAGTGTTCGGTTTTGGTCTCTGCTATACAAAAAAGATGTGGACAGGCTGGAGATGGAGAAGGTCCAGAGAAGGGCCACAAAGATGATCGAAGGACTGGGAGTGCTGCCATATGAGGAAAGTCTGAGAGTCTGGGTTTGTTCAGCCTTGAGAAAAGAAGGCTTAGGAAAGACCTGATGACCATGTTCCAGTATATAAAGAACGGCTACAAAGAAGATGGAGACTCCCTTTATACAAGGAATCACATGGAAAAGAAAAGGGGGTACAAGTTACTCCTGGGGAGATTCTGATCGGACACAAAAGAAAAATTTTTCAGAATGAGAACAATCAGCCATTCGAATAATCTCCCCGGGGAAATGTTGGATTACCCATCATTGGACACTTCTAAGGTTCAGTTGGACAGGGTGTTGGGCCGTCTTGTCTACACCATGAAAGGCCAAGAAAGGTTGAACCAGATGATCTTTGAGGTCCCTTTCAACCTGGTATTCTGTGATTCTATGATTATCTTCAGGACCCTAATTCAGCCCTTCGGTCTTCTGCATGCTCTAATTAGTCAGTGCACAGCAGTAAGTTCTTCCAGAGGAAAATTCAAGGGAAACACCTAACATAGAAGATCCCTAAGGTGTCCCTCGAGGAAAGGTGACCCACTTTCCATTGATTTTGAAAGGAGTCAGGGAAAACCAGCCAGCTAACCTACATGGCCAAGTTCAGTGCTTAGCTATCAGATATGAATATCTTCAAATTTTTAGTAGCATTCATTCATTCTTACAGCAACAATGGCTCCACAAGTGGGGATACGTTGTGGATGAATTCCTGTCACCCACAGTCTGATGCACACTACTGTTAATCTGGTTGGTGCTAAAAGGATGAAAATGCCTCCTAAACTCTTGGCCATATGAGCAACTATATTGTTGTTATCAGAAGCAGCACTGACAGAAAATTTTAGCCAAAGAAACCTTCAAATACATCTCATAAGAGAAAACAACCTCTTTATCTCTGTTTCTTGAAGTGGTTTGCAGTCTTCACAGCTCTTTGTACATACTAGAGCACAACTTAAAAACATATTTCTTTCTAAGAACCATAAATCAATATCTAACTGGCTTTGTGTAATATAATTACTGCAATCCTTAAATTTCAGCTTATTTTATAAAAATAATAGGCCTATTCTAGTCTGTTCAATAAAGCAGACAATTTGGCTAACTTCAGAAATATGCCAGAACAGAGACAGTCATATTTTACAGTGTTAAGCTGGATTCAGCTGTGGTCAGTGATACCACATTTCTCCTGTTCATTGCTCACTACCGGGAAAAAAAAAAAAAAAAAAAAGAAGAAAGTGTCCTTTTCCTTTTCTAATAGAGTATGGTCTTTTTGTAGGACTACAAAGATCTAACATTCAAATATTTCATGCCTGGACCATGTAGTCCTATGTCACCAGAAGCATATTGCTCTGGGGTGAGGGGGTAAAGAGTCTTTGGCACTCTCTGTGCCTCTCATTATCGTTTCTAAACAGCTCATCACAGCCTGGAATTGCTGAACGGTATTATACTGAGCCACACTGCCTTTTGATCACTGCCTTTGGACTCTTGCTGTGTTCGTTGTTTGAGCATGACTCACTTTGCAAGAAGTGATTTATCGTTGCTGCCCTCTCACACAGCGAGATGTGCAGCAGTCACTGTAGTTGGGCTTAAACTGTGCAGAGACACACTTTGAGTCTGAATTTAAGAAATGGATGCAAGATCTCCGATATAGTGTACATGAGGGTTTTGTTCTTTTTTTTGAATCACACTAGATTTGGAAAAAGTTGGAGAAAGAAAATGTCTGATCTAGTTGTGTCCCATTTCCACTGGGATTTTCAGTGTTCCACACTGATAAGTATCTTCCAAGCTCTGCTCAGGTATTGATCTTATGTGTGAATAATTTAAGAGGGCATCAAAATAGGGCTAAAAAAAGAAAAAAAAGCCAAATCAGTCTCTCATTTTAATCGTGGGTAAAGTGGCTTTATAAAATATACTTTCTGAAGAAATGTACTTGATATGGAATTAAATTCTACAAAGCTCCTGCATAGAACAGCAGGATTTTCAGATGTATGGGAATGTTAATTTATGAGCCTTTATTGCAAAATTGTGTTGTGCTCATGCATGTTGAAACTATAGTGTATTTGCAATGACCCATGAGATAACATGTTTATGCAGTAGTTGAAATATCACGACATATAAAGTAATTGACAACCCCAATGGTGAAAAACACACATTCATTTAATATCAGATTGAAATGTTAAAGAACCTACATATTCAGTGGCAATACTGAAAATTTCTCACACTGAGCCTTTTTTGTACATGAGCAACGACTCAAGCACTATCACTTTAGGTTCACTGATCATACCAATATACAGAAAATTCATCCACCCAAATGGGGTATGCATATACATATCCAGAAGCACGAGCACACGTTGGATGGCTGACAAATCTTGAGCTAAAATGCACATGCTTTTTTTGAAAATTCTGTTGAAAAGATTTTACTAGTTTGACAGTTGCAAAATACTGTTATAAACAGATTTCTCATCTGTATTTGGGAAATGTTTTGCTTTTTCTTGAGGTGGTAAAGAGAAGTCTGATTTCCTGTGCATAGTACTCTCAAAGTACTGATGACGCCCATTTGGGTCTATCCTGCTGGAGCATCTCATAGAATAGTTTATTCTCCAATGTGGTCTTCCTTCACCGCAGGCTCTTTGTATTCCTAGAACAACGTCCCTGGTGAAAGCACCAGAAAAGAAGCTGCCAGGCATGTTTGAGAGGAATGGCTTTTGAAGGTTAGGATTATTATGAGTATGGGAATACATTGGGAATATACATTAGGGAGGGTTGGGAATCAAACATCGATACAGGAAGAAATGCAGTCACCATGGAAGAATAATGTTGGTGAGATAGTTAAAAGAACACTAAGAAAAAATAAATTGAAAGGTGTTACCAAAATGAAGATAAGTACAATTCAAGAACAAAAAATAGTTTCAATTGAGATGATGGGTGAGGCAATTGAGATGATGGGTGAATTCAATGGTGAGAATGAAGGGTGGGAGCCAAAGTCAGGAGGACAAACTGACTGTACAAAGTAGCAGTTTAAACAATTTTGTTTATTAAAAGCTAGGAAACAAATAATGTGGAAGAATGGATGGATATTAAGCAATGATAATATAATTATTAATTTTATTATTAATATTAACTCTTCCCTGTATGCATAGCATATATAATGCTAGACCTTTTACATATTTGCACTGGGTAAATTGATAGCAGAGTGGTTGTCCCTCACAATTTATCCAAATTACAGTATCCCTAAAAAATGCTTATGTTTTAGATTAGAACATGCAAACACGTTTTCATCTGAGTTTACATATGATATAGACTTACATTTCTTAGGCTCCTCTGGCTAGTTACTCATTTAGCTCCTTCAGAAACAGGTATGACCATGTGTATAGTAAACTGAATTAAGTGAATTCAGAAATCTGCTTAACAGAAATCACATTGAGGGTTGCAGTATGGCTTCAGATTGCTCTGGTATGCAGGGATGTAATTAAAGCCATTTACTCATACATATACACGCATGTACATATACACATGCACTTATGTGTACAGGTGTACATATATGTGTTTATATAAACATACAGATATCCATTACATTATGTCAAGGCATAATACATATTTGCAATGCCCATTAGTTTACAAGTTTAAGTATTGTCTTGATGCAGAATAAAAAGGAACTAGTTTAGGGTAACTATAATTTGTCTGGGATATGATCTTTTCTATGTCCTCTGTGGGGCCTCCTTAGAAAAAATGTTTTGTTATTTCACATTACAAAAAGGAAAAAAAAAAACACCAGGTTATTTTTTTTTTTTTTAACCTAAGGGATAATTTGAAATCTAGTATTATTAGCATGCCAAGTTTCTAAATATATGTGTTTTTGTTGTCTGTGAAGCGAATGATCTGGTTTAGTAACGGAGAAAATTTGCATAGATATGTAAACTGAGAATTACGTGGGAGGACTGCATTAACTTGATTTTATTTTTAAATTGTGTATGTTCTACAAAAGAGACATTAATTTGAAAAATGCAGCCAGTTCTTCGGATGGAAACATTCAGACTTGGCACCTGATTTCCGCTATGAAATATTTACACTCAATTGCTATCTAAATATGTTTTATGTTGCACCTTACACACATTTCCAATAATCTGTCTGTTTGATTGTGTAGGCTACACCCATCATCGTGGGGCGTGAATGCTTAATGAGTTTCTAATCTCCACAAATCAACTGCTCAAAGGAAAGAGCTAGCAGAAGATAATCTTTTAACTCAAAATATAGTGATTGTATTAGACAAAATACAAAGAGATAAAATACAGAGCAGTATACTCACTGCTTCACCAACAGCAAAGTGTAAGGGGACATAGAAAAATGACAACTCAAGTACAAATGAATATTTCATGTATTGCTTGGAAGACCTCTCTTGAAGACTACAGCTCCAGAGGGGGCAAATGTCCTTTAGTACAACCATTTTGCTTCACTCTGTATACATCTATAGCTTGTTCCTACTAATGTGTCAGACACCACAGCTAGCAATAAGAAGTCAGCGATGGCTAGCTTTGCACATAACTTCTGGCACCAGGAGCAGAAAATTTTAACTATGGGCATCAGGGCTTGATTGATACCTCATCAGGAGCTAGCTGGTTTGTTTATCAACGCTGTAGGAAGAATATTCTTGCAGCATCTGATGCTGTCGAGTCTAGAGCCTGAGACTTCAGGAAGACCATTACAGAATAATTTTTTGCGTGTAACATACAATAAAATTTGATGAGTGGGTTGGTCAGGAAGAAGACGATTAATTCCTATACACACTAGCTCGTCAATGTCCCATCAAATAACCATCTTTTTTGTTTCTCAGAAATATGGAACTCTGAGATCTGACAGACATCATTAACTCTTCAAAATCAGTCAGGTGAGGTGGTCAGACTGGTAAGCAATAAAGGCTGTTTGAAGAACTGATAAATGCCAGAAGTCAGGTACGAACAGACAGTTAAAAGAGGGCTGCAAGGCGTTGATCAGAAATTCTCTTTGCTCTTTCGATCAATAGCAAAGTTAACAATGCCATCTGACTACAGTGTGTGAAGTCAGCAGGATTAATTCCTCCATAAACTCATCTTAAAGAAGTTCAATCAGAAGCAGTACTAATATGTAGTTAGTTTGTCTCTATGAGGTCATAAATACAGATCATAATGTTGTTGAATATGAACACTGACTCACAACAGAGCAAGGAAACAGCTTACTAGATGCAGGGATTTACACACAAAGCTGAGAAAAAAGATTCAGTTTAAGAAATAGCTTGTAGTTAATTTATGTTGCTTTATGTCTTATTTTTTTTCTTTCTCTTAAATCACAGGATATGAACTAATGCAATTAATGCTGACGCTTACCTTTCACTTCCAGAAGTCAATCTTCTTCCTCTCTTTCAATTTAGGAAAAAAATATTCTATGTGAACAAACGCAATTTTGACTTTGCCACAATTAACACCTTTTTTTTTTTTTATTTATGCCCCCAAATTTGTCCCTGGACTGTAAAATTATTTGAGAACTGGAAGTAAGAAAATACTTCAACCCATGATATGTGTTTTACTAAAACCCTGAATCTGAACATCCTTCTAAAAGTTGTAGGTAGCTTGACATAAGATTGTGGATTCAGATTTAAATTTTACAAAGTGACCTTTCTGTTAAACCAAGCAGAATTAAAACCCCACATCAGACTGCCAAGCTCCAGTCTTTGAGTTTCTGAGACCTCTGTCTAAATGTCATGGTTTGAGGCCATGTCTTGTTTTCTTTTCATGATATAATACTGAGAAAATCTGATAACTGTAAGTCATAACCCTTAGAGCTAACCTTCAGACTGGCAATGCCTGTTTAAAACTTGTTAAAATCAAACTGCCATAGTGACCACACCAGTGATACTAAATGGCACCATAAAATATGCCTAGTAGATCATAAACAGAAATTTGAAAGAAAAAACTCAGTTACATGGATAAAAATGAAAGATAAAACCCAGAGATATGTGTGTCCTCAGTTGCGTACGTTATGTAAAGTTATTTCAGAAAGCATTAATCACATTCACATCTGATGCTCAAACAACTCAGCGTTGCCCTTGAGAGAGATTTATTGCTTTTTGTGGTGTTTATTTAAACACAATGTTTTCAGTATTACTCGGGCATTGCTTTCCAAGCTATAAGATGATTTCTACAGTACTTAGGTTACCAAAACACGCGTATGATAAAAATCAGCATCTTTTCTGTGAAATTAAGGTTCTTCTTTAATAGGTCAAATTATATGCAGAATTTTTTAATACAATACCAAAAGTAGTGTAAGATTTTCACTGTCTTCAAATCAAACCCAGATTAATCTTTGGAGGCAAGGGCCCAGACTCCTGTAATGCTGAGCACGCAGCTGCAGTTTAACAAACACATAATAAATGTTTCTTCCCACCCAGCATAAACAAGGTCACTTCAAAATTAAATGTCTGAGGTAGATTTAACCCCCTGCATAAACTCATTCTGAAAAATATTTGCCTTTCTGTGACAGAAGGATAGTACTGCATTAAAGAAATTAAATTTGCAATTCAATTAAAAAACTTTTTAAACCATATACTGAGTAGAATTAAGAGTACAAGGTATTTCAGGCTGCCCTTGAAGAGCGTATACAAAATACAACTGAATGCTTCAGCCTAATTGGGGCTGCAGTCAATCATTGTGAAGCTCAGAAATGTGTTTCTTGTCTTAGTGCCTTAGGGATAGATTTATATCTGTCATTGGCATATAGTTAATCAGGGTACAAAACTCGTGTTCTTACTAAAGTTACTCCTGGAAAATCCCGTCCCTCATCATTAGAAATGGACGTGAAATGGCAATTTGAGCATTCTGAGAATAGCACTGGATTAAGGAAGGTAAACACAGGTGAGCAGTGTGAAGTGGACAAAGATGTACGCAGAGGGATGGATTCAGGCTGCAAGTTACAATGGGGTGTTATGGCCCCTGTGCTTAGTACGGTCCCTAGGACTCTTCCAGTTTGACTATCCTAATCTAACAACTTCATGCCCACGGCACAGGTCAGCCAGATACCCTGTATACGTGCCCTGTTTACTGTCAGCCTTCAGCATCTGCACTGATGTCACTGCATCAGCACGTACAGCCGAGCAAATTAGTGAACTCTGGAGCATCAGCTTCTATAGAAGCCTCAGAGAGTCTTCAGAAAAAACTCCACCGCTAGTCACAAACCCACGATGATATCACCACAGGAAATGCAGCTCTAAACAAGTGGCTCAGAGGTGTATCAACGTGCCTGTAGTAACAGGAGAACATAATCTTGTTGCTGGAGGCGAACAGATTGATTTTTTTCTTTCTAAAACACATTCTGCATGTACATTACTAGCACCAAAAACTGCACTGCTCCTTAAAGACTCAGCAACAGCCCATGCCCCTTCAGGTGTTAATAGTGCTGGAAACTTGCACTTTTCTTAAAAGGCAGTTGCTCACATCCAAGTCCTGAACCTTGTCCCAGAGCAAGTAGCTTTTGCATTAAGGCAAATGACCATGTCAAACTTCTGCCAATCTGTAGAAGGCAAGTTCAGCATTGTCAAGCCTATGATAAAAAAAAACATCCACTAATGGGCCCGCTCTTTGGTGGCTGTCGCTGAGGACACGCAGATCAGCAGCGCTGCTTTTCAAATGCACTGCTATCTATGCCAAGTCCTTGCATGCAACAGCCACAACTATTTGGTGTCCCTCAGAAGGGGTCATGCTCCCTATTCTTCCCTGTAGTTGACTTCTGTATTAGCAGCCTTGGCAGCGCTGTGTGAAAACATCTGCATGTGCCAGAACTCCGATGCCTTCCATCCAAACCAGCTCCTCGCCCGTGCTCCTGCCCATCAATAGCCATGCCATCAGTGTCCCGGCTGCTACCTGTTCTGGGCTGCCAAGGCACTAAAAGCCATATTCTCATGCCTTTAGACCCTCATCAGGTGCAGGCTGATACTTGCTTTCTGCTAAGTGACCCCCAAGAATGCTTCGAGGGTCCTTTGGCACGTGAAAAGAAAAATACTTCTTTACATTAGAGGCTAGTACACAAATCCACATCTCAACAAATGCCAAAGAAGCAAACAGGTCTCTTTCAATCACCTTCAGGAGAAATCTCACACCAAAGATGTGTGCTCAGGCTGCTAAATCTGCTCAGCTTCCATAAGCAATAATAGGAAATGCGTGGGTATGTAAAAGAATAATTTTTTTTATTCTTGTTTTTCTCTGGATATGTCATCCAGGTTTTAAAAGCAACTGTGTTATATGACTTTTTCTGCCTCTGAGATACAGTAGAAGAACTGAAAGTATTTCTGTAAAGCTTTTTCTGTGCATGGGTAACCTAAGATTTTCTTTCTATACTTAGCTGTTGTTTTGAATCCTGTTAATATAACTGTTTCGGTATTTAATGCTTCTTAATCATGTAAAAACATTGTATTTGGAGGCACAAACTTGTATGAAAGTTAAGATAAAAGCTAGTGAAAGTCAAACAAACATTTTTATGATAGTAGTACCAAAATACTGGAACAAGTGTTCACAGCCTTTCTTTAAAGCTTTACTAAATAGTAAGATCAGTGGAAAAGTCTAATTTACTTCTTTCCCCAACTTTGTTCTTCAAAGCCTTATTTACAGAAGTAGACCATCTGTTTTCTTGAAATGTTTATAAATTTTCAGAGTCAGCTTTGATATTTAGATTCAACTGAAAAGATAACAGTTTCACTTAATTACTTCACTTCTTTTTAACAAGGTCATTTTTGCAGACAGCAAACAACTATAAATCGACTGCATCATTTTCATCTTATTACACACATGTATGCGGTCTTTGGATACAAAGTCCTGAATATATGAAAGAGTTTTCTGTGTCTCTAACATCTCTACCAAATCACAGTACCACCATTGCACCACTGAAATGTTACTAACACCAGTGTTAACACATGGACCTATTTGGCCTCTCTATTCTGACAAAATATAATGTAACGCAGAAGTTAGTCATTAAGCAGCTCTAAATGGAAAGCCAATGAGTAGCTCTGCTGCTGAAGTAATTTATTTTAAAAGTAAAATAACTTTTCACATTAGGTATTTATAGTTTAAACAGAAAAATATTTTGATTTCATTTCTTTGAAATGCCTGGGGACAAAATGATATCTGGCATTTTCTCATCTCCAGTCATCTTTACATGTTTGCCTTCTCACATCAGTGACAGCCAGCATTGTTGTCACAATACTGTTTTTTTTTTTTTCATTTTATTTTTGCTTCATAAAATAGTTAAATTTTTTTCAGAATGTTGGAAAATGTAATTTTTTGTCTTTGCTTCTGCTCCAGGTACTGAGATGAAATTGGGATAGCTTACTCAGCTTCTACAGTTGTATAGCGTAATGCAATAGGGATTGGGGCCCTTAGTTGTAGGCATTTAAGAGGCTTTCAAAGGTCAAAGTAACTCTGACCTTCTTTGGTGATTGATTCCCTAGTTTGCCATCTCAAGAATATTAAAAGATGCTTCTAAGTAAAATCAAGTATCTCCCCAGTGCACATATATACATACTTGAAATATAGTTCAAAGAATCTGTGTGCTGGTGCAAAGCTATTTTTCTTAGTTGAAAGCCTCAATTCAAGGAAGCAAGGAACCTTCATTTGAATATTTAGCTCGTCTGATAATCCACTAAAATCTGCCATATGGTTAAGAAGTTTTAGGTCCCATGTGCCCATTGATTACTAGGGTCATAACACATCTTCCAAAATCTTGACAGTTTCAGAAATGACTATAGTAGGCTATGCCAGGTTGGAATGAGACTTCAGGAGCTAATAAAGGAAGGTATAGCAATAGATGATCCATAATGTAGAATAGAGTATTGATAATGCAAACAAAAAAGAAAATGTGAGGTGAGTGAAAAATAACTCTAGAGGCCTCTCCACTGAATCCATAGGCAAAACATTTTTGCAGTTATGGATGGCCCAAGGTAAAGTAGCTTCATGTTTCAGTAACTCCTAAAAAGTTCACTTACATGGAAATCTCTCTAAGCACATTCTGCGTTAATTGACCACCAGCCTCCAGAACCTACCTTTGTGGTTCACAGTAGGACTTTCATTCATGGTTTCCTATTGAACCAATACTATGAATCAGAACTGGAACTATGAATAAACTAGATTTTGAAGGGACACATAGTGAAAGAATATTTCTTCCTCACAAATCTGATATACTTTTTCTGCACTAACTTTTACAGCTAATAATGATCTTATTTTGAACATCCACTGTTAACTGTACAGTTATGATTTGATATGATAAAACTACACCACCTAAAAATGTTGAAAAATGAAAGTGAGATTCAGTTCTGCAATTCTGGGAAGTAGAAGCTAATTCTGAGTTGGATCAACTGGAAGAAGAAGAATCAAGCCAAGAAATATAAATGGAAATTGGAAACTGTCTAAGTCTGCTTATAGAAAACTGTGATCCTTCAGCGAAAGATGACCATATTACGTAAAATAATCCAGTGACGTGGTCTAGAAAGAAGATAAAAGAATGCACAGAAAAATAATAGTACAAAAGAAAATTAAGAAATGAACAGAAAAGAGTTTCAAAAGTCATAAAGATTAGGTGCTTGGAAACGTAGAAAACTATAAGGGAAGCAAAAGCAAAAGAAGAATTAACTTGGCAGCTGATTACAAAATAATAGGGTTTTTTGTGCATGAATTTAATTAATTTAAATAATAATTAATAATAATTTAAATAATCCTAAAAATAGAACTGGCTTTTACAAGATAAGGTGGTAGAACTAGTAAAAAAAGAAAGGAAACCAAGAAAAATAGTTCCATAAGTGTTTTCTTCCAATAAGTATTGTGGTTTTGGGAAACAAGAAATTATTTTCATCATATAATAAATGTTTCCAAAATACACTACTTTCCATTTGAACAGAAAACACTGTAGTACTGACCCGAGACACCTACAGTACATCAGTGGATCTATATAGCTTATTTCCTATAATTTTAAGATTTATGTTAGATTCTTCTATCATTTGTGTTGAATTACCTTAAGTATTAGGACAACGTGGCAAATTCTGAGATCTATTGTTTGGCTATTTCTTAGGAGTTCAAGCAATTGGCATGAGTTAAGTATTCAAAGGACTGTCAGAATGACCCAAGACCAATAATACAATTGCTAGTACAGAATGGTATTAATAATAAAACCACCACTGTTCATCATACTTTTCTAGGAAATAGACGTTGACAAACCAATTTGGTTTCTTTTTTATGAGTATACTTGTTTAATAACAGTGTTTTCAATATCAGTAGTTATTTTTTAAGATATCCCAAAGTTTTATAGAAGGCTTCCGTGAACCTGAAAAACAGTATAAGAATGTAAAGGTTAATAGAACTGTTCACTGCTGAAGTAATTTCTGAGCTTTTCTGCAGATATGCGTTATTAAAAATGAGACTCAGTCAACAGAAAATGAGCATTGTAGACATTAACTAGATTAAAACTTGATTGACTGAGAGATTTCAAGATGCAACTATAAATGGGAATCTTCTTAAAAAGTGAATATTCTACTGGGTTCTGCAAGGCTGAGTTCTTGGCTGTATTGTACGCAACATTTTTATCAGTGCTTTGGAAGAAAACAAAAATCATTATTAATGTTTTTTGTAGATGCCACAAAGATTGTAAAAATGGAAAAATCTTGAAAAGGATTAGAAATGCATAATGAATAATCAGCTAAACATGAGCTCCTATTTCAAAAGAAGCAATGTATTCCTCTGCTGCATAAATATAATAACATCTTATATTGGATCAGAAAGATCATATTCACTTTGTTCTTTGTAGCAATGCAAATGAATTTCCTACTGATGTAATTTGTTCTGATGTCCACAGTTCCCAAACAATGTTGATAAATTGAAGGATACAGGGAAGATGTATGGAGTGACTTAAGTATTGTGAAATAACCCTAATAATAATCCTCTCCAGGACCTGAAAGTTGTTTAGTTTGATAAAAAGATGACCAAGGGATTTATTAGTAGCTGCTTGAAAAACAGGAAATTGACAGGACTATTTAGTCAGACCGACAAATTCCTAGATCCAACCAGTAGTTACATGTGGAAAGAAAAAATCTAGACATATTATATAAAAAAATAGGATGCATGCTACTAACAGGGAGGGTAATCAGTCCAAGCATCACTCAGCCAAGGATGTAGGAGGTTCCCCTTAATTAAATGTTTTTCAGTCCAAACTGGACATATAAAAAAACCATCTCCCTCAGCAAATTAATTCAAGGGAAGCCTACAGTTAGAGGACACTGTTTGATCCCAGTGTTTCTTTGGGAGCTTAATAGAAACGTGCAATGAAAATTACAAGTACTATACAAGACTATTTACTGTGCCCTCAACAGTTATGCACCAACTTAAAATATCGATACCGATAGATGGCAAAAGAGAAACTTCAGTGGTTATTTTCCAGGAAAGAAAAACCTGATCTGAATAAGCTGGGTAACATCACTAGGTAATTCACTTTTGAGGACTAATTCTTTGTTGAGTAGGGTTAAGAGCATATTTTGTACTACTTCTTCTGCCATTGGGGCAGGCTGAGTGCAGTTTAGCTGTTACAGTGCACAAAGTCAACTTTTCTAATACTCGGCTCAGAAAATTCGCTAGAACTAGAGCAGAACAAAGTCACTAGATGCTTTCTGCAAATGATGTTGACATCTTTTCATTGTCTACCGAAGCAGTGAAATTATTTTCAACCTCAGAGGAATGAAATGAAGAATGTAAGAGGAAAACCCTATCCTGAAAATGGATCTCTGCAGTGGGTTTATTCCCCTTCCTTATAGGGCTCACTGCCTCACTGTTTGGGCTCATGTCCTTTACAATTGCCCCAGTATTCCTACACCCCAGGCACTCATAACTCATAGGGTTCACTGTAGAAATGAAAAAGTTGGGACTGAGTTTCTGTCATTTTCTCTAACATCTCAAAACAAAAGGAAGTTTTAGATTCTTGTATTTATCAGGTAGTAATATTCTTGAAATCAGCTTGAAACTATTCAATCATTGCCTGCAAATAAATGAATACTGGGACCCAGCTTATGGTTCAGTTAACAGAATGACTTCATCTCTCCTCGAAATGCACTTGCCCTTTGCTCTAAAAAGACAATTTGTTATTTTCTTTCTTATGAAGGCTGCGGATAAAGTTGCAAAAAACATTACTGAATAATTGAAGATGGTCAACATCATCCCTTCCTTTAAACCAACTCCATCAAAATGAAGAGAGTGTGTACATGCAAATCACTGCACACCTATTTTTTTTGTAAGTACAGAGTAGCTAATTACTGATCGACAGTAGCCTGATCTTCAAATCCAATCTCTTTCCTCCTGATTCCTTTCCATAGAGAAATATTTTTTTCACTACCCTCAGAATCGTATTGCAAAAGCTCTCCTAAGTAAACTTTTATAACATCAAAATTTTGAGCAAGAAAAAAATATTAAAGGTACAGGACTATTAAAATTAGTTTAAAAAAAAGGCTTATGTTTTTGCTAGGGCTCCAAAGTATGGAATAGTATTCTAGGATGAATGAAGAAAAGTGCACCAGCTCAAGATTTATAGTCACATTTATTTTTATACTTAAAATATCAAATCTTGTGCTGGGGGAAACAAAAAGGGGACGGGGGGGGGTAAGGCAGGGAGATGGAATCTATTCACTGCAACACCACAAATAGCTAATATCTCAGTAATTCAACTTGCTGTTCAAAAAGAGACCATTGTTTAGCTCTTCAACTGGTAGTGAAGGTCAGCGTATAACTGGATAGTTGTCATGCTTGCAGAGCTGAAAATACCAAAATATTTTTTATGTTATTATTTTTGTTTAGTCAAAAAGATAACTTCGGATTCTATACACCTTTAGAAAACTTCATAATTCCTATTAACAAACTTACTGTCCAGGCTAAACAACTTGAAGTTTCTGCTAAGAAAGGTCATGCAAATGTGTTTCTTTGTGCAGGAAAGAAGTTTGATCATGCCTTCTGGGACAATTCTGTTCCTTTAAAACCTTGTGTTTAGTGTAGTTATGGCCTTAAACTAGCAAAATGGAAGGGTTCCAACTGGATCGTCACAGAAAGTATATTATTGTTGATATGCAATATAACAAATTGTTGAAACAAAGGTTTTTGTTTGGGCAATTTTCAGTAATATTGTATGTTTTGTGTAAATAAAACACATGGAGATTTATATACCTAAATATAAACAATAAATGTGTACAAGCAAATTATAATAAGAACTCAAACAGGCCCAATTCAGCAAAACGCTTCATGATATGCTTAACTTCAGGCAAAATTGAGGATAATGACACTATCAGGATGCTTAAAGATTTTTACAGATTTTGATGAGTCAGGACTAGAGATTTTCAACCTTTCTTCTGACAGTTCCCTTTCCATCTATTCACTTTAAGTAGTTTCAACGCATGTTCCACCCAACTGAGTATGTTGTTGTTTATTGGTTTTTTACACCAGGTTTCTGACTATTTTAATAGAAAATTATACTATCAATTAAAATTTCTTTTTTAGGTTAAATATAGAGACATTGAGCTTCATAGAATCATAGAATTGTCTAGGTTGGAAGGGCCCTTTAAGATCATCAAGCCCAAACATCAACCTAACACTGGCAAACCCCCCACTGAACCATGTCCCCAAGCACCATGTCTACCTGTCTTTTAAATACCTCCAGGGATGGTGACTCCACCACTTCCCTGGTCAGCCTGTTCCAATGCTTGACAACACTTTCTGTGAAGAACTTTTTCCCAATATCCATCCTAAACCTACCCTGGTGCAACCTGATGCCATTTCCTCTTGTTTTATCACTTGTTTCTTGAAAGAAGAGACTGACCTCCACCTTGCTATGGCCTGCTTTCAGGTAGTTGTAGAGAGCAATAAGGTCTCCCATGAGCCTCCTTTTCTCCAGGCTAAACAATCCCAGATCCCTCAGCTGTTTCTCATGAGACTTGTTCTCCAGACCCCTCACCAGCTTCATTGCCCTTCTCTGGACACACTCCAACACCTCAATGTCTGTCTTGTAGTGAGGAGCCCAAAACTGAACACAGTACTCGAGGTGGGGCTTTACTAGTGCTGAGTACAGGGGAACAATCACTTCCCTAGTCCTGCTCACCACTATTCCTGATACAGGCCAGGATGACAGGATGCTATTGGCCTTCTTGGCCACCTGGGCACAATGCTAGCTCATATTCAGCTGGCTGTCAACCAACACCCCCAGGTCCTTCTCTGCTGGGCAGCTTTCCAGCCATTCCTCCCCAAGCCTGTAGCGCTGTATGGGGTTGTTATGACCTAAGTGCAGGACCCGGCATTTGGCCTTGTTGAAGCTCATACCATTGGCCTTGGCCCATTGATCCAAGCTGTCCAGATGTCTCTGAAGAGCCTTCCTACCCTCAAGCAGATTGGCATTCCTGCCTAACTTAGGGTTGTCTGCAAACCTACTGAGGGTGCACTCGATCCCCCTGTTCAGGGCACTGATAAAGATATTAAAGAACCAGCCACAGTACTGAGCCCTGGGGAACACCACTTGTGACTTGCTGCCAGCTCCATTCATCATCATTCTCTGGGCATAGCCATCCCACCAGTTTTTTATCCAGTGATGAGTATACCCATCCAAGCCATGAGCAGCCAGTTTCTCCAGGAGAATGCTGTGGGAAACCATGTCAAAAGCTTTACTGAAGTCCTAGTAAACAACATCCACAGCTTTTCCTTCACCCACTAAGCAGGTCACCTTGTCATAGAAGGAGACCAGGTTCATCAAGTAGGACCTGTCTTTCACGAACCCATGCTGACTGGGCTTCATCACCTGGTTGTCCTGCATGTGCCTTGTAATGACACTGAGGATGATCTGTTCCATAACCTTCCCAGGCACCGAGATCAGACTGACAGGCCTGTAGTTCCCTGAATCCTCCTTCTGGCCCTTCATGTAGATGGGCGTCACATTTGCTAACCTCCAGTCATCTGGCACCTCCCTGGTTAGCCAGGACTGCTGATAAATGATAGAAAGTGGCTTGGTAAGCGCTTCTGCGAGTTCCTTCAGTACCCTTGGGTGGATCCCATCTGGCCCCATAGACTTGAGTATATCTAGGTGCTGGAGCAGGTCACTCACTATTTCACCATGGATTATGGAGGCTTCATTCTGCTCCCTGACCCTGTCTACTAGCTCAGGGGGGGCTGGGTACTCAGGGAACAACTGGTCTTACTGTTAAAGACTGAAGCAAAGAAGGCATGAAGTACCTCTTCCTTTTCCTCATCCTTGGTCACTATGTTTCTGACCCCATCTACTAAAGGACAGAGATTATCTTTATTCCTCCTTTTATTGTTATTGTATTTATAGAAACTTTTTTTTGTTGTCCTTAACTGCAGTAGCCAGGTTAAGTCCTTCATATGTTGTTGCTGGTAGAACTGTAGTGTGCAAACATTAGATTTAAAGCACCAAGGGAGGAAAATTACTGTTCTGACACGTAATAGGCTAGAACTTGCAGGAACTTCATGTTAGATCAGTGCTTCAGATCAGGTGCCACTGTAATGTCAGCATCCCTCTTCAGAGACTGGGGTGAATCCACTATGCCTAAACAGAAGTAGGCAATTACAGCAGTGTGCTGGAGCAAGTGACAAATAGATACAACCATTGTAATTTTCTAGATATTTCACTGGCAATTTGCTGGCTGGAAATCAGGGATATTGAAAGACTGATACAGTGATTCCAAGCAGCACTTGGAGAAATCATAAAACTTGGCTGCCTTAATAACATTGCCTTTGTAGGATTGGTAGTTGCCATTTTTTAGTTAATTTAATGGAAAAATCAAAATTTATCTTTAAAGCAAAACTAAGAAATGCATAGAAGAGATTTTCTGCTCATGAATTACCACAACAGATGAATATGCTGAGCATCATTTGAAATTTAGCTTTGATCACAACTGAAACACATTTAATGATACTAAAACAAGTGCTGAAGTGTGTATTTGCTCAGAAATCCACACAGCAATATTTTGGGCTCTGCCTGGTAAAACAGTGAAGGATGAAGTCAAACTATGAGATCAGTTAGGAGCAAGTCAAGCTTGAAGAGTATAGTCTTTAAAAGCTTTTCAACCTGCTTAAATTTCAGGTAGGGATTATGAGATTGTTCCTGATAGAAGAGCGGACCTGGTGACTCAGAACCCTTCCTCTCTACCTTGATCTACCTTGTGATTGTAGTTTCTCAGTCTTGTGAGGTTTTACTATTCAGTAAAATATCTATGCCCCTTCTCACTTACCAAGGACAGATTTAGTAGGGCTGACAAAGGAAGGTGTAAATTCTCACATTTATCTCTTTTTTCTTCTCTTTCCACCCTTCTCTTCTTAACTTCTGTCTTTTCAGGAGTAATAAACCCAGCTCTCTCACCCTGTGCTTTATTTCATGTATTCCAGCTGCCCGACCATTTTGTTACCCTTTCATAGTATCACAGTATGCTAGGGATTGGAAGGGACCTCAAAAGATCATCTAGTCCAATCCCCCTGTCGGAGCAGGGACACCTAGATGAGGTTGCACAGGAAGGCGTCCAGGCGAGTTTTGAATGTCTCCAGAGAAGGAGACTCCAAGGAGACTCCACTTTCTCTGGACTTGCTCCAGTTTGACAATCTTTTTCCTGTACCAAGGACACAAAACTAGACACAGTGTTCCAGATGTGCTGTTTAAAGGGAAGAATCACTTCCCTCACCCTGTGGGCTCCAGTCTTGCTAATGCATCCCAGGACATGACTGGATTTTTGTTTTTTGTGCAGGAGCGCACTGTTAATCATGTCAATCAGAAGCGTCTGGTCCTTTGCTATGAAGTTGCTTTCTAGCTGGGCTGTTTTGCTGCATGGGATCCCAGGGGCAGAACTTTGCCTTTGATAAATTTCCTGAGGTTCAGGTCACTCAATTTTTTCAAGCTTGTCCAGGTCCCTCTGAATAGGAACCCTGTTCTGCAGTGTGGTAGCATCCCCAAACTTGTTGACCCTCCATCACATTACCCATGCTGTTAATAAAGACATGAAACAAGAGTGGCCCCACTGCTGACACCTGAGGAACACTGCTAGTCACCGATCACCAGCTGGACTTTGTGGCGCTGGTCATTACCCTTTAAGCATGACAGCCCACTGATTGTTCACTTTACTGGTCCCCACTTCTCCAGTTTGGCTCGAACTTGAAGTAGAGACAAGTTTACCTTCATGGTGCTGCCGAAGGGATGGACCTGCTGGATGAGCTGCCTGGTCTGCCCTGGCTGATCTTTGGTCAGACATCTGAGCTGTCTCTGACCATGTCCCACCGTGAGCCAGCCACTTTATGCACTAGGAATCTTCTCAGTTTCACCATTCAAACCAAGGACATGCCAGATTAGATTTTAACAAATTTATAATTCACAAAACACCTAATTTAATAACATCTGGGGTAACCAGATGTATATAAAAACAGGACTTACTGAAAATTAACTAAATTTCAGACACAGAGAAAACATGATGCCCTACTATGAGAACTGTCCGAGCTCAGCAAAGGCCAGCAGCTCCCTAGGGTCAGGCCACTGGGAGTGTCAGGGGCTCCTCAACCCTGGGGTTGGCAGGGCAGGGCTTCACCAGCAGCGCCCATCCCACTGCCCCAGACAGGAACAGGGAAGCTTGGGGGCACCAGGGCAACCCCTGTCCTGAGCATTCGGCATCTCCCTGGGGATGAGAACAGGCTGAGGCTGGGCTGAGACATGAGCTCAGTTCGGCAGTGTCTGTATCTGGGCTATGGGGAGCTGGAGACTGGTCCTGCTGCAGCACCACTGGGGCAAGGGCTGATGGCCCTGAGGGGCTGACATGGGTTCCTAGGCCATGGGCAGGTGCAGGAGCCCCAAAGAGCCAGGCAGAGACCACCAAGCCTGTGGGCACCCTCACAGCCCTGACAACAATTGGGTATTTTACTTTCAAAATCTAAATTAAATATAATATCCAAGAATGCCCCATCAAGAAAGACTAAAATATGGAACTAAATTTGTCTTGAAATTGGAACAACTGAAATCCCAGGTGTCCCATCTCCCTTTAATATTTATGTTGCTGTCAAATGTATTTTATCACTCCTTTATCTACAGATCACCCCCATCCCTTCCATCACCTTCCTCAGGGCCTGCAGCAGTGTGACTATCAGGCAAAGGAGGAGCATGAAAGCACCAGAGAATGATTTGCAGCACTCTAAATTAGCCTGTAAAACCTTTAGGAATGTGTTAAGAAAATGAATTGTTTTCATTGTTGCTGCTGCGGGGTCTTTTTTATTGTCTACCTAAATGACTGCTTTTCTGAGAGACAAAATTCATCTATAGTTGTTATTTTGTCCCATTGCAATTACCTGTACTCGGGGTGCTTTACTTACATCACTTTCTATTACGGTATAAATTCACTTTGCCTGATACTCATATTATTTGAAATGTTACTTTTTTGTACTTTAGAATAAAGAGAAACTTAGTTTAATGGCAGTTTGACAGCTTTTCCTCCAAGTGACAGACTAAAATTGATCAAATGTACATTAGAGCTTTTAACTCTGAATCATGTGGTACCCTGTAGGGAATGCAGCTGGAATAAGCTATGATGTATGAAAAACACCGCATTCATAACCAGATCATTCACACTAAACTTCTCCTTTTATCTGCTTGACTGGCTTCGCTAGATTTAAAAGTGGGGTCCAGGGCATCTATAATAGCTTCAGATCAAAATCCCTTGAGTTCTTTGGCACAGTGCTATTGTGTAGTTAAAACTCAGGCACTATGGATCGAGTGTTCAAATAGTACTGCTCAGTCAGTACTACAAAAGTCCTGATTGTCTTTTATACAAGGAGGGGTTTTTTAAGCCAAAAATGGTAAGCCATTAAAAAAAAAAAGGCAGCAGAGTGGAATTTATTATTTGTTTAATAAAGTTGAATGTTACGCTAGTATAGTATCAGTCTGACATTTAAAAGTGAAAAAAAATCATTTTCTCTTCAAAGTTATAACGCCTGATTGATTGCTTGCTTAGATTGACATCGATTGGGAGTAACTCCACCTACATCAAACCATGTTCCGCTATGTAAATCAGGCATGAACAAGTATTTAGTTATAATGCTTTTCTTATGGCTTCTTGCAAGGACCCTTTTATATTCACAGCTTTTTGGATTCTATGATAAATAGCAAATGTTTGCAGACACCTTGAGGATGGAGCAGTTTCTAACTATAGTGAAGTATTAACAGCCACATATAAATACTATTTTCCATGTAGAGTCTTTCCCTGTAGTCTATCTAGTGAAATTATAAGGTGAAGTATACATATGCACTCTAGATTGATACTTAGGTTCAGCAGATAAAAAGCCTTGTTCTAGAAATCCACAGAGATTTCTTCTAAAACATGAAATGTCCTTTGAAACCTATGAAGTATCATATGTCAACAATCTGACGATTTATCAGTAGTACCAGGTTTATTCTTTACTTCTCTTCACAGGCCTTGAAATCTTCCTGATTTTTGGAGACTTCATCTTTTTTCCACAGTAGGAAGAAGTTTTATATCAACCAGCTGTGAATAAAAAAGCAAAGTTTATTTCTTGACAAATCAGACTCCTTTTCTGCATTTTGTCAAAGGTTCTCTGATATAGAATATGGCACTGCCATCTACAGAGCTGACAGATGCACTTTACTTGTATTTAAATGAATTATTATTTCTGTTTCACTGTAGTTATGCAAACATCCATTTGTCAGCTATAACCTCATAGAGTACTCGATTTGAGGCTGCTTTGAACATGACACTATATCAGCTGCCAGGGATCTCCAGAGCAAGGTATTGTTCTCCTGCTACATCCCTTCTATTTTCTGCTCTCTCTGAAACAGTCGCTCTGGGGGAATATCATATTAAGACAATTCTTATGCCTAATGCACTGTCCTCTTCAAGAAAAGTTTCTTGCAGATGCGAACCCCATGTGATGTAGATGCTATGTAAATGTTCCAGTCTGCAAGTAAATGAAGCTTGCCTTCCTATGCATTGAGGCATTAAGAATATGCCACTTGATAATATCAAAAGGAACAAGAAAAGTCAGAGCAATTATTCCAAAAGTTAGGTGTGCATACTAACATTCAAAATAATTGGGGTTCAGGAACAGGAAGAGTTGCTGCTCTTAACTTCAGAATGGGGCCTCAGACTTAGAAATGAAAGGACAACCAAAAAAAAAACACCCCAAAAAGATATTCAAACACATTTTGTGTTTCTTAATGCACAACTTTGTGTTGATAACTGCTTCACCAGATTCTATTATCCATATACCTATTATTTTGTTACAATGGGCTGAGCAGGCTGCCAGTTTTAAAGGAGATGCCACAGTGAAATGAGTATCTAATCTAATTCCTATGGACAGGCTTCCTTCTTGTTTTGTTATTTTTTTGTTTGTTTGTTTGTTTTTTGTTTGGTTTTGGTTTTGTTTTGTTTTGTTTTTTTTTAAAAAAAAAGGAAAGGAGACAGGGCTTGTAGTTTAAACATGTCAACAAAGTGAAACCAGGATGGAATGTTAAATCTATATGTTCATTAAACAAATTTAAAAGATGTATTAAACATTCAAAGCAAAAAGTACCAGTATGAAAAAAGCAAACAAGATGTACAATGAACCAAGCTGATCACTAACATAACTACGTAGCCTGTGGTTTTACACCAAAGATGAAATTTTCGCCAAGAAAGTGAAAGCACAACAGAATAAAGAACAATATTAGATGTCTGACACAGTAAGTATAAAATCATGTAAGTGTGAAATTATCTTCAGGAAGCAAAAGACACCTTTATCTTATGTAGTCCACAAGTGGTGAGACAAAAAATTCAGTGGAAGATCAACAGATTTGCAGTTGCATGGGCATATGATTTCAGGTGACTTACAAAATTTTCTGAAACTCAGTTTTATGATAGCACGATAGTAAGATTTAGTCACCCTTGATGAACTTTTTTACAAATGCAGACAAAAAGAACTGTATAGACAGATGCTATGTATTATTTGTAGACAGACATACCTTCAGAAACTTGAAATGGGCACCAGAAAATAGGAAAAGGGAGAGAGAGAAAGAGAGAGAAAAATCTCTTTCTGTCAATGAAGATAAAAATCAAAACGGATTGATTTCTGGTATAAAACACTAAAGCACAACATCAACATGGGGCATCATACAATCCATATTATATTTAAACCATAGTCCTCAGATATAGAACTCAAAGAGAAGTAACTGTACTGTGGTGAAGAATGGATATTGTTGAAAATCAGGAAGCGAAGACGTCTGGAGTGATTGAGATGGCTCATATAAGAAGCAAATACCCATGTGACATACTAGTTATATTTAAAGCTAATAAAAGCCAAATCACTTCCTTATTGGAGACTTTTTTTTTTTTTTTTTTTTTTGTAATCCTAGTGGTATAGGCTACGTTTTAATGGACTGCTTTGATCTGGCAGATGCCTTGTTACTTAATTGATTTGATTTAGGTACTCTGTCACTCCAAAGATGTGTGTAACAGTTTCTGGAAAGATATGGGGAAGGAGAGAGCATCTGCTCCATTAAGGGTCCATGGTCAAAGACCTTTCCAGTGTAAAAGGCTGCTGCAGGTGGTGGCCATTTTTAACATCCTTTTTATATTTTTTTGTGATTGCTTCCATCTACCTATACTTTGTCTTAGTAGAAATCAATTCACCACCTTTTGTATTCTTCAGATTATTTTTTTTTTTCAGAAATATTTTTGCTATGGCTCTGTATAAGGACCAGTGACAGTGAATAGAAACTGCTCAGGGTCAGAGGATGCCAGCTATGTCACCCTCCCTGACAATAAGTGTTGCAGCCACTCAGTAATAATAGGAAAATGGTTGTCCTGCCAGTTCATTCAGGCATGAATGATACTTGCATATTGGGAGTGACAAAAAAGAAAGAAGGAACTTACTGTAAGTATGGCATAGGTACAGTGAATTTGTCAAAAAATGAGAAAATTAATTATTGTTGCATAAAAGACGAATGTAAATATAGTAAATGCACATAGTAGTTCATAACACTGAGGATTTCTAGATCTGTAAGGCTGAGGCACCATGGGAGGCAAACACAACCCGAGGATGAAATCTTTTCCAGACTTGGTATTTGCTCAATCTACAGCTTTTGATTTTGCAGTCAGGAGTGGGAGGGATAAGCAAACCATGACTGTTATTGAAGTAACTGGGGTTGATATGAGTATTTGAGTTCTGTGGGTTTGCTTCTGTTAATGATAGCTAATAACTTTTTGTTTAGTGTGGACACTGCATTTTAGCACTCACGACTGTGGTAAATTTCATTATCTTTTGCATGACCAAAGCGAGGTAATTTTCAGCTACTCTCTGAAAATAAATGATTTTGAAACACTGAAGAGACTAGGTGCCTTTGTTTTGCTACTTGAACAGTAATTAAATATCTTGTGAAGTGAGACTGATAAGATTAAGGAACCCTGTTGTCTGGGAGTAAAGGCAGGCAGAGCAGCAAAGAACTAGAGAAACTGTTCAAAAGTTGTCTATTTTGGCTGAAAAAGAAGAGTAGACTGCTCTTCTCAGGCAAAGTTACCCAGCATACAGAGTTGAGATACAAACCCTAGTTGGGTTTGCCAGATTCAAGGCCCAGACTTAAACTTCTAACCATGCAAGCAGAAGAAAGGACAGAGAATTCTGTCATCAACTTAACATGCAGTGTAAATATATTTTCTAGTATCCTTTTTTAGATGATTGGTATATGTGTCCTCCTGAAGGGAGGACTAAGCGCAGGGTTCCACTGGAAAGTTAGAAAGCCTGGGTAGATTTATCACCCTTCAGACTTTAAATACATCGCTTCTTTTTCTTCAAAACCCTTACTACTTTTGCATATGCCTTTGCAAACCATATTATGTAGTATATTAAATCTGAGTTTTGTTTGGCAATGTTAAATATGCATACATCATTGGTTTCCTGAGATGCATATTTTATTGAAATCTACCTCAGCAAAGATTTTTTAAAATCCTTAAATCATAGCCAAATCACAGTTGATCTCAACTAGACCAATAAAATGCACGTCCTACAAACCTTAGTCCTGACTCAGTAAAGCAATTAAATCTATCCTTTACTTAAAGAATGAATGAATATACTGTCACTTCTCCTCAATGGAGAGCTTTAAAATGCTTTACTTTAGGAAGCTTATTTTTTTAACAAGGCATCTTCTCTCCTGTATTTTCTACCTCTCATTTTGCAGTCCTCTCAAATGAAATTCCTCTGCACTCCCTGTCAAACTAGGTTTTATTTTTATTGGACTTTTTCTTAGTTGTTTCATATATGGAATGTCAAGATAATGATATTCGAGATGTTCAAACATTCAAAATGTTCACATCCAAAGTGTTTAAGACTATTTTAGATTAGGCACATTAATTCACCTGTCCCTACCAATTATCATTGGTTTAACAGTAATGTACGTCATATTCTCACCTGGAAGCCAGTAGATCTACAGTAAACTAAGCAGTTAAGTTTTGCCTTCAGCCTTTGAACAGTTAAAATTAGTGTATTGACTATGGAAGGTGGAGCAGTCTGTTTACAATTATGGCCTAACTCCAGAAAGTGGATTTTCTATAGCTTTCCTAAAACTAGTGGAAGAGATGCCAAAGATTTAAGAGGAAATTGAATCAGACCTCCAAAGACAAAAATGAATACCATCTGCATTTAAATCTAGGGAGGGAGTTGGATTTAGTATTCTAGGTGGCATATAAAGATTTCATAGGAAAAGACTGACTACAAATACAGTATTTAACATAATTCTTGTCTAAATCACTGGGAAGATTTGCTGAAATGGAAGGTGCATGAGACCATCTGAGCACTTGGGAGGTTTACAGATTGGTCTGAGTTTCTAAGACAATCAGAAACCAAGGAAAAATAATTTACAATGAAAATTTTACTGAAAGTCATGAATGGAAAAAAGTTCTTTTGTTTTCCAACAAAGACAGGCAAAAATATACAGTGAAAAAAAATTAAAATAAGTTCAACTATTGTCACATATTTGAGAATCTGACTACACTTACAGTGATGGCTAGACATAAGGTGGTTACTGAAAAACTCAACATTACAGCACCTGTTTCCTTGTACAGTTAATGGGGAAAATTATTTACCTTAAAAAATTCTTCTCAAAAGCCAGAAAGCAGAACAGGAAGATGTTTGAAAATGGGCAGTAAGGAGACACTGAAGGAAGAAAACTGTTAAATCCAGTCTCTCAGGGTAATGGGTGCCTTGCTTACATTTGCCAACATTTTGTGCCTAAATCCTTCCGTCCTTTGCAAATATTTGCATCTGAACTCAGTAGAATTTTCCACAGGAACAAGACTTGTTTTCCTGTAGGATTTGTGCTCTAAGTGTCCTCTTCCAAGGTCTGTCACATACCAAAGGGGATTCCTTCTCCTGTGTATTTTATCTTCTTTGATTGTCCAGGGTACAAAATTTTAAGTCAGGGATTCTCTCTCCTAATTTTCTTGTGAGGTGCCTAATATAATTGGGACCTCATGTTAAGCTGATGTCTCGTGAGATTGTAGAAATATACAGAAAATGATATCGTCATGTAAGCGAAGGATAAAAATAATACTCCCATCCCTAACAGTCCTGTTCTTTTTTTTTTGTTAATACTTGGAAACATAAAAATTGGGTATTAGAAGCAGTAGGCTGAGCCTGATTTGAAGTCAGCTGGGACTGGAACAAGCTATCTCTATAACTTATTAGAACTGGTTTAATATTAAATGCTTACAAGTTCCCATGATATCTCATTTTGTCTTCCTGTAGACTTCCTCGTCTGAGTTTGTTTTCAGGTAAAAAATGCTGATTACAATAAATCTTGCTCTTGTAGTCCCTACCTAATATGAAGATAATGCAGTTCATTTTAAATATGCTATAACTTCTCAAGTAAAAACTTAATCCAATTAAATATATGCTTCATTAGATCCTTAAAGTCTCCCAATTCAAATTAAAAAAAAAAAAAAGAACTTCTTAAAAGGCTTTTTATGTTAAAATGGTAATAAATGCATTCTCAGATATAGAAGAATTTAATTCTGTTCTTAAAGCTTATGGTGGCATCTACAGTAATTCATGGTTTTTTTCATCTCTCACTCCACATTTCTACATCTGCAGTTGAATAAAAAGCCTGAAAATCTGTGTTTATGAAAATATATGGAACAAGTTTGCCTATTAAATCCATGGAGATAAGGTTCACTTGGAGCTGGTAGCATTTCTGTTTTTTTTTCTGATGGGACATAAGTAGACAGTAAATTATCCATGGCCCAGCAATGTGCCCTTGTCGCCAAAAAGGCCAATGGAATCCTGGGCTGCATAGGGAAGAGTGTGGCCAGTAGGTCGAGGGAGGTCATTCTCCCCCTCTACTCGGCACTGGTGAGGCCACAACTGGAATACTGTGTCCAGTTTTGGGCTCCCCAGTTCAAGAGGGACAGGGAACTGCTGGAGCGAGTCCAGCGAAGGGCAACTAAGATGATTAAGGGCTTGGAGCATCTCCCTTATGAGGAAAGGCTGAGAGAGCTGGGACTCTTTAGCCTGGAGAAGAGAAGGCTGAGGGGAGACCTTATTATGGCATACAAGTATCTAAAGGGTGGGTTGAAGGAGGATGGAGCCAGGCTCTTTTCAATGGATCCCAGTGACAGGACGAGGGGCAATGGGCACAAGTTAGAACACAGGAAGTTCCGTTCAAATACACGGAAACAGTTCTTTACGGTGAGGGTGACAGAGCACTGGAACAGGCTGCCCAGGGAGGTTGTGGAGTCCCCTTCCCTGGAGATTTTCAAGACCCGCCTGGATGCAGTCCTGAGTAATGTGCTCTGGGCAATCCTGCTTTGGCAGGGGAGTTGGACTAGATGATCTCTAGAGGTCCCTTCCAACTCTGATAATTCTGTGATTCTGTGATTCTGATAAATTCTCCTTTATTAACATGTACTGACTCACATTGGTTCAGTGTCAGACACAGCGAGGACATCAAGCAGCCTACCTAATTTAGCGTTGTCAAAGTCAATATAAAAACAAGACCACATGAACAAGAGGAGAAATACATGTTCCAGGATTCCCAACAACAGTATGGTTAATGAGGTTAGTGCTTGAAATGTTTTAAGTGCATTACTGTTGCTCTTTTGACAAATATTGCTTCTTATACGATCTCAGCAATGTATATTATAAACAATATAATTATAGCATATAGATGAAAGAATAAATTACAAATGCACAGTAAGTTTTACCTTGTACATTCCAAAAGGTATGTACACTCACTCAGTTTAGGATTTTATCTCCCTTGTTATCTGTGTGTCCACAAAACCTTTGACATTAGGATCAAACCGATATTATACCTATTAAATGTTTATGTATTTACTGGCTTAATTTTTCCTTCTCACTTTCTCCTTTCATAGGCCTTTGCATTAGAAAAAAGTTTCTTTATGTGTTCCTGGTTATTGCTTTTCCTTTTTCTACCTACCAGAACACAGGTCTAAAGAATCCAGGTATATCACAGATGTACCAACTAAGCAGGGGAAGCAGGACATAAAAAATATCTGTTACACAGACTTGCGTTCTTTGGCAAGTCTAGCTTCACTCATGCCTTAAGTGAACGAGTTGAACTTGCCTCAATGGACCATCAAAAGGAACTCAACAACACCAACAAAAAAGAGAATAAAAAAGAATGTATCAGCAACAGAGCCAACTTGGCAAAGGAATTGCATCAAAACTAAAATACGGTTATCTTTTTCAAATGCTCTCTCAAAACAGTGGGATATAGGAAGCCAGAGAAGTATTCATGAGAGGGAGTTTGAAAGATATATAGACGTCTAATATAAGAGAAAATAAATTATTTTGAATCTAAGGGCTTTGTTACTTAATAAAAAAAAAAAATCTAATTTGCCTTTATCAGTTTAAGAAAAAGATATGGGAGAGTCAGAGATTTACATTTTGGGAAAAGCATAAGGACTTTGTAAGATCAGGAAAAAAAGAAGAGCTGAGGTGTCAATTAAAATAACTATTGTAGCCTTTTGCTGTTTAATGAAATATTAGAGACAGTTGGTGCTCTGTAATAGAAAAGATTAGAGACTAGCTTCAGTGTACCTCAGTATACTCAAGTAAGCACTACCTTATCGAGTTGAAATTTTATGCTGACATTAAAACAAAAGTGCTGAAGAATTGAACCCTGCCTACAGGAAAAGAGTTATGAGACCAAAATAGGATGAATTAAATTTAACCACTGGAAAACAACAACAAAAAAAGCCCAGCCCAAAACTAAAATTCTGCTTTATCCTTGCTGCACAAAACTAAGGTAGGTGTGTTTGAGATGCAGAAAACTTTCTCTGCTTAGAGGCTAAGAACACAAAGTCCTCGGTTATAACAGAAAAAAGGAACAGGAACGGGAAAGGGAAGGTCAAGTGAAATAGGAAGAAGGTAAGGCAAGGCAAAAGAATGAGTAATGTTCATAGATGTGATGGGTAAATCTGTTTTCCTCTACAGCTTGGGGCAGGTTTGAGTGTGGTTTGTTTTTTTTTTGCTATAGTATAAAATAATACTCTTGAAACATTTTTACTAGCTGGTAAAGGTTTTCCTGTTTTGCTGGCACACCTGTCTTGCTGTAGGCACCTTTTTTCAAAGCAGCTTAGTGTGCAGCTGCTGGACACTAAACTATTCCAAAAATGATCATTTTGGAATAGGGACATCTACACAAAACACTAATTTGGTACAATTTTTTCTGTGTGTGTCTCCACGTACAAATGCCAATAGTATCCTTATGGTAACATTTTTTGAAAAAAACAAATAGCAAGATTCAGAGAAATACTTAGACACCAAGTGTATGATCCATGGGTCTGACGTGCCCCACAAGCCTGAGACTCACGAAAGCCTGGCAGCTCTGCGTTGACTGCTCTTGAAGTAGATCCTAGGGTGGTTTTGGCTCTCAAGAGAAAAAGCTTTTCTTTCCCTTAACTCATCCAGGACTCTTTTGCCAAATTAGTGGAGACTGTAGTAACGGCCATCTCTCAACCCCAAGTTCAAGCTTGTTCTCCTTGTTCTTGAAATTCAAGGGACAGATTTTTTAAAATATTTGTTGACTTTTTAAAAACAAAAAGGATGCAAATTTTTTTCAGTGACATGCATAAAAATGAAGCTTTTCTTCACCACATCCCTTTGCTGGATATAAAAAGAAATTAAAATAAGATCATTAGCGGTCTCCATCTTCCAATGGTCTCTATTCCTCAGTCCTTTACAAGAAATTCTGGCTCTCTTTTCTCCCTTCAGAAGCTTCCTTCTCTTTTAAGGCTTCTCAACAGCAACATTCTGCAGAAATTTTCCAGGCATTTATTCAGACAAAACTCTCAGTAACTTGAATGGATATTTACCCAAATATGATCTGATCCAGGGAATGATTAATAAACAAGTTCCCTATTTTATTATTTTCATATCTTTCCCTTTATGATTGTATTCTAGGAAATTGTGATTTTTTCATATGGATTAGTCAAAATTATTCACTAAGGGACTTCAGTGTATTATTCATGGTGCTATTTTTTGAAGCTGTTAATAAATTTATTGCAAGGAATTGTTCAATTTTCCTAAATGCTGAGCATAAATTCTGAGAATCATGTTTGCAACGTGATTATTTGTATTTATGAATTAAAATCACTTGCTACAAGTGGTCTTCAATATTGGATTAATGTTCATTTTTACTACCATGTGTTGTAGAATCATAGCAAGGTTTGGGTTGGAAGGCACCTTAAAGATCGTCTAGCTCCAACCCCCCTGCCATGGGCAGGGACACCTCCCACTAGACCAGGTTACTCAAAGTCCCATCCAACCTGACCTTGAACACTTCCAAGGATGGAGCATCCCCAATGTCTTTGGAAAACCTGTTCCAGTGTCTCACCACCCTCATAGTAAATAATTTCTTCCTAATATCTAATCTAATTTTACATCTAATCTAAGTTTGAAGAAAAAAAAGGGCAAAAAGAGTATGTAAGCATTTTAGGCAAATAAAGGTACAGTTATAACAAACGCTATTTTTTTATTATAGTGCCATAGAAATATTTAGTTATATTTTTAAAGACTGGAGCTAAACTGAGGATGAAGTTATTGCTTCAAGGCAGAAATGTAATTATGGATCATTACAAGCCACAGAAGCCTTTCCTACCCATGCAACAAAAGGATGTTTTCAAGAATCATAAAGAACAAATTAAAATATGCATTCCTCTATGTTTTGAGAAGTAACTGGCAAGGACCAAAGCTTTACTCTGAGTTCTGCTAAATTAATAGAAGCCAGAAATTAACCAGATAGTTTATTGAAAGATGCTGTATATATGCTAGACAATAAACTTTAAGAGTTCAGATGAAAATGTTGAAACTAGATCCAGTGTTATTAGGAAGTTTTAATCTGAAAGGAAAAAACAGCAAATACTAGAAGTAGTCTATAGGTACAAGGAATATGCCCTTATGACCAAAACATGTTCCCAGATCACAAGGTAGTTAAAAAATTAGAGCACCATAGAACAGTTCAGGTTAGGGGGTCCCTCAAAAGGTCATCTTCTCCAAGCACCAGTTCAGAAAAGGACTAAGTTCAACGCTAGACAAGGGATGTTATCTAAGTAACTTGTGAATATTTCCAATCATGGAGACTGCACAACCTTCCTGGATGACCTATTCTAATGTGACTACCCTTGTGGTAGAAATTTTTTTTCCTAATATCTAATAATATTCTTACACTCATAATCATACTAAATATAGTATTCATAAAGACATATATGGTGTTTTGATTTGTGTAGCATTCATTTGGAAAGACGATATGTGTCTAGAAATTCAACACAGACAATCCCTATGACCTTCAATCCTATAGAACAATTTCTAAGTTGAATTTAGGTTAGGATTTTGCAAGTTAGTATGGTCAGGTTTTACTTTCAATTGTTAGTATTGCAAGATAACTTGACAAGATGCAGGCTAGCAGGGGTTTAACCTGTCTTTGGATTTATCGTATCTACTCAAATTCTGCACATCACATTTAAGGCAATATTGTTCAGCTGCTTGGAAAATTTTTTTAAGGAAAGTCAAAAGATTAATAATAAAAAAGTAGTGGCTACCCTTAAGAAATATCTGCTTATTCTTTTAGAATAGTATGTGTTAAGAACTACAGGATAATCAATTCTGACTGTATATCAGGAATAAAAAAATCTTGTGATATATGGCTCCTTCATTGAAGAGGAATAGACTGGCACAGTTTTCCCAGCAGACAAAATTAAATGATGATGGGTGGTCTGTCAAGAAATGGCATTACATTAGCAGAATGAGAAACGATTGCAAACACAGAAATCTAATAACCAGAGAAAGAAATTATCAGCCATTGGAACAAGCTTGGCTCCCTGCCAAGTTTTACATAACTTCAAACAAATTATCTTACAAAAGAGGTTGAATTTACAGATATATTTGAACACCAGGAGTTGAGTTTTTTTACCCTTATTTCACCCTTACGAATTTTTTTTCCCCAGAATTGGCTTCAGTAACATCTGGAGATAACCTGGTGGAATAAAGTACTCTTCTAGCATAAGAAATTATGTTAGAAACTGACTATTGATGTACTAGAAGTAATAGCAAGATTTTCATTGGGTACTAGCAATACTGGCAAAGTATTCATTGTGTACCACTTGTGAATAGTCTGTAGGGTGACTCCAGCATGACATTCAACAGGAACCAGAGAACATCCACGATGCAAATGCCTTTTACTTCATTCCGTTCAGATAAGAAACTGAAGGACCTGATCATTGCGTGAGTCACTTTAACTAACATATGCAGGAGAAACATTTTTCCAATTAAAATTTTAGGAAAAGGTGCAAAGCGTCCCATCCAGAGTCCAAGAGACCAAATTCCCTTCTGATCTGCAGAGCAGTCTTCCACTGGGAAACAAATTCTGCCTCCATATCTGGGAAAATTCAGATAAGACTCCTAACAATGATAATATTGCAACATGATCTGATGCCAAAATAGTAAAGGTTGTATTTTAAAGTTAGGAGCTTTAAAAGTTTGCAAGGTACAGAATCTGCATATGTATCTTAGGTCATGGATCTGTGCCCTCTTCCTCTCACTCTCCTGCCTTTTAAACATAATGGTTTGTGTAACTGGTTTCATGTTCATGTTCTGCACATATTACTTATTTCTGTATATTTAGAATCATAGAATGGTTTAGGTTGGAAAGGACCTTGAAGATCGTTGAGTTCCAACCCCCCTGCAATAGGCAGGGATACCTCCCACTAGACCAGGTTGCCCAAGGCCATATCCAGCCTGGCCTTGAACACCTCCAGGGATGGGGCCGCAACAACCTCGCTGGGCAACCTGTTCCAGTGCCTCACCACCCTCAAAGTGAAAAACTTCTTCCTAATATTCAATCTGAACCTGCCCTCTTCTAGTTTAAAGCCATTTCCCCTCGTCCTATTGCTATATGCCCTAGTAAAAAGTCCTTCCCCAGCTCTCCTGTAGGCCCCCTTTAGGTACTAGAAGGTGGCAATAAGGTCTCCCCGGAGCCTTCTCTTCTTCAGGCTGAACAGTCCCAACGCTTTCAGCCTCTCCTCATAGGAGAGGTGAGGTGCTCCAGCCCTCGGATCATCCTCGTGGCCCTCCTCTGGACACGCTCCAGCAGGTCCATGTCCTTCTTATGTTGGGGACTCCAGAGCTGGATGCAGTACTCCAGGTGGGGTCTCACGAGAGTGGAGTAGAGGGGCAGAATCACCTCCTCTGACCTGCTGGCCACACTTCTTTTGATGCAGCCCAGGATATGGTTGGCCTTCTGGGCTGTGATCGCACATTGCTGGCTCATGTTGAGCTTCTCATCAATCAGCACCCCCAGGTCCTTCTCCTCAGGGCTGCTCTCCAGCCATTCCCGCTGAGCCTGTATTTGTGCTTGGCATTGCCCCGACAGAGATGTAGGACCTTGCACTTGGCTTTGTTGAACTGCATGAGGTTGGCTTGGGCCCACCTCTGCAGCCTGTCCAGGTCCTTCTGGATGGCATCCCTCCCCTCCACCGTGTCTACCTCGCCAAACAGCTTGGTTTCATCGGCAAACTTGCTGAGGGTGCACTTGACCCCACTGTCCATGTCACCAACAAAGATGTTGAACAGTACAGGCCCCAGTACCGATCCCTGAGGAATGCCACTCGTCACTGCTCTCCACTTAAACATTGAGCTGTTGAGTGCAACTCTTTGAGTGCGACTGTCCAGCCAGTTCTTTATCCACCGAGTGGTCCATTTGTCGAATCCATGTCTCTTCAATTTAGAGACCAGGATATCGTGTGGGATAGTGTCAAATGCTTTGCAGAAGTCCAAGTAGATGACATCAGTTGATCTTCCCTTGTCCACTGCCACTGTAACCCCCTTGTAGAAGGCCACCAAATTTGTCCGGCATGACTTGCCCTTGGTGAAGTCACGCTGGCTGTCACCAATCACCTCCTTGTTTTCCATGAGCCTCAGCAGCGTTTCCAGGAGGATCTGCTCCATGATCTTGCCAGGCACAGAGGTGAGACTGACTGGCCTGTAGTTCCCTGGATCTTCCTTATTTCCCTTTTTGAAAATAGGGGTTATGTTTCCCCTTTTCCAGTCAGCAGGAACCTCGCCAGACCACCATGACTTCTCAAATATGATGGCTAGTGGCTTGGTGTCTTGATCTGCCAGTTCCCTCAGTACCCGTGGATGTATCTCATCAGGTCCCATGGACTTGTGCACCTTCAGATTCCTCAGGTGGTTCACCAATCAACCACTAGATTGCAAAGGAAGGAAAGGATTCCGAGTAGGTGGAATAGATATGAAACATCAACGCATATGGCGATGCCCCAGAGAGGGAAATAAGTAACCCTACTAGCATCACAGTGTGTTGCTATTAATCATACAGCTGGGCATTTTTGGACACAATTAGAAAAAAATTGGGGTGTTGGTTGAAGACAATTGAATCAGAAATTACCATTAAAGAACTACTGGAAAGAAGTTTGATGAAGTCTGGTAAAAATACAGTAAACTCCAGCAGTTTAGGAACAAAGATATTTTAGTTTTTTTGTCATGCAGACCGGATTAATAATGATCAGAAGCTATGAAGTTTGTTTCACAGGTACGGTGTTTGACTCCATTTTCAAAGCCTAAGCATGTAGAGCAAAAGGACATCACTTCAAATAGTAATGATGTTTTATAGAAGTTTTAGTGGAATGATTTGGAATTAACTAATATCAGAAACACAAATTCCCCTCTAAGTCAAGATTTAAATACAATAGCATGATCAGGCAAGGTTAATTTGCACAGCTGCTTTGTCCTTCACTGTATTGTACCTACCTTCTCAAGTTTTCATTCTTTGTCATGGTTCACAAGCATGTATCCTTACACAGAAAAGAAACACGATTTTTATCTTAATTAATGGGAATCTGAGAATGAATTCTGCCCAGAAAGGGCAATACCATGGCTGCATACAGATTTAGTGCTGATTGATCAGCAAGCCTAGAAAACAACATGGAACAATTATTAATAGGATTTCAAGCTTGATTAACTTTCTAAGAAATCTAAACCTCAGTACTCATCACCGGCTTTTGATGATTAACAAGACTTGCCTCCCTTTTCTAAAACCCCGATAGCTCACTATATGGCAATAGCAGAGCACAAATGCATACATAAGACATAGTATTACTCTACTTTCCTTGGGTCTGGAATTGAGTGATTTATTTTCAGTCTAGGTTTAACGATCCAAACAGCTTGACTTTCTATCCATTATGAGCTACTTATAGCAACATTTTCCGTAAGTCAATAAGCTTTCAGTCCAAACTAAGACTGTTTTCTTTCCTCATTATATTATCATTTTTTAAAGGCCAAATTCTGATTTGTGTTTTCAGCTTCAATGGCAGTTTGTCAGACAATAAGAGAACCCAGGCCTTATAGGAAAGTCAGTGGTAAATATGTAATGAAACAATTTCTTCACTGGAAAAAATAAGACCAGATAAGATGATAGATGGCCAGCTGTTATTTCTGGGAAATACATGGCACAGTATAATTGCATACTACCCTCTATTTCCATTCAGATCTCATTTCAAAGATTTGGTAACACTTTATAATTTAAAAAAATTCAAGGTACACGTTCTGAAATTCTTCTTATAACAAGAAAATACAATTTTCACCCAAAAGAGCCAAACTTCTGCAATTATGAGGACACAGAGGAATTAATTAATCAACTGTTCACAGTATACCTCTCATTTAGTCTCATTTATTCAAAAAAGATTCAAGAGTAAATAAATACTGCTAATATATGTTTAGAAAGTAAAATATATTTTCCAACACCTATTAGGTAGATTAAAGTGTTTATTTAGATATGTTCTACAAATATCTTCTAAAGTTTCTTTAACCCAGTTCTGCTGCAGACTCTAGAAAAGATTTACCACAGCAGAATGTTGATAAGGTTTTTATTGGCCCCTTCAAAGACCATCAGTTTCACATCACTTGACATGCACGTGATGTGTGATATGGCAGTGGCTGGGCAGATCTGCATCTTCTTCTTTCTCTGTAATCCTTATTGCTGTTATGTTCAGCCCTTGTGTATTTTTTTTTTGGTGGCATTTCTGTAGTATGTGATCATGTAACATGCAAAACACAGTAAATGCAGTTCGTTCTCCAAACTAGTGTCAGAGGATCTCTTGAATCAGATAGGAAATTATTTGTATCACGGCTCTGAATTGTTCAGCCTTTCCTTTTATTTATGTCTGTCCTTTTTATTTATTCTGTCCTTTTATTTATGCTGGGCAGAAGAGATGAATTTGGCATTGCAACAATAATCACAGCTCTACTGTGGGCCACTTGCCATGTGGTAGTTGATGAAGACCTCCAGTATCTGCTCTTTATTATGGCTGAACAAACTAGTTTAATGAATATTAGCATCAATTCACTGAAATACCAAATTATAATCAACTGAACTAGAACAACCCAAAAAAGTTAGTTTCCAAGAAATATTGGGAAAAAAATCTTCCACAGGGAGAAACTGCAATCTCAAGTTGGTCTGGGATAACGAAACGAGTATATATGCTAGCTGAAGGCTCCTGATTACTGAACTAGTCTAAAAGTTCAAGCTATTATCTTTCCTTAATTAGCATTTAACAACACATTTTAGAATAATGAGGATCTTGCAAAGTAACCTCCAGTCAAAAGGAGGATTAGACAAGAGCAGAGAAAATAAACGAGTCCCACTAGAAAAGCTTCCATCACCCTTTTCACCACTTCTGTGCACTTCGTGCTCATTACGCTCTGGCTAAGAATTAAGCTGAATGTCTAAGATGAACGTGAGAAATTATGGAGTCATAATACTTATATCACATCACCAACATGGAACTTTGTCTTCCAAGTTACAGGCAGAAGCAGCATTGATCATTCCTCACACAGCACCATAAGCCGTTATAATGTGTACTATTACAATGATTTAAACCCCATAGGCTTTTAAGGGACATCATATTTAATATTATCTACCTGAGCCTAACCATACTTCATGTTATTTTTGTGCTGCTTCACAAACTGAGGATGAGGTTTTGTTGTTTGCTTTTAAATTATCACCCTGCAGTGTGATGAAGTATCCCAGGCAGAGTTAGACCTTGAGCGTCTGACTAACTCAGTATGGCAAAGCAGCGCTAAGCAAATTCAGAAATGTCCTTAGTCTCATTGTGAAAGGCCAGGAATGAGCCATGTCACCATAATGTCTTCTGGAAGACTTTATTTTCCCTTCTTCTCTACAAATTCTTCATGACTAAAGACTCCGAACTTTCTGTGTATGTGTGCTTCATTCTGCCTACGTGTTCTCCTTAATACCTTTTTAACCTGTTACCTGACTTCATTTTTATTTAATGAAGGAACATAGTTTCAAAGATAATTAAATTTTTAAAGTTGCATGGAAATTTTTGTCCAGGAGGACTACCCTATAAACCTAATTTCTGAGGAAATAGCTAAAATATGAATTCAAACCTTTTTAGACTCCATGGAATCTGTCTGGGTGGTGAAGACCTTACAGTTCTCCAAACAGGAAAAAAAATCATGGAACGTGATGGAAGCGAGGTGCTGAAAATACAATACAGAGACTTGACTGACTATATTAAATAGAAGCTAAGGAAGAAATGCTTAGAAAGAAAAGTCAGAGTCAGGCAAAATAATTAGTTCATATGGAAACAGAGTGCCTATAGAGAATTCATCTGGCATTTCAAGAAGTCTAAAGACATAGCACAACTTTAAATAAATCCTTTTAGCCTTCTTACTCTGTGGGGAGCAAGAAAAGGAATAGAGAACTGAGGAGTTCCCCAAATCTTTATTGAAGCAGCTGTTCCTTAATAGCTTGGGGTAAGAGAATTCACCCATCTTGCCACAGAAGTGCTGCTGAGGCATTCGAGCAGCATATGGCTTTTAAGAAAAGAAAGCTGCTGCAAATTTTTTATCCCTAAAACTTTTGGGTTATCCATGCTGGCTTGAAGAGCCCTATGACACTCTCAGACCCTACATGAGTCACTGTGTCAATCCATTCTGCATCTTCAGAAAAATACTTCTCCCCAAATGCCCACTGCTGTTTTTGAAAGTAGAATCCTTGGGAGTAAAATTCAAAGCATAATGTATTGCACTGTAGGCAAAAAAAAAGTACAAAGGCTGGGTGTACCAACAGGCTTTTATTTTTGTAATTTTCTGTTCATGCTGGGAGGAAACCAGTAGAGACAGCACTTTTAAAATACGTGATACAGCTGTTGTTGGTGTCTGTAGACAGGCTGTGCTAGCTCAAGGCATTCCAAATAATATTTTTTGCAATGTCTTTCAAGATACTCAGACAGAGACACATTACAAAGCACCATGGCATCAACTACAGGCAGCCTCTTAGCCAGACTCTTAGAAAAACAACAACAAGGGAAGCTGATTGCCAATGCGCATTTAGGTAGTTTCACTCAGCTGTGCTGGAGATGCCTGTCCACACTGTGTGTGTCTCATAGCTTTTGTCAGCATCAAACCTTGCACTATTATTTTTAAAGATAAAAAACGCGGATAAATAGGAATACTTTAAAAGCCTTAGTACAAATGTCACTAGTTTGTTAAATACCTTTAGGTGGTATCAAGAATAATTTGCATTGGAAATGGATTTTTATTTATTTGTGCGGTTAAGTAGGGGATAAAGTTCTAAATTGTTCTAAGACAGCTGTTTCCGTTTTAGCTGTTGTAAATGGATAATCATGCGGTCTTGTACACACAAACAGGTGGGGCCATTAAATGCCTTCTTTCTCCATTTGAATGCCTCAACTGCTCCCCATGAACACAGCCACTGAAAGCTGTACACTGCTTTCCTGATGAAACCATGGGGAAACTGCTGGTCCATTTGGGATTTCAAAATCAATTACAATATCCTGTTTCAATTAAACAAGGAAGTTTTCAGTCACGATTAGGTCCAGCTCCTTTCCACAAGTTGCTATAGAGGCTGAGGATAAAAGCGAACACTCTTGCAGAGGGGGAAGGGGAAAGTCCTAAGAGAGGACGAGATTAGCTGATAGCTTTGCAAACAGACAATGAGATTATTTTTTTTTTCTGTCCAGCGCTTTCATTTTCCCAGGGTGATGGTGATAGGAAGGATCTGGATCCTTTCAAGGCAGTCCTTGGAGAAGCAAGACCCTATATTCCATTTTGGCTTCAGGTTTAGTATTCTTCTAAGCAGGAAAGCCAAATGAAATGAATTTGCCAGCAGGGCATGCTGAAGGCAGAGATCTCACATACTACAGGTGCAGATCAGCTTCTGCGGAGTCCAGCTGTTTACTTATAAATTCGTGCTTCTCATAAAGACAGCTGAATCAATCAACTTCCATTGACTAAGAATATTACGCCTCAGTGCAGTTTTCCAACAGCTTTGGAAAACCAACTGCATGGCTAAACTAGCTCGCTTTCTTTTCAGTGGGAACACTTTATTATTGCAGCATTGAGGTCTTATTAAAAATATATAATCAATCTGAAGTACCCAAAATACCCACACTATGTTAAAACTCACCTGATTTATTCAGTCAGTTAATACAGTACACAGGAGAGAGCTCTGGTGATTGTTAAGTGTCTTCACATTCACCATGGCACTCCTTCGTGTCATGGGACATAACATCATATGCTCCATGATTGCACATTTTCTACCAATAGAAAAAAAATGGGCAGCAGTTTTTGCCTATTTACTGACAAAAAAAAAAGCCCCTCCAAAATCCAAGAGAGATCAGAAAAGGAAACCATATTTAATCAGGTACATTCCCAAACCTCATGTTTTCTTCACAAGGGAATTATTAAATTAGAATTTATGAGAATCACTTGCATGCTAGCTCAATGCTGACTCAGTAGAAAGCTAACAGATTAGTCATTAAAGGCACCAAGTTTCATCTGCTGAGGTTTGGGGTAGCTTTTGCTTCTTGTAGTATATTTTCTACGTAGTTATTGAAGGGTGTATGTATCCCAGTGTTTATAAATGATGATTTTTAACGTGGTTTTACTATTTCCTATTTTGCTTTTGTAAAACGCTGATGTGCAATGTCGGATCAAACCCAAAATGTAGACAGCTGTCTGTATAACCAGAATTAATCATTCAGCTTATTAATTCATATTTAATCCTTCTCTGTGGCTGACGTGGTGTCAGCTTGCCAATTAAACTTTTTAATGCAGTTCACTTACTGCTCTCAAAAGCTTCAACTATTGGTGTGTTGCTTATTTTGTGGCAATTTTTTAAACCCAAGTCAATAAAAATCAAAAGTCTAAAATTACATGTATTGAATTTTCCTCGTGACATTGTATGGGAACAGAACTGTTATTTTTGAAGTAATCATAGCATGGCTGACACTAAACATGTCACAGAATTATATGCAAATCCTCCCCAGTAGAACATGAAAATCATAGAAATAGGGAAAAAACCATTGAAAATTATGTTTCTGTCATGCATATTATACACAAAAATGCATGCTTTCTAGCAATGTCTTTTTAAATTGGTGACAGTGGCTAGTTCTAAGGAAGGATTTAATAGAAAGAAAAATAGCTGTAAATTTAAAAACTCATAAGACCTCAAGAACTGAAACTGGCAACAACGAAATAATGAAGGATTAATATTTCAAGATAGGAAAGAGGAAAACACAGGGCAAGCATGAGTTAAAATAATGGAAACAGTAAGTGAGTACCAAAACCATGTAATAGAAGCCAAACTTAAAAGAATTTTTAGCAAACAGTGTCGGAGAAGCATATACCCCTCTATCATTGAGCTGGTAAGCGGATATGAATAATTTCTATGGGTAAATAGAATGGAACATAATGTTCTTCTTATATAAGAAAACTTATGAACCAAAACAAAGCCATGCAGTTCAGTTAGCCCAATATCCTGTTTCCAACACTGATTACAAGCAGTCCAGGTAGGATTAAGTCTAGGAATACATATATATATAAATTCCTAGTCTAGAAAGTGTATATATCTGTGTGTGTGTATACAAATATATATATATACACGCACACATACACTTTCTCTGTGTGTTCTCCTAGCCTCTGATTTTTTCCAAGTTGGCGGACAGGCTTGTTCATTCATTGTGGAAATCACCAAGAAACTACAATAGTCATACAGGTCAATGCAGTTACTTAAAGAAAGTGTCACTGATTCTGAATGATCACGCTATGAACTTATCTAACCTGTATAACCATGTACTTTCATTATTGTTATTTCCTGTCTCTGTCTTTTTCTGTATTATTCCTGGTTCAAGGAAGTCTTTTTGTACCTTAACCTCCCACTGATGTCAGTGAGTTATAATTTAAATTAAAAGTATGTCAGCAGCTGAGTCAGCAAGAGGTCAGAAAGTGAAGAAAAAGATATAAGCCATAAAAAATGAAAGTGGGAAAAAAGAATGAAGGGTTGAGATAGGGTAGAATGTAACAATTCTTCAGAATACTTCAAGTTCACGTTTAACTAATGTTTACATTTGCCTTGTATTAAAATTTTCCTTTCCTAAAGCTGAAACGTTTAAAATGTAGAATCTAGATTAAAAGTAAATATTAATCTCTTCAATGACAATGAGCTTGAACTCACCATGCCTAATTTTTAAAGGAATAATATTAGGAGTGAGGTGAGATGTTGAAGTAGCATAACAGAAAAAAAAGGCTGGAGTTAGGGAATCTCTACTATCTTCAGCAATTAAGTTTATAGTGTACGGAGCCCAGCTGAGGAAGTTGGGTAGTAAAAAAGAAATAGTAATATCCTCAAATTACTGATGCAGTGATACAATGATAAATTTTACATCATAATACAGTGATAAAGCTTACCGGCAATTCTGACTAGATCCCAGCTGGAAGACATTCCCTTCATCAGAGCACATCACATAAAAACTCATTTAAATGTCTATGCATAATTTGCCATCTGAAAGTTTTAACCAGCTGCTCATAGATACACTTGTATTCTCTTACTTCAGAGATGCAAATACATTTTTTTCAGCTTTTTTGACAAAGTTAGTTAGGGAAATTCTGTCTGTTTTCCCCTTTTAATGTTGTAATTATATTAGTGTGAAAATGGCCATTGAAGCTTTCATTCAGAATACCCTCAGACATTTAAAGCACAGTTCTTTAAGGATGGTTTATCTCTAGCAGATGCGTTACTATGGACCTTTAGCCTTCCAATCCACAAGCAATTAGGACATCCTTTTAACCAAACTACAGAAGCAGTCATTCACTCTGCAGTCCAATTAATTCTTTGGGGGACTTGCATGGGTATGGGCTTTTTTTTCCTATACAGTTGAAAAAAAGAGTCTTTTTGAAAGAACATTCATAAAATTGAAAGTGTAACTTCAATGAGTTAATAATTGGCTGATTTTGGCAGTCTTCAGCTATGCAGCTATATACCTTAAGCCCTTACCTGAATTATTCGTCTCTCTGTGCCCTAGAACTTTTATTTAGAGAAAGTGATGGAAGCCCAAGAAATGCCAGTGCTGTAAAAAAAGTAGATGCTGGGGCTATGCATAGGTTCGGAGCAGGAGAGAGTACAAGGGAACATTTTTTTTTCCTGCTCCATAGCCATCTAGGTTTTTAACATTTATATTAAACTTCAGCATGTAAATTAACATGTAAAAATGAGTTGCTTGTCTAAGGTGCTCCATCAAGAGTAATTTCTCTTGAATTTCTCTGCAAAATATTCCGTGATCTGATTACTTTTAGGCCATAGATCATAACCTGCCACCATCTGACAAATATGTTTTATAATGTATGTATCAATAGAACACAGCATTCAGATCAGACATTCTACCAGAGGGTCTGAAAGCGCCTTGAAAAGAGAAACTCGGCCAGCCTCCTAAATCGTGTTAGCTGCGTGACTATTTTTCCCTGACTGGGAGAGAAATATGGAGTAGTTGCATTGGTAGTACATAGCAAACTAAAATGGTGTCATAATAAAAACTTGCAAATATCAATCCCTGGGTCCAACCAAGTGGTTACTTTTCTGGCTCTTCTGAATGTGTTTTCATCTTATCCAGTTTACTTGGTATGCTCAATGTCTTGCTGCGCAGAGCTGGATTATCACTGATATATAGAAATGTTTGTTTGCAAAATACACTGTATAACTCAGAGCTTCAAAATTTATGAACAGAAGACGTGCTTTAGAGTATGCAAGATATTATTTCAGACACTCTCCAATGCTTCACTGGGACTAGTGCTTAAATTTCAATCACTTTTTTTGTGTCTTCATTTTGTGTCTTCATTTCGCTTTTCTTCATTTTGTTCTGCATCCCCAGTTATTAAAGTCAAGACCAAGAAAATCCAAATTCCATCACAAGCCTTTAGGGAAAAGACATGTATCTTCAATAGACTTCTGTTTTCCTTTCTTTATTTTTTAGAAGGACTTAACTTGACACGAGAGCAAGTGCAGGGTCCTGCACCTGGGGAGGAAGAATGCTAGGCACCAGTATAGGTTAGGAGGGGTGGATCTGCTGGGAAGTAGTTATGAGGAGAAGGATCTGGGGGTCCTGATAGATAGGAAATTATCCATGAGCCAGCAATGTGCCCTTGTTGCCAAAAAGGCCAATGGAATCCTGGGCTGCATAGGGAAGAGTGTGGCCAGTAGGTCGAGGGAGGTCATTCTACTCTGCACTGGTGAGGCCACAACTGGAATACTGTGTCCAGTTTTGGGCTCCCCAGTTCAAGAGGGACAGGGAACTGCTGGAGAGAGTCCAGCCAAGGGCAACTAAGATGATTAAGGGCTTGGAGCATCTCCCTTATGAGGAAAGGCTGTGAGAGCTGGGACTCTTTAGCCTGGAGAAGAGAAGGCTGAGGGGAGACCTTATTATGGCGTACAAGTACCTAAAGGGTGGGTTGAAGGAGGATGGAGCCAGGCTCTTTTCAATGGTTCCCAGTGACAGGACGAGGAGCAATGGGCACAAGTTGGAACATAGGAAGTTCTGTTCAAATACACAGAAAAACTTCTTTATGGTGAGGGTGACGGAGCACTGGAACAGGCTGCCCAGGGAGGTTGTGGAGTCCCCTTCCCTGGAGGTTTTCAAGACCCGCCTGGATGCAGTCCTGAGTAATGTGCTCTGGGCAATCCTGCTTTAGCAGGGGAGTTGGACTAGATGATCTCTATAGGTCCCTTCCAACTCTGAAAATTCTGTGATTCCGTGATTCCATGATTCTTAAAACTTCCTGTAAACTGTTCTCTTGAAAAATGGAGAACTTTCTTACAAAACAGTGAGATAAAATATACTAGGACTGTGATTCAGTAAATTGTGAGCCCACCATCAGCTCTCAGATCACACTTCTGATCCTCATCCTTTGCCTTTCACGGGAAATGACCTAATGCTCATGACAAATCTGAATTTTAAATTAAAATCCATTAGTTTGGTCTAATTCTACTATCCCTGGAGACAGCAAACAACCAGCTGTTGATGGCCTGAGCAACTCTGCATTTGAACGTTCTCCATTGTCATAAATACTTTTTAAGAATACATTAAACTGAGCACCCAGAACAGAATCTCTTCTAAAACTAGGCAATTGTTTTCTGAAGTCTTCATGTACAAATGAGTGCAAGATTCTATTTAATTAACTTATAAATCAGACATTTTTTATACTGAAAACTTGCTTAAGACCACTTTTTAAAACATATTTGGGTGCCTGGAAGTACAAATACTACCTAAGAGAAGCTTTCATGGGGGAGTTCCGTAGTTAGTAATTTTGGAAAATCCCACCTAGCAATTGTTTGATTCTTTATCTGTGCTTAATTGCTTCTGAATACATACCCCTATGCATTTCCTTAGAACTCATGCTCTTGACATATTCTTACCAAGCTGAAAAAAAAAAGTGAAAAACCAAAACACATATTTAGGGGAGTAGAGAGGATGGAGGATGATATAAGCATCTATTTTATACTGAAGAGCGCCTGTAGTTACATGAAATTATGTTATATATGTTGCCTAACTATGTGAAGGTTACTTTAGTAATAGACCAAAGTTACCTTTTGATGTCTTTCATGGAACAAAGGACTATCTGTATGCACTGGTACACCTTTTCCTTCATCTACCCCTTGACAGCTGTAGTGCACAGGTACTCTTACATTGTCAAGCTGGCTCAGGGTTCAGACTCACACCACAGCTCAAAGTATGCTGAATGCATACGCTGTATAAATCTTGGAGCCAGCCAGCTAGATCATCAACCTGTGAAATTCAAACAGGAGGGAGAATAACGTGTGAAATGGTCTGGGCTCCCATGATTTCAAACTCACGCAGTGCTACCAGCTCCAGCCCTCTCCTGGACACAATTACAAAGATATAACATAAAGTCTTATGTCTGTGTTGTCAACACATCAAATTTCCTTCTAGCAGGATTCCCTTTGCAGTCCATCAGGGGGCTCAGGGAAGGATTCTTCTTGTCATATCTTTAATATCGTTTCCTGAACGATTTCTCGTATTCCTCAGGACTATCAGAAATGTGATATTACATAGTGTAGGAAAACCTCTCAGGTGACTTGGCTGATGTGCCTTGCTCACAAAGCTATGCGGATTGCTGGATTTGATGTAGGGAGAAATTTCCTCCCTGATGAGACTGGCAAGTCTCCCAAACAGATTGGTATTATTTCTGCTCTCCTCTGCCTGATACAGCATAACTTTCCTAATCAATTCTCTGCAAAATACTGCGGGGTCCTCTGACACTGCAAACTCTTTAGTCTGTCTGGTCTGTCCTATCCCTTATCTTACAGGATGGAATTTTTCTGACCTAATAAAGGCCCTTTTTGAGCTTACTTCCTAAATTGTATGAACCCTTTAAAATATCAGTGGCATCTTCTCTGTAACATGCATTTCAAAGGAACCAGAGGCAGAATTAATTATCTGCACACACAGGGAAATGGAACATTCTTCATGGGGACAAAAAAATAATAAAGAGTTCAACTGTAGGTGTCTGAACAGTCTTTTTTGGAAGAAGAAGACAGGACACAGACATGGGACTGTTCTCTTTTTCTTCATCCTACAAAACTGTGGTGGTGTTGGGTTCTTTTTCTGCATAGTTTGCATCTCTACAGCTGGATCTCTGTCAATATGAACACCATTAGTGCTCTCAGCTAGTATTTTTTCTCTTTGGACATTAAGCATGATCTCACCAAGAAGACTTGTCCTAATACAAATTCTTGAATATCAGCATTGTTAATTCCATTTGAACACAAGAAAAACCTCTTTTACTGCGAGGGTGGTCAAATACTGGAACAGCTTGCCCAGAGATGTCATAGAATCTCCATCTGTGGATGTATTCAAAAGCTGGCTGGATGCAGTCCCGGGCAACCTGCGGTAGATGACCCTGCTTGAGCAGGAGTTGGACTAGGTGTTCTCAAGATGTCAATAATTTCCTATTCCAAGCTAGAAAGGTCTAATTTTCTTCTTCATCAGTTCTTTGTTCTTGTAGCACACAGGGAAACTGTGAGAAGATACCGTCAATGTCTCTGACTAAATATATGTCATTCATTTTCATGGTTGATTATCTCATAAGTGATAGAAAGTATTCTCTGGTTTGATTTCTTCTTTGTCACTTTCTTCCATTCTTTAAACTGTATCTTGTCATCTTTTAAACTGTTAAAAGCTCACCTTTATTTTTTTGCAACAATCTATATTCAATACTACATTGACTGTTTCTATTTCTGTTCAACTAAACAGATTTTTTTCTTCCTCATGTATCTAGTCTGCTCATCCGCCCACTTTTTTCTGCTTTCAAGACTGATCTGAAAGTATACTTTTTTTTGCTGGTAACTTCTTTTTAGTTTTGATTTTAAAATCACTATATGGCAAATGAAATCTTACTCTTGTCCTTTCATCATGTGTGCCAAATATATTTTTCTGCTTTTGCCTCCATGTTTGTTCAAGGCATCTTTCTGTTTAGATGTCTGACAGACTGATTCAAAGAGTAATATTTTACCAAATCGATTATTTCTGTAGCTGGCTGAAAGCATGCCTTGAGCAATTTCTATTTAATATTTTAAAAGTTCGGCTCTTAGTTGTATGTTTACATTCTTTCTTATTCTTACTGTATAAAACTCCATTTTGTGGATTGGACCACTCCACCCTCCCTCCCCTCCCCCCAAAAAAAAAAGTTTAATTAATTAATTTTTTACAAAAGTGCCTTTTTAAATTTTGAATTTTTTTTTTTTAATTATTCAGTACTATTACGCAACTAAGATTATCTATAAAGGGAATGAGACAGGTTGTTGAGGGAGGTTTTGGCGTCTCCATCATTGGAGATATTAAAAAATCATCTGGACATGGTCCTGAGCAACTGGCTCTGGATGGATTTTCTTCATCAGGAGGGTTGGACTAGATGACCACTGGAGGACCCTGCCAACCTCAAACATGGTGTGATTCTGAGTTTAAAAACACATTTGCAGAATAAAGGACATGTCTTTGTTTTCCCAAAGGTAACTAAATATCAAGCCACACTGATTTTGCTGTTTTTTTTTCTTCTCCTTGATACAGACTAAAATCATAATTACTCTGTATTTCCTTGACAGACTATAGGGTTTTAGGTTACTTGGCCTTTTAATTTTTATTCAATTAAAGATCTGTCTTACTGGTTTTTAGAGTTATATTACATAACAGTATATTATCTTTTCTATTATTTAATATCTCATCCATTTTCTGAGCTACTCCTTCTTTCAATGCTGCTTGTCAATTTCCCACTTCCCAGTGATGTTAAAATTTCAGAAAACATCAGGAGCTAATCTTTCTCTGCCTCCTTCTCTGTAGGCCACCTCAACCCAAAGCATTAATGCAGTCAGGCTCCCATTACTTCCCCAATTTTAGCCTAAAGCAATCTTGTTGATGATTTTAAAGTATTGATAAAATGGAAGCATTCCTAAAAGCGTCAGCACTGAATCTGAATAAAATGTATGATCACAACACCCAATGCAGTAAGTTTTTCTTGGCTGTGGAGAATGCCACTGCTGTCCTTCGTTCCTATTCTTCTTTTGAAGAAATGGAAACAGGACTGATTACCTTTTGCTCTCAGCTAGTCACGTGCCTACAATATCTATATATGGCCATTTTTTTCTGTCACACTGGCTTCTTATTCAACCATTTGTTTCTAATGATTTTTAAAAAATCTGACAGAGTACATCTTAAATATGAAATTAATACAAAAGGGAAAAGTGAGGTGGATGAAAGAATCAAACTAATAAATAAAAGTCATAAATCCATTGCACAGAGAAAGTGAATGGCTTATTAAAATGTCAAGAAATGCCCTTGAGCTCACATTTTAAAGTCTCTGCTATGGCTACATGCTGTTTTATACCAGTAAAACTATTTCAGGTATGATGCTAGACAAGTATGAACCTTAGTACAGATTTGGTCATTTTTGGATAGAAATGGTTATCATTTTACATAAGTAGCTCTTCTACATCTCAGATATGAATAGGTATACTAGTATTTGTATACTAATGGCATATTATGCTTTAACTGTGTCAGGCTAGTTAAAACACTATTTTTCTGTGACTAGAAGGTTTCTGGTTGAATATAATTTGTTCCAAGCGTGCGTTGTTCGTTCATATCTAAAATAATAACAATTCATTTTAAAATTACTTTGTTTAAATAATTTTTGCATCATAATAAATGATAATCATTTAAGAGAGCTGCAATTTCTTCTTCCTCCCACCCCCTTGTTTCTATTCCTTCATCATGCTTAAGCAACAATTTGGCTAAATATTAGAACAAAATTTTCTTTTAATTTCCTGAGAAAAGTCATTATTTTGTCACAATCCCTTATAAATTTTTAATATAGCTGAGAACCTTAATTTCATAGGCTAAATCTGTATAATAAATTATACTTTATGGATAATTCATAGTGGATTTAACCCCACAGAACTCTGCGCTGTTAAATAGTTTCAGCTGGATTGCCACTGTGGCTGATGCTGTAAGGGACCTCTGATGCACTTAAAGTGTTGTCTGAAACATAACTCAGTCTTGATGAATTGAAAGGAAACTTTAATAGTTTTCTCGGTATACAACCTTGAGAGGAAAGCCATTATACTTACCAGATCATGACTGAAGTTTCTTTGTTGAAAAGGCATTATTACAAGAAAACAGCGGGGAGGGGAAGGAGAAGAGAGAAAGAAGTGAGGAAACTCATGGTCTGATTGTCAGGAATTCATGATACCTGCTGCTGCCATTGAGTTCAGCAGGACCTGCACATGCTTTACACTTCCAAAAAATCAGGCCATTCGGCCATTAAAAGCCAAAAGACACTGAAAATGCATTTACATTCCAATTTTGCCTATACTAATCGAAATGACCTTTCAAAGCAGAGTTGGAGGGTCAGGCTTATCACTTTTGCAGGCTTGACTAAATGTTTCCTATTTAACAAGACAATTTGCTGAAAAATGTTGTTCTAAAAATTGTGTCAATTCATCTTCCTATGCAGAATACACAGGGCTTGATTGGAGGCAATATTTTAGGGCAGCAGCTCATCACCCATTACATTTATTGAAGCAAACCTCCTAGAACCTGCTCGTTCACTGCTTTCTTCTAAAATGTATTTTGGGGAAAAAATAAGAACTCACATTATATACATGAAAGAAATATTTTAATAAATAAAAAAAAAGTTCTAGTGGCTAAATGGGTAAAGGAAAGTATGATAACATTTCCACTGTTTTGCCTTACTAGGGATCATTTTATCTTTAAGGCCTTCTGCCTCTTAGAATTTTATTGAAGAAAGCAAGTTGAAATTAATGGCATATGAGACCCAAGAATCTGTACATTAAGGCAACACCACTATGAAGAAATCATGGAGGCGGGGGCAATTCCATCACATTCATTTTTGCGTTAGAAATCACGTTATTTGCACATATCTTCAGAAACTCACAGTGCTGAACAATAGGTTACAATACAAACAGTGAAAAAAGCATCATGATGTACAAGATATATATGGGAAATGGGAAACCACAGAAGAAACCATAAATGCATTATTTCTGATACCTGAAATATACATACACCATCATCTAAATGTAAATATTAATCTCTTATCTTCCTTAGTATAAGCCTGCCTCCCTAAAACACTTCTATATGTTTCCTGAAATTCAAGTGGGACTTTCACTTTCCAAGGATAACTATTTAAAAAAAAAAGGCCTAGCTACAGAACAGAGTTGTTCATCTTTTCTGATTCTGAACATGAATATTATAATAAGTTGAAATGAAAAGAAACTAGGAAATGTGAATAAAATTCATGTGCTTCCAGGTCTTAGCTATTCTTTAAAATTGTATAACAATATTTGCAAATTCGGATCTTGTAGGTAAAGAAGTAGAGGCAACAAATCAAAGATTTTTTCATGCATAAAAAGCAGAGTTACAATTTTGTGCAAGCTTTGTACATCTGGCTTGGAGTGGACCATCATATCTGATTTAGAGAAACCTCCATGAGGAGTAATAAATAATGCAAGATTAAATGTAAGATTTGGTACAACTTATCATCTTGTTGTGGGGACAAGGAGCGATGATGACCAAAATCGACTGCTTAGCATACATTTGAGCCCAAGGCTTGAATGCAAAATTTTATGGTATCCAATTTAGCTGTGGATTTTGGGTTATCACTGCAGGCTGGTGGATAGGACAGCTTTTCTGACCCTGAGGGGAAATTGAACCTATGCCCCGGCCGCACACCAACGCTACGGGGCTGAAGTGCTGTTCTGTCCTTGAATTTCTCCCTTAGCCGGCCTGACCTGGGGCAGAGCAATGGCTCAGAGGATGTCCCACTTTTGTGCTCAGGCAGCGAGGAACAGATTGGGAAACTTGGTGTCTGTTCCCACACGTCAAACAACCGTTATGTCTACAGGCCTGGACTCCATTCACACAACACAGGCTGCTGCTTACGGGCTTACGCTGAAATCTTATTTCCAGTTGACTTGTTTACTGGAAACCCCGTTTATGCAGGCTATTGGCAGTCTGATCTGACCTGTAACATTGAAAGCACAGCCATGCAGGTGTTAGCAGCGGCAGCAGGCAACCAGTCCTCTACTTTATAACACTTTAAAGATGAAAAGCAGAACACATGTACTAAAAAGGTACTAATAATTACCATTTGTTCATACCACAGCAGCAGGTAGATGTCCTGCTCAGTCTTTCACGGTGTGTGCTGAGAGAATTTCTAATGACATATCCTTTTCCATGGGTTTTGTAAAACAATTTCCATAAGCTGAATGATTTGTTTGGTTTTGTTCGTCGCAATCCTTCCAGAATAAAGTCTTGCCTTTCCTTTTACCATGAGACGATTCCACACCACTATTGTCTTATTTGTATGAAAACTGATAGTGATCTTTCTGCATGGAAAAAGAAGTCCTGGAGGAAGGGTTATTATTTGCTTTCTGTGTGAAAGTGAAAGGGGAAAAAAAAATCTCCATGTGTCACCAAGAAGATGTAGATTAAATATTAAGAAAAAGTTTGTACCTATAAAGTTGGTGAAACTTTACAAAGGTCTTCTGGAGAGGCTATGGCATCTCTTCTATGTTGGATCTCCAGAGCAGGATGGCTAAACATCTGCCATAAACAGCTTGATGATGGTCATTTTTGCTCTGTGTAGGGACACAGGAAGGTAAATCAGCTAGGTGACCTCTGATGCTCTATGCCTCTGTGATTCTCTGCTCCTATTTTCTAAAAAAAAAAAAAAAAAGGAAAAAAAAGGAGAAAAAAATAGTGTTGCAATGAAAGAAAGAAATAAAGCCAATACTCAGAAAATATCTGCGAGGTAAATGATTAATATAGCCATATAATTAAACTACAACTCTACTGTTGCAAGCTTTCAATAATGCTAAATCACAGGTTAAAACAGCCCCAGAGGAAGAGGGTAGATAGTGTTTACACAGTTTCTACACTCTTTTCATTACCATTTTGGAACAATATGTTTCCAGTGAAGAAATCCCAAGTTGATGAGCTTTTCTCTTTCAGGCACAAATTGCAGCAAAGTATTAGAATATTATTAAAAGTGATGAAAGAAAAAAATCAACTAAAGAGAAATAGTCTATTTAAATATGATCTAAGATATTTGGGGATTATGAGAGGTTTTAATTTCTTTTCATGTGTTCTGGAGAAATAAATACTGTTGCTAAGTTAGTAAACTTAAAGCTAAATGAGATAATATCCTTAAAAATTAATTGGGGGATTTTCAATATTTTTTTTTTTTTTAAATATCTTCCTTGGAAGCAAAGTTGTAATTCCTGCGTGTTGAGAAAAATCAGATGTAGCAGATTTACTACCACATCTGGACATTAGGATATCTACTTGAATACAGTCCAACAAAAATCACTCAATTCTGGAGGCAAAGTAGTGACAGAAAACTATTTATGCGACTTTATAAAACAGAAAAGCATACACTAAATATTTTATTTGCTGTGATGCCTATGATTCCCAAGTGGTACAGAAACTCATTGTAGGAAAAAAAGAGATATTGGTCTTTACATTCTTGGGGTTTTACCTCTTCATTTATCTCGTTGCTTTTGGAAATCCAATTTGCAACACTTTGAAAATTGTCCATATTTTCTCTGAGGATCATAGTTTCCTGCACCAGTTCTATACTGAATACAGAGTTATTTTTTTGGTCAGACTTGATAAATGTAGGTAGAATTTTCTCGCAAGTATTTTCATAGGATCAGCTTCCTGAACAATATCCTAGCAGCGCAGATGACATCCCAAAGTGATAACCAAATAACCTGAGTTGAGGAGAACCCCCCACCATTTAACAAATTATATCTTAATATTTTCTAAATCAGTTTGCCATAGAATTTCTAGGAACTTTGATTTGGAAGGGAAAAAAAAAAATTGAAAATGATGCCTCCGTGGTTGTGAAGTACACTTTAAAAGGCCCAATAAGGAGGAGGTGGGTCTTGTGAAAGCCATAGTGTTATTCTCTCACCTAATTGTAGCTATTCTTTATTACTACACTCCTCCCTGCAAGGAGTACTCTACCTCTCATGGGCTCTTTACCCCATACAAAGATGCCTCAGACAGACAAGCTGCATGCCAGGAGATGCAGCTCTCTCATCTGAGAATACCAGGAGTCACAGTGATACACTTGAACTAGATGCCCAATTTTAAGGTGGCTAATGTAAAATGATATGAATTCACTCCTCGGTGACCTCAGCACTAACTTGTTATCACAGTTCCACGAAGCTTTATTCTGACAGAAAGTGTTTTATAAACAGTAAAATGATAACTGAAAGGAAGTGCATGTCTCTAGTGTCCTGAAGATATGTAACCTGCTGTAACCTGGTTCTGAAAACTTGTTCAAAAAAGGTACAGAAACATGACAGTTTTTTTTTTTTTTAAAAAAAAAAAAAAAAAGAGAAATTTTGCCTCCTAAAGCTCATGGTAAACAAACTTTAAGATAGATGGATTTTGGTATTATCTACACTTGACGGTTCAAGAAAAAATAGAACTACATTAAATAGTATCCATTCAATGGCATGAGAATCTAGGCTGATGGCTCTAGTCGGGAGTTATGACTTTTGGAAAGCACTTTTGACTTCATATTTTTTAAAAAAAATTATAATCCAAATACAGGAGGAGAAGGGAATTAAGGTCTGAGTGTGAGGTGAAGAGTTGTCTCAGGTAGGAAATCATGCATGAGAAATGAATGGAGCTGTAGTGAGTGAAAGAGGGAGGCTCAAATGCCCAGGGAGTCTGAGGGGTTAAATAAAAAAGAGCAGGGAGAAGGGATAGCAAAGCTCAGGGATAGGAGAACTAAGAGCTGCAGGTGAAGGAAAAGTCAGGGACATGGCAACACTCGCAAAGAAGGGGAGAGAAGGTGAGAAAAATAAATAGAAATCATTATTAGATATGTAAAGTACTTGAGGAAGGCAGGTGCCAGAAAATTAGAGAATAGGAGCAGCCAAAACATAAAAGGCAGGAGTAGTAGCTTTTTTTGTTTTTCTGCAACAGTAGTGGACTGGATTTGGTGGTCTATCTCATCTCTTTGGCTAAAACTACCCAACTGAAAATAAGAAACAGGAAGATGCCTTTTTTCCGAATGACATGGGCCCAAGAAGCAAAGCTCAGCTCCCATGGCTCCTCTAGAGTAAGCACCAAAACTTCTGCCTTCAGGAGACTGAGACTTCCATCCTTTTCTTTCAGTTTTACCTCTCCACAGTTTATTTTCTATGCAGTGTCTTTTCATCACCGTGCCTGGAACACCCTGGTGGTTTATAGTCAGTGACTGGCTCAGAAGGCCGGCTTTCCAACACTGCTTCTTGTTTAGGGGCCCATAATTTTTCCATCACCTGAGGCTTAATTTTCAAAACGGCTTTGTAAATAAATTATAACATAAAATAAATAATCTTGAACCCATATTTTACTGTTATTGCTAGCTTTTATTGTTTTGGGCAAAGCAGACCTAATAATTAGCATGACAGAAGGTAGAATCGGAAAGGCAGCTTTTGTTTATAAGGAGAGGAGAAATACATCTCTAAAGAGAAATTGGACTCAGAACATAAACAAAGTAATTAATTTTAAATTAGAAGAAATAACTGGTTTACCTAAGAAAGGGGAATATAAAGCATAAACATTTCACAGTTTTTTCTGTTAGCAAATCTTTCTTGAGGGATTCTCAGTACAGATTGTGTACTATTAAGAATGTTTTATATTGTGTAATGAGAGCTCAAAAGACAATTGATGAGGATGGTTTTTGGTCGTTGTTTTGACTCAGATATGTTATAATAATTTTTAATAGAAGTAATTATGCAGTAAGTAATTATGCACAATTGTTTTGCTTCTGTTGTAGGCAAAAAACTTTTTAAAGATTTTCACTTAGGTCCAAACAAAGGGTTAAACCCACTATACCAGAAGCGTGTCCTTCCTAACTTTATTTTTTGTTTGTTTAAAATTCCCTATAAAGGATATAATACAGAATTCTTACAAACAAATTTTCCTCTTCATTTCTTCATTTCCTCTTCTTGTCATTGAAAACATAAAAAGAAAAAACAGAAGTAGGTAAAAATAAGAACTAAAACATAAGCATTCTTCAGTTTGCACATATAGCATTGGATTTGTTTCTCGTGACTCTGGGTATGTAAAACCGAAATACCCATCCTACTCTAGTTGTCTGCCTGCCCTTCTGTGATCAATGGAAGCTGAGACAGTGGCACTTCTGGAGGGCAGTTTATACCTCATAAGATAGGTATCTTAGAAAAATAAGCTGAAATAATATAGAGTAGAGTAGAGTAGAGTAGAATAGAATAGAATAGAATAGAATAGAATAGAATAGAATAGAATAGAATAGAATAGAATAGAATAGAATAGAAGAGAAGAGAAGAGAATAGAATAGAACCGAACAGAATAGAATAGAAGAGAATAGATTTCAGTTGGAAGGACCTACAATGATCATCTAGCTCAACTGCCTGATCATTTCAAGGCTGACCAAATTAAAATTCTAGAGAGTCTTTTTCTTACTTTTGGGTATAAAGGCAAGCTAGTTAACAAGCTAGATTAAACCTATACATAAAGTTTTTCCCACTCCTTAGTGAGGAAATTCGAGGTGTTTGCACATTCTTTCCAGGGGTGGGAATCAGTAAAACATTTATAACTATCTCTGATAAATCAAGTGAATGGCTTTTGTTGCTTTGAGGTGGGGTTTTTTTGGTTGGTTGGTTTTTTTAATACTCACATTCTTTCTAAGAAATATCCCTCTCAAGTATTATAAGATTTCTTAGCAACCTATGGGACGTTATGCATATACGAAGCTTAGGCATAGAAAAAATGAGGACTGTGACAAACTCAGCAATGAATGATTACTGGAAAGACAGAAAGCATGCTGGATTAACACTCCCCACCCCGGCCCAGCAGCTCATCTGTGTGACTGTCACTTGCATCAAAGCAATTTCAGAGCCTGGACTTTCCCAGTATTAAAGGATTGCTTTCCCATTAGGATCCGGATATGCTTAGAAGAACAGTTTCTTCATTGTGTCAAAACAGTTTCTATCAACATTAAGAGGGCAAGTTTTTAAAGTCCTAAGGATTTGCAAAGTGTTTTATAGTCAGGGCAGGTATCACAGTAGCTAACAACAATACAGCAGTGGATCTCATTTCAAAGCCATCTCTTATGGGGTTCTCTTATCCCTTTTTAGGATTACAGTGCAAAAGACTAACTAGTGACATTACGCAGCTGGTCTGTCTTTGGAGGATAAAAAGCAGATTTTTTTTGCATCAGAATTTTCTTTATACCTGTTGCTCATTAGCTTGTACAGTGCTACTCTCAGCAGGAAAAGATCAGTATCTTTACTATTTCAGACAGGTACTGCTAAAATTAGGTAATATGTCTTGCTCGTGATAGTGACTGGTTCCCAGTATTCTGCTATGTATTTTTAAAGTGCTAGTTTGGAAATACAAAACATAGAGTCCATGTTTGGGTCTTGATGTTATGTATGCTTATGCATATATGCCAATGAATAAGCATGCTTCAATTCCTGATTCTCCAGTTTGACGAACGTATGACTAGCACAGACAGGAGGAATATTTTAAATTATTGCTGAGACATTTTCTGGTCACTCATGCTCAAGAAAATTGAACTCAAGTCTGAAGAGATTCAGGAAAGTGATATTAGATGTCCAAGGGAGCAGAGAGATTATTTTAGCTGAGGACACTGGGAGAGATTGGCTTATCCAGCCTAGCAAAAAGAAAACCAAGTGTGGAAACAGACACAAAATACATATGTTAATGTAGAAACACTAGGGAGAGAGAAGAATCATTTAAGTTCTCACAGTAATATGTAAACAAATGGCAATAAACTGACATCAAATATGTATAAACTGGAAACTAGAAAAAGCATTCTCCAGTTAGAAATAAACTTGGAAAAGAGGAGGGGAAGTGAATGAGGAAGCAGCAGAGGAGGATACGGATTGAGGATAAAGCAAACAACTGCAAACAATTTTTTTTTTCTTGCCTCAAATCATCATGTCAGTTTTGAAATAGCTTTGACCTGGAAAAAAAAATAACAGATCCAGAGATAGAGTGTAGATGACATTGAGCCAAGGAAGAAATTATTGCTTGCTGACCTAAAAAGAACTAAGTAAGGTTACGTTAATTTCTGGCCTCAAGAAATCTGTATTCAAAGAATAAGAGCAGTTCACATTAATAAGGAGAATGATTTCTGCATGTATCAGCCATAGAACCTTAGTGCATTGTTTTATTATATTGTTGTATATGGATTCCTACTGATGCTCTGCCCATCTGGGAGACATGTGGTTAAGAGGAAGATGGAGAGGTATCTCATCCATCAGCCAGGAATCCATGGATCAAAGCTCAATGTCAGCAGAAGCATGCATTCATTCTTCTAAAATAATAATGAATAATTGTATTTTCTTTGAGGTGCTTTAAAAAGGGAACCTGGCAAATTGTAGCACAGAAGATACTATCAAGTGAGTAGGACTTACGCTGCTCACTGTTCCAGGAGAACTAAACTGGCTCAAACACTGAAACTTTTTCCTGTGATAAGATCAAGTCCGCAGAAAAAGTCTCCCCCATCCTTGTTCTCCACCTTTCCACCTCCGTTCTTTTTCCTTCTAATCAGTCTGTTGAGCAAATTGCATCTTGAGAGTAATGCCGTAGTGCCTGAGCTCCTCAGTATTTTCCTTCAAATTAAACAAACAATCTAAAGGCTAAGCCCCACACGCTTCTTTGTCTTTTCAATTCCAAGTTAGTTAAGTGTATTATATAATCTAAGGCAAGGTGACTCTATCAGGATTTCCCACACAGCGTTTTGTTTTTATAGCAGAATCATTAAAAAAAACACAACACATATTCCATTACTGCTGACTGCTTAATGGAGAAGAAGGTGTTTGTTTGTTTGTTCGTTTGTTTGTTTTTTTTAAAAAAGCACACTCAAAACCCAATGACAAGGATCTGTGTTTGTCAGATCAGATAAGCAGTGTTACCCTAATGAAGATTCCATTATGACCTTATTAATTATGAGAATACTCATGCATATTATTAAAATAGAGATGAGAATTTGGAGAACGGTCAACAAATCACATTTAATGACTGTTTAACAGTTTCTCTTCTACACATCCAAGCTAATTAAAACCTACAAATATAAGAGCAGAATAGTGATAATACTGGTTTAGGACTCTGCTGGTGAGGTTAAAGGTGCTATCATGTGTTGTCTAACCTTCAGATATTAAACTAGAGACAGCTTTTCAAAGAAATGCTGGTGATAAACCTTCAAGTGAGCGAGACAATGCTAGAATAAAGAACAATGTACCCCAAAGGACCATGACAGAATACAATGGCTGAAGGCCTAAAAGCTAATGAAAAATAAACTCTCAACAGAAGGACTGTCAAAGAAAGTAAAAGATATAAAGAAAAAGCTAAGGCAGGAACAGACGGTATTCTCCAATAACAGTGAAGGAAAGAAAGGCTGGAAGAAGGAGGCTGTGAAATCCTGCCTGATTTTCTGACTTCTAAAAATGCGTCTCCTACAATCAGTCTTTAAAAACAAAGAGGTTCGTTTCTGCTTTCCAGTGGATTATGGAAAGTCGCTAGAAGTAACTTTAGCCCTTCATAATGCATTGAATAGACAGATTAGAGGTTGTTATTTAACTACTGCATGCATCACAGTGTATTCCCTTCTGAATTTAGAAGATCATGGCTGAGTCTCAGGACTTTTGGCTTATGTGCCATACACTATATTTAGGTGGGTGTCAGCTGTGATCCACCTTGTTCCTGAGTTTCACTCACTGAATAACAAAACTCCCTACAGCCAAACAACCCAACAAACAAGACCTAAACACTAGTATTTCTGGTATATATTTCCATAGGGAGAAGAGTTCAAAAGCCCTGAGGGGACATATAAATGTTCTCTTTTTTCTGACTAGAATGCTCATTGTCATTATTTTTGCCACTACATCCTTTACGTTATAAGCACATTAAAAAAAAATGGGGGAAAAAATGGAATAACTACATTTCAATCACATATTCCAACAGCTCAGAAGACAAAGACCCTAATCTGGGCTTTGTAGCACTACTGAATGCTCTTAGAACATCCCCCAAGGTGGATGACATATCTAGCCCATAAATTCAGAATCGCTGGCATATACAAAATATGTTCATGCTTAGATTTTCAGAATCATGCAAATACCACCACAGATACCACCATGTGCCTAATAGGATTTAAAAAAAAAACAAAAACACAACAGTCTAAATGGCTAATTTTTTGCATTACCTTTTACTTCTGAATTCTATGTGAAATATACGATAAATATTCTAATGAACACAACCAAGAATTACAGACCTAGCTGGTATAAATTACCTCTTTAAAATGTGCATAAAACAAATCAGTCTGCACTACACAAACTTTTCCATTCTTTGCTGTCTCTACAAAACTGGAGCAAACAGTTGTTTTTAAGGAAGATAACTCCCACCCTTAAGAATCTCAAATAAGCATCTAGCAATCAGCAACAGTAAACTAGAAAGTTATTGTATGACAGCAAAGTTAATTCAGAGGTCTTTGTTGGCAAAAATATCCCTTTCATCACTTCTATCCCCTGTAATTGAATTTAATTATCAGTTTAGTCGAAAATACATTGGTAGAAGGGTCAGAGCTTGCAAGCTAATAGGACACAGCTGCAAAGGAAATAAAGAGGTGTAATTAAATTTTTGTCTCCTTAATTCCTTTCTTCCTAGTACCATAGATGTTATTTTTATATTGGTGGAGAGAAAAATAATTAAATAATGATTTTTAGCCCGAAGAAGTACAGATTTAGAGATCCTTCTCATCCACACTTCCAATACAAGTACCATTCCAACCCCACTTCATGGGGCTCTCATGGTCTCATAGATCAGCCCCATTTGGGCCAGCGACAAAAGATTGGAGCTGGAGGTAAGAAGGGAAACAAACCAGCTCTAGGTGTAGTATTTACAGCACATGCAGATTAAGAGGAGAAATGATGTTAGTTTTTGGTTCAGCTCTAATTCCACAGGAGTTTTCTTTGTGAAAGTATTTACTCTAAGCCATATTTTCACTGTTTGGAAGACTATGGTCAAATAACTGAACGTTTTTACACTCTTAGCTGGTAGTATATGTCCAATAGTTGATAAATTTCATGTAAAAATGAAAGTAATATGCTGATCTCTGAGTATTTAAAAATATTTCCACATTTAAGTTATTTTCATAGTGCACTGTCGCAAACACTTTAACTTGCTGATATCATTTGTCTTACACTTAAATACTGGTTACGTCAGTGAGAAGTATTCTATAAATGGCACTTTTCTTAGTGAAGACAGAATGTCTAAAAATTATTTAAATTATGATCTCTAAGAATGTTTTTAAAAGCAAATATCTTCTTTCAAATGAAATGAATCCTTCTAACAACATCATGGAGAAGTACTAATCAATATCTACCTACAACATTGTGGAAAAATGCAATGAATATTTATTTAGTAACACGGAGTCAAAAAGCTTTTGATTTTGTTTTTAAGGGTCTTTTGTGTGGTCTTTTTAAAAAAAAAAACAAACACCTTTCTGATGATACTGGACAACAGTTAGTACTTCTCTTGCATAAGAACTCAGATGGTAGTAATTGAAATAATATGTCCAGATCTTGATGCAGTCAATGTCATTTTTACCTTTTCCTCTTCTGTAGCTGTTAGTCCCTTTTTATATACAATTAGCAGTGTAAGCAATGAGTAGCTAGTCTCAGAAAATGGTCCCACAGGTTTTACATTCCTGCAGGTCTTTTCTTCCAAGTACTCAAAGGGGCAATTTCTGTGTTCTCGAAGAGGAAAAATTTAAAAGACAGAAAAAAGAAACCTTGTTTATGTCTTGGCACTGAAACCATCCAACCCTACATTCCAGTTCTATGGAAGTGGACATTTTTAATATTGAGAAATAAGTTATTTTGGGAGGGAGGAAGGGAAAGTATATAGATCTAAAGTATCTCTACCTCCTCTCTATAGAGATACGTATTATGTTCAAACAGATAAGGAGAAAAAAAAAACCTATAAAAATAGCCCTGCTAGAAATATTCATGTTAAAATGGACTTGTCCATTGAAATACATTAATAGTTACAGTACATTATAGGCATAGAATCTGTCTCAAATACCATCAGAGATTTTGGTATATATCATAGAAGACAGATCATATCTTCCAGTTTCTTCTTGTTTCTTGTTTCTCCAAGGAAGGGTAAAAAAATATTACCTCTCTTCAAGATTTTAGCCAAGCACTACTAATAAAGTAAAAAAAAATGCATGGGACCACAAAACTTCGTTCTATGTTTCTCAAAAACTTCATTAACTGGACAATAGAACAGAACGGAATAGAATAGAATAGAATAGAATAGAATAGAATAGAATAGAATAGAATAGAATAGAATAGAATAGAATAGAATAGAATAGAATAGAATAGAATAGAATAGAATAGAATAGAATAGAATAGAATAGAATAGTTTGATTGGAAAGGACTTACAATGATCATCTAGTCCAACTGCCTGACCAATTCAGGTCAGTTAAAGCATGTTATGAAGGGCCTTGTTCAAATGCCTTTTAAACATGGACAGGCTTGGGGCATCGACCGCCTCTCTAGGAAGCCTGTTCCAGTGTGTGACCAACCTCTCAGTAAGGAAATGCTTCCTAATGTCCAGACTAAACCTCTCCTGGCGCAGCTTTGAACCATTCCCATGCATGCTGTCACTGGATCCCAGGGAGAAGAGATCAGCACCTCCTTCTCCACTTCCCCTCCTCAGGAAGCTGTAGAGAGCAATGAGGTCATCCCTCAGCCTCCTTCTCTCCAAACAAGACAAACCCAGAGTCCTTAGACACTCCTCACAGGACACACCTTCCAGCCCTGCCACCAGCTTTGTTGCCCTCCTCTGGATACATTCAAGGACCTTCATATCCTTCCTAAATTGTGTGGCCCAGAACTGCACACAGTACTCAAGGTGAGGCGACATCAATGCTGTATACAGTGGGATAATCCCCTCTTTTGACCAGCTGGTTATACTGTGTTTGGTGCACCCCAGGATATGGTTTGTCCTCTTGGCTGCCAGGGCGCACTGGTGACTCATATTGAGCCTGCTCTTATGAAGTCATTTTTTAATACAGTAGTTCATGATGCAACTTTGCAGCAAGAGGAAACCAGGATCTCGCTGTATTACACAGCAAGAACAAGTTCATAGAGTCCATGTAAAAAGAAGGTCAAGATATGGGTAGAAGTACTGACCATCCATACCATTTAATTTGTTAGCCAGTTCCTGACAGAGGCTTGGCATGTTGACAGTTCTCACTCTCCCAACCAAAGTCCAGGCACAACACAGGGGACAGCATATGCCAAGGACAGTTTGCGTAAAGATAGAGCAAAAGTGCCTGCACTGCCCTAGTGGCGGCAAAAGTCCCCGGCTTGTTTTATTTACTGGTAGAGTTGTTGATGTGTAGCCTGAGCCATTCTCAAATTCACTACTTTTAGACATACAGGCAGCAATGACTGTGCTGAGCTGCCACAGTAGTTCAGCTTCCAGTAGCCTGGATCAGGAGTCCTGGGGTGTGAGGACTAACTCTATAGAGTAGGTGAATACAGTTCTTTTTCTTCCTTAGTCAGGAGTCAAATGAGCAATTTTTCAGATTCAGTGATGATGAACATAGAGGCTTTATCAACCCAAACTCGGCACTGTCCATCTCTTTAGGCATCATAATTGTTTTGTGAATCCTCATTCACATCATGAACTACGGATACAATGTTTATACCTTCTTTTGTCATACGTATTCAACAACTGAGTATGGAAAATACGATTAAGGATTTACAGTGATGAGCAGAGACAGTTTTGGGACAGCCTGGCAAGGTTATTTCTTCCTCCTATGTGCACCAAGTCATCTGGAAAGACATCTGAGCTCCTGGAAAATCATATCCTGATCCATCAACATTTCCACAGGGCATTTTACCTGAATTGGTGACTGTTCAGTTTAAATATTTCTGCAAATGCTTAAGGAGAAATACCAAGTTATTGTTGCCAATAACATTTGTTTTCTCCACTGCACAGCATGATGAAGTGTAAAGACAAGCTATACACAATGCCAACAAAAGACCTTCTCTACTATTCAGCCAGGAAAGCCAATTGTTTGTTTGGTGTATTTAGTCCTCTTATGTCTTACTTTACATCTATTACTACGCCTACATCTAGTTTCTACAACATGTCATGGCTTTTATCTCCAATTTTCTCCCTACTTTATTTCATGTGAAGTTTTTTTTTTCCCCTGGTAACATGAGGAAATGTCTTGCTAACCCTTTTGTTTCAGACATAAACTAACTCTTAAGCTTAAACTTCAATTATTATGAGAAAGGAAGAGGAGAAGAGAAGAGAAGAGAAGAGAAGAGAAGAGAAGAGAAGAGAAGAGAAGAGAAGAGAAGAGAAGAGAAGAGAAGAGAAGAAGAGATTTTTTCTATATCCTTCACTTTTTGATGAAGATGGGAACCTAGAAATCAAGACAGTTTATATGTTTCTATTTTAAATGAAAACAATACATGAAATTGTCAGGAGAATTGTTAAACCCCATCTTACTAGTGCTGGTGCATTGACAGCTGCCGTTGTATTTTATTAAAAATTTTGTTGTTGTTAAAAATAAAGAGACAAAAGACCTTTTAATTTTTAATGTAGAAATTAATATGTTTAAACGAGGCTTGACATATTTCAGCTTAGTCTGTGGTAATGGATCCTTGGAGTATGCTTGATTTTTGTTTCATGTGGTATATAAAAATGGAAGCAGTTACAAGATCTTTTATTCCAAGAATCTGTGCATTGCATGTTAATTGGCTGTCCAATATAGATAAGGAATAGGGAAAAAAATCAATTTGTCCCACACAGAAAACGTACCCGAAGAAGAGAGCATCTTTTTACACAAACTAAGATAATTAAAAAAAAAATAATCTTTTATGGTTGATTAGTTAGTTTATGTAAAGAAACAGCCATAGTCATTGTTACCATAACTCAGAAACATAACTTCTGAGTATGTACTGAAACGATACTGTGAGGCTATATGTTATGGATGGGATGGATGAGAAGAATATATAAAAAAATTGTTCAAATAAACAGGCTGGAGAATCCGCTCTTCCTGCTCAGCAGCCTCTGAAACAAAAAAGCACAAAAGCATCATACAGTAGGAGGTGTCATTGCGTAGATTTTGTTTTCTTTTATTTCTACCCTTTGCATGTAAAAATGAACCACACTTAAAGAATCATAAAGGTTAACATAAAAGGTGATACAGAAGTTTTCAAGACTGACAGAAGTTCAGACCTTTGACCTGATAGAAGAACAACAGAGGACAGAAAGAAGAATATTTGGAAGTGGATCAAGCAGTTAACTCTTTCTCTGTGTGGAAGGTGTGAGAGAGAACATGTTTGTGAAACAAGAGAAGGAGAAGCAATTATCTCAAATTCTTGATGACATCCTACCAACTTCACCTTTGAACGTGTCACTGTAAGTGGCATATCAAAGACAAGGCTATTTGGTTTGCAAAATATCTGTTTGTGAAAAGGCAAGCAAACAAATATTTGTTTCACACAGCTATCTAAATTCTCAAAAGTGGTTTCATTTCCAAGAAGATATAGGATGATTATTCAAATATTGTTCATTTTACCTCTGCAAATTAGAGGTTAATTTTTCTCTCCTTTGTGTCATGTAGCAGCTTTGTTCCACGAATAATCCTGAATGCAGTGCAATGGATTATTGGTGGATGAAGGCAGCACTCGACATGAATGAGCAAGGCAGGTTCTAGATCAAAAATTCCAGACGCTTCCCGAAAGAAAGCACGTAATTCCTGTCATTGTCCTCCTCTCTACTCAGCAGAACTTGCTGTTGTATTCCAGTGACAAATGCAGAAAATGCAAACCACCTCCGAAGTATAAGAACAGGTCCCATCTATGTTCTGCCATGGACATGGTGAATTCATCAGAACACAATGGACTAGCTATCTGAGAAACTCATTTTGAGTTCATTGTTTTGGATTGTTGGAGTAGGGAGGGGCTTCAGTTACCTTTAGCACGGGGCAGATGAACAGCTTGGAAAGAGGGAGAAGCTTTTGGCTTGAATGTGTCTTGTTTGTTCAGCAAATTATCTCTTTTCCACCCCATTCTGCCAGGTCTCTTTTGGCCACAAAATGCTTTGTAAGTGGGCAGGAATGGAAAATTCTCACTAGACCATACTGAGCAGTCATTAGAAAAACCCACATTTTCTTGCAGAAGGGAAACCGCTACAGTGTAACCTTTATTTAACCCCCTACTTACCCCTCCACACACTGAAGACACATAAGATTCAATTACATTTTTGCCTCCAGTTATGTCAAGTTTAAAAAGGAAAATGAGATCTTAACAAGACTGGTTTTAAAATAGCTGCAAGTCATAACTTTTAAATGTTGGAACTTACTGTGTAACATTCCAGACATCTTAAGCGAATAGTCCAGATGACTCAATACTAGGAACATTTCCAATATAAACCCTCAATACATTCTAGGTGAGATGATTTGCAGTTAAACCCCAGAGGATGCTATTTAAATTTTAAAGGGGTCCCCTACTTTCTCTTGGAGTAAGATTGGCATACTTGCTTAATAGTTTCCCAAGCTTCAGTAATTGGATTGCCTCCTCTGCATTTTTCAAGTCACAGTCTATTATTTTAACACTTTAATTTGTGAAAATCCTTTGTGTTTTCTTGTTTAGAAAAGTTGGTGAAATAGCAGCCTTGGGAGTTCTGCTGTGCCTTAGTTCACCATAACCCCCTAGCCTTCCCCCCTCCCCCCCTCCTTTTCTTCCCCATTTGTTTAGAAACAGCAGGTTTAGGTCCTTAAAATGCAAGCAAAATCCAAGGCTAAGAGTCATTCTACAATGTCTTTGCATCATAACCTATTGTACAAAACACACAGCAGGTTTTACAGCCTCTCCATTGTCAGGAAGAACGGAGCTTCTGTACTGAATCTTAATTTCCTGAATCTTAATTTAAAAGGCAAAAACTCTCTGGGCGAAGAGAGTTCAATATTTTTAGACAAGCTCCCATAGCTTAAAAAATGTCTGTGACCTGGTTCAATACTTCAAACATTTATTAAATTAACAACTATTTATATGATATTACTTGTATGTCACAGTTGTGGAACCTTGAGTACTTACACCGTCCACCTGCAACAGCTCATATTACATGAGGCAAAAAAAGGAGGATGCGGAGCATTCTCAGAGGCAGCCTTTTGCCCTAGACTAGAAAAAAAAAAAAGGTATCCTTCAACTTTTGAAAATGGGAAATGTAGAGGTAAGGAATGTGGTACTTTTGCAATTTGACTTCACGTTGTCCTATTGCAAGTAGCAGTAGCACTTGCGGGACGAGGAAGCGTGAGAGCCATACCTACCACTCTCAGTAGCATGTACTCTGAACCCTGTACGTCTGCTGACTCAATCTGATACACTCACAAGCCCCAATACAATGCTGTATACAGATAATAAAATCTGCATGGCAACAGCAAAATCTTGTTTTCAGGCTAAAGATTTTTCCCTCATATATTTAGGATTGCACAGTACCAAAGTATTATTTCCTGGTTTTAGGACTAAGCCCATAACTGAATGACATAAACATATCAGTTTCAACTAATACTAGCTTCAGAGTATGTGTACCTAGCACCACTGATCGGCATAAACTTCTATAAAATAAGATGGTTAATCTGGTAACGTGCTCCACAGATCTTAGCTCAGAATCTCTGAAATGCAGCACTGTTGCTTAAGTTCAGCTCATTCTTCAGCAAAGTAATTTGAAATCTACTTTCAATTAAGCAGGTGGGTGTGAAAATGCCAAAGCAAACCATGAAACGAGGCAATGCCACCGCTTAGTCCATTTCTCTTACTAGAACAGCAATTAAAATGAGGGTTGGGAGGGTCCGTCAACAACTAAATAGAAAAAGAAAATAACTGTTTAAGCACATTCCACCAAACTCGACAGCCTGTCATCAACAAGCAAAAATGACCTGTTAGGCTTACAGTCATTTTCTTCATGTCCAAATTGACAGTATTTTTATACTGGTACAACAGAAAAGAGACCCCACAAACAAAAACTAGAGATGCAGTCATTTATTCTAAGTACTGCAAACAGAGTGAAAACAGGATAAAAGGTCCTTTTCCTATCCGCTTCCCTATCGTATACACAGTAAAGGCATAACAAAACAAAAGCCAAATCCAGCCTTCCAATCCAATTCTCATTCGTTAAGTTTACTGTCAAGAATGGCTCTCAAGACTGTCTTTCTTGTACATTGTGCATTAACTTTTTTTCTCAAGTCCACTGAAACATTCACATTTCATCACCATGAACTTGCTATGTTTTCTAATTACTGTAAGATCCAACTTGTTCTGCTCTGTTGATGCTTCACCAAAAATATAGCCGTTGTGCAAATTAATATTTACTGTGCTATCACTGAATAATGCAATGGTTCATGTACTCAGCAGTGGCTCAAAGCATAAACTAGGCTCCTTATCTAGAAGTGTGCATTTTATTTTAAAGACACAAGTTGAAGCAAACCATAGACAACATCCAGCTCGCTGTTTGATTAAAATTCTTTCTTTCAGCTTCTGCTTGCCTTTCCCCAAAACGGAAATGTGTTTCTCACTGTTAATTCTGATCAGCACATCCTTGGATTTCTTGGGTGATTTTTACTGCTTGTATCTGCACTAGACTGAAAAAAATTGCTGTCTTTTTACATAGATTATTGGAATGCTGTGCAGAAGCTCCTCCGTGAGGCTCATAAATAGGAAACATTATCAGAGAATGAGTGCTTGAAAGCTCGAAAATCATCTTCACAACATTGATGTCTAAGTTATGCAGAGTCATTAAGAAATAATATTTTATTTTATGAATAATCATTGTGTAATATACATCAAAGAATTGCTGTGAATGTTTGTCTAATAAAGACAACAGTTTAAGGATTAGCCCCATACCACTGGTTTGGGAAGAAGTCTGATCATTGTGGTCTGTCAACAGATAATATACTCTACTAAAATAGACCGTATACTAACATAAGTATTTATGCAGCTGCTTAAAAAAAAATACATTCAAAAACCATAACTGAATTCATTAATTTCAATAAATACTTTGTTTATTACTACCATCATTAGGGTCAAAAATAGAAGTGGACAAAAAGCTATCCTTAAGCTGTGACAGCTAATAAATACAATGGTGCAGTCTGTCGAACTGACTATGAAACCCCATGATTAGATGAGCAAGCAGCAAGCTCAGGGGGTAAGGAAGGAGTTGATTGTTAACAGAAAGTGTTATCACTTTATTGTTGCTTCTGGAAAGAACAGAAGTCATTTGTCTTTCCACACATAATCTCTATAAATAATGAAGGATGTTCTGTAATGGGGATAATAAACTGTCAGTTGTATTTTTACAGCAGCAAGACACATATCAGGATTGGCCTTGTGGAAACATAACTATGTAGAACAGCAATAAATATTGTTCCACACATTTTCATGAACTATTATTCTTATTTTTAATTGCTACAAACAGCTACAGCAACACAGAACAGAAGGAGAGCTCTGGCATTCAGCAGGGGTTTGGGAGCCTTCTGTGCTTTCCACGCTTTCAGTTGCAGGATTTTTACAACCCCAGACCTTCTGCAGAAGTACACCAGTTCATCCTCAGGGACTGGTCCTTTCCTTTCCCTGGGAAGTGGATTTTTGTCTCCCTGTCCATATAAGTACTACCTCGTAACATTTGTCAAGTATTATTGCATTTTTTACAGTGGTGCCACATGAAGGCACTCATTCCCTGACATATTGTTTTACAACAAGAGAATATGCTTTCTCTACACAGGGACAAAACGGTCCAAAAAGATTCCTAATTAGACTCTGAAACACGATGTAGATTTCCTGAGCCAGCTGGTCCCTTATTTCGTCATAGTTCAAATCAACATAATCCAAATAAAGTAATCGTCAATTCTATTGACTTCAGAAATATCAGTCCCTAAAGTAGCATTACTTAGTGGGATTTAGGCATTGTCCATGTGGCTTTACATAAAAAGTAAAAAGTATAAATATAATTAGTCCCTCTCTGTCTTCAAGTACAGCTTCAGTAGGTTCATCAAGGAAACATGGATGACAGACTGAAAACAGGTGTCCGAATCACACCCAGAGTGCTACCAGGTGAACAAGAGAAGCGTTTATTTGGTATGTTTATCTGATGGGAGGAAGCAGCAGCAAGTAGGCTGAGAATGTCTGAGAACACCCATTTTGGTGGGAATACCACAATACCACCCGGGTGAACCCTGCGATAATGCTGCCACGGTTTCCTGTTTACTTATACATTTGCTTTGCTGGTATACATTCACTAAAAAATGTGGTTCATACCAAGAGGAACAAATTTCACATACAGGTGTAAGGGATAAACAACAGGCAACTCGGATTAGGAACGGAATATACCCTTTCTGACAGACTGGGTCAGGTAACCACTTCAGGGGAAAAGACATAACTGACTGGCTTTTGAGAACTTGATCCAACAACGTTATCCAAAGCAAGCTATAGCAAAATGGACATTGTCATCTCTTTATGGCCGGGAACTGTTAGAAAGCAAGTATGCATTCACTATGTTATAGAAAGAACAGAATGGAAGAATATAACAGGCGAACGATAGTCCAGTGGCATATGAGAGAGAAGGTTGTTGTGAAGGTGCTTGCTTCACCAAATATTTCCATTTCACTTGAGCTAGATATTTTGCCTATCTTTCAGATCTTTTGAACTGTAAAACAGTAAGAATAGTATTCCCCTAAAGTTAAACAATGCTACACTCTTTATGCTGTGTGCAATATAAAAGATTTTGAGGTCCTTAAATATTACAGTAATGGAATATAGCTACTTCTGATAGACCAAACTTTATTTGATATTTCAGGTTCCTTGTTGTTTCCTTTCTTTCTTAAGCCAGAAAAAGATGCATCACGCTGATATCTTACTTTGTCTGATGATGCTCAGATCAGTATGTACGAATAAGAGACAGGAACAGCCAAAGCCTGAGGAAGGAAAATTGCCTCTGGATGGACAAGATGTAAAAATTAAGAATTTTGGAGAATTTACAGCTGTGAGAGCACACAAGCATACATGTAAGCACACATGCCTTCAGGCAAGAACCACATTATTATTGCTGTAATGATTTGGTAGAGTGATAATTGCAGTATTATAATAAATATTGTTTACTCTTCTGGCTTATTAATGAGTTTTGATCGCATCAAAATATTAAGTACAATCGTAAGATATTTTTGTAAATTTCTATTCTGAAAAGTAATCTGTAAACAATTCTGTAATACAGGGAATTTCACCTCTATTCTGTGACTTATGTGAACAAAGTGAACAGAGCAAATATTTGCGAGAGTTCATAAATGTATAAAAGCTAGTGTTAGGTCAACTTTTTCTCTCCAGGGAAGCAAATTTATGAACCAAAAAGTTAATTCAAGCAATGTGCTTTTAAGCCTTCTTAGCAATCTCACTAATTCTGTTGTTTGACATGGCCCTTTTCTGAATGATTTAAGAGAATTGAGGATGGCAGATGAGAGAGGAAAAATACCTAAGTTCTTCATTGAGATTACCAGCTGAGATAGTTCAATATCAGGTGCTCATCACTACTGGAAATTAAAGGTCTTACTTAATCCCATGAAAAAAATGTGCCCAAACATCGGGTCAACATCATTGACTGGTCTAGGGGAACCAGAATACCAGAGAAGATGGAGGGAGATTTAAAAACCAGAAGGTCAGACTTTATTACAAATTCAGGAGGAACAGAAAAATCTTTCACAGTTCTCTACATCTCTGGAGAATAGTGCCTTCTTCCCAACATTTGGGTCACTACATTTATGAGCTTCCCGTCACACCCTGCAAATATGACCAAGGAGCAGGTCATAACCAAGTTTCTCTTTCTAAAGCTAGGTAGACGCTGCCGTTCGAGTTTCCACATGAAGTTTCAAGTATCCTTCTTTCCCCCTTCACCTTGCGTTTTGAACTGTGACTAATTGCTATTTTACAAATCATTCACACCACAATTCCTAGTGGCCCTAAGGAGACTGGTGCTCCATCAAGACAATTTATGAACACATTAGTGCCACATACATTAAGAAATGGGCTTAAAGTATAAATTCGACAAAGCGTCCAAAGAGCAGGAGATGACACAAAGTGGATGCACCATGGGTCTCACCACAGGGTGTGAGTGGTAGATAGTTTTCTGAATTCCTACTCTGGTAACATGTTAAAGGTTTTCTGTCTTTCTGTATTGTGAATCAAAGAAATTGAGATGTTTCTAATTACAGACCACTAAAACTGAAAAATAAAGTGTTACTACAATTAATGGACGCTTTTACCTGTCATCACAGTGGGATAACTTAAAGCAGACTGTTATGCATGCATATTGCAGACAATAATCGGCAAAACCACTGATTTAAAATATTTTATGGCAGCATGCATATTTAATATACATGGGAAACATTATATCTCCTATAATAACTGTAGCAAATGATTCGTAAGGAATCAATCACTGTATTTTTCCTTCTGTATCTATTTTCTCTCTCCCAAGTCAGACCTCACTAGTCTGCCCTAAACCAATCACTGATGCTGCACCCTAACTCTAATAAGTTCACTTCTCTTTGTCCAAAGAACTTCAGTTCTATCCTACATATTCACATTTTGTGGTTGGCATTGTGAACAACTGATAATCAGACCAGATCCCTGGGATAAAGTTATGTTAAGTACAGTGAAAAGAAAGAAGCAGAAAGGAAGCACAGCCTTTCTGATCCATCTGTTAAATTTGAACCTTACTGTGGTGCCAGGACATGATCCTGAGCTCATGATCCAGGTTTTCCTGTACAAGTTACTTAAACCAATACACCAGGGTTCCCATTAAGATGTGAAAATCCTTCAGCCGCACTCCGTCTTTTTCTTCTATTTTGCATCAACAGACTTGCCCCGCAAGAGGCTGGGATTAAAATGAAAGGCAGCTTGCATATAGCAGAGAAACACACTCTTATTTTAATTTGAGCTGAGATATATTGTTCTCAAGTAATGGGAGAGAAGGGTGCCTCTTAACAGAGCAAACATCTTTAATGATGTCTAGCCTGTCTCTCCACCCATCCAGCTTTTCCTACCAGATGCCCTACTTTAATTTCACATGCTTGTCTGTGTTACATTCAGACCCTTAACATTAAGGGGAATATATGCTGTTTGCCTCTAGATGTTCCATCATTGCTGTATTAATTGCTGGGTTATAGTGGCATCTCATTATACTGATGGACTAGCAGGTGGATCATGCTGCACTCAAGGGGCTATTGCAGTTTGGCAGCTGAAACTTCCAGCTTTGTGAAGAAAAGGAAACCAGGTTTCTGAGAGCTATTAAGAACTAAATTTAGCAAAAATGAGGTCGTGAGAAAGCAGAACCTGGGGGCAGCTTTTTTTTTTTTTTTTTTTTTTTTTAACGGTGAGTTTTATGAAGTCAGCAGTGCCACAAGGAATAGTGATGCAGAAGCAGTGGCTGGAGTCTGCTGAAAGACCAAACTAAAAGTCACTTCTTGCTTACTGACTGCTAAAAGTGAGAAGTCAATAGAGGGGAAGGCTGGGAAGGACATTGTATGTTCAGCTATTAAGGACATCTATTATTTGCCTGTAGAGATAGATCTTTTTATCTGACCAACAGCATTTATGTTATTTGTTAAAATTCTGACCTGCTCTATATAACTACTGTTCTAGGTTGTCTTTTATTTCTGATGCTAGCCAACTTTTATTTCTGATATGTTTTAAACTATATCACAAATGCATCACAAATTTTGCATTATGCCACAAGTCCATATTGTATAAATCCTATATCCATACACATTACATGAAAAAAAAGACATAGCAGCGGAATGACTTTTAAGATTGCAAAATCAACTGCTCAGACGTTAGAAAGTGCCAGAATTAAGGCTGCCTGAGCAGTATTCCTTCCGTTCCCTTACATTTATGAATCATTAAACAGTTTGTGATTACTTGACTGTTCAATACGTGTGATGCAACACTCACTTTGTTAGCAGGGATTCAGTATTTCTGTTTATCAGCATTATTCAATGAGAGGCTTTGTACATCTTTGTACACATCATTCAAATCCTGAACCAAGGACAATATAATTAATTTCTTCAAAGTTTTTCCTCAGGTAATGTCTTTCTAACATGTTAATACTTTCTACATATTGAAAAAAATCAATCTTCAGAACACTTCTGCAGGGTGAGATAAGGTGTGCTGCTCTTCTTAATAGATACTTGTTGGACTAGACAGAACTGTCCCTGAAACTTATTTGTCCCATGCAGATATGGCTTGGTTCCTGTGAAGGAAAAAAAATTAAACAATCACATGAGACTCTAATTGCCAAGGGAATTAATTAGATTTGCACAGGCTATAGTCCTAATGCTGGCATATCCTGTCTTTTAAGAATGTGATTTAATGAGACTAACACTTGATTTTGGAAGTAATTTCCCCCTTTTATTTTGAATTAAAAATCTCAGAACTATATCCTGTAGGGTTATATTTACTCTCTGCATGAGTCATCTTCAGGGATGGGATCTTTAGTCCTATAGCACAACCCCTGATCATTTGAAAGCTAACTGATTAAAAGATGGAGAAGGATTCAATTGCTGACAGCACTTTTCTTTCAAACTGTTTGTTAGCAGTGTGGACCTGTCACTAAAGAGGGTAGAGATGCCTGCTTTATCAGAATTGTAACCATTTGCAAATAAAAATGTCGAGACTCAAGATTCAGTTTTCTCTGCAAAGTCTGTCCAGAGACACAAACAGAAATTCTTGCCTAGATCTGCTATATGATCTTGCTTCCCCCTGCCCCTCAAAATGGTTCTCTGTGCATGTGCAAAAAAAAATTGTGTTTTTCCACAGAAGAGATCTTATAAGAAGAGTCCTTTTGAAAGTGGGAGAAGCCTGTGGGCTGGGATCCTGAGGGAGTGGCTCTGTGGCAGTGAAGGAAATGGACTCCAATGTGAGCTGAAACCAAAGTGCCGACAATAACTGGGAGAAATTGTCAGTGGAATGTCTCTGAATATTTTTAACATTATCCTTTTTTTTTCTTCCCACCCGCCCCCTCCCCCTCATCTTCCTAAACTTTTCCTTTTGCCTTTCTCCTGATCCTGCCACTGCTTCTTCTCTTAGATATACAGCAGGACTTCTGTCTGGAAACATCTAGCTATTGTGTCAAGAAAGGCTGAAGAATTTTACCTAAATTTAAAGAAAACCACCAACCATATGGTGCTGGGCAGACAAGAACCTAATGAGGTTCAACAAAACCAAGTGCAAGGTCCTGCACCTGGGGAGGAAGAATGCTAGGCACCAGTACAGGTTAGGGGCGGACCTGCTGGGAAGTAGCTCAGAGGAGAAGGATCTGGGGGTCCTGGTAGATGGTAAATTATCCATGGCCCAGCAATGTGCCCTTGCCGCCAAAAAGGCCAATGGAATCCTGGGCTGCATAGGGAAGAGTGTGACCAGTAGGTCGAGGGAGGTCATTCTCCCTCTCTACTCTGCACTGGTGAGGCCACAACTGGAATACTGTGTCCAGTTTTGGGCTCCCCAGTTCAAGAGGGACAGGGAACTGCTGGAGCGAGTCCAGCCAAGGGCAACTAAGATGATAAAGGGCTTGGAGCATCTCCCTTATGAGGAAAGGCTGAGAGAGCTGGGACTCTTTAGCCTGGAGAAGAGAAGGCTGAGGGGAGACCTTATTATGGCATACAAGTATCTAAAGGGTGGGTTGAAGGAGGATGGAGCCAGGCTCTTTTCAATAGTTCCCAGTGACAGGACGAGGGGCAATGGGCACAAGTTGGAACATAGGAAGTTCCGTTCAAATACACGGAAAAACTTCTTTACGGTGAGGGTGACAGAGCACTGGCACAGGCTGCCCAGGGAGGTTGTGGAGTCCCCTTCCCTGGAGATTTTCAAGACCTGCCTGGATGCGGTCCTGAGTAATGTGCTCTGGGCAATCCTGCTTTGGCAGGGGAGTTGGACTAGATGATCTCTAGAGGTCCCTTCCAACTCTGAAAATTCTGTGATTCTGTGATATCACTGAACAGCCAAAGGCAGATGCTCAGCTTCTGAAACAGACATTCACACCAGGTTGCTGTTGGAAGCAGTAAGCTAGATGATCTTCAGTTACACTTCACGTGGTCATCCTTATGTTCTAATGATAATAGCTTACCTATTTTGAGCATGGCAACACAGATGGAAATCTCAGAATGTGTTGTGAAACCTAGATCCCTGATAATGCATTGAAATACTTAGCTTTTGTAACAGAGTCAAATAATCCCTTCATTCTAGCATATGTCTGTCTGGTAGAGCCCGCCCCCTCTGACACTATAAATTAGTACCTTTCCACTTCTAAAAACCTTTAATATCATTACAAAGCTATCACTATGACAGTAGCAGATGGCAAGCGGTCTGAAGTCTTCCCATCCATGTCAATGCTGAAATATCTCTCTCTGTCTGAACTCAACAGTTTATTTCATCAGAGAAAGCCAAGGAGCATGCATCAATAGGAAAAGTCTGTGTGGAATGTTTAGAAAAGTGTGGAAATCCCACTAGTGTTTTGCAGGGCGGATAGCATTCAAGCTTTAAGGTTATGTCAGGAGTTCTCTCAGGGTTTGGATCCCGAAAAGACTTGTGTATGTGTTTAACTTGATGCCCTATGAGTAGTTCCAGCTGCTTAAAACATAATGTGTGCACAAGCCCTCAGCAAAATACAGAGCTCGGGCCTGTCAGCCTGCAAATAGTATAGGAAGTCTATGGATGATATATAGTTGATGCCCCTTATCAGAAAGCCTATTTAAACTCCAAATTTAAACAGTGTTGGTGATGATGACAGCCTTTCCCCTGTATCTCCACTGGGAAAAGAACCGCTCATGGCATGGCAGCTTGTGCAGAAAAAAATTAAATGACATTTTCACAGAAAGACCCAATTTCCTAGCTACAGGAGGTGTTAGGATGTGCAAGCAATCTAATCTGCTGGACATTAAGTATTTTCAAAGCTTCACAGCTCCGGGAGTGTGAGGAATGAACTTCCCAGAGAGCAAAAGAAAACTTTGCAAGACAGAGAAAGAAAGAGGGAGATTGCTTTTCACACTCAATTCTTCATTAAATAAACAAACAAGACAAATCAACAATTAAAGGCTGAGACTCAAAACCAATTTCAAAGCAGTGTGTGCCCACACATTAATCTCAGTAGACCTTGTATAAATCTATGAAATAGATAAGTAGATCTGTTAGTGGGAAATGTTGACTAAAACTCACCTTCTGTGAAACTAAGGAGTCCAGAAATATGACTCTGGGTTAAAAGCCTGCTAGTGCTCATTTTTAGTGAAGTGTGAGTGTTTCAGGCATAAAATGTTGCTGATTAGGAGACATAGTTGTAGGAGTGTCCCATGGTCTGAAACAGCCAAAAGAATCGTGGCCAGCAGGTCAAGGGAGGTGATTCTGCCCCTCTACTCTGCTTTTTTGAGACCACATCTGGAGTACTGCATCCAGCTCTGGAGCCCCCAACATAAGACGGACATGGACCTGTTGGAGCGGCCCAGAGGAGAGCCACAAAGATGATTAGAGGGCTGGAGCACCTCTCCTATGAAAACAGGCTGAGGCAGTTGGGGTTGTTCAGTCTGGAGAAGACTCCAGGGAGACCTTACAGCAGCCTTCCAGTATCTGAAGGAGGTCTACAAGAAGGCCGGGGAGGGACTTTTTACAAGGACGTGTAGTGACAGGTTGAGGGGTAATGGCTTCAAATTGGAAAAGGGTAGATTTAGAATAAATATTAAGAAAAAAATCACTATCGGGGTGGTAAGGCACTGGAACAAATTGCCTGGGAAAGTTGTGGAGGCCCCATCCCTGGAAGTGTTCAAGGCCAGGCTGGATGGGGCTTTGAGCAACTTTGTCTAGCGGAAGGTGTCCCTGTCCATGGCAGAGGGGATGATCTTTAAGGTCCCTTCCAAGGTAAACGATTTTATATTTCTATGATTCTATGAAATGCACTGCACCAGGCAGCGCTAAAGAACTAGGCGTGCCAGCTCTATGGTAAGTCCATAGCCATCACAGACTATGAACGTGGTTATTCACATAATACCAGATGTAATCTGGGTTGCATTCATTATCAGATTCATGTGAAATTGTATTTACCATTATTTATTTCATTTATGCTCATATATAAAAACATGACCTAAAGAAATATAGACAACTGTTCTACCCAGGATTCACTGTATAATATAACCTCGATTGATCCGTTTCTGGAGCAGACTTCACCCAACCCTGAACCATTCAGGGAATTATGAGTAAACGAGCTTTTTTTCATTTATAATCTACCTCCCAGTTAAGTAATCACAGTCTCTTTCAGAGTAAAGAAGGAAATGAAAATAAATTTCAGAGCTTAATATACCCAGCAAAAATATTTTTTTAATCAACCTTCTTCTGTCTTTCCTGCAGTCCCTTGAACCATAACTTCTATTAATAATATTTGAAAGAAGAAACAGTTTTATAAATATGACAATGTCAGTCTAGTATTTAGTATAATCTGATAGGTACACTTGTTGACAAGGAATAAGCGTATAGTTAAAAATCACGAAGGGAAACAAAAGCTTACTTTCCCTTCCAGAGCAGTAAGAGTCTGGTTTAATTAAACAACAGTTGTATGAAAAGCCACACAAATGGACTGAAAAGGCCCTCCCAAAAGGTGAAACCATTTTGGAAGGTAATTTTATCTGCAAGTTTAACGAAACTCTGCAAATGTGATGCTTTATAAACACATCCTTCATGACAAGCAGAGATTAGTATCTTTTGTAGTTATATTACAGAAGTAGAATTCATATTGAATATTATAAATGTATAAATGCTAAATTCCTACACAAATACATCTGGGAGCTACAGAATTTTGTTTGCAATGCCTTACACATTATTTTGGGAGGACCAGCACTGCAGAATTAACACTACCATTCAGACAGAAGAATAGCACGGGGTAAAATGAGTGTTCATACACATCAGAAAAAACACTGAAATAAAAAAGAGTTACAGATAAAGTGCGCGTTGAGAAAGGAGAATGAAAAGGGAGAGTATTGTGGTATGGGGAGAAAGGCTTTCCTTGCTTGACACAGAACCAGCAAGTATTGAGGAAAACTGATCTTGCACACCCAAATTATGTGTTACATAACCACAGCAGTGTATCACAGAGGAAACCCAGTCATCTCCTGCAGTGCATCTCCCCTCAGTGCTATACTTACTGACTGGTCCCTTGGTCATGGTTTGCATGATGAGCATTTGGAGTATGCTCAAGGGGAGAGAAAGCAACGTTTCCAATGATAATGCCAAGCTACTTATATCACCTAACAATTTGTGGCAGAATTTTCCAGAAATTCAGATACTATCCAGAATCAAACGGGACTGCTGGGAAGACTGAGCAACATGAAAGACAGCCTTGCAAAGCAACACTGGTTTGGCAGTGTAGGTGCACAAATTATTAGTTGCTACAGGGAAAGTAATATCTGATTCTTTACACGGATGGGGATATTTGATTCCTAAATCACAAGCAACATTTGGGAGCATAGTCTTCCCCATAAGCCGACTTCATTAATGGGAGGTGATTTGAAGGAAAACTCTCATTAGGAACAAAACTGATGACCCAAAAGGCTGATAAGTTGATATCTGCTTTCTGAGAAAATAATATGAAACTTGTTTCAACTAACCGTAGACTACATTTTGAATAGACTGCCAGAAACTCAATTCCAGTTAACACACTTGCCCCTCAGCAAACTGTTAAATGCAGTGAGATATCATTTTCCTATGTGACGTTACAGTAGTGACCACAAAGTTGTGGAGTTCCAGGTCCTGAGGGAGTTGAGAAAGGGGAATAGCAGGGTAGAGACGCTGGACTTTTGAACATCCAGCTGATGTATCTGGTCCCAGGAAGAAAGTGTAGGGACAGGCTGGCTCAGCCTGGGGCAAAGATGGATCCAGAGGGGCTGGCAGCAGCCCCTGGTGCTTGCAGGGACATGGTCGAGAAGAGGAAGCCAGAGAGACAAGGGGCATTAGCTGGACCAAGAAAAAGAGGTTCAGACAGAACTTGAGGAAAAGGCTTTTCCTCTGGGGCCAGCGTGGCAGTGAGGGAGGCTGCCCAGGGAGGTTGTGCTGGCTCCATCCCTCCTGGGGTCCATCAGAGAGGTGTCAGCTGCAACTTTTAGAAACTGAAGAACCCTACTGAGGCCACTTTGCTAATTTGGAATTGTGATATACTAAACTGAGATGCTAAGAAAGCATGCCTATTCATGTGGGAGTAAAAGATAATTTAAAGACATGCTCATAGCTTTATCTAATACACAAGGACACTTTCAGCTATATTCTGCTACTTCTGAAGGTGCAGAAGAATGCACTATTTACTTCCACAAAAGAAGCTGGATAACTCTCAAATTGGTATAATGAAACCTTTCAAACCAAGAAGCACTTTTAGGCCACAGTGGGAGTAAATAAACAAAGATGGCCAAATTACTTCTCAGATTCCATTTCACATTGCTAGACTTTGTATTAGGTATTTACTCAAACACCTTTTGTTATAATGGAAGAATTTTACCCTGGAACTAAAGTTTCTATCTTTCCATAGCATCATGAAGAAAATAAAATCTAATCTTTTGCTGTAACTACAAGAATATGATCACACACATCCATTGATATCTGTGCTTTTCTACACAGAAAAATCACAGCTCAGGAAAAATAAACTGAAGGGAGAATGAAGAACTCAGGCTGTACCGAAGACAGCATATAAAGAACACTGATGACTTAGAGATACGCATAAGACAGACACAGCGGTGTAAAAAAAAAGACCTTGTAACATGCATAATTAATTAACAAAGTGATATTGTACCTCAGCTGTGATAAACTAAATGATTTATCTCACTTGCCTAAGTACTATCCAGGACTTGTTTTTCCCATGGAAGAATTGTAGGTTCAGCTGTGAAACAATGCAAATTTGGAAGGTCTCCAAGTATGAGATTTCAAATCATTAATACTGAAATATGCATTACTACCACATAGTACATATTTTACATAGTCTTAAGCAGCAACTGAAATAAAAGCGTCACTGCGATTCCAGTTTCAAGCTCTGTCAGGGATGATTCCAGCATGTATGCCCAGATACCACACAGGAGCTTGAGCTTAGTCTTTCTGAATTGTCATTTGTACTTCCTCTTTGAAACTAAAATGCAAAATCTTTCTTTCCAGTATCAGTTCTACGGATTTCTTTTGCAACTGTTTCTTATGGGTCAAGGAAACTTTTAATTATTATATGGATATAATAAGTATATTTTTTTCTAAAAACATGTCGTCTTGTACCAGGCAATCAATCAGTGAGACTGATGTGAAGGTATGACAACTGTGGGCTATTCCACTCCTTTAAGAAGCTGAAGAATAAATAAGGGTGAGCTCACAAACTCTTGGCAAGAATACTCTCTAGCATAAGTTAGAGCCATTTTGGTACTGAACACACCATGGACTTGCCTAGGGCCATCAATCCCCCAGGAAATGTGTGCCCATGCACTTGTGGAAAAAATTATGAAATAAAAAGCTATACAACTCAAAGACCGATTTTTTATTTGCCACAGTATACTTAACATGCCTCACTGGGTCAGGACACTATGCAGGCTGGGGTTATAAACTGGCAATTGGAAAGGCAAAAGCTGGTAAACATACTTACATGAAATACTGCAGCACAGTATGGATTTTTTATTTAGGCTATTCACACGTATTTCTTCATTCTTCACTCTCTCTGTTACTGAAAGGATATGATAATTATGGGGAAGTTGCTTTTCAGCTTTTTAAGAAAAAGAGGATTTTGTATGGGTGGTTTTAAGATTATTATCACTGTATGCAAATGTTGATGTTTTTTGTTCTGTGGAAATTATGAGTCCTGGGATGAAAAACATAGCTAGGAGGCGTTTCTACTATTTATTGGAGTGCTTGAGGAACACTGCTTTGCTGATTGATGAGTAGAACGTTGAAAGTTAACTCGATTGCAGAGATGTGGTGGGATAGTAGCAGGCAGAAAATGGTAGCTGAAATAATAGATTCATACAGTTCAATGCTGGCTATGACTATAAGATAATTTATTCTGAACCTCTGGACCTCATAAATAATTTGTTTTCAGCAAGTTACCCTTCAGTAGCTCAGTTACTGGTGCTTGAAAAAGAATTGGATTCCTTTGACTAAAGCACAGTTTCTGATATACACCCAGTTAGGAACTGAAGAAATGAGAAATGGGACTCTCTGATGTCTCTTGACTTCTTTTTTTTTTCTGCTTTTCCCATTGATCCAGTCCATCTAGCTGTTAAAAATATTTTTTCTCCCTTTTGAATTTGTCTGGTTCCAGTTTCTAGACATTGTTTCTATTTTTCTCTCCCCTAGATTAAAGAACCTTTTCCTGACAAGAAAATGGCTAGGCAGAACAATCTAGCAGAGCTGAACACTGGAAAGCACTTTCTTTGTTGCATTCACAGCATAGAAAGAATACATTTTGGAGAGGCGATAAAATTTTACACTTCAACGGGGCAATTCCTTGGTGGAGACACTGCTTACAAACAGCACCTTTTTATTGTATTCATATTTGTCTGTAAACAAACAATGGAGAGCTTTAAGTATCTCACTGAAGTATTCTCCAATTCTTTGATAAATTCCATAATTTCACTGTAGTTTTTACGTTCCCTTTAAAAGCTCTGGACCCCTACATTTTTATGAAATAATTTGCTAATAACTTCACAATTTCTCATGCTGAATACCTTGTACTCCCACCTCCATTTTTACATAATAATTTACATCTTACTCACTTATGTTTCCCCAGTATCACATTCAGGGTTCATATTTTTTCTTTACCTATTATTAAGCCTTTCCTCATTTCAGAGTCACTGATACTGAGACAAAATCCCAACTTTTTAAGATGTGGACTGAATATCTTATTTCTAGGTCCACACATTTGCTTTAAACTGTAGAAAATAGTCTAATTTTTGAAAGGACCGAGACTAGCAAGTCATCACAAGGGTCCTCACTGTTCATTTGCCACTGTAGTTATCTTTTTGTCATCTTGCAAGTTAGTTTTGGTTTCACATTTCTTCCAGACCATTGATGAAAATGTTGAGTAACATCAGACCTGATACTACATATAGTGCATATAGATACTACATATAGAAAACAAATAGCTCCATTGCATGATAATGCTGTATTAGTTTTGTGATATATCAACCTACTCTGGTTAAATTAACTCCTAGTTAATACTCCAAATGGTTCTAAATGCTAGTGCTAATTTCACATACCTAATGTTGTGCAGAACTCAGTCAGGTACTTAAGAAAAAATGTCTACAAATGGCTGCATGTACATAGTTACTTTTTTTCAAATGATAAATGACATGAAGTTTCTTTTAGTCATGATAAGTGCTCCCTGTTGATTCATTTTTAATTTGGCACCCATTGCCTATCCAGGTCCTTTGCACAAAAGTTGCTCTTCAGTCGGTTCCCAGGCAGCACTGGTGAATGCCAGCGTTCCTCGCACTGTGCACTTCTTGCTGGATTTCATGATGTTTCTCTTGGCCCAGTCTTCTCTCTGGATGAAGTTTCTATTGCTCAGCAAGCCAACTGCTCCCCCTAAGTTAGTCTAAATCTGTCAGACTCACATTTCTCCTCTGCAGCTGAAATTACTCAGTAGTCTTTTATCTTTTTAGATTTTACAAGAAATACATTGTTAAAAAGGTAAGGTTTGGAAATTATTTTTGTTTATCCTATTTACTTAACTGGAGTCCTGAGATAAAGCCTTAAGGAAAAATAAAAAACTAGGAGGACCATCACAGAAGAAGAGAGCCTTAGAGAAAAAAAAAAAAAATGTAACTATCTAGGTAACCATGCTTGAATAAAGTTTGATAAGTTATAATTAGAGGGTTCAAAGTGATTAATATAGTGTCATAAGCATTTTTTAGGCCCAGCTGTGAAAGAAAAAACAGGATGTTATGGGAACATATATAAAAATGCCTGTCATTGAACTTTTCCAAACAAAACGGGTTTGAGACCTCTTTGTTTCATACTTTCTTGATCAAAAATATACTCTCCATTTAATGCTGAAAGTACAATTGAATTTCCTGAGTTAACCCTTTCTATGTTATTCTTCAGACTTCACTAACTATCCAAGAGAAAACCATTTTAAAAACCATACTGTTTTGAAATTAATTGTTTTTTCTATTCTTTCAACTACACTAACTGGTTCAACACACCCTCCAGAATTCACCACAACAATGGAATTTCCTTCCTTTAAATGTTTATGATCTTGAAAAAGTTGATATATGAAAGCAATCTTACTGAACTCAGTCTGAACTAACCTCGTCCCATTCTAACAGCCGTCAGTATATCTGCAGGAATAAGCACTGGTACAATGAAGAAAAATAGCTTCAATCCCTTTCCATTTTCAAAGTTCCCATCCAGCAAAATATACCAGTATGAGTTGAACATTAAGCACATGTTTCAATCCCTCCACAATCGTATAAGCATTTAAGAATGTGCTTTGCTTAAGTGCTGCTTAAATCAGATTGACAGCAATTTGACTTAAGCATACGCTTAACTGCTTTGCTAGATTGGGATGCGATGGGATAACTAATGTGTTTAAGACTGGAAATGTGCTGCATATGGAGTGAAGGCAACATGATACTACCAGAGAGAGTTTTGGATCTGACCAGACTCCACCATCTGCTTCCATTTCTTCACCACTTTTGTCAGTTAGGTTCCAGTGCACCACAATACCCAGGCAAATGACTTGCCATAAAACAAGTGTAGGAAGGGCACAAGTTACATCCCATTCTTTATTACTGCAAAGCAGAGTAATGGTGAATGCAGATCTTAACTGAATCCCAAAATCTGGGTCCTGAAAGAAAGACTCCATAGAGATTTGTTCCTTCGGAAAGTACAGAAAACAGCTACTTTAGTACAACTGGTCAAAACTGAACATGATCATCCATACAGACTTTCATTTTGGCTTTTAAATCTAGCTTTTGGTCCAAATCAGTATTCCTGCAGAAATACAAGTGAGAAAATTTATTATCATTTTGAAGAATTAGAATCATAGAATCATAAAATGGTTCAGGTTGGAAGGGACCCTAAAGATCATAAAAATCATAGTATTGTCTATGTTCCAAGGGACCTTTAAGATCATCAAGTCCAACCATCAACCTAACACTGCCAAAACCACCACTAGACCATGTCCCTCAGCGCCACACCCACATGTCTTTTAAATACCTCCAGGGATGGTGATTGCACCACTTCCCTGGGCAGCCTGTTCCAATGTCTGATAACCCTTTCGGTGAAGAAATTTTTCCTAATATCCAATCTAAACCTCCCCTGGCACAACTTGAGGCTGTTTCCTCTTGTCTTATCGCTTGTTACCTTGGAGAAGAGATTGACCCTCACCTTGCTACAACCTCCTTTCAGGTGGTTGTAGAGAGCAGTGAGGTCTCCCCTCAGCCTCCTTTTCTTCAGAACAAACAACCCCAGTTCCCTCAGTTGCTCCTCATGAGACTTGTTCTCTAGACACCTCACCAGCTTTGCTGCCCTTCTCTGGACACACTCCAGCACCTCAATGCCTTTCTTGTAGTGAGGGGCCCAAAACTGAACACAGTATTCGAGGTGGGGCCTCACCAGTGCTGAGTACAGGGAGATAATCACTTCCCTAGTCCTGCTTACCACTATTCCTGATACAAACCAGGATGGCATTGGCCTTCTTGGCCACCTGGACACACTGCTGGCTCATATTCAGCCGGCTGTCGACCAACATCCCTGGGTCCTTTTATGGTGGGCAGCTTTCCAGCCACTCTTTCCCAAGCCTTTGGTGCTGCATGGAGTTGTTGTGACCCAAGTGCAGGACCCGGCACTTGGCCTTGTTGAATCTCACACCATTGGCCTTGGCTCATGGATCCCGCCGGTCCAGACCCCTCTGTAGGGTCCAGAGCCCTCTGTGCCTAACTTGGTGTTGTCTGCAAACTTACTGAGGCTAAGTTCTGATTATTTCATTCCAACCCCCCTGCAATGGGCAGGGACACCTTCAGCTAGACCAGGTTACTCAAAGTCCCAACCAACTTGACCTTGAGCACTTCCAGGCATGAGGCATCCACAACTTCCCTGGGTAACCAGTTCCAGTGTCTCACCACCGTCACAGTGAAAAATTTCTTCCTAATAGCTAAATTATATCCACCCTCTTTCTGTTTAAAACTGTTACTCCTCGTCCTATCACTACATATCCTTGTAAAAAATCCTTCCCCAGCTCTCCTGTAGGCCTCCTTTAAGTACTGGAAGGCTGCTGTAAGGTGTCCCTGGAGACTTCTCTTCTGCAGGCTGAACAACCCCAACTCTCTCAGCCTTTCCTCATAGGAGAGGTGCTGCAGCCCTCTGATCATCTTCAGGGCCCTCCTCTGGACCCTCTCCAACAGGTCTATGTCCTTCTTATGTTGGGGGCTCCAAAGCTGGACACAGTGCTCCAGGTATGGTCTCACAAGAGCTGAGTAGAGGGGCAGAATCACCTCCCTCAACCTGCTGGCCACATTTCTTTCGATGCAGCCCAAGATGCAGTTGGCTTTCTGGGCTGTAAGTGCACGTTGCTGGCTCATGTTGAGTTTCTCATCAACCATCACTGCCAGGTCCTTCTCCTCAGGGCTGCTTTCAATTAATTCTGCATCCAGTCTGTATTTGTGCTTGGGTTTTCCCCAGCCCATGTGCAGGACCATGCAGCTGGTCTTGTTAACTTCATGAGGTTTGCTCAGGCCCATTTCTCAAGCCTGTAAAGGTCCCTCTGGATGGCATCCCTTCCCTCCAGTGTGTTGACTGCACCACACAGCTTGGTGTTGTTGGCAAACTTGCTGAGGGTGCACTCAATCCCACTGTCCATATTGCTGACAAAGATGTTAAACAACATCAGTCCCAATATCAACACCTAAGGAACTCCACTTATCACTGGTCTCCACTTGCATATTGAGCCGTTGACTGCAACTCTTTGAGTGTGGCCATCCAGCCAATTCCTTATCCATCAAGTCCATGTCTCTCCAATTTAGAGACAAATGTGTTGTGTGGGACAGTGTCAAATGCTTTGCATGAGTCCAGGTAGATGATGTCAGTTGCTTGGCCCTTATCCTCCAATGCTGTAACACCATTGTAGAAAGCCACCAAATTTGTCAGACACAATTTGCCTTTATGAAGCCATGTTGTCTGTCATCAATCACCTCCTTATTTTCTATGTGCCTTAGCAAAGTTTCCAGGAGGATCTGCTCCATGATTGTGATGGGCACAGAAGGGAGACTGATTTGACCTGTAGTTCCCTGGGTCTTCTTTTTTTCCCTTTTTAAAAATAGGGGTTATGTTCCCCTTTTCCAGTCAGCAGTACCTGCACTGGACTGCCATGATTTCTCAAACGTGATGGATAGTGGCTTAGCAGCTTCATCTGCCAGTTCCCTGAGGACCTACAGATGTATCTTATCAGGTCCCATGGGCTTGTGCACCTTCAAGTTCCTCAGACAGTCTTGAACCCAATCTTCTCACATTGGATGGTTCCTCATTCTCCCAGTCCCTGCCTTTGTCTTCTGCAACTTGCATGGTGTGGCTAGAGCACTTGCCAGTGAAGACTGAAGCAAAAAAGTCATCAAATACCTCAGCCTTGTCCATATCCCAGGTGACCAGGTCCCTCATTTCCTTCCAGAGAGGGCCCACATTTTCCTTAGTCTTTCTTTTACCACTGACCTACCTGGAGAAGCTTTTATTGTTGCCCTTGATTTCCCTGACCAAATTTAACTCTATCTGGGTTTTAACTTTTGTAACCTGATCCCTGGCTGCTTGAACAATTTCTCTGTATTTCTCCCAGGCTACCTGTCCTTACTTCCACCCTCTGTAGGCTTCTTTTTTGGGTCTGTGTTTGTTCAAGGTCTCCTTGTTCATCCACACGGGCCTATTGTCCTCTTTGTTGGGATGCATCGCTCCTGAGGTGGGAGGAGATGATCCTTGAATATTAACCAGCTTTCTTGGGCTCCTCTTCCCTCCAGGGCTTTATCCCATGGTACTGTGCCAAGCAGATCCCTGAAGAGGCCAAAGTCTGCTCTCCTAAAGTCCAGGGTAGTGAGCTTTCTTTGTGTCCTCCCCACTGCCCTAAGGATCCTAAACTCCACAATTTCATGGTCACTGCAGCCAAGGCTGCCCTTGAAATTGACATTCCCCACCAGCCCCTCCTTGTTGATGAGAACAAGGTCCAGCATAGCACCTCTCCTCATTGGGTCATTGGGTCATTTTCATTAGGACTTCTTTTTTTTTTTAATTTTTATAAAACTTTAATTAATTGGCTACTCCATCTTTTGAAGAGCTAAGAGTGCTTCATAGCAAAATAGAGGGCAGAAGAGGGCTTTTAGGACTTTGAAACTCTATGCCACATAAATAGAAAATGGCTCTTCCCATGTTTTCTTAGATCACCAGGGAACCCAGAAGCGCTGGAATTCCCAGTTGTGCAGCAGTTTGCCAGCAGGATTCCTCTGAAAGAAAGAGCTCAAAAGCATGTACAATGTCTGACCCAAACACTGTGTACTTATTATGAGATGTGTCCAGAGAACTGCGCCATCAATGCTTTTGTGATCCCACAGCTTGGCAGGCTCACGTGGTAGGTTTCATTAGAACCCTCCTCATGCTTTGGAGGAGACTTGCAGGTATGAAAAAGAATATTTCTACAGAACGTCTTGCTTTCTGACAAACCTACATATTTCAGAGGAAATTGTTGTAAGGCTTCCAGCAAGCTCTAATCCTCAGGAGAAAACCTTTGCTACTCAGCTTAACAGTGGCAGCTGTCCAAGAGAAGAATAAGATATATACATTTGCAACGGCTTGAGATACTGTCACTTAAGTGTAGCAGTAATTCAAGGAATAAAACACTGACAATATGCAGCTCTGAATTACATCATCTTTAACCTACAACAAAAGTGATCGCAGTAAGTAAAGGAGAGATTGGTGCCACTCCTCATTCCTGCAGAAAAAGTCACTGTGGCCCTATCTGTCACCCCAAACACTTGAACTCCTCTGCCTTTTCTGGAGGGAATTATGACTACAGGCCAGCTGCCTGTACCAGCACCATAAATTCTGACAAGGTCATGCACATCAGTAAATACTGGTTCTCATAGGGAGGGTAGACAGAGAGTGCCTGAACTCACTTACTCCAAAAGGCACTCTGCACAATAAAGAGTTCAAGATAAAACACTCTCATGCAATACAAAGAAATAGTAGAAACACTAACAAGGTAACTGTAATAGGTAACAGGCATTTGGTAGTTTAATTTTAGCCTACTGCTCTTTGCTACCCTGCACAGAAGGTATTCTGCTGTGTACATTCCAGTGCTCAGCAGCACTGCCACTACTTCTGACTGGGAAATATACTTTGAACAATATCGTTGTTTTAAATCTAACCTTCACCATGTCTCCTGCAGGGATTAATATGAGAATACCACAGAAAGATCATCAACAACCTTTGCTCTCATGCTGGAAGCAGACACCTATATCAACTGGTGATAGCGGGTGGACAAATACATTGCAAGGTCTACATGGTTTCAGGGTTGATAAAAGTTTATAGAGCCAGAGGTTGCCAGCAAATGCTTTACTGCCATTGGGCGGCAGTAAATCAGATGGAAACATTAGCTTTTTGTTAACTCCTGGAGAACTAGCTGAGAGCCTTGACTGCAGCGACAGTCTCCTACTCCTACTCCAGATACTCTGTTGTCCCTTTCAGCAATGAAGTTAGCTGGGCAGCTGCCCACCGCTGAGGTAACCCTGCCAAAGGACACAGCCAGAGCTCGGCAGCGAGCTAGGAGAGCCGGCAGCGTGCCACAGTCACCACAGAAGTGCACATCTGAGGACTGACACGTGGAGATGCAGCAGCTATGCAGGCGGAGCACCCTAGCGCAGGGCTCAGGAGCAGGGTGGGAGACCAGCAGCAACTTCAGTCAAATGAAAAGGGTGGAATAAACCCCCTGAGCCCAGTGTGGTTTCTAACCCTGAGTCTTATTTGAAAGCAATGCCCTGATTTCAAATCAGGTCAGGTAGAAAACACTTCTGCGTCGCTGTCGCAGCTCCCTCTGTCCTCCCCGTGCTCTCAGCTGCCCCTGCACAGCCCCCGGCAAGTAAACAGCTGCCTGATAGCAAAGGCAGCTCCTGCCTGGGGACCCTCAGCAGTGCCACCACCAGTCACTGGGAACAGCACCCCAAAACGGCTGCACTCACCGTTCAATATCACTTGAAGTGGGGCACCTTTTTCTGCGGTTTACCAGCAGTTATTCAGCACCGAAAAGCACATACCACTCCCTATTCAGCTCACAAACTGTGCATCACCTTTCAGGACTTTTTCTGTTGACTGCGACTGACAGCAGTGTGAAGATTAGGCAGCCTTTTAATCTTTTACTAGCCCTGATTACCATCAGTGGAGAAAAAGAGCAATTGCCTGGCAGTGCAAGTCGCAGACCAATAAAAGGTTCTCAGAGCAGAAAGCAGTCATACACTAAGTTAAGCTTCCAGCCTATTCAAGTCCGTGGTGCCTCTCTTTGAAAACTGCATAATTTAATGCTAGTTTCTTGGAGGTTTTTTCATGAACCTTTATGACAAAGGCCCATATTTCTCATTAATAACATTCCTCTATTAAAAAAAAAAAAAAAGAGAGAGAGAGAGAGAGAGAGAGAAAGCTTCAGCTATGTCTTTTTAAATTACAAACCTGAACATAATTCTTTTTATATTAAACATTTCAATATCTTTTCTTATCTGGAAGACTTTAATTTGTATTTAAACAGATTATGAGACAATCTGACTGAAGAACAGCTAATTTCCAGAAAACTGGAACATCTCACTGGTATTCAGCAGCTACCTGAAACAGTTTCAGCATTAGGAATGCTCCCACAGAGACACTTATACAACTCTGACAGTATATAAGCATAGATTATTTTGATTTAAGAATAAAAAAAAAGAATTCATTTCCCCATTACGCAGGCATGGGGAATACTAATAGCACTGATGATACAGCTCTATTCAGACTGAAATTAGGCATATAATTTCAGATCATGGCATTTTGGTTAGTACCAACTCCTGGACCAGGTGCAACAGCACAGATTTCTGTGTAGATAAAGTCCTTGCAGGTATACCCCACAGCTCTGCATGGTCCTCATCCCAGTATCTCCCACCTGTGTCTTCAGTGCTCTTGATATGTACAGTTACTGAACTAAAACATCCTGAGCGTGCTTTCACATGTTCACTCCAATCTCTCTGACACAGCATGGACATCACTGTCAAGACTGAAGAGGAAAAGTGTTTTGAGCAGATGTGTATAGATACCAAAATCTAATTTACAAAACTAATCTAACCTGTTAGCAAAAGGTAACCACTGAGTAGTAATGACATAGGTAACATTCAAATAGGTGATGTCTAAATTAAAGTTTTAGATATTTCATTGACAAGCTCTGAGTCGCCCACATCTTTCCCAGCGTTAAGGGAGTTCTTATGTGAGTTAAACTCAAAATGCCTTTGGAAGCAAACACAGCTGATGCGATGTGGCTTTGCAGGGTTTTTTTATATATTGATTTTGTTTAAGTATTTATTAGAAACATCTTGCACATTTAGTGGGCACTTGTCATACTATAAACCTAAACAAACACAACAAAAGTGGCTTTCAAAAATCTCTTGTATAAAAAGAGAAATGGAGCTCATAATCTCAAAAGTAAATGTGACTGGCTACAGTATTTTCACTCCAGCAGTCAAGAAACATGGGTAGCAAAGAATAAATATTTGAGCCACAGACATCATCAGAGGTGAATGAACAACCTGACCTTATACGTGCATATGTAACAGATCACAATAGTAGGGAAGTCTTAAAATTAAATTCACTTACACATTCTCTCCTATTAAATGCTTGTTCACACAGATTTAAGGGAGAAGATCACATCATGCCACCGGTGACATTATTTCTGTGGTATCTGACATGTGAAATAAAGGAACCTGGAAGGAAAAACAAAATATAAAACCAGCTATACACAATATCTTTTATGGGCTCCACGCTGGAACTCATCTGCTTTTTCAGACGTTGCTGACAAATCAAACTATTCTCATCAAATAAAAGCATAACGGGAAGTGCATCGTTATTTGTTTCTTTTTGAAATCTGGTCTTGAAATTGAATTGTTTAACCTTATGCCTTTCTAAAGTTCTCCAAAGAGGCTAAGAGATATAAATGCATGAGTAAATGAACAGTGCACTTTTCAGTATGCAAATATTATAAATTGACTTGATACTTCTTCCCATCTCCTACAAACAGCTACATAGCTGAACTGTCACTGACAATGACACTCGTCTCATCTTGCACAACAAAGAAGAAAAAAACTCCATGCTGCTCTGCATATGTGAGTACCAGCTTCTTTCTCTTCCACCTACAAATTACTTTTGAAGAACATCTCACAGCGCTCCTCGGAGAATAAGATTAGTTAATTTTTTTTTTACACTGAGCACATCTGGATAAACTCAGTGATTAGTGTATTTGAAAACTATAGCTTCATTTGCATAATGTAAGCTCCATGCACCATACAAATAGAACTTGCAGTACTTTGTGAATTCTCCAACACTTTGAATGATTTAGCATAGTGACATAGTGACAGCACACCCTGTAAACACACTAGTTTGATTTTCTTCTATTTATACACAGGACTGTAGGACAACAGTAACCAGATCAGATACACTGTTAAAGCAGCATTAACTAAAAAAAAAAAAAAAAAAAAAAATCACAATGACTTTTAGGACATATAGTAATATCTATGCACACTCAAAATAAGTGCAACCACATGCAAGTGCTCTTTGAATGTCAAAAATACATGGACATACCGTCATATGATTTCAGCACTTTGGAGTTAGGAAAAACACAGAAGCTTTTGCTGAAACCAGAGTGTTTCCTTCTTTTATGCTACTTCCCATCTCCAAAATTTTTATAATATTGTACACTCATGAAGGACATCTACTCAGTCTTGCGGCATTGTCAATCAAACTGGATGAATTAGGCAACTGAGGACAGACTGCACATGCCATCCCAGGCCAATTTTACAGTCCAGCAGGCAGGTTACATCTTTTTCAGAGTTTTCCCACAGTGTGATTTTCAGCATACTCTTCTTGCTTGTAATTTCCATCTGCTCAGATCAGCTGCTGCTATTAACGCAGGTCCACAGAGGAAGTCTCCGATGCAAATGGCTATATAACTGCCATTCCTGGCCATTACATAAAAGTCTATCTATCTATCTGATAAGTCCACAACCATAAAGATCACATTCAAAAGAAATGAAAAAATAATACAATTTAAAAAGAAATTAAAAGAATAACAAAAAAAAAATTATCACCAAATTCATAGTGTGTTCTGTTTGATTCATTTCTATTTTTCATGGCATACCTACCATGACACCCACTTAGCAGGACCACAATCTGCCTCTTTTCAGGGTGAACCTTTACAGATCTAGGGATGACAAGTTTAGAACCATAGTAATAAATCTGAGGCAAAAACTTCTTCCCTCTCCAGCAATGGTGGTGTGAGAAAGCAGACTGTCAATAATGATGGTCATTTCACCAACAACCAAACAACGTTGCAAGTCACCCTTTTCCTATGTCCAGCTATCAGTGTAGAACATACTGTACCAAAGCAATTTCTAGGAAGTCTAGCTAGAGGCAAATATTTATACAATACATCAGAATATTTCTCCTATACTCCTAAATTTTTGGTGCAGACATACATTAACATAAACATGAGCTACTGCAAGTGTGAAAAAAAATCTGCAAAACATACCATGGAACACAGCATTTGCCACCAGAACATGAGAAGGAAGGCAACTAAAACCAGCAACTCGATATTCTGGGGATTTCCCTAAGACACAAATTCAGGTTAAACACTTTCAAACATGCGCTCATTTGTGTATCCAGACTGATGGACTTTCAGCATTCCAATCAAGCTGACTGCACAAGCTTTGTAGACATGGAAGAGCTGTAGGTCAAACAAAAAAGGCATATCATTGAGACCTCTGGACAAAAGTCAAAAAAGCTCCTTTGCTTAGGAAGTTTATTCAAGCTTATCCAGGGACACCCAATATGATCCATAGCTGAAAGGGTGAATTCAATGTTGTTTGCTATAAAACCGTTATCTGAAGGCTCTGTGGATTTCCTGATATGGGTATTTCAGGAAAAGCACTGTGTTCTGCCTCTGCTGGCAGTGCATGTATATTTAATTCTCTTTTACAGTGATTGCTGGCACATATAATGGTTGTAGAGTGGCCCTACGCTTCCCAGTAAGGCTACTTCCAGAGGACTGACTCCAGTGCCTTTTGAAACTACTCAGAAGGGTCCTCTTGCAACTCATAGATGGTGAATCAGACCCTTGAACTGAAGCTGCCTGAAAATTGCCAAGAGAGAGTTTGTTCTTCACTTTGAAGAAAAATAAAATTTCCTGGCATTTCTGCTTCTGAACTCTTTTGCAGTGCAGCCAACATCTACAGCTTGGACTCTCCACCATCCATCAGGTGGAGACATATTCCTTGAAGTGACTTCCCTGCTACCTGTCATACATGTATTTTTGAGAAGGATCCACAGAATGAGGTAATGCTCTTCCCGGGATTATCTTATTTCAAAGTCCAAAGAAACTCAACACAACATTTAATTAAACAGTTGCTTGTATCCATATTAGTACATGCAATTAATATAAAAGTGAAGGCAAAATATTTTCATGACAGGTCCTCCATTTATTACACAGAAAACGTACTCTCGGATTACTTGAATTCTGCTGATCTCCATGTTGCTGTTCCTGCAATGGGAACTTTGCACGTTGCAGGCAAGGCGTACATTTAGTAGCGAGTGTAACTAATCACAGGTGCAGAGTGCCTTTGAGAGTAGTATCTTCCCTTTCACTGGGAGTCCTGAAAATAAGAAACGAACATCTGTAGCATGAGCAGTAACTAAGGGGCTTCATGCAAGAATCCCTCTGTGAAATCTATGGCCCGTGCTACAGACTAAGTTGGTTCATTCTGGCCTTAAAATTTACAAGCCTCCAGAAAGTCACACTGGAGATTCTCCTTACAGTCACTGATTTTTAACCTCATTGCCCGTTCTCCAGAAAAAGTTTTCTTGACTTTGTGTTAAAAAGTTCGTCTCTGGGATAAGACTGACATTTAAATGTTCCCCAAAAGAAAAGTAAGGACTTTTATTTTCTGACTGAAGGTGTTAGTTGTGAGGCCAGCTTTTCTAGTATGTTTGCACTGCAAAAGACGTGTAAGCTCAGAAGAAGCTTTTAGCATAGCAAGACCATGGTCCATGTGCTTTGTATTTCTATTGGGTGCATCTACATTAGCAGTTTCTTTTGACTCAGAAGTGTGCTTTCCAAATGAGCCCTAAGCACCCCCACTTTAAACACTTTTACTCACACCACAGAGCAATCTTTCAGTGAATGAACTAGAGTTCTTTTGGGTGAAACTAAACTGAAATATGTGTTTCAGAAGTGCACTTACTAACCAGAGACCAAACTAGGGTTAATGTAAAACCTGATGAAATGCCATGCACAGTGGATGTCAACTGAACTCCACAGATTCATCCCTAATAAACCCCAGTTCAGTGACAGCCAATTTGTAGGTCAGAAGTGTAGCATCTATCCAAAACCTAGGAAGGTTAGCTCTTGGACAGAAGATGTATCCCCTTTTCCCTTGAAGCACTCCACTATTGCTGATATATAGGACCAAATTTCCAGGACCTATCCTATGCACCACCTGCCTAGGCTCCACTAATGGGTCCCTGAATGAAATAAGTTCTTACTTATCATCTCCATTTACTTCCAAAGCGGAGATCATGGCCTACTCTGGGGTCTCTTAAGCAGACTGTGTAGACGGTATGAGTAGCTGATCTGTGCATAATGCACAGTGCTACTTTGGCAGCTTTTGCTACAACCCTCAGAGCATAAAATGAATGGCAGCTTTCTAGAGTCTGATGATCTTTTTGATAACCTTTCTCCTGTCAAAGAGGAACAACATCAAAAAGCTTAATAACTCTGATTATAAATGGAAAGAGAATATATTCTTCATACATTAAATAGGAGAGCAAAAGATTACTGCGGGCACCAAGAACAGGCAAGCATTGACTAATATAATTTCCTGCTAAGAAGGTTGTACCTTCAAAGGGTTACGAGTAATGGAGAAGAAGCAGGTATATACACTATCCAGCCAGTAAATAGCATAGCAGAGGCTGGCTGAAGTAAACTGTGATTTTTTTTTTTTTTTAATGAGTGTTTGTTTTCAATTGCAATTAAACATTTATCATGAGTTTACTTATTTATCTAGGTTGGACTCATACATACTTTGCTATTACTAAGTGGGCAGTAGCAGCCAGGCTGCATCACTTAGAACTTCAGTCCTGTGATAAGATGACTTTTTTCAAGTTCAGTTGTAATTGTACAGAAATATTTTAAAACCTTAGCAATTTTAAGGTTAGTACTGGACAGGAGGGAAGCAAGCATTTTTAGTTTGGGTTGGTTGTTGATTTTTTTTTTCTGTCTTTCCTAAACAGAGACAAATATATGTTTTATAATATATGAAACACAGGTATGGCCTTACTCCATGTGCTCAGTCGCTAATCACTCCCTCAGATATTTAATCACAAAACTACAGAACACTTCTAGCGCCTCTCTGGAAGATGAAGCTATTCTTTGCTTCACATATGATTGCACCTCCTTTTATACATACAGTTGAGGCATCAGAAAATATCAATTTTCTCCATGAATGTCTGAAAGTGCGCCCATCTTATCAGATAAATAACTCCTTTCCCTGTTAACATTAATGTCCCAAACTAATGTGCCTACGTACATCTCCACTGTTACAGAGGGTACATCTCAACATCACAGAACTGTTAACAGTATCTCCACGATGTTCAAAGTGTTATGACTGTCCTCTAAAGATGAGTAACTGAGGCAAGTTTCCAAGCTTTTCTGGAACTGCCTCAGCTTTGTTGTAAACAGTTTCAATCCTGCAGTCATCATTATTAATTTGCCCTCCTGGGTTGACTAGGAAATGGTAAACCTGGATCTACCAATGCTTATTTGCAGGAGGAGGTAGGAGAAGAGAACGAACCTAACAGCAAATAATATGGTCTAATAAAAGTCTGATGTCTTCTAATTCTCAACACAGAAACTCCAATCCCAAGGGCCAAAAGTTAATGCATCTTTTGTAGCTTGAGTTAGCTGTTATTTTACATCACCTGCTGATCTCCTTGTTCCCTGGTGACACCAGACACAAGTTTTAATGTCCTACTCTGTAATCAGTTTGCTAGTGGCAAGTTGACCCACTGGCTTTGACCTTTACCCCTCCTTTCCCCACACACACATTCTCAAACATCTTCTCTACTGATGAGATCTTTTTCAAAAACTTTTTAATATTTTTGTTTGTTTGTTTTGTATCAAGACACATTTTTGTGGAAGGTCATTCCTTCACTCACATGCAAGCAGCTTCTTAAAAGTGTCTTGTTACCCTCCAAACGGACACACAGTTTTTTAATTTTCACATTAGTTTTCTGTTGAGAGGTCTCTGCACACTTCCTCCTTTGTAAATCATCTAGGTGAAAAATGTCCCTAGGTCTCTGAAGGTGAGGTAAAAAAATTAATTCCTACCCACTCTGATTAACTTGTCTTGCGAAGCAGTTTTAGCAGATATCCCCTCTGGAAAAATTTCTTAATTGCTTCCTGAAGGCGGAATGCCCGTGACTAGTTCTTGACATTATTAAGGAAATATTTTACTGTGATTTTTAGTGTTGTGCACACACTGTATTACTTAGAGGGAAACAAATCTCAATGCTCTTATTCATAATTTCCTGAAGTTTAATAATTAAAATGGGTAGATGAAGTCAACTGTCAATTAGCTTCGTTTTCATGAGGTTCTTAAGTAATAAAAAAGTGGATTCTGGCACTTGTGTCAAAAATCCCCCAACTATGCAAGCCTTCTATCCCCAGAAGATGAGAGATGTTATACTTCAGCAAATTCAAAGTTTTTATACAAGAATGAGGAGATATACACGTGTATGTAAATAGAAATATATATTTGCATTTTTATCTATGTATAAAGGGGGTGTTTGAAAGACAGTTTTAAAAATCCTAGGTGTAAGGTATAAAAATATTACCCAGAATGTCGCAGATTGTGCAAAGAATATGTAGGGAAAAAAGGCCCCACCAACTGATAGGAACTGTACAATGCCATGAGATTTCTAAGTACTGAGAGCAAAGAGGAAAGAATCAATAACAAGATTTGTCTTTCGTAAGACTCTACCACCTGGCCCACTTACTGTTCCTAACAAATGGCACAGTCAGCTCAAGGAAACAGACATCATCAGGTTACTGTGTCCTACTGAGCATATTACTTCTGCAAGTAGGAGCTAAATGGCAAAACTCTACACTTCACTGATCAGCTTCACAAGTAAGAATGAACTGCAATGGACTTAGCAGTAATTTTTTTCTCTTTCTGCTTTAGAAACAATCTATATATATTTTCCACCCATAGAAAAAAAATAAAAGAAAAAAAAGAAAGCAAGTCCTATAAAAGAGGGTAAAATGACGTGCAACAACAAAAGATCTTGGGACATTTAATGTCAACAGCAGCTCCAGTTACGAAACATTATCTTTTTTGACAGGGCCTAGATAGAAGGACATGCTATGGTCTAGTGGCTCATTAAATTGTGATGAACTAAACCCACTGGGTATAACCACTGGGATGTAGTCTACTCTGCATGTATGTGTCATGTGCACTAAAAAACTGCACTAATGATGTATTACCTTGTGTTGCACCTATATGGTTTAAAACAAGCATTTAAAGCAATGAAGATCAGTATTCTGGCCTCCCTCACACTCATAATGACAAACTACCTATGCATATTACAAGATGCTGTCACATTTGAGGAAAAAACACAGATCTGTGGCCATGAAGATATATCATTAAATCTGGTTTAAAGAGGTAAGTAGAATGTCAGGGGAAGATAGTTCATCATTTATGATTTATCAAAATGCAGAGCATACATGTACTCACTACCCCTCTTTGGCTCTGGTCCTTTCCACTTGATAAAGCATTTTTATCCTCACCCTGCCTACTTTCATGTTTCACCTCCTGCTGTCAGATGAAAACCACAGCAGAAAAGAAGTGGGTGGACTATGTTAGACACAAAGCAGAAAAAGTCAACACACAAGAGGAAAAATCATGTCTTTAGGAGAACTGGTGATAATGACAAAGATAGATTGGACAGAAAGCTGATTCAGTTGGGCTCAAGTGCCTTGTTCACTGAGAGAAGAGCCTTTCAAGCCCCAGGATTCAGCTTTCTGCAGAACTTTTGTAGAAAAATTTTATAGAAAGATTTTATTTCTGGTTGACTAACCACACCGTACCCAGAAGCTTCATAGTCAAAAGTGTCCTCACTAACAAGGAGGGTCTGGTGCAAGGAGTAAAGGTTGAAGGCTGCCTTGGCTGCAGCGACCATGAGATGGTGGAGTTCATGATCTCGGCTGGTGGAAGCAGAATAGCAAGCAGAATTGCAACCCTGGACTTCAGCAGGGCAAACTTTGGCCTTTTCAAACAATTACTAGGGGAAATCCCGTGGACAAAGCTGTTTGAAGGTAAAGGTGCCCAGGATAGCTGGTCAGCATTCAGGGACTGCTTCTACCAAGCTCAAGATCAGAGCATCCCGACACGTAGGAAGTCAAGGAAGGGAGCCAGGAGACCTGTGTGGCTAAACAGGGAACTGCTTGGCAAGCTCAAGTGGAAGAAGAGAGTTTATAGATCATGGAAGGAGGGGCTGACCGCTTGGGAGGAGTACAGGGCTGCTGTCAGGGGATGTAGAGAGGCAACTAGGAAAGCTAAGGCCTCCTTAGAGTTAAACCTGGCAAGAGGGGTCAAGGACAACAGGAAGAGCTTTTTCAAATACATGGCAGATAAAACTAACACCAGAGGCAATGTAGGCCCACTACTGAATGGGGTGGGTGCCCTGGTGACAGAAGATACAGAGAAGGCAGAACTATTGAATGCCTTCTTTGTCTCTGTCTACTCTGTCGGGGGCTGTCCTGAGGAGTCCTGTTCTGCTGAGACCCCAGATGAAGATGAAGTCAAGTCAATGGATGGGTTTGCCTTAGTTGATGAGGACTGGGTCAGAGACCAGTTAAGCAACCTGGACATCCATAAATCAATGGGTCCAGATGGGATGCACCCGCGGGTGCTGAAGGAGCTGTCTGAAGTCATTGCTGGACCACTCTCCACCATCTTTACCAAGTCTTGGGAAACGGGCGAGGTGCCTGAGGACTGGAGGAAAGCAAATGTCACTCCAGTCTTCAAAAAGGGCAAGAAGGAGGACCCGGGTAACTATAGACCGGTCAGCCTCACCTCCATCCCTGGGAAACTGATGGAGCAGCTTATCCTTGGTGCCCTCTCAAGGCATATCAAGGATAAGAGGGTTATTAGGGGCAGTCAGCATGGCTTTTCCAAGGGGAAGTCATGCTTGACCAACCTCATAGCCTTTTATGAGGAAATAACGAGGTGGATGGATGATGGCAGAGCGGTGGATGTGGTCTACCTTGACTTCAGTAAAGCATTTGACACGGTCTCCCACAGCATCCTCATGGCTAAACTGAGGAAGTGTGGACTGGATGACCGGATAATTAGGTGGACTGCGAACTGGCTGAAGGAGAGAAGCCAGAGAGTCGTAGTCAATGGGGCAGAGTCCAGTTGGAGGCCGGTAACCAGCGGAGTGCCTCAAGGGTCGGTACTGGGGCCCATATTATTCAATATATTCATTAATGATTTAGATGAGGGAATTGAGTGTACTATCAGCAAGTTTGCTGATGACACTAAGCTAGGAGGAGTGGCTGACACGCCAGAGGGCTGTGCTGCCATCCAGAGAGACTTGGACAGGCTGGAGATTTGGGCAGGGAATAACTTCATGAAATACAACAAGGGAAAGTGTAGGGTCCTACATCTGGGCAGAAACAACCCCAGGTTCCAGTATAGGATGGGGAGCTACCTGTTAGAGAGCAGTGTAGAGGAAAGGGACCTGGGGGTCCTGGTGGACAGCAGGATGACCATGAGCCAGCACTGTGCCCTTGTGGCCAAGAAGGCCAATGGCATCCTGGGCTGTATTAGAAGGGGGGTGGTTAGCAGATCGAGAGAGGTCCTCCTTCCCCTCTACTCTGCCCTGGTGAGACCGCATCTGGAATATTGTGTCCAGTTCTGGGCCCCTCAGTTCAAGAAGGACAGAGAGCTGCTGGAGAGAGTCCAGCGTAGGGCAACTAAGATGATTAAGGGAGTGGAGCATCTCCCTTATGAGGAAAGACTGAGGGAGCTGGGTCTCTTTAGTTTGGAGAAGAGGAGACTGAGGGGTGATCTTATTAGCGTTTATAAATATATAAAGGGGGAATGTCATGAGGATGGAGCCAGACTCTTCTCAGTAGCGACCAGTGATAGGACAAGGGGTAATGGATTCAAGCTGGAACACAAGAGGTTCCACTTAAATTTGAGAAGAAACTTCTTCTCAGTGAGGGTGACAGAGCACTGGAACAGGCTGCCCAGGGAGGTTGTGGAGTCTCCTTCTCTGGAGACATTCAAAACTCGCCTGGACGCCTTCCTGTGCAACCTCATCTAGGTGTTCCTGCTCCAACAGGGGGATTGGACTAGATGATCTTTTGAGGTCCCTTCCAATCCCTAGCATACTGTGATACTGTGATACTGTGAAAAGTGCTGATCTGCAGCCAGGGTGTAGGGTAAGCATCCCACCCTTGCTCTATTTAAGCCTGTTAGGGGTTGGGAGGAAACAGCCAGTTATAAAGTCATTGCATGTTGGTTTAGAGGCCAGAGTGGTCATCCTTAGAAAAAAACATCCAAGCTAGATAATCCATGTTGCAGAAAGATACTAGCAACTTAACATTTTGTATTGGGTGTGTGTGTCAAGGTGTTAGCGGGGATGTGGGGGTGCTGCAGGGGTGGCCTCCATTACAAGACATCAGGAGCTGCCCCTGCATTGGATGGAGCCAGTTCCAGCTGGCTCCAAAATGAACCCACCTGTGGTCAAAGATGAGGCCATCAGGGATGTTGGTGGCACATCTGTGATTACATATTTAAGAAAGGGTAAAAATCACTGCGCAACAGCTGTGAGTGAGGAGTGACAAAACGTGAGAGAAACAGCTCTGCAGACCCCCAGGTCAGTGAAGAAGGAGGGGGAGGTGGTGCTTCATGTCCTGGAGCAGAGATTCCACTGCAGCCCTTGGAGAAGACCATGATGACACATGTTGTCCTCCTATAGCCCATGGAGAACCATGCCGCAGCAGATAACCACACTGCAGTCCATGGAGGACTCCGCACCAGAGCAGGTGGATGTGCCCTGAAAGAAGCTGCAGCCTGTGGAGAGCCCATGCTGGAGCAGGCTTCTGGTAGGAGCTGTAGCCCATGGAGAGGAACCCATGAAGGAGCACGTTTTCTACAGGGACCCGTGCTGGAGCAGGTTGTTCCTAAAGGACTGTACCCTGTGAGAAGGACCCATGTTGGAGCAGTTTGTGAAGGAATATATCCCATAGGAGGGACCCTACACTGGAATAGGGGAAGAGTGTGATAAGGAAGGAGCAGCAGAGAAGACATGTTATGGACTGGCTACAACCCACATTCCTCATCCCCCTGTGCTGCTCAAGGGGGAGGAGGAAGAAGAGTCAGGAGTGAAGTTGAACCTGGGAAGAAAGGGGGACAGAGGGAATGTGGTTTCAGTATTGGGTTGTTTTTTGTTTTGTTTTGTTTTGTTTTTCTCACTGTCTTACTCTATTTTTAACTGGCAAAAAATTAAATTGATCTTCCCCAAGTCAAATCTCTTTTGCCTGTGACAGTACTTGCTGAGCAATCTCCCTGCCCTTGTTTCAACCCATGAGCTTTTAATGTTATTTTCTCTCCCTGTTCTACTGAGGAGAGGGAGTGAGAGAGCGGCTGGGTGGGCACCTGGCAGCCAGCCAAGGTTAAACCACTACATATTTTTATGCACCTTCTGAAGGGTCACAATAGTAACATCCATATTGAGAGTGACTACACTGTGTTATGTCTGTTGCAGATGGGGCTCAGTACAATAAATATCCTTCTTGCATTAGCCAAGCTAATATGACTAATGGACCATAACTGCAAAGTAGTAATTGTGTATGTTTGTTGTTTTTTTTTTTTTTTTTCCAGGGGGCAAATTAAGAGATATCTCCTTTCAACCATTTTGCTAATAAATAAACCAGGGAGATGGTATGAATTGCCACAGATCAAGGATACTTAATATTCTTACTTCTATAAATTAGCACTCATCAATGTTCCCTCCCCTTGCTTTTCATTTTATTCCAGAGAGGTTTCCATAGCAACTAGGTCATGTGCCCAGTTTAATCTTCAAAGCTGTAACACTACAGTGGATTCTTGCTGAAAGCAAAACAAACAAAAAAGGGCACTTTTTATTTGTAGCCTCTTAGATACAATGATAAAGGAGCTCTACAAAAGGAGCTCTGGCAGTGAGGTATGTGAAATTGCACCATTTTTCTCAGGTGGTAAACAACTGATTATGGACACCAACATGAAGGCCTGGAACCAACTCTCTTCTAGAATTTTTCCAACATAAAAAGCAGGACCACCCCAGACACCAGCAACGTCTCTGGAGGTGAACAAGTGACCTGTCACTAGTCATCCATAACCCCTTTCAAATGGGCAGTGCTCCCTTGTCACTGCTTCTCAATTTTTGAGAATTGGGTTGATACGACTGGAGAGAGAACCTTAACAGCTTGAGCAAAGCAGGTATTATTTATATTTCAGCAGTGCGTTCCCACCCAAAACATTTACAGATGTAGAGAATAAATAAGGTGAAAGGAGCCAAGCACTTCTCACTTTTAAACACAAGCTTAGACTACAAGAGACAGATGGTTTTATGGGATTTCTGGTCATAAAAGTTAATGTCTGAAGACAAACCAAATAGTTCCTAACATGAGTTTTATATGGGAATGGAAACAATGAGCAACTTGATTCAAACAAGTACACGTTCTCCTATGCTACCCCAAAGTAATAACCTGCCAAAATTCAGAAAATTGCCACCTTCTTTTTTTAAGCAGCCCTGTGTACGCCATATGAGTGCCCTGATCTCCCAGAGCGCTGCCTTCCAGCAGTAGCTAGGCAAGAGACAAAGCAAGAGCTCCTTTTTTTTTTGTGCAGAATCCCCTCTCATTGAATTCCTTATCCTATGAAGAACCTCAGGTTCTGTTTGCCTGCTTTTTCACCAGTTACCACCCACCTGAAAATAGCATTTTCTATTCTTTACGTAAAGTACAGAGCTTAACAATAAGGACAAGGTCCTTGAGTTGGTTCCAAGGAACAGATGTCATGAAAGTAATAAAACAGTCTAACATATTCGTAGGTGAATGCATAATTGGACTGGATCGAGTTTTTGCCTTGTTTTACAGAGAACTTTTATGCTTCTTAGTGGGACAAAGGCCAGTAACAAAAGCTCCCAGTTAAATCTCCCATTTCCAAAAATATTCCAATAAAATGTGAGTTCTTGTGCCAGGACTTCCCCCCAAAAATCTGCAGGACTAAATGTAACATAGAATATTAGCAACAGTCTAAAAAACTGTGTGTGCAATCATGACTCTATGGGAGCAAGAACTAATTAAATATGACATCATTCCAGTGCCTAATTAAAATGAAATATTAAGCTCATCTTTCACATAAGAGAATAAGAAAGTAAATTGAGTTTAATGAAGAGGAAAAATTCTAAGAAATGAAAACATCTACAGAATTGATATATCCTCTGTTAAGAACATTTAGTGAAACAGCCCACTTCTAGTTTAAGCTCTCATTTTAATGTTTGATACCTAATACTGCACTGCATGTCGGCCTTTGGGAAATCCAGGTTCCAATTTTCTGTACATCATATCCAGCATCAAGTAGGAAAATCCTGTAAAAGCAGAAAATGTTATTTAACCCACTAAACACTAACCAGGTACCCTTCACAATCTCTTTCAGCTACCTAAATCACATCCTGGCCTAGATCATGGGCCTCACTGGTTTTAAGAAATACTTTTTATTTTAAATTAATTCTTACATGACTGGCAAACTAAATGCCAGCTTTGACCTCCTTCTCAAGCTTCTCCCACCTTTTCTCTGTTATCACAGTATCTCACTGTCTTTTTAATGAAGGGTAGCAACAAAACCAAACAAAACACTGATATCTCACTCCACTCCTTCCTTCTTTCCTTTGCCTTCCTTCTGCCTCCGTTTTGTTCCTTATCCTGTGCCACCCATGAAGACCTGAACATCTCTTGTCTTTCAACTCTTCTCACCTGCTGAATTTTCCCCTCATATTGTACCCCTTATACTGTATCCCTCACATTCCCTTTCTTTTCCATCTCCTGTTACCCTTTCTTGTCCAGCATAAACATAAGCATACGCCATCCATCAATAAATAATTGATTGCTGGTACCGCTTACTAGACTTCAGTCATCATTGCAATGAATGTGCCACTGTCAGTAGATGCCCTCAGTTCCTCCACACTCTTTCACCGATTACATGTGTTCCCCCACTGCCCCTGTGTTAAAATTGGTTCCTCTTGAACAGTGCCACAGAGGAAGGACTTGGACTGCTAAAACAACCTATTCAGCCCACAGCCTCATTCCTTGACATTCCCACCCTGTGACATCTGCCTATCCGGTACTCCCTGGCTGGAGTGCAGCTAATTGCATCAGTCAGATGAGAGGACACACATAGTCAAGCCACTTCTTCCCAACTGTATTCCAAGGATAAACTTTACTTGGGACATATGAGAGGGGCATATCTAGACTGAATGCAGGACATAAATGTGCATATATATATATATATATATATATATATGATTTCTCATGAAGAGACCAGTAAAGTACATCATGAATTAAAGCACTGGCACTGGGAGAAGTGGATGGAAACTAGAAGAAATGGCAAATTGAGTAAAAGAAGTGAGACAGATTGTACAATTCCCTTAAAACTGGATGGAGACTTCATGTGAACATTTTGACAGCATAAAGCAAGGAAGATGCCAGAGATGTTGTCTTCCTCACACTACTAAAGTTCCTTGATTGATTTTATAGATAGCAGTAGCTCTTTGTGCAGTTATTTAGCATTGCCACTGAAAAGGAAATGGAGGTGGCTAAAGAACGTGAAAGAGGGTTGAGAGAGAGAAGTGGAAACGTAAAAAATAATTGACATGATGAAGAAGCAGCATGATAAGATGAGAACAAAGTATAGCTTAATTTTGAAAAGGTTAAAAGTTCTATTAAAAGTTCATTTTAAAATGTTTCATCTTGTTCCTCCTGTTATCATAAGCAGATGGTAATGAACAACCATCAGCGATTTCAGTTCATTTGTCCATTCCTACCTTCTCTTGATGAAGAGGTATTGTTGCCGTGAGAGGCAGAAACTCAAGAGTAAAGCAACAAATACAAAAGCATCACTGCTTAAGGCCATATCTTTTTAGTGCAGTACTTCTGTATTTATTGACTTTCCTCAGTAAATCATTGTCAATGTAAAGCAAAAACTTATTAGACCATGCCATAAAAATGTCTATGCAAGCTATAAAGTTGGAAACAGAGGGCAACCCTGAATTTGACTATTTTTCCTGAGAAAATACAGAAACATTCAAGGAGTTATTAAAGGCAAGACTTAGTTGGCATGCACAACAGACTGGCATCTGTGAAAGACCCAGATGTACACATCTTTTGAACCTAAAAGCAAGCATCCCATATTTAGCTAGGAATTTGAGAGCATGTGTCTGTCCGCACTGTAAAAATTCCTGCTCTACCTTTCAAAAGTAGCATTGTTTGACTATTCCTCAACCAACAAATTTCACAAACTTTATGTTCCCTTTTTGGAAACAAGACTGATAAATTGTGTTCCGGCATGCTCTTATATGTTTATCAGGGTATACACAAATACTTTTCTTTAAAGGTGTGATAAATGGATTTCTCCTTTCTCCAAACTTCCAGTAAAAATTTAACATATTTTTAAAAGATATGTTAAAGATATATTCTTCGAACATCTTCAGTTTTCAACTGGAAACAACAAAATATTGAGCTTGTAGGTTAAACTGTTGAAAATGCTTGGGGAGGCAGTTGATTAACAAAACGTTTAGTATTTAAAAGAATGTGTCAAACAACATTTTTTACCCTCTCTCATTAAGAAATGGTGAGCAATATAACAGCTCAGCTGTGCGATTATATGCTCAGGTGACTCCATGTCCATTTTTCCTTCTGTGCCGCCTAGCAGTTAATACATTTTGCTTACTCTTATTAGAGTATTCCAAACAATTTTAAAACAATATGGGGAGATTTGTACTTCATCTGCCACTTAAGAAACAAACAATTGCTAGCAGTTTTTCTTCACGTGGTGTACTGTATTTGTTAATGTGGAAAACAATGTAATGTTTAGGTTTGGTAACCTAGCAATGAACAGCAAGATGATTTCAACACTCGAGTCTGTTTCCTGTATGTGGGTATTAAAGATTGATAGCAGTGAAACAGGAATGAATTGTGGGAAACAAAGGAATGTAAAGTACCATGAAGGCCGTCCTTGCTCACACCCAAGCTGGACTGGATACTGGAAACATTGCATTAAATGGAAGCAGCAGCCCTGGAGGCAGTTAGAAGTTGCTATTGTGGCTAAGAAGCTAGGGCACACGTCCTGCTTCCTTTGCACGCGTTAAGCACAGGTTTATTCCAGTAGCTGTTGAACTTCAACAGGTCTGATCTGCTTTCCAGACTTTCAAAAACTTTGGTCTGGGTAACAAAACAAACATGATTCCTACTTTGGTCAGTAAAAACACGTCAGTTCTGCCACACAACAATCCTTCTGTACTCATGGCAAAAAAAGGCAGGTTTTATCCCTTAAAAATCATTCAGTTCTGTACCAGATGAACTTTGTGATTGCCCTCCTCATTTCCTTCAGGAATGAAAATGATTACTGATTTGTTTTCTAGCAGGGATCTGTTTACATTTTACCCCCTGAGGTATCAACCAGTAATGGGTCCTTTTTCCTACCATTTGCCATTTCAGTGGATCTGTGAGCACAGCAAGCTTTTGACAGGGGACCGTGCTTACAGGCTACAGAACATAAGCTTCCCCATGAATTTGTTTATTTTTTTTCTGACATTTGCATATGAAATTCACTCCTGTCAGAGTGTCCAAAGAAATCATGTGGCTGTTCTAGGGCTGTGTTCAGATCACCACCAAAGCACTAATGACATTAGAAATGCATGGCACTAGGTAGGAATAAGATACAAGAAAACTGATCTGCACTATGAACTTGACCATTTCTAGATATGATTTGCTGTGTTGGCACACCAGATTGAGAGCACTTCATTTAATCAACGACCAAAATAACTTGTATTGGTTACCAGTCAACTAAGTTGGTCCTTCAGTCCAAATAAGTGTCTGCTGATACACATAAGAATTCAAATTCTTCTTGCTGAACATGGGGCACTGTATGAGTTTGTTGCACTTTGTGAAAAGCATTTTGGAAATGACATACAACAATTTAAAAGTAATATTATTTAAGATGAAAAGAGAACTCAGTTCAAGAAATTATTGTGATCCCTTGTGCATCTGCATTAAGCCATAGTCTTTGATTATGTAATTATGTTCTGGTTTTTCTTTTTGTTTTTGTTTTTTTTTTTCCACAGAATCACTACCTAATTCTGTACAGACAATTAAATGCACGGGGAACAGAATTAAGGTCCAGATGGATAACTATTGAACAAGGTACTTTTGCGACTTCAGAATGTCTTAATTTGACACCTACATAAAATTCTTCTAAACCTTTTCAAAATTAGATAAACAACAATATTCTTTATTTTGACTGAAAGACTTGCAGTGATGCTACAGCTGTATGACAGAAGTCTGGCAACGAAGTGTGGGGGAGGACCTTTGTGGTTCCACAGGTTTTGCGCAGTGTTGTGAACAGTCATTGCTGAACAAATGAATGTGGGCACAAAGTTCTGATAAAAATAAGGGGGAGAATCCCAGCCAGTGTCTAAAAGAACAGAATTCCCTTTCTCCTAATGAATATAAGCATCACATTACTATGAAACTAGTTGCAATAAAAGGGAGAGTTGCTTAACTCCACTCAAGCATGTTGAAGAAGCTTTAATTATAATAGAAAATTTTTCAGGAGTCTTCCCTTTTGTTGGTCTACACAGTGTTGATCTTTCTCCTCAATCTCTGATTTAAACATGATGTTTAAAAAGTTCCGGTCTTCTTTTGAATGAGATTTCAGTGTAAACAGGTTGCCCTATTTAAGACAACATACCAGTATGGTGCACATAGCTATCAACACTGGGAGTCGTGGAAAAAGCAGTTCTTATGAAGGGCACCGGAGCTCAGTACACAAGCAAAAATTTCTCAAATCCTGAGATCTGGAATGTAACATAATTATAATAGAAGAAAAATACTTTTGGGGGGGGCGGGGTGTTTTTTTGGTGTTAGGTTTGGTTTTCTCTAGAGTAAAGGTTAATTTTTGCATAATTACTCCATTTTACATATTTTTTCTCATTGGAGATCCTACTTACCATCTTTTCCACTTCCATATGTAGTTTGACAAAAAAAAGTCCTTCCAGCACGTCTGAACATATTTTGATGACTCCGCTACAGAAACCCATCCAGCCTCTATTCACAACATTTACTCTGAACATCTGAGAACTACATTGCTCTCAAGTTATTCTAAAACAAGTGAAAAATAACACTTTGTTAAAACTGAAGCAATCCCAAAAGAGCCAGAGTTAGGGCATTACTTTGGACACTATGGTTTACAGGAGAAAGGCTTTCTCCAGCACCTCATTCTCTAGGTTTTTTTGGCAGCTGGTCCTTCTTATGTGTTTTCCACATTTCTTTACACAGACTTCCTTTCACAGAAGGTTTACTTTCATTTCCTATCAATTAAATTAGATAACCTCCATCCCAAATTCTAAGTGAGCTGACACATAAAACTAGACCTGAACTTGTGTTGCATGATTGGAAAATACAAAACCTACTAATACAAGAAGGGAAGGACATGGGAAGTGCTCATTACTGTAACCTCATTAGGGGCATAACTGATTTAGAAATCAAAAAGTAAACACAAAGAACAAGCAAAAAGCAAGATATAATGCATTATATGCTCACTTAAGTTAAAGCGCACCAGATCAGCCTAATATCTTTAATAACAATTTTTTCTCTTTTTTTTTAGTAGGTGAAGTTCAGAAAGCATGCATAAACAGGATTTTATTAAGCTATTTAGCTCTGGGCTTATTTGAGAAATTATTTGATTGAAGAGCAGTGGAATTTGCAAAAGGGTTGTAAAGTAATAAACTGATGGATGGGAAAATAGCTCTTAGAAGTTAAGGCCTTAGAAATGAAGGAGAAAGGTAACTCATGGAGTTCCTTGGGTGTCTATTTTCATGGGTTGAGACAAAAAGTAGGAAGGTGTTGCTGGTGGTGGAAAGCTAACAGATCCAATCAATGGAAAGGATTGGCTTGTTGGACAGGAAGAAATGAGTTACATTTGGGTCCAGGCTGAAGCATTGCAAATACCAAAATACAATAGCACAAAATGCAAGTCATGTACTTCAGGATTTAAGACAAGAACTTCTGCTGGAAGGTATGAGTTTATCAGCTGGAAATGACTAAGAAAAAGACTGCTGCACTGGTTAATTGGAGGATAAATATCAGTAAAACTATAAGGCACTTTTGATAAGGTAATATTTTTCATGGAACAGAATTTCTGTTTCCTGTAAATTTTAATAAAAGTGTGAAATTTGCCTGAAGAGCCAGAACTTTGGATGAAATATGCTCTCAACAGAAATATTGGTTTGATGCACCCCGTTATGACAAGGTTCCAGCATGATCCTTGATGGGATTTGGGTTTTTTTGCTTTTGCAAAGCTTCGTGACTTACAATTTCACAGTCAGGCAATCATTTCAGCAGAAGAAACCATGAGGTACAAGACAGTTCTGAAAAACATCTTTAGGGCTAGACGCAAAGTCCTCTGAAGTAAATGGAAAGATTCACATTAAATTCAGTGTGCTTTAGTTACAAAATATAAAATGTAAAGGTCATTTTAATACATATTTCCTGCCTATAATTAGGTGGGTTTGATGGAAATTTAAGAGAAAAAGCAGGGAGGGATAAAGATAGTATTTAGGTAGCCGTAACGTAGGCATCCCAATAATCTAACCATGCAAGTTACTGAGCCAGATACACCGTTCAGCGCTAGTCCAAAAGATTACTCAGTCTCTGGGTAAAATTCATTAACCTTTAAGTACCACTTAACTAAATCCTTCTTTACAAGTGTCTGCCTCACTGTGACAGCTTTAAGCTGTTTACAGCCCTAAGAGGTAGAGAGAGAGAGAGCTGAGAACCTAGTATGCCTCTCTCCGCTGATAAAACGCATGCTGTATATTTATTGACTTGCAAATTTTGACAATAAAATAAAAACAAAAGTGGAGGTCGTCACAAGGTTTTGTTATGTTTTTGTTATAGTTTACTACTCTGCTACAGTGTTTTTGCAAACAAAACACTGGTTGCCGTAGCTATCAATTAATATACCTCAGTTTTATAGAGAAAATGCTCGTTTATTCTTACAGTTAATTTTTATAAGAATATGGATAACCCAAGAAAACAAGTTTGGAAAAATTATATTTGAGAATTATGAAAATCACGCTTAAAAAAAAAAAAAAAAGATTATGTTGGAGGTAGGAAGTGTGATTTGGCTTTCAGAGAGGAAAACCTGGCTTGGAGCAAATGTTCCTTTGACCCTGAATGGAGGAAATAATGAAGATTCAGAAAGAAGAGTGGCCAAAGATGAAAAGCCGAAGACAAAAGGAGGCCAGTCAAAACAAACGGCAAAACAGAGCAGACACAATGATTAAGGCCATATTCCTAGGATCTCCTCTGGAAAGGACTGCGGTAGCCCCAGTCTGGAATAGCAAAATATACTGAAGAATTGGAGCCCTAAATCATTTCCAGAAGATTTCCCAGGAAACAAAGGAAATCAGGAAAGTCATGTTTCCTTATAATTTGATAAAGGATAGCTACAGCATTGAACACTGCACTAGAAGGACACTTCTGTGTCATTGAAAAAACCTGAGGAAAGTATGGTACTATTTTAGGAAGCGGAGACAAGCAACATGCAAATTGTTTGTAGGAGATTACCTGTACCTTTGCAGTTTGCCAAGTAAATCTCAAACAGATTAGAATAAATAAGGATTTTATTAAAAGATTAACAAATACACAAATTAACATAAGCTACATAAGTTCTGGTAGTTAATTAAAGAAAGGACTTTTTTTTTTTTCCATAGCAGAAAGCAAGGTCATAAGTAGAGAAGTGATGAACATGTTCAAATCATCAAAGCACTGGATATTCAAAGCAGGTAATCAAACTAATCAAATTGAACTATGAATAAGAAAAGTGCTGTGTCAACTTAAATCATGAAAATTTACAGAGGAGTCAGATTTTTCCTGTTTGAGATACTTGGCCAATGTTTAAAAAATATCGTGTTTTTTCTTTCTACTGAAGGACAAAAAGATCTGTAGGATGTGAGTGTCTTTGGTGCACTCTACTTTGATCTCAGATTTTTGCAAGAATAAATTGTCCAAACATACAGTCATTATATCTTGGCTCTCCTTCAGAAAGTCTGGTAATACTTATAAAAAACCCGATTTATCATGTCGTCCTCCAGTTTCCTATTACTACAATTTATTTTGTTTCATCCCTTCTGATAATAATACATGATCTTTCCTAAGACTTTGTGCAAAGGTGGAACAGTTAAAACTTACACACCGGCAGCTTCTGAACAACACCACTTTTAACTCCGAAGAATCTACAGACTAACTGTAGGGTAACTGGGACTTACTTTTAGCAAACTAATAAATAAGTAGTTCCCATACCAACAGCCACAACTTATGCACATAAGCAAAATCAGAATTGAAGGAGACCTTCATTAAAACCAATATTGCTTCACCTTTGTGGGAAATGCTAACAGTTCAGACATTCTGAGAACGAGTAGTGTGGAAAAAGCATTATCTATCAAAGCTCATAGAGGTCTGGTGTAAGACCAAATTCTTGCTTACTTATTGTATGGCAGATGGCAACTGACACAGTAAAAACAAGCAAATTGTATACGGCCGCTTGTTGCCCTGGCCATTACTGACTCCTCCAGGGTAAACACATTGCAGCTGGAAAACATGACAGAAGATCTTGATAACACTGGGACAGAGAAAATGGGGGAGGAAGCATGGGTGAGTTCCACAGGCCCTGCTGATCTCCTCCCACATACTATGGCAATTTAAAAAACAGGGGTAAACAGACCTGACTCAGATTTTCCTAATAGCTATGAGGAATTGGTCGCCTCATCCCAGAAAGATGCAGGTCCGTTAGGGAAAAGCAGACCTACTGAGCAGACATCTTTATGCTTTACCAGCAAGAAAGGGAGCAGTGTGGAACAGTCACGTCAGGGAAGCACAATTAACTGTTCAACCAGTTCTTGGACCTTGCCCCTGATTCTGGTAGGAAAAGTTTTAAGAAGGCCATTTGTTAGCAGCTCTGCATTTTGTGTGGATCACAGAAACTGAACACTCTGAAGGATTTTTACACATTACTTCAAATATATTATACCTTAGGTGCTGTGGCAATTGCTGTCTGATTTGCCGTGCTGGATCTTAAATTGTGTTTTGGCAGGACGTAGCAAGACAAAATTTGTGACAATTTAATGAAATGGCTTTTGGCTTCTGCACAAAGGCAGAAAAGAAGTAAAGGCACACCAGTTCCAGCTTGTGAGCTCTTGCCTAAGCTGGTGTCTCAAGGACATTACGTACACAAAGTATGCCGGGTGTCCAATTTTAAAGAAACCCTTCCTCACAAAACAAGAATCCTCTATCATCATTGGGAGTTCAAGAAAACCTCCCAGGCTATGCAACACTGGGTTCCCAGCCTTGTGTACAGCCCAGCTTTGCATTAGAGACCACTTACTGGCACCTATCTATGCCTAGATTTTCCACAGACCCTAAAAATTCTGAGATTTAAGCACAACATCAGCTCTTCAACAGACTGCCTTTGCACGTACACCATTTGCCACGCAACAGAGTGATTACTCATGCACACGCAGAGCACACACCTGCTCTATGTCCTTTACAGGAGTAAACCTTCCATGCACAAATGCCCCCTGAGCTGTCCCATTGCAAGTGTGCCAGTTTGCCCCAGGCCATCACTGAGAGCAGTTCTGCTGGGAAAGGGAGAAGAAACAACAGATATTTGGGCACATTCCCCTCCGACAGTGGCTGCTGAAAGCAGGTGGCATGTCAACAAAACCCAAGCTCAGTTTTAGCGGGAAGGAGGAAAGGAATAAGAAAGGAATAAGTTAGCCTAGTTACAGAAACTCTATGACTACCCTCATCTATAGAGGAGATGGTGATCATTTGGTAAAGTTGGAAAGAAATTATGCCAGGGGAACACTGTCAGAGAGGGAAAAATCATCCACAAAGTAGATTTTTCACTATAGCACAGCAATAGGGTGGAAAATGTCGACAGTTAGTTTGCAGTTACCTACGCCTGATCCACAAAAAAAAAAAAAAAAGCGAGTTTTGATGCAACCACTTTACAATACAACAAGGTTGTAAAGGTAAGTCTGAGAGCCCTGCTTTTCAGTGACTAGGGAAAGCGTGTCACCCAGAACCATGATCCACAGTAGGAAGTACACTGTAAAGGTGGTACTCTCTTTTCGTATGAGTCAGAATTTGCTTTACCTAAATTACTGTGGCTCTTAGAGAGCCAAAGCTCAGCCAGGTGAAAGGAACTGATAGATGCATATGCTTTACCTAGATTACTATAGCTCATAGCAAGCAAAGACCCTGCCAGGTGAAAGGAACAGATAGAGGCAATACCAATAAAACTTTCCTAAAAGTCTTCTATTTTTATTCTATAAAATAGCTTTCCTAAAATGTGCAAGACAAACAAAAATCCTGGGTTGTTTGCTGTAGCAGATGGGTTTATTTCATATGTTTAGGACAAGCAGAATAATTCATTCATGGCTTTGCTTTTTGTGGATCAGCCAGCTGTTCTGTGCTTGAGCCAATAAAAATGTTGCTCATGTGTCCAAGGAAAGCAGCAAATGGAATATGAAGAACTATCCAAAACAAGTACCTGCTAAAAGTAGGTTGCTTAGTCTCTTGGAAATTGTATTCAACAGTGATTTAAATGTCGAGTTAATAAAGATATACAAATTCATATCTGCATTTTAACTGACAACCTCAGCATTTTTCCACATTTAAACCACAATGGATTATGCTTGTATGTTTTCTGGTAGATGTAGATGTAGCCCTGAGGAAAATTTCTGGGACAAAGATTACAAAAAAGGCCTTACAGATGCGTTTATGAATCAAAGATACATATTTCACATTTTAGAATCACAAAGTATACCACAGGTTTCGAAATCATCCGCGAACACAAAACTTAATGACAAAATAAACTGAATTCCTTTTACTGTTAATTTTTCTTCCAGCTGCACCAACTCCAAATAGCCATCAAAGATCCCCATTAGCTACTCAATGTGGCTTTAGAAAGCAATTCCCTAAACCTTCTGTGGTTGTTTTCCAGCCACGTCACTTTTCAAAAGGTTGATGAAAGATGTATTACACTATCTCATCACTAACCCTGGTTCCAACTCTTGCCTTTACAGAATTAATACACAGAAAAGCTTCTGGAGGGGAGATCAGCATCCTGAGAAGCCCTAGAACAATTACTTGTTAAAGGAACCTACTGGCACCTTAAGGGTATGTTCAAGGTCTCCCACTCCTTTTTACTAATATTAATGGCAATCTAGGTTTTCCTACTGACATTTCCTATTGTTTCTTTAAGATATTGCATATGACTGCTTCAGCTACCATTTTGAAGGTCACCTCTTTCCCCTCTGCCAATTGGTCTGTTTGTACTCGGCCATTTGCGTTTCTAGTCTCAGGGAGCATCTCAGTGATGTCCTTCAATTTCCTGTTTGTATTTTTTGTTGTTTATTTATCCCCTTGCTCCCCTTCATCAAAGATGGTTACAGATAGTAAATGCTAGACTGTTGGGAGCCAGCCTTGGATTTTGCTTCTTCTCATAGGCTCTCTCACTGAAAAGCATCTTCTTTCCTTCACATGCTCACCATGAACTATGTCGACTGTCATCACTTACAGTCCCTTCAGAGGTTCATCTGCATCTCCAAGTCCCTTCTGCAATTCTCCAGACCATGAGGCATGTAGTTACTACCTCCATTTCTTACAGTGAAAGTGACTGTGCTCATTTCAGAATTAAATTGGAGATTTTTGTGGGTGGAAATCATGAGCTATGTACCTCTTCAAAACAATAACGCAGAAATCCGCTCTCAAAGTAACAGTTTAACACTTGTACATTATATCAGTGTAGTGAAAGGTATCAGCAACCCAAAAAAAGATCCAAAGTACATCCAAAAGCTGTTAGAAGCAGATACAGTCAGATTCAAACATCAAAAATTCCACTTGGTATCTTCCAAAGTCCCTTAAAATATGAAATACCATTTCATTCTCTTTTATAAGGCTGTATTTTTGCAACTAATGGTTTCAGAAGTTTTGAAATATTGCTTCAGCTGTTGGCTAGAGCATTACCTCACTCCCTGTTTCCTCGATTAAAATATTTGAAATACATGAACACTGAGGAATACAGGAACACTGAGCATCTTAGCTTTCTGTTGTGAGAAACTGCACTATTCTGCTGAGTAAGCACACAACCTAGATTATATATCCATTGTACAACTGTTTGAAAAATTGAATTCCTCTATTGTGGATTTGAAATGCGTGTTTTGTTCCATCAGAATGGGGAGTCAAGTTCTTTCCCTCTCCTGTTTTCAAAATGTATCTAATATAATGTATCAAATCTGAAATAAAATATTTCAGTGAGGTAAAAATGAAATGTCTTGGTGATAGCTTGTAGAAAATGTTGACAAAATTGGTATTTTCCTGAGAAACGTTTATATTTTATCACATCAGTATTTTGTATGGAAGAATTGTTCGCTTGAACCATGTCAGTCCATTCATCAAATTTGGATAACTATTTAGTTTATTGAAACATCCATAAAGCAAGTTTGTGATACAAAGTGTGTTATATTGTGATTCAGGGTACCTAATTTTATCTCCTGTCAGCAGTGTATGTCATTGAAGTTTCTACATGGGTGTGCTCTTTACCGGCACATCTTTCATTTCTGCCTTTGTATCCATAAGTACAAAATAAGTAAAGAGACACTATGAGCATTGTTCTACTTGTAGTTATTAATTAGTGAAAAACCTTTCCAGAAACATAGAACACGTAAAGTATGCATGCCTGTGAATCCTACAAGAAAATGTAAAGTTTTCTGTCACATCTAGATTATGCTCATCCTGAATTTTCAGAGTGAACTCCCCCTGTTTAAAGTAGTGACAAGGAGTAAATTAATTCATTGTGCTTTGTAACTGGGGACAGCTTTTTACTGCCTGTAACTTCACATAAGGATAACTCAGTGAACTGCCTTAGAGTTAATCCTGGCACACACTTCTGCAAAGAAGAAAAAAATCAAGTAGAATATGGAGTGACCGCATCAAGGGAAGAGTTACGGATGCCATCTACATGGACTTCTGTAAGGATTTTGACACGGTCCCCCACAACATTCTTGTGGTTAAATTGGAGAGTGGTTAAATTGGAGAGAGATGGATAAAGAATTAGCTGGATGACCACATCTGAAGAGTTATAGTCAATGGCTCAACGTCCAAGTGATAACCAGTAATGAGTGGTATCCCTCAAGGGTCCCTACTGGGAAGAGTACTATTTAACATCTTCATTAATTAGACAGACAGTGGGATTGAGTGCACCCTCAGCAAGTTTGCAGACAATACCAATCTGACTGATTTGCTTGAGAGAAGGGACCTGGACAAGCTTGAGGATTGAGTCTATGTGAACCTCATGAAGTTCAACAGAGCCAAGTGCAAGGTCCTGCACCTGGGTCCGGGCAATCCTCAATATCAATGCACACTGGGGGATGAGTGGTTTGAGAGCAGTCCTGCAGAGAAGGACTTGGGGATACTGGTGGATGAAAATTTGAATATGAGCAATAGGCGCTTGCAGCCCAGAAAGCCAATCACATCCTGGGCTGCATAGAAAGAAGCATGGCCAGCAGGTTGATGGAAGTTATTCTCTCTCTACTCCACTCTGGTAAGGCCCCAACTGGAGTAGTGTGTCCAACTCTGCGGCTTACAGTACAAGAGAGACGTAGACCTGTTAGACTAAGTCCAGAGGAGGGCCACAAAATGGTGAAAGAACTGGAACACCTCACCTATGAAGAAAGGCTGAGGGAGTTGGGGTTGTTCAGGCCTGAGAAAGAGAAGGCTTCGGGGAGACCTTATTTCAGCCTTTCAAAATATAAAGGGGGCTTATAAGACAGACAGATAGAGACTTTTAATCAAAGTCTGTAGTGACAGGACAAGAGGCAGTGGTTTTAAAATGAAAGAGGGTAGATTTAGATTGGACATAGGAAGAAATTTTTTATGATGCAGGTGGTGAGACACTGGAACAGGTTGCCCAGAGAAGTTGTGGATTTCCCATCATTAGAAATGTTCAAGGTCAGATTGGATAATGTTTGCACAACCTGATTTGGTGAAAGATGTCCTTGCCTGTGGACTGTATGATCTTAAAGATCCCTTTCAACCCAAACCATTCTATGATTATATGACTTTATGTATATGTTAATTGATCATTATTTTTTAACATTAAAAATTAAGTAGCACTTGAACATCTCCAATGGTGGTTCAGTTCAGGAAGGACAAGGACACCCTATGCAAAGTGTTCACTTGAGCTTTCCCGGTTTTATCTGTGTTACCCCAACCCGCTTCTTGCCATCTTCTAGTGACGATGGCTCATGAAGCCTTGTACCTCCACTTGCTGTTATTTCAGAACGCACACAAACATAAAGTTAGCTTGTTTTAACTACTCCATATTACCATATTCTGTCTTCAGTCCCACCTCAAGACTATTATCCATGTTTCTTGTTAAAAATAATAATAATTAGGAATAAATTCTGAACAGTGTTTGGAAACAAGTATTTATATTCAAAAATATAAATAAAGACTGTAAGAAAGAGTGGCAGAGGTGAAAATCTAGGTGTACCTGAATGTAAATATACCAAACTAACAGAATTTTAATGCCGGTATAGGTATACGTGGCAAGAAAGAGAATTAAATTAAAGGTGACAAGTATATATGTTTTCATGGCACCCTGAAAAAAGGGATGTTTATGCTGTGTACAATAAACACGGGCATAGCATACAGATTCTTCAACCAGAGACAGAGAAGAGCTGGAGAGAAATAATTCATCTGAAGTAAAAGAGGCAATAAGTATAACTGAATGTTGTAGATACAAGATCCTTCTAGCACCTTACAAAGAAACAACTTTAGTGACTTCCCTTGGCAATTCTTGTAATTGTTTCATTTATGCTTACACAAGAACACAACATAGAGTTAATCAGTTTTAGCTAACCATACTACTTCTGAAAGTCACCGGACTCTTCTAAGATATTTCTACTCTTAATTTCCCTTTTTATCTCTACTTTTTCTGCTTTTTCTGCTTTACTTCTATCTGCTAGAAAAAAACACTGATGCAATGCTGACTTAGCTTCTGAAAAAGGAGATCCCATACGTTTCATGTCTAGATGACTTACTGAAGAATATCAAGCAAAAAAGCTGTTGCAGAAAATGAAATACTGGATATTGATTATGACATTCATGAAAAATGTTGATATATCATATGCAAAAAAGGAGTATAAATTAACATCTGCCTGTCAAGAAGATGACAGATATCTCTTATAAAATACCTGCATGGTCTTTTTGTTCGGGCTCAGCAACCTGCTCAAATGTCATTCAATTAAAAAGAAAAAAAAGAACAGACAAATGACAGGCTTTTTCATATACCAAATCATACTCTATAAAATTTGTCATCAAGGAGTGTTCAGCCACAAAGATAAAGGGAGACATGTGACAAAGGAGTCATTTCATTTGCTTGCATGAAGTGTTACACTACATACCAGATTTGGGGTCAGAAAGAAATTTTCTCCCAAAGACTGGGAAGTCCCCAGCCCAGCCCCAATGTCATGGGCATTCAGGTGGCAGAGTGGTCATGGGTGGTGGAGACTGTGACAATTGTTGTCTAAGTGCTGTTGTTGTGACTGTTTACTAAGTCATCATCACTAAGCTATGGATAACTCCTGAATTTAGGTAGAGTAGGTACAGGCAAAGAAAAGCAGAAGGACAGAGGGAGGTAGCATTTGCTCAAAATTAGGAAAGCCAGATCAGCTGTTTTTGCTGTTAGCATGGAAGGGAGGTAGAAAAAATATCATTTATTTCCTCATTCCCTAGCAGTGCCTGATGGAACAAGCTCACCTCCCTTCCAGCTTGCACCAACTGGATAAATTTAATGGTGCAGGCTGTGGAGAAACTAACAGGATTGGCAATTTGCATCTCCAGCAATCACAGGGAAACAGAAATGTCTGCAGAATATTTCCGTCTCACAGCCCAAGTTCACTGAGGACCACAAATGTTTGCCACCAGTTTAGGAGAAATTCACAAAAAGAATCCTCAATTCTAATGTGCTGCAAGAAGTGAGTAGAAGATATTAAGACCAGTGCCACTCTCTGAGTCCCAACAATAACATGTGTTGAGTGAAAGTCGTAGGAAGTGGTTCACACCCTGTGAGCCAGAGGAAAGTGGTCCCAATGCTTTTTAGTTAAAATTGAGGGCTTAGTAACATTCTTTCCGGTTTTTGCTTGACTGAAGTACACTCACAGCTAAATTAGGAACACATGGATTATTTTCTCTGATAAGTATTGAATGGATAATGCCTAGCATAGTTTTCCATTTTAATTCTTGTCAGATGTGTAAAGGGATGCTCAGATTCCCAGGTTGTGTGGGCTCATGAGATTCCACTGAGACCGAGAGTCAGTCAAACTTGGTAACTGAGCATCTCCAGGCTTCATCCTCCGACACTGCAATTCACAAAGTTCCCTCTAGAACACATCTAAGGAAAAAAAAAAAAAAAGCAGTACAGACCTGACACTGACAGACGCAGAGGGGTTAGTTGTTGTTTCTGGACATATGTTTGATTATTGCTTTGGCCGTGAAACTTATAAACCTCAATTACCACTCAAGAGAGATGTCTCTTCTAATCAAGTCATCTCTTAAATAGTCTGGGCCTTCTCCAGTCACAGCCACATTTTTTTCTTTTTTGGGATGACTAAGCTTTTCTTCCAAGTTTTCCAGTTTACCTTTAAATTGAAAACAGGTACTTACACAGCACAAGCAGATCTATCTGAAAGAAAGCTTTCACACTTCACTAAGTCCTAAAGTTAGAATACAAATGCTAAACAAGAAGAGTTTGGGGACAACTTTGAATTCTGATACAATCAATGTGTTTAAACTCTCCCTTAATGATAAAAAAGAACATGAAAATGCCCACTTTAGGGCTTCTCTTGAAAAAGCTTCTCCATTTACATACACAACCACATCCTTTAGGCTGCAAATAAGTGTATAAAAATATCTCAAGAAACTTACTTTCCGTCTCAATAAACATCACTTCCTTTAACAGAAACTAGTTAATCAAATTAGACAGACACCGTTTTCACAAAAGATTTTAACCAATTTTCTTTGCAGTAATAGGTCTTAGGGAGCTTGATTAGGACACTGTAGAGAGTGGGATCCATGCATAGACATCTACATCTGAGCTAATTGCTTTAGGGTCCCTTTACTGCCAACTGAGAAAAACAGGTACTTCTGGGACATCCTTTGTCACTGAAGTTGGTGGCTAAAGTGGACTGGATGCATGATTCCCTAAAAGTGTCTGTAGCTCTTTATGGCTCTAAAGGGAGCCTGGGGTGACTAACTCAGAGGTAAATTTCTACACTATGGATAACAAAGGTGAGCTGGAGTGAACGCTACTCATAGAAGGGAAGTTAAAATGAAAACTAATTTTCTGTTCCTTTCATTTCAAAGACAAGCTCTGCAGCTAGACATCATTTTTGCAATGAAATAAAGATGTTATAGCTGGGGCATGAGTGTGGCTGTTCTGTTTGTAGTGGAGAGAGGAGCTTCATGGCTGTTACATTCCCTTGATAATTTGACCATGTGCCGTGCTTCCTGTTGCTTGATCCATCTCCTGCGACACTCACGAATCAGGTCCCTGGGTGGCAGCCAGCGCAGCCGTGTCCCTCTGCTGTGACCGTCCTGCTCATTGCTGCTCTGTTGCCACTGGTAGCAAATGATGTTTTGTCCACTTGGGACACTATTGCCTTTTTTCTTATGAGAACAGCATCTGGCATCAGATGTTTAGGATCAAACATTTGCAAAGAACCTCTGGGTGTTCTTAATCTAAGGCTATTCATTTCAGTGGGCTGCGAGAAGGTTTGAAGCTTAACCCTCACTTACTGTCATGCTGGTAAAGGGAAGATGTGCACATAGCCTTGTTTCCTTGGGAAATCTCAGACTAAGCAGAGGAATGAAGAAAGACAGACAGTGTACAGTAAAAATACCAGGAAATAATGAAGATTCCCTGTAATTTTTTTTGTCTTTCCCTTTAATTAACAATCCCTTGTAGAGGGAACTTAAGGTTTAAAATACTTGTTAATAGCACATTTACAGGTCTCATACTTCCTGATAGTTTTTTTATTCTAAATTAATTAGTAAGAGGAGGGGTATTTTTGTGCTGGTTTTAAAAAGTTTTTCTTTGAAATGTTATTACACTCAGCGTGATGTTTTTCTGCAGTTGACTCAATAGTTTATTTTCAAAGTTTAGTGAGATGCCAGGAAACACCTTAACTAGATTTTGAAGAAGACCTTCAGTATACAGTGTGGCAGCAATAATAAGAGCTGATTCATAACAACAAAGAAGCAGGATATTATTTTCATCACACTTAGTAAAATCTCTCCAGCTTTACACGGAAAGGAGATTTTCCTGAAGCAGACAAAATGTCCCAAAGGCATTTCTTGCTACATTTTTCATGTATTTCAAAGCAGAAAAGACATTCCCGCCTTTAAACTATTCTGCTTACAATTAGGCTGATTCTGCTTTATGCTAACACCATGTTAAATTTCTAGGATCCTCTTTTCAGTCCCATTTACACTATGAGGGAAGTAAAGGTCTGGAGTAAACAATTAGGGACGGGTTTTATGAACATGTTTTTTTTTTAACATTAATGCTCTATAGATTGTCATCAAATTCTTCTGTTAGCAAGTGATACATGATATTTGCATTTCCATGTTGTGTTTGTGAAATGTGGCTGATCACTGCTTTGTGTCTCCCTCCTGTTAAACACAAAGTAGTGAGGAAAAGGGTAGGAAGAAGCATTTGAACTTTTAATTTCTGGAGTATAGGTAAAGAAGTAAAAATAAATCATATAAGAAAATAATAGTTCTTTCCCCATCTGAACTCCATAGGGTAATATTGCTTTACATATTTATTAAAGTTTCTTGACTGGACGTGATACCTAAATTTAATCTTCTCCTGTCGTAGTCAGGCAAATTGCATGCATACCCTTACACCCCCTCTAAGGAACACAGGCAGTTATTTATCTTCGGCTATCTGTGTTTGGAAACGTTCAGAACTGCAAGGAGCATTAACCTCCCACGGTGTGATTTTTTCCCACTTATTGAAAGTAGAGTGGACAAAGCAATCTTACTTTATTCATATGAAGGTTCCTTCCAACCTCAATTATTTGGTGACTGAATCTGAATTACACAAATGTTCTATAATATAAAAAAAAAATAAAAGGAAGCACAGGGGAAAGTCAAATCCATTACTTTATTTATTTGCATTAAAGTAAATACTTCTAGAATTTGTCTTTGGATGTGGAATGTGTCCAGTTTTAGAGCTTAAAAAAGAAAAAAATAACAACCACTGACCTTAAAAATAGGGCTAAATCAAGTAATGTATCTAGTAGGAAAAGCAAAACTGGCTGTAACGAGAACAGGTGTAGCTCAGTGGCAACATAAACTTTTCTCCACTGTCACTCACAAAATAAAAATTTCTGTGCTGAAAAAATAAATTCAGTAGTTCGGCTGACAGAGGAAAAAAAAAAGTGATGTGGTGCCTAGGAAAATCCCAGTGCCAGTCAGTAGTACCTTCCTGGAGTTTTAAGGATTCTGAGGAAGAAGGATGCTCTGTCACCACGGAGAGAAGGGGGGGAATCAACTAATTACCCTCTCCCTGCTGTGTCCCCTATGTGGGAGCTGGGCAGCCATGAGGTTGAGCTCATTCCAGAGTCTCAGAGTCAGTGCCACCACAGATGTAATGTAATGGGGGGGGAAATCTATCATCTGTCTTTTGCTTCTGTTATCAGTAAAATTAACAATCCTTTTTTAAAGTTCCTGCTGTCTTATAATATTGTTTCTGGACAATTCCATAATGATTGCATGACAGAATTACAAGACCATTGAAATATTATCATTTCAGTGGGAGTAAAGTACCTCAGGGTAAAAATCTTTCGCGTATCTACCCTCACACTTCGCTGACTAAATACCCTCAGAAACTGGACCCTTCATAGCTACTCAGAAAAAAAAAGAAAAAAACAATTCAAATGCCATACTCTTCTGTTATTTATGTTCTATAGCAAAGCCAGATTTAAAGTATAACCAGAAGTCAACCCTGCAACCTTTCACCTAATGTTGTGTCCATAATACGGGTTACTCCCAATGACAGCTGTAAAGGATTGTTCAAAAGGTTTCTTTTTTCTTTATTTTTTTTCCTCCTTGTAAAAATCTAATGTATTTCCACAAGAACTTGCAAACATTTTTTTAACTAAAAAGATGAAAATAACTATAGAAATATGTTTTGGTTATGTAAAGTTATAATAAAGAATAAATATATTTCCCAATTCAACCTAAACAATAAGAAATAATTATTGTTTAATTGTAAAACTCTGCATAGTGGTAGTAATTCTGAAAGGGGCATAGTTTATAATTTATACATGTTAATTTGCTTTTTGTTTGTGGTTTGGGTTGTTTGTTTGCTTGTTTGTTTTTTATTTTTTTCAGTCAGGTTCACTTGATTCCCTAGGTAAATAACAATGCAACCAGGAGATCCCATTCTGCTATTTATTTTTCTGTCATTTGGCATCTGGCTCGGCATCCTTCATTTTCAAGTCATTTAGATTGATCTTCTGCAGTAAGCTATGAGATCAGAAATTAAAGTGGTAAGAACTGGAACTCATATTAAGACATCTCTATATTACTCTAAAATTTGACATATCTAGGCATATTCTAGCAAGACCAGCTCAGTCACATAGCAATGCTGTACAGTGAAGATGTTCCTTCTGCACCTAAGGTCTTTGGGCTTGATTTCACACTGTCCCCTACCCTTGTAGTTTGTGAGTTTGAATTTCTGGAAGGAAAAAAAAACCCGACCAACCAAAACCAAAACCAACAACAATAAAAAGAAACTCTTGAAGTGAATGGTGAGATTGGACATAGCCAATATTTCTCTTTCTGAATGAAGAACTCCAGTACACTCACAAATGGTGAAGCCATGCAAATTGGCTTATTATACGTGAAACACCCTGACCAAAGGGTGCAGGGAAAAGAAGGACAGTTGGACAGAAAGATTACATTAGGCATTCAACAACCACTTCTGGCCAGAAGGACTGTTCGAGCAAAGCTGTTTACACTCCTGATGAAGACTGAAGTGCCTCAGGTTTCAGGACAAAACTGCTGCATACCAAGGCTGTGCCATTAGACACATATCGTTAGTCAAACTGGACACCAGTTTCCTTCCCAATGGTATTCAGAGTGAAGATAATAGCATCACAATTGAATTTATCCAGTAGTAAACAGGCTTGTTCCTTACACGTGCTCAGAAAACACCTAACTTTTAAAAAAGAAAGAATTTGAAAAGAAAAGAAAGAATGGTGGCACTCTGTCTGCTTTTGAGTAGCAACTCATTGTTTACAAAACCAGTTTCTCACCAACCTTCAGTTGCCTTTTGTAAATTAATAACGTAATAAAAGGCAAGTAAGCTCTGCAAAGATCTGGAGTCTGGGCAATTCTGTAAGCTAGAAAAGATATGGATATAATTCAAGGGACTAAAGCAGACACTTCCTGAGAAGGCAGATTTCAGAGGATCTCATGGTATTAAGCAACACTGATGAAATTCTGTTCAAATCAGTATAGATAAAATTGCATTCAGTGTCGATAAACCCAAAGGAACCTGAATGAGGAATAAACAGATCTAACTATCTGAAGACAATGGTAGGCTTGACATTACCTGTTATCACTAAGGAAGATATTTTGGACCCATTGAACATAGTTCTCTGAAAATATAATTTTCGTATCTATAGTGTCAAAGAATAAAAAGAACAATAGAAATTACTAAGACAGAAAGAGAGGGCAAAGAAAATATTAAATGTCGCTGTATATGTTCATGGCATATCTGTATCTTGATTCCTATATGGAGTTCTGATCACCTGTTTCAAAAGGGGTGCAATCTACAAAAAATACAGAGAAAAATGAAAAAAATTGATCAAAGGTATGGCATGACGTCTGCATGATGAGAGATTAAGTTAACTGGAATTGTTAAGGTGGTAAAGAAAGGACAGCAGGTGGGAATACGGTAGAGGTCTATAAAATAATGAGTGGTATAAAGAAGAAATATTATTAAGATCATCATAATGTCAGAACAAAGGGGCATCAAATTAAATTACCAAACTTCAGGCTTAAAGCTGAGCATATTTAAACTACAGAACCATCTGCCGCAGAAGGCTGTAGAGGCCAAAACTCTAAATAGGGTTAAAAAGTAACTTTTCTTCCCTAGATCTAACTAAGGGCTATGAAACAAAAAATACCACCTTCGGTTCAGGAAGTCCCTACACCAGGAGCTGCAGCGTGTCAGCAGGCAGAACCAGAGAACCTTTGCTCCGTGCCTGCAGTCTGGCCCAGAGATCTGCCACTAGTCATGGTTAGAAACCTCCCTGAACCCCCCCATTAGAGCTGGTTTACAATTAAGATTAGTTGCGGAGACATTTTCCCCATAGTTTTTCCATGGAAAGCCTAGAAATCCCAGTTTCCTACTGTTTCTGTGAGTCCATTAAACCCTGGGCTGTGAGGGAGAATCTAAGGATGAGAAGTTGTTTAACTCACCTATTCTTCTAGTTTCGTAAAGCTACATCGGAGGCATCGGAGGCAAAAATTGCAGACATACTCCTCCTCTTAGTGTTTCAGTGCAGGTGTCACTGCACTCAGCGTGTCATTGTGATGCCTAATATTGGGTTTTTACTCTTCCCATAAGAGTGTAGTGCCATCCTTTTGTGCCTAGGTCAACCTCATGAGTTCTGTCCCCAGAACCAGCACCTACTTCTTAGCACTGCTGGACCCTACAACACCCAGAAGTGCTTGGTGAAGCTGGAACAGAACTTCTTCATTGTGACTCCCAAATGCTCAGTTTCACTGGGCTATGAACGGTACAGGCAGGGTGAGGGGACCTGTGACAGAGCAGAGGGCACAGGGTGAAGCGGCACCTTCTTTTGCACCCTTGTGATCCACCTGAGCAGATCTGATCCTATTCTGTCAAAATATCTGGGACTGAAGAAGGGAAAAAATATAGGAGAACTCCTGAGAGCAAAATAGTGGAAGCAGGAAGGCACAAAAGGGTTTGAAGAAACATGAAAACAAGTGCAGCCAACAATGAACAAAAAAGGAAAAGCTCTGATTTCAGTGCAGGCTTGCTGTGAAAGGAGCTCTGAAATAGGCCATATTTAGAAAAACAAGAACTGGATTAAGATTTCTCTTCCAAGCCCGAGAGGTTACCCGCTGTGAGCAGGAGCTGGCTGTCTCTGCCAGTTCCACAAACTAAAAGAGAGACAGGTAAGAAGGTGGAAAAGAAAGTCAAAAGTTGAGACCAGCAGTGGTGCCTGCTGCTATCTGCCTCATTCAAAGCTACTTACATACCTGAGTACATGAACGCTCTTACAGACGCTGAAAAAGCTGAGCTGTGTGGAAGTTCGTGGGTCAGAATATTACCAAGAGCGTGGTACAGGGCCGTAATGTGTGCACAGAAACAAATCTTGCATGTAGCTGCACAGAGAAACGGTTACCTCATTACCTCTGCAGAGCAGAAACAATTATCCGACATCCTTTCCAGCTTCAAACTCCTGGAGTCCAAACGTCTGTGTTTTCTAAACTGATGCATTCTTTATGTGCCTATGTGTCATGAACACCCAATGCTATCGTTTAGGGAATGGTTAAGCAGATGGAGGGAGCTGCCGAAGGAAGCGCTGGGACCTGTGTTCACCACTTGCCTTATTAATACATTTATAAAATAATACTGTCCCTATACGCTCCCGAGGACAGGAACAAGGCAAGGATATTTGGACACAAGACCAACAGCATTATATCAGTTTGTTCCTCACACTCCCCTTGCACTGTGCTCCAAGCAGTGGCAATGGAAGCAGCCGGTCCTAACTCTCCGTTTCACAGCCATTGGTTACCTTAAAGGAAATCTTACTCAGAATGCCTTTCCAGGAGCCCCAGAGCAATCAGTTTATCCATATGATCAGTATATTAACTCCAATTTTAGTGAATTCTGCCCATATAGTAAAGATACTACTGGCCTGATCTTACAAGCATAGCTCTGTACTTCTCAAATTGCTGCTTTCTGACAGAGCAGGAAGGGGAGACTGGAAAGTCTGCTTGGGTTTATAAGAAGGATGTCAGTGTAATAAACTTGACTGAAAGAAATCATTGACTGCCAGAGCTGTATGCAAACATTTGCTACTTCAGTCCACTCAGTTTCTAATTCTGCTACTCAAAAGGCAGAGCTACACATTTGCCTGCACAGCAGGGCACGGAGAAGCTGTGCCGGGAGAGGATGACTACAGGCAGCAATGCAGGCAGTGGGGCAGGTACAAACCACCTGGCCTGGCAGCCAGACTCCACCATGTGTCATTGGTATGAAACAAGAATCCACGCGGCCAGAAAGCATCACTGCTGAAGGAGTTTTGGCCAATTTATGGGTGTCTCAGGACTGTGTCGGAAGAGAGGCAAGAGAAAGAAAAAAACAACAAACCACCAAACACAAACTAAACTTGTACAGAAACAAAGCAAAAACCTTTGGCCTCAGCTGAACTACCTTGTGGATCCACCTTGCATGTTCCCTCTAGCCAGGAAGCAGAGAAAAGATGGGGAGACACCTCCCAGTTCTCTGCAAATATAAGTCCAGCACAGAAAACTACAGCACTAAAGGCATCTGGGAAAAAGAAACAGAAGATAACCTTACTTTTTTTCCCTTCAGCAAGACTGACCGGCAAGCACTTACATACTATGATTTAAAAAAAGGGATGTCAAAATAGCCCCAATGCCTTCAGGTGAAAAGTATAGAAAATTCAAAAAACACATAATAAAACTCTTGGAGACGTATGAGAGCTGACCTCAGGCTTTGCTCACTCAGAATCAAAAGCAAAGGCTTAAGCCTCGCTTCCCCACAGCCCAGGTGGATCCTATCTTTGGGGCCATTCTGTAAACTACATGCAGGAAGGATATCATCCTTCTGACCACGGAGGCCTTTATACAACCATTCCCAATTACACAAGCCACTCTGCATGTGATGGAAAGCCACACAATGGTACACCAGGGATGTAGGACATTTGACTCTGTTGCCAAAAAACAGTCAGTCCTATCGAATGGTTTGATTTTCCTGACTGGAGCATGCAAGTCTTTTGTACACATGGTAAATGCCACCTTTTAAAAAGGAAAGCTAAAAGAGTTTTTCAAAAGCGTGCATGCACCTGTCTTGCAAAAGTGACCTATAATTTTCTGTACAGTTGTAGAGGTTTCATTTGCTGAAATGTTGAAAGCACCCACCTCTTGCTATAAATACACCATTAACACAGTATTTATAAAAAAACGTTTATAATTACATTCTGGGTTTCTAGTTGTGCATACACACAGAGATTATGCTAGGTCAGAAGAGACAAGGAAGAATTAGAAGTTGCCCAAGCATCAAACAGAACCCGAAACGGACACAACAGATAATAAGTTATACATTACATACACATTACTCAATCAACAGAAAACAATTCCAGCTAAAAGAGCAAACATAACCTTTTTGTTTCCTGTTGTAAATGAAGTGATTTCATCTGGAGTATCTCAGCTGGGGGGAAATGGTAGCTGAAGCACCTATGACAAAGCAAAATTTACTACGCTCTCAGCAGAAGCAATATTCATGAATGAAAAAAAATCATCTTTGGTATTCATTATGGGTATTGCTGACGCATCGCTCATCTCAAGTAACAGTTTTGCTGAAGTGCTGAGCAAAGTGGGCCTGAAAGGAGTCTATTCACCATGCAAAATCCATCAAATTTAATGAGCTCAAATGTAAAAGAACAGCGCAGAGTCCTGTCCAAGAGTGAGTAAGAAGACAATGTTGTTAAGCAGAGGATGGTCAGATGCTGTATGGATATAACATGAGTGTACAAACATGGATGGATCTTGGTTACAACCATCAGTGTGAGGATGGAAGGCAATATCTAATCTATTTTGGTCTCTGTAGGTTGTTTTGATTGACGTATGGAAGAAAAGTTGGAAACTGCACAGCTATGTATTGGATCATGGGATGTGGTTTGGTGTTAGTACTGTGTCACAGCAATGTCAGTTAATGCCTTGCCAGGGTGAGCTCCTTGCTGACAATAAACATGTCTCAGATTTTGCTTCCTAACTGAGCTCGTGGTCTTTATCTGTGGACTAAAGTCCACCCAGGAGTCTCAATACGCCTGGCTTATCTGCACAAGGAGCGCTGAGACCACAGGGCTGTTATGGGATTCTTCAGCATTGATTATTTGAGGTGCTGTTGTGCTTTCCACCACAGCGTGCACTCCGGTAGCTGCCCTGTATTTCAGTAGTCACCCCTACCCCTTCCTTCAGAAGAAAGGAGGTGGAAAGAAAGCCTTTGGTGATTGCCCTTCCCAAGGCCAAAGATCTGTGTCCTAACTCTTATAAGGGCTCAGTGTTTATAGTGAACAGAAAGGCAGCAGGGGAACAATAAAAAGATTTCTTTCAGCTTCATTTTCCATCTCCCCAGTGGGTTATGTAAGGATAGAGATTTCTTATAAACCATGCCTTCAAGCAGACAACTTACTTGGAAAAAAGGAGTCTTCATCTTATTCATAAGAGATGAATGAACAGATCCTGTCATCACTAGACAAGGACAAATGGGTAGGTCTAATCTCGCATGAATGTTGGTGGTCACTATTGCCACAACACTGTTGCTGTCGTGCAGGATGAAGGATTGTAGGTCCACTGAGGCTGGAAGGTGCAAGAAGAGACAAAGTGCTGTTGGAAGAGGGGATGCTGGAGAGGTGAGCCTTGAGCACTAGAACATGTCAGTACAGGTTTGCCCATCACCTATCCAAAGAAGCACAGCATGACAAGTATGCTTAACTTGAAAGCTGAACGGCATTTAGGGAGAAAGTTATCTCCTCTTGTTAGGAAAAAAGGTGAGCTTCTGGATGGACAGAAAAACTAAGATGCAATAGCGTGCAGTGTGCTGAAATACACATTGGGAAAGGATATTCTACAAGGAAGGACTGGAAAGCAGTGCTCCTCCACTGTTCCTCCATAGGTGCATGGATGCACATGTAATATCCTGGATGCCAACTGTTCTACCTGAGGACTAAATGAACACATGGCACATTTTTCCCTTATTCTTAATTTGATTACCCAACTTCTTCCTTTGTCCTTGATTGTCTTTGCCATCTGTGATTATTTGACTCTGTCTCAACAGTTTCTCTTGATCTGCTGTAGATTGCTTCCAAACCTAAGTTTCCTAAATTTTTATACAATCCTTGGTTTATTTGTTCCAAAGTATCTTTTCAATGTATTGTGACATCTTTTGGGTCCATCAGGGACTTGATACAACATCTTTTTTATTTACATGTTATTTTAGTGCTTTTGAACACCAGTAGAATATTAAAGAAGAAAAGAAGTAACTTTTGATGCTAAGAAAGAGGCTTGGAGGTGGAATTTTTGTGTATCAGAAAGCCACTACTACAGGTACTAGTGAAGAGTTTCTTGAGCACAGACAATCTTAGGCACCAAATACTCTGTATCTCTATGTTAAAGAAATATTGCAATTAAAAATGAGTACTTGCTTTATCATCACACTAAATTTTAAATTTTTTAACAGAAAGGATGCAATCATCTCTACCAACAAAGGGGAGTCATTAAGTGATTAAGATTCCTGCCCTAATCCCCGTTAACCTCAGAGATCCTTTCAACACTACACAGAAATGCATTTCCACAGCACTGCTGTGGATTACACAAAATATTTCATTCCATCTAGGGAAAAGAGCGCCTGTGATTTAATGTATTTGCTCTTTGCATGAGCCATTCTGCAGCTCTGGCAGCATTGACTGCTCCCCTAAGTGAAGGTACGCGACACCTTGACACCCATTTTACGCTCCCAGATTATTAGAAGCCAGAGCAGTGCTTTTTCTAGATATACATGCATGCCCCAGTTTGGTGAGTGAAAGCAATTTACAGGCTCTTGAATGTTGTATTATCCACAGTCATTACCAAAGGATCTTCTTTGTAATAGCAAGTAAAATGCACAGCACATGGGCTGGCTAGATTCTCTTAAAAAGTTGCTTCTGTAACGATTATTTACAACTTATCCTTGCTGCATGAAAATAAGCAGTTTAAACAACATCCATGGTAGAAAAACATGTGATGTGGTACCAGGAAAAAAAAAATAAACAAAATGGCTGAGGATATGCTATTTCTCTCTCTCTCATCCCTGTAAGTGTCTATCTGAAGTGAATCTCAGTTGAGTTACAGAGCTTTAAACGGGGGAAAAAGAGATGTGTTACTGAGCCAGGGCTGTTTTCTTATTTTTAGTAAATGAAACAAACAATCTGCAGCTTGAATTGCCCTGGTTACAGTACTCATCACTGGTCCAAGAATGTGGACAACACAGAAAAGATTCAGTCTTGTTCGTAACTAGTACAACTGCAGAGCTAAAACCATTTAACTAAACTGGGCTTAGTCCCATTTCCCGCACTCCCTTACCACAACTAAACATAGCGCTCCTCCCACACGAATACCTGAGTGACTTGAAAGCTGCCCCATTAGGCCGTGTTCAATAACAGCGGTTTAAAATCCACCAAAGTCTCTGTATCTAGCATTTCCAAGTAGCTGGCTCTGCGGGGCTTTCTGCTGTAAGCAGTGACTTACCCAGGGTGCCTGAGTCACGCTTCAGAGGCTGTCAGATACTCCTGGTGCTCTTTGTTAGCTGGACGCAGGGACAGAGGGGAAAGCAACATTTCCTGCTCTTCCAGCCCTGCTGCTCACAACTCCTCTCTGTAAGCAGATTCCCCTCAGCTGCAGGCCTTGTGTCTTAAGCCGTCAGCCCAACGCAGCTGCAGGCAGCCTCAGAGACAGCACCTCCAGCCCAAGTGCAGCCTCTTTAGAGTCTAAATAAAGGATTTTCCTAATTTTTATTTTTTTTTACTCTTAAACATAACACTTATTTTTCATTTAGCGTTTAAACTTACAAGGGGCTGAGTTTCTTAGATGAGCAAATCACAATGTGTGGGTCCGTGCACCGCAGGCCAGACTGCATCAGCGCAGGCACAGGCTTTTCAGCCAGTACGTATGGTTGCTAGCAGGCTCTATATACCAAGTATCTCTATGTTCAGAATAATGAAGTTTAACGTGATGTATTTTTCCTTAGGCAGAATCCTCACCCTTGCCTAATTTCTGCACCTCTCCTCTGACAACACCTTTTCTGACATTCTTACAAAAGTGTGGCACGAATGACTTCACTTTTATTCACATAGGATTGCAACAGAAACTCTTCAGTGAGTTGAAGCTGAATTACAACTTCACAGTCACTAGCTTGTACCAAGATAGGTATCTTTTGAAATCCATCTTCCACTTAGCTGTGATGCTGCAATTAGAAAAATAGGTAGAGTGGCCTCACCACTGTATGCTCTCGAGTACCCTGCCGTCAATGTCATTCTGTTGCTGAAACCGCTCCCAAGCTAGAATTGAGCTGCTTAGGCTTAGGCAGGTGTTGGTTAAAGCAGGCCTGTATTTCATTCCTCGGTTGCATGTATGATTTTACCTGCCAATTTCATCATTGCCTCGACCTGGGTCCAAACATACACTCTGTTAAACTCAGGACTAGCCTTTCTGTAACACACAGGCCAGCTTTTTAACCTTAGATGCCTGAAGTTTGTCCCAGAGTAAAACTCCTACTAGCTTCAGGTGAAGTAAGTTCACTCCCAAACAGCAAAATTCACTGAAGTCACCTTTTAGTTCCTTTTTTGTTCTTGTATCAAAAGTATGAAATTTATCTTTATCTAAACTAATTCACAGTAAAAGTAAAATAGTAATTTAAGGTGTTTGATTCAATCTCTCTCCTGGTTCAGCTGGCTTGGTTTGCACCCTGCGAGCCTTGGACCCTGCCTACTTGCTCCTTGCCTACCTGTATTTGTTAATACAGCTGCAGTACATTTCGCAGTATAGGTAACCCGTGCAAGAGTGCCCTACTCTGCTACAGATCTGCACTGAATCCTGTGAAGATCTTCTAACAAATTGCTTCTTAAGAGCATTTTATAACAAAACAGGATGTACTGTTTGCTGCAGCCCAGAAATTGGAAGTCATACTGAATATTATGTCAGCTTTTTAAATGTCAGCGTGCTGAAAAGAGTGTGTCAACTCTAACAGTACTCTATGACTTTATGCATAGTTTTGATGCTAAAAGTTGTTTTCTTAGAGAAGACTAAATACCATTATGTATGTAGTCTAGCTTGCACCAAACTATATTCCCTATAATGATCAAAACTTTGAATACAACTAAGTCACCTCAAATATTTACCAAGAGCAGTTATATCTCTGATGACTCACAAAGGCATGGTAGAAAAAAAAATCCCTATCTTCCTGGGAGAAACTACTGTGGCTACCTTAGCCACATTTTTTTTCTTCAGCTTAAAGGTGTTTGCACTTTTCCCTTTTAAAAACACCAAACAGCTTAGTTTGGAGGAAGAACATACCAAGGACTACCTCAAAAAAGACTGTCCTCCGCTCTGTAGGAAAATTCTATCTACACAGCAGAGATAGGCCAATTCTTTCCACTTACAAAGATGTCATCTACTTCTTATTTCTCCATAAAATTATGTTTTGACTTCAGCTCCAAAAGAATGAAAAGGATTTGCAACTACCGTTTATAAGTCAAACCCACTGAAGCATCAAATCATATCAGACTCATAAAAGTAGAAGACTTTCGTAAGATCAAAAGCTATGCAAATGCTGCTTTGCATCTCAGGTATATCACATCAGGAGGACCACAGGAGTACAGTCGTCAAGTTATAATAAAAAAGGTTAAGTGTATGTACCATTTTCTGTTCTTATTGCAGTCATGCATATTCATTAAAAGATTCTTCTTTTTTTCAGCTGTCTACAGCAGCAGTACAAGAAATCAGGACTATTTTGCCTAACAATGTTTGTTAAAGATAGTTATGAAGACGCTGGGCTGATTTAACCTTTTCAATATCCTATAATTTTGACTAGCTGGCATCCTGCCCCTACCTCACAGCCCAGAAGCTGATGCCACAAGTGTTAAGAAATCAATTGAGCTGTGGAAGAGCTTTGAAAAGGTCACTACAGTACATTCAGCTTCTGCCTTTCACGGCTTGCATGGGGGCTCAAAACCTCCTTCCTGTGCCAAAGACAGCAAGCACAAATCCAGAGAAATGGGTATGCCTACACTGTGGTTTAGAGGAAGACAAAAACTTATTCTGCCCACGCTCCAAGGTGGTTGGATAGGAGCCAGCTACGATCTGGAAGTTGTATAGATATATTTGCATAGCAGTATGGCCCTGTGTTTGAACTAACATGTTCCTCTGAGGCACATACGCAACACACAGAAGTGAAACATTTCAATGCATTCTCCATCTAGCCGAAATACAAGTCTCAGGCAGTACAACCTTAGGAAATGTCATCCCCATGAAATGCCCTGAGAAAGAGAGGGTGGAAGTATAATCAGAATCTTTTCTGTCTCCCTTCCCTCCTTTACAGAATGGTTTTCGGATGTTTCATTAATAATACAGACTCTTCAGCAAGCCACCAGATAACTCCAGCCAGCACTGGACCGGTTCATAGAATATCAAAACTTTCCTTCTGTTTGATTTTGCATCTCAGCACAGGAGAGTATTTCAAAGCAGGGAATGTACATTTGAACTCTGACTTCACATAATAGGCAAGTATGGGGAACAGAGAGAAAGAGTCTGGGAGGAAAAGTTTTGCAACGTTTCCAGAAAACAGATTCCAGTTAGGATATTTGCAAGAGTAATGTTGCCATTCTCCAAACATTAATATCAGAAAAAACATTTAAGTCCTCTCTGTTTACAGTATGCCAGATTTCAGTGCTTTTTCAGAGGTTTAACCAAAGTAAAGAATGATCACTTACTTCCAAGCTTTACATTTACACTAGAGCAGAGATGAGCTCTCCAGTCTTGTACACAGGCTGGTTAGAAGACAGGACACACAGGACAGAGAATCACAAACCCATAGATGGAACTTTAAACAGAAGGTTGGATCTTACTATTTTTTAACTTTAATATCAAACCTTCTCAATCTCAAAGAACCTGGCATTCCTTGAGCCAATCGCAGCATTAAAGCAGCCTCACGCCAAGCAGCAGCTTTTGAGATTGGCCTTTTCATCCTCTGTCAGACTCCGTTTGCCTCTGACTCTTCTGATTGTTTTCCTGCACAGAGAAATGCATTGCACGTGAAGGTAGCTGGAGAAGAGGCTGTAAGATCTCTTCTCCGTCCAAACTAACAGAATCAGTGGTTCTTTCAAAGGTTTCATTTTCACCTGTGGGAGCTGTTTCCTTTGAACTTTTCGCTTGCTCTGGACAAGTTTAAACAAAAAAGCAAACTCCACTTTAAGTGTGAAGATTTTAATTTTTTATTTGGGCTTTTTAATAACTAACACTGGCATTCTGGCAGAGCAATTGGAAAAATCCACTAAATACTTTACCCTGAAAGGAAAAAAAAAAAAGTAGATCTGAATTCCAAATTCTAGAGATAACATATAATGAAACAGTGTCATCAGAAATTCTTGGAAATGCAGTTCATACACCTTTTGGGGGCAGGAGGGGTAAACAAATGCAGAGAAGACTTCTGACTGCATAGACTGATTTTGTTCACACACAATTCTCCCTCTTTCCTGCCTTATATCTCCACCAAAGGTAGCAGATAGAGTCAGTGAAATCTCTTATTTATCACCATCACCAGAAGCAGAATCGATATTGGCCACTATCAGGTATTCTGAGGAAGTAGGGAGAGGGGGAAATATCCCAAGCAGCACAACCTGCCTCTCCACCTAGGTCCACAGACCTCAAATACAACGAACTTACCCATTTATTGAGGCAAGGGCTATGTTGTCCTATCGTTTGTTAAGATGGCAGTAGCTTGTGGAGGCAAAAGAGTGCCAGCAAATCCCATGCAAGTGTATTTGGCAATGTTACAAAATCCTGAAAAAAAAACCTCCAATTTGCATTGAATTACCAAGCTTCCAAAACCCTTAGGAGAGATATTGTATTGTATCGCACATCACTCTGGTGATGGTGATTGACTGAAATCAGTTCTGTAACACATTTAAACCAAATTAATAGAGACAGGTGGACTGAATTCAGATACGCTACCATCTCCAGGTCTGAGACACAGCCAGGTTTCATGTTCCACTGGCCAAACCACGAGTATAGAAGTTGAGGAAGACAAAGAGATACTTTCAGCTCTTCAGCCAATACAGGAACATAACATAATAGAAAAAACACTGAAACAAGACAGGCAGCAACCTAACTTCTACTCAGTCAAGACGATTTTTGGTTTGAAATCTGGGGTAAGTTCAGGTCCAGCACCCCTAAGTAAAACTTTCTTTAATGCTGACGGCGATCGAGGGCATCTTGACATAAACTCAATACTGTTTTGCCATATAGCATACAGTTAAATAACACTATAAAGCAAACAGATGTGGAGTACTGGCATACTCACCACAAGACCTTGCCCTCAACAGAAGTGAGTTCATGATCTTTTTTCTTTTTTTCAGTGGTTCATGCATATCATCACATTTACTTCAAAGATGTTGTGTGCCCTATTTGCTCTTCTGTTTCTGGAGCCCTCCTCCTTTAATGGTAGCAGGTACTTCAACCTTCCAGATTCTGTGCACCCTAAGATATAAGATAATGGCAAAGTACCATGCACCTCTTCTACTACTCTGCCTTTTTCTTGCTTTTCATCCTCTGTAGTTTCCAACAATGTGACACAGCTTAAGGTACTGAGGAATACAGTGCTCCCTATGGCACAAGAAATTTTGCAAAATATGAGTATGACATGAAACTTCTCCCAGGTGCTGTACTGCACATTACCTGCACACTTGAGCAAGAAAGTCCATCAAGATGCTTATTAGGATAGGAAAAGTTCTGTATTAAAAGAGACCCCTTTCATTGCCACCCTGCTCTCTGCTTTCACTGTTTAACTTCATGTAATTTATCTAATCTTTACTTCTTGGAATGGGAAATGAAACCATTCTTTTTACATACGTGGGGGGGGAACAGGTATCTTTTTCCTTTTCTTTACATTCAACTTTCCACTGAGCCAAGACTCCTGAACATTCATAATAAAACATTATTTTACTTTTAAATCAGTTATTAATGATATATAAGATTCATGCTCTGCAAATTGCATATTCCAGGGGGAGGGACTTCTGTTAAAAGGCACAATAAAGTGAATATCTGGATAGAAGAAGATCTGTCTAATAGATGGAACAAGGAACAGATAGACAGCCCGAGGAGCCTTTCAGGTAGAGATGAAAGTCACAAGCATGTGTGTGAATTAAAAAGAACAGATCCATTTATCTCTGTCTCTTTACACCTAGGCTGAATGCAAAGAACCATCTGTCAAAACTGCATGTGAGGCAATAAAGAGCGTTTTGTTTATCTGTGAATAACTTAAGAGCCTCGGACAGGATTTCAGCAGATGCACGGTAAGTTAAGTTGATTCTCTCACAATACGCTCTGGCAGTTGTCCTTTCTGAGGAACCCCAAGAGGGCTTTTGATGGATTTGCTCAGAGGTGGAGGGAGACAATATCCAAGATATTTCACAATCAGCTCTTTCCTTTCAGTATTGTCTTTCTGATTGTCACTGTTCTCCTTTCAGCACAGACAGATGTTATGTTTCTTAAGCAAGAACAGGCTAACCAGAGCTACTAGAAACTTCTCAGGACTGTCCCTGTCCCACTAAGGGATGAGTGATTCTGGGAAGCAAAGAAGCTATCAGATTTGAAGCATCCAAACATCACTGTGGCCATCATCACTGATGGAAAGAGTGTTTCAACATATATAGCTAAGGAATCTATTACTGGAAAGATCCAAACGTGCTCACATGTGTGGGAATCCTTCAACAGACCAGTCAGGCCTGCAAAGAGGATGAATTAAGTACCATTACTGATGGTTGAAACGCAGGAGCTGTAAATTAGTTGTTACCTGTGCTATAAACGATGTATGAATTTGGGCAAGTTATTTAACTTTCATCTTTCTGTTGGAGCAAGCAGGAAAAAGAATTTCTACATTGTCTAGAATATATTGTACCCATTTATTATATTTATCTGATATATTCTAGAGATTTCTTCATTCAGCGTGGCAATGAATTTTAAAATAATCCTGAAATCTATAAATAAGCAATTTCTGTGTATCAAAATAAAACTTTCTGAACCTGCAGAATGGACGCAGGACCAAAAAAAGACCAAAAAACTTTGTAATAAGAGAGACTTGGCTGTGAAGAGAGGGGGAAATTGCCTGGAGAAAGAACTGGAGGGGAAGAAATGCCTAATAAAACGTTTGGTGTTCACCCTCATGGAAACATGACCTTATAATTACAGTACTCTGAGAAGGGTCTCAAACAAGCAAAGTTCAGTTCCCACCTCTTCCACAGACTTCTGGCACAGCCTTGGCTAATTAACCAAACCCCTTTGTACCACAGAATAGGCAGGCATAATAGTAGCCCTCCCCACTGCCTAGTCACGTCTAGTTAGACTGTTAAAATTAATTGTTTCGTATAAGGTAGGAGTTGTTCCCTCTAATGCTTTTGTGCAGAGCACTTAGCACAGTTGGTGCAAAGGCTTTAAGTTCTATAAGTAAAAAACAAGGCAGGGAAGGAATTTATTGCTTCTCGTTATTATTCAAGTCTCTTGCTGTAATGAACATAGGAGCTTTTCTTCTAAGGGCAGATTTTGCAGAATGACACCAAATTCTCAGAGCGAGCGACCTTGCCATCTAGCAATGCAAATGAAAAGCAGAGGATTTGCACATGAAGTGGTCGGAACAGCGTATTGCTGGACCCTCCATGGAGAAGTGGCAAGGACTGAGAGTATCCTGGCACCCTTGATCCATTATCTGCTGTGAGATTTTGAATATTTTTAGCAATCCCCTTGTGGGGAGGCAGAGGATAAATTGTTGTCTGGCAGGTTAGGGTAGGGATTTCAGTATACAGCATTAACATAAGCTAAGAAGCAAGAGTATAATGTTCCCTGCCTCATAATGCTCAGTGATGAAATTTCCCCAGTGTGAGCTGTAAGTAGAATAAATCTGACCCTGCTAACACTACCTTAAATGTTTTTTCAAACTGACTTAATTAGGCTGACCCTGCCTGTGGGTCCTGTCCCATAAATTAGTAGCAGTCTCTGTTTGTGTGACCCACACACAAATCTAGTAAGGTAGTTTGAGCTGTCATTCTGCTTTTCCTGTTTACAAAATACGTGCCTTCTGTAGCCTCTGGGTACATGTAATGGCTTCTCTTCTGTTCTCTACTCAGCAGAAAAAAAAAATAATAAGAGCATAAAACTGTGGGTATACACCTATTTATATGTCTTGCCAGTATTAACTCATAATGTGGAAGAACACCTTGTACTAGAGGAAGTACTTGGTGGTGCTCTGTTGTCTATGGTCAGTCAATACAGATCATGATATTGGTAGTCTACAACAGGCACATTTTTCTTCGGTCCTGTATGTGTTGTAACCACAAGTAAATAGCCAATTTTTAATTTATTGCTTTCCTAATCATGCCACTTGCCTTCTTACCACAAGATTCAATTCCATGGAATTCACTTTAATATTCCAGGTCTGAGCAACTTCATCTGAGGAACCTTAAAAAGGCCAACCTGAAAAGAAAAAGTTTCCATTTCTGAATTTGAAATGAAAATTTAACCCTATTGATTCCACTCCATGTTGAGCACTTGCCATAGATTACATGGAATTATGTCATCCTGGGGACCGGGACGGAGAAATTCTGTTCTGGAGTAGACACTGATAGTTTCACCACACATCACATTTCAAAATCCACAGCTGCCTCCGTCTGTCAGGGTAGATGGACAGTTTATAAAGCTGAGCACGGGAAATGCCCCACTCCTATCTCTGGAGTGAGTGCTGGGACTTAAAGTTATTAACTATACACAAGGAGAATGTGTGTTATACTTTTCAACGGCAGCTCATTTTTTTTTCCATTTATTTTTTCTCTACTACTGAGTCTCTTTCACATGGCTTCTTGGCAGGGATAAGACCCCTGGTCAGAGAACAGCATACAAACTTAGGAATGGGTGCTAAAGTAGCTGTAGGTCACCTTCACCTGTATACCATTTGAGTCCTGGGCTGGTCCAGGAGATAGAGGCCGCTGGTGATGTATAGACGTTAGAGTTATCAAGTTCCCTCACAACAGTATGTATTGCATCGTAGCTCCTAACATATTCCAGCTGCAGCGTTCAAGATTTGTTCCGCTTTCAGATGTCATTCTGGCCACAGTGCTTGTCACAAGGAGCCTGAAGCAGGGCATTTGTATGTGGCCGAGATGTTGTTAAGCTTTCATTAGAAGTAAGTCATTATATACTCAGTAGAGGTAAGTGCGTGCCTTGCTCCAAAGGGGTTTTGAAGGAACCAGATTGTTTCAAAGGAGATCCTGGCTCATAATAGATAAGATTAAGTAGGTGACAGTTTATAGAAGACAGAATAAATTGTCCAAGCTGTATCCTTTTAAGCTTTCCAAATATTTCTAATGTGGCTTTTTTAACATGGGCCAAATATATGAGCAGTATATACAGCAGGGTAATGGTCCGGCGCTCTCTTTTCTTTGGTGTGGCTTCATTCATGGCTGTTCCAACTACAAGTAATGCGTTGACAAAATATTCGTAGGAGATCATGGTCTTTTCCCTGTTGTACCTGTATTCACACCTGCCTGGGTAAAGAACAATGCTGATAATCACAAACATCCCAAGCCTTTCTCGACTGAGGAAAATAATCCCCCCAGGGATCAAATACTATAGGAGATTAAATGTTCACACAGATATCAGTAGCCCAGAGGGAATACGAATAAAGAAAGAAACACTTTGAATTTTAGAAGAAACATATTTTTAAGGAGATATACCCAGGATTAAATTTGTTTACTCTGAAGTTATCTTAGAATTTGGTTGTAGATCTCTGTAAGGAAAAATACTAGAACAAACTCATTCTGACATACATCTGGTAGTCCAAATATCCATTCTATTCCTAAATTGTCCATCAAATTGTTCATTTAAAAATCTTAGCTTCCATCAAATCCAATCATTTTAGGCAATAAGTACTACTTTAAGAGTTATTTCAAGTAACTAAAATTAATTAACAAGTTTTCATCAAGTGATGTTGCAAGCTTAGTCTTTGGTGAGTTTGCAATGTGGCTAATGCAGGCAGCTAAATCTTGAATCAGCTTTGCCTCCTTCCCTCTACTGTACCCATTACAGTGTCTTAATTCAGCAGCCTTAATTCAGGCTTTTCTCCCTTGTTTGAAGATCTTTTGGACTTAAAGAATTAGACACCTGACATATTCTTCTATAAAGTGTTTCAGAAAGTTTATAGGAAGGCTTTTTATTTTTGAGAAAGTTAATTTTCTTAATTTCCTCAGAACCCCATTATTTCAACCTCAGTTGTGTTATACAAGACTTAATCATAAACAAGCTTTTGTGAGAATGCTCCATTTATCCCTTTGAGTCAGGCTGATGCAGATTCCAGTTAGACTGATAGTTCTCATGAAACCCCATCTGGAGTACTGCGTCCAGCTCTGGAGCCCCCAACGTAAGAAGGACATGGACCTGTTGGATTGAGTCCAGAGGAGGGACGCAAAGATGACCAGAGGGCTGGAGCAACTCTCCTGTGGATACAGGCTGAAAGAGTTGAGGTTGTTCAGCCTGGAGAAGAGAAGGCTCTGGGGAGACCTTATTGTGGCTTTCCAGTACTTAAAGGGTGCCTACAGGAAAGGTGGTGAGGTATTCTTTATCAGGGAGTGTAGTGAAAGAATGAGGGGTAATGGTTTTAAACTGAAGGGGGGTGGACTTAGATCAGATTTTAGGAAGAAAATCTTTACTGTGAGAGTGGTGAGATACTGGAACAGGTTGCCCAGAGAAGCCGTGGAGGCCCCATCACTGGAGGTGTTCAAGGCCAGGTTGGATGTGGCTTTGAGTACCCTGGTCTAGTGGAAGGTGTCCCTGGCCATGGCAGGGGGGTTGGAACGAGAGGATCTTTAAGGTCCCTTCCAACTCTAACCATTCTATGATTTTGTGTATAGGAGACAAAGAATTAGGAGAACTTTAAGAGACTATGGACCTTAAATCTAGATTTCAAAAGCCAACAGTTTTTCTAAGCAGGTTTGTTGGTTCTTCCAGTCCCAAGAACTTTCACAAATAACTATTCCAAAAAAGGAAGAAATAATTTTGTGTGTAGAGAATCTACTAGAATATTCATCTTGGGACATTAGAAATTAGATTAAAAGTTTTTAAGCATTATTTTCTACTTGCCTTTTAGTGCAGCTGAAAATCGTGGGGGTTCTTTGTTGTCCGAGTTGGACACATGCCATTTTCGACTAGTGTTCCAAGAGAAAGTGTATAAGACAGTAATGAATGCATATTTCATTTCAGATTTTGCAGTTATTTTATCAGGGCAAGGTATCACACACCACTGAAGCTTCAACGTGCACAACACGAATACAACAATTATAGCTGACAGGCAAGTTCCTATGTCAGCCTTCTTCCCACACTCAGCTCTGCGTCCCCACTTGCACAGCTGTTTAATTCTGTGCAAAAGAAAACACTGGGATCCAAAACGTCTGTGGGTCTCCAAAAGCTGCTAAAAGTCACAAACTTTCTGATATCTCCAACATGTAGTTGGAGCAGTGTGAGGGTGAATAAGGAGGTTAATCTGATTCATTTGATAAGCTCAATAGAAAGGCTTGCAAGACCAGATTAATGCAATTCAAGAACTTACAGTATACCAAAGGAGGAATGTAAACAGCAGGTGTACTTCAAACCCATAATCCATCCAGCCATCAATATTCCAAGAAGATAAAGGTGTTTTTGCAAACATCCAAGAAGATGTTCTTGCAAACATCCATTTGAATATGAAAAGTTGTTTGGTCCAGAAATTTTTTATTTGTTTGTATTAATGGGGTTTTATTTCTATTGCTGCAGGTAAGAAGATCAATAATTAGATGTCCTTTTTCATGTGCAGAAACAAGCATATTTGCATATGCAACAGAGGATACTGCATGTACCTTTTTTTTTTCCCTTTATTGATAAGCCACAGGTTTTAAAAAGTAATTCCATGCAGGAAAGAAAAAGAAGTAGTGCCAGTGAGTTGACCAGACACATCACAGAAAATTCAGACAAACAATTTGTAAATAATCTATAATGTAAAATGGGTTTGCTGTTTGCCAAATGCTTGCAAGTAATGATTGTTTCCACAAAATTCTGGATCTGCTTAAGAACAGAAAAAAATAGGGCTACATTCGGTCAGATAATTTACAGTAGTACTTTGACAGAGATAATAGAAAGCATCATTACCCTTGAAAGAAACGACGATAGAGGTGGTACTTTCTTGATGATATAATCTGTTATTGCATTGTTCACAAACTCCAGGAGCATTACAATTTTAACAGATCAAAAAGTTAAACAAATCTATCATAAATATCTTCTGTGCCCAGAGGTAGGTCAGACATACATAGAAAAGCAAACCAAACCAATCCAATTTTACAAGATTAACAAATTTCCCTTAATGACAGAAAATGTATTCAGATAAATTACAAAAATGCACCAAATCTTAATTGGTAAGACCCTAAGACCTTTTTTTTCTGCAGTAAAAAAAAAAAAAAAAGCTAAATAAAAATTTTCACTTCTCTGTTTTGTTTGTTTGTTTGTTTGTTTTGTCTTGGATAAAGCAGACAGTTTAGACAAGACATCCAAAAAAAGCTTTTGATTCTCCGGTATTTATTTAAACCAATTAAAATTGCCTAATCACTTGGTGTTGTGGCTAATGTCTTGTTATTAATACCTTATTCTGTTCACACTCTGTTCTTCACAGATACATGTGCAAATAAAAATGCGCTGTGATCACAAACAACTGATGCATTCTGGGTTAAGTATTGCTACCACAAGCAGCAAAAGAATGAGGTCTAGGATTTTCTCTATGCAGCAGAATAAACAAGTTCAGACATCAAACTTTAAGTGTAAGAGAGAAAGTAATTTTTCCCCCAAACCAGCATATATTAAAGTCTCTGTTGATTTTATGTAGGAGAATTTTGCCATTGTTCTGAATAAGATGTTCTATCACCTATGCATGCTAGTAGCAATTCATAAGATGTATAAGATAAAGAACAAACCAACACTGATAAGCTTTTTTAAATACGACTGGAAATGAAGCAGTGAATCAAAACATCTAATTATTGATCTTCTTACCTGCAGCAAGTTTTCATGCATGAGAAATCTACATAGTTCAGATGGATCAGTTCCCCGTTTTAGCAAAATTTTGCTTTTGAAATGCATTCTCCAGCTAAATGGAGCTAAAATTCAGCACATCTAAAAATAAAACTAAATCTATGCATTTATTAATATCTTAATTTTTAACACAATTTTATTTTTCTCAGTTTCTTGGCTTTTTCCTTTCTTTTCATTATGTTCTCAGAGCATTACTGCGTGTCCTTCTCAGAGGTATAAAGCCACTATTACAAGCCTGAGTATGGTGAACGCATTCCTCAATGAGCCCCAAAGGGTAATAATTTCATTTTCATATACTGTTTGATCATAGCAGCAGAAGAAAAGCTGAAACACCTACCTCTCGGCGAGCTGAACGTAGATAGTGACTTAGTTCAAATCTGTAATTGGCCCAACATTCCAGATACTGTCAGAGAACTTCAGTGACCTAAGTTCTCAACTTTGCACACTCTCTGAATTAAAAAAAAAATAAATAGTTCATTGTTAAGGAGATTTGAGTGAGATGAACAACCCTAATCCAAAAGCAAAATTAAATTTAGTATTCAAGTGTCAAATGGAACCACTCTAATTTAGTGAATGCTTGTTAAAAAAATCCAGCACACCAAAATATTCATGAATATCATGGACTTTTCTTTCACCTTGTTGATGAGTGGCTCAGTATATGTAAATTACTTCATTATATTCTATTGCTTTAGAAAGTTTTCAGGAAGTGACAGTTTTGTAAGCACCCATGCATGCTCATAATTTCTTACAAGAGTATGAAAGCTCAGAGAAAATTATGCAGCTCATCTTCCCTTACGCTCACAAATCCAAAAGCTCGTCTCTGTAGAGTATGAGCTGAAAAAAAAAGCCCCCTTGCCCTCAGCCACTCTGACTGTGACTGCCTGGTTACTCCAACTTCAAAGAATGAAGAGCAGTGAGAAAAAAAAATGTTGCAGGAACAGCAAGGAAAAATGGGACATTTAATGTTTTTAATTTTGGTTTTGTTTATTTCAGAGTTTATTGTCAGCGTGGGGTTGAACGAGAAGATTGTTTTAAGAGATCTCCATGTTGTGACTGTCTCAGAAAGAGTAACTTTATAACAGATAAAAATGTTTTTTTGAAGTGATTGAAGTGCTGCTTGTAGTTTTGGGAGGACATCTGCAAAGAGGTGGGGCTTGCATTGTATTCACCATTGGGAAAAGGGGAGTGCTAGGGATACCCGGCAAACAGCTGTTCGTTTCCCCCTGAGTCTGGTCCCCCAGGTGAATGTCACTGATGATGCTATGTGGTCTTGGAGAGGTCTTGTTCTTCCATTCTCAGAGTTCAACATCAGAATCAGGGAATTTAATTTAATCTGGGAGTAGAGACAGCAAAGCATGCTGAAACCAGAAGTAAGGGTCACTTGTTATCTTGCCATGCTTGCAAGAACCACACTGTGCGCTGTAGAGTGCAGAGCGCCATGCAGTCCTCCATTTCAGTGGTTCCTCTGGCTACCCTTGACTGCCTGATTGACATCTGCCACTCATGAGAGCGGCAAATCTACTGACATGACACAAAAAGAGTAGTCCTGGCAGCAAGAAGTGTCACATCAGAAAGTCCAGCAATGTTTCCAGAGACACACTTGATTTCTGTGGTGGTGCTCAATCCAGACCTGACCTGGCATGACTTTGCAGCACAAGCAGATAGCTGTAATCAGCCACTGTCCCCAAGAGGGTTTCTCAGTGAGTGCCACCCATCTGGGGAGGCAGAGGCAAGGAGTGTGAGGTGGACCTGCAGGCAGACCAGGGGCAATGCAGGGATGGGGTGCAGAATGGAACTTTCAGGTCTGTGACTATACAGATGAAGGAAGGAAGCTCTCTGCTGAGTCGGAGAGGTATAGCTCCTGGAAGCATGGTATAGTTCCTGGAAGCAGGGAGTGGAGTTAATTGTACTAAACTGGACAAATTGGCTTTTAGCACAGCTGTAGCTTGCCCACAGGGTCTCACCATCCTCTTCTAAATGCTTACTAGATGTACATGTGCACAGTAGTGTCCTGATGTAAGTCATCCTACACCCCAGAAGAGAAAGACGTTACTGCATTCCTAAATATTTCAACATTAAACATAATATTTCAATATTAATCATCCATTTGAGTTTGTACAGGAACATCAGAAAACTGTGAGACTTCTGAGGAAGAGTTAGAAATTCAAATTTAGAAACTAGTAAACCATCCCTTTATACGGAATCTGGAAAATGTTAAAAATGAGGTTCCCATTGTTTTCACGCATCTTTGCATTCAACTAATTTCCCTGTGTCCTTTGAAAAGCCAGTCTTCCATTCCCCAAATGGAGCAGCCTATCTCCCAGGTATTGCAAGAAAATGAGAGAACATCACTCCAGTGCACAGCAGCTTCCGCTGCTCAGCTCTGCAGATTAAGAGCTCCAGATAAGTCCTTATCTGCTTTCTAGCAGCAGTCAGAAAGTTGCTTTTCTTCAAGAATATAGTACAGCAAAGTATGTACGTGAGAAAACAGCCATATTTGCAATTTGCTTCCTAAAAGGCAACTATCAAACACAGTAAAAAAAAGAAAGTTTTTTAAGTATCAGGTACCATCCACAATCGCTTGTGGGTATTTTAAAGGATTCTGGTGTTGAAGATACATCTCTTCTTGAAATATTACACACAGGGTCAGTTTTTCCTTGTCTTTCGACTTCGTTGCTGTCCCATTACTGCAGATTGCACATAACACTTACTTCCTATGCTCCCTAAACCTTGTTCTTTCTTTCTGCTTTTTCATCTCCCACTCCCCCTGAGTTCTTTGGCAGGGGGCTCTAGTGGATGCTTTTCATTTCCTGTATCTTTCTGGGTATTTTCTGGACTCCTTGGAGCCAGCCGGCCTTACCATATCAGGTCTCATAAGGCCATTCATTCTCACCCCCTTCAAAGTCTCCAAAAATTAAACAGCAGCTATCTGTAAACTAACACTTTTAAATTACTTCTGTTCACACTTCCCGGCATATTCTGCTTTGCTAAAGAGGATTTCAGGACAGATCTCAATGGTTTGCCTGCCTGAACAGGTTATCTGTTTTTTTTTCCTACAAGTCCCTTCACAGCAAGATACCACCAGTAAAAAACACCATCCCATAGGAAATTTCTCTCAAAACCAAGCCAGTCCACTTACACCTGGGTTTACCGCAAAACAGGTACTGAGGAAGAAACTAAAATGAGAAAGAAAAAAAAAGAAAGAAAACTAAAATGAGAGGTTTGGGTAAGTATTCACATGCATATCATGAATGTGCATATGTAATACCCCAAAACTACCTGCATTAGTCCCTGATTTTGATGCAAACAGAACGTGCTGAAAATAGGTTCTTTTGTTTTGTTTTCAGAACAGACCAAAGGCAAGCAGAAAAATGCTCCCAGTACTCAAATAAACAAACACGTATAGGTGGATTTCATATGGACAGACAGGAGAAGGTGGAAAAGCAAGGACCTAGGCAACAAAATAAACATAATTGCAGTTTCCTCTTACATATGTTAACACCCTCTGCAAACCAAACTCTTGATTTCTTCATTTGCCATTGACAGAGGCTTCAAAGGAAATCCATTCAATGACTGGTCCTCCTAAACTAAGCTAAAAATAAAAGTAACAACAAAAATATATTTTTAATGGCTGAACACAGAACGAATGCAGAATATGTAAGACAAAAGTGCCATACACCATACATATACTGTGAGGGGCGTTAGACCACAAACAGACTGCATTCATGCTGTGGAAACAGCACAAAGCAACTATAAAGCATTGAGCGTATATCTTTGAGAACTGTATCGCAACGGTACCTCTGTTCAAATTTCTACACCCTTGCTCTGGACAGGCCTCTTTCTACTAAGGAAATAAGGCTGAAAAAGCATTAGAGTTTTAAAAGGGTGATATGTCAAAGTTAGGCTGCAAGAGGCACTGTTTCAGATATTCCAGATGTTGTAGCTGCTTCAAGTAAATGTTTCGAACAGAAACAGGGCAGCCACGAAACACACCACCACTGGGAGGTCACAAAGCAGTTCAGCATCACTTTATGCTACTTCCTTTCGAGCTGCAAGCTCTCGGATGCGTGGCGCAGGCTACCACCTCCTCTTTCAACAAGGTTTGTCATTAACTCCTGCAGCAGTTTTGTTTGTAGGCTTATATGAAACAAGTATGCTAAGATGTGCATTGACACAAAAATCAAAATGAAAAAGGTTAAATTCATTTAGAGTTTTTGGCCAGAAACCCTGAGTGACCTTTAGTTTAATCGGGATAACTTTATTGTTCTCTACCTTTAGTCATTGGTGGTAGCAGAGTTGTTCATAGAACGTAATTTAGATACGATGAAAGACGTTTCAAAAGATCAAAAACATATTTCGTTCTTGAATTCCCCTAAATAATGATTAGGCAAATACAGTACTTGTCTTTTCTATTTATCACCCTAAACCAAATCTTGAATCACAATCAAAATCAGAGAACTAGAATGAACATCAACACTTTTGGCTTTCTGAACCCACGTCACATCAGTGAACACAGTCAATCAGAATTCAAATTTGAGGCCAGGACTAAAGCATACAATATCCTACTTCAGGGACTACACAAGAATTTAAAGAAAGAATTCTTACAAAAGAAACCAGCAGCCATACCTTAGTAAGTGATGCTTGGCTTTCCAGTGAAAGAAAATTTAGTTGGCAGGATTGAAATATTACATCTAGGTGATGGCTGTCCCCAAGCCAGGGCAGGTATGGAAGGTGAATACTTCAGGAAACAAAACCAGAGTGACAGCCCTTGCACTGAATACATAACCAGATTAAGAAAATGACTTCATTGATTCTTGGGCATTTAAGCTTATGTTCACAAAGTAATAAGTAAACAGAGAATAAGCCTGACCTGAGACCTGTGAAACTATCTGTATTAATGGTGAACAGTGAATGTGACTGAGCATCAAAGAGGTGCTGACAAATGATGCAGTGCCAGCATAAGTACTGCACTTATCCAGAAAAGAGGGACCTAAATATTAAAAAAAAAAAAAAAAAAAAATCTTCTGTGAAATATTGAGAAATTAGAAAATAACTGATTTATAAGTCTTTGAACAAAATAATACTTGATGATTTTTTGGAAGCTGTCTTTGGAGTCACAGCTAATAATTACTGTTCTCAGGACTGCAAAGTTCCTTGGTTGTAGTAGAAATGAATATTCACATGCTGCCAAGCCAGCTAATAAAAATATGGAAGAAAAGGAGGTCTGCTGCAAAGTGATTTTATGTGGGGTAGTAAAAGGAATGGTACAAAATGTCACCACTGGTAACACCAGCAGATGCCAGGATTCATCTTTCATAGCTCAAGATGTCAAGAAATTAGATCTCTGAATCTAAACTAATCACCTTTGGCTCCTGTTATAATCAATGGGGGAAAAATACAAGCACTGCCCAAGCATAATTCATCTGAACTGTCTTAGATATCTGTCTCAGGCATTTACATCCTGCAACAATAGTAAATGTTGGAATTATGTATTGGAACTGTAATTAATTTGTCAGTGCCTAAGTAATAATCTCCATTTTCATCATAATCTGCTGTAATTTCATTTTCTTTAAAACAAATGTTTATTTGACATTTATGGGTTTAGAAGATCATGATAAGTAAAGAATCAGGGAAAGCTTGCCTCCAACGGCTGTCAGAGTGCCTCCCCCTCTCTTACAATACTTATTGGGAAAGTAACAGAATAGCAGTAACAGGAATTCTAAAAAATTAAAATAATACCACAGTGGCCACTAGATAACTCATAAAATTATAAGAGTATTCGAGGAGAGGGAAGTTGGAAATATGCTTGACTGAGCTGTAAAGCATTTATTATTATTAAATTAGACTTAAATTAGAGAAGAAAGAAAATGTTTCCTCAAAATAAGGTAGTTAGCCTTCCTGCCTCAGTTTCCCTAGTCATACATTGTTTTTTATTAAATACTGTTAAGATTAAGAATGTACCTTATATGATCAATATAAAAGGTATTATAAATTCTATAGCAGAATGTTTTGCCACCAAGAGTGAAGTAAAAATGCATTTCTGCTGGCAAGTGATTTATGAATAGTGCAGACCTTAGGTTAGGCAAGAATATATCATAAACTCCCACCTTCTTATATTCCAGTAGACACAAATACTATTTACTTTCCCTGTAATTTTAAAAATTACTAAAAGATTTGAAAGCTTCAACTGCTTTTTCAGTCTATAAACTGTATACTATAATCAGTGTATCATTTCAATAATACCCAAATATAAACCTACTTATACACAGCATCTTGCCTCTGTCCTTAAGAAAGCTGGAAGCTAGAAAGTTTACAGGAGTTCTCTACGCTGATGTGCATTAGAGATGAAATGCTAATTATTAAATCTTTTCTATTATGGTCTGGTTTTCAGATATTCAAGAGATATTTAATCCCTTTGGAATTTCCCTTGTTACTACCCCTGGCTGTATATTATGCACTGCAAAATTAAAACACTTCATTCCACTCCTACGTAATATTTTTCATTCCCGCTACTGTCATTACCTGGGGCAGAAAAGTATACATGTGATAGACTACCTCAGTCTTGTCATCGGCACTTGTCACACTTCATTCCTCTTCTATACAAATATATACACACACATGCCCTTGAGGGCTTAATCCCTGACATCTAATGCTCAGGCACATATCAACACACACCCTGAAAAATCAGCTTTGCCGAAGTCCATTTGCACAGACTACAGGACTGGAGGCAATCCACAGATTGACTGCATTTCTTCTACAGAAGAGAAATATTTGCATATTTGGGAGCTGAACTTCCTCAGTGGGGTTGAAGAATAAGGTTCAGTCCTTCCCAGTTTTCCTTATTGGTCAAAATCAGGAGCCAATACCATGAAAACTAATGTGATAGACTGAAAAAGAAATTTTTTAATCATGTCTCTGCTAATCTTGATCATTCTGGAATGTAAACTAAGTCTTTTCAAAACATTATCTCACAGCAAATCGCTCATATGACGTAGGGATGTACAAAATTAGTGGTCACAGTCTACAATTATGGAACTTAATTTATGCCCCAAAGACAGCTTTTGAAAAACAGATATTAATGAGGGGAACAGAGAGAAATAAATGTTGAAGGAGATAAGGTGGTAGAGCAAAAACTGAATACACATTTGTAAAAATTATACACCGCTTTGTTTACACATACCATAGTCTTACATTTAAGTCAATTTAATGCTGTCTTATGATTGATATTTTCCCCTTATAAAATCTCAGCCTACTGAGTAACAATACCATCTCTCTACATTCTTTGCTTACGTTCACAAACCAAAAACTTCTGATTGTTGCATTTTCAGCTCAGTAAAATTTATTCTCAACTGAGCAACAAGATATGATTCCCATGTTAATGGTACGCTCACAGTTCAGTCTCCTTGTTTGCAGAGCTTCCCATTGAAACTCTTGGATTTGTGTAGAAAGTAGTCTTTATAGCTTCATATTGCAATAGACCCTTTTGTGTTTGTGGCTGAAGACATACCAGAGTGCAGGAAAACACCTCTATTTTTGTCTCCCTGTATACTGCACCTGAGAGAAATGGAACAATAACTGACAACCCGCAGACTTCTGCAAAGCCTTCTGCTGTGCAGTTGGAAGAGGTTGGTCCCAAACCAGCCATTTCCCCCTTTATTCCTCAGCTGTAGGTATGTGCCAGCTAACACCACAGTTATTTTGTACTTCATATCCAGTGCACACACACATACGGCCACTTCTGGTGTTTAGCATCTCCCACACACCTGGGGAGCGGGTAAGGAAGAACGTGTAATTATCAGATCTTAATGGTGTCTGGTTTATACATTTTGCTTACTGTAAATCCATCCAGGGATTTACAAAAACCTTAGGGCTTTCACAGAAATCAGCAAGACTTTCTGGGTTTTCCTCACTTCTGTGTGAGTCAGCACATATAAAGAATCATCGTCCCTGCAATAAAAAGGACTTTTTGCATTCTTTCTTCCTAAAGGATGTAATTTCCAGAGACCGTGTGAACAGCAGGCAGGTCTTTACCTTGCACTGCGTTCTGGCACAGGGATGGACTGCTAGACTCCCTCACTGGAAATCAAATGATATTGAGTTGTGTTTCAGGGTTATTTGAAAGTTGAATACTTTCCTGAGGAATTGTTTCTGCAGTGATTGCCAATTTTCTGCTTGAGAGGTTTATGATCAAATAGTTTCTGGCAGGAGCTCTTTGTTGGGTTCTTTCAACTGCTGGTTTTCCGAGGACATTTGCTAGTGAATGTTCAAATTTCTTCTGCCGCTTCTGTTAATATTTACAGAACAAATTTCAGCACCTGCTGGAAGATGTGAGGCACTGATAATACATAGATGGAGAGGATATGGGATCAGCTGTGGCAGGAAACAATAAATAGAGTTCTTTGACTACATAGCAGAAGATAAAGGTACAAATGCAGTGACAGATGCTAAATAATTTAACATTAAAAAGAAAAGGCTTGATATTTATTTTAAACTAACTTCAAAAGGGACCCGACTGGCTAGTAGGACACATCTGTCCCAAACATCCTCCCAGGGTGAGTTCATTTTCAACACAGTTTTCAAGAAGTACATGCTGAGGTGACTTATAGACATCTGAGCATAGCTGTTATAAAAACAAATCTAAATTATGATATTTGTGCTGAGATGCACTTGTGAAATCAGGAGCAACTCAAAATCCACAGTTAACTAGGCCCACAGCAGGCATAAAAAAACTCGCATATGCTGGGGGAGTCAACACGAAGTGAGACACACTGAATAACCTGGCACTTGCATGGGGCAATATTATAATAATAATAACCACTTGATTCCGCTGCTGTATGCAGCAGAAGGCTGAGTAAATGAGTCACACTTTAGTTAATATTGGGCATAAAAATAAGCCATTAAGAGGCCATTCCTATATCACTTGCATTTACAAGGAAAGCTGTTTTAAAACATACATACTTAGAGAAGTGAGACTCACCATGGAGACTTGAGATAAGCTGAAAAAAAAATAGTAGTTACCATTATTCTCTTGAGATAATCCTAGCAGGTGAGGAATTGGGATGGCCATTACAGTGGTGAGCAAGCAACTTTATTCATTGTGGATTCTTCCTTTTGTCATTTGTTTTAAATTGGTTTTGGTTTTCTTCCTAATTGAATGTAATGCTTTTGAGAGTTGGGCTGACAAGGTTGGAAAATTAAGTCCAATATGCTCATTCCTAAAATCAGCAGAGCAAAGGCAGAAACTGTGCAGCCTTGCCCAGCTAAATATGCCCCCTGTGTTGTGAGCTCGGGAAGAAACCATTAGTGTAACTCCTAAAATGCTCGTGTTTTCTCTGATGCAAATATCTTGTTCCAGCAACTGCATTAAAACCATGTATTTATTACATAAATATAGCTCTCATTCACTTTCAGAACCAAATATATCTAACCTAGAGATCTAGCTGTAAATCATTGACTATTATTATAATTGTCAGCCTTATCTCTTATAATATTATCACTCCCTTCATAGCCAAAAGACTACTTTGTGATAGACTACGTACTGTGTGCCTATATAGAGAGAGAAAGCATATGAGCCCCACTCTGGGGTGGACTAAGGCCACAGCTCAGGAATCTTCTATGGAGAAAACCCATTACACACTGATGAAAGTCCTTTCTCAAACCATTATGATTTCCATTCATAAACAAGATAGGTGGCAGCTGAAGCAGGACCATTTTACAGAAGACTCAAAGCACAGACAAATGAAGTGACTTGTGGCCAGCAGGTCAAAGGAGGTGATTCTGCCCCTATACTCCACTCTCGTGAGACCCCACCTGGAGTACTGCATCCAGTTCTGGAGTCCCCAACATAAGAAGGACATGGACCTGCTGGAGCGTGTCCAGAGGAGAGCCACAAGGATGATCCGAGGGCTGGAGCACCTCTCCTATGAGGAGAGGCTGAAAGAGTTGGGGCTGTTCAGCCTGGAGAAGAGAAGGCTCTGAGGAGATCTTATTGCCGCCTTCCAGTACCTAAAGGGGGCCTACAGGAGAGCTGGGGAAGGACTTTTTACTGGGGCATGTAGTGATAGAATAAGGGGGAATGGCTTTAAAGTGGAAGAGGGCAGGTTCAGATTAAACATTAGGAAGAAGGCTTTAACTTTGAGGGTGATAAGGCGCTGGAACAGGTTGCCCAGAGAGGTTGCTGAGGCCCCATCCCTGGAGGTGTTCAAGGCCAAGCTGGACATGGTCTTGGGCAACCTGGTCTAGTGGGAGGTGTCCCTGCCTATGGCAGGGGGGGTTGGAACTCAATGATCTTCAAGGTCCTTTCCAACCTAAACCATTCTATGATTCTATGATTTTATGACTTGCCAGCACCTGTCTTAAGGGAGGAATCAAGTGCAGTCTTTTTGTAGCATCACAAACATGCCTTTGGTATATTTATTTTGGGGGGGTCTTTCTCTCTTTCTCTATTCCTTTCTGTCCATGTGCAACTCTACTTTATGTCATGTACTCTGCTCCTTCTAACATGGCAACACCTGGCTTGTGGGGATTGTTGGGAAGACTTGAATGACAGAGCCTACCTCCCTCTGCTCTTTTCTGTCCAGCTGAGTATGTCCCTACGGGCAAGGTTTCCTCAGCCTCTGCAGGCAGTTCCCTTGGACAGAAAAAAACTCAGTATATGAATTGTTTTCTCACCTTTCTCCTACCTATTGTCTTTCTTCATTCCTTTTCAATGCACACTTTCATCCTCTCCATGCCTACATTGCCACAGGAGGCAGAAAAAACTTTCTGTGTTCACCACCATTTACTGCTTCTTGTTCCTGTTCTATAGTTGTTTAAACAGTTTCTCTACCCACACTATTGAGAGATTTATTTTCTTGTAGACATCACTTACTCAAAATATTTAGTTTCTGCTTTGTGGCTTCTTATAGGAATCTGTAGCTAGTGTTTGTAATACAGTTTCCACATCTTTCTCTTGATTTGTACAGAAATAATATTGGTAATTATTAAAATAATCCTAAAGTGAGAGATCATCCACCTTACTGCACCTTACCTCTTTCCAATATTTGGTATGCACCAGTTCTAACTCTCCATTCCCAAATTTTGTCTTAGCCAAACCAAAGACAGAGATGAAGACAGTTAATGAATTAACATAATGCGACACTTGCATTATATCTTTTTCAAGCACTGTTTTTTTCAAATCTAAACCAGAGGGAGGACAACTTATAAACGCTAAGAAGTAATTAGTGGCCAGGCAAAGATGACAGGAGGACACTGAGCTTTTCCAGGAAGGGAGCAAACATTGCTTTCCAAGTAAAGGCTGAGGCAGTATTTCAGTTAATTCTCAACAATGAAAAATCTGTTCAAAATAAACCAAACAAGAAAGCACAAGGTCCCAGATGAATATACTTATTACTTTCTGTAACCTTCTCAACAAAGCTATCAAGGCTAATGGTAGCATTAATAGGAGAATGCAAATCAAAAGCAATCCCTGGAGCAATTTATACTCAGTCAGCAAAAGGGAATGCAAGCGGGTCTCTGAAAATTAACACCTTGTCAGACAGGAATAATGATGAGAGAAACTCAAGATTACAGTTTGGTGGTTAAAACAGATATACCAAGACACCCTACATCTTCTTCGCTGGTTTCCTGTTACAGTCCTACGGCTTTAATAAATGAGCAAGTCAAAGATCATCCCCTGCTAATTGGGATGTAGACACTTGTAGACCTGCCTGCTGTAGAGAGTCACTAATTCTAAATTACTGCTTTCGAACTTGATGTTGGGAGTCATGGTTACACCATGAGTCATAATGCTTCAGAGGAGGGCACCTATGAAGTCTGCTGTAATTCATATACAGGGAGGGGAAAAAGGATACACTATACTGCATATTTTCTCCTAAGTAGCTTGGTATGGTGTCACCAGTTATGGGAACAAGAAAATGAAGCTTCTTAATGGCAGTTCTGGGAACGTGGAGATGGGTACTTTAAAACTGGCTGTTGCCAACTGATTGTAGTTTGTTGCTGAATCAGAGGAACTTATTCAAAGCATTGGGTGAAATACTAACATTCTGGCATGGTGTGAAAAAGTATTTTAGTTTTCTGAATGATAAAAATATTCACAACTCTGAACTTAAGGACTGGGACGGGGTCTACAGCAAATTGTAGGACTGAGTCCATAATCTCAACATAACAATAAATATCTCTGTGTCAGGACATTTTGGAACTTATATTTTACAAGATTACCATTTTTTTTATTTATTTCTATATTTCTCCTTGTATTCTGTAAGTTAAAACCTTCCTTGTTTTTACATTATTGAACCAACAGCTTTTTCAATACAAGCTTGATTCTTAGTACTACCTCTCCCACTGAAAATGCATACTTTCCACATGGCAATGTAGTTAACCTTAACCATACTGAAGAAAAGATGCCCAAAAAAGTGTTTTATACCCTCCATATGTATTATATGCAGAAATCTTTACCTACGTCTGTCTATCCTACCACACTGGGCAAGGAACACAGCTTTACCTTCTGCAAAGATGGAGCAACGCCTTTGTTACCTTCCATGAGGCGACAGGTAATTAATTTATTGACGTATGACTTTTACTGTACCTTTTTCTCGGTCTTTCTAAAGGGATATAAAAGACCTTACAGTACTGCAATATGTGCTGCATGGTTATTGGTAGTCAGTGACGCACTGATACGAGTGTTTACTGTACTTCAAACATTTACCCTATACCTCCTATCTACCCTATACCTCCCATCTTCCTGTCTATGCCACAAAATTTAAATTCAAGAATATGTTTATAGAGTCTTTACTCAGATGCTTATAAAACAGCTATATCACCTTTGTGTACTTCTTTCCCCCAGGGAAAAAGCAGACTTGCAACCTGTGATGTCTGCTGGCTGTTACTGTTGGCAAATGCACACCTCGTAAATGCGTGCCTAGGCAAGACCATAGCTCCACGAATGTTAGCCCTTCTCTCAAGGCTCTTCATGCAAAGGCTAGTTTTGATGAATTACAGATTTTCCGTTCTTGAAAAATATTTGCCTTGTGATACAGTGCTGATGTTATCTGACAACGTTAACTCTCTCTTAACTGCTTCAGTCACCCTCATAACCCAGCAAAATAGATATAGTGTATGGTCTGTGCTAGCTGATATGAAGACACTGCCATCAGCCTCTAGCCATTTTGACACGAGAACAGCTGGCAGCAGCTGTATAAGCCCCCCTAGCCTCTTCCTCCAGCTGTAACCTCACAGCAGCATTCTGCCACCTGTGCTGAACATGTGATGGGACATGACGCCTCCTCTATGTCTGCCGCCTAATTAAAGTGACGTACATAGCAAACTGCACGATCTTCAGGGAGCAAGGCATTTTTCAAATTCCCAGACAGCCAAGGAGCACTAGATGTTGCCACATCTACTGGCAACAGAGTTAAAGCCCCAGTGTCCCACTGGGGACACTTCTGCAGCAGATGATGTCACCAATCTCCCAATTACTTCTGGGAATTCTTCCCAGTGGACCTCAGCACATCATTTGCACCTGAGGAGGACTGCTGAAGGAGTAATCACCCCTTGCCCAAGGCCATTCTGGGACTATGCAAAGGGAGTCTGGGACAGCTGCTGGAAGCTCATTGATTAATATCACAAATTCTTAATTATCAGTATTTATCCAGGTTTTTAAGGTTACCTCTCAAGTCTGTATTCTGTATAGATACCAAAAGCTGTATGTGCTCTTCCACAAGTTTAAGTAGCAATCACATGCTCTTTAACCCTTTACTGAGAGTTGTTCACATGTAATCACTTTAATGACAACTTGTCCTAAACACATGCAGGTAAAGACTAAAATGTTGCTATAATTACTAGATTATTACTGTTACTAAAATATTAATAGAATATTTATTGCCAACTCTACTACTTTAATACCAGATCTGGGAATGATCTTGTAGATGTGAAAACATTCTCATTGACTTGACATTTAGTACTACACAGAGGTAATCATAAGACCCAAAGAGTATTCAATTTTTGAAGAAGAAAAACCATATGTAGGCGTTATTTATGTATCTATACAAAAATAGTACAGACACTTTGTAATATGTTTTAAAAATGCAGCAGTAGGATTACAACTGCACAGAAGTGGCAGTGATCCAGAGAGATCTTCTGGGAGAAAAGCAACAGACATAAATGTTAACGGGTTATTTTTCTTATGCAATTTGAGTCCTCAGAAATTTTGTCTATAGACCTTTTGAAATTTCTGTGAACCAGCTGTTGCTTCAGTGAAGCAGTAGGACCCATTTTAAGAGTAATTAAGAAACCTGTAGCAGTCAATATGAAAAATGCAACTCTTCAGTAGCAGTGAGTTTAACAGGAAAGTTTTCAGTCCATAACATATGAGGTCCCCTGCATACAACTACTGCTATTTCATCCAAGGACCTTGCAAGTATAGTTTCTTGCCAAGCCCTCCAAGCAAAGTCTTGAAAGTCTTAAGTACTACATCAGGGACTCAACTCTATGCTTATAAAATTTATAGTTTCTTTTTCAGGGATAAAAAACCCCAACTATTGTTTTATACTGTAGATTCCAGGAAGCATCTGATTTGTTCGGAAATGTTACTGATCTCTGTTGCATGCATACAGAACTGGGATCAGACAGGCATTTTATTTCAAGTAATCAGAACTCAGACATAGCAAACTTTTTATGCTAGACGATGAGATATTCCTGTATTTTTATTGAGTGGCAAGAGAGAATAAGAAGTTTGATTTGAAGATATTTTCTACAACTTCAAAATCAGCTTAAAATGCCTCATTCTATCTCACATTGTTATTTTTAGTGCATACAGTCAAGGCATATTTAAAGTAGATCTTGAAACAACATCTGTACACTATCATGTCATGCCCATGAAAAATACCTTTCTCGGTCCTCTCTCGGTTCTCACATTTTTATTGGATTTTTTGAGTCCAAAGTCCATATTTGAACTAGGAATGGTTTGTAGAAATAACAGAAGGATTGATGAATACAGGAAAGAATCACAATGACTTGTCCACCAAAGCTAAGAGGAATCGGGGAGCACTGAGATTAGGAAAACAGTTTTTCAGACTATAACAAGGGAAACTCTTCAAGGAAAGGAGTATTTATTATTATAATTATCATCTCCATTTGTAAGGATGCTAATGATTTAATAATAGTTCTTATTTTAAGAGTATGGAGAGACCTCTAGCAATCAGATACTATTGTGTTAGATATGATGTAAACTTAAGTAAATGTTAATGTCAGACAGAGGAGTATGTCTACACTGCTAAACAAAAAGGACCATGGCACAAGGTGGAACACCATATCCTTCATTGCATGCGGATGGATATACCTAAATTTTTTGAGGCACATAAGTTACAAGCATGCTTCTACAAAAAGAGAGAGAGGCATTGGTATTCAGATAGTGTTGTAGACCCCAAAACCACCTGGCCAAATAAGCTGGCAGTGGAGGAACTGACAAAAAGCTGACCTTGTAGCAAAGAGCGTTCTACTAACATTGAATCTCACATTGAATCTCATTTACTGACAAGACAAGCTAGACAGAGGCAATTTCAAAGAGCACAGCATGTAGGAGGGCAAGGGAAGGGCCGGCTGACTGTGGTGGATGCGATGAAGAACCTCTCTGGACAGAGAAAGCTTATTCTGGGAAGCACTTATGAGTTTATAAACATGACTGGTAGGGCAGGAGAGTCAAAAAAAAAACAAAAAAACAAACAAAAAAAAAAACCAAAAAAAAAACCAAGAGAAAAGAAGGCTGTCTTCTAAGGAAGGACAAGCACAATATACAATATAACACAAGAAACAAACACAAGAAACAATATCAGAACCCAGAGTGGACGAAGACCTAGAGGGGCTCAGGTCCAAGTCTTACACTTTGGACACATGGCAACTCTGCTTTGGGAGCAGAAATCCTTAATTGGCGTAGAAATATGCCACTTAACCTCATGGCCAGAGATCATTCATTCTCTGGCACTCTTGTCTTAACAAGATAAACAGAGAGATGAAGAAAAAAGTTGTGTCCTGGTTTCAGCTATAAAAGAGTTAATTTTCTCTCTGGTGATTCCTGTGAAAGGAATGTCAATAATACCTTTTTTTTTTTTTTAGTTATTGCTAAGTGATGTTTACACTGTTCAAGGACTTTTTTCAGCTCCCCATAGAAGTATAGACAGAATGACAGAATGGTCAATGAAATATTCCATACCATAGACATCATTCTCATTATATAAATGGGGGTTAGCTGGGTGTGGGAATCCATGATCGCTGCTCAGGATGGTGCCAATTCACTGGGCAATGAGAGTGACCTGAGACGTTATTATTATTGTTATTACTATTGTTATTTTTCCTTTTTTGCTATTGTTTTTACTAAACTGTCTTTACCTCAACCCATAAGGATTTTTTCTTCCTTTCCTCTCTTTTTTCCCCCCCTCTTCTCCCCACCCTTCTTGAGGGGGAGAGAAAGGGGAGGGAGGTGAGCGAGCGGCTGTGTGGTTCTTGTAGCTGGCTGGGGTAAAACCACAACAACGAGAAGAGGATTAAAAAAAAAATATCAAGCTACCTCGGATACTTTTGCACAGATGCAAAGTACGTTGCAAGTCCTCATTTCCCCAGTGATTCTAATGACTGGTTCAAATGTTCACAAAGGTGCTAAGTCCTCACACATTTCCCAGTTTCCAGAGGAACAGACTATGATAACAGACTGGTTCCCTGTCCGTTATGTGTCTGTTAAAAACAGTTTTCTCCAACCTCTGGAACTCTAATCATGGCCAATCAAATTGAAAGTTATTTGGTCTCTTCAGGATGGGACCCCCTCTAGGCCAGCCTCCCTGATGTTGCAATTTAGTACAGACCAGTTTCAAAAGACTCCAAAACTTGAGGAAAGACAACGGAGAGAAAATGCAAAAATAATGAAGTGCCTACAGTGCCATGTTAAAACATGAACGTAGACACGCATGCTGAATGGTTGCAATACAAACATCCATAGAACAGCTCCACCTTACAACACTGCCTGGTCAACATACCTACTCATCAGTGTGCTGTAAAAAAATATAAATCTTTTCTGTGACTGTGTATGAAGACTACATTCAGTGAATGAATTATTTTTTTGAGTCTCCTGTCAGGCAGAGGAAGCACTAGAAAACAAGTACAAGTTTAGCAAGAAAGATACTTAAAGGAAAAACATACAGTGCTGTCAAATAAGAATACTGAATGCCTTAAGGTTAATTTTGTTTATAGCTTAATTTTTCATCAATTATCTGATGCACTGGAAAGTCTAGTGTTTGCATTGAATTTTCTATGTTTTTTTTTTACTTTGTTGCACTTAAATCAGCTCTAATTTGTGCAAACACATACTTAATACCTACTGCAAATTGTGAAACAGTTAACAGCAGTTAAAACAGAGCTCCCTCTCTCTTGGGATGCCATTACTTCTGCAAACATGGATTCAGCTTTTCACAGTATGTGGAAAATATGCCAAAGAAATATAGTTAAATGTTAGATTTATCCTCTGGTGACTTTCTCCTGCATATCGTAGGAATGGTCGTGGCCACCAAGGAAAACAAGAGAGGTGCAAAGATATTTAAGTCACAGAGCAGGAATGAAACCTGGCAGCAGTATTGTTACAGTATTCTGTGAAACAAGAAACAACTAGAAGTGTTCAATGTTTTTTCACTGTTCATGTTGTATTAGACATTTGGTGGGTAGCAGCTGTGCAATACCACTGTAGCCTCATATTGGTCTGCATTCCAGTATCACCTTTATTTCTTCATACCATAACTTCCTTAAACTTTTCAGCATTTGTTGTAAATTTTCCAGGCTTCTCTTTCTCTACATTTAGAAGCAGGCAAAGGCAAATCAGTCATTTGGAAAGGAGAAGAGAATGACACGTTGCAAATGTTGTGAAAGTCTATGGGAAAAAAACACCACATTATTATTAAAAAAAAAAAATCACAGATTTTAAAACAACACTGAAAACCTAAAAGTTAGAACTGCCATCATACACACAATGTTTCGGTACTTCATTCATTTGTATATCGCATACCTCCTCACCCCTTTTGTCTAATTGAAGGATTGGGACTGTCTTTTCTGTATATGCATTTTTTTCTGTAGTGTCTAACTATTGCATAAGGGGATTGAAAATTTTTGTGGTCCACTAGAACTGAAAGAAACAAACAAAAAACCAACCAACCAAATAAATAGTTTAAGCACATTCAAGCTGGGATCTGTTATTTGTAAACAGGGAAGGTCTTGTGGGGGATGTGATGGTCGGAGGCCGTCTTGGCAACAGTGACCACGAAATGATAGAGTTCTCAATTCTGGGAGAAGCAAGGAAGGGGGTCAGCAGAACTGCCACCTTGGACTTCCGGAAAGCGGACTTTGGGCTCTTCAGGAGCCTGGTTGACAAAGTCCCCTGGGAGGCAGTCCTCCAGGGCAAAGGAGCCCAGGAAGCCTGGATGTCTTTCAAGACGGAAGTCCTAAAGGCGCAGGAGCAGGCTGTCCCCGTGTGCCGTAAGACAAGCCGTCGGGGAAAAAGACCGGCCTGGCTAAGCAGGGAGCTAGTGTTGCAGCTTAGGGAAAAAAAGAGGATATACGGCCTTTGGAAGGAAGGGCAGGCCACCCAGGAGGATTACAAAGAGGTAGTAAAGCGATGTAGGGAAAAAATCAGAAGGGCCAAAGCTCAGCTAGAGCTAAACCTGGCTTCTGTTGTCAAGGACAACAAAAAAAGTTTCTATAAATATATTAGCGATAAAAAGAGGACCAAGGATAATATCTGTCCTCTAGTAGATGGGGCTGGTAACGTAGTAACCAAGGATGAGGAAAAGGCTGAGGTACTTAATGCCATCTTTGCCTCAGTCTTCAGCAGTAGGACCAGTTTTTCCTTGAATTCCCCGACCCCTGAGCTAGAATACAGGGATGGGGAGCAGAGTGAAGCCCCTGTAGTCCAAAGGGAAATGGTGAGGGACCTGCTTCAGCACCTGGAGGTGCACAAATCTATGGGGCCGGATGGGATCCATCCAAGGGTGCTGAGGGAGCTGGCGGAAGTGCTCACCGGCCCACTGTGCATCATTTATGAACAGTCCTGGATAACCGGGGAGGTCCCAGCTGACTGGAGGTTGGCAAATGTGACGCCCATCCATAAGAAGGGCCAGAAGGAGGATCCAGGGAACTACAGGCCAGTCAGTCTGACATCGGTGCCTGGGAAGGTCATGGAGCAGATCATCCTCAGTGCCATCACACGGCACATGCAAGAGAACAGGGTGATCAGGCCCAGTCAGCATGGCTTTGTGAAAGGCAGGTCATGCCTGTCAAACCTGATCACCTTCTATGACAAGGTGACCCACTTGGTGGACGAGGGAAAAGCTGTGGATGTTATCTACCTGGATTTTTGCAAGGCTTTTGACACCGTTTCCCACAGCATTCTCCTGGAGAAACTGGCTGCTCATGGCCTGGACAGGTATACTCTTCGTTGGGTAAAAAACTGGCTGGATGGCCGTGTCCAGAGGGTGGTGGTAAATGGAGTTAAATCCAGTTGGTGTCCAGTCACGAGTGGTGTCTCCCAGGGATCGGTGCTGGGGCCCGTTCTCTTTAATATCTTTGTCAACGATCTGGATGAGGGGATCGAGTGCACCCTCAGTAAGTTCGCAGACGACACTAAACTAGGGGGGCGTGTTGATCTGCTTGAGGGTAGATTGGCTCTGCAGAGGGATCTGGACAGGCTGGACAGATGGGCTGAGGCCAATGGTATGAGGTTCAACAAGGCCAAGTGTCGGGTCCTGCACTTGGGTCACAGCAACCCCATGCAGCGCTACAGACTGGGGGCGGAGTGGCTCGAAAGCTGCCTGGCAGAAAAGGACCTGGGGGTGTTGGTGGACAACCGGCTGAGCATGAGCCAGCAGTGTGCCCAGGCAGCCAAGAAGGCCAACACCATCCTGGCCTGCATCAGGAATAGTGTGGTGAGCTGGACTAGGGAAGTAATCATCCCCCTGTACTCGGCACTGGTAAGGCCTCACCTCGAGTACTGTGTTCAGTTTTGGGCCCCTCACTACAAGAAGGACATTGAGGTGTTGGAGCGTGTCCAGAGAAGGGCTACAAAGCTGGTGAAGGGTCTGGAGGACAAACCTTATGAGGAACGACTGAGGGATCTGGGGTTGTTTAGCCTGGAGAAGAGGAGGCTGAGGGGAGACCTTATCACCCTCTACAACTACCTGAAAGGAGGTTTTAGAGAGATGGGAGCTGACCTCTTCTCCCTGGCGACAAGTGATAGGACGAGAGGAAACAGGTTCAAGTTATGTCAGGGCAGGTTTAGATTGGATATTAGGAAGCATTTTTTCACTGAAAGGGTTATTAAACATTGGAATAAGCTGCCCAGAGAGGTGGTGGATTCACCATCCCTGGAGGTGTTTAAGAAAAGGGTAGATGAGGTGCTTAGGGACATGGTTTAGGAGTGGTGGTGTTTTTATCAGGGTAGGTTAATGGTTGGACTTGATGATCTTAAAGGTCCCTTCCAACCTCACTGATTCTATGATTCTATGATAATCAACAGCTAGAATAGAACAAGTTAGTTTAGTTATGGACATTTAGTGTCTAATTACAGTATAGTTTATATCTTAAGTGCCTCTACCAGCTGAGTGGGTTCAGATGTCTGCAAAAAGCATCGATAAAATTATTAAGAAAAGGCTAATAACAGAAAAATCTCACATCTTTGTAATTGAGGACATGGTTTGCCATCACAATCAGTAGTTATACGGCATGCAAGTTATCTTTCTGACTCAGGCTGAGTGTGACAGATAAACTGTTTGATGTTTGGATGTTATTATGGAGAATACTGAAAAGTGGTAGTTGATCTGTTGTGGTTTTCTTCATCAAAGTTTCACTATGAAGGTTTTTGGGTTTGCAAGGTATTGATAACTAAAGAAATTTTAATTTGTCTATAAAAAGCTGTAAAGATGAAAAAGACAGCAAGGTTCTGTAACTTTTTTTTTTTCATATTTTCATCTGTGATCAATGAATGGGGAGAGAAGATTTTTCTTGTGGAAAACCTGAAATAAAATGTCTCTGTGAAAGCTTTTCATTTAATCAAAAGGAAATATTTTGTCAGATTCATTCTTACCAGCTCTACCAAACACTTGTGAAGACCCAAGCTGTACTTGATGTTAGTGCAGAAATTCCAAGATAATACTCCTTGGTTCGTGCTCTGTTTTGCATAAACCAGATATATAGAAGCCGTTACACATGAAAACTACAAAGTTGGCTGCCCTATCCCGTGTCAAACTATGTGGGCTATCCCTATTAATTGTGCAAAAGCACTGGTGTTCAGTTAGCCAGCCCTGGCGTATATCAACCAGTTAAATTAGTCCCAAAATGAAACTTATCTTCCTATGTTACACTTGAGACAGTTGCTACCAGGAGTTGGAAATGAAAAAGTAAAGTAGTAATAAATACCATAAAATAATTTTACACAGATGAGACTTAAATAGGAATACATAAAGTACGAAATTAGTTCTTCCGAAACTAGTTTAAATAAGCTAGTTTCCATAAATGGATACAGGTTAATTACCTACCATTATTCAAGAATCCTGAGGACTATAAAAATAAATAGAAATAAGGAGTTCTGTGAGAAAGAAGGGGGAAATGAAATCAGAATATCCAAATAGGGCAAGAAGCTAGAGGCTCCAAAGGAAGGGAAGAAATTACTTTGACTTAGTAACTACTGATGTAGTAACTAGTACTACATCAATTCAGGCTATACTGAAAAAATAACACCAATCAAACAAAAAAGGAATAATTACAATCAAAACAAAAGAAAAAGGCAAGAACCCCTAAGATTTAATGTAATTTATGTAAATAGAAAAATAATAAATCTATAGTTTTTATTAGGGGATACAACCTCAGTTTCTAATCAGTGTAGGTGAATTGAGCTCTTCACATTTTATGCTTATGTTATAAATCTTTGATTGTTTTTTCATTAGAAAGTTTACTTAGATAATAAAAATTACCCTACTATTTTGCATACAAATTAAGCTTAAGACAGAACAGAGATTGATAGTTGTTGTTATTACGAGGCAGATATTTAGCCTCAGTTTAACAATTTTTCTATTAGCATTCCTCCCACTAGCAAATATATATTCAAAAGACAACAGATCTTCAGCTGGTACAGACTGGAATTGCTGTACAGTCTCAGTACAGTCACACTGATTTACACCATCTTAGCATCTGGCTTAGTGTTTCTATTACCATTGTTCTATTACTTGATGCTGCTTCAATTTTCTCCAAAGCCAGAGAGATCTAAGTTATAATAGGCAGTTACTTATACTATTGGTAGATAATAAAATAAAAAGAAATGGTTCTAATGGCTTCCTTGGCACTTTATGGGCATGCGGCAAAACAAAGACAAGGGCGTTACTCTAATGAGATTGCAATCTGTGTTATATGTAGGCTAATAGCATCCCCTATTCAAATCTCCCGGTGCTTCATATTCTTGGGTCCTTTGCGATTTCTGCAAACTGTTTTGGCTGACATGTTAGGAAGGAATGGTGAACCACAGCTGAGACAGATCAAGGGCAAACAGGACTTTGTTGAGCAAGTAAAAAAGTTGAAAGAGACTGGGACTGGGAGCTAGTAAAAGACACAGAAAGTTATTTGGCTAGCTTGGACAAATGATTGAAAAACATGGAGAAGCTTGTTGCTAGAACTTAAGCAATTTGAAAAAGATGAATAGGAAATGGAGAGATAAGAGGGAGAACTGTGTGAGGCATGCTGGGATGCAAAAGGATGGGAAATAGCCAGAGAAGAAGTGAGACGGCTAAAAGAGCCAAGGAGGGAGCATGGAGGTGATCCGATCTGAGACTAATGAAAAATTCAAAGAGAGACTAGGACTGGGACCAAGGGGAAGGGAGGTGGGCATCAGAAGAGTTGACACAGATGGGTCAGTGTGCCAGTGTGACATATCTGAGGAATGCAGGTTGAGACAATGCAGGCAAAGAAAGTGAGAGTAGGAAGAACTCAGAAGAGAGAAAATAAAGTGATTGAGCAGGGCCAGAAGACAGAGATTTAAGCCTTGGGAAATAGGCAGAGTGCTCAAGAAAACCCTGCAGAGCCCCAGAGGGAAGCCACAGCTCCCAGCTCCATGTTCTGCTGGCATTTATGAACCCACCCTGCCCAGTGGCAGAGGAAGCACATAAGTTCTTCCTCAAATTTCCTCCCCAAAATAGTCATTGCATGTAACTCATATATCCAGAATATTAAGCTCTGTGAACACAATGAAGAATTATATAATTTGTTCACTTCTGAATATGGTTCTGAGGAAGGGAAAGTTCCAGACATCTTTCCTTTTTTTCTGCCTTCTCTAAGGCTGATTATTGTTTCATTATGGTTAACGTAAAATTTGCCACAGCCTAAAACCATATGCTACATAGCAAAACAATATGCAAGATAAGAAAGAGAATCCTGGTTTAGTAAAAAAATCTGTGTATAACACAGCTGGCCAAGCTCTGCTAATGCTGTTTTTGAAGAGATGCTGCTGGGAAAGGCAAAAGTAAGGCATTATTTTTTTTCAAGGCTACTTTCTTCCTACTCAGCTTCTTATTTTTGTCTCAGTCCTTCCCTCATCCAAAACTCCTGCTCCAACCACCAGATCCAATCCCTGTCACACCCCACTCTACATCACATCCCGTAGGGAGTTTTCGGGTTACTTTGACATTCACAACTTGCCCCCACAGCACATTCCGTCTTCAGAAGCCGAGCATGTGGATTATAGATCCAAGTTTTCCCCCATGGCCAGCCTAGGACAACCACTGTCTTTCACCAGGCCTTCATCCCTGCAGGAAGAGCTGGGACAAGGAGAAACCCTGGTGTGCCCTGGCCCCAGCTTGGTGCTCAAGAGACCAGGAGACAGGATGCACTGCGTGATGCACCAGCTCAGTCCAGATGCAGCCTGTGGGAAACTTTTACCAGCTTCACATCTGTAAATAGTCAATACAGTAGCCAGCAGTGTAAATGGTTTCACTCTCTCCCTTCTTGGTGTTGGCATTGTTGTTACTGCCTAACACAACTAACACTATTTCTATCTCTTGGTTAGACAGAAATCCTTTCATATGAGTTTGCTCCATTTTAAACCCAGGAACATGTGCAGTTGTCGTCAAAATACCACATGTGAAAAAGTCTAGAAAACCCAAGTTGTTTGGTCAAAAATGGATCTTGCTTATTAAAGCCTTGTAGCTATCAGTGTTTGGTGAGCAGTTTGGGAATTACTCATCTAGATGAAACAGGAACAATTTTTAGTAACCATCATAACAGAATAAACAGCAAGCAAGAGAGAGAGAGTCAGTGATTGAAAATTCATGGGGGAAAAGTGTCTTGACAGCTTACCAGAAAAGTCCATTAAAAAACACAGTCCTTCAGATTGCTACTTCTACATCCCAGAGCTCTTCAGCCCATACAGTTATTTCTTTAATTGTCTTTAAAAGCTTTCCAACAATCAGCTGGAACTGATGTTTTTGTCTTGTTGCTACGATTTCTTAAATTCTTAGAAAAGCTTACTTTTTAAAGAAGTTTTTTCTTCTTGCCACGGTTTTTAGTGTGTTTGTTGGATGATAAAAGAAGAGAAACCGGAGAAGTCTATGTTTTGCATACAGTAGCCTTGAACTTTTCTTCCCCCAAAAAGTTTGATATGATTGAAATGTTGAAGATTGCTGTTTGTACTGAAGGAGAAATGGAGGCTGGTTTATTATAGCAGCACTCCGACAACCTCACTTGAAATAGAAGTGCTGTGCTGCTTTTGCAGCACCACTGCTTGAGTGACTGACAAACCTGTCACAGCACTTCCACAAACAGCAGAGAAAGGCACACATTTCCAAGTGGATAGTTATCACAGAAATCTTATACTGCAGCCCAATTATTCCGTTTCTTAAAGAATAAACCTTGTTCTGCAGATATGACTAATACCCCTCTGAATATATTTTTTCATCTAAAGTTTAATGGCTTCCTTGTTTATATTTGCAAAACTCCATTACATTAATGACAAATCACATATCTTTGAGCCACTTGACATTTGTTTATTATATCCATTTTTATCTTTTTTACTTTGGAGTGGTTAATTCTTCAGCACAATATGTTTCTCATAAATGCCTGTGTATTTTTTTCATGAATTATATATAGTATATTGATGAGTTCATGGGTTTTTTTAATGAGTTTGCATAAAAAGCTTTTATTTGTGAAAGGACTGACTGAAAAGGAGCAGAAGATTAGGAAAAGCTGCCATGCCCTTAAAATGTAGGTTTGGATTTATGGATGACAGAAGAGACAAAAGAGACCTTATTTCCCCTCTGCATTTAGGCTTGTTCCCTTTTCTCCCCTCTTTCAACCGACTGCCACGGCCTTCAAGCCTTCCACTTTTCTGACAACTTACCAATCCCTTGCCAAGAAACTAAGGTGTTTTTAAGCTGCTGCACTTTGGGAGTCTGTTGAATCTATTTGGTCTCTTGACTGCTGTGATGCTGAAAGGAAATTGCACTTTTAAGCAGCTTTTGTTTCATAATTCAAAGGCAGTGGAAACTAAAACAATAAACTAAAAAGGTCTGAGACAAACAACAGAACAGAGAGATTACCCATATGGTTAAAGAGTAAAAGAAAATGTACTAAAATACTTGAATGTAAGGATGGAGCTGCTAAAAGTTCCATCAGAGTAGCTGAACCTCTTTAGAAATGTCAAAAAAAACTTGAAGAAAACTCAAATTATATTTTCCTCTGCATGTAATGAGGAGCAGTAAATGGAAGACATCAAGTATTTTTCATGGTTGGCTGCTCCCACAGCATCTGATTTGCCTAATAGCTTGTACAGAAACTTAGGTAGTACCGCTCCCCATTCTATAAATATATTTCATAAGCATCTGATTTTTATCAGAGGAGACTAAGGGAAGGTGAAAAAACAGAGGACTTTAAGACTGATCTGAGACTGAAAATTCCACCTTACGACTTCTAAAAACCCAGTTCCCAATTGGATTTAAAATAAAATACCTCAGAATAAGACTATCTTGAGATCGAGATTTCATCCTCTGTCTTTTGCTGTACAATGCAAGTTACACATTTCTGGGCAGACACTGACCTTCCAACCATACATGAATCTCTAAAAGTACAAAAAAAAGCCCAAGAACCTATTGCAGAAGGGCCACAAAACTCAGCGTTCAAGATGAACAAAATAACATGCAGTGCGGTACTTTCTCTGACAGAGCACTGGCTTAGGCAATGCCTAGAAAATAGGAAACATGCAGCAGAATAAAAAGAGCCACATTATCTCTCACAGTTTCTGAGTGCTGTTGGTACACAGGCAAGGAGAATTATGACAACCCTGCTAGCACATAAGAGCTCCTTACAGAGCTATAGGCAGTGCTCCCACAAAAGTTGAATTGACAGCCCACGTGAAAGCAAGTGAAAGAGCTCTTCTCCCAAGATGGGTCTTGGGATATAAGTCATTGTGTTGCTATAGGACTTTTAGCAATTCTGAAATTATGCTCGGGGTGGTACAAGAGAATATCTAAGACTTTCTTTTATATTTAATAAAATTTATAACTATATCATTATAAAAGTTATTTTTCCTACTTTGAAATTATGCCAGTGCCTAGAACACTCCTTGTCGTACAAATGGTGATTTAAGGTAGCTATGGAGAGGACAAGAGTTTGGGAAACTAAATAAGATGACTTTAAAGAGGTCCTAGTCCTGAGGAACTTAGACAAAAAAGTGAAAAACCTATAGACAACAGATATCCTCCAAGCAGACTGCTGCACAATCTCCTTTCACGGAATCACGGAATCACGGAGTTTTCAGAGTTGGAAGGGACCTCTAGAGATCATCTAGTCCAACTCCCCTGCTAAAGCAGGATTGCCCAGAACACATTACTCAGGACTGCATCCAGACGGGTCTTGAAAATCTCCAGAGAAGGGAACTCCACAACCTCCCTGGGCAGCCTGTGCCAGTGCTCTGTCACCTGAACCGTAAAGAAGTTTTTCCGTGCATTTGAAAGGAACTTCCTGTGTTCTAACTTGTATCCATTGCCCCTCGTCCTGTCACTGGGAACCATTGAAAAGAGCCTGGCTCCATCCTCCTTCAACCCACCCTTTAGATACTTGTACACCATAATAAGGTCTCCCCTCAGCCTTCTCTTCTCCAGGCTAAAGAGTCACAGCTCTCAGCCTTTCCTCATAAGGCAGATGCTCCAAGCCCCTAATCATCTTAGTTGCCCTTCGCTGGACTTGCTCCAGCAGTTCCCTGTCCCTCTTGAACTGGGGAGCCCAAAACTGGACACAGTATTCCAGTTGTGGCCTCACCAGTGCAGAGTAGAGGGGGAGAATGACCTCCCTCGACCTACTGGCCACACTCTTCCCTATGCAGCCCAGGATTCCATTGGCCTTTTTGGCAACAAGGGCACATTGCTGGACCATGGATAATTTACCGTCTACCAGGACCCCCAGATCCTTCTCCTCTGAGCTACTTCCCAGCAGGTCCACCCCTAACCTATACTGGTGCTTTACGTTCTTCCTCCCCAGGTGCAGGACCTTGCACTTCAGCATTAAGAAAACAAAAAAGTAAGACCACTGGCTTGCTACAGAAGGAACCAAATCAACCTAACAGTAGATTGACATAAAAACTGTCATGCCTGTTCCTTTGAGTGACTGTGGCTATCTGAAACACAACAAAACAGCTTGCCAGCAGTACCAAAGGAAACAACTGGCAAATTGTCTTAAGAGCACAAACCTATGCTTTCAGTTAAAAATATATGGCTTGCAAGTTGAAAAGAAGCTTAGGAGAACATTAATAGCTGCAGGCACATTCTCTAGATCATATGATAAAAACACAGTTAAGTCTGATTAAAGAAAAGAAGTTGTTGGATAAACTGTAGATGGAGTAGCATTTTAGGACAGAGGAAACAAGTAGTCTGTTAGCACAGGGTGGTTGGAAGCTTATGCTCATAACCACTACTGGTCAAGAGGAATCTCTCAAATCCAAAAGGAATTCTGTTTAAAGACAACAGGGAACAGTATGTTTAACAGATTATGTACAGGTTGTTGAAGAAAAAAGCCCAAAACAACCCAATCCAAAAAACACAGAATGATATTTTACTCTGGTGTCCACTGAATAGCAGTACTGGGAAGCTATCGAGACACATTATATATGCTAAAACTGAGACCAGGACAAGCAGGAGAATGTGTGCTGGTGATACAGAAAAAAACAACCCAAAGTAAGTATATACATACACTGTGAAATAGTTTTTTCTGAAAGACAGAGTGACTGTGCATGTCAAAAACGGTTTACAGTTAGGTGCAGTATACCCAATGTAACAGTAACAATATACAGATTTAGTGAACATTAATTTAAACAGTCGTCAGTAGCATTTATTTACTTATTTAATGGAAAGCAAATTTCTTGATTTTCATTAGTCTCAGAAACCCTGATCTGATGGATTGGTAAATTAAGGAGTAAAAAAGATTATAGGGTAAGATCCCAATTATACATATCATTTTTCAGGGACAGGGTGTATGGCAGATATGGTGAAATACCAGTTGCCACTGTCTGACACTCATCTAACACAACACAGGGAACAAGGAGTCTTTGACATCAGGAATTCAGGAAAGAAGAATTCAGTGTATGCAGAAATGTAAGGAGAAGTCAAACATAGCAACAAGAGTTAGCATAATATGGGGTCCTGGAAGCAGCAATGACTTCGGGTAAATGATGAAATATGAATTTCTATCAAGTAGTGTGGCTGCAGGCAGTAACAGTTGCCCAACGGCTTGCTCACAGCCTTGTAAGGTTGTTATCCCCCCCGGACACATCCTGAAGAGGAACGGACAACTGTGCTTTCAACAGCAAGCGGAAGATAAAAGAAAAGCGTGCTCAAATTTGTCTACTAAAGGTGCACACAGATAAAAGTCGCAGACAGACAGGTAGGTCCCAAGACATTATAATGTCAGAACAAATGAACTTAGTACCAGAGACTTGAAAGTTAAGTACTGCAATTCCAAGCATCACAATGTCTCGGATCTAATTTTATATCAGGACCTATGTTTTGAGGCAGAAAAAAAGAATAACAAGAACAAACACAGATATCACAGAAAAGCTAAGAATGGGAGAGGAGGAATTAAATCATGCAAGTAGGAGCTACAAGACCCTGTCCAAATTAGGATTAATGATATTACCTTTGTGTGTTAACTTACCTCAGGGATGAGTGAGGTATAAAACCTCAAGATGGAGTCAGAGAGTGATTGAAGTTGCAGGAGGGAAATAAATACTTAATTCTCAGCCAGCTAATGTAAAAAAAAAAATAAATAAAAAAGATCAGATAAATGCTGATAAATGCCACAGCTTTTCTGTGTGCCCTTAAAGGAAACACTGTTGTTTGGACATATGTAACACAAAGGTTAATACATATAAATAAGCAAAGAGCTCCTTTTAAAGTCCTTTCTAATATTTTCCCTACAGCGCTAGCACAAAGTGTATGGAAATATTGCTCTCTCACCTAATTCATGGGGTGTTTGGAGGATTAATTAGTTAATGTTTATACAGTGCTTTGAAGATCAAAAGCATGGTATAAGCACCAAGTACTATTATAAGAGGCCACAAGAAGCAGGAAATGAGAAACTGCCATCTCATAAAAGGAAAGAGTTTAGTGCTTGTTAGTTGTCAAATGTTCCCCTCATTTTTTAGGTCTTTCATTCAAGGAGACCATCTTTATGTTCTCTATGTTGCTAAGGGTTACATTTCAACGGCTGTGAACTAAACTAGTAACAATAGCTCTTCAGACCATTAGACAGCCAGGAAGAAGATCATAATATTACTGCTACTCAGCTACACCTTTTGCTTCTTTGCAGTGCAGGAAAAAGCAGGGGAGAAGATTCAGTAACAACATGTTTTGAGTGTTATAATCCTACTATCGATGTAACCATCCAAAAGTCTAAAATAGTGGTAAATACCACAGACCAGAAGACTTTTTTTTCAGTAGCACATTCACCATCGGATGGAGTCTCGAAGTCAAAACGCCTTATCCTTTGAAAGATTGAGCGCAATTTGTTAGCTTCTGAACAAGCTCCTGTTCGCTTTTATGGGCACGCTAAAATCAAACCCCAGAGCTGCAGGTGTGCAGTAGCTACAGCAAAGGTTTCTGATCTGTTAGGAAAGCCAGATTGTCAGGAAGCCCATTCATAATCAGATGACATTTCCAGGTGGAAAAGGAGAGCTTGACCAAGAAATCTCAGAAACGGAAGTTCATTCCAACTTGTTTTATGTAAAAGGTCAGATTAGATAATTATTGTGGTCCAACCCGGCCAGAGCTAAGGTCCGTGCCAGCCCTCATGGTGCTACAAGAGCAGGAACTCTTTCACTGGGAATCTCTTCTCCTAGCAGAAACTGAGGTAAAGGATCCAAAGCTCTTTCTAGCTTCCCGAGCTTTTTAAATAAAATATTTCAAGACGCGTCCCTGCTTTCTAATCTGCTCACAGCGAAGCTTCCCTTTTAATTTTGTGTGTTTCACTCTTCTGACTCAACTAAATATATTATTTTAATTTTATGTAGTAGGAAAAGAAGCAAAAAATGAATTAACAGCCACCAGTATTTTAGTATTCTGCCTTGCACTATATACTTTCCCAGTTGCATTTACTACTGGTGAAGCTACAGTCTAGAGTTCTTACGTCTTTTGTGCTCAACCATGCAGCATGCGTACCCTAAGGAAAAAGAAAGCACAGGAGTTTAAAATGCCTTCAGGGTAGTGTTGAGTACCTCTGTTGAGATATCCCATTGCTCTGCTTGCCTCCTCAGAGTACTGCTTCCTCTGTAAGGAACACAAAAATCATCAGCTTCGTCTGAAGAAAGGGAAGATCCTTGGGAAAGGAAGAAGACCACATGGACTTGAGTGAACTTCCAAGGCTCCCAGGCTGGGCTGACTTTTGGCCTGCCTTGGATACCTTGTATATGCTTTAATGCATAAAGTGCAGAGCCCCAACCTCCCCAAAAAATTAAATTCCTGAGAAGAGGGATTTCTATCCAGCAACAGAACAGGATTCCGTCAGAAACTTGTTATCCTGAAGCTTCATCATAAATTCTTCTTTCACTCTTCTAGTTGAACAGGATCACTTCAAGATCACTCACTTCAAGACAGAGTTCAGCAGCAGTTATTTTGGTGTTAAATGACTGGACCTTAGGTGAATCTATTGGATTACAGGAAACCCTAAACTAACTTGACTGTCAGGTGCATCATAACTTATTTAATTAACACAAGAGCATGGTAGCCAAACAGTTACAGTGTTTTGTTTCAGATCCTACTGCTTGAGTTCAAGACTCACTGGGGACTGTCAGAAAGACCTGCTCCCATTTAAGGTGGCTCCAAAGAGATATCTTATCCTCAGGCAGGAGATGTAAATGCTGGCCTCATTCTTCCCTGCAGCATAACTGGAAATAGGCACAACTCTACCGAACCCAAATTGATCTGTTAGGATGGCTTGGCTTCAAGCTGCCTGCAGGTAGCAGTAATCCTGGGAACAGCGAAGGGGGAATTTTCTTAAAAGTCTGTTTAGCTGTAGACTAGTCAGTAACTACTGATTGTATGGTAACTATAAGTTACTAGAAAAGCTGGAGAGTTTCCTAGAGTAAGTTTATATAGGTTCAAAATCTTGTTCAGTGCAGAGGTACACTCTGGAAATAACGAGTCTTTTCTAGTGCTAGAGGTAGCAGACTTCAGGTCCTCTTCTTTTTCTTTTCAAAAAAACTGGGGCAGAGCCACCAATTTCTAAAAAGTGAAGGTTTGCACAGAACAAAAAAGCATGTTGAAAGGCAACCCAGTCCATCTCCCTCCACCCTGGGAAGAGAAAGCTCCTAAAAGGATTAGTGGTTCCAAATGGCTGTGGGGAAAGCTGTAATCTGCATGTAAATAGAAAGACTCCCAAGTGCCCAGGTATTCATTTTTCTTTTTATAGCAGGAGATAGAGCATTTTTTTTTTTATGTCTACATTTTAATGTTAAAAGGACACTGTGGTGCAAGTCTGTGGTTTGTCTCACTAGTGCACAGCCAGCTGGGTATAACTTTACCTGCCAGAGTAATGCTGAACGTTTGTCTTGAGCAACATCTTAAGAAACAAATATGGCCAGAAGGCAGAATTGTGTGAGGCTGTTACTTTGCAGCTAATGTAGAAAACACACACAATAAAAATGAAGGAGCAGGTTCATAGAAACTCATGTGCAGGGACAGCACCAAGCAACGTATGAATTGGGAATGAAGACCTAGGCAGAGCAGTCTGACTCGTCAAATCCTGTCCCTTGCTGTTGCAGGTGATTCATGCCCTCCTCACACATGAAATGGCAACTAGAAAAAAAAAAAAACCAACCAAAAACAAAAACCAAAAAGCAAACCGCCCATAAAAAAAAGAAAAAAGAAAATTCATTGAGATCTTGTACTAATGTACACCTGAAAAATAAAGCAGAATAAAGCCTATGCAATCCCCAGTCAAAAGCCCATGGAGGCCACGTAAAACTGATAGGCACAAAACTCAAGGGATTAGAAGGAATCTGAGCAGATTTCCCTGAGCATGTAAAATCCCTCACTGCACTACTGATGAGTTAATATTCAGATAACTGTCAGGTGAAATTGATTAATTAGAGCACTAATTAGTTTCCAACCATTCAGAAAAAACATTAAGAAGAATCTCATATTTTAATTAAGAATTCATTTTCGATAAGCAGGTGATTCTATCAGTCACTGACAGCTACATGGAAGATGGCATATTTATGTGTTTATATTTTTGCATCGCTATATACTCACACCCACAATCAGATTGGATGTGTGACATATTTAAGGCTCAGTTCTGACAGATGCTTAATCGCGTGAGTAATACTCATGGGTTTACATGAGTAAACGTTTGGGGTGTAGAGACCCATTTAGACTTCATTGCTACTATGTGAATTTTCATTGTGGCTATGACCCCCCCCAAAAATGGGTCAGGCCCCATGTGCTATGTGTTTCGTGTTTGGGCAAATCAACAAGATCCCGTATAGACTAGGGTGTCACGGTTCCTCTCTCTGACGCAATGGATCTCAGACAGCTTATGGAAAGTGAAACAGCTTTTCCAGGTATCCTCTGTGTGCAGAATACCTGTAGCCCAACTACTTACTGCTTTCTTCTGAAAGGTGAGTGATGTGGAGAGAAACACCAAGTAAGCAGGCCTGGCTCTCTCCCTTCTCACCCAACCGTTAGGAAAATAACTGTTACTGTTGTATTTCGTATGGATCCTGCTGTGGTACTTGCACTCAGTGCAAAGTTTGGATCACTTTGGAGGGAAAGGCAGAAAAACACTTTGCTTGGTGTCTTGATTGCGAGCTAGAGGCACAACTGTGAAGGAATAACAACAGATGAATTTTTTCTTATATACATAGTGGTAACCTCCCATTAAAACAAACAAAAAAATAAACAAACTTGAGACATCTTCAGTATTTAAACATCTATTAGGCATGCAAAGATTTTCTGGCTCACAGGTATTTAAAGAGTCTTTCAGGCAACTGCACCTCTTTTGGATCCATTCTTGTTCCTCTGTTTCTGCTGGGCAGTGTCCAGAAGGCTTTTGGAGAATGCATTGCAGCAGTGCAGCAAATTCTGAATCTCCCCTGGGGCTTCCTTCCTATAAAAAGTCAGCTGGTTTCACTTGCTGCAAAAGTATTCACAAATTTTTTTTCCAAAACAGCTTGGTAGGAATTAGCCAAAGTTACTATATTGTGAAACACAACCCACTTATATGTCTTAATTCCTATGAAAGTCTAGCTGTGTATTATTTAAGTTTTCCCTGTTGTCGTTTCAAAGTACAGCATTAATGAAATGATGATTAAAGAGTTATTCCACTCCTTCCTCTTTCTCATTGCTGCATTGAACCTGCTTTTGTTAATTGCTAAAATATTTAAAAATCATTAAAGTAGTTATGTCCTTATTAACAAACATCTGTTATTTCTGAACTTCTGAGAGCCTGAAAAATTGGTATGTAGTGAGATGACTCTTAGGTACATGTTTATCCCAAACCCCAGACCACCATACAGCCTTGTGTATGCCATCATCCTAAAACATTGCCAGGCTTTTCTTCTCCCTGTAAAGGTATTTTTCTTTCATCTAGGGAAAGCGGCTGCATCCATGCTGCTACAGTGTCGCCCAATCTCTGTCAAGGCAGCATTGAGCACAACTGGATCAGGATCCCTCCGTAACTGAGCTTTGTGCCTGGAGGTGTGATGAGGCAATGGCAGAGATTAGACCCTAGTGTTTTGGTGGACCCACACGGACTTCAGTGCTGTCTGCACATATCTCATGATCAGAATTTAAGCTTCTAGACATGCTTTCAGGCCTAAGAGGAGTTTATGTTCCAAATACTAGATAGCTGTTAATAAATAATTATTAAAATAGTAAAAATTCTAAAAAATCTGATGTTAATATCCATAATAATGAGGATGTTGTTTGACATACAGAGAATAATGTGCAGTAAATGTGCAATTTTAATGGCGATTAGGTGAGATATGAAATTAAAATCAGTCTGAAGTATTAAACTAACATCCCCTCCTGGCCCACCTCCAGGCTTTGAAGTACGGATGCTCCATCTGGGCATTCAGGACACACTAACCCCAAATTTAGACCACGCATTACTACTGAAAGCCCATGGCTTCTGCCTGAGCCACGGGAGGGTGAGCATTTTTCTCTGCTTCTTACAAATGTCTCCTTCTTTTCTTCCCAAGAGGAAAAATGCTTAAAAGGGAAACAATGGCACAAGAATAGAAAAACAGTAGCTGGAGACTGTAAGGATAGCATCAGCCCAAGGTCTGGGACAGTTTTTCTTTTGCTGTAGGTGAAGAGCCAACAATGTTTACTTTAAAATCATAGAATCATAGAATGGTTTAGGTTAGAAGGAACCTTGAAGACCATCGAGTTCCACCCCCCCTGCCATAGGCAGGGACACCTCCCACTAGACCAGGTTGCCCAAGGCCACATCCAGCCTGGCCTTGAACACCTCCAGGGATGGGGCCTCAACAACTTCTCTGGGCAACCTGTTCCAGTGCCTTACCACCCTCAAAGTGAAAAACTTCTTATGCCCTTTTCCAATTTAAAGCCATTCCCCCTCGTCCTATCGCTACATGCCCTAGTAACAAGTCCTTCCCCAGCTCTCCTGTAGGCCCCCTTTAGGTACTGAAAGGATGCAATAAGATCTCCTCGGAGCCTTCTCTTCTCCAGGCTGAACAGTCCCAACTCTTTCAGCCTCTCCTCATAGGAGAGGTGCTCCAACCCTTGGATCATCCTCGTGGCTCTCCTCTGGACGCACTCCAGTAGGTCCATGTCCTTCTTATGTTGGGGACTCCAGAGCTGGATGCAGTACTCCAGGTGGGGTCTCACAAGAGTGGAGTAGAGGGGCAGAATCACCTCCTTTGACCTGTTGGCCACACTTCTTTTGATGCAGCCCAGGATACGGTTGGTCTTCTGGGTTGTGATCGCACATTGCTGGCTTATGTTGAGCTTCTCATCAATCAGCACCCCCAGGTCTTTCTCCTCAGAGCTGCTCTCCAGCCATTCCCTAACAAGCCTGTATTTGTGCTTGGGATTGCCCCAACCCAGATGTAAGACCTTGCACTTGGCCTTGTTAAACCGCATGAGGTTGGGTTGGGCCCACCTCTGCAGCCTGTCCAGGTCCTTCTGGATGGCATCCCTCCCCTCCACCATGTCTACCTCGCCAAACAGCTTGGTATCATCGGCAAACTTGCTGAGGGTGCACTTGACCCCACTGTCCATGTCGCCGACAAACATGTTGAACAGTACAGGTCCCAGTGCCGTCTCCTGAGGAACGCCACTCGTCACTGCTCTCCACTTAGACATCGAGCCATTGACTGCAACTCTTTGAGTGTGACCATCCAGCCAGTTCTTTATCCCCGCAGTGGTCCATTTGTTGCATCCATGTCTCTTCAATTTAGACACCAGGATATCATGTGGGACGTTGTCGAACACTTTTCCCAAGTCCAGGTAGATGACATTGGTTGCTCTTCCCTTGTCCACTGCCACTGTAACCCCCTCGTGGAAGGCCACCAAATTTGTCCGGCATGACTTGCCCTTGGTGAAGCCACGCTGGCTGTCACCAATCACCTCCTTGTTTTCCATGAGCCTCAGCAGCGTTTCCAGGAGGATCTGCTCCATGATCTTGCCAGGCACAGAGGTGAGCCTGACTGGCCTGTAGTTCCCTGGGTCATCCTCATTTCCCTTTTTGAAAATTGGGGTTATGTTTCCCCTTTTCCAGTTGGCAGGAACCTTGCCAGACCACCACGACTTCTCAAATATGATGGCTAGTGGCTTAGCAACTTGATCTGCCAGTTCCCTCCGTACCCGTGGATGTATCTCATCAGGTCCCATGGACTTGTGCACCTTCAGGTTCCTTGGGTGGTCTCGCACTTGATCTTCACCTACAGTGGGCAGTTCTTCATTTTCCCAATCCCCACCTTTGCATTCTGCATCATGGGCAGTGCGGCTCCAATCCTTGCCCGTGAAGACTGAGGCAAAGAAGTCATTGAGTACCTCAGCTCTGTCTCTGTCCCGGGTAACCAGTTCTTGCATTTCCTTCTGGAGAGGGCCCACCTCTTCCCTAGTCTTTCTTTTCTCGCTGACATACTTAAAGAAGGATTCTTTGTTTATCTTAATATCCCTGGCCAGATTAAGTTCCATCTGGGCTTTAGCTTGTCTAACCCGATCCCTGGCTGCTCAAACAATTCCTCTGTATACCTCCCAGGCTACCCGCCCCTGTTTCCACTCCCTATAGGCCTCCTTTTTGCTTTGATCATGTCCAGGAGCTCCTTGTTCATCCATGTAGGTCTCCTGGCTTTTCTGCCTGCCTCCCTCTTTGTAGGGATGCATGGCTTCTAAGCTTGGAGGAGGTGATCCTTGAGTATTAACCAATTGTCTTGGGGCCTTCTTCCCTCCAGCACTTCATCCCATGGCACCATACCAAGCGGATTGTTCAAGAGACCAAAGTCAGCTCTCCCAAAGTCCAGGGTGGTCAGTTTGCTGTGCACTTTCTTCGCTTCTTTGAGGATCTCAAACTCGACCATTTTGTGGTCACTACAGCCCAGGCTACCCTTGAGTTTGAAACTGTCTACCAGCCCCTCCTTGTTGGTAAGAACAAGGTCCAGCATAGCTCCTCTCCTCGTTGGCTCCTCAACCACTTGGAGAAGGAAGTTGTCCTCAGTGCAATCCAAGAACCTCCTGCATTGCCTATGCCTGGTTGTGTTACCCTTCCAACAGATGTTGGGGTGGTTGAAGTGGCCCATGAAGACCAGGGTCTGTGAATGTGATGCCACTCCTATCTGTCTATAGAGGGCTTCATCCGCTCAGCCTTCTTGGTCAGGTGGCCTGTAGCAGACCCCCACTGTAATGTCCCCTGCTCCCGATTTCCCTTTAATCCTGACCCATAGGCTCTTAGTCAGCTCTTTATCCATCCCTAGGCTGAGCTCCGTGCATTCCAGCTGCTCCTTGACATATAAGGCAACACCACCTCCTCGTTTCCCTTGCCTGTCTCTCCTGAAGAGCCTGTAGTCTTCCATGCCAACACTCCAGTTGTAGGAGTCATTCCACCATGTTTCTACGATGCCAATGAGATCATAGCCTTGGAGACGTGCATACATCTCTAGGTCCTCCTGTTTGTTCCCCATGCTACATGCATTTGCATAGGTCAAATTGATTTTGCAAAATCAGTTTGACTTCAGACCACTCCAGGTATATGCAATCACACATAAAATTGTAATACAGACACTTCTGCCTTGGGTGAGCAGATCAGTCATATTTATTTATGTGCTTCACTGTCCTTGCTAGAACCTCCTCATGTTTACCGTAATATAATTCCATTTGGTTGTCAGATCATTGGTTTTCTCTTATCGTGATTGGATTATATTTGGAAAGTTTCCATTTTGAAGGATACTTCATATTTCCTGTAACTTTAAAACACAACCTAAGCAAAATTTATTGAAGAATTGACTCAATCCAGACCCTGTCAAGGCAATATAGCAGTGAGGAAGGTGCCAGCTTTGAGTCGTGCTGTGTATTGGGTGACCTCTAAGACTTACAGCTACCAATTCTGTGCATTTTAAAGGCAGAGACATGAAGAATTAGTTTTCAGCTTCTTCATATACAGTGTGCGTTGCCTTATGTAGGTTGCTTTGTGAGAAAGCTGGCATCCTGCATTGCTCCTGCATTGCCAGTTTGCAAATAAAAGCCCAGAGAAACAGAGTGTTTAGAAACAACTGCTTCTTTTAGATATACATAGCTCTACTAAAATCATTACTCCTTTAAAATAGAATTGAGCATCGTAATTTCCCCACCATTCCTAAGGACTGAAAATATGAGTCTGGCTTTGAATTCTCAATTTTGGGTTCAATCTCTCTATTCTTAGGACCCAAACACTGGATACCCAGCAGCATTGTTCAAGTCTGGGGGTTTCTGGTAACAGGCCTCATGCCACGGTGAGTTTTAGGCCAGCATTAAGAGTCACTTGGAAACAGAGTTCTAGTTCAGTAGATCTTCTTTCCATCTATCCAAAATGTAAGGTGTATTGTTAGGTTTTGTTATTTGTAAGATTAACCAGAACAGAATAGCCATGTTATTTCTTACCTTTTGATATTTCAATATTTCATAAAGTACTCTGATCGCTGTTTTAAATATATTAATAGCTGTGCTAGATGTCATTGTTTTTCTTCTCATGGCCATGTTCTCAGTTAGCAAAGGTATAAATGGATTCATTTCACTCAGGGAAGAAAAATACACTCAGCATATTTTTTCAAGTACATCAGGAGTATGCCGCATATATAATCGTATCATGGTGTTGAGTGTAATATATGAAACATGTTGATTTCCATCTCACTCACATAGTCCGTTTACTATCTATAAATGTAAAATGTTCCAATTCCATAATGTATTTCTTTGCATTTATAAAAAAACCTATCATACCTATTGCACAGACAGTAATGAGAAACCTTATATAAAGTACATACAATCAGCAAGCAACAAGGAAAAATATTTCCTGACTCACTCGCTCCCACAATCTGCCAGATTAAATCCTTTTTTTTTGATTTTTTTATTGAGGACAGTTTGCTGTGCCTCAAAGCCCTGGGACAAGCTTGCTAAAAGGCAGCATGCCCTGGGGACTCTCTTGGCCAGGTGGGGAAATGAGCTCCAAAAATCGATGAAGAACGCAGCTGGTTTAGACGGGGCCATCTCACCATGAATAAGCCTAACGCAATTGCAGCAAAGGTGCACACACAGCAGAAAACTCTTTCTTCAGTTGCAGCACCCAGAACATGAAAAGATTTACAAATGACACCCAAAACCTTAGCAAATTAAACATGCTTTTCACCTGTGAAGGGACATAATCCTCCACTCATTTTAATATTCCACCGTGACATCCCAACAGCTGAATCCTTCCCAAATGTGGATGACAGCCTGTTCCTTGAGCACTGACAATATTACATGCTGTATTGCCTGTGTTGTACACTCCCGAGTTTAGTAAACCCCAGCTAAGATTAGCAGTCTGCTAGAAGCACTTTTTACTACAGCTTGTCTAAAAATTTTCTTTAAAATGTTTGGTTGTTTGGTATTAGACTCCTAATCTCCAAGTGGATATAAGGCATTGTCTCCTATTTTAAACTTTGGTATCTGAGTCCATGACTCAGTGCGATCTCTTGGAAAAGGAAGTTTTATGTAAGTTAAAAACATATGCATGTTTTATAACAACGGTAACTTCTTATGAAAAAGTGATATATTTTTATTATATAAGGGACACTGCTAGTTCATAAGGGACTCACAATGCTCAGTGATTCAGCTCCTGCTATGTACTTAAAATGTTTTGTAGAGTACTTCAGTGTGTTTGCCTAAGAAGTAAAAATTGCTGTAAAAATATAAGTTGCGGTAATGGTGTTATTGCAAGACATTTTTGCCAGCCACAATGAATGATTTCTAAATGCCACAGTGTGATTAAGCTGCAAGGCACAACAGGTTATATTACAGTGTGAAGCCCTAGGTGTGCTGAAATTACCTTTCAACAGCTCACCCGGGAGTATCTTTGGGAGATTATAACATGACAACTTTACTGTTTTTTAAAAATGAATAAATGAAGTCATTAAAAAGCATTTTTTCCCAGATAAGTGAAGTGCCTTCCATCACCCAGTGTGCAGTCATTAGGTCTAATGTGCTTTTCTGCAGAAATATCTCAAAATGATCTAGGGTTCCCTTCCTTGCTATTGTGGCAATAGGAAGATTTGTTACAGGAATCTTGGTTCTCCCTGAACGAAGGATGTATGCGCAATTACCCAACATATTCAATTTTCAGATTCTACAAAACTGCACTACCAGTAGACCCACTATGTTTTCTAAATCATTTTTTGCTCCAAAGCTCTTGCTATTTCAGTACCTAAGTTTTTCTTCCCCATTTCTTTCTTCCAAGAACAAATAATACCAGAGACCTCACTAACCGATTGCCCTATAGCATGCCTGATTCCTCAGTTGTTTTCAGTGGAGAGAGTTTTGAATGCTTACACCATAAGGCCCACTAAGTGTTGATCGTAATTATTATTTTTTTTTTTAATTAAACAATGTAGCACACCAGTCTCCCCCTTATTTGGGGGAATACATACTCTAGGAAAACGAGCAGAAGGCGTAAACTACATTTCTATGCATTTGTGTATTGGTCGCACACGAATCCCATGCCTCGCTGCAGGGATTCCAGCCCAGCAAACTGTCAAGTCTTTGCAGAACATAGGTCACAGCTCAAGGGTACAACTAGAAAATGTAACTAAAAGCAGGTAAGATCTGTCCATGTAGCCCAACCGCTGTGGCTCTTTTGTTATCAAGACATGCTGCTATAAGCCCAGCTCTCCGGCATTTGGTTCCTATCTCACCAATGAACCTCAGGAACAACAGAGCTTTTCTCCTCCCTGTGGACTAGCGAGCAGCCCAGGTAGTGGTCAAGCCTCCGGCATCACTTTTGCAGCCTCCGTGGGGGGAATACTTGACCCTCAGCAGCCCTGCAAGAAACATCTGTACTCTCTGCAGCTCTGCTGTGAAATTTCATAGAATCATAGAATCAGTGAGGTTGGAAGGGACCTTTAAGATCATCAAGTCCAACCATTAACCTACCCTGATAAAAACACCACCACTCCTAAACCATGTCCCTAAGCACCTCATCTACCCTTTTCTTAAACACCTCCAGGGATGGTGAATCCACCACCTCTCTGGGCAGCTTATTCCAATGTTTAATAACCCTTTCAGTGAAAAAATGCTTCCTAACATCTAATCTAAACCTGCCCTGACATAACTTGAACCCATTTCCTCTTGTCCTATCACTTGTCGCCAGGGAGAAGAGGTCAGCTCCCATCTCTCTAAAACCTCCTTTCAGGTAGTTGTAGAGGGTGATAAGGTCTCCCCTCAGCCTCCTCTTCTCCAGGCTAAACAACCCCAGATCCCTCAGTCGTTCCTCATAAGGTTTGTCCTCCAGACCCTTCACCAGCTTTGTAGCCCTTCTCTGGACACGCTCCAACACCTCAATGTCCTTCTTGTAGTGAGGGGCCCAAAACTGAACACAGTACTCGAGGTGAGGCCTCACCAGTGCCGAGTACAGGGGGATGATTACTTCCCTAGTCCGGCTCACCACACTATTCCTGATGCAGGCCAGGATGGTGTTGGCCTTCTTGGCTGCCTGGGCACACTGCTGGCTCATGCTCAGCCGGCTGTCCACCAACACCCCCAGGTCCTTTTCTGCCAGGCAGCTTTCGAGCCACTCCGCCCCCAGTCTGTAGCGCTGCATGGGGTTTGTGCCTTCTCTGTTGCATTCTGTGCCCTGGAGAGCCACCAGGAGATTTGTCACATAGGAAAAATGCAAAAATAAGCTATTTAAGGCAAAGGAAATGATAGTTAAAGGTAAAGGCAAGATTAGGGGCAACATATAAGGACAAGAAGAGTTAAAGTATAGAGGCAGCTGGTTTGGAGTCTTTCATTAAACCTACTTAAAAAGTTAAAGTACATCAGACCTATCCAGTTCTGCACACTTGAGATAAGCCACAGTGATGTTGTAGTTTCCCCATCGCTGCTTTTTGATCATGTCCCACTTTTCATTGTACCTGCATATCAACTTTTAAGTAGGCTGCAAGCTCTTAAAGAACAATTAGAGTAATATGGGTGTCTGCAGTTTGTCTAACACCAAGGAGGTCTTGGGGCCTGCTATCCCGTATAATGAATACTCGTTGCAGAGGCAGGAGTGCAGCACCTTCTGTGGGCTTCTGGAAAAAAGTCCTGGCTGGATTCAGTGAACAAGGATTTCTTCAACCTGTATGCAGGGTTGGAGAGACGTGGGGTTAGTCCTCAACAGTAGTTACACCTTTTAAACTCGGGCTTATACAGCTAAGGTAGAAAAAAATGAAAGAAATAACAGAATCAATGCTTGTAATGGTTCTATTTATTTAAACAAAGTTGAGGAGCATTGTTATTTACCCTTCAGGGTTTGTGCTACAGGTAAACCCGTAGTATTAAAAGCTACCACCATCTTTTCACAGTACAGATGGAAAGAGCTTATCCTTACGTTGGTGTCAGAATGGGTCATACTTGTGCTGGAGTGTTTTGATAATGCCTCACTGGTGACAACACAAATTCTTTATCCATCTGACTCCAAACAACAACTTCTATTTCTGCTCACCTTGGAGGGCAGTTACTGCAAGCAGTTGAGGATTTCTTTCTACAATAATTGAAGGTGTTTAGCTATTTACAAAATCCCTACACCATCTCCTACAATAACTTCTATTTCATTTGAAAAAAAAACTCTATTAAAATAAAATTAAAATACTGTTCTGATATAAAGGAATGGTATATTCCAGAACTTAACACAGTGTGTGAAAATTTGAGGGGTTTTTTTGGTCTCATTGTGGCACACATACCATTGCTAGAAAATAAAGATTAATTTCCACTATATAGTGCATTCCAAACTTGATTTTGGAAACATACAGTTTACAGACATCGAAGTATATCACCTTGTACAATTGACTTTGAACATTTTGAAGAACAGTACATTTTCACATTTTGTTTTGGCACCTGGATCTGATTGAATTATTTGTTTTGATGGAAAAGGCTGTAAGAAGAAATTCCTTTACTGGGAAGAAAAGAGTTGCCATAAAATTCATGTCATATATGAAATTCATAAGTGGAAGCATTTAATACAATATAACTCTCTCTCTCAAGTGTTACACAATTAGCCAGTTTGGTTAGATGTACTGGATAAGTGAAAGACAAGCATGTCGTAGCTGTCCCAGACTCACAGAACTGAGAGCTGGAAATAATACGTTCCTTTTTTTTCAGCTGTCCTCCGCCAACACAGACCTCTTCGATTTACTACATTCTCAAGTGTTTTAACAGACTAATTTTTAAATGATTCACTGCTGGAGTTTCTACTGCTTCCCTCTAGAGACTGTATCACTTTGATAAATGTCACCGTTAGAAAGTGCATCAGCAGTCAGGCTCAAATAGCTTTCATTCAGTTTTATCTCAATATTACTTCATGAGCTATATTACAGAAATCCTGCCCCTCCTTGGCCACCCCAGTGCTCTTACTTGCATTATTACAGTCTTTTGAAACTCACATCAGGACTGAGGTCTCCTTGAACCATGTTTGTAGTATGAATGCTTTATAAAAGACTGTTTCTGCCTTGCTAGTTTGCAGTCTCTTAAGACAAGTGACTTGGCAAATATGAAGTGCTAAGGAGACAGACATAATATAAAAACAAGCCTATGCAAATTTTTTGGTACTTATAAACAGACAAGTGCACCGACACTTAACCTACCCTTCTGTCGTGGTGTAGCCCCAGCCGGCAACTGGAACCACGCAGCCACTCATTCACTCACCCAAGTTGCGATAGGGGAGAGAATCAGAAGAGTTAAAGTGAGGAAAAACTCATCAGTTGAAATAAAGACAGTTTAATAAATGAAACAAAAGCTGCACACGCAGGTAAAGCAGAACAAGGAATTAATTCACTACTTCCCATCGGCCGGCAGGTGTTCAGCCATTCCCAGGAAAGCAGGGCTCCATCATGCTTAATGGCTACTTGGGAAGACAAACACCATAACTCAACATCCCCCCGCCCCGCCCTTCCTTCTTCTTCCCCCAGCTTTATATACTGAGCATGATGTCATACAGTACGGAATATCCCTTTGGTCTGTTGGGGTCAGCTGTCTCAGCTGTGTCCCTTCCCAACTTCTTGTGCACCCCCAGCCTGCTCGCTGCCAGGGCGGATTGAGGAGCAGAAAAGGCCTTGACTGCCTAGCAACAAATAAAGACACTGGTGCACTATCAAAAGTATTTCTCATCCCAAATCCAAAACATAGCGCTATACCAGCTGCTAGTAAAAACATTAACTATCCCAACTGAAACCACAACACCGTCCCTCCTTTTTGCGTTATTTTCTCATCAGCCATCGGTGGGCTTCTTGTTTGTAGACTAGGCAAAAAAAAAAAATTCAAGCATGATTGGGGTCTTACACAATGGCCTTTCTACACCCTCAGCTGCTCTTTCTTGTGAACATTTTTTCTTGTAGAGAACTACACAAACATATTCGTGGTGTAACACACAATACTATTCGGAAACAATAGAGGAACCTAAATTACCTGCGTCTCAGTAAAAATCTTGGTTCAATATACAATGCTTGTCACAAAAGCTAAGATGGTAGGATGTACAGAGAAAAGGCTAAAAAACAAGATTAAAATTATAGGATGCTGTCCAAAACCAGTGGTGTCTCATCATTTAGAATCCAGGATCCAGGTCACAGGATCTCGCTGAAGGAAGCTGAAGAATTAAGGAAAGGAGAAATTATATGTTTAAGACAGTAAAAGACTGGAAGAAGACAAATAAGAATAGGATAGTTAATCTTGCAATAAGACGGATAAAAAGAGACACAAGAAAGGGATGAAAAATGGTATGTGGTATAATCGTTTTCAGCCAGAAGATATCAAGGATAAGGGGTCATAAAAGGTAATCAAATGGTCCTACAGCACTCAAAAATATATTACAATTTAAAATTAATAAACCCTTGTTCACCTTTAGCCACACATCCTTGCCCTTCAAGATCAAGTATTTTCTGTCAAGATCTCAAAATGCGCACTAAAATACAAGATATATGGCTTTGTCAGTGTTATCACGGATGCATGTTTTACTCTTTCAGTAAAAAATAATGGATCAAGTGAAAAATATTCTGAATACAGGTTTATCAACCCACGAGGGTGGTTTAGAATCATCTCTCCGTCTTTTTCCATTCTTCGCTACATTTTTCTTGTTAATGAAATGGTTTAATAAATACTAGAAAAGCCAGCTGAAATGGTTGATTCTAATTCACCAGATGTAAAATGCTTTCAGCTGATTCTCCTAGGATAACAAGAGAAGAAATTTGTCGGCCTGTTTTACCTAATTAACCAGCAGATCATGCACAGGAGCCAGGACAAGGGTCAGTATAGTTGCCACCTGCCTGGGAAAAGCTGTCCCAGTGACCTGGCTGCTAGCACTCTAGGGCAGAGTGATGATGACTTCTCAAACTCTCTTACTGTGGCTCTTCAACCTCACATAAAATTACTAAAAATTCATTGCATGCAGATATTCCACCTCCCTAGCAAGTATTCTACCTGCCAGGATGAAGCACAATTGCCAGGGACTCTCTGACCTGATTAATATTTTAAATATTTTATTCAAAATCAAATAGCTCCAATAAGTGAGATCAAGCAAGACCTGCCCATATGACCCCGGGAATACATTACTGTGGACCTCTCCCAGGTGCCTGGGATCTTTTTATACTCCCTGCTCACAATCACCCATGAGCAAATCTGAGCTGGTGGCCCCTGCACAGATGTCCAAGCTACCAGTTAGGGAGTCAATGATATTAACTTCAGCCGGTTTTGCATGAGAGTGTCGGTACTTTATATGGAGTGGAATAAAATCAAGGGGAGGCTAAGGGCACTTCAATCACAACATCCCCTCCATGAGGCACAGAAAGCAAATTAGAGGGCGTATAAGAGTCTGGGCTGATACAACCAGCACCACTGTGCGTTTGTTCTCAAGATAAAACAAACAAATACTGTCTTTCCCAAACTACCAGATAATTTCTGCCTTAGCTTTCACCTGTACACCCATCTCTAGGGGTAAGAGTTCAGGCTTCAGCACCAGTTCTTGGTGTCACTGCTGTTCCCCAAGCGCCCCGCTCTGCTGTCTGCATCAGCTCCTGTGTCTGCACCTTCGTCTGATTGCAACTGAACTGAGACCAAAGCAACATTTAGTACAAGCCACAAACCAGCCCCAGCTGGTTGCTATCACCCTAGAGAAAGCAGCGCTTAATCCAAAGTCTGCTGAGTGCAACGGAAATACAGCTCTGTCATTTGAATCCAAGTAAGAAAATGTTTAGAAAAAAAAAAAAAAAAACCCAAACATTTTATTTTGAGGTTTCCCTTTCCAAAGCTAAATAGCTAAAATGCAAATCTTAAATATTTCAGAGTGAAAAATACTGGGTTTGACAATTTATACTGAACCAATTCAAGCAGAAACCATTTCCAGCTGACAAGTTTCTCTCTAACTCCTCTGCTCAGAGTTCTTTGCATGTTAAAGTTGCGGGAACAATTCAGTCACCATCATCCTTACACCAAACCATATATGTGGACTCTTAGATACTTTTCTAAAATGCACTAATGTTAATGGTGTTTATATTACAGCTGTTTTAACTCCAAGTTGTGACAGGAAAAATACAGAAACATGTTTTAAAAACTAAGTCCTTTGCCAAACAGTGAAGTTAGCACTACTTGGTGCTATGCTCCACTGAAGCATTTTTACACAAGCACATCAGAGTTTATAGGAAGGACAGTCTGCCTATTTTTTAAAACATGTTTTGGTCCTGAAAGATGAAACTGACTTTCATTTGAATCTGCTATGAAGAAGCCACAGAAATGTGAAAATAAAATCATCCCTACTGCTGTAGTTTTACATTCAGACCAGAACCATGGATATTTTTGTTCTTATGTGCCTAATGCTCTAGAGTTGTTGTCGCTGCTCAAATATTGCTTTTTGTCATGATGGATAAGCTCCTGCAGCAATTACACTGGCAGCTGCCAGGTAAGAGACAGAATATTCTCTTCTCAAACCCATGCCTATTCACATACAACTTTCATCATTAAATTACTTTCTCCTCTGTATCTCAAAAGTCTAAGAGCATAACACCGTGCTGCAAATCAACAGCTAGTTTATTACTCTATTTTAATTTCCATTCTTTTCTGAATTTATTTCCTCCTTAATAATTTCAGTTAGCATATTATAGCGTGATTGATATACCGCAGATTTTTATCTATGGTATGCAGAAGTTATAAGGTTGAGATATATTGCCAGCAACTCCTGCTTAGGCAGAAATTAGTGTTCCTATGCACTTTAGACTGTCTAAGGAATAGTTGCTGACTTTGGTTCAGCCCCAGCCTGGGCTGTGAGGATGACAGAATTCAACGCATCCCGCTACTCCTCAATGTTTTCTGAGTATCATCTGTATAAATACTTTCTGTTTGATTGGTATAATATTTTGGGGATGTAGAGCAAAAACACGTAGCTTGAGATTGCTGAATTCATTTCCTAGCACAAAGATGAACGTTGCACGGTTTGGAATATAGAGGCCATTGGTTTCTTTTGACTTACACAGACTGAAATGTATTGTAATAACAAAAGTGTAGCCTGGATAATATTAAAATAAACTGTTATCTTATATCACAGATTCAGGCAAATTATTTTTCAACAGAGGGCTAATTAAAATGTGCTTCTCTGGGTTACTTAAACTTTAGTGATCCTGTCATATGCGTCACTCAGACATTACAATTATGTGCTAATGCCAGTCATAAACAGTGATGTTATTCTAAACTGCTCTAAGAGAAAAATTGTTCTCCTTCAGTTTTCCGATAAGCTTTTTGCAAGCATGCCTCACAGAAAAATCACAAGCTGGATTTCACTGCCAGAGCTTTTGCTCCCAAACTCATATTTATTAGCCCATATATAAAAGCATGCATGAAAAGGAGCTGACAGAGCACAGTGAGGCATGAATTTCAAGTATATTCCAGCATCAAAGGTCAGAAGCAGATTTCCTATTTGAGTAGCAATTATAAATAGCCATCAGAGGTGAAATAGGATTGAAATACTGGGTTCTCTTGTGTTTCCTGTTGATTTTGAAAGGTTAACATTTTGAAGAAAAGAAGAAAAATCCCTATTCTGTCTCTTTAAAAAATGTAATGCTTTCCAAAACTGGTAGAAATGGGGTATTAGAGCACTATTTTTTTCCAAGAGAGGTATTCACAGACTCAAAGATTTTAAAGCCAGAAGGACAGTCCAAGGACACCTTTCTATTCATGTTTATCTGTTTTCTTTTTCCATGTCAAACCCGTCGATACACGCTTCACACCCCAAAGAGATACACTGTCTAGACTGAGCAGCAGATGGCTGCTGATGTGCACCCTGTGGCCCTGTTCTCCTCGTCATCCACAGCACGTTGAGGCCATGCAAGATTTCTGTCCTGAAAGCGTCCTCTGAAAACAGCCAAATACAAGAGGCCGGGGTGAAGAACGTCCAGGAACACAGGTTTTCAACCATATCTATAGCTTTTCCAGGACATGACTACAAGTAACTCCCAAAAAATGCAATTTTTTATTCATCTTTTTTTTTCTCCATCCATAGGTCCCACTTGATTTGCTAACAACTCTCATGACTACCTTTGCTTGCATACCACTCTTACTTCTCTTTCTCTTCCTCAGTTCCAATATATCATCCACAATTTCCTTGTCACCTCTGTCCTTCTTTCCCATGTTCCTCCCCTCACCCAAAATGTACCCAATCCCACCACCATAACACCTGAACTCAATAGTTATTGCTGGAGGGAAAATAACAATACAAACTACTTTCCTTCTCCCAGTACATTTTTGATAGTGTTTTACCTCTTTTCAGCAAGAATGCTTAGGAATATGTACAGCACTGAAAGGATAAAAAGAGTCAGCACCGGGGCTCCTATCAGGTGTGAAAATCCTTGTGATTGTGAAATGTTTCATTAAACAGCCGCTGTAACTATTCCACACCTCAGCATTTAGGAGAAATAACATGAATAGGAGCGTTTTGCTTAAGCTGACTTTGCACAGACCGACTATGAAACACACCATTATAAATTAAATGACTTTGACAAGTAACAGCCCTCACAGCTACTTTGGCCTAATGCTCTCAGCGAGGGTCTCTGGATGCGAGGTTTATCTAGGTGACATCATTGAGAAACCAAAGGAGGAAATTAAGCGCATCCTAGGTGATTTCCTCTGAACAAGCTTTACGTGAAAGATGATAAATAGAGCTCTGTATTTTGAACAGGAGGTTGCAGCAGGGGCAGCGCTGACAGGCTCTAGGCTTTGTGCCAAGGTATTTATTTACTTGTTGTGTCATGACAAAAATTAAGCCACAATCCGAAGTCTCACCAAGCAGCTAAACCTCAGAGGGCCTGGCACAGAGGATCTTGCCGTGTCCCTGTGTCCCCTCTCCTTGGGGAATGAGAAGTCCATGTGTTTCATCAGTGTCCTGGCCGCCGGGGTTTATATTTCACCACGGGGATGAAAACTATTGCACTTTTGCCAACGAATAACCCAAGTGCTTTTCCTGGGACTGTCAAATTTGCGCAATGCTCCACATTTCTGAACAAGTCCGAAACAATACAGTTTTGATTTAACAAAGGAAAAATATGTTTTAAATATTGAATAGCTATGTTTGGGAGGAGCGCTGGCTTAGATCTCTGCGCACCAGGAAATGGCTTCTATCAGACATTTGCTAAATAGAAAACAAACCAAAATTTCACAGACTATTGGTAAAACTACATGAATTATCACTTAATGAAATGGTTACAGACTGGTGACTGCAGATGTTACCTTTTACTAAGAAGAGCTTTGTAGCTTACAAGAGCAAAATAAAGAATAAGAATTCTGAAATAGATGCTTAATGAAAAAAATGGTTATATCCATTTAGGATAATTTACCACTTGGTTTTGTGTAGTCACTGAAAATGGTTTCACTTGGATGCTATAAAAGCATACTTTGGTACCTAAGTTATCATCCAGTGCAAATAATACATTGTTCCCATTGTATTCAAGATTTGAACAGGACTCACAGCAGTATTAAGAGGACTCCGGCATTAGGCAGGTGAGCTTCTGTACAAATCACTGCAGAAATGTGTGCTGAATGAGTCTGTGAGATGAGGATGCATACTTAAACCACCACTGAAGGAACACAAAAGCGGCTCAATCCATTTCATTTATGCGTGTTTTATGTACTCAGACACAGGGTTGTGAAGCAATAATTGAAAAATTATATATGGCTTTTTGCCCACATTTGATTAAATTGCCTCTCCTGGACACTTCAGTAAAAGCTTGGTGATACACTATGCTGCCCTACTTACAAAAGAGCCAGGTCACTCTTTTCTCTCCCTGGTCCTTTGCTTGCTTCTCAAGTCTGGGAGAACAAAAAGCACCATGAGATGACATTTCCTGAGCCTGATTCCCCACTGCTTCCCCAGTGCTGTCACAGTAATATCCTGTGTTGGTTTTGCTAAGCAGGAGGAAGAAGGAATCAAAACTATTGTCTTGAAAGGAAAAATTTTATTCCCAGTCCCTGATAGCAAAAGCCATTTTACAGCTTTTGAAGGAATTGCCTCTGTGTCCTAAACGAACACAAATCAAGGCATACAAATTAATGCTTGAAAGAAAGTGAGATTTGGACAACGAAATCTGTTTTGCAGTGCATGAGATTGAAGAGGGCCTGGGACAAGAAATCAAAAAGCAGCATTGTTAGGTCTACAGTGCCTGTGACGCAATTTTGCCAGTCTAAACATCGAGACTTTGCGCCGTGCAATAAAATATGAAAAGGCACCCACTTGCATCCATAAAGCTACCTGAAGAACAGTATTCAGCCTTGGAGCTAGCCTGGATGTTAATCTGCGAGCACCATGAACTCACGTCTGGAGCGAGTACAGAAAAGCATCGGGGCGAAGGAGGCTGCCACTTTCAGCTGGGGCTGTGGGGTATCCCTGCTGCGCTCCTCAGTAAATTGTTTCCTCTGCCCGGTCGCGCTGGAAGGGAAATGAAGGCTATGAAATAGCAGGAAAGTGGGGAAAACAACACCCAGCTACAGAGCCTTTGTTGTCAAATGTCTGCTGACATTGTTTTCACATTCACAGTAAAGCCGACGGCAGAAGAAGATTTCAACTTTCCACTAGCAGCAAAACGTCATTGAAGATTATCATATCTCCAGCTGCCTTCAGTGTGCACCACTATTTTGCTGCCTGAATTTCACTCTGCAGTATTGTATTGGTCTTCTCCAGCCCTCACCAGCTTTGATTCCAGAAACACTTGTTCAGTCAGTAACCTTCAATTATCTGTGGTAAAAATGTAACTTGTGTTATTGATAGTCTTCCACTTGTCAAATTAACGCTAATTGTGTTAAGTATTGGCTCGTCATCTGACAGTTTCTTCCCACTTCACACGTAGAAGAAATGTTTAAAAATAAACAATCAGAAAAACGTGCTGCTAGAGATAGGCTAAGTATGAAGTACCGAGGCTAGAAAGATACCTGTGCTCACGGCTACCAGGAATCAGCTGATCTTGCAAGATTTGGGATCGCGCATTTCACAGTGACTTCACTATTGAAACAATTTACGAGGATATAGGAGGAAGGTTCCCCCAACTGTGTGTAGTGGAAATGTGAAAGTATAGAAATAGAAAAGTGTAATTCAGAGGAGATAAGAGATGAGTGAAGAGAGATGACTGAAATTAGACAGAACTACTGGACTACAAAGGCATTGCACAGTGCAAAGCTCTCTGGCACCTATTATGTGTGTGTGACTTTCCTATTTTGTGTGTGTGACTTTGTCTTTATGTCATAAAATCGAGTTCTTAAACCTTCTGCTCTTTTAACACTTCACTGTAACAAGAAAAGTCAGGTGGGACTTATAGGAGATACATGACAAGATGGTGCCATGGCAGAGCTGTTCATGGTATGGCGCTGACTGTCCTGCCAAACTGTGGGCTGCAGTTTCCATCTCATGCCTGTCCATGTAAAGAGAATAACATGTGCCAGGCACCACAGATGGGTCAACAGCTGGCACACGTGAGTTTTGTGTATCGCTGAGTATTTCTCAGCCAACCAGAGAGTTTTGGAAAACATTCAGGGAAGGCGTTAGAAAGCTGTCCAGTGCCATTGCTAACAAGAAGAATAGTGCTCCACAGAAGACTTGCTGCCAGAGCAAAATGTTGGCATCTGATAAATATCACAGAACTTGCAACTTTTTCACAGCTAGCTCACCAGCCAAATGTCACCCACTTCCAAGGCGCCTCTCACAGCTGTTTTACAAAAATAGAAAAAGATATTCACTGACACTAATAAACTCCCTTTACAATAGGCTCAGTACTTGAACCAAAGCCAATGCTAACACTCAGCCCCCAAACCTGACCCCGTGTCTTAAGTCACTGTCAGATTTGATAACATTCTCCAGCAGAGAGTAGGAGGATATTTTCTGTGAAATTTAAACAGACACCAGTAGTAATGTTCTCCATGGGTTTACTGTTTCTTTTGAAACCATAATAGCTCTTGACTTATTCTGCCACCAACTCAGTAGACAGAGGCAGAGGAAGGGGGCAGTGCAGTTCTAGGACTATTCAACACTACCAGTAGCTTTTCTTCAGACATGTTAGGTAACATAGAATCATATAATGGTTTTGGTTGGAAAGGGCCTTAAAGATCATCTAGTTCTAACCGCCCTGCCATGGGCAGGGACACTCAAAAGGAAAACCTGAAAACTCCACGTCCTCCATGTCTCCAGGACATATGTAAATCCCATGTTGACTGATTCTACAAGGGACTATCATCTTCATGCAATTTTTTTCCTTATAATTTATTAGTCCCTGCTGAACACATAGTGACAATCATACCAAAACACTCGGACAGTGAAGCTGGTGGGCAATGTTAGTGTATGCATGCAACACGGCATATGCTCAACGTAATTTCTCACCGAGTCTGTCTATGGTCCAATGGCTTCTTCCAAATCAGTCCTTGGAAGTCTTCTCTGACACAGTGCTTCACAAAACCCAACTACAGTTGAACAGATGAGTCACTGCAGTCACTTTTTTTCATATTGACCACCAACATCTTCCTTGTTCTTGTGCTGCACTTTGCTGCATTACCCATTTGCTGCTGACATCTTGTATTTACAATATATTCCTCAAAGCAAGAGCCAGCCCCTTGTGTATATTTGTACAGTGCCTTGCACAGTAGAGCTCTGGCCTCTAGGTGTTACCATAATATAAAGAATAAAAAAAAATCTCTATTTTGGGATATCCAACCATTTTCCAAGCACAAAGTAAGGTTTTGTGTTAACAATATTTAATTAATAGGCATCACTTTTAATAACAAACAATAGCAGGGTGCTAACCCAATATTAACCATAGGAAAAAGAGTGTATTTTGCTTGTACCCAAACACACTAAATCCAGGCTTGCTGGAAGGGCACCTTTATCACAGATGCTTCTTCTGATCTTTTTTTTTTTTTCTTTCAGGTGCATAGTATGGCAGTGGAGATTGCCTGAGGTGCCTGAGGTATTAACAGAGCCCTGATATAATTGAGAGGGGCTGAGACAGAGTGTTCTGACAAAAGGTCCTGAACTCCAGAACTTGCTTTTCCCATCCTTCCACAAATCTTGAATTAGTTGACCTCTATGTCATGCTACAAAGGCTACCTTTTCTACCACTCTCTTTCTGGGAAAGCAGGATGAGTGGGCTGTGTTGGATGATGGGCAAGACCTCATTTTTGGTACTTTTGGAAGGCTTTTACATTATGGCACTGGTTTTGACTTGTGTTTTATTTCATACGCTTTCTTGGACTTTTGGATAGGCTTCTTTTTCACTAAATCAAAACAATAAATAACAATGTAGTAGATTACTGTTGAAACTGCAACACTTACTTTTACAACAGTTCCAGTAATTTCTGAACAGTTTGTTCCCAACAGAAGTAGGCGGGAGGAGGAGGAGGAGGAAGGGACGGTCTGTCACTGACTGCTGTTGTGGAACAGAATTTTCCTTCAATTGCCTGCCCGGGCTGACACTGCATCTACCTTGTATTGGTGTAGTGGAGATTACCTTAGTAGCTCTCTCCAGAGCTGCAGCAGAAGTGACATCACAGTCTCTTAACTTGGGCTCACTTTACATACAAGGGAAATGCAGGAGAGAAATCCACAGGAGAATAATTCCAGAAATAGCTTTAAACTGTGCCTTTTGTTATGGTTCAGTATGAAAAGAGGTCTGATTCTAGGAAAGCCGTAGCTTGTCCTGAGCTCCTAATAGTATGAGTGGGGACTGTATGTTCAAGTTTGTCTGGGTCCTGAGGCTCGTTCTAATTTGTCTAAGATGGTTGAAAAAAAATGCAATGGTTCCAGGTGTACTGGATGAAGATAAAAAATTCAGGTGCAATAGATATCCTGCCAAAGTTTGTTTGCAAACAGAGTTGAGCTTAGGACAGATTATTTTGTTATGAAACTCAGTCAACGTGTTTAAACACTGCAGATTCTGGTGTATGTTGTAATGTGGAGGCATCCGTCTTACTAAACAGCTGATCAGAGAGGGAGCCAGCAAAAAGAGTCCAACATCTTTATTCTGCATGATCTAACACCCAAAAAGCATCTACAGAAGATGAGCTCTGAAATTACTTCTTTTTGTCCTTTTTTTTTTTTTTTTTTTTTTTTTTGTTTTGGAGCTTGCTGAGTGGCTAGTGCAGTCCTTTCCAAGGACAGTAAAGGTTTTGCTTTGTGAATAAATTAAACACTATCTAAACTGGTTTGCATTCCCCTTTATATAAGAGACCTTCAGAAGTCGCTCTTTGCCTGGGCTTTTCCCTGGTCTAGGACAAAACTGCCTTTTGCTCTGTAAGTGTATTACTTCAGTGTAGCTGACACTCACCTTAGTGGGAATGACATAATTCAAAAATACAGTGTGTCCCTGCTTTTATTCACTTTTCAGGATAATAGGCAGAGTCACAGAGTGCTTGGTGTGAGCTGAGAATTACATGGGTAATGGAAAACTTCTGTTCCCGAATTCAAGAAAAAGAAACTGCTGTGCAAGTACTTCCTCCCTCCGACAGTTTTTACAGCATCCGGATATAGCCAGTTATTTCTAAGTTTTTACTTGACTTGGAGTATTTCTTCAGTTATTTCAAAAGTTTCACTTTCTTCACCCAGCGTATGGGAAGAACAGTCAAGCATCACCCATTCCACTGCTTCTCTTTTTATTATGAATGTGCCCCCTACTTTGCTAAGAAAGCCCTCCAGACCCCAAAATAACAGATTTTTAAGTAGAGCTGTTAAAATAAAAATACATATATATCATCATGGCACCAGAAACATTAAGCAGAAGATATGAATTTTTAATCTGAGTAATTGAGCTAACAGATTTTTCATGGTATTCAACACAGTGAATGGTAACAGGACTGAGGAAGATCTTTCTGCAGAACCGGGTAGAATCCTGGTCCAGTTATGTTGATGCAGTTCTTGAAACCACAACCATTTCCTTCCACCCAGTAGCACCTGCCTCCGTGGTGTGCCCTGCCTCCACCGTGATGGGACAATGGCTATTGCACTGCGGCAGGAGTTCTCCTGCTCCTGTTGGTGATCTTTGCCCCTCACCTCCGAACCAACTCGCATTGAGATTTCAGTGCGCTGCTGACTTGTTCTATTTGTGCAGTGTTCAACAGCAATTCCTCAACTTCTTCTGAGTAAGAAAATACTGAACAAAAGATGGTATTTATTAGACTCTTAGGAGAAGGAGACCAGTAACATTTTCCCCACTGGCATTTTCTACAAACAAAATATATTTATCCTTGGTGGAAGATTCTCAGAGTGACTAGTCTGAGCACAATTGGCTTCTACCTGAATAAACAGCTGAAACACAGGCTCCTTCGCGCCATATATCCGACTCCTTGGGAAGTTGAACTATTTTACTGTCTAAGGCCTGGGATGCAAAAGTGAAAGGCATGATTCAAAAGGTGTGGTTTTAAACCAAATAAACTTCAAGTAAACCAAAAATCTCCTATCATGCTGAAATAAGAACACACCCCAGCAGATTTCATTGGCCTAAGTTCTGTCATTTGAGGAAACCCTAACTAAAATGCACAATTTCCTTATACAGAATAAGGTCTTTCTTATGGTGAATGTCATAACATCATGTTATGAGGGGATCATGACTTCTCAGTGTCACTAAAGGGTGAAGCAGCACCAGTAAGCAAGAATGGAGAAACCCCATCCAGCCTTTTAAATGCCCAACCAGACAGTACCTTCCTCTGCAAAGATGAGCTGTCTTTTGTACCACTTCACAGCGAAGCCGAACATTTTCTAAGACTTCTAAGAACAAAAAATAACCCCCCTCCAGGACATTTTCTTAGACACAGATTCCAGCATAAGTCAAGCCTCTGGGCATGGTGTGAATTGGTTTCTCAAGAGGACAGGGTTCATGAAAAGAGGAAACAGCAGAGAGAAAAATAAGAGCAAAGCACTCCTCCCACATCATCAAGCATCAGCCTTTTCCTCAGACAGGGATCAACAAATCACTCTGTGAGCAATGAGAAGTATGATAAATTCACCACAGTGCAATAAAATCGACTGCAATGGTAACTACTCCTACTGCTCAGAAAATGTTAGGCTGGATTTCTTTGGTTGTGGATCCAACCAAGATATTAGTCTCTAGTGCTTTTAGCTACTGAAGGCTGGCAAGACATTATGAATTTATCTGAAATAAAAACAAAAATGAAATTCTTTCTTTCACTTATTGAATTGTGGCAGTGAAGCACAACCTCTTCCCATTTCTCTCTTCATCACCTTGTGTCCATTTCCCTGCACAGTAAAAAGTGGTTTGGGGATTTGGAAGCTCAGTGAGTCCCGTTTTCTTCTATATGAAACAGAATCCCAAGGATTTAAGATATTACCTTTGGGACTTGTCAATTTTGAATGCAGGGGTAGTAGTAAATTTTTAGATAACTGCAAGTTCACAGAAAAAAAAAAAACTAAAACATTTCAGTGGGAACAATACTTCTTCCAAAAATAGGATATTCAAGCATTTGGGTTGCCTGAAGAAAAAGAAAAGATTTTCTTATTATTTCAAAATTAAAAGAACAGATATTTCAAGCCCTTTCATTTAAGATTTTTTTCTAAGAAAATAAAACAATTCTTTCTGACATTTCCTTTTAGCATAGTATTTTCATTTCAAAACTAACCTTTAAGAATAAAGTAGTTAAATAAACCATGATATTAATAATAAATTTTTGCCTCAGGTTGACCTAAAATGTAAATTTGAAGGGCTTTTTTCTATGTTATCATAGCATTTATACACTTATTTTTCCTTTCAGCGCAAACAGATTTTTCTTGCTTACATTTTCTGATTTATTCATCAATCACTTACCTGTAACCTGAAGTATTTAGGAAATTTCTCACATTTTTGCTACATTCTCCGTTCTTTCTCATTAAAAATGTATATACAATGTAGATTACTCTGGTAGCTGACTTAGACACTCAGTCTACCCAGTAGATACCCCTGATCCCAGTCCTCGAGACCTCAGTCTCACCCCAGTTGCTGATACTCAGACCTATGCACACTGTAGGTCCCTGCAGTGATTGCCCATAAACATGCAGTCCATCCAGTAGCTGCCTTGGATCCTTGCTCTCCCCACATGCCTCTTGCACAGGCACACACATGCTCAAATGGGTCTCAGCTAACCTCCAGACTCTACGACCTCTCCAGCAGTTGACCTGTACCTCCTGGTTCTCCCAGTACCCAGCTCCTCCAGTCATCTCACTCCCAGACACACACGTACAGCTGGTTCCCAAGCCACCTATCCGACTGACCAGCTTGACATTCACTAGTGACGACATACTAACACACGCACCTTCACTGCTGTAGGCATACTGGCTCCTCTGACCCATGACCACTCTCCATCACCTACAGTCAGACCCCCATTACAGACACATGCACTCAGATAGAGAGCCCCTCACTCAGGAAAAAAGTTAAGAAAATAATTTAATAAAAAGACAAGACAGCCCAGGGGACCAGACAAGGGCACTGGCCAGCCACCTGTTTATGGAACTGGTTCATTTTATCCCCTTTATCTCTCTGTTTTCCTATGCTTGTTCCTACCCAAACCACCCTGACCAGTCCTTTTCCTAACCTTTGATTCCTCCTATAAACATCCTATAATATATATACAAATGCTCTCCCCTGGTATCCCACAATGAGCCCATACCCCTTGGCAGTGACCCCCGCCATCTGCAGGTGATCTCAGGACAGCCTCTCCCAGGAACCCACAGTGGCAGATGTCACTTGCAACTCACAGGGCTGACACCCTCCTGGGATGCCCTGGGGGACCGCATCAGGAACTTCTGTCTCAGTCTGGGTTATCGGGATTCCCCTACCTGCCATTGTGCCTTTGTGCTCCTTTGTGTGCGTGGAGATCAGCTTCTTATCACACATCCTAACAATACTTAGTATAAAAGGTTGGTTGGATGGGGTAAGAGTCCAAGAACTAATCTGAGTAGAGCTCCTCTTCGGTCACATTCATGCCCCCTTTCTGCTTGCATTCCTTTAAGCATTTGAGCAGACAATTTCCTTTGTAGGGTTGCTTGGAGAATGACTGTTGGTAACACTGACTTACAATAATGAACAAACAAAGAAGAAAAGAAAAAAAAAGGGTATCTTCTGTTTGTTATTTTTTCCTCCTCGTTGAAAATGTTCATCAGTCATTTCAGGAAAGAGGGAATAAGTGGGAAAAAAAAAAAGCCTATTCTCAGAGATTTTGTCAGTGGCTGAAGTATCAGAAACAGATGGCAACTGACATGACAGCTACAAACACCCTTGGTTGGTGTACTATGGGCATACCATGAGGAGTTCTGTCACAGAAGACACACTATACAGTACTAGCCTGCATTACATCAGTGTTGAACAGCTGATTCTTTGTGAACTGCAGCTGCAGTGCATTGTGGGGTGACAGTTACCAGTCAAGTTTTCACATGTCAAGCAGAATCGTCTCTTCCTGCAAATTTCCTTTTTTGCAGCTTTTAATTTCTGCTAGTCCCTCTTGTGACATCTATGGTCTGTTCCTCCATACTTAGCAGTCTCTCTGCTTGAAATGATTACAAGCACAGATGCTGAAGGGTTGGTATAATTCTTCTATCAGTTCTAAAAAGAGACCAAAGTCTTGATTCTTCTGCTTTGGCAGAACTGAAGCAATTATTGCAGTGGCTAGCCACTGAGCCAGGGAAATGAGACAACTGGGGGAAGGGGATTGCTGCAATATAAAATGAGAATTGCCAAGTGATGAAGGCATTCATTGGCCAGCTACAGAGAGCAGAGTGGTGCCCCTGGGTCTCTGAAGCAGCTGAGAATTCATCGTAGTTCAAACTGAGTAATAAGCAAAACCATCAGAATTTTCCAGTATAGAAAATAAAACCTCTGGTGGTCCTATATGATATGGCATCCAGTTCTACTCAGGAACAGCAGTACCAGAAGACAACACCAAATTTTTGACCAGACTTGTGGTCAGACTGCAACTCTTCTTTTGTCTAAAAGTCTTGCTCATTCGTCTTTTTTCTTGGCTTGTTCAACATTTGAATAAGGATCATTAATGCCCATATTTATTCAGGAGCGACGGTTGCACTGTGGTCAGAGGTACGGCAAGACATTTTTAGACTGGTACACAGTCTGAGATTTATTTTCTTCTTAAAAAAGTATTTAAAAAATAACAGGGGATTTTCTGTAATTCATTGCTCTCCTCTGAATCTTGATTGGCAACTGATAAACCGGGAAACCAAAGCAATCAATCAAAACCCACTAACGCTTGCTTATGTCTTGAGTCCTTCAGCCGCTTCAATGACTGCGTCCTCCTTTGCAAGGAAATGGTACATCTTAGACAGATAGGCATACCTTGGTATTTTTACTGCATAACTGTTGATATCAACAATGCTGCTCCCACACAAGACATTGTGCTATGCCATTATGGGAAGTCATCTGTATTCAAATAGCACAAGTTAAAAGTTACTGAGAACAGAGAATTGAGAACTGATGCACACAGGGTAATGTTGGCATAAGGTGAGGTTTATCATCCCAACATACTTCACACCACAGCCAAGCTCTGCACAAACGAGCATAAAATATAAATGTCACATTTAACAATTTGTCAGAACTCTATACTTTCCTAACGTGTCAAAAAAATTTTTGTTGAAAAGGCTGTAGGGCAAAATGCGTAAAGAGAGTAAAATAGACCAAATTCATGATTCTTTACTTTGCACTGAACAAACGTCAGCCACCCTATCTTTCCATGCATTTTCTCTTGATAGTCTCGAGTGTCAGGCAATGATAGGAACAATTTTCCTGATCAAGTACAACAATATTGGCGTTTATAAATTAACATATATATGATTTAGTATCTCTTTTCAGATCTGGAAGTAGAATCTGCTTTACCTTCCTTTGAGTGGTAGCCAAGTTTTGGGTTTTGTTCACTTATAGTCTGGGTATCTTTCCATCAAGACTTAAGGCACTTCTTATTTTGGATATTTATTTTCTTTATTTTAATCACATAAATATAAATTTTTCCACCATATTTCAGCATTGCATTTGTATTGAAAAACCTCAATTTCTTCTTTTTCCAACACCCATTTGCTCTTGGATTGCAATACTTGTGTATGAACTTCAAAACAAGGCTTTGCTCACCGGTGAAGGCTGAGGGATCTGCTTGTTCAGACACAACCAGTTGAGATTTCAAAGACTCTCGTGGGAAAATGCAAATTAAATTGCCCCACAGGATCACCTGGGTCAATACCGTGTCTCACAATCTGTGTGAAAGATGATGTTCAGAGACTGTTTTGAGGGTTCAAAGAAGTCTCATCTCTTTCGTCTTTTATTGAGTTCTTAGCTTTTTTCATTACATTAAGTATGCACATTGCAAGGCTTGAGCCATGAACAGGGCTACTTTTACAAATTAATATCAACCACTGTTTATTGATGGTAAAGTTACTACTTTATTTTATGGAAGCTATACGGTTATGTGTCTAGCATATCATATTCTACTAGTTGATTTTATATACAACTATGCATGAATGATCACTTCCATTTTTTGACACTGCTTTGGGAATTACTGACATAGTTCATGCAGTCTTTCCTCACATTTATTTTAATAATAATTTTGTACCTTTTCCACAGGGCAGGAGAGAACCTGATTCTAAGGAGGCTGCAAAGTCTAGTGTCAACCTACCCCGTTACAGAAAGGAGCTGATGGAGGTAGTAAGACACCAACTCCAGCAGGAGCTCTTCAGCGATCAGGAAGCCGGGGGTGGGGAGGGGGAAGAGTTGTACACCGTGGAAACAAGGACATGCTGCTAAAAGCCAGCTTAGAAGAATAGCACATGATGGAGGTCTAAACACTGAAGCCTATGGCACAAAATGATATAGAGCCAAAAGAAAGCATAAAAGGCAATCAGGAAATGCTCTGAAATGCATTAGATGTAACAATGTGATGGGAGAAAGAAGAGCTTGTTATTTAAAGGGAGAAGGTGAGCTATTGCAGGTGACAGAGAAAGCCAAAGTGTTCTTGCTTCAGTTTGGTTGCTTTATTCTATATAAAGAGGTTAACTGAGATCAGCCACTTAGCATGGTTAATATTAAGAACAAGGGATGAAGAAAACAGGCCATATTAGGGAAAAAATGCTAATGATATTAAGATGAATTAGATCTTTAAAGTTATCATTCCCTGATGAGAATCACTTAAGGCAACTAGTTTAGGCAGATTCCTTGGATGATTCATGAGGACTCAGCTGACTGAGAAAAGAGAAACAACTAGTATCCATTAGGGGGGAAGAGAAGGGGTAGGGAGTAGAAAGATTAAAGGAGGTATAAGCCCAACAGAACATGTAACATCAATGCCTGGAAAAATATTAGGAGCTATATTAGTAATCAACTTATAGGAACCTCAAGAATATAATAATAATCAAGTAATAATGAACAGCCAACATTTGTTAGACAAAACCAGGTTTTAATCAAAACAATCTTGTTTCCTCTTAATAGGAAAACTTTCCTAGAAGACACAGGGAAAACGTAGATGCAATCTAGTTTGACTTTAGTAATGCTTTTGATCTAACTTGATGTAGCAATCCCATAAGCAGACTGGAAAAATTACTGGAAATGTGTAATTAGACACAAAAACCAATACTTGAAGAATATCCATAGAGTTTAGTCTCAAAGCAGAGAGAGCATTTTAGCTAACACAGTGGTCTCAGCTACCTTGTATTTATTATCCAATTATTATTTGACAATGATGCAAACAATGGAACAGAAAAGCACGTATGTTAAAATTGGGCATGACACCAAGCTAGAAAGCAAAGATTTTGGAAGTCAGATAAGGATTCAAATTATTTTGATAAATTGAAGAAACTGTAAGTACAATAAAATTCCATAATTATAAGAGCAAAGAACTAAGTTTAAGAAAGAAAAAGTCTTATTTAAAAATGTATGTTAGGCAACAGCTATCTTGAAAGCTGCACTGCAGAAAAAAAATTCTGACACTTGCAGTGGAATGCACACATCACAAAAATGTGTCTTGCTGAAAATAAGACAAATGTCATTTTAAGAAGCATTACTTAGAGTTTTGTGTACACAACAAAAGGAAAGGAATTACACCTTTTCACTCAACACTGCTAACGCTTCTAATGAAAGATCATATCCAGAAAAACTGGAGAAAAGAGTAAATTGCAATAGTAAGCATCTTAGAAAATGTGATCTATGTGGGAAAGTTAAAAAAAAAAAAAAAACAAAAAAACAAACAAAAACCCAACCAAATAAAAAAAAACTAACCACCTCTGAAGCTACACGCATGGGGTTAGGAAACAAGTTGAGGTTCTAATCTAAAAACCAGGATAGACATAAGGAGAAACTGTCCAAGTATAAAAATGTTTAAACATCAGAACAGGTTTTTCAGAAAGGCTTCACATGAGATATTTACAAACAATTTTGTCAACATCTGCTAAGGGCCATGTAAGTATGTGCAATTCTGTCTCAAAGTATGCACATGGACTGAGTGATCTCTTCAAAGGCTGTTGCCACTTTGTATTTCTTTGATACCAAAATCAAGTATTTTTCCATTCAAAGATCTATAACAGGTGACCTCTGGTCCTAAAATGATTCTGACTGAAGTTGGAACAAGGCTGAGACCACAGTATAATTCAGTGCATTCTATTTGATATTTATTTTTCAATACTTATTCAATCTTATTGCATGATGGGCATCAGCAATTTTACTAGAAAAGTAAAATAGAGTTACCCTTTCACCTGACTGAGAATTGATCTCAAATTAAAATTGTTCTTTGTGTATCTTAACACATTTTTTTCGTCCTAGGAAGTTTGCATGAGAGCACATTCTACACTGACGTACAGTCTGGGTTTTAACTGTCTCTAAAAAAAAAAAAAGCACAAAACAAACAATCATCAACAAAACCCTACACACATTGCACACAAAAGAAAATGAAGTTCTAGTTCTGCACAGTAGAAACAGGGCTTTTAGCTGACTCTGTCCTTCTGCATCTTGTGCCCTAAAATGTTAAGGTAAATTTTTAAAATATGTCCACTTCACCACAAAACTACCAATGTCAAAAGCTGTGTTACCCAATAGTAAGCATCAGCTGAGATCCTCAAATCCAGTAGCATGAGCTGTTTCTTCATGGCCTGTGAAAGACCATCCTTGCCCAAATCCAGCTCAGCAAAACAGGCTTTAAGAAACAGAACAGCACATTTGAATCCCCTAGAGATTGTAACGGCACAATTCTTTTGTTTTCTGATGGGCTCTGAAGTAAGAATAGCTTATGAGAGAAGCTACGGAAAATAAACCATGCTGAGGGAAGTCACCAGAGGTATTTGCTTAAATGCCCTAGTTTTTAAAAAGAAAACAGGAAGGGCTACAACCCCTCTTTTCTCTGTCAACAACATAGGACAAGTGCATTCACAGGAAAAATATTATGAAAATTTCTACACTGATTCACCAAGAACCATTTCCCTTATCCCATCCCTTAGCAATACAAAAAGCGGTACTTCTCTGTACCATAGGGCCTCCGTTTTCGGGGGGAAATAATGAAAAGAAATGGTGATGCTGGACTGAAAGAATGTATTGGGAAGGCAGATAAGAACATTCCATTAATTCTTCCCCATACTTCACACAGTCACTTTAGAAAAGTCCCTTGTCAACAGTCAGAACTGTGGGGTAATTTTTTTAATCTATAATTAATCTCAAATAAGCCAGTGTTTCAGAGAAAGAGGACCCAAAGTGCCGATCAGACAATTATTTTGTTCATATTTGAGTAGCTAGGCAAAAAATAGCATTTTTGTAAAGCAGGATGCACATTTTTATGGTGTCATTTCACATCATCAATGAATATTTATCTTTAAAACAATAACTGGGCAGAGAATCAAAAATAAATTAAAGTTCAAAAAATCTTGCTTAATAAACATATGTATGCACAACTAATTTACAGCTCTAGAGAATATTATAACTACTTCTATTTCCCTAACCTCCCCCCCTCCGAGGAATGTCTTGATGTTCCAGTTTTATGTATGATCTGTTCATTCATAATTTTCCTTATTTTATTTTTTAAACATTTTTATAATCCCTCCCTTTGTGCTTTGACAAGCAGCTATCAGCATAATAGCATTTGGAACTGAGCGAATGCCAGGGAGCAGATGCTTGAAATGAAGTTTAGGCAACCAGAAACAGAGAACAGTATGTTGGCCACAGCATTAGCCATTTAACTCTTTCTTGCCATGAGAGTTATGAATTGATTTTCTTTTTCATGCAGAAGTGTTGGCTATAGGGACTGGTACAATGAGGTGAAACACTGTGACCCTAATACTGGGAGAGCAGGATACAACTCAAGGTGTAAGCTGGTGGACTGTGTGACATCAATCTAAGGTAAATGCTGCAAGAGATTATTGTTACCTGCTCACTTTAGTTAATTTTGATTCCTGCGCTGAATGCCTATGCCCCAGTGATATGGCATCAAAGTTTTTCACTGGACCCTCCACAAGAATGAACTTGAAACCATTATATTTTACTTTAGTCTGCCATTGTCCTCATTTACTTTCACACATGCTGGAATCCACCACGCTCTTCCTTGTCTTTCCCCCTTTTCACCTCTTAACAAAACAGCTAAAGGAATAACAGTGTCCGCTTGCTATAAAATATGTGTGCAGCTGAAAACATTCCTCCTTTAATCTCTCAGCTGCTTTAAGGCAGAAAAGAGAGGTTTTGCAACATGTCTTGAATATCTTTTGTTCACTCAGTTATTACGAAGGCAACTCATCCCACTTGGGATCTTGTTATACGGTTCCTCTTTCCTGTGAGTTTTTATGGACAGGGCATGGAGGGGGGGGGGGAATTTTGTGCTGCCACGGTCCATTAAGGACAGATCAGCAATGAAAACAAGCCATTATATACAAACATCCAGAAGAACATCAACAAAGTTTAGTCACTTCAGCATTTGCGCCCTATCTGAATGCTGCAAAGGAATGATACAATTATTTCTAGTCTGGGCGTAGGCTCGTGTCACTGCTTGCTCACATCTCTCATTGATGCATCTCACTAGAAGCCCAGTCAAGCCCTTTTTGCATCACTGGTTTTGCTGTCTTAGGGAGATATAATGGTTGTAAAGCAAGCAGATAAATAACGGTAGAAGGCATCTTTGGAAGCAATCTATTTACTGATTTTTATTTTTTTTTTTTAAGGTGTTAACTAGGCAACTTTAAAACCTAAAGACTGCTTCAATTTTATCTTTCTAAGGGATTTGGAGAAAGCAATAGAGTTACATGACTATCGTGCAGAAAAAAATAGACAAGCCAACTCCAGCAAACGATCAGGAAGGTTGGTGGTTTGTCTTTTGGGTTATTTTTCCCCACACAAGTCCAAAACCTTCCTGCTACTATGCTAAGTGGCTCCACTGGTTCACCTGTAGGATGCTCCCCTCTCAAAAATTGTCCTTGTGAGCAACAGATATGCTCATTAGTTTGTAATATATTTTTCACAGGCCTCAATGTGTCCCCACTAGCCATTCACAGATTCCCACCCTCACAGGACTGGGCACATGACAGCTTACTGCTTGTCTTGCCCAGAACAGAAGCAAGTCTAGGGTGAGTATCCATAGAAACAGACACCACTACTACACACAATATGCATCATAACTTTCTAATGGTCTTTATCCATCCATTTAGCTCTGTAAGACACCTGTTGATAAAGGATTTACCTTCCTCTTCCCTTCTTTTCAGGCCTTCTTTTCCCTTCATCTTCCCTAGAAGTCAGTAATTCATAATAGAGTCTGTCATCTGGAGGGAACAGGGGAGGCAAAATCCCAAGCTGAAGAGGAGTCAATACTGTATGAATACAGAACATGTATTATAAAACGAGGCACCTTATGACACATTTCCAGTTAAAAGACGGGTGCAAACTTTGTACCTATTTGCAGACTTTATCAAAAAAAAGTCTTACAAAATATGTCTCCCAAAACCACATCCTTTTGCCCAACTGCTAGAAGAATAACTCAAGTCCCAAGAGAATGGTGAAAGGAGGATCACACTGTAAGAAGGACCTCAGAAATAAAAAAAAAATATATAAATAAATAAGCAAATAAGTAGTTTTTCATATGTGATTAAGGGAACACAAAGAGATGGTCATTGAAGCAAATTCCCTGATAAAAGGGCTGTAGCCAGAACCAACATCCAGCTTCTGAGTGCCATAACTATGCCTGCAAAGGTAGGGTGACTGGCACTAGCTCCTCCTTACTTGATGGACCAGCAGAACAAAGTGGCTGAACACTGGTGCAGAGGAGCAGGAGCCTCCTAGCATATGCTGTTCCACTAGTTATTTGAACATCAGTATATTGCAATATCTGAAAGGTGATCTTTTTTGCTTATTCTTCATGTCATAGGAGATACTTGAAACTAAACAGCGTCACCAATTGTATGAAGCTAGTAGATTCTTTAAAAGTGAAAGAGACAATCGCAAAAACTAGTAGAGGTTTGAAAATTAAGTGTACAGTGATTCCTTCCTATCCATGCACAATTAATTCTGGAAAAAAGTAATGAGTTTGGCTGCCAGGAGAAATACATTCCAGATTATAGGGATATTTAAATCTTCTAATATATTTATCATGTTTCACACAGATCAATTAATCAGTTCAGACTTTTTGATGGATGAATGAAGTAATCCTGCTTCAAACTTTAAGGATTAAATTTCTTAGGGGTATCTACATTAAGAAAATCATTTATACTGGTCACTGGGAATTTATATTTTAAGAACAAAACAAATATAAACGATAACCCAGACACACTGGCAAGTTTGGATACTATCGGCAAGAACTCATTTAGCATATTTTATTATGGATACGTTGTTTAGTTCTTAGATCAGTAACAACATGAGCAAATAATTTTAGGAAGGAGGTATGCAGATGTAGCAGCTCTTTGTAGGTGGTGCTTCTGGTTTTGTGATTTGAAGTAAACTGCAGCTTCAAGAAACAGCTCTAACAGCAATAGCAGCAGTAATGAGAGGCTGCTAAATTGGCTAAAATTTGTACAAAGCGTACAAGTGAAACTATGGATTTCCTTGAATTTTATTGAAACCATTTAGCACAAATGATCTAAATCAGCCTAATTCAGTTTATATCTATCCATTTTGCAGTTAATGAATGCATTCTTGGCCATAGGGAAAAAAAAAACAAAACCAACACAAAACACCTCAACAAATCAATTTAAAAGAAAAAAGTAAACAAAACCAACAACTAAATGAAAATATTATTTACATGAACCACAATTCTAGTAAATAATGATGTGAAAAAAAGAAAAAGACCTTTTTCTGTCTTCTACATATATGATCTTCTGCATCTAAGAATTTAGATGGACTTTTAGAAACTGCATGACACAGAAAGGAAATGAAATTGGATATTGCAGAAATTGAAATAAGAGGACATCATCATCACTTGACTTAATTTAAAGCAGACCATTTTCAGCATGCTGTAAGTTCAGTAAAACTCAATTGAATCATCAGCCAGGTCCCAAACCTGGGCCTGCCCAGGGCTGGCTGTCCCTGCCTGGCCCCCTTGTGCTTCCCTGACCCTGCCCATGGGCCAGGACCCCATTTCAGCCCCCTGGAGCTGTCAGTCCCTGTCCCATCGATGCCACAACACTGCCTGTCTCCAGGTCTATCTCCTGGATGCACATGGACCTCCACTGTGGGCAGGACAGGCACCTCAGTCCTACATAGCAGCCTTGCCTCTGGTCTCTTTGGTCCCATCTGCATTAGCTCCTGACAGGAGCCCCTGGATGGTCCTCATTCATCATTTTATGTGTCGGGGGCTGTTGATGGATGTTGTTACAGTCCCTGGCTCTGCCCACCATGATCACGCCCTGTGGGATGGAAGCCAATAGTGAGGGTCTGCCTCAGATCCCAGCTTGCCTATCTTCAGGAGTGCTCAGTGCTCACTGTGCTCTGACAGTTAGTCTGAGGCGTGGGAAGAGGGAGGGGAGAGAGCAGGTATCTTCACTTGGAGTCCTACACAGAAGTTACTGCTCCAGATGTAAAGGGAGGCCCTGTCCTCCCCTCGTCCTGAGCCACCGCCATGGGGCACCCCCTCCTGGGCCCAGATTCCCAGAGTGCAGGATCTACCCTGACTCCCCTCCTATCCCCACTTCTGCTCCCAGAGGACACGGTGGTATTCAGAGGATATTGTGGTCCTTGTAAGGTCCTTGTAAGGGTGATCCAAACTCAGAATTAAACAGGGGCATCTCTGGTGTTTCTGTCACTTACGGTTTGTAAAGTAGACAGAGTTCTTGTCTGTAAGTAAGACATAGAAAGAAGCCTTAGTCAAGAAGTATTTATTAATAGCTCAATTTCACACACTACAAATAGTGACATATAAAATGGGAGCAGGGGTGAAGAGGAAAGACAGTTTTGATGCCGCTACAGCTTTTGCTAATGGAATCCACATTGACAATCCAGGAGAGATACTAAATAAAGAAATAAATCGAAGCTACAGTCTACATCCTACACCTAAAGGGAGTTTCCCCATGTCAAGGATGAGCCAACTGGGCCATGGGCTTTTTGGAATAACAGTTGTTCATGTCATTACTGCAAATTAAAGAAAAAAAAGAAAGGGAGAGGGGAGGGAAGGGGAGAAGAGGGGAGGGGGAAAGGAGAAAAGAAAAAAAAAAGAAAAAAAAAAAGGAGTGCTAGCAACTGTTTTGGGGAGGGTTTTGAGCACTAAAATCATGCCAAGAAGAATTACAATATTAGTTTATCACTTTGGGATACTTTTGAATTTTGAAAAAAAAAAAAAAAGAGCGTCCTATCTTTAAAAGAAAAATGAAGTGTTTTTGATTGCATGACTAAAGGTATTGAAGGATATAATTATTTGCCTCCCTTGATAATTTTGTTCTACAAAAGGAACAGTTTTGCAGTTTCTACTTAAGCTCTCCCATCTTTTATTATGTTCTTTTCTTCCTGTTTCATCTCTCCCCCTTATTACTCCACAGTACTATTTGTCCCTCCCCCAGGTCTAGGAAAGCAACAACTTTTGATACAATGATTTTTTTCTTTTCCCCCTTGTACTTTTTTCCTTTTGCTGTCTTGTTTTTCCTTAATTTCCTTAACACCTTCCCTCTAGACTTGTGCATCTTTTCCAGCTCTGTTCTCTGATTTTCTGTTTTTCTCTCCCTTCTCTGTCATGGTTTCTTTTTGTCTTTCTAGAACCCAACTTCTGATCACTTGTCTGTGTATTTTGTCACTTCTTTCTTCATTTCTTCTTTTCCTCCTCATGTACTTCATCTTCCTCATCCATACAATCACTAGGTAAGATGAAGAAAGGGTAAGATAAAGAAGAGGAGAAAGAAGTCATACCCTATACGAGACCTGTCTGCTTCTCCCTTCTTCTGGCACCAGACAGCAGCAGTAATCAAGGGAGTGTTTTTTTCAAAGGTAGGAGTCTTCCTCATCCATCTCCTACCCCATGGGGAAAAGAGAAGGAAGCCACCGCTACTGCCCCTTCCTTCTATGAGGGAGACAAATCTGCTTTTGTTCCCCCAAGAGGCAAAGCAAGAACATTTGCTTGGAAACCAAAACTCACGTACTCAAAAGTTGTTGATAATTTTCCTGCTTGCAATAATGTCTGGAGTCCCAGACATTCCTTCAGGCCCAGGGGTAACACCTTCAAACTGCCCTACTGCATAATCCTTGCTTCTACTGCTTCTGAGAAAGGTGAGTTACAGTATGTATAAGCAAGACTTTTTTAGCTAGTGAAATTGTCTAATTTGTTCAGAGCAGGGGAAAAAAAAAAAAAAAAGGAGCAGGCCAAATCCTCATGCCTTTCTGAAACATTTGAGTTTTGGGCATAACTAGAAAATTATAGAAGATAGAGGTTTCATGGTGGAGCAATTTGACTACTTAGTATCCGTGATTGATCACTCACAAGACCACTGTTTGGGCACTCTCAGCACCAACTTCCAGCTAAGGATGTTCAAACCCGTCTCCCCATGGAGCACCTAATCTCAGCACAGGAAGTTATTCCAAGCTGCACAGCACTGATCGGCTTCATTTTTATGAACATCCTAAATGCCCATTCAACCAGAGACCCCCTTCTTTAGAGCATGGGAGGGGAGACACGTCTGTTTTAATTGCTGGTCTGACCTGGCAGATTAATTGAAACCATCCTCCCTCCTGAGAGCACCGCACCATGAGAATACAGAAATATTCTCATTCACTTCCCACTTCATCACTGAAATCAATGCAAGATTTTCTACTGACTTGGGGCTTAAATAAGCTGCTCTGTAATTATATTACAGGGCTTCATACTGTTATACTTTTATATTCTATACTGTAATTATACAGCATAGAATTAACTGCATGCAAATGTGTTAGCACATCATTAATAAGATTTATCAAGCATTCTTCCCAGAAAATTACAAGAAATGATCGTAACATCGTAAGGAAGCAGTGTAACATAGTTTTTTGGAAAGCCTGAATGCTAGGGCTTTTGAATTGTCACAATCATCATTATGCTACCTAAAGCAATACCCCAACAGTCCATTTAGAAGAGCACATGCACAACCATAATCACTTAGCCAAGACACAAAGACATTGCTGAAACGAGCGTGTTCTCAAGTGCTGCCTTAAAGCAGAATTTTCTCAGTACCAGGCCTTAAGCTCTCCATGTCTGTGCATATTTATCTACAAGCCAGTATAATATGCTGTACACCCTAGGCTTAATCTCGAGCAGTCTGCAGCCTTGGAAATATCGGAAAAAAACCCTCACATTGGTCTCTAATATTAAGAAATTAAAGTATTTCATCTTCCTGTAGTGTTTTCATCTGTTCCTCAGTCTTCCTACTGTGCCTCACTGTTCTTCCTCTAATTGCTGTTATCAGACACCAAACTTTTCAAGGTAGACATTGATTTTCCACGTGCATTCTGTTAACCATCAGGCATGATTCTGGTACTTAACATAGAGCAACAAAAAAAAAAAAGTATTTTAAACAAAGCAGGGAAGATGCTAGAACGGGATGCCTGACACATTGCTGAATGGGGGCCTTTGCATACTCCAGACAACACATTTTTGCGCCTTGCAAGTCCAGTGAATCATCCATACTGTAAAGGGGCAATACTATTTTGCTCTGGTAATTTAATTTATCAAACAACAGCATAAAGTAGTATTTCTCGAAGTTATGGCTAGCAAAGTTCTTAAGGAAATCCTTCATGTCAGTTCAGAGGAGCTTAACACTTGTGACAACTCATTAGAAATATTAGCTACAAAATCTATGGCAGCAAAACCCAATAATATGCGAATCAAGGTAAGGACAAAATACACAGGTTTAATCCTGCAGATTTACGTGTTTAAATGGATTCCACTTATAATTAAATTTCACACTGTTTCTGACAGGAAAAAAAATAAAATCCTCTATTGCTGTTAATACATTTGCCACACAATTTTGGCAGCTTTGATCAGCTTTGTCATTTCAAGCATCCGGTAGTTTTCATATTGATTCAGGCCTTAATCAGAACACATTTTTTATTTCAGAATTAGCATACCAAAACTGTTTTGTGAGTTATCATGCTAATATGTTCTATCAAAGACTAAATTAACATTTTACCGCTGTTAACCAGAGGCAATGCTTCATATACAATTCAGATGATGTTGCCAAACTTTTCACAACACCAGCTGCTTAAATTTGAGGGTGCTTAATATCTGTAGACCTAAAGAAATATCTTTTGAAACTAACCTAACCACAAAGCCCCCCACAGTCCAGTATCAGTATTCCCAGAGCTAATGAAGCCCCACACTGTTCCTGAGCTCTACTGTACTACCAGTAATGAGGCAAAGCACAAAGTTCCAAATACCACTATGCAGCATCCCTTTCCTTCTTCACCTTCCTTTCATTTTTTCAAACTTTTTTTAGTCTCAAAGGTATCATGAAAAAAAGAGCGGAAGGGAGGAGGGGACTGTTAACCTGCCATATCTGAACTGCTTTCCTTGCCTGGGAGTGAAAGAGAATTACAAAGAAGTAAGACTGTTTTGCTGTTTTCCACTGTCTTCACAGGCAACTTGCTACCCTTCTTCTAAAGCCACTGTTCAATGCCAACAGTCACCACTATGCATTAGTGTTTTTCTGGCAGAATTCCTCACTCTCAACCCAGAGCTTTCCTATGGCAAGTGTCCCAGTTTCATCTCACCTGTAAATGCACAGATTGTGCATGCAGCTACTACCTGCCAGGAGTACTCACCCATTGCCATCCAGGCAAACTCTCTTGACTTCTGTGAGATCTGCAGAACAACATTCAGCAGGGTATCTGAGAAATTGTGCCAGCAGAAGTTTGTATATCTTCTACATATATGAAGAATATTTTGCCGGGAATCTGATAGCAACAGTTGAAGGTAATGTGAATGGCTCCTATCCACAATGTGGAACACTGGTTAAGTACTTCATTTAGACTTAGAATAACCCTTATCTAGGTTTAAATTCAGATTTAAAATTTCATTTTAAATAAAATTTACATGTATTTAGAAAAACAGATGCACTTGTTTGTAGACTTTATCTTCCTAACATAACTAATTATGAATTTAAAAGGAAGCTGACTTGCTCCCAAAATTCTCTGTCTCTTTTATCACCTTTTGATACTCAAGAATATTGAAAAGACTTTTTTGCCAAGGTGAGGACATTACCAAATTTGGCAATGTCAGATCAGAGGCACCAAATTCTTGAGTCCTGATACTCTCTCAGCCAAAGGTGAAAAGAAATACCAACTGCAGCAATAATGGCAAAGAACAAGATCTGGGCTGTTCCTCAGCTATTATTTGCATTGACTCTGAGATCTGCAGGAAGATCGTACAGGCCTGACAGGAACCGTGTTCCCATCAAGTTGCTCTCCCTGTAAGCAAACTGCCATAATCCCCGCTAGCCTCCCTCTATAAATGTCAAATGTTTAGCAATAATTTAATGTTTAAGGGAATAGGACTTGGATGCCACTGCCAATGTCTGTAACCACAAAGAAAGGTCACAGCTCCTTAGCCAAACACCCGTAATTCAAGACTATCTGGGTTGCTGCTGTAACATAATTGTCAAATAGCAGCTGGAAGTTTACAATCACATCTTAACTGTGGGTACTCTTAACTAACGGCAGATATATTTCTTCCTACAGAGGAGCTAAGATTACTTCCTCTGTCTCCTCTGGCTACTTTCCCAACCTGTCATCACAATCTCAGTTAATCTGAGTTGAGCCTCGGCCAACTAATTCATACCTCTGCTGTGCTCTTCTTTGCAGATGGAGGTGTTGTGTCATCCATCCTGGGTGGAAGATACAGATTCATACATGTGCTCTTTATCAATAAGCTAAAAATAATCAGATCCCATCCTTCTTAAGGGAGGGATTCATTAATTTCAACTTTTAGCCACCAATCTGGTCCCTTACCTCCACACAAAGTCAAAAAAAGAGTAGTAAACGGATCCAGACGGCAAGTGGTTTGACATAGTTTAAACTTATTCTACTTTCAATGCCTGCTTCTATCTCTTGATCATGAGGAGAGCCAAAGTGCCTAGCTCAGACTTGCCCAAGTTTTTTTGACCCCAGAGTTAGATCCTGCACTGGTTGGGGGATCTTTTGGCCCTTTTCTGGTTAAACAGAAGTGAAAACAAGACTCCTGTCCAGCAGTATCCACAATAGAAACAAGTTTGGTAAGAAAAAAAACTACCCACACATCTGCTGAAATCTGTCTAAGAGGAAGAAAGAAGGTACTGAAAAAAAAGTTTCATCTTACTCTAACCAGAGATACCACTAAGTCACTCACTGTCCTCCACAAGCAACAGCGTTGAAAGTAGTTGTAAGGTTTAAAGCAACTGAATAAACACAGATGCCAGCTCGTGAACTACTCCTTACACAAATGCTATCAATCACCTCAGTTTCTCTGGCACAGCCACCCTCATTTCTTATATCGCACCGCTCCATGCCCTCCATTTTAGGAGCTAGATAACCACTCACATCATATTGAGGCAGGCTGCAATCCCCTGAAGATGATGCAGTTCTTCATCAGCGTTGTGGTTTAGTCCTCAAGCCAGTCTTCAATCAGCTTCAGGTTGGATTTTTTCAGAAGTCCTTCTTAAAACATGGCTTTACAGAAAAAAAAAAAAAACAACAAAAAACAAACCCAAAACAAACACAACAAAACAAAACCAACAACACTTGCTTAATTCTTTGAAGACATATGTAAAAGCACAAATACTTTTCTTACAATATGTAAATTATGTATTTGAACAATATGCTTTTTACTTAAATATATTTGATATTCAGGGTTTGCTGCTGTTGGTAAGCATTCTCTTTTGGAACACAGACTTTAAACCTCAATAAAATGTGAATTTCTCATCTGTGTTGGTTTAGCAGTTCAAGAAGAGACCTTGCTATTTAAACAACATACTTAGTTTTTTAGAATCGGAGTTCTACAATGAAGAATTTGCAGATTAAGGCACTGTTTGCTCATGTAGAAAAGTTCTTCCTTTTCTAGATTTCATATATCTTGGCTAAATAAATGTGTTTTCCTTCTCTGCGAAAACTCCCCCCACCAACAGCAAGCAATCTTATACCGTCAGCAAGAAGAAAAGAACTAAGAGAAAACTTTATTCTTCATATTTTGACTGTGACACTACTGAGCATTACAGCAAGATTTCCTGGAGAGTTGATGCCTAGCAATGCAAAAAAAAAAAAAAAACAAACCCAAAAACCAAAACAAAACAGAAAAAACTGCCATTTCCTAACATACCTCACTGTTTCTCTTGTACTTGCATCTAACGTGCAGAGAGAATTTTGAAGATCTTTACTGCCCACTCTCTGCACCTTTGGGAGCCCAGCTACCATTGAATCTCTGAGTTTACATGTTTTCCAACACAGATAACAATATCACTATTGATCTAGCAAACTGTAATTGCCACTCATTTATGAAACAAGCACAAAATACTATCACAGCCCTTCACATGTATGATGCAACACAGCACACGGGGGATCAGTAACAGAGCACGGAGTATTTGACTAATGAGCCACCAGCCAAGGCTGCTTACTCCATCATTAGTGTGAAAGAAACCCTTACAGTAGTTCAATAATCTCTGCATCAGCTCATCACCCACAGCGCGAGGCAGCTTGCTGAAGAAGCGGAACCCAGAGACTTGCTTTTTTTCAGCCTACTGAGCCATTTGTATCAGTGTTGTGCGTACAAAAGTGGTCCTGCCTGGGAAATAATCAAGCTCCCGTTTTCAGAAGAAATCTGGTCTTTCATCAAGACACTTAAAAAAAAATCCAAAACATTAATCAGAGATTAATCACGATAGTTAGCCCACTGGTGGTGTGAAGCGGGGATATTTAAAAAGGTTTTCTTTAACCCAGGAAAGCAAATCTCCCAGAGTACTCCCTGTAGAGGGAAAACACAATCTCCGAAGGGCAACTGAGAGCAGGCTCTGAAACACAGGTGATCTGACTTGCCCCCTAAGGGAGCCTGTTGATTGTAAAGCGGCTTTTCTCAAGCTCCCTGCAAGCCTGACCTTTTCTGGGTTTCATTGCCTTTGTACTACTCCTGTCCCCAAAGAGGGGAAAAGCTACTGTCTTTGATTGATGGCAGCGACTCCTCTCCTAGGGAGTACGGAAGGGAGAAGCAGATGTAATTATTGGGAACAACTTAGTTCATTTTTCCCCCATCACACAGGAGCAAAGCCAATGCCTGCAATTAGAGGTTGTTAGCTGTTCCCTGGCTAGTGTAAACAGTAGTAACCAGCAGTTGCAAATGCTTTGTACTCCATTACACAGGAGAAACTGAGCTGCTACTAGTAATAAATCAGCAGAATTTAGTTTTGATTTAACATTTATCCTTTTTTCTTTAGTGGCTAATGGTATTTTGATCCCTTTTAAGCATTCCCATCTCTCTTTCATCACAATACTCACTTTGATAAACTGTTGCAGACATATTAAAATTTACTTTTGAAAATATCCTTTTTTCCACAAACCTTCCCTCACTGCATCTTGTCTAAGCAGCTAATGTTTAGGTGATAATTCCATTCAACCACCAATATGTCACTTGTAATTTTTGTTTCACTTGTCTTTCTGTGGCAGCTCAGCTTTGAGGGGTGTGGGGTGTGTTTACAGTAAGAACAAGCTGTAATTACCAGTTGCAGATATAAATATGCACCTCCAAACCCTGGAAGAAAGTGAGCCACTTCAGCCTTTAAAGTTATCTAACACTACAAACATTTGAAGACTGTATTGACAACCTGTTCTCATTTCCCTCCTTGCAGAAATTGGACTGCTTCTGGCTGCTATCAATTAGCATGTCCCAACACTTTGCAGGAATGTGGCTGCCAGTGACCCCATGTTCACGTGTCAAGATAGAAGCCATGTGCATCAGAATATCTGTCCTTGGCTCTCCTAAGCATGATGACATCCTGGGTTGCTAAAACTATCAGTCTGGCACTTTGCTGAGCAACAGCTTGCAATAATAATAATAACAACACATCTTTATAATATGGTAATATGCCTATAATAAATTGAATGTATTTGTAGCTGGAGAATATAAGGAACAAGATGGTTTTCAGCTTGATCTCTTTATCCAGTATCCAACACCTAAACTAAGGATTCAAAAGTAAGTCAAAATCTCATATTTTATGTGTAAAAAGCAGAATTTTCCTTTTCTTTTTTTTTTTTCTTACAATTGTTGGAAATGGAAGAAGAGATATATCAATGAATTGTTTAATAGTCTATATGTTGAGGGGTATTAGTTGTTTAGCCTAAATAAGTACGTTTTAATTAAAATAAATTACTTAGGATTATAATATAGTATGATTTGTGCTGTTTGTCTAGCTTTACTTAGCATGAATAGCTACATTTGTTGAAGCCTTTAGGCTGCAACAGTTATTTTTCTTAGTAATTTTCCCAGCAGCTGGTACAGCACTGTTTAGTCTTTTAGTATGGGAAAGTGTTTTAGTAGCGTTTTTCCCAAGTCTGGGATTCTTTAGTTCTCCATGGTCTGCCAGCAAGTGCAGGTGTACAAGGAGTGTAAACCAGAAGATAAGAAGGCTCCAACCCTCGGCTGAAACTGCAAGTCAACAAGATAAGAGCCTGTCTGCACACAGAAAAAGAATCCAATAAGATGTTAGAAGACCCCAGACCAAAAATGACCATTGGACTAAAAGACACATGGACAGCGCGTGAAGAGCGCATCAGGGGTGGGTGTATAGATCTAAAGGGTATAATTGCCTAGGAATTTCTTTGTTCGGGGTCCCCCTTTTTGGAGGCACCCAGCCCAGGCTGTTCTTGCTGCTGTACCTTTCAGTTCAATTAATTATTTTATAAAATCTGATGCCTGAGACTCTGCTGTGGGAAACCTAAGGTTGAGCCTGAAGAAGGAGGAAGCACACCTGAGAGTAAGCGTGTGGGTGTGCGTGCGCACAACATCATAAATGGTGCGTGAATACTCGGGGAATGGCTTTAACAGTTTGGCACCTCAGATCCTCCTTTAATATATCAAAGGATAAGTGACAAAATGTGGGACTAGATGGTTTCTGCCCCTTCTATAAGCAACTGCTTAGGTGCCCAAGAACCTAGAAATGACCAATCAAACTTTACATCTTTCATGTAAAGTATTTTCTCTTGTTTGTCTTTACCTTGAACATTTTCTGTAATTAAGCTTATACTTCCTATCTTGCTGTTTCCTTCAAAAATTCAGCTGCAGTGTTTTGGTGGAGATAGGCTGCCTCCACCAAACCTTGCTGTCACCCTCCATATTTTGGATGAGATAGTGAGAGCTGGAAAAGTTAGTTAGCCTAAGTAACTGCCACTGCAGCTGGCCTTCTTCAGTAGCTCAGATAATCGAGTGCATTGCTCTGTGTGGTGAGATGTGACATTGCACTAAATGCTGAAAATTTACAACGAACTACCAGCAAACATACAACCAAATTTTCCCTTTTTAGGGATTACCCTTGGCTGCTTTAACTTGTCCCCATTTCAACTCACAGCACAGATTAATTCAGCCATGAAAACAGACACGAGGAGTAGGAAAATCACTTCTACAATAGTTAACTCACACAATCAGGATCTTGGTATTCACTTCCCAGAGCCTCCAGTCTAACACAATGCGACATTATCTTACATAAAAGCATTTGAGAAGGTTTTGAGCTATTTAAGTCCAGAAAAATCAGCTGCATTTAAATAAGCTGTTTATTAATCGCAATTGGATTTGTTCTTTCCCATCTGTTCTATAGAAGTCTGATTTCTGAATTAGGGGAAAGTAACAACCTATTTACAACCAACTTAAGTCCTGCCTCCTGCTCCCTCGTTCAAAAGAAGCAAGAGTAAGTTGTCTTTCTTCCCCTCCACACTGTTATACATTTAATTCTTTGAAACAAATGGGGTTCTTTGATCATGCCAAAGCATTTCAGTCAGTTGACAAGATCGTTGCAACAGTTTGGACTGGATTTCAGATTATCTGCCAGACTCAACACTCAAAATGCTGCATCTTATAAAACAGTTTTAGAAAGCAAGTGACTTAATGTTTCTCCCTTTTATACTTAACAACTGCAGTACAGTAAAGTTTCTTTCATTTTGGTTTTTATTAATTCTTGTCAATAAACATCAAACTCATTGAGAAGAAGGCAATTTCAATCATCTTCAAATTAGTTGAAAATTCAGAGCACATCAAAAGTTTTGGAGGAAGGAATAGGCTCACAGAACTGATGAAGCGGTGGAGTTAACATGCTAGCTCCTATGCCTAGAAATCTAGGTTCATTTTTTTCTGGAGATTTGAGTCCGGATCTCATCCTCAAGTATTTTAGGTAGAGAATTTTATTTAAGACTATGTTATAAACTAGGCAGAGAGTGGGTCTAAGCATCCACCTCTTAGCTAACTCCATTAGTACACAGATTAAATTGGTGGAGGTGATTCTTACTTCTCTTTGTTGGAGCTAGGATATTTGGAAAAATGATTCACTAGCCCAAAAGAGGATGATCCGGGACAGCAAGAAGGACACTTAGAGCCACTACCCATAGAGTCTACTTGCTAGTCCTATAAACGTTGGCATGGTCAACTTTCTCTAGGTAATGACTTGGGAACAATCATGACCCTTATCGGTCCCTTAAGGCCTTGGGAAAAAGCATACATAACCAAATTCCCTCTAACATATAAGGGGATTAAACCTCCTTATCCCATATTCTAGTTCCAAATAACTTCACATTTCCTGTAAAAATAAAGGTGAATTTATATCAGAGATAAAGTTAAAAATTTTATATCACCAAATCAAGAAGTTGACAGAGAACACTTGCCTGTGTGCAGAGGAAAAGAGAAAAAAATATTCTTTGCTTTAAACTTGCAATAAAACTTTCAGGGTTTCACATGCCTCTGGAAGCTCTTCATAACCTCTCTAAGGAGTCGTGACTCATCAGTTGAAGAATACTAGTCTGAGTTAATGGCATTCACCCAGAGCTAACTTTTTTTATCTTTTTTATTTTTTTTTTGTGAATAAGTGTGTCTGAGGCTATGCTAGCTTTTCTTACGTGCCTATGTCCATAACAGAAGTTGAAAATGTTACGATTCTGCATTCCTCGGCATTCTTCCACACTCCTAGGAGCAAAATGGCTTTGCTGGAAAGCAGGGCAGATGTGATTATGAAACACATTCTTACATTTGCAACTTACTCTGTTCGACACAAATTACTCATAGTTAAAGTTTCATGTTAATGGCATAAGGGAGTAGCAGGGGACAAAGCCAATGCAATAAAAGAAACTAATAAAGCAAGGCACCTCTGGGCCTTCTGGTTTCCTGCGTTGTCAGTACCACACGTTTGTCAACTGCACATCCTAAATTGTATAATAATCTAAACCTGAAACCTCTAACTGGGAACACTCTGGCTAGTGTATAGATGAATTGAGAAGGCTTGTGATAAAAATGAAGAAGAAGCAAGGGAAAGTCCCGTTGGACATGAAATCTCCAGAACATTTTTATGTGGGTTCCTGGGTTGTGGGTATTCTTACTAGACCTTCATGCTCAAAAAACCCTAATGTGGAACATGTAGGGAAAGGAAATGTGGTCAGAAACATTCCTAAGAGTTTTAATTTGCTTTGAGGAAAAACATGTCTTCAAAGCTATCTGGAAAGTCTAAAAAATTATATTGCAATGTCAGGAAGATGACAATATTTGTGACACTGTTGATGTGAATCAATATCAGAGTCACACAATGTCAGTACAAGTTATCCTACTATGAAAACAAACACATCACAAAATTTAAGACTTAATCATGTTGTGTTCAGAAAGGGAAGCCTGAAGCAACAGATACAAAGAAAAGGTGAGTTGGTGCTATATCAGTAAATCTGAGGCCTAAATCTAGTAGACAAAGAAACACAAAAGCCTTAAAAAATAAATTACTTGGGGCCTCTTCCTTCTTTGAGTAATATCCATAGTAATGAATAGCACTGATTTCCCATCCAGACAAAATAACGTTCACCACAGGAAGGGAGGAGATAAAAAGAAGATGGGTCTATAACTCCTCTCTGTCAGGCCAAATTCTGACACTTCTGAGTCTCATGACCTGAGTACTTTCAACTGGGGAGATCTGCTGACTTAATAGTACATTTCTATGGCCAAAGAAGGTTACAGAAGAATGAAGAATCAGGCCTGCAATGTGCAAAGAATGTACAGTGAGGGGGGAGTTAAGGTCTCTACATGTAGTAAAAAAAAGCTTTTATGCAGTAGTTAGCTCATTCTGCTGAAGAGAGAAGTTTCAGCCAGAAATAGCCAATGAAACCTTTCCTCATTAAGACCAATAGTCTGAAAGGACTTCATGACTTAGAACTGTGTCCGTATGGCTCACACGCTCTGATTATCCACACGCTGGCACAGCATCTTTGCTCAGAGCCAGGTGTACAGTGTGGTTGAAAACAACAACAAGCCACAGATGGACTTGGATGGGAATACTGTTCCTACCAGAACTGTTACCAAGAATAGTGGGAACGTGACCCAGAAGATCATGTAAATGTTAAAATAATGAGAATTTAAAAATTCGTTACAAAAATGCTTGGACTGCACCAGTGTTAGCGGATCGGTGTCCTGGTTTGGGGTAAAACAGAACCAATTTTCTTTTCAGTAACTTCACTTTTCGGCTAAGCCTCTGCGTTCTCTGAAATTAATGGCGTTAAATGCGTTCTCTGAAATTAATGGCATATTTTTCAGACAGGGTGGGCTTCTAGCAGAGATAAGGCCTGATGCTTATAATTAATACCAAGGAATGGGATGTGGAGAGGCTCCTGCTTATACTTATTGCTACAACAACCAAGGTCAGCTAATTTTGCTATGCACCAGTTTGGAGGGTCACAAGCAGATAAGTGTAGAGGGGGCGCACCTGTGGGCAGGAGCGGACAGACAGGTGACCCAAAACTGACCAACAGGGTATTCTGTCCCGTCTGCCTCATGCTCAGTATAAAAGCTGAGGGATCAAAGGGTCAGCCCTCATTCTTCAATGGCCAGCATCTGAGGAAGACTCTGTCTGTTCGTTTGCTTTTTATCCCGATCCGTGTGTTCCAGAATCCATATCTGGAATTCAGTTCCTGTATGTCGCTGAGTCCAGTCTGTCTGGGACTTTCCCAGTGCCTGCTGGTGACGTGATCGTCATTCTGGGAGCTCAAGACTGTTTTTTTATGTATTGTATATATTTAATTATTTTCTTTTTTTATATTATTATATTTTCTTTTTATTATTTTATAATTAATATTTCATTAAAGTAGTTTAGGTTTTTTTAAACTCCTAAGTCTCCTTCTCTCTCATCCTTCTCTCCCTGAAGGGAGAGGTTGGGGGAGAGCATCTGTCTTTCAGTGGCTGGTCTGGCCCAAACCACAACAATCAGGATCCATTTAACTTTAAGAAAAAGACAGGAAACCTGCTGGAGTGAAAAACTAAGACACAGTCTAACCATTACATACCAGAGAATAATTAAAGTAAATTAGGAGGCTGTTGGAAGGAAGAGCTAAAGGGAAGACTATAAGGTACACGCTTTACCTGTTTTAGTTATTTACAGAAGCTTAATTGTGGAGTTTCCTTATTCCATAACTGAAAGATAACTTTATATAAGACGAGGTAATTTTTGCAGGAATATTACAAAGCTGAATAACGAAACCATCAGAAAGCATTTTGAGATGTTCTACAAAGCATTGCAGAAGTAAAAAAGATCTATACAATTCTTTACTACTTATGCAAACATAATTAAACTGCATTCAAGAATTTGTGCTAAAGTAAACAATTCAGGCCTCGGGCTCAAAATGTACAGCCAAGTTCTTATTATACTTATATCTCCACAGTGCTCTTTTTATTTTCTCTTCTGCCTCCTACTATGTATCCTCAGCATCTTTTAGCTTGATTTGTCACTTGAAAAACTAAATTTGGGAATTTTACAAATTAAAGAAACAAACCCACACACCCTTCTACAATATTGTCCCTTGATGCAAGTCCCCCCCCCAATTTTCTCCTATTGCCCTCCTGGGCTTCTGTTTAGTAAAAGTTTCCTGTTCAGGTAGGCATTTTCAGGGGAAGGTTATAAAAAAAAAAAAGAGAGAGAGAACAATTAAGAAGCTGTAGGGCAACTTCACCATATGGTATGCCCAAAGGAGACACTAGCAACACAATAATCTGCAACTCATCATGTCATACTGCTGTATTATGCATACCTCATTGCCTCAGCTTGTAGCAGAGATCTGAATCAGAAGACATGAGATAATGCCTATATGACAGTTCTCGTCTCCTAGTAGTCCGTAGCAAAATTTCTTTCTAAGGTGTAAAATGAGGATGTGCAAGTGGAACAAAATCTTTTTTGAGCAGACCAAATGTTGCCCTTCTCTGTTCCTGAACGGTTTCCAAGAACAGGAACATGCAGGCCCCCCAGTGCAGAAAGGTAAGGGTACTCCCCCAGTTTCGAAATTTCTGCCTGAAGCTTCAGCTCTCTGATTCAACAGACGATTGGCTATTGCCCTGCAATGTAAGCAAAATGCAGTCCAAGCGTTTGTAAAGCCCTTGCTCTGCTGTACATGCACACAGATGGTATAAGGCACCTGAGAGTCTGACCTAGAAATCCATTTGTTCTGAGGCCCCTTTAAATCCTTTGCTCACTCTCTTCGGAGCCCTGAATGAAAATAAAAGCTTTTAGCTTTGCTTCTTTTTTTAAAAGTCTCTGCTACCAACCACTGCTAAAATTTCACACAGTGAAGTACCTGAAAAAGCTCTGCTGAAACTCGGTGATTTAGGAAAGCGGTAAAAGGGAAAGAAACAAGGCCGGAAAGAAAGAAGGAGAAAGAGGAAGACAACTCACTTCCACTGTCTTTGAAAAAGAGGAGCAAGGTGGGATTAGAGCATCAGATGAGACAGTTCAGACACAAAGCACAAGTGACAGACAGAACAGGTTCATCATGTGTTAGAGCAGTGGTGTCTGCTGGCTGATTTTTGGCAGCTGCTTCTGCCAGCGCAACCACTTGCTGCTGCTTTACCAGCCAATGGCTGAGAGCAAAACCCAGCATCCGCCGCTCGCGCGAAAAGCACTCTATCACGCCTCAGCAGGGCTCCTTGTGCTACAGCTCCGCAGGATGGAGGGTGACTGCTCTAGTCTGTTTATTCTTCACTAAATCGCACTGTTTTCGGGTATCTTGCACAAGATAGCTGATAGAAAAAAAGCACAAAGGTTTTGGTTCAGTGGTAATAAGGCCTGCGGGTAGGCACTTCCCATAAATATACGGCTTTTGATTTGTTTTGTTTTGTTTGTTTTATTTTATTTTTTCTTTGCTTTTGAATACCTGAGTTGTCATCACTCAATTTAGAAACGTTCAAATTACCATTCTAACTCAAAAGCTACACGGTAAGATAAAATGGGATGCAATTATAAAGCTTTAGTGTCGTTACAAAGTTAAATAATAAGAACATCTCATGCGACTGCAACTAAACATACTAAATAGCTGGTAAAATTACCAGCTATTTACTACTGCTAAGTGGAGCTGGAAACAGGACAGGGTGTTGATAGGAATCAGTTACAAATGTAAATTTGATCACTAATTGGCCAAAACTTCACAGATAATGAACCTAATAACAGCTAATCAAACAAGTGTTAGGAGTTAAACAAATAGATCCTTCCCTCCTAGTCCTTCCTATTGAGACTCTCCTAGCTCTGAAGTGTGAATCCATTTACTGGTCATTTAGCAGACCAGCCATTTTTAGAGTCCAGCCTTGCTCGAATTGTAAACAGACGTGAGACTGATTTCATAGAATAAAGCCTTCAGCACCAGCGACTCCTGTCACAGTACATTACCTCTTCAGTTGTACTGGCACAGCTGTCTGAGAGGCTTTGCTGTGAACCAGCCCAAGGAACCGATCCAGCTGGAAGTAATCCCATGGGTTATTTTTTTTCCTTTTATTTTTTTTCCTTCTCTTCAAGCCAGGTCACTTTCCCTGTCTAGCCCACAGCAGGAGTGGGAAACGCAAGGCAGTGACTGTCATCCCTGACCAGTCTTGCTGTCGGTGCTTCAGAAATGCTAGGCCACAGCCTAGGAACTTACTTTTTGAGGCTTGTTCCTTTTAAATAGTTGCAGATTATACATGCAAAAGCAGTCACAGATACTCAACGTTTCAGACTTGTCCTAGAATCTCTAAACTTTGGAGTGAGGCGCATAGTGCAACCTCAAAGCTGTGCATGACTGCACCTCCTCCCCAGACTGAATTATATAACGTTGCTGTCATGATTTCTTTTTTTTTTTCCCCAATTACATCTTTCATCTTCAGTTTTCCTCTCTAGAGCACCAAGTTTCCAGCAGCTAGGCTCAGGCTGCTTGACACTCTGAGCTCTGTCTCCACTTCATGCAGAACGACACGAGCGCATTCAGTCTACCTTGCCGACCGGAGCCTCAAACCAACCACAGCATCCGTGCTCAACTTGGGAAAGCTGAGCTGTAACAGATTGTCCCATCCCACCTCAATCTATCCAGAACGCTTCAGCAGAAGCTTACACCTATAATTAGGAACCAATCTTGCCTGGGTTCCCACTGTGCAGTGGCCTCCAAGCTTGGGCTCAGATGAGCAATAAGTGCAAGTTGGAGGATTTATAATGTGCGGTTGTAAGGAAATCTGTCTTGAGAACATGTACTTAACTGATGGTATAGACATGCTGAGAGTTATTCTGCTGAGAGCAGTTTGTTCCTGCAACATTCAGTTATTGCTTCAGGGGACTTTAAATACCATTACTTGTGGCCCAGATGATCGCAGGTATTGAGGCTCATACAAGAAATGTAAGCTTTCCGCAGTGCTGTTTCACTGAGACACAGATGGAGCTTTATGATTTATCTGAAGTCACTCAGGGATACAACAGCAATCAGCCTCACCAGGCCTATTCCCAAAAGCACAGCCAGCCTTCGTAATGGATGCTGACTAAGTACACAGTCGGCACGAGGAGTAGAAACGGATTCCTCTGCTGAATTCTGTCTATTGCTATAAACAATTTACATGGTTAGCAGCTTGTTGAGGGGTTGATGGTTAATTGAGACGTCTTACGAGATCATGCTTGCAGTGAAAGGAGGAAATCAAGAGTATAACTCAGACCATGGGAGCAACTAGTCTCTGTGAGGCTGGTGAGGTGCCTATATTTTGGCTAACTTGTTGGCAATTCAGACCCAGGATTTCTAAACCACAGCATCAGACTCGGTGGCAGGTGGCAGAAAGCCCCACATAGAGAGGTGGGAGCTGTGGAAAAAGGCATAAAATTGTCAACTGTGAGTTACGTTTGTAGTCTAAAGATGACGGCACCTCACTGAAGCCATGTTGCAGTGTTCATAGCGTCTCCACTGTCTGGCATTATCTGCACTTGTTCTTTTAAGTCTCACGGATGATGATCTCAGCCCAAGTTCTCAGTCACATAAAAATCTTTTATACAACTTGACCATTACAAAGGTCTTGTACCTTTCATTGGCACCTGCTGCAAGATTGATTTTCATTGGCAGTGCAGCCTAGAAAGACCTCGAGATAAATGGGATTTGGGTTCCCACTCTGCCCTGTGTACTGTGCTCTCGAACATATGCTGTGGAGTCTATAATGGGTGGCTGTAACAAGCAATTCACTGTGTAACAGGTGATGAATGAGTTATAATATTTTACTGCTCTTGGCTAAGTATATGAAGTGGCATGTGCGGTGAGCATATTTCAGGATTGATCTTTGAAACACTCATGCAAAGAGCAGGAGGCAAGAGGAAATAAAGACTTCGATAAAACTGGGGCATACTTTGAAAGGATTTGCTCCAGTTTTGCCATTTTGGAGTATTAACTACAAAGGAATTTTGCAGAGTTATGCTTAAACGATGATCTAATGTTTGCCACTACATATAACTTGAGGGGAAGAAGGTTGTTTGTGAGATTCTCCTTGCAGGTACAGCTGTGGTGGGTACTGCCTGTGTCAGGGAAGCAGGAGGAGATAGTGACTGGTGACAGGACCTGCCAAGAACTGGACAACCCTACAGGCTCCTTCTGTGGGGTTTCTCTGTGCTCATTTGACTCAGGTCTGTGGTGTATCAGTAAGATATTGCTGACAGTACCACCTGCTTACATTGTCACCCCTGTTTTCTCTCTGCCATTTAGTTTCCTTTCTGTTATAGAGAGTAGGTTTCTCTAGAGGAAGGAACTAGTCTAGACCTTCCCTACATTAATAAAGTTAGAGGACTATTGTTGTAATATTATGGTATCGATAATTGTAAAAATAAGCTCTGTGCTGATGCGGTTGCCACAATTAGTCCTCACATCTATGTTAAGACAGAGGTTTTTCTTAAATCTCGACACTTTCACCCCCAAGACTCAATTGCATTAAGAATGAAGTGCTCTTCTCACCTCCCTTTTAGATTAGCATCATTAGATTTCCATTAAATGCTGTCATTTGGCTGGTTTGCACCCACAGTAGAAAGCTGTCATCAGGCCTTAATCACTCCTTCCTTCTTTCCAATCCTAATGACCACCTTCCCCTGTTTAGGTCACATCAGGATATCGACACCGAATGTCTTCTATTTGAATTTCATGCCAGGTCGCTTCCTGGTGGTTATCTGATTGGTCTCTGACATCTCTGACATCAGCAAAACTCAACCTATGTGAAAGACAAACAAGGGAGAAGGTCAGCGGCTGGGGGGGGGGAGGGGGTGTGTATAAAAAAGAAACCACCACAACAAAACAAAACAAAACCCACGCCTTTTTTTTTTTGTGTGTGCTATAATAATGCAAGTACTCGCTGATGGGAGAGTGTATACTTTCCCTGACATCAGAGACATGAATTTTTTGTTGTAATCAGAGAGAATACTTGTCCTCATCTAACTGTATGTGCTGACTTAACTTTACAGGGGCTATATGGTCATCTTTTCCTCCCGCAATCAGAGCTCTTGGAATCAGGTTTTATGCTTGAGAAGTCAGAACTTGCCATCAACAAAGGGCTAAAGAGCAAAAGTGATTAAAACAAACCTGCACCGTCAGCAACATTTGCTTCTTGATTCTGAATCTGCAAATGAGCACATAACTTTACATAATTCACACATTTTCATGGAAGATGATTATATGCATTGTCTTGCACAGTAAATTATAGAACCCTGGCCAGTGTATTCCTTTTCTGGCAATTTATCACGCTATATAATTTAAAGATGCTTTCTCCAATTTATTTTTTCACCATCAACAATAAGAAGAAAACCTGAAAAAGACACCTAGCTGAATGCTTTCCTATTGATTTATTTTGCCTTATTAAAATCTTTTTCCTAAATACAAAGTAGCAAACACTTAAAAACTGTATAACAAATGTGTGGAATTGCAATAATTTTATTTTAAGTGATAACTCCACAGATACTCCATACTGACTTTAATTCTATGAAAAGAAACAGATTTTTTATACGTTTTAAATAACGTTAAACCATCAGCCCACAGATACGGATATTCATAAAATGCCACAGACAACAACATGTTTTTCTCCTGTTAACCTTGACCATAACAGCATCAATTTCCTGTGTCTATAAGCAATGTTGGAGGATCTCCCAGACAAAGTGTTGCCTACAAGCCTTAGCTTAAAACCCATAGCATTAGACATTCAATTTCACCTATTCAATGTTTAAAAATGCATGCAGTTTGGAGCACAGAGCAAGAGTAAGGAGTGTGCTGCATGCCCGGTGTTCCCAAGGTCAGTGAACCATGGTGAGAAACCAGAAGATACTGCAAGAGGTTGCTTGCTGAGCAGGAAATCTCATGGAGATCCCCCGTTTCTGTCCAAGCCCGGCATGCACCAACAGGCTCTGCGGACTCTTCCTCTCTGCCCCCATCAGGGCTTTGGCCACCTCCTTCCAAGGTCAGCTCTGATGTCGCACAGCTGTGTAACCTCAGATTAGACCGCTGTGAAAACATCTAAACTGGTAGAAAAAGCTGTGAGAAGCCTTGTCCAGAGCCTTTACCCCTTGTTTCAGGAGTTACCTTTGTCTCAGCTCAGGCAGCTGTGTTGGAGCTGTGCTTGTGTCTGGCCCTGCTTCCTCCTGATCTTAACCTTGCATTGCTGATTTTGACTTCCTGGATGGACCTCAGACCTGCCTCGTCACCGCAGACTTGTGTCTCAGGACATGGCACCAGTGGGAGCAGCTGCCTCTGTCCCCTCGGAGACCTTGGCCCAGATGGAGCTCCTGAGGGAGGACACAGCTTCCCAGGCCCCCTGCTGCAATGAGTGCTAGGAGCTGCCTCAGCAGCAGGTGGGAGCAATGCTCTTGTGGCTGTGCTGCAGGGGGACATACCAGTAGACATCTTTATAGACTGCCCCATCAGGAAGCCTTCTTCAACCAATCAGGAAAAACCTTACAATCTCAGGCCCCGAGTCTCAAGGAAGATTTTAACCATCTAGAAGGGTAACATGTAAGGGTAGAAGTAGTCTAATTTCTGGAGTAAGTTTGGGACAGTTTTTTTAACACAGGTGCTGGACAGGCTGAAGGAGATGGCCATCTGGATCTTCTGTGCACAAGTAAGGAAAAACTGTCTGGGGATGTGATATTAGACGGCAGCATTGCCCAGGCTGTCTATGAGATTGGCAGATCTGATCTGCCAATTAAGATCCTGAAGGAAATGAGGAAGGCAAATAAGAGAATTGACTTCATGGGAACAAACTCAAACTTGTTCAGGGACCTGATCAGCAGGATCCCATGGGAAACTGAGCAAAGGTGCCCAGGAGACCTGTACAATCTTCAGGTGCAAGAACAGCCCATCCCAGCATGTGGGACAAACAGCGTGTAACAGGAGAACAGTGTGGCTGAATGGGATCACCTGGATGAGCCCACCCCACCAAAGGAGACACATAGAGGAGAAACAGGCAGGGGCTGCCCCACAGCAGTGCGGAAGCGCTGCCCAGGCACACGGGGGTGGAATCAGCAAGGACAAATGTTGGCTGAAAAGTGACAGTGGTGTGGGATATGCAGGGCAGCAAGGGCTTTGACAGCTGCATGGACAGCAAAAAGATGAGGGAAAATGTTGGCCCGCTGCTAACTGGGGAGGGCGATCTAATGACAAAGGACAAAGCAAAGACTCAAAGCATTCCTTGCCTTGGCCTTTACTGGCAAGGTCTGCTCTCAGGCCTCCAATGTCTCTATGCTTAGGTGCAGAGCTTGGAAGAGAAGTTCATGGCAGGTGCAAAGTTAGGGACCACTTAAGTAGACTGGACATGGACAAATGTATGAGAATGAATGGGATACCTTCAGAAGGTGCTGAGGCTGCTCTTTATGCTGTGTCTTATTAAGATCCAAATGTGCCAAAATTAAATGATGGAAAATATTCACCAAAAAAAAAAAAAAAAAACAAAACCCACAAATCCATGAGAGAAAGCCTGAGAATTCAATTATCAGTCACGAACTATTCTCACCAATGTCTTCTGACACAGATGAGTGTTTTGGGCTTGGGACATACCTGAAAGTAATATTATGAATATAGAGCATTTTTTTAAGATATGAAAAGTATTGCCGTGACGTAGACATCATAATATCAAGGTATTAACAGCCATGGAAGTTCTAGTTTCACAGTTTTTGTAATGTTCCTAATGTCAAGTACCAGGAATACCAAAAACCACAGGACAAAGTTTCTAATTCTACTAATTCTATTCACATAGCAGAGATATGGAAAATATTCCCCAGCAAGGTGTCACTGCACAATTTTACATCCCAGATAGTTGTACTCAGTTCTACAGGATCCATATATGGGTAATTAATGAATCTTTGCTAACTAGCCAACCACATGCCCATTACTGAGCTTGTGAGTCAATATTGCTAATTCACAATGACATCAGCTGGTGGCTGGGGATTGCCCCTCACAGTGTACCACTGTATAACTCATGTTTATGACACTAATTACACTGGCACATACTAAATAATTCAAGTTTCCTTGGACTCACACATAGACATCAGTAAGGTTTATTCATGCTCATTAAGCACTGACCCACACTGGAAGCTGTGTATGCTGTCCCAATTTTCAACATAGAAAATGGCAATTCATGATATAGCTGAAGCTGCCAGATATGTCGGTTTTTCTGGACTTGTCTTTTTTTTTGTCTGATGAGAAATCTTCCAGGTGGAATCTGAAAACTCTGCACTGTAATTAGCAGTGCCCAAGCATGATCATGGATGGAGCACCCAGTATGCTATATGTACGACATATCTCCTCATCACCATGCTGGTGGTCTGAATGTAGCAGACTTAGGGCAGGTGTAAAGAGGGGAAAATAGGTATGCCATTTCCTGGATGTGTTGGACGTCCCAAACAGGTGCTGCACCAATGGCCTGTACGTTTACAGTCAATCTGATACACACAAGAGTTGCAAACTCACTTGCGCTTGTGAGTCACCTGAAGAGTATGTACACACAGGCTAGGAACCGTAATTACCTCTGTTAGGGTGACATACAACACGGTCTGACAGCTGTTGAAAAAATGCAATGGTGTTGCCATTCTGAAAATGGCATTGCCAGAGCCAAATCACTTTCACAAGTCTTTTAAGCCACTTACTTGCTGCAAAGAAACAAAGGAAGAGGAAACCGTGACCTCAGGAGACTGCACAAGACTAATTCCATGGTTAGTATCTGAATGCAGAAGTGGTGTGGATATGGTGAGTGACAGAGACCTTTTTCAGAAGTTGGTTTCCACTGTGGCTCACAAGCAGTGAGAGAAGCAAGTACCATTAATGCAGAAACTGGACCTACATTCATTCATCCTTATAGCTCATGAATGCAACAACCTAATAGTGCTCCTAATTACCAACCTCTGTGTTTTTCAAAAATGTGGAGAAAACATAAGTCCAACACAGAATGACTGGGAGACCAAAGACTACTCCATTGTGTACATTTAAAGTACTTGGTGCAGTGAGAGCTTGCTATAGCTTTGTTTTAAAAAATAAATAAAACTCTGACAGTCTGGCAAGACTTTAGGTAGCAATCTGGAAATTACACTAAAAAAACCCTTATATTAGTGAAGAAATAAGTTATCTGTTGAAGTTTTTCTCTTAGCTATACTGATCCGTGCCATCTGGGTGTTCAGAACAAAGCAGAGATCCTTAACTCTACGGCAATTTTAGCTTAAGTTTCAAGACCTTCAAGACAGCAGAGAGGAAATAGCTCAAAACATATTAAAGAAATTTGCCTCAGCCTTAAAATATGCAATAATTTAATTAAGAATAGGAAAGCTAAATTTCATCCGCCAGCCCACTCACCAGCCCACACATTCAAAATATATTACAGCAAGAACTCAGGCTCTCTCTTAATTTTTTGTCATAATAGAGTATTTGGTACCTGCTCTTCTGCCTGTTCCACATCTTTACTGAGAAATTCAATCTTTGCTGAAATTAAATTCCTTCTGAAATAAGATAAAGTTTTATTCACATGTTCAGAACAACTAAACTTGCACAAGCCTAGAAACGGTGGTTTTATTCAGGAAGGAGACAGCGAAAGAATAGAATAAGACTACTGAGACAGATTTCACTCAGCCTCTGGGACTTTGCATCTGAATCTCAAAATGGCAGTCACAACACTGTCTTCCCTGAAGCAGGGAGGAAAACAATGCCTTTTCAATGAAAGAACTGCACATACACAACTAAATGCCATTCTCAGTCAGGCATTTCTATTCTATTCAATTTCCCTTGCCTAAGTTAGGATTTTTTTCTTTCATTTCATGACGGGTGATTTTAGACTTTGGGTTAGTTTACACTAGAATGTTGTGGCCAGATGTGGGTATCAGAAGAGGCAATTGGCAGTGCTCTTCCTCATTTACACCTCTAGATTTACCATCTGCCACATGGCACTGGGAGAGAGCCACTGAAATGTTTGTGTTCTTCAAACATTGAACAAGGACCTTGATTAGTAAAAGGAACATTGTATTAACCCCAAAGCTACTGTTCTCCCTTTTCCATTTCACTGAGGAGGTTTTGCACAAAATCCCTCTGTGCCTGGCTTCTCACTGCAAGCCAAGATAAACAGTTTACAACACCATCACAGCACCAAGTGCACCGTTACATTTACGTTGCCTTTAGGCTGATAAGAAGTGTGATCATTTTCTTTTTTTATTAATCACATTACCTTCATTTGGCATTTGAAAGTTGTTTCTTCTAGCTGAGTAATAGTTAACCAGTCAAAAGGTCCTATCATTAATTCACTTAATATTTCCTCCCAGCATATTCTTAATACTTTTCTCCTTCAAATATTGCTTCATTTGTAATTTTATATCCAAACCCTCTGATCTAAGCATAAAGCCCTAGGAGGCTTTATTATTATTGCTGTTATTCTTTTCTCTGTGTTTTCCCCTATCCAGTGCTTTTTCTGAATCTAGTCATTCGATCTAGCAAATCAAATCTAGATTGTAATAGACTTTTTAGAAATCAGGCTACTGGAGCTTTTAGCACAACATGGAATTTGTGGTACGGCGTTTCAGAACACCACCATCACATTTTTTGTTGCCCTTTTAAGTATATTTGAAGCATATTTGGGTATCCTATTAAGACCTATTAAGACAGGGTTTATTTCCAGCTATGTTGTTCTTTCAACTTTGACTTCAACTGGAGCGGGATCCAGTCTTTAAATCTGAATTTATTCTGAGAAATTAAAGATCAGAAATTAAGGGTTGTTATCTAAGACAACAGACTCAGATAACTTCATGCAGCAAACATACAGTACTCCAATACTTACATTACAAAAGTGTCATGTGTACTGTTTCTGGCCATTGGAAATTAGTACCATTATTACTAGTCCATTTTAGCTGTTTAATCATTTCTTCATAAACATTACACAGTCTTTGCTGGGATTTACTGACCCAATTTTCAAAACAGTTCCAAAATCTACTTGCTCTAGTAAGCCGTCAGAAATCTATCCAATATTTTTACACCATCAGACACACACACACAGACACACAAAAAATAAAATCAGTTTCTTTCAGTGCTTTCAGGAACATCTATATCATTGTTATGTTAGAGTGAATGTAATTGTATTTTTTATTATGACACACAATTCCAAACATAGTTCAGGAAAATACAGGCATTGTCTTTCAGAGCAAGCCAGGCTGATAAAATATCTTCCTTTACTTGCGACATTTCCACACAGAAAATAGTTAACATATTGGAATCATCATTATCTCCAACATGCAGCAAATCCTAATTATCCTGGAAGATGAACAGCCTAGAAGTTTTACTCTGAAGAGTTTAGTAAGTGCTATTATTCTGTTTAGAATAGGCATGGAGAAATAGGCACAAGCCCAACATCACACACAGTACAAAACAGAGCAAGGCAGTGACTGCAGCTCTCCCTGATCCTAAAGAAGAAATTCAACCAAGTGACTGTCCTTTAATACTCCAGATTCAAAATACAACTCCTGTTTTCAAGTAATATTCAAATAATTAACATCTTTCCTCCTCTCTGTTCACCTTGAACACGTTTTAGATTTAATTCCTTCTCTCTTCCTCCCCTAAACTAAAAATTTTATATCCCTTTATTGATATTCTATTTCCTTCTTCAGATAGAACACATGGTCATTATTCTTAGCATCCTCCACTCCTCAGTCACCTTTCTTTTGCTTGGTTTATCTGATACCTAGTTTGCTGAACTTGATTCTCCAAGACTATGTCAAATTTCTGTAAGATCACATTCTCTCTGATTTTCTTTTTCCCAAAGGTGTGAAATTTAGATGTTAACTTGAATCAAGAAATAGATATCTATCCATAGAAAATGTCAAGGATGAACACAGTTATGTTACAGGATCCAGGTAATACTAAACTATTTATAGAAAACATAGTGTATCTAAACACAAAATAAAACTTTAGTTACCTCTGCTGGATATATCAATAAAGATTTCCAGAAGCACTAGGGAAAAAAAAAAAAAAAAAAGAGATAGAAATACAAGAAAAAATGTATTACCATTTAAAAAGTTAAAACAAAACACGACATGATTTTATCAGTTTGCAGAGAAGAAAGCAGAAGCCTCTCGAGTTATTCTACAAGATCAGAAGAGAACAAGCAAGCAGAACTTGCTATACACCACCTTCACCTTTTTCTTCAGTTGAGAATATATAAACTTTAGTTACTTGGTTTAAAGATATATAGGAAATGTCTGCAGACACCGAAAGGTATTTAGAAATGTTAAGGTTGCAAAATCAAATATTGAAAAATTACAAAATTCTAGGCTTGCTTTTACAATATCGTTGCTGATGCACAAGTGTGGCAGCCCCGATGCTTTTCAGCTGTTGAGAATCTTCACAGTGCTTCATCTTGCTTCATCCCAGAAAAAAAAAAAGATTGAAGAATCCGGTTAAACAATTAATTCTTACTATTCACCTTGTGAATGAAATCACAGGTCAGTCAGGCTGTTGGGGCCCTCTAATTCTGTCTTATGTGCAACTTCTCACGCTCAGTCTATGCAGCTGCATGCCTCTCTCTGCAGCTTTGGGGGTAGCCAAGTAAATCTCCATAGAGGGTTATTAGAGGCAGTGTACCCTGCTACGCTGAGCTTGCTGCCAGCATGTGCTCTGTGTCTGTGTATGTAGCATACGAGGGAAAGGACTCAGAAAGCTCTTCGTAAAAGTCCTTACAGTTCTGGTAGGAATGGATCTCTTTATCCCCAAGGCAAGAGCCACCCACCTACATTTTTATCGCCTGATCCTACAAGGCTTTTCCTTGTGGCCTATGCCTCATTCAATATACCACAGTGCCCTGAAATAATCCATCTTTTTGAGATGCATGGAGACCAAGATGGCTTTTAAAGTCCATTTGCATCAGATGTGTACAGTTTCTGCAGTTCAGTTACAACCTGGGGATAATACTTTTTGCTTCTAAAAATCCTTAGGACTGTTCTTTCAAGACTAGCCTTATTTTCTGTAGTACCATAATTATTTGCTAATCGTACACATAAAAAGAAAAAGTGGTGTTATCATTATGGGGGTTGGGAGGGAAGAGGCACGCACATATAGGCGCCATACTTTTTTAGTTGCTTTTAGCTTACCTGAACCTTTCTTGAAATTTTAAGAGAAATTCAACACTGCGTGGAAGACTAAATGTTTAGGAGAATTTTACTGAACAGCAAACGATATCAAAAAACTTACCTAGAATAAACACGTACAACCATTATATATTTACTTCGCATTCATTAATGTATTTCAGAGTGATCACTTCAAATAATTTGGAACAAATGACTGGAATTTAACATCTCCATTAGTAAATAAGATACGGAAAAACTTGCTTGATTGAACAGTGTAATTATTGTCAAAATGAAACCTTTTCAGATACTATTTCTTCCTTAAGTTTTCTATCAAATTAAAAATTGTAAGAAATGCATGATACACTGAAGAACAATACGCAATACAAAACAATGCAGTGGAGAAAAGTTATGGTAATATGCAGGCTGTGTCACTTACCAAACAAAAGATAATAATGGTTAGTCAAAAAGATGGCAAATAAAGTCCACACTAATGTGGAACATAGTGCACTTCCATAGGACAATTTATTCCTCCCTAAAATGTATCTAAAATACTTGGGTTGAATTGTTTTTTAAATAATTCTATTACTTTTTATTCACTATGCAAAGAACCAAGGTTATTATTTTAGATATCTAAATGCCAGATAGCTATGGTAGGCGGAAAGGTCCTAAAGCCCAGTTATGTACCTTTAGAGCGGTATACACTTATTTAAAAAAAAACAAACAAACAAACATAAAACTCTTTTTCATGTATCCCAGGCATGGATACTTATATTTACAGGTAACTCAGGAGAAAGAAGCTTAAAATGCTGATGTAGCTTTTAAAAATTCTCTAAATTCCTGGAAAACACATTACTATGAATTACACGGTGCAGACAAAGAGGTGAGATAACACTCTTCAGCCGTCTGGATGTACACATCAGTGACTACACTGCTCAGCATTCAAAAAATTAACAGTCATATGGAATACCACAACAGTTAAATTAGCTGTGAGAAAAAACTAAACTAAAATTAAACCAGCTGTAAGGGAAACAAATGATGGCAGAAAATAGAAAATCTAATTTATGGGGCAGATAAATGTGAATAAATAGACACAACACTCAAAAGGTATAGAAACAAAAAGCTATAGAAAAATAATTTTGTCTCACCAGACAAAAATATAATAGAACGGTATTTTAAATTATTATATGGTTACATGAACTATGTATTTATCAAAGGCAGTCTATCCATTCTTTAAATACCCTCTGAAGATTACCCAAAACTTGGATTTGTGAACCCAAAGCACACATACTCTCACCTCAGAACAGGCAAGTGATGAATATACAAGCTTTGACAGAATTTCCCTTTAATAATACTGTTTAACACAGGGAAAGCTGTACTATAAAAGTGCAAAGAAGTGGGAAATTACAGGCATCCAGAACAAGGGAAATCACAGAGCTGCACCCCAAAGTGCTGGGAGTCAAAGTGTTTCTTCCACAGCGCTGTGCTAATCTCTAAGGTACTTTTCACTTTTAGAACTTGATACCTCTTTGCCCAAATACAACATATTTCCCTTTTGCCACCAGACAACCTAACATCTAACAGAGTGTGTATCTATGTGGCATGTGAAAGGTGGTTTTTACTCTTCTTGGAGAAAAGAAGATTTTCTCAGTTGCATTAATGAAAATTAGCAGGAAGTTAAAATTTAACTAGCAATCAGAGAAAAGTGGAAAAATCTAAAATTAGGATTTAAAAAATAAATTTCAAACCTATTATATAGCTTAAGCTCAGCCCAATGATGAATGACACAAGTGGTGAATGCAATCTATGTGACAAGAGATGATGTCATACAGAAACATAAGAAAAACACAAGGAGCTTTTAAATATAAATTATTGAACATACATAAATGAAAGGTGAAATCAATAGTCAGTAATTTTTATTTTAATGTTCAAAATTCAAGCAACAGCCACGAAAATACCAAGAAACAGCTGCTTTTCAGGCCTCTGTATATTAAATGAAAAAGAAAAACAGATTTTCAACCTAAGCTGAAAACCCCCTTATTTGCTATTTTGTAGTTTAAATCAACAGATTTCAATTTTGAGAATCATCCATTCTCATAAAATGTTTCACTAGACAGTGAAGTATCTTCAGAGATTACTTCTGATTGACAATTTAGTTATGGTTCACCTTTACCTCATTTAATTGCATGATCATGCAAGGGAAGATTAAATTAACACCTCTCCTCCTCTAAAGAATGATTCAATCCAGATTCCCTACATTATTTTTTGCTAGATAATCAGGCATTTGCAAAAGCTGAAGACTAAATAATTAATCAGTCAATGAGTTGAAAACATGAAAAACTAATGAGTCAGGGTTTATGTAAGAATCACAACTCCTATATGATTGAATACATATGTGGCACCAATTTATATGTTTATTTAGACTTCACCTTTACAAGTAATAAAAGTGAATGTCTATAGCCATTTTAAAGGTCAACAGAATTGAGTATACTGATGTTTTCATATACAAATCTGAATTATTTTTAATGCTGCACCTGGTGTGAATGACTTTTGAATCATTCCTTGATCTTTACTGAAATAAATCAGTTACCAAAAGAAATTGCATTCTGAGAAAGTCCCATGTAATGTATAGAGATTTCCATCTCTCTTGGAAAGGTTACAAGATACCTGATCATGTTAATCAGTCTGTACAATAACTTCTTTTTTTAAATACAGGGCAAAACAGGCAATATTTTCCTACTAAATTTTAAGTCACCAGGGATTAATAAAATCATAGAATGATAGAATGGTTAGAGTTGGAAGGGACCTTAAAAATCATCTAGTTCCAACCTCCCTGACATGGGCAGGAACACCTCCCAGCAGACCAGGTTGCTCAAAGCCCCATCCAACCTGGCCTTGAACTCTTCTAGGGATGGGGCATCTACAACTTCTCTGGACAACCAGTTCCAGTGTCTCACGACCCTCACAGTAAAGAAATTCTTCCTCATATCTACTCTATATCAACCCTCTTTCAGTTTAAAACCATTTAAAACCATTACCCCTCATCTGATACACTCCCTGATAAAGAGTCCCTCCCCAGCTTTCCTGTAGGCACCCTTTAAATACTGGAAAACCACTATAAGGTCTCCCTCAGAGCCTTCTCTGTTCCAGGCTGAACAACCACAACTCTCTCAGCCTGTCTTCACAGGAGAGGTGCTCCAGCCCTCTGATCGTCTTCGTGTCCCTCCTCTGAACTCACTCCAACAAGTCCATGTCCATCTTTTGTTGGGGGCTCCAGAGCTGGATGCAGTACTCCAGGTGGGGACTCACCAGACTGGAGTCAAGGGGCGGAATCACCTTCTGGACATGCTTCTTTTGATACAGCCCAGGGTGCAGTTGGCTTTCTGAGCTATGAGCACACATTGCCAGGTTATGTTGACCTTCTCATCAACTGACACTGCCAGATACTTCTCCTCAGGGCTGCTCTCAATCCATTGTCCACCAAGCCTGTATTTGTGCTTGGGATTGCCCCAAACCAGATGCAGGGCCTTGCACTTGGCCTTGTTGAATTTCATGAGGTTTACACAGGCCCACTTCTCAAGCCTGTCAAGGTCCCTCTGGATGACATCCCTTCCCTCCAGTGTGTTGACTGCACCACAGAGCTTGGTGTTGTTGGCAAACTTGCTGAGGGTGCACTCAATCCTGCTGTCCACATCACTGACAAAGATGCTGAACAATACTGGACCCAATACCACCACCTGAGGAACACCACTCATCACTGGTCACCACTTGGGCATCCAGCCATTGACCACAAGTCTTTGAGTGCAACCATCCAGCCAATTCCTTATCCACCTAGTGATCCTTCCGTCAAATCCATGTCTCTCCAATTTTGAGACAAGGATGTCGTGCGGGACAGCATCAAATGCTTTGCACAAGTCCAGGTAGATGATGTCAGCCGCTCTTCCCTTATCCACCAATGTTGTAACGCCATGTAGAAAGCCATGAATTTTTTCAGGCACAATTTGCCCTTAGTGAAGCCATGTTGTCTGTCACCAATCACCTCCTTATTTTCCATGTGTCTTAGCAGAATTTCCAGGAGGATCTGCTCCATGATCTTGCCGGGCACAGAGGTGAGACTGACCGACCTGTAATTCCCCAGATCTCCCTTTTTTCCCTTTTTAAAAATAGGGGTTATGTTTCCCCTTTTCCAATCAGCAGGAACTGCACTGGACTGCCACGACTTCTCAAACGTGATGGATAGTAGCTTAGCAACTTCATCCACCAGTTCCCTCAGGACTAATGGATGTACTTCAATCAGGTCCCATGGGCTTGTGCACCTTCAAGTTTCTCAGATGGTCTTGAACTTGATCTTCTCCTACAGTGGGCGGTTCTTCATTCTCTCAGTCCTTGTCATTGCATTCTCAGACTTGGATAGTGTGGCTAGAGCACTTACCAGTGAAGAAAGACTGAGGCAAAAGAGTTGTTAAGTACCTCAGCCTTGTCCATATCCCGGGTAACCAGGTCTCCCGTTTCCTTCCGGAGATGGCCCACATTTTCCTTAGTCTTCCTTTGATTACTGACATACCTATAGAAGCTTTTCTTGTTGCCCTTTATGTCCCTGGCCAGATTTAACTCTATCTGGGTTTTAGCTTTCCTAACCTGATCCCTGGCCGCTTGAATAATTTCTCTGTATTCTTCCCAGGCTACCTGTCCTTACTTCCACCTTCTGTAGGCTTCCTTTTTCTGTTTGAGATTGTTCAGGAGCTCCTTGTTCATCCATGCAGGCTTCCTGATGCTTTTGCCCAACTTCCTCTGTTGGGATGCATTACTTCTGAGCTTGGAGGACGTAATCCTTGCATATTAACCAGCTTTCTTGTGCCCCTCTTCCCTCCAGGGCTTTATCCCATGGAACTCTACCAAGCAGATCCCTGAAGAGGCCAAAGTCTACTCTCCTAAAGTCCAGAGTAGTGAGCTTGCTGTGCACCCTTCTCACCACTGTAAGAACCTTGAACTCAGCCATCCCATGGTCACTGCAGCCGAGGCTGCCCTTAAGCTTCACATTGCTTGTACTCTGTATCTTTGGGGATAACCAACTTCTATTGCAAAACTGGGTGTAATAGATGTGTTTTATCCAAAATTACTGCAAGGAAATGGAGGTGAAAAGGACCATACATCTGGCAGAAAAAGAGCGGAAAGAAAACATGACATTGGAAGTTGAAAATGACAGTGAGGTCAGGCCAACTGCCCTGCACATGCCAACATATAAACTGCTGTGCAAGAGGGTACAGTAATGTATTAATATGCTATGGAGAGGTTGACTATCCCACCTTGCTCTGTGCTATGTTTTTTGTGTATTCTGACTGCTCAAAGCAGAATTGTTCTCAGGTAAAGACAGTCCACTCCTGCAGTAAATGTCCCAGATTGAGCTGCAAAGGCTGAAGGCTCGGGATATCTCCCCTCTAATGCTCTGGTAAGGATACTTTTTGATTATTTCCAAGAGTTGTCCAATATGGACATCTGGAGAACTGATAATCACAGATGCTGTGAATACCACCTTTCTCTGAGGTGTAGTGCAGGGTTCTTTCTTCAAGAACCATGAGAAATTCTCTCTCACTGCTCTTTCCATGTTGCTGAACCACTCAGTCCACAGAAACAGAACTGTACAAATAAAAGCCGAAAGAGAATCATAGAATCATAGAATGGTTTAGGTTGAAAAGGACCTTGAAGATCATTGAGTTCTAACCCACCTGCCATAGGCAGGGACACCTCCCACTACACCAGGTTGCCCAAGGCCACGTCCAGCCTGGCCTTGAACACCTCCAGGGATGGGGCCTCAGCAACCTCTCTGGGCAACCTGTTCCAGTGCCTTACCACCCTCAAAGTGAAAAATTTCTTCCTTATGTTCAATCTGAACCTGCCCTCTTCCAGTTTAAAGCCGTTCCCCCTCCTCCTATCGCTACATGCCGTAGTAAAAAGTCCTTCCCCAGTTCTCCTGTAGGCCCCCTTTAGGTAATGGAAGGCCGCAATAAGATCTCCCCGGAGCCTTCTCTTCTCCAGGCTGAACAGCCCCAACTCTTTCAGCCTCTCCTCATAGGAGAGGTGCTCCAGCCCTCGGATCATCCTCGTGGCTCTCCTCTGGACGCCCTCCAGCAGGTCCATGTCCTTCTTCCAATGTCCACTTGGACATTGAGCCGTTGACCGCAACCCTTTGAGTGGGACCGTCCAGCCAGTTCTTTATCCACCGAGTGGTCCATTTGTCGAATCCATGTCTCTTCAATTTAGACACCAGGATATCGTGTGGGACAGTGTCAAACGCTTTGCACAAATACAAGTAGATGACATCAGTTGGTCTTCCCTTGTCCACTGCCGCTGTAACCCCCTCGTAGAAGGCCACCAGATTTGTCCAGCATGACTTGCCCTTGGTGAAGCCATGCTGGCTGTCACCAATCACCTCCTTGTTTTCTACATGCCTCAGCAGAGTTCCCAGGAGGATCTGCTTCATGATCTTGTCAGTCACAGAGGTGAGACTGACTGGCCTGTAGTTCCCTGGGTCTTCCTTATTTCCCTTTTCGAAAATAGGGGTTATGTTTCCCCTTTTCCAGTTGGCAGGAACCTTGCCAGACCGCCATGACTTCTCAAATAAGGAGAGGGGCTTTTATTTTTTTTAATTTATGGTGGCACATTGGCTACCTCTATAGCAGCATGATAAACAACATGCGGGCTCCTGCCTGGGAATTGTCATACTAACAATTAAACTGTTATCAAGGTCCCTGTGTCAACTAGAAACCTCTTAAACAAAGCCTGGGCATGCCTCAGGGTTTTGTATGGGCCAGGCATCATTTCCAACAGGCTCTCTGAATAAGGCCATCCTCTTTAGGTGAGTAGGAGAGTTAATGGTATGGACATAGGTCCTGTCATGCCAGCTGGCTGCAAAGAACTGTCCTGGCCCTGTTTTTTGTTGTTGTTTTTAGACACGATAAATGTAGCTGTTGGATTCAGCCAGCCCAATAGCTTGTCCGTGGCAATGACAAATAGAAATTGTTTAGGGAAAGTGTTTAAAAAGCAGGAAAGGCATGGAGTGATATTTCCCTTGGTGTATCCTGCTGGCTTCCAATAATCGGCAACCTAGGGATTTCATGAGTCACAGACTCCATCCAGATGCATTGATTTTAATAGCTTCATCTTCTTCCAGCTGGTTTCAGCTTTGCATTTTCCACTTTTTTTTAGGCTTATTTTTAGAGTGAGCTCTTGGGCCAAAAGGGGAGAACAACCTGCCTCTCTTCCAGTTTCTGAGACCAGCTATGCACAAGCTGCATTGGGTTGCACCAGTTCCAGGAGGTGCAATGAGCTGGATGCAGAAATTTTGGAATTCAGTCTGGAAAGGTCTAAGTACTTGCCTGATTTTTTCTCTTTTTGGAAGCCAGTGACCTGCCTCAGGCTCCCATGCTGAAGAGGAACATTCTCTCTCTATGACAAGGTGATAGAAGTTCCACCACACAGTGGGGTATTTTGGAAACATGACGTTCAGGTGAACAATGTTTTTATTTCAAAATGTTATATTTTATTTGAAAATTAATCGACACTGTTACGTCATATGTTTTCTGGTTGTTTTTTTTTTTTAATTTTCATGAGATCTTCCAAAGCTTCCTTTGCTGATAAACTTGTAGGGATAATTAAAAGCTTTCATATAAATATTTTATTTTGAAGTTACTTGTTCTGCAGTTTAATTAACATCTCAGTATGGAGTTGAAAGTGTGACATCTGCCTGTACAAGAAATGTTTTTTTCCAAGTCCAGGAGCTGGTCTCATTGTACAGAGAGAGGGCCGGGACCTTTTCAAATGCACAGAGGTTAGAAGAGAAAAGCAGACAAGAGACCTTTTGAATTTCTGAGGGGAGAAGGGGGTTTAGGAGAAGAGCAGAGGGTGATAGTCTGAAAGGAGAAGTAAGGTCACAAACTCTTTAATCAATTAATTAGGAGAAGATAAACCCAATAAGAAATTTATGTCACTACAGTTGAACTACACTTTACATTATGGCAGTTTCTAATAACCTTTAAAACCAAGGCTGGACTCATCATCTGACCTGGGAATCCATGGCAAAAAAAGCCATCTAGCAGAGATAAAGTCCTACCAGCCCTTGAACATGGGCAGTGGCAGCAAGAGGGAACAGGGCTGGTGGAGGCAGCTCCCGTCTATGTGTCTGATCATTTGGAGGGGGCTTACAAACTGCCTTGTGGCACATATGCTACTGTTTAGAAATCTATGATCCATGCCAAAATATGCTTTTTAAGACAAAAAGACAAAAAAATATGCCCTAGAAGAATCTTAGGCTGTGCATAGTGCTCTTTTACTTGTATTAAAAACCAATTTTGTTTATAAGTTTTTAAATTGTTTTCCAAACATGGTATTTCTGCTCGTCTAGATGTATGACTTTGTGTCATCTTTCCTAGTATAAATGAAATCAAATTATAAGTAAATCACTTTGAGCAGTTATATTAGTTATAGACATTTTCTTCATGACAGATAAGAAACAGACCTGTTACTAGCCATATTCTAATTATAGTCTTAAAAGGATTTGGTAATATAATCTAAGATGAATATTAAATCACCTTTGCCTTGTCTTTTGCTACCTGGGTTAGGAAGGTTGATTGGGGTTATGGCCTAGGCTGTGAAACCTTTATTTTACTGGCAATGTCATTACTTTTTTTTTTACTTTTTTTTTTACTTTTTTTTTAACACAGAAAAAATAATTCTGTATTTCTATTTGATTTTGTTCCTAAATTAATTTTCCATCTCATCCGCTAAGGAAATGAGATGTGAAAACAGTTCCATTCTATGTGTGAGCACATTAGTTGAGGAACATACTTTCAGACTTAGTCTAGCTAACACCGTTGGAAGGCTACTTTTATCTGTTTTTCCTACCAGATGAGTAAAAAAAACTGTGCAAAAATTATCTTCTTTTTTTCATCAATAAAAAAAAAAAAATTAAATACATAAAAAAGATACATTTCAGTGTGGCATGTTAACAATTAGTGCCCAGGAAGTCTCAAACTGTCAGTGACCCAGGAGGCTAAGCAGTACATCACTGAGATTTGGAAATGTCTCTCAGAATTTGCAAAATCCTCTGTCACATTACAAATGCGTGCCTTTTGCACAGTTAAGAGGACTGGCTCACTGATCTATGTGTCACACCTGAAACAATAGGATTCTGATTTTGACCTCACATCAATTTCACTTTACTGTAGTTGCAAAGACTACAGCAGAATTAGTTCAGGAACACATAAGCAGCTGAAACTGACAGAGAGCCACAGTGCTCTAATATTACTGCATGAGCTCATTTTCATTCTCTCTCACATTTCTTCTCTACTCTATCATCACGCTCAACAATTGTCTCTGTTTCCTTTTGTATTGTGAGCTCTCTGGGACAGAGACTACCTATTTATGACTTTCCAATCAGGGTTTCTGGACATTTCTGTAAAGCTAATCTGAAATAATAATAGTATTCAGAGAGTGTCTAGGCAAGGTAGAAGCAATTACTGAGCAAAGGCCCTTCCATGATCATGCATTGCCTACAAATTGCATAATCATAATCTGACTTCCCACTGGAATCTATTCTTGCTATTTTTCAGTCATGTGAGTGGCTTGTTGTCAGTCAAAAACTGACAGCAATCTAATCCATAGGACCATTTTGCAATTTCTTCTCGTGCCCATAACGTATCCATGCAGGCCATCTCAGTCAGAGCATAGCTGGTTGCAGTATCCCTTCAGTGTCCTCAAACTTTACACAGCTTGCTTTGGCTGACCATCAATCCACACTTACAGCTCTCTGCACTTCCATCTGAGTACACATACTGGCAGTAGAGAAGGAAACATTGGCATGCCTTACAGGTTATCCAAGTTGAAGGATGCTTACTTTCTGTATTTTACTGCACTATCAAGTGCTTTCATTTTTCAGGATTTGTTCCAGAAAAGCAGATCATCTTTCAGAGATCTCTGCATAGACTAAAGAAAAAAAATCAAAATTCTATTTTGCAGTGGGATTCAAGGCTTTGTGCATTTGTTCTCATTTTGTAACCGACAAGCCTGAGATGCTCAACGATGTTTTCAATTTTCCCATCCTCCAGGTAGAGCCCAGAGATTAGAGCCCCCACCAGGAATAGGGAATAGCCATGTTCAAGGTGTCTTAAGGCAAGACAAGGAAAGGGACTTTCCAAATATTCACTTGTAAGTGGAAAACCAGTTTGAATTTTGAATGCTAACAGGCAGCAGATAATTGGATGTATGTTTGCTGGGGTGAGTGTCTGAAACTGAATTTCTGAACTCTTCAACTCTCAAGCAGAAGGCTGTTACTTTGTAGCTGCAGCTGGTGTGGGCTGGTTGTAAATTTTGGTGATACTCAAAATGAACAAAGTGACACATCCTGAATCCTACAGCTAATAAGAAAACACGAGGCAGAAGCACTGTTTAGAAGGCTAATCACATATTGCATTTCTGCACATAAGCTATTTAGACTGGGAAAATGGGAAGTTTGGGGGCCAACAAAAAAAGAGCTGGTGCCAAAAAGTGGTCTTGGAAAAGGGAAGAGGGCCTGGAAAGCAGAAGGTGAAGATCCTGCAGGAAAGATCCTGGAAGCGAGGGAAGATCCTGGAGATCAGATATTTGTGCGGAGACAAATGCCAGGGATGCCCAGGGCCTTGGCCAGTGATGCCAAAGGCTGGTACCCAAGAGCAGCGGATCAGTGGGAATGACCGATGACTTTCTGTATGACTTTCTGCTGTCCTGGAGAAGCAATGACCTCTCTGCAGAGAAGGAAAGTCAGGACCTAGGGTACTAAACACTGTGGCAAGGGAGAGAGGGGGAAGGAGGGAGTGTGTGAAACAATCAGGTAGGGTAAAAGCTCTCATCTTATTGGTCCTTAAATAAACCCCAGTATCCAGATCCTCCATGGACTGTGGTTTACTGTGTCCCACCTGTGACAACTCTCTACAGGCTGTCCTTACATGCTTTCATCTGCTCTCTGTCTTTCCTCCTACACCTCAGCTAAATTCTGTATGAAAAGCCTCCATTTTAAGAGTCTCCATCTCCTGCAAAGAGTTTGTCAAAAAATCCTAACTATTTCTATGGCACAGTGAATCGTTGTAAGAATTCTTTCATTTCCAGAATGAATTCAGAAATTTGTGCTGCCTTACTGGTTGCTACCTTTTCTCTATCTGGATCTATTACTTGCTCACTAATTGTTTCCAAGGAGCCCTAGATGAGTGTGACAAAGACAGCACTTATTTCTCTTGAGCTTTAGGCCCACACACTTCATTGTTTCAATATAATAGACTTATTATGTTCTTCTTCAGAAAGGTCATACAACACTGCCTGTAAGTGATCACCTTTCAGGTGCTGCAGTTGCTATTATTTTCCTCTTTATGAGTTGAAGTGTGTGAATAATGTCAAGGGGAAATAGTCTATTCAAATTGTTAAATAAAATTAGCTAACTTGACACTTCATGAATGTAGAGGAGTCTGGGGGGAAATGAAGGACCATAAGGAAGCAAAACTGCAGCTTGTTAATCTGGAAAAAAACTTGCCTGGTGCAAGCAAAGACCTGTCAGGAGTTATATCAATTTCTGTGAAAAAATTCAAAATGAATCCAAATAGCATGAACCTGATTTAACTGTGTCTTTTTTTTTTTTTTCAAGTGAACATTTTGTTTGAGTTATCCAGCTGTCTGTAAATTCTAGCCTTGTAAAATTTTGATTGGCAAAGTACCCACCAAATCTTGAAACATGGCACAATTCTCAAAACTGTGTTTACTGAAATTTAAAAAGAAACCCTTTTCCATAATATGAAATGTTGTGTATCTTGATTTGTGACAATACGCAATGTTGTGAGATTTAACATTTTTGTGAAGTACATATGCAGCTTTTCTGCCAACTATTACTGAATTAACCCTCTGCAGGCTTTCATTAAAGATGGACAAAGAATTTGCAAGAATGGAAAATTCAACAAAAATGTGGCTTCTGTCATTCTAAAACTATTTACAAATTTTACTTCAGTTTCACCAAGTCCTTTCAAATGAGATGAAATTGTTCCAAGTTGGTTTGGTAAAAGTATCAGAGAAGCAATTGGTGATATTCCCCTTTATTCTCCAACAGTTCAGTAGCTCAAACACTCTCAGAGGAAGCAGGACACTCCTGGTTTGTATTCATGGTCTGTGCAGCCTTGGGGAGGTTTTCAGCAAAGGTCTTTCTTCTCCTGTCTCTTCCTCAGATGCATAGCCTGGTCAGAGGCTTCAGAAACAGGTCTGTGCTCAGGGCCCCATGTTGAAACCATACCATTTTTCATAAGGAAAACCTAAATAGTCAGAAGCTGATAAAACCAGTTGCTGGACCTCTCACATAACTTCATGAGGTTTCTGTTGGCCCCTTTTTCCAGTTTGCCAAGGTCCCTGTGGATTGAAGCACTGCATATTCTGATGTGCTGTGAATGTCAGGCACCTCCACCCATACACATATAGTGCTGTATCACACGTTTGGTGTTCGGGAAACTTGGAAGCTGCTCAGCCTGCTTCCAGCCTTCATGCCAAAGTCATTTGTTCAAATGAAGTAGAAAAGATTCTGCAGACATGGCTGAGACTCCCTTACCTCCAAACACAGGCAGTTTATAGTATGCTTATGAGTGCACTTCCTGGGAAGAGTAACCGGGGTCAAGCCCCAGGCAAAGGAAGGAATTGCAGTGCCTGTCCCAAAGTCTCATTCATTATTCTGGCAGTCAGTTACAGAAAGGAATGGCAGGACAATCTCTTCCCTCTCTGAAAGTTTTGTGTGTTCAGTTAGCCCTTTTTTCCCTACCTCTTCTTGTTTGTACCTGAAAAAGAAACTATGTTTTGGTGTCAGCAGACTGTTTTACTTGACAGTAAAAAAAAAAAAAAAATTAAAAAATCTTTGCACTGATAAAGAGAATGAGACTGAAAACATATACTTTTCATTAAAATCTCATCCCAAACTATGCTTTTAAATGATGAACTGTTTGGAAAGGATTGGAAAGGACCTTGAAGATAATTGAGTTCCAACCCACCTGCCATAGGCAGGGACACCTCCCACTACACCAGGTTGCCCAAGGCCACGTCCAGCCTGGCCTTGAACACCTCCAGAGATGGGGCCGCAACAACTTCTCTAGGCAACCTGTTCCAGTGCCTTACCACCCTCAAAGTGAAAAAATTCTTCCTAATGTTTAATCTAAACCTGCCCTCTTCCAGTTTAAAGCCATTCCCCCTCATCCTATCACTACATCCCATAGTAAAAAGTCCTTCCCCAGCTCTCCTGTAGGCCCCCTTTAGGTACTGAAAGGATGCAGTAAGATCTCCCTTGAGCCTTCTCTTCTCCAGGCTGAACAGCCCCAACTCTTTCAGCCTCTCCTCATAGGAGAGGTGCTCCAGCCCTTGGATCATCCTCATGGCTCTCCTCTGGACACGCTCCAGCACGACCATGTTCTTTTTATGTTGGAAACTCCAGAGCTGGATGCAGTACTCCAGGTGGGGTCTCACAAGAGTGGAGTAGAGGGGCAGAATCACCTCCTTTGACCTGTTGGCCACACTTCTTTTGATGCAGCCCAGGATATGGTTGGCCTTCTGGGCTGCGATTGCACATTGCTGGCTCATGTTGAGCTTCTCATCAATCAGCACCCCCAGGTCCTTCTCCTCAGGGCTGCTCTCCAGCCATTACCCGCTGAGCCTGTATTTGTGCTTGGGATTGCCCCGACACAGATGTAAGACCATGCACTTGGCCTTGTTGAACTGCATGAGGTTGGCTTGGGCCCACCTCTGCAGCCTGTCCAGTTCCCTCTGGATGGCATCCCTCCCCTCCAGCGTGTCTACCTTGCCAAACAGCCTGGTATCATCGGCAAACTTGCTGAATCTTAAACCAAAATAACATGAGAGCTACCTTTTCTTCTACATCACTCTAAACAATACAGCTCTACCATCCCAATCAGGATGCTACTCTGTGAGCAACTTGTTTGGAATTAGTATACTTTAGCTTAATAATTTTCTAGAAAACTCTTGCAGAGTTAATTTTTCCTCCTAAACTGTTTCCAAACAAGTTAGTATATGTTAACGACACAGGATTTTTCAGGCCCAGTTAGAATGTTAAATTTATCATCAGTTCCTATATTAATTTTAAAATTGGCTTCAGCATCACTGATTCAGGGTCTTACCTTCAAGGACACACTAAAAACATACATCTAGGAAATGATTCAAGATAGAGATGCACACACATTTCCTCGTGTTCTAACATCTCTCACTTTTGTTATAGAAAACAAAACAGCAGGAACTTTTTCTTCTTTTCCAGCATCATTTTTTCAAGTAATCGTTTCCCTGAAATACTGTAATCTACCTGAGACTTGGCCTTTGTATTTTGAGTATTTTGTTGCTCTCCAAATATTTTGTCCTCTGAAGAACTGAAGTACTCACATTGCCTTCTCTAGTTCTTTTTGCTGCTTTAAAAACACTTTGAAACGTAAAATTAAATAACTATGTGCATTCTTTACAGATGTTTGCATACTTCAAAAAAATTAAAACTATTTTTGGAGAGGGTTATTATTTCAGCAGTCCAATGAAATCCTGAGCCCTCTTGCAACTATTTAACAATTGCCTGTTAAATCCTAGAACGTCCTTGTAAACATTTTTATTGGTTTGCCATGCAATTAAAATATTCTTTTATGAATTAGACTTCATCAGACAATAAAAAAAATAAGAAAACACTATTTATATTCAATAATATTTTTCTCTCATTCCACTTTGTAATGAGAAGGCTTTACAGACAGTATCCCTACCTGAATTAAATACAGAGTCTAGACATGATTTTGCTGCCCAACCCAGTAAACTTCATGATGGGTTCTGTCAAACAGGAAGAGATACTCCCATCAACCAACTTTCTTCTCTCCTTCCCCGGAATGATGCTCTGGCCCAGATATATTCTATGCCTTCAAAGAATATGGTCTTATCCTGAATCATTTGGAAGAACTGATCCCACAAGCAGAAGGTATGATTTCCCTTTTACATCTAAAGCCTTTCAGGCTCTGCAGGGTCTTGTTCAAAAGTACAATAAAATACAAGTGGTGAATTGTATGCAGAGTTTATGCAGAGCCTGCTTTTGTGATATGAAAATCCTGATGGATTACTAATGAAGAGAGGATGTACAATAATCTACGCAACAGTAATTCTGTAAAATAAAACAGCAGCTACTAAAATGGAAAATCCAAAGGCTAGGTGTTAAAAGTGCATTGTGCTTGGGATTTTACAAGAGAAAATACATATTCTTAAGAAGAATATACAGAGTTGTAAAGCTTGGAGTGGGTTTTAAAATTTAGCTACTGTAGGGGATCTATACCAACGAACTGATATTTTAAGACATTCTTTTCTGCTTAGATCTAGAGCAGATTGAAGCTGTTGGTTTAGGATTAAATACACCATAAAAAAAGCTCATGTTTTTAGTTAGTAGAAGCCACAGATGAAATCCTTGGAAGTTGGCTAATAGGAATAAAGAAATGAAAAACCCATTTTTCATTTTATGGTATGTCTTGAATCTGCATCTGAAAACTGAATACAATTAAGATACCTGATAGGGCATCTTGCAAAAAAAAAAAAAAATTGCCTCATATATATATAGTACACTGCCACAAGTAGTTCCAAAGAGAAATAAGTGTAAAGGTTTTAGAGGCATCTCATTAATTTACTTATCAACAGTACCTTGAAGAAAGTATTACCTTCCAGGAAATTATTGGATTTGATCAAATCTATAAACCCCAAACACTCTTCCTCCTTAAATACGTCCTTGGTTTGAAATATTAGAGAGATTTTATTGACTGTGCCAAATAAAGGAAATACGCCATACAGCAAGAAGTCTGGTCCCACTAGGTCTAAGAATTCAGTCAGAGCCTGAAGAGGATGAAGGAGAAATGTGTAAAGACTCTGACTGACAAATGAGTTAGTAAATCCAGGTCTCTTTCATTTTTAAGTAAAAACATTCAGCATTTTCAGAATATCTAGAACAAAATGGGCTGTTTATCCTGAAAACAAAACAACATTTTTGCACCGGCTGCATTGAAATGATTCTCCCTCCTCTTGTTCAGAGAGTCCTTAGTGGACTGATGTTAACAGAGGGAGGCTTGTGAGGATTTCTTCCTCACTTTTGACTATTGAGAAAGTTCTCAGCCCACATCCTAAGCAAGCTTTGAGAACATTTTGGCCCTTGCTTGCTCGATAAGGCTTCAGTTATGGTAATATCAAAGCCAGCATTCAAGATTATGGTAGACAGGTCTGGAGTATATTAGACTGATACTGTTCATAGCTGACCTTCGTCTTTTTCACTGTTCTTACTTCTCTTCTTCAGTAGCATATTATACCTCCTCAACAAGTGGGGCTGTGCTCTAGTAGACCCAGTAGAAAATATTTCAGTGATATAAAGCTTTGCCAGAAAAAAACACAATCAACCACACACACACCCTTGCCAACAGGAATCTTATACCTGCGTCAGGGTTTCCTGGTGTCACACTATACCGATGTGGTCAAAAAGGTCCCCAGTGCAATGTCACAAGTGATGGGTTTTGAGCACTTGCTGGGCTGAACCCATCACTTTCTGTTTTGTATGTGCTACTAAAGCAAAAGCCAGTGCCGGTAGCCATAGCTCTCTACCAAGGATACCGAAGAAACCCTTTAAATATTTACAAGAAAAATTAAGCATATCTGAAGAAATTAAAAGTAAATTAATTTTATGAAAAAAACATCAAGCCATATGCAATTCAAGTATTAGCTGTATATCAAAGATGTATGTATAAAACAATTAAAATTCAATTAAGGATCCAAATTACCTTTTTAGCAAATTACAGGGGTTTAGGATTTCTGTTAAAAGTGCATTACAAGTTGTTAGCAATTAATTGATGTCATTTAGTATTGATATGTAATTAAGTTCAAAAAGTAACTTATTTCCAGTAGAAAAGCTTTCCTGGTTATGTTATGAAACTTAATCAGGTAGAGGAGCCACAAAGACATTCCCCTCCCTCTCCTGACAAGCAGCAATCTATATTGTTTTAGTTTGACAGGCAATGGTTTATGTCTACATAATTTTAAGCCAATTACTTATCTTGTCTTTTACATTATAAAAGCATGCTTTTAGTTGTATAATTTCTCCCAAGAAAAATTCTATCAAACCAAATTACAAGATGGAAATAGATGCATGAAACAGAATAGGTAGGCATAAGTTCTAAAACAAATACCAGGCAATTTGTATTCACATTGAAATAGCAGTCTAAGCTGAACATTAAACTTAAACATTTTATTAATTTCCTAGTTCCAGCCTTTTTTATATTTTGAACTGGAGAGAAATATGTTGGTAACCAGTATACTTGCAAAATCTTGTATTCTCCTACTTCCAAATGATTCTTCAAGAACGGTTGTCAAAATCCATTATTGATTATGGCAGGAAAAGCTGTGGGATCCTGGTGGTTAAGAAGGCAACCATGAGCCAGCAGTATACCCTACTGGCAAAGACCTTCCTCCTCCTCTGTTGAGCACTGGTGAAGACACGTCTGGATGCCAGGTCCATTTCTGGGCTCCCTGATACAAGGATACATGGACATACTACAGCGACCCCAGCAAGTGCCATAGGGATGATTAAGAGACTGGGGTGTCTCTCATGGCAGAAAGAGCTGGGACTGTTTAGCCTGGAGAAGAGAAAGCTTAGGGGGATTTTATCCGTGCCCATACATACAAGATGGTGGGGAGTAAAGAAGACTGAGTCAGACTCTCCTCAATGGTGGCCAGTGAAAGACTGTAGGTAATGGGGACAAGTCAAAACATGGAAAACCAAGAAAAAGCTTTTTTATTGTGAGGGCAGTTAAACACTGGAATGGGTCACCCAGGGATGCAACAGAGTCTCCATCTTTGGAGATATTCAAACCCAACTGAACATGGTTCTGGGCATCCTGTGCTCTGAGCAGTGGGTGTGAGCTAGATGATCTGCAGAGGTCCCTTTCAACCTCTGCTATACTGTGATTCTGCAAATGAAAGTAATTTCCAGTGTCTGAACACCACCAGTTGAGATTACTGTGATTTTTGCTATTGATTCCAAAAGGGCATGATCAGACCTAATAGATGGGTTACTGGCCTTTTAATACCATGAGCATGTTAATGTAGTGAATTTAAAGTTACAGAACAACACTGGTGTCCTCAATTATTTTGGTGACTTAAAGTTCAACACAAAAATGGTCTGAAATAGTGAGAAAAACACACATCAGATTGTAAATGATAGCTGTGAGTTAAAAGCCATGGAACTGACCTGTCTGAGTAAATGGAAAGCTAATTATTTCTCAGAAAGTCTATGTGTGAATTAACCTTGATATAAAATGTGAACGATGCTTTACAGGAAGCGGAACACCAGCTTCAAGAGATTCAGCTCTTGTTGGTGACTATTCTAATATCTATTGTTCAGTTAAGGCAGTATCTCCCGTAAAGGAAAAAGTTTTCTTTTTTCCAAGACACTTTTCTTTTCTAAAGGAAGGGGGAGCTTTCAGCACCGAAACTACCATCAAAGGCTGTGACTGCTAAGATCCATTTGTTTTACTTGCTTTAAACTTGCATTGCATGAAAATGAGATGGCTAAATGCAGAGGTTTACCGGGTTTCATATTTTTTCTGCAGCAAAGGATTCAAAGTCCAGGAGAGCGTGAGCATATTACAGAATGCAGTGCCGACAAGTACTGTCTTCTGATTCTTTACTCATTGAATTATCATCTAAAACTTTTTTTTTTTTTTATCACCTATCCCTCTCCCCTACCTCAGAAATCTTGACTCTGAAGGCCTTGACTCTGTGTAAGCACTGTTCAGTAGCAGCTAAAACATCCCTGTATTATTAACACTGTTTCCAGCACAAATCCAAAACACAGCCCCATACTAGCTACTATGAATATTAACTCTACCCCAGCCAAAACCAGCACAAAATTTAGCTGTCGTTGATCAGTGCTTACACATAGACGTTTCTGGCCTTCACATGCAACTCTAATTTGATTTGTTCTTGGAAATCCTCTCTGATCATTCAGTGAGATCCAAAATAATACTTTGGTATCAGCAGTGTAATTCAGAAGGAATTTAAGGGCCTGAGTTTTTGACAAAAATCCAGAAAACCTGCTCAGGTGATCAAGAGGCCATAACGCTTAAGTTTTCACAAGATAACTTGCTGTTATACATACCACAGGCACTTACACCATCACTGAGCATGTAGGTATCTGCTCCCAATGCTGACTCAGTATACTTTCTCAAACAAGATTAACATGTAATGATACCATAGAGTACAACGCAACATATAGTGGTTGTTGTTACTCACATTTAAAAAAAAGGTAACAGACGAAGGGTGCTAGTGACCTTCTATATAATATCCTCATGATGAGATCCCTACCCAGCAAGTGGGAGTACTGGGTTTTACCCGCTAAGCTATTCAACAGGTTGTAAAATTTGTGCATGTGAACTTTAAAACAAAAAGCCTCTAATACCTCTTAGTTATGCTCTTCTCTGAGGACTTTGAGTGACAAAACCAAGAAATTAAAACAGTAGGATTAAAAGATATTTATATCAGAATGAATTAGAGGGCTTCTTTTCCAGCTTCCTGACTTCATCACACTGGGCTCAAATAGTTCTCACATCAAAACAATGATAAGCAAGACTGGCAGACACTGGGAGAAGAGGAAAGCTCAAGAGAGATGAGCACTGACTGATTAGACAGCTGGCATCAGTCACTGCGCTCAGAATGCAGAAGTGAAAAATGCACCTTCAGAGCATGCAAGCACCATGGTCTCCAGCATTGGACAGGTTCCCCTGCACTGTCTACAGCTGTCTTACATATCAATTGTAGCTCGTGGCTAATGGTTAAAAAAGTATGAGGAGAGGGGACAACACATGAAAAAAATAAATATGACATTGTAAAAAGGGAACCCCCTATGTTTAATCTTTACTCTTGCTTTCCTGTCTACCCTTTTGATTGTTCCATTTCACATGCAACAAGGCCTCCAGAGATAACCACTATTTATATCTGAGATTCAAAATTCTAGCTATAAGGTACTGTGACATTTAGCTACAAGTGATGTGGTGGCATAACTTTTCAGTTTCATGTATGTATACATGCCCGTATATCAACATATGACACAAACACCAAATCTCGGAACTGGCAGCATAACATTTGTGATGTTTATAGAGTCGAGTCATTAACACAGATTTAGCAATGAAAAGAAAGATCAAAGTAATTTCATTTTCAAGTAATACAGTCAATTTTGTTTGTCTGTGCTGGTTGTGGAAGGAAGCTATCATAATGTATAGTCTTAATGAAAACTTTCTGTGCCAATTCCCAGTTGTCTTTCTTGATGAAAATCTGAAATTTCTATCTGTGTTGAATTTAACAATAACTCCCTGTAGTAACACTTTATATTTTGACTTGGTATCCATAAAATGTGAGAAATTATATCTTTACACACTTATTCAAATCAACATTGTCCTTGATGAGAAGCAACAAAGAACAAATGACACATAATTGAACATCTTAAGGAGAAAAATACAGATATTAGTAATTACAGGCATCCAATCCACTTTATCTTGCTACAGCTAGGATTAACTACATAAAGAAAGGAAAGAGAAAAGAAGGAGGGCTCTCATGAAATAAGTAGCAGTCTAGCTTCTCTCTTTCTCCTCACTCATCTTATAGCTCCATTCACTACTTACTGTCCACCATGCAAATATAGAAAAGTAGTGATTTCTTTCTGGGCTTTTCTCTAACCATCTCAGCAAGTAATCTTAGATCTGAATCTTAAAACAAGGTCAGATAGTATTATGCATTTGCCCTTCTTTGGGTCAGCATGCTACACCTAAGGTAAGTGTGAAAAAGAGGCCAGCTAGACCTCCCACCAGAAGCACCTATTTCTCACACACAGAATGAAAAACAAGGCCACACTGCTATGTCTGATATTAATTTCAGCACTTTTTCATCTATAGTTCTTGAAATAAATACCCCAACTGATGTAGTATGTAGGCACTCAAGTCACACCAGTGGTCAGCAAACACCTTGACTGCCACAGTGAGATTTTATGAGCAGTCTTGATGCCACCAGACAGCTCCATAAGGCCCGGATGTTCAGTGACGGAGGCTCCTCCATCCTGGCAGAGCAGGAGGGGGAACTGACCTTACACATCTCAGGTCCTTTTGGTCCCCAACCTTGGAGATCACTATGTTGGTTTAAGTTCTCAAAAGTCCTTCCAGACGTGCTTCAAGGAGTTCTCACTCTTTTGCACAATGGTAAACCTTTCCAGCACACATTCAGCAAAGTAACACTAGCACTCATACCTGCTTCTGAGTGTCCAGTGCAAGGTTACAAAGCTCATCACAGGAGTCAAGTGCTTATTTCCTTCTGGCTAAGACTAGACTGTGTCCTGTGACTCACTGTACTGGTCTTCTGTTTAACCAAACTGGGCATCTGGCCAGTTTTCTTTCATGCCCAGGTGCCCATTTTTCCTTCTCACTGAAAGTTCATGGAAGCAGAGGAGTTGGTCTAGACTTTGAGACAGACCTGAAATGGGGAAACATTTCCATGTCTTACAGTTAAGGTGCAGATTTTTGAGAATCTGGATGTCAGTTCTTTGTCAATGTTAATTTCTACTGTGCGACATTTAATTTCTGAAGTGCGACAGAGTGCCTGAGACGGAGCCTGTGGTGAGCTTGTGGGATCCCCAGACCCGAAACCAAGTGCTCAAACACCGCTTGCTCCAGCCTTGCCCAGGGCTGAAAGATTATGAGCGGAATTCAGGGTAGATGGGCTTCATTCGGGCTGAATCCAAACCCAGCTGGGTGGCAAGGACCAAGCGTATGTCTGCAGAGCCTCAGCTTCCCCTCCAGCTGCGCTGGACATTTCACTTTAGACATGTCGACTATTCATAGAATAGTTTGGGTTGGAAGGGACCTTTAAAGGTCATCTATTCCTGTAAAATATATACTTCTCTTCCCATAGAATGGTATACATATGCTCATTTTAGTTTGTACATGAGTCTGAGACTCAGAGTTTAAAACTGAATGTCTCAAAAAAGTCATTAACTCAGGATGCTCAGTTTGTGAAGACTTGAGACTGATTTAATGAAGTAATTAGAATTTTAGAAGACTGCATTTAAGGGAGAGTTCCCACTGACAAGAGAGGCAGCTGGTCGGCACTTCTGGAAGTCAGATAGGAGGTGTGGAGATCTGGGTAACAAAAAAAATAAAGAGCTTAGTATTAGCAAGCACCTGTGAAAACCGTGGGTAACAGGCTTACCATTACATAGAAATAATGTGGAATCAACAAGAACAGAACCTTTGACAGTTTACTGTTTTGTTGATAAAAAATATCCTTTCTCTTTGCACTGTTTCCTTCTCGGGTCTAGAGTCATTCTTCAGTGAATAGAAAATTGAGCAGAAAATGCAGTTTTAGAATGAAGAGAGTAAGAAAAGATTAAGACAGAGGAGCATAAGAGGAGATTAAACAGGATACGCCTTCACGGAATAATAGTGTACTCAGCATCAGATAAAAGAAAAGAGGCTTTCAAATATAAGTACTTTGACCCTTCATTTAAAATAACTACTTTGGAAATTCTCTTATATGGAGAAAAAAAAAAACCAAAACTTAAATATGTTTAGTATGCTGATATGAAATACCTTTTTTGGTTTGTTCTGTGTTTTGCCAGACTGGAATAATAATAATAATAATAATAATAATAATAATAATAATAATAATAATAATAATAATAATAATAATTGACTTTTCCAAAACTTTTCTGTTTGTCTTCTGAAGCAATAGGGGAAAAAACAACATTATCAAAGCTAAATTCACTGCTTTACTCATCACCTACTTTTTAGTGTCTGCAACAAATTAAGTAGGAGCTAGATACATCAAGCTTTTTAACCATAAACCTTTGGTTCACCTCCAAAAAACATCTGTATTATACTCCCACAACACAAGAATTTATATTATGGATAATATAGCATATGATTAAATAATCACAGACAGTATTGTAATGCAAATAACAGAAAGACACAAATGGGAGGTTGTTAATCATAATCACAGAATCTCAGACTAGTGCTAAGATCTTGAATGTTAGCACAGCCAAGAATGAGAAACGTACCTTCTCAGACAGCAGTTTCATAACACCATGGCCATTTCAAAGACAGAGGGGGTATGTCAAAGTAGTATGCATTTCTGAGTATTTGTCATCAGGTTTTTTTAAAAGCATCCTTGCAAAGACATCCCTTAGAATAAACTAGATAACATTCATTTGGCCAGTCTCTTAATCTGTGTATAGGTACAAGAATATGTGATAAACTGACTAAATTCACAGCTATGCAGCTTGCCCAAAAGAAGTTTTTTCACAACACTAGTAACCATATTTTTCTGGTATTTCTACAAAAAACATCTCAAGCAAACTGAAGTCAGTAAATGCCAGAGGGATGGGATGCCATCCAGAGGGATCTGGACAAGCTTGAGAAGTAGCCCCACATGAACCTCATGAGGTTCAACAAGGCCAAATGCAAGGTCCAGCACCTGGGTCAGGACAATCCCCAGTATCAACACAGGCTGGCACATGAAGGGATTGAAACCAGCCCTGCTGAGAAGGACTTGGGGGCACTGGTGGGTGAAAAGCTGGACATGAGATGACAATGTGCGCTCGCAGCCCAGAAGACCAACTAAAGCTTAGGCTGTATCAAAAGAAGCATGGCCAGCAGGTTGAGGGAGGTGATTCTGCCCCTCTGCTCCACTCTGGTGAGACCCCACCTGGACTACTGCATCCAGCTCTGGAGCCCTCAGCACGGGAAAGACATGGGCCTGTTGGAGCAGGTCCAGAGGAGGGCCACAAAGATGACCAGAGGGCTGGAGCACCTCTCCCATGAGGACAGGCTGAGAGAGTTGCGGTTGTTCAGCCTGGAGGAGAGAAGGTGCCAGGAAGTCCTTATTGCGGCCTTCCGGTACTTAAAGGGGGCTTAGAAAGCTGGGGAGAAACTTTTTAGTAGGATCTGTTGTGATAGGACAAGGAGTAATGGCTTTAAACTAAAAGAGGGTAGATTTAGACTAGATAGAAGAAAGAAATATTTTATAATGAGAGTGGTGAGGTACTGGACCAGGTTGCCCAGAGAGGTGGTAGATGCCCCATCCCTGGAAACACTCAAGGTCAGGTTGGGCAGGGCTCTGAGCAACCCGATCTAGTTGAAGATGTCCCTGCTCATTGCAGGGAGGTTGGACTAGATGACCTTTAAAGGTCTTTTCCAACCTAAACCAGTCTATGATTCTATGAAACAATTTATATCAATATAGGTCTCTGGAACTACCACTGAAATGGTACCTTGTTTGAAGGATGCAGAGTTGTGATGCCATGACAAAGACATAAGAGCTTTCATCAGTTTACATTTGCATATAAAATGCAGCATAGAAAGGATAACCCGTTTAGAAAAGGAACTGACCTGAGATAGTTTCTAGGATTTTAAGTAAATGACAGATAAGTACGGTTTTTATTTTAGTTACCCCCTCCTCTGTAGAATCAGGAACACCAAAACCTGATACAAACCCATATTACCTAAATCTGACTCCATATATGGATTATCTTCAATTAAAACTAAACAAACCACTCTAAGGAAATCTAGATGGAACCCAAGAGTTAATTAATCAAATTACCTGTTGCACAATAGTTACCATTCCTAATGCCCTCCCTTCTGTTTTTCCCTGCTGCTTTAAATTGCGTCATCAGCCACTGCCGTCTGCACTGACTTTCAGCAGGACCATATCACATTTCCTGACTGTCGCAGCACCCAGCAGTAAGGGCAGAGCCATCTCCCTTCAGACAGCGGATGCTTCCTCTTGCAGGCTAGGTGCAAGTGGTGGCAGGACAGCCCTACCCTCCCACCCACCCTACCTCTTCCCTGCAAACATGGAAAGACAGGCCAAAAGTAGGTTTCACAGCCCTCACTGATGCCCCATTGTCCTGCTTGGCTGGAGCAACCTTCCCATACCTTGGGCCAAACTTTCTATGTATCTATGCTCTATCGAAATCCATGTAGGTGCAGGGTCTGTTTGCTCAGTACCTGCATCTGACTGATCAGACTAACACAAGATAAACCTTCAGCACATGCAACACTTTGATGTAACCAGCCCAAAACAGAGATTGCCCCAAATACACTTCTTCACAGAAATTAGCCAATGTGTTACCCATATTGCCCTGCTTATAGCAGCAATTCACTCCATTTTACATTTCTCGCTCAGAGAAAGAGGAAGAGAACCCATAGAATAATAGACCTTTAATCTCAGAGGCATAGTAAGGGTATAAGTTTAAATCTTCTTGTATGCCCTGGTAGAGAGGCAAATTCAGAGTTTACAGGAAATTCTTTTGGTCCTGCTTTGTCCCAGATGGATCTGCTCATAAAAGCTTGTGTCATGTTGTGTAAAATACAAGTACTTTGAGCTTTGCACTCCACTTAAGAAGTGCAATGTATTCCAAATGTCTAAGGTTAACTCTACATACATCTTTTCTAGCCTGACATATCCATCTACTCATTAAAGTGCAGAGTGATAAAGGACTTAGATTGTGTGTATATGCATGTGTGTAGACAGACATACATCACAGATTTTAAGAAGTGTTATTTGAAACAGGACTGGGCAACTTTGCAAAACACAACTACTGTTAATAACCCTGTACAAGAAAGGTTAAGGAGGAAAATTAAACGTAACAGTAATTGTGTTTGTGTATTTTCTATTTTCTGCTATATCCTGCATGGTTCAAAAATTACCAGATTGTGACGGCAGCCTGTAGACACACCATTCTGTTCCACTGAAATCTGCTCTGTCAGACACCTCCTTAGCCCCTTCAGAAAATTTTTTTTCTCGAAAGAAGAACAAAATACATGTGGGAAGAAGAATAAACTACCCCCTCTACCACTAATGTAAGTTGTAACAGTATAGCAGAGTGTCAGATGGAAAAACAAATACAAGTTTCAAACACATGAAAGCTCATTAAACAAAATTAAGGCTCTCATACATGAGCATAAAAATTATTTGGAATTATATAAATGGCAGCGTGATCAGACAGTTTGGATTATGGTGCTAATAACACTGATAATTTGGCTTAACTGTTCCCAGACTGCTCCTCTGCTGAACAGTACAACACAAAATCTCTGGAGATGTTCGACAAATGTTTTATTTACATGTTGATGTGTCAGCTCCTGCCTCTCTCACACCTTGCCATGCACAGAAAACATTTATCAAACTCACAGAGGGGTTTGAATAGCATTTGTTTGCTAAGAAATTGTGTGCTGTAGGTAAGTAGTGCTTATTGAACCTTTGCCTGGTGTGTATTGTACATCTTGCAGGACAGAATTATCTTTCTGGATCCGCATGCCAGCTGTGATTGCCAATATTTTGTTCTTTCATGCATGCTGCTACCCATGGGTTAGACTCTTTCACACTAAGACTATTTTACACCATTCAGGTAAAGTGGTGAAACAACTTATGGCTGGAGGAGGATATAGTGCAGCCTTTACACTGTCAGATTCATGTAATGACAGCTTTGTACAAGTGAGAAATGTTTGACTGCCATTATTAGTGACATCAATGAATGGACAGAAAACTCTCCCTTCGTCCTAAAAACACATACCTTGAAATCTCTGGGAGTTTTGCAATTTAGACATCCCATGTTGTTCTAGGTCCTTTTCTCACCCCCTAAAACCAAACAAGATTTCTAAGAACTGTAGCAGAGCTGGGTGGGACATTGGAATCACCGTCAGAATAGGTAGATTTCACAGGATAATTTTTCTTCTTTGTGTCAACTATTCAACAGAAACTCCTTGGAAAACCAATGCTCCCAGTGTCCAGGTCTGCTTGACCTGCTCCAGCCAGCGCTGAGCGCAGATGGAGAATTGAGTGTTTGGCCATACATAGACAAAAGGAATTTGTCTAGACATTGTCAAAACATCTAGCTGAAATATGAGAGAATATCTGCAAGAAAAGCAGTGCTGCTTAGCATTTCATGGTATAGTAGGAGGGTGGCACTGAGGTCTGCTTTATTTACTTTATGTGAATAACCATTTAATTCTTATTCTTTTTCTTTTGGGGGGGTGGGGTGGCGAACATCATTATCTTGTTCTAGGGTAATTTGAACTTTTATTAATCTACATCGGTAAAATCGAGCCATTTGTTGAGCCTGGGGCTCCACAGAAGTATGAAAGTACTGTTTTATGAAGAAGAAAGTATGAAAGTACTGTTTTATGAAGGAGAAAAAGATTAATCCCCGTAAGTGATAGAAGACTGAACAGAAAATTGATGTATTTTTTGTGGCAATTAAGTCCATAACAAGAACTAAATTGTAACTATAAGTGGGTCAAAAAACCAACCCACAGTTAACCCAGGACACAGTTAAAAGAGTGTGCCACCCAGAAGACATGACATGGTCCCAACTAGAGCATATGGACTGTGGACTATTGACAAACTATATGCACACCTTAGAGAAACCAAAATACTATGAGAGGACCGACCTGATTGGCATTTAGAAACAGATGAAAGAACAGCATTAGTTTACACCATCATGCAAAGATCTGCAGAGTGTGAACAACATGGGCAAGACAACAACAGCATGTTTAGGCAAACAGATTTCTTCAAAGACTCCATGGCTGGTGTTGCAACTGAGGAGAGTAATACATTTACAGAGGGATATGCCTTGCATTGTTCAGCAATACTCAGCTCAAAACACAGAATACACAAAGCCATGTATTGGCAGTTTTACAGGCAGCAGCACAGAGAGAAACACAATCAGAAAACAGAAAGTTAATTGATAGACCTGAAGGTTTACAATTGTAACCTTATCCCTGTAGGGGAGTGTGTGAACTGAATGCGTGAAAACAAAATAATAAATGGGAAATGACAAAATATATTAGGGCACCAGTAAGAAATGTATCTATTATAGGGATGAAAGCAGATCAAGCTGTTGCTCTCTGTTAAGACAAAGCAGTCACTGGAAGGCTAAGGCTTAAAACAGATAAGGAAGAATCTGAAGCTATATTCTTCCTAATGGTGAAGGAATTCACAGAAGAACATAAAAAGAGAGCTGAAAGATCAGCACCATAGTTTAGAATCACAGAATCACAGAATCATTTAGGTTGGAAAAGACCTTTAAGATTGTCAAGTCCAACCATCAACCTAACACTGCCATGTCCAGCACTATACCACATCCCTAAGTGCCACATCCACACATCTTTTAAATACCTCTGGGGATGGTGACTCAACCACTTCCCTGGGCAGCCTATTCCAATGCTTGACAACCCTTTCTGTGAAGAAATTTTTCCTAATATCCAATCTAAACCTCCTCTGGTGCAACTTGACGCTATTTCCTCTTGTCTTATCACTTGTTAATTGAGAGAAGAGACTGACCCCCACCTCGCTACAACCTCCTTTCAGGTAGTTGTAGAGAGCGATAAGGCCTCACCTGAGCCTCCTTTTCTCCAAACTAAACAACACCAGATCCCTCAGCTGCTCCTCATAAGACTTGTGTTCTAGACCCCTCACCAGCCTCCTTGCCTTTCTCGGGACAAGCTCCAGCACCTCAATGTCTTTCTTGTAGTGAGGGGCCCAAAACTGAACACAGTACTCGAGGTGCGACATCATCAGTCCTGAGTACAGGGGGACAATCAATTCCCTCGTCCCACTCATCACACTATTCCTGATACGGGCCAGGATGCTGTGGCCTTCTTGGTCACCTGGGCACACTTCTATCTCATACACACCCAGGTCCTACTCCACCAGGCAGCTTTACAGCCACTCTTCCCCAAGCCTGTAGCACTGCATGGGGTTGTTGTGAACCAAGTGCAGGACCCGGCACTTGGCCTTGTTGAACCTCATACCATTGGCCTCAGCCTGATCCAGCCTGTCCAGATCCCTCTGCAGAGCCTTCCTACCCTTAAGCAGATCAATATTCCCACCCAAATTGGTGTCATCTGAAAACTTACTGAGGGTGCACTCGATCCCCTCATCTGGATTGTTGATAAAGATATTAAACAGAACAGGTTCCAGTACTGAGCGCTGGGGAACACCACTTGTGACCGGCCACCAACTGGATTTAACTCCATTCACCACCACTCTTTGGACTTGGCCATCCAGCCATTTTTTTACCCAGCGAAGCGTAAGCCTGTCCAAGCCATGAGCAGCCAGTTTCTCCAGGAGAATGCTGTGGGAAACATTGTCAAAGGCTTTACTAAAGTCCGGGTAAGCAATATTCAAACAATTTTCTGTACCCTAAAATAAAGGTTAAAGGAAGACCTTATTGTTTGGAAAATTGTTGGTTAAGCAGAAGAGCTGATAAAGCAGGATTCTTCACTGTTACTTGCAACAGGAATTAAGAGTCTTTCTGTTTGCATCACCTTGGAAAATATTAACATAAAAGTGAAAAAGAATTATTTTCCACTATTTCTCAGGTGAGAAATCAATCAGATTTCTCAAGTAAAGATGCCTCAGCTAGATCCAGGCAAGTGTTCTCAAACCAGAAAACAGTTTAACTGTTTTCACTTCTGCCTTTAGGGCTGCCTTTCACATACCTCACTGAAGGACAGGACACATTTATGATGCCATGGGACAGTAGCTCTCAGCCTGCAATTCCAGTTTCTTTGAGATTCATGAGGACAACTAACAGACCGTTAACCTGTTCACAGTGGCTCTCAACTCTGGGCTGGATTAATTTTACAGGGCCCAGCAGGAATTCAGTCCTAGCAGCCTCCTGTTAAAGGGCAGGAAAATCTTATGCCACAGGAAGGACACACCTCCAGTCTCAGAACTACAGAGGATTAACAGGTTCCCAAGAGGAAAAGTGTCGGCATCCCATCCCAGTGAACAATATTGTTTGCATATGAGGTCCAGTAATGTGGACACTACAGTATATTAGCACTGGCCTTTGCTCACTACTGCCCAGCCAGAAAGGCAATTAAAGGGTAGACCTACTGATTTGGGGGGATACAGCACAATATTTGGGGATAAAAAGGGCACAAAAGAAAGGAACTCAACAGTTCTAGAAAGACTGTCTGGATAAAAATAAGTAAAATGTAAATCCCATGTAATGAAAATGACATGTGAGCTTCTCTTCATGGAGAAAAAGTAAAAGTATCTGTTTCACGTACCCATATACCTAGATGGAAGTACCCAAACATCCTTTGAGCATTGTAAGTCTGCCTACCATGGCTGTCCAAATAAGCAACATAAGAACAAAGGCATGAAAACTGAAATGGTATTATTCAATTTAGTAAATAATAGGAGAAGTAAAAGATTTACATAGCAATGATGCAATTTTAGGTACTCTAAAGAAAGAGTGAAAAATGTTGTTCACAAGTATTTCAAGGAATCAAAACAAAGCAATGTCTATCAGTACCAAAATGTCATTTTCTTCTGTTTCTCTCCAGTGTGCTGTGAATTACAGCTTTTAGTTTTCCTGTGTTCAGCTCTTCATGCACTAATAGAACAGAGAAGGAAGATGTCTCATATCTGGCATCAAGAAAAAGAATAGATGCCGTCAGAGGACAAAAGCAGCAAAATAAGTCAATTAAAAGAAGCTGACTTTGCCATCAAAAGAGATGTTTTTTACAAGTAGTCAGCCTTCAAGACCAGCATTTTTATGTGCTGCCAAGACCTATGACTCATGAGGAGGAGTAAGAGAGAATCCAGGTGAAGACACTAAAGTGCTCAAGGAACAGAGACCACAATGTTTGAAGGGAAGCTGACAGCTGGGTTTGGTTACCCTGGAGAAGAGAAAACTAAGAGAAGGTCTAATAGCTATTTTTTACAATGTAGGGGGAAACTATAAAGATGAAGCCAGACTTATCTCAAAGGTGCACAGCAAAAGGGCATGATTTACAGCAAAGTAAACTGAGTCTTGTTGTGAGGAAAACTTTCTCCTCAAGGAGCATGATTAAGCCCTGGAACAGGTTTCCATCCCTTGAGATTTTCAAAATTTAGATGGCTGAAGCCCCAGGCAACCTTATCTAAACTTTTAAATTAGTCTTACTTTGAGCAGGAGGTTAGACTAGATGACATCCAAACATCCCTTGCAATCTATTTTTGTATGATTTTGGTTGTTTTTCCATGATTTTATGATTGTAAGTAGAATTTAACGGGCAAGTTGAGCATCAGGATCCAAATTTTAGCACGTAAGTACAACCAAGTAAAAGCAAACCCCAGTGTTACAAATTACTGAGAAGTGCTGCAAACTAACAATATTTCATGTTATGATGCACCTGAGAATCTCATTTCGGGTTCATCTTGTAATAAAAAGCTTGTAATAAAAGCCAAATATACCAACATCTGAATTATGCAACAACAATTTCATTAACAACTTTAGACAAATCTTACCTTTGTAAATTTTGCAACTTTCTGCAGGTCTTAATGTTGCTGCTGCAATAGAAATGGCATATAAAAATGAGCCACAAATGACTACTCCTTATCTATCAAGGAAGTACCTGGGATTCCTCACGCTTTTGAAGGATTGTTTTTTTACTAAGTGTGCTGTCTCATAAAGCTCCCTGAATACAATGAGAGATTGATTGTGAGGGTCCTCTTTATTCACGATGAAAAATTCCATTATGACTGGAGGGGTGATTTTTATCACTTGCTCTTAATTTTGCATATGAATTCATAGATGGAATTCTTAAACTTCAGAGGATGAAGATGCTGAGAGATAGTTGCATATGCTTTAATACGGCTATACTGTTGCCATAGGATTTTCAACTATCTCTCCCTAGTCTTCCGTGGAACAGATATACCCCTGTTGATTTTAGTTCTGTGTTTCCGTATACTGCACTATTAAACTTGCTCCAGGTTCAGAAGGGTGTAATGGAAGACAGGTCGACAATATTCCTACACACTTTGGCTTGGGCATGCACTTTGTTTGTGTCTACTGAGGTCAGAAGGCTGAGCAGTGAGACTGTGCAGACTGGGTTTTTTTCAATCTGTTGCAGCACTGAACTTTCCAGAGGGAATTTCAGTGTGAATATTTTTCTGTGCAGTCTTGTTATATAGAGTCACTGTCTTTTTAGCACTAGCCACCAGCAAACATCTGTGAATTATAACAACCACATAATAGAGGGAGTGTGCTTCCATATCCCCACAAACATAGATGCTGGAACCAGCTCTTTATTGCACACAATTATCTCTAGCAGAATGGTGAATGGGGCCTAACTAGTGCCTACCACATAAATACTTAACCTTGGCTCTTATGTAAAAAACCCACTCTGTTTAGATGGTGACCACAAGCGTAACCTCCCCTTCTGCTGCAGGGAAAATATACGTACAATTCTCTTTCACTGAGACTACAAAATTCCCCATTGGTGCTAGATGGCAGCCAGGAAAGTGTTAGCAAATCAAAAGCTTATTCTTATATAAACACAGGGTAACATGAAGCAAAAAGGGCCCTTGAGGAATGGCAACCCCTCCTGGCAGGACAGTGATCTTGGCAAACCCATCATTTCCTCCCATGCATTTCCTTCTCCCCATGAAAAAGTTAGATGGCGCAGAGTTTTTTAAACAATCCATGCAATTAACTGTGACATTCACAAATGGATAAATCACATGTATGTGACAGATTGCAGAATAAACAGTGGCTCTCACAAGCTTGTATAGCATAAGTACCAACCAACCCAAAACACAAGAGGGATATTTAGTGGGTTTTCATAGAATTATAGAATAGTTTGGGTTGACAGGGATCTTTAAAGGTCATCTTGTCCAACCTCCCTGCAACGAGCAGGGACATCTTCAACTAGATCAGGTTGCTCAGAGCCCTGCCCAACCTGACCTTGAGTGTTTCCAGGGATGGGGCATCTACCACCTCTCTGGGCAACCTGGTCCAGTGCTTTACCACTCTCATTGTAAAAAATGTCTTCCTTATATCTAGTCTAAGTATACCTTCTTTTAGTTTAAAACCATTACCCCTTGTCCTAGTGCAACACACCCTGCTAAAAAGTTTCTGCCCAGCTTAATTATAAGACCCCTTTAAGTACCGGAAGGCCGCAATAAGGACTTCCTGGCACCTTCTCTCCTCCAGGCTGAACAACCGCAACTCTCTCAGCCTGTCCTCATGGGAGAGGTGCTCCAGCCCTCTGGTTATCTTTGTGGCCCTCCTCTGGACCTGCTCCAACAGGCCCATGTCTTTCCCGTGCTGAGGGCTCCAGAGCTGGATGCAGTAGTCCAGGTGGGGTCTCACCAGAGTGGAGCAGAGGGGCAGAATCACCTCCCTCAACCTGCTGGCCATGCTTCTTTTGATACAGCCTAAGCTTTAGTTGGTCTTCTGGGCTGCGAGCGCACATTGTCATCTCGTGTCCAGCTTTTCACCCACCAGTGCCCCCAAGTCCTTCTCAGCAGGGCTTTGTTTTGTTTCATTTTAGAGCACTTCATTATTGATCTCTGGGCTTCTTTTACTCAATACCTAACTAAATTGTTTCAGAATATCTTAGCATTTCCTCTCTTTACCTAGTCAAACCACACTGAGCAAATCAATACATAAGAAGCATTTATTTGCCTGTAATATAATTATAAAAATCACATGCTCCTTTTATCAAAAATATATCACCTTCTCCTTTTTATTCACTATCTAAGCTTTTAGTTCATCTGGGTTTTTCTTTCTTAAAATCAGAAATCCCTTGTTACTAACCTTTATAACAAAATAATTAAAATTGAAAGCTCCACATGAATTAAAGGCTCTCAGTATCAGGCCATGCTAATGTCAATAAGTGAAAGGAAAAAACCTCCTTTCACCTCAAAACCTCTGAATTAGAATATCCATGAAGAACATAGCTCATCTACTATCTAAATTATATGCCGTACAGAGATGTCTGGCAATCTTCACAAAAGTAACTCAACAGGTATTAACTGACTAACTTGCTCAGGAAAACTTTCTGGCCTCTTCGCTTTCTTCTGTGTCACCTTTGTAAGACCGTGCATGCACCTCTGAAGCCGAGGTAAGGATTTGGTTAAAAGCAGTTGAGGATGCATACTAAGACCCTTGTTTGCTGAAGTTGCAGGACAATATTTAAACTGCTGCCTTCCAAAGGCAGAGAACAGATTTCGGCAATCACACCTGATATTCACACTTACTATCCTTTCCTTTCCTTGTCTTCTATCAGTGATACAATACTAGCCATTTTTACACAGCAGCTGAAACTTTGCAATTTGTTTCTATCATCTTCCGTTTGCATGGGAAAGCACACAGGGATGATTCTCTGTAGAAGGAGGATTTAGAGTTGTTTGTACTGGTTCAACAGAGCACAGCAGAGAAACAGCAACCATTTTTTTATATTTGTGACAACACTTGGACTTTTCAAGGTCATAGGCCTTCTTTTGTCCACCTGTAAAAAAAAAAAAAAGCTTCAATTATAGAGATGCTTCAATAATTTAGGGATAAGTGAAACACAAGTAAGGAAATGAATGGAATAAAATCCTGCTCTCAGAGTTTCATTCATTTGTCTCCATACAGTGTCCCCAAGAGCATGCTTCAAAACCACCCTACCAGGAAAACAGAACTTTTTGACAAAGGCAAATGTTGATCAAAGCCATAACCATGATCATAATAGCCACACTAAAACTAATAAAAAATTATTTAAATTCTGAATCCCTGAAGTAACTCAGAGTTTTAGCCTGTGAGGCTATCATGGATTAAAAATGCAAGACTGCTGGCATTCTTAATCACCAGTAACTACAAGAATACTGAAGCACAAAGTGGCAATTGAACTTTCTTTATAGCATATAGACATACCACTCTAAAAAGAGAAAAGCTAAATAATGGCGGACTGAAAGAACACTGGGATATAAGTATAAGTATAAGTAAAAAAACTGCTCTGAGGTTGGTGGGTGTATTTTGCAATTTTTATCACTTCACTTAGTGTCAGAAGTCCCCAGAGAGACTAAGGTGACAATGTAATTTCTAGGTAGTAGCCAGAGTAGCCAGGTATCATGTGTAGTGACATCCCATGAATGCCTCAGTGTCCCCTCAAACCCTATTACAGTGTTAGTAGTGACTGGGAGGTAGACAGAGGACCTGTTACATTCCCTCATTTTGCACCAGTTCAAAACGCCTCCCAGCCAGGAAAGGTCATTAATCTTTCCTTCTTTTTTTTTTTTTTTTTTTTTTTTAATTAAAAAAAATGTTTCTATGAGAATTTACATAGGAAGCTAAACAATGCCATTTCCTTTCTTAGGAACTGTTTGCATTCACACTCCTGACCTGTTCTATGAAAGCTGAGCTGGACTTTGCAGAGTCAGCTGCAAGTAGGGCAGACCCAACAGCTCTGACACATGGTGTTCTTTGACACTATAGGGTTCAGAAGTATATTTCTGAAGATAAGCATGTAAAACATTTGTAGGCCCCCTCAGAAGGATAATTGAGAACTGTAAGGTAGGCAGCCAACACCTGTAATCTGGACAGAAATGTCTGTTAACAGAAGAGAATAATAATAATAATAACAACAATAATAATGATGGTAAAAGAATATACAAAATAAAGTGATGCAATACAATTTCTCTCACCACCCGATGATCAATTGCCCAGCCTGTCCCGAGCGGTGATCGTGGATTCCTGCCCCCCGGCCAACCTCTGTTTAGATACCGAGCACGACATCAATGGTATAGAATATTCCTTTGGCTAGCTTGTCCTTGCTGTGCTCGCTCTCAGCTGCTATGGGAAGCTGAATAAGTCCTTGACTTAATAGAAACATTACTTAGCAACAGCTAAAACTATACTTGTTATCAACATTGTGCTCATACTAAAATCAAAACACAGCAGCAGGAAGAAAATTAACTCTATCCCAGCTGAAACCAGGACGTATGCAGATCAAGTTTTTATGTTTTTCCAACAGTTCTGTCTAGCCTGAATGAAAGCTATTTATCCTATTTTGTACTTATAATCCAACTATCTGTCTGCCCACAATGATCCCTTTCTCCCTTTATAATTGAACATATACACTGCAGTGAATAACATGCTCAGTTAGATTAGACTTCTGCTTGTAAAATATCAACTATAGGATTTTAGGGTTTTTTGGACATTCAATATAATTTAATTTTATTTGTTTATTCAGTCAATTCAAATCATTCAAATATATTTTCCACATTTTCATAGCCTAATTTTTGATCTCATCAAACAGTTTTCATTTCACATTTCCAGCAAATTTATTCAGGGATAGAAACAAAATAAATGACATTGTTTCAGTTCCTCAACTGGATAAGCATAGCTTTAGTCAGAAGGAGAGTTTAAGTTCGAGGTTCCTCATTTTGTGACAGGGTAGAAAGACTAATTTAATTAGTGACTCTGAAAAAAACCTTCTCCATCACTTACGTTTCACCGGTAGACTCAGGCAACCTGAAACTTCTTGGATTCTGACAGATTTATTGTCTGAATGAAAAGCTTAAATGTGATTTTCTCTCATTAACCTTGACATAAAGCAATTATGTGCACATGGACAGTTCTGAGGTTAAAAAGAGACAGGAGCATCTCCTTCACTTAACTGTTATATGGCAAGGTGCTTGCAAAGTGTTCTGCGAACCTGCCCTCCATTACATCAAGTCATATTTCTTTCTCATTCCCTTAATGCCATATAAGAATAGTGTTTACCAGCATCCACTGGTGCAAATGAGTAAATGACTGTGTTCATGCTGGTCCTCGACCAATTTCTGACCTTGTTTGCCTTTTGTACCAAGTAGTACTCCAACCTACAAAAACACAGAGCTTTCATGTGGCCATGAGGACTTGAGAATCACCATGTAACATCCACAATATTATGAGATTGCGACAGTAGATTGTGATAATTATTTGACTGTGAATATTAGTGTTTTTATATTGAGAACTGGATGGGCATATCAAGCTGGTTGAATACAGACAACTGAATAGCCATTATTTTAGCATCTATTTTAAATCAATACCAGCATAAACCCTAATTGCAACAAAGCCACTGGCTAGAAGATCTTTAAAGCAGGATCAATCTTTGGATTCTCACACTGGGATGCATTGCATTTGAGAATAGGATTCTCCATAGAAAGCTCCTAAATGCGTGTAAAAATCATTTAACTAGACCTGTTGTTTCATTTGTAAGGAGGGGCGATATGCCAGACACCGTGTCGTCATGGGTTAGTTTCTTTTCCCTTAATGAGAAAAAATAGCAATGACCAAAGAAATATTTCCTAAAGGAGCAAGAACATCAGGAAACACATTTCTTCAAATTCCAAACAAAAGTGCTTGGACAGGATAATCACAATATCACAGAATGGTCAGGGTTGGAAGGGACCTCTGGAGATCATCTAGATCAACCCCCCTGCCAGAGCAGGGTCACCTACAGCAGGTTGCACAGGACAGAGTCCAGGTGGGTTTTGAATGTCCCCAGAGTTGGAGACTACACCACCTCTCTGGGCAGCCTGTTCCAGTGCTCTGCCACCCTCAAAGTAAAGAAGTTCCTCCTCATGTTAAGATGGAACTTCCTATGTTCAAGTTCGTGCCCGTTACCTCTTCTCCTATCAATGAGCACCACTGAAAAAAGACTGTCCCCATCCACCTGACACCCTCCCTTTAAGTATTTATAAATGTTGATAAGATTTCCCCTCAGTCTTTTTTTCTCTAGACTAAAAAGACACAAGTCCCTCAGGCTTTCATAATCTGTTGTGAAACAGCATGCTGTTTCCCAAATTTCTAGATGCCAAGCCATTACCTGAACAGAGAAATCAGAAGCAAGTTTATGGCACCTCAAACCTAGCCTCAGTTTTTAAAAGGATATGGCCAGGCATCTCTTCACCTTTTGAAAATGCTGACTGCTGAGGCACTTCTTGTATTCACAGCGTGTGCTGGGCTAATGCGGCCATCAGAGATGAACATACCTGAATTCCCTCTCTCATGATGAGAACAAGTCTTGCAAAGCCGGGAGCTCAAGCTTTTAATGCAAGGCAAGTCACCAACTCCTGTGTGATCTAGAAAGTGTGTCCTTTGGGCCTCAGTTAAAATAAAAATCAGCTCTATGCCAGGTAAGATACTGCTGGTGGGACAGGCATTGTCCTGTCAGAAAATCTGCAGTTACTTGGGAATTAAAACATTTCACAAGAATGTGTCCAATTTGATTATGTTTTGGAGAAGAAGTGTCAAAACAAATCATTTCTGCTTGTTTGTTTCAATAATGTGGATAACACTGAAGTGTTTTGTTTAGACACAGTGGAAATACTAGAACTGTTATATTATTAATGTTAATGTAACAATATACAGTTATTAGATTAATAATTTCTACCTTATGGGAAAAGTGTTCACATTTTTGAACACCATGTTTTAAAGCTTATTAAATTCTTTCAAAGTTTTACTTTAATACAACATTTTAACACTGCTGCAAATAAGCACAAATGAGTGTTGAAAGATAAATTTTACAAAGCATGACAGCAATTTTCTATTTAGTTTTTGCGTCAGATGGCATTCACAAATAAGCTTCTTCATTTAAATATTTGCTACTGATACAGTGCTTTGAGATCCTCAGATGCAAAATGCTGTAAAACAACCAAGCTGATCAAATATGCATGTATTGCAAGAAATACCTAACTTATGGTAACATCTAGAACAGTTGCATCCCACTAGAATTGCTCTGCAGGCATTATCTGTGATAATAAAATCCTGTTTTTTTCCATAACTGTGTTACCCCTGACATCCGGATCACTCTTGCAGATGACAGCTGTCTGAAGAAGTAGCTTTGCTTTGAACAGCCTCCTACAGTGCTTAGCACCATTAGTTTAGAAAAAAAAAAAAATCCTCCCTTTGGCAATCAATATGTTTTGTTTTATTGAATTTGTTATCTAATCACAGACACATTCTGTGCAGTTTAGGAAGGAGAAAAGGTTTTACTACCTGCCAAAGAATGAAATTATTCTTATGACTTTCTACTCTCACTTCATTGTTATTACTATCCTCAGGCATAAAGATGGGAAAAAAACAGGCAGGGATCTAAAAGAACCCTAGTGGAAATAACGAAAGCAAATGATTGAGTGATACTCGTCGAATATCAATTCCATCTTTATTCAATAAGATATTTATCTATATTAGTTAATAACAAATTATTAAAAATCCATCTGCCAAGACTGGGAAATAAAAGACTACATACCAACACCATGGTAATTAGTTCTCAATTGCCATGTGTTAATAATCAATTAGTATTTAATATAAACTAATTGTTCTGGTGAAGTCTAGGCTTTCATTGGGTTGTAAATAAACAACATTTCAATATCAATTACACGAATTAATCTTTCCCCCAACGTTTCACTGATTCTGGATAACTCCAATTTTGACTAATTCCTTCGGAAATCTATACAGCAATAGGATTTTATTCTTTATTGTCTGCTTTAAAAATCCCTTCCTTAATTCCATTGGTTTGTATTCAATGAACTGTAGACAGTGACTTCATTTAGGGGTTCTACTTTGAAGGTATTTTACGATTCTTGTGTCCCTTGAGATCTCTCTTTTAAAGAATACATAGATTTTGTTTCTTCAATCTTCCCTTGTCTTACCTGCTTATCTCTTTCTCTTTTCTTGACTTTATGTCATTTCTTCTACGTCCTTTCTAGTGTTAGTCCTACATCATGTACAGTAGTCCAGATGTGTACAAACTACAACTTTATAGTTCTTCTATTTCTACTTAATCTACTAATAATTAATATTAAGCTACACTTCCCTTTCAATCAGGTAGATATGTGAGGGAACGGTCTGTGCATGAAGAACCTGAAGTTTAGATTTGGTGCATTGCAATAACACAAACAGAAGAGATTTAAGGGAACTCAAAATAGGCAGACAAAAGACTGTTTATCAACTATTTCATGTTCCTCTCTATATTTTACAGAAATGGAAAAACCCTTCCTTCCTTAGGAGGTTTAGTGGATAATCAGATCCCATTAAAAACTGTATGTGAAGTTAGACAGCCTTCTGGTGCATTACTCGCTGACTGTAATTCTTGCATCTTTTAACTTTCACACGCTATAACAAAATGCATGATTAAAAAGATGATCTGTACTGTTAACCTCAAAGAAATGACTGTGTAATTAATTCAAAAGATATTATTTTGAATATTCCCTTCAAAATTTTATCAAATTAAAATTGAACAGAATTAACTCCCACAGATATCAAATGTTTGGAGGCAGGAAACCTGTAGTGATTTAAAATATTGTTTGACAACTGTATTCTTTTCTAGATGGAAAAAAACCCTTTGATTGCAGCCATGCCTGAACACAAGGGTGCCAGAGATCCACCAGACTCAATGAAGTGTACTTTCTGCTTGTTTCATGGGAGCATCCAGTTCAGAAAGAGATTCAGAACTTCTGGAGCTGAGCAATGTATTTCAGCTCATCCAGCCTCCCGCTCGACACTATCAGTGAAGCTAATGCAGTAATGTTTTATCTGTAAAGACACTACCATTTCAACTCCACCGCTGGCATCAGTAGGACTAAACATGAGGACAGATATTAACTTTTGAAGTACCCTATCCTCAAAAACCTTTTACAGAGCAGGTTTCAAGCTTTCTGCTTTATAGACAAGCATAACTGCTTCACATCAACTCTTCAGCCACTGTGTCACAAACAGAGCTGAAGAAGTCACCGTCAGGGTGGGATTTTTAGCTGCTACATTCAAGTTCAATATTGAGATATATTTCAGTCTTCTTTCAGTGGGGCAATAAGAAAATATAAAACATCATGCAAGTGGTTCTGGGAAAAAATTCTTGTAAAGGGAATGGCATCATTCTTATTCTGGAAGGCTGGAAGCAACTAGTTTATCAATGTAGAATTTTAAAATAGTAGGAACAAAGGAAAAAAAGGTAAGTACTAAGGAAAGATATATATAAAAATATCTATAAAACATATCTATATATAACATATAGCATAACAGGACAAATACACTAGAACTTATCTAAGAGGGTTCCAGCAAACCTTCATTTGTTTCATGGTTCGTTATTTAGGCTGGCTGGTAGGTTTCATGCTGCTCAGCATCATTTAAAAACAATGTTTGGATGTGCATAAAGGTTTAATTTATGCATTCATTTCTTCTGGCTACCCAGGCAAACAGGATGCTTCACATAACACGATTACTGAATTTGCATGGATCTGATGGCTTCAGTATACAATACCGCATAATGTTAACCCATTTTCCAACAAAATCTGGCTGCAATAAGTTCCCTTGAACTAGCTGAATGAATTACAAGAGCAAAGGAGTTGACGGTTCGGCTTTAGTGTGGTACTGCCCTGCAATGTTTTGTATATGTCACGAGAGGGGAAAATGTATTTTGTAATTTTCTCACCATAAAGTCAAAATATCCTAAAGTAATTCTGGAGAAGATGAAGGGTTCCTTGCTTTAAAATATATGTATATATTTATAGAACAAAACTGTCCTAAAACTGGGGGTTTAGCTGCTGACCCAGCCTTGCAAAGCAGTGGCACAAAGCTGTATTCTTACCTGCTGGCCCAGCCTGGTGGATCAAGACTGTATTGATGGTGCTGTGGCTACCTAATATAAGGCTGTGACAAAAAAAAAGGCAGAAAGATCTTTCTTCAGGAGAACCATCTGTCACTGAGGCAAGAATAATTTTTTTTGTGTCTGACAGATTTTGGCAACAGATTCTCAACACCAGGCAGTGGTAGGCGTGAATCGAGCTGTTGATGAATGGGATAGTTCAATGAAGGCATCACTTCTGAGCATTTAAACAAGCAACGAGACATTTCAGTGGATTAAAGGGAATGAAAGATATTGCAAATAAAACATTGTAATGACACTATGCTTTGCTCTGTTATAAAGAGTAAAATGCGCTTTTATCTCAATTGGAAACGGAAACAGACCTGAGAAGGAAATGATTTCTAAATGTCACCAAATTTATTGCCACATTTTCTAGATTAAAAAAAAAAATGGTCAAAAGGAATACCTAGTGATGCACAGAAATTTTATTTGGATATTCAAAATCATGTAGGAAACCAATAGAAACATTTTCAGAAAAAATCACGGGGAAACTGATTACTCCTCCTGTGTTTTAAAATATCAAAGAAAAGCCATCCGACTGCAGCTAAAGTGAAGGAAATCTAGAACCATGTAAAGAAGGTATTTCTTTACAAGTCACATGTACCTATCCAGTCTATTGGTACAAATGGTCACTGAGACAAAATTTGGATTGACAGTAAAAAAAGGGCTGGACATTCATTACAAATATTAATTGTATTTGTGAATATTGTCACTAGCAATGATAAGGGATAACTAAACTATGAACATCAGAGATAGCATAAGCTGATCAAAACATGTCATGTTTAATTGCCAATGATTTCATGAAAAGAAACTACCACACAAACTCACAGCTATTTAATTTTACTAGGCAGTTGAAGCTTTTGCATGCCAGATGAAACTAATTCGTAATTTCAAAAGTAGCTCAACAATCTTAGGTATTCTTCCTTATAAAGAAGAATATTTTTCTCTTTGTGAAGAATATCTTTTATCTTCAAACAGGTACCGGCACTGCCAATGATTTGATTTTCATGGTGTGAATAAGCAGCTGACCACTTCTAAATTTATAATGGCACCAACCTTCTATGCTTAAATGCAAAGATGAATTTCCTCTGAGTTTAAGAAGGTTTACAATTGGATTTTAGTTTGGTTCTATCGTCATCACGTGCTGACGATAGTGCTCTGTTCAGGATCTGAAAAAATATATATTTAAAAGTTTTCAGACATGTGCTTAAAATCTGTATCATCTCTACATGCAACTGAGTCCAGCCCTAGCATGCAGATACCTTCTGTATTAGCATCTGCTCTGTCTGGATGCTTCAGCTTCAACTTTTGTGATGGGCTTCTTCAGATTTTTCCTGCTCATTCCTCCTTACCCCAGCCATTTTTTCCCTCTCTGTTTCTTTCAATGAGGATCTGTCTTTTGGGTGAGCTCGGTAAGTCAGTTTCTATTTCCTTATTTTCCTACCAAAGGAGTAAAAGTAAGACTGGATGTGACCTGAGTCCATTTATTTTGACATCCTAACGGTCACAAGCTTCCAAAAGATGTTTGAGATGCTTCTATTTAAAGTAGGTGAACAGGACAGTCTGCCACGGACAAGTCCCTTCTAAACAACTTGTAGGTTAAAACAAAATAATGTTAATCCTAAATTACACTGTTTACAAATGGGATAGCACTTACTGCTAAGGCTCGCAATCCTTTGTTAGGCACAAAATGGACTGATTTAATTTTTAGTTTCAGTAGCTTCTTAATTCTATGAGACATGAAGAAAATATTTCTTTTTACCAAGCTGAATCCACCATATTCAATTGCTTTCTCTGGGTTTCAGCTTAGCAGAAAGTAACCGTCCCTAGCAGAATATGCCACAGCCCCATAAAAAAACCAAAACATTTTTCTCTTATAGCTGTAGTTCTTTAAAATATGGGGAGTCACGTATTCAAAGGTATTCAAAGGTTTAAGTCACAAGTCAAATATCAGTCCTCAGTTGAAATGAGTATAACAACTTCAAAATTGCTTTCAAATGTATCTAATGCTTTTATGTTCTGGTTACTAGTTGCCCTAGAGGAAGAGTGAAAAAAAAAAAAAAAAAAACTAAACCTAACAGAGTTTATTTACTAATGTTTAACCGAGTATATCTGAGGTCAGTGAGGTGCTGTGAAGAGCAGGGATTACTCTCTGTAAGAAAAGGTGCTAAATACAGCAAATGATTTTTGAGAGATCATGTCCCTTTTTTTACATGTTGTCTTGAGTGTTTATGTCTGTCCATGCCTGGGAATGTCTCCGGTAAACAGTTATATTTGTGACCTGTAGAATAGTTAATGCTATAGAGGAGGGAGAAAAGTGACATTGACTAGCTTTTTCCAACTCAGCTACTTTAATTGGCCTTAGCAATTGCACCCAGTATCACTGCAGAGAGCATCTCCTCATTACTGAGCAGAGCGACTCCAACAGCTCTTTCTCTGCCATTATTGCTTTGCTCCTTTGATAAATTCTAGGTCAGAAGTAGACATTTCCACGCACAGAGCACAAAGCTGCTAACTTTTCTTTCATAGCCCAAATCCCCAGCTGTCCCTAAGGAGGGAACAGCAATCCCAAGGAGATGAAAGCCAACCTGAAGTGCCTTTCCTCAGCCAGCAAGATAAAAAGTGGAGGGGATCATGACCTGATCTGTGGTTGGGTTTGCTTTGTTCTCCCACTCTGAATTATCCCAGGTCTCATTTGGCTTATATGTTTCTTTGAATGAAACTTTCTTCCAGCAGCTGCTGAGAAAACCTTTGGAGACAGCTCGGTCTTCAGACATGTTTGTTTTCCTTGGGGAGAGAGGAAGAAGATCTGGGAGATGGAGAAGGGGAAGATGCTACCTCTTAAAATCACACCCCATGTGGATCAATGGATCAGCACGTACGCAACACTCAGCCTTTGACCTACACAATCAGAAAAACTTCAGAACAGGACTGTGCACCCAAAAGCCAGCCCTCTAAGATAAGTTGACTATCTGAAGCCTAGTAATGGCCTTCCCTGCCAGCCACATAGATAGGCTACCTTGACGGGGTCACATCAGAGTATCCTGCTGCCTCCGCAGCAGAAAGCCCGGGGCAGGAGAAGGCAGAGCAAAGCCATGGCTTGTTTCCAGCCCACCTGTGCAGAGCCCCAGGGCTGGCAGCCGGAACTGCACTCCTGCGGGAGCTCCCCAGGAGAGACGATGCTCTGGAGACCAGAGGAAAGCAGTCCCATCCAAATAACAACTGTCCCCACTCTCGGCCTTGCAGGAGGAGCAAGTGTGACCCTCTGTGGCTAGCTAATTAAATACTGACCAGGAGGGAGAGGATTTAGTTTTGCTCACAACTCTGAGCAGCTTAGCTGGCTGTGCGTACAGCAGATAACACACCCTGCTGTGCACGGACCTGAATGACTTGCTGCTTCTAGCGCTCATTTTACCTGAGGTTACTTCAGGCTGTCGAAGTATCTTCCCATTTTTGCTCACTTACAAGAGCTTTCCGCTTGTATGAAAAAGTACTCTAAATATAAGATATTACCCCTTAAAGGATACAATATGATTTATCTAGCTGCCTCACCTTTTATTTCTAACATAGCTATTTCTTTTATAGCAGCTAATCTGACATTGATTTGCTTCAAAAGAGAGACAGAGAAGAGAGAGAGGGCACGCGTAAGACTTGCTACTGATACCACAACATTTTGCACCACTCATCCCAGGTCCGCACAGTGCAGAAGAGCAGTCTCTTGGAGGGGGGGCTCACCTCAGGCATGCTCATCTCCCATCCACGCAGCTGCTGCAGCCCACCACTGGTCAAGCTGCTTGATGGGGCCTCCCACATTTGGGCGTTTCACTTACCACCCGCTCCAGAGGACAACCATTGGCCTTGCCATCCCCAGGCATGAACTCAGGCTGCTGGAGGAGAGCTTTGGATGAGAGGGAGGAGGAATGATTACAGGTTAGCTAAGATGGCATGTCTCCAGGTATACCATCAGGTTAGGAAATTGTGAAACGCCTGCTTGCTGCTCAAAAACATGCAAAAATGTCCTTTAGAGGGTTAAAGGAAAACGGGTTTCAGCTGATATACTGTTATCATTTAAAAAATGACATGTCCGTGTCTGTCTGTATCTGCAGCATAGGAGGCTGAGCTGCCAGAGCTCCATATCTATTCAGCAAGGTAGCCTGGTCCAAGCAGAGCACAGCGATAACATAGGGCTTGTGCTGCTGGGAACCAAATGGCTTTCCTAGAATTGCTGACTCCCCAAATAATTTCTGTTTCTTTCGTTCTTGCAGGAAGCATAAAGTGCTCCATCCTCAGCCTTACAAGCATTTCTGTCAGCTGCTCTTTCAAATTACAGGATGACCCTGATGAAACATGAATTTAATAAAATGTGATTTATCATGTAAATAGCTATGAACTAGAATAATGTGCCCCGATATTAGGCACATTCAGAGGTGCTAGGGTTTTGTATCAATACGAAGAGGCTGAAATAGCTATTTAAAAACAATAGTTTTAGACTCTGCCAGCTTATAGCTATAAATATTTGGGATTGTATGTTGTTTGCTATATATTACATTTTGCGCAGGAAATGCAGAGGCAGGACTGGGAACCATATTTTTTAAAAAACATTATCTTCAACATGTGGCAATACAGGTGTGCAGAGGAGCCCAGTGCTTGTCAGCTGCAGAGATTGCCTCGTTGTCTCATCAGATTGCTCCCCAAATAGACATGCTTCTTAAGAACAAACTTTAGCTTCCAGAAGGAAGGCACAAAGGGTACTGAATTTACCATTTCAATAAAAGACACATCTTTGCTTTGGCAAGTATTAATTCAACTAACCAAGCCCTATGAAATTTCTAAAGGTAAACTGCAAGACTTTCTTTTCACCCCAAAACCACACAGTTATAAGTCAAAATAGGAATCTTGGGGGAAACTAACAGGAGAGAACTCCTGGGTGAAGAAATTACAGGGAACACCTCCACCTCTGAGGAGCAGGTGGTCTCACTGAGGCATGTACTTAGGTCTTTAGAGGCCTATCTTCAAGCCCCTGCTTTTCTAGGCACAGCTGACAGTGATTCTGAAATGTTGAGTACACATGACCTTCCTTTCCCATGAAAATATGTGAAACTTGTCATCGTGATATAACATTTGAGGCTCAAAAGCTGTGACACAAGTATGGTTTCACTCCGATCTAGTCACTGCAGAAATAATGGCTAAGACTGGTATTTGAAAAAGTCCAAGCAAAGATGCAGAATCCTGCAAGCATAAAAAAAAAATTGCTAAGTTCATATATCTGGATAAAAGATTTGTTGTAAGTATTTGAGATCATATGTTGTTCATTAAGTCGTACTAAGTTTTGGCAGGGAAAGTAGATGAATCTCTGGAAACTGTACCTTTAAGTGCCTTAGATTCATAAGGACATAAAACTAGGGGCAGGGGCATTGCAGAAATGAATGTTTATTAAACAGAGCTTGCTGGAGATGGAGACTGAAAAAAGAAGAATGAGTTTCAAGCACTTGAATGCATCTGTGCTCCCGCTGGGAATCAATGACAGAGCTGCAAATAGATTCTAGGCATCTTGCCTCTCCATTACCAGCTCTAACGCTGGACTCATTCACTCCTAACCAAACAGGCTGCTTGAAAGCCTTGTGCTTCAGTGAGTCCAAAATTCACTTCTTCCCAAACTACGTCAGACTGTGGGATTGCAGTTATTATGTTACGAGAGAACGTGCTCCCCATGGGTGAAAAGGCCAGCAGCTGATTCCATTAGTTATGCAGCTGGCTCCAGAGGATCCACTGATATGAGATGCAGACCGGTTTTTACTCATTTGCAGAGCATTTCTTTTTCCTTAAGCTGACCACCAAATTGCAGGATTTGAGATGCTTGCTGGAAAGAGTCAAATCCATTACCACTGAGGCATATACTTGCTATAAAAGCTAAAATTACAGTCTTCGTGTTTAAACATCTGGTCACAACCCAGGAGGGATGTATCCCTGCTGGCCATGAAAAAGTAAATCTTAAATAAGTATAAGTTAATTGCCTGTAGTAATACGGAATCTTTGTAATCATTTATGTTCAAGCATATGAGCATTTATGCTCAAGCATATGAATGGGTATTCATTAAGCTGTATTTTCAGGCATTTACGGAGATTATTTAACACATAGATTACCAAAATTATTAGCTACAAATTGGAGAAAATGTGCCCTGCACACTGGTACCGTTGTTTTATTCCACTCAGTGTCACTGAATCAACAGACTAGATAATATATTCACAGACCAACATGACAGGAGGAGGAGATAAGCAGTTTGAGTTTCTATGTATGTCTCTATTCATCTGAGCACACACTCTGCACCTACCCGTGCCCAATGGGCTACTGCCTTGCTCTTTTCCAGCACACAAGACACACTTATAAGTCTCTCTCTCTCTCCCTCCTCTCCTTGAAGAGAGAGGTAGGGCAGAGCAGCTGTCGTTCGCCTCAGTGGCCGGTCTGGCCCAAACCACGACAAAGATCTGACCTGGCCTGGCCCCTTTTTCTGTCTTCTGGAAATTTTAGTATGTGACTCAAGGGGAAAAAAAAAAAAAAGGAAAAAGAAAGAGAAAGAGGACATTCCAGGACTCCTCTTCAAATTTCTCTTTGATACTTGTCCCATGTTTCCATTTGCAGAAAAGTGCAGGGGAGAACCTACATTGAAAAGGGATCAGGGAGGTTACGGGGAGTCAACACCAGCAGTGCAGTCAGTTGGAGGGCTCCAAGGAAAGCAGAGTGGTAAAGATTTCTTCATCCTGCTGCCAAGCCTGGGACACCAGAAATGTTATTTTGCCTTTGTTCTTGTTTACCACTATGTCATTGATCAATGTATATTAATTACCAGCCCTTCATAAGTCTCTACTTCCTAACCGTCAACAGTGGAATCAAGCCATCTTGTTGCCAAACTTGCTACAGAAACTGAATGTCCTAGGCAGCAGTGGAGAATGTTTTAGAGGTTCAGTCACACCAGTATAAGATTATACAAACTCAGCCACCACCAAAACATAGAAATACCCAGCTCTGTTCTGAATCAGTTAAAATGCTTTGTACACCTTTCAGAAAAAAAGCCTGCAGAAAGATACTAGCTTTGAAGTGGGACCTAAAGTTCAAGGTACTGGACAAAGCAGGAGGAGACTTCTAATGGAAGCTGTCTTCCCAGCATTTTGCATTCTGACTTTTTTTTTTTCGTCTGGGGTTCTGTAGCTGGAATGCCTCCAGCAACAATAATTTGCGGTAAGATTTGTACAAAGGAAAACAGTGTTTAATATAATAGGCCCTAAGCCAAATACATCTATATAAACAAAGAAGAATAGCTAACCATTTTTAAAAGAGAGAAAGAAAGAGAGATATTTTTGAATGTGTCTACATGCAGAATGTGGTCGTGGCAGAAACAGAGTACAAGCTGCAACACGCTGGGTTACAAAAAAAAATATTTTACATCCTAGCACTTGAAATTTTCAGGCAAATTATATGTGGAAAATACGGATCCAATGGGGAGTTTCTTATGGTAGACAGACTTTCAAAGACTTGCAAATAGAAGCAGAAATCTGCAAGAAAGGCATCTGAACAAAACATCTTTCAGCTTCTAAAATGCAGAAACATTTCCTCAGGTTACAGATATGTAATTGTTGTGCATGATAGTGTTTGGTATCGTTGAGTTACATTGGGTCATAGCCACACACACAAGTCTTGGAAAACCAAGAATAATTTACCATGCATGTTTGTATACCGTGAAATAAGTGTAAGAGCAGCCCCATAGTAGTTCTACACTGTTTAGGGCAGCTAAGTGTGGGATCTCCAATAAATACGGGAAACAATACAAAATAATCATCTAGCTATAAAGCTCCCAGTTTAGCTTTGCTCCATGGTTGATATAAACCTATCTATCTGAATTATCTGGGACATAGTGCCACTTTGTGTGGATATTATTACCCCTGTTAAAATAATAAAACCAAATACATCAATTAGCAATATCATAGATAGCTGTAATACATGGTTTGCTCACCACAAGATTAATTCCAAGTATTAAACCTTTACTAGCTTATTTCATGCAATCTGTTCAGCATCTCTTGTCAAACAGACAATTCGAGCCTTTACTACACACTTCCAGAAGGTTAAATAGTAAAAAGTCAGTAAAATACAAAAAGAGTAAGTTCAAGACCTTATTTTTACTAGTCTAATCATTTCACATGTTGTGTTTTAAAAGGTTTAAAATAGACTATCACTTTAGAGACATGGATAGAAGGATGAATCTCAGTGGCAATAATGGCTATTAATTGCCAATCAACCTTCTACAGTGCAATTCTACCTGCCCAGAAATATATGCCAGCAGAGCAAAAGAGAAGACGAACAAGGTAATCCACAAGTTCTTTGTGAAAAAACACTGCAGCCAGCCTCAAAGCCAATGATACTTCACTCTCACCAAGTTCAGACATCATATTCACCTCACATTCACTTCAGCAGAGGAAATGTTAAAAGTCGAGAAGAAACCCACGAGAGTACAGTGTCATCATTTCTGGAAGATATCTTTGGTGCTGCTCACTGCTCCTGGATCTGTCAAACAATGAAAATTTCCAGGAGAAATGCAAAAATCCTAGGTGCCAGATCGTCCTCCCTGATCAAAAAGCCAAATGGGTTCTCTCAGTATGCTTTATATCAGGCAGAAGAGCGAGAGAGCAGAAGGTACATATGGAGTGCCATATATCAGATAAAAGCATAAACTTAAACCATAAGCACATTTAGTACACATACTGTCCTATATTTAGACTTGAAATAAAAAAATCACCTTCCCATCAACTGCATTGTCATACGGTAGGGAGGGGAGATAACAGCACTGCACTACATCTAATAAAAGGCTCTACTTGCTGGGACACTGAGTACTTTTAATCCACAAGCCAAATTATTCACCTGCGAATAACAGAATGTTGACAGGATACAGATTTGTTTTTCAGAAAGGATACAGGGCAAAAGAAAATTCAGTTGGGCCAGAACTACTGGTACAGCTATACAGTGTATTCATTGTCTGGAATGGTGTCATGTGCTAACACACACAGCATTGCCAGGATTGATCCTATAAGCCCACAGTAAAATTGGACCTATTGAGTTTACCCTACTCTTCTGCAAAGACTCAACAGTCTCATCACGTGCCAGGGGAAAGACCAGGGTGTTTGGTTCTTTTCAGTCCCTAGGTAGAGACAAGGGACTATCTAGCCAATTAAAAGCCAGGTGCAAAACTGATTTTCAATGGTTTTAGATTTCATTTTTTAAAAATCAAAATAAAATTCCACAATTCCTTTCCCATAGGCTGGCTGATTTTAGCCTACCTTTAATTCCTTCTAGTTCCTAGAACCATCCTCCTTTCTGATTTGCAATTGTGTATCATCTGGCTAGCAACCATTAAAATTGTATGTATGAAATTAGCATTAGAGAACCATTTAACATATTCTATAATCCTCTAAGATAACTCATCAAGAGTTGACAAGGACCTGACTATAAAGACTACTAGTCCTTCACAGAACAGCAAGAAGCACCTCTTTAGGAACACAGTTTGTGAACTATTCCAGCAGCGAACACATTTTTTCAAGGGTGATAGATTACATCTTCCCTTCTAAAGCAGCAGACTTGTAAAAGCATCTGGCTTGGACTTTCACCGTGTATCTTTAACTACATACATACTGAAACTTATAAATATGAGATTAGACATCTATTTATCTAATTAGAGCCAATAAGACAATGGTACTTTCAAGTTTGAAATGTGATGCAACAGTTTGAAAAATTGCTTTAAAAATAGATTTTTATTGTCTTACAATAATTCAATTTCAAATATGTTCTTGCAATGGAGACAGATTCTTTGGCCCCTCCAATTTATCTCAGAATATGAAAAATGAATTGTTTCTAGCCCATCAATCCATGCCTGAAAACAAATCAAGCAAAGGAAATGCAACAAATAGAAGAGAATCAGGCCTGCGCTGTTTTCACAAGGCTGACGTGAATAACTCTGGCCACCCAAAATACGAGCTGAGAGTGACAAGGCTGTGCAAAATCCAGCCAGGTAAGAAAGCAGGATTTGAATGCAACAGATCTTCTGATGGAGATATGATTCATACAGAGAAAAAATAAACCAATGAACCACAAAAATTACATTTAGCTGTCTAAAGTTAAATATGGCAATACATGTTTTGACAGTTTTTCTTTTCAGAGCTGGTGCAACTATAGCTGGGGAAAACTAGGGGGATCTGAAATCCCCATTCAATTTTGTGTTAACTGTAAATACATAAAACTCAGACCAAATACGTCCAACTTCTAATTATGGAGTAAAAAGACTAATTTAAAACACATAAATCTGATATTTTTGGCTTAAGCCTACAGATGTACTTGATCTTCTGACTGTTTCTTCCACTTCAGTGCCTCATAAAACTACTTAGTCTGGATGTGTTTGAGGTCAGCTTCCCAACTGAAGCATTAACAAATTGCAAGATGGGCAATAAGAACAGATAGAGCTTTTTCTGAGATGAGTCCAAATTACTTTTTCCATTGTCTGTCTGAAAGTTGTCAGTAGTGTTGCATGAAGCAACATAATTCCAGTGGCTTTTCTGTAAATCAATACAGAATATTTTAAGTCTTCTAAGATCTCATACAAGTTCAGCTGAATTTTCCGAATGCTTCTGTATGCAGCATTTTATGAAGCATCTCCTTAGAGGACATTTCTGAAATCCCACTAGTTCTCAGCAAATAAATTCCATGACACCATGTGATTTAAAGGTAACATACTGAGAAGACGTGGGACATGAAAAAATACACTTAATTATAGTATTTAGGTGAAGTTTACTGCATAGAGAATGACTGGCAATCAAAAGAAAGCTTAAGGATTTTCACTTCAGCTGTAAAAGGACTGATATATGCTTGCAGTATTACAAAAAGCAGCTGAAGCCTGCCAGCCAGACAATAGAGTGAAACCCAGTGCATGCTAACTAACAGAAATGCCTGGTGTGAAGGGATTGTATTAACTGCAAGAACGCTTATTATACAGGTATATTTTCTTCCAGAACAATAAAAAAAAAAACATTGCTACGCTGTTCTCGGGATTGGAATAAAAAGCAACTCTGCCAGGAAAAGAGCCCCGATTCCCTAAGGAGACTGTTCGTTTTCCAAAAGAAAAGCAAGTTCTTTTTCTATAGAGTCATTTTCAGTGATCAGAAACTTTCCCACTGCCGGAAAGGAACAGGGGATGGAAAACTCGGCATGTTTCTTTTCTTTGTATCAGTACTCTTTGCACAGTCTCTTATAACCCACAAGTTTAATACGCTCATTAAACACACCAAGCTATAGAATGACTTTAGGTAGCAGCAGGGGGATATTTTTTAACTTGTGATACACTGCACAAAATACGTGTCAAGCTTTACAATGATTCAGCTATCACAAGAACCTGCCCATTAAAATGGTCTGTGTTAAATGAAGCTCTCTATTATTCTAGTCAACTTTTTCAAGCTTTCTTAAACTCCGAAGTACACAATATCTGACCTTTGGGGGTCTTGTGTTTGTTTTAGACATGCTTGACTATCAGAAGGAGCTCAGCAGCGGTTGCAGACACTGACAGTCATTTTGGTGTGCCTGCACATTCCCATGTGGCGCTTGTCCTCATGCACAGGTTTGTCTGGAGAAGAGTCAAACCTAAGATTCAGGACTTCTCTAGCAGGTATTCAGAGATAAATGCACTACATAAGTATGGTGGCGGTATTATTGTGATATAATGCAATAAAGCACCCTGCACTGGCAGGGAAAGGGCTGCAAAACTTAATAATTCTTTCCCATCTCCAACAACTATGTAAGAGAAGCACAATGAATCTGAAATAGTTTAGCCGACACAGAAATAGTTACTTCTCTTTTTCTTTTTTTCCCCAAGGAAAATGCTAGAATTTGCTGTTTGTTAGGATAAATCCCCAAAGAGGTACTTTGAAGAGAATCTTGGTTGGATCCAGTTTGCTGCAATATTTAACATTTTAAACCAAGAAGAGGAGGATTGAGTACTTAAGCACAGAAGAAAAGCTGCAACCATTAAGCAGGGAAGTTATAGACACATTGTCCCTTTGTACTCCCCATCAATAACCACTTCTGACCGTCATCTGCCTCTGTGCTATACTTAGAGCTCTACCTTGCACAGTGAAATCTCAACCAAATGCAAAGCATTAGGTTTTAAAGAGCTACAAATAGAGAGACCAAATGACAAATATGAGTAAAGAAAAATTGGAGGGTCTTATGCTTTTAAACACTGAAGTGTCTTTTTTCCTTTTCTTTGGAAAACAGAACAAATGCTAATTCTGAAAAAGATGTCAAGATTGCATCCAGAGGCCAAAATGCTTCACATGCTCATGAGTATGCAACAATCCTTCTTCCCAAGGACTTGAGATTGAGCCCTGAAGCTACAACACTTTGCACCTAGTGACTTTTTTCCTACCCTTATTCTGTCTCCTGTACGAGTGGTAGCTGCAGGCAAGGTTTGTTTTCCCTCACTCATTTGCTTCAGTCGTGCCACGCGTCATGGTTAGCTTCTTTAATGGAGTGTTTGCAGATGAGGTTGTAAAAATCATTAGCCACGGTCGGCAGATGCTAGGTACTGCTAGGATGCTGTTCCAATAACTTCTTTTCTTTAATTAAAATTCTAAATAAATCATGAGGTTTTGCAAACACAAGCCTACACTACTTGCATAAGATGAAAGCTGTGCTGACTGCTGGCAGTCTTGATGCTGCTCTTTAGTCTCCTGTTTCCTCCATGTTTTGTTTTGTTGTTTTTTTGTTGTTTTGTGGGGTTTTTTTTCATCTTGGCCTTCACACAAAATCCCCATATGCACTTCTTCAATGCTTAAAAATCATTATTGTTGAAGATCAATACCAAGAAAACATCTGTGGCTCTTCTTGGTGCACAAACAGATTTACTCTGGGTTTGGTTTGTTTTGCTTTGTTTTTTACAAAGGAAGCAAGTAAAGCTCCATGTAAAGAGTAAAGGAAATATCCTATATTCAGTCGCCTATTGATTTTTTGTGATATTCTTGCGAAACATAGAAGTGGGAGCATTAAATGTGCACAGCAGAAGAATATTTATTTGCTATAAAACCTGAATAAACTGAATCTTTTGTTCCTTGTTTCTATGGGAACAAGTTCTATTGAATAAACAGTCTTTGAATAATATTTTATTATTTCTAATAATATTAATTATAATTCAATATGCCACATTAAAATCATTTCAGTTGTAATGAGAAACTTTAATACTGGTGCAAGCTTAAAATAATAGGCCAATTGAGCTTAAAGTAATTTATGCTGCCTGTAATTTTTAGTTTTCATTGATACTAAAGCTAATTATTGAATGTTTGCATTTGCAATCTTAATGGGGTGATGTTTTATCATGGTATTAAGAAAAGATACGGAATAACTGTGATGAAAAGAGCAAAAGTTGTAGAAACATAGTTTTACCATTGCAATGTGTTCTAGGAAGATTTTCTTGGTCATAAAACCCCTGCATTTTCCTGTTTTCTTTATAACTATTATCTACCCGTTTTGTTTTGTTTTGTTTTGTTTTTGCTAAAGTAACAGACAAACATCTGAAATATCATTTTTAAATAAATTAAAAGGAGACTGGTATCGTAGCTTAGTCTGTTGGATAGCCTCTTACTCTTATGCCTACATAAAATCAATGGAGTCACAGAACAGCTCAGATGGATCAGAGTGCAGAAATGGGGTCCAAAACGACACTATGAGGGAATAATAAAATTACTTTGGAAGTGAATACAGCAATATTTAACCAAAACTGAATTTGGCAAACCCAGTCTAACCAATATAAACAGCAACAAAACAAAACCAATCCAAAACAAAACCAAAAAAACAGGCATTTAAGTGAAGCATCGTCCTGGAGAAATTAAAACCAACATAAAAAGTTTGTTATTGTTATTATGTGTTACTACATTGCTGCTGATCATCATATTGTTGTTGTCATCACATCTAACTACTCATACACAAAATATCAAAAGCCAGACAAAACTTTGTTTGTTTTTTAAAAATGAAAATCAGTTGTAGCCTTATTCATCATTACCCAGTCTTTTATTAATTATTCTACGGCAATATCAAAATATCTTTCTCTTGAATTCCTTTCCATATCAGAAAGTCGCCCAAATCATGACTTCAACATAAGTTAAAGTAGAAGATTAGGTGACAAGTCAGAAAATGAAGCAAATTCTTGACAGAATATGCATAAGTTGTATTAAAATAGCAAAGGGCAATCTGAAAACTACATGAAAAGAACAATGTATTATTATTTATCAAAGGCATTTATTTAAGCATTCTTATGACTGCATTTGTTTAGAAAACACTGACCAGCAAAGTGTTGTTCATATTCTCCAGTGGTAAGACTCATGATCACCAAAATAGAAATTTACTTTCTGATTTTTTATCTGCCAGCACTCAAATCTCATAAACCTGTCAGAATTGGTCATCTAGATTAGAAATGTTTCGATAAGTTGTAAAAAGCCATTGCAGAGATTTTCATTTAGCAGCTGGAATAGCTAATGAATTTAAATAATGGTTTTATAACTGTAGTGTGCTAAAGGATCAGGAGTCATTTTTATTTCTTACTAAAAGGAATAATTCACTATCCATAAATATTTAAAATATACATACTTGAAAACGCAGTATTTTGCATTTTGCAACACGTTGTCTAAGCATGATGAGTCCAAAGAGGAAAAAAATTCTCATTATGAGCTTCTTTGTTCTGCTTTGTTGTTGCTGGTGATCTGTGGTACAGTCTGAAATGTCAGGACTTCTTTTTAAGTAGAATGACAATAATTCTTTTTCAATATAGTCCTGGGTTTGAGAGCGCAAAATCATTCTTTTTATTACAAAGGAGATAGCACTCCTCATAACACAAACTAGTCCACATTTTATCCCAAAAATAAGTGAGAAGAAGATTTTTCATGCCATTTTGTAGACCTAGCACATTTAATTCAATAAGGTTATTAGAAGTTTCATTTGTAATTTGTTCCATGACCATGTACCTGAAGCAATTACTTATTGGGAAATAACTTTTTCAGGAAGAAAATTCCTGCAGTAAGTCCTAATAAACAGAAAGGATCCTATAATCTAAGTTTTAGCTTCAGTGAAGTTTGCAATGGAAGAAGATGCTCAAAAAGGAGAAAAGCCACTTAAGGCATTCATTTTGAAACAATTGAATAAGGCACTTGTCACCACAGCAGGAAAGAAACAGAAAAGCACTTAAAGCCACTGCCTGTACAAGTAATTTATTTAAGTAATCATCTCCAAAGTTATACAGGAAACAAAATGCAAAGGAAATAACTAATGAGAGTTCATTAATCTAAACTCCAGAAGCCACTAATTTATAGGAATGGGATATGTATTAAAAGTTCTTACACTGCAACAACAGAAAATGAAATGTATCAGGAGATGTTTTTTAAAGTCAGCTAAAAATAACTTATGTCAGCACCTTAGCTAGGGTAAAAACTTCAGAAAGTACAACCCAGCAGTACAGAAATTGTGTATGCCCAAGAATTCAAAGCATGTGTTTTTGTCACTGTTTTGACTGAAACAGTCTTTTAGGTGAGGGCTTTACCAAGTAACTAGTAATTATTTTAGAAGTTCCAAAGAATTTAGAAAATGCTCAATACACTTTCCATCTTTAAAAGCAAAAGAACCTGTTTCTGGGAAGTACCAGTAGTTAGAGTTATCTTCTGCCTGGTAAAATGCAAACACAACTAAGTGAGAACATTAGAATCATAGAATCATAGAATGGTTTAGAGTTGGAAAGGACCTTGAAGATCATCGAGTTCCAACCATCCTGCCATAGGCAGGGACGCCTCCCACTACACCAGGTTGCCCAAGGCCACGTCCAGCCTGGCCTTGAACACCTCCAGGGATGGGGCCTCAACAACTTCTCTGGGCAACCTGTCCCAGTGCCTCACCACCCTCAAAGTGAAAAATTTCTTCCTAATGTTTAATCTAAACCTGCCCTCTTCCAGTTTAAAGCCACTCCCCTTCGTCCTATCACTACATGCCCTAGTAAAAAGTCCTTCCCCAGCTCTCCTGTAGGCCCCCTTTAGGTACTGGAAAACCGCAATAAGATCTTCTTGGGGCCTTCTCTTCTCCAGGCTGAACATAGAATCATAGAATTGCTGAGGTTGGAAGGGACCTTTAAGATCATCAAGTCCAACCATTAACCTACCCTGACAAAAACCACTTCTAAACCGTGTCCTTAAGTGCCACATCTACCCTTTTTTTAAACACCTCCAGGGATGGTGAATCCACCACCTCCCTGGGCAGCCTATTCCAATGTTTAATAACCCTTTCAGTGAAAAAATGTTTCCTAATATCCAATCTAAACCTCCCCTGACATAACTTAAACCCATTTCCTCTTGTCGTATCACTTGTCACCAGGGAGAAGAGGTCAGCCCCCACCTTTCTACAACCTCCTTTCAGGTAGTTGTAGAGGGTGATAAGGTCTCCTCTCAGCCTCCTCTTCTCCAGGCTAAACTACCCCAGTTCCCTCAGTCGTTCCTCATAAGATTTGTCCTCCAGACCCCTCACGAGCTTTATAGCCCTTCTCTGGACATGCTCCAACACCTCAATGTCCTTCTTGTAGTGAGGGGCCCAAAACTGAACGCAGTACTCGAGGTGAGGCCCCACCAGTGCCCAGTACAGCGGGATGATCACTTCCCTAGTCCTGCTCACCACACTATTCCTGATAGAGGCCAGGATGCCATTGGCCTTCTTGGCCACCTGAGCACACTGCCAGCTCATATTCAGCCAGCTGTCCACAAACATCCCCAGGTCCTTTTCTGCCGGGCAGCTTTTCAGCCACTCCGCCCCAATCCTGTAGTGCAGCATGGGGTTGTTGTGACCCAAGTTCAGGACCCGGCACTTGGCCTTGTTGAACCTCATACCATTGGTCTCAGCCTGATCCAGCCTGTCCAGGTCTCTATGCAGAGCCTTCCTACCCTTAAGCAGATCAACAGTCCCGCCTAGTTTAGTGTCATCTGCGAACTTACTGAGGGTGCATTCGATCCCCTCACCCAGGTCATTCATAAAGGTATTAAAGAGAACATGCATCAGCACCAAGCCCTGGGAGACACCACTTGTGACTGGACACCAACTGGATTTAACTCTGTTCACCACTACTCTCTGGGAATGGCCATCCAGCCAGTTTTTTACCCAGCGAAGAGTACACTTGTCCAGGCCATGAGCAGCCAGTTTCTCCAGGAGAATGCTGTGGGAAACGGCGTCAAAAGCTTTGCAAAAATCCAGGTAGATAACATCCACAGCTTTTCGCTTATCCACTAAGCAGGTCACCTTATTGTAAAAGGAGATCAGGATTGTCAGGCATTACCTGCCATTCACAAACCCATTCTGACTGGGCCTGATCACCCTATTTTCCTGCATGTGCCATGTAATGGCACTGAAGTTGATCTTTTCCATGACTTTCCCAGGTACAGAGGTCAGACTGACTGGCCTGTAGTTCCCTGGATCCTCCTTCCGGCCCTTCTTGTGGATGGGTGTCACATTTGCCAACCTCCATTCAGCTGGGACCTTCCCAACAGCCCCAACTCTTTTAGCCTCTCCTCATAGGAGAGGTGCTCCAGCCCTTGGATCATCCTCGTGGCTCTCCTCTGGATGTACTCCAGCAAGTCCATGTCCTTCTTATGCTGGGGACTCCAGAGCTGGATGCAGTACTCCAGGTGGGGTCTCACAAGAGTGGAATAGAGGGGCAGAATCACCTCCTTTGACCTGCTGGCCACACTTCTTTTGATGCAGCCCAGGATACGGTTGGCCTTCTGGGCTGCGATTGCACATTGCTGGCTCATGTTGAGCTTCTCGTCAATCAGCACCCCCAGGTCCTTCTCCTCAGGGCTGCTCTCCAGCCATTCCCGGTATTTGTGCTTGGGATTGCCCTGACCCAGATGTAGGACCTTGCACTTGGCCTTGTTGAACTGCATGAGGTTGGGTTGGGCATAGCTCTGCAGCCTGTCCAGGTCCCTCTGGATGGCATCCCTCCCCTCCAGCGTGTCTACCTTGCCAAACAGCCTGGTATCATCGGCAAACTTGCTGAGGGTGCACTTGACCCCACTGTCCATGTCGCCGACAAAGATGTTGAACAGTACAGGTCCCAGTACTGATCCCTGAGGAACGCCACTCGTCACTGCTCTCCACTTAGACATCGAGCTGTTGAGCGCAACTCTTTGAGTGTGACCGTCCAGCCAGTTTTTTATCCACCGAGTGGTCCATTTGTCGAATCCATGCCTCTCCAATTTAGAGACCAGGATATCGTGTGGGACAGTGTCAAACGCTTTGCAGAAGTCCAGGTAGATGACATCAGTTGATCTTCCCTTGTCCACTGCCGCTGTAACCCCTTCGTAGAAGGCCACCAAATTTGTCCAGCATGACTTGCTCTTGGTGAAGCCACACTGGCTGCCATCAATCACCTCCTTGGTTTTTATGTGCCTCAGCAGAGTTCCCAGGAGGATCTGCTCCATGATCTTGCCAGCCACAGTGGTGAGATTGACTGGCCTGTAGTTCCCTGGGTCTTCCTTATTTCCCTTTTTGAAAATAGGGGTTATGTTTCCTCTTTTCCAGTCGGCAGGAACCTCGCCAGATCGCCATGACTTCTCCAATATGATGGCTAGTGGCTTAGTGGCTTCATCTGCCAGTTCCCTCATGACCCAGGGCTGTATCTCATCAGGTCCCATGGACTTGTGCACCTTCAGATTCCTCAGGTGGTTTCGTACTTGATCTTCACCTACAGTGGGCGGTTCTCCATTTTCCCAATCCTCACCTTCGCATTCTGTGTCATGGGCAGTGCAGCTGCAGTCCTTGCCCATGAAGACTGAGGCAAAAAAGTCATTGAGTACTTCAGCTCTGTCTCTGTCCCGGGTAATCAGTTCTTGTGTTTCCTTCCGGAGAGGGACCACCTCTTCCCTAGTCTTTCTTTTCCCGCTGACATACTTAAAGAAGGATTTTTTGTTTGTCTTCATGTTCTTGGCCAGATTTAGTTCTATCTGGGCTTTAGCTTGTCTAACCCGATCCCTGGCTGCTCAAACAATTCCTCTGTATTCCTCCAGGCTACCCGCCCCTGTTTCCACTCCCTATAGGCCTCCTTTATCCTTTTTGTCATGTCCAGGAGCTCCTTGTTCATCCATGCAGGCCTCCTGGCTTTTCTGCCTGCCTTCCTTTTTGTATTATGTGATATTACTTACAGAAAGCTGTAGTAAGGACTAGAACTACAGGAAAAGCAGCAAGGAATAATGAAATACTCAACAGGAATTCAGTTGAGAGAAGTAGTTGGGGACTAAGAAGACTAAGAAGAAACGGACAAACAATAGAGAAAGTGGTCAGGTGAAGAATAGGTAGGTATTGAGGAAGCAAAGACAGACAGTGAAAGGGTAGGAAGTGATGAAACAAGGAGGAGAGGGACAGAGTGGCAATGGGGAGGACACAATACTTGCATTTATTCCTGAGTAGGTTTTTGTTGTTATGGTTCTGAAGACAGAAATTGAAGAGGATACAGAACTCTTCTGATGTACTTTTGATGTGGGCTGAGATATTGAGAAACGTGATGAGAAATCAGTGGCTAAATTCTTTATTTCCAGGCAACAGAACTGCACTGCAAGCTCTTCCGTTGCAGCAAAACCATATGGCAAAGACCACTACCACAGACCTTACCATGTTTCTGGGTTTGACTTCAAGAGTGCATCCTTATCTGTACTATAGTGCATTGTTATTTCAGACTGTGATGACACTTTTGAAGCAAACTTCTTCATCTTCCACCATGTTTCATTTCGTACTGGAATTGGTCTTGCACTGCACAAACTGGTTGCCTTTTGGATGAAACCAGAAGATATAGGTCTGAGGCCGTCCTAACAAGCCCTTACTGCTAATAGATCCATGGGACCAGACTAGAGCTGGTGTGAAGTAAAACCTCTGACATATGCATAGGTTGGATATCGTGTCTGCACTGCCAACAGGTTTCTCTCCAGTTTCACTTCTACTGTTCTCTTTCACCAGTTTACATAGATACAGCCCCGGAGGCACTTCCAGAAACACAACCTGCAATCTAGTCAAACCTGACTGAAAGTTAGAAAGGCTTTCCTTGATTTTGCTGATTTGGCTTCCCTCACTTAACTTTATATATGCTCCGGGCTGCAACTTGGTTAAAATTTGTACACCATTATTTTCAATAGGTCAGACATTTTCAACAACAACAACAACAAAAATCATTTCTGAAACTGCTGCTTGAAAGACTGGCCAACTGTTTTTAAAAGTAGGGTAATGGGGGAACATTTGACAGGTAACAAATGTGTCTTCATAAGAGACTCAAGAACATCTGACTGTTGAAAGTGAGATACCATCTGTATTCACTAGAGGTCATATTGGGAGAGCATATTTAAGTTGATGGCATAATCACATAGCCATACACATTAAAGAAACAACAAATGTATAAAATAACCTTCAAATGTGAAGATTTCAGTAGAAATAGTTTCTTTTCTTTGGCAAGAATAGTCAGATAAAAATTAGATATACAAGAAGTTTCACCAAATATTTTGAAGACTGATTTAAAACTAAAATTTTTAACAAAAAAGACAAAAGTAATTCAAAATTTGTCACAATTTTTCAAGAGCAATGCACAAAATGGTAAATTTTATTAATTTCATAGCTGGGTTGTTACGAACTGTTATGGATTTCATAACTGGATTGTATCCGAAATGTCATGTTCACAATACAAATACTTATTCATACTTCACTGAGCGTAAGTAACGAGTCAAAAAGAGAAAAAGATACAAAAAGGTTGCATGGAGAAAATGTATTTTCAACAGATAATAAACGTAACTCTTTGCAGTGTACTGTGTCAGGACCAAGTCAGACAGAGAACAGCAGAGACAGACAAAACCTTACATGGTTTTGAACATCATAAAATAACGACTAAATGTAATCAAATGTCATGTTAAGCATCCCAGAAAAATGACAGCATTTCAGATATCCAAATTTTTACATATTTAAAAATTGATTTACAGGCTTTAGAAACATCTTCCATTTCATCATCCAAACCAGCAAATTTTATTTTTGTGCTATAAACTATACACTACTCAGTTACTCTGCAATATAAAGTCTGTTAATGTGACTTCACAACCCTATTTAAACTCGAGGCCCCAGCAAAATTATTTCATTTTAAAGGTAAGAGAATATTTTTTTTTTTATAACATCTTATAAGAATCGCCAAATGGCAATACATGATCTATTAAAAAAACAACCTGACAGACATAGCAGGCAGCAAGGGGATAACTTCTTTGATACTCAGCAGTGGTTTTCAGTTTCTACTGCTTGTGAGTTATTGAGTCAACCAACAATTTCAATTATAATTGCTAATCTAAAAACTAAATAAAGACAGAAATAAATTCCTCATTTCTATTTTACTGAAAACCATCAATTTGAAGACCAACTTAGGAACTTACAAAGTAGACAGTGAAACTAAATGACATAAAAAATGTCATATTAATAAATTAAGAGGAGGGGTTTGTTCTTTGTTTTGTAGTTCCTTTCAGCTCTTCATTCAATGCCATCTTTTCATCTTTGCTGTACTATAGTTGTTATCAGAAGATGACCAACAGACCAGACACAAGCTACATAAAATTCTTCATTGTTTTCACTGTCATAAACAGAGAAATATTTTAATCTATTATTTTTATCCTGGCAAGATCCCACTATACAAAAGTCCTACGCATAAGCAAGGTTGCAGTTGATGGCATATTCCCAGAATCCAGTTTTGGTTTATTTTTGGGGTATATATTTTGTGTTGGCATAAATACACTTTTAAGACAACATTGAAATATCCATTTTAACTGTCCTCTCCCAAACAACACATCAAAGAAAGATTTTATTAACATTCAAAAACATAGCAAAGAATAAGATCAGGTTTAAAACCCATGGATCTGGGAATGAAGATCTCTGCACAAGAAATCATACTCATGGCTTGCTACAGTTTTCTGCAAGACCCTGGGAGAGACTTTCTTTTTTAATATCTTTTTTCTTGTGCAAAATGAAGATATTGATTCCTCATACTGATGATGGAATGTGTAACTCCTCACGAAGTACTTCAGAGGGTTATTCTAATGCAAAGAATCTAAATTAAATGCAAGGTCTCTCTCTCACACACACACACATCTATTACTCATAGAATCATAGAATGGTTGAGGTTGGAAGGGACCTTAAAGATCATCTAGTTCCAACCCCCCTGCCATGGCCAGGGACACCTCCCACTAGACCAGGGTACTCAAAGCCCCATCTAAGCCCCATCCTTGAACACTTCCAGGGATGGGACCTCGCAATTTCCAGGCGCAATTTGTTCCAGCGCCTCACCACCTTCATAGTGAAAAATTTCTTCCTAATATCTATTCTAAATCTCCCCTCTTCCAGTTTGAAACCATTAGTCCTCATCCTATTGTGCTTTTTTTACTTAGCTACAGTTTGATCTGTATATTTCTTGATGAAATCACAAGAACAATTTTGCCTTAAGGTAATTTGGGTTTAAACAGCATATAACAAGGATTAGGAATTATCTCCTATTTTTGCTCCCTGATTACCTTTCACCATCACTCTCCTGCTTTAATAGGAATGCTTTGTCAATTCTTTACTCTCCAGTCTAACACCTAACACCTTGATTTCAGTTTTTTAAGCTTTTAAAAAAAAAATAAATCCATGATCCATACACAATCATAACTTTTACCCTTTTCCCCATCAACATCAAGTGGAAAAGAAAGGGGTCAGATCAAGGATATGCATGTAGGAAAAGCAGTGAAGAATAAACATTTCACCAATTTATATGTCTTATTTTATGTCTCACTTTTAAATGTCTTGTTTTATAAATAACATCAGTTTGCATATCAAATAACTGAATGCAGCAAGATACATTAAATAGGTACCTGTCTAAATGTGAGTCCGGTATCTATACTTCAGCTTGACTCCTGCAGTGAAAAATGAAAACATTTATTAATGTGCACTGATAACAAATCTTATCTTATTGAGTTCTCTCAGATTACACTGAAATATGACTTTGTCTGTCCTTTGTTATACCCCACTTCTGGTGTCTGCTGTGGGAAGAGAATGCAACATCAAGGCCTGAGGCAAGAAGAAAAGAAAGACTTCTCTGGTGTTCAAGCCTATGCAGAGTTTGATGGGTATGTACTGAAAAAAATTAAAGCTCTTCAGATTCACAGACTTCTTTTTGATCTGATGTTACTAAAAAAGGCCTCTGGCAGTATCATACTGTGGGAATCCATTTTGTTTTAGGAAAGATTTCAGATAAATTTTGTTTCAGTAACTATAAAAGGTGTCCTCCCGCCCAAGGCCAGTGCAAAGAAGATATCACACTTACAAGAGTTCACTACTCTCACCATGTTCTCCATCAGCATAGAGGAGGAAGTAATACATAATTAGAAATCATTTCTGCACTCTCTTTGCTGAATTATGCTGGAAAACTGGAGTCATTCCTGTCACACCAGTTTATATTGAGCATTACCCCACCAAAGTGCAATACAACAAAATCCTCAGAGAGTTTGGTAAAAAAAATCCACGCTTTTTTCCTTTTCTACAAATACTTATAATGAAGAGGAAAATTGCAACCGTATATTACAGTTCACGAAGTCGTAGTTTCCTACAAAATGCTAAGGAGCACAAGGTGTAGATTATACAAACAAGCTGAGCAAGCCCTTCTTCCCTGTGTTTTCTTACCCATTTGGAATAACCGTGTTGTGGTTTGGGTGGAACCAGTCACCGGGCAACCAACAGATGCCCCCCATTATCTCTCTTCAAAGACGGAGGCAGAGGGGAAAGAGAGAGAGACTTAGGAGTTTAGAAAGAACTAAACTACTTTAATGACATATTAATAATAAAATAAAAAGAAAAGAATGAAGTATATACAAAACCATATCAAGCTCCCAGGATGACAATCACGTCACCGGCTGGCACTGGTAAAGTCCCAGACTGGACTCAGTGACGGACGGGAACTAGATTCCAGATAAGGATTCAGGTTTGGGATAAAAGACAGCTGAACAGACAGGGTCTTCCTCAGGTGCCGACCATTGAAGAAAGAGGGCTGACCCTTTGTTCCCTCAGCTTTTATACTAAGCATGAGGGAGATGGGATAGAATACCCTGTTGGTCAGTTTTGGGTCACCTGTCCTGTCCGCTCCTCCCCGCAGGTGGGACCTCTCTACACTTTTCCGCTTCCAACCCTCCAACAGGACAAGTAACAAAGTTCACTGCCCGTGGCTGTCATAGCAATAAGAATAAGCAAGAGCCTCTCTGCATCCCATGCCTGGGCATCAACTATAAATATAGGTTTTATCACTCTGAGAGCAAACAGCGTCTGCACAATATGGTGTTAATTTCAGTAGTTAGAAGAGGACTAGATAAGAAGTAAGTTTACCGAACAAAATTTGTCCTGTTTTACCTAAAACCAGGACAAATAGCAAAAAGGTAGACAGTCAGATAGACAGACAGACAAACAGACAGAAAGATTTTTCTTAATGATCCCTTCCACATATGCAATTTTAACTACAATGAGAATGCAACTGAAATGCCAGGGGAGACAATATTCCATTATCACCTGTAGACAAGAAAATTACTCAACACATCCTTTCCAGAAGGAACCGAACTATGCTAGGAAAAAATGTAGGCTATGTGTAGAGGGTTTGGGGGAGGGTTGATTTCTTGACTTTTTCAGCTTTTTTTCTGGTTTTAACTTATGGTTGTCAAAGTGTTCATTACTGTTTATGTGTCAGGAATGGGAAAATGACACTTGCACAGTCATAAAGGTGAAGGCAGGTGTGAAGAAAGGCAGGAAGGACAGGCATTTTTCTTTCCACAGAACTTTCTGAGGTTCTAAAATTTTCCCTGTTTCACACCAGGTTAAGACAAAGAACTTTTAGTGAACAAACAAGGGTTGTATGGAGTTTAACAAGGACAAGTGCAAGGCCCTGCACCTGGGAAAGAATCACCAAAGAGCCCAGTATAAGTTAGGACTTATGTAGCTGGGGAACAACCTTGCTGAAAGAGACCTGAGGGTCTTGGTGGACAAGCTGAACATAAGGCAACAGTGTGTTGCTGCAACAACAAAGGCAAATCAGGTCCTGGGCTGCATTCACAGGGACATTACCAGCAGAGATAGAGATGTGATCATCCACTCTACTCAGCACTTGTCAGGCTACACCTGAAGTATTGTGTCCAGTTCTGGACCCCACAATTAAAAAAGGACATGAGCAGACTGAAGAGGGTCCAAAGGATGGCCACGAAGATTATCAAAGGGCTGGAGAATGTTCCCTATGAAGGAGTTAGGTCTTTTTACCCTGGAGAGGAGAAGGCTCAGGGGAGACCTTGTCACAGTTTTCCAGTACTTAAATAGTGGCTACAAAGAGAACATAGGCTCTTTTCACAAGGAGCCACATCAAGAACACAAGTGACAACGGATACAAGTTGCACCAGGAGAGGTTTCATCTTGACATAAGAAATTTTTTTACAATAAGAAAAATCCGGCACTGGACCAAACTCCCCAGGGACATGGTGGAAACTCCATTACTGGAGGTTTTCAAAATGTGATTGGACAGCATGTTAGATATCATCTAGGCTCCCTTTTCCACAAAATGTTGGACCAGAGGATTTTTTGAGGTCCCTTCCAACCTGGACTGTTCTGTGATTCTGTGATTCCATGATTCTATTCTATACAAGGGAAAAAAAACCTCTTCGTCCCTGCAAAAATATAATGGGGAAGGTACATAGACTGACAGGCTTCTCTGCAAATAGCCAGATGGTTAGCTTTCTCCACATTTCTTCAGAGCTAAAGTTTTCATATTTGATCTCAAGCTCAAGGTAAATTTCCTTAGAAGTTTGTGCCTCCTACTTGTAAATCATCAGTCTCAAATCCAGATACATTATGGAAAAAGCAAACCTATTTTTTGAGTGAGAGTACTTCATTACATTTTCTTTGTTCGTGACCTGTATTTACAGTAGTTTTTCTGCACATAGATTGAAAAAACACAGACAAAGCAGTTTGCTTTATTCACTTCTTTCTACCCCCAGGACTGTTAAACCAAATGGCAGTGCAATCCATAGCGCATCCAGCCGCAGAGGTATAATCAGAGACCTCGATACATTACATCTTGTCATGCAATCTGTTCTCTGGAAGAAAATCCTGGCCATGAGCAGGGAGGGAGCTTTGGTGATTTCTATTGGCGTGAATGATAGAGGGACCCAGGCCAGGGTACACACCACTGAACACATCTGCCTCATTGCACAGACATAGCTCGTGATCTGCCAGACAGAGCAGGCTTCCAGTGACCTTTTTTGCAGTCAGTTCTTTACACCCTTCCAGACTTAATTGTGTAGAATTCAAGTCAAAGTGAAGATACCTAAATATATGTATCTGCACATAAGTTTATGTAGGCCCAAGTGCCCATTGCAGTTACTGGACAGTTAGCTGATAGTCCATGAAACCTATGACTTTCAGTCGACCAGCCAGCAGCTATCTACTTTGAATCAGAGAATCACAGAATTATAGAATGGTTTGGGTTGGAAGAGTACTTTAAAGATCAACTACTCCAACCTCCCCTGCAATGAGCAGGGACATCTTTCACTAAATCAGGTTGCTCAAATCCCTGTCCAGCCTCCCTTTGAACACTTCTAATGATGAGGCATCGCTGGGCAACCTGTTTTAGTGTCCCACCAGCCTCATCATAAAAAATTTCTTCCTAACATCCGATCTAAATATACCTTCTTTTAGTTTAAAACCATTGCCATTTGTCCTGTCACTACAGGCCCTCGTAAAAAGTCTTTCTTAAGGCTGCAATAAGTTCTCCCCAGAGTATTCTCTTCTCCAGGATAAACAACCCCAGTTGTCTCAGCCTTCCCTCATAGGAGAGGTGTTCTCTGCTCTGGTCATTTTTTTAGTCCTTTTCTGGACCCGTTGTCACAGGTCCATGTTTTTTTTGTACTGGAGAGCCCAGAGCTCGACAAAGTACTCCGGGTGGGGAGTGAGAGCAGAGTAGAGGGGGAGAATCACCTCCCTTGACCTGCCGGCCATGCTTCTTTTTATACAGCCCACACCATAATGTTGATGTAAATCATCCTCTACCTTCCACTCCTCTACAGGCAGGCACTCCATTAACTATAGTACAAGTCAAATATCTAACCTCTAACTGAATCCTACCTCGTAGGCATCTAATGTCAGGTGTCACCTAATGCCAAGTTGCCTGGCCTGATCTGTCCTCCAGCTTCTCTTTCAGAAGGGCACAGCACCCAGTTTATATCTGCCAGTCCTATACATTTGTCTCATCTACCCTAGGGCATTTCAATATGTCAATCAAACAGGGACCACTGTGTCAACTCAGGGTGCACGCATTTGATTATCAGTGTCCTTACAATAAATGGAAACTGCATAGCTAATATCCCTGAAGACACCTTACCCCTGAATTGCGCTGAGTTATAAATATCAGAACGTCTTACAGTATAAATTAATATCTTTGATCTACTTGCAATCCTTTGACATAATACATCCAAAAGAAATAAGGACTAAATATTTGTACATTCTGTCTACAAAGGTTTCAAGATTCTCCTATACATTCACATAATGAGTGGGAGTAATTCATCACACTTCTGTGAAGTAATTAAAATAAGTTCCCTTTAATGCATTGTGTCAGACTTATTACGTGGAACAAATATGGCACTGCTAATGGAATGTTTTAGGAACAATTACAATTCTATCACATAATAATACGGTACTTTTCTGAGTTATTTTATATCTAGATAGATAGATAGATAAAAGACAGATAGATAGATAGATAGATAGATAGATAGATAGATAAACAGTTTGGCTCTCTTATGAGATCTTGGCACATTTCCTTTCACAATTCTGTCCCTTTACACGTCATAGATGGATAAATCCAGCACAAAAAGAATACAGTGCATTGTCCTGTATACATTAGCTTGGATATTTTTGTCATGCTTTTGGCCATGCAAAAGAAAAAAAACATCTATATAGTTGCACTTACATTTACCAAAGAGACTTCTGATTAAGTCAGGTGACAAAAGGGTAATTTTAGACATGATAACCTATAGTCTTCAGTTCAAATGGTTATGATAATACTTGAAATGTATTTGTTTAACTATCAATTTATTAAGATATTTATCACAACATTTAAAACTTTATGTAAAGTTCAAGATTATTCAATGATTTAAAATATACATACCTGTAACTCACAATTTAAAACAGACTCAAATGCTCTATTATCCAAAGCAAAATTTCACTACCTAGAACCCAAGATTTTCTTTTCTTTGGGATCTTGTAGAAAGCCAACTTGGTAAGAAGTCTCCAAATTTAAAAGGTTTACAAGTTAACGAATAAATTGAAGTCTTGTAAAATCAGAAGGAGGATTAATGAATCACCTGATTATCTTGGTTTCCATTTTCTTTAAAAGCTGCAGAATTAAAAAACATACAGAAAATAGATTCACACTAACAGAAACAGGTTTGTGCCATGTCGATGTCTCTTTTTCTCCCTCTTGCATCTCGGGTTTTTTTGACACAGTTTAAGACTAACGTAAGTAATGCCTTGCCTGGCCTTCAGCAGGTCAGCTCCCTTTCAGGTGATGCCAGAGCAATGAAATGCCACTAGTGTGTCGTGGGACCCATGCTCAGAGTTTTACTTTTCTCCCAGCTGTAGGCTTATCGTGTTGTACTGGCAGTGCATATCACTCAGCATGGTGATGCCAAAACAGCTAGCACCCAGGAACAAGCAGCATGTGCTGATCTAGCTCTGACTTATGCCAGTTTCTATCAGCATAAACCAACATACTGCCCTCTTAGCCCGGTGACAGAGAAGGAAGAAACAGGGGTGAGCAGTAGGTCTGAGACTATTCTGCCTAACTTCACATTTCAGCTTGAAAGCTGCTTTCAGGCCCTTGCATTTTTTTGTGCACTTGAGTTGACAAGACTGTACTTGTGGAAGGCAAATCAAATCCTTAGCACACAGTTTCTACCGGGACTGAGTTATTTATATAGGGTAGGTTTATGCTCTACAAACCAGGAGGTAGACCACATCCTGGAAACTCAAGCCCAAAGCTTTATGATTATTCCTGTCTTATCACATTCCTGTATCACGAGTAGCTATAGAGTTGCTTTAGTCTGATTGTATTGTGGTTTTATCAACAGCGATACCTTAGCCACTGTCACACCACGGAGAGTCCCCACAGAAATGACCTGTTTACTCTTAGCTTCCCATTTGCCTTTTACTGTTGAACCTTCATTGATTTAACTTGCTGGACTTTGATGGCTTGAGCCCAGCAGAAGTACCTGAAGTGTATTGCTGCTAGAGACTACCAGGTGGTTGCTGATGCTTTTAGATTGCTAAAGTGAAACAAAACTCTGAAAAAGATGCTTGCCTTACATACTCAAGACAATGGTATTTTATGGATACAAATGATGCTGTCCAGGTCAGGAAACTCATCAGCAGGTCTCAGAGCATCTTTTTTAGGGCAATGAGTCTTCACACCGATTTTCATAACATTTGGACTAGACTTGTACATTTTAAGACCTACTTGTTTAGCAGTTCCGATTAGATAGATTGTTGTTGCATTTCACATCTCAGTACATTCAAGAAGCAAGAGTCATTCATATTCATATAACTCTGGTAAGAGCAGCCCAAATAATCCATTCTTGACATCTTTGTTAATAATGCTTCTAAATGACCCAAGTTATTTTACAAGGGCATAGACAAATTTCTGTTGTCTGCCACAGACATATTTTACTCATGCCGCAAAAGGCTTGCCAGTAGTCTAACAGGCTTAGGATGAGTGATGGCTGCCATTCATTTCTTTTTTCACCTTTGTTGTATACAATAGAAATTGAACAATGCAGGAATAAGCATGATGAAATTAAGCTTGTCTGAGTTTGAGGTCAACAGCAGTGTGGAGTCTACACATTTTTTAAAAAAGGGATCAGGAATTTTTTTTTTTTTTTCAGAAAAGGATATTATTTAACTGGGAACTGAGCCAGCTAATAACAAATGACTTCTACTTTATGCTGCAGGTGTAAGCTTGAACAAAATGATGAAGAAAGGGATACTTTCTGTCTACAGCTGCACTTAGTGGCCTCCTTAATATCTTGAATGAGACCAGAACTTTTCCAGACAAGTTAGTCACTCAGGCACATGTCTGGGGTAATTTTGAGTTACGTTTCCCATGGTTCTGGGTGAGATTTCTTCTCTGGCACACAGCAGAGCATCAATTATTTCTGCCGTTATTTTATATTATCCTTAGATTTTAGTTTGTAGGCTTGTTTGTGGACATCTGGGTTGAGTTCTTTCCTCCAAAGCCTCTTTTATCAAAGATGACCTGCTGTACTAAATAGATGTCTCTCTGAAACACATTGAAAATGTTCGACACCTCTATTTGCTTGTCCTTTTGTGGGGAGGGTAAAAGAAAGAAAATTCTGTATTTATGTTATGTTGGTAACACTATAGCTGCAAAAAAAAAAAAAATAAAGCAGAGACCTTCTGGTTTAGAATACCTCTCTTTTGTTCACTTTTTAGTTGTTGTTTATGATTACTAGACCTGACTTTCAATATGTATTTGTTTTTCCTTGTTGACAATTTTACTGTTACTTGTACTTTGAGGATTTTTTTCTTTCCATTAACATTAAACTATGTCTAGGTCTTTCTGCTTCTGTTCATAATAGCTTTTCACATTGTGCTGATGAGCTATTTCGCTCTCCTATTCGAACCATTCCTAGATATTGTCGTGGTTTAACCCCAGGCAGCAACTAGGACCATCCAGCCATGGGGAAGGGAATCAGAAGTGTAAAAGTAAGAAAACTCGTGGGTTGAGATAAAGACAGTTTTGCAAAAGCCACGTATGCAAGAAAAGCAAAACACGGAATTCATCCACTACTTCCTGTCAGTAGGCAGGTGTTCAGCCATCTCCAGGAAAACAGGGCTCCATCACACGTAATGGTTACTTGGGAACACAAAACACCATAACTCTGAACATCCTCCCCCTTCCTTCTTCTTCCCCCAGCTTTATATACTGAGCACAAAATCATATGGTATGGAATATCCCTTTGGACAGTTTGGGTCAGCTGTCCTGGCTGTGTCCCCTCCCAGCTTCTTGGGTGTCCCCCTCCTTCTTGTTGGCAAGTCAGTATGAGAAGCTGAAAAGTCCTTAACTGCTTAGCAGCAACTAAAATATTAGTGTGTTATCAGCATTATTCTCATCCTAAATCCAAAACATAGCCCTATACCAGCTGCTGATAAGAAAACTAACTCTATGCTAGCCAAAATCAGGACAGATATATTGCCAAATATATCTCTCAGAGTTTCTCAAAGTTTCTTATCTCTTATCAGAGATGGAATCCTGAAAATATGCTGGAAAAGCTGTCTGAGAGCAGAAGTTCAAAATCCTCTCTACTTTGATGGTAGAGCATACATCTGGAAATAAGTGTTCTTTGCAAGTACTTATAAAAAAAATCATGACACAGCACACAAGTCGTGGTCATTTTCTACATTGGCTTCTCTGATGTACAAATGTCCAAAAGAATGAAACAAGTTGCTTACTTGGTTCCTGGCTATTTATGTATCACTTTGTTGGTTTAAGAACTATTCTCACTAAAAAAAAAAAAAAAAAAAAAACAACCAAACAAAAAAGCAAAACAACAGTTGGCAACAATTCACAAGCTGGTCATCCCTGCTATTATATCCACAAATTCTTCATGTGTCAGCAGTGCACTTTAGTTTATTATTGTCCATCCCATGACACTTAGGGAGACTGATAGAAAGGTAAGGCAGAAACTTATAAATTTATATTTGTCTTCTCATATTATGCATTTTAAAAGCAAAATACAGGATGATAATTAGATTTACACATTGCATGTGGCCTTTGAAAAATACTAGTATCAGTCCAGGATGGCTTTGAGTACTGTCATTCATGACTATAATAATTCCTACTCTTCCAACCAGAAAACTCCAAAGTGGTTTGTCAGCCTCTGTTCCTGGGCTCAGCTCATTTGTGTCTAGGCAAGAACTTGATCACACATACTCCAGTTTAGACCATTCAGCTTCAGTTTGTCAATGTTAGGAGACTACAGGTCAGCTAATCAAATAAGTGTGCTTGGCTTATTATATCTTAATGAGGTATTCTCAAAATAACGGACCATGTATTCCCCGAGCTCCTACTAAAAAATCATTCCCAAAGGCAATTAAATAAAAAAGACAAGCCTCAGCCTGCACTTTCTACACTACATCTCTGCAGACTATAGACTGTAGACAGCAGCCTGGGTGAGAACTTTTCAACAAAATGGGTTTTCACCAGAATTTTTCAAAACTAAAAGTTCTTGTTTTCAGAAACACATCTCCTTTGTTAAGAAATTTTCCCAGCAGCAAGATTGACTTGTGTGTTGGTTGTAACTTCAGAGACAAGGTTCTCAGCGCTGTAGGAAAACTTCCGTGCAAGTTTTGGACCATCTATCCACTGCGTACCCTACCCACTGCAATAGGTGGCTATTCCCTTTCTGGTTGCATCTAACACTGAAGCCTCAAAGCTCTAAGGAATGGAAAAACATGAAGACATTTCTCATGTCCCTTCAAGTAACCATGCTAAAAAAAATTAAACTATGCAGACAGCCAATAAATCTTGCAGTAGCCTAATTCTTCTTACAATGATGCCTCAGGCTTCTGTGGCAAAGAAAGGGAAAGGATTAAAGCTATGTAAAATTCCCTCATTTGCTTATCTTCTACATTGTTCTAAACTACTACTCCTCTCAAGGGATTCAAAATCCTTGTTTTGCTCAGTTCTCCTACCAGCCATTGAGAAGAAATGTTTAATGATGCTTATCAGACCAATTCTGGCAAATCACTCAGGAATTTCAAACCGAGTAATTATTACTTTTAACAAAAATGTAATAAAGATAGCATTTAAGACAGTTGCAGAAAATATTAGCCGTTTAGTTCTTTTCATGGACATTTCTCATACACTGAAGAAATCTTTATTTCCTCTTTCAACAGGAAGCATATTGACTCTGATGAATCCCTGTTGAAATTCATCTGGCTTGGCTAGCTGCTACCTTTCCTATTCCTCAGTAATTTCAGAGAAGTGCTTTTAAAGCTCACGCAGCCATTATCAGTAATTTTGATGCTGTACACACAGCGTCCAGAACTAAAAACATATTAGCCATGCTGTTGACTACCCCATGGATAGAAGGTTAATGCTCATTCTTATATTGCTGGGATCTCTCTGCATCATTTAGTGTTTCCATCATGAGACAGAAGTGTGGCATCTAAGGATGTACTTCATATTTTGTATGGCATTCTGCTCCATTAGCTTTCATAGCCTGAGCTACTGTATACTTCTATTTTGTTTGTGGTTGCTTGGATAAGGATCTATTCTCTTGAGGTGAGCATTCACGCTTAAATCTTCCAAAACAAGCACACCAAGTGAGAGAAAGTAAGAAATTAAAATTTTAGACACATCACACACAGAGATTCACAAAGATCATTCATCTTTACTTTTTAGAGGACTGATGAGACACTACAGACTCAAATTTGAATGTATGTTAATGATACATAGTCCTGTTTATCCTTCACATCATACAGCCATATCTCGCTCGCTAAATTAATCTACTATTTGATGAAGATGAGCTCATGGATGAAGAACAGCTATTCACAAATTAATCAGACAAAATAAGATTACACTGTGAAGTAGAGGAAAGAACATAGTTTGCAAAAAGGCACATTCTCATCTGTTTGATGAAGTATAATCATGACTAGTCCATTCTTAACACAAGTTACTTAGGAATTTTTGATTCCTCACTGATTGTAATATCCATGGAGAAGTAATTAATTGTGCACTTTACAGTTGGCTGGGACACTCCATTATATTTTCCCTTAAATAACCTGACTCTATGTACCTCGGATATATTTAGAAGGACTACAACAACACAATCTTGGAAGTAGACACAAAATAGAACTCCAGAAACTACAGCCAAGGCTGAAATCCAGCGGAAAACTTTGTAACTTATGATGTGGACCATAAGTCTCACTCAGCTTTGCCTTTTAGTCTCCCTGCAGAAATTCCCATCATGATCAAGATCTTGGGTCACCTTTCTCGGTGGGTGTCCCTACAAAAAAAAAAAAAAAAAAAAAAACCTGATTTTCCTTAAAAAAACCAAAAAACCCACAAGCATAATGCTGTCTCTTGACAGGTGAATAAAGGCTCTTTACTGGGCAAAATGTTGCTTGGAGCTGGTCCAAAAATGTTTAAAACATTCTCAGAAGACCTAAGAACCAATGCAAGCCCTGCTAACCTTACCCTCTGTCTGCAACTTCCTTGACCTTCACTCTTCTAATAAACATCTAACAGAACATATGCAAATGTAAAAAATATTTTGTCTTTTTTCATCTACACACAATTATCCCCTGGGAAAAGGCAGAATGAAAGAAGAAAATAACCATACTGTATAAATTAACAGCTCTGAATTATTCATTTTTCTGACTATTAATAATATTTTCATATGAAATAATGATTCTCTGTCCTGCACATTTGAAATAACCCATGAGGTTTTATGATTCAGGAATGACAGGATTGATTGCCCCCATGGAATAGATTTTTATTGTTTATCATTCAAACATATCAGATGTATCAAAGTTTGACTGCAGATAGTGCTGTTTCTGCCATATAGGATTCGTGGTGTTTTAAAATAAACTAATATTTCACTTCTAAAAGATGGAAGCAGCCTCTGATTTCTATTAACAGGAAGCAGGAAGCAGACTCCTGTTTGGATCTTCTGTATTTTTTGCACACATCATAAAGCTTGGTGTGATTTTTTACTCATTGCCTACATCCAAGACATATATATTTACAGGAAAATGAGTCAGTGATAATGGTTTTCAAAGCAAAGTTAATTAAATTGGAATGTTATTAAGTAATATGCTTTTCATTAACTCAAAAAATGAAATAACTGAAACTATTAGTAATGATCCAGCTGTAAAATAATGAAAAAATGAGGCCGCTTCTATCTATTCATTTGTTTCGAGCTACCACTCAAAAAAAAATCAATCTAGTAACTTCAAGATCTAATAATAACACAGAGTATTTTATTTGTCTCCAGTCAAATTGCACCCAGGATGCATTAAGCTCTGTTTAAACTTCAGCCTCTGCAGCCACCCAGTTCCATTGCCTGCTCAGGCTGGAGGCAGAGAAAGGCTGACTCAGCATTCAGCACCAGGAGGGAGGAGAGAGGACAACACAGGTATAGACAATGTCAACTTTCTTTAGGAACCTGAGTTTTAACTGACTGTACTACAGAGGTGTAGCACTGGTAACAGAGGATTCTTCTGACCTTCCTGCCATATGCGGCTACCCGCATACCAGATACCTTATGGTTTTAAGTAAGAAAATTAATGTGCTGTGCTTCCTTGAAAGAAATTGTTTAAAAAAAAGAGAAAATGCTGAAATTGCTAAGATAATGAATAGAGTTAATCCTACCAAAAATCATTATTGTTAGTATTAACAAATATAGCATCCCTTTTAAAGAACAGATTCGATATACTACTAACTTACAAGGCATAAAAATAGCTCAAAATACATGTAAATGATTTGTCATTATCATGAAACAAACTTCTCTAAAAAAACTAAAATCCTCTCCACAACCTGATAAAACACAAGCCTAACATCTAGGTGATAAGTTACACGAATCTTTCATCTTCAAGCTAAACTACAATCTACAATCAGAAAAGAACAGAATTGCCTTCTAAGTGCATACTTGCTGGCTCAACTGTCCTGTTGAAGGGCCTGTAACAAATTATGCATTTAATACCTTTAGTTTGGTCTTTAATGACCACAAAAGAGAAAACCCAGCTAAGTGGATACAGAACTTGCATGGCAACACAGAGAATTATACAGATTTCATTCTGACTGACAGGCTCCGTATTACCCAGAAGACTGTAGAATAAAACCACTTCAACTCAGGAACTGCCTGCTGAGATATATCATTTAACAAAACGTTAAGCAGAAAGGAACAAAACTGTGCAGCATGAAAACTTTAGAATTAGCTAAGACAAGTTCAGGACAGAATAGTCATGGGATGAAAGTGGAAAGACGTTAACTGTTACCAACTAATTGAATTTTTCTGCATTAAATAAAAATGAAAGATCTGATTGATGTTGTAAATGTAGCCCATCAAGTTAAGAAATTACTAAAGTTATATTCTCTCAGAAAATATTCTATTTTATTGAAATTGAGGCTGAAGTTACAAATCTGAAATGTAAGTCTTAATATCCTGTCAGAGGTATTGTATTTCTCAAAAAAAAATCAACCAGAAAGTATTTCAGCCCCTATGCTACAGAGCCGACTGCTTTGTCCCTTTTCAGAAATGACAGTGATGCAGAAGTTAGGACCAAAGACAGAATAGCCATTCGGAACAGAGGCAAATGAATGGAAAGGTATGGAGGAGCTCTTACATGATATTGCCTTGAAAAGGTAACCTTCAAGAAATTTTCTCATTGACTGATTTTGCTCGCTATTTTAGAATTTAGTTTTTTATTTCATTGTTCTCAATAATTTCTTCAACACAAAAACTGTGACTAAGTTAAGAAACTGGGCAACACAGAATCACAGAATTGTTATGGCTGGAAAAGACCATTAAGATCATCAAGTCCAACTGTTATCTAACTCTACCAGGCACACTTCTAAACCATGTTCCTGAGCACCATATCTAGATGGCTTTTAAACACATCCAAGGATGGTGATTCAACCACTTCCCTGGGCAGCCTGTTCCAGTCTTTGATAACCCTTTCAGTTTAGAACTTTTTCCTAATGTCTAACCTAAATCTCCCCTGGCACAACTTGACGTCATTTCCTCTTGTCCTGTCGGTTGTAACCTGTGAGAAGAGACCGACGCCCACCTCTCTACAACCTCCTTTCAAGTAGTTGTAGAGAGCAATGAGGTCTCCCTTCAGCGTCCTCTTCTCCAGACTAAACAAGCCCAAGTCCCTCAGCTGCTCCTCATAAAACTTATTCTCAAGACCCTTCACCAGCTTCGTTGCCCTTCTCTGGACACGCTCCAGCACCTCAATGTCCTTCTCATACTGTGGAGCCCAAAATTGAATACAGTACTCAAGGTGTGACCTCATCAGTCCTGAGTACATGGGGACAATCACTTCTCTAGCCCTGCCGGCTACACTATTCCTGATGCAGGCCAGGATGCCATTGGCCTTCTTGGCCACCTGGGTACACCACTGGCTCATATTCAGCCGACTGTCAACCAATACATGCAGGTCTTTTTCCACCGGGCATCTTTACAGCCACTCTTCCCCAAGCCTGTAGCTCTGCATGGAGTTGTTGTGACCCAAAAGCAGGACCCGGCACTTAGCCTTGTTGAACCTCATGCCATTGGCCTCAGCCCATTGATCCAGCCTGTCCAGATCCCTCTGCAGAACCTTCCTACCCTCAAGCAGTTCAATATTCCCGCCCAACTTGGTGTCATCAGCAAATTTACTGAGGATACTCCCCAAACTTACTGAGGATATTCCCAATCTCCTCGTCAAGATCATTAATAAAGATTTTAAACAGGAATGGCCCCAACACTGAGCCCTGGGGAACACCACTAGTGACCAGCCGCCAACTGGATTTAACTCCGTTCACCACCACTCTCTGGGCCTGGCCATCCAGCCAGTGTTTGATCCAGCAGAGTGTACACCTGTCTAAGCCTTGCATAGCCAGTTTTTTCATGCGACTGCTGTGGGGAACAGTATCGAAGGCTTTACTAAAGTCTAGGTAAATAACATCTACAGCCTTTCCCTCGTCTACCAAGCAGGTCACTTTGTCATAGAAGGAGATCAGGTTCATTAAGCAGGACCTGCCCTTCATGAGCCCATGTTGACTGGGCCCGATCGTCTGGTTGTCCTGTAAGCATCACAAAGCTGGGAGGATAATCCATTCAAGAGATAACTGGAATAATACCTGGGAAACCTTGGCGTTGAAACATGAAGAAACAGAAATGTAATGGTAAAATAAAATACAAGGTCCTCAATCAAAGAAACAATAGGAATTTCTGTCAGAAGTTGCAATTGCATCAGCTAGAACTGAAAGAGGAGAGAAGCATAGGTACCTCAGCTAATCACAGCAAGACTGATAACCAGCAAAGAGAAGCAGCTATGAAAAATAGTAAAAGAAGTTTCAGCCAAGCTGCTTCTAGTTGAACCAAGCAAATCTAAATGGCATGTGTGCATCACAATGTGAAGCCTAATTTAAAATACAGCTTTCACCGCTCATAGTTAGAGACAGACTAGAACATATGTAGAGAATAAGTACTGGTATACTCTGAGCAATGACTAGTCCATCGTATGAGGAGAGGTTAGATGAAACTGGCTTGTTTTCTGTCAAGTATAATGAAGACCAGGAGGAATTTGTTATCTATAAGTCTGCAGGAAGCGATAGAGGGAAAAGAATGCTTTAATTTAGAGTATAAAAAACATGTAATAGGATGTAAACTGTTATTAAGCAATCAGAAAAAATCTAGATTCTAGCCTGTCAAGTAGTGAAAGTTGGAGCAGCCTTTTTAGAGGCTTCTCATCTATCATATGCTTATCATCCTTCAGTTTTGATTAAGTTAAATCCAATTAACTTGTATTAAATGATAGAAAAATGGGCTTACAGAAATCAAGAGGAAGTTGACTTTATTCAGCTTATTAAGTCATTTTTTTCTTGTTTGCCATTAGTTACCCTGGCAGAAGCGGGACAACATGAGTCCATAGTGTTTCATTAGAACATAGGTCTGGCATTTCAACCTCAAAGTGATTTCTTCCTCTAAGGCGAGCAGCTTGGTGCCATTTATATAAAGCAAAATTGCACATAGCAAGTGTATTTTCACGTGCAACAATTCAAACACATTTTCCCACCCACAGTTATTAAAAAACCGCAAAACATTGCAAAAAATCAGATTATGTGTAGATAGCCAATGAAAAGGTGACAGACATTTAGAGAGGTAAAGGAGCAAGCAAAAGGGGACCGCATCCCAGATTGAGTGTCGAGTCAGTATTTATTCATATAATGATTCCCAGAGTGATAGGATATGTATGGAGTGACTCTCCTTCACCATGCAGCTCAGAAGGATCAATGGAAATTGGGCTGCATGCACAGTAAGCTCTGAACATCACTATAGCTCAGGCTGTAGGTGGTAACTTTTCCTTGTTTCTTTAAATTAAGTGCTTTTCTTTTGTACCAAGAGCCTAGTATGTTCAAATTAATTCCCCTTGCAACGATTCTAAAGAAACAACCTTCCTATCTGCATTTTATCTATTTGTCAGATAATTTCATAGCCATCTCTTAGCCATGTCAATTAACATTAAGATACATTTTTTTCTTAGCTACACATACCGTCATCCTTATATCAGTGCTTACTATGCTTGCATCATTATTACATTTCAATACTCTATTTCATTATTACTGAAAAGCAACATGACTAAACAACCTAAATTATTATGAGTTTGTTTTCCTTTTTACTCAACAAACAAAAACCCACCCCATTCTGGTGAGTGGGTTAACGTCTACATATCAACACAGCTACAATATAATTCATTTAGAGTAAGCAAACTTTTTAAACATAAACTCTTCTTTGCGTATGTGGATCATTGTTCCATGATTTTCCAGTATGTAAAATACACATTCTTCCTGAAAGTGTTCTTATATATTAAACTTTGTCTTACACACTGAAGCTATTATAGCAATTTTTGCCACTGCCACCATTAGTGGTGACAGAAACGGAAACAGTGGTACAGCAGTAGCTATTGGAATTAATTCATTTTTCTCATTTGGAAAAGCACACCTGTGACATGCGGAAGGAATTACAGCAGCCAGGTTTAAGATGCAGCTTGTGAGTATAACTCCCTACAAAAGGCATTATAAAACATAGCCATTTGACACATCAGAGATTTAGCACAGAAGGTTTCTACCAGTCCTTGTACTCACCAAACTGAAACAAGAATGCTGGAAGATCATTGCTGCTTCATTGCACTTTCAGAAAGAGAACAACCCTGAAAAGTACAAAACAGAAAGACCCCATACAAAGGACAATTTTTCCTGCATTAAGTACTTCTAAGCATCTGTCAGGGATGTAGCATGTAAATGCAAATACTGCAATTCAATATGAAGAATTTACAACACCCTCATGATCCACTGGCAGACGGTAGAAAAAAATAATAGTGACATAAAGTTAAAAGCCTGGAAAAACTTGCAAAACTTAAATACTTTCTTCTTTTTCTACACTCTCCTAGTATTGAATCCGGTATTCAGATGAAGTATTCAGAAAGACGTTGGAAGAAGTGGAACACGAGACAACATGCAGAACACCAAAAACTCTATTTAGAAATATAATCACTGACTTAGGGATTCCTAAATGGCCATATGGTATATCTGAGCTTGTTAAAGTGATGTGGAGCACTGACAAACTGAAAGGGGTTCAGTGAGCAGCCAACAAGCGCTACACAGTCATACAGCTGTTCAGCTACTGCACTCAGGCACTCATTTACGATTCTTACCTCCAAAAGGGTGTAAGTGGAAATTTTATCCATCTTGAAATCCTGTAGTGACACTTCATTGAAAAGAATCATTAAATGTAGTTAGGTTAAAAAAAATAAGGAGCATAGGGCCAGAGAACACTTTTTGCAGATGAACATGATTGCTTTAGGGTGTGCAAAAACAGTTACTGGAGAAATCATACAAGAAACAATATGTTTTGAAGTTAGTGAGTGTTTGATCTATTTCAATAGTTGCTTCATGTGGACTTGGACAGTGATAACTTCATGTGAGTTAAAAATAGCTAAAAGACCATGACAAATAGGAATGATAAAAAGAAATGTATCAATTTGTGATAGCTCAGTCTCAGTGCTCAGATAAGATTAGATCAGTATGTTAGACTGAAAGATATATTCAAACCATCAAAGGAGAGATGCAGTTGGTGACAAAGGAATGTTTATACCAGCATAACATCACTTGAACAAATCCGTGTCCTAACCCGCTTTCTAAGTAGAGCCTAGACAATCTAGAACTACCCACAACAGGTGCATCCACTTGAACTGACATCCATACTTGCATCAGATTCCCAGAAGAACAGGGCACCTCAAACAGTCCTGACCTTGAATGGAGAGGATAAAAAAACAGGCTGCCTCGGTCATTCTTGCATCTTAGTGGAATTCCTACATAATTTTGGCAATGGAGGAAGAGGATAATGTTAGTCATGAAAATTATGATCATGCTGTTCATCCAAAAAAGGTCTTATAGAAAGAGTAATGTAGGAATTGAAGCAAAACTTGCCTTTATTTTTTTTCTTTCCTGTTTTTGATTGGATCAACGTAATGTTTCTTATTTATACATCAATAATCATATGCTCTTTTCTGTTCAGGTTGGTAACAAATATGCAGAAAGTAAATAATATACTATAAAAAAATTACTTTTTTTTAAATTTTATAATGCATCTCTTATGTTCTCATTATTGTTACTGTCTTGTAATCTTCTATTGAACCATGAAAGTTTGTTGGTGGAGATGGACAAGTGGGGTAGCTCTTTAGAGAAAATAGTTTAAGATATAAAGCATAGTGTTCAGACTCCTTTGGTGCCAAAGATTATATGCTATCAACACAGAAAGAGTCATTCTTCACCAGTATGAGCAAATATTCTTCTAAAATGTCCTTGTGTAACCAAGACACCCACTGCAATGCATTCTGCTGGGGACAGAACATTTCCAGAAATAGAAACTTCAGTGTCTTTTTCTCTGTCGTTGGACTGATGCTACTGCTACTAACACTGAGTATCTCCTTACTAATTCAAATAGCCACATTGGTGTAGAGAAGATTACCCCCAGGAAGGAAGAGTTCTCCAAGAAAGGTCTGTCTAATACTGAGGGGCAATATTTGAAAATAACATAAAACAGATTAGAAATCAAACTGAACGACAACACAGCTTAAAGTTTCCCAAGTGACCTGTTACTTTACTTGTTAAGTTTCAGATTCTTTTCTGTACCTGTCCTGAAAATATCAGATAACCCTTCTCAGGAGAAGTTTACAGAGTAGGGAGTAGTAACAGGGCTCTGGCCCACTGTGAGCCCAGCCTTGCACACTAATTGCTAGGTCTTGTGTGTCTTCCAGCAGGGAGAAATTGTGCTGCCAAAACCAAAAACCATAAAAACTACTTCCTCCTGTGTTTTGAAAAGTATGTCAATATACTGACTCTCCTTTGCATAACATGCAACACAAAAGCAAGTCCAGTTGTTGTACTGTTGAATTTTCACACAGTGACTGTCCTGTTTCCTACATACCTTTCCGCTTTATGCATTATTCACTCTCAAAAGAAACTTTAAAAGAACGCACGAAGACTCCTATCCTCACAAAGCATTGGACTAGACGTGATGACTGGAAGTCACAGAGGAAAGACTAAGCAATTCTGAAGTATCATGCTTTGGAGGAAGATCTTGTTAGAATGTGAAACTCCAGTCCTATAAAAACTAAAATTTTGGGAGGTTTTAATTCAGTTTGCTCTACCTTTTATCAAATCAGACTGATATATTTTGTTTAAATAAACAGGCCAAAACAGTATTTTGTAGTGATTTAACGGCTTTGGTTTGACAAAGTTTTGATTGAACTTTCTCCATGCAACTTCAATAAAACCCAATGTAACACATACAACCATGTACGTTAAATGAAATATAATTACCAAAGTATACAGTTGTACTGTTCATAGTGTGACGGGAAATTACAAGTTAAAAATAGGCAGCAATAGCTTGCAAACTTATTAAAATATAGTCAAATAATCACCAGTTAAAGAATGAGGGAGAGCTGAGAAAGCTTCTGACAGTGAGAAATCCAAGATTTTGGAAGTCTAGATAGTACTTTTACATTTTCTGTCTGGTAGGGGAAGCCATTCACTCCTCTCACTTGCAAGATGTATATATTGATTCTGACAAAATCCACCTCTTACAATAGAAAATCCTTCTATCAGATCCAATAAAAAGCAGGCTCAATGCCTGATATAACCCGAAAATACTTGAAAATTAGAAACATTGAGACATTGAAAAAAAGAAAGAAAACCTTTAGACTATTTAGAAGACGTATTTCCAAGTCACATATTCTATTAGTAGCTGTCTTCTGAGTGTGTTCTGCTTTCTGAATGTGAAGGCAAAAGAAAAAGGCTGGAAGATAAATATTATGCAAAGGCAGTCTAAACAATTCATCAATTAGTTAAAAAATACTAATAATCTGAGAATTTTCATGTTTCATGCGAAACATAATTTCCAGAAAGCTGAACAATTTTTGCTTTTTGCTATGTGCAGTGTTAAATTTTAGTTTTATACCAAATATATAATTTTCTAGGTATTTAGAAAAATCACCCACAAAGAAACTATACTAATGGTAGTACAACCAGCTTCATTTGTCATAATTTTGCTGCATCAGTATAACCAGTAAACCATAAAAGACCATAATGTAACCTAATTGGAATTTTGGTACAGAAAACATTATTCTTGTCATTTCCAGTCTCATTCATACCTGCAGTACTGCCTTTATTCTCCAACCTTGTGAAACATTGTCTTTGAGATCATGTTTGTCACTTTCCTAGAATTATCTATGAAGAAAGTGTTAGATCACATGTTTGTTCTTTACTAGATTTAAGTCTACTACATTGTATAACTAACCAGCTCGAATGGGTATGAGGACCCACCAGTGGTAATTCAGTAACATTATTAAGACCTTAAGAGTCTCCATTGTGCCTATTTCTCTCCTTTCTTTTTGTGGTTAAAGTTTCCCTTGCAAGATGTGTTTTCTTTTTGGATGGTTTGTTTCCTGGGAAGGAGCTTTGTTGCTTATAAATAAAGTGTGAGTTCTCCCTCTGTCATCCAGATAGACAGACAAACACATCCAAAGCTGATCTGCCCCATCTGAACATAGGCTGGGATGAACCATCATGTGAAAGTGCCACTCTTTTCACTGTCTATTAGAGTTTACCCAGCCAGCTTTGACTGGCAGCTAAGATTAGGTTAGATATACATCGTCCTTAATGTCTAGACTACTCAATGTCCAGTGCCTCTACAGAGGGTAACAACATCTACGAGTTCATAAATACTCTGTAGTTGTAATTTTTGTGGTGCTTTGCTAATGAGAAAACACACAGAGTATTTCCTAACAGTGGTCAGAGTCACTTCTAGAAAATTGCTGTAAAACCTGTTCATACAGCCAAGAACAAAAAAAAATAATTTGTCTCAGCAATTTTGTAATACTCCAGGCAGAAATGACAACTCAAAAATCAAAGAAAGAATATAATTTCCCCAAGTTACTTTTAAAATTATTGTGGATAACATTTACACTTCTGCCAGGTTTCTTCTCTCTTGTGAAACAGAGCTCTCTAGCTAACAGGAAACCTTCAAAAAGTTTTGCATTTATTTTCAGTTTAGATAAGCACACTGAATTTCAAATAATCTTTACAAAAATTTATCCAACCCTTTGAAGGCTGGATTTAGATCTCACTTACACAGATCTGACCTCGTGTCACACCTACTGAATGCAATAGCACTACTTCTGACTTAGGTCGGAATAAATGAGATTCAGACCTCTGAAGTCTGCAAATGGGAGTAGATTCAATACAAGAACTGCCTGTCTTTCAAGATTCCCAGCAATTCTGTTTCCAGCTGGAAACTTCTCAACACCAACATCTCTCAAGGTATCTTGGCACCTCCAGTGTTGGCCAGCTCCCAAAAATTCAAGGGCTGTAAAAATGAGAAAGGGAAAATGCATTGAAACATTTCAGAACCTCTATAAAGTTTGTCTTACATCTGGAAATGGAGCCATTTTTTGCATGAACACCTACGGTTAAGACAGAGTGAACAGAGCTGTTTAAATTCCCAACTGGTTCTCTGTCCCTAATTCTATTCTTATACTCAAGTTTCCCTTCAGTCTATTGCTGAGTGCAAAATGATGTTTCATTTCAAGACGCATAGTGACTCAATGACCAGAGTTTAGCTCCTTGCTTTCAAAAGTGCTTTTATGCAATGAAGAAATGAAAGGTACTAAAATAAAATCATGTTATATTCTTTAAATCTGTCCACTTGTGTTATGTTGAGGACTTGACCAGTCCTTCACATAATGTCTAAGAGATGGCAAGAAGGAGCTCCCACTGTGCATCACAGAACTCTGAAGAAGCTCAGTTATGTTATATTTCTCAGCAGAGAGTCACAGTTAGATTCTTGTCAAGTATTTATGTAAAAGATGGAACATCAGCTCTTGAGAATCAACCAAATTTTTGCATACACTTTTTTCCAGCCAATTATCTCTGGTAAACAGATTTACTATAGAGCAATATTATTTTTTTCCATTGGCATTTTCAATGTAAAAGCAGCTTATTATAACTGCAGAAGCAAAAGGGAAAAAAATCGTGTTTTCACCAAATTTGTATGAAACTCATGAATAACTAATTCAGTTTTCATTGGCTTTTCTTGCATACTTTCCATTCTTTATGTCTGTCACTGCACTATGAAATCTGGCCCAGACTTTAATGGCTCAGAATCATGTTTGTAGAAGAAAGCACTACCTTACCAGTGAAAAAAACTTCAATACACACCTATTTTTTTTTTTACATATTTGGAAACAATAATTACACAATTTGTTCCATTGCCTTAAATTGCAGGTCTGAAGCTTCTCCCAAGCCAAGCTATGTTTTGCTTGCCCTTTTATTCCCTGATGGACATTTCCACCTCCTTCTATTGATTAGTCATTGGAGATCATCTGACCATGTGGCCAGTTAGTTCAAGGTTTGTCTAGAAAACAACCTGTAATAATAATAATAATAGTAATAACAACAACAAGAAGCAGTAATTATAATGTATGTATGTGTATATTCCAACCAGATCAACCATAAAATGCAATATAAACTGTGAAAACAAATTTTATTTTAAACATTCTTTCAGCTTAAATTAACTACAAAATTACTTGTAACCAACTTAACCTTGATATCACTAGAAAAATGAAGAAAAAACATTCTTTCCTACGCTGCCTTTTTTAAGAAATTATTTCATGAAGAGAAAATATCATTCTCCTGGCCTTCTGTCTAGGTCTGGAAGAAACAAACCAGAAAGAGATCACGTTCATCCTACTCTAGGGACCTATCATCCCTCATACTCACCCCCAAAATTCAGATTCTTAATCTAGTCTCTGGCTGTTGGGTTGCAAGCTTTTCTCCAAAACCAGGACAGTAAGAGGAAAAGAAATACAATATGTAATCACATGTAGAAGCAGCTATAAGAAAAATCACCATATATCACACACACCGGCACCATAATACTACTTGGCTTCCTGGTGGTTTCTCTCTCTCTTCAGCACAAGTGTCAGGTCTACTGCACAGAGAAGCAGCCTTTAAAGCCTGCCTGCTGAAAATACTCTTCCATGAGCTTTGCAGCAACGGATGTTCTTCACCCTCAGCCTCAGAAAGAAAAGTGAAAAGATAACTAAGGGTTGTTAGGCAAAGGTTACAAAAAAAACAGTGAACTTCAACTCACAGAGCAGCCAGTAGACTGTTGTTGGGTTGCAGAGGTGGAGGGTTTTTTGGCTTACCTAAGACACGGGTGCTGAAATCAGCTCACTCAGAATTCAAAGAAAATAAAAAAAGTTTCTACCCTTCCAATTCTAGGAACTTCATTCTCTTGGCCTCTTATCCAAGAGGATGGACAAAATTCCCAATTAGTTCGAGGACAGCAAAATAACCTCATTCAAGCACAAGTATTAAGTTGGCATAAGATTTTCATGAATATTTTGCGTAAAAGCTCTTTGCCTGTGCTTCCCATTATAATTGAGGAAAATATTTATTTTTTTTACTTATTAAAACAGCGAATTGTTTTGGATGAAGGAGCAAGTGGAATTTTGCCTATATGTGTTAAAAAATCCATTCCACTGCCCCAATCCTTTTTCTGCTTTCCAGCCAAACAAAATGACTATTCCAATTGGCATGTTCTGAGTAGTGACAAATTTTCATGAGAGGAGACATCCCAAGCACTGGACTAAACTCTTATGTTCCAAGTATAATTTTGAACCATTTACCTAAACCCAAACATCTCCAGATTGAAACAAGACCTCTGTTTTATCTCCTGGATCTTCACAATGTGGAAATTATTTTGATTCTGAAGCTAGCTTGTGGTGGCATTTTAGTCAAGCCACCCACTTCTCTGGCTCAGTTTTTCCACTAAATTTTCCATTTTCCCTTTAAGAAAATATAACTATGAAGTCATCTACCTCTACAGTTATTAATCATTTTTCCATGGCCAATTCTCAGTCTTCATCCTTCAGTTCTTCTCGGGGTGCTGTGACCCTTTATCTTTTATGTGAACTGCGCCGACTTCTCACTCCATGGGGCAAACTCAAGTTCCTCAGCATCTTTTGCACAGCTCAGCTGTTACCTATGTTTCATCTTGATTTTCATGATATAGCCTCAAGTCACACACCAGCAATTATCTCACAATACTGCTTCTTTGCTATGTGGTTCTGACTTTCTTTTAAGCCCTGTAGAGCTGTCAAACCCTCTGGGAAGCCGATACAGACTACAGCAATCTGGTGTGAGGACACCAGGAGGGGACACGGGATCACTGAAAAACAACTTCTTCCAGGCCTGCAGAGCAATTAGTATTCAACAGCATTGCAGGCAACATGTTTTAACGAGAAATGTTATTCCACTGCAAAGAAGAAGGGACTAATGACTGCAACAAACCTTCCGCCTCTTCCTTCCCCCATCTCAGACACAAGTATCCTTTTCCCTTTACAAATATTTCTCTTGCTCCCCTGACAGGCTCCTCTTCTTCCAAAACAGTGTGTTCATCCTATTCCCAGTGCTGATGCATTCCAGATCTAGTTCAGGTCTAGCAGTCCAGATCCAGTTCCAGCAATTCCAGTCCTTCATTTATCTTGCCTTTCTGGAGATGTGACCTTGTGAGGGCTTGAGTACTTCTCCCTCTATAACTGAAAGAAGCAAAGTCTGCTGGGTATATTAGCATGGCCTTGTGAGGACCAGGCAAAGGGGACTCAAACTCTCCATGGGTCATTAGTGCTTCTGCAGGCAGGAGACAGAAAATACAGTTAAACCAGGGGGAAGGAGGGGGCAAGGCAAAGCTGCATGGTTTTGAGGGCAAGGGGGATATTTTATCTCTTTATCTCAAGTTTTGTTTCCATTAGAGGGAGGGAAGTCACAAGCCTTGTGTCACTCTCCTTTAAAAACAAAAGCAATGTTGCTCCACCTATGAAAGCTTCACAGTTCAACCACAGGGAAGGGTTTCACATTTATCTTATTGCTTCATTTGAGCAATGCTTGCTAAAGCCCCTCTGATTTTAAAACTTCAATGAGGAGAGCTGCCTGGCTGCTTCGGTAGGCTAAACTGACAATGGATGGATGAATGAAAATTCTCATGCGAGTTACAGATTTAAACACAAACAAGAGTCAACAAGCATGCTTATAGAGAGAAAAATCACAATACAACACAGATTTTCACTTAAGCCATGACTGACGGGAAATGCCGGGTCACTCCCTGTCAAAATGGGAAACATCACACTCCAACCCAGAACAGTATTTCTCAACACCCTCTGGCAGTAAAACTGCAGTTTAAAGGGCAACAGATCCCAGGCTGCTTTCCTAACCATGAAAAGAGGGTGCTGATGTCCCTGTCTAACTCTAAGTGATTGCTTCAGCTCTATAAATGTGTCTCAATATTTCATGTGTCTTAGTTGAAACCCTAGCTCAAGGATCTATTATTTTTTAGCTCCCAGAGCCACAGAAAAGGCTTATAAATTAAATTTTACAGGCTCCTACTTTTAAAAGTTTTTTTTTTAAATAAAAGAAAAATCATGGTTTCAATAATTGCCAGGATTTTGACAGCTCTTGAGCGCTTCCAGCTGGCAATACTGATGCTACCCTCTCCCTTTTTAGCTGAATCTATCAGCATTAGCTGGAACCAGTCTGTTTGTTTGCAGCTTTGTGACTTTGTTATGGTTGCGGGTGGGGAACTAATCCCTAGGTGTCCTGCTCCTTTCCTCCTACATCCCCATCACCAGCCACTAGAGAAACAACAGCTGACAAGCACCAACAGATTTGGGCGTAAGCCCAAATAGGTAGTTGCCTTGTACTGAAACCAATAGGCTTTGCTGTAATCTTTGCTTAGGTGTTGTCTTGTCTAAATGTTGAACTAGGAGAATTGTAAGAGGGAGTGACAGGAGGTACCTGCCCCTGTATGAGCCCATCCTTTGCAACACAGTACTGTAAGGCAGCAATGGCCTGGCATAAAGGGAGGAGGAGTAAGAGAGGGTTTCTTTTCCCTGACCACCCCTTACCTCCCTAGCAAAAAATTTCACATCTATCCATTTCATGCTTCCCCATCACTTTATATTGCCCACAAAGCTGACAAGCCTTGAGTCAACTCTTTTAACAATTTAAAATACAATTATATAGCATCTTAATCTATGGAAGAGTGAAAGAATATTGCAATAAAAATTAACAAGCAAAACTGAACAGAACATCGGTTGGTGGTCCTAGTGAGAGAAATGCATTGAGCTTATGTTAGAAAGGAAAAAGAATATGTCAAAATTATCCCATCTGATGATAGGTTTCTACAAAACAATTCTCATTGCTAGCAAAATCAGTAGGAAAGAAGAACAGCAAGTTGGCATACGCGGAATGAAAAGCAGAACTTGTTCAAAACACCGAGTCATGTATTTATGACCGTTAGAAAAATGTTTTGAGAATTTTCCCAGCAGAGCATATACAAAGATTGGATTAAAAAAGAACCACTTTTTCACACAAACAAGCAAACAATCTTCATTGCTTGATTTCATTTATCAGAAGCCCCCAAAACTCTGGTGAATTTTAGGGCACCTTTCTGACCAGAAGCATAATATTCTTCGTCTCCTAGTACCAAACTAAACATTCATGCATCCTGAACTTTTGTTTTGCCATTGGCTGATACAGCTTTTTGTTTATTTAAATAGTAACCTCCCAATAAAATAAAAAAGAAAGAAATAGAAGGAAAGAAAATATTATCCTAGTGCATACTGTATGATGTTTGGCAAATTAGCTTGCCATTTTAAAAAAAATAAAAATTTAAGTGGCAACATGTTTCATGGTAATAAATCCATGCAAAAACCTATAAAAATACCAGCTGTTCCTGACAAAACCTTGAAGCAAAATTAACACTTCTGTACAATTTTAGCAGCTGCAACCTCTAGGCAGTAGCTGAGTTGATGACCAAAAATAGCTGTTTTGCACATTTGATATTAACTGAAGGGAAGCTTCTGGCACTATACTTGCAGTTTGAATGAAAGTAAAATGGCATACAAAGGTCAGCTCTTCTGAAGACATGAATCACAGAATCACGGAATTGTTGAGGTTGGAAGGGACCTCTGGAGGTCACCTAGTCCAACCCTCCTGCTCAAGTAGGGCCACCGAGAACCATTTGCCAAGGACTGTGTCTTTACAGTTTTTTAATATCTCTAAGGATGGAGATTCCACAGCATCCCTGGGCAACCTGTTCCAGTGCTTGGTCACGCTCACAGTAAAAAAGCGTTGCCCAATGTTCAGAGGGAATCTCCTGTGTTTCGATGTGTGCCCACTGCCTCTGATCCTGTCACTGAGCACCACTGAAATGTCCCTGGTTCTGTCCTCTTTGCACCCTCCCTCCAAGTATTTATACACATTGATAAGATCCCCCTGAGCCTTCTCTTCTCCAAGCTGAACAGTCCCAGCTCGCTCAGCCTTTCCTCATATGTGAGGTGCCTCTGCCCCTTAATCATCCTTGTGGCATTTTGTTGAACTCTCCAGTATGTCCATGTCTCTTTTGTACTGGGGAGCCCAGAACTGGACTCAGAACTTCAAGTGTGGCCTCACCGGTGTTGAGTAGAGGGGAAGGATCACCGTCCTTGACCTGCTAGCAGTACTTTGTTTAATGCAGTGAAGGATACCATTCACCTTTGCTGCAAGGGCACATTGCTGTCTTGTGTTCTACCTGTTGTTCACCAGAACCAACAAGACCCCAGGGTTCCCACCAGGACCCCTAAGTTCTTTTCTGCCAAGCTGCTTTCCAGCTTTCCAGCCCCCCGCATCTACTGGTGCTTGGGGTTGTTCTTCCATAAGAAAAGTCAGTCTCACAGGCAATACTAGTATGAATTCAGTAGAAATAGCATTTAGCCAAAGAGTCTTAATTAAGGTGCTGCTCTGACGGCATTGCCTTCTTTGTGGGAGTGCATTAGGGGACACTGAGACATGCTGTTAAATCTCTCCTAGTTGCTGCTGAGGAAAAAATGTCACAAAGCAAAAGAAACATTTCACACTAAGACAGTCACCTGTTTCTACATCTGTAAGGAAGGGAGGCAAGTAAGCACTCTGGAAGTTAGTCACTGAAGGACTTGGGACTGAATATAGAGCCAGAAGTCCCACTTTCCAGCAACGCTTATTTTTAAACTGGCATCTGCATTCAGAACAAGGTACACTGTGCTTGTGTTCATTCTGGAGTCCAGGCAAAATCTGCTTTCACGGTAGGTTCCTGTAATGAAGACTTCTCATCAACATACACTGGCAATCATAACAAGTAGCAAGGGGTGGGTCTATCAGGTTGTCTAGGGTTTTTTTTCTAAATGAAGCACAAACTTCATCTGAAATTCCCATCTAGAGGCATACTGAAATTTCTTTCCGTGGGAAATTGAAGTCTAGTTATGTGTATGATTTTGGAAGATACTTATTTTTCCTTCTCTTCTTCCAGCTCAACAGAAGACCTGGCAACACAGCAAGTCTATCTTGGAAAACAAAGTAATCAGCTGAATGGGTTCGCTTTGCACATAAATTCTGCATTGCCATTCTGCTAACGGCTACCTGCAACTGCAGCTCGTATCCAGCTCCCTGAAAGTATGGCACCAAGTTAGGTACGATCTGCAGGTCCAAGCTAGGTGACCACAAGAATCTCAAGGTGAATTATACAGCCTCTTGCAGACCCCCAAACACTGTCCTTTGCTACAACCCTCTCCATCCCTTGCCAACCAAACCTATGCCTAGTAAAACTTCAAAAACTTCTAAACTAAATCTAAAATTTTCCACAAAACTAAATTGCTCATGCGCATAGGTTTTCATGTGACTGTGGGTACATAGTCTCTACTATGTGCAACAGAGGGAATTTTCAGATAACAGAATTTCTTTGGAGCCATACAAATGTCAGGGACCAGAACTACCTTCCAGCTTTTCCTTTTACTAAGAGCAGGATCCAGAAAGAAGGGATTGGTGAGTTAACCTGGTAGCAAAGGACTACATTATCAATTGTCTCATTTAATCTGGAGGGAATCTGTCAGGACCGCTTACCTCAAGCTTTCTTGTCAGCATTTCTCCTCCAGCCTAGCCTGCTTCATGTTATCCCTCTCTAGTACTCCATTCAGTTACGGAGTACTGGATCATTTATTTAGATTCTCGGTTTCCTGTGAAAATAAATGGCAAGCTGATGCTAAATATCTTTGAGGGGCTGGCTCTTGAAGTCTGAATGTCCCATTTGCTAACAAAGAAGAGAACTATAAGTAAGCATCCCAGTGGAAACCAGGAAATGTTTGGCAGCAAACAAAAGAAAGATTATATTTTACTAAGATTTCTCGTCTTGATGAACTGATACTGAGTGTTTATTTTTCGGTTCACAGCAGCTAAACAAGCAGAACCAAATACCCTCTTTTATTATAATGAACCCATCTATCCAAGCATCTGTTTACAGACAGATAGCTTTAGGGGGGGAAAGGCTTTAAAATGCTTTAGAGAGCTAAGCAAAAATGTCCCTGGTGCAAAACAGCTTAGTTATTTTTCTTAGTCTTTTTAATACACAGCACATAAAGCAATTGTTGCATCAATTTTACTGAAACTATTCTAGAAACCAGTCAACAGTGAAGCAGTTTTATTGTTCAGACCCCATAATAACAACTTGCTGAGACAGCAGTGAAAGAGAACCTGGCCTCTCCCTGATCCACTAAAGCCTTCTCAAAACAATACGCATGGAAGGAAGGATGAAAAGCTGAGTTTATGAACCACTTTTAATGCAAACATACATTGTTGTGCGATATGTAAGTTGTCAGCACTCCACACAGAAAGGCCATCAACAAATTTCGCAACACAAATAGGCCACACTTGCTTGGAAGGGGTAATTCTGGCATGGCCACCAAAGAGACCAGTACCCAATGAACTGGCTAACAAGGAATAGGCTTAACTAAAAGTCCTGCAAACTGACAACAAAAGACTTACAGGTGGCTTTTAAAACTACTTTAGGCAAGTGCTCATACTTAACTAGATGCTCATTAAACACTCTATCAAATAATAGCCATCTAGGAACCTGGCCTGTGTTATCCTGAATGCTAACAATATTACAGAGGAAGTCCCCATTCCCTGCTCTGCTGCTTCACGTTTTACTTGAGCAAGAACACGGTAGGGGATTTACATCTGCAAAACTGTATACTACTTATCAATCAATACCATTACTGAAATATTATATGCCAAAACCCACAGTAATTTTATCAATTTGTTGCTGGCCTTTGCAGGCATGCCACATTCACCTGGCTACCTATTTGGGAGAGAAAAATATATATTTAATCAGCCCACAAAGTGATTCCCAGGAAATAACCACAAATACAAAACATCCTACACCTACAGCATATGAAATAAGAAGTGTCAAGATGGTGGTGCATCTAATGTCCCAAAGATTGCTGGAATAGCAAAAGCCATGCATGAATAAAGAAGGAAACATGCGACAGGGAAAAGCAATAGGTTCTTTTTGTCCTTAGGCCAGTTGAATGTAATCAAGAGGCTGTGCTACTTTTGCACATTCTAGAGAACATCACCAGAGAATTTAGGTTGGAAGAGGCCTGCATAGCACAGGAAAGAAATTAAATAGAAGTTGCTATCATACTCATGGCTAAATAAATGACTTCTCTGTCAGGCTTGACAAAGTGATAGTATAAATAACTTCCAAGGATAATTTGCTAACACTTGGCTAGCTGACTCGATTCAGCAATTGGCACTGATAACCCACTCTGATTCTCAGAAGAGCAATGGCATGGTTTAATTCTTAATTCCCACTGCAGAAAATTGCGACTTATTGTAAGAACCAATGATTTACCATGGTAACATATATCACCAATGTACACATTGCAGACTCTCACAGCGGCTATCTGTACCATTGTCTCGGAATGTGTAGACCTGTATAAAATACAGTGGAGGAAATGGAGACAAAATGTCAGTCCAAAACATCCCAAAGAAAGTTAAAACACAAATGAATCTTTTTTATAAATCTTAATTACAGCCCTCATGGACTTACAGACAGCCTGATGCTCGGATCTTATTGAAATACGTTGCACGGACAGACCCTTGCTGGTTGCCCTCTTACTCCTCGTTATGTGCATTAAAACAGCAGCTCAGTCATGGAAAAAAAGTCCTTCTGCATGTGAAAGCGTGAAGATTACTACTGCTGTGGCTTTGATAACCTGCTTGTCCAAGGGACGTTGTTGTCATGCAACACGAGCTTCACATACTTTATACACTTATTATCACGTGTTTGATTTCTGCCCTACTATCCCTAGTCACCTGTCATTCTCCCCATTTTGAAATCTAAATCTTCCCCAGCTGCTGCTGCGACTGCTTTAGCTAGCATGGCCGATAAAACCGAATGATAAATAGCACCCTGATGGCTGGGCATGCCCCAGGGAGAAGAAAGACCTGAATAAAGGGAATCAGACTTATTTAGTGCCCTTCTCGCTGACAACTGTCAATTCAAAAGCCTCATTTCATATTCCTTGCTGACTACCTCACAGCAACCCTTTCTTGACTACACACTAGCTGAGTCACACCCTCTCAAAGGTATCCAACAGCAGCAGATATAAATATTTCTATAAATACAGGATTTTCCTGGAAAAAGAGTTTATATTATCTAAGAACAGTAAACAGAATGCAAAAAAAAAAATCAACCACCTCTTGTACAATAACCATTTTTTTCCTCCTATTCACACTGAAGAGAAGGGTGGTCCTAAAAGCAGAAGAATAGAGGCATGAGCGAAGCATGTGACCCCACAAAGGTCCCTCTCCAGCACTGGCAGCAGGAGAACCATTTTGCAATATCCTCTGCAAGGTTTAAGGTCTCGATCACTTAAGTATCACAGACTTTGAAGCAGTGAGGGACAACAGATCTGGTGACTCAGTCCGAACAGTCACGTCAGTACTGTCTCCATCCTAACTAACTGACGCAACACTATAAGAAAGGGATGCAGAGGTGACCTTCAAAACGGCATTACTAAAATTCCCAAAGCCCTGATTCATGCCTGGTCCTCATTGTTGAATGTACTTCAGGAGATAAAACCACTTGAATTTCATTTTTCGAAACTGAAAAATGCAGTCGTATGTAAAGAAAAGATTTAGAACAGACCAAAAGTTTTGATGGGCAGCAAGAAGCTCCATCTTATTATTCTCCTTTTAGACTTTTTCTGCCTTCCTTCTCCTAATGCTATGCAGCTTTCAGGGGGGTGATCCCTCAGTTGTTTCAAGAATAAGTTGTCAGCACTCCCATGAACAAGGAAGGGAAAATGAACTATACAATTTCTGTATGTATACGTGTGTGTACCTATAAATAAATATGTAGATACTAATAAACCCCTTCCTTACCCAAGCAATATAGAATACCTCACATGCTATTCATCCCACAAAAAAAATAGGGGAAGAAAGAATGAAAAATAACAGATGCTAGATACTCAGCCTCTCAGATGATGAAGGTAGTGAAAAGTCTGTGTACAATAAAATAGCATAGAACAGCAGAAGTCTGTGACATGGAATGAGAAGCAACTACCTATGAAAACAACCAGACCTTGATGAAATAGATGGTGGATCTGCTACTGATGCTAAACCTAACCCATATTATGTGTAAAATCTAAGACTACTATTTTTACAATTCCAAAAAGCATGCTGGATGTTTTCCAGGACAAATACAAAGATATGGACCGTGACCTGAATGGTTTTCAGAGACTTGGTATGACAAGTGAAGATCACTAACAGCATCAAGGGGATGAATTAAAGAATGTTAATGGAATATTATAGCTGGGGTGGTAGGCACCACAAAAGGCAAGAAATTTAAGATGTTAGCTTTCCACAGCAACATTAGCTTTGCTGTGTTACACAGCCTATATATATTACATAAACCACAGCAGGCTAACATCTGCACTTCACAAAGAAAATAGAAACTCAGAGGCAGCTTTTGCCCAATGTAGAAAAAGAAAGCCACTTTTGAACTCTGTGGAACTGAGATTAAGAACCTCTTGCAGCAATGCATGTATTGACCTGTTCCATACAAAGAGATATGAGAAACTAGACCTAGTAGCAGAACTCAATTTGCAAAGACAAAACTTAGTGGAAATCAACAGACTCTAAATACAAATTCTGTTCATAAGTTTAGTACTGTTTTTTAAGGCTCCTAAAATTCATTCTTGAACCCATCATGGCCATTCACATGGTCCTTTTTTTAGGTTCCTACATTAAGTGAAATTCTCTAGAAATATCTTCGTGAACAAAAAATATGTTAGATAAACTCTTCAGCAGATAATGAGAAGACAGAATTGCTGTCAGAGCAGAGTATTCAGCCACTACCTACCAACGTGGCCAAAATCTAAAATGAAGTGAAAGGCCTCAATTACCAATCTCTTGGGTACTGGCTACTGGAGGTAACTTTAAATGAGCATGACACGGGCACAACTACAAACTAGCAGAAACAGGACTTAAGTCTATTGTTTAGATCATGTATAATACCAACGGCATGAATGGATTTAAAATTTATTAATGCCTTTGTGACGACGGTAACAACATGACATCCTGCACAAATTGCTTCAGACAAACAGCAGTCATTAATATTTCAGAAATTCAAGAGAAGAGTAAGACTATCACAAGGACAAAGCTACAAAATAATGAGGTTATTAAAGAAAGGCTGCAATTACAGGGATAAACAAAGTACAGCTGACTGAAACAAGTTCAACAGCTAATACAAAGGCATTAGCAGAAATTCTGCTATAATCTGGCTATAAAGGCTGGTTAAAAAAATTACGAGTATTTGAATACCATAAATTTCTACTAAAGGAGATTATTGCTATTGTAGCTACAGAAGGAACTGGCTTTTCAAATAAGCCCATAGAAATCTATTTCACAACAGGTAAACAGAATGATATGAAAGCCTTTCAAGGTAGGAGGGTATAAAACTTTAAGCAAAATACAAAGATGAGATAAAGAAGATGGGATTAAGAACAGAAGGAAAAGAAGCCAAATTTAGACTCTGCCACAGGAAATAATGTACAAATTAGCAGAACTGCAGTTTACATAAATAAATAACCATTTCTTGCCAGCTCGCTCCTTTTGTCTCCTTTTATTCCCAGCCTCCAATTCACCTGACCTCTATTTGCTTCAACTGCACTTAAATGCAAAACCCACTTCCTTACAAATTAGTTTCCCCATTACAGCATTCCTGAGCACATTTATGCACTTGTAGAAAACCTGTACATCAGAGCTTTAGGTCATTCATAATTTATCCCCAAACAATAATAACAATAACAAATAATTGTAATAACCACACCATCAGTAGCAAGTACTTGGCCAAGATTACAACTTCAGCAAATGCTTCATTTTTTTATTTAGATCCTAAATGGGAAGTGGGCAGAGAAAATGTGGAGCAGAACTTGACTATTTACTGCTTGAGGTATCCATAGTCAAAAAAACGCAACAGAAATGGGGAGGACTTGGGCACTGTCCACAAAACCTCATGAGCTGGTGATGGATAACAGAACATTTGATTTGGGCACCCATCTTGTTCTGCTGAAAATCCAGCCTGTATTTCTTCCCTCCCCTGAAAGGACTGAAATCACGTCATCAAACATTGGGGAGGGGCAGTTTCCAATGTCTCCTGTTGAGCGTGTTCCACCTTTGTAGAAGGTACTTAAATATTCACTGAGCCACAGAAAGGAATGACATTCTAATCTAGTGGCTGCAGCAAAGCGGTACACTCCTGTTCCTAGTCCCTGCTCTGTGAATGTGACGCACATTACGAAGCAGAACAGCATCAATAGACAGTACCGAGAGCTGTCCATCCATCAATGCTCTACAAGACAGTGCTTAGGATGCGGTCTGGAGCAGCAACTGCAATGGTGAATTCAAACTGAGATCACTCACTTCTCTATAAAGTGGTCCAGATACAGCATATCTTATTGGCTGAATGAATATTTAAATATCTGACATGAAGCAAAACAGAGCCAATATACAATAAATTCACCTACCCCTTCAGTCATGCATAGTCTGTAGCATGATGCTTGGAAATTTCACATCACAAGGAGGATTCACACCCCTAATCTACTAGGCAAAAAGGGGAGCACCACTAGATGGAAATATTTGCCAAATTCAAAACAAATCCAAGAATAATTTCAAGCAATTAAGCTACTCAGAGCCATTTAGCTCCATTCTAATATAAATTTGCAGTACAATTTCAGGTATTCATGGATCTCAAATAAAAGAAACTATTAAGTATAGAATACAAATAATTAAAAATTGACTTCGATTTTGAAACCGAAAATACTTAAGTAATAATTCAAAGTGATGATGTATTTTATGTAAATCTAATAGCTAAAATAAGAGTTTTATTATATCCTTGACATTAGTTGCTTTATTTTGAAAAAAAATGAAATAAAATCAACATAGACAGCTTCCTCAACATTTTTTGTTTAAAACTTACTCATACACTTTAAGAAAAAAAGCTTTTAAAAAATAAGTAGTTTAAACAGTTGAAGGAAAGTCCTTTTCCAGCTCTGCTTCTTTTCCTTCTTCTGGAAGTAGAGAAGCATCATCTATTCTGTAATAATTAAAGCCACAATTGTCTTTACTATCCCTACCTCCTTTTTTCTGATTCTGTTTTAATCTTTCACAATCCCTGGACTTTTTCATTTTCCCAGTTCCTCGTTCTCTTCTCCTCCATTTACCTCTTCTTATTATTATAGTTTTATTCCCTTATTCTTAAGCTTATTACTTAAATAACCCAGAATCATTCCTGAATGAACTCGGGGGAAGAGGGAGGAAAGGGCAAGGGGAGAAAGGAAGCAATACCACAGCAACTCCAAGGCTTCTTAGCTGAATTTTGTATCTTATTCTCATTTCACTACAACTCCTTTGTATTTTTACAGACCATTTAATAACAAATGGCAACTGCTAGCACTTCTAGTAGCCACAAACCCCACAAATATAACATAACTTTGTGGGCTCAATACAGTATAAATCACTTATGCAGAGACAACATGGATTGTAAGGTTTCAGGACAATATTATATCTTATAAATTGGCTGAATTTATTGTTCTTATTATTTACACCACATTATCCGTACCCTCTGAAATTCTGGAGGATTTTCTCTCTCCAGGAGAGACTCCTCTCTGAGGAGTTTGTCTCTGCCTCCTCCCATCCCTCCCAGATGCAGCAGGACATCTCCAGTCACCACAGAACCATGTCCCTGCAGCTGCGTGATCGCATTCTCCAGCTGTGAGCACAGCCAGGGCACAACCATACAGTAGATACTAATGTCCAGGACAGACACAGAATGGTCTTTAAATTAAGTTCACAGTGTCACCTCTTCAGCTTTCACATTCTCTAAATAAATAAATAACAGGTTTCGTGTTCTCTGACACTTTCCAGAAAAGATGCAATTAATATTGCTCTAAGACACAAATACTCCCTTCTCCAAAAAATACACAAATTTTTTTTTTTAAATAACCCTGAGCCCACATAGTTGCCATTGCACTGTTGGGCAAACATGCTGATGTTTCCTCAACAAGCATAAACTTTTCAGCCTTACTTCAGCTAGGCCTCCACAGTGGATATTAAAAAGGCAAATTTAGAGAAGGATATTAAGGAGAAGAAAAATGAAAAAAAAAAAAAGAGAATAATTGTATTAGTCATTCTTTAATTTCTTATAATAATGATGTTGAATCATTCCTTTGAAGTGACTATGGTGTTAGCCATTTAAAAGAAACTCCAGCAGATTAGATGTGTTATTTCTAAATCATTTCAAAAAAGAGAGTATAAAGTTTGGGAAGGTCATCTTTGCAACCTAATGCATTGTTTCTAGGGTGCTAATACAACTGCTATAGGAACAAGGGAAAATGACAAACCTGGAAAGGTTCCCAAAGGAGCACATTGAGAGAAACAAGAAATAACAGCTGATTGTCTTCACCCTCTCGTCATTGTTAATGAGGTACTAACTAATGTCTCCATGGATTCACATGGGTTTAAAATAAAAATAAAGACCCTTACAGTTGCTTTCAAGGATATTATTTCACAGGGACCTACATGTTGTTTACATGTCTGAATTATACCTATCTAGTCAGGGAACCAGACTAAATCAGATTAAATTACAACCCAGGCAAGATCCAGATCTGTCCTTCAAACTCAAATTTTCAGATTTATAAATGGTTAAATGTTATATTTGTGTGTGTGTTTGAGAATGTCCCACATGACACAAGGGGGACCAAAAAAATCTGGTTGCTCTTGTGGCTCTTTCTCTATGTTTCTGGATTACCTAAAAATTCTGGCTGGTACAATTTTCGAAACACTCTTCTTACATTGGCGTCAGTGAGAGCTGGCTGGAATAGAAGCTCAGTTTCTAGTGTAGTTCCACGTTATTGGGAAATGTGTTCCCAAGAAAAACGGTGTTATTCTCAGAAAGGCAGAGCTCATACCTTTCACTGTGAAGTTAAATTCTGAATATAAAGCAAAGAAAGAAGCAAACAAAATAATAGAATTTTGCCTGACTGTACCATGTATCCACTAGAGTATTGCAAGGTTTATGTAACAGTAATGGCAGAATTTAGGACCTATTTAATTTTTTTTTTTTTAATGTCAAGGTCTAACGGCTATTCAGAATGACAATTCTTTTTAAAACCAAGTTTGTTCACATTCATACAAACTGTAAAATTATGAATTATCAGAATCAGTTTAGAAAGGGGACTTGACTGTCACTATGAAAAGATAAGCTCTTTTGTAAATGTGTAATTATAGTAAAATCAGGGAAAGAAGATGTTGTATAAAGACCAGGGAAAAACCACCTTTGAAAATGTTACAATACTTTTTCTATAAATCAGAAGTGTAATTTCATCTGGATTAACACGTAGCCAATTCCAACCAGGGAAATGCAGAATTAGGTGGTATTCAAGGAAGGATAGTAAGAATTATCCACGTGGACACAATCCAGTGAAGAGAGACCAAAAAGACTAGTAGGTTTGTACTCTAGGACAAATTACAAGAAGGAAACAGTAACGTTCATTAAAATGAGTAATATGGGGAAGATAGTTTAGCAGTTTCTCTCACGGCAACATAGGATATCCAATAAAATAAAAATGAAGCTAATTCAAAACCAGTTTAACTTTTTTTTACAATCAAACATTTTGAAAATAGTTTACACAAGTAGTTCTGGACATCAAGAACTTGGAGAAATTCAAGGAACCCCTGAACATTCATATAAACAACAAGAGTACTCCAAGTAATCAGAGCTGTTGGAAAACATCTTTGCTTTTGTAAAGGATAGGAAGCTTAATGTTCCCAGGCTGAAAGTCAATTCATTTTAAAAGCACAGACCAATGATGAACAGGACTACAAGTTATCCCCTCCTGGCTACAAGGAGTTCTTACACTTTCCAAAACAGCTTTTGGTGCTAGCTATTGTTGACAGCAGCAGGACATGAAAGACAAACCTCAGCCCAACGAAATCTGTCAATTCCTACGCTCGTGTAAAATTACCAATGTAGGGAAAGACCTTTTTCCTGAATTCTCATGTATCGATATGTCTGCATCTATAACCTAGAAAGGATATATCGGTATATAAGCTGTTATAGCAAGAAGAGTGGCCACCTTTCTGAATGCAAGCAGCAATAACTCCTTACTGCAGGTATCATGCATTTTACTAGTTCATTAGTCAGAGTGGCAGCTACAAAAAGAGAGTTCTGCTCTACCCTCTTGCCCTGCAACATGTTTAAAAATGCTGGATTTTTCTTTTCTTTCTCCTGAACAGTGCTCAGCCAGCACAGCAATATAGCTTGAGATTCGATTAACTACAGCAGACCAGACTCTCTGGAAATTAAAAAAAAAAAAAAAAACCAAAACAAAAACCCACCCTAAATAAAAAAAATTTACACCTAGTCCTAAATGTCTTTTCCAAGCCATAGACAGCTACAAATGCAGCAAGCTTCTCTGGAAGGAAAGCAACAAGAGACCGATGGAAGAAACTAGAAATGTTTTTTAAGGCTTAAAGTTGAATTAAGGGAGTTGCTTTCCCACGCTCCCTCCACACAAAGGCAATATTAGAAAAAAATAATAGATATTTCTCACTGTTACCAGATTACATTGAAAATGCCCTTTTTCTTCCTAATGGTATATGCTAACATTTACACAGCAAGACAGGTAACAAGATCCATGTCTACTTAGGTTGATACAATCACCAACATGAGTATGCGTGTAACAAGGATAACAGGAAGAACATGTATGAACTGAGACTTAATTTGAACAAATCACTAACAGAGGTATAAACATAATGAAAAAGGGACAAAATCCAGCCCTCCACAGAAGTTAGGAATAAAAAAGCCCAAGTAAACTCATTTTATAGTCAAGAACTAGGGCATTTTATGCCATACCAACATATTTTTAAAGCTGCCTATATTCAGAGGTAATCCAAAATTCACTACAATTGCAGCACCTGCTCCGTTGTAAGTACTTAGTGAGAAAGAAGACAGGTTAGAAAACAATCTATGACTGGGTCTGATTGACTCTATGTTGTGACTAGTCTGTGCTAACTTCTCAAGTGCTCTAATAAGCACAAAATACTTCTATAGTGCTGGCGAGTGAAACCTTTTTTTAATATTCCTGATTCATATTTTACTTTCCCCACAAACGAGTTAATTCTGTGGCTTGTTCCAGTGACTTTTCCCCATTTTAACATTACAGAAATGGTGTTATGCATGTGATACCACAAAAGCAGCCCACTGTAAGGACCCAGGAACCACTAACCTTAAAGTTTCGAATAAACATCTTGTGAAAGAGACATTTTGTTCCAACTTTCTCTGCTCTTGACCCAACTGCCACTTCCCAGTCCTTGCTGGAAAACTGCAATAGAATTAGCCAAATAAACAAATATTCTAAATAAAAAGTGAAAAATAAAAGTAAAAGAGTGAGGAACACAGTGAAGAAAAATAGTTCTGTCACACATACGGTTCTCGTGTGTAACTCAATATTTCTTAGTTTTGTTTGAACAAAGGGGTGGCTTTCAGAGATTCATAGGAATGGACTAGCACTCAAGAAGTCATCTGTTTAGCTTCCTGCCCCAACTACTTATGCAGTCCTGACATATTTTTGTTTTATAGACTGATTACAAAAGATGTACAAGAATAGAGACCACACAGCCCCAAAAGCAATGTAATTCAATTATATTAGGGACACAAATTTTCCAGTGCTGCAGTGTAAACTCATTATTTTTACAATCCATTAACAATACAGACAGAAATTTACCGTTTTCCTCTTACAGGTCTTCATTTCTGACCTTAGTCTCCTTCGTCTTCTCTTTAAGTTAAACAATGCTGTCATCTACTCTTTCCCCCCAAATCACGTTACTTTGACCTCTGACTACTCTCATTCCCTCCATAAGTTTCTCTCCAGCTGGTCTGCGTCTTTCAGTATCTGAATACACACTGTAAGCTATGCAATGCTATGCAAAAGCTATGCAATTGCAGAACAGAGTTAAAAGGATTACATAGCTCATTCTAAGTCTACGTTGCCATATGTATATTCTAGTTTAACATGTCAAAGTCTGGCAATGGCAGGATGTTAAGTCTTCTTTGGCTTTAGATTCCCAGATGGCCTTTTTGCACAGTACTACTACCTAATCAGTGGTATTTGCACTATTTTAAGGATCTAATTTAGATGCTTGATCTGGGAAAATTCAGTTCCTAATTTTAGTCCTTTGCATGATGCCCAACTCACATGTTGTGGTGGGTTAAACCTGGCTGGATGCAAGATGCCCACCAAAGCCACCCTGTCATTCCCCTCCTCAGCTGCACAGGGGAGAGGATATACAATGAAAGGCTCATGGGTCGAGATAAGGATAGGGAGACCACTCAGCAATTACTGTCATGGGCAAAACAGACTCGACTTGGGGAAATTAGTTTAATTTATTACCAACCAAATCAGAGGAGGATAGTAAGGCATAAAAACTAAACACCTTCCCCTCACTCCTCCCTTCTTTCAGGGCTTAACTTCACTCCCAAATTCTCTACCTCCCCCCTCCCTTGAGCTGCGCAGGGGGATGGGAATGAGGGTTGTGGTCAGTTCATCACATGTTGTCTCTGCCACTCCTTCCTCCTCAGGGCGAGGGCTCCTCACTCTTCCCCTGCTCTAGCGTGAGGTCCCTCCCATGGGAGACAGTCCTCCATGAACTTCTCCAATGTGAGTCCTTCCCACGGGCTGTAGTTCTTCACTAACTGCTCCAGCGTGGGTCCTTTACACGGGGTGCAGTCCTTTAGGAACAGACTGCTCCAGCATGTGTGTGACCCTGGGGTCACAAGTCCTGCCAGCAAACCTGCTCTACTGTGGGCTTCTCTCTCCACAGGTCCACGGGTCAGGAGACTGCCAGGAGACTGCTCCAGCGTGGGATTCCCACAGGGTCACAGCCTCCTTCAGTCACATCCCTCTGCTCTGGTGTGGGGTCTTCCAGGGGCTGCTAGTGGATATCTGCTCGACCGTGGATCTCCATGGACTGCAGGGCTCAACCTGCCTTGCGATGGTCTTCCCCATGGGCTGCAGGGGAATCTCTTCTCCTGCACCTGGAGCACCTCCTCCTCCTCCTTCTTCACTGGCCTTGATGTCTGCAGAGTGGTTGCTCTCACATATTCTCACTCCTCTCTCTGGCAGAAATTGCCGTCACACAGGGGTTTTTCCCCTTCTCCACTATGTTATCCCAGAGGTGCTACCACCATCACTGATGGGCTCAGCCTTGGCCAGCAGTGGGTCCATCTTGAGCCGGCTGGCACTGGCTCAATTGGACATGGGGGAAGCTTCTAACAGCTTCTCACAGAAGCCACCCCTATAGTGTCCCCCCCACCTACTAAAAACCTTGCCATGCAAACCCAATATACATGTATAAAGTAACTTGAATTAAATAATATAGATATGATTTCTCAGCATTTGCCATATGGTGTAAAAATGTTATCTTGTTATCTTTTGCAGTGAGATATTACCATACGTATGATATATTCAAGTATTAAACACAAAGATTTCTGAAGTGAAGATATCTATTTCAGAATGGATCCACTCTGGCAGAAATGCAAATTACTTAATAATAGTTGCAAGGTTTGTTCACATACCTGAGGACCACAGCAGCAAAAATAAGTAATTAATTGGGAAATGAAGGTTAAGGTGAAGGTGAAGAAGGGAAGGGCCTCACAAGGAGAAGACTTGTAAGTGAAAGGCAAAGGTGGGCTTTTTGTTCTAACTACTTTGCAAGTCAGGGGATAAAGGATGAAACAATAGGGGCATTCAATCTTTACCCTGATAGATATGTAGTCTACACGTTGCAGTGGTCTGTTTTATTACTAGGTATGCCAAGAAGCCCTCAGACTGCTACCCCAAACTGCAGCTCTTATTATCAGCTACATACTGCTTAAGCTGAATTTGAAATACTAAACAATCGTGACAGTTGGCAGCATCCATAATGTAATTGTCACAGACTCCCAGAGGTTTCCAAATTTCACCATCCCATGCCACATACATTTTAAAGCATTCATCCAAGGTTGGATCAGAGGCAAAAGCTCTGAACTAGTTTAACAGATTTTGTTATCTGTCAGTTGGCAATAGACAATATCTGAAAAAAAGGACCTGAAATAAGCTATATATACAGAATGTTAGTGAACATGAGATGGGACACTTGGACAATATTTACATTAGAATTACATATCTTACAACTATGCTAGAAATGGGTATGAAATCTAAGAAATGAACTATTAAAATATAAGCCTTAAAAAATTTAGAATTTAGTAAACCAAGGTCAAAGTTAGTCTGAACGAATACAAGTGAAGTCACTGACGAAAGGGAGGTGTGTTCACATTACTCACATTTACTTACATGTGTGATCTATATGACCTTGACAGATGACGACTGAACACGATCTCCATTTCTAAAAGGTTTTAAGATGGCATTCTGTACATTAAAAGATAAAAGTAAAAAGATAAATAAAGACAGATGAGAACACCATGTTGAAGTAGCCTTCCTACTAGCTGCACAAAAAAAAACCCAACCTCTAGCTAAAAAAAAAAAACAAAATCATCTGGTTGTCTTCTTAAAAATCTAAGGTGCTTTTAAGGATCCTTGGCTTCTCCTGGAATACATATAATGTCTCACTTTTTCCTGTCACCTGCTGTCAGAGAACCTGCAGGGATAATGACATCTTCGGCTCTCTTGTGGCAGATGTGAAAGACATTAGGCAGTGGGTTTAAAAATTTTAAAGGAAAGAACAGACATGCACATGTAGAGACACACACACACATATATAAGTATATCCATATATATATATACACACAAAAATAGAGAAATTCTGTTTCCTTAGAAAACTAGGGAATGTTCCATGTTTAACAATTTCAGAAAGAGAAACCTTCTCGATGTATTGTACTGATCTTGCACTTGGGAAGTGGGCTGGAGGGCAGGGGTACTAGGTGTTCAGGAGTGTATTTTCCAGAGTATATCTCCCTCTATTCCCAAGAAATAGTCACCTAATTATTTCAGTATTTAGTTTTGTAACTTCCACAGTATATAAAGAACCTTTCCCGTCTGCCATCCGTATTCTCATAACAGCATCATGTGCAAATTATGTAAGCTCCAAGCACAGCCTACAATCATACCCAAGGCCATTTTCATCTTCTAAAGCGTACTTAAAAATGAAATTCAGCATTCTCCTATTTTAATATTCTGTTCCCTGACACTGATTAATTTATTTGCTTTGAAGACTCCAGAAAGCCCACTTGTAATTGAGGAGTGTAATAAATATCTCTGTAATTCTGAGATGATACCCTTTTCTGAGGTTGTAGTTATTTCATGGTAACACCCTTTCAGATCCCCCACAAAGGTGTTATTAAAAATGTTAGCTGATGCATACTAACTGCATCTGTAAGATACATTGCCTTCTAGAAATATAGGCACAAAGTCCATAACTTCTATCACATTATCATTTCTATTTGGTACAGTATTTGTATTTCAATATATTCTAGACGTAAATAAACTTTGTGCATAAAGAATAAAATTTGGTTTGCATTTGGTGCAAATACTGCCTTCTTATTATTTCTGTCTACTTTTAACAGAAATAAGATCATTCTCTCTTGTTCTGAAAGGAGTACCTGATGCTATCAATGTTTACTTTAACAGAATGTTCCATAAATCATTCATAATAAAGCCAAGGAAATTACAGAACTTGGAAGTATAAGATGCAAGTTTAGCAGCAGTGTGTATTGAATGTTAAGATATCAGTCAAGTACATCTTCATACCAGCTCATAGGAAATAAGTGATGGAAATGGATTCTTTTCTGGTACAGACGAACCGTGGATCAGTATTATACCCGCCACTCTAGAGTTTTAACACATTTTTTCCCCTATCTGCTCTACCTACCTCTGTTTCACTGACTCAAACTCTAAAGGAGAAATGTCAGATTAAAATCAAGTGAGGAAAATTAGTAAATTTGTTTACTGTTTACATAGCAATATATTCACCTGCATATTGTGGGATCTTATGACTGTTGAATGTGAGCAACAAAGAACTTCCAGCAGATGCCACGGAAGTCCCATCATAAAGTCATCTGAGCCAAGGATAATAAAAATATAGTTAGAGTAAACAGACTTAGTTCCTTAGTGATACAGGATAAATCACAAGAGGAAAAATTGATATAATGATTACAAGACTACAGTACAGACTACAGACAATGCAGAGGAATTGACAATGAGGTAGTGGAAATGCCATAGTGATAGCATTAAATGTCATTAAGATTTTCCATGATACTGCATGCGTTTTTGAAATGTTTTATACAAACTTAAGACAGATGCATGGGAGTTCATTCTTTATTTTACATCGACCATTTCTCAAGCCATATTTAAGTAACTTTGTTAATGACGACAGCAAAATGCTCCTAGCCCTGTATAATTAAAAGTATATTTCTCTGTCTCATTACACCCCTGAAGCTGTTGGCTCCAGATTCAGCCAGTGTGGTCATTTTGGTCTGATCAGGCAAGACACCTTAAAACATTCTTAGGTTGGGATTTATGGGTAGGAGGTTAACTAGCTAAAAGTTAGATGGAGAAGGCTTAAAATATCACTTCATTTAGAAGACCCCTGATAGCCTTTAAAATAACATCCAACCTATTTCCCTGGTTTTTATGGCGAGCATGTTAATTAGCTTTCTCTGAGCATATAAATAAAAGCTGTACACAGAAACCTCACAGGTTTTCTTTCTGTGCTGTGGTGTGCTTTTTGCCTACTCCTTATTGCAACCTAAAAACCTTCAAAATACAAACTCAGTCTTTTAAGAAACATATTTTGCATATCATCTTGGGCTTAAGACCATGGTACTAACATGTATTTTAATAATGGCTTAAATCCATTTCTTCCAAGAATCTCTCTTGCCAGATATCTCCTAAAAGTTGCAAAGCATCTGCCTACAGCTCTATTGCCACTTATTACAAAACCTGACTTACTATTGAAGCAGCACTAAAAGACACTACTTTTTGATACAGCTGCACGAATAAAGCAAAATAGGAAGTAATTATTAAGGCTGATGCTGTTTCTAGATGTTCCTTTGGTGTTTGGGAGTTTTTTAACCTCGTAAACTTCAGAATGAGAAACCTTCTTTCTTTAGTTGAGACAAACACAATGAAGTTTTAGTAATTTGATGGTCATCTTACTATACCTTTAAATCTATTATGCATAATAGAAAACAGTCAGTAGGATCGGGAAGGCAAACTACATCCTTACAGTAACTACTCATCCAGCTGTTTGCTAGCTTAAGAAAATAAAACTTTAGAGAAGTCACAGAACTCTGCTTAAAGCAATCATTTTTATTTATGCTTAAAATCAATAAGGTTTACTAGAAAATACTTGCACAACTCAATCCTGATTCATAAATTTACTGCAAACGTCAAGCAGGTATACTGTACCCTCCGTAAAATACAAAAGATCAAAAGCTGACCTTAAGTGCAAAAGTTATTCCATCATCAAACACTGCATTTCTGGATTTTCTCCATTTTCTCCATTATTTTTTTTTTCCAGAATTTATTTTCTTTTGATATCATGCACCATAACATCTTAGTAGCTGAAAAAGCCTTTTGAATCTCTTTCATTCACATAACAAGTATTTAAATAGGAGACATTTCTCTCCAAAGCTGCTAAAATCTGACTGTCTTCTTGCACCCCTAAGAAAAGACAAGACCCACTAGACGAATTCTGACTGGACATTTACTGAGTCCAATGAAAGGTCAGTTCTTCAGCTCCAAACTGTTCCAGTCACAGCTAAGTAGCTGTGTGATTTTTTTTCTTTAACACATTCCTCACCATCCAGATTCATTACATAGTAACAAAGTTACGGGATTTTTCGAAGCAAAGATTTTATTTGTTTGTTTCTGAACTAGAAGAAAATACTGCTTTGCTAACGTAGGAGCTCAAACTTTGCCCAGGCTTACACCTGGTGCAAACTTTTGACCGAGCCATTACACGCAGCATATATATATCTCCCATCTTTGCTTCTGAATTCTGATTAATTCAAAACGCGCTGCTCAGCTTCCCTTCATCATCCTACACGTCCGATATTTCAAAGTGGTTTGGCCTGAGCCAAATATAAAACTTCGGCTCTGATGAAGCAGCCAGGAGAAATCCCCAGCCCACCCCTGCTCTGTGACTAAGAGATCCTGAATCACTGCTGGGAGGGCTGACAGCAGCCAGCAGCCACACCAGAAAGCGTGAACCGCTGCACTGGAAGAGTGAGCTGCCTGCTAATAAAAATAGCATTTGTTTTCTTTCTCTTGTGACAGCTGCCAGAGTATAAATCTCAGTATTTTACACTTCTTTTTTCAACTAAATTAAGCCAGACAGGTGCCTCATACAGCATGGGGACTGCGGAACAAATCCAGACAAACAGCAGTAGAAGCTAGTCTTTCAAAAGGTACAATACAAAGGGACAACAATAAAAAAAAAAAAAAAAGTATGCTGTAACAATAAATTCTCTAAAGGAGCTCCCTACCCTGGTTACACGTCAAATGGTAGACACAGTAACTACTGAATTGCAAAATACCACCTTTTTTTCTTAGTTTTCATGTTGTCAGGTGGCAATGTATGACATCTTTATTACACTTATATATAATGAATAATGAATATTTTGTGGATGACAATGGTAATAACACAAATCTCATTAGAGTTTCAGGATAAATTATTTCTCTCCATTGTACAGCTCTGTAACATTGACTCAGCTTTCTTAATAAGACCTTATATTCTACTGGCCTTAAGAAAGAAATGCATCTAGCTATTTCCAGCTCAGCAATACGTTTCAAACCATCCTGCAAACTACTATGAGCTACAGTAACCTTAAAAACAGCATGGTAAATATTTCAGAATGGTTCCTGAAGTGCATGACTGCTTCCTCACCTGAAATGCAACCTGTCAGTCAGTGCACAAGGGAAGAGTAAACCTTGCAAGTCTTTCAGAAGCTAGAAATCCATTTATAGAAAATGCTCAGGATGCTCACGCCTCACCACCTGTATAACAAACCTCTGACCCTACTGTTAGTCCGCTGCTTCTTTGATTTTTCCCTGCTGCCTCGCACCTCACATTAGTCATCAGCATCAGAGCAAAATGAGTGCAAACAATCATTTTTTCATTGTGATCTGATCTGCTAAACCTATTTTGTACAAGCATAAGTGGCTATGCAAAGCATCGAAGCATCGGGGAAGGATGCATTATGTACATCTCAAGCATCAACGGGATCTGGGCATCTAACTCCAAGGTCCATGTTGGAACCACAAGCATGATTCAACCCCTAAGCATTATGAGTGACCTGGAGAAACTTCTAAAAGAGCATATCTTGTGTGTCCTGCAATTCAATGCATAAACTAAATTGAAAATTAACAAGAAAAATTACGTAAGTTTTGCTTGTATAATATGTACACAGTTTACGGTTGCATATCTTGTTATTGCATTTTTTGACCATGTATAAACAGGTATCTCCTACCTATGGTGACGCTTCTAATCTTTACCCTTGAGTTGGCTGGCCTACTAAATAACTTATATTGCAGTTTTTGTTAAAATAACTCCTCTGCTCCTACTGTGATCAGTCTACAGCTTAAAACTTGGTTCCCACTGTGGTCACCCTCTCTCAGGCGAAGCTGACACAGCTTTGCACCAAAGGCACACCCCCTGCCTCTGGAAACCCTGCCTGCCTCGTACGAGGGGAAGGGGTGCAAAGGGGCCACCCTAATTTTAGGGGCCGTTCGGAGGAGTTGGGCTAGTACCTCTACTCTGCGTGGACTGCACAGGGAACCTGGTGTCATGAACCTAACTCTAGCAACTCATTTCAATTTCTGAAGTTTAGCAGCATGAATTTGCCTCCCTTTCTCCCCCCGTCATGTTATCTCAGGGCACAGTTTGATTTTTGTTTGATTTTTCATTTCTCAGAAATGCATTCCCATAACAGAAGGAATAAAGCAACTCAGCAAAGTAGCACTGCAAGGCAGCAGAGGCCAACCTAGGACCTAGGGTTTACTATAAAAATTATTAGTACCTTTCCACCTTGATAAATCTCCCACCAGACTTAGGCTCCTACCCTGAGGTGCTGGGAGCTTGTTTGAAATGATGAGTTATTAAGGGCAATGTAGGCAGCAGTTGTTTAAATGTGAACTGCCGTAAGAGTTGGTTAACTTTTGTTTAATCTCAGAATTTGCTTTGGAACGTCAAAAAAGATTCAGAATGGACCTTTGACACTTATCCAATTACAGGATCTTTATAGATTTCAGCCCAGTCATTTCAAGGGTAGAAAGGAAAGAAAGCTAATAAAATTTTGGCTTCTGTTCAGCATTCACCAGATCTACCGTGAAAACAAAAAAACAGCTAAGTCGGTTAATCATTGACGAAGCAGCAGCTCCGCTTTGGAGCCAGGAGGTTGGTGAGGCAAGAGGGGAGCAGAAGGTCAGAAGTGCCTGGGTTTCTGCCTGCTGCTGGAAGAGAGCACATCATGGGGTGACAGCACAAAAAGCAGCTACAGACAAGGGCTGCTTACTGCTTGTGCTTCCTGAAGGAAGGAGGGCCTGCTCTGGAAAGACAAACCCGAGAGGATGTCTGGAGAGATGGAACATGAAAAGGGATCAAGGCATTTGTTTAAATGAGGTTCAGCAAGGCTCCAGGCAGCAGCTACGATGCCAGGACTTTTTCCAGCATCAGACTATAAATCAGTGCCTGGCAGGCTACGGGCTAAAAATATGTCTCAAAGGGATGCTATCAAGACGGAACCAGGAGATCGCCAAGAGAAAGGCAATATCTGGCATAAAGGTAATGGCCCTGTTGTAAAAGATGGGCTACTTATGCATACTCTCCTGACCCAGAGCTTTGCAGGAATTTCATTCAGGTGGGAAAAGCTGGTTTTTAACCTCTACTTCTATGCCCTGAAGGTTGCTGGAATTGGGATCTGTCAAACTGCCTAGGAAATGCAGAGAAAGCCTTAGTTCTAACCAAGGAGTCCTCAGATTTAAGGGCAGATGAATTAAACCCTTCCAACATATCTTTTAACTGCTTCCTGCAGGTCAGCAGGGGCGCAGCCTGCCAGACAGGTAGGTCACAGGCCACTCTCTCCTATGCAGAGAAAATATTTTTCATAAGAGCAAAAAAGAAATAGCATGATAATAATAACCAGGAGCCTCAGCTGATGGTACTCACTCTAGATACAAGGAAAATGGCTTCCACAAACCTCGGAAAGTCATGAAACAAACCCAGAAAGTGATTATCTGCTGAGCCTGTTTGAACCAGAATTATCCATTAGCTTGAACATTTCTTCAGCCTCCTTTACTTTAACACCCATGCCAAAACAGGTCTAGGAGCTGCCACCGTATGCTGATAGTATTCATTTATTTATTCGCTACTTCTTCTTTCTACTGACACAGATGTCACTGCAATTTGGAGAACTCAAGAGTTTTTGCTTTCTTTCTTTTCCTGCCATATATTAAACTAAAACTAATAGCCCAGAATTCAGCAGCTTGGGTTGTGGATGCTTCTCTTATTACAACAGGCTCGGTGATAACAAAAAGCTAGAATCTGAATTTCACCTACAGAATTTTCCATGTATCCAGAATAAATTCCTGTTGTTAAATACATTCTTGCACCCATGCAAGCAAATTACTGAAGACAAGCATATTGCCATTTTTAATAAAAGATAATTTAAACCCCTCCTGCCCCTCTAGCCACCGCAGACACACACGTATATTGTATTTTGGCTCACATCTTTGAAAAGTAGTAACAGCCAAGACATTCATATTTTAAAAGAGGACATTAACTAGACAGAGTTAGATAATGCTGTAACAGAAATTTTTTTAAGGGTCAGTCTTCTTTATAAGACTCTGATAAAACCTTATTCCTAATACTGTGTACAACCCTCATCTCCCAGGGGCAATAAAAATGTATTCAATCTGGAACAGATACAGGGAGAGATTTCTAAGATGATGAAGGAAGAAGCAGAGAGCTGATTGTAGAAAAGACTAAGAGGAAGCTAGTTCATACACCCAGAGAAATGAAGGCTGAGAGTGGATGTTAAAGCTCTCTATTAATACATCAAGAGGTAAACAGAAGGGAGAGAAAACAGACTATTCAAAATTAGAGACAATGTAGACGCAAAAGCAAATGCTTATAAAGCAACCATGAAAAAGTTTCAACTAGAGGTGGGAAGAAGGTTTCTAAACGTCAAAGGAACAGAGCTCTGGAAGGCTCTTTCAGTGACAGCAGATAGGAAAAACACCTTAACTAAGCATAAGATGGAGATCAATAGATTTGTCCAGTAATAGCAGCAAGTTAGATTAAAAGACACACTTCGTTCCGTTCTACATCCCCCTTTTTCAGGATAGAAGCCAAGAATATTTGTAGATATTTGCACGTAAGGTATACAAGAATTAGGGTAAGACACTAATGTATGCAACTCTTTTTCACTCCTATGAGAGCAGCAATTCACATTGACTTCAAAAGAAATAACAGTAAATACTAGAAAATCTAGACAATTACTATTATTCAAGTACTTCAAGATTAAACCCCAGATTAATTCCCAGATTAATGTAATGGGTGGCATTTCTGAGGGACTATGGAGTTCTAGTTCTTGGAGTTATTTTTTGTACTATCGTCTAAAGACATGGGTAAACTCTTCAAACTGAAGTGATAAATGATTCCTGTTTGATTCAGCCTTGCAGGATGAATGTGCAGCTGGTCAATAATCCATTCTTTCATTTGATTTCATGTGTTTATTTTTAAATGCTGCACTGCTGAGGTGGGTTAAAACGTGTTCCAACATCAGTGAATCACTGATAATCCTTAGGTAACCAGGGACTATTTATATATCCACTCAGAAAGCCAGATTTAAATACGACATCTGGAGATAACAAGTATTCAGTGGGAAAGGTATATCCTTAACTTCAGTTTGGAAATTACTAAAAAGCAAGAAAATACACTAAATATATCCTTTTTGAAGGACTTAGTGGAGTGAGCTTATTCTGAAAAGGATAGCATAGATAGATTTGTTGTATCATCATATGAAAAAGAAAAACAAGACCCACTGATTTTGCAAATATACACAGATGGGGAAAAAAATACAAAATGATCTGTCAGGTTCGGAGCACAGGCATGTTTATTCCAAGGCATGAAGCAAATTTTCCTCAGAGGCTTCAGCAGCAGTGTTTGATACATTTCCCTGGCTTGGTTTGGGCATTTGCTTTTCTCTCAAAGAAGCTCAGCTATCAGTTCTGTAATTTCAACTTGATTAAAAGGATAAGTGGGAATAGTTAAAACAATATTACAGTGACACAGCAAGATGGACATTGATGTAACAGGAATAATGGTGGCTGCTACTTCTGCAAGAAAGTTCAGGTCTCATTACTAACTTTCAAGAACTGATGTTTTCTGTTTTGGGGGAGGGGTCTTTCAAGAGCTAGGGGGAAGGGAAGGAGTTAAGAAGGTCACCTAAAAAGTTAATCTTTCTTTGGAAAGGTGAGCAAAAGACATGCCTTCTGGAGAAAGAGAGAACCAACTTAGCATCGAAGGGTATGACCTGCTTTGTGCGAACAGCTGGAAATTTCACCTTCTAAATCTCTTGATATCAAAGCATCCTACAATGCTGAGTATGGCCTTGATTTCTCCCTTTGACATCTCTCTGAAACACTGATAGTTTTGCTACGAATGGCAAGTTTCCAATTTGAGAAGAGAGAGTCATTTAGTGGAGTGAGATGTGCAGAGCAAACATTCTGGGGAGCTCTTTGGACCAAATTTCTACTCTGAAAGTGCCAGTAATTAAGGGAACTTGGGTTTAATGTCCCTGGAAGTCCCTTCTGAAGGCTCTGTTCCTTACTAACCACTTATTTGTTATGAGCAGCTTGTACAGAAAGCTGACTTCTGCAGTGTTAGGTTGATTCACACCATTTGGCCCAAAATAGAAGAAAGACTTTGCTAGTAATTATGTCATTTGGAGGTATTTTAAGTGTAAGTTCCAGGGTTACTGATTCTTCCAGGCTTGAAGGAAATTAAGAAAAAAAGACAATAAAAAGTAAACAGACCTTTATGTCCCAAGTCTTTATACTCCAAGGATGCTAATATACAACGTTTGGTACGTAACTGCATACCACATAGTTTTAATATGATTTCTATAAGTATGGTTGGTTTTATTATTGAGAAATTCTGAACACATTGAAAAGATGCCTGATTTTCAAAAATGTCCATGAATTTTCATTATTATCTGAGCAGCTCCTCTAGAGACCACTTCATCAAATCATTCTGCAGCCTGTAAACCGTCTCACAGCTAGGCTGAAAAGCTGGTCCCCTCCTGCTCCTGCCTTTAAAGCAGCATTCTACATCTTTCTGCATCATACATAATGCCTTTATTTTCAAATTTATTTTCTGCTTCTCACGTAATTTCAAATTCATTTATTTCCTGTTCTACTGTGAACACTGCAAAGGCAGCAGGTTTGCATTATTTTGTGATGCTGAGTCTGAACGCACTGCTTTTTCGAGTCTTCTCTTGATGTCACCACATGTATTATCAATACCCAGGTGTTTGGCCTGCTGCAATTCTTGTGAAAGACAATGCTTAAACAGAATACACTGATATTTCCCATCAAGAGCTCTGGGTTACCGCATAAACTTTTCCTTGGTGACAGGGTTTTGTCTTTCACTTCCTTTAAAGCTTTGGGTCGCCAATTTAGAGCAACCAGTGCTTCCTACTGAGAGTTTAGTTTTCAAAACTCACTGCTTTTTTTTTTGTTTAGACATTATCAATAATTCATTAAGCAACCAAAATTCAAATTCTTCAAAGACGGTGGCTTTCTGTATGACTTCCCACAGGCTCTTTCCAGGCTAGCTCCCTTGTTTGCATTCTTGTTGAGCTCTGGTTGTCCTGAGAGTAATGCAATATGTGGCTACATCGATACTAGCAAACCAAGCCATGCCAGAACTCAGTCCCTGGCTCGGAGGACCAAAATCCCAGACTGCCAAGGTCAATATTATCAAACCTGCAGTTTCCAAACATGTAGCAATGTTGAAAGTACTAAGTGAGAGCTCTGCCCTGGAGCTTGTCTGACCAGTGGTGCTCAGCCGGGGCCAAAAGCTGCGAGGGACCATCGATCAGTTCTACAGGTAAGTCTTATGCCAACACTCATACCCTTTAATTTACGAGCAGTGACATTCCCAGCAAATCAAAGAAATTTTGGCACGACTAAACAGAGATTTACCACTCATGTCTTCACAAAATATATTGCATTAACTCAGTTTAAAGAGTCTTAAACCGTTGGCTGTCCAGACAATGAGGCTGAAACAAGTTAACAACAGCAGTTTTCAACAGGTTAAATAAATGTGTGTAGGATGCACTTTCACAAGAAATGGGGTGAACACAGGACCCAGGTATAAAATTCCTCTAATGCTATTCCTTTCTATGAGGATGTGTACTTTTTTGTTTTCACTAATTATTTCCCTTGTGAGTTTTTAGTCTTTCCTACTGAAATATTTCAATAAAAGTTAAATTAGAAAAGGATTTGAAAGAGAGCTATTAAGAATAGGAATTTTCACTGTCTCACTGTAAGGATTAAGTTGTTTTCTTGGCTCTCTTCTCACTTTTGTTGGCTATAGAAACTTTAAACGCCCACCCAGTAAGACATGTTACATTAGTAACCACCGGAGTATGGAAAATGCAGTTTCACCCAAATAACACATGCCAGCCAGCTGTCCAAACCAGCAAAACAGCCACCTCACCAGTTACTTACAAAGGGATTAGGAATTTGAGAACAAGACTATGGTCCAGTGAATAAAGGGGTAAACAAGAAATAACCAAACCTAGACTCTCTTTCAGTCTCTGCCTCTGACTCACTCTGAGATTCCAGACAAGTCCCTTAACAGTTCTATCCTTCAGTTCCTCCATCTATAAAGTAGACATAACACATTTTTTGTAGACTATGTGGAAACGCACGGGTAAAAAGCATGTTGGCACAATCACCATAGCAGTTACTGATTGAATACGATGCCACTGGATCCTTGTAGTACTGCAAGATTTACATTCTTCCATGAACACTAGCAATAAAATCAAAGTTCACAAGCCAGTTTGAACAAGAAAACGGAAACAGGAATTTGCATACAGCTGGTTTTCTTCCAACATATACAGTATGGTGATATAAGCTGATAAATTTTCAGATACGGTCGTTAGTTTGTATTCCAAAACTTCCTCCTTTCAGTTTCTTTCTCACCACATTCTTTACAGTAGAATTGTAAAGCAGATAATACCTAGTGTACAAAACCGTGTAAATAAAACATCCTATCCTATTAATATCTAGGATACTTAGCTTCCAGTGCTCTGCAGCTTGCAGGTTCAACACTATGTATCAAGTTAGGCAGAAACAGCTTTTAGCTTAAAAAGGATTAAAATAATCTGCCATAGAAATAAAGATCTTTCTGAGATGTTTTAAAAATAGAAATTAGACATTAAGACCCCAAACGAATCCAGACAGCTTGGCAGAGAAGACATTCCATTTTGGTAAAGGACGTTCCAATCTCATGACTACACTCCTTCCCCCTATTTTTTTTCCTTAAGTTTGAGGAGGAATTTGAATTTGGGCCACATATGTTCCAGCTCAGTGCTTGGGCCATGAAGCAGCTGATAATTTGGACGTTGGTCAACCATTGTTACAAGCAGAAATTCCAACCAGAATAAGATGGTTTTGTTAAACATAATAGGCACTTACAAATAAAAATCATTCTTAATTAATCAATCCTATCCGATAATAAAAGTCTAACTTTCCTTTGAAAAACCCTTGCTTGTCTCTAACCAGTCAATATAGTTAATCCTCACAGCATCAAAGGAGTAATGTATTAATTGACAACCAGGTGTTCATGTGAAAGTTTTCATATATGCATCTACTAGAAAAGAGAAGAAATTATTCAGTTTGCAGCCCCAGTACTACAGCTTCATCTTCCTTGATGCCACAGGCTCACACAGTGTATGGTCTCCTAATATGACCCTGTTTTCCTTGATTTGCTTTCAATTAGAGCAGGGAAAAATATTTGTGAGCTTGTATCAAGGATTTTTTTGGCTAATATATTCTGGAAAGGGTCAATGTTATTTATTAAAATAATTTCAGCATGAAACAGTCAGCCTTTCACATTGCACTGGTCCCATTTGTAAATATATTTCATATTTGTAACTGTCAAAAGTTTATCCAAAGAAAATATACTTTTGGATCACAGGGAACAAATGCAAAATAAAGTGTAAGAAGTAAGACTATTTCACCAACAAAACTGAAAACTTTTATTTTTAACTCATGAGAAGTCATATTCTTCTTTTTATTCTTTCAGAGACCTCAAAAGTCATTTATTCATACAGCTTTATGTCCCACATATTCATTATTTCCTTTAGATCTCATCTCTGTCTTTTCCAGATTTTGATGGTTCTCTTCCATTTTCCCTTTTACCTTAGATATGACTTATCTCATCTACAATCATAAATGTAACTCTCATCATCCTGCAGACTGTTCAAAGATCTACCTTAATTCTATAGGTCTATCTATCTTATGCAATTCTAAATATAATCTTCTCTATCTGGTCTAATAACTGGTTTCAGATCAAGCTTTACACAGTTATAAAAGATCCATGAATATTTTTCTGCAAACCTTCGTCACTACATTATCTCTCAACATCCATGGGTATGTGTTATGTTGGGTATAAGTAAAGCATCATCTTCAAAGTGAACCCCTTTATTCCTGACTTTGGCATCATTACTACATGTTGCAGCTTCTGTCTGCATAACATATTTGACTACCGAGAGACAACCCTTCCATCTCCAAGCTCCCACCAAAGTTCAAATGCTGCAGACTTTTCCTGTAGCTTTTATCCTATTCCTAGTTAGTAATCATGCTTGGTGATCATTTCTCCTGATTCTCATATCTGAATCACTTTCTCAGCTCTGCCATCTACTGCATTGTACATCAGGTATTTACTGTCTCTCTACAGGCTCTTCACAACTCAGCTCAATCCTCACCATTATCTCATATTCAGTTTCAAGAAGTTAACTCCAATCAGCCTATTGGATAGCTTCCATTTTCAAACAGACTTTTCTTTCCTATTATGCTTTTCCCTCTTAGAAAGAATTTACTGAATCATCCAAGAAACTCCTTCATTATTCTCCTCCAGATTGCTCCTAAAGTCTTTCCTTTGATGTGACACTAGGCTGTTGATGCACTAAAATCACAATCTGTCATGCTGAATAACATTCATGTGTGGTGATTAATTTTAGCTTTACTTGGCATCCCTGGTATTCTGCAAAGATAATAAAGTGACAAAGATAAGCTAGGTTTATCTGCGCAATAAATAAAACAACAAATCCACACCCATCTTTGTATACTTTCGTATAAATCTAGTGGCAGAACATACAGGCGGCTAACAGGGGGCACAAATAGTCTTTTGCATTCAGTTGCAAAATTGCATTCCAAACTTGACAGAGGACTATTGATAATCGCACATGCACACTTGGTTGGCTTCTTTTCCAAGCCTTGTAAAGCAACACCAGAAGTCACCAGGCTATGGATGTTCAATTACTAGCATTCTCTGGGAAACTCCCAGGATGAAAGCGGTGTCACAATTGGTTTAGCTCTCCTTAACATTGTGCTTGTTCATGCTATTAGAAAGATGTCTTTGAGAAGGAAGTATCAGAGTATGCAGCAAATTCTAAATCTTCAACAAAGGTGGGGTTATTTTCTGTGTGTTTTTTTCCAGCAGAGACCTGTAACAATGGCCAAAAGAGGCAGCATGACCACTCCAACACGTGGATGTGACTAAGGTGAGACGTCAATTTTGTAGTGCCTTCCTTTCCTGTGAGCAGTATACATTCCTTATTGTTCCCTTTGAGTCTATATCAGAGTTAGCCTTCAGCAACAGAGCAATGGAGTCGACTATAAAGCAAGAAAAATATAAAGCAACAGCTACAAAAATTGTTTTCCATACATCTGAAAACATGTTGGCAGAAAAGTGGTGTTGCTTCAGCAGACAGGGCCTCCCAGAGGGTTCAAGATAGCTGGCAAAAACTGGGATAACAGCTGCCAAAAGAAATAGAATAGTGGACAATAAATTTCAAAGTATCAACCAGACCACAGAGGAATCAATACAAATTAGAGAATTTATTAAGATTAACCAATCTAAATGAGAGCTGAGTGGATCACAGTGCTTACCTTCTCTGTGAGAAGGATAAAAAAGGGAAACTGTTTTGCCAGCTGTGTGGTAATCTTGAGATGCAAAGTTAAAGTAATACCAGACAAAAAAAAGTTGGATTTTGGTGACGCAACAAATTACTTAAAAGGACTATTATAGCACTACCTGATGAAGCTTACAGTATGTGCGCCAAGATTTATAAATGTATACCATTTATAAGTTAGATCTATCGACACAATCTCTATCATTTTCCATCAACATTCCCCCAAAATATAGGAAATTCTTTCCATAGTTGTTCATAAAAAAGACCAACCGATGACAAATCTGGGAAAATAATGGTAGTAAATCGTTAGATGGTGACAACACAATTAAAAAAAAAAAAAAAAAAAAAAGAAAGAGCAAAGCAAAACACACAGAAAAAAAATCTACACCACACCCCAAAGTTAAACTATTTTGCAGAAATTTACTTTGGAAAAAGCCAGGAAAATTCCACAGCAAAACATAAAGACAGCAAACTTTTGCATTAGTAAATGCAAAGATATTCCTTCCAAATAATATTAATCCAGAAATCTGCACTAAGATCTTCACTGTTTCATTTGGGGAAATAAGTATATTTTAGCTTTCTCATGCACACACATTTTTTCATACCTAACTTCACAGCATTCATCTACCAGCTCACCCTTACCCTAATCACAGCCAACGCAACTATTTAACTGACAACAAAATAGTAATAATCTTCTTGAACTAAGAAGGCTGAGGGCAGATATTGTGGGACATCCGCAATGCATGCCTCAGAGGAGAAGGAAAGCAAGACAATTTACATAAATTAGAAGCCAAGGAGAAGTGGAATGTTGTCACCATAGCAGAGATTCTTTTACGTTCACCTAAGGTCTCCTGCCATGGCTGCTGCTTGTGCAAACGGCAACATATATCTGAACTAACTTGAAATATCATCGCCTCACATAAAATCCACAAATCCATTACAATAGGTAATTGTGTCTGTTTGCAGCTGGAGGGCAAAAATCACATTTGTCAGTCACAGGCAGCAACAAAATGACCACCCTGGGCAATTCTCCAGGTAAAACAAACCTCCACAGCCAGAATAGTTCAGTTCTGCTTTCCTACCCTACAGGTAGCATTAAAATATTCCTCAAGGACTGGAGAGAAAAAGGATGATTTCTCTCACAGAAGAATATGCAAAAACTCCTCAAAATGTAACAAATCTTCAGATGTCAACTAGTTTTTCTCTTCTGATTATGTGATGAGCTGTGCTGCAGTCCACAAGCACATCAAGGTGAAATTTTCCAGACACATGCTTCTGAGCAACAAAGCAGGACCATCCTTTGAATATGGACATCTAAAATGAAGCTTAATACATACCTTCCCTTGAGGACCAATGCTGAGGAAACACTCTTGCCAGCAGCAAATTAGTGACTTGTAATGGCAAACGAGTAACTCTGAGTTCCCCCGTGTCTGTTCAAACTTTCTTTGTCTAGGTGCAAGCTCTTAATGGTCCGGTCCAAGAAGCAAGGAAAATACAAACAGATTCTGATAACTAACAGGTGAAGACAGGACCTTACACTTCCAGCTTTCTCAAGTAAAGTGTGACTTTCAGGTGACTCAGGCACAGATGCAACTTGCCATCACCTGTTCTGACAGCACTGGCAAGGACTTCAACTTGATTTTTTCATCATCGCTGAAAAATATTCAACTATTTTCCCCATTATTTTTTTTTTTACCAGAACCAGGGTCCATTTACCAGTTTTCCATGTTGTTATGGTTTGAGAAACCCACAACAATTTATTGCCATTTAGATAATCATTCTATCATGCGATGACCCCTCCCCACCCAGGAAGGGGAATCGGGAAAAAACAAGGAAACCCAGGGGGGTGAAATACAAAGAGATATGAAACTAAATTATTAACATTAATAACACTAAAGAACCAATACAGATCCCGATACCAACATAAAATATACAAAAACTGTACTCAGCCAATGATACCAGTGGGAAGCTGTGCACTCCCAGCAGTGGGCAGCAAACATCAGACACTGTGAGCGCTACAGCTTCAGGAGGAAGGGAAGGCCTCAAGGGTCCAGCACTGGGGCAAGAAGTTCTCAGAATGCGATGCATCAAGGGAGAGAGTGCACTTCACAGCAAACTTTCTAATTTGTATTGAATGTGATGTTCATGGTATGAAATAATGCTGTTGGCCAGCTTGGGTCAAGTGCCCGGAGACTCGCTCCTCCTCGTCCCTGCACCTGGCGAGCTCAAAAAACACCGAGACCTTGAAACCCACACACCATAGCTGGCTATAAAGTAAATATTTTCACAAACTCAGACACTAGAGTCTTCTAAATGTGCGGTTTTCCCAAGCATTAAAATACAAATTAGTCCCGTGTCGCTCAAACCAGGACACATGCCTAAAGTTTAGCTTACCTACCTGAAACCAATATTATCCCTGGTATTGATATCACATGGTATCAAAAGGATATGAAACAATGCAAGTTCCAACAACGTTGCTCGCTTCTGTTAGTGTCACTCATGAGAGCAGGAAGAAGTGCGCAAGAGCTAAAGAACCAGGAGGCCTTAGTGGGGGTAGGGGAGAGATTCTTGCTTGTTTGGACTTGTCCAAAGCTACGTGTGAATTTTGATGACTGAAGATTTAACTGTATAGGTTCAACTGCCTCTGAAGGGTCTGTTCACTTTTTGCATATATTTTGCCCTTCTAGAATGCAGTCACTAAAGACAGTTTCATTTAGCTTCCACAGTGTCATCCAGCTGAATATAGCTTAGTGCATGGCTCTAAGGTGAAGGCAAGTTGAGGAGGAAAAAAAAAGAGAAGAAGGAAACAGGGAAGAAAAAAACCCTGTGTTTTCCTTCTCATCTCCTGGGCCAACTGTTTTGGAATGAAACCTGAAAATCATCAGGTGTGAAAACCTGTAGAGGAAACTGGGAAAACAGTCCAGAAAACAACATTTTGGTAAGATGTGGTATAGTTAACAACAGCAACAGAGGAGAAGGGGACCAAATATTTTTTTAATTTTTCAAAAGCATGGTGAAGAGCCTGTCCATCCCCAGGAAGCATAAAGAGAGATTTACCATTACAGCTCATCTGAGAAAATCAGAGAACCCAAATGTATTTGTACAGGAGTGACTCCATTGTAAATAGTCAACCCTGCAGGGCTGGCATATTTATATGTGAAGGTATTTGAATTTCTAACCTTTAAATTTGACTGGTGTTTTTTCTAAGGGATAAGAAGTTGGTTGCTCATCAGTGGGTGTACATGTGTTTGTTGCTGTACCTAGAGGACTCACCACATATCTGTGGCTTGGCCTTTTGTATGCTGATTTGCCATGCTGCTTACTGGCAAAAGAAGTGCTGGAGATTATTCGGCAAGCTGCACTCCACACCTGTGAACAACACACTTTTATTTAGTCATTCATTCTGGTGATATAGTTTAAAAGAACAAATTAAACTAGACTCGGGGATATATTCACATATATACTGTAGTGGCTGGTGATTCTCCTTATCCCAAAGGAATTTAAGCTAAGGTCTTCCTTTACTTAGATGGCCCTTCTACCAGTCTTTAAGGGCAAAAAACACTCTCTCTCCTCTCTCTCTACTGAATAGTGTCCAAATGACCCAGGGTATATATGATAACTCAGGGAGCTGTAAGTTATGTGTCTGCCTTGAAATCCTTTTCCCTCTGCAAGAAAAGATCTGAGACAATCAAGAACCTGGCCACAATATCCTCTGTATTGCCTCTGTAATGTGGCAAGAGGCACTCTCTAATTTTTAAATCCTCTCAATATGTCCCAGTAAAGGGTTATACATGATTCCCTGTGGCTGCCTGCATTCACCAGTTAGATTAGATTTGTCTCCTCAGAAGAAGCCTGTACAAAGAATTGATAAGCTTCATTTGGACTTGAGTCTAACAGGGGCACTTGAGAGAGAAAATACTACAAACTTATTCTATCACAGCAAAAGATCAAGACCTGGATTACAAAGTCAGAAACAGGATGGCAAAAGATAAGAACTAGTACAGTGCAGTTCTTGGGTTAAACCTGACCAATGCAATTTCTCCTTAGCTAGCCAGGTAACTCCCCGTGAGGCAATCTAAGATGCCTCTCCACCACCTACTCACATTCTGTCTTTCAAGTGCTACTGCACATAGCTGAACTCAATTCATACCCCCCAAAAAATGCATATTCAGACTTCCTCTTTAAAGTTTTGAAGTTTTTCTTGCAAGGCTGGCTGCTTTTCCCATCTAGTGTTCAGTAGGAGAAAAACTAGACTACAGGTCCTTGAGCCTATGGACACTGAAACAACTTTCACTCTAGACTCACTGGGGACAGAATCACCTTTTGCTTGATTATAGTTCATTAGGCTGCCAATTTCTCATTTTTTTCTCCCTGATTGGACTAGGAAGTAAGTTGATGAGATCGCTGGCTAGCCAGACAAGATAATGTTCCTTATAATAAAACTCCTTCTCTGCAACAGGAAAAAATGGCATAAAAGATACCAACTGCCAGCTGTTATTATACTCCATTGGCTTCTTGCAGAGACCAAGTGTAATACACCGATAATACACATTCTACACTTCACAAGGATACATTGCGCAGAGATGTATATTCCACCCTCAAAGGTGTTGTCAGCATTGTCAGAATTCTTCATCTCAGTGGAGTATGTTGAAAGTCTTGTTATGAAAATCAGGGGACCTTTCTGAGATCTCCAGTGCCCTCCAGTTGCTGGGGTAGAAAACCAGGAGGGAGTCCATCCCTGCAGTTAAGTCAATGGCTGTTGATTCCAGCCAGAGGCACTTAGGCACAAGTGCCGGACAGCATCCTTGCAGCTCTGGCTACTTCTGCTGGTACAGAAAAGAAGCTGCTGCCTGTTCAGCTCTGCCTGTTTCCATGTCTGTCTGAGGCTGAGGAGCATACGGAGGAGCAGCAACCCTCTGAAGGCTGACCAGCAGGGACCATGACACGGTCCCACTCGGCAGAGCAAGCTTTCCCAGGCCTGTCTTCAAGCTGCTGAAGCGCAGAGCAGGGAGGCGAAATCTCCACACTGCCAGGCTCTGTCCTCAAAATTGTATTTGAATATTGCAAAGTACAAGCACCTCACATTTCTTTTTTGATTGTGACACCATTTCCAGTTGCTCCTCTTCTGTCAGGCTGTGAAGGCCACGTACTATAACAGTGGGAAGGGTCAGGCTGATAATCCCACTTATCCCGGCACAACTTCACCTGAGGTCGTGACACCTCTCTGGAAACTGCTGACAATCAGTAAATAAGGCTTGTGGTTATTCATTGATCAGTGATAGCAGAACAGATAATTTAAGGAAGTACATTGCATCTGTGCACCGAAAATAGTGTTCAGGACGTGGGGTAGAAAAAGGCGTCTAAGTAAACATTACTGCACAGTGTGAACACCCCAATGGGATGACCCAGGCTTGTAATTTTACTTCTGGCACTCCTGTATTTTTCAGTGGTTGGCCTTTCAAACGTAATTCTTTCTTTTTTATTGCTATTTTGTGTGGGAGAAATAATAGTAGAAAAACAACTCCTAGAAAATATCAAAATTGAGAGAGATTGTAATTACAGTCTACACACAGTGGTGCAGGACTGCAGATTCCAAAAGGATACATCTTGAGAAGAAATTTCGCAAAATATGTACATTCCCTTGATGTGATTCTGTGCCATTCTCCCTCTCAGAGATGGTATCAGTCTTGCAGATTAACTGCTACTCACTCAGCTATGTCCTCAAAGGGATTGTGGTTCTTTTCATAAATGATTCAGGCAGCAACAGCGTACAAACTTAACTCCTTGATGAGGAAGGAGCAGCTACTTGATCATTTGGTTTAGGCGAATGTTTCTTGTTCCCTGTTACTCGGTAGTGCTTGTGGTAACCAGACAGGGACTGGGAGACAGGTCTCCCACATGAGTGCTGTAGCTCACCTCCTTCTTCTATCACTGCCACAGGCTGAGAACCACCAAGTTTTAACAAGGAGAAAGGACTGACCTCGGCAAAAAACACCAGCAGTCAGATAAAAGAACAAAGTATCTTTGTGTGTGAGTCTGGACGAGTTTTGCCCATTTACCTTTAAAATTTGAGACTAAGGAGAGTGCAAAGTGAGACCCTTTATATCCCCGTAGGTGTCAAATCCACATTGATTGAGAAAAAGAAACTGAGACATGCTGTATAGGAGAGCAAAAAGAGAACAGAAGTGGCAAGTGAAAGAGCAGGGGGAAGACTGAGACAGCAAGGGACCATAACCCGAGAGGGATAAGGATGACTTGTTGCTAGGGTCTGAAGGAGAGCAGAACGATCAGCTGACAGCAGAAAGAAAGCCTAAAATTTACACCAGAACTAGGAAAAGGTAGTGACTATGGGCTTTGCTGTAAGAATTGACAAGTCTGTCACTTGAACCGTTGCAGCCAAGGAAGATGTATGATATCTGCCATGAGCAAAAGGTATGAGATATGTGCCTAAGGCACGAACGGATGCTGATAGGAAGTGGGGCTGAGGAAAGCACAGAAAAAACTCCCCGGTTGCCCTTCACATCGGAACAAACGATCCTGGCAGTTTCCTGTTGAAACAAAATCTAGAATAGCTCTGCCCACTAGAAATAAGGCTTAAAGCAAGATGGTCTATATGATAACTATTGCTGTGTCCAATGGGGAGAAGGCATGGGATCAACAAGAAAATGAGGGTTAACAGATGAATTAATGGAATATATTATTTGCATCTGAGGAAGATTTCACATGTGTAATCCTTGGGAAGAATTAACGGGAAGCAGTCTCTTGACACAGAGATTTCCTTATCAACCACAATAGCTGGCTAACTTACAAGCCAGGATCAAGTTTCATGTGATTTAAAATAAATAAACCGGGGAGAAGAACTTGTAACAGAGAGCTCTGAAATCTATGCCGCCTGTCAACACATAAGAAGAGGAAAGCATAACACATATGGAAACACTATGGATTAACTAACGCCTGGGAGCAGAAGAAAGGAAAAAACAGGACGAGAAAAAGACACGCACTGAAGGTAGTGGTAGAGTCAGCAAGGCAAAATAGTTAATATGATATAATCAGAAAAGGAAGGCATAAACTCTGGAGAGGAGACACACAAGTGCCTCGAGTCTACATATAAAAGCTAAAGAAGGCACTAGAAATTGATAAAGTACATGCAAGCAAATACCCTAAGACTCAGCAGGTAGTGGAGAAACAGGAAGGGTTGATCAGCATGAAACATAATCCATGATTCAAAGAGGGGAAAAAATCAAAAAGGACTTCACTGTACAATTAGTCAATAAGGAAAAGACTCTGGCTGAAAGACAGATCCAGCCATTCCTATAAAAATCTAAGGAAAAGCACAGAAAAAGCCTCTTACCTGTGTGAGGAAAGTTTCAGATGCGAAAGGAGATTTTCGCTGCAGTGAGAATATGGTTTAGCAGTATCAGAGTGGACCAAGTAGTTGTTTACCTACTAGATGCAATAGTGGCTTGATGCTCCTGGGAGTCTGAACAGACATTAAAAAACTGCTAGCAGTAGTCCACCAGAGTTACAAAGTAGTCCATATACGTAACACAGGGAAAAGCAAGAAGAGATGTTCTGAGGGCAGAATTTGGACCACCAGAGAAGAAACTGAAGACTAGGACCCCCTGATAGCAGGACCAACTGCAAGACTGTTATCACCTGCAAGGCCGGAGGTACAATAGCTATACATGGAAACCTTGTAAAGAAGATTCTTTAGGACCTGATGAAATATCGGCAATTAAAGATTTCCACAAGGAAAGGGCTTTAGCTAGGATGAAATGTGAAAGATTAGGAGGACTTTTTAACCAGACATTTGCCAAAAAAGCACATAGTTTGTGGTGATGCATCTTCTCAAATAGTCACAAGAGCTCTATATCTTGAAGAAAAAAGAAAAACTGGGAAAACTTAAATAGGAAATGTTGGTGAATAGTTAGAAGATTAAAAAAAATAAAAGCTACAACAAACTTACACAGGCCTCTACTCTGATAAAGTAAGAAACAAGATGGTAGAGCCAGAACACCGTGCTTGATACAGTAGTCACATTGGAAACTTTGAGGAAAAACAATGAGTGGAACATTATTCCATTGGAATGAGACAAAACTACTGGATAAGTAAGTGTAACTATACGTTATAAGCCTTTCTAATTTACATTATAAAGCCTTAGTATGAAGTACAAGTTAACATATGATCTGTACCTACGATACAGTAGAACCCCTATGGGCTGAGATTTCAGACCTAGCTAGAAGTTCAGGAACAGCACTACACCAACTGTATGGTCAGGATAGCAATAGTAACCAACATACTGAGATTTGTCAGGCTGCGAAGTCAGGAGACAGTAATATGTCTCTATGCTAACTTCCTAAAGAAATTGTTGGCACAAACATCATGTTAGGGCTGATGACATAATGTATTTGTATATATTTTTAATGCTTAATAGTTCAGACACTCAGGCAACCCCTAACAAGAAGAATAATGTTTATTTATTTGACCAACACACAAACCCAGGTTCAAAATACAGCAGAGTCCTTTTGACCTTCACGGGATCTGAGTCGGCATCCAAGTTGAAATAGAAAAAACAAAGCCATGTGCTGCACTTGTGCTTAACTTGAGACTGCGTAACTGACTTTCTCAGACTAGTGGAGTTTTCTAGCTCACAGTCCTAAGACAAAGTCATTCCGTCTTTGAAAATTTTATTTGTATTATTGCTAAAATTAAGAATTGAAGCTTTTCATGCAGCAAGTATATCAGTATTAGCTGGCAGCATACAGGAAACACACGCTTGTGAGTTTCTAGCTATATCTTCTGTAAGAATAAAAAGAAAGAGCATGAACGCTAATGAAATCCTGCATCAGAGCTTGTTTGAACAGCTAAACCAAGAATAAATCACAGAAGCCAAAGAACCACACAGTAAAGAGTTCGGGTACATGTTATAGCAAACAGAAACATGACAAAGAAGGAGGTGCGATTAGTCATTAAATTGAAAGTGTGTAAGGCCTAATCTGACCTGCTGGTATTATAAACCGGATATCTTACACCTAACGGTTTATACAGCCAGTAAAATGTCAGTTATAGTTTAAACATTTTAGTGCCCAATCTTGACTTCAAGCCCGCAGAGCAGACAATCCAGCACTTCCCAAGCTTGTATTTCACAGTTTAATCATCCTTACTCTTAATGATTTGCACTTCTTTTTCAACTGGAATGTCTCTAGTTTTGGCTTCCAGCTGTTGGTTCTTGTTATGCAGCTCCCTGCTAGATCAGAGAGCTTTGTAGCACCCAGGAACTTCTTCCCATGAAAACACTAATCCACATTGATCACATTACATGTAAATCTTCTTTTGGATAACGACATTGTGCTCTCTCTGTCATTCATTCTGACAGTATCCTCAGCCTTCATACTGTTTCTGTTAATTTCTTCTGTGTTCTCTATCTTTCAGCTTGCTTCTTTAAATATTAATTCATCACATCTCATTTTAGCCGTCGACGAGCTGGGCATCTACCCTAGGCAAGTCTGCAAGGTCCTTCTATACTCCTCAGAGGACAGAAGGCAACTCTAGAGGGCAATTGATCCTTATCTCTTAGGCACCTCTCTCAGGATCAGATAAGGATGGTTTGGACGTAACTGTCTCTCCACGGACTACAGCAGGAAGGTAGGCCACCCGGCTGGACTGCACACCCAGCTTTCAGAAGGCTGAATTTCAGTTAAATCAGCTCAAGATGATACTCAAACTCTGGTATCAGTTATTTTCAACACTTTGGCATGTACTTCACCAGGACTGCATGTGGTAGTCAAGTCACCTCACTGCTTTTGCTATACATACTTGCACGTCTGTCCCTCTCCGCGGCATCGTAACAGAGAAGCTCATTTTGTTTTCCTTCATACTCTATGGCCTCTATATCCTTTTTAGGAACCCTCTTCCAGATTGCAACTTCTGCTTTTGTAGTCTATATTTGGACCTGATATCTCCTGGAAAAATAAAGATCACTCTGCAAGCTGTATCGCTATCGCCATTGTAATTATCATGATCCAAATAGTCTCACATGTCAGCTGCACCTATTTAAAATCCCTGTTTTGGAGCTTGAATGAAATAACACTGAGTTTTACAGATAAGCGACATATTTGATACAAACTGAAGACTTGCTTTTAAAGATGCAATAACTCAGCACATTCCTTCATAACCAAGACCTAAAAATTCAGGTAGCTGTATTGATTTCACCCTTCAAAACAACCATAAATTTTGGAAGCCTTAACTTTGTTTTGTAATAACACCTTCTTGTGATACAACATCAGCTTGTCTCAGAAGGGAATTCAGAAAATGTCTCAATTCTGAAAAGTATGAGATTATAGAGAGAGAAATAACAGTTATTGTAGATACATTCATCCCTAAATCTCTGAATTTTCAAGATCCTAGCATAATTAGGCAGCAAGATGTTATGAAAAACTGACTGTTGTGATATGAATCAAGGGAAACCTTACCATAACAGCTTAGAGATGTTCCAAAAGCACTATGAAATACAACAGTTGAACTAGATCTTTGAATTAGTGACCTTACAAACAGTCCACCCTGAGCCACCTTCAACATATTGTTACCATTTTAAGGCTGCAAATTAGCTTTGCTTCAATTGCTTTTATGTATTGCTTAGGAGAGCATAAAGAATTGTTCTGAAATCAGGAAAAATATCCAAACAAATAAGGCCTTTACGTATTATGTAATATGTGAAAATAAATCTGTATGTTTACTGCACTCCATATAAGAAGGATAACAAAATGAGTGAGTTAAAGAAGAGAGAAAATCAAGCTGTAAGAATTGAAACGACAATCTATACTAAAGCCTGCGAGGCAGAAGAAAAGCTAAGCAAAGCTACAAACTGCACTATCAGGCAGCAGCCAATACTGTGGCTGCACTCGGAAGCACACCTCACTGAGGAACCTCATCTAGTTGAAGACGTCCCTGCTCGTTGTAGGAGAGGTTGGACTAGATGACCTTTTAAGGTTCCTTCCAACCCAAACTGTTCTATGATTCTTTGTACACGGACAGTACAAAGCGGACAGCATCAGCGCTGCACGTGCTGAGCTTTGCTCGTCCTCGGTTACAGAGGGTATTTCTTTGAGAAGAGAACACACAGGCCCATTAGGAGGAGGGGGCTGATGTTCCTTCCCTGGGGCAGCTACTGAGAGTTTCCAGAGACGAGGGAGGTGGCACGGGGTAAAAACCACAGCTTGTGCAATACTGGACAGCAAGGAGGAGCTGGGAGCAGGCAGGCAGGCTGCCCTACGAGCAGAGCCTGGGTAGGGGTGCTGCCACACAAAGTTGCTGAAATAGTTGAAGCCAAGCACAGAAGCACAGGGTCACCTGCAAAGAGAAAGCGGGCAGGAGGAGAGCTGTATGCAAGTTCTGTTTCCTCCTGTTCTGCTTTCTCTAGCCAATTTGCATTTTAGGTATTTAAAAAAATAGTTATGCTTTTCAATCAGATCACATGGGACTGGGGGAAACTGTTTTAAATCTGCTGGTCTTTGGGGAGATGTTCACCTTAGTAGGTGATATAAGCATCTGCACTTCAATGTCCTGGGCAACTCATGGCCTGGCTGTGCTGCAGATGCATTAGCACAACACCTAACCCGTCCTTACCTCTGAAGCAAGCTCTAGAAATCAGCCCAAGGCTTGCATCTAGCTTCTCTGAGCACAAGGAGAGAAGAGAGAGAGCTGGCACATCTTCCCACTTTCTCCTTGCACAATAAGTTTAATTGGGTGCATGCCAGGATCCATCCCATTCCTCACACATATCACTCTAAGTAACTCTTTTCTTTGGTGAAAGGAGGTCAGTAACGTGGTTTAGCTGATGGCCCTCAAAACAGCACCACTAGCACAGGTGAGGAGCAGCGCGCAGGTAGGAATGCAAAGCAAGGGGCAGCAGGAACTCCAGTAACCATCCTCACCGGTGAAGAAAAAGGTTGCAAAACCATGCCGTGAAGTAAAACAGTCTAGAGCAGTTTGACAATCCCAGGCTGAATCTGAGGAGTTAGGGGGAGCCCTTTCTTCCCAAAATTATGGTCACAGGTAATCATACCACTACCATGCCTCTCAAGAACTCTAATATCCATGTAGCAAAATGAAGAAATGAAACGGGTAAGACAGCCGTGTTCTCCCCTGAGAAGAGAAAAAAAAAATGCAAAAACAACAACATAGAAAACTAAAAGAAAGGCAAGTTTTAAAAGATACGTTATTTAATCTGGAACTATAAATGCAAATTTTTTCATCATAAGTGGGTTACTGAGCCCTGCAAAAACTTAATCACACTAGTGGTGTGAATAGCCATAGCATTTTTGATGAGTCAGCATCGTATTGGCCCCTCATGGTCACCTGGCCCGCATCAATAGAAAAAAGACATTTATTTTCATATGCCTCTGCAGCAAAACAACAGTCTAAAAGTATTCCTCAACATCCATTCTGCAAGATACTCAAATTCAGGGAGAAACTTATAATATTGCTATTTCTTATTTTGAATGACTGACTTGAAATGAATCAACTGGTCTGAAATTAATTCAATTGATTTGAATTAATCTATTGTGTGCAAGACAGAAAAGCAATGTCCTTGCACTGCAAATGAATTGTTATAACTGATTTTTGCTGATTTTTTAAAGGAAAACAGCAATTTCAAGGTAAAAAATTGAACTTTGTCTATATTCCAAATATGAAAAGAACAGAAGGATAGAAAATTAGGTAGCTATTTCTTTCTCCCTGGGCCAACAATCATGGGAGTGATAGTCTTCTCAGGGGAAGAAGCGTAACACTGCAATAACAGAGTGACCCAGGAAATGTGTTAATGGCCTCCCAAAGAAATGTCTATGTCAGATATTGCTGCGATGCAGACTGGGGAGTGGGAAGAGAACATGGGCTTTCACTGGGGAGCCCTGAAGATGGATGGGGTGAAGCCTCCAAAGAGACAGAGATTACGGGTTTACTGTTAATATTAAAAGGAAGAAAGCTGAAATGTGTTTACTATGCTGTGGCAGTGCAGCACCTGGCAAGGTGCCTTTCTGGGACAAAGGACCTGAAAGCACCTGGTTCAGTAAAATGAGAACAAGTTAAGTCTTGTATTTGGCAAAAAGGATGCTAATCCCCTTCAGAAAACACTTGTTTCTTCCCTCCTTTCATCCACAAAACCTTACTGGAAAATGAATGAAGAATTTAAAAGATTTAGAACTGTCTAAAGCCTATTCTCCACTACATTAACTTTTATCAAGTTATTAAAACAAACTCTTCATAAAGGTGCTGTATTTCTACTAAGGTTGTAAAGAGAGACAAAGTTAAATCCTCCAACCCCCTTGCAATACAAAAATATCCATCAAATGAAGCGTCAACAAAGCTGTACTTTATAGGTATGCCTGTGCTTATTTTTGCAGCGGTCTCCCTCTCGCCCATAATCATCTTCCTTAAACTAAAACAACGACATTCCAGTAGCACAGAGTGAAGATTTGCTAAGGTTTCTTTTGTCTTTTTTCACATTGCAATCTTTGCTGTCTGCTTTGCATTTCATTGCGGGTTATTATGGCACGGGAGCGAAACTTGTCGGTTGTCAACCTCACAGTGTCAGCAGCCTGGAAATGCACATGCCGCTAACTAGCAATTACTCACACGTCAGCGCGAGATCTGAGCAAGCACGGGCGTCTTGGCGAAGCCTTCAGAACTTCAGTTTCAGCTGCCGGTACACGCTATTAATGACAAACTACAAATCAGGGAAAGAAATGCTTTTTCAAATGCAGGCATTCAGCCTGGGAGATTACCATTCGCTTTACTATAGCTGCAATCAAGGAACTTGGGAATGTGCTGATTTACATGGGACCCTACTGGCATTGCCGAGACACCAGATGGTACTCGGCCAATCACGAAATCAAAATGCAATTTTTCAAAGAAATGTGGTGCGCTGTACCGGTGCTCATACGTGACATTTGTATGCAAATGTATGAGAGATTTCTGCCACTAATGACTAATTGCCAAGTCACTCAACTGTAACCCAAATTGTCACTTTTTTCTCCCAAGGTGAAGGTCTTATTCCTCACCAGTGAGATGTTTTTTTTTTTTCCAAACGTGTTGACAAAAAGACGTACTAGCCTATCTTCTGTTGACAGGAAACTTGCAGGAGATTTGCTGTCATGTACATTATTTTTACATTTTTCTCACAGACTAGTTCTACATTCTGTAACAAATCTTGCTACATTGGTCTCATTTTACATCTTTTTTCTTTCTGCGGTTGAGCAATAGAAACAATGAATAGTAAGACTATCACCATCGTTAATTTGACTGAAAATACTGGAGTTATCAAAATAGAAACCCACTTTCATGCGGTTTTAGCTTATTGTCGTAAGTTACTATGGCAGCAGGCAAAACTATATGCAGTTAAATAAACATTTTTTTTTAGATGAGCATAAATCATTTCAGTTCATGCAACTTTACAAGAAGAATAATATCTGCTATTAAGCTAAGTCATATTATTTCTCCTAAAAGCTGAGAAATTTTTCCTCAAAAACCTTACTCCTTGTTAGTCACTATTTCATTATCATCTCTCCAACATTTTACAGGTTATAGTTACCTATGTCCCAGTGGAACCATTTAAAAAAAATCAGATATGATAGAATTTGTAAAGACTTTCTTCTACTTCTTGTTCCTTTGATTACTGATTATACAGTCAAGCATGGTAAAATTTGTCATCTATAATCAGATTAGAGTTATTACAAATATTAACTGTCTCCAGTACTTGAACATCTACTTTGAGTTAATTAATTATACCAGGCACTTAGACTGGTTATTTTAATCTGTGTTTTTTCATAACCACTTGAAGATCACGCAACAGAAAATAAACCTCAAGATATTTCTCAGCCTGACTTCATATCCTAACAGTCATACCCTCTCCTCTGGAGAAAAAAAAAAAGACGGGTGAAGAACAGATGTTTGTACTTTCCTGATTGTTCACAAGCAAAGGCTGGACTGGAAAGTGTTGTGAAAAATCCACAAAGGTTTCTAAGCAAGATTCAAGTCTGAGGACACCTGATGTTCAGCCGGGATAAAAGGCTGTCCAGAAACTCACTCCGCAATGCTGCCCATGCACTGGTGCAAAAGTCAGCTCCAAGGAGTAAGCTCCGCTTGGCAGTGCCGTCTCTTCTTAATGACAATCACGTAAGAGTTGGACAGTCATCTGCACATTCTTGGCTAAGAATCCCCTCCTCAACGTTCACAATTTAGGAACATATGGGCTCCCTTGTCAGCTTACACTCATGCCCATCTGTTCAGATGGCATGGAGTCTGCCCACAAGTCAGTCAGGTGGTTGCTCTAGGGTACACGTGGCATGTAATAACGGGTTTAGATGAGCAGCCTGCACAATACTGAAAATGCCTTTTTCTGCTGCGGGATGCCTCTCATCTGTACCAGCAGTCAATCGTTGGCACCACATGCTTCCTTACACTCGATCAAACTGTTTGAATGTATTTGCCAGAAAAGAAGAGGAAGCTACCAGTCGACCACTCTCACTGATTGTAGGAAACAGGGCTGTCTGAGCAACAGGAACACAAAAAAGAAATACTTACTCAAGAAGTGCAATCTTGGATAATCGTGCAAACTTAATGTACAAAGTGGTCCAGAGAACTATACAGAATATACAGAACCACAACTGAGTAATTCAGTGAAGATTAAGGCATACAGTGTAATACCTAAAAAATACCTAGAAACATTATTTGACGTTTGCTTTCGTCTTTCACTGTTGCTGGGAAAACAGGTGTAAAAGACAGTAAAAAAGATCATCTAACAGGCACAGTCAACTCCTAGACAAAGGTATATCAACTTCGCAGCACATTAGCATTGAGAATGTAGGAACTTATTTTTCAGGCAACAAGTTTGGACGTGGTGGTGTATTTTGCAGTAGTTCTCCCTAGAAATACCCCTCAGGCACATTAGTAATTGACAGAGTCACACATTGAGTTTGATTTGGGTGGCCCAGGGCATCTAGGAAGAAGATTCACATCTTCCAGGATATTGAACACAAAGTTAGTTTTCAACATCTGTGTGGTAGCACCCCATGGAAGAAAAGCCCTGCTGTCTCCAATGAGAAGATTTGGCAAGCAGGTAGGGAAAACAGGTGAAGACGCAATCAGTTTTCCTATATGTAGCAATGTGGGATCCCAGAAGATTGCACCAGAAAGGATTTATAGAACAGACTACCGTATACATACATCAGGACCGCATGTCTGGGACTGTACAACTGTGCAGCCTGCTGCAGGTGACCCTGCTCTGGCAGGGGGATTGGACTAGATGATCTCCAGAGGTCCCTTCCGACCCTGACCATTCTGTGATTCTGTGACTTGTATCTGAACAGAGATTAGTCCGAACAGGTCAGACGTTACTACAGCTGTTGCTCTTTCCTTTGGTTCAAGTAGGACAGCTGACCAGGGATACTTTTGTACAAGATAAAAGAATTTCCATGGCTAATATTTGCCACTAGTATTTTCAGAAATTAAAAGAGCTTTTTCAGATGGCATTTTTCTGATTCGTATTAAAAATTTTATGTGAATACGTACTGATTCATGACAACTGTTAATCCCACAGGCTGGCATGTTCTAACAAGGGTAGGCATGCAGGAGAAAGTCTGAGCTGAAGATGAAAAACTGTTCTCAAATTCTTCCCATTCTGAAGTTTGTTTATCCAAACTACTTTAGGGAATGCCTTCTAGTAGTTAATATACTCACAAAAAACATGATGAGTTTGCACACTTCAGTCATCAGAAATGGATTAAACTAGTAGTTAATATTGTTTGAAATGTCTAATCAGAAATCCTCTAAAATGCTGCTTTTCAGTTCTATTTCAGTAGAGATTAAATTAGGAGACAGCTGAACCACTTAATGAAAGTAAATCCACAAATTAGAACAAATCCAAAGAAAATAATTCTTCAGTAAGCAGTGGTGATTTATCCAAGTCTAATACAATTAATACTACTCAAATAACATAAAGCATTTCACTCAAATATTTGTTTATATTCTTTAGGTAATTCACACTACCACCTGCATTTCCTTTCTATAAACTTCTGAGTAGCAAAGCTTTATCTACGAGTTTAGTGGAAAGTGAATTTCAAAGTCTGTTCTACAATCATAAATGAAAACCAGTTTTAAAATCTTCTCATAAAGTAGCACAAATAAAGAATACCGTCAAGGAAATTTTTAAAATATTGCAGAAAAAAATAACTGCATACCATGGCATAAACTTCTCTCTATATATTTTTCTGAAATAATTTTCCTGTGCGTTCCCTGTTTTTCTTTGCAAATAAGGCAACAAGAGACCGTGCCATAGTACTTGTGATCAGAACTAGGGGTCAACACGATCTTTTCTCAATAGAAAGCTTGAAATAAATCCTACTGATTTATGTTGGTTTTCTTCTCAGGTTTAGAAAGTCATATCAGATTAAAGTGTAAGGAGAATGCTTCAGTGAAAAAGTGTTCATTTTATCTTGCACCTCTTTTCTAGCTCTTAAAGTATTCCTCTTCAAGAGCAGAAGAAATTATAGCGCTATAAAATGCACGTAACACACAGCTCACTAAATTTGGCCTTGGATCTTAGGCATCTGTAGAACAACGACAAATGAATTTACTTTTATCATTTATATCCTGGAAAAAGAAGAAGGAAAAAACCCACAAAAGAAGCCCTTACTTTTCACGCATAGACCCAACGTCAAATGTAGTGATTCTCAAGCCACTAGACCTTACCTTCATTACCTAGGAGGAGGCATAAAGATACCAAGCCTGAATGGAGTGTCATATAATTGACTAAGATTCAGTACATACTCCACAACAAAAGCCATAATTTAAAACGAGAATACAGGAGAATGCATAAGTAAAACTGACCTTAATAAAGCCGAACTTCTCCAAAGAACAGACAAAATTACAATGACAGATTGTCTACTGAATGCCCAATATTAATAAATTATTAATGCACTTTTCTGCATTACTATGTTATGAAAAAAAACGACAAAAGAGGGCACTTTCACATGGCAAAGAGATTGCATTAGGTGAGTTACTCTTTTGGACGTTCAAGAATGAATGCCACAGGTGTAATAGGGACAGATTCTGGAATACTTTTTTCCTCCTGATTGCTTACAATAATTACTATATGTAAATCTTAGGCTTTCCTCTTGCAAACAAGCAAATCCAGTAACAAAGAGGAGTACCTAGAGCTTGTCCTGCCATTGAAAACTGAGTTTTTGAACAAAATCCTAAAAATTTCTGGACCATTAAGTTTAATCTTCCTTCTGTTGACCCTTGATAGAGTAGAAATAAAAGTGATATAATTAAACATATATTTATGTGTTAATGTTGCAGTTAGTCTGTAAATTGTGGCAAACACAACATCCTGTTCTATTTAGGTCTTTGTACTGTGCCCTTAGTTGTAACACCTGAGCATGTCTGCCCAGGCATCAACTTTTAGAACAGCTGAAAGTTCTATTGAAGAAAAGAGCTGCAAAAATGGGAGATGAAGATGGCTGGTTGCAGTATTCCAGTGATAAATTCTACCAGATAAACTAGCCTGGTGTCAATGAAGAAACCTCTGTTTACGAGTGATTTTAGTGAAATGAAGAGTTTTGATTGCTGTTAAAGTTGAGAAAAACAGCCCATCTTGTTTGTTCGAAGGGCAGTGTGACAGAAAGCATGAAGACAACAACAAAAAGGAGCTACTGAAAGAAACAATGTGGGAAGGGTAAAAAATGTTCAGAAATGTATAGATTTCCAATTCAATTTCTGGAATCAAGGTTTGCAAAATCCAGCCCTAATCTACCATCCTACCTCATGACACCCCAAACCACGGGTAGCAGAAGCAAGCACCCTGCATTTTCCAAAAATAACCTCTTTGGTTTATCTTTCTCTCACGAGCTGAGGTCTCTTTTCCAATGCAAAAGGCCTTCTAAGTAAAGAACTTCACATGTGATGCAAAACAGGAGCAAAGGAAATTCAAATCAAAGTGCTCAGAACATTGTGCTCATTATAACCAGCCCAATTCCCCACTCTGCTGTGTTAGTTTTTCAAACACACACACGCACTGAATCACTGGGGCATAATATTAGCCTAACAGGTGGGAGAAACAAGTACTGAGAAGCAGTGTGAATACTACTTCTGAATTTCAAGTTTCAGACCATATTAGGTTATTAGTTTATTCTGTTTTTTCAGGGAGGACCATCTATAGGTAATTTAAGCATAATATGTATGCTTATATTATGTATGTGTGTGTGTATAAAAATATATAATATTTGTATATAAACATATATAAAATGTATATATGTGAACATATATATGTGTGTATACACATATATAAAATATTGTGTATCCCTTAAGCATTTGCTACACACAGTACAGAAAATCCACACAGGCTTCAAACCATATCAAACAGCGGACATCATCGAACTTCGTGCGTTGTGTTCACCGTTGATAACTGCTATTCCACAGTCCCAGATAAAGGCTAATGGAGAGAAGTTTACTTCAGCTGAGAAGAAGGATCCCAGTAGTATGCAGGGGGACTCCCTGGCCATTCAACAGAGCATACTTTCAGCTTCCCAGAGTGCCAGTGGTCGGGGAGCTCAGGACACGGAGCCAGCTGGCACAGCACCCGGGAAGCAAGGGGAGCTTAAAGGTCCACATATATATAAAGAACCGAGCACAGAGATGAGGAGCAGAGAATGGGAGATTTGTAGTAAAATTACTCTTAATGCTGGAAACGAATCAGAATATTTTAGCCACTGCTCTGAATCCAAATTTCAGAGCATTTAAAGACGCCACCTCTCCCAGATGCAATCTGTGAGAAAAACAGATGGGCAACCGAGACATAATAGTCTATTTTACTGAAGTCAGATCAGTAGCGCTTACCCAATCTAAAAAGCAGAAAGAGCCTACTCCCTCCCCCATCTCAACAGAGGAAAAGCAATGCATGAAGAAATACTATTTTTAGATAGCACTTGCACTGGGATATATCTAACAGTTCTATCTAAATACATGTTACCCAGGCAGTGCAAAGATGAATATTGGAATGCAGTACAGCGACTGAGAATTTGAGCATGCAGGTGTGCTTCCTGAGCAGAACTCCGAGCAAGCTATGAAATAGTTTTTGAGAAAACAACGATGAAAACTCTATCAGTCAAGTCAGTTGGAAGGGGACAGCAGAGATGTATAGACATGCGCTAAAGATTGGTTCTACATTCACGAGAACAGAAACTAGAACAATGTTGTAAAACAGCAACACAGTAAGCTGCCTTCCAATTAGCACGTATATACTGTTTCATTGTGTGTGTAATTCTATATACCAACCAGTGACACTTTCACTCTAAGGCCACAGTCCTCCAGGACTCTGTGTTTTCTTTGAAACATGAGGCAAAGGATTCAAAAATTCAAATAATATTACCGACTGCATAATACCAATCTACAGGGAGATGGTGACTCCTGCGAAGCTCAACCTGTCGGAACATCCCACCAAAAATACAAAAATAGTCCCCCGGTACTGTTTGACTAGTGGAGTCTGTCCCATCGCTAAATAGGAAAATGGAATGAGGCGACAGGGCTAGGAATAAAAACCCACCCAGAGCCTGCGCAGGAGACATTGAGAAGTTGAAACAGTGTAATGTAGGGGCAGGCTGGGACTGCCACATAATTAGTCCTGACGGTACGAAAGAAATCTTTTGCATTTCCGTACAATTAGGGTTGCTGCAGAGTGGAATTGATTATGCAGACCTGATCAGCAAAGCTATTCAGCCTGGAAACTGCGCAATCCACAGAATAACATCTTGTGAATAAGGTCTTGTGTCAAGGCTTGTGATTAGTATTCTGTTAGGGATTGATTTGATTATTCCGGTTATAAGAATTAACTTAAACATGGACTTTGAAAAAATGAAACCGTGTGGGAAATCCCTTGCACTGCCACAGTAACACTCATTCTTAACACATTCAATACATGACACTAATTTATTTAAAACTGGATTTTTTATCCTCATGTACATAAGTAGAAAAGAGGCATTCTGCAAAAGCAGAGCTGTTAGACCCGGGAAAGCCTTTCTATCACACTCAAAGTTTAAAAGCGTTTGTCCTTGAATGCAACAGGGGATGGTGATGCTCAAAGTTGAATGGAGTTGTGTGCAAATGCCCACATCAATAAAAAAGGTTTGTACACTGTTAAACACAGTCCTTGGAGGTAAGCTAATTAGTAAACTAGAGAGTTTTAAAACTCTCAAGTGCAATCTTTGAACTGAAAAAAAGATATCTGCTAATGAAGTCCCCTGTGAGTTAACAGTCTAGATTTGGCAGCACACATAGTGCCATAGCTGAATTTCAACTAGGTTGGTACACAGACAGCAATAAGAAAAGTTTTACCTACGAACAGAAAAAAGGATGGATGTGTATATAATATGCCCAGTGACCAATATCTCTCTTCACAATTATTAGTGTTTAAGCTGTAAGGTGAAGAAGAGCAATCTAAACGTCCTGTCGCTGAAAGGGAAGTGGCAAGTGAGAGACACATTTATGGATGATTGGTTTCAAGCAATAGCTGAGAAGTCTCTCACCCGTATAAAGTGTAACAGAATTTATTGTTATGAAAGTGGTATAAGTATATATTTTCAGTGTATTGCACAGAAACAGATATGATCTCTCCTTCTGGGGCTTAATGATTTCTGTAAAAAGGCTTATTTTGCTGTGCTGTTTAGCATAAAGTATTCAGGTTTGCAACTAAACTTGGATTAAAATTTTGAATGTGATAAAAAATTGTAAGCAGAGTAAATATTCGATTTGGAGCTCCGTATAGATTTTATAATTGTCCTAATCTCGGCAATAAGAGAAGGATGGTGTCTGAAACAGTGTTACTTATGCCTTATTAGGAAAACATGATTTATCACACTCCAACCAAGAAGCCGGCTCTATGAGCCCCATTATTTAATAAACATGATACTTTCATATGGCGTTATGATTTCTTCTCTCTCTTTGACTAAAATGCCTGGAAATTACACTAAAGTGGCCTTGGGGAACAATCGAAACAAATCAAGCTCTGAAGTTATCAGCTTCCTAGAACTTGTCACAACTCAGAAACACAGTGACACAGGAAACAGAGATCCGGCTTGAAGACAGCAGAAGTTGTTTCTTATTCTCCCAGGACAACATCAGGATTTTTGACATCAAAATGGCCAGGGCAGTCAAAAGAAAGGGAAAAGATTCGCAGGAGGCAGCCCCCAGAAAAGCGGCTCTGATAAAGAACAGGTTTATTACGGCCAGACCTATGTATGAGGAGAGAATTGCATTCCCCCTCTCTTACCTACAAAGAGCCTTCCAAGCACGCACACTTCACACTACCTTTGTCTTCTAGGTTGAAGGCTGACTCCTCTCTGACCTGTGGCTTTGTAGTAGAGGAGGGAAGAAAGCGCTCCCAGGCTCCCTTTGAGAGCGCCGCAGAGCTGTAACAGAGAAATAAACAGAGCGAGGAAAACCTGGCTTCCACGTTCTGCCAGCAATTTTATTCCTCATTTCATTTTCCCTCATTTAAAACAAGCTTGAAGTTTCTGGGTTTGTTTGGTTTTGGTAGCAACACACTTTTCCTTTTTGAACTAAGTTGAACTTGCCTTGCTGACACGTCTATTCTTTTATTTGCCAGATGGGACTAGCTTCAAAGGAGCATTTATGTTTATTCAATCCCCATCTTTTGGCGGTTTTACTAGTATTTAGCGAATACTTTAAGGGAATACTTTAAGGGAAGCAGAAAGCATGTTTTGGGATGTGGTAAAATCGTCTGGGAAGAGGGGAAAGTGGCTGACATATAATTTCCCACAAAACAAAGGGTTTCTTAGCAAACTCTTCAAAAATGCACATTGCCAATATAAACCAAAAGCAGAGATGCCACAGGGTCACTATAAATGTCCTCATCCATAGAGAAAAGACCACAGTTTGGACCCCAGCGTTGCTTGGTTAATTTTTCTTGTGATGCCTTTGGAGGGCATAAAGTTCATTCTTGTCCGTCTTTTCTGTGAGTCAATCATGCTTAGACTTCTCCAAGAACTCCAAATTATTTGTTAGTTGTTTATTAGACAGTAGCTCAGAACAGACACTTTTTGTAGGTGGCTTCTGAATTATTTGCTGCCTATAGGGGTTGTAACTAATCCCATTATTGTCCTTCCAGGACATTTGAAAAAAACACTGTTTTGTAGCTGCAAAATGTAGCTGCAAATGTGTTAACCTGCATTCAGCAAGTGCAGAGTTGCATTGGAGAGCGACCTCAGGATCACTTGCTTGTATTAATGGGATCAAGAAAAAGAAGGGGAAAACCAAGATTTGCATATGCAAAAAGAGGCTACAAAACTTATCTGCTGTGCTAGAGAGAAAAACTTGTCCCCAAAGCAGATAAACTGAAAAGATCTCTCTATTCATACTGCTTTCTCATAGACTTGTTTTAAATTATTTCAGCATTGTTATTTCTGATATAAAGCAGTGTAAAGAGATTAAATCAAGTTACAAATGCCTGGAGGCTGGGAAAGGAGAGGGCAGGCAAGCAGACATTTTTTGTATTCCTCTTCTACATAAAAAAAAGTAAGAATGACTATACTGCTCAAAAGAAAGTCAACTTTATCCAGCATCCTGTCTGACAGTGGACAGTAACAGATGCGTCAGAAACAAGAGGGCAATAAACATTAATACTGTCAGCTTTGAGAAATCTATGGCTTAAGGTCTTAGTAAGCCACTGTTTACATCTTTGAGTTTAATAACTTGTGATGGATTTTTTGTTATTATTCCATGAATTTATTCAGCGATTCTTAACCTGTTTCAGCAAGGAATTTCTTTGTTTGCTGCAAACCAGCTGCTGTTTGATTCCCCCTGATCCTTTCACAGTGAAAAAGAGCAAGCACCAATTCTCAACAGCCATTAAGTGCATCCTGGACCTATTCAGCTCCTTACTGATGACTTTTATGTGATCTCCATTCCTTTCCCGTATATTCCCTGCCGTTCCACATCTAAGCACCAAGTTGACAGTCGATAAACCTGCCCATGGAGATGTCAGGATCTATTTTCTGAGGAGCAATAGCTAATTTTGAAACAACAGTAATTTTTCTAAGTAAGGATGTTTCTCTCTTAAGCTATCACTAATAGTGATATGTCATTGCCTATGAACGGTATCCGAAGCAGGAAATATTACAAAGCCAATTATCATTGCAAGTCTCCCATGGAAAGGCTATAAAAGTTGTTGCTGACTGCCTGGAAATATGCACCTACTGCATTTTCAGGCATGTAAACTGTATTTCAGATAGCTCACATCCACGCAGAAGACCAGGTGTTTGAAGAGCAATCATGAGCTAACGCAGATCTTCGTAGTATAACCTGCAGGAAACCTGAGGAGCAGGGTGAGGGAATCAGAGTTGCTAACATTCCTGAACCAGGAACGGAGGGACAGGGATTGACTCGAATCGTATAGGGAGGACGAAGAGGAGGAAGGCTGCAAATGTGCAGGGAAGCTGCCACGGGACACAGATCTTCCTCTTAGATTATTTGTTCTTACCTATTATTCTCATTGCCACACAACACAAGACCTGGGGGAATCTAATAACTCGTTTTGTCATTGAGGATATTTTAGAGGGAGATGAATAATTCTGGTAATTTAACTAGTAATTTAAGTACTTCATAGGCATTTATCCCTCTTTAGGTACAGTTATTTCTCTGTAGACACTCCAGAGATATAAACTTAACATCATATTAGAGAGAAGGAAACACACAGCGATAAGAGAGGAGACATACAGGAATAGTGAGACAGGAAAAGGGACATAAAAGCCTTTCTAGATCACCAATGTATTCAAGATTTGGGGAGCAAATAAACTAACAAAATAATGTAGAGGACTCAGGCACAATGTCTCCACAGTGATTAGCAAACAAGCAATACATTTTTTCCTTCCTGCTTTCTAACCCCTTACATGCCTTCCCAACTGGATGGTTTTACTCAGGTCAACATCTGTTTTAAAAAACACAAGTGCTTATTCTTTTAAGATGCCCCCAGAATAGAAATGTCAAATATAAATATCTACAGAATCTCCAGGCCTTCTTTTATTTTGAACTTTTGCATAGCACTCATGAGATTACATCCAGACTAAAAGGAATTCTGAACTATGCTATCGTGTTTTTCAAGTTCTGCCAAAGACTTCTTCGAAATTCACAGCTCATTAGAACCTTCTGACTACTTAATAAACAAAGCTTTGTATTATCACTATTATCACCTAATTGAAATATATCTCATTTCAGAGCTTTATTGCATAGCATAAAGCTTCTGTTACAAGTTTTTACAATTGCTATGCAGACTTCAGCTAATTGCACCTCTCAAACCATAGTTCTGCTTTAAATTGGCACAAGCCGAACTGCATATAAGTATTATCAATTACTCCTCTGTAAAAAAAAAATGCATAGAGAAAGATCTTATAGGTTTTAAGCTCAGCTTTACAGAAGACACAGTTCAGCCTATACCTTTACACCTATAACAAAGCGATAATTCTGCTTTTAACACCTCGCGATATCTGAAAGGGTTTCTTGTACAACTGGGGGAGAGGGGGGCTCACTTTTGTAACTTGAGGCTGCATCACAATTGTTTCAGGAAGAATATGAAGTGTCACAATTTAAAACAAACCCCAATGAAAACTTTTCTAAATTACATCACCGCAAAATCCACTGGCACAATGCAAGCCCTGTACTCTGCAGGCATATCTACCTGCAATCTGCCTGCACTGTGAGGGCAGAAGAATATTTTTTGTGGTATGTTCAACATGCTTACAAATTGCAGTGGGTGTGTCAAGAAAGACAACATAACTAAGACAAATGATACCCAGCAGTACTTCTCACACGTAATATATATGTCTGCCTTTCTGTCAGAGTCTCTGGGGGGAGAAAGCGGGAAGGAAGCCAGCAGGTCACCAACTAAAGAGTGAGGTGGAAGGTGGGTACCTGGCAATTGCATGGGAAGACACAAAACCGGTGATAGAAGTAGCAAACTCTTCTTTTTCAGAGGCAAAGGCCAAACCAGCTTGGGAGAAGGGGACATGTGGAAAGATGTGACCACCTAACCTTATGCTTGCAGTGTGTTCATCTGAACATTGATTTTCACTTTTGTATTGCCCAGTAAGGCTTGAACTGCTTCCATCAGTGTCACAGGGATAAATTCACAGCTATGAGATGTTGCACCACCTCATAATGACTCTTTTAATAGAGGGGAGCTGGGTGACACAGCACGATGTTAACGCAGTGCTCATAGTCACACATTGCAACGACAGGACAGTCCTGTGCCAGACCGAAATTACTGTGATTGAGATGGCTCTTCACCATAAAGGATGCAGGTCACGACAGTTACACGACAGAGAAGACAAGGGGCCAGATCTACAAACAGACATAGTCACAGCAATTCTCAACAGTAAAAATTTACAATTTCAGGTAGCCCTGCTGCAAGTGAAGCCTCATCCCATCACAACTGGGGTGTCCAGGTGGGAGCCAAGCTCTTGAAAATGGGACAGGATCCTTTAGTTTTGAAAATTATGGCAGGATCCCAACACAGTCACAGCTTAGAGAGAGACACCTTCCTCTACAGTGAGTTCAACAAAGATGACTAAAATGGTATACTTAATTTGAATGCGAGTTGGCATAATTAGCTTTTTCTTAAAAAAAGAAAAATCAAAAAGCAGCAATAGGAGGCAGAACAGAAAAAAGACCAGTTTATATGCAATGGTCTCCCTGCCCACCATTCCCCTGCAGGTAAGTCCTTGCTTTCATATGAGCTTAGGATTGACTGGGTTGCAGTCAGCTCTGCCCACTCCGCCTGATCCCCAAGAAATCCTTTCTGCCCTCACCAGAAGGTCTATGCGTGCCCTCCGGTCCTTGCTCTCATGGGAGCAGAGCCCAGTCCCAGCTACGGCTGCTGCCAAAGTCCTCCTGTCCTCACCAGAGCAAAGTGCCCAGGCAGGGGCAGCCACCCTCCCGCTCCAGACACTCCTTCCACCGTGCTCTCTTCGAAGGGACGGCTGAGCACAGCAGCAAAACCTGAATGCTGCCCATCACAAAAAGTGACAGAAGAATTTAACAGAACAAGGAAAGAACTAGAGAGTGGCAACCAGGAACACCCAAGAGATGTCATAAATCAGGAGAAGTATGATGGATGTGTATAAACAATGAGTGCAATGGAGAAAGGTTCAGTCTTTCATCTTCTTTGCTAATGTGAGAATTAAAGGGCAATGAATGGCAATAGTAAATGATGGATTCAAAACAGAGATGGCTCCTCACATGTGTAGTTCAGCTGTGTTGTGGATACAATAATTACCTGGATTTGAAAGGGGGCAGAAAAAAATCTTGGATGAAAAAAAAATCTATTTAGCAGCACTGAATATAAGGCAGCATTTCTGACTTGGAAGCTACAAAAATCACAGATCACTGCTTGCTTGGAGAATATCTGGATAAAATATCACCATATGCTTGTGTGTCTCTTATACTTTTCCCTATATTTCAGTGACAGGATCATTGGTGACCATCAGAGGCAGGAAACTAAGGTAGACTCAGTAAAGCCAGGCTCATGGCCTCAAGAAAAATGAAATTCTGTTTATCGAACAGAAATTGGTTTCAAAAATGTTATATGTGAAGCCCCAGACCCACTGGATACGTTAGCCTAACTGCAAATAGGAGGGTGTCGTGTATCCCTGCTCAGAGAACAGCAGCATAGCCCTCTCTTGAAGGTAAGCCTTGTTACTAGTAAGCTTTTTCTTATAAAACAAATAGAGATCTATTCTTTTCCATTACAGGCAATCACTGTGCTAAGGAATGAGCCTGAATCCTTCTTGGATTTTTATTAAATAACCACGGTGGGATGTGGAAGAAATAAAAAAGCTTGACTCTAAGGTCACTGTCAGTGTGGGACAAGACAGAAGCATTACATGAATATTTAATTAATAATACAAAAGTGGAAAGAAGAAAGCCAAATAAGCAGGACAATATGACACTTTTCTAGCATCTGGGAAACTTAAACTCAAAACCCGGTACCATGACAATCAGCAAAAAGACAACATAAGGGACCAAGAAGAGAAATGTAGAGGAAACAAAGAAATATTAGTCTTGGGAGAGTCTTTGTCTCTCTGTTAGGAGATTAGGCCTGACTGCATTATGAACCTTTAGTTATTTATGAGTTTAATTTTCTTTGTAACAGAATGTACAAAGATGCAGAAATCTTTACATCAGAGAAGCAAAGACAACAATACCTGCACAAAACAGGATCAACCATGCCAGCATAACAACTCCTCTCCTCACACATGGTAGGACTTTTGATCTCAAAAGTAATTTTAACTTTTACAGTGTGTAAGGGGTTTTTCTGCTGTATTTACATCCATCTTTAGTAAAATAAGGTCCTTATTGTGCTTAAACCATTCCTTTCCTCTTTTTCCCTTGGACATATTACTGATGATGATTTCCTTTCTACATCCATCTCTCTCTGATTATACCTTAATCAGTAAGGAAGGACTTGCCAAATTGGTTCAGGTTGTTACATTTCTACATTCTTCCAATCCCCTCAGGAACATCATTCACAGATTGTAGCTTGGTCAGTATGGAAGCCCTTTACACACCAAAAAGGCCATAATTATTTCCCAGAGGAAAATACGTAGCAGCTAGCACCGCTGGTTTCTGACTAAGGAATTTGAAGAACAAGACTTAGCACCTGAAATACTCAAGTACTTGAATAAATTCTTCTGGAAGTTCACAAGCAAGATTCATTTTATTCCAAGATCATGTATGCCAATTCTCAAGAGGGAGTTATTTATATTATTTTTTAAAATGCTGTTTAGCATTAGATCAGTTCCAAATTCTTGACATTTAACTTGGAAATGTCTTCTTACAGGATTGCTAAGGAAGCCACCTATTGGTTTTGCCCTGGGGAAATCTTTCCCTCCTTCCCCATGTGTACACTTTGACTCTGTGATGTCAGATATTATACTGCCTTTGAATGTTTTGTTCTTTAAACATTTTCCTGCCCATCATTTTTATAACTTTCCTGTTTATTCTATTTATTCGTTTTCTTCACTTTTATTTCATTTCCGGAGCTTTCTGCATTTTATTATTAGTATTTACAAAGGCTTAATGCTGGAAAATATTCATGATTACTGAATTATGCAAACAGAAAACCAAGCAGTGCACACAATTAACATCCTCATCTCACTGTTATTATGAAGCAACCAGATGAAGTTTTCAAGTGCTGCTCGCCACTTCATCACCTTGACAATTGCTGTGCTAGCCTAATTAAAAGAGGGACAAATCAAAAATGTTAGAAGTAATGACAGCACTTTGACAAAAGAGGCAAGTTTAGCTGCCATCGCATTTCCCAAGGATGGCAGTGGTGTAATAATACAGCATCCTGCCACACCAGCACTATCTCAGAAGGAACAGCCTGTAGTACCTTCCCTCAGCCTATGTAAAATTGCAGACTAAAGGTTCTTGGGATGTTTCATTACAGGGAACAGTAAATAAAGCTAATTAAAGGAAATCTCTTGTTGATGTTACCCAGCCTTTTAGGAACAACAAGGCCTAAAACTGTCATACTATATAAGTCATGAGTTCTGCAACTCTTAATTTTAAAATTATGTATGATGTTCCTGTCAAAACGTGTCCCTCTACAACCTGAATTATTATTATGAGTGGCAAAAACATGATGTTTAACACATAGGGAAAAAAAAAAAAAAAAGGAAAAGTTGGACTTCCTTTTTAGCAGTAAATAACCTTAAAAGAAGTGGCATCAAGCACATTTCAACAATCAGCCACAGGCTAAAAAGCGGGAAACAAAGCTCAGTGAAGCAACACAGCAGATTGATTCATTTGGTTTGCATACCAGCAGAGCTTGGTTCGTGCCCTGTCTTGAGTCAGAAGTAAAAATAAAAGCAGCTGCCTCAACTTTAGCCTCCCTGTAATACCAGAAAACGTCAGTTGTATTCTCATATGGAGAAAGCAGCAAAGATCACAGGCGGCTGTGTTAAGATGACAACAGGAAACCGAGGTAGCAAGGTTTTTCTGTGCAAGGGTAACAATGGGAGGTTAAAGCAGCAATTTTAATGGAAAGAGAGATACATATAATTGGAAACAACTGGAAAAGGCAATCCCTGCCCCTGTGGAATTAAGACAACGCTTCCTACATTTTGTAACACCTCCAGAACAAGGGGTACTTTCCAGTGACCACTTTTGGACCCAGTAGAGCCAAACTGGGAAGATTCATACATTTTTTTCTTACCGTCTGCCTGGCTGCAGCCCTGCATTTTATCAAACATACACTCTAAAAAATATAGCATTTACAATAAAAATATTTTAAAAATCTAGGAATCTGCTGAGACACGGTATTGCTAAGTCTGACTGGAGATGTGACTCCACCTCATACACGAAAACAGTCTCTAGTCATGCAGAACAGGAGATGCAATTACTTTTTATCAAACTTGGCTTGAGAAGTATTTTCTAGATTCCACCTTTCCTTTTCCTAATGTAGTGTCAAAGGACAGCAAATACAACATAGCTATGATTTTATTGTATGATTGTGTTAGTGTCTTACTCTGCATTACTTCTCTGCTTCACTCCAGTATTTTTGTTATGCATGGCACCCAGAGAAATCTGTGTTAAAAGCAGTACACTTTGTATGATTATTATGTCAGCTTTTTTTCACAGTCTTCTGACCAACCAGTTCTGTTGACTTTTTAATTAATAATTTGATAGCCATTGATAAGTATTTCCTTAAATGATAAGCAGACACCATTTGTATGCTAAAGACACTGAACCACATTGGGTAAAGCAGTTACCACCAACCCACTCAGCACCCAGACAGCCATAGCTTCTGTTCAGAACCTGCTGTTCAGCAGTTTCCCAATGTTTCCAAAGTTTTCTCACAGTATTTTCATTAGAAGTTTCAACTGACACAAATTAGCTCTGCTGCAAAAAAAAATGGCAAGTCTTGTCCTCCCCAATAATACCAGGTTCTTGTTTCTCTCCTTCTCCCCAGCTTGTACATCAATTCCATCACTCAAGTAGTCAAATCCATCCTGACTGTTGAGGTAAGCTAAACATAGTCTCCAGGGTGGTGTTTTTGCCATGTTCATTCTAGTCCATACGAGGTCACTGGTGTGGCTCCCCGCATGGTTGAACAAAGTCTTGTACCCCCTGCCCAGATAGAGCAGAGGAGGAGGAAAGTGTCGGACTAGCAGTAGGCAACTAAAAATAACATGATGCACGAAAAGGAGGTATGGCTTCTTTTGATGACAAAGCCAGAATATTCTGGCTTAAATTGCTTGTGAAGCAATGGTATAATGCATGTAAGGCACGAAAGAAAGTTTGTGCTCCTCCTTATGCTTCCAATGAAGAGCAAGAATTCAAAAATCTTGGGAGGAGCGAAGAGATATTTGACTGAAAGATCTAGGAAAGTGGCCAGTGACAGTCACTTCTGAGGGCACTGATCATTTACAGATCCCACTGTGGCTGGACAAGTTGTGTTTATTAATTTGATCAAGCCCTAGATATACTGAAACATAAGACTGCCTTGCACAAAGGCCTGTACATATCCAGCGTGGTTTTGAAAATCAGCTTGTCCGATTGCCAAAATTTCTCATGCAAATCAGTTACCTCCAGAAAGTGATGCTTGCCTGCAAATTGCTTGAAAATTGCCCAATCTCAAGATACAAATGAACACAATTTCTGATCCAGTAGAGGCATAGAGGTGCACATTCACTTCCAGCAATCAGCTTTGCTGCATCAGTAACTGACTTCCTCCTCCCCAAGGATTTCCACTGCAGTTACTACTTTATTTCTTATGGATCTAACAGCAGAAATGCCTTTTTTTTTTTTTTTTTGCTTTACCTCTCTAATTTTGGTTCTCATGTGTAACAAAGAAGCCACAATATATTATGAGAAAAGTAGTAACAGGGGAGATGATTAAACTTATAAAACAATGGACAACTTTTCCAAAAGTTTGACTCTGTGGTTCTACTTACTTTAACTGGCAAATTAGCCATAATGATCCAATCACATATCATCAGAGGTTGCCAAGTTGTGTTCACGTGAATCTTTTTTTTACCAGGAACCATTTTTTGCCTTAATTAGGACAGCAGTGAAGGCCTCTTTCTATTACTAGTGTTAAACATTTTCACCTCAAGATCAATAAAAAGAGGATGTGCATTTGAGAACTTTAGTTTTTGTGGAGCAGCACAAATCACAGCCTTTTCAGCTACTGAGCTGGAATGGTGAGCATTTATCACTTGGTAGAAACTGAAAACATGCAGAAAAAAGGCAATATTGGTTTGGACAGAAAACGTTAAAAAAAAAAAAAAATCCCTCTCCCAAGGAAATGGGGGAAATCTACCTTCATTTCACAGCTTCCTTCACTCTGGGAAGAAAATGTTTGAGGGAGCAAGAGCTGGCAACAGAAACAAACGCCTTATTTTAAAAGGCTTGCAACACTGGAAAAGAACACCAGAGCCAAATCCCTGCTGCCTACAGCAAGAATCAAGTGAGAAGCCTGCTTGTTCCTGCCAATTAAAATTTGTGGTTTTCTTTTGTAAGCCTAACAAAGTCACTTCCATGGTTGTTATGTAGTGTTTTGTTGCCTCTGGGTCTCTAAGGAAAAGGAAGTTAAACATCTCACCTTCACGAGGTACAACATTTATCACAACTACTCCACATCTTTAAAATATACCTGAGTCCCTTAAGAGTGCTTTAAAAAAGGAGAGAAAAAATCATAAGACTGGACAAAATCCCAGGACAACCATTTAAAAGGTGTATTAAATGCACTTGAAACAATATCTCAGATGCATTGCCTAAGAAAGATACATTAGCTCCTGAACGTTCCTCCAGGAGGTTTGTGGAGAGCTTGTATGAAAAGGAACATATGCTCCTTTGGTTTCCATTTAATGCAACTGCAGTAATATTTCATGCCTAACGGTACCCTAGTGTTTTCCTGCTCCTAGGGGAGTGAGAATACCAGGAATCCTCCTCCTTTTTTTTCTGGCATTCCTTTACCATTGTGTTTGTACGACCACTTTTGCCATCTAAAACCAAAAAGAAAACAGAAAAAGTACAACCCCACAAAAAAACCCCAAAACAACAACAACAAAAAAAAAACAAACCCAAGTTATAAGATATATACCTCTGTAGTTGTTTTTAAATGTTTTAAGGCATTTTGAAAAGGTATAACTCAAGAAAAAGTCAGTTAGAAGAAATAACATTTAGATAAAACAGCTAGCCAAGTATAGCCAGTTGAACCACAAGGCCATGATATTTTCCGTAAAGTGAATTAGGGAACAGCAATATGGGTTTTTTTACATCTGTTGGTAATACATTCAATATTTCTGGTTAAAGCTTTAAAAAACACTTGCTAGTTCCAGCCTTATATGTATTAGGAAAAAGAATATTCAGAACAGACCATCACCTCCATTCAAGCTCTAAATGACTAACAGCAGGACTCTAGGATATGCATAAGAATCAATGTATTACTTAAATTGTTTTTTTTCCTAGAAAGTGTTTGAAAGTATGTCATCAAAAGCATACATTTCAGTTTTATTACATCTATCCTAAAATGTGCCAGAACACTTCTTGTAGGCATATTAACAATATACATTCCCAGACAAACAACATTGATTCAATTATAGCACAAATTACAATCTGTCCAGGTCTCTTACCCTTTTCTTCCATGTTGGCTGAGATCCGTAGATAGTCTTGCAGTATGGTAAAGAAACACGTTCGGTTTTTCACTTACTAAACTAAAACTTGCTTAATGCATAAAACAAAATATAACAATCAAAGGAGACATGTAGGAAATCCAACATTTTAATTGAGACTAAACTCAATTCACAAGTTTTTCCACCCACACAACACCTGAAAAAGACCCTTGTCTCCTTGAGATCTGTGTCCTCTGGGTTTGCGCTGGCATGCAATCAAAATTCTCATTTACTTCTAGCACTTAATTTAAAAATAAAGGTATGAATTCTAGCATTTAATAACTTTCTTCTTCTGATTACTCATAAATCTTTATATTATTCATTGCTAATCAGCTTCAGAAGTTAGAACATTTTATGCACAATTGTCTCTCTTTCTTCAATAAAAAAGAATCAATATGCCTTTCCACTTTCTTTCTCCTATTTGCTGCTGCAGTTAGTCTGCCCCTTCATCTGTTTTTATTAAGCTTTGCTTTATTTCTGAAATTGAATTCACAAGCTTAGCAAATGATGAGGCTGCCTCTTATTTCAGTTCCTTAATTTCCCTCCTAAATTAACTGACAGCCTGCTGGGGTGCTGGGGTGGACCACTGTGTCTTTTTCCTGCTGTTGATAGGTTGCTCATTCTTCCATTTCTTTGAGTTAAACAGTAAAAGTTTGCTCACTAATCATGTCGTTTTCTTAATTATATTGTTGTCTCAGCTTTTCCCTGATGACTACCACCTTTAAATAAAAAGTAGGGGCTGATTTTTAAGGCTTATACACAAGTCAGACACTTATATGCCTTTGGACCTTGAAGTTTTGTTGGATACATTCGATGCTGTATCAAGACACACAAGCCTGGGCTGTCTGTAGAAAGAAATAAGATTCTTCCTCCACCTGATCCCTGTCTACATCTCAGTGATTGAAGGTCACATTTTTTGCAACATGCACCCATGTTACTCCAAAGATATGTTTGAATTCCAACATTTGAGACAGACTCTGTTCAAATCCCACTGTGCAATTACTATGCTACTGTTTAGTGTAATAAAGCAACTGCACGGTCTCATGGCTTGGAGAACATGTAGGAAACATCACACATTCAAACACAAAGCTCAGTCATGGATCTCCTACCCTGTCCCTCAGACGCCAGCAGGGAATCATTTTCATGGCAACTGGAGTGCTTGTGTGCTTCCCTTCTGCTGCCAAAGGGTTCTCACTCCTGCTGATATCTAAGCAATATTTGTCCTCCTCTGGGGAAGGAGGGTAGAAGACCACCCTAAGCATTACCTGCAGGCTCATTCATTCAGCCAAGCAGGAAAGTCTGCCTGAAAAGCTGAATTTGCAGCCATCTGCGCCTATCATCTGCTCTAGTTGCAAACACGTTGGAGGAAAAATCCCTAGAATTTCCTAAAAATGAACCTGCGGACTAGATGGCAGTGTAAAGAGAGAACAAGAAGATCCACAAGTTTTCGTAGTCAAGCTGTTTAACAAGAGAGAAAGAAAAGAAAGTCACCAGCTCTTACTTTTCAGAGTCACAGAAGCACTTACCAGATTTATTTTTCTATTATCACAGTGGTTGCTTGCCATTGTTTTCCCTTACTATCTGATTCAGAGCTAAGAAATTACTGAGCCAAATTGCTTTAGTCAGAAACGGTTTGCAGTGGCTTTATCCATCTGCCATTTCTTTCCTTCATTCTTCTGTTCATTGGTTCAACTTTTCTCCCCCAAAGCAAGCCAGGAAATCTTGCCTCATATCTAAACTTTTGTGGAGTTGCAATCACTTCTTTTAAAGATGCTTCCTGATCTGTGTCCATTTTGCATGTAGAGGGATTTTCCTGATCCATGCTCATGTAGCATGTAGAGGGTTTGCAAGATGTGACTGCAGAAAAAGAAAGTGACTTGGAACAGTGTTTCAGAGGCAGCCGAATGGCTGCTGGGCCTGGATTCCCCAGACTACAGGTTAATGAGTCCATTCAAAATGGTTTGAGTTAGGTTTTTTTTTTTTTTTCCTGGAGTAGTACAGGAAAATATAGCTAACTTACATACTTCTTTTTTAAAAAAATCACTCTAAAAGAAAGACATGAAGAGGAGAGGAGTTTCCCCAGACTGTATTTCAGACATACTCCAGCCTACAGGAGAGGCAGACAGACCTGTGTCTCTGAATACAAGCGGGGCCTCCCTATGCACTGTTCACTACAGCACTGACAGATATAACCTACATTTGTAACATAAAGATCTCATTTTCCGTTTAAATTTGCTTTTTTCATTTGCTTAATCTTCAATTCGGGCTGTAGTTATATCCTGCTTTTGAAGTGGTACTAACGAGTTTATTTGGTTTATTCTCCCTTGCCCACAGTGGGGTACCCGGTGTTCTGACACAAGCCATGCTGAAATTTTCCATCTTATGAGCGTGGAGGCTTCTCCTTCCTTCCAGCTTTTCTCCTCATGCTACGCTCAGACTCTTCTCTGCCTCTTCAAATGCTCAGACAATTGCGACATCAGAGAAGACAAACTAAATTTCTGACTAATGGGTACTGTGACAGCATAATTATCTCATGGCAGGAAATGTTATTTACTCATTATCCAAACAAGTCTAAAGCTATAGAAAAGTAAAACCCTGCTAAGGGGAAAACCTGAGATTCTGTCTTCTGCACGAAAGGTTTGGAGGGCAGGAGAAGGACCATCCCCCCAGAGTTATTTAGCCTCAGCTGTTTCAAGAGGCCAGGAGAATATTCTTGGTCTTTGGTCATGGACCTACTTAGTCATCCAGGAGAAATTTCTGATCTTCCTTAAATTGCCTGTGCCCCTCATGTCAGTCCAGATAACCTACTCTCTTGTAGCTCCCACCCTGGGGAGCCTCCCTGGCTCTTATATTAGGTCCTAAAGATGCTTAGGTCCTAAGGTCCTTATATTAGCTAAAGGTAGACTCCAACCGATGATCACAATAGAAAGTGTATTTTGAGCATCCCTGAGACATGCTGCTTGCAGTTCATTCAGGGCTACTGTCGAAAGAAGAGGAGGGTTTTGTTATCTCTCATGCGGTAGCCTAATGCTTAAAACACCTACCAAACAAATGGGAGATCTAATCTCACAGCAGCACTTTCCACATGGGGAGGATACTGAAGAAGGAGGTTTTGAAACACAGTCCTTAAGTGGCCAAGAATACAAGATTCACAAGACCAGGTAATGAACAAATAAAATGGAGTATAAATCTGCCCCAGGATTTATGAATTGAAGAGGACAGACCAGGTCTTCTGTCTCTCTTCCAGAATATGTCTTGATTTTAACCAGTGTATACGTAATCTAAAATGTATAAACTTTCCTAAGAGAACAGATTGAAAGATGCTAAACATAGAATTACTGTCATAACTTCTACAGCATTAGATCATGAAGGAAGTAGTAAAAGTAACAGTTCCAAATGTGCAACCGTTGTGAATTCAGAGGACTTTTTCCTTCTAGGAAGGAACACACTACAGGCAGTTTATTTATTCTGCTGAGAAAAATTCTTTAATAAAGTAAAACTAGTGCAGAAGACAAAAGGTGGATACTACTGAGACAAGCATTATTTTTCAGAAACTTTCTGTAACTAAATTTAACAAAAATCTTTAAAAATGACAGTAAGAAAAATTTGAAAGCTAATAATTTTTGAGAAATACTTCGGCATGCTGTAAAGCTACTACAAATCCTCACTGGAATACATAATTTTGTAATATTTCAAGTTGAAAGCTGAAGAATAAAGGAATGCAAATATCTTCCAAATTCTCTGATTTTATTCCTGTATCTTCAACTTGATAAATAAATTAATAAACATTTGATGCATAAGTTATTCTTTATTAGGCAAAAAAGAAAATGTAACTGTCGGCAAAAAGCAATGCACACTATTAGTACAGGAATGACAGAAGGCATTATATTAAAGGGGTGCAATGTGACCAACTTGAAACAGCCCTCTGGGGAACAAAACAGGCTAGTGCGCATTCATAGATGAAAAGTTAGGAAAACATCAGAGACCGTTCGACACAAGCTTTCAACAGCAACGCTGTGCCCCTCCAAGGTATACTGGAGCTCCCCGTTACGCCATATGTTCTTTCCTGTGAGCCAAAATTCAATTCACATCACTGAAGTTTCTCACAAATAAGACTAAAACAAATACATGTGGCCCACAGATATCATCAAAGAAGAGTTTTGCTCCACACTTGGAAAAACAACAAAAAAGTATATACATTCTACATACAAGATAGAAAGGTTCTTTGTTATTTCTTCCTGTTGAATTCTAAATGCATGTTTTAAATTGCTAAGGAATATGCATGTTTTGAATCGCTAAGGAATACATTTTCAGACACTAATGATAGCAAGCTGCTAGCTAGAAGCCGGGATAATTAATTTAGAAGGCATAGAAGTATATTGCTAACAAAGCAAACAACAGGTCACGAGACTTGTAACAAAAATACATACTAAATTTTCAAATCTAAGTGTGCTAGAAAGGCACGCACTTCTCATAGTTCATAATACCCAGGTTATATTGAAGATAAATAATGAAATCTAAACCAGGACATTTTTGAAATAATTTACATAGTACTCCCACGATAAGTAAAGATCAAGTGGAATAATTAATCGTCCTTTCTGAGCCAAAAGAGATAGGACCAGCCACAAAGACACGTGGGAATAATAAAGAACTAAGTCTAGCTGGTTTTATCAGGAAATTCACAGTCTACTTAGAGAAAATGTTGCCTTTATTCAGAGAAATGAATGAATAATAATGAGACTAAAACACTCTCATTGGCATGAAGGAAGACCCAGTTATTACTAAATGTTATAGGGGGATTTACTTGGTATTGGCTGTTTAGACGGTGTCACCTCCTCACTGAGGTAGCTGATATGGCCAGGGAACCCTAGAACGACAGTGGCTAAGGGACACTGTGGAGGGACACAGCTCATCAGCCCCTGGACCTGTCCTTATGTAGCTCCTCATCTCATATCAAATATGTACCAGGTTTTCAAGGGACTGGGAAGGAAAGTTGTCCATGTTTTCTTAAAATGAACACCTGAGAGTATTTTGGAGGACCTGAGGATAGCTAGAAGTCACAAGCCTAGAGAGATTGAGCAGTAAGGACTCCACCTCTGCTGATAATGTGCTGTGGTAGATCATTTTTGCCAAGATCCTTATGAATCTTAGAGCATCCAATTCACTGATTTTTTGCATGCCCAATTCCAATAGAAAGCAGTAAAACTTAGGCATCTAAAATGTTTGCTGAGATCTTAATGCCTTTTCAACCACCTACAGCCTGTATGTGGAGCCAAAAGCCCTGTATGAGAGAGGTGAGAACGTCTCCAGAATCAGGCTGACATATCCCCTACATGCTAAAAAGGTCCTGAGGCCTATTGCTTGTATAACATTGGGTCACTTCACAGGAACAGGTGCTAAGTAAACATAAGACATATTCCCACAGACAAGAAGTTCCTTGCGAATGCACATTGAAGGGAATAAGATACAACTGCGCTGTGCCCACGGAATACCATAAAGCAAACGAATGCAAAAGCCAAAGGCTATGCACTCATAAAGAAGATATAAAATATCTTTTCAGAAAAACGCATGTAATACATAACAAAAAAATTGAAAAAGAGAAGATAATTATCTATAAGAATTTAGATATATATTAGGCCTTCAATAGACCATGTATTCCCCAGGAATAGCTAGAAAGTCCAACCTTTCATAAGCCAATACAACATCCTTTCAAAAAGTAGATATGAATTAACTTCCCCATGGTAGAAGTCAAAATAACAACATATGCTTTAAAAAAAAATATTTTCCTCAATGCTCTGTATTGTGTTGTGAGGTTTCTAACCTGTCCTACATTCTGGCGCCAGAAATATTTACTTAGAGCCCTTCCTCTACTCCAAGACTGCTCTGAAACATCCATCCCTGAAAGAAGTTTATTCTCATCATCAAATACTGATGCTTACCTGTCCCAGGTCTGAGTTACTTTGCCCTTCAGAGTCGTAAGGCATGCCTTGATCAATGACAATAAGGATGCAGTAGCTATGGGGACTGCAAATCCCTCCAAAGTCATGCTGGTACTCCTTTCTCCTAGAGGTACAGCAATCCACAATTCATACCAGTGATCAGAGTACTAAATGCTACAGACTAGTTTGGCTTCCTCTTCCAAAGGAGGATCACAAGTTAGGTCTGGCTAGCTTTGGGGAATCTGTGCATAACAGATAACCCAAAATCCCTGCCTAAACTACTGGATTAGCCCATACTTTTCTGGGCTGGGTCAGCACCTTGCCCACAGCTCTGAGTGCTGCCCTATTCAAACAATGCTCCAGATCAACCGTTGTGATCTCCTGCTTTAACAGGCTGCCACGAAAATCCAAAAGTGGTATGCTCCTCGTAAAAAGAAATCATGCCTGGTAAATCTACCAGAGTTCTTCCTCTGCCTACTGGGGTGTTATAGAAAAGATGGAGCCAGGCTCAGACAGAATCAAATATACTGGTTAACCTGCAAAGCCCTTCACAAAGCCCTATAAATTATACCTTCTTACACATTCTTTTTAATTCTCTTGGATTACTTCTGTGTAAGACCTGCAGTTTGCTACTTATTAAAGTCCCGTCTTCCATCATATCCTCTAAAACAAAAGATCCACCGTAAGACCAGGAAATAACATAACTGCACAACTGCCATCTGTCCATTTTTTACACAGCCCAACACCAAAGATGTGAAAAGAGGAAGAGTTACAAAAGAGATGCTTCTTTTCTGTTCCAGCTTCAGCTGAAACACTCCATCTTCAAACAATAACTCTTATCCATATTGCAGACACAGTTATCCCATCTTCCTGTGACATAAAAACTGTCTTCTCATCTTCTCTAAAGTCCCCCAGTTGTTTTGCAGAATCTGCTGGTGTTCTTGGACGGTTTCAGAACAACCTTCATCCATTTACTTTGAAGATTTCTCATACCCTAGAATCCCCCTGTATTTTGATATTTTCTGTTTTATAGCTTTGACCACAGACACGGAGAGTGTTTTTATCTGCAAGACTAAGTCAAAAATAAGTTACAAGACACCAGGTTACCCCTATAAAAACAACTTTATCTGAAAAACTGAAATAAATTATGGTGGTCTAAAGAAAGACTTGGGGAGGAGGGGGTTGGGTGGGTGAGCCATGATTTTCTGTCACTGTTTTTCTTAAATAATTTATTCCTAGCCCTTGACATTGACAGAAGGACTATCTTCTATGATTGTCTTTGGATGAAATTTGAAGGATAAGAAAAACACTTCAGATGATTTGCTGCAGTGAGTTTTCACCAACATAAATGGCAGAGGTTTAAACCCCTTGAAAGAGCGTATCATCTCTATTTCTGACCAATTTATGAGTGGCTACATGGCAAATGTAAAAAGGACAAAGGATCCCTGTTCTAAAACCAGAAAATACATTAGTTTGTCAGAGGTCCGTTGTGATAGATGAACGATGCTTTGGGTGTTTTTCTTGCAAGCAAATCTGTACAACAGCATAGATACCAATTGACACAAAGTCTGTTAAACTGTAAAATAATCCAGAAAGAGGATAAGCATTAAGAACTTTCTATTTCTGGTGCTTTAATTGCTGCTTCATTTAGTTTATTGAACCATCAAATTAGTTTAATTGAAGGTGACAAATATATTATACTCTTCCAAGAATTAATTTGGACTCCCAAATATATTTCAAATTAACCTTCCCCTATATTACCTGATTCCCTCCACTTAATTTTTCAGTAATCATTTGGAATAACAATAAATTTTATACTAGGTAATGCTTATGTATATTCTTTGTATTTACTTTAGACCTACTACAAGAACAAAAGCATTTCTGCAACTCTAAATTTTTAATCATATCAGGATACTAATTCCTGCCAATAGCAGATGTATTCATAAAAAACAAAGTTATTATTTGCCCACCGATTATTATAAAGTTGATTATTTCATTTCTCAATTAACAAAGGAGAAGATAGAAGGTGTTATTAAATGAAATCTGGACTTATGGATAGCCTTACATAAAACTATTATAAAACAGAACAATTGTCACTATCAACTGCAGTTTGGTTTCTAAATGAGAATAATTCTGATATATCTGTTGAATTTTTTCTATAAGAATAGTCCCTAATTCAATATTTTTATCAGCATATATAATGTGATCATGCCTCAGTAAATCAAAAACTTTGGCCAGGCTGATAGCTATTACTGACAATTTATCATTACCACTTTATTATTAATAATGAAATGATATTGCCTCTCTTGCAACCTGGAACCACTATGAAATATTTTGATCACTGCTTGCAAGCAGGGTAGCCAAAATCTTAATGTACAACCCTCTCCTAATAGAACAGGTAGTTACGTATGTGCAGTTGGAAACCTTCAGTCTCAGGGATAAGAATAGCTTCATTTTCTTGAAGATACTAGAGAAATTGTTAAATAATTAAATCATAAATTAATGCTTCTCAACATTTTCTGTGGGCATTATTTAAAAGTGCCCTGGGAATCTTTATCTTTCATCACTTCATACACTATTTTTTTGAACAAAATTAGAGGTCTCTCATTACTAAGCAGTTATCTATGAAAATAATGAATTTTCCCTTTGCACTGTATACTGGCATTTCCAAAATGCCTGCTTAGGGGCCACGGTCTTTCACAGGTAGAGGACATGTATAAAAACTATAAAGGACAAACTGAATAAAAGTTATTCTATGCCTTTTTAGTATCGTGTCTCTTCTTCACAATGGACCTTTTGTGTGATGAATGTTATTTAAATTGCCATTTGCAGACATAAATAGCATTAACTAAAGGTAAAGACACTAATGCCTCCCATTGTGTTTCTAGCAGTCATAGGTAAGGGATGCTGTTTAAACATTCACCTACTATTCTTCTTTATTTGTGGTGAATTTGGAATGAACATTAGAAATTCCTTTTCAAAGCTAACCATGGAAAAGATACTTCTAAATAAGCCCTGAGAACTGTAAGTTATGTGATGACAACCCTGCTCAGACTTTTTCATATTGTGTAGTTTGTGATTCATCAGAGGTTTGTTCATTGGGATTGTGTGTTTAATTCCAGCTCAGTATGAATATTGGTATGTCTTTTCCCTGTGTTTCTTCTATTCTAACCAGGTGAAGGTGAAGAGAGGGCATATCTACAGGATGAACATTTGCGACTTAAACATGCCAGCAGGGTGTCCTTACAGCAAAAGCTTGCTGCATACTGGGTTGCATTGGCCAGCAGCTCCAGGGGAGCGATCCTTCCCCTCTATTCCATACATGTGAGACTACTTCTGGACCATTGTGTCCAGTTTGGGGCTCACCAATACAAGACAGACATCAGTATACCAGAGCAAGTCCATCAAAGGTCACCAAGCTGGTCAGAAGGCTGGAACACAGGACAGCCAAGGAGAGGCTGGGGTAGCTGGGCTTGTTCAGCATTTACAGGAGAAGGCTTCAGGGAGGAATCTTATTGCTGTCTACTGTTACCTAATGGGAAGACGTAGACAAGACAAACTCAGACTCCCCTGGAAGGTGTACAGCAACAGGATGAGAAGCAACAGACACAAGCTGGAACAAGGAAATTTCAACTAGATAGCAGAATATTTCTATTCTTCACCACCACCAAGGGTGATCAAACACTGGAACTTGCTGCTCAGAGAAATTAAGGAATCTCCATCCCTAAGATATTCAGAACTTCACTGGACACAAAGTTGAGCAACTTGATTTAGCTGGCCCTGCTTTGCACAGCGGTTTGTCTAGATGATCCCCAGAAGTCCCTTCCAACTTAGACTACTCTGTGAGTCTATAAATTGCAAACAGCTGCATGCTGCATTCGTACATGAACCAAAGAGGACGTGGTCCCTTGTCACAGTTTGTGTAAATAACTTTAAATGGCTTCTGGACTGGAGCTGGCACACATCTCATCAGTTGCCCAGGGAGTCCCAGACGCCCGGAAAATGGGCAAAGCTAGCAGGTACCTGCCTGCATAGACATGGCCTGCAGGGAACGAAGTACCAGTTGTGTTCTTGCTGAAGAGACGTAAGCGATCACTTCTACTTTCAAACATTACACATGATGAAAAAGACATCAACCTCTTGCCAGTTTCATACCCCTGTGAAATGTTACCACACCTCCCCATGCTGCTTGGTATGGCAGGCTCTTAGTCCCTACCTCTGCGCTTCATGTGGTGTCTGCACACATTTCACTTTCCCATTACTCTGTGTTTGAGTACCAGCTTGATCTCTCCTTCGGAAGAAGATTTTTCTGTCTTGGGTCAGATGAATGCTGCCTATAACTTCAGCTGCCTGACACCACGCTAAAGTTCCTCTACAGTCAGCAGAGAGAAAAAGGCCCCTCCAGAGGTTGAGTCATCCCCACTTATCTTGGAAACAAGACCGGTAAATTTCTGAACAAATGCAAATCTCAGATATGCGCTCTTTAGACACTATTTATGTCTTTAGCTGTCTTCATTTGTAAAGCTTTCAGTGAGGCCCAGAACAGAAAACCCCAGAGGTTTTTGGAACAATTTAGAGTAATTTTATTAGTGTGACCTGCAGAAGGGGCACCAAGAGCAAGAAAAAAAGGTTTTGTATATGAAAGGGGGAAGGAAAACAGACATATGAACGATTTTGATCTCTGAAATGAGTTACAGTTTTGCAGATGAGGGTGCCTTACACAAGTATGCCCTTACAAAAGGTACGGTATTCATGTAACACTCCAATTACAAAGTGTCCTTCAAAGAAATTACACCCAGGAACCTAATTCAGAAAAAAACTTCTCTTTTGCTCCTTTTCCAAAACCCTGCACCAGTATCAGTAGTTTTCACAATTGTGACAATGCTGTTTTGCCAGATTTACAGACAAGGCTGCACAGCAGCATGAAGCACCTTTTATCATCACATACAGTATTGAACCTCTCCTGGCTTAAGAAACCCACAGATCTGTTGAGACAACAGCAAGTCTCAGAAGCTGTAAATGGAAGCTTAGATGGCTGCAAGGTGAAACAACCAACCGGTAAAAGGAAAATCAAACCTCTCCATTTGAAGGATGCCAGCAGACAATTTTACATCATATTTGCACTTTGCTATCTCACAGGTTCTCTGTTCTTCCTTCTGGCACCATCTCCAAAGATTCAAGTAGTGTCAATTAATTTCAGATCAAGACCAGGAGCGTGCCAACAGCCTGCAGCTCCTGCCGAGCCCTCGCTGCATGACAAGGAGCCCACTGATCCAGGAGGTGCTCCAGCAGCAGCGCTCCGGGCAGCTGACAGGCGTCAGCCCATACGGCAGGCGTGCAGGGGTGGACTGGAAAGAGAAACACTCATATCAATGTCAGTCGAGTCACCAGGGTGCCCGGGCTTAACAAAAGAGGCATGTTAGAAACTGTCCTGGCTAGACAAGTGTAAAGGAGTTTCTTCCAGGGATGACAGGAAACCAGCCTCCTTTGGAGATAGAGGACGAAAGGAGAATGTGCCTCTCATCTTACTCTCCTCCTGTGAGGAAAAGGGAAGATAAACTCATTACTTCACATACTTCTCAACACATCTGTAAATAAAAGACTACCATTAGCACTTTTCACCAGACATTATCTGTGTGTCAAAACTGTTTAGGGTATGACTCGATATCCTCTTCTTCAGAGAGCACGCAAGCAAGAAAAAGCTGCCTTTGATTTATTAAAGATGAACTATCAGTACTGTAAAAGGCAGAATGGGAATACACGTGCACATCCTAAGAGCACGGCAGGATGAATACCACCTTCACATTTACGTATAAAGCTTAGTCCACAGCCTTTCCTGTTTATTAGCCTGTCAACATTCATGCAGCTCCCGTACATCTACACTGATATTTTTAGAAAAGTTTACCTCTGTTTTATTCGCCCATGATTGCACCAATTTAGATGCAGAATGCTTCCCTGTCTGCATGAAGCGTATTGACTTGGGAATTAGATTTTGGGGATAAATAGCATGTGAAAAGGAGCATATGAAAAAAAAGAGTCTTGTTTTTTAGTTAAATGAAAGGCGGGGTGAGATTAACTAGAATTCAAGCACAGGGAGCTTGCAAGGGAAGAGTAGTGAGAGGCATGAGGATAACATCCCAGTGCCTGGTACCACAGTACTTCCAAACCATGATCAGCTCAGAATTCAGTTCTGGATCTCTGGGAGTGCCAGGGGGCTGAGCAGCCAGGGCTGTGCCAGGGCTGCGCTGGAGCTGATGGAGCTGTCGCCTTCAAATTATTGAATTTAGTTCTCAGCTGACAATGAACAGGACAACACACTGTCACCTCCCACAACATATATCCCAGTCATTCCTCTGCAGAGGCCATTAATAGGTATGCCACCCATCCCAAGGGGATGCAGCGCACTGCAGCTATTGAGCAGAGAATGCCTACATGCATTCCTCTGCTCTCCCTTTTAATTGCCATACGTGAAGGTGTCGTCTTAAGCAACCCCTGAGAGCTGACCCTGGACTGGTGCTGTAAGGTAATGCTGTGCTAAAGATGCCGTCAGTGTCTCAGCCACAGAAATTCTGACCAGGCTGAGAGGTGCTGAAACCCCGTTGTGCTCTGCCAGCTCCTACTTCCCATCACAATCTAACATCCAGAATTATCCTACCAGGCAAAGCAGCTCTCCTCAAAAGAGGAGATGACGACTGTGGGTTGTGACATGTAAACAGCACGGACAATGGAAACAGTCAGACCTAGTTCTTTGCCTGAAGAGATACTTAAAACACCACTGTTTCATATTCACAGCAAACAAAAGAGCAGAAAAGAGAAAGAAAGAAAAATTTGGTGGAAGATTGTCTTTTATGCTGCTTATGTCCCAAAACCAAGGCTTTTCTCTTCTTTCATACAGCTGTCAGAGGGCTCTCAGTTACTAACTCAACCAAAATGAAATAATCTTCAGAAGCCAAGCTAGAGCTCACTGCAGAAGACAGTTTTTGGACGGCTTTGTTGTCACTACTGACTTGTTTTTGTTTTCCGTGCAGCGCATTATGAAGTGCATACTATTGGCACCCGGGGTCCCCTGCGTCCTGTTCTGCCCTGCTGCTCCGAGGAGCCACGTGCTCTCACTTTCAGTGGCTGCGCAGAAGCAAGTATTTGCTCATTTTGGTGACTGCCAACCTCCGTGCCTTCCCCCATGGCGGGGGGCACAGGCTTCTCAGCGCCAGCAGCACCTGCCAGGCTACAAAGCCGTTCAAAGCAAGCCTTTGAGGGGAAACAGTCGAGCATGAGGAAGGCAGCCTGACGTCCCTCAGCAGATCTCTCCAGCTGCCCCCGTTCCCCGCAGGAGGGGTTACTGGCAGGCGCGGTGACATCCCGCCCTCCCGCATCAACATTTCATGCGGCTCAAGCTTCAGCCTAACCCCGGTGGAGCTTAGGGGCAGCTCTGGCAGAGCCAGCCTCCGCCACAGCTCTGAGCGGCTTTCCCCTTCTAAACCACCACCATCGGGCTGCTGCTGCTGCGCTTCATGCCAAATGGCACCACGCTGCAGCAAAACGCACTGTGACCCTGCCAAAAAGCACAGCAGCCGCAATAACCGCCGGCCCTCCCTTCCGGAGCTTTATATCTGCCGTTCCGTCAGGTAGGCAGAAAGAACCGATGTACTTGGAAATCTGGCAACCCTTTATGCCTCTTCAGTAAAATTCCGGTTTAATCCATTTTTGCGGTGCCTGGCAGCGCCCGCAGCCCTCCCTGACCCAGCCAGATCTACCTCCCGTGTTACTGCCCGCAGTCTGGCGCTCGGCTTTCCACCTCGCCACGTTCGTCAACAGGCAGGAAAATGAGCTAGCAGGGCACACAGCACTGCAGAGCACCAAAAGGCACCCGGAAAAGTCACACACGTTTCTGCCCAGCAGGCAGTTTGAGCCGACGTGAAGTTCAGTATGTGAAATCTCCTGGTGACAGGGAGCTCTCTGCCCTCGAATCTGGTCCCTGATATGCGACGGAGTCACCCTTGGCTCGAACCAAATAATTAGCTTTAGCAGCAGAAATTCTTCTGGAACAAGCCGCCTTCAATCCGTTTCCTTCCTGGGAGTGTCAGGCTGGTGCGCAAAAGCCCTGGAGCAAGGGAAACCGAGACAGAGCCATTTCCTAGCTGCCTCTGCTAGATGGTCTTCTGCGAAACCCTGTGGAAATTTGAAAACTGTTACCTGCCAGTAACAAATTGGCTCTCCTTGCAGGCACCAAATGTATCATATCGGGTGGCTCCAGCCCAAAGCATGGAAACTTGCTGTGTCAGCACATCTGGATTTGTGTTTTGGCAGGAAAGTCTAGGTTCTGGGGGAAATTAGCAGTAATGGTGCTCAGCTTTAGACCATCTGAGCTGAACACAGACGTTCAGCCTAAATTAACAGCATAACCCAAGCTCAATATGGACAAAATTTGTTTCCCAAAGCTACCAGCACTACCTTCTTTTTCTGCGCAGAGTATAACATGTCCTGCCTGTCACAAAAGCTTACACCTCAAGACCACTTTCTACACAAGTATCCTGCTAGGTCTTCACAATGTTTGAATGTGTCTCTCTCCAGCTTCCAACTGTGTGTCAATACCATAATTTTCTGCATAACATCTCTAACTTCTGGCTTTTCAATTTCAAAAAATGCTTCGCATTTTCCACTGCCAAAAATATAACATCTTCTGGCTCAACTGTGACAAGAATTTTCTGTCCAATCTTACCTACAGGACTTCACAGTTTGACCTCTCCTATCTTATCACCCCTCTCTTCATCTATCCTCCCTCCTTTTCAGGCATACTAAGCGTCACTCAGTTACCTTAATCTCTTATAGCCCTGTTCCTCGCCACCACCCGCCATGTGTTGTGTCTTGGTCAGCACTGAAACACAGATTCCTGTTCTGCTCATGGCACAAACAGACATCACAAAATCCCTGTGAAATCTGCTAGCTACAGACACCTCCGTTTCTCCTCACATGCTGACCCTCCCACTTGGAAGGATCATAAGGCCTTGGAAAAGGCAAGTGCTGAAAACCTGAGCTGCCTGTCCCTTGCTAAATCCCAATAACCCATCACGTGCTCAAGGGACACTTGCAGAACAGGAGAGCACCAGCAGCCCCAGTAGGTAATTCTGGCTGGTGGCTTGGTGGCTTGTACTGCTTCTTTCGTTGACGTCCTACACTATTGAAAGGGGATGTGTTGGCCCGAGCCAGCACCCCAGCAAAAAGAGCTGAGCAGCTGAGCCTGAAATAAGAGAAAGAGAGAGCAGTGCCCGTTGCGCAGGGGGTGCCCCAGCCCCTCGCCTCCGCTGGGGCTCCCTCCAGCACAGTGTCAGCCCTGCTACCCACCTTGGAGCCCTTCTAGTTCACAGCACAAAACTCATCCAATACAGTGATGAGGTGATTGCTCTATCTGCTCCAACAGGCGTATTTCAGGCTGGCCACCGTCTCTTATTTTGCTCAGACAGGCTGTCTGCTACCAATTACATGTGACACCTTGAGCACGTGAAAGACAGCGTGACTGCAAGCGTAGGGGGAATAAAAGTTTTGCAGCTATTACAGAGAAACAAAGCTTTCAGAAATATGAAAAATAGAATATAGACAAACGAAGCTTGCTCCTGAATACTTAACTCGATGATAGAATTGCAAAGGTACTGTTGAAGGAAGATCCAGAAACAAATTTAACTCTCAGAGCTGTGATCAGAGCCTCCATATTAAAAGGCCATATGTAGTTACTAAATAGACAATTAGAGCATGAAAGGTAACTCTCAGGGACACCTGTATTCAAAGCAAAAGCAAATGTCACATACGGAACTGTGAAACAGCCAGCTAACTCAGGATGCTTACCAAAATAAGGGAAAATGTGGAAAAAAAAAAAAAAAAAAGTAGCAATGTAATGGTAAATTTCTTGGGATAAATTCTAATGATTTTCCCTCCTCTTTTTTCCCACTCCTTAAAGCCACATTTACCTGTACTAGGTCTCTTTGTGTTTATCTCTAACTCATTCAATAATCTCAAGGAGAATTTGGGCAGAACTTGAAGACTCTAAAGCTTTCACAAGAAAAAGCTTTATTCAAAATTTTGCCATGCCTGGTAGCAATAATCCAGATTGACACCAAGAATGCAGCTTGGGCAGACACGTGAGTTTTTAATGTTTGCCACTTTTCTCTCCTGTCGATCTTGCGAATTATCTTTTTTTAAATATATATTTTAAAGCTCTTAAAACTTTTAAGTTTTCCTGACAGAACAGATAGCCTGATCATGCTGAGCTTTTCTATGCAATCGTTCTTTGTTCTGCTGTTTCTCAGTACTTTTATTCAAGACCCTTCTTCATCATCACAGAAGGTAGCTAATGAGTGGCATTAGTTTATAGCTCATAGACACAATTGAGAGCCATTTCTAGATTTTTGCTACTAGCCATTTTAAATAACTCAAGTAACTCTCCAGCAATCAACATTCCAGTGAAGTTTTCTGTGGGCAGGCAAAAAGTGACCTGTTTGTTCCAATTCCTCGGGTGATGTTCATCTTCTCAGGAATTGTCCCCAGCTTTCTATTTGCATTTCCCCACTTGTGAACAGCATGCACCTTGCATGACATTGACAGCCTTGTGTGACATTCTTAGTGGATTATGAGCAATGACAACAGGTAGACCTTGAATATTTACTGAGAAAATAACAGACTAACATTTTAGAAAGGCTTTGCTCCTCTATTGGTCTTCAAGGACCCCAGTCAGAATTTTAGCATCTTTACCTTCAACACTGATGTGTCCTAACCTAACAGGGAATATTTTCAGTATTTCAGTGTACTATACAGAACCTAAAGATATCAGTAAAACTCCTCACCAGGTGTAGAAGTAATAAGCATTGCCACAAAATTTTATTTTAGCCATTACTGCAGACCAATTCCTGAGCTGAGGAAGCAGATCCTTCCCTGAAATCAGCTTTGTCTTCTTAATTCTCACCTTTGTGTATCTGGATTAGACTTCAGGCATCATTTGTTTTCTTTGTATAGGTAACAGAAATAAGAGTTTCTTCAGGCTAATATAAAAGTGAATCCGAATTAGAAAGTGTTTTCCAAAGTCTTATTTCAACTTTTATTGGTTGTTAGCAATTGAAAAAAAAAGCATAATGAAACTGATATTAACAGTTACAGCTATCTAACTATGCATTCTGACTGAGAAATCCATAACAAAGGTTATCTCTCAATGACTTTTTTGCCTCAGCCTTCACTGGTTAAAGACTGCAGCCACACTACCCAAGTGTGTAATCCCAAGCAACATCTCATCCAAAATTTTAAACAATTGTTACATATGTACTAACTGCAAATGAAGTATTAAATTCAGCTCTTTCAGTAGGTGACACAATACATCACTGCTAGTGATAGAACCCACCTAACGTCTTATTACTGTTCAGTCCAGTTAGACCAGGATACCAAAGACCTTAGTGTGTCAAACTAAGGCCTTATTTCCACACAAATTCTGCAGTGACGACTTTTGAACACTTTTGAAAATGTGACCCTGAAATAACAGTTGAAAACCTAGATTTGAACCTTTTGAAACATATTGTCTTACAAGACGCAGGTTTTGCGGTAAACATAATGTATATAACAGCTTTACAATAAAAATTTCTTAATAATAATTCTCTGCCAATCTAGATGTAAATGGAAAAGAGACACATGGACTGGGTTATGCTGAAAAGAAACGAATTCCTGTCAGTGCTTCAACTTGACTGAGTTGAATCATAAATCTCCAAAATTATGGACACCATTGTAAGTCTACTGCATCTTTACACTAAGCTCTAAATAGAGGTCTTTTCATAGCAAATATGACTTTTTTTTGCTACAGACTTTGTGGCCAAAACAACACCAGTACATCATTAAAAATATTTTGATATGAATCTGAGGCTGAGAATAAATTTGATTGGAGTACATAGGGCTTTTTTTTTTTAGCATCCGGTGATTAACGCTATGGAAAAGTTTTCAGGCATGTCAGAAACAGGCAAACATTATTAAGTATTTCCTTAAAGACATAATTACAATAACTACCACTCTTCCACTGAATCCAAATCAGAAAAAAATCAGGTTGCTGCTGCTGTGTAATTGCTGGATCTTGTTTCCTGCTGGCTTCAGTAGGTTTTAATCATTTAAAGTATTTGTTAATAGTTAAAGAAATGTAGTGATTCTTTTCCATGGCGTGATTCTTTTCCATGCTATGATCCAAGTAAAAACTGCATGAGCTCTTTGGAAAGAAAAATATATGTTAGCAAGTAAGGTTTCAAATATAACAGAACACTTAGAAACAGCAGAGAAATGTTGCGTTAGTATTCTTTCTTAGTCAGTGTTAAAGAAAAAGAAAAATTAACAGAATGGATTAATGAGGATGTACTAAGCTATAAATACTAGGCATCAACCCATGTTTCACTTGGGGGATCGAACATTTTCCTTTGTTTACAATTCTGCCTTCTCATTTACCTGAAATAATGTTGGTAGCAAACCACCAATCCCAGCTGTTAACAGCTGACAGAAGGCTGTTAGGCTGTTTGTGACCAATGCTTCATTTTTTTTCCTTTTTTTATTTTTTTTTATTTCAAGATTTGAGGAACCTCTGTATTAGTTAAAGTATAAAAACCATTTTCTTTCTATGGCTTTCTCTGTCAAGATTTCTTTTCTTCAAATGAGATTGAAAAAAATGGCTTGTAGATACTCCGTTATTGCTTTATTTTCTAATGCATCATATCACACTGGATTATAGGGGGTATCACTCAAATTAAATTTACTCCTGAGAGATGCAATAACTTTCAATCAAACCCCAGGTACTCAGCATCCTTCAGGAGCAAGCCTATAACGCAGGATGAATGAATGAGAGTGAGCACAAGCACTGTAAGACTACAGATCCAATCAATTGGGGAAGAACAAATCACCATTGCTGGACGCAAATTGTTAGTGTCTTAGAAAAACTATTTTGATTAGCTGAATAACTTGCAGATTATGTGTGATCCCAGGAAAAAGCACTTCTGAGAACGCAGTTCCTCAGAAATGGTCCTGTAATGAAATGATGTCTGCTTTCCAGATCCAGATTCAAATGGCCAACATTCAGAAATGCCTGAGTACTGGCTTAATGTTATTACGCTAGGCGTCAATAATAATAAATAATTAGGAAATAATCCTTAGCAAAACATATGTAGCTTTTCAATCAGGCAGTTTCTAAGCTTCTTCTGACTGGCTGCCTCTCACCCACTATATCTAGACGCAGAGAAAGCTGGGAAGTAGGAAAAGGGTAGAGGTGTGAAAAGCCAAAATGCAGAACTCACACCAGGAGAGAAGCCCTTTGTGATTAAGTGGGCCTGCACGTGGGCTAAAGCTCTTCACACCAAACACTCAGATCACCTGTGTTTGGGGTCCTTCCAAGATCAGGATGCATTGTAGAGCCATTCCCACCACTGACCCCAAGTTGCTCTTCGATGAAGAAAGAAATCCCTGGGTAATAAAAACTTCTGATAGCACTGTCTTAGAGTCCACCTCATCTAAAGGTCCTCTTTAACTCTTAAATTAAAAGGCCTTTTACTTATTAAGATGCTCATCATTCACGAGTTTGTCTCAGCTGGTCACACATACAGTACAAATTAAAGCAACTGCGAAAGTTTCAGCTGCATAGTTGTGGAGAAATAACACACTTTGAAGTAGCTGTTTTCTAAAGTTAAGACAAGATAATTGTGAGGACTCTTTCTGCTTTGAGGAATTGAAAGTGTTTCCAGAAAATTTTTCATCCTAACCTAATACTTAATTGCTCATAAAAACATATGCTCAGTGATCCCATATTAGACACTTTATAGTTTATGTTCAGCCTCCGGTTTTGGATGATGTTTTAACTGCTTGTGCAAATTGTCATTTTCTGAGGGACTGGACCGTTATGAGCCTTCATATTTGTCCTCCAAAAAGAAAAGGTCATCATGTCTTTCATCTGAAATAGAATTGCTTAAAGAAATCATGATATCCTGATATAAATCACTATGTCTGCAAAATGGAGAACTTCAAGGGAATAGACAAGGTGTCCACAGTATACTGGGGCCCACTCTTTTAGTGCTGCTTTGTCACACAGGAAAGTAGTTATCACTCCTTTGTATGATCCCCGTGTTTCTTGCTTGATTCTAATGCCTGGTGGGGTGTTTCATACTTTTGTTATGCTCAGCTTGAGAAAGTGCTTCCTAAATTCTCTTTTGTATATGTTGATACTCAATTTACATCATCTGGGTTAGACTGGGAAAAACATTTCTGATCGGCATTCTGTGTGAATTAAATTTTTATTGGCTTGTATTATATATTTGACTACAGCTTTTCTAAGCTTTACGAATTTTTTCTTAGGTCCTTTTAGCCCTAAAATCAGTTTCCTCCCCGTGAAAAATGAAAAAAACCCTACACTTCATAGAATCATAGAATGGTTTAGGTTGGAAAGGACCTTGAAGATCATTGAGTTCCAACCCCTCTGCCATAGGCAGGGACACCTCCCACTAGACCAGGTTGCCCAAGGCCACATCCAGCCTGGCCTTGAACACTTCCAGGGATGGGGCCTCAACAACCTCTCTGGGCAACCTGTTCCAGTGCCTTACCACCCTCAAAGTGAAAAACTTCTTCCTAATGTTCAATCTAAACCTGCCCTCTTCCAGTTTAAAGCCACTATCTCTCATCCTATCACTACATGCCCTTGTAAAAAGTCGTTCCCCAGCTCTCCTGTAGGCCCCCTTTAGGTACTGGAAGGCCGCAATAATGTCCCCCGGAGCCTTCTCTTCTCCAGGCTGAACAGCCCCAACTCTTTCAGCCTCTCGTCATAGGAGAGGTGCTCCAGCCCTCGGATCATCCTCGTGGCTCTCTGGACATGCTCCAGCAGGTCCATGTCCTCCTTATGTTGGGGACTCCAGAGCTGGATGCAGTACTCCAGGTGGGGTCTCACGAGAGTGGAGTAGAGGGGCAGAATCACTTCCTTTGACCTGCTGGCCACACTTCTTTTGATGCAGCCCAGGATATGGTTGGCCTTCTGGGCTGCGATCACACACTGCTGGCTCATGTTGAGCTTTGTGTAGCAAGAAGTTTATAGATCTAAATATGAGTCAGCAAAAGCTGAAATTAAGAATTATTATCTATTATTTAGACTAGAAGTGACCTACTTATCTACTAAGAATTGATACGGTTACTCTTTAGAAGAGCTGTGATCCATATTCCTGGTGCTACAAACACTAGGAGACTTGCAGAAATTTGTATGTATGAATAATTCGGTACACAAGAGTACGCCATAGAATTTGTTGAAAATAAACATTCATGTGTAAAGTTAATAGAGCTACTCAGGAATGTAAATTTACTTATATGCATCGTTGGTTGCAGGCCAGGAAGATAATGCTACATATTCCAGTCCATATAATGAAAACTTGCTCATCTAGCACACGTTTTATACTTCAGTATAGTATATCTGGCTTACTTTTGACAAGAAAAAAAGGATTTGAATCATAATGAGTCAGCACAAAATTAACAAGTGTTGCAAGAAGGCACTAGTTGCTGTTGCTCTGAATTTGGTGCTTGATTATATCATAAAACAGTCGCTGCCTCAACAGAGACTTAGATTTTTATCGAACTAGGTTCTCTAAAAACAAACACAACTCACCTCCCTACAGTAAATCTCCAAGAATTCAGCAGGATGCACACACAATAAGCTTCTGGAAGACACAAACGGTCTTTTACTATACATCTGAGGACCTACCAGTGCAAGAAAGCTACCTATTAATGGAGTCTACAGTACAAATAATAGGCAATAAAAAGGAAAAAAAAAAAAAGGTAGCTATATAAGTTGCTCATGAAACAAAACAATTTAAAAGAGAATTATTTCTCATCGTACATACAGGGATATATTTTTCTGTATATCTATATATGTATATAGAGACAGATATATACATATTCTTGCTTTAAAATACCATCTTGTATTAAATTCAGTGTGTAAAGTCCAAGGCAATTCACTTTCTGCAAGGTTAACATTTTATACCTCAATTCAGGGCACCCATCTCTGCATTTAATGAGCAAAGCTCACGGAGCTAAAAATATCTCCTTTCATTGCTTTTTAACTCCGTTTAGCTAAAAAACTAGTACCCTCAGTTTCTGTTGCAGACTAAGTGTATGGGTATTAGCTCAAATAGGTTTTGTGCGTGCCTCTTCTGATCTAAGGACAAACCCTTCAATTATTTATTTTTTTTTACATACTATCTTGCTAGCAGTTGAATGCTATGTTATTTATGTCCCAGGAGAATTTAGCAATTTAGCTGAGTGTTGTTTTAAAGTTAAAGCGATGAGGGAAATCCAGTAGCCTGAACCTTTATTGTAACCCTCGCTTAATTTCGACTGCCTGGGGTTAGGTGAAAGTAGAGATTATAAAATGTAGCAATGATCTTATAGACTTTAAAGTAACACAACCTTTGTACTTAAATTGATATTACTGCGCAGTGATCCAACTTCATTTTCAACTCCAGCACAGCCTATAAGCTTGCAAGACCTGCTGGGTTTGTTCTTTTGGTACACAGGCACAAATATTTCTGCAGTTTGCCAGGTTTATCAGGTGAGACGAAGAAACATCTGCAATGCACCGGGTTTGTGGCCTTAGCAAATGGTTGCTGCTGGTAAGACGTGCAACATATGCCTGTTTAAAGATTCATTTCTCAGTTTCAGGTTCTGGAAATGCTGTAAATTTTAGTCACCAGCCCACTGAGCAAATCCTTCCCCGTGAGCAATAGGTACACACAGTCAAGCAGCATGAATCTGCCAGAGGCGCAAAGAATGAGTCAGCTTTTTTGGAGCAGTCTATAACGTCGGATTCCAAGGCTGAGGTTATGCTACACCATGCCCTGTTTTCCCTGATTTGAGCCACCGCCATGACAGTCATAACATTTGCCCACATGCAATACTTCCAGCACATTCATCACTCGGCCCATCACTCAACACATTTCTCAGTGAACTTTCCTGATGAACAATATCCTTCTCTCCTAGTAATAATTCATTATTCACATTGTAAGCCTATGCGTTGCTGAGCACATGGAAATAACTACCGCTGGCCTATTTCATTCCCACTTGTTTAAGAAATTTCAGAAGGAAAACCTCAAGTACAGCCGACTAGAAAAGAGTTTCTGCAAGAGGGACAGAGAGTCTTGGAAACTCCAGCCAGCTGTAAAGGGTAAAACATTACTTACTCGACTAGATAGTGTTTCTGCCAATGCTGGGTGTGCTACAGTCAAACATCAAGAGCTACAGTAGTAAAAGTTTTATTTTAACTAAATTAATAGATAAATGTAGCAAAAGGTCTTGAAGGTTAATCTTTTCCACTGTACCAGTAGGAGGTGGGAAAACAGGGCAGACTGGTACAGGAACGACAGCAGAAAACAGTATTCACACTAGTTAGTGGGAACTCGTTTTGAAATGCAAAAACAGGCAGCACACATCAATGCTAATTTAAAGACTCTCAGTTCAAAGGACTCAAGAGGTTGTGGATGTCCATGCTAGGAAGCTTGGCAGAGCCATGACCCCTGGGAACACCTACTGGCACTATTGGAAGAGCCCCACACACAGAGGACACAATTAAGAGTCGCTTTCAAGCTCAATAGCCTTACCGTGGGGGTGCAAGTCAAAGACATATCAGAGCTGGGTGTGTTTCTTCCTATAGAGCACTGCGCTCTGCTGCATAGACATACCTTGTGTGGCACTTCATAAATCATCTCTGAGCTGTAGTTCTACATCCCTTGGAGACTGCAAGACACTAGTCTCCCAAAAGGCTTTTGGAAGGATAAGAACAGTAAAGATAATGCCATCACTTAGATATTAGGGAGCAGAACACACATAGATATCTTTCATAAATTTGTGTCTAGAGGGCAGCCATTGGTCTAGATAAGGTGCTTTTCTTCTTTGCAACCCATATGTTCACCAGTGCCCTCCCCCTTAGGGAGCCTTACACGCTCCTTAGGAGCAATTTGGAGCAAGGCAGACCCCTTGTTCTCAGATGATGTCTCTATGGAGGCATGTGTCTTAGTCAGAGTCAGTCTGTTCAGACAAGACACCAGCACAATCTCCAGGCGAGAGACGCTGCCAATACTGCCTGTAAGCCCAACTACATGGCGGGCAGCACAGGGGGAGTAGGAGGTAAGTCAGAAGGAGACGTAAGTGAATACTCATAAGGCTGCAGCACAGCTTCTGCTTAAGAAAGCCTTTTCCCCTCCCTGCCTTGCTTAGCATCTCAGCTCTGAGTCACGTTGCCACGACACAGTGTATGGCTTGCTCAAGATGCTCTTTCCTCACTTTCTATCTTTCAAGCAACAGGGCTGGAGGTGACCATAATTATTCACCAGAGCCAGCGTTTCGCACATTTAGGGCTGGCTGTGAATGCTTTGTGAATTCTTGTGAATATGTCATGCTTATTTCCTCTAGAAAAGCCTGTTAACTACAAACACAGATTGCAAATGTGTATTACATACACAGGCACACTACAGAAAGAAAGAGAGCACAAAAGCTAACAACCTTTAGGGTAAAAATAATTTATAAAAATGTGAACTACCATTTAACCAATACTCTCTTAATCTATTTCATTAATAGCTAAGAAAATCTAACAACCATCTTAACCTCCAACTCTCTCCCTTTGCTAATTATGGCCCCTAGACCTTCTCATTTCCCAGTTTACAAGGGAGGTGCTCATGCCTGAGCCATCCTGACACAAGCACCTGTTGAATGGTCTTTTAAAATAAAATACTGGGACTCCCGCCAGCCCCACCTCCATGTACCTCACAGTGCCTCACCAGCTCCTGCACCTGACCCTTGGCCACTCAGCCAAAGAACAGACAGAAGGAGAAGCAAACCGCCAGCAGCCTTTCCTCTGTGAAGATCCCAGTTAGAGTCCCTATGGATGGCCTGCAGCTCCTCAGAGATTTCATCTGGACGTTGGATATGGAAAGGGGAAAGGCATCAGAAGAGCGGAGTAGAAATAATTCTTGGAAGAAGCCAGAAGTCTAAAAACAAAAACTATGCAATAGAAAACAGAAGGGAAGAGAATATTAATGAAATGTAAAGCAGGTTTCTGGTGCACCAACGAGTCACTGTTCCCTTATGTCATTGTAGTTCACAATGATAAAACCATTGTTTCCCCCATCTACAAAAAATCTAACACAAAAATAATAATTAAAAAAAGTAAGACTGAATTCCTTAGTCTAAAGATGCAGTCATGTAGATAGATGCCAGAAAAGACTAGAAGACCCTAGGATGAAGTCAGATCAATAAAGATCAAAGATGAACTATCCATGACAAATAAGTTTGACTGCATAAGGTGCCCAAAGAGGGGGAACAACACAGGGTGATTTCTTTCACTTGGGACTTTCACCCAGGGGCAGCCGCTGCACTGCCCTCTGCACTCAGACTGTCCTGTGGAAACTCTTATATTCTGTAAACCTTGCTCAAAAAAGTCAGTGATCCGAAGACATAAGAATGGAGTGCAAGCCTTCATGCAATGCATGAGGAGTGTCTTCGCGCTCTTTCTATAACCCAGAGAGAATCGGGAAGCAGCTCTCCTCCTTGAAGGTAACCACTTGTGAGTCCCTTGCAGAAAACTAAGGAAAAGATGAAACCTCTCAGTATATTCAAGCATCTCACTTAAATAAAATGGTTGAACAAGGTAAGCATCTGCTCACTAACCCATAGCAGGGAGCAGCCAGTTCTTTACACCTTTTTTACCAAGCTCCGCTTGACAGGACATCTTGGATTACACCTACCAGGAGCGAGGTTCTGTTCAGCCCAGAAAGTCCTATTCAGTCTCATATCTACAAAATTCTTACAACTTTTTCCTTCTGTATGCCCTGTATCATCTCCTACTAAAGCTCTGCTTTACATAAATACACTGCTATGAGCAATTGAATTTAGAAAGTGACTATAAAACCCCCCAAAGATTTCACTTAAGACAAAACCATTAGGTTACTGAAAGTGTTAGAGGTGACCTCTGGCATAAAAAGTAATGTGGCAGTAAAGGGGTTAGTATCTAAAGACACATTCAAACCCAATGCATGATAATAATTCAGAAATTGGCAATCATTTTCCAAACCTCTCGTGCAGAATACAGTTATTATTCCTGTGACTATCTCTTTAAAGAGGTGAGTTACAGAAGTACAAGATCTCTTGAGAGAAACTATAATAAATCTTTACTGACTTGTCTTCTAAGCAGGAAGAAAAAATCCATCTATGAAAAGGCTTCAAGGCAAAATGTTACCCGACTTTTTAGATTCAAACTTTTTATATATTAGAAGAGATGTAAAGTTGTCTCTAGGTGCTTGACGTTACTTGTTCTGAGCAGTGAAAGTAGTGATGCTACTCCAGGGGAAACATCTTCCACTCTGGCATTGTTGATCTTAAAATGTAGTGTAGTATAAATACAAAAAGTCATGTCAATCAAACAGGTACTATTGCAAGATATAAATTACACACTCATGATGCACTTATAGCGTAGTGCTGTGTAGGCATTGAAAAGAGAATCGGATCAGCAGTATCTGATTTGCAATAGATAAGTTCAATTCATTATGACCCCTGTTTGGGGACTGAGGTGTCAGCATCTACACTGAACCCCTGAAAGGGAGCAAGGTTTTCTTGGTGGTTAGTTTTATGTTGTTATACTAAGCTTTTTGTTGTTACAGTAAGCTTTTTTGTTGTTACAGAAAGCTCTTCGGGGTTTTGTTTTATAACCAGGTCCTTCAGCCTTCAAGAACAAAGACAATGTTTCTGCTGAAGCACGTGATCAACTTACATAGCAAAATAGAAACTTCAAGATTTACTGCATTTGTTTCTAAACCTGTTCCAGTAAATAGTCTCGAGAACTTTGATCTCTGACAGGTCTGCTGTTTTTGCTAATAAAAAAGCCAAATTGTGGAAGCAAAATACACGGCAGCTGAGATTCCAAGATTCCACAGATGTTTAAATATACCTCTCATCACTGCTAATGATCTCCAAAACTTGTAGGTACCCCTATAGGAACTACTAGAAGTTTTGTGTTGAGAAAAGGAGTTGAAATATGCATGGAAAATCCCCCAGTACAAAGGAAATGGGATAAAATCTGTTTTCTAGCCACACATAAAATCCGTAGCCAAAACAATAAAATACTTTCCCACTGATCACATGGAAACTAAGCTTTTTATTAATTCCTCTGTACTACTGACAGCCCCGAGATGGAATTTTCCACTTCATAACAGTAGGGTTGAACTGATACAAAGTGATCCTAGAAAACAAAAACGATACTGCAGCTCTCCAGTAAACAGAGGAAAGGCCAGATTCTGGTCCTGGGTGGGTGACGTTGCCATGCACAGTAGCAGGTTTCTGGAAAGCACATAGCATCTGCTAGGTAGTAACGGGTGATTTTTGTGTCAAAATGGCCAACATCACCCAAAGGCACAAGTGAACCACCTACCAGGAAAGCTGTTCTTACAGCTCCACCTTGCTGGGAGATGTTGGCAACTTCACTGCCATTTAAAAGGAAAAGAAGGCAGGAGCATGGAAAGGGAGTTCTGCTTCCTTAGAGGTGAAGACTGATGAATTTAGGCAAGGGACAGACCTGAAAGGTGACTTTCTGTGAGATTAAGAAACTCAACGCATACAGTAAGTCATGATTCATTCCATCCCTGACTGATGGCCAGGTGCCTTAGTGTGCTGAATAAGATTTTGGTCTGCATCTAGTTGAATACTTGCGCAAGCCAAGTTTTTTTCCAATACCAAGTATAAGTCATCCCAAAGAAATTATGACTCTACATTGGTAATTTAATAGACTCTTCTCATATAAAACTTAGAATCTTTCAAGCCTCTTGCACAATTCATCCTGTGCTTTTGAGTTCACATACCTGTGCAGAAAAATAATGGAGGAGTGGAGAACTGTAAATACTTTGAAATGTGAAGTCATTAAAAGTCATTGGAGTAAAAACACATAAAGCACGCAATTCAATAAAGAGAAGTGCAAACTGTTACCCTTACGTAGGAACAATCAGGTGCACAACTATGAAATAGAGAATGACCATCTAAACTAAAACACTGCCAAAAAGGGCCCACAGAATCAAAAGGTTCAGGACCCATGCAGAGTCAACATTGTCATTTCACTACCCTGTCAGGCCACTTATTTGTAAAATGGAGCTTCTTTCGTGCAAGCCTCACACGCACCTCACAAAGGCCAAAGTTCAACCTACACTTTGTGTCCTTTTGGATACCAGTCTTCAAGAAAAAACTAACCAAAAAGTCTCCAAAAATAAAATAAAGAAAAAAAGAAAAAGAAAAAAAGAAAAAGAAAAAAGAAAAGAAAATCAAAGGTGGAGAGAATAGATCCCCTGAAGAAAAGTGGGAAAATTCAGTTTAGTGAATCAGGGATTAAAAAAGACATGGTAACAATTTTCAGATATGTAAAATAGAAAAGAATAAAATGTTCTTTTTATTCGCTGGTGAAAGGAAAATAAGTCATGGGTTTAAATTAAGAAAAGAAGATGTAAGGTAAACATGAGTGGGAAAAAATCTCTATAATTAGAAGGATAATTAGGCAATAGAATAGAGGAACACTTAGGAAGGCGATAGACCCACTTGACTAGGATGCTTTTAAGAACAGAGTATGCAAACATCTATGAGAAAGGCTCTCAAGTATAACTGAGTCTGTCGCGAGAGAAGGATGGACCATAGGCGCTCTCAAGGACCCTTCTAGCCATAGTTACCGTGATTATACCATTTTACAGTTTGAGTACAAAGCTTTCACATTAGCAATGTAATAGGTACATTGAAAATGTGTAATTCTTATACCTAAGGATGGATCATATACCTTTGTTCTTGGAAAGATTAGCCATTATTTGGGAGAAATGTGAGAGAGGCAATTAAGCTTCTCTCGAAGTGAGCAGAGGCAGTGGTTGCTACTGCCCGTAAAGCCAGCTGCACATAACACCAGTCAGAAACTGAGCTGTGTGGAGGAAGAAACAGGCATATCCACTGTGGACGTACTGCAAATTCAGAGATCTGATTGCTGTTTGCAGAAGCTGTCATTACACAGCCACAGCCTAAAATGCCAGATGCATAAACACAGAGGGTGGCAGGAGGTCTGACAGGCAGAGATGCGCTTATGGCGTCCAGAAACCAAATTTAGAGGATTTTTTAACAGAAAGAAGGCTGTAAATGAGGCAGAGAGAGCGAGAGAGAGAGAAGAAAAAAAGGGAACAAGGAAATCTTGGATTATTAAGCAAGGAAACTACTTTCTGATATACATTTCTACTGTATTACGCAGATCAGGGGGTTGTAAATTATGGTTCCATCAAGAGACCACCTGACTTTCCATCCTTTTACAAACAAAAACAATGTTCAAGAGGCCAAATACAGCCAAAGCTGTTGAGTCAAAAGAAGTTACATAGTAAACATGAAAACAGGGACCTGGCTGCAAAGCTGATTTTGGTGCAAAGCTCTCCATGGGTCTTAGAAGGATCTTAAGGAAAACAGGAGCTCTGTATTTAGTCCAAATTCATCCAGGTTATTAAGGTCGTGATTAGTTTAACTGAATGCAAACATACATTTAAAATTAGACCTATACTTACATTTTTTCCTCGGTCATCATGTAATGGGTGAAAAGGGTCTTGGAAATATATCTTAACCTCACAAAAGTTCTATTTATCTGTCAGCAATCTGTTTTTTTGGGGCCTCAGACAATGTAGTAGGCACATATTTAAACTCATTGCTAAATCGGGACTTAAAGAGGTTTTTTTCTTTACAATCAAGTTCTATTTATGTGTTGGCAATTCACTTCCAAAGGGTTAAGTCTGCAAAAGATTCATTGCATTATTCTAAAATAAGAGACTGACAGCAGAGAAAAAAAAAAAAAACTGAGGTGAGGGAAGAGAACATTTGTACAGAGTAATGTGTTCACCACAATTTTTTTTTTTAATCTCATTTTCTGACATTTGAGACATTTTGAACAAGTGATTTCCTTTCTTATGACCCAGCTTCTTCTGTTAAGCCCCCTCCAAAAATATAATGCTTTCTTGTGGTAGTTCAGCTCCCTGCCATGCAAATGAAGATAAATGTTACAAACTCATCATTAAGACTACACTGAAAGATCAACAACAGTAAAAATGAGCTATGCAGAGAGGAAAACTATTAAAAAAACAGACAAACAAACAAAAAAAATTCCACCAGTTGGACAACTGGAAGTCCTGGGTATCTCCCTTTTCTCTTTAGCAAATACGGATTCAAATATAACTCACTTATTCCAATGCAATACACAACCACTTAGTTTGAATCAATAGGGCTATTCTCAATATACATCAATGTAAGAAGATCAGAATTTAGCTTTTATGTTTCCATTTATTTTTCCTAGGTATCAGTAATGACCCTTGTTGCACATAATTGGGTATCTCATCCATTTTACTGAATTAGGAATTTAGGGAGAAATAAAGGTTTTGGGAGGAAAAGACTTTTTAAAAAGTTGAGTCTTGGGTGTTCAAAAGGAAGAAGGAATTTTTTTTCATTTGTGTGGTACCTAAAGATAACTATTCGGCGGTACACCCATCTTTTCTAAAAGCAAGTTAATTCCCTTAGGACTGGAGCTATGGTCCTTCCATCATTTCCCACATTCCCTCATCATAATTCCAGAAAGACCATTTTCAAATTATCAAACAGCAGCAGCACAGTGGGAAGAGCATACTGGGTCAGAATGCATTGTTTGAAGGAAAAAGAACCACCATCGCGGTAACCTGGCTGTATTTCAGATCACAGTAATAATATCAGTCTGGATGCCTTGGACAGATCCAACAGTATGAAATTAAAAAAAAAAAAAAAAAAAAAAAAAAACCCCAAACCCCACAATATTTAGGATTATGTCCAAAACAATAGAACTATAACTATCACTGACCAGATTTTCCACTTTCCGTAAGCAGGGGGTTTAGGGTACTGTTTTCTACTGATTTTTTTAAAGCTTCATCCTGCAGTTATTCTGTAGAAAAAGAATGAAGTGGGTCTTCATGTGTATTATGGATCCTCTCTGATGACGTAGAAACAGCTTTGGAAGGCAAACGCGCTGAGCCAGAGGTTTCACCAGAAATGCAGCCTGGAGGTTAGTTATGACAATAGTCAGTACAGGATGGAGAGGGAGAGGCCAAAACTGAATTTAGGATGGAAAACTGATTAGAAGGAGCTGGGTGAACTGTTAGTAGCACCAGGTGGAAGGGAATAATGAGGAAAAATCACAAGCAGTGCTGCTCAGAAGAAGCAAAGGAGTCGGAAAAGGAGGAAGCAGTACTTCAGAGTGAAGATTGGGAGGGAGTAAGCCCAGCATCCCCTGCCATGGTCTAATACAGTAGGAAAATGAAGAAAAGAGGTGTAAAAGCAATCGGGTAACCCTCCAAAAAAACAGACTTCAGATCTTAGACCCACGAAGTAGCAGAGAGGTGATGGTGGAGGGGATTGACTTACTTGTTTGGATAAGAATGAGGAAACTTCTGAAGAATACAAGAGAAGGAAACCAGAATGGCACAAGGCAAAGGAAGGCAGTGCAAGAGGACAGCGATGGTAGCAGCGGTGGGAAAGGGAAGCCGTAGAAAGAAAAAGAAGGAACTACAGGGGAAAGGAGCGGGGAGATGCAGGGGACAGAATAAATGTGGTGAGTTGCAGACAAGCACAGTTGCAAACAAACCAAGTGAGCATTGCTGTGAGAAAAACTTCCACGGCTCTCCTCCAAGCAAATGTCAGGTATTGCCCCTGCCCCCCCCCCCAACCCAGCTAGAATAAAATAGTGGGGCATCACAAGGACAACATGCTCTTCCACAGCCCAGCAAAGAGCACATACAAATTCCTGCAGAATAAGTGCTTTCAAGGCAAACCTAGCAGTTCGTACAGTTAAGCTGATTTTGACTTTATTTAGCATTTCCATGGCACTCAACATATTCGCATCGCAGTGCAACGCTGCTCACTGCACAACAGCAGGCATAAGGCAAGTAGGGTCTGCTGTGAAGAGCACAGAGCACTGACTTGACTACTATGATGTAGCTCTGAACTGGAAACACGTTATGTGGGCTCCCGCTCAGCACTTTAAATGCAAGTCCAACCATCACCTTTTTGATGGATGGATAATCCTTAAATCTTGCATAATCAACATGTCCATTTAATTTGGTTTAAGCAACTCTAATGCTAAAAGAGCATCTCTTATTGAAAGCCTTTGCCATTCCCACCACAACATTTTGTACTCAGGAACAGCACCGAGCATTTTTGGCAGTGGTAGGAGTCCTCCACTTGCTCCTGTCTCAAGTCACTACCTAACTTTTCTTATTGGACAAAGTTGTCTTCATAAAGCTAATATCCCACAGCATGTCACTCTATTCATTTCAGTGTCCTTTATCTTTTTTATTACCTACTGATTTTTCTGCTAAGACCTTTTCATGATTGATCTGTTACAACTTTATTAGAAACTGTTCACTTACAGAAGGCTTAGGAGGGGTAACATTTACTCCCAATGTAATTAAACTGACAGCAGTGCCTTTATCCCAAGAAAAAATTTGACTGTGTACATTCACAATAAATAATGACTTCCAAAATTACTCAACTGTTTCTATACTTCTTGTTTCTCCTCTAGAGAGTTAAGGTCTATATTGAGCCATGCATCTTGGTCTTGTACGCATCCTTTACTATCAGGAGATATCAACAGTAATTACATCAGGGTCTGTGAGTTAGTTAATTGGATTCACAATATTCTCATCATGAATCTAGATCAGACCTGGTTTTGAATCCCGGGCAGGTTGAAGTACTGACGTAGTAGCTATGCAAGAAACATTTGTTAGCTAAATCTTTCATCTGCATTTCATTCATTACCTATTTTTACAAAGCCAGCAAAAATCTTAAGAATCTGAAGTCACTTATAATTACAGTCTTTCTTTCTATACCTATCACACATTTCACTCTTCTGTTTCTTTTGTACTGTGTGTGCTCTTACTACCTCCCCTTCTTACCTCCAATCCATGAGAGGCTGCTTTATTACACCATTTCAGAATTAAGTAATACGTTTTCCTCTAACTCGTGTGTTGTGTTCACCTCCTCACCTTTTTATCGTCTCCTGTCTGCTCTTCATAATCACTGTTCTCTTTTCCTCTCTGGAAAATAGACATGACTGTGTCCAGCTTTGAATCTTCAAACTGGTTTCCACATGAAAGTCTAAAAATTGCCAGTTCCTCTTCATTGTATTATTTAATGCTAGGACTGGCCCCTGGGATTTTCCTGAGAGAAATGACTCCATGACTAAGTTTTTTGACAAATGTGAGCGGTGAGAGGACAAATTTGAAAGGACAAAGGGAATTCTTTGTCCTTCACAGCAGCAAGAAAACCCAGGCAGTTGTAAACTCTGCCTGGTTGCCAATATTCAAGAAACATTTTATCAATTTAATAGGCAGATCTAGGTACAGATCTCCTAGGTACAGACACTTGAGATAGTATGGATAAATTTTAGGTCATACATCACATTTTATGTGGGCATCAGCTATTTAAATAGTGAGAAACGTTACTAACGGAAGAACTTAACCAGGAAAATAACCTGACACAAGCAAGGGCGTTGTAAAAATCAGTGTCATGCTGGATTACAGTGCTGCAGCACCCAATCCACCTCATCTTACACTATGAAAATGTTCTTTTTTGTGACCATAAGTTAGTCAGACCTTCACAGATGTGCACCATGTAATCACTTCGAACAGTTGCTCCTGTGACTTTAGTCCTCCAGCTTAAAGCAACTGATGTGGTGCTTTCATGGCCTCCAAAGGCACTGTAGGGACAATGTAAATAACCTGTGACCTCCATGAAAACCTGACACAAAAACATCAGCTGCAAGAGTAAGAGTATTTTGATCTATGCCAGTTTGTGTTTATAAGGTGCAAAGGGAAGTAGTTATTGTGGTTATGAAAAATGTCGTACAAAGTGTCTTCTAGAGTCTGGAGCTGGAAAAACGCAGAAGGCAAAGCATCCTCTGCAAGCCTATTTGTTAAAAGGCAACATAGGAAATACACTGACATAAAGTTTGCTGGTTTAGACAATCCGCATGCAAATAGCAGGGGGACAGCACCACGTGCTCATCATGAGCTAAATTGTAGAAGTGCTTATCAAAGAGCAAAGCCATCAAATTCTGCATGAAGTACGTCTCACGTACAGCAAGCCCAGTCCTCAGGTAAACAGTGCTGGTGAGTCACTGCAGGCAGACCAGGGGTTGAACTTCCTTGCCTAAGCCACCTGCCAACTAATTCTGAGGAACACCAGTAAAATATAACATCTGTTTGTAAGTAATTTGCCTGGGGGAAAAAAATGCCATTCAGGGAATAAATAAGCACTCTGATGCAAATACTGTGCCTAGTTATTTCTTTGCCTCATGACTTGCTTTTGTCACACGCGCTGAAAATACTTTGTTTTCAATATCTCTGGCCCCTGGGGAAAGACACTTATTATTTTCCATTTCCTTCCCTTTCCCTCAGTTGTACATCCACATTAAGGGTTTCACTTCTGCTTCATCTTCATCTTCCAGAAAGTTCTGTCACTGTTTTTTAAAATGGGAAGTTGTGGGGGACAGTGTGGCAGGACCTATATTCTGCGAACACGGGTCCTGTAAACCGGCAGGTATACGGCATAGCAAAATGTTGACGCCTTCACTGCACTCTTCCCACGGCAAAAATGAATCCACGCTTTTTATCCCTTAGAAACCAACCGCGGAGCATTGCAATCTGCAATCTCTTCTGCCACAATGGGGATCTTTACTTCCCTGTCTGGATTAAGGAGAGATAGAATGTACCCATCTGTTTAAGTGTGGTTCTGATTAATACGCTGTCAGCCACCCTGAAAACACTTGGATATTAACTCGCTAATGGGAAAGTTGAGCTAATTAATGAGTGCGTGTGCACACTGGCGCACGTGTGACAATACGCACAAGTGGATATGTGCGTGCACCGTGGTGTGCCAGCTCGGGATCCTCACCGACAGCCGAGCAGAGAGGGAGGGAGCCCCGCTGGGTCACGCTCACCCTGTGGTCCCTCCTCTGGAGCCGGCACAGCAGCAGCGAGACTTCCCCGTGATAAGTTTTGAGATTTGTCATGTCTGCACCCACTGATGTAGAAACTACGAAAGTGGCACCAGGAGCAATGATGGAAGGATAATTAAAAAATAATTAACAAGAATAATTTGCAAGGGGCCAAGGGACAAGAGCTTTTATTTCATCAGCTGGTGTTTGTGATTAAATAGGTACACAACACTGCTGTATAAGTATCCCATTTTTAAAATCGAGAGAAGGGAGGGCGTAGCGGGAATAATTACCAATTACTTTCTTTCTTTTGTTCTTTTGTCAGACTAACTCGCATGACCAAGTAGTTTACTCCAAGACAAGCAGTTAACAAATCACCTACCCCCACTCTGAAAAGGAGCTCTGGCAGCATGATGGTATCTGATGGAGAACGCAGCTGCAGAGATAAAAGGAAAGAGAAACAGCAGAACAATAGACTCTGCATTTCGATGCCCCTGGATGGGGGGTATAATGGGAGGAGGGGAGGAACTCTTACTGCATCTCCCATCAGCTATCAGTCTGCTTCTCTCATCTTGTTGACAACAATCTGAAATCATTTATTGCTTCATGAAAGAGGAGAAAAAAAGAATGAGTTTCCTCATGATATTTTGTGATTTGTTTTGGTTTCTGAAACTAAGAAAGATTACACCCTGTCTCGAAGACATACACACCATAAGACTTGCTTTCAGCCAGGCACATCTTCCTAGCAGCTAATTGTCTTTCCCCTGGCAGAGGCAGCTTGCCACATTATCTGGCAGGTTCCTGCTGCTGGTGAAGGTTGTTGCACTGTGCCTAGTACCAGAAGGCTGTCCACTTGAGAATAAATCCCACAAAAAGGGAATAAATCCAGGTGATCTTGTGCATTTCTCTGAAAATAATCCAGTCTCTTCCGTTTCAGTATTTTAGCTCTCATACCTTCTTACTTGCAAGTCTTGTGGCCACCACCACAGTTCCTGCATGTGGATGAAAACCTGATGTCAACCTTATCACAGCCAGGACCTGCTTCTGGTTTAGATTAAGAATCAAGTAAGCATTTTTTTTTTTTCCAGGGCAGTTTCAAGCTCTAAACCTGTGGCCTTTCCTTCAAGGTACGTTGATCTCTGGTTCCCTACAGCTCCTTGTTCTTCTGACATTCCTTTATACTTGGCCTCTGCTAGAAATGTGATCAAAATGGTACCAACAGCAAAATGACTCACAGGTATAAGAACTAGCCCAAAACATACAACAAGCCTGAGAATAAGCCTTCTGTTATTAAAATACCTCACAAAGAAAGAATCTAAATCCCAGGTCAGCATCCAAGCTGCCGATTTCGTGCCAGATTTCCAGGCCAGTACAGCATGAACACATTTCTGGGAAGTATCCAAGCCTTTGAATACTCTTCTAGACCTTTCAAGTTCACCAAGCATTAATGACTGTATGAAAAATGCAAATTAAGTACCATATGTGAATTCGGAATTAAAGCCTTATAGAGAACAATGTGGAAATATACATTCCAGATGCATTTCTGCTTGGAAGCTAAAAGAGCAGCTTTCAGGATTTTGCCAGGTTCCCCCATTGTAATTCTATCCTCTCTTTTGAACAACTCTCTATGTAAATGATGACAGGGCAGTTAAGCGCAGTGATTGTAAAACACTTCCTACTGTTCAGTGCGGGTTTTATCAGAGTTTTTCAAATTCAGCTTCTTTATCTGTCCTGCCTTTCAGTCAGTGCTAAGTGGCTGCTTCTCACCAGTCCTACCAAACATCTCCTCTGTAGGTTTGATCTTCCTGCTGTCTCCAGTATTGTACAATATCAAAGCCAGGCACCCAGCAGCGGAGAAGTGGATCTAGTCACGTGCCAGATGCATATTCATTTCTTGCACTCAGTCCTGTTTTCTTCTGCTCAGGGAGTAGGAGCAAGTTACCCGGCACCGCACCAAGGGCCAAGGTCCTGCCTACAACGCTGCAGAGAGCCTCCTAATCACAGCGAGGTTTCCCCAGTGCCACTACAATACAGCACATTCCAATGAAACAAATTACCAGCAAGTACTCCGGAGTGATCACATCGCTCCTGCAGATTGCACTTGACCCAAGCAAGGTTAATTGTCATGCTAGTCTCTACACACGTAGGCTTCACAGTAACAAGCACTTCCAAAGGAAAACACGAAGCTCCCTAACTCCTTATTTTCCAAATCAGCTCTGTTGTTTTCAAGATACTGATTTTTTTTCTCTCTCTCTTTTTTTTTTTTTTTTAATCACCAGAGTCTTCTCTACACAAAGGAAATTTTCATATATTTTCAGTGTCACCTCTGATAACACATGACCCTAATGCAGATGGCACAGGTGCTGCCGTGACAGATAATACCATTAAACTCCACTGTAGACCCGTCCAGAGCAAATCTATTCCAGGCTCTGCTTACAAACATGCAAAACTCTTCACATTAAGACTCTGCCAGAGTAAATTGGAGTCCACAGATGTTAAGAAAAAAATGGAACATCAGCAAGCACTACAGAGCCATTTTCTGAAGCAAAGCTCCAAAGTCAGCCTTTTATTCATATGCATATATAAAATTCCTTGAAGTGTATGGTGCTTTGACAGAGGCTTGCACAGCACTATCTCCTCTAGCACATGACAGTCTTGCTCTGCCCCAGAACCTGGAGCAGGCTACAGTACATTTAGCTTCTTTGCCTCCTTTCATCCCTTCAGCCTGAAAGTCCACATGTGTACCAGAAAAACACCAAGAGCTGCTTACTCAAAAAAAAAAATAATTTCAAGACTTTACATTTTCTGTAGTTCTCTGCACGGTAAAATCTACCAAAATGTAGCTCAAGTGTCCTATGGAGCTGGCTGGTGCAGATGGAATTTCTCAGCTGCTAATGTAGCATTTGCAGGTAATGTTGGAATACCCACAAATGTCTTGTGAAACACCAGTCAACTAACTTTCAGCCTCAGTGGCACCATGCACTGAAGAGGGAGCTTCTGGCTGTGGTAGATTTCTAAACACAGATGGCCATTTTACAACTTGTACTAAATTAACTAATTATAGATTTGACCTCTCCATAAAAAATGGAATATCATGCCTCTTTTAAAATGAATTGTTTCTGAAATGTTGGAATACTTTGTTACACAAAATACTTTCCATGGTTTTGAATCAGTCTCTGAAAAATTGTGTTCATGTCCATCTTTACTCCTGAGGTCATTTCTGTCTTATACAAAAATCTCAGGGCTATGATAAGGGAATAAGTGCAAAAAACCCACATCAGATGAAGGCCAACTGCTAAGAAAAAAAGTATGAGTTAGCCAGGAATCGGTTTAGACTGGAAGTCAGATGAAGGGTTCTCAGTCATTGAAGAGCTGAGGTTCAAAAACATTTTCTCCGTAGGAACACAGAAGAAGAAACCCTAACAACTTGAACACGGATTTTGCCACACATATGAAAGAGATTAGGAGATCTGACATTTCACAATGCAACAGATTGGTCTGGGTAACACAGGAAACACCATTCTTTCTACGTCTCCTGTGAGAGTCGCCATTTACAAGAATAATCTCAGAAGCTATGGAATAAAAACTCATAAAGCATTATATATACAGCTTATAACTAGATCTCTATGCGCACACACAGACAACAACTGAAGGAAAAATTATTAGCTATGTTGGATTGAGCACAGCCACTCTCAATAGAGGAATAATCCTTGAAGTGTAATTTCCTGAAGGCAAGGATAGCAAAATAGTCCTGTCCTATTGTATAAAAGCATTTAGCAATATGGCTTATTGATTATATGGTAAATGTCCTGAGCTTTGTCACGATAGACCTTTTCGAGAGAACAAGAATTGTCAGGTGTTGTGTAACAGTCTCTACTTCGACCAAGGATTCTGGGAGATTTGTAGCAAAATAAGAACAAATGGAATAAAATTTGGACTAGAAGTTATTGTGAAAACTTTAACTTTCACTGGTAAAACACCCCAGGCTCTCAGCTGTCCTATTGGCAAGGAGCAGTCAGCATGAAAATCACACTGCAGCAGTGAACCCAGAATCCAAAGCAATTTTTCTCATAAAAAGAGTCCTGGTGAGGGATGCATGGGTACCACCACACCATGAGTTCTGCTGGCACTTCCAGAAGGGATGAGGTGCTGACACCTGAGTATATTCCCACTTGTCTCACAAGCATGATGCATTGGGCAAAGCTTTTGGCTAATGTTAACAAATGGAAACATGCAGATCTCTTCTCTTTGACTTTTATCCTGCAAGGTTTTCCTCATAATTTTCCTCTGTCTCAGATCCTCCAGTCTCACCAGGCCAGTGCTGTGGCATATTTTTTCTGATATCATCTAGAACGACTCCTTTATTTCCATGCAAAGTGCCAAATGAAGGTTCTGAAGTGAGAACACTTTTCTCCTAGGAACAGCGCTATGTCTCCCATCTGTTTTCAGAAGCAGACAAATATTCATGATCAAATATCCTGACTATCCAGATGAAACATACTCAGTCCAATAACCTAAAGTGAAACCCTCTGTTTTTCATTACTTAACTCTCTAGCACATCTGTTCTTCTAACAGAATTACTTATAATGCTGAACGCTTGACAAAACTGGAAAAGCTGAATATAAAGAGGAGGAAACTGCCACTGGCATGTACTGTAGGTGTTCCCCTTATTTATTTGGGGTTTTTTTTACACACAAGGAGCGACCACCTGAGCAGTTTAGAAGTTCTACTTCCCTTTTCTTTGGTTCTTTCATCATGAAATTTGACAATGACAATTTTAGCAAAATTACTTTTGTCTTCAGATCACATTGATATTTGTTTGTCCAACTCCCTATGATACTATGAGAATCCCCACACAGTGCTTTTTAGCACCCTTAGCAGTATAAGTGCAAGAGGAAAAACATATACATTACTTGAGCAGCTGGTATAGACCAACCAATATAAACAAGAGAGAAAACTAACACGCTGTGGGGTTTTAGATACGCCATGTAGGAGCCAATACCCTAGAGAATCATGGTTAAAAGACTGTACAGTTAGATGTTCACAGATACGCAGTGGCCTTTCATTGAAAATGCATGACATAATACATAATAACAAAGGGGAAAACAATTCAAAATTTTATTTAGAATTACATTTTTCTTTGTACTGACACCCTTGAGAAAGCAGCCTGTAGTGATATAAAACGGACAGTATTGACCCCTTCTTGCTTTTGGCAGTTGGGCTAGCAATAACTGTCTCTTTTTATTAATACTGTTTTTATCTAGAGCTGTAATGACCATCCTACATAGGTGAAATGAAAGACATTTATTTCATGCCTAACACCTTACTGAGGAAAAAAAAATAAAAATCAATGTATTGCACTAATTTCCTGAATAACTTTTTGCTGTTGAGGAGAAACAGCCCTCGCGGGCCAGCCACCTCGCCTGGCATTCTCAGAAACTAACTGCAAATCACTGTGCCCGAGAGGTGAGATCTCGCCATCAAGCGTGCCGTGGTCTGTAGCTCTCTGTGCTAACATGATCAGCAACGATGACATTAATTATGGAGAAGTTCCTGGGGACAACCTAAGTCTTTCTTACAGGATTAATCAGCGTTCTCATAAAAAGTAACGGAAACTACAGAACAGCACTGGCAAGCCCAAGCAAGCTGTCAGATATGAGGCCTGCATGGCTGCGCTCACTCCGTTGAGATGTGAACTGAGACGTTATCATCTCCAGACACCAGCAGCAATGAATTGAACAGAGCTTAAAACCCAGTTCCTTTCCAGTTACTCCTCCATAGAGGAGCAGAGAAATTTATTGGATATTTTCAAACGGAGATTCCTATCCAAGGCACATAAAGAGAAAAAGAGATATTTCTCCCCTGAGCTAGGCATCTGTGGTAGGAGATGTCACTTTCCTATGGGAGCTGAGGATATGTCTATGCTGCAGTTACCATCCAGTATAAGCAGAATATCCTACATCACTTGCTCACATAACTGCCAGCAGCAGAGATACAGCACTGCGTTTCTCGATGCAGGTTATAAAACCTGTCTGGGAAACGTAGCATATACTTGAACAGGTTTAGCAGCCCACACTAAGTTATACATTGCCATAATGATGCCGTTAATGCTGATTTAAAGACAGCTCAAGTCTTGTCTGAAGGACAACTGTCCCAATCTCACCTGAAGAAATAATCTGAAATAACAGCCGTCAAAATCTATCTTTGGCTTCACAACTTCATCAGTATCAGTGCGGCTAGGGACTGCTCTGAGCTTCCTTGTGCTTTTTCAGAGGGAAACGCCAAGACGGTGCCTGTCTTGCAGCTGGACAGGTATATCTCAGAAGCACTGAAGCCAGTGAGTTAAAGAGGGGGCTAAGAGAGGCTTATGAAACAGCAGCTCCCTAAGCCTGCTGGGAGCGAACGCAAAGCAAAGCACCTCCAAAGCAGACACTCACACACAGTAAGGAATGCTACTGGTACAATCAAATGTGTTATCCTTAATTTCTTGGAGCTCTGAGCTATGCTAACAAATAGGATTAGGATTTAGGAGACCTAGACCTGAAGAGTGGTACCCTGATTGCTTATTTGACCTGGGCTCATTACACCCTGAGCACGGCTCACACTGTTCCTTTGCACCAAGCACAGGTGTCACCACAGCATCCCATCTCATAGCTAAGTTTGCAGCCTGGAGAAAGATTTCTTTACTTAACAGCTCGGTCTTGGCACAGTTTTATTAACATTTGGATTTTGGCTTCTGATACGTCGTCAGGACGTGGATCTCTTTTTCAGCTGCAGAAAGGAGCCATTTCCTTTCAGGAATGGCACTTATGAATCTGCATGCAGGAAGGCATATGCTTCCCCTTCTCTACCTGGACCCTGCTTGCCCACACACTTCGCTTGGGATCTCAGAAAGTTGTGCTTCAGCTGTGGTTCTCCAGATGGTTTCTGCCCTCTCTTTTATTAGCACCACTGTTGTCTCCTCTAACTTTTTCTAGCCTTGGTGATTTTGGATTGCAGACTGAAAATGTGCCAACAACATAATGCTGCTGTGAAAGAACCCAATACCATCTTGGGATGAGATCATAAATATGTAGCCTGGGAGATATGTGAAATAATTGTGTTCCTCTGTTTAACGCTGCAAAATCTCCCATTGGAACACCATATCCAGTTTCAGGGGTCACACCAGAGGAAAGATAGTAACTGGATATATAGAATAGCCACAAAAGTAACTAGAAGGCTGGAAAGCATGAAAGAACTAGGGTTGCTTAAGCTAAATGTGTTCTCGACATTATCCAAGGAGACGGCTCCACAGAAAGAGAAAATTCAACACCATTTCCTTCGGAGAGCTGAAGATCTTGAGCTACAGGGGGGGGGGGGGGGGGGGGGGGGATGCTGAGCACCTCTTCCAAGGAGGCCCATTGGAAAAGCAGGGTCCACGGTCAGCTAGATGCAGTGTACCCACATTGCCACCACTGTGTGTACACGCATACCCCATAACAAGGAAAACAAGAAATGAAGTATCAGTTCTCACCTTACAGAGGTCAGTTACTTAGAAGTGTAGAAACACTGGAACATGTTATCAGTAATTGTCAAAGCAGCTTTCATCTTTAGTCCTTTGTGCCACTTGCATTATATACTTTCAAAAAACATGGTTGCGTGTGCTATATACCTAAAGTTGTTTGCACAACTATGTTTAATTTTTAATGTAGTATTAATCAGGACAAAGAGTCAAGTATTGCAGCTCTATAATCTTATGAAGTCATCATAACATTTTAAGTTGAGCAGTAACAAATAAGAAAGTTAATTGAATCTCAGGCTTCAAGGTATAAACTGGTTGCCTGCAGAAGTTAACAAGAAGGATGGGGATGGATGGGCGCTACACAACTGACTGGCCACATAACACGAAGTCACCATTCTCTCAGAGTATCCCATATTGAATACCACAAATCCCTGCATTTTGGTCTCTGCCATTTGGGCTATTAAACATGCTGGTACCTTTTTGCCTTTCTTCATATATCCACTTAGGAAACCCAACTCTGTTTACAAGGAAAACCTGTAAAAATTCAGTTAAGAACTTGAGGCACATGCAGATCTTACACTGGAAGTTTATCCTTTTGCTCTTGAAATATCAGAAAACTGGCTTTTCTAGCTTCATCCAGGCTATAAGTCTTAAGGAAAAAAGTTATGTTTTTCTTGAGGTGTGGTCTTTCAAATCCATATACTCAGACTTTGTCCTTTATGTATTTCCCTCACTCCTAAATATTTTGGTTTATTTTATTTTAATTTTTAATCAAAGACTCAAATGATATATTTTATCCCCATCTGAGTGCATACCAGGATGAAGAGATTAAATATGTAGTTCTTTTTTCATCAGAATAGCTTGCAGAATTTGTTCCTTCACCTTTTTATCACAGCAATATCATCTCTACACATTGTGTTATTACACTACTAAATGATAAAGGACTCCAAACAGTATTTTTCAGAACTATTTGTGCCTAACATGTCACTCATATCATCTTATATATATATTAAAAAAAAAAAAAAAAAAAAAAGGTATCCTTTTATCTGTCCTCAGTCATTCACCCATCTCAGACTTTTCTTATAAGGTAAACTCTTCCAATTACTGTGGGCAGCTGCAGAGAAATTTTGGCTGGGGTAGAAATATTTTCCAATAAATTATGTCATCTTTCATCTGTAGCTTACAATCTTACATACACAAACAAGAAAACATATGGTAAAACTCATCCAAGATGATTACAAACAAAAATAGATTTAAAATAGCTTGAAAGACTTTATGACAAATAATGTGCCCTCATCTGTATAGAAAACAGTCATTAAAAGTCAAGGAATCACATGCAAGAAAGTCATAGTATTGTGGAATTGTGGAAGCCCAAAACCAACTCTTCTTCCAGAAGCCAAAATATTTGGCTTTGCAGTCTCTGCTTTGAAACCTGTTGTCAACCCACAACTACTCAATGAAACCATGACTTAAGTCATACCGACCTGCCTATCAGCCTCACGAGAGGATAAGTTAATGCACAGCAAATCTGAAAGCATTTTCCTTTAGCCACCCGTTGCTAATACAATACAGGAATTTCCACTGTGGAGTTTCCTCTAAAGCCCAAAACACCTTCACTTCCTCTGCCTAAGTCAAACTCTGTACCTCACTTAGGACCAGTTTCCAAAGCACGCTGGACTAAAAAGAAATATCTATTCCCATTTATTCCAAACTTTCAGAAAGAAGTAACCAAAGTAAACTAAAGTCTTAACAAACAAATTTTAATCGAGTTGGCATTCCACAGAGGTCTGAAATTCAGTATTATCTAATATTTTAAAGCGAGTTTATTGCCCCAGTGCTTATAATGAGCATCTCCATTCTTATTGGTGCACTGGGCATTTCAGCAGGATTTGACCTGGTCGCAATGGGGCAGAAAATAAGGTTGTTCAGAACTAGACACGTGGTAGGAACAAAAACAACAAAGCAACAGTTGGTGAGGGTGTTGGAAGGCTTAGCAGGAAAAGCCATTTCTTAAAAGCCACAGGGGAGGTGACAGTACTGGGGGTGAAAATAAAAAAGAGCCAGTGTGCTGTTCACAAGGGCAGCAGTGATGCCACAGAGATGTCAGAAGGTAGCGACTAGGAAGCGAGGTGGGAGTCAGCGACTAGGAACCGAGGTGGGAGTCAACAATAATACAAGATAAAAATTGACATGTCATGAGGAAAATTTGTTAATAGGTTACCCCACTCAGAAAAATAAAAGCAATGTTATGAATGGGCAACAAAAGAGTTTAATTAAATTGTAGGTGTTTGGCTCCAGTTGTTTCTTAGAACGCTACAAAACACTATGCAAAAAACAAAGCTTTATTTTCCTCACCTGTATCTGTGCAAACAAATATGCTGCTACAACGGCATGGAAAATTTATACCAAGATGGTTCTCTTTCTTCTTTAATAACCTGTAAATTTTCTTTAATAGACTGTGAATTTCTGTTGTATAAATTGTTTGTATGCATGAAAAAACAGGTAGGTAGGTGCACGGGAAACCAATCGCAGATAGAGAAGGAAGCAGGACAGCTTAATAAAATTAACATACTATTACTTGGCTCTTCTCGTGTCCACTCATGCTCGTCAACGCACCCTGTAATGATACCGACCAGATACTATCCCCGTGCTGCACGTAGGGTGAGTAACACAGAAAGGGCTAAACAGGCTGCCTGTAGCTACAGAGAAAATGCCAGAGGCTGAATTTAAAGGCAGGACTTCTCTGGCTCCTTGCCCAGCTCTTAAAAACCTGGACTGTCTTGCCATCGACACACACGTTTCCCTGCAAAACTGCCTAAACTGAAAGCTCCTGGGTTTTGCTGCATTAGCAAGTTCATCTCCTCAACGTGTCACTTGTGGCCTGAACCCTCTTAATTAAGATTCAAGAGGGCCAAAGCGGCTGCTGCTCGGGGTCACTGGGCAGCCCCGCGTCAACTCCCGGTGCTTTGAAGAGGAACCTTTAGTCAGGAGATCTGCTCATTAGGGAGTTTGCGGGGTCTGTGTGTACTGCCTGACCACGGGTCACGGCTTTTCGTGACCTTTCTCTGCACCAGGGCAAGAGAACTTCAGAGGCAAACTGGCTGATGGGTTCTGCCATTTTGGGGGGGAGGGCATGGGGGTGTATTTTGTATCAGACCTAGGTGTTTACACCCTGCAGGGAGAATTTCTGTCCCTGTCAATTACTTCAGTAAACACTCTTAATGGTGTTTCAACTGGTTACGACCTGATATTTTTCAGGCACATACACAGGAAAAACAGCTCCCTGTGTGTTTCCACAGCAGGGAGGGTAAATACTGAATGTATGTGTCAAAATAAATATGATTATTACCCTCGCCGTTCTGAAAGAAATTACTCAAAAGTGAGATCAATAGGAATTTGTTACAAATGCATGATAAGATGATTTTAAAATCAGGATAAGGATTTCTAGAGAGCTAAAGCAGTGAAAAACAAATATATAATGAGAAATATTAAATTATCTTTGTTATGTGGGAGGAAGGTTTGACATTAAGGATGTTCTCTAAATATTTATCGGCTGTGTAGTGACTAACATTAAATATCAAAATGACAGCTAAAGTCTTATATTAGCACAACAGCAAGCAGAGGCAGCGGTATGATTGTGTCATACAATGTATGAGGACGTATGAGGATATTTAGAGGCTGACTGAGGTGGCAGCACAGCTTCAATGAGTGTACTCAGCAAGACATTTTGGCATTCAAAAATTACATATTTTAATTAATAACAAAATTGTTATTAATTTGTCCCAGGCCAGGACAAAACAGGGCTTGCCCGCTCCCCTTAAACACGGCATCTCTGAGGCCAGTGTGGCTGTGAGATGGCTCTGCTTTAGCTTCCAACCACTTAGCTGTTTCAAAGGTAATATTGTACCTACTTTGCTTACCAAATGACAACGCTCCGCTTAGTGACCTTACGTGCCGAGGATTAAGCAAAGTGAATATAGTCTCCTGTGGCAATAGCAGAAATCAGCTTCCCTTCTCCTTTCTCACGTTCTACATGTAACCAATAATCAGTCTAACAGCATACAACAATTTAGAACAGTATTTTACAGAAACTTGATTAAAATGACACAAGTTGGGAGGCGGGGGAAGAGGAGAGCAAAATGAATTTGCAATTGCCAGAGGAAAACGCATTAACCTTGGTGGGCTTTTTAGGAAGTTGCTTTTTAATGCATCCAGACACTTCTTTTGACATCCGGTGCATCCAGCAGCAATTTTTCCCTGGTCACTCCAACTGACAACTACCTGGAGAGAGCAAGAGCTCCCATCCAGGGCACGCACTGAATTTCTGTCTGAAAAAATAAACAAGTGAGAAGAGGCAAGAAAGGAAAGAAGATAAGGAGAGAGGACTATAATGAGGAAACTTGCTAGACAAACACCTCATCTTAATATGAAGGTAAGGCATGCCTGGGGCTTGCAGCCAGACAAGGAACCTGAGAAATGCTCCAATGTTGAGTAATCCAGACTGTTGGGGTTTTTTTTTAATTGAACAGCAAATCTTCAGCTGAAGCTTTGCAGTGACATTCACCATATTAACACCTGAACACTTAAAAAAAAAAAATGTATTTCAATTTTCTTCCATAACTCTTCATTAGTCAAAGATTGCATTAAATAAAACAACACTTTCAGTTGCTGAAACTAGTCAGTGACAAAAGTGGTGTGTGGGGAGGGATGCAGCAGGAAGGAGAAGAGCGCGGCACCTGTAAAGAGATTAAGATGGAGTCAGAAGATCTCTCCTGCCAGTTTGCCCAGTGCTTTGGGAAGCACAACCTCTTGCCGCTCTCCGAGCCATCTTTGCAACCTTGGCTCTGGACTGGAGTGCAAATTCAGGTGAGATGCCCAAGCCGGTGGGGAGGGCAGGAGATTGCTGCCTGAAGGGGAAAGGGCCACCTTCTGAGGGAGAAAGGCAAAGCAGGAGGAAAGGGTGAAGAGCGTGAAGGTGGCAGTGCAAGAGCTGGACAAGTTGCTGTCACCAGGAGGAGTGCAAGGCTGCCCTCAGGAAAAGCAGCAGCCATGCCTGACTGTCCTCATCCCTCCCCATTTCTCCCACAAAAGAATGGGGGAAGGGAGAAGACGAATATTTCTTACACAGAAAATATCATGTGACAAAGAAGAAAGAAACTACTTTGCAGAGTATCCTTTTTTTTTTTTTTTTTTCACACTTCTTCACTGTTTTTCTTGGCCAACAGCTTGTTTTTGTATGTGTTCGCTCCACCAAACTGCTTCGCTCTTTTTGAAGTGTATTGGAGGGTCTCGCTCTTCAGAGAAGTTAGATCAGAACAAGGGCCAGTGCTACGCGCTTCGCAAGAAGAGGAGGCTTTTCCCCTCAGATCATTGCCTGGTTCCTTTCTTTCATCCTTTTTAAACCACACATTTCTCTCTGCCTCGTTTTCCCTTTCCAAAAGGTAGCTGCTGCCTCTAGTCACTGTGAAGCAACAGCGATGGGTTATGCTGCAGACTGCTACAGGGGCAGCTTTGGAACCCAGATAAACTGACACACTGACGCTTTGTCGTGTTCTCAGTGCACATGGGAAACAGCTTTCTAGAAGGTTTTTCTGGTCTCAATAAAAAAAAAAAAAAAAAAAAATCAGAACAGCCTAGCTAAATTATGTGGTTATCTTATTTAGGTTAAATAGGTTTCAGTTTCAGCCAAAACTGACAAATTGTGGAGTTTTCCTTTTTTTTTTTTTCCAGTGCTCTAAACTTTAAATTTTGCTTTGCAGGAAATGAAACATACTTCAAACATTCAGAAATAATGAGATAATTACCTTTATTATTCATAAACCATATTGAAAGTAATTAGTGAAAGTCACGGAAGATGTATGGAAGGCTGATATACAAAAAGATTGTATCCCTGGCTCCTGAGGGAGATAGATACACATAGATAGAATCCCCCTGAAAACCGAGGAAGATACTAGGGAAAATAATTCTTCCTGATCTTATACACTCCCCCCTCCCCCCATCTTTTTGTGGCCAGTGCTGGAGTCAGGATACCGAGCTAGGAGGATCTCTCCTCTGCCCTGCAACTGCTCTTATCTTAGTAAAACACAGCAAATATCTCATAAGGTCTGACAGTACCACGACTCACATGGGCTCTAGTTAACGATTAACTAAACCCTGGCTCTTACTGGCCAAGTCTGGTTTGATACATTATTTGCACTACACCCAGGTTGTCCCGTATGTGTTCCAGTTACTGGTACAACAAAAAAGCTTTATACAAAGCATCATAAAGTGGGAAGGGACGTCAATCACAGCAGCAGTGAGACCAGTCACGCGGTCCCTTTGCACGCACTGGGAAGCCTGGAACAATACGTGAGGCTGAAACCCTCTGTTTACTCAACTGGAATGTAACGAGCCAGGCCCTGCATCACGTTACAGAGGGTCACCGCTCCACCGGGGAGCCTCGCGTACACACAGCCTTGCCGTTTCAAACAAGCTGAAAGTCTGGTTTGCCTGCCATTCTGCTGCCTTCTGTAAATAAATGCCGTATGACCTGGCCATCTCAAGCTTCCAACTTACTTGTCATAAAATAGTCATTTATATCTGCCGTGAATGCTCTTACGCCCCATACACAACTGTCATGCATGTGTCCTACGTGTATGTATGATTACACACCTTTTCTGGCTGGTAGAGACTTAGCAATGTGATGAAACGATTGAAAATAGTGAGTTTTCTCCTCCTTCTAAAGTAGCAGCTTTTAATGCAAACACCTAGGCTTCACCTACGAATGCAACTTAGTAGGAGAAAACAAATAAAACAAGCTAGAGTCCCCTCCCTGCCTTCTGCTTCCTCTATACTCCTTTCCAGCAGCAGCTGAAAGGGGTGTAACCTTTCATGTTCCTCTGACTTGCTGTAAAAAATCCCCACCTCTGTCATAGTAAAGTAACTTGCAAGTGCAAGGTCCTGCACCTGGGGAGGAAGAATGCTAGGCACCAGTATAGGTTAGGGGCTGACCTGCTGGGAAGTAGCTCTGAGGAGAAGGATCTGGGGGTCCTGGTAGACAGTAAATTATCCATGGCCCAGCAATGTGCCCTTGTTGCCAAAAAGGCCAATGGAATCCTGGGCTGCATAGGGAAGAGTGTGGCCAGTAGGTCAAAGGAGGTCATTCTCCCCCTCTACTCTGACTGGTGAGGCCACAACTGGAATACTGTGTCCAGTTCTGGGCTCCCCAGTTCAAGAGGGACAGGGAACTGCTGGAGCGAGTCCAGCCAAGGGCAACTAAGATGATTAAGGGACTGGAGCATCTCCCTTATGAGGAAAGGCTGAGAGAGCTGAGACTCTTTAGCCTGGAGAAGAGAAGGCTGAGGGGAGACCTTATTATGGCGTACAAGTATCTAAAGGGTGGGTTGAAGGAGGATGGAGCCAGGCTCTTTTCAATGGTTCCCAGTGACAGGACGAGGGGCAATGGACACAAGTTGGAACACAGGAAGTTCCGTTCAAATACACGGAAACAGTTCTTTACGGTTCAGGTGACAGAGCACTGGCACAGGCTGCCCAGGGAGGTTGTGGAGTCCCCTTCTCTGGAGATTTTCAAGACCCGCCTGGATGCAGTCCTGAGCAATGTGCTCTGGGCAATCCTGCTTTAGCAGGGGAGTTGGACTAGATGATCTCTAGAGGTCCCTTCCAACTCTGAAAATTCCGTGATTCGTGATTCCGTAACTGAAGTTACACACTTTGCAGAATTATCAAAAAGCTCAGATCAAAAAAAAGTGTAAATAATAAAAGCACAGAGGAAAGACGCTTGTAAACTTGCACAGGAAATTAGAAAAAAATATTTCTTTTGTGTAAAAATCTTTTTTAAAAAAGAGAAAAGGAACAGCTTTTCTAATGAGAAACCTACCCTTAGACTTTATTAGACTGTCACTGAACCCTTAGCCCTGTGCAAATATAGAGGTGCATGGTTTCCCGTGTTTCTCACAAGAAATGAGAGAAAAAAAAGGTCAGAACTTAAAGTCCCTTCTGTGCAGCAAAGCACCAACTTTGCCATTGTATTAGGGTTTAATGGAAAACTAGAAATGACTGGATTCAATTTTTTATGCCATGTCTCAGTTTCTATTGGCTGTACTGTTACACCAGGACATCTGCTTTTCCATCTGAAGGTGTCCTGCTATACTGGATCATGGTCTGCTTTGGTACAGCACCCTAAAAGGTTCATATCACATTGTGCCATAGCTCTACAGGGGAACTATGGTAAGACAGGTATGAGATACCTTTAAAAATACATGCTATAAGTGTGTTAAATAACAACAGTCAAGGGCAAATTTCATTTTAAGAGCTCTTATTTCAAATTAAGCTGTCATGCATGCTTTCGGGTTCCAGCAGAAACTTTAATTCCATGCCCAGCTTTGCCTTGACCTCAAAAAGTTATTGACAATACGAGCAAGAATCTATGTCCAATGCTGGCTTTTCTGACCCTATGCCTCAAGGGCTTGTCCTGCATGCATCACGCAAGCTCACGTAGATAAATATTTTTGCCTCATATGTGCACACAGACATTAGATATTCCTGAAAATAAAATAATATGCATATATGTGTAGCCTCTACAACAAGCATTTGCCTGCACATAGGTGCACACACGCAACTGCATGTCAGCTTATTTGACATCAGTATTCAAACATACTTCTATCCGTAACAACAAGTTGATGCTCTGATATTTTTATCCTTATGACCACCCCGACGTTTTTAACAGCACCAGCAAGAGTCACTTTGACACTGCAGCCATACTGCCTGCTCCTGCCCTACATCCCAACGGCTCCACCCTCCCCCTCCAATGGATGATACATTCTAAACTTCAGTCTTCATGCAGTCAGACTAGACTCCGGGTATAGAGATGTATGCGGTTTGCCTTAAAAGCATCCATGTTACTTTCAGTGGCAGAGTGAAGAAAGATAATGAAATCCAGGCTAATAGTCTAGGCTGATTTAATCTCAGCTGCTGCTCGCTGCTGAAAGTAGGCAGACCCAGCCTGTCTCGGATCTCTGTAGAGCCAACAGACATTAGGGCAATTCACTTTTTTTTTTTTTTTTAATTAAACCTTTAATTCCTCTTGGCTTTACTGTTTTTAAGTCATTCGGAAGGCACTGATCCTTTCTGAACACAGTTCCTATTCTTCTTCACATCTGGGCAGCACAGTGGGGTCACACCTGCGTTCAGCATCCAGCTGACAAGACAGACTAACCTCTCACACAACTTCCACTTATCCCTGGTTGGAGCCCCAAGCCGAGCAACCAAATCTACTACAACTCCTGAAATTATAAATGCTACCAAAGTTTACTGACTTCTCCAAAATGTTTTAACATGTCCAGGGTTGTTCATGGTCTGAAGGGAGTGGTACAGAGAGCAAACCCTGATGACAAGGCTCTGGTCCTTCAGAAGATGCTGACAGGTACAGCCAGTAGGAGGGCAGCTTTGAAGGTTGGACTATTTGAATGAGAGATCAAACTATATCAGCAAGTTAATGATCTTAGGAAAGAGATCTGGCAGGCCATTTAGGAATGTCAATAGAATGTCCAAGAAAACAAACATTATTTTAGTTGATTTCATTAATCTTGGCCCAAATTTTGCTTCTGAAGAGCCAGCACAATTCAGAATGGCAAGTACTTTATCCATATGACAGCATAATAGGAAAATTGCCACTCGGGCTTAGAAAATGAGCCTTTTCCATTTTCTGGCATTCATTTATCTGGAGGAAATCATGCAATATCTGAAATTACGCAGGCCTTATCTTGAAAAAAAAACCTTATTGAATCATAGAAGCTGTCAATACAGTTTTAACCTTTGAAGAAACACTTTCTTTCAAAAGGAGTCACATCGCCTTTTGCAAAGATAATTCTTTTAGTGACCTATAAAAATATTCCAAAAAGTTGTCTCTTATTACAGTATCTAATGTCCTCTAAAATGATCTCACCCCTTCCTATAGAAACTCGTTAGTTCAAAGAATAGCATATCAACTAAGTGCTGCGACAGCAAACAATTTTTAATAAAATGTTAGTTATCTACTTTTAGCAAATAAAAAAATGATGAGATATTCTTATATGATATTATAATAGCAGATGATTTCTTTGAACAGTTCTAGCCTGTAGATACTGGACTTTGCATTCTTGCAATATATAATATTTCTAACTTTTACCTTTAATTAAGTTAGCCAAAGAAGAAACCAATGACTATACAGAAAAAGTAATTCAAAACCAGAAAATGCAGAAGATGTTTAGACCAGCCAATATATGCTTAAGATTGCCCTGAATGAAGATGAGAACAGTCTATCGCGCCTATTCTCCTGCTAATAAAGTTTTGCTTCTCATTAATTACTTGCCCAGTCTAATCCAAGCTCTGCAAGCTACTTCTCTTGGAGCTATCTGTAATCTTCAGAAATTACGGTTGGGAATTACTTGCAGATATTCATCCTTGGCTGGGCTTTTTTTTTTTCTTTCTTTGCTCAGTTTTAGCCTATTATTCCTATTTAAGCTTCTCCCTCTACTCTTTGAAGTTACTCTTGCAAAGTATGAATATAACTACAGCTGCATAGACAGTAATCTTTCACACAGATTTGAGCAGGCAAAAAGTCATTCAAACCAGTGAGAACTTCTCACATTCTCACATACTATAATAATCAGTGCAAGTTGCCTCACAATACTAGAGCTGATTGACTTATTCATCGTGAATAAGATACCTGATGAAGAAAGCCCAGGTTTTGTTCACAAACTATTTGCAAATTGGTCATGATTACTATAGATCTATCACTGAGTTCTTTGACAAGTTCAAATACAGATTTCAACTTACTGGTCAGTCAGAAAACTATTCACTATTGCTTATTTTTCATTTAAAGTTGTGATTGGTGACCTGTATTATACATCACTTATGCACTAAAAGAAACAACAAGATAGGGAATGCTAGTCAACGGAAAACATTCCTCAGGTACAAATTTGTTAATGAAAACTCAGGTGAAAACATGAAACTTCTGTATTGAGTTTGCATGCCAAAGTTTTAGTATCAGAGGGGCTGCAGGGGTGGCTTCTGTGAGAAGCTGCTAGAAGCTTCCCCCATGTCCAACAGAGCCGATGCCAGCTGGCTCCAAGAGGGACCCGCCACTGGCCAAGGCTGAGCCCATCAGTGATGGTGGTAGCATCTCTGGGATAACATACATGCCAGCTGGCTCCAAGAGGGACCCGCCACTGGCCAAGGCTGAGCCCATCAGTGATGGTGGTAGCATCTCTGGGATAACATACTTAAGAAGAGAAAAAAAAACAACTGCACAGCAGCAATTGCTGCTGGAGAGAGGAATGAGAATATGTGAGAGCAACCACTCTGCAGACACCGAGGTCAGTGAAGAAGGAGGGTGAAGGGGTGCTCCAGGAGCTGAAGCAGAGGTTCTGTTCCAGCCTGTGGTGAAGACCATGGTGAGGCAGGTTGTATCCCTGCAGCCCACGGAGGTTAATGGTGGAGCAGATAGCCACCTGCAGCCCATGGGGGACCCCACACTGGAGCAGGCAGATATGACCGAAGGAGGCTATAACCCTGTGGAAAGCCCACGCTGGAGCAGGTTCCTGGCAGAACCTGTGGAGAGAGGAGCCCATGCTGGAGCAGGGTTGCTGGCAGGACTTGTGACCCCAGGGGAGACGCGCACTGGAGCAGTCTGTTCCTAAAGGACTGCACCCTGTGGAAGGGACCCACGCTGGAGCAGTTTGTGAAGAACTGCAGCCTGTGGAAGGACTCATGTTGGAGAAGTTCATGGAGGACTGTCTCCTGTGGGAGGGACCCCACGCTGGAGCAGGGGAAGAGTGTGAGGAGTCCTCCCCCTGAGAAGGAAGGAGCAGCAGAGACAATGTGTGATGAACTGACCACAACTCCTATTCCCATCCCCCTGCGCCATTTGGGGGGAGCAGGTAGAGAATTCGGGAGTGAAGTTGAGCCCAGGAAGAAGAGAGGGGTGGGGGGAAGGTGTTTCAAGATTTGGTTTTTATGTCTCATTATCCTACTCTGATTTGATGGGTAATAAATTAAACTAATTTCTCCAAATCAAGTCTGGTTTGCTCATGACAGTAATTGCTGAGTGATCTCCCTGTCCTTATCTCAACCCACAAGCCTTTCACTATATTTTCTTCCCCTCATCCAGCTGAGAAGAGTGATAGAGCAGCTTTGGTGGGCACCTGGCATCCAGCCAGGGTCCGCCCACCACAACTTCTCGTGAGTCAACCACTGGTGACCCAAACACTCAGAGCAAATGAGGACACGCAACCAGCAGCAAACTGCACTCAGTCAGTCTGTTGATGAAACATTCTCCAGACCCTCTTTTTACTAATGCTGCAGAAATGTAAAGGACTTTCTAAACTGTTCACACCCTTTATTTTAATGTAAAACAATACAAAGTTATTTTTTTATGACGGTGAGGAAAATGATGAAAAGGGTACATTTTAATACATAAAAAAAATAGGTATTAATGTACAGCATAAGAGTTTACAGGGAAAACATTTGAATCAAATGGATGCAGTTCATTATGCACACATTCATCACAAAAAACCAATACTTTGAAATGAGGTTGATCATTTGGAAGAACACCATCAATGAGAAAAGAATAATTTCCATGAGCAATTACATGAGTTAGAAGTTGTCTTGATAAACTTGAGGGTTTACCCTACGATCAGAACTATGACTATACAGCACATTCAATCCGTTGTTAGCTTTAAAATCGAGCTAGCACTGATATGGCAGTGAACTAACTGCTCGTGAGCTCTGCGCACCACAAGGGACTTTCTGCAGTTAATGAGGCAGGCAGTTTATAACCCTCCCTGTTCCTCCACACGTGGGGATACCAGCTTGTGCTATCACTCGATTCCAACTGCAGGAGTCAATGCATCTGCCTGCATTTTTATGGGGTTTATACCAGTGAAATTTCTTTTCCTCTATTTTTATTTTCCTATAACAAGTCAAAACAGAGATTAAGCCCTTGCTCAGGAAGTTGGGGATTATACAAAGTGTAATGCCAATGGGAAAATATTTTCACAGTCTCTGTCAATTTTAAATCTTCTGTATTTTTGCAAGGGTAAACTTTTAGTTTGCAATGATGGCCGAGCAGTTTCTCAGTCCTCATTCTACAGTCTTTTGCAGGAAGATTCAGTATCATGCTGACGAAATGGAAAGAAAACATTGAGCAGTTATTCACCTATCATCACATCTGCTATTCAGAAAGTCTGTCCTTCTGCCTCTCACTCCCCCTTAACTACAGCTCTTCCTATGCAGATATATCTGCCACACAACACCAAAGATATATCAACAACTACATCTAAAGTGCTTGTAGGCACCAGGTTAAACAGGAAGCGCCCCCTCAAAGTTATGACTGAGTTGTCAATATGAGAAACAGAATATTACACTCTAATTGTCCTCCACGACAGCCATATATATTAAATACTTCTGCTGTTATCTTTTTTGCCAACTGAAAAGGTGTGTACAATGCATCAATCTGCAGGTTTTGAACACCATAAATTGCCATCACTGCAAAGTGAACGATAGTGAAAGACACACTTCTCAGAGACAGCATATACCAGTTCAGCTATCCACTTGATTCACTCATACCTACAAGACAAACAAGTATCTGAAAGCACCACCATACTGGTAGGCAGATTAAGACATTTCTATAGCTATATCATTTCAAAAACAGGCTTGTGACTTTGAGGACTCTCTTCAGAAAAGCTAGAACTTGGGTCTTCTTGAGTAACAGACAAAATACGGTACAAAGGTTCATGAACTAATCTCAGGAACTGTCCATCTGAAATTTAGACCTTGAACTACTGTTTTTTACTGAACTAAACATGAGCCACAAGCTATTGATGAGTCAATTAAGACCTAACTAACTGCTTTAAACATTTTTAAAGTATATCTGAACAGAAGCTCAGGTCATTTCATCTCCTTACCTTACACAAGCCTGTGTTCAAAGCATTCAGCCAGTGAGTCCTAGGAAATTGGAAAGTGTTTGGGGAAACGAGGGGTTCACTGAAAGGGAATTGCTTACCTTGAAAGTGGCTGATGCTCTGCTTGTCTGTGTCCTCCTCCATTCCTGTGCTGCTTTCCTTAGGACTGCTTATTCCCTCCATTCTGTGGTTCTCTTTCTCCATTTCTCTAAAATTTGTCCTTCTGGATTTTACTCTGTCCACTCCTTTTTCTTTGACCTTCCTCCCTCACCATGAATCCTTTTCTTCAGCTCTCTGCCCAAATCCCCATATTTTGTTCCTCCTGTAAAACTAGGCTGCTGCCCACATCCACCAGTGCTTGGCATACATTTTGCAGTTGCTGGCTACCGTGCACACATGCAGCCAGCCACCGCAGTTGGCCCTGCAGGAGCCAAGCTACAGTCAAGCCAGGGACAACTGACTTCTTGCTGACTATTGACATCTAAGGCACCACAAGCTCCCTGCTCCACCACCCTTTTGAGCTCAAAAGCATCACAGCTGAGTCTGAGAAACATTGACCCACCTCCAGCTGTGGCCAATACCAGATGCTTCAGAGAAACAAGACACCCTGTATGGGTAAGTACACCAGAATTTGCTGTGATCAGATGTACAAAACCTACAACTAAAAGCAGATTAAATGACCTTTCTGAAAACAAGGTCCAAAAGATCATTCTGCTTTGAAATATATTTTAGCAATATCAGGTTTGGAAAGAGCTCCCTCCTCATGGAAGATATAAAAAAGCTTCACAACACTACTATTCATGGATATATCTGGGAAGACACGGATTTTGTTCATTTTGTTCAGTGATGACTTACAGCAGTGAATCCCACCTGGATTTTCATTTTGAGCTACAAATTTATCTTACCTGCAGCATCAATTACTGGGTATGCTTCTACTACACTATTTCTACCACACTGTTTCTTTCCTTTCTAAACTAAAAGAAGGGGAGAGCATCTCTTACTTGTTTACGATGTCTAAAACACAAGAAGAAAACACAGTCTTCTCTCATAAAGCTTATCACCTACCTCTTATCAGCTCCTTACCTTCTCACATTCCTATTTCTTCATAAAAATTAGGCTACCAGAGACAAACACAATATGACTAGCAATGAAAAATAATGCATTACTATCACTTGCATTCTCTGTACTATGCTTTTCACAAACCCATGTTTTATATTATATTTTTGATCTGATTTGTCCTCAGAGACACCCAGGAAAAACAATTGATAACATTCTGTCATGCTGAAAATCAATCTTTTAGTCTTCATTTGTTTTTAACTTGCTGTCCATGGCACTTCAGGTAAGTAGATGTTTAACAGCTTTATGAGACACTGTGTCAAAGGCCTTTGAATGTCCAAACAAATCCTTTATATTAAACTCCAGGGCTCAAAAGGAGTTAAATCTCCTTTGCTTTTTAAAAAGTGAAGGTACTTCTTTATGAATCTAATTTTCATAAGAATATTTCAGATAATACTTCACATAATATTTTAAAATTACCAAAAAATTGTCTTTTCAACTCCGTTCCCATATATTAAACTCCTAAAGGTAACTGGGTGATATCCGTATGAACTGATACTGATAGAGTACTACACTTGTACGTTTTTCATTATTAATATTTCTAACATACTGTTGACTACTCACACACCATCACTGTCAGAGAAATATTCTTTGCTTCCTCATCTAAAATAACAGAAGACAACATTCCTAATATTTTCCAGAAAAAAAGTTATTATTTCTGTACGGAACACCAATTATCAACTCTGCCAGGTGCCACATATCAGAAAAAGGAAGAATTAGTAGTTTAGTCATAGCCGAACTCTTGTATCATCAGTGACTCTCTGCATTGCTACTTCTAGTCTTGGTTTTCAGCAATATTGTAGATTTTACAGCAAAATTCTTTGTTTTCCTATCTATCTCAGACTGATGCACCCTTATTAAATGTTAAAATTAATAGAACAGTGTCTTCTGACAAAAGTTCTGTATGTCAGCCTTATTTCTTTAGTTGGGACAACTAACAGAGACTGATGAGATTTGGTGTCCTTGTATCTCAGCCTCTCTCCTGCATTTCCAGAAAGACACACCATGGCTTTCTGTTTCAAAGAGCTGAGGGTTTTTTTTCTCCCCTTATTTATGTTCCTGTCTCTGAGACAAATGAACAAATGAGTCACAAAAACTAATTCGTTAAATGAAATGAATAGACAAATGGAAAAGAAAAGCCATCCATAAATAAGAAACCACCGATCAACACCATGATCATTTAAACTTTGGCAGTCCCTCTGAGATGTATTTGTAGCCAGAAGGAAAGATGGAACAAAATAAAAAATTAACTAGTCTCTGTTGCTGGCAGAAAACAGTGAAATTAAATTGCAGGGTGTGTTAGCACTGAAAATCAAGTCGCACTGACAAAACAACCACTGTCTTTTTGTGATAGTACAGTGATTGTAGTGACAAATACTCTGGCAAAAACTTTCCAAATTCTGCACTCAAGTTTTTAGTCCCTGCTTTCAGTCAATATTGGGTCTGCAAGTACTTTCATATCCAGAATCTAACTAAATAAAGCATTTAAAAGTTTTTGAAATCAAGTAACCAAATAACCTCACAAACTTAATTAGCTTTCTTGAACTTGGAGTATTAGAAGAAAAAACAGAATTAATCTTAAATGGTATCAATAATCTGGTGGGTTTGTCTGCACTTGAACTGTCAGTAATTTTCTTTCAATACAAGACCAGCTCTCAAGCATCACAATGGCCTTGTTTCTGGCCATCACCATTCCTTGACGTTTTGCATCTACCTACCTGCTGCACACCTTCCCTTGGTGACCCATCATCAACTACAAGCACCCAAAGAAGAAGCCTCAGCACTCCCTACATTATCTGACGCTGCTAAAATTCAACACAACACTGCCTGTCACTCTTACTGCATCTGCAGGCTGCATCACTGGGGCTTCGCTCCTACCAGACAAGCACTGAGTAACACAGTGACAACAGACATGTGAGCCCTTCTGTCTCATCCACTCCTCTGGGAGACATCTGTATGTGTTGTGCAGTACCTCTCCAAGCAAGGGAAAATATCATCTTTCAAAGTAATTTTTCTAACCTGTCCTCCCAATTGAGGCTGTAGATGCGCCTTCCCTGGAAACATTCAAGGTCAGGTTGGACAGGGCTCTGAGCAACCTGATCTAATTGAAGATGTCCCTGCTCATTGCAGGGGGGTTGGTCTAGATGACCTTTAAAGGTCCCTTCCAACCCATACCATTCTATGGTTCTATGATTCTAAATACCATGCACTGGAATTTATCCCTTAAACTCCCAGGGTTTCAGTAAATCAAATCAGTATTTCCACTGGATTCCTGACTCTTGCATCTTGCCATGCTTCTCCCTTGCTTTCCTGTTCTACCAGCAGACCATGCTCTCAGATGCTCCAGAATTCCCTGAGCTTCCTGTCCAGAAGCTACATCAACACTGAATCCCCTAATCAAGATAAACACATATATCCTTTTTTAATCCAAATCACTGCTTAAAATCCATCTTTGCTGTTTTGCCTATAAAAAGAAGAGTCAGATAATTAATGATAGCTTAAGGCACAAATGAGGCCATCTACCAACTTATGACAACAGTTAAACAGTGCAAATGTGTATCATCTCAAAACAGATTTATTTTATTGTCTCCTTTGTCTCTCTTTTCAGGTCACATCTTTCCTTAAATTGTGTATGTTTATACAGCACTTAGCACAGTGGGGGTCCCAATCTTGACTGGGACCTCTGGGCAAAAAACATTACAAGCATTAAGTAATAATGTTACACATGCTTAATGCTGATGCAGATAATGAGGTCTTTAGAAGAACAGGAAATTTCATTACATAACATGACAAATGTGATCAGCCGAAACTGTGCTCCCATTCCTTGCAGACATCGTAGAATTAACTGTGTTTTTAAAAGCTATGCTCATTAAATCAAAGGGTTGAAATCCTAAATACTGGACTGTATCTGTAGGCACACAAATATGTGAGCACGGATCACTCATATTATCACTCTTGCCTTCCTAATGTTTGCTCTCCTTGTAAGCCATTGTTGTAACAATCACAAAAAAGCTATGTTAATCCAAAGAGAGAGGCATGAGCTACATGGCCAGGAAGAGGACACATAGTCCAAGAGACAGTTTCCTTATTAAAATATGATTCCTGCTACAAAGATGTTCAAAAGCACTCATGGTACCAGAAATCACGTGGAGGACTGAGATTCAGGATGAGTCTCACCACTAGTACCCCGCTAGCCACCATGGCCATTTGCTGTGCTCACATCCTCACTGAGGTGGTCATGCCCCAGCGCTGGAGGGACATCCCCCCAGGGGCTCAGGCACCTCTGTCCAGGACCAGCTTCCTGCTCTGAACGATCCCTGTCGCACTCGATCACTGTCTCACTCTTCACTTTCTTGGAAGGAGAAAAAGGAGTAACAGTGCTAAGGCAGCAGGGTTCTGTGCCGTATATCACAATCCAGGTCAGCCTGTGTACTAGTCACCAGTAAAGTGTGAAGCAAAAGTGGGAGCAGGACCTACACTTACTCCTCCCCCCTCCCTCAGCACCCTTGGCACTAGGGTGAAGCCTGCTCCTTCTGCTTGCTCTCTCTTGCATCATGGATCTTGCAAACGTGGCTGCACAAATCCAGACACAAATGCCAGCCAAGTCGGGCCTCATTTTGCACTCAAAGAGAAGAGAGAGAAACCTCTAAGAGCAACTCAGCCTTTGGGGAACTCTGCCATGACCATCTCACCCCACTGCTCATGGCATGCTCCTAGGAGATGTCTGAACACTGCCAGGCTGAGGAAGGAATTGACCTGTATCTCCCACTTCAGGGATAAAAGGGTTTATGTAGAAGAGCACCACCACTCTTTCTTCTTAGCTGCTACTTTTTTAAATGAAACATCCACGGCTTCTGCACTTCATCCTGCACTCGCTCCTGTCAGTGACTCGTCCACGGGCACTCAGGTGAGTTGAGAACAAATTTCGAGCAGCCCTACCAAGGCCATCTGAACAGCACAGACCACACATTCACTGTGCTCGTGAATCCTGAATGCTGACACATGAGATTGTTATGGCAGAGATGGTTTTAATCATGTGCATGTCCTTCACCACTCTTCAATTTCTAGCTGACGCCCACTCTCTTTCTACCACTGATTAGTGTACCTGTATGTATTGCAAAACCATGAGAAAGTATGAGTTACTACATAAAACCTCACTGAATATTTCAGGCATTGTTTTTCTTTGGGTAGCTTAGTTTTACTCTATTTCATTTGAAAGCGCAGAGACATAGGTTTTGTCTTTGACATTAGCTAGGGACGTTATTATTATTAAGTATTTTAAGACTAATATTTATAAAGCTTAATCAGGGACATCATCATCATCATCTTCTGTCACTGAGGCTGTACCTGCCATAAGCTTTGTTTCGCACAGCTAGGCTCTACACAAAAGCTGAACCGTGACGCACAGCTCCGATCATCTTCCTCAAACAATGAAAACAAAAGACTTTTCAAAGGAGGTCAGAGACACCCCCTTTTTGAGAGCCGACGCTGATGCTTTATAATATAGCCCAGCTCCAGATAAGCAAGTTTGCTGAGGTATTGCAGCCAAACAGGGGCATCTTCCTGCTGCATTTGTTAGAGTTAGAAGCCATTATCCGTACGGGCAGGAATGTTTTAACTGCTGAGTCATAAATCCCCTCCCCAAAATTAAAGCTGGGAAAAATAGCCCTAATTACCCTTTAAGTTTCTTTTCCTGTTTCCTGACCAGTTGCCTAACTTTTATTATGGCATAAAAGAGAAATTACTTGATTTCACCATTATGTTACACGTGCTTTAACAGAGCTCCTTTCTGCCCCAGGCATGGCGCGAGTTTAGCTGAATTATTCTCAGGAAGGAGATGGAAAAGATTATCCGTACGATGAAAAAAAAGAGGCGGGGGGAGAAGCAGCCAACAAGTGTGCTTAACTTCGCATTATCCATCTGCAGAGGCACTCGGGTGCCTGCCATGAACTGTGTCCTTAGAGCAAACCTTCAGTGCTGCTGTTAGTAATGCTGCTCTCATTCACACAGTACTGATGAGCACCGCAATCATTACAAAAAGATTGTTCCATCTTCTTTATTTTGAGCATCGGCCTTCCAGCCTTTTCACATTTCCATGGAGGAGCCTTTCCAATTTGAGGTGAGATGAGATGCTGCTGCTAAGACAATCTGACAGAAACACTCAAAGGATACTAAATATCTGAGTTACACCTGGGGGAGATATTAAAATACACCAACTACAAAAATAGACTATAGTTGCTGACATGCCGCACTTCAGAAAAGATGAATTTGATATTGTGTTTTTGATAAAAAATTGTTATCTTAGAATGAGCACAGACAACCAAGACCAAGATCTTTAAAAGTTTGTAATACAAATGCTTATTTTCGGTTCTTTTACACAAGACCATTCGATGAAAAGCATCAAAACCTTTGCAGGAGAAGAAGAGGTTAATTGCTCAGTGAAATGACAGAAGCTAAGCATAAAAAATAAAGACCCTCGATGCATATAAAAGAATTGGGAGGCTTGGTTTCGAAATGGCTTACATTACTCATGAGTGACAAAACCTCAAGAGAATTTTACAGGTCACCCTAGGTGTCAATTAAATTGCCATGCCCAAGACACCAATACCTTTTGCATCTCTCCACCTGTATTGATGCATTTCCTTAGTGCCACAGGTCTAACAGAGACTCAGAAGAAAATCAAATTGTAACTCCTAAAATAGAACCTAACTCCAGCCAAGCACCATTCTGTTCTGGAAGTAACTCCTGCTCAAAATCTCACTTAGCTAACGGTCTTCTGGTCCAGATAAGTTTGGACCACTAGGCAAAAGTGCGTTTATACCACTCTTAAAATTGCCCCTTCCTGTGACAAGTGTTACTGCCTATTTTAAGCAGTTATCTTGCAGCTCAGTTCATTCTTGAGGTTCAGGATTGCCAGCTCACGGCCAAACATCCCAACCACAGCATTGTTAATGGTCTTGTCCTACCACAGGTGCTGGAAGCTGCTCAGGGAAAGTACCAATAAATCTGGCAGGGAAGCGTTTGTGGGCAGAGAGGCACAAGTCAAATGCAGAATGAGAACTGAGATTAAGCACATAAATATCACTATCCCATTCATATACTGTACATATAAGTAAATGCTATTCAGACAGGAAGATCGTCTCCTCAGACCATTCTCTGTCTACAACTCGGGTACTCCAAGAAGGAACTGTAACCAACAATGAATGGAAGAACACAAATGAGGATAATCCAGACAGAAAAAGAACAACCTGTGCCCATGTCTGGAACAGACTTGTGCAGAAAAGGCAATCAGAGAAAGCCAGAAACCTTTCCTGAGAGCTACAAGCTTCCTCTTCCAGTGGACAGCTAGGAATTACCAAGTGCCCCCCCAGAAGAAAAGCATATGAGTTCATGAGTTATTCTATCAGGAAGCAACCCTGACCTGCATGGTGGCCAAAGATGAGAAGAATCAGCCACTACTGACTCTCATAGAATAATTTACATGGCACAGTGCTTCGTCACTTGGTCCCATAGCCAGGTACCTTGCAAATATACAACCTATGTCTCTTACATATATGTTTCTGTTAAAAATAATCCTACCTAACAGTCACAATTATCACACGTGCCTAATCATTGTAATTAAGCTGGAAGCTATTGATAACTTTCTTACAGAAAATATTTATCACCAAGTCAAAACAATTTGTTTCATAAAGTAAATAACTTGCACAGATAAAGAACCGTATTACAAAGCACATTTTTATGTGGATATATTGCTTATTGAATTAGCATTATACGAAAAGGGTTATATTTCATAATACCAAACATTTAAAGGCCATCACTTTGCTATTATTTTTCACTCATGCAGTGGAAATAATGCTAAAGGATCATTGTTGACCTGAAGTTTGATCAATCCTACACATAAAACCAGGAATTAAAACAAATTTAATGTACTGCTTATAGCCTATATTTCATCTTGCCACTTTCCGTGAGTTTTATGACCACAGTTTTCAATTAATTTTTTTCTCTTTCACTGATCACTGTGGAAAAAGACATGAGGGGAAACTGATTAAGGCTCTGTCAGGCCCTGTCACATTTAATAATACTGGGTTCAGGCATCGCCTTCTAAATCAAACACAACCCAGCAGTTTGAGCCCTAAGCCTCCCATCCTGCAAATAGACATTTACACAGCCAAACCCCTAGCACTGCAGGGAGTTCAGTAGAGATTTAGGACATAACTGACCATGATAACAGGCATGATACGGGCAATGGAACCATGGACTAAAGAACAAAACAAAGATGGGGGTGCCAGGAAACAGAGAAGAATCCCTCTCGTCACTTCAGTGTAGCACTCTTAAATATTATATGTAAAAACATGAAGCATAAAATAATGAAGGCAGAAGAAAGATATTTACGTTGGTGCTCAGTCTCTATCATCACTGTCAAAAGAGGTACTTGCACATAATAATAGAAAATAATTTTTCAAAAGGATGTCACTATACAGGGAGTGAAAGCAAGATGTCCAAGTTAGATTTTGAGATGAAGTGCTAGTATCATTAATGTATGTTGCCTGTGATTCCCATACATTTCCACCGAGGGCAGGTTATACCTTAAGAGAACAATTTTAGCTGCATTGACTTTGCTTTTAGGCAACCCAAAACCCTGATTTAAAATTACAGTCTTAAAGCAGTGTTAACCCTAAGGTAAATAAGATCTAGTCAATATGCCTACTGAGTGTCTTAGGAAGTACATAGACTCTCAGTGTGAAATTCCTCACGTCTCACTTTTGTAATCTAAAACAGAAGCATACAGTTGATACTAACGGTCCCTTTATAATTTACAAAGAGGAAAGCTGGTCTATTCCCGAGAGTGATTCATTTCATCATAAAATAAGTGGGATAAACATCCCTTTTGAAGTGCCCGATCTTTCTCCACTGCCTAAAAAAAAACCCCAAAACCTCAAGACAACCTTAAAGAAGACACGTTAAACCTCTGCACAGTTAATGTTAAAAAAAGAATCGTTAATCTTCAAACGTTTAAATGGCTAATGGCAGATGAGAAAAACTTACCCTCATTGTCTGTGGGGTCCACAGTTATGGGCATGCCTTTAATTCTGAAATATGATGTTCTGTGATTAAAATATTTCCCAGCAACCAAAGTTTCCAATATTTTTTCTTATTTTGGCAAGTATGTTCATAAACCAGAACTGTGCGGTGAATGTAGGCCAAAAAGTTACAGCAGTATGACACTTTATAGGCAGTTTTTCAAAAATAAAGCTAACTGATTTTATTCACAACTTATGCAACTTGGAAAGTGGTTTAAATGACACCGAAAAAGAAGACACTCATAGAAAAGCACGGGCATCCACACAAGGTATCAAAAGATATTGGCATAAATCTTTGGAAAAAAATAGGTCTGAAGAAAAGAGGGGAGGAATTATAGAGCAACTCAAAGAAGATGGATGACAGTTTATCACATTTTCACTCATTTTCTAAGCTAACTTTAAGCTCTCAAACACTAAAACTCCTAGTAGATGCCTCAAGAGGCTTCTTCATTATGGGTAATCTATACCCTCAAGGGATGTAGTTTTATGCACAGCCTTATACAGTACTTTGAATAAAGCATATAGATGCTGTCCGCAAAATTTTATTGCTGGGTGAGAAAACAGACCTGCACGTCTTCATTTTCGCAGTTTTGAGTGGAATGTGAATTAATTTTTCACACTTTCATAGTTTAAAAATGCAAAAGGAGTCTGCTGTCCCATTTAACACAGGCTGCAGTACTTCACTCAGAAATATCTTCAGTACCTGCTTATTCCTTCTTTATCACAGAAGGTAATGGCAATGTGACAGTGAAAAACTTTTACTCACTGCAATTAAAGCTGAATTAGATCACGATTCAGTGTTATGCTTTCTAGTCTTTGGATTTTGGTAGAGAATGGCTGCTTTTTCTTTTTCTTTTTTTTGTTATTTTTAATTTTCATCTGAAAAGAATGTAAATCCATAGAACTATTTATTAGAAAAGCTATTTCAAAAGCAATATTTGTAAATCCATAGCTTTCAGATATATATACAGTGAAGAATATGCATTCCCAGCACAAGAGGACACAAAAACAGTCTTCGTGCAACATCATCATGATGAAAAGTTGTCCTCTTAAATAGAGTTCGTATAAATAATACATAAATGCACCAGAATAAATCAGTAGTTTAAATAGACTATTGTTTCCAGTATTGGCCATTACTGAGTGTTTCCAAGGAAAAAAAATAAACTACCTAACGTCAGACCAATTATGAATCAATATGTCACTGAATGATATTTTTCCCCCAACTGATCAGTTTATGCCCTGAAGCACAAAGAAGATAATCCCTACGATATTTTTTTTTTCTAACATGAGTTTAGTTATTTTAGTTGTTTACTCACAGAAGCAATTAATCTTCTTGGACTACAATAACTATTTCAATATTCAAAATTCAGTGACAATTAGATGCTCAGATTGGGCTACATCTAGGGAGCAAAACATATTTCCTTTCTGAAAAGCTCTCAGAGAAGTGGACTGCCACTCAGCATGCTAGAATGCATAATTTTGGTCATAAAGCATCCTTTATGAACAAAAGCAAGATAAGAAACACTCTGCAGAACTGCTCTTAAGTATTTTCTTGAATAAGAAAATATGTCTTCTTTGGACAAGGACTCTAGGCAAGCATGAGACTAAACTATCTTGAAATGTGACAGCACAAACTAATTCTCACACACTTAATATATAACAGACATTTTATTTATAGGTTAAAGGTGAAAAAAAGCACAGTGGAGAAATAATATGCTACAGAGAAACAAAATATATGTATATCTATGGAAGCGGCACAAAGACCACTACCACCATATGTGAACAACACCGCAGGAGAACAGGATTTCTTTTCCCCAGTTTGTCTCTGAAAAGTGTCACTTCCATATAGTTGATTAGATAAATTGCCTGCAGTTGTACTCTTTTGGATGATCTTTTACATCTAATTGTAATCCTAACAGGCCTATGTCACCATAGCCTTTGCTGCTATAAATCTTACTCATGACAACATCTCTACAGCTTTTTTGTCTCATACCCCAAGCACAGCAAAATTGTCAGATCAGTTCATGAAGAAGTGACAGGCTATTGTTCTTCCTTGCATCCATGAACACCTCATTAACACAAATTTAATGCCCCTAACATTTTAGTGGCTTCGATTACATACAGAAATCTCACTACACTGTGTAAGGGACAAAAGTGTATCATCACTTCACAGAACATAAGTGAATGCGCACAAATTCAATCATTATTTTCTTAAATGGAAACTAGAAAAAAATTAGCAGGTTCATTAAAAATAATCTTTTCCAGCCCATCTTTAAGCATAAATATTTTTGTATTGAAGCAGAATAAGTAAATTATTTATGTCAGTCAAAACAGAGCAGTACATTAATCCAGGTTCTCTAGCTTCTGCCCAGATTCAACTGACTGTAGGCTATAAAAATACTCAAGGGAAGTTAGTTTCATTTGGATTAGCACACATATTTAGTGTATAATAACTCACAATACAGAAGGATCTCACACTGGGACTGAAAGAATGCCTTTTAATAAAAGAGATCTGGATTGCAATGAAGCCATGAGAATTTCTAGTCAATGGTGTATGAAATACAATTTAAAAGTTGGTTATTCCATAACCTATGTTTCAATATCAGTTTAGGAAAAAAATAGACTTCACTTTCTCGCAGTGCGTGTCAACTGCGAGAAGTGAGAAAAGGGCTACTGGAGCAACAGGCTGTTCCATAGGGCCAGAAGCAGGGAAACCCCCAGCGCACTCCTAGTGTAAAGCATGTTACCAATGGGGTTTAAGCAGAAATTTACAGTTCAGTTTTTGGTGAAGTCTTTTCTCAGGTCCCTGGTCAGTCAGTAGCACTAACATTTTTTCAGTAATCACTTAATCTTTAAGGCCCACTTCTTCCTCCCATTCCGAAAAATACTAAGCGGGAGATACCATGACCACAGTTCCTGGTACGAAGATGTTTCAGGGATTATAGGCCTGCTAAGGTCTACAGCAAGTGACAGGACTATAGTGTTGCTATTTGCACAAAAAATGAATGAATAAAAAAAGGTGAGAGGATAGGAAAGAAGGATTTTCCTCATAAAGGACTTTACCTGAGATTTGGTACTGGAATTTATTCCTGCCTTCCAACTTAATCATCCTTAACCTTTGCTTGTTTGCTCCATCTCCTTCCCCACCTGCCCTCCTGCCACACAATCGACTTCGAAAGTGCAGTTTTCAGAATAGGGATGTCACTCCAGTGCTCTAAGTGAATTACAGATTAATAAATATATGAGAATTCAGTATGACCAACTTGTAGCACATCGACCACGTATGCCTTCGGCCTGCTGCACTTGTTATGTGTTTCAGTTTACAAAACATGTGAGTTTTTCTCATAAGCCTTTCAAGCTCAGAAGGCATTCATCACTTTTCTGCAGACAGTCTCTGTGGCTGCAAGGTTGAACATATTTTTAGGTTCTGAAATGCTATTCCAATATGTGTTGGTAGTACTCCATGCCCACACAGATTTCCTACGCATTCAACAGGCTCCTACAAGTGGCTGTGGGAATATGTCTTCGCTCATCGAAACACCAAGGAAGTCTCTTAGTATTTCCTTGCAAATCAAATCAAACCCAAGAGGACAGCCTACAGGGTTTCCAAGGCACAACTGAAGCCTCCTCTCTAAGAGGCTCTGGAGGAGACAGCATTTACAGCATCTTGTTTGCATGAATAATGTAAGCCATGAGGGTGATGTTTGTGCACAGTCAAAAGTAACTGCATCATGCTACCGTGTATTCAAAGTGTCCAGAGGGCTTTCAGATAAGAAATTTTTCACTTTACAAGCACTTTTTTTTTTTTCTAGCTGCTGGCTCTGAAAACTTAACTGAAAGTTGATCTGAAAGTCAGGCAAGGCTCCCATTTATTGCACATTGCAAAGATTTTGTGAGCCAAACTGCACTCTAAATTACAGGTATGAAACTGCATTTGTCCTCAAGGTCTTCATTTCTGCCTTGGCAATTTGTCCTTGTAACTGAAGCTCCGTTAACAATTGTTGATAATGTACGAGCCAGATGGAATCCATTTTGCCTTCCTATAACTACAGGTTCTGTGATTCGAGCAGAAGTAAAGCTGTAATAAAACCCTTTTATCCACAAGAGTGATAACCATCATTGCTGAGTCAGAAAATGTCATTTCTATTCTTATTTCTCAGATACAGCTACAACTCCAGGAACTACCATGAATTAATTGCAAAATGAAGGTAGTCTTCTCAAACACTTTCAAATAAATTTTTGAAAATACAGTGAAATGGTGATGTTAGAAAAATGCTGCCTTTCACATGTGGTCTTTGGTACTCATTTCACACTAAAAATCAGCACAAAAATCCTCGTGGTAACTTCAGTGTGTTCATTTGGGGGGGGACCCCACACACCTGGAAGCTGTGAGATAATACCTATTTCAGACGGGCAGAGAAGCAGGGGGGAGCTGCCAGGAGTTCACAGCTAGCCCATTTGAAGTCACTGCTAGGGGGACTGAACTGCTTCTTATAGCACGTTCCTGAAGGCTACTGTAAATCTATACGCCTCATGAAAATCTGTTGTTATTTTGGGTAAACCCCTAGCACTCTTTAGCCTACGTGACCCTTCTAATACAGAGACATGTAAAGTGATAGCCAGATTATTTCGATTTCTCCTCCATCAGTGACTACAATATTCCTTTGGAGTTATGCTCTATTAGGCAACACAAGCAGAGATCAATACTCGGATCTTTATCTGTTTCAACTTTATTTGCTTATTCCCCACTGTGCTTTCTGTGGGGGAATGATATCTAGTACTTTCTGGTTTATGGGATTTTGAACAGCACCAAGATAATATAGTTCAGGAGAACTGTTCGCTTGAATACTAAACTCATGCGTGTAGGGCTGAAATTAAGATAAAACTTTGTTTTATTGGTAGAGAAAGAAAGGAAATACTTAGCCTTTCCCTCAGCTTTAATCTTATCGCACTGTTTTCTGCTTGGTTTATATGAGGCAAGAAATGCCTTGCTGTAAAGCCTCTGTTAGAGCCTCTGGGGTAGCACTTTACAGCAGCCTCTGAGCTTTCAGGCAGTGGATAAGGGAGGGGGAAAGCAGCCTCCAGACCACTCCGGACAGACGGTCACTGCCCAGATTGCTGTGCCACCTGTGGGCATGGCCCTTTGCCATGCCTTTCCCTTCTCCCGGGCCTCTGGGCTACTGTCCCTCCACCAGAGGTTATTGTCCCTAATGTTTTCTAGCAGGAGGGACAGTGCGGTAGCTTCAGAAGAAGTCAGTAAGTTATTTTAAACAGCTGCGGTTATAGTGTCTCGCCTCCTCCGTGAGCAGCCTTATGAAAGCAGGGCCCCTCCTGGACTGGATGCTGATGAGAAACGAGAGGCAGCAGCATCTCCCATCAGCTCCATTCCCTACCAACTGAGCACAGAGGGGAGAGGGCTAGCTGCAAGCATTTAGGTATTTCTTCAGACTTTCAGGTCTCCACTCACAGGTGAAGAGACCTCTGAGCTCTGCTACCTGTGACCAAAACCAGGAGTCCCTGCGAGTACGTGCCTGAGCTCCTGGGCTGCAGGACATACGAGCCAAGACACGCTGCTGTGCTAATGCAGCTCTGAGCACGGCCCCCTCTGCACACGTCTGTGCAACAACAGCCCAAACACTTTCAAATTGTACTTTGAGTTTTCACAAGAATAGAAATATGTATTTGTGGCAAAGGTACCAGAATGAAAAGAGCTGAGCTCTGTTCGCAGCGCTTCCATGCTTTCCTGTGTGTCCTGGGACTTTACAACAGGGCTCCTTGCTTTGTTCTTCAGTCTCCCCATGAGCAAGAAGTGCTCTATCCTCCTCAGGATTGTTACAAGTCTTAGTTCATCTGAAGGGCAAATATTCAGAGAAACTCTATTGGAGGACCTATATTAGAATTCATTCTTCCAACACGCTCACCCCGTTGTCGTGTGGGACTTAATAACAACCCACACACATAGGAGGGGCGTTCATGCTTTAGAGACACGCAGGAATTTAAAAGCTTTGCTGGATCAGGATCAGAGTATTCACCACCAGATGGCACCCACAGGTGGCCAGTTTCTTTCTCTTTATTACATACTTTTATGATTTTTCTTGTGCAGTAGGGACCAGACACAAGAGCACTAGAGACTATCCTGGCAGCTGTGATTGTTTTTCCTTTGTCATTTTAGGACAGTCTAACATTTAAAAACAAAATTATTTAACATTTTTATCTGAATAGTCATGTGAAAGCAGGTGCATCCACAGCACTACATACAAGTCAGACACGTGCTCCAACACCATATTCCCCCTCTGTTCAGACTCGCTGCTCTAGTACATGTTCTTGTGCTTAAAAGTCCACCACGGCACTGCAGATTTCATTTCATCCACATGCACTCCCAAATCACTGTACTGTGGACTGAGATGGAAAGATGGAACAGCATCAGAGGTGCCAAAATGAGATGCCTCATACTGCTTACCGTGTATCATGTCAATGAGGCACAGGTTAATAAGTAGGTCTGAGCACAATATCTGCATCAGTTTCTTCTGAGAACGTACCAACAAATCATGTCAGTTTGTACAGTGTCAAGCTGTTACCATGTCAGTAATACAAACTCCGATTTAGAGGCGTTTTCAGGCATACAGGAGAGCTGAGCCACACAGACACAGTTTTTAGCATCTTAATGGTTATAGGAGCTCTTGTCCAACAAAGTGGGAGGCCCCTAATCCCCTGGGTGTGCATGCTTCTGGAGAGTTCTTGGCTTAACTAGCAGAACCTGAAAACGTGCCTCAATGAAATTGGGTGGGCTAATCATAGAACCTCGACACCCCATGGCAATACTATGGAAAATGAGCCACCCTCATGTCTACATTGAGTCACATAATGTAGGAGTATGAACAGACAGGATTTAATAGGAGAAAGAAAACACAACCGAAAACTGGTGCTATGTTTTCTTCTGGTAAGGTAGAAGGCATCCAGATCTCCAGAAAGCTGCATGGCCATATATTCCATACTCCTATGGCACGTCCATATTGCTAGCATCCTATATATAATGGTTCTTGCACCTATATTCTTCTTTTCCACAGTTTCTCTCCCCTTAATCCCTCATGAAGGCCCCTATTTTTATTATGCAACTTAGAACAATTAATCTAAGTACTCATCACTTTTCATGTCTTTTTGTTCAGTCTGACATTAAGCAGGTTCCACCATGAAAGATTGTGATATGGGAAGGCACACGCACATATAGGTTTAAAAGTAAACAGCTGTTCATATTGTTTTAATACGACTTCTAGTAAACACTGACAATGAGATTCAATACAGATAAATGTAGAAGGATGCAAGTAAGGAAAAACAATCTAAGTTTTACATCTGCAGGAGAGGGCTCAGAGCTGACTCCCAACCAGACTGTGATCTTCGGTTTATAATAAATCATTTAAAGAAAACATCAGCATGACACTGAGCAGTAGCCAAATAAACAAATCAAAGGTTCAGAATTATGAGAAAAGTAATAGAGAAGTGGAGTGGTTTTGGCTGCAGCAGAGTTAGTTTTCTTCATAGTAGCTTATATCGTGCTATGTTTTGGATTTGTGACGGAAACTGTGTTGATAACACCGTTGTTTTAGTTCTTGCTGAGCAGTGCTTACTCAGCGTCAAGGCCTTTTCTCTCTCTCACGCTGTCCTACCAGCGAGTAGGTTGGGGGTGGGCAAGATGTTGGGAGGGGACACAGCAGGGACAGCTGACCCCAACTGACCAAAGGCATATTCCATACTTTATGACATCATGCTCATCAATAAAACCTTGGGGGAAGAAGGAGGAAGGGGGGACATTTGGAGTGATGGTGTTTGTCTTCCCAAGTAACTGTTACACACGATGGAGCTCTGCTGTCATGGAGATGGCTGAACACCTGCCTGCCGATGAGAGGTAGTGAATGAATTCTTTATTTTGCTTTGCTTGTGTGCGTAGCTTTTGCTTTACCTATTAAACTCTGTTCCTCAGCCCACGACTTTTCTCACTTTTAATCTTCTGATTCTCTCCCCCATCCCATGGGACGGTGGAGGAGAATGAGGGAGCAGCTATGTGGGGCTGAGCTGCCCACTGGGGTTAACCCACAACAAGAAATAAAGTAAAACACTGGTAAGTCACCACATATATCTCTTCATGAATACTGTGTGTTGTTCTTGTCCCCCTCCCCATATCTAAAAGGATCTGAGAAAAGATAGCAGAGACGCAAAACAACAATGAAGCCAATTACAGAAGTTGCCTGAAGCCAGTTTCAGAATGGTTCTTACTACAAGGAACAGCTGAAATTACTAGTCATAACCAGAGTCCAGCTGGGAGTGCATTGCAACAGAGATCTATGAAACTGTGAAGAAGTGAACAAGGAACAAATGCCCAGAGTTCACCAGCTCAAACTGGTGAAACGGTGGCAGGTTAAAAGTAAGCATGGTGGAAACACTCCTTGTGAAAGAGGAGGAGAGCTGGGGAATTCCTTCTGACAGAATGCACAAAGCCAGCAAGTTCCCATGGGTTTAGAGAGGGACCCGACAAAGAAGAAAATACCAAAGACATCACATGGTTCAGGAAGTCTGTGAGCTGGAATATGTTAGAGCATAATCTAGGGAACTATGACGCTGTAGTCGCTCTTTCCTTATACACTTCCCTGCACCTTGCTGCTGAAACTAAGGCAGTTCTTGCATCCAATTCCACTTTTAAAGGGTTACAGAAAGCAGTTTCTTGGGTTGTCACCTGTGTAGTAATGTCATAATGGCTTCCAATGGAAATACTCATTTGCAGGATGCTTAAAAATCCAGATATAACAAGCTTCTACTAAACACAAGAACCTCAAGAAACCAAATGGATTAGTCAGGTTGCTATTGTTTTGGGGGAAGCATTGGTGAGTATGGTATTTTTCAGATGGGCTAATTCTTCATCCTGCAGATCTTCAAAACAGAATGAAGACAAGGAAGACCGTTCACATGAAGCAGAATAACCTAGTGCTCTGCAATGCCTTGTGACTTCCCAGGACACTTTTCTTGTATATCCCAAACAGCAGATATAGATAGAATCGTGGAATTGTAGAATGGTTAGAGTTGGAAGGGGCCTTTAAAGGCCATTTAGTCCAACCTCCCCTGCAATAAGGAGGGATATCTTCAACTATATTAGGTTGCGCAAAGCGCTGTCCAACCTGACCTTGAATGTTTCCAGGGATGGGACATCTACCGCCTCTCTGGGCGGCTTGTTCCAGTGTTTCACTACCCTCATTGTGCAAAAATGTCTTCCTTATATCTAGTCTAAGTCTTCCCTCTTTTAGTTTAAAACCTTTACCTCGTATCCTATCACAACAGGATGTTGTTCCTCATCTTTCCTGGAGGCCCTTTTTAAGTACTGAAAGCCTTCTCTTCTCCAGCCTGAACAACCCCAACTCTCTCAGCCTGTCCTCATAGGAGAGGTGTTCTGATCATTTTTGTGGCCCTTGTCTGGACCTGCTCCAACAGGTCCATGTCTTCTTGTGCTGAGGGCTCCAGAGTTGGACGCAGTACCCCAGGTAGGGGTCTCACCAGAGCAGAGTAGAGGGGCAGAATCACCACCCTCAACCTGCTGGCCATGCTTCTTTTGATGCAGCCCAAGATATGGTTGGTCTTCTGGGCTGCAAGTGCACATTGCCAGCTCAAGTCCAGCTTTTCATCCACCAGAACCCCCAAGTCCTTCTCAGCAGGGTTACTCTCAACCCCTTCATCCCCCAGCCTGTATTGATACTGCGAGCTGCCTCAACCCAGGTGCAGGACCCTGCATTTGGCCTTGTTGAAACTCACGAGGTTCACACAGGCCCACTTCTTGAGCCTGTCCAGGTCCCTCTGGATGGCATCCTGTCCCTCGGGTGTGTCAACCACACCACTCAGCTTCGTGTCATCCACAAACGTGTTGAGGGGGCACTCGATCCCACTGCCTATGTCATTGATGAAGATACTGAACAGTACTGGTCCCAATATGGACCCCTGAACGACACCATTTGTCACTGACCTCCATCTGGATATTGAGCCGCTGACCACTACTCTCTGGATGCAACCATCTAACCAATTCCTCATCCACCGAACAGTCCACCCATCAAATCCATATGTCTCCAATTAAGAGAGAAGGATGTTGTGGGGGACCATGTCAAAGGCCTTACAGAAATCCAGATAGACAACATCCATAGCTCTTTCCTTGTCCACTGATGTAGTCACTCAATTCTAGAAAGCTACTAGGTTGGTTAGGCAGGACTTGCCCTTGTTGAAGCTATGCTTGCTGTCTGGAATCACCTCCCTGTCCTCCATGTGCCTTAGCACAGCTTCTAAGAGGATCTGTTCCATGATCTTCGCAGGCACAGAGATGAGACAGCTAGGTCAGTAGTTCCCAAGGTCCTCCTTTCTACCTTTTTTAAAAACGGGTGCAATGTTTCCCTTGAAACATTCTTGAAACGTTCCCTTGAAACATTCCCTGGAAACATAGCTATATAAATAGAATGAACTCACGTGGAGGAAAGGATAACCAAAATGGGGAGAATGTTAAAAGGTTAAGCAAAAGGAATATGAAAGGCACCCCAAGAAAGTTAACAAAGAACTCCAAGGAATAATCCAAAGGAGGAAGTGTTATCAACAAAGCTGGGTCAAGGAAACACAACTGTTAATGGAAACACAGCTTTAATTTGGGGAGATGAGGGAAAACTGAAAAGAAACTTTTAGGTCCTGGTTCTCCCAAAAATACCTGAAAAAAACCCACAGCTAAACAGGTGCAAATAAAATGTGTGCCTGGAGGCCTCTCAGTTCAATAGCTCTCAAGAAACTGAACTTGCCTGTCTAATTTATTAGGCTATTAACCCCAAGAAACTAGCTTTTATGGAGCCCTAGCAACCAGCAGCCACTAAGAGAAGGTCTTTGCTTACATACTGCTTTTACGCCCCGGGCCTCCCAGATTCCTAAGGCAGGTTTACATCAAATGCACTGAGAACAATAAACTGCCTTCCTTTTGCCAAACCCCAGCTACAAAAAGCATAGAGAAGAGCCCTCTATGCAATAGAGAGGCTCTTACCTGCAAGGAAGACTCCTGGAGACAGATGAGAGAAGCAAACTGTGACTGCTGCTTGATAAACAGGCATCACCCTAAAACATGTTAATTAGTTTAATTTAGAGTCTCGCAGAATGCTACACAGTGGCAGGAATGCAATATTGCAGTGCACAGTAAATGGGAAATTGCAGCTGGTTGCTAGTGGGCATTTTTTCATTCCTGTTCATCATAGATCTGAGTAGAAGAAAAGTGTTGGTATTTCCCTGACTATAACTGACAACTAAGGCTAATAGCTTAAAAAACAAAAGTGGAATCCACGATACAGGAGAAAGCATGAATGGAGAAAATGTAAAATAGGAATGAGGAAAACTCCATTGGCTTAAACCAAGAGGACTTAGACCCTGTTGCCCACAACAAGCCTGGAGACTGACCATGAGTTAATGCAAAACAGAACTTCAGATGGGTTTGGAAGTTTGAAGATTTATTTATTTATTCGTCATTCTGACGTTGATTCAAACTGTATTTCATATGGAACCTTCTAAATCCATAAGAACAGTATAAAAGCATTTGAACAGTGGATTTTCTTCGTCCCATCTTTGGTCTGATTAATCTGGAAGACTGTCAAGGCTGGAAGTTAGAGTGGAATAAGTTTGGGTTTGAATTATAGGCACAACAGCTCCTCTAGGCTGTTTCTGGGCTTTTCCTACACTGAGAGTGTTGGGGGAGTGACAGTTTAGACTGCTGTAAAACCACACAAATGGGCTCTCAGTGTGGGATGAAGCATCCCTTTGGAGAGCTAATTGAAAGAAGCAGTTCCACAATAGCTGTTCAAGGCCAGAGCTCTATTGGAAACAGTTTGGTCAAAACAACTGTTGACAAAGCAGCCAATAGCTGAATCAGCTGCTTGAGCCAGCCTCTGGCACACCATGCTCTCTGCCTTGCTCCGGCTCAAATAGAGAAATCCCAGGTCCCTCTGTGGTGCCGTGGCTCCCCGTGCTGCATCCCTGCGCTCCCGGCACCCAACCAGCCAATTCTGGCAATGTAGCGTGCTGGGGGTTGTTTTCAGTGTATTGGGAAGTCCTAGAGTGTATCTCAAATCCATAATTCTTATATATAGGTTGACATTGGAATGATTTGAGATATAATATCTATTGTGAGATCAAGCTGCATAGCTGGAAATTGTTGAAAAAGGAGGCGTAAATCTACACGTGGTTAGAGACTTAGTTGCTCAGCTGGGTGCTTGCAAAGCCTGCAAATTGGGTGCTGTTTGTACTGACATAAACTTCTTTTATCTCATTCCAACTAGATCTCTGTGGGAGAATGAGCGTCCTCTTCCTTTCAACACAGCCAACACAGTTAGCTAAGTCAAAGCAAAATGATCGGGACATTTTTTCTGCAAAATTCCTAATTAAAGGATGTTGATGGATAAGCGAAAATAATATGGTGGGACAAGGAATAATATCAGTCCACATACAAATTATTTTTTTCCAGGTTCAGAATTCAGGTCCTTCAATTTACAGTGATGTGTAATGTCATGTCCATCTAAAAATAAATAATATAAACCCACATCAGATTAAGTGGTCTTTAAATTTTCTGTGTAAATTGGATCAGATTTGATCTGGAATTCACTGACACAAGCAGTGAACTCTAAAATGCTCTTTTTATCCAGACATCGTTCAGCGAAAAGCTGCACTCAACTTATTTTCACTGTTTGGGCCAACATAAATGTCAAAAAAAAAGATGCAAAAGAGCACATGAGGTCATATCAATTTTTTCATCCTGATAATTTAAGATACTAATAATATAGGTAGCAGCTTTTTTAAGAGTGGAGTATACATATTTCCATCTACGCCTTTCCAAAACTACTTTTTTTTACTGCACCTGACAGTCTTTGCAGTGCTCCCCACAAACTATAAACGTAATTAATTGATTGTGGACTGTATTAAACTACTCCAGCAGGGGACATCACATGTGCAGCTGTCAGCTGCAAAACTCAGTTCTGCCCCTCTGAGCTTTGCCTTCCACATTTACATTATGCTGCACCTGGAAAACATTTTTCACCATTACCAGACACATATAAACAGTAGCTTGAAAACATAAATAAACATACAGAGGGGCTACTCATTAAGACTCAAGCGTCAATTACAGCCAGTCCTCAGCACCAGACAGCACTAGACATACAGCAAAGGATGATTTTCTCTTCCATTTTATTAATTCTGTGAAAGTTTGCAAGTCTCCTGCCTCAAATCGGTTAAGTCTCAAATTTTCTCTTCTATAACTCATTCACTTATAACCAAGCGTTTCCTACTTGATGACTGGACCTATTTCTTCTCAGAAAGTGATGATCATTTAATATATCACACACAAATACATTACTCTGCATTCCTCCCAGTGGACTACGCCGACACCATTTGCATATGTAAGGTAGCACTGCAGAGTGTCAGTTTTCCCATTTGTTCAGCAGCTGGAAACGTATGGCAGTAACTCTGTCAGATTCTGCCTGCTGCTGAGAAACAGATGACAATGAATGAATGGGTGGCAGTGGATGACATTATTCTCTTTTTCTTGTATACTGATGATCATCAAGCATAAAGTCACAAGTTTTGGTTAATCTGGGGCTTCTAAAAGTCTGCTGAAACTTGCTTTAAATGAGTGCTCAAGAGACCAGGAGTAACTAACTGTTTGGGGACCCAATTGCCTAACAACATGGGACAAAAATTGGTGATAATTAAGCAAGAAAAAAGTGTTTTAAACAAATAATAATTAAAAAAAAATCTAAGAAAAGAGTAGAACTCTGGATTGGAACTTTTTTCTACCCTGATTAGTTAATGCATTTTGGCACTGATTTATAGCCCCATCTCTTCAGTCAGCACTAATATTTAAATTAATGTAATTCATTAAACTGTGGGTAAAAGCTGAGGAAGGCTCATTATTTGGACCAGAAAACTGGTTCAAATATTTTTCATATAGAGGTTTTGCCTCCTTGAATCTTAAAACTCTTTTTTCATCAGTTTTGTTCTAAATTTGCTGTACCTTCCTCTCTTTATTTCATCATTGTAGTTATTCTTATTATGGAACTGTGTTAATTGTTTAAAAAATACTAACTCTAATTCACTTTTAAAATAATTTTTATTTTAAACACGGGGATATTCTTTAAAAGTAGTTATATTTCAAGGTTTCATATCTTAATCCAATGTATTAGTTTAAAAATTGTCGTGTTCAGCACACCTCGCTCATATTCTTCAAAGTGCTTCAGACACTACAAGAACTTTTATGTATGCCATGCTTACTGAAATAGGCACATTTCTTTACATAATTCTTAACTTTTCCATATATCGCACACCATCTTGCTGTCTAAAAGCCATGCCTGAGCTTAAACTTTTATAGGTACCCCTGAATTCAACATAGTAAGAAGCACTTCTGCAACTTTTCTCAACACAATTTTTAAAATGACTCAGCAGTGCAGTGTTATTCCCCTCTTGTGGAGAGCAAAACATGGTCAGAGGGTGCAGTGTCATACTTGGTTAAGCCAAAATAAATTCGTGAATGGGGGGCTCCTTCATTTCTTTCTTCACTCCAGGTTGTGTATTCCTGGGCTCAGAGAGTCGCAGGTGGGCAGAGGAACTAACTCATCTGGCTGTAAAGCAGCCAAGAAAAGAACTGAGAATAAACAAAAATTGAGACAGGAGGTATCTTTTTTAGTATATATTAGTGCTCTACTTAATGAAACCTCTAAGAGATATAGATTCCCCGAGGGCTGACAGCGTGCAAACCAGATCCCATGGTACACACCCCATGCACGCTGCTGCTGCGCCTGGGCTTCTATATCAGCTGTACTATGCAAACATTACCACAGCATTAATGTTTAATAATGGAGTGAGACAATGTGATTGATATAACTAGAAAGCAAATCCAGTTGTGTATTGACTACACTATTCCACTTCCCCTGCAGCCTGACTCTGGGACTTAATGAAACAAAAGGAGTACATTAAATTCATGCTGACAACAACAACAACAAAAAAAAAACAACACACAAAAAAAAACCCAACAACAACAAAAAAGCAGGGATCTTCTAGCTATTCTAGGAACCATCTGTAAAGGTTGATTGGTGTAGAGCAGCAGTAAGCCAAAATCTTTATGGGGAAAATATGTGATGATGTAATGCGGTCATCCCAAATGCACGATTATAAAAACTTTATAGCACACTACACTTTGCAAGGCACTATAAAGATTTTATGACCATGCATTTGGGATGAGTGCTTTGCTCATGAGTGATGGAGCCACCAGTGAGTTATGCAAGTCTTTGCCAGAGGAGTGGCATAGAACATAACCATTTTTATAGCACTCCACACCATCTCATGGAGTAATTTGGGGATGGACCCTTTCCATTTCCCTTTTATTTTGGGTTTTTTTTTGTCCCTGTAGGAAGATCAGTGATTAAAAACAATGTTATATGAGGAGTGGCAGCAGGCATTTTCATCAACAACACCCTTCAGAAGCCATTTATATAATGAAGTTCTGTCGATTCAATTTGTACAGTTGAAATGTGACTTACAGATGTCTGTGCTATTGCCATCACCACAGACGTAATTGGCATGTGCTCTGGAGGAGTAAGGGAGACAGCAGTGGCCACTGTCCTGACAGACTTAACATTCCTCTCACCCCGTAGTCTCTGCACCTCTGTGAACACACTGCAGAACGAAGCCCAAACCATTCTCTGCTTTCCTTTTGACAAGCTCTGTGCGTTGTGGGTTTTCTGCATACCGAGCTATCCGGCCAATATACAGCACAGTCCCTATGATGAAATTGCCCCTGTACAAATTTAGGCCCCATAGCTACACAGTGACCTTAATAGAAGCCAATTAATCTCTGTACCCTTCCCCACCTTCACTGGGCAATATTATCCAACAGCCGCTTCCTCAGAGACCTACTTGAAAGGAAATGCTGCTAAATATGCCCAGGAATTCATCTCACGTGTTAAAAGGGAGCCCGGATCCACCTTCAAAGATGTGCTTGGGAAGTTAGCCAGTCTGGAGGCCACCGGGGAGGGTCTGCAGCTGATTATTTGCAGCAAACAAAAGTAAACCTCTAGAATTCAAAGCAAGCATGATTTTCTGAAATTGCTTCATTTATTCTTGCTTGTGTGTTGCATGTCTCTCTTGTATGCAAGCGTACTGGTGGACTTCTCTGCGGGCCAGAATTCAAGATGCATTTTGCTGTTTCTCCCAGGCACCCTTAGGTACAGGAAATGTGGCAAAGAACGAGTTAGCACACGTTCGTCTAGATGGCCATCCTCAATGGGGAAAGCCAGCAGCCAGGTCTGCCGGACCCTTTTTTCAAAAAAGAGGGTTTACGTGTTTTTTTCAGAGTTTTGTATTCTTTCTTGTCTACAATCTGGCCAAACTATCCACCGATAAAGACAGACTATTTTGAATTGTGTGCGCTTCTTGTCATATTGCTCTCTTCGACTGCTGAAGTACTACTGCTGGGATCTGTTACCAGTGTTACCATCGCTGAATACCGGGGGTTTGGTTTGTGAAAAAAATATTTGAAAAAGACATTGCAGCATGCACACTTTTGCTACATCTATAATATATGCAGTGCTGTATGTATATATGTACAAAACATATTTTAGTACTTCAGGTAAGGAAATAAATTGCAGAACAGTGTGAACAACCTACAGAGATAGGAGGGTGAATTCATCAAGTGAGGTATATATTCTGTGGCAACATTAGAGGGGACTACAAAAGAATACAAAAAGAGTACAAAAGAACAACGGGAAAAACAAGACCGAGTAGTTCATACTGAGCAAGAACAACATGCAAAATTTGAAAAAAAAAAGGAAACGAAATCATTAAGCCTGTCATGTGGGAAGTATTCTTCTTCTTCTGCAGAGTACAATTTTGATCTGAAAAATACTACAAAAAAAGTTATGACATTTTCCCCCACACACCTGCACCCTGCGCATTCCACTTTAGAGAGGAAAAAAAATATTTCTGCTTTCCACCTCCGTTCACATAGCAAAAGTGGAAAAGACACAGGGAGCTGATTTGTATTTCCTGTTGTTATGCATCAGCAGAGCTGTTTAATAGGTTCCAGTCACCTGAGCAAAACTGCAGAAAACACGGGGCTTTACAGATGGCAGTGAGGTCCAGTTCAAAGCCAGTAGACTTGCTATGGTATAACTGAAGGCTTAATTTGGCTCGTTGAGTGCTCCATTACTGGCAATTACATGGGAAAAGAAAAGAATCCAATGTGAACTTCAAGTCCAGGTTATGCTCATGGGGGCTGACAGGCAGGAACAAAATTAAGTGTCTTCTTCATTGCTCACAGAAGATATTTGATATGGAAATAATTTAGAGATGATAGGCATGGAACCCCACGGTGCCATTTTTAGAATAATTTTTCAGCATAGAGCTGCACTTTAAACTGCTGCCAGACAATCAAAGGATTTGGGAGCATCAGATGATACTACTACTACCTGATGCTATTACCTTCCTGCCAGAGATCATCAATTTATGTCACTGAAGAGGAGGAAAAGCAAACAAACAAAAGAAGACAGATGAAAAGATGAACCAATTGCTCTCTCCTTTCGCCCAGTGGCATGATCTAAGGGACACCCTCAGCATCTGACTTCACAAAATAAGGTTAGAGGAGTCCAGAGCCACCTGCATGGGCAACATAAGGCTCACCAAATGCTTTGGGAGGCATTCCTGAAAACTGCACGTGTGTCTTGTGCAACACTGAAACCAGTGCTTCGTGCCTCACCTTGGACACTTTCCTGAATGTCTAACCTCCCCCCATAACAACCTGAAAGCTTCAGCACTGGGAGACAACTCAATCAGACATGAAGAAGTAACGCTGGGGGAAGACGTCCATTAATCACTAGCCATACAGCTTTCAGAGCAGCATATGGTCTGTGCAGGGGTCTTATTTAGCAGAGCCTAGTGTAAAAAGGTGGAGCCTCTTTCATACAGTTCATTATGGCCCTAGCAGCACCAAAGCCAGTTCAACAAGGGGAGCCAGCACCTGGGTAAATTGAACAAGACAATATTTAGAAACATAGTCGGACGGCAAAGGATGGAAGGACAAGAATTCTTTCAAAGAGGCCCATCAGAGAGTTGGTCAGGCTCTCGCACCCATACAGACACCCTTTCTCAGTGGCTGGCAGCAGGTTCTGCTCTGTCACTTTGAGGGAAGCTTATCTGGCTTTGCTCGCAGTGAAGCGTGAGATTAGATTAGACAAAATATTCACATGGTTATTTCAAAAACCTTTCTGTACTGCTTTTCTCTATTGCTAGAGGACAGTGGCTCTGTATGAAGAAGGATGCTGGTCAACTATCACAGTGTTTCAGAAGTGAGGAGTTGCCAGTGCTTGAAACTTAGTTGGAAACATAGGATGTAAGGAACTCACTGGGGTACATCAGTTAACTTACGTTTGCCCTGGAGATAAAAGCAAAGGGCCTGGTTCAGGATGAATTTTTACCTTAGCATAATTTGAGTGCAAGTTAAAAAACAACCCACCTTTTCAGCTGTGCAGACAAGCCTACAGAAAGGCAACGGGGATACAACACTGAAATCACAAACATGTCTAAAAGCTCCTTCCACAGAGATGGACATGGTAGTAAATCAATCATCTCTAGGTGCCAAAGCATACAATGACAGGAGGTGAGAGCATCGTGTGTGCCACCACCCAGAGACTTGGTGCCCGCTGACACTTTTTTTTTTAAATGGGCATTTAACATTTAATGCAAGACAGATTTTCAAGACCTGTTTGGTATTAAAAAAAATGGATACACACAGCTCATTACCATGCTTTTATCAATATATGGCTCAACATGGAGCACCCCTGGCTTGCCACTGGGAGTCTGCAAATACTGTAAAATAGACTGAGCAAATTAAGAACAACACTTAAAGAGATGATTGACTATTTCTCAAAAAAGAAATGTCCAGTGCTTTGATTGGTCAAGCTCCATCTTCTGTCATCAGACTGCTGGTGAAAATTGAAGCTCTGAGCTCTGCTAAGGTATTGGTGGTGCAAGTTGGTGGACAACTTGCTAACCTGCAGTGCAGACCTCTGCATTTCCACTATCCTTGCATATTAGTTTAAACTGATCTTTTCTCTGATAATACCCTGCTTACCTCGACAACTGAGGAGAGATTTGTCTCTTATTATCTTTGCCATTCATAAATATGCACTTAAAAGAAGAAAGAAGACTGTCAGAACAAAATGGAGCTTGTGTGGAATCCAAATATGAAAACTTCTGTAAACATTCCCATTAATCTCATGATTTAAACCAATGGGGTTTTTTCCCCAATAAACAAAGTCAAATTAAAATGCTGTTAAACTTGCTTGAGCCGGTCTAACACCCTGTGCATTCTATCTTCTCGTTGTACACGATAGGGAACTGAAAAAGATTAGGAAGATGAGAAAGAGTTAACTATGTGTTGCCAAGTTGAGTGATGACACAGTTAGAACTGAATTGCATCCCAGCACTTCAAACTAGCCTGTGAAATCTGGATCTTGTACTGAGTCCAGATGTCGATGGTTTGGGATCCATTGTCTCCCTTTTGGAGGGCATGGTCCGGAGTGGGTTATGGAGGATAACACAAGGGCAAATAAGAAAATCAAGCTAATATTTTTTTAAAAGATCAAATGAAAGTTACTTCTAATGATGGAAAATCCCCCAATGGGAAGGAGTAGAAGCCTTTTTATTTGAGCCAGTTAATCTGCTCAAGACTGATGTTCAAGAGCTATAATCTTGCATTGCCAGAGCAATGGGCTACATGACCCAAAGCTTTTCTGTTTGCTCTGGGCCAGTTTTTTCCCTCCACCCACTAGTACAAATGTCCTGAAATTTCAGATTGACACTGTTGTAACTGACGAGAAGGTAGCCCTGTAACCTGGCCAGCTGAGCTTCTCCTAGACAGGAGTCATACTTTGAGCTCACATCACCTTGCCACAACTCTCCCTCCATCGTGGAATGAACCAGACTGAAGTGTCACCCTCCTGTTACATCCCTCATGAGCTTCCAGCAACAGGTACAAACCCCTCCAGTGCCTCCAGGCAGATGGTCCTGAGCTCCCCCCAGGTTGCTGGGATTGACATGGCTCTCCAAATATCCACAAGGTATTACATAAAACAATCCAAATTTGCAGTGGAATACCAAAGGTGAATTTCAATTTGCCTGGCCACATCATGGCCATAAACAGTAAAACTTCCTGCTTGGCTCTGTGGTCCTTCAGAGGTATAAATACAGATATCTTTCTCAGTGTTTCAACAGTATCTCCTTATGAGAAAGAAACTATCTTCATTTCTTGCTTATCATCAGTGGGTATTTGGCATTAAGAACAGTGCTTTCACAGGATCCTTCAGAAAAATGGTTGTATTTGTTTCAGAATCAGATATCCTATGAAAACAACAAATAGTGGGCACAGAATTTAACAAAAGAGAATCAAACAGAATTTTTCATTGGTCTATCGCTTTCTAATATGGTAAATCACCCTGAAATGTAGAGAACCAAACTGTAACAGCACTATGATTAAAGAAAAGTAGTTCGAAATTCAAATACGACCAACAGAGACAGAAAACGTAACCTGGAACATGTGGCCTCTTTCTGTTTTTCTGTTGAAAAGTACCATGAGATCATTACCTTCTGCCCAGTTCCAAGTCATAAATGACCAGATAAAGTGATTCATCTTGCTGTCTTATCTGAAGGAAAACATATCCTAGCAAATCACAGAGCCAGAGATGAAAACCCTGAGGCTATATATGTATATCTATACTAGTAAAGGAAACATGCCAGGGCCTGTTTTCTGGTTCTGAGATCAGCTGCCACAATGTGGCCATGTCTCTTCTACTAAGTTCTCTTAGCTTCCAAAACAAGGTCATCCAAACTGCCATGGCAAGTACAGTTCCTGGCGTGTGCTAAGCCCCATGCTATGCATGGAAACTGTTTCAGAAAATGCTAGTTATTCTGGTCAAAAAGAGTGTCAGGGGCTATTCCAGCAAGTGCCTGGGAACATTGTGGTGTTGTTTAATTCAGCAGCATCGGTGCAGCCTAAGTCTCAATTATCAGAGCTAGATTTAAATCCGTAGAAGTAACAGCAAGGCAGGGAGTTAGATCTGGGACTTTTATATACAGGAGTACCTTTAAACCGAGTGTCTGACTCGTTACGAAAAGGATACTCACTGTGAAAGTGAAACATCCTGATGTTTGAGAGATGTTCAGATCTAGGTTATGTGGGTCTGAGATTACGGTTAAAGTACATCTCTAACTGAAACGCTGTGCTGACATCAGTCTTGAGTAATGAGTATAAGGTACTTTCCCCCTGTAACCACAACTGTAAATATTAATGCTAAGAGACTATTTTTACAGTGTTGCTTCGGTACAATGAGCTGATACAGAATTTATTGTACCTGGAGAACTGCCTCTGAAAATCTTAAAAGAAGCGTGAAACTGACCTTAAATAGCTTCTTGCTTATGAATGTTAACACCACCAAGTCCTTGTATCCTGGTCTGCGAGATTACAGAGGTAGACTGAAGTACATAGCACCGGTAGAGAGTTATTGCAAACTGCCTGTGATTAGGTAGTCCAGTCTACATCCAAACATTTAATCAGATTCTGAGCAAAAGATCAAAGGGAATTAGAGATGTATATCTCTGAAAGGAAGACTGGATTCTTTTCCTCTTTGCCTCCTGTGATCCCCAATTCCTTTTAAACCAGTAGGAATTCCAGAAGACTCTTGCCGGCAACAAGAGCTGGTTCTGCCTGTGCTCCTGAGCTTCAAAAAGAAGCCGCTCTCAAAGTTCGAAATCTACCCAGTCCTTAGAAATCTATATATTCACCATGTTCTTAAAGTTAAACCTACTCAATGGGCAAAGGACTTGGCTACTCAAGAGAAAAGCAACTCACGTGGGGTAAGTAAGAGGAGTGCGGTGAGCGGTGGAGCATGGCAGCTGCTAAGCATAGTCCCAATCAGGGTGCCAGATTGTTTTTGTCTCTCCCAAGTCCTGTGGGTCCCCATAACTCCAGGGATGCACCTACACCTTGTATTGCTGCCACAGCTGTTGCAGTCATGGGCATCGTCCCTGCAACTCCTTCTGCTTCTGCAAAAGGTTATGCATGAGCAAAGGGCTGCAGGGCCATCTGTTTCTCCCTTGGGAAGAATGTAATCTCACTTCTCCTTAATGCAATGGCATTAGCATAATCTTTTAGAGAGGACTATCAATAAGCACCCTGCCCAATCCCCAGGCCAATATCTTGCAAGGTAAAAGTAGCGTCCATGTGATAAAAAGCCCAGAGGCAGAACACTGGCTGAAGGACAGACCAAGGTCTCAAGAGCACAGCAGCTGGGAAGATCAGGAGAAGTCTCATAAAAGTTCTTCTCATTCACTGGAATATCTGAATTAGGGACACATTGCCTGCCTTGTTTTTTTCCTCTCTGCTTATTTGCACTATAAATCCCAGGACTGAAATTTAAATAGTTACCTTATATGAATGTTTTAAACAATGTCACCTCAATGGACTTCATTTGTCTTTGGTTGTTTACCAAAACTCTGACCCTTGAACTTTATTTCCTTACTAATCTTATCTTTCACAGAACTCTAGGAGGCTAACATATGGATCAGTGTCACCAGAGTGACTGAACAAGGTAAACTTAATAATCCAGTCTGTGTTTGTTGCGTATTTACATAGAGGGGTGAAGCAAATGCAGAAGACTAATCTGTGTTTGATCTTAAAGGACAGGAGAACATGCTGTCCTGGTTTTGCTAGATGGAGTCTTTCTACTTTCTCTAACAGTCTCCTCATTGCAAAATCCTAGAAGTGATATAATAAATATTATTTGACAGATGAATGAATAGTTCATTTCAAGGCAATTGCTGTGTCCTGGGCTAAATATAAACTTGGTAAAAAAAGGCTGAGAAGTTATTTACTCAAATAAAAGTTACTGGCAGGTTAAGGTAAGTATCTTTAAGTATCTTCTTCTTTACTCCGAAATATTTCTGCCTCTAAATATGTCTCCTCTGCTTCTGCTTCAAAAACATTGAAATAATCTTGTTTCTGCTCCTGTTCATAGATGATATAAGCAGCAGAAAGAGAAAAAATGTTAGGGCTGGTAGTACAGAGGAATAAAGCAACGTTATGCTCCCTTCCTGTCCCTGTTCCTATAGACCTAATTTCTGTTCTCTTCCCCTTTACTGAAGGTTAAAATGAGAAAAGTCAACACCCATCACCAAAAATAAAGTGTCAAGAAAACAGTGGAAGCTCTCTCTACATTTGTAAGAAATTCAGATTAAGAAGTCAAGGTGGGAGGGCAAAGAGGTACTTTCCTCCAAGGCAAAACTTAAATGTCAGTATAGATTATCAGTGAAAGCTGTGTTATTTTGTTCTCATTCCTATGCTAAAAAATCCAAGCACAAGCATAATTATAGTAACAAAAACATGGATACAGGATAGGTTGCCAGTCTTATTTTCTTCAGGGAACTGGTGTAAGCAATATAAGTAATCTCCCTTTGCTGATAAATCTGCACCTACATTAGAACATTTTGTCAGTGTAGTTATAACAGCAAACCTTTCCCAGAGTTGGGTAAGACCTAGTTTGGAAATCAGAGGACAGAGAAATCCGTATTTATTTGCCAAAGAAAGGGCAGAGAAAATACTTACGTTGATCCCCGCTTTTAAGAAATGTTCAGCCCTTACGCCATGTGCACGAGTTATATCTGCAATCATTATTTACATGTGTTAACACACAGCTTCTGCCTTTTTTCCCGTAGCCATATTCTGTAAATTCAAGGGTAGTGCTGTAATCAGGCAGAACCCCAGGCTGCGCAGCTCAGAGTTTTACGTGCTATGCTATAGGTTTATACCGGAGAAGAATGTGGTAATTTTATAGGTAATTTGCCATAGACAAAAGCAAGGCTAAAACTTATTAATCAATCAGTTGGGCAATGCCAAGGCAACTGAGCTTGCCGTGTTGGTGTCCATCTGCTCCAGGCATGGTATTGTAGGTACGAGGGACTGCTGTGAAACACCGTCTATGTCACAAAATTCCAAACAGGAATGTCCTTGTGCTTCATGTTCACCAAGTCCTTTAATGACTGACATTTCCTGAACTGGGCAGCATGGAGGACTTGATACCATGTCTAAATCATGAATGGGCACTTATTTTTCTAAATCATGTCATTCCCCATACTCTCACTGAGAAGTATTTTCAAAACAGAAATAAAAGACTTGCATAATCACTACCTGGTTATTTCCAAATAAGCATATAATGATTGTGCAAATCACTACCATACATTGGTTTTTATAGTTTCTTTCCTAGAGAATTTCCCCATATCCACTAGTATGGCTTTCTAATTGCTACCAGAAACAGCGCTTCCACTGTTCACCTCCTCAGTTCTTCTCCATATTTCTCACCATGTGAGAAAATGTCTCCCAGGCCCAAAGCCCACAAGCTATTTCCTTGTAAATCTTCCCTAATTTCATAATGAGAGCAATACAGTGTGACAGCATAGGAAAGGGAGCTAGAAACTGAGAGCATGCAAAATGACAAGCTTAAATCTTCATCCGCAACTAAAAAAGAGCTTTGGGTTTGGGTTCTATTTTTCAAAAAGATCCCACCGTCAGCTTTTAATTTCCATTTGATTTCCAGTATTTTCTGGTGTTGGAAAAATACCCAAGATCAGAGCCAAAATAAAGCAAGAGCTGGTCCTATTGGCATGCTCAGAGCTTTTGGAAACAGAAGTCCCAAGAATTTGGGTTTGCAGTCAGCTTAGGTGGTTGGAGAACTTACTCATATTCTGTAGTTGTTTTTCCAAAATGAACTTTCAACGTTTTTGACATGTAAGCTTTACCAAAATTGGTACCTTCATGTTTAATTGCAACATAACTCATACGCAGCTTTTGTCATCATTACACATTATTGTGGTACTCACACCGCTTTTGCCTGTAGAGACACACAGTCTTCCTGCAGTTCCATAACAGAGATTAATGTAAGGGTAAAATTAAATGCCCAGTTCTACCAAATTAACAAACATTCCATACAATAAACTATTGGGCTTCAATCCCACAAACTTTTACACATCTGAGGAAATCAGTTGCCTCAAATTATATGGAAGAAATGAGGTACTTAAAAGCTTTCCCCTGCATGTTTTCAGAACCAGGTTGTTAGCCACACACTGCCTAACACATGCTCTTTGTAGATTTTATAGGCAAGGAGATGGCCATTTGTCACTATTTTTGCAGTGACAGAATATCACTCATACTATTTCATTTGCATATGCAATATGTCTTTTCATGATCTGCTCTCCTCAGGGAGACTTGTTCTGAATCTCACATTAGTTTTAAACTAAAGCTCATGTGTTTTAAATAAGAGAACATCTTCCATGTGCGCTGCACATCTCTGCTCACGGTTGGGCACAAAGGAGCCCAGCACCTTCCCTCCTGCCTGCAGCTGAGCCTGATGTGCCAGTGCAAACTTGTGCCTCCTGGGATGTGGATGGTGACAGACAGGTGCCATCACATACCCATCCCAGTGCTTAGCCACTGCTGAGAGCAGGATGTGGAGAGAGCCAGACCTCTAGCCAGACACAGAACGACCACTTTTACCTACACTTGGTGCTCCCACACCTCAGCTGGGTGAGGAACAGCTTGCAGATGAGTGCAGGGCTCGGCGACAGTGATGTCTTAAATCACTGCAATTAAGTCTGCCCCAGCCAATCCGTCACAGCACTAAGCTCCCTGTTTGACAGAATATCACTGTTCTGGAGAGTGAAATAAAAGTAAGCCACACAAATCAAGCAATTAGAGCTAAAGTTTTCAAATCTGCATGAATCTCAAAGCAACATCTATTATGGATTATTAGTGCCACAGCGAGGAATTAAAAACATTACTGCTAGGATTTCTCAGTCGCTGCTGTCCTACTTCCTCCTAGCCATTGCCCTGTCCTAACATTTTAGTTTTGCAATTATAAAGCCTTGCCTCATTAACCACATCCCACCTATCAAATCATTTTACTTTCCTAGCACAGTATTTCATCATCCTAATTCTATTGCCTATTGCTTACCATCTTTTATCGGATTTGATGGTTTTTATCCTAGTTCCCTGCCTTTCGTTTCCATTATGTCACACTGTTTATGCACTGTGCATGTGTTTGCATTGTCCTCTGTAGACTATCTTGAATACACAGAATATGCAAATGAGAAAAAATTCAAGGACGGGTAGAGTTTACATAAAGCTACTCTACAGATTCAGTCATTTTTGCTGAGCTAACTGAACAGTTTTTAATAGTTTATAGCACCAATACAATTCCCATACAAAACACAAAGGAAGACTTGTTCCTTGCCCTGGAAAGTTTTCTTTGAAATTATTAATCACCAATGTAGTTAGGATATACTAAGGATATATTATAATTACATATAGTAAAAAATTTGCACTTCAATCAAGTGGTTTCTTAGGAACCTCTTACCCAGTTGTGCCACTCATATTTCATTCTTCAGTTTTTCTTTTATAATTTTATGATTAGCAAGAGAATGATTCTTTCTGGAAACAGCTCAAATGTTTCCATACCACAATGAAATTGCCTGTTATTATTATCTAAACTAAGTTATCTATGTTGTGGTATAGACCACCTGATCATAAAGAAGTAGTAGGTGAGGCTGCCTTCAGGCTACTGGAAGAAGTCTCACACTCACAGATCCTTGTCCTCCTGGGGGACTTGAACCACGCCAACATCTACTAGAGGGACCGTACAGCACGAAACAAGCAATCCAGAAGGTTTCTGGAATGCATCGATGATAACTTCCTGACACAGAAGAGAGGCTTTGCTGGACCCTGTGCATCAGTACATGCTGGAGATCAATTGGCTGGAAAGCAGCTTTGCAGAGAAGGACCTTGTAGTCCTGGTGGACAATAAGCTGAACATGATCTAGCAAATCTCCCTTAAAGCAAAGAAGGCCAACATCCTTCCAGGCTGCATGAAGAAGAGCATCACCGACTGACTGAGGGAGGTGATCCTTCCCCTCTACTTAGCACTGCTGAGACACATCTGGAGTGCTGGATCCAGTTCTGGGCTTTCCAGTACAAGAGAGACATGTACATACTGGAGTGAGTCCAGTAAAGGGTGACAAAGGTGACTAACCAACTGAAGTATCTGTCATACAAGGAGAGGTTAAGAGAGCTGAGACTGTTTGGCTTGGAGAAGAGAAGGCTCAGGAGGATCTTATGAATGAGGTGTATAAATACCTGACAGTCAGCACTATAGGAAACAGAGCCAGTCTCTTCTCCGTGGTGTCCAGTAAAAGGACATGAGGCAATGGGCACACACTGAAATACAAGAAAGCCTATTTAAAAATAAGAAAAAATGTCTTAACTGTAAGAGTGATTGAAGACTGGAACAGATTACCCATAGAGGTTGCAGAGTCACCATCCTTGGAGATATTCAAAACCTGACTGGACAAAGCCCTCACCTGTTCTAGGTGACCCTGCCCTGAGCAGAAACTTTGGACTATGCAATCTCCAGAGGTGCCTTCTAACCTCAGGCTTTCTCTGTTTCTGTGAATTATCTTTATTTGAATGCTCAATGTGTAGGATCCGACCACCCAGCCGTAGGCACTCGATTTGCACTTCCTTCAGTGCCCAGATGTAAAGGTCAAAGTTCTTTAATCAATGGAAAGAGGCTAATGTCTCCAGTGGCAAATTTTATCTGACTAAGCATGAGGGGCATCTAAGTTAAAGCACAAAGTTGTTAGCCAAATTACATAGACTGGAATTCATGCATTGATTTTTCTGCTGACTGAAGGCTACAACTCTAAATAACCTACTGAACAAGGGAATTTGACCAAAGTTCAAGTGCTGTGTTTATCAGAGAGTTATTATTCAAATAACCGGAGCTAGTACAAAGGTCTCATCCATGACTGAGTGTTGTATCTTACTGCCATTCAGTTGAAGCACTGTAATGTCTTACCCTTAAGTAAATTGTGCATGTGTCTGAGCCGGTTCTGAGTACGGGGTTACACGGTGCGGATAAGCCCATTTAATATTTGCTGTGATCAAAAAGGAAGTCCAGGTCCCCATGCAAACACACATTCCTGCCTATGTCATCTTTCCCGCCCCCACCATGCCATCTCTACAGTATATCTGAACAAGCAGCAACCAACTAACTTACACAGAAGAAAAAAACACCTTTTTCTTTTTTTTTTCACTAGATATTGATTTTCTAGTGGTTGAGCAAGCTTGCATTGGCTTGGAATAAGATCAGAGGAAGCACAAAGCCAGCTCAACAGAGAGGTCAGGATTGCAAGGTGAGGAGCTGTAGGTAATAGGGAGGAAAATGGGACGGAGAGCGAGGGGGTGGCATTGCCCTGGAGGCATCACTGAACTTCCAGACTAGCACAAGCCCTGTCACATAGCTTTACCCTTAACAACCAGCAATCATAATTCATAATGCTCCCAGGCATAAACAGGTGACAAAAATAAGATTCTCAGGCACAAATGAAAGAGAATATGGCATTGGAAAAATGAAACCACAATGTGAGTCTTCTTCTTTAAGCACACAGAGAGTGCGGCACAATATACACAGGTATTCACATCCGGGGAGACGCAGGGGAGCAGATGATCAAGGCTAACATCACTAACAGACCGAGGCAGGGCCCCATGTCACATTGACAGGAGAAAAAAAAAGCTGAGCAGGACCAAACAGAAGAGGACTTGGGTTGGTTTGATATACTGCAAGAGAAAAAGCCAAAGCTGGGGAAGAAGTTACTCCAATAGCCGCTGCTTCATTTCAGGCTTGCAGTCATTTCCACCAATACTGTTAAGGTTTAGACAAAGTCCCACATGGTCAAAACAAGACAACAGAGTGCTGCACCAGGCAACATGTAGCTCTGGTCTATATCTCCCAGGCCCTCCTGCAACAAAAGATTGTCCTTCTCAGTGGTATCACGGTAAAAACATAAATTTGTTGAAGCTGAAAATATGACATGCTAAACAAACAAATAAATAAATAAATAAATCCAGAAAAAATACCATGTGTGTTCATTTAATTCTACACATAAACTTTTTTAATCCCAAATCTGAGAGCTGAATCACTCAGGTTAAAGAGATAGAAATGCAAAATCTAATATGTCACTTTTGCTTCACTGCCTTGCATAAGCAGAACAGCATATTTTTTCAGTGTTTCGTCTATTCTCATTTAAAACATGGCCTGGGAAGAACCTGACAGCTCTCTCCATTTTTCTCTTGATATTCAGCTGTTGTTATAAACATAAACACTTATTTGTCCACTGTGATGAAACAGTTGTTACTGTTGAATTTTATTAAAAAAATAGCAACACGTCATTAAATTTTTCACTGTTCTAGGGAAATCGTTGTCTTCCAATGATGTGTTAGGCAAAAACTTTGGAAAACCGGAGCTTTAAGAGTTAGTTAAAATGAAGTTTTCATTTGTAACAATGAAACAGCTTTCCCATGCAACAAGGATGCTGCAGAAGAACTAAGGACATCTTGATGAGATACATTCTCTTGGTTTTGTATAAGCAAAAAAGCAGTGGGTAGAGTAGTAGTTTCCTAGCCTATATGTCTGCTTCGTTTAACTGTTTGAGTGTGCCTGGCATGGCTTTGTCTCACACCAGCCAGTACTCTCCTAGAAAATATACAGGCATGTTTTGAAGGATGGTACATGCTTGGGACTCTTCCACATACATAGATAATTTGAACACAACAAACTCGTTTTGGCACAGAAGTGAGATTAGGTGTAGCGAGAAGAATCACAATGTGAGGGACAGAAAAGAGTCCTTGTCCTGTTGCATTAAACACATTACAAGTGGCCATGGTGTCCCTGGAAAGTATTTTGAAAAACTACCAGCCTGCTCAGTGATAGTTGTTTGAAACTTACATAAAACAAATAACTTCGCTGCAGTGGCCCTTGCAGATCAGCCGGCGTCTGTGCCCTGTGGCAGATAGTGGATACATATAACATAAAGACAACCTCTAGCTACAAATTATGGGGGTTTTGGTCTTGATCTTTCTGATATTGTAATTTATTTCTTTTAAGCATTTAGTCTAGCATCTGTTGGGGAGAGGGGGTTCCACCTAAAGTTCACTTTCCTGAATTTATGATTAGCAAACAAGAAAACAATCAGGGCAAAGGCAGATAAGACAACCCCAAGTAAGGAAACACCAGATAGCTGTAATTATATTTGTTTACTTGATTAGATTGCAAATAGGTTCTTTCTTTCACCCAGTAATTCTGTGAGTGAATCAATAAAAATAAATAAATGATGGTACGGTAGACTGGCATTATCAGCAGCATGAGCACAGGAGGGGTGAAATGAACTTATTTAGACAGATCACATCACACGAGTGCTAACAAAATTTTTAATACCTCTCCTGCCTCTTTAACTATTAGTAATTATGTGCTGCTAGACAGCAGAATCTCATGTTTTTAAAAACATGGTAATGATTTTTAGGATCCTTTGGCAATCTATGTTTTAGTTTGCTGTATTCGTAAACATAGGTACCCTCATTACAGCCTCAGAGAACCACTGAGACCCATGAGTTCAATGCAGTTCTCACCAGGGTAGCAGGTTTCTTAGAGCCTTTCATTGAAATCTCACCTTGCACTAGGAAAAAGCTCTAGGATTCACATTTGTGAAGAGCATAGAAACGCTCTGCCATGCTCCTTTCCGAAGAAAAGGAGCCAAAAAGAAAGGACTTCACAGCTGCAACAACACTTATGAACAAGTACTTCATAAAGTAGTCAGGGGAAGGGCTCATGATTTAGGGAACAGGTTTATTCATAATGAAGCTACAAGGAATGAGTTTTGATGTCTATCCAGTAATACAAGAAATGTAGTGAATAAGCAGAAGAAGGAAGTCTTAAAATGATTACACTTCTGATTTAATTGCTTCAAAAGGCCTAGTGAACTAGTTCACTTGGCTAGAACATGAACATGGAGAAGTGATTGAAAGCAGCTCTGCCAAGAAGGACTTGGGGGTACAGGTGGATGAAAAGCTGGACGTAAGCCTGCAATGTGCGCTCACAGCCCAGAAAACCAACCATATCCTGGGCTGCATCAAAAGAAGTGTGGCCGGCAGGTCGAGGGAGGTGATTCCGCCCATCTACTCTGCTCTGGTGAGACCCCATCTGGACTACTGCGTCCAGCTCTGGAGCCCTCAGCACAGGAAAGACATGGACCTGTTGGAGCGAGTCCAGCAGAGGGCCACAAAAATTATCAGAGGGATGGAACACCTCTCCTATGAGGACAGGTTGAGAGAGTTGGGGTTGTTCAGGCTGGAGAAGAGAAGGCTCCAGGGAGACCTTGTTGTGGCCTTTCAGTAATCAAAGGGAGCTTATAAGAAAGATGGGAACAGATTTTTTTTAGCAGATCCTGTAGCAATAGCACAAGGGGTAACGGTTTTAAACTAAAAGAGGGAAGATTTAGACTAGATATAAGGAAGACATTTTTTACAATGAGGGTGGTGAGGCACTGGCACAGGTTTCCCAGAGAGGTGGTAGATGCCCCATCCCTGGAAACATTCAAGGTCAGGTTGGATGGGGCTCTGAGCAACCTAATCGAGTTGAAAATGTCCCTGCTCATTGCTGGGCGGTTGGACTAGATGACTTTTAAAGGTATCGTCCAACCCAAGCCATTCTATGATTCTCGGTACACCTTCTATAGAAGTGCACAGGAAAACAGAGCAGTACATATTACCTTGCATTTTAAAGGCAAGTTGGGTGAAAAAATAATAATACAAAATAATAGGTAAGTAGAACTGTCCAGCTAATTAAGGACAACCGACTTGAAAAAGCCAAATTTTAAGAAATTCTGAGAACTGATAGCTAAGATCCAATAAATTTAATGTTCCTCAAAGAAAAGGAAAAGATCTCAGTGCAGAAAACAGAATAAACGAAACAAGTGTATGTGGGTAAATGATCAGTCCTTCAGTGATCAAATCACATAGAAACTGCAAATTAGGCAGAACTAATACAGAGGAGTTTGAAAGAGCATATGCAGACAAAAGGGAAAAAGTGAAAGGCCGAGGTCCAAAATGAGGTATCACAAGCAAGAGAAAACAAGCATATTGAAATGGAAGCCCAGGGAAAGGTTTCCTGCCCTGTGGTAAGTAGGCACTTATGGTCCAATGTTGCCAAGAAAGAAAAAAATGAGACTTTCACATCAGGCAGTTAGTATAACTAGCACCAGTGAGAAAGGAGTAAGAACTCAGATGCAGCAGAGGAAGAACAGACCAGAAAATACTTTGATAAATTAGCTGTTTTCACATCAGTTGGGCTTAATGAATTTTGCTCTCATGTGTGAAAAAGAAGTATTTGAACAAGCTCAGAAGCATTATCAGTTGTCACTGAGAGCTCATGGAGGACAGAGAGATATTCCAGGAAATAAGGCAAATGCAATGCTGACATTCTTCTTTCTTAGAAAAAAACTGAAGGAAATAATCGGTGTGTAAGCCTCTAGAAAATAACAATGCCATAAATAGCAGTCAAGAACAAATCAAGGCAAGATAATCTCCTCTCTTCCTGTGACACAGTAATGGTCCTCACAGACAGGGGAGAAGCACAACCTTTGAAATACTTTGATTTCAGTATGACTTTTGACACTGCATCATATGAGTCTTATAAGCAAACGCGGATTAGAAGGTGCACTACCACACCGAAGAGGTGCATCTAATGGATTCCCTAACGGTCTGCCCTGGATCTTATGCTTGCAGAACTTAATGCTCGCACTGGTGTTTTGGATGAAGGAATACATACTAGATGTGCCTCAGGAAGGGTTGCAAACACACCAGAGGACAGGATTAGAATTCTAAAGCCTCTTACTGAATAAGAAGAATGGTCAGGAAGAAAAAAGATGCACTGCAGTCAGGACAAATACATAAAAGTCTGTGCTTAAGTAGGAATAATCCACTGTATAAATACAGAGTGTACAATAACCACTTCAGCAGTCACCATGGAGAAAAGGACTTGGCATTATGAATTACCATCTGAACTTGAGTCAACAATGTCACAAAGTCACAAAAAAAGGCAAATAGCATATATAAACTGAAGGTAAATAAGATCTATAAGCAGGAGTATCAGCTATTAGCACAGGTGAATGCTTCTGTTAAGCCATGGTAGTACAAGACAGGGGAGGACCTTGTCATATCTTCCCATTGGAGGCTTTAAGCATAAGTTAGACAAGCACCTGTTGGGAACTGTACAGCTATGGCTGATCTTGCCTTTGGACAGGCGACTGGACTTCTTGGCTTTTCGAGGTCCTCTCAACCTTACCACTTACGAGTTCCGTCATCAGTGAAACTCTCCAGAACAGCTTCACATTGCAGCAGCAGCACTGCCTTCACCAATACTTTCCCGGCATTAGGAGGGCAGCGGTGAGCGCCGAGTACTGTCCTCTAACTGGCACACACAGTAAAATGATCCTTTCTCTCCTCTCTCTGCAGGCTCTGGTTTTAGAAGGGAACTCCACTCGAGTACTGAACCTATGGTGTGTGCTTTGACACTTTTAAACTGAGTGACAGGCATATATATCCCGAGATCCTAAAAAAGCCACTTCCTTTGCAATTTCATCTCAGGATTTGGGAGTAAGGAGGGAGAAAGCAGAGCAGGATGGCACCCGTTCAGAGACACCAATGAAACACCTGCATAGATGAGGTGGTTAAAGCAAGCAGAGTCAAATGAGGACTTGTAGCCTGTGTGGACAAACTTGGCTTCCGTCCTTCAAAGAAATGACTAAATAAATTTGAAATTGAGTTCCTCAGTAGTGGAAGAATGAGTTGGGTGGATAAGAGATTTAAAAGACTCTGGACCAAAGAGGTCATGAGGGTTGTGAGAAGGCCCAGGGTGCTGCAAGTGAAGGCTTCTCTCTTTCTCTCTCTGCCTCCCTTACTTCCTACCCCAGCAGACCCCCCTTTTCCTTCCCCAGGAGGGACTGAACCTCAGCATCACCTACATTTCACCCACCCTCCAAAATCCAGTCAAGTCCAAATGACTCTTTATCTTCCTCCTCCCCCAGGGGCTTCCCTCCCATTCCCACTATCCAGCCCTTCTACCTCCACTCCCAGCTTTTCGGGTGGGTCCCCCCTGCACCTCTTCAGGGATGCTGGGCAGGGGCTGGCATGGCCCCTGTTGGAAGCAGGGGGCAGGGAAGGGAACAGGGCACCAGGACAATCTGTGCTGCCTGCAAGGCCCTCTCCTTGTGCCATCCCAGCAGCAGCAGCAACTGTAGCAGCGGAGGTCTTTTTAGGCAAGGAAAGAATTGAGGAAAGAGGTTGCTACCTTCAGCACTCTGCTCCTGCAGGCGGCTGCCTACACTGAATTTGTAGAAAGCCCATCCTGCCTTGTCCATGGGGTGATGTACAGCAGTACCCGCTGCCTAAATAATCTGCATTGTAACAGCTTTCCCTTTCTTCTCGGAGAGCAGCTTATCCCTCTCATCCCCAGACTTCTTGGTTTGGGTTGGTTTGGGTTTTTTATCATAAAAGAATTTCAGTCCGTAGCAAAGCCTGTATAATGGACCTCCTGATGCTGTAGACATCTTCACCATACAAAGCAAAACAATCAGAAAGAATTTGAACAAAATCATCAAGAAGAATATGATGGTTCCTTGAAATTATTACTGAAGAATATCCCAAGGAAAATAAATTAAAACTTGCCAAATTCCTATTTAATGAAATTACATAAATGGTACCTGAAGCAACAGGTACTGGAACAGAGCTGTTACAGCTAAAATAAACAGCTTACATGCATTTTATATAGAGAAATTAGAATTCTTTCCATCATTGCATTCTTGAGTCTTACACACTAATTTAGCTACAATGCAGCAGAATTCGTGTTGCAGTAATAGAATATTGATTGTACAATGTTCAGAGACAAAGAACTCATGTTGCTGAACTTTATACACATGCATGTTGTTGCAGCAAGAAATGCGCATCAATATTCCTTGCCAAATATATCCAACCACCACTGTGCCTGCTGGTGATTTAATTACAAAATATAGAATTCTTGGTTGGACACAGTCAATTCTGCATTAAACTAAAATGTCAGTAATGGAAATGACCTTGAGAAAAGGAAAAGATTAAATGTTCAAACCCAAGAAAGTGTGAGGTTCATTTAGTTCTACTTCCTTGGTAGTTTATTAATATCTAGGAATATGCTTCAGAGTTGCCAGGAACTTCTGTAAAGATGAGTAATATTCCTGTAGTGCAGATTTCACAGCCCAATTCAAAATAGCTTACATTTTTGTAGGTCTTTATTGGTTTGAAGCTCACTGTTAAATGAGGGATAACGAACCAGTGGTCACTATGCATGCATTATTCCTCAGAACAGCATCCTGATACGCTTCTTCAAAACAAATCAGTCACAACACTGGAGTAATTTGAGAGTAATGCAGGCTGCTTGCCTCACACTCCTTGCTCCTACCTCTCCTACAGGCCACGCATCCCACCCCACAGCTGGGGGGCAGCTCAGCCTCCACCACTGCTCAGTTCCTTGCTTTTGCTTCACTGCTGAATCTAATCATTCTCAAAAAAATCCTCTCTTCACTCCTTTGTGGGATTTCCTGACAGTGCCATGAATATAATGCCAATATTACATGTGTTTTAAGGCAATTTCTATGTAATGGTAGTTATATAAAAATGTATGCATAGTCAAGTTTTTCATTGAGGTTTTGTTTCATTGTTGGCAGTGGAGAGAGGATTAGGCATTCAATCAGCTAGAACTGACAACTCCGAGACAAATACTGGACTGATGGTCTGATCCCCTAAGGCAATTTCCATATTTCGGTTTTCTCATTTGGAAGAGAATAACATTATTCTATTTTGTTCACTGAGCAATATCCTACCAATGATGTATTATGAACATACATACCCATTGAGCATACTCTGGGGTTGTAAGTTCCTTTAAAAAGTCTTTATACTGTTAAAATCACCGGAAATAACTTCAAGACACTCAGAATACTTGCGGTAATTTTTTTAACTGTGCAATGCACAGAATTTTATGAGCAAGTAACTTGGATAAACCCACGGTTTTGACTCCAGATGTGTTTTAGTATGCCGTGGAATAAAGTCTACTGGTAAAATAATAGTACAGAAATAGAGTGAGATCCTCCCACCATCCATTTTCTTCTCCTCTCTTGTTATGTTTTTAATGCCCTTTCATCCTGCAGAGACAAACCTTGACTTCTAAATCATGTGTGCTGCTCCCCACCGGTTACCATTTCCCACTACAATATACAGCGGGGGAGCAAAAAATATTATAACCTATGTATTTGTGGTCTCCCCTGTGTTCCCATTAACTTTTAACTACAAAATTTGACTTATGATTAATTTTAATCCTCTAGAGGAGGAGAGCTCAGTACCATTAGCTGCTCAACTTCAACTTTCCACCAATAAAAAATATTTCCTTTAAAATGTTTATAATTATTTAGAACCTAAGCATGTCTTAATCTTACCTAAGAGGAAAAGCATAATATCTGTCTTTTTGATTGGTATTCATTATGGTCTACTATGTAATTACCTTAAAAATGTTTACAGAAGATACTGCTTGCAACCAGCTTTGTATCCCTTTCTATTGTCCCTTCAAGGCATTAGTTTCATATACTATAAAGCACGAGAAAGATGCCTTTATTACCACAATTCATTAGAATGTGCTAAACAGTGCCAAATGAAGAAGCATTTTTTCACAGACAATTATTGTTATTACCTAGTGCAATTTACATTTTGCTGAATAGAAAAAAAGAAAGTTATCTTTTAAAATTAAACTTTTGTGAAAAATAAGTTTGATTCTAAATCACTGTGCAGAAAAAGCCTGAAGGCTCTTTAAATTTGCTACTTTGTATTTGAAATTCATTAACCTGCACCAAGACCAGCTTAACTAATCTTGAATATTTTTGCAAAAATGCACCAGCCTTATCTACCATCTAAGACATCTGCATACAAAAATAAAAGAAATTCTGCTGGAGGAGCTAATTTCCCAAAAATAATCTTCCCTCACTGGGAAATATTTAATGAGTGGATAAAGGACACTATTTAATAGTTTTCATTTTGAATCCCATATTTTAATAGCTGTCAGGATTCAAAAGACAAATGGACAAATTCCCTCCTAAATTGTTGTTGAGCTGCTTCTGAGTTAAGAAAAAGCTGTAGAAGGGTCTGTCTGGAGTAGTCCCCTTTGGGTTTTGGCTAGTGGAAGAGGAAGTCCTGCTGCAATGCAGAGAGGTAAGGAGGCTTCACGCAGGATATTGTTCTGAAACCCACCGAGCCAGATTCCCCACCACTTGCCTAAGTGAGGGGATACCTTTTTTTACTGGTCCAAACCCTTGTACCTGAGGACAATTACTTCTGGTAAACAGCAGGCCATCTCCTTTTCTATCTCCTTGGGGGGAGTACAGAAGGAAGAAGTTGTAGGACAAGAGATTTAGTCCCGATTACCCAAGATGGCCAGCTTCCTGAGCCATTTCCCCCACATGCACACAGTCCGCTGAGCCCAGCATTTGTTGCCAGGACTGTTCTCCAGCACAGAGAAGAGGTCTGTGTGAAAGACTTTCTGTTTGTGCAGGCAGAGTTCAGGGGCTGAGATGACCATCACAATACTTCAGTACAAGGGAGAGAGCAAAGTCACCACCCTTGCATACTGTGTGTAAAATCAATAACATTTGTCCCAATAAGAATGACAAAAGCTGGAGAAGGCTCTGGGGAGGCTGTGAATCAAGGAGTGCTGCAAAAACATAAAATAAATTATGAAAACAGCTTTCTGTGTCTCAGAAACAATGACTGCGGTACAGGTGATGGTAGAACCAGACAGATCAAATTTCAGAACTCTCTAGGTTCAGTGAACAACAGCAATTCACAAATAAAAATAGCACATATTCGAGGAGCTGAGATGCTGTGCCATGATGCTTCTTGAGGACTTCCAAAGCAGAGATGTTATTCATACTGGGAAAAAATCAGTTGCTTTTAGCTACATCTTAAACAAAATAAATGAAAATTATAAGTCTGCAGTGTTAAATTTCAACAGTCAGCTATGATGGCATCGTCACAACTGAAAGTCCAGTGAACTGCAGCACTGACAATATTCTTCAACGTATGCTTGGTTGCAAGGGTCTTTTATGGAAAGTCTGAAATCAAAACCAATGGGGCATGGATACCATTGTGCTCAGAGAGCGATGGCTCATCCCTACAGGTGCTCTTCCTGCACTAAGGTATCTGAGAAGTTGCTTACGTTTTCCAGTGTGGTTTCCCCCAGAGCCACATTCATCCTTTTTTTTTTATCAGATGGACATCTGTATCATCTCCATAAGGTCAGAGAAAAGAGAAACTGACAGTAGAGGAAACAACAATTTATGTGAGGGAAGACAGAAAAAGAAGACCAAAGAAACATACATTAAGAGATGACAATATCTGGTGAGGTATTACTCTCTTTCAGTGACAAACAAAGGCTTCTGCAGTTAGTTCATGAATAGAACAAAGGAAGTAATTGAGGCAAACCTAACAGAAGAGCAGGCTGGATTTGGACCCAAAAGATTATGTGTCAATCACATTTCTGCTCTAAAAATAAATACGGGAGAGAATGTCCAATAGCAAAGACCACATGTCACAAATGTCAAAGATTTTAAAAAATATTTGGCAGCCTGCGCTGTGATTGACTCTGGGCCATCTTTAAGTAAAATAGCAAAAAACAATTACCATCATCAGGGGTTTATGTTAAGGCGCAGTTTGTGTAGTCAAAGAAAATGCAGACTTGATCATTTTTTAAAATGGTGTCAAACAAGGGTGCGTGTCTGTTTGTTTGGCGCTGACGCTAGCTGCGCCGTTAGAACAAGCATGTACACAGGGTAGACAGATACAACACTGGCACTGCCTATCTTGACTGCACATTAGAAGAATAAGATTTTAAATAAAGACATTGCTCTTCCGAGTAACAGAGGGGCCAATTTGCAAGCTGCGGCCAAAAAAGAGATAGGGTTAAAGCTACAACAAAATTTAATTTCTCATAAAGATTCCTGAGGACAAGTTTTCCCCTCTCCCCTTTCCCTGAGTGGACATTTTTACCAGGCCCCTAAGGGATTAACCTGAACCAGCCTTTTCCCTCCTGGCAGCCTAGAAGTGGGCAGCTCCCTCACTCCCTGAAGTCCCCTCACACTGAAGAGAGGCCCTAGTCCTTGCCCAGCTCTTCTGCTCCAGCATCCTCTCCCAAGATAAAGCGGTCCTTTAAGGCAAACCCATATAACACAAGAAATCAGATTACATACTTGGAAAGTGACAGGATTTGGGTTTTTTTCCCCTAGAAGGGAAAAACATTACTAATTGGTAAGGCCAAACTACAGGCCCTCGATCCTACTTCCAATTTAACATTCTGATGTGAAACCTGGAAATCTACCCATGCACAAGAAGGCATCAAAATGCCTTCAGAAGCACATAAATCAGGAAAATACCAGGCAAGTAGGAAATTAATTTTTAATGAATGTTATAGCTGGCCACAGGGTTCAAGAGCACTCTATTTCCAAAGGTATCCAGAAGGAAAACACCAGGGACACATTAAAAACGAAGGCAGAGTCTGTCAATGTCAGCGTATCATTGGGCAGACAAAGGGACATGTAGAAAAGGCTGATGGACAGTCGTCTGTCAAACAGCACGCTGAGAGGAAACGCAACTGTTTTAACAAGAGATAACAGCAAAAGGATGCAAAAGAGAGAACCAGCCTAGACAATGCAGGCAGAGCTCTGCCTGTGCTTAAAGCAATGTTTGGCCATGCAGGAAAGATTCAGAGCTGCCTATTGGCATTTAGGATAAATGAGGATTTAATTCATCACACTGCAGTAATTGATGCAATACACTGACTTGTAGTCAATTCTAGGAAGCTTCTGGGTGTAGTTTGTAATGAAACCACTGAAAAATGGAATTCAGGAGTAGTCAAAGGGAGAATACTTGAGCAGACAATCTACTCTTGTGTCTGAGGAGATCGGAGCAGACAAATTCCAGCTTCATGAGATGTAATAGAAATTCCATTAATTTCGAAAGCATCCAATTGTCTTACAATTGCAAAGAGTTCCCTTAGGGATAGAAACAGAAATAGGACTCTGAACAAACAGCTCGAGATCATTTTTCCTTTTTTTTTTTAATTTTAATCACCAACTCTTTTAGTCATGCAAAACTACCACTTGCAAGTTAGCACAATTCCATACTAGAGGAAAGGAGTCCTCTCTCTTTAAATATTTACAAAACATAGCATTCTAAAATAATCAAGACTCATTTTTGAAGCAAATCTTTGCATAGTATTTGATATGTACTAACATTAAACTAATGATATTGCAGTTCTTAATTATTTGGAACAATTTTAGAAAGAAATATTTTCTGTGTGATTTCATACTTCCCACTTTTGTGTGTGTTTTTCTATACATCTGATAAACAAGGATGGTAAATAGAACACTGAACTGACATCTTTACTCAACAATTCTTTTCCTGTGTTCTTGCAAATGTTGTAAATATACATTTTTATTATGGATTTCAGTAGGTTTCGATCTCTTTTTATTAGCAACTTATCTGAAAGGCACATTCATAAAAAAAAAAAGTGTTTTTTTCTGGTTTTGTAGATTGCGTAAATTTAAAGATAATGTATTCTGTACCAGGTCTCCAATAAGATAAAACATATAATGACATTATACAGTAATTTGGGTATTTTACTGACTTTATATTCTGGCAGTATGTTTCATGCCTCATTTGGTAGAGAACTCATTAGACTAGTGCAAACCATGTTTTAATGCAATAGGTTGAGACTTCTTTCCCAACTAACTTGAGCCCCTGCCTATTTTCTGTGCTTTCATGCTCGAGTTAGTAAATTGCAAACTTTTAACTCTTCCGTTTGCTCTGGTCTCCTTTACATACCATTTATTGGTAGCTTTATATTTTGAGAGAGAATAGAGATGAAAAGCAAATTATCCCCTTGGGCTCAAGGAATAAATTTTGCCTTCATATAATCTGTATTCTTATGGGGCATTATATTTTATTGAGCTTTCAATTTGTGACAAGAGCATTCACTGAAACATGGAAATATCAATATGGAAGAACACCAAAGAGCAAACAGCTGAGAAGTTTCAAACCCAGAGTTTTAGCCATGATTTTGGATTTGATAGCTGAAATCAGTCAGATCTGCTGCTAGGATCTACTGTATTCTAACATCAAACATAAGTAGATTGTTAAAGTGCTTATAAAGTGTAAAAGAACATTACCATTGATTAATTATAGGTGGTGCATATGCATGCATATAGGTATGCATGTGCAGTGATAGGTTTCTTGGTTAACCAAGTGACTATCTCACTGGCGGGAACTCAAGACCGGGTCCTTCAGCAATGCTGTGTTGCAAGCTCCAAGACACCTAAGATATGAGTCTGCCATGGCCCTGGCTCCAATGTTCAGAGAACTTACTGAGTCTAGACAAGAGTGCAGTCAACAATATATTATTCGTGATTACAAAGCAAGAGGTGACAGGACAGTGGTTGCATCATGCACATAAGAGGTGAAAGATGCCAATTCTAGTCTTGAAATATAAATACTTGGGAACAAATTTTGATATTTTTGGAAGAAAGTCTCAAGGACCTGGTTACGTTAGAGGACCTAGAACACACAGAATAAAAACCCCTCTAATATTACGCTTTTTCCTAAAATTACATTCCCAAATAACATCATAGGATCACAGAATATTTGGGACTGGAAGGGACGTCTGGAGGTCATCTGGTCCAACCCCCTGCTAAAGCAGGGTTACCTAGAGCAGGCTGCCCAGATCTGTGTCCAGATGGTTTTTCAATTATGTCAAAGGATGGAAAGTCTCTGGGCAAGCTGAGCCAGTGCTCAGTCAATTACCATGTGATGACTCAGGCTGGGTGGGGTGGTTGCCCCACTGGCCCAGTGGGGAAAAGCCTTTTCCTCATATCCCACCTGAACATCTCTTGCTTGTTTCAGCCAATGCCCCTTGTCTGTCTAGCTCCCTCTTCTCAGCCACCTCCCCACGGGTACTGGGGGGCTGTTGTTAGTCCCCTCAGAGCTGTCTATCCCCAGAGCTGAGCCAGGCTCAGTCCCTCAGCCTGTCCTCACAGGGCAACCCATTTCCAGGGATTACTGACTATGCATTTGTCCTCATTGAATTTAATAAATTTCCCATTGGCCTGTTCCTCCAGCCCGTCCTTGCCCTCGAGCTCATCAACTGATCCTTCCATTTGCTGTCACCTGCAGACTTGATGAGAGCGCAGATCATCTCCAGATCACTGATAGAGTCATTACATGGGACAGGTCCCAAGACAGACCCCTGCAGTACCCCAGTTGTTACCAACCTCCAGGTTGAGTACAATCCATTAATTGCTATCCCCCCGTTGTGCAAATTGTCCCACCACTTCTCAGCTATTCTAACAACTTTGTAGGTTTGTGACAGCACACGGTGCTCAAGATCCTTCTGCTTGATTCTGTGGCTGTGTGCATTTATGTGCATACAGGTAAGAGGGTGTCCCCCTATGTAAATTCTGGACCAACCACTGAACCCCCACAGCCATTGGCATCTCTTTTGTTGCAACTTTTTGGCAAGAGTGAAGCAAGTAATCCGTATTTCAATCCGTCCCAGAGAAGTATTGAGAAAGCTTTATGAGGAAAAATATATGTAATTATCTCCACTGATTTTACTAGGATTTGATATGTCATCACTTCTGATGCAAGTCATACTTTTGCCTTGGGTCCACATGTGCACAGTACATATTGGAGTCAGCTATTATTGAGATGATTGTAACCAAAAGGTGCTGTCACAATAGCACAAGTAGAGAAACAAAATTACAGGAGTAATTTATAGGTCAATAAATATCACAGTTGAAGGAAAAGGAAATGAGCTTGTAGTTATTCAGTCTACAAAACATTAGAGTTCAAACAGTAATGTAGACATGCATAGAAGTGACAGCCAGGAGATATTTTCACTTTGCGCCTGTGGTACCACTTGCACTCTTTTTGTTAATAATTACAGAACAAAAGCACACAGCTACATTAAAAAAATAATTACAAAATGATCTGACAATTAAATACTTCTTCCCTCAAAGAATACATGTCTCCTAGGACAAAATCATTCAGTTCTGGATCAGTTACAAATTACTGACATATACAGATGTCTAATGATCCAAAAATCTAGCAGTTCTGCTAGGCATTGTCTTCCCACCTGCCTCCCAGTGAATTCTTCTGACTCTTTTGGTTGTGAATTCCAATATTCTGGTTCTCCCACATCATGGCATATGGTTTGTTTGGGTCTACATCATTGCTTATGGGGATCTAAAAATAATTTCATGTTGCATCTATGGGTAAACCTTATTATAAATAAAATATCAACCTTTAGGTACAAGTAGAAACAAAAAGCCTCAATAATGAATATAAACAATTTTTGTATATCACATAGCAAAGGACAGTCTCTGCATAACATTTGTTTGGTACTTGTTGGGATGACCTACATAATTTAACTTTGCCTTTTGCTTCTTTTAAGTAATGCAGGCGTCTCATACTCCTGCTGATAAATTCTTTATATTACACCACCATGTCTTCCCTTTACATAATGCATCATGCATGGTGTGGGTTTTTTTGTCATGTGTTTTATACACAGTCCCATGCACTTGTTTTCCCGAGGGAGATGGATTGAAGAAAATACGTGAACAGAAAAGAGAAAGTGTTGGCACAGCATAGCACTTACTTATGCAGGCACGCACAGCACATGTTCTCTTTAACTTAAGTTGTGCAACAGTTGAATAATTCTGGCCCAGCACATCTGGTTTAAAATATTGCAACCACTTAAAAAGTTATACACAAAGCAGGAAAGGAAGTAATGAAAACAGTATTTACTCCAGTCTTCAAACACGACATGTACTTTTTTGAGAAATACTTATTCTGCCAACTTGATTCTCCTTAACTTGCTTATTCAAATTCAAAATTTACAGGTGAAGGTCACATCTGTAACATCCTATCAGGATTTTTGAGTGAAAAGTCATTAAAGAGAAATTGTCTCTCCAGAATACAACAATGCGAAGAGCCAAGTTTGTTTCTTCTTCTCTTTGTCCCTCCTGTGTACTCACTTTGTTTTCCCCACCGTGGATAACATTTTTCAAGAGCCTTTAAGGTACTGTGACCAAGCTGCCAAGTATCCTGAAACTAATTAATCTGTGGTGCATTTGTAAGAAGCAACTGCATCTCATTATAGATATATATTGCTGTAGTGAAAGAGCAGCTTAATCTTTCTAATATGCAGTCTTACAGGGTTTATTACACCGCTTCTGGCATGCTAATTTTTCACTTTTTTGACTATTTCTCTAATGATTGACAAGCATTCCTAAAAAGGTGCTCAGGTGAGCTCACTACTCAGTTTTAATCTACTTGAATAGCGATCATTAGTGCCTGCGAAGTGTAACAGACTAATGCCCAGGTGTGAGGCCTGGGACGGAACCAGAGGACATGGCACTACCTGGTGTCCCGCCACAGCGCCCCACTGGCTCACTGAGTGCTTACCAGCTGTGCTGAAACATCGCAGGTCAGCACACCAAAAATAATATGAAAGGGAGAGATATGACTGTGGTAAGAAACATTACGTGACTGAGATAGATAAATGTTAAAACAGTACCACAAATTACTCTGATTTAAGGTAAGACAACCAGCCATTTGTGACTATTGCACAGATCTGTTGTTGAAATCTGGTGTTACAGAACAATAAAACAGTACTGAGTTGTACTCCATTAATCTCACTGAAGATAAATTCTTCTTCTTCCTATATCCTCTCTTCCATACGCCAGTATTTTTCCAGTGGTACACATTAGTAGCTAAAGAACAGAGTTCTTTGCAGATGAAGTGGAAATCTTAATTTAAAAAAAATGGGGGTCTACAGTTACATTCTGAAATTTCTATTTTTTTAAATATTGCCCTTTCAATATTGGTGTGAAAACCCAAAGCTCTAATTCTTCAATGCGAGCACCGCCTGGATAACTGAGATTTTATATTTGTGTTCATCTTTTCATAATTTAAACAGTTTTTATAAGTGACTCATGCAATCTATGGTACCAACTTCACAAAAAAATTACCGAAAAAAAATCTCAGTAGACTTGAATGTTTGGAAAGTGGCTGCTTTTCACACAAATATCTACAGCTGTCTGCACGCATGACTATCAGTATGCGAATGATATTTCTTTTGTACTTTTCATAATCTTGTTGTTTGGATTTTGTTGGGGTTTTTTTTCCCCTCTACTTGCTTTGTTTCAGTTACTCTATTAGAGGCCGGATCCAATATCATGTGATAGACATTTTTGCGTATCATAAATATTCATTGCAAGAAATCGCAATTGTACCTAACAACTATGCAACCAATTTGGCAACTAATTATAACTAACAAATGCTTGCAGAGAAATGAATGCACAAACCATATACAGAAAAGACGACCAGTCTTACCCATAATGTATTAACAAGGAGTACAATACCCTGCTCCAATCTCTACACAAATATTTGCCCCAAATATAGTTCCCCCAAGACAGTTGTTCTTTTTTCTTAAGTTATTTTTGGTTTGCTATCAGCAATAGCAGTATTCACAATGCACAGCAGAAAATAGCTCATTTAGGAGAATGAATCACCAAACCGTTTCACAGCCTGTCAATATAATATCAATACGGATAATTGTTATTGTTTATGTCATTAACAACACATTCAAATAAAGCTGCTTAACAAAGATACGTTATCAGGTGTGCTACATTGCCATGACACATTCATTCTGGATTCCAGGAGAGATGCAGACTTCAGAGGGAAATCTCTCCTTACTCACTTATCAGGCAGAGCTGTTGAAACCTTGACACTTCCAATTTGCAGAGATCTATGCAAACCTTTCCCTTGGCATGGATTCAAGCCTCCTGAATTTCACTGTGAGCTTTAGGTTTGAATTAGTCCAAACCCCACAGTAACACTCAGCCAAAATTGTTAATTTCTGCCAAATTCGCAGAGCTTTGAATGGTTTCCATTTCTTGTTAAATCAGTGCTGTACAGCTGGCTTAGAAATTGGTTCAGGTTTGGCAGTAAACTCGCAAATTGAATCTGACTCAGTTCTGTACCCACACTAAATCATGCCTATTAAGTGTACACCCGCACGGGGAGCCGGGAGCAGAGCTCCCACTGCGGGGAAACTCTCAGCGGAGCAGCCCAGGGGCAGGTATGAAGAGCACACAGCCCCTTCGGCAGCAGCAAGCGTCCCCTTCCAGCTTGCTCTGTGCTGAAATGACTTAATGGGTGCTACTAAGAGGCACTCATCGGCGCGAGCATACCCTGCTTTCTGCCGTGGAGATTCCTCCTCCCCAGGCACTGTCACGTTTTCATTTTTTACATTTCGTGTAGCTGTTCTGTCCTCATTATGATAGCAATCAATATAGCCCTATCATCTAGCGCTGACTAAATTTCAAGGACAAAAACCTCCAGATACCATTTTTCATCTGGATTAGAGCTGCCTGAGGCAGATCTATAGCTGTGCCAACTACCTGGGGTTCAAGGCTCTGGTTGACAAAGGAGGACCGTCTGCCCTGGGAGAGTGATCGTGGTTGCCACTTCCGTCCCTCTGCTCCCCCCCTCTCTTCCTCCACTCTACGGGTGACAGAGACGTTCACGGGGAGGCCGTGTACCATGTACCACAGTAAGCTGGTGCTCATTTCACATTGCCTCAGTACAACAGGATACAAGCTACCGGAGCCAAGCAAACAGCTGAGCCACCTGACAGGAGGGGTGAGAAGCTCTGAGAAGGAGTGGGCTGAGCAGACGGAGCCAGGAGCGACTTGCGGCTTTCCCCTGTTATAAATCTGCATAATTTCTGAAGATAGCAAGTCAAGTGTCTGGAACTTTAAATCACCTCTGCTCGATCTGTTTGGGGTTTTTTTCCACAAAATGTAAGATGAGATTTGCTAAAAGTCTGACACAATTTTGAAAAATGAAGATTTTCCCATTTTCCAAAAATATATTTTCCAATAATATTCTCCAATATAAACCAAAGTACAGGCAACTAACAAATTTAGCTTTCTGATCCCAAATAAAGCCTTTGTCTTGCTCTCAATGGGCTGTGATTGATGTATATGTTTCACCACCATGAAGAAAAAAAGCATATTAAAATCTCTGCTTGTCAAGATAAAAACGGAGTCCTAAAACCATTTCAAAAGCACTCTTGCTGTAATTTCTATTTACATTTTATCACAAAAAGAACATTGCAATAAATATATCTCTATTTTACACAGTCATTTGTAAAATATTCCCTTATTTGACAACATTCACAACTCCTAAAAAGCAAAGTATATTTAACTGTATCATAAAGTTAGCTGCTTTAGAAAATCCCAGCTGATGCTTAGGTTAAATCTAGTGTCAGTGGCAATAAACTTGAACCCAGTGTGCACCCAAATCTAAGCTGCAAAATCATTTGACTTAAAATAGCAGCAAAGTAATACAAAAGGAAAACAAACATTAAAAAAACTTTAATCTTTGAGTTTCCTTTAGGGGATTGCCTGGGCAAAGCACACAGTCCCTGTTTCCAGAAGCGCTTACAGTAAGGAGTGCACCTGCTCATTGTTTCAGAGGGGTGCAATGCAGATGAACATCCGCAACTGGTCTGAAAACAGAGGGTCTTCATTTATTTTTTATCATTTTTAATAAAAAGAAACCCCAAATCTTTTCTTCATGATGGATGCCTTTGCTAGCAAGCCCAGTGAGGAAACAGCCCTGGAACAGCACCCCAGGAGGGTGTGCTTTGCCTCGCAGGCAGATGCCCCAAGTGGGGCTGTTGGGGGCACCTACAGGACCAGCCACGTGTTGCCTCCATCCACATGGCGACAGAACCCTCCAAAAGGGTTGCACTCAGAGAGTTGAGTTAAATTTGCAAAATAATAAGACACCTGGTGTTTTCACCTCCTTGTACAACATTAGTTAGTCCTCTTTCTGCTCTCTCCCCCCTCTTCTGATCTCTCCCTCTCCTCGCCTCCTCCTCAGCTGCCTTTCTTCCCCAGGCAAATGTCAGAGAACAACTTTTTTGTGTATGGCTGCTAGATGCCACCTTAGTTAAAAGAGTATTGCTGATAATGCTAATAGCGATGAGGAGAACAATAGATTTTATAAGTGAAAAAGTAGACAGTGTTTAGGAAAAGGGTGGGGAGAGAAGAAAAGCCACTTGGCAGGGAGCCAATGGAAGATCATGGATCCCTTCACAGGAGGGACTATCCCCATCTCTTTGGCAGAAGAACGGGAACCAGTGAAGACCGCCTATTCCCATGCTCCTTTGCCTTATGCTTATCCTTCCCCCTTTCCCATTTCTGTCTTGCCAGCCCTCTCCCCTTCCTTCCCCTCACGCTCTGCCCTGGTACTTTGCACTTCGTCCTCACTCTCCTATCTTTTGGGTTCCTTCCCACTTTCTGTGTCTTGGGAACATAGTGTTTCTCACAGTGGAAAAGCCTGTCTTCTCCGTGCTGAGGACGGATGCAATTTCCCTCCCCACCTGAGCTCCCCCGTTGCTCCCCCAAACCTGCCTCCACAGCTCCAGAGGGACCAACTCCCAGCATGGGAGTGTCCTTCTCCAGCAGAAGAGCTCCCTCCCCCAGAGGATCCCTGACAGGAGCTGGCTCGTTGGGGTGAGATGGGCTGCCTGGGAGATGTGTTCACAGCCCACTGGAAGGGTGGGCAGCAGCCCTCGAGGACTCCCAGCTTCTCAGATTTGCAGATGTTAGAGCAAAACGCTAGTTTGTGTTGCTGTGAGGAAAGCTGATGGAAGTGCAGTGATGGGCCCTGAAACCAATGCACATCCCCAGTTAATAGAGATACACGATCTCCTTTGCTGTGTCTCTCCATGTGTATCCCCTCGGGGATGGTACCAAAGGGACTTCAGAGGGAGAGCCCAGCAGGGCAGCACGGATCATGAAGGAACGAGCACTGAGGAGGAAAAGTGCGATGGTTTCTAAAGGGACACCATGTGCCTCAGCCTGTCTGCCTCTTGCTGCTTACAAGAAAGTGCTCCTTAATCAAATGCTTGTATTGAACGGATCCAAATCGTCCTAACGGTAAAGTAGTGCATTTAATATGTTCTTGGTATGCTAGGATGGTTTCCATTAATCCTGCACACAGTATTAAGATTTCAGCCAACAGTCATTCATTGTATTACCACATCCTGGATTTTCTAGTCATTACTTTATCTGCTACATGCCACCATGCATTTTCCAGTTCTGCCCTAGGATCTGTTTACTGCTTTATGCTGAACTTAAACCTTTTTCACATTCATTTTATAAATTCTTATTCCTTTTATAGAATTATTATGCTAATTCCAAGTCAATTTATGATCATTTAAGGATGCAGTTTGATAGTATAACAAAATGTTATTGTTTTCACTAAGTTGTAGCATTTACGATACAGCTATTCTTATGGGAGATTAAACGCCTCCAAATTTAAGAAGGTTATTACATTTTTAATGACAAAATTAAATGACAGTGAGAAGAGAGAGAAATTGATGCATTCATACCAGGAGTAGACAAAGTTTGAAACAATTGAGATGATCCTTTTGACAGAGAGAACCAGGGAAATCATTTTCTACAGTGTTGCACAAGCTTTACATCAAGATAAGCAATGCATGTCATACAACAGAGACATTTCTGGGTTTCCGTCATTAAACTAGAGACAAATCGATGAGAATCTGGCCCAAGAATTTTCATCAAGATTTGAGGACACAGTGTGTAGCTTATGAAAAAAGGACGGTTATTCTGTAATAGAATGGAAGGCTGTTCATGGAGGAAGTTGTTCCAGAATAGCTTGGTTTGCTACACACTCATGTTGATCAGTGTGTACATGCTGACAGTCCCTTATGAACAGGAAAAAAAAAAAAAGAATGGGTGGAGAGAAAGAGGAAAAGAGGACAAGGTGAAGACAGACATAGATCTGTGAAACTGGGAGGCTTTGAAGCAAAAAGAGTAAATCTGATATTAAAAATGGTGAGCAGAATCATCTGATCATGCAGGAGAGATTGTGGCCATCTGTGCATGTGTGCAAAGGGATCTACCATTCTATGTATGCTGCAGTATGGAAGACCATGGAAAAGGGGAGACTATAATGTCCTCTAGCAATTTGTAGAAGTGTGTTACTCTTTGCACAGTCGCTAATACCAGTGTGCTCCCAGCAGGAATGAGGAACGGGACCAGTTAAGCAAGAGCTGGGTTACAAGTTAAAATGAAAAACCTTAACTCAAAAACTCAACAGGAGCAGCAAGACCCTGCCACTCGCACGGGTGATGCCTTGCTCTGAGGAGGGGCGAGGGGGCAGCCCCTGAGCACTGACCGTGGCTGAGGCTGGGCACCCCTCACACGCAGAGGCTGGGCCAGGCAGAGGGATTCCACGGGGCTCTCTGCCACCAGCCCCAAGGCTTCATCCCTCAAAGACAGAAGCGCATGGGGGATATACTACCCCCAGAGAGCTCTTGGAGGTAGTCAAAGGGGATTTTCCTTCCTTCCAAGAGGGGAAGTGAAGCCATCCTACAGAAATCAAAGGATTTGTTGATTTTTCATACTTCAGCAAGAGAGAGTGTGTTTAGCTTTCCCTCCGGCATTGGGTGTAGGAGCTATCCCAACTGAAATGTCCTTGCGTCTCTTCCCCTTTTTTTCCTGCTGTTTTTCTTACTCTGGTCACACAAAGGTAAATTAGTATGCAAGGTGGAAGGCAGAGGGGAATGAGGCAGTCATAGCAGATTTATAAGAGGAGACTTTGGCATCTGGGATAATATGATGCAAACAAGAATTCTGAAGCGCAGAAAGAAACTAGAGCCCTACCCTGCCCCAGAAGAGCGCAAGATAACAAGTCAAAGGGGAAAATTATTTTCCTCAACACCAACCAAAGGCAGGGATATGGACATAAAGACCTTTACATCTTCTTACAGATGGTACTGTGAGTGTACAGTTGAGAATCATCAGCATTAAAGCATGAGATATGAAGGTCACTTATCTAAACTTCCATCCAGCCCTAAGCAATGTAGATGTTAATATACACTCATTACTCTGAAAGCTCAGATGACTCATAAAATGGGAGCTAAAATCTTCCATTTCCCCGCATTATTGTAGCTTTTATTAGTTAAGACTATAATACAGAGCAAATTCTCCCCATCATCAACGTAACTTTTTTTCATGGTATTTAAGAAGCGAGGAGTTAGCAACAAAAATCTCCATTTCATTATTGTTAATTTTTTTATTAGCTGCCATGGTTTTAAGCTGCTCCATCATCCTCCCTCTCAATTACCATGAGTTTATTAACAAAGAGCTATGCAACTACAGCTGCTTTCTGAAATACCACAGCAGTTAATGGGAGCTTCTTAGTAACACCAAAGATTGGATTGCTTTGTCTCAGATCTGCAGAGGCAGGACTTGTCTCCAGGTTGACACCTGAATGTAGGTACTTTACCCACCAAGTTCACATGTTGACATCTTTGGTATCTTACTCTGGAGCTGAATCCCGCTCTAAGCCTTCACTAGTGGGATTACATGGGGTTTTGTTAATATTTCAACAGTATACATGGCAAATTCCAACAAGTCTTATTTTTTTTCCAGGAGAAGGCAATTGTACACAACTGCGTATGAGGGTACACGTGTTGATTGTGCACAAGTATTATGCACTCTAGAGGGTAGCTGTTCTTTTCCCTGTAATGATAAAACTAATAGAGTTTGTACAAGTGTTTTTCTTATTTCCACCCATGAGAGCAAATGATTGTAGTCGATACCTTTGCTATGGCATTACAGCTTTTCCTCTCCAGTTGCCACACTCTGTCTGTGCTGTTTTAGCCTTGTTGTGAATGCCTGTTGCAGTCTCTCTTGCAAAAAGCCACTAGCACCACTAGAAGCAAGGTTGTAACAGGACGATTTATCACTGTCAGAGGTTTTTATTTCATTCTATATCTAAAATAACTGTTATTATTAAAGCACTTTTTTGATCACAAACTATTTACATGTTCACTCTTTGATACTAAGGAAATCAATGTTGGTTGATGAGAAGCTCAGCATCAGCTGGCGCTTGTGGCCCAGAAAACCAACCACGTCCTGGGCTGCACCAAAAGAAGTGTGGCCAGCAGGTCGAGGGAGTGCTGGTGATTCTACCCCTCCACTCTTGTAAGGCTCCACCCGGAGTACTGTGTCCAGCTCTGGGGCCTCCAACATAATGTTGTAGTAAAATTGACATAAATTAGGAAAATGAAATGTGAAATGTAAAATGTAACTGAAGCAACCAAGGAAACCTGCTGCTGCCCAAGTCCTCTGTACTGCCCCAAATCTATTTAATTATTTACCTAAGATTAAAATAGAGAAATAGTGATTTATCTCTGATTTATCCGTGATTTAATTAAGAAGCTAACTACCAGACAATGTAGCATTGTTGATAAGTAGGGTATTCCTGTCAAGAGATTGATGAACTGGAGGCCTGGTCAGCAAACCGAGAAAACCACTTGGAACTGCCAAGATCAGAGGAGAAGTAGGTGAAAGATAATTCCGGCAGGGGGAGATCACAACCACCAACTCATTGACCACCTACCCAAATGATACCACCCACTCAAAAGAGAACAATGGAAGATGAAGGCACAGTCTGCACACTAATTTACATGGGAAGCAAAGAAATCTTGACCAATCATTAAAGAGATGAACAATGAATATGTATTAATTGTTTGAATATGTAATACTCAATGTATAAAAGTGGAGATTTTTGGAACTAAAGTGTGCTCCCATTTTGGGATGAGCACCCCATGTCTGTGCATTAATGGAATAAACTTGGAAATACCTCTGCTCTGTGTGTTACTGGCTTGCACACGGGGTAAAGAACTCAGATTTGGGACAAAAATAAGAAGGACATGGGCCTGTTGGAGCCGGTCCAGAGGAAGACCACAAAGATGATCAGAGGGCGGGAGCACCTCTCCTATGAAGACAAGCTGAGAGAGTTAGGGTTGATCAGCCTGCAGAAGAGAAGGCTCCAGGGAGACCTTATAGCAGCCTTCCAGTACCTAAAGGGGGCCTACAGGAAAGCTGCAGAGGAACTCTTTATCAGGGAGTGTAGTGATAGGCTGAGGGGTAATGGTTTTAAACTGAAAGAGGGTAGATTTACATTAGATTAGGAAGAAATTTTTTACTGTGAGGGTGGTGAGGCACTGGAACAGGTTGCCCAGGGAAGTTGTGGGTGCCCCATCCCTGAAAGTGTTCAAGGCCAGGTTGGATGGGGCTTTGAGTATCCTGGTCTAGGGGAAGGTGTCCCTGCCCATGGCAGAGGGATGGGAAGTAGGTGATCTTCAAGGTCCCTTCCAACCCAAACCATTCTGTGATTCTATGATTATGATTCTATGATTCTATGATTTGTGGGTTTGCAAGAGAAAATTACCAGGGTCATGTAACTTTTTCACAACATATTTTGTATTGTTAGGTGGAAACACAGCACTCTTTCTCCATACAGAGTAATTGCTACCTGTAAAAGGGAACATTTGCTGCTTCCACTGCAAAGGCCATGGTTTCATACTGATTTATCATTTTCTGTGGGTTGTTTAACTCAGTGACTAGTAACTCCTGTAGTCTATTTAAGTGACCCAACAAAGTAGGTAACCTTCCCACTCAAGGTGCCCCTTGACTGGAAATCCACGAATGCACCTCCATTTCCCTACACTGAACACTCAGTCCTCCCACAGTTGTCTGTTAAATCACTCTGGATTGCATTGATAGCTTACTCTCAAGCTTTTATGTCCTTAGAGGATTCCTATAGTTCCATCTCCCTATATACAACAAAACCTTACCTACACACAGATCTTCGTGGAGCTCCCTTAATATCTCACTTCATCATCAAATATCTGAAGTAGGCATATGTGAAAAATAGCAGAGTTTTCCATGGAGATTGGTTTAAACACAAAACTAAATGAAATAATTCAGCAACACTGTGACATCACAGCTTATCTGATCATCCAATGCAATTAATGTCCAAATGATATTTGTCTGGCTTTGAATGCAAAGTCTTTTGAATGGAGAGGGTCATTGTGGTTGGACTTGATGATCTTAAAGGTCCCTTCCAACCTCATCAATTCTATGATTCTATGATTGTGAATAAGACAGACTATGTCTTGGCAAAAAAGGGAGAAAGTAACTTCTTTTGTACTGCCACGTTTAGAACTGCAGAAACCAAACACACAGCCCTTTTGACGAGGAAACTAACCGACCTTATTCCCCAGAGCTTTCCACCAAACTGACTTGCTCTTGATGTACTAGGGGAAGAGTTCCTTCAACCACCTGCTCTCCTAGACCTCCTGTGAATTTAAGTGTGGTCCTGACAGTTTTATTGGGTCAGGACCGCAGTGCTTAGCACCATGCTGGATTCAGTTGCAAGCTTGGCTGATCCCTTTGGCTTGGCTCTCACCTTGAGTGAGGACGCCTCCAGGAAATTTCAGCTCCAGTTCACACTCACGCCAAAGAAATGGGCTGAACATCCAGGCTGAATTATTTTGCCTCTAACAATCACCTTCTGACTACAAAGTTGCTTTGGTCATGTTCTACTTTTTTCTGATTTGACCCTCCACCTCAAAAGTAGCTTTCTGCCAGCACATATAACCTTGTGCCTGCTGACAACACGATGACAATTAAAGCTGGCTCGGTATTGTCATTAAACTGCCACTTAGCATAGCCAAATTTGAGGATAAACTCTTTGCACCTACAATACATTGGCTTATCTTTACCAACCAGAGGGTCCTCATAACACTTTATTCTCCATGCGGAGCCTCAGGTGGCCATCCCTCTGCTGCCACATTCTGACCTGGGCACTCACTAGCAAACACAGGGAGTATCTGCAACATCTTGTATCATAACAGGGGGTCTGAATTTCCTGTTAATTTTTAATTTTTTGTTAAATGAAGCCTACACAGGCCTATTACAAGTAATTCACAATCTAAGAATGTATAAGCAACGTAAGAACTCTGATGGAGTAGACCTTCAAGGCAAAGGATTTCTTTGAGCCATATCTGTCTACACTGGCAGGTGGTGGGAACATTCCACGCACTTTCCACAGGTAAGAATAGCGACTGAATCAGTCAGAGGTGGTCTCTCAAGTCCAGCAACTGTGGAGATATATTTACACCAGCAAAAATAAATAGCATTAAGGTGATGAATAATGGCAACAAACTAAAAGGAAAACATTGTGCTCTCCATTCCTTGATGTCTTCTGGAAGTTATACATTAAGATCTGATCTTGGCTAAAGAACTGGAAGAAACTCTCACCTGACTTCCATAAGAAGCAAAACTAAATGACATACTGGTTTACTTTTGGTTTTAAGATCTAAGACTACCTGTCCTAAAGCCTTGTATAAGATCAAATTCATATTGAGAGCTTTTTTATATGAAGATGCAAAAAAAAAAAAAAAAAGCAAAGTCCTTAACCTGCCCTTGTGCTCTGAAAGAGCAGTGGAGTCCAGTCTGATGCCTCCCAATAACTTGTTGGCTCAGTCTGCAAGTAAAAGTGAAAGCACAGAGCAGACAGGTTTCCTGCCTGCCAGCCCAGCACAATTTTGTTTTTTCCATCACACACAGCGGTAGCAATGCAAAGGTTAGCAGGCCAAAGCGTGCACATGCAGAAAAAAAAAACAGGATCAGGTCCTTTACCAGGTGTCCTATCACAGCAGGGGGAACAGATGGGAAAATCAGCAGAATTTGGATGCACAAAAACGCCGCTTCATTGGGCAGCATGCAACCTATTTGAAAATATGACCTTCCAGAAGAGAGCTTCCCACTGAAATGAGTGGTTTAACATTGCTTTACAGCAAAAGTAAATGTCAATAAAAGAATCTGAGGTAAGCAACAAGTCTGATACTTCTGAGTTTGTTCTTGAAAAGGCAAATTTACAACTGACACAGTCATTAGAAAGTCAATTTGCAGCTGTGACAAACAAGCGAAGAGCCATTCAAGTCACGGTATCACCAATAGTATTAATGATCTTGGTAATGAAAAGCTGATGACTTTAAAAAAGTGTTATCTGACACACAAGATAAATACTATTAAATATGAAAAGTCTCTTTAATTACACATGGCGTTCAGAGGCTTGCAAAAACCAAGCAAATTGGTATGCCGCCATCTCCTTTACCTGTCACTGGGCAGAATAATGCCATCGCTCAATTACTGCCAGCGCCACGGATGACTGAGCCCTGACTTCCAAAGGCACGTGGAGACATGGGCTTCTGTTCTGGATCTTTCCATCAGGAAACCGTAGGGTCAAGGCAACTGCAAAACCGGTGCTGACTACTTCTGTACAGCTAGGTAGCAGAGGTGCTGCAGGTTCCCAGCTACCGAAAATGTTATCACATTTAAATGGTTTTAACTGTGTATTTGTTTTTCCTGTGCAAGAACCTTACAGAGCTTCCTGTGTCATGTTTTTCTCTGAGACACTGATAGTCACAAAGACAGATTGAATCTCTTGAAGGAGAGTTAAAAAGGCACAGTCCGACAGTCGGTTCCTGACCGGGTTTGTAATTTAGAATTCAGCAGCCTTTTGTTTCAGTGCCTGTGATAAACACTCTGCTTAAGTACTTTTAAATGCCCATCCTGCTTCTCAGTAAGATGGCAAATGTCTGTTTAAAAAAAAAAAAAATCCTTCTCAACCTTCACACTTCTTTACACCTGTATTTTTACACCAAACTTTAATACAGCAGATAAAAGACATGGTTTAGTGGTGGTTTTGGCAGTGTTAGATTGATGTTTGGACTTGATGATCTTCAAGGTCCCTTCCAACCCAGACAATTCTATGATTCTATGGAAGATATGAAAGATGAGCCTTTTTCATGGTAATAGGTAATAAGCTTTCTTAATATTTCCAGTGACTCTATTGAGTTCTTTTGGTGAATGAAGTTTAGCCTACTGTCATGAATAACAGAGCCACTTCCTACTACTTCTACTCTACAGTAGAAGCACAGGAGAGAAATATAATTTTATAAAATTGCACCTCTGGCTACATACTCTACTACATCCCATCAACAGCCCCATGTAAGAAGTCTGATCTTCGACCTAAAAAAGCTAAGTCATGTTCCACTAGTTTGGAGGGTAGGCCTGGGTGCGAGGCTTCTCTAGCCGGGAATGGGAGGAACCTTCCAGCCCCAGAAGGATTAAAATCTCGGATGAATGATTTTCTGTATGGTATTTTCTTAAATAAATCAAATTTCAGTTTTGATTAAATTAGACCCTTCATCCATTTATGTCTTAAAGACATGTATAACAATGTGATTTGTCAAATATATGACATGTATAAGTTAAATTTCAATAGCATATACACAGTTATCATTGATATATTAAAAAGCTTACAGTTTCATTTAACAGAGTAAAAATACTCCAAAGGCAAGGTCCTCTGAACAACTGCTACCCAACCTCCTTTTCCTGTTTTCTGAGGAAGAAGAAATGAGCTCCTAGCAAGTATGTGTATAAGATGCATATGTAAATATTCAGGGTGAGTTTGTATGTATGTCTTCCCAAACTTCCTGGATCCACTCAAATAGGAAATTTATTTTTTTTTTTTTTTTTATTGTTAAAAGGTGAGTTCATACTTGATTGAAAACAAATTTTAGGCATGGCTAGAAGGAGGAGGAAGAGAAGGGAGGGAATGGGGTCAAGAACGAATTCATGAAGTATCTTCACTTCACTTACCAGTTGTTTGAAAACAGAAGTAAAACCCACTTCTCTTCCCTGGCTTCCTGAACAGCACTTTAGCTGTATTTCCTGTCCCACTCATTTTCACTTCTCTGCCACCAGCATTGGAATGGTTTTGCGGGGATCTTTTAACGGTGCTTTGAGTAGCAATTTGGGTGTCATACGATTAAGCATCTAAGCTGACAAGCACTAACCCCGCAAACTCCAGTAGGAACTGAGACCTGTTGTACCTCACACGACTGATGTTTTACATTTGGTGCTGCCTCTTGCTGTGAAGTCACATCTGGTTGCTTTTAATAGGATTATGCAGTACTGTACAACAGACTCTGCTCTTAATTGACAAAAGTTGCAAGACCTGACCCATGCAGTGGTTTTTCCCTTAAGCTGTTCCTCTCTATTGCTGCCAGGAGCTGAGGACCCTCAGTCCTTCCAAGAGTTGTTCAGCTCACTGCAGGATCCAGTCTGTTTGAGCCTGTTACCGTTCCCGGTGTATTAATTATCATCGCCATAGAAACAGACATAAAGTGCATTTGACTTAAGGAGGAAGCACAATTAATATTTTGTAGTTCCAATTTAAAATGTTATTAACCTTTCATAATCAGAACCAGATACTCTCAAATTTTAAAATGATACGGTATTTTATAAGTTTTGAAGCTGCCTCCATTAAACTCACTGGAGGTGTTAAAGACACGCCTTTGACTTTTAATGGGAATGAGGTAAACTCCTAAGTACCTGAAGTAACCACAGGAATTTTTTATGAATTATGGGGTATGATGCCCCCATGAGAACACGGAAAGAGTTTCACATCTTTACAATACCAAAGAGCCTTGCTGTATTTAGTACTCACTCTCTCCTGGCTTAAGCATTTGAGAGGCCAAAAAGGGGATGCTGAAAGGAGATGGGTCAGCAAAAAAAAATAGTATGAAAAGGGTGTGAGGATTGTCAGATTATCAAAAGGAGATGAAAAGTTCAACATATATAATTATGGAATTTCTATGGAATTTGTCATCCAAACCGTTGGCCACCTTTATTTTGCCAAGTAGAACCAAATACTGTAATTCATGATACCTCTGGGACCAAGCACCCTGCAGCAACTTGTTAGCACATAACAGTGTGTCCAAACTGGCCACTCATGTGGTCAAACCTGTCTGCTCATACCCACCTAGGTCTACCAAAGGAAGAACTCTGATGGAGTAGACCTTCAAGGCAAAGGATTTCTTTGAGCCATATCTGTCTACACTGGCAGGTGGTGGGAACATTCCACGCACTTTCCACAGGTAAGAATAGCGACTGAATCAGTCAGAGGTGGTCTCTCAAGTCCAGCAACTGTGGAGATATATTTACACCAGCAAAAATAAATAGCATTAAGGTGATGAATAATGGCAACAAACTAAAAGGAAAGCATTGTGCTCTCCATTCCTTGATGTCTTCTGGAAGTTATACATTAAGATCTGATCTCGGCTAAAGAACTGGAAGAAACTCACACCTGACTTCCATAAGAAGCAAAACTAAATGACATACTGGTCTACTTTTGGCTTTAAGATCTAAGACTACCTGTCCTAAAGCCTTGTATAAGATCAAATTCATATTGAGAGCTTTTTTATATGAAGATGCAAAAAAAAAAAAAAAAAAAAAAAAGCAAAGTCCTTAACTTGCCCTTGTGCTATGAAAGAGCAGTGGAGTCCAGTCTGATGCCTCCCAATAACTTGTTGGCTCAGTCTGCAAGTAAAAGTGAAAGCACAGAGCAGACAGGTTTCCGTTTCCTGCCTACCAGCCTAAATCACCAACATGAACGTACACACACACATAGGAAACACAACGTGTGAGTTGTTCTGAGAGCCCCACAGCATCTTGGCTGACATCCTCAGTCCAGTAAGTAAAGCCAGGGAAAACATGATAATATCCCAGCATCTCAGTTCCCTTCACCTGTTGTAAAGCTACACCCCGTGAGTTTGGGAGGCTCACTGTCCAGAAGGCATAGTCTGTGGAGGACCAGTGTACCTCAGTCTGTGCTTACTGCCACCTCCATGCCTACATTTCTTCAAAGACAAAATTCTGGTCGACTCCAATGGTGTAGTATCAGAGGGAAGGTTCTCCTCGATGTCATCTGGGGATCTGGCCACCCTTGTTAGCTGTAATAGCAGAGATGATGTACAGACTCCTGAAACAAAAACATTCCCTCTCCCAGGAAATGGAACTGTAAAAACAAAGCATTAATGGTTCATCTGGTAAAAGCTTCACGGCGTGTTTGATCACACAACAGTCAGAAACTGCCTTAACTTTCTCTCTGCTTTTAGTGCACAGTACAACATAAAGCCTCCAAATGCAACAAAACCCCATGAACAGAGAAATACCTCATAGCCATATACTTTTACACAGATGCATTGTAATTTACACAGACTTTGTTATGGTTCACTTTTTGTACAACCCATCCTTAAAATCACACCTTAAAGTCACATGTGGATTTGTAACTGTGAGTAAATGACATGAATATCTGTAAGCTGCATTGCAAACAAAATGAGAAAAAACAACCAAAATATAATATCTAGAGTTATAAACTGCAGGAATATTAAGACCTTATCTGGTAACAGCTTCATAGTATGCCATCCAGGAAATAAACACAAATGATTGTGAGCATTTATTTTTCCCAGTCTAAAATAAACCATTGCGGTTTTGGGGTGAAAAAACAACTGCTTAAACAAACCCTGCAAGGAACCATCAGAAGTTGAACATACACACAAACACATACATCAATCTCTCTCTCTCTCTCTCCCTCCCTCCCATGATACAAGATGCAGTCTTACCATCTTTACTCCACTATGGAAAGCAAGGTCATCAAAAGCAATAAATACATGCTTATTTAAAATGGAATTACATTCAGCCCAGAACCTGTTGGCATACCTATAGTTGTGCTCTTCATTTGAGTAATATGTAGCATTCTTCCATCATTTACATGTTTACATCAAAATGCAGCTATTACAATCATTGTAAAGCATCCCAGGGAAACTGAGGATGTCTTACCCCTGTATTATAGGCAGTTGGGCAGCAGAGACAGAAATGTATCGAGCAACAGTCCATAGACACAGGATAAACCGGCATTAGGGGCAGAAACCAAATTCAGAGACCTAATTGGGGGGAAAATAAAGCATAAAATCTTGAATAATCAAAACTGCATAATTATTGTACAAACATATTGGGAAAGATCTCCCAGTTCTTCCCACGGGGTGGAGGGGAGTTGGGTTTTTTGTTGTCAAATTCAGAGATAGAAGAAAACTCTGCTCCAGAAGGCCCGAGCAGGTCTGTGCTCCTATCAGACGCAGGTAGGAAAGGGTCTTGTCCGTGGGCTAAAGTAGATTATTAGGATTTTCAGTATCCAGTGTGAATGCCCCAAATACTCAGCTGCTACTCACTGCTACTGCCTTCACTCCAAATAAAGAAAGAAAGAAAATGAACAAAAAAAGGTTGAATTTTCCTCTCAGTATAAACCGGGGGGAGGGGGGGGAGAGAAATCTCAAAAATTTTCATGGGAGGTAAAATATCCAGGGAGCTATATCTGGGAAAAGTGAGCTCCCAAACAGGTATTTCTTTCTCCAAACCATGCTACTTCTGTATGCTATTTCTTCTATATCTTTCTATCCGAGAAACATGGAAGCAGTAAGGCTGGGAGATGCAGCCAAGCACAGCCACCTGCAGATACTAGGAAAACCACAAAATATTTGCTGGAGTAGCAGATGCCAATGTTTAGCTTGCTACAGAGATTGAGGAGAAACAGAGGAGGGAAGGCTCAAGTAGGAGAAAAGCATGAGGAAAGCTTCTGTGCTTAACTTACTGAGGGATGGAGAGATTAAATTAAAAGATGGCTAAATAAAAATGTAAATCTGGGTTCATATGTCTTTTCTGGGAAGTATAAAATGTGCAGAATAAGCAGGAATGTATAGATTGTTGTTTTCCCTTGATTCAGGTCCACATTAATATTTCTGGTCTCAGAAATCTTCTCTCTCATTGAAAACGAGGTGGTCCTGACAGAAAGTTTCACGTTTTAGAAGTGTTTAGCCTAAGGGTCTGAACTGAAGTGAATATGAGTCAATAATACGAAGTGCAACAAAGTAAATAATGAAATCAATGGAAAAACTCCCACCAAGTCTAGCTCCTGGCGGGCTACAGATCAGGCCGTGAGGCAGCAGGAATACATCCAGTGAAAGAGAAATCCTGAGAGGAAAATGTATTTAGGAAAAAACGTTTCTACGTTTCTTAGTGCAATTAAGAGCTATGGAAGGAATTCAACCATTTGGCACTACAATGCCCCCCATGATGCAATGACCTACCTCACCAAGGGCCCAGACACTGCCAAGGCTAGTAGTGATGTGCAACATTTATGCCAGACAGCAAATTGCTACTGGGAAGAGAAGCTATATTCCTTGATTGTTGTGCATATTGGCAATAAACCCATATTTTCTGTCAATGAAGACCTTTAAATTTAGTTTTCAAGGTAAAAGGAAAAGAAAACGTTCAGCAGGAGAAATACACTAGGAGGAATGAACAGATTGTACTGTAAATAGGAAGAGGTCAGACCTTTTCTTCTACTTGCTGATTTCTTCTCAGAGGTTTCATTAGAGCAATGCCTAAAAAAGCTGAACCACTTGTAAAGGGTGATTAAAAAGCAATAGGGAGTCATTTGAGAAAAGTTGGGTTATATGTGACCACAGAAAAGGAAATAAAATGTACTAGAAGTGTAAAAATATTTCCGCCTGTCATTTAAAAAAGTACATCTAGTTATCTCCTTTTTCATCATTTACCTTTTCCTGTTTTCCATTTTAGTAGAATTGAAGGGGCTTAGTGGGTCCCTTCAGCTCCATCATTTTCTGTTTGGCCACAGCTTTTAGAGGATCCAAAATTGCCAGGTATTTTTCTGGACAAGAACTATGAGCCAGGGGCTACTTACCATCCAGGTTTCTTATAAAAGAAGCAGAGCACTGACCAATTAAATGACTTGTGCAAGCCAATACAGGAAATCTGGAATTGAGCTGAGAAAGAAAGAAACCCACACCTCCCCAGCCGAGATTCAACACCATAACACCCAGAGTATGCTTTTGTCACTACCTCAGTGTTATCGCAAAAACAGAGCAGGAATTAAATTCTGACAGATAATCAATTATATAAGCAAGGCAATCTGTCCCGGGGATGGCATGTTTTAATCACCAGTTTCCCTCAGTCTTCAGCCAAAGCCCTGACGGTTATGGTATTGCGAATCAAGAGCTCAGATCTGGCAGAATAGCGCAGAAAATGATACAAGGTCTTTAGTGTTATGACTTACCTGTACTTCATTGAGGGTAAAAAAAGACAACAATTGTCATCTGCATAACCAAAAGGCTAAGGTTCGTTGGAAATTCAGGGGATGATTTCTGATTTCTAACTGCTTGTTTCTTACCAGTTCCTGTTAAGGATAGGAGAAACACTGCTGGCTGGTCACTCTTTTGAAATGATAATGATAAAGTTAATTCTCTTGGAACTAATCAGATGCTACACACAGTTCTACAATTATTCTATTGAACAAAGGTCTGTCTAAAGCGAAATTAGTCTAACACCTCTAAATGATGCGGTCACATTTATTTTCAGTTGTCACAAATAAGAGATCTAGTCACCCTCTTAGCATCAGTTTTTGCTGTATGGTTTTGTGGAAATAGTTCTCTTCAAAACTCATAAGATCTCTGTGTTCATTTAATTTCCCCTGTTCTGAAGAAAGATATTAATACTTTGGCAAAGATACAGAGTTCTTTGTTTATAATGAGGACTGCCCAATAGCTGGATGAGTTCAAAGGATCCCAGCCTTTTTTAATTCAAGGCTGAATAGCACTATATCTTCTTTTGAATGCTGGGCTATAAAACCATCTGCCCATACAGTTGTTCTAGATTTCTCATTATTTTAGACTGCATACTATGGGTTTGTTATTTTAAATTACGGTGCTGTAACTCATACCTACTGGTATGTGAGATGGAAGCTGAAAAATCTTAATGCCTACTAAAGGCTGATGCACTCAAGGGAGAGCAAGAAGCATAAACAAGTTGGCATTAATGCCCTTGTCAGTGATTTTTTTATAGTGGGTGGGTTGAAACTTGTGCTTTCTTATGATAGATATATTAAATTATCTTGTCTGGAAGCCTTGACTCAACACCTCCCAGCTGTAAGGCTCTGCTGGCCCATCTTGTGGCTCTAACACAGTGTGCAGAGTACTTGTGCTGTGCTGCAACACACCCAAAGATGAAGGAGCTGCTACCAGCCACTCTCCTGGTGATGGACACCAGTGTAGCTGCTTGGTGAATCGAGTCCCCAGAATTTTCCAAGCTGACAAGAATAATGCAACAACTGATATATTTATACAAAAAAGCTGACGTTCTGTGATGTTCCCGTTAATATCTCCTTAAGAAAGTCCCACCACATTCATGATCTAGTATGAAATGGCCCAGGAAGGAAATGAAACACGTATCAAAAGACCAGCAAACTCCTTGTTGATAATCCCAGAGGTCCAGACATAGTATAATGATTTCCTCTGAAATTTCCAGCACAGGTGAAGGGCCACTGCCTTTTTCTTTCTCACTTGCATCCTACCAAGATCCACAAAAGTGTCTGCCTACAGCTTTGCCACATGTTGCTAAGAATTTTTCACAAATCTAGTGAACTTAGATATCCTGCAGCAGAAACCTGATGGCCAGCTCCAACTTTCTATTTCCCCTTCCTACAAATAATATTGAATGTCCACGTAGGGTATCTACCTAAAAATGTAACAGCTATTACCTTTTTAAAGGTGCAGCCTAAATTGTTCTATATGTATTTCCTTGTGTGGGCAAGCCTCTAATTCAAGGAAGTTTATACAGCCTCCCTAAATAATTGTCTCCCTAAATAACTTAAACATTACGCTTCTGACAAATGGGTTATAAGCCACTAGTGCTAGCATAAACTTTTTCTTGAGAAGAATAAACTGCGACAGAGATATGGGAACTGGTTTAATTAAATCATAGAATACCAGCTTTACTTGAACAATGTTAATGCTGTCTGTAAAAAGTTTTCAGTGTTTAAAAGCTGGAGAGACTGCTGAGGAGTTCAGTAAACTACTTGTTGCTTCTATTACTGGACTCTCAAGGGAGAAACCTGGAAAAAAAATACCACACATCTATGCAACACACCACTACACTCAATCAACTGTATGCTCTGCTTTAAAAGTGGTATGGAAGAACTCAGCTGGAAATTGAGTGTCGGTGTTCCCTCGCACTGACCACAACAACATATTTGTCTTCGTGCTCTGACAGTCGAACAAGCAGGCATGCATGAATGATGCTTAGGGATGGCACTTGTGTATGTAATGCTTCCCAAAACCTGTTCAAGGACACATCATCCTTGGAACACACAATTCTTAATTCTGTCAAGTTTGGGGCCTCCATGGGTTATCTGCCAAGCAATTGTCAGTTCTTTAACCTAAAAGTGTCTGGGGACAGCTTCAGAGATCAATGGGAACAAAGAAATATTTTGGCTTTCTCCTCTTTGCACACTCACCTCCCTTCAGCTGCAGGTTTTCCCCACATCACACCCAGCTTTCATGCATCTACATCCTCATCAGTACATCATACATCTACGTCCTCATTGGTAGACCATACATCTATCATCCTGAAATGGTGATCCAGACGTAACCTGGAGCAGAGTAGGGCAGGCCTGAGCTAGCTTACACCAAGCACTGCACAGCCAAGGTGACCGTGGTGGAAGGCCTGTTACAACAAGTGAATGCTCGCAAGCACTCCCAGCCCTGGCCTGGGTCGCCTCCACGCTCCCGCCTCCAGGTCATCACACTTCCACTGCTGCTTTCAACTCTGGCTGCAAATAATCTGCCTGCACACATCCCTGCTCTGCCTCCTCCATCCCACTTTGCTTGGTGGGTTCCCAGCTTCACCCTGAGGTTGTGCTCAGCACCACGCCGCAGCTCCCAGCCGCCTGTCCTGTGGCCACCTCGCACGGGTCTCAGACCCAGTTCTCGCTACAGCTTTGGGAAGAGGTATGCAAAAAGCACCAACTACATCCTCAGAGTACAGCAGCACACCTCGTTAACTACTGCCTCATCACAGGACCAGACAGGCCAGAAAACACCAAGCATGCACGCATGCACACTGACGACATGGGAGGCCGACAGCAAAAAATGGGGACCCAAAGCTGCCCTGATATCTGTAAACTGACCCAGCTTCTGAGCAATGCCCTGGGCACGCATGCACAAACTCATCAGCGGGGTCAGGAGCACACGTACAGACCCCAGGGGTGAGCTGACATGCTTCATCTCCTTTTCAGTCCAGAAAGGGACACCATTCATCTCAGAGGGACCTGTAGCCCTGAATTACCACCTCTTCTCCTTGGACTGACTCAGAGTACTGCAGGGTGAAGATGATCTGCACAGGGGAACGACGGGAGAGTTAAGTGTTTCAGCAGGGCAAGGTACTATTATGAAAGATTTGGGTGAGGTTTTACCCTCTAATTTAAGCTGTGGCTTCCCCAGTGGTCAAACGGTACATTGTCAGCTCATTTCTGCTTCCCTCACCTCACCCCTGCTTTGAAAATGCAGACAGAGGTAAAAATGCTGTGCCACAACCGTAGTCTTACAGTGTTCAAGCAAAGTGTCATTTTCCTTATGGTAGAGATGCAAAAATAACAAGTTGTAAAGAATAATATGCCGTGAAATGTTGTTAAATGCACCTCCACCCAAATACCATTTCATCTAAGTCTCCCTCTCCCAAAAAGAAACTGAGTTTAGTTTGATCCATTACTGGAAAGTGATAAAATAGCATGTGTTTTGCTCAGTAAAAATTATAGGTGATCTCTGCAATTTCTTGTTAAGACTAGTCTGTCTGTAATATCCCTGCAATTTGGTATTTTTACCCTGTCACTAACCCAGCTATCTGCTACAGGTGCAGAAAAATTCCCTTTACACAGACAGAAAAGAGCTTCTTGTCACAGCCCTGGTCCTGCTTCACTGCTGGAGTGAGAGAAGAAGGGAAATGCCATCCTGGCAATGGAAATGAGGTGGTCCGTAGCCAAATTCTGCACCAGCCTTCCGATGGCACACTCTGTACTGTCTATCCCACAATCATATACAGGATGAGGTGACAATATGATGGGGTAGCTACACCATAGTGCACTGACAAACGCATTCAGTGACACACTGTTGCTGACCTGTGGGCAGACGGGAATAAAGATGTGGCCTTCTGCCTTATATTCTGATCTGTGGCTATAAGAAAAAAAAAAACATTCTAACTTCATTTAGGAAAGGGGATTCTGTTCTTCCCAATGGTGCTGCTGGAAATAAAGCATTTATTGGAAAGTAGAGTTATGTCATATAGCTAAAATCATATGGGGATTTTTAAAGCAAAAACGCATAGTGTCCCTTCAACCCTCAAAACATAGTTGCTCAGTAGTCTCAATTACTAATACCTTCGTATATCAAAACCTTGAGACCAGGTCCCTCTGGATGGCATCCCTACCCTCCAGTGTGTCAACCGCTCCACATGGCTTGGTGTTGTTGGCAAACTTGCTGAGGGTGCAACTTGAGGGGAGTTGTGCTACTACTCTGGGGAGTTGTACAGTGGCAATGAAGTAAACAAGATCCATGAAACATAGGCAAAAAAATCTGTAGTTGGGACTGTAATTGTGGTCTCAGATAAAATACATTCACTAATAAAAAGATGAACTCTCATGAGACATTCACAGAAACACTTTTGCTTATTCCTTTTCTAGAAATATATCAACACAGACCTCTACTTCACCTGTGTGAAAGGCAGAAAACAATTCCACTCTACAGCTCCTAGACTAGCAAGTGCCTTCTCATTTCACTTCTGGTGACACCTTGTTTCCCTTGTGTTCTGCTTCTTTGAAGTATCTCTTTTTTAGCCATCTGGCCAAACATCTTTTTTCTGGTTAAGGAACCCATGTGGAAAAAATGAATGCCCACTGATTTTAAACTGTGTAAATGAGGCATCCATCACTTTATTTTCTGGCTATTCTATATATGCTGACACAAAGTCAGCTCTTGTAGAATATAAGTTATTCATGAAGACAGTCTCATTCGCCCTAAACAATGCTCTGCTTTTAATTACATTGTCACAGAACAGCTGAACAACTCTCAGGAGTCCACTCCAAAATTAAAAAAAAAAAAAAATTACTTGGCTCAGACAGGACTTCTGTTTATGGTAAGGTTGCATTTAAACTATATATCTCTACATACAGATACCTTTGTAGTTAAAGATACAGATAGCGGTAGTGGTGCCACTTCTTGGCTGGTATTGCATCAAACACATGCAGTTGCCTCTGTGTACTCCTTGCTGGAAAGCAGAAACACAAGAACATGATACAGTTGAACAAAAGGTCCTCCAAACTTAGACCTTGCTACTTGCCATGCACTCCAACCCCGAATCTATTTGCTTAGGCCAGGTGAGCCCTTCTGCCATAAAAGGTGTCCAAATCTTCTGCTTCTGTTTCCATCGGTTTATTTTCTCCCAGATTTTTATTTGGATATGTCAGTAAAGTACCTTAATGATACGTCTTGGTTCTACCTGTACAGCACGGCAGAGGTCTTTGCTCTGTGTTCCGTAGTCCTGTTTCCCTAATGATGTCTATGCGTCAGACCTGTGATTTCCTTGGAAACTAAACCACAGAAAAAGGGGAAGTGTGTCCATGAGTATTGTGACCCTGCAGCTCACACCTGAGTCAGCTCACAAAGAGTTCCTGGGGGGTACATGGGCTTGCTCTTTGCACAGGTTTCACAGTTATTTAAGATAGCAAGGTAAAATAAACAATAAATTATTAGGTAAAGGTTTTTTCAACCTCTGTGAGACCATGATATTTTTCAGGCCATATTAAGCCTGACAGTGAAAAATCCATTCCCTGTAATTGCAGATATGTAAACTGTAAAAGATCTACTTCTCTTAGCTGAAAGCTGTGACCTAAGTCTTACTAGAATACTTTGATAACAAGAAGCTTCCTTAGAATTCATTCAGAATTGTGATGTAATGAATGGTAAATTAAAACAAACAGAAGACTGAGCTGCTGGGGTCTTAAAGTAAAATACTCATCAAAAGCCTTTCTAAAAACATCTAATTTTCTTCCCACAAACCTATAATGCAAGACAAAAACTAAGCTGACTGATTAGTTGCAAATTTAAAAACTGACACTGAAACTGCCCTTAGGTATTGTTCCTGGTGCATCACCTCAGCTGTAGAATCAGCTCTGCAAAGCTGTCTTCTGGTTAGACCCTGCCAGGATGAAATTACGTTATTTTTCCTTAATATACTACCTAGAAACTTCACACAAGACCCAACATTTATTCCTAAAGAATTTCTGAGTTTTAGAAGTCTAATTTTTAAACTGTGTTTTTAAATACATTGCTTCACAAACCTTGCAATATTAAAAAAATAAATATTACACTATAAAATAAAGATTTTGTTAAAGAGTGCAATTGTGCTGAATTTTGTCAATGAAATGTTTACATGGGATTACAACTCAGTCCTTAGAGATTTAGCTGTCTGGTTCTTTCAGTCACTGTTGATATACATAAGAAGAAATTGCATAGTTTTAATAATCTGCTTTTAACTGCCAAATATTATTTACTAATTACTTAAGCCACTGACATTCAGATGCCTGAGCTTATTTATTATACTGTAGTTGAGGTTATTTATTTTTAAATCCAATTTTCAGCTCAAACCTCTTAAGTTGTACGCTGGTTTCCAATGAAACCGTCAGATATTCTCACAAATAGCAGTTTCCTGCAGTTTGAGTATCTCATGTGCTAGAAAAAATAATTTCTTCAGCTGAAAATTATGCTTGTCATTTCATATAAAGCTGTTAGAATTACAAATAAGCAAAGATATATTTTACTAATATCTATTCTACCTTTTCACACCCAATGCAAAACCAGCATATAGCAGTTCCCCAAGGGAAATCTTGGGAGGCAGAGCTTAGCCTGATTAATTCTTACTTCAGCACAGCCTTTAGGAACATACTTAACTCTGTGTTTAAAAAGAATAACATGACTGAAGGTTTGCTGGAGTTGGGGCCAAGACGACTAGTGCTTATCATGGCAAAGTGATGAATAAGCATACTAAATTTGGTCTTCAATAAACGGTAGCTTTCAAATCACAAAAGACATGTGAAAATCACCTTTGTGAAACAAAAGAAGAAAATATCTAAGTCCAGGTACTAAACAATAAATCCATCAGGGATTCAAATGAATCCGTTAATTAGTAACACAGTCTGAAATTTTAATCTCTAGGCCACCCATTCAAATCCAGCTAAATTCAGTAATAAGAGGTTATTGCTGTTTAATGACAGCTTCCTGAACATGCAAAAAATGTGTGTTTAAAGGCAGCCTGAAAGGAAGCCCAAGGACTGAGGGAGTCCTTTGACTGTGAATCCACTGATTTGCAAGAAAAGACACTTGCATAAACGCCACCCATGACACATCACTATTTTTCCCCACACTAATGGAAGAACTACGACAATGTTATATTTGAGTAAGCTGGGAAGTTCTTCTCTTTGATTGCGTTCCTCAAAGTGATCCGTAAGGAAGGAGCTTCCCCGTGTACAATGCTTCTGTTTGCCTGAGTCACTGCACAGGAGAGGCTTTACACGGAGACAGCTTTTATAAGAGAGAAATTATTTTGTGAGGGTAATATAACAAGCAGTGGCTCAAGGGGAAAGGAAAACATCCAAGGTATCAGGGGGCTGACTCTATTCTTTCTTAAATCGGTTTTAAAAAAGCTTAACTGCACCGGCTTTCAGCATCTAGCGTGAACATTTCAGAGTGTGTGGGCACTGCCAGACCAGACTATGGATACCCTATTACCCCTTCACAGGGTAAAAAAATCCTCGCAAAAGTGAAAGGCAAAGGATGGTCAGGACTGTAGGATTCATCCCAAATAAGGAATAGATGTATATCCTTGGGGGAAGAAAAAGATCACCTATCAGCATTACAGTCAAAACCGGTGATAATGAACTGCAGCTCAGCGCATCTCACCACAGCTTTTGAACCAGCTGTATGGCAGGAACCTGTCAGAGTGCGATTCAGCTGCTGTTCATTAATGTAGTGACTGGAAACTGCATACGAGTCCTAATGTTTTACTCAGTGCTTGTGAGAGGATTGTACGAGAGAAAAGTCTGTTTTCACTAATGGTTCATGCTTTATGAACAAGGACACAGAGCTACCAGCACATGCTGCTGTCAGGCAAGAGTGGTCTTTCTTTTGATATTATATACCAGCTCATTCACTTGCCTGCTTCCCCATCTGATTCAGAAAACAAAATCTCCAGAGCTTTCCTACACCTCCGGAAGAAACCGCTGGTGCTTGTCTGCTGCTCCTGGGCGATGATCACAGGCATTACTCTGTAAGCTCCAGGAGTTTTCTCCGTTGCTGATGGAGAGAAATCAGCTCTTCCAGAAGAGATTCAGAACAAAACCCCAAAGCAGCTGTACTTTGTCACATCTGAAAGGGCTTATCTTTCTCCACTGACCACAGAGGAATCCGTGGAAATGGCCCTTACCAAACTAAGGGTACCCTTTCTCCAGAGTCTATACTTTCCCATTACTATAATTGTCTTTGTCTACAAGCAGCCAGAAAGGGAAAAAGAAAGTTTGACTACCTACAATTTACCTTGCTTTGTAGGCTTTTTTTTTGGGGGGGAGAGGGGATGTAATGTTTATTAATAGCAACTTACGTTGACAAAATATTTTTAACATATATTTACTTGACGATTTAGGTTCTTGAGGTCCTAAATTATAGGCAAGAACAACAACAACCAACAACAGAAGAAAAGAAGCACCAGCTGATTTTAATGTCCACATTAAAAACTATTAATATCGCCTTTGGAAAGAGATTTTTCTAAGATGCCAAGACCATTTACAGAATCAAGGGGTCTATACCAATAGTTTACATTTCATCTAAAAATAGCTAGAAGCTATTTTACATCATGGAGGACGGTAGACTATTTTCTGATACCTAGATTTGACTGCATTCTACATTGACTGAAGTTTCTCAGTAGCCTTTTGGTGTATTTTAGTCTAACAAGGACAATAATTAGGGTAAGGTAAAAGAAAGGAGGGAACAGTGTTCTTGACTACCCATACCTGGGCACAAGGAAGAAGTTGGAGATTTAGTGGGATCACCGATATGGACTTGGTTATGAACCACTCAAAAAAGGGTCAAGCATAAATTTTGCTCTTTGTGATGTGTTTCTTCACTTATCAACGTTATTTCAGTCCTGTATTGCACCACATCCTGAAAATTCATCTTTGCCAAGGCCTAAACTGAGCCAGACCCCTCTGACTCAGTACTTGAGATTGAGTGAAACTGAGACACATTTTATCAGTCCATAGAGCACTACAGCCTGACCTCACGATCCCTTCTGATGACTACAATCAACCTGAGTATAGTTGATTGCAGGATGAGATTTATGTTTGTAAACATCTGAGTTCTGGACTTAAAAAAAAAAAACAAAAAAAAACAAGCATATTTGCTTGCCCATTCATTGCAGTTTTATGCCTTTGAATAACGTCCACAGCAGAGGTTTTAGTGACAAGTTATAACTAATAGATTTTTATATAGCAGAAGATAATTTACTTAAATTCTTTATTCATGTTTTTTTCATTAAAAGCAGACAAAAACAAATGAAAATCAATTTTTGCAGCTTATTGCTTTATTCTTGGACGTGTGGAAGGAGAAAGGAAAAAAAGGAAGTAAAAAAGACACTTTACGAGATGCCGGTACCCTACTGGGAGACAAGGCAATCTGGTGTACTTACTGTTAGGCAAGGCTTGCTTAATTCATCCTAAAAAGCTATTTGAAGAAAAAGTCTAAACTGAACCAAAATTCATTCAACTCTCTTTAGCAATACCTTGCTGCGCAAATAACTCAGTCAGGGAACTGTGTTCTTGCCTACTACTTTTGTTTTGTTCCTGTGGGAAATGTTTAGGCAGGACATATTGTCTCTGTCATGTTTGTACAGATAGTATGAGAGAGAAATTTTATTACTGGCCAGTTGCCACCTCACGAGTCTTTCACTGGTTTCCATCTAATCTACAGTAAAGGAAAAAACACCAGCAAAGGAGTGGTAAACATTGGAAATATCATATGACTGGGCTAGTAATAGCCCTGCAAATGACATTTATCTTTGCAATTTTTAAAAGATTATCCATATATTATTTTATTACCATTATAAAAATATATGGCTGGTATTTCTTAATTTTAAAGCTGGTTACTTACCATATTCCCAAATGCTTAGAGTCTCTTTGGTACCCTGTCTAGTTCTCCATCTCAATGACGGGCAGCTCGGATTAAATCTCCATAGCTAAAAATTGAAGGAATGCAAAGGATAAGGAGCACTAGACAGGCCTGACACAGGACGCAGCTCAGCAACTTCTATTTATGGATCCACTTTCCATATCCACCCATCCTGTTTTAGGAAGGACAGTAGAGTAACTCATTTCAGGTTAATGTATTAAACTAAAGCAACCCATTCAGATTTCTATATTATGTCTGCTTTCCTTATGTATTTAGGCATTCGTATTCCGTTCACTGCATTAACCATTCACAAGCCACTTCACAGACGAGCATGGTACCTACTGCCCTGGTGGCTTAACCTCCGAGCCAGACTTATAAACAGATTCAGCTGCAGGGAACAACACCGCTCCTGTGCAGAATTTGTTGGTCGCGGCTTCGGGGCACACGACTGACACTCCACTACACAGATTGTTTCCACATCACAGTAAGTAATCCAGTTGACTAAGATAGGATGGCATTAGGCAGTACGTAACAGCAGTAATGGTAACAAAACTGACTCTAAGAAAGAACCCATCATTTTGAAAGTCTTACACTGTGCCTGCATTTTCCCTGGTCACTGTGCACCATCCTGGTTAACATCTGGATGATTGCAGGTCAGTAAGGCTAAGAAATGCTGGTGAGTAAAGGAAGTGAGGGATAGCTGTTTTAAGATCTCCTTCTTGCCTCTGGCTAGTGCAAGAGACAAGTATAAAGATATCTTGTCCTGGACGATAGGCCCCTCACTACAAGAAGGACATTGAGGTGTTGGAGCATGTCCAGAGAAGGGCTACAAAGCTGGTGAAGGGTCTGGAGGACAAACCTTATGAGGAACGACTGAGGGATCTGGGGTTGTTTAGCCTGGAGAAGAGGAGGCTGAGGGGAGACCTTATCACCCTCTACAACTACCTGAAAGGAAGTTTTAGAGAGATGGGAGCTGACCTCTTCTCCCTGGCGACAAGTGATAGGACGAGAGGAAACGGGTTCAAGTTATGTCAGGGCAGGTTTAGATTGGATATTAGGAAGCATTTTTTCACTGAAAGGGTTATTAAACATTGGAATAAGCTGCCCAGAGAGGTGGTGGATTCACCATCCCTGGAGGTGTTTAAGAAAAGGGTAGATGAGGTGCTTAGGGACATGGTTTAGGAGTGGTGGTGTTTTTATCAGGGTAGGTTAATGGTTGGACTTGATGATCTTAAAGGTCCCTTCCAACCTCACTGATTCTATGATTCTATGATTCTATGATAACTATGGGTTGTGACCCTAGCTGGCAACAAATAACGTCTTGTGACAATATCTGCTTTCCTGACACAGTGCCTCAGAGACAGACTTTTGTTCCCAAGTGTCTGCTTTTCATTCCCTGCTTTTCCTTCCACACACATACAGCCCTAAGAACTGCTCTCTACCATCATCCTTCCAGCTGTCTGTGTATCATATGGCCCATACCCCATGGACAGCTCTTCCCTGTTTCTGTTGTTTCAGGTTCAGGCCTCTGGTTTTCTCTCATGGAAGAGAACTGCTGGACTGATGACCCTTGCAGGACATACCAATGAGGCCAGCTCCAGGCTCAGGGGGATGCCTACTTCTGTGCAGGCTACAAAAGGATGGGAGAGTGCCAGCTGGTTGGTCCTTGAGGACAACTGGATATAGGGGCACACTGTAGGCAAGTCTGTAGCCTGAAAGTCTGGCACCAGGCCATGTTCCTAATCTCCCACTTCTGCTATGAGATGCTGATGGGCTAATGGCTTAAACAAAACTATCACCTTTCTACAAGGCCACAGGATGGCTACGCATGGTACAAACATATCAGTGATGGAGTGAACAGCCAGAGGTGCAAAAAGACCTTGGTGGTAAAGGTGTGGTCCCTGAGATGCCTTGTGGAGGCCTCTCTACAGCCCCAGCAGGACTGTTAATAGGACAGGACTGGTGAGAGGCCAAGTCAGCATGAGCCTTCCACAGCACAACAACCCTTTTTAGAGGCTGAACTAAACAGCACAGGGTTGGTCAGAAAGTCTTTTCTCAAGTTTCTTTCCACTATATTCAGAGCTCTTTGCATTTTTTTCAAACATTCTGATACAACTTTATCAAATACAGTGTTGTATAAAAGGTTTTCCACTAACATTCTGAGGCAAACACTTGACTTAATTTTTCTGGCCACCTGAGTTCTGCACTATCAAATTGTCACTATGAACTGAAACAGAGGAGTAAACATGAGGCAACACAAGACAGAAAATCTTTCTTTGAAGAGAGATGGTGAAGTTGTAGTAAAAGACAGCATGACACCAAACCACTTCTGATAAAGATCTTTAAAGACAACCCCATCTGTTTTTTCAAAAGCAGTACATTCCAGCTCTGGCAGAAGGCACGGGATAGGTCATGCCAGCCCAAACCATTAGAGAAACATGACTTCTCCCTGCCTGATAGGTAGGATGGATTTATTCTTTCTTCCACTCCAACTAAAGAGAAGAATAAATTACTTGCAGCTGCTTAAATGTTATGGGGTGAACTTTGTTGCCTATCAGGAAACACTCCTTACCGAAAAAAGAAAAAAAAAAATCCTAATTTTAAAGATCGTTCCAGAGCAGTTTGCAAATCAATGTCTCTCTAATATAGATCAAACAATAAGCTGTACACCCATGAAAAGAAACTGCCTCTGCACTAGCCTTTGAGGGGAAAAGGTGGAACAACAAAGTAAACCTATATTTAATAGGTGATTCTAGAAGCATGACAACCTTACCCAGATGCCTCGTTCTGCTCTGTTTGGAGTTTGTTCTCTCTGTTCATGTACATACGTTAACAATTAACTTATTTTGCCATCTCTCATCTGTTGATTCAAATACATAAGAGGAAAGACATGCCGAATTGTTTCCATTTGAGCAAAAGAGCCGATGCCAATGATGACCCAAAAATAAGGAACAGACCATGAATATTTTTCAAATGTAGCCACTTACTGGTTAACTTGAGAAAACACCAAATATTACCTCTTACAGTAGATATATTATCTGAATATATTGTTGTTTACTCACTGTTACAGAAACTAACTCTTCACTTTCCACGTTTGCAACCGCCCTGTAGGTTTATTCAAGACAAAGGCAGGTTCCCATCCTGTGGGCAGGGACATTAAAGGAACAGACAGTACAAAAAGAGAACTAGAGAAACATGGGGGACGCATGAAACTATGAAAAGCTTAGAGGACCTTCTCCCACTTGTACCCAACCTTGTAAATTTAATTTACGTATAAATATTTACCCTTTTCTCAAGACAATACTCTACATGCACGAAGACCTTCATGCCACAGATACCAGTCCAAAAATGAAAAACACATTCTTTAGTCTTTAGCATCTTCTTCAAGTCAGGAGGGTTTCCCTAAGAAACATTTGCTTCTGACTCAGTAATTATCTTCCCTTTTCAGCCTTGGATAAATCTGTCAGAAAGCTGCTTGCCGATCATTCACTCTTGTCATTCTTGAGCTTGGGATCCCATAGTGCCTGGTGCTTTTGGGGGACATAAAGCACTCAGCGATGCCTTGAATTCTGGAAAGCATTGCACACTGCAAGCTCAGGGTTGCAGCAATGGACCAGAGCATCAGATGACACTGAAGCAATACAGCTGTCAATAAAGCAGAAGGTTCAGGGACAATTGGACATATGTGGAGGAGAAAGGAGACCTGTGTGTCAGGAAGACAGCCAAAAAAGGGAAATGAACCAGAACTGGCCTAGGATAGATTGTGAGTAGCGTACTACAAGTCCTTGGATTAGTAATTGAGCACTGAAAACTAGGAAGAATTTAATTTCTAAGGAAAACAAAGCAAAACTTTGCACCCCAAAACAACGTTTCATCTAAGGATATCAAAGCAAGCTCTGTATGTTAGGTCTCACTGTGAAATAGGTTAGCCCTTATTTTACAGCTGAGGAAACTAAGGCTCACCATCATACAGACAAAAAAAAAAAAGAAAAAAAAAAAAGTGGCAAAGCCATTTTTCTTATCTAGGTTTTCAATAAGATCCTGGTTTAGCCAAACAGGAAGAGCAAAGGTCAGATTAGCTCCGATTTTTTCTGCATCATTTAGCCCAAGCAGTAAATCAAACAAGGAAGTTTCAGTAGGATAAAAGACTGGATTTGAACTGAGGCTGAAAGTCCTGGATTTCATTTAGAGAAGACAAATAATTCACAACTGTGTGAGATCTGAGCAGACACGTGTGCGTTGTGCGCGCACATGCCGGCTGGAATTATGCAGCTGAGAGCCACTACTCTGGGAGTGATTTTACCAAAAAAAATTCACACCGCCCACCTGTCAGGTGGCAGCTGGACACATCTGACGCATTATCACTACATGTCAAGGTGAGTCAGAACACACATGGTACAGACAGGGAAATAAAATAAAAAAAAGATTAACTCTTCATCACCAAAAGGATTCTGTGGCTTGGGGTAAGAGAATCCATCAAGGACTGATGGAATCAGCCACAACAATAGTGAACAAAAGTCTGTGAAGAGGAAATATGTAGTGGTCTTAATTAGAACCACTGGAAAAAGGTACACCGCTTTTTTCCAGACAACAGAGACAGTAAACAGTGGAACACTTTCAATAGGAAAGATTAGCTAAGAAAATAACTAAATGCATAACCTCTGCTGCTTATAACCCCAAAGTCATGTAAGACCTACAGAAAAAGAAAGCAGCTTCAAAATAAACTCAAAAATAAAGTTGAAGTAATGCCTTAGTCAACCAAGGTACAGTCAGTAAAATATTCTATAAAAATGTGCTGTTGAGCAGATTTAACTCATCTAGTTAGGGAAATAACCATTGGGAAGAGAGGCACAAGAACATCACTTCAACTATTACATGAGGGTAATTTACATAATCCATGTGGCATCACCCGTAGTTGGGGTGAACGTTTTCAGGAACGTTTTCAGCTTTGTTTTTTATGAAGTAGCCAAGGAACCATTAAATAAGGAATTAAAATCTTGTACAAATCAAGCAGTCCTAATATAAAGAAAAAAATGAATAGTTCACACTGTCCTTTGTTTTTGAGATCTCTTTTTGATACTTTCAGTCATCTATTACAGTATACTTCTATTCCTTAGCATGGTTATCAGGTTAGCCATCTCCGCTCTAACCACTTTTCCTTGGGGCTATATACTAAAATAGCCAGCTTTGGTTTGCAACCAAGATATGCAGTTATTCCCATTATCTGGCAGCTGCTGGATGGCAGCGAAACCCAGCTCAAATGGCCACCTCTTGTTCTCTGCCAACACTTCTCCCCTCCGGTTCGGGAAAATGATGCCACCTCGGAAAGGGAATAAGTCTGTTTTCCAAGAATCTTCTCACTAATTTTTTGCCTCCTCATCTTGATTTAATCTTGTCAGAATAATCTCTAAATTCATACCTATAAATGCGATATACAAACTTGATGACAACCAAGAAAATGCTGTTGGCAGAAAACAGTTGCTACAGTCACTGTGCTGGCATAAGATATTTTAGTCCTATAATTAAGAACAGCACAGTAGCAAATTGTTTTCAGTCACTCACAACCCACTGAGCTTTGCCCTTAAATATATGCCATATCTGCTGGCCTTCTACCTTTGCTGGGGAATCTGGGTACAGAAATGGGAGACTGGAAGTAAAAGAACATATCAACCTCTGTGTAACAGTAGTCTTTTCAATGTTGAGGGACAGGGGAAGAGAACAGAGGGGCCTGGCGTGACTTTTAATAATCTCTTAAAGATTTAAGGTCCAGATGGAATTTCATGGGATGTCTCAAAACAACTTCATCCTTAATTGCTATGACAATAATCATGAGACGCCTATCTGAATCTTAAATGGTGAAATACGGTAAACACTAACTTCCATTTCTTAGCTCACCAGCTAAAATTCTTTTCAAGGATGTGAGCATTGATAAACTGTTCTGGAAAGAGGGACAAAAGTTTATAGGTCTTTTTCTTTCCTTTGTTTTCCTGCCTCTCACTTGCGCACGTAACACCATGGCCTTGTTTGCTTGCTCTGAGAGACTGCAGAGAGTCTGTAACAGAAGCAATAAAAAAAAGATGAAAAGAAAGGAGTAACTTAAGTGAGATATTCTCAAAGATGCCATCTGGGGTTGAGTATGATAGCTTCATGCTAGTACTGAACATGATCCTGCAAGTGGTCAGAGTTCAAATTCTAGACTCAGGCTTCTTGCAATGTTGAAGAAAATGCTTTTAATCTTTCATGTTTTTATAGAACAAGAGTCAAATATTTTCTTCAGGCAGCATTTCTTGCAGTTCATCTTCTGCGCCTTCTGAAATCTTGGGGAAGAGAGAAAGGGCAGAGCTTTTCTGCCCTTAGCTGAATGCTTAGCTGGACATCATCAGTGAACCCTCCCAATAAGCACTGAGAGCTGCATGCACTACAGAGCCTTCATTTTGAGAAACAAGTTATCCCCTCCCTCAGGTGGAGACCGAAGGAGTTAAGAAGGATAATCCCAAAGATACTGATAGAAAAGAGACCTTTCATAGCATTGATGGGCCATGCCAGAAAAGAGTTGAAGGAGTAACGTACGAAGTTCTGTGAGCTTACAGCTTCATATTCCTGGTACGTTTCTGCAGTATTTATGAAGTTTGGACATTAGTCACATTCATCTCATGTGTTTAACTACAGAAAATGTTTGAGAAAGGCTCTCTCATAGAATTTACTTTCCTCTCTTCTGTTTTTCATCCTCAGATAGAAGACCAATCTTCGACACTCATCTCATTGAGAAGGGAATAAACTGGCGCCTCCCATCTCCGAGATGAGTGCCCTAGCTCTTAGGCTGTAGTCTTCTCTGGGAGTGGAGTGTTCTCACTTCAGGGCTGTTGAGCAACACTCCTTACAGAAAACTCCTCCTCTTTGCCCTCAGAGTACCGCACTCCTCTCTGAGTCACAGCACTGCTTCAAAAAGAAAGGTGGTGGGGAATGTGCACATTCTCCAGGACCCCAGGACCGTTACTGCAAGGTAAAAGAGGACAGTTTGAATCCCCTGGGGCTACAAAAGGTGTTGAACACAGATCTCCAGCTTCCCGAGCAATCACAGGACTGTTAAATGAGTGGTCAACACTTCACACTTCTGAGCTCCTAAAGAAAAGTGGTCTCTTATTCTCAAAGCACTGAAGATCAAGCAAAGTTTTTGCGGCTGTGAATCACACTTTCCTCACATGCTGAACTGCAGCCAAGCACCAAAATTGGAGAGACAGAGAGCGTTTCATACACATCTGGCCCTCAAATGGCCGGAGCCTCCTTCCAAACACACACTGGGTGTTAGGAGTTCAGCTTGTGAGCCCTGGGAGCCCTAAGTCTGTGTCATGCCACTTACTTACTCTATGAAGAGCTGGATGTCTAACTTGGGCTTGTGAATCACATTCCCAAAGGCAAGCCTGTTAAAAAAATTTGAAATAATAATAATAATAATAAAATTAAATCTCTGAAAGAGATTTAAAAATTAAATTAAATCTCTGAAGAGCTGGGCAAAAGTATATCATTTCAAAAGGAAGCTGACAAGTAATTTTTTACAGGAGTCTTAACCAGAACGTAACACTGGGAACCCCTTGTAAGGGAGTGGTACTGTTACAAACTCACAATCCAAAACGATGTATCAGTCACTATCTCTGCTTCAGCTGAATGTGCCTAAAAAGGGACCAACTGTTAATACCCTCCTTAACTGTTACATGTATCTTTTAGGCCACACAGGCTAATTCCCTATCACTAGGCAAGATCTAAGGCTAAAACCATGACAAATTAGGTGCAGCTGATTAAAGAAAAAAAAAAAAAAAAGGAAAAGAAACAGTAGGGTTATTTTTGCCCATTCAGAACACTTATTATAGAAAAGTGCCTTGTGCCTTGTGCCTTGATTATGCAAATCTCTCTCTCACCACCTCTCATGTTTCAGTTCTACCTTTCTATAAATGCCTGACCTGTGCATGATTGCTGGAAAATTATTCCTGATCCTGCAGCTGATCCTGCAGAAGAGGCATTTCCCACTGTGGGAGAGGTGCAGTCCAGTGTTTTGTTGGCACAACCACACTGGATCGGACCCAGCCTTACCCAACATAGCAAAACAACTGCCTGAAGACTTGTTGGGGTTTTTTTCCCATTTAGCTGATGTCATCCAGGAAGTTATGCAGCTCAATTAGTTTAAAAAAAAAAAAAAGGAAGGGAAGGGAAGGGAAGGGAAGGGAAGGGAAGGGAAGGGAAGGGAAGGGAAGGGAAGGGAAGGGAAGGGAAGGGAAGGGAAGGGAAGGGAAGGGAAGGGAAGGGAAGGGAAGGGAAGGGAAGGGAAGGGAAGGGAAGGGAAGGGAAGGGAAGGGAAGGGAAGGGAAGGGAAGGGAAGGGAAGGGAAGGGAAGGGAAGGGAAGGGAAGGGAAGGGAAGGGAAGGGAAGGGAAGGGAAGGGAAGGGAAGGGAAGGGAAGGGAAGGGAAGGGAAGGGAAGGGAAGGGAAGGGAAGGGAAGGGAAGGGAAGGGAAGGGAAGGGAAGGGAAGGGAAGGGAAGGGAAGGGAAGGGAAGGGAAGGGAAGGGAAGGGAAGGGAAGGGAAGGGAAGGGAAGGGAAGGGAAGGGAAGGGAAGGGAAGGGAAGGGAAGGGAAGGGAAGGGAAGGGAAGGAAAGGAAAGGAAAGGAAAGGAAAGGAAAGGAAAGGAAAGGAAAGGAAAGGAAAGGAAAGGAAAGGAAAGGAAAGGAAAGAAAAGAAAAGAAAAGAAAAGAAAAGAAAAGAAAAGAAAAGAAAAGAGAAAAGAAAAGAAAAGAAAAGAAAAGAAAAGAAAAAGAAAAGAAAAGAAAAGAAAAGAAAAGAAAAGAAAAGAAAAGAAAAGAAAAAAACCCAAAGTGTCAGCCAGCTCAATGTTTCCACTACGTGGATGTACTGACAAAGCTTTATTGAAAGAGGCTGTTCCAGTGCAAGCCCTGGTGCAGGCGGGTGGGCTTTCCACTGCTGTCACTAGATTATTGCAAACACCAGGCTTTGTTTGTTCATGCTTTATTGGGATTTTTTTGACACTATTTAAGCACCTATCAACATGGTTTAACTTTACAGCCACATTGCCTGTTGGACACTGCCAGCTGAAACTGAGAATGTTGTCCTGATTTGACAACCCTTGGTTCTACTACTTGCATTTGAGGTATTTTTTGCTGAGATAGTTCCTGTATTTTTATGTTCTTTGGAATATCTTGTACAGTTCTGTATTGTGCCTAAAGTAAATTACTGATGAAAAAAAAACAAGGGACTTGTAATGTTAGTTTGAGGCAGGTTTTTTTTTCCTTTCAGTCACCATTGTCCTCATCTTGTGAACAGCTCTGTACGCCAGAAACTTTACATGCATCAGTAGCCCCAGTGAATAGTTCCCACATGACTTTGCTGGTAACTGTTACACTAGGTGTTAACAACAGGGAAGCTCTGCATACAAAACTTTGCGTTCTGCTCAGGGGAGGAGTCCCATGTTAGGGCCTAGATGACTGTTGTCCTTGGAATGACCATCTCATCACAGAGGCTAGAGAATTTAACAACTTCCTTCTTCTCACAGAAAATCATAGAGTCATAGAATGGTTTTGGTTGGAAGGGACCTTAAGGATCATCTCGTTCCAACTCCCCTGCCATGGGCAGGGACACCTCCCACTAGACCAGGTTGCTCAAAGGCCCATCCAGCCGGGCCTTGAACACCTCCAGGGATGGGGCACCTACAACTTCTCTGGGCAACCTGTTCCAGTGTCTCACCGCCCTCGTAGTGAAAAATTTCTTCCTGAGATCTAATCTAAATCTACCATCCTTTAGTTTGAAGCCATTACCCCTTGTCCTATCACTACATGCCCTTGCAAAAAGTCCCTCTCCAACTGGTTGTTGCTTCCCATATTCTCAGCAAATTAGCAGGATGTCCCAAAGATAGTGATGAGGGTGGCAGTGAAACCCCTGGTGTGGATTCACATCTAACCCATAGCATTTAGGAAGGACCCCAAAAGAAGGCAAGAGGCTTGTGAGTTCAGAGGGCTTCAGTTCAGGAAGATGAGACGCAGGAGCAGAACCCCCTCATGTGATGGTATTTTCAACTCTTGCATCCATTCATGAAGTGCTGTAGGAATATGGCAACCTAAGGAATTACTTCAGAATACTGAAGAAAGGCACTTCTTCCAGCAATAAATTCTGCCCCCAAATATTATCACATAAGTAGTGATGAGTTTTGAGGGCAATCTTTGAAAATATTATACATCCACATCCACAGCGATTGAAACAGAATATGCTCACTTAGGCTGAGAGCGGTATTTCACCATTTAGGAAGCTTTTTCATTAGTCAACTGTCTTTCAATAGCAAAACTCCATATTTGCTACCTTAAATGTTGCTTTAAAAAAAAACCAAAACACAAAACAAACAAACAAACAAAAAAAACCCACCCAAACCAAACAGCATAGATTCTTATCTCCTTTTCCAAGCAGGCTGAATTCTTCAATCCTAAACAGTTTTATCTTGGCACAGCTACCAGGCTACGTTACACATTTCTGGGAAATGTGTGTCAAAATCAGAGTGCTTATTGTTTAGTTTAAGGAGTAGTTTCATAGCTAATGTGGGGAAATGCAACTAAGGAAAAAAATAGGGTTTAAAAGAAAACCAGAGTAAAAGCTAAAGGAAATTACTGATTTTGCTGGATGCGAAATTGGGCCCCTGATCCTTCAATTTCACGTATAAACCTGAAATTTTACAGAAGCATTTGCTTGTATACTTATGGGAGTTTTGCAGGACTCAGTCCAACATTTCTGTGTGACTGTCTTCTCTAAACCTGTTTTTAATTAATCTGTTACATATTCTAACTTCTAAAGAATGGGATTTAGAAAAGCACTGGGCAGCAGCCTTACTTTATTCCTATTAAGTCAATGGTAAAACTCCCCTTAATTCCACTGGGAGCAGAGTTAGCCCCATGCCAAGCCGGTTTTCAAAATCATGTCTTTACGGCTTATGCAATGCCTTCTCCCTGCCCTTGTTTAAAGCACAGACTTCCCTCTACTGTATTTTCCCCCCCCCCCCTTGTAAAATAAAGTCATGAAAATACACAAACAAACCAACCTCAGCATCATAACTTCTGGGAACAACATATCCCACTGTTTTCTTTCTGACTCTGTGGTTCACATTTTGGAGGAAACGTTTACATTTACGGTGCTGAACTGCTGTGAAAGTCTAGGTAGGCTCCAAGTACGTTCCAAAAAAGTTGGAGATACACCTCTGGTTGTTGGCTGGATTCCCTTTTCCAGTTAAACTGACCCAGCTTTTTATTGCATTTCCCTGCTTCTCACATTCCCGCTGTTTATTGCATTGCTCTGTAACATGAGCAAAATAAATCGGTATCTTTTTTTTTTTTTTTTTGAAACTTTTCCTCTCAAGGAAGGCTCGGGGAGCTCGATGCAGCGATTTGATCAGCTATCAAACATGACATTTCTTTGCGCCAACACGTGTTGTTTTTTCATTTGCACTAGCGCAGACGAACAGTCGAATTTTCACACTCAACATCGACATCTTTCCCCCACTTCCTCGCAACAGACGCACGCTGTACCTGCAGGAAAAAGAAAACAAAATTAAACCCCCGGTTTTCTTCCACCGAATACGTGTCCCCCCAGGACGGCGGGGACACGGATTTACACCCAGCCCCGCTCCGCCACCTGTCCTCCGCGCCGGGGTGGGTGCGCTACCGCTGCCTCCCCTCGCTGCCTGCGCCTGCGAGCGAGCGACCGCGTGTCCACGCGTGTCCGCGAGCGTGCAAGCACCCACGCGCACCGCGGCGGGGGGCACGCGCCTGTCTGCCCGTGCGTCGCCGTGCCTGCACGTGCGTCCGTGTGTCCACCCACATCCCGGGGGGGCGGAGGCGGGGGGGGGGGGGGGGGGGGATACGTGTGTGTGCACAAGCGTGCACGTGGGTGCGCGTCTGCGCGCGTGCCTGCCTGCCGGCACATGCCGGGGCCGCGTGGCCCCCCCCTGCCCGTCCCGTCCCGTCCCGGAGGGCACCGCGGCGGCAGAGCGGCGCCTGGGCAGCCCTCCCCGGGGCTGACCCCCGGGACCCGCGGGGTCCGGCGGCAGCGGGAGGGCGGTGGAGCCCGCGCCCCAAACCCCGCCCCCGATCCCGCCCCGCCCCGCCCCCACCGCCATTGGGCGGGCGGCGGCCCCGCCCCGCCCCGCCCCGCCCCGCCCCGCCCCCGGCTGCCCGGCAGTTCCGCGCGGGCGGAGCGGGGAGCGGCACCCGCGGCGGCGGCCCGGCAGCATGGGCTGGAGCTGACAGCGCCCGCCCCGCAGACGCCGAGCGCTGCCGTGCGGGCAAGGGAAAAGTTGCCGCGCCCGCCCCGGTGAAACTTTCTGCCGCCGAGGCGGCGGAGGAGCCGAGCCGTCCGGTCTGGTCCGGTCCGATCCCTGCGCGGCGGCGGTGGCGGCGGGGCGCGCTGCGCCGCTGCTGAGGCGGCGCGGGGGCCATGCCCGCCGCCAGCCTGCTGCCGCTCTTCGGTAGCGCGGCGGGGCCGGGGGCGCTGGGCGGCCCCGCGGGCGGCGGGGCGGGCGGCGGGGGCAGGAAGGCGGCGGGCCCCGGCGCGTTCCGGCTGACGGAGAAGTTCGTGCTGCTGCTGGTGTTCAGCGCCTTCATCACCCTCTGCTTCGGGGCCATCTTCTTCCTGCCCGACTCCTCCAAGCTCCTCAGCGGCGTCTTCTTCCACTCGGCCGCCCTGCAGCCGCCGCCGCCGCCGCCCGGCGGGCAGCCCCGCGCCCCGCCGCAGCCCGGGGGCGGCCCGGCGGGGGCGGCGGCGGCCGCGGGCGGCGGGGCGGGCAGCCTGGAGCGGATCCGTGCGGACCACGAGCGGGCTCTGCGGGAGGCCAAGGAGACGCTGCAGAAGCTGCCCGAGGAGATCCGCAGGGACATCCGCCAGGACAAGGAGAAACTTCTGCAGGACGCCCGCGGCAGGAAGGAGGCGGGCGCCCCCGGGCTGCCCCAGCGCCTCTTCCGCCAGCCCGTCGGCGCCGTGGGGCAGGAGCCCGCCGACCCCGCCGTCCGCCAGAGGAGGGACAAAATCAAAGAGGTGGGTGGCGGCGACGCCCGGTCCTGCTCCCGGGGACGCGCCCCGCGCGGGGCAACAGGTCGCTGGCGGCGGAATGGGGAGAGCCCTGAGCCCTCCTGCCGCCTCCTCCTCCGCCTGCCTGCGGGAGGGGGTCCTTCTGGCCGGCCCTCGCTCGGCAGCCGCCGGGCAGGTCGGCTTCGTCGCCCGCGGTCGCACCCTCGCGGCCCGCCGTGCGTCCCGCGCCCCTGCGCGGCCGCGGAGCGAGCGCTGCCCGCGGACCGGGCTCCGTGCCGGCTGAGCCCCCCCTTCCCTTGCCCGCGGCGTTACCGGCCTCCCCCAGCTGTTGCACCGAGACCCGGGGAGGAAGCCAAGCCCGGCGAGCGCCGGCAGGCTGCGGGGCGCCGGCTGGGGGAACCGGGGGCCGAGCGAGGGCTTGGGGGCAGCGGCGCCGGGGAGGAAAAGCGACGCCTGGGAAAGCCCCGTGGGGCATCCCGGGCTCGGCCGCCGGTCGGTGAGCGGCCAGTGCCGCGGCGAGGGACGGCGCCCTCCCCGTGCCGCACCGGTGGCGGAGGAGGTGACTCCTGTCCCCGTCCCCCCCCGCGGTCCTACGCTGGCCGAGCCCGGCGCCTTTGCGGGTGTTGTGCAGCGCCTCGAGAGATGTCGCGATCCGCCTCGGATTCGCGCGGTTCGCTGTTCCGTGATACCGGCTGCCTCAGGAGTTGAGGGGTTTTGGCAAAATACAGTTCGGTTTAGGTTGCAGCGGTAAAACGGCTGAGCTGTATGTGTTTTGACAAATTCCCTGCACTGTCTTGTTCGTGCGAGCTGCTCGGTTGGTTCAAGTACCGATGTAAAGTCCTTCCTTACAGAAATTCTCCGAACTGTGTATAGGTGAGACTGTCGTGAGCAGAGCTGGGCAGGGTCCTCTGACAGAAGAAGAATTTCCTTGATAAGGTAGTTCAACCTCCCGTCATTACTGGCCGGTTTATTTATCGAACTGACAGTTTCAGCTGCCTGCAGAGATTAGGGTTTATGAATTAATTAGTAATATATGCTTCCTGTTCTGTGGTGATGGAAATGAGATAGGAGTGAGCCTACAACTACTGAGTATTTATTCCTGTGTTTGTGAAGCGTCGTTAGCCTTATTTGGACTGACTTATTTGTATTGTGTGTTTGTACAGAGCGGTCTGAAAAGTGAGCCCTGACATCACACGGAGCACCAGATAATAAGCTCTCAAAAATCTCAAGTTGTGTTCTGTGCTCTAGCGTCCTTGCATCAGTTTTAACTATTTTAGCACGTTGTGCAGCAGTCATCAGCAGTAAATAGCAATGCCAGGGTATTATGAAGGGAGAAACTCTCAGGAGCGTATGGTACAGACCACAACTTGAAGTGTGCAGAGACTACGTTGTCTGCTGTTGTAGTTGTACAGCCTCCCTGAGGCATACAGAACAATTAGAAAAATACCAGCAAACTCCATTTCCAGTTATCTCGAATTGCCATGTAGAAGTATTTAGAAGTAATGAGGCTCCAGACCTGATGTACGCGATTCAGTAGTATAGAAGACTGCAACAAGTAAATAAGCAGGAGGAAGAAGATAAAACTTAAATGTAGTGCTGCTTTTGCTGGTCCCGTTCTGTGCCAACTGGTCCAAGTTATCTTTTATCATATATGGATACATGTGTGTAAGTGTGCGTACATTTGTATATATATGTTTGAATACATACATAACCCAGTATCTCATCAATTTTTCTTCCTCCCTTTCCATTTTATCACTCTTCTTTCTCCTCCAGTTCTACACAGGAGCCACCACCAACACAGTAACCCTTCTAAGCAGATTTGCGGCTGTGTAAGCATAGGAGATGACAGAGGGACTGCACTTAGTTTCCAAATCTTTATTTTTCCTTCATATCTCAGTATAATTCCTCAATACTATGTGTTATTTCTGGGAGTTTCCTTTCTTCCTGATTCAGTATGTGACCTTAACATGTTGTTTACTGAATTGCTCTTGCATTTTTGCAGTACCTTGACTAGTTTGATTTTTTTCTTTCTTTAAAGTATACTTTTTTTTTTTTATTGACTGTAAGCAGTGTTTCCTATTCTGTGTTTACTTGCTTCACATTGTTTCATGTGTTGGCCTTTATGTTGCTTTTCTCTGTCTTTGCAAGATCTTGTCTATTTTTTTATGTTGATACTTTACTGTCAAGCGGGAATTCTAACCTGAAGTCTTTTTAGAAATAGTTTTCAATTGTAACATTTTAAAGTATGAACTCTTGTACTACACTGTGCATGTACAGAAACTGGAATTAATCCCTTATTAAGCTCCTCTCCTTGTGCCTGATAGCTGCATGCTGGAAACGCAAATGTGCAGAATCTTTCTGCTTTCATACTCTTTTGAGTCTGGAATTTGCGTCTGCATTGTATGATGTATGTCATGTACCTAGAACTCAAAATTTGAAACTCATCCTGTGGATATTTTTGACAGAGGTAGCAGGCTACTTTAAAGGAAAAGAATGCTAAAAAATAAGGTGGTTCTTCCCACTATTTCTGTCCTGGAAGAGCTCTGTCTCATCAACATGCTGACATAAAGCTGAGAGGGGAGAGAGCTTAGAGATGTTTTGTTCATTTACAGTTTTAAATTTTAAGTTGCATAAGTGTTTGGAAGTCTAGCCAGTACAATACGGTTTGCAATCACAAAACAATAAAATGCTGTGACTTTATAGCATTTCTTAAAAAAGTTTTGTCATAGAAATTTTAACCATTTTTTTTCCTGTGGCATACTCTTTTGTATTTAAAAAAAAGGGTAAAACTAAAAAAGGCGGGAATATAAAGATTACTGAACCTTCTTTAGTATCAAAACCAACATAGTATAACAAATTACTGGAAAAATAAGTTGCTAGAAGCTTATCAAGCGGGTAAAACTCTCGTGGAAACATGGGGAAGTGGAGATCATGTTGCTGTCAGTGCCTTCCACTCTGCCAGAACGATATGATTGCTCTCAAGGTCTGTGTGTGGTAACCATCCTGCTGTGTTACACCCGCGGGGGCTGCCTGTGTGCAGGCGTGCCCGTGCGGGTAAGGGGTGGAGGCCAAAGACCATACTAACAGGTGCTGAGCATATTCCTCTGTTTCTCTTCCGATGATGAGTTACAGACAAACTCAAAAGAAAGAGGGTTTGGCAGTACTGACGGCTGTAGGGTTTGCTCAGCACATCCTGTTGTAAAACCACTGTCAGTTGCTTGTGGCTGCTGATTTTTTTCCTGGCCGACCTAACGTTGCCTGCTCTGAGCATCTTCCTCGTGCCAGATGCTTCAGGGAAGGCTTGAGCAAAGAGGCACAGCTGCTTTTGAGCATAGCAGCGCGCTTGTGTTTTGTCAGAACTTGAGTTCTTTGAGCAGTTCCACTGATGCTCTGGAGTCTCTGTGACTTGGGGCAGAATCTGGGTACCTGGTACACCTCACACTCGTCTCTGTTCCAGTGTCCTGGTAGGAGCCCCAGGCTGTAAATGATGAGGTTGTGGTTTGTATTCCTGCTCTTCCACTCACTGATTCGAGAGGTGGCCCCTCTTTTGGACACATACCTCCTGTGGTATCTGTTCCTCATCTGTAAAAAAGGGGGAGTTGAAGGCAATGGTGACAGCTGAAAGTCTTCCAGTTTCTGTTCTTGCCACTGTTGGTTGTGGCTGGACATCATTATTTCTGATGTCCATGGAAAACTTGCAGGTTCATAGGCAGTTTGGAAAAGGTGGCAGCCTGATATGAACAAAAGTACTTGGAAGAGGATGGTAATAGTGAGGACGGGCTATGGAGGCAGGAGAGGCACTGTAGGGAAATCTGACTTTGCATCTTTTCTAAGTCTCATTCCTCTCTCTTCAAAAAAAAAAGTGACTGAATTATTTAGGTGTTAGGAAAATGGCAAAAAACGAACTCTTTTTATTTCAGAGGAAAGAAATAGAAAACGATGAATGAGCTAGCTCAGGTACTAGAAGCAATATAATCACATTAGTGCAGTACTCTGCCCAGGCTAATTAATCCTGCTGAAAGCAAGCTATTGGTGTTGGTGGAGCACCATACTAATGCAGCTGTGCTGCTCTTGTACAAGGTAGCTAGCTTGGAAACTGTACGCATTATTGTTTGGTGCTGTTTGGACATACCTTTAGGATAAAAGCCTCCTTGTAAAACTGGAATCAATGGCTAAAGTTACCTGATCATGCTCTAAGTACCTTATAGTGCTCCAAATACTTGCACCATTCTCGACTGTTGCAGTCATTTAGTAGAAATCCTGGAGAGAAGAGTTTTATTGACTGATTCTACAATCAGTCCTGAGCATGAGTCCTTTGAGCTCAACAGGGCAATGGTCGCAAGTTCGCAAAACAGACTCTGCAGCTGAAGATTACTTCACACTGTCTTTCTATAAGGAACTCAATTGAGATTGCATTGGCAGTATGAATTCTGGAGCTTCCTAAGTCCTCAGCGTTCTTTTTTTTTTAATTGGTTTCTGCAGTGGCTTTTATGCAGTTTAGTTGAAAGTCATTAGGCTAAGTAAGAAGTCTCAGTAATGTTGCAGGGAAGTTCAGGAGGAATCTGGAGGAAAGAAAGCTTGTGAGAGTGGAAATAAAGCACTAATCAGAGATCTAATATGCACTTGACGTGGGAGCACTTGGGTGTAATCAGAACTCTCTGGTAACAAGGAGGAGTGATGGCAAAATTACAGGAGGTAGCTCACTGCTGAAGAAGGGCGGTTGGCCCCTTGTACCTTCCTGCATCCTTCCACCGCTTGCTTTCCTACTGCCTGGTGTGCTGGTGCTCAGGGGGTCCAGTGCCAGGATGGGGGGAGACTTATTTCCTTTTGATGATTTTTATGAGACAAGGTGAGCTCGCTAATACTTGTTGCTGTCAAAAGAGGAGGGGAAGTCTGTTCTTGCTGCTTTTGACGGCCTTCTTCCACTATCGCCTTTGTGTTAATTCCCCTTCAGTCCTCAGTAAGCTGCTTCAGCTCACTAAACCAGCCGAAAACTGCCAGAGCAAAAAAAAGTTGAATAGTTTTCTGCCAAGTCGGTGAGTTGAAGGCCTTAATGGAAGGGTTGACCTGGTGCTAGTTTTGGCCATGGTGAGGGAAGAGTACTACGTGGATGAAAGAGGAACAAAACCTCTTTCAGTAGCCTTGTTTCAGAAGCTGGTACCTGATCTTCTGGCCTAGCTTCTCCATTAAAATTGAATCTCTGCAATGTGGCATTTGCAGAGCAAAGGTTCAATCTACTGTAATAACCTCCTGTAGCAGGACAAAGTGCTGTGCTTCAGGAGACCATTACCTCCCAACCCCTTTTCTCAGAACAGAAAAGGGGAAAAGAAACTCAGCGGCTGGAATTGCTGAAGCCCCAGCTCCTGTAGACGTTCAGAGTGCGTTTACTGGAAGGAAGGTTGTGTGTACCTTCATGGGATGGGGGAGGGAAGGAGTTAAAATGCAGCTGTGGAAGTAGTGAGTGGTTTGGGTTTCAAACAGAAAAAGCCACCTTCCCTGATGGTACATTTCTTTAAAAACAAGACACAGCAAAACGAAAGGAATTGACATGTAATGAGTAAGCAGTGTGATGATTCCTGGCAACATGCTGATGATGCAATGCATTTCAAAAGGAGGTTTTCTTCAAGTACTTTGTGACCTTAATGATGACATCTTGTAGCTGTCATTCAGTTTGTCCAAGTAGTTTAAAATGAATCTTGGCTTCCCCACCCCAAAGCTTTATTTACCTACCTATAATCTTCAGTATTTTTGTATCTCTAGTTCTTTTTGAGTGTTTTGCAGTGCTTTCCTTTCTGATAAATATTGTTGGGTTTGGCATTTTTTTTTGGTCTGGGTTTGGGGTTTGTTTTTTTTTTTGTAATGGTTTATAAAAGATGGTAAGGAGGGGAATTAAGTGCCTAAATACAGGGAATCAAGTATGGTGGGTACCTTATACCCCTAAGTTAAGGGCATCCTTACAGAGCTCATGGACACTCTCCCTGGGTTGTTTGGGAGATTTGCCCTCTTATGAAGTGGCAGCTGGAGGTGGCAGAGGTTATCTTATGGCATCTAAAATGTCACAAAACAGTAAGTTAAATTGCCTGCTTAGGAATAATGGCACTACGGGATGCAGAGAATCATGGAATAGTTTGGGTTGGGAGGAACCTCTAAAGGTCATCTAGTCTAACCCCCAGAGAAGCTTCAACTGAGTTACTAAGTATGATTCAGTGACTCTATTAAGCAACCTCTTGTTTCTGTCACTTGCCAGACCCTACGTAGAGCCAGTTCAACCTGCCAACCAGACAGAAAACTATCCCCACTTTTGTTGGGTTTGTGGCCTGGTGGGGTAGGGAGCCAAAATGGCTTAGTGGAGGTCTGAGCACAGCGGAAGCAGTGGACTCCCACTAAGCCAATGCATTCGAAAGGAGAGCAAAGTGGAGGAGAGTGGGACTGAGGCATCTTTTCATCTGCAAGACATGAAATAGGATATGCCTTTGCCAAACTAATGTTCTTTCTGCTGGGACCCCTTAAGGTCTTTTTAGGGGAGGACTTTGTTTCAGCTGAGTTGCTTCAACTGCCTCTTTCTGAGAACCTGGCAGCCTCTTCCCAGTCGAATGACTTGAAGTTTCTGCCATGCAGGCAAACGCCTGTCTGATTTGAACATTGGTCATGAGATGGAGAGATGTCTCGGTGTGTGGCTGTGTGCGTATTTGACCGGAATAGGGTGGGTTCCCATTACTAGTTTATGTTTTTTCAGCCTTACACCTGTTTTCTGTGAGCTAAGAAGAATATTTCATTTTCTTACTTTCAGACTTGGCCTGTGTTCTCAACCGGTAAATTTAACAAAACTAACTGAATGTCCTATGTAATTGGATCCTCAGAATTGTGGGGAAAATGAAAAGGCTTTAAATATTCAGTGGAAAACATCTGGCTTCCACAAAAAAATCAAGCACATGATTAATCCTTCAACTGACAACTCACGTGCGTGTTTTATGTAAAGGCAAAACCTAAATTCCAGACACACAGGACTCTTTTCGTGAAAGCTAAATACAGTGATGTAAAGATGTGAGGTAAAGCTTAAAATGGAATGTCTCCAGCGTTTTGGCAAAAGTTATATTCTCATGGTGATGGTTTCGTACCTAATGTTAGTATAACAGCCTATGGCAGCTATTTAATATAAAGAAATAGAGTAAATCATAATGTTGCTTAAGGCTGTAGTTCTGTGGGCAAACTGAAGCAGAAAAAATTCACCTGTTTATTAAAATCTACCCTTAAGGCCAAAAAATGTCTTACCTCATTCAGGGGGAAAATAAGAGTGGTAGACAGCCAGGCTTCGATGGCCTCTTTGAATGTTAATGAAAGCACAGGACTACAAAAAGGCAATCATGGACAGACAGGAGACATCACTTGTTGTGGAACGGAATTAACGCTGTTACAGAGGCACTTGTATGACTGTTGGATGGACAGACCTTTTTTTAAAGCTATCAGAAACATGCTGCTGTAAGAATTGTTCAGTGCATTAACTTTCTGTTTGGTTGGGTTTTTTTCTACCTTGGGGAGCCAGCCTAGGTGTAAATTTCTGCGGTTTTCATCCTAAATAGAATATCTTAATAAGTAGTTCCCTTATTTACAAATAATAAATTTGTCTTCCTAACTTACTGGCAGAATAAGATTCTAATACTTCAAGAAAGTGGTTTTGATTCAGTGTTTGCTGCTGTCTTAACGGTGCAGCACTTCTCTGGCAAGAAACTGCCGCCAGAGATGGTACAGAGATGATGAAACACTCTTGCTGTGTGCTTTTTTTGGTAACAAACTCAACTATTCAGATGTGAGTCTGTGTAAAGTATGTTTTAAACATTCAGTTTTGAAGGGTTTTGTGGTCTAAGTTATTCCTAGAACTGTCATTTTACAAATGAAGAAAATAATTGTTTAGGTTGGCCTATGAATTAAGCAATATGGGCAATGTACCAGATGTGCAATATACTGGTTCCTTCTTTTGTGTGAAAGTCTCCTTTATCCACAAAATTTGTTTAGGGTTTTTTTACTATTTTTTTTTAAGCATGTGATATAAACAATGTGTGCACGCCCCTAAGAAGCATCTCTATTTTTCTGTTTTCTATGACTCTTTATAATTGGGTCTGCAAGTCTATCACGAAAACATAATTGGTGAGTAATAAAGCGCGTGCTCGCCCGAACCAGATTAAATGAAAGCTTTTACGGAGTTGCGGTTAAGCCGCTGTCGTGTGGCGGTGCTCGGCAGCCTTGCCTGCAGAGTTCCAGAAGACTTCGCCGTTGTGAGCAAGCAGTTTGGTTTCCCAGGGGTGAGAGGGGTCTACTGACTTGGGTGAGATCGTGCGGTGTGACGGTAAAGAGCAGAGCTTCACTACCTGGCTCCCGTTTAGGGGTGTTTTTCTTCCACTAAAGCTGGGGCTGTTGCTGTGTGCTGGGTGAAGGCTGTCTTCGCTCCTACCCACGCTGCAGGTCTCTAGCCTGGGCACGTCAGCTCACTGGGGTCGGTTTAAACCCGGGGTTTGGAGTGTGGTTCATGTCTGCGCATGGGCAGCTGTGGTTTGCCACTCAACTGCCACTAATCACGCTGTTTTATTACAGGGGGAGGCTAAACTTGGGACTCCCCAGTTCTGTGTTTGTAAGCTTTTTAAGCAATACTTGCAATCAAATGCTCTGTTTTGAAGGAAAGCAAGTCGGGTAGTAAAACTCCCAGTTTGCCTTTCTTGCGTCTTGAAATCTTCAGTTTGAACTCAGTTGTAACTGAGAAATGCTGGTACGAAATAATACAACTTGCTATAACTCTCTGCAGTAAGCTGATTGGATTTTATAGCTGGTGTTTATGAAGACACAGGTATTGCTCATTCTGATGCCTCTAATTTTAAAAGCTTTTCAAACAGATTGGATGAGCACATAACCTGCTGTTACATTCTTATAACTGTTAAAGTTAAACATTCACAGCCCTTGTGGGAACACTGAGATATGCAGTCTCTTATGCAAAGGTAACTACAAGTGTAAAATCTACTTTCATTTGTCCTCCCACTCCCTCTTGGAAGCTATATGTACCTTGGCTTTTAAATTGTCTTAGGGATGAAGCAAGTGAATGAAAGTCTGGCTTCTAAGAAACTTGGGGTCTTTTTTTTTTTTTTTTTTTTTTTTTTTAAGTGCAAATCTCTGATAAGGTAAGAAAAGACATGAAGATCAGAAGAGATGGTAGGCAATATTGAGCAGAGGACCAAAATGATGCTATGCAATGAATGAGCTGATGACTGTGGAACATCTGGCTGTTACAAGACTTCCTGTGTGCATCTCAAAAATTATTTCAGAAGTATCAACTTTTTTTTTCTCTGATGCTGGGCAGAAACAGAAGTTGCAATTTTAATGTAAAATCATGCAGGTTTGCACTTCTCATGTGAAGATATATATTGCTGGCATGTAGGTTAGAGGCAGTACTGTGTATTGTTTATATGAATAAAGTAGAAAGGAAAGAATGTCTGATACTTTTTTCCAGAATTTTACATCATCTGACTTGAGTAGGGGTGATCTTATTGCTTGGCAACATAAACCCTCTTTTTCAATTATTTATTCAAAGTCAGTGTGTGCTTTTAAAACACTGCGATAAAATTGCATTAGATCAGTGTGGCTTGTTTCTTTAATTAGTATTCAGACCACTGTGAGGCTATTTCTTTAAAGTATCTGCATATTTCTCTTTTGCTTAGTCCACTGCATAATAAACATCTCTGTGCCTTTTGAAATTTCTTTTGTTCAGGGACTGCTTTCTTCCAAGGAAATAGGAAGTAGCTCGTGTTAAAGAATGCCAAGCTAAAAAACATTTTGCTTTCAAAGTGTAGTGCTTAAGGAGCTAGTAATTTTACTATTCACTGATACATACACGCAGATGCAGACCCAGTCTTTAACTCTGCTGTCAGTTTTCTCACTGCCTTTGAGCACTGACATCTGTTGGTGCACTGAATGGTGATACTAATGATAAAGCTTTGCCCATACTGCTGTCTGTAGGGAAATCTGCTGCCTGTTACTGTGGTTATAGTTCTCCACCCATCTGTGATTTTGAGAATTGCACTTCAAATTTTGTGTTGGACCCAGATAGTGTTGCTACATTCTTTAAACTAAAGCTTAAAGAAGATAAATGGATGTTAATCGTTTGCAGTGATGGATTTCTGCCCCCCCCCATCATGCAACAGAAAAACTAATTACCATTTAGAGAGTAGAAGAGTTATGCACATTACATATTTAAAAAGTCATAATACTTCAAAGCTGCGTGCTGCTTTTTTTTTGTTCTGGTGAGATCGTCTTAAGAATCACCATGGGAAAAACTATGCTATGTAAAGACAAACTGCAAGTTGACTGATATTTTTTGTCTTATTCTGTAAAGCTCTAGAGTAAGCATGGCACTGAACCTGAACTTACTTTTCATAGAAATGTGTGCGATTTTTGTCAAGGGCTGAACTGACATCAGAGATCAAGAAGGGCATTTCAAAAAAAAAAAGACCTTTCTGAAGAAAAGACCGTAAGTGTCTTCATGCAGTTTCTTTAAAAAAAAATCGCTGTATTAATGTGTTCGTATTTCTCTCTGTATATGTTTTACATAAGAGCCAAGTATATTGTATAGTTAGTAAATGATAAATTGTTTATTTGTAGCTGAAGGTGTAGTTTTTTGGAGGGCAAGCTCTGATCTGAATAAATACCTTGAAAAAAGTAAAAGACATAGTTGCTTGGGTTTTTTTTTTTACAAATGGTCATCTAAATTGGAAAGATAGTTATACATATGCTGCAAGCAAAATCCAGAACGTTAGGATGGAGCAAAGAAATCTTTGTATTTCAATAATCAGTTTTGTTCAAGTTATTTTTTATTGTATAAATCTAAACCTTGCAGAAAGTAGATGCTTTGTGAGAAAGTTTTCAGACTTCATAGAAACAGTTTTCATGTGTAGCATGATCATCTGAAAGCATTATGGAGACATGGTTGGTCTGCATTTATGCACACTGTAGTTCTGTTTGTGCTTTCTCCCAACCTTCTGCTTACCACATGATTTTGTTGCTGAGAAGGAGAGAGATCCACAGTCGCCACTGTACCTTTGGAGGTCTGATCTCTGGCTTTGAGAAGGGCTAATTTCAAAATTAAATCAGGTTGCTCAGTCTTGTATACTCAAGTGTGGAAAATCTATGCAGAGGGAGATTTTGCAGCCCCTCTGGACAAACAAACACATTCCAGTGTCTGAAGACCCTTATTGTAGTTGTTGGGTTTTTTTTTAGTTATTATTGTATCTAGTTAGAACTTTTCTTGCAGCAACTTGTGACCACTGCATTTTCTCATCTCATTGTGCACCGCTGAGAATACCTTGGCTACCTTTTTTCTCTGTGGGCACCAACTAAGTCATTAAGAAGCCTTCCCTTCTCTAGTCAGAACAAACTTAGCTCTTATCTATGTCTTCTCGTATGTCATGTGTTCTCTGTTTTTTCTTTTTTAAATTTCTAATGGGTGCAGTGGAGCTGAAAACCAAGAACAGGGCTCCCATTTGAGGCACGTCACATAAAAAGTGTTAATTGCTTCCCATCACTAGCAAGCACTTTTGCTAATGCAGCCCACTATACGGTTAGCCTTCATCACTGCAAGGATGCCCTGCTTACTTATGTTCAACAGGTTGTTCACCAGGACCACCAGGACATGTGCTGCAAAGCTGTTTTCTAGCCTGTAAGTTCGCATCATGTACTGCAGCATGGGATTATTCTACATGAGGTGTAAGATTTTTGTATTTACTTTTTTTTCTGGGCTTCACGAGGCTTGTCAGCAAACTCCTCCAGCTTGCTGAGGTCGTTCAGGTGGGAACCCAGTACTGGGACCTGTACTGTTCAACATCTTTATTGGTGACATGGACAGTGGGGTCGCATGCACCCTCAGCAAGTTTGCCAATGATACCAAGCTGTTTGGCGAGGTAGACGCGCTGGAGGGAGGGATGCCATCCAGAGGGACCTGGACAGGCTGCAGAGGTGGGCCCAACCCAACCTCATGCAGTTCAACAAGGCTGAGTGCAAGGTCCTACATCTGGGTCAGGGCAATCCCAAGCACAAATACAGGCTCGGTGGGGAATGGCTGGAGAGCAGCCCTGAGGAGAAGAACCTGGGGGTGCTGATTGACGAGAAGCTCAACATGAGCCAGCAATGTGCAATCGCAGCCCAGAAGGCCAACCGTATCCTGGGCTGCATCAAAAGAAGTGTGGCCAGTAGGTCAGAGGAGGTGATTCTGCCCCTCTACTCCACTCTCGTGAGACCCCACCTGGAGTACTGCATCTAGCTCTGGAGTCCCCAACACAAGAAGGACATGGACCTGCTGGAGCGTGTCCAGAGGAGAGCCACGAGGATGATCTGAGGGCTGGAGCACCTCTCCTATGAGGAGAGGCTGAAAGAGTTGGGGCTGTTCAGCCTGGAGAAGAGAAGGCTCCGGGGAGATCTTATTGCGGCTTTCGAGTACCTAAAGGGGGCCTACAGGAGAGCTGGGGAAGGACTTTTTACTAGGGCATGTAGTGATAGGACGAGGGGGAATGGCTTTAAACTGGAAGAGGGCAGGTTCAGATTAAACATTAGGAAGAGATTTTTCACTTTGAGGGTGGTAAGGCACTGGAACAGGTTGCCCAGAGAGATTGTTGCGGCCCCATCTCTGGAGGTGTTCAAGGCCAGGCTGGATGTGGCCTTGGGCAACCTGGTCTAGTGGGAGGTGTCCCTGCCTATGGCAGGGGGGTTGGAACTTGTTGATCTTCAAGGTCCTTTCCAACCTAAACCATTCTATGATTCTGTGATAACCCTCCTCTTCAGCTTCTTGATTGATGGAGTTTAGGGTTATCCATGAAGTTGTTGAGAGCGTGTTCTGCTCTGTTGTTCAGATTAATCCCAGAGAAATGTCACTCATAGCTAGCCACTAGATAGACCTTGACTTGTTTACTGCTGTCTTCAGCTTGTCAATCCAGCCACTTTTTTCATCAACTTTGTTCACCCGCCATCTAGTTCATGCCTTTTTGGCTGCTGTAGTGCTAAGGCGGACTGCATCAAAAAGCATACTAAAGTCAAGGTAAATGATATCTGCTGCACTGTCCTCATCCACAGAGCCAGTGGCTTCATCATAATAAGTAACTGGGTTGGTTGAGCACATTTTGCCTTTGGGAAATCGTGCTTGCTCTTCACAAACGGTTTCTGCCCTTCATGTTCCTGGAAATAGATTCAAGGAGGATTTGCTCCATTTTCTTCCCAGGGTTTGGAGTAAGGCTAACTGGCCTGTAGTTCCCTGGATCTTCTTTCTTGCTTTTTTCCTCAGTGACTAGCGACATCCCTTGGTCACTATGGCCTTTCAAAGGTGATGTAGAGAGGCATTGCAGTGACCACCTCCCTCAGCACTGTCAGAAGCATCTCATCTGGTCCCATGAACTTGGGTATGTCCATTTTGCTTAAGTAATCTGACCCTAACTTCGTCTTCTTTTACCTGACACCTTTCCTCAGGCCCTTACCACAAAGTCCCATGAGTATGCCTCGCCAGTAAAGACCAAGGCAAAAAACACGAATACTTGAGCCTTTTCATGCCCTTTGCCACTGGTTTTCTCAACCTGTTGAGCAACAGATCCCTGTTCTATTTGGTCCTTCTTTCGTTGCTGATGTACCTGCAGAGGCCCCTCCTGTCGGGTGGTAGTTTGCAGCTGAGCTTTGGCCTTCCCTTCCTTCGAGTCTGGGCAGCACTTCTCTACTGCCATGGGGCAGCCCCTGCCCGCTCCCCCACTGTGAGCTTCCCTGGGGGCTTGGGCTCGGCTGGGTGCTCCCCATGCAGCCACCCTGGTCGCCTGCCATGGGCCATTCTTATGCCTGAAGATCAATGATGTCTCCTGGGCACTCTTGCCTTATGGGAAACTTACCCATGGGATCCTGTGGACCAGGTCCCTGAACAAACTGGGCTTGTTCCCCTGAAGTCTGGGGTCTTAATTACTTGTCTTTCTCAGTTCCTTAAGGATCTTAAACTCTCCTGTCTAGCGTTTAAATAGGCTTGGGTTTTCGACATTTCTCATTCATGCATTAACTGTTGAGAAGTGAGCTTTTAGTACGGGAGGTGGGGTGGTGGAGGAGGATGGCGTGTGTCCTTTCCTGGCTGATTTGCATCTGTGCTACCTCTCTCAGTTTCATGCTCTTTTCAGGCTCTTCTGAAATTTTTTAAAATAAGGAAATGTTTACTGGAAAACCAGATATGGTTAATATGGGGAATTCCCATTTGAATTTTTGAAATACAAGCGATTGATGAAAAACAAAACTCTTAGTTGCAGCTTTTGCCACTTTTGTGGGTGTAAATGGGTTGCTAACATACTGACACGGGCTGGGAGACATACCATCGAAGAATCGTGTGCTGTTTTGAAGCATCTTCCCTCTGCATACCTCTCATCCAAGTATCAATCATCCGATGTTCATACATTGCAAACACGAAACCAAGGATGTCAAAGCTAATACAGTGTCAGTTCAAAGTTGATAATTTCATAGTTCATATTGTCACAGAAGTGGATACCATTGAATTAGATTTAAAGCACAGTTCTGTTTGATTTCTTTCTTAAGGGTCTATTCGTGAGCTTACAAACTTGTGTTTTTTGGCTAAATTTCCGTGTCTTGTGTGACTTATGGTGTGGTTTACAGCAGGCACTGTAAATAATTTTACAGTAGGGTTGCACTATTGCACTGCACTATCAATTCATGAGAGTCCAGCTCTTCAGCATTTGATTTTCTGTCACTTTTGACATCACAAAGAGGTCTGGCTTTACAGAAGCTTGGTTTTGAAATGCGGTCTTTCTTTATACTGTCTCATGCTCAGTGTCGAAACTCGCTGGTCGCTTCTAAAAGGGTAGGTTTCCAGCATTATAGCGATAAATGAGCATCCCTTCAATTTAACATGCCAATTCTCATTTTGTGATGTGAGGAGCAAAGCTCTGTCCAGCTATAGCGGGGACTATGTAACCTTCCTTGTGCCCAACTTTATGATCCTTTGTTATGGGAACAGTGATCACCCATAGTTTTTATTCGGCACTTCAAGCAAAAGGTAGCTGTAAAACCTACACGAGTACTGTTGGTGGGAATAAATTTGAGGAAAGGGCCTCTGAGTTTTGGAAAGGCGTCCAGCTTGGTTAAACTTTCATAGGACTTTTTTTCCTTAAATTTTCTACTAAGTCTGTGTATAGAGGTTTCATTTCATTAGGAAAGTAAGTTATGTTGAATATTGTTTAGCAATCTGAAGCCTGACTGGGGGCTGCGTCTCCACTTTTACATTTTTGATCTGTGACTTGAAGTAAAAATTCAGCATTTCATTTTCCAATGTAAAGCTATTGCCGGTCACACCACTTGGGTCTCTTGCATGTGAAAAGAAACTTTAGATGAGTGCTCTTCTGATCTGTACGTGCTGGGCATTGACAAAACATTTTTTGTTAGTTGTAGCCTTGCATGAGAACCGAGAAGGACACAACTATTATGAAGTTATTTTAAACACTTAATAGTGTACTGCAAGATGTTATACATGTTCATTTCAGAGTGGCTTTATAGTAGTTTCCTGGTGTGCTAATTACGCATTACTGTGTTCTGTGATGGGAGGATTTTGTGGAGTTTTTTATTTCCCTTCTGTTTGAACACAATATTTTTGTGATGCCTATTTTATTCTTTGTTTGCCACGAGGAGTCTTATCCACTTCAGATTCGTGCCACTGTTTGAAAAATGCATCTGTTTTCTGAGGAAGGAACAAGGCCGGCGGCTGATGCCAAAGACAAGTCTCAGAAACAGCTTTGAAAGACCTCTGTGTTCGTGTGAACACTGCACTGCAAATAAATGGGGATGCGATCTACTACCTCAATGTCAGGCACACCTCGTGTCTGTTTTACCAGCCCTACTTTATGTCCACATATAGAAACATTTCCCTGAGAACTTTGTGGCTGGTTTTACTGCAGCTTCACCCATAATGACTCTCTTGTACTTGGTAACTTCATGTTGCTCTTAGTCTTGTGCTATGTGGGGAACTTCTTCAGGCTGTGAAACAAGCTGTGAATGTGATTATAATCAGAAAGAAAATAATTTATTCATAATTTCTCTTGGATATTCCTGCTGTACTTTAATATCCAGTTTCAAATATGCTGTTTATAGGAAATATCCTGGGTGGCACTGTACGTGCTGTAATCAAAACAATTGGGAATTTGTTGTGTTATGTTTTCTACCACCACCATTCCCCCCCCTCCCCAAAAAAACCCAACCAAACCTGAAAACACTCAAGTGTCAACTTCTGTCTTTTCCATAAAATACTTAAGGACTTGACCGAATTCCCCAAAGATGTTATACAGAATGAGGAGAGAAACTTTATGGGTTTTCTGATGGGATAAGGAACAGTGAAAGTATGTGAAAGAAAACTGGATCATCTTTAATTTGAAAACCAATAACTGGGAACATCACAGATGTGCCACATTATACCAAAGAAACTAGCATATACAAGAGTATTCAGAGTGAAGTGGAGGAAGCTTAGTGTATGTGTATGTATATATAAATATGTACCTGTGTTAATGAAAAAAGACCAAAGAAAAAGCTCATACCTTAATATGTGGAATTGTTGCCGAAGAAGTAGAGGCAAACTGTAATTTTTACCATCTTTTTAAACATGGTAAATATAGAGTTGTTGTAGCACACTTTTCTATCTTTATTTGCTTTTACTGTAATTAGCATGAATGTTTCACAGCCGTTACGGTTTGTATATGAGACTGAAACGAGGGAAAGGCGCTAGTTCTGACTGGTGAGTAGGGAGGAAGTGTTTCACAGCTCAGATGATGACAAGTCATTCTTGAAGCTTACTGTGTAGCTATCTGAAGGTGTACTAATGACTTTATTGTATGAAATCTGATTAAATGTTTTATTATTTATATGTTTTACCTTTTGCCCTTTGGACTGCTGGGGAGAAATATCATTTTTGATCATCAGAAGTGCTACTACTAATTAGATATAGACCTCTTTGGATAAGAACAGTATTTGCTTGCAAATCACAATATGTTTAAAAATAAATTTTATTCACTGTTTTATAGCTTACTGAAAATCCTAATCAGCAGTTCTCGATCAGCTTTTTTTTTTACAAGGAATTTGATAACAATTGATTTGTACAGTTAATCCACATTAATCCCTCTCACTCATTCATTCATGCTCTCCAGCTTTTGTGATATGGTTACTGTTACATAAGTAGCTATGACCTCAGTAATACCTCTGGGTGAATTTAGAAATATTTTGGTTTTTTCTAGAATAATTTTCATTTCTTTTAGCATCCGTCCCTAAATCTAGTTGTGTCTGTTTCTACAGACAAATCCTGAAAAGATATATTGTTAGGAAAAACAAATCATATTTACGTCTTTGTAACCTTTTAAGATCTATACAGTCAACCACTTTCCCCAAATCAGCACAAAGCCACGTTCCTTTCATTCTCCCTTGGGCTTTGGCAGTACGCTTAAAAATCTGACCAGCCGTGGCTCTGCCAGATCAGAGCTGGAGTCAAATTCACCAAAAACCCAGGAGGTTTTTGGCACACACCTTGCCACTGAAAATTCCTCTTGCCTGAAGGCAGAGTGCATGTGCTGGTGTTGATCATAAAAGAAGTGTACGTGGACTTGGGGCCAAGCCTTTTGGACTGCAGGGGCCAAATGTTTCTGGAAATGAAGGCAGATTGTGGAATATTTGTACTTTTTCTTGAAGCTTTGCTCAGATGATGAACATGTATTCCTTTATTTGCTTTATAACATGGACAAAATCCAAGCTGACTAAAACTATAGTTGACTTTGATCTGTAAAAGCCATACCTTGCATGAACAAAATGATGACAGTAGTTTGCTCCCGAGAAGAATATTAGCGGACGCATATGGAATCACCAGCAGATCCCTCCAGCTGGGGCGAGGGATTAAACTCTCCCACTGTCTACCTTTGAAGGACACCTGTGATGTGATGGCATGAAACTGGCTTTTCCCAATGCTGAAGCATTCTAATATCCCTTCTTCGGTATTGCGAATGGAAACGGATGAGAATTGGGGCATTGCCGTGGATGAGTGCTTCCTTTCTTTATGGCCCTATCTGTCAGTTTCAAACAAGGCAAATGCTACTCCACAGGGACTGCCGTTCTCCAGAAAGAAAGCAGTAAGCCATCTCTCTTAAAATCAAGGAAAAAATCCCACCAGACGGCAAAAATTAAACAAGTTTTTCAGGGCATGTGTTTTGGAGGACTTTAATTTTTGAATTTGAGTTTATTTAATACTGTCAGGAAACTTCAAATGGAGGTGTATTTCCGATGCTTTGCCTCTCTTGCAGACCCTTCTTTTTCCATTCTGCTTGACACCCCCTTGGGTTTAGCTTGCAGTCTGATTACAGCGCTAGCCTGCACCTGAAGGCGTTATTGACTTTTAGAAGCACGTATGAACATTTGATGCTGACTTTAAAACGTCCTCAAAAAATGTAAAACTACTTGCTCGGTATTTAAACTTGATACTTTCCTGCTGTGGCTTCTGGTTATCACCTATTAGCAAGTAGCAGTGGCATCAGACGTAAGGTAGGCATGGTGTCAGCTCGAGGAATTGCAAGGCTGAGCTGCTGCATGTTTTAATCACGCTGCTGTGTTTGTGGGACCAAAAAAGCATCTGCTCTCCGGCTTGCGGTCGTTGGGCAGAGGCCCTGATACGAGACCAGCTCCAGTGGCACCACGCACCAGAGCAAAGCCTGCTCTCCTGTGCTGTCCAGCCCAAAGGCTTTCCTACCCCGTCTCCCTGCTTTTTGGATGGGGAGGTGAAAAGCTCCAGGCTTCAGCGCTTCCGCTGTGGGCCCTGACTGGTGCGACACTTGTGGAGGGGTCAGCTTTGATTTAGCTGGAGCAATGGTCACTGACTATTTCGGAGTCCATAGCAGAGGAAGAAACTGCCTCGTAGCTTTTGTCGAAGCTACTATGGTAGTACATGTAAAAGGACTAGACTCGAAGCCGATTTCTCCTCAAAGAAATGACAGCCTTAAAAGAATATAGGCTATTAATGGGTACAAGTAGAATACCAGGAAATGAGTCTCTTCTGTTCAGCAGGGTAAGGCAGTGATAGAGTTGGCTTGTTTATTTTTGTGACTGACAGACGGGACGATAAGATTTCCGCTTCAATATCCACATCAGCACTTCATTGCCTTCCTTATCTAGTGCAGCTAAGTTAACTCAGTTAACCATGCCCAGCTAAAAGTTTGTAAGTAGGCTTAATCTGGCCTGTTTGTAACTACATGTAAATCTTTTGGGGGACTAGCCCTTACTGTTAAGAGCTGTTACTATGGCAGCAAAATCAGTGGTAGTATACTAGCGTGGGGCACAGTGTTGAGTTTCCAGGTATGGGGTTCTGTTGTTGTAGATACAAAGCGTATCTTCCCATCCTTAAGTACATCGCTCGCTCATAACTCAATGAAAAGTTTCCACCTTTACTGATAGGCTTAACCTTTACTTAACAGATCTCACAGAACTGATTTTTATTTATTTTTTTTTAATGTCGCTTTAGACCAGTCTGCATCTCCTGGCCACGCAGCATTCTGTATTTTGACTGTAATTTTAGAAGGTAATTTACTTATTAGAACAAATTCCACTTCCCTATTAGAGAGTGGCACCTTAATTGTATAGAGGAGTCAAATTTTCATTTTCACATGCATTTCTTTGTACTAGCCTTCAGCTTGTATTTCAAATACATACAGGTTTGTTATTTCATGAAACACTTATCAGATAAGTGTATGAAAAAGATAGATGTGAAAGTCAGTGGTACTCTCGAATTAAGTCTCCTACTCTCTGTCCACAGCCGACTGTAGGTTGCTTGGGTTCTAAATTAATACCATACCTTTTAAAGAAAAATACTTCCTGTTACTTCCCCAAAATGGTGTATATGTAGATATGTCCTGACAATAAGGCATTGCTAAAAATTAAGAGCGGTGAGGTATTTTAAGGTATTCTAAAGTAGCTCCTAACAGCATGCTCCAAATCAAGAAAGAATTGTTAAAATGAACTTAAATATGCTAGAACAGAGGTCTCCAGGTTGGCTTTGTAAGCCTGGACAGTCAAACAAAGAGTCCTGAAATATTCCCTGTGCGTGGCAGACCTAAATCACTGGATGCAGGGGGTGATGGAGCTTGCTTTTTATGATGAACAGGAAACAACTAGGATGCATTGTGTTCTACTGGAAACAAGTGATGTCAGGAGCTTCCAAAGTGTCCTGGTTTTGAAACAAACAAAGAAACAAACAAAAAAATTACTCTTACAGATCCAAGTCAGGATGTGCAGATGAGCTCTCTATGGGTGGTTAATCATCTCCTGCGCATGTGGAAAATATAATTCAGTGTGTTGTGAAAGTGGGCAGACAAGAGAGACTTATGAATGTGTCAGGAGGTGTCTTTGTGATGTTTTTCTTTTCAAGTGGTCATTGCTGGATGGAAACCTTGGAACGAGAAACTGACGTAACTTTTCTGCGTTAGTCTCAAGCACAGCAGCAGGGGAGCATTTGGAAGAAATGAAATGTCTCTCTGAAATTCTTTGATGTCAGAGTGAAACATTTCACATTTTTGTGAAAATGTAGTCTTAGAATAACAACTATTTCTTCCCCTTTCATTTTTAAGGGAGACGTTATGAAAGAATAAGTTCTAGGAATGAAACGTATTGCAATTTTGAGAAGACTGTAAGAAGCTGTCTGAATAGCTCAGGTGTTCAACTTCTGTGCTCAAAAGGGGAGCTTTGTATAGTTCTGGAGGAATGTAATATCCTTAGAAGGGCTGAAGCCTCTGTTGTTCTAAACTGTCTTCTCTAAGACGTGTTGGTTTAACGTGCTAAATGTAATATTTGAATCCTTAAAAGTTAAAAGCTCTGGATTTCTGTAATTTGATTCTGAAATCAATAAGTGTATGGAGACAGTGAGATCATAAGCAGGTAACCTGCACATCAGTATGAGTAAAAGGGTGCTGCACATGAACCTGGTGTAGAAACTGGATGCTATGATAACACTTGGCTATTTTATGTAAGGTTTTTATGGATGGATCTTATGAAGCATTTCAGAGAAGATCAGAACTGCTTCCCTACATTAGAATGCGGGAACTAAGGCAGATTTAAAGCACTTTAGCTCCTTCTAATACACAAATAGTAGATAATTAGAAGGAAGCTAAATTACACAACCCTGACAGTCAGTCTATTCTCCTCTACAACAGTCTTTACCAAAACACATAATAAAAGCATACTTTATTTCAAAATTTTAAGATTAAATAGATTCAGCGTTTTCCAGAGAAATAATGTAATTGTGGGGAAGAGGTAATAATAAAACATCGATTTTTATGGTGTATTTAGTGGTGTTATTTAAGCCTATTTTGAGTAATATTCCTGTTTGGCAAATATAGGGCACATCAAATGAAACTACTAGGTGACAAAATCAGAACAAACCCGTTCTTTACACATTGTGTTGTAGAGCTGTAGAGCCCTTTCTGCAGGATGTTGTAAATATAAAAAATTTACACAAGTTCAGACAACGGTTGAGTAATTTCATGAAAGAAAACTCTACTGGGGATTATTAATCATAGAAGCATCATATCTGCCTCTGAAAGTCCCCAACTCTCAAGCTCTGAACACTCCTATTACTCATAGGAAGTATTTCTGTTTGCTTGTACAATTCCTAAATTTTTGTTAGGGATAGGAAGCTGTAGTCAATAAGCCTTTTAGACTCTCATCTAGCAGTCATTTTTTGTGTTGGAGGTCTTCTGAGAACTGGAATGGTTGTTGCCTGGCTCATACTGAGAGAAGTCTACTTTTGAGAGAGGAACAACAACCAAAAAAAGGCCCTGAAGATAGATCCTGCAATTATCTCAGAATTGCACAAACAGAATCTCTACCTGTCTTAAATAGAATTACGTTAGCATTGCCCAAATGCTCAGTTAATGAGCTATAAACATGGGGAAAAGTCTGTTCCATCCTGTACGTTGTTAGGATGTCAGGAGGTCCCCCCTAGCTATTCCCTCACCAGCAGGAGGGAGAGCACGCGGGTTCCCCCTCACTGCTTAAGTCGGATACAGATATGACCAGAGCATCAACAGATTTATTGTCCTGTTCCAAGAGGTGTTGATAATGTGCCCTCAAACACCTGATGTGTTTCCCCTTGTGTTCCCTTCTCCCATTTTTCCCTTTCCAAGTTCTTTCCATTTACCATCCTCATCGCTTTTTAATTGAACATCTCAGCCCTGTTTCGCTTTCCCCGCTGGCCTCAGTTCTGTTGACTGGTAAATTCTGTTAAGCTAGCACTCCCCTTCTGTTATCTCCAGTGCTTGCCTGCCCTTTCTCCTGTTGCTGTCTTGTTAGCGGTGCCACAGCACAGGGTGAGCCATACGCTGCGCCTCCTCTGTTATCTGTAGCATCTCGTGCTCAGTGGCGGTGTTATCTTGTTAGAGGCCCCGCAAGCCTGGGCGTGCCATTCGCACGTGACCCTGATGTGCAGAAAGTCTTGTAGTCTGTAATCCTTTGGGGTTTTTTTTTTCCCAGAAAAGATTGCAGAATAATATGGTTTACATATACCTCCATGTTTACATAACTGTAGATGTGGCACGGGATTTCCTAAAGTCTTTATATCGGGATAAACAGAGCTGTTTGCATTGGAGATTAGGGGACTTGGTAGCTGGAAAAGGGTACGCTTGGAAAAGGGATCAAGCCCAGAGTTGGATAGAGAACATTTCTTGTGGAAAACCTTGAGATTTAGGGAAGACATATAAGACAAAAGAACAATTTATTTATTTTCCAAAAAATGTCTCACCCAAAAATAGAGTCTTCAGAATTTACAAAATTTGCTCATGGGCAGCCAGTAAACCAGAAATTAAAATTGATGGGACCTGTCAAGTGAGCTGCAGGGGAAGCTCAGTCCCTGCCTGCTCTGCTCCTCACCCATCAGCCTGCCTGGAAGGGACTTGTCAAATTCAGCTTTCTACCCACAGCAAGTGAAGTTGATGTGGTTTTGGTTTTTTTTTTTAGTTGGTTGGTTGGTTTTGGTGGGGCGAGGGGGAGCTGGTTTTTAAACGTGGACAGATGAATTTTCAACAGGGAACTTCTCCACCAGCTCTACTCTACCAGACACTTTGTAGCTCAGTGACTTGACATAGGTATTATTTTTTTGGAAATTATTGTGACGATTTGGATGTTTTGTTTTCACGTTTGCCACATAATTGGTTTTATCTTTGAAGTATTTCTTAAAAACAGCTGCAGCAAACTCCCTAGATTATTTTGGATAGTTTAGGCTGAGCTATCCAAAACGGCTTGAGGGAGAGCAAAGACTTTGTCTCTTCTGTCTTGTAGTTTTAAGTACAATAAATACTTTGATTGATCTCCTTTGGGGAACTTGAAATAAAGTGTGGAATCAGCAGAGCTGATGTGGGAAACTTGCATGGTTTTACATACCTGCCTGAAAAAAGCAAGAGAATTAAAAGAAGGGGGTAGTGTGTGCTGGAAAACCAGTCCCATCCATGGTCTTTCCTTTCTCCAAGCTTGCGGGTCTGTTAACTCTATAGCTGGCTTCCCCGTTCCTGCTTAGGAAGGGACAGAAATTTCAGACAGTTGTTTTGACTGCACTGTATTATGGACGATTATATTTTTTTTTAATGAAACCTTAGGTATTTGCGTGAGGTGCCATGTATGCTGAGAAACTGGTAAGTTTAGATGGCAGCGCAAAGCTAAAATTTTTGCCCATTGTGGGACTAAGTCTGTACTTGAGTGGCTGGGGTGGAAGGTGTCTCCACCTAATAACACTGCACACCATTAGCTGTGTTACAGGTAGCGCAGACTGGAATCGTGCTCCCTTTGTGCTGTGAAAGCTATAAGGCAGTTGAAGCACTTTTTGCTAACAGCTTAGGAAGTGCAGTATGAAATTTGAGTCACCTTGACCATCTGCTCTCTCAAATCCTTCAGTATCCTGCTAAGTTGTCACTGTATCTTCTGGCAGTGATTCCCTAGTGTTTGCCTTTTCAGTAACAAACCTAGCACTTGTGTTTCATTTTTTCCTTTTCTCATTTACACAGATGTTCAGGAGGAGCCCTTACTTTCTCTGTGCCTTTACTTTTATCTTGTTCCCTTTTTGTCCATTTACAAATAAGTAGAGCTAATTTTTCAGCCTTTCCATTGAGGAAAATATCTCCATGCCTTTTGATTGAATTCTTTCTATTTATTCTGTATCCTCTACTGCCAGGAGGTGATTGGAACAGACAACTAGTATTCATCTTTGCTGGTTTAATTGCATACCAGTTTTATGGTTTTCCATTAATTCCCCTGTACGACTGAGCATCTGATTTCTTCTGCCTGTCATGAAAGCATGAGCACAGGCATTCTCCATGAGCCTGTGACAGCTCTTCTCAAATTCATGTAGAGCTGATAAAATATTAACAGTACTATAATTTGCTGTCTCATTTATAAAGGCTTCTTGCTGAGGAACATTTGGATATATAAGAAAAATACCGAGTAAATCATTAATATGCTATGTATAGCACTGGAAGAGGTACTACCTAAAGGTTAAATTACTTCTAGTACATAAAAGCAGATTTGTATAGATTTTAAAGATTGTTTTTAAGTTGTATCCTTCCACAAAAGGATTCACTGCGTACATATACTTTTCAATATAAAGGTATCATTTCCAAGCTGTCATCCTTAACTCCAGCTTGAATAAAGGAAATTGTAGATACTAGTAGGTACTTTTCATCTGCTGGGCATGAGGTCAAGTGGCTTACTACTTTTTTGCAGATGTGTTTATGTGAACTGGAGAGCTAACTTAAAAATCTGGTCACTGTTCTGTAACATGTATATACTATGGTAGTGGAATTAAGCCAAAGGCAGAAGGTCTGAGCGTGATGTATTTTGGGAACTTGACCTGCACTGGTTCTGTCATGATCCATAGGCCAGGTAATCACATAAATGTTTTAAGAGGAAAACAAAAGCCACACAAAGAATGGCAATGTTTAAGTTTACAATATCAATTTTGAATGCTGTAATAAAACTGCGAAAGTAAAACAACTGATAGCGTTTTCTGTTGTGGTGGTTCTTTCACTGTTTGTACAGAGAGATGTGGTGACTAATTTACAACAAGAAATTTTCACTTCCTAAAATTTGCTACAATACAGCCTGTGTTTCCTGGAGATGGTTTGAGGGCTTCAGAAATAAATCTATCTTAAAATAATTTTCTTCTGAAATCAAATGCAGCCCTGGGTAAGCTGTTTTATCAGTCCTCACCAAGATAAGTAGACATAAATGTGAAATGGGCAGAAATCATGAATTCGTACATGGCACTGGGTCTTCATCATGTTTCGCTAGGTGTGATTATCTTAATTGTTCTTCTTGAATCTTTCTATACTAAGGCAATAGCTAAGTAGATAGCTCTTAACTTCCTGTCAGAAATGAGCTGGCAGTGTTTTGCATAGCTGAAGTAGTTTATTCAACATAGAAAATACCTTGAAATATTTCTGAAGGCTGGGGGAAACCTTTAACGACTCATAATTCTCATCTGAAATATTTTAAACAGCCACAGTCTTCGGCTGGAATTTCAGTTGCATCCTTGTTGACAGGGAGAAGCAGGTCAATTTACTTGCTCTGTAAAATAGGTAAATATGTGTAATCCGTACTGAATTTAATGGGATCACAGGATAACTTGGTCTGGAGGTCTGAGGAGGTTCCTGGTCCGTCCCTGCTGCAGCAGGCTCAGTGCCGGGGTCAGCCGGGGCTGCTCAGGGCTGTGTCCCATCGGGGCTGGAAACCCCCCGGCCGGAGCGGCACAGCCCCCGGGGGCAGCCTGCGCCTCTGCCCCGCTGCCCCCGGGGAACAGCCCTTTCCTCGGTCCCGTCTCACGGAATCACGGAATTTTCAGAGTTGGAAGGGACCTCTAGAGATCATCTAGTCCAACTCCCCTGCCAAAGCAGGATTGCCCAGAGCACATTACTCAGGACTGCATCCAGGCGGGTCTTGAAAATCTCCAGAGAAGGGGACTCCACAACCTCCCTGGGCAGCCTGTGCCAGTGCTCTGTCACCTGAACCGTAAAGAAGTGTTTCCGTGTATTTGAATGGAACTTCCTGTGTTCCAACTTGTGCCCATTACCCCTCGTCCTGTCACTTGGAACCAATGAATAGAGCCTGGCTCCATCCTCCTTCAACCCACCCTTTAGATACTTGTACGCCATAATAAGGTCTCCCCTCAGCCTTCTCTTCTCCAGGCTAGAGTCCCAGCTCTCTCAGCCTTTCCTCATAAGGGAGGTGCTCCAAGCCCTTAATTATCTTAGTTGCCCTTCGCTGGACTCGCTCCAGCAGTTCCCTGTCCCTCTTGAACTGGGGAGCCCAAAACTGGACACAGTATTCCAGTTGTGGCCTCACCAGTGCAGAGTAGAGGGGGAGTATGACCTTCCCTCGACCTACTGGCCATGAGAGGTCTCAACCTCTCCTGCTTGGTCCAGTCAATGTCCCTTGTCTCTCTGGCTCCCTCTTCTCGACCACCTCCCCACAGGTACGGGGGGCCGCTGCCAGCTCCCCCAGAGACGTCTCCGCCCCAGTCTGCTCCAGCCCCATCCCTCAGCCTCTCCTCGTGGGGCAACTGCTCCAGACATGATCAGCTTGGCCCCCCTGTTGCTGGACTCACACCAGTTTATTGACATCTTTCCTGTACTGGGAGTGCCAGACCTGGATGCAGTATCTGGATGTGGTCTCCTGAGCGCTGGCAACAGGGGGATGGATAATCCTGTCCCTTGATGGATGGGCTGTGGTCCTGCTGGCACAGGCACAGCTCCCTGTGCACCAGAGTCCCACATCTTCCCCGCAGAGCTGCTCCCCAGCCCAGCCCAGCCCAGCTCAGCTCTCCCCAGCCTGTGTCGTTGCTGGGGGTTATGGACTTTGCATTTGTCTGTGGTGAATTTCATGAAGTTCCCATTGGCCAGTTAGTTCCTCCAGCCTATATTGGCCTCTGTGAATGGCAGCCCTGACTCCCACATGGGATTTCCCTTCTCCGCCCCAGCTTGGTGTCAGCTGCAAACTTGATAAGGGTGCACTGCATCACATCCTCCAGGTCACTGGTAAAGAAGTTAAAAGGAGAAAGAAAAAAAAAAAAAGTAATAAACTAGTATCATCTGCTTTTGACCCCTGTGTAACTGGTTTTCAGCTGTTGGCCAACCATCCAATCCTTTTGCTCTCATTTCGGGCTATTAGGCTGAAGATACCGCTCTGAGGGTAGCAGTAATGATGCAGACTTAGCCCTTGATCCATGCAGCAACTGCATATCAGATTAATCTATGTAAATACTTTTCAGTGAGCAGGCTCTCTGACATCTGAAAGTGCAGTTTTGCTGTGGCCACAATAATGAGCTTCAGCAGTGGAGTCCTTCAGCTTCTTCAACTGGATGCTGGGGAGAGGAGAGAGGAGTGGAAAGGAAGAACTCATTTGAGGCGGGGGAAGAGGAGAAAAATACTTAGAGCTGACAATTAGTGGCACATGCATAAGTATTTGATATGGTCTGCTCTGGCATCTTGTCAGAAGCTGATGGCCTGAGGGTGGGGAAAATACTCATTGCCAGTACCCGCTATTTTGGAAAGCCCAAAGTGCCCTGCACTTTGTGAATTCAGTGACAACAGCAAGTTCAGTAAGGTTCTCATTAAATGATACCTAATAATTTTTATGACTAGTTTGCGTTTTACTTGCTGTTATTAGCTACTCAACTGGGTTGGTGATAGTCCCAACTCTACTAATAATGCAAGGCTCGCTGTTTAATTTTTTTTCCTTAAGAAAAAAAATACTATGAAAAAATCTTTAAAAATAGTTGCTCCAAAAGAAATAAAAGAAAATACAATTAAAGAAAAATTGCACTGAGAAAATAAATCCAAAATTTTGCCTTCCAGCACCAATCTGGCATTCCTATCACAACTGAAACTTCTTACCAGCACGTATACTCTCTTTTCTCTCTCAATTTCTGGCATGTGCCCTGGTAGGGAAGCAGGATTGTGGGATGAATGTAGACTCATTGAGCAAGGGGGAGAAAGTCATTGTTAGTTTTTTTGATTGTTGTTCCTGTTTGGTTTTTGTTTTGAAAGACATCCTGGATAGCCTGGATACACTTTCCATATGCTGGAGTGGAAAAAACACTGTTACTTACTGACTTTTGCAGCAGAGTAAAACTTAGAAGCATGAGAGGGAAGAATGTGAGTTTAAAATGTGGGAAGGAAAAATAAACAGGTTCTTTAAATCCACTTTATTTCCTTTTCGTGGATTTTAATTGTCCTCTGAACAGCAACTCGAATCACCTTGATGTTAATCACTTCATCTGAATGTGATGTGTTGTACTGCGTAGCACTGTGCTTATTTTTTGTTTGCATTACTCCTGCTGAGATTGGGAACTCAGTAGCAGCACGGCTGTGTAGTACCAGGTATCTAACGAACAAGCAGGAGATACAGTCTGTGCCATGAATAATTTATAATCTAATTAGAAGCAAACCTTATCAAATAACTGTTTAAAGAACAGTAGGAAAAAATAGAGAACAAAAGCATGATTGTATCATGCAGTTGTGGGAGCCTGGTTGTTCACACTGTTCAGCTTGGGAGTTCTTGGAAATTGTAGCAAGTCATAAGTAGACCAGGAAAAAAAATGACACTGAGTGGGATGAGTCTATGTATACCACTATTATTCCCAAGAGTAGTATTTCCACAAATTGCTTTCTCTTTTCTTTCCCTTTTATGACATTAGTCAAATTATGCATGAACTTCAGAGGCTGCTACTAATTCTGCATAAGATCAAAGAAATACATTACCTTTTTGTACAACTCTGCAGCGCTTTTCTGTTTTAAGTGAAAGTACTTCAGCTTGCTTTCTGGTTATTGTCAGTAATGAACAATGACTTCTTGCACGTTACCTTATGATATGGTATGTTTCTCTTTCATTGGATGTTTCACTAATGCAAAACATTTCTGTGATTTTGTTCTTTAAAAATTAGCTATCGATGACTCCTTAGGAAAAAAAAACATTGGAGCGTCACTGATTTGTCCGTCATAGAGATTAAAAAAAAAAAAAATCCAAACTGCTGAAATGATAGGTTGTCTGAAGAAACATCATCTACCTCTTACGCAAGTCATAAAGAAATAATTTTTCAGTCTATCTGCTAGAGTCCATCTGACTCTTTTGTTAAGCGTTTGAAGAGGACCTAGCTTTGGAGAAATACAGCGGTCTTGAGTGACAAGCTGTAAGCTTCAATTCTTTTCTGAAATGCGGATCTTGGTAACAGTTGCTAAGTTGTAAGGGAGGGGCTGTATGGCTTATTCTTTGGACTGCTCTTTTGTTCGTAACTGGATGACTTGTATGGTTCATTTAAGATTTCCATCTTGTGTATGTATATAGACATAAATGGCAACTGGAGCAAGTTGAAAATAGAGCATATTCAACATTAGTGTCAGCTATGCTCAATTTTGTAACGCTACACTTCGATACTGTATTTTCATTTCTTTTTCCACTGGTGTAGTTACTGAGAACGTGTCATTGGTTCCCCCTCTAGTAAGTGAGAGTTGGAGGCCAAAGCAGTTCGACAGCATCTTAACTGTTGCTTTCAAGACAGACGTTTTCCGGAAAAACTATTAAAATGCCTACAGAACATACTCAAATCCTAGCTTACCTGGGGGAAGAAACAAATACATCATCCAAACCACTCCGTTTTAAAAGGAAATAGTGATTTCTTGCATACCTATTTTGCTTTCTATACACTGGGCGAAAGACAGCAGAAGTTGAGCAAATGAATCTAAAACTGATCTACGTTGGATGGTTCAAGGTAGGATGAACACTGTTATGTTAGATTTGGGCAACTGTGTGGGCAAGATTTTTGAACCATGCTTTTTTTTTTTTTTTCTTTCCCCAAAATTGGTAATTTCATTTATCTGAAATTGGGCAGACCTTTGGCTTCAGAAAGTACAAGGACAGTGCTCTTCGTGGGGAGGGGATGTACGTTGTTCTGGCCTTCCTAGTTTTTGTTTAGTCAAGGAAAGGGTCTCAGCTAGGATGCTTCTGTGCTGCACAAAATTGTTTTTCTTATATCCATGGTGTTGGGATGGCCAGGTAAGAAGCAGGCTGTAGATACCGGCTTGTACTGAATGATATTAGTATTTGAGTACGGAGGTGAGCTCTGGCCTTCCTTCAAGTTTCTCTGCCTTATCACCCTGTGACTTCTACTAAAATGAACCGTACAATAGTTAAAGTACTATGGCCCAGCTCCCAGAAACTGACTGTGAAGCATTCTGGTATCTCCAGTTTTTCAGTATATTCATAGTTTTAGAAGTACTTTACTGTTCAGCAAAGAGAGGTATGCCTGGCGAATAAGTAAAACATCTTGTTATCGTTGAGTAGTTTGGTATGTTGTACAATCATTTTCAAATGAACTCCTCTCTTTTTTTGGTGCAGACACATCAAAGCATCAGGGCTTGCTGTTCTTATTAATTATTTCTTACACGAAACAGGCACATTTTTCCTGTGTGCTTGTGCATTGAATAAAATATGCAGTAATTGAATAAGTATAGAAAATACCTTACCTGCAAAGTTCCTGTTCTCTTTAGTCACCTTTTAATTAGAATTCTTGTTACAGAATTAATAGGATAATTTATTCCTTTTAAAATGTGTAACAGAATGAAGCAGTGTGCAACGTCTGTCCCTGGTTAACAAATGATGCCCAGAACAGCATATGATGAATATTAGTTGGATAGTTTAATACACTACTAAAAAGGCTTACAAGCTACTGTGAGGAGTAGAAAATATAAGAATAGAACCTTATCTGTAACTTAACGTAACACATGTGGGAATAATACTTAGCATTTCTATCAAGCTTTCCGTTTGAGGATTTTGAAGTGCTTTGCAATACAAATGATGAATTAATCCTTAGAATGGTCCTTAATGTTTTTATTTTCCCTCTTAGTTCCTGTTTTATATGCAGACATTAGATTTTTTAATTTTAATTTGTTTGGTGGGGTATTCAAATAAATGAATTATTTGTAGGATCCTGAAATGCTGAGGAGTAGCAAGAGTTTGCTCACATATCCCTTTAATACAGAGCATTAAATACGGAACCATATAAAATATTTTGTGATATCATGTGCGTGTTTAATATTAATGGTGGATTCTGTAGATCAGTTTGGCTACCTGAGGTCTATTGTAATTTTAAGATTTGTAGGTATTTCCCCGACTGGGTGTGCAGCAATGCCCTACGCCGTGGGAAGTACTCTCAGACAAACTTCCGAGTTTCCAAGAGTTCTTTGTTCCTGTCGCAGTGCAAAACAAAGCTGTGAGCTAAATGGCAAGTGCCTAAATGTTCCCAAAATCTCTAGCTGCTGTTTAGTGGAAAGCAGCAACTGGGAATCCTTGTTACTGGCCCATTAACTAATACAAAAGTCTCCTTCGGGGTTTTACTTGGCGAAGTGGAAGTCCCGTCAGGAAGCACTCGCAGGAACTCCTCCAGCCTGCACGGGCTTTGGAGCATGCTTGTCACCCACCTGCTAAATTGGAAACGGTGACACTTTGGCAGTGATTGTTAAACAAACATTGACAGTGTGTAGCTTGCTTTTAACTCGGGATGATGCCATTAGGAAATGAGGTTATAAACAGCAGAAATCTGTCAAGCTCCTGATTTGCAATAATCTTCCTGCTGACGGATAAGAAGTGGTTATATATACTTGAAGGTTCGTAGTGACAGGATTTATTTTACGTGTCTTGAAGGAGAAAAACAAATTTCTGTTGCCTGTGGAGAAAGAGGGTATGTTGTCATTTGTATCTTCTTTTGTCAGATTCAAGGAAAAAAAGTAAACAGTATCCACTGAGATGAGCCACCTTTGGATATTTGAGGGTTGATTTCTTTTACAGCTTTGTTTCTGGAATAAGAAATAGTAACTAAAAATTAAGAGCTTAGAATAAAAATCTGTTGGCTCTAAGTGCTAATTTTCAATTTTAAATTAAACTCCAGACACAATTCTACCTGCAGAAAACCCGATCTGCATATAAACCACTTTTATCTAGTTTTCTAGTGAATCTTGGTCTTCAGTCAAGAAGTTAACTTTGCATTTTTGTTTTATGAAAAGTTGCTTAAAACTAATGTTGCCAGCAGTCTAGCGTAACAGTAGACAGTGTCAGTGTAATTGAGAAAAACAAAACCAGACATGTATCACTCAGTCATATCTGCATGTCTGCTTAGATAAGGTCATGAGAAGTAACTGCAGTAGAACACCCTACATCTTTACCTCGAATTTCCACTATAGAGCAAGTCTGAACAGCGTAAAGAGCTGCAAATATCGATATAAATTATATTAAAAATCCAATTTAATGTTTTTAAGGCAATTCAAGGCATTTATTAGTGATCAAAACACTTCCAGATGGAAAAGAAATTGGAATGTGTTACAATTACATGCAGAACTGCAGGAAAGGATTGAAATAAAGGGTTTGAAGTACTACCAAAGCAATAATAGTGAATTATGACAAAAGTAACAAAGATCATGCTCTGAAACAAGGGAAACTGTTAAATACTTTCACAATGTAGGTGTTTCCTAATTTTGGAAAAAAGGTGTTATTTATTGAGATCTAAAGAAAAATTCACCTATTACTTCATATTTCCAAGAAGCAAATTATTCAAGAGAAGATCAATAATCTAAGTTAATAACTTATATTTCTTAGAAGTGCAATATTACACTAAATACCATTATGAAGATAATGAAACAAAAATGTAACACTTCTGATAACTAAAGAAGCCAGTGTATTGCCAAAGATTATTACTGATAATCAGTAGATTTTGTAAGAGCCTATGAAACAGAGTTTTTATTTATGCAGCATGATGTTATGAAAATTGATAGTGAATCAGCTGAAGGAGATTGTACAGTTTTTCACACTGGAGAAATCCTGATTGGCGACAATACCTTCAAAGGTAACATTACGTTTACTACTAACAGATATCTGGAATGACTGAAGTTTTTCAGCTGTACTGAAATTTGGTTGCTGTTTGGGGACTGTGGAAACAGTTGAGAATAGATCTTTCAACAGGTCTTGGGCAAGGTGACCTCCAAAGTCCCTTCCAACCTCAACCCTTCTGTGATTCTGATTCACCGAGTCTCATTTAGGTTCAGTTGTTGGTTAACAATAATGGGAATGGAAAGTAAGAAAGTAAGGCTTTCTAAAGCTTTGCTTTTTGCTAATGGTTAATGTAATATTGTCATCAGAGCGAAGAAACCAGCTGGGAGTTGTATTGTGGTCACAAACTTCCCGCACTGGAGATACTTTGAGACATTGTGGTGGGTTCACCTGGGCCAGCAGCCAAGCACCCACACAGCTGTTGGCCCACCAGGTGGGCTGCAGGGCAGAACAGAAAGAATGAAAGTGAGAAAACTGGTGGGTCAAGATAAAGACAGATTATTAGGTGAAGGAAGGAAGGGCCAGAGACAAGTGATGCAAAGGCAATCGCTCTCCACCTCCCACAAGCAGACTGATGCCCAGTCTCTGAGCAGCAGCCACCTTGGAAAACCCCTCCTTCTTCCTCGGCCCCAGTTTTTATTGCTGAACATGATGTTACATGGTAAGGAATATCCCTTTGGCCAGCTGGGGTCAGCTGTCCCATCAGTGTCCCCTCCCAACCCCTTGGCCACCCCACCTTGCCACTTGTCAGGGGGAGTGGGAAAGGGGCAAGAGTTGGAAAAAGAGAAAGCCTTGATGTTGTACAAGCACTGTTCAGCAATAGCCAAAACATCGCTGTGTTGTCAACGTTATTTCAGCCACAAATTCCAAACACCATATGGGCTGCTGTGAAAGGATGGTAACTCCATCCTGGCCAGACCCAGTACAGTCATCAACCATGTAAGTTGATTTGTACAGGAGGAAAGTTTAAGTGGAATGGATATAAGTTTCTTATTAATCCTAGGGCCATCCTTCATTTCCCTTGCCTATGAAAGGATGACGTTTTAGTTACAGCAGCAGGAAGGAGAGAAGATTCAGGGAGACTAGACTGAGTGAACATGTAGTTCTGGTAAGGAGAAGTTTAAAAGGTGAGAATCGCTTAAACATTCAAAAAATTCAGTGTAAACTGAGAAAGCGAAGGTTATTTAATGGAGCAATGAGCGTTTAGTAGAGATTAGACAAGCAAACTGTTACATTTTCTTCAGAGTTTTGGTTTGTTTGTTGTTGGTTTTTTTTTTTTTAAACTTGTCTCTTCATTTCTTGGGCTTCCAGTGCCTTCGTCTTCTGCCTTCCTCCCTTGTCTTGGCATGGTTTAAATGGCTCTGTTCAAGGTCAGGATAGTACTATTTCATGCAATTAAATTTTTTTTTTGTTTCATATCCCAGTTCTAGAAGGTGATTGAGTTCTTTTCATGATGTCCTCTTTGACATCTCCCCAGCTTGTATGTAACTGCTAAAAATAAACCTTATTAAGTTCTTGTTATTTTCACTCCACCTGGTACTGCAGTAGTTTGCATCTAAATACCACCGTTACTGTGCTGATTCAGCATCGCTCTTGTTTTCTGGAAACGATTTGTGCCTGAACTCTTGGGTACTCCTGTTTGAATAGAACTGTATATTCCACATTTCAAGTGGCTTATGTGTCCTCTGTAGACATTGTGTTAGAGTGCTTTGGAAGATGGCAGTACTAAAATACCAACAAATGGGAGTGCTTTGTCATCATCTTTAGGTTGGCCAGCATTATAGCTGTAGATAAGGTCTTTGGTTTTGTTTCTGGAGAACAAATCTGATATTTTATTTTTTTTTACATGTACAGTGGGTTGAGAAGGATTTTAAAATTATATTTCAAAATTCTTCTTTTCTGGTTCAAGAAAGAAGTGCACAGGTCCTTTTTGTGCATAATGTCAGACCTTCATCTTTTTCTTCTAAATGACTTTGCTGGTATCAATTACAATAGCACACTTCATTATTCTTCAGCAGAGGTGGGGTAGTATTTTGGCATTTTCTAACTTCCTAAGTAAAAATCAGTGGTCCATTTTTTTCTGAAGATTGGAAAGCAGCCAGCTTACTAGTGAAACAGTGCTAGCTAGTCAAGCCTTCAGCTGCCGCTTCTGATTGTGAGTGAGCCAAGGTAGAGCTCCATTGGAAATGGACTTTGCTAATGTAGACACGAGGCTTCCCAGTGAGCTGTCAAGCCCTTCTAGAGTTTGAGGTTCAATGAACATATCTCAGTAAAACTAGAAGGACTGAGCAATATGTCTATACAAATGTAACTCTGCTTCTGACATCCTGGAGGATTAATAAGGAATTATTTGAAAGCCCTGGGCTGAAATAATTTTATTAGTTACTCTGTAGAGGAGTTTGAGAGTATCTGGAATCATCTGGTCAAAAGCTGTTAGACTCTTCATCATTAGGAATTTCTCTTTTTAACAGAATCCCTAATGTTGCATTGAAGTACAGATGTTCTCGGTCTTTATTTAGACATAACCTGATCTCCTTCTATGACAAGGTGACCTGCTTAGTAGATGAGGGAAAGGCTGTGAATGTTGTCTACCTAGACTTTAGTAAAGCCTTTGACACACTTTCACACAGCATTCTCCTGGAGAGACTGACTGCTCATGGCTTGGATGGCCATACAGTTCGCTGGGTAAAAAACTGGCTGGATGGCTGGGCTCAAGGAATGGTGGTGAATGGAGTTAAATACAGCTGGCAGCCGGTGACAAGTGGTGTTCCTCAGAGCTCAGTATTTGGGACAGTTTTGTTTAATATCTTTATCAACGATCTGGATGAGGGGATCGAGTGCACCCTCAGCAAGTTCGCAGATGACACCAAATTGGGTGGGAGTGTTGATCTGCTTGAGGGTAGGAAAGGTCTACCGAGGGATCTGGACAGACTGGATTGATGGGCCGAGGCCAATGGTATGAGGTTCAACAAGGCCAAGTGTCAGGTCTTGCACTTGGGTCACAACAACCCCCATGCAGCACTACAGGCTTGGGGAAGAGTGGCTGGAAAGCTGCCCGGTGGAAAAGGACCTGGGGGTGTTGGTGGACAGTTGGCTGATTATGAGCCAGCAGTGTGCCCAGGTGGCCAAGAAGGCAAATAGCATCCTGGCTTGTATCAGAAAGTGTGGCCAGCAGGACTAGGGAAGTGATCGTCCCCCTGTACTCGGCACTGGTGAGGCCCCACGTCGAGTACCGTGTTCAGTTTTGGCCCCTCACTACAAGAAAGACATTGAGGTGGTGGAGATGGGGATGTCCCATGCAAACAGAAAGGTGAAGACACAAAAGATAGATGGTTTTCTCAAAAAAGTTAATATTCATTCCTGAACTACCAGTGCTAGGAGTTTGGCCTATGCAAATAATAATTATCAGTGGGCTGGGTCTGTTCAAATCGCTACTCAATATTTTAGAACTTTTTCATTCTTACATAGAAAATAAAGCTATTAACGAATATGAAGTTCATTTAGTGAGAAACTTAATACAGTTTTGTAATTTCCACAGGGGGAAAAGCATGAAGAGTATTTCTGATGTATTGAATTCTAGAAATTGAGACTTCCTGCTAGGTTAGAAGCCCAAGCTCACTTGTCCAGCAGGCAGTGTTGATTAAGGTAGATTTTTTAGGCTTCTACATATATAGACCTGAGGTACCTGAGTAGTTAGATTCAGCAAAATGGGAGGACATTTTTTGGGGAAAAAAACCCCAAACAACAAAAAAACCAACCAAACCCACAAAACCAAACAGTTGTTGTTCATTAACGTGCAATAATACATATTATTAGAAGGTAGTGTCTACCGTGTGACGTAGCTTCCTGTCTTACTGTCTGGGGGTTGACTAACAATAGGGTAATCGGAGTGGTTTCTGTTTAGAACTCACACATGCATTTACAGTGCAATATGATCAAAATGTCAATCAGGTGGAAAAACTAAAGGCAACTGAGTACACATGGGACATCTTGTAGCATCATGCACTTTGTGACTGTTTTGATTGAACTGAACTGGGTCTGGAGCTGTTCCTGCCTTTTCCGTTTGGTAACTCTGATACTCACGGCAGTCTGACTTAGGGAATGAGACAGGGCAAAAATGATCCTCAAAACAAAAATTTCACTTGCAAAAGTTTCTGTTTCCTCAACTGACTTGGTGTGGGGATAGATGAGCACTGCATCTCTTATGCAAGAGAAGGAGCAGGGATGTGCTAGGAGAAAAAGGAGGGGAAAAGGGAAAGACCATGGCAGTACTGGCTTAAGCAATGTTCATTTTGTTATAATGCTGCATCTTTAGGCAATCTGATTCAGACAGCTTAATTACAAGTTTAGTTTTAAGAAAAAAAGAGCCCTTCTGTGTGGTGTTCCCAGATTAAGATTAAACAAATTAAAAGATTCTGATGTGATTTTATGGGAAAATAAACTGACAAAGCACAGAAAATGTCAGGTTCAGTGCAGGTCAGGATTTAGCCTGCTGAAATCTTTGAGAGTTTGTACATTAATATCTAAAGCTGAGCTTTCAGGTCTGGCACATGATGGCAAGGCAGAATATATCTTTCTTGTATAATACGCAAAATTACTGGAAAACTTCAATCGGTAAATTAGAAAATATGCTGTGGCCAAATGAGGGGTTTCATATCATCTTGATCCCTGTAGCCAGGGATTGGGAATGCCCCGTAGACATACAGTCTACCCCTTGGCTGCCTATTACCACTTCTGTGCTGGGACAAAATGCCCCGTCCATGGAGAGCTCCTAAGCTGTTTTGCAATGAAGTCAAGCAAGGGACACCAGCTCCTGCCATCTGGCATATCGGTGCCATCCATGGCCTGAGACCATTTCCACAGAGCCTCTTACTCGCTGCCTTTCAGCTGAGGTCTGACACCAGGCTAACCTTCTGGTTGAAAACACTCAGGTCTTAAGTGCAGATGCCAATTTTTGCGTTTGTAAAGCTCGGCCTGTAAGGGCTCTAGAGTAAACTAACATCCCTGAATTTTCCTGCAGGATAGAGGTGCATTTGTGCTTCCCTAAATAGCAAAGAAACGTTAATTCTCACAAGTGTAACAGTACTCTAGAAAAATCTGTTGTCATTTATTATAGTCTGGCTTAATGCAGATTTTTAATTGACATAATTCCTCTGTATGATTGGAGAAAAGGAAAGAGGAAGGAAGAAAGTGCAGGATTACTATTATCAGCGTGTCCCAAGGCTGTTGCTTTAAAATTTAGGATTATAACTGTTATTTAACAGAATTATCCTTGACACACATGGCCTCAAGAAGAGGTCTGAAAGCAAGGGCAGAGCAGTGTTGTCAGCTGACAACCTGAAGCAGTATCTTTGAAAAGGGCTGAAATTGTCACTTTTTGTCTACAAGATGACCTCTGGCATTCTCAGCGCTGCTCTGCCTTGTGGAAGAGGGGAGGAGGGACAACGCAGAGGCAAAATCTTTCCTTCTGTTACATAAAGTCAGGCTGCTTGCGGTGACCCTTAAAGAAGTACTCTTCCTGAGCAGGTGTTAAAGGTGATGGTTGGTAAAGGGAGGTATTGGACCTGCTGGGGTGGCAGTGGTTCTTCACAAGGCCTGCAGAGCTCTGTGCAGTGTCCTCGCTGCGTGTTTGAGGAAGGACAGGTGGGCTTCTGGCCGTGCACCTGGACCACTCCCAGAAAGGACAATTTGGGATAGGTTTGGCTGATCATGGTGGTAGAAGGTGTGAGGTGTCCTTGAGTCAACCCACTGCCCTGGCTTCTGACATGGATGTCCTCTGCTCTTACCGCTGAGCTGCTGGGCTGCGGTCCCCAAGGCAGCTTCCCAAAGCAGTAGTTATTTGTGGTGCACTTCTTTATACAAAACACATTTTTGTAGTAATATGTTTAGTTGTAAAAGTTCTCGGCTATTTATGCAAAATCATACGTGATAGTAGCTACAGTTGCATTTATAGTCATAGAAAATTATATCATAATAACCTCAAAACCTTTCCTAGGTTTTATGCCTGACCACTTTAGCTTCCTTCTTCTGTTATTAGCCGTACTGAGTTTGAACCAGCTAGTTTTAGGCAAGAAAGTCTCTGCCAGAATCTGAGAACTACTGTGAGCTCAGTTTTGACCTTAAAAATTCTTGCTGTAGGAGAAAAAAACTTTAAAAATGTTTACTTCCCTCGGTTTCAGATGTGTACGCTTAAGGGAAATAAAATCTTATTTGAATTGATACACAACACAAGAAATTCCCTTCCTAAAATATAATTATTTTTGAGTGTGTCTTGCCCGTAAGTGTGCAGGTAACGGTAGAGGTGGATGGGACAGACATGGAATTCTTACGGTAACCATCCCACTGCCACCCGGAGAACAGTGCCACTGTTATTCTGTATTGAGTATTTCATAGTTCTAATGCATACAACATGAATTTAATTAAGCATTGAATTAAATGTGTTTAATATTAAGAATGTTCTCAAGTCAGTATTTGCTGTGGCTTCTTGCTAAATCAACATTATAATCCTGCTTTCGTTTCCCTACAGATGATGAAACATGCCTGGGATAATTATAAGCGTTACGCATGGGGATTAAATGAACTGAAACCCATATCTAAGCAAGGACATTCAAGCAATTTATTTGGTAAGTAGAGTGTATTTTTGTGCTTAGTGACGTTAGCATAAAACAGTAAATCAGCTGAAAAGCTTATAGGTGATAAACGTGTTCTTTCTACCCTCTGTCATGCAGCGTGGTGTTGCTTATGTATAAAAAGTAACAGTAAATGAAGGTGATGCTTTCTATGACTTTTATAGATTATCTTCGAATGAGAATAAATGAAGCATGTCATTGCTGCATGATAAAGATGTAGTTTTGTTGCATTAAATACTGCCCTGCCTTAAACTTTTCCTATGAAGTGGAACTCATTGACACCACATTCAGTACACAGCAAATAAAAACTATAGGGGGGGCGGGAAATCCTGTACAAAGAACAAAAGATACTCTCTCCAGTCATGAAAGTAGTTGAAGCTGTCTACGGTTTTCAGGAATTTCTTTCCATTCCTTGAAAAAACTTGTTAATCTGTATCAGTCAGGCTCCTGTATCAGGCTTTCTCTTTCATGAATATAACCATTATTTGCACCTCTAAATGTTGCACAGGAGATGCTTAAATAACGCCCAAGTTGTTATCAGTGTAGACCAAATATGGAGCTGAAAAGTGCTATTAGGAGAGGCACACTGCAGAAATGTGGTGTAATGAGGAAAGACTTTTTCAGTGTCCAGGTGGGACATAGGACGGGATAAATAGCAGCTGAAGAGCAACAGCATTCTGAGGAAGCATTAGAAAGCAGTCTTGAGAACTGCCATCATCTTCAGTTTTGCAGAAAAATGAAGAATTAAACTGTATGATGGCAATCTTTGTATTTAAATAGCTTCTGTTTTCCAAACAGAAGGCTGAAAAATAAACTAATTTCTATAGCTGAGACAAAATCAATACATTATTTTGATTTTAACAGGAACTTACTTTGTTGAATGTTTGGAAAAGATAGTTTGAAGTAGAAACATTTCCTAAAACAGCCTAAATAGAGCACTCAACTATATTTGGAAGTTGCTAAGAGACAGCAGTTATGATTACAAAAATAATTTTGAAAATACAACATCTACATTGATCTTGCTGTACTGCTCGTCTACTCAAGGTAACATCAAAAATGTTACTGGTGTTTATTATATAGTTAGTTATTGTACTTTAAACATGAATTGGGTGCTTGGAACCAAAGTAGTTTGGGTGAACTTCAGGGTTAAGTCGGGTTTCTGTTTTTTTCAAAACTAAAATTTTTTGTTATCTTCATTCAGATGACTGAGAGTTGTGCAATTTAATATATTTGAAGAACTATTTAATGCAATCCTGTTTTCTTTGTTTTCTTGGAGGACAGCAAAAAGGCACATGATGTCTTGAAAATTAAAATGCTTAATGTGGTTTCATTTGGAATCAGAAGTGGTATAAAAATTTACAAAGTTTGAGTTCTTAATTGTACTGCATGGATTCACAGAAAAAGCTGTAGATGTATTGACTTGTGAAATTCTTAAGCAGGAGTTCTGTGGATGTTGCATAAGATTAAGTCACTGCTGGCACTGTTCATTGTGAAACAGGACACATGTTGAATTTGAAAATAAAACTGCATTTAAAGGAGTAAGCCACAGAGGCAGTCTAAATGCAGATCACTTTCTCATCATGGTCATCTAGTATAAGATCTTATTGCTGAGGAGATTTTCTAAGAAACATCTTCACTCTTATTGATCTTGGTGCAAATCAAAATAAGCATTAGGTCTCTTTCTGCTGAGTTGCTTTACAGAATACTAAAGAGCAGCATATCTGCAAGCACTTCTGTGACATAAGCCACCCTTTCCTGAATCCGTAATCTTTTGTTTTTTAGAAGTAAATCCTTGTTTCTGTAATAGCATCCTCAGATCGTTGGGTCTGATCCGTACCTTCATGTTTGAATTCAACAAATGCCTTCTTTATCATAGGCAATAAAAGGATGATCTGATTTTGCTTTTTTTTTTTGTCAAATAATTGAACCTCTATTTCCTTGTGAAAGGCCAAACACGTTTCCTTATCTTCTTTGTTTCTGGCTCTTATTCTTTTTTTTTTTTTTTTTTTAAAAAAAAGCAGATTGCAAATTGTTGACTACTTTTAAGGTAATTCTGGATTGAATTAATTGGGAATGGGTTACCTCCAGCTCTGTGCCCTGTGAATCTCCTCACAGCCTTCAGAAATCAAGTAAGACCTCCAGTTCTCTGTCATCCCTCATAACCCTCTCCAATTTGCCGTGATATTCTTTTCTTCTTGCTTCAATTTTTTCAAAAATACAAGTTTCTGGTTGCCTTAATAGCAGTAAAGTATAGTATATTTCATTAGCCAGCTGTTTAATTTTGAACACTTTCCCTCTTACGAATTAACCAGTGCAGTTATGGCACTTCTGGGAATGGCTGTTATGGGGCAGAGACTGGAAGTACCTCACTGTAGGGAACAGCAGGTTCCAATGCTGTAGCTCGCGGGTGCTTAATATTGTATAGGTTACAGACAGTATAGCTCTCCTGACACAGAAGGGGAGAGTTGTTTTTAAATGATATTGCTTCTAAGCTTAGTTTTGAAAGTATAAATGCTTCAGTCCTTGCTAGCATGATAAGGCATTCTGTAGATAGATTATAATGACAGTTGTGTCTTGAGGGCAGGACCCAACCATCATGATGAGTTTCTCTGAAACATGAAAATAACATGGGCTTTTGAGAAGAGTAATTACACATAGATGTGACTGTTAGGCAATACCATCATGAATTTGGTAACTATATTGACGCTATTGTTAGTCTAGGAGAAGAGGAATAGAGCCAGTGGGATGGCGATGGGAGAAAGGTTGCTGACGATGGGAGAAAGGTTGGTGACAATGGGAGAAAGGATAGTGGTGACTTGTTGGTATGACCTCAGGGGAAGGAAAAACATCCTGCTTTAGTACCTCATACAAATTAAGAGTAATAGAGCTCTTCTGTAGCTGAGGACTTCTTGCCAAACTTTGAAATGACATTTTATTTGTCCTACACACAAGCCATGAAACCGACTTTTGAGGACAATGACCTGCCTTGATCTTGCTGGTATTGTGTGACCGGTGTGTGTGCAGGGTGTATTTAGTAAGTCGAGGGAGTCTTGAGACTGGTTGACTGTAGACAAATTCATGCTATGAGAAGAAGTTGCTTCCTCTCACATGTGCACACTAAAAATGACTAACTTTTAGAGAATGGCTGAAACATACGTAAACTGAAATATTTCTGTTTCAAGCCAAAGCCACATACTTGCCTCTGACCATTGCAAAGTCTTTTCAGCCATCCATGTAATGTTTTGATTTCCTTTTTATTTGTCACTTTAGCTTTCACCATGTTGTCTTGGCAAGTAACTATTGTGGGTTTTTTATAGTTTACTCCAACTACAAAGAACACAGTTACAATAACTATTTGAAAAGGCAGAAGTGAAAAGTCATCAGTTCTTGTCTCTGAGGCATTCTTATTAGTTTAATTCCACGAAGTGTGCCACTATTTCTAGACTAATCAAGTAAATTGGAATAGCTAAACATCTGTTTGCACCATACCTGTGCATCAGCAAAGCAAGGCATGTCTCCTACGCTGGTATGACTTCTGCTGCGAGTACTAGTCATTCGCTGCCCATACCTGATCGAAAGTAGGCCCTGAGATTTTGCCAGTTTTTTTCCACAGCACCCCAACCACCTGCACCGCCACCACCCCCAGCCCAGGAGCTAATCCTCTCCGAGCCTTCTGTACTAATTTTAAAACTAAGGAGCATCGCTGCACTGGTGGAAAGTGCTTTCTAGAAGTGTTTTCTGCACTTAAGTGAGTGTTCCTGAAGGGCTTTTTTAATTATCTGTAACTGTATTTCAAGTGCGGTATTGCAAGTTTAATAATATTTTAACTCGTGGGCATAGTATAATTATTCTCTGCAAGTGAAAAAGGACGTTTTCTGGAGGGGAAGAGGGAGGAATTTAATAAATACTCACAATCTGCAAAGCCAAAGTGCTATAGTTTAGCAAGATCGTGTTCCTCCCACTTTGAACTGATTTTTCTAGTGTCTTCTACAGAGTATTGAGGTGTATGAAGATTTTTAAAGCCTGCCAAAAATCATATTCAAAACCGTATTGCAGTGTACACCAATGTGTATTTTTAAACTGTAAGCTTAGTAATATAGCTCTAGAAAATTAACTGTACGTGTATTTTAACAAGTTTAAATATGTTTAAACATGTTGATTTAAATGGAAAAATTTCATCATCCCCCCCCCTTCTTGTTTCTCTTCACTGTTGCTCCTGGATTCCTTGGAATTTTGGATTTCAATATGTGGTCTTAATTTTGGAAGTAAGCCTGACATCTTTCCCAAGTAAATTAATAGAAACTCGTCTAAAGAATAATATTAGCAGATATGTGGATGAATTACTCAACACAGCATTTGTGAGAGGGGGTCACGCTGCTCAACTTCTGTTTTTTCAAAGAAGTTGGTTGGTATGAAAACGAGGAAGTTTATTGTCTCTTTAGATTTCCAAAAAGCATTTTTGAGGGTTATTACTGGTCTCTTGCAGGGATCCATTACTGCTGAGGCCATGCTCTCAAATTACTTATCACAGCACTAGAAAATCAAGTGAGCAGAGTGACAGTTCGGCAGTGCTAACAAGTGACTCAAGGTACCTATGGCAATGGCAAACTGCAAGCGGTTCCACGAGCCCAGGATTCCCCGAGAGACGATAATTGCACTGTAAACTAGCAAGTGGGGTCTAACATACCTAAATTTAAACTGGCACATAGCAGCATGGGAGATACTATTCTAAGTTAATACACAGAACTGGCGGACTTGAACTCAAAATAAGTAGTAAAGATGGAAAACTTTTCAGTATAATATATGGAGGCCCATAAAAAGTGGCATAGATGGCGTGAACAAGGATTTATTGTTCCCTGTGGGGAACAATACCCTTTGTAAGGGGTGGTGGAAATATCAAATCAGTAGGTGGCTTGTTCAAACAAATAAAAGAAGGTGGTTCATAATGAAACACGTAGTTGAGCTGCACGGGTGCCAGAAGTGTGGTGGATGCCAAAGGCTTCCACGGGAAGCAGAGAGACGCGCAATGGAGGAAAAAAAAAATATCATTGAGCTCTATTAAATACAGAGACACCAGAGCTGGCTCTAAAATGCACAAGCATACAAAACGCTAGAGATTAGAAGAGTATTGTAGAAATATCACAGCACTGTTTCATGTTACGCATATGCAAAACTAGATCTGTAAAAAATGGAATGTATTGTTTCCTTTCCCACTCTTACCAGCTGGTAATAGTGACTGAAGTTAAAAATGTTAGTGTTGCTGGGGGTTTGCCAGTACTTAGTAAGAGTTTCATGTTTTGGCATAGCGCACTTTAATAATTAATCACTCTTGACACTTTAAATTGCTAATGACACTGGATGGGAACCTTTTCAGTGAACTTTAAATAAAGGAAAACACTGTTTTAAAATCTGAGTCAGCTTTTGAAACAATGCTCTAAGAAACCTACAGCTCTAATCAAAATGTTAATTTTGTCAAACCTATATGTATTCTTGAATATGTTGAGAAGAATGTAGTTCAGAGTTGTTAATGTACAAAGTATATCCATATAGAGCTGAAAAAAATGGATGCTTGATTGATTTTTTCAATTTGCATATTTAATGTTACAAAGTATCTGGTCCTACTCCCCATGTTAGGAAAATCTGAACTGTTCTTAATGGCCAGATCAAGAAAAAATGGTGACAACTTGTATTTCTGTATTTTTGGCTGGAATTTTGAGTCTGAAATGACAAACTGGAGGAAGATTTCATGGAACATATCTGCTTTGATTGAGCTTCTTCAACTTACAATAATTGGAAGGTAACAAAACAAGTTTGCCTCACTGGCTGAAACAATGAAGACTCTAAGAAGATCAGGGTGGGGCTGACTGCAATTCAAATACAGCTATGTTTAAAATTTTCTTTTTCTTTTCCACAGTAGTACAAAGTAGCCCTGAAGAACAGTTTTTCTGACAATAATAGAGGAAACTTTTTTTGAACATTTTCACTTTATTTGAAGGGGTATCCGTTATTATTTGTATGTGCTGAATTTCTATCACATTAAAAAATTACAAATATAAATGTCCTATAGTAATTTTCTTCCTTCATATCAGAAACACAAAAATGTAACTTTTTCTGGAAGACAAAACAACGTTCTACTCATCTTCTACGGTCATGCAAGAAAAAGAAATCCTAGTTTATGACGCTTGTTGGATGGTGAACTGTTATAGGTGAGGGAGGTGATGTGTAGCATGACCCCAGGCCACTTCATAGTTCATCTTTCCCTATCTTCCATTTTTGTCATGTGCTTTACCACAGTTTTCTTCCATTCAGAATACGACACAGAGTCAGAAAGAGAAAAGCAGATGAATTCAAGAAGAGTAAGGGGCCTGGCTTCCATCCTGTGATACTCAGTGCACTAGGACACATCTGAAACTTTCTTCCATGTAATGTTCTGTATGATGTGCTTGTGGATCACAAATCTTCCTCTGTTTCACATATATGTGTGTGTGTGTGTATATATATCTCTGTCTCTCTAAATATATTTAATGGTGAGGAATATGGATGTTCTAGAGAACCAAACCCCATACTTGGTATACAAGGGATGGGAGGAAAGTTGTAAACAAAATGTTAAGAGCACCAACATGCATTGATTCTGGCATCCTGACAGCATTCTATTTCAGACTCTTTTGGCCAAAATATAAGCCGTGTCTAAAAGCCTGGGCTAGACAAATAAAAGCTTCTTTTGGCCCACCCTCCAAACAGTTTGGCCAGAAGCCAGTTGTGGTTTTTAAACCATATGGCCACATAAGCTCAGTCAGAGAGCTGTGCTAATAAGCTTGTTCTCCCTGCAGTGACACCCTGGAAACTCATACAAAGTTATTCATCCACCGATCACTTTTTTTTTTCTGCTCTTCCCACCCACCCCTGAGGCACTACTCCGTTCTGAAATGTAATCTCTTTTTCTTATTTGTGTGCACATACCTCTTCATTGTCAGATTTTAAAAAGCATGCTGTTTAAACAGAACTCGCTGTGCATTACCCAGAGGTGATCTAAACTGCTCTGTGCTTTATATCACGCTATTCTGAAATGCTGGATAATCAGTCATCTTAGTTAATCATCCACAAATCTTGTTAGCAGTAGGTTCTTTTTATTTTCTTCCAGATCATTACTAAAGATTTCAAGTGTGAAACTGGAAAGGATGCTCTGTAGATGCTGCTAGACAGTCCACTTGAAGTTTCATGTAGACTGATTTCTTTTGCTATCTCTTCAGTTAACTAACTTGTAGGCTATTTTATGTATTCTCTATCACTTACGTGGAACAAATGATGCTGTTAGTAAAGAGGAAAGAGAAAAACAGAAGCAGGTTTAACAAAGAAGGTAAAATGGAGCATATATAAGTACTTGGTCTGGAGGTTTTGGTAAAGACTAATAATGTTGCTTTGGTAGACTTGTACATCTGGTTGCCCCTTTTATCACCAAAATTATTCACTTCAAACTTATGTTTTATGAATTTCCGTCCATTTTCTCTACCTTGAGTATACTGCTCTTTTTGTATTGTCTGCAAAATAATTCTGTAATTGCCTCAGGTAATTTGCTCCAAGTATTACTTGTGATACCTTTCTTCTGCCTAGGGCAACTATGAAACTCTACCATGGTGACTGCAACTTTGCTGGCACTTTTTGTAACCCAGTGCTCACTGTTAATCAAGTTTATAGCAGTTCCTTAGGTGTATAACAAAACAGTCCTCCTGTCCAAATATTCTGTCATACGAGTGTATGTTGTAATTGCCTAGCAATAATCTTTGCCTGTTGTAGACCATGACTGCTGTGCAATTGCTTGGGAACGTTGGGTAGGAACTAAGATGAATGATAGCTGTATTTAATAATTTATGTGGTGTGCTTTGAGAAGCATAGCACATATAGGCTTGTGAAAAATTTGATCTTATTCCATAATAAATGTTTGTTTAACTTCATTGCATTCCTTTTTTTTTCTTCCCCCATCCCAACCTCGTTTGTCTGACTGGTTATAAATGAGCTGTTCAGCCACACAATTTCCTTAACGCTCTTATGTTTGGATTATCCTGTTGGCTTACTTAGTGTAAACTGCAATTGTTCACAAGTCATAACTCTGGCCTCTAAACTGACACTTTAAAAATGCATTCTGTGTTCTTTTGTCTTTTCTCAAGAATTTTGAAGTATAACTGTTCGAGACAAATTTGACTATTTATTGGTCACATTAATGGCTTCGTTCTGTTTTCTGGAGCCTTCAGAATAATGGCAAAGGTTGTTTTAAATAAAGTAAGATCTACTTGAGATTCTCCCTCTTTCTTCTGTCTGCCTGCAGGGAGAGGTCTATGCTCTAAGCAGGCCATATTCTGGTTCTGTATAGGCCAGATTCAGGGGAAAAAAAAAATTAAAAAATCATAAGAAGTGGGTGACTCCAAGGGTGATTTCTCAATAAGGTTGAAATCTCTTTTTCTTGTGACTCAGTAGTGAGTTGCAGCTCAAGTGTTAATCCTTAAAATTGAAAGCTCAACTGTTTAGAGGTATTGTTAGCTGTATTACAAGAGGATTATCACAAAGAATGTCATTGCACGGTGAGCCTATCGCAATCCACTCAACCAAATCAGGTTATAGATGATTTTTCTGTAAGTAGAGCTCAGTTGTAAAAGTTCACCAGGAGCTGCTTTTGTTGTACGGAGTTGCTAAACATCTTCAGAGCCTTTGCAGTGGTGTTCTTGAGCATGTGTCCTCCAGCAGTTTTCCGGTGTCTCTCTCAGTTTCTCATGAGCTCATGAAAAACACGAGTAACTTAGCCAAGTTTAAAGGGATGCTTTTCCTTTAATATGAAAGAAGGACACCCAAGCTCCAAATAAGATCTGGGAAGATATGATGTCCTTCTTACCAAAGTATGCTGCAGTTTTATTAGTGGAGTATCTGGGGGAAAACATATAGATTACTTCCTTCAGAGGAGAAGAGGGACATTCCCAAAAGGATGGTATAGGCAATTAGCAGTTGCTAAAATAGAGAAAGCATCTGGTTCTGTTAAATGTACCAAGTAACTGTTACAATCATCTCAAATATTATTTTGTTAAAGATGATACAAAAGGAAAATTATTGTCTACCTGGAAGCTTAAGTTAAGAAAATTATGTCAGTCCTCCTTTATGGAGGTCTCCAATCATGCCTCCATTTCATAAGGAAGCAGAAAACCTTGATGGTAGGGAACACGGAGTTGACTGAAATAGGGGATTAAATATGAGTAATTCAATTGCGATACTTGATAAGTCTACAAAACTAAGTTTACTTTTTCATCAGGTATTTCAGAGGCAAGATGATAAGCAAGTTCTGCAAACTTAGTTGTAGCTACTGTCTTGTTATTCGCCCAGTGCAAAACAATTCCTGAACAAGTTACCAATTATCCATCCCAGTCATTAGCCCTGCTGGGGGAGAGAGATTGGACCTAATGACTTCCTCTATTCCTTGAAACCTAAATTATTCTGCAGTTCTAAATATTTACTTCTGTATCTAGGGTCTTCTCTAAAGAATATCTTAACAGTAGTTTGCATTCACAATGAAGATTGTTGGAGCCAAATTCATAAACACAAAATGGAGTAAAGTGGCCAAAATTGAATTTTTGATGCTGTTCAGTAAATAGGAATTCACACTGTTCTTAGACAAAAATAATGTTTTGAAAAAGTCATTGCAAATTTGAGGGAAGTGTGGGAAAGTCATTTGAGTGGCCTTTTTTTCTCCCCAGCCCTCCACATTACCCTTTCAGTCCAGGATCATGAACATTTAAGCCATGCCAAAGTGAACATACTGATGATATTTCATCATGCAACGTTAGGTGAAGGCTAGTAAACTGCCTCTTACCCATCTCCGTAACAGAGGCAGAGGGACACCCCTTTTGCAGACATCCATAACTTGCTCTGAAAACCGATGTCTAGCCGTCTGTCCTGAGCTGACAAATTCAGATGTGTGCAAGGTTGCCTTTGCTCCCCCAGTGCTATCTTGTGCTGGTTACATGGTGATGCACCGTAGCCGAAAAATTGTTTTTCAGAGAGGGTACTTTTTAAAGGGCTTGCTTAACAGAAATGTGATCGCTACTTATCCGCTTCTTAAAGCTTTATTTATATTATTAAGTATAAAAGCAAAAAAGCAACTGATTTTTTCACCCCAAACTGGAAGAAGCAGTCATTTCTCCATTTATTGAGATTCATTGTCTTGTATGAATTACATTTTACAGTGAACTGTTCCATCAGTGTTTAAAAATGCAAAATCATGGCTGAAAACGCAGTGCATCAGAAACGCTCTTCAAAACTTCAGGAGTGGAAGAAATACTTACATATTATGATGCTGTGTTGTGGCATGAGAATCAAAGTTAAGGTCGTGAATTACTAGTTGCCCACTTGAATGCTTATACGCCCAATTTTTAATTGGATTAATTGAAATTGGATTTGAAATTAGAATTAATTTAAATTAACTAGATCTAACTGAAAAGCCTTCTGTTGGAAAGTAAATCACTGGCTCTTCATGTATTTCAGGTAACATTCAAGGAGCAACAATAGTGGACGCCCTTGATACACTATACATCATGGAAATGAAAGAGGAATTCAAAGAAGCCAAGGAGTGGGTTGAAAAAAACTTAGATTTCAATGTGGTAAGTAGTGTTGCTGATTAACATTTAATGCTCTGTTTAGTCTCCAGGGGCCAATTGATGACTGGGTTCAAATATTGCAAGCATGGTACAAGGCTACAAAATTTAGATCATCGGTAGATAACAAGGCAGGAAGCAGAAACATAATAAGCTTACTGCTCTGCTTATACAGTTTTTCAGTCTGAGAGATGTCGGTAGATAGGAGGCAACGAGCTGGACTGAAGGAAGGAAAATAGAATAGAATGTTTACCATTGTAAAGTAAACAACAAACTTTTCAGCCCTTTCGGATAGGAGAATTGTGACGCTTCAAGCATTAATTTTTTTAGTTATGTAAACACTTTACATTTTCACTTTGTGAAATCTTCCACAAATTAGACTTGCATTTAGAGAAAGCTCCATGCCATACATACCGTTTAAGGTTTTTTGTGTGTTTTAGTAAAGTTGAATCCCATGAGTTAGGCTGAACCATTCGCACAAACTGAGCTGCTTTAGTCTTACGAGGCACCAGTCATCTCAACTGCATGTACAAATCATCCTATTAACTGGTAAATATGCAGCTGAGAGCAAAGTTCATTATTAAAGTTTTTATTCTAGAAAGGCCCTGAACAGGCGAGAACCTCTGTAAAACTTCAATTAAATTGAGAAGTCCTGCTTTTGGTCTTTTTTTTTTATTTTTCTTTTGGGGACTGGAGTATTTATTGTGATTGCTGGATACAGAGAGCTAGTGGAGTACCTCTGCTGATTAGTGTAGTAAAGTAGGAAAGCATTGTAGGCACGGTACACTGAGCACTTAAAAGCTCTTGTAGTTGACGTGCGTAATGTTAGAAACACTTTCTGAAAACAAAGTACTCTTTCTAATACGTTATGCAAAAGTCAGGATTAATTAGCTTCTCTTACATGCTTGAGAATTAATTATCATTTTAAGAAGGAGGAGTTAATAAGAGTGGATATTATATAGTTTATATAAGCAGCAATTTAGCGTGCATTCATGTTTATATTAATAATGTAAATACAGGATATTAAACTGTGCTTCTGAGTAGTGTCAGATGTCTGGTGCTATACCTTGTACTGGAAACTTATACTTCTAGATTGTATTGCCCACAATTTCAGCTCCTTTGTTAATTTACATACTTTTTAAAATTATGAAGTACTTTTTTTTTTTTTTTCAGTAATGCTTGAAAGCTATGAATTCTTTCAAAATGTCTGAAATTTTGTATTGTGTTAGTCGGTCAATGCAACAATCCAGCAGATTTACTGAAACTACTTTACAGATAATACTGATGTGCATCAGGAACAATATCTTGTTCCTGATATTCCTATAAGTAGCTGCCTTGAGTTTGACACCTCACAAAATTATTTTCATAATACTTCATAGTCATATAGAATTGAATTTTACATTGGCATCAGTAATGAGTAGATGAATTTTCCCAAAGTAGAACGAGGAAATTAAAATAAATAACCATAACACCAACTTTAATAATTGATGTCAGTTTGTTTAATGGCTGAATTGTTTGAATCGACTCAACTTGTACTCTTGTTTAGTTTTCCACTTCAAATATAAGTTCTAGTTTCAAATGCTGCTTTGTATTTGTATCTTATAGTTTAAAGTTGGAAATTACTTAACACAACAGTAGGGCCCTCTCTTTTGTGTTTAAGCATTTACCATTGCTTGACATTTTCTGCATTAATGTTTTGTACACTCTTACTTGCTGCTGTTTTAGAAACCTTTCTCCCATGAAAGTGATTTAGTTTTTAATAACTGGCACACTGACATATCCTTAAGCGTTATTTCTTGTGGGTGGTATAAAACATGTTTCTGTTTGATGTTTCTGGTCATTTCCTGGGCAGTGACTGCTTAATCAGCTTTTGGGGAAGCACATTTGGTCTTTATTTGTATAAATAGGATTAGTTTTTCTCTCCATTTAATCTTAGAACTATGCTTTTTCAATCTTAAATTTTCTTTAACATGTTCTTTACAAAAATAGCTGTGCCTGTAATCTGTGGCAGAATCTTTTCTCTTTATATTATATATATATATGGATAAAGCAAGTTTTCCTCTCTGGGAGTTTGTAATATGTCAGATACTCATTGTACGTGTTGAACTACTTGGTCAGCACTCAATCATTCTCATCAACTGATCATAAAAGTTTCCAAATGTCATTTTGTAAAGTGGTCACTAGTTTATCCACATAAAAGGATTTATGGAATAAAGATGACTTAATGGGAAATGGCATCATCTCTTCATATGTTAGATTTCAGCCCCTCAAGTCAATGAATTAGTTGTCAGGGTTACTCCTGTTTACCTTTCTGAAGAAAGCAAACTTTCGCTTTCGAAGGAAAATTATAGATAAGTAAATGCCACCTCTCTCAGCAAAAATGAATTTTGGTAAGCTTGCGAGTGGACGTGTTTGGAAGCTTCCCCTTTTGGAGTAGAACACACTTAGGCTATATTTATTACAGCTGAGCTGGTAGCCCTGTGATTTTGTAACTGAGATATCCACGTTGCAATGCTTGGAGTTTTTTTCTCTCATAACTGCTGAAATTCCTCATATTTGATACCTTGCTGAAGTTTCAGCCAAACTGAATAGTCCTTCAGGAATTAAGTTGCGTTTTCTGATTCTTTCAATATTTTAAGAGATTTAGACATACTGATATCTTTGGAAAGAGTTGACATTTAGCGGTGGGTAAATCCATGGTCTTTGCATCATGAATGTGTGCTCTGTTTTCCATTAAATCACTTCATCTCCGCGGGGGTGTATTTTTGCTCTTCAGTTAATACAGCTGAGGATTTGGTCTGACCTCCCCACGCACGCTGCTGCCCGCACACCCTTTTCGCCATGCTCGCGCATGGCCCTGCCCAGGGCCATCCTGGGCCGGGTTCTATATCAACACGTTGCAACGGAGGTGAAAGGAGCCAGTCTTTCACAGGATCTCTAGGGAGTTTGGCTGTTTCCTAGCTACAACCACACGTTGCTGTGTGCTGCTCTGTTTTTATTTTTTCAATATTTGCTTTAGGACCTGCACACAAACACAGAGTATTTGTAGCTTTCTGAAAGGGTTTCTGTACCACCACCCAACTTCTGCTTCATGCTGGGGAGGAAAAAGCTGCCTGCCTCTGCAGCACAAGGGATTAAACCACAATGGATCCATTCTTGGGAAGAGATACTGGAAGAAGGGTGTTAATGAGACAGATGACTAGGTCAGGAGTTGGGTAGTAGCAATGGAGGAGCTGAGCCACTTGGCATAGCAGTGAAGGGTTGGGAGTTGTTAAGTACTGGAATTGATGGTGCTTCGTTTCTATACCCAGACACACCCCAACTTGTTTAGGGTGGGACATTAACTGATCCGTCCCTCTCTTCAGCCCTGCTAAATTCCTTCCCCACAAATGGACAGTCTTGCCCGTACTGCATACTGGGAACAGTTCTTGGCCTACATGGTGTCCTAAAGTGTGCCTGGGCATTGGCTGGAACAACAGGGCCCCAAACCAGACCAGAAGGTGCTAACAATTAAATGGTATGTGGGACAGTGTTTAAATTCCTGCCCTGACCCACTGATCAGCTGTCTGATGTGGGTGTAGTCAGGCAGGACCAGAATGGGAACAAGGTATGGAGCAGGAAGCCATGCACTTGTTGGGAGAAGAGGAAGACAGTTTTTTCAACTGGAAGATATCTCAAAGATTCAAACTAAAATAACCTTCCTGTTGGTTATTAGTGGATTTTGCTTTGTTTGCTTCATCCCTCCCTATTTTTGTTCAAAATGAAGGTTGGCTGGAAGATATGATTGCTCAGGCAGATGAAAGTGGCACCAGTCTGTGCAATAGCTCTGTCTCCGTGGTTATAATTTAGTTGACTTCAGTTGACATTTTGTGCAAGCGCTGACTCACCGTGCATTATCCGTCTCATACCTTCCCTTGTTAACCGCACAGGATGGATCAACTTAGGAAAGAGTTGATGTGGGGAAGATATGAAGAGTGTTTGATTATTTGCTCGTGAGGACAGGTATCAAATGAGTTGAGGAACTGCATAAAGAGAAGGGAGTGAGTAAGAGGGCAAGGATACATTGAGGATTGTGTCCTGCCAGCACTCTTAAGCAAAACTGTTTACAGAGGTGTCAGTCAGTCACTGTGTCTGATTTTGTAAGCCAGCCTGAAGGTTTACTTATCAGTTCTGATTTTTGTCTTTGTACTTAGCTTTGCAAATTTGAGTGTCTTTTAAAGTAGCTTTGTGTGCAGCTTCTTGCAGTGTAGAAGTTTTGCATGTAATATGTCTATTTTGGAAACTAGAAAAGAGTGGAAAAAGTATAGAAGTTTGAAATTATGTTTATCTCTACTGCCATGTATAGGTTAACATACCCAAGATCCCAGAATAGCAAATATTATTTGGATCTAATTATTAAATCTAATTATTAATGTCTCCAGCGTTTATCTTTAGCTCAAATCTATCTGTGGTGTGGCAGTCAGTATCAGGACAGACTTTTAGAATCCAGATTGTTTACGTCAACATTTACAAATTTAAATGCTATTACTCTCAAACTGTAGGTATTATGATTGACTTGTAATTATATTTAACAGACCATAACCTAATGTTCTCGCTTGGAGGCAGATGGTTTTTGGCGCTTTATTCTTGGTGGTTTTTTCTCTTTAAGTGAGAAAATCAGAAAGATTCCTAATATAACAATTTGAGCAGGATAGCTTTCCTATTAAAAAAAAAAAGGCATGTGGGAGGTGAGAGTAAATGGACTTCAAGTAAATGTATAATGGGTGAGGAAGCTTAAGCAAGCCAGCAGTTGAAAATGGTTCTTTAATTTGTAGGACTATTTGTTTACTAGTTTGCCACATAACTTGTTAGTACACTCTAAATGCCAGACTTCAAAATGACTTGATTTTGTTTTGATTATGAATAAGAAATATTAATTATTTTGATGGGCTAAAAGGAGATCTTGCAAATTTATTATTGAATGTATTTCTTTTGCTGCTAGAGTTGGTTAATGCCTTCAGTAACACTTTATTTTTGTGCCTGTTTCAGATCTTACAGTTCGCCATGTGGGGACTTCAGCAAGGTTAAATAGCATGTTATGCAATATACAGGCTTTGATACTTGCAATAAAAAGGTTGCTAAAATTGTTTCCCTTGTCTATGGGAACTGAGTATTTTAGTAAGTTGCCACTAAATTTCATTTGAGGAATATCAATGAAACTTTTTTTTCCCCCACAACTGCAAGTAATTGAAGTGTTGTTTAATTACAGTAGCTTAAAGTGGGCTATTGTAGTACTCTTCGTGCCTCTATCATACTTCCTGGACTGCTTGAAAAAGCTAAGATTTGTTGTTGTTCCCAACCTTTGCGCTTCGACAGGGGGATGCTATTTTTTAATAGTAAGTACAAATCTCTCTCATTTCACTTGAAATGTGGGCCCTTTGTGTCCATTTCTTAGTCTAGAATTATGTACGCTATTCAGCATTGTTCAGGGTAGGGTCCCTGACGTTCTCTTGCACAGCTTGTTAACCTGCGGGATACAGGCTGTTTGCAACGGTGCAGTATGGTATGTGGGTGTGGGGGGTGTCACTATATTACCTGTATGTAGGAGCAATAGATGGAAATGTAGATGAGGTGACTGAACTTGTATTACACTCTTCATGAGATAAGAACAGAAGAAGGAAAGAAAGTTTTGGAAAGAATCTGTGCAATAAAGCAGACTGAAACAAATTATTTGGTAGGGTTTGTGGCCTTATTTGGATCTTTATAAAAACTAAGAGAAAAAGCTTTTTATAAATTTAGGTGACTTGATTATTATGAATACATTCATCCACATAAAGAGCACACAGTATTTTCTCCAATTGAATTATGAATGGCAGAGCAAGTACCAGTGCTGATGAGTGCCAGGTGGAGGCTGATACTAGATAAATAAAATTGGGTTGTATTTCAAATGTGTTTATAAGTGAGGGTGACTTCCCATGAGAAAACATAGATGGAAATTGTTTTGGCCTTGGTCTACGAATTTGTGGAGGGGAAGACTTTCAGGAAAGAGATGCGTTAAGGAAATGATCCAGAAAGATGCGAATACTGATTTTTGAGAAGCTGGAGGACTCCAACAGGAGAAGGGCTTCAGGAGAGCCCAGCTGACAGGAGTTTTGTTGTCTGAACAGTGCTTTCACCATTAAATTCAACCACAGCTGGTTGAAGCTTCAGCAGTTTACCAGTTGTAAACATAATCCTCCAGTTTATGGAAGGGTAAGGGAAGTAAAGTGGTGAGGTGCAGCTGAGATCACATTGGCCTTGTTATAGGTTTGCAAATAAAATACAAATGCAGATTAACACAAACTAGCTAATATAACTCTTGACACTTTATTTTTTTTCCTCCATTTGGTAATACTTGTTGCTTTTTGAAGATGAGGCTTTCTAAGGTATAGCCAGCCTTTCTTTAAAAAGACTTAGTTTCATAGGTTTACTGGTTACACCTGTCACATTCTGCAGCTTCTTGAGTGTTTTTGAGCTATGGTTCTTCTGTCGCTTAAAAAACCCCTTATTTTAGCATTTCTCCTTGTCAAGACTGAACATGGTAACACTCAGCTGTTTCGTCCTTTGATTGTAGAGACTTGCTTATTTGCATAACCTGAGTTTGAGAAAGAGCAGTATCCAGCATATGTAAATAGCTTCACTTTGGTGTTATGTGTCTAGCCAGCAATGTAAAGGATGTTACATCTCTTTGTGAAAATAATTTTGTCGTTAGAAGCTAATCGAGGAAACCAGATGAAATTTCATGAAGTTGTCACAGTTTTGCTCTCGCACCACATAATGGATACATATATTGCTTTTGGTTTTCTATTTGTCCAAGTACAGTGAGCAGCACTCACAATTTCCCTGGATTTTGTATAGTACTTGGACTATCCCATTTATAATTCACTTATCAGAAGATCAAATACTGAATGATAAATTATTGATCAAATGTAAGATGAAAGACCAAATTACTCATGTCCTTCAATTAACACAAAAGCCCTGGAAGTAAAACAAAAATACGTTGTTTCCAATACACGTATCACTTTCCCAAGCATCTACATACTTTCAGAATCCTTTGTAAAAGGGAGGCCTCCAAAATTAGCAGCCAGAGCAAGGTGATCTTGCTTCGGAACAATAAAATCTTAGCACAGACATGTACTAACAAAGATGTTTCAGATACCATCGTACACAGCACGTGGCCATGCGGTCTAGTGTAAAGACTGTAAAATTAGAGATTATATCTATCCACTTGGTCAGAGTCTTCTTATATACTTGGAGTCTTACAAAAGGAACATTGTAGTCATTTTGAATTAATGGTGTCCAGTCACTTCTCCTTACAGAAGTTCCGTTAGTTATGATGGAATTAATTCAACCACTTCTCAGACCTGCTATGTAATGATGGTTTGAAAGAGAAGGCTAAACTTGAGATAAAAAATAAAGTAAAATAATTCTGACCTCTTCAGCTGGTGAAGTAGAAACTTTGGGAAGCGCAGATGAAGATTTTTCCTAAATATTTTGGCACTGTTAAATGGATCATAAGGTATTTGTGGACAGCTGGATCTGAGACCAAAATAAAAAATAACATTGCTTACTTAGGGTTTGACTGCTGAGTAGAAATATACAGACTTATTTGTGCAAACTGCATGTGGATTATGATTAAAAATATGAAAAGAAGTAATGATCAGGGTGTGGCATCTTAAATGTGTAATACAAAAAATTTAAAAAATCAAACTAGAAAGAAGGATAAAGTTGGTGTAGCAGAAATCTGCTACTTTTTTGACAAGTTCACTTCTCTTCACAGACTACTTCTTCACATGAACTTTCCATGTAGAGATGAATGTTTCTTTGACATGGAATTCTAAAAATACTTTAACTGTTTTGAAAATTGCTATAATTCCTGTGCTTTCTGAAAATACTACTAGCCTGGTATAATGAATTTAAGAATAACTGTGATTAAGCATACAGCTTTCAAATCTACCATTAATGACATGTCTGTCCATTTCATTAATTGCATCTGCTTCAGTGGCTTGTATAAAGATTTTAGTAAGAGATGAGGATTTTGAACAAAGATTCAGAGACATTTGCAAGTGAAGTATTGGAAATCTGATAACATTAAAACAATTATTAGCTTCAAGAAATGTCCTGAAAGATCGCCACTTCAGCAAACATTCAGGATTACAGTGCAATTAATCTTTGTGATTCGACAGTAGAATCTTTATTTACATTACTTCAAAGTCTTCTTTTTGTCTGTAACTGAATTCCAGAAGCAGATGTCAGTGCATACATATTGAGCTTTTCTTAAAGGGCCTTTGCATTCCTTGAAAGATAGCAATGGTTTGTGAGCTAAGTGGCCATATTAAATCCAGAAAAGCAAAATGTAAAGTTCTGCAGACAAAATATTCAGCTCATATATCACTCACTTTACTTTGAGCAGTTCAGAGTAAGAAAGTAATTTAATTCAGTCCTTACAGGAAACACAAGTGTCTGGGATATCTGATTAACTCATTTCCTTGTCTAATACTTACCTCTTTACAGCTTCGCCTTTCCCACATCAAAGAAAAGTTCTTGGCGTGTGCTGAAGCTCAGCATTGAAATGGAAAGAACCTGAACTTCAGAAGAAGGTTCTCAAGTAAAATACTATTTATATGAGTTTCAGCCAGCTCAAGTTCCCAGGAAGAGAAGCTGCCCCCATCACTCCTTTAATCATCCCTTCTTCAGTCAGATCAGATCAGATCAGACCAGACCAGTGTTTCTTAAGTTAGATCAGTTCTCTACAAGCTTTCTTATGCATTGGATTTAGTTAAGGTAGACTTCTTTCTTTAATGTAGAGTTCTTACACAGGTAGCCTGCTTAGCAGGTGAACAGCTGTATTGTCTACTTAGTTCAGATTTCGTATCCATCTCCCCAGGCTTACCAGATGTCACGACATAAGAAAAAGAAACGCACAGAAATGGCACTAGTTAAAGTTGAAATGACTACCTGTTTCCAGTTACTTTGTTCTCCTTCTTGCTGAATTCAGTGAGACAATGACTGAAGACTTGGAAAGAGAAATAACAGATTAATTTTGGAAACAAAAATTAAGCTTTTTTTTTTTTTTTGCTTTGTAGTTTCTTTCAGAAAGACTAAAGTAAACTGGTATTGGGAGAGCCTTGAGTGAGGAGACACTGCTGAGTTTTGATACACTCAAAATAAACCTGAAAAACGTTATGTTCTGAACAGTGCAAGACAGCAAGATAACTTTTTCAGTTTGCAGTCTTAACACGTGATGCCAGGTCTGAGTTTTCAATAGGCAGGTGTGTGTGCTGGCTTTACTTTGTCTGCCCCTTTGAGTTATGCTCATGTGTTTAAAAAGCTACCCAGGCACACACATATATACACACATGTAGTATATATGAATTACATATTAACCAGAGCAATTCTGTGGATGAAATTATATCCTCCGTTTTTAGGAGAGGTGCACAATTTAGAGGAGAAAAGTTAAATGCTTGAGGATAAGTGGACAAGCATTGCAGCAAGTCAGTGTTTTTTTGACGAGAAGGTCAAAAAGAGCCAGCAGTGTGCAATTGCAGCCCAGAAGGCCAACTGCATCCTGGGCTGCATCAAAAGAAGTGTGGCCAGCAGGTCAAAGGAGGTGATTCTGCCCCTCTACTCCACTCTCGTGAGACCCCTCCTGGAGTACTGCATCCAGCTCTGGAGTCCCCAACATAAGAAGGACATGGACCTGCTGGAGCGTGTCCAGAGGAGAGCCGCAAGGATGATCCGAGGGCTGGAGCACCTCTCCTATGAGGGGAGGCTGAAAGAGTTGGGGCTGTTCAGCCTGGAGAAGAGAAGGCTCCGGGGAGATCTTATTGCGGCTTTCGAGTACCTAAAGGGGGCCTACAGGAGAGCTGGGGAAGGACTTTTTACAAGGGCATGTAGTGATAGGATGAGGGGATATGGCTTTAAACTGGAAGAGGGCAGGTTCAGATTGAACATTAGGAAGAGATTTTTCACTTTGAGGGTGGTGAGGCACTGGAACAGGTTGCCCAAAGAGGTCGTTCAGGCCCCATCCCTGGAGGTGTTCAAGGCCAGGCTGGATGTGGCCTTGGGCAACCTGGTCTAGTGGGAGGTGTCCCTGCCTATGGCAGAGGGGTTGGAACTTGTTGATCTTCAAGGTCCTTTCCAACCTAAACCATTCTATGATACTATGATTTTTGAAGTCTGTACCTTTAGAACTGATGAAACACTGAACAACTCTCAGCAATGTGTCTAGATACCTTTCCTTAATCAGGGTGCCTTGCAAACTGAAAGGCATGAAGTAGTATTTTTGATAAGTAACCTAGTGCTGTTTTCTTCTGCACAAGCAGTTTAATAGAATTTAAAATCCATAGAAACCGGGGAGCAACTTCTTCCCTCCTACATAAACTGACATCTGAACATGTAAACTAGAAAAGTATGAAAACTAGCTGAGTGAGAAAAGCCTGCAAGCCCTTTGGAAGAAAATCCGGCAGCTCCACCATGCATTGATTTATATTGAATATAGTGTATGTCAGCAAATACAAGATGGAAAAATGGCTCAGTAGAAGCAAGAGCAACCCAGAACACACCTTATTTATGTACCCAAAAGTTTAGAAGATTTACTGCTGGGTACCATTTTTCTACAGAAATACAAAAATATAAAAGGCGGTATTACATTAAAGAGCAAAAGTTGAGAAACTTCAGTAGATCAGCTTTTCAACTGAACACCTCTTGAGTGGATTAGATGTTGCGTGTTGGGGTAAAACTGGAATTGACTTGGTAAAGAACAAGGGAAGGAAGTGATCGTGAGATTCAGATTCTTCACTTAGGTTTGAATTTAAAAGGGCAGAGAAGAATGTGCTTTCAGTTTTGAAATAGGTAATGGCTGGACCTGTATTGCGCAGTACAGCAAACCTGGTCTGTCTCATTGGTGAAGGCCAGGCCAGCTTGGGAAGGGCTGTCACTCTAGTAGTGGAAGATCATCTGCTTCCTAGTGAATACAAGTCACGATTACCTTTTTATCATGCACATGTGATTGACTCATTCTAATGTTACCTCTCATTTTACAATAACCTGCGTTTAGACTGGGGTGGGAAGACTCTTGATACGACATTCTGATCAAGAACTTCTCATACGATGTCTGAGAAGAGATGGTGTGAGGTGAGATACTGTGGGTCGTGTGGTGCGAGAGCACTTTTTTTGCGTGAGCACTGAATCATCTGCAAGGAAGTACTTAGATCTGTGGATTTAGAGAATGCCTTATGTTCAAGTGGAAATGATGAGGATAATGGAGAGGATATTTTGTTAAGGTGAGAAAGTGAAGGAAATACTTTAAAATGCTCCTAAGTTCAGTTATGTTGCCTTTCCCTACATCTTCTGTTTTTGCTATTTATAGCTGTTGTAGCTTAATACCTGAATGTATATAAAAAAAGACAAAACCACACAAACAAAACTGTACAGAAAAATATCAGGGGATAAAACTATGTTTGTTTATTTCAACAGAATGCTGAAATTTCAGTATTTGAAGTGAACATTCGTTTTGTCGGTGGACTACTTTCAGCTTACTATCTTTCAGGAGAAGAGGTAAGATGTTTGCATATGATTTATCTGAAATACCATCATCTAGATAAATAGTTAACTTTTAGTTTAATAATTTTATTTATCCGAATTAAACTTGTTTAGAACTTTGAAAATGGCTTGTGCAGCAGAGACCTGTCCAATCTGTTTTCTTGCTTCTATTACTATTGCTTTATATAAGTTTTAAAGCTATTACTTCATGTAACTGTTAAATGATTTTTTTTTTTCCTGAGTAGAAGCCATACCCAGTGCATTCTTACCAGGCTTCATGCTGGAGTATGTGATCATGGAGTTCCTATGCCATGGTAGTGGTAGATTTGGTGCAGCAGGTTCCAGCTTCCCAAATTGGTTTTGAGCATATCCTTCAGTTCCTATAAACTGTATTTCTGTTGGCCTTCCTGAAGCTGAAGCTTCAACTCACATGAAAAAGACGTGTTAAGAACAAAGAGATAACTGGTAAACCTATACATGTGAATGTCTTTAAAGCATTAATATCCCATTAATTTCTATTGCCTGTCGTGGTTTCTAGAGAGGATGAAGAAGCAATTTCATCTAAGGGCTTTGACTAATGCAGTTATTTCTGTAATATATTTGGAGAAGGCTATACTAAGTCACAGGTACTGTGATATTTTAAATTTTTAGCTTGTCACTTGAAAAGTCTTTAATCTTCCTAGTTTAAATTCTTGTTCTTGTCTCTGGATTATAATAGTATTTTATTGTAGGATAAGTACAAGTTAATACTCTTTAACCATAACTTGAATTTATCATTGGATTTCTTTAAATCCAAAGTAATTACTGGTGGAAACTCCACAAAACCCTAAAGATGTATAATTTTCTTTCATATGTAAATTTCCCAAATACTAGGTAAAGCCCTGCTTTGAACCTGTCACTTTAAATTAACTTAAATTCTATGGTGTGCATGTTGTTTTTTGTTAAAATTTATCATTATGTTAAAGCTGTCTTAGCAGTTACTATTGGGTCATGTGCCTGACAAAGCAGTTATAAGGAGACAATGTTCCTCTGACATTTTTGCCTTACCTGACTATTTCCCATGGTTCTGTCTTGAGCGTAGGTGGTATTGAAAAGACATTAATGTTTTCCAATAGACAGTTTTTCGTATTTTAACTGTCTTACAATTTTCTGGAAAAAAAATTACACTTAGACCCATTTCAAATTCACACTTAACGGTAAGGAAAAAATCAAGAGGCGCTTGGTAGCTGGCTTCTTGATCTTTACTAAATATTGGTTTACTTAATGTTTCGTCTTCAACTCTTGAAGGAAATCACTTGTCCTCCTACACTAACTCAGCAACCAGAAATAAGCATATCTAAGGGTGTCTAGAATTGAAAGCTCTTCCTTCTGCGATTAAACAGTTCTATCTTTCACTGCAGATCTACTTCTCGCAAACAGGAGTGAACTTTTTCAGTATAACCTATTGCTACATTTTAATTAAGCGGTTCTGACAGAAGTAGAGGATGCTTCTTGGCAGACAACGAGCTGGTAGGGGACTGCACGTGAGCCTTCATAAAAAGCGGCAGTTGTCTGCCAAGAAATGCCTGAAGCATTTGTCATCAGCGCTGTTGATTTCATATATACATTGATGGTTTATATCTTGTGTCAGTTAATGTGCAGGCTCACTTTCAATCAGTGCATATAGTTTCTCCTAAGTAACACCTAGTCGTTGCTTCTCAACCATTCCTTCAGCTTTAGAGAGGCAGTTTTACCACCACCTCTTGGACTAGATTGATAGCAACGCTGGTATTCAAATAAAACTCTCTTGTACAAACGAAATGAGGAAATACTTAAAACAAAAGGAGGTGTTTCACACAGTGTGTAATTAAGTGGAACTCTTTGCAGTGGAATATTAGTGATACTGGATGCTAATGTCTGTTCTAAAAAAGAATGGACTCATTAATGAGAGTAAAATGGGCTCCTACACACAAAGATGATGTGTATGATTAAGGAGGGTCCTGAGCTCTTGCAGGCTGGGAAAGACCATCCATCTCAGCCACTGTTATTCATACTCTTTGATGGCCTTGTCTGAGTGTCGTGGTTTAGGCCAAATCCTGAGGGACCCCAGATGGGACCGACAGATGCTCCCCTCTACCCCTCTTCAAAGAGAGAGGCAGAGGAGGAAAAAGAAACTTATGAGTTTAGAAGGAACTAAACTACTTTAATGAAATATTAATAATAAAATAAAAAGAAATAATGAAATATATACAAAACCGTATCAAGCTCCCGAGATGACAATCACGTCACCAGCTGGCACTGGGGCAGTCCCAGGCTGGACTCAGTGACGGATGGGAACTGGATTCCAGATCTGGATTCAGGATCGGGATCACAGGCAGACGAACAGAGTCCTCCTCAGACGTCGGCCATTGAAGGAAGAGCGCTGACCCTTTGATCCCTCAGCTTTTATACTGAGCATGAGGCAGATGGGATGGAATACCCCGTTGGTCAGTTTTGGGTCACCTGTCCTGTCCGCTCCTCCCCACAGGTGGGACCCCACTATGCTTTTCCGCTTCCGACCCGCCAACGGGGCAAATAACAGAGTTGGTTGGCCTTGGCTGTTACAGCAATAAGTAAAAGCAGGAGCCTCTCTGCATCCCATGCCTGGGCATCGGCTATAAACAATTGGTCTTATCACTCTGAGAGAGTGAACACTGTCTGCACAATATGCAGTTAATTTCCGTAGTTAGAAGAGGCCCAGCTAAGAAGCGAAGTTGGTTCTGTTTTACCTCAAACCAGGACACTGAGACAGTTGTCCTAGTGGCTTAGAGAATGCAAGTCAGCTTGCTCTGCCTTTATCAGATATGGGGAAACTTCCCGATTTGTCTCCTGAATCGAAGAGGCTGAAGCAATAACCAGCTGCTGCCTAAGGGGAGCGGGATGCGGCCGTTCGGAGGACAGAGCGGCGGTGCAGCAGCGTGAGGGTTCCCGTGCTGCCTGCGTCTGTCCTTCACTGCTGCGGCTGTCAGGTGTGGAAAGGACTGAGGGCCCCGGAGGCTGGCTGCCACCACAGGAAATATACATTTAATCATCCTTTAGTCCATAATATTAGTAGGCATTCCTAAGGAGGTGGAACAACCCGTATGCAGGCTGTTTGGAGCATTAAGATTTCTCAGTTAAAAGCTAATTTTATTCTTTATCATATTAACTATTTAAAAATCTTATATTTCCTGTACACACTTATCAATATCCTAATTAAAGAGAGCTATGTTTCAGTAAAAGGAGTGACGGACATAATTATTGTTTGTACTTCTGAATTACATTTCCATGGGTAATGATCCAAAGCTGCAACATATTGTATGTTCCATAATCATTTGTAAATCTAACTAATCATGATTAAAGAATATCCTATCACACTGAGTAGTTCCTAAAACCTCCTGCTCACATAATAGTTCATTTAGATAAAGGCACCAATGTGAATAATTTTAAAAATTAACAAATTGAATACTTTGCCTCTTGATAACTGTGTGGTGCTTACTTGCAAATAGAGCTATGGGATGCATTATATTAAACTTTCTAGAATTTCTGCCTTACTAGAATTAATATGAAATGCCTAAAAGTGCTAGAACAGTGTCAATCACTTTGTCACATTTTTTAATTTATTTTATGATTGCTATTTAAACCCAAACTAGAAGGAATTCCAGTCAAATATCAAACTTCATTTGTAAAACAGCTACAAATACCAGAAAATTTGATCTCAAGTTAAGTAACTTTTTAAGGACTGCTCTTTTTTTCTTTAAGTCCCTCATAGCAATATTACATGTGAGTACTTCCCTGGTATTTTTCCATGAGTCAGTGGCTATAAGGGATTATTAAAAATAAACCTGGCTCCTTTAAAGCAGTGATAGTATTGATTTTTTGTTTGTTTGTTTATTTGTATGAAAGCATCTGGAGGAGCCTGTAATATGGTCAGTTTAAACCATAGGAACAAGACAGATTTATTTGCAAACTTTCTGGATTGTTTTGTTTAAATTAAACCTGAATTCATTAGTAGACATGCGATTCCTCTTCTAAGCAACATGGTATGTGATGGGTTTTGGTTTTGTACTGGCAAATAAGATGTCTAGTAAGGGAGAGATTTGTTTTACAAAGGCTTTGTGTTACTTACTAGTCTGATGTAAAATTCCAGTATACCAAGGATCAGGAGTACTGCATGCAACAAGATTCCCTGTTCTGCAGACCCAGATTTTTTTTTTTTTCCTCTTGCTTAAAGCACACTTCCAAATGTAGTCGTATAAGGAGATAATTTGTTAACTTTTGGAGGAGGACAACACTGTGTCCTCGAACAGCAGCTGAGAACTTTCTTGTAATTCATGAAGATGGCAAATGTTATTTCTGAGCAGTGTAATCTTCACTGTTGGGAACAACTGTGATACCGGTGCCGAAAGTCATGGAGAGTGTATGGCACTACTTGTAGAGAATATACAACCCTAAATACGGATCTGACTAGCTCTTCTGGCTTACTGATAGCTGGTTCTCATAGGCACTGCTAAAGCTGTGTAATAAGGGGACTGTTTTACTTGGAAGTGTGGTTCCACAGTCAGGGAATACATTGCAGAACACATAGGCAGAAATAGAAGGAGCTTTTAATAATTGCTGTTTGTATGAGTAGCAAAAAAGTAAATCCAGAATGCTCTGAAGTGAATAAGAAACATGCGAGTCTCAGATCCAGCTGGTAAGTTCCCAGATTCCTTTGAAGCTTTTCCATTTTTTCAATGAGATAAGTAATCCCCCCCCCCCTCCCCCCCGAGTTAAAATATTTTGGATTCAACAGCCGTTCTTCCTGCATAATATAGGACTAAAACCAGTTATCTTCACTGGAGGAAGACAAAATAAAGTTGATAATAATGTTGATATTGCCATTTCTGTCCACAGCATGAAGCAGAAATTGAGAGTTTTCTATTTTTTATTTTATTTTATTTTTTTACTCTGGCAGTATATCCTGTTTGAAGGAACATGAATGTATACTGATCGGGATGAAGGAATAAAAAAGCCCACAACAAACTGTTCTTCATGATAATAAATGTTGGACTTTCTGAGTTTCATCTATTACTTTCTACCAACTGTTAATTAGAAGTAAAAAAGAAAAAAAGGAAAAGAGTGATGACATCACCTAATTAGTTTATATATGCATTTAGAATAGGAGTTACAGTGTCACTATTCAATCTCACTTGATGATCTTGGCCTCCTGTCTGACTTCAGACCTAATCATTGCCTGTTTAAAGCAACCATCCATCAATGATGGTAGTACTGTCTTATTAATGAGGAGCAGACATGAAATAATGATGCAGTTGCTATTGATCTGGAGCTGCCTTTGTCAGGCTGACCGCAAAACATTGCTGACTTCATATAGTGCTAAGACATTCTCCAGAATTCAGCTGTAGCTATTTTTATCTTGGTCTCCCTCTCTTGCAGAGGTCTCCCTTCATAAAGAACATTTAAATTCCATAAATACAAAAAAATGTAATTCATCATTTAGCAATCTTGAATAGTAGGAGGAAGAAGTTTGTCACCTATACGAAGGTATTGTATCGTCCTGTTTCTGCAAATAAGAATGTAAGTTCCAGTATAGATGCCTTGGGGATCTTATCTCACCAGTGTGAGAATTGACCGCATGTTTTATCTCCCGCTTCCTTTCACTTAACTTGACTCTAATTAACAAGAGGACTTTTCCTTTTATGTCTTGGAAGCTTGATTTCTAATGCTGTTTGAAGCTCCAGGCATACTGTATCAGCTTGATCACTTCTGTGTGAATGCCACTTAACTCCTCCTTAAGCATCTTCACAGACTGGCAGTAGAATTCCCTGTTTGTTAGAAACTAGAATATTGCAGTTGCCTGTAGTTTTCTGCGGCCCTGTTTTCAGATTTTGGTCCTGTTTGCCACCTACCAGCCATCTGCTGCCGCTTTAAGTGATACATCAGTACTTCAGTGGTGTCATGGTTTAGTTCCTTTAGATCTCTGAAATGATCTTGATGATTTGTTTCATTTTTATCAATTCATGATTTTTTTAAACTTGCGTATTTCATAGAATCCTTGAATCTCATTCAGCTTGGAAGGGACCTCAAGAGGTCATCTAGTCCAGCCTCAATATCAGGACAGTGCATTAGGCTTGTCCTTTTAAGAATCTCCTTGCAGGGGAACCTGTCTGGGCTCTTCAAGACTGAACACTGGGGCAAATTTAGCTTTTCTGCAATGGCTTTGTTTCATGCACAGTGCTCTTTTACACAGACATGTCCTAATTGTTCCTCCTGGCTCTCTAGCTGGCCTCATTTTTGTCTTTTTTGGTTTTTTTTTTTTAGCTTTAAAAACTTGTTCTTCAAAAATTACTTTTAGCCTGACTTAATAGTTTTTCACTTAACTTGTCAGACATTATCAGTTTCTCTATGCCTTAATTGGACTTTAATATACTATTGCTTTTAATTACCTTCTTTACAGTCACACCAAAAAAAGAGAGAAGTCATCTGAGCCTTTTGATTTGAGAATCTTGCGACTCTGAACCTCATCTTTTGTCCTCCAGGTCATCTCCAAGCATTTTACCCACTTGGCTGTTCCTTTCTAAGTTCATTTCAGCTTGTCAACTTGATTCTCTTTCCAAACTTAAACATTACCAAAGTCAACCTTTCGTTTATAACAGTGTGTTGAATTGGAGCATGTGGCCCCTGTTAGACAGTAATACGTCAAACTAAGTCAAGAGCTACTTTTTCTCTTAACAACTCTGAGTTTCTGCAAGAAGCTGTCATTACAGTGTATAAAAGCATGATTTATATCTGCTCTGATGTAGCACTTAACCTACTCAGGGACAGAGAAGGATTGTGTGTTTCCCACAATCACAGTCCGTAATCTCCCTTAGTATTTCAGTCTCTTCACCATCTTTAATAGATCTAACGGTGTTCTCTTTCTGTGCTAGCTGCATCAAAATGTACTACAGCATCCCTGTGGATTCACATTCTGGAGATAACCTTGACTCGTAAGATTTTTTTTTTGATGTAGACTGTTCTGCTGTTCCAAGCAGACTGCTCTTCAGTCTTCTATTTCTGTCTCTTAAGTTCCTGCAGTGCAATTAAACTGTCGCTGTTGATAAGACCCATCTCTGTTAAGCAGGTTCCCTGTACTCCAGAAGCTTCCTCGTTCCCAATACTTCCGTCCCCTTTCTCCCAACGCTACTTGCTCAGCTGCTCTGTAAAACTCTGCCTCTCAAGCTGGCCCCACACATAACGCTCGAGGAAACGTCAAAGAATGGTAACAGAGATGCTGATTTCCAGTCTTGCACTTAATTCAAATTTTGCTGCTGCTTGGTTTTCTTTCTCTTCCCTCTCTGCTTTGGAGTTACTGATACCAGGACTGGGAGCTCTTATTCAGCTGGAGGTACCTGAAGCCCTGTGGAGCCTCTGCCACCTGTACACCAGGCACGCGATCAGCTGCCATCACCAACAATTTTTGTGCCTCATAATAAAGACCCTCAGGCTACTCTACTATTGTAAAGTGAAAATAGTGGCAATTTACATTATAGAATCGTCTAGGTTGGAAGAGACCCTTGGGATCATCGAGTCCAACCATCTACCCTACTCTACAAAGTTCTCCCCTACGCCATATCCCACAACACCACATCTAAACGTCTCTTAAACACATCCAGGGATGGTGACTCAACCACCTCCCTGGGCAGTCTATTCCAATGCCCGACCACTCTTTCTGTGAAAAATTCTTTCCTAATGTTCAGTCTAAATCTACCCTGTTGGAGCTTGAAGCCATTCCCTCTTGTTCTGTCATTAATTACCTGTGAGAAGAGACCAGCACCAGCCTCTCTACAGTGTCCTTTCAAATAGTTGTAGACAGTGATGCGGTCTCCCCTCAGCCTCCTCCTCCTCAAACTAAACAGTCCCAGCTCCTTCAACCGCTCTTCATATGATTTGTTTGCTAGGCCCTTCACCAGCTTCGTTGCCCTCCTCTGCACTCGTTCCAGCACCTCGATATCTCTCTTGTATTGATGTGCCCAAAACTGGACACAACACTCGAGGTGTGGCCTCACCAGTGCTGAGTACAGGGGCACAATCACCTCCCTACTTCTGCTGGCCACGCTATTTCTAATACAAGCCAGGATGCCGTTGGCTTTCTTGGCCACCTGGGCACACTGCCGGCTCATATTCAGCCGCTTGTCAATTAGAACCCACATTAATTCAGTGAATTGCTGTCTGCTGGAGTTCAGCAGTGGGGATGTTTCTCTTTCAGATGTCTGTCGTCAGCATGAATATCCAGAGCAGGGGGACAAAGCAGCTACGGTGACAGCCTGCTCCAGCTGCCATAACTAAGCCTACTATGGAACCAGGAGCCAAAGCCCTGATTTTCATCTGAGAAACATGAGTTTAGAACTCTTGAGCTGTACATAACCACATTCTTCACTTTTAGCGGTTCTCCTTTTGCATAACTGAAAGGAGTTTGGGGAGTTTTTTCAAAACAACAAAAAAAATTGGTTACTCCTGTGGCAAACTTATTTGATATGTTTTTACGTTCATGCGTTGACTTTAGAAATAACTAAACCAAAAAGCTTTATTGCTCGTTACATTAATTTTAACGAAAATCCCTGCTCACCTCCAGACCGCTATAGTCTGATGCTAAAGCTGGTAAACTGTTAGAAAGGAGAATGGATGATAATGAGAGCTAAGTAATATCTGAGTGTGATTGTAACAGCTGGTGTGTTTGACATGAGCTTGTGAGCTATATTATTAAGTAGAATTGAAGCAGCTGGGAGGGAGCTGGTTTGTTTGTTCTGAGGACTTGGCTCTCAACCAGCTCCTGCAGTTTCACTTGATTGTGGTTCTACAGAACAGTTGGAGAGAGCGTGTCTACCAGAAATACTAGTGTGGGTGCTTTCCTTTTGAGCAGCAGCTCTAGATAGACCCGAAAGAAGAATTCTTTGGAGGTGGGTTAATATACTATACAGAAGAAATGGTATGCTATTAACAGTCTGTCCAGAGTCACCATGCCTCTGCGGAGGAATTCGGTCTCCAAGGCATTTGTCTCTTTCATTTATCTCAGTATTCGGTTTTGTCATTATGCAGCACCAAATGCAATTGCAACAATAAAACAGAATAAAAGTAGAGTAAAAACCTATTGCCCGAAGAGTGAGTGGGATTGACCTCTTCTGCAAATTTAATAGAAAATGTACAACATATGGCTAAATGCAGGGTTCTGTGGAGCCATTTACAAGCAGTGGTGAGATTGCTGCAAATATACTATCCATATCTAGAGAATAATCCTTATGTATAATTTTACAGCCAAGAATTTGACTTATTTCTGCAAATGAAAGCAACATAAAAATGCCTCAAGTTAGGCCTGACAGTGGGAATAGCTCAGCATTCATTTAACCTCCTTTAATTCTAGGCTATATAAAATATTTGGAAAAGATATTCTCTCTGTGAATGTATTATAAAAGTTCAATTAGGTGATAAGTAATAAATGTTACTTAATCATCATACTGAATTCTTTTCCCCGAAAAGTGCAGGTAAAATAGTGTGTACCTGCATTTTACTCTGGGCGTGGAGTAACTCTTTATTTCTTTATCTAAATCTTTCACAATGTTTAGCTAGTTTATGTAAGATTCCATTTTGTGCTTTGTCTCTATAGGCAATCTGATCCAGAGGTTATTTTGCATTAAGTTGGGAGTTGAGTAGATGATAATGTCCTCTCCTTATTAGTTTAGAGAAGATAAAAGCATAAATCGTCCAGTAGATTCCCGTATTTTTCATTCTGTTGGCAACTACTAAGGTTCCCAAATCTGACTTTAGCAAAGAATCCTTCTACGTTTGTATCTTTTTGCAAAAATTTAAATTACTTCTATTAAAGAATACGTAAGCGTTAATTAATTCTTAGTATTTTAAATACAAATCAAGTGAATAAAAGTTTATGATGAAAATGGGGAAGTTCCTCATCCGATTTGATGTTTGAAGGATCAGGCTAGAGATTCGTTACAAATCACCACTTTGTGCCATGTACAAGTCCTGCTGCTTCAAGCTAACTGAAAATCATTGAGAAAATTGAATGCCTGAAATCAGAAGCAGACATCATTGCTGTTCTTGCATGCCCTTCATGCCTCCAGCAATAGGAACAGATAATGGCATCTTTGCTGCAGAAGAAACAGATACCCTTTTAGTCTCCTTTGGATTTAGCAATACATCTTGCTCAGCAGATCAAATCTGAAACAGATACAAACAGGGTTCAATGGCTTTAACTTAGCATGAACTCTTGGGATCAATTTATGGAGAGTGCTAATTGGCCTGTGTATTTTTTTTTGGCCGGATCTATTGCTTGTGCTTTTCAAACAACAGAAATCTGAAAGATTTGAAAGGAAAGATAAGGAGGGAGCTTTTTACCAGATCTTTTGGAAATTGCAGGAATCCACATGCTATTTGGGTGCCATTTGTTTGTAAAAATGCAACAGTTGAACAATGTTGATGGATGTTGTGGTTGATAAATGAGTGCAGTTCCTGTCTCTCCTATGCCAAAAGCTTGCTTTTGCCATATGCAGACTGTATTTGCACCCTGTGTGCAAATCATTGAGAAGCCATTTGGAAAAGATGTTCACGTGAAAAATCCTGTGCCACTTCCTGCACAACGGATGCCAAGGGGAATTTGGGTTTTTGGCAGGTGTTTGCCCCTGAACAGAGCTGTCATGAAGCATTTGAAAGACAAATCTTTGTTTTCCTCAAATCAATGAATGTAAGGGCTCATTTTGCATAGGGTCAAGTGCACAGAAATGGGTAAATTCCAGACTTTTCTTAAGCCAAAGACTGGGAAGAGGATGAACAAAACCACTTCCATTAAGATTTGAAAGGTGAAAAAGAGAAGTAGTGTCTTGTGCCAGTGTTTAATATAAATCTTTCTTTCTTTCCTCAAGGAAAAACAGCGTAGGATGTATTGAAACGGCAGATGCAGTTTCTTAGCTCAATGTTTACATTTCAAGTCTTTTGTCAACAAGTAATATACTTTTCTATTCCTACTGATGTTAGCTGGTCAGCTATCCTACTGTTTAATTTTCAAGTAAAGTGTAAGATATAAGAGAGGTCAGGAGGTGGTAAGATATTCTGAAGAACTTGGATTTTGTTTGATGTGTTCAGCTCTGATATTCTTCACTCAACACCTTTGTTTGCTTACATTGACCCACCTGACCTTGATAACTCCTTCAAATAGAGATAATTAAAACAGTACAGTATGAGGGGACTCTCGTCATTCAGCTACATGAAGGCTCAAAAGCTTATTTTAACATCCAAAAAAACCAAGCTTATGTAAACTGACAACTCAAACAAGGAAGATCATTCCAGCAGCAGTGTTACTGGAGTAGAGTCAAACTTCAATTAACAGAAAGCGATCTTCATTCTGGCATCAAGGGCCAGTTCCGTTGTTTCTTCTGATTCAGATGCATTGAAATACCGAAAAGGCTCTGTAAGTAGTTAATCTGAAGAAGTAGATGTGTCTGGTTTGTTTCTTCAGCCTTTAGGCAGTCATCTGCTTTTGCAGGCTAAGCAAAATAACCACACCAGTTGTTTTTGGAAGCTGGTTCAGTCAAGTTAGTACTTTAAAGTCTTGTTGTCCCTTGGGGGGCAAGTTGTCCTTAATTTTTGCAAGCATGACTAGATAATTTTACAGTCCAGTAGATCCTCAGGATCATCATGTGAAAAGGATATGCTGTGAACTTCATTCTCTTCCATTTTTCTTTGAAAACTCTTTTTTGTTTTCTTCAAACCAACAGCTGCAGAACAAATTCAGCAGCTCACAATGCTGTTTCTTAAAAGATGCTATTTTCCCCAGCTTGTTCTTAAAAACACTATTCATAGTATACAGTCAATTTCAATCTTTTTCCTTTTATCATGCAAAACCAGTGAATAACTCAAACCTTCTCATCAGCATTTGCTGCTTGCAGGGTGTCTCTTACAAACATCGTTCAGTCTGTGCTCAGTCTTTTCTCTCCAGAGTTGCTTTTATTTCCATTTATGTTCTGGAGGGAAGAACAAATAATCTTCCTGATTTCAGGCGAGATCAATAACTGCTGAGATGCTCTGGGCAAACGTTGCCACACTGCTGCAGGAGACTGTGGGAATGGTGCTCGGCACGTCCAATGTTAAATGCCATCGGCCTTTCTGATGTCCTTGAAGGTTGTGTGTTAAGTTAATATGGTTATTAACTGATCCAAGGCCAAAAGTACAGACTTACTGAGACAGCGAGAAGAACTCCTTGCTCCACCTGTTTTCTCTTGATGGACTATGATGGTTGGTGATAGAAGCAATGAGTGTAGCTTGTGCGAAGTTGCCCATTGTCTAAATCATACTTTTAAGACCTTTTTTATATCTAGTTCCAATTTGAAATTACAGTTAAGGTACTGTAATTTTTTAATTTGCATACCATTAAATATAAAAATAATTTAGGGAATCCTGAAAAGGAATGGCTATGTGAAGTGTTCAGTCAAACAGTAACATAAACCACTAAAGCCATGTCATGAGTTTTGGTAAAAACGGGGAGAGTTTGAATGACTATCATGTCTTTTTTTTTTTCTTTCCCCTTGCTTCAAGTGGAGGGATGGAAAACAATGTAATGATACCTATATATGCTAATATGCATATCTGAAATATTTATGAATACTTCTAATCATTATTTCCTCAAAATACACACCACATTCAAAAATAATGTTAATCTTTGGAAAAGACATCTTATGGCTGTTTAATTATAGGAATGATTTTGAGGTTTAACTGTAAAAAAAAGTTTTAACTGCAGGAATTCAGAGAAGCAGTTGAATTGCTCATAAATTTATTAGTTGCTGGCAGCACTGCTTTTCAGTCAGAGCACTTGTTTCTGACTCTTAAGAATTGAAAATGTCTGCTTGCCTCCTTATATTTTAGTCACTTTAGTTTTATGGCTTGTCCAGTAAGAGAAATAGTCTTACAGTAAACAGAAAGGAATTGAATTAGTCTGCCTGATGATTTAACTTAGAACATAAAGCAGCTCCTTAAATCACAGTTCTTCTCTCTTGAAGCCTGCCATTTGGCTTACATAAAAAGAACTACAAGAGAGTTCACATTTCTTATGTTTAACTTAAGGAAAATACACAAGCACTTTATTTAGGCTCGTTTTGGACGTGCCCGTTATTCATCAGACAAGTCAGCGACTATTGCCTTTCAGAGAAAACTCAACAATAAGAAAGCAAGCACTGAGTTAAGAAACCATCATTTCTTCCCGTTATACAAAAGAAGGTTTTTTTGTTATTACATTACTTATATAAAAAGCCAGCTAGATGGTGGGTCAGAGGTCTTGTGGAGGAAGGAACCGCAGAGTATGCTAAATCTTAACGTTTTCTTCTCCCCTGAAAAATAACTTCTTAGGAGTGCATCATCAATGCCACTGCATGTGTTACAAAACTCACCTGTCATGGAGTCAAGCTAAAGCTGTTTGCACGGTTGCAAATCCAAGCTGAATTAACCCAAATGGCACCTTCTCAATCCCATTGTTTTTAATGGAATTTACCAAAAGAATTGAAAGAAGGTAGTTTCTATGGTGTTAGTGGTTGTGACAGTCATCAATATTTACCTGTAATCTGCAAAACTGCTGAAACTTTAGGGCTGGAACAGATAAAAGTATTCCTTTTCCTTAGATATAAAAGAAGTCTGTAGCTGCTGGTGCCAAAGAAAAATCAGTGAGAGAGTTTTATGATCAAATGGCTTGTTCCTAAGTGATCCATGCTGTAAATCTAACAGAGGGACAGTTGGCACTGTCTTATGTACTTGTGATCATTTTGCTTTTTAAGATATTTATGACGTTTCCAGTATCTGAGATCACAAAATCTGGAAATTCCTGTGTCGGCTTCAATCCTAGTATTAAAAGTGCTTTACGGTTTAAACATGGGACAGCCTTAATATATAACATTAATTTTCAGTGAATGCTCATTATATTTGCTACGTGTTTAAAGAGTAGAGAAAACACGCTAAAAGAGTAGTTTTTAATTTATTCTTCTTGTATCCATGAACACACGAAATTAAAGGTCGGTGGAATTGCCCATGCATGAAGAGGAACAGAGGATCTCTGGTAAAGGAAATTAGAGTAAACTTTAGTGCAAATGAGACTCCTTAAGATTTTTGTGTTTAATGAAGACTGTGTAAAGCCTGGAACTCTAATTCTGTGCCACAGATCATTACTTGTTTTTAAAATTCAAACTTGTCAGTTTGGATTTTCGTCCTACTTTGTGATCCTTTTGTCACCTGTGTTGCATGTAGTTCACGAGTTATTAGTTGTTGTTGTTATTATTAGTTTACTGCTTGCTTCTTTCTAAAGCAATCCACTACTAACTTAGAAGAGGAGGCTCTTGTTGATAAATAGTTTGTTCCAGTGTCTACTGAAGCTATAGCTTGGACAAAGTCCCTTAGGACAATACTGTGACACTGCCCAGTATAGGCCCTAATGCTGTGCCACAATATATGTATAATTTTTATATAAAACTTTCAGCAGAAACTGAAACACAGGAGGTTCCCTCTGAACATCAGGAAACATGTTTTTACTGTGAGGGTGACCGAGCACTGCGCAGGTTGCCCAGAGAGATTGTGGAGTCTCCATCCCTGGAGACAGTCAAAAGCCATCAAGACATGGTCCTGGGCAACTGGTTCTAGGTGGCCTTGCTTGAGCAGGGGGGTTGGAGCAGATGACCTCCAAAAGTCCCTTCCAACTTCAACTATTGTTATGCTGTGAACTTTTAGTCATAGCTTCATGAAAACACAGCCCCTTGGCTATCTGGAGCACTTTGTGTGAAAACAACAGGGAAAAGGAAAACTTTGCTTTCTCAGGGCCACGGCACCACCACTGCAGGGCCACGACAATTGCTCTACAGCAGTAGGAGTAACCGTCTCCAGAAGGAACAAACCCTGAGCTGGCTGGAGAAGAGCTACACTGTGCAAGCTGGTCTGAGGACATTGTCAGTAGAAATTTTAACTATTTGAGGACAGGCCTGTGAGTAATGTGTCTGACTTAAAATACCAGTGATGGTGTCAGATTGAGACTATATGGTGGTTCAGGAAGACTGCCCTTTTGAGAGGGACCAGAGCAAAAAAAAAAAGAGCAGTTATTTTTTTTTCCATTGGCTCAGCAAGCTGACCAGGTTTGCTGTGCAGATATGTACCCATTAGCTCCTGGTCGGTTCAAGGAAGATGGCAGAATATGGGAGATCCTGAGCCGTGGACCCTTTTGTCCAAGGACCCTTTTGATTCCAACTGTTGAGAGTTGTTTCATTAAGCTGTTATTCTGATGTTGGAGTAAGATACTAAACTGAGTAAATGAAGTTAGACAAAAAAAGAGCAGAAGAACAATTAAAGTGGGCATACTTGGTATCCTGTTCACATTGTTTCACTTGTATGTTTGATAAGCACCATTTAAAACTCCTTCCATTATCAGCTGGAACAAACTTATGGGTATCACATAACACAGGCTGAAACAAACAGCTCTCCATTTGCTGTTAAGTTAACATTAAAAAGCGAATAGAGCATCCTTTACCTACGCAGAGTGATTTTAGCCTTTTCTGTGCCTGCCATCATGGTCTAGGAGTGTACTTCAGAGTGAGGGCATCACTCTAAATCACTTAATGGTATCGGAATTAAAAGATACAGTTGAATTTACAAGGCCAGGAATGAATCTTCTGTTAGCACTTTACGCTGCATTAACTATGTGATTATTGATTCACCATGCAAAGTTTATTAGGCTTCTCCACCCCACCCCCTGCTTTCACACAGATGGTGTTGCAAATCACCTCTCAACGGTCACCTGCTTGGAAGGAGAGTTTCATATGCAAAGTGCTATTCTTTGTTTAGATATGATAGCTTGCAAGATGTAAAATGAGGCAGCTATTTAAATTTGTTGTTACAGCACTTGGGCTGGGTACACAAGATTAAATAAAAAGAAAATTAGGAAGCAGATGCTTGTGGCTTAACAGAGGAATTGTGCTATAAAGATACTCTTCATTACTGGTGGATATGAGTAATTTTACCAAGGCAGCTGTTTCCTTAATCAGGAAAAACACAAACCTCTAAGATGACATCCAGATGTTTTCTGTATCGCTTCACAATATAATGAGTTTTGATTGTATATGCCGTATTTTTAATTCCATTCGTATTTACTTACATCCAGTATATTTTCAAATACATGTATCATCTTCCTTAACTGGAGAAGACCCGAGCGCTAAATACATGACGGTTTTTGTGCTTTTGACCTCCTTGCCTGGTGTTAGTCTACGAGTTGCTTCTAGGGCTGACGGTGTCTCTCACCAGCACCCAAGCATTTGAGTATCGGACTTCTGCAGGTTTGGGGGGGGTTGTTTTGTTGGGGATGGGAGGGGTGTTGGGAAGGAGTATTTTAGTGATAGTGTCCGTTTATCTTTTAGTTGTGCAGTTGTATGGTGCCTCTTACAGGGCTGCCTGTTGTTCAGAGCATGATATACCGTAGCGTTTTCACACATATAGTGGGTTAATATCCTGTTCCGGTTATGTGGATATCGGGTAAAATAAGAGATTTGAAACTTCCACTTGCTCTTAGGTGTGGGCTCAGTCCACCGTCGTGGGCTGCTGACAGTTTTCGTGCCTGCGAGCTTGCCATCTGCCCTGGCTAGAAACACAGGCTTTATTTGGCTGGAGACCTGGGATTCCAAGTTTTCTATTGCTGACAGGACGCAAGACTGGCATCCCAAATCTTTGACACTGACTTACTGACACTGAGCTGTTTGCTAGTTTATTTATTTGGGGTGGTATGGATTGGAGCGCAGCTTTTGTCGGCGTGAGTCTTGTTTTAGCTGCGGTTTGGGCCTCGGGAGCCAGCTGCCAGCGCACAGCTGATCTGCACAGACGCAGCAAATCCAACGCGTTACTCATTGTGCATGCTGTGTATCGCGCCTCTCTCAAAATTAAGGCTGTCCTGAGTTTGGGGTGAGGAATTCTCACAGGCTTTTGTACCTAACAAATTCCTTTTCTTACGGGCAAATGTTAAAGTTTGCTTACGACATTCATCACCACCTTTTCTTGAATTATCATAACAGAGGTATTATTAAATGGCCAGTTCATGAGCTTTCCAGGTACTACTGGGTTGTAGCTAAGCTTTTAAATATGCAAGTATGCATAAGCTTTAAAAAAACTAATGCTTTCTTGACATTAGTAGATAAATTAGCAGTTACTTTTTCTCATGTGGGCTAAAAGTTCTTCCTGTTAAATAGTTCTTGGAGTTCATGTCTGTGTAAGCAATCTTAAATACGCATGAACAGCACAAAAAGAAGTAACTAAATATAACTGGAACAAACTCTTCCTTTATGATTTTTTTAATTCTGCAGTTGTTTAGCAATCCCTTCCTTCATTCCGGTTTTAAAGCGCAAGTCAGAGTGTATGAGTTACTGTACATTAATATTTCTTTGTTTTATGCTTTGCCTTCTTGCTGCCAGTTTGTACCATTTATTACGGGCCTTCCTAAAATAAGATTTCCAAACACAATATATCTACTTAGAAATTCTTTAGTTAAAAACAACTGAAGTAATTACATGTGTTAGCTACCGCTGATAACTTGAGGGGTTTTGTGCTTGTTGCTATGTACATTTGGATTAAATCTGGAAATCTCTCACTAATCCAGTTACTTCCGTTTGATTAAGTTCTCTGCAGTCTTTTCTAGGGGAGGCACTCTTCATGGTACTACGTGACTTCTTTGGTACAACAGTCAGCTAGAAAAGAAAATTCATTTTCTTGCCATGAGTGAAACCATAACAAAAAAGGCTAATTGAATAAAAGAAGGGATTTTTTAATTTATGGTGGGTTGGTTTGGTTTTTTTATCCAAAAATGTAATCTAATTTTTGTAACAATCATCTTTTTAAAGTGTATTTGCTTCTATGAGCTGGTGAGCAGCATACTGGATTATTCTGGAAAGGGCAGTACAAATCTAAAAGCTTACCCGTGTTTGTTATTCCTCAGGTTGTGAAAATGACACATACTGCTCTAGCAGTTTGCAGGTGAGATAGAGTTGTTGCTCACAGATACCAAAAGCTGCCTGAGTTTCTTCAGTAAGGTTATTTGCGGACTTTTACAATCACAATTTTCAAACGCTGGAAACTTACGTGCACCTTCCTGAATCGCCACGTCATCTTGGGTGCCAAGAGCTTTCGCAAGGTTTGAGCGCTCTGACACCTTCTGCTCTCACAGATGTGTCAAATATAAAGCTTTGGGTTCCCGTACTGAAGATCTCGTTGTAAATACTACCCCGTGGCTGTTTCAGCCTTAGATCGGGAGAGAAAGTCCCTTTTAACTACAGGATCTATATTTTCCAGGCTCTCTACACTGAAAACCATTTGTCTTTTAACACGTTCCAGCCCAGCACTGTATGGCGGTAGATGCTGAGCAGAATTGTGGGAATGGCTGCAGATTGTCATTACTTTTTAAATAAAACAATCTTCCGGCTTTATACAGCTGTGATATTGTTTATATGTGTGAGGGAGATATATATATGAAAACTAGTGCTGCTTTGAGAATTTTAATGAGAGGGGAGCATCTGAGATTATTTACCAAACGAAGTTTTGTTTAAATTTAGTCCCTTTTCCTGGTATTCCTGACATCTCCTAACCCCAAGATGCCCCCGCACTGTGCTGTGTAACAGCTTAACTTGTGCTCCCTCTGCCGGCATCCCCGTGGGATAGAACCCCCACCAGTTGCGTTTTGCTAATCTCCAGGGAGGGGATGACTTGTTTAAATTCGCAATGAAATAAAATGCAGCTCTGTCCGGTCAATATTCTCATGTGAAGGTGTTACAAACCGTGCTTTGTAAAGGAGCTAAAGCACGCTTTGTTGCCTTCACTGTGCTTTTATGGAAACGGCACTGATTTAAATTTCCAGCCCATAGTCAGCTCTTCCCTGTCCGGGCTGAGGATGCCTGGGCTGCCCCGTTGGTGGCTCTGGCTCGGGCAGCACAGGCGGTGGGGGATGCTGCAGGGTGTTTAGTGCAGAAACACCCCCTTGCCTCTGTAGGGAAACTTCCCACATCCAGCCAAGATTCTGAGCTCCAGGCTGGTGCAACCCCGGGAGAGCCAGGCTGGCTCCGCTCGGCCGTCAGTGACCCTCTGGTCCTGGGAACTGGAGGGAGGCTTATTAGCTCTGGGCAAAGTAGTACAGATGGGCAAAGGTGCTTTGGGTCTGACGCTACGCTTGCAAACCAAGAAAGCCTTCCCAAAACTCAGAGTGCTGAAGAGCATGATGCTGACTCAGGTGTCGGTGTGTGCAGTCACGCTGATAAGCTCTGGCTTGTCTTTGACCCCTGTAGGTGTAGCCTCGAGCGGAGCTGCTCGTTTTTAATGCACCGTTCTCTTCTGTATCGTGGTAGGAAGACATGATGTTGGGTACAGCCCTGGGCTGGAGGTGGGCTCATGCCTTGATGTGGCACTTCACATGCGGTCTGCTCAGGTCCAGCAGGAGCAGGGCTGGCCCAGAGCTAGCGTGCTGCTCTTGGACCCAGACCGTTGTCTGGGAAAAATGCTCTCGGCACTTCTGGATCTGGGTGTACAATAAATACAACTGCAGCTGTGAAAGTCCTAAATGAAGTCCATTGGGCTCCTTCTGTCAGTACTGGTTCCCACAATGGCATGACTCATTGCAGCGCTCGTTTCCAGAAACGTTATTAACCGTCTCCTCACCTGGTAGCACAGGTAATTCGTAACTGCCTTGGCTCAGTCAGTAGTAAGTGAGGACTAACTGAAATTAAACTCAAAACCACCTGCTGGTGTCAAGATGACAGTAATTGTAAAACTAATAGTTGCTGCTGAATTAGTGCCAGCAGCTGGGTAACTTACCCAGGTGTCACGAGCACTGAAAATACGTTATAGGAAATGGTTTCAAATAGTATGACACTGAAGTGTTGTGTCACTTGGTATTTGAGGTAGTAGAAGAATTCAGCTTATGCTATTTCAAGCATTCTGGTATTTCAGGTGGAGCACCACAATTTTTGTAGCATTTCTAATCTTTCATTGTAAAAAGAACCAACAATAAATGCAAGCATAGCAAAAACCTTGGATTGTCTTTCAGGGAAGAAGGTATCGGAACAAGTTCTTCTAAGAAAGTTCTCTTTCGTTAGCGGATCGCTTTAAACCTAAATCAGCATTTGTTATGCTGAAAGGATTTCTACTCAGTGTTCTGAAGAGCAGCAAAGCAGCCTGTCCCTGTTCATTTTTCTGCTCTCGTTTTCTGCTTTTGCACTGAAATATTAATTTCTTACCCTACTGGGAAAGGCAGTCAGGTACAGGAAAGCAAGCAATAAATCTTACTTAGTGGCTTGTCAATTTCTATCTGTAAATGTAAAACAAAAATGAAAAATGCTTAATTTGACAGAATTAGAAATGTGGAGAAAATGTCTTTGTCAATTAAAAAAAAAAAAAGATCGTTTCCTCCAGTGTTAAAATTTAACCTCTGGTTTCCCTCATATGGAGGACTTTAAGGCAGCATTCTGGTTGTTCTTTAATTTATGATATTGTACCATGTTATGGTCTTTTTTGATTAGACGCGCCTCATACGCAATTCTAAGATATTTCTTTGTTTCCTGTGTTTTCTTTTCTTCCTGATTAGAAAGAGCAATTCAATCTATGATGAGGTAATCTAACATTTTCAAAGGGGTTTGTCATTCCAGCCAGAGGAAATGTTTCTGTTTATCCGGAGGAGATAACATTCTTGCACTATAATGAAAGCCAGTGCTTACCAGATGACAGCTCTGGTCTTAGCCCTGCAGTTGCATCTTTGCAGGCAGATCCTCATTTCTCTGCGGGAACACTGTTTTCCCTAATAAGATTTGATCATGAGCACAAGAGTCTGCAAAATCTGATTGACTGTGGGATTGGGTCTTCTAACATGAGCACCACCGTTCTGGATGTATGATCTCTTTTAACAATGTCTTTTAAAATAAAAAGACTTCTTTTCTAGAGCTGTTTAAAAAAAATAAATCACAAAACACTTTTGATGTCTGCATGCCACAAGGTTATATAGAGAATGCAAGTAGCTGCTTTAAATTAAGTGGGTATTTGGAAAACTTCAGCTTCTTTTTCATCCAAATTTTCTCTGTTTCCTAATTCACATCCCAAACCTCTACATTTGCATCAGTGGCACAAAGTAAGCAGAACCTAAAAGGACCCCATACCCAAACTGCTTTTCTAGGAAGAGTTCCTCACTGCATTAAGGTCACGGTTGAGAGAAATGAGGAAATTCTTATTAGAACAACAGTTACTGTAGGAAATCTGCTGATGGAAGTACTGTTTAGGTAATTGTAGTTACTTTCCTTACCTTTTTCAGTAACAGTGCTAGCAGCCCTACTAGAATGAACGACGCAGATTATAGTTCCTGAGAAAGTGGATGACTTTTGGCATTGGGAATCACGACATGCATAGGTACAGTGTTGTGCAAGAGCGTACCACCGAGCAGCTTGTGCAGGGGATGTGCGGGAGGGGAAGTTCCCAAGTTTGTTTTCTCTTAGGAAGACTAAAAATATTTATATGTGTTTAAAAAATACATATAAGTGAGGTGGATTTCTTGTTTACGTATTACTGCTTACTTAGATGTTGTTCAAAGAATTGCTGGCTTGGAGTGATGGTGATGGTTTGGAGTGACTTTTGCGTTCATAAGACACTTGAGACTGGTAACTCAAAGGACAATGATGGTGCTGCTTTACTGAGCATTGAGCTTGTTTTAACTAACAGTCCACAGCCTACTAATATAAACAGAGATTTCAGTAGAAAATGTAGTAACTCTGCCTTCTGTATGATCTATTATATTACTATAGTAAGTATCTAATTTGCTGCAGTGCTCATTTAGGATTGCAGAGTGTGAAGGAGTCTGTGTACTTACTCCGCAGAGGAGTCCTTCTTACACAGGACCTTCAAATAGTGAGGATCCGTATCATACCAGTTTGTTAGAAATCTTACGTAAGCCTTTTAAAAAATGTTAATAATACTTTGAGTTTAAAAAGAAGGATTATCTCACATCCAAAATCTGTCTTCTGGCAAAAATTAGGTTTGAGAGAAATGTTTGAGAAAGTATTTAATATCTTACCTAACTTTATAATGTTACACACTCATCACATTTCTGACTGGTTTCGATTATAATTTTCTTTCCTGAATCACAGTGCTTCACTTAGAATGATTGTTGTAGTATAGTATCTAGCTGAGTTAAATGTCAGTGCAATTTTTAGTGGTTTGGTTGCTTTTCAAAGGTAGCCATAGTACTGAGTCCTCAGTGTAAAAGAAGGGATTGATGACAGTGTGGCTTAGTCATTGCATCACCTGATGAAGGGACAGCTGATGTGTCAGGAAAATAACTTCACAGTCCCTCTTCCTTAAAAAGTGTGCAGTCCAGTTATGATACAGCAGTGGAGCGACTGATGGAAGTCTCGGGGGTGGTTTGTAGACTTTTTGACTTCTAGGTGAATATTTAAACCGTGAGAACTAAGTGTGGGGTGAAGGGTGGGTACAGGCGTGGGACTGTGCTGACTTCTGCCAGGTCTGACCCAGCTGGAGGACTTGGTGTAAGTAAGTCTTCATTACTGCTGCCCATAAGGAGAGGCCGGAAAAAGTCCTCGAGCCTCTGGAGATAACCACTGGAATGGGAAATTTTGCTGCAAATCTTTTCCTTTATTATATATAATGTCTCTCATTTTTGTGCTGTGTCATTTCTGCCTTCCCTCTGTGCATCTCAGTAATGTCTGTCATACTTTTTGCTTACCAAAAAACGACTTTACTGAGTGATAGTGGGGAGAGATTAGGGCTTGGCAAAAGGTTGAAATTCATGTCAGCAATAGAGATATTAAGTAGAAGTTTCTATTGTTTATTTTCTTTTATTATATAAAAAAAATCTTTCCCTCTACAATATTTATTTCTTGTCCAATATTAGAAGTTTCTGCAAAAGAAAAATACACTGAGCATTGTGGACAGTGTGCAATAATTACACCACCTGCTTTTCCTAATACTATTTTTTAACTGTTAAAGCTGAAAATTGAAAAATAAAGTGGTTCCTTTATTAATCTTCACCCTTTTACTCTTGCTTTCAGAGCATAATTTTGCTGTGTGAAGTTGCTATTTATTGTGTTCAGTCATTCAGTGTTTTATTCTTCTCATTCTTGCCTATACTGGGCTACTTAGTAGATAGTGATTTAGCAGTCAGTTGTTCAGCCATGTTAAATTAGCCCTAGAGATAAAATTGGATAATAGTTGATTTTTTTTTTTTAACTTTGGAAAGGGAAGGAAAATCACTAGCATGCATTAGTAATAATTTGTTGAAATTCTCTTGTAAACAAGAAGTACATCTTCACCTCAAGACTTGTTCCGAAATTGTATGATGGCTTAAATTTTTATTTTTTTTTTAATTCTCTGTTCCTAGTTGCCTACCGTGAAAATTGTTTACTACATTGGAAGAGGTGCATTTTAGAAAAGAAAGAAGTTAGAACACCCGGCTTCACTGCATGTTCTAATGTTGGCGTTCAGAGCACTGTCCTTATCAGAAGTTAATTACATTTTCCTTGCGTATCCATATGTGGAACAGTATTTCCTTACTGCTTCACATCAGATGTGTTTATTTTTTCATAACCATTATTTTTGACATTTCCGTGAAGTAGGCAATTTTATTTTGAAAGAAATTGGGTTTTTAATTTATAAAAGAAGTCCAACAGAACTGTAAAGAGTATGTGAGAGTTGGTAGAAGTATTTGAAAGTAAAGCATTATTGCTGTACATCAAACCTTTATTAAGACACTAAAATGTTATTTTTTTGTCCGGGAGCAAATATTGTAACAGGCTTCTTTCTGAGCTGGCGTGTAATCTTTTTAATGATGAAAGATTACTACAGCCTGTAAGGTGCAGCTGTTACCGAGCCTTGCTGCCACCCCTATGGTTATGTATGTGCTTTTTGAAATGGAGATGTCCTCTTGCCTTTAAGTACACATCTAGAAAGAGTACGTACGGCGCCTTTAACCACATTCCATAAAATAAAATATCTACCCCCTTTACATATGGCAAAAGATAGGGTTTTACGCTGCGCAGCAGAAGCGTCTACAGAAATTGAGCGTCCTTGTATGCCCGTTGCTCGGGAGGGTCATTGTAACCTCTCTCCTGTTAGTGCTTCAGTGCTGCAGGGCAGAGACGCTCAGGTAAGGTGATGAGTTGGTCGCACCGTATGTTGTGAAAGGCTGAAAGAGCAAAGCGTAGGTTTGGGGGCAATGGACCAAGGCGAAAAAACACGGCTGCGTAGTGTGAGGGGAAAGCTTATGTGCTCCTGGTGGGGTTACTGTCACTTGCTCCTCTCAAGGAAATCTACTAGGAGATAATTATGTTCTGCACCAGCCGTTTCGGAGTGTCCCTCAAGGTTTTAGCCTTTGGGGAGACTGAATTATGTACTGGATGAAGATCACAAATCCATAACTAATTCTCAGCGGAATCGATACAATTGGTAAACCGGAAAGTCAGAAATAATGTCAATTATGAAGGGAATCCCAAGCAAATTGTTTTCCCTGCTGCCTTGCTTCAACATTCTCCCAGCACTCATGTGCAATCTGCTGGAAAAAGTTTTCTGACTCCAGCCATAATTTGGCTTCAAATTACTTAACCTTCCTTAAAATGTCTCGTACTGTAATTCTAAATCTTGGACTGTTGTCACAGAAATCATGAAATCTGTGTCATATGAAGTGACTGTGGGGTAGTCCGGAGCTTCTTTGTGGTAACGTGATTATCCCAGAGTTTTATGTTCGCTCCTGATCACGTATTTTCAATAACAAAAACCTTTCCTCAAAGTGGCTTTTAGAAAGTGGAATTTTATAAATCATATTTTGTTTGTGTGGAAAGAAATTTCTTCATTGCCTTGTTTTGACCAGCAAATGTCTTTATTTATTATGTATTCACACAAAACGTATATGCATTTTTTTCCTTCTCCGAGAATTTGCTGTACCATACTTGGCTACATCACAAGATGTGTCATCAGATGTGCAAGTTGATTTCTAATATGTACATAAAGAAAAAATTCATCGTAAATATGCCTGAAGGGAAAAAAATTGAATTGAAGGGAGCCATTATTAGATAGAGAGAGTGATGAAGGTGACTTTGCTATTTTGGCTACTACACCTGGGATAATCCCTTTCAGTGTTGTGCAGGATCCCAGTGTAATTCCAAGCAAATAGGCCTTGAACATACACATATTGAAATCACTAAATAGGTTTCTATATTTAAGTTGGAACAATATTGCTTCTAATTAAAAACTCTCTTACTAGAGCACTCAGTGCTTGAAAAGTCAGGTTAATGTAACTTGACTTGAGCTGGCAGTTGAAGGAGAGCAAAATCCTCTTTGTTCTGGCTTTGTATCTACGACACTGAACATAAAAGTTCCTGATATTGAATTGTTTGTCATTCTTGTGGGCACATATTAAGTAATTGAGGTTTTTCCACTTCTTGTTTTTAAGATGAAATCTGTAACTCTTGGCGTCCTAAAGACCAGTTAAATCTCAGTTATCCAATTTTTTGATTAATCATAGCATTGATACCAGGGATAAATCAGCTGAGTCCGTAAGACTGTGGTGCTGCAAAAATATCATTTTTCTTTTTTTTCTTTTTTTTTCTCTTTTTTTGTTCTGTTTTGTTTTAGGGAGGAAGTGGGGAGGGGGGTTTATTTTTGCCGCGGATTGCCCGTGCAGCACATTTGCAGTATGGCAGTTGCGCAGCGATCCAGCCCGGGTTCCCACGGCACGCTGAGCCACCGTTAATAAACCTCACGCAGAGCAAAGGCGGCGTATCCGCGGCTGGCTGCGTCCCCACCGCTCGGGGAGGAGGTGTCGCTCGGGGCAGGGAGCTGCCTGCCAGCCAGCCTGGATCCAGCAGCGTGCCCGGATAATGGTCCCCTTCCCCGACCCCAGAGTACCCGCCAGGCGCGGCGGGGAGCGCGCAGGCAGCTCTGCGCAAACCGGAGCGGGTCTGGCCGCGCTGACGTCTCTGGCTTGATGCTGGTCATGCCAGACAGACACAGGTCATCTGGACATCTTCACTGCGTGATCCTGCTGTGGGAGTTCTCCTGTTGCTGTGTGTAATGGAAAACGGGTGGTGCTGCTGCGTTCCTTTGACGTCACTCTAAAAAACCAGGGACGCTTCGTTGTGCTGAGATGACTTGTACTGTATGCTCAATAACGGTATTATCCAAATTAATTTAGTGGGAGCAAGAATGCATTTTCCAACACTTGGTTTCTTCTTAACTTCCAGGTTTTCCGAAAAAAGGCAGTGGAGCTTGGAGAGAAATTGCTACCTGCTTTCAACACTCCCACTGGCATACCTTGGGCATTGCTTAATATTAAAAGGTAAAACAGCTGGTTTTTGGTGACTAGAGCCTATAAAAAAGTTATGTTGAAACCGTCTTCATCACAGAACTATTACAATTGCTGCACGGTTTTTGTCTTTCCAGCTGGGTAAAAGTTGACATAAGATCCTCGGTTCTGCAGTTTAAATTAGGAAATTTAAGTAGATATACGCCGTACACGCAAGAACGCGTGTAGGAATACATTTACGCACCTCAGAACTGTCCGGTTTTGTGTCAGTTAGTATGTCGCTCATCACTTTTCCTGAAATCCTTCATTGCTTTTAGGGCTGTTATGCATAGGGTAAGGGCCAAAGGGCACGTGCTGCCCTGGAAGGGTAAAGTTTCCTGCCGCTTTGCGCTCATATTCTTACCCCTTCTCAAACGTAATATCGGCATACCGAGAAACACGAGGAATACCTGCTACAAGTGACTCGCTGTTCCGCACCATCTCCCGAGGGAGTGGTTTTGCTTTGGCCGGTTGTGCTTTGAAGGCAGCTGCGTGTTTGCTGCAGGAGGTGCACGCTCTCCTGAAGTCGCTGTGGTGGCCTCCAGCGTCTGACTCCAGACAGATGTCAGCAATTCCCGGGTCTGCCTCAGGCCTGCCAGCAGTGATACTGTGCTGGTAAATACAATGTTTTCTTTGCACAGCCTGGGGAAGGATGTTGAAAGTTACACCTGTGCGGTGTATTTGTGTATTCGTAAGGACACGTCAGCTTTCTTCATCCTGTGGATAAACCCCAGCACCACCCGTCACAGGAACGTGAATGAAGGGGAATTTCACATGTGCGGGTGTTGGTGTCGTGTTGTTTTTTGCATGATTCCCTCCTTGACAGTCAGCATCTTCCGCTGCTCTCTGCTTGATCTTTATGGGTACACCTTTTCCCCAGAGAGGGGCGTACAGTGACGTGCTTGCTCAGTCAGCGGTGTTTGCTTCCGGCTTCCCAGCAAACTGCTCAGGGCCAGTCCCACAGAAACCCCTGGTATGTCAGTTCAGACAGGTTTACATTCCACCTTCCTTTCCAACAGAGGTGAGGCGGGGGGAGGGGCAAAAAGCACATCTGTGTGCAGGAGCAACTCTCTCGTTGTTGAAGGGGCTGATTAACTGCTGCCAGGTGATGATCCTTGGACTTTGACTGGTTACTTACAGGCACGCTAATGATTTCCTCTCAACAGACTTTAATGAGTTCTGCACAAGTTCAGTGACATAATGGCTTGAGGTTTGTTGTTATTCGTTTTTAAGCTGTTACAAAAATTTCTAAGTAGGGAACCTTGGCATACATTTTTAATTGCAACACAACGGTGCCTTATTCTACATTGTATATGGAAACATATTTAAGGTGTTTAGGCTAAAAATCTGTCTTGTATGTAGCCCTTAACTAAATCCCTGCTTATCTACTAAATGTATCAATGGCTTATGCAAATAGTTCGAGTTCTGTGGTCGGTCTTTATGGTTTTGTTCCTAGCTTCTCCCAACAACGGCTGTGGTGCAGTAGAGATGTCAGCCACACACGCACTACAACGTGGTGATGCAAAAGAGGTTCATTTCTGAAGTGGCACCAAAGGGGAAGAGGATCTCTGCCGAGATAACTTCTTTTGCCATGCCAGAAGAACTTTTATTAAAAGCAGGGTTCTTGGTTATCCGTTCCGAATCCTTGCACATCTGTCTAGATGTGACCTTCAGTAGATGACTCTTCCATAATACTGTGCGTAAACAAATACGCTGTCATCCAGGCTTAGGAAATGCTAAGCCACTGAAGCCTGCACATATTACAGATCTAATATGCCTCATTTCTGATTAGTATTTTATTTGATTTTATTTTGATTTGTGCTTCAAATTGAAGAGCGCTCACAATAGATTGTGGGTGTCAGTGGTTATTTTTAAATTACTATTTTTGGATTAACAGATGAGCTGGATATTTGTTTCACTATGCAAATGTTCTTCACAAAATAGTTTGTTTTCTCTGCTCGTCCTGTATAATCAAAGCCAGACTTGCTCTCTCCTCAAGCGTCTCTGTGTGTATACATATATACATGCTTTTGTCTGAGTGTGTCCTTACATACCAAAGTCATCCACCTGAAGTCTTGTACCCTTTCTCTTCTTTTTTTTTCTTCATCCTGCTTCTTTCCTCACTACCTAATGACCATGGGACACTTACAGTCTTATTTGTAGAACCCTAATTATCAAATATATTAAAAAGTTCACTGTACTATTCTTCAACTAAAATTAATAGCCAGTTCGTGAGTGTGTGTGTTTGTAAAATTTCCTTTTGTCTCTGAAGTACGTTTTAAGTCATTAGGTTGCTAGTTTGTACTGGGATTTTCTTTTCTTTCTTTTTAAATGATTCAGTTGCGTTTCCATATTTCTGATGTTCTTGATACTGCTCTGTATCTTCAGTTCATGTTCAGCGTCTGTTTTTCACTTCTCCTTACACTGCCAGATTTGAAGTTCCTATTACAGCTCATTTGCTTCTTTGAGTAACCAGTACCGTAGAGCACTTCTTGACTATTCCGGCTGAAAACACTGGTGCAAAGAGAGCCTAGAGAGGGGCAATGTGTGTAAAGCAGTGGTGGCTTGACAGATGGGTTTGAGTCTTCTTTTGGCGATAAGGAGCACAAGCTGGCAGAGTGGCTTTTATGTATTTATTTATTTATTTACTTGCTTACTTACTTACTTACTTATTTTTCTCCCTCTCCTAAATCCTTTGTTGAGATATTTCATCTTCAGTACTTCTAAAACAGCAACTATAACACCTTCTTAAAATACCACTAGTTGATGAACCTTTATTTTTCTTCTCAGTGAGCTGTGACAATCTGGCTTCTTCAGGCTAAAATTTTCATTTCCCTTTCTCTCTAAAAACTTCAAGTAATTTATGACTGAGGAATCAGATTGCTTGTGTGTTTCCGTAGTATGACTCTCAGACTTCTAGAAATAAAAAAAATATGAAATTATAACTCTTTTAGTGAGTTAAATGATCTTAACCAATCCAGCTTCCATCACGTTCTCAAGATCAAGTAGCCTTTTTAATGTATCTATGTATTTTTACCCCTGTAACTATCAAAAAGGAAGCTGTATGGGGCTTCTGTTTATGGGATGACGCCCAGCTGTGAAATACAGAGAAGAACCCAGATTGTTCTTAGTCTATTGGATCAGTCAGGAACAAACTTCTGAGTATAAGATTATGTACAATATTTTTTCTCTTTTGGATGGTAATTCATAGAATCATAGAACGGTTTAGGTTGAATTGTCTCTATATGTCTTTTTTTCCCCCTTTGAAAGCAGACCTGTGTCTTTTTTTAGTCACTATTAGTTCCAGTAAGACCACATGACTACTTTCTAATAAGCAACCCAGAAGCATTCTTGTATGAAAGAATATATTTTCCATAAAATGTTTGCTCTCTATGCATTGACCAGTGGAACAGTTGCTTTAAGGTTATTTATTATCCCTTGTGTGCTCCTATGTAGCAATACTATTAGACATTAAGGTGCCCGGCTTTTTATGAAGAATCAATGTATCATATAACCTTTAAGTGTATCTGAAACTTTGAAAAATAGTTTTGCCTTACCCTAATGAAAAAGTCTTTGACTGGGATAAAATAACATTTTTATTTTGGGGAACGGAACAAACCGGAAATGGGTTTTTTGGACGTCCAGCCTGTTTGCAAATGTTGTTGTGGCTAAGGGGGATACTGTGCTTGTTGCACTGGCTCAGTGACAAAAGTAAGTAATGTAAGCATTTATGGATATAGGGACCATGGGAAGTTCTGTGTAGAAGGAGAAGCTACGAGGTATGGGTGGAGTGGGTCAGAGCAGGGAAGCATAACAGAAGTCAAACAGGAGGAGTTTGAAACAAATTTGATTAATTTGTATTAAAATCAAACCATGGGGAGCGATAAGATTTACTCAACATACACATAAAATGTTTACTATGTCGGATGTCAGCCAAGGATTTTTGCCTTTTATACTTTGGCATTGATTACACATAAGGGGGGGACCTGAGCTGAATTAAAATATTACATATTTTACGAAGTGAGAGAGCAGAGGACTGTGTAAACTGAACAAAGTAGTTACTCATTGGTAGGTAACTGAGGCTGGAAGTGACAAGACTGCAATCTTTATGCTATTGGGATGTTGTCAGCATGATTTTAAAGCGAGGTCCTCTTTTGATATTTTTTTCGATTATTGTTTTTTTAAAATATCGTGTTTTGCACAGAATACTTAAGTTATGCCACAGGCGTTTCCAGGCCTCAAAGCATTCAAGGTTTGAACAAAAGTTGAGCTACTGAGCCCTCGGAGCCACTGCGTAGATTCAGAACAAGGAGATACACCCACAGCGCAGCTTCAAAAACAGTCTTTTTTTTCTCGCGCGTTACTTGAAAAAGAGAAAATAACAAGGAAAAACATGCCCGTAGTTTTTTATTTTGAATGCTTTAGGTTTTACCACCAGCAAAGAGTCCTGTTTCGTGACAGTCACGCTGAGCTGGATGGCTTCCCCCACCCCCCATCAGTCTGGCTTGCCCAACGAAGCCTGGCGGCTTTTGCGAGGGATTTCATGCTGAAATGCTGCAGAGTCTGCCAGGGTGATGCGGGCACAAGTGTTGATCTCTCCTGGGGCGTACGCTCTGGTATTTCGGAGTACTGGGCAGTATTTTAGGTTGCGGACTTTTAAAGGAGTTTGTCAGCACCTTCCGCCGAGGAGGAAACGTGGCTGATAATCCAACCACCGAGGTATGAAACGTTGGTCTGCAGACAAAGGAAGTTGCTTGAAAATATTGTAAAGTTTCAAAGTAATTCCCCATTTCAGAACATGTTTAAGGTCACATGTGCCTAAATCGCTTGAGGAATAGATGGCCTTCAAAAGGTCTTTAGTGTCTTACCTCATTAGAAGAGCTCCAGTATTCTTAAGAAAAGATGTAGATTTTAGCATTTAACAGAACCGTTCTCTTTGAGTTCTGGGACGTCTTCTTAAATGTCATAATCAACGCACTTCCTTTATTGTTTGTAAGGGAATCTTAATGCTTTGGGAAAGTTTGAAAATGTAAAGAAAGAACCCAAACACATAAATTCAGTAAACCTTTTTAGACAGCTTAATTCCCCCGCTTACACTATCAGAAATGCCTGAAATGTGAATGCTGCATTATTTTGCAAAATTTTCCTGAGCATCAGGTTGTCTCTATGATATTATCTTCTTGAGCAGAATTAGTGATTCGTGCTTTTACTTGTCCTAGTGACAAGCACTGTCTTGCAGAGATTCGATTAGAATGGCTAATTTAAATTTTCTGGTTTGATCTATTACCTCTAGTGTCTAAATTAAATTAAAAAATACTACAGAGTTAAATAAAGTTTATTCTTCAAATCTGACTATCTTTAGCAAAAATAATCGTGTTTTTTAAAGGGGTTGTAAAGAGGAAAGACTTACATTGTCTGCACAGTTTGTCGTTGTAGGGCCATGCAGAAGTTGTGCTTAGATGGAGTCTTTAATTTTATCCCTTCTGTCTGACTTAGACATAATTTTAGAGGAAGGAATCAAAACTACCTTAGAAAAAAAGCTAAAAGTAGTCTAGTTTTGCATGCTTAATAAAGACTTTGTGTGTTTGGCAAACACTCCACCGATGTCATAAATTAAAGTGGTAATAGTAACAAAAAGGATTTGGATATCGAGTTAAACAGTGAGATTTCCCATGTGGCAAAACCAGGCCAATTGAAACCAGACTTTGTCCTTCAGGCGTTTGGATCACAGTGTGGATTTACGTTAGCACTGGATGCAGAGACAAATCCTAGCTGAACTTTACCTATCTAAAAATTGTTTGTCTGGTGTTAAGCATATGTTTTGGGATAGGATGATTTGCCCCCTAGAGATACTGATCTCTTTCCATTGACTAAAGAAGAGCTTAGGCAAGCAATTGCATGGACTAACTCTTTGAATCGAGGAAACTAATTCCATCCTAATTTATAAGTAACCAGTGACAAGGATGATTTCAGCAAAGGGTACATCTTTTCCGCACTGCCATTGAGGGTGTTGGTTAACCCACTGATTCGTTGCATGATTCACAAACAACTTTACATTTCTTGAGTCAGTACTGGATGCAAAAAAACTTGAAAAAATGGTTTTGTGTTTGGGGCATTTTGATATCACCATGTTATATACCATCCAATTAGCAATTTCATTGTTTTAGAACATTACAGTAAGCAAATTGCTTGCCATGCCTTTGCCTTATTTGACATGAGTAGCCTGTTCTGCATTGCATGACGAGTGCTTTATATTCAACAAGAATCAGATGAACTACTATAAAATTATATTTTGTTTAGAAAGAAGTATCAGTTTTGCTTTTTTCCTTTGAGTTTCAGTAAATAATTCTTTCATGGTCACACATACAATTAAAAAAATTGGTCTGAGAGCGTTATGAAAATTAAGATTTTCTGACTGTAGGTATCAGCGGAGTTTTCAGGATGGATACTTTTAACTCATGGTGGTGTCTGATTTACCATTGAGCAATGCAAAATATCTTGTTATAAAAATATCAGAAAAATTCCATGAGATAGTTCAAGGAACATATCATTTGGCGGGGAAGAACCAAGAAAAATATTATTTTGATGATAGCCCGTAATGATAAGCCCTATTATTCAAACAGCAGCTTCAATTCAATATTGTAATGCTGAATTTGTGTGGGAGGCTGCCCTCTGGCAATAACAGGAAAGGATTTGGGACCTGTTATTGCTACTGTAAAATATCTCTCTCAGTTCAACTGCTTTCTTTGTAGCCAAAGGAGATTCCAGTCCCAAATTCTAAGTTTAAACGCTCTTTCCCTCCAATTTATTAGTGCACTGTAATATAAGTACTTACAAGTTCATAATTATCATACTAACTTGTCTGTGTAAAACCCTATGTGAGTATTAGTAATGTGATTCCTCAGCATAAAGAGTAGGATTGCAAACACTTTATAGATCTCTGTGGTGATAACAATAGGTAGTGTTCTTTTATAAAACAAAACAAACTTTGTGCCAGACTGTCCCACAGAAGCCAGATTCTTACAGGAGGGTCTTGGTCTTTGCTTCATGGGTTTCGCCCCCCATCCACAGCAGACACTGCCTTCAGGGTATCAAAGCCTTCCCCAGCTATCACAAAGGTTTGTCTTGATGGCTTAAAAAGAGTGGGAAAAGGCTTTTCTTTGTGTGTTAATTATAGAGAAGATATGAAAGTTTTGCGCGCTGGAAGGGAGGGTGGGACTTGAGTCAGGATCAGCGGGTCGCACTGTTCTGTGTTTTGCCCTAGAGGAGATCGGGAGTAGGAATTTCAGCCTGGTCACCTATGGCATGTACCGATAGGTGACATGTGCCAACCAGGTATTTCAAATTTTGTACTCGTCTGGTTATAAAATAACCAGGCCCTTGTTGAAACACAGTGACGTAGGGTGGATAGTGATGAGCGTGAGAAAGTTGCGTCAGATCCTCAGTTTGCTTCCTGATAGCTAAAACTGCTCTTGCTCCCCAAAGAAATCTGCCTGCAAGATTTTGAAATTGCACTTATTGAAAATAGGATTTTATACATCAGTATATAGATGTGCGTGTTGCTTGTGCTCTTAGCTGGGCAACTGCTGCTATCACCTCGATACTGGCAGATAATTAGGAGTTATTTGTATGACATACTTTCCCGCTGCCTGGGGGATGCAAGGGAACCCTTGTGTGTTGAGTTGCTGAACGTATTTGAGAGTTGGAGTTGTGCATAAAGATGCGCAGGATGAGGCTCCGTTCAGGATGAGACACGTTTGTACGTTTTACCAGCGCAGCGGGAACTGGCTCCCGCTACGGTCATTAGGGAGCCAGGCGCTACAAAGCAGCTTGAGGAGCAGTTGTCCTGCCCTGAAATCAGTGCCCAGTGCCTGGCCCACCGGGCTGCCCTTCCCTGACCGTAATGACTGTGCTGGGAACTCCGACACCTGAGTGTAGGCACGTTAATCTTTGCACTGGTTAAAGACCATTTCCCTTTCAATTGCTTGTATCGTGTACCTCCTAACTTTAATCTGTGTCCGGTAAATGATCATCTTATAATAGACGAAATGTGACTGTTGGGAGAGGCTTCCTTCAGAAGGAAGGGAATAAATTCATGCAGACTTCAGGTTTCGTTAAATAAATAAAATGAGCGCAAGCACTTCTCAGTCACGTCCACCACAATTCAAGTCACATCAGGGAAACACTTCATCTAAAAATAATAGTTGCATTAGGATTGTTTCTCCTAAGAATTTTCTAAATGAGAAATTAAGAAGGCACTTATGAATTATTCACTTTGTGTATTTGGTACAGTGTGTGTACATTTGTGGGATTTTGCTTGCAGAATCCGTCGCTCCGTGTCTCATTAGGGAACTCTTTAAATGACCTTGAGAAGGGGAGAGGGTGCATTTACCAAGTGATTTGGTTGTGTATTTTAGCTTGAATTGCTTTAATACTTCTACCTGGATACATTCTAAAATGGAGCATGTCGTTCTTAAAAACAGTAATTTCCAAATGGAAAGGTCATGGTTGGTTTTTTTCCTACTCTAGTTTAAGCATCTTCATGACGCGGTGGATAATAAGGATTGAGATCTACCAAGCACTATACTTTGAGTGTCTGACTAAATTGTTGGTGATAATACGCATAAGGGTATGATACCTGTTTGGCATTACAAGACTGGAGGAACAGGATTTTTACCTAGCATCAAAAGTAAGGACTGTTTTAGATTCTAAAATAAGCACTTGTTTAAATAGGTGACTAATGTTGTAGTTACTCTGTGTTCTTGTCCTAAAATAATGTGTGTGAAGACTTGCTAACTACATTTTTTCAGAAATCATTAGTGAGAAGAGATTCTACTGTCTTCTTCACAGAAGACTACATTTTTCTCACTAAAAAGACATTTTTCCATTCAATACTTCTCTAAGTACATTAGCCTTTTAATATATCTTTCACGATAGATATGCACACACACGTATATGCACGTGTGTGTATATATATACATATATACATGTTAATCTCTATTCATCATTGTATGGTTTCTCATTGCTGCTGACACAAGATGATCTTTCCTTAACCTCCTCCAATCTATAACCTCCCAGCTGTACAGCTGAAACCTGTGACAGATACAGTCGCAATACATAATGTATATCACAAATAACTTTTTCACTTATCTGAATTTTAAACTTTTCTTTATAGTACTTCATAATCCTATTAATACTGCGAAACTTGAATTTTGTGGTTTTCAGTTTCATTATACCAATGCTGACAAGTGGTTTTTATGCCATTTTTGTAAGCATGGTTAATTTTAAGCTGACTAGTCGTAACTGCCTATGACATCTTTTGTTCTTCTGAAATTCATGGCATATCCATTTTCATAGATACATCAGATACTCTTTCAGCGCAGTTTTCCATTTAACCTTTTAGAGTGACCTTAAAATAACAAATCAGCATAAAATAGGTTATCTTTTTCTCTATAAATCAATCTGTTATATCAGAATAATAATAACATTCATGCAGACTGTTTATTAGCTTTAGTTTTGAGGGGTTTTTAACTTAAACTAAAGTTGATTATTTGTTAATCGTTCAGTGAGGTTTAGCCTTTGGAGAGATTTGCAGAGTTTCCTTTCTTCTCAGGGATCTTAAAATTAATATTTGGATACTGTACTGGATAGTGTCCCACATATGTCTTCTGAGACTTCTGGGCTGACCGTTTTTCAGCTCTTTCCTCCCTCCCTCCCTCCCTCCCTCCCTCCCTCCCATGTTTTGAGGTTGTCTAGTTGTTCTGCTTCTCTGCCTCTCTGCAGTACCCAAACTGGGACACACGCTAGAGTTGCCGCCTTAAGGTAAGATACTTTATGGAAGAGCTAATCCATAAATCCTATGTGTCCTAGTGTATTATCATGTAATACACTGTTCCTTGAGGTCTTGAATATATTTAAGTGCCTGAATATTCTGGAAGGTATGACAATCAAGCTATTCTTAGGCATATTTTGGTATATAGTCAGGGGAGGATGTGTGTGTATATATCTATACACATATATAAAGGTTTTATATATGTGTAGACACACGTATAACATATTTATAATGTTTAGCAGTGTAAAGCAAATTGGGCTCCTTTAGGGAAGTTTGGGAGAAAAGATAAATAAAAAAAAATGTTGTGCTTGGCTTTGCTGCTGAAGGCTATATTTTCTTTAAAAATCCCTTTTCTTAGTTCCAGTTGCTCTCAAGTTCAGAATTACTTGTTTTTTACCATCCTCTGGAAGACTTTATAGTAGAATCATACAATCATATAGGTTGGGAAAGACCTTTAAGATCATCAAGTCCAACCGTTAACCTAGCAGTACCAAGTCCACCACTAAACGATGTCCCTCAGCACCACATCTACCTGTCTTTTAAATACCTCCAGGGACGGTGACTCAACCGCTTCCCTGGGCAGCCTGTTCCAATAGTTGACAACCCTTTCAGTGAAGAAACTTTTCCCAATATCTAATCTAAGGCTTCCCTGGTGCAACTTGAGGCCATTTCCTCATGTCCTATTGCTTGTCACTTGGGAGAAGAGACTGACCCCCACCTCACTACAACCTCTTTTGAAGTAGTTGTAGAGAGCGATAAGGTGTCCCCTCAGCCTCCTCTTCTCCAGGCTAAACAACCCCAGTTCCCTCAGTCGCTTTTCATAAGAGTTGTGCTCCAGACCCCTCACCAGCTCGTTGCCCTTCTCAGGACACGCTCCAGCACCTCAATGACTTTCTTGTAGTGAGTGGCCCAAAACTGAAGACAGTATTTGAGAAATATGAATATTTGAGAACGTTTAGAAACATTAAAAAAAACGCAACCGAAACTCAAAACATTTTCAACCTTCATCTGCTATTGAATATTCAGTCTTCCCTTTCTGACACCTAAGCCGACCACAAGAAGACTTCTGTTAGGTCAGAATAAAATAGGTTACTGCTCTTTGGAAGCCATGATGTCATAATTCTCATATTTCTACACTTATTTTTGTCTTTTACAAAGGAGGGGAAGCAAGGAGCAAAAATAAATAACTTCTAAGCAGCAGTGAGGCTGGAGAAATAAAACATCTTTCAGGCATAAATAGAAAATGAAAAAAGGTGCATTGATTTCACTCAGTTCTCCTTTCCTCACACAAGAACCCTCGAATAATCCTTTCCATCTTATGAAGGTGCCCTTTGATACCAATACAGATACGGACACAGGAAAATGTATGCTGCTTGAATGCTGCATTGATTGTCTTTGCAGTATTTATAACTGAACGCTCTTGATCACAGCTCTGATGAACTTTAGTCTGTATATCTATAATGTTGTGTTCCTTTAATAGTTCTTAAAATTTCTTGCAATTTGTGCTCTGCAAAGCCCAGACAGGTACGGAGCACTTTTAATGGTTTCTAATGACAAAGTCAGCTGATGAAGAAATTTAAAAAGCCTCAGCAGTGAAGTATTTCAATGATGCAACTGCCGGTAAAACCTCTTTTCTAGTTGAAATTATGTTGGAATACTATCCACTTCTGAATTTTGTCATTAAGGAGATTCTTTAAAAATTCATTTTTAAGCTTATGTAGTTTTTCTAACTATATTAAGTCAAATTATGATTTATAATTTATTTGCCTTATTGCAGCACTTCGTTATAGTGTCAGAAGATACAGCTTCTAGGCAGGGTATTACACCAAGAACTATGCATGCGGTGCTTTTCGCATATGGAAATAGCTACAGCAGTTCTGTTCTGCAGCATGAATTAACAAAGATTGATTGCAATCTGTTTTTATTAACTCAAGGAAGAAAAGCAGTGTAGTGATATTAAGAAAATTAATTATAACTTTCTAATCTGGTAATTAATGTGCAGCTGGGCATGAGTGCGGTTAGTGCAACTCAGTAATTTGGCAGTCCTGACAAATTATCATCATCTGTTTTAAGGTAGACAACTGTTCTTTAATCTTTGCTTAAATTTTTAGAATCTTTTCCATTTCAGAGTGGTTTTAACAATTTAGATGTTAGATATGGCCTTTTACTGTAATAACGTGAACTGAAGTTCAGTTGTATCTTTCAGGACTGAGGTTCAGTTGTATTTTTTAGAACCCTCTTTTATGCTTTTCCAGTGTTGTACTGAAGTTTCTTATGAAGCAGTTGTATGAAACAGTGATTACTGGTAATTGACCTGCATATGTTAAATAATCTTAAAATGCTACTGAGAATTTAATGTACCCTGTAAATTGAGATGCTTCCAATTAAATAGAGTTCTTAGGATAATCACTTTCAAAACTAATCAAGTAATATAATGTTGTTACTAAAACTCTTATTGACTTAATTGTGACAAATTAATAAACCTAACCAATGCAATTACTGTAATGGTCATATTAGTTTGCATTTTTCGTAACCTATCTGTAAATGTTTTTCAGAAACACAAAGGGAAAATAGAAATTACCCAGGGGTATTGAATTAGCATGACAAGGTGACTTGTGTGGGGGAGTGTTTGTGCCCTTCTTGCCGCCTTTATGAGGCGTGAAGGTTATTGTGGCTCACCCCATGCTCAGTGCCTCCTGTCTATTAGGAAATCAAATGCTACTGAACAAAAATTAGAACTAGGATCCTAGCAGTGGAACTGATAAGAGAAAACTGCTCTTAAGCAGTCTGACTGGTTTTGCTACTATCAAGTTTGATCTCCTAAAATGCACTGGTGAACAGAGTATGGTAATCTTGTCAATAAGGTTTATCTGTAGTGTTATTTTTAACAGTTGAAAGGGAAGAAGCACAAAGCATCTATGTAGATCAGACTCTGACAACTGTCCAAAACTATTCAGTATCCTTACTCTCTTAGTGAACAGATAGTTTTAAAAAACTGCTTTATTTACATAAGACTTTTAGGGGCATTGCCTGTCTCGTCTTGGTTTAGGGCTTTTGTTGTTGTTGTTGTTCAAGTGTTCATTAGGAATGCATTAGAGAAGGTGTTCTGGGAGACCAAAAGCCAGGAGTTTTCAGCCCAGTGAATCTGTCCTTTTGGTTATTTTGTGACACAATTTCAACAGGAGAAAAGATAGACAGCCTTTGCCAGAACGGCTTCTTGCCTAGTACTTAACATGTTCTCTGGGAATTTAGCAGGCATGGATTTGAACCTCCTTGGCTGGAGAAGAATTGAACCGAGGTCTTTCACTTCTTGGACATGTGCTTTAGCTCCCTAGGTTATTGCTTCCTTTAAAAGCAAGCATTAGCTACACCGTTTAAATCAGTCTGATCTTACTGATCGTTGGATGGTGGGTATGTTATGGCTTAAGGGCTTGTGAGTAATTAGGATCAAGGAATCAAAGCAGATGTCTTCATTAGCAGGTTAGTTCAGCTCAGGCGTGAGCTTCTGAAGTGTTTCTCGCAGTCTTCCCCACTTGCTGTGCTGTGGTTTATGGTTAAATACGAAAATACTTAAAGGTAGATACTTGCTCCGCACCTTTGACCTACTTGTTCTCAGGACATGTGAGGATCACAAACCTGGTCTTAGGTACTTAAAGTAAAGCAAAGCCTTCTATGTCTTTTGTTTAATCCATCTCAAGCTGAGCAGAGAGCCAGCCAAATCAAAGATTTGCATCAGAAATGAAAAGATTTGATTATTCCATAATGACAATGAAATATATAAGGGATTGGCGAGGAAAGGGGAAAAGGGAGTTACTGAGGCTATAATCAAATAAAAACCTTGGAATTTTATAAAGGACCTACTAGGAAATTCTGTTGTTTTAGTGGAAAAGAGTAAGATTCAGGTAGATCTCCTATTGAGTTTGCTTTATGCTCAACTCCTGGAGGCACAACAAACAAACAAACAAAAAACCAACAAAAAACACACGCCACCTAAAAAACCTCAAACACAAAGCATGGAACTTGAAAATTCTCTGAGGTTTGTTGGTTGACATTAATGACTGCATGGTGGTGTTCACCATCTTATGCTTTCTTCTAATTTGTGTTTCACAGCCAGTGTCATATCAGTGGTTTTAGGATACTGAAATGTTCCATATTATTCTCCATATAAAAAAAAAATTCATTGAATAAATTAACTTGCATTTCAAAATAAAAAATGGGCAGCAATGCAGTCAATTGCATTAGTCATATTGAACTACTCATTTTGGAACAAATCAAATTAATAAAGAATACAGCAAATTTTGCCTTTTTTTCTTTCTGTTTAGACACATGGTTATGAATGTTTTAATTAATATTTTCATTATTTTTGTCTGCTTCAAACCACTTTGTCTGTATCTTAAGTTTTTGTATTGTTTTATTTTCATATTTTCTAAGTGTTCCCTTTGCACTCACCAATGTAACGCAGTTCTCATCAGCATTCACAATAATAAAGCTCAGTTTGCACATGGCAAAATAAGAATAGCTACATGCGATGCAACTATTTGAAGAAAGAGAGATTTTGAAGTGTCTTATGTATTCTTTGAAGTCGTTCTGTGGTGGATTAGACTCTCCAGTACCGTAAATCAGTTTGATCACGCTGTAATTTTCAGTTAGATCAGCTATATTTTCGTTATGGGCTTTAATGTAATCCTAGATATTACCACTGACAAAGAGCACACATTACAGAATTAATTGGTTGATATGTAGGACAAAATATAACACTAAATGATATCCAGTGGTATAATTCATTCAGCAGTTCTGACAAAATGGATGGTCACAGAACTGACATGGGTAGTGAAGTCCTCCAAAAGCAAATTCAGTCGTATATAGGAATGCCTCAAGGCTTTTTGTAGCTTTCTGTGTTTTTTCCTCATAGTATTAAAAGTTATGAAATGTTAACCGCAACACTTCAATCCTTCTGTTCAGTTTTGATAGATAGGTTGGCCTTTAATGTCTTTTCTTCCTTCTTCTCTTTTAAAAGGAAAACTTTTAACTTTTTTTTCTATTTAATCTCCTGATTGCTGATCAGTTGCATGTACATATAACTTTGAAAGCTGATCCGCTGTCATATCGTTTGGTTTCTGCTATGATGGCCAACATGATATTCGTATTGAAAAAGAAACAGTAAAAGAAGATGCTGAATTCTTCCATCAGGAGAGACGAGGATTACCAAAGAGCCCTAATCTGCTGAGATTGTTCTGGATTTTCTCTATGCTGTTTCGCAATGAGTTGTTGCTAAAAATTCTGTACCCGTTCATACTAACTGTATGGCATTATCGTATCAGTGTTAGGGCTGGGTGAGCATTTCAAGTGAGTGTGCCTCTTGCTACCAGCGCCTGATGGTGTTAGGGTGATTATTGGGTTCTGTGTAGGCTGAATCTCTGCTTTTTTGTTTGTTTGGTTGGTTGTTTTTTTTTAATACTCCCATATAATTTGGAATTACTGTAGTAGAAGGCTAATGCCTGGCTAGTCAGCCTTAGGAATGAATGACCCAATAAGCAATACTTCCATGATCACGTTCTGTTCTGGCTGAACTTCAACGCATTACAGGCTGACTCGTGTAAGGGTAGAGAAGAGTAGGAATTCATAAGCATATCTGTGTGTAGCGGAAAACAAACAACCTGACGTTTTACTCCTTAGTCCAGCGGGCTGACGTGAACTGCCTTCTTTGTGTTGGGTTAGATGGATGCACCTAGCCAACATCCAAAATGCGTGGTGTTCCCCCATGTTCTCACTGTAATCTCCCATCTAAAACTGAGCAACTTCGTGTTTACTGCTTTTTGATGAGCAGACCTTGCTCGCTGTAGTACGCCATAACCTAACTGAGTGGACCTGGCTTAGAGGATATGGTATAACTGAATGTAATTTTTAAAGACTCACCAGAATAGTTGATTTGCTCTGTATTAAACAATCTGCTGCCCACCAACAAGCAGTAATAAAATCCCAGCAGTAAATGCCATAGACTCACGGACATTGCTGTAGGAATCCAGATAGCAGAGGGCAGAGACAAAACGAGACATGTACAATGGTGGGGTAGTTTGAGAGCTATTGAGAAGGGAATAAAAAGAGGCTAGTGAGCCAGCTAAGCAGTTTGTTCCAGAAATTTGCCTTCATTGGTTTAAACTTCACGTTAAAATTACATTTTTATTGTTACAACACTGACACATCTTTACGAGGGAGTTAATAGGAGGGAACAATCTTTCAGCAAATTAAATGAAAGGCTACTATTTCCAGCTGACATCTGTAAAACTGCTGCTACGTTCCTTGCAGTAGTGCTTAGAGAAATAAATGAGCAAGTATTCATTATAATTGAGCTTTAATGGTATCCATATGCTATATATCTTGTAACGGTGCTCATGTTGTGTGGTTTCTGTGTAGTATAAAAAAATTGAGTATGAGTCTGTCAAAGGCCCGTTAATGTAAATGTCTTGATTCAATACTTAGCCATGGTAAGGCTCGTGTTTTAAATATATCCCAGCAAATCGTGGTTGGTGCAGCAAATCGGACAGTCTTTCCGGTTGACCTTTCAGATTGTCCGTTTCATGTCGTACAGCATGCTTTCTAGATAATGAAATCTATCGGAGCAAAGAAGATTTTAAGAGCGTTTCATTTTGATTTTAATTCTTTTGAAATTAATATTTTCTATCGGGCATTAGAATGTGCAGTCTTCCAGCAATGTTGTTTCACATCGTCTCATGATATTCTACTGAGGCCATAAAGAAACTATTTTCTCTACCTTCTACCCAGAATCCATTCTGTAAATTAATCGAGTTTTGCTTAACTGTGTTTTAGTCAGCATTGTTTTAACAGCTAATAGCTTTTGGACCTGTCTTTGAAGGCTTAAAGCTGTCATTTTAGTATTCAGCCAGTTGTATGGTTGAGGTTTACTAGCACCCAAGGTTTTCAAGAGCAGTACAAGTTCACAAGCCTGCTTTTGAGTAACTAAACTTTGGACTCAAAGTGGTTCAAACTTGCTTCGTTTTCTCCACTTAATGAAGTCTAAAGTGTCCAATTTTTGCATGATAGACTGGTCCTCCTGAATGACACACCACAGGTGCTTTGATAAGGCATACCTTAAATATTAGAAAAAGACTCTTTATGGGCTTTACTTGCTTCCCTCCTCCTCCTCCTATAGTGAACAGGGATGCGATGCTGTAAATTTTTTATTACTACTTTTAAATAAGCTTAATTCATCAAGAATGTATGATTTAGCTTTCAATTGCTTTGTTAGATGTTTTTGAGAGGTTTCAGAAATTGAATAATCACAGAAAATAAGGCAGAAGTCACATCATCAATCCACGTAGTCCAATACTGAACATCTAAGCTGTGCCTAAGTTATCCCAGGCGGATGTTTGTCTAGCCATTTCTTCAAGATTTGCAACATGGAGATTCCATGCTTTTCCAAGGAAGCTGATTCCAGTGCTTCTGTATCTTCTCTACTGGGAGTTTTTTGGGGGTGTGTGTTATTTTCTCTGATGTCTGTCCCAGAACTTAAATACTTCACTATTTTGGTGAAAGATTTATCCCCTTTTACATGTTGGAAGGAGGCTATTGCCATGTCTAATCTATTATCCATTAACAAGATCACTCTTTCTCTCCTCAGCCCTGGGTCAATGCTTTCTGTGTTCCTGTTAATTCTTGTTACTCTTCTCTAAGCTTTCTATAATTTCTCCCTGTCTTTCTTGGAATGTGGTTGGTGTCTGGTATTGGATGCAGGTCAAGGAAGGCCTTTCCACGAGTGAATAACGTACACCCTTCAGCACCTTCATTCCTCATTTCGCTTTTAAGCCACATCATGCACCCCGTGATGTGCCTTGTTTGCATTTCCACTTAACCTGCTCATTTTTAAAACCTCTTTCCCCCCACCTGCTTCTCCAAGCTTTTTGGGATGCTTCTGTAGCAATCTCTAATCCTAGGTAGTAGCTTCATGTATTCTCCAGACCTCTTTTCCATACACAGTTTTTGAGTCAGCAAGATACTCAAAATCAGAGCGGCTCTGGTATACCCTCAGCATCATTTAATGTTTATTTCCCCTCTCTCAAGCACAACTGAAAGAGAAAACAAATGTTGGGCAAAACTATGGCATCACCATCACTTTTATGTATTTTTTGTGTCATTCTGTACCGTATCAGTATTTGATCCTCCGATATGGGAGACTGCATGTTTCAGTATCTCTTGAGCCTCTTTGTAGCAAACAACTGGTTTATTTTTTCTTCTTTTCTTTTTATAATCCTTTGTAATTATATAGCTTTTCATGTGTGAGCCAAATCGGTTTGTCATTCATCAGTCATGAATCGACTTAACATGTCTTAGGTACTTCAGAGGATTAGAAAAAGACCTGTTGCTGTCCACGGAGGTAGCAGCTGTAGCAAAGGTGGTTCTTCGTGCTCACCTGTTAGGGAAGAGAAGGGAGCCTGGCCTTTTGTATTCCACCCCTCCATTCACCCACACATCAAAGACAATTTGGGCTCTGGTTGGTTGCCCTTGAAAACAGCCTTTGGAAATCTCCATGCTTGAAAGAGATGGGAGTGAGAAAGCGGAGCCATCTCCACTTTTGTGTTTGCTCTGATCATTTTGACTTGGGCCAGGGTGTTGCTCTCATACTCCTAAAATTGTAATATAATAAGAGTCAAGAAATAAATCATTTTGATTATTTTAAGTTTCTCATAAAAGACCTAAAAGTAGTTTATTTTGATGGCTTTTGAGTTCAATGTCTCTCTGCTCCACAAAAGATAATTGTGCACCTTACCAAAAATACTGATTTTGACTGACATTATCTTTCAAAAGAGTCAAAAAGACTAACCAATATGCCATATTTATTCAGAACATACTCCATTCCGGACAAGGTCATCATTTTAGTTGAAGAACAAGTATGGCACTTCTTACATGATGGTCCTTGAAGATACTCCATGCTATATTCCAGTCTACAGCTGGAAAAAGAAAAAAGAAAAAAGAAAAAAAGCTTAAAATACAGATTCTTGCACTAAAGCCATTAAAAGCATTGAGAGATTACAAACAAGATTTAAAATCTTTGGCCAAATGTTTTGCTGGAATTGAGATGGAAAACTTATTTTCTTAAATGCTTTATAAAACTATAGCATCGTTTTCATTGATAATTTAAAAAAGAAAAATAGCAAGGTACTTTCCCCTTTTGTACATTGTTTAATATGCAGAAGCTTTTTCAACGTGGTTAATGAAACAGTGTGTGTTGGTGCAGAAAAAAAAAAGGACACATACTGTGTCCAGCAGGATTCCAGAAGTGTCGGGTTTTTCTGAGCCTTTGATTGTTCTGTCATTTTAAATGGTAATCCTTTCATGCTGATTTCACTTTATCCTTTATTATCTTATTTTCATTGCATTGATTAAAATCCCATTACTGGTAAGAAAAGCTTATTTAACTACTTGATGCCAGCACCTTTATGATCTGATAATCTGGTTTACAAAATCCTCCAAAGGGTATCTTAAGTGTGGTCATGGGTCTTAGTGCACGGATTGTGATTATTTTTTTAAGAAGTACTTTTAGAAGAAATGTTTGGTACAGGGAACTGCTGGAGCGAGTCCAGCGAAGGGCAACTAAGATGATTAAGGGACTGGAGCATCTCCCTTATGAGGAAAGGCTGAGAGAGCTGGGACTCTTTAGCCTGGAGAAGAGAAGGCTGAGGGGAGACCTTATTATGGCGTACAAGTATCTAAAGGGTGGGTTGAAGGAGGATGGAGCCAGGCTCTTTTCAATGGTTCCCAGTGACAGGACAAAGGGCAATGGGCACAAGTTAGTACACAGGAAGTTCCGTTCAAATACACGGAAAAACTTCTTTACGGTTCAGGTGACAGAGCACTGGCACAGGCTGCCCAGGGAGGTTGTGGAGTCCCCTTCTCTGGAGATTTTCAAGACCCGCCTGGATGCAGTCCTGAGTAATGTGCTCTGGGCAATCCTGCTTTAGCAGGGGAGTTGGACTAGATGATCTCTAGAGGTCCCTTCCAACTCTGAAAATTCTGTGATTCTGTTCTTATTTTTCTGCTCTGCCAAGGTAGCGTAGGTCTTTCAGCTTTTTTCAGCTCTATCAAATTATTTGGTAATTGAATGGAAAACTCCTTTGCTCCTTCAGGATATTCACTGCTTTAAAATATGATTGTATCGTAATTTAAAACATGGATTGCTGCAAAAAGATTATGAAACAAAATTACTTTTTCTTTAAAAATACAAGTCTTGCCTAATCTGACTTTACCGAGTTTTCAAGGTAATGTTTATCTTTTTTTTTTTTTCTTTATGGTATTATCAGATTGCCCTGGATCATAATTTTTAGTGCATATCTGAGAATTAAGCTGTATTGTGCTGTGCCCTGCTGTCTGAGATAGTCGGCATCATTGGTTTCTTGTAAGTAGTTCATCTATGAGCAGCAGCTGTGCAAAAGTATTTGTTGCTTAAAGTAATTAAAAGTAGATTAAAGGTGAAGTTCTATATTTGGTGGAATGCAATTGAATAACTGATAATAGAGACTCTACCACAAGAAAAGTGTAATGGGGATGTTTTCCTCAGGTGAAAATCAGGCGCCTATTAAATTATGTGGGTTTGGGTTTTTTTCCGTCTACTGCCTGCTAGACAGTAAGAAATATTCCTATTTAATGATACCTTAGTTTGTGAATTCGATCATATTTTAGCCATTGATTTTCCTTGATCACACAAACAAGGAGGGACTTCATTCATTTATGAACATGTGATCCAATGAAATCACATTTAGTGTTTATTAAAACATCATGTTCGGAGCTTAAGTATAATGTTCAGAATCAGAAACTGATAAATAATATGGATATCTTCCACATGCCTACTGATATACCTGAAACTAATGTCATTTGAGAAAAATAGGAGTAACTCTTTATCATTACATTGACTGGATTATACTGAATAATATGTATCTTCTGTAAGTGTATAAAGTGAGGAAAAAGAAGTCTGTAAATTACATGCTAGTGAGTACTTCTTTTCTTTAAAGTAATTTACTTTAATCTTGATTTTTCAAAGTTATGGGCATTGAAGGATAAAGCTGTGTCATGTCCTGGGAAAAGAAACCAGAAAGGTCTGTTTTTACGTTGTATTACTGATTTCCAGAAAGAGAACCAGTTCCCAAATGCTAATGGTGTTAATGGAAAGGATTCATATAGTGATATTGCTGTTTCAGTCAGGCTGCAGGGATTTGCTGTATATCTATTGTCTCTGCAGTAATTTTAATGACAGTTACAGGATTTTTATGCTTGACCAGTGTCTGTTGAAGCCACCAGGATTTTTTCTGTTGGCTGTGAGTAAGGATCAAGCCCGTAGTGACTGGCACTGAGAAAAACAAATGCTTATCTGATCCCAGGACAAATGGATTTATATGACACATCAATGTGTGGGTAAAGAAGAATGAGAAGATTGAAGCAGACTGGAAAAAAGGGACATTTATACTTTTCTTAAAGCATTTGTCAAAACAGATTATGTCTTTAGCAACACTAGTCTGAAAAAGACTACTTCGGGGGGTTTTATCTGGAAAAGCTGTCCCTTTCAGTGAACCAGAATGCCATTTCCATAGTGTTTCAAACAGCTGTCACAGCATCTGTGAAAGCAGATACTGAAGAGAGAGGTTTCCCTCCACAACAGTGGTGTCTCTGTAGCGTACATGTTTAGATTGATACACGTATCTGTAAATGCATATGCAAGTGTAATTTGTGGCATTTGTAAGTTAATGTTATATCAGATGACTATCACAGCTGCAAGTCTTGTGACAAGCTGTCCAGTATCTGAAACCACTGTTGATCCAACAGCTGTATTAAAAAGAGGAATAATTGACTGTCAGTCAAAAAGGCTTTGGCGCAGGCTCCTTGCAATGTAATGGTAGCTACAAAACTGCCTAAACCGGACCTTTGCAACTTGTCAGCCACTTATTTTTAATAACGGAGCCATGCAATTAGTGTAATGATTTTGATTCTCACTTCAAACATTTGATGGTGCCACATGCGATATCAAGCACAATAAATCTGACTAAATGCTGTGAAAGACTTTTTAACTTAAATGACTGTGAATCCACTTAAAATATTTTCTTGACATGAGAAACTAATTCAGTTCAGAAAACTAAAAGATTAAAAACACTTTTAAAAGTACCATCTGATGGTAAAAAATGAATGTGATCCGGATAAACGAGACTGATACAGGTATATTTAAAATGACCAAGATTAAGATTAGGATGATCCAGAGTATTATAAAATTACTGTTGGGAAGTGGGAAACTGGGAATTAGTGGCTGGGAAGTTTCATCTAGCCTGTCACTTCCCATCCATTGCTTCGATGCTCTGAATCTTTACCTTCTCTGAAAAGTCCTCGTCAGACTGAAAAGACTGAGTACTCGGATTTTATCCTGTCCAGAAGATCAGTAGTGGCTTTCCTTGAAAAACCGACTCCTGCTTTTCTGGTAGAGAAGCCACTGTTTTCACAATAATTTGGTACACTAATATTCTTGATTGCATTGTGAGTGTCCTTAACCTGAACTAGAGGTGACCGCTGTTGCAGGAGCACCATCATAGAAATGCATCTTGCCGCTTTCCACTTGAGGCTGTGTAGAGACAACTTAAAGACCTCAAGTGACTGGCAGTAGAGGGAAGGATATCTGATAACATGGAACTCAACTGGAAGAGCAAGAAGAGAGTTGTGGTGCCAGAAAGGAAGAGCAGCAGCAATAAAGAACCCAAACACATCAAGAAGAAAAAAGAAATGGGGAAGTTCTAGCTTCTAGCACCAATTCTCCACACTGTTTCTATGTTACCTAGCCACCTCCAAATGCAAACTCATCCTCATAACAGATTATTTTACAGACAAAGGAAATTAATAAAGTTTATTTGCATTTGGACAATGCAATTGATATAACACAAGAATAATTTAGCACAGCTCGAATATCAGTTATTAGTAAAGGAATTCCGATGTTGGATAGAAAGTCACTGAAGTCAAAAGTTATTGAACTAATCAGGGTGGAGGGAGGATTTATAGCAAATCCTCAGCAGAAAAGAGAAGATAACCTAAAAGTTGAATATTGGAGAAGTGATATAAAACTGGGAGCAGAGTTTTATAGAGAGACGTAGTGAGCAAAGCAGATCAAGAGTGCTGATTGCCATGGCTGTGGTGGTTTTAGGCAGCAAGCACTCTAATGTGAAATCTAAAGTTCTGCAATAAACTTTAGGCTTAAACATGCAAAGTTAGTGTGTCTTTTAGTGTTAAAAGGCATGGCAGAAAGGAAGAGAACATATATAAATGCTGTTTCTCATGGAATCTCCCAAAATTCTTAATTATTTTTCTTCCCGGTATATCTGTTAAGAAGCCATTTTCCACTGGCTTCACGGAACCAGGAGTTTTTGGAGTTTTCCTCTCTTTGGTTTTGTGTTTTTTTTGTTTAGAGTTTGGGGTTTTTTTGGAGGTGGAGGAGCTTTTTGTTTGGTTGCTTGGTTGGGTTTGGTTTGGGGAGTTTTTCTAGACTAACACTGAGTTATACCAGTTGCTACAGTGGGGAATTTTATTCTAATACCTTCTTCTTTTACACTGCCTAACTTATTCTCGCATGGATGGCAGAACTGTAGACTTCCATTCATGATTTTTCATTTCCTGTTATTTTCACTTTTCTTCGGGGACCTGATTAAAAGTAGTCTGTGCCAGTACTTATTATCTCTAGCCGTGCTCTGTTGTGTTGTGTTCCCTCTTGCTTTTTGACCCCTTGGAATTGATTAATTAAACCTTTAGTGCATAAAGTAATAGGAAACATGAATTGTTTAGTTTATTCATTAGTGCGTTGTGGGAGACATGGAGGTCTGTGCTGTGCTCAGATAACTTTTATCAGAAATTATTATGGTAACAAGTACTGGTTTAGTATAGTTTTAGATGGTGACACTGAAAATTGCCTTTAAATACTTGACATGTCTCGTAGTGACATTTCAAATCGTGTACTGCTTGGCTACTAATTGTCTCTCCTTTTCTCACACTCCTCCATGTGGGTGCATACATGCGAGCTTACTGCTCTGCTGGTTTGCCGCAGGGTGCCAGTTCCACAAGCTTTGATGTCCCTTTAGAGCACCAGTAACGTGAGAAGTGTCACAGGGCAGACAGCCATAAGGAAAGGATTGGGCGAACCCTACCACTAAAGTCCGAAAGAAATTCAGTCTTTTTCCACAGAGAAATGCTACGGGAATTTGACATAAACAAAGCAGCCCAACAGTCTGAATGGACTGGTAAGAATAATATACTCTGATTATTTTAAGCACCAATAGACACACTATCGCTAGATCCAGGTGTTGAAAAAACATGAATCAGATCACAGAAGAAGTATCCGATGGCGTGTGGTGGTTTTCAGAGTCCATGGAGGAGGTGTTTTATTTTTATTCTCAGCACCTGTCAGACTTCAATGCGTACAGTAAAGCATGATTTCCCACGGGCAATTTCAGTAGCCTTTGCTTATTCTCTGCATCTCTCCAGAGGCAGATGAGATTGTCTCCTCTTCGTGTTCGTTCTCTCTGGCATTTTGGTCTCCACCTGCATCTAGGCTCCTTCTGCTCCCTCTGCAGCTGTTCCCATTCACTTCAGTGTCCACTCACTTCAGTATTTCCCCAGGAGCCATCATTACTCTGACCTAATCATGAGCAAGTACATTTCACCCCAGAGGGGCTGGTCCTGCTGCCGGGACAGTAAGTTTGATAGTGGTATTGAACAGTGTCTTTTTTTACGGAGCGAAGAGCGCTTAGTGGGGTTTCATATGACTTGGACGTGGAGCAGACATGACTCTCTAGCCTCCCCTGTGTGTTTATATTGCATGCCTCTCCAACACCTCCTCCACCGCTGACTTGATCCTTCTGGAAGGTGGGGACCTGTCCTGGCAGAGGCCACAGCACAGGTAGATACTGCAAATTTCATACTTTGTGCACCTTCTGCTCACTTCCTGCTTTTACGCTACCAGTGCTCTCCAGTCTCTGTTGCTGTTCCGTCTAGTTCCAAGAGAAGTTGCCTGTTGGATGGTCGCCTTGAGGAAGATCAGCCCACTTGATAGCGTTCCATGATTGTTGAGCGTTTTAACTTTTTGCCTGCAAGGTACAGTAAGAAAATAGTGACCATTCTAGGACAGCTGTAAAGGTTGCAGGGTAGGTTTCCTTACGAAGGTGAAAGGCAAAAATGTTGGGAGGAGGATAACTTTTGTTCTTGAAAAATTTAACCACAGACAGTGCAATTGATGTGCATAGGTACTGTAGGGTCCGTAAAACAACTGTTATTCTTCAAGAACCACAAAACTATTCTGACTGGTCCCATTTTCCTAAAATTGACAAGGGGAGCAAGGAGACTGGTTCCTCTTCCCCTGCTGTTTTACAGACAGACATCTCTGTAACGTTTGGATTGGAAAGTGTGCTGCGTATGTTGCCTTTGAAGGACCCGATGAATCTCATGGAGAAAAGCAGGGATCCTGTTTTAAGATCTGTTTTTATATTAGCATCTTTTTTGGAGCTGTGCTGGTAGTTGCTCACATGTTGAACCGTCAGTCACAGTAACCTGACTTTTCCTACTCTCATTTCCAGCCAGATGATGATGTGCATGTGCCTCCAGTACAAATGGATGCATCTCCTGTACTGGCAGAAGTGAAGTGGCCAGCAGATCAGCAGATATTAATGCTGACGCTGCATATGACTGGGCAAATAGACAAAATTAATGTTCTCAAACTAACAGCTCTTCAGGCTATACCTCTTCATTATCTCACTTGTTACAGTAAAAAAAAAAAAAAAACACATTCCTGTTCTGTCTGACATTACAGCACAGAATTTTTTTTTTATTCCCCGCCGTACTGTAAAATTGAGCAACCACTTTCGTTGTTAGTCTTCATGCTGCGGTTGCTGATGGTACTAATTCACTGTCTGCCTGCGCCTGCTAAATCAGCATCCCTAGAAATCACCTCGCCAGGTAATTGGTGGCATCAGTCAGCCTTCAGAGAGGGCAGCTCAGCTGAGCAGGAAGCTGCCAGCTGGGCAGTGATTAGGCAAGGGCAGTACTTACACATTCATTGCCACAGCTGAAAAAACGAACCAGCTGTTAGCATTTGCCTAAAAGATTCTCCTAACAAAGAGGAATAAAACAGACATCAGAAACTACCTGATAGGCTAGCTAGCTGATTTAAGTTGCTTTTTCTGCCATCTCCAGCTGTCGAGACATTGTGCGAGAGATGCTTAACCAGGTTATAATCATTTTCCTTTCTCGGAAAAGGGATGCTGTGGAAAAGTCAGAGCTCCAGCAGGAGTCTGTCTGCCTCACTTGATACTGTCTGGGGGGAGGTAGGGACCGCACAGGCCTGCAAGAACTTAATTGTCATTTGTTGGAAGGTGTTTCACGCTTGCTACTGGGGCTAGAAACACACAGCTAGCGTGCTCCTTGTCTGACTTTGCCCACAAAGTGCTGTCCTGGCAGCTCCTGCCACTAGACTTGGGTGGGAGGGTGTACCAGTGGGGTAGGCAAACCTGGGATTGGGTTTTTGTTTGTTTTAAAAAGTATGAACCTACAATAAAATAGTTTCATTCTTTATCACAGCTTCCTTATAAATGAAATCATAAACCATAGTTGATTAGCATTATTAGTTAGCTGCAATGCTAAAAGGAGAAAGATGCAGCACAGCGGTTTGAAGGGAACTTCTGCAAAGCATCAACAGCAGATCACCCTTTAACTTCCCCACTTGGGTCTATGGTATTGGATTTAGCTTCCCTGTTAGGAAGTTGTTAGCAAGGAATGTGTGTCTAATGATCAGCATTGGTTTCTGGGAAGAGAATAAGCTGCTCTTCATTTTTTTTTTCGTGACACATTGACAAATGGTTCCATTTGGGGCAAAATAAAAAATCATTCTTATGAAAGCATTTTCAGATGTGGCAAACCTAAATAATGCATGAAGCATTAGATATTCTATGAAAATGACCTCTGAAGATCATCCTTTTGGCTGCCATAGTGACTCCCTTAGCTAGGGGATCACAATATGCAACTGTAGTAATCCATGAAATATTTTTTCCCATTATTTGCTTATTTTTATGTTGGAGTATGTGTCACAGTGTATTTAGAATGTATTAATTGTTTGGGGTTTAGTTTATTCATCTGCCTAGGGAATGCTGAAAGCAATTAAGTTTTATTTAGCCTTTTGGAGTATTTTGTGCCACCTATGGCTCTATAGCAACTTAATCTTTTAAATATATTTTGTTTAAGATGAGAAATAGATGCTGAGTTTGTAAATAAAAACCTGACCTGTCTTCATTTGTTCTAAGGAGACTTAGTTGACTTCATTAAATTAAAATAGTGTTATGAAAGACTGGCAGTGTCGGAAAAGATATAGACTGAAGCCTTTTGCAATGTATAAACACTTTATTAGAAATGAAGTGACTGGCCATTCTGTAGTTATACTGTCTTTTTATAAAAGGAAGACATTTGCTTAAAAAAAGAAGTCATCCACAGAAATAGTGACCAATTCTGCCAAAAGGGAGTATGACAAAGTGGATTTTTCTCGGTGCATTGAAATATGGCAGAGAAAATACTAATAAATTGGTCTACAAGAGAAATTTTGGACAAAATGCATTGTGTTAACTTGTTTATTTTACTAATTCACAATATGTGGCACCATCTGTATGGCTTTGCCTGGCTAGGTATGGAAGATTCATGGACTTTGGGGTATCCTTTTCATGTCTTAGTACTGCATAAAGGTTTTCTGTATTTATTTTTGTAGTTTAATCTCCCCAAAGTTATCTTGCAGTGTTTTATAAAAATGTCATGCAGATGTGGCCTGTACAGAAAAGGACTATTAAAAATAAATTGTGAGCAAGGGAAAAAACATATTTTATAATTAATGAATGAAAAATATAACATTGCAAAGCGTTTATCTCCACTCCTACTTTTTGTTATATATCTTAGCCTGTAGAGAGTTTAAAAATTCATTTGATAGCTGTGAAGCTAATTGAAATCTTGGGGAGATTTGGGCACCTAGCAAGGGGTAAGTATAGGTGAGACTGGTCTCCCTGGGTTTAGTCTGTAAAAGGAGAGACTCCAACTTTAGCTTAATCTCTTCTGTGAAGTGATTTAATTCTGTTATCTCCCTGTACTGATTGTCAGGGGAACCCCGAAGAGATTAATTTCTGTGAATACCCGTGCTGGAGTTGCACTGCTCTCTCATTTCCCCGTCTTCACTTGCGGTCAGTCCTGTAGCTGGTTCACAGTGTCCGTGTGTGGAATTGCAACATCTGAGGTGTGAGCCGTGCTGCCGAATAGCATGTGGTCGTAACCTCTTGATTTCTGTTTATAAGGCGTGTATGCTTGGGGGGTTGAGACTCAAGGAGAAGCATGAAGTGTGTCCTGGGAACTGGGAAAGGGAAGAAGGAGAAATGGACCTGTTGGACTGAGTCCAGAGGAGGGCCACAAAGACGATCAGAGGGCTGGAGCGCCTCTCCTATGAGGAGAGGCTGAGAGAGTTGGGGCTGTTCAGCCTGGGGAAGAGAAGGCTCCAGCGAGACCTTATAGCAGCTTTCCAGTACTTAAAGGGAGCCTACAGGAAAGGTGGGGAGGGACTCTTTATCAGGGAGTGTAGCAATAGGACAAGGGATAACTGTCTTTCAGTTTTAAACTGAAAGAGGGTAGGTTTAGATTAGGTATTAGGAAGAAATTCTTGACTGTGAGGGTGGTGAGGCACTGGAACAGGTTGCCCAGGGAAGTTGTGGATGCCCCATACCTGGAGGTGTTCAAGGCCAGGTTGGATGGGGCTTTGAGCAACCTGGTCTAGTGGGAGGTGTCCCTGCCCATGGCAGGGGGGTTGGAACTCGATGATCTTCAAGGTCCCTTCCAACTCTAACTGTTTCATGATTCTATAAAAAAGCTGGAGGAAAGTTTCTGTGGCCTTTACATCACCTTCCCCCTCTTTCTTGACCTTTGTTTGGGAAGGTCCTTGTCCCTCGTGGGTGTCGGAGACGTGGCTGGTGGTGCGGAGTGAGGCAAGCGAGCTGCGGGTTGGGCTGGGCGGTGCTCTGTTCATGCAGGTTCCTGTTAACATAGGATTAAGCCCAGCCAATGCCAGTCACAAGTTTTCTCTGGGCAGATCCCCTTGTCCCCTCAGCACTCCTGGAAGTACCAGGCACAACTGGTACGACCCAGCTCAAGTCTGGTGGCTCTGGTGAATGTAAATGGACCCTTCCTAGTGTCATGTTTTCATTTCTTCATAGTAGCATTTTGCGTTTTTACCCACCATCATAGTTGGAATAGCATTTTTTCAGAAAAGATCAGCATTAGTAAAGTCCAAAGGGGCTATAGGGAGTCATTTTCATATTTAAACCTAAAACCTTTTGCAACAGCGGCTCTTGGACACTTCACATTGTTGCTGCTGGATCTGTTTTATTCTGGCCTTTCACGTTTTTTTACTGGCTAAGTCTGCAGGAGGATACAGACTGTTAGGTTGTGCTTTTGCATTTTGCATTAAATATTGAAACTCAGTAGTCTTACTCTGCCTTCAGCTTGTGGAGTTGTCCCGGCACCCTCCAGGAAAGGCTGGGGGATAATAAACTGTCAGCAGAGACTGAAACAGTTCTGCTCACTGATGGCAAGAATTTTGATTTGATAAGTGTTTTGACCCTTTGAAGTATTTGTGCAGTTTTCCTGGGGCTTTGCTGTTCCTTTTGGTTGATAATTAGTTGCTGCTTTATATATATGGGGACATAATGTGGTTTTTTTTAAAATCACGTAAATATTGTTTCTTCCATGGTTCCCTCTCCTGGTACATTCTGTACGTTTTAGAAGAGATACTGATCTCATACGTTCTGTTTCTATGTACAGCAGGACCAACAGTGGTCTACTGGAAAAATACTGAGTTGAGTTACCAGCAAGCCCAGGTCAATCAGGCTCATATTTCCTGAGAATGAATGACAGTAGAATTACAAACACTGTATTTCAGATTCAGTGGTACTCGGTGTTCAGTGACAAAGTTTATAAAATAAATGGGAAATATCATAAAACTGCTTTAATATGCTTTTCTGATCCAGATCCTCACTTCAAATTTTACTTAATTACATAATACTTGTTATAACTAGTTATAATAATATAGAAGTAAGTTCTAAAGTTCTATTAATATTTTACAGAATTTTTTATGGGTTTTAAGTAGTATAAACAATATGATTTTAGATACAATGATTTGAGAGACATTAAAATAGTGCCCTGTAAACTGAAAGTATTTTAGTACTGGTCTGGAACTTCAAACAAGTTTAAGTAGTGTGTCTCCTCCCTTCTTCCTGAAGGGTATAGAAATGAAACATGGATGTTTCTTTCTACTTTTCTTGCATTAAGAGTAACAAATGCAAGTTTACAGTTTTCAAACCATCTTAAGCAAGAAGATTCTTCCACTCATGGTAAAACGCATCACTGCATGCAGAAAACATTTCAATAGCCGTGCTTGGAAATTTTTCCGGTTAACAAAATGTAGTATGTCAAAATGTTCTGACAGGTTGTGTTGATATCAGCAGACATCGTGGTGGAGTGCAAGTAGAGACTTCGTTACATTTTCTGCTAAGTTTGGTTGATGCCTTGCTGCAGGAACAGCTCAATGTTTCCACTTTGAGATTTATTGAGAAGTTTGTTGTTTTGTTTTTTTTTCTGGTGAGCTTTATTTATCAGTAGTGTCTTGTGTCATCTCTTTTAATCTGAGTGATTTGGAAACAAGCTAAAATGCTGTCATCTAGAAGTCAGCAGTTAGGCAGGACTTGGGCCACTGTGTCCCAGAGATGGCGCGTGTTCTTGGGTGAATAACCAGTCTGTAGGTGTAAGCTCTTCAGTCTGTTGATAAGAGGTTTCCAGACAAGTTGTCTACAGTACTCATCTTGACCTTATTTTCTGCAATATCTGACACTTTTATGTCACCATTTGGAAAAATTCTGACCCACAGTAGATTGAAGTGCAGACAGCTTGTAAGCCAGTTGGGTTTTTCTTTTCACTTTTGTTCTCATCAAATGTAAAAAGCACTCTGATCTTTCTAAGATGGCTCTTAAAATGAAATATCCAGATCCCATAAAACTTGTGTTCTGTTTCTGTCGTACAAATATCATATTCGAGTCGAATTGCGTGCGGCTTTGCAGTACCCTGATTCCATTATGACATTGATTTTGTCTGCAGCTATGAAGATTAGAAACGTTTTTCTCCTTTGGTGTTTTGGGCAATCATTTGCATCAGAGGACTTCCATGCGTCCCAGCCTCTTGCACCTTTATGGTCAACCAGGGAAGCCTCATCTGATCTCTTACCTTTTGCTCCACCAAGTTCTCCCTCCACTCAGCACTCAGATAAGCTTAGCCACTTCAGTCAGTGCTTTATGGTCTTGGAAAAAGAAAGTCTAAAGCATACCTGTGGGGGGTATTTGACAGATGCTATGGTTCTTCAGAAATGGGACAATGTAAGTCCACCTATCAGTAGGTAATATCCTGGCTTTATTTTTGGTGGCACTTGAGTGAGTTCCAGCAGTGCCTTCAGCTCAAGGCCAGGCAGCCAAAGGTGTTGCATAGTTTAAAGCCATGACATTTAAGTAGAACACAAACGTGCTCTTTATTTGTAGCCTTTACTCTGCTTTTAAAGTTTAATGACTTGGTTTGATTTTGTGCGTGTGGCAGAAACCTCAAAATAATATGTTAATATAGCTTGCAAGGAAATGAATTTAATGGAGTCTTAATTTCATTATATTGGTTAAACTTCAGTTACAGATACTTGACCTTTTGAAGAAGAAATTTTAGTACAACTGAGGACTTCCATCATGATGAACTAAAGATGGGTTTTCTTGGGTTTTTTGCTTTGTTTTGTTGTTTCATAATGTGAGTCACATTTTAACTCGGGAAGAAGACCTGATTTTCATGGTTGTGCAAGTGCTAACTGATGACTGTAGGGGCTGCTTGTGTGTAAAAGTAAAATTAAGTTTTTATTTATAAATATGTGTATGCATGTTTGCAGCTTGAAAATAAGGAAGTTATTCCAGTATCTAATAAGCGTATTTATATCTAACTTTCATGCTAATAATATGCTGCTCTGATATGTCATTATTCACCTAGATGCTCTGGAAAGTTGGCTAGCTTTCCTTTAATTTCAGGGTTTTTTTCTGAATATTGCTGCTGGAACTTTCAAGGAAAAAAAACATCTTTTTGTAATGAAACTTTAGCAGACTTTTCATCCTGAATCTCAACCAGCATTAGTTTCTAGTGGGGATTTAGCAATAAATGTGCTTTGCTCTACTCTCAGCAGAAAACCTGAGATTAATTTTACTGTGAAGTATCTTTAGGTCTTAATTAAAACTGAAGTTACTGATCCTGGAAAGAGTGTCTGAACAGACAATGCCTACATATCCTACTCTATTAAATTCTCAGGTATTAAGAAGGATGTACTGCACATAGTACTTTTAACTTAAAGCCTGTGCTGTATATATGCAGTATTATAAGTTCATAAACAATTGCACTGTAGAAGGAAGAGTTAGAATTGCAGAGTGCTGTGTTAAATACAGGGAAAACAGGTGAAGTATGAGAATGTTTTCTCATACTCAGTGGTTTTTTGTGCTGTCTTTAAACATGACACCGTACAGTGAAACACTGGTGCAGCGATATGTGTGATGGAGCTATTCATGAGCTGAACGACTGGCTTGTTGCAAGAAGCCATTTTACAAGCCTAAGCAGGGCTGGACCGGAGATATTCAAGGTCCTGTGGTGAAGTCCTGGAAGGCTGCCGAAGCATGGTTTCTTATGCAGATGTTAAATATGTTTTTAATTAATTATCTTCTCTTGATAACAGTATATATACTACCTGTTACATTTCGTTAGCGTTGCCTTATAGATGCTTATGGTTATTTTCTGTATTTCTCTTCCCCCCTACCTTAGTGGGATTGGTCGAAATTGGCCATGGGCCTCTGGCGGCAGCAGCATTTTGGCAGAATTTGGGACTTTGCATCTGGAGTTCGTACACTTGAGCCACCTGTCCGGAAACCCTGTCTTTGCTGAAAAGGTTAGACTGTTCAGTCAAAATCATGTTGTAAAAGATAAATAACGCGTTGGGAGAAAAATACCTCTGGGGAGAGATTTGGATTTTCCTCAGTTGTAAGCATTTGTCACAGGAAGTAGATATTTTCTAGTTATTTCTCTAATCACTGTGGCGTGGTTTTGTATTATAAAGTCAAAAATCTGTTCAAAATTATTGTGATGAGTCTTCTTGTATATAGCACGTACACGGCCCCATAAAACATATGATTTTGGTTTATGTTCTAAATTAGTATCACATTAAACAATCAGACCATAGAGCTTTCTTCAATACTTCACCTGAAGGTAGTGAAAACAAAAATTGTTATTATATTAGGGATAATATGTGATGCCTATAGAAACCAAAGTACCATGACTACTTTGTGTGATTTCAGCAAATTCAGTTCTTCAAAATGCTGAATTACATCACTACTATCAGTAGGGTCAGAAAGCCCTTCTATTGCACTGATCTGTGAGAAATGTGCTTTGAACTTTCTTTGGGAGAATAAAAAAAAAAAAAAACACAAAAAACATCCTTTGACAAAACAGTTGTGCTTACTCATTCTTCCAAAATTTGATAACATTGTCTTTTGGATGCTTTTTGTTTATGAAAGCTATGGAAAGCAACTCTCCCACCTAAGCAATTTTGCTTCTCTATTTGTGCATAAATAGTCAGCAAGTTCTGTTTTTTATAATATACTGTATCATTTATCTTGGTTTTTTTTCAAATTAAAACTTCCACTTGTTTTGTTTTTTTTATTTTTACTCCAACTGCCCTATGTTAGCTAAAACTGATATTGTCTAATTAATAATGAGACTCCAAATGTTTAGCAGTAGGTTTAGAAGCAGTGGTCAAATCTAAAATGAACACTAGTTGTACCAAATTTAAAGGACCGAATGACTTTGCTGCGATTCCGTTGTCAGCACTGGAATAAATTTTGTGAAAGAAACTCCTAGCAATTTGCATGTATTTAGAGATGAATTTAAAGACAGAATTTCTCTTAAACAAATCTGAACTGGGGGAACGAGGGGGGTGGGGGGTGCAAGTACCCAGGAACAGCCAGAAACAAACTTACTAGGTAACTTAATTATCTTCTGACAGTTATGCTAATTTAATGTGTAGCATCTGTTCTATTAAGAGACAACTAAAGTGTGATGAAAGTTAAAAATCCTAGCCTATGGTTTTCTTCCAAAGTGGCATCGAGCTATAGCTGCAAGATGCTGGAAATCTGTTTATGTAAGCTGCTCTTAAAACCCTTTAGAGATTGCGATTCCAGAGCCCTCTGAGGCAAGCTGTTCCAGGGCTGGTACGCCTGATAAAGAAGAAGAAACACTGGAATAAGCTTTGCATGGAAGTACTCAAAGAAGAATTCATTAAGTGAGGTCTAGGACTCATTGCAGTTTGCATTTGGGCAGTTAGCAATGTAGTGACAAGATGCGGAAGGCAGTTTGGGTACCACAACAGAAATTATTCTGCAGCTTGGTGTAAGCTAATTTATCTCCTTTCCCAGCAGCTAGTTCACTTATAATGAAGCTGTCAATACCTTTTTGTTATGTTTTCTGGTCTGTGGTGCTCAGGATCTTCATTCTCCCAAGTTGCTACATTTGCCTTTTCCGTGAAAGTTAAAATTCAGTATAAACTATTTCATGTGCTCTGCAATGGATTGTGCTGCTGGATGACTCCAGCTGCAGAGCATCTGGGCTGTAATTGTTTCGCCAGGCCTCTCATTTGTAGCGAGCTCCTTAACAATGCCGGCGGAGCGCTCAGGGCTGCGATGGGTTCCTGCTGGGCAAGCTGGTTATACACAGCTCAGTTCCAGCAGTGCACTCCTTTCCAGGCAAAACTGCTTTACCATTCACTTCGGCATCGGAACTAGGTGATAGGCTTAATATTTAATACCATTTCTGATTTGGGTATATGAGGAATACAATGCTGAAGTAGCTGAGCTTAGTTAAGGCAACTAGCATCCGTGAATTTCAGTATCCTGTGGAGCAGCCAGATATTCTGTATGGCACGTCCAGAACTTTGGAGCTTGCTTCTATTGTGTTGTTTCATTACCGACACTTGACGTAGAAACTCCAGAGGTTTTGAGGAGCTCATTTATGTGATGATATCAGCTTTGAGGATCTTTTTTAATAGTAATATGATTGCACAGGGGTATTCAGGTATATGTGTTGAATAAGACTATTTTTTTTATTTTTAGGGATATTTGCACTTTAAGACCTTTGTACTGACACTGCTTTATTTTTTTGGGGGGGCAGGGGGGGAAATCGAGCAGCGCTCAGTGTTTTGTACCCTTCCAATAGGTGATGAATATTCGAAAAGTTCTAAATCGACTGGATAAACCAGAGGGCCTTTACCCCAACTATCTGAATCCTAGCAGTGGCCAATGGGGCCAGCGTAAGTAGATGACTTCTTTGGTAGTATAACCTGTCTATCAGTGTGCTGTTTGCAGTCATTAACTTCTTTCAATTACTATTATGTATTTTTTGTATATATAAAGAATGTTTATGAAGTGTAAAAACTCACATTCTATATGAGGTTCTATACAACGTAAAAATACTACAAATATAAAAACAATAATCCTACTCGCTGTATTTTAATGTACTTTTCTTTGAACTTTCAGTATGCTTTGTGTAAGCAGGGAAATGTCTGAATATGTATCGTTTTGGAAAGGAATTTGTAGACTACAAAAGTCTTTTATTCAAAAATCTAAAGTGCTGTCTAAAGTAGCTCTTTAAGGAAACATTATCAGCTTGTCTGAATCAAATTCCATATTTTTAGAGTGGTGTGGCTCCACTGAAGATAAAACAAGTCTTTCCAGTTAATACTAGCTGTGATTTCTGTTGAAGTTTAATGCCAACAACTGAGGAAGCAAACTAAACAGAACTGTGTCATGGCGTTAATCCCCTCGGAACCATTACTGGAGACACCAAAATTAGAAGGGAAAGAGTATAATAAAATGCTTGAAGCATTGGAACTTCTTAGCCCCTTCCTGATGACTGAGCCTTTTCTTGTTGTACATTGCCTTCTTCGATCTTCATAACGTTCAAAGCCTACGTAGTGAGCAGGATCACAGGATCACGTCTTTTTCCACTTTTGCTACTTAGGTTCAGTCTACCACCGTCCCATTCACATGATTCAATGTTCTTGTATTTTTTCCTCCCTACATTATTGAATGAAAATGAGCAGGACATGCTGTCTTGATCTGAAAAGACATGGGCAGATGAGATGGTCCTGTAGATGATCAGTGTTGGACCTGGTTAGACAATACAAGAGAGGGAAAGGACTGGAGAAGTTTTTGAATATAACAATTTGGTTAGGAGAGAGCTAAGGTAGAAGTGAGGTTCTGGAGTCCTTATGGGACTGTCCTCACTCTGGATAGATAATTTTTGCGAAGGCAAAGAACGAATGTTTTACTGAATAAAATACATTTTTGAATGCTTTGTGTCACTCTGAATTGCAAAGACGTCCAAAAAGGTTGTGCTGTTCAGTTGTATTTTCCTATCAAGGCAAAGGCCATTTCCGTTTATGAATTAGAAGTATGCCCCTCATTTTTGAAAGCCGCCTAGTCTGCCACGCTGTGAGACTTCCTTCAGGTCACAGTGCCACAAGGCCTGTGGCAGTTCAGCGTGCATAACCATCAACTCCCGTTGGCATGTTGGTGTAAACTCTGACATCCATTTCTCGACCCGAGAGATGTGTGCCCACTTGTTACCCGTGTTGGTTTAGCACAGCTTTATAAAACATTAATAAGTCCCACCGGAAGTGTTTATCCTACAGCGATAGGCACAGAGTTAGGTTAGAAGGCCACCTCAGCATCTGTGAGCCAGGTCCAGTAAGCTCCTTCCTCAGCTTCAGTCAGCCACAGGAACTGAGCTTTTTTGGTGAGCTGCATGAGAGCAGATCTTTCTAGTGGCTGATGCTGTTAGTGCCTCTGCCTTATTTATTTTCAAGCAGTCAAATACTTACTCTGCCTTGTGGCCTTTGCTGTTTCCCTATTTTTAATATAGTTGTGTCTTATGTACTCATTCATTCACATTAAATGCCAGTTTTTGTCAGTGTGCACAGGAAAACTTACAGTTTATACCAGCTTTGCTTTCCAATAGCGTGTAGTACTGGCAAAGAAATTGCTTCCTGCACATGCAAATGATGGACACGGATGTTGATGCAGGTCAGCCTTTAGCATGCTGAAGCAGCAAAAGCAAATTTGATCTTGTTCATCTCTTCCAATTCAGTTGCCTCGATTCACAGACGCTGATCTATTTATTTTTTTCTTCCCACAGTAGAAGATCAGAATCTAAGACTTGGGAGATGTTTTATTTGAGATTGCTTTTCTAGGCTCTTTTCAGTTGATTACAACAACAACAAAAAAATCTTTAGACCTTTAATTGGTACCAGAGAGAAGTATTATCTCTCGAACATCAAGTGGGGAGGGGGGGAATAGTTTCTCAGCATTTCTTCTCTAGCAATGCTGTAACTGTGAAGGACACTGCTGGATCACTGCCATTGTTCCTGTAAATTCATTTAGCCCTTGTTATTTTGACAGTAAACTGACAGTGATTTGCTGCAGCATGCGTCAATTGGATTTGTCTACTGCAATAATGTATATAATAACAGGGCTTATTATTGATGAAACTGTGCTTGTGCTATTTAGTTTGCAAATGTCAGAGGTTTCTATGGTAATTTATTTAGGAAACCGTAAAGGTCATTTAAATGCTGCTGTTCAAAGATCAGCCTTCGATCATAGAAAATGTTCTCTTTTTTTTTTTAAGAAGCCTCTTTTCCTTTTAGATCATGAACATTTAATTAAATAAATGGTGTATTCTTTCCAGAAATTTAATATATCTTATTCAAAAGAAGAGGGGGGGAAGCCATTTATAACCCAGGTTTGATGGTACGATGTATTTGTTAGGCAAAGGGACAGGATACGTTTGGAAAACTAAATTATTTTTTGTATGTCACAGGCTAGTGGATGAAAGAGGCAATATTAATAAAGTTTGAACAGAAAAAAATAGTCTATCTATCTTCTACATTTGCATCGCTTTGCAACCTGTTCAGTAGGCAAAAGGAGGCATTCCATGAAGAGAAGATACGAAGGAGTTTAAAAATAAATTCTCTGTGCTCTTTTGAATTCCGCCAACAGAAGCACACCTTTGAAGCTAAGATCAGAGTTAGGTGTTGGGAGGCATGAGCTCTGTACCACTAACCCTTCTGCATCTCACTTCACGAGCCTGGATTAACCCATGCACGTTCTGCTTTTCTCATGCCCAGAATTTTGTAGTATGACTCACGGACTTGCTGCGTGATATATGTAAGCCCATCTCCATCCTGGATGTCTCGGATGGAATTAGCAGACCCCTTCCTCCATGTAAAATAGGCAGTTATAAATGAGTAGTCCCGGTAAAGCACCTTTCGCTGAAGGCTCAGTAAATGCCAAATCCCTTAATTTACCAGGCAGCGCCAACTGAAAAAAAAGAAAACCTCTAGCTAGTTTTATTAGTTTATTGGAGCTTAGAGAAACGCTTTTTATACATGTATATACACACACATACGCACAGAGTTGTAGTATTTTATGTGTTTAGGGGATCTATGCCCATTCAAATTTTGCCAAGAATCTCTTAGGCTCTTGCACAGCAAGTGAGTGCAGCCTTATACAAGCAGCTGAGAGCATCAGCAGCTTTCACATCGAACGCTCTGACTGGGTTGGCGTTAGTGTTTGCAGAGTCACGTCCGAAACATGTGCAGTTGAATAATCACAGCGTCTGTAGTACCAGATCATTTCACACAGTAAGCGCAGGGCAGAATAAAGCAGTGTGATAGCAATAATCATCTGTAGATGGGGCAAAGTCTGTTTTTTTCCTTCTAGAACCACTGCTGAGTTCTGAGAGCAGGCAGATGTTCAAAAAATGTAGTATTATTTTTAAACGTATGGGTTGGCATTTTGAAATACCATAAAATAACCTGAAATTCAACTCTGCAGGAAGGAGCTAAAACACCTTGGCTGTCTTTATGAACTGACTTAAATGGAGCATTAGTGAGTAAAAGAGCAAATGAAAACAATGCCTGCACGTTAAAAGCAGGAAGGCCTTTATCAAATTAAAAAGAACTTTCTACTTTTTTCCCTGTTTTTAGAATAAAAAAGAACTTAGATTAACAGCTTTTTGTGTGGGATAGACTACATGAATTAGACGTTAGACATATAAATTCTTATTTCTTTGTCATGAACTTCTGTGGCACATTGTGGATATTAAATACTATGGTGCTTTAGCTTGATGAAAAAGTTAGCAATTAAAGAAATAATTCACTGTTATGTTTTCCCTGAGGCTCCAGGCTTACATTTAATAAAGACTGTTGTAGTAAGAGATCATTAAATGCATGATTTCAAACTCTAATTGTATTTTATTGCCCAGGCTGAAGATGAAGTTGCTGTTGACTCTTTCTTCCTTTTCTAGATCATGTCTCCATTGGAGGGCTTGGGGATAGCTTTTATGAATATTTGCTCAAGGCATGGCTGATGTCGGACAAGACAGATGAAGAAGGCAAGAAAATGTATTATGATGCTGTTCAGGTAAATAAGATATTCAAATCTTCCTTTCCATAATAATCTCATCCATAATAATCCTAAAGAGACGGGCTCTAGGGACAATGTGAGGGATTTATGTCTTTGCCACCACAGTGTGTTTTTTTTTAAGAATTAGTTTCTCTTTTTAAAAGACTTCATCAAATATAAATGCTAGAGGAGTACAGATACTGTGGGAAAGGGGAGACTCTCGAAGTATAGCTATTTTTTTTTCCAACCAAAATACAGTCAGTTCTCTAACACTGGAGAAGAAAAGTATAAAATATGCAACAAAAAAATGTGCCTACAAGTAGCTCTCAGATAGAATTTCAATTATTTTTTCCTCAGTCTTCCCAAAATATATTCCTTTTTTCCTTATATCCTGGAGGGAGTTCCTCCCATGTTTTGACCTCATATTTCAACCATTAGAGTATTTTGATTGTGGTCAACACGGGGATCAATATGTTATGGTAGATAAATATAAATGAAAATAGAAGTTTTTGTTGCACAATGACTTTTTGTTACAAGAAGCACATATTTGCCAGCTTCTGTGAAACAGCCAATTATTCAAATTGCACGCAAGAGAAAGTTTTCAAAATTCAGAATTGTTCGTACTTACATTTCTATGTAGTATTTTATTTATGATCCTTCTGGTCTGCAGTTTGCTTTGTTATTGATGGTATTTCCTTAATATGCTGTTTTGGGAGAAATAATGGGTTTGTGACACCAGATCGAGACTTGAGAAGTATTAAATTTAAATTCATATTTACAGGCTTTCCTTCCAGTCTTGGGCAAATGACCTATTTTCTCAGGTCTTGCTTTCACATATATATAAAAAAGAGGATATTATTACTTCTTTTTTCCCCCATCCTTTCATCTTTTTTGACTGGAAGCTCTCTAGGGGCAGGACTTTTATCTGGTTTTAACTGTATGTATGTACAGTGCCGCTGTAGACAAGGCTTTGAGATGCTAGGCAATATCTGCTTATTGTTTCGTGCATGTGGAAACGCGCTGTCCCTGGGGAAGAGGCATAAGTCTCCTTTTACTTCCCATACCACAAAAAGTGGTGCCATTAAAAAAATACAACCCTGGCTCATTGCAACAACCTTTTTTTTATTAGAGAGAAAAGTCATATGCGATGATTTGAGGGAGGGTGTGATCTCTGGTGGTAGTAAATTTGACAACCGAGTATCCTCTGCTAAGAAAAACCTGCCTTTAATTTTGGAAGTGCAGATTTGGATGCAGTCGGCCTCATTTTCACCGCTAACACGGTTTCAGCTTCAGAGCAAAAGGTGGATTTTAAATTAGGGTTGAGTGCATTTGAGGCTATAACATAAAAACAGTGATACTGTAATAGCTCAGCCATTAGGTTGGTAGCCAAAAGAAGAGAACAAAAAGTGTCTGATAATACGATATCAATTCATCTTACCGTGGAAGGCATTTTGAAGCACCTCAAAGCTGCTTCAGTCTTCTACTTCCACTGGTTTAATAACGTCAGGTTTTTCTTTTAAATACATTCTTACACAGGGTAAGCGCTAGTGCGTAGACACGTGTGGTAAAAAATGTGCTTTTGCTAGTACAGCTATTCCGCAAACCGTTGCAGGTAGAATATCCCAAATGTGGTGTCACCATCACCCTTGTTGGCGGGACCATGAGAGCATTGCCTCCCGTCCTGCCAGGGACCAGCAGGGGCGCGTTGATCCCAGCTGATAACAGAGGGTCCAAGAGAGCCCAATGCCTCGATGGCCAGCGCCGGGCTGCTCCTACTGTGGCTGAAGGTTCACCTTCCCCTGACTTGGGCGCAGCTAGAGTGAGGTACATCAAGAAGTCTTATGCCACATGAGCGGGTGTGCGTCCCATGTCACCTGCACGGTGGCAGTGTGCCTGGGTCCCTCCTGAGCCAGCCTGAACCAAACTGCCCAGTGGTTGGAGAGCTGCCTACTGTTGGCTAGTCATCGGGGAATAGGGTCAGGAGCGCTTCGAGGTGTGTCCATGCAGGGTGCATCTGCGGGGCTTTGTTTAAATTCACACCTTAGCTATACTGGGATAACAGCCTCCTCGGGTACGAAAGTTGCCGCAGGCATCCTGAGGTCCCAGTGGGGAGCAGGAGCGGTGACGGCCACCACACTGTGCGGATGGTTCTCCCTGCACGGGAGAACCTGGGCAGCAGCATCACCGAATGTGGCAATAACAATGACAGGGGCTGAGCTCTGCTGTGTATCTCTAGATTTAAAGTACCTATTATCTTAATATTTTTAGTAGTACTAGCTCTTAAGCAGTCCAAGCATCATGTCTCTCCGGAGTATCACTGTTTGAGAGGGCCAGATGATCATTAGATACGTGCTAGATTTCGCTCAGCATGCTGCTGGTTGGATGCTACTTACAGTATTTTCCGAGCAATGGCATTCACGTTCTCTGTTTTCTGTACCAAGGCACATCTGTACCAAAGCTGAAAGTGTACATTCAGCCTGTGGGGGTACAGCTTGATGTTCTAATGTAGCTCGTTCAGAAAACAGCAGGGAAGTTGCAGTCTCACAGAAACTGCAGACTGTTTGGGCCCCATTGAGATGCCAAGTTCTTCACCGGAGTAACTGGCCCGTTTTGAAATCCTCCTTGATACTGGCTTTATTGCTATCGATCCCTTACTTATCTAAATTAAAGCTAATTTAAGTGTCTGCACAAGCTGCAGTCTTTCTTTATGAGTAAGCCTACATGGTTTGGGCATTCTGAGTCTGCTTCGTATTTTCTTAGATAAATTTCCCCTGACGTTCACAGAATCTTTTTAAGACTACGCCAAAGGCAACGGCGTGATTATTCCTGGCCATTGGGTCCAGCACATACTCACCAAATTCTGAAAAAACGATGTGAAGGATTGATGCCTAATTCAATATCTTCCCCTATTGAGAAACCACAAATGAAAATATATGGTGTTATAATTCACTGTGAAAAGCTGAAATTTAGTTAGAGAAAGCTTTGAGGTTATTTCTTACACTGTTCTGTAACTCATATTAAAAACAAAGAGTTCTTTCTATTAGAATTTTTGTAGCACCTATAGATTGTTTTATGGCTTAAGTTAAAAGCAATAACTAAAATGTCAAACTAGATTTCAAAACTTCTCTGCTTGCCATGAATAAGATGCATATTTGCCTGATGCCATTTAAAGAATTTCTTTCTAATGGGAAAAGGGACAGGGGTAGTCTTGTTTTGAATACCAGAGCATAATATCAATGTGTTTATAAGGCTGTCAGAGGGATTCACAAACTCTAGAATTTGCACAAAAAGACAAGTGAATGTGTTTTTAATGCAAGTTATTTTTTTCGTTTGAAAAGCGATGCATATAAAGTCCCGTTTCACATAATACAGAAAGTAAGGGATCTTAAACTGGTTTCAATGGCTAGCATGCAACATTTAGTTACAGAACAAATATGAGTTCAGCTTTTAGTCATGTTTTGAGGATGTAACTGCCCATAGAATAATCTATCGGTCTTTGCGAGTATCCAGGACAGGAACTGTCCCACTCTTTTCAGTTAACACAGTTGATCTCTGAGACACAATTGAGTCGGTTTAGTAAGAGAACATGTAAATTTAGAGCAAAAATGGACGTTGTGCATTCACTTATATCTAGTCTAGCAACAGCGGTGTCACAACCAAATGCATCAAATCCTCCCCTCTTGAATGTGTCTGCCCTCGTTTTCTAAGTTGAAGGGCAATTTTCCCACTACTGCTGTTAATAGGTTGTCTCACACGTGATGTCCGATGGCCAGGTATCTTTTCCAAATTTTCCCATTCATTTATTTATGGCGATTGCTGTAAGCTCTCTGCATCTTAAATATTTCTTCTCTCTCTCTCTGACGCTGCCTTCATCCTCTTCTCAGTGTATTTCTAGAGAAATGGCATATCTAAAGGCTGTAAAAAGAGCAGTAACTTGGCCCAGAAGACCTTCACATGAAGAGGGAGAATCCCTCACCAGCACTTCCCAAGCAGCTCAGCCCAGGGTGGCCCCGTGGTATCAGAGAGGTGCAGTTTTACCTTTAGAAAGGGTGGTTTACTTTTAGACATTTAGATTTGTTAATTTTTCTTACTGGGTAACAACTGCTCGGACTATTGTAACGAGAAAACCAGCGATCTCCGCAGAACCTAGCACGTGGAAGCAGAAGCAATGGAAATAGCAAAAACAAGAATAGGTGGTGTTTGTGTTGAAGCAGTGCCCCAGCAGTTCTCTGCCAGATTTCAAGAGCACTCCTGAAAGACAGCCTGCTGCTAGGCTGTGTTACGCAATTAAGGAATGCAGTAACCTTTTTGGGTATCAAAAGGCGAAAAAGTCATTTTTGGCCTCGGGATTTTGAGTATTCAGACAGAAAATATATAGGATCACTTTTTAATTTTTTATAATTTTTTTTTTTTGGCGCATTGTTAGCTTTTGAGACTAGCCTTGGTATACTCAGTTTGTACTTCGCCAAAGGAAGCCCTATGGTTTTGATTTTGTTTGGGTTTTTTTTCGGTTTATTTAATTGTCAGCATCAAGTAGTGAACATTTTTCAGAGCTGTCAAGATTTCAGTCTTTCACAGAAATAAATAAAACAAATCCGTGTAGACTCCTTTCTCACTGAAATGAGGGAGAGAACAAAGTCTTGTTAGCAAAATGAAAACATGATATTGGCAGATAGGCCCTTTTCATCTCCGGAGTGTCATGAGGGTCTATTTAACTGTGGTGAGAGTCTGGTGGCTGCTCTGTGCTGATTGCAGTTCCCATTAAGTTGCTTGAAGTGGCTTGCTTTGTGATCGTAGTGATCTTAAAAACTACATAACTGATGTGGACAACGTCAGAACTGCAACAACTCAGAATAGTTTGTCATACTGGGTAAAGCCAAAAGTATATTAATGAATTGAACGTTCAATACTTGAACGCTTCTTGGCATTGAAGGAAATACGTAAATAGTAGGCAGGGTGATGCGATAGGAGCCATCTTCAGAATGAAAGAGTTGGTGGAGGGGACCCAGCGTTCCCACTCCGTACTTTTTTTTTTTTTTTGGAGGGGGAGGTGTCTATAACTTAAATGCGTAAAAATGAAGAAATACGCAGTTTACTTACATATTTTGTCAGCTGTCACGTTTAAAATATTTATCACCCAGCTGCACTGGTGTTCTGCACGTAGCGATAGTACAGCTGCATTATGTAGGAACGGAAGATTTATTACACTTAACAGACGAGAATGTCCAGAGGACTCGCTGCTCCTTTTTATTCTCTTCGCTGTATTTCCCCTCTTGACAGGAGTTTTGAGGCTCTCTACAACTGCTTTAAGACTGAAGACAGGCTTCTGCAGATTTTTAAATTCTTAATGATTTACTTATAACTGTACAATGTCTATATTCTGGACTATAGAAAGTACCTATTAAAATGCTTGCTTGTTTATGGACTGTCAGGGGAAGCAGCAAACTATAATGTTGTTAGGACTCTCTAAGGAGGATTTTGACTAGAAAAGTCCTGTAAGAGAAAGTGTCCCCCTTTTTGCTCATGGCTTTGCTCTTGTTGTCAGAGCAGCCGTGTCCCTACTACTTGTGCTATTTTTGACAGAAAAAAAAGCTTGTCAGGAGCTATAAATATTGCAGAATATTCAGGAAATACATAATGTAGTATTCTGAGAATGAGTTGCTTTGATTTATGCCATTAATACTGTTTTAAGAGCATGAATAAATCTAGCCTTCTGGTAGCAGACAACATTAAGTGCATTTACTGATAGGGCATTGGTGCTCTTAGAGACACTAATTGATCTATACAGGTGAAAAAAAAAGCATAGGTAGATTTTCAGACAAAAGTTATCAGCTTTGCCCTAGAACTTAATCATCTTTTTAGTGACCAAGTGGATAGGTATCATAGTAGTTAAATGCGTGCCAGCGTTTTCATTTGAAAAACTTAGGCATCTCCATTATACGCATTCGCATTTCGTTTCACATGTAAGCTTGTCTGTATAACACGCCTTAGGTCCAAAAGCAGTAAGTGCCTTATTGCTTTCAAAATGTTTCTTAAATATTGTGTTTAAAAAAATGAAAGTTCTTTCGTGTTCAGATTTCAGGTTTGATTTTTAAAGTGCAGTTTAGTAAGCAGCGAGGACTTCAGGGTAAGAAGATGGCACTTTTCTTTGGCAGAAGTATTTAAATAAATTGTAACAAGGGCTTGAACTTCCTATTCCATCCCAGTTTTTCTGGCAGTATGCTTCCACGTGATTCATGCATCTTGTAATACACATTTAAAACCTTTATGAAGGATATTAAAGAAAACAGAATCAACTACTAAATATAAAGCTTAAAAAAAATTGTGCGATGTTTTTCTGCCATCTCCTAAACAGCTGTAATAATAATGCACCAATGCAAATCTTAAACTTTTCGTAATAAACTCACTGGAATCTTGGATAAAGGATAAATTTGATGAATTATGAAGATTGCTGAAGAAAAGTATCTGTTACATTAGATTGACTCAACAGAGAAAACATGAGGGAAACTCAAAGTCAAGAAGACGGGCAATTGACTTATAAACTCACAGCATGCAAGACCGCAATAATCCTGACGTGCCTGTTGTGTGCTGTTTCAAAGCAGTAAAATGTGAAGCCATAAATATTAAAATAAATAAGCAATTGATATTCCACATCTTTGAATTGTTGGAAATATCATGAGGTAGGATTCTCTTTCAAACTCACTGTTGCTTCAAATTGTCAAAATACTGTTTATGAGGAAGATTCCGAGGGAAAGAAAAATATATTAAAAGTTTAGACTGAGATAATTTATAGCGCTTTGTTGTAAAGAAGCCTGCAGAGTTGTAATTATCCCCAAAGCAAACATTATAAACCCCAGAAATTTAGAACTAGGATCATATTTTTGAAGATTCAAATTTATTAAGGTATGGAAATATGTAACTGACTTGCAAGACGCTTTTATCTCCAGCTACAGTGACATCTTGAGGTGGGAAATGAAATACCTGAGCTTTGTTGTTAGAACAGCAGTAGTCATTGAAATTCATTAATCATACTTAAACTGTTATCCTAAAAGGAGAGGTAAAATGCTAGAGGAAGTAGAACTGCAGTTTTACATTGCATTTTGGGGTTTGTAGTTTTTTACCCCTGCTCTGTTAGCAGAATTAACTTTTTTGTGGCATGTGTTTATTTTCAATTGAGCAACTTCGAGGTGCAGAACATTTTTCCTGAGAAGCCTACATCAGTGCTCTGTAGGGATCTCGTCAGTATTTTTGTTACCTGTCAACATAATCCACCAAGAGAATACCCTGTATTAAAAATAAGCTTGTTGATTGGGTTTTTTTTTTTACTCATTTGAACAGTGAGATGACTTCAGTTCTGCATCCTCTATGGCTGTCTGTAAGCAATCCAGTTCAACGTCCTAAACAAGTCAAAGGGTAAATGAAGGACTTCCCAGTCACAAAATCAAGTTGGAGATTGAGGAAGAGGAGTTGGGGGGGGAGGTTAAGACAGCATCTAGTCTGCTTTTTGTCCCTAGCAATCCCCAAAACCTGGGAGGAGCTGACACGGTAGTGTGTAGAAGGGTTCCAACTCCCTTACGCGCCGCTTCTCTTGGTGACCCCAGGACAGCCACCAAAGAAGAATGGAGGAAAACGGCAATTTATTAGGAGGGACCAGTTCTGCTTAATTTTGCAAGTGTGAGGACTGGTAATATAATGTGAAAGGCTACGGAACAGGCCGAAAAGCAGAGAAAGCAAAACATATCGCCTTAAGAAAGGGAGCAGGAGGGGGAGGAAATCAGGTTGGGAAAAAATGAGAGTTTCTTTTTTTGCGCTGTCAATAACAGAAATTACACGCACACACGTGCCATGTGCGATCCTGTAACCTAAACAATTCATAATGTCTCATTCACTTCAGTTCTTCCAGTGTGACAGATAGGCAAGGGCATAATTTTAACATGCGAACTCACGAGAAAGATGCCAGGAGTAATACAAGGTGCACTTGAGTCACAATTCAAACTGTAAAAGAGACCGTTAGCGTTTCTAATTGAGTGCTCAAGCATTTTTACAGTTGTTGTATAGAAGGAATAATTTCCCACAAGATGGAAAAAAAAATTTAGCTAAAATTTAGCTAAAGGCTTTATTGCAGTGAGAAGTGTAAGCAGAGCCTTACATAAAAGCACCAAAAAAAAAAAATAATAATTGCCAGGAACTGTATCAGCTGTAAAAGTCAGCCTGGCTGTAAGAGCTTGCAGGTACACTACAAACTGTAGGCCATATCAGCTTTACATGTAGTAAATTAATTTATTTAAATATCTGGCAAATGTTGTGTATTTTCCTTTAGTTTCCCTTCCTTCCTTGCTCTCCTTTTTTATCCACTAGAGTCTAAAGTCAGGTTGTCTCGATTTTTCTGGTTTTTTTTTAGTCACTCCCAGGTAGCATCTGCTATTGCTCCCTTTGGGAGCATACATTTGCAGCCACTTTTTCTTTGCAACCTTTTACGTCGCACAGTCTCTCTGCTTTACTTTGATGGAAAGAAAGAAATTGCTGTTTGAACTGCAGAAATACATTCTGGGAAACAGTAACATGAATTTCCATTTACTTAAAAGAAAAACTGTACCAGGTCCAAAAAATTATGCATCAATAATGTATTTGCAGCTAATCAAAGATCACATTCTTCTAGCCCTTGTTATTATTTGCAGATACTGTATATTGGTTTATATTGAGAAGAGTCATTGCAGTAAAATGAAATAATAATCTCTGTAGTGATAAATATGACACCAGCTGATCTGCAAGCAATGCAGGAAGGAATTATTTGTAGGTGGGGACCAAGTTGTAATAGAGCTACAATTCAAATGAACATGTCCCTTTTTTAAGCGTGTAGATAACTATGTCAAAATAAAAGTAAATCGATTCTAAGCGTGAAATTCAGAATTAATTCTACCAAACAGAGCTTTTCACTTGGGTGAATCTTTGTCACCATACTACCTATTCTCCTTTTCTAATAACTTGATTTCCCTGCCGGAACAGCACCCAGAGCATTGCAGATAGCAAGTAGCATTTCCCTACGGGACCCCTACCTTCCCATCCTACTGCTCAAGTTCAGAGATCCTTATTATATCCTCGTTTAAACTGATAGTATTTCTTTATCACCCTAGCACTCTCTCAACTTTGCGTTCAAGTTTTTTTTATACTTAACACAATTGCCCGTGTTTTCCAGCCAGGGATTTAGCGCTGCTCTGGACCTCAAGCTTACTTAAAAAATTAATGTCTTTCAGAAGGTTCAATCCAGCCTGATGGCATTTAACAACCTTTGTGAAACTCACTGAAAAATATTTTGATGTGCTGCTCACAGCGTACATACCATTGTATTATAACCAAAACAAATATTAAAAATGTGAATAGCAGTTCTGTGATTTTCCCATAGATGGATGATAGATGGCATTTTGGTAGTTTGGGCACAGATTCAGAATTGATAATTGAAAGAGTACTGATTTTTGTTCATTGTTTACTTTGAAAATATTTTATTATACTAATTCATTGTACAAATGCATTATACAAACATTATACATTCCGGAAGTAGTGCTTTAACAGTATTTGGAAGTAAGTTCTGAAATTATACTATAGTTAGGTTGGACTTGTGGGGAAAAGGAAGGTTTTACCACATCTTAATGCTGCACATACTGTTACCGAGTTCAAAATTTCAATTAATACATTCATCGATAATACATTTGATTCGATAATATCTATTAATACATTCATCGATAGTTAATGTTGGGGAAATTCTTTTATAGATGTTCTACTCTTGTAGGTTATACTTTTTAAGATCAAAAGCATTTACATTTTTGAGGCTTTCTAAATATGCTGGGTTTTTATAACAATTTTATTTTTAACGCTGAGTTCCTGAAACAACTGGAACACACCTAACAAATTCATTATATTCTGACGCTTCAATGCCATGCTGGAAGTATTCCAAATTTCATGCAAGTGTGATACTGCGAATTCGTTAGCAGGCCTTTGGAGAATGTTGTTTCAGGGCAAGCGGCTAGACTCTCTATTCTCAGTCGGAGGGTAGATGACAACCCTTCACCGAAAGGGTCATCATGCATTGGAACAGGCTGCCCAGTGAAGTGTTGGAGTCTCCATCCCTGGAGGTATTCAAAAGATGGGTAGACGTGGTGCTTTGGGACATGGTTTAGTGGTGGTTTTGTCAGTATTAGGTTGATGGTTGAACTTGATGACCTTAAAGGTCTCTTCCAACCTAGACAATTCCATAGTTCTATGATTCCATGAATAGTGGTGAGAGAAGGGAAACCTATTTCTGACAAAAACAGTTTGTCTAGCTCAGACTGAAAATGCCCCATGAAGAAACTTCTCAGATTTAGTTGAAGCTTTTGACCGTCCCTCTGTAAACTTCCTGGCTGTGGTTTTGTTAGTTCTGCTGGTATACCACCCAGTACCACAAAAAGAGCTACTGGCCCTCAGGGAAGAGACGTTCCTCTGCCTTTCACGCTTTACAAAAGCTGTTCGGTTGAGGTCAGTATTCTTAAATCTTGTAACTTCTACAAACTATTACTTCATAAGCACATAACTTCAAATGAAGTTTAGGCTTCACCGAGTTACAGTATTTGTTTTCCTGTCTTCCAGAATAAGAGTTTGTTGCGTGCTGATGGACTTGGAAGTGTGGCACGCTTGGGCTGAAGGTTATTTGTACATATCAAAGGTTATTTGGATTTCATGTCTAGTTAGAAATGCTTAGTTACCTAGCGTGCTGTTAATAAAGTTATATACATCAGTATAGGTATTCTCTAGCACTCAGGGACCCATGATTGTACAAAGTATGACAAGGCAATTTGAGAGTCTGTAATATATCAAATAATTACCTAATAAAAATAGCTTTAAATAAGACACATAATAAAAATAACTTAATAGGCATATGTACTAGTTCTTAATAGGACCCATTTATAAAACCAAGATGATTCGCTTTACGAAAGATGAATAATTAATTTGGAAATATATTTTTATTTTGTGACATTCTTAGCATCAATTAACATCAGTTTGTTAGTTTCTTGACACCATTTTGTTAGAATAATTTTAAAATCTCCCAAGTGGAAGTCGTCTTTTTTTATCCTGAACTTTAATCTTGAGCCAAAAGAGGGGAAGAACACTCTGAAAGACTAATTGGTCTCGCAAAATCCATTTTCATACTACAAGAACCTTCTCTGGTCTAGTTACTATAGTTCTGAAGGTGCACGATCACCGTTATTTCTGTCAGGTACAGCAATACTTCATTCTGTCTCTCATTAATGCTTTACTGGAAAAAAATGCAATATAGGTAACTTTAGTCATCAATCTATTTTTAAATTTGTTTATTTTTAAAATAAATTCTCACTCGACAGCTAAGTGACCAGTAGAGTTATCAACTATTGCCAGAATGGTTGATTTGGTGAGATGGGGATACCATCCTGAAAGGTTTAATGAAACGTAATTAAATTAAAAATTTTTAATTTCTGAACTTGATTTCAGGTAGCGTGTTTTTTAGAATGCCTAAGTATTCTGTAAGCTTGTTCCCACAAACTGATGTGGTTTTTAACAATAAGGCATCCTATTACAAGACATAAAACATGTAAGAAAACTGGGAACAGCACTCTGAAAGATTTTAAGTTTTCAAATTATTTCTATCTTCTCATAAATTTTGCCTCTTTATGCATTAATACATTTTGTAGAAGGTTCTTTGAACTCTGTTCTCTCAATTCTTCAATTATAAATTCAAATATTTTATACCCTGAGCTCAAAAGACATGTTTTAAAGAACGTTATTTTTTTAAAAGTACCTAGGTATTCCACTACTAGTTTCCCACCCCGACAGAAAAGCTTTTTTATATGCACTTGGAATACACAGCCACCAATTAGCTTGACACCAACTCAGCCGCTGTAATGCTTTCATCTTCCACAGTGGGGTCTATGGTTTGGATGCTTAATGAAACTGTTTTCCCACCTTTCCCCTTTCATATTTAATTCCTCTTTTTTATAGGTTAAATTATGCAGGATTTGTTTGAAGTACAGGAATCTTCATTATTTACTCCTGCTTTAAAATTTAGGTATGCTTTTCAGCAGGTACATAGTGCTAAAAGCATATAATCAAGGAGGAAAGAAAGGGACAGAGGAGTTTTCTGAGCCAATAATGGGTACGGAGGTGGGCAGAAAACATCCTTACTGGGTGCTTTGTACTAATGCTAGAGGAAAAAAAGTATAGCTTTCAATGTGGCGTTCTTGACACAAAAAAAACTACTTGGTAAGTAAAACTTGTACAATTATTCTGCTGATCCTTCTAGATGAGAGAAGATTTTTCACACTTATAAAAACAACCTTCACAGATGTTTAAATGGGAAGAAATAACTGAAATCAATACCTTCTCTTTAAAATACTTTTTTTTTTTTTTAATTCTGGCATTTTTGTTAATAGTCCTCTGTACTGATATTTTATTCATGTTTTTTCTTTTGTATAATGCATGTTGAGTACTGTTTCTGGATCTTACGATTTCAATAGAATAAACCGGACTACGGCTGGATAACTGAATGTATGATAGCGTTGTTTGTCTCCTCTCCATTACCCTTTAAAGAGTAATAGCTTGCTTTCTGTGTGGGCTTCTAATTAATGTGCTTTTCTGCATCTCCTCTATTGTTTTAATTCTGTTCCTCTCACAAGGGAAGGTTGTTTTCCTGGATTTTGTAATCAGTGACCATACATTGCTAATGGCACCAACTCCTAATTCTAGGAGATTTGTCTCTTGTTATTCTGCTTAGGTTTTTTTTCCAGACCCTATTCTTGATTGATGACTACAGAGGAATTCAGTCTGGGGGAAAAAATCATTGGAGTTTGGGAATGCCACATAGACTCCGAGGCCTGACATCATTCAGTGCACTCACTGAGTCAGGCGGTTGGAATATGAGTCGTGCCTGCATATAACTGACGTGAAATTATATCAATAACTGCATCCTTTAAGTCAGAATTACAGTGGGAAGTATGGAAGATGAAGTGACGGCTGATCACCATTAAAAGTGAAAATACCTGAAATTGCTCAAAGTAGAAAGGGAAAGAAATAAAGAATTTTAAAATGGAATTGTATTTTTTAGGTCTTTCCAATATTTTTATGAAATGTGCTGCATAAATTGCTTAAAGTTGGAGCAAAAATAACCATAGTTACTGATGTATGCTAATCTCTGTTGGTTTGGCTGCACTTCAGGTGATGCGAGCTCGTATTATCCATTTTACTCTATAAGCAAAGGCAATACGGAGAAAAACCAACCAGCATACAAAACAACTTTGTCTGTCCTTCATGCTTTACCGTACGGTACCAAAGGGTTTGAAATCATGTACTTTTGCAGGCCATAGAGACTCACCTCATTCGCAAATCAAGTGGGGGGCTGACATACATCGCTGAGTGGAAGGGCGGACTGCTGGAACACAAGATGGGACATCTCACTTGTTTTGCTGGAGGCATGTTTGGTCTGGGAGCAGACGGAGCCCCGAATGACAAGACGGGCCATCACATCGAGCTTGGTGCTGAAATCGCTAGGACTTGCCACGAATCCTATGATCGTACAAGTAAGTACTGTGTTGCAGAGTTTAGTTTCGCAGTTTGATTTTGTGAAGGTTTTTTTGCGTAATGCTGAATGATGGTGAGAACTCTTCATCCTTTCTGAGCAAGTGCTGCTGTGCTCTAAGAGTAACTTTAAGAATGGCTGCTCTGTTTTATAAATAATTCCCGTGCACCTGAATCATATCTACTCACTCTAGTAATTATCATGACAGCTTTTTTTTCACTTTGCCAATTTCTCTATATCCGAATACAAATAAGAGAGGGAGCCTGTTCATTTATGCAGCAATATACCTATTAATCATGTTTTATGCACAACAAATGATTTTCTTCTCAGTTCTGTTGGTACAACGCTGCGAACAATGGTATTGCACAAAAAAAAGTGGATTTCTGTGCAGGAAATTTCTTTGGATTCTTTCATCATCTTATAAAAATAACCCTGGCAGCATTTCAGGTCCCAGAGTGTATTTTCCAGTTTGATATAGAAAAGTAAATATCCTCGTCTTTTAAGCGATATTTCATGTTTCTACTTACATGAAGTCTTTCAGAATGCAAATGTTAGCATCACTGTTCAAACTGGAACTGCTGCTTAAGGCGTTGATGAAGAACAGCTCTCTTCTATTCTGAATTATGTACAAGATATTAAAAACGGGAGGTGCTGCAGTATCTTTCAGAAACTGTAGAATTTTGGGTAACCTGGCTTGTGTCGCATGAAATGTTGATTTGGTAAGTTACATAATTTGAAATGTTTTTTATTTTAGCATGTGCTTTTATATTGGCTAGGCATGAAACTGGGACCAGAAGCCTTCAGATTTGACGGTGGTGTTGAGGCCATTGCTACAAGACAAAATGAAAAATACTACATCCTACGACCAGAAGTCATAGAGACCTACATGTACATGTGGCGGCTCACTCATGACCCAAAGTACAGGGAGTGGGGATGGGAAGCTGTAGAGGTAACGTTCTACTGGACTTTTTTCTTGTTAAATCCTAATATCTTGTTAAGTGAGCTGCAGAACAATATCTGGATATTGTTTAGCAGTTGGAGAGTAAATATTTATTTTAAATCAGTAATATCAACTCAAATTTCCAGAGATTCTTTTACTAAATAGATCAACTAAGATCGAGTTGACAAAACCAAATACTGCTGGTGTTGCGTATTGGTAAAATACCTTGTGATTTGTGCTTCTTAAATACTTCGCAGGTCAGGGTCATATTTGGATGTACTGCTCAAGATGTTGAGTATTGCTGCTCGTGAATGGAAAGTGCAAACTTATGTCAAATTTGAGCCTTGGACATGGAAATTTTTGTGGAGTGTATTTTCAACAGTAATTGTACGAAAGTGATTTTAATTAAGGTGATGAAGGCCAAGATGAAGTAGTAGGTAGTACCTAACATTTCAAAAATGGGTCGCTTTCAAAAAGCATAGGTCATTTGGACCGATCTCCATTAACGATAACAATCTCTTCCAGATTTAAATTTCTATGCCCTACTAGCCTTTGAGCTTCAACCAGTCATGCTGAACCTAACTATTTGTGTTTGTCTAGCACAAGCCTTCCAAGACGGAAGCTGGTCTATACGGCAAAAATTTGCTTGTCAAATCCATTTTTTCCCTTATTTCAGTGGTTAATCACTCTTACGGTTAAAGATGAGAGCCTTTGGATGTGTTTCATCCTCCAGGCATAGGTTCTTGTACACTTTTAGAGTTCGCTTATTTTCCCCTCATTGATCTTGCCTTTGTTAAATTATCTGCCTTCCACTCTGCCTTTGGAACTTCTAAGCAGACTGAGATCTTACAGGAGATACAGGAAGCTCAAGAACTTTATTTTTGCAGCTCTGTATACTTAAGGAAAAGCACACGAAAAAGAAAAAAAAAAAACAGTGCAATATTTTGTTGACAGTGACCCCTCACTCCTTTGCAGAGCTGTTGCTTTCCAGGATTTAAAAAACATCTTGTTTGTCAGTTTGCCCAATACCTCTTGTTTCTAGGAGTGACATCCACCAGTTACGTGGCTCCCTCAACAGCAACCAAGATCTCTAACGGTATTCAATATTCACTGTCTGAGACACTGAACATATCTCAAGTGTTGTGCAAATGTTGTTGAATGATGTGCAAGAAGAGCCTTTCAAGTTTGGCCATTAGATATTCTTGAGGAATTAAATTTATAGTAAATTCTGCTTTCCATAAAAGAAGAGCTGCTAGCATTAACTATACTTTGACTCTTTAACTCCTTGTTTGAATATTTACAGCAATTCCCTGTCTGCAGTCAGCACTGTATTCAGCTAGGTAGACTGTAGTTACTTAGGACATTTTATTTGCCTCCCTCAGGTGTTGGCTCTATCGGCCCTCAAACAATCTGCTTCTGAGTTAATGATTCCAAAGCAATTTTTTTGAAAAAAAAAAAAAAAAAAATCCTCTAGTTTAGAGTGCTGTTCCCTTACTTTCTTTTTCGCTAACACCACACATTTTACTACTGGAATCTTCCCAGGCAGATTATAATTGGAATATTTACAACAGCTGTTTATGGAAGTCATCCCACCAGGCTTCAGCAATGCCAGTTGTTCCTTCTCCAGGAGATGTTTTTCCTGACTCGCTGTTGCTGCCCACACTGATAACATTCTTATAAACAATTGAAATGTTTTCCTTATTATTATTCTTTACCCTGTTGGTTCAGTTTGTGTTTATTTCAAGTTTGTATGCTCGTTTACCTTCTTAGCACTCCCCATGCGTTCCTTGTTTAACATTCTTGTGGTTACTCTCGTCTGGCTCCAAGGTAGTGGATTACAGCCCATGTGTGGGACATGCAGCTGGTCCCAGTCTGTACAGACCCATCTTCCGCTGTCCTGATGTGCATCTGAGTGTTTCACAAAAACAAATCTTAAAAATTCACAGAAGTTATACAGTTGGTTGTAGGTTTCACATTTTTTTTTATTTTCTTCCTTGATGGTTATAGCCCATACAGCTCCACCTGATGCTGTATTTTTTTTGTTCCAGCATGTGTCATGACAGCTTACCACACCTATTTCATAAATTCTGCTCGTGCTCCAGGGAGCGCGTCACTCCACCCTTTCGTTCTTGGGGAAGACGCTGACCACCGAAGGTGGTTGGTTTAATTACCAGCACCTGTTGCACAAAGAAGAAGCTGAGATTGAAACAAGAAAAAAAGGGCAACAATCAGACCGTTTGTTGTTGCCCCAAAAAGTTGTTCTTCAGCTATTTCATGTCCATTTTTAACTCCTGACACTGGCAATAAGAACGCATTAGGTTTGTTTCCCAGTGCCCTTGCAGTAGAAGAGGAGGCTGCTTTATATATCATGCCTTCTAAACTCTCCAAGTCTATTAGTTCTTTCACTTAATTTTATAGACTAAAAAAACAGGCTCTAGCCTCCCCATTTTTTTCTTTGCTGCTTTAATTTGAGTCCAAGATCGTTCTGTATGTATTTCAGTGGTTGGAGAAAACACGGTTATGACCAACAGCAATATCCACTGTTACTGAGTCAGAAAGGTTTTATCAGCTTAGCTCAAGAAAGTCTCCCTTTCTGCATTATAAATGCAGCACATCTTCTGATTTCCTAGCACTTCCTTTTTTTTTCCCTTTACGATATTTTGAGGCTGTCAGCCAGTTTTCACTCTGCTTGATGTTTTCCATTACTCTAGCATAACTGATATTAGCCACCCTCATTTTCTAAGAGCTACTAATTTAAAATGTGTTGAATTGTTCCTTCCTGCCCACTGCTACCCCACCGTCAGCGTGACCATCACTGTACTCTGAAACTGCAGATATGTGCACAAAAGGCCATTGTTGCCAGTGAAAGAAGGGCGACAGCCAAGAGCCTTTTTATCGTACTAATGCTGCACATGAATGTCCTGTTCCTTTGGTTAAGCGGAAAGTAGTTTTGAGGGATAAGGTGCTTCACGTTTGCATCAAGTAGATACCACCAGATGGCTAACATGGTGCAAGTTAACCTCTTAGTCTACCTGGTCTAGCGGGAGGTGTCCCTGGCCATGGCAGAGGGGTTGGAACTAGATGATCTTTAAGGTCCCTTCCAACCAAAACCAGTCTATGATTCTACGATCGTAACAGTGTGTTCAGGTACCTATATAGTATCTCCCTCCAACAAACTCATAAAGAAGGCTCTAACTACATGTTAGAGCACGTAAACCCCAAATGCAGTGTGATTTTATTTTACCTCACCCTGTTTAGAATGCAGTTGTTTCCTTGAATAATAGCCTTATCCTTCAAGTTCAAGTTCTCCTTCTGCTGTGCCTTGGAAAACATAATCTTGTGTCTGACATTGAAAATCCAGACACAGATTCAGCATTTTGAATTCATTGCAGGTTGAAGTAGACAAGAGGGAAGGAGTATCAGCCAGGGGAAATTACTTGTTTAAACTTAAGTATATTTGTCACTTAGTAAAAGTGTCCAGGAAAATTAAAGAACCTAAAGACACATAAGAAAAGACAAATAGGCCTGTTATATTTTAAAGGATCGCTCCTGGAGAAAAATCCCTTTTAAATATACAATAGGCAGCTTACTCTCCAGTGAAAACTACGGAAAGCCTGACATGAAAGCTAAATATATGCAGATAGCTACAGGGACTCCAGCAAAAACAAGGACATTTAGGATATCTCCTCACAGCAAAACACAGATCTTGAACAGCCTTTAGAGTAGGTGGAGGTGATGGATACCTCAGTAGTTATTAGTGACTTTTAGTCCCATCTCTCATCAGAAAATGCTTATTGTGACCGTTTGCTTGTTTTAGACGTATCTTCTACCTTTTCATAGTTTTTTGCTGTATGTGTTTGAAACGCAGCATCCTTCCCTAAGTAAAATCTACACATCCTATAGTCACTTCATTGATATTTGGAATAACTTCAGAAATGGAGGGACTAGTTGTCTTCCATCTCTCTGTTGGTGGGTTGGTGGTTGGTATTTCTGCCTGAAAGTGGTTGCTCTAATAGCTGTCTCCACAGCAAGCACCGTGTTTCAGAGTAGTGCGTTCCTGAGTAAACGTAGCAATCCATCATGCTTACCGTCATTTTCATTGTGAGAAGTTATTTAGGGCTAAAGAGCCTTTTCTGGATTTGTTTTTGAATAATGACTTGTTTTAAATATAATCATCTTAGATTCTCTTCACTCCTTTATTATACTGCATGATACCAGAGAGTTATTATAAAACAGAAGAAGAAAAATGAAGAGGCTAAGAATACTTTCGACCTTGTTAAATAGGTCAATTATAAAGAAAAAAGATGAATGAATATTTTTAAACAAAGCAGTGATAAGAGAACCAATATTCAAATAAGGGATTGGATAGCAGTCTATTTAAAGAAGTTATGGCTTATATATAGGCATATAGGTGCCACCTTTCTAATGTGAACACCTGTCTAAAGTAAAGAAAAGCAGCAAAGTTTAATAAAGAGTATAATTGTATATACCTTCTACACTTCCAGCACCTGGTACATGTTTTTTGCTCTTCTGTATACACCCTTCATTTGATCTTTTTTTCCCCTTCAAAATTAGCTGATTGTATAGAACATTCCTGTGGGCAGAAAATAAATTATCTTTTTAGGTGGTCTGTGTGCACCTTTTTATTGCAAAATAGGAATCAATCATATGTTTTACACCTTTTAACTGAACACAGTTTGGAAACTAGTTAAGAGAAAAACACATTCTTATTCTTATATCTAAAATGTGTTGCATTAAGGCCAGCCGCATAGTAGCTTTCTGTCTACTCTGTGTAACAGACAAAGCTTTTTCAGAAAGGTGTCAAAGAAAAATAGTACCTACTGCAGAAAAGAAATTCAGTCACAGCCCAATATCAGAGGTTTCCCACAGAAAAATGAAATAATTGCAAAGAGAAACAAAACAACTTACATTGAAAATAGAGTTTCCTTTCCTTTTTCAAAGTGACTTACAGGAGCGGGAAAGACTGGTCTTTACGATGGTATTCAACTCTATCACAATAATTTTTAAGCACTGAAATATGACCAAGAAAGGGATATGTGACACAGTCTTTGAAGGCTGATAGACAAGCCTGTGAGAGAGAGGCTATTGTTATTCCTATTCAAAAGAGGAAAGAGAAAATAAGTGAAAGTCCATATATCTTTACATCCATATATCTGTGTATGTTTCCTTCTGAAAACTGGTTTGTGTTCACTTCTTTTGTTAATTTATCATTTTGCTTCTCTTCCTAAATGTAAAATTACACGTGTGCCTATGTCTTTCTGAAAGGAGTCTTCTATCTCGAGCTTTATCTAGTTTTCCTCTCTTTATCAAAAAAATTGTGAATTTTTTTTTTTTGGCTGGTTGTGTTGTCAAACAAAGAAAAACTGTCAGATGATTCATTTTGTTAATCCCACTGGGGTTTTTTTGTCCCCTCTTCAGGCACTGGAAAAACATTGCAGAGTAGATGGTGGCTATTCCGGCATTAGAGATGTTTATAACAATCACGAAAGCCATGATGATGTGCAGCAAAGTTTCTTCCTTTCAGAGACTCTCAAGTAAGTTAAGAAAGTCGACTTTCTTAAAATATGAAGTAGTTCTATGTATCAACTTTACAGATAAGTATTTATCATTAGTACCCTTGACATTCACTTAACAAAATCTGACTGAAATACTAGAGCTTTTCTTAGGTGACGGGAAGCCAAATTGCCTTTTTCTCCCCTCTACATCAATAAACTAAATTCTATGACTTCTGGAAATTATCTTTACTTCTGATAAAGGTACTTGATTGTCTTTGCCGAGAAATTAAGTCTCCTAGCTTCGATAGGATCTAATTATATATGCCAACACTGGTGAAACAAATTGAGTAGACAGAGGACTTATCAGGCTTGTATTGCATACTTTTCATTTTAAAACTACAGACAAAGAAAAAAGAAGTCAACTTGCATGGTACACTCGCATGGGCTTTTAAGAGGAAAACCAAAAGCTTTCATTATCTATCACCATCTCCTAAGCTTTTAATGAAATAAAGGAAGTTTTCTCTTGGTCTCTTCACTTTTTTTTGCTGGGCAAGAGAGAGTTGCAAAACCAGAAAGTTTCAACAGAAGGTGTAATACTGCAGTAAATTAAATACCATAAATACATTTAGGTACATCCTGGCGGGTTTTTTTTTTTTTTTGGAGATAGTGTACTGCCTCTACTGTACCTTTTAAATTGGCCTATCAGAATTCGACCAAGAAAAGCCTTCAGGGAAGGATGGTGATTGAGAAAAAATAAAATGTAATTTGCTGAGCAGACTTTCATTTCTAAGCAGACTTCAGTAATCATGCTACAGTACCTACTACCCTGTATGAGGACAATAAATAACATGTTGGATTTGTTCATTGTTTACTGCTGGTTTTAATGGACCCTGTCTTAGCAAATGGCTGCCCAAGCTCCTGCTGTAGTGCTAGGTTTCTTCTTTAAAAATCCTAAGCCACAGGTTGTTCTCAGAAGTAAGACAGGATTGGACTACACCTTGATATATGCGGACATCCAGGAGGAAAAAAAATACTGTGGTTGTATATTCTCAAAAAAATATGTAAGAAAATTACCAAGGATTAAATGGAAGTGAAGTGAACCGATACTTAACCTTAATAGCCTAAACTTCTTTGTCCTCTGTCAGGACAGAGGCGTTCTTTTGTTCATCTCCAGTTGCTATTGCCCCTGAGTCCAATCTGAGTTGAGTAGCCCCAAAGCTTTGTGCTAACCCTTGTGATGCTGGGACTTACTGGCGTTTTGTGTTTGGTCAGCTGTTTCCATTAATGCATTCATCTAGGGAAATCAGGAATTTATGTTTTCCTGAAAACCATTGTAGTTTGACTTCCCTGCTGCGGTCACATTTCCTGCTTTTTTTCTTGCCAGGTACTTGTATTTGCTGTTTTCTGAAGACGATCTTCTTCCGTTCGAACACTGGGTCTTCAACACAGAGGCTCATCCCCTCCCTGTTCTTCACAAAGACGATGGGAATAAAGAAGAAAACCAGAAATAGATGAAGATTAAGTTATACTTTGTTTCATTCCTTCTGTTTCTTTCCAGGACTTGGGCACATGATTTGGTTTTAAATTCCTGAGTTAAATTTTTAAATCAAGTGTTTTGCAGTCTGTTTTCTTTAACAGTAAATATTTATGAATGGACCCCAACTGATTATGATAAAGCTACGTACCTCTTACCCAGCTGAACCACTTCTTAGAAAAGAAATAGGACATCTCTCCAGATTTCGTTAGGCTGCAGTGTCATCTTGGCCTCAAAGAGCAGAGGGTCTGCATGTTACTTGTTTCCTGTTATGCTTTTAATTTGACTGCAAAATTCTTTTCTCCTCTGTGAGGAGATGTCTGCTTTAAGCTGTAATATTTTGCCATGTTGCAAAAAGCCATATTGAATTAAGTATAAAGAGCTCTTTTTTTTTTTTTTTTTTTTTCTCTTTTTTGTTCTATGTTAATTTGTTCTGTGTGTCATCCAAGACAAATCTTGTGACTGTGACAGCCTCTTCTTATGCGGGTCTATCATTACTTGGTAAAAGTATCTGATGTATTTCATTGCCAATGAAGTCTACATAAGAATATTTTCATCTCATGCAGACACAACTCTGAAACTGCAGTATACGTTGACGTTAGTCTAAACTTAGTTTTTATGAATTTAGCACATTAGGTAGCAGACCTTAGTTTTTCAGGTTTTGATCAGAATATTGTAACAGAATAAATTGTTCCCTCCCTTTTCCAAGTGGTGTTATTCTCATGTCTTTAGTCAGGCTAATACAGAGTAAAATGAGATAGTCATTTCATATTAAGAAAGGGAGTCTTACCTTCTTTATATATTTAGTCCAGTAGCTTTCATTTGGTTGGATGGTAAAAAGACAAAGAACAACTCGATGACATTTTCCCGGAAGATGAGAATTATACCAGAGCCCATTTGTTTGGTTTCCTGGGACTTTCTCAAATATTCAGATAGGTTCAGACTTGACACCAGACTTCATAGTTACTTGTCACAAAGCAATTCAATGTATCTACATGAATAAAATTAGATGTTCAGATGCCTTGAAGAAAACTTGTCTCCTTAAAAGAGGAAAATAATTCAGAGGGGAAATTATCCAGTGTAGAACTAAAACAGTCTGAAAGCACCGAGTCTGGCTTCTCTAAGTGACAGAAATGCAGTGTGCTTAAAATTATTCCCTAGATTAGAGGCCTGGCTTACTAAGAAAGGTAACAGCTTTGCCAAAAATGTTTTGCTTTGTAGCATCACCAAAGGGAAAAAAATTAGGCACGATTAATTCCTGTTTCTACTTAAGTGTAGTTTGGAGTGGTTTACATGATTATTAAGTCTACCTATGTTTTCATTTAATGACTTTCATGTATTTTGAGTAGGGTGTAACACCTGGCTTCCCGTTCTGAGAAAGCACATTATTCACTGGTTTGACTGCAGCAGAACAAACGTGGTTCTGAACAGTAATCTTCTGTAAAGGTATTTAGTAAAATAGCTGACATGTCCAGCATAGCTAATCACAGCTGAGGAAGCACATTCGTTTAGGCATTACAGCGCACATTTTTTCCTATACTGATAGAGGTCTGCCATGTAGTTTTTCTTAGGTAGAAGGCAAGAGCAAAGATAACGGATTACATTTTTATACGTAGCAGCTGGAGGCTGACCCATAAGCCTGACGCTCTGGAGTCTGTAAAGACAGCACTGCCTCTCCGCTTCCCCTGCGGACAGAGAAGATGGCACGTGCCACATGAGCTGCCAAAGACATTTATGTAGGGGCCAAGGCAAGAGGATCTTCAGGGATGCTGATCCTTCCATCGCAGGCCTGGCAGAGCTGAGCATTCATCCATGGAAGTTCATAGGGGGTACCCTGCTGAGCCTGGGCACCCCGGAGCTGGGGGAATGGATACCAATGTACGTGCAACTGCCTCAGATAAAGCCTGCTTATGTGCAACAGCACATTGAGTCAAGACTTTTTGCTTTACTGCTATTTTTTTGTTTAAATTATTAATATTAGGGTTTTTTTTAAAGTATGGAGTCCCTCATGTCACAGAAACAGTTTTCTGAAACTGAATGAGCAAGTATGAAGTCTTGGCTCTCCTCTGTTGAAAAGCAGAACTCCTGCTGATTTTGATACTCCAGAATTCGTATTGTTGGAGGACTATAATATTTCATTGTATTTCTTCAGAAAAAGTATTTATAAGGGAGCTCTCCCCCCACCCCCCCGCCCCCAGAGTACCACAGAGAAATTATAGCTGTGGAATAAAACCAAAAATTTTCTTCCCTCTTTAACCAAAAAAGTAATAATAATTACTTTTTGTCTTAGTTGGTTTTATTGGGTCATCTGCTGCTGCCTACCACATGGTTGTGCATGTGCTGCTATGGGCCTCACATCAGTTAAATAACTACAATAGCTCAGACAAAAACAGTCTTTGAGAAATGTGTTTTGTAAGCCTCCTTTCACATGGTTTTCTTTACCACGGTATGCTTCTCCCAAATGTGTCTAGTGACCTTGCCTTTACTTAACAAGCGGAAGAGAAACAGTGGAGAAGGGATAGCTCTTCTCCATGTCTCAAATTGCGGGCTACAAACACACAACTCTTGTATGCATTGGGTCCTATGTACTTAAATATATGCTTCATGACTGTTTCCTTGTAAGACAAACATTTAGTATGAATATTATTTTTTTTTTTCAGTTTGGGAGTTACGATTATTTGAAAGAGCACAAATTTGATGTGACTAGTATTGGTATTCAGGTTGTATGTACAAACTGCACTATACTGTACTTTTTGTAAACTAATGTAAGTAGACGAGAAGATTGTACAACGTGTAGATCTGCCAACTGTAAGAAAAAACCTTTTCATAAACTGAGAATATATTGATTTTTCTTCCTTTTTTTTTTTTTTTTTAGAAAAAAAACAACCCCAAAACACCAAAGTTAGAGCAATCATTTTGAAACAGTCAGTACTTACCACCACTTGCTAGATCGCTGAGGTAACACGCGTTTTATTTCCCATTCACTGAACTAGCTGCATGGAAGTGGCTAGTGATGGTCACTTTGTGTTCCCAGTCATTCATAAGAGCAAAAGAAATTGCTCTACTGTTGGGGGAGGGGGGTGGACATTATCTTTGCATAAACACACTGCCTATCCTCCTTCCATTTCTTTGTAGCATAATAATGCATTTAAATCTGCATATGTTAAGTCCTAAGAGGTAAATAAATTTTAATGACACCCACATTGTTTCATGGGGAAAAAAAAATATGTTCTGATTGTTTGTGAGATAAGTATTGCATATGTGTTGGTTGTACACAGATTTTTTCAATGCCCAATGGTTCACTGTTTCTATGGTGACTTCATCATACATATTATCCATTTCTGTCATGCATTTAAATTGTTTTTGATTTGTACATAGTCCATTTAGTCTCTTCATCTTTATATAAACTGAAATTATGGAATACATAATAGATCGAGATGCTTAATTTTTAAGAACTTATATTTGTAAAAATTTCTCTATTGTGAATAAAGTCTTTTAATATATCTGTTCAACTTGTTATAATTTTTCCTAAGTGTGTTGCAGAAGTAACTACAGGAATCTGCTGCATAGTCTGGTTTGGCTGCTATACTCATGAAGTTTTGTGAGCAGATTGCTTTGATACAGATCAGTACTCTGTGTACTTGTTAAGAAACTATTGTTAATTAATGTTACTCAGTGTGTAGAATTGCTACCACAGAAAAAAAATTTCTAGAATTTTTTGTCAATAAAATTCAGCAAACCAAACGTATTTCGGTAGGAAGCGAGCTTACTAATGAAAAGCGTGAAGCTGGGAAGTTGGAGGTGGCAGGCAGTAAGCACGGGGAAGGTCAGCCACTCCAATTCATGTTCTGCTCAATACAAGCGGGCTTCAGCTAAATGCCATTTAGGAGCAAACACCGGAGCAGAGATGACTAGGCTGTCACAGTGCCCAGCGTTACACGATCGTCTAATGAAACGCTATCGTTAGTCCATGCTCCAGAGGAGAGAGGAACAGTTGTCATAGGAACTGTGACTAGATTTTGTGTCGAAAGGGTATGTCTGTAAGATCTCCAATCTAAATATTGAAATAACAGCTACACCTCATAGATAACCTTGTTTTCTCTGTTTAGTAGAAAGCCTCATCCAAAGATCATAGTGAAATAAACTGCTGTGATTTTACAGAACAATCTCAGTCGTATCAATTTCTGTCAAAGGCCTTACTCGTTAGACCTGCTTAAGTAATTTTTAAGGGTAGCTCTTAGATCTGGTGTTTCATTTTTCGAGCACAGTTGTTGTGAGTGTGTGTGCAGCTCTACAGCGCAATCTTGGGGTAGTCAGCAGGCAGTCCCCTCTCGTAGCTGGCTCCCGGACCACACAAACTGCTACTCAACAAGTTAAACATGAACTAACGCAAACTTGAGTGCAGATCGTTATTCACAAGAGATGTAAATACAAGCCTGGGTTAGAATTTCAACCGATTCGGTCTCTTAATTGGATGCTTGGTGTGGTTTGTTTTCTGCATGGGGAAAAGGAACTAGGACTGAGTTGACAATTAGTCAAGACAAACAGGATTTGCCCCCGCCATCTGCATTGCCCTATGGCCTTGCTGTATCACAAGAGTAACGCGGCACTCATATGACAACATCTGCTATGGAAAAACAGCCCTTCATCTGATCCACCGTAATCTTGGGATTAGTCTGTCCTGGTTGATCTCAAATGCAGGAGGAAAGATTATGCATCAAAACTCAGTCTGCCAAACCCAGGAAATGGTCACTGAGACTCAGAGTTCCTGGCTGAATACTGCATGAAGAGATAAAACACAGGGTTTTGCTCTCTCCTAATTTTTATGCATTCGTACAGGCACAAAGTGGTGGATGGAGCAAGTCACACAGCTGCAGAATCCAGTTAGAGCCCAGCAGATTGTTAGCATTCAACAGTACCTCAAAAGCCAGTGGTTTGACCCTCATTTCTCAGGTATCTGCTCCTTTATCTGCACCAGCTGTCACCCTGTAACTAAAATCACCATAATCAACCCTCCCTTTGGAAGCCCCTCTCTAACTTTCACATGCTCTGCAAACTTTCTGCGCACGCTTTGTGGCTGAGTTGTGGAAGGTTGGTTGCCTTTCAGCATTCCCATACTGACATTTTATAGGCCATTAAAGACCCCTGTTCATTATTAATATTTCATCCATTCCCTTCAAGTGTGCATTGCTTTCACACCATCAACCAGAGTAGCGCAGAGTTACTATCAGTCTTGAGCACCTCAAGTTAGAAAAAAATAATAAAATTGTCAGTGTGACTTCTGTACTGTCACATTCTGGCCTTGATTCATCTGCCAAGGAGCAGCACTGTACAACAAGGGGACTTGCTGGTACTCCAGAAGCTCAGAGAGGCGTTACGGTTGGCAATGCACGTGACAGAAGAGCTCAAACTTACTTATTTCAGCTATGGGGAATAGTTAAGGGATTCTGATGCTGCAAATAGTGATCCTACAGTAATGGCAGGTTACATGATTTTAAAAAGTTCATCAGCACGTATCCAAAGGACCACACAGGCAATGGCATCCTGAGGCACCACATAATACCTTGTCCCAGCTACTGCCACACGCATGGGAGTCAGCCACGGCCATCAAAGGCCCATCTCCACACTCCCAGAGGAGCACAGAGGCACACAGGCATGTGGGGACCCAAGTGAGGGACTCAGAGGAAAGGATACCCTGTCCAGATCCCCTCCCAGGGCTGTCCCAGGAGACCCTCAACCCTGGAGCCCAGGTGTCCACCCATCAGCATGAGTCAAGAGGAACAAATCTCCACAGCACTTTTTGGGGGGGGTGGGCATTGTCAAGGAGTATGCAGGGGACGAGCGTTTTGGCATGGCACGAGGCTTATGGGATGTTTAGAGGAGGTATCAAAGGTGGGAAAAGCAAGGGATATAGGTGATTTCCCAAGGATGGGAAAATAGAGGAATAAGGGGCTTGCATGAATGCTGAGGACGTCCGTGCCAATCTGCGTCGCTGGCCATATACATACATAGATATGTTCTATATAGGTCTGCCTGTGTGTGCATGTGCCTACTGGGAATACACACTAAGCCCCGCTACTGGCTGGACCCGGGGCACAGAGCTGTGGCAGCCTCACCCCTGCCGAGCTGCGAGATTCAGCTGCCCCAACACGCCGTGGCCCAGCAGCTACAGGCAAGGAGGAGGCTTTGGGAGTGCCTGCATGGTAGGCAACTGTGCCACTGGGCGACCTCAGCTGGTTTGAACTGTGTTTACTAAAATACACAGTCCAGGTTTTTCAGCTTTCTTGCACTGCTGTAATATCTCACAGCTGTGATCCTGCTGCTCTTACCCAACAGTTCAGATGTTATCAGATATATCAGTTATTCAGATCCATCTTTTATCTCTAGCTGGAGGCTACTACTACCCTCTATCTGCTCAAGTCTTGCTATTTAATAACCAGTATATTCCCTCCCAAACAGTTTTCTATTTTGATGCTTGTTCCTTGAAGGACCTCAGTTGTGTGAAACGTTTCTGTGCTTCAGTCCTACTTTTCTCAGTCCATGCTTTACGCTTGCTACTGGGGGCACCTCTGCTTCCCTTGGCTCCGACTACCTCAGGTCCCCCAGCTCCTCTCAAAGGCGGAGATCGTTCTCATGGAGGTGCATTCTCAGAGCTCTCACCTTTGCTGCTGCTTGGATCTTACAAGTCACTGCTGCTTGCTCCTCGCATGTCAAATCCCTCAACCTTAAAAAGGAACACAGGAGGCTCATAACCTTGCTGCTGTCACATTTGCTGTGTCCAACTGTATATTCAAACCCACGTGAAAAATTGTTGCTGTGTACTGTGAAAAGCTATATCCATAAGCTTTGTCCCGTTCCCTCAATTTGCAATTTAAAATATTACAATGCCCTATTTCAGAAATACAGTGCAAAGAATTGCATAGCATGGGGGACAGAGTAAGGGATGTGCAAAACGATACCAAATGCTGTATTTACAAGGGTTTTTTTGATATTTTGATTAGCTTTTAGCTAAGGATAAATGTTCATCGACGGTTGCTTTCTATTCCATTTGCTTCTGGGTTTGATGTAATTCCCAGCTCCTCTTGTAAGTGTTTCTAATTCTTTTCCTTTAACATCTGCATTTAGCTTTCCAGTGGTAACAACTAGCCATAAGTGCTCTATGTTTAAAAAAAAAAAAAACCTAAAAAAAATGCAACAAAAAAAACCTACTGCAAAACTTTATGTTACTTTAAATATTGAGCTACAATTCCACGGTACACAAGTAAGCAGAAAGAGAACTTATTCTAAAAACATATTTTTCATGTGCGGTTTCAATCATTACAGTTTATACAACACCTTCTAATCTACAGTTGCACAAGAGTTTCAGGATTTGTCTCAGCCGTCCTCGAAGATGTCACCCAGAGCTAACAAGGGCAGGAGCAGCGCATTAACAGTACAACACTCCATAGTCATTCTGGGCTGGATCTGACAAACACCACATTGCAGGAGAAACCCAGGGAAAGCTAAATATAATGGCTCAAAATACCACCAAAAGAGTATTAATGTCCAGACACATTTACGATGCTGTTCCCTGGAAGGGCGGGGAGAGAAGAGACTCAACCCCTCAGCTCAAGCACCACAAAGCTCCTTTTTTGTGGTTCAGGAACAAGAGAACCGGTCTCTGATGTTTTCCCTGTGTAAAGAGGTGTTTACCACCAGTCTCCTTGGCTGCTTGTCCACGTATAATCTGTGTCCTTCAGTGCAGGTGCCCCTCCTCGTGCCGCTACAGCGCGGCACAACGCTGGCTGGCTGCTGCAGACCAACACCTTCGGACATGCCCTGAAAGCCTCTGCTCCTGGTCCCTTGCTTATAATCCAGCAGAATGCTGACCCTAATGACTCAGATTTCTAACCCAGAATCACACAAAGAGAGGGTTTGACCACTTCCTAGCCTTCCCCGATGAATTAAAGGTTGTGGCACCTGCTAGTCAGTGAGCGGCTTCTACTCTGTCCAGAGAGAACCAAAACCTACTGACATATATCACACAAGTCGTAAGAAAAAAAAATCCTCCATTCCCTGCTGCTACATGAAAAACTGAGGGCAGAGCTAATTAGGGGACTAGATTTGGTACTTGTGAAAAAACGTAGTTCTTTGCAAATGCACTAATTTCAGTGAACCTTCGGGTTATAGAAGTTTTTTTCTAACCACCACTGTCACCTGCTGACCTGAAATGCTGTCCAGAGAGCCAGAGGCTCAGGTACTCGCTCAAGCAGCGGAAGGTGCAGGTCAAGTGTCTGGTCCAAGGTGCAAAGAGCCCAAACCCCACCCTAAGAGGTCACTGAGCTCTCGCTCCCCGCACAGGCATCTCCTCGGTCCCACCGAGGGAGGTTCCCACTGATGTGGGAGCTGGCAAGAGGAGCGAAGCCTTCGGAAGCGCTCAGCTGCAAGAGAGCCACGTATCACTCACAGCATCGCAGCCAAAAAATGCTACAGAGCAGAGTAAGGGAAGTAAGATTACCTTAACAACTTGGCTCCTCCTGGAGTCAAGTCATTTCTCCAGAAACTCTGCAGCCCAAGAAAGATTGCTGCTTTATTTTATTTCAATAGTTTAACATTAAGCAGCAAATTGCCAAGAAGTAGCTTCAAACACGCTTTTTTCACTGCTGGGTAGGGTGCAAAGCCAGCTCTCACCACCGTGATCCCCGTGTTTGGGAGCGACCACGCAGACTAGAAGCAAGCACGAACAAATCAAAACTTGCCTAAGAGCAAACAAAGCCTTCCTCACGAGCAGTCAGCTGCACCACGCACTCACGATAAAATGCCCACTGAGCGTTAATCAACCACCACCCACGGAAGCTGGGAACAGAGCGCTCCCCACTCCACAGCGACAACCTCCCTTCCTCCTGTCTCAGAGCGTAGAAAAGCACAGGAGCAAAATTCCTAAAAGCAGGAACGGCGATTTCTCACCGCACAGCACAGCCGCTGCTTGGACAGCCCGGGAAACTAGTTTTGGCGACTTAGCCGCAGCACAACTTATGCCAGCAAAAGAGCAAAAAGCAAAGGAAGAAGAGACTCAGCAGGCTGAAAGAGAGGAGCTTAAAAGAAAGATGCTGGAAAAAACCTGAGAGTCCCTAAAGAAAAAGAAACTTGTTATTTCCTCCTTTTCTCATGAAGCACCTTTCTACTGCAAGAATACCGATAGATAGTAAACCAATTAAAACACACCTTCACGGTCCAATGGGATGGAGATAGAAAAAGGGAGTTTATCATCTTATTGATCACCTCTCTCCTGACACCCACGGATGCAAACAAGGGGGAGAAGATAAGCCAGGACCTACATAATGAGCAATTACCTGGGAGGCCTCCCCGGGGTCTCCCAGGAAGACGGGCGCAGAGCAGTGCGAGAGGCCCTCCTCGACTGCTGCAAGAGCCCTCGGCTGCTACTATAACCATTCCTACCCTGAGAAGTCTAGAGAAAACCAGTTTATGAGCAAAGCCAGTTGGTGTTGCACCCACAGCTAAAGACCTGATAAACTACATTAAATTACAGGAAATTGAGGCTATAGAGAAAAATCATCCTGCTTTTCAATTTGCCATTTTTGTCTCGTGCTTATCTCTGACTGAATAACCAATGAAGTGTTCTTCAGTGTTGTTATTTTTTCTTACATCCAAAATTGAATACATTTGTTACAGTAAAACGCTATTGTCCACATCTTACTTTAATCCAAAACCTGAATATTTCTCAACAAAAAAGAAAAAGTGAGAATACATGTAGACTCTATTAGTGTTTTATACTAAGATATCTTTACAGATATGAGCAATCCTTATAACTATCCACTTCCGCAGTAGGATTTGATAGACTGTAACATAGATCTCAGTACCTAATTCTCATTTCTTTCTTTTCAAAGGGAAAAAGGAGCAGGAAACAGCCTCACACTGAAGTGCATGAACATTTTCGACTCGAGAATTAATTGGCTACTCAGGTTCACAACTTGTTTGGGGCACTAAGTCTTCTGTCTTTATACCCACCCTATCTCCAAGGTGGGCTAACTGTGGAAAAATTCTTGCATCAATGAGCATTTTTCTTTCTAAAAATAACTTACGCAGCAAGAAAATCAGCTCCATTTAAGTCAATGGCAGAACTCCCGTTTATTTTAGTGAAGTCAATTTTTCACCTGGAGAAAACAATTTCATAGAATTTTACATGGAGATTTATGAAGCAGATACAGCCTAGGGAATGCTCAAGCAAAAGAAAGCATAGGTGCTCTGTCTTTTTTTTTTTTTTTTAATATCCTATGGATGATCTATTTTTCAAATGTGGTTATTTCAGACAATAAACACTACGTTGGATTTATTCTCTCCAAGCAAACTATCTATTTTCTTATCATACAGCGGTATGTTGTACTTAGTGAAAACAAATCAGTGACTTCAATTTAGTTGATGTTTGACTTCTTTAATTAAAAAGTGTGCATGTCTTAACATGAATAGCTTCAACAAAAATTGAAGCTTTCTGTTCTCTATCACTCTCAAATGTTTTAATATATCATATCTTAGGCTCTTTTCCTCTCTCTCTGCCAACATACATAAAGCCGAATCTCCACCTTTCATAATTTGCATACAAAATCCTGCAGCCTCTTTCCATTTCTCAGCAAAAATTTAACAGCCAGACACAGCAGTGAGTTCTCATTTTGTGGGACTCCATTAATTTTATAAAATATGCTGCAGAACACTTACAAGCATGCCATAAATATTAGATATTAAAATAAAAGTACACTTGTCAAATAAGAGACCATTTTGAGATGCATTATTAATAACAACCACTTATACTCTGTAATGCCATAAAGGTAGAGCAAGTTATACAGACACGTTCTCTTCCTGAAAATTTTTACAATAGAAGATAAGATGAATGTAAGTCACCGGGCAATTATTCAAATGAGAAAAGGGCATAGGGAGATCAGCAGTGAAAAGAATAAAGCAAAATGAGTTGCTGAAAGCGTTGGGTTGAAAGGAAGGTAGTAAAGAGAAGACAGTGTAAATTTTACAAGCAGAAGCCACTAAATCAGGCAAGGTGAACTGTGATAATGGTGAGATACTTCAGAATGGAGGAGGAAAAGCAGTCAGAGATAACCGGTGTGTCTCCAACATGCATGAGACTGGGCACTTCACACACCAAAAAAAAATTTTCTTCACATAAGCCAAGAATTGAATTATGGTGAAAATGGCACTGCTGTCTCAGACATGCCGCCTTCTTTTCAGGGCTGAGGTGTGCAGAGCAGACACACTAAGCAGGGCAGCGAGAGCACACCTGGGGCACCGACTTTGGAAGCCTAACAATCATTGCAAATGTGAGCTGCTAATTACAACCAGAGAAAAAAAATAATAATCATTACCCTGATATGACCCTGCAGACTGGCTTCTCATCCTTTCATGACTCCAAAATTCTCTCATCCTGGTGCATCCAAAGACTTCGTGCTTTGCCATGGCACAAGTGGGTGCTGGTAGCATTATAAGACCCAGCTGCCAGGAAAAGCTGAAAATACTCATGCATAGCTTTCCTTCCCTGGCTTATTAAAGCGCAATCATAGAATCATAGAATGGTTTAGGTTGGAAAGGGCCTTGAAATCGTCAAGTTCCAACTCCCCTGCCATAGGCAGGGACACCTCCCACTAGACCAGGTTGCCCAAGGCCACATCCAGCCTGGCCTTGAACACCTCCAGGGATGGGGCCTGAACAACCTCTCTGGGCAACCTGTTCCAGTGCCTCACCACCCTCAAAGTGAAAAACTTCTTCCTAATGCTCAATCTAAACCTGCCCTCTTCCCATTTAAAGCCGTTCCCCCTTGTCCTATCACCATGTGCCCTAGTAAAAAATCCTTCCCAGCTCTCCTAGTAACAACACGTTACATCCATTTTTTGTCTTACTCTGTGTTAAAACAGCAAAACAAACAAATAAAACCCAGGAGTTGATATTTTTTCCCCCTGTTGTAGAGACGGCAGTCACAGGTAGCTCACCAACACCAACATCACCCAGCAGTTTTTACTGATCACCCCAGCTCTCTGCTTTCCCTTATACACTTCACAGCCCGCTTGAACCCCTCACTGGATTTGCCCTTTTGCTGGGAGGTAGGTATCTATAGACTTTCTTCTAGTAAATCTCCTAGAGAGAGATGCACACAGACCTTTTAAAGGTCAGGAGAGATGGAGATTTCCCTGAGTTCGTACGGCTTTTTCCTCCCTTCCCACACCCCGAGCATTTGTACAGCTTCCTAAATTTGAATAGCCTTTTTAAATCCCAGTGGTAAATCACAGCCCAGGCTGCAAAGCGTGAGGATTAGCACTCAGGCTAGAGCGATTGCTGTAGACTTCAGCAAGTCCCAGGACAAAGCTGTTTGTAGTGTTTAGAGAAGAGGCCCAAACTGTTGTAAACAACATTATTCACAGACTTGCAGCATGATGAGCTGATTAAAAACAGAGAAGCGGTGTGTATGGTAGTAGAGCCACACCAGCATCTTCAGAGTAATTTAGGGGAACGTTTTAAAGAGGCACAAGTCATCTTACTGTCTCCAGTTACCGGCAATAATGTGTAAATAATTCATTAAAAAAGGGCAGCCTACACATCATCACCGCTCAGAGGAACCAGGAAGCCCACAAAAATGAAAACAGAAACATGATCATCATATTAATTACTGATAATGTAAGGTTTAGCAACTCCATTCTAAACTATAATATCCCAGCTTCGAAAAGACTGATAGCAAAGACTCTTCATGAACCAAAATACCAGTAGAAATAAGCCAGTCTCACTGTTCAGCTTTCTTAAGAGTCTAAAACTGCTGAAAGCTACTTGGTCAGGTAGAAAAATAGACATTTTTGGTTTTTAATCCGTTCACACCGCTAAGCAAACATTGTTTTGCACTGTGGAACCAATGAATTTCTGATAGTCCCACAGATTTCTATAAAGCACACTCGTAAACCTTCAAAAACAAGAGGGCATGGCAGAACCAATCCAGCTTACCCTCAAACCTCCTCTTCTCTCTCTGTCCCACCTTCAAAAATAAAACACACGCCACAACCAAACCTGTTGGCCTTTTTCACTTTGGGAAACAAATGGCTCCAAAGCCAAATTCTGCAAAATCTTTAGCTCATTTCATGCCCCCCCCCCCCCCCCCTTTTTTTTTTTCCCATCCACCTCCTCTTTGCCCCAGCTCGCTCTTTCATTTCAGGCCTTGTCTAGACCTTGAGAGGGAGCCACTGTTCAGCCCACACCACAGAGCAGCCCTGACCATCCTTTAACTCGGGGACTTTCACACTTGCACAACATTTTCACTAGTAACAAGGGGAATTTTTTCTTACATGGTTTTACCCAGTCTCTGATTTGCTTTGTGTTTTTAATAGCGGAGTCCTAGGAAAGAACTTCCCAAGCACACTTCATTTGTGCCTTCAGTCCAGCTTATTTGTCCAAGGAGGTAGGTACCTTAGAAGATCTCATACTTTATCGGAGTCTCATAATGCCTATTCCCACAGGCCCTAATCTTTTTATTTTACCATTATACCTCTTTAAAACCAAAGGATATTTGCTTTTCTTTCAGGATTACACTCCACTCTCTCTGATCCCCAGGAAAGATGTGAAAGCTGAAATACACTTATGGAGCAAATATAGAACCACAGGAGCAGAAAAGAGAAGGGGGAAAAACTCGTATTGAAACCTGGCAATAGAGCAGCACCACACTGGAGTCCTATTTTCTGGTGCTTCACATGGGGAGAACAAAACCCTCTAGAAACCAGCCAAGAATCAGATCTGTATTTACAGAGGGGAGCATGTACATCAGGCACGCAAAATGACTCACCCAAGGTTAGAGCCAGGCAGTCAAACCCCCTCAGCATAGCTGCCAATTCTCAACTCCACTCCGCTTTCCAGCCACTAAACAATATTCTTCCTCCCACTCCCATGTAAGACATGAGCCAATTTTACTTTTATGAGACTAAATTACCTCTATTCATCTCCTGTCACGGTAAATGAGTTACCAGCGAACTCTCTCATTTCTCAAAATTTTATTCACAAAGTCTTGTCTTTATAATTCCATTTACCTGTATGTGAAGAAATACATGCTGTTTATACAAGCACGAATAAATCAGGTATGATTTCCTTCGCGTTAAGTTGCTGTTTCTTTTACCGCAGGGGAAGAGGTAAGCGTAAGTCATAAAAGAAAAAAAAAAAATTAAGAAGATTAGAAGGGTGGAGATTATGGCTAATATTCCTTAAATGGGAGAAACGTTTTTCCAGTTTCAGGAGACAGGCTCAGAGATGTCACCATGAAGTAACAACCACAGAACATGTCTCTCAACATGTGGGAGCTGACTCAGGATGCCTCCTGCATCCTTTCTTTGCTTTCCTATGAGGGAGGAAGGGAGGAAAAGCCATGTACCATACAGATTGCTCTTGTGTGCAATCAGGAACCTGCAACATAAGAGTGTAAGAATAACATTAAATTAAAAGCTGCAAACAAATACCCACAGGGATACCAGGAGATACTCTCGTATTCATCTTTCAGTATGCGCTATGAGACATGGAAAACCAGTAAATTTCTAGCTATAATCCATTTCTATATGGTCATTTAGTCTTCCTATGTTAGTTTGTCCCTCTCCCAAGTGCTTTCTAACCTGTCAGGCTGATTTTAACCAAATTTTTCTCCAGAGGTGAAGCACTCAAGTCCCACTAACAATTGCATGCCTGTAAATTCTCAAAAATACATAGTTAAGGCAAGGAGAGGGTATTTACAGTAGTTACAAACTTTTGATCCTATCAAGGGTGGTGGTGGTGGGGGGCAGGGAATCAGTTCGGAATATGGAGCTACTCATTTTAGGAAAACCAGGGGCCATGCAGCCAGACATGGGTAACTCAGGGCGCAGCACTGCTGGCTGCTCTCAGCCAAGGGGACATGAGAGAGGAGGGGGGAGGCAGCTGCACCCCAGCGGGAGCTGCAGTGTTTTGGAGGCAGCGAGGAGGGTGCTTGGCTGGAGTCAGGGCCCTGGTTGCGCCGTGTGAGGTTGGGTCTGGGAAGGAAGCATCTTTGAGCAAAGATTCTCTTCTTTACACTAAAGAGAGGGCAGGGAGCTCTTCAGCATCTGTACCTGCAACCCAGTTGTTTTCACCTTGTGGGAGCGACCAAAGCGTAGCCAGGTCCTTCTAGCCCGAGGGAGGGGCAATTCCTTCCATTGAGAGTTTACAATTTAGCAAAATTAAAATGAAATCTCAATTACTAAATGAGCATCTTATATGCCTACAAGAATTTTGTTTTCCTGTCTTGTGAACTTTTTCTGATTTATTTTTTTTTCTCTTTTCTGGTGACTTGGAAACTATAGTTGCATCAGCATTTCTACAGCCAAAAGTTTTTAAAAAAAAAAAATCCTTGTAAAAACTATGTAAAGGAGATGAATATTTAACAACTGTTTCTCCTTCACTAAACAGAAATAAGCAAGGCCCTGGGAGGTGTTTGGGCTTGAGTTTTATTTTCGGGCAAGGAAGAGAGGAAGAGAAGGGTCTTTTAGTAAAAAGTAAGTTTACTACAGTTCAATGGACTTTGAATTCCCAAGTTTTTAATTAAAACGTGGATCAAAGTAACAACAAACGCCAGTTGGAGAGCCTGCATTCATCTGAAAACAGAGACCAACCAGTCCAGAGCTTTCCAAACCCATCACATTCAGCAGCCCCACAAGGGATGGAGGGGAACGGCACAGACCTGTTCAGCCAGCTGGGCTGTCAAGTGGCTTTTATTTCCCCGTGCGAGAGAGCAGCAAAGGTGTTGAGCAGACAGATGATGAAAAGATGGGGGGGGGGGGGGGGGGGTAAAGGAGGGCAGAACATCAGAGGAAACAGATTCATAAGAATAATTTAATTTAGAACATAAAATTAATCCAGCAAAATAGAGGAACAGATGCGAAGGGATTTGAAACTCCTTCTTGGATCATATCCCCTTAACGTTACTATACTCACAATCTGAATGTGATCTTATTTATTCATAATATTGAAACTACATTAATTAAGAAATAAAATACTCCAGACAGCTTATTGTTAGGATTATTTACATAATGTGTGTATTAAAGGGGAGGAGGAGAAATTAATGGCTCCATCCTGAGAGGTGACTAAACGCTGCAGGAAACAATTCCTGGCTTTTTATAGCATGAAGGATTCCTCTTGCTGTTGGAGCGCTTGCCACAGACAATTTTTCAAAGAACTTTGCTAATTAAGATATGTACTCATATGAGCAAATATTTGGCTATCTCAGTGTTGCTGTAATCTCCCCTATGAAGCTGAGAAAACCAAGGCAAACAGAGAGGAATAAGGAGATCTGAAATATTTCCCATCTCTGACCCCACTAAGTAGGCTAAGTCAGTCATCTGCTTTAACCACGAGGTGATTAGTACAGCGACGACAAACAGATACAAATCTGGATGAGCCCTCCGGGGAGCCTGCCAAGGAACACGCTGCCTTCCCAAGAGGAAGAAGTGCCACTCTTTGCCATATAACTGATGTGCGACCTTGGGCAGCAAACCATGGATCTCAAGGCTGCTGGGTTTGCCTCCAAGGCAGCAGAATAGAGGTCACATTGCTAACCTCCTCTGCTAGCTTCTGCAAGCCAGGCCCATCTGTTATTACAGAACTATGGTGCACAGGACCTGGCTGAATGTTGCCTGTACAAACAGACTTGACAAATAGAAATTAATTAAGAGCAGGCAGGAGAGGAAGGAGTTCATCAGCAGATGCTTACCTGAATATTTAGGCCAACAGGCAATACAAAAGTCACTTTCTCTGTCCATGCAAAGAGCTCTCTTACTTCACAAGCCTCACACTACATTCAAGTTTAGAGGAGGTAGAGCCACAATTTCTTCCAGCAGGGACAACTGTGAACCCTGCTCACCTTAAAGCTGGAACCAGTTTTGAGGGACACCACTCATCTCGTTAGTACTTAACAAGAACAGGTCAGGCCATCATGCCTGTGTAATTTACTAATGAGACAATTGCATCTGTACTCCAGATCCCTTCACAATTTCTTATTTGTTTTCCTTTGGAGAGGGATGAACTACTATAACCTGAGTTTTTCTTCATAGTTTTAGTCTTCCTAATCCTGTGTGCCAGCCATTCCCTGCAGAGCAGTGAGGAACAAGAGCTAACTGATGCCCAAGCAAGTACAGCTGAGGAAAGAAGCTGGAACACAACATCTCTCATGGGCCTGGGCTCACTGTCCGTGACAAACAGCAGTACAATGCTTGAGAGAGCTCAACTTTTTAATCACCTCATTGACTAACTCAACAGAACATTAAGACTGAATGAAAGTACAAGAATACACCGGCAAAAAATATTTTCTTCTTTTAAACACTTCCCCCTTCCCAATATAAAAATTTACTCTTATCTTGGGATTGGAGGTAGTAAAATATTTCTCCCCAATGTCACTGCTTTTACCAATCTTCTTTCGTTTGTTTGCAAGTGACTTAAGAGAAAAGCTTGCTTTTTTGTGTGTAAATAAAAGCACCTTGTGTAAGGAAGACTCAGTCATGTTGTGAGTCCTACGTATATATTACAGTAGTTAAGAGTGGAGACTTCATCACTGTTGTGGACTAACTGTTACTTTCTCCATTGTAAAGTCTAGACACATCTTTACTCTTGGAAGAGAAAACTACTTTATTGATCTTCCTTCAGAGACTAATTGAAGGAAGAAGATTTCAAAGGGTTGGTAAGAAAAAAAAAGTGATTCAGCCACCAAGCCATTACTGACAATATGTTAGGACGCTGCAATTATTCTGCCTCGCTTTTGCTACGGCTGCTCAAAAAGACCTTCCTCCCCTGAATCATTTCCAAAGATCTTGGTTTTCTCCCCCAACCAAAATATTTATATTGAAAACTGTATTCTACCTTGCTCTCAAATAAACATCTTCTCTATACATACAGCAACAAAGGAAAGTCTTATAGTCAGTTTGCTGTACTGAAACCCAGAAAGCCTATGTTCGGTCAGTCACAAAAAGACATGGCTCTGAGGACTGAAGAGAAGAGTTTCTGTCAGAGCAGGGTATTACTGATCTAACCCAGTTACCTGGGAGGCCCAAGTCTGAAATGCTATTTTAAATTGTGTCATTAGACAATAAGGAATTAGAATTGTTCATCGTGTCTAACCTAACCTCATTACAACCTCCACCGGGAATAATTATTTCAAAACGTTTCTTGCTCTTCAGAACCGAAGGGCACAATTTTTGAGTCTTCCTGAGCCTGACTCAAATCACATCTCTAAATGCTGGGGAGCTGCTCTGGCTCCCAACACTAACTGAACCCACCTCAGAACTAATCTTGTTTGCAGCAAAGAAACACAGGTGGCTGCTGCTGCATTCATGTATCTGCGCCTCCTACATCCCGTTCCATCACAAAGATCCATTTTCCCAGGTGGGGGAATACCACCGTGCAAGTCAGGGCGATGTCACTGCTACCACATTGTCACAAAGCAAACCTGCCAAAAATCAGGTGCTCTCCTAGTTTGTGTAACCCTTTCCTGCAGAAATGGCAGCGTGTGTCATTATATGCAATTTGCAACTTTCTGTATGTTTTAGAGAAACACCTCACACACCCTGCATCCAACCTCTGGCAGACAAAGCTTTTCTAAAACAATGATTCGTAGGGAGCACAATACTTCATTCGCAGAAAACGGGTCATTGCAAATAGTTCTTTCAACATCTTGTTTGTTTTGTGAAGATCAGAGGGTACTTAATGAGAAATGTGATGTCAGTGAAATAAACTGCATACAGCTCTGTCAATAATGTTAGCACAGCTGCAGGAGGTTATCAAATTGCTGTTAAAAGGAGTAAATAGAAAGAGACTCAGTAATATTTCAGATTCTTTTCACAAATATACAGTTCCAATAAAAATGTGTGCTGTAATTTCTATCAGTCAGGTCTTGACTTGTCTAATACCACTTTCTTTTTTACTAGCGTAAATTAGCCTGTTTAAAGCTCACCTTTGTCCTTTCAAGGATTTTTAATGCCTTTATGAAAAGACCTAGAGAGTTGCCACCCAAAAGGAGTTGAGGTGGAAGATGCTCTCCTCTGTTTTTTTATACTCAGATGCACTGTGTGCTGAAAAAAGGCACTAAAAAAAAACCCCAAAAGTAGTAGTGATGAAGCCAGAAGCAACTTCTAAAGAGTGACTGAAATCAGAAAGAGTGAGAGTCAACTGGACTTTCTTTCCATCCTTTTGAGTCATATTGAACTTCAGTGGAGTTAGTCTACCAAGCTCTTCTACTGTTCAAGCGTGAGAATAATTTTTCCACAAGTAAAAAGCTTTAGTTTCCAGAACATTACATCTTCAGCTCAGGGATGTTCTTTTGCATTGTTCTGATCTAAAAATCATAAGTGGTATGAAATAGGTATAAACTATATACATTGGTCCTGCTTCCCAGTAAGCTACTTAGTGTTCTGGGGACGATTCAGAACTGAAATAATCTCTCCTGGGATTATCAGACATAAAATAATTTCATCTGCACAAATAAAGAGATTGTGATGCATTTCCTGATTAGCCTAAAGAGGACAGCAAGACAAGATTAAGTAAACCAGATGTTGTGAAAGAAAGATACAACATCTCATCTAAGTGAACTGTTGAAGTCCTAAACAAAATGAATGAAGAAAACAAATTTGTAAAAGTAGCCTAGTGTTCGTGTGTATGTTTTTTTCTTTTTCAAAGAAGCTCTTATTATAACACAGGTCATAAATAAATGATGTTTTACTTCTGTAGAGTTCAAGTAAACACCACTTGGTAGTTAAGTGTGTTATCTCAGATTTACAGTAATTTTCAGGCTACATCATTAACGCATAACACAGATCCAAATCACGTCACCAATTTACAACAATATAAATAATCACAATATAAACAATATAAATAGTATAATCACGTCACCAATTTTCAACAATAGAAAACTTTTTTGTTTCAGCTTCAATCTATGTGCCCCAGAAACTTTGGTCTGCCATCTGAAAGCTGACCTCTCATTCAAAACACGGGAGACAAAGACTATTCCTGTTAATGGAGGAAATGGGCAAGGCTTCCTTTCAATGCTCAGCTAGCTTCTTTTTAAAAAGCTAATTTTTGATGCTCATTCAGGAAACCTTTTGTTAGCACTAAGAAATCTGGATGATCCTTCCGTAAGTCTACTTACTGTTTTTCTCAAAGAACAAAGAGGGTTCATGACATATGCATATCCTTATACCATATTATCAACAGCCTAGCACCTTCATTTCACTTAATTGGGAATGGGAGAGAAGGACAAAGATTGTACCAGTTTTTCAATGGCAGATGTAGATCTGGTTTTGGTTTAGGGGGCTTGGGGTCTGGTGGGTTTTGGGTTGTTTTTGCAAGTTTTAGTCCTGCACTCAGCCTCATAAAATTTCAACCTCTTCCAGCATTAAGGAATTTGTTATCTCAGTTTCTCCACAGAGGGAAAATGTAAAATGAAGCATGGCTCCTTCTACAGTCCTGGTCCATTCCTCCCTACTATGATTCCTACCAAAGATCCTTCGATCTCCCCCCAAGCTACAGTCTTAGCACCACAGTCACTTGTTTGCTCTTCCTTATGCTAAGAAATGGCTTTTTTGTTGTTGTCAGAACAAGCAGCAATTTTTCTGGCATTTAATAAGTAAAAGATCCGTGACTGACCTCTTAGAGGCAAGTTTTGTCTCTGTGTGCATACACTGTACACATGACTCATGGTTTTATACTTCACTGCCTCAGCTTAAGTCTAACAATAAGATACAGTTTAAAACATACCAAAACACACCGGGTAAACAGAACTTATTTTTGCCCTGTTGTGAAGCAAAACAAAAAAAAAAAATATGTACATTTAATTAGAAGCAATTGTGTGTGAAACGTTTTACACCCACTCAGGGCTGACATAGTCTCTACAGTGTGTGCGGGCGAGCTCCGACAGCGCTGTGCTGCCACCCTCTGTCCTCAGTCCTCCTAAGCATCAGCAATTAATGTTGGGGCAATATTAACTTCTCTTCAACCTGAGAACCTGGGAAGGTTAAAATCTACATCATAAAAGCAGCTGATGAGTTCTCAGAGCGTAAGAGAGGGCTTTTTTTTGTTTGTTTCCCAAGCATATTAAGCCTTGCTGAGCATCCTGCGCTATCCGTAACGCTGTGGTTACAGGACCATTTGGGAAGCCCATGGTAAAAGGTCTCACCTTGGAGGAAGAGTGTCAGTGAAGCAGCCTTGTGTGTACCTGCAGCTGCACTCAGCATATCAAAAAAGGAACCTGAAACTGACTCTGCATTCATAAGGAACCAACCACTTCTGCTCTGCTGATTTTCTTTCGGTTCTTAAGGTCACCAGGTCTGTTTTACTAGTCTTTAAAAACAAAGTTAAGCATTGTTACATATGTATGTTTCCTGTATTTCAGGGTATTTTTATTCAGTATTACTCATGTTTGAAACAACTGGAGAAACGTGCTTTCCCTTGCACATCCCCAAATGTCCCAAAGGACCACTGTTTTGCAAGGCTTCTCTGTGTAAAGAGAGGCTCAGGATCTTCCCCATCACGCTGAGAGGCACTGACTGGCCCAGGGTATTTTCTATGAAGTCAAGAGCTGGGATCGTTTTGTCACAGAATCCTCTCCCCGACTGGACTTCTTGAAGCACTTCAGTTGAACATTTGTCACTTTGTGAGAGAGGGAGGAACACTTAACGCAGCCGGAGAACTGGAAAACAACACAGACCCTCAACCCCAAAGGCAGAGGAGCAATATCTCAACAACCAAGCAGAATGGCAAAACAACTTCCACCTTCCTGGCTAGAGCGTGCCTGGCTCCAGTCCTTCAACTCAGTGCCAAGTAACTCTTCCAGACCCATGTTCAGGCAGGTTCTATGTCTAATTGTGACAAGAGAGACTAGATTAAGAAACTCTGAGCAGTAATTAGGTCAAATACACACCTTTCTAGCCAAGCTACAAAACAGCAAGGAAAAGAGCCCTGTGGCTGGTGACATGGGAGACCTGAACAGAACATAAACAGCTCAAAAGTGTCCTCAGTCCGTTAATCTCAGCTTTCCGTAAGAACTGCCAATGTTGCTTTTGAAGGTTTCTCTCTGCTCCAAAAGGAACACATTAAGCAGAACATAAAGCTGAAAACAAGGATAAATGCCAATAAGATTTTTTCTTCTGCATGCTTTTTCCACGGGAAGGGAAAAATACAGACCGTAAGCTGCTAAAATGAGCTGGAGTCCAGAGAAAGCCAACTATTTCTCAAGAGGTTGTCAAGTATTAACAGTATTCCACCGTACAGCAGCAAGCTTACATGGAAAGGACTTTGCACGGTGCTAGCAGGCACCAAAGCTTTGTGAAGCCTAGCTTTAGGTACACTTGAAATACCTAGGCAGAGCTTTACAAACTACAGTGGGGGCAAAAAAAAAAAAAAAATACATCTTCAGGGTGAGGCAAAGTCATTCCAGGGTATGTAGATATTTCTAGATATAGAAATATCCTGCTCGCCCTTCAGCGTTCTGCTGTTTCTGTTCATTTTTAGATTGTCTCCCCCACAGCACTATTATGCCTGACGATGTTTGGAAGTCATAAGTGCCCTTTTGCACTCATTAAGCTCTCAGCAGAAAGTTGCTATAAGTGTAAAATAAGTCAGGGTGTCAAAGTGTCTGGCAAGAAAAGAAAGCAGAAAGCATGGTAGGAGTGCAAGAAAAACACGAGGGCACGTGTCAGCCCCTCCTTCCCTGGGCAGGGGAGAGTTCATAAATTGGCCAGGGGTCACTACACAATTGCTAATGCCAACCTCCCTTTAGCAGGCTCCTAAGCTCTGTTTGGGCAGGGAGTGGAAGGGAAGGACAGAAAAGCAGACATTCCTCTCTTTTACAGTTACAGCTTCCAGACATGCCAAGCAGAGGGATAAAAACACTGTCATCTTACATTTAGGAAGGTCACTTTTGCTGGTGCTTGTGGCTTTATCACAAGCTGTAAGGGCCACAGTGAGCAGTAGACAGTCGTGTGCGTGCACGCACGCACCCACATACACAGGGAAAGGTAAGATCTAAATAAAGACATTCAAGCTATGCATGGACCTTTGAGGCTAAAGGGACACTGTAGAAACTGTCATAGGTGTGACTGCACTTGGAGACCTTGAAATCACAGTCCTTAGAAACCCCCATGAGATGTGAGTAACGCATGTATTCACATGTATCCCCGCTGGCACATAAAATTTACTGCAGAAGAGAATCAACAATTCCACTTAAATTAATGACAGCCTTTTCCCTAGAGGAAAAAAAACACCCTTGTATAAAAATAGTCTCTATTCATTGACCCTAAGGAAGAAGAACACTGCTTTTATCCTCCTGTTGCTCAACAGCAGCTTCAAAATAGCTCTTAGAAGACAAGAGCTTTCCTAGCCCTCTGACCCAGAACTGCTCTTTCACTTTTTCTCCTTGCAAATATATTGGTTTTCCAAATTAAACCACAAAGTATACCACCAGCATGAAGACAGCCTCTCGACTTTATACTCCTTCCCCTCTGGCTCTCAACACAAGCATGCCTGAGGCTCCACTGTTCTCAAAATGGTCTTAGTAGAGACTGAACTGAAAGAAATTCTACTGTGCTTACTGCCTATCTGAAACTACTACCTCAACGCCACTCACTACCTAATTTTCTCTAGTTCAGCTTTCAACCTTTTCAGCACCAAAATCCCTCCTGAAATTCCAGATGGCATCTTCCTTAGCAAAGTTTGCATTGTTATACTTTAGCTTATTTTGCCTTGTCTCAATTTTTTGATTCAATTACATCCTTATTGACAAATCTGCACAGATCTGGTCATAATGGTTGAGTACATTGCTCCCTGTAGTCCAAAAATCTGTTCACAATCTCTGATCTTCTGTGGACATATTAAAAGAAACCTCAAAAAGCCCACACATCCATGCAATATTATTTGTACTTTTAGCTTCTACATCTGTAGCGATGAGGACTCCATCTTCACCATACACTGTGTGAAAGACTACTTTTTCCTCTGCTCTAAAGCTACTGCTCAACTTCACGGCGTGACTCTTACTCCTGATGAAGATGACAAAAGCACGTGAGTGAGTAACAGTTCGCTACAGGAGATATACATGCTACCCACAGGTGCCAAAATAAAAAGGACATTGCTCTTTCTAACCAACTTTGGCACGAGAGCTCTTTATTGACCCGCATTTATAAGGCAAATTGAGCCCCCAAGTTGCTTGAATACAGTAAAGTGAGTGTTTCCCTCCCTCCTAATCTGCCATCCCATACTTTGCCATTGTTTGGAAGGAACCCGTGAGCGGCTGTAGCTTCTAAGCCCAGACTTTAATTTTCTCCTGGCAGTTAGAGTTAGCTGGCAGAGAAGGCGACAGCCTGACAGCCTTCTGTTAGTGCTAAAGCACTGCCTAATGCACCTGCTATCAGAGGTAATATTACAGAGAAGCCTAGAGATAATTTTTCAATTTGCTGTCTAGTGAATCAATTGCAGCTCAGTAATCAAGACAATGGCTGTAAAATGCAACGCATGGCGTGTATAAGTAGAGTGATGGTTTCACGCTGCAAATCTGAATCAGAGCAGAGTAATAGTATTTTCCCTTAAGCCTATGGAAACCCCAGAAGGACCTCTGAATTTAAATGGGTAGAAGCAAATTACAACTGCTGATACTCTTACAGATTCTTGTTACGTCTGGTGAAACTAGCGGGGAAATCAGTGTAGACAGGCTTCAGTAAAAGCCATGTGCTGTGGGAAGGCATATTTGAGATCATACCCTTCTTATAGAAAGACTGAAGGAAAATTAGAACTGATGTAAATTGGGCCACACCTCCAATTCACAGACACCCCTGCTGCTTAAAAGATCTTTAAATGAAACATAGCATCCTGACGCTATGTCATTGTCATGTCAGTAAGTCTCATGTGAATAGTTTGGATCAAGGTTCTGGCTGGATTTTTATTCTGATTTTTAATATGTTTGCTTGAGGAGGGAGAAAAAATAGGGTAAATGTAACAGGAGAAGAAACAAAGGCTACATACTTCATCCTATAACCTTAAAATGCAACAAAGATTTTTTTGTGTGTGCAAAATCCTATCAGGTACAAAGGGATTTCTGTTAGAAGCAGTCCTTCCTGTTTCCGCTGGTTGCCACGAAATAGGGTTTCCTCTAAGATTGTCAAACTTCTAAAAGATCATTTGCGAGGCCCCAAAGTTTGGCTGATTAAAAGGCAGCTTCAATTTCACGTACAATTAGAAGGAAGGTTCTATACACTACGCTTCCAGAGATGGAGAGGTCCTCCTGTATGCACTCATTTTTAATTCATTAATCGTTTATGTGTTTAAGATTACATTCAAAATGTTTACAGCCAAAAAGGCTGAGGATGTCATAGCAATCTTCTGTTTCCTTTATTCTGAATTACACAGGGAGGATAGGAAATTGCATGTCTTTCTAAAGAAGAGAGATGAAAAAAAAGATAAAAAAGGAATAGATAACCAATTTCCATATTAATCTCAGAGTACGGGTAACTGAAAAGGGTTCCCCTAGTGGTAATAACTTCCCCCAGAGGGAAAGACCATGACACCACAGAAAAAAAAGAGACAAAAGTTTTTGCTGTTTACATAGTTATGTTCTCCAGGCTTGGGCAAAGCGACTCCTCACTGAAAAGGGAAGAGAATTCCAACAGGCTACACCACGTCCACATGTTCAGAAGGTTTTACCTAAAGGAACCTTAAATGCTGAGCAGTTATAAAAATACAAGAAAAGGAACAGCAGCAGAAACAGGCTAATTTGTTGCCTGCTGAGAAGTTGGCATCAGTCTATCTTGTATGGACCCTGTAGGAGATGGTCTCGGTCTCAAACAAGTTAAAGCCTGCTTGGGGAAGACAGAAAGGAAGCAAAATTACTGAAATCCCGACAGAAAAAAAGTGTTTAATCTGTTTAATTTGACCATAGTAACAGAGGAAGGCTACAGCCAAGTGAACTATTCTCTGATAGGTGCTTTACCCACAAGCCTACCCTTCCTTGTAGCCCCTAAAGGAGGTTAAATAGCTAAAAGGGGGCTTATACATTTTTCTTTCATGCTGCTGAAACGAAGGTGAAGAACTATCTGCAATTTCTTGTGGAATAGTGTAAAAATTAGCAAACCAGGATAGATGGAAGTAATACTACAGTTATACATGACTTATTTCGCCCACGAACATCTGCAAAAAAAGAAACCAGATGTTTCACTGCTTTGGACAGATGCACCGTTTTTAGAGGCAATAATTTAAATTCATTGTTGGAATAAGCGTACTTGCACTTTAGCCTGGTAATTTATCTGTCTGGGAAAACAGCTTTTGCATAGCGAGCACTGCCTACTTTGTTATCGAATGCTTAATAGAATTGACACTGTGGGCTGTTAAAGTCCAGTTCATGAACACACAAGATCGAGAAAGATAGTTTGGAGACTCTCCTGGTTTTATTAGTACATTGATTTGTAGAACAGCTTTTAAAAACAGATCTCTATTCTAAGAGACAAATTAAGAATATTCCATCTAAAACCACCTATTGGATTGCTGGAGCTATCTGAGTACTGCATATTTGCTTCAGGCGTGTAAGGTGGAATAAAAAAAGCCATACTTTCTATTTAAACATTTTGTTGGCTTTGTTAACCATTTGTTAATCAGCATGTGGGCCAGGTATCCATCCATTTGTGTAAGTCCCATGCCTAAATACATGTCCGTGGCAAATTATTTATGGCAAAAGGCTTTTGCAAATTAAGAAAGGCATTTCTAGGCTCACAAAGGTTGTTCCATGAATCTCCCACGACCTCCATTTTCTCACAGTTGTCATCTGCTCCATGAGCAGTGCCACTGCAGAGACTTGTGTGAGAAAACAGGCATGGCAGACTCAAGCTGGGAATAATAAGTAGCACCTAAAATACCCACATCCAGAAAAAAAAAAAAGACAGCAAGACTACATAGAACAATAATTTAGGCCGGTACAGGAGACATCATGAGTCAGTTCTGATTTTCTAATATTCCAGTACTTTCTCTCCAATCCAGCCTAACCTGTGCTTACTCACATAGAATACTAACCACCTGAGGTCAGAGCTCGTCTCTGCAGCAGGGATACAAGCCCTAGTCTCGCACCACAGGGGACGTCACCCTGTTTCGCCAGTATAATTCTCTCATTTCCTCCCTTTATACGGACTGAGCTATGTAGTTTCCTTCTATGGTCCAGCATTTCTGACATGTCTTACATGACAAAAAAACCCACCCCATACAACAAAACAAACAAAAAAAAAAAAAAGAGGGGGAGGAAGAGACAGTCACTTTATTTATTTATACAAATCCATAAATCCAGAAGACAGAACAGTCATCTGGTGTGAGAGTTCATGGTATCTAGGAAATTCCTCTGGCAGGTTTCCTACACCACTGAGTGAAGTTTTGACCACTGTCAAATTTGCTGCAATGAAACCCAGTTTGCTCTTGCCACGCTCTGGCAGAGACAAAGCAGCTTTCTTTCCAAGAGAGAGTGTGCAACTGTGAGTTATCTGTGGAATTAGGTACCCATTTATCTTCGGCATTTCCTGATGCCTGGCTTCTCTGATTCCCAACAATCCCTTCCTTAAGCGTCTAACCACCACACATTACCTGGAAAGCCCAGGAAAATAGCTCCAGTTTGAATATTCCCTTTTTTTTTTTTTTTTTTTTGTCAAAAGGCCATTAATGCAACAGTAGCTTCTGAACATGTTTTACTATTTGAGCCAAATCCCACCAGTCTTCTATTTGAGCCAAATCCCACCAGTCTTATTAGCGTACCGACAACAATCTGACAGTTTACCAAGAGTTTGTTTTCACTCCTGGAGACTAATTAAAATGAAGCTAGTTCAAAAATTAAGCTGGAACACCACATACAGAAAATGCTGTTAAAAATGCATCCATGTGAAGAACAGGTGACTGACCTGTGCAGTACCCGTGCAGTACTTCTAGACTTTTAGGTTGGTTATATTTTACCCTTGAGGAGTTATTAACATTTTATTGGACCGTGTGTTTCACTGTGTCAAGTTCTAACAGAAAAAATCAAAATAAAATGGTTTCTTCTTTAGAAGGTCAAGAAGTATCACTGCTTCTTCACTCTGTATTTTAAACAGAACTGCAAGCTGTTCCACACTTAAAACAGCAGCTCAGATTATTTCTCATTTTGCCTGATCAAGGCAAGAACCTCTATAACAAGAATTTTCAGGTACTTAAGCAATTTCCATGGAGTAAGTTCATGGTCTTCACACCAAAGATCAAGTGCTCTTCTTTGCCAAGATCCCTTTCAGGCAATAACTTGGACTTTAGGAGTGCTAATAGCTTCTCTGGTTTCTGCAGAAGAATTTCCACAGGTCACTGAAGACTGTCTCCCTCACTGACAGAACAGCAGGAGGAAGTTTAACTCCTTTGTAAAGATTCAGTTTTAATGCAGAAGAGATAATAACAAACAGTGTCTCAGAAAAAAAGATAGCCCTAACCAAAGAGATCTCTAAATAGAAAGACTGGCTGATAAGAAAGGCACAAATTCCGAGAACTCTTTTCATAATTTATTTTTTTAAAGAGAGGTAGGAATTGAAGATTAAAGTCATTCAGCACTGTCTTCCTCACCCTTAGAACAATCCTACAAAGAGGGCAAGAGCACAGCACAAAGCACAACGATGAATTAGTTGGACAAATTCCGAGACAGCAGCACCCACAAAACCTCCTTCAGCTGGTTTCAAAGTTGTAGTGATTATTTAGAGGGGAAAGCAGAAGATAGGATGGATAAAAATTCGCAGCAACACACCACCGCAGCTTTGTACATGAAATGCTCAGGGAGGGTACACAGGAGGAACAAAGCATGCAAACCTTTTCCCTTGGTACCCATATTATTCTGAGCATAAGCACTGTTTACCTGGGAGTATTTGATGTCTGGAAAGGCAGTAACCTTCACCCATCATTTCTCAGTAGACAAGACTGAAAACTTCTGGCCGCATCACACCAGAAGTGGGATTTGCTATACCAAATGGCATTCACAGTGTACTTACTTATACAAATAACTGATGGGTCTGTCTGTAGGCCTCCTGTATCAGCCTTCTGCCCTAAATCAAATCACAGAATACCGAACTTGTAAACTGATCAATATAATCTTGGCCTAAACATCCAGTAATTTCAGCCTCATCCTTCATCTTACCCCTCAAGGCAATTTGTCAGAGTTAGATGCACAAATATGAATAAATAATAAATCTTTGTTTCTCACCTTCCACAAAAGTGCCCTAATCACCAGTGTAGGGGGATAGGTGTAAGACACAGCCCGTTATTCTTGGTCAAGCCACTCAAAGTACGATAAATGAAAATCAAGATTAATTGAGCCAGAAAGAGAGCAGACTGTGACTCTACATTGACTATAAGCTACAGTTACAGTCTCTTTGGGGGAAGAATTCATTCTCCTCATCTTCTCCACTAATTGTTTAATTTCAATACAGAAAAGTCCTCAAAGCAAGGGCCAGAGCCTAAAGTATCACCTTGCAAGTGAGTAACCTCATCACTACACACATTAGGAAACAGCTGAAACAGTTTGTTATTGTGATTAGCTTCAGCTTGTCTCCTGTTTTCTAGAAGAGTTCTCTGATCAGAGATGATGGCTGCTACTATGCAGAAAGCTAAACAGTGCCAGAGCCTATTCTCTGGCCCTGATAGCAGCCCAGTCACATCCATAGCGTTAAGCCTCTTTCCCTCTGGAGTAGTTGTGCCCCATTCAAACTACACACTGGGAACAGTCCTTGGCCTGTGCTGGGGGAGCACTTTTTGACCCACTCAAGGAGCCAGACACCATACTAATAAGTTAACATCCAGACACCATTTGATTTGCTGATACAGGCACAATTTACGAATCCTGTTCACTGATACATTCAGATACACAGCAACACAGAGAGGTTGAGCAGACAGCTTCTGAGCTGCTGGAAGACTTGATTTTAGAAAGGTGGTGGCTACAAGTTAGGTATTTCTGCTGTTGAGCAACAATCCAATAAACATTGCAAAAGTTCCTTATTGACTCATTTTTGATATTCAAGTCTTTTTTTTTTTTTTTTTTTGGAGTGATTAGGATAAATACACCTGGTTTCGCTGCCATCATCAACATAAATAATTAGCTTTGCCATGCGGCTCTTAATGCTTTTTTCCTTGGTTAGTAGGCTACTGATATAAGCAAAAGATTAAAGCAAAACATTAAATATATAAACGTGCTTGTTGGGAATGGAGTAAAGAAGGCAGTGCAGGCTCTGAAAATAGGATTCCCTCTCCCCCATAACTAAATACTTAAAAACCCTCACAATGTGAAAGCTTGTCAGGGGGGATTCAGGAGCACAGTCTCAGGTGGCGCTCTCTCAACCCACATATTATTTGCTATTTTGCATCCCTCCTCACAACTGGGCTTCAACATTAAAAGACAATTGTTGCATACCAGGTCGCAGCATGAAGATTTATTTGGCAGAATTCACCCTCAAACCAAGAATCTATCACGCAGCACACTTTCAACCACAGTGATTTCCCCTCTCTGTAGTCTTCCACACTCCTCTACCCACAAGGAAAGGGTTGACTGAGGATCACAGGAACAAACTGCCAAATCAATATCCCACAGACAGCAACAAACCTTGCGGCACTGTAGGAACTAGTCTGATTGTATGTGCTTGTAGTCATCACCAATTCTTACCAACACCAGCGAGGGCACATTCGGGGTTTCTAAGGTGATGTTGTTCAGCTTTGATTTTGAACCAAAAAAGACTAGGAAAACAACTATAGAAAGTCAAGTTTATCTTTACAACTTCTACCTCAGAGAGCTATCTTCAGTTGCCCCAGGTTGTTCACCCCCAAGATTAGCTATCATAAATTCACACCACCAATGTTTTAGAATGAAGAAGGGTCTTATTTTAATAAAGATACAGACAATTAAAACAAAATAAAGCCAAGGGACAGACAAAGTGGTTTGAAGTTACCTCAGCCTTCACCAAAAAGACCGTAGAGCCTCTTCATAAAACAAAGCAGTCGACCTCCATGTATTTATACCCCATTTTGGCACTCCTGAAGTATACCCTCTCTGCGAGGTGCCAGCTCGTTGCAGTCACTTCCCTATCGATCTGCCTGCCGCATCTCTGGAAAGGTCAAGTGGGATGAGGGCCCTTTCCAGTGCTCTTTCAAAGCACTTCATTCCCTTCCAGAAAGGGCGAAAGCTCTCAGGTGACAGGCTAATTAATTCAGTCTTTTCAGCTGTGTAGAACTGTGACATTTATAATTTATTCTGAAAGGAAAATAAATATAATTTAATCCTGTTGAAGACATCACCACATCCCTTACCAAAATTTTGTATTACACAGTTTTATTCAGACAACACCTCAAATGTGTCAGATTAACGCTTTGTACATATTTGCTTTCTGTGTTTGGCTCTTTCAAAGATGGCTCCAGTGCTACCATATACAAATAACATATGTATTTATATAAAAAAAAAAGTACAGTAGTTCACAGCAGTGGCTACAAACTCCTAAACACAGCTATTGCAAATTATTATGTTAGGACTACTATTGAAGCATTTGCCATAAAACAAGGGTTTTGATTTCTACCCGTGAGACTGCTGCTTCAAAAACAGCAGTTGCTTATTTTAGTCATCCATGATAAAGGTTTAGCTTATTTTATATCAAAATAAGAATTTTTTGTGTGTTCAGAAAGAGAACTGAGATTCTCCTTCAGGAAATGTGAAGGTCATTCTTGCAAACAAGACTATATATATAAGAACATGAGCACTGCAGAGCGGTTAAGTTTAAGGAAACTTTCAATGCAGTAAATATTTAGAACAATTTCTGCTAGATGCCCAGAGCTTAGACTAAATGAAAACAAGCCTTATGCAGACAACTCTTTCGTTTTGTTCAAAAGTGTTTTTGCTTTCCTTAGATACAGAAACACACAACAGGGATCACTATCTCCTTAGCAGGATTGGACCCTTGTAATAGCTTTAAACGGACAAGGCTGAGTCAACTATTAAAAGAGGTCTATTTCAGATGCAGTCTGTCTGTCAGATAAAGGGATTACAGTATACGGTCTGCCTTCTGTCAAAACCAGCAACCAGAGCAATTTTTCAGCTGAAGATACCTTTCCCTTAGGCCAAGGCAGAACATAACCATTTACCATGCAACTCCTCGCGGTAGAAAGCCATGACAGCTGTATGGATGCTGATGCAGACAGTTCTTGAGTCTAAGCCTCCTTGATAATAAATACCTCCTACTTTCTTCAGTGGCTCAAGATGTCCTAGATCCTTTGGAGAAATAACAACCCTTTAATATAATGGCATTTAAGAATCAGAGTGATTTGCTGTAGCATTTCATCAAACTGCTCTGCTTATATTTCTAGAAAGACAAGTCTTATGTTCCAAAGTCATCAACTCTTGTCTTCTGCTGTCCCCACAGCCATATCAAATAATTTATTTTAACAGCAAATCAAGAGCCAGCCAAGGCCTAGACAATTTTTAAGCCTGATTACTCCTGCTCTAAAGCTATTTCAAATCTTTAATGCTGTGATGGTTTGTAACTTTCTTCAGTGTTTACATCCGTTCTGGTGCAAACATCATAGCTTGTATCTTAAACAGGCTTTCTTCTATCATGATGTTTACCACCTTGATGTACTTAAAATTGCTTAACATTTTGGTTTTCAGTGTAATCTTCCTAAACTAAGTCAGTCAAGTCCTTCCTTTCAAGAAAATGAGTTTTTGAGGAAGTTATTCAGGTTTGAACTCCTCTTTCCTGATAATGGCTACAAGAACAGCCTATCAGTCATCTTACAATTGTATCTGCCTTTCCCGTGGCACTGGTGGCTTAGTTGTGTGGCAATCAGCTAATACATCCTCATTTGATTATTTTATTCCCTTCAAAATGTTTATTGGCCCCAGGTTTTTATACATAGCAACACATAAAATTGCTTCACTGCTATAAATCCAGTCTTATTGGTTTCTGGTCTATATACTAATCTTACTACACACAAGCATTATTTACCAAATTTTCTCATTATTCTCCAGTTGGAACTAGTGAAAATACTTTAAGAGTACCAAAAATCCATGCTTGCAAAAATACACTGATAACAGGGAATGGCTGGAAAGCAGCCCTGAGGAGAAGGACCTGGGGGTGCTGATTGACAAGAAGCTCAACATGAGCCAGCAGTGTGCAATCACAGCCCAGAAGGCCAACCGTATCCTGGGCTGCATCAAAAGAAGTGTGGCCAGCAGGTCAAAGGAGGTGATTCTGCCCCTCTACTCCACTCTCGTGAGACCCCACCTGGAGAACTGCATCCAGCTCTGGAGTCCCCAGCATAAGAAGGACATGGACCTGCTGGAGCGTGTCCAGAGGGGAGCCACAAGGATGATCCAAGGGCTGGAGCACCTCTCCTATGAGGAGAGGCTGAAAGAGTTGGGGCTGTTCAGCCTGGAGAAGAGAAGGCTCCGGGGAGATCTTATTGCAGCTTTCCAGTACCTAAAGGGGGCCTACAGGAGAGCTGGGGAAGGACTTTTTACTAGGGCATGTAGAGATAGGACGACAGGGAATGGCTTTAAACTGGAAGAGGGCAGATTCAGATTGAATATTAGGAAGAAATTTTTCACTTTGAGGGTGGTAAGGCACTGGAACAGGTTGCCCAGAGAGGTCCTATCCCTGGAGGTGTTCAAGGCCAGGCTGGATGTGGCCTTGGGCAACCTGGTCTAGTGGGAGGTGTCCCTGCCTATGGCAGGTGGGTTGGAACTCAATGATCTTCAAGGCCCTTTCGAACCTAAACCATTCTATGATTCTATTTCCCTTGTTACAACGTGTGTCTTTTGCGTCTCATCCTATAGCTCTGCATCTCTGAAGAATGTGGCTCCACCTTAACTTCACCTTCCACCAGTCCCATATTCTTCTACTAATTTGTGTCTTCTCATGTAATGATTTAGTCTGTAGCATCATATCAAGTGCTTTATAGAACTATGGAGGACTAATGAAAAACCCCATGTCAGCCTGACACAATCTACTGTTAGTAAACACACACATCACATTTCACCTCATCTTCTGTTATGTGCAAGTCCCCACACATTCATATTTCAAAGTTGGTTATAAAGGCTTCTATATTTTGACAGTAAAACAGGTCTGTAGCAATTTGGATCACATTTCCTTTGTTTAGTATGTGCTATTTTCCCATTGCTTTAGGTTCACATCTAAGCTTTTTAAATCGGATAAACTTCTGTTTCCAAACAGTCTCATAGAAAAGTTTTATTTTAGCCCCATTTAACTGCGTTCTAACTGCATTTGTGTACTTAACTGCATTACTTCACTGAAAACTGAAGCAAACTGCTTCCTTTGTTCTGGTGCCATACTAACACCACCTCTAATTGCTAGCCCATTTCTACTGTGCAGTACCACTATATCATCCCTCATTCTCTTTATTTACTGTTCCTTCAAAGCAAGCTAGCTACAGCAATCTTTGGCCAACTGTCAGTCCACTTAATAGGCCACATTAGTTATTTACTGTTTAGGCTTAATCCCTTTTAACTAGTTCAGCTCTGCCCCTTCTTTTTACCCAGCAGGTCCTGCAACTATTGTCAAAGATAAAATACCTCCAGATACCCTCAGCTGCAAAGCCTCCATCTTCACATCAATGCACAGCTCTCAAATATTGTGTGAATTACCACTAATAATTTGGAAAGTCCTCTCACCTATTGCTTGCACTTCAACTGGCATTGCAAATGTCTGCAAAGCTGTAAATTTTCTAGACACGGTCTCTCTTAAGTTGCTAATAGTGCCAGACTGATAGGCTTTAGTTTTAAGCTGCTGTTAAAATTCCTGCGTGTAACACTCTAATGTTATCTTAGCTGATGACTTCTTAATTTATATTGCTGCATTGGGCTGAAAGACTCTTCTAAGTACTTTTTCCTCTATGAAAGACAAGTCACTGAGCTCTCCTTAAAGGAAGAATTTTTCCCCAATCAATCAAAAATCAGTGAACGTGGCCAAAACCTGAACCTTGGATCTAAGTGATGCTGAATTTCTAAAACACATATGCTAGGCTTATAGCAGATGCAACACCTTGAACCAAGTTACAAATTAAATCTTTGTGATCTCTCAGGAACTTTGTAACTCAAATTTTGTAGTACATGACCAGCCAAAACAGCATCAGCTTTAGTCACTAAGAAGTGTAATATGGAACATAAGGTATTTCTTGGTATTTTTCTTTTATTGATAGGTTGTTGCAGGGCATTCTGAAGTACACCAGTAATGTAAGAAACAAGCAAACTAAAGTTTATTTCAGTATTTGTTTTGGTTATACTCTTTACTAATGCAATCTGGGGAAAATGGTTTGCGTTATCCTTTTTTAAAGATGCAATTTGAAAGCATTACAATAAAAACTTCAATTAACTAGCAGAGTTTTACAGAAGATAATTTTTACAGCTACAGTTTTTATGAATTCTGAATGTGCTCATCATTAGCCAAATCACATGATACATATCAAGAGCTCTTAAAGGACACTAAGTCAAATGTCTCAGAACATTTTCATCAACTAAACCTTGTAATACACTGGTCACCCAGGTATTATGACTTTCTAGTGAGAAAATTAACACCTACATTTAAACACTAAAAAGAAGGTGAGTTACTTGCTCAAGGTCCCATGGTAGATAATAGCCAAAACCTGAGTCCTATGATTGCCAGATGCTGAACAAGAAGCCTGTGCACTTCTGTATATATAAGGATTGTGAAGCCCTCCCACAAACAGGAAGGGGAGAAAATCAATGCAAACAAGATGATGCCCATTTCCTTAGTGAACAGAAACACTCCCAGATTCCCTGAAATGCCTCATGACAAATTCTCAACCATATAAACAATTCACTGAAACTGGATTGAGAGTGGCTATGATTTCTGACCTTGATCTTAGCATGGAAACAGTTTTTATTCTGTGAACTTTAGGATTGCTGTGTTAAGCCCTTGTCATGCTTTCAACTGGGATAGAGTTAACTTTCTTACTAGCAGCTGGTATAGTACTGTTTTGGATTTGGGATGAGAATGGTGTTGATAGCACACTGTTATTTTTGGTTGTTCCTAAGCAGTCACAGCCTTTTCTGCTCCTCACCCCCCCCGCCAGCGAGTAGGCTGGGAGTGCACAAAAAGTTGGGAGGGGACACAGCTGGGACAGCTGACCCCAACTGACCAAAGGGATATTCCGACCATATTGATGTCATGCTCAGTATATAAAGCTGGGGGAAAAAGAAGGAAGGGGGGAAAGTTTGGAGTTATGGCATTTGTCTTCCCAAGTAACCTTTACACATGATGGAGCCCTGCTTTCCTGGAGATGCGAAGTGGCAAATGAATTCCTTATTTTACTTTGCTTGTGTGTGTGGCTTTTGTTTTACTTATTAAACTGTCTTTATCTCAACCCATGAGTTTTCTCACTTTTAATCATCTGATTCTCTCCCCCATCCCACCAGGAGGGAGTGACCGAGTGGCTGCGTGGTACTTGGTTGACAGCTGGGGTTAAACCACAGCAGGACTCTGTGGAAAAAGACAAGCTGGCAAAATTTAACCACTCATGTTTCATCTATGCACCATCTGCATAAGTAACAATCTCCATTTGTCGGAAGAAATTAAGACATTGCTTTTTGTATGACTGCAAAAACAAGCTGGCAGTTCACTTAGTGATTAAACTGCAGTAATTTGATGCACTTCATGCTGATCACTGCTATATTGTACCTTTATTATATTTGTTGATACTTTAAGTACTCCAAATTGGGCAAAAGAGCATAAACTGTAATATGCAGAAAGCAAACTATTATTTGAATCATGATGTGTGTTTCTCAGTTTAAGTGAAGTGTTTATGAAACACTTAAAATCTAGGGCTAGATCTTCTGTTTCCACAAATCAGTGCTTCTCCATTGCCTTCAGTGAAGAAACAGGGATATACAGTCCTTGAGGATCAGACTTACAACACTTGCTCATTTTGCTATGGTTTGCAGAGATGGGAAAATCAAAAGAGATTGTCATATTAGATCCCTAGAAGTACAGAGTTTTTTAGCTTGTAAATACAGCTTCATTTGAAAAAAAGTTATAAAACTATCCAACCATACTTAGAAAATGTCCACACCACGATTTAATCATCTTTACTCACTTTCCTTGTGCAATTCTCATTCTTTTATGTAATTATTTCTTATTTCTGTATTTATTTGCAGAATGTGTAAAGGACTACATTAATTTCTCTCCTAATATTTTATATGCATTATCTAGAAAATCATAAAATACATAGAAACAATAACTGTTTGGTTTTCTTTTAAATTATCCCAAATATCCTTTGATGCATCTAGATTTTTCTAGATATTTTGGTGCCTAGAATGATCGCAGTACTGTAGAGGTAAATCTTATTAAAATTACTTTTCTTATTCTGTTCTACACCAGCCTGATACATGCAGACTTTGATGCCTTTGTGTTCTGTACTAGGATCCACCGTATATAACCCACTACAGTAGTACAGGGAGAGCTATCTTATACCACCAGCTGTCCTCCTACTTTATTTTACAGATGAAACAAGGAGATAGTCCAGTTCAAAAAATGCAGATGTTCAACTCTCATTCCCAAACCACTCAAGCTCTGTATTAAGGCTGGAAAGTTTCTGAAAAGTTCCTGGTCGAAGTTTAAACAGGGGTATTTTGTGGTGAGTGTTTATAGACTGGAAAAAGAACAAATTGACCAAAAAGAGAGATGAAGAGATGACTGTGAAGGTTTACTGTCTATCTGGATTGTCAATGAACTTTACAGCCAGAATAAGGTAAGTAATTTTACGTAAAGGTTTGTCCTCACTTCTGCTAGAGCAGGAACTTGGTAGTCAGGACAGAATGATAGTCATTACTGCTTGTCTGGTTGCTTGTCTGGGATTTGAAGGTTTTTGAAGACGCTGGGAAGGAGGAATCGTGCAAACCGGGATTAATATCAGATTTCAACTGCAGATGGCAGCAAACCCCCAAATATATCTGCAGTCTCACCCAGGTAATCTTTGATTCATGTACAAAGAAGGCAAAACATGCTTTAACATATTAGAAATAAACAAAACTATTTAAAAATGAGAACACATTTGCTAAATTAGAGGGTGACATAGCTTGCAGAAACATGCAGGATTTTTAGAAACATCCAAATGACAGTGGATGATGAGAGGTGACAGCTCCCCAGTGATGGTGCCAATCACTTGCATAAAAAGACCCAGAAAAAATGACAGCCAGCATGGGCTGTAGATTCTCCCTGCCTTCTGTCAGTCCCTCTAGCAGTACCTGCAGCTTTGCAGTTAGCAGCGGGAGGAAGGAAGTCTGGTGAAACAGGACACATACACGTCCTTGCCTCATAATTTAATTTAAAATAATCAGGGGACATCTACTGAGGACACTATTATTGAGAAAGATAACAGTCAAAATGGAGCCAGCAAAATTTCCAGCCAGGAGACTGGCTTCAACACCTATACACTGGGAGCAGACCAAGGGGAGGTGAGGAAATTAAAAGAGCAAAAGCTAGATTGGATTTCCAGGAAGCCTGAAACTGTTTAATGGCCTTGGGCTATGGGGACAAGCTTGTCTCATTGGTTAAACATCTGGTGCTTTGTTTCTGTACTTTCCCGAGAGAACTTACAGCAGTAGAGATATGACATTCAGCCCATGCTGAAACAAGCAGTGAGACAATGTAGTTGTAGGCAGCGATCAGATCAGGTCTCATATTTTAACCCACATGAAGGGAATTTAGGGCTCATCTTTATTATCCCCTCGCTCAGGGGGAGCCCCGGGCCCACGCATCACTGAAAGGCAGGCCAACGACTTCTATTCGTCCATGCTATTGACGCTTTTCTTCATATTCGGACAGGCCTACACAGATTAAAGACGTATATCCACACTCTTATAAACTAGTGAGTACTAGTTATAGGTAATTATTAGCAAAGTTAATTGCTGTAGATTATTTGATAACATGTTTCTTTATTGTCTTTTCCATTCCCTTTTACCTCGGCTCCTTCCTTTTCCTCATCGTCTCATAAGGGGCAACCCACTCTCATTGAGCCCTGACAAGAAAAAAAAAGCAGGAAAGCTATTTATATTTGAAGAGCAAGTAATGTCGCTTCCTTATGAGCTCTCTGAGGAGAGGCAAGGAGAACTTACTCTTAGCATTGGAGTAACAAGCCTGTTGTAGGAAGGATTTGCAGTGAGTGGGTAATGAGAAACAAGAAGCTGTGAAGTCTCACTGGCATCTTTGCGGGTCATTTAGTCTTCAGTCATCACTGTTTGATATGGCACGTTCCAGGCACAACCCATCTTGAATAATGTCTTTAAGGCTCATTTGGGAAAAAACAGTTTTATTTCCATCTGCGTGTGTACGGTCGAACAGAAGTGACACAGAAGAAACAACTGTTTGTACTCACTGGATGGTACTGTGACACTACAGCTTCCTGAGGATCATTAACACTATTGTCTCTACATTGAACTTGCATCTTGTATTGCAGCCGTTATCATTCTGCAGGTTACAGACTTGAGATTATTCAGTAACTACCCAAGGCTCTTTTGGGATGGAAAAGCACCTATTATAGCTTTCATCAAACCTTCACACTGAATCCTGGCAGCCTTCAAATATGTAGCTTTCCTTCAGTCTATCATGGCAGCATGTTTTTTTATATCTTTCTTTCTCTCCTCCAGTATGTGTTTTAGCAGCAATGACCTTTCCCATGTCTCTAAATACTGCCTTCAAACTGCTAGGGGCCAGTGCACGAAACAATGTGGGTTCTCGGGCACAGGACTCTTCCAGAGGGTATTCATTAGGATGATATGCTTTGCATTTTTGAAAAATAACTCTAAAATGTATTCTCCTTAGAATGCCTTTCCCTACAATGAATTAGGTGAGCCAATAGTAACACAAAGAATAATGCAACCCACATGTACGTCACAATATTCCCTGGGAAAACTGCACAAAGACAGAATAAAATCTGTATTTAAATTGAGCAGAGCTGATGTAAGGGTTTTTGCTGCCCTAGGCAGATAGAAACTGCTGTCCTCTTTCCTTATCGGTATTCGCTCTCTTTCAAAATTTTCCGCCCTGCCCTGTGCAGCTGTTACCTCTTTGGGCTCTGACAGATGTCCTCCAGCAAATCTTGTAGGGAGCTCTAAATCCTCAGATATCAGCACTGTCTCTGTGCCAGGGGATGCTGCTTCAGCAGCAGCAGTGGGAGAAGGGGATGTGTGTCTACGTTTCTACTGCCCTGACCAATAGCCTAAGCTACAAGCACAAACCCAGGCAGTGGGCACCCTAGCTAATCGGAATTAACAACAAAGGAAAAAAATATGCTTCAAAAATAACAATATACCTGAAATAGTGTTAAAAACTACAGCCTTGCTCTTATTGTGTCAGTCCTTGTCCCTTTAGTCTTTGGCCCTCAGTCATCTCATCTACCTCTCGGGCATGACAGTTGAGCAGTGCCGACTTTAGAACTGATGAAAGAAAAGGTTTCGTGACACACATAAGGCACATACAGATGTCAGATTTATGTCACATTTGTCACACATAACAGATTCTGGGTGTACAAAACAGGTTCCCACTTGCAGATTGGCAGATTCAAAATGCAATGACTTTTTTTCTAGTTGCCACAGACTTCTGAGAAAAGTTCCTTAAAGTTCCTTGAAAACAAAACAGCTGGTTCCTTCTGAAGATTCCAGAAGGAGCCTCATTACAGCACAGATTAATGGGTTTAAGCATAGGTATTACTGGCTGTGAAGAGCAATAGAAGAGCAGCACATGCCTTCCCCAGGCAACATGTTTTGAGAAAAAATACTGATACTCGCATGTTTGTAATTTCAGTATTATTTTACATTCTGAATACAGTCTATGAGACTGGGTAGCTTAAAAGGAAATTGAGGGTTTTATTTTACAGTATCTCCTGTGAAAATGTCGGAGGTTGTGTTTTTTTTTATTATTCTTACCACATCTTGCAATTTTTTCAGAGTAACTCTATGGAAATTATCTGTAAGTATGAATTGATAAATAAAACAGCCTTAGGGGAAGCTGTGGTTTAGTATGTGTGAGACAGTAAATACAAAGAAAATGTTTTTTCTTATAATTCAGTACATCTTATATGCTTTTCAAGCAAAATGCTCAATTCTGTTAGAGACGCATACACATGTCAGATTCACTTTTCAGCATTATTTTATACCAGAAATACACATAGCTGGGCAGAATTTTCCCTTTCCTTTTCTTTCTCTTTTGTGCTTATTTACAGTTAACTTACTGTATATGCAATTTATTTATGTATGTTTAGCATAAGCCTGTTTATGCATATCCGTTGGCACTTTTTAAAGGGAGGCTTTACAGCACCAGGAAGCCACACTGCTCACAAGATAGATTTTCAGAAAAATCTGACTTATTTAAAGCTGTCAACATTTGTATGTTCAAGGCTGCATCTAGTTATTGCCTATAAACAATGAGTCAGAAATACAGCCAGGCCTGCAGTCTGTAAGAAGGTACACAAGTCACAAACACTTTCTCTCCCAGGACAACGAAAGCTCTCCTTTCCTTGTCATGTTGCTCAGTGGCTGACAGCATTAATGCTGTCTTACAGACTGGGGTGATAGAGCTCAGAAAGGCAGGAACACGCTGGGAGGTTTTGGTGTGAATGTTAACTTGTGGATAGACTTCAGTCCTCTTCTATGCATTTCAGTAGGCAACTGAGGAACATGCTTCTCCTGGGTTATCTCTCAAGGTCAGTAGACACATACCAGAGGCCTACAAACACGGCCGCTGGGAAGAGAGAGCACCAAGCAGGAGGAATTCACACGTTGCAGAGCTCTTGTCTCTGGCTGCTTTCACTTCCATACTCCTTCATCCAACAGAGATCTTTAGGTGAATAAACCACATCCCTCTGAAAGGCAATTCCTTGGCAGTTTAAACCAACCTAAATTGGGTGCTTATGTGACCAGAAAGGGAGCTGGTTCAGAAGCTCAACCATTTGAAAATTAATCTTAACAAAAATAAAACAGTTAGTTTTTTTCTGATCCCTGTACCAATGCAATTTTCATGGATGTGAATGGTTACAGGAAGAAGGTGCAGATAGCAGATATATGCAGCCAGGAAAGAGATGGCAGGACTGCAGCAGCTTAGCCTAGGTAAGCTGTGACTGACACAAAACAGTTTTACTTCCAAGATCATTTAAGCCAATACAAATCAGATGCTGCAATCTTGCCCACAGCTTTGCATCGCTATCTCATACTGCTGCCCGTAGTGTTCATACTGACCTTCTGACAAGTCAGTTTGGAAGGCTCACTTAATAGAAAAGTAAATCTCTGCCCCTTTCACTACCCAAACTAGCTCACAATGGGGTAGGTAAAAATCCTCTGCCAAAGAAAAAGAAGGTCAGAGTGCCAAGCTGAGGAAAGGAAGGAAATACCATGGGATCGCAAGAACACCAACCTAATCTTCGGTCACTATGGAGTTACATACCCAAAAAACAGTGGTTAAATGAACGCCTTAAGCCAGCAGAAATTGTCACTGTTACCAAAAGCAGCAGCCCTGTCCACACCCAGCCCCTGCCCTGGTGCTGGCACAGCCATCTGCGCTGCCCTCCAGCAAGTCTTATCAGAGAATTGATACAGGTTAAAAAAGCCATCTTTTAGAGGTTGAGTTTACAGTTTCATCTGTTTTCTGATCCGGTGTGCAAATTCTGAGAAAAATAGCTTTATAATAAAGATTACGAGCACTAATTGTGAAGAGGATGTGCTATATTTTTCATAATAAAGTGCAAATTTAGGGCTGAGCTGTGGAATTTTTGGTACCTCTCTAATTTTGCATTATGTCTATGAAATGAGTATATTTAAATGGTCTCCACAGCAAGAACTCGGTGACAAGAGTCGATAACAAAACTACATATAGAAGTAGTACCTCCCTGTCATATGCAAAGAATATCTTTTTAAGATTTTTTAACATCTGTTTCCTAAAATCTAACAGCAACAAAAAATCCATTTGGGCTTCTACATTAGAATGCAGTATTAAAAGGTATGAGCATATGACCTTTATCAAATAATGCAACTATGTATTTGCTATAACTGCAAGCATACTTGAGGCATTGTATACTGATTACTTAGTCCTGTATACTTACACTAATTTAATCGTGTTAATGGTCCAGTACTTTTCTTATTGCTTAGCTGTATTACTCTCAATTTCATTCCTCAAGGATGTATTTAAATAACATTAACACAGTCTACGTACCACATATTTATTTTATGTTAGCTATACAACCCTCCTTAGGTAAAAAAACAGGAGGTTAGGCAGTGAACTGTGAAACTAACTTGCACAAATAGGTGACCTATATTTGCCAGAAAACATTCATTGCTCTTCTTTCTCAGCAGATAATTTTAACATGTTCTGTACTTTCCACCTATGTGACATCCATGAGCGCTGTGTAGGAAACAGTCCCACACAGTATCACAAGATATTATACTTTCTGTCTCAGATATGAGAAAAGATATGTATGATATCACTTAATGGAATGTGCATAAATCAAAGGGTGCATGATTATACATAGTGACAACAGGATGTGCTTTTCTTGATATCTACATATGTAAATATATATTCTTCCACATACTGATGCAAAGGATTTTCCAATGGAACTTCTTTTCCCTGTTGCCACAGGCAACTCTGAACTCCTGCGCATGAAGTCAGCATGGCTAGAGCTACCTGCCACCTGCAGGAATTGAATTCATCTCAACACAGCTGACAAGTGAGCACAGCGTCAGGCACACCTGATGAGTCTGCCCAGGAGCAGCCCCCAAGCAAGCCACAAGCCAGTGGTCAGGCAGTTGTGCGACAAGATGGGAGGCACAGCACACTTTATCTTCAACCACTCTTTCTGCAGAATATAGAACACAGAAGAACTTCACATTGATATAGGTAGACATATAAATATATAATTCCACAATTATGGAACTTCACCTTGAAGTGCTGTATCTCAGCTCTTCAGATTTTCAATACACTTTGTAAAAGTCACAACATACTTCCCAAAGTTCTCAGAAAATTCTTCTGAGCCTCCTTACTCCTGCGATTTCTAGCTGTATGCTTGCCCGTTCTTTCTCTAAGCTTCTGAACTCCAAATGCGTGACCAAAAATTTTTTTTTAACTGTGTGCTTTATTAATCTGAATAAGCAGTTAAACCGCATAAGTAACACAATTTTTGAAGTCTTATAGTATTACCAAATAGAAAGGAATGTTCCCTTTAACAAGAAAATACATTGACTAAGACTATTCATGCTGCATTTTACTTTGCAATTTGGGCATCTTAACTGTATCTATACAGCCTGACATGCTTTTTAACTTCTAGTCTTCAAAAGTTTCAAGTTAGTTACAGTCAAAATCATTATACCTATGACTCTATATCTATGTCCACTTGTTGGCATTTCAGCCATTCATAAACTCAGAAAATTACTGACATTACCAAACAGTGCAATTGAAGCTTTCCATTTATTTATTTATCATTCAGGCAAAATGTATACACACATTAACTTAAGCCATCGCCTCTTTTTTCCAGTGATATGTCAGAAATCAAGTTGAAGCCCTCATCCATTACTGTCTTCTCTATATATATCAGAGGTACAATTACCAGAAGACAGAAATTATGTGCATCAGTGGGAAAGGGCGTTATTTTCTATAAGAATAGCTGTAAGTGGGTGGATGGCTTTAGCCATGACTGAACAAACTCATTTGTAGTATGGTACAGTGATGAGCAATCAAAGAAATTTGGGAAGCCTCCAATTGTTTGTGCTAAAACTGTGTGGGCTGCCTCAGCCTGGGGAGCGATACACTCTTGACTTCATAAAAAATTATCTCCTTTTCCCTATTTGGCCACTTCTTTCAAATTTCAGAGACCTGGCAGTTACCAAGCGGGACACAAAACCATTTAAGATTTAACACGTGGGAAAGGATTGTCAATAAACACCGTGGGAAGAAGCCACAAGCAGACAGGGACTTCAATTCAGCCCTTCCAGCCACCACGCTTGAAAAGTGTTACCCACACCATCACAGCCACTTGCCTGATGCTCACACTTCCCCGTGGTGCTCAGGTAAAGCATCTGAACTCCCAAGTATGAAAAACCGGGGGGGGGGAATCCCCCTAGAAATCAAATTACTGGTAAGTACGGATATATCGAAGTACTCCGACACTCTGGAAGCCCCCGAGGGCCCCCCGCGGGCCGTGGGTGCACCGGAACGAGCAGCCAGCGGAGCTGCCCGTTTTTCCACACCGCCCAACGGACGCACCCGCCATCCCACGTCACTCGGAACAGGTTAACGGGCACCTCCCGCGCTCCTTTGAGAAGCGCGTCAACGTTTTAGCAGCGCTTGGCGAAGCAGGCGCCCGCCCGGGAGGCGGGTGGCACCGAGGACCTGGCCGGGTCGTGTCGGGTCCCATCCACCCGCCGCCCCGCGCAAGGCCCCACCAGCGCCGGCGGCACCTGCTGTGGGCGACAATGCGCATGCGCGCCCTTGGGGAGGCGTGGGAGGGGCACCACGGCAGCCTAGCAACCGGGGGGCAGGAGGGGGCGACCATAGCAACAGTGCCGGGCCGGCGGGCAAGGCCGAGGCGGGGGCCGGGCGGGAAAATGGAGCTGCGGCGCCGGGTTACCAACTCACGCCTCGTTTCGGCGGACTGCGGCCCTGGGTAGGGTTGGCCCCGCGGCCGGGCTCGCCTGCGGCTTGGCGGGCGAGGGGTGGCTGCGTTTTTGGCTCGCCGTAGCGACGGGTGAAGGCCGGAGCTTGGGAGCGGGCCCAGCGGGAGCGCGGCGGCCGCAGGGGGCGGCAAGGAGGGAGGGCCCGCCTTGGTCCCCTCCCTCGCCTGGGGAACGCGTCCCGGGCATCGGGTAGGTGGACAGTCACGGAATCACGGAATGGTCAGGGTTGGAAGGAACCTCTGGAGATCATGTAATCCAACCCCCCCGCCAGAGCAGGGTCGCCTACAGCAGGTTGCACAGGACCGCGCCCAGGTGGGTTTTTAATATCTCCAGAGTGGGAGACTCCACCACCTCTCTGGGCAGCCTGTTCCAGTGCTCTGCCACCCTCAAAGTAAAGAAGTTCCTCCTCATGTTAAGATGGAACTTCCTATGTTCAAGTTTGTGCCCATTACCTCTTATCCTATCACTGGGCACCACTGAAAAAAGGCTGTTCTCATCTACCCGGCACCCTCCCTTTAAGTATTTATAAGTATTGATAAGATCTCCCCTCAGTCTTCTTTTCTCTAGACTAAAAAGACCCAAGTCCCTCAGCCTTTCCTCATAAGAAAGATGTTCCAGTCCCCTAATCATCTTAGTAGCCCTTTGCTGGACCCTCTCCAGCAGTTCCCTGTCCTTGAACTGGGGAGCCCAGAACTGGACACAACACTCCAGATGTGGCCTCACCAGGGCAGAGTAGAGGGGGAGGATGGGGTCCCTTGACCTGGTGGCCACACTCTTCTTGATGCACCCCAGTCCTGTTTGAACCCTTTCTTGGAGAGGGCTGCATTGGAAAGAAGACACAGAAGGGAGCAAGCGCTGCTGAGAACTTGGACACTGACAAGAAAGGGCTTATTTAAAATGGTATTTTATGCAATGAAACCGTTAACATGAGTGCAATTTTATGGTACGGTGCTTCCCCTGTGTTATCAAACCTCACAAAGTTCAGTACGGCATCTCCAGAGAGGTCCTTTGGAAGGTAATTTTTCATTTTACTGCAGGTGATGTGAAATGGCCTGTCCCTAGCGTGTGGGCTGGCAATGTTTGTTGGGAACATAAATCCTGTGTAGAGGTTTTTCCATCATCCCAGATGAGCCCGTAAGGAATATATGCAGGAGAGGGTACCAAGGCTTTGCCGTGGTGCTAGGAAATGTCTCCTTAAGTTTTATTTTAAGTTTGGCTGAGAACTTTGAGAACTTTCATACTCACAAGCATCTTATGAATATAAACACCTTGAAAAGAAGGACTGAAACCCTAATGTGTGGCTTCATAAAGGAAGCCAGTGTCAGAAAGAGAGAAAAGTTACTTTTGCTCATAATAGTCACTCCCATGGATATATGTTTCAGATCAGGCTGTTTCCTAAATTGCTGGCTTCAGGTACAATGCAATGCTGCAGTACTGTGGGGACATAATAAATTATTTTCTAGATGAAGTCAGTTCTGTAACCCAGGATGCCATAATTTCTTCAACTGAGAATATAAATGTTATTCATGGGTGTCATGTGCAAAGAGCTCATTCTGGCTAAAAACTTACTCCATTTGCTCCCTTTTGTCCTCTTGATGGCAGTCATTTAGCTGTTCGTTGTTAAGGTAGATGGACTCAAGGGTTACCTCCATATCTGTCTACTTGTTCACTTGATATAAAAGTAGACACTGAACAGAAGTAGAGCAAAGATTGATCTTTCTGGGACTCTCCCGGGTAGCCTTTACTGTGAAATGCAGTATTCTGCTCCTGTTTCCAAAGTCTTAGCGGACTTCATATTAATATATAACCAGTCTAAAATGGACATAAAATTTCCTAAAATAATTCCTTCCATTGTCAGTCAAGGAAAGAAATAATTCATTCACCATGGCCCAACAATGTTCACTGAGACAGAGCAAAGACAGCCCCAGGTTACTGAAGTGACCTAGTTTCATCCTATATATTCACCACAGAGCAGCATTAAAAATTCTCTGACAAGTCAAAGAAATACTGAAATTTGAAAGTGGTAAATAGGAAGTTTTACAGCAGGAAGAGGCAGCCAAATAACAGTTGCTTTTAAAAAATATTGTAATATTACCTTGAAAAAACTTGAGTAGTTTTTATCACTGCAAATGTTTGCAGTAGACAGTTCATTGGTAAACAGCAGTTGCTTCACATCCCTAAATAAAAGAATTCTTGCTTGTATGGGAATCAGGAACACAAGGCTGACATAGTGCCTAAACCAATGTTATCAGAGAGATCCCAGCTACTTTGTGTCAATCTTTCTATTTTTAATTTCCTCTGCCAAAACCTTACAAAAAGAATGGAGGAGGTTTATTTCAAGCTGTAATCATTTTTGTAGTGCCTCAATACAATACTTAATATGTTAGAAAAACACCATTTCTGATATCATTTGGGGCAACCTGAAGCATGTTTTTTTGCTTTGGATTCTGTCTGTAATGGCAACCCAGTATTACCCTGGCCTTGTTAGCAGCTGAGACATGTTCTTGCTATAACCCTGAGCGTAGCTGACTTGCCTCACGGCTGTATACAGGTGAGGCTGTAGAGAGGAGCCCTCTTTTAGTTTTGTACTGCACTTTTTTTTTTGGCAAGATAGAGCAGAGCAGGTGACTTTCGCAGTACCTCTGTTGTGGAGGATTGTTTAAGACAGTATTTTCATGATGAGAAAGGTTGTATGTTGGAAACCTTTAAAGGCCTGGTTTAATCTTGCAGATTCTGGGCTGTTTAGCAAATATAAAGGGCTATGACGCAAGATCTCTACAGAAAGAGGTATCTTTCAATCTTATACAATGACTTTATATGAAAGGATTTCTGCTGTCCTGGTCAGGCTTCACTTTGGTATCAGCCTGCACATCTGGAAGGGAAGCACTGCTTTCTGTTATACAAAATTCTTTTGTGTTATACATACAGAAAGAAATCTGGCTGAGAAAGAACTCTTCACATAATCTTTCCACCTCCCACACATGCAGACTTAAAGGAAAAAAGCTTTCCATAAAACATGATTTAATTGAAAAAAAAAAATCCAACTTTTCCTCATTGCTCTCCTCCTCGTGTTCCTCAAACCCTGGGAATAGAATTACCTCAATTCTTAAATTAAGAGACGCAAAAGCACAGAAAAGTATCAATATCCTTACATACCTGTGGTTTGTTAAATTATTGTCTTAAGAATATGTCGGTTTGGATATTGTTCTTTGCTAGGAAAAAGGAATGTTTATCACTTCAGAGGATGAGTCAGGTAGTATGAGATGTGTTAAAGGTTGCAGGATAGATACCATCTATACGGCTGTTTAACGTAATAGCTACTTGCCAAAAGTGAGGTTCAACTGATCCTACTAAAAGCAAGGAACCACAGGGAGGGACATGTCAGATAACCCTTTAATAAAACCAAAACAAAAGCCATAAATAATGCAAGCCAGTGCCAGTTGCTAATGCTTTCTTTTGAAGCTAGTCAGAATGGATTTCCAAACGCATTGTTGGCATGTGTTCAGCCTGGAGAAGACAAGGCTTAGGGGGGATCTAACAGCAACGTCCCAATACCTCCAAGGGTGTTATCAAGAAGATGGAGCCTTGTAGTGGTGCATGACAGAAGGATTTATGACAGTGGCCTAAACTGAAACAAGATGGATTCAAACTGAATATAAGGAAAAACTTTCTCCGTAAGGACAGTCTGGCAGCATAGCCAGCCTGCCTAGAGAAGCTGTGCTGCCTCCATCACTGGAGGTCTTCCAGCCCTGACCAGCCAAAGCCTTGCCTCACAGCTGAGCCTGTTTGGAGCAGGAGGTTGTAATAGAGACCCCCTGAGGTCCCTCCTAACCTGAATTATTCTAGGAATGCTTAGAATTACAAACCTGAGTGGGTATGACTACTTTGTGTCATAACTACTTAGCAAAAACATACTTGAAGTAAATTGTCTTTTGGTTTTATAAAGGGATTATTAGCTGATGTGGTTTACCGACTTCATGTCCAATGCTAAGATTCCACAAGAGCTATTCCACATTGTAATAGCTACTACTGAGTGGAATTGTCATCAGCCAGAAAGGGGGTTGCTCTGACACCTGGCTTTCCATGTGAAACCCTTCCTTTTTTTTGCAAGTGGCATGGGGAAGTAAAATCTATGAAATGAGTTTTACGTATGAAATTACTTTAATTCTTACATGTTTATGAGTAAGTTATGCTAAAATGGGCTAACATAGACATATGTCAATTATTTCTGAGTGATATGTAATCCTGCTTTTTAGCATTAATTTTACCAGAAAACATTAAAAGTATAATTTCTCAAGTGATTTGGAATATAACTTTGGAGGCATTTCTTTAAAGCTGGTCCATGAATTTTAAGTTTAGATTTGTATTATTTGTCTGAAGTATGTTAGTTTTCAAGTGGAGACAGTGGCACTACTGTAGAAATGTTGCAGAGGAGAAAAATAGCTTATAAAGAAAATAATAATGAAAGAAATATTTTAGAAGAAAATGATGGAAGACTTATTTATTACTGCTGTGATTTTTTTTTTTCATATATGTGGACAAGACTGGAAAGGGATGAGTGACATGCTGCAGTACAGAGTCACTGCTGTACAGAGGTACAGGGGCACCGTTCATACCTGAAGTGTTCGGGAATTACAGAAAATATCTCAGAGAGAATGAAAGGATCCAAGAAAAGAGAGAAATCTTTGCTTCATTATATAATAGTGAGGTTGTAATACTTGGTGAACAAGTAATGTAAAATTATTATACGGATTTCTCACTTGTTAAGATGTCAAATCTTGATTAAATTAGTATTATGTAATTAGTCTCCTAGATCTGTTCTTCTTCTATACACTTGTCTTGGGATCATAACATGAAACTGATATCTGAAAGAACTTCTAACAGCATTGTAAAAATAGTTTTCTCTAGGTGATACAGATGGAACGGAAGATCTGAAACTGCCTTTCAAAGAGAAGGCTGTTCAGTCTCAATAGCTCATCTGGTATCCTGCCGAACAAAAAATAACCGTGTCGCCCATACTCTAAATTAGCTCTACACCAGTAGCACTTCTTTGAAGTGCTAGGTGTCAGTTAAAGTGGTTTGTCAGCGGTATTCTGTATCAGCTGTGTATCAAAAACAATGCTGGTAGTTTATTTGTTCCTTCTCTGGGAAGAAATGATGTTTGGCTACGTTTGGATCCTCTAGTCCAGGACTAGTATTTGGTGAAGCGAGCTTCACCACTATGCCCACTGAGGAGGAATAAAATGCAGAAGCTGCAGGAATTCAAACAGAGGTTAATATTCTTCTCTTCAGCCATGTCAAACCCATTCCATTTTTCATACTTAGTTTCTCAAATATGGAAATAATTGGAGCTGCAGAAATAATCATCTCTCCTGAGTAAACATGCATCTTTTTTGCATATGGCTTTCTCCTCTCTTATTTTTGTAAAAATGGTGTGACAGAAGAACATGTTTCCAACAGCACATTACATAAAATATTTAAAGTAATTTTTTATAAATGGATTTTAAAATTACTTGGTGTTTGGCATAACATTTGTTTCTTTAGCATGGATCTCCTATCTGATACTGAGAAAGACAGAAGTGTGCTACATAGCACACTGTAGAATTTCTAAGATATGTGAATAGAAGTGAATTTGTATTTATACACAGGTACAAATGTATAATCAGCTGTAAACCTTATTATTAAAAAAGAAATAAATTTAATTCAGCTCATAATTGAAGGTATTGGTAGCCCATTGATAGCATAATTTTTATTTTTTTTAAATTCTTTTCCAGCCATCATACTTTCATAAGAAAAGTAGTTGAAGATAAGCATCTTAATATTCTTTTTAGTATAAGTTCATTGATTTTTTTCCTAAATACTTGATCTTACAAGGCTAAGCAAGTTCTCTCAGCTGCAATTTGGAATTAGATTTTTCTTTCTCCAAGGGGAAGTTTAGCATGGAACTAAATACCACGGTGTATCCCCATTGAAATGGATTTTTCTTTTTCCACCACTGAGGGGATGCACCTGCGCACTAATATGGACTCTCTTAGCTATTGTGTAGCTCTTTGAATGACATGAAAATATTTCCAACCAACCAACAAGAAATATCCAATTTAACTAAATATTTATGGACTAACTAAAGTGAGGACTATGATCAAAAATAGGCAGTAGTATAGTTTGCTTCATTCTTCATCGTTGAAAAGGAAATTAAATAGAAGGTAATTTATAAAGCAAACACAATGAGAAGTGCATGATAATCCTGTAAGGCTGACTGATAATTCCAAAAGAGCTGTTTTATGATGAAAATTCAGTTTGAGTGGTGGGCACTATTTCTGAATCAGACACCTTTATCCCTGAGCGATATTAGATGAGAGCTGAGCAGCTGAATTATGTATTATTATCAAATAAATATTAATTCCTCGCATGAAGTATTAAAATACTCTTTTAATTAAAAAACAGCTGTGTATAGATCTTCCAGTAATTTTCATACTTCGCCTATCTGCCAGAAGACAACAAACTCTCTATATTCTTTCCCCAAATATGAAGTACATCTTTTACTGGACTTAGATGTTCCTAATTTCTCAAAAATAGAATAAGGATTGTACCACAGTCTTTTTACTACAAGAATTTTATTTTAGAGGATAAGTATTATATTCCTGTGCATGTCAAGTGGGTTAAAATGTAAACTGGAAATCTGGATTTACCTGTGTATTTACATAGTTTAGTTATGAGCAATAATATAAATTAATGTTTATTATTAAAGTGGCCTCCCACCTAGGCCAGCACATATATGGGTTACATATATGGGCACAGAAGGTCTTCTGTAACACTACGGTATTATAGAGATTTATCTTTTAGAATAAGGCTTTTTCCACTACTTCAGCAGGAGGTGATCTGAGGCTATTTTTATTACAATTCCTGCTATGGCAAATTTGACATCTCTCCAGAGTACACACTGTATGACAGCTACATGGAGTAGAATCAGTCCCTTACTTCTCAGTATCTGCTTGGCCTTGCTCTCTGTTTTGGGTGGATGCCAAATTGAGAGCTACTTGCTTCTATGATGGACCCATTTGTGCTGCAGCCGAAGCTCTGGCTCAGAAAAAAGCTTCTGAAAGGCAAATGATTTTGCCCTGAATTAAACCAAGTGTTAGAGATTTAACATGTCTTTATGAGGGTTGATATAATTTATAATATAAATATGGGAAGCTACCATACAATCTTTTTCTGCAGGTAGTTTCCCAAGATCCTCTCTAGGTGGTCATTAAGTAAGGAAGTGTAGTCTGGCATCAAAAAGCTTCTGTGGCATACAGTGCAGAAGCCATTTGCACAGTGCATGGGAGGATACAGCTTTCCATAGCCATGGAGTTTCAAAAGTTTCAAAAGCCCTCAGATTTTAGATTCCAAAAGATTAAGGTGTAATTATTCCTAGTAGCTTAATTGTGCTTTTTGGATTTTCAGTCTCAAATAATTCAACTGGTTCTAATAAGCTTGTCAAGAAAAAAAAAACACCTTTAAACTAGGATTAAGCCCTATGAATGTCATACCTGAATGATGTTAGAGAAAGCCATGGATAACTTAACTGTGGAAAAACAATACCCCTAATTAAAACAAAATCAAAACCCTTTTATCCTTCTGTAAAAGGTTGATAAATGGGATCTCTTCTATTTAAACTAGATCAGCTGGGAAGAGGGCTCCATACTAAACAAATGAATTATTTTTTATTTCCCTGACTGATTTCCAATCTAAAATTCTCTGAAAATTATAGTAGGCTTGATAAACTAGATAGCAAAAATACCTAGTAAAAGTACATTCCTGCATTTGGCTGGTAGAGTGTGTGGCAAGACTTTAATCAGGTGAAAGCTGATCTCAAAGAGATTACTTGAATACTCAAAGCTAAGTATGTACCTGCTGGACTAAGGCTTTAATCACCAAGCTTACTTTAACCGGATGAAGACTTGGAGTGAATTCTTTTTCTTGCCCTTCAGCTTTCCCACTTCAGAGACATCACATCACTTCATCACAATCTTTGACTTTAAGAAATTCATTCTGGAGTAACTCTTGATATTCAAATGCTGGGTTTTATAACTTTCCTTGCTAAGTGTTACAAATATTTTATTTACTTTTATTTGGTTTTATCTAGTTCTAATCTTACAGATCAGGAAACTTTAACATTAAAAACATGGATTTATATGAAAGTTGATAAACTCTTGTGAGTAACCAGCTCAGCATACAAAGAGCAGTAATAATGATTTCAAAATTATTCTCTTAATATCTAACAGAATATGCTTACAAACAAGTAAACTAGATTTTATTACAGTAATTAGGGGCACTTGTAACTAAGAAGTAAATTAAAAATGAACAATGATGTAAAAAATTACTATCAGTGATATATAATCTTTACAATTTTGCCTGAATGTTTATAAATTTCAAAAGGTGCTCATGGCGTTTTATGTGCTATGTGAGGAAAAACATAGCTCTTAATCACTTTGTCTAAAATGCCTGTTCTTAAACTTCATAAGCAATAAGTTGTAAATTTAAGGACTATCCTGGTCATAGAAATCATCTATATCTTTTCTCTTACTCTCAAGAACATTTCTCAATAAATTATTTACAACCTTTTTCCATAATAATTAAAAATATTCACATTTCTGTGCTTATAAACTAGCTTGATTATGTACCAAACAGGATACTGTGCCCTTTATGAAATTTATATGCCTGATATACTGAAACACAAGTTTATGCTGATTTTGGAAGAATGTACTTTAGCTTTCAAAGGTAGCCCATTCTTAAAGCAAATCTCTTACTTTGGTCCAGAACCAGGCCTGTGCAATGCTAATCCTGATCCCTTCCACATTTTTCAATATTATTGAGGGAGTTGGGTTCCTGACAAGAACTGGGAACCCAGCATTCTGCCAAACGCAAGCTGTGTTGCATTGATTTGCATTTGAGCATAATGGGACATTTTCAGGCCAAATGCACTTTAATCCAGATAGCTAATGATCCTGCAGTCTTCCCTGTTCGAGTCAAATCTGGATGTCTGGCAAGCAGGTCTCAAAATATCACCTCAGTGAATAATAAGAGTTCAGTCACTTGCTAATAAGCACGGTCACCAGTTATAGCAGGCTATCTTATTCAAGGCAGATAAACGTTGCTCTTTTCCCCTACCCCTGACGGTTTTAGTTACTGCATCAGTTTCAATAGATTACACTACAATCAAGAGGTATGCCTCTTGATTTTGACAGGTTAATTGAAGATCAGTAATAAACTCAAAGCACTCTTCTTTATCCTCCCTTAACCACAGTTTTTATGGAACACTTCTATAAAATGGAACTTTCAGTCAGCAACCTGCATATGCATACTCATCTTAAAATACTGCTGGTTTTAATATATTTAATTTCAAAAGAAGCCTTCAACTATCTGAAGGTATTAAAAACTTTACCAAAGCCATTTTAATTTTAATATTGATGCTTGTGCAAAGCTTTTGGGGCTTCAAAACAATTTTAGCAAAACGATAAATCCACCACTGTTAATTTTCTGGAAAGACGCCAGCCTATCTTTCTTCCTTCTTGAAGCATAACCAGAATCCTCTCTAGTCTCCAAATCTGTATACTCAAATCCCCCAAAATACATTGGCAAGATGCATCGATTTGAATTCATATGTGCCAGGGAATAGACTGGTGATAACTATGTGGACCAGAAAATCCTGAACCAACGTTGGAGATTAATTAGCCACATTCAAAGTAAAACCCTTCAAGCAACCAATCTCTCCATTTCCAATACTATCATAGTGCAGATTGCAAATGTTGTCTGTGTTGCTCTGCAGAAGGACCCTGAGGGCAGGATCAGAGCTACACTAGCCATCTGTTTGAACTTCCCTACTGGGGCATTTCTGTGGCAGCTTCCAAGTGATCCCATTAGTACTGAGGGAAAAGGAAAACCTGAGCAGTTCTGGTGCTTTTGATGCCTTTACATGCACTGTACGGAAGATGTGCCACACAGTGTAGCTTTCAGCTGTCCCATCCAACCTTCCACTGATGACTTCAAGAAGAAAAAAAATCTGCATTTCATCCATTATGCCTGGTGCAAGACTGCATGGATTTTATAGGCAACCTGAAGTCTGAATAAGAACATATCTGTGACAACAAGAATGCCAGCATAGAAAGCAGTGAACTAAAACCTCACCCAGCTTAACTCTGTACCAGTGCTTCTATAATGAATAGGTATATGATATTAGATCAAGCTGCTGAGAGCAGTGACACTTAAGCTGTGAGATGTTGCTATAGCTGCTTTTTCCTACTGATGATTTTTTCTCTCTAGATGAATATTTTTATCAGTCAGAATTATTTTTATATTTTAGCCTATAAAGCTTCTTTTCCTCCAAAAAGAAAACAACTGTGTTACATTTCTGTAAAACAAGTCCAGCATTTCTAAATAACATCAGGATTGAGCTAAGCAAGTCATAGTGACATACCAAAATAATCTTTACCAGCTGCTACTAAAAGGCCATGGCTGATCTCCTTGTATTTGTCTCCTTTTTGAGTTCACTGTAACATTTTCACTCAAACAACCCAGCTCCATGCATATCACTCCCTTGCATTTAATTCTGTCCTTAGAGGAACATTACAGAAATTAGCAAGACGCTCTGATAATATACCAAAGGTCACTGCTCCTTTCAATAGGAAAGCTTTCATCCTAACGAAGATAAATATGAACGTATTAATTGAATTAACTGAAATGTATTCATTTTTTACTCTGAACAGTCTCGTTAATGAGTTATTGTCAGAGAAGCATAAGAATATAAAACATCAACAGTCTATTATAAAGATTTTCAAATTCAATTGTTACTTAATACATCAATTTTTGTCCTATCTGCCACTTTGTCCATGAGCAAAACCAAAAACACTTTCTAACATCCTTTGATAAAAGCGAACTAGGCAGCTAAATCAATTTATATTCCAGTGTAAAAAGCAAGACTGGATCCATCCTCTGCAGTAGAAAAGTCAGCATAATAAGAATTATGTTAAATATAGCATATATTGATAAAATTGTGTTTTCATGTGCAGAAATGTGCCTACAACTCTACAACTTGAGTTTGAACAGAGAAACTAAATAAAGCTTTATTTGCATCCCTAAATTTATTTGTAGCATAAATCTAGAAGGATTGATTTGAAACACTGAGATCAGGATTTGGTCTGCCATATTCCAGGGGGTGGAAAACGAGGTTGATTTACACAGGTTCTGCAGGAAGGGATGGCAGGTCTTCCAACATCTGTCAAATTCTGTCAAATTCCCCATGGGGGGTTCTGCTTAGCAGATGTGGTTCGAAAAGCAAGTTCCTTGGCTTCCTATTCCTCACCATAAAGGCCAACCCTGCCCCAGAGGGCCCCAGCTTACACAGTGAGACCTCTCTGTTCCTTTCCTCCTTCCTGTCCATGCGCCATTCCTCTCAAGTAGTTGCTCCCAGCAGAGCTGCCAACTTCCCTGATTTAGGTCTAATTTCTTCTACCTGAAAAAAACATGCATAATTTTAAAAAGGAGAGCAACATAACATGAGAAAAGTTGTTAAGAAGCAGCTTGAAGCAGTAGCTAATATGTTAAATCTTTGCAGGTGATGTGAAAGACTAGAAGGACTATTATATCCTGTTTATTGGCAACCTAGAGCAAATGCATACCATTTATCAAACAAACAAAATAAAAACTTGGGAAAAGGCAAAATGAAACATGATTTAAAGTAAGAGGGCTTACTTCAGAAAATTTATTCAGTCAGCCAAAATCACTCTGGAAATGAAGAGACTAATTACTAAATGCCTGTATCTCAGAGGTTCCATAGGATTACATGCTACGTGCTGATGCTGATGGCAGGCACAAAATATGCTGTAAGGCTACTATTAACACATTAATGTTCAGCATGAGCTCCAACTTCGTAATGAGCAGTTGTCTCACTAATTTTCTGTCCAGTGGCGAATGCTGATAGGTTTAGTTCTCTGTTTTGACCGGAAAAGCATGAGTTGTTTTTTTATGTCTGGGTACTTTCTCGATGTTGGTAAATGCCTTCCTGTCCTGGTAAATTAGCAAGGGACTAGGCTGAACTAGCACTTTACAAAGAAAAAGGTATGAATCAATAGAAACACTAAGATTGACACTTAACTGAGGATTCATCCAATTTTCCCCATCCGTGCAGCTAAAGAGAACAGAAATGTACCAGATAATCTTCTCTAAAACAGGAGAAAAAATATTTTATACTAGGTAGAATTCTAAAGCATCTTTTATCCAGCTGTATCTCAGCAACTTATAGAAAACCAGTAAGAGATACCACCGACACTTACTTTGTGTGGCTCCCACCTCTAAAGGACAGCCATGCGTAAGCAGTGGGACGTTTTCTTTGTTCCCACTTCTCCTGCTGCTATTTTTTCTTTGTCTGTAAAACATCTGGGTTTTTTTTCTGTAATTTTGATTTATTTTCTTTAAAATATAACTTCTCTGCTGAAAAAAAAAGTCAGTCAAGCTTAAAAACCAAAGTTAAAATAAATTATAAGACAAATATTAAAAAAACAGAGCTGTATCAGAAGAAAGATAGAGCCTTACACTTTTCATATTCTTTTTCCTTTACATTGGACTTTTCCATCCTTATCTACTCTTTTGTGCTTGAAATTGAAATAATATAAAAATCTTACTGAATGAAAAGCGTTGACATAAAAGAGTGGGCTATTGTTAATTTTTCCAATAAAAAGCCACGTGTCCCCAGCTGCATATTTCCATGTGAGGACAAAAATTGCAAAGAAGTGGATTTTAAGAACAAATTATTTGGCAATAATTGCTCACGTGAATTTTTCTGTGTGCCAGTGCACATCTCTACAGAATCTAGAAAATTAATTTCCAGAGAATCACAAAAAAACTCCAACTGTTCAAATATGCTTGCTCACATGTTGCAGCCAAAACACTCTCTCCTGTCATATCTTGACAACAGTTCCAGTTTCGACACATGCATGAGGTGGCATTACTTTTAGATATTGGTGGCCTAAATTATTTTCCACAGACTAAACACAACAGTTTCCTACATGGGCAACTAGGCTTAATAGAGAACACAACAGCTTCATCTATATGAGATGTGTGTGCACCATTCTCTGCTTACTTAACTTGAAATATCCAATTTATGCCAGGTTTCACACACACGTTAGTTCAAGACTTGCAGGGATTGATTCTTTCAAGCTTTGAAGGCCAAGGCAGCCGTACAGCCATAAAATTATAAAACCCAAGAGGTGTAAGGACCAAAGATCTACCAGGCAGAGTACTAAACCTGTATTTGTCACCCTGTACCACTGACTCATTACTGACTGAAAGCTTACTCCCATACATAAAGGCAAGAGGGTAATTGATTGAGTTACTCAGATGAGTATCCTGAAATGTTGACCCAAGTGTGTATCTTACATAAATCACAGTCTTGCTAACCCACAAATTAAAAGGTCATGAGATTATTTCAGTTATTAGGACATTTAGTTTTTATTTTTGTTGGTTCTTCACCTCCCCCTGCATACCCTTTATATATGCAACCATAGCAAAGCAATTTTGGCTACTCTTTTGCCCTTTACAGATCTGAAAATGTGCCCCTTTTTATATCATTATCTACAGCTAACAGAAAGAGCCCTTGTTACTTGTACACTTTCAAAACAAAATTGTTTTGTATGATTTCTTACACAGAAATGTTAGCATCATAGATTAACCTCAGCCTTAGCAATGAGGTCTTTATGTTAAAGTAGGACATCATGGGCTTATTCACTTATTATATTCCATCAGGTTTGTTTGGACCAGAAAATTAAAGCAGGAATGACAGATATGTTTAAGCTGTATTCTTATTTTGAGTATTTTATACTGTTCTTTTAAATGTTGAATTGTTACTTTATGAAAATAATTAAACCTGTATATAAACTTAATGTACGTACATAATAAATGGTTGGGTTAGCATTCTGGTAGAAATAAATAGACTTTTTCTTAAGAATCTCCATATTTTAAGTATTTAGTTACTAAATACTTGCATAATTCAACCATTCAATAAGAATGAAAATGAGAATTGTGATATAAACCTTTGTTCATACACATTCGCAAAAAAATTGAAAACTCACTGTTCAGAGTCGTAGCTGCAAGCTTACAAGTTAAACAGCAGAAACCTGCAAAGACCAGTAGGTCAAATTTATTGCTAACTGTCCTTTCAGTAAAAGCTGCCGACTTTCTGACATCTTCAGAGTTGTCAAAAGGCATTATCACAAAGCAGGCTTAGACCTTGTAACACTTTCTGTCTATAAAGAATCAGAGAGGGAGCTCTGTGCCTATGGCTTGAAAATAAGGCATACAGTGATTACACACATTTATCTTAGCCAAAGCTGTGACGGGATAAATAAAGGGTTTTTTGTAGACATGGAAATCTGTAATCCATAATACAAAATATTCCTCGCAGATTGAATGTAAATGAAATACTTTCCTGGTTTTGCAAACCTCAGTAATGGTATTTCTTAATTTTAGAAAACATATGCACATACCAGAACACATGAATATCAAATATGCAGATAAACAGATAGGTAGTAGAACACAAAAAAGCACAGGTAGATTTCCACATAGGCGTTGTTGTTGATTTTACATCAGAAAAAGCAAAACTATGAAGTCATCGTATGTCTTGCACATATCTTGCTGATATATATGCATAGCAGATACATGAAAATGCAATCTTAAAACATATATTCACTATTTCCAATTTATAAAAAATCTTCCATATACATATCCCAAGAGCACTCCTACATAGTGCCTATACTTAAATGAGACACTGGGTAGATACAAATTGTATGTCACTTACGTAAGCCCGTGGTAGTAGAAACACTACAGGTTTGTTTGTACAGCTTTTGCAGTGATGATACACATCAAGACCCCTGCCTCATTCCATTGCTTTTTGCGCCTTTCAGCAAACTCTGAGAGCTGTCTCCTCACTTGCCTCTGGACGGCCTCAGCCCAAGACCTGTGAGAGCTTGGGACCTACAGATCCTACTGCAGTGATGAGACATGAAATCCCACCAAGGAAAACAAAAGCACTAGGGTCCTGACTGTTCAGCTGCATAAAGCTTCTTTTCAGCAGCAACCTTAAAGAAGACAGCCTCTATGCTACACATGCAGACCTGAATGGAAAAGATCTTCTTGGAAGTCACCATCTGAGCTCTAATGGCATAGAATGTATAAAGAGAAGCTTGAAAAAATTCAAAGATGAAAACTACTACTAAAAAGCACATGAAGTATTGACAAAGAGTATTTAATTACTTTTTTGATTTAAAAGCACCTAGACAAAACTTAGTATTTAGCACCTCAGGAAAAGAAGGAGAAAAAAATTAAACATAGTTGACTTGTTTTGTCCTAGCAGATATAAGTCACTTCAAAATGCTTCAGAATAATGATTTGGGGCCAATATGAACCACAGCAAATATGCATACTCCTCAGAAAAAAATGAAATAATAAAACAGTGGGTGGTCTCAGAACACACGTTGATAAATCCAAACCACTCTAATTTGATTTGAAAAACGAGTCTATCCAAAATATTTAAAATGCATAGATTAAAATAATATTTTCTGTAACTTTTGAGATTTCTAGGAGCAAAAATAAGTTGAGACAGCTACTCCTTTATACCAGAGGCATTATTAGGTACACTAAAGAAAGTGCCCTTTTGCATGAGAATTAAGAAGCTTGCTTAATGTCATGCAATCAGCCAGACACAACCATTAACTGTAACCAAGTCTTCACAATCAGTCTACTGCTTTAATTAGTAGTTTGACCTTCCTAGACATGAAAAATCAAGTCTCCTCCGCCACTGAATTATTTTTTCATTTGATAAAACTGAATTAACAGTATGTGCTATTCATGGATATCATCTATGGACATAGATTTGATACAGATGCTCCAAATATTCTTTCTTCCCCTTGTATTTCATCTGCATGAATCACTGCCTGGGTAGGCACCATCTGTCCTTTGTTCTCTGTTGCCAGAATAGGCCACTTCAGAAGGAAAAAAAATAATCACTGTCAGAATTTCCCAAACAATGCAAATTTTGAACTTAAGGCATCACAGCTCCTTAAAGACTGGGATTAAATCACTTCTTAGACTCCTTGCTATTCAAAATAGTTTGGGGTTATTATGTCTTTCAATATATAAAACTTTTTCCAGAACCTCTGTACTTCTTCTGGACCTTTTTTTGAACACCTTTTCAGTGTGTTGACGCACAGAAATTACAGACCCCAGACCTCAATGCAAGTATTTCTCATGTACTCTCACAATCTGTACAATAGTAGCAACATCTAATCGTACCTTATGGATAGTGTCCCGTCTGTACATCAAAGAATCTCATTTGCCCCATGACCTCAGGTTTGCACTGGCAGTTCATGTTTAGCTGGTTATTTATCATGCTATGTAAGCATGAATCTCTATTAGCAAGTGAGGCACATTGCTCTGTAATACAGAAGTCTTCTTATAATTTACTATTCCACCTATTTCTATCATTTGCAAATTCTAAGTAATACTTTTCTCCATACCCTTGTTGAGAACTACAGATTTGGCCATGTAATTTTTGTACTTTCTCTCTTTGATATTTCTGTTTGCCTACAAAGAACGTGGGCAAAGAAGAGATTTTTAGAGCAGAAAAAAAAAAAGGCAATAAAAAGATAAGCTACTCAACAGAGAGTAACAAGGACTCTTTAAAAGATGAGTGCAGAGGCTGTTAATCAGGCAACCAAATGTGTCTGACCATATTAATATATATATATTCTCACAAGGCCAGAGCCTAGCAAAGACACATTAAATTGTTAAAGATGGTGGCTATTCTCAGGAGTTGCACAGGATGGAAACAGAAGAAGAGAGCAGTCAGATCCAAGCTAAAGGACGTGCTAAATTCAGCTGTGAATTCCTTCTGGCAGGGACCTTTGTTCTGTACTCATCAGATCATGGGTCCGTAACTGCGGTCTGCAGGGGCAGCGTGCAGCAATGGAAGAGACTGGCCAGCTCCAGCGAATGCCTCCCCCTTCATCCAGCTGGGTCACCCCACGATCTGCAAGCACTGTGTTGCTTCTTCCCCCAAAACCTGAAGTAATTGTGCAGTCAAGTGCTTATCTAATTTCCTACCTACTTCAATTTTAAGACGCTACTTGCTCCTACTGCCTACTATAGTGATAAAACAGCAGTTCATGTTTAGCTGGTTATTATCCTGCTGTATAAGCATGAACCTCTTTTAGCAAGCGAGGCACGTTGCTCTGTAATATGGATCTCTTGTTATAATTTACTATTCCACCTATTTCTCTCGTTTGCGAATTCTAAGTAATATTTTCCTCCATACTCCTGACAGTAGCCAACCTCTTTAACAATTTAATGTTTCTTTCCTAGACTCTGGCCTTGTGAGAATATATATATATTAATGTGGTTGGACACATTTGATTTTCTGATTAACAGCCTCTGCACTCATCTTTTAAAGAGTCCTTGGTACTCTCTGTTGAGTAGCTTATCTGGGAATAGCCATCCTCTTTAACAACTTAATGTCTCTTCGCCAGGCTCTGGCCTTGAGAGAATATATATACATTAATGCGGTTGGGTTTGTGTTTAGCCGGTTACTTATCAGGCTATATAAGCACGAATTTCTACTGGCAAGCAGGGCACGCTGCTCTGAAATACGGATTTCTTCTCATAACTTACTATCCCACCTATTTCCACCATTTGCGAATTCCAAGTAACACCCAGGGGCCACCAACACCTCACCCACAGCTTCCCGCGCGGGAGAGGCTCGCCCCCCCCCCGCCACCCGCTGCATTTCCAGGCCTCTCTCTCTCCACGAAGACAAGGTTGAGGCCGTTGGCCTACCTGCCACGGAGGGGCGACCCTGCCTAAAACCTCTACCCCCCGTCCCGTCCCGCCCTGCCCCTGCCCAAGCCGGCGGCAGCGGCGCCCCCGTTGCAACAGGGGCGAGAGGCGCACAAGCGGCCGCTAACGGCTGCCGGCGCCGCCGCCAACGGTCGGGGGGGGGGGGGGGGAGGGGGGGGGGGCGCTGGTTGGCGGTGGAGGGGGGGGAACGCACCGCGCGCACCTGCCGCTGGGGGGGAGGAGGCGAGGCCACTCGGGCCGGCGCGCGCCCTCGCTCAGTCGGCTGGCGCGCGCGGCCCCAGCTGCTCTGAGGGCAAACTGGGGCGGGGCCGGGGCCGGCGAGTGACGCGGCGCTGCGTGGCGTAAACAGCCCGGCGGCAGCCCGGCAACCGGGCACGGCCGTTCTGCCGCCGCCACCGGTCCCCCTCAGGGTCGGACCGGCCCCCTTGCTCGGCGGAACTGGACGGGGATAGCCCGGCGGCCGTTCTCGCAGCGGCCCCGAGAGGTTGACGCCGCAGCCCGGCGCGGCTGGTGGGGACGGCGGCAGTAGGAAGCGCCCGGGGAAGGAGACCGCCGCCTCAGGCAGCGGTTGGCGGCCGGGGCGCCCTCGGCGCGGCTCCCCGGTAAAGCCGGTGGCGGCGGAGCCCGAGCGGCGGCGGTGGGATCCGGGCGGTGAAGATGGCGACCCCGGGGATGGGCTGGCAGCAGCCGCAGCACGGCTACGGCGGCGGCTCCGCGCCCGGCGCGGGAAAACTCGGCTCCGGCTCAGCCCAGACGGGGCTGAGCGCCGAGCACAGCCCGGACCTGCATTTCAAAATGAGCAAGAAGATCGCCCAGCTCACGAAGGTGAGGAGGGAACGTCCTCCGCGCCGGGTCCTCCGCCTCCTTCTCTCTTCCTCTTGTTTTCCTTCCCCTCGCTTCTCGCCCGCCGTCGCCGCGGCGGAGATGTGGCCGAGGAGAGGCTGGCTCTCGGGGTTGATGTTTAGCCCGGATGCGGGAGGCGGCCGGGTTCGTTGCCTGAAGGCCGGGCCTGGAGCGGCCGCCTTGCCTCCGGGAGCAACCTCGGTCCCCGGGGACGGGAGGGCGCCGTGCCGGGGTCCTGCGGTGGAAGCTCCGGCGTACAGCGGGTGTCAGGGCAGGGACCGTGCGGGGGAACTGCCGCAGTACAGGTTCCCGGTTCGTTTTGTCCAAATTCCCTCTAGCACTGGCAGGTACTTGGCTGTGTGGGAGGCGATCCCTGATCTCTAGGCTGATGCCAGGTTGTTGGTTTTTGGGTTTTTTGGTTGGGGTTTTTTTGGTGTTTTGTTTTGGTTTTTTTTTTTTTTTTTTTGTGTGGAAATTTTAGCTTCTCTTCTAGCTCTTTTATAAGCCGTTCTCCGAGTCTTTTTTAAATCGAGAAACCCAAGTCATGCTTGATTTCCTTTTGCTAAAGAGAAGTACTGTTATTTAAGGTGCCTTATTTAAGGTACTGTCTTAAATGCCTTAGCTGGTGAGGGTGAAGTGTGAGAATATCTTGTATTGCTGCTTGAACAATTTTCGTTATGTCACCCCCAGCATAGAGAAGACATTGTGTCTTTGTTAAAGGCTCGGGTTAAACTACAAGGAGTTTTAAAAGCTTATTGTTAAGGCTGGTAGGCCTCATGTTTTGGAAGTGATTGTAGCTATGGTTTACTTAGAATAACTTAAAAAAAATGCTTTGGAGCTGTAACCTCTCTTGTATGATGCTCAAGCTATAGGTGGATAGCATTGCTTAGGAAATGAAAGGCAGATTATTTTTGTTAAAGAGAAAGCGGAAGAAATAATTTCTGCGAAGATGAATTACATAGCTGAAACATCTAAAGGTAATTTAAAAGCACTGGGGGAACTGCCAGTATTCTTCAAATGTATGCTAAAATGGATGAAGGTGACATTTCATTGGAACTAAGAATGAAGAGAATGAAGACTGTTGGCAGTCTCACAGTGGAGGCAGTATGTGTTTATGCACAGTTGATGCACCACTGACCAGTTAAAAATAGTATTTACTGTGGCACACTGCGCACCTTAATGGAAAACTGATGACTGAGACGTATTTTGCTTTGTCTTTGAGTTCAGAGTCCAGTTTCTTTATATGTTAACATCAGTGGAACTGAAATTGTAATTTCATAAGGAGAAAAGTAAAATTAAAATAAACTGAAGAGTCTCTTTGGTTTTATTCCATGTGCATACAAACGATGAATTAAAATATTAAGGATATTACTACAGACTTATGCTCCCTGAAAGGAGCAAAAAGCACCTCGATACTACAGATGTATTTTAGACTTACCTTAAGGCCTAGTGCATATATAAAGTAATACTTTCTAAAGAAAAACTTTTATTTGCATGTGTGTCCTTGATACATTCCCTTCCTTTCTATAGGAATTTACCCAGCAGTTTATAGTTGATTTTGGAAACAGCATTCCGCTTCTGTTGTGATGTCGTCTGTGTATACCCATGAGTTCCACATCACTGGGCACGTGCCCTTTGCTCTCTCAGTTATTGTGTGTCAAATATCTTGAGGTGGATGTGAGTTAAATACGGATTTAAATGCGTGGTGCTGGAATATTTTGAATTTCTGTATTGGAAAACATAAAGTGATTGAAAGTAAATACTGTTTTTTCATAAGTTGTTTTATGATCCATAGTAAAGTTCTAAAATTCTAGAAATTGTGTCCATGTCTGTCCAGCCAAAGACTTCAGATTAGTGCAAATAATTCATAGCTTTTATCTTCTGCTTGTGTATTTAAAATAACTGTGAGCTTCTACAAGGAGTTTAAATCTGAATTAGACTTTTGCAGGACTATAATCTTGTATTTGTTTCCCAGTGGCTTGCAGATTCTGGTAATGTTTTAGTTTGTGTGTTTGGGTTCTGTTTTCAAGTTTTAGGGAGAAAACTTGGAAAATGAACTGATCTTTGTACTGACTGGAGGTCTGGAGTGAAGAGCAGTATTTCTAGATGTTAAACAGGATGTGTAATAAAACTGTTTTTCTTGCACCTATTGCAACAATATCAAGAATTTAAAGAGTAAGATAAAAAGTATTCTATAGCATTAATTTCATTGAGGTAGAGGTGCAAATTTTGAGAGTTTTGTAGTTTGAGGGCTCAGGTCCTACATTTCTCTTTGTTACTTGACCCTTCAGAAAGGGAAGCTTAAAAGAAGTGTAATGGGTAAAGTACAATCTGAACTTTCTGAACTGCTTTGGAACCTGAAGTCTGATTTGATAGATGGTTTCAGAAATTAATCCTTCAGAAAGGACTCAAGCTGCAGGGGAAAAGTATAGGCACGATACTTAATTTCTGTAAGTGAGAGTTAACTGTCTGAAAAGACTTAACTTCACTTTGCAGAAGATTTCTGGAAATAAGCTGATGCGAAAAAGATATTGGGACGTTTCTATGGAGGTCTTTTGACCAAATTCTGCTGCTTTAGCTTTGTGAAATGCTTACTGACTTCTGCGTATAGAATTCCTCTTCAGTAATCTAGGAACTTCTTATTAAGAATACCTTACTTATTAAGAATACTTCTTAATTATGCTACTCAAATTGTTTAATGTATTATATAAAAGACACTTCTCGCCCACCTTCCAGCTGTTTTCCCCATTTTTTTTTTATTTTTTTTTGTCTTCCAACTCTTCTCTAAGGCTGCCTTGAAGATATATTAAGTCTCTCAGTGGATTTAGAACTGAAGTCAGGCAATTTACCAGGTCAAAACAAACCCACCAATATAGTATAGTAAAAGGAAATCTAAATATGCATGGGACATTACCAAAGGGATACACATAGTTAAGTTATCCAGACAGCTTCTGTCTTCTGACACAAGAAGTGTGACTCCATACCTTATTTTTGCCTATCCTTGTACAGTTTGTATTACAAGTCTTGAGTAGCAGCAGCAGAAAATGCTTTCCCCACAGAAGATGGTGTCACTCATGGAGTTAATGTAAAATTCCAAAATTAGGATTCCTCTGTTATGTTTTCGCATTACCTAAAGAGAATCTGATGTTTCAGTCAAAATGATGCAGGAACACAAAGAAAAAGGTGAAATTTGTTTAATAACCAGATTTAATCAGTAATTCAGAGTGAGGCAAAATAAGATACCAATCCATTCACTAAGCACAACACTTGAGAAGTGCTTAACTGTATTTTTACTTTTGGGTGGGAAGGAAGGACTTACCTTCTCCTGTGAATTAAGCCTATTAAAGTTAAATCAAGTAAAACAAGTAATTATAAATGCAGCTTTAAAAAAATAAGATGATATTCCATGTCATGTTTAAAGACTGTGGTAAATTGTAACTGAAGCAATTTTAGATCTTCCTCTTCAGTATAAGCTCCTTATTTTTAGGCGTTTTTAAAGATCTGTGTACCAGTTTGGGGATAAAGTAGCATCTGACGCAAAGATTAAAGACAACAAGAAATAAACTGGGATTATGAGATTGCATATATGTGTTTGTACTACTGCATGCTGGAGTGCTAATGCAGTGTTGAATTATTCCTGCTGTAGATGAAAATATGCATATATATATATATATATATTTAATTACTTTGCCTAGGACAACTGAAATAGAAAACAAAAAGCAAGTTGCCGCTATGCTGACATCAGTAGGGGAGAATGGGATTAGTTTTAACAATTGCCAGAAGAGTACAAGTTCAAGGGTTTTTTTGTTTTGGGTGTTTAGGTTTTTGGGGTGTGTGTTTTTGCTTCTTGTGCTGTAGTTTGTAGCTTGCTCATTTGTGACTGAGAAATCCATATCCTAAATGTGTCTGCAAAGTCTGTTGTGCAAGCTTTCTGACATCAGAATAAATCTTTGACTTTTATGGAATAACTGCATGATCCATGCTGGGATTATGCAATGAGAATCTTCAACATTGATTTGGTTGCATGATACTAATTGCAGAAATGGCATATTAACCATATGAAGAGTCTGTAAGTGCCATGCAGGTGATATGTACCCTACAGTGATTGTTTCTATCTATTTAATAAAAAGAAAAAACTGTACAAAACTCCAGTGTTTTCCCTTGGCACATGGGAAGAGCCAGGTAAGTCAGTTCTGGAAAGGTTCCAAAAAAACCTCAGCTAGTTCAAAGACTAAGGCAACAAAGTTATCCAAGACACACCATACTTCAATAAACAAGAAATTAGAATCCGGGACTCCCGAGACCAGAGTTCTGTTCTTAATTCTACTGTCAGTTTGTTGTGTAAATTTGGGAAACTGCTTCTTTTTTTTTAATAAATTAAATTTATCCTTTGATTTTCTTTCTGTCTTCCTGTGTTAGAGAGGAGTACTTGGAGAATAGATGTTAATGTAGTAGTTAGATCAGTGAGTTGCTTGGGGATGTAGATAGTAAATTTATTTCAAAGAATAAAGAGCAAATTTGATGCTCTTCCATTCAGATACTTATGCTTCTTGTGTGGACTTTTTTGCTGGGATGGTTAAAGGTCTCCCTCAGCTGGCACAGAATGCAGTGCTATGGAAGTAAGAGCTATAGGGTTTAACTTACATTGATGATTCTTAACAAAATATTTCCAGTGAATCTTTGTTAGTTTTTATTTGAAAATATTCTGCCTCAGGAAACAAACCAGCTAAATCTCGTGCAGGAGGTTCATTGTGCATAGGATTCTCAGAAAACTTAATAGAAGAGCCCTTAAAAGTAGGGAAGAAACAAGAATCTAAAAAACCCTGTAGAACTGTTTTGATGTTAGCTGTCATCATGTGATAGTTGATGCCATTAACAGTTTTGTAAAAACTTGGGGTTTAGTTTTTTAAGCAACCTTATGTCATGCCTTCAATATGTGTTAACATTGGCAGCAGGCCAGTATTTGCTCACAGTTCTAGGATTGCATGAAAAGGAAATTTTGAAGCAGGTGTGATTTGACTACATATTTGAATGTCAAAATTTTTGCATATGCTTCTGACTGGTAATGTGGCAATAAATACAATGGTTTGTTATTACATAAAAATAGTTTTGAAGGACTAGAAGATATGAAAACATAATATGCACTTGATGATCTTAAAGGTCTTTTCCAACCTAAATGATTCTGTATGTATCCTCTTGCTCTATGCTTATTCTTATTTAGTGCTATAATTACATAATAAAAAATTACAAGGAGCTGGAAAACTATTAGATGTTATTGCTGTGATATGTACTTCACCTGTTAAATCTGATAAATCAGTACATTAAGAATATTGAAAGAAAAAGTGAAAGATGAGGATTTTAGTACAGTTCAATGTTATCAATTAGTCTAAATTTAAAAACTAAAGAAGAAAACACACAGGCCATAAATGAATCCTGATACGACAACATCCCTAAAGTGTAAAATTTGTCAACCTTTAGCTGCTTTTTACATATGATGATGTAAATTGTATGACGAAAGACATAGTTGAAATTTAGTTTGATTTTTTTTTTTTTGTGTCGTTTTTTGCTGTTATTACAATTTTCGGATAAGTACAGCATTACGAAAGACAGCTTTTGCTGTGATCTTGATTTAGATAAAATCAAGAAAGTGCCAGTTCAGAGTTAAGAGCATAATACTGAAATGCTTTTGCCCAGATGCGAAAGTTGTAAACAGGAGAAAGAAAACTATGTAATTTTACAATGGATTTGTTTCTTTGTACACTTGTAAATTAGTATGGACATAGGACTTTGAAGTACTCAATCCTGCAAGGAGTTCTGATTTGTTGTCTTATAAAAATGTGTCAGCAGAAGACAGTCTTTTTTTTTTTTTTTTTTTCTTTTCTATATCTGGAATACTATGAAAGTGCAAAGAAGTAGTTTCAAAATGATGAGTCTTACCACTTTAGAAAAAGATTGCAATTTAATCTTAGGCATAGTGGATATCTACTTCCTTCAAACACTGTAAAACTGTATTCAGTAACAACGTTGTTTGTATTTGGATATTTCTGTGTTGTCGTGCAACCAATTGGTCACATATACTTTATTTTTTTAATGTCTAGAAGTACAATTGGATGCATACTGCATCTAATACCTCTGTAGAAATGTTATTTGTCATAAGTCATTGTATTGGTACAGTAACTGCCAGCCTTAACTAGCTTCTAACAACTGAAATTCTTTCAATATCTCATTCTCTAAACTCAGGCTTTGGCTTTAATGAAAATAGTAATTTTGTCAGTGATACTACTGTTTCCCCACCCCAATCTCCAAGTGTTCATTGAAAACTTTACTCTCCTGTTAACTGTGTGGACGAGGGAGAGCATTACAATAAATAGTGACTTTTTCTTGCTGGTTGCATACTTACTGCTAAATAAATCTGGCAAGTCTCAGCATAACATTATGAGTTCAAATGCGTATATGTCTTGGCTGATACAAGTTTGGCAGTAGTAAGCCAGGCTTCCATGTGTTCTTCTAATGACTGATGTCATACCAATAACCAAAGGCATTGCATTCCAAAAATAACCAGCAGAAACAAAAACAGTCTAAAGCTATTCACTGTCTTGTCTTACTTAATGCATATTACCTGGTTCTCTTTCCTCGGTCAGGTTTTTTTAACTGAATCTAGAAGGCTATGAGGAAGAACAGCCTTTTGCTGAGGTTGTCACTTGGTTAAGCTCAAAATGACAACCTTTAAAAATAGCTACTATTAAAAAGTTCATGAAGTCCTTATTGTTAAAGATGCTCCTGTTAAATAAAAGAGAACCTTTATACTTCCTTCAGATAAAAGGTTCAAGGTGATTATAAGAAATACTTGCTTTCTATTTTCATTTTTTTGAGGTTAAAGTAATCTTTCTATGCAGTTTCCGAAAGTTTTGTTTGTTGAAACCTGAATTATAATGTGTTTAGGAAGAGGTGTGCTATAATCCAGATATTTTTAATTAAACAATGTTTTTGCTCACAGCATGACTGAAAGCTGTAACTTCTAGTAAAGGGTGTCTGGCATTGCCTCTTCAGATCTGGTATTTTGCAGTACGGATGCTGATATGTTTGGATAGGTTGTACTAAAATGTATTTCATCCTATGACTGCCTTTCACAGAATCACAGAATTATCAGAGTTGGAAGGGACCTCTAGAGATCATCTAGTCCAACTCTCCTGCTAAAGCAGGATTGCCTAGAGCACATTACTCAGGACTGCATCCAGGCGGGTCTTGAAAATCTCCAGGGAAGGGGACTCCACAACCTCCCTGGGCAGCCTGTTCCAGTGCTCTGTCACCCTCACCGTAAAGAACTGTTTCCGTGTATTTGAACGGAACTTCCTGTGTTCTAACTTGTGCCCATTGCCCCTTGTCCTGTCACTTGGAACCAATGAAAAGAGCCTGGCTCCATCCTCCTTCAACCCACCCTTTAGATACTTGTATGCCATAATAAGGTCTCCCCTCAGCCTTCTCTTCTCCAGGCTAAAGAGTCCCAGCTCTCTCAGCCTTTCCTCATAAGGGAGATGCTCCAAGCCCTTAATCATCTTAGTTGCCCTTCGCTGGACTCGCTCCAGCAGTTCCCTGTCCCTCTTGAACTGGGGAGCCCAAAACTGGACACAGTATTCCAGTTGTGGCCTCACCAGTGCAGAGTAGAGGGGGAGAATTACCTCCCTCGACCTACTGGCCACACTCTTCCCTATGCAGCCCAGGATTCCATTGGCCTTTTTGGCGACAAGGGCACATTGCTGGGCCATGGATAATTTACTGTCTAACACAACCCCCAGATCCTTCTCCTCCAAGCTACTTCCCAGCAGGTCAGCCCCTAACCTGTACTGGTGCCTAGCATTCTTCCTCCCCAGGTGCAGGACCTTGCACTTGGTTTTGTTGAACCTCATTAGGTTCTTCTCTGCCCAGCTCTCCAGCCTGTCCAGGTCACGCTGGATGGCAGCACAGCCCTCTGGGGTGTCAGCCACCCCACCCAGTTTGGTATCATCAGCAAACTTGCTGAGGATACAGTCTGTCCCCTCATCCAGGTCATTAATGAATATATTAAACAAGATTGGACCAAGTATTGACCCCTGGGGGACACCACTGGTTACAGGTCTCCAACTAGACTCTGTGCCGCTGATCACAACCCTCTGAGTTCTGTCCCGCATCCAACTCTCAATCCACCTCACTGTCACCTCATCTAGCCCATACTTCCTCAGCTTCCTAATGAGGATGTCATGGGAGACAGTGTCAAAAGCCTTGCTAAAGTCAAGGTAGATGACATCCACGACTTTCCCCTCATCCAGCCAACCAGTTATAACATCATAGAAAGCTATCAGATTGGTCAAGCACGATTTACCCTTGGTAAATCCATGTTGACCACTTCCAATAACTTCCTGTTCCTCAACGTGTTTGGAGATGACATCCAGAATGAGTCGCTCCAATACCTTCCCAGGGACAGAGGTTAGACTAACCGGTCTGTAGTTCCCTGGGTCCTCCTTCTTGCCTTTTTTGAAGATTGGAGTGATGTCGGCCTTCCTCCAGTCCTCAGGCACCTCTCCTGTTCTCCATGACCGTTCAAAGACGATGGAGAGTGGTCTAGCAATAACATCCGCCAGCTCTCTCAGCACTCACGGATGCATGCCATCAGGGCCCATGGACTTGTGAATGTCCAGCTTGGCCAAGTGGTCTCTGACCCGGTCCTCCTCAACTGAGGGAAAATCTTCCACTCTCCAGATCTCCCCCTTTGCCTTCAGAGTGTGGGATTCATGAGGGACAGCTTTAGCAGTGAAGACCGAAGAAAAGAAGGCATTCAGTAACTCTGCCTTCTCTGCGTCCTCCACCACTAGGGCACCTGTCTCATTCACCAGTGGGCCTACATTTTCCCTAGTCTTCCTTTATCTATTGATATATTCAAAGAACCTTTTCTTATTGTCTTTAACTGCAGTGGCCAAGCTGAGTTCTGATTGAGCTTTGGCCCTTCTCATTTTCCCCCTACATAGCTTTGTTATATCTTGATAGTCCTCGTAAGTTGCCAACCCCCTTTTCCAGAGAATGTAAACTTTTCTTTTTTTCCTGAGGTCCAGCCAAAGTTCTCTATTTAGCCAGGCTGGTCGTCTTCCCCGTCTGCTCGTTTTTCGAGACAAGGGGATGGCCTTCTCCTGAGCTTTTAAGAGCACCTGCTTGAAGTATGCCCAGCCTTCCTGGGCACCTTTGCTCTTCAAAACTGCCTCCCAAGGGACACTCTCGACTATGCTCCTAAACAGGCTAAAGTCTGCCCTTCGGAAATCCAGGGTGGCAGTTCTGCTGGCTCCCCGCCTTACGTGATCAAGAACTGAAAATTCTATCATTTCGTGATCACTCTGCCCAAGGCGACCTCCAACCTTTACATCCTCCACAAGACATTCTCTGTTAACAAACAGTAGGTCCAGTAGGGCACTTCCCCTAGTTGGTTCCTTCACCAGCTGTGTTAGGAAGTTGTCTTCCACACACTCCAGGAACCTCCATGACTGTTCCCTCTCTGCTGCATTGTATTTCCAGCAGACGTCTGGGAAGTTGAAGTCCCCCACAAGAACAAGGGCAGATGATTGTGAGACCTCTGCCAGCTGCTTGTAGAATACTTCATCGGCTTCTACATCCTGATTAGGAGGTCTATAACAAACTCCCATCACGATGTCTGCCTTATTGGCCTTCCCCTTAATTTTTATCCATACATACTCAGTGTTGTCATCCACACTGTTAAGTTCCAGGCATTCAAAACTGCCCCTAACATAGAGGGCCACTTGTCCTTTTAAAATTTGACAAATAGAAATAATTTACCACTATTTTCATAATAAAGATTAGGGAAAAGGACTTGATTTTTTTTTTTAATTTATCTATCCGCTTTGTGTAATTATAAGTATAGGTTTTACACTTTACAAATAAACTGTATTTTTTAATCAGGAATATCTTTATAGGCTAAAGAAAACCTTTGAAACACCTTGAAAAATCTATGTATGTCGGTCTTTCCAAAATTAATCTGTATTGCAAGCATAAGTAATCTATACTACTAACATTACTTATTTAAAAAATATATACTTTTTGTGTAGTGCCACTAGAGTAGTAAAACTTCATTTGAAATTTTTGATCCATTATTTTGCTTGGGTTGTTCACTAGCTTCTCATATTGTATCTAACATTATAGCATTAACTTACAGTTCCTATGTCATTAAAATCAGTCAGTCCCTTTTTTTCTTTTTAAAAGCATATGGCCGTTTGCTTTAAGCTGAGATAGAATTTGCAAAAATGTGTCCTAGAACTGAGACTGAACTTTGACGTGAAGATCAGTTTGTGTTCTTTGGGCTGGTCTGGGAACATTCTGTGGCCATTCTCTTTACTCTCATGATTCTTGTCTTGTCTTTCTTTATTACCATGCTCTGCTTCACACTTTATCATGTATACCTTTTCAATCTGCAGTGTAGACCATTCACCATTTGGTGTATTGGGTATATTCTGCCTTACCTTCAAATACTTAATGCATGAGACTGTAATCCTTGTGATTTATATTTGGGCAGGCACTGCTTTATTAAGTATCCTTGCACCTTCTATACAAACAAAGAGCCTGATGCAAGTTTAGCTTCTGTTGGTTTTTACTATTTTCTATAGCTATGAGTTGATACTCTAGAATAAACTGTATTCCAAATCCCAGATTCTTTTCTAGGATATAGCTCTGTGTGTAATAGACACAGCAATTTGAACTACTTTTTTTTTTCCTTATGGGCTCCTTGTTCCTCAGGGAAACTGTTTCCTGCTTTCAGAAGATTGTTAGGTTGGCAAAGTGTGAGACAGAAGTAACGTGTCCTCACTATAAAACATATGCTTCACTATGTGCCTATATAATATTACGGTAAATGTGTTTCTTTAAAGAAAATCTTATTGAAGTCCAGAGTGACATGCTCTATTTGGCTCAATTTGCTACTAATTCTTGAGCCTCTTCTGTTCTCATGTATAGAAAAGGTATTCTAAAAAAAGGGAAGAATTTGTTTAAGTGTACAGAAAAAAAAGAAAGAAAATTATCTCATTTGGGAAGTATAGAAATGCATTAGTTTGTCAAAGAATTGAGAGTAGCCTCAAGTTTATCTACAAGAACTGATTTTATCAAAGAACGTGATCTATATTTTCATATGATCATAGAATGGTTTAGGTTGGAAGGGACCTTGAAGATCATCGAGTTCCAACCTCCCTGCCATAGGCAGGGACACCTCCCACTAGACCAGGTTGCCCAAGGCCACGTCCAGCATGGTCTTAAACACCTCCAGGGATAAGGCATCTACAACTTTTCTGGGCAACCTGTTCCAGTGTCTCACCACCCTCAAAGTAAAAAAACTTCTTCCTAATGTTTAATCTAAACCAGCCCTCTTCCAGTTTAAAGCCATTCCCCCTTGTCCTATCACTACATACCCTAGTAAAAAGTCCTTCCCCAGCTCTCCTGTAGGCCCCCTTTAGGTACTGGAAGGCCACAATAAGGTCTCCCCGGAGCCTTCTCTTCTCCAGGCTGAACAGCCCCAACTCTCTCAGCCTCTCCTCATAGGAGAGGTGCTCCAGCCCTCAGATCATCCTTGTGGCTCTACTCTGGACATGCTCCAGCAGGTCCATGTCCTTCTGATGTTGGGGACTCCAGAGCTGGATGGAATTCTCCAGGTGGGGTCTCACGAGAGTGGAGTAGAGGGGCAGAATCACCTCCTTTGACCTGCTGGCCACACTTCTGATGCAGCCCAGGATACAGTTGACCTTCTGGGCTGCGATCGCACACTGCTGGCTCATGTTGAGCTTCTCGTCAATCAGCAATCCCAGGTCTTTCTCCTCAGGGCTGCTCTCCAGCCATTCCCCACCGAGCCTGTATTTGTGCTTGGCATTGCCCCGACCCAGATGTAGGACCTTGAACTTGGCCTTGTTGAACTTCATGAGGTTGGCTTGGGCCCACCTCTGCAGCCTGTCCAGGTACCTCTGGATGGCATCCCTCCCCTCCAGTGTGTCTACCTTGCCAAAGAGCTTGGTGTCATCGGCAAACATGCTGAGGGTGCACTCGATCCCACTGTCCATGTCGCTGACAAAGATGTTGAACAGTACAGGTCCCAGTACTGACCCCTGAGGAATGCCACTCGTCACTGCTGTCCACTTGGACATCAAACCGTTGACCGCAACTCTTTGAGTGCGACCGTCCAGCCAGGTTTTTATCCACCGAGTGGTCCGTTTGTCGAATCCATGTCTCTTCAATTTAGAGACCAGGATATCGTGTGGGACAGTGTCAAACGCTTTGCACAAGTCCAAGTAGATGACATCAGTTGGTCTTCCCTTGTCCACTGCCACTGTAACCCCTTTGTAGAAGGCCACCAAATTTGTCAGGCATGACTTGCTGTTGGTGTAGCCATGCTGGCTGTCACCAGTCACCTCCTTGTTTTCTGTGTGCCTCAGCAGAGTTTCCAGGAGGATCTGCTCCATGATCTTGCCAGGCACAGAGGTGAGACTGACTGGCCTGTAGTTCCCTGGATCTTCCTTATTTCCCTTTTTGAAAATAGGGGTTATGTTTCCCCTTTTCCAGTTGGCAGAAATCTCGCCAGACCTCCACAACTTCTCAAATATGATGGCTAGTGGCTTAGCGACTTGATCTGCCATTTCCCTCAGGCCCCGTGGATGTATCTCATCAGGTCCCATGGACTTGTGCACCTTCAGGTTCCTCAGGTGGTCTCGTACTTGATCTTTACGTACAGTGGGTGGTTTTTCATTTTAGTGAAGTCTGAGGCTGTACGTGCTTTTTTTTGGAAGACTTGTGAAGCGGAGCCTAGTCTGACGCTTTGCCTGTCGGTTGTGTTGGATTTCTCTCTTGGCTCGTTGTGTTCTGTTGCCGCGGGGTCGGGAAGCGGCAGCCTGACGCTCTCCGTGGTGCTGAACGTGGGGCTAGTCAGTCGGTGAGCTCCCGCCGCTCTCCGTGGTGCTGAACGTAGGGCCTCCTCGACGTTTTAGCTTCACTGGCACTTATGCCAAGAGCAGGTAAGTCTTACTTCTTGTTATGCGAACCAGTACATTCCCCTACTAGCAAGATCTCTTTAGAGGCTCAACTTATATAACTACAATTTCCCAATCCTTTTATGTAGTCAATGTGATGAGATATAGCATTGATTACACTGAACACTGTGAAGGTAAGTGCAGTGAATTATTTGTCTGAAAATGTGTGTGGAGCCATTTCCTAGCAGCTTCCCAAAAGCCTGACAAAAAGGCAAAGAAGTGAAAATAAAAACAATCGCTAGTATTTCTCAGGGAGTTCTGTCAGTTAGCAAATTAAGAAATGTTTGAGAATATTTAAATGAGCAGCAGCATTTTATTCATATTGTCAAGATTCTAAAAGAGACACTCGATTTCCTAAAGTTGACTTAGGAAATATACAACACAAAACTTGATTATTTCATTCAGGATTTATGCCTGGTTTAATTCTGAAATAATCGCATTCTTACCTTTTAAGGGTTTCAAAAGTGGGAGATGTGATTGTCTTGTCATAAAATTCATTAAGGATAGGTATTCTTTTTCTGAACATTGCCCAAAGCATCATAGATTCAAAAGCCCTTACAGTCCTCAAAGGAAGAGGAAATTGCATCTTGAAATTATATACTACTTATAAACGCTTGTTTTGATGATTAATCAAAAAAAGTGATACAGGTCTGTAAGATGACTACCTCTTTCACCCCACTTAGGTATTGCTGCTTTTTGTTTTGGGAAGCTTTGAACTTAATGCTGAGAGAAAATTCATTTGTTTGTATATGGAACAATTTTTGTAGAGTGAAGATCTTTGCTAGGATATTTGTTTGTTTTGTCAAGGGCAAGCTACTGTTATCTCCTCAACGCAAAGTCAGTTGCTTAGCTCTGAGAGCTTTCCAGTGCATTGTTTCACAGAGTCTAAATACCCCCAAACAGATGCAATACAAACATCATACCTTAAATTCCTCTAGGGATCTCTATACCTGAAAGGCTCAAATCAAATATGCAAATGTGAGGGAATGCAGCTCAGACTAAAATTCAACTTGGAGTAGCCCTTTGGCCTGTTCTGTTTTTGTTGCAGCGACTTAAGGTCTAATCATACAGCAGATGTGTCAGCTATATTCTGGATAGATGATTAGAGGGTAAATGAGATTCTTTCTTACCAGGAGGCAGATTGGGGAATTTGTACATCTGTCACTAAATCTTTTTGTTTTCCTTTCTCTTTTTTTCTTTTCTTTTTTTTTTTTTTTTTTTTTTTCCCACTTCCTTCAGTATGCTTCTCAAAATTTAACCATCTTGGGAAATTGCCTAAAGCTAACTGCACTACAGATTTGCAGAGGTTGTTTCTGACATAACCTGATTGGTAGAGATTAACATCCCAGAACTGAAAAGGAGTTTTGATTGGGTGTGGGTGGCAATATTGCCACACCTCTCCCAGCACAAGGGTAGTGAGTTGCAAGTGTATGCTAAACCAGTCTGTAACAGGAGGAAATGGTAGATTGAAGTTGTACACAGAATGAATACCTAAGCTAATTCTGTTCATTAGAGAGCTGTGAAGGACTATTTTTGCAAGTCTCTTTTATCACAGTGGAATTTTCATTGTCTGTGAAAATAAGCATACTTGAAGTAATTTGATTAATTTGACTTTCTAATTCAAGTCACTGATTTATTGCACGACAACTCAGGAGGTATAATGCATAGCTGGTCTTTTCTTACACCCTTGTGTTTACCTTTGTAAATGCTGCATTACCTGCTATCTGAGAGTCCCAGTAGGCTGTATCAGATGTTGAAACAGATGAATTTTGTGGCGGTTACACTTTCTCCTCAGTTTATACATTCCTTATGCTTGTTTTCTAAAGAGCACTACATTGACTTCAAACAGATACCATGTTTACAGTAGATGACATAGTGTATTTTTAGGTAATTTTTGTCAGTTCTCAGGCAACTGGGACAGGGTGGAAGCCGAACCTACAATGCAAGTTTCACTTGTCAACATGTATAGGATATGGGGGGTATGGGTTAGAGAGCTTCAGCATTAACAGCTCATTTCATATCTTGCTTTCTGAAATATAGTATGGTATTACCAGACATGAACCTTCTATATAATGTAGCTTAAAAGCCTTGCAAGGCAGCTTGTATTGCTTTCCTTGCAGATGTTCACAAAGCACTGAAAACTAGTTTTCTTTTTTAACATGGCCTGAGAAACTCAAATGGTCAGGTTTCTTTAGCTTATGTTGGTTCTTGGGGTTTTTTTTGTGACAGAGCAGAAAGTAAGTCTAATTCCTGGTGAGTGCAAGGGGAATTATGTTTACTTCATACTTCAGTAATCAGCCCATTACTGCTTTTTGCTTCTTTTTGGAATGTTTATGTTCAGGGTTGGGAGGGTAGTTCCTTCTTTGTTAGGACACAATGGGATCACTACTGTTCAATTTTAATGGCACTTAAATGAATTTGTTGGAAACTCTGCACTGAGTTCTAGTGCACTTTATATCCTGGTTCTGTGATTGAAGACTGCCCAGAATATAGGAGGTGTATTAGGAACTTAATGAAAAGGCTACAACAAACTAATAAGTGCAAGCTTTTAGTTAAGTTTTTATCTGTAAAAGGAGATATTTCTGAAATGCACGTAGCTCTGTTGGTATGCACTGAGCTTGTTCATTTTTAACGTGTTTTTTTTTTATGATAAATAACCTTTTCACTTTCATGGAAGAGATGTTTTGGAAGCTATATTATACACAGTTTTTCTAACCCTTAAACTACAGGGAGAAAGCTGTGGAAAATGTCTTTAAGTATAGATTAGAATAGGGAGAGAGTCTGCTAAAAGCAGAACAGAAAGCTAGGTATCAAAATCTGTCCTCTTTATTAGAACTTTTTCTGACTGTGTTGTGGGAGGAGTGATGCATTAATTGCTGAAGATACTTGTGCTTACTGTTTTTTTAAGAGTGCCATTATCAAAAAAAAAAAAAAAAACCACAAAAAAACAAAAAACAAACAAAACCCAAAACAAAAAACAACCAAACAACCAAATAGCATAAATACTAGCTAAATTTGAAAATGAACTTTGAAAAAGTATTTGAAAACTTCAGCAAATTTGTTATCCACTGCTAAATGTTTTAGTCTGCAGCTTGTTTCTTAACAAGTGAAGACACCATTTATAATTTTATGGAATTAAAACTGGTGTACTGGAAGCTGTGTTGTACAAAGAATAGTCTTTAAATGTGCCTCAGAATAATTTCACAGTATTCTATCAGTGTGTTCTTTGTATATGGCTTACTCAGATCATTCTTAAATTTTCTTTTAGCTAATGGTGTATTTTGCAGTACACCACCAACTTAGCTCATTTTTTTAATTTCCTTTTTCATATAAAAATTGAGATTTCTACAGTCGTAGTCAGAACTAGGCATGTTTGTTTGAGAGACTGAATATATATAAACTGACGTGTGCATGATACAGACCTGTGCCTACCTCAAGGCCTCTGGCCTTGAGCTAATTATTTAATGTGAAGTTGCACACAAATGCTCAGTAACTTTTTTTTTTTTTGTCTTGCGGGTCTACTTATATATGACTTACGTGTGTTCCTTGATTTAAGCTTTCCACTATTTTTCTCCACTGTTGAATTTTCAAAGTAATTTTTTTTTAATGTATGCTGAAGAAAGAAGACTTCTTGGTTTTCCTTTAATCCTCTGTCGCTATCATATTAGGTATCCCAGATTATTTTTTTTTCTTAAGACAGCTCTTCATGCCCAAAACTCGAGAGCCTGATGAACATCCTTATTTGGCTTACTTGTCAGGTGTGGGGAATTTTTGTTGGAGGTGAAAAATTCTGAACAGGTACACCTGTGTACTTCTATATGATGAATTTCTGGAACAGTAGGCGTTAGTCTCCCATTTAATGTGGGATAAAATAAGTATTTTAAAAGAGGCAAATCTAGCAAATAGTTACAATGTAAGTACTTTTAAAATAAACATATTGTATTCCAGTTGACAAACAGAAGCAATATCAGAAGTCTTTATTACAATTGCATAGGATGGCTTTTTAAAAACATTCACTAGTGTAGTTCTTCAGAAGATTAGATCCAACTGGATGACCTTAACAAGAAAATACGAATGTTGGACTGGTAACTGAGTGTTCAGATTGAGGAGCCGCAGGATTCCCCTTACTGTATTTAGTGGGAGGAATGGAAAAGAGGTGCTTTAGGACAAAGCAACATAATTGTATGCTTTTACCAAGACATCAATCTTCTTGTAGGTCTGTAATGGAGCTACTACAATTTTCTTACTTAAGTATACACAATCTTTCCTTTTTTTTTTTTTTTAATTGAATTGTTCAGAAAACCTGTGGTAGAAGGAACTGGAACTGCACAAACTTTATCTATCTTGATATATAGACTAGAACTAGGGAAAAAAATGTATTGCCTTTTTTTGTGGGACTGTGTTTTAGGAAATTTTAAATTAGTTACATCTTCACTGCTGTTTGTCATATGCCTGTGTGTTTTCTCCAGATGTATCCTAAATTAGAAGACATTAAGGCAGATTGAAAACTGGCAGAACTGCTGGGCTTAAAGGGTGGTGGTCAGGAGCATGAAGCTCAGTGGGAGGCCGTTCACTAATGATGTACCCTAGGAGATGGATATTGAGGGCAGTAGTTTAAGGTCTTTATCAGTGACTTGGATGATGAGACAGAATGCACACTCAGCAAGTTTGTAGACAATACAAAACTGGGGCAAGTGGTTGATAAAACAGATGGGTGTGCTGCTATTTAGAGCTGGACAGGCTGGAGAAAGGCACTGATAGGAACCTCTTGGAAAGCCCTGCATCTGGGATTGACTGGCTGGAAAACAGCTTTGCAGAAAAGGCCCTGGAGTCCTGATAGACAAATTGAACATGAGCCAGCAATGTTTCTTTGTGGCAACGAAGGCCAATGGGATACACCAGGCTGCATTAGAAAGAGCATCGCCAGCAGATTGAGACAGGTGATCCTGCCCCTCTCATCCAGCACTGGTGAGATTCATCTGGAGTGCTGGGTCCAGTTCTGGTCTCCCCAGTACAAGTGGGACACGGACATACTGGAGCAAGTCCAGCAAAAGGCCACTATGATGGTTAAAGGACTCGACCATCTGTTGTACTAAAAGAGGCAGAAAGCTGGAACTGTTTAGCCTGGAGAAGAGAAGGCTCAGGGGGCTCTTATGAATGTGTGTATATACCAGATGGTAAGGAGTAAAGACTGAGTGGGCATGTTCTTAGTGATGCCTTATGAAAAGATGAGGCAGTAGGCACAAACTAAAACAAGAAATGCCATTTAAACATAAGAAAATATTTCTTTCACTGTGACAATGGTCAAATGCCAGAACAGGTTGCCTGGAGAGGTTGAGAAATCTCCTTCCTGGCTCAAAGTCTTCCGCAGTTATTAACAATTCCATAAATAGAAACGTTTCTGGTTGGAGTTTCCTTTTTCATTCTGGAAAATTAGCATTTACCACTAAACTTCCAGAGATAGGAAGGTATATATACCTTACCTATAGGTAAGGCCTTCCGTAAAGTGAAAAATGCTGTAGATACACTGCAAAACTCCCAACTCAATATTTGTATGTTTTTCACTAACGTTTCTTTCCTGCATAGCTGTGTACTTGTTTGGAAGGTTCCACACCTTTCCTTCTCTTAAACAAGCCTGGAAAGTGGAAAGACAATTATAAGCAAGAAATGGACTTGTTTTCTGGTGTACCATTCAAACTACTGGTGAGGAATTCTTTGGTCCATAGCGGCTGCATGGTGTATTCTTGTCTGACTGGTCTCTTCTGCTGTGAGGAATCACTGGATACTGGAATTGCATATAATCTGCAGAAGTTCTTGATGGAATAGGAAGCAAAATAGATCAAGCATTGAGAGGAGAAGACCTGCAGGCAGAGAAAGTGTAAAAATGAACTTTCTTTTGACGGGGAATGGAAACTAGGAAGACCTTTTGTCTGTCTTGTCATAGAGTACTGACATGTCTTTGGGGAGACGGAGTACAGGAAACCTTTTGCTAATGTTTCCATCAGCTCAACACTTGAGGGCTCATTAGTAAGAATGAATAATAGCATGTATAAGTGATAATAATGCTGACTGTGCCTTGCTTTCAGGTTTATAAGCAATCTAAGAGGAAAAGAGATCATCTTTCTTTAGTGTCAACTTCATTTACAATTTCCTCTAAGAATACCTGTGCCATTTTCAGGTGATGGTGCTCAAAAATACTGCTTTGGATATCCTCTAGAGCAGATCTAGAAATGGAGATACTTCATTTTACTTTACATTTCCACAGTTGTTGTTCTGTCTCTGCCACCCCTGCTTTTCGACTCTTCCCCTCTTGCCAAATAAAAGAAAAAAGCAAATCCTTTTCATTCTAAATAGTTGGTTAAAGAACTGAAGATAGCTTCAGTTCCTAATATTAGTGAGTACCTCCAGAAAACTTATTTTTTGTTAAAAAGCAACACAACTTGTCTTACACACTTTTAGTTATTTAAAAGCTATGTGGTTTTATCTAGGCCATGTATAGAGAAATCCAAAACCAGTTAATGACCAAACAGATTTTCATGATAAACATCTAGTGACAACTAAATGGTTAAAAACGTGACACTTGATATGGTAAAAGTTAATGGGGGTTAGTTTTGAAGGTGGAACAGATTAAGATTTAAAAATAATTTTTTAGTCTTGAACTATAATGAAAGTCAGCTTGAATGATAAAGGAGGGAAATAGATATTTTTTTTTTTTGACGGAAACATGACAGTAATTTTTTAGACTTTAGATTATTTTGAGCCTTATGACTTATTTGTCCATCTAGTACAAATAACTACATGACAACTATTTCTTTCTGGTTAAAATAAAGTTGGTGAAAATACAGGTGTGATTGTATCAAGAATAATATAGCCAAGTCTAGCAAAAAAAAAAGGAGATCTAAAATAGCAATTATATTGACATAAATGGTATCATACTGTGTTAGACATTTTATAGTGGCCCTTTTTTTGAAAGGGTTGATTTTAGAATAAAATAGAGGAACTTGTGCTTTGCTTTCAGACAGTAAATGGAATCTGCTGACTAATCTTACTGATTTTGTATGAATGTTTTTTCACTCTAAATTAAGAATCTGTATGTCTGATGGATTTGTTGTTGAAATATTTTTGCAGAAAGTTTCAACTTCTAGTCATACTTTCAGGCTCTCATCACTTCAGTATCAGGGAATGTCATCCTTTAAGCTATTTCATCACACTGAAGAAAACTCACTTTTGAAGTGCCATCTCTCATATTTGCACCAAAAGGCACTTTTTATTATGTGGATGCTCTTTCAAGGAGAAACATGAATTGCTTTTTATTAAGAAAAGGAAAAAAATTTTGCAATGGTGAATTAGACAGTATGTTTTCCTTTAAAAAGGAAGGGAAGGAAATTTGTGAATGAGTTAAGTCTGGGGAAAAAAAAAAATCCAGCTTCATTAATTGTGCTTTGAATGACCATCAACTTGATGTTATAAAATACAGAAAGTGAAAAAGGAGAAACTTACAATGGCTACCAGATAACTAAAGCAGACGGAAATACTGGGTCTGTATTTTTTTCTGTAATGTAGTTCTGAAACGGTGATGATATAGGATGAATCAAATAATTTTTTTAGTCATAGTGTTGAAGTAGTCTGAGAAACTTTGTATTTTGATAACATTTGTGTAGCAGAGCTCTCTGTATCAATTAAGCAAGTGAGTGGTTTAGGACTACTTAACTTGATTTACAGGTGTTGGCTGAGTTGAAAAATAAGTACTGATTTCCAAGAAGATGTTATGAAACACTTTTCTGACTAACTTTTGAAGGTGTTTTTAAACTTTTTTCCTCTTTCATAACAGGCTTTCTGCAATGTATTCTTGGGTTGTATTGAAATCTGTCATCGTGAAATTATTTTTGATCTCATAATCAGATTTAAACTTACATTAAACTATTCTGACTTATTCTGCAAGTTGGTTTTACACTTTGGCATAGAAAGCAAATGTATATGCAGTTAACAAAACTGAATGTCTTGATATTATGCAGGTAATATACTGCTTAGGAATAGCTGTAGCTGAGAGCAGCATAGTATGAATGTATGGGGTTGGATTGCTGAACACTGTAAACTTATGTAACTCTGTTAGAGCCAGCAATGCAAGTGTAGGAGAGCTGAGCACTTCTCTCAGAAATAGATGTCAAGTGATAGCCAAGTGGGAGATTACATGCTAGGTCATACAAAGCAGTAGTAGTGATGTTTCCCCTATAGCTGGGAAATAGTCCTGTATATTTGGGTTATGGTAAAGTGGTGTGCTTTACCTGCACCCAGCTGCTTCTCATCTTCCTGTCAAGGTCTTCAAGTGTACTTTTTCCTCCTATAAAAATGGTTTTGGTTCAAAATCGTGCAGATAATTCTGGGGTATTTCACTCATGAAAATTAGTTAAATTAAATCTGGCCACTAGGCCGTCCATCTGCATCATTCTTTACCAGGCATCTTAAACATTACTTCTACACGGTGGCTAATGTTACTCAACTGAATACCCAACCCATGTCTCATAGTCCTATGCTATTATCTTCAAATAGCTCTTCCTATTTAATCTGTATTTCTTGTCTGTGTGACATCACAGCTGCTTGCTTTGCACCTCAGTTTTTGCCTCAACTGAAGATACTCTGAAAGTTGTATTGTATTTGGGCGGTGCAGCATTGTATCTGTCTGTCATGCCTTAGCCAGACCATGATTCTTTTAAAAACCTTTGTAAAATGAACTTGTATTTCATCAGTGTTTAAGTTGTTTGCTTGTTTTCTAAATAACTTTGCTATGAAAATCCTGAAAACCGAATTAGAATAGTTTTCAGGATATAGGGTCTGTGTGTTTGTATCTGATATTTAGTCTCATTTTTCTGCTCTTCTTCTCTTAACAGGAATAACAACCTCAACCTGTTCCTCAAGCTGACAATCTAAATTGCATATTGGCACATAATTTTTCCTCTTTTTCCCTTTCATCAAACATCAAGTGCCTTCCATAATTATTGCCTTGTTTTCTGTAAGGGAAAAGCTAGATCTAAGGGCTTCTATTTTTTTTTTAATTGTATTTCGATAAATATTTGTGTTATCTGCCTTTATTTCCTCTCTCTTTTCTTCCTCAGAAACCCAGGTACAGTTACCTTCTGTGCCATGCTTTAACTCATCACTGGTACATCACTGGTACCTTTGCTCCATTGTAATTTGTTGGGGTGAGGAAAATGCCCTACTTGGATATGCTGCAGAAAACAGACAAGGATACCCATGTTAAAAAAAAAAAAAAAAAAAAAAAACCAAAAAAAAACCCCAAAAAAAACCCCCGAAGTTTCTACTAACTGTAGCAGGATGCCTTCTGTTCTGCAGTGGGCCCCACACATTCAGTCAAAGACCTTGCTCTACTGAATGAAAAGGAGTTCCCCCCAAGTATCTATTTCCGTCAGCCTCGCATATGCGCTAATGTCTCTGTCAAATTCCTTTTTGTTCCCCTAAGGTAGCATTCCACTGGTGGTACTCAGTCTTGGAGACACTCAGCTGCTAGAGCAGAAGGAGTAACATAGCCTGACGGCCCACTCTGCCCACTGTAATGGGTGAACTGTTTCTCAGTTCACTAGCGATTGCTAAAATCATTTGGAAGGGAGCATGTTGTTGTGCCCCAGCCCAGAGACCTGAGGTTAAAACCAGTCTTGACTCCTGGCAGCAGACTGAATGGCTTGTGATCTGATGAACCCCATCTTCCTGTTGTTGCTTGGCATGTTGGTCTATAAATGTGGTGCAGGCAATGTGTTCCTTTTGTTGAATCTTTGATTGCAGAGTGCTCTACAGCTGTAGATTTACCTGCTGGCATGTTTCTGATTTCTAGTACCTGGTTAGCTGTCAATGCTTATTCCTGTTCCTGGATTTGGATGAAGTGCATAATTCCAAGATATGCTATTGTAACATAAGGCTCCTGATCAGCTCCCAGAAAGCCTCTCATTTGTTGTCTGGAAAACTCTAGAAGAAAGGAAAAAGGCAACAGTGAGGGACCAGACTGGGCACACTGGCCATTCTATCCCTGTGCCGAGACATACTCTGTCTGTTCTTTGGTTTTACTTATTTTGTCTTAAATTGACCTTTCATTGGTTGTAACACATACATTTTAAATGCTTAAATATAACATACTACTCGTTATTTGGTCAACAGGAAGAAAAGGGGAAAAATGAATGCAATACCCATTGTAATAAAAAGTATGATCATTCTGATCTATAGTAGAGGATACATTTCTACATAAAATTAATTCATAATAATGCCTGCAAGTTTTTTGATGTTTCTTGCAATGTTGTAGACTAAGCTTTTCTGTTTGCATCCCAGTGTACCTGTGGGGTGTGAGTCATCTCTGGAAAAACCTTGTTACTGTTTCTCAGTATATCTTCCTACTTCATGTGTCTAGCAGTTCTTACCTACCCACAGATAGCAAGGGTAGGTCAGGCTTATTGGTCCATGTGTTCCAAATCATTAAGAGGTTATGCACATGCAATTCCTTGTTGGCACTGTATGTGTGTATTCATTAAACAGGTGTACAGTGCTGATGAAGGCTTGGGATGTCTCTGGAGGCTCTGGTGTTTCGGACTGATGGGTACAGACAGCACCAGTGACTCATAGGCAACAGCACCCCAGCAGCACTGGGAACAAGACACTTAACCTGAACAGGGCTGACTGTAGTGCTCTGACCCAGGCACCCATGTGTGAAGTCTAAAATTAAGGTTTACCAGAGTCATAAGGTTGATCTTTGTGTAAGATGTGTAGTGATGTGTTTCAGTTCCTGATTCCATGTAAAATTAGAGAGAATGGAATGCATGCATTTTTGGAGATATCTTCTGTGCTGCAAATTATATTTGGCACCTAATACTAGTATTAAGGTGAATTACGCATTTTTAATTAGAAAACCATTCCATCATGACCAGATTGCTGGCGGGAGCAGTTGACCAAAGTGCATCCGACCATGCAAGAGTTGGTCAGCTCTCCAAACCATGACATCTGGTTTGGAGTCAGAAATATTTCCCAGCCAAATAGTAAAACTTTAATCTTTCAGCCACAAACAGTGTTGAACACTGTGTTACATCTTGTTCAAGACACCAAAGCTAATGCTGCACCAGACTTGCTTAACCTTACCACATAGAATATAACTAAAAACTCAATTATAGGCATAAAAAAGGTTATTGCTGTTAGTGCAACTAACTTACTCTGTAGTTCTTCAGACCAATGCACGTAGTATTTCAGTAGATTCTTAATAATTATGTCACTGTTTTGTATAAAAAGTATTAAGGCCTTTAGCTGGCAATGTCGGTATTCTTAGAGAGTAGCGTTCTGTCTGTACCTCTGGAATGATATGCTGACTGAAAATACAGTAAAGTACAATTTTTATTTTTATTTTTTTTTATGTCGCCTGGTAAGAACTGAATGTGTATGATGCATGTGTGTGATGCTTTTAGAGTGGAGCTGGAAAATACATGAATTACTTGATTGAGGAGTTTATGCTTCTTAGTAATATGCAGTTGTACTGAAAAAGCTACTAGTATTTTTTTTAAAGCATTTACAAGTATGCTTAGGAAATGGCTCATCCTCTGATTTAAAAACAGAATGCAGAACTTGTTTTATCTGCCTACCTCCAACTTTTGCAACCTCACTGCCTTTCACTTTTCAGAAACTTACTTGAGCAAGAACTATTTATTTTATCTAGAAATTTGAATGTGTTAATTTGTTCCAATGTATTTCAGTTTCTGCTTTCATTTAATTGAAATGCTATTAGGTTGCTTTTGCTTTTGTACAAATTTTTTTTCCCTATGTTTTGTGTTAATAGAATGCATCAAATTTTCAAAGATAAAATATGATATAGCTATTCCATTACTTCAAAAATACTGAGATTTATAATAGAGATATTTGATAGACCCAGAATTCAGGCTGCTGAAGAACATATGCTATGATACAACATTGGGCTGCGTGAATTTTATTTTATTTTAACGTTTTCTAAGGCAGCCGTGTCCTTCATTTATGGAATAAATAGTGTGTATTGAATTTGTAGATGTTCGGTGCTTTTTGTATGGAGTAAGTGGATGATGAGAATTTAAAGATACCTTCTGAATCCAGAACTGCATATAGGCTTATTTTGCACTTGGAATTTTCAGTGAGGGTCCCATTGCCAAATCATAATACCCTTGAAAATACTATATGTTTTGTACTTTCTGTAGATTATAGTGCTGCATAACCTGAGACTGGAACAGTGCCAGAAGTGAAGAACATCATTATGGCAATTCTGTGCACAAAGACAGGAGTCAAGGGCTGTTTTGAGCATAGGATTTGACCTAGTATTCTGTAAATACTCATTATAATAACCTGTGAATTTTTTTTTTTTTATAATACCTTTTTAACTGCATTGTCTCACTTCTTTAACCAAAACTAAGGCCTCTTCATGCAAAATACTGCATGTGTCTCTTAAAAAAAAAAAAAAAAAAAAAAAAAAGTAAATAAAACCCTCAGTTGAATTGAGGAATTGAGCTCTGGACACTATTTAAACAACAGGGAAACTAACCTTTGGGATCAAATAGCTGAGCCACTATATTGGCGACAGGAGGGAGGTGAAAGCTTTGTGCTCAGAAGTTACTGTTGGCATCACCAAAGACAATGAAAATATAAAAAGTTGAAACCTTGGGTGAAAGGCATTGCAGTCATAGTTGTGTTTCTGCTAATGAAATTGCATATAGTATTGCTGTCATTTTTTTGCAGTGTATTGGAGGAGTTTTCTGAATCTCTGAACCATGAAGCTCTTTTGCAATAGGAAAATCTATTATTTTTTTTTTAGGGAGGAAGAAAGGCAGAAGTCTACCTGCTGCCTATGGAGATATTAGCAGAATTAAGAACAGTTTCCAAAACCATGGCAGATAATTTTTCCCCTCTTTCATTAATAAAGTGTACGGATGTTAGAATAATGTAAGTTAAACTGTTTTTTGTGATATTTTTTTTTTTTTTTTATTTCCTTACTATATAAAGGTGAGTGAGTCTTTAGGTTTTTTCTTTCCATCTTATACTGCCCCTTCTTCCATAAGCCATAAACTTTCCTTTTCTTCTGAGTTCCAGCCTTCCTGGACTCCTTTGTCCTTCAGGACTGCCTCCCAAGGGACTCTGTCAACCAGTCTCCTAAACAGGCCAAAGTCTGCCTTCTGGAAGTCCAAGGTGGCAGTTCTGCTAACCCCCATCCTTTTTCTCCAGGAACTGAAAACTCTGTTATTTCATGATCACTGCTTCTTCTTTGCTGTCCATCTTTGTTGTTTCTTGTTTGTTTTTAAGATACACAAAATATACCAATCATAAGATGTTGCTGAGGCCCCATCCCTGGAGGCTGGACGTGGCCTTGGACAACCTGGTCTAGTGAGAGGTGTCCCTGCCTATGGCAGGGAGGTTGGAACTCAATGATCTTCAAGGTCCTTTCCAACCTAAACCATTCTGTGATTCTATAAGACTTTTTTTTTCTGTTCACATCTGTTTTATAATTCTGCTGCCTGTAACATATCTGGGAATTGTGAGGATTTGCTGGAGTTCTTGGAGCACAAAATACAGTATTAAAACCACTTATTGCATGAATAATGTATTCGCTGATACATACATACACACATGCTTATCTGTACCTCTATATTGGCGAGAGTACTTCCTAGTTAAAAACCAAAAAGACAACCTACCATGCTGGGGTGCAATTGAAACATCCCATAGGATATATCTGGTTATTTTAAAACTTTCACTGAAATTTAGGCAACTTTGCTGGTTTCACAGCCTTCTGCTTGCCTCCCTGCACTCCCCAGACTGCTGGCTGCCCTGCCAGCTACTTTTCTGTTCAGCTAACGTATGAGCTGGAAAGTTGGGGAGCTTATGTAGTGAGGGACCTTAAACCTTAGGAGATTCACATACACAAGATGCCTACTAGGTAAGCTGTCAAAACTGAAATTGTATCTGGGCGACCATCAGGCCTACAAAACAGAACAACCAATGTTAGCATTTTTGATGTTTTTAAAATGAAATCTTTAAGAACCATTAGCATTTGGAAAGGAGGAATTGGAGATTTGTATTTTGTTCCAGTTTAATTTCATGTTGTAATGTGTACTGTGTGTGTTATTCACCAACAGAAAACCTCTGTTCAAATTTCTTTTTAGGCTATGATTTTAATTTTTTTAAATAAATGTTTTGGGTTTTAGTGCGTTGAATGTGCTTTTTTTTTCTCAGTGGTATTTTTAGCAACAATAAAGGCAAAACTTTCATCAGGAAAACTATAGGTTAAAAAGTATAGAAAAAACATTCTACAAGAGGTATAAGATTGTCATGACTAATACAGTGTTTACACAGTCACATTCATAATAATATTCAGTGTCTTATTTGTATCATGAAAACATGCCAGATTGTCAGTTACTTTCAGAGTGCCTAGGTGTTTTTTCTTATGATTTAATAGATAATCAGAATGCCTTTCTCTAATATAATATTATTTCATGTTTGTAGGTAATATATGCTTTGAACACTAAAAATGATGAACATGAAGCTGCTATCCAAGCCCTTAAGGATGCTCACGAAGAAGAAATTCAACAAATTCTTGCAGAGACCAGAGAGAAGATCTTGCAGTATAAAAGTAAAGTTGCAGAAGAAATGGATCTCAAGAGAAAGATCCAGGTTTTAGAAGAGTCACTGGAAGATCATAAAAAGATGAAACATCAGGCCTTGACAGAATTTGAAGCCTATAAAGATAGAGTTGAAGATATGCAGCTTTGTGCAGAAGCTCAGCATGTCCAACGTGTAGTGACCATGTCAAGAGAAGTAGAAGAGATCAGAAAGAAATTTGAGGAAAGGCTACGAAGTTTCATACAGTTGCAAGTGCAGTATGAGAAGGACAAGCGTACAGCTCTGGAAGACTTGAAAGCTGCCCACAGGCTTGAGATTCAAGAACTTTTGAAAACTCAACAGAGTCAGAATGCCACTTTAAGTAAGGGGCAAGAAAAGCTAGAGGAATTGCATAGACTGGAGCTGGAAGACTTGAACAGTAAAGTTGAAGAGTTAAGACTGGAAAGAAAAAAACTCATTGAGGACTATGAAGGCAAACTCAGCAAAGCACAATCCTTCTATGAACACGAACTTGATTCTTTGAAAAGGTCTCAGCTTTTTACAGCAGAAAGTCTGCATGCTTGCAAAGAAAAAGAAGTGGAGCTAAGAAAAGAATTTCAAAATCAGGAAAGTATGTTACGGAAGAACCTGGGAAAGCTTAAAACTGAGTTGCAGATGGTCCAGGATGAAGCTTCCAGTCTACGGGAAAAATGTCAAAAACTTCAGGTGGCTCTTGGTACAGCAGAAAACAATGTTCAGGTGAGACCATTGATATGTTATTCCCAAGACTTTGAATTTGCTTTTCCTATTTATGCTGTCTTTCCATGAGGCTGGTAAGTTGAGATGACTGGAACTAAAGTTTCTCTCGCTTGTACTTGATTATCATCTACTTCTAAATTTTTAAATTTATATTATTTTGTGTTTAATTTTCCCAAACTGAATTAATACTACTTTATATTCCAGTAGAATCTAGAAGCACCTACCCAGGAGAAAGTTTTGGTTTCCTTCCTTTCAGCTGTTCATGAGCAGAACTTGATTGTTCTAGTCATACTCAATAGACTACTCAAAACTGGTATCACTTAAAGAGCAGACAAAAAACCCCAAACCAAACCCTGTTACCTCCCACTTGAAAGAAAGAAAAAAAGAGGTGGGGAGCAAAAAGCTAAGCAATATCTTTGCATTGGGTCTCCACATAGATGGATCCTGTCCTTCCTCCCCTCAAAAAAAGGATTTAGAGGGGGAAGGAGGATGTTGGTGACTGATACCGTTTGAGATGCTACGCTGACAAACTGAAATGCTTGCTAGAGAAACCACCTTAGACTATAGAGTTTCTTCAAAAATATATTTGACAGGAATGTAATAAAACTGACGTTATAAATACAATGAATATTCTGTATTCAGTGCAGTCTTGCTTGTAGACATCATTAGTGACTATCTTGCCTAAACATGTTGAGTGTTAAGAAAAGTAAGTTTGTGGGAGGTAAGAAGAAAAGACCTTTCTGAATTGTTTTAACATTTTTGTTATAACATCTTTGGTGCTGTTTTCACAAGCAGTAACCGAAGCGCTGCACACATTTTCAGTATGTACTGGCTTTGGCTGGGATAGAATTAGTTTTCTTCATAGTAGCTTGTATGGGGCTCTGTTTTGGATTTGTGCTGGAAACACTGTTGATGCTACCAAGATGTTTTAGCTATTTCTGAGCAGTGCTTTCACAGAGTCAAGGCCTTTTCTGCTCCTCACGCTGCCCTGCCAGCAAGGAGGCTGGGAGTGCACAAAGAGTTGGGAGGAGACACAGCCAGGACAATGACCAAAGAGATAGTCCATGCCATATGATGTCATGCTCAGTAATAAAAGCTGGGAGGAGAAGGAAGAGGGGGACGTTTGGAGTTATTGGTGTTTGTCTTCTCAAGTAACCGTTACATGTGATTGAGTCCTGCTTTCCTGGAGATGGCTGAACACCTGCCTACTGCTGGGAAGAAATGAATGAAGGTCCTTATTTTGCCTTGCTTGCATGCACAGCTTTTTCTTTACCTATTAAACTGTTTTTATCTCAACCCACAAGTTTTCTCACTTTTACCTTTCTGATTGTCTCCTCCGTCCTGCTGGAGGGCAATGACTGAGCAGCTGTGTGGTACTTAGCTGCTTACCAGAGTAAACCACAACACAGTGTTATTTAGTATCTAAAGTTTCTTGTCCTTGAAGAAGAACAAGACATCCCAGAAATATAAAGACTGATTTTTTTTTTTTTTATTTTTTTTTATTATTGTTTTTTCAGTCAGCAAAAAATAGGACTGACTGTGCTGGACTTGAAGGAAAAGATTCTGTAAAATTCTGCTTGCTTTTTGGTAGCTGTGCTGAGGTCTGGAGAACAGTAATTTCTGTGAATAAGCCTAAGTATCTCTTCTTTTGTGTTTGTAGTTACTCTCAAGTTTCAAAGCCAAAAGTACCTTAAATGTGATGGTCGGAGTAATTTTGGAAGCATCAGTGGGTAAAGCTGAGATGGGCCATGAGCTTTTCCTGTTTTGAATCTAATTCCAGCCTATCTTTTGAACTATCCTTCTTTCTTGTGTTTAAAAACTACAAGGTATAGTGAAAGAAGACTGCCACCTTTATCATATGTTAAATTCAGAATACCTTTTTCCACTTTCCCACGGGGCCTTCCAAAAGTTCCTTTCCAACTCTATCCAGTTAATGAAGCGGAACTCTTGCCTTTCAATTGATTACACCAAGGAGGTGGATTTCTGGCAAGCTGAAGTGAAGAGGAAACCCACTGTATATTGATTATACCTGCAATAAGGGAGTTCATCTTGGTTCCAAAGAGGAGGAGTCTAGTACACTATTCACAGCAGATTTTTAAGTCAAGTCCTGCTCTCCTCATCATGGATGAGGTGACCAAAGGCATAATCTCACCACTTCTGGTATTCGTGTTTCATTACACAACCTGTGTAGTGTCCAGTGTTTTCTCCAATTCTTTTTCCTGCTTTAGTTTCTGAAATGATCTGTTTACTATTCCAGTGACTTGAATGATGAGAAATCTAGCTTTCCTTTTAAAACAGAACAAGGTTACCTTTTCCTTCCTGCATGGCTGAGAACACGTCATCGTCACACTACCCAACATATGCTATTGTGAATCAGTATATCAGACTTAAAACATACTAAAAGTTTGATTTAACTAACTGCCTATCTCTCATTTTACGTATATCCATGTGCAGCTTATTTTGTGTCAGTACTGAACACTCACAGTTGCTGTGAAGGACACAGTAAACTTCTGTGAACATGTAATGTATTCTTCAATGTGAAGAACTCTCAGATACCAGAAACCAGGTTTCTCAGATTGGCCCCCAAACTCTGTGGACCATTTTACTGTTTTTATTTTTCATATACCTTTTTGAATGTTGTCACATTTCTCTTATGCATCCTTGTCATGCCATATATCCAGTATCTTATAGCGCTTCAACAATATCTTTGGAAAAATGCATAGTACAAAATGAATATGACTAATATTACAAGATTGCAGCTTTTGTATGAATAAAACTTGTTTGCTGGAGGGTCTTTTCAGTTCATTTTAACCTGGTGCTCATTTAAATTTAAATGTGATTGTATATAATGATAACAGGTGGTTATACTGTTCTTTCTCTAGGTTCTTCAAAAACAGCTAGATGATGTGAAGGAGGAGGAGATGTCATTGTTAAGCAAACACAAAGAAGTGGAAAGTGAGCTAGCAGCTGCTAGAGAGCGCTTACAGCAGCAGGCCACTGATCTTGTTCTCAAAGCCAGTATGTATGTCAGTAACTTAATCTGGAAACGAACTTCATCTATTTATTCTAGCCTTTCCTTTTTCTGTTAACCTTGTGCAGGTTTAGAGTGCCTAAAGACTGTTCAATGCTGTCCATAGATGTTTCTGACAAGTTTTGATTTTTAAATTGTTTTAATATCATATGCGTTGTACTTATGACTCTTTTTCTGTGTACTTATTTGTCCAAATGTTTTACTTTGTATGGCATGTATGAATCTTCCAGGCCTTGGAATTTTTTGCCTTAACTGCACTTGTACAGAATGCTTCTGTTGTGTATCTATTCTCCACATAATCACTGAGACGTGCTTCCTGTTCCTCCATCCTTTTTCGGTTGCCTTGTCTTTTTGCTGAGACTGCGGTACTTTGCTTTATACCTACTGTCAGAAGACTTGTAGCTTATTGGTTAAAAAAAAAAAAATAGAACGGTTTAGGTTAGAAGGGACCTTGAAGGTCATCTAGTTCCAACCCCCCTGCCATAGGCAGGGACACCTCCCACTAGACCAGGTTCCCCAAGGCCACATCCAGCCTGGCCTTGAACACCTCCATGGATGGGGCATACACAGCTTCTCTGGGCAACCTGTTCCAGAGCCTCACCACCCTCAGAGTGAAGAATTTCTTCCTGATATCTAATCTAAATCTACCCTCTTCCAGTTTGAAGCCATTCCCCCTTATCCTGTTACTACATACCCTTGTAAAAAGTCCTTCCCCAGCTCTCCCGTAAGCCCTCTTTAGGTACTGGAAGGCTGCTATAAGGTCTCCCCGGAGCCTTCTCTTCTCCAGGCTGAACAACCCCAACTCTTTCAGCCTCTCCTCATAGGTGCCATGCTCCAGCCCTTGGATCATCTTTGTGGCCCTGTTAGGGTTTTCTTTATAGCTGTTTTCTTGACTTTTCTGTGCACATTGGCATATGGAAAGGCATAGAAAACGGCTTAAGATTTCCCTGTCCACATGTGGGTTTTAACTTACTGGCGTCGTCTCTCTAGTAAACTGTTTAGTGGGATGACATGGGCTTGGGCCCAAGTACTTGAGCTTGGTTAACTCTACTATAGGTAGGACTGCAGGCTAAAAATAAGCCCCTGACATATCTTTGGCCTTTTTCAACTAGACCGGTCGTAGAAATACCCGATTATTTTCCACAGCAGTTAGCACAAGCCCGGGGGCTCTTCCCAAAAGTCAGTTTGGATATGATCACCTTGTTTTGAAGGCTGGGACGTTGCCAGACTGCTAGTCAGCCTTGGGGACAGAAAATACTTCACAGCATTAACTTGCTAATACTTTAATCGTTTACTATTTATATTATATACTATATATAATACTATATTTACTGTTACTGTAATGGCTTACTATTAGCTGGCTACATATGGCCTAGCCCTCAAACGGTGTATGTGATTGTGGCCTGTATCAAGGTTTTATTTCTGTCCTCCAAATAATGAAGCGGTTCCTACAGCTGGACAGAGTGTGTCTGCTACCTAGGAGAGTTTCATGCCTAGGACAATAGACATAGATGAGCTAGCTAAGGTAAGGGCTAGGAATAGTCTGGGCTAAATGTTCGGACAATATAGAGCCAGCTGGGACCCAAGACCAAAATGTCCTACTGGATATAAATAGCTAAAAGGAATGGGCTCCCTGCGAAGAGGATTTCAAATGGGAATCTGACCCTCCAAAAAACATGTGAGGCACTCATAGAAAAAAAAAAAAATCATAACATGAGATTGATGGAGGAAATAAACCTGTTCTCACACACACTTTGGCCATTCCTGTTTCCTTCCTTAGCTGGAAGCATGGGAGAGGTTCAGCAGCCAGCCCCAGATTTACTGGAAACAATATCCAGGCTGTTTTTCCTTACTACTGATAGCAGTGAGTCATCTAGACTGTGTGTCCAGCACTGGTCTCCTCCGGCACTGAGGTTTTTAGCTTTAGCAGAAATTGCAGTGCGTCCACGCTGTTGCTGAGCTCAGTGGCACTGTCAATAGCACATCCTTGCTTTATGGCACCTTGCTGTGCAACAAGAACCAGGAGCCCTGTTTACAGTGGTGCCACTAAGCCATTACTGTGTAATACAATTGATTACCAACCCATTTGGAAATGGTTTCTGATACTGGCCCACAGCCACCTCCTTTGATTTTTCAGCTCACACTTGGAAGTCAAAAATTTTGCCACGAAGAAACTAAATTCTCATACTTAATTCAAAATATTTACTCATCGTGTTGCAATTTGAGAATGCTGTATTAAGTCTTTTATGAGAAATTAACATATTCCTCTTCTATTTATCCTGAGATTCTAAACTTGAAAGGAAACTGCTGCATTTCATACCTTCTGTGTAGAGCGTGTGGAATGGGAAGCCTCTATTGTGTGTTTGTATTGCTAGGACAAAATCTCTAGATTAGTGTGTGTGTGTACTTTACAATAAAATATGTGTGTACCTAATACTTCCTGACAAACTTGAAATTCTTGTACGATTATTTTCCTTGTTACGTTCTACAATCTGGGTTTGCAAATACATTTAAATAGCCGAACTTTTGAAACAAAGTAGTTTTTGCAACGTTACGGAAGTTAGATACTCATTATCTTAAGTTTTTCTCTTCAGTTTTTAGTTTTATCAAACAAAAATGCCAAAATGATTCTTAGAATTCATCAGAATTCGTACAATGAGAAATGTGCATTGTTTAAAAAAATACTACTAATTTTGTAGCATTTTTCATGGCCGAATTCCATTATACCACTGTCCTTCACTTCACATCAGTGTCCACAAACAACAAAGGCTAAAACAGTTTCTTTTTTGGCACAGGTCTTGTTTTAACTGCAGATGGAAATGAATTGGGAGGCTCAGTGGTTTTGTCTTCTGAGAAAGTGACACACAGTCCACTTTCTTAGTAACTTAAATTTAAAAGTAATACTCTTATTAAAACTCAACTAATCTGTCATTTTTGAAAGTTATAATAAAACAGAGGGGAAGGGGTGAGGGAACAGGTCTCTCCTAGAAGTTGTGAATACAAAAACAATAAAAAAAACTTATTCTGAATAAATAACATTTTCTTATCTAGATGCTTTCTTTATGTGAAATTCTTAAGGATCTCTGTATAATCCTACAAAGTCTGTTTATTTACCACTTAATTTTATCATGTGCTAATTTTTAAAAGGTGTGTTTCATACATGTCTACGTCATGCAATTTATGAAAGGGATAATAGGGTATTTCTATCAAAAGAAACCATTCCGATGTGGAATATCAGCTTCGGTATGACTTCATGATGCTTCTACAAAGATGTTAAAATAACGGGAGAACATCCCCTTTTTGTCTTTCAATTGAACAAACTTAGGAGTGTCCTCTTTACCAAAATAGTCTTCTATCTTCTCCTAAGCCTTTCCCAGAATAACAGGAGTTTCACTGCTTTAGTCAGTTACCTAGTAGTAGTATTTTCAGTAACACAGATATAAATTAAGAAAAACAAGTACAAGAATTTCTGAAGTCACAAACCTTTTCCACTGGTGATGTGAAGGACAGATAATTATACTGTCTAGCTTTGTAGATTTTTTTTTTTTAAATATAAATAAAGAAATTGAAAACAAGCCTCTAAACTGCAAAGATTTAGATCATACTTTACAATGGAGAGAATGAATTCTGCTACATTTTTAGTTGTATACCTATAGCAAAATAAACAAACTGTAATTCCATAAGTTTTATATAGCTTTAGTTGCTATACCTTGCATGCTGGTTAAATTATGAGTTTGATAAAACAATAACATCTTTACCATTAGACTTCAGTGTTCTGCTTTCTGTTGTGTACCTTATTGTGGGATAAAAATGTGTGGTTTTAGGTGGGGTAAAATCTTCAAGATAGACTGTCCATGTTCATACTATTGTCTACCTCTGCTTTCTCTTGGAGTCAGTATGCAACTTTGAACCAGGAAAATTGAAACTAAAGGAGCCCCAGCACCAAGCACTCTACTGTTGTTGGGCACTTTACAATAAAACTAAAAAAGGGAGAAGTGGAGGGGAAGATAAGCATTGCAGTGAAGATAATGGAGATCCATGTGAAAGCTTCCACTAGACTTGTACTTCTGGAAATTACTGAAGTATGAATGTGTACTTAAATTACATGAAACCAATGGTGTGAGGTTTTAAAGACCTGTTTTGTTTTTAGGTCACATCGGAATGCTTCAAGCTACTCAAATGACTCAAGAAGTTACAATCAGAGATTTGGAATCGGAAAAGTCTAGATTAAAAGAAAAACTATCTCAACTGGAAGAGGAAAGAAACTTACTACAAAGCAAGACACAGAGTCTGGATGAGCGACAAAGGCAGCAAATTCTGGCCTTAGAGAAGGTTAAACAGCTTATTGGCTTTAGTTGAATAAAAATAAAAAACCTAGAATTCCAGGAAAAAATGGTTATGTTTTAATTTTTGTGTGCTATGACCAGTAGTAGTATGTTCCAAGTGTATCTCATGTACCAACGTAGAATGACCAATGTAGAGTGTAAAGTGAGAGAAGAGGGAAGTCAGATGTTCAGGCTGCTTTGGACATCATCTAACAATTTCATTTAATTTATGACCTCCTATGTAGATGCCTAGTATCTAAAGTGTCTCACTAAGGAGAAATGTGAAATGGTTAAAGAAGAATTAAAAAAGCCATGCTCTGAAAATGTGCTGAACATGTTTGAAAATACCAAACTGAAATTTTCTATAGGTATGATACCTGATTGCTGTTTCCCCAGATTAAATAGAGAAAAAAAATAGGTTTTAGTAGTGATATATTGCTTTGCATGGGTATATCGAAACTACCTTTTTGGTTAATGAATTACTTAGTCAGTGCTTAGCATTTGCTAAATTTGTTTTATATGGAAGTTAATTTCTGTAGATTTATTTAATCAGTAGTGTTCTTGTATTTTTTCCACTTACTCTTCAGATTTTTTTTGCTGTTTAATAGAAATTATTGTTTTGTTCCTCTGTCTCTTTTAGAAAGTAAATGAAGCAAGGGAGACACAACGTGAATATTATGAGAAGGAGCTGGTGAAATTGCAAGCAAGATTGGAAGGAGAAGCTGCACAGTTAAAGGAGGCACATTCTAAGACCTTAGAAGAATTGGCGTGGAAACATCATACTGCAATTGAGGCCGCACACAGTAATGCTAATAAGGATAAGAAAAAACTGCAGATGGTAGGTTTGAGTTTTCTTAATAATCAAACATATTATGAAAAGCAAATGTTAGTTTGAACTCTGTACTGCATGTTTTTGTTGTATGGCAAGTTTTATTTGGAGTTACCTGCAGATCTGCTGTGCCTCTCTGAAGAAACTGCTCAGCCTTTTTTAAAGTAACGTATACCTTGCTAAAAAAAAAAAAAAAAGGCATTTGTACTGTCACTTGTCTGAATACAGAAGACAAATTCTAAACAAAAAAAACTTGAGTATAGCAGGTGTGTTTTTTTCCTAGGCTTTGTGACCCATATTCAGAAAGGTTGGTATATCACTCAAGATCAGTTCTTCTGAAGGAGATCAAAAATTATGTTACTTTAATATTTATTTAAAATTCTCATCAACAGTCCAGAAGTACTAAACATTATTGTACTGGTACTTGAATATAGGTATACTCAGAAGATGACAACAGCTGTTCCTAACTTACATCATAAAATTATGCTAACTGTGTATTGACTATTCATTTACCTTTGACTGGAATCCTGAATCTGAAAGGCTTTTTTGTTTCACAAAATTGGCCTTTTCTGTGTTGGCATAAATGATAGGACCAATTTTGAATTAGTGTATCTTAATCTTATTGTATGTACATTATGCACAAATTTTACCTTATACAGTAAATACAAGATATTAATAGCCTGAACACACTAGGCTCCTCTGGTGTGTTCACTGGAAATATACCAAGAAACACAGTTGTAGTTAGTGATGTGCCTCTCAGACTTTTTTTTGGGGGTGGGGTGTTGGTTTTTGTGTGGGATTTTTTTTTTTGTGAATTATTTTAGTGGTGTATTGCTGCTTAGCTTTAGTTTGAATAAACCCCAAAGATTTTTTCATGTCTTCTAGTAGTGGAAGTAGTTCTCGGAGACATACATGCATGTGATCTTTCATGTTCGCTTTCTTTGTAACTTTAAACATGCCTGTTATTAATACATGGTTTCTTAAGGGTTTCTGGTAATGTTTTACTTCAGTAAGATGTAGGGTTCGTTTTGTTTTGTTTTTCTTTTCTTTTCTTTTGTTTGTTATTAAAATATTGTAGAAAATAAAACAGAATATCATAAAATTTTTGTTCTTAAATCACTTAAATTAGTTAAAATAAGGAACACCTCTATAAATGTGAAACTTGATCTTAGCAAGGGAAAATTAACTGAGAAGATGTCAGGGTCAAGATCTCAGTAAATCTTAATCAGTGTACTGTCTCCGCTGTCAAACCTGCCTTGCTAAGCACATGTTGTGTTTTTTGAGTAACTCAAGGAAGGAACAGTCAGTCTCAAATGCGGAGAAGAGTTGAATTTAGTATGAGGAAGAAGCATGGTACAAGGAGCCTTGGGATAGAGGACATGAGGATTTATTGGGACTGTAAGGCTGGGAAAGGCATCTGAGCTTTGGAAAGCTTTGAAAAAAATGGATCAGAAGAGAATTCTAAAGAATGAGAATAGGACTCAAGAAATGGCTTAAATATATCTCTTTGCTTCAATTCTTCCATCTATAAAATGAGCTGTAAAAATGGCATCAGTTCATAGGAGGATTATGAAAATAGAGCAGCTAATAATTTTGCTGTACTGCACAGCTGTACTGACAAGTATCATAAAAGAACTAATTACTCAGTTATCAGAATAGGATCTGAATAGCACTAGTGAAATTTTTTAGACAGCAGATTTTGCAGTGCAAACAAGAAAAACTGAGCAAGTCTCATGTGGCAAGTTTCATTTGTCCCACATGGTAATTGATCTGGGTTCAGTGAAGAAGACATGTACTTGTTGTATAGCAGCGTATTACTGAAAGTGTAACTCTCTGTTTTGTCACTCTGCCCCACTGCTACTAGGAACAAAGAGATTGTGCAATAATTTTATACACAAAATATTTATTGCCTTTTGCACACCTTAATGGAGCACTAGGACAAGCTACTTAAGCTTAATGTGCTTGCCACCCCCAGCAAAACACTTGATGAGTCTCTGTTTTTGGATGAGGAAGGGTTGGCCTCTCCTACTTCTTGGAATGGGCTGGATGACACTAGGTTGCTGTCTTCTGGCTTCCTGGTTTTCCTTAGGGTTTTATACCTTTTCACAACAGTCTCTTTCCTCTTGAGTTCTTCAGCTCTTAGCTGTCCCGCCCTTGCAATCTTACCAATGCCTGCAGTTGTACATTTTGTTTCGTGCATGGTTCTGGTCTATGTATTTTCATACCTGTTTCTGAGATATTACTGATTTCTCAGAAATCTGAGCCTAGGGCTACACACAGGGACTGAAACGATGCTAAGCCTTGCATTACAGCTGAACCCCTAGGAGAGAGTTAATAAAGGAGCTTCTGTAGCTGAAAATCTTGAAGTCTTGTATTACCTGGTTTCTTCAAGAAGACTTTGTGGTATAATGAATTATCTAGTGTAATCCACTGGAATATATAATAAAGCTCTTAATCTTAACATGTTTCGTGTTAAGTATTTTGTGATAGAAATTGTTCTTCTGAAAATGCATTGTCATATTAATAAAGCTGAAGCATACGTTTATCATTTTCCTTAAAAAAAGAAAATTTCAGAATTTGTCTATTACTCCACAGAGATCAAATGAAAACAGAAATTATATTTGATTATTTCTGTACAGTTGAACTTGAAGACTAATTGTTGATTTCTTTTGGTTTTACATAAATTTTATAGATATGGTGTGGGGCTTTTTTTAAAAAATTTATTGCAATGGCCTGAAAAACTTCCCAAAGCCCAGTCTGGATTTTAAACTTTACTATTTTCTGTGGGGATTATGTATAGGAGATAGATGGGTAAAGGCTGAAGAGTAAGCATATTATCAGTATAATTTTATAAAAAGTTGAAACTTCTGCATTCTGTTAACACAGACTGAAAAACTATGATAGTAGATATATTTTTAATGATTTTGATAATTAAGTGCAAAGTGAAACCAGTAATAGAGAAGAAAGTCCTATTTGTCTTTATTTTGTGATTAATCAAGCATGTTAGATTAGAAAATGAACTGAAAAAATAAGGCATCTATTGTAACACTTTAAGGAAAGGTCAATTCTTGGTTGAGATCAGGAATATTTATGCCAGGAGGAATAATTTTCATGTGGTGCACCTCTACTTCGTATTGACTGTATGGCAAGTATTTAATGTTTCTTCCATCCTTCTTATCTCTGAAGGAGTTGGAGCAGCAGTTTGAGAAGGAGAAACTGCATTTGGAAGATGATAAGAATCAGCTCCGACAGCAGCTAGAAAACCTGAAGGAAGAGCTGACAACGAAACTCACTTCTGCCAATCAGGAGGCAAGGTTTAACTTAATTGTGTCAGCTAATGGTCCTGCGCACTAGACTACATTTCATCAATAACGATCTTGTGCTTAGAGTCCAGTACAGAGTGAGGACTACACTGTTCAGTCTGTTTAGTGCCTTGTTTCTGTTTAAAGAGGAGTATTCTTCAAACATGCTAAGTTACTTGGCTGCTTCTGAGCACTGATTTTTTTGTCCTTTACAAAATTAACAAAGGAAAAGAGATTGAGGTACAAAACAGTTGACATAAACAGCCTAAACAGCCTTTCTTGTTTTAACTCTGCTTATTTTCTTATTAGGTACCTGATACAAAATACATCAGGAGACAGAGGGAAAATTTACTGTTCAGGAGACAGAGGGAAAATTTACTGTATTGACTGTATTTTAAACCCATATTTCTTTACAATTAATATATTGTAAATTCTGGTCAGCCTCCTGACTTGCAGATGATCTTTGTATATTTCCATGACATGAAATATTTATTTATAGGAAGACACAAATTATTTGCAATGTTTTGATATATGCAATCAGTGTTAAATTTATCATATCTCAATACAGTTTCAAGTTTTTGAGCTTGAAATCACCAACTTTTCATAATATAATATTTTTAAGCTAGAAAGATACTCTACTAATATAAAAAAACATCAATTCGTTCTTGTCTGGAACTTTTGCCTTGTTTCAAGAAAATAATTCATCAGCTTCCTTGTTCAACAGGCCATACATATGATTTCTGTATGTGCTTTATGACAGATGTAAGTGTGAATTTAAGTACACTTCTGCAACGGTACTTTTCATTACTGTTTTCTGTACCGTACAAGTTCTGGAGACTGCAGGTGTCTCCCTAATTCTGGTGGCTTGAAAATTGCACAAATGTTAAATTGCTTTAGAACAAAACTGCTTGTTTTGAATAAATGGGAAAGATTGCCCTTTTAATTTTTTTTTAAATTTTTTTTAAAGTATATATTCTTATATGATAATATACTGCTATATTGTTAATATAGAAATATGTTACTGAATTAATATACATGTTAATGTATTAAAATATTGTATGTTAAAGTATATATTAATATAGTCTCAATATATTTAGAATACTTTCAGAATAGTGCCTGCCAGATAGATAGGTAGATAGGCATGCCAGAGAATATATACTACTGGAGTAGTTGAACCAACCGTCTTAAGAGCTCAGCAGCACTGATCGGTCAGTGGTGAGTACCTGTTAAACAGGAGACTTTACTTTCTTCTGATAGTTGTGAGTGCCTCTGCTGGTACTTCAGACCTTGGAGAAGGTGCAAATTGAAGCTGGAACTGCTCTTGCTCCTTTAACAGTATGTTTACCTACATTCAAATTGATGAAAAAATGATGTATTTGTTATATATGTTAACAAAAACATACACAGGTTTATTTTCCACTTCGAAATTACATAAAGTTCAGTTATTTCTTTTTGGCTTTAACTTCTCTGTTGTATGTTGACTTTCCTTGTTGCTGCATTAGATCTGAGAGCACTGTTGTTCTATTGTCATTCAACGCTAGGCTCTAATTTAATTACTCTTTACTCACAAACCCAAGAGAAGTTGATAATAAACTTGCTCCTTCTTTGAGGGAAATGACTTCAAATGTTTTAAGAATGAGTTTTAGTTATCTAATTGCTATTAAGTTCAGGCTTGGAGAATTCATCAGCACACTGGATTAAGAAAATGGAGGCATAGCTAAGGAATAGATAACTCCAGCATAAACTGAAATACGGAGCCTGTATTTGTGCTTGGCATTGCCCCGACCCAGATGTAGGACCTTGAACTTGGCCTTTTTGAAGTGCACAAGGTGGGCTTGGGCCCACCTCTGCAGCCTGTCCAGGTCCCTCTGGATGGCATCCCTCCCCTCCAGAGCGTCTACCTTGCCAAAGAGCTTGGTGTCATCGGCAAACTTGCTGAGGGTGCACTCAACCCCACTGTCCATGTCGCCGACAAAGATGTTGAACAGTACAGGTCCCAGTACTGACCCCTGAGGAATGCCACTCGTCACTGCTGTCCACTTGGACATCAAACCGTTGACCGCAACTCTTTGAGTGCGACCGTCCAGCCAGTTTTTTATCCACCGAGTGGTCCGTTTGTCGAATCCATGTCTCTTCAATTTAGAGACCAGGATATCGTGTGGGACAGTGTCAAACGCTTTGCACAAGTCCAAGTAGATGACATCAGTTGGTCTTCCCTTGTCCACTGCCACTGTAACCCCTTTGTAGAAGGCCACCAAATTTGTCAGGCATGACTTGCTGTTGGTGTAGCCATGCTGGCTGTCACCAGTCACCTCCTTGTTTTCTGTGTGCCTCAGCAGAGTTTCCAGGAGGATCTGCTCCATGATCTTGCCAGGCACAGAGGTGAGACTGACTGGCCTGTAGTTCCCTGGATCTTCCTTATTTCCCTTTTTGAAAATAGGGGTTATGTTTCCCCTTTTCCAGTTGGCAGAAATCTCGCCAGACCTCCACAACTTCTCAAATATGATGGCTAGTGGCTTAGCGACTTGATCTGCCATTTCCCTCAGGCCCCGTGGATGTATCTCATCAGGTCCCATGGACTTGTGCACCTTCAGGTTCCTCAGGTGGTCTCGTACTTGATCTTTACGTACAGTGGGTGGTTCTCCATTTTCCCAATCCTCGCCTTTGCATTCTGCATCATGGGCAGTGCAGCTGTGGTTCTTGCCTGTGAAGGCTGAGGCAAAAAAGTCATTGAGTACCTCAGCTCTGTCTCTGTCCTGGGTAACCAGTTCTTGCGTTCCCTTCCAGAGAGGGCCCACATTTTCCCTAGTCTTTCTTTTCCTGCTGACATACTTAAAGAAGGATTTTTTGTTTGTCTTAATGTCCCTGGCCAGATTTAGTTCTATCTGGGTTCTAGCTTGTCTAACCTGATCCCTGGCTGCTCGAATGATTCCTCTGTATGACTCCCAGGCTACCTGCCCCTGTTTCCACTCCCTATAGGCCTCCTTTTTCCTTTTGGTCATGTCCATGTTATTGAGCCACGATAAGTGTAATATAGTGTATTTTGCATATTGAGAGAATGAGAGAAAGTGTATTGGCAATAATTTCAGGGTGGTCTGTAAATCCACTGTGTAGTACAGAGGCGATACATTTTATTTTCTTACTGTGTTTATCTTAAGCACATGAGACAGGTCCTTCGCTTGCAACTACAGCTTACCCTTAGATCTCTACTGACAACTGACAAGAGTTTCTCAATGTCTTCGCTGACCTGGAAGAGACTTCCCTGTGAAATGAGTGGCGCATCTTTAGCTTAGCTCTTACATTTCTACTGCTGCTTCATTGTTTTGTTTCTTTTGTGTTAAGTTACAGATGTCATTTAACAGTAGGCATATATTTATTACTGCGGATATTAGCTTAGTTCTAGTTTCCCTGCTGAGAAAGCTGCTTTTGAACCTATGCGATCCTCTGTTCCTTTTGACAGACTTTTTGATAGCAATTATCTTAGCTAAATGATGGGGAAGATTCAAGCCTCATTAGGCTTGCTCCTAGTACCAAGCTGTTTAAGAACAGTGTAATCTTAAATACTTGCCGGAGGTTTTTTTGAGAGTTCAGGTTAAGTCACGATCTGAACTTTCTCAAACGTATCTCAGGATGAGGCTGGCTGTTTGCTCTATAAATTTGCTTCCTTTCACTGTAGACCAGGCAAGACCTTTTAGAAAGACTCTGTCACTTGACAGAGTAGTCTAAGGACTGGCCATCTCCATGCAAAGGATTTCTAATGATATTAGTCATGATCATTTTAAACAGCCTCCAGCATTGCTTTGACATCAGTAGAACAGACCTAAGCCCTGCAAGTGGCATTCCTGTGTAATGTTACCATATCCTTTAGACCTACAGGACTGCTGTCGGGTCACGTGTTCATGTTTCATGCAGGTGGTGTGCTACTACCAGGTATGTAGACAGCAGTGCGCTTTGAGGATATCAGTACAGTTTTAGGGGCAGTTTTTCATGTAGGGATTCTCCTTCAGGTAGTAGTGCTTTGTAGGCAATTACTTGTTGTTTGTATATAATGCAAAGGAGCACATAGACAAGTGCTCAAGATTACGTTAGTTTTTCTGAGATTTGTCACACTGAAGAAATTTGGGATTCCTTGCTGAGAGAAAAGGAGGAGTCCCTCTCTTTAAACATTTCATGGGTTGCATACAGAGGGAGAGAGTTCTAGGAGGCGGGGGAGTGTGTGTGCCTGTGTATGTTATAAAGAGTATTTGCATATAATTATGCTAACAAACAGAAAGAGTAGTTATAACTCCTACCTGTTTGCACCTGCAAACCAGAGGCTAGTCTTTTCTTGGGATGCTTGTCCCATTGTGAATGAATTAATCTCAACATACAAAGGCAGTGGAATAGACTATTACTTCTGCAAAAACTTCAGTTCCCATTAGCTGCTGTTCTTTGGTCCCCCCTGGCTCCCATTATTCTGTTTTTCCAGCCTACGTATTTTAAAAGTTTATCTTTTCCTGTAGCTCATAAACAATGTTCAATCTCTAATATTTTTACTTGAAGCAAAGAAGTATAGCATCATTTTACAGATGGGCAGCTGAAGCACAAAGAGGCAGAAAAAAGTGTATTGTTACATAGCAGTTAAGGAAATGATCACATTATACTCTACAGATATTAGACTGAGCTTTCAACAGCTAGTTTATGGACAGGTAGCAATCCAAAAACAGAGAAACATACCCTAGCACAAGTTAATTTATCCACTAGATTAGAGTTTATATATTTTGAAATAGTGGTTCTCATTATTTTAATTTGCATAAAACACGCTTACTCACAGTAAAATGACAGGTAATTTCAGAACTCTTATGTAACTTCTTTCCTTGCAAAATGCTTCAAACATAGGTTAGATATTTTTTTACTTGTAAAAATCCTTTCATTGAATCTTTGATTTTATAATATTACAGGATTTTTTTTTAATACAGAAACATTAAATGATATTGAAGGAGAACAGGCTGTGCAAATAAAAATTTGTCTAGGTTGGAACTAGAAAACACTGGAAGAAAATGACACCAGGATGACTTGGCTGCCATTAGTAATAATTATGGAAATTACAATATTATTTTTTTTATGTCATAGGTGTGTCGCCTGCAAGACCTAGTACGAAAAAGTGAACAAGGTCTTGGTACTGCAGAAGGACATATCTCCAGTCTTCAAGAAGCTCAGGAAATACTCCAGAAAGAACTAGAATTAACTAGAGCAAGATTGCGAGAGACCACAGATTCATTGTATAGTGTTGAGGTAACCATAATGTTGGAGAATAAAATGTGCAGAGTACAGTTACAGGGATTTTGGTCTTTTTTTTAAAACTGCAAGAAGTATTCTAGTACACATGATTGAAGGAGCTTCACATGGCTTCATTAAAAGAGATTTCTCTTTTTATTTCAAACAGAGTTAAAAAAAACTGGAAAACTAGGATGGGTTTGTTTGGGATTGTTTTTTTTTTGTTGTTGTTGGTTGGTTGTTTTGAGGGGGGCTTGGTTGGAGTTTTTTTTTTGTTTTCAGAACACTTTTAGTATTTAACAAGTATTGCAGCAAGCACATCTTTCTGCGGTTAATATAAATTGTAGCTGGCAAACATGTTCATACAAAATACATCCAGAGTTGGATTTTTCAGAGGCTTAGCAGAATTTCATGAGAATGTAAAAAGAATATGTTACACCAGTGCTATTCCAGACAGTTTCATGTCCTGGTGCAAAACAAGATCCAGAGCTTATTAGCTCTAGAATTCATTGAAACCTTTTAATTTTATTTTTTTTTTATGCATGTATACCATGTTTTCCTCAAATCATGGGCACAGTCTTCATTTCAGGCTCAGACTTAGAATTTCAGAAGATGCTTGAGAATAGTTTAAAGATATATGCTATGATATCTTGAAAGATAGCAATCATCCAGAAAATGTGACCACTTTATACAATTGAAGCAGTTAATTGGTATAAGCACAAATATATTGCCATTTTGGTTGGCTTAGACGGAACTTGAACTGTCAGTTAATCTGTCAGTAGCTCATTGACTTTAATACTAAGTATCATGTAAGTATCATACCAAGTACAACCTTTCCTTTTTCTTTCTGCAGTAAACAATACACATTTACAAGATCACAGCAATATTTGAAGTAGAGCAGCAAATATTAAAAAAAAATTAAAATCCCTGAATTTTTTTTTCATACTGGTGTTATTTTCTTAACAAACCAGCCTAAAACACAGTATTTGGTTTGCCTTTTTTTTTTTTTTTTAATTTCTTTCAGCTATGGTTATTAGATGTGCACCTTGCTACACTTTATAACTTCCTCTGTATTTTTTTTATAATTTCTCTTAAGTGTCTGTATGAACTACTGCATTCTTGTCTCTTCACCTATTATAACATTTAAATATTCATATATAGCAGGTTACTGGCAATAATATTTATCTTAACAGATTCTAAAATATATAAATGAAAAAATCCTACAAAGAAATTCTCACTTTAAAAAATCTTAATTAAATTCAAATGGCCATGTTTGCTTCTCATGAATGAAGCAAGCAAGCACTGCTGAAAAACATTCATGTAAGTATGATTTCTAGGTAGTACCTAATACTATTCTAATATGGTAAAATCTGAACACAAATTGATAGGAATTGTAATTATTTTTTTTTCTGTGCTCAGACTGTGAATCCCTGTTTCTAGCAGGTTTGTCCTGTCAAGAAACAGGAAGAAGGTACATGAACTTTGTATCAAATCCAGATTGCTTAAGCTTTGAAATTCAAATACTGAATATTTCCTGATTTAAGAAAAAAAAAAAATCGAAAACGTGCTTATCAAGAACCTAAGCAACCTGCTCTAATTCTGAAGTTAGTCCTGCACTAAACAGGACTTGATGACCATTTGAGGTTCTTTCCAGTAGAAATTATTCTGTGATTCAATGTAGTATTTGAAAATATTACTTCCAGAATGACGTACTGGAAAACTGCTTCTTAGAGGAATGCAGAATTCTGTTCCAGAAGTAAGAAATATCAGCAGATATATAGCCATTAATTGTGTTCAATTAGGAACTACACACTGAAAAAGTTATAGTTCAAGTTTTATGAGCCAATTATAACTTGTCAAACTTTTATACTAAAAATGTCAAGTTTAAGGTTTGAAATACTTTTTTGCTGCTGATCAGTCTCTATTGTGAAGTTTGTGTTTGCAGGGAGAACTAGATCAGGAGAGACAACAGCATGAGGCAATGATTGCTGCCATGAGAGAAGAGGAGAAGTTCAAAGTCGACAGAATGGCTCGTGACTTGGAAATAAAATGGACAGAAAATCTTCGGCAAGTATTTTTTTTTCTTTTATTTTTTAATAAATGAAGTACATTACATACAAATGTAATAGCTAATGAAATGTAAAGCAAAGGTTTCTGTTATTATCCAAGGTTTTCCAATTATTACTGAGTTCTTAACTCTTTTTCACTTCTTGCACAAGGCCCACTGCATTTTAGTTATTTGACCTTTGCTTTTAGACAGGAATGTAATAAGCTTCGTGAAGAGCTGAGGCTACAGCATGAAGAGGATAAGAAGGCAGCCATGACTCAGCTGTTGCAACTGAAAGAACGTGAAAAAAATGCAGCAAGGGATGGATGGCAAAAAAAAGTTGAAGATCTTTTAGACCAGGTAACTATGGTCTCTTTGAGAATTGGAAGGCCATTGCAGTTTAGTTGCTGGTGGTTTTATTGCTAATTAACTACATGAGATTGGTTGTGACATCTGTCTTTGAAATGAAATTTGTTAGCATAATGCTTTTTAAACCTAATCATTATCAAACTTTTTAAGTAATATATGAAGATGCCTTAAAATTATATGGATGTCCTTCTTTACACTAAATGCGAATAAAACTTTTTTACAGTTTTTGGGCGGAGTGGGAAGGTGTTGACAGTCTCACCTCTTCACTATAAGATTTTTTTGATTCTTTGTCTTCCCACCTATTCTGTTGTAAATATTTATAAATGCTAATTGTTTGAACTTGGAGGTATCACTTACCTTTACAATAATGACACTGTACAAGTCACTGAAAAGTCAAAAGGTCCCTCAGTTTCTATGACATGTTTATTACAGCTATGTCTTTTCTTAAGTGATTTTGAAGATTATTTGGGGATAGTTTTTTAAAAATACTGAGTTTTTCAATTGCAACTCATATTTATAAACTCAATTATGTTAGATAATTCACAGAAAATACTTGCTTTGTATTTTTTTCAAACCATAAGTGCTATAGAACTATAGTTCTATTGACTAAGTTTGAAAGAATAGCTGATAATGAACAAATACATTTTAAAGTAAGAGCAACAGATTTTGGAACTCATTGAATGACTGTGATTTCAGGGTGTTATCGTAAGATGGCTTTTACTTTGCTGTCTAAATTGAGAAGCCTAATTGCTGAACACGCACTTGATTATACAGCTTTCTGTAGGAACACATAACTTATTTTGCTGACAAGAGAATTTAAGCTTGTAAAATCTTGTGGCTTAGGCTCATAAAAACTGGAGGTTTTCGAAATTCTCTCTCTGTTACTTTTTACAACATGAATGTAATAAGACTTGGACTCACTTGATTTTAAGTTTCACTTACTGCCTTTACCCAAGCTTCATTTACTCTCTTGGCTTCTACCTATAAATAGCATTTTCTCTAGGAAAGTAAAACTTGAAAGGGATATGTTAAACCTTCTGTAGTTCTAACATACTTTTAAAATACTTCACTTATCTTTACCTTTTAAAAATACCATAATAAATCTAACCTACAGTTTCAGAGTGGAAAATTAGTATGTTGCAAATGAACAGTTGTTTTCTGCATATGGAAGACATTTTGGAATCAGAAAGCCTAAGAAGCTAAATGTAATGAGGAAAGTATTACTAGAGAATTTGCAGACATAGGAAATGGTCTGCATATGCAAAATGGCTGGGTTTGTTGTTTTGGGGTGTTTTTTTTTGTTTCCTCTTAATTCCTTTTACTGTACCAAAGAGCTGTACCATTTCATAACAGCATGTGTGTTCGGAGGACTAATAAGAAAATAAACCATGGGAGCCTTCACTTTTTTTTTTTTTTTTTTTAATCCAAGTGTTGCTTTTCCATACCAGTGTTTGAGTTAGATAGGTATTTTATAAAGATTGAAAAGTTATTGGTGGTGGCAACGAATTAAGCTTTCCCTCTGTAAGAAGCTACCTTTTATCCATTACACCTGGAGGAGAGAGAATTCTGGACCACAGCATACAAGATGGGTAACTTAAGAAATGAGTTTGTAGTAAGTTCCTCCTGATTGCAGTGCACAAAAGGTAGCCTCTGAGAGTTACACTGACCTGAATCATAGGCTGACTTAGGTTGGAAGAGACCTCAGGAAGTCATCTAGTGCAACCTCCTGCTCAAATCAGTCAACACTGAATTTGAACCAGGTTGCTTAGGGCTTTGTCCATTCAGGTCTTGAAGAACCTCCAAGGATGAAGATTCCACAGCCTCTCTGAATAATCTTTTCTAGTGGTTAATTATCCTCATGGTGAGTGTTTTCTTTATATTTAGACAGAACCTCCTCTGTTTCAGTTTATGGTCATTGCTTCTTATAGCCCTACTGTGCACCACTGTAAGAAGGTTGGGTCCACTTTCTCCGTAACCACCTTACAGGTACTGGAAAGTGATTAAGTCCCACAAAACCTTTTCTTTAGACTGAACAAACCCAGTTTCCTCAGCAGGATATATGCTCCAGTTTCCTCAGCAGGATATATGCTCCAGTCCCAGCCATGTTGGTGGTAGCTCTCAGCTGAATATGTTCAAGTTTATCAATGTTTGTCTTGTACTGCGGCAGCCAAAGCTGAATGAACTGGAGGAGGTGACAGAATATGCCCTCCAGGTGATGTGCAACAAGTGCCAAGTGAAAGGGACTGATCCCTTCCCTCAAACTACTGGTTGTTGCTACAGCCCAGCGTGCTGCTGGCATTCATTGCTGCCAAGCCATGCTGCTGATTCATGTTTAGCCTACTGTAACTAGGTTATGCGAAGCAGATCTGTAACCCAGTATGAACCAGTGCAGGGCTTTAGCCCATCCCATGTAAAGCACTTTGCATTTGTCCTTGTTGAATTTTGTGAGGTTCCTATCAGCCCATACCTATAACCTATATAGTTCCCTTTGGAAGTTCCCTTTGGATGGCAGTCTTGCCTTTCAATGTATTGTGTCTCCTCTTCTGTGCCATGCCCACTCTACCTCTCCTCCCAGTTTGGTGTCATCCACAAACTCAGTGAGGGTACTGTCTGTGTCCTCCTCCAAATCATTGATAAAGATACTAAAACAAATAGGTACTGGGACACCTTAGGAACTCTGCTTGTAACAAGTGTTCAGGTAGAGTGAGCTGTTAATTGCTATCCTTTCAGCCTGATAATCCAGCTGGTTCTCATCTATCTAGTAGCCCACGCATCTGAATTGTGATACAATCAGATATAAGGATGTTAAAAATCTGCTGAAATTGACGTTGCAAGCATCCACTGTTCTCCCCTCATCCACAGATTTAGTCATTTTGTCATAGTAGAAAAATCAAAGAGAATATTTTCATTATGGAAGAGTAGAAGATTTTTGGTATCCATTTCATAACGCAAAGATTACTATAGACTTTGGTTGTATTAATCTAGAATTATGATGTTCTGAGTGGAAATTGCATTGGACCCAGTTTGGCACTACAGGAACTACTGCAATAACCCTAGCTGTGCTTGGCAATCTGTAAATATACAATAAAACAAGAGCAACTAAGATGATTAAGGGATTGGAGCATCTCCCTTATGAGGAAAGGCTGAGAGAGCTGGGACTCTTTAGCCTGGAGAAGAGAAGGCTGAGGGGAGACCTTATTAATGCTTACAAGTATCTAAAGGATGGCTTGAAGGAGGATGGAGCCAGGCTCTTTTCAATGGTTCCCAGTGACAGGACGAGGGGTAATGGGAACAAGTTAGAACACAGGAAGTTCCGCTCAAATACACGGAAACACTTCTTTACAGTGAGGGTGACAGAGCACTGGCACAGGCTGCCCAGGGAGGTTGTGGAGTCCCCTTCTCTGGAGATTTTCAAGACCCGCCTGGATGCAGTCCTGAGTAATGTGCTCTGGGCAATCCTGCTTTAGCAGGGGAGTTGGACTAGATGATCTCTAGAGGTCCCTTCCAACTCTGAAAACTCCGTGATTCTGTGAAAACTCTTTACCTCAGAGGGTTCACAGTCTAGTTTAAACAGACTGGAAACAGCGACAAAAGTGAAATTCTTCTGCTGTTACATATATATTGAAGTTAACAGCATTGGGAAGAATTCAGTTTTCAGTTCATCAAAAAGATATCTGTTCATACCTGTCTTCTTTTGACTAGACTGAACTAGAACAGCCTGAGATACTGCAGTAGGGGTGTAAAATTGTGTATTTATTACACTCAGCCCTAGTCATCATTAGTGAGAAGATGCATTTAAAACCCATTTGAAAGGCATGAAGTCCGTGTAAGAATTAAGAAGAGAGCAGAGATCCAACTCCTCTTTCTGCAATTCAGATTTTTACACCTGAAATGTTGGTCTGGTCTATACCAGCAGTACTATACAATGATTTATCAAAATAATACAAGAGCAAGGTCTCTGCTAAATCATTTGTAAACTTCTAACTTGGCAGAAAATGTGGCCTACATGTGCTCTTTTTCTTGAGAAAGTGTCTAGAACTTCACCTCTTAGTTGTATAAATCCTGTTCAGAAAGGTTGAATTCAGAAATTAAATGCTTATCAGTATGTTGCAGTATAAGGAATTCCAGAAAGATGTAACGAACATGAATTATTTTGGGGAGTGAGGGGTGGAATTTAGGAAATTATTTCTAGACAAAAGTGAGGTCATCTACTTGACAGATGTAATTTAAATTTAAAGGGCTTATTTATTTTTTTCTTGGCAAATTGATGAGTATCATGTGCAGTGCAAAACAGTGAAAATAACATGCTTTTTAATATGGAAAATACTGTATTCCTTTATAAGTTTATCATATACTCTCACTCCTATGGATACATCACTTTCTAATATGTATTGATGCATCTCAGATTTGATTTAAAAACAAGCTACAAAGAAGTGTAGCACCTAACTTGAAGTACAGGAATGGTTATGTAAGCAAAGTGTTGAAAGAACAGGTTTAAATGAACAGAGAGAAGTGACACAGTATAGTTACTTAAACCGTACGAAAATACAACATAGAGAATGCCCATCTCTGAATACTGCTGACTGGTGCCAGAAAAACTGAATGAAGCGACACAGCTACAAATGGCAACAAATTAAAAAAAAAATCAATCAAAAAATTTATGCCCATAAAGTGTACTAAGCTGTGGGGGTTTTTAATTGTGTTATACTAATATACAAATTTCTGCCTTCTATTTGTTGTTGCAAATTTGATAGGTGAGATCTAGCTCTTGTATAAAGCAAGGTAATATTTTTCTTTTATACCAGTAATGCTAAGTGGTCCCTCATAGACTGTGTGTAGGATTATTATTATTCTAACAGTGTAGTTTTGTTATGAGTAAAATAATTCTCTTGCAAGAACATGCTAATCAGCTGATTAAGTACTTCAACGCATTCTTCCCAGTTGCAAAGCATCACTTACCATCTACAGGTAAACATGGTTGGTAGGTTAACTAGATCAGTGTCTAGAGACTAAGTGGGTAGTTCTTATCTCTGATATGAGAAGTGATTCTAGAAGACATAAAAAGAAAGTGCTTTTCCTTTTTTTCCTGTAAATTGTACTAAGTACTTCTACATCAATCCATGTGAGAGTTTCTTCATGAAATATGTAGTGAATTCAGATGTGCTAGTTCTTTTCCATTTCTCTTAGCTGTGTAATGGGCTTTTAACGCTTTTCTTAAAAACATTTTACTGCTGAGAAGGCTTCAGCCATGGACAAAATAGCAGGAATTTTCTTTTTTAAAGCATTAGTGTGTTTTCTCCTTCTCCATGTTGTGCAACCTTCAGTTCTGAGCACTGAAACGTAAAGCTTCTGTTCAGACCTGTATTCTTATCTATTTCTTCTTGTGATAAATATTTCTTTCCGTAAATTGGATCAAGTATTCTGATTGTGGATGGGCTTTTCTATGTTTGAGCAAATATTGATTCTCCCATATCCCTTACTTTTCAGTTAAACGTGTTCCAGTAAAATAAATGTTTTTGTCAACATGTTTTTCCATTCTTATGTAGCTTCATAGTATTTGTGACCAAACATTAGTGTGACATTATTCTTTCTTTGTCAACTTTTCGCACATGAAGATACCATCTTCTATTAATGGAAATATTAGAAGTAGTACAGTAAGAATGGACAAAAATTACACTATGTAGCTTTGGTAGCTGTTTATTTTTCCTGCTGCAACGATTCTCTCCTTTTTTGAAAAATAGGATTTTCTTATTCAGTTTGTTTCTATGATGGTGTGTTCCTTTTTAAACTATCAAAAATATAAATATATCAAAATGTAAATATTTTCTTCTCGTGTAGACATTTTTAAATTGTAGTTTTCAGAAAATTTCAAACTCAATCTTAAAACCGTAGCCACTAAGTATACTCCTGTTCATGAAGTGGAGTGCAGTAGGAAAGTTGTAGAGCTGTGCACATCTGTAAATGCCCATTGACCAGCCTTCTGCCACAGGGCAGTTATTGCCCAGTCATTATTTGCCTATGTGGAGGTGCTTATCACAGAGCTGATGTGCATTCATATCAGCTGAGTCAGGAAATGCTACTTTCTTTCCCCAGGTCAAGGATTCCACAGCCTGGGTAATCCTTGCTTTAGAAGATTTGCTAATGAAGGGATATGGAAATTTCTACGAGAGGAAACCTGCACACACCCTATATCCATTTCCTGAAAGAAGGGAGATTAACTTTCAGCATAAAATCACCTTACCTGTGCTTCATTTCTCTTGAGATAGTCCTGAACACACTGTCTGAAGGCTTGTCTGTCAGAGGAGGTAAATTTCAAGTATCTCTCCTCTAATTCTCTTTGGTCATTCTTGTATTCAATAACACTAGTAAAGCTACCATGACATCTAGTGGATGGTAAAGGATTTGGGGCAAGATTTAAAATCTAAAATGCTGAAATCAAAAAAAATTAAAAGAAATATCATACCAGGGTGGGAGCAAAGAACAGAGGGCACCTGGAATGCAGTTCAGGGTGAGGTTCTATGCCTCTTCTTTCTTGTCTAGATATTTGTTGTTTTACCAAAGGGGCACCACTTCTTGCAGCTTTTGGAAACTCTCAGAAGTGACTGCAGCTCTCAAAACTGTGGTCTTAATGGGGCTGTTCTGCAACTGTGCTGTGGGACCCATGGGGAATCACAGAGATCTGGTGTCCGTAAACATAACGCTACTCACCACTGGTTTAGAAGAATCAGTACTCCCATATTCTGAGCAGGAAGCCTATGCTTTAAGCAAGTAAAAAAATATTGGACATGAGCACGTGAATAATCATGCAATCCAGAGCCCCTGCAGCCTTTGGAGGATGATCTGTTGAGGGTACTTCCCCCCTGTTTCATGACTGTCTATACTTAATGAAGAATCCCCCTTGTTCTGGGCTCCCTGTTCTATCAGAGAATTGTCTAGGTTGGAAGGGACCTTTAAGATAATCAAGTGGAACCATCAACATAACACTGCCAAAACCACTGCTAAACCATGTCCCAAAGCACCATGTCTACCCATCTAATTTTAAATACCTCCAGGGATGGCCACTCCACCACTCCTATGCAGGGATGTGATCCTAAAGATTGATTTGTGCATTTATTGTACCCATATTGGTCATTGTAGTTTTGTCTGAAGCTTGAACATGGAAAAAATCCGAAGATCCACTGTATTATCTCTTTTTCTGGGCTTTTAGTTATGGTGAGCCCATTCAGCCCTTACTGCACTCTCTTCATTAATTTACTCTTTGTTTAAAAGATCTGAATGTAATGGAGGAAATTCATTAAAGACCATTTACAATTAGCTACCCAGCAATACAAACAAAAGCAACAGAACAAATCAGAGTTTTCAAAGTACTTTCAGTGGGATACAGTGGGAATACTAACAAATGCTAGCTTTCTTGCTCTGTTTAAGAATAAATGTGCTACTGGACTACTTTTTCATCTTTCTTTTGGTTTCTTCTTCATTTAATTTTTTTCTCTCATGGTGTTGTGTTTAATTAAATTTAAAAATACATCTAGGCTGATGTTTAAAATTATAATATCTTCATATCCAAAGAAACTTGTTTATCTGATCATAAACTTTTAATTGAAAAATAATGTTACCAGGTTTTGCTTGGCACTGTTTGAATTAGTAAATCTGGAGGAGACTGAAAGACTTTTTAATTCTACCTGTCAATGGATGAGAAGAACATTAAATTTGTATTACTGTATGTAATTAATGATGCATGAGTCAGAAAAGACTTTTGATATTTGGAGTTAAGTTTACACTTTCAAAACAGGTAAATAGAAATCTAAGCCAAATCCAACAGTAACACCATTCCTCAAAGCAAATGGTAATCCTGTATCTGTATAAGAGTCTAGTTTTAAAACACGACCCTTAGCCTGCTTGCTCCAAAAGGTAGCTGCTCAAGTAGCTTTTGCATAGGTTCAAAACCAGTGAAAACAGTGGACCCTGGGAGGAATGTGAGAGAACTTATTAGGTGGGGCAAAATTTGTTTGAGATTCAGCTGATGAATAAAATTCCAGATTAAGGGCACTTGTTGACAGATAACTGTGCTCCAGGAAGGATGAGCCAAGATGCATATATAATCTTTAAATTCTTGATAGCATTATGACAAACAAGTAAAATTAATTGAAGCCTTGGTACCATTCCCAAAACTTCAAAAATTGTCACTAGATTCAAATGATCCTCTCTATTCAAAATTTTTGTTTTACCTCGAATATTGAACCTGCACTTTGTCAGATAAAAAGCATATAATCCAAATCCAAACAGGTAAAAATATGTCCAAATACCTAGGTGTTTGGCCTAACAGTTTGACAGACTCCTGCAAGCAGAAAACAGAAGAGCTCCATCTTTTTAAAGCAACAGGATAATCACCACCTTGGGATAGTCTGGACACAGCATCTTCACTCAGAGATGCTACAGAAAAAGGAAGAAATCGGGATCAATTAGGTGCCAGAGATAGTTACGTATTTCAGAATGCCTTATACGTGTATTTCAATTTCCTTGACAGAGAAGTGTTGGGTTTGACAGAGAGGAAAGGAAAGGGGAAGGAGCTCTAAATGCTGATTTTTCTTATCAGTCAGACAGGGCGAACTTTGATGCAGCTCTTCCATTCCTTGCATGTCACAAGCCTCAAGCCAAGTACAAAACATTGTAGTAGGAAACAGCTGCTTTCCAAATCTCTGCAGAGTCATCTGTCACGGAAGCACCAGGCAGCCAGAGACAGTGCATCTGCTGACAAATCAGTCTTTCTCTTCAAACCAAAGAAGTATCTCGAGGGAGAGTTCTGGGGTTGTTGTTATTAGCTGGATAAAATGGGCTTATGCCAAAGATCCCTTCAGCTTCTTCAGCAGACATCTCGGAAACTAGTTTCTTTTACTAACGTCTGATGGACACACGTAGGTTTTCTTCTTCAGAAAGGTTAGCAGTGTCTATTGGAGGTCATTCTTAAAATGAGACAAAGACTGCCTAGCAATCTAGATAAGCTTTGAGACAACACATGAAGTTGGATTTTGCTCAGTTAGGGTCTCAGGTATTGCACATGAATTTCTGTTGCCATCGGTATTTTGCAAACTCAGTAAACTCTGTACCAAAGTCAGATCTTGACACAATTTGGCATTGAAATATCAACAGGAAAAAGTGTTACATAACAGATCTTTGCGTGACATGAAGACTGATGCTGAAATTCAGTGTCAAGCCTCTGTAATCTGGTTGAAATTAATTTTGCTAAGAGTAACAATGAAATGAGAGGACTTCCATGCATCCAATAATCTAATGTCTTGCAGGAAACAATGCAACTGAATGAAAATGTGAGAATGTCAGTGGGGCAGTAAATTCCCTCTTTGAGAAAAATGACACTGCTTGATCACTAGTGTGACCTCTGAGACAGTTGTGATGGGAACACCAGCAACTGTTCATTACAGTAAACAGTTTCAGATCTCTAAATCTGTCCTTTACTACAACACAAATTGGCCCAACTAAATTGAAAACACAGCTCTTTTAGGAGAGATGTTGAAATAGAGGTGGGAATATAAATCTTTCCCTGTGTCTTGCGTGAAAGCTCTTTTGCTCCTGCTGTGTGGCCCTCAATGATCAGCGGGTTCTAAAGCTACAGCAACCTATTTGCTGTTTCTCTGGGTCAGTGGGAAGTTCTCTTGGCTACATCTGAGACTTGGCTGTGCATATGCTGAGGGTGGAGAAGACAATACTTACACCAAAAACAGGACCACAAAATCAAGTAAAAGCCAACAGCTAATATATATATATGAAATAAAGATGTGTTTTCAGGAGTTGCTATACTTCCAAGAAACAAATGGATCCGTTTATAGGTCCTGTATCTGTGAAGCCTGATTTAGAAGAGAATTGAGCAAGGGTTTCTCCTATCACAATAAAAACACAAACCAATAATCTTGAATTCCAACCTGTAGAAATAGTGAGAGTTAAAACCATGTTCTTTTTTTTTTTTTTTTTTTCTCTCATCGTTTCTCCACATCATAGAAACAGAGTAATAACTATCCCTGCAGTCTTCTTGCTTCTCATTGCTTCCCCCCCCCCCCCCCCCCATCATGGACCTTACTGTGGAAGTTGTCATGAAAATATTTTGAATTTTTATGGAATTTCATAATATTTCAACCAGACTTATTTTGGAATTCTCCGTTCTGAATGTGTCCACATACTTTTCAATACAGAGCTGCATCATTATATTGCTACACATTCTGCTGGAATCAGCCCACATACCAATTGGCAGGCCTATATAATTCTAATTTACTATTTTATCATGTAAGTATTTTATGAAAACTATTTACTATGTAATAATAATAATGTAATAATTATTACATTATTTAATAAAATAATAATTTACTATGTAATAAAGGAGAGACTGCAATAAATTGCAGTCAGGTTTAGTATTAATCCTAGCAAATCCATGTTTGATTTCAGTGATGATTCACCAATGGCAGTTTTTTAAGTAAATTGGTTTTAATCTTTTAAAATATCCTTCAGTAATATTGTATAAACACACATTTTTTGACAAAAATCTCATGTGATAATAAATTGAATACCATTAAAAAGTCCTCTTAAGTATTATTTCTGTACAGTAGCATTTATTGGTCAAGTTTGTAGTGTTGTTAAAGTAAGAAATCAGGTTTTCTGTAGCAGAACTTTATTTCCTTGTTATGTTGACTGAAAATCATCTTATCTTCACACTTGAAGTCTTTCTTGATTAACTCTTAAATCATCTTTTCCACTCTTTTTCCAGGACTGGTGTTTAGCTAGCTGTCCTAGAATTAAATGCTTTTGAATAACGATACAATACTTAGACTTCCAGATTTATAAAGTACTTGTGTATTTCAAGTTTTGTTAAAAATCTATACGCTATTTTTATTATTTATTCAATATTGCTATGTGTCTTTTTAGAAGATGTAGAAATGTCAAATATCTAAGTTTAACTTTATGAAATATAACTTTTTTTTGGTCTGTGCATGACCTTTTTTGCCAATAAGATCTAAGCATTTAATAGTTTGGGGTTTTTTGCACAAGAGAATTACTGTTTTCATTTCACAATCAGGAAATGTGGGTTGCTGAGAGATTGCTTTGAGTCAGGTAGCCTAAGAAATCTGTGACAAATCTAAATACTGAACTTAAATCGAGAGTTTTAGTCCCAGAACCTTCAACAAAAGTTCATTTTAATTCCGTCTGTTTTCCAAATCTCTGGAAAACTTTTAAATTTGGTGAAATCACATGTATTAAAATCGTTAGCCCATCTTAATACTTTCAGTTACAGGATCAGTTTGACAGCAAAGCAAGACCAGTTTCTTTCTTGGTGAAAGAAATCTGTCATTCTGCAAGCAGCCGGGGCAACTCTCACTTTCTTAAATGGTCTTTTTAATAGGGTAGACCTCAGAATGAACATAGCTTCTCAAAAGAATTTATACATGGAATTTCTTTTCACTGTAGAACATTTCTAACCTTTCAGCTTCAGGTGTAAAATCTAAATATACATTATACACGTCTTAGTTGTGCTACAGTGGTGCCTAGATATGGCTGTCAAAATTAAGTCCCAAACATTCTAGAAACTGAACATTTATTTAGCAAGAGGTCATTCCTGCTTGTAAGAGCTTCCTCCCTAAACAAACCAGACAGATGGGAAAGGAAGCACAGAAAAAACAGGTGGATTTGTTCAGATTGGCACTGTCAAAATCTGCTGTAGAAATCGGAGCTGTTAGATGGCAGTCTGTTGTCTTGTCCGCTGGAGTATGATGCCTCCTAGTGTTATTCCCTTGCATAGAAAATTGTTGCTTGTAACTCTCTTACAATTTTAATAAGATCATTTTGGATGTTCCACAATAACGTATTTTTATGTTTTGCCTTTTTGTAGATTCAGAACAACAAATAATAATTTCCTCTCTTTTTATTTTGACAAATTATTATCTAAAAGTTCCCAACTATAGGCTTCCAAGCTGCTATCAAAATACCTGCTGTCTCCTGCAGAAAGCCATCTTCTTGACTGACCTGTACAAAAGGGGAAATTAGTCATGCTGGATTTGAAATTGCTCTCACTTCATTTCTGAGGACTGCAGTGTGTGTGTGTGTGCGCGCGTGCATGCCTATCTACACCATTCATATATATATTAACACAAAGGTATTTGAATATATATATATGAATGAATGATAGATATGATTTGTGTGATCAATAATATTTCGTATGGAACATTTACTTGGCAATATATTTTTATATTTTGCTTTTTATTAGCAATCACTAGTATAAGTGGTACAGTAAGTCATTTTTTGCTGGAGACTTTCAGGAACGGTCTTTTATGTACCCATCTCCTGAATTTTGAGAGGAAAAAAAAAAGTATTTCAATATAAATGTCTTCACTACAGGTGAAACTAATTTTCTGCCCTTCAGCAGTGAAATTTGATCTTTAATATTATGTGTTTAATAAGCTTGTGATATTTCAGAGACACAGCTGGTTGTTGATTGAGTCTTTATGTAACATCTTTTCTAATAGTAATGCAAATTGAGATACTTAATGATTTCTTCCCACAATTATATGTCCTAAAGGAGAAGAGAAAAAAGTTGGATAATTTCAAAGGTGTTCAGCTGCATAATATGCAAGTATATAGTAACATTATGTTGAAGAGATAATGCTATCCTGTACGTTCAAAACATAACACAGGAAACTGCATCATTCTGTTCTATATTAAGTAGTTTATATACTGTCAAAGCAATGTAGTCATGTTTTTTGCCAGACAGTTTTCAACTTATTTTTCCCTGATCAAATTATAATTAATGTTCTATGTTTTACTCTCCCTTCCTTATCCCTTTTTCTTTTACTTAGTTGATTTCTGAATGTTTCCCTTTATTCCTGTGATCTTTTCTTCATAGCGGCACTGTCTCGGTGAAGCTTTGCATAAATCTATCAGCAATGTAAGTGATTTGCACTTACAGCTTGTGAACAGGGCATGTTTGCACTAATAAATCTGCATATCCTGTAGTACCGCTTTAGAGCTTTAGCCCATGAAATAGAAGACATGGTGATACTTGAGGGGAGAACGTTTGCGGCCAGTTATTAAAAGCTTGTGTACTGCATCCATTCATCTGTGTAAATGTATATATCACTGGACATCAAACACTATGTATGTGGTCATAACATCAGCAGCATTTTTATGTGATTGTTAAAGCAAGCAAGTTTGTGGGCAGTGCAAATATGCATCGCAGAGCTTTCTACAAAGCATGAGATTGATGCTGTATTTAATTTGCAGTTTTGCAGTGCAAGTCATAATTGTAGTCAAAGTATTCTTTCTTTCTATTTTTTTATTTTTAAAATTCTTACTGATGTTTTTAATGTGCTGAAAACCTTGGATAAAAGTATTGAAAATTCAGAAAATAGTGTTTAGAGCTGTTTTCTTTTGAATCCTTAGTACAGGAGTAGATAGAAGGGATGCTCCAAACACATGCAAAGGGAGGCACTAATGTTTTCAAAAACGTGCTATTAAGGATGTCAGTATATGTACTGAATAATCAATATAATGTTTAAAATTAGGTACTCTTCTAAAAATAACTGTCAGATTTTTAATATTTGATGTACTTTCAACAACAACAAAAAATCTTAGTATTAGAAAGGTACTCTAATCTGACTTGGCTGTTAGAATCATTTAATCCTCATTGTCCTTTATTTTCTGCATAGTCTGTTGATACAAGTAGGCGTCTCCAGACATTGACTCATTTCAGGCTACGGCTTTGAAGTCACTGTAATCTGGTGGAAGTGTGAACTGCTCTTGAGAAGGTATTCCTGATCTCTCCTAAAGTGACTTCCTGGCCAGATGTCAGATGTCTTTTGGTCATCTCAGTTAAAATGTTTTCTGCAATTCCAAGAAAGAAATTAAAAGAACATTGTTTTGCCCTTGGCCCATGCTAAATATGTTTACAAATTATATTCGAAGAATTATCAGAATTTGGAGCAGGAACTTAAGTGAGAGGGAGATTTAACTTCAAGCCAAAAATAAATTTTTGCATGTCATCTTAATAAAAATTTGGCTGAGATACCATGATCAACTCCATTTGAATGTTATCATAAAAGGCTTTTTAGAGTATGATGATTAAATTACCTGAGATTCTGCAGGTCTGAGTAGTACTTTCCCCTAGAATTGCATCTCCTGGTGGCCATGATGAAAGGGACAGGGCAGTGGTGAGAAACCTGAAGGACAGAAACATGGTGAAAGGGACAACTAAGTGTGGGCAGAACATCTGTCCAGTATTTCACTGTTTCTGTCACAGGCACTCAGAGCAGGAGGAAGAGGATCTGAGTGAAAATTGTGGGGTTTCCTTCATATGAGATTTTTAAGCAGTAATTTGCATATAGAGTTCTCACCTGGTGCAAAGAAATGGAGTGAATAATCTCTTAAGACTATCCTAAATGCATGTTTGTATGATACTAAAATTTGAGTTAGAAAGAAGAATAAGAGTACAGGAGGGGAGGAGGAGGGGGAGAGATACTGGAGGATGGGATGGATGGAAGACGAGGAGTAGAGGGGCTAGAGCCAAGTCACAGTAGTGGTCTCAGGGAAACGAACAAAATAAATCCCAACAAACCTGAGAGTTTATGGATGGTGGTTAAATAGGAGCAGGGATAATCTAAAGAAGCATAAGTGTTACCTAAAAGCACAGGGGACAAAAAGACTTCCAGACAGGGTCTCGTTTTCATTAGCTGTAGTGTTGCAGAGAACCAGGAAATAAAAAGGAGGCTTACAGGTGAAAAGAAGGACCCAGGCAGGTGTGAAGTTACAGAAAAGCAGGGAAAGAGACAGCCCAACAGTGAATGTGGGGCGAATAAAACAGAAGGGTACGTGAGGAGATCGTAAGGGTAGTTTAGGCAAGATAGGTTGGGGTTTTTTTTTGTACCGGGAAGGAAGACAATAGGACACTGCGATACCAGATAGTGAAACATAGATGAAAATTCAGAGCTGGCCATGCTGGCAGAGGTACAGTGCAAACTGACCACGTCAGTGGAGTGAGCTTCTAGAGTTGAAGAGAAAGAATACAATATGTGTTTGCGTTACAGGCGTGTCTGACCAGCATGGCAGCCCTGGCCATGGGATGCTGAAAGGGTTTGGCAAAGAAGTTCTGGGGTTTTTGAGGAAACTAGAACTCTGTGATATGAGAGGGAAGTTTATGTATAGATAAGTAACTGGTTAAAAGATAGGTATTAAACACAGTGTTACCACAGTGAAGGTAGATTATCAGTGGAGTTACACTGATACTCAACATACATTCTTTTGCAGGTTGTTTATGAATAAGTAAGGTGGGAAAGTTTGAAGCTTCTAAAAAGTTATTCAGGGTGGGAAGGACAAAGACTGGCTGAAGAATTATAGAATAACCATAAAAAGCCAACAGACTTGGCAAGAAAATGGCAGGTGCAATTTAGTGTAGATAAATGCAAAATGAGACACAAGAAAAAAAAAATCTAACTTTTTGTATAAAATGATGAACCTTACCTTGAGTCATTACAACTAGAGAGTAGATTTGGGGATTATGATATATAATTCCATTAAAACATCACCTGAGTGGTAGTAGCATTCACAAAAGGAAATAAAATGTTACGAATATAGAAGGGAAACAGAGAACATAACACGTAAAACCATGCCACTCTCATTTTAAATACCTTATGCTGGTTTGGGCTCCTAATATTAGAAAGAAATAGTAGAAAAGGTTGCAAAAGTAGAAGTGCGATGATAGATATGAAATAGCTTTCATACAAGGAGTGACTCATTAAATCAACGCTGTTTAGTCTGGAGAAGACTCTAAGGAGGGATATGATGGCGATCTACATAAACATGCATAGAATAGAGTCAATGAAGAGGGAACTTATTTTGACTCCTTTCTGTTACAGGGCAGTTTCCATTGACGTGTCTATTAAAGATCTGGAATTTGACACGGGATATTGTGAATACTAAAAGCTTATGTGGATTTAGATAGTGGTTGTACTTAATGGACATTTCTTCCATGAATTTGCCCAAAAATACATCTTCTGGTTTAAAAAGTATTGTTGCGTGCTAGTAGACTTTGGAGTCAAGATCCCTACATTTATGTCTTGGCTTTGTATTTTTCCTGTGGTGACCAGGGTTGGCCATTTCTGGGGGCAGAACAGGAGATTAGACAAACCTTTTGTCTGATTTTGTGCAAATTGTATGTGACATTTATATTTAATGTACTCGGTAAAGAGTCTTACATGTGTAGTTCACATTACAGAACGTAGTATAGGCCTTCACGGTACTCCTTCAATGGTAGCTAATCTTCAAATGTATCTGAAGTAAAATGCTGTTGATACAGTATAAGTAAAAGATAGAGTATATATGCCCAGACACAAAGTCCTGATGAATTTGAAATGCAATATGCCACGGTCATTTCATTCAAATTAATTTGCTGCTTTTGTTTTAGTGCTAATTTTACTTTAAATGTAGCTTTTTTCTTTCAAGTCTGCTTAAGCTGAAAAAAAAAATGCGTTCAACAATGATGTTCATGCTGCAAGTTGTCCTTGGTATGCTGCTATTATTTTTTTGTTAAGTGGTGGGTTTTAATGTTCTGTAAATCAATAGATTGATGTGCAATGTCGTTATTAATTTGTCATAATTAATTTTAAGATACACTGAATCAAATGACACTATCAGACTTCTATTTCTAATTCAATTTTATGTAATGCTCTGAGGCTTGAAAAGTATCCTTAATGATTCAAATTCTTTGTCACGTGGCAATTGTCTTTTTCCTTCCTTTGAGTCACTGTAGTGAAATTCTTTTTTGGTTAAATCTTGTTTCCAGAGTTGGGGGATGCATCTCTCTTATTAGGCTCTAAAGGGAAAACAGGTTTAGTATTTTCAGTCTGAAATGATGCTATCTGATGTGAAGAACAAAGTATAACATTATTATAAAGAGAAAATGGGACTTTTTCAAGGAGTACAGTGTACTCTAATGTATTAAAGTGCTTGTTGAGTGAAAAGCATTATTTGTAAAATTCAGGTATTGCTAAGAAAATGAGTATTTGTGACTCCGATAGCTTAGATCTTATATCTTGAAAAACAGCAGAAACATCATTCTCATAGTATTACTGAGCGAACAAAAAAAAAAAAAAAGGGGGGGCAGAGGAGAATCCATCAAGTGTAACATTTATTTGTGATGTAGAGTAGTATGCTACCATTTCTTTTTAAATGAGAAAACTACCAGTAAGGTAGGACATATTATATCAAAAGATAAAAAAATCTATCAATTTAGAAGTCACAGGCTATCCTCCCCTATCAACTGCAGCGTTTTCCTTACAGAATGATGTGCTGTTCCCCTGAAAAATAATTTATTTTAACAAACACATGTTTGATTTCAGATCTTGATAGTGTCATTTTTATTGATCTTTATACAAAATCTAGAAGTAAATTTTGATAATTCAGCCTTGAAAAATTGTGTTATAGGTAGTGCTGTAGTATGAACTGACTGATGTAATTACTATACCTCTGAGATACAATATTAATAACAAATTCAGTAGATGGATGACATTGCGTGTCTCTCTCTTAGTTAACATTCTGGCTTTAAAATTTCAAGTGTTTTCTTCCTTTGAATGTTTTTTTCAGAGTTGATGTTAGTATTAATGGCTAATGGATATTTGCTGTTCTGTTGTGGGTTAGATCTCCTTACTGAAGCAGAATCTGGAGATGCAGCTTTCCCAGTCACAGAGCTCTTTGCAACAGCTACAAGCTCAGTTCAGTCAGGAGCGACAGAGACTGACTCAAGAGATCCAGGAATTAGAAGAGGAGCATCAGCAAAGGCATAAGTCACTTCAGGAAGCCCATATCCTCGCCTTTCAAAACATGGAAGAAACAAAAGAGCAAGAACAAAAGGCACGTTCATATGGATATTCTGAATTACGTAGAGAATGTTGCTATTTTAGCAATTTATGTACACAGTTGGGATTAGTAAAGAAAAGTATCTCCATAACTGCCAAATCTCCTTTTCAGTTGATGTCTTATAGTAAGATTTTTATCCAGTTAAATCTGATTAAGATGTATTGAGAATCATCTCTAATATTGGCATTGTTTCATGTCTTGCTTCATACTCTACCAATATCTGCATATATATAGGGGGGGATGAATATATATATGTAAAAATATTATAACCACACACATTTCTTTGCAGTAGTTTGACATTGTTATCCATAACATTATATTCTAGTTTTGATTCGGAATAGGCTTCTTTGTATTTTCCATTATAGTTACCTAATTTTGTATGTGTTTTCTGATATTTCCTGTCAGTTGACTCCTTTTGTATTGTATTTTGTATTTTCATTATGTTAAAAATTGTATAAACTATGTTCTGCAACTTGCAAGATAATTTTCATGTCCAGAACAGTGTCACACCCAAGATATTTTTTTAAACCTTGACTAAATCAGCTTTAAAATTGGAATTTTGGCAGTGCACAGTACTTAATAGGGTGTACATCTTGAGGTTTTTTTAAGTTCAGGTCTAGAGTGTATCTTTGCAATCAGTTTTCCCATTGTCCCCACTTAATGTACTTTGGTTCATATCATAGACTGGCCTCAGAGCACACAAGATGGATTCCTTTTGTTCTAAATGAAACTAGATGATGTGCACCAGGAACATGATGCTTCACACACTTCAATAAGGAGTAAACAGGGGTATCAATGGGGAGCAGAAATCCCCAAATGTATATTGTGTGCACACTAGACCCATCTATGGATCTGCACCTTATCACATTGCTTGCCATTGTAAATATATCCATAGATTGGGGTTTCTTTCTCTTTTCCAACTGTGAGCAGAACAGCTCTTTTGTGCGCAGGTAATCTTGATAACTATCAGCCACTGGAAAGAAAAAAATATAGTAGTAGGATAACTTATTGATAGAGGAAAATATGAGCAATATCAGTGCATTTTTAATAATTTCTAGAGTATGCCAATGCCTGCCATTTTGTTGCCAGTTGTGTATTGTTTAATACTTCATAAATTCCCTAAGTTGGTATAGAATAAATGTTGTCAATTTTGATTTCATAGGAATTAGAAGAACGTTTACAACAGAAGCACTCGGAAGAACTGCAGGCACTGAAAGAAACACATAAGCAAGCCATGGAAGGTTTCAAACTGGAGATGGAACAGGAACTTCAGACTCTACGATTTGAGCTGGAAGATGAAGGAAAAGCTATGTTAGGTATACTATTTTCAAATTTGCAAGTGGGTCCAAAAACCTTCTGCTCGTACAAATATACATGCATATCTATGTATGTACGTGTGAGTATATTGCAACACTGTAGTATATTTCATTCAATGTTGACCTAATTGTTCCACTTAAAATCAGTATAAGCTTTAACAGGTAAGCCCCAAATCACTTTTGAAAAATCTTACCCTTAAGTTTTTTTGGAAGAAGAATGCAACCAATTTTTGTGATGGAGAATGTTTCAGAAAGTAACAGGAACAGAATGACAGGACAGTTGCTTAGATGATGTAAATAGCGTGTGTTACATCAGGAGCAATACTGGAGGGAGCTGGACTGTTCTTTTTAATTAATGTAAACATTAGCAAAATAAACTTTTCTTTTTGTTCATGGTGACTAGCTTCCTTGCGCTCAGAGCTAAATCATCAACATGCAGCAGCAATTGACCAGCTAAGGCACAACCATCAACAAGAACTGGTAGCTGCCAAAATGGAGCTTGAAAGAAGCATAGAACTCGGCAGGCGACAGGTAGGTGGCACTGCTGGCAACTGACTGTAAAATAGCATAATCGGTATTTGTTTTATCTTAGCTGGAGGCAAGAACTTTTGTGAACAAACAACAAACGTAATCCTTCAAAGTCAGCCAGCACCAGCTTACCTAAACTTCCTTGCTTAGCTTTTTCTTCCTTCAACAAACTTCATCCGAAGCCTAATAAAGGCTCCTGTATCAAGGCAGTTTCCTCTCAGAATTGTGCAGCTGTCTGGGAGCACACTGGCTTGTCATGGGAGGAAATTGCTGATTCTTGCAAAATTCTATTCGTCCTCAGCTGCCAGCAGGACTCAAAAAGGAAAAAGCTGTTTCTCTCTGAAGCCTAAGTGATATGGCTAAGAAATGGTTGCTTAAAACCATGCCATGCTTCAAACTTAAGAGGTAGCCTAGCATCTTTTATTTTCAGGAGCCAAATTGGAAAACATAAATTAGCATCTAAAGAAAGCTGAGAAGATGACATAACAGTTTCAAACTCTTTCTTAAAAAGACACCAAACCACCCCACAAAACAAAACCAAAAAACAAATAAACAAACAAATTCCCAAAGCCAGTATGGACTACCTTTACTTTCAGCAGCAAACCGATTCATTCACTTTTACCTTTCAGTTTTCACTTTATGCACAATCAGTTTTTCCAGAAGTAACTAAAAATTCAAAGCTTGATCTCTATTGAAAGGAAGCCAGACTCCTGGAAGTTAGAGGACTGGAAAATTACATCTTTATTTGCCTATACAATAGGCTTTTCAGGATTGATTTACTGATAGTCCAGCACCAAGGAGGTGGAGTGGTTTTAGAAATACATTGGCAGAGGAAACAGATTTAATTGGATATAGCCTTTACACAAAAACAGAAGCAGTCAAAAACTCTCTTCCTTGCTGGTTTAAAAATGTGAGCACTAGAGGCAAAAATGTGGTGCTGTCAGCAGTGAAAGAAAACACGCAGGATTTAGGAGGATATAGTTTGTCGTGTGTTGTTTAAGCCGAGAGTGAGACACCTAAAGGAGATGTCAGGAAAAAAAAAAAGTTTAAAGTACAAGAACAAGTGTTTGATTCAGCCAAATGCCATGGCATACCTTTGGCCTGCTAACGATCTGCTAAGCACAAGCTTTAGTTGAACTGAGGGCAAAGCAATTAATTGTGTTTTCCTGTGTTAGAATGCTCATCAGTTCACAAGATGGGAGCTGAACTAGATGCAGAGAGGTCTGACCAGGATGATTATATTTGCTACTTTTTGAAATATTAAAATACGTGGATATAAATTTTCCACTGCTTTTTCTTATAACTTTAATGTAGTCTTTCTGCAGGGAGGTAGAGAGTTATTTTTAAAGGTCTGTTCTTAAAGGTGTCCTATAAAATCAGTGCATTAGGATATATTTGTATTTCCTGGATGCATGAAGGCAGAAAACACAATTATACATAAAACTACTTTGAAATGACTGCTGATTTTTTTTTATCTGTGCAAACTATATGGTCATTAATTATTGTGAAACTAAGAAGTGGAATAGATGGAAATGAGAAACTCTGACAAAGGTTTGTTTTATTGCAGACATTTTCTAAACTGGGGAAAATCATTACCAAAACCACTGGGATGCATTCCAGATGAGTTTCATAGACGTTAACTTCATTGGAATTTCTTATGCAAAAAGAATGACTTTTATTGATTTGTTGGACACAATGTAAATATTAAATAAACTATTTAGCATGTGTTCTGCTGTGAGATATTGATGACCCTTATATTTACATATACATAAGAAAGAAGACTTCTGAATCGTAGTGTTTGGTGGTGCAGGGCATACATCTTGAGTTATTCTGTCCTGTTGTATGGGGCTGTAAAGGGAAAAACAGTTTTCCTGTATCGTATGTTGAAGAGGTAGAAAATGCTAAATGCCAGATCCCCTGGTTCTTAGTGGTATCTGTTTTTTTGTTGTGTGTTCCAGGCCAGGCTGGATGGGGTTTTGAGCAACCTGGTCTAGTGGGAGGTGTCCCTGCCCATGGCAGAGGGGTTGGAACTAGAGGATCTTTAAGGTCCCTTCCAGCCTAAACCATTCTATGATCCTATGTGTGGGCAAAAGGAAAATGTGATGAGCTACACAAACGTTAACAGGGAATGACAATGATGGGGTTTACATTTTCTTGCAAATGGAAATTGTTACATAACTGTGTTTTCTTCTTTATTTATACTTGTACACAATAAAAAAACCCCTCAGTTTTAATTATAATTTGTGTCAGCATCAAAAACTGAAAAAATTGTCTGTTGCATGGAAATTTCTGCTCAGCTGTTATCTTCCAAAAGCAAGTATTGTGCTTCTGAGAAACAAGTCTATTTAAAATATTTTTTGCTGCTGCTACTTATGTCATAGGAGAAAGAATTTTTATGCCGAATATCAGATCTACAAGATGAACTGAGACACCGAGACCATCATATAGCTGAACTGGACAAAGAGATTCTGCATCTTCATGAAAATATAAGTGCGTTGACCAAGGAATTAGAGTTTAAAGGGAAAGAAGTTCTTAGAATACGCAGTGAATCCAACCAACAGATCAGGTATGAATTTTTCCACTCTAAACTCAAATGTGTATTATTTCATGTATTGTTTTAGTTAATAAATTTTTCCATTTGCTGCTTTTAATTTATCCTCTTAATCAAGTGATGTTATGTATCATTTAGTTGTCTTTAGAAAAAGCTATGACCATTACTAATGAAGTTAGTGAATATTACCATACAGTTAAGCTGTATTTCAGTGATACATTTTGACATATTTTAGTAACAGCCCACACAAGTGTTGGGTTTTGGTTGTGGTTTTTTTTTTTTAATTCATTATGTTTGTCTATTTAAAAAAGCATTAAAGGAGATGCATTTTCCATGAAATAAGCTAGAAGATTGGAGGACAGTAAGTAATGGGTTTTGATGAATCAGTAATTCCTTCTGTGTTGTCTGATGTTGTATAAAAGCCATTGGAAGCATGGCAGAAAATCATAATGAACAAACGAGTGATTTTAGAATAACTCTTTTTTTAACAAAAAATAAATTAAACAGGATGCATGAGCAAGATTTAAGCAAGAAACATGAGAAACAGATGGATGTCTTGACAGCAGATCACATCAGAGAGAAACAAAGCATGCTGGCAGATTTTAATAAAACCCAAGAGCTGCTCAAGGAAATTAATTCAGCTTTACAAATTTCGTAAGTTTTGTTGCATTAAAAAAGTTTGTATGTAGCTGCGTTTGAGTGAATAGTTTATTCTGGTGTTCACAAGTTGCTGACGATATTGCAGAGATGCAGATTTGCAAAAACCTCAATCAAGTATGGGGCCTAATCTTGCATTCTTTAGGGAACACCATTCTATAAGTTTTTAGGGAATTTAGTGAGATTGTTAGGAATTTGAGACTGAAAAATTTCAATTAGGAAAGATATTAAATCTGTGCAGTTCTTCAAATTGGAGAAAACATTATTTCAGATGTTTTTTCTCAAACATTTATACATCTTTTTGAAGTGATGCAAACATTTTCAGGTTTGCTAACATAAACAAAAATACTGTTTGAAATGGATTACATGAGCATAACAATAACAGAATGCTTAGCGTGTCTCTGAGTCAAAACGCCACCTGGGGTTAGACCATCTCTGGGCAGAAGTGGTGTAGTAATGTGTCGTCTAGCTGGTGTTCTCCTGTCTTCCACATCCTTCATTCTTTATCTCTGTGATGTAACTCATTTGGTTGGAATTTCTGGCTGAGGTTTCATAGAACATTGAGGGCTTCCTGACACAAAGTTGTCACAGAGGGATTTCTATTTGCAGCAGAAAAGATTTATGGCAGAGAAAATAACTGGTTCTAAGTATATGATTGAAAACTTTTTTAAGTAGTTATCAATTAAAAATGGACAATAAAGCCCAAATGCATCTAATTCTTCCTTGATAGTGAGCACTCAGAAATTGTGTCCAGATAAGATGGATATAAAATCTTAGTTCTTACTCCCTTGTAATCATCCACATGCACACTTTTGTGCCCTGATAAATGTGGTAACTTGCCATTCAGTATGTTACATGTGTACTACCTCCTGTTTACTGCATTTATCTTGTATGAGAAACATGCCTATGAGCAGCCTCCGGAACTAGGGTTTGGAACTGTTTACCCTAACTTTTTTCCCCATGAAGTTTTTTTAGTTCTTTTTCAGTGTCCAGAAATTTTCTGAATTTAGTTGGTTCCCCACTGCTGGTTGTTGCTCAACTTAGAGCTGCAAGGAAGCAGCCCCTGGTCTAAAGACAGCAAGCATTATCCAGGGTGCCCTGACCTGGTTTTTAGTGTGTTATCTCTGTCTAGTTAAATTGAAGCAAGAAGCTGTCAAAAAAAGAAATGAAGTAGTAAAAAGAAACAACCAGAAGCAGCTATTTCTTAAGTTAGCGTTTCCAGGTTCTGCCTTACTTAAGCATGGCCTTGTGAACATCTATGAAATGCAGAATCCAGTGTACAGTAATTGAGAATGGGTATCATTAATTAGGCTCTACAACTAGAGTCTTTAAATTACATATTATCTATTAGAAAGAGAAAAAAACTGTTCTCTGAAATATCTGAAAATAAAATGACAGCTGTGTGTAACTACGTACTATACTCTGGGGATCTGTATACAATAGCTTAACCCAGCATAAAATGTATACTCAGAAATTAAGCCAGCTGAGCATATTTCTGTTCTGCTGAGTCAAATGCCTTTTCTGCAAATAAAAACAGTCATGTTGTTCACATTTATCATGTTTTACGTAAATACATTATATAATACCCTCAGATTATGTACAGGTTATTTGAAGGTTATAAATGTAATTTAATATTAATTGTTTTTTCAGGTGCAACTCAAAGCAAAAATCACATAGCTGCTTCTGAAGGGAAAATATTTATCTAAAGTGACAAATTATGTCTACTTCCAGGTGTCTTGTAGAATTAAGTTTGAGCTGACTTAGACACCTTAAATTCATAGATTTTTCTCAGGGTTTGTTTGGGATTTTTTAAAAAAACCTCTTTTTTCATTAAGTTTGTTAAATTTCCTGAATCTGTTCTGAAACTTGGGTCACTAATCTACATGAGGGTTGAATATGTGAGACAAGTATTTTAGTAGCTTCCTTTGGAGCAGCATTTGGCATCATGAGCATTATATTTATGTTTCAGAGAGACACAGTCATTTGAAGTTGTCATGTCTTCAAAACTTGTTTTTTAAGAAGAAACAAGGAGATTTATGCAGTTACTTGTACAATTCCTCTCTCACTTGGCTTATTTTGCTTCTCTCCTTTAATGCTTTCCCACTGGGTATTTCAAATTTCCTCCTATTTTTTTCAAATGGTTATCAATTGTTACATTTCTCGTAATCCAGATATCCTAATATCCAAGTGTTATTGCTTTTCTTTTGCAGCTCATTCCTTTATTTCATCTCTAATGGTACTAAGTTGCTTTTGTGAAGAGTTAGTTACCTATTAGTCCTCACTGTTCTTGGATATCTTTGTCCAGTATGTTTTACGTGAACTGAGGAAGACGGTGCCAGGCTTGTCTGTCTACCCAGTTTCTCCAGTATCACAAGCATGCATCTTTATTCAGGGTAGTCATCTATGAAAAGAAAAACAATACTGTTTGCCTTCCTCATCAAGAAAGTGAATTGCCAGCTTTTAAAATTTATGTTAATATTATATATAATGCAGTATAGTCCCTATATTTCACACCAGGATCAATCTTAGCTATATCTTTTGTAATTCTACTGTCTATGTTATGGTTTTGAATGCTTTATTTTCTGGCTTCCAAGAAGCCTTTTTTCAAACACCTAGTACTGCATGCACAAGAAAGATGTTAGGTTTTTATAATTTTGCTGAGATTATTAGTTACTGGAGCAAAGGTTATGGTTATTGTTGATTTTTTTTTTTTTTTTTTTTTTTTTTAACTAGCTAAAGCTGAATGATAACATAGAAATTATTTCAAGGTGATAAGAAAGTCATCTTCTGTTTTTAGTCCCTGGACTCTCTTTTGTACTAATCAAAGATATGACTGTTCACTTATCATTTAACACTGGATCAGGCTAAAGAGGGTATTCTTCTTTCCTATAAAGTTTAGAAGAAATGGAAGAAAAATATAAAACCAGAGAATCAAGACCAGAAGACTTACAGCTTATCTCAGAACTGAAAGACCTAATTGCAGAGCGGGACCAACTCATAAAGAAATTGATTGTAAGACTTTCATGCTCTCTTGGTTTAATATCTTGGCAGATATAAAAGTTAATCTATTTCAAAGTGTTTGAAATGTATTTAAAGAACCAATCCTGATAGCATGTTATTCATAGTCTTTAACACGTTACTCCTGTGGTTCCAACGACTCATAATAGTAAAACTAATTAGATACAGAGAGTTTTGCACAATAAAGCATAATACATAATTGCAAAAAAATATTTCAGTATGACCTTGACCAGACATCTACTATCTCTAATCCTGGACTAAGCCAGCCATGAAAGCCGTATAAGAAAGTCTCTTCTATGAGGTTTCTAAAACCAATTTCCTGATCCACTGAGCTTCCCAAATTCAGAGCACAACACCCTGACTCAGATTAGTCTGATTAGATCCTGATTCAGAAGCAAGGAGGAATGAGGAAATTCAAGTTAATTAGAGATTGGAAGTTAACTATACTGAGTCTTTCCCAGTTCATAATCCATTAGGCTATATTCACTCTCAGGAGCACAGAACAGCAACAGAACTGCATAAATAGAAATAATTCAGTATTTACATGTAATAATATATAAAACATATTCAATATGAAGTGCAATTTTTAGAATTACCAGTTTCTTAAGAAACATAAACATAAATTTATTTGAGATCATTTTATAGGCAGATTTGGCCACTAACTGATTAAAAATGCATAAAAAGAAGTTTCTATTTGTTCTTCTTTTTAGGAGGACAAAAAGTTCTATCAGCTGGAGCTAGTTAACAGGGAGACTAACTACAACAAAATATTTAATGCAAGCCCTAATGTTGGTGTTATTAATCCATTGGTGAAGGTATGTTCCATGGACTTCATTGCTGAAGTGAAGAAATCTAAACTTAGGATATAGTAAAAAGAAGAAATATATATGTGTGTGTGTGTGTGCCTGCATGTATACATATACCGCTCTTAAAAGACACGTTCACAACAAGGAACATAGTTTTCCATTTGTCTCTACTTATTTTTGTGTAGGTTTGTTTCTTTTGTGTTGTTGAGAGATCCACTGATACGATTGCCGTAGTTTGCTACACATGTATGACATAAAACACAGTTCCTTCTCACAAAACTGCAAAATCATAATAGAAAAGTGACAGAAAGGCAACAGAGGGCAGTACTGTAGCATATACTAGAGAACAGTGACACCCGTAGCCAGTTTAAGTTTCAAAATTTTTATTTTGGAAAGTGCAAGGGCATTGTGGCACTCAGGATGGAAGAGCAGTAGAAAGATAGAGGGAGAGGAGACACTAAAGGAAGGGAATAAGGGTAAAAAGGGGAAGGAGAAGAGTATGAGAAGGGCATAGAATGAGCCTGAATGGAGAAAGACAGAGTAATACTGGAGAACTGGAGTGACAAACTAGGCATGGACTGTGGGGGCAGCAGGAGATAGAAGTCAGTCCCTAGCTTTCTCAGTTATTGTCACCTCCTGTACCAGTGAAAACACTTCAGTGGCAACCTTTTCCAGTTCTCTCCATCCTGCTGAATAGCAGCCAGTGAAGGCTACTGTACAAGCAGGCATAGTAGCCTCCCTGTCAGTTCAGAAGCCAGCAGCATTCCTTCATGAGCAACATGAATAGACTGGTAGGGTAGCTTAATTCTATTTCTTTTCACCACTTCAGGAGTAAGAATGAGTCCTTTGACATTTGCTTCCTCCTTGTGATAACCCATAGGTTATCTCACTTGCACAGAAAGGGAAGAGATTTGTCCCAGCTGTAGAAGCGGAAGAACTCGGGAAGGTTCTGAAGCAGAGGGCAACCCAAAGGGCACAACATGAGCAGCTCAGGTTCCTGAGAGCTTCAGTGGTCGACATTCAGGCTCTGTTATTTGAAAAGAAGGTCTGGGTCCGTTACTTGAGATCAGGCTGTGTTACTTAGCTAAGTCTTATTATAGTTTCACAGCAGATCAGTGTATTCCCACTTCTGCATAAACTCTGCTGCAAATTGTCAGTATTCTCTCACGTTTTTTCATGAGCCCAGAAGCTCTCACAAGCTCATTTGCAGATGCCGAACTTTTATGCATAACTGCATAAAAGAACTTCGTTTGCGCCTAGTAGAGACAATACCAAGACTGCCAGATACAATTGGAATTCTTTGTTTATGTGATCAAGGTGGTTTGAAAATTGTATCTGAACCACTCATTTATAAAGATGTGAATTGTAACCATATAAGCTTGTGTTTTGTGTGAAATCTGAAGTGTTTGTGAAAAGTACTTCAACATCAGATTTCCATAGTGATAATTCATATATTTTTATAATATGCTTCTATCACTTAAAACTGTTTAGACTTTAAAACTGTCTTGCATGCCAGAACGTTTTGATCTCTCATTTCGTGAGTTGTGGACTATGTTACTTTATTTTGTCAAAGCACATATTGTGTTATTGGAGAATGAATTACAAAGAAACTGAAAATCTCATTCTCTTTTCTTTTTTGTAACAAAAAGACAGAATTTATGAGTTACTACAGGCTTTGCATATTAATGCAAAATTACAGCCATTGCAGTATGTATTACAGCTTCTCTAATTTATGCAATGGATCTGTTTAGTATTACATTGTTAAATCTGAAGTTTCTTAATACTTTGCATGAATTTCATGGAAACAATACACTCAATTTTGTCTCTCCAGATTTGACTGCTTCAGAAGCATAGATTGTTGTATAGATGATAAATATAAACTGTAGTATTTTTCTAAGCACTTACGTGGATAATATACATTTTCCAGAAATGGGCCACCTATGAAGCACACAGATTTAACTACAGTGTGTTTAACACACAGTTAATTACAGTGTATATTACCTTGCAGATGTATTTGACATAAGTTGATTGCTTTTACCAAACTATTTTTTCCACCATAATGTTATTTCTTGCTTCTTCAGCTACTACAGTAGTAGTAAAGTGTATGTGATGTTCTTAGTTTTATCCTTTGCAGCTAATGATCTTTCACTGTGATGCTTAAAAAAAAGACTGTTTCTATTAAAGCTTTCTGTTAAATTGTTGAGGTTTTTTAATTGTATTTTGACAAACACATCCACCAGTGCGGCTTCAATTAGTAGCATTTGCATCTGCCATACCCAGAGAGGTCAGGCACTGAAATCAAAGCTGGGAGAGGGCTAAACAGAAAAAACAATAGGACAAACAATAGGACTCTCTCTGTCTCCGTTTGAACTCGTGCCCACCCTCGAATAGAGCAGCTCTTCTGTTTCAATGGGAATTCTGCTGGAAAACATTATATAGAAACAACATGAGATTCCACTTGTCTTTCACTTTATGTAGTTCAAATTTGTGTAGTTCCGAAGCCCTTCAGGGGTTTTTCTCCTATCTGCTTTGTTAGGGTTGCATATATGTAATTGAATGAAAGTATTTATTATATATTCAAATAATGCATAATTCATGAGAATAAATGAATCCATTCATTCAAAAAGTCTATTTTTGGAAATACAGCTTTTTTAATATTAATATTTTATTGTGGGCATGGAATATTTGATAGAAGTCAGAAAATACACATGGCATTCTGTCACACAGCTGTTTCTAAAAAGCTGTAGAATTATTTGAAGCATCCTTTTACATTAAAATATCTATTAAAGTAGAGAGGAGAAATACTGATTCCTTTGTATGATGTGTTAGGGAGAGTAAAATAGTGACACAAAAATAACATTTGTCAGTATTTTGAGTCCCTGGAAGGGGGATCAGGAGGAGTATAGTATTAAGAAAAGAAAAATGTTCAATTGTGCCATCTGGTGTCTAGAAGTGGCAGCTGTAGTAGCATTAGAAGCCTGGCCTTTTCCTTGTGCAACAACTCCTATGCCGTAATCTTTTCATCTGTAGCAGTATTGCTATATTGCTTGGTAACTATGAGGGTGTAATTGCTTTAAAAGAAATGTAGCTGCTTTTCTAGGTTCCATGTTCCAGTTACCAAAATGTGCCTCAGTGATGGGCTGAAACCTGTTGGAGAGATTCACTTTTTTCATCATAATTTTCTGTAATTGCATTTGACAGTAAAGCTGTTCCACTTGATACCAAGAAAAGACTGCAGTAAACATGAAAGGTTTAACAGACTAAATGACAATTTTGTGGAAAATTTCCTATCTCCAGTGTCTTAAACAGAGCAAAAATCTTATGTTGGAAGATCTCATATATTCATTCATTATTACACCAAGTTATTAATAACTTAATCATCTTGATTGTTCTGCAAAAATTTGTGGTGTTCAGTTCTGGTCAAAGCAAATAGTAAAACTACAATTGGGAAAAAAGCCCAATCTGTCCCAATTGCTCTCCTTCAAAAAAAAACCCCAAACCAGTCATCAGTGCAACTTTTAGATTTGCAAATATCCTCAACTGTCCTGGTGCAAGAAGCCTTCCTTACTTTTGTTATTTTCAATGCAGCAAAAGAAGAAGAACGATAAATCAACAAACAGGTTTGTGAGTGTCCCCAATCTAAATGCTCTGGAATCTAGCGGAGTGGTGGGCAATGGACATCCTAACCGCCTGGACCCCATTCCTAACTCACCCATCCACGATATTGAGTTCAACAGCAGCAAACCACTGCCACAGCCAATGCCACCCAAAGAGCCCAAGACGTTTTTGAGGTGAGCGCTGCCTCACCAATCTTTTTCTTTTTTTTTTTTTTTTTTTTTTTTTTCTTAACTCAGGAAAATTTTGCATTGCTATTGAGCTGAATCCCACGTGCTTTATGAACCTTTCAGAGGTACAATTACTCTTACGGCATTTTTAATTTTCACATTATATTTGTAACCTCTTTATAGTATTCCTTTTTATTGTAGACCTCGTTGAAATGTGAAGTATTCTCTCACTTTTTGATGTCTTGAACTTTGAAAACCTGTTTAGATACTTTAGCAGAATTCATGTGCTTCCAATTGTTTACATATATGAACAATTGTTTTAAATGTTTTTATTATTTACTGATTGTCATTGAATTGATACTAGCACAGAATTTCTTTTATTCAGTATTACATGATAATGGTTTTTAATGTAAGAAAACTATTTTCTGTGCCACATGAATGTTTTGCATTTCCCCTTTCCTCACCTAAATGAAATTGTTTCATAGGAGTAACCCCACGACAGCAACAGGAAACATGCATGCTTGGATGCTTAATGCTGAGCTTCCAGTAATTAAAACCAGCATTAAAGTCTCAAGTAATTCTCTCACAAATTAATATAGTCAATTGAATAACTTAAAAAATGGCATTTTAGAGGCAGGATTTTAATCTTTTGGGTTTATGTGCCTACCTGTTAAATGCACTGAAGCGCTGTACTCTCTATTTTGGTAGGTGCTGATCTCTTACCTCTAAGTTGGCAACTCAAAGCAATGTGTAATTACCAGTTCCACAGTTGGTTGTTTACTCTCTTTTGGTTTAATGCGAAAGACCACATACCTAGCAACTACTAATTATAAAAGGAAACAAATAATAGAACCTAAAACAGACAAGGGAAAATAGTCTAATTCAAGAAAAAAAAATCTTAAAAAGAAATAAATACTGTTGCTTATTTTTTCCTGTGCATGTGATGTGCATGAGCGTGCTCAGATATCTATGACATGCATGTGCATGAACTCATGGACTGTCCTGCTGGAGTTTCCGTTCCAAATTGTTTTGTGCTCTCTAGTATCCAGTAGGGATTATTTTATTACTGATTTTTATTGATAAAGGAACTTAATGTTGTAATTAAATTTACATTAAGTATTCTCTCTTGCTCATTTTGTGAGAATTTTAAGTATTCAAGGGGGAAACAAATCTTGTTTGCAGTGCAGCAATTTCTTTTTTCCTAATATATTAGCATATTTCAAATGTGTGCATGAACAACAATGCAAGTGATATTTGTGATCAGTGTTAAGTATTAAAATAGTGTGTATTTTTGTTCAGTTGCCAACCGGTCTTTGTGAGCACATGTCTACAAATATGATGCTCGCATCATATTTTTGAAAATTAACTTTACCACAGGAAAAGGATGCTAAAAGAGGACCTCCCACAGTCACGCTTTTCCAAGAACACCCTTTTTATTCTTCCTGAAAACCTACCGCTGCTTATGAGATTTTAAATTACGTTTTCCAAAACATTATTTGCCCACCCTGTAACGTGGCTTCTGAACTGACTTCTGTCTGTGCTGCTGATGCTCTCCAATGGAGTGGATGATCACGGGTTCTATAGGGAGACATGTCCTGAGGCACACTGATAATTAACCCATGGGAAAACAGGCTGTATTCTTTACTGAATATTCTCTGAGAGTTTTTTTTCTCCTAACATTTGTGCTTTTTGTGTAGTTGTGGGATAATTGTGTTATTTTTTTTCTTTCTGTGAATTTAGCCCTCCTCAGACTGATGCTTCACCAGTGGCTTCACCAGATCCCCAACGGCAGGAGTGGTTTGCCCGATACTTCACATTCTGAGAGATGATTTGGTTTTGTGGCACAGCGTGATGTGGACTGTTTATAAGAGCATGACCTTAAGTAAACCCTCATGTGAACAAGCTTTCCTGTAATTTGTCAAACACTGTGAATGAGAAAGTACTTGTCTTTCTGATTTGAAACTGCACTGTATGTCATGTTATATTTGTTGGAATCACTTGACATGGTACTATATAACGTGTGTAATTATAACTATTATTTTTATTTAAAATGGAAGAATCTTTAAACTTTGTAATTACTACATAATAAATTTTGGTAGAACAAACATAATGCTTTCCCCCTTTTTCCTATAAATGTGTTTTCTTTGATTTCAGGTAAGGCTTTCCCCCCAAAAGTAACATAACTGCATGGTTACTATAAATACAATTTAAACTGTAGAAGGAAAATGCATATATAGCTCACTCTCTCCAATTTGGGCAGGACATGTTTAATGCATTCCAGTTCTAGTCTGTTACTTTGTAGCAGTTTACAAACTGTCTCTTTCTAATATTTAAAAAGAAGAATGTGAAATAAAGCAAAACTAGTGTAGCTGCTAGCCTTCAGAGCAGAGCAATTCTTACAAGACGATGACAAAAGCCACAAACCAGGAGCTGTTCACTGGGGGGTCCAACTCCTTACCTGTTGCTCATGAGATTTTGCCATCTAGTTATAATCAATCGTTTTATCATTGAATTGAAGCAGAAACTGTTCCCACAAGTTACATATTTCTTTTATGAATATTAACAAAAAGATGCTTTAAACATTTAGAATTCTCTACTAAGTATCTCTGCATAAATCAAGAATCTACATTTTGAGCACATAGTCTTGCTTTGGATAAAAGTAATGTCTGAAATATTAAAAAAAACAACCACCCACCCAAGTATTTCCCATTTATACATACTACAGATACAGATTTTTCATTGAAACTTAAATACCTTCCTTTGTCTATATTAAAGTTGTTTCTTCGTCTTAAACTGATATATGAAAACGTTTTTTCAGCTAGTGAGCATGATTGTCCAATCTACACCTTTTATGATGCCAGTGCTGCTCGCGAAATTTGCTGCAGCATATAGAAAACTAGAGCTTATTGTCTTTTTTATATTTTTTCAAAGATTACCACGAAGTAACTCATACTGGTAGTCTCAGGGAGAAAATTGTCTTTGTTTTATGAATGTATTTTTAAGCTGAATCTCTTATCTTTCAAAACCAGGAAAAAAACGTTTGAGATCTTTGAATAAGGTTTTAGTTAGCATATACAAAGGTCTTGAACTTTAATATTTCATCTGAAGCCCTAACTACGTCCTTTTTTTGCTATATGTGCAAAGGTAAATACCCAGATGAAGAAACTTGCTAATTACAATGAGTTTTATATGTAGCATATGTATAAATGAAAAATTTGTATGTTTTCATATAAACAATATAAAATCTTCTAAATGAACATTTTCAAACTTTTATCTTATAATTCAGCTTGAAAACGCCACTGAAAGCTGTATTCTGGTGATGCTGCCATGGATTAAAGATGTATACAGCAGATTTTCTGTAGCTGGTGGACTCAACTGTAGGTATATGCAACTTTTTAATTTTAGAAGAAAGCCATATTGGGCAAAATGTCAGATTTCTTGGCTGTTACCCAAAATAAAATACACTAGCTCATTTTGTTATAATGTTCTGAAGTGAGTGTTGCGTATTTTTTCTTCCATGCTTTGCAAGGGCTCAGCCTTTTTCTCCCATCCTCCTCTTCATTTGTATGTTTTTACATATGTAATTAATAACTGAACAGTAATCCAAAGATTGTAATATCTGCATTTACTTTACCTATTCAGTAAAAGGTGCGCCCATTGGCTTTTTGGTAGTAGGCACTTGTCTTTGGAAGGGAGAAAAGAGTCAAGAAGCACTCTGTTACTGTCTGCCACAGTCAGCAGCTCTTCCACTACCAAATCAATCTCTTTAAAAACAAATTGCAACCGAACAAAAAAAGCCCAAAACCAACTGGAAGAAACTAGGAAAAAAATTTACTTTTTACCAAATGGCATTAAGAACCCTGTAAAATGTATTCCTAAAAAGAAGTTAATATCTGGCATTTGGGAGTAACACAGGAACTCGCATGATCACAGTGCCCTTGTGGTCCTATCTTTGCAGTATCTGGTAGCCTGGAAAAAGCTCCAAGTGCACATATTCATGAGTCCAGTTCTGCAGAGGGTTCTGCAACAAAGTCTCTGCTCGCGCATGCATGCAGTCTTTGCTAGCTCAGAACAGAACTCCAAGTAAGGAGGTACAGAATCAGCGTGAAGTTGCATAGTATTATTTACAATGGTGGGAAAATCTCGTGGCTCTCAGGAGCTCTCTCTCTGTACTCCGACACATTAAATCTCATTACCAGCACTGAGTGTAACTAATTCCCCCAACTGTTTAGTTTTATTCAGAGAGAACAATAAAAGGACAAAGAGCAAACAACACAGAATATAATATTATTATTGTAATTATAATATAATCCTTACTGTGTTTTCCTATGGAAGAATGAAGTAACAGCCTATACTTGATACAGGGGCAAGATGCAGAAGCATCCTACATTTCATCAGAATGTCATCGTAATCATCAGTCTTAAGGCCACGTTCAGCCCTTCAGTCTAGATTGCTCCACTTACTTCTGTGGTAAGAGTTTGAATGCTAGTGAATTTTCCAGGTTAGCAGAAAACTGCTCTAGCTGACCCATAGGACATGATCTCATAGCGCAGAGAAGGATGATGTCTTGAGAACTGCATGGCTTTTTTTTTTCTGCGGCAGGAATTGTAGCCAGAAGGTATACTTGGGGAAAAAAAAAAAAAAAAAAAAAAAAAAAAAAAAAAACCAAAGATGCTTGAAAACCAAACTGCAATCAGTGCCAACAGAAATCACTTTATCAGACTGACTTATTCCTTTTGCATTTTTTCAGTTACTTCAGGACACATGGATTATATTTACCTGAGACTTCAAGGAAAATATTAATCCTATGAGAAGTACTGGCAATAAATTACATGGGTCAACATTACAGACTTTTTAACATTCTAATTTAGTCTAAATAAATTTTCGCTTCTGTTTTTCTCATGATCTGTTATTTTGGAATAAAAAAACTTGGATTATTTTCTAACTGGTTTTAGTTCTACATTTAACATGTACACATTAAAATTAAATATGTCAGATTTGTAATCTTTGATCACTTTAAAGAGTAAAAATATCTATGTATTATAAAACTGAAGAATATAAAATATTTAGTCTTTTTTTTTTTTTTTAGGATATATCTATCATCTTTTCTTCCTAAACGTTTTCTATAATGCTGCAAGAATCTTTGTTTTCATTCTTAAAGCAGAATATAATTTTTCCACTCTTGGTATAGGTAGTCTCTGGACCTGAACTTTCCTGCTTTTTGAGACTAGAAAATTCCTTCCACAGAGGACCCTCTTTGGTGAGCTGCACTTCAAAGCTGAAAACAGCAGTCTCCCCGGGGGGAAATGCTTCTGTTCCTGCGACTGAACAAGGAGGGATTCTGTTGCAACACTTGCCTTTCTGGTGTGGCAGACGAAAAAAATTGGGATCCTTTCTTTCCTCCAAATTGTTTACAAATACGCTATCCCAGTAACCATAGCTAGAAAATCACAATATTAATTTTTCACTAGTGGTCATTCACTTTTTTTCCAGTTTTAGTCTTACTCTGAAACTCGATTTAAAAACTATAGGACATGAGGAATTCCTAATGAAAGTCAGACCTGATAGTGATGTCAGAGCAATCCCTTGCTTAAGGTTTATTTTAAATTATATGTGTATTTTGTTACACGAGCCCTGTGCTACCTACAGGTAAATTTCACTAATTCTGCATTGAGAAAATAGACGCCAAGCTTTCCTCCTTTGCTGTAATTTACTTCCCTTAGAAGGAAAATGACTGAGTCACATCACTTAAGAAAACTGATCTTCAACCTCTTCAGCAGTCAGCTTCAAAGGTGAATCAGCCCACTTACCTCTCTTGATTGCATAAAGACTGTAGAGCAACAACAAATTTAAGTGCCTCCGTTGCCTAAATTTAGGTGTGAGGAACCCTAGCCTGTCATTTTTCTTAAATTTTTTTTTAACCAGCATTTGCAAAAATACATCAGTCAGCAAACTGACTTTCCTTACAGGAACTGTGTTGCTTTTTTCCTCATATGTTCAATGTAATCCAACACAGTACTGTCGCTATTCTTCACAGGCAAATGCTAAACTTTTTTTTACTATAATAAAGGCGAAAGTCTAATTCATAGTATTGTTGTTTAGCTACTTTTAGGTGTTGGGCTGTCCTGGTTTGAGGTAAAACAGAAGCAATTTTCTGCTCAGCAGTTTTACTTTTCAGTTAAGTGTCTTCTAACTGCACTCTCTGAAATTAATGGCGTATTTTTTCAGACAGTACCTGCTTCCAGCAGAGATAAGACCCGTGTTTATAGTTGATGCCAAGGCATGGTATCAGGAGAGGCTCTTGCTTATACTTATTGCCATAACAGCCAAAGGCAGCCGACTTGATTATTTGTCCCGTTGGAGGGCCTGAAGCTGAAAAGCATAGAGTGGTCCCACCTGCGGGGAGGAGCAGACAGGACAGGTGACCCAAAACAGACCAACAGGGTATTCCATCCCATCTGCCTCACACTCAGTATAAAAGCTGAAGGATCAAAGGGTCAGCTCTCTTTCTTCAATGGCCAGCATCCAAGGAGGACTCTGTCTGTTTGTCTGTCTTTGATCCCAATCTGTGTATTCCAGATCCAGAATCCAGTTCCCATCTGTCGCTGAGTCCAGTCTGGGACTTTCCCAATGCCTGCGGGTGACATGATTGTCATCCTGGGAGCTCGATACTGGTTTTGTATATATTGTATGTATTTCATTTTTTTTAATATTATTATGTTTTCTTTTTATTACTTTATTATTAATATTTCATTAAAGTAGTTTAGTTTCTTTTAAACTCCTAAGTCTCTTTCTCATCCTTCTCTCCCTGAAGGGAGAACTCAGAGAGCATCCGTCATTTGTTTCAGTGTCTGGTCTAGCCCAAACCACAACATGGGCATTGTATCGGTTTTATTTATGTATACGTTCCCTGACAAAACCTTTAAATGGAAATATGTCTTATTTCCATGTACAATTATATACAGAAATCATCTTGCAGCTCTAAAGCTAATTTACTTTGCAGTGTATTTTGGTCATATAAATAAACATCCACTTCTTTAGATACACTACAGTAATTGGAAGCACCTGTGGGATAGTACTGGGAGCCAAGTTGAAACAGAACTTTTCCACTTCAGCATGACCGACTGCTGAACTCCATTTCTCTTAATAGTAGAACTTTTTATTTCCTGGGCTCAACATTCTGCTCTTTTACTCCACAACTGTGTTAACATTTGTCATTTCCAAGCACGTACACAATTAGACAACCCAAGCTTTGTTGACTGTACAAACTGTACTGCAAGTTCCTAGGTTAACAATAGGACCTACGAGGTGAACCACTCTGGAGTCCTCCAGTGTCTTAAGGATGAGTTTATAAATTGCCTGTCACTAAGGCAACTCAGTTATTTTCAGAGTTAAGTGTGGTACAGAGGCCTGTTCACAACAAACAGCTGGCTGAACACAACGAGAAGCAGCTGCTGCCAGCAGCACTGATAGCAATGTTGCTAGGGAACAAGAGGAGCCAAGCTTAAGAAAATAAAAGCATAATTAAACAATGACTACCAAAATCCGGCTTCACTATGACTCTTGGAAATTATCAGGCCTTCCACCTGACAGATGAACAGAAAAGTTTAGAGAGCAGCTGCGTCCTTAGCTGGACCTATAGCTGTTTAACTTCACTGACAGATCATCAGAGTGATGGCTGGGCACATAGAAGAGTCAGCACGCTTCAGGCTGGGAACACCCCAGCCAGCCTCAGTCACAGCTGGCAATAGACATGCCTCAGGGCAGAGACTGAAGCCCAAGTTTTATGGTCGCATGAACATTCAACTATATTCGCACTGCTTTGTCTAAATCTTTACCTAATTTTTACTGTGGGATCCACGAGCCCTTCTCAGCACCTCTCCAGCAGTGTCCTAATTGCATGCTGGAGTGTGATGTGTAACCAGCCACACCGACCATGGCATTAGCGGGCAGTTCTTGTACTCTGCTGGGACATTTCCAGACTGAGGGCATGCACTATACTCTGTAAAACCGAAAAACAGTTGTGTTTTTAGTCTTCATCTTTTTCTTCGTAACCACACAAGACTACCAGCAGCAATCTGAAAGCAGAAATAGTAATACCAGCTTATGTAAGTTTGCCATTCAAAGTGGGAAGCAGAGGAAAAAAAAACAGGAAAGCATTCTGAGCCCAGGACAAGAGAGCTTTTCAGGCTGGTAATGGCCAACACTGTCTCCAGCCACTCGTTTGAGATAATTACTTTTTCCTGTCCTATTTTGCACCACACTTTCAAAAGGGGCTACCTCATGGATTTCCAAATGGGCACGATGTATTTTTTTTGATTACTTCTTTGTTGAGTAAACATATCTTCATTACTCATCTAAGCACGTACCTGTTACTAGCTATTATTAGATATAATAAAATAATTTCTTCACAGTGACTTTTATGGTACGATGTTTTGGATTTGTGCTGAAAACAGTGTCCATAACACAGGGATGTTTTTGTTATTGCTGAGCAGTGCTTACACAGAGTCAAGGTCTTTTCTGCTCCTCACCCCCCCGCCAGCGAGTAGGCTGGGGGTGCACAAGTTGGGAGGGGACACAGCTGGGACAGCTGACCCCAACTGACCAAAGGGATATTCCATACCATATTGACAACATGCTCAGCACATAAAGCTGGGGGAAGAAGGAAAAGGGGGACATTCAGAGTTATGGCATTTGTCTTCCCAAGGAACCATTAGTCATGATGGAACCCTGCGTTCCTGGAGATAGCTGAACACCTGCCAGCCAATGGGAAGCAGTGAATGAATTCCTTGTTTTGCTTTGCCTGCACATGTGGCTTTTGCTTTACCTATTAAACTGCCTTTATCTCAACCCACGAGTTTTCTCACATTTACTCTTGATGCTCTCCCCCATCCCAAACCAGCTGAGCGAGCAAGCGGCTGCGTGGGGCTTAGTTGCTGACTGGGGTTAAACCATGACACATGCTAATATCAGTTACTTGCTCTGTAGTTGTAATTAGCTGCTCCAGTTGCAGGCTGCTGCGCTCTTTTTCATCCTGTTGCTCTAGTTGCTTAGGCTACAAAACGTAGACTCTGAGGAAGCATAGACGGAGACCTCCAGGAAATCACAAAAATTACAGCTGTGCCATACCAGAAACTGGGTAACAAATGTGCAGAAATAGCCAAGTCTCAGCATTGAAAAAAGCAGTCTGGTTTGGTGCCTTGCAAGGCAGCACCATATACTGAGTAAAGTTGATACTGAAAGCGTATTGGAGAGACAGGGCTTGCTTGACACTCCACCCAGAATAATCTTTACCAGAAATAGTTTCGAATTTTCACAGTGATCAATTTATATATTGGGTGCAAACCTCAGCAGTGCTTTTGCAGCCATATCCATTCAATTGATTAGAATAAGACCATTTTGTACAGCAAAATGCTTTTTTCTCCTAGAGCCATATCTAGGGGTTAAAGCATTTCCTCTTTATAACCCCCTTAAGCGGCCTTAGACTTTTGTCATAAACACTGTTTCCTTCAGGTGAGGATTTAGGCAACATCTACAAATACTCTGAAGAAGTTTGTATTTGCAGACAATGCAGGACAGATAACCAAAGTTCTATCAACTGATTTACCAAGCAGGAGCCATATGCAGGAATCTTCTTCTGATAGCTTGTGGAGTAGCAGTTCAGAAAGTACTCTGCAGTTCCGCCCAAAAAAGCTTTTGTGCAAACACGCCAAATCTCTGCTGGCCAAATGTTCATCAGCTAAACTCACAAATGGCAAGATATTCAATATAATGAAGTAACTGCTATAGCTTTCTTATTCATTAAGATCACATATTTAAATATGATTGGCACAAAAAACACAGTAGACATTCAAATGAATTATCTTAGTTTAATTAAGGCTGGTAAGGCAGTTACTTTACATATTGAAGCCATACATCATAACTTGAAAATAAGGGATCTAAAGGATATTTTTTTTTGAAAAGTGTTGATTTTCCCCTCCACCAACTTTAAAGATTTGTATTAAAATATACATTTTGTACATTTCTTCTTTTATCTTTTTATTATAGAACTATCAGCACAGTTCTGATACCTTTGGTGATAGTATGGTACCCTTTTTGATTAAGATCTTACATGGGCAGTGACTTTTGTTTTGATTGCATATCAATAATTCATCATTAGTGCAAACCAACAATGGGAGGTCCTGGGGGCGAGGAGCTCAATAAAGAAGGTTTTAAGATCCTTCCAACACTTTGAAGTTAAGGGGGCATTGTTATTCTCTGTGATATCACAAGACTGGAATATATGAAAAAGATATTCAAGTACATTAGCAGAGGTACTAAGAAAATACACCTAGCAATTCAGAAGAAAGTCTACTTACACTAAACTCAATGGGGGCTGAATTCACATATGCAGGCACAGCACTTGTTAGAAGAGCACACACATGCCGCAAAGTAGCTGAAGAGGAAAGAAACGGGCATACCACTGGAGGAACAGGGATCCAGTTTCACTCCTTATGTCTGGAACTCGATTTTGAAACAGAATTAACTATTCAGAAGACAAAATATTTAGAATTGTTAAAGCATGTCACTGGGTTGTAATACACAGAGAAAAGAACATACAGATATAAAACTATTCAAAACAATTCTGGGCAAACCCAAAAGTTTTAGAGCCTCCAACAAACCCTATTTTCTGCCTATATTAAAATTATAATTCCCCAACTCCTCAGACTTTGTTATGACATGCCCTCATGAAGAAGGGGGAATGGACTGATTTGTTAGGCAGTTCGCTTTGAAGAAGCCAAATTTAGACTTCATGGGATTTGTAACCCGGGGGTTGGCTGGAGGGTGCAGGAAGCTGCAGCAAATACACACCTCAGCTACCTCGGGGCTAACCTGCAGCACAGCACCGCTCTTTGCCCCCCTCGACTTGCAGTCCGCTCGTGTGGTGCACAGGAGCAGCGTCCCTTTGTACCGGGGGAACAGTGACAGAGACATTTAGGCAAACGGCGGCTTGCAGCATCCTTAAAGCGAGAATCCGTGGCTGTATCTTTTGCCCACGGGAGGCAGAGCAGCTGGGATACCCCCCGCACCCACGGAGCGCCCTCCTCTCCCCGCAGGGCGCCGCACTGCTCGGCGGGGAGCCGGGCCCGACGACCCTCACCTGCGCCCGGGGGGACGGGCACTCCCGCAGCCGCCCATGCCATGGCCGCTGAGGCACCCGAAGGAAGCCGCGCTGCCCGGGGCCCGCCGGGCCCGGGCGTAGAACGGGGCGGAGGGGGCGGAGACAGTCGCTTCTGCCGGGTGAGGGAGCTGCGGCCGCCGCCTCCGCGCGGCGCGGCGGGAGCCCGGCCGGAGGGGCGGCGGCCCGCGCTGCAGGTATCGAGCGGGAACGGGGAGGCCGCGGAGAGCTGCCCGCCTCCGCCTGGCGGGGAGGGGGGCAGCCCGGCCCACGCGCTCCGGCGGTCCGGCGGGGCCGCCGGAAGCGCACCCGCGGCCCGCACCGCCCGGAGGCGACGCGGGACGGGACGAGAGGCGGCTGGGGCCGCGCTCCGCAGGCGGGCGGCCGAAGCGGCGCGTTGTCGGCTCGGCTCGGCTCGGCCTCACCGCACAGCTCCCGCCTGGCGTTCAAAACTTGCCGCGCTGGCCGAGGCGGCGGGGGGAGGAGGAGGAGGAGGAGGAGGAGGAAGCGGCGGCCCGGCTCCGAGCTGAGGTCAGACCCGCGCCTGCCGCCGCCGAGAGCGGGGCGGGACAAACAGTTGCCGCCTCCCCTCACCCCCCGCTTTCTCACCCCCGAAGGAGCGGGTCGCCGGACCGCTTCACTTTCTGGCATTAACGGGGAGGAGAGCCCCGCCCGCTCCCCGCCGCTCTGGCGAGCGGCCACGAGGAGCGCCGCACGCCAAACCCTTCGCGACGGAGGTACGGCTGACTGACTGACTGACTGCCTGCCTGCCTGCCTGCCTGCCTGCCTGCCTGCCTGACGGGGGTGACGGACTGGGGCGGGGCGGGGCTGATGATTGGCTGGCCGGGGCAGGGCGGTTGGTTGGCGGGAGCCGTCAGTGAGAGGCGGCCGCGGCGCGCGGTGGAGCGTTGCCGCCGCGCGGGCGGGCAGGGAAGGCAGGTCAGGGCGCGTTGTTAACGAGGTGCCGTCGCCCGGGCTCATTAGCCGCGCACGCGCCAGCCCCTCCCCTTCCCGCCTGCCCCCGCCAGGTCCGTGATGGGCTTTTCTGAGTGAAAAGTTAAGTTTTTCCAAGTGGCGCGTGGCCTTACCGAAAAGCCTGGCTTTTGTAACGGCTGCCCTCTCCCTCCCCCGTCCGCCGTGCAGGGGCGACATGGTGCTGAGCGCGGATCAGGTGAACCTGATCGGGCAGGTCTTCGAGTCCTACGTGCTGGAGCACCACCGGGACGACATCCTGGGCATCCTGAGGGAGGCGGACGAGGAGGCCCACTACCCCATCGTCGTCGACGCCTTGACACTCTTCGAGGCCAACATGGAGATCGGGGAGTATTTCAACGCCTTCCCCAGCGAGGTCCTGCCGGTTTTCGACAGCGCGCTGCGCCGGGCCGCCCTGGCAGCGCTGCAGGCCGCCACTGCCGCTGCCGCCACCCCTCCACAGCTCAGCATGAAGCAGAACCTCCATGCCAGGGTGTCGGGTGAGTGGTGGGGCAGGGCGGCAGCGAGGCGCCCCGGGGGCTTCTCCCCGTCAGTGTGGCCCAGTTCACTTATTCTGTAATGAGCTATTGGGCGTCAAGGGAAGGAGCATGGTTAATTCTTGCCATTCAAGTGTTTAAACCAATAGTGAACAGCTGGTGTTTATTAAACGGAAAAGGACACGTGGAGTTGTGTAGACCAACCTGGAAGAAAGCTGTGGCCATCCCTGATGGTGTGCCTGCAGTGGTTAGCATTTGTTGCGGGATCGGGACTTACACCAAAGCCTTTCTGTGGCAGAAAGATTCCTCAAATCAGCAGCTGGTCTTGCATTATTTCTGTTGTTAGCCAGAAGGCCTAAAGAAAACAAAAAAAGTTTTAGGGGAAGATAGGTAGTTCGTAGATTCTCTTGCAGGTTGACTGCCTTACCGTGTCAGTTGGCTTGTGGTCTCTATCGGCTCCACCCATCTACCAGAACAGGCAAAGATTAAATTTTGAGTTGTCTTCTAACAATTTAATCTGAAATTGTCAAATTTTATGCTTAACTAATTGTTATAAAATTACTTGTTACAAAATTGGAATGAACTGTTGGAAGGCATGATCGTTAATAGATTATTTTGTCCTTTTTTTCACTACCAATTGATATACCATTATTCTTTATTACTAGGAAGTTTTTAGTAGCTTTGAGGTATGGTAAGTGTGGAGTGCAGGTTCTGGGGTTCAAATGCCTATTTTGCTTGTTGTGGGGCACTGGGTCAGCGGTGGCACAGTCCCTTCTGGTCATTGCTGATGGTAACTATTTAGAGCTGTCTAGTCTGTGAAGTCAAGAGCTAGCGACCCGTGTTTCCCTCCCCTGCCCCGTGTTGGAGTGGTTTATGATCATTCTTTTGGCAGCTTCAACTTGGATGAATCACAGTTGTTAAATAGACCTGTCTTTTGTCCCAGTAAGTTCCATTAAAATATTGTCATTAAAATACATACATCAGAAATATAATTAGCCTGTGGCTCTCATAATGCTATTTTCTCCAGGTTTTTAAGGGGGGGATGGGGAAAGCTTGCTCCCTATTTAGGTGTAATGGTGGTTGTATACGACTGCTGAGTGTGTGGTGTAAAAGGATGGCCTCTGTGTTGTACTAAAATTTGAAATGTCAGGCATTTCCCTGTACCTATAAAAGCTGGAGTGAATTAAAACTTTCCCCCTAGTGTTCTAGGATGCATTTGCATCATTCGGGGCTTCAGCATGAAAACTGAATTATTTTTACTCCAAGTATGATTATTTTATAAGCTACCAGGAAGTATTAGAAGGAGTAAAGGGGCAAAAGATCGCTGCATGAGGAGTGGCGTCTTTAAGACGTTCCTGCTCCTATTATCAGGCTGTCGCTGGAGCTGCCCATTCCTTCCACAGTGATGTTTTTTCTGTATAGTCCCTAATCAACCTCAGGCAAATTTAGCCACGTTTGATCAAATAGTCATGCCTGACTAATCTGATAGCCTTCTATGATGGTGTGACTGGATGGATAGATGAGGGAAGAGCGGTAGATGTGGTCTACCTTGACTTCAGCAAGGCGTTCGACACGGTCTCCCACGGCATCCTCATAGGGAAGCTTAGGAAGAGTGGGTTAGATGAATGGACAGTAAGGTGGATAGAAAACTGGTTGCAAGACAGAGCTCAGAGGGTTGTGGTTAGGGGTGCAGAGTCTAGTTGGAGGTCAGTGATGAATGGTGTTCCCCAGGGGTCAGTACTGGGTCCAGTCCTGTTCAGTATATTCATCAACAACTTGGATGAGGGGATAGAGTGCACCCTCAGCAAGTTTGCTGATGATACAAAGCTGGGAGGGGTGGCTGACACACCAGAAGGCTGTGCCGCCATACAGAGAGACCTGGACAGGCTGGAGAGTTGGGCGGAGAGGAATCTTATGAAATTCAATAAGGGCAAGTGTAGGGTGCTGCACCTGGGGAGGAATAACCCAATGCAGCAGTACAGGTTGGGGGCTGACCTGCTGGAGAGCAGCTCTGTAGAAAGAGACCTGGGAGTCCTGGTGGACAACAGGATGACCATGAGCCAGCAATGTGCCCTGGTGGCCAAGAAGGCCAATGGCTTCCTGGGGTGCATCAAGAAGAGTGTGGCCAGCAGGTTGAGGGAGGTCATCCTTCCCCTCTACTCTGCCCTGGTGAGGCCACACCTGGAGTACTTGTCCAGTTCTGGGCTCCCCAGCTCAAGAAGGACAGGGAACTGCTGGAGAGGGTGCAGCATAGGGCTACCAAGATGATTAGGGGACTGGAACACCTCTCTTATGAAGAAAGACTGAGGGAATTTGGTCTCTTTAGTCTGGAAAAAAGACAGTTGAGGGGGGACCTGATCCATGCTTATAAATACTTAAAGGGTGGGTGCCAGGAGGATGGGGCCAGGCTCTTTTTGGTGGTGCCCAGTGACAGGACAAGAGGTAACGGGCACAAACTTGAGTATAGGAACCTCCACCTAAACACGAGGAGGAACTTCTTTACCTTAAGGGTGGTAGAGCACTGGAACAGGCTGCCCAGGGAGGTGGTGGAGTCTCCATCTCTGGAGACATTCAAAACCCACCTGGAAGCGTTCCTATGCAACCTGCTCTAAGGTGTCCCTGCTCTGGCAGGGGGGTTGGACTAGATGATCTCCAGAGGTCCCTTCCAACCCTATGATTCTATAAAAGCAGGTCTGACTGATCATTGATGGAAAAATGTAGTCGGCAGACTCGCAAATTACTCCATCACTAAACAGGAGGGAAACTGATGAAGAGCAGGGGGGTGGTTATCCTTGTGTGGTCCAGCTGGATCAAAAGAACATCATGTAGTTTGGTTTGTGTTCTGTACCATTAAAAGGCTGGCTGTTGAAGAAATGAAAGCAGTAAGCTAAATGATCTGTAGGCTTTTTTGCGCCCAAATTTCCCCATGATACTGTTACTTTTTAAGTGGATGCTGGGTTCTGATTACCTTCAGGATTGTTGTCTTGGAGTGCACCTTCCCATTTCCATGTCAAATGGGAATGAGGAGAAGGTGGTGCACTCTTCTTGGTGGGAGTGGCAGGCACCTACCCAGAGTGGGGCTGAGGGCACCTGCATGTCAGGCTTGGATTGAAGTGAGGAAAAGTGCTTTTGCTTATGCTAGGTATAAGAATGCAATCTTAGCATGCTTATACCAATATGGACAGAGCATCTAGGACTTCAAAGAAGGACTGAAGGAGTGTCAATATGCAGTGATTAATATGGATGATTACCCTGGGTTCACTGAAGAAAGTAAAAGATTAAGTTCTTTATCTGAATTTTAGCAGTAGGAAATTGATTGTATAACTAACTTCTTTTGCTACGAATCTATTAAAAGATTTTTCCTTACTGACTGTTAGCCTGAGCACCACTGTGTCTGGTACTGATGACCAAGCTGCTTCTAATAGTTCAGTTTTACACATTATTATTAATATAGTAAAGCTGATTCAAGGAGGCATATACTTAATAAAGAGTTTGTCGAGCAGTCTAATATGATCAGAATGAAGGCTCTTTTTTTCCCCATCCAGACTCTTGTCTCTTCAGTATTCACAGAGATGATTATATCATATACCCTGACAACGGTGCTGCAGCTCTCTCTAGTGTAAGATGTGTTGTATTTTGCAAAGGTTGTTGAGCTTTTTTATATTTTATTCTTTTACCTTTTTAAATTGGCTTAATATTTATGTAAACAAAAGCAAAAGGTCAAACACTTTGCTTAAAAGCATCAAAACAGAATGTTTCAGCATGTCTGAAACAAAGCATTTGATTTTGAAAACACTGAAATAAATATATGATGTCTTTATTTAGCAGCCAGAGCTACTAAGAAAATTTGACCTAAATGCACAAATAGTTTTGATCCCCTTAGAAACATCATTTTCCATTAGATTTATTATTTTACATCTCTGTTTCCTAGCTCTATTTTGGAAGTAAAACTAAGAAATTATTTTAAGAGCAAGTAATTTCTTTTTAAGTTGATCATTATTAGTATCTTGTAGTTCATATACTAACTTCTGAAGAGCCAATATTTTGATGCTATCATCAGGTGTGCGTTTCAGAGACCATTTATTTTTATAAAGACTTTGTAGGCTGTTGAAGTAGATTAATCTTCTTGAGGATTTCAGCCGCTGTGGTGCAAAGTGATGGCCACATGGGTGAATGCCGGAGCAGGATCAGTAAACCACAGAACTGGCTGTTGGGGTGGAATTAAAGGAGAGCAAATGCCACAAAAATGTTCTGTCGTTATTCATTTGAACATGCAAGTGCATTTGCTTTGGTTGTGTTCATAACCCCTTTATATTCTTTTTATGCCATCTTCCTTGTGCCTGAGGTTTACTGGCATGCAATGTGGATTTAAGGTCAAATGCTCACAAGCTATGAATTTTAAATTTGCTTAGACTTGACAATTCACACTAGATCAGGAGTTACACTTGTTTAAATGTGGGAATAACATTGAACCACAATTAAGTAGCATAACTAAAATTTTGTAATCCAGATAAACCAGTTGTGGAATAAATGGCATTTGCCAAAAGATCTTTTAAATTAAATAGATGTGAGACCATCAGGAGCTATTTCCATGAATGGAAACTGCTTATGACTATTCAGCCCTGGGCAAGACCAGGAGAGTAAAATGGCAATGTTTTTTGTTACTGCTCAGTGTCTGATGTTTTTCACTATCTGAGGCCAGTGAATCAGACTTAGGGTACAACAGATGAGTTGTTGAATCACATTTATGAAAATGTAATAACAATGGCTACTGTTAATGTCTGGCATTTTTTCTGGTCTTTCTGTTTAACTGTAAGCAACTGTAACTGTAACATTGTAAGTCTATGTTTTATATGCATAGCCTTATGCTGCACATAATTTTGTTTAACAGGTTTGCCTGTTTGCCCAGAGCTGACTCGAGAGCACATTCCTAAAACCAGGGATGTGGGTCACTTTTTGTCTGTTACTGGGACGGTCATACGTACCAGTTTGGTGAAAGTTTTGGAGTTTGAACGGAGTTATATCTGCAATAAGTGCAAGCATGTGTTTGTCGTCAAGGCTGACTTTGAACAGTACTATGCATTCTGTCGTCCATCAACCTGTCTTAATGAAGAAGGCTGCAACTCAACCAAGTTCACGTGTCTTTCTGGAACAACCTCTTCGACCTGCTGCAGAGACTATCAAGAAATCAAAATTCAGGAACAGGTAAAAAAAAAAAAAAAAAAAAAAAGATGGAGAAAAAAGGGAGGGTATTAAGTTGTGGATGTTTCAAGTATGAAAAGGATTAACTTACTCAAGAAGGCACTTGGAGACTTAATTTCCTGCTGGAATAAGGTAACTCCGCTAATTTTAGTGAAACTGCTCATGCTTACATCAGAATTAAGTTGTTGATCAGACTTCCATTATTAGGTAACTCCATTCCAGATCATACAAACCACCTGGGACAGTGCATAGGTTAAATTTCCATGCTAAATCCTTGTAACACCAAGTTTGAGTTGTTTCTCTAAGGACTACAGCTAGCCCAGGGGTGGCCAAGGCCAGCTTTAGTGGTGCAGTATGGTCAATACATAGTGTCTGCAAATGTCTTTTCCCTTCAGCCAATACTGAATTCAACAACTATTGAATATGTACTTCTCACAGAATTTGCATTTGATTTTTCTGAAGGTCGTCCTGGGTGGAAGTACAGCTAAGCTGGAGGAGTAAGGAACTATTGGGCCTCTTTTTACAGTAGCACATAACTAAGACAAAACTGGCACAAGAAAATCTACACTGTATGAAAATTGAGAATAACTAGGGTATATTGCAGGCAATGTTTCTGTGTTTATTTCTGTGTTCAGTGTCTTTTTCATAAATGTTTTCTAAGATCTCTTCAGTTGTTTCAGGCTTTTGATTTTATAAATTAAGAGGATAAGGGTGCCAATCTACATGCAATATGTATGAAAACAGAAATGCATGAAATTAGAAATGAAGCTCTTTAAAGTTCGGAATAGCAAAAAAGTAAGGGAATAAAACTATTTCTAGGAAATAAGCCTATGCTGCATGTTTATATTATGATTGTTTCTGACATATGGTTTCTATAACATTTTTTTTTGTTTTACTGTGTGACATACAGATTTCTGTGATGGGAAGGATTTTCAGCAGCATGGGCTTATTAAACACAGTAAGGTTAAACCAGGAATTAATTGCACTCATGTTTCCTATTGAGCTCCGCAAGTAACTTTGTATGTGCCACCAGTACTGACAGTGATGTGAACAGCCTGTGGCCATTTAGATAATACACACGGGTGAATTAACCTTGCTAGGCACTAGAGAGTGAATAAATCTAGAATTCTAGCACATATGACCTGTGCTGCAGAATGAAAGGTGCTTCTGATTGTTGTTCTTGTGTCCTGGATATTCTAAAATCTATTGCAAGCTTTAAGTGTAAACGGAAAGATTGGTGGTTGGAAATAGACTGTGACAAGATTGCATATACTTTGCCCTGGAGAAAAGAAAAAGAATTACAGGAGTTACTGGCACATTTGTCAATATAGATTTGGCTGGTTGTATGCGATGTGTTTTTTCCTGTTGTTGATTTAAACCTTGACATCTAGGTGTCACAACCTGTCAAATTATGGTTAAATATCAGAAAAATATAGAGAATAATCTTTCAGTATATACTTCAGTGAAGGGTTATCTAACCCGTGGACATGCTTCAGTACCTAAAGTAAACTTTGCATATTGAAGAAGTACCTAAAATTATCTCAAATTATTAAAAAAACCCCAACCAACAGCTCTTTCAAATGACCACTTTTAGTGAGCTTTCTTCAGCAAGATATTGAAATCACATACCACCTCCCAGATCGAGCACCTTCTTCTAATTTAAGATCCAATCCCATTTCTATTAATATCAGCATTAAACTTCCATTATTAAGTTCATGGCAGCAGTGGCATGTTTACTGTGTAAGTTTTGTGAGAAAAAGCAAGGGCTGACCTCAGTTCCAGGAAAAGAAGGTAGGTCCTCTAAGCCAGAGCATCTATAAATGGCTTTTGAAGGGTGCTGCTCTTAAGAAGTGCTTTTTTTTCCTGTCCCCAAGGTTCAAAGATTGTCTGTTGGAAGCATCCCTCGTTGCATGGTGGTTGTTCTAGAAGATGACTTAGTGGACAGTTGCAAGTCTGGTGAGGATACAGCATGTATTGCATATGTTTGTACCACAAGCATTTTTATTTTTTCCATTTGAGATGAATCTTTCCCAAGTAGGCTGTTCCCAAGCTGAGGGCTTGTTGAATGAGATACGTTCATCTGTCATGTTGCTGGTTCAGCTTGGACGTTAGCATGGCAGCTGAAGACTATTCTAGGAAATGTCATACATTCCCATGTTACATCTTGACTGTTTGACACACCAGTTTCAATAAGCAATGTGTTGTGACATACAGAAAGTATATTAAATCTTGTTAGTGTGGGAACACCAGACCTCTTGAGGAAATTGGTCCACACCATCACACAGCATGTGCTGCCCCTCTGTAGATTCAGAGAGCTAGGTAACCTGACCTCCTATCTAAGGAGTGCTGGAAAAAAGGAGGAAAATAAGTGGAAAAAGCTACTTGGCATTTGAAAAGGAAGCTAATTGGCAGGAGGATGTATGAAGAATGGACTAAAAATTCTCAGATAGGCACATTCCCCCAAAGGAGGTAATTTCTGATTGTACTTTCTCAGAAGAACACTGCGGCCAGAATGTTAACGAGTGATTCTGGAATTCACAGAATCACAGAATTTTCAGAGTTGGAAGGGACCTCTAGAGATCATCTAGTCCAACTCCCCTGCTAAAGCAGGATTGCCCAGAGCACATTACTCAGGACTGCATCCAGGCGGGTCTTGAAAAGCTCCAGAGAAGGGGACTCCACCACCTCCCTGGGCAGCCTATTCATCACAAAAGTTACCAGAAGTTAAATAAGTTTTGACTAAATTTTTTTGTGTAGTAAATCTAATTGAAAGAAGAGCTTCTGCAGTTTACCATGAATTCCTCTTTGCTAAGGAAGGAAATGAGCAGAGGTATATCTTTAAGAATTCACCTACCTTAAACAGAAGTAGAAAGACATAGCAACTTCCTACCACAGACATAAGCAATTTACCTAATGTTTGTTTTAGACTTCCAGTAACTGAGGGAGGTTTGGGTTTTGTTGTTGTTTTTTTTTTTTAACTTTATTAATGGTAACACAAGATCTCAATGGCATTATTATGCATTGCAGTTGACATATCTGCATGTCTCAGGTCAGATGTTACTTTACTAATTTTTGTTGTCACCACCAGGAGATGACATCACAGTGTATGGAGTGGTAATGCAGAGGTGGAAACCTTTCCATGAGGGTGTACGCTGTGACTTGGAGCTTGTTTTGAAAGCCAACTACATTAAAGTAAACAATGAGCAGCTAGCAGGGGTTGTAATTGATGAAGAAGTCCGCAAAGAATTTGAAGACTTCTGGGAAACACATAGGAATGATCCCTTAGCAGGTTAGTAGTTGAAAGCTTTTAAGTAGAACACATGTTCAGTTATAGAGGAAATCAGGAAATCAGTGACTGAACACATTTGTCCCCCATTATCCTGTCCCACCACCCAGTCCTCCAAAAATATGTTTTTTCCAGAACAGGAATATGAAATTCTTACTTCAATATTACCAGGGAAAAAAGTACCACAGATACTGCATTGATCTTCCTTCTTTTGAGTTTTCTAGCCAAGTGTTTTGTGGAACATTTATTAACAAGAAATGAGAAACAATATAAGTTCAGGGAAAAAACGAAGTGTTTATAATCAAGAAAGGAAAAGTATACCTCTTAGAAGAAATGGTGCAGACCAGATCTGCTTTTGGTCAGCATAGCTGTTGACTCTGGGGTGAGGGATGTGACTCACTGTCTCTGCGTCCCAAATTAAGCTGTGAATCTTTACTACAGAGCTTAGCACATCTCATCTTTAACCTAACTCTTGGATGCCTAGACCTGTGATTTAAATGCTGTGGAGCCTCCTGGCACACATGGAGAGAGTTTCCCATTTCACAGTGGCTTCTAGAACAGCCAGAGTGTTTAGTACACTGGCTTCTAAACTTACCGTGGTCTGCAGTCAGCCACCTAGGAATTGGCAAGAGTTGTGTCTGGAACTCTGTCCCTCTCCATAATCTGAGTGCCTCCTCCTGAACCGCAGGGAACCACAATGGACTTTTAGGATCTCTGTCACTGAACTGTCTCAGGCAAACACTCTGTCTTTTAAAACCCTGAAAAGGTCTTAGTCTTTCTTCTTAAAAGACAAACAGGAGGAAAGGCAGGTGGGAAAGTTGCTCATGTCAGCTTAAAAATTAGAGCGCTCACATAAGAAATTGGAGATCTTGTCAATGGCAAAGATTCTTCAGAACTGCGTTTCCTGGAAAGCAATGTAATTGCTAACCTCCTGCTGTTTGGAACGAGAACATTTCTTCCCCTTGCTGTTTGGAATGAGAACATTTCTTATCACCCTGGTTAGAACTGTTCCGAAAGTAATTCAGGATCCTTTTTGAAGATCCCATTTAATCTTTCATTCTCCAGACAACTTTTGGAAGCCTGCAGGGAGCAACGTGGTTTTATGCAATATTACCCATTTAGAACAAATAAATTAATACTAAGTGGCTACAAGAAAAATGGGGTGGAAATTAGAAGGACCCTGACTGCCTAAGATGTCTGTTTCAGTCCGTTTGTCTGAATCTGAGTCCCCTTAGGTGAGGGCAGGGGTCAAATTTGACTAACGAGTCTAAGGTATAAGCCATTTCACAACAGGATGTACGTACATTTACTGTTTCTCAAGAGATAATGGTGGTTACTACTGCATTTTATGTCAGTCAATTCCTGATGCTGTGTATTTACTGTCTTGACAAAGTCTACCATGGCAGGCCTCTGAGAGAATTTATGCAGGTGACTTTATGTTTTCTGGATACTATCTAGGAAGAAGGACAACTGCTGCTTAGTACTGACAAGGCAAATGAATCTGAAGGCAAATAAAGACAACTGTGGAATTAAATCTTGAGTTATGCTATGGCTGACCAAAGGTTTTAAAATTTTGGTTTTGGACAAAAATGTGTTAATTCCCTCAGAAGACCTCCACAAGAAACATATGTACCTCAAGTCATCTATTAGGTGCTTACATATTTTGCCAGTACCATGTACTTGCATCTAAATTTGATCCGTCTGTTTTATTCCCTAGCAATGGGAGTAATGTATGGCATTAAACCTCTGATCCCTTATGTGCTGTTAGTGTCAGAATCTCAAGAGGCAGAATTAATTCTGTTACACACCTTGCAAGCCAACAACATTACCATAGCAGATTGAAATACTCTGTTGCTGGAAAGAGACTATGGTAGGGAGGAGGAGAGGGACCTTTGGCACAGAAGTGTCAAAGGAGAAGGAGATTCAAGACAAAGATGAGAAAATGAGCCATGGTGCACAGGTTTAGGGCAAAATACTTTTGTGTGTTAGATGTTTTCTTAGTTCTCTTAAATGTGCAACACACCAGTCTTCAAGTGGATATTTTGAAGTCTGGACACTTTTAAGTTTTACTCTTCATAGCCCCTACACTTTTATCTGTGAAACAAAAGAACTTGCGTGATGGCATTTCCTTAATGCCTTTTTTCATTATATCCAGATCATACATTCCTTAAATTGTGATAGGATTGGCTTTGCTGCTTGTGACTGTGGAAGACTTAACTTCTTTATAGTGAAGGAAGTTTGGATCAAACAACTGCTTTGGGTCCCATTTAAAAAAAATAATAATGAAAAAAAATCTCCTCCTTGCCCTGTTCCTCGTGTTCGGGAAGCAGACCCAAATGATTTGTGAGTGGACATAGGACAATTATTTGTCAGTGTATATAGGACTTTAAGTGTACATAGGAGTCCATGGGAAACCAAGTTTTACTCTTAGGGCAGTGCTGAGTGCCATTTTTTCCTCCTGTTCTAGGGAGGAATGAAATTTTGGCTAGCTTATGTCCTCAAGTTTTTGGATTGTACCTGGTGAAGTTGGCTGTAGCCATGGTGCTTGCTGGTGGTGTACAGAGGACTGATGCTACTGGAACTCGAATCAGAGGTTAGTATTGTTTCTTATAGCATCACATTCTTTCTAACAGTTGTTCCCATCCCTGTCTTCACCCCCATCCCTCCCCGCTCCAAAATCAAACCAGTAAGGTTTCGGAAGCATAACGATCCCATTTTCTTGAGTGAGAGCAATTTTTGATTAATGCTAAGTATTCTTCAGGAATCTCAGACAAATAAAGTGGGTGTCTAGACTTCCTCTTTTTATTTTAATTTTTCCTAAATAAAACCCACTAAAAGCAGGTGTTCAGGATTCCATTAGGTAGAATATTAAAGGCAGTTGTTTTAGATAAAACATAAACTCACTTTTTATTGTTTAAGTGACGTTTTGAAATTATTTCTAGTAGAATATTCCCAGCAGCATTTGGCATCAAATGATGGAATATTAATGTTTCCTTAATGCAGATGACTATAGTACATTGAAAGGAAAAATTAAAGTATTCATTTTACTTCCTAATGCCAGACTTTTCCATCTGTGATTGTCAGCACATCTCGCTTAGTTCTGTTACTGTAAGTTATCTGCCTGCTGATTCTCCTTCTGTTGTTATTAGATGGCAAATACGCCATGTGCCAGGTGGTACGCAGGTCATAATCTATGTAGGTCATAATAATTCTAAAATAATATGTGTGTATGTACAAATACAGGATTTCCTTAATGTTCCACCAGCTAAATAAGGTTATAGGCTTTATATTTGAAGCTGTATTAATGTTTTGTAGAAGACAATGAAATAATTGTAGAACACGTTAGTGAGATTGTAGTAGTCAAATTATTTACTTTTGTAATTGCATTGTTTTGATATTACTAAATTGTGTAACTGTTGGCAGTGTAACAGAATTAGTTAAGAAAAACAACCTGCTGATTTTATTAGTCCTTTTCACAATAATTTAAGTAACTGAATAGTGGAATGATAACAACCCTGTTATCCTTCCGTTTCATGTTCAAGTGTGAGTTGAGTATTCTAAAATGTAAGAACTCACTTTAGGGAAAGTGTGTCAAATGCCTGCTAATACTTTTAAAATATTTCATTGTAAATATTTGGTTTTGGTGCAGCAATATGACTGGATGCTTTCATTAAACAGAATATTTATCACACCAAATAAATAGTGCAGTCTTAAACAGAATTATAGATAATTACATGTATGTAGTACTAAATGTTAGGTGAATAATAAGAAGTACTGTTTAATGCAGAGCATTTTGTGCATATCTTTCTCTGTATATGAACCGTCTACTCCTACGTCAATGTTTTCCCTCAAGGTGAATCGCATCTTTTGTTGGTTGGAGACCCAGGTACGGGGAAATCTCAGTTTCTCAAGTATGCAGTAAAGATTATACCACGGTCTGTGCTTACTGCAGGAATTGGATCTACAAGTGCAGGTATGTGCTTCCTCAGCTGGAATGCTTTACTTTTTTTGCTGGAGTATATTTACATAGAGGCCTTCTACGTAGATGAACATATGTGCTTATGTTATATGAGCACAGTTGAAGCAAAGAACTGCTGTGGAGGCATATGAGGCCTAACATGACTCTCTGCAGAAAGGCAGTCCTGCCCTTTCTTCTGTATCAATGGAGCAGTGTGATGAGCTTCGAACAGGGATTCTTACAAACCTCATCCAGAGGCATCTCTCACTGTTTTGCTAGCAGAGGATGATCTGGACCTGTATTTTTAGTGTTCTTCCTAGCTATGACAAATTTGACATCTTTCCAGAGCTCACACAGTGTGATGGGCTAGCATCAATTGCTTTCTCCTGAACAGACACTCTCCTCTCTTCTCTTCTTTTATATGTTCTGGCTGGGTGCCAGATTGATTTCTGCTTACTTTCTGGAAGTTCACCCCTGTGCTGAGGAATTATTTCTGACTCATAAAGATGGTTTCAAGATGGTTTTGGAGTTGTTTTTTTTTCATTTCCTTTTTTTTTTTTTTTCATTTGTTAAATTTAGGTATGTCCCAGCTGGCTCTGAATGCCAGGTATCTTTACAAACTCTTCTGGGGACAATGTGCAGGGTCAGATTACTTCTGCAAATTATTTTATTTGAGCAAATGACTGTATTACTAGTACATTCAAAATCACAAAATAGTTAGGGATACACCACAGTGTCTCAGCTAGCCTGTGAAACTTGAATGTTTCTCAGATAGTGCTGTTTTTCATTTTATGCCTGGGAAACACCATTATTTCTACATGGGAAAACCAGAAAATAACTCTTTTCCCGTTCTGTAGCTATGTGTATGTGTGTGTACTGGGTCTCCCATAGCTGTGGATGTGGAACACGATGTTGAACATATACACTTTTGTGTGCAGGGAACTTGTTATGAAACACATATGCCTCTGGTTTTCCATTCAAACTGTTGACAAATAGGTCTGGAGAGAAGCCAGAGAGAACATTTTGGCTCAGCATAACCTTTTCTCCAGCCTTTGTTCTGTGTTAAGAACTGAGAACAGGCTGGGTAATTTAAATTTTGCTAGGGGACTGACAGTGACCTGGAGTGAAATTTTGCCATGCATTTCAATGTGACCTTGCCCACTTTTGTCAGTAATAATCTCCCCATGTCAGCTGCTCTTGGCCTCTGATGTTACTGTTGTCTTCCTCACCACATCCCCCTCCTGTGCTTCATTTTCTGTATGATCTGGTTTCCAGCTCAGCCATGATATTTAGGTTCAAAGACATTTCCCTGAAAACCAATATTGCAGTTTACAAGCTTACTGTGGTATGTGTGCCATAAAATCAGCTGTAATGATGTGTGGAGATGGAGTTTCACCTTGTGAAAGGATTGGTTTGGGTCTTTGGATCTTCTACCTTTCACTTAAAATACTCCTTATATTTTAAAAAGCTTCTCCCTCTCCTTGCCCCCTCTGCTTCTTCCTGAAATCTGAGAGCAGGTGCACCAAATTTCCACTTTAAAATTCTTTAGTACCCTTATCACAAGCGAAACCTGAGTCCCTAGCAAATCTTACTAACTCTAGTTTAATTTCAGGGAACTTTTTCATGGCTAGAACCATTGGACTGAAACATTAATTTCTAGCCCAGGAGTTTGGATGTAGTTTGAATTATTTTCTTTGCCTTCCCTGTGCAAGGGCTGTCTTACTTATGAATATATCTATAACTGTACCTAACATTGATTTTGTCAACTTGCTCTTCGTGCAGAGGCTCCAAATGATGACTTTAGAGAACTTTTTAAATTGTTTTACGTTCCTTGTCGTAATTTCACACTTCAAATTACCAGTTTCTACTTTCCCATGAGAGGAGAGTCCTAATACACATTTTTCCCTCCAGGGTACAAAGACTAAACCAGTAAATTCTACTTTAAGCTAGCTCCTTACTTTATATAAAAAGCAGTCTGGATTGCAGTTTAATTGCTGACTCTGGGATTACTGTCTGCATAGGCCAAAAGACACACCTGAGATTGTGTAAACCCTGGAGAAGTACTAAAAGCCATATTACATTTGGATTCCTCTTTTAGAGAAAACTGCTGATATCTAACCCACCTTTGGTAAGATCTTGTGCATTAACATGTCTTGTACCCTTTACGCACCCCATAGTGGTTTAGGACACGAGCTATTTGTCAACTGTAGAATTAGAATTCTGCTTCCAAAACTGTCTGTCATGTCAGTTTTCTCTGGTTTTCTGTACAAGCATTTATTGGTACCAGGACAGCCTGTTAGATCATTAACATTCTCCTTGTGCCAAAATTCCCTTTCTTTCCTGCTTTACCTTAGGTATCATGTGCTTTATCCACTATGATCCCTTGGGGCCCTGCGGTGTCATGTGCCTGCTGCACCCCATTACCCCATCTGGACCTAACTGGAATTGCCTCGCAGAATTTCAGAAAACAGCAACCTAACTCCGCAGCTTGATTTGCTGTTGTGCCTCTGCTCTTTCAGTCAGGTTCCTGCCTCCCCCAGTGCTTTTTAAACAAAGTCTGTGCTTCATCAGATGGGTTTTGCCTGATTCAGAAAGTTTGACCCAGGCTAACACTCTGCTTTCTTGTTCTAGTGAATCGGTATGGAAGATCTTCATCCTTCTTATCTCACCAACAGGCTCAAGTCAACTGCTTGTTGCAAACAGTCCTTACAAATGACCAGTAATTTATTCTCTGTTGTGGGTAAAAACAGAACTTTACCTCCACTCTCTAGATAGCATTTCTGAGTTTACTTCTTTTATTAGGTTGCTTTTCTTGTGAACACTTAGTAGAGATTTCCTGTTGAGAGTTCTCTGCAAGTTTATGACTTTTATGAGGAACTGGGGCTTGTTCCTCCCAAATCTCTTTAGTGAAAGTTGGCAGCCAGAAGGCCAACCCACATTCAACAACTCAGTGGCAAAAATTTCTTTGACCACTATAGGACTTTCTGATTTGTAAATAAAAGACAGGGGAACCATCTGCCCTACTGTCTGGTTCTGTCTACACAGTGTTTAGTTTTTGTAAAGGCCTGGTTCATTCTCCCCCTAGCCTCTCATCTGAAAATTAGAGTCATTCAGGTACCTTTAATTTTTATAAATTGGTACATAGTTTTCCAGAAAAAAAAAAAGAGACTTAGTGAGGTTTAACAAATACTCTCTGTTTGTTCCCACCTTACCACTGAGTTTAACCAACTGTTTTGCAGTCCCCAGAGCCATAGTGCTGCTTGTGCATAATTGGATGAGATAATCACTAGTAAGAAAATATTTCATTTTCTTGAGCTTTCATTTTCTGGAGCTTGAGATCTACAGCAATTGATTGAGTGGTGTGTTTGAGTCCATAGGGACAGGAACCAAAACATGCCTGCTGCTAGTGGGTCTGGAACTTGTAGACATCGGGGCCAGAGTCATTCTGCTGCTACCTGGTGCGTACTTGGCTGTTCACATTTCTGCAAAGTTTTGTTTGGTGTTGTGTCCCTCCGCAGATGGACTGCTTAAAGAATTTTGTGAACTGTATTTAGAACAGCCTGCCTAAAAATCTGGGAGACTATCAACTGTTTCTCCAGCTCCCCAGTTCTGTACAATATGCCTTCCTGAGCTGTATGAAATGCAGCCTTCTGGCCTCTCCCCTTACAGCCTCTACTGAGCCTTGAGAGTACTGCCTTTTTGCTGACATTTTGCAATGTCTAACATTGTCCATAAAATGCTGTTGGCATGATGCTACTATGTTTTTTTTCTTTTCATTGAAGGCAACTAACTCAAGGGGAAACCACCATTCTCTTTTTTCATAGTAAGCCTCCCCCTGCTAGGCAGGCTTCAGGTCTCTCTTCTGATCCGTTAGACACCAGTTCAAATTGGCTGACATGAGCCACCCAGCTATGGTTATGAATAAAGAACATGGTGTTAGCATCCTGAGGTACGCAAGACACTGAAACTGGAGACATTTTTCCCTGTTTGTAGATCCCCTAACTGTCCCTAAGCATTCCCTAGTTGATACAGGCCAAGGGAGTGCCAGGGAATCCACAGTTTTCCCCTGTGGATCCATACCCTGGCCCTGATAAGGTTATTAACAGAGATGCAGCCTTTAGGCCACTCTTCTTGGATCTTCACTTCTACCACAGGATTCTTCATTGTTTTCCTGAATAGTCATAATTGTACATGAACTTGAAGTATTTTCTATCAGCATGTACCTTGAAAATATTTTCCCGAGAGCTTGACTTCATTGGCTGTACCTTCAACAGTTGGGCCTCAAATTGAAGAGGCCTTAACTCTGTAGGAAGTCTGCTAGACTTCTTCAAGGAATTAATTTTGAAGTTGTGATCAAACCTCATCAGAAATAGGCCACATCTGTAACAATGTCTCATCTCTTGCAGATCCTTAAATTCCCTTAATTTCCTCTGAATAATGCTGCTCCAAGATGGCTTTGTCCTGAAACAGAGCTGACCTTGACTACCTGCACGCAAAAGATTATTTAGCCAAGTAGGTATCTGTTGTCAGAAATTTCAATCTGTTCATACATCTGTATCTGAAGACCCGTAGTTAGGATGGACAGGAACTACTGCAGGAGCAACACCATGATGTTGGCTGGAGGTTTCAGGTTTTTCACACTTGTGGCAAAATACATCCAGGCAGGCCTTCATCAGACTTTTTTATCCTGCTGTTGAAATGGCAAGCATTTCAAACAGTTGATTTCTGGATGGACATCACATGTCTTCAGGATTCCCTATCCATACCATAAAGCCCCTGCTTCTTCCCCGTTTGTATCGGTGTAGGTCTGCCATACCCTTCTAGTGACATAGGACAAACTGGAGGACCCCCTTATGCTGAAAGGTAGGCCTCCTTTTTATGTGGTCCAGGGGTGTTTTGGAGGGAGACCCAAGAAGTCCTGAAAAGTTCCTGACATTTCAGCTAGTTCATAGCACTGCTGTTAACATGTAGCTGTTGTCTCTTACATCTGGTGTAGCTTTTTGCAGCACACACCTCCTTCCTGATTTTCTCCATCTGCAGGGAGGCCAGTCACATCCCTCGCACCATGGCCAGTTGAGTACCCAGCCATGCCTCCAAGCCAGCACTACTGAAAGTTGGAAATGTTGAAGTGTATCCTCCCTCCGTTCCCTCTTGAAAGGGCCTTCCAGATACAAACCTGGATTTTGCCCTTAGCAAAGCCTCCCTAGTGACTCCAGCTGGCTCTTCTTCCTTAGACATCCTTCTGAGTGTCGTAGTAATTCAGACTGAAGGTCATGCATGAATAAATCACAATGACTGTAAGATGAAGGGACAAGTTTTTTTCAAGCTAGACATAACCCCCACTCATGTTTTTCATCCCTAATGTTACCTTTGTCTGATCCGTTTACTTCTTTTGTACATGAATAACCTCCGGTAAGCATTATCACAATCTTCTAATGGAACTGAGTCTATCTACCTGAGGTAAAAATACAGTGAGATGCATCACCAGTCCTGTTCATAGAATCTGTAAACCACCCTTGCATCTTGGTGGTCTCTGCAAGTGGAGGTTCATGGGAAGGTGAACTCGTCTTCGATCTTGTAACTGTAATGCTGTGCTGTCTGCACTAGCTGTCTGTATGTCACGCGTATAGCCCCGTTGTTTCAAAATTTTCAGAGATCGCGGACAAGTCTTTACAGAGGTGCCTTATATGCACTGTTTCTTTAATACTACTAAGTTTGTGCTGTGATGTTGCCTGATGATCAGACCTGAAGCCTCTGGAGTACTGGAATTTGGTTTCTTAAGTTCCGTGGCTCTTCAGCGTGATTTTGCCAGGAAATGTGATATTCAGAAAACAGTGTGTATGGACTGCTAAGATCTGGACAAAGTTGTAGGAGACCTGAGAGGCATCCAGTCTCTCAAAAAGCACAGAAAGACCATTTCTCTTGCAAAGATCATGAGGTGTTCTCATAAGGTACGGTTGTGCTTCTCCAGTTTTCACCAAGCACAGTAGGGTTATTCTTTTTCCTCTAATTGGTGGGTCAGCTATATCTAGGATGTGTTAGTGTATTTGGTAAGGTGGTGCCAAATTCTACTGCAGCATCATGCCCTTTGGTCTAGCTTGAAGTTTAATGCACCTGCATTCACGTGCACAGTTTACTTTTTTTCTCCTAAATAGAAAAATAAATCTTCTCTTTCTGATTTCTCCAAGTTCATTGGTTTGCTGAGTGATGTTACGTTGTTGACTATTTTGTAGCTGATTCTGCAATTGCAGTAATACAGTTTGCTTCCATTGCTTTGTCACATATGCTTCAAAGAAGCCTTCATGCTACTGACGGATGGACTTTGGTTACAACTTGTACTTAAGCATGTTTTCATTTGAATCTTCAACAGGCGCAAGGGTTTGAAATACTACTACAGTAGCCTTAGCTCAAGGCAGACTTCATTAGCCTGCCAGTCTTTCAGAAGATGACCAAGTTATTTCCATACTTACATTTAAGAGATACCTTAAAATAGATTTATAACTAGAACAATAAAGTGCATGAAAAATCTCAAAATGTCACTGTAGACCTTAAAGTTGCAATATAATTGAAAAATCAAAAGATCTTTCTTAAAAGTTCACAGAATTTCAGCCCTCAAGTAAAGCAACTGCTGGTTTGGGGGACCAGTTCTTTGTGTTAAGTTGTTCAGATATTAGAGTGTTACTATTTTCAAATTGCCAGTCATAATCTCAAACAATTACAGAGAGATTTTCAAGAGCACACATTAGAATTAGGGTTCCAAATATTAATGGATTTCATTAATTCATTCACCTACCACATGTACTGCTGAGTTTCTATAAAAGAAACAAACATGTGCATGTACATTCCTTTTTGATTTAAAAAATCTACATGTTAGAAACTAAGACAATTTCACTAACGATGTGGAAAGACAGAAGTGCTAACTGCTTGGGACATCTTCATCCCTATTAGATAATGCAGAAAGAGAGGAGAAAGTGTTCTGTTTTTATTCAGAGCGATACTGTCAATCAGCATGAAATTTACCTCTTTTTAAGGGCCTGGAACCTACAAGGGTTCACTAGAAACTAGCAAAACTATATTCTTGTAATCTGACATGACACAGTACAGTTTTAAATGCACATATAGGCACAGTAAATATATAAGGCTGATGAGGATTGGAAGGAATAACTCTATTAGTGTCATAATAATGTCTTAAGTCTTTACAATTTACTGTCTAGTTCTTTTTAACTTCAAGCATGCCTCAGGTAGTAGGGATGTCTCAGTGCAAGAGCTTCAGGGCAGGTAATGTATTCTTGAGTGTGTCACACCTGCCACAACAGGGTTTGAATCTTGATTTATACCAGTGCATAAGATTGCATTTAAACTCCTTATTACTAGTTAAAAAGACTACAAGAATAAAGCATACCTGAAAATAAATGCACCAACCCAACAGGCGTACATAATAATCTTGCAGAAGAGCATTTTTTTGGCTACTCATGCTATTCCTTTTGATGCTTAAATTTTCTAGTAATTGCTTGAATCCTTCCTACTGTGTGTGCTATTAGGGTGGCTGAAAAAGGGTGCTTTGCTGAGATACCCACCCAAATTCACATGAAACATTGTCCTTAACAAACCACAGTTTGACTAAACAGCAGCAGCAGGAGATTTAAAAAAAAAAAAAAAAGTAGTCCTAAAATCCAAGATAGCAGATGGTAAATCTCAAATTGCATGCTTTAAGTAACAAGTATGTGCCTTGAAAGGAAAAGAAGCTTGCACCTAAAATTATACTGTGCTGCCTGCTTTCACAGCAAGAGGACATTTTTGGACTTTTTTTTTTTTTCCTCCTTAAGAGAAACTTTTTTCTTTGCACTTCATCTAATGACAGTTTTGTTCTTAAGCTGCTATTAAAGGGCACTTTATATTTGGCAATCTGGATATCAGAGATGAGGACATGGCATTATTCCTTCATATTGCCTGAACATTTTAACTTTTAATAATGCTTACAAAGTAAAGGGGAAGGGGGGGGGAGAATATGCATACTTTAATCAGGTTTGGGTTAGACCACATAGAATAACACATTAGAGAAAAAAGGCAATTACTTAAAAATAGTTGTATTTATATTCCACAATTTGCTCAAATACTGGTTTGTTGTTTTTGGTTTTTTTATAAACTTTCTACAGGATGTTTTAAAACAAGTTCTTCACATTGCTTGTCAACTATGTACTTATGGAATTTGAGGGAAATAGTTCTGGTTGTTTTTACAGTTTAACACATGTACAGTACCAAAGTGGTGGTGGTTAGTCACATGCAGTCCATATGAGATTCTAACATAACATTTAATGAATTTTCTGATGTTGACCACCCCTTTGATGCTGAAGGTAATGCATCTGTAGAAAGCAGTGACTGTAGATTTGGGTTACTGCTCTCTGCATCTTCCAGTTTTTCAGTGTTGTCTTCCCAATTAATGTGGAATCTCGTAACTCTGGGATTAGATGCCAAAATATTCCTTTGAAGCTGGGAGAAAAAAAAAATAAATATATGGATTATGTAATCTGTACATCTTAAACAGGAGTTCATGTGCATGTAGACTTTCCCCCCTTTTATTCCCCATAGCCTTGTAGGTGTAAGCAAAACGATTTGCTTAAAATGGTAATTCATATAAATGTGAATCTATAGCTACTATCTATGGATCAGAAACACGCTCACAGAAACACACCACTCATTCATTTACTCTAATATCCTACTCAGCAAAATAACTGCTTTCTTGAGAGGGTATTTTTAACTGTTCCATGAGTTCAAAAGCTGTACGAGAGCTCTGCAAGTGAAGTGCATTTATTATTTTAGCCAGCTTTCAGTAAGCTAAATGACTACTCCCACAAAGATTTTGCAAACCGCAGTACTTCATAAAATTTTGCATCAACTTTATGGTGTTTGCAATAATTATATCAATTCCATCAACTGTCTGCCTTAGTTTAAGAGTACAACCTTTCCTTAAATTAAATTACCATGCTTTAGATTGATTTCACTAACTGGATTTTAATTTGTCTACTCAAGTTTTAAAGTAAAAACATTACTTAGATTTGGAAGAGTTTAATATTGTGGCAGTAGAGATGCCTAGACATTAGTCATATATTTTATCATCGTAGCTGGCCTTGATTTTCCTTTGAAAACATGTTGTATTTATGTATGCAGCAAAAAGAAAACACTTTCCCTGAATCTTTCACTATTTTCAAGATAATATATAGTTAGCTCTGGAGCATGGCAACTTAACACCATTGGCCATTTATTACGAAAGTTAAGACTGACCACAGGAAAAGTTTGCTGTAGTACTAATGCTGATTTTATTCTCTAAGAAAGTGCACTCATTAAATATTTCCCAACTCCTTATGCAAACTAACAAGATCATTTCTTTTTTTGCACCTAGTAGGGTCCATTACCCATCAATTACAATTAAACATGTTTAATAAACTTCTATCCTACTTGTATGTTTAAATTCTGTCCCAAAGTCTCATTAAGGACTTTGTATACAAATACACAATAGCTTTTTCTGCTCTTTTTCATAGAAGCAGAACTAGCTTTTTACATAAGCAAATCAGAATTAAGACAAGTAAGTTCTAGGCATTGCTAAATTCAAGTGCTTAAAGAAAGTCAACATTCTGGCATTCACACCCAAAATAACAAGTATATGATTTAAATGAAAGTAAAAAGAAAGGAACAGACTAGAAGTTTAAGAAACTTCAAAATTAACAGTAATTTTGAGAATACATGGAGCATCTGATCCCTGAAAATTAAGTTAAGCGTAGAAAATCATCAGCAACTTTTAAAAAACAATTTACATACCAATTCAGTTTAGTTACATTTGAAGATCAGTTTCAGGGACTATGGGGATTACCTCTTTACTAGTCATCACAGTACATGCATTATCCCATTCACTTCTTCATATATCCAGTCATACAATCCATGCAAACTTGAGAAATAACAAAATTGTCACCATCACACAACTTTGGAACATAAGTGTGTATACACTTAGGTCAGCTTTCATAAAGAGAAAATCCAACTCCACAAAATCTTCTACAAAAACAAACCTGGATGCTGTATGGAACCTTGTTGCTTTGTACAGAGTCTACCTGGGTAGAGTATTTCACAAGATTTTGTCTAGTTTTTCATTTTTAATTGACCCTTCTCCTCAAGGTATTAGGTTCCAAATAATTCTGTTTCACATCATCTTTTAATTCTAGTCCTGGTTTAGTTTTTACCATGAAGGATATTTATTTTTTTTTTTAAACTTAACCTGGATACTTCCTTGGTGAAGCTGTCCATTGACCAGATAATCATCCAACCTGCTCTTACCAGGTTACCCATCTTCTCGTACTCTATATGTAACTTGTTCTTCAGTTTCTTTGTTACTGTTTTGCAGAAACTGTAGCTCTAACACTAGAACAGCTGGATAACACTTGTGTTAAATACTTAAAGCTTAGTTCCAGGTTGACTGTCCTAGAAAAACACATTACTGTTTTTTTGAAGAACATAACCACTTTATGAACAGTGGTGCAAAAAGAAGGAACCCAGCAGTTCATTTCACAGTTAGCGTAAAATAGTGAAGTCCAGCCAAGGCTTCAAGCTGGTGGAAACTGCTGCTGGCGTCTCAACGTTCTCCAAATTTCTGGCAACTACATGGCACTTGTAGTTTGCCCTCCCAAGTCTTTTCCATTATTTGATGCCTTGTTCCATGCACTTTATGGAATCACTTGGGGTTTGGTTTTGTTTCTTAAAAACCTCTTTCTAATAAAGATACCTTTGATATGTGACAAGAACAAAACTTGCCTTACCTTAGAAAAATCTGGCTTTACTGGTGGATTCTCTCTCAGTTCTGTTTCAGTATACTCATTGTTTACATAGTAGCCGACTCTAATAAATTCTTGACCTCGATAGGTGCATGTAATTAGCACAACTGTTACACCTACTGCATCTGCATCTGGAATAAGCCCTGGGTTGGGTGCATCAGCCTAAATGTGAAAAGGAAAGAGGGATTAAAATAAAATTGATACCACATACCTATCTAGCAGCGGAATCTTAAGTAGTATGTCTTAGCAGCTGAGTAGTGACTGTATTTGAAATTTTCTTCAGGTTAACCAGAAAATATACCTGCTTTCACAACAACCACCCTGAATTTAGAACACTATTCACTAGAGACAAAATTACTTAGAATACAGTAATATTGCGTGCTGACATTTCTCATGGGTGATTAGACAGCTTTGATCCAAAACTGCTTTTAAATATATGATCCCACAGATTTCTAGGAAAGAAATAAACTATGTCACCTCCTTCCACATGCCTACATTTGTTACGCAGTTTTAAATGCATCATCACTCTAAGACATCTGACATATTTTCAGCCAGGATGCAATCCTAATGGGCAACTCTTCTAGTCTTCCTCAACGTCCTTACCTACCTTGGTTCTATAGTTATTAATAATCAATAAAATTTGCCTTGTAAAATGCGGCTTACATCAGTCCCTTAAAACACTTCCTAACTACACATTTATTGATAAAATGCGATGCCTCATTCTGCTGTAGGATTTAAAGTAACAGCAATCTAAGCATAAAGGAAACCACTTCATATTTACAGTTTTACATGAAGATCTGAAGCCAACAATGAACACCTGTGCTGCAAGTACAAGTTGGTATTAACAGTGCGTGTTAGAATAGTTCAGGTGTAACAAATCTTGCCTTAGGACAGAGGATGCATGGCATAAATTCCTGCTGTTCCTCTCATCCCTACTTTCCTGTAGTGTTTATATGCTGCAGCACTGTAAAATTTGGGAGGTAGTGGTCATGCATCATTGGCTTCTAGTCTTTGCTACTTCAATTCTAAGCCTTCAAACCAGTCTAGCTTTTTATAAGAAGCTGGAGGCACTTCACAGAAGAATTAGACGAGTCAGACCTCTCAGTTACAAATACACTGGGGGGAGGAGAAGCAACCAGGGAATCAGGTAGAACACAGCTTCCTCCAGCCCTGAAGGGAACAGAAAATTACCAAATGGCTTTACAGCTTGCACAGGAGAATGGCAAAGATGACCAAGGAACAGGACAAGCATAGAAGCTTGAAGAAACTACCAGAACTGCCAATGGATATGAAGTCACTACTTTAATTCAGTAGTCATGTTCTAACAGTGCCCAGGACCATTTGATTACTTTAAATTCCACAGCAGGCAGTTATAGAATGATATATGGCAAAAGGACACTGTTCCATTTAACCCCCTGTGAAACTCAACTCACAGCCTAACGTGGGGTTTTAGTTCTTCCAGGATCCCATTGTCATTTTGTGTCCTGTAATATCCTATGATACAATTGCAAACCCAAGGAAATACTCTGTTTTAATCCTACTTAACTCTCAAACATTGTTTTGCTGAGTGGAAAGGACACTGAACAGTGTTTAAAACTGGTTTTGGTTTTTTTCCTCAAATTTGGAGCTTCCTGCCTTGGATGTCAAACCTCTTAATTGCCTCGGAAACAAGTGAACATACACAGGTGGAAGAAGAGCTTGTATGACCAAGTCATAAGTGAGCAGTTGCAAATAGATATTTTGGCAGGCAAAAAGAGGCAGTAGGATTAACTTCTGCATAAAAATCACTGTCGTAATATGCCATTCTCATGCTAGAAATAACTGAAGAATTTTATGAAATCACTCAATGTATATTTTGTCTTGAATTATCTTGCTTTTCCACGATACATTTATTATCATAGCTATTACTGCAGAGCAGCTAAGTTAGTGTAAGGTCATATCCCCACTTTAAGATAGTAAATTATTTTTGTGCTTATGTTCTCAAAAATAAATTTCTGTGAATTTATTACAAATCCCCAAGTGCACAAAGAGAAGGAATCTGTTTTCACTACTTATATCTTGGTATTTAGAACTAAATAGGCCAAGCTGTGGGCCTTTAATATTGAAATATTTTAAAATGTTTAAAAAGGGGGGGGGGGGAGGGGGGGAAGGAAGGTTGCTTGTATAAGTCTGAAAAGCACAATGGTTTTCCATCTTTATGTAAGGCTGACTTCCCAACCTGATACACAGCTTCTTTTCAACAAAGGTAGTTTTATCATCCTTGGTACTTTATCTGTGTGGTACTCCATTTTACTTGCTGTTTCAGCCATTTTTCTATTTAGAAAAATCAACAGCATATTGTTAGCTGAAAATTTTATATACCTCTGCAAAGGTCCTTTCCCTGTGCTATCCGTAGTGAACATAATCTCTTCATATTATACTCCTCCTGCAGTTCTGTGCTTTGCCCCACTCTAGCCTAGTTCTCTCCATCTCCCGAGCTGCTTCAGTTTGGTGAATAAAGTAGCTTCAGTCATTAGCAAAGGCTTAGTACAGCACTGTTTTTTGGTGATCTCCCATGTACACATTGGCTGAGTCCTACCCTCACCTGAAATCCAGTGCTTTTGAAGTCTAATATACTTAGACCAACAGTACTTTCATAAGAAATAAAAGGGATACTTTATTATAATACAGAAGGTGTACTGACTCTTGCAGGACCTATTCCAATCTAACCAAAATGTCTACATATCTACTCCTAATTTAGCTGTAGTGTTATTTATAGATGGGATACAATTGATGAGTCCATCCTACAGAAACTGCAAGACGAGCAAATTTCATTTTCAAGGCTTTCCTAATCATACAGCCAAAACATGCCTTTTTAGGCACCTGCCTCCTGCTCCTTCCCATCACCATCAACAATGAACCTTTGTAACTTAATTGAGAACAGTGCATCTTTTAAATTAGAAATCTAAGTGCCAGCTGATTTCTCTGGATATAGTGCTACAAGGCAGCCCCTTTGAGGGCAACAGAGGATCACCTATTTCTGACCAATTAATACCATAAGCTATAACAGCTTCATAATGGAAGAACTGTTAATAAATGATGCATTTGTTACACATCTGCTTTATTTGTAGTGTGGAAAAATTAGGCCCAGCTCCAAAACCAAACAGAAATGTTTCAAGACTGATTTGCATGTGTCTGGTTGATAAATGTAAGCTCCAGCCTAATCTTATTCCTTTAGCCTGCCCTATAAGAAAAAAAAAAGTTTCCTGGAACTTACAGGATTAATCAAGATGCTTCACAAATGTTGATGTTATTTTAAAACAGTTACAGTAACTGTGAGAAATAAGAAAGTATATTAGCACTTTTTCTTTTATGCTTATATGCAGCACGCGTTTGCCATTAAACAGTTAAGTGAATTTATAATATTTGAGAAAGTAGTATGGTTCTTATGCAATAAGCCATATGCAGTTTCACTCTGATTTTTCTCTCAGTTTACAAGACAAATACTAGTATTTGATAAACAGGGGGAAAGTGAGCTAAATCATAGTTTTGATTAAAAAAAAAAAAAACAACAAAAAACCCCACAACTTGCATAAGAACTTAGGCATGTCTGCTTTAGGCTTCTTCCCCTCTCACTGACTTAAAATGGAAACCAAAGTAGGCTAATAAGCCATCTTAGTGTGGCTCTTTCCCTGTTTTCCTTCCCTTCACTATTTCTTCTTAGTAACTTTTGGCTTTAACAGCAGTATTATATTGGACTTTCACATGCTCCAGACTTTGTTGGACAGTCCTGATCTACACACTTGTGTCCCAAATGCCCGCTATCTAGCACTGGAATTTTGTCTTATTTTACAAATTGCTATATTTTGTTGTGATTTAGCATGCTTAGCAAAACATCATGGTTGAACATTTATTCTGCAAAATAGAAATGAACTCTTAATTGTTCTGGCTTCGTTTTACAATTAATTTGTTGGCCTGATCTTCTGAAGATGTTATCTACATTAAGCTAGTGCCCCTGATTGTCTGAAGCTGCCACCAACTGCCATAGGGTTAAGTCTGACAGTGCTAGTGTAAACCAGGTAACTTGCACTCTTGATTACCAAATGATCTAGAGTAGATTTATAAACCGAACTGGTCAAAATTATCAGTAGCTACAGGAATAGTGCTTATATCACTATCTCTAATTACCGATACCACAAGTGAAAGTACTACCATGGAGATATCAGGGGCAAGAAATACCAGCTCATGAACAGACTTTAAAGGAAGCTGTATCATACCTGAAGAGGTGACTGAAATACTTTTCTAGTTTACCATTATTTCTCAAGTACCTCTTAAGTTTTTGATCCAGTCATCTTTAAACAAATTAACACAACCCTATGGCAGGGGGGTTGGAACTCTATGATCTTCAAGGTCATTTCCAACCTAAACCATTCTATGGTTCTATGAAATCAAACTTACCTGAAATACAAACATGTGTCTGCCTGCAGGAACAGGTCCTACTAAAACAGAGTCTAACACCTGGTCATACTCTTCACTTTCAGCTGAACCCACATAAATTATTTTCCATTCCAAATCTACAGCAAAACAAAAATTAAAACAAAACAAAACACAACAACAAACATTATTTATCATTACAGTTAAGGGTCTTCCACTCTTGCCTGTCTTCAGTTTCACATAGCCTAAAATTGCTTCTTTGGCAACAGGCCTAAAATAACAAAGATCTGTCTTCACTGGGGAAATTTATGAATGCCTGCCCCAGTCCTCATGAACCAGACCATTCCACTGTCTCTCTCCAGTCAGTCAGTACTGCAGGAATCCTTCTATTTTCATAGTCAGGTTACTTTTCAAATTTTATACAGAGGACAGGGCCCATTTACTTGTTGGGAGCTGTGTTAAGCATTTTCTCTAAGCCTGTCAGAATGGATTCAGCAGAGATGATGCCTATATATGCCTATAACACACTGCACGCCTTGAATACTGACTTGCCTCCCAGAAAGAAATTCCCACCTTCCACATATACACCTCACAAATTCCACAGATCATGGAAGGTAGTTAATTGATAAGAAAACCCATTGTGTAAGCACCAGGCACACTAACTGTATGCCCCCATTCCTTCACATGTAACTTGTGTAACCTGAGAAGTATGTAAAATTGTGATAGCATGATTAGATCATATTCTGATCAAAGATACAGGTGCTTGGATTTTATCCACATCCTGAAATGGAGTTACAGGCAAAAAAAAAAAAAAAAAAGTATATTTTTGCTTCTTAAAATAATGCACCAAAATGAAACATTTCATACAATTCAGTTTATTCTAACTCACCCTCTCTATCGCAGGTGTTTGAAAGTTGAAACTGCAAATTAGCACACATTAGTTTTTCCTGGGCCAGCTTTTCACATTCACTTTTTTATTCAAAAACACATGCATAAATACACATATAGAACTAATCTTAAAAAACAGATTTTTGATTTTTTTTTAAACAATGAGGAAAAAAAAAAGACCACTATTGCAGAAAACTTATGAGTAAGTCTTTAAGTAAAACTGTAGCTTCAAAACTGTACCTTCAAAACTTACATAGTATATTTAATATTTTTTTCCTTAAGAACAATGCCCTGACGGTCTGTGCAAAAGCACTAACCTGGACCCTATTACACTTACTTTATTAGTATTCTCTGCAAAATCCAAAGGTCTACATTATAGTTTCTTGATGCAAGAATGAAATGTAAGCATAAAAAAAAAAAACCAACAGCACTTTAACAGAACTTCACTGGTTTAGGATCACAACTCTCTTTCCTCATTACTAAATTCTTCTTGCTTATCATGCAGATACTGGGGGTTTAAGTAACATAATAAACAGGGCTTAGGAAGGGAATTTACTTCTTTGTACAGCACAGCACAACTGGCCATGTACTGTATCATACATTTTATTTACCTTGTAAACAGCTAGTACTAGCTACTGCCAGTACTGCAGGCTACTCATCCAGGACAATTAAGGATCTCTTTTGTCAGCATCAGAGTTTAAGTTTTACTGCTTACAAGAAGTGGGGACTTTTAAGCTAAACTGCTCAAAATTATCACGTTATCATGTGGCATTTTCATAGGAGAACAGTATAAAGTTAATTCTACACAAGTAGTATTTAGTACTAAAAAAAGGACTTTTTAAAAGTAAGTTTTAAATTATACATTTAATATAAGTTGATCCAAATGCTGTTTAGATACCTTGATACAGAATAACAACTTTGAAAAAAAAATAAAAAAAAGAGTGCTGAGTTAATTAATTTAGTTTTAAGATCAGTGGTGCACAGGACTAGCTGAAAACAGTAGAGTAAATTAGACATATTAGCATGCGAAGGCTAAGGCAAGCACAGCAAATTTTTCATTGAGTACAGAAAAGCTATGTTTAATCTTGTTTTTAAGTGTGAAAGATAGCAGCGCTCATGGTGAGTTTATCCTCTAGTCTAACTTGCATTTAGGTGGGGGAAGGGAACTGAGAATTTTGCATTACACCATCTATAATTCTTCTCATCCCAATTGTCCAGGATTAACTCTAACGTAAATTCAGAGTGGGGACTGTGTCGCGTAGAGCTGTGCACAACTGGAGGGAAAAGCACAACGCCTTCTGCCGAGCCCCTACGACGGGCACTGCCGCAGCAGTTGCCATCAAGGGGCTGATGCTGTATGTCAGCTGAGGCCACACTGACCAGGGAGACCCAGTTAGCAACCTGGAGAGGGGCAGGGAGCACACAGCTCCCACTAACGCGTCGCTCAGTCGTGGAAGGGCAGGAGACTCGGGGCAGAGGCCTGGAGGCAACCCCAGGCGCAGGAGCTCCCTGCCGGAGCTCCCGCCGGCGCGGCCCTCCCTGCCAGCGGCGGTGGGGCAGGGCGAGCCAGGCCCTCCCCGCCCAGCGCGCTGCCACCGGACCGCCGGCACGCACTAGTAAAAGCTGCTACAGAAGCAGGCGTGGTGAGGAGAGTTTAACCGCAACGACAGCGAGCTTGCCAGGCGCCATCACCCGCCAACCCCGCGTTTCCTCCTGCCTGCCCCTCAGGGTAGCTGGGGCTCCCCGGCGAGCAGGCGGTGCTTGGGCCCCGCCGGGGGAATGACCCCGCCGGGGACCAGGCGGCCCCAACCGAGCGGCATCCTCCTCCCGGAGCCGCCGACTGCCGGCGGGTTCCTCGCCCTGAGCCGCCGCGTTCAAAACTCCCGCCCGAGGGGCGACGCGCGGCCTCTCGGGCCGACTCCCGCGGAGAGCGGTGGCGCGGCCTGCCGGCGGGCGGCGCTGCGCAGCGCCGCCGAGGCGAAGGCGGTTCGCGGCCCGCCCGCCCAGCTGAGGGGAAGGCGGGAGCCCGCCGGCGGCGCGGCGCGCCCCTCGGCGGGGAGCACGGCCGGCGGCTCGCGCTCCGGCGGGGGGTCCCTGCAGGGCGGCACCGCTCCCCCCCTACCCCCACGCTTTGGCGGCAGCCGGTAACTTTCGAGTGACTTCCAAAAATAGTGGCTGGCGGCCGGCCCCCTCCCCCACCAGCAGGGCTCCCGCAGCCGCCGTGCCGTACCGTACCGCGCCGTACCGCCGGCTCCGCGCACCCACCGCGCCGCGGCAACCGGCTGCCGGCACCCGGGGGCGAGCCACCCGCCCCTGCCTCCCACAACGATTAAAAAAAAATAGAAAAAAAATAAGTATTAAAATGGAGCACGAGGCCAACGAAACGCTGCTTGCGGAGCGTTTTCCGCGCTGCAAGTAACGCCGGGGCGTAGGGGCGCCGGCGGCGCAGTAGCCCCCCTCGCCGCGGGGACGCGCGGCGGCCGAGCCCGGTTAACCCTCTCCCACTCGCGCTTCTCCGCCCCCCTTCCCCCCCCCCACGCACACACAAAGCTGGCAACATGGCTACCACCACTCAAACAAGTTCCTCGCAACTTGAAAGCCGGCCTCGCCGATGGCGGGGAGAGGCGGCCCCGGTTCGGCGGCCAGGGCAAGGCGAGCGCCGCCAACTTTCCCCGCCGGGCTCCGGGAGAGCCCCCGTTTTTCCGCCGGCGGGTGAGGGGCGGCGCGGCCAGCACATCCCTCCGCCTCGGCACGGCGATGCGGCGAAGGAGAAACTGTTAAATTGTAGGAGCAGGCCTGTGCAAAGTTTAAGCCTTAAAACCCCCGAAACGGAGAGCCCCGGGTCACAAAACCCGTACCGGGAAAAGATCTACTCACCTTCCGACAGGTCCTCTATGCACTCAAATGTGATTTCGAATTGGAAAGGATTGTAGAAAGGAGAAGGATTATCCAACACCACTACATTGTTCACCTGAACCTTTGCCATATTTTGAAAAAAACACAAACAATAGGAAGAGCGCGCTAACGCGGCACAGTGAAGTCCAGTGTGTTGGGGTTTTTTTTGCAAGGCACAAACCCCCGCGCCGGCGCCCGAGCGAGGCTGCAGAGCCGCGACTTGCAGAAACTTTTTCTTCTCCCCCCCCCCCCCCCCCCGCCTTTTATTTACACCAGGAACACTCCACACTGTTCGCAGCTTTCCTATTTCACTAAACTACAGCCCATTCTGCCCTGCTCGCCGCCAGCGCCCGCCCGGATTGGCCGCACGCCGGCCGAGGGCCCTCCTCCCTCAGCGCGGCCGACGAGCGGCAGCAAGATGGGCCCCGCCGTTCCCCCTTGCCTCGCCGCGGCGCCCCCGCCCGGCCCGCGGGGGAAACGGGCGGCCAACGGCCGGGCGGGGCGGGGCCGAAGCCGGCCGGGCGGAGTCGGGGCGGGCGGGAGCCCGGCTCGCCCCTCCTCGGCCGTGGGGCTGCGCCATGTGCCGTGGGGTTTTTTTGGTTGGGTTTTTTTTTTTTTTTAGGCTTTTTTTTTTTTTTTAATTATTATTATTTCCCCGTTTTCCGTGGCCAGAGGTGGTCGGGGCGATGCAGTGAGGTGGTTTCGCGGGGGCTGGGTGGCGATGGGGTCCCGAGTGTTGGGGTCACGACATGGAGCTGCATGGGGTGGGTATTGGGCTCGCAAGAGGCCAGCCCTGCAGGGGCGCTGCACCGTCTTGGTCTCCGACCCCTTGTCCAAAGCGTGTCAACTGGCGGTGTAACGGGGAGCCCGGCAGGTGCCTCGCTTGCTGGGTACTCCCCGGATGAAGGGGGGTGCGCTGGCGGGGTGCCGGGCACCCTGTGCCTGGGCAGGGTGTCCACACAGGCCTGGAGTCTGCCACCCATCCACCTTGCTGCTGCTAGAGGGGTCACCCATAGAGGGGCACGTGGAGGGACTGGAGCATGTCTTTTACACAGCCGTGCTGTCAAGAAGCTGTCCATTCCTGTATTTGTAAAGAAGGCCTTAGGTAACATAATAGACTGTGAAACAACATGTATCCCTGTGAAGCGTCAGGAAGCCCAGAGAGGAGGCCATCTTGTGCAGCTGCAGGAGGCCTGTAGAGGAGGCCATCTTGTGTGGCTGCAGGAGGACCGGAGAGGAGGCCATCTTGTGGCTACAACACACAAGGGAAGGGATAGGGAGGAGTGACATAGCATTGTAGCACCAGTTTACATGCTCTGGGTTTGGGGGATGTGAGTTGTGTACCCTCACTACAAGAGGAGATTCTGTGTGGAAATAGATACACAGCCAGGCTTTAGTAATGTCTGCAGGTTGCCCTTGAACACAATGAAGTTACGCACAGCAGGAAGGCACGTAGGAGCCGTCTTCCCACCTGTGTGGAAAGGCCAAGCCCTGCTGGTGGGAGCAGAGCACTGCCATATTTGCAGCGGGCGAGAGCACACCACTGAGGCACGGAGGCCCTTGGCCTTCAGGAAATCTCCAAGCCTGGGCAAGGTTTGGAAAAGAGATGACAGTTTTGGTTTGTATTTACAAAGAAATGTCACCATCTGATATTTGCCTCATCTGTTGCTCGCTCCACTTTTTAATAGCATCCTCCAAATGTCTGACGCAAAGCTAGAGGTTGGTTTACTTTTTTATAATTCTGCTATATGATTGACTGCCTGAGTTGGTCAGTGCAGAATGCAGGAAACCAGGCAAGATTGGACACAGTGGAGGAGATTCCTTCCTCACACCAAGCTAAAGTACACATTAGGTTATCAGGAAGCATATTTCCAGTAACTTTTTGCTGACCATTTGGGAACAAATGGCTACTGTGGTGGGTGGTTTCAGCAGTTTCTCCTACCTGAGCCAAAGGAATTGGGGAAGGATACTTGGGCAAATTTTGCCCTAGCAGTCTAAGAGATTTTAGGCTGGTTGCAGCTGGTCAACTGCTAGGATATTTTGAGCTGAACACTGGAATGAAAAAGGAGGGCTAAGTATAGAAGAGAAACTGGGAAATAAGGAATAGAAGGTTTAAAAGGAGCCGCACATAGATAACGAGTGGCCGTTTTCACAGTTGTGCAGTTTCTGACCTGCCATACTCCCAGTGTTTTAGATTTACTAGTACCCTAGTAAATTGCCTATTTCATTCTTGTGTATCTTTGGATTTTAATTTTTGATTAATGCTTAGAGGAACCCAAAATCTCATAAAGAAATTTAATTGCCTTAGTTTAACGTGAGAATTTGTCTCTATTTCCTGGGCCAGGAGTTAAAAGACACTCATAATAATATTTTTTTTCCAAACTTTGTTTTGCAGCTCCAATTTTTTTTTCTGTTTTAGTAGTTGATGGAGAGGAGGAGCTTAATGGGTCCATTCCATAATTTTGTGATCTTTGCATTTGCCCTAATTTTCAATTTGATCTGGCAGATTTAGTCTTCTTACTCTAATCTCTTTGGTTCAATTAACAAAGTCTTAAAAGAAGTCTCTTTTGACCATGGGAAGCTTGACAGAATCTGCTCCACAGAGCCAGGCTAACCTGCTGAACACTAGCAGGATTTCTTACCGGTAGGTGTAAAGTGAGTTACATGGTGGATGTATGTGGTAGAGCTAACCTGCTGTTTTGCCTTCTGTCCATGGCAAAACCAGTGTGCTGGGTCCCTTTCTTTCACTCAAGTGCACTCCTGCATTTTAAGGAAAAGACTGACTGAAGTAATTGATTCTTCAGGTTTGACAGTGACTGCTGTGAAAGACTTTGGGGAGTGGAACTTGGAAGCTGGAGCACTGGTGCTTGCAGATGGAGGCCTATGTTGCATTGATGAGTTCAATAGTATCAAAGAACATGACAGAACCAGTATCCATGAAGCAATGGAGCAACAAACCATCAGTGTTGCAAAGGCAGGGTAAGTTGCATGTTAACATACGTGATAAAACAACGTAAGATGTTTCTCTTGTACTTACAAGTTGGAGGGAGGTTTGTCCTGCTGATTAAATATATGTTTTCTTTGTTGTACTTATTAGTTTTGTTCTCAGCAGTATTCTTAAACTAGACGAGTCAACATTTCAAAGGACAGTACACTGGACCAGAGGTTGCAAGCAATCAGAATAAATACATACCCTGTTCATTGTTGGGTTTTCAATCTACCACTGTAGGCTAGGGCACTTTCCTAAGAAGACTTAGTGTTCTTTTTCTTGTTCTTTGCTGTGAGTGGTCATAATAATCATATGTGAAATTAGGAACTTTGTCATTTTTTTATTGGAACTCAGAAAGTAGGACTTTGTTTCTCCAAAATCCATTAATACTGCACAGTAACAAAAAGAGACTAAGAGATTCCCAGGCTGCTGAATTTTATATGTTGGACATGGCATAGGTATAAACTCCTGCTTAATTTCAGTTCCTTGCTTCCTTTCTTAAAGTAGTGTGTTTAAATCTGCTATTCCCCCCCACTGCCACTTTGATCTTTGAACTCATATCTCATTCTGTCAGTCATGTGCAGCTCTTGTCCAGGCCCAAATAATTTCCTGGCTGGTATTGCTGAAGTCTCTGCTGCTCAAAAGGCATCACCCTTTCCACATTCCTCCTTGTTCCCTTCAACTCAGCTCTTGCTCCAATCACATCTTCTTGACTCCTCTAACTGATCACGTCCTTTCTTTATTCTGAGCATCTCAACTGAAGCTCTCTTTACCCTCTTTGGCAGACAGCAGACAAGTAATGTAGCTCTCACCTGGCTGATTACTAGCCTTTTCCACTAATGCAGCTGGGGACAAATATTTGGAATCAACATGGTTCTACCTACTTAGTAAGATAGTGATGTATTTTAGCCCGGTTCCTTGTTGCAGTTGGTTGGGTTTTGTAGACTCCAAAACACAGTTTGCTAACTTAGACGTATAGCCTGAGTTGCTCTCTTCTAAGAACTACATGTAATGAGGATTTTTTGAGTAGTACCTTAGCACAGGTAGGTTAAGCACTTAGTTAATTTAAGGTCTTATTTTGGTGCATGGGAGATAGGTTTGGGATTTTTTCCCCATTGGGTATAAGCTAATAGATGATTTGTGGTCTTTCAGTTACAGAAGAACTTTGGACGTGAGGTGGCGGTTACTCAGGAGCTGACTAGAAATAGCTCAGTGACAAACCAAAGTTAGAATACTTCTGCTGCTGCCTTAACTGAAAAGATTACATTTGGACTACTAGAATAAAAATAATCTCTCCCCACATCTAAAAACACATGCCAGGATAGCATGGTTAAGAGAGGAAAATGGCTATTTCCTTGGAGAAACAGTTGATATGGCTGCCATCATTGTTTGGTTGGGTTCATATTCATAACATGTTTACACATAGGAATAAAACGTGTTCATATTACATATTATTCATATTATTAACATTATTATTAAAATGTGAATTAAGCTATAATATTACTTTCCATTGTAAAAAAAAGTGTTTCTATACTGTATAAATCAGCAAAGTAATATTTATTTCTGAAAAGTTACATTGTTTTTCACCATTTAAGGACTTAGCTGTATATAGAGGTTACTCATGGCAATATTGCTTAGTTACTTTTGCTGTCCTGATCACTGTCTTTCTGTCTAGCTGCTATTCTCTGAGAAATGCTGTGTATATAATATTTATTAATGCAATAATTGTGTATATTGTTTAGCTCTTATGGTCTTTCAGGGTAAGATGTGCTCTTTATAACATAAAACTATGATAATTTTTAGCACTTTGGAATCATTTCCCCTACCCAATTTCATTCAACCATAACGTTCACCATACTTTCCTCTAGCTTGGTGTGCAAGCTTAATACAAGGACAACTATCCTGGCAGCAACAAACCCAAAAGGCCATTATGACCCTAATGAGTCTGTCTCTGTCAACATAGCTCTTGGCAGTCCCCTGTTGAGCAGATTTGACCTGGTCTTAGTATTGTTAGATACAAAGAACGAGGAATGGGACCGCATAATTTCATCTTTCATCTTGCAAAATAAAGGTAAGAGTAGTCTTTTTAAGTTATAAGGTGGTTTTTTGTTGTTGTTTTGGGTTGGTTTTTGGTGTTTTCTTTCATTTCCCCACCATTCAGTTTAATTTTGTATTCTTGAGTCTTTCATATTAATCATTGTTTGCATTTTTGCTACAGTAGTTTCCTGCAGTATGGTTGTTTTTCAAGTAAGAATAAGATAGAGAGTGCTAATTAATTAATAGGTGTGAGCTGAGAATGCTATAATTTTAATCTATGATGATTTAGAAGAGATTTTGGCACAGACTGCTCAGCAAGTGGATAGTTTCCATCTTGCGCCTTTACATTGCTTGATATGCAGATCCTACATACCATGCAATTGTACATGTTGTTAATGGGGAACTTAATTCAGACAGAACAAATCTGCGCTGCATGTGCTGCAGGGGTCAAAGAATGAACAATACTGTTGCCTACGTGGAGCTCTGCACTCTGGAATTAAGGAAGGCAGTGTGATTTGATTTTAACCAACCTCTTCTCCATCCACTTCAGGAACATGGCTTTGATCCCCATTAGGGAAGAAGTGGTTAGAGAAAACGTCTTCAGCTAGCATCCTTCCCACAATGTTTCTCTGCAAAAAATGTTCAGAATATATCAGGTACCTTTTGGCTCCTACAAAGTAGGTAAAACGGCCAGAGGAGGTATATACATTCATGGAGCATTTTACATTTTAAGGAATACTAGAGCACTTAGTAGTAACTGTACCATCTGGTGGGCAGTAAGTCTGACAGCAGTTGTGTTGAAATTACTGGAAGCTTTACTGTGGATTTTGATAGGGGAGGGATTGAATAGTATGTAAAATTCCACACTGGAATTTGACGAAATCCTTGAGGACTAGTGTACAGACAACCCAGTATGCCCCAAAAATACAGTAATATGTCTTTTATAGTCACCTATCTATTTAACAGGAATTCTTGGGAAAAAGCTTGATGTCTGTTGTTACAGAATTACTGACTAGGCAGTTGTTACGCAGGTTGCCCAAGCAAATCAGAAAAACTCTGGAGCATGGAAAAGATGAAAACCTACTTCTGCCTTATAAAAAGAATACAGCCAAAATTGTCTGATGAGAGCAACCTGATCCTTGTACGCTACTATCAAATGCAGCGTCAGAGTGACTGCAGAAATGCTGCCCGAACTACCATTCGCTTATTAGAGAGTTTGATACGCCTCGCAGAAGGTAAGGCCATGGCAATTTTATTTTTAGGTTAACAATTAACCTTTATCAAATGAATAGATCAGGAGTATAATTATAGCCAGTAAGCAGAGTGGCAGCTTTTCCGTAGAGGTAGGGATAGGTGATTCTTGTATCATTTTGTCTTCCTAATCCAAAGGGACTGGGGGTTGGAGATTTTGAATGTGGGAAAGGGTGTTACATTTAGATTACCAAAATCAGTTTTAATTTTGCTGTTCTCACACGCATAAACTAAAACCACTGGAAGAAATCACATTCAAGAGAAAAATCTCAGAAGTGATGTATCTTTATGAAAACAATCTCAGGATTTACTTGACTTCATTTGAGTCCTGGTTTGCCATCCTACTCAGCCTGATGAAAGGTGTCAAGTATTTGCTTCTATCCTAAAATTATATAACATCAAAACCAACATGTTTTTGTTTCTTTAAGTATCAATAATTAAGTCTGTATTTTGCAATACAACTTCAACATTTCCAACTCCTGAGTTCGAATCGTATTTCATTTATAAGAACAAAACCAAAGGAAGCAGTAGGTCTCTGTCTTAGCATGATTCTGTTTTATAAAATGGCATATCAAATATTTTCAGGATGAATTTAAAAGAATGTACTATATTTTTGTATAACAATCATAAATAGTCTTTATGCTTGTCTATGCTGGTCAGCATTGCGGTGCTTCCTGCATCAGATGTTTATATTTTGATCTCCATTTTGGGGATTATTTAAGTGAAAGACATTCCTAACTTTTAGGGATCCACATGTTGTTTTCACGTTCAGTGTTTCTTCCATTCTAATGCATTCATACAATTGGGGCTCTTAGCAGTATTTCTTTCTTTCAAAGTATTATATAGATGGTATTAATTAACTTGCATTTCTCTTGCTGAGTAAGAACGGTGTTTGTTTCCATGGCCAATTAGGAGGAGAGCTTCACGTGGTAAATTATTTGCATTCTATCCGTTTACAAAAAGCAGTTTTGTTTTGCTGAATTAATAAAGGGAAGGAAGAAAAAATAAAGCTGTTGTAGAGAAAAGCATTTGAAATAATACTAAATTTGTGACGCAGATCTGTTGGAGGAAATCAAATCTTTTCTGACCTGTGATGAAAATTAGACTTAATTTTTTACTTTATGGTGATGACACATACTTATATAGATAGGGATGTTTCATATCACACTCTTTGTTGTGATAGCCAGCACTTCACATTTTTTAACTCTAGCATTTTGAGCATCTTTATTTGAACTGTCACTGTAACTGTAATCTGGAAGTCACAGTATGTTCTTTACTAGTAAAACTAAGCCTTCCAATTCCTGTTGAAATTAACACCGAAAGGATTGTATTCATGTCTAAGTTACGCCTATACATGAGTGTTTGAAGAGCTGAAGAAATTTGAAGAAATTCTGTCTCTTCTAGTACAAAAAATTGCTTTTTGACTTTGGTAATGCTTGTTTTCAATGTCCATTTATTTTGATAGCTCATGCCCGGTTGATGTTTAGGGATACTGTGACTTTGGAAGATGCTGTAACTGTGGTATCGGTGATGGAATCTTCTATGCAGGTAAGGTTTCTTGCAGATCTTGACATTGGTGCAATACCACATTTAAGGGATTCGGTTTATCATGTAGATATATGCCAGCTCCCTTCATCTCTTTCGAGAGGATTTCATGGACTCATGGAAAGTAGGTCATTAGAGACTGTGACAAGTCATTTTTAGTCCATCTTGATTATTAAAATCCTTAAACAGAGATACTGAGAAGTCTGGATTGGTGATAAAGGCTTGGTACCTTTTTCTTCGTAGACTCTGCAATGTAAGTGAAGTTTTGGCATACTATTGACTTTTGGTAACCTATATTTTAAAGACCTTTTGAGTCAGAAATTGTGTCTATATTACCGTGTTTAATAGCCTCTGATGGGTTTTTCTTCCACTATGTTATCTTATCATTCATTAACTAGGTATGAGAGAATGAAATTTTTTTGGAGCAAGTTTCAAACAGTTCCCAAGAGCTACCTTGTATTTTGCCATTAGATGCCATTTAAAATATGTTGGTGGTGATACTAAAACTCAGAACTTTTAGAAGACTAATTTTACTCTGAGAAACCTTAAAAGTCCAAAACTTCGGTTGCACTGAAAATTGTGCATTCCATTTATCACGTGGATTTGTGTAATGTTTCTATGTAAAAAGGCATTTAAAAATGTGGAAGGCCAGATTTTAGTTTACTGTAACGTTATCAGGATGTTGAATGTAAAGAAAAATCAACACATTTAGAATTAATAAAAGGAATGTGAATCTGATAGAGGCTTTTTAAATGGAAATGTGGAAAATAACATAGACACTGTTACTTCAGATGGTAGAATATTTTTAAGAGATAAATCTTCATGCCTTGGGGTAGCAAAAAAAAAATACCATAAGCAGATTATCCAAAGTTTTATGCATGGGGGTTTTTAGTATGTCTGAAATATTTGGTTTTATCTCTGCCAGAGATGGTGTACTCCACTGCACAGATGACTGGTCTGATTCAAAATGACATTTCCTGTGTTTCTGTATAGGTTGATATGAATATATTAAAATTAAAACAATTTAATATAGCACCCGTTAACTCAATGGACCTTAAAGACCTTTGCAGGAATAGATATGCTTCTTTTTTTGAGATAAAGCTCTTCAGGATAGATGCACAAAGTCACATATGGCAGGTAGGCACTTGTGATCTCCCTTGGTTTTTCAATGAGGGTTGAGAGACTAATTGCAGTTTGTGCCATGGATAATCTACTGCATAGTGTAGCAAATGGAATTTGTCTCAAAAATACTACAGGGCCTGACCTTATTAAGTAGCAAAAGATTATTTCACTGTCTGCTGCAATCCATCTTGCACTGTTTTGAAGAGCTCAGCTTTTCAATGACAGCACCACATCTAATTTAAAATAAGAAGCTGTACTAATGTATCCAGTTGAAACAGCAGAAGATATCACGTAAGTGTTCATTAACTGTAATTAAACCTGTAATTAACTAGATGGGAATTTGATGGGGCAGTGGTTTCAAAGCAATATGGTTTTGGATATAAGAAGTCTGAAATACTCAAATTTTTTTCATAACAGAATAAAAAGTGTAATGCATGTATATAATAATAATGAATGTGTATTGTCATCTGTGTGTTTCTCTACCTCATCAGCACAAATAAATGTAAAAAAATTGTTTTAACTGTGGGTCGCTTTTTCATATTTATACAGCCTTGCCCTCGAGGGCTGCAGTTTTGCATAACAGGCATCTATCTAATAAGGGTCAGTGAGACATTTGCTTGAAATATGACTGCAGAAGACTACCTGGGAGTAGTTGGTATGCTCATCATATTTTCTCCACTCTTCACTTCTTATGAGCAAGTAGGCAGATGTGTTCATTTTTGCTAGGAATCTGCAAATTTGAGATCTGCTATTTAAGGCCAAATTTTACTTTCCTCCTGGAAACTATATACGAATCATTGAAACAGTTTCTTTTTGAAGGAAGTGATTTATTTGTTTTATTTAAAAAATAGAAATAACATGCAAAAGTTTGTTCTCAGAAATCGATTCCTTCTCTAGAAGAAAAAAAAATTATGTATATTTACATCCTGTGTTTCCTACCTAATTGTCAGTCTATAGATTGAGGTTGTAAATTGGGAAGTATCAGTGTCATTCTTGAATTACTGGCTGCCACCTCTCAGCTCAGCAAACTCTGTCTTCAACACTGTCTTTGCAACTTCTACAAAAAGTCCTATTCTTGCCATTATAAAATCAAAGTTCATAGTTCTCAGGTCAGTGTTCAGATATTTCTTGTGAGACCTCTTGGGAAGGAGGACTATCACATTTTCATCTCCAACCTAGTTCATTGCGGGGGAAGTTGGTGGTTTAGTCCTCTAATTCACCCTTATTTTTCTCTTTCCTATTTTGTCAGGAGGATATTCTAATCCCCCCTGGCTTGATCTTTTCTTTGCCTCATTTCCTCTTCATTAACACTGTCTCTCTCTTTCTCTTGGTCATGTTTTCATCCTTGTTTTATTCCCTTTCCAATCCCTGTCCTTTTACTCCCTTTTTACATTTTGTCTTCCCATCCTTAGGCCCTTTTACACCCTTTCTTTCTGCTGACTTTCCCTGTAATACTTTCTTTTTTCTCTCTGTGTTCTAGATCCTCTGCCCTCAGTTCCACAGCATGTGGATTTGTCATATGCCTACCTTCCTCTACTCAAAATCATATCTCAGAGTCTCAGGGGGGCAGATATCTCAGAGACATAAGCACCAGCACGGGAATGAAACATCATAGATACCTTAAATTCAGTCCCATCTCACTTAGAAGAACATGCAGAAGAACATTTGAAAGAAGCTCATTGTGATGGCCAAGTAAAGCACTGAAAAGTCAGTGAGGACAAGACGTCATTGTACCCCTTGGGTATATATCTCAAGTTATATAATCATGTATTCTTTTTTTTTTTTTTCCATTGGATCCTTAGGTCACAGGTTGACAGGACTCAAGACAAAAGCAACTATCCTTTGTCAGTGTGTTGCTCAATGTTTTGTTTATTACCTGCTGTTCTAAAGTTAGAATTCTAAATATCTTCATGTGTTTTTCTGTGGAATTCATCTCCAGTATATTTGTGTATTTCAGAAATATCAATTCCCTTATCTTCACATGGTCCTTGTGAAGTGATGGAATGGTGCTACTCCTGTTCTGTAATCTGGAGCTGAATTATGCACGATCCAGAATAAATTGTCCACTGGAGCATACCCCATGAGAGATGGTTGGCCGACCATTTCAGAGTAGTAGCACTTTGACTGCGCACATTTCCCGTTGACTGCAATTTTCTTCTGTGCACACACCACATCAGGATCCCACTTACAGATTTAGTGCCTTTCAAAACCTTTGCTTAACTGTCTCATTATGAATCACAGGAGCTGGACTTAGCATCAGGGATAGGATCTAGTTCTCTGTGGCTGCTTTTAATTGTCCTAACCAAGACACTGGACTTTCCTATCTACAATCCCTGCCTCATTAACTATGAACCTTCCAGTCCTTGAAACAAATACAGCAGAGAGGTTCTGTGGCAGTGTTTTCCATGACTACAGACTAATGCTCCTATGTGGAACAGATCTACCATGTTGTTGAAATGATATGTGAAAAAAACCCCAAGTGATAACTTCAATGGGATGCATTAATGTTTTTTTTTTTTTTTTTGAAAAAGCAATTAACTACAGAGCTATTCTAGATTATTTGTTGTGGAAGAAATCACTTTGCACTCATGCTGTGTTCCAAATAAAAACTACTTCATTTTCACAAGGTACAGCAAAACTGTCCCAGATTAAAATCACTTGCTTTCTGGAATTATTCCTGAATAGTTAGGTACTTTTAAAGAGCAGCTACTCAGGGATACTTTTGCCAGTCAATTTACCCTGTGTTGACAAGACTTAATACCCAGGTCCTTCTATTTAAATAATTAAGCAAAGCTAATGAAAACTTTTAGCAGTTAGAACTTCTTCAGTTATAAAAGTTACTCACATGGGCAGATTTTTTACAAGGTATTTGGAAAACTTCTTTAATGCTAATTTCCATTTTTAGTCATGATGTCCTCAAGCCTTAGGTGGACTTTCCATTTTTTTGGATAAATAAAAATAAACCAGTATGAGTAAACTGCAGGCTTGATCATATAATTGCTTTATGTGTATGAACAACTTTGCCTGTGTGAGCAGACCTAATAGGATTATTTGTGTGAATACAGTTACTCAGTAAATATTTGCTACCTTAAGCTTTAAAATAAGGAACAATTTTGTATAAAATTGTCTCTGATGTTTAAATTTGGTGCTGAATAATAAAGATAGCTTGCTTTTTTTTTTTTTAATCTCTTTGGTGACATAGGGGGGTGCACTTCTCGGAGGCATCAATGCCTTACACACCTCGTTTCCAGAAAATCCAATGGCACAGTACCGAACACAGTGTGAACTCATATTGGAGCGATTGGAGCTGCAAGATCTTCTGCACAAAGAGCTACAAAGACTTGACAGGTTATAATATGCAAAGTAACAAAATAATTCAATAGTGAAAAAAAAATGTTTAACAATAATATGTGGAGAGGGTCTAAAAATAGAATCTGGCATTGGGAAGGGACTTGTTCTTTAGAGGACATGGATAAGCAGGGAGATTGTTTTAAAGTAGCACTCTGAGATCATCACAAGATCATTTCTCCCCCTGGGTTATGGAATTTACAAAGAATTTAAGAACATTTTAATCAGCTCTCAACTCATATCTCAATTCTATGTTCAGATAAGTTTCAGCGAAGCTTCTTAGGGTCAAAATGCCAGATTCTGTAGCTGAGCAAGTAATTTTATTTCACCTTTTATTACTTACTTGATAAAATACAGCAGATTTTGCTTCATATTTTTTAAGCCTTCTTTTGTGTTGGTCTTGTCAGGAACATTCCCTTTCTGTTAAGGGAAAATATAAGCCTGAATCAAAGTTCTGTACTTTTGGGTGATTTTTCTTTTTACACACTGGAATTTTCACTGTCTCTTCTCTAGTTTTCAGCTCACTGCAATAATCTTTGGAAATTCTATTTGCTGTTATTAATAGAAAACTTTTAATGTACTGAGGCTGAGAGGAAAACACTAGGATTGGAAGGAAATAAAATACAAAAAAAATAACATTTGTTTCCTGGAATGAGATTAGGCTCTAAAGAAACCCTTACTTTCTTCTTGTTAAAGGAAGATTAAAGATTAATGTTATCGAAGCTAATGGAATAAGAACAGCTGGGAAGATACACTTTTTCCTTTAAATATTTTTCAGACTTACTTTGTAACTCGTAGTAAGGACATCTTAAATAACCACAGAGGCAATAAAAGCAGATGAAAGTAGGAGATCTCCAACAGACAGACAAAAGCTAGTTTTAAAACAGAGGTGTTCATAAGGGATGATAGAAATGTAGGATGGGTTGGGAGATCAAATATAAAGACAGGATCAGGTCTGTGTTTGACCTTCCTGGCAGGGGCTTGTGTTATCTGCTTGGAAGGCCTTGTAATGAAGAGGATTTTCCATTGCCATCGCTTAGTCTTTTCCATTATTGCTCATCCTAATGCTCATAAAGGTTTTCCCAATATCCTACTGAATGCCCTATGCTGCAAATTAAGCTGATTTCTTCTTCCCCATCTTAAGCAGCTTAGAGAACACTGAACAAATGTCCTCTTTAAAACAACCTATTCTGTATTAAAAGACTTGTCCCATGCATCCTCCCTAAACTATATTTCAATAAAACAAGCATGTATCTTTCAGCCCTTCTTGATGAGTCAGATAATTTCTGCTACTTTCCATGAAAATTTTAAGAATAAGCATATTAGTTCTGTTTGGTTTCCCAAGGAAATGAAGTTTTATGCAATAAAGAAACAAACAAAAAAAAGAAAAATAAATTACTATTGCTTAATTCTTTTTCATTCCATAGATTACAAAAGGAAAATTCATGCCAGCTGCAGCTTGAAGGCACAAGTTTCAGTACTACTACAAGATGCTTGGACAGGGATACATTTGAGCAATCAAAGCGAATGCATCAGTTAGAGCCTTCAAATCAACAAGAGAATAACTCCAGGCCACAGCCGCCTTTGCCCGAAGGCAGCTGTGAAGGGGATATACAACTAGAACCCTCATGCAACTCAGTACATGGTAATAACAAAAACACAAAACACTTGATTAAACATAGTAACAGAGGTCATGATGGCAGCCTGGCATGGTTTGACAGCCTGGAAGAGAGTAATACTGATGCTGAAGAAACTTTTCAGAAAAAGTCTCCAGTGCCCAAGTTGTCTCCAAATGACTTGGCTTCAAAAACCCCATGTAAAACATCCTGTTCTGAAGAAAGAACTGCTTCAATACCAAGGAAGGGAAATGGAATAGAGTCACTAGCAACTGTGAATCTACATGCTCCTTTGGAACAGGACAAAGTTTCCAAGATAAGCAGGAAAAGGACTGAAGAACACAACTGTTCTTCTTCAGAAGCAAATATTCAAGACCCAGCATCACCAAGTGCTAGTGTGCAGGATTCAGTTATTACACAGCGTGTTTCTAAACGCTGGCAGAGACTGCACACGGAAAAATCACATGGATTCTTTACAAGTACACAGGACCCCAAGGCAAAGGCCCTTCCTTCAGTATTACCTGCATCCGGCCTAACAGATCTTTCAAGCGATGCAGATTCTGTGCTAGGGGAGGAAAAGAACAGCATATCTGTAGCAGCAAAAAATGCAACAATTTCCATGAGAAAAAGAAGTAAAGGTCAAGTAGTGAAGAAAACAAAGGTAGTAAGTTCCCATGAGCCAGAAATCCTTGACAGTGAAAGTCCTCCAGCAGCTAAACTAGCTAAATTTTCTTTCAGACCAAGGACAAAACTTGATCATTCTTCAGAGGAGAAAAATGAAGAATTTTCTCTTTTTCAGAGTGAAACTATTTTTAAGCCTGAAGAGCAGCTCCAGGGAGAGCAACTGCCAGAAGAATGCTGCCCCCCTGAGAAATGCAAGATGACATTGACTCGCTTAGGAAAAAATAGTTTGAAAAAACAATCAATTGATAATAAAGGAGGAGAAGAGCAACAAAGTCAGGCCTTAGGCAAAGAGATCGGAGGAAGTGTAACACTACGCTCTGATGTCAGTTTTGATGCTGTGCCATCTCCACCCACTGAAAAGAAAAGGGAGGGAGAGGAGAAGCTTGGTGGCCCAAGCACAGGGAAGGTGCGCCTCAGCACATTAGCCAAACTGTCGACATTCTCTTTTGCATCACGTCCCGAGTCAAAATTGGAAACCTTACCTACCGTTAAGATTGACACTAAAAAGGAAAGCCATAGCCCATTGTTGAAGGTGCATGTGAGCAATCCTAGCAGAAGGAAGAGTTTTGTGCTGGGAAATGCTAGTGAAGCCAGTGTGGTTACACAGAAATCTCTCTTCTCCATAGCAGAGCTAGATGATGCTACATTAGATTTTGATTGGGATGAAGAGGTTAGGAAAAATGCAAACACGTAAGGTGTGTATCCTCCAAATTACTTAACGTGCAGTTCTTCTGAATCTCCATCCTTCTATCAATTGTATCCATAGTTCGCAAAGCATTTAAAAGCAATCATCCTGGACCTCTGTTGATACCAATGAACATACTTTCTTCAAGGGCTGTATACTCTGCATAAAATAAGGACTGCTTATACTGCAGGTCTGATGTGGCTTTTTTCTAAACTCTTCCCAAGACTGCTTGATCAGTTGACTGGTTTGATTGACCTGATGTAACCTGAAGACTTGTACAGTCATGTTCATCTATCCAAAGTATAGTGAATCTTGCAGAAGAGCAGGCTTAATTGACTGTTACCCTTTATTTCATGCAATGGTTAGAACTGTATGTGATTCAGATTGTCTTTTCAAATGAGTATGCCACTTTAGAAAAATTATGATGCTAAAGCTATGCCATTATATTTCGTTCATCTATATATGCTATTTGTCTCAGCGTAGTTAGCAATATTGTGATTTATCATCATGCTATGGTAAGTATTTCTGTATTATCAGTATCATGACAATTTTGCTGCATTTCTGGTTACCATGCTCCTTGTCACATTGCTGATGTTGAAGACAAAGATCGAGAGCTTTTTGGTTTTGTTTTTTTAATTTCAATTTTAAATACACTGGTTCAGGTATCTCTGTCTGTATTCTGGGTCATTTTATCCAAACCCAACTCTATAATAAACACACAGTTCTCAAATTTCAGGTGATTGAATGGAAGTCCTCCGTAACCAGGGTAACTTTAATGCAGGCATTAAGCCCTGGCATATAAGATACACTTCAAATCTAGCAGCATGGTGAAGAGCTACCCTAGTGTAGCTTTGTTCTGACTCAGATAATGTTTATTTGACTATTTTAATTGTGATTAGAGTTTTACTGCATCTGATATGCATTTCATCTTCTGTAGCATGCTGCATCCTATGTCATTCATTTGTCTAATGGGAAATTAATCTACTAATGCACTACATGTTTACAGAGAAATTTCTTTCAGTGACTTGCCTGCCATGTTTCTTCTGTATTTTAATTCTCCACAGAATATTCTTGTTATTACCTGCAAGGTAAACAAGGAATGGAGTGGTTGCTTACAGCACAGTAAATCCTTTGAGAGGCTTGCTAGCACAAAGAAGATCTGATTCTCTCTTGATTTGCTTAAATTTAGAAGTAGTTCCCTTGGAACCAAGTGAGTCAAAATACTGCAAAATTTCAGAAGATGAAGTGTGAGGACCAAGTACTGCAGTGTCGTACAGTTGGCTTACTGTTAAGAGTTTGGGAAAATGACAGAAACATTTCTGTCCAGACTGATTGTGTGGTAGTTCTTCCACTGGAAACATCACATCAATCAAAAGAAGTGGAATTTATCCACCTCCCTCTGGGAGCACAGGGCCACCCCTTCCTGTTCCTTCTCACAAACACCTACGCCCAGGTGAGGGTGACTTACTGCCCGTGAAAATCAGAAGTTTCCTACAGGATGCTGTGTCTGCACTGAAACTGGAGATGGGTCAAGAATCCTGGAGCTATTAACATTTATGAGGGTATTCCTACCTGAATTTTCACAGGCCGGCTAATGGCATAGTTTTTCATCAGCACTGGACCTGCATCAGCTCCTTGCGTGGTGGTCTCATTTACAATCAAAAATCCTCCTTGCTAGCTGTTTGGTTTGATGGATGTTACTGGCTGGCCAGTGCAAAGCCAGAACATAGCTACTGGATTGCCATAGTCAAGCATCACGAGCTTTTTTTTTACCATGCAAAATAATAAAAAAATTAGTCGAGAAATTTCATCCACCTATGCTGGAAGTATTGTTTTTATTCGTCACTTCCCTGTAGATCAGTATCTAGGGCCTCATCTAATGTAATTTGCTATGTAAAGTTATGTGATGAGCTGCTCCCATGAACTGTGTGACCTTTTCCTAAATATTCTTTTGTTGTAGGCTGGTTGACTTTCTTCCCTCTGCCAGCAGAAATCAGAACTTTCTTGAAATTAGCGTAGTCGTAGTGGCACAAAATTGAGGTGAAAGTCAGGCTTAAAATTTCCTTCATATTCTCCATGCTTATGCTGTGTTTGAGAAGGTTCTGGTTTTTATATTCTGCCTGTTTCAAAGTTGTGGCACTGTAAGATCTGCCTGAGGGCCAGGGTACCTGCACAGTGAAGCAGAGCAGCTGTGTTTTGGGAAAGCTGAAATGCCAGGTAACGCAGACAGCGATCTTCTGTACTAATAAGGCGTGTGAAGTCTCATGAAGCAAGGGAATGCCCATTTAGCAACAACTGTGGGAACTGGGCACTCACATTCCCATGGTGTCCTCAAACCTGTGCACAGATCATTGCGGTCGAGTAAAGGGAAGATAATAAAAACAATTTTATTTTTTCATAGATGAAAAATCTTTCCTCTGATCCAGTAAATTAATCCAGTATGTCCCACAGCTTTTCCAGTCATACTGTACTAATCATATTTATGCTCTGGTTCAGCAGTTTGGCTGATATAATCCTGCTAGATCCCTTTTCTTTTTTTTTTTTTTTTTTTTTTAATTAATCCATTTTGAATTCAAATCTGCAGTTTAACTATTCTTTTAAAGCACAGTCAGCAGAGCCATGGACAAGTTGGCAACGTACTGGAGAGTGGATCTCAGGATAAGCTACCTGATGTACTTTGCTCCTGGTGGACTCAAGCAGTTCAGTATACTGGTGGCCCTTTGGGATACACCCTCTCGTCGCCTTAGCACAGTGCCACCAAGCAAGGTATGTATATTGAGATATCTGAACTTACAGGAGCTTAAATGTATGAGCTCTTCCGCAGGCTTGCTGAAATCCCCTGACAGCAAGAGGAAAGTTGCAGCAGCTTCCTAAATGCCTAAAAAGGGTCCCCGATGCTTACGAGAGAACAGAACCAGGAAGGATAAAGAAATACCACGGCATCTTAGCCTCTGCTTAATGTGGACAAATTAGCCCACAATTCAAGGTTTTCACTAGTGAATGCAAACTCTGTTCATTTTTTAATGGGTGCCATTTGTAAGGCCTGATTTGCAGGTGTCCGGAGTGCTTGACGGCTGAAGCTTAATTAATGAGACGTGTAAGGTGCAGTGTAATTATAATTTTGCTCTTCTGTCTTCATCTCTCTCATATTCTTGGTTGTGAAATGGCTCCTTCACAAAGAAATGGTAGTGAATGGTCTCACTTAGGATAGATACCCTGTGTTCTGGGGGTAGAAGAAACAAGAAATTGATACAGGTTCACTGCTCTTATTGAGGACATCTAAGAACCTAAGACCTCCCACATTTTAGCACTTGTCTTTAATCACGGAATCATGGAGTTTTGGAGTTGGAAGGGATCTCTAGAGATCATCTAGTCCAACTCCCCTGCTAAAGCAGGATTGCCCAGAGCACATTACTCAGGACTGCATCCAGGCGGGCCTTGAAAATCTCCAGAGAAGAGAACTCCACAACCTCTCTGGGCAGCCTGTTCCAGTGCTCTGTCACCTGAACCGTAAAGAAGTTTTTCCGTGTATTTGAACGGAACTTCCTATGTTCCAACTTGTGCTCATTGCCCCTTGTCCTGTCGCTTGGAACCATTGAAAAGAGCCTGGCTCCATCCTCCTTCAACCCACCTTTTAGATACTTGTAAGCATTAATAAGGTCTCCCCTCAGCCTTCTCTTCTCCAGGCTAAAGAGTCCCAGCTCTTCCAGCCCTTAATCATCTTAGTTGCCCTTGGCTAGACTCGCTCCAGCAGTTCCCTGTCCCATAAATTGCAAGTCAAGCGTGCATCCCTCAAAACAATACCTTTGAGCACATCAGGACAAATTTGATAATGCCCAGGAGACTTTTCCAGATCAGTGAAGACATTTTGTCTATAGAGCTACTTAGCCCTGGATAGAGTATGGCAGGGTTGCTATCTACCCCTTAGATATATTTTAGGTATCTAAATCAAAACATATACTGTTTTAGACAGGGTGAATTGTCTCATTCTTTGTAGTGTCTTAATGGTCAAGAATTTTTGAGGTAAAATATGTTAGATAGTATATCAGTAAAAAGAAATTTGTCTCTTCGGATTCCCCAGATTAGAAGTAGTCAGTGTATTACTTTATGAAATGGAACTGTGCTGCTTTATTGAGCAGAAGTTTTTGAGATCTGAGGGATCTGCTTTTCCCTTTCATATAGCATGAGAAATGGAATGAAAGCCGTAAGGAATCAAGGAAGAGTACTGCAAACTCCAGTCACTCTGAGGTCACTCTGCCTGGAAAGCCTCTTGGGCAGCTTTGTTTCCCAGTTAGAAGCAAAGAAGAGGAGGCACAGGGACATCGTATTCACTTGCAGAAAGGCCCAGCTTTTCTATATTAACAGAAAAAAAAACTGTTGTCCTTTCAAACTGTGTGCAAAGAGGTCCTAGTTACCCAAGTGTGTTGGGTAAGTAACCAAAGAATAAATTTAGAAGAGCAGATACTGCTGAGATCTTTCTTTACCAGACCAGTTGAAATACTACTGTTGTGGTATTGCTTCTGATTCATAGCATGAATTCAGAGCATTCAAGATAAATGAGAAGCACACAGTAATAAGAAAATGATACCTGCTGCTGATTTACTCTCCCTCACCATTCCCACTGCTACAGAACCCATTTATCAGTGCGTTGGCAGGGAACTTTCCTTTCCCTTTTTAAACCAACTTCCCTCACAAACAATTATATGTTTTAATGGTTTTTGAGTGCTACAATAGCCCAGTGATGGGAGGATTTAATCGCTTATGGCAGTGGAGGTCCTCTGGGCTAACCTGCAGATGGATTTCCCCTGCCAGTACTTTGTGCAGTCAAGTGGGCAGATGCACGTCCTGCCAGCCTGCCTTCCTGCCCAGGCACCCAGCCGCTCTCTCCTTCATGTTTTAACACTTGCCTCTCTGACTCCATGATCTAAGAATGTAAACATGTCCAGGGTGTCTTCCCAGGGTGAATATATACAAATGTATATCAAAGCAATTATTACTGTTGAATACACTAGTATTTTATTAACATGTGTTTTATCTTTATGAGTCTGGTTCATTAAAGGTGAATATATATGTTGCTGTCTTACAACCCAATTGAACCAAACCTTAGAAGTCACTGGTTCTAGCAGCATATTGATCACATCCTTGTTTGCGAGCAGCAGTGAAATGCTGCTGTTAGATATTCAATGGCCAGACTCTGTTGCCTTGGTTGAAAGCAGGTTATGTCATGTCAGCACGGGACAAGATCGCGGTTTTACTGGCAGCTGTCCCATGGCAGTGTTCTAGTTGATGGCCCACGCAGACATGCTGATAGGTCAAAGGAAGGTGGAAAGCAAAGACCCCAACAATTAATATATTTATATTTTTAATTATATTTTTGTGTAAAAAAATGCTTCATCAAAATAATTCTAATCCTCCTGCATGACACTTTTGCTAGGGAAGGCACAGCTTTGGCTGAAAAGAGACCAGACTTCAGAGAGACCTACACTCCTCCAAATTAGGAGCCCATGTAGGATGTTCTAGACTCTCATGAGGTGGCTCTGCTTAGTGCCTGAATCGCCCCCCATTTGCCAGCACTTGGGAAGGGGGAGCTGTGACTAATTGTTCTCTGTGGTTACATACATCACTGGTTGCTTTAGGGACCTCTCTGATGGCCTGTCTCCTCATTTCTTTCATAGCTGAAAAATCCTGCTGGAAGAGGCTTCCTAGGGAGTCTTTCTCTCTACTTCCCACTTACAGAACCAGGCTATCAGCCATGCCCAGGGCTTATTTTCTGAGTTAGATGCTATTGACGGCAGTCTTAGTAAGGTGAAGACAAAGTAAAAAGCTGTTCCTGGTTATACAGCCACAGGTTATTTTGAGATCTCTATTGGAGTCTTTACCTGTTGTTGGTGTTTTTTTTAAATTCCTCTAATTTTTAAAATCTTTTTAGTGATTTGTTAATTTCACCTTAGTTCATCTCTTCATTTATTGATTACCTCACTTGCAGATGAGTCTCAGCATGCTACATACAGCAATCTAGTATGTCACCAGTTCGTTGTAGGCATCACTGCAAAACTGACATTCGACACAAACAGTGCAATCCATAGGCAATTATGTGAAACTTCACTGAAATGAAAAGGCAGTAAGGCAGAAAGAAGCTGGTTTTCATCCTATTTTCTTCTAATATTTCTGACCTCTTTAACTTAAACAGTTGCACTATTAAGTTACACTTAATAATCAGTTCCAATCCTTCGGGATCACCTGAAATCCTTCTTAAAGACAGCAGAATATGTGGATATTTGTTACCTTTCGGGATCTTACAGCACTTACGAGTATAAAGCCATGGTTCGCGACCTTCTTGTAGTCCAATCTTGCTGGAGACCATTGGCAGTGCTTTATCAGACATGGCCTGTGACTGCTGCAACTGGTTCCTTACCCTCCTCTTGAGGTGCCTCCTCACCTCCTTCCCTTCCTTCCAGACCCTTGTTGCCTTCTTTCTCTGCAACTCAGGACTGTTGTCACTGCCTGGTCCTGCAATGTCATCGTAGAATCATAGAATGGGTTAGGTTGGAAGGGACCTTAACAATCATCTAGTTCCAACCCCCCTGCCATGGACAGGCACACCTCCCACTAGATCAGGTTGCTCAAAGCCCCATCCAACCTGGCCTTGAACACTTCCAGGGATGGGGCATCCACAACTTCTCTGGGCAACCTGTTCCAGTGTCTCACCACCTTCACAGTAAAGAATTTATTCCTAACTTCTAATCTAAATCTACCCTCTTCCTGTTTAAAACCATTACCCCTCATCCTATCACTATACTCCCTGATAAAGGGTCCCTCCCTATCTTTCCTGCAGGCACCCTTTAAGTACTGGAAGGCCTTCTTTTCTCCAGGCTGAACAACCCCAACTCTCTCAGCTTGTCTTTACAGGAGAGGTGCTCAAGCCCTCCGATTATCTTTGTGGCCCTCCTCTGGACTCAATCCAACAGGTCCATGTCCTTATGTTGGGGGTTCCGGAGTTGGACACAGTACTCCAGGTGGGGTCTCACGAGGGCGGAGTAGAGGGCCAGAATCACTTCCTTCAACCTGCCGGCCACGCTTCTTTTGATGCAGCCCAGGATACGGTTGGCCTTCTGGGCTGTGAGCGCACATTGCTGGCTCATGTTGAGCTTCTCATCAACCAGCACCCCCAAGTCCTTCTCCTCAGGCCTGCTCTGAATCCATTCTCTGCCCAGCCTGCATTTGTGCTTGGGATTGCCCTGACCCATGTGCAGGACCATGCACTTGGCCTTGTTGAACTGCATGAGGTTCACACAGGCCCACCTCTGCAGCCTGTCCAGGTCCCTCTGTATGGCATCCCTTCCCTCCAGTGTGTCAACTCCACCACAGAGCTTGATGTTGATTGGCAAACTTGCTGAAGGTGCACTCCATGCCACTGTCCATGTCGCCGACAAAGATGTTGAACAGCACAGGTCCCAGTACCAACCCCTGAGGAACACCACTCGTCACTGGTCTCCACTTGGTCATCGAGCCATTGATCACAACCCTGAGCACAACCATCCAGCTGATTCCTTATCCACTGAGTTGTCCATCCATCAAACCCATGTATCTCCAATCTAGAGACAAAAATGTTGTGCGGGACAGTGTCAAATGCTTTGCACAAGCCCAGGCAGATGATGTCAGTTGCTCTTCCCTTATCCACCAACACTATAAGACCGTTGTAGAAGGCCACCAAATTTGTCGGACATGATTTGCCCTTGGTGAAGCCATGCTGGCTGTCACCAATCACCTCCTTATTTTCCATGTGCCTTAGCATAGTTTCCAGAAAGATCTGCTCCAAGGTCTTGCCAGGCACAGAGGTGAGACTGACTGGCCTGTAATTCCCTGGGTCTTCCTTTTTTTTTGCTTCCTAAAAATGGGGCTTATTTTTCCCTTTTCCAGTAAGCAGGAACTTCACCAGACCGCCATGACTTCTCAAATATGATGGATAGTGGCTTAGCAACTTCATTCCTCAGTTCCCTCAGGAACCGCAGATGCATCTCATCAGTTCTTACGGATTTGTGCACCTTCAGGTTCCTCAGATGGTCTTGAACCTGCTCTTCTCCTACAGTGGGCAGTTCCTCATTCTCCTAGTCCCTGCCTTTGCCTTCTGCAACTTCGGCGGTGTGGCTAGAGCACTTGTCGGTGAAGACCAAGGCAAAAGTCACTGAGTACCTCATCCTTCTCCATATCCCAGGTAAGCAGGTCTCCCATTTCTTTCTGGAGAGGGCTCACATTTTTCCTAGTCTTCCTTTTATCACTGACATACCTGTAGAAGCTTCTGTTATTGCCCTTGATGTCCCTGGCCAGATTTAACTCTGTCTGGGTTTTAGGTTTCCTAACCTGATCCTTGGCTGCTTGGACAATTTCTCTGTATTCCTCCCAGGCTACCTGTCCTTGCTCCCAGTTTCTACAGGCTTCCTTTTTCTGTTTGAGTTTGTCCAGGAACTCCTTGTTTATCCATGCAGGCCACTTGGTGTTTTTGCCTGACTTCCTCTTTGTTGGGATGCATCGCTCCTGAGCTGGGAGGAGATGATCCTTGCGTATTAAGCATCTTTCTTGGGCCCCTCTTACCTCCAGGGCTTTATCCCATGACACTCTGCCAAGCAGATCCCTGAAGAGGCCAAAGTCTGCTCTCCTGAAGTCCAGGGAGCGAGCTTGCTATGCGCCCTCCTCACTGCCCTAAGAATCTTGAATTCCACCATTTCATGATCACTGTGGCCAAGGCTGCCCTTGAGGTTCACACTCCCCACCAGACCCTCCATGTTGGTGAGAAAAAAGTCCAGCATGGCACCTCTTCTCATTGGCTTCTCTGTCACTTGGAGAAGGAAGTTATCATCGGCGCATTCCAGGAACCTCCTGGATTGCTTATGCCCTGCTGTCTTGTCCCTCCAACAGATATTGTGGTGATTGAAGTCCCCCGTAAGGACCAGGGCTTGTGAATGTGAGGCTGCTCCTATCTGTAGAGGGCCTCATCCACTTGGTCTTCCTGGCCAGATGGCCTGTAGCAGACCCCCACTGTAACATCACTTGTCCCTGCCCTCCCTTTCATCCTGACCCACATGCTCTCAGTTGGCTCCTCATCCATCCCCAGGCAGAGCTCCATGCGTAGAGGGTGACACCCCCTCCTCGTCTCCCCTGCCTGTCCTTCCTGAAGAGCCTGTATCCTTCTATTCCAACACTCCAGTCATAGGAGCCATCCCACCATGTTTCTGTGATGCCAGTAAGATCATAGCCCTGCAGGTGTGCGCACATCTCTAACTCCTCTTGTTTATTTCCCATGCTAGGTGCATCTGCGTAGGGGCATTTAAGCTGGGCCTCTGATGAAGCACTTACCATCTGGACTGACTGGAATTCCTTTGTGCTGCATTCCAGGTGCTCTCCTGCTGACCTGTGATCCTTCTCCAGGTTCTGGGCACCTATCGCTGGCACTGGTATCAAACTGGTAGGAGTGGGATGGATTGAGATTCCCCTCCCCTGGCAACTTTAGTTTAAAGCCCTCTTCATGAACTTGGCAAGCCTCTGACTTAAGATGCTCCTCCCCTTCTCTGACAGATGGACCCCATCAGCCCCCAGTAGACCTTGTTTCTCAAAATGAATCCCATGGTTGAAGTAGCCGAACCTGTAGCTGTGGCACCAGTCCTGTAACCATTTGTTGTCAGGGGAAGCGTCTTCCTCCTACTGGTCCTTGCTGTTGCAAGCTTCCATTCTTCTGCATTGTTTCCCCTCCCTCCCTCCCTCCCTTCTGTGTGTGCCAGTGGGGGAGTTATTGGTTGTTTGGCTGTGGTCTGTGGATCCAGAACAAACTGCACTTGGAACCAACTATCTAACTCCTTCTCAGCCTCCCTGGTGCCACGCAGCTTCCTCACCACCTCCTGCAGCTCAGCCACCCACTGCAGGAGGTCCTCCACCTGGGCACACGTTTTGCAGTCAGGTCTGCCACCTATCCCTGCCCCAGGAGAAAAGTCTAGGCACCTACTGCAGTCAATGTCAGTGCCGCTGTCCTCAAAACTGGGAAGTATTGCCCACCTTATTTAAGGTGCTTCTGGGGCAGATACCTAGTTCTTAAGCTCATAAAGCTTATAATAGGAATCGCTTGCCATGTAAACATCTGACAAAACCAACCTTTCAGCTCTTCCCAGCATTATGAAAATTTTAGACATGACACAAAAAATGTGGCAGAAGACAAACTGAAAAAGGGAGCATGCGCCACGTGTGTGAGCTGCTCTGCTAACACACTCTTGCGCCAGCTGCCAGCTAGTCTTACTCCAGTTTATGTGCTGCTTTTCATTCTAAATAATTAGTCAGTGGAAAAAAACCCTACATGGCTGAGTTTGCTTTGTTGCTCGCGTTATTCTCAGGGCAGTAGTTTGAATGTCATGATTCTTGTCTGGTACGTAGATTAATGCATTAAATATAATGTGATGTGCACCAGGAGTACAAAACCAAGTGAACTAACGCCAAAGGCACGGCAAAGTCAATATAAACTGAACCGAAACTTCTAATTAGTGGATTCAATGTGAACAGGTCTCCCAAGTAAGGAAATATAACATCACATTCTAGAGGGAATGTATTTATTGATGGGAAGATGAGGTAAACAGAGTATTAAGTGCTCTGTATTTCATGTGAATGAGGCAATAGCTGCATTAATAATGAATGCTAATTATGTAATCTCCCTTAGGAATCTGGTATGCCTTTGCTTATCAATACTTTCCTTCCTGTTAGACAGAAGAATGTTAATAGTTCCAAGGAATAACATTGTCCTTTACTGAGTAAAGAGTACAGCTATTTTAGGAAAGACTGAAAGTACGTGTCTTATCAAGTTTTATTATTCTGAACAAATTTGTGTAATTACAATTGCACATGTAATAATTATATGTGCAATTGTGTAACTGTATATACACAATAATATATGCATGACAAATGCATGTTGTATAATAAGGCAAATATTATTGTACAAATAAAATATATTATTGCAATGCAACTTAGAAAGAGATAACCTTTGGAGCAATGACTTTTCAGTCAGTCACATATCCTAACTTGAACTCAATAGTCGTGAGATTGTTACAATAAGAACATGTAAAAAGGCAAGGAAAGAAGTGTATGTGTCATCAAAGTCCTCAACAGAAAAGCTCATACAAGCAAAACCTGCATGACTGTGATCATTCACAAGGTGTTTGGCATTTCCTGAACAGCAGATACCGTGTCCCAAATCACCCTGTTGCTACTGTCAACATTATTATAACTCCGCACTCCCTGGCAACGGAAAGCAGGGGTGAAGAACAGTGGGAGCTGCACGTTCCCAGATGTAGTCATCTCCCATGTTCATTGCCATCCTTATGTTGTTTGTCTTCACTGCCAAATACTAGGTGAATGCACCACATATTTCCAGAAATGTAATTTGCCTTTGTCCTGAAGTGTTTTCCTTCTCCATTCAAGGCACCTGCTTGCCACAAGCTGTTGTTCATCTGTCAAAACATAGAATCATAGAATGGTTTAGGTTGGAAGGGACCTTAAAGATCTTCTAGTTCCAACCCCCCCTGGCATGGGCAAGGACACCTCCCATCACACAGAAGAGAAGCAACACCTCCGTACCGTCAGTGTGAGAGAGACTAGTCAGCAATTTGAGCAGTTGCACCTGCAGTTCTGCTTCTAGCCCATCTCAGTGGTCTGGAAGCAATGACCTAGTTCAAGGAAGCATAAAGCTTCACTCCCATTCCACACTACTAGCAGGACAGCGGCTTTACTCCATTCCCTCATTCATGGAGATGTGGAGGCGTAAAAATGCCTGTCTTTGAATGCACATATATCTACGGACTAGAGCAATGATTTTTTAAGAGGTTCTTTTAGGTCACAGATTGACCTCAGAAACAGAAGGCCAGAGAGCACTACCCACTAACAGCTCCAAAATTTAACGGGTTGAGCATCCTGCAGTGGCAAGTAACTCCAAGCAATATGGGATGCCAGTTGACATATAGCCACTGACACACCAGCATGAGCCTTAGGTGACGTGCTCCAGCCCAATCCATGGATCTGGATTGACCCTGTGCTGCCAAGTTAGCAGGCATGTGCAGATCTGTGCTGAGGACCACGGCAGTGCGGCCTCTCTGCGGCTGGCACTCTTTTCTCAGAGTCATAGGTCCTATACTTAGGCAAGCAGTCTCCGCTTTCATCTTAGCAACACCTAGAGCTAATTATGACCATGGGAAAATTCAGAAATATTAAACATGAAGGCTAAAAACTAGAGGAAATGCTGAGAATCACCTACTCTAGTTTTCTATTCAAAGGTAGGATAAACTCCCCCTAAACTGGCAAGTTAACCTTTTTTTTTTTTTTTTTTGGTAAAAAATACTTTTTAACAGTGTCTGGTTTACAGTTTCTGAATATTTATGACCAACGTCTCTCCTCTACTATATCGCTAGTGATTAACAGCATCACTGAAAGATCTTCTCTTTGTTTAAATAAATAACAAAGACCTAAGCCAAAATCATTTTAAATATATCATAAAATGTTAGGAAGATTGAAATCTTTAAAGTCACTAGTAGATCATTCTGGTTTCTGCAAGAATCAGAAGGAATATTTCCAGTGACTTCAGCAGGATAATTTTCTAATGACTTTCACAAGATTCAGCTCAGCAGCATATATTTATGGGTCCATTATCCAGTTATCAATATTCAGGACTAAGCAGCCTTCTAATCTTTTGAAAGAATCCTTTTCTTCAAGCAAACTGGAACTAAAAATATATTGTTCTCTCAGTGAACACAGAGAAAATATAAGTTTGTTTTTTTTCTATATTAGTGATTAAAAAATGTAAATTAAATTGTTCAAAAGTTGACAGTTAAAGTTCCATCTCTGATCACCTCTCAGTGGTGTCACTGAACTGATGATATAATCTAATGTAATCTTTAGATTTGAACTGATCTTATTCTGTTAAGCGCTATCTTGATTTAATCAGCTGTTCCCATAATTACGTTGTGGCTCTCCCATTAGCGCTTTATCAGCCTCATTGAGGGCTCTGTGCCTCCACTATTAAAAATTTTTATAGGCTACAATTTGATGTGCAGACTTCAGTTTGGCTGGAATTTATGGCAGCATAACTGCAAAAACAGTGGGTTAGCTACAAGAAAAGGGGAAGTTCTATAATCTCTTTTCAGACCCCTTTAATCCATTCAGAAAATACTTAAGCATAATGAAATTTTACCTTTTAAAGTTAAAGCTATTTGGTATTAATCACAAAAACAAAATTGAGGCAGAAAACTGTAATTTTTGCAGGAGAGGTTGTTGCCTGCCGAGTAAAAGCATGTCCCAGAAAGGCTTGAGGCTCAGATTTGACCCCATGCACTTTGGAGGCTGTTCTACAAACTTGCCTGTAATGGCATGCCTGCTGCAAGGCAACAGGAGATGAGCTGCTGCCTGTCAAAATGGAGAGGTTCATTTCTAATCTCTGACAATTTGGATTAACAGCCCTCAAGTTATAAGCAAAGTGAGCCAATTGATACAAACCCCCCTCCCCTACACCCCCCAGCTCTCTTTGAAGGTAATGAAGACAGCGAAACTTCAGCAATACCTTGGATGCACACTGCTTCTGATATCTGACTGTGTTCTCTCTCACTTGTTTGGTTGTGTTTTAACACACGCACCTGAAATACCCTTGTGATCGCAGTGTGTGGCGCACTGAGCCTGGTTATAGCTTAGAACGGCAAACTCTGCACCTCTGCAGTGCCATTTACACCCATGACAATAAGAAAATGCTTTGAATAAAAATGAGGGAAGTTCTAGACCATGTAACACTTAAATGACCTGAATAAAGGATGAGTATAAAAACCCTATAAAGCCACCTAGTTTCTTGGTGGTGTGCGCTTGCACTGTTTCATGCAACATTTTCACAGTGTCTTCCTCCTGGTTTACTTTGCTTATACTTCGTAAGGCAGACTAATGTATATTAAAGTAGTTACATAACATGAGTGCGCACATGTTAGAAATTCATGGAAGAATGGAGTGATAGGGGCATATGCTTCCACTGAACACTCGTGTGCGAGCACTGTGCATCTGCAAGTCCTGAAATGAAACTTAAAAGAAGAAACTTTTCTCCCCTTGTTAGAGGAATGTCAGGTTTTTCTCCAATGTAATATCAACTATCACAGACAGATGCTCTGATAAGCAATGTAGTCACTTTTCTTTCCAATACAACAATACATGAAATTAAATGTTTATGTGGTAATGAGCAGTGGGAGAGAAGGGAAAGCGGCTGTGAATGAAAGTTGATGTAGAACCAGCAGAGGGAGCTCCAAAATTTGAATTCTTTTTTGCAGCGAGAAACGACCTTGGGAACCAACTACTGGGGAAAATACTCATTGGTCACAGTGACTGCGCCGCTTCTTCCTTGGTCCCAGGAATCACAACAGAAAATGATGTCACATTTCTTTGGGTGGGAGTACTCTCCTGACATGCTTAAAATGTAATTTAACAGGTCTTCCTAGTACCACTGTTTGGTGGAAGAAATAGTTGTAGTATAATTGTAAGATCTTCCACTTACCAAATGATATACTAAACTCTTGCTTTATGTATTACGTCAGAACTATCGCCCTTATTACCTGAATCCATTGCACTTAACAGTAAGCCATGATAACAAGAGCCAGACTGTGACATTAAATGCTCTTTTCCAAACTAAGACATACGATACCTCAACAGAGTGCCCTGGCCTGGATCACAACAAGTTTTCTTATTTTTAGAATTAGTTCCAATACGATGGGTGCCAGGACACTGAAGGGGTATGGAGCACGGAGTCAGCTATCAAGAGCTTTCTTCATGATGAGGCCAGCAAGCTTTCCTCAGTAGTCCTCCCTGGCATGGACTCACACAGACCTGAGCCCTTCTGGCATTACACCTTCCTCAGCTCAGGGTAAGAAGCTCTCCTGGCCAAGGAGAAATGTTGCTGGCAAGCAATTCACTGTCGAAATCTCAGACTGAAACCCAGTTACAGAATGAGCTGGTCAGGCGCTCTCCAGATCTCTTTGCTAAGTGCAGACGGGCCCACCAGCAGATACTTGAGCAAAGCTTGGTGCAGGGGCTGTGAGTCCAAAAGTCAGTGATCATAGAGAGATTGTGGAAGCTTCATTACTGAAGGTCTTAAAGACAAATTAAACAAACATTAGCCTGTCTTGGGCTAAACAGTGCACCACTGTGGTTGCTCTTGAGGTTCCCTTTCTCTGGTACTATCATGAAAGCAGAAAGTATGTGTGTCACAGGTGTTTACGGATACAGAAGTTAGTCAGCACGGATATAAGTATAGGTCTCGTATCTCATTGTGCTGTGTTTGCCAGCAATGTGCACACAAGTTTCAGATTTTAAGCAGTCATAGTCGATTCACTGAACAATTCCCATTCTGAGTTAAGGAACTCTATTTCTGCTCACTGTTCAGGGCTGAAGATAGCACGGTTACTTTTGAGAATGTGAGTAAAATAAAGTGCTTTATTTTAAATGCATTGCCCATATATCTAAGTTAAAATTATGTTTTCAAAAGCTTTTGTTATTAGAAGAAGTTGATAAGTGGTGGCTATGTTAACTTCAGATCTCTGACTAATTTTAAAAGATGAATTCTAGAAAACACTTTATCTAGTTTATTAAGAAATTTCAGGGCTTTAATCTAAACATCATACAGCTGCTTTAAAAAAAAAATCCAGATAGAATCTGGATTTTTACCCCTAATGTGCTGAGCTTGTATCAGCTAACCTAAACTAAGTAAAAACATTTGCTTCATGAATCCAGGGTTCCCAAACTAATATTGCCGATAGACTCTCGGTCCATTTTACTTCTCCATCCAAACTACCACTGTCGTAGCCTCTTAACTGTTCTATTTGAGATCTCTAAAACAGGCAAACAGTACAAGAAATATCTGGTTCCTATTACTGCCACAGAACCCCCACCCTCCCTAAGCTGAGAGTGTTTGCGATGCCAAAAAGCTAATTAGGTTAGTGTGTCAGTTTAAATTCTACAGGAGATGAGCATTAAATGTTTACTAAATTTAACTGTCTGTTTCTGGATCTGGAATGTCTGTTTGCTAGGACAGAGCAGGAGCAGAGACACTGGGCTTTAAATGAATCAAAGCCAGTATACTGACATGCATGCAGAAAATGAAGTGGCAGTCAGAATTACAGTATTTATCGTATTATCTAAATTATAAGGCCAAGCAAAAGCTGAAGGAAGGGATGGATTTCAGAATGGGTATTCTGCAAGCATGTGCATATTCTGCAAGGCTTGTTCTGGCTGCAATTTGGAGCAACTGCCTAGATAAACCATAAAAAAAGCCATGTGAAGGAACATTTTTGAGGTGCATGTCACGTGAATTCGCAGGCGTTAGTTAGGTATCTTCAGCTGTGTCTAAATTATGGGACATGGGAGCATTCTCTAGGTCCTTGGTCTAAGCACATGCCCCAAGGGCATCTCATCTTTGTCCTGTTTAGATTTTAACATGCACTATGCCTTTTCCCTAGGGCATATGCTTACTTCCATGGGAAAAATCGGGGTGCACGCCCCAGAAGGCAGCACTGCAAGCTTCTGGCAGGAACTCAGCTGTGAAATCAGGAGAGCAGGATATGCTGTAGAGCGTACCTGGCCCAGAGCCTAGATACATTCTCTTTGCAACTGGGATTCACAGCCTGAAGTGTTTTTTAGGTTTTTAGGTTATCAATATGTGCACAGGGCACCAGCTCACCTTTCTTCCAAAAGAAGTTATGCTCTCCTCTTGAAACATAGGGATTAGAGTGCTCCCTCATAAAGCGACATCTTGATTAAGATTATTCTTATAGTCACTGATACATCCACCATTAGTTTTTGCTTTGGGGGGAGATAAGTTTGACACTTAACAGTGACTTGCTTTTCCTCCCCAGTGTGGCTGAAGTCTGTTGACTACACTGAGGGAAAAGTGACTCCACTAGGAATCTTCTGGTTCCTGATGTTGTAAGGCGAGGTCATGGACAACCTGTTTCCTGCACTGCAGCCCATAATATCTTGAGATGTGAAAGTTTATGCTTTTACTGTTGGCTCAGGTCGCAGAACATTCTGATGACAAAGCTGGTGATCTTCTGGGGAGAGAACAGGGGAGAACTTGTGACAAATAGACTGGAAAGGAAAAGTACCTCAAAACCAACTAATTTTAGTTTTAAAAGCTTGACAGAATCAGTAAGACTAGCAGCTGATATGCTTTTCCTGCACTAAATGAATGGATTTATTTTCTGGTATGAAAAACTGTGCATGGGCTTATTTTTAGATGGCATTGTGCAGTTTATGCTCACTCAAACAATAAGCACCGGGGAGTTGATGTAAAAAGTATGATTGGAGTAAAAATAGATTTTTTTCTATATTCCTTCAGCTTCTTGGAACTGTATGTTTCTTAAAGTACTGGGATGAAAGTAACCACTGCCAAAATGAAGAGGACAGTAGATACCATCTCTGTTCCATGTGAGCTAATAACCTGCCAAGGGTGGACTCTCTGTTACGTTTTCTTCCAAAACATGTTCCAGACTGTGTAAGTACTCAAGACTTGTAATCAAAGAGAAGTTGCTGAAATATCAGCATCCAATATCAACTTCCTAAAAGAGCTGTTGTCACCTATTGTCACACATATTGTCACACTCTTTGTGTATAATAATTTTTCTGCTAGTCAATACCTTCTGTAAGTAGGTAACCTTTTCTTTCAGGTGCCTACAAAACAGAAAGGGAACTGACGGTAAACAAGAAATAAACTTTAACTGTTGTTGTTTAATACGACTACCAGGAAGGTGCCACCCAACAATGACATCTACCATTGAACTGCTCAATCTCTATTTGCCTCCTGTGTAATTTCAGAAATTAACAGTGTGGGCCTCAGTTGATCTGTTAGGAGTTTCCACAGCTAACACCATCAGCAGAACTTGAAAATAAGGCATCCTTCCCATGCTGTGGCCTTGCTGAAGAATGCCCAAAAAAAACTTGGGGGGGGGGGGGGGGGAGGCAGAAAAGCAGGATAATACAGACATCCCTCCCCCCACCTCCCCCCAGGCTCCTGGATGGGTTTAAGGGCCAAGCCATCAGTTAAAGCTCCAGATCAGTATCCTGTGCTATCCCACCCACAGGTTTGATGGAACAGGGCAAAATAACTACCAAAGATAGATATAATAGAAATGGTCATGCAACAAATGAAGTGGCAGCAACAGCAAAAAATATACTTTCCAAGCAAAACTCCCTGAACCAAGCTTGTATTTTGGAAACACAACTTGGGGAGTGGAGGTTAGGAAAAAAACCAACCCACCTGTTTGAGAACAGCAGCCCTCAGTTCCTCAGGGCTTGCTCCTGGCTGTGCTGTGGTGCTCAAGCTATGGTCTGCCCAGGCAGCTGCTGGCAGCTGCAGCCACCACCTGTATCCAACGGGATCTCAAGTACGGACCCAAGCTCAGCAGCCGTGAAAATAGTGCCCTTAAGACATGAAGCAATTGTTGGTCTGCATGCCGTCAAGCTCCAGGGAGAGTAAGTACTGAATAAAAGGAAGAATAATCGCTTTTCTTTTGACTCAGTTTATCTTCCTGTTCTTCCTGTTAGATCTCTCTCTTCTCCAGTGATTAATTCTCAGCATGGTTATTTTTAATAGTTGTAGAATTCATTTGCATTTGATACTTAAATAGGGAGGAAGGATAAAAGGATGAAACTACTAGAATGAATGCAAGTTGACCCCTAACATTAAACAGTGGTATTACCCTTCTGTAAGTCTATCCTCTGTCAAGTAACTGTACCCAGGAAATAAATATTAGTCTCTTAGCAGCTGTCCTGGAGACTACATCCCTATCACTACTCTTCTGAACAGAGTAAACTAAATAAAGTTAAATGAAGTTATCAGACATGATCTCATATTCAAAGAACCAATGTCACTAAAATAACATTCTAAATTCAACAGTCTAATGTAATTATTAAAGCGGAATGTGGTCTACTCTAGTACTGTATTGATTTAAGCCAGTCTCTCTTAATTTGTAGCAGCAGTGTCGCTGCTGGCATTGGGTTAGCCCCACTGGTATCGTTACATCTTGGACAATATTTACAACATAGCAATGAATAATGTTAATGACCAAAATTTATTGTATGGAGTTTAAGATTTTCAGCAAAGTATTTAAACATGGGGGGGGGGGGGGGGGGCTCGTACTTATGGGAATAGAAGATGAGAATTAACAAGAAGTTAGAAAGCATAAGACGCTTCTTTTGCCTTTCCAGAAAAAGAAAAAAAGTGACTTCTCATGTTCCTTTCTGTGTAGGTTGATGCTGGCAGTGAAGGGGGAGTTCTCAGAAAAAGGCATGTGAGATGTGGCAGCACTCTTCCTTTGTCCTTACAATAGTGTCCTTTTCGCCAGCCTGTGATGTTGAGCCTTCCTGCCTCCTTTGCTCTCCCACCTTTTATTCTTTCTCAGTGGCCCCATTCTTCTTTTTCACTTTCTTAAGTATTGACCTCACAACCTCACTCTCTTATTTTACATAGCTGTTTTCACCGCCATATCGCAGCCTCCTGAAAGCACGCACACACATATCCCCAAGAACGCTCCTTCAGTTCTTATCTCTTCTACCGTGAGTTTATATCCATTATATATGAACGGAATGCATACATATATATGTATATAAATGACTCTACATGCAACTTGTGAATGCTGGATCTGGGACGATGAACACATCCTTTTTTAAATCTCTCTGTGAAGTCGTGCGTATCCAAGCTTGCCAATAAGCTGTGCCAAGTATGTTCCACACTAGCCTGGTTAGGCAGACACTGAACTAAATGATGGTACAATCAGCAGAGCGGCTGATACACTCCCCTCGCTGAAGCAGCAGCCGTGCCTGTCTGCAGACAAAAGGCTGGAAGAATAAAGGAACAGAGGTGATAAAAACTGACAAAAGTCCACTTTGAGGAAGGCATTTAAATGCACTTTATGGTCAGTAAAGAAAGAAATCTCCCTCCACAGCATGCTTCGTCCCATGCTAAGATGGCTGTTTAAAACGGCACCCTGCCTGAGCTGACACACTTCTGACATGCTCCAAGTTCTCCTCCCAAAATGTCAGTCTTGCAGGGCACCAAGAACTAAACTAGACATTTGAGGCACTGCCCAATTATGCTTACAGATACATTTTTAGGTTTGAATTTGTCATAACTGTGTCAGCTCTGCTGCATGTGTGTCATGAGTAATACAGTATTTGGCACTACCTCCAAGGCTTGTTCTTGAGAATGCCCTCTTTTATTTTTGAAACAGTAATTTATTGATTCCCCATTGATTTGGTAGAGAGAAAAAAGAGAACAAGGGGGAGGGGAGGGGGAAAGCTTTGTAAGTGTGAATTCCCATGCTCAAAAAAGAGAGGAAAAATAGCAAGAGAAATCCCACTGGTAGTACAGCCAATCTTTAAACGCCACTTGTAATTTTTTTTCCAGTTGTAGAGAAAGCAGTACTGGTTTACATGCATCTGCTCTTCTTATGTAGAGGGGAAAAAAAAAAACTTTTCTTTCCTGATATCACGTGTTTATGTGAAATGTGCAGTTTATTTCTGAAAAGGTTGCGGGTTTTTTGAAGTTTCAGTGGTAGATGAGAGGAGGGAAAGCAAACCGAAAGTAACTGAGTCCAGCAGAGGGAGCTCCAAAATCTGATTTTTTTTGTGTGGGGGTGACAGATGGTGCTTTTCTCTGAAATAGATGATCTCTGGTAGAATCCCGTTTGTTAACATATAAATCCTTTGATGATTTTCATTCTCTTCTCTTAGGAATTCCTGTCTTTCTCTCTCACGATCCTCAACACTAAAATATCAGAATTTGTCTATGCATGACGGTATTTTTGAGGCTGTCCTAACATTCTGAAACATTTTTTATATGTTCAAGTTAATTTCAACTTAAATTTTAATGCAGCAGTTGGCATGTTTTTTTTCAAAACATTTATTTAAAATAATTCTGTTCAGCTTTTCTAGGAAAAAAAACATAGCATAGGAATTGTTTATGAGCATTTTTCTAAATTTCCACATGCAAACTCTTTTGGCTCACAAAATGAGCAAAGCTTTTTCGGTTATATAAAACATATCTCTATAAATGACCATTTCATCTTCTGGTCAAATCAAGTCAGCCAGTCCCAGACGAAGCAGATTATATGAGTTTTAAGACCTCACCTCTCCCATCAGCACCTGCTCTTTCCTCAATGTTCAAATTCACTAAAGAATGTCTGCAGATCCTGATGCCGCTTTGTTGCTTCTGATAATATTTAACTACTAACCTAATAGGTATTCATCAAATTTGAGGTGTGAAGGGTGATGTGCATATGCTGATGCCCTCACAAATGACACCTAGTAAGTATGCTTCATTTGAGTTAACATGAAAAAAATAATCACTGCCTGTCTCTTCTTCAAAGTACTTAAACCTTTGTCTCTGGAGAAGAGGATCCCAGCCTTCACTGGCCCAGTGACAGGAATGCTGAGCAAGTGAAATGTGGAAAGCAAAACCATGCTTAGCTCTCCCTTTTGGCTTCATTTCAATTTTTTAAAGTTCCTGAGGCTCAAAAGCCTCAGGAACTTGTAACAAGCCGTGTCTGCTGCCCTTAACTGTTATTCTTACAATGAAGACAGAAAACATATGGCATTTAGCTTCTGGTCATGTCATGCCACTAAAATATCTAGTCTACTGGGGCTTTTTCTTTTTCTCTGGCTCAGAGGAGAAAGAGACATAATGGGAGCAAGCTTCAGAGGAATAGCTGCGCAGTCCTTTAGCAGCTGCTCTGTATGCACGAGGGGTCCAGATAGCTGTGTGTGGGGTGAACACCCTTCTGAAACAGCATGACATTGCCCTTGATGTAACTCCTTGTTCTGCCAAAGAACTAATGTCATGATGTACCCCTTCCCATCTCTGCTCACGCTGCCGCAGCCCCCTGATGCAGGAGTGTGTCATCGTTCACTTTGCAGACAAGAAGGCAGTAAATGCTTGTTTGCTGCTGGCTGCTTGATTTCTGTGTGCTCTCTTTTGTCTTCAAAAGAGAGCTGCAAGCCATTTGTGCAATTCGGAGCTTCCTGTCACCAACTCCTGGGTGTGTTGTGGCTGTGTTGGGCCCAAATAATAAGAAAGCAGGATCTGGTTCCGCAATCTGTTTTGTTCCCCTCTTCCCCTCCTCTTTTCGATCTGCTTCCAAGATCTTCCTCTGGAGTCAGTGATGGATGGCTGGGCACCTTGGATATATGAAAAGCAAGCCATTCATTTAGGTGCAAAAATAGTGCTTTAGGCTTATTTTTCAAGAAGTTTAGTGATGCCTGGGCATGCAAATATTGAAACATTATTTGTCACGTTGCAGAGAATAGTTACTAAACAGTTAGGTTCAGATTTATTTGTGCATTTTAAATGTGTTAAAGTTTTGTCACAAAATATTGCTTATAAATATGGTGCTTTCCCAAGTCAGCCCATCTCACAGAGGATGGAGAAGCAAAACTTCCAGCTGATACCTTCAGCTCAAAGCCTGCTCTCTCCCAGCTTCTCTCCCTCTGACGTGGTGCCAGGCAGAGCTGGGAGATCAGATTAATTCCTAGAAGTCCTTGCGCTCTCAACCCACAGCTGAATTTCCTCCTCAAGTACTTTTCAGCAAGGCCAATTTCAGGGATCGGTTCCTCAAGTTCAATCTGCTTTATGTCATGCCTGCCCAAAGGAATATTCTCTTTCTTAAAAATCAAGGTGTTCTTAAGACAATTTTTTTCTGTAACTTTTCCCTCTGTCCTCCTTCCACCATCCAGAGTCTAGTGTTAGTCAAATATCAGTGTTAAAAAGGTAAATGTGTTCGCTGCATTAAGCACCTGGTTTCTCCTTCTCTTGTTCCTCTTTCTCAGCAGTTTAGAGCTTCGCGCCTGATTCTTACTTGATTTGCAGCTGTGCAACCTCAAGTACTGCTATTCTCCAGCGCACTCTATCCGAAATACATACTACAACAAGCTTGCCCTCTGAGCATGAGATCTGAGAGGGAAACAAACAGAAGAAACCCTGCTTTTGATCTGGCTCCTCTTCTTTGACATTCCCACGGCCTGACCTCAGCGTGTGACAAATGCCGGCTTCACGCTCGGCCCACGCTTGCACGCATGCAGAATGGGAGCCCTGTGTCTCCAAATGCCATCACGCTGCTGGGCACAGCCCCAGCCCACTCTCTGGCCCCCGGCACCCCCGGTGCCTGCCGGCTCCTGCTGCCCCGGGTGAGGTGCTGCCACTGCCCCCACACCTCAGCCTGGTTTGGGTAAAGCAGGCAGCAGCTGGAGCTAGGGAAATGTTGGGAGGTGTGGGTCTGGTTTCCTCCACAAAGGAAAGTGCCTCTGTGATTTTAAAAAAATCACCTATCTTCAGTTCTCTTTCTTATAGATGATCATCTGGGGTTTTCATCCCCTGAGGAGGATGGAAGACTAAGCGGCCAGTTTGCCCCATTCCCATGAGCCAAAATGGCCAGCATGTTCGGCTAACACCTGTGATGCTGGTACCCACAAAATGGCCACCCCAGGGTTCTGCAGTGCATGGCCATGAGTCTCCTCTTCAGTTCTCTTTCTTATAGATGATCCTCTGGGGTTTTCATCCCCTGAGGAGGACAGAAGAATGAGCAGCCAGTTTGCCTGGTTCCCATGAGTCAAAATGGCCGCCATCTTCAGCCAACACCTGTAACACTGGTACCCACAAAATGGCTGCCACAGGGTTCTGTAGTGCATGGCCATGAGTCTCCTCTCCACAAAGGTGGCCGCCATCTCCGAGCAGGGAGGCAAGGCTGTGCATGACTGCATACGGGCTGTCAGCTAGAGTGCTGCCTGAGTTGTGGAGAACAAGGAGCGGAGGAAACCCAATGCAAGGCAGGGAGGAGGAGGAGGAGGAGGAGGAGGAGGAGGAGGAGAAAAGAGGAGGAGGAGGAGGAGGAGGAGGAGGAGGCAGCCGAGTTTGCATGGAATGGATGGGAAAGCTGAGCGGCTGTGGAGGTACGTGTTGGCTTAGGCTAGCAGGCAGAGAACCCTGCAGCAAGAATCACTATCTGTAGGATATCAGGGCAGCAGGAATGTAATTCAGATGGAGTATTTTCTGATTTTTTTTTCACATTCCCCGCTTTTTTTTTCCATGCATACTCTCTTACTCTGGAAATGTGTAATTTAAAAGCTTTCAGCAACCCACAAATCATTGCGCTAATGGGCATCAGGCCTTTCAGTGGAGAAGTGATTGCTCTTCCTGAGGGGATATGGGTTGTGCCTGTGGCATTGGTGCCGGTATCATCAGATCCTAATTGAATTGTACAGCTTTTTCCAACGGAAATCAAAAGGTAGATTCAAAACTGAGCTGACCCTTAATAAATGCAATTAGGCACATAGTTTTTCTATTATCGTTCTCACTATTTTTAAGCACTAAGTCAAAGAAGCCCAAAGCTTCATAGATGTTAAGGTTCTCAAAATGTGCATGTCAATAGTTAGGACGCTGAGGCCATTTTCTTTGTGTTGAAGCTCCTTTTAAATTCAGTGAGTATTGGATCCAGTCTGCAATGTGTATGTTAGTAATAAAAGCAGGAGAATGAGAGAACTGTATTTTATCCGTACTTTTCTGGTCTAGAGAAACACAGAAAGCTGAAAATTCAGAAATATTTCAGGTTTTTTATTTGTTTGTACATAACTTTTTACATCTTAAAGGACTATGCTATCATAAATGGTGATAAAAAACACATTCACAACAACTCTGGTGAGTTTTTCCAACAAGCAGCCTCACCTAATATTGCAGAGAGAGAATATGCCCTTTGTTAAACACAGCTGTATTTAACAAAACCAGCTGGGGAAGCACTTGCCCTATCCCTGGAAGGAATGGGTGAACGGTGGGATATCTCTGCTGGAGCTCATCATTATGAAGAGTCTTCGCTGTAGCAAACATGTTAACATCTTCACCCCAGGATCCATTGGGGGCTGTTCCCCAAAATTATCCCATTTACCTCTTCCAGTTCCTTCTCATTTCCAAATCTTCTCACAAGCTCGGCAGCCATGGTTATTATTTTTGTTTTCTAATATAGGTTCTTCTTTGATGGACATGGCTTATGTGTGACACTATTAGAAATGTTTGTGGCTCAATGCTTCCAAGCGACAGAAGCCCTTTACCTATTTATGAGTGAGATGCAGAGCACTGCTATTTCTCTCAGGTAAGGCCTGAGGACCACTGGGGTAAGCAACTAAAGCTGATAAATTGGGTGGCCCCAGAGAGCCTTTTAAAATGCTTTAGAAGGGTACTACCTGTAGGCTACATCTATACTACAAAGTAGAACAGGACCAGGGCACTGGTCTGCAATCATGCATCTTTTTTAATTGTTACAATGCTCCATGGCACAAATTCGGTCCATGCCAGCCAGCAATATCTCAGGAAACAAAGGGACTGGATGCCACAGACCTTTCCTAGTGGGTGGTTCAGATATGACTATGATGCCTGGAGGCAAAGGGGAACAGTTTATCTTTGTGTATGTGTGCCAGGCCATGTTTCATTGCTTCAGGCTACAGAAAAGTGTCTAGCCTGTTTTATTTACCAGTACACATGTAGCCTTAAAGTTTCATCCTTAGTGCTGCCACTGATTTTACAGAATAGCATCAGTGTGGGATCTACACATCTATGATGCTGACTGTAGGCTGCTGGCAATTTTTAATGCTATGTTAGATATGTCTGCAGAACGTACAGTCTCAGCAATGCCTGTAGTGTGGATTCACCCTGCCAGATAATCTTAAAAAAGTCGCTTAATAATTTTTTTTCTGAATTATTTTTATTTATTTCAAACCTCCCTGGAACTCTAAATTCCTTGGTAGTGCTGTATGGTAATTCAGTCAAGCTGGTGAAGAGATTCTACAGGTAGGAACAGCAAGTCTGCAGACAACAATGCAGCCTCCACCTTTTGTTCCAGACAGACCTACCAGAAATCAGTCAGTTTGTTCTCGTTTCTTCCTGTAGCTTTACCAAAAATCAGGGAAATCTGTCAAATAGTTTATACTAGTAAAACACCATTAACTAATCATTTGTCTATTCACAACTAGTGAAAAGTAAAGGAAAAATACCTTTCCAAACTGAGCTGCTGCAGAGACAAGGGTAGTCACATCAGAGCCTCTCTGGTTCACAATATTGATATTTCTGGTTTATGAAATACAGCTAAGTTAACAGGCAGCTTTATTCTCCCATCAGGGCTTTATAGGAAAGGTTTTAGAAATTGTTATATCAGTGTTATTGTGAATAAGATTTTATTTTATGCCTCAGGAGAGAAAAAGAAAATTGATTTTAAAAATATATGAGCAGGGTATGAATCTCTCAGACCCTGTTGACTGGTGGTTTACTTCCTGTGAGAGAGATGTCCGAGTAATGCTCTTGGGCAGAGCAGTGTTTCCCTGCAGAGTTCTGGGCTCGCCCTCCTGCAATGCCACTGCATTCAGGGCTGCCAGTCACATGGCTATGGCCCTTGTTGGAGTCCTCAACAATGATAAAAGAAATTTAAGAGGGAGGTTTTCAGCCTTTCCCAGCATCGCTCCTTGGCACACATCCCTTCCTCCAGGGGAAGAACAGCCAACTGGATCCCCTACAAAAGCATCACTTCTAGAGTGGGTTATAGGAGTGCTGAAGAGAAGGACGGCTTTTAGCAGATGTGCTGGGAGAGACTGAAGAAAACAAAGGCCAGAATTTCTGTATGCTTTCTTTTCTTGTTTTAACTGCTTGCAGGTTTGCAGGTTTGGGGGGAGAAAGGGACATGGAAGGGTCAGGAGAGATATGCGTTAAAGCAGCGATGGAGGGTCTGACTGAAGGCCTATCTAGCCCAGGTTTTGTGTATGACGGAGCTGAACAAGACCATTACAGAATGAGCAGATGCTGCAGGAAACTAGGGGAAAATGTTGCAAGACATCAACAGGAGCAACAAGGTCCTGAGGTGATAGCGAGAGGTCTCGGTGTGAGTGCTTGCTCCTGCATGCAGAGACAGAGGCTAAGGTGCTGTGGAAGGACGGGAAAGAGCAGGACCCCAAAATGGATGCTGCTTAGTCCAGGAGAAAGTCCTGCTGTGGCAGGAAGCAAATAAACTGGAGGTACTCCTCTGCAGAGAAGCAGATGAGAGATTCTTTGGTTCTCAAACAATGGACTGGACCAATTGTGAATCCTGGAGCAAAGGCTCCATTAGATGCTCAGGATGCCTAAGGCCAATGAGGAAATGCAGCAGAAGGTCAGAGAGGAAGTGCCAAGCATTCTGGGCATGGTGACAGCTAGCTCCAAGGAGCTCCAGGGCACATTGAGATACCTGGAACTGAAGCCTGCTGGTGGCTGAAATGTGTGAGGGAGTCAATGGCAGGTGTAAAATCCTGCTAATTTTATCATTATTTATTTAGTAAAGACAGATAGCTTGGAAAAAAGGGAAGAAGTAGCTGTTGATGGAAGACCATGGCAGCAGGTCAAATGTAAGTGATTCTTCTCCCTAATGTTCTGCAGCCTTTCTACATATTTGATAATTTTCTGTGGAATTCCCATCCACTAAGTTGTCCCTGAACATATGTAGACACAAAAACAGGGAAGGGCACACAACTGTGATGTGGAACTGGTGGCATGAGGAGCTAGGGATGGCTACACGAGTGGGAGGAGCAGGATGTGAAGGCAACTAAGATGATGAGATTTGAATAGCCGAGGGCAGCAACAGTCAGAGTACATCATATGCTGGCTGAGGGGATCCATCAGATCCTTGGTTGAGACATACATGTGCATTAGAAAAGACATGCTGTAACTGTCTTGCATCCACATGCAGCCAAGCTGTGTGGGTGGGAAAGTTCTAACACTACACGGCACACCAAGCACATCAACTTACTTGTTTAGGCTTAAATGTGGCCAGTAGGTCGAAGGAGGTCATTCCCCCCCTCTACTCTGCACTGGTGAGGCCACAACTGGAATACTGTTCAAGAGGGACAGGGAACTGCTGGAGCGAGTCCAGTGAAGGGTAACTAAGATGATTGAGGGATTGGAGCATCTCCCTTATGAGGAAAGGCTGAGAGAGCTGGGACTCTTTAGCCTGGAGAAGAGAAGGCTGAGGGGAGACCTTATTAATGCTTACAAGTATCTAAAGGGTGGGTTGAAGGAGGATGAAGCCAGGCTCTCTTCAATGGTTCCCAGTGACAGGACGAGGGGCAATGGGCACAAGTTGGAACACAGGAAGTTCCGTTCAAATACACGGAAACACTTCTTTACGGTGAGGGTGACAGAGCACTGGCACAGGCTGCCCAGGGAGGTTGTGGAGTCCCCTTCTCTGGAGATTTTCAAGACCCGCCTGGATGTAGTCCTGAGTAATGTGCTCTGGGCAATCCTGCTTTAGCAGGGGAGTGGGACTAGATGATCTCTAGAGGTCCCTTCCAACTCTGAAAATTCTGTGATTCTGTGATTCCGTGAAATGCCATAATGTGGTGCTTACCTCATTGCTTTGGAGGTGTGAGCCTGACTGGTAACAGCAATAGTCTGCTGGAAAGTTAGAGTGGAGTAGAAACGAAACTGCACTTGCTCACTTTTTATTTCTTGCCCAAGCAGAGTAATGTGAGAATGACTGGGGGGGGGGGGGGGGGAGGAGGAGGTGGGAATCAGGACTTCCAGCCTCCTACTCATGTAGCATTGGTAGAAATGAATAATTAGATAGCATTCATTATAAAACCATAGATCTGATTTTGGCAACAATATCTTTGAAAGCATTTTTTAATACAGACTCTGTGTTGGCCTTGTTAATCACTGCCTTTTAGCAATCCCTTGCATTTGGAATCTCTGCAAGAAATATAACTACTCTTGTGATTAAAAGAAACTTTGGACCATGGATAAGAAACATGATGTGTCGGAAAAAATATCTACCTAATATTTTTTGGCATTTATTTGTAATGGCATAATGACCATCTGCTTCCCATGACTTGTAAAAAAGATTTCTTTGCATGTGTGTTTATTGCAACAAATGTCAGTATGTTGTCTTTCCTGTTATCACAGCATTGGGCTCTATTATCTGTTACTACTGCAAACTGATTTATTCCTAATAATAGAAAATAGGTCATAAATGAATGTCCTAGTTTTTTGCTGAATTGGGGCCCCAAAAAGTGGAGCAGATTTAAAGATACTTGTGAGGTTTATATACTGCAGGGAAAGATGGTGATTAGTATTTTTCAGATCAAAGCCTTCTTAAACTGCTTGTGAGCATATGAAATTTTCCAGTGCTGCTAATAAATGGCTAAAAATTATGTTTCCCCTTGTTTAAAGTAAAGAAATAAAGCAAAAAGTTGTCCGACTTTGTATGGTTGTATGGCTATAGTCAGCAGGCTGTCAGGCAGGTTTTACCTAGTTCACAGACATCAGGACCTAACTGTCACACAGCAAAGCAGCAACCCCTGAAGCCCAGTCAAATTGAATTTCTGTACATGAAGAACCACTAAATTGTTCAGGACTTTGCTGTCTCTCATTGCTGACTTTGGATTGACATGAGATAGCAGCCCACTGCTCACCAAGGGTTTTGTTCAACATTATCATAGTTCTTAATAAAGTGGAAATCTGCTCTTTAGAAAATCAATAATGGTAATTCTGAAGTGGCCACTCCAGTGTTTCAGGCTCTCCTCCTGTGCTGATGTGGAAGCAAGGGAAGTAACAGACAATGTGCAGAGGCAAAGAAGCAGGAAAGTAACAGCAGCTGAAGCCAAATCAAAGTGAGCATTTGTACATGGAGAAGTATCGCTGTTCAGTAAAAAAAATGTTTGTTTCCACCTTAATTTAAAATCGCAGAGCAGGGACAAAATTTCTTTTCCTCTCAGTGACCGCAGGCACAGAGTACGGTGAAGAGCCAGGAGGCTGCTGAGTTGGTACTGTCACTTTGAAAAGGGATCTGGGATGAACTGCTTCCTTTTCACAAGCCCCTTTCCCTGCCCATATTTCACAGGCAGGTTTTTCAAGCCATTTGTGTTACTCTGAAGCTGTTTTCTTGCTCCTTGGTTTCCTTCCAAGTATGATTCTCTGAAAGCTCTTCACTAGCTTGCATTTGTAGGCTGTGAAATGCATAGTAGGTAGTGGGGAAAACAGGAAGTTTCAACATAATTCCCAGAGGTTCTGTGCAGGATTGAAACCAAAAACTGTTTTATGTTTGTTTTGGCCCACATAGCTGGAACCTAGCGCTGTGGAGTTATTAATGTTCAGCAAAACATTCCAGTGGGTATGTACCCATGAACCTGCTGACTTCTTGTTACTGTATTTAAAGAGATGCTGTAGAAAATAAAACCTAGTTTATCCAGTGAACTTTAACAGCACTGCATCTGTTCAGATGACGTGGTTTCTAAGAATACGCTTTTTTTAGAGCTCCTGTTACTTTTCTGATCACTCCTTGGGCCAGGACACAGAATCCTTCATGCAAATACAGTCTGTCTCCTACAGTCCCTGCGACTCGTTTATTTGGGAGAAGGAAAAACAAGAGAAACAACTCTGTGATTTCACCCTCTTCAGCATACTGAAGGTTTTTCTCTGTGGAGTCTTTCATGGAGTTACCTCCTGCAATGCGGCACAGGCTGCTCTCCAGCACAGGTGGAATTCTGTGTATGTCCCTTCATTCATTTTGGGCCTCTCTTTGCAAATGCTTATGGCTGCCTCACCTTCTCTTGACCTATATGCTAACTTCTGGCTTTGGTTTTACACCAGAAAACAAGAGTCAGTATCGTGCATGCGTTCAGTGATCAACTCTGTGGCCAGCATGAGAAAAACAACACTGGAAAATAAAAAAGTACACTAGCCAACAACAAAACCAAAACTCACTCTGATCTGTAATGAAATCATCTCTGGAAGTTCCCTCCATCCCCAGAATTAGAGGCTGGACTGTATTCTAAAGCATCAGGAGAACAAGATATTATCTGAAAATTGTTATGATGCTGTCGTGATTTAGGGTCTGCCTGGAACTGCACAGTGCATTTCAGCAGTTTGATTCCCTGGGAGAGTGGCAATGTTTTGTGCCTGTCAAATGGAATTTCTGGTACTAAAACCCTATACTGGATTTCATTAACACTCTCACTGGCCTACATCAGCTTCTCAGAAAGTGCTTCTCATGTGGGTCTTGTAATTATGTCTCAGGCTATCTGTAAATATCATGTGCTCTGGAATGCTACTATTGCATAGCTAACAGTTTGCCCTTTTAACTCCAATATGTCTTTCTCTCATAACACAAGATAAATTTAATTATAAAGTAAAGAAAACATTGTTGAAACAAGATTTCAGGTCAGGGGTTTAGCTACTGGATTGGAATCAACCATCTACAAGAAAAAGAGATATCAAAACTAATCCTTGGCTACTTTAGAAACTAAATACTGTTTAGTTACTTAGCCTCTCAATTTGTTTTGTCTCTTCTGAATGCATTTGTTTTCTGTTTCACATTCTGCCCCCTTTCTCCTGTACAACACGACAAGAGAAATAAGCTGACTTTTGTTACACCTCTAATCATCACTTCTAAGAATTCTTTCAGTGGTGATCACATGAAACTGTACCCATTATGTGTAATAACTTGCACTCATTTTGCTACCCTCTCATGCATTTAGAGCTGGAAGCCCATACTACAACTTAACAGCCCAGTTAGGAACTACAGGAACGCATTATAGAAGGATGCATTTTCATATTTCTTTCCCTCAGCTCAGGTCTATACTAATGCCCTGGGAAGGCGTGGGAGATAATTGCTTTTTGGTAGTGGGTGGCTAGAAATTGTGTGTGTGTGGGGGGTTTCTTTCATCTTCGCTGTACACTGAACAGATGTAGATAGTGATTTGTATGAGTAGTTCTGACTAAAAAAAGATATGCCCTACCACAGCTTACCTTAAGGTTTTTACCTACTAATTTAAATTTATCTTCCACTTAACTGCCTTTCAAAGTCATTAGCATTGTTCAGCTGGGGAAATAGCTAAATTGTAACTGAGACTGGTGAGCATAAGAGACAAACATAAGCAATCAAGCTTTTTTTAGTAAATGAATACTCCAGGCATGTAGCAAAGTTAAATATGTGCTGGGCTATGCTGTCCAATGCTGGCTGATGAAAATGTTTAATATTACTCTGATTCCTGCTGTGTAAAGGGCAACAGGATTTTTTATGTTCTGTGTAAATCAGCAGGATACTGACAAAAGGTAAATAAGCAGGACTGTGACAAAATACATTGATATTAGAGTTACCAAAGACATCTTAAAACTAGGAGCTTGGCAACTTACTGAGCTTCTTTGGTAGCTATTGCAGCACATATTGGTCTCTATTCTTCCACAGCTGTCCTGCTAACAACATGCAAGTGTCTAGTTTAAAACCAGCTCTATCATGGCCATGCAACTCAAACACAGTATTCCTTTCCTCAGATGACAAAAACGACCCACTAAACCTTCAAACTAGCTTGCAGGTTGAGGCATAAAGGGTTTCCTGTCCGTATGCTTAATGACTGTGGACTCTCCTCCTGCTCCCACCAAAAGTGGGAGCTCCATACCAGATGAACTAAGTCTTCCCTTTTTAGCATTACTATGTATTTTTAAGAAGGAAAGCCAGCATGATGTAGCCTGCCAAAATCACAGAATGTCACAGCCACTTCTAGACCGGCAGGACACAACGCTGGTATGTCCCATCCTTTATTCCTATCATGAGCCTAGGCCTGGCTCAGAGACCTTCTCCTGTCTCAAACTCTCATGACAGTGAGACCCAACTTCCTTGTATGGATGGTCAGGGAATCCAGTCCAGAGGTGGTTCTGGGTTGCAGCATTCCCGAGTGTCTGCAGTGCCACTCTCTCTGCTCTTCCAGTTCAGTGACTCTAGCCTTGGAGCACACGTCATTTCCAAAAGTCATAACATACTTGTTCATGGATGTGCAGGTAGCACCTGGCTTGTAATAAGGATACCTGCTTTCAGTCTTTCTACCAGGGAATCTTTTAAACTACTGAAGAGGCTGTAGTTTGAGGACTTCAGTTTGCTCACAAAACGATGAGATTGGGGGCTGGTGGTATAGAAGTAACTATTTTTGCTCCAGGACAGGAAACCAAGCTTTTCTCTGTAGTCTGATTCCATCCAGTTGGCCTTGCTGCTGTCCTCATCTTATTGCAGGCTTGTCTGAATAACCTTAATTCTTGTCCTTGTTAGATATTTCCTTGTAGTTGCTGTCACCTGCTACAACTCAGAACATAGCCACAGCAGAAACCTCAGTGGAGACAGAACACAGACATACAGGCTCATCCAGACGTATTCCAAGACCATTAGCCAGCGCTTCTAGTGCCAGTGCCTCAGCTCCCACCAACAGATCTGAACAGCAGCACTGATTTGCATCATTGGCATATGGTTGCTGTGGTGGCTTGAACCCCCTCTTCTCCTTTCTTTCTTGTTTGTTCATATTCTCCCTTCATTTGTTCATACTTTTTTACTTGTTTCAGGCATGTCAGAGCAGTAATGGTCTATATAGAAGAATTTTCAGACTTAAATCTGTGCACCCTAAGAAATTCAAACCAAATGGTGCAAAGTTTTGCTGCAACATGCACATTTCAGTGAGACCCATCTGGGAGTTCTCTAACAAAAATGTACGGGTTATTAAAACACTCAGCTCAGTTTCCATCATTTTACCTGTAGATCTTGCACTATCATAACATCTTTTCTCATCTCCAACACTTTTTTTTCTATGTTTAGGATGACAACTGACACTGAATTGTGCTTCGCTGATGAGTTCCAGGAGAGAACGAAAGCAGAACGGGGATAACTTTTGTGGGTTCAGATTATGTACAGCACTTCCCTTGAATAATCTGGGCTCATAGATGCTTCCAATGTGACCCTTCTTGCTCTGTCCCACTAAATCGAACAGGAGAAAAAAATGCAACTTCGTAATGTAATTACCATATGTCATTAAAGGATTAAAGTAGCAATACACTTTGCATCACTCACATATTTTTCTGTGAGGAACAGGGTCTGTTTTATACAGCCTCGTTTATAAAACCTGCTCATTCCTACACAGGAAAAAAAAAATAACCACTTTTCATTTCTGTGGATTGCAATAAATGGTGCTTGTAAAGAACTTTAAAACTGTGCACCAAATTCAGCTCCCATCTGGACTTATCTACAAGTAAACCCTGTCCCTGTAAGGCTGAATTTGGCCTGAGATATCTGCATCTTTCAGCTCATTAGTTCAGGTTGCACAGAGCCTTGTGGAGATCACTCCAGTGAAGGGCGAGCAGTGGCAACCAACTCCATGCTCCAGTTTTACACAGCCACATAAAGCAGCAGGGGAAGCAAAGATGATGGGTCACACTTGCTGTCACTTCAGTGAAAAGATTAGTACTAATGGATTAGGAATCCAATTAGCCACTCCTCTTCTTTTAGCAAAAGCTGGCATGTCAAAGGTTGCTGCCTCTCAAGAGAATAGTGAGGCGCAGATGGCTGAAAATCCTGACATGCTTTGATGCAAAGTAAAATTTTGGCGCCATCGTTTTGTTTCCGACTTTGGAGCTCCTGAGGAAAGCAATCCTGTCACTGTCTGGCTTGGGCTCCTCCGCACAGCCACTTCCATCTGTAGCCATCTTTCCACCCTAATCGAACAGATTTCTTACCCAGATTGGTAGCTGTTTGCCAGACAGTGTTACGGAGCTGTCAACAAATGGACTGCAAATCACTGTTATATTTGTTTAAATGAAGTTTCTTCTCTTGTCTTTCACTCATCTTCAGTGAAGCTCAAGGTCAGCAGTTAGAGGCTTTTTAAAAATAAAAAAATAACGTTTCTTTTCCACTTCGTGTCTGTTTGTAGGAGGAATTTATTGCCTTTTTCAGATGCGGTTTAATGCTGGACTTATTTCAATATTGTATCCCTTATATAGTGGTGTTACCTATTCATCTGTTCTGAGAATTCACTTGAACTCTTTGGGCATTCAGAAGCATTTGCATTTTAAAAGCCATGAGATAAATTATTAAATTATTATTTGTTAGACCAATTAGACCAATAATGAGCAGAAGATTTGCAGAATTCCAAGATATTAATCCAGCCTCTGCTGGGCTTTGCAGCAATTGCAGAAGGATTTGTGAGAGTAGATCGGTGCTTTAGTCCATCACACACAGTGCTTCTGGAATTTTGGTACTCCAGACAATGATAGACATTTTCCCACCAGGTCAAGTCCTGTTCCATAAAATTCTGAGTTTATTGTAGATTTTTCTTCAGGTTTTAAGGGTGATCATCAATTATATTTGAGTGGTAGTGGGAGGGAAGAAGCTTGCTTTCCCCTTCCCTCTTTTTCCCCTCTTACACATACTGTCCGGACACTACAGAAGTCTTTGCAGAGTATCCACCTAGATCTGCTCACTATTGCCAAAGCACTTTTAATCATGGCTTGTCTGACATTGCTGATATATTGGGGTATAGGAAGTAATCTAGAGAAACCTAAATGACCCTTTTTTAATCCCTCTAGTCCTCCTCTACAGAGAAGGAAATTTGTGGAGGCATTATCTAGTGCAGGAGGGGATTGGTAGGCATATCACAATAGCACTTCATAGGAAAAAAAACATCCCAAACTTGCCATGGAAGACCACCAAGTATTTACTGTTACTTTAACCTGAGATTCAGGTGTAAACGGGGTCTCTAGCACTGTCCTTGATGACTGTCAGCTGATACTAGGCTCAACAAGGAAACCGGGTATCAGATTCTCTGATTGATCTTTCTTACATACAACTTTTTGCTTACTGAAGAATTTAGGTTTGTGTATAATTTAGTCCTCATTTGAGAGTAAGGACGAATAAGTTGTACAAATTGAATACGGAAGGGTAGGCATAACTAAATATTTTTTAAAATATCTGTAGGGTAGAAAATTGGTTTAATTCACACACACGAAAAGCTTTTCTGGAAAGGACAGAGGGACCCAGCATTTCCATTGGCTTTTTGTGTAGCTTGTTGCAAATGGTTCCTTCTTGACAGCATGTTTTTGCCAATTATAGGAATGGTTTCTTTTGATAGAGGTTTTCAGTGGCAGAAAGGCTGAGTTTGAAACAGTGTACAGAAATTAACAAATGCCCTCAGCTGCACCATCATCAGGGTTTTTCTGGGACTACTCAGTATGATCTGGGGAACCTCTAATTGGTGGTGCTTACACCCTCAGAAATACCAGCATAGTTAAGAAACAAGAACATTTCTGTTAAGGAAAAAGGGAAGCCCCAAACAGTGTTTCAGTAGACTGTTAGCTTGGTTCCTCACCCATGAGTACAAATTATCTTCAGGCCTTTACCACATTCTATCCCCTTCTGCTGAGGTCTGCCCTGCTCATGGCATAGTGCCAGTGAAGCTCCAGGAGCCTGAAGTGCCCTTGAGACAGCCTCTGTCCTTGTCCTGTCTCCATAGCTGCTCTTTGTCCATGTAGCCCTGGGCCACCTAGCTCACAGAGCAGACCAGAGAAGACTCCAGCTTCTCCATGTTAGACTGTAGGCATCTCCTGCAACTCCTAACTCTTCCCATCCTGCAACATTTGCCTATGTGCCCCTTGCCACCGCCTCCCCACTAGCATCTCAGTGCTTACATCCTCAACCGATAACTGACACCTCAGCACAAACAGGGCCCCAGGGCAGCTGCCGCACATCTGCCTGGGCAGCTGGTCAGCCAAGAGGCATAATTGGCTGCTCAGTGGGGCAGAGCCACATTCTGCCTCTTCCCCAGGACCCAGCAGCCAATCTGTTACAGACCTCAGGGAATCTCTGCAGAAAGTGGTAAGGAGCAGGTCTATATGGCTGATACTTTCTCTACAGGCTTGGTACTTCCAGGCACCAGGGGTTGGAGAAAGAGTTGAGCCCTTCATCCTGAGTTATAGGTATACTGCTTGTGCAAGTCGGCTGGATTTCTTTTTCCTCTTCATCCATCCCTTCTCCACCTCAGAAGATGGAAGGAGAGAGTTCTTGAACCTCTAGGCTTTCAGGCTTGCATAAAAAATGTAAATAAGAGTTATGTACCTCACAGAAGGACTTTAAAGGGAGAATCCATTATTTTTGACACAGAATTGGTCAAACTGTTCCAGTTTAACTAGAAACCAGCACCATTAAAAAAAGATGTAAAGCAGCTGACAGAGCAAAGCCAAGCTTCCAATTCAAAGGAGCAGACTCATTTCAACACGTCAGACAGCCTTACCAATGTGAATAAAACTCTAGTAAACTTCCATAATTTATCAGGATACCTTCCTAACCTTTGGAGGTTTAACTCCTTAGTGGATAACTGATGTTTTTATTATAAATCAAATTATGAAAGGACGGGGGAATTTCAAAAAAAGCATGTGTTACCGGATGTTTGTGTGTTGTACAACAGCGTAGGGTTGGCTTTTTGTTTAGCCTGGATGAAAGGCAATGTCAGAGGGCACTGTTCTTGGAAGCAGTTACTGCGCCTTTATTCGCTTTCCATTTTCTCAGTCTCTGAGGAAGAACAGCAAGCATTGAAAACTGAATCTTCTGAATGTCTCATTTGTTCTGAGCTTTGTTCAACTGTACTAAAATGAAAGGTTTAAGATTTACTGAAGTCTGACCAAACTGTTTCCTGTACCCGATACTGACATTGACTTTTGTGGAGGCAGAGGCAGGGTGCTGTTGGTCTCCCTCAAAATGCAATAAATTTAATGCTATTAAAAAGACAGCTATTATGTTAATTAAAATGGGATCCATTTTCTAAATGCCACGGATCCATGTACTCCAGAACGATCTATGACCATGGAAGTGCTATGGAGATGAATGGATCCACACAAGCTGTGCTACCTGAAGCTTCCTAAGCCCCAGGTCATCAGTACCCGGAGACCTAAGGATGTCTCTTTCTTGACGGTCATGATCAAAGACAGTCCATCAGATATTGTAAAATTGGCAGGAAAATAAATCTTCTCAATGCTTGGAAGCATGTAACAGCCCCTTCAAGGTAGTTAAAAATCAAAAGCAATAAACAAAATAAGTTAGAATGAAAGATATTTTACACCATTTTCTATTTTACTGTTTTGGTTAAATAAACCATGCTGTAAATTGGACAAAGTCTATATTGATCAGCCAGCATACTCTTCTTATAGCCTCAAAAATTGATATAATTATATATTCTTGTAATTATAATTCAATATCTGTTAGCTTGTTACACCATCTTTGGATAAACCAGACAAGAAATAAATAATGTATATTTCAAGCCTAATTTAATTTTCAGTGATTAAAAAGTAATTAACATCAGTTCAGGCAATCTGCACAATCATGTTTCTTGCCATCACTTTAGTCTTCTTGGAACTGAGAAAACTAACAGCTTTTTAAATTAAACAAAACAAATGTTGTTTTGGTCTTTCCAGACTCTTCATAGTAAATCCCTCCATCCTCGTGCCTGTAAGTAGTTGCAATAGTTTCAGTTAAATCCGTCACTTAATATTTAAGTGGAAATGAAACACAGACCTTGAGCTGCAAGAGTTAGTACGAAGGAGGCTGTTTCAAAATCATCGCTGGGTCTGGCACAGCAGGTAATCCCGGCAGCTGTGCTGCTGCGCCCCTGCCACCCCGCGCTCTGCAACGGGGTCGTGGGCTCCTCCTGGGTAGGGCCCGGCAGTGGCAGGACCCAGACACACAAGCTCAAAATGGGTATTTTCACCCTTTTTACAAGCATAGCCTTTGGCTTACGGTTTATCTTTTTGATTGCTTTCTTGTGTGGCCCTAGTGTTTTCTACTTTCAAAGATGTGGGTTATGATGACTAGTTTTCTTGGATGTATGTCTTCTTCCTTCCTTCTATTCTCTTTCTTCCTCTCTCTCTTCCTCTCTGCTTTTTTGTTTAGGCTATGTGTGATTGCAAGCAAGCTTCAGCTTACAATGCTTAGGTTAAGTCACTCTGATACCCCGCGCATAACTCCGATTTACTGCAAAAGCTAAATTCTGACTTCAAGTATGCCTTTGATTCCAGCAGGCTTAACGTGCTTCTCATATGCGTGCGAGAAGCTGTGTGATGAAGAAAATGTCTGTGGCTGCCCCAGCAGCCTCCTACCCTCAAATCCCCAGGACAGCAAGCAGTGTACTTTCACACTGGAGAGGGACAACATATACCACAACAGTAGAACTGGGCAATTTCTTTTTCATTTTGTATCATACATACTTAACCATTTTCTGTAGCACAGTGTTGGTACATTTTAAATAGCTGATATATTTTCTGAAAGAGTCAACGCTGTTTGTCATTTTAATAATGTGCATACTTGTTGAGTGTTGTATCAGTACTAAATATGTTATTGCAGCTTATCTTTGCAGAACATTTGGAAGCATTAGTATTTATCTATTTCTGTGTCTATATTACAATATATGTAATTAATGGGTTTTGCCTTTCTTTTTTAAATTTATCAGTTGTTCCATAGAGGTCTAAAAGGGAATAAAGAGTACAGTGATATAAAGAGATCATTAAAGACAGATTTGTAAACATTCATTCACCAGTTCCTGAAGTGACAGTAATTGCCCTCCAAGCAAATATCTTTGGTAATAAATGTTTCTGTCCATGTGCCCTAGGAAACAGACAAGGAAAGGGACCAGCGTGCTTGATTCCTGTCACAGTTGTTTTTATCACTGCCCTGCTCAATCATCTCCGGTAAGTTGTTTCACAGATCTTTTCTGACAAAATCTTTGTCAATGTAGAACAAGAATTCCCAAATGCCACTAGTTTACTTATAATACTGCTAGTAAAATTGTTTACAGAGAAGATCCTCAGATGATTCATTAAGCAGTAATATGGCTTTTACAGCTGTTAGGTATGGGCTTTTTATCCTCTGGCTATTAACCCAGACGATGAAAGGAGTTCATCACTGTGTGACTCTCTTTAGAAGTTATTTGCATTTTAGTTTGGTGGTCTTCTTTGGTCTAATACGTAACATAGAAGTGGGTCTGTTTGGAAATGCCGAGTGAATATATTGTAGAAATCTGACTACCAAAACACAAAAGTAAATGCCCATTTAAGACCAGGTATGCAGAAAACAGTTAATTTTCATGTCTTTCTTTATATCTATAATTAGGCTTTGAGGACTTTATTGCCCTCAGGCAGAGTGCCTGGGCTCTAGCGGTTTCACATGCACATCTCTTACAGTTTCCATATCCTGCACTTTCTATTTTCTTTTCACGGCCTATTGCTTAGCAATTGATTTTACTTCACACAGAGAATTGTCCATAAATAAAAGGTTGGAAAAAACACTTTAACTAAAACAGTCAGTTATTGTAATTCTCTGTTTATTCACTCAATCAATAGCTTACAGTTGGTAAAAAAATACATTGGTTCTGAGACAACAGGAAGTTCATGCGCTCCCAACCTGAATCCTTTCCCACCAGTCGCAAAAAGACCCTACAGCAAAGTGTTAGCGATAAGGGTTATCGCTGGATGTCACAGAACCCCGTGTTTCTTTTTGTCTGAATTACTTCTATCTTGAAGCATGAACTGACAGGCCCAAAATGAGGTGGCCTGGATCGCTGTTTCTGTATTCATTTATACTGATAGCAGGGAAATAATTATTTCAAAAGTCAATGTCTTGTTTATGCCAAAATAATGCAGTAGACAATACTGGCATACCATATACTGAGGTGTTGGCAGAGAGAAGCTGCTTCAGTCTGCGGTGAGATTTGCTTTTTAAGTTAATTGCCTCATCGTTGTCGTTGCAGGATCATGCATATGCATAGCAATTTATGCAGTCTTTTTGTGTTGGTTATTATTACTAAAACCTTTTGTCACTTTAATTAATAACTTTCACTTCATTGAAAGCATATTTTAATGAGTTTGAAATGCAAAGTGTATTTTTAAAAATCAGAAATTACTGTCACTGAGAGTTAGTGGATGAGGGAAGCAGGCTATTAATGCCAAAATTCCAGTGATCTGTGCTTTAAATCCTCGGTGTGATCGCTTGTTAGTACTCAGAACACCTTACTTAGTTCTGAAGCAGTATTGTCCAATGCTAAGTAGAATCTCAGGAAATTAAGATTAAGATTAAGAGATTAAGAGAATGTGATTGAGAAACTGGGATAAAAGATAACAAGAGAAACATCATAATAGTTTAGAAGTGTATGATTTAGGGGAGGAAATTTTATCTCATACTGTTAATTGGCAAAAAGGTATCTGAAGCCCTGATTCTGCAAAGGCCACGTAACCCTTAAATAGAAAAAAGAAATATAGAATATGCCTGGGTCAAAATATATGTTTTTAAGGTTTGAAATAAGTCTCAGTGTTTTTATTCTGTAAACATTTTCAGTATGTCTCTTCAGTGACCTAAGTTCTGACAAAAGAAGTAAGTTGAGAGATGATTTAACCAGAGGCTAAGCTTTTCACATTAAATTCACGTTTCACATTAAATTCTGCATTTCCTAGGAAGAAGTTTTCATATATATGATAATAGATTCTATGTATACTTTCATGGGGTGTCATCCACTGTAAAAAAATCCCAGCACCTAGATATGTCTTACAGGTAAAATTTGTCAGTAAGAAAAGTGAATGTGCGTGATGAAACAAATATGATATCAATGCCTGCTGTTACATTTACTGTATCAATGCAATATCATTTCATAAGTCCTTAAGGAGACCCATCCATAAAAAATGCACTTATATGAATAAAAGAGTGCATGTCTTCTCTGAATTATTACTCTACATTTTTAGGTGCTATGTTTGCCTCCTGCTAAAAGGGAATTCCTTCTACTGAACCAAATATTGCAGTTTTACATATATGAAGAAACACAAGGTTGGGCTGCCAAACTTGTAAAATCCATTTGGTACCTGAATTTTCAATGAGTTTTTAAAAATTGCCCATAACCAACAAAAGGTGTCTCTCAAGTGAAGTTATACTTAAAATAAACCTGGGGAATGCCATGTCTTGCACTGGTTTCTGTAAATTGCAAGTGAATAGGACCAAATTACGAATTTTTTCATCATACACAATGTGGAATAAGATCCATGGTTCCTTCTCTCTCGTGTTGTCTTCACAGGTCTCAAGGAATTTAGAAAAACACAGAAACTTATGTTGTCAGTTAAAATAATGAGCTTAACAGAAAGTCTGCAAAGATCAGACCACAGAAGTGTGACCCTTCCTGTCCACTTGCTTTGTAAAGACACATTTTAAATCAATGGATTTTGAACTTGTGCAGGGGCTGCATAAGGTCAAGATAAACAGATATGGAACTGGCAAAGTGAAATAAAAGAAATGTATTCTGTGGTTGATTGCCCTGAGTGCAATAGTTATAGCCATGTGACACCACAGCTGGAAATGATGAAAATATAGCAGTCTGACAGGAATTATGTATTTTGTGTTCTTGCTGAGGTAAATAAAAGAAATATGATTTTTTTTGTTTGTACTGTACATATTTTTGCAGCATAATGTCAGGATGGCCACATTTCTAAAACTCATCTTAGATGGCTAACCATTCCTTTACAATGGTATGAATCAATCCAGTGGGTCAGGAACAGTCTCTCTGGTTTTCTTTTCTTCTTCTATAAGATGCACTGTGGGGATTCCTGCTGAATGAGTGATTATTTCCAGCTGTGTTAATAAATTTTCTGAACAAGGAATTGTTTGGATGTTGTCTTTTAACTGTCTAAAATCAATTTTGAATTTGAAAAGGAAGTGCCTAGTATCAATTTCAGACATACAGTTTGCAAAGAACTACCAAATATACTGTGGGGAACAAATCTTTACGAGGAGTGGAAGAGGAGGAGCCCTGAAACATTTCTGTGATTCAGATATTCTTCAGAGTGTCTTCCTTAAAAAGGGCACTTTCAAATAAAAATGCTTCCCTTTTTAAAAAAGAGGAGGATTTGATGCCATGCTTGGGTTTAAACTTATCCTTGTCTCTTCCCACACAGTGAAGCCACATAGTTTGAATTAAAGAAACAAAGTAAAAAGCAATAACTGTATTTTTAAAATGTTGCTCAGGAATGTGTCCATTAAGGAGAATAGCTAATGTCAAGAAAGAGCTTTACATAATGAAAAGGCTGAACTCCAAAACAATTCCTTATTCATTCAAAAAATAAGCCTGCATAAGCATCTATTTGCTACAGACGGTACTATCAGCTCTAACGAACCATGATTTTAATATGAATTACTGTGGTTTGGTTTTGTTTTAGGCAATGTTTATCCAAACAGACTGTTTAGACTAATTATTTAGCCCACAGGTATTTGTATTTCCACCCACTGAACCTCTACAGTCTTCATTTGCAGCCATAAATTATAGCCCTAAATTACAGATCTGGTTTAGCAGATCTGATCGTTCTCAGAACTGTTAAAATTTGTTGCAAAGAGAAAATGGCTGTATTTGCTGTTATCTTTGTTTGGGTGAGGACAGCAAGTTGTCTCACCAAGGGAAAAGAGTTGCATAAATGCAGCGGAGGGATTCGCCCATTGGCAGGTAACGGCCTAACATTACCCAAAAGCAATCAGTGGTAGCAAGATCAATGTTTATCTTACCAATATTTATCTGCACATTTGCCTGGATCCCAAGAGAAAATGGCAGTGAGTAAACCCCACAAATCCCATGAGGACATGTAACTCCTAGCCAGGAAAAATACTTCAGTGTTTCATTTAGCCTCAAGAGTATTGCATCAGAAAAACAAAGACTCGGGCGCCTGAGTTAAAAATTCGTATCTTCAAAACCCCTGCAGTACTTCTGCCCAACACAAACGGGAGTTTCTGTGTGCCAGCTTTCCAGCAGTGAAGTTCCCTCAGGAGTTGAAGTGTATGTTTTGTGTACAGTCTGTTGCTACCTAGTGTACGTAGCTAAGTTACACTGAGATCTTTATTTCAAGCAAATATCTACTGAGCTGATTGGTAAGACTAGGTGCATTTGGTATTCAATGAACATGGTTCAATGTACAAGATAAATGAAACAGTAGTTCAAACACTTGTTTGAGTTCACGTCCATCTTCTCTTCATGAGTTTTTGAACTCATCTCTATTATGGATACTTTAATTAGCTACATAACACTACAGGATGAGGCAGCTTTAATAACTTCTCTTGCAAAATGGAACAGCTTAATAAAATAATTAGAGAAAGACAATAACTTCATGGCTAGACCACTTGTCTAGATTGGGGGAGGGAAAGAAGACTCGGGTTCTTCCTTCTACTCTTGTGAATACTTAACATTAAATATCCTACCAATAAATGGGTTTCCCCAAATCTAGGTGAATGCTTAAACCTCAAGGCCATGGCTAAACTCAGTGCAAATCTGTAAATATTCAATGCAAAGAGCAATACTTTCAACACAAGGAATCAAGAGAATCCCATCCTATGCTGAGGCCAAAGTTGGTAGCTCCCCTGGGGCTTTGTTGGCATCTCTTTCCTGTGAACTGAACTGCTTCCAGGAAAAGTCTTGGTATGTGACTTGCTCTTTGTGAAATGAAAAGTTTAATACGCATTTAAGGCCGGCAATATCTTGTTCCACAATCGGACAGTTAGAGCATCTAGATAGGAAACCGTAGGTTTTCAATGCTCTGTAAAGAGATCAAAATTGAATTTGGACCTTCCATACACTGGCCCAAGCAGTGTTTTATTAGGAATTGGAGGTCTTCTGATGGTAGCAACTGTGACAATATCTGTGAAGAAGCATTAGCATACAACATTAGGGCTCTGAAGTTAAACAGAAAGCCAATCACTTAAGAGCCAGGTGTTGCAACATGCACATCCTTTTGTGAAGCTGGTCCCTAGCAGAAAGCAGGTGGGTCCTTTTCCCCCTCTCGTACTGCTGTTCAGTTACATGCATACAGTATAGCTCAAAATAACTGGTGGTCTTTGGCCAGGGTGATGGGCTAAGAGAGAAAGGGCAGGACAGCTGGATGAACTTCCACAGAGGAGCTAGCAACTTTAAACTAAAGGGAACTTAAAGGGAAATTGTGGCTATACCTGAAAAAGCTGGGGGGGGGGGGGGGTGCAAGGGAGGAAGGGAGAGAGAGCAATCCTGAAGGGTTGCGTTATACAGTCTGGACTGAAGGGAAGAAGAGGGGGAGACGGGGAAACAATCAAGACATAAAAAAGTGTTTGATTTTGTTTTCATTTATACCATTCCTTATTAGAAATCTTCTTAGTAAGAGGAGTAAGCGAGAAGTTAGGAAGCTAGAAAGTGAAGAGTCACTTGAAAAGGAAATAGTAAGAGGGTTAAGGCGGTAACAGGAACCCAGGGAGGAAATAGAACATGAAACTCGAGGGCAAAAAGGCCTTTAGCTTTTGATGAATTGCATAGACATCTGACTTGTCAGGGGACAGCCTTTTCACTTCAGTCAGCTAGTAATACCCACCATTCTTGTCGAATCATCTGTTGCTGTTATCTGCTGATAGGATTGGGGGGCGGGAGGGGATGGAATACCGTGTCTGTGTTCTCAGGTTCCCAAAAAAGTGGCAAAGTTACCTGTGGTATCAAATAACCCGCACGGCAAGTGCCTTTGGTGCAGGCAGGTATTCTACAGAAGTTGAAACTATGTTTTTCCAGGCACTGCTGCTCAGACCATCTGCAGATGCAGTGAGGAAAGACTGGATATGTTTAATGGGGAAAAATGCAGAGAAACCTGGCGCATTTCACTGAAGCTAGGTGAAACCTTTCTTTCCTTCAGGGAGTCTCTACATCCTTTTACTTGCGTTATGCAAGAGAGTATTACTAACATGCTTTAGTCGCTGGCACAGTTGTTTCCTTTCACATGTGCATCTCCAGTGATTTTTTAGTCTGACATGTAACTGTGTAAGCAGCACCTCCTGGACTCTATGTCATGGAGCTGACTCAGCTTACAAACAAATACTTTTCCCTAATCACTAACCCTGCAGAGTCAGACTGAGATCCTAAAGGCATTCCGCAAGTTTCTTGACTCAGGCCCAGAAACACAGGTTCTGTAGGCTACGATCTGCCCTTCAGCAATACCCTACAATTGCTCTTTTCTGTAATTCTGCTGGCTTTTCCAGCCACACCATCCCTGCAAGATTTTTCAGGTGTCAGAGCAGTCAGAATTTGTTCTTGCAGTTGCAATTTAGTTAACAGCATTTAATCCACTCGCAGGAATATTTCATTGCTCTGCTGTGACCCTCAACCTTATCTAACCATTCAGTGGGTGCTAAACTGACTTTGACAAAAATGCAAATTTGAAAGTATAAACCTTGCTGAGGCAATCCGGTTAGTAAAGGCATGCCAAACTGCCTGCAGTATCTGATGTTATCAGAGCTTTTCCATGAGTTCACAGTCTTACATACATACTTGTGTGAGCTGGATATTAATGGCAGTTTCCTGCATCTGTCAGATGCTAATTCAAGAAACAAAAAAGAGTTTGTAGTTCCTGTCTTAAAGGCTGTGGGACGCTGGCACAGTTTCAGCTAGCTGTCTGCCCTACTATGAAACCCTGTTGTAAGAAGAAAGTAGGAGCAGGGTCCCAATTCACTGCGGACAAAGTTCGGCCTCAGCCAAGAATGCAAAGGCACGTGGAGTTGTCTTTGGACCTACTTGACTCATGAGCGTGCACATCTGTTCTCAGCACCCTCTCTACCACGCTGCAGCAAAAGACGAGGCAAGAGAGGTCCGGGTTAATCCCTATATGACTAGGAGAGAGTAAAAGGTCAGTGTTGCCTTTAATAAAGACAGTGAACATATCTCCAGATAAAATCAGTAATAAATGATGGCACAACTCGGATGCTCTTCATCTGTAGGTCTCGGAGCACTTCACAGTGGTAAGTGTTGCTATTCCAAGCACAGAGCTATCATGAGTAATAAAGCCTTCTCACAGACATATTTCATGTGGATTTTTGTTAAAGCCGCTTCTCTTCACAAGACGCCTGTTTAAGATTTACATGCGAAGTACAAGAAGAAGGGGAGGCGGCTGTCAGTTGTTGCTTACCAATCCAGTGCTGATTGCCTTTGCACTTTGCAGTGGGTGGTTTGAGCTGCAGGCGCGTAGCTTACCCGTAATTACCACAATTTCCTGTTACACTCATTTGAAAAGACAATGTTCCTGAGGAAGTTATGAAGACGGCAAGTAAGTTGCTGCCTTAATTTCTGCGTGTTTGATTTAAGGGGGCTGTCTTAATTATGCCGGTTAGAGCTTATTTACAGTGCTTCTCAAACGCTGCTGTATTTGGAGGGATAAGAAGGCTTGTGCTTCCAGATAACATATGGGCAAATTCGGATATTCTGCAGCCCTCTCAGCATGTTGCTCAGAAACAGCTGCAGGAGATTCAAGTCAACTCTTTCTTTTACGGGTGCTGAAACTGTGAGGAAAGTAGCTTAAATATTCAGTTGCAAGATGCTGCTGCAGCTGGGATGTCAGATAAGAAAATGTAGCCATCACAATATTTTTATATTATTTTTATGTTACAGTATGACTGTAAATGTTCCTTAAAGGCAATAACTGAAAAAATAATTTCACATGTTCAAACCAGCATGTTTTTTTACAGTACTGAATTATTTATGCCTTCGGATGGACTCTCCCGACGGTTGTGAAGTGTGTGCTAGAGAGCTCCCTCACTGCTCACAAAACAGGGTTTTCAGTAGGAAGGATATCTGTACCTTTTTGCTAACAGTCATGGCTTCCTGCCTTTGTTAGGGGAAATACGGTGGAGGGAAGCAGCGAGTTTGCTGTCTGTCTGATGCACAGATAACCTGTTCGGGGCGCAGAGCGTTACTGCACGGCTTGCAGCACAGACAGGACTGGTTTGACTTTGCCGGCGCTGTCTGTCGTGACAGCAATTGCCTTGGCTAGTTACAGCTCCAGTGTGTACAGAGGGCTGAATACAGCTCTCAAGTAAGGGGATTACCCAGAGAGAATATTAGGTGCTATACTTTTTTTCTGGGCACACAACGCGTGCGAGGAAATGTTGTGGGAAAAGCTGGGTTGCTAGGCAGTTGTTTTGCTGGTAATGAGGGAACTAAGCCAGCGCAGAGCAAGCCATAGAGGCTGTTCTTTTCAGGCCACGGAACAGCAGAGAGCTTCAGCACGTTCTTTGCACTCTGAGTTTTGATCTGTGTCTGTTTGGAAGCCCTTGATGCCATGTACCACCACTCTTTAAAACTGACAAACCACCTGTGACGCTCTTCTCTCCATTCACCATTCACCCCAAAGGTTTTAATTTCTTTAACACATCTCTGATCAGTTTTTAAGTTCCAGTTAATCTAGCAAAACTTCCATTGTCACCACTAGAAAAAGTGAGATTTAGGAAAGGAAAGAAAGCTCGTAACTTGAAAAGTAGCAAATGCAAAAAATGAGAGCAAAAATTATTACGGTTTAGTGTGTGACATGAATAATAGAGAAAATAAATTATTTGGCTGTACGCTCACCAGTGACACCCCAGGTTTCTTTGCATCGTCACTTTAAAGATTCATTCTGCTTAAGGTTGAGCAAACTAGAATAGTCCCCTATACGCTCACACTAACTTAAAACATCATTAACTGGATACGAAGTGACATGTGGAGGTCCAAAAAGATTCCTGTAGTTTACGTGAAGAACTGCAAGATCCAGAGACTTACGACGCAGCCTTAGTAATAGGGATTAAATTCAATTTCTGAGATAAAGTAGAGAGAAAAGTACAGCCCTTGGGCATTACACCGCATTTCAGGGAGCTGTGTGAGCCAGTCTCAGGTACTTCAGCTGTAGAATTGGAAACCCCATGCCAGACAGAGGGAAGCCACAGAGCTGCTCTCGGGGAGAGTCACAGATACTGTACTCTGACTCTGATTTAAAGAAGAGAGAGGGTATTTTTCAATGCCACTATTCAGCTTGTCTCCGTTGCCTCCTGTGAGTCCGCAAAAGGCTTTGTGTCGGAGAAACTACCGTTAGACTTGGTGCTCATGGGCATCACCACTGACAGTGCCAGCAGGGTCTCAGGGCCTGACGAACGTGGAGAACAGGATCTTGCATTCTGAGTGACCTTCCTGCTGTCTGGTGGCAAATTCTATTTGAAAGGATTATTGTAGCTTCGGGTTGGTGGTGCCAACCCAAATCTCTGTCAGTGCCAAGCCTGGCAAGGGTGTGAATGGTTTGCCATGAATGTTCGGGAGGAGGATGAGTTTCTTGCAAAGGGGAGCTCTCATTCCTGCTGTCTATAATGCACAAGCCCTGCGGTGGCCTGAGAAACCAGAAGCTGGGTGTCATCTTTCACAGTTACTGTATGTGCCTTCCTTCATTTGCTTTGATATATTTAAGTTAATATTTCCCAAGTTGTGGCTAACAACATTATGGCATCTTTTCAGCTCATGTTTGTTAATTCCAATTTTAGCTACCATGTTAGCTGAATAGAAGACCTTATTTTTTTCACACACTAATTCATTTTCTTTCTTCCTGCTCTTCATAAATAAGTCAATGTACAGAATTGTATTACAGAAGCTCTACTAAATAATAAATAATGCATTTGGCTTGCCATATGATTCTGTGCTTGTGCCTCTGCCCAGTGCTCCTCTAATTCACAAAATGGGGTTTTTTATCATAGGGCATGTAAAGTTAAAATTGGACTTTTTGTTGTATCTTTCGGAAAACTCACGCCTATTCTGAACAAGACGCTTCTGCAAAGAGTTTATACGGAGCAATAGTATACAGAGCAAAAAATCTTTATTTATTTTATAATCTCTCTCTGAGGTTTTAGTTGTGGGGGTTTTATTTATGTTTTTGTTATGAAGTTTGGAGTTGATAAGCAGTGTTCTCCCAAACCCTCATGACTCTGTCACATACAGATTCTGTTTTTAAATACCTTCTGAAGGTGTTAGGGGAGCTCAGAGGCTACCTGTTCTGTGGCTGTTGTGTACTTCCCTGGTATGAAATCCATTCAAATTATCGGTATGTTTCAGGAGAGCAAATGGTTCTGTTACAAGGGCAAGGGTCTAGAGAGCAGTTTGAGAGAAATGTTGATGTATTGTGGGCTGACTGGACTATCCAGATGCTGATAGCTTGCAGGAGTAAGTGCAGACGTGGAGCCAAAAACTAGTAAGTGAATGATTGTTTCTCTTCAAAAGCTTCTACTAGAACACGTGCATTATAATGTTCAAGCTAAACAGAAAATTGACCTAAGAGATTCCACCTGGTATTCACCGTATCAAGAGTGATTCTTCCCTGAAAACTCACTCGCCCCTTGTTTAGCTCAGTGACAAAGTTTCCAGCTAAGGTCTTGTTGCTTCATAGCAGTGTGAGCAGCGAAGGCAAATCAAGATATTAATAGAAGGTGCCAGAAAGACCTATGACAAAACGGGACCGTGAGAAGATGGTGAGCCACAAGCTGTTGGCACCAGCCCAGAACAAAGTGCAGAGGAATATCTACAGGCAATTAAATTAGTCCTGAAAAGCTTGAATATGCTAGGAAAGTGGCTAAGGTAACCTTGATATTGGAAGATATCCTGGCCCGTGAAAAGGCAGAGGCAGTGGGTCACTGTAAAGGGGCATATGCATTATGAATGAGCAAACCTCAAAAACTTTGCAGAAAACACAAGCAAACAGCTAAGGTGGAAATTAATGAATTTGCCAGGAACTTTGATATTGCAGAATTCTCTTCAGATTTTTCAAGCTGAGAGAGGTATTCAAAATAATAAGGACTAAGAAGGAAGTACTACCAGGCAGACTCTAAGTCACCAATGCTGAACGTTTGATGATCTCAGGAAAAGGCACCCTAAAGACAACGTAATATTCAAAACATAGACCTTTACAAGCAGGATGATAATGAGCACTGCGTTGTACTGGAGAAAGTTACGAGTACTGGCCAGAAGTTTCTGGAAGAAAAGGTCCAAAGAGTGGATGGGTGTGAGCAAGGTGATCCAGAAGAGGAGGAGCTGGTCTGTTCAGGAAGTCACATGTGCTATATAATACCCAGAAAGAAAAAAAAGATTCTTAAATAAGGGATGAGGAAAGTCAATTCTGCGGTTAGTGCCTAAGAAAGGTGAGCTGCTAAGCTGCACAAGTCACCGTAGACGGCTGATCAGTGAAATTTAGTCCTTCTCAAAAGATTCACAGTACAGAGGAGTGTGTCTGAGGAACAGGCCGCTGCTCAGTGTCTGGAACGCAAGACTTGACAGCTGTGAGCTGTTTGGTCTGCCTTAATAAAGCACTTCATAGTCCAAAAAGCACTGCTCTGGATTCACTGGAGGTAGGCAAGGTTGGCTCCCAAAAACATCTCAGGTAAGGTGAGATCAGTGGACTTGACAAACTGCTCAGGTTAAGCACCTGGTTCAAGGTGATAACTGGCAGTACATAGGATATCTGTTATTTCCCAGTGCTTTCCTAGCCTTCCTGGAGAAACTCATTAATGGAGATATAATGGCAGAAAGGGTCACAACAGGAAGATATGTTTCGCAAAGACAGAGAATACAGGTTTGAAGAGCGAAGTCAACAGCTTCCTCAGACCGGTGAATTACTTGAACTGCTCATCAGCGTGTACAAGGCATGGCAAAAACAGTGGCCTTCTGCAAGGGAGAGGAAAAGAATTACGTGGATATTAACAAGGCAGCAGCACGACTGGTGTGCATCGTCTTCTGTGTAAAGGCAGCTTGATCACATAGGATAGCAATTGTTTAAGGAAACCATGAGGGATTGCTCAGTGGAAGTGGTCTTGGCTTATGCAAGGTCTCTACAGAGGGAGAGATTAGTAATTTTCAATTTACAAGTCCCTGGGAATTTATGGACTTCTAAGTTCTTGAAACACCATGCAAAAAAGCAAGCTTTGCTGTCAGTGAATTTAGCGTTTGTGAAAAGTGTTGAGAGAGCAGAGAAGAGGATTAGCAACAAGGACAGAAAGAGTGGTGTATGTTGCAATTTAGTTCCACCTATAAATGACTGGAGCAGGTCTGTTAAATCTCACATCGCTCCCCGGCCCTGTAACTAATGTTGCTCTAACAATATGGACCTAGCATTTGCCTTGAATCTAAAGAGTTGCTACCAAACTTTCAAAGAGAAGATATTTTCCAATGTGCGTCATCAGTACCTAAATTGGGGCTGGACTACATAGTGCCTTCATCATGCTCCGAGTCACTTCATGCCTTGGTCATGCCTCCATCTCCTTCTCAACAGTCTGCCAGGATGAAAAGGATCTTATCCAAAGACTATTGCATCTACTGCTGACTGATGGAAATACAATAGCATTATCTTTAAAATACTGGTGAGTTGTGTGGCAGGATAGCATTTGTTAAAATATTCTTCTTCCCTGTTTAATTAATTTGTATGACTTAGTGTCTTCATAGTTTTAATTTTTCCATCCGCTGCTCTTAGATTTATGGGCAACAGCATGGTGACCCCTCTGAAAGAATTCCTTGGAATAGTTTGTGCAGTGATGTCTTGTGAGGGACAAGGACACGGGGTGCTGAAATCTTATTAGCCCTCACATAAGCTGAAGCCCTTTCTGAGACGTTCTGAAAAGAATGTCAATAAAATGTCCGTAAAGCAGATTGACAGGAGGAGCATATCCTCAGTGAAATGCACATGGGAGAGGAGGTTGTAGGGCAAAGATCTCAGCAAAAGTGCTAAGAAGTAAGTAGCTGTAGCTACCTTCCTTTTAAGCTCTTCTCCTTTATAACCTCCTCTTCTAGCAAAGTCATACTCTGGTGAATCCTTTGAGATAAAAGTAATAGGAGTTACCCTAGGGAAGGGATGAAGTAAGTGGCTCAGAGGACTGTAGCCTAAAGTTTTAAACAGTAAGAATTAAGAAAGTGATGCTACAAGGAAGACATTTTAGAAAATGAAAAACTGAGCCTTAATCTGAGTGTGGCTTTCAAAGCAATGATGGTTTCCTTCCCCCCCTCCTCCCAGCACATACGCACATATTTCCCTCAAAATAGCAAATTATGATGACTACAGTACAGAGAGAGAGCCAAAAGATTTGCTAATATATATTCTACGCATACTAGTGGTGGATATGTCATACAGAAAAAATGCATGGGATTTTTTTTTTTACATTTCTAATAGCAATAACCAACAGAGGTCAGGGCACTTCCTGAAGATTTATTGACTGTTTGGAGCTAATATCATTCACCTTACTTACGGATCACCGTTTGCTCCCATCCAGCCATTAATCTGCAGGAAACACCCTGCACTGTAGTCACTGTTTCCTATGGGTAACAGCAGCGCAAATCAGTAGAAATGGTGTTTGAAGAGTGGGTAGAAATGCTGCCCTGTACCCAAAATACATGTCATGTGCAAGAATAAGGGCAAGAAAAAAGCGCCTCCTGCCCCCAGGACCAGACTGATTCTTGTATAACACAACATTGTCCTTCCATTGGACGTTGAGGGAAATAGGTTGACCTCTTCTGATCCTCTTCTAGTCAGTAGCCTCACCACCTACAACTAAGTTCCAGCAGGAAACATTACTTGACAGCAGCACCTCAAGACATTATGGCACAGACGTAGGGTCTTTTCTGTCACTGTTGACTTTTCTGCATTTTTTACCCCTCTGTTTTAAAGTTATAATAAATTAGCTAAATGTGTCATATTTGATGAGTGACATTTCTCCATGCTTGCAGTTTTTTTCAGTCTATAAACAAAATTACACTCCCTTAATCTCTGAAAAATTACAGGCTGAGACTAAGTGCAGTGTAAGGACGATGGTCTCTGGGAAAGCACAGATGGAGTCTGATAGAGTAGAGCCATGGAAACTATATAAATAAAAGCAGAATTGTTTATAAATATTTCCCTTTTTGTGGTGTGGGTGTGCACAATTGCATTATTTGAAGACACTTTTCTCTCATAACGTCTTTTTTTTCATCCTCGGCGCAGCAGTGGGTTCCTAAGTAAATGCACAGCAGTGGGCAGGATGGCTGCGGGAGTCCCCCAGGGATCACAACGCAGCGGAGGAGCCCCGGGAGCCCCCGAGCTGGATCTGCAGCGGGAGCCCGGGCGCAGGGCAGCACTCTGCCTTGCCGAGTGTGCTCTGCTGAGCAGCAAAGCCAGGGAGCTTGGACAGCCTCTCCGCTAACGTGACTTAGCTGCTTCCAGCAACCAAAATACTCCTCGTACTGCCTCCAACTGACTTTGTAGCCAGTCCCGTCCTGTCACTCAAGTGGTTGCAATTGGAGCTTTCAGCACGTAATTGAAAGCTGGTGTGACGAGGAGGGTGTTATGGCTTCACATAATAGAATTTAGGTTTACTGTAATTTACAAAAGAGAGTGTTATAAGTGGTTAGGCACAAAAACTCTCCTAAAAGAGCTTTGCTTCCAGGTCGAGAGGTGGCTTTACTCCTGCAGTGGCTTTGATCCTGTAAAAGCACATATTTCCATCTTACATAAACTGCCTTGCACCTTTCAAAATGATGCCGCCCATGCTCATTAATTCAGCCTCCCAAAGCTCCTGGGGGCAAAGATGAGGGGTAGCACCATGGAGGGGAGCGGAGGGGACCACCAGCACGGAGGTCCTGTAGAAAGAGGAAGCTTCTCCTCTGAGCAAATGCGCAAGCAAGGCAGATGGTGACAAGGTGAAGACATGACCCCAGAAGAGGACACACAATTAGACCGAGGAGGAAGCTGAGAAGAGGATGTGATTGGCCAGAGAGGGGCAGGGCATGGGGAAATAACAGCCAGGTTCATGAGAGAAACCGAGTAGAAAAAATACAAGCAAAGAGTTAGTCTCCAAAAAACCTATAAAATATATGTCCAAATGACAGAACTGCTGGTATGTGTGTGAATATTTCTAGCAGTTGTTTCTTACAGTTTTGAATTTCTAAAACATAGTAGTATGATTTTACTATGTTATCTTATTATTTAAAAAGCTTTTGTTCAGATCTTCTGGATGGTGTCCAAATAAGTCTTGTAATGTGTATTTAGAACCCTTGTTTTGGAAATCTGTTTTACACATACGAAAGAAACACATCTCTGGTGAGCAGTATTGCTGGAGATGGTGAGGATGCGTAACCCTGTCTTGGTATTCCTACTGGCGCTACTCCATGGGCCCCAGCCAAGAGGCTGAGGTTATGCAGACACAGGGTGACAGAAAGATTCTGCTTTGGAAAACTCGCAGGGCTTTTATTCTTCTTTTATTCACTGCTTTTAAGCCTGGGGAGCAGAGCGGATGTCGTCAGGGCCACGCTTACCACACCCCGGCCCCATGGCCTGGCACTGGCGTCAGGAGGGGCACCCGTCCGGGCTGGAGGCCAAGCGATGTGTAACACCCCCATGGGGGTCTGTGGCTCAGCCCAGGGCATCTGTCTCACTCTCCTCCCACAGGGCCAGGAACTGGTGAGATCCCATGGCCGTAGCTTGGGGAGACGGGCAAAAATGCATATCCTGAATTAAAATCTGGGAGAAAATAGCATTCTGAAAACTTTGAGCAGCATGCTTAAACATGGCAATGTTTTCCAGGACTGCCCTGGCTGGTGGCTCTATCTGTGTCTCCAGCCAGGCCAAGCGTCCACTCAGACTTTCCTCAGGTTTAACTGATGACTTCCTGGAAATGCCCATTAGTTACACCAGGAGGAAAAAGCATTTGACAAGACCTAAATCAAAGATAATTAAGCTCACTAAACTGGAAATTCCTTTATTTGCGTAACCGTGATCATCATGGGGCAGTTCAGGGGAAGGTCAGGAGGCACACAGGAAACAGGTCCATGGCTGGGGCCATCACCAGGCTGCAGTAAGCCCTGGAGAAGTAGGAAAGTGGTGACCAAACCAGGGAGCAGGGTTGGACACCAGAGCCATAGAGCAGGACACTGAACTTTGGTGCAGAGGAGGGCAGGGTGGAGAAGCTGGACTGGAGAAGAGCTGGGTGCTGATCCTCATATGGATTGCTGGGGTACAGGTCCCTTCTCTCCTGTTCTGTTCCTACTTTAACCTATTACTGCTTCTGGTTTTAATTTTACCCGAGGCATCAGTACAGGTTAGGGGCTGACCTCCTGGAGAACAGCTCTGTGGAAAGGGACCTGGGAGTCCTGGTGGACAAGAAGATGACCATGAGCCAGCAATGTGCCCTGGTGGCCAAGAAGGCAAATGGCATCCAGGGCTGCATCAAGAAGAGTGTGGCCAGCAGGTTGAGGGACCCCATCCTCCCCCTCTACTCTGCCCTGGTGAGGCCGCATCTGGAGTACTGTGTCCAGTTCTGGGCTCCCCAGTTCAAGAAAGACAGGGAACTGCTGGAGAGGGTCCAGCAAAGGGCTACTAAGATGATTAAGGGATTGGAGCATCTTTCTTATGAGGAAAGGCTGAGGGAGTTATATAGGCAATCCTGCTTTAGCAGGGGAGTTGGACTAGATGATCTCTAGAGGTCCCTTCCAACTCTGAAAACTCCGTGATTCCGTGATTCCATGAGTTGGGTCTTTTCAGTTTAGAGGAAAGAAGATTGAGGGGGGATCTTATCAATACTTATAAATACTTAAAGGGAGGGTGCCAGGTAGATGGGAACAATCCTTTTTCAGTGGTGCCCAGTGATAGGACGAGAGGTAACAGGCACAAACGTGAGCAGAGGAATTTACATCTAAACATGAGGAGGGACCTCTTTACTTTGAGGGTGGCAGAGCACTGGAACAGGCTGCCCAGAGAGGTGGTGGAGTCTCCCTCTGGAGACATTCAAAACCCTCCTGGACACTGTCCTGTGCAACCTGCTGTAGGTGACCCACTCTGGCAGGAGGTTGGACTAGATGATCTCCAGAGGTCCCTTCCGACCCTGACCATTCTGTGTTTCAGTGATTCTGTAATTTTGCTGAAGCACAGAAGGCAACATGGGTTGTGCCAACTCATACAGTTTCTAATTTAGCTTGTACATCAGTGCATGAAAGAAATTAGCGCATCCTTAGCCAGGATGTGAATATATAGTTCATTAGCTACTTTGTACTATATGCTTTATGGGTGTCCTTAGTATACAATAAATATTACAGTAACTTACTCTGTGCAAAAGCCTAGAGCGGACTACTTGTGGGGAGTAAATTTACACTCTAGCTACTGCACACTAACTTACTCACTGTAGGCAGACCCCGACTTATAGCCGCATCACTTCTCTGCATAGATGAGGTTTATTTTTTTGTGCTTGTAGTTCCTATATGATCAGGAATCAACTGCAGCCGGAGCCTGTAAGTGGGTTTGTAATGGAAGCAGAATAATAACTAATTGAAATGGAATAAATTGGTTGTGTCATTGTAAGCATGCTGTTAGATGAGGTAAAGAAAGCCCTTAATTTGTAAGATGTTAAATAGAGACACACAAAGACCCAGTTCCTGTCTTTAATTTCTTAACTGATGTGCAGTTAAGGGTATTTGTGGGTATTTCTTTTACTTCCAACCTGTCACAGGTGAGGAACAGTTCTTTTACTGGTGTTCAAGCAGTGTGTTGTGTTTTGGCTGGAGGAATCTGCCGTTTATGTCTGGAGGAATCTGCCATTTATGTTTCCTTGCTTGTGTATCAGGGGGCCTTTGGCTTACGCTGCCGGGACTTAAGGAAGTAACTGTGAAGCCAGGTGAAGAGATGGGAGGCATCTTTCTTCAATCTGTTCTCTGTTCATCCCAAGCTCCTGTATTTGGAGGACTTGCAGAGCTATTTGCAAATCCAGGTGATGACAAGCCAGGAACGCTGCAGTGAAGACAGCCAGTCCCTCTTTCCCCAAGCAATGGAAGAGCCATCGCTTGGAGGCACTGTTCAGGGGGACCTGTTTTAATGAGATAAACAAGCACCCAAAACGGTTCACTGTATTGGACAGGGTAGAGAGATAAAGGTTAACTTGTTGCAATTAACCAAGGCTATAAAGGCAAAGATAATTAATTCTGTGTTTAATTAGGAGATCATCCCTGTGAAAAGGGATGTTCCATGGGTTAAGTTTCCTACAGTGTATAAATGCCAAGACCGAATTCACTAGCTTGGTAAAAGCAAATGCAGAGGTGAAGGGGTTAAAAAACACAGTATGTAGCGCACATGGGCTTGTAGTAGCGTGATTTTATTTTGTCGTGGAAAAAGACTGAAAGGGCTTGAATATTACTATTTGAGGCTGGTAAGTGACACCTGACCACTCTTGTTAATCAAATGCCACATTTTGAGTTCTTTTTTAAAAGGCCGTTTATTTCTTTATAGCCTTACAATCATAAAAATCTCATTTTTTATTTAAGAATCAGTTAGTTCTAAAAGAACATGACTTGTAAATAATGCTAGCTCTCTAGCAGCCTGACAGACAGGATGATACTCTGCTATCACCGCAGATAACATCAAAGAAATGGGTCTTTTCAAAGGACAATGGTTGTGCTGATACATAAATATTCCAATATTTATGCAAAAATAAATGTCAAGGCGAAGGCAACATTCTCAGCAAGTAACCAACTAATTTCCAGAGCAATGTATAATTGTGTACTTTGGGGGAAGTCCTCATTTATACAAAGTCTTCTTCCTTCTTCTGAATGACCTCAGTGTAAATGAAGGTGAAGCTTTTTACACAGTAGCTGCTGGTGAAGCTGCAAGTGGGTTGCTTTCTGTGCCAATATAAATGATTTGCATTCTGAATGATGCTCTTCTCTTTGGTTAAAACGAGAAGTTACTTAGAAAAATAAAGATGCTGTGGCACTCAAGGAACGTTACCTTACCTGATCTACGTAAGATTTATCTATGATAGAATCATAGATTCATAGAATGGTTTAGGTTGGAAGGGTCCTTAAAGATCATCAAGTTCCAACCCCCCTGCCATGGGCAGGGACACCTCCCACTAGACCAGGTTGCTCAAAGCCCCATCCAACCTGACCTTGAACATTTCCAGGGATGGGGCATCTACAACTTCTCTGGGCAACCTGTTCCAGTGTCTCACCACCCTCATAGCTGCCCTGCAAAAATATCTAGATTTTTACAATTATTAAATACAGCTCTGTTCTTTGTTGTTTTTTTATTTTATTTTATTTTATTTTTTTAGAGAAACTAGCTTTTGATGGAAGAGCTCTGTTGCTGTTACTCTGGTGAGTCAAGCTTGATCAGTAGAATGAAAGGAAGTGTAACATTGGTAATTATTCCTTTTCCATGTAGCCAAAAGGACTTCCTAAGTTCAAAATATGTTCCATGCAGATTAGATAATTGCCACTGATAAGTGACCAGAAAGAGAACAAGAGAGTCAGAATGTGTTTATACCTATGAATTAATGACCTTTCTCGTCTCTACTCTTTACATCTCTATTGCAAACCTTGTGCTATGCAACTTCTCTTGGAATGCGCCACACCAGTGCAATTATGCCGATGCTGCAAACCTCCACGTCAGAACTGCTCCCGGTCGTGAATGAGTTGTACAGCCAAGGTTTCAGGAGCTGTCTTTTGTGTTAGGAATGTTGTGTTGGGCTCTAATGTCACCAAGTGAAGCTGTGAGAGGGATGCATTGCTCCATGGCAGAAGCTATGGAGAGTGCTTTCCAGAGGGAAAACTTATGGGGTAGTACAAAGCGATAAAATTCCGGAGGCGTTTGGTAGTATTATCCCAGGTACATGTCAAGGGCCTGGTCTTGGTTTAGGGTTTGGATATTTTTTTATTTCATTCCTACTTTTTTCTAAGCTTGTCAGATACTACTCTGGACTAGGCTGTTATTTCACAGTCCCAAGGTCAGCATACTCGCTCCGCCCAAGATCACGGCAAGAATGTAGACTAGTTTCCTGAGAAGTGCTAGAAGCTGTATTGTTCAGGACATTTGAGAGGATGCTGGAGAAAATAATGTTAAATAAAGAAAATTCATTATATTTTGCAGGAGGATGAACCATATCACCCAGTAAGTTTCTTCTAGATGTACCTTTTGTGATTCTTTGAGGTAGATAACAGGATCAGAAAACAAGATGATATTGTAGAGCTTTCAAAAAAGGAAATCTCGTTTTTGGTTCCAGCAATATTAAAGAAGATTGGGGAAGGAGAAACTGTAATTGTTGCCATCATTGATTTTTAACTGAAGTCACATATTGTAGCTAGCAAGACACTTACGTAACACTGTCTAAAATGTCTTTGTACTTAGGAAAGGTCATAAGTAAATGACTTTGAAGCTTAATCAGTGGAAGTGCAGGACAATTTCCGTATTTCATTATAAATCCAGTTTAAATCCAGTGAGGTCAGCAGAGTTACTTGGGATTTACAGGAGCGTAAATGTGTGCAGAATATGGCTCCATGATTTTAACCGTGCTTTATTTCCAACTTGCAGAGAATAATTTAAAAGACTCAGTATACAAACCCATAAAATAATAGGCACAGGGCAAAAAGTGTAAAGTTTAACGTTGCTTAATATACAAAATATTTTCTAGTGTTTCTACAATAGTCTACAAAACTACTGAATACTTTTTGTAGGGATTACAGTGACTAGTTTTGTATGTAGGACATTTTAGAACAGGATTTAAAAGTACAGTCTTGCTGTCTTTATAGTTATGTTTATCTTCTTGATGCATTATATATTTTTGTGATCTGTAGGCCAAGCCATAAACCCTTTGGAGAAGGAGCAGCTCTCCAGAGGAGTCTAGTTTGTTAAGTTTCTTTTGAGCTAGCTTAGATCCCCGGGTTTGTTGGGTTTGGTTTTTGGCACGTAGATAACAGAGAGCACTTTCACCATCTCAGGTCACACAGAGGAATCGGTAGGGCCCTTTGCTTCAGGATATAAATGTGCCGTCGGCAATGCTGGGGAACCAAAGGCAGCAGGAGAAGACTTTCAGCACGAGTGCTCTGTTTTCTGAAGCAGCTGAGAGTAACATTTGATTTGAACCTATAAAACAAATCCTGCACTTCTGTATAATTGCTTATGAAGAATACAGTAAAAGGCAAGACTTGAACAGAGAATAAAAATCAGAAGTAATAGAATAGAAATCACATTTGGATTCACAAGGTTTATATGCAGGACTGGGTCAAAACTTCCAAAGAAGTCACAGGATTTAGATCCTAAGCCTGAAGTTGTTTCAGTACTAAGCGGAATGATGTAAAAGAAGAGAAGAGGGGAAAGCATCCAGAAAGTTACTCGTGGAAGGTAGACGTAGCCCATCTAAACCAATGCATTTTTCCTGGGATTCCTGTGTGGCTTTTTCTAGAGGGGACATATAGAGACACAGCAGTACTGAGCAGACTGTAGCTACTGTCTGCTGCTGAAGCCAGTGCACTTTCTGCAGCTGGGACTCTTTTCACTGATTCGTGTACGAAAACTGCTCTGAACCCGGCCCTGAAAGTAAAAGATAAAATGACAGGGAAGTTCTGCTCAGTGGTCTTATTTTGGGGGGATGAATTAGGCTGTGCAAAATTCAAAGGGGTGGGTTTTCCTGTTTCTTTTCTAGTGGCGATTTTTACGGTGTGCAAATATGGGAGGTGCACATATCTGTGGGCATTCTTCCTGTAGAATCATCATGGAGTAGACAGATAAAACAATACAGCCAATTAATTTAGGAGTGTTATTTAAAGGTAAAGAGTTGAACAACACAAGCGACTGTTAAATTCATTGCCAAATACAAGGGCTTTTGTGAGTGCTCTAGAAAAATAATCATAAATATGTTTGTATAAAATGTCTTCTGTTTGTATGTTTTGCTATCTTGGTAAAAATAAAAAAATGCCCTTCTTCCTGGGAAAATTTAGTGTGATAATCACTTTTTGAGCCAGACGGATTCAGAAGACGAGGTGCAGCTGTGCTGCCTCTGGAGGAAAGGACAGTGTTCCTGGGCATTTCCTGGCCCAGGAGGAGTATGGCTCTCGTCAAAAAGCCTGCTGCACTGAGGGTAAAGCTTGTACCTCTTTTGGCTGGACACCTTGCTGCGTCGCAGTGGCTCTCTGCCAGGTGGTAGGAGCAGCGCCTGTGTGCCTTCTGGCAGACCTCTCCACCGGAAGACTGTTTGATGCACTGGAATTGAGGCTTTCCACAGCAAGATGTCCATTTTGCTTTCAAGTTCAGCAAAGAAGCAAGCGGGGAGGCAGCCTGGCTCAGAGGTGACCTCAAACGTGATGTGGCTTGCTGCCTGATGGTTCAGTGTTCTGCCAGGCCACCGAAGCCCCAGGGGGTTCTCCAGCCAGGATAGGGGGCAACTGTCCCCCCGAGAGATGCCCCTGGGGAGGCAGCTGCAAGGAATCTTCAGGGCCAGGCTTCCCGGGACCCTGGGCAACTCAGGGAACAGGTTATCTGTTTGGAGACTCAGGGATCCGCCTATCTCAACTGAGAACAAGGCCACATCTAAACTGGTCTTGACTTATTCTCCCCAGGAAAAAAAAAAGGTTTTCCTGCTGATGCTAAGCATCAATAAGGGCACAAATAATGCCAGTCTAGGAATGGAGGGTAGAATATTCATACCGCTCTTCCCTACACTTAGTCTAGTCCTGTGCATGCAATGCTTTCTATCAGTTACTTGATAACCCATCATTAAGAATTACCCAGTGATTTGTTGATTCAGGACATATGCAGTGATTCCGCTGGTAAGCCAAGAGAATTTATATTTGACAACAAGTTTCTGAATAACTAGAGATGGAGTGTCATTAGGGATGTATTCAGATTGTGAAATGGGCAGATACATTTTAAAAAATCTTATTTTACTAGGCTTAATACTGTGCTGGCAGTGCTGATGTAGCTTGTGGAAATCAGTTTACATTTCATGTAAATCTGAGAGAGATTTTTTTTATAGTTATTTCTTGTTTTAATGACAAGAATGTCAATCTACATAGTATATGAAATTTACTGAAAACTAAACAAATAATAATACCATCAGACACTTGGGTCTTGTCTTTGTGTTCCAGTGGCAGGGCTGGGTATAGCGTGAAGAACGTGACCAGAGCAGCTGGTTTCCATCAAATGGCATCATGATGATATAGAGGAAGGTAAACTGCGCCCTGCTGACTCTATTGTTTGTGCTCTGCAGATCAGCTGATGTAATTTTCTCTGATGGGTCTCTCTCCATTTCTGTAGTGTCCTGGGGAGCTGCACCGCAGTTGCCTATTCATGCTGCCCTTGACAGATAGCTAAGTGCATAGAAGTGCACCATCCAAAAAGGCAGTGGTGCCGGCTTTCCATTAATATTCCTGTGTGTCCTTTTGGTGAGTTCTCTGGGTGAAAAACCATCAAGTCTGGAATCTGTTACCTATTAAGTAGCTGTTATCTTACAGACACGGCAATGTTGATGTAAGGTCTTGTGATACAATGGGTTTTGCAAAATAATGCCATCTGTCTGCTGGAAATCAGATTATATACATCTCTTTTTATAGACCAGTGACTATGTGTCAATGGCAACATCTTTTATTCAGTGACCTGGAACCTGATTTGTAGATGCATCCGTCTGGTTTTATGTTCATATGCATCCTTTGTGTTTTTTAGTATGCTAGTGCCAATGTAAACACGCTTCATGAAGCAAGCACCTTGATTAGATTTGGGCTTGTGTAAATATTTTATTTTATCTATCCTAAATTACTTCTTCCAGATAACCACATTTTCTTGCACGTCCAATGTAAAAACTTGCCAGGTGCCTCACACTCTGTTGCTCTAGCACCAAATTACTACAGCTTTAACTCTCCCACAGAAACATTTGTGTGCAGTAGTGTTTTTGTGCACGTTTTAAAATTGCACTGTGTAGTAAATATGCTGCTCAGTGACAAATAGAACCTATTTCATAAAAATGTGATGAAAAAATGTAAATATTAAACAATTACATTTCATTTAAGAGCCAAGGCCATGCCTCATCATGATATGTCTGACAAAAAGCTCGTATGTAATTATAAACTGAAATGATGACATAACAGAAAGAGAGAAGCTTTTTCTCTGTCCTAAAAGAAACACAGTCATAGTTTCTGGAAGTCAAATCCTTGATAACCTCTGCTGAAGTTCAGCCTTCTGAGAGTCTTCTTAGAGCTGCAAAAAAATTCACTAAATCATTCCCTCTCCTTCCCCGATTTCTTGAAACCATGCAGGAAACAGTCTTTAGATATGTTCTCAGATCATTTTTCTATAGCCAAATTATATTTTTTTTTACAATCTGCAAACAGCTAGAATGTGATTTTTTTTTTTTTTTAAATCTGCATTGGCAGCAAGGAGAAAGCTAAATACAGATGCTGTAATTAACATTTATAATGAAAGGTACTGCAAAACCAGCAAAACTTTGAGCATCGCCTTAACTGGCTGGTTATAGTCTCTATTTTTCAATATGAAGAAAATGAGAGAATACAGGACTTAAATGCTCAACATGTCTTTTAGGCAGCAGCTTTCAATCTAACTTCATGAAGAATTATATGCAAAAGATCATTATACAGCACATCAGTCAGAAGAGAGTCATCCTCACTGCATAGATAGGGGCAGGGAGATTACAACAAACACCTTGTACCTTGGTCAAGTTCTTTCTTTTTATTTGGCCTCTGGCTTGAAAGAGGTACGAATTCTAGATTAGAAATCCAGTGTATTACATGCTTTTGTGAGTAATCCAGGTTAGTTTTAAAGTACTTGTGTTCTATGGCTTATTCATGATCTGCATGTCCTCAGATGGTTACCTACAAAGCCACTGCAAGGAAAAGTGCTACACTTGTCAGATCGTGAGGGAGCCTGTGGCAGGCAGAGTTTGGAGTTGGCTCCAGTCCCCTCAGGGTGCCAGGCTGTGGGGACAGTGGCCAGGCACAGACACAGCATTTGGGATGTAAAGTGGTCTGTGAATTACTTTTTAAAAGGTTGTGTGGTGCTCAGCTGGGAAAGGGTTTGCGCTCTCTCTCTCTCTCTCTCTCAGACACTGATCCAGACAGGCAAAAAATTTTCTGGTGAAGTCTGTAAGTGAGATAAAACCTGGTGAAATAGTAAGTGAATGCAACACCTTAGAGCTGTGCCTGCACAAAGAGCCTGTGTTGGCTCCTTGGGATCCGGTCAGACATAGACCACGGACACCATTCTCAAGTGAGGTTATAAAAAGCTGGTCAACTTCTGGTCTGGATGACACTCAGCTTTCTAGCCTGTTGACTATGTCTTCTTTCTGCCGGCTACAAAGCTGCATCTAAATACAAACCCCCCAGAGCAATTAGATTTTCCCACACAACCTGAAAGCAAGCATCCCAACTTACTCTCCTATGAGGAAAACTCCATGTTTCCCAAATAAACCCCTGCTGGATCGCTGGGACTTTGCTGTCAGGAAGGTTTTCACTGGTGCGCACTGAAAATCTGGAGCCTGTCGCGCTCAGTGCCCATACTCTGTTTTTAGCAGGGTTTTTATTTCTTCAGCCAGAGCTGGGAACACTGACATTCACCCAGCATGTTTCCTCTGTGCTGAATTCCTCTACGTTGAATGACTAACAAGAGACCAAGGAACACTGTGAAGATAGCTTTTCATTGGTAGTGCTCAGATTTTTCCATTCATTGCCAAGGCACAGCATCCATTTCCAGCAGTAAATGTCATGCACACAATAGCTCTGCTGTCAGTGTGAAAACCTAGCTTAACTAGAGGAGGAGGCATAAAAGATCAGAGCACATCCTCTGGGTGCAGAACTGTACAATCCAAAATAAGTCTCATACCGGCAATTCAAAATAGAATGATTAGACAAGGTTGTATCCAAAGCTTCATTGTCTGACTGCATCAGATGTTACTTTTTTTTTTTTTAACTTGAATCATCTTTACATGCCTGGGTACTCAAACTGATTATGGTCCTTACTTGGCCAAAAGAAGGCAGTGTTTGAAGGAAGGTTTGCAGACTACAGACCTGACTACATGTCGTCTTCACCTGGGTGAGCAGGGGTTGGGTGAATTACAGGAGATACTGGGGCTGTTTTTCTTTATCCAGCTTGGAGCAGGCAATCATAGAATCATAGAATTGCTGAGGTTGGAGGGGACTTTTAAGATCATCGAGTCCAACCATTAACCTACCCTGACAAAACCACTTCTAAACCATGTCCCCAAGTACCACATCTACCCTTTTTCTAAACACCTCCAGGGATGGTGAATCCACCACCTCCCTGGGCAGCCTATTCCAATGTTTAATAACCCTTTCAGTGAAAAATGTTTCCTAATATTCAATCTAAACCTGCCCTGACATAACTTAAACCCATTTCCTCTCGTCCTATCACTTGTCACCAGGGAGAAGAGGTCAGCCCCCACCTCTCTACAACCTCCTTTCAGGTACTTGTAGAGGGTGATAAGATCTCCCCTCAGCCTCCTCTTCTCCAGGCTAAACAACCCCAGTTCCCTCAGTCGTTCCTCATAAGATTTGTCCTTCAGACCCCTCATCAGCTTTGTAGCCCTTCTCTGGACACGCTCCAACACCTCAATGTCCTTCTTGTAGTGAGGGGCCCAAAACTGAACGCAGTACTCGAGGTGGGACCTCACCAGTGCCGAGTACAGGGGGATGATCACTTCCGTAGTCCAATGCTCCAGAGGTCATGTTTAAGCAAGCAGGAGATGTGAGGGACAGCAACAGAAGATGGCATAGGACAAAAGCAAGCAGATCCAGCGATGTCTCAGTGCAAGGCAATGTTAGAAAACAAAGGCTAGGGAATGTGTTTGAGGTCAGTCTCTGAGCTAGGAGCAAACCTCAAATCAAAATCTGAATCTTCTGCCTTGTAGTTTGACCTTCACTGCATAGTCTGTAAATTGATTTAAAAGCAGCGTAATTCCTCAGTGCAAAAGAGTTTCAAATGTATGAGAATATTTCTCCAGCTTTATATAGTAAGGGACACATAAAATCTGATTTGAAAAATAATATAGCATGCAATGAATAAATGATACGCTCTGACATTTGGTGGTGTTTGTGAGATATAAGTCTATTTCTAGTGCAGGGTAGGCTTAAATAGCCAGGTGGTGTTTATAGGAGATGGGCTGCTGCATTCCTTTTCAGTTTGCTAATAAGCGCTAGTCCACTGAAGTAAGCCAGCCCTGCGCTGAATAAACACATGGGACTCTGTTCATCTATAGGATGATGTGAATAGACCATCATGCCTTCGCTGGAGATCTATGCATACATCATATCTTAAATTGCAAAAAAAGAAAACAGAATTTAACCTAATTGACAATACTCTTTGGATACATGCTCAGCCTCTGTATATGACTTAGTTTAACTAATTGAAACTTGACTTAAAAATAATCCGTAGCTGGAAAATCTTTGTGATGGACACTGTAAAATTCCAGTGAGATGGTTGTGAAGTGTAGTTTATTCTTGTAAAATGCTTTAGGATCTTTGTTTTAAATGTTTTTAAACCGTAAATGCTATTAAGTGTTTGTTTTACTGCTGTTCAGTACTTTCAGTGTTGCATCATTACATTAAGAAATGGAGGCACGTCACTTTGGCTGAATTACCATGCAAAACTTTGTTCTGTACAGTCCTGCAGCCAGAGCACAGAAACCTGAGTTCTCCTGTACTGGTGAATATACTAGAGAGATGGGGATACCGAGCTGTGTAGTGCCACCACCAAGTAGTAGATGTAGGGAAAAAATCATCTGGTATGACTGGACTGACATTCAGTCACTGGAAAAAAAAAAAAAAAAAAGCTAACACAATAGGGCAAGCATTAATGATTCTCTTCATTATCTCTCTAAGAGAATTTTGGCTTGTTTGCAAGGTGATTCTAAATCCAAAGTACTTTGGGAGGTTGTGGGAAAGATTTGAATTTGAATATAGATTGTCCTCTCAGATTTACAGTGGTTCTCTTTCTCTACAGTGACCTGAACAACCCCCCAAAAAACAATGTCTGATCTTCTATAGATGTAGCTGGTGCATCATTAGGAGCTATCAGGCCTTATTCAGAATGCTGCTTTCAGTCTCCAAAAATTCAAATCCCATCTACTTTAGGAAGACGCTGAGCCAAAGTCCCTGATCGTTTCTTCTTGGATCTTGCTTGGGTAGTAGCTAAGTGAAAAGCTTCACCCAGTTCTCTGAAAGCAGCTCCCTCCTACCCTCTTACTGAGAATCATTTTAACTGAGATTATTGCTGTGATCAGTTAATTAAGCCAGATGATAGAAACATACTGAGAGCCGTGGCATGATTTTCACTTGTAGCGTCTAGGTCTTGAGAAGGAAAATGTTAACACGGGATACTATCTTGCCACTTGGGAATACGTAATTGTGCTTGAGCGCTCTTTCACTATGGAGAGGGACTCTGTAAGTGGATTGCAAACCTCTGGAAGTGGCTTCCTAATGGAAACAACAGATCACGCACCAGGTAACTAAAGTAGCTGCTGGATTGATTATATTAATGCCCAGAAGGAAATATGTCCCTTAATTTTTTTCTGTGGCTTTCTATTGTAGCTTTCAGTCATTTAACAATGATCCACATACGAGATAGGCTAAGGACAATGCAAATTGGAGGAGGGAAATAATTGCCTTTAAGCAATGTCCTTTTGCTGTCAGACTAGCTGGGATTGTTTTCCCTCTCTCTTAGGAACCCCTATGTATAGCCAGTGAGCAGGGTCGGCTGCTTGGTTTGAATTTCTCTTTGTTTACTGTGACAAAAAAGACCTCAGCTTGGAAGCAAACTGCAAAGCATTTAGCAAGGATGTGTTTGAAGGACAGGAACAGCTGAGCCTTCTGGAGCCTCTACAGTTTGTTGATTATTGTCCTCTCCTGGCTGATTTTGCTTAGTTATATGTATGTGATTTATCCACATATCCAATTTTATAAATTATTCCAAAGGGGAATCAGTATAATGCTAGTCTCAAAACTTCCCTTTCCCTCTCTCCAAGATGAAGAAATCGTTTTTCCAAAACTGCATGTTATCAGAGCTTTCTTCTCGCCCTTTCTCTCTTTCTCTCCTTTCTTTCTTTCTTGCTTCCTTCCTTCCCTTTCTGTTTCTTTTCTTCTTTCCTTCCTTCCTTCCTTCCCTTTCTGTTTCTTTTCTTCTTTCCTTCCTTCCTTCCTTCCCTCTTTCTCTTTTTCTTTCCTTTGTTCTATTTTCTCTTTTATTCTCTCTTACTTTCCTTCTCTTCTTTTTTTACTTTCTTTCTCTGCTGCTTTGTCTCTCATTTTTTGCCTTCTGTTTTGTTTTCTCCCCCTTCTTTTGTTCTGTCTCATGCTGTCTTTCTCTCTCATTCTTCTTTCTCCCTTTCTGTTTTTTATTCTCTTTCTGAAAGCCACTACATTTTTACAGAGTGGACAAATAAACTTTATGTTTTGTTTACTGCTTTCTGAAGCACTTTGTATGAAGAGAGCTCATGATCTAAATGCATACCTTGCTGATGGTTCTTTTGACCCTCTGTGAGTTTAGCAAATCACTCATCAGCTTAACTTGGAACAGGATCGGGCCCCCAAGATGAATTTCAGTTCTGACTGCACACAAAATCATAGTTTGGGTTGGAAGGGACCTTTAAAGGTCACCTAGTCCAACCTCCCCTGCAATGAGCAGTCTGCACGAAAACAAGACAGAAAAGAAAGACTCATCAATTTATTTACTTGTCTACCTAAAACTATTACAACAAAGAAAGCTTGAACAGTTTCTGAACTAAAGAGTTTTTGAGGAAAACATGAACACTCCAGGAGCTGATATCAACACATTTCTGAAAAGGCACTACTTCATAGTACAGTTATATGTTTCTTTGTAGCATCCAGGAAATTATATTTGACTGTTGCTATTGAGAACTGACTGTGCACTTCATGCTGTTGGAGAGGCAAATGAAAATTCAGGGCCTCCTACCAGGCGCCTGTTTCTTATTTCTGAAAAGCTAACTATGCTTTAATTGTGGTCTGGAAGTTAATGTTATTTCAGAATTGTCTTCTTAATTCCCATCATTCCTATTCTGCAGATGTGGAAAATTACCCTCTTTACTACATTGCCCATGATTCTCTTCATTATCATCTGCTAAGGTTCCAAAATCTGTTATGAGCTCACTGCTAATTTCAACTTCCTTTCCTTTTTGGGGGGAAAAAAAACCCACAACCCACAACAGAAAATAACCCATCTGTATAGCTACTGAACAACTTACCCTGTTGTAATAAAGAACTCTTTTCAGAGACATAAGTCAATACTTCCGCTTAGGTCAGCCAAGAGGAATTGTCTTTTCTTGGGTACATCCTATACCCATCTCTTCTTTCCTAGGGAAAACAGTTTGCACCAGGCAAGCTGATACTCTGCCAGCTAGGAAAAAAAAAATGTGGTGTTTGAAAAATTAAAGTTGTCTTTAATAAAAACCTCTTTTCTAATATAACCATTCCTCCTCTATTAGCCAGCTATGCAGTGGTAAAGTGTTCGGAAAATGGTATTTCATAGTATTATGAAAACAGCAATTTTCTAAAATGTGCATTCATTTTTAATTTTGTCTATTCTTTGTCACTTTTTCTAATAGCTATGCACAGCATAAAAGTAATTGGACTGTTTGGATTCTCCCTGTGTATTTTTAAAATAATTTAGTTTAAATGATAGACTTGAAACCAGTCAGTAATAATATCACTGTTGCAAAAAAAAATCCATTTTTAGCAAAACCTCAGCTTACTAAGCTGTGAATAAACACTTCTATGGGTAGTGACTACATTTAGCATTGTCTAACGGGGAAACATTAAAGCTGGAGAGCCCGGAACTCCCTTCCCAACTTCATAGTGGGCTGTTGTGCACCCAGTTTCCATCATCTTTGAAACGGCCGCAACGGGACTCACTCCCGCCGGCTTGGATGTGATGTCTGAAAGTGCAAGGCAGAATAAGAGTGAAAGATTTTGAGGAGGGGCTATATAGCATGAAGGCCTGGGGGGGACAGATATTTTACACCATGTCTTTGAAAGCCTCGACACACGGATATATTATCACAAATAACTCTTATGATGCATTTGCCGGTTACTTCTGCAGATACTAGCAACCCCCTAAAGGATCTGCCCACTCATTTGTGGTAGTTGAACAGGACTGAAGCCGTTGGCAGTGCCTGCATCAAAGCTGAAATATGATGAAAGGGTTTGTGTTGTGTGTACTGAACGGGGGCAGACCTGCATCACGCTCATTTCTCGTCCAGCAAATGCTACTTGCTGACGCCGTGACGTGTTTATAGGGGCAGGTCTCCCTCTTTCCTGTGCCAAGCAGTAAGCCCAGCTAAGTCTGCCATCCTTCTGTTAAATTTGTAACAGCGTGACCAACTGTCAAATCTCAGGAAATTCTATGGAGCTAGCTTTGTATATATAAAGAGAGCTGATGAGGGGGTGGGGGGGAAGAACACATCCAGAAATCTGGCTTTTTGTTCTTTGCCGAACGGCCCCACTCTGTCTCAGGTGGATTTTGCAAAGAGCTCACCATATGGGAGGACAAGGGCTTGGGAAGACCTGACCCCAAGTTCCTTCAAAAATGTGGTCTTCTGGGATGGTAAACCATGCGATTAAGTTGCACAGCTAATTGGATAATTTGTTCTACAGTCCTAATGTACTTATTCGTCCTGTATATAATCAGTAGAGTCAGTGCTGAGGTCCAGTCAGTCAATGGGTTACTTTTCAAGCCTTTGCAAGTGGGTTTGGGGACCCTGCAGGTGTGTCAAGCAGCGTCTCCCCACAGACCAGAGCCACGGGAACCCCGAGCCCGAGCCCTCTTCTGCACCACACCACTAACTCTTGTCTCTGCCCCTTTTTTGATAAATCGACCATAGCGTATCAGGGAGCTTGTAAGCCTGCATTGTGCTGCTCCGTATGGAAACACCATCAGGCAAGGAGGACCTGCTGTACGCACCCCATGCCACATGTTGTGGAAATGTCTGACGTGGCTGAGGTCCAGGGGCAGTAAAACCCTATATTGCAGTCGCTACTTGGGGTCGCAGAAAGGATTTTTGTGACCAGCTGTGGATATGGTTCATCAGGACTCTTCAAGACAGTCCGTTTCAGTGACTGCTCGCTTGTATTTTAAATGAATGAGTCTTTAGCAAAGCAGTCTCTTACCATATGGTCCGGTTTGAGTACCTAGATATACTTCATGCAAAATTATATTTAAAAATCGTATGGAAGATTATGCTAAAAAACCCAGTGAGGGAAAATTAGGGACTTCATTGGATAAAGAAACACAGCTCGCAGCCTCTCAGACTAGATAGTTGGATCTGTTTGATCCAACTTGGCTCATAAATTGACTTCCTACCCCAACGGAAGTTACTGTATTTATTGACTTACCCGTTCTTTTAAAAGAAGGAACTAAACTGCCAACATTTTATTTACATCTGTGTTCACCCAAATTTGAATTTGCAATAGGTCGTGTTTTGTTTGTGATGGCACACTTCAAGAGCTCACAACAAAATGTTGATAATTCATCTGAATTTTAGAATTTTTTTTGTGCTTCAGAACTGATGTGGAAATCTTGCAAGGTGAAGCTTTGTTCTGAACATTCAGTGTGCCTCATGATGACATTTTTTTCTAGTGATTTTTTAATGCTTCTGTAGATGCAGTTTCAGCACTTAAAGCACGACGCAGCAAATTCTAAATATAGACTCAAGTAAAATAGTTGGTAGTTTTTGTTTTACACAGCTCAGTTTTCTTATCTCTGTGCAAGGGAGACTGGTTTACTTAAAATGACATATATAAGCTCAAGGATATATAGCACTCAGTAGATATTATTCTTTGATTATGTTCTGCTTTTAGAGTTTGTTACACACTTATAGGGTTGAGATCTTTCAGGTTACTTTAGAGGTCTATTAGAGTCACCCTTCAGAGGTCACATATTTATGTTTTAACCTTATGCGTTCTTGCATATCAGTAACATCTGAAAGCAGTAACACATAAATTGAGCAAATTTTGTGGGTTTGGAATATGTGGCCCTTAATACAATGCAAAATACATGTTTTTCCTGTGTTTTTAATCCAAATTGTGTTAGCTTATCCTTGCAGCAATTATCTTCAAACACAGAAGTGAAAGAGAAGTAATATTTGCCAGCATTAAAGGATACTTTACTACAGCGGTTTGTTTCCTTTTAATTTCTTTCTCATTTTTCTGTTCTATCTTTTAACCATAGTGGCTGCCCTAAGCAAAGATCTTGTCATGGTGACTGCTGGGTATGTGTCCAGGAGGACCAAGATCAGGAAAGGCTAACGTAATGTAAGCTTAGTGGTGGCTTCCAGCAAGGACTTCCGTGAATGAATCGACTTCATGGAGCATTCATTCACTGGAATAGTTTGCAGATGGGAGTCTTGTGCATGACTGCTTCTTGCATTTTTTTAATGCATATTAGCTGCTGTCCGTTTCAGCTTCCTGCACTGCTTGTCGTGTCCTGTTTCAGTATATTTTTTGCTCTTTGTAATTTTCACACTGGGAGCATATACATAACGTTGTTTTGTAAGGATGCAGCCAGTTCCAAACTGTGAGATAGGCTATTTATCTCTTCCCACTAATGCATTTCATTTGGGTGGTTCAAGCCACTTACCTTGTGAAGAGATGTCAATCAGTCTTCCTTCAGAAGGTAGGGGGATGGTGCCATGTTCTGGGTTGACCTTCTGATGCTTGGCTCAGAACATCGTAATGCTGAGAACTAGTGGTCAAAGTATAGAGCATATTTGTACCATACATTTGTACCGTACATGTCCTGCATCAACCAGAAAATTGTAATTATGTTTCTTCAATTAGTTTTTAATTGACTTAACCAGATATTCTTATTTGAGATGTTAGAATGGTACGCCGGTGCACTACATGATGTGCAATTCTTAAACCATGGGATTCCTAAATTAGTGGGAAAGTCCCCAACAATTCAAGCAGCAATACTTAAACTTCTATGCTTCTCTTATTTACGTACATTTGAAGTTACATGCTCACTTAGAAGCCCCATTTCTTGTTTTCTCTGTGACCAAAGATCAGGTTGCATGTTTACTAAAATGCCTCCCAGATCAATTTGGTCACTCAAGCAATGTGTTAAAAGTAGAATACGAGACAATGATCTTGCAGCCAAGCCAGAGTCACAAAGTTACTTTTAGTAAACACTGTTGTCTCTGATAATTTTAAGTCAAAAGCAAAACAGTCTAAGGATACTGTGGTGGATTCGTATGGTAAGTCATATACTAACCCTGAGGTCCCATGAAAAAAATCTGATGGGCGCTGTGGTCAGTGCAAACTAGTACAGTCCACTTTCTGCATTTCAGTCATTTGTATAAAAAAGTGTATGCTAATATATATATGTTTATCAGTTTAATGTGAGAATGTTATTAAAAAGACTGAAGGATACGAAGCTCATGGTATAAGCAAACTGTGCTTTGCGGTCTCAGGCATAAGAAACCCAGAGAGTGTTTTCTCAGGCTGCCAATCCTGCACACCGGGAAGTTCCCAGCAGTGCCATGATTGACGGCTGCTGGCCCTTGTGCATGGTACCAGGAGTGGGCTGCTTCTGAGACATCTGCAGGGGGTGTGCTGGGTGAGTCTAAAAGTGTCCTTTTAAACTGGATTTTATTCCACCAGCATCGAATACCCCATCGTTTTAGGCATGGACCTCTCACTGCTGAGAGAAAACAAAAAGTATTGTAATACTGATACATTATTATAGTATATAGTAGTGAATGATTGTAAAATCAGTATGTCAGTGATTTTTGTGGAATAAAAGTCAATGGAGAAAAAAACGAGGCGGGGAGCTTCACAAAGTTAATCGTATTTATAGTCAAAGCATGAAATAAATTTTTCCATCAGACTTCTACATATGGGCATATGACAGCACTGAGCTGACTAAACCGAGCGCTGGCACAACTCCATTGACTTTACTGAAATTTCATCCCTTTGCAGCAATAGCGGGTTTGGCTCGAACACAAGTGACCAGATAATTTTCTGTCTGGTAATGTTCATAGGTTGTATTTCTGACTTGGAGTAAACAAACTGCATATGTCAGGCTATAATCAGATAATGATGGCCATTTGAAAGAAATTTCCAAGTATTAACACAATGTTGTATCGCTGGCTGGCTGTGCTCTAGTGTGTTTGGCCTTCCTGTACACAATCACTTGTAGTTTTAAATACTGTATTTCTCAAAAGTTATAGAATTTGGTGGGGGGATTTGTTGCAAAAGGAAAACGGGATTTATTCCTGTCCGCGCCAAGGTGGAGATGGAGCAGGGCACCTCGGTGCACCGTCTGATCCTTTGTTTCAGTGACTGCATACAAGGGGGATGCTTTTTGATTAACCTTTGAAGCAGGCAGGTTTTAAACAGGTCAGGTGAAATGCTGTTTTGTGCTTCTAATATGGCAGTTACTTCACATCTGAGTTTAAGCTATATAAAGAGGCTTAGAAAAAATCTGCAAATTATCGTATAGCGGCATCATCAAATGCTTTATCCTTCTGCACTCATTTGTTTGTGTATAACATGGAGTGAAAGAAGACTGCCTTGAAGTAACTTGTCCACTCTAAAAACTGAAGCATTGCCAGTGCCAGTCGGATTGAAAACCTAAACTGCAGCACTGCTGGGGCTTCTTAGGCTTTAGCATGGAAAATTAAACACAAAAAGTTCAGTATTTTGATAATCCCAAATTGAAAGGGGTTTGGTACAGCCATTTTGGACGTGAATTGTGCCTGCCTGGTCTGATGACTGGTAGCACAGTTATATCATGACTTCATTTTCTTCATTTTGCTGGTCCTTCTCTCAGAAGAATACCAAACAATACTTTATAAAGTACCAAATTATAATTTTTTATTAATTGTTACAAAGAAGCCTCTAGACTGCAATAGGTCCCAAATATGGCCTTCATCAGATGTTTCAGCATCATAACAGATATAGAATATCACCAAGAGGTCTCAGTCCTCTCTCTCAAGAGGATTTACAGCTAGACCTACTGGGAGAAAAAAAAAAAAAGGATGGGTGCTCCTAAAATCAGGTCATGTGTTCATAGAAAGTGAAGGTGACTCTAGCGGGCTCAAGAACAAGAGAACTGGAGAGATTGTGAAAAAGTCATGCAGCACAAGCAGGAAAAGGAATTTCAAAAAAATATTTTTTGTTGAAGTATTATGTCCTGAAAGGAAGTTAGATATGTTAGTGAGTCCTCCCAGGGCTAGGGGAAGCGGCTTGCTGCTCGGGTACAGGCAGTCTGGCTCTTAAATGTGTTAGGAGCCAACCCTGGACACCTGGGAGAAGCAGCCCTTCCTGCAGCCTATAGGTTTTTATGTATTCTCTCCATCCCCTCCCAAGTAATTTGTATTTGCCCTACTTTCCCACTGCCTTTGGGAGAGGAGGGGATGAAAAAAAGAGAAGGTAGAATGCAGAACTCAAAATTTTCCCCTTGAAAAAAACACACCTTGGAAATTCCTGATTATCTTCACAAGCTACTGGCTAGATGCCACTGGATCCCACCCCCTGCATATGTTCTTCTTCCTGCGGTGACACAGAGTTTATGTAAATCTTTTAGCTTTATTTTAAAATCATATGACAAAAAAAAATTTGTCCCACCCACCACTAACGAACCATGTAAACCCCCTGACTCCCAAGGGTCTTCTAGCAATGATGTAAATGACACTATTTTCAGGCTGAGGTTCTCAGGTGAAAATCTGATTCTGAAACCTGGAACATGAAGAAGAATCAGAAATTTCAGGAGGCTGGTAATAAACCATAGCTATGGTTGCAACAAGTTGGCTAGCTTTTATTCTCTCTCACGATATAAGCTGTTACCGAAAGCGCAGGGCAAAGCAGATTCAAATCAGTATCAATTTGTTCTCCTTTGTGAAAGACATCCACTCTCATTTGCTTGTAGAAAAGGCAAAAATAAAAACATTGCACGCACCACGTTATTTCATGATGCCTGCTTTGCAGCTATTAGGGGACACAGTTTATTGTTAATGCAGTGAAAGCAATGTACTTTTAGTGGAACATTTCAGTCTTTTGTAGGCCAGCCTGCCCCTACCAGCAGGGGTGCACTTTATTAGGTAACCTAATCTGATCTTAATTACAGTGCCACCCAATATTGTTTAACATCTCGCTTCGTAACATGCATAGTTATTTTTTGCAAAGCAGGCGGAATTACTCTAAGATTTCTTGGAGGCTGCTTAGACTTTGCTAGGACACCGTGTTCGACTGAAAAAGTTGTAGGTGGAAGAAAAGGATTTCTGTACTTAGTGAAGCAACTCAGTAACTGAAAATTTGTCATTTTAATTTCAAAGTCATTTACAATATAGATGTGCTTACAGAAATGTCGCTGTTGCTTTTTGATAGAATGCACACATGCTTGATGTCTTAATTAGATAGGGGAAATAGCCTGCATTCTCTTGGAACAATGTTTAGCTCTTTAGCATTTGGGTTTTTTTAATAATCTTTTAATTCTGTTAAATGTGAAAGCAAGTGTGTAGAATAAATATTGAATGCATTTCTGGCTTTAATCAAAGAAAAATGCTGCTTTCAGTGGTTATGCTTCAGCTTAATTCCATTTAGAGCATTATGTTTGTACTCAGGGAAAAAAAAAAAAAAAAAGAGATGTGATTTCTCAACCTGGAAATAGATCACAAACCCTTGGGTAAGATGGGCTGCAATTGACATTGATGAGACAGCATCTGCCTCGTACCAATGCCTAAGCTGTTACTTTCTATTGTTATTTTTCTTTGTTGATCCTGCCAAGAGGGTAGAGTTTGTGTCAGAAGATCCTGAGTAAAGAGGTGGGGAGAAGGCTTTTCAGACAATAAGAACTCGAGTCCCTTCATTGTCTGGAGCATCACATTTCACAGCAATTATGTGAGGATGCAGGCTGTTTCCACTTACCATTGATTCACATGTAAGGTTACATGAGCATTCCCTCGTACCACGCTGCCCTTTTCTATGAGTATTGAGACATTTATACCCCTCTTGAGTGGGGCAATACTGGAAGACAGATTGCCACGCTCCTAATTCTTACCAACCTAAGAGATGTTAAGTGGTGATAAGCTAATGCAAGTCATCTTAGTGTAGGTAGGCTCCATTAGGCGCAGAGGGACAAATGCATGTAGAATGGACCAGAGCCAGTACCACCCACCAGCTCTGCACGGTTGGGCCTCGGAGGTGGGACAACAGAGACTGGTTAAGACAGGGGCCTTGATGTCGCCAGGGCCCACTGCATTGCCAGGCTGAGATCCATGTGAAAGTAGAGGCTTGCTTCAGCAGCATTATATAGCACAAATTCATCTCTGCAGGAGGTCCAAGCCAGCTAGTATGCTTTTTCAAGAGGTTTTTTGAAAATCTAAAACAAATACTGCTCCCAGTCTATAACTGTGTACATAAGCAGACTGTAGATGTAAAAGATTGCTGGATAGTGAATAAAGCATTAACAAGTTAAATTTATTTATAGAACAAAACTACTGGCTTCAGTTTGGCCTGGTTTCCAGACAGATTAACCGAGGTTATTCATAGCGAAAAAAGCTTTACTAATTACATTCAGTTTCTATTAAAATGACTTAAAATCCAACCAAAAGGATGAACATATCTCAGGTTCTGTTATCTGATTCCTTAAATTTAAGCACGCTTTTTTTTTTTTTTTCTTTCTGCTCTGAGCAGTAGCAGTGTCCAAGCACAGATGCCCCAGTGGGGATGGCTTGGAAGACATGGTGCTGCTGTCAGAGGTGATTCTGCGAGACTACCCGGTTGTGTTCTGCCACCCTCATCTTGGCCATTTTATCTGTTTTTTTTTCCCCTCTGTGGTATTGTTCATGTGTAGACAGGAGATACATAGGAAATGGCAAAGCTTCCATTCATGGCAATACCAAGGTACACAAAAACACTGCAGTGACATTTATTAGGAGATGGACGAGCTGTTATCACAACACCTCTTCCAGGCATGCAGCTCTCTGGGGTCGTGATATGCCTCTGGATTCTTGCAGCTGCATTATGGGGCAGCATCACAAACTCCAGAGCTCAGCAGTGATGAAGTAATTTTCCTCTTCGCCTACTGCTAGATGCCTTCCCCTTCTTGATATTCAGCTTCCTCACAGCTCACTGCGTCCTCCTGTAAATATGCTAAGTACACATGCTTATTGAACAAAATCGCATGCAACAAATGTTACACGCAGACAAGTCCTTTAAAAAGGTCTCGAACTAAGCTGTTTACATGTTTCTTGATCTTGAGCGTTTTGCAAGATACTTTAGCTTTTCTTCCTATATTCGTGTTTACCTCCCATGCTCTTGTAACTTTCCGCAGTATTGAAGTTGGCTTCAGGGTTTGAAAGGCTGGACAATTTCACTGACGTGTTATTAACAATAATTTATTTTCCTGTGTTGGTCTTCTACTCTAAGCCAGTATTTGTGGTTGAAAAGGCTTCCAACCTTTCATCATTCAGAGAACCTCTAGCAACAGCCTGCAGGTTTTGACAGGATCTCACAGAGTTTTAATATTTCGGGGTTTTATTCTTTATTTAGTAACTTTTTGAAGCCTGTGTTTCTACAGCTTTACCTACGAAACACCTACAGTTATGCTCCATAGTTAAAATGAGCTGGTGAGGAATGCATGTTGTGTCAGGTCTTCAGTGAGTACGTAAGGACTTTAGATGGATGAGAAAGAGAATGACATAACAATATGCAGCATTTCTACATGCTCATTCCAGTACTTCTGAGGCCTCTTTTACTGAGTACATTAGCTAGGCATAAATAAAATATGACTTGTGCTGAAATATAACTTTCCAAAGAGATAAAAGCTATTCTGTGATCATCAGCTACTAATTAAAAATGCATCAGGTCAGCAGGAAGTGTTTGAACACAGATTTTATTTATTGATTGAACACAGAGCTGCTCCGGTTTCACCTCGCCTCCCTAAGCTGTAATGTCCATCACTCTGCAATGCCACCTAAAGCCTTGCTTTCTGTCTCAGTGGTGGTGCGTTTTGTAATTTTGGGACGGTTACACTGAAGTTAGAAGCTGTCCATGTATTTTCTCCTTCTCTTTGTTTTTGCCTGACAGTGCTGATCGAGTCAGGGTACACTTGTTCAGAAGGCAGTTTACAACGGGGACCACTGCAGTTGCAAACAACAGTAGCGCGACGGCTGCTATTGCAGAATTATCTCTTGAAGTATTTGGAGCAGACCCAGAGCGGCCCGGGGAAGGGGGGGGAACTGGGGAAAACTCTTGCTGGGTTTCTATTCCTGCTGACAGGAGCATTTTGTTTCCAGTCCTGTGGCGTACACTTCATGACGATACGGAGGATCTTTCAGTCGAAGCGGTCGTTCAAATGAACTATACGATTCTTCTTTCTTTCCACATCGTTTTCTTACTAAACCAAAAGTACAGGAAAATTGTGATTTTTATTATAAACTCCGCACCTACGGGCCTTGGGTATTTCAAATGCCGTGATTCTGGAGTAAGCCATTTCGCTTTCCTTTACCAATTATCTTCATACCCAATTAAGTGCTTTCAATTAGGTGGTTTCCCCGATGACGGTTACGCGCCGTTGCTAACCGGCGCCTTCCCCGACCCCGGGTGGAGCGGACGGGAACCGCGGGTCCCGCCGGGGGCTCATCCCCGCCGGGCGGCCTCGGGGGCGGCCCCACGAGTAAGTTAACAACCCGGAGGCCACCGGGAGCGCCCAAACCGCCTCCGCGGCCCCAGCGGGGACCGAGCGGGGCGCGGGGGCCAACCGGCCGGGTGCTGCGGGGGAGCGGCGGGGCCGCGGCCTGCGGATCGGGCCGGGCCGGACGGAGTCGCCCTCCGCGTCCGTTCGCCCCGCGCCCCCTCCCCGTGGGCCGGGTTATGCAAGCGGCTCATCCCCAAGCAGCGGCGGCTGCAGCAGCAGCAGCGGCGGCGGCAGCATCTGCGGGGCTCCCGCCCCTGTCCCCGCCCCGCTCCCAGCGCCGGAGAGGCAGGCGGCGGCGGCAGCGCAATAAAGCAAGTTTTGTCTCCGGCGGGGGGAGCGGCGAGGTTCCACCGCTCTCCGCGGCCCGGCACTATGGCTGCGGCGTCCCTGGGGCAGGCAGCAGCCCCCGCCGCCGTGGCGGCAGCAGCAGCTCCCCGCTAACCGCCCTCGGCAGCGGGAGCCGCCGTCTCCCCCCCTCGCCATCCGGGCCGCGGCCGCCCGCCGAAGAGCGCGCAGCTCCGCGCCGCCGCTGCCGGAGAGCGGCGGCCCTCCGAAGTCCGGCCCGGCACGATGTGGGGCGGGCTGCACCCCCAGCTCGGCTTCCGCGGCTACAAGGCGGGTAAGGAGCCCCCGCGGCCCCGCCGCCGGCGGGGCGGGAAGGGGATGAGGCGGGTGTGTGTGTGAGTCACAAGGGCCCCGCCGCGGTGGGGCAGCGGCGGTGGGGCGGGCCGGGCCGGGCCTCTCTCCTTATCCCCCGGCTCGGCTCGCTCCCGGCTCCCCACAGAAACGTCTGAGGGAGCAGCTCTCTCCCCGCCCGGCTCTGTGAGGGGGGACGTGGCGGTGGGGCCTCACGGAGTGGGCGCGGGGGCCGTCCCGACGCCGCCGCCGCCGCCGCCGCCTCGGCCCCTACCGGGGCCGAGGCGGCGGCGTCGGGCCGTCCGTCCGGCGTGGGGGGGCTCTGTGTTCCCTGAGCTGGACCCTACAGCGGATGATAAAAACTGATGTTAACCCACATAATCCGTTTTCTTGGTTTGGGTTTACCCTCTCCCTCCCCTCCTTTTTGTTAGCAGATCCTTAGGCAGAGGCTGGAATCGCGCTTCCCTTTATGCTTTTGGTTTTAAATGTAGACTGCAAGAAATCGGTCGAGTCCTATTCCTCCCCCCCCTCCCCCCTTCTCTCCCCGCTTCTCTGTCTCTGGATTAATTAGAACCCGGTTGCTGCGGGTTGGCAGGGATACGCTGAAATTGTACGCTTGGAGTTGGGTCGTTACTGGGGAGACATCCTATCTGCGAGCCCTGGGCTGACTTTCAGCCGTAAAGGCTGTCAAAACTGGGAGGGGGGGAAAGGGGTGAATTCGTGGCAGAGCTTTTACTTTTGGGCAGGTAAGGCTAGGCACCCCCTCTTTTGGATGCCCTTTTCAGGGTTTGGAAATGTTACCGACTGTATCACCTGCTTTACTCTGGCAAGAGTTCCTGCACGTGTTTTGTGATGTTTTGACTTATTGAGGCAATTGATCACTGTGGCAGTCTGTGGTTTGGCTCTGTTGTTACAAATGTTGGAATAATTTTTTAACTGTTGGAATCATTTTTTTTTTTTCTTCCTTCAGAAATTTGGGTTCATGTTTTAATTTTGGGATTGCAAAATACGACTGCATAATGCGTATGCAGTTAGTTGACATATTTAAATGGCAGGATTGTTTTCCTTTCTACTGACAGGGTTTTTCTTGCAAATACAAGAGCTGCTAAGACGTTCTCAGCAGCTGCCTCAATCTCTACAAGGAGTCTAATGTTCAGTCCCCATAGTGTGAAAGAAGACATTGTTCCTTTTTTCTGTGCTATTATTAAGTTATTAATTTCTATGTATAACACGTTTGCCTTGTTGAAGTGTTGTCAGGTTTTTGTTTTGTGTTTTTTTTTTTTTTTTTTTTTAACGCTTCCCGCAGAAGAATTGAGTTACATTATCTTTGTGCTACAGCTTGCTAGGTGCAGAGATTTCAGTTAGTTTGATGGCAACTGCAGGAATTTTGGGTGTTTCAATTGATTATTTGTGTTTAGGGCAAGAATATTCTAAGGTTTTATCACAAGCATGTACTGGCACTATACTTCAGACCGTTATAAAGATTGTTGACACTAATTTTTACATTTGTTTCAGAAAACTTTGGATTTTGCCATTTGCTACGGTGTTATCCCTTCTGTTTGGGGTCAAATAAAGTGTTTTCGCACTGTGTTGAATTTGTCAGCAGTTCTGATCAGTCAGTTATTGGATAAATGTTTTACTTTTGCTTGTCAAAATTGTCTAAGATTTGAGAACTGATTTTGTATATTGCTTTTCTTTTTTCCCCCATCCCCTCTTTAATACTTACGGTCAGTATGAAGTTCAAAATATACATTTATCTGTAAGCAGTGGAAGTATAAAGCTAGCAAAACTTGTAGAAGAATCTCAAGTTAGAGACAAGATAGACTAACAGAAGGTGGTGGTTAGTTAGAAAGCAAGTAGATAAAGTTTTAACCTTGAGATATGATCTCTGCACCATAATTTCCAGCATAGTAGCCCGTTCCTTCATCAGTCTCACTTTGAAAGAGTTGGGAAGTTGTTTTGTGGGCTTCATAATCCCTCTGAAGAAGAGGAAGTTAATTAGCTCCATGCAGGCATTTTAATGAAAGGATGATGGCTATGAAGATCCCGTGCTATTCTATTATTGCCAGATTAGATTTTCGTCGGGTTTTTTTGAGAAGGAAGCTGTCCATGGGAAAAGTATTTTATCGCAGAATGGTAGAGTCCTACTAGGAAGCAGAAGTTTAAGGTTTTATTTTTCAAGCTGAAGGGATTTTTCTTTTGCCAAAATATGTTTAATTCTTTAATGGCAACTACTTGCTGTGGATTCGATTGTCTTTTAAATATCAGTTAATGACTGTGAATTCTTGTTAAGCTGCGTTTATTACTGAAAAGCATTCTATTTTGCTAGTTGTATTTTAGTTATCTATGGATATGGGTATTTAGAAGTCCCGTTTTGTTCAAAAATCTTACAGTTCCCTTACAAAGCTAGGTGCCTACTGAAGACTTCTGTAACTATTTACACGTGGGAGTTATCAGATTTTCAGTAATATATGCAAATTAATTCTGATTTTCTTAAAATGGAGCAGGCAAGGACACTTCTTGGGGAGTATTTAATTTGTGGGCTTCAGTTTTATTCAGTCTTGTTCTTGCTTTTCAGTTCAATAGGAGTGTGTTCTCTGAAAAAATATAATGTGCTGTCTTGTTTGCATGCTGCTGAGGTTTTTTTTTTTAGGTAGGTGCTGCTTGTTTAACCAGTGGATTTAATGACAAAGTTTGCTGCCCATACAAAATAAATTCAGCTTCTCACAGTCTCAGTACCTGTCCTGAAAAATTAAATTGCTATTTTTGGAATGTGTATGGTTGACTTAAAGTCTTTCAGTCTTCTTGTACGCATTTAACTGTTTATGAAAACCTTACAGCATCATTTATACCTCTACAATAAAGACAGCAGTTACCCACTATGCTGCAGGAATTTAAATAACTGCAGTGAAGGACATGCAGGATTTCAAACCCTTTGCCTATTCATCTAGAACGTCCTTGGAGATGCACAGTTGGTTAATAACTTTTAAGACTATGAAAATATTCCTCTAGGTGTGTTTTTCCTTGGGCCATGCAGTCAAGTCAGTCAGTTAGGCTATGTGTGTCCAACAGATGCCTGTGGAAAGTGAAGCAAACACACTTTAAAATGTAGTAACAAGTATTTATTACTTTCAGTTAACTGTGCCACTTCTGGTCAAGCTTCTCTCCACTGTCCAATATTACCAGTAGTTGACCACTACTGAAATTTGGCCTGTAATAGCTGTTTAGGTGACAAAAGTACGAAGTGGTGAAAACTAGAAGTAAAATGCTCAAATGGATGTGATTGACACTCCCTAAAAATAGTAGCCTGCATCCCTCTGCTCCTAGAGCCCTGGCAATGTGATTTGTTCGTAAGGCAAATCCCAGAAGTTACCCGCATTCTCCTACTTAACCCTTGTTGGCAGTTATCATGATGCATGTCGGTCTGACAGATTATTTAATGAAGTCGCAGTCAAAGTGTCAGCAGCAATAAGGTCACAACACATTGTAAGGCCTCGGGGGAGGCTGCCTCCGTGGGGTACCCATGGAGTTCACAGGCAGGTTCACAACACAGCCAGGGGTGGGGAGGATGGGGATGACGACACTCCTTTTCATCCTTTGGAGTGGAGAGGGGACAGAAATCCAATGGTTTCATATCTGTAACAAGTTTTATTGCTCTGCTGTTGGAGGTCTGCAGCTGGGGATGTGACAACTCTCGGGACATCTTGAGAAGGCATGTTTGTCTTTGCAGGCTAGGCAAGGCAATAGATGGTGAGTTAGTGTTACCAAGGGTAGACTTCAAGATTGATTCCCCGAGCTTAAAAATGTAATGTTTCAGCTGCAAGACTGGCTACTAGAATGGCCTTTGCTATCTTTCACAGATCGCAATGACGTGAAATGACATTCTGTTTGAGTGGTGGCGAACAGGAGTCACTTACTTCCCTTCAAAAACAATGCCCTTTTTTTATTTCCCTTCCTCCAGGCAATTAACTTCTATGGACACAGTATCCACTCCTTTAATGTGTACAAAACATGAATTTCTTAACTGCTTAGCTGCAGGAAAAGAGTGATAGAGGTAAGGGTGTATTATATTGTTGGTCTTAGGGGTTAGCAATAGTTCTGATCTCTTGTATGTTAAATGTTTACTAACTGAATACGGACGTGGTTTCAGTAATTCTGTGCTTTTAAAAATTTAAAGGAAGTAGTAATTAGTTTAATAGTTTTCAGAAGAATGCATTAATTTTAAACAGCTGTACGGAATAAGTATGTAGTAAAAAGCAGCCTGAGCCATCACATCTCTGCTAGGGGATAGTGGTGAAGAAAGTGCTAGTTAGGATAAGAGCACCTGTAGTTTCTCCACAAGAAGGCCTAGGATTTATGTCCACCAAATATTGCTTGTTACAGTTACAAATTATTTATGCTATGATTTTGCTCAGGCATTTAATAACTGTTAAAGAACCCATGTGTTTCAAAACATGGAAAAGTTGTCAAATACAGTAACAGTGCATGGTTGTAAGAATAGCTGAAAGACTCTGAAATCAGTAGTTCTTGCATGGCTTGAGGTTGTAGCCAGATGTGATCGTCTGCCATTTTGGAAACAAAGCCTGTTTGTTGTAGACAGGTTAGTTAAGGAGAAGAGGGGTAGTAGTACTGCACTTGTTCAATATCAACTGCTCTGCCTTCTGTATTCTTTGGATGCTTGTTTTTATCACATAACTTGCTTGTGGTTTAATAGTTGCAAGGTTAAATTAATTGTCAAGTCCCGTGCTGGTTGTTTTTTTTTTTTTTGCTGAAAAAGTGCTGACTTGGTTGTAGTTGTTAGTAGTCTCTCAGATGCCCAAATGTGTCTTGAAATTGTACACTGACAATAAAACAGTTTCATTGTGGTTGTAATGGTTGTAGCTTTAAAACGTGTTCAGTGTGTTTGCTATGTGATTCAAAAAGTAGCTTACTTACTTACTGACTTCTGTGGTGGGTTGACCATGGCTGGCTGCCAGATGCCCACCCAGCTGCTCGCTCACTCTTCCTCAGCGAGAGGGGAGAGAAAATAGGCCGGTAAAGCATGTGGGTTGAGATGAAGACAAGGAGATTGCTTACCAGTTACCGTCACAGGCAAAAGACACTTGACTGTTGGGTCAGTCCATGACAGCTCTCCACGCTCTGTCCTCCTCACGCTGCCTGCTGCAGCGTGGTCTCTCCAGGCCCTGATGGGGAATCTCTGCTCAGGTGCCCAGAGCTGCTGCTCTTCCTCCTCCTCCCCTCCTGCTCTTGCCTCTGGGCTCTCAGGGCTGTTTTTCATGCTTTTTTCACCTCACCTACTGCCCCCGGGCAGTGTTTTGCCCTTCCTTATACACACTTTCCCTGAAATGCCACCATGGTGGCTCTGGGGCTTGAGCGGGGCTCTGCGGTGGGGCCATTGGAGCTGGCTGGAATTGGCCGTGTCTGGCACGGGACAGCCCCAGCCGCTTCTCACAGAGGCCACCCTGCAGCCCCCGGCTCACACCTGGGCACCTGCAGCCGGTACAACTTCTGAAGAAGGAAGCCTTTACGTTTTGAGTATTTCTTCTGGTAGACCTGGAATAATACTATACATAACTCTGAAGTTTGTTCCTGCTGACCCTGGGGGAAGGTGGGGTGTTGCGGCCAGGTAGAGGGGAGCAAGCACACCGATACGATGTATGTTAGCGTTAATCTCCGCTAAGCTCCGTTTATTGCTAACACTCGGGTTACATATATAGTCATTCATATCTTGTACACGCGATCACGCATTGTTTGATTGGCTGTCTCGCTTTGTGCATGCGGCGAGCACGCAGGGTTATTTCACCCATGATTGGTTAACATTAGCATATTGTTTAATCTTGCTCAAGTGTTATTTTTCTTGCTGACACCTGTTCTTGTTTTACTCTTTTTGCCAACTTTCCCTGTTATCTAGTCTCAAGGTTAAGGCGTCCTTCACAATTTGCTATACACATGGTCTATTTTCCAAGGACTAGCTCCCACAGTGGGGGAAGGCATACTGAAGTATAAGAAAATTCTGCTTTCTGTCTTAGGCTCCCACATGGGAGTTTCTTGCTGTCTAGGGCAAGTTGAGGAGGTTCTAAATGTGGCACATGGGAGACTGCAGATCAGCTGCAGAGAATCGGAGGTGGATGGCTGGAGAAGAAGACAAGAACTCGCAAGCCGGGAATAACTTGTGTAAATATGCTCACAAGTATGCCTAGGTTTGTGTTAGTCCTGACCGATCATCCCTCATGTGCCCTGAAACTGCTGACCCCCATGGAATCATCCCTGAGGCTGCCAGCTTTCCCCGGGCACCGTTATCTACAGCATCTGGCTTGGTTGTCTGGGCTAGAACATCTTATTGATTGCACAGCTATGTTCAAGTGACCTATTTTTCTGCAACAAGCCATGCCGTAAGTGGCACTTCATCTTTCTGTCCTCATTTCCCAGGGATCTTTGCTGGTTTTTTTAGAATCAAAAGGCCCCTCTGTAAAAGGAGGCATTAACACAAATAAAAGAAAGGCAAGCGTTGAGAATTTTTTTTCTTTTTTCTTTCAAGGTATGATAGTCCCTGGAATGTGGGAAGATGTGACAGGTAAACTCCTTTTGGCTGAAGGGCTGTATGTGGGCCGATTGCAGGGCATGATTTAACAGCTAAGATAAACTAGTGGGTAATGCTCCCACCCTTCTAGGTACTTCCACTTATGTATCCTTACTGTATCCTGCGTGCCCACTCTAGCACTTGATCAGCCTTATGGCAGGCTAATTTGGGGACCTGGACCAGGAAAATACTAAAGTTAAATAAGTACTGAAGGGGGGATTTATAGTTGCCTGACCCGGTGTGAGACTTTGCTGCAGGAAGCATCTGTGCTGGTGTCAGGTGGGTGTGGAATACCTGGAGTCAAATAGGCTGGCCCTTGAGTCAGCTGATGGATAGCGGAAAAATCTCCTAGCACAATCTTGCTGCACCACTGTTGATGACATCAGGAAGTGTATAGTTAATCCTCAGACTTACTGTGAAGACCAAGGAAGATTAAGAGGGAGGATCAGGAAAAAGTTACATTAATTCCGCTAGACAGGGTAGCTTCTACCAATTAGTGGACTTGCATACAGGTTGAAATGGGTCCAGGATAACGGATAATGACTGGAGAGGTAGTAGGAGACTGTCTCAGTCTTGCTGAGGAAGGGCAGTGCAAGTAGTGTCAAGGAAAACTCATGCCGCCTCTTTATTGATTAAAATACCTGAAGTAGACTTAGCAAATACAAGTAGAAAAGCAAATGATGCTTTTCAAACTTTCAACTTCCTAATATGTTAAGAGATCGGTGGTGTAGTATTCAGACAAGAAACATTCTTGAATCGTCCTGGAGTCAGCTCTGAGATTCCTTATAAGGTATCCTTATGTTTTTAATGTCTGCTTTACTCCTTTTGTAGCATAGTTTCCAGATGGTGTGGAAAGCTGCGACTTTTTTGAATGTTTCAGAATAAATAAGACCTTTTTCAAGTCTGTATTTCTTTAAAAGATGGTATCTTCTCTCCTGAATATCTACTCTACAGCAAAGCTATTTAAACCTTTTGGCAATTCTGAACCTTTGGAGACGTTCTTATAGTTGAGAATTAATGCTTTGTATAAAAGTTCGGTGACTAGCACTGATCAAAGGCCCAATAGTTCTGTAGGCAGTAAGAAAACAAAGTGGGAGTATAGTGGCCCAGCTAGAAGCACTAAAAGGCATTGAAAAAACTATCACTTTATCACTTTTGCTAGAGACTTCATGAAAAACAAAGCTAACAGTTGCGATCTTAACCTCTTTCTGTTTACTCCATCATCTGAAATACGAAACATTGAACAATGGGTTTTGTGTGGTTGGTATAATTGTTGTAATGTAAAGATTTACATCAGAAGAGATTGTAGTTGTGAAGATGGAAACACAAGAAATAATGGTTTTGACTGGAAGTATCCTAGGTAGGGTTGATGGTATACAGTGTGAAGGATTTTTTTTTTTAACTGTCCTTGCTTTATATTGAATAGGTGTGAGTGGAAGCTGAGAAGCGGAGCTTGGGGAAAGTTGTGGCTTGTGACATGACCATTGGAAGTTTTTAAGGAAAATCTCCTGATGACTGAAGGGAAGCCAGAATTTCATCCTTTTAACCCAAATGTAACAATGTGGGAACTCACATGTGCATACTTCTGTTAGTGTGCGGTAAAACTAAAGTCTGGAGGCTCAGTTTCTGGTACGTCTATATTAAAGTACATCCTGTTATATGTATAATGCAGATTAGACATCTTTGAAAAATGATGGAAAAATTCTAGCATCATTGAGCAAAATGTTTCGGTGAATTTTTTTTTTATCTGTCTTCACCGTTTTTTGTAGTGTCAAGGGTATCTTTGGATCTGATACCTGGTTACAAGGAGGAGATACTTTTTTCAAACATAAGCATAATTTAAGACTGCTAGACTCTTTTATTTGATCCACCTTGGTAAGTGTGGGAACTGCTTAAAACCATTAGTACTTTTTGACTCATTCTAGCAGCTGTGATTACTTCACTTTTCCCCACATATAGAGGAGGTTGAATTAACTCTTGAACTAGAAAGAGGGAGGACAAAGGTAATTCTGTAAGAGAAATGTTGTAATGATAAACAATTTTGGAGAAAAACTTACCTGATCATAGTTTTGCATACCAGTAAAGCCAAGCTGCAAGAAAGGCTGAAATATAGATGATAATCTGTGGTCATTAGCTTTTTTTTGATAGGAGAAAGATTCAGCTGGTCACCTGCTAGTGCACAGCTTTTTAACAGGCTCTAGGAGCTGACTGCATGTCCTGAGGGCTTGCCATTTGAAGTTGATATTAACTTTAAGCTTAACGTAAAGTGTTTATTTTCCTAGATATTCCCCTCTTTATATTCTAAGTGATAAACTTTCCAAGTTTAGAAGGTAGCCTTCTCCGCCGCAGTTACTATGTGGAAGTGAATGGAAACTAAGAATATAATTTTGTGTTTCTAAGGGGTGAATAGTGCATTGAATCCGAAGACAAAGAGGCAAGCCAGCATAGCAGGCATGAGGTAATATATGTAGTCTGTGTGCCAAACACGAAATAAGAAACATCTGCAGTTTGTATTTTGAAGTTCTGTTTTATGCAAATACCCTATCTGGAAGCTGAAAACTCACAGGAGTGCCATCAACAACTGGACTGAATTCCTGTTCTTGCTCCTGTCAGTGATGAAATGAAAGCAAACCGCTTTCTTTCCTGACATGGGTAGGAATTTTATCATTGGGTTGATATTAAATAACTACAGCTAAATTCTGTCTGTATAAAAATGATAAAGCATATTATGAATGAGTTCATTTTACATACTTTCTAGACTAGAAATCAGGGAGACCAAGTCTGTTACTACATACTGTGTCAGTCTAAAGGTTTTGCTACCTTTTCAGCTAGCAGAACGCTGTGTTGAACATAGGTTTCTGCTAGTTGAACAAATTTTGTCCTCCCCAGTGAAGCCAGCAGAGATTTATGTCTATCTTGCTTCAGTTTAGAATCTGCCTTAATGTGCGATTTGGCAGTAAGGATACACATAGTTACTAGCTAGTTGCTGCTAGGCATGAGAAGTGTGCCTGTACGTTCCTGCTCCTTCCTTGGCACTGCTCCTAGTCTGACCCCTTGCTGCGCCAGCTTGGGAAATCAAATTAGCAGTTAACCTTTTCTGTAAGTGGGGACAGTTTGTTCCTGAACCACTTTCTGTGGTGTCTGGGGAAGCAACAGTGAATATGTGTCTGGGAAAGGTGACCAGCCTGTGCATAGCAGCTGACCACTAGATCCGATTAGCTCTAATGTCAAACAGCATTCTCAGCTCAAACCCGTTTTAGCCAGCGGCGTAAGCTAGCCAGCTGGACTCCTTGATGGAAAGTCAGAGCTGGGCATGTCTTGCCTTCTATGGACCCAGGTGCAAGGGGTTGAGAGAGAATGAGCTACCTGATTGTGTCTTTAACTGCCATGGCAAGATTCTGTAAAGCTCATTTGTCAAATCGACATATTTGTTCTTTTTTGTTTCCATTCTTCCTTCTAGACTGCATACTTCCCTGCATGAGAAACCTTGTAACTTGTACAGTGCCATACACATTTGTAAAATTGTAAAAAATTGTAACTTGTGAAAGTTCACACTGAAATACCATTTTGTATAGAAGACAAGGGTTTTATAGATGTAATTATTTATGATGAGAGATTGTACATTTAGCCTCTTCTGGGGGGGGACCAAAATGATTTAACTTCTATTAAGGAGTTCCAGAGGCAAAAGAAGCTGGAGGTTTGGTGGCACACTCTACTTAAAATTTAGCTCTCTTAAGAAATTGAAGCACAAGTTTATGTTCCTTAAAATATGATACTAGTCAGGTTCCTCTAATTGATACTACCAATTAGGTGTATGTTTACTTAGAGGATTGTATTTTGAGGATTTTCTTCTTTAGGTTTCTCTCTTCTATTTTCATGTTTCCCTCTGCTATTTTATGATGTTTTTCTCTCTCTCTAGTAAGTGAATTCTTTTGCACACGAATAGTACAGAGGACAGCCATGGGCCTTTGTATGCCAGGCAGTATGTTCTCAGGCTGTACAAGTAAAAATGCCAGTAAAAAGGTGTCTCTCAATATTCTTCTGCTTAAACTCTTGCATTCCTGTTTTTCTTTCCCTGCTTCCCTCTATATCTGTACCTTTTTGTCTTTCTTCATACTTAAGGATTAGTCTAATCAGTTTCCAACTGAAAAACTAGGAGAGCTTAGTTCAATAGCTTGCAGGCTCTGTCAAGAAAGCACACTAATAAAGGATATGAGTCCTCAGGATGAATCATCCTTTAGCTGTCTGACATTGTAAAGTGCTTTTGAGAAAATGAAATGTAAAAATTCAGTAGTTACGGCTGTGATTTCATCCCGCTTTGCCCTGCTCCTTTTTGTGCTCAGATTAAGCTGTATCATCCACCTACTCTCAGCTGCATTCATGTGAGAGGAGGGACTAGGACCTTCTGGTACCTCAGTTCATGGCCAGCTGGTAGAGCTGTGGGCTTCCACCACCTCCAGAGTGTTTGTGAAAAGGGTCCTGAAACTGTCATCTGGCCATCTTCCCTGAAAGCGTTAGAAACCCTCTCTTACCAGTGTACTGCTCAACTCAGAAGAGGATGCATTGTAGATGTGGAACTTGTTTTGGGTGTTTGTATTAATAAAAGTTGAGATTTGTTTTGCAGAAGTATCATGGAGATGTAGAGCACCTAGCAAATATTTGTCTAGGTGTCAGGGTTGGCATCCAATTTTTTAATATTATTTTCAAGAGTATGTATTTATTGTGTCAGGATATTGGATTGAATCCAGTTTATCTTTTGCTTCATCTTTGATAGAAAGAGACTGCTGTTGCACTGTGATTATAAGGCTGACAGCTTTTAAAAAAAAAACAAACAAACAAACAAACAAAAAAAAACAAAACCAAACAAACCCTATATAAATATGTTAAAGTATGACATCTCTTGTGTTCACTTTTTGAAAAGGGCTTTTATTGGCATTTTAAGTTCCCCTGCCTCCATTTCCTTTACTCACTATTTGTGTCTTCTTTCTAGCAGTTAAAAAAAAAAAAGTTGTTGGCAAAGAATTGTCGTGCACGAAACATGCACTGAAGTGAGATTTCTTTACTTGTTCAGCAATAATGATCTTGCAGCTATGATGAGTAAACATAAACATTTTCCTACTGAAGTAAGTTTATTCCTACAATACAGCAAACGGTTCACTGAGAGACCATGTGTGTGTTTGTGCAAAACCTTGAAGGCTTCGTTGAGAATGAGTGGGGGGGAATTGCAACTAGAGTAAGTTGAGCAGTGTCAGGAGAGTGTATGAGTAGGTGCACAGGAACTGGGTTGAAGGTGGGTTGACTTCTTTCAAAATACTGCTGTATGATCTTCCAGAATAAGTAGCAGGGTTTTGGGTAAAGCTGTTGATGGTGAGGGTGAACCAAATAACTTTGGCAGCATGTTTGGGCTGAAATGCTGGCTCTTTCCTTGAAAGAGCTTCGGGCAGGCTTCAGTGACATCGTGGCACTAAATACTGTTGTACAGCCTGGTCACATCTGTGAGGACTAGACTGTGTAGTTGTCAGTTTTGATAGTACTGTAGTGAGATCTTCCCTTCAGAAGCCTTTGGCTGTATAAATTTGCACTGGCTGTCGTGGGTGATTCATTCCTGGTTGCAATCTATGTCAAAGTCATGGTGTGGAATAGAAAAATCAGTATCCTTACTTAAGGATACATCTGCAGTGAAACCCAGTTAAGTCTTTTGCTGTTGCTTTATATTCAGCGTTTAGGTAAAATAACAGTATCATAGCTGTCACTTAAAATAATACTTTTTAGATTCAAGGATGTTAGAGGTATTTTAGGGACCAAATATAAAGACGGTGGTGTTATTTTGTGTATGTAGATCATGTGGGATCTGTGCGTGCTGCTGAAATTAGGAGTAGTAATGATCCAGAATTACTGGGTGCCCTCCTGCCAGCAGTAGCTGACAGCATTCTGTAATACACAGAAAAAGATACATGTTTTTGTGGAGTGAAATTTCAACAACTGTTCTCTTCTAATAATCTACTTCCTGCACTTCATATAATTAGTTGTTAACTGATCTGTTTTAAATGCCTAGACTGGGAACATAGTACTATGTTGGTATATTTAACTGGCCAAATTCAAGGATGCAGTCAACAGTCTGTATAAACAAGGTTCTTTCTGAGATTGTTTGGGATCTTGAATGTATTTTCTTTGTTATGTTTGTTGTTGGAAATTGTAGCCAGCTAAGATGACACTACTTTTCATTCCAGTTAGGAATGATTGTAGTCAGATGGTAATGTACAATTTAACACCACAAATACCTATTAGAAATTTTTGCTTGCTTCTCTCGCCCCACTCTGTATTTTGGGCAGATGGACAGTAGCTGTTGATTGGCAGGTTTGAGATTCGAGCAGCAGGGTAAAGCAGGTGTGCTAGCTGAGCAGCATGGGGACTCCTGTGTATCTTCTCCCCCTCTTACGGTTGGTTCGTTTAGTGTAGGCAGTTGGGTTTATTTTTGCTGTGTGATCATTCATTTATGGAGAGCTGTTGGAAGGGAGATGAAGAGCATAGAACAGGGTGCATGGCGATTGGTGGTGCTTCAGGATTTGGCTCTGAAAGTTCCTTTGCAAATAATGAAACTAGTAAAGTAATCTTTAAATAATGACTTGGACCAATGAGGTCTATAAAGTGTTATTTTCTTGGTTGTTTCCTTATTGGAGTTTGTGTAATTACCTTCCCTCAAGGATGGGAATGGGGTCTGCTATCTGACACTTTGAATTGGGTACACATGACTTACTGTTGAGACTTTTACAGAGTCCATCAGTACTATCTTGTTGACTCCTTTTTGGCCATTTATGGGAGTGAGTTCAAATAGCTTTGAAAAGCTCTTTTTACGTAGACAGTTTATTTTCATAATGGCCTTCTATTGTGCAGAATCATCGTTAGTTCAGCAAGGTAAAGCAATGATGCGGATGCACCAGGAAACATTAAAAAGTGTAGACTTCTGGAATATCTCATTAGCTTTCTTTAAATGTCTAGCATTTTTTTTTTTTTAATGTCAGGATTTCTGTGGGAGGCAAAGAGAAAGAGTTCCTTGAAGTGATCACATGCAAGCATGCTCTGTTGGCATATCTAAAACAAGTTAAAAAGCGCACACTGTTTCCCAATTCCAATTTTAAAACAATTCTCTTTCTTGGGACATATCCCTTTTAAATCCAGAGGCTGCTCCTGAACAGTAGAAGCCCAGTGAGTAAGAAAATGAGACTTTTCCCCGCCATTCCCACCCCCCTCCAAGCCTCTGTACAGGATGGCTGTAAGGGAAAAGCGTGATCCTGGTGATAGCACCGTGGGCGCACTGCTGCTGCACAAAGCCAGCTGTGCGTCACAAGGGATGGTGAGAGGGAGCGTCTGATTGAAGAGACGCTTCTGGAGCCCAGAGCACAGTGCAGAGAGACTTTGAGTGTTTCCTGGGGGAGCCAGACGGGATCTGGCGGGCCTGTGCTGAGCCAAAGCTAAAACTCTTGCTGGCCTTGTGCTGATCTGTGTGTAGCTATGCATGTGTACAGCACTTACCTCTTCAAGGCCTACCAGCTTAAGAATCGGGCTTTATTTAGAAATGCTGTACTGCCCCTGGATGCAAAAGTGCTCCAGAAAATGCTATGTTCATGTTGTGTTGTGCCAGCAAGTCCGCCTGGACCTATGCTTCAGCACCACAACTGGGGCTCAGTATGTCCCCAAGCTGTCTGTGTGTAGATTGAAAATTTAGAGTAGCTGTTTTGTGAGGCTTTTGATTTCCTCAACTAACAATACGTATAGAGATCCTGATGGGAATGACTGTCTGCCCCTCGGTGCGTTAGCCCTTTTGTAGAGTCTAGTTGCACTATACTGTCGCATCTTTTGTGATATGTTGCAAGAAGCACAGTCTGGATCATGAGACTCTGATGAGATGTTAGGAGAATCTTCTTTGCACTGAGGGTGGTTAAATGCTGGAATGGGCTACCCAGAGAGGTTGTGGAATCTGAGTCCCTGGAGGTGTTCGAGACTCAGCTGGATGTGACCCTGAGCAGCCTGATTTAATTAGCTTCACTTTGAGCTGGGGCTTGGACTAGATGACCTCTGAATGTCCTTTCCTACCAAAGTTACTCTGTCCTTCTGTGGTGTTTTTAGCTTTTTTAACTCAAAGTTCCACCAAAGTGAAAATTATCTCTCCCTTTTGGGGGTCTGCACATGGATGGCTATAGGACCATGTTCTGAACAGTTGTCCAGCCAAGAGGTCTTAAGAGTTTGACACTTAATGCTGTGTTGATTTAATGTGCAGTAGGTGTTATCATTATCTACTGTATTTCTTTTAACACTTTTTTAATGCCATAAAAGCTGAAATGTCACCAAAGAGTTTTATTGTGGAGAACAGCATAATAAAGGGTAAATGAAACTAAATTTCTCTTCTATAAATGTATTTTAAATGTCTTCTAAATCAGAACTGTCTCTGGCTTAATTAGCTTGGGCTCCCATAAGTCAACTTCACTCTTGCTGGAATAGCTAGATGCAGCTTGAGAAGCATGAAGTAGAACTCCTATGTAAAGCAGACCTATTTAGAGGGAGGGACGGAAAAATTACTGCTCCCAAAGCAGCCAGAGTGTTTAGTGAAAAATGTGCTGGATGGTAGGGAAGGAAGAAACGTCCCAGTTTCCCACAAGCTGTACGTGAAACTATCACATTTTGGTATGTTAGATGATGACACAGAGAGGATGGGATAAAGAATGACACCTGGAGTGGTATTTGTTTAGGATCTTAGCTGGGATCTCCTTACAGGATGTGACTGGTGAGCCATGGGCAGTCACATTCATGTCTGGTTCCTCTGGTCTTCTGTTCTGCTGCGTCACCCTTGGACTTGAGAGCTACTCAATGGTATAGTTAAGAGACTTTTGGGGAAGAAAAGCAAAAAGTTTAAGGAAGAGAGGAAATATATTGCACAAGTTATGGTTAAAGTAGAAGGAAGGGGAAGGAGAACTGAAAGATTCTGAAGACTGAAAAAAGATAGTTAAAGAGAAAAAGAGGCAGTAACATCAGAGGAGAATGAATTTGAGGCAAATGGGATGGACGGGCATATCGAAGATCTCCAAGAACCTAGTTACAGAAAGTAGATTGTCCTAGATGTCATGTTACAGTTACATAGTATATACAGTAAGGAAGCACATACTGTATTCCTCAATTTACAAGTGGTTTGGCGAGCAGCTGTTATCACTCTGGCTAGTGATTTGGCTGCTATATGGGGAGTATGTATATATTCATATATATGTGGGGGGTTATATATATAAGCACATATGTATTCGTTTTTACATCCTTTTCTAAACTATTTAATTTACTGGGAAACAAGTACAGCTGGAAATAGGAATGATGTGCAGATGTCATTGCAGAGGCAAATTGCTGTTACAACTCTGGATGGACACTGCTGAAAACGTTTAAGTGACCTAAAAATAACCACATGTAGCATAAGAGACATTGTATGTGAACTGATACTTCTTCATGAGTCATTTCCTGCTGAGTGTGTTATGCAAAGCTAACTGCTAGAGGGGGTGTATGTATGTGATTATATATAAAATCAAGAGCAGGCCATGCTTTTTTCCAGGGCTCTTTATGTGGCTCTGCTGGTTTGGAGTGCGACCATACTGATCAGTATTCTGCCTATAAACAATGCTCAGATTTAGATATTGGCTATTTGAAATTGTGATGGTCCTCTGGGGTGTATTTTCCGTTGGGACTGACTATAAAGTAGGCCACACATTCTCAAAAATTCCTTAAACAGAGGAACTATTTGCCACTCTGAATTGCTCTTTAAAATTTAATATTATAACAATTATTTAAATAGAAAAATAAAATAACCAAAATGAAACAAAACACTAGATGACTAGATGTCTCACAAAGACAGCTTGTGTGCAGCTACTATGTAGTACCTGAGTTGGTAGTCTGTCTTTTGATAATTGAAAACTACTGGTACCAATGGAACGTAATGAATTACTTTAAATATCAGTGTTACCAATTTAATTGCTGGCTTTATTTTATTGCCTAGGTCATGTGGTTTGTGCACAGCTGGAAATGACTGTATTTAACTGGCCAAATCTTCAACTGTCCTAAAATTCATTCATCTCTGACTGTACTTAAATGCTTGCAATGCTAAATTCTGTGAATTGAGAATAAATTCTAGGATAAGAATCGTATGATAAATGTCTTGTTAAAGTTAGCACAAAAACAGTTTAAGGCTCATGTTTTTAAATAGTAAAAATGTATTCACTGGAACTTTTTTGGGAAGCTTCCACCTAGCAAAAGTATTTTAATAAAAAGATACCCCCAAAACATTGGCACAGAGTCTTGGCTCAAATCTGAACTGTGAAATATAGGATTCAGTTTTCATCTTCACTGGTATTTTGTTGTTGAATTCTGTACTGTATCTGTAATGACAGACTTCTGGCTTCCTTCTTTATAGGCTCAGATTATTCCTCAGTGGGATGGTTACCTGGTACTGAATCCCTGTGGCAGTCCACAACCATTTCATCAAGCAGTCAGAACAATCCTGTCAGAAGACACAGTATAGCTTCCGACAGCGGGGACACTGGGATTGGTACCTCCTGTTCTGATAGTGTGGAAGGTGAGTTGACACTGCTAAGTTTTGGATGTTTCTGAGAGAGAAACGATCCAAAATGTTTCAAAGATACTTTTCCAAACATGTTTAGTGCATGCAGTTCTTTGTTTTCCTGTCTGGACCAAGTAATTGTTTTGGTGGAATTTAATTAATTTACTTCTGCATGAGTTGTGTGCATTAACTTGCGTTTCTGCCACAAAGCTGGGACTTGTGTTAGATCTTTTGATAATTGCAGTTACAAGAAGTGCCAGATTTATACAAAGAAGTAATACAGCACTTGATAAACAAGTGGTAAAAGCAGAAAAACTTTTGAGGGAGTTGATGAACAGACAATGCTTTCTGGTATTTATTGTGTGTGTCAGCAAAGAAAGCTTACTCATTGGGGCTGGGATGGGGCTGGGGCATGTTGTCTTCTCATTTCTTTCTCCTGCTGGGAAATATGTTTACATTTTATTGCATGGCATTTGACACATAGTCAAAGATCTTTAGGGAAAATCAACAGTATCTAAAGATTGTTAATACTTACTTAGGACTAAATCATGATTACTCAAAGTTGATCTTATCAGGGAGGGGTTCAGCTTCTACAGTAACAGCATCTCAATAATGTTGGCACCCTCCCTTACGGAATGTGTCACTGGAATTAAGACTGAATGAGAGACTAGTCAGTAATAAGGTTTGAGGTTTTCTTGTTGCATAGCCTTATTTCCCAGTAAGATTTTTCAAGACTAAGGTAACAACTGCGGGACTGTGATGTACTTTTCTCCAGCACCTTTCTGTGCCTGGTAAATTTTTCAAGAAGGGGTAGCTGAAATGAGGAAGAACAGGAAGAGTTAATAGAAATGAGGTAAGGAATGCAGAATCAATCTAAAAGACAGAAGTCTTTATAGGGGTGCTGAGCATTCTTGAGAGGTCTGAGTGCCTCAGAGTTAAGTCTGTCAAACCTCTTTGCACATCAGGAAATGCTTTCCACCTTCTCCCGGTTGCATCTGTCAGTTGGAAAGGAACTCGGTAGGATAGTCCTCATAGCTTTCTTGCTGCTTACTTTGATTTCTAAACTTTTATCGGCATTGGCAAAATAAAGTTCTTACTCAAATACTCAAATTCTTGGGTGTAAAACTGAAATAGTAAATGGTTATTAATGCAGAAGCCTTATTGCCTTTTTTTTTTTTTTTAAAGATGTAAGGGGAATAAAGCACTTTCATGATGTGTGTATATAGATTTACAATCAGACTCACCCAAGAGTTACACAGTAGTATTTTAAGATGCAGCATTTGAATTAAAAACATGCTCTCCCCTCCCCCCCCTTTGAGGGCTTCTCCATTTGAGGGGTGGGAGGAAGGAGAGGAAATGAAACAGCACCTCATCAGATGTCCTCCTGGCTAAAGAGAACAGAACAACTGTTCTTGGGGGCGGGAGCATGATGGCACACTGATATAATGACAAGTTTGATAAGCATTTGTTACTAGTTAATTAATAACTCTGTCCATTTGCATGCTTTTAATAGATCATTGTTATGAGCTGCTTTTGGGGTTTCTCAAAGTAAAATAAAAAGGGGAAGAGTTGCAACACCAGATGTTTTATGACATTTGTGCCTCTGGCGATGCTTGATAATGGTCAGTTCTAGTGTATCCTTAAGGTTGTCGGTTTCCCACCTCCATGTTTGAAAAACTTTCAGTAGCAGAAAAGAAAATGTTAAAGAAAAATGGAGGGAAACCTAAATGTAAAATGAAAGTTAATGGAAGGAGCATATGGCAGGTTTGGAAATTGACTGTATATGTACGTTGTTAGTGGAAAGTACTATTGCCTGTGATACCTAGTTGTCTGCATCTCTCAAGCTGCCCCCTCCCCACATCCAGGAAAAGAAGAGAGTATCATTGTGATCTGTGGGACTGCCAGGCCAGACTGGTAATTGCAGACTTGATGCTGGCCATCTGCTCTCAATGTGGTGCTTGGGAAGAAGCCCTTGGGGATTTTTCAGAGCGGGATTTTTTTCACAAGTCAGCAGATCATTACAATATTTAACAATGCTCAGGGAATGAAATGTGGCCTTGTTATTTTCTTAATATTATTCCCACTAAAAATCAAAAACTTAATTTCAGAATCAACATTAACATCTGCTTTAATTCTGGAAGTTGCAAGTGAATTCATTTGTACAGATGTGTAGTTACTAGTAAATATGCTGGTGCAGGGTATGGAGCTCAGATGCATTTAAAATGTGTTTTTACTGGTTTTCCTTGAATCTTTAATGTTCTTTTAAATTCATCTTCTTATAATTCATTTCAGGAGCTCTTGTTCTTTTTGAAAATGCAACGTTTAAAGAATAGTGCCAGGTAGCTTTTGTTTGGCTCAAACCTGTAACCTTTGGAGGGGAGATGGGTTTTGACAGAGACAAGAGGAATCTTTTATGTCAAAATGTATTCAGTTGGTTGTCTGTGTATTATGTTGTGCAAAGGCAGGAAAAATAGGAAGTGAAATAACTAGTGGAGTTTGATTGTTGAAGTTGAGCAATGTTAATGAGCACTGGGGGAAGCCGAGGAGAGAAATTTAGAAGCTGTAAATATGGGGATGTTAGTTTGGGTAGAATAGGTCTAAAACTTTGAATTAAGAGTGCTCTTAAGTTAAGGATAAAAAAGCATTTTATTTCTGTGTAAACTACAGTGAATGTGGATTGTTTTTTTTGTTTGTTTGTTTCCTGTCAGAAAGAGGTTCTGGATTCAGATCAGCTTTTGAGTGAGATAAAAATAATTCTGTATGGAGCAGGAGGAAGAGATTTTGATACAGTGTTTTCCAAGTTCTTTTCTTTTTAAACTTGCCTCTACTTGTAAGTCGCCTCTGTTATTACTGTTTTGAACTTACCCCATACTAAACTGACTGAATAGTTTTGTCTCGGGCATTGACTGCAGCTAAGTCTTCAGAAAAATCTCATATTCTCTGTTAAGAAATATGGTGGAAGTGAAACATAGAGCCCTATGAAAGTGTTGAAAAGTTTCGGAGTTTTTGGTAGAGTAGGAGGTTGTGTTTGGGATGAATCATGTGGATGAAAATGTTTTAGTTGATGGCCAACAGCTGATCAGCTATCAGTGAAGACTATCTGAAAGGGCTTGTTCTCCTTTGGTTCTCACTGGCAACTCCCTGAAATCTGCAGACGTCATATTTGTGGCTTATGCTTATAGGGACAAACGATAGCTCCCAACGTCAAACAGCTAACAGCTATGCTATGTGTAGCTCTTTAGATTTAGGCTGTCTTTTAAACTTCAGACTTTGACCAAAAGATTGTTGTTACTATTTCGGAACTGAAGCTAAAAGAGGAAGCAAGGTTAAGGGGAGGTGAGTGGCAGAAAAAAGCCTCCCGTAATGAAAAAGTGTGGGTATAAAGTTCTGAAAACTTTTAGTTACAGGATCTCATGTCTTTGCAGCTGAGAGGTGTTTCAAATGGAAGTAGACTGTGGTAAACTTCTAAATTATGACTTCTCTAATTCTGTCTACCTTAAATGCATGGTCTAGATTAAAGTGCTTCTCTTACAATTTACAATGTCAATGAGGAAAAAGGTGTGGGATACTGTATGGAAATGTGTAATGCATTCATGAAGCACAACGTTTCCTATTCTCCATCAGCAATAATAGCATTTATACTTACAGTTTTTAATAACCACTATGACACCTGTGCCAGTCATCCATTGGTCTCAGTATAACCATTCTTTGAGTACCATTTACATAAGAAACATGACGTATATATTTTAAACGTTTTTGAGACTGTTTTTATTTGGTTACCTAATTAGAGAATCGGGGTCTTATCTGAAATTAAATGGGCTGTTAAACCCCAGCAGAGCCCTTTTCCCTGTGTGTGTTCTGAGTTTTGCCTTTTGGACAGGAGGGATAAAAACTAGATATTGATGTGACAAAATACAGGCCCCGTGGCTCTTGCAGGCCAAAATATTTTCCTCCATCAGATAAGCTTGCTATGCAGTGGAAAGTTCCTTATAAAGGAGATCTTTCTCCCTTACTATTAAATACAATTCTTGATTTATCATTCCTGGTTGTAAATTAGTAGGCATGAAAATTCATAGAATGTTGCTTTCCTGGAAGAGAGAGACTGGATGCAGAGGATCAGCCTTACTACTTTTTTATTGGGGAGTTGATGTTCTGCTAGGTTAAATTTAAAAAAAAAAAAAAAAACAAAACCAAAACAACAAACTTTTTTAAACTTCTCTCCCACCCTGGCCCCTGTAGAAATGTTGATTTAAGATGGATGGGTAATTGTGTCTCTTTTAATATAACAATCTGAGTAAGCGTGGTCTGTTCAGAATTTAAAACGCTGTTCCATAGCTATTTATAGAGGTTGCGTTTGGGAGAGGAGTTTCACAAGCGGTAGTTCAGAGAGTATAGTGGACTAGATGCAGCATGTGTGATATATTGTCACTGCATTTTGTGTCTATATGACTTCTGTGGAATACTTAACTGATAGAAGAGGAACTTGTTTTAATCTTATGAGACCCAAAGGAGTCTCTTGTCTCTCATTTTGAACTGAATATGTTACCTTTTTAACAGATTACAAAATCTAATTAGTTCAGTTTAATTTTAGTGTTTCTTGATAGGCCAGGGAGCATGGTACAGCCACCTCCAAAGTTACTTGATTTTGCTATTTCAAGCTTGCTTCTTCCAGCGTGTTCTGAGCATTGTATTCTAACACTTCTTTTTTTTTTTTCTCTTTGCTGAAGGGAAAATAAGTAATAAATATAGCTATTGAATATAGTGAAAGGCAGACCTGAATTTCAGGAGACAAAATCTAATTATGAGTATGTTGGAGGGGTTTCTTCTTTTGTTTAGTTTAGCATGCTGCTAAAAATAATGGGATTGAGAATGTGTACAGGTCAAATACTAGTTTGCACTATCAGTTTTGGTATCAGAAATGTGCAATAGCACAAGGATCCTAGATCTTGAGAGCTGGCAGTGTACTTTGTGCTCATTGTCTCCTGTGCTCAGTAATTTTGGAAGATGATGGATTTTCAGAGAAGTCCCTGAACTTAATTGATTTGAGGTTAATCTCTATGCCTTTTGGATTCTGGCAAGCACTGGCCTAAGTTTGGTGCAGTAGCTAGATTATTTTGAGGGTAGAAAATAATTGTTTCAGGCATTCTTCCTTGGTTTCCTTCCTCCCTGCTTGCCAAGTCTTAGGTTGTGGATCAGTGTCCTGCCCTCTCTGTATTTCTGAGGGGAATATAAATATTGATGCTCAGAGCTTGGCTGTTTATTTTCTGAGGCCTTTTTGGTAGGATTTGAACAAAATTCAAACATGGGTTATTTCAGAATTCTAGTAACGTATTTCCAGGATTTAGCGGCGAGGAAAAAATGATGCTAATAAATTTCCACTAAAATAAAACATGGAGAAGTTGCTTCAAATGACAATGACATACTCCCTGTGTTAACCTGCATACTCTGAATTTGAAATTGGCTTGAACTAAACTAATGGCACTCACTAGTTCCACATGTGAATGTTCTGCAGAAAGAGATAGACGCTGCTTTAACTTCATGCTTTGCCTTCTTTTGTGATAGTTTCTCCATAGAAACAAGCTCACAGTATGCACATGCTCAGTTTGCCTCATATTAAAAAATACTAGCAGGATTTTTCTGCAGCTAGTGGGAGTGTATCACCCAGTGAATTTTGCTTTCAGCTAACATCAGTACTTGGTTTTTAGAAAGATGACTTCTGTTTGTTCTAATTGGAAATGACTCGGTGAAAACAAATTGTGCTTACTTAGGATTTGGCAACATTTGCTTTGATACTGTGCAAAATGTTACTTCCATCATATGTATTTTGGAAGCTATGCTGCTGTTTGAGTTATATCAAAATGAATGTGTTTGAGATGGTATGGGAGGTTGTCCCCTGCTGGCAGGTAAGCCCCCAAACAGTCTCTCACTCTCCCCCAGTGGGATCCGAAGAGCAAAAGCAAGGGAAAAAAAAAAAACCCAAACTTGTGTGTTGAGATAAGGACAGTTTAATAAGTGAAAGCGAAAACATCAAATAAACAAAAATCAAGTGATGCAAAAACACCACCAGCAGACCAGCCAGTCTACGAGCAACAAATACTTTGGAAAAAAACTGTCCTCGGTTTTATTGCTGAGCATGACATTATATAGTATGGAATCTCTTTGGTATTTCAGGTCAGCTGTCCCAGCTGTGTCCTCTCCCAACCTCTTGTGCACCCCCTCGCTGGGATGCAGGGGCCTCGATGGTGTGTAAGCACTCTTCAGCGATAGCTAATGCACTGGTATGTTATCAACACTGTTTTGGTCACCAGTGTGAAACACAGCACCATAGGGACTGCTATAAGGAAAATTAACTCTGTCCCAGTACAAGCTCTGCCCCTTATTCCATATAATTTGCGTCATGGTCAAGTGGAAAAATCTCGGGGAGTTGTTTTTAATATGAGCTATAATCTGTGTGTTTGGAGTGTAGTGGATATCTGGGATTCTGATGGGAGCACCATACAATGATTTTATCTGTATTAACGTTGGCATCATGAGACTTGAGCATGTCAAGCATTACACATCTTTGCTGAGAGATTTCATGGAGGACTTTGCACTTTCCCTTGCTGCAGTTACGTCAAAGAAAACTCTCTGGCCTGCATTCATCAGCTCTGTAACTCAGGATCTCATGAAGCAAAGGAGTGAGATCAGTTTCAGAACAGCAAGAGGGGAACATTTTGAGCATTAAACTACCTTTGTATGAACACTGGAAACATTCTGTAGCTACTCAGTATTTAAGGTACACATTCAAGTAGCATTCGTGGCCTTATCTGAAAAAAATCACAGGACTCCTTAATCCTTTCCACTGTAGACAAAGTAGTGCGCTTAGTGATAGGCCATACTCATTTAGGATGTAGGCAGTGAGGTGCTTATAGCCTGCTGAGCAAGAAAATGCCGGTTGCTGCTGCCTGGAGTTCTTGTTTGGGACTTGGCTGAGAAGACGGGTTGTATCCCCCATAGAAAGGTTTGTAAATCCCTGTTTTTTTTTAACAGTTTTATGACACTACCTGTTTTTGGAGGGCTTATGCTTTGCTCTTAGTCTTTATTCAACACACCTGTTTCTACCTTAATGTATGCAGATAAAACCTTTTTTGTGGGTGTAAAGTCCAGTTAGTGTGTTTAATGTCATCCTTTATTTTAGCTGTGATTTCAGCATACTGATAAAAGGTTTTTTTACAAAAATTCCTTATTGAAGTGGAAGGTAAAAGCTGAAAAAGGTTCTCTTTAACAGGGAGGACCTCACTTGTGTTTCTGTGAGTGAGACTTTTTACATCAATCTTAGCAGTGTAAAGGCAGCAGTGAGAAAGAACAAAGTGCAGAGACCACTCTTACATGAAGCAGAGTTACTCCTTCTCACTTCCTTCATCTCTGACTTTCTTCAGGTTAGGGGATTAAATGTCTGTATGAGAAAGTAAGAAATACACAGCAAATGACAATCTGACTAGCTAGCTGAGATTTTGGGTGAGATGAAACCATTTGAATTGTGAGAGGGAAAGAAAAAAAGCCTGCAAGAATGCTTTCCTGTCAAGAATGGTTTCCTGTCTGCTCGTGGTGGGGGGGTGCTGTTTGCAGTAACCTCACCTGAGTGATGGTTGGTAACAGCTGGCCTGTTAATTTTGAGGCAGAAAAGGTGCAAGTTGGTTGCTTTTGATGTGTTAAATTCCTTGGAGAAGTGTAACTGTTTTGTTTTCAGAACAATTTTTATTGTCATTGTTTCAGCATCTTAAATGCTTCTAAATTTGACTGGGTGAGACGGAAAATTGGTGTGGGTTTTTCCCAATACAAACATGGTAAAAGAAATATTTTTTTTTTCTTTTATCTCTCAGCCGTTTTAAAGGAAGAAGATTTTGCTATGACAATGATTGCATTTGTGTCAGCTGCAGTCGCGGGTGTCTGCACTGTAGAAATACAGTCAGCTACACAGGGGTTGCTTCTCTGCCACTGAAAGGCAACAACCCCTCATTCTAGAAAGTGTCTTTTAAGTGTGCACTTGGCAAATTCGAATGTAAAACTATGAATTGAGATGACGATGGAGTTGATCTGCATTTTTTACATTATATTGAGCTATCAACAGCTATCATCAGTCTTTCAGTTAATTAGAGTTTTTTTGCTTTCTTAGCGGCCCTCTGACTTTTTTAGAAATTGCGTTTAAAAAATATACACGTGTATCTTTCCTTCATTCAGGTTGAAGAGATAACTAGGGCATGTAATTTGAGATGAGCAGAGGTGGTAATAAACCTAGAAAAAAAGGGCTGTCTCGCTTAAAAGGATTCGTTAATCTATAAGAATAATCTTGATTTAGTCCTTGTGATAAGTTATTCCAGTTTTAGGTAATGTTACAGTAATTAGAAGTTTTCCTAAATATTTTTTATTTAAATGTTTATTTTAGTTTTTGTATTTTTAGTCCTTAGAGAGTGTGCAGTAAATGTAATCTCTTCTTCCTGCTGTGTTAAAGAGGAAATTGCAGGTGAAACCCCAGTCACCTATGTGCTGTGGTATTAAATATTTTCTCTGCTCTATGTTTTTGTTGTACTTGAACACTTTTAAAGCTCCTGGAGCAGATGGTCATATTCTCACACCATCACATCACATTCTCATGTCACTTTTAAAGGTTGCTTGTCGTTTATTTCCACAATAACTAGAATCTGTGACCCTCTTTCACAGCCTCATACTGAGTGCTACGATGTAATTTTACTGAAGTTTTGGAGACTTGAGGATGTGTCTAACTTTAGGTACGCGTACTTCTAAGAGCTAATTTACCCAGGTTTACAGTTTGTATTTTCAGCAAAAAATACAAGGGTAAAAGTAGCATGTCATTAATTCATTGCAAATACAAGTATTTGAGCTGAAGAAAATTGAACAATGAGTGGGTGCTAAAGCGAATTCATCATTAATGTTGAGTCTTAACGGAAGAAGAAAAGACTTTCCAATGCAAAAGTGCATGAGTGAATTTAATTTCTTTGATAGCTCATAGTTTTACTGTTCTTTGTTCTTACCAGTAGTGAGGTTTTAGGGATGTGGTGAAAGAAGAAAGTTCTTAATTCAAAACCTCCTTGTGTTTAAGAGGAATTGGTATGAAGTATATCAAGAGAGTGGAGGTGAGAACATCTTCCAAGTAGGTGTTCCTCCATTTGAAATTCAGCTTTATAGCTGTGCACAAAAGATAATATTGTGGGTGCTATTTTAAAATAACCTGGATGAAGTCTGTACGTAGTCTGAAGAATAGTTTTGGTTATACAAAACACAGAGGTAAGTCTTTCTTGCCCAGTTTTTGCCAACACCTTATGAACTATTTACTTTGTTCATTTGGATGTGCCAGGTAGCACCAGGTGACCTGTTGTGAGCATCAGCAGTTGGTATTTGGGTTGAAAGCTGCACTGAATTTGGAACTGGGCTGAAATGAACTTGCTGCTTAAGACATTTTTTCTTATGGCTCTGTTGTTAAGATCTAGACAGTATCAATACTGTTGGTAATGCCAGGAAAAAGAAAAGCCTAAAAAGTGGAGGCCCTGTGTTCCCTTCTGGCTGCAGGATGGTCATTGAAATGTAGCAGTAAATAGCCTTTTGATTGCAGGGTCAGAGTTGGGACCTTTGTCCATTTCTCCCTGTTTCATTTGAGAGAAACTCTTTTCATCTCTGAAACTTAACATTAAAAAAGCAAAAGCATCATGCTACAGATAGGACATCTGAATATGCTGCAGTTTTAAGCCAGCTGCAAAGAAAACCGTAAGATATGTCTCAATTTAAAAGTACCTTTTTTTTTTTTGCTTTGTGTCATGATAACTTGTCAGTGATACTGAAAAAAAAATGCTTGAACTTTGAAAGAGTAGGTTTTAATGTGGGTTTTAAAATATAATTTGTATAATAAGTCTTGCCTGTTGCTCTTCAAACTTCTCAGTTTTCTGCCTGTGATGCTCTTCTTATTTCACTTAAAATTTGGTTTAAAGTTAGATCTGTTTTGTCTGGATATCAATCCTGGACTTGCTTTTGTCCAGAACGACATTATGGAGCCTCGTCCTATGGATGGCAGGATATTGGCCACTGTGAGAGGAAACTTGTGTCTTGATTTGGCTTAGTTTTGGTTTGTTGTTTGTTTTTTTTTTTTTTTTTTTTTTTTTCTCCCCTCCTGTTGTTGTTGGTGGGTTTTTTTCTTTTTTATAGAACCCCCAAGCAAAACCCACAGTTCTTCTCTACTGTGAAATCCTCCGATGTTCCCCACCCCCACAGGGATAGCAAATCCTCTCATGAAGTGCCCACATGGAGGCTTTGTGAAGGTTTGCTGGTTTATTTTAGTACCCTCTATTGGTAATAAACCTCTTAAAGTATGTTCTTGCCTCTTGACTATTTTGAAATTGTTGGAGGGAAAAAGCTTCCATTAGAGATGATTTTTCCACTGCAATTTTATGTTCTTGTATTGAAGTTATCCTGTGTAATTGGTTGAAAAGTTTATGCCTCATTCTGCTTACGAAAACAAATACAACTTATATAACAAATAGCTTTTTAGTAAATATTCAAGCTTTTTCTGCAGAAAAATGCTTTGAGGCAACCCTGGTAGGAAATGTTAGTCGCATAGATCTAAAGAGTATTTTCCATGTGTGTATTGTTTTTAAAATGTCTATTAACTAGCAACATCAGAAAAAAATATCAAAAGGCCATCTAGTTGTGTATGTGTTTTTTTTTCTGGCCAAAACTGTGTACTGGCTCAGCATTCATCTTTCTCACTGTGTCAGCTGTTTGTATGCACTCATACTTTGCTGTTGAGAATGATGACAAGGTTTTAATTCTATGTTAGCTCGGCTTGAAAAATTAATTAAAAATATGTTCAGAGTGCATAGAAAGGGATTTGGAATCACTGGGGCACCCATAATCATCATTTGTGGTTCTCCTCACGTGTTAGAGAAATCTTACTAGCCAAAAGAAGTCTAGTTGAAAAAATTTTAGAGACTATTCAGAATTCAAATGAGAGGTGCTGAGTTTTTATTTTTTTTATTTTTTTTTTTCCTTTTGGCAGTAGTAAACTAAGAACTGGCAAGTTCGTGGTGCAGATATTTAGTAAAGGGAGCATGTATGATTGTCTTGTTCTAGTATAATGATCTTTTTATTTTATTTAACTGTGTGTTTTAATGGGATTCTTAAAAGCAACAATTTAAAAATCAGCCTTTATTTATGACTCTGCAAAATGTATGTGTAATGCACATGAGCAGTTTGTGTTGATTATCCAAGTTTTGTGATCTAAAATTAACTCAAAAAGGTGCTAAGCTGTGAATTAGGATGTTCAAACTCTATATGACTTTCTACTTTTATGTATATGCAAGTCCTGTTGGTATAGAGTGCAGCTATTTTCTTTCTTGGAGGAGAATAATAAAAAGTTACTATATTCAGAGTATAAAGATCTGCCTCAAAATGTGGTTATTTTCAAGCTTATATGAATCTGATGTCATAGATCCACAAAGGATCATTCTGGATTGGAAGTGAATGGAAGGCCAGGGTATTTGCAGGTTTGATGGACATGGAGACTTGGAAATCATGGCTTTTGTGTAAGTTTGTAAGTTACACTGGAAAAGTTTATTTTGTGGGGTGATACTGCTTGTGGAAGAACAACTCTTTTGCCTTATCTAGACCAGGAGAAAAACTACTCGCGATGAGAAAAAAAAAAAATCCCTTGTGAAGAAAGCAATAGCACTTTTTGTGGAGGTTGCTTGGATATCTGTTGTCTAAAACAGCTTCTGAAAAGTCGTGAGTGAAGTGATTCATGGCTTCTGTAGAACTGGAAACTTTCTGTCCTTGTGGCATGTGGTCTGAACTTGATCTTACGTCATTTTTTCTCTCCTTTCAACTCTCATCAGTGTTACCACCTCTACTATTCCTGGTCAGGTCTCATTACTGCCCCATCTTCTCTCTCCTAATGGGGTTAAGAGAGAAAAGGGCGAAGACAAAACTGACTTGAAGTAGTCCAGAGGATAGATATGCTTTCTACATTTGGAGCTCTCTCACCAGGTACTCAAATGATGTTACTCCTTGATGCTGAGGGGACTATGGTAGAGGACTTCAGTACAGGATGCTCAGCTGGATTAGCTTTACGTACACAACTGTTCCAGTTTGTTAATTTTCTATTCTTTCAGTGTCAGTTCCTTTAAAAAAAAAAAAAAGTGATGGAAGGCTGGTTCTGGCCAGACTTCCTGTTTTAAGGTCTTTGTCGTAACTTCTGATGTTACTAATGGCTCAATTCCTGTAAAACTTTGGTCTTGAGAATCATCTTTTGGCTTAAAAAGAATAGTATGTGATATAAAGAACAAGAGAAGAAACAGACCTTGATTTATAGTGGTGGGATTTCTGCTTTTAGAATATCTTTGAGATGGTGGGGTAATACTTTTTGTCCTTCTTTTCTTGCTGATTTTTTTTTTTTATTATTTTTTTTTGTAAAATGAGGTCTGGGAGAGTTGCTTTGTTTTCCTACATTTTAAGACTAATATCAGTACGTGATATAATCAAACTCTTGCAGGTTACAAAGATGCAGTATATATACAGACATAATGAGTGAATAGCAGAAATTGCAGATTTTGTGTTTATCCATGAGTTTAAATTAATTTTTTAATGGAAATTAAAATTTATTTAGTCCTTAATGGAAAAGGGGATGGAATATTTTGGAAGAAGATGAGGAATGTGGAAAAAAAACCTCAGAAGCTCTTAAATAAGTACTTCTGAAATTTTGGAATGGAATGGAAATTTGAGAGTAGGTAGGAATATTTTTATGAATATTTACTTTAGTTCTGGCAGGTAGCATAGTCTAGTAGAATTAATAAAACATGTGACTTAGTGCCAAGAGTTCTTGTTTATATGTCTCCGGGGCTACTATACTCCCATGGGAGTACTATACCCTTAAATTACTGTAAAAGTTGAAGAATAATTAATTAGACTGTTGCTTACATGAGTGGATATTATTCCAGCCATTGGGAGGTAGGAGTGGGACTTGATGGAGAATGTGACGTGTGGTGGAATTCTATGTTTCAGAAGTCATATCCATGCTTCTCTAAGTCTGATATTACTTTTTATTTCCCTCTGAAACTTACTGATTTGTGAGGGTGGTTAAATAACTTAATTTATCTTTTATATGTGCTTATATAGATAGTTTCATTAATAGGTATTATATGAGAGTTTGTATGTGTGTATATATATGTACAACACAGTTACCATGCTTGTTTTTCCAACATCATTAGTTGTCTTGGCCTGTAATAAGTGAGAATATAAATTAAAATTTAAAAATAAAGTGCAGTACAGAATGACAGGATGAAAATATTTGGGGTTTCTGTTAAGAAGCTGTTCTTGCATTCAGTGTTTATAATTCTGTTATTGATACAGTTCAGTTTCCACTGCTTCATCATTTCAGTATTGTAATTGTGCCTAATCTGCCTACAAACGCTAGCCCAAGATGCAAAAGGGAATTTAGCAGTGGCTGATTATAAAAATATTTTATGGAATGTGAAGCGTGGTAGTCTTGATTTGTCAAAAATCATTTGTGTCAACCTCTTTTCTAAAGCTGAAGTGCATTAATAGCCTTCTACCACTTGAGTGGTGATCTGAAGATCTGTATGTAGCTTCTAAAATTGCTACCCTTTGCAGAGTTTCAGATTTCATCCTGGTAACTTGGATGGGGGCTGAATGCCGTTACAATTTGCTATGTTAGGGATTTACTGGTACTATTAGGTAACACTGGAGAACACATTAGATACTGCATTGCGCAAAATGGCTCTGTTGTGTTTTGCTGGAGTGAAAGATGACTTCAATTATTAACTTCATTAGACAAATTTAATTTTTTTATTTAAATACTTGCTGTGCATAGACAATTCAGACTCTCTGAGCTAGAGGTTATGGAGCTGACTTTATTTCAGGTCCAGAGAGCAGGTCCCGGTAAGCTGTTCTCTCCCTCACCAGCTTTTATGATATACTTTGTTCCTGATTGTTTTGATCAAAAAGTAAGATCTGAAATTGAGTCTAGCTTTTTAAGAGTTCTATTTTTAATTTCTGGAACATGCTGTGCTAGTAATACCACAGCTGAGGTGTTTCTTAATAGGTTGGAGAGCGGAGAAGAAACAGTTTTGTATTGTTTTGTGTGGGTCAAAGCACTGCTAATGTGCTTGGATACCATAGTGATGAGTACTATAAATATCCAAATATATGAGCCAACAACTGGAAATAAATTTATAAACACTAAATTCTTTCCATTATCAAAGGCAGCAATTGAAACATTCTCTGCTCTCCCACCTCTGGCTCTTTACTTGTAACTGTGCACATCAGAAAACAAAATGGACTTACAACCTCTCGGTCTTCTAATTTTCATGGGGTGCAGGCAGAAGCGATCACCAAACTCTTTGAAGAAAAATGTAATTCTGATTGTTTTTAAGCTTGTTAGCTGTTTGTAAACAGTGAACCCCTCTTCTGCTTTAACGATGTCTAGGAGTTAGTGCTCAGAACACTGTTTAGTAAGACAGGTAGCAGCATTTAACATAACTCAGCAATTCTTATGTCATATGATATGCTTTGTTTAAGCGTGAAGGCTGTGCTCAGTAATGCTGGAGATTCAGTGGGTGCTTTGGAGAGGCATGTTGGCATTGAAGCAGCATCCCATTTAGGTGCTAGGTAAACCACCCTGTTGGGAATTGAGATGCCAAACTGATTTTTAGAATTGTGGTGATCGAACCCCAAAACTTTACTAAGGAAGGATTTTGTGTGTGTGGTGACATCTTTTTGTTTTGAATGCTTTAGCGTGTTTTATCTTCAGTGACTATAGAAGTTATCTCAAATGCACAAGTTGGAGTTTGGTTACAGTTCTGTTCAGTGGATCAAGTCTTTTAACCTGAGACTGTTTATATCATTTGTAGCAAGTGTTGTGTTTCATACCAGGGAGATGGATTTGGCAGACCAAATGGTGCCTGACATATATATAAGTTGGCAAAGGAACTTTTTGTCTTTTGGGATGAGAAACATTCTTTTAAACCATTTGTTATAATTAATGACTTACATTTTCTTGCTCTTAGGATTTAGTTGTATTTGTCACTTTCATTTAATTAGTGTGCTAATTAATAAAATCTTCTAAATTCTGGTAACATCAGGGCACTAATACCTTCTCTAGTATGGGCAGTGGGGGGAGAAACAATAACTTTTTTAGAAATGAATTGCCAGTGAAAGAATGAAGAAGTAATAAACTGCTGTTAATGTGTTTTGTTTTGTTTTGTTTTTTTTTTTTTAAATTATTTGCAAAGCTGAATATTTTCATTAGGAAAAGCTGTGATAAAAGACTGTACTGGGCATTAGACATTTCTCTTCTAATTTGGTATCTGTTTGTTTAAGTGTTGGTTATAGTTAAAATCATGTCTTACAGCCAGCCTTTTCAAAGCACACAAATGGCCTTCAATTTTCAGAATAATTCTAAAAAAAAGTGACATAAAGGTCCTTACTTTACAGACAGACTACTAGCAGGTGAAGAAACGCTGGTAAGCATTAAGATCTGCATATATATTCCAGGAAAACTTCAGAGTAATATTACTCAGATGGTAACATGCATGAGTTTTTCTTTTTCTCCAGCCTTTAAAATTATCTTTTGGGCTTCTTTGATGGTGGACATATAAGGAAGTATAGCTCCCTTCTGGAGGGAGGATTGTTTTTTACAGTACAGAAATCCTCCTAAGAGTGAGATTTAGTTCTAAATATAGCCTCTGAATTAACACTGCTAATTTTACCAGTGTATTATTCACACTTGCTCAAACTATCAACTGTCCTTCAAAAAAAGCACAATTTAGTCCTCAGAGTGTGTGTGGGGAAGGTGGATGTCTTGGAGGGAGGGTTGTTTATGGGTGTTACAGAAATGTGAATCCCTCTCCTTTGTTTTATGCTGTAGAGAAATTATGTATTAGAAATGGACCAACATTCAGTTATCAGTCTTAGTATCACGGCTTCACAGGTGTGTCTGAAAAAAAGAAAATATTAGAAGCTAGAGTCAAAATGGTGAAAGCCAGATGATGCAGGAGAAAAGGTTCAGGAAAATCAAGGGTTTTCCACATCTGTTTGTTATATTAAATCAGTTTTGTAGGGTGGAATTCAGTAACTTTTCCGTATCTTCTTCTTGCCACTGTTGCTTTCAGAAATGTTTCTATTAGTAATAGGAATGTCTAATTCTTTGGGCAGGTATCAAGTTTTTGGTTGCTATAGGAAAATGCTGAGAATGTCAGGTCGGTCTTACCCTCCTTTCCTCCCAGTTTATTCCTTCTTTTTGTTCCACTTGAATTTGCAAAGCTTAAAATGTATACCTTATACCGGGGTAGCCAGTATTGCTCAGTGTATAGAGCAGTGGGTGGAAGGAGGTAAGATTTATGAAGTGACGTCAAGCTAGTTGTTGTAACACTTTGCCTCCTGTTCTTGATTTGAGAAATAATGATGCTTAATTTTTAAAGTATAAAAAGTGACTTCTGTAGGATATAGAGCTATGCTCAAATCCAATTTAAGGTTAATCCTCTGGGACCTGAGCTGGGTTCCAGATGGTGACCTACATGTGGAGTAGGCTGTTGATTTGTTATCAGAGACCTGAAGTGTCCAAGAAATTTTAATGGAAGGAGAGAGTCTGATGAGAGTAAATAAAGGGTAGAGTAACAAAGCTAAGAATTGAAAGTTAGCAAATAGAGAGCTAGATTTACTTCTGCAATATTGTATTTTGCTCCTTTGTGTATTTCTTTTATGTTTTTTTTTTAATGTGTTGGGTTTTGTCTTGGTGAGTAATTACATAGACCAAGACTACTAGATCCTCAGCAGACCTATTCCAGTTGAATATAAGCATTATTCTGGTGCTCTTTGGGATTCGGCTTCTGAAGGGGAGAGACTTACTTCTCCAATGAACTAAATTATTCTTGAGGCAGTAGTTGAATTTTTAGGATTCCTGGGGATGATTTCTTCCCCTTGGAAGGGATTACTGTTTGATGCAGGCTGTTGCCAAAGTATATTAAGTAAATTGCTTGTGGTGCGGTAACCACTTGAAGTGGTACGTAGCAGCGGCAGTGCTGTGGCAAGATGACTGTGTTTGTCGACCTGGCCTGACCTTTGTCTGCAGCAGAAGGAAGGAGGAAAGAGACAGGCAGAGACAGTCTTGCTATGGATCGGTGTGAGAGCCATCAAGCAGTATCCTCCTGCTTTGCTGGGCCTGTGGCAGCCTCACTGCTGTGCCTGCTTACAGCACCTGCTTCTGCCTGTGAAAGGATTTCTTTTTCCATCTGGGTAAAAGCTGGTACACATGCGCTTTTATTGTACAGAAGCCTGTGTGATACTTGAAAGGCTCACTCATTAAAGGGTTATCAAGCACTGGAACGGGCTGCCCAGGGAAGTTGTCGAGTCTCCATCCATCCATAGACATGTAGATGTGGTGCTTAGAGACATGATTTAGTTGTGGACTTGGCAGTGTTAGGTTAACAGTTGGACTCGATGGTCATAAGGGTCTTTTCCAACCTAAATGATTCTATTCTGTGGTTATGATTTTGGGCTGAGGCTCCCAAAGTGAGAATGCAGAAGTAAACTGGGAGGATGACTACTGTGTGTAAGGCTTAACGGGGGGAAATCAGTAGAGGAAATAAGGTGGGAGTATGAGGTTGGGAGAGAAAATGACGACAAAGTTATGCCTCCTTCCACCCTTGGGTAGTGTGGCATAAAGCTGAAAGCTGCTGCTCATAATAGGAAGAGCTATTCTTGGTGGGCTGTAAAGCAATATAAGAGATCCACTGCTTAGTGGTGTGCAGAATGATGAATCTAAATTTTAAGCTAAAGCCCGTCTTAGTAGGAGCAAGGATTAAACTTTCAGTAATGGATAATTATCTCAAAAACATTGCCAGAAACTCCAGTATCCTTGGAAGTTGAAAGTGGGATTTAACCTTCTAAAGTTACTTGACGTTAAATTATAGGCTCTGTTTCTACCTGTACTTACGAATAAAATGTAAGGGATTGATATACACCTTGGTCAACAACAAAGTTTTAACTGCATGGAATGATAATGCTCTGTGGGAACCCTCAGGTTTTCCTCTGGTCCCTTGAATTAGAGGAAGTCTCTTCTCTTAACTCTCCTTGTGTGGGTCTCCTCATATGACCCTCCTTTTCCCTTCATGTCTTAGGTGAGGGGGTGTCACTGCTGAAAGGCATCAGTCTAGCTAATGTGGGAATGCTGGTGTTGGAGATGACACCTGGAGTAAGTTAGAGAGTTGGGATAATACAAATAACTTTCCTTTGGAGCCTGAGAAAGTACTTCTGTTTTGGTATGAGAAAGTGGAGGGGCAGGTATGTTCCTGCTACTGGATGTTCTCTGTAAGAGAACAAAACTACCTAGGATTTTCTCCCTTGGGAGAGCAGGGTGGATTTTGCTTCTGATTGGCCAAGTTACTCCCATTTTTTTGGAGTCGACCCTAGCTGGGGAGGAAGAAGTAATGCCAGCAAGAGGGAGTATCTGGTGGCTGTTGAAGTAGATGGTATTTATGGCCTGGGTATCTTGCAGATTCAGAAAGGAAGGAGATACATTGTGACATCCGCAGTAATTATTTTTTTTCCTTTAGCCATTACTTTTAGTGAAGGTCCTAGGGGAATATTTGATTTCTGCATGTCTTCACTGTTAAGTGCTTTTTGTTGGAAAATGGAATTGGAAGCTGTGGATAGCCTTCATAAAAAGGCAAATGCAAGTTAAGATCTAGACTTTAAAAAAAAAAAAAATGAACCAACCACAAAAGAAAAAAAAAAGTCCCTGTGGCAGTATAAGTTTTCACTCATGCTTTCATTTCAGCAAAATGAAGTTGCCTGATTACGTGACTGCTGTTCTGGAATATTGCTTTATCCTCTTATCTGGGGGGAAAAATAGAACCTGTTAATCTAAAAATCATTCTACTTAGTTATATAACTATTTCTTAAAAATAGCTCCGGATTGCTGGGGTACAAAATTTCTATTTTGTTCCGTTTCTGCTCTTTCACATAGAGCATCCACATCTTATATGCAATATTTTTTTACTATTTTGTAGTGACCAGTTGCATGTTACTCACATGTACTCATACAGCAGCTTATGAACGTCCTGTAGTACAGTTCTCTATCAGATGCTGTATATGTACGGTAGTAATAACACCAAAGCTGAATGCTGAAGAGCTGGTAGGCAGAGAGGTACACAAAGAGAAAGCATTGAGGATGGGGTATCTCTTTGTACGTGTGGCAGTTAACTGCTGTGAAAGTTTAACTTTGAAAATGATTGTTCAGAGCATCCTTTGTTATGTTGTGTTTCTAGAAATCGCAATTATATTTGACTTTGGATGTGTGATATCTGTGGGATAAGGAGGCAAAATGCATAAATCAAAAGGTTTGTTGTATTCTGGTAAAATGAATTATTTCTTTTAAGACATACTTCTATCTTAGGATGCTCAGTTTTCTCATCTAAAGAGATATTATGTAAGTTAGGTTAGCCTTTGTCTTTGTAGATTAATTTAGCCGATGGCCATTGCAAGCTTGGACTAATGGCAGTTATAAATAACTTGTTTCTAGTGACTGATATGAAGTAAAAACTTGCTCTTGGGATTACCTGCTGTTTACTTTAGACTCTGATCAGATACAGCCTGTGAAATCTTTTCTGCTTCAATTAAGTACCCTTAATCTGTACTTTCACATTTCTCTAACATTGGCATCTGGAATAATTGAGTACAGTAAAGAACAGAATAGAATCTTGGAATAGTTGATTCTGCTGTAATTATTTTTCTCTGCTGAATAATCTTCCCTGTAAAACTATTCACCTGCTGCTTTTTGAACTGTGTGCTATTTCGTTAAAGCTGTCCTTGTTGCACAGGACTGATACCTGACTTCATTTTGGAGTGGCAGCATCCCATCTCTGTGCAGTGCTACTCTTCTTTACAGTCTCCTGTTAAATCGTCTTCCAAATATGGACTTCATGTGTGCAAGGTGATTTGACCCAGATCTGGCTCAAAAGTAGGAAGTTATTAAAATTGTTTGAAAATGTTTCTCTTCTGGAGTCATAGATTCCCTGTCTGAGTATTATTAGCCTACATATTGCTAGGCAAATTGTCACAAAAATATTAGTAGGCAGTCCTATTTGTATTAAATCTTAAAATATCAGTTATGTTAAGATCCCTTAAACAGGATGGCTGTACTTGGTGTGTATGTGATAAGTTGGGGGCTTAGGGATTTTCTTTTTTTTTTTTCTCTGCGTGTATATATCTAGTGCCTGTTAAAACCTCAGTTTTATCACAGCAAATCTCAGGAGTTTTACTGTACCACACATAGGTGTTTGCCTTTGTTTGTTTGTTTGTGGAGCTTGTATTTGTTTTCCCCTATCAAAAATTGTTGCACTGGCTTGGTACAGTCTCCCTGAAGTCAACTGTTGCAAAGCACAAAATGTTCTTAGAAGTTTTTGTTAAGCTTTATTTGTTGAAATGCACCGTAAACTTTTTATTATTTGAGATTTTTGATAATTGATACTGCCAAACAGCTAGTTTAAAGGAACATTTTTTTAAGCAGAATGTGGATCATTTTACCAGATATCTTCTTGCACAAAAAAACCACCCCAGCTATATATTTCAAGGGAACGCTTATTAATTTTTAATGGGGGTGGCTTGAATGATAAGACATTTCAGTAGAATGACCTTTCATTTCGGTTAAGGTAATTTCTCAAGTATGGGACATCACTTTTTAAATAAATGAAAGCTGGGAGTGTCTGCTGTGTCCTAATGAGAGTTGGGCAAAGAGCAGACTTCTAAAAGTGTTTCAGTACCCTAACTACTATAACTGAATACAGTCGAAGTAGTAACTGTTACAGGGCATGTTCCTTGTCAATACTGTGTTCTGGTAAATCTGAAGCAGGGCAACCTTCTATGTGGTAAGCTGAAAACAGGATTTAAATAGTATGAAAATAGGGAAATATGAGTAAATAATTTTCTAATAATTGTTCATTGAAATGGTTTTCGGTGGCAATCAGTTTCTGTGTTAAGCTTTGTTAATGAAACTTTAGAACATACTTGTTTCCCTTTTTCCATATTATTTGAAAGTTAAGAGTGTTAGCCTCACTTCTTGCAGTAAGTAGGATTGTTGCTCCCTTATCACTTCTCTGGCAAACAAGGGAGAAGGTAAGTTTGCCAGAAGGGTTGTGGAAATGAGTGAGGTGTCGCAAATGGAAAAAGGAAAGTCATTAGCTGTATAGGAGGAGGATAATGAAGATGATACCAAATGGCCAGTTCATAATAAGTTAGGTGGGCTGTGTTAGGCAAGTTTCTGTTAAAGTATTTTCATAGAATCATAGAATTGCTGAGGTTGGAAGGGAACTTTAAGATCATCAAGTCTAACCATTAACCTACCCTGACAAAAACCACTTCTAAACCATGTCCCCAAGTACCACATCTACCCTTTTTTATAAACACCTCCAGGAATGGTGAATCCACCACCTCCCTGGGCACCATATTCCAATGTTTAATAACCCTTTCAGTGAAAAAGTGTTTCCTAATATTCAATCTAAACCTCCCCTGACATAACTTAAACCCACTTCCCCTCGTCCTATCACTTGTCACCAGGGAGATGAGGTCAGCCCCCACCTCTCTACAACCTCCTTTCAGGTACTTGTAGAGGGTGATAAGATCTCCCCTCAGCCTCCTCTTCTCCAGGCTAAACAACCCCAGTTCCCTCAGTCGTTCCTCATAAGATTTGTCCTCCAGACCCCTCACCAGCTTTGTAGCCCTTCTCTGGACACGCTCCAACACCTCAATGTCCTTCTTGTAGTGAGGGGCCCAAAACTGAACGCAGTACTTGGGGGGGGGGGGGGGGGGGGGGCTCGAGTACAGGGGGATGATCACTTCCCTAGTCCTGCTCACCACACTATTCCTGATGCAGGCCAGGATGCTGTTGGCCTTCTTGGCCACTTGGGCACACTGCTGGCTCATATTCAGCCGGCTGTCCACCAACACCCCCAGGTCCTTTTCTGCCAGGCAGCTTTCGAGCCACTCCACCCCAATCCTGTAGTGCAGCATGGGGTTGTTGTGACCCAAGTGCAGGACCCGGCACTTGGCTTAGTTGAGCCTCATACCATTGGCCTCAGCCCATTGGTCCAGTCTGTCCAGATCCCTATGCAGACCCAGCCTACCCTCAAGCAGATCAACATGCCCACCTAGTTTAGTGTCATCTGCAAACTTACTGAGGGTGCATCCAGGTCATACATATGTAGTATTCCTTCTGTTCATAAGGATGTTGTTTAACATCCTTACGAGCAAGGTACTGTTTAGCGTCTTTGTTGGTGACATGGATATTGGGATGGAGTGCACCCTCAGCAAGTTTGCCGATGACACCAAGCTGTGTGGAGTGGTCGACATGCTGGAGGGAGGGGATGCCATCCAGAGGGACCTGGACAGGCTGCAGAGGTGGGCCCATGCGAACCTCATGCAGTTCAACAAGGCCAAGTGCAAGGTCCTGCATGTGGGTTAGGGCAGTCCCATGCACAAATGCAGGCTGGGCAGAGAATGGATTGAGAGCAGCCCTGAGGAGAAGGACTTGGGGGTGCTGGTTGACGAGAAGCTCAACATGAGCCAGCAATGTGCGATCGCAGCCCGGAAGGCCAACCATATCTTGGGCTGCATCAAAAAAAGCATGGCCAGCAGGTCGAGGGAGGTGATTCTGCCCCTCTGCTCTTGTGAGACCCCACCTGGAGTACTGCATCCAGCTCTGGAGTCCCCAACATAAGAAGGACATCGACCTGCTGGAGCGTGTCCAGAGGAGGGCCACGAAGATAATCAGAGGGCTGAAGCACCTCTACTGTGAGGACAGACTGAGAGAGTTGGGGTTGTTCAGCCTGGAGAAGAGAAGACTCCAGGGACACCTTATAGTGGCCTTCTGGTATCTGAAAGGCACCTACAAGGCTGGAAAGGGACTTTTTACGTGGGCTTGTAGTGATCGGACGAGGGCTAATGGCTTCAAACTGGAAAAGGGGAGATTTAGAATAGATATTAGGAAAAAAAATTTCACTCTGCAGGTGGTGAGGCACTGAAACAGGTTGCCCAGAGAAGTTGAGGATGCCCCGTCCCTAGAGGTGTTCAAGGTCAGGCTGAATGGGGCTTTGAGCAACATGGTCTAGTGGAAGATGTCCCTGCCCATGGCTTCCAACCATTTAGTTCCAACCTCCCATGGCAGGGAGGTTGGAAGTAGATGATCTTTAAGGTCCCTTCCAACCTAAACCATTCTATGATTCTGTGTCTGAGAAGCTGTTTACCATTTGCTTTTACTCTTTCCAGCACTGCTTTCTGCTGTTTACTAGAAATACTTTAAACTCCTCATAGTATTTTTTGATTTTTGTAGGTTGTAGGAGGTCTGTGAGGCTGACCTACCATTTATTCCTTCTTCCATCTCCCTACAATAACATTGCTCAGGGATATTAGCTTTACAAGTATTTCATCACACATCTTACTCTGTAATGATGCTGTTTGAAGGTAATAATAAAAGCAACAAGATTGCTTCACTTTTTGAGAATTATGTCTCAGCTGCAGCCTCATAAGTTTGCATTTGTATTATTCAGGGTTGTACTGTTTGTACTCGTGAGTTATGTAGATTCTAAATTACTTCAACTTTTAAAAATAGCAATTTTTTAGGTACAAGTTGCGTTCTTTTGGTGTGCAACACAGTAGATTACAGAAAATTTTACAGGAATTAGTTTGAAATAAAGTAGAACTGACTCGGAGTTGCTCTTCTTATGTAGAACAGTTCTGATTGACACTGCCAGTATGGTAACTGGTGATGGTGGAAGCCAGTGAACTTGCTTCTTCTTTTCCAAATAGTGTTAATTAAACTTGCTTCTGGACACCACTTGACTGTTTCTTCTTTGAAGGCATAGATGTGACACAGGCAACTCAGTTTACTGGCAGTAAGTATTTTAGTTTTTAATATAGTCTTATTTTAAATTGGCATTAATTGGTTAGTATTAAGCTATATTTTGCCTCTAGTAGGTTTTTTGTTAGTTACTGTTTTGTTTTAGTTCCTTGCCGTTGAAACACAGTATTTTATAAACAAATAATGCTTAGGAATTGTATGAGGATTTGGGGCCTGCTTTCTCACACAGAATTTGTTAAATGTCTGAACGCTTCTCTCCTGTGTCTGCAGCGCTTCCTTTTCTGTTACAGCTTTCTATGATGCATGCTTGTATGTATTTATTCTTTGGAAGGGATTTATTTGCTGAGTTTCTGTCCATTCACTCACCTCATATTCTGACATAGTAAACTTGAAGTAATGTGAACAGGGCTTGTAAAAAGGGGTGGGAGGGGGTCAAAAAACCCGAGCAAAACAAACCAATTAAATCCAAACCATGATTGCTACTGCACCCTGCAAAGGCATGCTTTTGCTTCCACAGGTTGAGGAGTGAGTCTGTTCAAGGCTTTTTGCCAGGGCTGGCCTCCTGTCTGTCCATTTTGAAATTTCTTTTGGCTTATCTGATTATCTATGCTGCATTAAGGCTAGTCCAATTTGTAAGTAGGTAGGTAGAGGGGAGCACACGAGTGTAAATACTGCTGTCATGGCACACCATCCTAAGGTCTTCATTTTTTGACCAACTCCCATGAGAGTTAGACACTCCTGGCCCCTTCAGTAAGTCATATGTTGGATGCTGGAATTGTTTGTGGTTTGTTGCTGGGGTCCATGCAGTTAAAAGTTACAGAACAGTTTAGAGAAGCATTCAGAACTAACATCCTATAATGAATGTTAGAACTTTTGTACGTTAAACCGCAGCCAAATTCAAGACCTTCAGTTTGTATAGTAAAGGCTTGACTTCCTACGTTTATCTTTTGCTCAGTTATTAAGAATAGTTCAGTTTATTTTGCTGGATTAGGGTAATCTATGTCAGTGTTTTGGGGGGATGGGAGGGGAGAGCAGGAAGATGAGGTCAGCTGTTTTTAATACTGGTGTTTTTCTCCATGGTAAGGGCTTTCTAATTATACCCTGAATAAAATATCAAATTTCAAAGTCCTTCACACAAGGAACGTTCTCTGTTTTCAGTGGCATTAGATACATATACATCACGTGCATTTTGGTTTTGATTAGTATTGGGTAACTGTATTAGCTGATTGCCCTGCTCTTGTTTGATAAAAGCTTATTGGGAGCAGTGAAGAAATTGTCACATATAGGAGTATATCTTGTAGATGGGGATTCTTACAGCACTAGTTCCATTCTGCAGCTAGAGAAGTTATTCAGGGTTACAGTTAACCTTCTCTGTCTCTTGTGACCTGTTGGACAACAGATAAGGATTTTAAGTAGCTGAGTGATGGTGTTGTGTATCTGACATGAGAAATGGCTTCAGAGATTTTCTTCTGGGTATGATATACATAGTTGGCACTAGTGATTTAAAAAGCATAGCACAGGAAAATGTAAATGAGTAGGAGCCATTCATTAACTTTATATTGGAGGGTTTCTTTCTTCTCCCCCTTCTTCAAAACAAAGTGTCTGCTGTGCTCTCTCTCTGTGATTAGGTTTTTAAGACCAAAATTGATAATGTTATTTTCTATGCCAGATATGCAGTAATGAAATGGTTCAGAAGTGTAGCATGAGATAGTAAGAAAGCCATATGAAATGCTCTTCTTTTTTATTCCATCTGCTCCTATTATGTGGTAGAAATCTTGTGGCATGTTTTTAAAATACATTGTTTTCAATTCTCTTATGTGGTTTGGGAAGTACTGGATCAGGTATTAAAATGTCACGCCTATTAGGAAAGTGCTCTAGGGAGCTTTGTGGTGGGCCCTCCAAAAAATTATTAGGATAACTGAAAAGCAAAATTTGACGTATAATCTTGATGCTGTTCAAAGGAAAGCCAGTAGTAAATAGCTATTTTTTTTCTTGTCTTTTAAGTTTTCATTAATAAGAGCAATCTTAAGCATTTAAGACTCTGATGACACACAAGCCATGTTTAAGAGTGTGTAATCTTCAAATAAATACTAGCGCAGTGAAATGAAAGCTGAGTAATGCTGAGAAGAGAGCACTTTTAGTTCTGAACCGGGCATTTGCTTACCCCTGACTGTATAGAAGGGAAAAATCTGCTCCTTGGATAAAGTGGTCTTTGGCAGGATTTGGCCAAATGAAGCTTATTCCCATGACTACAGAATAAGTAATATCTTTTAAGTTTGATGGTACTTTCTAGATTCTCTCTTATTTTCAATGAAATTTCTGAATTTCATGCTTTTTGTGTTGTGAAGAGATGTTTCAGAATGCAGACTGGCTCTCTTTCCAGCTGAGCCTGCAGTCAAGGCAGACTGAAGCAATATGCTCTAAGAAGTGGTGTGAATTTTCTCATATGTTTCATGGAGAATTAATGGGAAGACTAATTAGGACAACTTGAAGCCAAAACTGCTGTGTTTCTTTTTAAGACAAATTAACAGAGACTTCCATCAGCTGTAGCTGCATGTATGTAGCATTTCAAGTTTAAATCTACTTGAAGAATTTAGAAACGGAAGTGAGGAAAAGAAGTTTAAATGTAACTCAGGACTTAAATTCAGAGGAGAACAAGGAAAAATAAAAATCTACCACATATGAATAACTATACTGTAATAAAAATAGGTGATCATATACTTCTAATTATTATTGCTTTTAATACTAGTTTGAAGACTGCATGTAGATGATGTTAAGTCAGTATTTCAGACTGGAAATACCATAATAAATACTATTATAATTTTCTTTTATATGGAATTGTATTTAATGTTACAGATACATGCATACAGATAGGGTTTCTTCTCTTACCTTTCTCTTGCAGGTGTGATAGTTCTACTCGTAGAAATTTGCATAGCCTAAAAGAAAGGTCCCCACTGTCAGTTCTTTTTTTTTGCATCCTAATATACTCTTATTTCCGTTGGATATAAAATCACCTGTGGCCGCTTCCTTATGCTATGTCAGATTCAGCTTCTGGGTACAGTATAAGAGTTAAGTTGCTTGAATGTTAGAGGCAGCAGCTAAGGCAGGCTAATGAGTACCTGTACAAGAAGTGCATTTTTTTGCTGTGCATTTTCTTTCCTACTCTCCCCAGGAGAGTAGAAGAAGAGCAGGAGTCTCTCCCTGCTCTTCTGCTGCGTGCTGCTAGAAAGCAGGACTCTAACCCTGTGCTTTCCATCCATATATATGTTTGAGTCTCCAGCTCCATCATGTCATATACCTCTTTTACCTGCTTGTAACTGCTTTGATGTCCTCAGCCAGAGATGACCGAGTACCTTTACTTTCATTGCAGAGCAGGGATGGAAGCTGGCAGCCCCTGCCATACAAAGTAGCAAGAGGTACCTGATTTATAGTGGGTATCTATGCAAGTGTCTACTGTGCTACTAGAGAAGGCAGAAAGGCAGAGCTGAGAGAAGCTGGCCCTGCACCTAGCACAGGCAGATTGGTTACATGTGGTGGGCATATCACTGTTTTGGGAACTTGTAGTATTGCGTATCACTGTCTCCACTGCCTCAATACCTGCGGGCACAAATGTGTTTGGTCAGAATACTGTGATTCCTTCCACTTGGAATGGGTTGTGGGGCCTTCTGTCTTCCCTTTGACATGTCCCACCTCTTGATCAATATCATGACAGAGAAAACAGCCAAGGAAAATGTTTCTCTCTGCAGTATAGAATTTTTAAGGAGTAATTGCAGGGAAGAGGGAAGGGCTTTCCTCTTGCATGTAAAAACTGGTACCTCACACTTATTAGCAATGTGATCCATCAGGTAACAAGCTGGTGGTATTCTACTCCCCATTTCACTTTCTCTAATGTGAGCATCCTATGTGTATTTTATGGCCATCAGCAGTAGCCTGGGAATAACTCTTATATTGTTGGTCCATTTCAACCAACTCTGACAGTTTTGTCAAGTCTTAAAGATAGGTATGTTCTGTAATTACTGTGCTAGTAGGTGGCTAGGTAGAGGCAAGAGACAATGTAGTATGACCTTATGTGTTGAAACAGGATGGTCTGTGGTGGGACAGTGACTCATTAGGAGGCAGGAAGGCTTCAACAAGAATTTTGACCTTCTTAAGAGCCCTGGCTCCTTCGGGAGCCAGAAGTCAAGTATGTAATAAACAGGTATCAATTAAGGAACCGTTTATTATTTTGTGGACTATAATGCATTTTTCTCATGAGAAGTGTGGTTATATTATTTTGTGCTGTGCTGCAAGTGCAAGGAGTGATGAAGTCTGGTCCCAAATAGGGAGAGGTATTCAAGGTGGGGGTAAGGATATCTTTATTTAGACACGTAGAAAAAAAAGCACTGCCATTTTTAAAAGTTGTTGCACCATTGGAAATGCTCTTCTCTTTCCTATCTGTGGCATGGTATATTGAGTCAAATACATCCTTTGAAAGTGTGCATAATTAATAATGTGTCCTGGCTTTCACCAAATCACATTAATCTCATGTAGCCATCAAACTGGGTAGGCCAGCTGAACTTCTAGAGCAATTTTTTTTTTTAATTGTCCCATTATGAACTGTTGTACCAGCTGACAAATCCCAAAGAAAAACGTTCTCTCTAGGTTACGACGAGAGAAATAAGAAGAGTGTATCTGTCTTGCTCTTGGCAAAAAGGACCCCATAAGAATCTTCTAATGAGGGCAATTTCATTCTATCAGCCATGAACCTAACAAGCAATATAAGTGTCCTAAGGTGCAGCCATGGGAGATGATCCTCTAATGAGAGGATTAGGTGTTTATTTCTGTTTTTCCACAGCCTGCGATGCTAAGCACATGTCACTGGGTGTGCAAGAGTTCCCAGCCAGTCCCCAGTAATCTCTCCTTTACCTCTCTCATCTTTGCTCTTCTGTCCCCTCCTGAGTATCACCTCACTGATTTTTCTGTTCTTGATATTTCAGCTTGGGATAGGTTTCATAAATTATATTACACATGGTTTCTGTGTGTTATTGTATTTGGGTCTGTAAATAACACAAAACCTAAATGGAATATGAAATTTTTCAGAATCGTGTTTTTTAGCAAATCACCTGGGGAAGTGTTGTGGTTTAACCCCAGCAGACAACTAGGCACCACATGGCTACTCACTCCCTGCTCCGCCCCACCCCAGTGGGATGGGGGAGAGAATTGGAAACGTAAAAGTGAGAAAACTTGTGGGTTGAGATAAAAACAGTTTAATAATTGAAAAAATATAATAATAATACATTGACTCTGTGTAAGCACTGCTCGGCAGTAGCTAAAACATCCCTGTTTTATCAACACCATCTCCAGCACAAATCTAAACCACAGTCCCATACTAGGTACTATGAAGGAAATTAACTCTATCCCAGCCAAAACCAGCACAGCAAGCATAGTTTGAAATGGGTGAGATCAAAAAGGGATGAATAGTTCTCTCCAAGAGGCTTGTCTGCAGCACTGCCACTTTACAAAGTACTTTTAGTGAATTGTTTTGTCTTTAAAAAATGAGAAGAGGGGTGCTGGAAGGGGAACCAGTCCTGGGGCTCCTGAATTGTGATACCTCTACCCTTTATCGTACAGAAGCTTCTTAATATTATGTGAGGTGGGGGAGAAATCCAGCGTGCTACTTCAAAGCCAAGGAATGAATGCTGCCTTCTGCTTACGGCCCAAGGATTGTATGCAGCACTGCTGTTGCCACCACTTAGTATAGTTCTCTTTTTGTAATAATGGCACCTGAGCAAAATAAATTTGAAAATCTCCTGCTTTAATAGGTTTCCCTTCTCATAATCTTGAATGGTTTAGAAGACCCTATTTTATCAAGAAGCCTGTTTCCTTCTATTTTTGCGTTTCACCTTGAATTCGATGTTTTGTTCTCTGGGCACTAATGTGAATATGAGTTCTGTATTGTACTTATTTACATGATAAATCTCTCTTCCCAGATCATTCGACTTCAAGTGGTACATCCTCGTTTAAGCCCAGCCGATCACTGGTTTCTATTCCCACTGCCCATGTGATGCCGTCTAATGCCAGCTCTTCACTTTCCAAACACAGGGAAGCTTTCAAGTCTGATGGCTCAAAATGGAGTACAAGCTTTGTACGGTCAGGAGGAGGCAGAAATCAGGGTGCACTGGACAATTCTCTTGACATGAAGGATGTAAGACCTGTAAGAAAATGGTCCTCCTTGTCTAAACTCAGCTCACCAAATACCTTCAGCCAAGATGGTAGTAGTCATTCAGTGGACTCCAGGGCTAGTACAGACAAAGCTGTGTCACCGCAATTAAGGACAAATGGGCCAAGTTGTTTGCATGATAGCATGGAGTTGCTAAAAATTGAGGACAAAGAAATGGGGAAAAAACGATCTTCTCTACTGGACTGCAAATACAAATTTGAAACGTGCAGCAAAGATGATTTTGTTTCAGATTCCTCAAGTAGGAGACATGCCTTAGACTTGACCTACAGTGCCTTACCTGAAAGCAAACCTACGGCAGCCAGTTGTGAAGCTTTCGGACAGAGATACGCAACTCTGGGACAGCAGGCTGTGAGCGGAGCTCCCATACAGCCAGCAGTGAGGACTCAAATGTGGCTTAAAGAACAGTTACGTGCAAATCCCCTGGACTGCAGGACTGCTGAGGAGCCCTACGGTGTAGCTGCATGGCATGTGCAGCAGCTTGAAGATTTTAGAACAGGTGAACAGCCTGTGCAGGTAAGGCTAAAGCTTGGTGTTTGCTGCCATCATGTGGCATCATGTGTTGTACCTGAGGAATGACATCAGGCAATTTTCAGTAAACTAGGAAAGGGGACAGGTCCTCTTAACCAGGTGATGGTGTCTTTAAACTTTGATTGGGGATGCTGCTGCTTGCTTCCCCATATTGCCTGAGTGCCAGGGTTTGGGTTTTTTTTTCTGACATCTGCTTATAGTTTACTCTGATTCAGTGTGCCTGTTTACATGAGACTAGCATCTCTCTTTCTGAAGCTGGACAGAGTAAGAAGTTTATCAAATAACGTTTTCAGTAGCTCTTAAGAGAATCTTTGGTCACAGTGTGGTGGAGGAATGTGAATGTATTTTGATCTGAATGGATTTACAAAGATGCTGCATTTATGTGTTCACTGAAAGAGGAGTGACTCCTGCGTACTGCAAGGATGAATATTCAGTATCACAATGCCTAGGACTTAAAAACTGAATTCATTTTGATATTACTGCTTATTTTTTTTACTAATTAGAATTAATTAATAATAGTCAACCAATCTGGTTTATTTTAATAAAATAATATATAATTTTTATGTGTCATACTTGAAGTATTTTCATACAGAAAACATTAAACAGTTTTAAGAGACAGATAACCCTTACTAACACGACAATTCACAATCTTTGTTTACAGTTCTTACCCTAATGGGAAAAGATAGCTTGTGAAGGAAGGCAGTATTTAAAATCTAAATGTTCAGGTTTACCTATGTAGGTAATACTTGATTTGTGAAAAAAATCCCAAGCAGATTACAACGTGTAAATTTTCCTGAAAGTTAGTTTAAGGTTAGACTAGGATATTACCAGAGCGGAGATAATCTAGCTGTATGTGCAAATACCTGTTTTCTCCAGCCTGAAATATTAAGTAGTTTACAGAGTTGTGCTGAAATTTTGTTGTTTCTTTCACTGTGTTGAAGGAGAGACTGACAAGTTCAGAGGTTGTCAAGATCTAATTTTGCTCTTAATAGTGATCTGGGGTTTTAATTCTTTTTTTTTTTTTTTTAACCTTAAATTTGAATGCAATTAATATGGCTGAACTAACATTAATTCTTAAGGGTCGTGCTAAAAAACTGGCATTGTTCCAGTAGCCACCCTTTTACATTACCCTTATTACTACAGATACCGTCATCTTTCTCTATGCTTTTTGAAGATTTCCATTGTGAGAAATTGCCCAGGCAGAGAGTTGATGCTGAGGGGTCCTCTCGGAGCCAAAGCAACAGAAACTGGCTCAGTACTGAGGCTGTGTTGGGGACACAGCTGAGCTCTTGGCAGCTGGGAGCTACCAGTGGCATCGGGGTACAAAAGAGGGGTTTGGGGAGCGACAGCAGGGTACTGCGGACGAGCTCTGTCCATCCATTCATTCAAGTCGTCTTGACACCTGTGGGACGTGTAGCTGGCTGCAGCTGTCAGCAGTGCTGTCTGTGAGGTTTGCATGCAGCTTACCATGCCTGGTGGTTCTCCTTTTGAACTTAAATATATATTCAGGGTAAGCTTTATCTACTACTTCCCTTCATGTAGGTATATGTCTTTTCATTTTCTCTTATGTACCTTTCACAACAGTATATTTAGGATAGGTGTTTAGGTCAGAACAGCTCCCAGCTGTTTTTTATGTCTCATGAGTGCTTTCTCACTCTGATTGTGATTAAATACAGTGTCTCCTTTTTGAATGAAGGCAAAGTTTCATGTTTGAAACAGATGAAGCCCTGTATGTACTATTACGGTTATTCAAAAACTTTGTTCGCGCAGGCATTGATGCTGAGCAGTGTTTTGAGGACAGAGCCAACAGGGGGAGCACAAGCATTATTTATCTTTGTCTGAATTAATAAAATGATACTGCACCTCTTCGGGTTTTTTAGATTGTAAGATTATAGGATGAAGTTTTGCCTAAAACTAGTTGGTTTTTTTTACTTTTTCTTTTTCTTGCTCCTGTTATTTTTATATCTGTATCAATAACTGATATATATATGCTACAGCACCCAGCTAGCCCCTGGCTTGGTAAGCAGTGATCCTATCAGCTGTCTGGTCAGTCCTGGAAAATAGGGGCAGTCCTTGAAGCTGTGGCCTTTACTCTGCTTAATCCGACCTCCTGCTTGTTGCAAGGAGGGGCCACAGGGAGCCTGACAGTAGTTAAGGGCACAAGGGGTGCAGAGGAGGTTCCTTGTGGCCTTAGCAAGCACTTCCATTGGTATGATTTGGAGTTGCGTAGATGAGCCTTGAAATGCTACCTGTTATGTTGCCTCAAGTGAGAAGATGTGGTTGTGAAATAGGACCCAGAGAAAGAGAAAATTAAAGCGTGTGCAAGAGCAATGAGCCTTTGGGCATCCTCTGCTGGCCCTCCCTGCCTGCCCTGTCTTTCTGCCCAGAGGTTACAGCTGTAAGGAGGAGGGATGCGAGAAGACATTAAGAAAGGAGAATGGTTTTCCCTGTCAACGCCTGTGTTTTGTTTTGTTTTGTGTTTGTTGTTTGTTTTTTTTTGTTTTGTTTTTGTTTTTTTTTTAACAAACCTCGACATAAGGGCGGGGTAATCCTTGTTATACATACAAATTGGGGGATGATAAGCTGGAGAGCAGCCCCACGGAAAGAGATTTGGAGGTTTGGGTTGATAGCAAGTTGAGTATGAGTCAACACCGTGCCCTGTGAGCCAAAAGGGCCAACCACGTCCTGGGGTGCATCAAGCACAGCATAGCTGGCTGTTGAGGGAGGTGATTGTCCCACTCTACACTTCAGTTTGGGGCACCTCAGTGTAAGAAGTACATCAGACTAATAGAGTGTGTCCAGATGAGGGTGACCAAGATGGTGAGAGATCTTGAGGGCGAGACTTATGAGGAGGAGCTGAAGTTATTTCATTTGTTCAGCCTGGAGGACAGAAGGCTGAGGGGTGACCTTATCACAGTCTAAAACTTCCTCAAGGGGGGTGGTAAAGGGGAAGGTGCTGATCTCCTCTCTGGTGACCAGCGAGGAAATGGAATGAATCTGCATCAGGCTAAGTTCAGATTGGACATTAGGAAAAGGTTCTTCACTGAGAGGGTGGTTGCTCTCTGGAGCAGGGTCCCCAGGGAAGTGGTCATGGCACCAAGCCTGTTGGAGATCAAGGAGCATCTGGATTAGTCATATGGTTTAATTTTAGGTAGTCCTACAAGGAGCAGGGAGTTGGACTCGATATCCTTCCGGGTCCTTTCCAACTTGAGATATTCTACGATTCCATAATTGTTCTATGATTTTTTTTTTTATGAGAAAATTAGTTTATCATCCTTTTACTTTAAAAGCACCGTTGCCATGAACAGAAAACCAAATGAACTTGACTTTTTTACCTGTGTATCCTTACAGTAGGCTGGCAGAGGGAGAGACTATAGAGGGCAGCTATCACTAATGAAGTAAGAATAGATTGCAATGATTTTTGAGTTGGTCTTGAGAATTGGTGGTTCAGCAACAGCTATTGGACTTAGTAGACAGTAATACAGTCTACAAATAAATTTTTATGCCTTTACAGACTAGTATAGACAGTTTACCCCACAAAACTCTGAATTAGGGTTTATTTTTATAAAATCAGACAAGCTTTGCATTTGTTTGCTGTAAAAGGGTAATGTATTGCAGTCCTTAAAAGCTGTTCCAAGGTTAATTAATCTCAAAAATAAGATTCTGTTCTTCCTTAATAGTCTGAGTTTAACTGAACGCAGCATCTACCTGTTGGTTTTTTGTTACGCTTTGCTCCCCGAGTTAAAAAGCCTATAATGTGGCTTGTACATTTCAATTGTAAACTATAATTTTCAAAATAAAACATTTACTGTGCATTGTAAGGCAAGCTCAGAGTGTTGGGTAGAAGACCTACAGCTACAATGAGATTTTCAGGTTTGCAACCACAGAAAAGATGCAGTGGATCAAAAGAATGCCTCTTTAGAGAAGGTTCATTGTTTAGCTGTGGGTGTGATGTTTGTACATTTTGGAAATAAATCTCCAAGGAGGATCTGGTCTATGGTTATTGTGTAACATCATAGTTGTATATGAAAATTCTTTTCTCTAGCTAATGTGTACTATTTGATACATACTTTTTGAAGATAAACATTCTCCTATGCATTACCAAGGAACACATTTAACAGTACATCAATGAAAATAATTTCCATGCAGAATTTATATTTCACCATACGCTTTATTTTCAGTGTACAACTGATCTTTCAGCAGACATGAACATTATAATACCTTTTTTCTTTTTTAACCTCCAAAGTAAGGAAATGTGTGATTAGGCCTGTGTTAAGGGAAAAAATGCTTGTAATACACGACAGCAGTTCCCATTTACTGAACTGGGAGGCCATACAAATCTGGATAAAAAGGAAGTATGCTTTCATGTAAAGGCATTTCTTAAAGCCTGATCCTATTATCTGTCCTATTGTCTGAATGTACCTAGGTACATACTGTATGCTAGTCCAGAAATGAGGTTTAAAATAAAAGCATGCCTTTAAAATTGTGGGAGATAATACAATAAGAAGGAAGATTTCAGAAGGTCACGTATCTCCTTATTAGCTCTGTACAATGTTGTAGGTGTCACGTGATGTATCTCTGTTTTTTGCCAGTGTATGGGGCATCTGTGTGATTTCTTCGTGGCATGCCAACGTGTGTCAGAATATAGCAGAAATAATAAATGGAAATTGCTTCAGTGCATCTCTTTCCTTTAATGTATCTTGTTTACTGTTTTTATCTTTAATGAGGAAAACACTGCCTTTTTCATACTGTGTATATAAAAGTTACTGGAAATTAAATTTTAATGCCTTGAGAAATTTAGAGATACTACAGCAATCTTAATTTCAAGAGAGAAGGAAGAAAGTAAACTGCATGCATACCTAAACATAGTTAAACAAAAGTTGTAAAACTTTAATTGAAAGAAAAAATTATAGCATTCTTCAAATGATGTTGCCACAGAAAACTTTATTCTTAAACGTCAACTCAAAACTAGTTTTCCTTATGATCCTGGCAGATCAGAAAACTAAAACCAATTACCGGCAACATTTTTTCCTGTGTCACATTTTGATGAAACCATACTTTTCAGCAGGATAAAACTTTTTAACATGAAGAATCATTGCCTTTAGGGAGAGCAAACTCCTTCAGTGTGAGCCACAATTAAGCTTTTATGTTCTGTTCCTTTTGCTGTGAAGTTCGTAGTCCAACAACTGGGATTGCGTTTGTTACACTGTATCTGGGGGCTCAGTCCGGAGTAAGTGCTAGCAGGTGATGGGAACCCAAACTTGGACTGTGCTTAATTGCAAAAAGAGCCTTGGCATGGGTTAACTGATAACTTGCCAGTTGTATGTGTTGTCTTAGGAGAATGCATGTTTCAGTTTCAGCAGTGTATTTCAACTTTTGTTGAAGAATCTGTAACTTTCATTGCTGGCTGAGAGGAGGCTGCTGGAGTTGTTTCTTGGGGTTGTTTCTGCTAATGGTAGACTTTCTTGTAGAATTCCTTTGTATGTATTTTTGGATCTGGAAGTAAATGATTGTTGGTGGTAGTAGATTCATATTTTTCTTTTATTAAAAAAAGCATATGTGATTTTTGTGTGGTGTTTTTTTTTTGTTTTTGTCAGGGCTAGCTCATTTGTCTCATTTTAGCTATTAAACTGTCACAGTGGTTTCCTGAGGACAGGAAAACTTTTGAGCATACAGAAGAGCATACAGAGAATAAGCTTTGTACAAGCATGAGCAGTGTATCAGTGAATTGCCATTTTGCTGGGAAAACCATTTTTATTCTTCTTTAGACTAGAGTGGGCTTCGTATCAATTTCTGTCGTTGTGGTATGTTTTGTGCCATCTATGTCAAGCACCAGCAGAAATCCTGCCAAGTAATACATAACTATGTTATAATATATATCCCTTGTATATAAATTTATGGATTTTTTTTTTTAAAGCAGAGTATTTCAAGGTTATCAGAATAAGCGATAAAGTGCTTACAGTGATGTAGCTGTGCAAAGTTTCCTGCTTTAAATGAAAACAGACAGGAATTGATATTACTATAGCAACATCAAAAAGGTATAGATGTATTGTTGCAGAAGATATTTTAAAGGATTACTGCACGTATTTCAGAGCAGATGAGAGAGAAAACCTTTTGTTTTGAGTCTCTGTGCTGTCCCAGCTAGTGTTGCCTAAGCTTTGGAGCAGGTAGCATAAAGTAGAATGTGGATGCTGTTAATGGTAGAACTCGCATAAACCTTCTGTTTTGCCTAGACATACTGGTTTTGTCCTGTGAAAAGTCTTTTTGTTAATCCAATTTAGATGCATCTGTTCCCGATAACTGAACCACCCCACAACAACAGTAGCTGTCTGGAAGTCCTGAGTGTGAACATGAGCAGATCAGCTCTGTAATATATTCGGCACTTGCTCACGAGTGCTGGACCACCAGTATATGTGCTGAATCAGGGATGTGCTGTTGGCAATAAAAAGCTGGAAGCTGGGGCTTGCCCCACCATGGGAGCAATGTCTGCCTTTTTTGCTTGTGTGCAAAAGACTGTTAGTGTGTGTATGTATGGCATTAAGTTTACTGTACAATGTATATGTGTTGGTGCACTTTGTTACCAAGATGTACTTGAGAAAGAGAGATGCTAAGAGTAAGCTGTTTGGCCCCAGTCTGGCCACCATCTTTCCCAGCATCTCAGGTGCGTAGAGCTACCTTCTGGGTAAATAACTCCAGGAGAAGCAATCTCTTCTTGGCCACTGTCCTTCCCAGGGACCTGTGGAGAATGTACATCATTCTGTAAAGAGCCATAGAAGAAGGTCCTGTAAGAAGTGTAGGTTGCATACTTAATGTGAGGACAAGCTATGGACTGGGTGATTGCACTGGCAAGTAACAAGTGGTATGTCAAATGCAGCTTGAGGGCTCCCACGCTGCACACTTGACCTGTGCATAAGTGGTAAATCCGGCTTGTTAAGGCTGTAGCACACTTCTTGCGTTTGTGCAAATGCACCTACTGCTTATGTACGTGGCAGCGTTAAGGGCTTCGTAGGCACAGTTATGATAACCCTTGTTAATGGTCGTTTGGTTTTCAGTTGTTTGGCAGCTGCTTCTTCTGATGTTGCTGGATAACACTAATGGCTTCTGGCTTTTAAGGTGTTGCTGTGAACCGCAGATGTCAAAAAAGGTGTAACTAATAATTATGCTTTCATATTTAAACTTAACTTATCTCCGTCTCAGCTGCTGCAAGCTGCTTGTCATGGATATCATTGTTTGCATCTACAGCATCTGTGCTTTTGCTCTCCACAGGTAATTTGATGCATGCTGCCAACCCAATGTAGGTGTTTTGTTCTGTCTTCCTGCTGTAGCCGTGTCATTTCCCATGAAGGAAATGTTCTACAGAAATCCCATTTTTAAAATTTGAGTTCTGCTGTCCCCTTTGTAGAAACGGTGTTCCTTGAAGGCTGCAGATCTTCTGTAGATTTTTAAATGCAAGTCAGCTGTAGCAGTGAGCAAACTACAGTAACTGCTGATGCATACTTGGATTTTCTCATGTACTCAGCAAGGCTCTAGATGCTTTTATTACTCAATGGCAGGTAGATAATTGTGCTCAGCTTTTGGGATCACTCTCCGATAAAATAGGTATGTGAACCCTTTTCTAACTGTCAGATGTTTCAGTACGCAGTCTTTGCATATTTTTGTTCAGATAGTTTGAAGTGTCTATGTTATCATTGCAAAACCGTCAAAACAAGATTTGAGAAAGAAACGGAGCCTTATGGAGGTTCACATCAGCTTCACAAGGATAAATGCGAGCACCAGAACCAAGACAATAAGCAGAAAATTGAGTAGCAGGTTGAGACCTCTGTTGTTAGCAAGATCCATAATGGGCAGCCGTCTCTTGTGCTTGCAGCAGGCTCTTGAATGCAGCTTTGGGTTGCTCCTTCAATAGTAAGCATATAGTTTCACATGAGTTTCATTGTGTCCTCAGCTGTTTAACTGCTTGTAGTTTCTGCCACTTAAGAAAAAAAGGTTTGTTTAGATTTCTTTGTTTTCCAAAACAAGGAATATGGATGCCCCTACAAGCCTTTTTTCCCCCCAAATACATTAAAAATAAATGAAAAAAAAAGTTAACAATAGCTTTCATTATACTACTGAAGAATTTGTGAAGAACTGATTGATGGAGAAAGGACTTGAATTTTAAACAGTTTGGCTCTTTATTTATTTACCTTTTTTAATGTGTGTGTGGTACTCCAGGTCCATTTGATTTGTAAAAGAATGGCTATTCTCCAGACTTGCTCTGTTTCAGCAATAGATTATTGAAAATTTACTTGTAAAAGAAGATTTCTGTAGGTGTAAAAAAAAAAAAAAAAAAAAAGGCAAGCTTTCTCATCTGGGCAAAATGTACCTCTGTTAACAGGAGCATTTCCTACCCTTCTAGGGTTTGGCATCATGCAGTGCAGAGGTAGCATTTGCCAGCGGTGTGCTGTGTAGGATTCATTGCAGCTTTGCAAATGCCTTATTAAGAATCTAGACTGGGCTGGCAGAGGATGCATACTTAGTGCTTTTAATAGCACATACGCAATAACTTATTTTAAGATAGTATTAATAACTTAGCAATTGTGTTTTATATATAGAAATACATATATAATTATCTAAAAGAAACAAATAGGACTGCTCAGTTCTAACAGTGAAATGTTGCCAAACTTCCTTTTAATAACCAGCTAGGTTTTTAGGAAAGATCACAAGAGGGCAGTGTTTTATAGTTTTATATTTCATACAAAAATGGAACTTTTGGCATTTTTTTATCTTAAAAAAATACAACGGGCTTACAAAGCAATCAGCTTGCCTAAACTAACTGTCAGATATTACAATAAATCTAGGGCCTGTTTTAAATAATTTAAAATTACGAGGATTCTTACTGAGATGAGCATCAGTTTTTGAAGGAACCCTTACAAATATGTTCTTCTGGTTTTAGTCCTTGCAATGAGCAAGAGGTGTTTACTCATCTCCTCCTGTAACCAAAAGAGGTTGGTTTGTTTGTATTTTCAGTTTTTAACATCTAGGTCAAAGCTTATAAGGACTACATTTGTTGATTAAATAAAATATATGTATGCATCTTGTAGGAATTCACAAATATTTTCTAATTGTATTCTGACAGACACTATTTATTAATAGCCATACAAATACAGGTATCTGTTCTGTAATCTATAGTATGTTAGTATGCTTCCAGATATGAACTAGAATATTCTCTAAATGAATGTGTTCATTACTGTGCTCTGTTTTTGGCAGAGAGGATATAGGTGAAGTACATCTCAGCATAAGTGTGTATGTCTGACACAATTATTGTTCTGTGCGTAATTGTAGCAGAACTTACATAAAAGTTCTTTATGCTGGGGCCAAATATTTTGTGCATGTTTTGTGAAAAATTTTGTTTAAGCCTATTTCACGCTTGTCTGTCCACTGAGTGGTTCAGTTATGCTAGTAAGGGCAGTTGTTGCTAAATACATGCAGAAAAGTTAATAAAGAAATGCAAGTACCTGCAGCCCTCTAAAACGCCTTACTGACTAGTCTTAATCAAACAAAATTTAAATTCTGAAATGGGTTATGTCTTCACCAGAAGCAAAATGGGTAGATGTATCAATTTTTGCTGAAGAGCTGGCTGAGGAGGCACATCTTTAAACCAGGCATATTCTTGTTCCTGATTCAGCTCTTTTCCAGTGTAAAAGTGCCATGGAAATTTGTCATTTGTTTTTCTGGAGAAAGAGTAATACCAGATTGTTGCCTGTCTTCTTTTCTTTATTCACTGTCAGTGTGTGTAAGATGAACTTAGCAAAAAGACGTAGCCTTGGGTGGAGTGGAGCAGAGAAATCAAAACTTAATCCAAGCTACATGCTGTGTTTGGAATTTTTATTATGGCTTATAAAAGTAGTGAACTCTGATTACACTTCCATAAAATTCATTAAGATTGCTTATGTGCAGTAGTTGGTGAGTGTAAATTAAGTATGTGTAGGTGATGTGGACATTGCAAAATAGGCAAGGTTACTGTTGAAAACCAAAACAATAAACAAACAGAGGTATAAAGAATTGGAAATCTGTGTGATGACTAGCTCTTTTTCATATACCTTTAATAAGTAGGTGATAGAATGGATATTTCTTTCTACACAGAATTGTATTTAAGTATCTTATTTTATGCATTATATATTTTCAAGCATTTTAATAAATAAAAATACAGTAGTTGTTAGTATTAAAGCCCATGTAAGTATACAAAGAAGATTGTACTATATACAAAAGGTCATGGGTTTTTTTAATCTCTGGGTTCAGTTGACATTTAGTTATATAGAGGGTGATAGCAGTCTTTCAAATCAGCAGAACCATAAGACACAAAAGACCCATACAGTACATGCAGTTTATTTGCATTGCTGTAAAATAACAGTAGGGCTTCCAGTTTGTTTATACTTTGGTTTTGTTCTTGTTTATTCATTGTTTTTAGATAAATAATGGCTTTTCAGGTACATAAGAGGGAAGTGGTGGGTTTGTTTATGTGAGGAGGGGTGGGGTTCTTATTTTTTTTAGAAATAGATTACTTTGGCTTCTACATATTACTGGCTTGTGAAACCTATAGTCCCAATGTGTCCTCTGAATGTTTGTGCTGATATTTTACTCTTAGCACCTTTTTTCTTCAGGAACTTTTCAGTACTGTAAAACTGTTGTTTATTTCCAATTGAAGTCTCTTGAAATGCCTCCAAAGCAAACTAAAACTGGAAACCCTATCCATCATAAAAATAAAGCTTTAAAAAGAGAAGAAAGTAACTTTAGTTTTTTGTTATCTTCAGCCCTCTCCCTCCCTTTCTCCTCCACACCCCGCCCCCCTGAAGTGCACCGTTTGTGGTTTTTCTTAAGAAGAAGGATTAATGAAGGACAGTATGCATACTAAAATCTCATGCATTTGTGATGGTGGTCAGAATGCATGAAATGGAAATGAGATTTACATTGACAGTTTGAATCTGTTGTATTCATATACTAACTTGCAAGTGGGGGGGTGTGTTGCCAATGCCATCAGTGCTTGCCCTAATCTTCATACAGTAGCTAATTTATTTCCTCCAGCGATTAACCTTATTTCAGAGGTCTGGTCTCAGCATATCTGTTTGCCAGATAGGAAGTAACTCACCACTGGACGTGCTTGCATTCCATCAAATACAGAGTTTTTTTCAAAGATTTCTTCCCTTCCTGCTCAGCTGTTCATTTTCAATCTCTACTCATGGAATATTAAGTCTTAAAGGCAGAATACAAGATTAAGATAAACTCGTTTTGATTTTCTGTATTCATCAGTAGTATTGCTTACATAGGGTGGTATAGAAAGACACCTGTTTAAAAAATAAATGCCTGTTTGACCTCATCTGTTGATTGTTGAGCTTTCTTTAAATTTGAAAACCTTATAAAGTTTCTAGGAATTTAGCTTAATACCAGCAACACATGGGAGGGTTGGAAGCCTACTGCTCAGTCTTGTTACTGACAACTGCTGGAGTAGAAACTTCATCGTTTTATGCATAGAGACTGTGGTTTACATGTTGAAAAGATACTTCTGCAGTGCCTTCCCTCCTGTATACAATTGTTTATAATTTATTTTCTTTTCTATGTATTATTTAATTTAGGAAAACACTTGCTTGTTCTCTAACAGGCATTTGCAGTTGAAGGTGGTGGTGTCACTTGTATTTGTATGATACACTTCAATCGTGGCAGTAAAGGAGACCTTAACCTTGCTCTTTACCACATCAGAGGTAAACCACCTTGAGTGACACTGGCAAATACCAAGTTTTCTGTAGTTTTAAACTGAGATTATTGCATAAATTGCAGCAGGCCACAATAAAGTTGTCTGAAGCCAAATAATAAGAACTCGGAAAACTATTTTTGATTTTTGAGGTGTGTGTATTGTCATGCCAGTTAAATGACTATAGAAAATTCAATCTTTGTGTCATGGTTTGGGCTGGGCACACGAATGACAGATGGTCTCTTTAAATACCAGTGTGATAGTGTCAATTTTTCTGCAAAACATAGTGAAAAAACTTTTCCAGATGTCATTTAGTTCTGTAAGGATGCATCTGGTGAAAAATACAGTGAATGAAGTTGCCTTTTTTCTTTCAGATCCAAGTAGTGGGGGTGTGTGTATATCTATACATACACACAAATACATATGTGTGTATATCTATACATACACACAAATACATATGTGTGTATATCTATACATACACACAAATACATATGTCTTAAACTGGGAGAAAAGCATATGAAATAGTTTTTATTTCTGGGTTAGAAGACTTCTTTGGTTTATTCTCATATTCCCTTAAAAACACTAAAACCATTTGAAAGTCTTCAGTTGATAATACAGGGATGCAGCACCTTGAAGTAAGCAGGGCAGAAGTCTTCCTGCCATGCGTCGAGGGCTGTGTGCCTGTAGGTGTGTTTTGGGTGGATGTGGACTGAATTTAGAACCCCTGTAACGACTTAGGGATTTTCTGAGAAACTTAAAAACACTCAGGCCTCCAAAAAGTGAGGTTGCTGTTTGTGTGATCTAGCTAAAACATTGAGGAACTTACCAGCTCCAGGAAGAGACAGTACTTTACCCCATTCTGAAAAGACATCTCTTGACTGAGACAGACACAATTAGGTCATGCACAGCTTTGTAACAACAGGCTCTAAACACTGCTCTGCACAGAAGTGTGGTTTTAATACATGGTAGGTAGAAAGAGAATAGTGCGATGGTTGGCGTACAGCTCTAGTCCAAGTGCTAGCCCCTCTCACAAGAGGATCCTTGCATTGGGAGTTGCAGGTGTAGGTGTCTCTTCCCTTTTGGGTGACTTTCCTAGAGGACAGTGCAGAGAAGTACTGGAACTTCAGAGGAGCATCACAATGATACAGATCAGCAAGAGGCAAATTAAAATCAGGCAGAAATTCACAAAGAGCTCTTGGAGCCTTTGGCGTGCTTGTGGGTTGACCTCAATAGTTGAGGCTCTCCTCAGAGCAGAGCGGGTTATGTATTGGACCTTCTCCATGGCAACAAGAAAGCAGAGGGCACAAATCAGAGGTTTTAGGAGTGCAGGGAAGAAGAGAAGTTGTCAGGAACAGTGCAAAGTGCCTGGTGTCTTCTCTTTTTGTTTTAGACAGCCTTTGTGGAGCTGGGAAAGCAGGAAAGTGAAGAGTTAGAAATACAGAAGAAAAGAGTTTTGATGAGTGCAAAAGGAGATTATTTTAAAGTTCTAAAAACCCTGAAGTAAATAGGTTGCCTTTACAGTGCTTTTACTTTAAAACAGGATTTGTGCTGTATTGTTTCTCTTTCTGAAAGCTACTGACCACCTGTCTCTTAGCAGTGGTGAGGAATTGTAAAATGGAAATTGTGGATTTGTGGGATTTACTCGGATCATTGCTTTAGATCCTAATCTTTTGGTCCTTCACAGTTGGTGGAAAGGCCATGGATGACTTCCCTCCCAGCCACCCACCCCTGCTTTAATTGTTTAAGCACAGCTGGAAGCCTGATGATAGGGCTGGAGTCACAGACCTTTCAGCCAGGAGATCTGGATGTTACTGCTGGCTGTTAGTGACTTGGGCAGATAACCTGGTTTACCACTACCTTATTTTGAAAATGAGGAAAGAAATCTTGTTGAAGCATTTCCATTCCAAGTAAAAATACTTTAAGGTATGTAATTAACAGCTATGCATCACTGCTGTAGGAAATTTTAGTAGTCAACAGACAAAACAGAATAAGGACTAAATTTTTATATATATATATATATATATATATATATATATACACACACACACATGGGACCATGTGTTACAAAAATGTAGGTGCAAAAGCAGAGGACTGTTTTATAAGGAACAAAATAAAGCATATATATAACTTTGTCTCTGAAGTGAGTATGTTATTTGAAGTGTATTTCCTCCCTTTTTAATGTTGGATGGAAGCACAGGATGTCAATTGTCTTAAAACTCCCAATATGTAGTTGTGGTGTAAAACCCTTCTGTACGAATCTTCCATGGTCTTGATATATGCTTGCTTAGCACATAGCAAGGTGGATTCTGTAGGTGCTATTGCAATGTGAAAAAATGGTTTTCAAGATGATGATGATATTTACATCTCAAACTTTGCTCCTAAAACTGCACTTGCCACTAAATGTTTTATGAGTATATATCTTTGAGAGAAAGCCACTCCTTGTCATCTTTTTTTTTTTTCTCCAATAAATTAAATTTTTATCTGCTCATATATGCCACATAAAGGAAAACCATTGCTTAGATATCTCAGGCCTAAATTATATGATGATCCTGATATGCCTGAATCAGAGGTACTTTGTTGTCCACTAATTTGTCTTTAGATAGACTAAAATGGAAAACCTTAAAAAGAAACAGAGGTCTCTTTCAGACTCCTTTTTAGTCCTTCCATGTGGGGGCTGTAGATTCAAATAGTGCTGTGTGAGCAGAATATGTGTGCTTTCAGTGGCAGAGTTGGAATTTATAAAGAGACTTTTAAAAGAAACCAGATCACACATGGATATTTTAATACCTTTAGATGATTCCATGTGATGACATCTCCTCTGAAAATTGAACTTCGGATTTTGTTATGATGTTTTGAGCTACAGCTGATTTAACTTTATTGCAAACGAAATGCACACCAGGAACTTACTTGCATAGTGACTGTAATTTTTCAGCTTTGTTTGACTTTATGCTATACCCGTTTTCATCTATTTAAGCAGTTGAAGTGCTTGCCAAGTATATCCGTAGCTCTTTGCTCGTCACTGTCTGTCCCAAGTGCAGTAAAAGCAAGACGTGCACAGGAATTCTCAAGTGGCTTGGCTGACGGCACATTCGTTCTCCCAGCCCAGTACAGACTGAGGTGCATTAGGCTGTTTATCCGCTTCTAGCCAAGGCACGGTAGGTGAACCACTGACGGATTTATGCTAGTGCAGAAAAGTTTGTGTAACTAGCTTGTGTGACGGACACTGCACAGAGAACAGTATTTCCTGAGGATGACTCCATAACAACTTGCTACATATTTTTTTTTTTTTTTTTTTTTTTTTTTTAACGCAGGGTGTGTGCAACCTGTGGGCTTTGGGCTGTGCATGACCTGCTGCAGCAGCGTATCTGTCTTCTTCCTGGCTGCCCTCAGGAGGGCTGGAGCAGCAGGAGTTTTTACCTGCATATATGCACAATAAGTCCATTTCTGTGTACAGCATTAGATTTACTACACATGTGCAAGCAGCTGCACTGCTGTGTTACTGCATACGTTTCACTTGCATGACTCAAGGGGCAGGGCCTGGGGCTTTGAAGTGCTTTTGTAAAAGGCAGTATTTGCTAGTTGGGCATCTTAGATGCAAGGCCAACACAGGTGAGCAGAGACAGTGCGATCTCTGGGGACAGGAAAAAAACCAACCAAACCCAAACATTATTCGCCTTGGAAAGGGTGAGAGATGTGTCTGAAGGAGCAGGCAATAGGTCAGAAGGCTCAGTTGAGCTGTCACGCTGACATTAGCGATAAGAAAGGATTTTAAAAAAAGGAAGGTAGTGTAAGTTTAAAATGGATACCTTTTATGGCTAGAAACTGGTGTAGAGAAGGGATCAGGAAAGGTCAAAATAGAGTAACCTGATTTTCTTGATTTAAAGGCTCATATGGAATTGGAAATTTTTAAAACGCCTACATGTTGTTTTACCTACTAAGCCTGTCTGTGGGAGAAGTTTTCTTACAAGCAAAGGAAGCAAGTTCTGTGTCTGTATTTCAACAAGTTTGTCTTCACAAGTGCACGGCTTCAACTAATAAACACATACCTTGCTTGTTAATCCTCCATGGCGCTGTCACCCACCTAAAGTGTGCATAAAGAGAAACAGGATTCAGTACCGCAGCTGCATATGGGTGGCTATCAAGGTCAAAAGGGACAGCCTGAAAAATCATTACACTGAAATGAAGGCTGATCATTGCCACAAATAGTAGCTGTTCTCTGCTGTTCAGACCCCTGACTGTGTTTTAGGTCAGTATTAAGAAGTATCGTGCATGCACACACTACTTCTTGAAAGGAAAGTGCAACAAAAGGGCAAGGTATAGTTGACCTTTTTTTAAAATTGGTGTTGCACTCGTGTGACAAGACCAAGTATCGCTCAAGAGAAACTGTTGGCTGCATTGCTGTGCGGTTGTGTGTTTAATCCAGTGTTGTTAATGGATGTCAAAGGCTTGGTTTATGCACAGCATCAATCTGCAGGGAGCGGTCACATGGCTGACCCCGTATGTTACTGTGTAGGGGTCCCCTGTACCTGGTGCCCTAGAATGAGTCACCGATCACAATTATTGCTTCCTTCTTCACTGACATGTGACTGTTTCCCTGATTTGTATTAGGTTATTTTTATCTTTGTTCCTGGGTGTCCTTCACAATGAGAGGAGGTATGTGACCAAAGTGAAAACTGTGGGCCATGCTCGTTCCTGGTGCAACTGCATTGACTCCATTGAAGTCACACAGGATAAATTTGGCTCCTTTGGAAATGCCACAGCAATTTTAGACACAGCCTGTTTCCTGTCATATGTTTACTAAATGCAGCAGTGATATCAGTGGAATAGAAGAGGTTTGACATATTTGATTTGTTGCTCTCCCATATGACCAAGTGAAGCCCTGAAAAGGCATTGTTAAAAAGTAATATTGCATAACAATCTATTGCATAGATTTTTACAATGAGATGTCCCCAAAACCCAGTAATTCAGTTTCATCCATTGAAAAGAAATGTCTTAACCGTAACCATAGTGATGCAAAAAGTACCATCAAGTTACGCGATCCTCGGTCTAGTACGTGTTTGGAATTGTTACCAAGAATTACCTGGCCTGGGAGATTCCCGTAGCTGTTTGTGTGAGCGGTATGATACTCCTAGGCAGGAAGAGGCATCCTCTGCATGTCCAGAGGAGGTAAGTTTAAAGATTTGTGTGTATAGTGCCAAAGCAAAGAACCTTGCGTGCAGGACTAAATGCTGTGAATTAAATTGAACCTGGAGCCCTTTGTCACCATTACTTGTGGATTGTGTGGCCCCCAGAGGAGAAGACCTTGCCGAGTTCTAAAGCTGTGCCTGTGCACAGCAGCTGCACTTGATGTGTAGGCATGCTTGGCTGTCCTGTGTTAATGTATATATCCTCCTCATATGAGGAGGATGAGGGGTGAGAAGGGAGTGAAGAAGAAAGAAGTCTGAATTAACGCTAGAGACCTCTAGAGGGTCTCACTGCTGTCAATTTAGTTCAGTAAGTAAAAGTTTCCAACGATAAAACAGAAGTTGTGTGCAGGTTTACAAGAACAGATTATAAAGGTATGTCATAATTTTTTATTGTTGTTCTTTTTACAAAAAAAATGAATAGTATGGAGATGACTTGCTAGGATTTACCCCAGCAGCTGGATTTTGTATTCACCTATGCTAAGGGTGCAGAATTCTGTTGCTTATTCTGATTTTAGGCTGAGTTGCACTAGGCAGTTGTGTCAGTGATGAAGGCTATTAAGGGCATTAGCATGAAAGGGGAAAGAACGAGCTGGAGGTCGAAAACAAAGACTGGGATGGGTGAAGACAAGAATGCAGTCAATAGAGCAGGAGAGGACAGATTGAGGGAGGAAAGTAGAAGACAATGAACAGGAAGAGAGGAGAGTGTGGAAAAAGAGCAAGGAATTGCACGAGGGGAAGGAGAAAACTGCAGCTGGAGTACATTGCCATTGAAGAGAGCTAGAGACTGACTTGTAGAATATATTGTCATTTTTTTAATCACACGCAGAAAACATTTCCTTGGGATAGGGAAGAGCAGCAATTGAGTCCATAGAGTTTGAGAAGTGCTGGTAACAGGAAAAGCAAACTTATTTTATCCTTCTTTTTACCTTTTGTTTTAAAGTCTGTTTTGTACTGGTGTGAATATTTTTCGTGTGTTTGGGAGAGGCTAGGGGAAGGCTCACACTTCAGCTTAGATTCTTTTTTATTAATTCTTATTAATTCATTCCTCTCAGTCTTCTTTTTGGCTAGCTTTGATCTTCTTGGTGTTCTAGATGCAAGATTGCCAGTAAGAGCCTTTGCCTGTATTTCAAGTCCATGAGAATGTGACAAGTGTAGGTACAAAGAAATTACACTGACGAACAGTTGAACGCGCCTGGTTTGACAAGTTGTTCTTTGGAAGTTATCCGCATACCTTGTGGATAACTGGGACTTCTATCTGTGTGCTGGCCCCTTAGTAGCCTGGGAGCTAATGCTTTGGGCTAGTTTTTAACTCTGGGTTAAATTCCCTGCCACTGTTGCAGGACCATGGAGTGGGACCTCGGGCAAGTACTTCAGTCTTCATACTTATCTGTTCCCCTAATCAAAATAAGACATATAATAACCATATACTTTTTCCAATCTGTTGGTATGATTTACCTTTTACGTAGTAACTTTATTTTAGGAAATTAACTCCTTCCTCCACTGCATGCACCGAGTACCTAATGCCTTGTAGTTTCAAGTTGGGTTTTAGGTTCTGGTGGTTCAGATGACACTAGTTATTAATAGGAAATGGGGTAAGTGCAATTTGAACTGAAGTAAAAATTGAAATATATCTAGTATGTATAAAAGGTAGAAGTAGAAGGGGATGTTGCAAATTGTGTTTTTAACCTTTTTAGCAGCTCAGGGGACAGTGACATGGCATTGAAAGAAGAATATAGTAGATAAATTCAGCTTCTGAGAAGTAACTTGCTGCCAGGAAAGTCCTCTTAAGCCATGTATCAATCTCTAGAAAGCAAAAGCAATCTTCCAGTTCTAAAGTGTTTTGTAGTCTAGGGAACATAACATTACTTTCCTGTGGGATTTTTTGTTTCTCCAGTTGGGGTACTTTTCTATTCCTAAATCAAATTATTCTTAAAGCAAATAAACTGTTCTTGTGGCTGTGTACGTGTATCCTATATGTTTTTGTTTGCTGATTGTCTGAAAAAATCAGTGAAAATCACCTTTATGCTGTCTGATTGCAGACCGATTTTAATGAGTTTCATATTGTGCAATGAAGACACTATATTCCTAACCTCTTCAGAGGATGAGAAATAAATGCAACTTTTTCAAATAGAAATGTGGTATATACATAAATCTGAATCTCTTTAAATACAAATAATGTAGCTATCTTGACAATTGAGTGGTTAATTAAAAAAAAGCAGAAAATGGTTATTTGCTGTAAATTAAATGCAGTATTTCACATCTGACTTGTAACACATTACTTGCTGTATAGCACATGCTTCTGTCATGACTGTCAGTTGTTGTTACTTAGGATTTGGATGTCTGTGGCATGGGATGTTATCGGTGTGAAATTTTTAGATTTAACTTAACAGCTGAGCCACACTGTCATCTGCTTTAAATTACCTAACTCTGTGCAGGACAGAATTAAGATGCATGGGTGTCTAACCTGCTGTAGCTATGGATGCATTCCAGTAAAGAGCCACCACAGCAGTTAGGTTTCAGTGTGTATGTTCGTAAACTCTGTGTGCGTGTGCATAAACTCTGTATTTTTAAAGGTGTGTGTATGCAGTGGTTAGGAGAGAAAGATTCTCTACATGCTAGAATAAACCCAAGCTACTCTTTTCACTTGAAACTACATTTTATGTTACTTTAGCCTTGTGCAAAAAAAATATAAATCTGTCTGTCTCTCAGGATCACAGAATAGTCAGGGTTGGAAGGGACCTCTGGAGATCATCTAGTCCAACCCCCCTGCCAGAGCAGGGACACCTACAACAGGTGAATCTTCTTGCTCATCGTAGGCATTGGTTCAAAGGCACTGGGAGTTCTGAAGTGCTGCTTCTGCCTACTGGAAACAGCTTGTAGAGAACTTCGTAACAGGTTGTTTGCCTTAGGAGTAACAGGACATCTGGGCGTTGCCAGTACTTGTCTATTCAAGACTGGTACAAGGCTGCTGAGCACAAAACCAAGCACCTGCATATATTTTTGCCTGATGCCTACCAGTCAGTAATAGGAAAAGGAATTAGGTGTGTCTGTTTGGCAGCGGGGAAAACACGCCTCACAAAATTAATGTCTATATTGTCTGTCTTTTCTAAAACCAGAACCTTAAGTAGACATAAGGTGTGACTTGATGGAAGGGGGGAATGTGATTGTAAAGAGGAGAAACTCCTTAGAGACCTACGCACTCATGAATTACATTAATTTTAAAAATATTTGTATATTTAAATATTAAAATGTCCTTTATGTGACATGTTTTTAAGATGCACGTTTTTTTTTGTTTGCAGTGATTTTTAAAGCTGGGGTTGTGTTTTGTTGTACAGTGTGCATGCACTTCCCTTAGCTGGAAATAAATGGATTACTTTCTGCATTCAGAAATTCAGTTCATGATGTTACAAAGCCTAACTAAATTATTTGTCTGTTATTAGAAGCATTCTAGGACAAGTCTGGCAGTTGCAATGACCAGCCAGAGAAAATAAACCTTTAAAGGAATTCACAGCAAAAATGCTGTATGAATTCTGTAGTTTGAACTGCAGTTTGAATAATGTGGTATAATTTCAGTCCTAGTACTTCTGTAAACGGCTTAAATTTTTTAATTAAGGGTACTTTTTCATTGTAGAGCAAAGAAAGGTTTTCTCTCTCAATTTGTTAGAAAAATGCCGAGTTAAATGGTGAAAGAGCTTTACATTTGCTGGGCTGTGGATAGGCAGCTTTGGGGAAACAAAAGTGCATCTACAAAACCTTAAGTTAATTACTTTGTGGATTTTGTATTAAAAAACAAAAACCCACCAAATTTAAAAGGAGAGACAAAGGTCTGAGGAAAATGATGAAAGCTTCTCACCTTCTGGTGTAATGCTACCTCTGTTAAATCATCCTACCCAAGGACAGCTAGTGTCCCACCAGCATGTAGAAAAATCAGTTGCCTTTATTATCCCTAAAATATGTCCCCCACAGCATTATATTTTTGACTCAGAACTGTAATGCCTACATTTCTATATTTTTCGATTAAACAATTATAACCAGCTGTTAATTTGAGTAGAGGAGTTTTTGTAGAAAACTACACCTAGAGTGCTTTGCTTTAAGAATTAAAAGCGTAAAAGAAGAGAGGTTCCTTACCTCTGGTGTGACTGTTAGTGAAGCGCAGAGGAGCCTGCTCGGGGCTGTGGGAAATGTCTGTAGATCTCTGGCAACTTGTCCGAGTCTGTGACCAAGTTGTGGGAACAATTGAAGTAGGTTGAGGGGAAAAAATAACAAAAGTTTCAGAGGCAGGACTCGTGGTGTCATTCAGCAGCTCACAAATTGTGATTGGTCCCACTTCTGCCTTCTGACACAGACAGTTGCTCCTCTAAACTTGTTCACAGCAGTAATATATTAAACATGGGCAACATCTTTCCTCTTGTGAAGGGAGCTGTGCCAGGGAGACCACCTGCGCAGCCTGAGGATGAAGGAATCTGGGAAGCAGCACTCTTCAGTGGGGTAGCGAAGGGAGCTCCTTGCTTACACCCTGCCTTTTCTTAAACAAGAACTTAAATGGGAATTTGTTCAGGGAGCTGTTACTTTAGCTACAGCAGTGTTTATTCATCATGAAAAAAACCCTAAATCTCGTGTGTGGCATCACGTTTCATATAGGCTTTTGACTTGGAGTAATTTTATTTTTTTTTGTATAAGGGGTTTCTTAAACTACACTTCCAGTATGTATAGTTTTGATAATTCTTTTACACTGTAAACTGAATACCAGCTGTGTTTGATGTGTATTTTCCAATATCATCTTTCATCTGACAGTGCTTGAACTGAAGTAATTTTTCTGTATTTCAAGCCTCTACCAACCTTTCAAGCTGATTTGTGGGTTAGAGGATTCCCCCCCCCCCCCCCCCCCCCCCCCCCCCCCCCCGGTAAAATCCACACTCCACCCCCCTTTTTCTCCCCCTCCCTCTTCTTGTGGCTGGAAACTATCCAAGTGATTTTTGAGAACCCCTTCTGTTTGTTTGGATAGGAGTAGCAGGTGGATGCTACTTTGCAGGTTATCTTATGTATATTATCCTGCGTTGGAAAATGACAAATAAGACCACAGTGCATATACGGAGTAGGTTTTGTGCATCCAGGAAGTGGAGGATTTACTGGATGTGAAAGGACTGAACTGTTGAGTGTGTGAGCATCCAGCATCAGGCTTCGTATGTGGGTGCTACTGACAGTATGTGCCTTTGCCCAATTTGGAAATTGCAGGCAGAAATGCAGAAGCTCAGCCTAACTCTGAACACTTGCAGATCCAGTTTTGACAATAATTGTTTAGCATAGGTTAGTGCTTGGCTTTGAGCAGGAAACCAGACATGGTGGGTTTTTTTTTCAGTTGGGTTTTTTTTTCATTCCCTACAAGCCCTGCTGTGATACATGCTGCAGAGCAGAGACAAAAAGGCCTTGGAGGTGATGTACCACCTTGTTTCAAATCGAGCTCTATTTTTATTTTTGTAAATAAGGTTTAGCTCTTCTGCAAAATTGGTTGTAATGTAGTTGAAGTTAGAAACTCAGTTTTAATATAATAAATCTGCCTGCTTTGTGTTATCCTTTAAGATCAAACCCAGGAAATTTAGGGCCACATATTTCGGCTGAAAGTTACTTGAATATCTCCACAGTGAAGAGTGATAGTTCTTTACCAGTGCAAAGGGTTTCATAATTTACTTATAATGGCATTATTAACATTATAAACCTATTGCAGTCAAGCAAACCGTTTGGCCTTTTTATGAGGGAAGTGTCATGTTTTTATCGTGTGCTGTCATCCAGCAAAAGTACTGTTATCGTTGCATTGTCTGCTTTTTGTAAGATGTAGGGTGAACTTTTACTATTGAAATTCAGCTCTGTACTTTGTTATTAAAGGCCAACACCCAGCACTGCAGTAGCTGTGATGCGAGTTCCTCCCTTTTACCAAGTCACTGTAAAATGATCATGTTTAATTACTCTGCCCCAAATTCTCAGCTTTTTTTGTTACAGAATTGGACCTAATCAGCACCTAGGAGCTTTTTAGAAATGAGGTGCCTTAAAAGAATGCTGATTTTGTGTGTGAGTTGCTGACGGTCATAGCTTAGTGTTCTTTTTAAAGAATTATACTTAAATATGCAAGGTAAGGCATTAGTAAAAATAGCGGTATCTTAAAAATACAGTGCCTGCCTTCTGTGTATGTCTAATTCGGATAAGAAATTTTCAGATGGAAAATATTAAATAACAATAACATACACAAATTCAGACCACATGGGTGTTGTAGATCTTGTATTGATGCTGTTTCTCTGACAACAAACTTGTTTGGGTACCCCCTCTCAAGAACATTTTTCCAGTTCAGTTACTCCCTCGTGTAACTCACAGGGATTTTGGTGGGGTTCTGAGGCAGATGCCAAAGCGCTGCTCGTAGGACATGTCAGTCTGACAGGTACAGACAGTATATACGAGTGCATCGTTGTGCTGTTTGATTCACCCCTGGGTGAACGGGTCCAGACACCCGTGGATATCAGAAAGGAAAAGCTTTAAAAAAGGAATCTGTGTTGGAGGTTCTGGTCTGCTTTATTTTGTTCTGGGGAACAAAAATGTGCAGCTGTTGCTTGCTTGACCTTAAATGGAGATGGTCTGGGCTTTCTCCAGTGGGATTAGAAATCTGCCACCAGAGCATGTTTCTTCTCATAAATTTATTTAGAGATCTGGTTGAAGTTTGGGATAATGCCCAAAAAGAGATGGGTTATACTTCAGCGTACCAGCTCCTTTATTTAAATAATAAGACTTATATTCACATTGGCAATAATTTCCGGGACTATTTTTGCCTTTCATGTGATAGTTTTTAAAATTTCAGCTGTAAACACTGTCCACCTGCAAAATCTGTGTAAAGAGTTTGAGATATCAGTATCTCTGGTCCGTTGATAATCCACAACGCTGCATAGAAATGAACTGTTATCCAAGCCAAATTATTTGCACAAGTAAAGAAATTCAGTGGTAAGTCCGAGTACTCAGGTTAGTGTGTTATTTCATGTCGCTGCTGCAGTTCTCTTTCATACTGCAAGTGTACTTCTACGATACTACACTGCTAAGGTTCTTGGGTTGCACGTTTGGTTTAAAAGTAACTAAAAACGAAGAGAAAGGAGAAGCGGGTGCTCCCACAGATGTGCACTAGTTTGTGTGTGTGTAGGTGAGACAGAATAGCAGATTTTGGAATTGAAGCTGAGTACTAAAATGACATCTTTTTCTTTTGTAAATAGTATTTTTCTGGTCTCATTCTGTTGCTAGCAGCAGCGTGTGTAATGGCTTGTAGGCATCCAGGTATCAGCAAATGTGGCTTACGAGACGCTTTTTGCTGATCTGTGCTAAGGGAGAGGACCAGCTAATGTATCCTTCAGTTACATTTGTACTGCAGGTCTAATACAACCTAAAGGGAGACGGGAGTTTTTTCTTCCTTCTAAAAATACATGAAAAGCAATATTTTCAGCTGGTGTGAACATCATTCCAGATTTACACCAGGTAAGGAGACAGCCTAATCAGTTTGGAGATAGTAACATTTTTTTATGCCTTTGAGGTTTTTTTTTGCTTGAATTTGATAGATTTATGATCCATATGTTTGTATGTTTTACCTCATGGCTCCTTTAATGCTTATCTGACTTCAGTGATTCCAACTAACATCTGGAATCTCAATGTTTTTTGGATGTATGTGAACAAAGTTGCCTTTCTGAGGCTGCAGATTTTCCTGCTTCTATAATGAGACTTACAGTTTCTGTTAGCATTATAGGAAACAAGTCTGCTGAGACATCTAGGCTGTGTGTCGTGTTATGCTCCTCTGGGACAAGAAGTATTTACTTTTCCTTAGCATTGGACAGTCATTAAATTAGTTTGAACTTCACGTTTTGTTCTTCATTATAAACAAGGTGAACTATTTGAAGCTGCAACTTGTGAAGTGTACCATTGCAAAGTGATTAAAAAAACTGTACAAAATAAATTAATCGAAAACTATACAACTTGGGCTGAAATATTTCTCATTTTGGGAATGCTGAAGGCTCTGGCAGGCCTAGTCATCTGATTTGTTACTAACCAAAGACATTTTTGGAAAGGTCAGCTTGAATGTTTTCATTTCAGTCACGGTTACTGGCATGAACTTTTAACCATTAAAGTAGATCACAAGGCTCAGAAGTGTATAACGCCTGTTTATTGTCTCTAGTGCTTTGACCCAGTGTTAGGAGAGAAGTAGGGGAACATGAAATTTTGCCTGGCTATTGCTCTGAAAAATCCACGGTGTCCTTCCTCTTCCATACCCCCGTAGGGAGCACTTCTTTCACTTGGAGGCAACACAGTTAGTACAGCCTTGACCCATGTAGCTTTTCTGTTTTGCAAAAAAATATTGACAGCACAAAAAGCCATGCTCTTTCAAATACCTGGTTGCTTTCATATCAGTGAAGTATACTTTTTTACTCGACCGATGAAGTTCAAATAATTGAATAGCAGAAATTAATTGCAGTGGTGCAAAGTGCCTTCAGAATAGCAACATGATACAGAGCAGGAAGTTTGGTGGTCTTCATTACCGTGGAAGGTTTTTTATTTCTATGAAATGCCTGGAAGAACTGTGTTTTGGTGTTTACTAGTGTCCTCAATTGGTTAAGCTGAACAATGTGCTTTAGGTGGTGTGCTGAGATCCTTATACCTAAGAAACTGTGTTGAGTGTCTTTGAGATAAACTGTTCTAGGAAGCACAGAGATTAGTTGTGTTATTTGACATGTTATGAGTGATGGATGAACAGCGGGACAAAGGCATATGAAGGAGAGATAAAGTCGGAAGACCATGTTCCAGTTGCCAAGTGGTGGTGCTGGATTATCTCCACTTAAAACAGTAACTGCAGAATGGAGGAGAAACGATTGGGGTTTTAGATTTAGCTGCTACCTATCTTCAGCTGAAGGTTGTCCTAACAGAAATGTGTAAACATTGCCCAAATGATGAACACATTAGCAGCATTCGGAAGCTGAAGGATTCTCTTGTGCAGAGTGACCGCCCTCATGTAGTGTGAAGGGGGAGCTTGTAAACCAGTGGCCTCAACATCTTGCCCAACTGGGGTCTTCATTTAGATCAACTTCTAGATCAGAGATTTAAAGGGTCTTTATGCTAATTTTTAGTTGGTCCTACTTTGACATGTGCATATGGGAAGTGTGAACCAGAAATACCTTTCTTTCTCTTGGTTGAGGTTAAGAACGGTGTCTTTCTTTTCTTCACTTATTTCTTCTGCCCATTGCCCTGCTTTTTTTTTTTTTTTTTTTGGGGGGGGGGGGGGGGGGATGGTGTGGCTATAAATAAGACTAGCACAATTCCCATGGTGAATGTCAAGCTATCTATCACTTCCTTTCTACATGCTATTCGTAGAGGTAGTTTTTTTACTACTTCAGAAATCACTGAGGTTTGTTTAAATAGCAGACTGTCTTTTGCCTCTTCAGCAACAAAGTGCTGTCTCCCAATTACATATACAGGAAAAACATCCTTTATTTTGAAAATAAAATTATGATTCCCTCCTAGACATCCAGAAAGTTAACATCCCAAACTCTATAACTTGAGAAATTGAGATACAAAACTTTGGGGGTTTTGTTGTTTGTGGTTGTTTTTTGTTGGTTTTTTTTTTTTTTTTTTTTTCCCCTGTTGTAGAATCTGCCAAAACAAAAGAATTGCTGTACTTCTCTGGTTCAGACCATCTGAGTATCAAGAACAGATTTCCTGGTCTTGCAAATATTTTCTGATTATGTATTTTGTTACAGGCAGCTGCTTCCTCATGGAAGTTCTGTTGTCACTCACTGGAGTGTGGAAACTTTGTCCTGTATAGTCTCACAGGTTCTTTTGGCTGTAGCTGCCTGGCCACCAAAATGATGTGAAGGAGAGCTTTTCATCCTCCTTTTATGACTTTTTTTCTTACAGAAGAAACTATTTGCTTTCCTCTTTTTGTGCTCTCTATTGAAAATAAATTGGTCCTGTAGTTTTGATATATAGTCCTTTGTATCTGTTGGTTATATGAGTATTTGGTATAAAAATATTATTGACTTCTTTGAATTAGAAAATGAAAACAGTTCATTCTGAAACATGAGCTTTGCCACCTTCTAGATGAGTCTCCTTCTTCTGTGTTAAAATACAGTTGCCTAATTCATGTTATATCGGATTACTCTAGTACTAGTTTTAAAAAGAGACTAAATGTATAGTTATAGTTTGGGTTTTCTTCCTTGCAATAAACTGCAGCATTTACATTAAATTTCAAACTCTTCAGACTGCAATAACTCCCTTCTAGATTAAGAAGTATACAGATTGAGGATATACCGTTTTACTTGATTAGTTTAATGTGTTAGATACCACTGTGGACAGAGTGTGAGTGTACTTGATGAAGGGAAGGGAAAGGAAACAAGGGGACGTTTCAGTGTAAAAAAGGTCTTCAAATACGCTTTAGGGTTATATAGCTGAAAAACACACCTGCTTGAATAGTCAGTATGACTTTTTCAGTGTGTAGGACTACAAAGGCAAAAGTATAGAGTATTTCCTAAGGTCCTTACAGACCAACTGAGGTTCCTGGTGCTTCTTTCTATCTATGGAGGATTTTGCAGATTTCCATTCATCTAAAACACTTTAGTAATGATAGTGCAGAAAGGTAAATCGAGAATTAGCAAGCCTTTTGAATTTGACTAGTGGATAGAGTATAGCTTAATGGAAGTAGCAGTGGACTGGAATTTGGAAAATGATGATGCTGAATCTCATCCACGTTACCAGATTTGTGCATGTTTCTTTTGATATTTTTTTTTTCCCCCAAAGACAGTAGGAAAGCTATTTTGAGCTTCTGTCACAAAGAAACTAGGGCTCTGAAGTAGTTGTTATTGAACCAGCTTTTAGTTCTTTCCAAATGTTTGGTAGTATTGACAGGACGAGGGGTAATGGGCACAAGTTAGAACATAGGAAGTTCCATTCGAATGCACGGAAAAACTTCTTTACGGTGAGGGTGACGGAGCACTGGCACAGGCTGCCCAGGGAGGTTGTGGAGTCCCCTTCTCTGGAGCTTTTCAAGACCCGCCTGGATGCAGTCCTGAGTAATGTGCTCTGGGCAATCCTGCTTTGGCAGGGGAGTTGGACTAGATGATCTCTAGAGGTCCCTTCTAACTCTGAAAACTCCATGATTCTGTGATTCCATGATTGGTGCATTATTAGACAGTATACTAGGAAGGGTTTGCTGTACTTCTAGCAGAGTGGCTCATCACTACACTGGAAATCATGTTCCCCTCTCATTCTCTCAGTATTGGACACACAAGGGAGTCCCCAGCTGGAGCATTAGGTGATCTGCCTCTGTGTGTGACATTTTCTAGCATGATGTAAAATAGATTCAGATACTGTAAGACAGGATGTGCAGCTTTATCTCCATTTTGGCTCCAAGGATGTTCTGGATGCATAAGACCTTGCTTTTCTTCTTAATTCAATCAAAAACTTCATTCAACCCATGTTTATTTTTCTTTAGGCAGGGATAGTCTCATTTGTGTCTGTTAAAAACAGTATTTTGCTTACAGAATGGTTTCCACACTGGAGAATCTTCTGTGTTTTGGTGCTCTTTGGAGAGCCTTGGACAGTCTTTGCTCTTGTCTCAGTTTCCTTTCTGTAGAATGAGAATTACACGACTAGTTTCTTTTTAAGATACTTTGAGACTTACAAGTGACAAGTACTAATTGCTAGTGATGGAAGTGATACTAATTTTTAGTGTGAACTTTTTCTGTTCTTTCTGCTTATATTAAGAAGGTGCTAGGGCTCCCCCCCCCCTCCCCCCCCCAGTTTATCTCCTAAGGAAGGAAAACACCTTCACACACTGACACGGATGTTCAAATGCACCCTTACATCATACTGCTACTTTCGTTAGAGACAAGTGCATTTCAAGTACCCCTCATAAACTGAAGTGGGAAAGGTTCACAATCTGGATTGAAGCCAAACAGTTTAAATATCTGTCACTTATTCCGCATGCAAATTGTGTGACTACCTTCCATGCTTGTGTGGTTCCCAGTTTCACAGGCAGTGTCAAACTGGCTGTGTTTCTTGTGTTTGTCAGTGACACAAAAGTTTCAGGCCAGGATTTTCAAATGTGTGACTTTTGAGATTCCAGGGCCTGATTTGTCAGAGGTACAAAGCCTGTGCAATTCCCTGTGAAATTTAGAAAGTCACACATGTACATGGTGTCTCCATGTAAGTTAAAAATTATTTCTTTTTTTTCCAGAATTCTTGGGCAAGTGACAGAATCATTATTGTTTACATGATGATACGTGGTGTATGTCCTGTACAGGAATTGTGGTAGAATCCCTGCTCGAAGCAATCAAAATCTTTTCGTAGCTGATCCATGTGCTGTCCTGCAGGAACTTGCTGGGTGAAACCCAGCTAGTTCCTGCAAGGGAGAATTCCTGCTGTGGGGACAGAAAACATGAGTATGCTGATAATTTTTCCATCTACTGAAGTTTTTCAAGGTAGTCACCAACAATGTAAATGAGTACTGTGCTCATGTTGTGCAGAGCTCTGACATCTATAGACCTTATTATCTCTGCATGACATTTGAGAACTTGGTTTTGTCTTAAAATCTCCAGTAAAGTGGCTTTACTAAATCCCCCGCTTGCTGCTGTTCATAGAATATTCTTGGGTTTTTTTCCTTGTCTTTTTTAAATCTGTGTTCATGGTAATGAGAGCTGGGAAAGAACAAAGATGGGGGTGTATGTGAGAATTCTTTCTTTCTGCTTTATCAGCCTAAAACGGAGTGGAAAACAGTATATTACCTAATCATTCCTTCCCGACGTGCTATCAGTTGTAACATGTACAGAAGTTGTATCTGGAAAACTTGAAATGCACAGGTTCCAGTAATTTGGCTAGACTCCATTCTTTCTGCAAGTGCCCACAGAGACCAGTTCTGGATTGCCATTTGTAAATAAAGTGCGCTTTTACGAGCTTTTGTGAGTGCTTAGATTTGTTGGCATATAAATATTTTGAACATTTTTGCTTTATTTTTGTGGGAGTTTTTTCCTTCTTTTTAACTTCAGTTAAATCTGATGAATATTACGCTCATAGCTCACGTTTCTTTTAAAGTCATGAAAAGCTAAAACAAATAGAATGCAGAGGAAGAGAGGCCCACTTTTCTGCTTCAGGGGCCAGGACCCTTTGCAGAATCTAAAGATCTTTCATTTCAAAAATTGGAACCCTTGATAAAGAATTTGCAGGGCATCAGTTTTCCCCAAATGTATGCTCCTACTTCATATTAAATTCATAGCGACTTACCTCTCCTTCATGCATGTTTTGCTAAGAGAATCTGATGCTCTGTGCTTATTGGGTTCTTCTAAAATTTTCTTCTCAATTACTACACAGCAAGTAAGTATTCCCCCCCGCCAATATTCACTCAAGTTGCACTCTTTTCATTATCCTCTTGTTACAAAAGGGCTCCTGTCCATTTCTGTGCAAGACTGATGGCCAGCTCTGCTCATCCGTGCAGAGTTCCTGCAGGCTGGAAAAGATACCTTTTTGCTTGCTTTCTACATCACTTTTTGCATCCACTCTTTTTTGGTGTGAGCAGGAGTAATAAGTATTGAATGAGCAATCAACAGTGACCCTTAGTAAACTGGTATTTGTAGATATTAGCAATGTACATTTAAGATAAAGGTTTTTATAAATGATCAGAACTTGATTGAGGATGCCTGAGTGCAAATGCCTGAGATACTTTAGTTTTAGGGGTGCTTTCGTTTGTGATTGATTTGCGACTTATCTTGTCTTCCCAAGTATTCCTTATTTCTAATCTATTTCTGTCTTACTTATACAGTTCATAAAATTTTGTAGTGAATAATGCATGTCCTACATTTGTGCAGCACTTGAAACAATGGTCTTCTTGTGGGCTTTGGATAACTATCGTCACTTTTTGGTCATGCTGCTTTCCAGGCCCGAATAGGAAACAAAAGAAAAAATCAATGTAACAGTGAAGCTTTCACTAAAAGCTTGAAGAAAAAAAATAGTTAAAATCGTTCTCCTTGTAGAAGGTCCCTTTTATCTCAAGATTTATTATTTTTTTTTTAGTAAAGAACATTTGAATTTCAATGTAATGGGAAGATAAAATGAACACTTAATAAAACAAGTGCTTCTATACTTAGGAAAGACCCAATTGTTATCAGTGGAAAATTCCAGGCACTGTTGCTTTTAACGTCATATTAAGTGGCACCTAGAAGTGTTTTGTGTTCATAACATTTGCCAGAATATAAATGGAAAGGATTTCTGACAAAAATAATATTGGTGTTGTGTGGAGTATAAAGGAATGTTATAACAACACATAAAAGTGAGAGAAGTGTAGTTGTTCATAGGAAGATAAGCAGAAGAGGGTGTATAAGGCAGCCTGCAGCTCTGGGAGTGCCGCTTTCACCCTTTAAGAACATAGTGGCTTAAGGTGGCAGAGATGAGAAAGTCATGGAGGACTGCTGAGTGGCTGCAGCCTCCTGTAATGATGCCGTCCCTGACTCGTACGGTAACAACATGCATCTGTAGGGATCTTGCAAAGTCTTTTCAGAGTTAATATGTTGACTTCCTAGTTTGTTGTTTGAGGCTTTTGCACAATAAATACCATCAAGGATGCTAGCGGGAACGAAACCTTGCCAGTTTAAACGGTGGCCAGCATTCTGGTTCACTTCCCTTACTAATCCCCTGTTGTGTTCCTGTTTTATTTAGGAACTCTTGTTGGAGGCAGATTCTGAGCACATACAGATCTTTCACATGTACAGTTTCTGACTATAGGCTAGGACTGTGGACTCTGCTGCTGGTCCTGTGTGTGCTCTCGTAAATCAGATAACCTGCGCAGGCGGGACTACTTCAAAAGATAAGAAAGTGCGGGAGGTTGGTTTTTTGTTTGGTTTTTTTTTTAATTCTCTTATGCCATCTTCATGTGGAAGTTCCTTTTCTTGAACTGGTTGCATGTTTAACCACCGGGTGTTGGTCAGTAACTTGACATTGTCACAGCAACTGCGTAGTAGTATTTTTTTTCAGAAGCTTAGAAAATATTCAGTCCACAAACCGATACTTTTGGAAGGTTTGGCACTGTCTAGAGTTGAGATAATTCACCTTGTGGTTGTGTGTTTGTACTAATCCAGCACAAAGCTGTGCCACTGAAAACCTTGTTGTCTTGTACGCTGTCTGTACACTTAACGGTGTGTGCCGGTGCTAGCTTTCACGTGGCCTTGTACAATGAATCTGATAGGAGCCTGCCCTACATACAAATAACCGTCAGGTGTACGGGATGGAGGGAGAGTGTAGGACTAGGGCTGTCAGGAGGGAGCTAAAAGGTATGAATGTTTGAAGTGGTGAGAAGGGCCTGCTCCCTTTGATACCAGTGTAAACCTATGCCACGTTTAAGTGACCATGCGGTTGCTATCAAAACCCTGTAACTATGCCATCAGTAGCAAATTTCTGCTATTTTTTTTTTTTCCTCGCTCCATGGTGAATAGCATACCTGACCTTACCATTTGTTTTCTCCCATCTCTCTTAGTATCCCAGCAACCATGTACTTGTTGTGATTTTTTTTTTTTTTTTTTTTTCTTAATTCATTTGTAAGCCATTGTGCTAAGGGATCATGTCTTCCTCTTGCTGTGGTTATCAAACCTGACCTTGATAAAGTTCAGAAGCAACTGCAGTATAAACAATGCTGGGGAAGAAGTAAACATACAAATAACAGTAACTCATAGGACAGTTAATTTCCTCCCTGGCTTATTTGGGTCAAGTCCTTGAGGTCTCTATAAGCACATAATGCCTTGTGTGCAATGGGAATTTCATTTGTGAAGGAGGCTTCGGTAAAGGTTCTTGAAAATGTGTAATGGCTAGTGGGAGTGCTGCATTTAGGAGTCATTCTAATGCTGTTATTGTTTCTTCTTTTCCTTTTTGAAAGCTTTCCACTTTCTAAAAGATACGATGATAGTGGTGGTGTCTGTAAAGAGTCAGCATTAGCATTTTAATTTTTTTATTGGAAAAGCTTTAAAAAGTCCTACAACAGATGTAATAATGTGGTTAACCGAAGAGAGGCACGTTGCTCCCCGGCCCCCCTTGCAGACCAGAACAACTCATTGCAATTTTAAACACTTGCTGCAAAGAGAAGGAGCGGGTTAGTGCAGTAGTAAAGAACTTCGTGTGCTTGCGTAGTAAAGCCCTATATGATATTGCAATGCCAAATTGAATGGCTCTGATTCTGTAATGGCAAAAAACCCACATGAAAATGGCGGCGGGGGGGGGGATTGTCCTTTTTTTGTTGCATTGTTTAGCCAATTTTGAGACTCCAAATTACCAACACTAATTTAGACTACTGCGAGCTGGGGTAACAATTAGTGCATCTGTCATGCTGGCTGCTTATTATGTAGAAATTCTTTCTGTAGCATCCATGTAGCTCAACTGCGGCTATATATTTTTAAGGTGAGTCCTATCTTAAATGAGTTTTGATCTTGTTTTTCAGTCTGAGGTTGGAGCCTAACTGTAATTCACTTCTCAACATAGTGTAGTCAGTTTTGTTCTTAGTCACGTGTACATGGTCCCAGCATAGTTTAACACTGAGAAGAAGTCCTGATGTGTCATAAGTAAGGACTAGCTTGCCCTTTAGTTCATAAACTTCATTTAGTGTAGATCCTAAAATCTTAAAATCTGAACCCTCTTTCAATTGTTTGTGAGATGCTTTTGCCATTTTTCTCCTTCTTTTTAGTTTGTTTGTTTTGTTGTTGTTTTGTTGTGTTTTTTTTTTTTCTCCCAACACTCTTGTGTCAAATTGTCATATCTCAACTTTCATTCCATCAGCCTTGGTTTGTATGGACTGTCAGCCTAGGAAACAAAGTATTTGCTGTCTGATTTCATGTCTCTTCAGCCTTTGTGGTATTTAGCTCTTTACTTGCATGTCGCTCTTTCTAAGCTTTTTAATCATTAGACTTGCTCTTCTTTGGACATGTTCTACTATTGCAGTGGCTTTCTGGTAGTACGATGCCTAGAACTAAACACGTTCTTCTAGCCGGAGCTATTTAAAGTAACTGTCTTACTCCTTCCCTCCCACCCTTTCTCTGTGCCCTGACGTATTATATATATATAGGCAATCCAGACTTGCATTAAGCTGATTTTCAGGACGGTTAAATTGTGAACTCCTGTGATGTTTATTCTCCCTGTTAATTGTGGTTCCTCTTATACTAACTACTTTGCAGGTTACATGTCTGTATAAAGTATATGTTTGGGAATTTTTTCCAAGCGTTATTGATTTTTTTGATATTTTTTTCCATACTGGATTTCACCACTTGCTGTTGGCAGTGCTAACGTCTCTACAATACATCTGTATTTCTCAGTACCTCACAACTTGGTGATGTTTCAAATTTTAATTATGTCCTCATTAAAAATTCCCCCCAAACACCCCATGTGTACCATGGCTGGAATAAGGGTGCAAGGGTTGTTCTCTCCTCCATGGCTGCTGGAGACTTGTGAAAGTATAGCAAAATGCGATACAGCCTAGGTGTGGCTGCCAAGAACTGTAGTGATTAGATCCTGCTGAGCAGAAACACTGGCTTCCCTAAATGGCAAAGATGGAGCAGAGTGGACCGGTAAGTAGGTGGTGGTGAAATACAGACACCACAAATCAAGATTTCTTGAATCAGTCCATAGCCTTGTTCTTACTGAGCTGGGAATCTGTTGTAATGCTGCTTTGAGGCTGTTCTTTCTAGTGCATTTCAGCAAGGCACAGTCTCTTTCTATAGAAATGATTCCTTGCCTTGCTTTTAAAGTTATTTAAAATTAGGGCCTGATTCCGTGATTGCAGCCTCCTCTTGCTTTTCCTGCGCGAGAGCCTCTAGCCCTGTCATGTTTTGCTGGCAAGAAGATGGATGATCCTCCTGAATTGTCTGAATTAAGGGAGCTGTTGTAAGCCGAAACACTCGGCCTGATGTTAGGAGAAAATCTGGGTGGGGAGGAAGGGATGGGTAAATCCTTCTTTCCTTACCCAGGGTGGGGAGCAGTTGCAGAGCTCATTAGTGGCCACTGCTTTGCCTTTACAGATCTAATCCTTTTCCCATCACATGGAAGCCAAGAGCAAGGATCATCTCTGTGATAACAGTGCGTTTGGGCTTGCTGGTGCCACATCCACCTCTTCTTTATCCCTCATTGCCCAGTGAGGTGGTAGGGCAAGTGCCATGTCCCCGAAGCATAGCCTGTGAGGACACTCATATTTGTTTCCTCTGCTGTCAGTTAAACAAAAGGAACCATTTGTGCTCCTGCTGACGTTGGTTGCATGGATTCTTTGCCTTGGATTAGCTGTGGATGCAAGGAATTCTTTCTCCTGAATAATGAATGCCTGTAAAATGCAGTGAGAGAAGAATGATACCTACAGAGAGGGTTTATGATAGCGTAGGGCAGTGCAAGCAGTTGCCCAAAAGAGATCATTCGCTTAGCATAACCTGTTGGCGCTCTGCTAGCGGTTAGTAATGGGCTATGAAAACTTTATGGTTGTAGTACAGACAGTGTTAAATTATTTAAACTGCAACTTTCAGGGGGAAAAAGAACCCCAGCTTTAAAATCCATTCCTTTTTTGAGATTAGCTATCATTGACAATTTTGGACTCCACCTTTTTACTTTGTGATACAACTTGTTATGTGGAACGCTATGCTACTCTATGCTGAGACACTGAACTGTTTCAGACACAAACTACGAGCATGTTTGGAGAAGATAATTTTAATTAGCACAATTAAAATCTCAGCTGTTATTGGCCCAAGTTATCCAAGTGTTGTTACCCTCTAGTCCAGAGAAAAATTATTTTCCCACTGTTAAGAAACATGATGGAATCGGTCAGCAATGTGTGTTCCAGCAATAAGTATTTGCATATAGGCTAGTACAGCAAAGATTTTTTAATTATTTTTTTTTTCTCAGTAGATAGCTGTGCCTCAGCAGTGACTTGAAGGCTTGCCAGGTTGTGAAAGTCAAGGCCAAGCCCTTGTCAAAAGACAAGCTAGTGAAGACCTTTGGACGCCACTGTGCGAAGGATACTGTTTTAACTGAACAGATGTTCTCAGTCCAAGGCTGATACTCTTGGAAGAGGTGCCAGGCGACAAAAATAGTTGTATTTTATAGGGCAGATGGAAAAGAATGCTGTGCGTTTCAAGATGGTATTTTATTTTGCAGTTGTGGAGGATTCAAGTTGGGAACTTGATGTTGTGGATGGCTTTCTGTGTATGAGTCCTGAAAGTGTATCTTGCTCTTAGTATTTGGTTTGATGTCCTTGGGAGTCAAAATACTTGAGTGTAAGTGGACCACCTGTGTGTTACCACACCGTTCAAAGCAGCTAGAAAGCTGTTTGGAGTAGTCAACGCCATGTGCTTATAAATGAGTGAAGTGTCTTGTTATTCTGGGAAGTGCTAAGAAGTATTTTTAGCATATTCTTTTTTTTTTTTTTTTGTAAATTGGCTGAAACATGATATCGGAAACAGAAATATTTTTTTGTTGTTTTCGTCTGTTCAGAGTGACAAATTGAAGCACACAGTTATAATACAGAATAATATTTTTTGTTGTTATGTATGTGTATACAGCATCTATATATTCCATAAGATTAGATATATTCCAAAGCTAAAAGCGTCTCAGTCAGTCAGCCAAGGAGGCCTCATGTATTAGATTTAAAAAAAAAAAAAAAAAAACCACATATTATTGTTAGCATCTAATTGACAAAATATTGCTGTTGTTAACTTTGGAAAACTCATTGCTGTGTTTTTTTAGCAGCCTTTAGCAGCCAGTCAATATATAATTGACTTCTTGTATAGTCACTTATGGTACCAAAATTGAAGGGTATCTTTCTAATTTTAGTGCAAACTATTACGTTTCCAAAGCTGATAGATTGAAGTAATGGTCTTACTTTGAAGAATTTTGCTAGAGAAACCACTGGTGGCTTCCAAGATGTTTTCAGTTAATAGGGGTTCATATGTAAATAGTTGGTTTTAATTCTCTTCATTTTTATAGTTTAGTCTTAAAGACAAAATCACCTTGCTCAATATATGGCTTGATTTTGTTCTGTAAAGCCATATATTTCCTGTTTATCGTGTCAAACCCTTGTGGGTTGATTCTTTTGGGTAGAGATGGACTTTCTGGCTCTGAAAAGTAAGGATCTAATCCCAGCTGCATTGAGGACTCTTTCTCTTCTTTTGACTGTAGCATAATGGTAGATAGAGAAAAGCATTCTTCAGCACTGTAGTGGGAGGAGCAAAGGAAAAAATTCCATGGCACAAAGTGCAGTGATAGTTCCTGATATTGTCACTTTATGCTGCATGACATGGCATGTGTGACTAAGAGAAAACTATTTCACTGAAATAGTTTTGTGCTGGTGCCTGTTAATTCGGCCAGTCATGTGGATAACTGTAATACAGGACAATATGTGACAATCCTAAGGTATTCTGTAAGCACCAAAGATGACTTTGAAGTCATCTGGTCTGGATTGAGTGATGCGGGCAAAATTAATTTTACATTCATTTGATCCTTGAAGACTCTGCACATGTATTGCTTACAGGAAGAATCATGATGTGGTGTCTTTCCTGGGTTTTCTTAGACTGCTGCCCAAACCAAAAAAAGCCAAGGTGATATCACCAATTTAGGATGTTTTAATGCTAATATTAATTACTGCATGAAAAAAGAAGCAAGACAACCGTTAAATCGATCATAAATGTTAACAAATGGGTGATAGACCTTAATCCAAGCAGCACTTAGCTTTGCCATTCCTTGCCTCCCAGTGGAGTCCAGTGCCATCTTTAACATAACTTCCTTGAACAAGCAGAGGTTTAATGGACTGACTTACTAGAAATTGCAGATGTGACAAATTTTATTCCCACAAAACTTTCATACCTAGATTATGCTTCAGTAAGCAATTGTATGAGGCACGTTTTTAGGTGCAACAATTGAGAGAATTTTCACATATTTTCTGTGGGTTTTATTGCTTGTGGGATGTAATCATGAATGAGCATGTGATAAGAAATATTAACCATAGTCATAAATTAGTGAATACTTTTAAGACAAAGTTTTATTTTAATATTATTTCACATTTTACTTTTCCTCAAAAAGCAGTGTTTATCCAGCCTCTTCAGTAAAGATACAATACTTTATATTGTTCAGCAAGGAGCACAGTCAACATTCCAGAAACTGGCATGAAGTGTTTAATCTGTAGAATTGTCGATGTGTGTTTTGGTTTTTTGTTTTGTTTTGTTTTTTTTTTAAAATAATTCATAACTAATTTCACTATTGAAGCTATCTAGTTTCTTAAGCAAAGGAAATATTCCCTGAAGTAGATGAATTTGATTTTGGGGGGCAGGTCACAGTCTTGAAAGATTTTAAAACTAGTAAGTCTTGTCATCTTATATGTAGTTTTAAGTTACACATTAAAAGAGGGAAAATGTGTTTCTGTCCATTTTATCAATGGGTAAGCTAGGGATTGAACTGAAGTAGACTGAATGGGAAAAAATACTTTTGCAATTTACAGAAGAGAGCACAGCTGTCAGGAGTTGGTTCCTGACTTCAGCATATCATGGTATGGGGGTTTAGGCAAAATTCTCTCCATTCAGTGTTACAATTCACAGTAAAGTTTTCACCAGAAGCATGGATTGCTTGACAGATGTTTACCTAATTTTAATTGTTGCTGGTATGTCTTGTTCTTAATACAGTTTATTTTAACTTCAAATGAAATTTAAAACATTTTAGAGCAATACAAGTAAAAATATCCTAAAATCTAAACTTTTTTTTTTTCTAAAAAAGGATCCATGTTTTCTTTTTTTTTTCTTTTCCTTCTGCTCTCTTCCAAAATCATAAAAAGGCAACATGGTTCAGGACACCTCCCAGATAATAAAAAGAGAAATCTTTTTTTCAGTGATTTAAAAAAAAACTGGTGGAAGATTAGATGATACCTCATGGCAGCTGATGCTGGGTTCCCTCACTCTGATCACAGAAGTTCTAACTTAAACCTTCCCTTGTGTGAATTCCTGATACAAATATTTGTAGTACTTTTTGTATTCTGAGTATAAAAATTTTCTTCATTAAACATCCAAGTTAGTTGTTTACTTTTCTTCCAAACCATAATGTTGTTGGTTCATATTCAGTTCAACAGTCATCCTCAGTTTGTTGTCAGACACATAGCCTGGCTTTTGTGAAGGTGAATGGAAAGCCTGAAACCTGTTACTTGTGAAGCTTTTATTTTTGGAAACAGTTAGAATTTAACTAGAATTATATTCCCATGTTCTGTATTTTAAATGCACACATGTCTAGGTGAATTTCTCTTTCTCTATATGCTAAAGTTACAGGTGGGAATCAAACAAGTTAAAGGAATGGTAACTGTTATCTGCAATTATCAGCAGGTCTAAAGCTATCTTGTTTGTAGTACTACAAGAATTGCAACAGATGAACATTTCATGGTGTTTGTCTTAATTATATACTTACATTCTAAATAAGCTTTTAATCTTAAACTGCTTTCAGAGTTTCAGAAATTATAAAATAAGTTGTAAATCACTGACACTGGACTGAAATTTGTTTCAAGAAACTCGTTTATAAATCCAATTGTTTTATATAAAGCAAATCTGAATTAAACTGAAGAACTACTGTTAGGTTTCTGAAACAACAAACCGCTTTGTAAATGCCCTAATACCTGGGATATTACTTACCTTTACTGTTTTGGAGGCTAATTGCGCAATTATTTTATGCAGGTTCCGACTGGAACATCACGTCAAAGTTACCCAGCTACCAGCTATCAGGACTTCAGCAACTGGGAATCTCTAATGAAAATTAAAGAGGGGCTGCTAAGACAGAAAGAGATTGTGATTGATCGGTGAGTAACCTGCGCCTGCTGCAGCCGTTAGATTAGGTGATGTAAAAGCTATGATGTAGGAACGGACTTTCAGGAGAGCTGCTTACTCAGTAAAGTTGTTAGGTTCCCGTCCAGCAAATATTTATGCAAAAATATGTGAGAGCTAATCCTTCCTAGGAGAGAAGACTGGCTGCTGGCTAGAAGTCTTTTACAGAGTTAGAAATTTACTTAGGGGTTTAATGCCTCTGCAATGGAAAAGGGAGAGTGCGAGCAACAGGCAGTTCTGCTGTCAGCTTCCCCGTCTTAGCTTCTTACCAGTCCGGGGGGTTGTGTCGGACATCTTTCTGCTCGTACGGGTCTTGGACGTGACTGGCAAGATGAAAATTGGTAAACTGCATTTCTTTTCAGTGACAGGTACAGAAATGCAATGTATTTGAAGCCAATTGATAAAGCTTTGAGAAATCGGCCTTTGCAGTAACATGCAGTGGTAAAATCCTATTCAAATGCTCATACAAATTATTCAGATAATAAAATACTAAATCCAGGATCTATCTGTCAGTAAATACGTCACTACTTATTAAAACTGATATCAATCTGAAATGGGCCTTGGCAGCAACTCACTGCTGTTATGTTTCTAGTATATCTGAAGTAATTTCTGGAGTTCTTGATGCTAGGATAAAATGAAGCCTTAATGAGGAAAATGTGTTTTAAATAAAGGGCTTGAGCTTAATGAAGCTTACACTAAATTAGCAGATGTCAGCAGGAGCTGCAGAGTTTGTATGTAGGACATTTAAGAAGGGCATTTTTATGTTTGACATAATTATCATTTGGCTTAGTCTGTGTTTTAATAATAAACTCTTGGCTCGTGGCTGAAAGAGGAGTGGTTGTTCTGATCTTGAAATAGTTGTGCCCTCTTATTGATAGTTTGCTCTACAGCATGAGGAGAACTGCGTAAAGCAGGTGTGTGTTGATCACAGGAATGTCAGGCATCTATTATGAATGTTTTCCTTTCATCTAGCAGTTCTTCTGTTTTAATGGGTGGAGATAGACTATTTGGGCATAATTTACTTTGGGACCAGGAGAATTATGCATGTGCAGCATCTGTTCCTTCCTCTATTGCAACAGAGCAAGGAATTGCCGTGGTTTAAGGTGTTTCTGTCCCCTAGCAATCCGGCCAACACCTCTGTTGGCACTGTAGTGAGGAAGGTCAGCATCAGCTTTCCCAATTTGATGTGGGCATATTGGTGTGCCTTTACCTGTCTCTGCAGCTGAAGGTGATACTCAAAGTTACGAACTGCGGGGGCTGAGGCACGGGCGCACCATCCCACTCCGCAGAGGTGGTGATCTCCCAAAGGGCTAAGTAGTTAAAACGAAAACAACTTTGACTGTTGCTTAGATCTCCTCTGTCCTAACCTTTTGATCAGCTGCTTAAAGGCTGTCTGAATTAGTGTTTTTTTTCAGGCTTGCTGTTATCAGTAGTAGTGCTGTATAACCTGCAGCCCGCCTCCCCGGGCCCAAGCTGTCAGCAGCATTTGTGAGCACCTTGGCCATGGTGGCTAGGGGCTGTCTATGGCGCCTCCCCTGAGCGTATAATCCGCTGCGCTTTCCACGAAGGCCTGTTATACAATGGCAACTAAAAAGGCAGTTCACATCATTCTTCTCACACTGGAAATGCGTTTACAGCGAAGAGTGACATTTCTGAAGTGACAGTTTGTAACCTAGTTGCTTGTTAATGTTACTTGATACTGACCATGTTGAGGAAGAAAAGCTGTTTCTTGATACCTGATGGCAGTATGCTTGTTCTTATTCAAGGCAAACAAGGCAAACTTTTTTGTCACTTAATGGTAGTGAATACAGTTCTTCCTGGATTTCTGACCAGAAATCCGTTGAGATGATTCCTTTTCATTCAGCTGCAAAGGCAAAATACATTCTGGAAGCTATTGAAGCAAAACAAAGACCACTTAGTGATGTTACAGTCGTTTCCTTTAAGTAGATGTTTGGTGTTATAGTTAACAATGTTGTAAAATATAATGATGCAGTATAATAATACATCACAGCAAGGGCTCTTTTTGAATATTGAGCCTCCATTTGGGCAAAATGTGTCTTAAAAGTTATTTTTAAATGAAATAAAATTATTTAAAATAGATGCTTTGTATTTAAAATTAGTACAAAGTGATGTTGCGTATTTATAAAGATGTTGCAACAGATTTTTTTCCTTTTTTTTTTCCAGAAGAGGTAGTGTTTTCTATGACGAATAAAAATGTTTGTTTTCATGGAGAAAATAATACGTAGCTGCTGTCCAATATCCTAGAAATAGAACTCCCTTATAAAGCAGTAGTGTTATATTTCTTATTAGATGGGTTATTAATAATACTTAAGTGTGAATAATACTTTTCTGCAAAGCACTAAGTGAAAATTTTATATTTTCCATATTTAATGCATAGGGACATGAGGTGTTGCACTGAGAGTCAAGATGATGTTTAGGAGTAAACCTAAGTCTTCCAGCTCCTGGTCTCCTGAGCTTACTTTAAACTTCTTTTCAGAATTTGAATTTACTTGGGAATAGTGACCTAAAATATATGTATAAGGTTTGCTAAATTGTGGTTAATTAAGATTCAAGATGGTGGCAGTTAAATTACAGAGTTTATGCTTTCAGAAAGTGGAGGAGGAACTCTTTTGTTGACTGAGATTTGGTGGTAGGTGTCTGCTGAGAAGGCCCTTCGTACCTGTGGTTCTCACGGAGTTTTAAAAGGTGTTCCCTCCTTAAGTCATGTCTCGTGCTGAATTTACAAACTGGTAACTGAAGAATGCCAGCAAGACTTGTTTAATTCAGGGAGGGACGGAAGCTTGGGAGTGGGGTTAACCTTGTGCTGTCTGGAAGCCAGAGGAGCAGGATAGCAGCCAGCATGGTGCTCCAGACCCAGCTGTTTGCTGCTGATGGGTATAAGGAACGGCTTGATAAAAGGAAGCACACCGGGAACACCCTGCTCTTGCCCTTGTCACCAGACTCCCTTTCAACCACAGGGTCATTACCCAGTTCTTTTTTTTTTTCAGGTTAAATCCTTTTCTGTTGGGAATTGCACTGGGGCCCCACTAATCCAGGAGGTGGAGGAGATTGACATCAATCTTTGCATCGCTGTCATGGTTTAGGCACACCTTGTTCTGCATAGCAGTGTTTAAATCTGTTGAGAAGTAGGAAAAGTAGGCTGTGTACAGGGCAGTATCCTTAAGCTTTTCTACCTTTATCTTGTTAAAAAGGGAGGAGGAGGAGGAGGAGGGAAAAGAAACCTGTTGCCTGCTTCCCTTCTTTCCACACAGTGATTAAAAGGCAACAAAAATCCAGCCCTTCCGGACTAGATTATTAAACTTCCTTGTTTTGCATTGGAAATCTAACAGTTTGGAATAGCCATGAGCAAGTTCCAAACAGTCATTAAAAACAATTCAAGGAATAATACTTACAATGTAAATCACTGTATTTGGATAGTTTGGTGTATCACTGGAAATTCAAAGCTGTGAATAGCATTTTTAAAAATGCAAACAGTCACTTGCATCTGTGAATAGAAGAAGTGGCTTGTTTTTTATTCTGTACACTGTGTTGAAGAGCAGATTTAGTAATAGATGACTTAAAATTGATTTGATTTGGGTAGTCTGTTCGGCATAACAAATGTATATTTTTAAGTATAAATGAACAGAGTAGCATAATTGGGTGGGTTTAAAAGTGGTTTGGGTTTGCTTTTTAAAACTACTGTAGGAATCACTGCCAATTTAATGAGTAAGAGCCTGAAATTGTTTTTTAAGTCTGCTTTTAAAAAATGGGATGGAGACCATACTTTCAGGAAGTGAAAACGTGGTGTGTGTGTGTGTGCACAGGATCACAATGGCACTTCTTAAAGGTGTGTGTCGTGTTTTCTCCATATAAGAACTGTTGGTACAGGCTGTGAGTAAGGATTTAAGGATTTTGTCTGTAAGAGAAAATCTGCTGCTGTAACACTTATTACTAAAATGTCTGTCATCTACAGTACAAAATAATTGGATTATATCATTGCCTTACTACTTTGGTGGTTTAGTTTGTAACACTATGCTATATTATGTTAGCACCAGTTTTAGTTTGTAGCACTGTTATATATGTTAGCACCAGAGGGAGCCAACAGTGTTTGTATTGGTTTAGAAAATTACGGCATCACATTTTAATTCTCTGTGTTGCTCCTCTGTTCAGTACATTCACAACACTGAATATTGTACAGTGTTTGATACAATAGTGAATGTCTATTGAGACTGGCCAGCCACTGTAGATGTCTCTAGTGTGGCCCTGGCACCGTTTCTTTGGCAGGGACTGCACATAGGGGGTACACGAATAAATGCCAAATATCTGAACATATGACATAAGCTGCTGGGAATAACACTGTGCATGCAGTGTTCTCTTCCAGACAGCTTAAGGGCATTTGAAGAGCTTTTTAAGGAAAGGTAGATATAGAAGTATAATTTTAGTGAATAGCTGTCATTCCTCGGGACATAATAACATTTACATTCTTAAACCAGTTGCTAAATCATTAGTTTTCCACCCATAGCTGAATTATGCTGAGGTGTTTTCATTGTTACAATAGAATTAGATTTTCCAACTCTAATCATTCTGTGATTCTGTTGTATGATTTTCTTTGCCTTATGTCAAATTACCCTGACTTCAGTAGTTGACATCAAACTGTATGTGCTCTGACAGGGCTTGTGTTACTGCTAGCGTAAAGCTATAATTCTCTTAATTTAGGATGGTATGTTAAGATCTGCAGCATTATCATATCCACTTGAATGATAATTTGATGTCATTTTTGAAACAGCTTTGAAGCTTTACGCAACCCAGGGTCTGAGTGCATGCACGGATAAAAGGGAGTCCTGTGCAGGGAGCAGGGCTGTAAGGAACGTCATCAGAGTGTCTTGCTGTGCAAAATATTATTTGCTCGCAATAATAGCTTGAAAAGGATCCATTTATCTTTTTCTGATATCACCAGGTGCCCAGGTAACTTGTGGTTGAGGCTTTTGTATCTTGGAAGATTTTGTTACAGTGTAGTTATTTTAGCAGTTTTAAAAGCTCACCTTTTCAGAGGTGGATACTAGTAATATCAATGACATGGAATTTGTTAACATTATTTTTCCCATAGTAACCTAGATCTCGACAATAATGAGAGAATGTAGGGCTAGAAAGGACCTGTCTAACATCTGTTGGGTCCTAGGGAGGACAAACTGTAGTGGTGCCACTCCTGGTAGATGTCTACGCTATTGCTATCTGCAATAGCAGATGTTCCACAGCTTTTAGGGGTTGGACAGTTCCGCGATTAATTAGCCGAAACACTAGAAAACTTTTCCTGGTATGACTTAGTCTTTCCTCCTAGGTCATGCTTTCTAGATCTCTGGTAACCTTTGTTATTCCTTGAGATTTCTCCAGCTGATTAGTACTTCTTCCCTGAAGTATCCAAACCAGCCCGTCGAGGCTTCCCTCCAGCTGAGCGCTCATCTGTCTCACAGGCCGTGCTTGTGTAGTGTTTGCTTTTTGCAGTACGAGGTTGCGCAGTTTTGATCAGCTGCAATCCCAGATCCTTTTCTGTGGAACTGATGTCAAGCCATTTCCTGTTCTGTAGGTTTAAATATTTTTAGGTAGTTCTAGTATTTGGCAGAGCTGAGAACGGCAGGGGAGGTGCAAGGCTTGCTCTTGTAGTCATCCTGTCAGGAGACTGCAGAAGTCGAAAACCTCCCACCGTGGGAGGGAGGGTGCAGTTCTTTCTCTGCTCAGACAGTCACGTCTGTGTCCCACCTGTGCCTCGCACCCCCTTGACTAAGTAGCCCAGAATATCTGAGAAAGTAGAGTGCAGTTGCTGACTGTGCTCTTGCCTGCCTTGCTTCAGCACTAGGTTACCTCCCGTGAGTCAGGCTAGTATTTCAGACTTCTGTGCAATTCAGAAAAGTGATTTTAAAAATAACAATCCATCCAGAACAGAGATCACCTCTTGAGTCTCAGAGGTAGCGTTCCCATCTTCTTTCAAGATAAGTTCTCCTGTGACTGGTGGAAATTAATATTCACTTTGAACTGCAGGCTCTTGATTTCACCAGAAATCCAGATTTTATTGCGTAGGAGGTTTGAGATCATCTTTTCTCACAAGCTTTGCTGGTGTTGGAGTTCTTTGGCATTGCCTTCCAAATTACGGAAAATGCATTCGCATTGGTTTTAAGACTTTGTTTACTACTGATCTCTTTCCCTATCAGTACTCTGCACGTTTGGACTTGTCCCAGGAGATCATCCCTTTAAAACAAAGGGATATAAAAATTAGTATCCAACAACTTAAGCAACAAAGCAAAGCGGCATACTTCCAACTGCAGTGTGGAACAAATTATATTTGTAATACAGAAGGATCTGTGTTATATATTACTTTGCATCCTAATACTGAGGAAATCTGCTCGGGTATTTTCACCTAAAGCAACTCTTTCTTGTTAACTCATGACTTTTGAAGGTAAGCCTCAAATGTCGTTTGATTTATTATGAAGTTACTAGTGTCCCTTCTGTGGGGGAGGAAGCTCTGTTCTAAAGTCCCCGAAGTGTTTGAAGATACTGGACCTTTATCTTGACTTACAGTGTAGGACTTAGATTTACGCTAATTTAAGTCTCTTAAAAGTTGAGAGGAGGAAATGCTTCTCTGGCAGATGTGGGTTTCTAAAGGCTCTTTCAGGTTAGGTAAGTGAGAGTAAGATGGGTTTATAGAGAACAGATGAGTTAGTCCCTGGTTGAAGAAAATGTGGTTTATTTCTGGATGAATGCATATATGAGTGTCTGTGTAAGCACGTGTCCACAGTTCACTTGTCCTGTGTGAATACGAGAAAATGATGTGAATGTCAGTTTTGTTGTACTAATGTTTTTGAGACATACACAGAAGCAATTTGTATATTAAGCAGAATATTTATTATTAATGCTCGTCTCTGAAGACAGTCCAGCTGACTTCTCTTCTCTGCTATCCCATGTCCTTTGTGCTGAGTTGAGTTTTCAAAGGGGGCTTGTTTGAGCTAAAGGACAGAACTACAAATTAATCAAAACCGAGGTCTGTCCCCCCTTCCCCTTGATAATCCAGTCTTATGGCTGTAACTTTCTTTTTGCTCATTTGAATGGATCCAGTTAGTGTCAAGTGGCACCAGTAGTTTTCCTCTGGATTCTAACCAGCTTCGTAAGTAGAGACAGTCATCCAGGATGGGGGGAGCTTGGCTGCCATTTCATGGGGCGTAGTGTGTTGTCTTCCCCATGTTCGTCTGCAGAGAGTAGTGGCACAGGGAATATGCACCACCAAAACCACCCTCTTATTGTTCATGGGCAGAGAGACTGCAAATTTAGCAGACCCATAATGGAAATGCACATGTGAAGCCTCTTTTGGTCATTCCCTAGCCTGCCTTTAAGTGTTTTCTGAGTCTGACTATTAAATACAAATGTCCTCGTGAGGTGATGCTCTGATCACTGAGGCGAGTATTTGGCCTGCATTTCTCCCTTTGTTAATGTGCAGAAGAGCACTAACTCTTTTGATTGCACAGTGATGCCGGGGTGGGCCATGGTGGAGGTCCCTGTTCCAGCTCTGGCATCTTGGCTGGGCGGTACCAGCCCAGTATGGTGTGCCATGGAGGGGAAGGAGAACCATAGCAGTGCTGCCTGGGCTCTTGCCTCTCCTCCTCATCAGCTCTCCTTAGTCAGTCCCTCACCTTCAAGTGCCATCGCAAGGCCCCAGCTCCAGGGACCATCCCCAAAGTTTTGCTCATGGCCAGGGTAGTTCATAGTGCTACAAGATTGTCCCTGGTTTTTTTACCCACAGCTCCTTCAACCCCAGTAACTTCTCACTCTGCTCTCTCCCTTCCAGCCCTGTGAGGGCCAGAGGTTCCCGGGGAGCGTGACAGGGTGGGCAGGGGGCCGTGATCCAGTGAGCTGTTGAAAGCTGATGTCCAGGGTGCAGGATGGACACCAACAGCCTCTCCCCAAACAGACGGGGCAGCACAGCGTTAGTGCATTTTCTTCTCGTCACCTGCATATACCAACTGAACGTGAGCTGCTTATTTACAGACCTGGCTGTACGCAAGCTAGAAATAGTTACTTGATGTTGGGGCACGCTAATGGTCATTACAAGAGAAAAGGCTAGCTGGTGGGCTGTTTTGCTGTTTGCAAGGGCTTAAAAAGAGTATTTTTTTCCTTAGGTGCATAATTGGCTGAAAGTATTCTGGGATTTGCTTTTGCTTCCCTTGTCCTTGGCATCAGAAAGATAGAATTTTGAGCCAAATTTGGTGAACCACCCTTCTCGGACACTTCATGCTCAGATTGACTTTCTCCCCAGACATAGTGACATTCAGGATCAAGGGCTTTTGCTTTTTTTCCCACAGCAAAGGACATTGGCAGAGACCTGTCAGAACCATGCAGGCGTATGTCGCTTTGTTGGTTTCAGTCCTTTGAGCATGGATTTTTTAGCTTCCTGATGCTCAACATTCTTCAGTTTGATTTAAATTGTTGGGCTTGTCAACACAGAGGTTGCTGTGTGGGAATGGAAGTGTCTGTGGCAGGCAGGAAGCCAGGTAAGGAGAACTACTCTGCATAAATGCCATAAAAATAATTAAGCAGGATCAACATCTCGGGTAGCCTAGTCTTTCGTGCCAGCGGTTCATGTAGGCATAGTAAGTAGTTGGTAATTCTGGGAAAGGCAAGAGAATGGTACTATCTGCCATGACAGGTTTTTAACTTTTCCTTCCTTACAAAGTATCATTTATCTGCAGTAGTGAAACATGACTGAAGCCTTGAAGTCTTGTTTACAAAAATAAAGAAAGCTCAAGGAAATAGAGGAAAAGGCAACAAAAGATGTGTGCGTTTTACAAGACCTGAAAGTAAGCCAAAGTCATTAGTTTTTGAAAATTGTAGGATTTTCCATAAATAATCTCGCTAGCATGTAAATAACTATTATGTGGGAATTGGAACAAAAGAGGTGGTTATAGGGGACTGTAGAGCATGTAGCCACCATTTGACTCATATGTTGGTTAACCTATTACTTCCGCTCAGTTTGCTCAGAAAGAATGTACCTGGGAGCAGCACAAGGAGGATTTGATCCCGGAATGTTTATAAATTATGGCTGGAGGTCCAAAAAAATTGGGTGCAAAGGCATAGTCCAGGGTATCAGTGAAATTTTTAAAAGAAAAATAATAATGAAAACACAAAAAGCAAAAAAAAAAAAGCCTTAAAATCATCATATCTGGAAAAAAAAATAACACAAGGCAATGTCTTCAGTGTTTTCATTGCAGAACTCTTCTGCGGGTAACTGCAATGGTCTTCTGTGTACCAGAGAATCTTCTCCTAGTTCAAAAGGAGTTTCAGTTCTCTTTTTGTCTGTTTGCTTCTGCACTGCCATCCCCCATTCCTGGAGGCAATATTACACCTTGAGGGACAACTGGAAAGATTTGTGCCAGAAGTGTTTGTGAAAACAATGTTATTGGTGCCATGTTTTTATTACTCAGTTGGATGGAAGAGTTAAAGTGTATGCATCTTTTAATGACATTTTCTTCTGAAACATCAATTTAAATAAGGCACTCTTATAAATGTCACTCCCAAAAGGATGTTTTTCATTCCTGCCTTTTGTGACTTTTTTTTTTTTAAAAAACAAGCTTTTCTCCTCTCTGAATCCCTTTGGTTGGTTGATGACTTTAGAGCAGGGCATTGCCACCTTTGCTCTTTAAGTCTGAGTGTAAGGGGAAGGGATGTGTCAAGACAGACACTTGAAGTGCAATAGAGTACGTTCTCTTTGGACAAAGGAGCTGAATGAAACCATGTGAGAAGTCCCGTGGCATTCACATAATATGCAACTAACTCTTACTTTGCTGTCAACATAGAGTTGTAACGCTCACTCATGGGAAAAAAAAACAGGGAATTTGTGAAGGAGAGTAGTTCCCATGGTACCTAGGTACAGTATGTTCATTGAACCTGGTTGTGTGCGTTACGATCTGGTTTATGTAAAGGCAAGTCTCAAGGGTGGGCTCCTGTCAGATTCCCCCCATGCCTTGAGCTCAGGCCACAGCCTGTGCCCACTCATACGCAGGTGGCTTCTGGAGTCACAAAAGCTTGAAGAGCTTGACGTCTGGAGACTTCAGTCCTCTGTAAGACCGAGTGATTGGAAATTCCTGTGTTGAAGGTTACAGGAAAAAAGAGTAGGTGAGAGTGATGCAGTCCGGCTCTGTAACTCTAGCATCTGTGGCAAAGAAATAAAAAAAGGGAATTTAATATTTTTTTTATTTAACATCTTCAACCCCTGGGGGGACTTGGGGGTGTTAGCAGCTGATCAGAGGAAGGGAAGAGTGCAGGAGAGTTTGCCGACATCGGTCACGTCAGTAACAGAATTTCAGTCTGCTCTACTCTGGCCTTCTGTGAACACAGAGGATGCGCATGAGGGTAAAACGTTACAGCTGATACAGGGTGAGAGTAGCATTGCTGCTCATAAGGTAAAATACCTCAGTTTCAGTATTATTTATATCTGGTTTGGGCCTACCCAGAGCGGCAGTTGCCATGCATCTGAGCAGAATTTTGAAAGCATGTAAATGCTGAAGGTTTTTGCTGTTTTGGGGTTTGGTGGTTTTTTTGTTGTTTTTTTTTTTTGTTTTGGGGTGGGCTTCTTTTTTGGTGTTTCGGGGATTTTTTTTAGTGGTGTTTTTTCTTTTTTAAGTGCTAGGGTGATTGATTGATTGGTAATAGAGAGTCTTCTGGGGACAGTGTTCCCACCGCAATATGCGAGCTGTGTTTGTGAGAGCATTTGAACTTTTCTAGACTCCCTTTAAATAAAGCTCACAGCCTGTGGTTATGCAGCGGATTAATAGTAACAGCTGTGGGCTAACAGAGGATTAAAACTGTCTTAGCATATGAGAACATCAGTGATAAAATGCATCTGGTATGAAGTCTCCAAAGACTTATAGGATTGTATGTAAATAGTAAATATGTTTCTATGGTGCTTATCTTCTGTTCTGCTTGTGACTGCTGGACTGTTTTCAGAATTTTTGTTTCTGGGTGCCATGAGGTTAATGGTATTTTCAGAGAGGCGGTTATGCAAAGAAGTTGTGCGGAATCTGCGCAGCCTTAAAACAATTGTGCGGTGTGTTGTGTTGGCAGAGTTTTATAACGGTGGAGAGTTTCATGCTTTGCAGAGTGAAAAGAAGCAAGCTAGTTACACTCTGTGCTAGCGCAGCTCTGTTTCATCAAGGATTAATTTGTCTCACCTTTTTTCCTGCAGGGATTTGGTAGGGTAGGCAAAGGATTATGAAAGGAAATATGGTAATGTAGTTCAGACAACATTGGAAGTTCAAAAATATTTTAAAACATTCACTCCAGGCTGTAGTGTTTAGTTCAGGCTATTGAAATCCTGCCTGTGAAGGAAGGCACTGCTAAGATACAATCAGCCACAAACAGAAAATCACGTAATGCCTTCAAGGGATAAGTGACAAATGGATAAATAATTTTAAAACACATGGGACAAAGATATTTTAATAGAACTGACTAGTAAGTAATAAGGTGATAAAAATAAAAAATTACTTTTATTCATAGGTTAAGACAACTCATGCTAAATAATTTTGGTATCTGTGACCAAGCATGCACAGGAGTCATCAAGCTTTTATATTTTCTCATGTGATTATACAAGCTCTTGGTCTGTTACAAGTTAAGAGTGTAATCTTTTACCTAATCTTCAAATCTGCTTCTTCCAAAATAAGTTTGAAGATTTTTGTTTGTAGTGCCATTGTACAGACGCCAACCAGAACCGTACTGTCTTTCAGCGTTACATACTTCTTTTATGTTTGTAAAAGCTTGTTCTGTCTAGGTAGTGGAACGGAAGAGGGAAGTCTCAAAATCACCTGTGGTGATACAGAATATTTTAAGGCTTCGTATGGAGTCACATAAACACATTCGGTTGCTCTGTTTGTATGCGTTGCATTGAATGAATTGTTCTAAGATACTACCAAATTGCAACTTGTTTATACTGGTTTTCCATTTGTTGCTATTCTTTATAGATATTAAAGTAGGGAAACAAAAAAAAATGTTCTGTAGGCATTGTATCTTCTGAAATGTGTATAGCTTAAAAGTTTAACTTATATATTCTCTATTTTTGAAATACTAAGTTCTTCTTGTAAGCCAAATAATTTGGATACAATTGGCTGATAACTAGCTAGGAGAATGTACATGGCTAAAATATTCCCTTTATCTGGGTTTTCACATCTCATTTTTCCTCTTAAAATTTGCAGTTGGCATCTTTTCAACTAATATATTTGGTGTTAGTTTATAGATTGTATAATAAATATTTTGTATACTCATGCTAACATTTCTGAGATGCTCTTCCTAAACACAACTCCCCCCAAATTTAAAAAAGCAAACCAATTTTGATCGTCTCCCGTGCTTTTGGAGGATTTGCTTCTCCAGTATGTACACAGGCAGGCCTTCTCCCTTGAAGTTAACCTGTATTTGCTGTTTATCTCCTCTTAAGATTGGGTTTAGTCATCTCTGTTCAGCATCATCGTTTCCAGAAAAGCCAATCATATTGCATGCTTAGAGGTGAAGTGTTCAGAAACAATTTCATGCTTGCATGCAGATATTTCCTAGTATAAAGAAGAAGGAAAAAGGGAAATTAAAGGAGTCCACAAAATTGATTTTAAGTTTGAGAAGGTTGCTCCTTTCTGGAGCCAATCATTGAGGTGCCCATTGCTCCATAGAGAGTAGAACACATCTCAGAGGGCTGTAATGTGGGCCGGGGCTGAGACCTGGCTTGTATTTGCCCTGCAGTCATGCTAGTTCAAATGCAGTCATGATGTAAGTAGTGATATGATTTGTGATATAATTAAATAGTGATATAATAGTGATACTGTTTCTGCTGTACACTGGCCAAGCGATTGGTGTAAGAGGTTAATTCTGGTTTAGTATGCTTGTGGTATTTCACCCTAGGGGTAGGGAACATCTTATGTAAAGTAGCTGATTGAGCAAGTCTTAAGCAAAGCAAAAAGAAAGACCTTGCAAGAAAGCCATGCTGACTATCTTCTATAATGACTTTTTCTTAAGTTCTTTCTGCTCAGCTTGATTTGTACATCCTTAACCTGTGTCAAAAGTCAGCTCTGGCAAAGAGGGGCTGAGCAGATGTCCAGGTAAAACAGAAGTGCAAGTTTTGTTTGCCCTAGGAGCAAATGACAACAGAAGCCTCTTTCAACCCCCCCCAAAATTGATAGAGATTTCAAGTCGTATTTCTACAAGATTTGCGTATTATTGATAGTTGAGCACAGACCCTTTGGGGTACGCTTAAGTGAAAGTTACATGACAACTGTAGTGTAATAGCTCATATCCTGATAAGATTCCAGTTCTAGTGGTAAACTAGACTAGTTGCAGTCTGGCTGTGGTGGGAAAAAGCCCACAGCTGATGTCGGTCCAGGATAGTCAAATAGCATTGTTACAGTATTCTTCAGTATGAGTCTTAAGATCTATGTTTTTTTTAATCTCTGTTCCATTCCTTTTCTTTTCAAATAAAATCTGTGTATTACAGGCAAAAGCAGCAAATTAACAATTTACATCAGAAGATAAGGGAGAATGAATTACGAGCTCAACATGCAAGATTGAGCCATCTTGTGAACTGCGAAGAACCTTACATGGCTAATTTGCAGGTAAAATGGATATTTCTCTTTTAGCAAAGCTTTCCATTGCTCAGTAACTGACACCTGAAAGCACATTCACAATTTACTGCAGTCCAAAATGTAGAGCTTTTGTGATTATTGATGGTTGTGTAATTGTATAACTATAAATTGCATAGAGGAGTGTACCCTGCAAGTGTTAGAGTTTACCTTACATTTGCAGAAATCTAAGTTACATTAACATTTTGTACATGTTTGACATCTGATAAAAATAGGGTAAAATGAGGGATTGTGACACTGTAAGAACAACTGATGGAAGGTTTTCTGAAGAGGAGAAGGAGGTAATGCCCAAAGGAGTGGTTAGCTTGTATCAATAGAATAGAAAGAAGAGATGTGAGAAGGCAAACTGACTGGTGGAATATCTTTGTACAAGACACCCGAAACAGATACGGATTAGTACTCCTAGGGAACACCTAGTCTGAAAGGGAATGTGTAGTGGTATTTTGGGCATACCTGTCCTAATTTTTCTCTAACTAGTGCAAATATCAGAAAGTGTAAGGAAGAGGTAGCATAGGCTAACTGTGAAAGTTTGAGGACTGTGGCTGCTACCCTGTCGTAGCACAGAAATTCCGTTTCCAGACCTTGGTGTATCTAAAAGGCAGTGCAGAAAGAGAATGTTAAAGGCAGATATGCAGAGAAATAGCTTTTCTGTCACCCTTTTATTACGTTATCTTTCTCTGTCACAAACACTGCGCCAGGATCTCAGGATCTCAGCTAGTGTACTTCAGCATGATGTTAATTAATTATCCTTGGGGTAGCACAGCTATGCATCAGGTGAAAGAATCTGGTTTGTGTGAGACAGGAGAGAAATTCAAGTGGAACCTCGGTGGGAAGTTAGGTATTCAGAAACTTTTTCAGACATCTAGGAATGTGGCTTTTGGTGCTTCCAGAAGCTCTTTTATAAAATACTTCAAAATTCTGTTACAATAAAGATTTTGAAGAAAAAAAAAAAAAAAAAAAGACTGCAGAAACTGAAATTCTAGTGTATGTATCTTAGTGTACTGTAATACACTTCAAATAAAGCAACAGATGTGTTCATCTTTCTTAACTTAAAGAGTTAAAGTTTATGATGTATTAGGATTTCTGCTTCATTTGTGTGCCTTCTATAAGATTAACTTACAAATGCAAATCTCCTTTAATGGAGGTTCTAATCTCTTTTAATGCTTTGCTGAAGGAATGTTACTAGTTAAAAATAGTCTCTCTATAATTTCTGTAAAGACACCAATTTATGTTATTAAAAGAATCTTGAAACTGAAAGCCTAGGGGGATGCATCTCCTTTTTCATCCCACATGCAGCTGATTTCCATTTTGTGCTTGTCTTTCTGTGGGCAGTGGAGGTAGAAGAGTAATATTGAACTGTATGAAATGGAGGAGGGTTTTGGTAGACAGGACAGAAGGTAGAAGGCCTGCCTTCTGATTGTAGCTCTATTCACAGGCTTGTGCCTGCACCCTTCTGCACCGCAGGTGCGAGAGCTCTAAAGTTTGACTAGTACTAATGTTCTGCTTTAGAGGGATCTTGAAATTAGAGCATCTCTTAGTTTAATATATTCATAGTCATTTTATAGAGTGTTTTTTCTTCTTAGGGAATGGCATGATAATGCAGTGGCAGTGATTTGTTTGACAACACTTTTTGTTTGGATTTTCAGGCCTTTCTTTTGGAGGAAAAGTCGCACCTCTTCCATATATCTGAGGGGAAATTGGCCCCACAGTGTTCATTTGCATGTCTTGTGAATGTCAGGGTGTCCAGCATCTTTATCTTTTTTTCTCTAGATTCCTGAAATACATGCTGTTACCTTGTATTTTAATGTTTGAACAATCAAACCCCACCCTTCCTGACAGTGGGAAAAAAAATGCAGGACTTGTTTATTGCTGTGCTGCTGAAGTATACCCTGGTACGTGTGCATTCATTTGTTTGATTGTTTTATTTCTTTTTGTAAGCAACCACAGTATGAGAGCACATCACTGCAACCTCACGTTTCGGAAAGATCAACATCCCACGTTGAGGAGCTTGAGCGAAAGATTGCAGCAGCTGAGAATAAGGAATTACAACTCAGTGAATTTATAAAACAAATTTCAAACAAATCTAGTGAGGAGAAAAAGAAGATGGAGGAGAAAGTAAGTGTCTTTCATGTTCCAAATTTCCTTTTGACACTCATAGCAGTATATGTTTTGTTTGCTAAAAAGGAACTTAGTATGTGGGTTGCTGAGCTATTTTCAAAAGGTAGCTAAGCTATCTGTGATAGAAAAATTGATAGTTAGTGATTGTAGGTGTCGACAATGGATAAATCTCAACTAGTAGTTAATACACCCTAAAAAGCGAAACTAGATGAAAAGGCTATTGTGACAGTTTTAACCAGGTATCAGTTAAACTTGCTTTGAAGAAAAGCTAAGAATTTATGTAGCTTGAAGCATTTATTACAGTAAACAAAGTAGCATTTATAAACATAGCAAGAGTGTGAAAATTTTTAGCATGGTCTGTAAGTGCATGCCTCATGTTTTGAGATGCACTTACCAGCCTGGGTGTGTGCACTCAGCAGGAGTGATTCTCTTGTAGTCTTGCTAGGATGTGCAGAGTAGACTTTAGTCTGAGACAAGGAAGGGGCTTAGATAGCTGTGTTCTTGGAACTCTATTGACAAGGGGTTTCTTTGGAGGCTGAAGCAATACCCATGGGTAGTTTTGAAAGTCCTGACAGCCTTCCTTTACTGCAACAGGAATGTGCTATTGACCAAGTCATTCCTCATTAATGTTTAGGGATATATTGTCACTGTTACCATCTCTTCTTTGATCACTGGGCCTTACTACTGGGCTTAGATTTATACTAATGCAGGTTTGAGGGGTAGGAGCAGTATGATACAGTGAAGTGGCAGGTGAGAAGACAAAGAAGAAAGCATAATTCATCTCAAATTCTGCCTTATCATTTCCTATGAACCCTGCAGTATGCTTTTCACTGAGGGTAACATTCAGGAAGGGCAGAAATTGGATGCTGCTGCTTCCTCCTGTCTCAGCTTTTACTGCTTGTGTTCCTCACTGTGCAGGAATTCCTGCTGTAGGTGGTGGCAGTGGTGAGAACCTGTGCAGCAGCGCTTGTGTCAGCGGATTGTACGTAGCTAGGAGCCTGATTCACGGCACAGTTTGGATTCTTCCCCTTAACACCCATCCGTTCTGTGCGCTGAACAAAAGGCTTTCAAGGAGAGAAAGGGCAGGGAGGGAGAACATGTGTTTCTATCATAAAATTAGTGCCCTTATGTTTGAGGGAAGACTGCGGAGGGAGGAAGGAGCTTTGCTGTGTTCCTACAGGGATGTGGCAGGCTGGGAACCCGAGCCGTGGGCTGGGTGCTGAGCCTGGGGAGAGCTGTCTCTAGAGTTCCTCTGCTGTGCTCATAGGAAGATCATCCCAGAGCCCAAAGGCATAGTGTCCCAGGTCAGTGACTGATGTTAGGGGCCAAAACCACAATTTCTGTACTGATCAGAGGGATTGTTGCCAATAGCTGTGCTAGGGTTATTTCCAAGTGAATACCTGACTCTTCAGAGAGGGTAAGTTGTTTTTTTTTTTTCAGCCCAAAGCTGGTTTTGGGCAGGGAGTGGAGAAAATGCTGTTAACATTCAGGTGAGCTTTGCTTGTAAGTGTATGCTAAAAGAACACATAGAAGTTTAGGTTAAGTCTGCTGGCATGCATTTCTACTTCTCTGCCCCACTTTTGCAAATAATATTATCTTTTCCTGCATTAGTTTTTAACATACAACATTTAAATACAGTGTACAGACGGTATGTTTTTGGCAGTAATGGACAAGCTGTGACCATTCGGTGTAGGTCATAGGAAAGAAAACATGGAACAATCCCGTTGCCTTGACCATCTTTTGTCAGTGGTTAGAAGTCTGGGAAAGTCTCCCTCCTCACAAACCCAGCATGTATTAGAACTGGAAAAGGTTCAGAGAAGGGCAACAAAGCAGATATCCATCAGAAAAACACAGGAGGAATGACAAAATCTTCACACTGGAAAAGAAGTGACAGAAGGGGAGCATGATGGAGTGTGCAGAGCCACAGGCAGCCTGGAAGGGACGGAGGGCAGTCAGCTCCTCACTGCAGCTCCCATTGCAGAAGCAAGGGAACATCTCGTGAAGCTTCAGAAGCCAAATACATGATCAGCAAAAGGAGCTGATTCCTCATGCCAGTTCTCTATAGTGAACCTGTAGATTGTCTCTCTGAAGGCTGTTGTGGATGCTAAGAGTATGAGTAGTCTCAAGGGAAAAATGGGTGAGTTGATGGAAGTGCTCTCTTGTTCTAAATGCACAGAAATAATGACTGCCTCAGGAGCGCCCCTAAGGTGAAAGCAGTTGGAGGCTGGAAAAATGTGCTTTCCTTGTTCTTTCCCTACCATAGACAGCTGCTTATGGCTACTGTTGGAGATGAGATGTCGGGCTAGAAGGCCTCTTGGTCTGAAGCATTGTGCCCCTTCTAACATTAGGGTGGATATACTTGATACTTTCCTTTTGAGAAACTGCAGGGCCAGTAGAGATCAGAGGTGCTATTTGTTCACTGCTGGTATCATACCTGTCTTGGCCCCACGCAGACATACCAAGCAAGGAGGTATTTCTACCACCTTTTGAATAATTCTCGTGCCTGAAAAGAAGCATTTTTTTCCCAAGGCTCCATGTGTAGTCAGTGTAGGACTGAGGTGATTGAGAGCTCTTTAATTGGCACTGAAATTTTAGAAGCCTGAAGAAGCTTCCCTGATCTGGCTGGCTAGTGGTCGTGGTAGCTCCTCATAGCTTCCTAGTTGAGGCAGCCTGCAAAGGTAGATACTACAGTACTCTCCACCAGTGTCCATGTCAAGAATTCCTAGGTTCTTCCTTTTCCTTATGCCAGGCATGAGTGTGCCTCTTGGCATCTGCAGATTTTGCAGCCCTCACTTTAGTTCTGAGGCACTTCATCTGGAAGTTGGACTGCTGGGCTGGAAATGCTTCAGTTCATACACCTGTACCCTGGTGTCTGTTCCATCTCCCTCTTCTATGGCTAATTCTGAAGGACTCCTGAAAAGTACTGCTGATAGCCTGTAGTAGTGTTCTCCCCTATGATATCTGTGGCCTTGCTTTTAATATTTAATTGCCAAGAGATGGGAACTTTCCTATTTTTTCCTGCCCCAACAAAGTCATCAGCAGTGTGTGTATGAAGGAGGAAATAAAAAAAAAAAAAAAAAAAAAACAAAAAAAAAAAACCCAAAATCTAAAGGTTGTTTTCCCCTCAGCAGAGTCAGCAAGAGTGAATGGGAAAAAAAAAAACCCAAACGCTTTTTTCTTCTTAGGTGACAGAAGGTGAAAAGAGTCCTTGGGATGATGCTGGGGATGGGATTTAGAGAGGGCGGGAGGAATCTGAAGGCAAACATGGTAGCTACTAGAAGGAGGGAGGTTACAGGAGAAGAAATTGCCTGTGATACATATGCAGGACAAAAAGATTTGGAAACCATGTAATCTTTGTCACACAAGTACTGGAGTATTCTGACTGGTCAACTCGTCGTCCTTAGTGGTATGTGAGAAACAGAGGGAAGGGATTCACTTAGCTAACAGTCAGAGTTTTGGCAATTCTTAATGTGCAGTGTTGGCTTACACGTGCATATTTATATCACTGCCCTAAGGCTTGGGCTATAGGGGGGCATATGTGGTTCTGAAGCACATGTTGTGGCAAAAGATCCTGGCTGAGTTGTAAATTTGCCTTACTGAATGTGTGGTTTACTTGGGCTTTGTGTAATCAGAAAGATTTTAAAGCAGTCTGAAAGCTTTGTTCAGTTTTGAGGTCTTGATAAAATAAAAGATATAAAGATTTCTTGGCCTTTTCACCATCCTCAGTTTTTAGGCCCATATAGAAGGCTGTCTCTGGAAAAGCTTTCCAGATATTATTGACTTAAACTTTTCAGCAGGCTCTGTTACTGAGCTCTGACACTGACAGTGTCACACATTTATTTCTTGGTGAAATGGATGTATGTGGCACCGAAATAAAAGTACATTTAGCATTTACTCTAGTGACAAGTGTTTGTTATCTGCAAATTACTACACCTTAGTTCAAGCAATAGAGATACTGTTCTTCATTAAATTGGACTATGACTGGAAAATACTCCTTTTCCTGCCTTCCTTTGTGCTTTTTTGACCTAGGTAATAAAGCAAAATAAGTACCAGGAATGCAAGCAAAGATAACACAATATAAAAAAAACCTTTTGCAGGCTGATGGACAATTAAGATGCCTGTAGAAAAGGTGTTTAGGAAAGGCACTATTCTGTTCTGATGTCATCTGCTGTAATTGACAGACTGCATGAAAGTCAGGTTGCTGCCTCCAGGTCTTGTTAGGTTAAGTTCTTGGTCCCTGTGTTTTTAGTTGTTTTCCTAGGCCAGAGGGAGAGGATAGACTAAAATATTTCCTGATCATTTGTTGCATATAAACATCTTCATTGGTGAAAAAACTAAGAATATTTTAATTGTTGAACTGTCCGTGTGTTCAGTTCACAAGGCATGTGGAGAGTTCTGGGCAGAGGTGAAGCAACTGTGGTTTGAGGTCACATGTGAGTCTATGATTTGGAGCTGCTGGGATTTATCATTCTTTGGTTTTGTTTTCTGTAGTAACCAACCCTTTTGTGCAGCTGAGAGTACAAGTCTTGGAAGAGTGACCAACCTCTGCTTCCAAAGCAGGTTTATTTTTCACTGTAATCATAAAACATGTACTCTTACTTTCTTCTAGCTTAAAACTAGAGACCGATATATTAATAGCCTGAAAAAGAAATGCCAGAAAGAGTCTGAGCAAAACAAAGAAAAACAAAGACGAATTGAAACCTTAGAAAAATATCTGGCTGACCTACCAACGCTGGATGATATAGAAGGGCAGACTAAGCAGGTAAGGTAAAGGGAGTTTGGTTTACATTTTTAAAATGCAAGTAAGCTCCCTAATCTGTTATCAGGTTTTTTTACTGTTTCAACATATTTTTTTTTTCCACGTCTGTTTAGGAAGAGAAGTATTTCAATGTTTTAGAAAGCACTGTAGCTATTAGGGATTCTCATACTCAGATAAGTGAAATGGGCCTAAGGTTTTACAGCAGGTAACTGCAAGGCTGTGGCCTGCCACAAGGCATTCTGCTAATGTGACATCGTGTCTGACTAATGTAATCTGTGTTAGCTGCAAATTCTAGAAGAGAAGAACAAGCAACTTCAAGAAACTATGACTGAATTAGAAAAGAAGCTTGGAGAGGCCCGATCGCAGTGCAGAGAGAGAGAACTGCAACTGGTGTGTCAGAAGAAAAAAGAAAAAGAGCTGGTCACAACAGTACAGAGGTATGAACAGCTGCTTGGGCTGCGCCCTGAAACGGGTGTGCTTTCCCACCTGATGTCAAGACCTAATGTTATGCACTCTTAATCTATTACAATGCTAATGATTTTTCATGGCATAAATATATTACTGTGCAGAATGACAGTGTAATGCAATGGAAAATCCAACCAGATTTTTATTTGTGTCGAGTTGCAAGTAATGCCACAGAGAAGAGTCTGCCTAGGATGCTCTTCACGATCTTTCTTTAAAGATGTGGGACACCGCTGCAATGGCATCACAGGCTGCTGCCAGATAGAGGGTAGAATAAACACGTGGAGCAAAGGGGCATTGTGTAGAAGCTGTCAGCACTCCTATTTGATAACTAATCCTGTCACGAGCTGTGGAAAAGCTCCCTGGATACTGGCTGACGGGTATAACGGGGAAGGGTCAAAGATTTAAATAAATTGTAGCTGTTTCTTACCTTTTCACTGACGGTGGGGTAATTTACAGGGAAATTTAGCTGTAGCTAATCTGCTGTCATTGAACTTGCATAACTATGAAGAAACAAATGGGACAGACATACATGAAATGATTCCAGATGAGACATGGAGATGTTGTTCTGGTACATTTTAGATCAGGAGAGCTGCTTAAACACTTCTTTTAAAAAAAAAAAAAAGAGGCAAGAGGGGAAGCGAGGGGGAATCACTTTTAATAATTTATGTGGATGTTACTACAGTTCACTGTCCCTCCAGTGGGTAAAGGTGCATGCCAGAGGAGTCTGAAAGTGTTTCCATGATGAAAGGCAAGCTGGTTGTGACACCTTGCCAGCAAAATTGTTGATGCATTGTTTCCATCTTACCAATGAAAGGGCTTTTTTCTTCATGCCCTCATAATCTAGAGGGGGATCATTTTGCCTTTTCTGAAAGCCTACAAATAGTTGAGGTGGCCGCTGGTTTCTAAATTAGACAGCAAGATTAACACTAATAAAGTGTATTTCCTTTCTGAGAGAAGGTGAGCAGGCAAAGGACCTAGCTACACCTAGGAGCTTGAGCTGAGCTAGCTACAGAGGGTCTGAAGGTTGTGTGGGAGCAGCTGGCAGGAGTAGCTTTATGTTCTTCCTTAGAAGTCATAGAGGGCATGAAGGGTAGGCCTCCAGTACTCGGTGCAGCCTCCGATTCTGGACTCCACTTTGAGGTGTATGTGCCCCCAGTGAGAGAGTCTGATTTTAAAGCTCCTGTAACTTTGAGAGGTCCAAAGACTGTTCTGATCTATGGTGGTGCTGGCTTTGCCTGCCACAGTAGCACAGAGCAGCTGTGAACACCACAAACCTTTTCTTTGCTCCTCTCTGCCCACTCTCCTTATGCTGTACTGCTGGAGCTCTGCCTTTTGGGAGATGCACAACAGAATCTGGTCCATAAAGCCTATTCTGCATTAATCTATTCTTGTCAGTGCCACGGTAGCTTTGGTAGTTTAGGATTTTTGCATCATGCATCCACTGTTGGTTTGCTCATTCATAATGCTGAATTCTGCTGGGTACGGTTTTACGGTTCTGGTTGGAAGACGGTGCAACTTTCTAATTTTTCACTAGAACACACAGACCTTCTGGTTTCTGTCAGCACACTTAATTTTTCTTTCCTGTTGAATGGCAGTTTACAACAGAAAGTAGAAAAATGCCTGGAAGATGGTATTCGCCTTCCCATGTTGGACACAAAACAGCTTCAGAGCGAGAATGAAAGTCTCAAAGAAAAGAATGAGAAAGCCAGTAAGGTTAGTCTGCAAATGATCTGTTGGTGGCATCTTTAACCTTGAGTCCTGAATTTCTTTATTTTTTTACTTTAGAAATAAAATCTCGCTAAAGAATTACACATTTGTTGCTAATTCAGATTTCTTTTCAATGGCTGTTTGTTTCTGTTCAGTACGTTTATTTTGCACGAATTTCCTGTTCTGTCAGAGTTAAACTCTCTGTCTTATCACTTACATTTTTTCAAATATTCCATTTAAAATTTGGCTGCACACCTGTCAGCTGATTTTTAAAAAAGGACCTGAAGAGATTCAAGCCTTTAAATTACTCAATTTTATATTCTAGGTCATAGACAATCAACAAAATCAGATAGCTGGACTGATTTTAGACATGCAGGTAAGGAAGTGTGTATATTCTGTTGTTTACTCTTCACATTTTCAGTTCATAAATACAATATTACTAAAGTTGAACTTTGCCCTTTTATCTTCCCAAATAGAAGGCAAAGGTAGAAATGCCTGTAGTTGACCCGTGTTCTCTTGCGGGCTCATAATGCCTTTGTTATTGATGTTTGTATGGTTTAGCACTTTGCTGATACTCATCATAATGTAAAAAAACGTTGCTGTGTAGCATCCTTATTCTGCTGGTCTAGTGGATGTCATATCAAAGCTGCCTGTTTCAAGTATGAGGACTGCCTCTGTAAGTAACAGTGAAACCCCCCATCTGACTTTGGGCTTCAGATGGTCATCCGAAGTGCAAAAAGGGATGTTCATAAGGGGCTTCACTGCTGAGATCCTTGGTGTAGACAGGTGCCTTTCTAAACCATACCACTTCATGTTTCACATTGTTTAAGCAGGTCCCTGTTCAATGGTTTCTGACACGTCATTCATTTAGATATCTTAACTCTCTTGGCGGATCTTGGGCACCTAGCTTGGAGCCAAGGATTTTTCAAGACAGCATAAATTGGCAGCTAGGAGTCAGTTGCAGCTCTGTGGATCAGGTTAACACATCAAGCTCCTGAGACTTGAAAGTTACTTAGTGACCAGTGTTTGTTGTGGAGGAAAGGAAACATTATACAGGTTGTAGGGAAGAAGGTATGACTTGCTCTAGAAAAAGCTGAGCATTTAAAAAAACAAACATCTGTTTTCAGAAAATACTGAAGCCAAAGTCAATAAATTCTAGTTTCTGCATTCTTCTAGATTGGCATTTGTCTCCATGTTTTTGCTTCCTTGCCCTCCAGAGAGACTGATGTTACAGGGTTGAGAATGAAGAAGGTGTTTCTGCTTTGGCTGTGTGTACATTAGGTTTGGAAGAACAACAAAATGGTAGTAAACAATCAGCTGAATGCCTGCTCTTTCTGAAGTGGAAGGGAACACTATGGAGCTAGAATCCAAAGAACAAAGAGACACAAAACTGTTTGTGTAACACTTGCTAAGAGAAAGTGCTTTCTTATTTCCACTTTGCACACTGGAGCCAAGTTTGCTTATTTGTAGCTGTTGAAAGTAAGTTGTCTTCCACCATTAAATTGCTTCCTTTCTCTACCATGCAGGTAAATAGCAGGCCTGATGCACGTCAACAAATGTATTTTTGCTTAATTAAATTACCAAGTATTAAATACATCTGTAGAGAAGCAGCAGGGGAATTTAAGTTGCAACACAACATACGTCTGTTAATTGAAAAGCAAAATCAATCGCTAAGCTTCTGAATATTTAAAGAAAACAAAAATCATCATATTGAGATGCTTTCATGGAGCAGCCTGTTATATGCAAAAATTGTGACACAAGCAAATGTAGTTTTCAGTATTTCGTAATTTAAAAGAAAAGTTCCATAACCATTCTGAGGTTCTCTGTCCCTTATCCCCAATCTTTAGTTAAGATTATTTACATATTTACTATGTGTATAAGAAATATGCACAACTTGCCTAAATGTATTATGACCAACCTAAATGTTCTCATATTTCCTAAACATTATGATCTTTTTTTCTCCGTCACCTTTATCTTGAGACTAGTAACTTCTGTGCACGTTTATACAGATGGCTGTTTTGTGTGCTTAGTCTGAAATGACTTTAGGGAGCTGAGACCAGGAAATGCTGAGTAGTTGTGACAGTCTTGTGAACCGAGTACCGTTCTGTTCTTCAGGACTTTCTCTTACATTTCCTCTTTTGAGGTATTTTATATAAGGACAGAAAATAAGATTTGAAAATGGTGTTAGTCCTCAAATTACTTGTAGGCTACAGCAGCTTCTTTGTATCGTTGATTCCCCTCGCTTTCCACGTTTTTTCCCTAGGAAGCATTGAAAATTAGTTCATTATAAACTGAAATCCCGTATCACAGAGATACAATTTATCTTCAGCTCAGAAGATCTCATTTTATTCCCTGTCTTCTGCCACATTGTGAACTTATTCTTGAGAATGTATTTCAGTTCATTGTTTTTAACTTGCAAGCTGAAGACAAAGAAATTCAGTTTCAGACAGCAGTGTATGAAGCTGTACTAGTTTCTATTTGCTGATAATTGCAGTGGAATGATTTTGATCTTTCATGTATGGTTTTGCTTGGTTGATCTGTTCTCCTGAGTATGAGGGATTAACATTCTGGTTGGTCTTGACAAGATGTCATGTTGCATATATAGTATAACTTCAGAAAGAGAAAAATTATAGATGAGAGCGGCATTTAAAAAAAAAATCTGTATGTACATGATTAATTTAGATATCAAAAAATTAGCATTTTTGTTACCAAAAAGACAGTAGATGTAAGAGTGTGCAATGCCTGCGTTGCCCAAAGTACATCTGTCAGTCCTGTCAGTCACAATAAACCCAAACTCTGCCAGGCTAGGAGTAGTGCCACCAAATTGTAACTTTGGAAAGCACATGGAAAAAGTTAGGATGAAATACAGAGGACTGATAGCACTGTGAGCACTGGGAAATCATAACACTGTGGGCTCAACCAAGCTGGTAAGCACATGTACTTTTTCTGACCTTTAAGATTAGGTTAGCACAGAATGATAGATGTTAGGTGTATCTTCTAGAAATGGGAATTAGTGTTTATTTCTATTAGTTACCATTAAACAGTGCAACTCATGAGCTGAACATATTATTTGGAATATTCTAGAAGTCATTTTTGGAGTAGTTTGTACAGTCATGTAAACTTAATAGCAAATGTAGTTCTGAAAATACACCGAGGAAGGTAATATTTCTGAACCTGTCTTCCCCACCACCTACCCACCCTCAGGAAGGCTGCACGGTCAAACGTTTAATGTCTGGCGTTGACAGAAACATGGAAAGTGTAAGTGGTGGTTCTAATGCGTGTATCATAACTGGGGCTCTGGGTGTCCCTGAACTTGCTCATGAAAGAGAAGTGCATCAAAGACTATTAAAAATTTGAAGACACTTGGAAGCTGGGAGGGTGTTTTGGACACCTGCAATTACTGTACTGCCCTGTTCTCCTCCTCCCTAAGCATCTTCTGTTTGGCTGCAGACAGATCTAGAGGGACCTTCAGTCTGACTCAATATGGCGATTTTCTCAGTAAAAAATGTTTTTGGTGTTTGTGTTGTGTGTGTGTTTTTTTTGTTTGTTTGTTTTTTTTTTTTAAAAAACACACAAACCAAAAACCTAAAGGAGACGGTTCAACAGCACTGCAAGTTCTGATCATCTGCAAGCGCGACAGAGGAAATGCCTGAAGCAGAGCTATTTCCTGCCCTCTCCTGGCCCAGGGTGTTTCCTTTGACGTGGGACAGGGCCCTCTTTCTTCTTCCCCTTCCTCCCACTGGAGTGCGAAACCGTGCTTTCTTGCACAGCTTATCTTTAGGATGCACATTACTTCAGCACTTCCTTTTGAGGGGCACATCAGGGGTGAACTGAGAGGTGGATCAAGTGTGTGAAAACGGTTTTGAAAACAAGTAGTCATGTCTGGGTTCTGCCTGCTGATTCTGATTACTTACATGAAAATAAAATGTGGATTTTTTTTTAGTTCATATTAAGTGTGTACACTTAGCACCATTGTTCCCAGCTTTGCAAAGGGTATGACAAGGTACTGTCTCTTCTCACGGCTTGTGCAGCATTGAGCAGAATGTGATGGGAAATTTTGTCAAGGCTGCACACGTCCTATGAGTAGCCAGGCCATTAAAACCTCTCCTCAGTGTCAGCCCTGCCTTTCCTCTTGTCACTCCCTGCCTTCTCATCAGCACTAATAATTCTTATAGCTGGCAAGTCAATTAAATGGCTTCTTGTCCACCCAGTAGGCCACATACATGATAAAGGGCAGGCCTGTATATATACATAGTCTCTTATGTGCTACAGCCCCCAGTACTGATAACCTGAAAGTTCCATTCTTCATACATATTAGGAGCAACTCACACAAGAGTAAATTTGTTTCCTTTTCCAAAGCTAAATTGTTTTCCTAAGACCCCAAAATCAGCATAGCTTGACGTGATTTGCTGTGGTTCTGTCAAGTGGGGAGTTTGTGGGTTTTTTTTTCTGTCTTTGAATAAGGTTGCAGAGTCATAATGCAGCAATTTAAACACATTTTTTACTGGGGACTGACATTGATCTCTCTATAGCATTTTTTTTTAAGCTACCACATAGAATTCCCTGTGAGAGAGTTCTCTACTTTGGAAGAAGAATCATTAGGGTTGTTCCCACAGAGATTCAAGAAGAAACATTCTTCTGGGACAGTGTCATTCCATAAACTGAGCGCCATTGGTTTGTGGAATGCAACTTCTCCCCCCATCATTGTCTCCAGTTCCACTCTGTGGAAGGCTACAGTCAAAACTGTGCCAAGACATGCACCATTGTTACCAGTGCTCCAGCTGTATTTTGAGCATGATGGGATTGGATTTGCATCTTATAATTGAAATTGGGCAACAGGTTTTACATATTAACGTGCTGAGCTTGGGGTGAGGAGTAGGTTTTATATGCACTGTGCTAGCACAGCATTGGATTTGTGAGTAATACCATTAATGACAAAAGAGGATTTTTTTCTTCATGAAAGCTGAAAAGATCTCTCTGTTTTAAAGCATCAGGAGTTTATATAATCCCTATTCATTGTTAATAATATTCAGATAGGATAGTTCGAATATTCCTTTTTCTGGATTTTGCCAGATGACCTTGAAAGACACATCTACAGATCTAAAAGCCAACTAGTGGAATAAATATGAGTGCTTTTAACAACAAAGACACCTGTGGTCATAATGAATTCACCCCCCAAAAAAAATCCACTTTGGAAATACCTCATGACTTCTCAGTTTCAACTTTCTAGGTGAAAACTGGGGAGCTGACAGAAGCTGTTTCCATATTGCAGTGGTTGTTCATTTGTTGCTGCTTGCGACTGATCTGGAAGTCAGTCATGGAAAGCTCCAATACTTCAGTCCAACAGCACCGTAGAAACTTACTGCTGTTTTCATTACTGAAAATAGTAATTATTGTATCTGTTAAAAATGACATTATAAACTACAAATAAGTTGTTGCCTGTGGTTGTTTTTTCAATGTGGTAGAGTTGTATAGATGGATCTGATTTATCTTATATGTGAATGGTTTTAAAGTGCTTGCTGCTCTGTATCAACTGTCAGAGGCTTTCCTCTTAGCTGTATAGAAGGTGAGATGAATTCTGTGTTACGAAAGGTTGTAGGAAGCCCTGCCATAGACTTGTGGAAAATAGAGACCAAAAAATTCTTCAGTTACAACTTGGAATTGCACAAATGAAGCTTAGCTGTCATTAATCTGCTTATTTCAAGTTAAATTATTTATTTAGAATAAACAATATTGCATGGCTATTTTAGACTTCATGCATTCTGCATTGGAGTAACATTTTGCATACATATTGTCCTTTTGTTTCTAAACGGATACTGCTTATTTAAAGGGTTTCACTGATACTTGGAATAGCTGTGTTAGTATACATACAGCTGTTGGGGTCCAGTTGAATATTACAAGGTGAACATGGTAGAAAATAAAACCCAAAGAATTAATATGAAAGCAATAAATAATTGAAACTCAGAAATTTACTGAGGATGCATGTTTTTGTCAGTACTAATATAAAGTGTGAAAATTTTAAATCTTTACCTATGCTTTTCATTCGATTTAGTCTATGCAAGAGAAGCTTTTGCAAGAAAAGCTGATAGTTCAGAAGATGACAAATGATCTTGAAGAAAAAGAAAGGAATATAGAGCAGTTAAATAAAACTCTCTCTGAAGTAAGTAAAAACTCCAAAAACCCAACCCCTGACCACACCAGTTGGGAAGAATCTTATGGAATGATTATAAGATTTCAGGGTAGGGCTGTATGAGCTTAATTACATACTTGACTGTGCTGCCTGACCTGCAGACATATAATAGATATTATCCCTACCGCAGGAAGTGAGAACTTCAAGGGTGAAGGCCGCTAAGCAATGGTAACATGAAATAGACAGCCATGTAAAAGCTGTCTATCTGCCATTCTTTAGAGGGGTACAGAAATACTGATTACATGTATGGAAAGTAATTATTTTTAATTATATTGTTTGTGGTTTGAATCAGGAAACTTTCTGCTACAATGTGTACTGCAGACTAACTTTCCCCTTTTTCCTATCTACTTTTCACAAAGAACCAAAGACTGATGGAAGAGAACGCTTCCCTGAAGGAACAGATGCGGCAGGTGGAGCAGTCCAGGCAACCAGTATCTGAGAAGATGCCTATAGCAGACCAGTTGTTCAAGGAAATGTCCCATTGCTTGTTTGACTTGAAAGCACTGTGCAGTATTCTTACCCAGAGAGCTCAGGGCAAGGAGCCTAACCTTTCCTTACTGCTGGGAATCAGATGTAAGTGATGTTGTCGTTCCAATGCTTAGTAGTGTTTTGACACAGAGGAGTAACAGTTTTGCTAAGTGGTGCTCAAACTGCCAGCTGGGCAGTCCAGTGTCCTCCTTGCTATGCAACTGGAGCAGTTGTGCATGATGTGTACTCCTGGAGCTCTCTGGAAGAGCTGGGCTTTTAGTGCACCTGTGCTGCTAAATGCCTATGACTATACAGGTCTTTGCCAAGTCTGGAGAGAAGGTAGCTGGGTCTTCATATGGACCCAGTCTGTACGTACATTCACCCCACCAGAAGAGAAAGGTGTGTAGCCAGATGTCCATCCCTCCTGAGACACATTGCAGTCGCCATGAGGGTTAATGGATGCTTTTCTGTCAAACGTGTTCTGCTCTGTAAACTCATTTTAAAATGAGAGAGGTTAGGCATAAGCGCACCTGGTGTGGCTACATCACAGGCCTGGTGTGGCTAAATCACGTGGTTTTGTTTTAAAGTCCTTGGGGTCAAGTGGGAGGAATATACATTTGCTGTTTCAACATGTGTATGTCTGGTTTAGGGGTGGGAAGTGAGGGTGTCTGCATGTATTAGATAAGCCTAATGCCCAGCAACTCCATCTCCAGTACTGTTAACGGCACATCTAGTCTTCAGCACTCGTTAAGCTGTTAAACTTAACCAGGAAACGAGAAGCATGCCCTAAAGCCAGTCAGCATAGTGAGTTTGTGTTAGGTCTCTTCTTTTAATGGGCTTAATAAACAATTATGTTGCTTTGACCTGAATGTATCCTATTCTATTGTTTTCTGAGTGTTAATTAGAATTAATCAGATAGTCGAGTTCAGCAACCAGTCTATCAGCAAGGTAGAAAGGTAAAAGTATAATGTCCTGTGCAGCAAGAGCTGCTACGTGCCACATACTCATTTACACCATAACCCCCTGAAGTACTGGGGAGCGCAGTATGTGCCGGTCTCAAAGTCCATGAGGCCATCATCAGCCAGCAGGATGAATAGTGCAGCATATCTGTAGTACTATCTCATTGTCTTACATGGCCTCCTTTCCCAAGCCCTCCTATCCCTCTTTTCCGAGTGGCTGTAGAAACCTCCAAAATCTCTAGGAAATAGTTGTTCTACCCAGTTATTTCACTGCTGTTGAGATCCATCAAACTTTAGCAAGTCTAGATCTTGGTGCAAACAGCAAAGCATGCCTTTCAGAGAAGCGCTGATGGACTCTGAATTGACTTTAAGTTCACATGGTACCACATTTTCTTGGCTTTTCATCATACTAAAGCACGACTTGTCTTGATGTGATTAAGTTAAAGTGACCTGCCCCTTATTTCAAGGGGGACTGACTAATTGAAATATTCACAAAGTGCAGTTGCTAGAGCCTTAACCTTGAGCGTTGTTTTTTGTAGCGCTGAGCTGTTCATCTGAAGAGAATGAAAATTACCACAGCACAGAAACCCTTTCGAAGAAGCTCTTGGACGTTTGTCAGTTACGAAAGGATATTGATGAATTAAGGACTATAATGTCGGACCGTTACGCTCAGGACATGGGGGACAATTGCATTACTCAATGACAACATTTCATCTAGTAGCAAATGACTTATTAAATGCTGCTGTGTCGCAGGTCTTTGCATTTCTATTAAGGAGCCATATTGGAAGACTGCAAATAGCACCGCACGTGCGTCTCTCTGAGGTTTGTGAATATTTGATCTCGGGAGTCTGGCGGGTAGGGAAGAGTCATTGTTTGAACAGTGGTACAAACTACAAGAAATCTTTTCTCGAAACTACTGAATGTAGGAACAAGCTGTGAAGAATGATTCAGTTGGATACTCGGTTTCCTTCAGTAAAGCTCATTTTGTTACTTCACCTAGTTTGTGGAATCAGAGCATCAAAACAACCGTGCTGCTACTACTCTCTTTTCCTTCATCAAGGGTTTGTGTGGCATTATCTGTGTTCTGAAATTGGAGCAGAGGGTCAAAGGACCTACAGCTCAGTGTGGTGAAGCCAGAGGCTTCTGCAATGGCACGTCACTCCAGGAATTGCAGTTGGAACAATCTCGGAGCAGTACAAAATGTAGTTGCTCTTCAAGTTGCCTAAAAATTTCGATACAGGGAAGATGATGTTTTTAGTAATGGATGTCTAGCTGCTTTGCCCAACAGCAGAAGACTGCCAAGTTTTAACTCCTTTATGCAGATGAAGTCCATAAACTATAGTGCTGTCAAATTGTTTTAAGCATTCTCACATAGCTGTAAGAAGTTTCAATAATGAAGTCGGTGACAAACCCAGAGAAGCTGGAAGGCATGAAACTGCAGCGCGGTATGTGGCTGTCAGAGAGGGGAAAAAAAAAAAAGACTGTATTTTAGTGTTTGTACCATACTTACTTTTCCCTTAGGTCATCTCCATTTTAAGATTTGTCTGGTCTATATTCCATCTCTGTAGGCCTCTGATGAGGTTGTGAACCACCTCAACCATTCCTTATCACAGCTACAAAACGGGTGTTTCTCACTTGGCAGAATCAGGGCTCAGAACAGAATGTTTCCACTTAGCAGTATTAAGGACTCGGTTATGGGAGGACTGCAAAATTTTCCACGCTGTTTGGGAATTCCTGATTTCTCCATTTATGTAGGAAGCTATTACATTAAAAAAATAAGATCATGTTCCATAGTTTATTCGGTGAGTGTCACTTGGCAGTGCTGTTTCACTCCCGTGGGACAGATGACATATGAACGCTTCAAATTTCCTGGAACATTACTGCAAGTTAGCTGCACAGTTATGCATGGTGTAAAATAGTATTTAACTGAAGGAAACAAAAACTTGCAAAAAGCAAACCCACTCTCAAATCACACTGTTAAGAAAACATATGAGCATCAGTTACGCGTATGGTATCAAAAGCAAATTTCAAATGACTAAGGTGCGAGTCAGTGAACTGACCCAGAGTGTGGATAACAGCAGAAATCTCTTAGAAAGCTTAGCAGTTAGAACCAAGTAAATTCTAGGGTAACATTTTTATGGCAAAAGTGTTAGCATCTTCAGTTTTCTGATGATATTTATGTTAATAGAAAAAAAAATGGTATAGCAATGTAGACTGGTTACCAGTTTTAACTTGGTGATGTTTTGCTTTCTGTTCATTGTTAAACAGTTATCGTTAATGTTGTTTTCATAATTTAGTGATTTTATTTTTTTTTAGCTATATGGACTTATTTATTTGACAGTTTTCTCTATCCTGAACCTACACGTGGACTAATTTGTGAGAAGTAGTGTTGCTATTTATATTATTGCTACATGGTGTTTTCAGATAGATTAATCTGACTGGTTCAGCTCCTGTGAGCACTAAAACAGTGTTTAGATGAAATCTCAATTGAAATTGCCTAGTGTCTCTACTTCAAGGTAAAAACCGAGGCCATTTTATTTTAAATTTCTATGCTCTTTCTGTAGGTCTGAAGGTGTCCTTTTATACTAGTGCAAAACTGAAAACAAGGATCTTCGCACAAATGGGCTTGCAGAGTTTCCTGGGCCTCTAACAGTATAGGTTTTTGTGACTGGGGCCTCAGCTTGTTCCTTTGGTGTAGTTTGTTGGTTTTGGCCCCACAGTGAAGTAATAGTCTCCGGTTTGTGGCATCTGTCTTGTAACAGAATTCAACAATAGCATTTCAGATAATAAACCAGAAGTATTAGGGAGAGAGGAAACACCTAAGTTGTATGTTATTATTTCCTTAGATGGAAATGTACCTATAAAAAATTACAAAGCAACACATTTTTCTAAATTTTATGGGAATTAGAAGCAGTTTAATAGAGCAATTAGAGAGGAGCAGGAGATTTTTTGAGTCACCTTGAACTGTTAAGCTGGTCGCTTGGCTGGTGTGCTTCCACTGTCCCTCCTCTTAAATGGTGATACTGTACTGCAGAGTTGAGATCAGTAATTTATATTTGCAAAGCACTTCAGGAGCTTTTATGCTCTTCAAGTATTAGTTGAAAGTCCCTCAGGAAGGAGGTCCCATTTCATTTGTAATTCTTTGATAGCAGTACTGTAATCCTGCATTGTAATATTTTTATTATGGAACTGGTAATATTTATGTTGACTTTAAGGCACTTGATTTTAAAAAAACCCTGAGTTTATCTGCCTCTGTCAAATTGAAGTAGGGAGGTAAATGATGGATGTATGAGCCAAAGATGCAGACTACCAATTGACTGTCTACAGTGATACAGTATTTTGCTTTGATTTCTTAAAATTTGGCCTGTTATAGTAGTGGCAATTACTATATATGCATCAGTTTACGGATGCCTCTAAATGGAATAAGCTTTGTCTAAGATATGCATGATTGTTTAATTAGTTAAAATGTAGTGCGTGTGGTCTCATTCAGCATATTTAATACAGAGTTGATTAATGAATGTTAACATTGGAACTGCTTAGATTTAGTCATGACAACTTTTTGCTGTAGCTGTTAGACAATCTCAAGGGCTGAAAAACAACTGCTAATGAATGGATACTGTACCGTTCTGGCTGTCAGCAAATTTGTACAGTAATTTTTTGTATAGTTTCCGATTGAATTTATACAATCCTTTAGAAGATATTTACAGTAACTACTGTATTCAAGAATGTATTTTGAAAAAAAAAAAAAAAACTTGGAAAGTAACTGTCTTCGGACAAGCTATAGGTGATGCTATGTATTTACTATATAGAAGTAACGCAGCTCAGTTGTGTAAATGTGATTTAGGTTGCTAGCCTCTGCTGTGCAGCTTTGTAGTGTGATAGTTGTGTGAAATTGGAGATTGCTGTCACCACCCACTCGGGCTCCAGCATTTGAAACTGCCCTGGCCGTAAAGTCATTACGAGAGCTGAAATTTTGTCCTTTTCACTTGAAAAGGTTTCCTTCCTTCCTTTGCCCTCGCTGCTCGCCATTTGTTTCAAACTTTTTTTGGACATTTTTCTTGCAGAGTAATAGCACAAGGAAAGAAAGCAAGCAAACCCCTTCCTCCGTGACCTGCTGCCCTAGCACGGGCAGTGGTGGCACGCTGCAGTCTCTCCACATGGATGTAGTTTGCTCTAGTTTTCCTTGTCCTTATCAATGATGTTACGTAGGTGGAGTTGGAGGTATGACTGGGCTCTTCTCATTGATGTGACACGTTCTGTCATGAGCGGGGAAAAGATCTTCTGAACTAATCTGCATTCTTCGACTGTAAACAAATCAATGGTTATTATCTATAGGGATGACTTATTCTGGTAGCTCATTAGCAATATTAATTCCACAGCTGCATACCTTTGTGCCTTTATTTGCCTGAAGTAAGTGTATATTCCCCTTGAACTTTAGATAAGTTGTTAGGATGCTGATGACTGCACCTTGTTTTCCTCTTTACCTGCCGGTATTTTGTTTATAAGCTTTTGTAGTAAGAACTCCGCATAATGCCTGGAAACAGAAGTACTTAAACTAGGTACTAGGTGTACACTTTGAATGTTAGGCTGGTTGTAGTGTGCAGCTTTTTTGAATATGAAGCCTGAACAGGAAACTCAAATCATAATGTGTTTATTTTGTGTATATTAATTACAGTATATCATTAGTTCAGTGGGGAGGAGTGTCTGGAGCTATCTTTTAAAAGCACAGCTGACATACGTACTGGATCAGTCCCTGAAGACTGGTAGTTTTGTAAATTGGGTTCAATTTTTGAACCGCTCAGAATACCTCATATGTAAATAGAGTTGTCATGACTTAATCACAATGTGTTCATTGTAAAAATTAAAGGAGCCACTGGCTGGCTCAGCTTTAGGCTTGTTGTTCTTGCCTCTTTTTGTAATTTTTTTTAAAGTAGGGTTTACAGCTAGAATTTTGAATGCCAAAGTTCTATTTATTAAATAATAATAAAAGTTTTCATTGTTAATGACTGGTATTTTTCCACTGGAATTTGTTTGTTGATGTTTGGGATTTGTATCCACAGAGCAAAAATAAATTTTGTTACAAAAGTGATTTCTTCATTCTTCTCATTTGTCCAATATCTGACATGTGACAGAAATGACCAAAGCTGGTCCAAGGGCAGGAGACAAGAAAGGAATCGTGAAAGAACTTCCCAGTGCACACCCCAGCTTCCCTTTGTTAGTCTGTATTTCTGCTTGAATACCAACTGATGGAGCTCCCTTCCTGGCATTAATTTAAAAAACAAGCAAACAAACAAACAAAAAAAAACCACAACAAAACAACAAAAAAACCCCAAGGCCTCGGTAGTGAAAACATCGTATCAGTGTAATGAAAATATTTTAGAGCAGAGTTCCATGTAAAGTCCTTGCTGCTTTTTTAGGCAGGTGCTGCTGTTGTCCATCTTGGATGCTGATTGGAGACATCACAGGTAGGACTCTCTAAAAGACAAAGTTGGCACAAAATAGTAGCCAGAAGTGTTATGATAGTTAGTTTTGAAGATGCCAAAAGATTCATCAGCTTTGGAATGTGTGGTTGACCCAAAGCCAGTCACACAGGGCAAAAAAGAAAATGGGATGGTGAAACGAACAGTGGTAGGTAATGGTACAATGGTACCAAGGAGAAAACTCGGCATCAGAAATGATGTGTGTTTTTAATTATTATTTTTCATTTAGAAAGCACAGATGGATGGATGGCCAGACTGAGCAGTAGTTAAGGCCGTCGAGAATCCCTGCCGCGTGACGTACTGCAGGTCAGCATAGTTCAACACAACCAAGCGGTGTTGACTTCCCTTCCATATCAAGTTAGTGCAGCCTCGGGAGAAGTTAAAGGTTAAGGATTTTAGTCAATGAAACAGGAGCCCTCGCAAGTGCCGAGGGAAGCGGGGTCACCCAACAATGGTTTCTTCTCTGACAGCTCCCTATGAGGAATCTTAGGTCCTGTTTGGAGCGTCTAGTGCTGAATGAGCTTTGTGTGTAGAGCGGTGTTCCCTGCTTCCCCCAGTACACTGCATTGTGCAGAGCACAAAAGCTGATGCTACCTCTTCTATTCAAAGACACTGGGAAATTCACTTTAATTAGCTAATGCATTATATATGGTAGAGATCACTCACTTTTCTCCAGCCTTGTGACTGAAAGTTGAATGATGGGCTTCTAACTCAATTAAAAACATTCTGTGCCCTGTGTAAATGTGTGTAAAGGGCTGCACAGATGCCAACTTTCCATAAGATTTCTGAGCGTGACCTTTTGTGAGCTGCTCAAAGTCAGGTTTAGGTTTCAAAGTATCATGATTAAAGCACTGCTAACAATAGTAGTGGTAGAAAATGTTCTGTTGCCTTTATGCCACAAACAAAATACAGCTCCAAATGTGGATAAAAATGAAACCTTAAAACAATAACGTTGCGCATAACCCCGCAGCATCTTGAATGAGGACAACTTGCAACAGCTAAATCTGTGGTAGATTGCCTACGTTATGTAAATTAAGCAATTCTGCAGGATGTGCTAACGACACTGGGTCGTTTGTTTTGTAAATGAATGGGTTCAGTATACTTGGCGAATTGCCAAGTGGCAAGGGAATGACGGTATTTAATTATGTTTTAGTATGCGCATATTTCTCTTCCTACTTTGTGCCCTTTGGGGGCGGCTGCTCCTTTTCTCCTTCTCTTGGTGTTGCGGGTCTGAATTTTCTGGAGAAGGCGGCATGCTTCAAGTCATGGACCTGAAGCCTGCTCAGTTTGTGGGGAACCTGATATGCTCAGCTAATGCTTCGCGGCCCTTTCACGAACGGTTTGGCTGCTCTCCCAAAGAATGCGACCCTGTGGGTATTAATAGACCAGAAAAATGATTTACTGGTCTGTGTACCTGCGAAAGCATTTGCCTGGAGGAAGGCAAAAGGAAACCGATGTCAAGTTCTGGTCGAGAAAAATGGTATCTGTTGCTGCGAGGGTGAATTGCAAGGCTTAAAGGTTGTGGTAAGAGAGTTTTTGGAGGGAAAACCCCTCCTGGAGGGGGAACCAAATAGAATTTAGTATCAAAAAAAAAAAAAAGCTCATCTCTGCTCCATTAAAAACTGAGAACACAAGTAGTCCCTGACTGCCAGGGAGATACCACAAACCCATCCCAGACCAAATGGGCTGTATTAATCTTTGCGGTGGCCCCAGGTGCCAAACGGGAGGCTATTTCAGAGCCCGGCTGCTGTCAGCCTGTGTTGGGGAGAGGGCCCAGCCCCATGCAGGGATGGTTGCCCACTGCCCTGGCCCCCAGGGCTGAGCTCTGCCTCGGAGGGGTCAGGAGCTAGCCCCTGGCCTTGCGGCCACAAAACTGGTCATGGTGGTCCAATGTGGGCTGAGCCAGAGGCTGGATTTTCCTGGTTTCTCAAGATGATGACTTGCCCTTTCTGGCACCAGGGAGATGCGGCTGATTAAGGATTTTGGCTAGCTGTGGCACAGGCGCTGCCGCCTGTAGCTTCAGTCACAGAAAATGTAGACCTTATCCCTCCCATGTTAGCACAGGGGGGAAGAGGCAGAGTGTGAAGCCAAATTAGCCTTTTACATGTTCCCAGGACTGTTGTACTGGGCCAGCAGAGAAAAGTAGTTCAAAATGTCTGCGTCGGCTGCTGACCCTTTTCTCTGATGAGACAACAGTTCCTTATCAATTGTAATGATTTACTATTAGGGAAAAAACCCTCAACCTTTAATCACTACATTTGAATGGCTTAAAACAGTTTTTTGCTGTTGATTGTCTGATGACAAATTAACTGCTGTTGGCTTTTTTTCCAGGCTGTATTTATGACGCCGGTGTTGTGGAGGAAGAGCATTACAGAAATCAGTTTGGCTGAGATCCTGACACTAATGCCGTACTTGCAGCAAGGACTCATTACACTCTCTGTAATCATATACGCTTTCATTAATTTACCAAAGTATTTTGCAGGATGCTGCAATCACTTTGAGACATTTTCGTTTGGTTTTGCGTTTCTAACTGGAGGGATCAGGTGTGTAAGGTCTCGGCTGGGGGAGGACAGGGAGGAAAGACCTCGCTGTCTGTGTAGATGTGGCTCTTCACAAGAGCAAGGCAGCATGCCTTTCTAAAGGCGATTCGGACGACAGGACTTAATGGGCTGATGCATTTTCTGACCTTCTGCTATTTTTGATCCCATAATGGTTAAATCAGACATTGTCTAATTTATTGTCATTTTACTCGGAGGGGGAATCCAGCAACAGGGAGAGAGGGAGAGAGGGTGCCACTGATCAGAGTGAGCGATGACACACACTTTTTCAGGTGATCCATCTTCCCCCAGTGCATGGACCCTTGAGCTGTTCATGAAGCTGGTCTTGTGTTGGTGCATTTGAGCCCGGTGTTTTATGGTGGCCCGTAAGCAATGCTGGCGCCTGGGGCAAGTCCGGAGCTGTGGAGCAGCCATGGATGGGCCAGTGAAGACCCTCTGTCCCACTGCAAACAAATCCTAGCTGCGAGACAGGCTCTGGAGTCTGACGCTTACACCCCACTCCAGCCCTTGAAAGCCTCACTGGGGCATCCTGGTGGCTGTCACACCTTGAGCACAACCCCCTGACTCTTCATTCAGTTCAGCCTTTTGAAATCTCCCACAGGATTTTCAAACTGAGCTCTCTCCCTTATGAGCTCAGCTACACTGCAGCGTGCTGCTGGCCTCCACCCTCCCGGTGATCCAGACAGCTCCTCGATGTCCTTTTTACATCAGAGCTGGGGTGGCAGGACCCAGTTTCTGGACCCTTCTTTGGTCAATAACTTTGTTATGATAAATATGGTTTAAAGCCACAAAACAGCCACCTTCCAGAGAAAAAAAATCATCCCTAAAATATTATAACAATGACCAGATGATCATCAAACTTCAGCTGTTTGTAACTGAGCGTTTGCCCCCCTCGTGGGAGCCCATGGCTTTGGGGATAGAAAATAAAGGTTACAGCTGGGAGGGAGCTGGTGGAGGCGTACCCCCCCCTGCAGAGCGCGCTGCTGAAAGGGGGAGTGCTGCCGAGGGCTTTGATTGATGGCACAATCTCATCAACCCCCAGCCACGCTTCATTATACAAGCCGCCGACAATCAGATCATTAGTTACATTATCGCCCGCTGCCTTAGTGCCCGTGAAATAGCGAAGATAAGTAATAGAATATTTTTAGTTTAAATTATGGTTCAAACATTTTAATTAAAAGCCAATTATAATCAATCTGTTTCTAACGCTCCTTCATTCATAAAAATTAATTACCACCGTGAAGAGCCGGTGAGTGAGTATATCCCGTTCCTGGCTGGGGACAGCTTCAGAGGCCGGGTCTGGCACTGCTGGGAGGGGAGCTGCAAGCACGGTGCCAGCCCAAATGGTGTGCGTGGGCGAAACCAGGCAGGCAGGGCAGGTTAGCGGCCCTCCTGCTGCCAGGGGTGGCCCAGCGTGGGCTGGGTTGCAAGTCGTTGAAGCAAAAGCGATGTACCCTGGTATCTCGGGCATCCGTTTGTGTCATGGAGGTGAAAGGAACTGCGAACACCTAGATTTTTCACCGGTTTTAAAAGAAAATTGTTTTCTCAAAGTGCTGGCATTTTCAAAACATCCCAAATCTTCCCTAAGGTGCTCCTATGAAGGTCAGCACAAATATCACCCCAAATGGCTGAGAGCCGCTAACAGCATGGGCATCCCAGACACCTTAAAATTAAGTATGTGCAGCCTGACCCCCAAAATATATTGAGACTGTAAGAATAAATACAAAACTGATCCTTTTTTTAAAAAAATTAACCCCAAGTCATTGGTTAAACTTTGCCTTGACCTTCTCAAGGCTCATCACTGTTCCCAGCCTGCATAAACAAAGGGACAATTTGGCCTTAAAATACCTCATTTGGGAATTAAACTCTTTCCAGCAACTCTGCAGTCTGAATCACAAATGTTTCCTCTGTCAAAGAGAAATCGGCAATTCTAAGTGAGGGCTTTTCTTAATTGTCAAAAAGAAAAAAGGAAGCTGCTGTTATTTCCCCGTGGGAAGTGCCCACAGCTTTACTGCTCCCATCAGGAGGGCTGGAAAGCAGCTCCTGGTACGGGTTCGAAAGAAGGAAAGGATTGCTGTCCTACCAAAAGCAGCCTCGTGCCCTTGCTGCTGTGGACGGACCCACGGACAGGCGTTTGGGCTGTGGCATGAATGCATTTGAGAGCGTTATCTACCCCATCAGATTTCATTTCCTGTTTGAGGATGATCCAAGCTGGTAGGGACCTTTATCTTAAGCGGCTCTGATGCCGAGGGGTAAATATTTGGGAGCAAGGCAGTTTCTCTCTACCTTTCAGGCTGCTGGAGGAAGGCACCAAACCCCTTCTCATCCCATGTAAAGCTCTGCTCTTGGCCCCGCTGCGTGCGGGTCACTGTGCTGTGCTGGTTTGGGGTGAGCGAGGCAGACCCCAGGGAGCAGTGCTGACCTCCTGCCTGGGGACAAAGCCCTTCCTTTGTCACTGGGGAACCTGGGTTCAGTGCTCCTGGGGCTGACTGGATGCAGTCCTGAGTAATGTGCTCTGGGCAATCCTGCTTTAGCAGGGGAGTTGGACTAGATGACCTCTAGAGGTCCCTTCCAACTCTGAAAACTCCGTGATTCCGTGAATTATGAGATTATAGACCGTGACAAAACAGGGGCAAAGCATCTTGTTGAAAGTCAGAGGCCACCACGCAGCTACTGCAGGAGAGTGAGAGGAGGCATTCTGCCCACGACCTTCAGAAGTTTTGGAGCAATTTGAGTAAGCCACCTGGCTGTGTCTAAAGGGACGTTTGACTGTAAGAGTGCAGAATGGTACTTCTGCTGCAAATCCTCCAGTTACCCAGGAGCCTTTCTGGGCGCAGGTTGCTGTGGGACAGAGGCAGGAGGCAGCCGGCCATCAGCTTAGGCATCTTTTTGCTCCATATAGCACGAGGCACAAACCCTTCTGGTGGGGATCTGAGCTGGGTTGTCCTGGTTTGAGGTAAGACAGAACCAATTTTCTGTCATTTTACTTTTTAGCTAGGCATCTTCTAACTACTGAAATTAACAGCATATTGTGCAGACACTGTTGACTCTCAGAGTGATAAGACCTATGTTTATAGCTGATGCCAAGGAATGGTGTGCAGAGAGACTCCTGCTTATACTTATTGCTGTAACAGCCAAGGCCAACCAACTTCATTATTTGCCCCATTGGGGGGTCAGAAGCGGAAAAGCGTAGAGGAGTCCCACCTGCGGGGAGGAGCGGACGGGACAAGTGACCCAAAACTGACCAACGGGGTATTCCATCCCATCTGCCTCATGCTCAGTATAAAAGCTGAGGGATCAGAGGGTCAGCCCTTTTTTTTTTCTTCAATGGCTGGCATCCGAGGAGGACTCTGTCTGTTCATCTGCCTTTGACCCTAATCCGTGCATTCCTGAATGCAGATCCGGAATCCAGTTCCCGTCCATCACTGAGTCCAGTCTGGGACTTTTCCAGTGACTCTTGGTGACATGATCATCATCCTGGGAGCTTGATACAGTTTTGTATATATTTCTTTTTTTAATTTTTTTTATTATTAATATTTTTCATTAAAGTAGATTAGTTAAAGTAGATTAGTTTCTTCTAAAGTCTAAGTGTTGTCTTCTAAAGAAGACTTAGGTGACTGTGCAAAGCGAAAGAGTAAGTCAAAGACCTTGATCACATAAAGTAAGAACACCTAGTTCAGGAAAGAAATTCAGGTCCTTTTTTTCTAAATAAGCAAAAAACTTCACTGTTACAGGCTTACAGACAAATTAACCGACAACTGCAATAGGACCCATAATTCATCAGTTTGTCCATGAGGATGTTATTGGAGACAGTGCTGAAAGCCTTCCTAAAGTCAAGGTGATATCACCCATTGTTCTCCCCTTGTCTACAGAGCAAATAATTTTGTTGTAGAAGTCTATCAGGTTGGTCACCCATGATTTCCCCTTCATAAATCCACGCTGACTACTCCCAATCACTTTTTTGTCTTTCATATGTTCAGAAGCAGTTTCCAGCACAACTCGCTTCATCACCTTCCCAGGGATCAAGGTGAGACTGACCAGCCTGTAGTTCCCTGCATCCCTCCTACTTGTCCTTCTTGAAGGTGCCAGTGACATTTGCTTTCTTCCAGTCATCAGGACCCTCTGCCTAGACTGTCCAAAGATTATCGAGCGTGTCCTTGCAATGGCATCCGGCAGCTCCCTCAACATTCATGGTTACATCCTACAGGGCTCAAGGATCTGTGCATGCCCAGCTTGGTTAAATGCCTAACCCAAGCCACCTTCATGGTGGGTAAATCTTCATTGCTCCATATTACATTGCTCCATATTCCCAAACCTGGAAAACAGTCTAATCTCTGCCAGCTACAACTGCATTTAGTGCTGCTGTTCGCTTGTTTGTGTACCCCTTCCATTCACTCTAAAAACATCACAGCCCCATAGTACTATTATTTATGCACACATTAATACAAAACACCACAAGGTTTCTGTTTAATTAAAGCAAAAAAAAAAAAAATTACATAAACTGACCCTCTAATAAGAAGAAATTAATTAGCCCTGCACTTACACATTCTAAATCTGACTTTTGACTGCTTTGAATTGTTTCAGTGTACAGAGTGAAGAATTTGTTTCTTCTTGACACAAACTAACCAAGAAGAGGTCAACCTTACATCTGTGACATGCCTGAAACATATTTCAGAGGCACCATGTCCTGGAAAATAGGCACAAAATGCCCAAATGTGGTCCTGCCTGTTCTGTTTGGGGTGTGCTGGGCAGCTCTGGGCAAGTTGCTCGATCTCAGTGCCTCGGTGTACGTGTATGTCAAGCGGAGATTGCACAGGCCCCTTTGGAAAGCATCTTGACACCTCTGGATGAAAATTTCTACAAGAACTAAACAGCATCTGTACTAATCAGAATTCGCACACAAGACTGTGGCGTGTGAAATTAAATGCTAAAAAAAAGAAAATAGCAGTTTTCAATCTACCCAAAAAACTAGGATTCTACATCTGCTGTCTTGAATCCCCTACCACCCCATGGCAATCAGTAAAGCGGGAAAGCCGTCCTACTCCCAGAACTGAGATTAGTTGAGCTGCACAAAACTAAATCCATTCCTCATACAAGAGGGAACAGGGGGGGGAAACAACCTTTAAAATGTTTCCTAACTAGTACCCAAAGGGCCAAATTCTGCCAGAAAGTTATAATTTCATTTACATGCATGATTTTACATGATTTCCCTGGATCCACAGGTACTACAGCAGGAAGACCTGAATTATTTTTCTCTCCTTCTTCTGTAGACCTGGCACAGAACATAAGCTTTCCTTCACTGAGTACCAGATCAACCTGTCAATTGTTGAATTCCCCGGGTTGGCTGGGTTCCCCACGTTGGCTCCTGCTCAGTCGTGGTGTGGAGATTGTCACCCTGTGCTTGTGCACCACGGGGGAGTGTTGCTGCCTCACGTGCTTGCAAAGGAATGACCAAGAGAGCGGAAAAAGCTAGCGCATCGCTCAGGCATCTGGCTTTTTTTGGGAAGCAGTCCCTTGGGAAGTGAGCGCTATGGGAGAGCATCATTCAACATCGCGGGGCTGCGTGGAGCGGAGGTTTGCCTCCCACCCACCGCAGGCAGCGGATGCCGCCTTTGCTGCTCTCCCTTTTTTGTCTGTCTGCCCCTGAATTTACAGAGCAGCAGCTCCCAGCCCCCCTTCCTGGCTGGACCCCGGTGTTTTTCCTCCCCACCACCACTAAGGCACGGACAGGGGTGGTGAGCACCACCGTGGCAGTGGCTGCTGTTGCACACCGATGTTACTCGGTGATTTAATTCTCATAATTGAAAGCCCTCTGCTCAGATGTTCAGCAGTCTGACAGTGCTTCAGGCTGTGTATGTGCAATACAAAATGGAAAATGAGCTAGAAAATATCAGGAAAAACTTAAAAGCTCAGGCACAGCTGTTTGATCCTTTGACAATCAGTGGACAGATTACGCTTTCTCATTTCAACCAGGAGAAGGAACATCAGGATTACAGAAATAAAGTAGTTCCACCAGGAAGAGTCCCGGCTGAGCAAACAGAGGTTTGCAGCACTGATGAGGAAAAAACATGCAGGACAAAATGTACAGGATTAGTTTAAGTGGGTAGATGTCGGGATCGTGATGATCACAAGTGGTGTATTTACAGTGCTCTTAATTTCCTTCGGATTTAAAAAAAAAAAAAGCAGTTGACTTTGTCCCCTTGCTTCACACCGGGGTGGCAGCAGCATGGGATCTTAGCCCCACTCCGTGGGATCTTAACCCCCTTCCCTTGGGAGCAGAAGTCTTACCAGGGTGTCCTACTACCTGCATATCTTACTCCGTTTTAGGGACTGTTCCTTAGCTGTGGCAGATGGATGAAGAATTCTCTCCCTGCCACAAGCTACGTTTCCTGCAGTCCCCGTGCCAAAGGCTGCCGATGCACCTGAAGCAGCAAACGCTCCCACGTGCCGGCGAGCCCTCGCTGTGCAGAAGCAGCGTGCCGTACGGGGGTTTGTCCCCAGGTACGGGCAGGGGGCATCATTCATCTTATTCCAACAGCCGCGGTAAAAATACTCTTCAGCCGTGACTCAACGATTTTCATTACCACTTAGTAATGCATTTCCCAAGTATTAACAGCCCTCCTCTCACTCCCTCACCCTTGCAATACAAGGCGGCAGAGCAAAGCATGAGTGCACACACGGTGTCTCACCTCCCGCGGCTGCTCCTCGATTATCACAGTATCACAGTATCACAGTATGCTAGGGATTGGAAGGGACCTCAAAAGATCATCTAGTCCAATCCCCCTGTCGGAGCAGGAACACCTAGATGAGGTTGCACAGGAAGGCGTCCAGGTGAGTTTTGAATGTCTCCAGAGAAGGAGACTCCACAACCTCCCTGGGCAGCCTGTTCCAGTGCTCTGTCACCCTCACTGAGAAGAAGTTTCTTCTCAAATTTAAGTGGAACCTCTTGTGTTCCAGCTTGAATCCATTACCCCTTGTCCTATCATTGGTTGCTACTGAGAAGAGCCTGGCTCCATCCTCATGACATTCCCCCTTTATATATTTATAAATGCTAATAAGATCACCCCTCAGTCTCCTCTTCTCCAAACTAAGGAGACCCAGCTCCCTCAGTCTTTCCTCATAAGGGAGATGCTCCACTCGTGGAGATGCTCCACATCGTGCCAGCAGATGAGGCCCTCGGTGCGCACATCAGCTTATTCACTGTATCGCCTCTGCCTCGCTGCGGGAGCTAAGGGGAAAGGTGGGGGGACACTTGGCTCAGTTTGGCTTCAGCAATGGGAAGAGTGGAAGGGAGCTGGGCGAGCTCTTGCTGCCCGTCCCTGGCACAGACAAACCGAAAGCAAGGCTCAAACCCAATCCTGACTTAAATCCCTGCGGATCCTGCTCTCGTGCACCTTCTTCTTGTACCAGCAATCGCTCCTCCACCCACCTGACATTTTGCTAGTTAATGATTCATGTGTTTGGCCTTCTCCTAAGGCAGATTCAACAGCACAACCCTTTCCATCTCCAGTCTGCAGAGGCAAAAGGTGACGCCGTCACAGTCTGTTTTAGAAACATCCAAGTGTCTCTGGCTGAAAGCAGCATAGGCTCCATTCAAGTAAAGGATTCTCCTTTACAGAAGGGAGACCTTGAGGAGCACAACTGCAGCAAGATTTACTGGCTAACCTAGCGGTGGGCTGCGTTTTCAGAATGGAGATTTTTATTTTTGAACACCTTTGGCTCAGCATTCAGTGAGAGCACTCATCACTGGGCTGCCCAGCAAGGAGTCTGTCCTCACCACAGACTATGCTGGTACCATTGCTTCTGAAAATGGTGAGGGTCTGTGAATACTGACCAGGAAGAAGATGACTTAATCTACAAGTGAAATATGAAGTTATTGCAAAAGAAACTGGAGAAATGACTATGAAGTCTTTAAGACTTGTGTTAATTTGTTAGTATATAAGCGCCTGTAACTACCAAGACCTTTATGAATAGGAAAACTGAAACGGGAAACTGTTGCTACCTCCCTTTGGATCAGTATTGCAAACAGCTGCTTTAAAGCAAACCAAACAAAAGTTAGATTGGAGAAAACCATCCAACAGCACAGCTAATAAAATACCATATTGAATTCCAGTGCAAATAAAGCGAATTCACCTGAGGAGTAAAAGCTATCCATTCGTGCCAAGAAAATCCTGTGCAATACTGCTCCCTAATTCAAAGTGTAGGCAGTATATGCCATCAAAGGCTTTCTAAGAAGCAGATCCTATTCTTTCTCCAAAGGGAGAAAAAGAAAAGGCTGGAGAGGCTTCATCAAAAGCATCACTAACGCAGAGATAACCCATTCAGTACATGCCAGGATTGCGTATGCCTACGTGCCTCACTATGGCTCAGGGGGAGCTTCAAAGCATGAGGGACCCTCCTGAGATGCCCCCTGTCATTCAGGTAGTCATCACTTGCAAATGAGCACATTGTGGGAGAGGAAGGGAGATAAACCATCAACTCCAAGAAAAGCCTTGAAATTCAAAAGCCCAAACCATGGATATTATGAGCCTGATGTTTTGAAAACCCCAGACTAAGGCTGAACATATGAATGCAGGGATTCCCACAAGCAGTGTCTTTGTGAACACACAGTCCTCCTCTGACTGGACACAATAAAGCTTTGAACATTGGGCTAGCTGGAGGCGGCCATGAGCCTTTGGAGTAGGCCCCTGTTCCACCACTCAGTGACATGTAATGAAGGATGAGCTTCAGAGCAGCAGCACAGTGAACCTGGGGCGCCATCACCCAGGGGAGACACCACAGATCTCACAGCTGGGACGCAGTAACTCTCAGTGGGACCACCAACCTTCACACTGGCTCTTTCAAATGTGCCTCAACATGAAAGTCCCTTGATAAGATGACCTTTCTCTACTTGTCATGGTGCCCCCTATAAAAGATAGCTACAAAGAGCACTAAAGTGAATGACGAGAAGACTTCTTAAAAGGGACTTTCACACCATGACATGTTTGAAAGCAGCAGTGATGCAACAAATCTTTCCCTTGCCTGCATTTTTACATCTCTCTCTTGCTCTTGTTGCAGATCTGTGCTGCTTGTCCAAGCTCTCTCCCTCTCGCCATGTCTCCCGTCTGCATCCAAGCAAGGCCACACACAGGAAGGTGGAAACGCTCAGGATGGTTGCCAAACTGGCCTGGATACAGCACAATGAACTCAGACGGGTGTGCTCCCCACCGTGCACCTTCCCGTGGTGGAAAACTGTTTGGGAGCCCCCAGACCCTCCCCACCAGCTCCAAGCCCCTCGCAGCCTGGGGGCTGCTCTCCTTAACCCACGGAGGGGCTCTTCAGGTGCCCTCACTTTCCTTAAAGGAAATTCACTATTCACGCACTGTGTTCCCTGTCTAATTACCTGCTGTAGCTCTCAGCAATTATTCCAGTGGCCGGTAGCAGTAAGTGTACTGCTATGTAAAAGAGGGACAAGGCTCAGCCTTTCGGCTCAGCTGCTGGCGCTATTCCCAAGCTCTACCTCACGCCACGAGCAGGGGCGACCCCTGAGCACTGCAGCCATGCTCACAGCACGGCCCCCAGGAGCAGAGACGGATTTCTGGTCTCCTTTCAGTCGGCAACATAGTCATGGCTGTAGAGACATCTTTGGGAATAATAATAGTAATAAAAAAGATTCCTTCTGCAGCCTTCAAGCCTCATTTCTGCTCTGCAATTTTCCGTGAGTACTCACCAAAGCTGTTTGGATGCCTGGACTGTACAGCAAGAAAAAGAGGGCCTGGATCACAGTTTGTCTTGGATGAACATTTATCTTTATTAGTGATTTATCACCAGTCACTACTTAATCACCAACATTTACCCTAGCAATAGGCACATCAGCTACATTATTAATGCTGTAAGGAATTCGGTTCCTCCATTAGCTGTTCTGTTTCTCTTGCAAAGACAGGGAAAAAAAGTGTTTAAAACCAGCCTTTGGCCCTAATTTATCTCCATAACAACAGCCGCAAACTTGTTTTTCCTGACAGCAAACGCGGGTGCAGCCGGGCTGGCTGGCCAGGCTCATCTGCCCTGTGCTGCTCCCAGGATCCCACTGGGGTCTGGCACCGGACAGCCGGAGGGGGGAGATGCACAAATAGAGCTTCTTCACGATGACAAGCACTTAGCTAAAACTGCCCCCTTCCTGCTGGGAATATCCGTTGGCTGGAGACGGGAGACATGAGAGGTTTACACATTTTGCCAAACCTTAGGTTATCGTATAGTGTGGAATGATCACCCCTCGGTTCTCCATAAGGAAGTGTAGTTGCTTCTAGAGATGTTTGGCATCAACCACTGCCCATCCCACCCCCCAGCCCACAACCATTTTTGCAGGGATGCTCAGGGGCCCCTGTTATTTTGCAGCACTGAAAAACTCAACATTAAACTGCAGTTGGCTGTTTGTAATCCCACTCTTCCAAACTGGGATGTGCAGGGAAGCCATCGAAAGGGGTCACTGCTTGTGCCTGGGAGGGCAGGAGCTGGGCATCCCACCTAGGGCTTGCGCAGCTCCTCCTTATGCCACCTTGGTCCCCTCTGCCCTGCCCCAGCTGTCCTGCCCGTCCCTGGGCTGAAGGACAGAGCCCATGTCCCCGTCGCTCCTGACCACACCACCACTGCTCTCTGGGAGGCACCGTACCTGACTCTGGGAACACACTGGTTTTTTTTTTGGGGGGGAGAGAGTGGGGAGAAGGTGAGAGAAGCAGCTTGTCAGGAGTATACATAGTACATACAAGTTTGTATAATGAACACCACTTCTCCCTTACTGAATTTTTGACCCCTCTGATGAGGCAGAGGATAAAGAAGAATGATGAAGGGCAGAAAGATGTTCCTCCCTCAGTGGTGAGCACAGTGCTCTGCTTGCTTTTTCAGGAAAAAAAACATAAAAATTCAACATTTGTGCAGGATGACCCAAATTTCTTTTTTAAAATATGCATGAATCTTTAATCTTTTTCTTCCCCCTGACATATCATTTAAATTCAGAGCAATGGAGGTGTCTATATCCTGACAGACAGTCAGCCCATTTCATTCAAGGTGTTCATAAAATATTTCGCACACTAAGGATGGCTGTCACTACAAAGAGTAATTCCTACATAACAGTAGAAGTTATTATGATAGCATTGAAATATACGTATTATTTCACAATAATATTTTTTCCTTGCCAGGCCAGAAGATGGTAAAAGAAAAAAAAAGTAATATCAAACAAGAGTACAAACAACTTCACACTTGGCACCTATGCCTTCATCTTGTAGGCTACTGACAAAATATAATCTATTTGTTCTTCACACCTATTAGTGATATTTCTGTTTTCAGCCACTGCTTGAACAGCTCTGGAGGCAGGGAGAGGGTTGTGGCTGCCCACCTCCAGCAGCCAAGTGCAGAGAGGCGGCCACCCTGACGCTGGCTCCACTTCCAGACCTGGCAGATCTTATCCCCCGGACCACGCTCACAGCTCCCCCTGAACTCATCTAATCACTGGTTCTCAAACTTACCTATGGAACCAGAATAATGCTGGAATCAAACCCACTCTGACTCCAAAGAAGCCACACCCCAAGTTTTCCAAGTCCCAGGCAAATATCCTGGCACGTGCTTGGGGGTTGTTACGAGGGAGGAGGAAACAGAGCAAAATGCATAAAGCCAAGCTCTTGCCTCCTTGCTACGGAGCTTCTCTGAAGACAGCTTAAGATTAATAGAGGTGCCCATTGTGAGGTCTTCAAGCAGGCAACTGGTCGGATCTACTTCCATGCCTAGGACAAGGTTAGCAGAAGGCAGCTGAGAAATCATGGCTTCAGATTAAATTGGTTCATGGCACTCCCTCCATCTGTGGCTAGTGGAGAGAATTATGCCCCTAACATGAGGATCTCTGTCACTCCTCATAGCTTCCAGGAATCTTAAATTTATCCATAGATTACACACATTACCGGGGCAACATCCATATTTTTAAATCAGTGGAGAGAAGAGCTTTGAACTGGTAAGTGTATCTTGACAGGTCAACGTCTGGTCCCTCTGGGCCCCATGTCAATGGTCAAAAAAACCATCTGAAATCCATTAATTTTCAATCTACTTGCTTCAGTGTAATTGAAATGCAAATCTCAGCAAAACATCTTGGCTAAACTAATGAGTTTCTCTTTCAATCATGCAACGATGCCATTCTTGAAGAACAATTTGCTTGACACAAAGCGCACAGGCTCTGGAGACCTCAAAATCTACCAGCGCTTAAGCTTATGAATGATAAACTTGCCACATCAAAACATGAGGAATTAATTGCTACTAACAGCAGGACTTGTCTGATGTACTCAATTTAAATTATGCATCTTTCAGAGTAACATGAATTGCTCATTTAATGGACTTTTACATGGAGCACAATTGTAGCAACACCTTCAAGACCTGAAATATTTGTAAGACCCTCAGTAAGAACGACCTGAACATTTGGGACACCAGAGACTTGGTGAGATAGGGTAATTTTAAATGAACTTTCCGGTCTAAGCAGAACCAAAAACATCAAATTACTTTGTTTTTTTTTTTTTTTTTACTTGTGACCCCAAAAACCTAAAGTGTCAGAATTACTGAATATCAGCATTTCAAAGAGTTCATTGCAAATAAGAATAAAAAGGTCTGGCATATGTAATATATTTACAAATGTAATATACTATGTATAAATATGTAATGTAAATACATGTATATGTACACTCATATAGTGCTAATTGTGCATGAGCAACTATTTAATTTAATTAAACAAAAAAACCACCAACTTGTGACAAAAAATTTAAAGATGCTCGAGTTCCTGTACAAAAGCCATAGCCCATTTGGATGTTGGATCGTTCTGTATTATCTATATGGTTATATGTAATAGTCTTTTTCTTATTTTAAGGTGACCATCTACAATGCTCTTGGGAAATAATCTGCAAACTTGTGACAGAGCATTAGAGGCATAAGTGAAGAGGCACAACCTGTGCTGATATTTAGGACATTGCCTGGTGCCCGTGAAAAGGACTTTGAAACTGAGGATGGAATGAGAAGACGAAGACGAAGACGAAGACGTAGAAGAAGAAGAAGAAGAAGAAGAAGAAGAAGAAGAAGAAGAAACAACTGTTAAGATGCAAAAATCTTCAACTGAAAAATGTTAAGTACATTGTACCATGATAGGCTATCAGTTTCCAGTAAGACATTAAAGCTTTAGAAAGCACTGCAGATTTGTGTCCTACAAGTGGGTTAGCATTGACCTAATGCTCCACAGCCACTTCGTGTGAAGAGAGAGAAGGAGCAAACATGCAACAGCAATCCCGACTTCTGGGAAACAACCTGCCACAGAGAGCTTGTGGGTGGATCCATTACAGCACTAAAGAAATACTGAACAAGACCAATGGAAATGCTGCCATAGACTTTCCAGCTAACACTACCCATGTTTGAAGAGACAGAAGACAGCTGTCAGTCTCTGACTAATGAGGTGCCCTCACCGCACAGCAGAAGCATGGTGCATTCTTAAAGGTCCACTTCAAAACTTCTGGGATGTCGTTGATGATTGAGAGGCAGGAAATAGATCAGGACAAATTCACCTGTGGTGTAAGCCTATTTATTTCGCTCTATTTAGATTAGATTTGAAATTGGTTCTTACTGGGATTTTAAATGATGATTAAATTTGAAATGTCACTATCGGCCTTCAGAAAAGCGAGAGCTCCAGCAGGCACGTACGGCCTGTGGAAGGAAGTGGTGCTGAGCCACCTGGAGAGCAGCCATCCGTCTTCCTGAAAGAAAATCATTAAATTCTTCAACCAGAAGCTTATCAAGTTATGGGACTTTTAACAGAGCAGCCTTCTAGGTGTCTACTTTGTCTCCCCGCATGTGGCACAAGTTGCCAAATTTCATTACAGCCGGGATAAGACGGTTGGCCCTTGTGTCCAACGAGCTATAGCAGCTGCATGATACCTGTAACAACTGCTGCTCGAAAGAGCACAGTAATTTCTCTCTTCAGCACCGTGCTGGCTGACAAATTCGTGACATGGGTCCAGATGTTGGCAGACAGCTGTTCAGCAATGCTCCAGGTGATATAAAATGTGCAGACGTTCTTGTGGCTTGAATGTCTTCTGCCCTCATGTCAATCTTTGTCCAGTCTCAGCCAGGTGGCTCTCGCCACCTCAGCGGTGTTCATCAGTGGCACAGGTGGGAAGGAAATACAGTGTTCACCTTTTTTAGACATTTGTTCAGCATGATATGGACTGGAACAACATTCTTTGCATTGTAAATGAGTCATTATCGGGGTGAGGAAAATACTAAGGCCTAAAGCTGTCGCTCTGTACCCTCAACCTTGCCTGCAAACATATTCTACTTAAATAGCAAATGGAAACAATGATTGATAAAACTTTAAAAAATTGATAAAACTCCTACCTTTGCAGCCCTGTTAAAGCACTGCCCACTCTGACCTTTTCCGGCAGGCAGTATTGTAAGCTTGGTTTCAGCAACTCCTTTTCCAAAGTCAAAATTCGTTGCCTTTCTTGTCTCAGCAGACGGTTATATTTCCCTCCCACTGAAGATCAGAGGAGCTTTTGTGTGACCACATTTCACCCAGGCGATGGCATCATGGATTTGCGGTATGCTCCATATGTCATTACAAGAACACAATCTCAGCTGCAGTGGAAAGCAGGCGCGTGCTTCACAGTGACCCACCTTGCCTTGTCCACCAAGCAGAAGCGTGTGTTGTAGAGCCGCTTCATAGACTGCGGATTCGGATCTAACCTTACTCACAACTTGCTTGTGAGCGACAGCAGAGATGTTATTCTTTCCTGAATGCTATTTTAACCTTGCTGGAAGCTGATCAACAGCAGCTTGGGTGCTTCCTCTCCAAGTGTTGGGTTGACGGTAAGGAAATGTTTTGGAGGCACGACTTCCCCAGAAGGCCCCCCCCTTGCAAATTGGGGTGTCGGGGAAAGAGCACGCAATGGGTAGGTGGGAACGCTAGAGGGGTGGCAGTAGAAGGGGAAACACTGCTCCAACAACGCTTGGGTGAACAACTTTTCAAAACATATTTAGGGACTGACAAATGATAGGATCAATATTTGGACTAGAGATTTTCAAAAAGTGCTTCAAAGTTGGCCCAGTGTTGCCCCTCGTAAAAATGAGAGCTTTCCCATGAACCATGACAGGAGAGAAGTTTGAGGTCAGTGCTTAGTTCCTCTTGAAGCAGTCCAGCACCGGCGTCTGGTACACTGAAGTGGCATTAGTGCACTCTCTCAAAGAGAGTTACAAAAGTACATAAAAGCAGAGAGAAATTTATATCTGGAGACACATGCAACTTTCCAAGGTGGCAAGGAGATCAGTGGAAGAGTTAAAATCCAAATCACAGACAAAAGGCAGTAAAGTTCTATCTTATTTTGCTTAATTTAAAGGGTTAGAATACAGGCACTGACCCAAAGAGGAAATCTTGTTAAGAAAATAAGGTAGAAGGGGAACTGCAAGAGCTGAATCTTTAGAGGGGCATTGAGACAATTTAGATTTGCCTCTTTGGGAGCACAGAGCAAATAAAAAATCACAAACAGTAGAAGAAAATCAGGTATGTCGAAAGGAAAACAGCATGGCTATGTGTCAGCGTAAAAGATATAACTAAAAGCAGTAAAATATCCTTACAAACAAACAAACAAAAAAGCACGGTGTCCTAATTAGGGTTGCAAACCTGGCAGTACACAGGCCAAAAATGTGTAAGGAACAACTTGTAAAGTACATCATTGAAAAAAAAATCCCCGAAACTTTTTTGAAGTTATTAAGGTTATCACCTAAAGGACATACAGATGATCCAGATATGATAGAACTTCCTCGAGAAAATCAACCATGGTCAAACATCTAAGTGAATCTCTTCACATCTGCAATTACCGTTAAGTAGCTTGAAGAAGTTCAGTGCTAGGCCTGCTCCCTCTTGTCCACCCCCGTTTTTTTTAGTAGAAGACACAGAGGATCTCTCTCCAGATGCAAACTTTGGCAGAAGGGCTATGGAATCATGAAGAAAGTGAAGGGGAGGAGAGCATGTGGCGAATGGACAGAACGAGCAGTAGCAAATAGCCGGGACCCAGTTGCATTCACTCTGGAGTTCTCAAGAAACCCTGAGATAAAATAGCTGAACTGCTGCCAGTGGAGTGCACCCTCTCACCTGCTGCCAGAGGGAAGGGGAAGGTGGAAACGTGATGACAATATTCCTAAGAGGTGCCAGGGAGGTCGGGCCACCACAGGGCAGGGATTCCCAACTGACAGGAAAAGTGTTCAGTGCTGTGAAGAAGAGCACCGCTGAGCACATGGGTCACTGCAGCATTTTGGAGAAGACTCAGCCTGGATTTCGCAATGGAAAGTTATGCTCATCTATTGTTACTCTTTCAAGAAAGCAACAGCCCGTACCTCCTTGTCCACGTTCTTGTGCCGGCTCCTTGGTTTTCAAAGAGGCTTTCTCAAAGTCTTCAGAGGTTCTTTAGGGACTCTGGTGCCTCGAGGTGAATGGAAGTGGCCTCAGACGGATCGACAGCTTGTTAGAGGGTTGGAAACAGAGGGCAGAACTGAACAGATCATTTACAGAGTAGAGTGAGAGCTCACACAATCCTGTGCTCAAGCTGATGCTATGCAACGTATCCAGACATGATCTGGGGGAAAAAGAATTTAAAAAGGTTTTCTTCCAGAACTAGTTTAATCAAGATATTCGGGGGGGGGGGGGGGGGGCAAGAGAAGAACTATAGAAGACTTTGTGATACTGAATGATTGTATTAAAAAACAGAAGATGAAATGCAGCTCCCCACTGAAATATCAGCTTGGGGCGGGGGGGGGGGAGGGGGGAGAGAAGAAAAGGAGAAGAAGAGAAGAGAAGAGAAGAGAAGAGAAGAGAAGAGAAGAGAAGAGAAGAGAAGAGAAGAGAAGAGAAGAGAAGAGAGAAGAGAAGAGAAGAGAAGAGAAGAGAAGAGAAGAGAAGAGAAGAGAAGAGAAGAGAAGAGAAGAGAAGAGAAGAGAAGAGAAGAGAAGAGAAGAGAAGAGAAGAGAAGAGAAGAGAAGAGAAGAGAAGAGAAGGAGAAGGAGTAATTTGGAACAAGATAACAAACCCAAACATACAGCTGGGACCCTGGCTACATCTGTACCCTGAATGCTGTAGGAAGTTCCTGTCTCAAAGACAGTAAAGGAAAAATGGCTAAGTTTCTTCGAAAGATGTATGGAGCAGCTTTCAGGTGACAAATAACTAAAGTCACTAAGACTCTTCAGTCTAACAAAAAAATACGCCCAAACCCCACAAAACTGCATTGTCTATAAAATTGCAAGTGTCATAGAAGAAAGAAGTTAGGATGTTTCCCATTCTTTCCAATACAAGTAAATGGAGCATCAAGTTCAAAAAGAAAACAAAGTGAAGAGGTTGATCCCCACACAGCATGGAGAGAAGATGATAAACTCCTTGTGAATGACATTATGGATGCTAAAAAGATTCTTTGGGCTCAAAAGAGCACCTGGAAAATTTGATTGGAGAAAAATCCATCACAACTTATTATATACAGGTCACCACCTCTGGCTCAAAGTTCCCCCATGGCATTTCTGCCTGTGGCTAAAACTTTGTTCTGGGAGTTATTGCTCCTGGGTTACCTTGACCTTCTCATCTCCTCTAGGCATCTGCTGCTGAAGGCAGGAAACTTGGCTATGGGTGTCTTTGCTATCGCCAAGAAAAGCCTTTCTTTTTCTCTGGTTACCCTAGCCAACAGGAAACACAGTACAAACCTGTTTTTGAGAGGAAAAACAGAGAAATGTGGAAATGCAATTAAAGAAATCTTTTATCCAACTGCAAGACAAATATGTCATTGCATCTGTGTATGAAACACCATGTAAGCAGTTTCTGTTTGCATTTTTAATCAGATCCATTTTCACCTTTCACTTTAGTGTCTCAAACCCATTACTAAATTTCAGATAGGATGCTAATCACTGGAACCAGGTAAATGTGCACTTTTCCCCCAGATGGATCAGTAACAAGCACAAAGGCTAGAAGATGGGGCATATTAATTATTCCTTCCAGTGGCAACCTTATCCAGAAGATGTCACCAAAACACAAGTAGTGCTAACAGTTCCTAGAACACAGAACATAAAGGGAAGGACTTCAGACGTATAAAAAACACAGAAATATCAAGAAAGATTTTGAAAGAACATCTCAAAATAAAAATTGTTCTTTTTTGGGGAAGAAGATTAAACCCTCATCACAGCAAGAAGGTTGGTATATAGATGAAACGATGTACAAACAGCAAGTCACGCAGACAAAATATCATTATGTTGTTTTGAGTGAAGACTACATTCTTTTCAAAATTCTTCCCTTAAATTAACAAAGCACAGGCATAGCAGCCAGAAACCTGATTGCTTTATTTTTCCATCCTCACCGAGTCCCTTTACTGTTTGTCTTCTCTGCTTGGCTTGCATGGTAACAATCTGCTTCTATCTCAGATTGTGTCTCTGACCTATTAGGGAGTATATCTGCACACACACCGAATCAATACCTAATTGCTGCATTATACAGATCAGCTTCATGCTTCAGAAGATCATGTTCACCAAGTTTTTTCCTTTTGCACTTGCACTGTGAATTTTAAAGCACTGAAGACCATCTTTGTCTGACTGGAAACAAAAACTGAGCTAAGAAAGATCAAAGGGATTCATAACCTGCGGGAATGCAAAATGCATCAAGTGCAGCAACGAAAAACATTAGCGTACACAGATCCAGAGCTACTCTAGTGGTACCTGCTGTGTGATAGCTGAACCCAAGCCGCAACAAAAACTAGGGGATCAGTTAACGTCAAATCAGTGCCTGGAGCAAAGCCTCTCAGTGTTTCTGAGAGTTTGGTCTAGCGTGGCAGAAACGCTGCCACTGCTGCAATCTCAAGCAGAGCAGCAATCAGCAGCTGACATCTGACAGGTAAATATCATTTCACTTCTTTGTGACAGCTGAGCGCAGGTATGAGCCAGCATGGCTTGTGTTGACTAGCGCACTGTGGCTTGGAAGACGTGCTACTGCGGGAACACGTTTAACATAAAGCACACAGACCAGGACACCACCCAGCAGGAATTGTCCTGAGTCTTGAGCTTTGGGTTTAAAGGTTCTCTTGACACTCTGTGACACCAGGAGATAAGCCCCATTCCACCACATTTATCCTTCTCTAAGAAACCAAAACAAATCTACCTGGCAATGGTGAAATACACAGATACTTTAGGACTGACAACCTGGGAGGGTTATCACCGTCTGAGCACCGCTTTTCACAGACCACACCGATGAAGGTGTTCTAGGAGCAATAACAGTATGAATCACATAACTTTTAAACTCAATAGCCCTTTATTCAGGTCTTGTTTGTGCACATGACTGCCCAATCGATTTACACCATTTTGAGCATGAAATTAAAAATAACATTTGCTCCAGCTTTTTTTGCACTGTTATTGGAAAAAGTTTTGTAAGAAGTGCTCCTAGGAGATTGTGCATAGCAGTTGCATAATATGAGTAATCATGTTCTTATAATGTCAATTAGGTAGGGTTAGCCTAATCTCTAGGAAACTTAGGCTGATAGAAAGTGTGTCCTCTCTGATTTTGTATCAATCTAAACAATGGAATGGGACCAGGTCTACACTTAAAGAAAAAAAGTTTCTGTTACCTTGAAATCTGAAAGTATTTCACCACGAAGTTCCAGTGTCCTGAAGCTAGCTATAGTCTAGGCAGATTTTGTTATATGCTTCTAAATTATAAATACATATATATATACACACACACTATTAGGAACATTCCATTTCCATATTTAGATTTTCAATCTACCCAATGCAATCATAGAATCACAGAATCATAGAATGGTTTGAGTTGGAAGGGACGTTAAAGATCATCTAGTTCCAACCCCCCTGCCCCATCCAGCCTGGCCTTGAACGCTTCCAGGGATGGGGCATCCACAACTTCTCTGGGCAACCTGTTCCACTGTCTCACCACTCGGAAAGTAAAGAATTACTTCCTAATATCTAATCTAAATCTACCCTCTTTCAGTTTAAAACCATTACCCCTTGTCCTATTGCTTCATTCCCTGATAAAGAGTCCCTCCCCAGCTCTCCTGTAGGCCAGCTTTAGGTACTGGAAGGCTGCTATAAGGTTGCCCCGGAGCCTTCTCATCTCCAGGCTGAACAGCCCCAACTGTCTCAGCCTGTCTTCATAGGATATGCAAGTCTTCTGTAAAAATTAGTATTGCTTCAAAGTCTGGACATCTAGCACTTACTAAACAAAAAAAGTTTTTCTTTTTCAGTTTCTAAAAATTCATAAAAACAATTTAGCCAGTAGTGAGGTGAAATGAGAATTCCTTTTAAATCAGAATTTATTTGGGTTTCAAAAGAAATGAATAGCGTGCTTCTTGTCTGAAGAAGTTCAAATTGCAGACAGAGTCCTTAAAAAAATCAATGCATAGAACCTAGCCTTGTTGCTTGTGTCTGAATAATCAAAGCACTGTTTTGTTTTGGATAAAAAGAAGCAGTTTCCTTAGCAAGCTCTGAATGTTAAAAAACACAGTAGCAGAAAAAAAAGGTGTTTGCTGCACACACATACTTAAAGTAGTAATAAAAATGCTATGCTACTTTACTAGCATGTTGGATCCCAAGTCATGACTAATAGATGAAATCTTAGAACATCACATAGTCCTGAGCTCCCCCACAGGGAAGAAACTCAACAAGGAGAGAGGGTCAGGAAGTTAAAAGCAATCTCTGCAGAAGTCAACCGTGTTATAAACGTAATTCTCCAGTGCTCATGATGAGGACTTGCCTGGTTCAGAGAGTCCTTTTCAGAAAGCTCTTCTCATTTGCCTCTGCCCATAACAGGGGTATTTTTCTGAGTGAGAACAGAGGTGGAAGGAGTGGGGCAGGTGGTTGTTTTAATGCAAGATAGGACTGGAGATCAGGTTGTTACTGACAAAGATTCTTCTCTTTGTCACACATTAAGAAGACCATATAGCTTTATATAAAGGTAGACTTTACATCAAAATCTAATGCCTGATTAGACATAATTTGGGAGAGCAGGCATCCAGCCTTAATGGGTAGAACAAAATCAGAATTTCAGGCTCTGGGAAGCTCTGTTTGCGGACCTACCGGGCAATAAATCGCTGGAAAATCACAGGCATTTGGACAGAATGACAGAAATCCTCCTCCATTCTACAAAACTATTTCTTGCTCTCTTTGCCATAGTCTAAAAGAGGGTGGTTGATAATAAACACCCTCAAACAATTCTCATTAATTTACTGCTGTTTGTGCAAAACCTTCCTGGTTTCACACAGACCTGGACAACCAGTATGGTTAGGAAGTAAGATGTTGGGACCAACCAGAACCATCACAGTTATCAACTGGGTAACTGATGAGATCTTTGCAATTTTAAAAATCAAAAAGCTTTGAGTGTATATTTCCATGAGCAAAGACACTTACAGAGAAATGAAAATAAGTCGGGAGATATTGAAATCCACTTTTTTCTCTTTTGTTATTTTGTGAGTAGACCCAGATTCTGTTCTGTGTTGACATCACAGTTGGGTTTGCTGGTAGATCCCAAGAAAAGCATTTACCATCCTAAGACACATTTTATTGGGAAAAAATGCTTCCAAATGCAGCAGTAAGTAACTTTAGCTACTGTCAACCACATGCAATTGAAAAGTCACATTTTATTTCACATGCTGATCATTTACTCTTCTATATTTTCAGCCAGTGCTTAGCAGTATTCACAGGTTGTCATATACATTGCAATTAAAAAGAAGACACAGTTATGAGAAAATTACTAGTTCTTTACATATACTTTTACCTTCTATTCTGTGCTATTTTCTGTATTGCTATAGAATACAACATCACATATTGCTCTTTTATCAAATGCCATCATGCAGTACTTGCTGCTATGGATTTCTTATGTTCTAAGGAGCTATAGGCACGAAGTTTCTGCAGCTGCTGTACCCACAGTACTGATTACTTAAAAATGGGATATAAAATGTAATTATACGAGTGTACCTTCAATTTCATTCAGAGAAAGACTAGGGTTACATTAAGGCCGACCTCAGTCTCTTCTCTGAATATTTCGCTGCAGGCAATGAAACAGAAGTGTTCGTTCAGAAGCTACACTATCATGGTGATGGTGATCCACTGCCAAATTTGGCACTGATGCTAGGGACAGAGATTTGAGCTGACACTAAGTCACAAGGTCTCTTAAATTAATTTGGCATCAAGTAAAACAGCCTGGCAGACACAGCAGAGGCAGACACAACCAGAGAGTCTGGTTTCTCAATGTTCATTTTTCAATCGTACCTCCTTTATCTAAGTTGCTCGGCTGGAGCCCTTGGATGGTGCAGAGACAGTTCCTACTCAAAATACAGTGGGTACGAGGTTGTACCCCTCCTGGACCTGGCTGTGCAATTTGCTTCCTTAGCTGAAGCACTACATTAGTGGTTAGAAGTAGCAGACTTGAAAGTAAGAATCTGTATTTCTGTGAAGAAGAACAACATTGGCCGCATCTGTGATGAGATGTGGCTCCGACGATTGCCACCCCAGCCGCAGTACTTCCAACTCCAACCTTTTGTCCTTAAATCGGGAGTTCCTCAGGGCAGGTAGGTATCTTCCCTTGAAGTTCAGAGAGGAAAAAGAATTCTGAACAGCACCATAGCTAATTAGAGGCTACTATTAGGGAAGATGGAAAAGAAGGTTAACCGAGTTTCTGTGACTGTTCAGGTGCTTGAGGACTTGCTAATTAAGAGGCTGGATAACTCATAGGCTTAACCTGAATTGTATAGTTAAGCACAGGACTGCATGAAAGCCTGTGGCTTCAGCCACTCTGGGGCACTTGGAGCATCCTGGTACTTACATTTTGTGGTACAGAATCCCGTCTACTAAAAACTAGTCTGAACCCTTAGTTTATTGTACAAGCAAGTCAATGAAGAAACTTAGATTTCAATAATTTTCTGTTAGCATGAATGTAGGAGGGTTTTAAATAAATCGCAGTAAGTAGGAACATAGTAGACAGCCTATATGCTTAACCATCTCAACTTACAGGTCTGTCTTTTTTTTTTTTTTTTTTTTTTAAAAAAAAAAACAACAAAGTGGAAATATGCAGGATCATTCCTTTTTGTTTGGTAAATGACAGCATTGTTTCATATAAAAAAAAAAAAGCCACGCTGCTCAGCCACCCACACACTTTCTTTAAAGCTCTCATAAACTGGATCAACATTTAGAAAGCACAGCAAGTACTGGCATTTAAGTAATATTATAAAAACAGTCAAGCTGCAATAGCAAATATGTATCCTTCCTTTGTATGTTAGCTACCCTACGCACATACGACGTTATGAGATGCTGCTCAGCAGTACAAGAGCATGATTTTCAAGGGAATTTCACAATTAGAAATCACCGCTTCTCTTACGTACACGAGCAATGCAGCTAAGCTCCCCCTCTCCCCAGCACCGGCTATTCGCAGAGCTGCTCCCTCATCCTGCCTCTGATTACGTGGTTATCCTCTGAGCTTGGTGGCATCTGCCTCTCCCAGTGCAAGAGGTTCGCCACAAGCTCTTTGTGTCAACTGCATGGTCCTCCCACACCTCAACTTAAACTGAATTGGATCCTTACGTGCCCTGGGAACGGCTACAGCTATTGCTGCGCCCTATCCCTACTTCGTCCAAAGTTCATTGCTGTGTCAGCACTATGCATCCTCTGCTGCCAAGGAAAGACAAGTTAAATAAGATAAAACTGTTGTAAGATTTGCTCAACTCCAAAATACACAGTTGTCGTTTCATCCTTTTTCACATACAATGCAGTTGCATGAAAACAAGCTTGGGTTGGGTTTTTTTTTGGGGGAAAGTCACTTTTGGTAAAGTCACTGTGAACAGACAGTGGTGGTCTCTCATTCTGCTGCTTTGGCTCTGGCTATTATTTAAAGTTTGTGTAATGTTTACTTTCTTTTACTGTATTTTGAAGCAAATATACACACACTAACTCAAATTTTAGGATTATAAAGAAGCTGGACAGATGCATTATTACCCTTTAAAAGAACACCAAGTCTTCAATGTTTACCCACTTGTCCTCGTTTGAGGTAAAACAGAACCAATTTTGTTCAGTAACCGCTTCTTAGCTGGGCCTCTTCTAATTACTGAAATTAACTGCATATTGTGCAGACAGTGTTCACTCTCTCAGAGTGATAAGGCCAATGTTTACAGCCGATGCCCAGGCATGGGATGCAGAGAGGCTCCTGCTTATACTTATTGCTGTAACAGCCAAGGCCAACCAACTCTGTTATTTGCCACGTTGGAGGGTCGGAAGCGGAAAAATGTAGAGGGGTCCCACCTGTGGGGAGGAGCGGACAGGACAGGTGACCCAAACCTGACCAACAGGGTATTCCATCCCATCTGCCTCATGCTCAGTATAAAAGCTGAGGGATCAAAGGGTCACGGGCTCTTCCTTCAATGGCCGATGTCTGAGGAGGACTCTGTTCATCTACCTGTGATCCCGATCCTGACTCCAGATCCGGAATCCAGTTCCCGTCCATCACTGAGTCCAGCCTGGGACTGCCCCAGTGCCAGCCAGTGACGTGATTGTCATCTCGGGAGCTTGATACGGTTTTGTATATATTTCATTATTTCTTTTTATTTTACTATTAATATTTCATTAAAGTAGTTTAGTTCCTTCTAAACTCATAAGTCTCTTTTTCCTCCTCTGCCTCTCTCTTTGAAGAGGGGTAGAGGGGAGCATCTGTCGGTCCCGTTTGGGGTCCCTCGGGTCCCCAGTGGTGGATTTGGCCTAAACCACGACACCACTTTACTGCCAGTTCCTCCTTAGCACCAGTCTGATCTCTCCTCTTTGGGATGTTTGGGGTTTTTTTGTGCCTTGAATTTTCAACAGAGCTGAAAGTTAACAAGTTATTGAGATCTTGTTACTATTCTAGCTGAACCCTTCCGTGGTCAACCCTCACAAGATGCATTGCCCAGGAATGTGAGCTGGCTTCTGAAGCTTGGCTTCTCCCTGCTTCTGAAGCACCGCGGAGAGAGCACGGGCATCCCAGGAGCCCACCCCATGGCTGGCCCAAAAACTGAGCAGTTTTGCAAATGGAAATCCTAATACATCAACCAGCATTAGCATATGCCAGAAATATGTCAATCAACTTGAGTCTTCAGCTACCTCACATTTGAAAGCCAGGATACACACGTTAAAACAACGGACCTACCCCAATTGTTTGGGTTGTCGGCTTTTTACTGATGTCCTTGCAGTCCCCTCTAGAGCACATTGGCTGGTAAAGAAAGGCAACCAGCAGGCTTCTGAGGGTAGGGAATGTTACTTTCTAGGGAGGCAGAACCTGAAAAGGTGTATAGTATTCTCTTTTAGCTTGCGTACTGCTGCTGGTGGTGTCAGAGGTGTTGGTGAGTGATCAAGACAAGTCGTAATTCTGATTTCTTTGATCTGTATTATCTGCCTGCATAATCTTCACAGGCTATGAGAGACAGGCAAACGTGTCCTCTGAGCAACCACAGCATGCAGCTTTTTTTTTTTTTTTTTATCCTTTCAAGGAATGCCGGGATGAAGGGACCAGCGTGGGGAAAGATCTTTGTAGCCCCTCAAGCCACTGGGATGGGGGTCATAGCATACCCTTGGCTGGCTGAGGCAGAAAGAAGATGAACCTGCCCAGCGCTGATGCTCAGAGGAGAGTGCCCAGGACTGAGAGCCTTCCTGGGGTGCAGGAAGGACCCCTCACTCCACACTCCCCAAGGGTGGCTGGCAGCTCTTGGCGAGGCCGTTCTCCTTCCCTGCCACTCAAAAACACGTACAAAGGCTTACATGTCTTATAAACTGCGCCTTGTGAAAGTTAATGTACGGCTGTGGCCACAGTATGTTCTCTCTTTAAATAGAAGTGATGATGCTTACAGCAGGATGCTGGATCCTATCATCTGCCCTCAAGGCAACATCTACCCAGTCATTAAGTGGTCCAACAGGCTTGCTCTGCTTGGGCTAAGCAGGGACCATTCAATTCATTTCACTCAGAAGTGGAATTTAAAGCAGAGTTTAAAACTGCAGACCCAGAAAATTGATCTTAAAAACCCGGTTGGCTCTGTGAAGAGCTCATAAACCCCAAATTAAAGCTTTAAAGTAAATGCAAAAGCCATCATCTACTGCATTATGTTTCTTGGTTATACCAATTTAAAATTTTCACACTGAGATAATCAGAGTAGCCCAACTCTGTCAGTAATATCACCTACACTAAGGCCCTGCAAGCACAGCAACAAACCCTCTCAGGCAGGAGGCCAGGTGCCAGCACCAGCTACTGAACTTGAAATCAATTTTTTCTCTCAAGTGTAACTTTATTCTTGTACTCTATGAATATATCACTGTGTACAGGGACAGCTGTACACACATTTTACAGAGATAAGATGAAACCACTGACTTAATAAATTCATTTTTTTTATAGATGTACAGTACCTCTGTGCAGCTGTGTAACACAGAGCAGGACTGAAGCAAAGTAATGCAAAGCAGGAAGAAAGTAAAGACAAGGAGATCTTCTTTAAGATCTGTTACAGTTTCTTGCTCTGGAAAGGAAGCCCTATTTCTCTCCTGTGAGCTTTATTGTCTCAGTGAGGGATTGCTTTGAGGGTTTTCACCATTTTTGTCTTAAAGGAGTTGACTCCAGGCTTTATTTCTTGTTCTCCTGTCACCCACACAAGTAAGCCGGTATTTGCAACCGCAGTTCTCCTTCTCCCATGTCACAACGGTTTAAGTTTACCTGGTCTATAAAGTGCCCCAAAATAAGCTGGACTTGGAATACCCTTTGCAGATTCCCAAAAAAGGAAAAAGTGCAGATGAACTACCTTATCCTCTGAGTTAAGAGATGTAAATTATTAGTTCCAATACTGAATTATGGCATATAAATTCACTCACAAAACATTCGCTTGGAGTTGGAGGGGAGGGGAATAAGGAAGAAAAAAACATGTTCAGAATAAAGAGAGCTGGCTGCAGAAGCCCGCAGTTAATGCTCTGCTGGCAGCAGGCTGAGGTACCTGCATTTATCTTAAAAACTAAATGTGAATTAGACAGTTCTTACATACAATTAAAGTAGTAGAAAATACTCATCACCTTCGGTTTGTAGTCATATCATTAATAATATGCATACCTATTTTTTCACTCATATTAGACCACTTAAGTCTGAGCTGAAATTCTTTAATGTCCTTTCGCCAGAAGAGTTAGTTAACGGCTCCCTCTAACTCTAGGGTGACACATCTCAGCACAGTTCAAGCTCACGCTTTTGGCAGAGGTAACCCTCTCAGGAGGCAGATCTGCTCACTACTGCGACCATTTGATGATTTTGAAACAAGCAGAGGCGTTTAGGCAGAAGTGCTGTGGTCGTCTTGCTCTAATGGCTTCGTTATCTGGCACGATGCCTGGCATCTTTTGATGCCTCGTTATCTTGTAAAAGCAGAACAGCCGCACACGTGGTACAGTTTTTCCAATGAACAAGTCACAAGACTCTCAGAGATACAACTGGTGAAAGGCTGTTGAAATGCTCTTAGAATTATAATGACAACTTATCAATGCTTGGAACAAAATCATCCTTTTACTGATTAATTCACAGGCTCCGGGAAGAGTATTTGCTTGTGAAACCTCTTCTGCCTTTTTTTTTTTTTTTTCTGTCTTCTTCCTTACTTTTTAATGGCGAGCTGTAAAAAGAGAATGTTAAGAACAGCACAGCCGTGGACTCTTCTGAATTTAGCTCTGTTATCAGATAGCTTTCTCAGGAGACTAAAAGATAAAAGAAAAACATGACTTTTCTCACCAAATAACAACTGCTTTGACATGCACAGTTGGAGAGATAAGCTGCCTGTGCCTGTCATCATCTACAGGCCTGTGATCTTTGTACTACGGCTCTGTTGCCCACTGGGTAGCCAACCCTAAAATGTGGGCATCAGCCCACCTGGGACCATGCGGAAAAAGAAGCTCCTTAGGACTCTTCAGCTGAGTAGAGATTCCCTCGCAGGGAAGCTGATAATACAAAACAGCCCCAGATGAAACTGCATATAGCTTTTATCAGGAAGCAAGAGTGACAACCTGTATTTCAACCCGTAGCCGGTAATTAAAGATCCCTTACTTGACTTACTCAACCCCAGGCAAAAAATAAAGAACTAAACCCATGATGCTTGTTAGCAGCTATTCAGCTGATGGGATTACAGCCGCTAAAAATTATACTCCAAGAAAACAGAGATGATAAGCAGAAGAGACTCAGTATTAGATAAATTTACACATGGAGAAGAACTTTTCTATCTGACAGGTCTGAATCACACTCTACCGAGGACAAATAACTTCACATCTTTCCAAAATAAGCCGCAACACAGCTTCTTTCAAATAGAGGAATGACTCAGAGGGTGCCACTGTCACCAAGTCTGGCTGCGAGTCCTTCAGAAGTCACAGTGACACCCTCTCTGGCTTCAAACACTGGATGACAAAAGCCAGAGCGATCTTCACACTTCAGGCTGCAAAACAGCAGGTGGTTTGCATTTGTATTTAATCCAAGTGGTACAACGGCAGGGTTTATATAAGCTCACACAGCTGATAATTACAAAGTCCCCTATGGTAAACAAGAAAAGCCACAGAAGCCACCCCTCCCTGTCAAAACCCTTGACAGGGACTATAGTCCATGCAGAATAGGTCCTGTGCCAGAAAAGTCCTGTACCCTCAGACCTGGCCAGTGCCAAGGCTTGTTCTTTCTGCAAGCAAATCACTGAGAGAAGAAAAGGACACAATGACACGTTTCTGAGAAGGCAGATTAGAGCCTAAGAGCACTAAACCAACATTTGCCTTGGCTGGAAGAGGAAGTGTGCTGTAAAGATAAGTCTCTGAGTTTTGTCTGTGGCACTCCTATTTGTGTCCTGCAAGGGACACTATGGTTACCATTAGGTTATCAGAAGTTTCTTGTTTTCAGTAGTGCTTTTCACTTCAGGTCCAGCTACAAGGCAGGGAGAGTGCTGGCTTGAGGTGGCAGCATCTAGAGGGACTCTTACCTCCTTGAGGAAAGGAGCCCGGTACGTCTTTGTCAGCCTTTTGAAGTTACCAATCCAAATGGAGACAGAAAACCCTTTGCACCAGCTCCCCAGGACAGGGATGTAGATTTCTCAGTGATGAAACCTCTGCTTTACTTGCTGCTCTGGTTACTTTTCATCTCATCTACGGTCCCCACTCACAGCAGGCAATGTATGCAACATCTTTGACAATCTACACACTTGGTCCAAAGAAAAAAACAGAGATGCTGGCATCCAGATACACTGGGGTCATCTACAGCTTTTTGTTTGTTTTGCTTTTCTTTTTTTGGCCTTCCCTCTCCCAAATCTTCCTTATGCAGCCTTTAAGAAGGCTATGATAGAATGATACCACAGTGGTAACAATTGCAGAGCGTCAACAGGCAAAATAAGCTCTTTCATCTCAAAGCTGTTTCCAAGAAACTGAGGTACACATTGATTAAGATCATAAATTGCGCATGCTCATGTGAACACTGACTACGCAGTCGAGAGGGCAAAGGAGGTACTTTATGTACGAAACACCAATATTATTTACTTGCACAGAAAAATACCCTAAAAGACATCTTGCCAGTACGAGTAGGATACTTAGGTTTTTACTCCCATTAGATCAGCCATTGGATTATTTCTAAAGAGACATCGTCCAAAGAGTCCAGAACAAAGGAACGCAGATGTGTAGCTCCAGAAGCAGCTCTACATGTTGAAAAGATGCTCACTAGGATCTAAGTGGTATTATGTTTTTCTTCTGGAAATAATTAACCTCCATAAGCTGAAGGAGTTTGCCAACTTGGTAAAACTCAGACAAGAATGATGCAGCATTACTAATACAGGAAGGCAAATATTGTATTAGGATATGAAATACGGTGAATGTCGTGCACGTAATCTGAAAATCACAGCTCAGTGCTGACTTCTAATGAGGTTTTGCAATTGTGCCAGAAGAGGCTTCCCCAATAAGGGAGTAAAAATCTGAGCTGTTTATCATTTACTAATACATAACACAACTGGTAGAGACAGCTTCTTCAAGATCTAGTATTGTAATATATATTTTGACAGCTGTAATCTTGGGATAAACAACACTGAACATAATGTGATTAGCAGCTATAATTTCCATTTGACATGAATGCAATAACCCTGACTCAAATCTAAACCAGAAAATGAGTAACTAAGAAATTTTCAGCCAGTCAGCCCTGGAGATAAAGTTAAACAGAGAGTACCCATCTCCGTTGTGGAAACAGTCTGGGGCTCTTGAGATGGACTCAGCTGGGCCCCAAGAAATACCACTTCCAATAAAGCCAATCTAAACACTTCATATCAATTTAACTGCAAATTATAAAAGGTGCTTTTTTAAACAGAATAGGGAAGAATTTTCCAAAGCCTCTGATTTTTTTATACTGCATTAGTTAGCATAGGAAGAACTGATTCCTGGTAACAAATATGTTATTAATGTCATACACCGCTCTTGGAAATCGGAGACAACAAGCACCTGGTAGCTTCTTGACAGTGAGGTCTCATCCAAGAGATTTTCTTATCCCTTCTTTCCTGTCAATTTTTGTTCTTGATGGTATTCTTACATTGCTTTAAACGCCCTAAGTAACGTGGCTTCTTCATCATGTTTTAGGAAACCATTCTAATTTGATACATAATACTTACAAATTTACTTGCAGGCTAAATTTTTTTGTTAATTAGTTTAATGCCATTGATTTCAGAATATCTACCCCGTTTGAGAGTCAAGCCTTTCAGATACTGAGGAAAGCTCACAGCTATGGACAGATAATGTTATCTTGCCTACTTTTATAAAGCCTTTTTTTTTTTCCCCCAAACCCAATCTTTCCACATTTCAGACAGGCTCTCAAGACTTCTTACCCTTCCTGCAATTACTTAAATTCACCAGAGCCAATGCTTTGGAAGGCAGAGATCAGAGCCTCGTCTTGGTGCAGTTGTACGTATACTAGGCCTGGCTGAACTCTGCTTCACCACACATCTGATGAAGCTAAAAATCTTGAAGGGATTTTTTTTTAATTATTTTTTGTCGTCAAGCTAAATTCTCTCCAGAGAAAAGAACTTTTTTCCCCCCTTCCCAGTTTTTCTCCCAATCTGAAATTGAACAGCAAATTTTTACTCTCTGAGAGATGTAGTTGCTACTGTGGAGTGAAATTAAATGAATTCAAAACTGGGTACGTACTGGCACACAAGATAAAAGACAAACATAAGGAATATACAAGAGGTTTCCAGTGGTCTTACATGCTTCGTTGTGCACATAATACAACATTGCAGGTGGCAGTTCAAGCCTCAGCTTAAGAGGTCCTGTGAGAGCAGCAGCAAAAGACAGTTGTTCAGTTGTCCTGAATATGCACTGTAGAAAAGTGACACTAATGGCTATGACAAATTGTTATCTAAAGGGACTGTCAAAACCTCTAACTTGGGACCAAAGCCTTACATAACCCTGCAATGTACTCTATACACACCGGGTAAATTAATCTTTATTTAATAAAGTCAAGCAGACAGCTCCAGTAACACCTCATTCCTATGCATCAGTCATTGAGGTTTTTGGCAAACCACAAGCATCGTTAATTAAAAGAAAAAGAGCACAACCATTTAGCAAGAACTACTTTGAACGGTTGAGGTAACAGATGTGATGTCCTAGCTACTGCCCACCATTCCCAGAGCACACAGCAGAGCCCTCTTGATAACAGCACTATGCATGTAGCCACTACTTCTGCCTTCTACGTTACGTTCAGCTCTTTCTCTGCCTTGCTGTGTTTTGGGGACTCCATTCTTCCTGACTTGGGACCTGTTGGAGCACAGTACACGGAAACCAGAGCCAGAGAGGACTGGTGCATCCCAGACCTTACATCAGCGTAGAGCGGGTGTGTAGGTAAGGCATACCTGCAACCAAAGCAATGCCTGTGTATGAGGGCACCGGAAGAAAATGAAGAGATCAAGGGTTAAAATAATAGCAAATATCACTAGATAACTGAGTACATGGCAGACAGCAATCAGACTCATAAACACAGAGGAATGTGTTGCCACCAGGATGCATCTCATCTAGATGTGAACAAGATGATGGCAACAAAGCTACATCACATGCGCCGTTCCCCCCTGCATCACCCAACCAGAAGTCAAGTTACAGCCAGAAACATAAACAAATCAAGGAAACAAAGGCACCAGGCAGCAACTGCACCCAAGATTAACAGAAGACAAGAAAAGCAAGGTTCAGAGGTGAAAGCTTATCCCGTGGTAACTGTTGAGTCTGATGAGGCTCACCAAGTCTATCCAGAAACAAGTTTTTCTCTCCTGAGAGGAGCTGAAGACTTAGAAGCTGAAGTTCTAGTTCTTGGTGTGGCTCACTACTGCTCTTGGATGGTTTGTGAGTACCTGGGTATGAATGAGTGCAGTCCATGCAACAGTGAACATGACTGATGGCAGTTGTTGTTTAAGGTATCTCCTTCCCTTTCCATAAGGTCTTACGCAGACTTCTCTTACATTAATTTTCTACAAAATTTCAGGTAATAGAAGATTGTTCTATTTGAAAAGAAAGAGGTGACTAGCTTCCCTGCACTAAGGAAACCTTTAAAAAAGAACCACAGAACAAGATCCACCTACCTGATGCCAGCTGAACCCACAACACTTCAGTGATAAACAGTGAGGAGCCTCTGCTGCTGCAGACACTTGTGGTAATTACTTTTCCTCCTCCTTATCTGCAGCTGAAGAAAAAAAAAAAAAAAAAAAGTGGAATTGATCTCTTAAGTGCTGTGCCTGAAGAACCTTTAAGGAGAAACTACTTTAATTAAACCAAGTTGAGCAGCAGCATTTCTTCAGGACAAAACTGCACACCCATTGAAAGGAGCAGTGGCTTCAGGACTGCAGAGTTCACAGTAATTAAGAACAGAGATAAGCAGCTCTGGTGGGAAGGGACTGAGCAAGGCTTAAGCCAGGCTGTCACCCACAAAATGATGCCAGAGAGACCAGCAGATGGTTTAGTCTGGACAGAGAAAACTGATCTGAACTTGAGAGGAAGATTTGGAAGTCATTAGCATTCACCTGGCAGATGGTATATGAACAAGTTTACCCGTGGATAAGATGCAGAAGGAAGAGAGAGAAAGCAACCAAGGAATTACATTCTCCAAGACTTAGAGGAGAGCTAGAGGGGGCACAGTTAAAAGCATTCAGAACATACATTAGAAAAACTGAGAAGATCAAACCAAAAGAAGGACAAATTTCTAGATCTCAGGAGTATATGCAATTGCCACAGAAACTTGCTTGGATGATGTCAAGGTGATTGCTAGTAAAATAGGGAGAGGAAGGGCAAGATCTGACATGCGTTCACAAAGATCTTCCCAAGGGCTGGGCAGGAGCCATCCTGAAGCTTCAGCAACATCTGGCAGCTGGGCAGAAGGCAAGGGGATTAGCTACTGCCCAGCCACCATTTGCTCAATGCACCTCCAGAAAAGGTTAAAATTTGCAGCCATCTGTTGTTAAACAGCTTTCTGTAGAAGTTGTTCCCTGTGTACAGACGCCTGAAGGCATCATCAGGGGATGGAAATGGGAGGGTGGCATCCAAAAGGAGAAAACCCATTTAAAGAGAGACATCAGTTGACAGCGCAAGAGAGGAATAGATTTCCAAAATAATCTGTCTGTACACTTTTGCAGCAGTTCTCTTTTCTGTTTAAGTGCTTAAATGCAAAATCTATTAGGTTGCTCTTATTTTAAAATACGATACATAGAACACCACATATATATTGGAGAAACAGGTATAAGTGTGGGAACTTCAGTAAAAGAAATTTAGAACTTAATGGCATTAGTTTTAAATACAACAGCATGTTTGAATTTTAAGAGCTATGCCATATAAAACTGGGAAAAGATAAATGTATTTCAAATACTTACTCCTTTTATCAAGGGCTTTTAAAAGATATCCCAAGTATATCCCAAGCATCTCCCAAGCTGAGATGTAAATATCCAGAAAAAATCTGATATTAAATCATGACAAGTTAAATTATTAAATCATCACAGTGGCAAGACCCAGAAACAAGACTCGGCTCTGCCACCATTCATAATTAGCACTGATCACTTGCTTCAGTAAGAAGAAAGTATGAAGGCCAAATGGGCATGGTACCATTGTCACCCACAGGGTACATGGAGCAACACTGTGTATACCGCTCTGCTGTACACAAGCCCTTACGTATAGCTCTGCAAGCGTAATAGAAGCATTCAGATCTAGTACCATGTTTCTCCATGTGGCAAGTGAGTCTTAGACTTCATGAGAAAGAAAGAAAATATTCTTTCTTTTGAAGTGCTACTGGACAGCACAAATGTCTGTAGTACGCAACATCCTCCCACACCCTCAGCAGGCTGAAAATTATTTTTGCTTGTATCTAGGTAATAGACACAAATAGCTGTAAATTCAATTGATAAAGTGAAAATCACCTTTGCATACGCAAAGACCAGATGACTGATTGCGTTCATGTCACCAACTGTACGTGAAAGGCCCCTAGCGAAAGGTTTGTTCTGTGGGGCCGGGGCTAAATAACGTTGCCTCAGAAGTAAGACAGCTCCTGTGAAAGACGTGTTTTCACCCCAAGGACATGCTATTGCAATCTGGGTGGGGATAGTTCTGCGTAGACATCTTCCATGTGGGGATTAGTCCTTCTGCACTCATCAATGGATGATGTGACAGGCTGGTTCATTTTCTGTGCACCACACCTATCATTTCATGGAAATCAGAAGGCCCAAGCATTTTAGCTGTGCTATTTTTTCCAAATGCATTAGTGACCATTAAAGGCTGAAACAGTCTGAGGTTAGTTGTAAGCTTCTGTTCAGTGTGCTCTCATATGTGCTGCTTCACTCTTTTTTCTTTATTCTCTTTCTCAAATCTGTGTGTCAAAATGGACCCTGTAGGCTCTGTTATTAAAGATTCCGGCACATCTCTAGGCCTAGGGAGAGGAAGAGTTCAGACTAATTGTGGCTTCAGTACTTTATGAACCCACAGTTACAGAGGCAAAACCATCACATGAGGGGCCCACAGAGCCCCCAACAGTTTTTCTCCGTTTATTTCTCTCATCTTTTCTCCTTCCTGCAGAACGAGCAGTGAAAGAAATGACACCTTTATTTCCTAGCTCTGTTGCAAGCCAAGTACGGGGCACGCGGGAGAGGAAACGTTGAACATAAGATCTGGGAGTTGCTTTTGTCCAGAAATGTTGATATAACAAGACTGAGTTATTTTATAAGGCTTAAAATTCTTCCAAACAAAATGTTTTGAAATAACAAACAGAAAGTTCCAGGCACTTCTCATTAGATTAAAGTGTCAGTGGCAAACTCCAGGCACTCCTCTTACAGAGCCTCAAACTTACCAATTGCCATTCAGCTTTTGCAAAAAAAGCCAGAAGACAGCCAGTATCAACACTGTGAAATACAGAAAAACAAATGAGGGTGGGTTACTTTCCCTCTGCTCAGACATACTGACAGTCTCTCACGTTCATAGAGATGTCATCTCCCCAGAATACAAATGTTCAACACAGCAACAATTTTCCCTCGTACATTGATATATACTTTTAAAAGTCAGTCTGGGGCAGGGGCCATTTGTAGGAAAAGGCCCCAACAAGCAAGGCAACAAGGATACCTTGTATGACAGCAGGAATAAGGTCCCTTTCCATACCAGTATTCTTGTTTGATGATTTTTTCTTCTGTCTTGAATATCTGGGAGGGGTCGTTCATTGACTTTGGCGGTGTCTTGTTTTAGGTACACACAACCCCAACACAAGGACCACAAGATACAGCTTCTAAGGAGGAGCCACATACAAATGAATCTCCTTTTTATTTCCCTGGGGATTTCAGAGGCAGATCAGCGAGGTGGGAAGGTGTGAGTCCCCAGGAAAAGCGCTGTCACGTGGGAAGGTCAGCAGTGCCAGAATGCCATTAAAAGTCGGTGGGAACAGCTAAGAGTAGAAGTCCCTACTTTCTAGTATTAGTACAAGTCAAGAGAAATGACATTGTGGTGTGGAGACGACCTGTTGCTTTATAAAATCAAGGGAAGACACAGATGGCTGCCTGCAGCAAAGGGCAGATGCTCCTCTTGAGGGGATGAGGACAGAACACGTTTCCCCTGCACCCACTGCTGATCGAGGGGAGAGCTAAATAAAGCCTTGGATTTTGCAGCGTTTGGATAGCAGGCAGGGCGACGAACCCCTCTCCCACCCCTCTTCAGCCTTCTAAATATCCCCCCATGCCATGGTCCTTCTGCTCCCAGCCTTTCTCTCCCTCACAATTCATAATCTTTCCCCAGCCCTTTTCCATCCCAAGAGACCCCCTCTCTCTCTCTGCCCATAGTCACCACTTTCCTCCCTTCCTCACTGCCGTGGCTTTCCCTTTCACGACAGTGAGCCTTCTCCCCCACCACCGTGGGGCTGCAGGAGTCCAGACCTGGCCTTGCAGGCCCCTTCCTGCCCTGTCCTCTTACCGTGTGAGTGATGTGCAGGGCTGAATTTAATGTGACTGAAAGTCTCTTGGGCTGCCAAAGCCTTTTTTGTGGTCCTTGTGTATCTGCATTTTGCTCTGTCTCAAACACTGATGTGGAAAAGGTCTCTTGGTGTAGACAAAAAGCATGGCAAACTCACAAGGAAAATGCACAAGTTAAAATGGGAGTGCTACAGTATTATTTTTTTAATGGACAAGTCAGCTCTCCCTGATATTTTGTGATGCAAATTCAGAGTACAGTTTATCAGTATTCTCTTATCATAACAGAATACCTGTGCTGTAGCTGGCAGTGATGTTTCTCCCTCCTCAGCAGTGGAGACAAGCCACGGGTAGCGCAGCTGCTGCAATTACTTTCCTTAGCGCAGCAGCTTACAACAATAGTTCTAATTAAAGTAAACCTGAGGAAGGTGCCGGACTGCTGGCCCTGCTGAGCACGGCCCTATATCCACCCACAAAATTTGAACTCAAGGAGCTGTAGCAGCACAAGCTTTCTCTTGCTGTCTTGAGCGTACATCCTCTCCCCACGCACCCAGAGGAAATAAAGAGAAAGAGCTCAGCTGGGTCCGTCTCTCCATCTTCTCTCATGAATTGAGGTCTGGGATAGAAGTGAAGATTTAGGTTTGGGGGCTGAGTATTCACAGTCCTGCTCTCGGCCTGTGATGACAAATGCCAGCTCAGCCACGGGTCACATTTGAACCAAACACAGCTCAAAGGAGTCGTTAGTACAAGGAGGAAGAGGAGCTGTGATACCTTGGATAAAGCCTGCCCCCCTTTCTTTTTTCTCTTTTCTCTTTTCTTTTTTTTCTTTTTTTTTTTTTTTTTGAAACGAAATTAAGCCTTTTCTTGGTGTGACCAGCTGCAGAGAGGCTGGAGAGGAAAACATGAGCTGCGGGAGAGAAGACTTGGGAAGAGGAAGCCAGTCTCCATGTGTGTGAATGGATTGTCAGTGCCATCTCTGTAAATAATTTAAGTAATTGCAAGCTGGAGAGGCATTTTGCTTTTTATGTTTGTCTTTTCCATCAGGAAGGGATGACATGGGTAATTGTCACTCGCTCAGTCCAAATGTCACAGCCTAAAATATGGCGCTTTTTTTGTTAGAACCAATGACTTCAAGGATACCTGTAGCTCATTCTCCACCAGCCACCTCTCAATTTCCAAGTCAGAGACAACTTTAGCGAGTAGGAGTCTCCATCTTCTCTGTAAGTCAAATGGCATGCAAAAGCACATTTTCTGAGACTTGATTTTCCAAATCTCTTATGGCTGGTTGCATATCATATTGGTATACGATTGGCTGAATATCATATAGTCAAATGGTGTTGTGGGGGAATCTATTTGATTTTGTTCTATTTTTTCAAGATCTCCAGTTGCAATGGGTCAGGGCTGGAATCTGACATTCATATAGATACTGAAAGAAGCTTCTGTTCAAATATCCTGCGACCAGTTGCCCCCATGTCAAGGCCAGAAGCCCATTTTGCTGGACTGCACAAGCAATGAAGCAGCAAGACGTTTGTCTGAGAGGTCAGCGAGCAGGCGGAGGACCCACGCTACGAGGGCAGGCTGGGAGGGAGAGGCAGGACAGCAGAGGGACTTGAAGATGTGAATGAATTCATTTAGGTCAGGGCTTCAGCAGGTGGTGTGACTAACAGCAAAAGGGCAGAGAAGATGAGCTTAGCAGTTGTCCTGGCCATGTGGAGACTGGCGGATGGTGAGACCGTCAGACAATCTGTGTAACAGAGCACAGGTATAAGGGAGCTAGGTGCTATCCTCTTTTCTTTCAATACATACTTGTTTCACTTTAAAACACTGTTTCCTTTTGTTGTGTGTTGTATTAAAGCTCAAGACTAAAATAAAGACTCATATTTCAGAGTTTTCAGACGCTTTGCTGGCCGGTGTGGCCCACTTGCACTGTTAGCAGTCCTGCCACAGGAGGTGGTGTGCTCCGATGATGCAACGCCACAGCGGGTGCTGCTGCGCTAACGTTCCTCATCAACTTGGTGGCCAAATGAATCCTGCTGAATGGAGGCTGAAGTGTGGAAAATCTGAACTGCAACAGTTTTAAATGAACAAAGTTGTCATCCTGTTTTGTGGGTAGTCTTTCTCTTTAATTAAAGTGTCGGCTCACAGAGGAAGTATAGGGACATAAAGAGTTATGAAATCCAGTCCAGCGGTTGCCTACATGTGTGACATCTGCAAATCTGTTTAATGCAAAGAACTACATCAGATAATTCAAGCCAGAGCTCACAGGGAGTCATGTAATGAGACTGTTCAGATCCTTGTTGCGATTAGTCCATTCCCTTTCCCCTTCTCTCTTCGGAAGTTCATTTAGGCAAGCAGTCATTTTAAGAATATGCAAATGCTGACTGGTAGTTTGCTACGGATCGGGCAAAAAGCCAGGCTTATGTGATGCCGGCTGCTATAGGCAGTGTGAAGTTAAATATGCATGACCTCGCATAACATCGATCCGGGGGCTCACAGGCGTTCTGCACCTTTAAAAATCCAAGCCTACCAACTAAAGGTCACTATTCTGTAGGCAAAGTCTCTAGCGTTGTACTCGAATCACTTAGTTTTTCGGTGCTCAATGATCATGCAAACTCAGCACGTGTTCATTATATATCTCTGCTTTGGTAAGGTCTCGGATAAAAAACGTCCTTTATTTATCCATGGTAAATCTAGTACTTTGCTCTTGACGAGCATGTATATATTTCACATGGGAAGGAGGGGAAGATTTCATACTGTGACAACTTCGCAGCTATGTTAAAATTGGATGACTCCGCTGCTACCAAGTCATAGGCAATAAAATGCAGTAGTTAGTATAAATAATGTATATAACAGTAAGGAATTAATAATGCAGTATTAAGACCAGGGTAGCACCAGGCAATTGCCTGAGGGCATTGTGCATAATCAGGAGTCACAAAAAAGGGAACTATAGCTCAAGGTTACAAATCAGAACCTAAGTAGCATAAAAATTATGAATCCAATAAAATCACCTAGTCTTAATTTACAATTATTTACAAATATTTGTATACAAAATTACAAATATAGTATATAGGATTGATAATATCGTATTCATTAAAGAGATTCTGCAATGTTAGACTATCCATAAATGGCCAAATTCTGATCTCATTAATATCACAGGAACTCGGTGCAACAATTTCAATTAAAAATGGCTCTTCTAGGATAAGAAAAAAATGACCCCAAATAATAGCAAATGTACGCTTTTACAACACAAAGGAGAGCAGAGAGGGCTGACTTTTCATATTGAGCCTCAGGATTCACTTTCAGCCCAGTTTTTTTCCTCTGCCTGGTTGTTTTACAGTAAGAGTGGTAGCAGGGGCTCCTCCTTGCCGAGGGAGATGCCAGTGAGAGGCAGCTCAGCGGTTCTTCCCTGCACCCAGCAGAGTGACCTCATGGGACCACGGGCCACCTGTGGTGCTTTCCAAGGCTGTGGAGGATGCTCTGCGCCAGCCACCCAGTGATGGGGCCTGAATAAACATTGTGGGCCTTTCACTGAGACAGAAATGCCAATTGCCATGCAAATTATTATGTCTGAGGGTTACAGCTGGCTTTTTGTGGTCTTTTTTTTTTTTTTTTTTATCTCATGTTGGTGGCTCACAGCCAGTCTGTGACTAATCAGTGATTAGTGATCCCAGCCCTATGGAAGGAGCACACTCCATATAGCAGGAATTTTTATTAATAAGTACCGCAGTGCACGACCCTGCACTTAACAAATTGGAGGAGGATGACAGGGCCAATGCTCTTACTTCAACGCCATCATCACCGCTGCATTGTTGGCGTTTGCTACCCACTTCGCGATTGCTGTGGGAACAGGTCTACGGCTGCACAAGCAGAGGTGTTCCCTTTTGCAAAGGTTTGGCATATTTTTTGTCTTAAATTGTGGAGCAGGCTTAACAAAACAACTTTTGTAATTGTAAAAAGTATTGCTTCCTTATTTGTGTGCCACTGTATATTGCTGTTAAGCATTCAGCTTCGCATTTGTAATATTTTGGAGAACTAGTTCTTAATAAACAAAACCAAAGGGAGACTGGTAGGTTTAAGCTGATTGAGCGTCCTTCAGTGTTGAAACATGTTTGATTTAAGCACAGAAAGTCCCATTAATGCCTACTTATGATCTATTTTTAGAGTAATTCCAAGCAATTACTATTCATATGACTCAAGCACCCGGGCTGAATTCTAGCCAGGCAATAAAAGGCGGTTTTTGTAATGCCAGAGAGACTCTTGAGCAGATTTGGAGGAAAACACAAATCAATTGATAGCATGATAAAGCCATGCATAGTAACTCAGTTTCTGGAGCTCTCGATGACTCAGGAAATATTCGCACTGGACATTCAGACATAACCCAGCACATTGGGGCAGCACTGCTGGCTTTGTAACGTCTGGGGCTCCATACAGTTACGGTGCAGGGAAAGGCTGGAGATGAGCTCACCAGTCTCCATTCCCTTCTTTGCTCTCAGCAATGAAGTATGTGAGAAATACTGATGCGAAGTTTCCTGCGGAGACGTCAGCCAAAGAGAGATGGACAGATGCACATGCTGGCAAACGCTCTCAGAGATGAATACGTGTTCACAAAATCCCTCGCTCTCCCACACTCAGGATCTTCCTTTCCTTTCTTCCCTTGTGGACTTTACACCAGCCAAAGTCTCGTTTTCTTTCTTTTCCCAATTCTTCTCCTCCTGACACTCCTTTTCCTCCCAGTGTCTAATTTTTGTCTCCATCCTTTCTTTTCCTGTTTCAGGACTCTCCGGGGAACAGTGCTGCAGCGGGGCACCCGCAGGTGCCCCCGCAGCCAGGAGGGAGGGAGGGCTGGACAAGGCACCTGCAGGCACTCAGTAACCTCTGCCAGATAAGGCCTTCAAGATCATACGCGTGCGTTGCTCCAGATTAATTCTAAAGTGATTAATCATTTCAGGAAGGCAGTGGGGGAGCGCTTTCGTGTCCAAATGAGGGCAAGGAATATCAGGATACTTGAGCTAGCCACAGGGGAACGGTGCACAGGAGGCAGAGGGTGCACAGGAGACCCCTTATCCTTCTGGAGCAACACCTGGGGGCCAGGCAAGATACCTGAGGGTTCCTAATGGCAACCTATGCTCCTTGGAAGGAGTTGCAGGTTAACCACCTCACAAGGGAAAGAAGTCCTCAGCACAGCAAAAACTTACGCCCTGCAGTCAAGGTTTACACTTCAGAAAAATCATTTTAGGCTAAGAAAGGAAACAGGCAAGGAAACAAATAACCCCGCTTTCATAAAGCATTTATTTTTTTTATTTGAAAACATTATACAGGCATTACATTGCCACAGCCAGTCCATATAGGAGCATGCAAATATCAAAATGGAGAAAGGTTTGTTCAGCTTTTCGATGCAGGATTTTGGGCTGGGATTTTGTTTGCTTGGTTTTGGTTTTGGTTCGTATTTCCATCTGCGGTGTCAAGATTAGTGTGCTTTATTATGGCATTTAACAATAAAATCCTACCCATGGGGTAAAATTTATATTTGTAGCTAGCTCAGGAATACTAAATGGTTTTAAAAAAAAAGGAAAGAAAACCATACTACACGCTTGTCAAAATGTTAATAGCACAAGTTAGCAATCTCTACACTATACATTGAAACTTCTTATGACACAGTGGTGCAAAAATTGTCAATTGCTTGGTCTATCGTTGTGTGTTGTCAAAGTTTGTAGCTGGAACAAAGACCAGGTCTGTCTCCCAGTGAAGGTTTTCATCCAGTAGCAGAAAATTACATCAGTCTTGCTCAGGGCTGCTCGGGGCCAGCAGTACAACGGAGCTGCAGTTCGTTCAGGCAAGGAGATACACAGAGCTAAAGACGTCCTATGCAACACGGAGAGTAGCTGCCGGTTAGAGAGCTGGACCTTTGCTGGTGCGTCCTGAGGTCTTGAACCGCAGAAAACAAGCAGGTAGAAGCAATGTTTCCCTTTACTAGACCCCGGGTTTTCAGTCAACGCGGTCACTTGTAAAGCTATACTACTGTTTTCCTTTGAGGCCCGCCCAGCGCTAGCACACCAGTGCTAAGCCAAGTTTATCCACCTTGTTTAAGGGGAGACACAGACATCGAAGCAGCCCCAGTTTGCACCTCAAACTCCTCCTGCGCGAGTAACACAGGGGACGGTGGCTGGGCACAGAGCGTGTGCCACCGAAACATTCAGACCTTATTTCCGTACAAGAGAGCCTTTTGAAGTAGCCTACAAAAATTGCTTCAGATGGCACCTCTCAGCCATCTGTGGAGCGCAAACCCTTGTTCGTAAAAACTCCCAGCCCAGCGACCCGGCCGGGAGAAGCCTCCTGCCCAGCTGTTTCTGAGAAGACTCTAACAAACACCTACAAGTTAGTGTCAGAAAAATGAAGAGGGGGAGGCAGAAGGACTACAAACATTTGGCTTAAAAATAAATACTAAGAATGAAATTAACCGAACCAATTATGCAAAAGGAAGGAATTGTAAACATGAAACAAACACACGCACACGCAATCCTCAAAGGTCTCAAGACCAACACAGGGACTAATGTTCCGAGAAAGGTATTTAATTGGTATAAAAGGTAGCAAAAAAGACTGAGATGACAGGTGCCCGCCAGTGCGCCTCTGGGTACCTGAGGGAGCCGTGGTGGTTGTAACCAGAGCCCCCGCTCCTGGGGAATGTATGAAACCCACCTCAAGACGAAGCCCTCCCAGGGCTTGACCCAAGGAGGCTTGCTGGCCCCCATGCATGAGGGCTTCACCCAACCACACGCTTCCCACCTGGACTTCCAGCCCACTGACCTTACGCTGAAGCATCAGGTAATCCTTCTTGTGTGGTTTTGAATTTGTTTTCTTTGAATCCCGTAGTATTTAGACTTTCCTTAATACCCCCAGAATACGGACCCTGTTTCTCTGTGGGATTTTTTTTTTTTTTTAATCCTCAATGTTTTAAGAGAAAAAGCTTGGAAACATGAGTGCTAAAAATATTAAATAAACAAAAGGCAGGGAAAAAAATTCATACATTTGTTATGATTTTAAACCACGCCATCTTAACTGAAGCTTTTGGGCCAGTTTTGGCCATGGTTCAGCAATACTGCGGACCCTTCCCTCAGCTGCAGCAGGATCGTGGCAGATATAGCCTAAGCACGGTGGGACAGAAATCGCCTCTCCTCCTCCTCCACAGCAAGAATAAGATACAACATACTTCTGCTGTTCAATAGCATTTCGGCATTTGCCACTTCATGTATATTACACATACATACTTCTCCCAGTCTGCTTCAGGGAAGTCCCTTCTATATTAAAGCAGAACAGGACTATAAAAGATGAATGTTACCTCAGCAGAAATTCATCCTGCTTGGTTGAACTGTGTGGCCTTTCTAATCTCCAGAGTACAGATTGATTTTTTTTTTTTTCATTTTCAAAAAGAAATAGGTAAGTTGCATTTTTCAAACATGAAGCCCTACATTTCCGCTTAAGACAGACTTCTTCAGCAGAATAACATTCAAATAAAATTCATCTTCTATGCCCACAAGGAAAATATTCATCAGCCCTGCCGTAAACTCCATTTCCAAATACAATGCAAGTATGCACACTTTTACAGCACTATTGTGTACTTCATAATCTCCTTCCTTCTGAAGACCCTGAAGCATTTTAAAATAACTTGGTCCCACAGCACCCCTGTGAGGTAGGTAAAACAACATTATTCCCATATATACAGATTGGGAAACTCAGCCACACAGAAGGTAAGTCATGCCCAAGGATCACAAAGAGTTGTGGCAGATCTGTGAATAAAAACAAGCTCTCCTGGATCCCTGTCCTATCTGTTAGACATAAGACCATCTCCCCTTCCTTAATTTTAAATTAAAAATAGATGATGGATGTTGAAATAATGATTTCCTTTTATTGGGCTCTCAGAAGAGCAAACGTACAGACAGAGATGGATTTTTCATGGTGGTGACTAAGACTTCCCCCATTCTGATAAGGCTCCCGGAGCAGAAGTACAGTTGTGGAGCACACCCTTACTGTAGTCACATGTCCCCAGGAATGTAAGAAAACTGCTGAATTCTTCCGCTAGTTTTGTAGTTAATGAAAAATAATTGGCTGCACCCTGCCAGTATGAATGCCTTTGTGCTACTGCAGCAACACCAGCAGATGGTCCAGTCTTTCTGCTCATGAATTCCTCACTTAATCTTCCTGATTTTTACAATTTGTGGGGTTTGGTGAAAAACTGACACATTTCTAAATAGCTATTGTTAGAATAATCAACCACAGGAGACTACGCAAACTGGAACAGCAGAAGGCGCCCTCGATGCACTGAGTATCTAAAGTAGGTGCCCTGATCCACATGATATGTCATCTTACCATGGAGAGGTACAATACATAGGAAACTAGAAAACGTGGTTTTCTTTTTACAGATTAAAATTTAAAAAGTAAGAAATCCGTGTTAAGACACCACTACAGAGAAACTAACTCCCTGTCACCTGATGCAGAACCTCAGCCGCTAGGAAATCTGCCATGGATCATAGAGAGGTCAATGCTTGGGTACTTCACTTCTGCAAATATAGAAAGGCTAAAATGCTCGCCTTATACCTATTCCTAGAATAGAGACGGATATTGTAAGTTGTCCCTTCTCTGGATTCATGGAACAGATTACCTAGAAAGGGCAACTAGACAGATAGCACAGATGAATTCGTCGTCTTTCCCTTGCCAAATCCAAGGTGCTAGCAAAAAGGTGTCAGGGTGTTGCTATCACGAGTAACCCATCTATTTTGTGCAAACAAACAAATCTTAGAGAGAAATTAACAGTGACTGCACAAGTGTATTTGCTGTAAAAAGGCAGCTTTTCCACAACTGGTGTGGCTTAGGCATAATATCGCTCAGTGGGTGCAGAAACACCCTGCTAGGAATTTCTTTTTGTAATTTCAGCTTATATATTGAATATCTTTCACAGGTAGTCTGACATTAACTGATTCACATACAGCAGTTTGTATCGCAAACACGCTGCTCATATCGTAAACGAGGGACTGGCATCTCCTTGCAATGAACACCCTGGAACAATTAATTTTTATTTTTATGAGGTTTCCTTATTTGCTACCTTGCAGCTCACCGGTGTAACTGCACCTGGTAAATACCTTTCTCTATGTACAATACAGAGATAATGGATATACGAGCTCCACTGAATCATCAGTAGGTGACCAACAGCCCTGGGTTTAAGCAACTCTAACATGAGGCTCCTCTTCTGTCTCCTGCCCCAGGCTGGTGTATGTCACTGAAGGCTCCAGCTGGCCGGTGGCTGGCAGGTCTACAACAGGTCCTGAAGGGTTTCGAAACTGCTTGTACACCCGAGGATCCTGGGCTACGTAGGTGGACGTGGAGGAGTAGAGCACCAGCCCAACAAGGATAGTGAAGAATGACAACAAGTAAAGTCCTGAAAACTAAGCAGAAATAAGAGTAATTAGACGCAGTACCGGTTATCCTGAGCTCATGAAGACCCACAGGCAGGGAGGGGTAGGCATAGATCCTTGTTTTGGTATGAAAGGCACAGAACAAACCCCCTGTCACTGGGATATCTATTTCTTATGGGAATGTCTCTTTGAAAGTTGGTTTGGTCCCATTAACTTCCCTGTCTTGTGTAACTAACAGCCAACCAGTGCCTTCCCATGCCCCAGACATCTTACGTATTGGTCAGGAGTGACTTGGGAAAGCTGGGTTCTGGTCATAGATTGAAAGCTGACTTTGTTGTGCTTTTAGACAAGACAACTACTTCTCTGAGTGCAACTTTCTCTGGCTCCAGCGTGGAGTACCATCATCTGCAGTTGTCTGACAGGGACAAATCTGAAGTTAATTACAGCTAAACCACAGGACTGTGAACTATAACATGCCATCGGTGATATAAAAAAATAGTCAAGTATTTAAACAAATTAAATAAACATTTACAGAATCACAGAATGATAGGGGTTGGAAGGGACCTCTGGAGATCATGTAGTCCAACCCCCCTGCCAGAGCAGGGTCACCTACAGCAGGTTGCAGAGGACGGCATCCAGGTGGGTTTTGAATGTCTCCAGAGATGGAGACTCCACCACCTCTCTGGGCATCCTGTTCCAGTGTTCTGCCACCCTCAAAGTAAAGAGGTCCCTCCTCATGTTTAGATGAAGCTTCCTGTGTTCAAGTTTGTGCCCGTTACCTCTTGTTCTATCACTGGGCACCATTGAGAAAAGACTGGTCCCATCCTCCTGGCACCTCGCTTCAAGTATTTATAAAGCATTGATAAGATACCCCTCAGTCTTCTCTTCTCCAGACTACAATTAACAATATATATAGTTATATATAACAATAACATATATAATTAAAATATTTTAATAAAGGCACTTAAAAAGCCCACCTGCAGCTTCTCTTGCTTGTAAACAGAAAGCAGATGCTGGAAGATTTAATGTGAGGATGAACTTGAGCTGTGAAACGTGCTCTAGGCTGACCTCAAGAGGTTTGAAAGTACACGTGGAGGGCAGTTAACTGAAAGCTCGAGTATACACACTTTGGCACACAGCTCCACTAGATCAGAGGTCAGCCTGAATTTTTGGACATATCCAGACTCAGTGTGCCTGGACTAAAAACAAAACACTAATTACCTTTTTGGCAATACATTAGTCCTTGCAGGTAAAGGTAAAGGCAGGGATTTAAAAGTACAGACCATTGGATACTAGCTTTAGATACTGGGTTTCTGCTATGGGGGACACAAAAATGGCTTTAAGCCCATATGACTTGTCTCCTGATCCTAGACATCAAGTTATTTCTTCTTGTGCGCTGTATGTGAGAAGCAATGAAGGACAAATTGACAGCCAGCTTGTTGGTAGGGATACGCGCATCAGTATTCAGTGGGACTTTAAAAAGTGCCTGTATTCTGCAGCCATCAGAGATCCATACTTAAACACCAACAACTAGCTGCAACCTGTTATTAGCTGCTTCATGAGGTACTTCACTATTTTACATAGAGATGTCTGCAAATCTGATTTTAATCCTAACTGACTATGGTGCTTCGGTGGGTGCCAAATTTGTTTCCTCCGGATCATTTGAGTATGGTACAAAATGGATAGACCGGACTATATTATCTTGCAAGAAGCTTTTTCAAAGTTCTACATTTTATATTTTAAAAAATAATAATTGTGATGAAAGAAAATTTTACTTAAGACAACTTTGAAATTATGTTAATCTGTTGTCATTTAAGAGACCTACAGAACCTGTGTCCAACTTCCCGCCTGAGGAAGCATTTGGCTTTTTTGCAGAATCCAGAGTATCTTTGAAAGCTTTGCACATAAAACCCATGGTGTTGGATGTTTTTGTTTCCCACAGCTAGTGTGTACATTTTAGAGGAAAAGTACCATGATGGGGAAAGTATAAAGTGTGTCGGAAGGATTACAGGGTAGGAAGAGTTCTGCTTTTCATCAGCTGTTAATTGCTTTTTTTCCAGGAATGTCACCAGGTTTTCAAGTGTCATTTGGCAGTATGATTTGACGTAATCATCCAGCTGTCATACCAGCCACAAAGACAGTGAGGAACCTCACCCTGCATCTGCTGAAGGATTCCCCCACGTGACACAGCTCTGAAAGGACTGTTTAGGCTTAGATCTCCCCCACGTGGCAACCAAACCCAAGTCAATCATTTCAAAGCATTTTCGAATTTATTTTTTTTCCCATTTTCAGTTCAATTTTGCTTTCAGCGCTTTCCTCCCCATTTCGTCTTTGCATGCGAACTTGGGTACTGCTTGGCAGCAGTGGGCTTGACTAAGCTGAAGCAAAACTCAGGAGCCAAATGCATCTAATTTCCCAAGCCAGGAACTAGTTCCCTAGTTTCCCGCTGTTCCTCCTTCCCACCTCATGCCTGAATTTCTCTCCCTGGACAGCCAGCTCGCTTGCTCCACTGTATAACCGGAGTGCCAGCCAGATTTGTCATTGTCTTGCGGCCTACTGTGAGGAATCTGTGGGGCTTCCAGCAGCTAAATGTGCCCTTTTTCTTGGTCTAGCAGCTGCCCAACCAAAACCAATTAACTTTTACTATATTTTGTGGCTCCAGCTCTACCATATCCCCCTCCTCCTGGCCATACCTCTCATTCCTCTCTCAGCAGCTTCTTGCCAGTGGGCTCTTTCACCCGACAATATTCCCTCCATGGCAGTGTGTCCCAAAGTAGCAGCCCTCTACCCTGGGAGAAGGGGTTTGGACGAAGTGGGTGGAAATCTAAACAAAGGCCTATGAATAATTTGTCTTTGATATGTGCGTACAGCTAGTGCAAAGAAACCTGGGTCCTGACTGCCCTATAACAATTCCATCTTTACCTTCCTCAGAACCAAGTTAAGGTTCAGGCTGAATTGTTTTCTGCAGCAACTCCCTGCGGCACTGAAGTAAGGTTAACCTAGGAATATATATATATATAAGAAATCTCTGGGTTTTGTGAATACTCTGTCAGATTGACCAAAAGCCCCTTGAAATCAATGGGTGTCTTCCTCCTATTAAAATGGCAGTGTGATGGGAGGATGCCGACACAGTTCATCAGATGCAAAATTTGTTGTTCACTGTACTGTGTTCCTCAGATTCTAGCTGAAATCTTTGTATTTTGTTGAAGATAGGATTTCCAGCACTGCTATGTCTACATGTAGGTTTTGGAGGTGTTTTTATTTTGACCTGCAAACCTCATCTGCTGAGATTGACTATTAATAGACAGCAAGAAAGGCACATTCAAAACCAGCAGAAAAAGCTATTCCTAAGAAATTAAATGAGTGAAGATAATTTTTCATTGCTACCCTCTACATAACTGCAGTACCAAACTGCAGGCTCTCAGGAAGCGTGTAATTCCTCTCTGGCTAAAAAGCTACTTGAGAATGATATTGTGCTTTATTTTTCTGACTTATCTCTCGCTTTCTACAGAAACATATTTCCTCTAAGAAAAAATATTTTAAAAATATCCAGATTTGTATGTTTCTCCCAGTCCCACTTCCCTCCGTGCTAAACAGGATAACTGTAGGCTGTTCCAATAGTAACACGGTCAGAAATTGTTGAGCTCAGATTAGCTAATGGGTGTCACACACCTTGGAGTAAGCAACCAAAAAATAACTCATGTTTGTATCTCATTAAATAATTTTACTATAGATTTTGTATCTACACATATAGGTACATATGTCTACAAGCTTGATTACCATGTAGTTTATTGAGACACCAGACGACGTTGTGATTAAATCAGTGATCTAACATTCTTGAGTCCTGGGATTGATTTTCAGCCCATGAATTTCTTTCATGAATAAAAATTATTTTAGATGACCGTCAGTTTCTTACCCATTTAAAAGAGACAGTAACACTTGGTTACCGAATAAAGACGGGTTTACAGAATAAAGATGGGAAATGGGGATATCATCCTCTGACGAGAAGGCAGAGACCTTCTTTGCAGAAAGGCATCTTCCAAAACTTACTGACTAGCCAAATGAAGTAGTTAAATCAGCCCTACAGACCGCACCATGGCTACTCTGCTCTGATATCTGTGTGTCTATAAATGCTTTCCCAACCAAAAGTATTCCATATGGAATACACAATGATATTTACAACCATTAAATAATTAGGAAAACGTAAAAAACATGTCCTCGCTAGAGTTTATTCAGTACCTGTGGTGAAAATAGCTTACAGTAAACTACCGTTAATTTTCAGTGTACAAAAAGCACTTTTTAGGTGCCTGTCAATTTGAAGATAAACATACAAAGCAAAACCTAGACAAATGTAACAAGATAACATGTATAACACGATTTGCTCAGTCTATCAAAACCTGCACTGATTCTGGGTGAGTGGATGCTTCTGGTGTTTAAGATATTCCTTAGGGATCCAGTACTTGAATGCATTTGCCCACTCAAGGCTTACCAGAAGAGCTAAGGACACCTGCTGGCCCCTGCAGGAGCAGGGTCTCACTCCTCAATATGTACTACTGCAGAACCCCACCAGAAAACCACTGTAGCAGTAAGGTCTAGCTGACCACAGCAAATATATGGTGAAATCAGTCTGACTTTCTGTTATCCACGCACAAAGTCTTTTACATTAAAAAAGAAAAGAACCCAAACATATCTGCAGTGTGCCTTTTTTTAAAGTAAAATACCTTACAACAGAGCTACATACAACTGTGGATGAAGTTTACAAAATCCATTTGCAATTTAGTTTATATACAGTATTTTTATTCCAAGTAAATCAAAATTAGGCATTTTGGGAGCAAGCCAAGCATCACAAGATTTCTAAAATAAAGAAGAATATAAAGGCATTGGAAAACTAAAGATTTTTAAAAATCCAGAATGAACTATCAAACCTCTCAAAATGTACTCCCCACTAGTTCTTATCCCCTACTTCTTATTATCTCTCTGTGCAAAACTTGTCTTTCACATATCCTTAAACCATTATAGCGAAAACACTACTACTATTTGCATTTGTGATTCTTGCGCTTTAAAGTAGAATCTAGTTGAAAAGATAGGTGCAAAAGAAACCTCTCGAGGGGGAGCAAACAGTGCATCTGATTTCATCATCTTGAATAGTGATAAGACAAGGACGGTAGAAGAAAAAAAGAAAGAAAACCTGTTCAGAAGGCAGTAAATTCATGCCTGGGTCTGGAGAGAGCGAGTCATTCTTCAGTACACAGATCATGAATTTCGAAGGGAAAGCGGCGAGAAAGGGCACAGAAGAATCGCTGTATCACAGGGAGGGAATGCTGCACTGACTCACTGACTGCTGCAGAGGGAATTTGCAGACAAGTATGTCTGACTGTCACAGATGTCCACATCCAGGTTACCACTGACACTAGGGCAAAACAATATCCAAAGTGACAAAACCAGACAGATGAGAGTCTGCAGAAAAGCCCACACAGACAAAGAAACTCAATGATTTGCTAATTTTGGTTTTTCACTCAGCTATCATGATAACGATCATGATCGTTATTACAATGGTTATGAAAATGCAAATTCTGTTTTACTCGGCCCATTGAACTGGAAATAGTCTGCAGGAGCAGACTGCGGTGCTCCAGCTCCATTTGTATTTCACAACAGCAGCCATAGACTGAATCTCTTGGTAGGTAATATGAAGCCCAGCTCCTAGCCTATGGTAAACTAATTGCGCTTTTTAAGTCTTTAAAAAGGATTTTTTGTTACATGACTAACTGAAAATTTAGAATTGTCATGTTTCATATATTCAGTGATAAAGCATGAAATGGAATAACTACCGTAACTACCTCCTCTAGAAATTCTACCCCTAGAAATTCTACCTCTAGAAATTCTACCCCTACCTCCTCTAGAAATTCTCCACATTTTGACAAAAATGAATACAGAAATCAGGTCTATAAATTCAAATTTTAAACTTTAGAGAGACGCGATCTCCTCAAAATTGCACTGATGAAGAGGGATAAAAATGTACATAGCAGGTGGAACTCATTTAGTCCTTTATTTCTGCTGACATACCCCACGCCCTCCAGACAGGCAGTTCCCACCAACGTCTTATTCCCATCAGCGGGTCTGTGCAGTCTGATGAACCTCTCTGTTTTCTGAACTAATTCGGTTTGTAGCATACGCTGCAGAGTCAGTCAAAGCTAAGGCCAAGAAGGGCTCCTGCACTGACTTATGTCTTTTCCCCCCGGGTAATTTCACACATGAGTACCTGAGCGGGCTGAGCTAAGGGAGTTAAAACCAAATTTCTCTCATTATCTTTTATATAGCAAACAGACATTTCCACTCGGTTTGATGAATTGATCGAGAGACTGAGCTTCTTTTCACACTGCTTTCTATTTTTGCCTCCAATATAGCAAATGAAGTTCACCGTGACCAAGTGCAGAAGTTGCGCTGTGGGATGCACACGCTCTCCAGCCAGTAGCAGTACCAGGAAGGGTGAGGGCTGCGAGAGCTGTGAATTCGCACAGTTGCATAGCTGGATATTACAGACATATTGCTTTATTCGTAGGAACAGAAGCCAGCATCCTAGTCATAGCTCATAGTGCCCTCTGGCGACTCCCTTGGCTCAGACCCATGAGGATCTGGCCAAATTTGTCTTAGGTTGAGACTGTGACTCACTCAAACTGTTGCTGACTATTTTTGTCCCAGCCTGTGAGGGAGATGTCTCCGTTTCCTCCTACCAGAGAGGAAGGGAGGATCCCTTTGGGATTCAGGGTCTGCCCTGCTCTTTACTGGCAGAACAATCTGCTGGTTGAACCTCAATTATTGCTGTCTGCCATCAGGGATGAGAGATAAAGACCTGACCTTTGGCTGATCACTGATCCTAGATGAGAGTTATGGGCAGAATATTTCCTAGGGATATGTAGACATCTTTCCAAACAGACTGCAGAACTAAGCTCTACGCAGGTAATGATACATCTTTGTCATCAACAGAAATTGGGGCTGCCACCAACAGTGAAACGCAGTATTGTGTAAAACCCAAATGGCATCAAACACTAGAAGGGCTGCTGTGAGTTTTCCAGACTGTGTTCGAACAGATAAAAGAGCAAAGGTGCCCAGGAAGGCTGGGCATACTTCAAGCAGGTGCTCTTAAAAGCTCAGGAGAAGGCCATCCCCTTGTCTCGAAAAACGAGCAGACGGGGAAGACGACCAGCCTGGCTAAATAGAGAACTTTGGCTGGACCTCAGGAAAAAAAGAAAAGTTTACATTCTCTGGAAAAGGGGGTTGGCAACTTATGAGGATTATCAAGATATAACAAAGCTATGTAGGGGGAAAATGAGAAGGGCCAAAGCTCAATCAGAACTCAGCTTGGCCACTGCAGTCAAAGACAATAAGAAAAGGTTCTTTGAATATATCAATAGAAAAAGGAAGACTAGGGAAAATGTAGGCCCGCTGGTGAATGAGACAGGTGCCCTAGTGGTGGAGGACGCAGAGAAGGCAGAGTTACTGAATGCCTTCTTTTCTTCGGTCTTCACTGCTAAAGCTGTCCCTCATGAATCCCACCCTCTGAAGGCAAAGGGGGAGGTCTGGAGAGTGGAAGATTTTCCCTCAGTTGAGGAGGACCGGGTCAGAGACCACTTGGCCAAGCTGGACATTCACAAGTGCATGGGCCCTGATGGCATGCATCCGCGAGTGCTGAGAGAGCTGGCGGATGTTATTGCTAGACCACTCTCCATCGTCTTTGAACGGTCATGGAGAACAGGAGAGGTGCCTGAGGACTGGAGGAAGGCCGACATCACTCCAATCTTCAAAAAAGGCAAGAAGGAGGACCCAGGGAACTACAGACCGGTTAGTCTCACCTCTGTCCCTGGGAAGGTATTGGAGCGACTCATTCTGGATGTCATCTCCAATCACGTTGAGGAACAGGAAGTTATTGGAAGTGGTCAACATGGATTTACCACGGGTAAATCGTGCTTGACCAATCTGATAGCTTTCTATGATGTTATAACTGGTTGGCTGGATGAGGGGAAAGTCGTGGATGTCATCTACCTTGACTTTAGCAAGGCTTTTGACACTGTCTCCCATGACATCCTCATTAGGAAGCTGAGGAAGTATGGGCTAGATGAGGTGACAGTGAGGTGGATTGAGACCTGGCTGCGGGACAGGACTCAGAGGGTTGTGATCAGCGGCACAGAGTCTAGTTGGAGGCCTGTAACCAGTGGTGTCCCCCAGGGGTCAATACTTGGTCCTATTTTGTTTAATATATTCATTAATGACCTGGATGAGGGGACAGAGTGTATCCTCAGCAAGTTTGCTGATGATACCAAACTGGGTGGGGTGGCTGACACCCCAGAGGGCTGTGCTGCCATCCAGCGTGACCTGGACAGGCTGGAGAGCTGGGCAGAGAAGAACCTAATGAGGTTCAACAAAACCAAGTGCAAGGTCCTGCACCTGGGGAGGAAGAATGCTAGGCACCAGTACAGGTTAGGGGCTGACCTGCTGGGAGATAGCTTGGAGGAGAAGGATCTGGGGGTTGTGGTAGACAGTAAATTATCCATGGCCCAGCAATGTGCCCTTGTCGCCAAAAAGGCCAATGGAATCCTGGGCTGCATAGGGAAGAGTGTGGCCAGTAGGTCGAGGGAGGTCATTCTCCCCCTCTACTCGGCACTGGTGAGGCCACAACTGGAATACTGTGTCCAGTTTTGGGCTCCCTAGTTCAAGAGGGACAGGGAACTGCTGGAGCGAGTCCAGCGAAGGGCAACTAAGATGATTAAGGGCTTGGAGCACCTCCCTTATGAGGAAAGGCTGAGAGAGCTGGGACTCTTTAGCCTGGAGAAGAGAAGGCTGAGGGGAGACCTTATTATGGCATACAAGTATCTAAAGGGTGGGTTGAAGAAGGATGGAGCCAGGCTCTTTTCATTGGTTCCAAGTGACAGGACGAGGGGCAATGGGCACAAGTTAGAACACAGGAAGTTCCGTTCAAATACACAGAAACAGTTCTTTACGGTGAGGGTGACAGAGCACTGGAACAGGCTGCCCAGGGAGGTTGTGGAGTCCCCTTCCCTGGAGATTTTCAAGACCCGCCTGGATGCAGTCCTGAGTAATGTGCTCTAGGCAATCCTGCTTTAGCAGGAGAGTTGGACTAGATGATCTCTAGAGGTCCCTTCCAACTCTGATAATTCTGTGATTCTGTGATTCTGTGATTCTGTGAAAACTCGTGCACTTGAACCTTTATATGTCCTGCCAGATCTCTCAGATCTTTACTCTAGAGATCCCTAAAGGGACCCAAACCACTGAGATATGGTTTAGCATGTCTTCTCAGCTCTCCAACTGCAGAAGTTGGAATGCCTGAGCAGAAGTGTCGGTTCTCTTGCTGAGAAGGACACCAAGGGGTGCTGGACAGCTTCAGTAATGATGGTAACTTCTGGACAGGGAGTCTGTCCACTAGCAGCAGGATTGCATTATCTTCACACTTTAATGACCTCCAAGGCAAACTGTGAATCTTAAGTGATGACTTAAGGTCCTAGCTTGCCCTCTGAACTCGTCTGGAATGCAGACTGAAATTTGTAGCTGGGTCTTCCACATCTTTTTTCTTTTTTTTTTTTTTTTTTCCTCTCCATTGGCAGTCACATAAGAAGTTTTTCACTGGATGAAGGAGGCTTGAGCTGCAGGGCATGTCTCAACGCATCATTGTTGCTCGTGCCAGCCAGAACTCAAAGCAAGAAGCATCTGGCTTGCTTAAATGACAGTGAAAACCTGACATCAGCCTCATTGCCATTTGGTCAAAACAAAGAAGCCAAAGGAAGTTTTGCCTTCGTCATTTCACGCATGAGACAAAGGTCATACTCCTCAATTCCTGCTGCCTGCTTGCATACTCTGTGCTCTAACTCAGATGAAATGCTGCCGTTATTGTGGTTAATTAATTCCTGCTTATACTGAATCGTAAATGTTGCATAGAAATTGTGATGTGAAGTAATGATATGACACATTTTCTGTATTTTCCAGTTGTTTATCAAAGATACTATTCTAGTGCTCGCACGTTTTACTCTAGGTAAAACATATTGGTCCATGCCTTCTGTCATATAGCAGCATCCTCTTTTTCACTCCTTGCATGGTATTTGCTGGTGGGCACAGTTTAACTGGTAAGACCACAGTGAGTGGGAAAGTCCTAAGCTCTTAGATGCTGAGGCTGTCTATATGGGAGAAAAAGGAGGAGGGGATTAACAGAAAAACTGTCACCACAAATTCTGTTAAAATTTGGGAAACTTCATAGTTTTCCTGGAACTCATTGGTGGAATAAAACAAACTTATCAAAAAAACTGATAGCATTTGGAGAAAAATCTCTGAGGTTGATGTAGGCAGCTGTAAGGCAAATACTGGTTTTGCACAAAACTGCACGATTTCATGCTTCTCAAATGGTATAATCAGAAAAATTTCATAATAGGCTCTCCTTTCTAAATACGTGCCTGTTAGGGCAAAATATTTGTGTGAAATGGCTTATCTTCCTTTCCTGGGTGCCGGGAGAGACGGGAATGCTGCTCTCTCTTCTGTATCCCTTTGTTGCCTCCGCCATCAGATGTGGACAAAAATGAGCCTGTGTTCAGTACCCCTGCGGTACCAGCAGTTTGTCTAATTAAAAAGTGCAAGGTAGAATGAGTCCTGCAATCTGTTTTAATCTTATCTACATAGGAAAGGGATTTTTATGGGAAGTTAAAACACTTAAATTACACTGCTCTAATTTCCTGTGAGCATCCTTACTGTGGGATAAGTGGGCTTCATTTCTGGTTATTTTATATCAATCACTTGGCAAGAAAGTGGTAAAGCAGTTATTCTTTTAAATGTTCTTAACAGTAAAAGGAGGAACACAACAGAAATGCTTATAAAAATAAAAACAATGCCCCCTACCCACTTTTATCTTTCAGTATTCTTTTCTGGTTTGCTCTATCTGCTGTCAGTTGCCACGTGTCTTTCTGTTTTGTGTGTAAGTATTTAATACAGCTGTCTGCTGTATTTGATTCTGTATTACTGTATATGAGGCTAATTCTGTTCAATGTGTTCGAAACCAAGGTTACAATAATTGATTCATAGTGGATCCTTTCTTTATATTTTTCTGCTGAATCTAACAATATATTCCTGCAGTAATGCTCTCCCAGAATGGTGTTCTTTTCTCTCAGCCATACAAACAGGGAGGACTCCTACCTTGAGAAATAAGGGATACGCAGCTGCAGTTACCCTTACCGTGAAGGACTACGTAAACTGTCTGGAGGGAGTGGGATGCAGCTATTTCACATCAGAGTTTTCTGTGGTCCGGCGCGTTTGCCGCAGGCAACCTGAGGCCGAACTCCAGGAGCTCCAAGAGCTCTCAGCTGAGTCAATTCACACCACAGGTGCACGAGGGAATCGGAACAGAGAGCATGTCCAAAGCCATCGAACCTAATCCCCCATTACTGTGTGTAGCCAGATAAGATATTCCACCTGGCAAATACACCCTGTCCTCCTGCAAGCGTTATTAGTGTTTTTGTCCACTCCCCCTAATCTATTTGAAGTCTGTTCTGGAACCTCCCTGATACAATCGCCAAAAAATCCCCCTAAGTTTGATTCCAAGTTTATGCTTTCTCAATTTTCACCTGTATGTTCTTATGTCAGCACTGGTCTTTAGCTCAAATAATTCTCCTTTCCACCCTGTGAATTTATAGATTTATTTGTGTTTATTGAGGTATCATAGTCCTTCCCGGTCCTTCAGAAATCAAAGCTATGCTACATAAGGCAAAATTTTTTTAAGATATGCACATTGAGGATGTTGCTAGCAGATGCATGCTTGTTCTGTCAAGGCTTTGTAGCAGATAAGAGAAAAAGCTCTGGTGGCCCTCTTGGACTGACCAAAAATCCCCAGAGCTACAGCTAGCAAAGTGCAGTCCTGGGATTATAAATTGTCCTGTCCTATGGCATTCGCACTTCTCCATATACTATATATATAAAAAATACTAGAAATACTTAGACTGACCCATTTGGAAACAGCTTTGTTACAACCATGCTCAAATTCCTCCCATCTGTTGCCACAGACATTACTCCGCACTTTGTGCTTCGTAGCATTTCTCAATGTCATTCAGTTCTCGTTGCCTGAGATTTTAACCCTTCTTCCTACTGGAGGTGCCAGAGCTATTACTACAGTCACTACACAAGACCGGTCTTCAGACTAACTCTTCGGGACCTCCATCAGTGAGCTCCTTCTAGCGAGCTGTTTCTCTGTCAGCACACTGCCTTGTCCTTTATCCCAATTAGCCAGTTTCTTACCCAGTTTTCAACCTCTACAGCGCTAATCCTGTTCCTTAGCTTAATTGATAATTTTCTGCACTGCACCGTACAAAAGCCTTCCAGATTTATCTACCATTTCACTTCCGTCTTCAAAAACCTGCAAAATTCTCAGACAGGCATCAGATTGGATGATTTACCTTTTGTGAACTATGTTACATTTTATCCAATTTTCCAGCTATCTCCATCTCCCTAATTATTCCTCCCTGGTGTTAACTTCGGATTTTAGTTTATTGCCTAATTCCTATACAATTCTTCCAACTGTCTATATTCCCAAGCTTGGAAGTATTCAGATTATTGTGTTCTGTTTCTACTTCTGATGTAGTAATTTCCATTTCTATTGATTATTGTGCATTGTCTTCATACTTAACTCTCATCCTTACTGAATGTGACAGAAGGTCCCGATTTCATTTTGGTGCCAAACTAAAGGTTGTTTAACTTTGGTGTCTGCTGTCTTTGCATAGTGAAACTGCTTCTCTTCATAAACAAGAAGAACTTTTTGCTGTTTGTTTCACTTTCTTCTTCATTGCCAAGCTTGGTTTATCTTTTACAGCAATTAGACTTCTTTTCTTTTTCACCTGCACAGTATCAGTTTTCTTTCGTGATTATTCTTTATTTCTTGTTTTTTTTTCTCTATTTCTAACAGTTTTTTCAGAAAAGACTAGTGGGATGGCCTCTTCTGACAGTGGACAGCAGTGACTTCAAATTACGCACGAAATGAAACCAGCATCTTGAATTACACCTCCCCCCAGTTTCCTAACCATTTCTCACTAGTTCCTAAACCCTACTCCTCCTTATTTGCCCCTGCTAAGAAATCAATAAAGACTTGGGAATGATGGACTCAGCGTTCTGCAAGGTGTTGAAAATTCAGGTCCCATGACAGTGATGTGAATTACCTTCTTCAAGCAGTCAAAGTCTGTTCCTGTTTATCTATCCATGTTCAACTCATTCTCCAAAGATAAATATTTTTTCAAGACATTTAAGAAAGAACATTTTGTAATAACTGAGAGCAATATCAACCCTCAGCATAACATCATCTGTACAGGGAAATGCCAATGTTGGAAATTTACAATCCTGTAATTCCTCTTCATTTTGTATAAAAAATTAGAGGAAACTAATAGGTTCTATGCTAGGACTTAAAATCTTTTTTTCATGATTTTGTTTGAAAAATAACGACTTCTCACTATAAGGTAAGTAAACCACTTTCCCAGTGCCTTGTAGGTCAGAGCACTTAAGTGGTTCATTGCAAGCAAGTCTGACCACCAATTTAAGTAGATTACACAGGCAGATGTACCGTCTCTTTTCTTTCTCTGGGGATTGCCTGTGAACAGGCTGATTTTACACATTCATTTACTACACTTAACATTTACATTCTTTTTTGTTTCATGTATTCTTTTCAGTAGTCAATACCCATTACGCAATTTTTTATCCAATATGACCAAAGGCAGAACTCGGTCGCATAGTGGTGCTTTTTTCCCCCTGACTGGTTGGACTGTCAGTATAAACTACTTCTTACTTCAGTCTGAAACCGGTTCTATTTAGTGATTACATGAGTTTCAACTGGCCTCAAACACCTTTTATACAAATGACAATTTACTTCCATACCTACCTTACACAGGTATTTAACAAGAGTATAAATGTGTCAAATTGAAAAGCTCTTTAGAAATTGCATACAATTCTTTTAAGATTTTAACACTTAAGCTATGGAGGAAGATGTGATACTGAAACATAAAAAGATTTGATTCAAAAGTTGCCCACAATAAAAAGGGTGGAGAAACAGAGAAAGAAAAGCAATATTACAACCATCTAACCATTGATACAAAACCCCCCAAACTACACTATGAATTGACAAGTGGGTGCAGAGTAGCAAGGCACAGAACTGTGCTGTTGTAAATAAACCCTGTTAACCAGGCATTCACTAAGAATATTAAGAAATCTAAATTATGTAGTTAAGAGAATATAAACCCAGGCACAGCTAGGTGCACAACTCCTGGCTGTTGCTGTAATTATGAACTAGTTCCTGGCTAGGAAACAGAACCGTTGTTCTGTAATTAAAGAAAAGAAAAAAAAAAATTCCTAAACTGAAACGAGAAGTAGAAACCGAAGCTTTTCCAAGAACAGAAATCCTGCATTTGCTGTTCTTATGAAACACCTAAAGCTGTTGTTTCTAAACCAAAGTATGCTTGCTGGAAACTCCGGCAACTGCTGACTGCAGCTGCCAGGATTATCTCCATGGCAGACTCTTGGAAGCCTTAAAAGCTCCTTCTTAGGGTTCTGGGCTGCCTAATGCAGAACTAAGATTTGTTCTCTCACTTCCAGAATGCATGAGCTGTGCAACTCGGATTTTCCTGTGCCTGAGATCTTCCAGTCCTAGAATACCTGGCTGAAAATGCTGGAAACTCTGTGCTGCTGCAACCTCTTAGATGGGCGGGCAAAACAACAGTCGGGGTCTGAGAAATGCCAGCCGATGTTTCCTTGGGAGCACATGGAAAACAGGGTGTTTTCACTTAGCATTTCTGGCTTGATAATTAGGCTTTCCCAACAAAAATGTATTTTGCTAGAAAACTCCTAACCAGTTCTGTTGTAGGCAGTCTTTTAACGCAAGACCAAGAAAAAAAAAAAAATCCCAAGCTAAAAGCCCTGAAAACAACCTACAAAACTTGACATTATGATGAGAAAGTAGCTGAAAAAATATTGAAATTGAAGCTTTCATCATAACTTCTTCAATATGAATGACATCTCTTTTACACTCTTTTTTGACGGCTCCAAAGCAGTGAGTATCCATGTTTCACTATTCATGCTTTGCAACTAATGAATCTATTGCAAGATAACACTGTGAAAGGAAAAAATATCCTTTTATCAACGCAGTATTTTCAGAAAGCTGCCATATCTGTGCTGTGTTGTTAAAAATCTACTGTCAGACTGTGCAACATCTTGGTAGGAGTCATTTCATTTTCCAGCCTCTACTCTTCTTTGTCATTTTACTTCATAGCTTTTTCGTTGTACGGCATCCTGCACCCTCAGACAAAGGGTGGGTGGATGTGGCCCTTTCTGTCACAGGAATATACATTCAAGTGTCACCAAAGACACATCTGACTCCTTTCCGCCTTAAGGTAGCTCTTTAAATATAGATACCTATTTTCTAACTGATTATAATTTGGAGGAGGAAATTACAATAAACAAACAAACAAACAAATAAATGTAAAGATGTTAAAAAGCAGCTTTTAAAATGCCACTTCGATAAAAGGCATGCAGACAGTACAGCTTAATGGGAACAGAGTTGCTGAGAGGGAGTCCCACTCTAAGAAATCCAGTACTGGAACAGAAAGGGAAGCACGCACATAGGTTTCTGCACATTACCAATGGCATAAAGAATTAACTAGTAATATGACTTATCCTCATTATTATCAAAGGCTTAGAAGCCTTCACCAGGATAAAGGCCCTGTGAGATTAAACTCCATTCAAAGAGTGAGTTTATGGGTCAAGCAGCTTGCATATCCAATTTCATCAGGAGAATATCCTAACTTATACGACTGAGGAGGAATTAATGTGAAAAATAGTTGTTTAGCCTGCACTGCCTGCTCTACTAGAAATAACGATGCACCTCTCACGTCACCACTGTCAAAGTTTAAAATACGTAGGTGTTAGTCCTCTAACAAGTACAAGCAAAGAAAAGGATCTTACTGACTTCATCTTATAATTGCAGATAAATTAAAAAAAAAAAAAGTGACAACATCATTTGAAGTATTTTCTCAGTTTGGTCAGATGATTGGGAAAAGTCTCTCAGGTGTTTATGGATGGCTGCCAAGTAGAAGTCAAACTAATAAACAAACAATCTTCCCCCAAACCAAACCAATTCTACCTCCTGCTCCCAAGCCGCAGACGTTGTATCTGTCCTCCGCTAATAACAAAAGGACTGCGTGAAGCATATGGATTCACAGTAAGGCAGAGTCTTTATCTCCATACTCATGAAACTGTGATTTTTTTTTTTTTAAAGATTGTTCCTTGAATGGCAGACTTTCCTAATTTAGGAAAACGAACAGCAGAAAAGCTCATACTGGCTTCAGTGATTTGGATCAGGATGGTAAAGTATATGTGTTTAATGGAGGCTCCTAATTCTTCTATTTTGTTTCCAGTAAGGGCCAAATTTTCATCTCTGTGAAGTCCACAAAAATCCCCTATTCATGGGCATTGCTCAGGACCTGTGCGGGCAAAAATTAAATTGGAAACTATCGCCCCCAACTTGTAGCCCCTCTTCTCCATTATGTTAAAAACCACTCTCTTTTATGGCTTGCTTCTTGATGTAATGGGCAGGCTGTCATCTGTTTCCTTCCACTGGAGGGAATTAGCGTTGAAAAGTCATTTTCAGAAGCATCAGTGAGCATCAGCAAGCAAGGTTTCAGCTAGCATCACTTCAGATTTCTAGTGCTGAAAGGTTTTGAGTATCATGTCTATCTGTGTAGCCAAGTCCGTTGTCACAGATTCTCTCGATTCTAAATCAAGATATATGACTTCCTTGATTTATTATGAAATATATGCATTTTCTTCATTTGGAAATTGCTAATATAGCCAGAAATTCCGAATTTTTATAGCTGCGTTTTGGATAAAATAACAAATGAGTTTGCCAAGGCAGAATATAATTGATTGTGCTTGGCTTGCTAGGTAATGATCTAATATAGTGTGACTCGACCTGCTGGTGCAGAACACAATCAGTATGCATGCTCTTGCTAGGGGAAAACATAAACTAAACTGCTTAGATTATTTAGTGAGAACCCAATTTGCTTAGAATGACTAAAGCGCAACATACGGCTTGCAAACAAAAAGTATGAACTTTAAAAAGTCACATAAAAATAAAGCTAAGGCTGAGACTAAAATGTTAAAAAGAACACCTCTTAAGCTAAGAATAACTGAAGTTATACAAAATTTCCAACCCTGTACACCCAGACAGCTGGCGCTGAATTTCCCAGCACCACTGGTATCGGTGTATCCATGACAAAGAATGGCTATCGCAGTCTCTGACAGGGCAAGGACAGTCCTGTTACTCAGAACATTCAATTTCCTCCACGCTATGCCTAGACATCCCTCTGCACAGCACATCTCCCATTTGTATCCCAGCCTCCTGTTTGGTTCCCAAGCTGTTTACCATGATGTAAACCTGTTACCAACCCATCACGTAAACCTGTTACCATCCTGTTAAGTTTTAGGACTCTGATGCCCTCTGTTTGTCAAAGCAGGAGATAATTTAATTGTGCTTAAGAAAAAAGGTGAAAGGAGAACAGATAGCTAGGAAAGTTTTGAACATCAAAATTGTATAAAATATATAAACATAGTAAGAATCTAAAAAAAGGACTGAAGATATGGGGTTGTATACCTAAATGCTATGGCAGTGGCCAATATTCAGCCACCAAAGAGGCCAGACACGTTTCCCATTCCACTGGAATATTTGGAATCAATTATTGATTACAGAAGAACTAAAAAGAGAGCTTTTATTGGGCAGATGCAGATAATTTTAAGAACGATGCTCTACAATCTAGTAATCCATCTCAAATTGAAAGTCATAAATCATTGCATTTTAATACAATAACACCTTGAACAATTAACATCTTGAATTATATCACCAGAGTTGTGTCACGCTAACGTGCTGTATTTCTAGCTTCCAACAGCCTGGGAACTGTTCAATGCGCCACAAAGATATCTGCATATGGGGTAAGAATACAAATGCAGCTGTTTATAAACTCACTGTCCCGCATGTCATGATGTTGCAAGTCTGTATTATAAAAAAATGAAATACTAACGAATCAAAACACTTCAGACGCAATCTTCCCCTCAGTTTTGTTTGAGAGGCTCTAAAGCCCAGTTGAACTCACTTCCTGCATTTTCCATGGATTTTCATAGATTTATGGCTAAAAGTGCAATAAACTGGTCTGGCGATAAAAGTAGCAGCACAGGAAAAAAATCATAACTGTTTCTTGAAAGCCTCATAAAATTATATTCTGCGAGGGGCACTAAACCACTCAGTTGTTCCTAATTCAGGGTAAAATCACTTCCTTCCCAGTGAATTGGGGCTTCGCCCATTGGCCAGTGCAGCCATAAGCACAAGGAGACGTGTATCTGAAGGAGACGTACAGCTGGGCTGGGAACAAAACAGCTTTTTAGAAGCTAGAAAACAAGCAAGAACACACAGTCTTAGGAGAGGAATTAATTTAGAACATTTAATGTTAACATACTAGACTTCATTATTTAGTGCATGTTGCAGATTTCACCATTCTACTTCCTCATATAAAATGACACTCGATAGTAAACCAGAAAGAAAAGGAAGAGGTGATCTGACTAAGGATAAAAATACGGTAACTAAAGACGTAACCAGATAATTATTTGGGCTTTTAAATCTAGTTGTTCTCTGAATATAACCTCTCTTTTCAAATTTCCTCTGCAATATAAGTTGGAAGGGCATGAAAGGAGACACTGACAGCTCGGGAAGTTGATACTACATTCCAGGTAAAGGCCTTTCCATAACGTCCTGACAAAGGTCTTCTTAACAGCACTTCAGCTGGGAAGAACAAAGAAGAGACATGCATGAGTCACATGGATTGTAGGATGAGTGCAAACCACAAAGGAAAAGCAGTGCTGGAAAAAGTAAATACAGTCTTACTATTTAGGGGTTAACATGTTTCCCACAGAAATGGAGAGGCAAGAGCATTGCACCAGTTGCTGGCGGGAGCTTTCCTGCTTTTTGAGTTTAAAGACTATCTCAGGAAGGATGAAATCCAACCAAATGAGGTGCAGAGAAGGACAGAGAGGTGCTCGGGGGAACAGGTAAGAGTATGGCTTGCTCTGACTCGTGAACTAGGGGCTGAGAGGGGATGGGATTGCTCGCTATTGATGTACCAATAGAGTAAAATGCCAACAAGACAGGAGCACTCTTCATGCTAAGGGATAATCTTGGCAGAACAAGCGGATCAAAACCAGCCATAAATAAATTTATGCTGGAAATAAGAAGGGTTCTAACTGTTGGAGCAGCAATGTTCTGAAACAGTATTCCAAGGAGAGCAGTGGAAGTAGAAAACCTAAATAGGCTGAAGTAAGAGTTTGATAAGAGTTTGTGAAGAAGATTGAATGATATGGTTAACCACAGGAGAATGAGATTTTCAAACAGTTTTCTAATCAGACAAGTAAGGTGCAGAGGGGTCCACCAGCTACTTCAGAGGTGGAACTCAGCTGGTTTATCAGGACAGATGATGAGGCCTTGCTTTCAACCAGAAAACCTTCCAGTTCTGAGCCGCCTTCTCCTGAGCACTTTTTCAGTATGAGTCTTAAAGGGAGGCCAAGGTGCCATTGTGGTCGAGTGCTGACATGCACATGCAGTAGAAAGACAGGGGTTCAATGAGGTTGAAAATTCTGCCTTCCTGGCCCTGTCAAAGTACCCAACAATTAGACGCAGGGAAAAACTGAAACCTTTTATGCACCTTCTGCCTTTCAAGTGCCTGAAGTTTAAGGTTTGTGTTTGCAAAACTGCCTGTTTTGTTAGGGTTGAGCAATGCTGAGCACAAAGCTGTCCAACCCCCGTTGCCTTGAGTCTCCCCTTCTAACACAGTTTGATTTTGCTAAAACATCACCACTGTTTTCAGAATTAAATTTGTCTGTCTTTTGTTGTGTTACATAGGCATTTTTCTTAGAAACAGTGGACAAACATCACTAAATATATTTTGCTATGGATATCAAATACTATTATTAACAGGGGATAACAATTTTTAGCTAATACCTAATGTCAAACACTTTGGATTTGAAGTGTGGGGCAGAAAGAACTATGAACCAAATCACCACGAGACAGACCTGCGAAGCAGCAGACAACCTTTACACTGTGTTCTCAGTAAAATTTTTGGTTTATACTTGCTTTTCTTTTGTCTGCAAAATTCTTAAAGCCATAAAAACAACATAAAAGGCAATAGTGAAAACTAATTTTACATTGCACTCTGAAGCTGTGAACCTTCACCGTCTCGTCCAGATTCATTCAAGTACCATTAGTATCATAAAATCTCTTTTGGGTTGGTTAGCTACTCGGTATCTTAAGGCTTTCACTTGCCTAACAATTCTTTGGCCCACCATTTTAGTAATCAATTAACCACCCTCTATGAATAAATGATGGTACAAAGCAATCGCCTACGGCACCCTGATGCCACTTTCATATAATCGACACTGGGGGGGATACTTGTGAATAATGAAGTATTCCTTGCAATTGGAGACCAAATGTGTGCCTGTACAACACAGTCATGTAAATATTAGAGGACTCGGGAGATAAAAGTTTAATTTCAACACAAATCTGCTGCACATTTTGGCATTCACACTAACAGGCAAGCCATTGGTTTGGTTGACAAGAAAGGTGTAATTCATGGACAATTACGAGCAATAAATTCAGAATCAGCATGAATGAAACAACCTTGTTACCGGACAAAAAAAATCTATTAGATTTTTGGAAGAGTCCTTCCCTTCATGCTGCCACCCTGGGTCTCGTCACAACAGCTGAACGTTAGCTCTGATGAGTAAAATTAAATTAGTGATACAGTTGCTGATGAACAGGTACTCAAATCTTAAAAATTGTAACAAAGAGACCAAATGAGCTCTCTTCAACAACTGGAAATCACAAAATAAAACTGGTTTTGGTGTGGGAAGCCTGAAGTATAAAAAAACCCTGCACTTTTACTGTGTAGATCTAGCAAAGCTTGGAGGTTTCGTTTGTTTCATTGTTCTGCACTGGTATTTCTTCAGGCTTACAGCTATTACCCAAATACATCTCTCATTTCCACATACCTTGTAGTGGAAGAGGAATAATCCACAGAAGAGGCTGTACAGGTCAGCTGTGAGTAGGGAGAGGTTGACGGCAGTAGCACTGGTTTTCTTTATGACCACCGGCATAAAGCTGTAGAGGCCAAACATACAGGCGCTAAAGCCGACATACAACAAGCCTGCAGGAGAGAAACAAGAAGCAAAGTGACTCTCCATAGTCTACAGAAATGACTTGTGTTGGGAGGAAGGCGGCTGTGTTTTTAGAAACAGATGAAGAATACTTTTCAGAAAAACATGGTTTCAAATAATTAAGATGCACACATATGTATATGTATAGATTAAGAACATCATTCTAAATATATACAAAAAACAGTGAAAACCATACCTACACAGCAGTGGACACAATGTCTGCTCTCTCTGGTCCCCATCATAGCAGCGCTGTTTTAAATTGGTGTCTTACTACTCGTAAATACCTCATGTCCAGCGTAAGTTTGGATGGAAGGATGCATTTGGGCACATCAAATCTAGTCTCTTAAGGAGCTGAACATCATCACCTAAGTTCAGCTGAGCTGGATGGAGCACACAGTATTTTCTGGGAATGGACCCAAAAAATGAATGCAAAAGTATTTGCAGAACAGTTAATAAGCCAATAGATGAATGCAGGAGGACAGAACTCAAGTGACAGAGGTCCTAGTCCTATTTTGCCACCAAACCTGATCAATCACTTCACAGTTTAGTGTTCTGTTCTATTCCTCTACCACTTTTTGTCTGCTTTCCTTAATAAAGCTTTCCAGAGCTGAGACTATTTCTTGCTACATGTTTACAGAGTGCCTCACACAAATTAGATTGTTAGACACTAATATAATAAAAATACATTACAGTAAAAATCTAATTTCATTTAAAAACCTAAATAACTTACTGGGAAAGAATTCATTGCCTCAGTTATTACTTGATAAATCCCAAGGCAAATTAATCAATATGAAGTTAAAAAAACAGCAAACACTTCACTCATCTGCTCTCATGCAAATGATATTTCTTAGGCTGCCGTATGCTACAGAATTCCCAGCTGATATGTGCACAAGCCTAAATTTAGACTCACGCCAGCTCTTCAGAGCATGTTGTTATTGACTAAAAGTTGCAGAAAATCTGATTGCCAAAGTCCTGAAAGGAATTAGAAGGGGGAAGAAGCCCATATGATTTGTATCTGCTTGTGGATCCACTTAGTTAAAAACTCTTTAGGAAAGCTATCTAAAGGACAAAATCAGCAGTGACAGCGTGAGTCCCTTAGAAGCATCTGAAGTGTACATTCACCCGAAACAAACACAGCAGTCACAAAATGTCAGTGTCTGTGTATCAGTTGTTATGACATGGTAATGAGCTTGAATTGACATTCAGAATATCGATAATCATGGTAAGAACTGGTTTTAATAACAGCAAATTTTTAAGGTGTACACTGTATAGGGGTAACAACGGAATCAGTCTTAGGCAGTGCTTGAAAGAGTTGCCTTATGCAAACTCTGCAATTCTTCTGTAGTAGGCAAATGAGTGCATCAGACGGAGCGTGGTTTTGATCAATGAGAAACTGTTTGCATACATGAGCATTAAGTCAATTTTTCTTCCACGCTTAAATCAGGAGCAGGTCAGGCGCAAAAACCATTCTGGACCTGAAGTCAGCATTCTCAACGTACAGTCTGCAAATCACCAGCTGGTCCACCGAGCCCCTGCTAGTCAGTTTGGATTTAACACACATATTCAGGTGCTTTGCTGGGTTATGCTCTTGCTAACAATATAATTTTATGGTACTGCCTTGGTGCTTATATTCTTTGGCAGCCATCTACATGCACTTCACAGGCTGCTTTTCCAAAGAGCATTTCAGTTCCAGGGAAAAACTGCTTAAACTGTATCTGTCCTATCAGAGGTGAATATAAGGTGGCATTTCATTTACATCTTAAAAATACATGTAATACCCACCAGCTGGATGGCATTTAGTAGTAACAATAAGCAAAGCAGAAATAACATCATATGATTTTCAGATATTGCTTCTTAGAGGGCCAGTTTTTAGACCAAAAAAGATGTCTTAAGTCAAAGTTTTAGAGCCTCAGCTTCCTTGGGTACCCCTGCAGTGCTAACGGCAGCCTTAGGAATTGCCACTAGCGCTGCAGTCCCAGATGCTGGCACCTGTGTCTAACCAGGCACTAAGTCACCAGCACCAATTGCCTGTAGCAGGCACTGGAAGGAAGCAACCTGGTAAGTTAGGAGGTGCTTTTGTGATGATCTGCTCATCAGTTGGTCTGTGTTAATCCCCGAGAAGCTCATCATTCGTAACTGTCTGCTTTTAGATGTGCTGGCATTGTCCCAAACTGAAGGATTAATCCACATGAAGGCAGCTGTGGGTGGGATTCTTTACACCTAGCTCTGGACACTTACTGAGGGTTGGTGGTCAATGAAGAGATTGGGAAATTCTGGGGTGCAGATTGTCTAACCTCTTTTAGACACCAGCTTTAGCATAGTATGATTTGTGTCATGCCTGTTTATTCTTGCTGATGATAAAGGCAGTCTATTTAACTAAATCAGATGTCCACATACCAGATATCTAAAGTTGGTGGAAGGAATCTCATCTTGTCTGTCAGCGCACACGCTGATGGGTAAGGTCACCAGTTTTGCTTGTTTGGGTGTGAATGCCTCATAAGTGTCTGAACTGGGCACTTAGGACCACAGGAACATGGGGTGATCCAGGCTGGAAGGGAGCTCGCAAGTCTCTAGTTCAAACCTTGCTCAAACCAGCTCAGCTGTGAGATCAGACCAAATTGCTCGGGACTTTGTCCAGCCTGGTCTTGGAACCTCTGAGGATGGAGACCCACAACCTCTCTAGGCAACCTGCTTCACTGCCTGCCTGTCCTCAGTGTGAAGAAGATTTTCCTTTTGTCCATTCTGAACCTCTCATTTCAGCTTCTGCCTGTTGTCCCTCATCCTCCTGCCATGCACCACTGTGAAGAGCTTGGCTCTGTCCTTTTGATAACCTCCTTGTGGGTAACTCCTTGAAGCCTTCTCTTCTGCATGCTGAACAAACCCCAGTCCCTCAGTATCTCCTCACTTGTCTTAAAACTGGGCATCTTCACACAGATGGGTGGGATCTGCCCCCAGGGACTGCTCTAAAGTAGCCCAAGTACCACCAAGACTTGGGAACTTCTGTTTTAGCTCCTGAGCACGCTGGTTGAATGTTGCATGTTTTATCCTTCGCATTTTTTCATTGGGATGAAATGGAATCAGTTATGATTTTTCACGCTGTTTTCTTGGAATAAAGACCATATTCAAACCCCCTGTAACACAGAACACTTCCTTGGAGATTCAAACTGGCTTTTGTCTTAAATAAAACTGACGTTAATTTATTTTTTATTATTTCATGTATCACTCTACAAAATGTGTCATGGTCTCATATGAAGCCACTCAGTCAAAACAGTATAATCATTACCCTTTCAGTCAGGTTGTCAGCATGTATTAATACTCAAACCTTCAAGTATTCAAACAGCTACACTGATTTATACTAAGTGTAAAGATGATGCTATGTATCAGGGGAATTTCCAAAATTAAAATCAGGAGGGCCCCAGCCTGTTTTAAACATGATAGACATAACAGATTGTCTTCAGATCTTTATATTCCAAAATCATTTGCATTTTACATCAGTTGAAAGGTAGCTCATCCATTCTTAATAGCACAATTATGGCAGATGGCAACAGGCCACCTTGAGTTATTTATTAGGTTGCCTGCTGTGACTTTATCACTACCATTCAGAAGGCTGATGATTTAACTCTGCTGGACTGCAGGTTTGAGTCTGTCGCAGTGGATAACTATTCAGGACAAGGCTGTGAACACCCTGACAGAGATTTGTCAATCACTGCTTGACAACCTTGTATCACTGCCAATGCAATGGAAAGCACACTAAGTACAGTGGAAGTCAGGGAAGAACACAAAACTACACATAATTGTCACCATTTAATCCATGTTCAACTGCACCACATTTCCAATTATTGCTTTAACAAAACAAGTACATACCTCCTCCTTATGAAGCGCAGGGACTCTTCAGAATTAGTGACTAACTTTCAATGACATTTTAGTGGCATCACAGACCAAGGAAGACTTTATTTTAATAGCACATTTCACTGATATTGAGTTACAACAGAACTCCCATGGAAGTATATATGACATTTACACAGAGAGTAGATTAATTCACTATGACCATTGCTAGTTCCATCACTACCAGATTAATTATGTTCCTGTGCTCCTTACCATGAAGTATAAACAAACACTGATGCAATTATGCTAATTATCTCAGATTAAAGAAGGCCAATACACTCATAGTACACAGTTGAATGTGTTTCTCAGTGGATACTTTAAATTGATTTGTCATTTAGTTTTACAGCTCAACCATCAAATCTCCAAGACTTCTAGGTGCAGTGTTTTGTGAAAGATGCACTGTTTTTATTAAGGTTTATGATGATGAGAGGAAATTGTGAACTAAGTTTAAAGAAACAACAACGTATTCCATAACTTGTATCCCCTGTCCCCAGGGAGTCCCCACATAATCAGTTGCCTTTGCACACTTCTGAGCTGTCATTTTGATGTTTGTTCTGAAACTAGGTCAAAAGCTAACGTCAATTGATTGCCAAAGCTTGAATCCCCCGCTAAGTATATCAGCTCTATGCTATTAGTATTCTTTTATTTCTTCTATTGTCATAAATAGTAAAAGAGTGATTATAGGGACTCTCCTTTCCTAAATGTTGATTTGCTTTTAAAGCAAGTAATTTGTTGAACTAATTAGAAGGGAGTCTTAGATCATAAACTTAGCTTCCAAGCTGAAGTGGGATAATGCAATCCACTGCATAGAAAAACATCGTAAGAGCTTTGTTGCACATGATGCTACCTAAACTTGTCTAAAAGACACATTTGCTATATTCCACCAAGACTACTTGGAAAGCAATTAACCATTTGCATACAGAAAGGTTCCCCTTGGAAATGGGTTTATGAGGCTATAATATGCACTGCAAGAACTTTTTTAGGTTTTTTTGTTAGGTTCCATTTTCGGTCTTTGGCATTCATTGAAAAGGTTTGGCTCCTAATGACTACCTCATTTATTTGTCCCAGTGTTGCACTGAATCTTAGAACTGGAACTCCTTTATTGTTTCACTTCACGGCTGTCTGAATAATTATCTTATGGCATTCATATGCTTAACCTAATGGTGCAAGGAAGGCATAATATGGCAATGGGAGGACAGGTCATTTAGGAAAGGTTATGAGCTGTGTGGTTCAACCTTTGGCAGCAACTGGCGGAAAAGTCACAAACATTGGCTCCTGCGAAACGTAGTGCCTGCCTCCCCAAACACTGGTTGCCTCCACGCCTCCTTCAGTAACTTTCTTCAATGAGGTGAAGCGTTTTCTTACCTATTTGCCAATCCCAGGGAACTTTCAACAGCTCTTTGTGTTCCATGATTGCACTATAAAAGAAGAGAAGGCAAAATTTGATGGAAGAGAACAGAAGTTAAATTACTTCCACTCATTCAATTCAAATGCTGGACAAAACAACATAAATAACCTTATAACAAAAAATCTCTGTAGGAACCAAATGCAATCAGACTTTGCTAATCCACTCTGGCATTATCCCTGTACCCGCGTATTTGAAAGACCTTCAGGGCAGCAATCAGATGTGATAGCATACTATTTGTACTGGTTTATTTCCAGCTCTCTATATACCTGCCCAAAGTGCCCACCCCCCTATATATTCAATCCTTTTGTACTCTTCTGACTTAATATTCTGAAAGCTTTTGAACTTTAATGATTAATAATGTATCTGTCTGAGTTATTCACCCTTCAGAGCAGCTCTGCAGTGCCAAATAAATAGATATCACAGGCTGGCTTTGGGGAGAATACTGTGATTTGTTACACACCGAGAGAGATTGAATAGTCCCAGGAATGAAAGTCAGGAAGCAAAGCAAAGGATGGGCCAAGCTGCAAAAGTCCATTTTCAACTCCTTGTAAATCTTGCATTGTACATTAACATTAGAATCCCAGATCCAGAAAATTCTAAGGTGACAACAATCCAGGCAAATAGACCCTTGGAAATTAGGCATCTCACAAGCTAGGTCTTCATTCCGCTAACTGCTTTCTCTGATCTGTGATTTGCAGATAACTCCTGCTGTGCAGAACTCTGCATGCTAGTCTGGACACTATTTTAAACAAGTATAAAACATGGAATTACACAGATATAAAAACAAAGTTCCTAGTACAAAAGGTGTTACGTGTAAGGACAAGTCTCATGGTAAAACTGCAGGAACTCAGTGCCTTCCAGATTAATCTGGTCTAGAGAGCTGCATCCTGGAAATTCTAATTTGCTTGCTGCTGATTTGTGGCAAATCTAATACTGTGTACAGAATAATAAGATTATTTTGTCTGGAAAATAACTAAATTGTGTCTTTGCATGCATAAGTCATATGTCTCTTATCAGCAATTCCTGAAGAATATCATGAAAACAAACTGCAATGTCTCTTGTTCTGGTAAACAAATTTTGATATAACTTAAATTTAGGAACATTGCTTTCATACTATTGCCTAATGAATACAAAAGAAGTATAAAACAATATGCTATGGGCCATGATTCATTATGATCTGTGAAACAAAATGGGGTAAGAGCAACCTTGCACGAAGTTGCCATTTAGTAATGCTAGATTCACTGAAGAATTGGAGCCACAATGATTTTTGAAAGGTTGTGGTGATTGGAGGAAGTCCCTGATGACTGAAAAGTGACAAATGCAACATACAGTTTCAAAAAGAGCAAAAAATATTGCCTGGACAGCCTTATGCTAATCTTTGGGAAGATTATGGAGCAAATCTGCAGGCAAATCTGCATTTGCAGGCAATGAAGAAGAGATGACTGGAAACAGCCAGCTCAGAATTCTCAAGAGCAAACCAAACCTGACCAAACTGACTGCCTTCTATGATGAGATGACTGGCTCAGTAAATAAAGGAGAGGGAATGGACGAGAGGATGATGTGTAACCTACCTTGCCTTTAGCAAAGCTTCCAATATTATTTCCTGAAAGATCCTTAGAAACCGAAGAGGTATGGACTGGATGAGTGGACTACCCACAATGTAGTCTGAAGAAAAGGGCCAAGAGAAACCTTGTGAAGCTCAAGAAAAGCAAATATGAACTCCTGCACCTGGGGTGGAATAACCCTATGTAACAGTACAGGCTGGGAGCTGACTGGATAGAAAGCTGCTTTTTAGAAATAAACCTTAGAGTACTGGTAGGCATCAACCTGAACATGAGTCAGCAATGTGTCCTTGGAGCAGAGAAGGCCAACAGCATCCTGGGCTTGGTTGGTAAGAGCCTGGCCAGCAAGCTGAAGGACGTGATTTGTGAGACAGCAGTTGGAGACCTGTATCCAATTTGGGGCTGCCCAGAATAAGACAGACATTGACAAATTGGAGGGAGTACAGTGGAGCTCTGTCACAATGGTCAGGCGGCTGGAGCACATGATGTAAGAGGAGATGCTGAAATAGCAGGGTTTGTTCAGTGTGAAGAAGAGAAGGCTAAGCCACTTTGTGGATGCCAACCGAACTTCGACCAGAGCTGTGTCTAGCATCCTGGGAAACGGCCCTATTTCTGCAACATTCCTTCCCCAGTGTACTTCAGTTTATAGGACCCAAAGGTCCTATATTGCACCAAAGTGGCCAGTAGTGTTTCAAAGGAAGAGTCTGCAAGTGTAATAAGGGGATCTGGCTTCTCTTTAAAACAATTGGTATAATTAGTTAGATTAAACCTCTGTGAACTCATAACTATGTGATGTCTGCTCTTCATTTCAGGTAAAGGTAAGAAAATGACGAATTGTTTCATGGAACCAAGTAGTAGGAACATTATTGGCCTCTCCTGATATGCAAACTTTTGCCACCTCATTAAAAAAGTCCATATATGAGATAAGTGTGGTCGGGGCTCCACAAAGTGCCACAAAAGCACTAGCAGCAAAAAGCTGCGGAGGTCGGTGGAGAAAAATATGCTGCTGACAACTTTTGGGTCAAAGGTTGACTAGAAAAACCTTAGGGCTTTCAGCAAAGAAATGGCTTCTTATTGTTTTCTTCCAGTTGTGTCTTCTGTATACAAAGATGCCTTGTTCCAGCACCAGCGTCTTCTCCCCAGCAAAATAAATCACAGACCCGGAATTATGACTAACTGCTTGGGTCAAAAGGGGGTAACGGCACTTTAATTAAATTCAGGAATACAAGACATGTACATGGCAGTTTACACACTCAGAGCAAGACAAGGGCACTGCTTTGATGCCCTCAGAATCAGTATCTACCTACTATGAACGCTGTAGGTAACAAAAATGCTTTAGCCAAAGACACTAGGCACATTTACATGCTCTTGAATTCTATATTTTTAAAAAAGGAACTGCTTATGTGTATACGCATAAGTATAATAAGCTTTCTGGCCAAAGAAATAGAACTAATTAAGTGGGAATTGATGGGTCATTGATTTGATCAGTCTCTGTTTTTAGAAGTTGAGTAGCTCAGATGTGCAGGGAAGCAACCTGGTTTTGACTAATAATCAAAAGTTATTCTGTGTGACAAGCACCAGTGATGGATCTGCATAAAATGTGGTAATCTTGCATGGTAACTTTTACCACACTTTCATCAGTCACAATATTACAACAGTGGAAGGTACCTTCCAACTCTTAGGCTTGCAGATGAGGTGCTCATTAGGTACATGTGGATATAGACATGAGTCAGTAGTTCCTGAAATCCATGTGACAATCTTCTGAATACTAAATATTTTGAAGAGAAAATGCCAATTTCTTAAAGGCTTTTTCATTATTTCCACCTTATCATAATGCAGATAGACAGAATGAGCCAATCAATAAAACACCTTCTCACTGGAAGTGTTTTCTACCTGTTTAGAAATCTAAGTGACTTTTAAAAAGTATGAAACAGAACCAGAGAGAGTTGTAGACTTTGTTATTCACAGATCAGACCAACATGTGAAGTATCCACTTGTCTTCCAGCAACAACACGGCAGGCAATGTCTTCTACTCTTCCCTCCCCATGTGACTATTCAAGTACACCAGCCATAGAATCACAGAATCATAGAATGGTTAGAGTTGGAAAGGACCTTAAAAATCATCTAGTTTCATCCCCCCTGCCATGGGCAGGGACACCTCCCACTAGACCAGGTTGCTCAAAGCCCCATCCAGCCTGGCCTTGAACACCTCCAGGGATGGGGCATCCACCACTTCTCTGGGCAACCTGTTCCAGTGCCTCACCACCCTCAGAGTAAAGAATGTCTTGCTAATATCTAATCTAAATCTAACCTCTTTCAGTTTAAAACCGTTGCCCCTCATCCTACCACTACACTGCCTCCCCATCTTTCCTGTAGCCCCCTCTGAATTAGAGTACTTAGGTACAAATTTGTATTATTCTTCAAATCCATCGATTTGAAATATGAAAACCAATGCAAATTCCAGGATCAGAGGACACTTACTCTCCACAGGAAATGGCTACCTTTGAAGAGAGGGTTAGAGTACCTCAACAAAGGCCCCCGCTGCACTTATCTGAATGACCTTGGGGCTCAAACCTGCTCACTTACAGCTGAATTCCACTGAAGAAAGAGCCAAAGAGTCCGATCATGCCCAGGAATTCCACTCGACTCAGATTTCGGACGATATACTCCTCACAAACGTTCGAGATGCCGTATAGCGTTGCTCCGCCCAGTACTAAGAGATCCCCTATCAGTTTATTTTCACCTAGGAATAAACAGGGGAAAAATCAGAATGTCTCAAAAGAACCATCTTTTGTCTAAAACCGTTGCAAGTTCTTCCCTATAGATTTCAATCCTTAGTCACTAAGTAGCCCACGTCTGGGTTAACAAGCTGAATGCAAACGTTCTGTCATTTTAACAGTTTTCATTCAATACTCCAGCAAAATCTAGCAGATGTGAAGGGAGAGCATTAACCTTGCTGTGGATAAGAGAATCTGAAAGAATATGAAATAAAATAATAATAATATAGTAACCAAGTGGCTTTCTTCAGTGACTAATCCTTTTTATTTTATTATTATTATTTTTTTCCAGATACGTGACCCAGCTACATAGCACAGTTTGCATCTCATCTTGAAATCTAACTAGGCTAAAACATGTCCAGTATTTAGATGTGAAATCAACCAAAAAATTCCGTGTACTTGTGAAATGAGTGAAGAAATCATTACAACCCCAACATCGACCTTATTCTCACATGAAGCTGTTTGACAAGAAAGAGAGGAGGAAGGATGGGGTGTAGTCACAGTGATGATAATGACAGATTTTTAAGAGAGGTTCGTTCAATTAACATAGCAGTACCTAATGCATGCAATGAACACCAAGATGTATTTTCAGTGCCTCCGGGTGTATATAATTACTACAACACTGTATTATCAAAGACTGTTTGAAATCTTTTTAAGTCTTGGAGGCTTTTATTATTGGGGGGCGGGGAGGGCTGCAGGGAGATTTGACCAAGATCAAGTTCCAGCTTGAAAACTGAGGCCCTGGCTTTGCAAACTGATGTGTGTGATTCCCTCTGCACATATGGCTTGTTAAATGAATCCTGCAAGAGCTACAGCTTCACAAAGCTGTCAGACATTCCTGCAGAACCATATTCCAAAAGCCTGGATATAATGGAATTTCCTTTGAAAAGAGTCAGTAGAAATGCTGAAGTACTAGACTGTATTTTTTTTCTGAAAGAAAAACAAGAAACCTTGTTTTCTTTTAAAATACCTCTTGATTTATTCTTTTTAGTTCCTGCCTTTTTAAATTTTAGTATTATTAATTTTTAAAATATACACTGCAGTAAATAAAAATGGAAGCCAAACATTCTGATTTGTTCAAAGTTATCTTTTCAATATTTTTCTTTATGGAATTCTTTCAAGCCTTCAGTTTTTATTCCAAACTACAGTTCTGAAATTTCCAGGGAGAAAAAATTTACGAAAATAAGAACAGTCATACGAGGACTGACCAAGGATTCATTTACCCAGTATCCTGTCTCCAATGCTGGCTATAAGCACCAGTAAAGTATAAGGTGTTTAGGCGCCAACTGGAACAGGGCAAATGTTTTAAATACTCCCAGTAATACTCTCTTAGTCTCCAACATTTTTCAGCTCAGAGGAGATGTGGCTTCTGTGTCTTTAGCAAACATTATTAGATTTCTCTTTCATGTATTATTATTAGATTTCTCTTTCAGCCAGTCTCTTACTGAATTTCTGTTTTGCATATACCTTGACTGACAGCATGTTTATATTTGACCATTTATCTTTTTGAGATTTGGTACTTATTTTCCTTTTAGCCTTCTTTTGCAATCAGCTACGGAAGATGCTCTTAATTTAAAATAAGCATCAGCACTTTACAAAACCTCTTCATGCCCCTGATGCATTTGATGTTCCACAGTGGCTCCAATCATCCCTCACTGAGCTCACTCATTTGGTATTTATTACAGCTACTCACTGACACTTCGGGGAAGTACTGCTGAAAAAGCTTTTGACCTTAGGGGTTGGCTGTGATGAACTGCTGAGACAAAAATATCATCCTTTTGCACCTGTGAAACAAAGACGGCGCAGAGGCTGAGTGTTTTCACGGAGATGGGATGGCCCCAAGCACCACACCGTGATGGCTCTTCCCAAAGCACACTCATGCTCAGAGAGTGTGAACCTCAACCTTCAGGGCTTTCCCAGAAGAGGAAGACCTGGTCAGAGCATGGGTCTGCCCAGCCCAGGACCCTCCCCCGGCGCTGGGCAGCACAGGGTGCCTGAGGAAAGCAGAAAGAAATAGGGAAGCACACAGGGGTTTTTATCAGCCAGTTAGCAGGAGATCAGGGATTTTCTGAGATGGAAGTTGCATTAGACCACTGAATTTAATAGGTCCTGATGGATTTCTTCATTAATTTGTGTAAAGTGCATACATTTTTGGCGTCTGCAACACCCTGTGGCAGTAACTTACTCAGTGTAAGTATGCAATATTAAGACATACTTTGTGTTTTTAGCTTTTAAGGCTGATACCTCAAAACTTTATTGGGCATCCCATAATATTCTCATTGGAAGAAATATTTAAGAACCGTTCTGTATTGACCCTCTCCATATCACTGAAGACTTCATGTACATTTGTCGTAGTCTGTCTCTTTCTTGCCTTTTCTGGGAGATGAAAATTCCCCATCTGCCTGCAGGCTCTTCATCATGAAGCCATTTTATGCCCTTGAACAGCTTTCTCAACTTTCTACAGTGCTTCTATAGACTTATTTTCTGGTCATTTCTTTTTGACGTGCAGTGACCAGAGTAACACATGGTACTTAGGAGGCTAGTGCATCAAAATTTTATACACTGGCATAAAAATGTTTTATAATACAGTTTTTGTTTCTTTCCCAATAATTCCTAGCATTCTGGTTGTCAAATGCCTTTGCTTCTTCCAGAGACTGACTTTGGAACTTTCCCCCAGGACTGACATATCCTAATAGACATATTTTCATGGATGTAAAGTCCACAGGCATCTACTGGTTTCATTGCTAAGGAAATATGTATCAACTGAGTAGAGGCATTCAAAAGACTTTTAGGTTAAGACCGATTTAATGGCCTAGGTCATTCTTCTGAAGAAACACAGGGCACAGCTTGGCAAAACATGCTTTGCATTAATCACTGTTAGCATATTTAACATTCTCTGGAAGCAGAATTCATACAGTCCAGAGAGGAGTTAATGTTTTGGGGACCAGTTATAGCACTACAGTGTAACATAAATCATTTAAATATGAATTATGTTCTGACAGGGTTGCTTTTCACGCTCTCACTAGGCCACTTGGCCACATTTTTACCTTAACCTCAAGCAGTAAGAGGTGTTTCTCTGTGCTTTTGGTTGTAATTACTGATGATCATAATATCTAGAAATCAGTCTCAATGTGTCTCCTCTTAGACTAAACATACTCTCACATACTTATTAACAGGACCGAAGTGACTGGCTTTTAGACATCGTAGCAAGATAAAGCTGTGTAGTGCTTTGAAAAATCTGGATGAAATACTTAGACCTCTGTGACTTAGACTCCTGTGTATTGCAGCAGCACAAGTAATAAGGCACTTCAGGGGTATTAGTTCAGAAAAATGTTATTTTAAGGCACACTTGGCATGCAAGGTGATAGAGCACAAACTACTAGGTAGTAATTGCTTTTCCCATTGAGAAATGTGCAAAACTTCCGTCCGGATACAACAAAAAGAGGTAAACTACCATAGATTTACTGAAAGTTGAGAGCATGCCTGCAAATTATATCTAATTCTTGCAGATAGTTTGGAAAATACCTGTTAATCTCTCAGTGATGCACTTTAAATTAATTTCCCCTTACTGTAATGGTTTGCAGGTTATACAGTAGGTGCCTAACCAGAGCCTTGTGGCACTTCTAGTATAGTAGATGGTATGGTCACACAGGGCAAACAGGTGTCAACAGATAATATACAGGGGAGTTTACTGAGGACTAATATAGTTTCATTGCTTTTGGTGCATTCCTTTCTTTTATTTGCCCGGTCCTGGGAAATATCCTACAAATAGCATGGAACTCTTCATAAAGAGTTTCAAGATTTATTTTTTTTTTCCGTCAATATTGTAGATTTTTAATGGATAGTTTAACCCATACAGAGAAATCAAACGAGCTCATCCATTTTACTCTGTTAAAGAGGATGTGGTAATTTAGAAATATATCCCTGTATCTTAATAACATCATTTTTGCCACTTAAAAAGCCGCAGTCTCTGTTGTTTGTGGCTCTGATCTGAATTCCTTCTCCCTGGGTAGCGATAAGCAAGGGCGTGTTTTCATGTGTAGGTCTGAATTAAAAGGCAATAATGCATTCTAACAAATTTTTCTGGACAAATTTACGTAACAGCTACACCCATACTTTAGTAATGAATATGGCAACTAATGTGTAATTACTGGAGTTGGATGGCAAAGTGTCAGTGTTCTCCAATCTGTTCCTTGTCCGCTGAGGTCCACTGCCCCACATGCTCCTGCTGAACCACAACTCACCCGCCCCAGCATGTTACTCTAGATTACTGGGACACAGGATGTTTTCTCTCGTCCCTCTGAAATCAGTCATTCCTAATGCAGCTTTGGCTGGCTGATTTCATACTACAGAGTATAGTCTTTCCTTTTTAGCTGGGGCAGGGCTGTTTTTGGAGGGGACCAATGAACTGAAAGTCTCCTTTTGCGATAAAGGACAGGGATAAAAGGGGGCAGGGAGATATGGTGAGTACTGTCACAAACTGCCTTGTTTTATTTAGTAGCATCCTGGCAAATGCAGCTCTTACAGCACTTGCATTTGTATTCAGAAAGCTGAGTCAAGAATTTTAAATCCCAGTGTATTATGCTCAGCTCACAATTCAGTGCTTTTAATTAAGAATGAAAACTGTGCCTAATTGACAATCTCTGAAAAGAATTTCCAGCCTTCCCACATCATCTGGGTTGACACTAGAGAAATCAATGTGACAGAGGAAGTTGATCAATGAAATCTAACTCTGTCTAGTCTGTATTAATAGCTACACACACATTATTCATATGATGCCACACATAAAAAAGAACATTTTACACACAGGAAGGTTCTTTTCAACAATGGCACAGGCAAATCCCAAAACATTTCTCTGAGACTGTATGCAAAACCCAATTAGTACAGTTAGTATGTAGGTCTGATGTCTTTTAGCATCTACTCAGTGACCCTGCCTCCGTACAAAAAAAGAAGCAAAGTTGAAGAGAAGTGAGAGTACACAGTGGACATGAGAGGTGCTTATGACTCAAAGATGTAGCCAATTTGTAAAGGAAGCAACTGTTTGCAGTAAAACAACTAAGCCGAAACAGAATGAAACTACAAGTATTTAGCTTGTCGCCCCCGGCCTGCACAGAGGGTGACCTGTGTTGCAGACACGAGGGCCATGAAGTCCGTTTGCAGCAGTGCCAACTTATAAGTGCCGACCCATTTTTGTTCTCTATCCCTTCCGACAAAGAAGCAACATTGGATGGTACAGTGCTTTGGATCCACAAAGGTACAGGATTTCTTGTCAATTTTCCCTCTTTTTTGTCCCAATCTGACACGTTTTGATCAGTGGTTTCTCTGAACAGAACCTGGTCATACAACCCATCCATACTTACTCACCCGCTCCTTGCTGTCTCCCAACGAGGACATCTGCTCCTGCCATGCAGCCCATGCCCAGAATGCAGACCACGATCCCAATGAAATGTACTGCCTTGTATCGTACCAGTAAGAAGAACCAGGAGAGCAGTATCACCACTGGGATGACAAAACAGTCTAGGAGCTGCCAAGAAAGAGAGGAAAAATCAACAAATCAACCTGTTGACACTGTCCTAAAATACCAGGATAGATTCCAGCCGAGGGGAGCGGGGTTTAATCAGTTAGTAATAGCACTTTCTACCAGACAGAAGGTGTAATTCAAGTGGTCATGTCGTCCATCAGACAGAAGATAAGACTATTCTGTTCATGACTATTCCATGAATTCAGGAGAGCTGTGGCTCTATGGTAACACTCAACAGCACTGCCTTGCTCTTGGATTCAGATGCATATTTCAAATCCATGGGAAGGAAATCTGGGCCAAAGGAAAGCCACACCACTCCATCTGGTCCTCACCTCTGGTGATTAATGGACAATGACTGAGGGCAGTTTTCCTGCAGTCTAGACATATGCTTTAATTCAGTCATTTCAGGTCCAATTAGCAAGAATGTTCATAATACACAAGTTGACCAGATTTATTAAATCTGGCCATATAAATCAAGGCATTTCTGCATGCAGAATACTTATGAAAAATCTGCCCCCTGTGGGGACTATTAACGCCTTGAAACTACAGTCCCATATGCCTCTGAAGGGAAAAAAAAAACAAACAACAAGAAACCACCTTGCCTGCAGTGCAAGATACTCAATCTTCTTGCCAATAGACCCTGGGTAAGAACTTCCTCAAAGAAGTGTTATGAAACACAATCTTTAATTGCCTTTTTTCAGAGACACCCAGCAATAAACCCAGAGAACCCATGACAGAAAAAGAAATGCAGCAAATGATTGTGAGAGGACCTCGAGATTTTCAAATTAGAATACACTGTAGAAACTACCAGCATGTCACCAGGAAACAAAAATCCCAGGTAAGAAACACTCAAAGAAACTTGACTTGAATCCAAATTCCTAAAAGAACACAGATAAGTAAGACTTGCGATTCTGTGGACTAACAATGAGATTTAACAAATTGTGCAGGGTACACTACTGTTCAATACCGATTGATATAGCAGGAACCAGAGCTATATGACTGCATCTTCTTCCTAAGGAAAATATCTGGAACAACCAAAGGAGGAGAGTCTGTCATTAGTTCTGGAACACTAATCCAGATGTTGTTACCTTAATTTTAGATGAAGCAATTTTGTTTTTCTTCCCTTTGGGCTTATTACCTCCTACTTGCTCTCTCAGTGTGATTTACCACTAAGCACACTAAGTATTATCAAATAATGATCACATGCCTTTTAACTTATTTGTCTGTCCATGCATTATCTGAAGAGAAAAAGATCTTTGGACAATTTCAAGAATTTCAGTGCTTAGAAAATTATTCTTTACATGTCAGATACCTAGATAATAAATATTAAATTTGGGGGATCAGCAAAAATATAGAAGCCAATTTTTGGACTAAGGATAATTTCCCCGAATCTTTGTTTGAAAATCAAGACTGTGCAGAGGAAACCCATCAATTTCAAAGATTCTCCAGACAGTGAGTGGCAAAAGCCTTGAGAAGAGAATCGGTTCACCAGCGGGACCATACTGCTCTCAAGAGGCTCAAGCAGTCCCAAAGAACTGCAAAACAGATGAGGGAAATTACAAATGGGAAAGGTCTGTGCTAAAAGCAGTTTCTGCATTTAAAATGAGAGCTAATAATCTAAAAGGCATGGATAGGCCTCTTTACTTCCTCCAGCAGTCCTCAAAACGTCATCCTTCACGGACCAGACACGAAAAGGGAGAAGGTCTGAAAGAACTGCAACAAGCTCCTTCGTCTGCATAAGGCATCTGCTCTGCCTCTGAAGAGCCTATAACGTGTACAGCGTATAACGCAGCTAACATGCAGTAACCAGTCTTTGCAAAAACGTGCATATAGAATACATCACATATACAAGAACAATTTCAGAAGTGGCGCTGCTGGGAGCAGCCAGCTCCTGGGGCAGGGAGTGGTGGTGGCAGGACGACCGGGTGTACGCATTAAATCCTGGCATGTGGTGCGGGCGAGGTGGCACATGGCCTCCTGTCACTGGAAGGAAGTACAGGGCCCACCTGGCCTGCAGAGATGGTCACTGCTGCATGGATAACATCCACTGCACATTTCTCATGTACTGTGGACTTCTGCGCTTCACCAACGCAGCCCTAGCATGTACCAGCAACAGGTGGCACATCTGAGGGAAGCTCACTCTTCTACGGGATGTGGACACAGCTCAGCACCTGCCCTCTCAGCTCACAGCTCATGTCATCATGCCTGTACACGCTGGATGTGTGCTCTTCATTAGCTGCGCTAGCATACAGTGCATCCATTATCTCTGCTGAAGACAGAGGGAAGGCGGTACCAGGCAGCAGGGAGGCAGGTAGTACATTGCTCATAGCTATTCCTGAACTCTCTCCCATTCCCTCCCAGTGCAGCATTGAACAGGTGAGCTTAACTCACACAGTTTTCTGACCTCGTCACAGTTTTCCAGTACTTAGAGTGGGACTACAAAGAAGATAGAGGCTCTCTCTTCACAAAGTTTTGTTCAACATATTCATCAATGACCTGGATGAGGGACAGAGTGTATCCTTAGGAAGTTTGCTGATGACACAAAACTGGCTGACACACCAGAAGGCTGTGCTGCCATATAGTGAGACCTGGAGAGGCTAGAGAGTTGGGCAGAGAGGAACCCGATGAAGCTGAACAAGGGCAAGTGTAGGGTCCTGCACCTGGGAAGGAATAACCCCATACACCAGTGCAGGTTAGAGACTGACCTGCTGGAAAGCAGCTCTGCAGAGAGGGACCTGGGAGTCATGGTGGACAACAAGTTGAACATGAGGCAGCAGCATGCCCTGGTGGCCAAGAAGGCCAATGGTATCCTGTGGTGCCTTAAAAAGAGCGTGACCAGCAGGTCAAGGGAGGTTATCCTCCCCCTCTACTCTGCCCTGGTGAGGCCACATCTGGAGTACTGTGCCCAGTTCTGGGCTCCCCAGTTCAAGAAAGACAAGGAACTACTGGAGAGAGTCCAGTGGAGGGCTAGAAAGATGAATGGAGTACCTCTGTTACAAGGAAAGGCTGAGAAACCTGAGTCTGTTTAGCCTAGAGAAGAGAAGACTGAGAGGGGATCTTATCAATGCTTGTAAATATCTAAAGGGCGGGTTTCAAGAGGATGGGGCCAGACTCTTTCCAGTGGTACCCAGCGACAGGACAAAAGGCAATGGGCACAAACTGGAACACAGGAAATTCTGTCTGAACATAAAGAAAAATGTCTTTACTTTGAGGGTGGCAGAGCACTGGAACAGGCTGCCCAGAGAGGTGGTGGAGTCTCCCACACTGGAGACATTCAAAACCAACCTGGACGCCGTCCTGTGCAACCTGCTCTAGGTGTACCTTCTGGGTTTGGACTAGATGAACCCTGAAGGTCCCTTCCAACCCCTATCATTCTGTGATTCTATACGACAGTAATCATCTGCAAGCATTTTTCCAGTTCTTTTTTGAGCGAAGGTGAGTAACTGAACCTCAACCATCTCTGAACCAACTATTTGATTTTGCAAAATTGGGAGCTCCAGTCACTCACGCAAAAAGTATTTAAGAATACAAAGATGTGATCTTGCAGCTGGCAACTACTGTCTCTCCAGAGACACAGAGTGACTCAGTGGATATTTTTAACCCCCAATATCCGGAATACAGCTCTTGCCCCCCTTTACACACACTGTGAGACAGGAGCTCTGATGAGGGCTCCTTGTCTTACTCTAGACTAAGCACACAAAAAGAACATTTTCTTGTGAATGTGAGATATAATAGGGTGCTAGTGTGGTTTCAGTAGCCAGTTTTAAAAATTGTTTGTACCTGCAGCATGTGTACTTCAACATGCAAATTCCCACTAACTGTGTTTTAGAGGAAGATTTAAAAAATTCCTCTCATTTCATAAATATTTAAACATACCCATCCTTTCAAGTATGTGAAGATGTGTCTTTTAAGCACTAACGTGAAAAGATGCATCAACAGAATTGTCACAAACACACAACGTGGACAGCAGCTGGAAAATGCCCCTTTGGGGCTGGTAGTCCAAGGTCTAATCCACAAATTGCTATTTGGAATACTGCAGCACCAATAGATAAAAACATGAAATGTCGGTAATGTTCATTGACATTTTATAGCTCTTGCATTGTGCTTAGTTTACACCTATAATTAAACAATGGGGTAAATAGAAATAAATTAGGTTGCTACAATATAAGCGATAAGACAACCTAGTGTGCATTGCTTAGCTATTTTTCAGGTATTGTTTTATATTTCATTTCTCCAGCACTAAATTTGCTCTGCCTTTCTTTTTTCCGCAGATAAACCTGTCCAGTAGAAGAAAAAATGCACATATATTCTACAGAGAAAAGATGTGAGATTGTGGATTACCTGATCTGCAGTAGGGCTTTCTTGTTTTGTTTTTTTTTTCTTCTTTTTTTTTCTTTCTTTTGTTTGTTATTACTTATTTAAGCTATTAAGAAAAAAAATATTATACCTAATTATAATCTTTCTGACTATAAAGCTTTTACGATAATAAAGATAAATTATGCTTAGCTTGAATTTCATTTATTATACATAAAGGTCAGTTGTTTACCAGTATTTCCCTAAGACTCATCTTTGGTATTTTCCTTCCTTTTAATTGCTTATTCAAAAGGTACTGCCTATACCCTGTAAATTACTGACTGACCTGATTTTAATCAAGGTTCCTCTTTTAATCACAGAAGTTATCAGATCTCACTAAACTAAAAGAAAATATCTTTCCTATTTTGCCATGGGAAGATAATAAAACTGATACGAGTGCTTGGTGCAGACCATATTCTTTGATGCTGCCATGTTTGTCTGTGGTCTTCTTCAGTCACAGCTCTGAACTGGGCGCTTTAGAAGACAGGATACAAAAATATATAATCTATTGATATACCACCCTACAGCAACTCCTTTCAATTATAAAAATGCTGTGTTGTTATAGAGACTGAAGATTATTATTTGATCCTAAAAGATATCAGACTGCATCTAAGTCGGTTGATGATACACGATGTTGAAATGTATTTCTCTGATTATTTGTTTATTAAATTGACTTTATTATACTTGTGAATCATAGACAAATACTCTCTTGCTAACAGTAAATGATCAGTAAATGATAATCAGTCTCTGATCTCACAAATTCAGCATGTGTTTGCACATATATAGCAGTAATCTACAGTGAGTCATTGGAAAGGAGAGCTGGCAAGCTTTACAGGAAAGGTCTGTAATACAGAGGGTGAACTGCTGATCTGTAGTGATATCAAAAAGAAAAAAGCTGGTCAGCAAACTCCCTATGGGAACAGCGGAGCTGAATCTTCCTTTTTAAACATTCATTGGATTTTTTCCCCCCAGTTATAAGCCCTTTTTTTTTTTTCACGTTAGGGGTTTCTCATTAGCGCTGCCCTCAAGCAAGTCATGCAGAGAATCAGCTGCACCCTCTACTTTGCCTACTCTCCAGAGCAGAGGGATCAGTAAAATCAGCGTTTTATCCATCCAGCGTTGTATGGTCCAGTACATGTGATGGGTACTGAATTTCAGCATGCGACCTGGTAAGTTTAATAGAACAGCAAGTGCTATAACCAGTCAAAGACGCACCTTCTGACATTTGCTTTGTTTTTTCAAAGGAAGAAAGGGTTTGCTGCCCATTTGAGGGCTCTTTCTGTTCCAGTTTTCACACTGCCTTCACAATACCACACACACTTGATTCAGCTGTACTTTACGCATCCACAAAAGCAGCTGAGATGTGAACGCTCACAGAGGTGGCTGCTGGCTGTCAGGGGAACTGTGCGGCAATTACGCTACCCTGCGACCGAAACCTTCTGCAGGGAAGGTGTGGATGCTGACAGCGTTTCTGACAGAGTTATTTCAAGCAATTCAAATAAAAAAGGAGCATTGTTTATACTTTTTGTGTTTCTATTTGCTATCTCATCACAACTTAATCACTTTCTTGCATTGTTTTTATATAATCACAAAATTAATTTGAAAACTATTATTTTTTTCAACCAGCCAAAATGTAGGGTACTCCAGATAGAGAGATTGGTGACAGAATCAGTTAGTGATGTCATTTGTCAAAAGTAAAAATGTCTAATTCCCATGAAATGGAAGAAGCAAAAGCCAGAAAACTGATCCCAGTCTGAAGCCTCTTTAAATCAGCATTTTGCCCATAAGATCTCTAATTTTTTTTCTTGGGGCCACATGACAGGTGCTTCTGTAACTGTTCCCATCAGTTCCTTTAATCTGTTCTCAGGATTTTCTCTTTTTTCCTGCGGACACAGAAACTTCATTAAAACTTTCACTAGTGGAAGACCTTCACCTACAACTGACTTGCACCAACACCCAAAATGAGGATTATCACAGCTCCAGCTTTCTGTCTACATATAAGGAATTCAGCGACTTCTTGAAGTTATATTAAATGAAAGGTGGTGGTCGCATCCAACCCACAGCTCCTCTGCTCCCAACTCTCTACACATGGACACACTTTACTACCAACGCGAGTAAACATATCTTGACTCTTTTAAAAAAAAAAATAATTAGGACACACCTCTATCCTCTCTTCTGATTACATGCAGTCTAGTTGTGCCGATGCAAGATCTGCTCAAATGCCAGGAAGAGTTACCAACAAACTGACCACTGAAATGGCCTTTCCTTTAATTGCATTCACAGAATCACAGAATCATGGAGTTTTCAGAGTTGGAAGGGACCTCTAGAGATCATCTAGTCCAACTCCCCTGCCAAAGCAGGATTGCCCAGAGCACATTACTCAGGACTGCATCCAGGCGGGTCTTCAAAATGTCCAGAGAAGGGGACTCCGCAACCTCCCTGGGCAGCCTGTGCCAGTGCTTTGTCACCCTCACCATAAAGAACTGTTTCCGTGTATTTGAACGGAACTTCCTGTGTACTAACTTGTGCCCGTTACCCCTCGTCCTGTCACTGGGAACCAATGAAAAGAGCCTGGCTCCATCCTCCTTCAACCCACCCTTTAGATACTTGTACACCATAATAAGGTCTCCCCTCAGCCTTCTCTTCTCCAGGCTAAAGAGTCCCAGCTCTCTCAGCCTTTTCTCATAAGGCAGATGCTCCAAGCCCCTAATCATCCTAGTTGCCCTGTTCCTCCTCTGATTTTGCACGCCACCATCAGAAAAAGATCATTCTAAGACAGCAGACAGCTCTGCCAGCAGTCACATGTTTTTGCAGAAAAAAACCTATTTTCTGTTTTTCTTCTCTCTAAGTAAGATGACTGGATATGGTCTTTGAAGACCGTTTTCTCAAGGTTACTAATTAGAAACTTCTCCATGGCCTCAGCTGCTGTAAGATATGCAGGGGATTAGATCCTGGGCAGAAAAACCTCTGCTTTTGCATTTCACTTGCAAGAATTTGCAAAATGGGCACAGAACACCAAAATCTCTGCTGTTGTAATGGGCACAGCTCCACTGACTTTAATGAGATTTTGCATATTTATGTTAGTAAAAAGTTTGGCTCAGGGGGAATTTTGCCATTGGAGGCAGGAGCTCTGGATACTGAGAGCTCAGTTGACTCCAAAACCATGTACAGAGACTGAAGATAGTGTAGGGGCTGGTTTGCCATCATCGGTATATAACACAGCTAAAAGAAAGAACAGTCTCTTGAAGTGTGATAATAAATCAGATGCAAAATACATCCCACAGACTCTCATAGTATAAATGTATGGTATGCAACACTCCTGCACAACACCATTGTGCAAACCTTATTAACATTGCAGTATTCCCTCAATGCCCTGAAGCAAAACAGGAAAGTACGGTCAATGTTACACTCACAGGATGAGGGAAGGAAGGGAAGGAGTGGAATTTATCTCTCCTTTTGAGATATTTCATGTTAGAGAGCACTGGACAAGGCGGATCAACAACATCAATATTGCAAATCCCCTGCTTCTCACCTCCCAGATTTGCTTCAAAATTATCTCAAACCTTCTGCCTCAATGTACATTGTGTCCATAGGGACCAAGAACAAAGCAAAGTCTATTGCTATCCAGCACTCCTATAATAAGCACTTACTGCTGACTCCTTTCCTTTTCTGGTGGCTGTTGTTGAGGTATGAAAACTGCCAGAGGTAATTGGAAGTATGATGTACTGCTGAGCCTCACAGTGATCTAAGAGTAGCTGAGAACACCAGCATCGTAGTTTTATTGTCTGTCTCCGGGTGTCTATAAATCCCAGCTTTTACTACCTTTGTTTTCATCATGCCAATCAAAGGCTTGATTGCTCAAGGAATAAATTACCAGATAAATCACTATTTGGAAACATAGCGCTTTCTTTGTCAGAGCCTTATTTCTTGCGACATCGTATGCATATTCCACAGTACCACTATGCAAGGCATTACAGAAATAGTCCAGATTTCTATGTGATGTCATAACAGAGAAAAAGGACAACATTACCTCCAGACAGTGCAACACAACAGTGTCATGTGCAGGTGGACAGAACAAGTGCATTTGCAGAAAGGAGAGCTAATTCATATGAGGGTGATGGGGGAGAAGGGAGAGGACAGTCTGCCTCATAATGCGGCTTGGTATGATGAGAAAGCACTTACCTGGCAGCAAAGGTTACAAACGTTAGTACCGTAACAGGCTTAGTGGAAGACATTATGGACTTGGTGGGATGTACATGTGCAGTACACTGTAAATGCAGTATAGGGAAGTCAAAGTCAAAATGTAGTTCCAAATGAATTAAATATCTAGTCTAAATTACTGCAAGACCTTCAGAAGCTTTTCATTCCCTCTGAGGGAATGAATTTTATCTGCTGCGTAAAAGGCGTCTCTAATAGTAGTTAAAACACCCTTCTTGACTAGTTATTAAACCTTCCAGAGGCCTACACCAGGGTTGTTTCCAAAAGCTAGGATAAATATAGACAGCATTACCACAGGCAGTCCCGAAAGTTAAGTGTTTGGTTTTTACAAAAGAGCCCATGGGGTCAGGTGCGAGTGTACATGGGAGTGTTTAGTGCGCTTTCTGCACCTGCCTCAGCTGACGGACAAGAAAACTGCAAAATCTAGTGCAAGTTAGATTAATGCATCAAAGAGAAACTAAAGATCATTTTGCAGGTTTTTGGCCATCGGGGAATCAGGACTCACGCATCTGAGAGCATTAAGTGTGACTGATCTCTGGCACTTCCAGCAGTTCTTGCAATGTGTGGTTTTGGATATCAAATTGATCCATGGACAAACTACTGTGCCTTTCACCCGGTGTATACTCAGTTTTTAAATGTGCCCTCTAAAGAACAGCCTTCACTTACCAGCCAGAGCATTTTCATGGCTGTTGGAAGCTTGAGATTCAGTCTCCCCAGGTGAGATGGAGTTAACACAAGCCCTTTCTGTGGGCTACTGTTTTAACCGTTATGGCTTTATGTAAAAGGTGGCTCTACTCTTGCAATTTGGAAAGCACTGCAGGCTTTCTGTAAGCACCCGAGGCATGCTAAGATCATATCTAACAAATGGAGTTCCTCAGGGTACTTTGATGCAGGAATACTTAGCTTTTGAATTTTAAAATGGAGGCAGGTATTTATGCGTCTGGTTCCATCAATACAGAAGCACTCTGGGCACGCAAAGAACCAGAACTTGAAGCTCCCAAAGAATGTGCAACACAAGAAGTTCAAACTTACATTTTCGTGTCCCAAGATTGTGCTCTGAGCAGCAGGTTAATATGCATAGACCAGGGGATGTTAGATGTCCATAGCATTTTAGGTATGTTGACAATTAGGTGTGGATTGTTCTATTAAATCTAGTTGCCCTTGGATTACACTGCAGGAACCTAAAGGGTACGTTGGATTTTATCCTTAGCAATTGACCTACACCTTGAAGTCTGAAACACAAACAGTGCATTGGTTTTTATGTCACCTAGTTTTTAAGGGAGGTCTTTTACTTTTAGGTTATTTTTCAAAAGGGAAAATTACGTGTTTCTAGGCTTCACAGTGGTTTGTTTTCATCTCATGATGGAGCCGAGTACCACATTCTTAGACAGTAATTATAGAGTACAAAAGGATTTGAAATAATCAGAAGCACAACCAAATGTAAAGGTCAGGTACCATATTCATCTCTGATTTTGCCTGTGTGTCCTCATTCACTGTGGTTTTGAAGGTATCTGGTAAAAGACTTACAGGAAAGTCTATCAGAAATTTCTGTTTTCCCAAATCAAAACCAAATGGGAATTTTAAAGGGAAGTATATGAAAGACTTGGGTGTGAAACAGTGGGGAAAAATAGGCCATGACTTTCAGTCTCTTCCTAGAACAATGATGAGATACTGTCAATAATAAAAAAAAAAAAAGATGGATTTTAAAGTAGAAATTTTGACACTCCTAGAAGTTTAAAGCTACTTGGCAAACAAAGTTACTGAGTGTTTGGAGATGTTTGTTGAAAGCAGAACTGCAAGTCAATTGCAATAAAGGTATATTTTTACAGTTAAACTTTGGCTTTTTGCTGGGAGCAGCTTAATGTTTTTTGCCTAAAAGCACCACAAGCCCTGTACAGTCACATGTTAGTTTTGCATGACGGAGCAGATACCGTGTGGAAAATAAGTATATGCTGTAAAACTGATTTCCTACTGAAATGGTCCATGTACCACCAGTATAAAAATACTGCAAGATTTCTCATTTACTGAAGTGACAATTTAAAAAACTCTTATATTCTCTCTATCAAAAGAACCTTGCTGTAAAGCCCGTTGAGAATAAAATCCCCCAGAATTGACTTGAGGGGCTTGATTCTCAGACAACGTATATATCCACATAGCTCCCACAGCCTTCAGTCGAAGCCATGTTGATTTGTGGTAGGTAGCAATGGTTTCTCAGGTCTCAGTTCCGAAAGGATTTGAACACTTCTTGTTATGTACCAGTGAGCATTTATGGCCTCACAGGTACTGCTCTTGCAGGATCAGGCTTTTTCGAAGATGCTCTCAGAGAGTGGTCCTGTTTGCTTCTTCAGAAATCAGATCCTCGGAAAAGCTTGTTTTTTTCATCTTTTACTTTCCATTTCTTCATTTCATACCATTACACACTTTGACCAATACTGTTCAGGCTGAATAATCCCCTGAGCTGCTTCTGTTTCATCTTTAAATGAAAGAGGGCGTTGTTTGGCTACATTTCATAAAACGTGTCATTTGATTCAACATCTTCATGCATTACCTCATACTCATCCCATTCTCACCATATCTTTGGTCTTGTTTACACATCGAAGCTCATTCAACTTAAGGCATGAAGTGAATTTAAAACACAACAGGTGTTCCCAGTCACTCCACAACCAATGGGAAAAGGAGACACTGCATTCCCCACTTCTGCAAAAAAGCTTGACAGCATTTGAGCTTCTACCTCTTCCTTCTTCCAAGGTACTTGGGAATGAGACCTGGACTCTGTTGTAATCTTTATGTGGAAGAGGTCTAAAAAGGACACAACGCAGTCTGTGTCCTATGACAGTTCTCCTCTTCCACCCTTCTTCTCTCCCTCAGTCTAAAAGGAGACTACAGCCCATTTCAGCTAACAAATTTCCTGCTGAGACACGGGCAACGCCCTTGAACTCCTGCCTGCTTCCTCGCACTGTAGTTTTTGATCTCTCACACTAAAGGCCATGCTCATCGCAGAAGAGCGGGAGGGTTTGCATCTTCTGCAATCAGTGTTGCATGGGCCTGGCCAGATAAACCTCTGATACGTGCTTTTTGGTGGCTGTGGGAGATGGGATTTAATGACCTACCTGGATCATCTTCCTCAGTCCTCTATTCCTACTTGCTACCAGTGAACACACAAAGGAAGCAATTCAGCTTCTGCTTTTCTCTTAGAGGCTTATAGTAGCTATAAAATCAGACAGTACGAGGTTTACACGGATTTATGTTTTACTCCATACTGAGTAATCTGATTTGGAAAAGTGTTAAAAGCAATATTACATTGTCTGGGCACGTTTCAAAGAATTCTCAAACCAAGATTCTGATGGCAGAGTCATTTGTCAACATTTAGTATAAACCTTACATTCAGATTCCTTGAATTCATAGTTTTCATCTATTTTTACTTCTTATTCAACTAAACATGCTCAGTATTTTCCGATATCACTTGTTTAACTATGGAAGAGATATATTCCTAAGTAGCTTTGGTCCTGCAGAACATTAACTGGTGCTCCTCTATTTTACTATCTCTAATGCAAACTTCAGGCAAATAAGGTGTAAATTACACTATCCAGTGTTGCCCAGTTATTTAGAGATAATGTAAAAATGGAGCAGGTTTGTTTTCGAACAAGTAGCAATGAAGTATGCAATGATTTCCCAAGATAGAAAATTTCTACTCTCTCAAAAATGTTTCTGTTATTCACTTCTCCACTTAAACGGGAAGGAGCCAAACTTCTTTGTGGTTTCATTTAAAATATACATGTTAGATCTTTGGAGAAATTGCTACCCTAGCTTTTGTTCACTGCACATATAATTTTTTAAGGGACAGTACACTTTTTGATAGCTGCAATTAAGCCGTTATATAACATAACACATCTAACCGCTTGCATTAAAGTAAGACTTCTTCATCATAACTACACTCATTTTACTTAATCACAACTTTTGCACTCAGATCTTATTATGGAATCCTAAAAGAAATGCTTGTATTTTTTCCAAGTACAATATAAAGCGAGAAAAACATTTCAGCCCATCTGAAAAGATTTCCTTAAAGGACCAAATTAAGTAGATTATGTCAAAAATGTGATTATGAATGGTTTAGCACAGGAGAATAAAATGAAAGTCAGTATGGTTTTGTACAGTTTGGAAAATACTGAGCAGTAGAAATAGTCCAACATGAAAAAAAACAAACTGTGTCTTACGAGGCAGCATTAAAAAGTACACAGAAGACAAAGAGAGGAACTAGCTGTCAGTGCACTGAAGCCAATGGACGCTGCGCCATTGACGACACTGAGCCTATTACCTTACCCCAAAAGGGAAAATCCTTTGAGTCCTTACCTGTACACTAGTAAGAGTGGTGTATTGATAAGCTTTGACTACCAGGTAATTGGCTTCTATATCTATTATCCCCAGGATCATGTACTTCCACCATCTCCTTTTCAAAATTGCCAGCAAGTTTTCTTCTCCTGTGGTAATAAACAACAAGAATTATGTAAAAGAGTTAGGTTTACATGCACAAAATACCTGCCTGTCAGGATAAATTGTCTACAAGATCTCTCGCGTTTACAATATGCAGTTGAAAAGCACCATATATAACTAGGTACTGCCAGGAGATGAAAACTAAGGCACTCTATTTGTCTTGCAGATATTAAAACAGCCAGCTTGGAGAAGTAATATGTGAGGGTCAGATTGTCGCCTTCCTTAAGATGTAAACAATGCTGGTAAAAACAAGTGCAGCTTGGGCAGACTGTAAATGTGTTCTTAGTTTTACTTTCATATATACACATATATATACATATAAAACGCTAAAGAATAGAGCAGTTTATTACATACATTTATACTTCCCAGACATATTGATAAATGTATCACACACGATGTAAGAAGGTTTTGCCAGAGTGGAAGATTACCAGTATTTGCAAATATCATGGAATATTAGAGCAGGAGAGTAACAGCATCACCTTTGGGCAGATTACAGATCCTGTTCCAAGGATGGTTATTACAATCCTGGAGGTTCAAAATATCAGACTTGTTTAGAGATAGCTGCACTGAGACAAATAGATTTTGCGTGACAGGTTGCTCTGCTCCCAGGATCAATTTCTGAAGTAGGCAGGTTTGCTGCCTTCTACGGGAGCCCTGTCAATCACCCAGTACTTCATTTCCACCACGTGAAGACTGACAGTACAATACGGCCTGCAGATCAAACCCACAACTTTCAAAAGGTCAAAGCATTCCTCATGCTAGGCTAGGGATTATTATTGTTCTCCATTCAAAAGAAACCAGCTCATTAGTGAGGGTGGGCAAACCTGCTACTTATTTGCATTACAGTAAGCTCCAGACATGATGGGACCCCACTGTGAAAGGGGCCAGGCAAACCGACCGTGAGTGAACACAGTATGACCAGAGCTCTTTAAAAGTCTTTAGCCTAAACAGAGATCTAAGTAGGGTTGACCTGTACTGTCAAAGTACCATAAACGTAATTTGAACTGTCTTGAAAGTTTAAAAAAAAGACATCACTGTTCTGAGATTTGTTCATGTTGCTGCAGCCTTTCTAAGTGCCTGTGATCATCAAAATGAGTGGTGGAAAATACGGAAGAAAAGGAACATTATTGTCAATTGCCACCAAAACTTGCTCAGGCTTCCCGATTCTCCCTCATCATTTTCCATCATCACAAGTGTGTTCATTCTCTGGCTCAAATAGACCCACTGACAGATGTATTGCCATACAGTAATGGCAGGTTCTCTATAGCACAGGACAATCTCAGATCTTATAAGATGCAATCACAGAAAAACAGATAATTACTTCAGAAGATGATTCAAGATCTTAGATGTTAAATCTTGGCTCCACTGAGCGACTCGAATGGGTATTTACCTGAACAAAGCATCTGAATCATTTGATGTTTGTTCCTTAACAGATGCTCACCCATACACACTTCCAGTGGGATATTATTAGGCAACAACCTAATTATTTGTTACAGTGATAATGACACTAAGTGCAAAACTGTAAATGCTAAAAAGCTTCCCTTCATTCCCTTCCTTCCCTCCTTTCTCCTTTTCTCTTCCTTTTTCTCTCAGTAAGCAGCAGAGACACAGCAGAAACAAGCTGGTGAGTAGGCTAATTATTTAAGACCCTAAATAAGAATGAGTCAGTACATTCAACCATACTACACTTTCCTGTTACCACCGACTCACAGGAAAACTCAATAAAAAGAAATTCCTACCCTTTGTTTGTACTGGGGTACAGGAACAACACATTGCAGACATTAATTACGACTAAATGTATATATTTGTTATGATTATTTGAGCATGCAGAAAGAAGAATATTTTACACCTTATTTTTTAAAACATTTAGGGACGTCTTTTAAAAAAGGCATTTGAGATTGGATGTCCTTATTCCTACTAAAATGAGTGTAAGTCATGCAGATAGATCCTTTCCAGGTACTGAAACTATATCTCTAATTTTTATGTTGTCCAGATAATACCTTTCAAACACCAATTCAAAACCATCAATCCAATGGAATGGCATGGTTCACATTTCAGAGGAATTTTTCTTTTTCATTGTAAATAGAAAGTTTAAAAATCAAAGACACCAAATTGCAGTCTCTATTCTAATGGTGCAAATCCCATCTAAATCTGGTTTTGTGGCAGTAGGCCCTTGGTGGTACCTACAAAGCACTGGCATTAGGCTGCCTGAGCAAGGACTGTGGACAAATCTCCAGGAATCTTTTGGTGTCCCTGGTTTGCCAGGGCTTGCTTTCACCAGCTTCAGTGTCTAGCCACAGATCACTGTATTGTTCACATATGGCCAAATAATTTAGCTTTAAAATGAACGTATGGTCATGACTTCTGGCTAACAGGTAAAGTCAGAGTTTCCAGAGACACAAATTAAATCTATAATTTCATCTGACATACATGGTTCTCTCTTTTGCTTTCTCAGTCCTCTCTGGGCTAATGACAGAAATAAGAAAAATATTTGGTAAGTGGTATTTTACATTCGATATACAGCTCTGAGATGTTCCAAACTGCAAAAGATCAAGTTCAGCTGAGAAGGCTCTGCAGAGCTAAAAGCAACGCCCAAATGAATTTATGCAGGCACTGCGCAGCTCTGATGAACGTTGGTTTAGCTTCACAGCAAGTGTCTCTGTCTTGCCCAGTGGAAAGCAGGGAGATGTACAGGCATTCAGTGTGACAGAAATAAAATAGAGAATTTGTTCCTGGAAAAAAACTCCTGTGCAGGAGCTGCATCTTTCTCTCTGGAACATATTTAGTCTTCACTTCACTCACTTGCTGCATCTCCTGTTACTTCGTATGTAAGAAAGGTCTGGCTTCTGACCAGGGTCCCTCTGTCCACATTATTATTATTATCGTTTATCATTAATATACCAGTTGTGCAGATCTACAAGCATTAGCAAAACTGATGGATCCTATTTGAGGGTATATCTGAATAAAAAGCAATGCATGTTTAACATTGTTAATCTGGCGACTGTTATTTGTTTACCGCTCTCTATTTCTTTGGCATTGTCATCACAATTCGTAGAAGGGAATGACCTGATCCTAAAGTGCGAGACTTTCTGGGGAGGAGGGCAGGAGAAAGAAGATGATTATCTGCAGTGAGTGTCAGTCCAATGCTATGGACAAATCAAGGAAGAGGTAGGTGGAGTCCCAGCTTTTAAATGGGGCTGAAATAAAGCCAGCATATTCAAATGTCACACGTTTGCAAGAGTGACCCAATAGAAGGTAACAAAAAAAAATTGGAGGGGAAAATTATGTGAGAGTTGGTCTCTTTTCCCAACTAGCAAGTGACAGGATAAGAGGAAATGGCCTCAAGTTGTATCAGGGTAGGTTTAGACTGGATGGTAGGAAAACGTTCCTCACAGGAAGGGTTGTCAAGCATTGGAGCAGGCTGCCCAGGGAAGTGGTTGAGTCGCCATCCCTGGAGATATTTAAAAAACATGTAGATGTGGTGCTGAGGGATATGGTTTAGTGGTGGACTTGGCAGTGTTAGGTTTACGGTTGGGCTTGATGATCTTAAAGCTCTTTTCTAAACTAAATGATTCTATGATTTAATTAAAAACAGAACAAAAAGAGACAATATGGGTGTTTTTTATTTCCCTTGATTACAACTCAAAGCAAACTAGTTATTCAGGTCTTTTGAGTTGTAAGCATTACAGGCCAGGAGGACCAAATGTAGATGCCCACAATCGAACCAGCCAGTAAGGCTTCTTTAGAGCATTTTTCACCTAATATATTCCAGGTGAATTGATTAGGATGCGATTAACTAGTGTTTTGAAAATAAACAGCTCTCCCACTGAATATAAAGGAAAGAGAGATTACCTCAGATCGGGTGTTTTTGTTATTATCTCGATAGGACTGTGACTAAGGCTTCCAGCCAGTCATATAAACAAATACTAAACCGTAAAGTGTGCAGGTTAGCCTAAAGGCAACATTTCCAGCAAGCCAAAGCACATATTGATGTTGGTGAACATGCATTTATGTGAGTGCACAGAGCAATGCCATCTTCAGACAGTGCCATATTTTGATGGAGATCCCTCTTCAAAAAACAAACCCCTAACTTCCGTCAGCCCTTGAGCTTTTGAAAATGGAAGCCTTCGTATTCAGTCTAATCCAAATGTATGATAGATTTAAAAGGAAATTGCATATTAAGAATGTTTTTAGATTTAGAAGTCTAACATACTGCTAGCACAGAGAAATACAAACCTCCTCTTTGCGCCGTCTAGAAGGATAGGTTTAGGTTTTACATTTTTTTACTAATTTTGCAGCGAGACACACGCTTGACAGTTATATATACAGAGGAGCTCTCAGTGTTTGGAAAAAAGCTACAGCTTTGCCTCTGCTGGCTCAAATTAAAAATCAACAAATAAGCTGCTTTGTAGAAGAGATGATTTTACATCATATAATAAGGATTTACCCCTGAGGGGTTACAAAATTAAAAATAAATTAGAGAGAAAATTAAAAGAGGCTTTAGCTGTGCTGTGTCTACCAAAAATACATAGATACATGTGCAAAACCCTTTTCACATTCGCCCACAGCCACAGAGGTATAATAAAAAACAAACCAACAGCCATTAAGACAGCAAATTCCCAATTATTTGTGTATGGGCTTGGGACACAGGTAGAATAACAGCACTGCTAGACCAGAAAATAAGCATATTGCTTCTCTTTCATCCACTGCAGTCTCTCCCTTTTAATTCCGATGACAACACGCTATTTAGATCAAGATCATCAAAGGAGCTGTGCTCGCCTTCTGCTTTACGGCACAGAGCCCAGTAGAAGAGATCTCAACGTGCGCAGGAGACTTGCGAGGGGGGAGGCAGCACAGAGGGAGGGCTGCCGGCACGCTGGTCCTCCCCTGCCTCCAACAGGGGCGTCAAGCGCTACATGGCAAAGAGGCAAAAGTCTCACAGAGGATAAAGATTAGACCAGAATTCACTTATTATCACTTTCTTTGAAAAAGGATCTCGGTTACAAAGCACAATTACAGGGTGATTGTTTCTTTTCCATTTTCACACGTTATAGCGAGTCTTGTAGACACCGAACTTCACCAGTAACAACATTGCTTCTCTACAGACTTTGCAGTCATGCAGCCCCGCTGCAGGGCCAGGGGAAGGAGGCAGTCAAATGGGGTGACACAGATCTTCTCTGTATTACTACGCCAAGAGGTTCCCATGCCTAAATAATAAAACTTTGCTTGTCTCCTGCTTGGCCAAGTTGCTGGTTCAGGGGACTGAAAGTCTGTTGTAGATGGCTTTCAGTTCTCCACGAAGCTCAAAAGAACTGTCCCTCTTCCGTGTGACTTTAAATCCTATGACCTAAAATGGTTTCTTATTTCCTCACATCTATTCATATTACTGATAACTACTTTAGGGTAATGCTGTTGCCTAAAGGCAAAACACCACCGCTGCTTAATTATTTACGCAATAGAGAAAACGCTCTCTTAACAGGAATGCTCCTCCAGTCTGGCTTCACAAAACACCCGAATATACTCTGTTCGCCTTATGGGTGACTGCTTATAGGCTGCACTGCTTTTGTCCTATACCATGTTTTCAGTAAGCCTTTTGGGAGAGTAGCTACCCTCAGCTCCTTTTGCCTCCTCGGAATACCAGATCTTCTCCAACCTGATCCTATCCAGAGCTTGCTTCTGCTTCCTCTCCCACAGTGGGAAAACTGCGTAACCCACCAACACGCTGCTGGTGGTACAGCCCCAAGTCGCGGCTGCAAGTGCGTGCCCTCCAGCTGCCGGCCAGCTGTTCCTGCCGCTCGCCTTGCGCCAGCACTGCTGCGCGTGGGGCGGCACGGCGAGCCAGGGCAAAGAACTGCCTGGAAACAGATATTTTTGGCTTTCAGATCAATTTTCAGACTGTGTCCTGAGCAGTCTGTGACCAAATTAATGTTAGTCCTGTGGGAGGTGAGTAGCAAGTAATAGGGGACCCAGGCAGGGGACGACGCCCCCCTTCTCTGACACAGGATGAATCGTGCATGCGTCCCATCTGTCACAAGGCGACAGCAGTCACTGAACACAGCCAGCAGCCATCACCACCACCCTTGCTGTGAATATGCAGTGTACAACGAGGCTGCAGGTCTTCCTGCCGTGTGCGTTGAAGCAAACCTGCAATGGGTGCTACTGCTGAGGGTGGAACGCAGTCACAGGAGATGAGCTGGTGTATACGCCTCACCCGGGGTCAGCTATGGCATGGCAATGTGTTTTCACCTTCTTAGGAAGCAAATCTTATTTACAAGTCACAATCAACAGGATTTTTCAGTTTTGAAGGGGTTATATTTATTTTCATTGTCTGTTTCAACTCTGCAGAGTTTGAACGTCCACGTATCATACTAACTTTTATTTAGCTGGCACTTTAGCAAAAGGTACTTTAGATAACCTTTGATTTCCAGATTATCATAGCAGTAACACAAATTGAAGGTAAGGTTTAAGCCCTTTCTGTCTGCTACTTTTGTCATTTTGAGCCTCCTCTTTTCTATAATATGCTTAACCTATTAACATGACATGACATAGCTTTCCAGTTACTAAATTATGAGCTCATCTGAAGTATTTAGACTTCTTATTTCCTTTGAGAGATTTTGTAAATCAGTCTGGTTTGGCCCTGGATGTAAATCGTAATAGCTGAAGTCAGATCTAGGAATTTGAACATACTTTTTCATAAAACGTGAAAGGATTCATTTCTGGTGCCTTGATTTTGATCCAGCCTAAGCACTGTGGTTCAATCTGATAATCTTCAGATGTATTCTTATTTCATGAGATAACTCGTCATGCAATTTGCCTTTAAGATTAAATTACAACTAAAACTGCAACAATAAAGTAGTTGGCGATTTTGGAGATGCCTCAGTTTCTCTCTACCTGCCCGCCCACTCGATTACGTACCATTTTTCCCTTGGTGGCAGACACAGTGCTGTGTGTTACTGCCACAGGTTACTGCAAGGAACAAGCCAATGTCAAGAATTATACAAGACCTGAAGAAAGCTCTGAACATTACACTGTTTCAAAACACCAGACCTCTAAACTCCCAGTCCTTGAAAACGTCAAGATAAAAAAACCTGCCATGTTTCTAGCACACAAATTTTTCATTCAAGTTCTTTTATCTCCCAGCCTAAACTTAGGTAAGCATTTTTCCTGAAATGGCAGACTGCGTCCTGGGAGAAGCACTTGCACCTCCGTAATGCAGAGACACGAGCACATCCAGAAGCTGAAGCCTTCCCTCAACCCTGAGATTTGATCACGTGTTTGTCTTCATGCATGAAATTTTCAAAATTGATTTCTGAACTATGGTACTCTCAGATTTAAATTCCCTCTGAGCTAACAGTAATGTCTGCCAACTTTTTCATTGTCTGCCCTTTTTGCATTGCTTATCCTATTTTATCTAGTGTGAAGCTACTTACAGCACTACAAAGAAAGGGTTTCAAAAGAAAAAAAAAAGCCCTAATTTTCAAATTTACCAGAGTGTTAGTGAAATTAAAGAAATCTGTATATATGTCTCTATAGCATTTATAGATGTGTAATTTGCATGAATAAATTATCCTCCTAGATAGTCTTGGGCTTGTTAATCATATTCACGGGACTTACTTAAAGTCAAATAATCTTAAAAGAAATAATGTTCATTGTTTAAGGCAGAGGAATCAGTTAGGATGCATAAGCTTTCTTTTTTTTTTACCCCTTTCATCAAGTCATTGCAAAAAGTTGGTCCAGCCACCCACCCATTCTGTGACATTTTTTCCCCCAGCAGACAGATATGAATAATGAATTATCTACTTATTATTCGTAATTCCTATGAAGTCTCTTCCCCAAAGCATGAGATTTGCCTGAGATAATAATAAAAAAAAAAGACACAATGCAAATTGTCATTATTATTAACCACCCATAGCTCAAGCAGATCCAACTGAAGTTGAATTTCTAGCCTTGTCTTTAGAGGAATAAGGAAGTCAAGGAGTGTGTGTCTTTCTCTGTTCCCCATCAGTAGTGTTTGAACACGCTTACCCAATTTAAATCTAACCTGACACAGACAGAGTGCAAAGATATTGGTTCCTACAGGTTTAATGCGAATAGGTAACTGAGCAGAAGAGAGAAAACCTAACATTGTCGCCACTAAATCCTGATGAGATCATGAGATCAGGCGATGCTGGTGCAGGGACTCACTAAACTACCTGGACTGGTAGTACTGGACTACCAAGGACCGCATACAACATGGGGTAAGCATGAAAGAGAACCTGCTTTTTGCAGGCTATGAAACTTAAAGATATCAATTAAGGTATTTGTCTGCTGATGACTACCGAGAGCCTAGTACTATGAAGAGGAAAAAGGCTACTGGTGAATAACTGAAAATGGGAGTGTTGTCTTTTGTGGTATGAGCACTAAGGACAGACATGCACTCCAATATGTGACAATTCTTGTTAGTTTAGCAACAACTAAACTAACATTTAAAAGGGCATTTAAAAGTAGAGTCAGATGGGAAGCTGATGCTGAAGAAGCACTGCTGGCAGAACGAAAACTTTATCTGGAGCCAATAGTGTTAACCGAAAAGATATAAAATCCTAATACCCAGCACTATTTCGTGTCATTGCCCTGGGCCGGGGGGAGAGCTGAAGAGTTCAGAATACATTAGGGCTGGATGGCTCAAGATAAATATGGCTTTACAGATGCTCCATGATCGCTAGAGGTATTTCAGTATTCTTCTGTATTAAAAGGTTGCAAACATGCACTCAGTCCTCTTGGAGTACCTCTTTGCGGTAGCAGCCGTGGGAAAAGCTAGCAGAGTTATTCCCCTTCTGGGACTTTCCTCACGCCACTCTTGGTGAACTGGAATAAGGTTTGCTAAACTTCCAAATTAAATATTATCCCTGGAGGAACACAGAAGCTTTGGGAATATGTTGCCATCATGGGTTATAGTAAAAGCCTCACATCAAAACAACAACAGGTTATTCAAGAAATGCCACTAATTACACATGAAGCAGAAAATGTAGGAGCTGCTACTTGGTTAAAGCAATTGTGGGGCCCAGGACACTTCTTGTCTCCAAGGTGACCAGCAGCAGAGGCTCAAGAGAAGCACGCAAGACACACCAGCCCATTGTGGCTCCTTCATTGTTGGCCACAGCGTGAGCACCTTGTTTTATGCATGGCAGGAATTCTAAAAGGCATGAGTAAACCCAGTTAAGAATAGAGAAAATGCAGACGTGAGCACACAGAAATATGCAAAACACAATGGCTTCAAATAACACCCAGAGCTGGTGCATTCAATGATTTGCCTATTTCATGATACTTTAGGGAATCACAGACACCAGAAATCTCAATGCTGTGTTTCTAATGATCAAAAGTACTTTAAAAAACCCGTTTATATCATTTGCAGCATGACTACTGATGGATGTTACTAAAAGCATAAAACATCACTGAACCATGCTAATTAATTGGCATAAGGCATCACACAGCTACCATGTCAATTAGACACTTATAAGCAATTCTGCTGAAGAAACTGGCTATTTGTTATCGCATAATCCTGAATGAGTTACCCAGAATGACCATTAAGATCAGAAATCAGGCCAGATATTTTTTTAGACGACGAGTTGTTTGGAGCAGGTGATATTCTGTTGCATACCTGTTGTGTACCTAAAACAGTGGAGTCTCGATGCGCCCTTTGGAAATTTAGCAATAATTAGTATCAGAAGAACAAATCAGCATTATACATCCATATATCTACATAAAGGAGCATGCAATCTGGGAGACAACAGGAAGGATGGAGAGCAGCCCTCCATCCTGGGTAGTCACCTGCCACACACTTCTTTCCTCCTGAGCTGCAGAACTGGTCTAGAAAAACTTTGCAACAGAGGCAGGTCTGTAGCATTTCTAACAGGAAAACCACAAATTGATTCAAACTCTGTAACAAGAAAACTTACAGGTTTATGAAGCACCTCTAGCACATGTACAGTCGTAGTAGTACATTTTCATTTATTTTTTGCCAGCTTTCACAAGCACAGTTGTCAGGACTAGCACGTAAGCACAGTCATACCCAGAAAGGTGGAGAGCTCTGCAAGCTGATGCAATACAGTTCAGACATTATTTTGCTCCGGATAGAACATTAAATCTTAATTAAATGCTTGGTGTGTACCAGCTTAGCTTCAGTAAATTGGTCAAAGCAGCTTTGAAGCAGGGACTGAACCTCACCTGGCCTTGTTTTTGAGCAAAATAATGACCGGCATACAAAACGATAACTAAGATCTAGAGACAAAGGAAATTTTGTGTCCCTGCCTAGTGTAGTCTTAAGCTTGTCTATGAAGTCCGAAACATACAGAATCTAATTATTGTTAGCTGTGCAACTGAAATAATGAGGAGATTGAGGGTGGGACTGATAAGCAGTTGGATGGTACACTAGCAATCTGGAGGTCTGTAGTCCACCATAAGTCTGGCAAAAATTACCTGCAGTGAGATGTGCAAAGCTGAGACATATTCAGTCAGTGCTATTATAACCTGAATTAAGCATCTAGCGCTGCTGCTGGTTGGAGATTCTGCACATGCTTAAGGTATCAAAAAAGTAATTAACTGAATATTACATGTATTATCTGTCTGTGGTAGAAGGTGATAGCCGATAAAAGTATGATAGACAAATCCAGGTTCTCGTCAAATATATAGAATAAAGTTGTTTATTAACGTTGTAGTTTAGATTCTCAGGTATGCAGGAGAGCTAATGCCACCGTGCTGCTGCTTAATCAATGAAAGATTAGTATTATCCTTGCTGCTTGCTATACGACCATAATAGAGAAACCCCAGTAATTCATCCAGTATGAAACTAAACTTTGCATCTTGGAAAAGCCAAATGTGGTTTTAGGAAGAGCTGGTGCTAGGGGCAGAATCTGGAGCCAGCACGTAAGCAGGCGCTTCCCAGAACAGTGGTTTGATGCCCATTGGGGTCCAGTCCCAGGAGAGTCCTGGGAGGGCAAGAAGAGATCACTGGGGGGAGGCAGCCACTGGAAGAAGCAGCCAATACCCAATTTTGGCTCCAGGGTAAATGCAAGTAGATCGTAATGGTGTATTAAGATCCCTCCTGAAATAATCAGCACTCAGTGCTTGTCATCTCTAAAACTCTTGGTCACTTTCCGTAAACTGTCCTGTAATGTGTGGTACTGAATCATACAGTGCTTAGTAGGGCGCACTGAAAGTTAAACGTTTTCCACTCCTCCCCACCAAAAATACAAGAAAACATATATCTGAAAACGCCACTGAGAGGTATACAAACTTGACACAGGAGCTGTGAGGAAGGACTGCTCCTCTCTTGATCCCAGCTGATTGCCACAAAGCTCCAAAAATCTCCATCAATAAAAAAGCAGTGATACTTGCAATGAGCAACCTTATTATAGGAAAGTGTTTCTTTGAAATGAATCCTGATTTATAAGCAAATTGCTGAATACTTCACTGGCATTTATCTTACCATGTTGCCTGTGCTTTAAGAGTAATTGACACAGTAGCCTTTCCACAACATTAAGAAATAACACGTAGTTAAAAATATGCCCGAGTCCTTCTTTAGGAGAGGAAATACTAATGTGTTAGGAAGATATTCTGTCTGGTAACTGCATCATGAAGTTCTATAATGTGAAACTGAAGGGTTACAGTAAGAGGAACTTGGAACATGTGCAATTAACATCCAAGCAGAAATCCCATCAACTCATGAGATAGCCAACCATTAACGTGCGAATTACAACCATGTATCACAACTACGGGGTGTCCCTTTACACATCAAGCTGGTTAGTTACACCAACAAAACCTCCGCCATCTTGCCATCTATCAGTTTGTTCAGGGGCACAGCTTCCTATGCTTACAAGCACGCGCTTCTGACTCAGACACTACCGATATGCTTTGACAATTTCATCAACACAGTTGTGAAAGAGTCATTGTTTTTCTCCTGTTTCTTCCGTTCCACAGTTGAAGCCCAGGGGCAGTTCAGTCACACAACAACTGTTCGGCACATGAAAGAAGGGAGCCAATGCACCTTCCTAGCGCAAGCTGCTGATAAAAGCGACAGAGCACAGAGAGATAGCATTTTTGATATTTTACATACAAGAATGATGCATCCAATGCTGAGCAATGCATCAGCACAATGCTTCAAGAAGAGGAAACCATCCCAAAAGTAGGAGTCACCTTACCAATCCCATGTCTCAGAAAACTCATCAGCGCAGACAGAATGAAGGTATATCACACAAGATCAGGCAGCCAGAAAGCCTGAGCAGGCTGTCTGACCCTCTCAGAGAAGACATGTTACCTCAGTCTCAGTGTGGAAGACTCAAACTTCATCGTAAAGGCCATGACGGATAAGTATGAAATCTTGTTTGCCAGCAACAGTAAACCAGCCCCAGACTGTGAGAGAATATTAAGCTTTCATGAAATGTACTTAATATAATAATTCCCATAAAACACTGGGTGGCATCTAGCATCAAGAAAACCTTCTTGTTGAAAAACTGGATGGATTTTTTTTACAGAAAACAATTCACAGGTGATGAACCTGCATGTGAACTTGATGGGAAAAGGAGGTAGTAGCTGCCGCTGATCCCTGATCTACAGAAGGGAAAGCCAAGGGTTCTGTAACCCCATCAAACAAGAATGAAGGCAGCACTGAACATCCCATAACTGTTTCCGTTCTTTGGCACTTAAATACACATTCATAATTTTTAAAAATTATGACCTTGATTCTCTGCAGCCTTGTGTCCAGTGAGTGCAACCTGTGCGAGGATGAGTTACACCTGCTTTGCCCAGTGTGGTAATGGCTCCCAGAAGTGCACAACAGCAGAGAATGAGGGCTGCCTGTGACGTGGAGCAGATCTACGAATTGTGAAACATATTCCTGCTGTGAAGGCTCAGCCCTTTCAGCCAACTTTACCACCGACACAAGCTATGTGTCACGTAACACATGTCACATGAGCACAGGTTTCAGGCGAAATTTATGCAAGGCAGCCCAGGTGAATGAGATCCTGTGGGATGTTCACAGAGTGGTGGGTTTCTAGTTGCAAGCACCAGGCTGAGCTTTTCCAGTAAGAAACTCCGAAGAGGCAATTAATATTTGCTGGCATAAAAGCCAGCATGCCAGACAGATGGCAAAGGGAGAGGAAGTGGATGAAGGTAGCACTGGACATAACTATGCTTCTTGGACATATGCATTTACCTGGTAAAACCATAGATGCAGTACCTGCATAGGAAGGGGTGCTTATCTACTTTGCTTACAGTGACATTAGGCTTATGCAAGAAATAGAAACACCCTATAAAGATCTGTGAGCCACAGTGATTTATAGGCGGATCACGAGATCTCTATCAATCCCCAGGTATATACTGTAGCTGACTTTAGCCACAAGCGCACTAGCGGGAGTTCAAAAAGCCCTTCTTTTTATTTTGTTTCCCTGCTCTCCATTTCTCTCTCTCACACTCAAGATTTTAATGGAAGATCCCAGACAACCTTTCCATGGTCTTATGCAATGGGTCAATTTATTGTTATGCTCTTTACCATCTCCCATGCATATGCAGTAACACACACATATCTTCAGTAATTTCAGTCTCGCAATATTCAGTATTTGCATAAAAGATCTTTGCTACTCCTAAGTGAACTTGAAGACAACTCCAATGGGATGATTTAGGCTTGTTTATGGGGTTAATAAAAATTTGTTTTGGTTTTAGGCACATAGGTTTAGAGTTGATTTCTAAATAGGAATAAGTAACAAGCCATTTTTAGTTCCAAAAATGGAAACCATCAGTGCTGTCTCATGTTGTGACAGCAAAAGACCACAGAACTCTCTGGACAAACTCTTTTTCTATTTTTTGGTCTCTCCTTATGCTTTGCTCTATTTAGTGTTGCTGAAGAGGAATGCATAATATTTGGGCATAAAAATACACAAATCCTCCTTTAGGAGATGATGTTACTTTGAATCGAACAGGTCAGTATAGTTCATCTATATTATGGCGCCGGTATTATATGATCACATACGTCACCTTTACATTTGTATGCAACACACCCATTACAGACTTCGTGCTGGAAAAAAGCTTTAAGAAAACAAACAAACAAACTCCTCCAATATGTTGGTCCAGGAAAGCATACCCTAACAAGTGAGCAAGCTGTACATAAACATGTACATCACAACCACACCCACTCAGATTTATGCTCTGGAACTTACATGCCACACAACAACAGCATATGCAGAAATTCTCTTGTACGCTCGTTTAGTCAAGATATTGAACTACATAGGCTCCTTTACTGCCAAATTCTTAGTTTCTTAAATGTGCAAGATCCTTAATAACTCTTCAGGTCTGCTGTGATCTGTCTTACACATCTCCACTGAAAAATTCCTGCTTCAAAATAAATGACTGCATTTATAATTGCTTACCAGTTTACATAATTTGCAAATAGAGGAGGCAGAAAAAAATATTCCTGGGATTCAGACTTCCGCATCAATTTCACCAGTCAAAAAGCAATAATATTTGCTTAGAGAAAATGAAGATTTGTTATGAAAATTGAATAACATCTCCAGTGAGGAGAAAATGCAAAAACTTTTGCATTGGAATTCTCATATATTTCTTTTACAAGTTTGAGATTTCATTTTGATTTTCAGTTCATTAATTTTTCATGTTTTTATTATTTACATACTTTTAATCATTTCATAGACGGTCAGGAGAAGCAATGTGAACTGATAGACTCATGGTCTGATAGTTGCGATATATAAACTACCAATATAATACTTGAAATACTTAGGGTTTTTATCACGATTTTTTTAAAATGAATCATAGAATAAATAGAGACACTGATTTTGGAAAGAAGATAAGCTTCTCTTAAGAGGTGTCAAAATAAACTAAAATGAAATAAAATTCTATTGCAACTAACCATTAGTCACGATCTACGGAGTGTATTCGGAGATGTGGCTTTATGTTCTCAGCTCTTGCTTCAAACCTTGTGCCTTACAGCATGCAGTCCTGTGTTAGGGGAAAGGGCTAAGGCGGATGGCTTCACCCAGGCAGGAAGGATATCATTCACAACATTATTTTTTATCATCTTACTCTGTGATGTCATATATATCTTTGCCTATTGCAAGTATAGTGTCAGGTAAAGAATTAAGACTAAATATTGAAAAGAAGCCTATTTTGAAAGAGGGTTTGATACCAACAACAGCTCTCGCAATCAGAGTATTTTGTGAGCTGGAAACCTACATGCAGATGTTTTCAAGTGTTAGTTTGATTTGCATTCTAGAAAATTCCAGCATTCAAATACAAAATATCCCCCCAAATAATTATGCTCTCTCTCTCTTTTTCCTGTTCACCTCGCATACTACTTTCCCCTTCGCATTTTCTACCTACATGCCCTCTCCAGCTTTACCTTTGCTTTCCCAACCTATCTTTCTAGACTCATGAATGTATCCTGTACTCACACACCTGCCCTTGTGGTCAGCCTGAAGCAGTTCAGGCTAGCACCTTCCACCACGCCGCCGTTTGACTCTGCCCAGCAAGCGGCACCAGCCTCCAGCCAGACATTTTACCTTCTGTGTCAGGAGCCAGCAGATCTACTCCACTCTCGTGAGGCCCCAACTGGAGTACTGCTTCCAGCTCTGGAGTCCCCAACATAAGAAGGACATGGACCCATAGGAGCGTGTCCAGAGGAGAGCCACGAGGATGATCCGAGGGCTGGAGCATCTCTCCTATGAGGAGAGGCTGAAAGAGTTCACGTTATTCAGCCTGGAGAAGAGATGGCTCCAGGCCTTCCAGTACCCAAAGGGGGCCTACAGGAGAGCTGCGGAAGGACTTTTTACTAGGGCATGTAGTGATAGGATGAGGGGGAATGGCTTTAAACTGGAAGAGGGTAGGTTTAGATTAAACATTAGGAAGAAATTTTTCACTCTGAGGGTGGTGAGGCACCGGAACAGGTTGCCCAGAGAGATTGTGGAGGCCCCATCCCTGGAGGTGTTGAAGACCAGGCTGGATGTGGCCTTGGGCAACCTGGTCTAGTGGGAGGTGTCCCTGCCTATGACAGGGGGGTTGGAATTCAATGATCATCAAGGTCCCTTCCAACATAAACCATTCTATGATTCTATGATATTTATTTATTTATTTATTTTTGCCACCAATTGCTTTCTTTCTTGTAGCTCACAGCAGCACCGATTTTTGAATGTAAAATAGTTATGGAAACATTGATCTTTAAGTTATTAGACTTCCTGCTCCAGCTGCCTTGACCAAAAACTCCCTCTCCAATAATGAAAGGGCTTTCTGTTTCCTCCAGAGGTGGTGTGAAAGCTATTGTACATAGGCACCATTTACTGGATCACAGACATCAATCATATTTCTAGTGTTTGGTCTATTATCACCTAACAAAGACAGACGACTGGCAGTTGGACCGGAAGAGATCCCAGGTCATGTTTTCCCACTGGGATTCACACCCAGGTATGGTTTAATTTAGCAGCATGAACTCGCCGTGCCACATGGGTCCCCTCTGAAAAATGTTCATCTGAACCCTTAGAAATGTTTGTGATCTGCTTGTTGTTTACCAGCTGCCTCCATTAGGCAGGTGGGCTCATGCTGTGGGCATCACCAGTGTTCGTGGGTACTAAAGGCACTTGTTTAGGCTCTGTAAATGAATTTGGTAGAAAAGGACAACATTGTTTATGCGTATGGCTGACATTCACCTGTTCGCTTAAAAGAAATAACGTAGTAACAATGCAAAAGACAGTTAACAGCTTCCCTTTGTGTTTTATGGAAAATGAAGTTACTTTAACATTACTGTAATCATTGTAAAACCTTTCTATAAAACGCACACCAGTATATTTAATAAAGGTCGAGTGAAAGACAACGGGCCATTTTTCTAGCTAAATCTACAAAATTAAACTGCTAGCTTGTACTGAATAAATATATACAGAAACACTGAGGCTGGGCAGGGGTATTAATTATTTTTGCTGCTATTAGTCCACAGTGCCATTTGTGTGACCAAGACATGACTTCTGGCCTCTTGAAGGGCACTGTACTAATTTACCAGATTTTTAGGACCATGGCAATGTCACTAATGTCTGCTCCCCATCTTTCAAGAACATGAGCTCTCACAAACAGCTGCATTGGGAAGAAGTAGAGCAGAGCTGCCAGGCACGTGTGCTGGGCAGGAAAGCAGACAGTGGCGTAAGACTGGGATTCAAGAGACTGCTTGGCCATGAAGACAAGTGTGTGATCAGTCAAGCATGCGGCTAACAAGAAGCCACATATTTTCAAGTATCGGCACTATTTTACCCATGAATGGCTGGAAGATAAAGTTTAATTAGGTACGTATACAAGCAACCATTACATTTAGCATGTCTATACTACAACTTTTTCCACTCAAAGCATATTTGGCAATGCAGCTAAGGATTTCTTAACTGAGCAACTTCCCAGTGCCCTTAACATCATTAAGAGGAATACCAAGATTAATGGCAGCTACGTCTTTGTAAAATACATGCTTAAAACTCATCCACGAAGAAGTGCTACTTTCTTCATAGGTTTCAATATGCTGAAGCATTCAAGAGAGGGGGATGTTGTCCTCAACAGTAAAGGCACTCTTTTTCAGTATGCCATGTGCAGGACGCTGAGTATATGGATGAACAGCAAGTTGTGATAATTTACCATTCATCTGTTTCTGCATTCACAAAAATCTTGCTCCTATATTCGTGAGATGCTCTGATGCAAGCCATGCTGCACTTGGGTGGTGGCTTACAAAATAATTTTGCTGGTTCCTGGCATATTAACTCAGGGCAAAGGCAGAAATCAAGAAATTACCTTTTTCTGTCGCCCTGATATGGTTGCATATGTGTCCCGGTTTAAAATGCATAGCACACAGTAACACGTATGCTGTTGGATACACATGGAGGGAGTGATCATACCCTTAACGTAGGACTGAGGGTCCCTTACCTTGGTGTTCTTAACCTGACACACATACCACAGAGATGTGTGGGCATGTTGTGGTTTCAGTTGGGATAACTTTCTTACTAGCAGCTGGTATAGTGCTATGTTTTGGATTTGGGATGGGAATAGTGATAGCACATTGGTGGTTTCGATTGTTGTTAAGCAATCAAGGCCTTTTTTGCTCCTCACACCACCCTGCCAGCAAGTAGACTGTAGGGGCACAAGAAGTTGGGAGGAGACACAGCTGACCCCAACTGACCAAAGAAATGTTCCATGCCGTATGTTGTCGTGCTCACTACATAAAGCTGGAGGAAGAAGAAGTAAGCGGGGGACGTTTGGAGCTATGGCATTTGTCTTCCCAAGTAACCGTCACATGTGATGGAGCCCTGCTATCCTGGAGATGGCTGAACAACTGCCGGCCGATGGGAGGTAGTAAATGAATTCCTTATTCTGCTTGCCTGCGTGCATGGCTTTTGCTCTACCTTATTAAACTGTCTTTATGTCAACTCATGAGCTTTTTCTCACTTTTACTCTTCTGATTCTCTCCTCCATCACAACTGGGGTGGTGAGTGAGCAGCTGTGTGATTCTAGTTGCCGGCTGGGGTTAAACCATGACAGGGAGAAAGCAGGCTTTCGAGGCAACGTCATCCTCTTTCCCCACAGGTATGTTTGAAGGAAACGGGAAAGTGATCCCGCATTTGTTGCATGCTAGAATATAAAACCGAATAGGGGAAAAAATGACCTAGTCTCTATGCTCGTAATTTCTGTTACAGCCAAGAATTAAAAATACATTTAGATTATTTCACATTTGGAACTGTCATGCTAAAAAAAAATGGCAAGCAAATTGCATCTGCTAGGTCAAGCTTCCCATCCCCCACCCCAGAAGATCATCAACCCACATGTCACTAGTCTGTGTTGGCTCTCACAGAAGGCAAACCGTATGTTATGTTCCCAGTGTCCATGCATTTCTGCAGCTTCTAAATAGCTGGCTCCCTCGAACTGCTGTTCGCCAGATTTTGGTTCTCTTCCAGTGCCGAAAGGCAGAGTGTAGGAGATGTCCTGCTGCTACTCTCCTTTCATTTAGAAAATGGAGAGGTTGTCTGGCTGCCAACCTGTCAGTGCAAATAAGTCCCCTCTGCAGACCTTATCAGATGAATCCCAATGTGAAAACTTTTTACATATGAATTGCTTTGCAAGGAATGCCTGACTCTTTTCAGAACAAATAAGGAAAAGAAGAAAAGAAAAAGTAAAAAACCTGCACTGAAAGGTCAGGTCAAAAGAACAAAAGTCCACATGGCTTCTTTGTCCTGCTCTCTTTTTTTACAGTTGGCTCCCCACCATCTACATGCTGCTCCCCTAACTGCAGTGGGCTTAGTCACCACAAGCCTCATCAGTGTACGATTAATTACTCCTGTTAATCAAAGCTGAAAGCCTGAAGGAACTAGACTGCCCAGCAGATCGGTAATGGAATATCGGACTCTCATCGGTGCCAGAAGTCCACTCACAGCCTAGGTGAGCGAAGACAAGAGCAGCTCACGGCTACCAGACTTCCAGCAGCCGAGGCAGAACAGCAAGCTGAAGGGAGCGTCAGGCTGCAGGAGAAGTAACGCTTACCCTGGAAACTCCCCAGCACTGGAAATGGTAGCCAGGACCGTTGGTTACATTAAATCAATATTGTTAGTTACGTTACTAAATACTAATCTGAGATATAAAAAATAGAGGGTTCTTCTGGCTCTGCCAGAGACAGGCAGTGTAATCATATGCAAATGATTTCAGATCCATTTCAGTTCCTCTCAAATTCCCATCTGTAAAACAGATAATAATATTTCCGACCGCCCACCTTCTGCAAGCTTGTCTCTCTAGGCAGGCTCCCCGGCCACCTCTCACGTTACCTACGTGTAGCCTCCCGGAGGCTGGCACCTCTAGAGGCCACTGTAACGTTACAGATGAAGAGACACGGCAGGGAAAGGTCACACATCTTGCTCTGAAGCTCTAGGGTCTCACCAGCTCTGGCTTGTTGCAAAGGGGTAACAGCTTACACGATACTGTAAAACTATTCACAGTAGTTGAATCAGAGCACCTTGAAGCAAGATGGAGCCATTAGATAATGAAACGCAACAGTCACAAGTATAGACCCTAACAATTCTGGCTGCGTTACCCAGCCTTTGTCAGAATAGTGTCATTCTGACTAAGAGTTAAGAGAACCAAATGGTTGAGAACTGACAGGTGATTCAATACCTTGAAAGGGACTAGCGCACCTACCCTGAACACCTGCGTGAAGAGAACAGTTAATGCTGCTGAGCTCCACCAGATGGTTTGTCTCTGGTTGGAGAAGTCAACTTGAAATAATAGTGGGTCAAAATTAGTGAAAGCACACTATTAGTGTATTCATTTAGTGAATTAGTGTACTAATTAGTGTAATTAGTGTAATTAGTGTAAACATTTCCTCCACATGAACAGAAAGGGGTTTGGAAAGGGCCAAGAAAGGAAAGAAGAGGTAACGATTTCATGTTAAAAACGAGCATGAGGGAAAAATGAGGAAAGGGGAAACTTCAGGAATACTTAACAGGGAAGAGTGCAGGCCTCAACTGAGGTTGTAACTAAACTTGTGCTCGAGTGATGTGCTGAACTGGGGACAGGCGTGCATGAAAGAACATAGAAGACAAGTGAGATTAAAACATACAGAAATGCCAGTTCAGCACATGCATCCTATTTCTGCCAACAGTACTTTATGCACTCCAGAATACCACTGAGGCCTAAACTCCTGACTAAAGTTAAGCACATGCTTAAATGGCTACCTGAATTGAGATGAACTGATGAAATGGTATCCCAGAATATAATAATTGAAGGACAGGGAAACTTTAATTCTAAGCAGTCATAGAGAAATCACGTTCTTTCTGCTTTTGACAGATGCATGTACCATGTTCATTTCTGTCTTCCTAAATACGATTCTGTTATAATGGAAAAATAAAAAGCAGGACCACACTCAGACTCTGGAACTGCTCCCTTTTCACTCAGTGAAAAGTCCCTGCATGTCAGCCTTTCAGGTGCCAGTAATTCAAATTGCTTTTCCTGGATGGATGATAAGCCAGGTGAAGTGACACTGGCTCAGCAGAAAGCCACTGGGTGAGGCAGTGCACCACTGGGTGCATTGATTGCAGCGCGGTGCCCTGTCCTGAGCTGTTTAACAGCTCAGCAGTCCCACAGCTTCGGTGCTCAGAGGGCAGACGTGGATTTTCTTGCACATCTCTTACAGAGCTTAGTGTGTAGCAAGTAAATAACAACAGATTTAAGTAATAACAGGAGATTTTAAATACAGAATATGAGGCTGTTGAGTTTCACAATGGATTGAAGTCTCTCACCTATACTGAAGTCAAACATTAAGCCAGATTTTAGAACTATTACAACTTTGAAACACAAAATAGAAGGTACTGTGTATGGAGCAACCAGGCTGACAACTTACTGTGTATGGAGCAAAGTCTCTTATTGCTACACAAAAAGGCAACTTACCTTTAAATGCAGCAGCAGATACAGTGATTTGTGTTTCATCTAATCTGTTTTGTTTCTCTGAACATAATGGCATTTTGTACCTTTCTATTTGATCTTCATTCCCCTTTTAAGGCCAGCTTATTTCTTCTTGGTGGTTTATGCTAACTTGTTGCACTGTATTTCACTTGGGTAATATTTTAATAAATTCTTTAAGAGGTTACTGATTGACACAGATCATGAGGCAGTAGGGAGGTTAGCTATCTGCAGCAGTTGTATGCTCACACTGACTTACCCCATTTTGGGGAAACTGCCCAAGCAGAGGCAAACTGGGATAGCGATGGATAGCAGTAACACTACAATAACGCTTGTTGATGGTGATAATTACAGTTCTCTGGGAAAGGAGACTATGGTTTCCATGATTTTGTGATCTCATGGTGCAATCTTAGCCATAAATCATTAAGGAGTGGTAGAGAAAGAAAATATGAGAAAAGGGACGTTGTTGATAGGTTAATGCTACTTTCTTTACTACGGGCAGCCCTGTCCATTAAAATAGAGACTTGATGCTGAACAGAAAAAAGTAAGTTGATGTCTGTAACGCATAATTGCTAGCATGCCATCCACTGGGACTTCATAAATCCATATGTAAGAGATCTAAATAATAAAAGAAAGATTAGTTTTCATTACATCTCTCCTAACATGATAATTTCAATGGCTAATTATTTTCTAACATGTTTGCCATAGGCATCACAGAATGTATGCTACTTCTTTCAGCCAAGACTCTCACAAAGACATATGGCAAGCTTTGTACATGTTACTATGTCTCATCTGCAGGCCAGGATGGGTAAGAACAAAGCTTTCAGAAATAGCTATTGATGTGGGGTGCTAAAGCACTCAAAACTAAAAGCATGAATACTTGCAGGTCAACAAAAGATTTTGGCTACCAATATAAGTAGTTGAAACCAAAAAAAAAGACTTGAGTGCAGGATCTGAACTTCAACTGCAACTGCAACATCTCAGTGATTAAATGACTCCACAACAGATAGGGTCAAACTGTTCCTACTGCTTCTCCCAGGGAAAATGAACTGCTCTTCTTTGGGGGGAGGCTCTATAAAGAACACATAGGAGATCACGGAATCATGGAATTTTCAGAGTTGGAAGGGACCTCTAGAGATCATCTAGTCCAACTCCCCTGCCAAAGCAGGATTGCCCAGAGCACATTACTCAGGACTGCATCCAGGCGGGTCTTGAAAATCTCCAGAGAAGGGGACTCCACAACCTCCCTGGGCAGCCTGTGCCAGTGCTCTGTCACCCTCACCGTAAAGAAGTTTTTTCGTGTATTTGAACGGAACTTCCTATGTTCCAACTTGTGGTGAGAGATGCAGGACTGATCTCTCACCCCGGGGAAAGACAGCAGGAATGAGAAGGGCTATGGCATGCCTACATTGATGTGAAGCTATGGGTCTGGTCTTCCAACACATGGTGGGGACCATTAACTGGGAAAACACTTGTGACACTGTCTTCATGGGAGGGTGACTCCAAGTGCAAAGGCTGTGCCACAGGGATACATCGCCCTTTAGCAAATGGCACCTTAACTTGCTGCTGCCCAAACAGGGCTACTTGCATTGCTCTCCACCCCTGGTGTTACTCAGGGGCTGAGGCAAGACTCTCACCACTTCTGGGATACGACAGCAACAAAGCAAAGGAGAAGACATCTGTTTTCTTTTGAGACGTATTGGCTAGAGAGCTAGAGAGGAAGACAGCAGTGAGCACCAGCTGAAACCCCTTCACATCAGGCCATCAGCTAGCAGCCAGCCTGCTTCAGCTCTGGTTTTGCAACTGGACCTCCCCACAGTTGCTCCACTTGTAATTGTTCGACTGCCCATTTGGCTAATTTGTTGCTGACTGGATTTGCTGCCCGTCGGCAAGGCCCCAGAGCACTGCGCTGGGAAAGCATCAGCTTAAAGGGGTTTTATTGAAGTCAATGGGATTACAATGGAGGTATCAGTGAAGAGGAACTCGGCGCCAGTCTTACTTCTACCATTTACTGTATTTAAGTTTCTCAGTTTGTCTTGGTCCTACCCGTAGATGTAACTAATTAGATGAATTTACAAATGCTGGTTCAGACTTTCAGCCAGCCCTTTAAGACCTAAAGAGTCATTCCAACCTAATAAAATCCTCCTTTCTCTATAGAAAATGACAACTCTCTGTCTGCTCACCTGACAACAGTGACACCATGAGCCACTGTAACTGAACTCCAGGAGCAAACCTGACACAGAGATCGGCTCTTTTGCTGCTTTCTGTCAAGACAAACTACAGAACCAGAGACCAGTTTTGCAACGAAGAACTAATATAATTTCTCCACAGGTTCTGTTGATCTGTTCAATGCTACATTTCCTTAACCTGTATTAAACTGACTTCTTTTAATGGTGTCTGCCAGCTAACTGCTACCCAGACCAAACATCCTCTAGCAGAGCATCTCTGTACTCCCTTGTGAGCAGTTCCCCAGCCAATAATGTCAGCATATCATCAGTTCTGGTACCCAAAACCCGCTAAGTTTCTGAAATTGGAGAAACTTTATAAATATCCTGCATTAAACATAAGCGGTGAGATCTAGAAAATACCATGCAGTTTTTCTCTCCACCATCTCCTTGTTATTCCCACCCTGGAATGCTATGAAAAGGGACAGCCAAGTTGCTCTCCTGTGGGACCACAGTCTTTAATTGCGAATGGGACCGATTTCCTTCATAGCTGTTCTCCGAGGACAGAAAGCCCCAATTCAACTCTTGCTTCTCCCCGAGTGAGCCACAAAGAGAAGGGAGCCAGGCTAAACAACAATAGCTTCAATCAGCCACACACACACGAAACAAAGGGATTTTTTTTTTGCTGCACAGCCAGAAGAGGAGGGGTCTGATTGGCATTCAGACTTTGCAGCATCTCACTGTGGGAGAGAGGTCTTCTGCAGTCATTACTCTCCTATGGTGCTTGTTATTGACAGCACTTTCGACCGACTCTGGCAGAGAATAAAAGTATTCCTCTCAGTAATATCATTCACTTTCCCCGCTTGCTGTTCCCCCTCTCTGTGCCTCATCCAAAGCACATGTGCAGCTGACACTGAGTGAACACGGTGACCTCCTCTGAATATGCATAAATGCTAAGGATCGTCTTTCTTTTTTTGCTCTGCTGCCATGGCTGACTGAAGCAATAGCTTGGCCAGCATTTTGCTTATGAAAGAATGCACGAGTTTGCAACTGTTAGCCCACAGATGGTCAGCTCCTGAGTCTGGCATGCAGACCTCGTATTTAGTCTCACAAGTAATTTAGAAAGCATACAGTTAAAGCTGATGAGATGCTGATGTTCAAATAATGTGCACCTGCTATTATTTTCTTGCAACAGTTTGGGAGATAGGTCAATGTGCTGAACATGGAGTAGACGTGATTTAAGGGAAGAGAACACTAACGTTACCAAATGATTTTTTACAATTTAGCTCTCCAGTGATTGGCAGTCAGAGTATGCATGACTGAAGTACGCTAGATGTAAACACAGATTAAAGAAAGGGCTTTATTCCCACTGTAGCTATGTAGATCCAACACTGCTGAACTTCTGTAGGTTATATACATGAAAAAGGGGGATTCGCTGTCTCCATTCTTTTAAAATCACAATGGGGGCTCCTTGCAATGATAAGATTAATCATGATTAAATTTTGCTCGTACTTGTTGAGTACAATGCTCTTTATTTGCTTTCTGCCTTTTAGCACTTATGATCTTATTTTAAAGCATTTTCTTTATCCATCAAAAGTTAAATGCTCACTGTTTAGTTTTAACAGAAATTGACTGGCATATTATTTAGACTTTAGGACTAGAATTTTCAAAATAAACATGAAAACGATTAAAATACTAGAAGTAATAGTAATGCAGAATATGGAGATAGGTCTGCTGAGGCCTATTTGCTCTTCTGCTAGTGATTGCTGGGATGAAGGCAAAGAAAACAGACAGTGCCATTGTCTGATGAGTGCATTATCACAGGATATGCTTCAAGGACCTTATAACACAGAAGTAGGAAATCAATTAATCACAGACAAAATTTTAAGCAATCAATAAACCAGTAAGGTATTTGGGAATGTCACTGTACATTCACGATTCATGCTTTTTCTTCCTTGCAGAGTTCAAATAATTCTTAATTCACCTTTATATTGTCCTCCTCCCCTTTTTATCAGAGAAATGCTTACATTTCTTATATTTAATTTGTTCTTGTATTCCTACTAGCAAGCCGGCATCATCTGTTGGCCACTGACTCCTTGGCCATTCCAGCCGAAATAATACTTCCAGACGACTGTAACCACCAGTGCCACTGACAAACAGAGCTGCAACAACTTCACTCTTCTTGGGCTGTGATGCTGATTTCTTGCAACAAGTCTCCCATAAACACCACCAAACACCCAATTCACAGCTGATACCCTAATTCAGCTACAATGGTTTGTAAGTGTTGATTTATACTACTTAATTCATACCTGTCCTGAAGTCCTAAATTCAAATCTTCCTGTAAGCCGCCAGAATGACAGCAAAATTTTCCTCTGCAGAAGCTTTAAAATAAAATCTAGTTTTCCTTTACAGCTTGTCTGTCATTATCACTGAATCACAACCTTGGAGCTTTTGTAATGTGAAGGTAGTTTAACAGAATCAAACACAAGAATATCACAGCGCACAGCAGGGGTAAAGGATCAGAAATCAACTCTGGTCAGTATTACTGCTAATAACTGAGCCATGCCCTAAAGAAATGAAAATAGCTGGCTGCCCAGTAAGAGAAAGCGAATGAAGCAGACAGATGGAGAAAGAGAGTAATAAAGGAAAAAAAAAAAAAAAAAAAGGGGTATTTGTAAGGGCTTGTGTCAGGAACTGGAGGTATGGAATTGATCAGCGCTGAGATTTATAGTGAGCAATTAGTTAGACAAGGGGAAAAACAAACAAACAAACAAAAAAAACCAACCCAACTTTGCTTGTTCAACTAACAGTTCAGTGAAAGAGGAATTGCTGGCACAGTTTTGCTCTCCAGAAAGAAGTGAGGATCTGGTTCTGCAACTCTGACCCCAAGACACACTTGTTTTCTCAGACTCAGCATTGCAAGGTCCAGAGTAGATGCCTGAAGTGTTAGCATCATTTCTGAAAGACTTAGGAGCTTGGAAAAAAAGAAAAAAACAAACCTCTAATAAAAATTAAAAAAAAAAAGGTAACAGACCTAATCTTCAGAGATAGGGGTATTCATTTCTAATGCAAAAAGTAATTTAAAACTTTAACAGACAATTCAGTACATATTCTGCTTTAACCTTCATACTGCCTTAGAAATCTGTGTGGCACAGCAGTCATGCAGCATTTCCTCTGCTTTGTGGCAAATAAAGAAAAGAAACATATTAGTGCTGAGTTCTGTAAACAATACTTGAGAAGTGATAAGAAATTAAAGAATCTATGCTTCAGTCTATTGCTAACTACATAACCCAGGGGCATGCGATCTCATACCATAAATGGCTGCACAGCATGTGACTTGAAAGAACCTGCTTGCAACTTATATTTCTGTAAAAATGATCTATTATATCACAACGCAAAAAGTTTAGAAAACAATTATTTTGCTTTGACATACACTCTGAAGTGTATCTCATTTTCACATTTTCATAAGGTAATGAACAGATTTTTCCAAATGTATGAGCAACCTTAGACAAGAACAGAAAAGATTTTGTATTGAAGACAAAAAAGAAATCCTATTTCAGGAAAATTTTTAAGGGCATTTGAGATTGAAGAAAACATTATTTAAAATGTTTTGATTGCTAATTTGATCAAGCATTTTTAAATGCAATTAAAGTATTTTTTAAAATTAAAGCCTTTCACATTTAAGAAACAAGAGGTTCATTTTGAAAAATGTTGAAAGGTTATTCTTGGATTTTTAAAGAATTACAGTGTGAAACATTTGAGAAAAATGATAAATTTCTAAAACATTTCACTGGTGCCAATCAGTATTTCCTTTGTAAAACACTGCATGCGCAAAACCATCCCTTAGTTTTACTTACAGTACTTGATATTTCCCTCAACATACAGCTTCTGGTATCAATTCATTTTGCTTCTATTGGAACCTCCATTAAAACCTGAAGCCAAGCATTCACTTCATACAGCAAAACTTGAAAATATAGCTTATGTGTATTGTAAAAGTTAAAACCTGCCATCAGCCGAAAGGCATCCAAAATGTATTATTCTTAGAATTCAGGTTTTTTTAATTTGTTTGGTTTTGATTATTTTTTTTTTAAGGTCAGTTGCACAGTATCTGAGAAGTTAAGGCTGACAAATCTGGTACTTTAAACACAACAGAAATACAAATCCTCTGTTTCCCCAGACTACAAATAAGAGTTACTGCATAAACGAATTATACCCTGAAATTTGCAAGAGAAACTGAAATAAGCATTGCCTTCTTAGAAATCATGACCTTTGGGAGCACTCGGAATGATCACTATGATATCAATAAACTTTCTGTATAGTAAGAACTTTTTCAGGGTACATAAACTCTGTTCAAATCCAAATACCTTTGAACTGAGACAAAACTAAAGTCCAGAGTTTGCTCTACAATTCATATTTTAATTACTCAATGAAATATAGAGAAGTGAAAACCAATTTGTGTATATATAAATAAAACTTGAAATGTAATCTAGCAAACAATACAAACCAACCAGATCTATAAAATACTTCCTCTCCTATACAGCTGCAAGAGCAATTTTGGTTTTCACCAGAAGGAGGTGGAAAAGTTGCTATTTAAGGCAACATTTGCTTATATCTTGAATTGCAATTTTTAATTTGAATTGTTTCTAGTCACAGCTAATTGTGTTGAAGCACACAGAAGTAAATTAAGCAGGTGAACAGAAGTAACTCAGCATCCAAAAATCAGTAGGTGCAAATTGGTCTTGTAATTAGTGTTAACTGGAAAAAAAAAAAAAGGGTTGGATGAAGGTGATTTGTAAATCAAGGGTCAAGACTATTTTTTGCCCAATGGAAAAGCAATCCTTACCAGGACAACTGTGATTACTTCTATGATGAATATGATTAAGCCAAAACTCTGAGTAATCTCTGTGGACACAGCAGCTACAGAAAACTTGTATGATTAACATAGCTTTTAACAAGAATGTTCAAAAACAAACAAACACATTTAAGGCTTTTTCTTTTCTTACCTAAAAGGGACAATTTTCTCTGCTGAACAGGTGATTAATGTATCTGCCACTAGAAGGTGAAGGCTGCATTTTGGCAAAGAATATGCAAAACCAGGCTTGGTCACAACCTTGGGACTGTCTTTCCTGCTTCCACACTGCAGGATCCTGCTCACATATATCAAATAGAAGATGAAGCTCCTTCCTGATAAGAATAACATTAGCTGATCCCAGACTTCACACGGGAAGAAAACTGCAAGCAACAGGATAGACAGAGTAATACAGAATTTGACATGGGACACCTTATCCTGCAAGGAAGGCATCTTCTTCCTGTCCTACTCTGGGAAGCAGCAGATGTAGCTACAAAGATCTGTGAAACTCTTTTAATGTGAAAGCTTCTGGATTCAAACCTGTACTGCCTTAAAGCCCCCGTATTGAAGGCTATTGTGCCTGCGTGATATTATGTGCTTTATAACTCAGGACGTGAAGATCATACATGATAGAAATTTGCACTGCAGTAACACAGAAGTCAAAGTGCTTCACAGCATTATTTGAATAGGCTTCTTTGTATTTCAGACATCCGATTATGACATAATAATCTATTTTTAAATAGGGTAGTTCCAGTTCCTTGGTCAAACAAGCACTTTTGACATCTATCACAAAAACAAATGCACTTGTTTTTTTTAGATTTTAGTATTTATCTGTTGATGGGCAACATTTCATAGATGCCTATGATCTAAATTTTAAATGGGGATAGCAATTTTTATTGCTTTTGTCTCAGAGAGCCTTAACTGATGTGACAGCTGTGAATGGAAACCTATCCACAGAACCTTATGCCTAGTGGAGCTAGGTATGTCCAACGATCCACTATACAGATGAACAGAAAATGCTTTTTTCTCTGTGCTCATAAAAATTCATAGTATATTAAGCAGCTATTCTACAACCAAACTCCAAAAAGAAGCTGCCAAACTGCAAACCACTAATAATGCTAAAGGAAAGTTTCAGGATATTCTTTGCAATGCAAATATGGATGAACTATAAGTCAATAGTAACTGTCTTCTGTAGTCTGTCCCTTCCTGCTTGTAACTATATCACGTCTGGTTCAATGACAGCAATTGCTTTCATAGAATACCTGTCTGAGAAACATAGCTGATTTTAATAAGCATTTTGTCTTGGAAAACTTAAATGGGCTGCTCTGCTTTGCTCTTCATTTAATCTCCTCTTCTCCACTACCTTTTATCTCTCAGCTTAGAGTAACTGCACCACATAACAAACTCACAGACAGAACTGACTGGATCGCTCTCAACCGCAATTTGTTGACTTTTGTATTGGAGTTCACAAGGAAACTCCACCAGAAGTGCCTAAAAGCAATTAGGGTATTGGCTATATTGGGAGGCCCTGAGGAGTTACAAGATATCTTAGCGTGAGACCAATTTATGGATGCTTAAGTTGTAATGAAGCAGAAATTGTAGAGAAAAAGAAACAATTAAAAAATATTTAATCTTTTGTTGCATGCTTTGAAATGAGAAAATTTCTATCGTATTTTCCAAGCAGCAGAGTACTCTATGATTTAAGAATAGGCCTGTTTCTTGAGAAACAGTAAAAACTGCTTTAAAATTAAACGGTCCCATATAAAAGCCAAAAAGCAAGACTATATTAAGCTTGGAAACAACAAGGGAAACAACCCTCCATTCAGCACAGAACCAATACTCCATAAGAGCTAGGAAACTCTAGGTAATAGAGATGAAGGCCAAAATTTGATCTTTAGACAAGCTGTCAAAAAAATCTCATTAAATCCTCAAGCGCTGAAAGAACTGAAAGAGCTTGAACAGTAGACATCATGGCAGAGGAAGAAATGGTACCAACTGCAAGCATCCAGCAAATGCACTGAAGTAAAAAGTTGACTTTCCCTTACAAATTCTGCTGTGACAATACTGATCATGATGTGTTCAGAAGACTAGCAGCATCATAGATGAATGCATTTATGTTTTGAATTTAGTTTTCTAATTTTTCTGATGCAAGCAGCAAATCATGACTGAAGAGATGATGCTCTTAAGAAACATGTACCAGTGGTTTCAAATACTCAAACAAAATTAAACAACAGATTGGGGGGTTCTAAAAGGCTCTTATGAATAGAAGATATCAGGCGCAAGGAGTGTTATGAAAACATTTATACAACTCAGCAATAACCTCAAAACTTAGAAATCTAAAAGATAGTGACTCTGTTATTTGATATTAATATTTATTACAACCTTGTGCAAAATACTGTAAAGATAGTGCTTTTAAACATAACACAAATTGAATTCTCACACAGATCTGAGTTTTTTTCTGGGAGAAGTATTGCTGAGAGGACTATGTTGGAAACTGCTAAATAATGGCTGAAGAGGAAAGTCAACTTCAGTTGACAGTCCCTCCTTCCTAACTTTTTTTGAATAAAAGTTTTAAGAAATTTCTCACTGGTGAAATTTCAAGTGAGTTAATTAGCAGAACTAGGCCATTAGTGTCAAATCACAGAAACATGGTGGCATGACTCCCATAACTAGAGTGCTGCAATGGATGGCTATAAACTCTTCAGAAGGGATAGGCAAAGAAGGAGAGGCGGTGAGATGGCCCTAGATGTTAGGGAGATTTTTAACTCTTTAGAGCTTGATGCTGGTGATGATAGGGCTAAGCGTTTATGGGTAAGAATCAAGGGGAAGGCCAACAAGGCAGATGTCATGGTGGGAGTCTGTTATAGACCACCCAACTGAGATGAAGAGGAAGAAAAAATATTCTATAAGCAGCTGGGAGATCTCTCAAGATTGCTAGCCCTTGTTCCTATGGGTGACTGCAACTCACCAGGTATCCGCTGGAAATACAACACAGCAGAGAGGGAAAAGTCTAGGAGGTTCCTGGAGTGTGTGGAAGATAGCTTCCTGACACAGCTGGTGAATGAGTCAACTAGAGAAGGTGCCCTGCTGGACATTTTACTTACAAACAGAGAAGGATTTGTGGGTGATGTGAAGGTTGGCGGCCATCTTGAACATAGTGCTCATGAAATGATAGAGATTTCAATTCTTGGAGAAGTAAGGAGGGCGGTTAGCAGAACTGCCACTTTGGACTTCTAGGGGGCAGACTTTGGCCTGTTTAGGAGCTTGGTTGACGGAGTCTCTTGGGAGGCAGTTCTGAAGGGCAAAAGACTCCAGGAAGGACATTCTTCAAGAGGAAAATCTTAGAAGCGCAGGAGCAGGCCATCCCCATGTGCTGAAAGACAAGATGGTGGTGACAAAGACCAGCCTGGCTAAACCAAGAGCTTTGGCTGGAACTCAGGAAAAAAAAGAGAGTTTATGACCTTTGGCAAAAGGGGCAGGCAACTCACGAGGACTACAAGGATGTCGTGAGGCTATGCAGGGAGAAAATTAGAAGGGCCAACGCCCAACTAGAACTTAATCTGGCTACTGCTGTAAAAGACAATAAAAAATGTTTCCATAAATACATTAGCAACAAAAGGACAGCAAAGGAGAATCTCCATTCTTTATTGGATGCAGAGGGAAACACAGTGACAAAGGATGAGGAAAAGGCTGAGGTACTTAATACCTTCTTTGCCTCAGTCTTTAATAGTAAGACCAGCTGCTCTCTGGATACACAGCCCCTAGAGCTGGACAACATGGATGAGGAGAAGAATAAACCCTCCATAATCCAAGGGGAAATGGTTAGGAACCTGCTACAGGACTTAGACACACATGTCTATGGGCCTGGATGGGATCCACCTGAGGGGTGGGTACTGAGGGAGATGGCAGAAAGTGCTCACCAACCCACTTTCCATCATTTATCAGCAGTCCTGGCTAACCAGGGAGGTCCCAGCTGACTGGAGGTTGGCAAACGTGACACCTACCCACAAGAAGGGCTGGAAGGAGGATCCAGGGCACCATAGGCCGGTCAGTCTGACCTCAGTGCCTCGGAAGGTTATGGAACAGATCATCCTCAGTGCCATTACACGGCACATGCAGGAGAACAGGGTGATCAGGCCCAGTCAGCATGGGTTTGTGAAAGGCAGGTCCTGCTTGACAAACCTGATCTTTTACGACAAAGTGACCTGCTTAGTGGATGAGGGAAAGGCTGTGGATGTTGTCTACCTAGACTTTAGTAAAGCCTTTGACACCATTTCCCACAGCACTTTGCTGGAGACACTGGCTGCTCATGGCTTGGATGGGTGTATGTTTTGCTGGGTAAAAAACTGGCTGGATGGCCGGGCCCAAAGAGTTGTGGTGAACAGAGTTAAATCCAGCTGGCGGCGGTCACAAGTGGTGTTCCCCAGGGCTCAATATTTGGGCCTGTTCTCTTTAACATCTTTATCAATTATGTGGACGAGGGGATCGAGTGCACCCTCAGTAAGTTTGAAGATGGTAGCAAGTTGGGCGGGAGTGTTGATCTGCTTGAGTGTAGGAATGCTCTACAAAGGGATCTGGACAGGCTGGATTGATGGGCCAAGGCCAACGGTATGAAGTTCAACACGGCCAAGTGCCGGGTCCTGCACTTGGGTCACGACAACCCCATGTGGTGCTCCAAGCTTGGGGAAAAGCTACCTGGCAGAGGACCTGGAGGTGTTGGTTGATAGTCAGCTAAATATGAGCAGTGTGCCCAGGTGGCCAAGAAGGCCAATGGCATCCTGGCCTGTACCAGGAACAGTGTGGCCAGCAGGACTAGAGAAGTGATTGTCCTCTTGAACTCGGCACTGGTGAGGCTGCACCTTGAATACTGTGTTCTGTTTTGGGCCCCTCACCACAACAAACACATTGAGGTGCTGGAGCGCATTCAGAGAAGGGCAATGAAGCTGGTGAAGAGTCTAGAGCACAAGTCCTATGAGTAGCGGCTGAGGTAACTGGGGTTGTTGAGTCTGGAAAAAAGGAAGCTGAGGGGAGACCTTGTTGCTCTCTACAACTACCTGATAGGAGGTTGTAGCAAGGTGGGGGTTGGTCTCTTTTCCCAACTAGAAAGTGATAGGATAAGAGGAAACGGCCTCAAGTTGCGCCAGGGGAGGTTTAGATTGGATATTAGGAAAAATTTCTTCACTCTGCTGAAGCATTGTCAAGCATTGGAACAGGCTGCCCAAGGAAGTGGTTGAGTCACCATCCCTGGAGCTATTTAAAAGACATGTAGGTGTGGCGCTTAGGGACATGGTTTAGTTTATGGTTGGACTTGATGATCTTAAAGGTCTTTTCCAACCTAAACGTTTCTATGATTCTGTGCAATATGGTTTTAGATTAAAAGGATTAAACAAAGAAAAATGTTAGAAATTGTTCAGATTTTAAGACAACGTCCTCAACGTGGGTAAATTAAATTTACTGCCTAAACACAATATTTTTGCTTAATGCCATCTCACTTGGAGTTGTGGGGAAGAGCAGTAAAGACTCTGTGTGCTTCGGGAGGCTCCAGAGGAGCTAACTTTACTTTGGCCATTTGATTTCCACTGCTCAGCTAATAGTGACCTCAGGATGGACCAGCCTGCAGATACAGCCAGCAGCCAGCCAGCTCCCAGCGAGCAGGGGAGCCTCCTTCCCCCAGCCCCTCCTGGGGCTGGGATGCAGAGAGCAGTCTCCAAAACTGCAGCTCAGCCCTGCCCTTATGGGGCTCATGCAAAAGGGGGGCCACTATCGCCTGAACTGCAGTGGGGGGTGCTATCAGGGTTGGTGTAACAGATTGGGTCATTTTCTGCCTCTGACCTTCCACTTTGTTTAAAATGTGCCTTTAATTTCCTTTCAAATTAAGTCATCAGTAGTGACTTTTTTTTCCTGCCTAAAGTATTTAGATTATTAATGTGGGAAGAATGCCCAAGACCAATAAGCAGTCATTCCAGGTCGCTTAATTAAATTTAATTTTATTGTGGCTGGATGGTGAGTATTGACCAATTTGCTTGCAGTTAGCTCCTGGCCTATTTCACTCCTTTCAAATGACTGCTTACTAGCACAGTGAATCTTCTTTTGGCTATTAACACTACGAGGAAATACCCTGTTTTGCTTTTGTGAAGACCCTGTTCTCACCAGAGTTAAGCAACAGAATTGCTCTTGGACCAGCTGATGGTGGTGCAGTCTGACTGGGCAGGATGCTGCAGACACAGAGTGACACAGAACAGGAGCAGCCGTCCAGACTCTTCTCCACAGAGCACAGAAAGAACATGTTGCAAAGTGGACTATGCTTTTCTTAATTGTGGGACATTTCTCCTTTCTACTCACCAAGGTACTGTAAATGACATCTTCTCTACTCTACTCCAAAATACTGTCCTGTTCATAGACTAATATTAATTCTATAAACCAGCACGAAACTCAAGGCAATAAGAAGCTGATTTGAATAATCTCCTGTTGAGAATACCATAACACTGTAAGAAGCACACCATTGATTGATTTGCGGCAATAGTCCCCAAACTCTTTGAATCCAGTTCTTCCTTGCTATTTATTGCCTAATTTACACCTGTATTAGCACAGAAGTCAGCAGAGCCAGATCAGAGAAAGTGAGAGAAGAACAGGAGTTTTTTGACCTTGTTTTCCATTAGAGAACCCTCTAAGGAGTCCGTGGAAATAAGTATCCACAGGAGAGAAAAAGCTGTAGGATCCCCTACTTTTGTTCACAAAGAGCACTCACTAGAGAGACTGAAATGCTTGGGTTTATACGGTGCCCTTAAGCATTATTACTTATTATCATTTATGTAATTACAAGCTGTGTTCACAGCAATAAAATAAGGCTAAGCTTGGGTAGTATTAATAGCCCAACTAATTACACCGCTATAAAAGGTTTATGGGTGGTATAAATTTCAATATTATTACTACCATGCCATGACACTGCTTTTGTCTAAATGAAGGCATTACAAAGCCAGTACTCTACTTTCACTCTAATTCATTAATAATTAGTGAAGACAACAGGATAGAAGAGCATTCCCACCTGGCTGTAGGGCCAACTTAAGTCATGTCTAATCCTGCAGCTACAGTAGAAAAGCATTATCACTCAGGATTCCTGTTTAGAGATGGAAAAGTGCAAAAGGTTTTTTTCTTATTTCGATGGTCATTTAGAATTCCAGCAGCGTTCCTTCAGCTGTGCCCAACCTTGTCAGACATCAAGAGCAATCTGAGATATTCAACTGGAAAATTAAAACCTCTCTAATCTTCTACTTTGTGAATTTGTTCTTATTAATAAAGAGACATGACCCTACTATTACCTAGACTTGGAAACAGCAGAATATCCATTTAGGCAGGAAACCCACCAGCTTAATGATATTGCTTTGTGGAATACTGCACAATATTCTAGGTCATATTATAGATAAGTTCAGCGATCTCAGAATGATGCTATTTGATTTTAGCAAATCAAGATTCTTTTAGCTCTTTGAGTTAAAAGAAAGCAGGAGAAGGCAAAATATTATGGAAGTGAACCTCAAAGTTTATATATGGCGTAAGAAAGAAGGATCTGAATTTGTTCAACATTGTTCTACCGCTTTCTGTATCAAAACAGAGCTGCAGAAAATGGAGAGTTGCTATTTCATTCAGTAGGGCAAGTAATCTTCCAACAAGCTAGCTATAGTTGCCAGTGGGGCATTTGAACCAAGCTGAAAGTGTAAAATGGAAACACAGGAGTGCCTCTTGATCAGGTGGCTTTTCTTCCATGTTACCACAATTGAGCTTTCTAATGTGATGGATTTAACAAGGCAACTGGGAACAGCAGGGAGGGAGGGGATGCTCACTTACTGGAGCCAGAAGACAAAAGGCAGTCTGCCAAGGCCAGACAGAAGAATATTGATGGTGATCATCCAGAATCAGGAAATGAGGATTCATCTGCTACTAGAAGGAACACATTGCCACATAGCATTGCTGAGTGGGAGGGTGAGATGGAGGGTGAGAAGTCATTACAGCTGGTTTTAGAAATGAACAATTGGAGCCATTGCTGGGGCGTTTGGCCACTGAAGGCTAAAAGGGTTTTTCTAAATTGGATTGGAAGTGCCTGTCATCCAGTGCATAGCTGCATCCACATTACCCTTTAGAAGACCAATGCTGCAAGACCTGTAGAGGCTTCCAATACTGGATTCCAGCTGGAGTGCTAAGTGACCCATAGGAGTCATGCAGGAGAACATGACCGCTTCAGTATGTTCCTAAGAGTTTGTTCCACAAGATAACCATCAAAAGTGGCAAACAGCATCTTGCCATCTGTCATATTCTATATTGGATGCCATAGGTGTTCTTCCTTTTACAAGTGGAGGGAGCAGGTAGCCACCATAACAGTATACAAGGGGGCTGTGTGCTTTTGGTGGCATGGGACTCTTCTGCACTCCGTGAAGGCTGTACAGTCCCTTACAATTCTAAAAACTGGGATCAGTGGGCAAACTGATATGCGTTGGGCATAATACTATCAGCGCCATTCATGACAGTCTTTTCTACGGTTTGTCACTACTTTCTCTTGCTTTGCCAAAGAAGAGCACAGGCAAATGTAGCCTCTTCTTAAGAGCAGCAAATTCATACACCTATTGATCAGGCATGTACTGTTTTCAGTACAGCCAACTACAAACATTCAAAAGTTTATTTGAATATCTCATTCAAAATTTGAGAGACATCTCTGAGAATCACATTATGCTAAACATACTAAATTTGAGATTAAAAAAAAAAAAAAAGAATTTGAGATTCCATGTTTGAACACTTTTCTTTACAACCATGGAAGAAACACTTCCTATAAAACTCAGGGGAGATATTCTCAGTTGACAAAACTAATTTAGGGTTTTAAAGAAAAAAAAAAAAACAGATACATATTAACATTAATATCTTTAAATTACAAAAGTGTTCTATGAAAGCTGACAGTACTATTCTGTACAAAGCACAATCTTTGGCAGTTGACTTCACTGCCTCTGCTGATTTCCTTTCCTGTCCATAGCAGAGAAACAAGAATAAGATTATCCTGTAAACAACTTGTTCAGTGTTATACACTGAATCAAAGCTAGAAATAGAATTTTGACACTTTAAATGTGTTGTGTAATATATTTGAACATATGAGGTCTAAAATAAAATAGCTTTTAAAGGCACTCAGCTACCACAGTAATGGACGGATGGACAGATAGATAATCTGTGCACTTTTGATGTGATTTACTGGCTTCCAGGAACCTGTGCTGTACAGTACTGAAACTGCAAATTCCCTAAGACTCTGTGCTTGACTGATCTCTAACCACAAGGGGCATACCTTTCAAACATAACTTCATTGGTTTTATTTCCATGGTAGCAGCTAAGAAAATGTTATCCCACTCAGACTAACTGCACCAATATTTGTGATGAAATATTTAATCATCAGATCTCTGTAAGTTACCAGTTATATTTACTATAATTCAAAAAGACAGAGATGCAAATTTGCCTCTGTTACTAGAACACATAGCTCAAAAGCTGGTCAGAATCTTCTGTGTTAATAAAACGCCTGACTTCAAAATAGTCTATGTTTTCTCAAAATTCACTCATATGAAAAATTCTCATTACAGCTTAAAAAGAAATCAAATCCTTGTGAAATTTCATTCAACTTCTGTCTGTATTTTAGATATGGATGCAATCCGTGATTGATATAGTGAAAATGCAGCTCTGCAAGACGGAAAACATCTTGTTCTAAAACGCAGGTTCTTTTCCTTTTTTTCTTGCTCTATACTATGATGCTTTCAGACAAAAGCCCTGAGAAATTACCTCAGAATTTGGTCTTAATGTATCATTTCTTTTGGTAACAGCATGCCTTGTACAACCCGCTATTTCTGCTCTGATCTTCACTTCATTTCTCCTCCTAAAAATAGTAAACAAGTTGCATCCATATGAAACTGTATTAGAATAAAAATTGTTCCTGACACGTTAACATGGAGTAGGTGGAAAAGAAGCTAACGCCTGACTCAGAATTAAATGCATCATTTGAGAGTAGTTTCAAAGAAGTAATCAGTTGAGAAGCATTTTCCATCTATAGGCAATATTTAGAATAAATCACAAAAATGCTTATATGATAAGGCAGGGAAGCAGGGATCGGTGCCTAACATGGCTGAAAGGACTCAGTGAAAAAAGAAATCAGAAGATCAGAAATGAGAAGAGAAAGAAAGCTTTGGATGGCACTGACAGTAGGGACAAGCAGCATAAAAATAATTTTGATATGACAGGGAAAAATGGAATCAGCAGGGAATTCCTCTGATCACAGATGCAACACAAGGCTCTCAAATTAAGCAGAGGATGAGAACTGCTGTTCTCCAGGCATGCTGACTCACTCAGTGTTCTGCAAGCCTACACCAGTGTTTTCGTCTCAGCTCCCACTGCTCATTATAGCTTTGTTTTCTTGATTTACATGTCTGTCGGTCTGTTCAGGCAAAACCTTTAACAGATTTCTTTGTATACGATCTCCAAAATTGCCCAGAAGGCTACATGAAGATCATATTTTATTTATGTTCTGATCTTAATAAATCACTTTCTGCGGCAGTTTGCTTATAGCCTGGTCCATCCAAGTCCTAAACCTAAATTCCATGTTCAAACTCATGGCCATCTCTATTTCAGCCGTAATTTCATTTTGTCTTTTCAACTGGAACTGGACAAGGTCAAAGACAGTTTTTCTCTGTACAATTGCTCACTGAGGCGGTCAAGGAGTTAGAAAGGGGTGCCATCAACTCTTATCCTTAAACTGAGCTACTACCTAAAAAACCCCAGGAATTTGTAGTGTGGATAGGAATGGTCTGCTTTGTAATAATATAAAACCCAAACCTGACTGTCCAAACAGTCAGCCACCACGTAACCATCTGAAGACTGTGCCATCAGCAAATTCAGACATCCAGAGCACAAGGTATCACAGGCTGTGCCTGGTTGTTGGGTCTGACAGACACATCCTGGAATCAGATTTCTACTTCTACATGCTGGAAGCAAAATCCTTTCTGTCCCGTAGGCCATTCCACCACTGGAAAGGGTTGCAGTTCACAGCATTTACAAGAGATGATCACTAAGCAATGTCACTTTGTGACTCTGGTGCCATTCTGAGTTGGGGAAACTGAGATTAGTTCTCCAGGAACTGTCCTTGAGGAACTATTCCAATTAAGTGCTCCTGTCTGCAGTCGCTTTCCACAGCAGTTCCCTCACAGAGTCCTTTTGTAAACCAAACCAGCAAAACCAGAGTTCCAGCAGTGACATTTCAAACCCTCTTCACATTGACATACAGGTAATTGAGTATCACTTTCCTGTGCTGGGAACACTTGACCACGAGAGGGGAAGAATGACCTATGCAGGTCTTGGGGAGGGACTTAGACAGGACTGGTGGAAACACTCCTGTGTTTTCTTTACTCAGAAGAAAAAGCTGGCCACAATCTGTGGGATGCCTGTTTTGTGACTGTACAAGTCAGCCACAGAAGCCTGCCGCACATCTTCCAGCCTGGTGCTTAGGGCATAGAGAATGACCCAATACAACAAAAATAATTCTTTTGTTAAGGATGCTCCTGTGGCGCAAGGGCAGTTTCCAAAGCAAATAGTTGCATTTCCTGAGCTTTCCCACCCTGCTGATGTTGTCTGACAACTTTGCTAAGAACTCCTTTTCTGACCACGTCTCCCTGAAGTCTCACCATACTCAGTTTTTTATGCTCATATTTTCCTTACCTACTAGATGGTACCCTCCTTTGAGAGGAAGCACTGTTTGTGCTTGGCCAAAGACTTACAGAAATATAAATCACCTAACCGGACCCCTTGCAAGATGATTTCTTGTATCTATATATTATGTCTTGAAGATACTTTTCAAATACTAGTTATTAAAACCAGTTGGTGATTGCTGATGCGGTGGTTCGGTTGGGTCACACTGTGTTCTCTCCAAGTTTAACTTAGGAGGTCTTGTTACTTTTTATGATCATTTAATATTCACTAGGCAATATAATTTTGGAAGAAAGTAAAAAAAACCACAACCTTTCTCACAATCATTTAAAGTTCGGAATTGCTTATTATCAATGTATCTATTAAAACACTTATTGTCCTTGCTTTGAAGTTGGCAATGTTAATAGGTAATAAAAATAATTTGCAACGAAGAAATCAGTTTACTAAATTCCTTGAAACAGAACGGTTTATTCCTGAATGACACTTTGCAGCTAAACTGTTGATTTTCAGTTGAAAATCACTATCAATAATTTGCTCAAAACTCTTCACTAAAGATATAAATTTTGGCTTCTACAGCTAATTAGTTCCAACCTAACAAATATGACTCTTCGTCTGTGAGACTGCAAAAGGCAATGACAAACATCGCTGCTATTGATCCTGTTACCTGCTACTTCTTAATTCTACAGCTTTTTCTATGTGCCAATAATGTGTCTCTCCATACCCAGGTTTTCATGAAAAATTCGGCTTCTTTTCAGTGTTGATTACATCTATAACCAATAATCTGTCAAGGCCATTAAATACTATTCAGTACAAAACAGATTAAATCCATAAAACATATTAAACAGAGCTCAAGACATTACAAATAAAAGCAACAGAGGAAATATTAATACTATGATAGATCATTTTTTTGAAGAAATATAGTCAAGAAGATTATCTCTCAGTATTGTCATTAACAGAAGATAGATTGTTCCCTCACCAATGTAGGATCAGTGAAAAATATGGAAATAAACACAAGCCTCATCAAACGCATGAGAAGAAATGCCTCTGCAATGAATATGACAGAGACAGCTGACAATGAATTTCCATTTTTATTCCACCGTTCAAAATATTAAGAAATAAGGAGATGACATTTCGTCACATTACTGACAAAATATGAAATATATTAACAAGGACTAAAAAAAAAGTCTTGTGAAAATTGAGAAGGAAAGTTGATAGAACCTGACAATTTGCACTAAGCAGCTTCCAATTAGGAATGAGTTGCTGCTGTACTATCAGGTACGTATATAACAGAAATTGAAGACAACTGTGAAACTTTTAGGAAGATACATGCTGTTTAAATTTGAAAGATGTGGTTTTCTTTCTTTTGTCAGTTGGCTTGTGTTAGCCTGTTCAACTTGGGACTTCAGGTGCACATACTTATAAACATTTATCTAAATGCTTCTTGGGTACATTTGCTTAGAAAACCTTTTCTATACAAGTTCGTTGACATACCACCTCTGCATTTTAGACCCCCTCTCCTTTTTCCATGGAGACGTCTATCACTGTCTTTGCTGCTTGACAAATGAAACAAGCACCTTGCTTTTAAATCGCGATTGTTTTTATATCTAGATGATTTAAAAGTAAAACTAATCAGCTGTAAAGATGACATATCTTTATGCAGCCTTAGGCATGGATACAATCCTTATAAACAGAGACACTGAAATACAACCTATGTATGAAATGAGTCAGCCCTGCCAGAAATGTTTCTATCGCCAAGGCATGGTAATGGTCCAATTCTTTCACAGACACTCTGGGAGCTCTTCTTCGTAATCATGCATGTCTGTTAATAGAAATACAAACATATACAGCAAGAAGTAGTTGTGTATACCTGTCCAAACTTCAGTGTTGCCTTGTATCTCACGTTTATCCCAATGGGCTGCATTATGAAAAGCTCTTGGTGAGTGTGATCTCTATTTTGAAAAAAGGTCCTATTCAGCAGTCATTATATTATTGGAAAAAATACTATCATAAATACCACAGTCATTTGTCTTCTTAAAGGCAGGTTGTTCTGAGATCTGACTTGAATTCTCTCACCTTGAAGCAACAACACATTTCTTTTCTGCAGTGTGCTATATCGTTTCAAGAAAAAAGAACCCTACTTTCTTTTTTAGCAGTTTTATTTCACTCCATACTTCATAGAAATATTCCTCTGATAAAGACAGACTATTTTATATTTTCTAAGCAAATAACAATAGAAGAAACAAACACATTCAAAATCCTCACTAAATTAAAAGTGACTGGATTCCCACATCTCTAATACCCCATTCACCAGAGAAAAAGTGGTTTTGAGTGTGCAGATCTCAGACCATCACACACTGCAGATCCACAAGTATTCCTAAATATTATTATCCATTCAATTTCTGTGTTACAGCTGCAGTGTGGGGAGAAAAGTTGGGAAAAGTTTTATTAGAGCCTTGCTTCTGCTTAGTAACTTTCAGTGATTATTACTTTTCCTATATATCCTCAATAGGGCACTTCCCCACAGAGAGACACAGTCTCCTGTAGGAAGAGGAAAACACCAGTGGGAAGAGGAGCATGTCACTTAGGACGTGACAGTGATATATACCAACCATATTATCTTCTAAACGGGAACTAAAAAACCAGGGCGTACACTTTTTGGTACAATGTGCCGGTCCCTTGACGTGATTTCTCCACCTTGCCCACCTGACACGCTGTGGTTCCTCACGTGCCAGCGTTCAGGAGTGCACTGGGGCAGGACCATTTCCAGACTCCACTTAAAAAGATGTTTCTTACTCAGACTTCTGACTGTGAAGCTGCCTCTGCAACTTTAACTCCTGCCAGCCTGCTGCCCCCCTCAGCCAGCTGGTTTTCTTAGAAAGCACTCAACGCAATGATTTCAACCCAGTGACTGCCTGGCTCAATGGCCAAGTCCATTCAGACCTCTTATCTCCAGTTTTAGCAGGGACCAGTTCCCAGCAAGCATTTCTACAACATCAGGTTTGGCTCCGTGATGAGGGCATCAGAAATTCACTGGAGTCCTTCAAATGTTTTTCTTGCTCTCTTCAGCTTTGGAATACAGTCTTAACACAGGACACCTTTTGTCTTAACACAAAAATTAACCCATGGTTTCAGCACACTGTGGCAAAAGGCTCCACAGGATCCTTCATCAGTGTCCATGCATTCAGGAATTCACCTCGGGGCATGCCTGGGAAGAGCTCACTGGAAACTTGGTTCACAGAGTTATTGGCAAACTTCTGTCCCCTTTATGGCATGTCATCGCTTTGAAGTGTTATAAAAGCTCTGAAAGGACATGAGATGTCCATTCATGTTACACCATGGCCTGTTTCTTATCATACACCTGTGAATAAGTGTGAAGCCTAGCTCAGGAACACCTGAAGTTCAGGATCTTGAGATGATAAGCAATACAAAATACTACTAAAAATAAATTCTACTGATAATACGTACGTTTTTTTGTATATGTGTAAACATGTGTGTGCATATATGTAATCATACGCGTGTGCATGGAAAGACTCTTAGGATCACCCCATAAGGGCAAACCCTTATGTGTTCTAAGCCACTACAGGTTCTTTAAAATGGAGCCAAACCTCTTACATGCCAAACATAGGAAGTAAGAGCACTAACTAGTTGTTCCTCTTGTACACCAAGCAGCTGAAATCTTAATAGGATACTCAAGAACATGTTCAGACAAACTATTTCAAATAGTAATAAAAACAAACAGCATACATCATAATTCATCGTCATGAACATGCAACTCCTTCACTTATATCATCCATGGTGCAGATTCATTTTATTAAAGCAGTGACAGTCCACCTCAATCCTGGGGTATTAAAATCTCCTTTAAAATTAAACAAAACCAAAGCAGGTATCAGATTGCAGACAGATATTCAGAGCATGGACAAATGATATTGCGTAAATATTCTAGTAGCTGCACAGAAGCAAGTTTGTGAATACTTAACTCAGAAAAGGTACAGATGCATAATTTTCCTTTGACACCTCATTTGCTATATTTCTGTTAAAGTTACAAAAATATCCCTGTGAATTGGCTGTCACTGTCATATTACTGAAAACTAATGGATAAGTGCTCCTCTGAGACATGCACATGGTCCTCCCTCCCCTGTGTATCTGGAGAGCTCACTACCTCTGTCCCCTTCCCTCAAAGATTTCTCCTCCCATCAGGGGAAATATGCGCAAGAAATGGAGGAGGCTGCTCGACGGCATGTATCATCCTTCTCCTTTTCTCTTTAATGCTAAATCAGGAAAGATAATGTAGGGAGAGGTTCTAACAGAGCCCGTTGGTACTGAACCTGAGCTGCTCTATTCAGTAGCGACCTGGGTCTAAAGCATCCTCAGGGTTTACGAAGCAAAGTTTCAGCCAAAGGGAGATCTAAGCCAAGAGGTCAGTCCCCAGGTCTCTGAATTCTGAGCATCTTCCAGAAGTGGCTCGGTGCTCCCGCCTGTGCTCGGCAGCTTATGAGCAGAAGGGAGAGCATACAGCACAACTGCAGCTTGCATATTGAGAACTAAATTTGTAAACAACTCTTTAGATGAAGCTTCAATTATTATTATAGCACTATCATCCAGAAATGCAACAGGAGCTTGAAGTAACCATATGCCAACGGCTAACAGCTCAGCCAAATATAAAGGGAAAAACATAGTCACAAAATGGTGGAAAACCTCATAGGATATTTGTATATCTTTGCCTGAAAGATGTATTTAGTTGTAACAATAATAATATGGATTAGCCTGACAATAATGGAGATGAAGAAAGAGGAAAATTACTGCTTGTGTTACGGCTTGGTATTAAGCATGAGCCAGAAAAATAAGTTGAAAATAGAGATTTTTCCCACTAGCATGACATTATTCCCTTGATTCACATTGTCTCATAGTCCTTATTTTAGAAAAGGCAGTTTACTTAGATTAAGTCCCATAGTTGTGGCTGCAAGTTACCTGAAGTATCACATACACTCTTTGCTCTTTCCTCTGTGCCAGTACCATCTTGTTACAAGAAGCTAAAGAAAACAGAAGAAGAAAATGGAGAAGCGGAGTATTTCCTATGTAAGAGAAATATACCGCACTCCCAGACCTTCACAAAGGATGTGATCTTCATAGGGACTTTGCTACAAGTCTTGTGTACAGTTTACAGCTTGGCTCTGCAAAATGGGGTGCTGCTGAGTCTTTGATTTAATGAAAACTTAGGAAGGCAATCCAATTCACTGCAGGGACCGCTTTGTTCTTTCATTATGATTCTTTTTTAATGAGAAAGACGATCGCAAGGATAAACTCCATTCCTCTGAATTTTTACACTAATTACATACAAAGCACCATTCTGGCAGAGCGGGACTTATCTCCTTCAGGCAATACAGTTATCATCTTGTAACCACACTTCAAATCTCCCGTATGAACGCTGGAGCTACGTGTGCTGAATGTGGATCCCGCTACCCCAGCTAGCTGCTTGAATTGATGAATGTTTAAATATTCAATAAATCACAGGCAAATACTGATACTGCGTGAAGTGGCAGAGACAACCCTTGCGTTCTGCTTACAGCTGTAGGATCAAGGGTATGCTATTTTATCAGAACCATTAACTTTCCTCACTGTGGTGGGAAGGGATAGTTGGTTTTGTGAACAGCACTTGAGATGTTTATGTATTAAGAAGAGTCAGACCTACATACTAACACTACAAAGGACAGTTATCCCTTAATTATACAGAAAATCAACTGTTTGTGATTCAGCTCACACCCTTAAGAGACAATTTATTATTTGACATACTGTAAGGCATCTGGGCTAGATAGGGAGCTGCTTTACCCTCAAATAAAATTACTGAGAACCACATTCACCCCTGCACAATACTCTGATACTGCGGACCAAATTTCAAAGCTCAGTATGAGCTCGCTGTCATGGTATCTGAGCACTTCCAGGATTGTGCCGTGCAATGCCTGGCTTTCCGCAGGCTCAAAAGCCTTGATTCTTTTACCCATAACATCTGTGTCCCTATCCGAATCTGTGGTACAAATACAAATGCCTGTTAATGGCAGCTGCAGCGATGGGGATGCAAACTACACGGCAAGTGCCTCAAGTGTTCAAACTGCACCTCCTCAGACCTTCCTTGAGCCTGCCCACTCATGCCTCTAGTGACAAGGTTTATCTTCTCAAACAGGTACTCATGGACTTGTGTTCAGATTAGCACCACGTTTGACAGGCTGGCATGGTACCTGGAAAAGTGTGCAGGGGGAGCTTCCCAGGCTCAGCAACAAAATCTAAATCCTGATCCAAACACAAATGCTTGCAAATATGTTGCAGATCTGCCCCAAGTCTCAGATTTAGGTGCTGGAATCACCAAGAAAAGCATCACAGTACAAAATGCCACACTGTGATAATTTTTTGATTCTGCTAAATTCCACTAGCTACCTGCGGTGTTGCAGCTGTGAGCTGAATAACTGCATCGCCTCCCATTTTATTGCATCTGTGGTTTCTATTTATGGACTTAGTGGCATGGAATGACCACACCTGGCTAAATGTTCCTAAACTGTATGTACATTTACCTCCAGGGTAAAACTGCCTTATTCTCGAGTAGTATATTCAGTACAGGCGTTGCCTCACAGTCATGATGCAGCATCTTGATGCAAACACGGTTCATCATCCAGGACTGTGGCCAGCCTAACGCTTGGCATTCCTTTCACGCTCATTGCACTTAGTGCCCATAAGATTTGCTCTCATAAAATACACACCAGTCTTTGAACCATTGTGCAAATCTGAACGCTTTTTCCAGAAGAAACTGGTTAAGGACATAAACTGGGGCAGCCAGAAACATGACCAGGCCTGAACTTCCTGCGGTGAGAGTGACCTGAGCATCTATGCATTGAAATGTCTGATTTTAATCCTCCAGGGACTTTGTTACAAGGAGAAGTACCCCTAGTTCACATGCAGCCTTAGTACAAATTCACTTCTCTGTGTGGACAAGACCTCCCATCTCCTCATTTAGGTCAAGAGGACAGTAAGAGAATTCTTTTTTTTGTTTTGTTTTGTTCTCTTGTCTGCACCAGCGGGCACAGGAAAAACGAGGTGCTCCTGTCCTTTCACTCAATGCCCTCTTGCACTTTCTTTTGTCTCTGATGGCACAAATAATACTTCTTTGAGTAGCAAAAGTATTTTGAAAGCAAGAGACATCTCTCAACTGAATGAGCTGCATCAGGAATCACGAGATACAATTACAGAGAATGCTACAGCATGGATGCTTACTTAGGCCTGGCCTTTGTTGCTTTGGGGTCATCATGAGTGTATTAATGTTTGCATCATTAAATCATGACACACGGTGTTCATGCTTAACTCTGCCACCTGCACCCTAAAGGAACTATACCTTCCAATTTTCAGTTTGTATGTGCTGTGGGATGGACATGATTTATTCCAACGATAGGATGCAAGATAGACTATGCTGCTTTGGCCAGGATTAACAGAAGGACACATATTTTGTAACACAAGATGTGTGCTGCGCATTCAGAAAGCAGGTGTCTAACCTAACAATCAGGAGCACAGAACTGAGAAATAAAAAGACTAGAAAGAAAGGGCTGAGGTTTCTTTTGAGCCTTTACTCGCCAACACATTTTCACTATGTTTGGGCCCAGTATTCCTCTCTGTAAGTGTTTATTCATACCTTGTTAAACAGCTGGCAAAGCAAAACGCACCTGATGAAAATTAAAATTGACTAAGCCCTGAGATGCCCTCAGATGTCTGGTCCCTTGTGTGGGTGGGAAGGAGCAGCAGGGCCAAAGCAGAAAGCATCTGTCTGCTGGCTAGTGTAACAAGGACAGCTGACAATGAAAAACCCCGAGGACTGAAATGAACACCCAACCACTGCAGTAGGAATAGCAAAACAAAACAAAGCAAAAGAAAGAATGGTCAAGTCTATTGGTTTTAACCCTGCCTTTGTATCACCAACGTGGTCTATGGTTTTTTACTCTGTCTTCCTACCAGTTATGTGGAATAAATCATACTCTGTTGAAATTGCATCCATTTCTGTATTATTCTGTAAGAAAGCAAGATGACTTCATTGGACTGGAAAGGGAAATTCTGTGGTTTTGGGAAAGTATCATAAAGAATAGGATCCCAAGTTTCTGTATGGAAACTATAAATCTAGGAAAAGTATAACACCTTAATGAATTGTAGCCATCTACAGACTAAAATAATAAAGGTTCATGCAGTAGAGAGTAGCAGCATTTAGCATTTTACAGCAGGAAATTTGTAAAACTCAAGTGAAAGGAGGGGGAAAATTCAAACACAAACACAAGGATGATATAAATGGGACCAAACAGGAATCCGGATCTAGTCACACTGTTTTTTTTCTAGGTAGCTTGCCGTGGTGTCCATGATGTGATAGGCAAATCCTGAACACATAACGTCATAAATTCCTGATCCTGTGAGCATGCTATCCAAACCAGAAAACTGCACATCACAAAGAAGATCCCTGCAATTTGAAGTGCCTGCAAATAGCCACCATTCTAGTTTCATTTCTCCTGAAGTACAGAATTCCCTCTGAATATGAAAAGAGCTCTTCAAAGCCCAGACAAAAGGACTGTTTGGCTGACCATTTTCATAATAAACATATCCCACACAGTTTGGCATCCCTAATTAGAAGCCCAGAGTAATTAGGAGAAAGTGCACTGCAGACTGCAAAGCGCAACACAGCAGGGAGAGTCTGCAGTGCTGCTACGAGAATACCAAAGACCTGAAGGTCATTATTTTTCACTGGTCCCAAGCCATGCTTGCTGCCCTGTTTCGCTTTTACAACCCAGTGTCAGCCCGACCCCTTGCAGCGGGAGGGCCAGGAGGAGCTGGGGCAGCTTGATGTGCCTTCCCCTGTGCTTCAAGGGGAAGGCCCCAGCTCTTTGGGACGTCTGCCCTGCATTTGCAGGCCAGGGTGTGGGCTGGGTTGCCTCGAGGGACCAAGGACCACTTCTGTCACTAGCAGAGAGGACCATAAAGCTGCTTGGTTTCAGCTCGTGCCGGTTTTGCTCGACACTGGAGGGATAGCCGAGCTCTTTGTTCTACAGCAGAGACATGAGCATACTTGGGAAACCAAACAATGATGAAATGCATCTTTTCTATTCAAAATCACTCCCTGTCATCCTCGGTGAACAGAAAGTGCCAGATTTCTGAAGGCTTCTCATTGAAAATGCTGACGGGATCGATGCCTTTCCAGAAGACATTTCATCTCAATGGTACAACACATATTGCCCAAAGTACATTATATCTAATATAGTTTGGTCGGTTTAAATCATGTACTCTCTCTCTTTCCCAGGCATGTTCTTATGGGCAGCCAACGAAAAAAGGTATTAATATTGAAGAAATTCTGGTACATCTACCTAAGTTAAGTGCATAATACTAGCTTTGTGTTAATAGAATATTGCTAGTGGAATGAAACTGAGTAAAAAAAGAGACATTTACCCTTTCTATCATTCAATAAATAGCTGACAAGCACTGCAGCAAAACAGAGCAACTCCTATATAGTGCTGTACTTTTCTTCAACCAGCCTGTTTCAGTCAATTCTAGGGAAGTAGGAAGGATGTTGGGGGGGTGTTCATGCATCTAAATGGAGATACAAATTTGAATAGCAGATAAATCAGGAATTTACATATGACTGAGATACTAATGTCATAAACCAATCCTAGATAGAAATGCATAAAAAATGATATTCCAGTAACAGAACTGCAGTCCTTAATAGTCTCACAGGACTTTCTACCTGACTCAGAGGCACAGATCACATCTGATTATATGTCAAATCTAAGACATTACAGTTACTCTAGGGAAAACCATATTTCCATTGACATATGCTATAACCTCATCACTTAGCCTAGAAGCAGAATTCATCCAGACATATACAGATTCATAAAACCTTTTCTGAACTAGCAAATTCTTGCCAGCCCTTAGTAACGGTGGGCTGAAAATACTCGGTAGCCTGTTGCACTAACAGTAAAGGAACATCTTGCAATGTGGAGCACAGAATCTGGCCCTTAAGGTTTTATGATTCCCTTCTGTTCAAGAGACATCTCTGCTGCTCCCTCATTTCTTGTTTTCTAGAATAACAAAAAAAAGCAGTTTCATATTTTTTCTTTTTTAATGATGTCTGGTAGATGTGTTGTTTTCATTTGTAGCATATGTGAGGTGGCTTTTAGAAGCAATTTATTTTCGGTGGCAAGTGGCTGATGCTTGCACCCATGTTGACTGTTAGTAATTAACGCCTTCTGGTCCACTATGGACAATTTCCCACTTACTGCTTTTTAAGGCGTTAAAACTAATCTCCACCAGCTCTACATCCCATAGCTCCATTTCACTGATAGGAGGCTTTTCTTGCTGATAGCCAAGGCTTTTCTTTTCCTCAATTACTAATAACACACACCCAAAGGAATATCTGGAAGTGTCCTGACAAGATTTTGTTAAGCACAGTCCTCTGCCGACAAGGGGAATGAACTGAGATAATATGTGTTAAAACCTTCTTCTCGACTCAGAGGTGTTACCATGGACAAATACAGGTTTCGGCCATGAAAACAACAGGCATGAGAGGAAGTTACCTCAAGAGAAAGAACTGAGGAGGTCTATATTACCTATTAAATTTTTAGGATATCAGCCCGATAAAACATAATGACATCCATTGCCTTATAATGCTGCATTAGTGACATTAATTTTATAGCATTTTTCTCATACGAAGAAAACTTCTAAAGAATTATATTTGGACCTCAGCAGTGGTGTATTAATGAGCATTGGACTGGAAGCTCTAGTGGATATGTATTTGCGGGTAAGTGGGTACTGGCATCTATGTATGCCTAAGCGTATGCATTCATAACCGTGAAGAACCTCTGCACCCACCTCTTTCAGGAAATAATACGTTCAACTTCAACTTCAATTTACTTATAACCAAAAAAAAAAAAAATAAATTAAAATGAGCACAAAACCATCCAGAATAAAAGAGAGAGTTTTCTAGATACCATACTCATCATTTGACAGAAACTTTCGCATTCAACTGATGGAAAAGGTGATTGGATTTTGCATCAGGAAAATCCCAGTTTGGCCAAATTCCTTCTCTTTTCATGACTGCTATCTGAGCAGTACCCAAGTTGTAAGGCTCATATGAAAATCTCCCAAGAACACACCTTCTTGTAACACTTCTGTCACTGCTTCAAAGTGGGATCCACAGTAAATCAAAATTTGGAAGAAGCTTCTAAAGAAAGAGGAGTTTCTTATGTCTCATAAAATTATAGTTTTCAGTCCTACAGTGAATTAAGGGTTTTTTTTGGCCACCTCAAGTGATGCCTCCTTAGCCAGTACATTTCTGCAAAACCCCCAGAGATTAAGAAAGCAAGCAAAGAAAAAGACAAAGGGATGCAGTTATTTTTGACTAGCAGCCAACTTATTGTGGTTTGATTTCTGAAGGAGAAAGAGGATAATTTAAAGAATCTTAAATCTTGCACACAAAGTAGAACTGCACTTGAAAAAAAAAAGCCTTCTAATGTTCCCAGCACTCAGAACAGAATCATCACATATAAAATTAATATCATTACTATATGATTTCCATCTGCTAACGAAGCCAAACGATTAGAGCAGCTAGAAAAACTGCCTTAGTGGAACAAACACAGACAATGAATTTGAATAAATACACACGCAAAAAGACAATGCCAGGCTCAATCACTTGGCAATATTAAATGAGTTAGCTGCATAGGGCTATACCATTCAGCAGGAATGTTATACTGAGTTCCTGATCATCGCTTTCATTACTTCTGTAGACAATTTTGCTCTGGATTTTTTTGGACCAAGCCATCTTTCTTTTTTTGACAGCTCCTTTTCCAGACTATTCCATTGGCACCCTTTACATTGTGCTCTCGTTTGTACGGTCCGTATTCAACTGCAGGCCCGTTCAAACACCCTCCTCACCCCTCCTCACTTGTCCAGAAAATATTTTTCACGTATCCCTAATGCTTTCCCCATTCACTTCCCAAACCTATCTTACTGGCACAACAGATAGCTCCAACAAATTCTCTTTAGTCCACCACTACATTTTTAAACAGAATCAGAAAATGATTTCTGAAGTACAGTTTTAATACATATTTTTACGTGTGTAAAACAGAGTGCTTGATAGCATTTTGGAAATGCTGATATATAACAGGTGTCAAACATTATTCTAAATAAACCCCTGTGATGCACAGCAGTACGCTGGCCTATACGTCCTCTCACAAGCTAGCATGTTCAAAAAAGTAAAATCTATTTAAAAGTCACAGGGACTTGGCTTCCACAGTATCTAAATCAGTCCAAAGAAGGACATTTCTGGGACAGAACTTGTGAACATATAGACAATCCTACACTCAGAAGAATCGTTTTTAAACATAGTTCTCCAGAAAGATGCTACTAATACACATTTTAAACCTTTTGCAGAGCAAAGCATGTGGTGAAGTTTCCCCCTACACAATGTGAAATACCAAGACAGCGAAACGCTGCCTGAGCAATCTCTCCTTATATAAGAGCTGACATTTCCTCCACAGATTGGCCTTCATCACTACTGAAAAATGTCAATGGAGACAAAAGCTTAGAACACTTACGTTGTAATACATTTAAGCGCTTTGGCTGGAGCACAGCTGTATATTTTTGATGGTTCATTTTTTGCATGGAAATGAAGTCCTTGCTGTTTTGGAACACTTTATATTATTGTATCACAAGACTGTACTATAAGTGAATAACTTAAGCTTCAAAGTTGTTCCCAAATCATGAAAAGACCTGAAAATATTTGTAGTTCTTTTGCTCCATACAGCCCTTCCCTCCATACGCCAGAAGAGCCGAGTCAGGAAAGCACATGATATTTTTGCTCTTTTATTTTGCTTCTAATCCATGTGTTCTGTGAAGGTGAGTAAATAAAATGATTACAAAAAAATGAGTGGGTGAGAAATGTACTTAAACTCATTCACCTCCCACATCGCATCTCGACATGAAATCTCAAAGAAGGGAGGAATGGGCAGGAAAGGCACAAACACCCCTATGTAATGTATGTATACTGTCAAACAGAGGATCATTTGACAACACAGTATTACCAAAGTGTACTACAATGGATTTTTCACTTCGGAGGTCAGATTGGTTACCCAGGCCCAGTCACAAAGCAGTGGCAGGGCTGTGCTCTGCCACACAGCATTCCAGAGAGACAGCACCCCGAATTCCCTCCCTCCATCTCCTACTTCCAGTGGTTAAAAATTGGCTGCTATTGTTTTCTAACAATAGGTGAACTATTGAATTGCCTTGATCAGCAACTGGAATAGCAAGCTCTTCTTTGCTTGCATCTGAACTCTACTTAGCCTATGCAAGATGTAAAGCATACTACTATTTCCAAAGTATGTCCAAGTAAGACATACAGTCAAATCCAAAGCGATCCCTGAGCGTGTGCTTGTGGTGCCAGCGAGGCAGGTGTAAGAGGAGCATTCCCACAAAACCAGTTAGGAAGTGAAAAGTACTGATGTTTCTTTTTGCATGGCTTTTTGTACCACTGTCCTTGATATCTACTGATTCATTCTTTGCTAATGAAGATCTATTGGGGGTTTTTTAAGTTCATCCAATAAGTATTACTAGGTAATGTAAATATGTAACAAATGTTAATGGGGTATGTGTCTAAATTGCATTACTTATCGTTGTTCTGCAAAAGCCTTTACCCTTTGTTTTCTACAAAACAGTTTCAGAGAGGCACTTACCTTGTCTGACAGCCAGTGTTGTTGTGTAGACCAAGAATAGAAGGATATAATTGAGGAAGCTCTGAAAAACAGGTGTGTTGGCATGGAAATCTTCTGACAAATACTTGCTTGTGAGACCAATGCCACAGATAAGGAGGGAGAGTACCTGGCCAAGCGCCACAGACAGCAAGAGATCCCTGAAAGGAATGAGAAAAACACAGACATAAAACACCCGTCCTCCTTGCCAAGGAGGAAATGCTCATCCTCCTCCAGGAATCATGTTCAACAGTGCAGAGACACGGCAAGAAACGCGATGCTTTAGTCAATGAGGGATCTGCTGGGTGTAGCCGACATAACGTTTCCATTATTTCTGCTCTTATCACGGGCTTAAACATTGCCCAAACACACTAGCTTTTATTCACGTATTAAACAACAGCAGATGGTACATCTCGACCATTTAATTTCGCATTTCGCATTTCACAAAGGATAAATGGTAGTTTAAATCAACCAAAACACAGCACTGCTTCCTTCGAGCATCTTCCCTAACAGAAAGACCCAGGAGTATCACTCAGATAGAGCAGGAATCTGAGCTCTTCCAGGACTTAGTAGCCACAGAGAAAAAGCAGAGAAAGGATTGTATTGTGTTTCACCATCAACAAGAATTTACCATATAACTTCCTTCCCCTCATTTCATTTCCATTTCATCGTATAAACTATTCTTTCCATCTACTCTGCAAATATAGGCATCTTTTCTTTCATCTTTGTCACCGCTTACTTCCCCTTCTGTTTGGCGGGAGCAGGAGGTTCCATTTTTTCCCTTCCTGTCTCCTCCTGGTCCTTAAAAATGTATTTTCTGGTTTGGCTTCTTGCTTTCATCTGTTTTTCTTGACTTTGATCTCCAGTCTCCCCTGCATTCCCCTATTACAACGTTCCCCGTTCCCTCTCCCTACCTGTCTCTGATAGTTGCTCCTTTTGTGTGTGCTCCCTGTCTCCCTACAGTTTTCTCCTCTTTACTCAAGAAACTGCTATATCTGAAAGCCCACCTTTTTGCAGCGTGTATTATTTTTATATTCTTTCTTCAGTCTTCTCAGTGATATCCTTTTCCCTTCCAACTACCTTTATCTCTTTTACTCTTCTTGCAGTATTTACTATCTAACTGTACAGCCCAATTCAGACCGAACAATCCTGCTTTTCCAATTTTTGTCACAGGATCTCCTATACCTGCAGCACAGGAATATGCGTATTTTTAAATTACCCTTAAGAGGTTTCCCAGGTTCCCCCTGTGTCAGTACTTTCCTGCTGACCGGCCCTGCTCCACAGCTACACCTTCCCATGCAGAAGCATGAAATGCAAAAGTGTTGGCCTGGAAGAGGAGCAAGCACAACGACAGCGAGGGAGAGCGAAAGGATGTTGGAAGGCGATGTTTAGTCCAAGCCCGGCTGGCTGCTGCTGTCACTGTCACCAGCCCCCTGAAAAGAGGAGCTCTATGTCCCTGGGGGAACCCACGAAGGAGAGGGGAAGGCGGGAGAGGAGCACGGTCTGCAATGTCTCATTAGAGCTTGGTACAAGGAAAGGGAATTAGGCAATCCTAAGGGAGTGGAGGAAGGAGGGCAGTGGTCTGCTCAGCTGTACCAATATTTCATGTGTGTTCTCTTCTGCCAGACGGTTAAAAAAAAAATTGTTTCAAGGCTGCTTTGCTTTCCCTGACAGATTTCCCTGACCTCGGCTGTGCGTATTCGGCAGCAATGAGCATCTGTGCTCCCGCAACAACTTTCCTGGTAAACTCAAGTGTCAAATTTGTTTCCCTTTTTCTCATAAACAATCCTCCCACTAACGTGTCTCGGTGTCAGTCATGGCGTGATTCAACCAAACAGACACTGGAAAGCACGGGAGGCTGGGTAGTTATACTCAGCTAACATACCTTGCTGACAAACAGCCTGACACAGATAGTAAGAGAACAAACTTTATTGTGCTAAACCGCCTGTTTTGACGGGCGACTGCTAGATAAGTAGCAAGTAAGACTCCGCAACTGCTGCCTCCACTTTTACATTACTGACTCTACTATGAAACATAACCATGGGAAACAAACATACTCCACGGAGATGACATCTCAGACGATAATGTGAATGCTGCCAAAACTACGGATCCTCAGTTTCTGCCATTACCTGCTATGCTGTTGATGTGGGATAGGAAATTGGAATAGTGACTGCAATTTAAATCCACTTATTAATCTTGTAAACTTGTTTACAGTTCTTCATTTAGTTGGATAGTGTTTCCTACATCTTTCTCCTGCAATGAAGTTTCACATAGGGCTGTCCTCTTCCCTACTGCAGTTTTTGTGGTTTTATTTCATTAGTAAATTAAATGTGTGCAAATCTGTATCTCTAAACGTGTTGCCTGCTACATGGGATGCAGGTGGTTATTAGCTGTTCTCTGTATCTCAGCTATGCCCGTGAAAAAATGTTGTATTACATCCATTGTGGGACCGCATCTGTTCTGGAAAGAAGCATCTTGGATGCTGCTTAGATTAACAGAAAGTGATTTACAGAAAGCTAAGTATATCCTCACTTATGAACGGATTTTCCAAATAATATATTCCTTGCTCCATATGGCAGTTAGCTGTTGGGCATCACTAGCCATCACATTTTTTCAGTCAGGTCGGAAGTCTGATGAGGTCTTATAAAAGGCCTAACTTTTTTATCTCAGCTTTCTATATTCAGGCATGCCACCAGGCCTAACCAGTCAGTACTGACCTCTGTATTAAAAATCCAACCAACCAAAAACACCAGGTAATTTTTCAAGGCTCCATATAATGACTACAGCCTTCTCTGGAGTACATTTTGATTCTGTCGTTGCCATTTTGCAATTTATAAAACAGACATATTTTTTTCATAGATTATTCTTTTGAAAGTCATTCAACCACATCTACAAGTGGCAGTAAAGAGTTCAAGCAGCTGTCTACAGCCTTATGCATACATAGCCTATCCTCAGCTTGTATATTTTACATTTCATAAACATATAAATGAGAAAATAATTCAAGGTAATTAAAATTCTACGGTCCTCTTTCTAAGAAGTCATTTAGAATGTATTCTATGTCTTCCGTCAATTACAAAATATGTCAAAAATTCCATTCACTATTGTATTACTGAAGTCATCAATGAAGAAAAGAGTAATTAGGACTTCAGCAAAAACAGACATGGACAAGAATCAAGACTATGAACTTGAACACCTCCAATTCTGTACATAAAGGTTGGATGTGGATCAGAGTATAATCTCTGTAGCCTGAAATAGCCTTTAAGTAGAAATTATCTTTTGAATAATAACAGAATGTAAAAAATGCAGAAAACTACTTTGCAGAAGACCAGTGCAAGTAGTACTGTCAATGCCACCCGCTTTCAAAACGCTGACTGCATAAATGATATTGAATACCTACTGCTTGTCTCTGTTTTTTGCACACAATTGGTGTTTTTAATTATGTACGAAAACTCATTCTGAAATCAAGCTGTTGTGTTCCTCCTCCATTCAGAAATTACTTAAACATTTCACAGATGATATAGACATAGAGAGATACATCTCTTCTTTTATTATCTTGTCAGTGCAAAGAGTAGCATAAGTTAAATGTTTAAGCAGAACTAATTCAAACGTCCATGAAGTGCTCAGACTTCAAGCAAAGATGATCCATTTTACACAGTGTAGTTATTCCTAAGACTGTTCATGCCCACATTAACTCTCCTGCCATACCTAAAGATATGTCTACTACAGACATGAATGACACGTAGGGGCCCAGAAGGTTTGGTATGTTCCCCTCCTCTCATCAGTGTAAGTTGCAACAGACACTAACCACTACCATGGAAAACAGGTGAACTGAATAAATAAGAGAAACCAAAGCACAAGATCAACAAAATGCTGATTTTTTGCCTTGGGTGAATGGAATAGAACAACTCATCTCTCTCCAAGCAGAAAAGCAGAAACCAATCTTAAATTATTTGTTTTAATTAGTGACAATGTCAGCAGCAACAAAGAATAACAGAATGTTTGGATAACCCTAATAACCAGTGTAAGATGCCTGAATTGTACAGAAAATGCCTGATAGCATTTCATTTTCCCGGCCAACAATGATAAGAGTCTTAGCTCCTGAGCCTTTAATACCTGGATGAGAATAACAACATACCCGTTCTTTTTTAAGAAGAAGCAGCAAGCAAACATTGAAAAGAAGCTTTCAATGGCTGTAGAAAACCTACTACTTCCTTTAGACAGAGCAAAAAGCAACTAACTCACTGCTGTCATCTCTGGCACTCATTAGTATCTTTCCTAAATATCATAATACTGTTGAAATATGCATCACGCTCCTATCTGCAACACTTTCCCTGTTGGTTTCCATATCCTCCACTACTCAAAGACTGGCACAAAGGATTACTTCTTCCCTAAGCCTTTGGTCTGTCATGCTGGCTTCAATAGTACATTCATTCACTGAGGAAGCAACATTCATTCATATCTTGAAGAAAAGCTGTACGGTTTGAGTGCCTTCAAACAGAACACCAAAAAGAGTCTCACTACAAAAAGCTTTACAAAAGTGAGGTTTTCTGCCTTTCAGGGTCCGATTTCTCTTTAGTTGAGTGCTATTCTATTTCTTTACCTGTATTCTATGTAAATCAGAATAAAACAATTCTTCAAAAAAAACATTTTCCCTCACTAAGATCACCAGCATCTTCTCAAGTCAAGTTAAATCAGGGGAAGGTCTTCAGCTTGTCTTCTCTAAACTTTGATCTCATGAATGCATAGAATCATAGAATCATTTAGGTTGGAAAAGACCTTTAAGATCATCAAGTCCAACCATAAAGCTAGCACTGCCAAGTCCACCACTAAACCATGCCCCTAATTGCCACATCTACACAACTTTTAAATAATTCCAGGGATGGCAACTCCACCACTTCCCTGGGCAACCTGTTCCAATGCGTGATAATCCTGTCAGTGAAGACATTTTTCCTAACATCCAATCTAAACCTCCCCTGGCATAACTTGAGGCCATTTCCTCTCATCCTATCAACAGTCATTCAGTAATGCAGAGCAAATAGAAGACATTATTCTCCTGTAAACCACCAATTTAATGCCTGCTCCTTGAATTTTTTTGCTTGAATCAAAATCCTGCATTGGAACCAATCAAATTCATTTTACTGTAGCCACACTTGCTAGTTAATCTGTCCAGCACATCCTATTGAGTCAGATCACAGAATCACAGAATGGTCAAGGTTGGAAGGGACCTCTGGAGATCACCTAGTCCAACCCCCCTGCCAAAGCAGGTTCACCTACAGCAGGTTGGACAGGAATGCGTTCAGGAGGGTTTTGAATATCTCCAGAGTTGGAGACTCCACAACCTCCCTGGGCAGCCTGTTCCAGTGCTCTGCCACACTCAAAGTAAAGAAGTTTTTCTTTATGTTCAGACAGAATTTCCTGTGTTCCAGTTTGTGCCTGTTGCCTCTTGTCCTGTTGCTGGGCACCACTGAAAATAGTCTAGCCCCATCCTCTTGACACCCACCCTTTAGATACTGATAAGCATAGATAAGATACTCTCTGTCTTCTCCAGGCTAAACAGACCCAGGTCTCTCAGCTGTTCCTCATAAGAGAGGTGCTCCATTTCCTTGATCATCAAATGGGTATTTTGAAGTAAATAGTAGGTCACAATTACTCCTAAACCTCCAGGTGTCACACTGCTGGGCATGTATCTTGGGTTTTTCATGATATCCTAATAGAAATTAAACAATACTTCTTTATCACCTCTTTAGAAGTGAAGCCAGAAGACAAAGCCTCATCTTCACATTCGGAGCCATTTAATTCTGTTTAAATGCCTGGGATGGTAGCTGCTGTACATCATTTTTAGTTGCTCCTCCAGCACATGGAAATTTCTGCCACTTGAGTTTCTCCTTGTTTACCAGTCATCATAACGCCATAAACTTCCAAAGGCAGACATTCTCATATCAAAGAACTCTGAAGCTAGTGCTTGGTTCCCAGCACATATACACGGGCATGCTATAAAGTACTGAACAGCTATCCTCAGGTTCTCCTGCATTTTTCATAAAGTTAAAACTTTGACTATTAGTACATATCCATGTCCTCCCCAGAACATTAAAGCACCATTCACCACACAAAATCAACGTAGTCCAACATTCAGAAGTGGCCAAACCATCACAGCTGCTGTATGCTGGAGAATCAGTGACATGCAGAGGGTGGCCAAGTGATTTAAACATTCGGGTCTGTTTTATTCTGACACTAAATCCTGTTTTAAAGCACTCTCCATGTCAGTTTTCTTTTAACTTAATTGCTTTCCCTCCTCTCTTTTGTACTTTATTTGGTCTCTTTCCACTGATAGGTCCCCACTGCACCAGTTAAAGAGTACCTCAGAGGGTAAAGAACAGAGGCTACTGCTACTTTTAATCCCTAGCATGAGGTGTGTTAATCCTTCAGCATGCCACAGGCTCCAGCAGATGAGGGATTAGCAGTCTCTTTCCTGAGCCGAGATTTCACTAGAGGAACGCATCTGTAAAGGCTGCTCCACAGCACTGTTAGTGTGGGCCTGCAGGCAGGACCACGCTTTCTCCGTGATGGTAACGACTGCTATACAAAGTTATTGCTCCAAATGTTCCAAGCGTGTATTTATAAAAAGAAAAAAACAGACACACTTCATTTAGAGACTGATTACTGCTGTGCCATAGTGAAGCTGATGATGTCAGTTACAGCACTGTGATTTTGCCAAGCTTCTTCACTTGACTGCATTTTAGTGTGTTTCTATAAAAGTGCAAGGAAAAATAAAACAAGGTCTTAAAAACTTTCCTTTGATTCAAAGTGAGCTGAAGTTATGCCCCCATAAGAATCCAGTCAAATATATTTAAATGCTTAAAGGTTTATCTTAAACACCTATCGATAGAAATGTTAACACACATTACCATAGGAAAAGCAGTAACAGCACACATGTCGGAAGCCTCAAATACTAACAGCCCCACCCCCCGGGGATGTGGCTTCTTCCACTGTGAGTTCCTAAATTCCCACACCACACCACATTGAATAGTTGCTTAATGAGGACATGGACATTGCTTGCATATTTTGCCGTTCACACTTAATGCACACATAGGCAGCTTGTGAAAGAATAAATTAACAAGATTTGGTAAAGCTTTTATTCAGGACAATCAACTGAGCTCTCATTGAAAGCTAAAACTGCAGATTTTCTAATAGGTCTTATGCATATGGAGCCTCCTATTAGTCCTGCATTGCTCTGAAATCAATTGCATCTAGAGAACAAGATTCTACACTAATTTTGCACAGACACGTTTCTTATTTTCCCATTATTCTGACATGTCTGTTACACTGGGGAGAAATTCTACAGGTTAGTACATGCAACCCTTCCCTCTTCTGCTTCTCTCAATAAGGTAAGGATTACAGCAAGTATCTTCAATTAATGCGTTAAAGCTGCACGCTGCTTTAGAGCAATTTACAGAAGTAGTCACAACACTCTACAAGAAAATGTCTATAGCACTAAAGAGCAACCAAGTCCCCCCACATATCTACTGATAATAACACCATTGGCATATGTACCACATTTATTCTATTAGTCAACTACTCCCATAGTGTACGTTCTTCACGATCATTCTAGATGATGTCTCAAGAAAATATAATGGTCTTGAAGGTTCTTTTAATATTCTTGCAAGGAAGAACAAACCAACCTAAAATATCTTCAGAATATAGGCGTCAAGCCATCATTGAACAGTGAAATACCAAAGCCTGAATCCCAGCTAAACCCATATACTGCATTAGAATGTGAATAACTCTCATAACAAATCAGAGAGTGAAACCCACGCAACACCAAGCCTATCCATCACTTAATTCCTACTGAGTCATTATTTTGAAATCTTCAGTTGCAGTTAAATGATGTATAGGCTTTGTACTTGATCTCAGCACAAAGGGTGAATTTTCTACACGGTGGGTTGCAGAGCACCTCAAGCTCCCACTGATGCTCAGAAGAAATGCAGATTCTCTGCAGTATCTTGAGAGGATTAGCTCTTCATTTTCCCAATATGACCACTTTAATCTCTTTATGAGAGGACAGCACTGTGGACTCCATGCATCTCAAATCTACAGGCTGGTCTGAAAAGCTCCAGGTCTTGACACCGTAGGCCTAATTTTTGAAGAAAAGCCAGAAGAAGAGTAAAATGCTACCCACAAGCTCCTCATTTGCTTTCTGCTCTGTGCCTCAACTAAGCTAAAAAATAGTTGTGGGTTGTTTTTTTTTTGGACCAAGGCTTTGAGCCCTTTCAGGTGGGCCAAAAGTACAAAATTCGTTCGTTCCTTCTGACTGCAGTTAAAAGTCTGTATGCCTTAAGCTGGGGAGAGAAGAGGAGCTCTGCGCCATCTTGCTCTCCTCACCCTCACCCTTCCCACCTGCCCAGATCCTTCACTGCCTCCTTATTCCCGCTGCGGCTCTGGACCAAACCTTCGAGATATTTCCTCAGTGGAGCAAAGCTCCGTATTGCACGGTATTGGCTGTATCTGCATGTTCCCAGTTATCCATGATGTTTCTGTAACAAGTCATTGACTTGGACAGGCCCCACAAGAGGGAAGTGGGGTTGCTTTTCCCTTTGGAGGCCCCAGGGAGATGGCTGTGGGAGGCCCAGGCAGGGCGAGGAGAGTCACGGTGCGAAGCTGAGGGCTGCAGCCCATGCCACATCCCAGGGACAGCCCTGAGGAGCAGGGGTGGGACAGGCAGACCTGGCCCCACGGCTGGTGCTGGAGAAGCCCCGGCAGTCACCACATTGACTGGAAGGACACACTGGGCAAGGGGAGAGCTGCACGTGTTTCTTATCCTTCACCTTTTGCTTTCCTAGTTGCTTTGAGGTTTTTCTATTTAAAGCAATTAAGGTTCTAATTACTATTCAAATACAACTTGAATTTAAGATCCTTTTGGGGACCTCACTAAAATTCAAGTTCTAGGTACTTCCACCCCAAAGCTGCGGCTGACTCTGGCTCTGCTGCTTTTAAGTGACAGCTTGCAGGACCAGCACAGATTGCTGCCTTTCCATAAAAACAAAGCAGAATCATATTCAGCAAGTCTTGGGAGACTCTGGAAAGGTTTCTTAAGATGAGATCTTACCTAATAAATTTCCCAATTCTTGTGTATTGCCAATTACTGCAATTCTTGAAAATGGGTTTCATTTATGATAAGGTTTTTTCACTGGCTTCACACACCCCCACCCACACCTGCACACCCACACATGCTCACAAATATGTATGTTTTACAATTCTTTGACAACAATGGAACTGGAATTCTTTAAAGACTATTCTTACACAGATAAAACTTACCCCTCCACTAAATATTTAGCAATATACTGCTGTGACAATCTGCTGCACTATCAGTGCAAAGAAGGCACTTTTTTTTTTTTTTTAATAAGAAATACATTTGAAAACAGCAAAGGAAAGTGAGGTTACAAAATGTCCATGCTACTATCTTGATGGATGCTAGTGGTAAATCATTACAGGCAAACTGGAGGCAGGAGTGTCTGTTGGCAGCTTCATCCTACCTGTGAGCTAACAAAGAAAAAAAAGAAAGTTTATCCTAAAAACATATCTACATTTTGAAACAGCCAGCTTCCTTCCAATCAGCAATTTCCTGGTGCTTTTTCAGCTACGAATCACAGGATTTGGAGCACCATAGGCTTTTTCTCTTTTGGAATGATGGGCTCTCCACATACAATTCTTGGCAACTTCCCAATTTAGGGAGCACTGGATAGACTGAGAATATTCTAATCTTTCTGATGAAATAAAAAATATAATTATAGATGACCATGCGATAGAAGAATTGCATTTCAGTTTATTTTGGCTGAATAAACTGACTGAAGGTAGTTGCAACTCATAAATTTTTATAAATTGTCACTGTCTACCCAAGTATGACTAGAGACTTTAAGACTCCAAGATCTAAAGATTTGATCTAGATTAGAATAATTCATGACAGAATTAACTTTCCACATAAGAGCTTACAAAACTAGTTACAAACACTAATTAAGGAATGCGGTACTTTTAAACAAGTAAGTCTTCTTCCATATTTTTCCAGAAATTAATTCAGAAAGTGAGGCTTCCAGTCTTAGAAATAGAATAAGGGACTCAAATAAGGATTAAGAGTGAGCTGTAATTTCTCAGGCTAGAAATCCATATGAAATATGACAGCTGCTGAAAATATTACATTTTAGCCTATGAAAACTAGGCAGTCATTGGGCTCCTGATCACCATTATTTTTACAATTCAAGAATAAAGCACACGAATAGATGTCTTTTTATGAGATAGATACTTGTTCTAACTCTGTTCCAAATGAACCAGTTTTAGCTTTCAGCTGTTGGAAGAAACTGGGACGTGGAAGGACTGATGGCTCTCTGTCTTTTGGAGAAAACAAAGTTCTCTGTCAAACTTCATTAGTTCATCTCACTTGCAGTGGTTTTTATGCCTGAGGCTCAGGACATTATAAATATGGTGATGAATATCTTTAGATAATATGAGAAGCAGTTTTAAAAGTTTCAGTTCAGTTAAGACCATCATTAGCTCCCAGTTTTCTCAGAGGAGCTAAGAGCCTACAGTAATAGACCTGGATGATTCCCAGCATCAAGAAAAATAGCTCACTAGTGCCCTAAGAAGTACAACATCACTTCTTATTGCTCTCTTGCCATTACTGTACAGTGCTAATACAGTTTAAACTGATGGGGGTTTATGGACTAAGTCTTACAGCTATTGAGAGACAGTTGATAAAGAAGGAGGCGAAAAGCATTACAGCTCCTGCTATACCCCTGCCACTGATAAGCCCATCTTGATTGAATGCTCTGATGGAAAACAAGTTTACATGACACAAGATTCCTCAAGTGATAGATGCTACTGTAACTTAATTCAGTGTTGTCAGAAACAAGAAGTATGGGCTTGGAATATTAGGTAGAGTTCCTAGAAAATGGTGTGTATGTAAGTCAGTACGATGGTATGATGGATGATTTCAGGTTTTTCCTGATGCTCCTGAAAATTGCAAAAGTTGTTACTGAATTTCTGTCCCGGTAAAATGCATAACTCTAAGTATATGAACTTCGGAGTACTAGCTGTGCATCTACAATTAGGCATCTAAAGCAATTAGGGTTTGTTTCTCCAATAAAATTAGTGGTTAAAAAAGTGACAGGTATGAATATTGAAAGTGCAAAGGTGCATCTATGAAGATCATGGCTGGCTTTTGGAGAACTAAAACTACTAGTTCAATTATTACAGGATTTAGAATTTTATTTTTTTATATCAGCATATCTGCAAAATGTAGATGTTAAATAACGATGACTGTTCATTCTAGAGTGCATTTCATATCTAATGTAAAAGTTTAATTTAAAAATCAATTTGGTCAGCCTGGATTTTGCAAAATCTTCTGCTTGGCTAAAACTAACTATATATAATGCTTCAGAACACAATTATTTTTCTTTTTTTTTTCCAACTTTTCTGGAAATTATCAATGTTTTTAATAACATTGAAACACAGAAGAATTGAAAAATCCCTGCTTCAGTGGGCAACTTTTTCTCCCCAAGTAGGCATGTGCAATTCCCGTAAATCTGAATCTTCTTTACAGTAAATTCCAACTATTGTCTATATGCTTAAAACACATAAAAGAAACCTTAATAAAAATGTCCTTAAATTGGCCCCTGCATATTGGCCCCTTAACTGCACGCCTGGTACAGAAAGACAAAGGATACCCACACGAACATTTCACCAAGGATTGCACTAAGGCACTGAGTACTTTCCCAAATCTCCCGCTACTTCAAAGAAGAGATGCTTGTGTGCCTGTGGCTCATTCTGACTTCGACTCTTCAAGGCCCTGACCTTCTTTTACTGTTTCCCACGTGTGGGCTAGAATTCCTACTGCCTTGACCTGCAGCCCCTCCAGCAGGAGTAATGCTCCAAGTTGCTTGCTCATGGATATTATAACAAATGCAAGGACATTAAAAATTTATGCATTTTTTTCCCAACAGTTCTTTAATGCACAGAGGCCAGGATTTTCCCCTTTTGAGTGAGTGTCTTTCTCTACCTTCTTCTTGCCTGTGAAACCTTCACGCTTAGTTTCATGGTGGCACAACTTCATTAAGGAGGAACAGAAAAACACCCCCACTAGATCTACCTCTAATTTGGTGGTTAATACTCAGAACGAGACCACGGCAGCTACTTAGGCAAACAAATTAAGGGTTCTGCTGTTTTACAGAGCAGAGTACCACCTTCTGGAAGAGAATTCTGTGCGCCAGCTCTAGAGGAACTGCGGAGGCACAAATAGAGAGGGATTTCCTGGTTTAGGTAGGTAACTACCCCAGGGCTGCAGCAATGAGGGTTTTCAGTAGGCCACACCCTTCCTGACACAGCTAGTTTCCCTTAATAAGGAATTATGTTGCTTAACTCAGGCTTACAAATTCTGCTGCAAGAGTTAATACACAAAAATTACAATAACAAAGCTCACATCACCATCTCCACATCCCTCTGTGGACCTGGGCAAAGTCAATACCTTAGGGATGGGACTGATTTTGAGTGCCCTGCTTACAGGACTTGAAAGGTGTTGAGTTTGCTTCTATGTCTGCTACTGGTCCTTTCCAAAAACAAGTTCCCTCTAAGGTGTTTCAAGTTGGGCTCAGTTGAAAAAACATATGGGCACTGATCTCATTTTTGCTGGTTTTAGTAGAGTTTATAATTGCAAGGAGTTTGAAATAAAAAACGAATGTGAGCGATCTGGGAAGGTGTCAGCTGTGGATTTTTAGAGGGTCAGGGCCAAGAAATTCCTGCTCCACAGGATCGTGGTGTGATGCCCAATGTACGACCAAAGCCACCAATGACCTAAAAGATGAGAATGATGACTCACTTAAAGTAAAATGAAACCTGTGAAGAAAGGGGAGCTGTAAGGTCCTCTTGCAGGAGATAAACTGGGTCTGACATTTTGACAGAGCACTGATCTGCCTCCCAGGTTGCTTTACTGCAATTTCTTCAAAATATTGCATCTATATTTCAGATGCAAGGAAAGAAAAGAAAACTCAATCATGCACAATAAATATTCTTAGGGGGATGTGGGTATATTTTTGCCTTCCCAGCACTGAACCTGCAACAAGTGGGCTGTAACGAGGCCACTGAGTGTCTCCTCAGTGTGTGAGGAGACACCTTCCCATACACAGGGAGATGGTAGGCCAAAATGCACTCCTGAACCAGGAGAACATGGATCACAATCAACATCCAGCTGCAGTAAATGAGATCAGTCTCTTGAGGCTTTCAGAGTTTATGCTAGGAAGTTACTCGGCACCACACTACTCCCTTGACAGTGGCAGGTACAGAGGAGGCATAGCTGTGTTCTTCCCCTTATCCTTCAGGTGTGTCAACCTCCCCATCCCCAGCACTGGAAAATGGCACTCCCGTATGATCCCCCAGGTTGCTCTGTGCTTCACCAGCGGCACTTATACTGGTTCACCCTCACACAGATGGAGCGGAGAGCAGCCTGCACAAGCTGAAACTGCCTTCTGAAGAAGCCCGTCTCCTGTGAAGACAGCCACGGAGGATGCCATTCCAGCTCAGGCATCTCTCCAAAATAAAGGCTTCTCAAAAACGGAATAAAAAGTCCATTGGGGCACAGGGAGGTTTCCTCACAAACCAAACGCTTTTCTTTAGCAGAGGATCTTTCGCCTTCCAGCCATATACAAGTGTGGTCACAACCTTCAGCTGGCAAGTTTATTTTATTTCCCCTCCCAGCACAGTTTAGATCTGTGCTTGGAGCGAAGAGAGCAAGGGGTCAGTCTGACAGCTGAAATGAAAAGTGTGAGGAAACATCAGCGATTAAATCATTTTCTGTGCATGCATGACATTTGAGAGACTCTGTTCTAAAGCTTTATACAGCTACTGTTACAAAAATACAGGCATAAACCCACTGCTAGCATTAAAAAGAAGAAAAAGAATTTCTGTATTATTCAATAGCATTTACTCTTCAGAAACCACCCCTCTGAAAGGCGTCTTAAGGATGTAGTTATAACTGAGGGATGAAATCCCAGCCTTAGCTCTCCATTTCCTTGCCTTTTGGAATTGAAGTTAGCCATTAAACAGGATTTCACTGTAACAATGTGCATTTCATTTTCCATTGATGGTTTTTTTTTTTCTTCCAGTAAGAAATAAGAGAAACAGAGAAAAAGCAGAAATTCCCTTGTAAGCCGCAGGAGTGAATCAAATGACATACCCATCATACACAGCATACACGCTGGGTTAAGGGATTATATTCATGCAGGCCATACTGCAACATGATTGTAGATACCTTACACATTGCTTTTGAGCAACATGTGCTGGTCAATTTATGTTTGGAAGGGATTATCTGGCAAGGGCCATATGGGGCTGTAAAGCACCTAAATACCTCATAGATGTAAAAAAATAAAATAGCTTTTCATTTCCTTCCTTAGTTTACTTATGGATCAAACTAAAATTTAACTCAATTGTAACTAAATTACTCTGTATAAGTCAAATGCTTTTGTTTATAAAGCCCAGTCTGAACACACGGATCCATGTCTATATCTGAGTTAAGCAGTTGCAGCTGATCTGGGAGCTCCCAACGCAGGTGACCCGAGGCCAAGACAGAGTTCCCGGTGACTTGGGAGTGTTTCCTGAGGCCATGGCACTCACCCCTCAGTTCCCCACATGGAAATTTGGCTGTCGGTCAAAAACATCTCGGTGGCCTGCCCAAGCAGAAGCAAGGAAATCCAGAACAACACTGAAAAGTTGTTTAGACTTGTGAAATATAATGAACAGGACGTCATTCTGCTTTTTCAGATTCTGTTCTTTATAAAGAAGATTTATTTTCTTGGGAAGACAGATGGAAAGGACATCACAGAAGACTGTTTGCAGCTGCAAAAACATCTTTACTCACAAAAAACTAAATTTGGCATGACAATGGCCCTTCAAATGTTCAGCTTTGCACAAAATTAATGATGAGGATTTTTTTTCATTGTGACTATTTTCCTGTTGCTCCATAAGTCTGATCACTGGGCTAAGTGCCTGGACAGACATCAGAGGGCTTCACAGGGGAAATTACCTGAACAAAACAGTGGCAGTTTATGAGAAAGTTTTGGTATCAATGGCCATCAAATCATGCCACACTGCTGTTACAGCTTCCTCACTGCATGCATCTTACTATGCAAAGGTAGATAGTATATGGCTCTTCAAACATGAGAGCAATCTGAGAACGAGATACTATTTTTTTGCTAGTTTTCAGTTTACGCTGTTGGGAAGCATCACACTTCACCTGTGTGTACTGTACAACTGTGTGAGGTATAGAATATCATCAGTATCATGTTAAGGTGTACATATAAATATTTTCCTCAACTAATATGATTATGTATATGCAGGCATACTTGAGAGATATCATGGGACCAGATGAGAGAGATTAATCTTGTAATTAATTGTGTGCTTGAGTTTAATTTATATGCTTTTATTATTTAGTACCTGTGTCAACCACTTAATTTGCCTGCAAATCATTTTCTTATATAATATTAATGAAACATGCTATACTGAAATTCATCAAACGATGGAAATTAGAGATTAGGAAGACTCATTATATCATCAATTTATCCTCTTCTAGTTTAAAACAGTTCAAGAGCTGTGGCTTCAGAAACCTTCAAGGACAGTATTTCAGTTCAACAAAGAGTGTTTGTGACCAAATGGACAATGTTTTTTCATAATCAGAGATCAGAACCAAAAATCTGATTTACACTGTGGAACAAACTACTTATAGGAGTCTAAACATCATTTCTTTCCTCCAACAAGACTTTGAGAAGGAAGAAATAATAACAGTAATATTCATTTCCACACAAACATAAGACAAATGTCAATGTTTTTACAGTTCTGTACATATGCCATTCTGAGCAAATGAAGATCATGAGATTTACCCAATAATAAACACACAAATTCATCTGCACAACCTGCTCAAAACAATTCATGCCCAAATGTGGAGATGGGGTTGCTTGGGGTGCTAAGGGGCTGCTGACTGAGCACAGGGAGATCAAATCAATGAGAAACATCAAAGTAATTGCTGCTTAATCTTTGTTTAATTGCTTGCTTAATCTTTGGGTTAGCCTAATGAATGTTTAGGACACTCCTGGACTACCCGGTTGGGAGGGTGCATTGCTGTATTTCAGGAGTGTCTGGAAGTGAGAATGGCTGGGAATTAGCACTGTTGTGAGAAGGGGAAGAAATTGCTAAGAAGAGAACCACCGGTCTACAAGGTCCTGGGGGGCCATACTGGGTCTGGCTGGGATAAACTACCTTTATCTTGACCCATGAATTTTTCATCTTACTTTCTCCCCCTGTCCTGCTGAAGAGGGGGAGTGAGAGAGCAGTTTGGTGGGTATCTGGCAGCCAGCCAAGGTTAACCCGCCTTAGGGGTGGAGGAGATCTTGTTGCAGATGGATGGATGGATGTGGGAGAACACTAGCAAGCCTCACACAACCACAGGAGCAAAGAAGTCTCACCTTGAGACACTTCTGCCCTCCCTCTGCCTGTGCCTGACAACAAGAACTTGAAAGGTGGAGCAACAACCATGCTGAGGCCAAATTGACTGCTGAGCTTCTGTCATAGCAGTGTCAAGCAGTAAAAAAAAAAGTAACCCTGCAGCTTCTGACATTCTGGCGAGCCTGTTAGGCTTTCCATTATGTCTGATTATTTTTGCAAGGCCAGACAGAAGTAGCACTCCAGTAGTCCAGCCTGACTTGTAAGATACAAATTATGGTGCTTGGTCCAAAGGTCTTACCCATGCAGTGGGGATCAGGAAAAGCAGGCAGAGGTCATAGAATGGTTTAGATTGGAAGGGACCTTAAAGATCATCTAGTTCCAACCCCTCTGCCATGGGCAGGGACACCTTCCACTACACTAGGTTGCTCAAAGACTCATCCAACCTGGCCTTGAACACTTCCAGGGATGGGACTTCCACAACTTCCCTGGGCAACCTGTTCCAGTGTCTCACCACCCTTATCGTAAAAAAATTTCTTCCTAATATCTATTCTAAATCTACCTTTCCAGTTTGAAGCCATTACCCCTCGTCCAATCACTACATGCCCTTGTAAAAAGTCCCTCTCCAGCCTTCTTATAGGCACCCTTCAGATACTGAAAGGCTGCTATAAGGTCTCCCTGGAGTCTCCTCCAGGCTGAACAGCCCCAACTGTCTCATCCTGTCTTCATAGGAGAGGTGCTCCAGCCCTCTGATCATCTTCGTGGCCTTCCTCTGGACCCGCTCCAACAGGTCTTTATGGGGTTTTTCCCCAAAGTCTGTTCCTAGTTCTAACACAGACCTACCATGGGTATTTTCAGCTCGCTCTGCCTCAATTTACTCTCCAGTAATAACTGCTGTGTCTGCTGAGGTCATTAGAGAAATGACCCTCTTATATTAAACCAGCACCTACCAGAAAGCCTTTGTTTATGTAGGAAACAGAGTAGGAACTGAGAGGCAACATAAAAATTGAGTTTCCACAAGAAAACCCAGTGGAAGGTGCCCACTAGTATTGGTGGTTCCACCCCTCCTAAATCCTTGTGGGCAAGACATCCTTCATCCCTTAAAGAAAAGTGTATTATATTGCCTCTTTGTAACTGTGGTTTATTTTTCATAATTTTCTTGGAACAGCTAAAGCCTTAAACTTTCCTTGTTTCCATTTTCAGTGAACCTTTTGTTGTGTGACAGCTTTTGGTTCTTTGTAATAAAAACTCTTTCATTGCCCGGTTATATTGATTTTCAGTTTCCTGAAGCTTTGTGCTTTCCTCCTTCTAAGGTTTCGCTGACACAGTTTAGGCTGAGCTTCACAATCCCATTCCCCCTTGCTCCTGACTGAAGAAACAGTTCTGAAGAAACTGGATGAAACTCATCAGGCATTTAAAAATGATGCCTGTTCAGCTCAAGCCTCCTATTTCGTCCACTCTTTTCATCTCTTCCATCATCCTCCTGGCATTTCAGGCCAGGAGTTGAATGCAGTTCAGAATGTGAAGCAAACTTCTACCTTGGTGAACTTGTTCTACAGACAATTAGACAGTTACAATGGTGATCTATACACATGGGGCTCTATAGGTAATTTTTTTCTTACAAATATACTGGTACTGAGGTCAGAATGTAACTCACAGGAGAAATTTACATTGACAAAATTCAATGATGGCACGTCCAGTCTCACTAGAGGTGAACCTGGTGCTTTGTCTCTATTTCTTACTTCAATCAATTGAAAAAGGACACAGAGAAAACCAGATTCTTTAAAGTGAAACCTGAGTCAGGCTTGAAAGCCTCAGCAGCCAAACATTTTTCTTGTCATTGAGAATTCCCTGGATAAAATGGCAATGCAGATTGCCTAAGTGCTTTTTTGTTTCATTATCCAGCAAACAAACATCAGGCCTAATTTCATACCCAAAGTATGCAAGGTTCACAATTTGAGAAGAAACTCCCAGAGAGGAAAATTCTTTATGCATCAGCTAACTCCGCATCTAGTAGCAAGAAGTAACATTTCCATATTTTCATATCTCAGTAGGTTTTCACTGGCTACCTACTAATGAGTCCTCTCAAACTGTTTTCCCGCACTTACTATCTCAGAACTTTCAATGCTCAATGTAATATTTAATCCTAAAATCACTTTTGAGAAAAGTAAACCATCACAGCATAGATGTAGACCAGACAGAATGCAACCTCCAAATTATTCTTAAATTATTTTTCCATAATTCCTATCTGTCGCTTCCTTAAGAAGTCTAGTATTTGCCTGTTTGAATTCCTCCATTTTTTCTGACAAAATTCTTTTGATCCCAATTCTAGCATTCAGGCAGCTTCACATCAAACAGCTAACCCAAGCAATACAGGATATTTAGAAAAATACAGAGCTTAACACTTTTAATGCCATGATATTGAAATTAGAATGGAAACAATCCATTCATGCAATCTAACCCTGGGTATAGTACACACCAAAATACTTTACGGAGCAAGTCCAGGATCAAAATCAGCACTTCTAACACAAAATCCTCTTTCAGAAAGACATCCAGTTTTGTTTGACTGCAGGGCATGGGAACCTGCCAAATTCCTAATTAAATTGTTTGAAGAAACGCTTATTTGAACCTTATTTGTAGTGTGAATTTTTGTAGTTTCAGCATTCTACCACTAGGCCATATTATGGTTTTTATCAGCTATCTATCATATGAGAAGAAGTTAAAACAGGAAAACAAAAAAAAGCTAGCTATAAACTTCGAGTTTAACTGAAAAATTGGAAAATACAGCTCAAAATACACTGAAGGAAAATCAGTTTCTGAGAAGAGCTTTACAGCTTTTGGCTGGCTGACTGTGTAACCAATTATGCTCGGCGCAACCTGGCATCCTGGCTAAGCTGCCTCTGGTCAGGAAGCTGCCACAGAACGCTTTTTTTGCAAACAAAAGTTTTTCCTGTGAAACTGTCACAATTACAGCTAACGTACCAAAAGAAAACTCAAATGAATACAATTACTACAGGTACTTATTCTAACTTTTTTGTTGTTGTTGTTTTTGTTTGGGTTTGTTTTTGGGGTTTTTTTGGTTGGTTTTTTTTTTTTTTTTTTTGCATTTGGCTAGTTTGAGCTGTGTGTAAGTTCCAACAAAAGAATATAGATATAATAAGCTAAAATGTCAGCAGGGACCCGCATGACCGTTTAGTTTGACCTCTAGCACAACACAGGCCATGAGACTTTTTAGAATTAATTCCTGTTTGAAACACAGTACATATTTTACAAAGGCATCCAATATCGTCCTAAAAATGTCCAGCAATGGAGCGACTTGACAAGTTGCTCCAGAGATTAATTACCTAATTATTAAAAACCTGCGTGTATTATTTCTAAGAGGAATTTTTTTAGCATCAGTTTTCATTATACCACTGCTTCCTGATGCTCTATTATCCATTTTTGCTTAACATACAACAATCTCTACCTAGTCTTAGTTTTCTTTAATTAAACAGGCCAAGATTCTTCAGCCTTTCACTATAAAGTGTTCTTCCTTTTAGTGCTCTTGTGGCTCTTCTCTTAAACTTCTCTAGTGCATCACTATTCTTCAATTTTGAACAACAGAATGGGACATAGTGTCCAAAACCCAGTCACACTGTAACCAAGAAGTGTGCTAATGTAGTCTCCCTCCTCGATATTCTCTTGTTCAGAAATCAAAAAATCTCATTATCCCTTTTGGACCATACACTTATAGTAGGAGGTCATACCCTGCTAATTTGACACACAATGTCTCTACTTCTGTTACTGCTTCCAAGGATAGGGCCAACAATCCCATCAGCATGCCCTACAGTATTTATTCTTATATACTATCCTTTTACTTGGCCTCATACAAACTTCTACTGCTTTCTTGCATTTTATCCACAGTAATCAGGGCAGACCACTCTGTACAGCAACTTGTTCTTTTAAATATTATCACCCTCTTTAACTTTGCGTCATCTGCAAACTTTATGCAGAAAGATTTTCTCATTTCTTCCACACTCACTGATGATAATGTAAAATAGCATGCAATTCGGCATCCTGTTTGTTGAAGAAACACATTTAGGTTTAGAGACTGCCGCTAAGCCAGTTTTAAAATAATTTAATGTGTGTATGATGTTGATTGTGGATCATTCTACTTTCTTAATCAAAAAGTTGTGTAATATTAAGTTGAAAAGACGGAGAGGAGTTGAAACACACAACTTCAAGACTGTCCCTAAACTAGCAACCTCCTCAAAAAAGACACAAAGCTATTTCGACAAAAGGTATTCACCATAAACCCACATTGATTAGAACTAATTATTTTAACCTTTCCTTAATATTTGATTAATCTGATCCCAGATGTGCAGCAATTTCAGATCAATGGCAAGGTGACAGGACAATGAATATTTGGAGCACCTGTTTGGCCTTTAATAAACCAGTACAACACTACCTCATTTCCTCTTCTCTGGAGCCTCCCCAGTGCAAACGAGCATTAGCAGCACAGAGCAGTCCTCTGGATGCAGATTGCACTGGCTTCCTCATTTACCAGTATACGGCTTCAGTTTTATATCTTCCTTAATTACTGCTGGAACAGAAAGTATTTCATCGTTGCCATACAATACACAACCCAGATTTTTCTCAGAATCCTTCTACTTTTCTGATTTCTCTCCTGAAGCACAACGAACAAACAACTCCCCTTTTCCCTGCAGGATACCACCACCAACAGCCCCCAAGCAAAGCAAAATCATTTCTCCTTCTGCTTTCCGCCTCTGCTCCCCTCACATGTTTTGTACAGTCCTCAGCTTTGCCTGCCCATAAACCTCTACCTGCTTTCCTTTTCTTTCATTGGTTATACATTTTAAGTCTTTTTGTTGATTTTTTAATGAAGTCATGAAAGCACGCCTGACTGGAAGGTAGAATATTCTGGGTGTTCTTTTAAGAAATGCTATGAAACACTTTTCAGAAAAACTAAAAAGAGGTACCCAAAGAAGACCAGAGAAATATCTAGAGAATGTTTGCACTCAATCAGAGAAATCCACTCAAACCCAAGTAATGCTGAGACCAGTGGCATTTCTCAGTTCCATTAAATACCAGGAAACTTTCAAGCCCTAGAAAACCTCACTGTATTGCAAATGTTTACTTGCACTGTTACCCATCCGTCCTGATCTTTCACTACATGGACTGAATATTGTCTTCCAAAATGCAATTTGCGCAGGGATGAATATTTTCTATGCTGATCAGTGGATCAGGACTGTGCTTCTATAGCTCAGACTTTGAAGTTTTTCAAGATAGGGAAGAATCACATGTTTTTAATAATTCCCCACAGCAGGTAAAGAATAGTCATAATTGTGAGAAAGCTTATTAGAGTTACATGAGTCTTAATTGACCTGTCCTGGTAATAAAAGACTCATTTACTTTTGGCAAACCAGAGGGTTTGCACCTGAACATGCAGAAGTCTACACTTCTATACATCTATTACAAATGGAAAAAAATCATCTTTGCACAATTAGTTTAAAAATACTGTTTGAGCCATCAGAGAAGGACTTAAAAGGAAATTAATTGCTAGAAAGTCCTTGTGAGGCTCTTCATGCTATAGAATGGAATCTTGGTTTCCCTGAAATCAATAAGAGAGAAATCAATACTGACTATTGAACTAGAGGTTTTTAGCTCCTTATTATGGCCCCCATTGCCTTTTGAATTTCATTGTAACAACAGCTGGATCCAAATTAAAATCATTCTCCCTATTGCTTCACTGAAATAACAGTTGTATTGTTCTTTAGTGATCCAAGGGAATAAACTTCATCTCTATTATATTAAAAAGGCTGGCACTTTATCAAACAAAAATGTGTGTTGATTCTGGTTTACTTTTTTATTGTAAAAATAATGGCTTATACTTTGATCTTTGAGAAAGAGCATGTAGTGAAAATGAGAGCACAGTTTATACATATTTCTACTGAGAAAGCCACAGAATCATAGAAATGTTTATTCAAAGGGACCTCTGGAGGTCATCTGGTCCAACCTCCTGCTCACAGCAAGACTATCAACACCAGCAGATGAGATCAGCCTTGGCTTTGCTTATCCTAGACTTAAAAACCTCCTTGGATGGAGATCCCATAACTTCCCCAAATAAGCTGTCCCAGTACTACAATGTCCAGTTCAAACCTGCCAAGCCGCAACTGCGGCTTTTCATGCTGAAGCTCAAGTGATTCAATGTACTAGAATCAAATACAGCACTTGATGTCACAGGACGCTGCTTGCCATACCCTTCTATATAAGTCAATGGGAATTAAAAACCACTCAGGCTGTTAGCAGAAAGTGCTTGGTTTCTCAGTGGCCTTTTCCATAGAAACCTTCTCATGATTCAGCAGTCTGTATTTAGCATGAATAACACACAAGTCTGTCAGTCTGTATTTCTACAACAGGTAGGTCTAAGCGCTACACTCCCCAGTCAATGCAAGTCAAGGCTACACGACGGTTAAGATGCAGAGCTGGGCTCCACCTTCATTCTGAAGTGCCTCAAAAGACTGACAGACATTTTCTTGCATTCAGGTATCTATGAATAATATCAATTTCTTCAAGTGGAAGGCAGAATGTTACAGATGTGTCATCTTTTGAAACACGGGTATGCATTGTTCACAGTTCAAAACACAAGTTATAATCCACTTGCCTTACTCATGCAAATAAATGCTCTTGATGTAAGCAAGTACGGCCCCATACATGCCTTATTCTCTACTTTCATCGCTCTTAGTTCAGCTTGCTGGCATGCACTAAAGGAAAGAAATAGTATGCCAAGATGTGGAAACCCATAATCTTGATAAAGAGGATGTTGTTCAGCTTCTATGGGAAGTTTAGCTGATCGAAAGAGAAAAGAAAAAAGCTTCTTTATTCTCACTTTTTTTTTCTTTTAAGAACTGTGCCTGCTACAAGGCTATACAAGGCTAGCAGTAAATGGTGAAAAAAACAGCAAGGAAATGAACCCAAGGGCACCCATGCAAGTCTTATAATGCTATCATTTAGAATGTAATTAGAATTATTTCTATTCCTGATTTCAGCAGTTCCAGGAAGCACATTTCCCCTCTTAACGCTCTCAGCTTTTTGAAAGGCTAGATATACATACAAAGAATTTGTCACTGCAGCCAGGGTCGATAGGTCTTCCTCAGCCATTACTTCCTGCTACATTTTGTCCTCCATTTGTAATAAGCACACTTCTTCGCTCAGCCCCGAGCTGAACAAAGATAACAAAAAGAGATACGCTTGCAGGGCAACTTTAACAAATGTTAAACCTTTATTTACCCTAGGAAAGGATGTTGAAAATGAAGGAAGGCAACAAGCATTAGGAAAGGGTAGCAAAATGGATGTGATGAACTGGGGACTCAGCTCAACCATCTGTGCCTCAACACTTTCAGTAAAAATCTCCAGCACTAGGGAAGGATGAAGCCCAAATGGACGCACCCCTGTCCTGGGTTGGGTTATTTGCTCCAACCCCTTTTTCAGTTCAGGAACTTTATCCTCCACTTCATGAGCATCATTATGAAAGAGGCCATGAGCCATGTTTTCTAAAGACAAGCAACACATTCCTGTCTTTCTTTATCCTCTTTACATTGGGTCTATCTCTAAAAGCAAACATGAAGCGACACCAGACATAGCGGAAAAGACAATTGATTAACCATACCCTGGATGAATTAACACCAGCAGCGAGTGAAACCCACCTGCATGTACAAAGTCTGTAATGCAGTTGGATTTTTAAGTCTGATTTCCAGGCTTTCTGACTTTGATTAGCTTTTCAAATGGATACACCTTAGAAAAAGTGAACAAAATTTTGAGGAAATTGCCAGTTGACAGCTTGTGAGAATTAGCAAATGAAACTGAAACGTGCCGGGCACATCATGAATCCTTCACAGCCATAAAGCCCTCTCCTTTCGGGGAACAACAACAATAGCTCTTTGTGTGGAACGCAGCAATATTTCAGTGAGAAAAACTAGGAATTTTCTTTTTGCTCTTGGTGAAAGGTAATGATTTTTCTGGATGAATATGCCTTTGACATTTTAATGTTTAAGAGAAGGAGGTATTTGCATACAGTGTTCCCCCTGTTTTCTCCCCGGTTGTTGGTAAGCTCTGGCGTCTCTCTCCTCAGGCAATTCTCAGCACCTTTTTCTAGCCTCACCAAAATCCGTTTTCCCATGTTGTGATCTGCTTATCCAAGCATGGCTTTATGGTCTGAAAAGGGAATCTTTCCACTCAGGAAAACGGATGGTAATTACTTTAAATGAATATTAACTTCTTGCTAATGAATGCATTACATCTCTCCTAAACATTTCTGGAAAAAGAAGCAAGAAACGAAACAAAAAATAACGAGACATGTCATTCATTTACCAGAACTATTAATTACAAGTAATTAGAAAAAGTGACTCATTTTTGAAGTATACAAGATTCCTAAAAAGAAATACAAAGGTTTCAGCAAGAGCTGAATAGATGCATCGGTACCAAGTGGATAATACTGTGTAAAAATATAATATTACATACATAACAGCTTTAATTTTGAAGGGAAAAAAATCCAGACTTTTAAATTTCCAGTGATAGTAACCTACAACTGCCATAAACCCTATCAGTATCTGATTGATTTCACTGTTCAAAAGATGCATCCAAGATCTAGTTTGCATTTACTTTGACTCACCTGCTCTTGGATCTTGTCCACCCTTGCTAGACCAAAGACTTCCCTGCCATATAGTTCCCATTCTCAAGGTCTCCACTTACAGATAGCCCCTAGGTAGGTTATCATCTTTTCTCCCACTGGCTTCTCCTTTCCAGCATATATCAGGTACAATAGTGAATTAAGAAAAAAATCTTCCTTTTTCTTCCCCTTTGAATGCTATTGCAAGCCCCCACAGAATTTTAGTTAACGTCTCCTACATTTAGACTATGAATTTCCACAGCTGTTGAGTTGAGGCAAAAATTAAACTGAACGGATCAAATTCATCAAATGTCTCCCTTTTAAAATTTCCCAGTCTTCCTTTTGGGTCTTCTCTCAGTCAGGTCCAAAGCCTGGCTGAGCCATGGCCCAGTGGGTCGATGTAGCTCTGGGACTCACAGCCTGGCCTGCGGTTCCAGCTTTTCCAAAATCCCTGTTTCACTGACATCACCACAGGTTCCGGGAAGCTCCAGGTCTTCCCATCCCCTATGGCATTCAACCAGCACACACACCTCTACTCCCTTTTTGACCACCAGATCACCCTATTACTAAGGCCCACGCAACTTCCCAGTTTGCAAGTATAATATTTTTTAATCCACTGGAACACAAAATACTTTCAGCAAGGGCAGATGGAAACATACGTAGGTGTTAATCACTTCACCTTATTCGAATCCATTCACTTTAACCATCTCTAATGTGAAACCTCATAGATATTGGGCAGCACTGGGGAACACTGCAAAACCAGACAGGAGAGAAAACATCTGGCTATGCACAACGGGAACTGTAGGGGAATTCAGCTAACGAGGCTACAACGGGATGGGACAGGATGTTCCTACCTGCCTTAGCCCCTGTGTCTTCTTCAGCGATGGAGGAGGAGTTGGTGTAACTCTCCAAAAGGTGGCACCAAGGCACCCCTCCTTATGCATACCAATGAATTTTTAATGGATGTTCTCCCTTTATTGAATCTTTAATGCCAGTATGTATAGCGTAACCAGAGAGCAGGAGCAAAGCTGTCATGCCACTTTAATCTTTGCTGCATGTGAGTTAGCTTGATGCCCACCAAACAATAACGGTTTACGTTCTAATATTGTTGTACTTCAGTTTCTATGAACAGGAGAGAAAAACAAATGAGGAGACTGGGGGAAAATTGCACTTGCAAAACAAATTTGACAAACTCAATTATTTTAGTATAATACACTGCTCAGGATAATTTTGCCTTGGATGTGCCACCAAATAAAATATCGCTGCCTGACACTGCAAAGGGGAAGCAGGAGATCCTTTTATTGGCTCTGCAATTCCTTAGGGCTTTATTCACTGTGTGAAGAACCTGCTTTAAAATGGGATCGCTCTTTTCCTCAGAGATCCTGGTGGGAACAGTAAATCTCTTTTACAGAAGTGCAAGATGAATTCCCAGAGGTGTTAGAGACAGCTCAGAAAATGCAGCAGGGTACAGTAGCATATCTATTTTTTAAGTTCTTAAAATACGCATACAGCAAAACTCTATACAGCAATTCATCGTGCATTTGTATGCATACACTTAAAAATGGAAAAGAAATATGGAAAACAGTCAATAATGTGAAATGCAAAAAGGAGGAAAATGCAAAACTCTGTGGAATCTTTTTGACCACTGATCGTTAGTTTAACCTCAGCATTTATCTCAATAGAAATGTTTTGTATTTTAAATCAAGTATGTGCTTCCAAACTGTGTTATATTTAAATGTATGAGAGTCAGATTCAGTGAGGTTACTGACAGTGTTGCCGTGCTCGGCACCGTGACTTCCATTTGGAAACATTTATTCTATCATGACTTTTCAGAGACAATGGAAAGGCATTATCTGACATAAAAATATCTACATTTGATCCTCAATAAATTTGAAGGAATAGGGTTTCTCTTCAAGGTTCATTGCCTTTATCTGGAAGGTTGGTTTTCCTACACACAGTTTTATTTGTTCAGCAGTTTAGGATGAAAGAAACATGTTAAACCATCCCTAGAGAAAGATGCACACTGTCCCTGAAAGGCTTCTCCTGTCATATGCTCTGCCCTGGCGGAGGAATGAAATCTGCAGGATGAAGATTTGCTTTTGAGTCTTGCTGCATACAGCGACTCTCCTTTCATAATTTACTAGTACCAGACTGCATGCTTTGAAATGCTTTCCAAAAACCACACGGACTTGATGACTGATCACAAAAGAGTTTATTAATAAACTCGGCCGTCAATGCTCCCATCTTCCTACAACCATCCCCCTTGTGTTGCACAGGGACACCGTTTTGAGAAGATCACATAAACATCCCTGCGCTTTCGTCAACTAAAATACCACTACTTCCCTACTTGTTTCACTTTTTTACTCCTCAGCTTACCTGCCTTCCCCACTATCAGTTACTGTCAGCGTGGCTGCTTTGAAGTTCTGTACTCAAAGCCCTGAAGGCGTAAACAAATATTCGTATGTGCTATCAATAGAATTAAATTCTGCTTTTTTGACCATTATTTATCAAGTTCTCTCCCTTAGGCCAATGTAATCTCTCTATTGACATTGTTTTGGGGTTTTTTTCCCAATCTTTTACAGTCTCATGATTTGTTTGGTCATGTCTTTCTGCTTGACGTTAAATATAATATATGTGCGTGTATATTTATATATGTATATATGTACACTATATATAAATCCAATTTATTTTCCCACATTTTGCAGTCCAAATCTCATTTTCAAAAAGACCAACATAAATGGCTATTCACACTGGGACCAGAAAAGAAAAAAAGCAAACAACTGGTATAGAAGAAAAAATAAGTCTGGGCTGAAATATGCCAATAAACCAAAATATGGTTTGAAAATTTCACTTTAAAAATTAGAACTACTTGCAGGGGAAAAAAATGCTATTAATTTCATACTCTGGAGAAAATGATTGTGGTAAGTGTTACGCGTAGTTCACACATTTTAAAAACGTTGCTTTTCTCTCGGGCACCCTCAGAGCAGTTCAGGGATGGATTTCAATGCACAGCAAGAGTGCACTCATTTTGGCCACTAGCACAGCTCCTAAAGAGCTGGCGCTTTTTCCACAATTTATAAACTGTAACCCTGTGGGCCAGGTTGTTAGGCTTCATGTGTAAGTGATCCACTCCATTATTGTTGCAACTTCAACCAACTTGAAAATTGGATTTTATTACTTTTGTTGACATAGTAATTGGCCTTGAGAGGCATCATTTACATCCTGAGCACAGAAAAGATGAACGTAATGATGCTTTTTTCATGCACTGCAAACGTGTGTGCGCTCTGAAGGACTTGCAGGTGGCTCTGGACCTCAGCAAGTGTATGTTTCCTGCTGTTGCCATTTTTTCTAAAAGAATAAAGTCTATATCAAATTCCCCATTTGTTGAGAAGGACAATTTTGGGGTCGTTGGTGTCATCATTCCTGTTTAAAATGAAAAAATTTGAACAAAATCACACATTTCTTCCCTTTTTCTTCTGTAAGAAGGGAGCACAACTTCCCTGGTGACCTGTCCTATTAGTAAGCGTCGAAACTCTGCATTAAGCTGCGAAGGCTCTGCTGTCACAGTGGGGCAGATATCGCTCATTAGCTCTGCCCTGGGCACTAACAAAGCAGGAGTAATTCCCTCAGTAGGGCAATCAGGCCAGCTGAGAGTCTTGGGAGGAATCCTTTGGGTCAGAAAGTTTAAGGTGACAATATATGCAGTAAGGATGCCGTAGGGACTTCAGATCAGATCTAAGGAATGATATTTGTACGTCTAATAAGCAGGATGAGTCAAAACTGAATGCTCATGTTCAAACCACTCAAGTCTTAGTCCACTTCCCACTCAGGTCATGCGAAGTTGGCCACCCACTTCCTTGTTCATCTTCGAAGCTCTCTAGGCAACCTGAGTTCTGCATGTAGGTAATCCCTAATTTACTTGTTGCCCACCTGCAATTTGCAAAGTTAAAGGTGAGAGCGTGCATCTATGACGTGACAGACTGGAGTATGATCTCTCCTCAGCTTTGCTGCACCTTCTTTCCTGGACATGGACTTCTACTGTGCCATGTTGAGGCTGCGGCACGATGAAGCAATGAAAGGCACACATAGGGAAGCCCACGAGAAAGAGAGCTTACAGAGTGATAGGAGGTTAGGGTGTGCCTTTGGGTACATTAAAATTTCAGTCATATGTGGGGTTTCTAAGCCATATTTGAGATTCCTTTTAATGTGATCATTATAACCCTTCCTCTCTGCAGGTGGCATTGCATGTACCTTGCTCTTCTTAGCAAAAAAAAACCCAACTTTTTTTCTCCTTCTTTCTAAACACATATCTCAACCTGACAAATATTCCAGGAAATAGAATGTCTTTTTATTACCCAGCCTCCAAAACAATGTGTTTTCTCTTTTCTCCTGTTAACGACACTTGGAAATGAAGACTTAAGCAATGATACGGAAGAATAACACACCAACAGAACTGAGTAGCAAGAGATCTTAAATTTTGTCTTGTATAGCTGGTATATTACACAATAAATCCTATTTGTACATAAAGACCACTATACTTAGCTATACAAAAAAAAAAAAAAAAAAAATCTGCAGTTTGAAATATACTTGACAGGCAAGAAGATTTAACTTTAGAAATACAGTATTCTGACAGCTGGGCATAGTAGCCTCATTTAACTCACTTTTTAATTGTCATTTTGAAGTCTCTGCCCTTTGTTTTGTCTGTGAGCAGCCAGCTTGCTTTAGAAGAAGCTGAACTCCAAACCTGTTCTTTTCTCTACCCCTTTATCTATCTAAATCAAGAATTAATTCTATGTCCTTTCTCCTGCTTCTTTTGGCTGATTCATAACTGATATAATTAAGCAGTAAGGCATGGCAGGAGTATACCCATGGGTATCACTATCATACCACAAATCGCAGGATAAGATATTAAATTTTAACCATCCAAGAAGAGCTGCAATTGTCCAGAGATTTTGTTTGAATTTCCTGTGCTATTATTGAGAAGAGGAATCTATTAGACATTGAAAAAATTAGGAAGACTGGAAGGTTTGCCTCATATGCCTTTGCATTGGGTAGAGATGACTGGGTCAACACTTTCGGAAGAGGCAGTGGGTGGTCTGCTTTTCAGCGGTTCCCAGCTTAACCTTTCAGAAACTGCTGCAGAAATCCTGTGCTTGTACCTTCTCCGAGAAACCCACTAGAAAGTCTCAAATTGGGCAGATGATGGGACTGAAGGCACACACAACTGCCAATATTCAAGTTTAAAATTCTGACTAAGTATTTCAGCTAAAGCATTAACGGTAGGAAGTAAACAGCTTCACAGGACACAGTGCTAATCTTCTTCAGAGTTTCACCCCAGTCTTTCCACATTGCCCGTAATAGTGGTGTTGCAGTTTCAGCACTAGACAACCCTACAGATGCTATGGGCACAGCATCCCGGCTCACAGCCAGCGGACCAGGTTATTCATCCCCAAATTACTTTCAACTGTGTAAAGAAGGGTGGCTGGGCTGGATCCACTTTGGGCAAAGGCAAACTAATAATGGCAGGAGGCATGTCGGTGCAGAACAGGAGCTCCATGTGCACCTGTGTACCTCCAGGCATGTATTTCTGGGGGCTATTGCTACATGGCAGTGCTGCCCTGGGAGGGAGGGGGTCTGGCTGCAGCCCTGGGGGTCCCCACAGGCAGGCAGAGGGCAGGCAGAGGGCAGGCAGGCTTCCACACAGAGGAACAAGACCATTCCTGCTTGTGGTGGGTCTCTGAGCAATAACACAACTTTAGGGAAAGGGTACCAGGTGAGAAAATTTAACCTCGGCAAACTCACGGTGACAGCGAGCCCAGACTGGTTTTGCTGAAGAAAGGTAAGAGGTGGGTGGGCAGGAGGGGCCTGGGGTGCATGTCCTGGCCCCTGTTATTTGTGGGAGAGCGGATATTGGTCTCGCTCCACAAGCTGCTCTCATTTTCAGAGCACAATCATTGAGCAACCCTAAAACACACCACTGCACAAGCAACCACAGAGAGCAGGCGCTTGTCACTGGCCATGTATTTTCTGACTAACTGAAAAACCAGCAAGAACAGGAAAGCACAGTCACTAATTCTTCTCAGACCAAAATTTCATCACGTTTGTTCTCATACAAAACCTCGGCTCCTCTCCCTGCTTCAGCTTCTCCTGAAAGCAACTATTTTTCAGAAATTCCTCCCTACTTCCAGTTTAGCATTACATCAGGTTTTATTGCCTTTTAAACACACCTATTGTTAAATTTCTAAAGCCCAAACTCTCCGAGATCCTGAAATTCATGGTCAATATACATTGTCACTATTGAGAAAGAGCTTTAAAAAAAAAAAGCCCGCGGCATTTATTTCCATGGTCACGTTACACAGGTATGCAATGAAAAGGGACCCACTTTCTTCCCCCACCTGGTGGTCTCCTACTGTATCTACAGCAGCTCTGGCACTTGCAGCTTGACAGGCTCATCTGCTCACCAAGACAGTTGGATTTTCTCACCACATCCCCCAACGAAAATCTTGCAGTAGCACAGAAGATGGCACTTGTCAACACCAAGATAAAATATCCTGATGATGAGCCAGATTGTACTCAGGCATTCAGACTAGCCAGAAGAAAAGAAAAGGAAAAAAAAAAAAAACACACCAACAAACCACCCAAGAGACGTTCCTTTTCAGGATCTCACAGCCAAAGCAAGCTACAGCAGTCAACACTGCAGAAATGTCTGCGTTGGGAGAGCTGGCATGTAGGCAGGCATGGGGGAGGGCCCTGACTTCTAACGAAACAAAGTAAATGAACAGTAAATATCACTTAACATTGTGAGAAGCATAATTTTCATAGTATGGGAAAAACATTTTATATTCATTAGAATTTAGAAAGCAAAACTCATTTTTTCAAATACAATAGGAGTTGGCCAAATATACTTGAATGTGGATCACCAAACTGGTCATTTCCAGCACGTGGACTAAAACCAGTCTAATCAAATAGCTACAGACTAAAGGAAACCCTGAGTAGTGTAGGCAAACTAAGGTTTGTTGCAGTTGAATTCTGAAAAACTACTTCCCATCCTTCCATATTACATATGAGTTGACCAATATAGACATGCCAAAATACATGCCACACATGATATTTTTCATTTGGTAATTTGGGCCTCTCCCAGCACATAAAGCAGAGGTAGTAAGGCAAAAGAAAGAAGAAGAAAAAAGGAAGAAAGGCAGCCCCTATTGTTTTCAATCATCCAACATCCTCAGCAGGGTCAACAGGAGAGAAAAAGAAAGGGAAAACTGGGGGAAAACAAGAATAGGGAAAAGCCTTACAAAGGCGTGTGGTGCCCTGCCACTATTTTAGCAAGGATGAAAACAGTTCTGCTTGCGGCAGTAGCACAGCCCCACTGATGGACAACGGCCCTGCCTATGAGCCACCAAGCTACAGACCCTAAGTTAATTGATTGCACTATATCGGTACTCAACCAGAAGAGAGGACAGCATGTACAATGTAGAAAATCCAGTAGTCACTGACTGACAGAAAACAGCAGGGATACAACATCTAGCACGAGGACAAAGTAAAGATGAACTAGGAAGGTAACACCCTGGGCTTCTGAAAGAGTATTAGTCCTAACTGACTGGACACATCGGTCCTGAGAATCACAGCAGGCTGTCAGTGGACACACTAAAAGCCATGACACCTCTAGTTGTATTACCCTTGGCAGGTGCCATCAGTCAAGCAAACAACTGGAGACAAAGAAACAACAGGCGACAGCACAGCTATCGGGTGGTTACAATGGGCACTGGCACATCACTAGCAGAGCTCTTGTGCCACCACATGTTAAGACTCTGTGGTTTCCTCACTGTGGTACACCAGCTGAACCTCGCTTTCGAGGGCGTACGGCAAACAATACGCATTGCTGGCATAATGAACAGGAGAAGAAGTGCATGAACCATGGCTCTGCCCTGCCCTATCGTCCTACTCAAACAATGAGTCAAGCTGCTGTGCTGTTTTGTCTCAGAGCAACATTTCATGGTAGGTCCTAAGGGTCAGCCAAGTTCATTCTGGCAATGCCTCCTCTTCTTAATTCAATCTGATCCACATAACACCTGCAGCAAATTTGTGACTAGACTCTTTACTTCATTTCTGGTGTCTTTATGTTGCTCTGATGGCAATCAGGAATCACCTTGGCTGCACCATCTCAGTTGGAGCATTCCTTAAGAACAGACAAGCTCTCTACCCAGTGCCACTCTGCTGGCTCTTGACCTCTGCTTCTGCCTCCATCAGTGTCAATACAGCCTGTTCAAAAGCACTGGCTCTCCACCCCTGTATATTGTTTTCACATGACTCTAACTTCATTGATGCTGAAAGACTTCCTCCAAGTTTTCATAAACAAAAGGGACAATCATGTCGGTTATGGACCAAATTACACAGAGCATAGATGGCATTACTTATCTAACAATAGTGGAGAAGCATCAGATTATGCGAACAGAGAGTTTGGTCCACCGTATGAAGTTATCTCATAACTGTAATCTAGCACCTGTCCAGATGTTAGTAGGCTTTGATTTGAACTTTCACTGCATTCTATAAATGGACAGCACCGTCCGAAGTCTGCAGTCTCCTTATAGTTCAAATACTAATTTCCCAGACACAGAAGATAAATTTCACAGGAGTCAGAGAAATGTTCTTTCTGAGCACTTCTGTCTCACAGTTTTTCTTTTTTCAGGAACTATTCAAACAGCCATTTCATCTACCCTAATATCCACAACACCTTTACAAGAGGAAGAAGACAACTAGGAAAAGAGATTAAAATAGGCAAGTAAGAAGGCATTACAAAGCAAACCAATTGGGCATTGGGCAATGCACATTTGGGAAGACAGTGTAAGATATTTGCATTTTTACTACTGAAGTGGGAGTCTTTTCCCACCCATCTCAGACTCCCCTGCTACATGGCCTTTCCTGTTAGGGACCGTTTCCACAGCTCAGTGGGCACCTTCCACTTCTGCTTCATCTGGGTTTTACCCTGCTTGGTGCACTGCACGCTGTAGCTGTATCTTATATCTGCCATTCCCAGATTTGCTAATGGATGGAATAAAAAATGACCACAATTGGATCACTTTCTCACTGAAATGACGAGTAGGTTATTAAGAACAGCGCATTATTTTTTTAATGATGGAAACTTACTTAGTCTTACTCAGTAATAGAGAACGTGTCTGTGTTAGGCACAGGACTCGAATGTGTGAAGTAATCAGTGCTTACACCCAGAGGCAGCAGGAAAAATCTTGCACGTAACGAATTTAGCATTCAGCACCACTTAATTTTCTCATGCTAGCTAACTGCAGTCAAAAGCAATGTACGGGCAGCTGCAGATGCTCCAAGTGCAGCTCCAAATGATAGCAGTAACTATGGAGTGGAGTTATGCAGGCTCTGAAAACAACGTGTCCAAGAGCTAACCCATAACTGCAAGTTCTTCTTGCAGAGCTCTGGCTATTTTTCTACCTGAGAAGGATTTTACTTGTGACCTCAAGCAGAGCTTTAAAAAAAAAAAAAGCTTTAATTCACAAACATAGTGTCTTTTAAAATTTGTTTCTACCACCAGATACTCATTTCAACTGTGCAGCTAGTATCATCAAATAACTTTCCATTTCATAAATAAATACTTACAGCATTGCTACTGCAAAACCCAATCTGATGATAGCCAAAGGGATTATAAAGACCTCAAAAGAAATCCATCATTTAACATAAAATCCTTTTTTTCAAATAGCCATTTAATAAAAAGACAAAGAAAGAGAATAAACCGGGTCTGATCTCCTCTGCTTCCAGAAGCAAAGCATGCATTCGAGTACATCTTACCCAGCTTGTATGAAGAGACACTTCCCCAAAGCACTGCATCCCCCTTTCATCTAGAAAAACCTCTCCTATGCATCATCCAGATCAGATGAATGAGATGTGTACAGACAGGAGAAACAGATGTGGGTAATCTTCTTTAGTGCGCTCTCTGTCTTGAGACAATAGATTCTTAACTAGATATTGCAGCCTGAGGAAATGACTGTTTTAAAGCAATATTTAGTTTAGGCTCCATTCTTTTACTCCTGTCAGAAAGGAAGGCAGGCCACGTACATCAGGGTGGTCGAAAAATGGGTTTGTAAGAACAGAGTGAAAGGGCCAGAGATGTTTAGTAGCTTGGTAGAGAAAATTGTATTTTGGAAGCTAAGAGACATTTGGTCAAGTCTCATCACAGAGAGTAAAGAATGAAGTCTAAATATTTCACCAGCCATTTCCTGCCCACCAAAAAAGGACAAAAGGGAGATACCATCTCTGGCAGTTTACTGAACTTAAACTTCAGTGCATTTGATTTCTAAAATAAAACTATCTAGTGGATTATTCAGACAGAATTAATGAACTATTTTGTGACAACTGAAGCCGAATGTTTGACAAACTTATTATTCCCTTCCTCTTCAGTGTTAGGCAACTCTGATTTGCATGCTTAAGAATCTCGGGTCTCCAGAGCCAGAATCAATGGGATTTGAAGGCTTCATCCAATACCTACAAGCTGTGCATGTGTGCTAATACACAGGAACGGAAAAGGAATAAGGATGTGGTTGATTATCCATGCTGCTAGGAGGGAACTTTGACTCCCACTTCTTTAGGGAAACTCCAAGAGTTTCCAGTATTTCCATAAGAGGATTTGCTTGACCCATTGTCATTAATGAGAGATCATTTGGAAACTGAAGCTTTCTAGGGTCAATCCTGCTCAGACCACTACAATGGAAGGATTATCATTGACTTCAGTAAGAGCAGAATTAAGTCTTCTGTTGATATAAACATACTTATTCTATGGTAAACTTTCTTTCCGATTTATATGTTTATCTAGAACATACAGATCAGTATTTTTATATACGAAAAACCTTCCAACAAAATAAAAAGTTCTTGATATTAATAAGATATGACCTGTACTTGGTTTGCTATGAAAATACTGCAATGTAGCATACACACATGTATATACATGTGTGCGCACATGTATATATATGTGTGCGCACATGTATGCACGTATATTTCACACATTTTTGCTGCTGAAAATGAGCATACAAGGTCCCTACACAAATAAGCACACTGTGATACCCATCAGGATTAATTCATCATGCAATAACTAAAACATCAAATCGAAACAGATTTTCATTTGTACCTAATAGTGACTCACTCACATTTCTTATTTGCATCACCATCCTTTTTGGTCTTCCCTAGGTCGAGAATGCCAACCCAGGATTCCTCGGTTCTCCTTTGCCATTTACACAGGCAGATTGTGTTCCTCATATGTGAGAAAGAATAGAGTGTGGCATTGCACTGGATTTTGAGTCCAGACTCAGGCCAGACCCCGTGACATGCTTTTCTGGCACCCAGCATGTTTCAGTTCAAGGAGGGACAGAGATAAGCATGTGCTGCTGCTGTGACTGAGATTCGGGGTGCCGGGGCACTTACCCCCTGTCAGTCAAAACACACACAACTCCTCCAGCCCGCCAGCAGCTCCCACCACCAGAAACGTTAACACCACCCCCTTTCCTGTCTCAATGCCTGAACTAGATTATCTTTTTTTTTTTTTTTGTGCCAGAACCCTGCATTTAGATGATTGAGTGCTCATGGGCAAAAGCACAGCAGCACCTTGTGGTGCTCTGAGATACCCTAAAACTGTTGCTACCCTGCTCCACTCTGGAGAGCAAAGAAGGAGAGGAAGAAACATGCTCCCAGCTTCAGAGCTTCCTCGAAAGGCAGCTTGCGGTCCTTCCTGGGCGACACCCAGCTCAGCTGGAGGGCCGCTGGACATCTGTAATTCTTCCCACTGTGCACTAGATGCCACTGCGCAGACTGTTTTTAGCAGCCAAAGAGCCATTGCCTTTTCTCAGGCAGCCACACTCTACCTGTTAGAGGTCCCTCATTACCACTGGCTTGGAAGTTCAACACGCTTAGACCAGCAAAGCTCCCATCACTTAGGACAGGATGGTCATTTTTTTTACAGATGGGGAACTGGGGTAGAGAGACTACAGCATGATTTTGCCATGGGTTGGGTATGGCAGGGCGGACAGAGCATGGACTTCAGGAGCAGTCACCTCCATCCATCACCAGACTAAAGTCCCATAGAGCAGACTTCCTGGCTCTCTCCCACTGCCACTGCTGAAGCCAGATACAGATAGGAGAACAACCTGGAGCCAGAGTGGAGAGGATGGAAAATAAGTCACAGTAGTGGCAACAACCAATCACTAGTAATCGCATGTAAATTCAGCACTTCATAGAGGTTCCTGTGACTAACCTCGGTTTCTCAACCTCCTATTGCCTGCTCAAACTCCTAGGCACCTCCTCAGGAACCACCTCCACAGGCCTCACAGCCAGGCACCCTCTTCCCTGTGGGCACATCTCCATGTTCCTTCAACAGCAGAACTTTCTGGTGGTGAGGAAGGAGAGGCAGCAGGAGAGATTTCCTAGGAAGGCTGGAGAATCTTCATTGCTCAAGGTTTTTAAGAGCAGGTTAAAGGCAGCAGAAGAAGGTGTCCCCACATTGTGACACTCCCCTCATTTCAAAGAAGCTGTATGGCCTGGGATAAGGAGGAGCTACTACTCCTGCTAGTGGCTCCACAAGACAGATAAAGCTTTGGGAACCTCTGCAGTACACCATCTCTTCCAGCCTTACTTTCCTTTGATTCTAGGGACAGATATACAGATTATGGAGGAACATCAGTTCCTTCTCCTCCTCATTGCAGATTTCCTGACAGATGGAGAGATTTCCTGGCTTCTCACAGATGCCAACCAGCATTCCCAGATGTCTTCCAGCACACCCTCCCCTCCAGTCTGCTCCACCACTCTTTCACATGACCCTACTCTGGAAAGATGTGCTAAGCCTTGTGCATCTATCTCCTCATCCTATGCTTGACACAATCAGTGGAGGAGCATGTTCACCACTAGCTAAAGGTTGTGTGACATCTTATTTATAATCTGTAATGTAGCTCACTAGAAACAGCTGTTTACAGCTGTGAGTGACAGGGTGTCACCAGTACTTCAAGGGCTGGTACCATTCCCTCCATCTGCTGCAGCAGGAGCACACAAGCCCTGGCTGAAGGGGGAAGCTTTAACCACGCTAAGCCCTGTCTTCTATTTTCCACCTCCCAGCACAGTCTAAGCTCTTGGTTTGAGGACAGGCCAGAAAACACGGCTGTGCGTTAACTCAGTGCCAAGAACTGCAGCAGCATCCCAGCACCAGCCATGAGCTTTTGCACACCTGCGTGGGTCTTTTATGTTCGCTCTGCCAAGTGAGCTCATTCGCAAATTCTGTTTCTACAGCAGATTTTACTGGCTTTCAGGAGCTGAGCAAATAAAATTAAGGACTCTCTGACAGAAGCAGGTTTCATCCCTAGGCTAAGCTGCATGAAATAGGAAACAACCGCAGAGTCTAAATTGAGGTCTTCCTTGAGGTCTAAATCAATTAACCACAAAGTCTGTCAGAGTTAAAGCTATGTTACAAAAGATTCAGCTACGATAAATACTTGTGTCAGCCCTTTCTTTCCCGAACAGTGAGTTTTTAAAAGGTACTTTTGTGGCCATGGTAATTTTCAGTTCTGGTTGCTCGATTTCTGCTTGCCAGTTGAAAAGCCCTTTTTTTTTTTTTTTTGCTGTGTGAATTTTAAAGATTACCCTCACTTGGGCAACCGCTGGGTAGGTCTCCATAGTGGAAAGAAGGCTGGTCCCAGAGGTTGCCGAGCCTGAGGGCACAGTGTCACACTCAGCCATCCACGTTAGTTGAGACCTGCGCAGCCACACGTCTCAGGGCTGTACTGCAGGTGGGCCAACGAGCCTCCCTCCTCATCGGACCCAGTATGGTGGCCCCTCCTCACGTCACCCATAGCACTTCTTCCACCTGGTGTAATGCTGTGCTGCCCTGGCCGCTACCTTTCATACTGCAGCCTGCACGTAGCGTCCACCCGTGGGGACCCCCTGAGCTTTTCCCCATCCCCCCTGAGCCCGCTGAAGCCAGCAGTGCTGTGCCGGAGCCAAGAAGGCGGCTGTGCTGGGCCAGACGCTCGGCCGGCCCGGCAGCGAGGAGAGCCATGGCCGGCGGAGCCGTGGGCCGCACTGGATCGCCGCTTCCAGCCCACAGCGGCCTGGGGCTGTGCAAGAACTTCCATGAGCAATAAATATCCAAAGCCTCCACGTTGTCACAACAGGGTTTACATTTGCACTCCGGAATAACTACCGTGTAATCGGTCATTTTTTTCTGATGATTATTACAGCTTTTACCTGAGTGTTATTTGTTTATTTTATGGATTAGCATACTTTGCGTGGCTGGTCTCAAGTATTCCTGTTGCAGGTTTATCAGCCATCACTTGCTGCCAGCTGAGTAATTCTGTAAATGAGATTTGCATAAACTTTCCCATGTAATTAAATCTATACACAAAAGCGTCGCTCCAAGAAAGCTATCTCTTGCACGGGAGGTAAACTGCATGTGCGCACCCATCTGACACCCAGGCCCAAACCAGCCTTGGCCACTGAACAGGGGATTGTGGAAAAATACAAAGCAGCCTGCAGGAATGCATGTAGTATTTTTTAAATCTATAGAAGAAAGAAGGCAAAGGAAACCGGGAATGCCTGTAGGCAAATATTCTTAAATAAAACAGAGTGAGAGAGACAGAGGAGCTACTAAAACAATACCAGTTTTCTTATTCTACACTATTTCTAACACCAAGAATTCAAATTATGAGTTATACATCCTAAAACCAGGAGACTTGCTACAAAAAAAAACAGAAACTTTAAACAAAAATATTCCAGCCATTACTATTATTATTTCTCCAACTTCTGAAACTTTTGTGTAAACTTTGTCAAGCTTCATTCTGAAAAGTTGAAGGCTACCAACACAGCCATGAATCTTAATAATTATTCTTGGGACTTAAATAGACATGCTAAATACTCTGACACTCACAATAAAATGGTGGTCATACAGACCTATTATACACCAAGTACCTTTCAAAAGGGTATAAGTACCTTCTAACAGCATGCCAGGGTGCAAAATTAATCAAATTAAATAAATAGAGTTTCCTGAAGGCAGCATGGTAGGTACAGCATAAAAAAAGTCACTGAGGTGTGGAATGAATTGAAGAATGTGGGTAAATGAAAACCAATTCAAAATGCCATTACATATAGAATTTGGTAATTGAAAAATTTGGCAGTTGAAAAATTAGGAAGCACAGATAATAACAACAGCATCTGCCCTGTGAATGGCTACATCCCAGGCTCTCGCCAGAGAAAACAACCAAACTTGGTGGCAGGTCAGAAGCATGGCCATTACACATGGTACACCCAGAAATCCTGCTAAAGACAAAAGTGAATGTAGGAACATATAATGGAGTTACCAAATAAACATTAACAAACCTATAAATAAAGTGCCAAGCAGTAGCAGACCATGGACCACAAGGTTTTTCCCTTTTTCTTTTTTCAATCAGGGCTGACTGTTCATCAGCAGCAGGACTCAGGTTATTCACAGTAACAGCATGGAGAGCTTAAGTGACTTTCATCGCCATATGCAAGGCAGTTGCTTGAAAAGAAAAAAGGAGGGTGGAGGGCAGACAGAAATGTCATTGTGATGGCACTCATCCGGATGAAGTTCTGGGAGCTGCAGACAGTGAGCAACTTTACCTGCCAACTCTGGAGCATACTACATAACACTGCTGGGTCTCAGCAGAACATCAACTAAGCCCGTCCCAGTCCGTAAGTCTGCAAACTAACTCAAAGAAAAAGAGGGACTAAAATCTTAAAGAATCATAGCTGGGAGAATTTTCTTCCATAAGACAGCGTGTTTATTAAAAAAAGAAGAAAGTCTATATTCTACTGGTACTTTGAAAAAAGGCATCGGTTTGACAATATAATGGCATTTTCTCTCTTACTTTTCTCTGAGAGCTCAGCAATTACCTTTGCTTCCTTGCCACACTCAAATAAAGGGCATGATGAATTAGGGGACTGGCTAAATTACAAAGAATGAGTGAAACGTGATTTCAGATACTACATTGGTCCTCTTGCCCTCTGTTAATTTTGGCAGGGGGTGACAATTTCTTCCAACCTTATGAAAAAAACCTATGCAAATGGAAGGAAGAAATGGCTGACTACACCGGGGTAAATATGAAAGCAATAATACATAGGGACCATAACTCACCTCCCTACAATAACACTACCATGAATACCTCTACCAAAATATGGAAAGTTGTAAACTACAGAACACGTTCTACTTACATATAAGAGTATTGAGTGGCTGCTCTCCTGTCTAGTATTATACTGTTTATTTTCATGCCATTGGACAAATTGAAAAGCTATCTTTTACAGCAAGTCTCTAAAATAAGTAAATTTATTACATTGACCAAAGAGAGAAGGCAAGCAGCAGCATCCTAAATCAGGTGATTTAGGATGCTCCAAAAATACGGCAACTAACACCTGCCGATAATTCAGACAAATCCTGGTAGAGGCTGGAGAGAGATGCAAGAGACTTGGTACTGTCTGTCACGAGCAGATGTCCCACTAATAAATGCTGTTGACTTTTCTCTGTCTCTATCCTCTTTTTTTAAAAGAAAAAAAGTTTTCTTTACAAAATCTGGACTAACCCAAAATTTACTCTTGGTTCTACACCAAATGTTTAGGTGTCCACATCATATCCACTACTTCTTTAAATAACTGAGAGAATATTACAAATCATCAAGAATAAGAAAACATTACTTGATTAAAAACAAAACAAGACTGTATCAAGTTGTATACCTGTTGTGTATTAAGTCACCAAAACATATGGGGTCTATCGTATAATCATAAATCCACAAGAAGGTACCTTCAACATCAAGCTATATTTATTGCTGTTAAATTCAAGAGAATGACTAAATTAAGTCCCAGTTTAAGTGTTTTGCTGAGCAGAAAAGAGCTACCAAAGCAGGATCCTTCAGAATAACCAATTAACACAAAAATTTTTGCTATGTTTTTTGATAATCAAACAACTTACACACGTAGCAGAGATAAGTGTAATAGTTTAGACCCATCTATAAGGAGAATGCTAATGCTCAGCACACTTTAAGGGAGTTGTCCAAGCATACCCAGTATAGCTGTTAAATCATTAAAGTATGCGTATATTATAGAAAAAAAATACCAAAGTTGGAGATGGGATGCTCCTTATGATCACAAAGTCCAGGATACTCATATAGGAGTATGTTCAGTCAGACAAAAAAAAAAATAAATTCCATCAAACCCAATATACATTGTAGAACAAAGTTATTTTCACTTCTGCCCTGTGAAATGCAATGCAGCTATTTTCTTCTGGTGAAGTATGTTATTGTGTAAAAAAGAAATGCATGTCTGTATATAGGCCACAGTTCACCACAATATTCAAGTAGATACCTAGATAATAATATTACATTAGAAAACCTCCTAATTAGACTTTAGAGGCTTCATACAACCAACCGAATATACAAATTAATATATATTATAAACGTACATACATACACACACACAAACATACATACTCTATTAGTCGGTGCTTTCCTGTTGGTGCTATTTGCACACCTAATTATGGCATTAGTCTCCTTAACATTTTCATTACTCTTTCTAATGCATATTGGGCTGCAGTCATCTAAGTCATACAGCTCCTACAGGAAAAATGTGGTTTATGGGACCACTGTCTCCAGTGTACAGTTTAATAACGTTAAAAAGATACCGACATAAAATTAATGACTATATTTTTCACGAAGGGAGAATTATATTTTGACTTAATGGGGATTTAAGCAATTATTTCTCTATTATTACTATATTGCTGAAACTAACGTTCAGTAGCCCGTTGTACGATCCGATGGAGAATCTAAATTACTATTGGTGCTAATGATAAACATCCTTAGAGAGTAAATATCTTCTGAATGCTGCGCCAGTTCTAATCTGACTGTATTTCAGCCGTGTAATGAAATCTCTTCTGGTGCTGTTTGAAAGAAAAGGATTAAATAAGACTTCAGTTACTTTTCTGTGTCAAAGGGAATATTTTCAGGCTCTGTAATTTCAACTCGCTACAAAGCGGAAGCTTTCTAACTGGGCTTCAACATCAACATACCTGGCGTCAAAACTCCAGCATGTCTACTTTGCTACAACTGTACGAGCAGTGGAGAGCAGCGTGCCGCAGTGACCCACAGCTGGCTTCGCTGCAGTACTCCTTCCTACTAACGGGCAGAGTAATCTCTTCTCAGCACTATACAGGAAAGCCAGAAGGATCCAAGCAAGAAAACAGTGTTTTCACTTCTTCTTTAAACACGGCAAATGTTTTACATTTCTTCTGTGTTTCATCTGATAAATTTGAAGGTATTTTAGATATCCACGTTGCCTGTGTTGTATCATACATAATCCAACGGTAAGTATTTGTTACATAAAGGAGGGACATTTTGCTCTTTTCTTTGTCCTCCCTCCTGTTCCCTTCCATACAGCGTAAGAAGAGCTGGCCCGACAGCCTGAGGAAACGAACCTTGCATCCCCCAAGAGGAGGCACAGCTTGGACAGCATGTGCCCAAGCTTCCCCACACAGCGACACCAGGCTGCTCCTCCCGTGGGCTCTGGAGGGATGCAGATACCCCTTTTTACCTCCTCATCCTTTACCATGAAAGCAGATTCCAACCCCCTTAGCCACTTCAGTTCCAATTACTCCACGCATTGCTACCTGTGTCACATTTTTACTCCTCGTTCCTGTAGGTCTAAAATCTACGCTTTTTCCCCCCACTGCTCACGTAGCATCTGCTCCGTTTAGCCCTTTTTATTTCCAAACATGATTTCTGTGACCTTATGGCCTTTCTAATTCCCACATCTTGCCTAAGTTACTCATAAAAATAGATTTTCTCCACAGACATCTTACTTGCCTTTTGCTTTGCTCACACTATCTTCTCTTTCATCACCACTCACCCTCCTTATATTCCCTAAAATATAAAATATCTCTCCAAAATATTAAATCTATTTTCTGAACACTCCTTTTTGCACCAAGATTTTTTTGCTCCCTGTCAGTCGGAGAGCGATGCTGTCTCATGCCTTTGTTCTGCACGTTTCCCCCACTGCAGTCAGTGTCCCTGGGTCTGCACAAATTGCTTTAAGCTACTACCTGTTTTCTCCAAGAACTGCCCAACCTCCACTTCCCCTAATGACCGCAAAGCCTAGATGACCGGCAGATCGATCATCCTCCCCTAGCTTCTCACTTGCACACACACCCTTCAAAAAGAAAAGGTTTCCTTTCGTTAACGGGGATAATAGTTCCTGGCACAAACACTTCACTATCCGTATCTCTTCCACCACCACCTTGCCTCCAGGGTACCTGCTTTGATTGAGCCACAGTGCACATCAAACAGGGTTTGGGTTAGGTTTAGTATTCTGGTTGAGGACACGGGTAAGAAATGATGCGACCACCATAGGTAAGGGGCAGACACCTGCAGCCAGGGTTGCGGAGGAGCAGGAACTTCTCCTCAGGAAAAAGGCAAAGCCAGGCAAGGGGACTTTCTCAAATTGGCTGCATCCCCAGAAAAATCAGACCAGGGAACTGCCACCTAAGGCACCGGCTCAGTTTTCCATCTAATTTCTGATACTATATAATACTGGTGTTTGCCCATGAGGCCACTGTTGGGAAGCACAGCTAGTTAAACCAGCTGGTTTCAAGTAACTAGAGCTGACAAAGCTCACTAAAAATCTGAAGCCGAACTAATTTTGACTTGAGAATAACCACTTCCTCTTCTAAATCAAACGCAGCAATTCAGCACAGCAGGCCAGGACCACGGCACAGCACAAACTGTCTGGGATGCCACTTCTTCACTGACAGTATTTTAGTTATCGCAAGTTTAAACCTAAATTTACACTTGTTAAATATAAGCATTCACAAAGTAAACTTAGAAGGATGTGGAAAACTAACCTGATACTTAACCCGCTTCTGATAAGCTAAAATATTGGCTCAGGGCAGTAAATGGATGACAATCAAGGCAAAAAAATGGACAGAGACCCCATGGGAAATGCTTTCTTGGCTTGCTCGCACATTTACAAAGGCCTAATAGAAGGAAAAAATACAGGAAAAAGCTATTCCTACACGTGAATTTGCAAAGATTTACCACCCAGTTTACCACATACAAAGCTTGTGATTCCCCACTTACATTTGTAAACAGCCCAAATGTTTTTCATGACAACACGACAAACATTTCCTCCAAATTTGCATTCTGTGTATGATGACTTAAAGATGCTTTTGAACAGAGTGACACCTCCCACTCTTTTTGTTAAATATTTGCTTTTATATGACTCAGTTTAATGCATCAGGTTTCCCCACATTGACATTTACAATTTTCCCATCACTCATTTAATCACAGTAATTTACTTCAACAGTTTGGTCCAACCTAACATTGTCTGGGATCCACTCTTGCAACAGAAAGCCTTTACCCGTATTGCTCATTCTTTTTCAAATGGGCAAAGCTGTACCCATTAATAGTTACCCACTCATAGAAGGGTTTATATGCTTGTGTCATTAATGAAAAAATAGAAAGTTCTTATTGAATAAAATGGGCTGATTTTTTATCAAAGTGCCGGAGTTAACACCAGTGACCTTAAATTGGCACAAGAGACACACACCATCACCATGATCTGGGAAAGTTGGCTTAAGAAGCAAAAAAATCTTTTCTCTCCAATTTAAATTGGACTCTTTCCATTGACTTGACTGTACTGGGCTTTAGAGGAGGGCCTGAAGCTCCTCAGAGGCTGCAGAAGAGCAAAGTGAGAAGGTGTCTATCGTGCCTGAAAGGTACAGTTAGAAACCTGAGGACAAAAACGGGCAGTGACAGATGGGTTGTAGCCTTGCTTCATACATTTCACTTTTAAATTAACACTTTCTATATCAGAATTTAAGAGAATCCCTGAGGCACTGGAGAAATTAGCCATTGTTCATGTTTTATTAAGTTATAAAAAGAAACTAAAAAGATCTTTGTGGCCAATTCAGAATGCTTCAGCTAGGCTGTAAAGCAAAGAGTCCCCTGAGCTATTCCTTTGTCTAACGGATCATTTGCTTTGGGTAGGATTTTTCTTCACAGCATGGAGCATGCAGCCTAGAATCGTCTTTAATTTTTCTTGACTAAACCGTAAGTCAGCCCTTGCTCCGTAACAGAGCCATGGGAAGTATAAATCATTGCAGGAAACAAGCGATAATTATCTGGCAGCTTAGTTACCAGTTTAGATGTCAAGTTATAACCCACTCCCCAAACATCCCTCTGCTGCTCTCCATAAGCATGCGCTCCTACAATAAAATCAAAGACTTTTAAGTCCCATCAGGGCACTTGGAAAGCTGGCAAGCCATGCAAGACTGCCTGCAAACTTTACAGGGTCCATGGGACAAAGACCAACTGTAAAATGACAGTTACAGTATCTATACGGAATAAGGATGAGAATTTCCTCTGTAAAGCAAACATACACAACACTAGCCTGGTCTGATCTCTGACCTAAGGGTCAGGCTTTTGGGAATGGTTTAGGACCAGAACACAGTTCTCCTTCTGAGAAATAAGATGAGAAAAAGAATAAACCCTACAGTGACCAATGCTACCACACTACTCATCACACTACTTAGGTGCAGAGGGTGTAAGGAGTTTGGTAAAGTGGAATAAAAAAAGTCAAGCTCCCTGGACTTCTCACAGATTTGTGTCCAGGGATGCTGGAAACAGCTTAGCAATGGACCTTGAATCGAGTAAACTGACAAAGGCAAAAACGAACAGAAAAAGAGAGAAGAGCTCTTCCTCCCTGCTGAGGCACAGCCGGCCCCCAGTCATGCTTCTCTACCCGTGGCAAGACTCTGTCTTCAGTGGGAAGTAACCAGAAGATCCTCAAGGGAGTCTACTGACAGTATGAAACAAAGACTGAAGCAGCTCTGAATTAAAAAAAAAAAAAAAAAAAAAAGTCCCCTCCAGATCCCCAAAGTCTGGTCAAGAGTTCCACATATGTTCAAGGATACTGGAGACAATTCAAAATATTTCCTACATTTTCTGCTACTTGTAGACACTTCTCATCCAGTCCTTGGAGCAGTGCAATAGGAAGCCAGCACAGCCATGTCACCTGACAGACTGAAAAACACTTTCTGCCAAATCAGTCATCAGCAGCCCTGCTAAGATGACTTTTTCTCCATTTTACCCCAGTCTCTGCTCCTGCTCCTAGAAGGTCAGACAGCAACTGCAAATTTTCTTTGCCACGCATCCTAGCAAGCCTCCACCAGCAATGACTGTCTGATCAGAAAGGGTACCGCTATTAATCAGAACACAAGTATATCAGGCCAGCTGACAGCAAGGCAGGAAAAAAGAGCAATGTCCCAACCATGAAATAACACAGCAACAAATTTTATGCATGGTTTCATTTGTTAAAGTCCTTTTGCCCGCTGACATTTAGACCTTTTCCTCTAGCTTAATTCCTTATAACATGAGAATGTCTTCAAATTTCAGGGTCAAGTGCAATATAGTCTTCTATATAGAGAGAATATATTCTCTATATATTCTTTGTGCTGGATTCAACTTGTAAAATTTCTCTACTGTGGATGCAATTACACTAATACAGGTTTATTGCCTTTTTTGTATGCTATAGTGTAAAAAACACTTGTAGTGGTGCAACTGAACTCACATAAGGCAACAAAAATTTTTATCACATCCATACTATATGTTATTGTCATAAACTTAATTTTGTAATCACAATGCAAAGGAATGAATTGCCACCTTTTTTTTTTTTTGAACCAGAACCACTTATGTGGTTCAACAAAACCTCTCAAAGCTATCAACTATATGGGAAATAACTGGATTACTAGCTCGAAAAAGATACTTCCAAACAAAATTATTCTCTACGGTAACTTCTCCCCCTTAGTGATTAGAACAATGGGAAAGGGAGGACCTGGGCTCACACCGTGTCTGGATGTGGCCAATCTCCCATACCTCAGAGCCGAGGAAAAACGAGCTGTAGAGAAGTAACCTGGAGGAACATTAATTCCTCGGCTTCCTGTTTCTGAGGGCCAAGTAAAGCCAAATCTCCTCTCAGGGGTAAAGTCTGATGGGCTCTGACATATTTCCACTCAAGGCCAACTGGTTTACTCCTCAGGAATGACCACTGCCTCCTCTGCACTCGCATCCCCCAGAGGCACGGGGCCGGCACGGGCCGGCGCTCCCAGCACCTCCAGCACTTCTCCTCTGCACCTCCACAGGCAGGTCCGTGCTGGCTGCACAGCCACGGCTCTGCAGGAGGAACACAGGCTTTGAACTTATATTTGTAAAGCATGTAAAAGGCTCGACGGTATATTCAAGCAAGAGGAAAACCTTTAAACTCTGTCACACTCTGGGCGAGGTGCCTTAAGGGTAAGCTGGCGTACCTCTGTAAATAGATCCACCGCTCCCCGAGTGCCTCCTGCCTAGCGAGGAGTTATCAAGAGATGACATTTAAGACACAGGAGTTCAAACACAGCAGAGTAACAGCTTAGGTATTTGACTACAAAATGGGGAACAGCTACAAAAAAAGAAAACCAGCAAAAGTCATAATGGAGATCAACCCGAAACTCAGATGCAATGCGGTGGCCGTGCAGATTTCCTTCTCAGGGTTGGTCTCTCTAGGGAACTAACCCCAGCACATACTCCATCTTTCCAAATGTAAACTCTGATAGCCGGCCCCTTCATCTATCAGTTACATCCTACTTTTTGGAGTGAGCGCTCAGTCTGAGGAACCTTCCAAATATATCTGGGTCTCGGACTTTTCTCTGGCTCCTATTCAATTCGCCAATATAAGTGTATAGTGTCTTCTTCTGTCAGACAAAATGCCAGGGAAACATTGTCTGACTTGACCAAAACAAAACCACTTGGAAACTCTTTTGGATGCAAATGAATACACAAATGCATTATAGTTAATGCCGTACCTGTATGTTACAAAACGTATGCCTTAGGCACCACTTATGCACATCTTATAGACACGCACACTTCTTACTGACGGTGCTGGTTTCAGTTTGTCCCTAGCACTGCAGAAATTCAAACCGTGACACAAACACGGATTAAGACTGGGGATGCAGGGACCAAGCAAATCCCTCCCTCCCTCCACGCACAGACAAGGTTAGGGGAGTCAGCACTATTTTGAATGATTCTTCCAAAATACTAAAAAGAGAAATATTCCAAGGCAGTTTTCTTCTTGTTTCTCTCCAAAAGTCCCTTTCTTCTGTCTTTTCATAAAACCAAAGGAAATTCTGATGTGATGCTAGAGCACTTACTGGGTACCAAACACGATTTACAATCCTGGGAAAGGTTCTTCAAAGTTTTCCTTTTTTGCAAATAATATCTTTTGGGGGTTTTATTTGTGCATGTCCTCATACTGAAGTCTGTTTACTGTGGAGATATGCCTGTTCACTCTTTGGGGATTATTTTTTTTTTAAATCTCAAGTTAACTGTCTCCCAATAACTGAAGCTATTTAGCATCTTTGAAAAAGCAAGTCAGAACTCTCCCCAAACATTTGTAATGGGCTACAAATATTTGTAGTCTGGCTTAATCTGATCCCTAAAATAAACTAGAAATGTTTGTAGTATACATTTTAAGATTGCTTTGATTCATGGTTGACAGAGGGGTTTTCACTTTCTGGAGAAGGTCAGCATTGAGCTGAGCTGCCCTTTGGCTTTTTATACTGTGGGGTTTTTTTGTAAAAACACCAGTAACAACCTCTGGAGTTCCAGTTCTTGGGCCTATGCCTACACAGTTTCCTTTAAATAACTTTTTCATTGAAAGAGTGTTGGAATTTAACTGTAATAGATCCCGTACCTACCCAAAGATAATTTTGAGGATCTTCAATACTACAATAAAAAAAAATAACACTGGGCACCTGAATAGTGCAAGACACAGGGAGTATTTTTAGGGTTACCAATGAAACAGAATACATCGTGTATAAACAACCACAGAAGTATTTTGTAATTTGTATTATTTGCTTATATCCAACTTGTAGGAACTGATTATGAACGCCCATCCCAATACTCTTTAGAACTGAATGTCAAAGCAGGATCATATGCAATCTCTTCTTTCACTAAAATTTCATTAGCATTTATACTCATTCAGACTACGCATATGTTTATTTACTTGATTGGAGAGAGGCATCGTATATATTACAGCAATTAACTTTTCTCATGTTACAGACAGGAATTGCAAGAAACTCTTTCTCTGTCCTGAGCTGAACAGACACTCTTTTGTCAAGAAATAATTTAAAAGGGTTCATACCGATTTTTGGGGGTTTTTTTCTTATCAATCAAAAGTCTACCTCTTCAACTATAGCTGATGTATAAAGTAAACTTTGCAAGTTGAGAAGCATAATCAACTTCTTGAACACAGTAACTGGACAGAAGAATGGCCAGTTAAAGTTAACTCTGATTTCTTTTAGTGGGTGGGATCCATCTTATCTTTCTATCACCTAAATGTAGTAATTTAAAACTTCAAGTAGCTAGTTTAAGATTGCTGTTTAAGTGCTTTCTCTCTATATAGAAACACATGTATAAACCTATCCATAGCAAGTAGTTGATGAGATGTATCACAAACCAAGTAGAAAAGGATTTTCAGAGAACAGGTATTTACTCAGCTTTGCATATAATAGTTTCCCTGAACCTCAAGACTCTGATGTGCGATTTGATTAAATGAGGATTACTTGCAATGACTGGCAAAATAGAAATAAGCAAACGTCTAGCTTTACGCTAAAGCTCAGCAAAACGCAGCGGTATTTAATTCGGTGTTTGGGTTGACCTACCGTTGCTTTGAACTGGTGAAGTGATAAAAACGCGTAATACTTGGAATGATTAGACCAACCTGCTTAATGGGTATAATCTAAGCAGCTATACTCCCAGATTTTATTTTTTAAAAAAATTCATATGAATTCTAGCCTTATACTGTTACTGATACACTTTTATCTGGAATGACCAGAGAATACGTTTGAAAGATAAAAAAACTATTGGTAAAACATCCATTTCGAGCCCAATTACTCTTCCCAACAAGAGATTGTACATTTCCCCCTATATTGCATTTACTGTAGTCATCTGACAAGCAAATCATGCAGGTCTTGAGGGCTGTTTAAGATTTACATTCATATGTAGCTTATAAACGCACTGCCCATTTTAGCCAATAATGTCTTAGAGAAATGACTTTTCAGAGTCTAGAATATTTTCTTGCTAGATTGACATAACTCGGACCCAAACTTCTCACTTTCTGACAATCCAGGCTTTCTTTAGATAGAAATTTTAGCAAAGCCTTGGAGTTCCATAAAAAAACAACAGACCCATGAAATTATTTTCTCATGTGTTCCTGCAAATCTATTCTTTGGTCTAGATCTTTCTTTGTTCAAGACAGTAGCAAAGCCCTGCAGGTGAATCTAGGTGTATCTCAGTGTATAGACTGAGCAGAATCTGCAATCATCTCAATAATTTCTAATAAAAACCTTTATATCCCAATTCTGCCATTATACGGATCCATAAAAAGTGCAAAGGTAAAGCTGTTTCCAGCTGTAGAGAAAGCATAGCTAGTAGCTTCTGTTACAGCCCACAGAAGTTCCTGCTATAACTAAACATTATTAACAACCCCTCCAAGGAACCTACTAATAACCTCCTTAAACAAGTGGTAAAATTCAGATGAAAAATTTTCTGGTCCTGGAATTTTATCATTGTTCATATTTAGCATAACTTCGAAGAATTTGCCTTCCATAATTTATCATAAAGATTTTGTCAATATTTGCAAATTTCCCACATTGAGACACATTCAACTAACTTCTAGTGGGATATCTGAAATACACAGGTTTTCATCATAGAATGAATCATAGAATGGTTTAGGTTGGAAGGGACCTTGAAGATCATCGAGTTCCAACCCCCCTGCCATAGGCAGGGACACCTCCCACTAGATCAGGTTTCCCAAGGCCACATCCAGCCTGGTCTTAAACACCTCCAGGGATGGGGCCTCCACAACCTCTCTTACCACCCTCAGAGTGAAAAATTTCTTCCTAATGTTTAATCTGAACCTGCCCTCTTTTAGTTTAAAGCCATTCCCCCTCATCCTATCGCTACGTGCCCTAGTAAAAAGTCCTTCCCCAGCTCTCCTGTAGGCCCCCTTTGGGTACTGGAAGGCCGCAATAAGATCTCCCCGGAGCCTTCTCTTCTCCAGGCTGAACAGTCCCAACTCTTTCAGCCTCTCCTCATAGGAGAGGTGCTCTAGCCCTTGCACCATCCTCATGGCTCTCCTCTGGACACGCTCCAGCAGGTCCATGTCCTTCTTCTGTTGGGGACTCCAGAGCTGGATGCAGTACTCCAGGTGGGGTCTCACGAGAGTGGAGTAGAGGGGCAGAACCACCTCCTTTGACCTGCTGGCCACACTTTTGATGCAGCCCAGGATACAGTTGGCCTTCTGGGCTGCGATCACACATCATGTTGAGCATCATGACCAGGAAAATCTAGCAAATGTGTCTGTTTGACAGACATACCTGCGTTGATAAGTACATATTATTACATTCAATTTAACAGAATCTCTGAATAAAATGGATGTATAGGTTAAAAAAGCACGCCTGTAACATGCTAATTTCAGGGACTCATTTAATATTGTCCATTAATAACAATAAACAACAAAGCCAAGCTTCTATTTGCAATAGTTAGTTTTGCTTCTAATAGTTACAAGCCACTGCCATGTGAATACTTTAAATCTCCTAAATAAATATTTTTTGAAAAGATAATATAGGAACTGAAACTGCCACACTGTTTTTGGTGCACAGACACATGCATCACTATCCCACAGCGGCTGTCCTTGTAGATCAGAAAGTGGGGGACATAGAGAGGGGAATTAATGAGGTTGCACACATAGACCCACACACCTCTCTTCACTCCTTATCTGCACACACACATACCCTGGAGTTCAGCACAGAAAGGGTTATTTTGACAAACTGCAAGGCTCTGGTGATCAGTGTCGAAGGTTCACTAATATTAGTATGGGATAGCCTGAAAACAACCATAACGCCACGCTTTTTATGATGTCTGGACTATTTTCTTCCATGGAAAATTTCCATGGTGGTATTGACAGTTATGTTCTCTTGCCTCTGCTTTCTTCTTATTTCTTAGACAAGACGACAGTGAGTTACAGCCCCAGCAGCTGAAGAATGCTGGTGGAACGTGCTTTTAACACACTAAAAGATAGATGAAGAAATGGGATGCCGAGGTTGATGATAAATATCCACCTCTTATGACAAAATAAGTGCTTGCTGTATTGTGTATGACCTTTATGAGACCCACGGAGAGAACCTCAGAGATGGATGGTAGGAAGAAGCAGGCCGACTAAGGTGTTTAACACCTGCTGCACAGGGTTTTTTTAATCCTACAATACATACCGGAAGATTTAGGTTATGCAGTTTGGGGACGTGGCTTTGATGAAGACTGTGCTGTGATAGTCTCCGGTGTTTTCAGGTTAACACCCGTATGTTGTTTGATAGGCTGACAAGATCCAGGAATTCATAATCAATTTCTTCCCTGTTGGGACCATAGATGATAATGACAGCAGTGCCAAGACCTTCTACCAAGATGCAGTTACACCTACCGTAGGAGCTGCAGAGCATGAAAGCACGCATGGGGGTCTTGTGACTACTCCTTACGCTCTTAACGCTAATGAAGCTTTTTGGCTCTGCCGAAAGGAAAGTTGGCAGAACGTACAACAGGGGAGCTTGCTTCAAGCTACTCCAGTATCTGGAAGGGCCACAGCAGTCTCAGCCACAAGTTGTAAAGAAAATATAGACGTGTCATTTTTCTTAAGTGAGAACATCTGGAGATGTCCAATATAATTATCTTTTTCTTGGTGATGAAGCACAAGGTTAAGCGGCACAGCTTAACAGCTGATATGAGTAATTTGCGCAGCCCGTAAGAACTGAGCATCCAAAAGCAATAAACAATAGGATGGGGAAGAGCATCTTAAATGTCTCCGTGAAACAATTAAGATATAAAAGGCATATTTAAGAAGCGATTCTTTCTAACCAGGTGAAGTTAAGCAATGACAGGAACCAGATTGAAGAAAAAATACAGATGTACTAATTTGTTTCTGATAATTGAAAAACATTAATCGCCTCTGATTTCCGTACAAGTAAAACCGGATGTTTCCCCCGAAGCAGAGGGAATCTCTGCAAGGCAGAAATGCACAAATCCTAGGTTGACCTTATCCAATCTCAGTGTAACTAGACAGCCTTAAACACTGCTCTCATAACCCAGCCGCAGGTCCTGGTCTCTGTGAGGACAGCTAGGGGGTGTTAAGGCTCGACAAATCTGCTGCCCGATAGAGGGAAAGCTGCTGAAGATCAATGTCCCCATGCCAAGGCAGAAGCCAGGCTGAGCGTGTATTCCCAGTAGGCCACAGGCGCACATATCCATACATTACATAGACGTGTATGTGTGCAGTCAAGCACATCAACTCAAATCAGGAATACAGCACTGACGCAAAGACAAACAGCCTGGCCAGCCACGAGCGCTAACCAGCCACTTGTTTACACGTGACCAGCCCCTTTTATATCCTTTTCCTCTAGTTTTCCATGCTTGTTCCTCTCCCAGTCCCTCCTTTTCTCCACCCTTGGTATTCTCTCCAAACATCAATCCCACAGCAAGTTTTCTGCGATCCCCAAGTGCTCTTCCCCCAGCACGAGCCCGTACCCCCCGGCAGTGACCCCCAACCCATAGGGGATCTCAGGACAGACTCTCCCCCTGACTCTCGGTGGTGGATGTCACCCCAGCAGCCAGCACACAAGCAAGGAAGCGATATCCACCCAGACTAAGTCACCCAAGCAGAGGACAAAGAGCAAGCGGGAAGGATGGATGAGCCCCACAGTGGGGAAGGCGCAGGAGCTGGCAGATGCACAACAGCTTTGTCAGGAACGGGATGCGTGACAGTTGCTGTGGATGAGCAACTCCTGTTTCTGAAAAGAGGCTGAACAAATCCATGTTTGTGGACACAGAAAGAGGGAATACAAGACAAAATAACTTGAGCAAGCCTGTAACAAATTTTGAGTGCGGGTGAGCTTTTGGTTCAAAAGAACTAAACCCCTTTAGAAAAAAGCAGTTAATGAAAACAAAAGCACAGCTCCAACCAAAACATACCAACAGGTTGCACAATCCATTTCCCTAAAAAAAAAAAAAAAAAAACAAACAAAACAGAAGGGCTGTCAGCATGTCTAAGCTATCAGCAGATTTACTTCATTAAATCTAATTGCTACGCATTAGCGATTCCAATTGACGCATAGCTGATGGAGCCTCCAGCCAGTCTGGAGCAGAGGCAGATTCCAGGCACTGGAACTCCTACTCCTACTCCTACTACTTACACTCCTCTTTGAAATGGGAAAACTGGACACACATGCTTCACCAAGGCTTGACCACTGCAGCAATTGGAGATGTTTTAATAGCTGCTGGTTGACAGTTCACAAATTGATCGGGTAAGTAGATGAGAGACCACTTCTGAGAGAGCACTTCTTTCTGATTTTGCAAGTATGGGGTGGGTTTGTAAACCATGCACACTGCATGTATAGACAATAAATTAACATTTGAAATAGTAATAATGATCTTATATTAAAAATATTTATCAAGAACCAACCAGCAGTAGTGAACATACAGTGAAGAGCTACTCGTCTTAAAATTTTGATTCTGCTCCTTTGTGCATCTGGAGACTATTAGCTCAGGAAACTATTCCAGCATGCACTTAAATCCCTCTGAAGTGAAAAGAATATAAGTGCAAGCTTAAAGTTAAGTGAATACTTACACAGCCTTCCTAGACAAGGGAGTGCAATTTGGGCCATAATCTTTAACTGTATGACCCTATAGTCCTCCAGCGTTAGGTCATTTCTTACACGCTGATAAGCATCTTTCTGTCATGTGTAGTCTTTGGCTGGAGTCAAGCAGAATTCATGAAAGCAATCTCATCCCACAGTAAATTTCACTCCCAGGTCCTTCTACAAATTAATGAAAATTTAAGCGTTACTGCAGGTTGGCTGTACACATAGCCCACTTTGGTTTGCACCTCCCAAATTATTGCAGTTTTACAGACAGGACTCTAAGACCCATCTACCAGCCTCTCTGAACTGGGAACTTCTGTCAAAAGACCTGCAGGTGCCCCACTCCTAAGAGAAATGGATCCATATACTGCAACAGCTTGTGCAGTCCCAGCACTCCTTCAGCAATCTACCCTTTTCCACCGTAGTTTTCAATCACTGCTATCTCACCAACTGCAAGTATTACTTCTGGCCTCTGTTTTAGAAAGCTGATTTCCATTCACTTTAACCCCAGCCTCTTAAGACACATCTCAGGAACAACGATCTTGCTCAGAAGTAGAGTATCCTGCAAGACCTGCATGTGTGTGTGTATATATATATGTATATGCATGTGTATACAACCCAAAAGAAAATCATATGAGAAACAGAAGATACCACCGAAATGGATCAACGCTATCCTTGTATCTGCCTTTTGCACAGAGAGCTGATTAATTTCTATTTGTGGAATCGAGGCAAGTGGCTGCTCAACAAAGAAACTCAGTATATTAAGAAGCGAGGAAACAGCACAAGCAGTCTTTGAACGTGGCCTGCTGCAGTCCCCAGCTGAAAAAGATGGAGCGGTGTCCACCCAGAGACTGGCAAGATACATCCCACTGTTATGCAGATCGGAGGCAACAGAAGTGACTCCAGAATTTCCAAGCGTGCTAGGGCTGTCAGGCCAGCAGGAACAGAGATGCTTTCCCAGGCTGACATAGTGACCACTAGTGGGTTCACAAGAACAAATAGTTTTCTTGAGGATCTGACCTAATCTTTGCTTCTCTGGCTGAAGCTATACAAAAAGCAAACAAAGAAAACAAAGAACGATGGAAATAGCATGTGCCCCGCCACCATTCATCTCATTCAGAAGCTACTATCAAGCTTAACTAATAAGCATCATCAGCTCTAAACATGAACTTCTGCATCTTTCAGCAAAAGCTTTCAACTGCTTGTAAAACGGGGACAGAGTACAGGTTACTGCTGAAGAATCTTTCCCCTTGGCACCCCCCTGCTCACCTCCAGGCAGGTCTTGGACCAGTCCCAAGGGCAGGACTAGTTTGGGGCTGCTCTTTTCTTATGCCGCAGTCATGCGTGAATAGGGGCCTGATACAAAGGCGGTATTGTATCAGCTTTGTTGGGGAGGTTGTAGCTTCTCTTCCCTCCTCCGAGTCATCCTCCCGACACAGGCAGCTCGCTGCAGCTGCGCAGGAATGCTGCGTTACAGATGGAGTCTTAAAAGTTCCCAAAATAATTCCTGTGAGGAGTGAGAAATTGTGTTTGAATCCCGACAGAGTACCAGACAGGCTGAAGCTGGATGGAGGACAAGTAGATCAGAGACGGAGCAGTCACGACAATACTATGCTATTGAAAATCAGAGGACCTAGGCAAGGTACAGTATCTGCAGTCTGGGGGAAAATGAGGCATTTTTTCTCTCCTACACAGAGCTAAAAAAAGAGAAGAAAAAAAGCAAAGGAGTCTTGGTAATCAGCGATCTCCGACTTATACCTGCACTCAAAGTACAGCGGACCAGTGCTAACTTTTTGATGCCATCCTCAAAGCCTGCAGATAAACAGGCTCCAGAAAACAAAGAGCACTGCTGTTAAAAGAAAATGCAAGGCAATCAGCCCATCAGAGAGGCAGACACAAGGCATTTCATATAAGCATCCCTAAAGGCATCTACTCAAGATTTGGAGATTAATTTTGAAAAAAACTTGAAAAATATGGCTCACATTTGAGCAGGTAACTGTAGAGCTGCAGTCTGCGCTGTAAAGAGCTGCTGGGCATAGACCCCCATCGCTGTTTTAAGAGGTTAGTCACAGATTTGGTAACGTTGACAGTGACTTTCCTTGAATTGCACGTTCTGGAGTTCAGCCTCCCATTATATTTTCATTGCAGCGAAATTAAATTAAAACTGATCAAACGATAGCTGAGTATTACAGTCTATTTTAAGAGGCTGTTCTTTCACTTTGAGCTAAAATGAAACATTGCCAAGGGCTGGCAGAAAAATAGCAAAGAAGGTACATGATTAAGAAGGAAAGCATTATTACAAAGACAAATTGCACATTTTGCATGTTGGCTATTACAGATACTTACAGATCTTATAAAAATAATGCACTGAGCTACTGAAAAGGTGGTTCTGCACAGGTGGGGGGGCTGTTAAAGGGGGAAAACCCTTCTCCTCCAGGCATATGAAATTAAAGAAAGGCTTTGTACCACGCACTGCTGCCAATCCATCAGGGCAGAAAGAACTCCAAGCGGCAGCTCTCGCCGAGGCGTCAGGGGCAACATGCCTTCACACTTCACTCTCCTTTTCTTAATTCTGGCTGGCGTGACCCATATGCTGAGTCTCTGGCTGCGCACGTCACGCACCGTCCCCAGCCCTCCAGACCCAGGCGGGAGGTGAACAAAAGCCAGGGCTGGTCCAGAGAGCTGGAAACCTCCCCCTTGGCAAAAAGTGAGAAGCAGAAGCAGCTTCCCTGTCTTTTGACGGGCTGCAAGAGTTAAAAATGGTGTTAAAAAGAATACAGGATTTTCCACTGATGCTTTAAGAAAGTTCATTAACACCTTGAATGGCGACTCTGCTCATGGTATTTTCTCTGGGTGACGAATCTCAACACCATTTAAATACCGTTTGACCTTGTGTTTTTTTTATTCTGGCTGCTGGTGCATTTAAACCTGAAAATCAAGGTGCCGTTTGGGTCAGGTAATGGGCCTGGTTGAAAATCATGAAAATAGGCTTTCAAGAGACAATTTTGCCGAGTGAGCCCAAAGTGTTTCTGGTGGGGTGTGCAGGTGGCACCGGCGATCTGCCCCTGGGGAGAGGGGGCCGCCCCGGCAGGCAAGCGGCGATGCCTCGGCACCCGGTGGGGACGGATGGCAGAGAGCAGAGCTGAAAACCGCTGCACCGCAATCCAGCGCACTTGAACCACAGCCAACATCGCATCACTTATTAAGATAAAGAAAACCTATTTAGCTGACATTTGCTTTGTGTGCTGTTAAGCCAGACGCTGCCTTTGCCTGCACTCGCCCCGTTGGCACGTACGTTGATGCACAAAAGGGTACAGACAGGCACCCACGCTGCGGCAGCCTTTCCCGGGGTTTCAAAGGGAGCCGGGCCTGGCACCACCACCCCAGGTCCTGCTTTATTCCAAATGGCTTTTGCTGCGTGCCCAACTGGCACATCCTTTAAAGTTGCGACAGCGGGTGGGGGACGGGGGGGGGTGGGGTGTGTTTGCTTTCCTCAGTGAATTAAGGAGTTCTGCAAGAAGCCAAATTTGCAATTCTGGGAACCAGACTTGTGTTTAAGTGCAGCGCAGACAAGGGGAGTGGGAGGAAAGCGGTCTTTCCCACACCTTCTTCCAGCACCGTTCAATGCCAGGCAGAGACACCGTGCCGGCCAGGGCGACCACTGCTCCTGCCAACCCAGGTGGCAGCTCTGCGCCAGCCGTGACGATGCTTTTTGTCATTTATACAGCTGTCCTGGAGCAACTGGGCTGCTGTCACCTACTCAGTCAACACCAGACATCTAACACCTGCCTAATAACAACCATCTTTGCTCTTTACTGGTTTAAACCAGGAATTCAGAGGAGAAGGACAGATTGAATTACTACCTCTCTGACTGCCTTCACCTAATATTGTTAAAGCCTGATATGAAATAATACAGGATGAATTGTGAACCTCTTTATTGGTTTCTGGGTAGACAGCTTTAAATGCTAATCGTAGCTAATTAAATTACTTAACTTCATTTGCCTCTGCCAATGGGCCATGTGATAGGATGACTTTGGAAGACAGTGCTCTTGGAGGCTGTGGCTCTTACATTTTACACCGGGGCAATGTTAATCACCAGAAAATGCAATTACCACATTATTGCTAAATCCATATCTATGAAATAAAATGAACTCCAGCAACGGGGAGACATGAAATATCCAACTTCTTGAATAATGACAAAAGCTGCTATTTAATCTCCTCTGAACACCTTCCACTCTGGGTAGGTTAGGCTCACAGAAAGAGAGGAGCGTGTTTATGACCAAACTAATATTTATAATACTTATTAAAAGTCTACCACTTATCTCCACATCCCAGAGAAGTATCCAGTCAAACATTTGCTGTTGCCATCTCAAAATTTCAAAAGGTCCATACCAACAACAAACACTGGCACAGAAGCTCCTCTCTGCAGGAAGACTTCTCACAGTGCTTCATCACACAAAGTGTTTTTCACATCTCTGCTCTACAGCTGGAGAAGCTGAGGCAGAAACGTGAAATCAGTTCTCCCCAGCTACTGATAGAAAGGTTATCAGATGCTAGAATATAACTCGTGAGATCTTGGGCCCTATTCCTCTTATACCTTTCTCCCACATAACACTGCTGTTTTTCTGCTGATGAATACTATGTTCAAAGCCTGAAGGCCAACCACCTCTGTATCACTGGCCAGCTGCATCCTTCAGCTGCTTTGATGTCTTCTGTGCTAGCAAGCCTGCCATTTGAACTACAACAGTGCAGTTAAAGCACCACCACCACTCTGTATTTATACGAGTATGAAAACACTTCTAGATGATGACTGTGTTGAAGAAGTCAGGAATAAGAGTCCTGAGCAGATCATTGGCCAAAAAGCATACTTCTGAAAACACTAAGCGACTGGCCACTGAAATTTATCACTCAATTTCCATTCCTGGCCACAGCCTGCAAAAGAAAACTCCTTCCCATTGCAGCCTGGCACGTTGGCTATGCCAGTTACTACAGCACAATGCATTATTCATGCGGGGGACGTTCAGTCCCTCTGTATGTGCTGGGGTCATCAGCGTCCCCCTCAGACTGCCTGCTCTATTCACTTATTGTTAACATCAGCATTTGTTCACACCTCTCCCTTTTCCCAAATGGGGCGTTTTTCACATAGTGGTTGTTTATTCAGCTCTTCTCTCAGCTTCTCCTACCCACCAGTCAGCCTGGCTTCAGCTGGCCGCGGCCTCAAGCTCTGCAAATGATGAGATTAGCGCTCGGGCCTTCCCGTTTGCGATGCTCTGACTCCATCACTTCAAGAAAGCAACTTAGAAACCTCTCGCTTTTTTCTCACGATGATGCAGCTTCCCCAACCAAAGCCAGCATCTAATGACAATCGTACGTTAAAAGGCAACCAGGAAAGCGTGCACTCATCCAGATTACCATGGGAGACAAAAGGAGAATTAACTGCTTCAAGAAGGGGCAAACTCATGCCGGAAGCAAGAGTCAGGGGATGTAGTGGTAGCGACAGCCACCACTGGCACAGACTGGGACTCTCACCAGTTGCTGCACGGCAGCGGGGCTGTGCCGTAGCCTGCAAGTGATGGGCTGGCATGGACCTTTCTATTCAAAGAACATGCAAAAATACTCCTCCTAACAGGAACATATATACATACATCTCTAGCTTTCCCTTTGGGCCATTTTAGGAAGACATGAAGTTTTCACAATACATTTTCCATGGAGAGAAGGGAAAAAGCAGGCAAAACATTGGAGTGTCATTACTTTGTGATACCTTACTAGCCAAGAAGATTGTGAAAAAAACTCTTTCTGACAATATGTCACCATGAGGCCCTTTTAATCAAGAGCAAACTGACTAAAACGTTCAGCCTGGATTAAAAACTGCTCTTTTGCCTTAAATATGCAATCAATCAAAGCGACACAATTACCTGGCCTGAATTAAAACACTTGGTGATTTGTAGTTCAAACGCAGACAACTCCGGAAATGCAATTATTCCTTTAATATTCAGAACCAAAGCAAAACGCTTCTGAATGCTTAATAAATCTTCAGACAGAAAATTTAACATTCAGTAACATGTTATATTGGTTTTGCTCCCAGTTTTATAAGTACCAATTTGTCTCTTCAAAAAGAAAGGCATGACTGACCGCATTTCTTAATTGAGCCAGCAGCTCTGCCAAAATGCTCTACACCCCTTCTTAACACGGGGAGGAGAGGGAACCACTTCAAACAGAAACAGTCATGCCAGGCAGTCTTTGAACATGCAGTCTGTACCGAAAAGGCCAAGGAGAAATCCCAAGGTCCTCATGATCGGTTGAGGACCGAGTAAAGACTTGAAGATCCGGTGCTGTTTTGTTCACATACAGGGATATTGTCCAGAGCAGAGTAAGGCATCTTAGCTTGGTTTTCAGTGGTATTATCCCATGAAGTTGCAGAAGAGAGTTCCATGCACTAAGGTAATATTGAGATGTATGCTAATTGTTTGAAATGCTGTATATAGCTTTTTTCTCCCTCGTTTCTTGTTGCTATGAATTACAAAAAACAATAGTCATTGTTGCAAATAGTTGTAATTAGGGTAAAAAGACACATTCTTGCTTTCACCGCGTAATTAACCAAATGTTCTTTCTCTGTCAACTCGAAATGAAAACACGATCGTGCAGACTACTAATAAGCATTAATAAAGAGATTAACTGTACTTAAATCACTAAGCTCAATATAAATGTTAACTTCAGTTACGTGCCAGGGACCGTACATCACTGTCATGGAAAGACAATCAGTTTACAAGCTGCAGAATAGAGAATAATGAACTAAATATCATTGTGATCAGATACAGCCCTCAGCCAGAAGACAGTGGTTTTATATCAGAAATGGGGTTTTAACCGAGAGCATCTAAGTAAGTTCATTTTCAAATTGGTAAAATTAAAATTGTAGTACTTGACTGTAGCAGCAATAGAAAGATGTCTATGCTTGTACAGCAAGATCGTGCTTCTGAAGGAATAACAATCCCAGATGATGATACCTCAAAGTAGATTTGTCACATGTTAAGGTCTTCTTTAGAGTGAAATCTTTGTTCACCAGGGAGTACTCCTCCATCATCATGTTATGCCTGTAACAAGCGCACACAAATTCTCAAGTGGTGGCAGTCAGGCAAACCAAAAGGCAAAACAGACCATCACACACCTGTATCTCATGTTTGTACCACACCACTTCTGAGTAAAAGCCAAAACTTCATTCCAACATCTGCGAGTCCTAGCAAGTGAGGAAGGGGGGAAAGAGTCTTGGCTGCAGATGAAAGTGAACCAACTCCATCCATCGGTCCCAGAGAGCTGGGGGGGAGTGGGTATCTGATTCACCCTGAAGGCATCAGACAGGACACTAGGCTGCCTTTGCACAGCAGCAACGCTGTGACATTATTTGCATCACGGTGCTGCAGCTGAAGTTACTGAGGAGGGGGAAGAAACTGGCTCACTACTAGGATGTAATTCAAACCAGTAATTTGTAAGGAGATTTACCAAATGCAAAGCATTTGACACATACCCAAGTTGACAGTGAGGATGAGGGGAAGGGGAACCCCAGAGTATCGAAGATCTTTTTCTGTGAGTCTACAAAAAAATCTAAATTTCCAACAATAACTGTACAATCAACGTATCTTCCTTTAAATGGATAATAGGTCATTTGGTACACACCTCACAGAGGCAAGGTTGCATTGGACAGTCTTCCCTCCCATTTTACAAACCAAAATATGACTTTGGATTTCAATTTAGCTTTGTAATTAGTAATTTAGCTGAGCTGTAGAAAGAATATATCTATCAAACTTCAACTTCCTTAACTTCAGGAGAGGACCTGCCTAAGACCTCATGGCATATATAAATCTTACAGTGCTTAGATGGCAGCTTTAGAGCTGTGGCAAAGCCCTTTTGACCTAAGAATTTTTGCTATGTTAAAATAAAATTCAGCATGTAAAAAGCTAAATTAGTAACTTTTGTAAAGGTATATTCTATTTAATAAGATATTTTGTAATCCAGTGCTCTTGCACACGTATACTTTAGACGGAGTAATAATCCTTTCCTTTCCAAATCTAATCCAGAATTACAACCATGTAATCGTAATCTTTTAATTAATGGATCCTCTGAGATGGAAAAAAAAAAAGCCACACGGTTGGAGGTATAAATGCAGAAATAGCAGTTACCCAAGTTAGTCAAGTGCTAAATGAAAAAAAAAAAAAAAAAAACCCAAACAAAAAAACAGGAGATGAGAGAAGCCAGAACCAGGGCTAAGCACAGGAGGGCAAAGGTGATATTATTTTGCTGTGAGCAGTGCTGCTGGCATGCTGTGCAGCCTTCTGCTACATATCTTCTCCAAAGACGCAGAAAACATGGAAAAGGCTATATAAAAGAGCCATTAAAAAGGCTACAGGGCTCAGAAAATACCTAATTGTGAAAGTGGTTATACTTTAAAAAAGTCTGATTACAGTCTATGAATACCTTTATAAAGAGAGACTAGTGCCTGGCAAAAATAGTCTTAATTAAGTTGAGAAAGGGCGGAGAAAAGCTAGGTAAATTAGTACTGGAAAGAAGGTACAAAACCTAGGTGCTGGGGCAAACAGCTGAGAAAAGCAGTACATTTTCCATCTGTGCCGTCTTCAAGCCAAAGCTGGGCATCCTTCTGGAAGGTACACCTGACTCCAAATCAGATTTGGGCTGTCGCAAAGAGAAAAACGCGCAAAGCATAATAGTTTGTAGTTGCATGAGTTTACATCTTATAGCCCTTTTAGGCTGAGCGCCTCTTCATCTGAGAAGCAGACACCTGTGCCTCCCTGAACACAGCCAGCGCCGAGATGGGCAGTAGAGTGGCCTCCTTTGGTCTCACGCTTCTCATCAGCAAAAGCCTAGAGCAGCCAAGATCCAGTTAAATGAATTAATCAGGCAAAGAGAAACCAAACAACAAGCAGCAGCTCTGTAACTTTTCAAAAGCTTTTGAAGTGAAAATTTCACTTTTCAGTGGCTATGGTAAGTCTCTGCTACATCATCTTTTAAGGCTAAAAGAGAAAGGACAACAGTTAACGACACAAACGTCTTATACTGACCAAACCAAAAGCATCTAAATCCCACTCCTGGACAAATTCACAGATTCAAAATTTATCTCAAATACAGGCATCCTTCACATGTTCTGTATCTTTTTATTCTTTCATGGGTATATATTATCAAAACTAGTCACAATATGAAAACATTTCCATGCAACTTTTTAAAAATACTAAAGCAAATTCCTCTCTGAACATCTGCACGCTTTTATTGTCCAGAATTTGTCTTTAAATATCCTTCCTCTTACAGTTTTCAGAGTTGTGTTTTGGGTTTTTTTATACTATGATCGCTCACTATTAATAACTGTAATAATTTCTACGGATAAGGAAGAACTTGAAAGTCTTAACCAGATTTCAGGCAAGGCAGTTGCTGTTCTGCATCAAAGATGTTACAGTCTTATCACTGCTGCTATAATTGCCTTCACTCCTTTTTGTTCTGCTCTCTACTATAATAGCTCTATGCTTCATTGACCTTCCCTTATTTTCATAAACTGTACTAACCATTTCCCTTTATTTGCTCCTCTATTGCTACATTAAAACAATTCAAGAAGATTAACTAGTGAAGCACAGGCTGCCTTTCCAGAAGTCATGCTATTTTGACCTCATCTTATCATGATTTTCCAGCTGCTTGATAGCAGTACTTTTTTTTTTTTTTTTCCTTTTTCATTTTAATCAGTTTGCTGGGTACTGAGATAGGGCGTAGTAGTCTGTAATACCCTGGATCACCTTCAGTACCTATAAAGAATACAAACACCAATGTGCTCTTTGCCACTGCTCCAATACACGTTGTTTTAATCAGAAATGACACAATTTTATTAGTCAGCAGAAATACTTCCAAGGTATATTTTGCCAAATCCAGCGCAGAGGCGAGGCTGCCACTGCCCCACACATCCGTAGCAAATGGTACATCAACAACTATCGCTACAGTGCGGAAAAGCAGCACAGAGAAACCGAGGCGGGACCTGCCAGAGCACCCAAAGCAGAGGCTGGAGCCTTGGCAGCGGAGCACGGCTCTGCCTCGGGTGGGCAGCGCTGCCAATGCCCCCGCGCTGCCCAGCATCTGCCTGCGGCTGCCTGCACTGCGCTGTACGCAAGCCCACAGGCATTAGCTGGGGTACCACTACACCATGCTGATCTGTGTGGTCCAGAGAGTTGAAGTTGTTGCTATCGTGTTTCATAGTGCACTTTCCTTTAAAGCTGAGCCAGAAGTACGAGCCACAGATAACAATGCAGGAGTCTTGGGACAGTTGTGCTGCCACCTGGACCATGGAAACATTAGCATCTTATGGAAACGTAGGAGGAAAAGTCATATACTGCTTGTCATTTTAGAAGCTTCTAAAAATAAGCTCTGTGTGTTGCTGAGTTGGAGATCTACAGAAAGAAAAGCGCGCCTGTTACTCACACGTGAGCCTGCCAGACACCACACTATGGTGTCTGCTCAGTGCTACCTGCAAAAGGCAACACGGCGAACGTGGCTGAGCACTGCATACTGCTAAGTTTTAAGAGCTTGTCAAAAAAGCTAAAGACATCTGTAAAAAAAAAAAAAAAAAAAAAAGAAAAATCTTACTATTCTTTTCAACTTTAAAAAATTGACAGGTAAAGCATGGCAGGTTAAACTAAATGATTATCCAAAGCCATTTTCTTTTCCAGTTTGGTGGAAATAAAATATTTTGGAGGAAATAAAATATTCTTCCATAGCTGACCTGAAATAATTTTTTTTTTCCCAGTTGGGTAAGATACCTCACAAAAAAAGAAACAATGCTTAGAGTATTACTTTAAAAAAATGTTGTGTGTGTGTATGTGATATACTTGCCAAGTTTCAAGTCTCTAGTCCACACCCAAGAATTACAAGACTTCTTAGTAACTGTAAAGTAACATTTTTTTCCTAAATCTATTCTAAGATATAGCTGAATGTCTTTTTTAGAAGTACAGCAAGCAGGTATTCCTCTCCTGAGAACTCCCTCTTACCCCCAGAAGAAGGTCCTGCAGATAGAGGCAGTCAGATGGGAACACTTCAGCCCACCTGGTCAAAAGCTACAGCCTAGTAGTTAAAAACTTAAAATCAGATCTTAAAATTGAAACCATTAGGTAATCACAGAATCACAGAATTATCTGAGTTGGAAGGGACCTCTAGAGATCATCTAGTCCAACTCCCCTGCTAAAGCAGGATTGCCCAGAGCACATTACTCAGGACTGCATCCAGGCGGGTCTTGAAAATCTCCAGGGAAGGGGACTCCACAACCTCCCTGGGCAGCCTGTGCCAGTGCTCTGTCACCCTCACCGTAAAGAACTGTTTCCGTGTATTTGAACGGAACTTCCTGTGTTCCAACTTGTGCCCATTGCCCCTCGTCCTGTCACTTGGAACCAATGAAAAGAGCCTGGCTCCATCCTCCTTCAACCCACCCTTTAGATACTTGTACACCATAATAAGGTCTCCCCTCAGCCTTCTCTTCTCCAGGCTAAAGAGTCCCAGCTCTCTCAGCCTTTCCTCATAAGGGAGATGCTCCAAGCCCTTAATCATCTTAGTTGCCCTTCGCTGGACTCGCTCCAGCAGTTCCCTGTCCCTCTTGAACTGGGGAGCCCAGAACTGGACACAGTATTCCAGTTGTGGCCTCACCAGTGCCGAGTAGAGGGGGAGAATGACCTCCCTCGACCTACTGGTCACACTCTTCCCTATGCAGCCCAGGATTCCATTGGCCTTTTTGGCGACAAGGGCACATTGCTGGGCCATGGATAATTTACTGTCTACCACAACCCCCAGATCCTTCTCCTCCAAGCTACTTCCCAGCAGGTCAGCCCCTAACCTGTACTGGTGCCTAGCATTCTTCCTCCCCAGGTGCAGGACCTTGCACTTGGTTTTGTTGAACCTCATTAGGTTCTTCTCTGCCCAGCTCTCCAGCCTGTCCAGGTCACGCTGGGTGGCAGCACAGCCCTCTGGGGTGTCAGCCACCCCACCCAGTTTGGTATCATCAGCAAACTTGCTGAGGATACACTCTGTCCCCTCATCCAGGTCATTAATGAATATATTAAACAAAATAGGACCAAGTATTGACCCCTGGGGGACCCCACTGGTTACAGGCCTCCAACTAGACTCTGTGCCGCTGATCACAACCCTCTGAGTTCTGTCCCGCAGCCAACTCTCAATCCACCTCACTGTCACCTCATCTAGCCCATACTTCCTCAGCTTCCTAATGAGGATGTCATGGGAGACAGTGTCAAAAGCCTTGCTAAAGTCAAGGTAGATGACATCCACGACTTTCCCCTCATCCAGCCAACCAGTTATAACATCATAGAAAGCTATCAGATTGGTCAAGCACGATTTACCCTTGGTAAATCCATGTTGACCACTTCCAATAACTTCCTGTTCCTCAACGTGTTTGGAGATGACATCCAGAATGAGTCGCTCCAATACCTTCCCAGGGACAGAGGTGAGACTAACCGGTCTGTAGTTCCCTGGGTCCTCCTTCTTGCCTTTTTTGAAGATTGGAGTGATGTCGGCCTTCCTCCAGTCCTCAGGCACCTCTCCTGTTCTCCATGACCGTTCAAAGACGATGGAGAGTGGTCTAGCAATAACATCCGCCAGCTCTCTCAGCACTCGCGGATGCATGCCATCAGGGCCCATAGACTTATGAATGTCCAGCCTGGCCAAGTGGTCTCTGACCCGGTCCTCCTCAACTGAGGGAAAATCTTCCACTCTCCAGACCTCCCCCTTTGCCTTCAGAGTGTGGGATTCATGAGGGACAGCTTTAGCAGTGAAGACCGAAGAAAAGAAGGCATTCAGTAACTCTGCCTTCTCTGCGTCCTCCACCACTAGGGCACCTGTCTCACTCACCAGTGGGCCTACATTTTCCCTAGTCTTCCGTTTTCTATTGATATATTCAAAGAACCTTTTCTTATTGTCTTTAACTGCAGTGGCCAAGCTGAGTTCTGATATCAATTAGAATTGTCAAGAACCATGACATGTAAAAAAATCCCAAAAGCTCACATGACAGCAACGGTTTCAGTGGAGTGGTACTGCATCCCATGAGCCCGCAATCTGCCCCGATGCATAGAGCAACTGTAAGGTATCTATCACCTGACAAACCTATCACACTGTATTTCTGCAGCTGTTAGAGACTGGCATACTAGCCAATCCTCCAAAGATGATTAGAAGGGCATGGAAAAATCTTTCTGAAAGTGATAACAGCATATATTGAGCAGCTTTTCTTAAAGTAATCAAGTTAGTCCTTTTATTCCAAAAATCCCAAAGAATCTAAACCAACGGACAAACATTATTCTTTCAGGGCACATTCACAGAAGCTATACAGGCTACGCAAAGAAGAATGAATGAATTAATACAGTTAACTTTTCATTTGTTTTATATTCATAGCTTTTAAAGATGTGGTCAAATTTATTCTTCCTTCGCTTGTTCTTTTATAAGACTCTAGAGAACGATGCTGACCTTCTGAGAGATGTGTCATAGCAGGGTTGTTGACACCCTTCTTCATTAAATGCGTGTAATGCCTGACTGATTTTAGCCATGTAATGCGTACATCTAGATATGCAACAGCTCAGTAAAATCAAATGATGAACAAATGCAAATTTACATGGTCAGTTGTCCAATATGTAAATGCATTTGTTAACTGGACTCCATAATTTGCTAACAGTATACAGTCATTAATGATACAATCACATGAAAAAATAGGCATACTAATTCATTCGGTAATAGTCTGTAAAATATTTAGCTACTTCATAGCATTTTAAGTGAATGCACTCAAACTCCTTTAAAAGCTACCAAACACAAAACCCAAACCTGAATCGTTGCGTGCCTAAGAGTTTGTATTTGACCACAGCTTTATTTAATTCAAGTAATGAATATATATACCATTAGAAAAATGTGCCAAACATCTTCTTCACCAACCTCTTAAGACAATTAAGAAGTCTCATTTTGAAAAGCATGGTCTCTCTCATAGACACATTTTTCACCCACCACTCTGGACCATTACTAAGCTGCAAGTGTAAACTGGTGCAACAGCAGCTATACATACGTGAGAAGAACCTGGTGACACAATGCTCAGCTGTGCTGATATGAGCCTACAATTTACACATCAAGTTTAAAGTATCTGTATCAATAACAGGGTTGGAGGTTAAGCCTATAAGACGGTTTAGGTTCCTGACTATCTTGGAAAACTCTCCTTCCTGTAGTGCCCGACTGTAAGAGACCTAAAACCTCAGCACGCATCCACAACAAAGCAAGACACAGAGCAGAGCAAGGTCTATCACTGATATTAATTCTCCAAAAGAGGCAGTAGTGAGAAGACTGAGAAGGTCACTGGGACACCATACCATCTCCCTTTGAATCTTCTAATCAATCTAGTGGAAATACAGTACAAACAAGTTCAAGATGCACATTTTTTCCAAGAAGGAGCTGGAAAACTGATGTAATTTTATGTCTTTGCAATTACAGCATCTGTACTGCAGACTGATAAAAGTTTATAACATCAAGTGTGGAACTGAAGCAAACGCTGTGATTTATATTCTCATCTGAGTACCAGAAACTACGCAAGCACATTGGTATTTCTCTACATTAGTGAAACACATGTCGAGGGGCAGGAGGGGAGAAATCAAGGGATCTTTGGGGTGGGAGTGCACACCAACCATCAGAACCCTTCTCCTACTGGAAGGGGAAAAACAAATTTCCTGATGGATCCACTTTAAGTAGTAGTATCTGGAATATTAAAAAAAAAAAAAAAAAAGGAGAAAAAAAGAAGAAACAAATTCTCAATCCTACGCCTTGGATTTGTGCTCTATGGCTTATGCTTACATCTCAGAAGACTACACTTTGAAAACTTACTTTTCCACTGCTTATATGAAAATTACTACAAAGTCACTGTGCTCAAGAGACAGGTGAAGCTTCTTATTCTCATAACTTGTTTTTACTGCAAATGTTCTTGTTCAGTGCAGAGAACACACCGCTCATTTATGTAGAGCTGAAGCTCATTTCTTACATATGTCAAGAATCTGCTCTAAGGCAGGAATGCTTTCAGGTGAGGTAGGCTACATGGGAAAGATAACAAAAGTCTCACGATACTGCAGACTGTTTCAAGTATTAGTTTTTTAAAGCACCGGTGTACTCCAGGCACGCTTTTATTGTATGCTGGGAAAGTACAAGTATTCATCAAAACACAGCAGGAGTCAGTTCTAAAGCCGTGTACCTGACATTTAATCCCGCCAATAAAATGCCGCTGGTGCACAGTTTTTAGGGCAGCCAGGTTAGCCGATAAAGAGCCCTTTTCATCCTCTGCTGTCTGTAATTACTGCATCCCCGTCAGGAGCAAGCACCGCAGACCCTGTCCTGCACACGCAGCAGTGCAAATAGGGAAGGGTAAAGTTCGCAAAGAATATCCAGTTTAAAAGCAATCACCTGCATCAGAGAAGCTATAAGGAAAACGGTTTATTGCTGCAGATCAACAAACATTATCACACCTACTTAAGTGCAACTCTGCGTTGCCAGTAATTCAAGTCTTTAGCAAAGCGGTTGCTTAATAGCAGCTTCTAGCAGAAAGAGAAAAGGGAAAGAGAAGGCAGAAAACAACACACAAACGCAGAGTCTGGCTCTTCTGCAGATACGGCGTGTGAGGAGGCTTCTGGCTCTGCTTCCAGAGACCTCCACCACGCAGCTTCTCCCACGTTTCTGCAGTGTACAGGGCTGGCTGCACAACTCAGCTTCACAGAGCTAAGGCAGAGCGACAACCTCCAGAGACTCTAAAATGAAAGCACTGAATATAGAAAATAAAAAGGAAAAAAGAAAAATATGTCATTCAAGAACTTTGGTCAATCTTTTACAGCACCACCCTCTAAACACAAGATAGACAGAATTAGTCCACTGCAGCCTAGAGAAACCAAGCATAGAATAAACATCTCTGTGAAACTGCAATTTCAGTATTTTTGTGCTACTGAATACAGGAGTTTTCAAGGACATAACGAAGTGAAAGCACCCAACTTATCCAGTATCATTGCTCTTTGCAAGAGGGACCCCTTAATTTGCTTTTGACCTATACAGGAGCATGAGCCACTTCTGTATCTCAATAAAGGCATGCAAAGCCTGGGTCAACGGGGTGACACTGTGGTGAATGTCAAACAGGACCGCAACTCAGATACGAAACAACACTCTCAAGAATGTTTAAAACATTTAGGAATTTCAGAAGCATTTGAAAGCTTTTTATTCGTACCTTTAAAAATATCAGAATCAACTGCTGGGCTACCTGGTCACTTGATAATCGGTCACCTTGAGATTTTAACGTGAGAGCTCCAGGAACTCAGGAGAAACTAGTCTAAAGCATCATAAAGCACCAGAAGGCATTGTCTTGCATAGCAGACAGAAGTTTATGGCACAGAAAAATGGGAACAATATGCCAACAGTGAAAGTTTGGTAGGCAAAGAGATCTAGTTTATCAGCAAACTAATCATTGTCTGTTGACTCTCTTGTGCCTCTTTTTAATAGAATATAATGAAAACCCATCATCCTATGACCAGGGCAGGTACCCCCACCCACAAGGCTCACCAACACCATCTTCCATCTTCTTTCCTATCACCCCCAAGCAAGTCTGAACTCTTTGGTCAGTAAGGTGTCACTGGTTTGAGTCTTGCAAGATGTGGATAACCAGCTATGGTAGAAGAGTGGTGCAGACAGTCAGTATTTCTCCCAGTCCTAAGAAAATTAGCTTAATAATAAACTTCACCTACGGTCTCTGAAATTTCATTTTAAAAGCACCTGAATTCTCATTTAGTCAAAGGAGCCAGATGTATTGAGATCCTGGGATCTAATGCAGTTGTGCAGACAGCTGAAGAGTCTGCTGATTGACTCCAGTGGAGACATGAACATATCATCCACGATTTTCATGGAAACATAAATCACAGCTTTGCCAATCTGAAATTCAAGGAAGACCAGGCAGTGGGAAAGGGAAGAAGGTGACCCAAGAAGGAAGGCAGGTAAATTAACAAATGAATATTTTAAAACTTATAGAGAACATGTCTTCAAATATCCTCACACCACGTGAAAATTCTTGCTTCAATGCCCATGTATTACTTTAATGAAGATTCATCCTGACTTTTACCTACCTTCCTGGGTAGCAATCTTAACAGCAATCCCTGTGTAGGTTTTGCAAAGCACTACACTGGAATATTTTTTCCTCCAGTTGACCACATGGGTGGCAAGGCTCTGTACATATCAGTAATTTGATTCCTGAGGAGCCGTCCATCCATCACACACCTGTTTGGCTGAAACCCCCCAACAAATGAGCTGCATTAATTCATTTCTGTGACACCTCACGCTGAACAGCCCAGTATGGGCTCCAACACAGTGCCGGTTGCTTTGCCACCTTCCAACACACTTAGCATTTTATGGATGCTTCTTTGAAAGTAATCAGTTAAAAAAACTTGATAAATAGGTAGGGAGTCTCAATACAGTAAGGAGTCTCAATACAGTAACCAGAACCAAAAAAAAAAAAAAAAAATCATCTAAGTTGCACTTGTGGCCTTCAAGATGATGTGGCTTCTCAAAAAGTTATTTTAAATGCCTAGCCAGTGGGAGTCAGGAGTTAATAAGGCCATGCAGTATCTGCCACCAGCAGAGCATATGCTTTTATGCAAAGAAAAATTGGTACTGCCTTAGAAAGCACCATATGAAAAAATTACTTGGTAATGTACGGCCCCTGAGAATGAGAAGACAGAGGGAGAAATTTGTTGCCTGGAGGAGGCCAAGACTCGAACTGCTCTGCTGCTTAGCGTGAGAATGACAAATTTCACGACAAGGACGAGCAGCATCATTTGCTTTAGCACCGTACTGTTCTTAACCTGAAAAATACTGCTGCATCAGGTTCACTAATAGAATATGTAGCAAAGACATTACTCAAGTCCTTTACACACTAATCTATTTTAGCTCTGTCTACAGGAAACACTGTTAGAAAGATGATAAATTACCAAAAAATAAACAAAATCAAAACCAAAACTTAGGAAGGAGCAACATTATGAGTTGGATACCAACCCTACGCAACCTTAATAGTGGATGTTGACTGATCCCAAGTGCTTCACCATGGTAACTTAACATTTTCTTGAAAGAAGAAAGATTTTCATTGGACTTGTTTTTATTCCTTTAAGATAGTAACAGAAAAATATACACTATATAAAAATAAGTGTTTGAAAAAGTATCAGCAGGATCAGAACCTTGATTTATTCTCTTCTTTTCTAAATCACTACACCACTTTCCTAATTTCATAGACAAAAAGAATAATTTACATGCAAACAGTCAAGAGCACGCTTCTTAAGTTGTCATTGGAGTTCCTCCATCATGATCTATCAGTTTTAGCAGATAATCTAATTTCCATCATGGCTTCCCCTGCACATTTCAGCAGCTTGGCTGATTTTGTCAGGCATGAGACAGAAACTGCATTTATACAGATTTTTATGTAAACCAGTTTCTGAACGTTTACCAATTTAAAGTCTGAGGAACACAAGTGTCCTATAACTTAACAGGTAACAGTCCCAGCATCTCTGTCCACCCAGACAGAGGTGTGAATTCAAAATTATTTCTTCTGATGTACCATGAGAATGGAAGTTTTCTGTTCCAGCAGATTTATCACTAATCTTTGTCTCTTTCAATTTCAGCAGAATGGTTGGAATAAAACACAAGTCAGACTTCTGCTATTCCTTTCCATTGGGTGCTCCTACTCAGGCACTGGAATTTCAAAAAGAAATGTTTCAGATTTAAAATTTCCATAATTGGTTTCTGCTCAGAATTGTATTCTTTATTTGAAAATTTGGAGAGAGAAGCTGTACAGTTAAGAGGTGGTTTTTTTTTTTCAAGCCTTTAATACTTGCTAAACAAACTATTAACATATTTTCAAACTGTAATCTTCTGACTTCTGAAGTTTGGCACGCTGAGGCTTTGTCCACAAAGCCAAACCTGTTAATCTTGCTACAGGCTTGTGTGACTGAATGAGAAATAAGAAGCGTCCAGACATACTCTCCTGTCACTGCACCCCGAGTCTTGCGTGGCCTCTACACACCGATCCCAGCACCACTCTACAACACAGGGTCATGGATCCATCCTCTGGACCCACCGTAGAAAAAGAGAAATAACTATGTCAAAGACCAGCAACTCCACATGGTAGCTCAAAGAGTCAAGTCATCTGAAACGATCTGATTACTGCCCTAATTATTCAGGATGATGTAAAGAGCTAAGTCACGGTAAGCATTTCATGTCCTTCAAATGCTTGGATCATGATATGGTAGTTTGAGAACTTACATCAGTGATAAACATATAAGTTAATTAAAAAGGAGTGAGGTTGTACATTATTTCTTCTTCCAATATTCTACTTGCCAAATACAGTATTGACAACTCTTGGGGTGTTGGTTTTTTTGTTTTGTTTTTTTGTTTGTTTGTTTTTTTACGGATTAGGAATTAAATAGAAAAGGAAGTGTTAATGGAGTTTCATTAAAAGTCAGAAATGTCAGTAAACTTTTAAATATCTGTTCAACTAGCGATATTAATTCAGCCCTATTATGTATATTTAATATTTTTCATCTTGCTTTTCTTATTAATTACACAGCTTAATATAGTACTACATTTTACACCATTTAACAAATACTGTAAAATACACAGCATGTACAGTGAGACAACATTAATACTGGAAATTTGCTGGAATTTTTACTTTTGGATGTTTGGTGATCTGCCTTTTCACCTCAGTGGTACATTACAGTTTAATCTCACTACTGCTTTGAGACTGACTAGGTCCATCTCCAGCAGCTGTTTCTTGTAAAAACAGCCCAATTTCTGACCATCTGGGCGTTCCTGAACCCTCAGAGGGAATGTTCAGCCACCGGCAGAATAGGGCTTCAGCCTGGATCATGTGAAGATTTATGCACCTACATTTAACAATGTGTCTTCTTGCACTTGCGCTATTCTCATATATGTCAGCATATACCAGATCAAGACCAAAGAAAGGTAACACCAGTTTTGAGGAAAATCAAGAGCCGACACCAGCATTAACTGTTTTTAAGATTTTTTTTTTTTTTCAGTGAATGACAAAGTAAGCAATGTTTTCATCAAAATCCTTAACTGAGTTATGTGGGAACCAATTTGTCTATGATCTATGATTTGGTTTTTATTTCCAATATACTTATTGATTTAAGAATCTATTTAAAACCTAATCCTTTGCAAACAAGCCACAGCAATGATGTTTGCAATCAAAGAGGACATCAGGCACTAAATGAGAGCTATATGAAGCAGATGCATCAATTTTAGAAGAACAATAAGAATAAAGAAGAATACAGTAGTATCAGGTTAGCATGAAATACAGTATTTTTGATAGAAATCATTTGTATACAAACTATTTTTCTGGGATTGCACAAGAAAAAAAAGAATGCAAATCTATTTTACTGCATATAAGTGGCTAATGAAAAAACAAAAACAAGCTTATTTCAGATAGTGGATTAAATTTTTATTGTTGCCTGGCACCCAGCCTACTAAAGACGCGTCATTTTATTTCAAAGCCTGAGCTGTTGAAGCAGCAGATGGAACTGGCACAAACCATTCCCAGCCCGTTACCTCTATGGCAGGTAGGCTGTGCCGGTTTCTGGACGGCTGCGCTTGGTTTCACTACTGCTACGGTGTCGCCATTACCACTTTTTTGCAAAATACTGATCTGCTAACAGCAGTAACTGCACCATACTGGGACTGGTTCAAAGCTGACTGCAGACAACGGCAGCCTTTCCAGCTTTTGGTTCAAGATCCCCGAAACATCAGATACAAGTAAAGATAGGAAAGGCCCGTTACATCGCACGGCTCGGCGTTCTGACCGGTACAGTTATACACCCGGGGATATAGTTGTAAGCTTTATAATAGGATGTTTGATTTCCTGACACCTGTAAGCAATTTTGGAAGTAACATGGCTCCCATTTTGGAAGGGGGTGAAGAAGGAACAGCCACCAAGATGCAAAGAACGAGAGAAACATCATAGAAGTTGAAGACTTTGCAGAAAACCTTACAACTGGCAACGCTGCCCATTAGAGAGTGTAAAAAGAGCAAGTCCTCTTCAGATATCTATTAGATCCTGTCCATAGAGATCCTGTCCAATAATTAGACCCTAGAAGAGCAGCCCATATTCTGAAAATGAAATGAGGAGAGAGTAAGACCAAAAATGCGTAACAGTTCACGTCAAATACTGAGCACTTTTCATGGGCTGTCCAGTGAAGAAGGAGCCTCACCACTGTCGCGAGGGCAGCAAACCCTTCATGCAAAAAAAGCCCCGTATAAAGGAGTCAGACACCTGGGAAAGCCATTGGTGCTAGCTGAAGAACAAAACCAAGAGCCCTCTTGGCATTCCTTCAGATTTTTCAACAACCGTATGGACTTGCATTTGCTCACTTGTATTGTGAATCTCAGTTGAATATGCAGATTGAAAGTCTACAGATTTTTTATGAAAGCCCATCATTTTTGAGCTTAAGAATAAACAATCTGGGCTTTTTTCCAGTAGATTTGCGTTGTTTATTTTTTCTAAGAAAGAGAGTCCCCTGCAGGGGAAAAATCAGTCTTGGCCACAATACCCACAGGCAAACCTTCTTAGAAGAGTTTGTGCCAAGCTGATCAACTTTACCCGCAGTGGCTCCGAGTAATTTATTACAGAAAATTAGATTTTTTTTTTTCTGGGACTATGCTTATTATTTTCACTGGCTAGAAACCACCCAGCATTGAGCGGAGGTTAATGAAAACCAACTCTAAACTTCAATGCAACTTGCGGACAGTTATAAAAAGTGCAACCATTCCCACCTGTATCTGAATCTCTCTTCTTTTAATGTGGAAAGTTTCCTGCGGCCTCAAGCAGATAAGCCATCCCCATGGACGGAGAGCAGACTCAAATCACAGTGTTTAAAACCAGGCTTTTCTTTCGTTTCACGTGAAGTGTTTCAGATTGACGGCCTTGCAGCCGGCCACACCGCAACACTTCCTAAGGAGCAGGCAGCCCTGCAAGGCGCTGCTTTCAAGGGCGTTCAGTGCTATCAGCAGGGGTGGTGGCTGGAGTCAAACTCCTGTGATTTGAATTGATATCTGCCTCTAAATTACAATTTGCAGATCCATATGTTGTGACTCGTTGAAAACAATATTATCAATATTGTATGAACTCAAAGAGGCACGCAGTAACAGACCTAAGCGTTGTGTGAGACCCACTTACCCTCTACACATACAGGCAGGTAACAGCTTGTAAGCTCACCCTTCACCTATGCATTCTTCTTCACTCCATCAGCATAAAGCTTTAGGAAACCTGTGTGTTGCTTTAAGTTGCATTACTAGAAACAAATTTATTTTATTTTTCAAGATTTGCATAATCTTGTGTTCTCTTTTCAGTCTTTGAAAAGTATTTGGCACTGTAAGCTCTTAGCAACTTTGAAAGATTACTCAGAAATAGTATTGCAACATACATTTCAGTGGCATTAATTTGAACAATTTTACCAGTAGCACAGTAAAATGCTTGAAAGGAAAAGGGATTTTTTTAATTTAGACCTGCCTTCTTTTTTTTTTGTTTGTTTCTTTCTGGAAAAAAAAAAAAAAAATAAAAGAACCAAAACCAATCTGATCAACCGTTGCTTTAAATCTTTCACTTCGTTTTTTTTTTTCCCCCCTCAAATATAATTGCTGATGCTTTCTGATTTTGCCTACGAAAGTCTGTTGTTAGCTTTCTGTATTGGGAACAGTTGGAAGAACATCATCTTTATTAAAAAGGGAGGCTATTTCTGCCTGCAGTGAAAGTAGGAAAAATCAAATAACCTTCCATAAAAACTAGTAGAGAACAGCATTGACATTACTGATACTTTGAGAAAAGTTGAGGAATGGAAGTGAAAGTCTATAAAGAAGCCCTGAACATTAGAAGAAAAATAAGGAAAAAAGTTCTTTTCTTTTTCCTTTGCCCATCACTTTACAGTATCTGTATCATTGAGATTCTTAAGGGCCTTACAATGGATTCCAGGAACCTTGCACATAAGCAAGATATGTCAATATACAGGAATCAGAGAAATCATTTAATGTATGCTTAGAAAAACGTGGACAGTGACTGTAAGCCAAGTGAATTTTGGGGGAGAGATACGCTATCCCCTTTTTGCTAACACAGTAACCACATGAAAACATCTACGTAAACTGTGATCATCTTTCCAATAAATGGAATGAAGACAGACATCACTGGGTCAAAGAGCATAAATTAGCTTTAAACAGTCTAGGTTGTAAAACTGAAAAGCCAAATCCTTAACATCATACCTCCCCAAAGCAACATTCAGTTCGTCATTCCCATCCTCATTTGCTAGCTCCATATGCTGGCTCTTGCTTTTACAGACTTCTCAGTTTCATCACTTCACAAGCAACAACCAAATCAATCTGAAGAACAACCTTGAGTAGCTGTGTTCACCAAATTCCACCGGCACAAGTGAGAGATAAAACGATGGCTTTGAAACTTGGGGATGCAATGGGAAAGGGAGGAGGGTTGAGCTAGGTGGCACTGCGCTTAGGGAGCACAAGTGAGTCTACCCAGGGACAACACAGCAACTTCTTCCAAGGTATGGAGTCACCTTCCCACCTTTGTGCGCTACACAGCATACACGAGAAACGTGGTTGTGTGAACTGCAAAGCTCACACATGGCTAAAATACTTCCAAAACTGACGGAAGTGAGGAAAAAAAAAAGATGTCATTTTCTTACCTCAGTTTCAGTGACTTCCAGAACTAAACAATGAAAATTAAATAGAAAGACTGATTTTCCACTATCTTTATTGCGTTTTGGAAGCAAAAAAACCCACAAGGATCTCCACAAAGTTTTTGAGTTCAGCTCTGAAGGGGTCTTCTGATTTTTGTTGCTCCAGGTTCCTGAATTTTCTTAAATTTCACCAGAAATAAACAGGACACTTCAGCCATTAGATGGAACAGGAAGATCCTAATAAAAACATTTCATTTTCATTCATCCTAGTAGACAACTATTTAGAGAATTCAAGTTTAACTTGTAGTTTATAAAGTGCTAAGCTGTATAAAAATGTTTTAGAATCAGCATGCGTATTATGATCATCTAATAGGTGTAAGTTAAAGCCAGAGACATCTTCTAAATGACAGAATCGAGACTAGAAGGTGCATCTTGGCTCCTCCATCCCAAGCAGCCCTAACCATTAAGTTACAGAAGCAGCCTTCTCCTGCAGGCTGCCTGGTGGCCCTGCTCTGGTAAGGGACTATCAGTGGTCAGGCTACACTACAGTAAGATAGACCTGGGTTCCCTCAGGCTTCAAACCACCCAACAGCTTGTCCCATCTGAGCTCTCTAGATCATCATCTAACTACCTTAGCACCCAAATCTGTGGTAGTCAGCTTTGAGTCGCTGCAGCTGCTGTTCCACATCACATCCTCCTTGGCTGAGGAAAGCCACCAAACCTTTCTAATAGCTGCAGGAAAACAAAGTTGTATCCTGGATGGCTGGTTTTGCCTAGTGTAGGGTTGCTGCCTACTGAAGGACAGTTCGGAGCAGAGCGACATTGCTGTGTGACACAACACCTTCCCATCACTTTTCATTTAAAGAAAGCAATGAGACAGAAGTTTCATACACCCACAAGCTGCTTCAAAACTCATTAAAATTCTACAAAGGCTCCTTTTGCCTAATTCCAGCATGTTTTACTCTATTATTCATGGGGATCAATGTTCATTTTAAATGTTCTATTAATTGGAAGTCCAAGCAATCATCAAGGAAACTGTAATTTTGATTTATGCTTTGTGGGAGTCACCAGTTTTCATTTTCATCTCAGCACTTGATTTAGTGACAAAACAGGCATGTTTCTTCAGCAAACGGAATAAAATAAATCTTTGTTAGAAATGACAAAAACTCCAAATCCTGTAGCTTAGCATACTGCAATAAAATAAGGCAATTTTAATGGCTGAAAAATTACAAACAAAACCAAAAAAGCAAATTCCATTGAAGAAAAGCAAAATTTGAGGAAAAGTGTTGTAGATCTGCACCATAAGATTAAAAATTTGCAATGAAACAACTGCTGCGGCAATTGTATGCACCAAACTGATGCATCACTTCAGGCAGGGAAAGACGAGTACTGCTATTCAAGCACAGCAGAGCCGAATGTCAAAGGCCATTTAAATAGCGCCTAGCGGGCTTCCTTCTTCCCCCGGGGTATTTACTTGGGGTGCTGCAGCATTTTATGCAGCGTCCCTTTCCACTACCCAGGTCTTTTGGAAAAGGGGAAACCACAACCGGTGCCGTGCCGCTTGCACATTCAAAGGAGCATAATCATGAACCACCGCGCTCCAAGGTCAGCGTTGTGGCTTACGTAAAAGCGTACCAAACCTGACCCAGCCCTAAGGGCAGCCTTAGACGTAGGACTAGGACAAAACTGCCTTCATTAAATAAGACATCCCCAGAATAGTGCCTTGCCCACCTCTGCCTTCTTATTAGTTGTCTTTCCTTAAACTTCTCTTTTCAAGCTGTCGTTCCTGCTGTGAGTGCAAATATATCCAATATAACGGCACATTTGGATGAGGGATGCTACAAAGTCCCAGTGCCCTTTGCTACAGCATCTTGCTTGAGGTACTGCTGTAGACAGCTCTAAAGATTCAGAGACTTGTTTAATCTAAGTCCTGATGGCACAAAGTTAAACAGTAACAGCTGGCATTGGGCCAGCAAAATAAACTTAGCCTTCCAGCCCCCTGAAACCTCAAAAGAGTGGAGGAGCACCCGTGCGACCTTGGCTGGCTCGCCTAAAGACACAAGCAGCAGCCTCCAGGCATCCAGCAGTGCACAGGCTGCTGCGGGGCACCAGCCGAATCAGCCCGAGAGTGAGGAGCTCTGGCCTGCATGGAGGGCAGAATGCGAGGGACCACTTCCAGTCCTCCCCTCCACCACCGACTCATCTCGGAAACGAGAGCAAAGGGCACACAGGATATGGATAGCTCAACTGGAACGGTTCACCTAACAGGTTTAGAAGACTTCCGTTTCAATGAAAATCTCCAGCCTTTTTTTTTTTCTTCTTCTCCTTTAAATCTGTCACGACAACACTAAATCATCCTTGAGAATCTTTTGCCTTATGATCTCCGCAAATTATTTTTAACACTTATTATCTACAAAAGTGAAATGATTCCTTCATCTCTATTTGCATAGCCTTTTAAAGTGATAAATCCTTTCTTGACAGGCCTTCAATGTGCAATAAATGGAAAAGACAGAATCAGATTTCAGTAGTAGCAATTGCTCTTTCCTAAAGCATCTGGATACCGTTCTTTAAGAAAAACTTACGCCAAGAAAGGGATCTAAGGGGAACAACAGGGAAACCCAAAACAGACAAAAACGCTTCTGATGCTTTCTTCAGTTGTTGGAAAACCACAGGGTTAGCACAAGACCCAATTAGCCACTCTAAGATTCCAGCTTTATTGCTCTGGCTTCTAAGAACATTTGGCTAAGTTTTTACGGATTTTCCCCGCAGGAGGCAAATCTTTCATATGAATATTGGACTGCATATATCCCCACTGAGCTTGCCAAACTAACACAGCAAAGCATTGCTAGGTTAAATATGCCCCGTTTGGCTGAGCTACATTCCTATTAGACAGATGCTAAAAAAAGAAAAACTAAGTGGAGTAAAATGAAAATGTATACCAACACACTAACAAGAGTCAGCAGATGGATTGGCTTCACAAGGCAGGACTAGCGTACAACCGGCACAAAGCTGAAACGTCTTGTTCTCCAGCCTCACCTGATGTGTTCAAAATACCTTCCAAGATGAGACGACAGGAACTGTAACGGTAACTTATATATATATATATAAGTATAGGAAACGCCAAAGGAATGGAGCTCTATAGATGACCTGAAAACATTTCCAAACACTGTGCAGGAAAGCAGCCTAAAAACAAAACAAAAAACGAGGAACTAAGGAATAACTAAATAAGGCAGCGATATGGGAAAAGAAGGAAGAGGAAACAAAGTACAAGAAAAAGTCCCTCTTCCCTTAGCCTTAAAAAACAGCTTTTCTCCAGCCTTTTAACATAGTTGTGTTTACTTCAAAATTATATAATGTGTATCAAAAATTAGCTATCTGCATCAGCCCCACATACATGTATGTTGGGTCAACAAAGGGTTCACTACAACTGGCTGAAAATCCACAGGCTGATCATTCACAATTGACTCACGGTGTCTACAGTCTTTGGAACAAACATGGGAGGATATTCAGAAATGCTGATTTCACCATCCTAAACCTAATTTCCCAAGGTTCTATTTAATTAAGCCTCCTCCCTCACCCTGGACCTGGCACTCACACAGCCGTGAAACAACTCAGACCCACCGGCTCATCTGGATGAACACTATGGATCAGAAAAGAACGTATGAGTTTTCTCTCAGGCAGTTGCTTGTTCCAAAACACCCCATAATAACACAGTTGCTAGATTTAAAGTCTTTTACCCAATAAAATATTTTTCTGTTAAGCAGTCCATTTTTTGTTGATCAACAGCAAAAGAAAGATATTTGGACAATTACTTGTTTTGTTTTGGAATGGGAGACTTCAAAACAAATCTTCTCCCACAGTTCTGGTTTCTGTGAATCAGCATTTTCTGATAAAAAAAAAAAAAAAAACCTCTCGCTGGAAAATTCCTCACCCAATTTATTTCAATTGAGCAGCCTCACAGTCAATTGCTGCGTGAATACTTTACCTGAATCGCAGCACCCTATTTGTTTCATAATTTCTTCGCTCACATGCTGAGAGGTTTGTTAATTTATTACTTCGGCAAACCCTATTGACTTATGAGTAAGGATTAAGTGGTATTTCAGCATCCTTAGTTGCCACGGTTATTGTTGTCTTTGCTGTCAGAACTGAAGAGCAGTTGAAGCGCTGTCTCCATCCCCCAAACCCACCCGAAACAAACCTTGCCAAATGAATGAACCGCACCAGTGATCCATGGATAAGCACGTGTTTCTGTGGGACAGAATCACCTCTTCAGGGTTTCCTTGCCCCAGTATGAGCACATCTAATTTTAATCAAGTGCTGGTGTCATGAGGCAGCAGAACTTAGTCAAGCAATGAAGTGGAGAAAATTAGTTGTATTAACAACTAACGTACACATGAGTTTCAAGTAGTCCTGCACAAACTAGAACTGAAAGGGCACTGGGGCGGAAACAACAATGTTGATGTCTGACCTGGCATATTGAAAAAAGAAAGCTACTGTACTGATCCCTATATGCTATTATTATTGCATTAGAAAAGTAGAGAAAAACAAGAAAAAAATTGCATGAGGTAGAAAAACAGCTTCCCAAAAGGCCTTGGTATGTAAAAAGCCTACAAAACTTGTATTAAGGTCACACAATCATTATAAAAGTATTGACAGCACAGTCTCGGCAGTTTTGTGCTCTTTGGGCTCTCATTGAGTGATATCACAGCCTAAGTTAACTCTTTCATCACTGGTCCTTTAGTACTAAAGATTGTGTATGCAAAAATACTTTCCTGTATTTAAAAAAATCCTAAATATTATCTACTAACTTATATGTTGCCTTGGTTTTCATCATAAATGACAGAATGTCCCAAAATGTTCTGCAACATTAGCGCATAACACAGAAGTGGCAAGGCTCAGCAGGTCAAGTTGGCAGCTAATCAGATATCGGCAACTGAGGTATCTCATACCTCTCCCATTTCAGTTGGGTGGACCTTCATGGAACTTGGCATTTTACAAAAGTGTCAAGAAACAATACTACTGGAATAATCTCGCACCATAAAATACATGCTATGCATAATCACCTTTTTCATACCCAATTCAGCATTTTTGCTGCTCTGCTCTACCATGACTAACTCTGTTGCTTTTCACCAAAGGAAAACACAAGAGAGAAGTGACACATTCCCTGGGTGCTCTTCTGCCACCCAGGGAATGCCTGGAAGCAAGGCAGCAGCCCTCCCCGTTCATTAAGCACGTGCCCTGCACGCGTGGAGAGGAAACTCAGCCATCAAACAAGGATGATGAGGCACAGGGAATGCAGAGAACTTGGCATCTTCTATACACCACGTATACAGCGTCAGACAAAGGGTGCAGCACTCCCAAGAAAAACAGGAAGGAAGGTTTCAGCAATAAAAGCAACTATGTTGGTTAAGTAGCTGTCTCCCAGCAACTCTACCCAAGTCCTACATGTTGTTGTCTAAGCTAATCTTCTCCATGACTGGTGCTTAAAACTGTACCAGCATCACTTGCATTACTGTAATTAGGACTTCTTTTTCAGGATATAATTTCTGCTCCTTCAGACTCAGTCAGAACCACTTACATCCACTTAGTTATGTGTAACTTATGCCACTTCATTTGCCAACTCCAAATCTAGTACAGTAACTTACCTACTTTTGCATTTAAATTGTGCTTGGCCTTCAATTTCATAGTGCATGTAGCTACTTGTTCCTTGCTGTGGCTCACACATCTCATTTCTTCTTAGACTACAACAGCTTCAGCAAAAAAAAAACATGAAAAGGGTTGATTTCAAGCACTTCAGTCAATGAGTACCTTCTACAGAAGAGCACTAAAATAACACCACCAGACTAAAATAACACGACTTTCACATTAGGACTAGCACAAAAGCCTACTGTTGATGAATGATAGAAATGCAATTAGTACAACCTTACAGCATTGCTTAAGTCGCTATTAGTTAGAAGAGCCTTCCATACTTGCAGTTGAGCTTTTGACATGCTCTGTATTTGAGAACCGGTAATAACCAAAGGAGGAGCGCCCCAAAAGAGCTCACAGGCATCATATGAAATCAGAGGGATTTCATTAGTTGATAACACACCAGGCCCTACCGCTGCAGAGAGATCTGGCAGCAGCAAGCTATGTTTATGGCCTGAAGCTTTGTAGCACACTGGGAAGTGGAGGGGGGTAGTGCTCTAGAAGAGTGCTGCAGTTTTTGCTCATATTTTACACGGCTGCTGAAGAGGTACTGCTACATTGCCAGGCATCACGAGTAATGGCAGGTATCACGGCAGGTGTCACGCTCCTTCCATACCACTTGAGAAGAACAGGAGTGCATCTCTGGAAGAGGTATGAAGATGAGCAATACCATGCAATTTCATGGTTTCCCGGTTATTGTGGTGACAGCCACGGTTGTTGACTATCTTTCCAACAATATTAATTAAAGGTGATAATTATAAAATCTTCAGAAGAGTGCCTGAGATAAAGTCCGATGATAAACCAAAAAGATTCTGCATCTAGAGTTAATGAAAGGTAAGAAAAATAAATAGTCTCTAGGGTAAGCAAAAGCATATTCCAGAAATTAGTGATGTAGCCAGAGTCACAATAGCATTTCATTAACCATGCACCTCTGGTAACATAAAACCAAATCATAACTCAATCATAACTCAAAGTTGCCATTCAAATTGAGGAAAATACATGATTTCTTTTATGTCCTTGCTGTGATTTCTCTGCTTCTGAACCTATGTTGCCATATTCAAAATGTGCCCCGTCTTCCCAATAAAGTGCTTCTGAACTGCCAATGACTCTGCCTTTGATTTTTTCAAATTTAGACAGGAATTTTATGGGCCTCTATTTGGTATAAGGAATGCTACTTTGGTTATAATCTTAATGGTTACATTTTTCTGGCACGTCAGCCTAATTTTCTTACTTCGGTAATCAATTTGCTTCTGATTTACATCATAGTGTACATACACTAAAATAAATTCATGACTGAAATCAGAAGTGTGGGGGGTTTTAGTCCTTACAATGCAGCACACAGAATAAAAACTTCTGTTTTCTGAAGAATGTGAGTCTTGCAATTCCAGCACTATTTTTAATATTTTATTTCTTTTTTCTTCAGGGAGTTCATTTTCTGTTCTCTTGAGACCTTGTACACATCCCAAAAAAAGGCTACCCAATAGCCTTCTAATTTTATGCTACCTCTTTTAGGTTTTTAATGACCTTTGATCCTATTGCTCATGCAATGGTCACATTTTACTCTGGTGGGATATACAGCATAAGAAATACTTCTGAACTTCCCCCGCTTTCCCCACAGAAAGGGTCCTGCATGGTGAAAAAGGACGACAACCTTGTGGAAGGCACCAGGGCAGCACCCACCAGACCTTCCTCTGTTCAGCCTGGAGAAGAGAAGGCTCCGTGGAGATCTTATTCCGGCCTTCCAGTACCTAAAGGGGGCCTACAGGAGAGATGGGGAAGGAGTTTTTACTAGGGCATGTAGCAATAAGATGAGGGGGAATGGCTTTAAACTAAAAGAGGGCAGGTTCAGACTGAAAATTAGGAAGAAGTTCTTCACTCTGAGGGTGGTAAGGCACTGGAACAGGTTGCCCAGAGAGGCTGTGGAGGCCCCATCCCTGGAGGTGTTCAAGGCCAGGCTGGACGTGGCCTTGGGCAACCTGGTCTAGTGGGAGGTGTCCCTGCCTATGGCAGGGGGGCTGGAACTCAATGATCTTCAAAGCCTTTCCAACCTAAACCATTCTATGATTCTATGATTTGCTTTCTGCATCAGATTGTGAGGAAAAAGGTTGAGGGTAACAGGCTGTTAGAGAAATGAGAAGTATATGTAGATTTTTAATATACCTTGCTGCCTGACTTGTCCAAGATCCTTAAGAAGGCATTTGGAAAGAGACAGTCAAGTGACAAAGAAAACAGGCATCTTAATGGAATAGGGAAGCCAAGATGAAATACCACTAAAGCAGAGAAAGAAAACAGTATGATTACAGGATTCTCGGGTTTTGAAATCCTACTGGCTATCCTACTATTTCTAAATCTCCAAGCTACAGTGACAGTCTTTTTCTTTTTTTCGTTAAATAAATTAAACTGTAAATTAACCAAATAAATGGTACAAAATCTACAGTTATCACAGCATTCAAAATAGCTCAAACAGAGCAGTCATTATATTCTTCTCCTTCCCATTCCAATAGATGAGTGGGCACTGCAAACAGAGGAATAACGTATCAGGAAGGCACAGGGAGTCCTCCCACAATTTCACCAACCACACACCAAAATCCCAGGATGGGGATGTAAAGTTCTGCAGTGCAGAAAACCTGGAGGCAATGCTAGTTTGAATTAAACTGACATATTTTAGACATTTATGCAAGCATAAACTGAAACAATTTGGGGATTTCAAAGACAGGTGTGCACTTCTTTACTTGTGATAGTAATTTTAATATGAATTATTTTCTTAGCACCCTGAAAGCTCAAATTGTTGATAGGGGAGGTGATTCCCCGGGAAACAGCATGCATAAGGGTAATTATATGACATCGCACCCAATATGACCTTGAGATTCAGAAGCCATGAATCAGTTTAACACTACCCTCTTCAACATTTTTTGAATTTTTTTTTTCTGGTATGGCGTATATGGAAAAATTGGCACCTGGACAAGCATCAAAGTCTCCCAAATTGGGGATTAGAGTGAGCTCATCCCATCATGGTAAGAACCGGTCTTTGTTCTCAGTGTGACATCTTGCATTAATAGGAGATCATTTTCTCACAATCACTGCCATTCATCTGGAGTGCAACGGGGTCTGCCTCGAACAACTCCTCATTGAATTGCAGAAAACAGGGAAATAACTGCCGAGTTTTCCCGGTTACGCTATTGATATTTAAGTGCCGTTCTCTGTGGGGACATAACAGCTTAACTCCAAAGAGGCTGTGACCTATTTCCATGATTACTGCTGCACTAATGAACAAACGGTTTCTAAACGGACATAACCGCATCGCAAAAGTCTGGAGAAAGACGGACACTCCCAAGAGAACAGGCTGGGTTAGATAAAATATGTAACTCCAGGAATTAGTTTTTCTAATTCTGTACTGAACAACAAAATAAATGTTTGCGTACACATCCACAAACAAATACTTTCGTATTGATTCTGTGTTTTAGCTCTGAATCCACTTGACTTCGAAGCTATTCTCACAGCATCTTCGGTTTGGAGGAGATGGAAGTGTGAAGATCTGAAAACACATACATTGTCCACGTGCTCAGCTCTAGCAAGACTGTAGAGAGAGATAAAAGAAGTCCATACTAATGTAAAACATATCCTTTTTAGAAGACAATGTCTTCAGTGCTGTGTCAATTTCACTAAAGAAAGCTTAAATCATAGACAAAAATCTCGTTTTCATTGAGAATCGGCCTTTTAACCCTATTTGGCATCAGGGGTGGCAGGACTAAAAGGTCAACAAGATCATGGAAGCCCATGAATGAATTTAAAACAGCACTTCAGCTCGTTCTGGCTCCAAGACCTTTGTTTTACATGAAACAGCCATACAAGTTGCTTTATTCACGAGAGCACAGTTACAGGATGCAATTCTTCATCCCTAAGAAATCATATTCAGTCTCTCATCACTGTGGGTTGTGTTTGAATAGCACTAGGTGGGAAATCAGCTCAGTCATATATGTGAAAAGCCCCTCTCTTTTGAGACCGTACATATGTAAAAACTCACAGATTACTAGAAAGTTTGCAAGTTTAACTTGAGGGAAAAGAGGCCTCTCTGCTTCTAACCACTGACTGGGCTAAACTTCACACAGAAGCACACCAGACAAGACTCTGCTACACGAAAGATTTGCTCAAAACAACAGAAGTGGTTCTGCCTCGGGAATTGACAGAGATCAGATCTGCTCAACAGGATCCTCCATGATATTTTGGCAGGTGAATGGCACAAAAGTGCAACCAAGTCCAGCAGTGCCTTTCCTAGGGAGGAGATCTCTACACAACATGTGCCTTTTAAGCAGCTCATTACATCAGATTCTTTCCTTTCCCTATAACTGGCACATAAATTTCCAAAGCAATTTACATGCACAAAACCTTAAGGGAATAGGCACCAACTGTTTTAAAATATGACAAAGAAGAATTGCACCTCTCTGACTTCAGTCCTGCAGAAGTTAAGCATCTCATCTAAGATTTGCATCTGGGCTTGCTCTATAGTTCACAGATAAGACAGGCACCTCTAGAGCGTTATTCACCTCATTTGTCTTACACAGCTGTATCCACCACTGCAGAGGAACACCCTGGTTCCTCACACATCTCCTCTGTTTTGACCATCTCGTCTTATCTGGCACTTCAAAAGCATTTGCTGGGGAAAGTGGTGCTGAAACTGGTGTGTTCCCGAAGATGCCGTGGTTCTGTTAATCAGTACTTTCTAAAGAAAAAGCAGTTTGTGAAAACATAAACCAGCTCTCCTCATTTAGGCTATTCTTGCCAAGGAACTAAATCTGCAAACCTCTACAAATAGCTTTGTCAAGTAAAACGATTTTTAAAGAGCATTACCTGTTCAGAGACAATTCCCTCTAGTCCCACATTTCAACCCCCAGCCTGCATTCATTGCTGATATTGTCTGTATCCCAAATGAAGAAAACTTGCTCAAAAAGCAGCCACAACCTTTTTTCAAAGTAGCCTACAATAATTCACAGCCCGCAGATGAATACACTCACCATAGCTTGTTCTGCACTGCTGACCAAAATGCTCCTTGGGTCATTTAACGGCTAAGAAGGAACAGGGTTTGGAAGCAAGCCTTTAGCAACTTCCTCTCTTGATGGTAATGGATTAGTTTCAAAGAAAAATGAAGAATATACAACTTCTGTGTTAATCAGTGGAGATCTGTAGATGGTAAGCCCTAGAACAGGTTGTCCAAAGAGGCTGTGGATTTTCCAACTCCTGCAGATTTTTGATCTGAACTGCACAAGGCCGTGAGCCACCTGCTATAGCTTTGAAGTTAATCTGACTTGGAGCAGGAGACTAGAGACTGATAGAGTCCCTTTCAACATAATATTTCAGTGATCCTATAAGATCTTCCAAAATCAAGTTATATTTTTTTGATACGCATTTTCCAACTTGAGTATGTCACTGGTGGATGAAACAGCCAATGTTAAAACAGTTAATCAAGTACTGATTTATTTGCCTTCACCTCCATTTACATTTAAAATCTTCTTTCATTGCTGCGGGGGGGTATAAAAGAGACCTTATAATAAATGAGAATAAAAAGCATTACATTTTGGTTTTAACCCACAGATCTTCATGAATATGCAAGAGTTTCTTTGAGCTTTAATGTTTGAGAAGAGTATAGCGTATTTAACTCAAGGATAGCGAGCTAACGTAAATAAATATATATCTCTATCAATATTGAATTACATATAATTTGTCACAAAAAGAGACTACGTATGTGTGGATTTATCAATAACTGCCTTGAGCAATTATACCAAGCATAGGGACGTTCAACACTGCCATCATTATACACTGCCTAGTCTCCTGAAAATTATTCCGAAGTTACATGTTACATACTTTTCCCTAGCTTTGACCCCTAAGTAACAAACACAGAAACTGCACATAGATTGCAAGTGCCCTTAAATCCATTATACATGAGTGATTACAAGACTTCAATCGAGGATGATTACTCTTGTGTTATTCTCTAACTATATTTTATTAAATACTTGAAACACAACAAATAAAAGTTGTGCTAGATCCAAACCCGGGGCTTATAAATATGAGTCATGGCTCATCAGTGATGTGTTAGATAAATCACACTAGTGCTTTTAAAGATACTGAGAAATCTCTCAATTGTTATATCTTATCTATACCCACTCAAACTTGGTGCCACAAGGCATTCCCCAGGCTAGGCTGAGTAGGACTCTTCATTGTTTTCTTTTTGTCTCTCTTTATTATTAAAGGAGTGATCCATTCTTAAAAATCAGACTTTTTAATCTAATTACTTTTTATTGCAGTGCTCTATTTAACTGGTAATATCCCTAATCTCTACTGCTTTCTGTGGCACACTATTATCTGAAGTTTATATTATTCTTCCTGCGAAATGTACGTATACTGTAAATTCTTTGAGATTTGTCTGTGTTTGTGCTATGAAGCCCTGATTTTTCCAGACCCTCTAGGTACTCTTGTAACACAAAAGTTAAATAATCTTCCAAATGTTCCACTCTGGTCACACTGAAGCCAACAGTTTTCAGTAAAGATTCTGGAAGGCTTTAAGACTTCTGATTTGTAATAAATCTGTTCAGAGTTGTATGTGATCTCACCTTTTTGTGCTCTTTTCCTGCAATCAAGATACAGAGCATGTATGCGCATATGCTTTTTTACATTCAATAAATCAATGGAGCTGAGTAGTTCAAGCTTCCCCCGTTTTTTTTAAGTAGCTAAAAATCAACAGCAAGACATTGCTCTTTTGGGCTCCCAGATTCTGAGACGTTTCCTTGCTAAATGTCAGACAAAGGAGAGACAACTACACATGAGCTGTTTTAGACACCTTTTAAATTCAGTGGCCACAAAGAAGTAGTTTTAAGGAACAATTCATTAAATACTTCTCTTTTTTTCTTCTCCATTTTGCATGAAATGCATTGATCCCACAGGTGTCTTCTCTGCACAGACTATACGGAATAGTCCAGACCTGCTATCCGATGTAGGTGTTTACCTCCATGCTGACGATTCCCCAACACTTCTGCTAGTCTTAAACCATGTGTTAACCCTCTCAGACTTCTGTAGTATAACAAGTGGTTCTCAGCTCACAAAGGTGATGAAATAAAACCTTCCAAGCGAACACAGAGAAGTTTTGGCCGATTTCACGGTACGCTGGCATAGAAGAGTACAACTTTCCATAGTTATCGACACATTCCCATGCTGCCTGGATTTGCAATTGATTGCTCTTTCTAGAAATCATCTGCTACACAGAAGGAAAACAAAGAACTCCAAATCATAAATCGTTTGACAACTCCAGTGCCCCATAATCTCATGAAATGGTAATCCCTTAAGCATTTTTCTGACCCAGTTTTCCTATTTCTGTTGTGAATTAACAGGCTACAGACAACCTTTTTGACCCTGGACTCAGAATAAAGGCATAATGCCTAAATGTCCCCAAGTGACTGGTGGTTCTGGGTGTCTGTCTTGGGACACAGGAACAGGGACCAACTTCAGTGAATCATAAAAACCAATGTATCTGAAGTCACTGCTCTTTTCTGAAATCCTAGGCCACTGACAGCGTAGCTTCTTGGCACGTGTGCATGCCAAATGTTCCCCAGCGTACCAAACTGAAAATTATCTTGATTTCATTCCTGTCTTATTGCACTCCATTTTACATTTGTATGCTGTATTACAGTACTGCAGCGCAACTAACGGGGCCACTATAGACAAAAAATGATTCTCATTGCTTCCTCTGACCAAACCTTTGCTCTCATAACACCACCACTCATTGTCGGTGTGCTCAAAATCCATCCATGGAGTTTGAAAAAAAGGTTACGGCCACTTTCAGGGCAGTACAAAACCACAAATTAAACAAATTACCCACATGTTCAAATTCCTACAATAACAAAACTCTTTATGACAGAGAAATTCTCCTTTCCATACCGGATTTAACAGCCTAGTGCAACTAAGAACAACACAAACAACACAGCAAGAAGAAAATACTTTCCACCTTTCTTTAGCTCTTAGCACAGCACCAAGGGTTGTATGATTCATCCCTGCCTCGAAGGCAGCTCCGTGGGAGCAGAAAGACGCCTTTCCCTTGCCCTTTCTGGGCCCAGTCCCCTGAGACACTGACTTCAATAAGAGCTATTGGTATTCGGCAGGAATGGGCTTTTGTTAATAAATAGTGGAGAAATACAATCCTACATCTAGTAACTTTGCTGCCAAGTGAAGGCATTAGCACACTGATTCAATATATCCAAAGGAGCTGCAGTCTGCTGGGACCTTCTGCCTTCTCCAAAACCCCACCTTTGATCCTATCTGCCTTCTTAGGTGCTTCTCATATTCCTGCTTCCCATCATTTGTAAGGTAAATGCAACAATGAAAAGCTATGTTTTAACTCCTCCCATTTCATCTGCGGTTCCCAGCAATTTCACGGCTGTCCCTTTTACTGGTTTTGCTGTTGTTGAAGTCTCCAGCAATTCCTTCAAATTAGAGGCTTTGACTTAGCCTCTGTCCCCCTTGGCCTGTTCATGACTTTCAACAGTTCACATTCAACACAATATCCCAATTCACACCATCTACTCCCCTCCTGCTACGTCAGTGCCAGGGTCTTGCCTAATGGTTCTTGCTACACTTCTCTATAAAGCACCACGACTTCTCCGTCGCTTCCTCCGTTTCCTTCTTTACCCCCATTAAGTCTGGGATGAATGGTATCCGTTTTATTTATTTGGTTTCCTGTGGGAGTATGTTATAAAGCTGTTTTGTTCCATGCAAGTAGGACGCAGAGAGGGAGCATCGCTGCCTGCCTGCTCCCAGCTGCAGCACGCTGCAGGGGGTAGAAGTCACTGGTGGGAACAGGAAGCTGTTCCTTCCCCAAAAGCAATGGGTCATGTTAACCTGGGGGGAACCTTCCAGAACACAGGTCAAGTAAATGTAAGAGAGATACGGGGAAGGAGGAACCTGGGTGAGCATCAGAGGTGACATCAAGACAGAGGTGTTCCCTAGAGCAGCAGGGAACTCCGTGGAAGCTGTTCAAACCAGGAAGTCACCAAAATTAAAAAGATTGACCCCGCAAGGTCAGAGCAAGCAGTATTTGCTTTCTTGTCCTTCTACTTTAATCTGTTCCTATTCAGAAGTCACCGTATTAAGAGTTATCTGCACCCTAGTCACTTTTAACATCCCACAGTCAGTATGCAGAAAACCTTCTCCACGTTTTCAGTCTCTTGGGTCCACCACATTGAGGCTGTATCCAAACACTGCCCTGTTTCTCACTGGAAGATTAATTTCTATCCATCAAGTCCCTTTTCCGCTGATTGTGGTGACCACTACTCTCTTCTCAACTTCAAATCTGTTATCAGGACCCTCTTCTACCATGTATAAATTAAAATATTACACATGTGGCAATGTAAATGTATCCATCTCAACCATTCCCACTCTGTATATTGTTCTGTAGAACAGAAGTTGTACAGGGAGTAGGACACTTCCACTTAGGTGTCTACGCATAGGTGTCCACAGAGGTACCACTGGCCTACACTCATTATAATCAATGCAGATCGTCAATACAATCAGTGGACCCTACAGTGTGATTCAACTCATGCTTAAGTCAACATCTAGGGTACAATCCACCTGTCATGAATCACAGAATCACGGAGTTTTCAGAGTTGGAAGGGACCTCTAGAGATCATCTAGTCCAACTCCCCTGCCAAAGCAGGATTGCCCAGAGCACATTACTCAGGACTGCATCCAGGCGGGTCTTGAAAAGCTCCAGAGAAGGGGACTCCACAACCTCCCTGGGCAGCCTGTGCCAGTGCTCCGTCACCCTCACCGTAAAGAAGTTTTTCCGTGTATCTGAACGGAACTTCCTGTGTTCTAACTTGTGCCCATTACCCCTCATCCTGTCACTGGAAACCATTGAAAAGAGCCTGGCTCCATCCTCCTTCAACCCACCCTTTAGATACTTAATGTAGGACATAAAGTCACTAGACATAGCTGCTCAGTGTCATATTCACAGGAATACCCATCCTAGCTCCCAGCTGCCTGTCCAGAAGGGCATGGAGCAGGTATCCTGCAGGAGCCTGTACGACACTTACCCACCCATGTGCCTGATTCTCCAGCATGTCTCAAATACCACTATATGTCCATGTTTAGGCAACTGAATTGAGCCTACACTGGTAAATAGTTGAACCACTGCTCTCTAGGCTTTACTGATCACACTGACTGGAAGTTTAGGCACCCAGTACACACTGTAACACTCAACATAGGTGTCTTCACCTCAACCTGAATCATACCTGCTGTGTCCTCCAGGATGCATTAGCAGTGCTTAGTGCCTTGTGGCCATCACAGGAATTGAGCAAGTAATAATAGCAAAGAACATTTGCCCTTCTTTCATTTCACTATGCAAATATTTAACTGTTAATCTAAAAATGAAGATGGATGTGTTTAAGTACCTATCCTGTACCTTTCTCGTTAGAGGAGCAGGACGTGGAGTTTTGCCCTCAGTGGCAGCAAACTTCTGATGCTGTCTATAGAAAAGGAGAAATTCCTGCAAATACGGTGTGATAAATAAGTCACTTAGCTTTCTTTGCATGAATGGGTTCATTATGTGCAGATGTTCAGTGCATTTCTACAAGTTTTTATGGAAGAACAAGTCACATCATTATTGTGTTATTTGACCAGAAATGAAGCATGGACTAATGCCATCTGGAAAAAAAAAAAAATCCCCATGTTTTTGAGTTAGAACCTTAGGCGAATCTAAAAGATACATGCAAAATGAGCAAGAATATACCTGGAGATGCTAGATGACTCCTGTGATGAATAACAATTTATCATAAAATAAGAAACTGAATTTTTCATTACACTGCTGTCTCTATAATATCCTTTAATCTGCTTCAGCAATTTTACTACAACATCCAGAAAATCACTTTAAACTGTACTCTGATAGATCCTCTCCAAGACGAAGAAAAAAAAAAAAAAAAATCAAGCACAAACTATTTCATTATATTAAGCAAGGAAGCTGAGCATCTATGGCAATTTTCTAATTCCATTTATGCCTTGGATTAAAAAAAAAATGTGACTCGGGAGTACTTATACTGGCAACTACAGAAAAAAAAGCAGCTAATTATAAATTGTATCTCAATACTTTTGTCGAGTTATATGACAAAGCATTCCTTATTTTCAAATCTTATGGCAGCAGAGTACAAAAGCCCTCTTTCAGATACTACTGACATCCATGTAAGTTAGACAAAACAGTAACTCAGAAGCATCCTCATGTACTAGCAAGGAATAAGACCACCACCACAACCGTTAAGTTTTCTAATTTCTTCAACAACAGACATGGTCTAAATAGAAAAACATTATTAGGGGCCAAAAATACCTCAAATGCTGCAAAAAAGTGGTGCTAGGACAGGGTAGCTGATGAAGAAAATGCTTTCAGGCCTGAAAGCTGGTCGATCAGAAAGTTTTTGGTAGGAGGGACATAAATCAGGGAAAGCAGTAGCACTTTCTCCCTACTATGAAGGCACAGCAGGGGCCAGGGGCTCCCCTGAGACCAGGATCAGTGGGAGCCCCCCCCCTGGGCAGGGCTACTAATTTAAACTTTCCTTGATTATTCTATGATACTAATCCTGTTGAAATATACTTTTTTTTACAGTGAGTAGGAAATACTTTTTCTGCTAACAATCAGCCTGAACATTGCAAAACTGAAGACTCCAGTCAACAGCATATACAAAGTAAAAATTACTATTTTTTTTTAAGTTCATAAGAGTATAATGCCATGTTATCACAACTGGTACAGAGTTAACATGTTGTGTGAATCCTACATCTGACGCTTAGGTGCCTCAGCAAAAGACAAAAAGAACATAAATAGAAAAATACTCCATTACAGACGTTCAAACCTGAAACTCTCAGGGTTTGCAGTAGGGCATTTTGGTTTGCAATTCTTCTATTTGTTTGCCAATTTTGGCATGCGATTCCCTGTAGGACTCTACAGAGTACCAAAAAGCAGGCGTGGTGATGCTGCAGAACAGGACAAGGACAGGTGTTAAGGCAACGTCCTTCAACTATAGCACAGGGCAAAGAACCAGCAAATTTATCCCCAAATCTATGTACACGGTGAGTCAGCCACCCTTGCATTATAGAAGATTCACAGTAGATGTTCACTCTAGCAATTACCTCCCGATTGCATGCAACAGGTACGCTGCCTATCTACCCAAATACTCCAGCTAACCTACGCTCAACCTAGGAAAGCACCAAAACTGTGGTTCTGTTGAAGCCAACGGATCCAATAACATTGTCGAAAATTAAGATGATGCTTAAAGGGCTTTGGATTCCTTCCAATATGGCTTCCTATCATCAGCTAAAAAAAAAAAAAAAAAAAAAAAAAAAGAAAAACCCACACAAAAAAAAACCCAAAACCACGAAACCCTCAAACAACTGCTAAATCAAAGCATCCAGTGTAAACAAAATTCTACTACACAGTATTTTGTTTCCATAGCACAAGTCATAGCTGAAAAAGATACTAATTACAGCACTAGTGCAGCTGTATTAATTACAGCTGCATTAATTAGAGCAAATTTCTATAATTTAACTAGGCTGGCACTTAAAAGTGCTTGTTCAATTAGGATACATTATAGACCTCTGTCCATCTCTCAACAAGTTGGTGAACTTTTAGATAGTGCTGTGGGGGTTACACAGGTATCCATTCACAGGAGGTGATGTTTCATCAGCTTCAGCTGCCCTCATGTTATCGGGGGAGCTCATACAACCGGCCAGCAGGCAGAGCTCAGCCTCTTCCACCTACTGCCTGCTGCGGCCCTTGGATCCTAGGACTCTGCCTCTCATTTTGGGCCTGCCCTGACAAAACAAATGTCAGCCTACAACATCCCGCGTTGCTAAAAAACCCTTTTAAACTCAAATTGATAATTTCAACACCAATCAAAAAACCCACAGTTTGCCTTTACAGACTACATGAAACAGGGCAGGAGAAAGACAAAAATTCTGGGTCAAGATTTCTCAAATCCCAAGGGAGTTGCCAAGTTTTTAATCAGCCCACGCTCTTACTAAAAAAAAAAAAAAAAAACAATAGTGCAACAACAAGAGACTTTTCCTATGCAAGAATGAGGTAAATGAAAAGTGAGCAGGAGCCAGACCTCAGAACTTTGCTCTTTACATGCACTCAGTGCCTCTTCCAGATTTTTATGTTCCAGTACACTTGTGCCTGAGCTGAAGGTTCTTGCCAGCCCAGACACTTTCACGAAGTTTAACAGTATTGAGGTATTTAAAGACCTGCAAGTCCACCCCACATAAAAGGAAGAAAAACTGAAGAACAATCAGTAGGATGAAGCTTTTACCTTCAATATTGGCATGCCACTGAAAGGACAAGACAGAGAGTCCATATCATACTGCATTCGTACCACAACTGTTGGGGCACCACAGCCCCAACAGACTGTGCAGGAAATGGAAGGGGTGGAGGAGAAAGACCACAAGAGAAAAGTTGGGGAAAACATGAGGATGTTATACAGCAGAATGGCACATCTTTCCTTGAAGTTGGGATGCCAACTAATAGTATGACTTTGCCAGATGACTCCAGTTCTGAGTTAGAAAGCAGCTCATAGGCTCACAGAATGGTCAGGGTCAGAAGGGACCTCTGGAGATCATCTAGTCCAACCCCCCTGACAGAGCAGGGTCACCCACAGCAGGTTGCACAGGATGACGTTCAGGCGGATTTTGCATGTCTCCAGAGTTGCTCCTCTCAGCAACTTGAGACGTAGGCATATACTTGAAGTACTTGAAGCATTTAAGGCCTAGTAACGCTCGATATCAATAAGGGAATGCAGATAATACGTTCGTAAGTATCAGTAAAAATTTTAAAACCTCTCAATATCTAAACAGACATGAATCACAACATAATCATCCTGTTTCTTTAAAATTGGTGTTTTACATAGGTGTATATTCTCAGATGAATTTTTAAACGGACTACAATGACCCAAATGACAGAAAATTGTGAAGACAGGCTCATTTTTAAATGGCATGTAGCCACAACATAAGCTAACCAGATTTTTGCAGGTTGTGATGACTAATTAAGTAAATGTCACTGTCTACAGGAACATATGTTAACAGAAACTCTGTGCATAAACGTATACGTGTGCATGTGCTAGTGTGATACCCAAATTCAATTAACAGGTCTCTACTAGAAATATGTCTATACAACAAGAGAAAGCTAAGTAAAAATACAGTCTCAGGCTTGACTGAAGAGGCAGTGAAGAGGCTGAAGCTGTGGAAATTGAATGAAAACAGAAAATTATTTTAACTCCAAGTAAATAAATCCAGGAAAAAGTCACTAATAAATATTATTACTGATATCACTGGAGACGAACTTTGTTTAACAAAATGATGACATAAATGCAGAAAACTATGCTGTGCTCAAGATACATACTGACCTGCGAGGAAATATTGGTTGCAGTGAAGTTGAAGACGTAAGTTGCCTGCATGTGGCACACAGCCTACATGCACATTGATTACCCTCCTACACAAAAATCCCCAAATGCATTCCTTGCATGTCAGCCAAAATGCACATCGCAGGACATTCAAAACAGCATAAAGGATTCAGATGATCATTTACATCCATCTCAATAAGAATTAGGTACCCTACTCCTTTACATTAGTGTATATTGTTATAAGTGGTTTTAATCAGTGGACAACTTAATAACATAGACATCTGTCTACTGTAGCCCCGATTGTCAGCATTAACTACAACACTTAATATTCTACAGATGATACGCTGTCTGAGCCACCGAGAGCAGCTGTTAACCACTGATGTGGCAATGAAGCAGCGGATACGGATATACCACCTGCTGGTCTGCTCCATCTTAAATATAGGTAAAACTGTCATTATCTCCTGAACAGCCACCCAGAAATAATATTCATCTATGCTGTCTGATAGCTTAACGTTGCTTTAGATTTGAGTTGCATTATACTGAAGGGGAGATAAGAATAAAAATTGCCTATCCCAATACATATAAAAACTAATCATGAGTTTGTACTATTGTTACCCATATAAGTTACACAAAAACACAGTATCAGGCTCCTGCTACCAAAACCTACTTGAAGCACCTTCTGAATTGGCAGCACAAGTCACTTGCTTGCTCCATGTCATAAATTACAGTCAACTACCCAAGAAACCTTCAGGTCGCTGCGTCTTGTCCAAAATCACAGAAAACGTCAGCTATAACACTCTCCCCCTAATGAAACCTAAATCCACCACTCTTACTCCTTAAAGCAGTAATTGGGGCAAAAAATCAGCAGAAATCAGCTCAGGGATAACAAAGCCTGGGCAAAAAAAAAGTATAAGGATTAATGCTTGTCAATCATAACATAAATTGGAGGCCCACAGCTTCAGGAGTAAAAATGGTCAGCGTTACCTGTTTGTGATGCACAGCTGGCTAGGTGATTTATCTTCTAAGATCAAAACAATACACTGACTTTTGGTTTTGTTATAAGGCTTAAGTCTTCATCATTCAACACCCTGAATTAGCTCCAGCCTAGCACTAATCCTGCCCTTTCCCATCCATGTTAGTTTAGCAGCCACTTCTTTTTTCTTTTTTTTTTTTTCCTATTTTCTGTTGCTGTTTTTCGTGGATTTTACGAAGGTCTTGACACTGAAGGCTGTGACATCACGGGTCAACATCAAACCTTCAGCTCCATAACACTTGGTTTGTCTCTGGCTATCTTTCTCTTTCCCAGATATTTCTCTACAGTATCTCTACTGGTAACTCAAACTGAAACTTCTGCCCAGAAGAGGTGAAAAGAATGAAGGGGGCTTCAAAATCCCTAGCTGGGAAGTGTTAAACTTCACCTGCGTTCCTCTATGAAAAAATGCTCAAATAACATTGTGGTGGAGATGGATTTTCTACATCATAAAGGTACAAAATGTTGAAAAACAAACACCATAAACTCAAAGCGAGGTAAAATTTGTATGTGTTAAGATTTCAGATTCTCCATTTTAAAGTTGTTATGCTGCTTCTGTTTGTCATCAAGACATATCAGGGCCTGAACCCAAGTCTGTTATGCTGAATGAGGCCTGACACCACAGAGATTCAGATACAACACTACATGGTGCAAATAAAAAGGGATATTTTCACGTAGTCGCACTGTCAATGCGTGCTGCATTTCCAAAATACACCTAAGTTACATAGATAGGCCTAAAGAAATTAAATCCTAAAGCAGAGACTGAGAACTATTGCTGGTCCTGAGCAGTCTGCCAAAGCAGAAGCAGATTTTAACAAACTCACTCTGCAAGCAGCTGACCAAAAATCACCCCTAGTAAAATGAGAGCAAATGCAGGGAAAAGATCAAGCTGACTCCAGTCAGAAACGGGGTGATATCTGGTTGCTGCAGGTAAAGAGGAACTGCTTAAGGAGATTTGGAGAAGTCAAGAGGTGTCTCTCAAATAACCGAATGACTTACCTAATGATTACAGCACGTGGATTCCTGTTCAAAGAAATTATTTCTGACCAACTGGAATTCAATCACAACACAAAACCAGTCAGGGTTTCCATCTCATATCTGTATCTTGTGGACTAACTATGGACACATTTTCATTTAATTGATTACCTGTGTCGCCGATAGCTGTTCATTGATACAGAAGAAGGCACCGAATATTAGCACATACTCTCTCCGCCCCTGCAGAAGTGAGAAGCATCTTGCACTCAGCGCTGCCAGCCCGCTCCCTCAGATACCCGGCAGCCACCGCACGCAATTATGGGTTAGTACAATGGAGTGTGCAAAAACTCTTTATATTGCTGTCACCGGTGAGACTCCAGAGAAATTTAATCTCAGGCAGTCTAAAGAACAGAGAACCTGAGACAGGCAACTAACAAACAATTTCCCATCAGCATCAGTGTGGTTAGTGCCTTGCATCCCAGACATTTATTACAGGGCAGAAAAGAAAAAAAAACTAACGGATCTGAATTTTTTCACTTCTGTAAATAGCAGTAGTTAAACTAAAATAGAAGAAAAGATTTAAAAGGTAGTGTTCTCCTTTTTTGTTTTCAGTATAAACGCCAGCAACTCATTAAAGAATACTTGCAGGGAATCGGAGACGAAGCATTCCTACAATGGGACTATGTGAACAGGAGCCAAGGTCTCGTAATTATATAGGACAAGGAGCCCTTTCACCTTTTCATTTTATGCCTTTGGCATTACACAGGATACTGCTAAAAGGCAAAGAGAAGCGGTTATAGCTACTGCTTACTTAAACAACCCAAGCTACCTACATAATACTCACGCCGTTATTTTCTCTCTGCTTATTATCCTGTTGTGACTAAAACTCTCCTATTCTGAATTCACACCAGGGTGTTTGCATGGAGCTTTATACAGAAAAATCAAACCACTACATATTACAGAGACTTTCAAACAATACTAAGACATTGCTTTATTTGTAACAGCAGTAGAAAGCTTTAGTACTTGGCAATTTGCTTGGCAATTTACCGGAATATCTGATCTGCAATAACTATTTTGGAATACTGTCATTTTTCTGAAATCAATCCCCCTGTTATTAATTAATATCCAAAACTCTAACTGTGCTTTCCTTACAGAGTAATGAAAGACTCTACAAAGGATATTTTTTCTGATTGAAAACAAACCCCTTTGCTACAACAGTGACTGGAGATCCCCAGGAAAGATTATTTTTTTTTGCATTCAACATTTAGTTTTTTCAGCAATTAAGATTTTTAAGTGAACTGTAGCTTCAACTGAAAGAACAGATAGGAACAAACAGGGTACTGAAACTTTCTAGCCACAGACGTAGTACTGCCCTGCAGCACAAGTGGCATCAAAACCTTCAAAAAAAAAAAAAAAAAAAGCACTAAGGGCCACTTCTGTTAAGTGAAGGAGGTATCTCAGGCTTTATAACCTTTTAATTTATGCCTCAAAGTCTCAATATTAGATTCTACGTTGCATCAGTCGAGACGAGCCAGCCTGTTCACTGCACACAAAGTACTCTTAAAAAAAATTCAATTTTTACTATTTAATTTACCTATATCACTTACTATGGTCTAGGTAACAATCTTCGAAACCCATTTAAAGACCTCAGTGCCATGCAGGAAGGCAAGAAGGATACTAAACACAGGGCTCTTCTCTGAAAGCACCCAACAAAGCAAGGAACCCCTCAGAGAGAGGTCAGAGACAAAACATACTGCACTCTCCTGGTACAAGTCTTACTGGGAGGCTCTTCTTTGTCATCAACACTCCAGAGAGTTGTCAATTGTCATGACAAGAGCATCACCACAGAACATACTGATTACACTTCATTTTATATTGTTACTTGCTTAAATAAGACCAAAAAAATTTAGCCCTATACAGTGTAACAGCATAACTGAAGAGGCCAAATAAATCATATACAGCCAGAGACACATCACTAAAAAAATTAATAATAATAATAATAATAAAAAAAAAAAAAATCTATGAATCATCAGAGGAGACAACCCTTCCTTTGGTGGTTCAGACCTAGCTTTCAACCTGATTTCAGTAGATGACAACAACTTTATTGTCCAAGCTGCTGTTTCACACTACACTTGATGCTTGACAATTTCATTGTCGAAAATTATACACATGAAAAATACAGAACTGTAAAACTACTGTTATTAGAAGTTATTACTGCTGAAGGCATGATGCCACAATATGTTCATTTTCATGCATGAAAATTTTACTTGGTACGTCCCACATTTTGCAAGTTTGTTAGACGGAGCCAAGCCCAAATCAGGGGCTGAGAGGCACAGGCAGAGAGAGAGAGACAGATGAACCCAAGGATCCACGCCCTGTGAGACAAAGTAGAAGAGCAGCTCAGAATAAATTACAAACTCACATACTGTTGGTTTTGTAATTTAGATAGGGATTACAACCTTCCAAAACTTTATGACCCACACAGATGAACGTACCCTCACTTAACATGTCACAACTCAGCAGAGATATATCTCATTGAAACATAAGAAAGCTACAGACTTTGGCAAGTTATCTTTTCTTCCGTTCCCTTGCAGGTACCGATATTTTTAGGAAAAGAGAAATACATGCTGAAAGACAGTTTCTCTGCAAGAACATGACCTTTGAATACAGAGTGAAATTTCCAAAGGCAGAAATGGCATCAAGGTGCCTGAGTCTCACTGAAAGTCAACAGGAACGGAGTGTCAGATTGTCATTTATGTTTTATTATAATGAACAGCAAGAGCTTAATTATAGGTCGTCATGGAACACGCCCGACCTTCAAACTGACTTCAACAGGAGCAGAACAGCTTGATCAGGCTTTTAAGTTATAACTGCCATCCCCAAACAAAAAAATAAACAGCAAAAGAGTGTTGTGTACAATGCAAACTAATTACTTGTATGGGAAAATTAATTATTGTGATTCCAAGCAGTAACAATGGTCATCTAACAGAGGAACCCTGCCCTCCCCAAACCAATCAAGCACACGAACACTAAATTAAATTCTAGCTACTGCAATGCGCGAATGACCTCCCACTCGCTAGAAACCATGCGACACCCGGGTGTCTGCAGTAAGTGCCCACCGTGAGAGTACCAAAGCACTATATTCACAGGAAAAAGCATATTACTGAACTTGGTTTTCAACCCTGTCTCTCCCTGCAAGCAAGTAAGCAAAAGTGGTCAACATCAGACCTCTGTCACTCTCTTTTCTTTTTTCTGACATGCTATGAGCAAACCACAAAGCCCAAGTTCTTGCACTAACACAGAGCCGGCAGCGCCAGCTCTCAACTCCAGTCAATAGGCAGGCAGGCTACTCTAAAGTCCCCACACCAACTAATTTGAGATGCATGAGCTCCTGGCAGCAAAATAATTATTTCCTCAGAGGTTCTTATTGTCTCCAGCACGCCATGAATGCTGTTCGAGTTCAATGTCAATTTATCACTCGACATTACTGGCAGCAGCTGACATCATGGGTGCAATTGTTAAAGAAAAGGGAAATTATTTCTGCCCTCGTACATTTAGATCCCCTCGCCCCCCCCAAAAAAAGCTCAGTGAAGGGAAAAAGCTTGGAGCAATCTGAAATCGCAGAATGCTTCTTTCTATAAAAGCATTGCACTTGCCCAGCAAACCTCTCTATCTGCCACCACTGAATAGTATCAGGTACTACAGACACCTGAAAGGGAATAAAGTATGACCTGCAAAAAGGTAGTGTTTCTAAAGTACTATGTAGTTTTTCCCCCCCTCTAACATGCAACGCTTTCTTTGGGCGCAATACAGCAGGGTGCTGCCCCCTCTCTAGCAAAGCATGGCAGTATGTGCTACTTACTAAGCACAGCCAGCCTGGCACAAAATGAAGTGCTCTTTTGAGGGAACACCAGTGTCAGCACCTCACAGGCTGCAGCCCACCAGCTTGCATCTCATGGTCCTGATACACCATTTTACTTCCCCCCCAAAAAAAAAAAAAAAAAAAAAAAAAAAAAGGAGGAAAAAAAAAAAATCTATATTTGCAAGCAAGTGGGGTAGTAAATTGGCTTAAAACTAAGTTACATTCCCCCCCCAAAAAAAAACAAGGGACCGTTTATACAAGGTGTGTTACTCTGTCAGTGCAAAAGTACCATCAAACTTCAACTCTGAGTTAAAAAGCAACTCAAAAAGCCGTCATTTCAACAGAAAAAAGCAACACTATGAGAGACAGGACTTGTTTCAAATAACCATCCTGAAAGTTAGCCTTAGCGTACTTTTTCCAAAAGAATTCAGCAGCTTAAGTAAAAGATATGAAATGAGTCTCAGACAGACACATCTTCACAGACTCTAAAAATTCTGTACCTGCCCTTGAAATGTTGCAATCTGTTTGATGATATGGAAATCTTCCAAAATGGTGTAAGCACGTCCTGGCAGTGCACAAGATGGAGGGGGGGGTAAAAGTGAGAAGACTGAATTTTAATCACCACTAAAAGGGGAAAACAATATTTATTTAATTCAGTGTGCTGAATCTTGCAGTGCGTGCAGCACAACCCCACCAGCAAGCAGCTACAGTCCAACTGGTGGTACCAGCTCTTCTCACTAGTGCCCAGTGGCAGGACAAGAGGCAGTGGGCACCTACTGAAATATATGGAAAAAAATGAAGATAAGACAACTTTTTACTGCAAAAGTAGTAAAACACTGGAACAGGTTGCCCAGAGAGGTTTTGGAGACCTGACAGTTTAACAGGCTTACACACGTACTCACGGTATTATTAAAATTTGATCAAAGGATAAAAAGTTTTCTCATTATCTTTCAATACCAGATAACGTCACGAATGGCACAGAAATTCCCTTCCGTTAGGAAATTAACCTCCGTGGTTTTAAAAACTTCAAAGATGCTTCGTTATTGATTGCCTAAGCTAACTTTCCATGCCTTGAAGGCATTTCACACCAACCTCCCCCCCCCCCCTTTATTTTTTTTTAATGTTCACTGTGGTCAGACTCTTAAGCAGCAGCTTAGCCTGTAAGCAGCAAGTTTTAACAGGCTAGCAGATGTCCACCCCGACTCTGTATTTAGCATTACTAGCTAAAACGCTAAATCCATAAGCACTTGAAGGCTTGTCACTTTGAGTCCTGTACAACTTATCCTTCAAGGCAGCCTCAGACACTCCAAACTGCCGAAAATCTCCTCTGCCATCCTGCAATTCCCTCGCTTGCTGCATGTTTTCCGGCTACTGATAGTGGGACCAGGTCAGAGAAGGCAGCAGCAAAGCTGTAGTACAGGACCCCAACGCGGTCCTGAGTAAGTCCTACTGCTTACTGATGGGGAGGGGAATTTGCAGCCCACGACTGTACGATCAGAAGCTCTACCATAGTATAAAGGAGAAGCAAACTCAATGTTTACGGGTGACTCATTCTGGCAACTGAGATATGCTTCACGAGCAACCCTAACGGTACCCTCCCGATGCGAGTGTTTGCATTTAATCATTTAGATTTCCAATAACAAATGGCAAATCCAGAAATGTCCTCACTGGACATCCTGCTAAGGTTCACTGGCACAGCGGGAATTTACTGATCTGCCATTTGGGCAGATGAAGTAACTGAAATTAGTTACAGGTTGTCATTCTTGTGGTTGGCACTGGAAAAAGAAAGCCCTCTCTGTCATTAGATTTCAAGTTACTTGGAAGCTCAGCAGTGGTGAGATGCGAGAAAACCACATCCTCTTCCAGAGCTGGACGACACTACTACTGTGGCAATGTACCTTTCTGTCCACACCCAGTAAGCGTAACTCCTTCTACACTCTTACTTCTGCCCTGTGCCCCATCCATTTCTTCCTACCTGTTGTTATGTCCTTTCCCACTCACCCCCATATCTCCAATTTCTCATTTTCATACAATCTTCCCAACAAATTATCCCCCCCGAGCAGCACCATCTGTTTCAGTCGTGCCCTCATCCCCTCAAAAATAGTTTCTTCTGGTCTTCTAGATCGTGTGATCTCCCTATCTGAACTGGGAAACCTCTCCCCCTACACAGCCGAAGTCCGCAGCGAGTTTTAAGGGAGGTTACAGAAGACGGGCAGGTTCTCTGTCCTCCATTCAGATGCACAAATCTAGCCCTAAGACAGGCCCACGCAAGCCAGAGCTGTGACCACTGGGTGACTCCAGGTCAGCCCACAACTGGAGCACAGCCAGTATAAACGTAACCCAAAAAGACTGCTGAGACTATGTTAACTGCAATTTCTCAACGCCATGTAATTAGAACAAATTCCTAAGTGTGAGAGATCGACAGACAGCACACACTGCACCTCTTTCCTCGGAGTTCAGGATTTATATTTGAGCTCTGGAGGTAACACTGGTTTTAAACAAAACCAAAGAAAGTGGGCCAACAAAAAATATTCTTAGAATTCCTTAAGGCAAACAACACCCTCTTATCTCTGGTCATATTATCAGAAATTGTAAATTTAGACTTAAGCTTAGAAAATGAAAATCAACCAGAAAAATCCATGGTGCACCCTACCAAATACGCCACCCTGGGGAGGGCAGGCTTGCCCCAGGAGAGCAACGAGCATCAGGAGACAGCGTGCCAAAGGGGGACAGTGCCAGGTCCCCCTCACGGGCAGAGGTGCCAGCCCCCACCAACACCACACCTCCAGAGTGGCCCCTGCAGCTTCTCCCCGTCACACAGCCTCAGCCTGGTGGAAGCTCTGCCTGCTAAAAATAACCTTTATCTTCTCATTTTTCTCTCGTCGGACTCTGCGCTGGTTATGGCAAACACAGCTCGAGATGGAGGAGCGGAGCTGAGCTGAGTTCAAAAAGTACCGGGGCATTCACTGGAAGAGCGTGGTGGGGGCTGAAGGACAGCCTTAAGGTCTGGGTTTCTCACGCAGATGTGGTGGCAACGTGAAAGATGTATCTGCATTTCTGGTCCCTTATTACGGCAGGGTTGCTACATACTCCTCAGACAGACACGTAGGATTTTGCTTCCCTATAAAATAGCAAATTCATCCCTTTGTTGTTTTTCTTTTTTAGTAGTAACAGGATTAGGCATTGGTATTACACCATATTAAAACCAAGAAAGAAAATGATATATAGACAAAACCAAAATACATACATGCTGTCGTAGTACTTATTCTTGAAGTAGTTAATAATGTCCTTTCTCAAATTACATAAAGAAGATGCAAAATATCCCATTCCCCACCAAATCAAGGCTTTTTCTGTATCAATTTAGTTTAGTCATAGCCAGGCCTGAAATTTGCAAAAAGATAACTGCATAACAAGGCAAATCTATGTCACAGAAAAATTAATTTGCAGTTAAATGTTATATTATGGAAGAATTTTACCTTGCAGATGAAAATAAAATTACAAATAGATCAGCACTCTGAGACTGCGAATCAGCAAGGCCTTACGAAAGAGCAAAGACAAATCAAGTCTTCAGATTGTTTGAGAACCACCTGCTTTCTGAAGAATAAACTGTACCTGTACCACATACAAAAAAAAAAAAAAAAGACAGATATTGATGACATGAAAAAGTTTATTTGAAAACTTGAGGATTGATCTAGTACAGGACTGTTCTTACTGGTTTTAAAGCAAAGGCAATGCAAAGGTCGGTCTGTGAAAAGATGACCTGACTGCAGAGAAGAGCTAAAATTGGATCTCCATTGAATATCGACTTATGTCTCTCACTCTCCATATAGAGATATATATACACACACAGCATTTCTCCAGCTTTTTTCATCCAAATAAGACTATAAAATACAAAAAGCAAAAGTAAAAATATAGGCTATACAATAAATGCCCATAACCGCAAGATGTATAAATACTTACTCCTGCAAAATCTATTGCTTCTTCTTATCACAGCCTTTGACAGAAAGTTGACGTGCATTTAAAATATGCATCGATTAAACATTTTGGTAGTAAAAGAAAGGTCAAACTAAAAGAAACACCATGGGAACACATACTTAATATAACATTTTCACCTCTGGGTTAAAATAATGCAAGAGGTTCACAAGCAACTTGTATCAAAGTAAATCAGCTTTGCATTGTGGTTTGTGCAACCCTTTAGTGTGTGTTTAGGGGAAGAAACCCAATTATTTTTAACAGGTATTCCCTAAAGCAGAGTTTAAGACAGTTCCAAGATTAAAGAAACTGAAGTCTCTTCATATGCTGTTGACAGGTGGGTTTTTTTTTTTTGTTTGTTTGTTTGGTTGGTTGGTTGGTTGTTTTTTAAGAGCTATAGGAAAAACCTCCAGCTGCAAATCCAAGTATTCTTCTAAGCTGGATTTTGTGACAGCTGGCTACACCTATTTCCAACATCCGCCTCTAAAATAAAAAGCAAATACAAAATCTCCCGATTACTTATGAATGTTAAAGAAACCATATCATTTTGGGCTTGAGTAGTCTTTTGGCTTGGTGTCCTGGCCCAAATCCAGCTTCAGTAATTACTCCGAGATGCATCTTGCCCTTAAGCTGCATTCAGCAATATTAACTAGCTTTCATTTTCCTCCCTATGGTTACAGAGAAAGTTGTGTAAATTTTGTGTGTGTGTGTGAGAGCACTGCTTCAAAAGAGAACTTCAGTGACATTCTACACATATATGGAGAGACCCTCCTCCAGAAAGCTTTCCAAGTCCATAAATTACAACAATAAAACCTTGCGTAACCACACTTTATATCAATGATTCGAAGCAGAATCAGTCTTCCTTAATACCACAGAGGCGCACAGGCTGGAAGGCAGATCTAGCTGCTGCTGGTGGCCTCGGAATGCTCCCAGATGGACAGGGATTATATTTATCATCCAAATAAATGGAAAAAAAAAAAAAAAATCATTTTTGCTCACCTGCACTGATATAAGCTGCATGCTTCTAAATTCAGAATGTGTAGTTTTAAATGCCCTGCAGTTATGGGAAATCTGCATCATGAAAGATACACAACAAAGACTGTTTATTGTTTTTTGTTTAGAAATAATTATTCTTCTTAAAACAGCTTGGTTTTGGTAAAGCAAAGAGAGACTTGTAGGAGTCTCAGAGTAACAGGATTATGAGAAATTCATTAATTGAGAGGAGAGAAGCCTGAAAGCAAGCATGAAGATGTGAGGTGGTCAAGGAGCACGCTAGAAAGGACCAGGGAACCTAGGGAGAGGTAAAAACTCAGGAACAAAACTAGGAAAAGAGCACACAGAAAGCAGATCAAACCCAGGATTTCACAAGAGAGCCAAAAGGTACAACGTTTGAAAGAAAATCAGAGACTCTACATGATGCCCCACATTGCCTCGGCCCTACCACTGAGTGGGGAGGACCCCCAGGGAAGGTTCTCCTCACTGACCACTGGGTAAGCTTCTCTCTCAGCAGGTGGGTTTCTCTCTGACAAATTGAGACCCTAAGTGACTGATCTGGTCTTATTCATTAGCATCCTGACCAAGGGACATCCAGCACTGCCAACTTGTCCTGGTTGGACCCTGGGTGCAGAATCGCTTCTTCCTACACTTGGCAGCCACTGCTGGAAAAGCAAATCCCGCTGCACATGATCTAAATCCCACTGAAGCTAAGGAAAAGACTGCTTCTGAGCTCTATGGCATTATGATCACAATAAACAAAATCTGAAAGCACAAGAAAAAGAGGATACCGACTCCCGGGACTCCCATCCGGGCAATGGGACCTGCCCCACAGCACTGGCTGTGCCACCTCTGCAACTCTCTTCAGGCACTCCTGAAGCTGAGGGAGCTTTAAACTCTTACCTTGCACAAAAAAATAAGGCATAAAAAAGCCCTCTTAAATTCGTCTTGCTTTGAAAGAGAACTGCAGGGCATTTTATAATTAGCTACTAACCCAGGGAGCCAACGCTGCCGTGTATCTCGGCAAACAGATTTTTTTTATGAAAGGGCCAACTATTTGAAAAAAGGTATCAACTCGAATAAATCGCCGTTCCCCATTGGTGCAGGCTGATTATCCCGATGCTTCAGGATTTGTAGCAGCCTGAAGACCTGCATTAGCTACAGACCAAGCAACCTCAGCACCCAGTAACTTTAATGCTAAGTAACAGCATTCAGCATTATTTCAGCCACAGCAAAGCACAGCTTTGGGGAACTCACAGGACAAAGGAGTAGTGGGAGGACACTGGATAGGCAAAGAAACACCAGTTCATAAAGGTTTCTAGCAATACCGTAGTTGTCATATTGCTGTAGCTATGAGTGATAAGTGCTTCCTGCACACACAGACCTTGCTTAAAAAGCTCAAAGTCTATCTTCTCCAGTACAAAACACAAAATCAAACATAGGAAGAAAGAGCGAGGGGAAGACACAATTGCCCTTTCAGATTACAACCGGTTTTGATGTGGCCATCTATTGCATTTTAATACCATCAAAAACACAGCAAATACTTCTACCACTAAAAATTCCACAGAGATATACTTTGGGGTGTATAATATTTCTTAGAAGTATTATTTGCCTTTTATTCCTCTGTCAGCATGCATATCAATTCATCAGCCTCCCTCCGATTTCCTTTCCCTCTGGAAGAGAATACTTCCTGCCTTGCCCTAGAAAATATGAAACCTTTGGAACAGAAAAGCTCATTTTTCTACTTCATCAGATGCTGCTGCTGTTCAAACTCATCTCAAGAAATACTGCCTGTGTTCGTGGTCTGCACGCTCGCTCATTTTCCCATGCCAAGAAATCAGCTATAAATGCCAGAGACGGAATTTCTTCCTGCTTCTGTCCAGTTCACGTGAAAGTCAGCTGGAAACTACCGCTCTGGTAGTTGCGGAAAATCACGTAGAAAGCAGTAAAAAAAAAAAAAAGGATGATGCCAACTTCAGTAAAAAGAATCTCTGTTCTCCTATGTAGCCCTTGGAGATTTAAAAAGAAGAAAAAAAGCAGCTGGAGGAGAGTTATTTTAAATTGCAAGCATAAATCAGATTCGGAATACGACATAACCCATAGCCCATCTGTGTCTAACGCCAGAGGCTCTGGCCACTCAGTTATTTTACTGCTTTTCACCGAGGATGCTGCCCACAATAATTTCACAGGTGCTCACCTACTGCCTGGCTCTATCAGTGCACGCCTGCTCACGCCACAGCATCAAACTCTGGCTCCCAGTATAGGTACTGGGCACCGACAGTTCTCCTGAACAGCACTAGAGATGAAACGTTGTTTGCAGGAATTTGACCTCGTACACCAGCACTGAAGCCTGGCAGCACGTGACTTCCTGACTTTGACCCACCTGTTGATTCACGAGTGCCAAAAATAAAAGACATGGGGGGGGGGGGGGGGGGGAGTTCAAAGCCACACCTGGTTGCCACTTGGACAGACGAGCCTGGAGAAGGCACTTCAGAACATGTGCACGTGGAGCACAGATGGAAGCAGCAGCCAGTTTCATCTTGTAAAAGCTCCTCAGGGGAATGCTGATCCCCAAAATGATACACTGGATTACTCAGGCTTGCTTTGTGATCTTTACAATACCCAAAACTTGTATGCAGGCACACAGAGATATGTTTAGTCATTTACTGAGTATAGCCAGGTGTCTATAGTTCACTAGTTATTCCCCTCAGCAAAAAGTCTTTCTAATATACAACAGCTTTCTTTTCAGTGAACTTTACATCATACGATCTGTATTCAGGAGACAAGAGCCAACAAGTGGGCTGAGTTACAGTCCTCCTTGAAAATCACAGCTTTTACTTAGGATACTTAGACAACGTAGAAATACTCTGATCTGTTTTGCCTCTTTCCTCAAAACACACAAGGACCCCAAACTAGAGGAGCAGCCAAACCAAGGGAATGTGACAAAGCTGTTGGTATCAGCAAGCCTCTCCGGAGGGTAAACAGTATCTGATATTGATAAAGACAGAAGCTGCTGCTTTAAATATTCTGGTGGGTATGATAACAACTATATTTTACAGGACCACTCTGCAAAATTTTAAGGGAGGCTTCAAACTTGTTTATTAAATTTAATGTTTGGGTTTTTTAGCAGTTGTTGGTTTTGTGGGTTTTTTTTGCTGGTGGGGTTTTGCCTCTAAGTCAAAGACTAAAGAAAAACCCATTTGCAAAACTGGAAAACTTGTACTGGGAAGTAAAGACAGTCCACAGAACTCAAGACTTCTCTAGATTTAAAAAGAGAGTTATTCCCATCCCTGAAATACATCTCAGTTTTTGCACAGACAGACCATCTCAATGTTTTTTCTTTAGCAATCAACATTTGCAGCCACTACAATGTCAGAGCGCAGGAGACCCCACCTCCCCTCTACTGACTGCCACAATTAATTTGATCAACTTGACTTATCGACTGCATGTTTTATATTCTTCAGAGATTGTGCATATTCTTTTTTCATGTAGGGACATCAAACTATTAGAAACTCTTTTGCTAAATGTACTTGGCAAGATAACAAACCCTTATTAGAATTAGCTATGTTATTGCAGCTTAAGACAAGGGAGGTCCTTCCTTTCCTAAATTTATAGTTTTATAATTGAGTGTGTCAATTAAGATTTAACCAAGATTTAGCAGGCAGTAGCTGAGGGTAATTACTGCAAAGTCACTGAGGTAAAGATATGTGCCTTTATTTTTCCAGAAAATGAATTAATTTTATCTAGCCATTTTGTACAGCAACCATCTTCTTTATGCAACTTTGCTCCTTATTTGCAAGACACTGGACTTTATATTTGGAAGCCAGAGGATGGTACTGTCACACTATGGAAAATTTTGTCTTCTTCATTGTTAAAAAACCCCACCTTTTACTTGTCTATGGGAAATCTGAATTTATTCTCTTTTTCAGACTCTGATGCTGACATTTACAGTACCACAATTCCAAGTTAGATTTCCCAAACTCGGATCTTGTTCCTGAAGACATGAACATATTTACAGAGCTCTGAAACTCTTGGTAGGAGACACCCTTCTCAGGGTTCTAGATGACACTCACAAAACATGTTATTTTAAAGGCTTTATCCTTAAGAGTGACCCATGCTCTGCCTGAATTAAATGGGGTTTGAGAATGTGAAAAATGTCCTCTGAAGAAGCCTGTGTCTCAATGGTCAGGTGCCAGACATCTATCAAACAACATACTGATATCAACATGATGGTATAAAATGGTGATGATATACTATTATATCATATTGACAATGAAGACAGTTTGAGATAAGGTATCTATGGGTTACGATGGGCTATCCATGCTCAGTACTACCTCTTCCCCGATGTCAACAATTGTTTTAATGGTGGAAAGCAAAAGCAGCTGGAAAAAGACACTTTCCTTGTGTCCTGTTTGGTGGCTCCATGACGCTTACATTATTGAAGTAGGAGATATATCTCTGTCTTATTAGAAGAACACTTGAAGTCTGGTGTGTTGCCAAACACAAGCTGTTATTATAGGACATCCATACGTGATTGTGGGTTTTCAGAAGTGTAACGGCCAAATTAGAGCAAGATGAAAACTTGCAAGAGCAAGTAGATGGTGTCCCTCAGCCTCCATACCTACTCAGTGCCAAGGCCTCCCCAACAGCTCTAAGGGGCTCTGCTGATATGAAGCCTTCATTAAAGGTACAAGAATTATTAAATGACATAGGTCTAGTACTCACTGCTGCTTCTCTGTAACACAGACGCTCACCTAAAATTACCCAAAATTGATAGAAATTAAAGCTGAAGGGACACGTTACATATTAGCAACAAGAATTAGGTCTGACAGCTTTCCACAACTATTCACTCATCAGTGTGAACGCTGCAGAACTGCCCCGGTGTTATCCAGATGAGGACCTTTCCAGTGCTGTCTCCAAGAACGAGGTAAAACACGGGATTATTTTTGCAACTGCTAGGAGTGGTACGATTGCATTAGCTGTACAACAGCCCATTATTATCACACAGCACGGCAGCGTGAAATATAGCAGAAGCACAGGGGCTGGGAGAAGGAAATCAATGGGTATTTAAAAGACCATTTAGTTGATTTACCTATAGCATGAAGCACTGTCATTTAAAAATCTCTCATGGAGATGTCTCTTCTCCAAATAAATGTCTGTACTGAGGAGATTATTTACTAAAAGGCTTTTAAATGCTGCCATTAAAAGCAACACATTAAAATCAATTAAAAGGTTTTCTAAAAACACCCATCTTCTCTCTCATTTCACAGTATCACAGTATCACAGTATGCTAGGGATTGGAAGGGACCTCAAAAGATCATCTAGTCCAATCCCCCTGTCGGAGCAGGAACACCTAGACGAGGTTGCACAGGAAGGCGTCCAGGCGAGTTTTGAATGTCTCCAGAGAAGGAGACTCCACAACCTCCCTGGGCAGCCTGTTCCAGTGCTCTGTCACCCTCACTGAGAAGAAGTTTCTTCTCAAATTTAAGTGGAACCTCTTGTGTTCCAGCTTGAATCCATTACCCCTTGTCCTATCACTGGTCGCTACTGAGAAGAGCCTGGCTCCATCCTCATGACATTCCCCCTTTATATATTTATAAACGCTAATAAGATCACCCCTCAGTCTCCTCTTCTCCAAACTAAAGAGACCCAGCTCCCTCAGTCTTTCCTCATAAGGGAGATGCTCCACTCCCTTAATCATCTTAGTTGCCCTACGCTGGACTCTCTCCAGCAGCTCTCTGTCCTTCTTGAACTGAGGGGCCCAGAACTGGACACAATATTCCAGATGCGGTCTCACCAGGGCAGAGTAGAGGGGAAGGAGGACCTCTCTCGATCTGCTAACCACCCCCCTTCTAATACAGCCCAGGATGCCATTGGCCTTCTTGGCCACAAGGGCACAGTGCTGGCTCATGGTCATCCTGCTGTCCACCAGGACCCCCAGGTCCCTTTCCTCTACACTGCTCTCTAACAGGTAGCTCCCCATCCTATACTGGAACCTGGGGTTGTTTCTGCCCAGATGTAGGACCCTACACTTTCCCTTGTTGTATTTCATTAAGTTATTCCCTGCCCAAATCTCCAGCCTGTCCAAGTCTCTCTGGATGGCAGCACAGCCCTCTGGCGTGTCAGCCACTCCTCCTAGCTTAGTGTCATCAGCAAACTTGCTGATAGTACACTCAATTCCCTCATCTAAATCATTAATGAATATATTGAATAATATGGGCCCCAGTACCGACCCTTGATTTCCTACATTCTTGCTAGCATCATTCCACACTTTCATACTCCCACTAGAGCAAAAAAGGTGGTTTTTCCCCCGATTCAAAGAGCACAGAAGAGACCATATTCTAGCCATTACGACACGACATCGAAGCCTTGTTCTAGGCACTGCTCAAACATTTCCGGATAAGCGTGTGTGCGCTTTCATTTAACTTTAGTGCTCTCTTGCATAACAGAGGTTTACCTTGTGTATGTGTTGGTTGGGGAGGAGACAGACAGTCTCAATCAGAATGTTTATCAAGGATTTTGATTCCCTCAAAAAGACAAAGACAGCAATTGATATTAATATCTATATTAATGTCAATATTAATTTTGCAGCGCAATCCATCCCACCTAACTTAAGCCATCAAAACCCCACCTGTCAGGTCACTTCTACTCAGTCTTTCATGAAGGAGAGGGAAAGGCACGTTCAGAGGACAAGGACACATTTTAAGACAGGACAAGCTATTCTCCAGGAGGGTCTCCCTCCAAGGAGCAGAGGGAACATGTGTTACCAGAGGCCCTGTCGAGAGATGGTCAACGTCAGGCAAAACAAACCCCAATCTACATTACAATTAATAAACCATTTTTTACACGTGGGTTCACTATCAAATTCGACCCTATGTCCATGAAACCTGGCAACACTTGACGATCATCAAAGTCTAGGAGCAAAAATTGCGGAAGTAACAGAAATCATTTAGGAGTCTAAACCCCATTTTGCAAAAGGCATAGTGCTGCTTAAGCTCTCACACAGAGAATACAGAAGGCTGCAAAAGTGGGATCTATGACTTCCCCACCGGCCAGATTTAGTTTCTTAAATTTTAGAAATGCACATATATTTATTAAACATATACCCAAAATTAGAGCTTAAAAGAATAAATAAATAATAATTAAAAAAAAAATCACACGGGCAATTTTTCAGTGAAAATTATTAACTTTTGAGCACTTTACAGCTTGTAGAAATAATTCAGGCTGCTGGTTGCGACAAGCCTGCTTCAGGCAGCAGAGCTTGCTTAGATGAAAAACACAACAGTCACACAAAGAAGAAAGGATGGCCAACTTATCTCTGCATCATGGCTGGCATCTCGAGTTTGCCAAAAAGTGAGCATAAGTTTCCTCTCTTCTTTTTTGTTCTCCACCTTTTTTAAGTTTGGCTAACCTTTGGGGAACTGAAGTTTTCCTCCTCTCTTCCAACTAAGCTGCCGCTTAGAGTAGACAACAACAACAACAACAACAAAGTCTACAAGGAAAACTTCTGAAGCCTGTATCCATCACCAGGAGGCTGAAGGTCAAACAAAGCATCATGGTTTTGGGCACTACAGCAGAGAAAAAAAAAAAAAAAAAAAAAAGAAGGGGAAGAAAAAAAAGGAGGTGCAAGCTCTGCATTATTTTTCTGCTTAGCCCATGAAAAAGAAGCAGCCAGTGAATTCTCAAAGGAGCAAAGTTTAAAATTCATTTTAAATCACAAACTAATTTAACAGTTCCACTTGTAAATCTCAGAAAATCATTATGTGTTCAGAGTTTGTGTGGTAATTTGAAAGACATGCCATTCCCTATTCATAGCCAAGCACTTGGATTATCTGCTTTAGAAGAAAAATTCCACTCATTCACAGCCTCGGAGCGCAACTGGGGCTTCCATAAGAAATAATAATTAGAGCTGGGAGAGCACTACCTCAAGCCAGTGCTACTCCACTAACTCAATGGAATTTCACCCATTTGATGCAATATTTGCTCTCAGGCCAACAGGCAGAGAATTTTACTCTCAGAATTTTACTTTAGACTCAGTTTATTTATTGTCCAGCTACCAGGACATCACCATTGTTTCACATTCGTGTTTGGGAGGTGGGGAAAAAAACCCAACCACCACCACTTTTTGTTTGGTTGTTGTTTTTAATCTTTCAAAGCAGCCTACAAAGTGCTGTTTCACCTCCTCATGCAGCAGTTCTCAGCTACATTTCTGCCTCCAAATGCCCACAGTTCTATGGAAAAAGCCATGTGGGCCCCCGAGTTCATGTAACGTTTTGTGGCGATACGTTATTTTAACACAAGAGGTTTAAAACCCTCAGAGCAATTCCCAAGAGCCAACTTCCCGACGGCTCGGATTAAGCGACAGAGGGCTCGGGCAGCAGAATTTGGCGGCGGCCAGCTTGTTGCGGAGGCCTGGATGCACACGCACAAAGGCATCATCATTCTTTCAGGCTTGGGTTTTATCAATGAACTGAGCGGATTCCAGGCGCTGTTCCCCCGTTGCCTAGCGGAGGGACACTCATTGAGGCTTTAATCACAGTTTAGGTGCCACAAAGGAGGGGACCAGAAGACTACGCCGCACAAAGCAGCCCAGCAGCACATCAAAGAAGCGGGAGCTATAGCTGCGCCCGGTCTCATGTACGCTCTCCCACCCGGCAGCAGCTGCCCATGAAGGACGATGTTGCTGCTGTCCCCATCATGGGAAACCCCCGCAGGGGGAGACCAGCTGCGGTCCGAGACGCCACTCTGATCCCCACCGCTGCTCAGAGGGGAAGGGCATGCGGGCTCTGCAGGGGGACAACCAGAGGCCACTGCTCAGGGTCTCATACCTGCCCGTGCACGGGGAGGGTGCCCATGACAAATCATACCCCTGCACCAAGGGAAACTATTAGAAAGTGGCATGCCATAGTGCCATAACAAGCCTCACGTTTGAATGCAAATCCTTCATCCCTTTCTTTAATAACTCTGAAATTGCAGCTTTGACAAAGAGCTAAAAAAACACAAAAAGTCACAAAAATCAGAGATACAAAGGATGTTTAGATCATCTGTGCCTTCCTCTTCTCATTAGCAGAGAACAATTTCCACCATGTGGGTTTGGAAGGGCTTTCTGTGATTTAGTTTGGATGATCTCTCTTTTTCCATGAAAGCTTAGTCCACATTCAAATAGATGTCTCCATTGAGTCCTGTTTTCTGTTATCCAACTTTTGTGTCTATCTCATTAGTCTTAATTATGTCTTTTTTGAGATGTCCCAAATGCCTTCTGCGATAGCACAGAAAGTAAGACTTTCAGATTTTGTCCCTTAAAAATAAAAATGAGTGGCACAAACAGGTTAGCAAGTACATGTTCTTTTACATCCTTCAGCCTTCCTTCCCCAAAATGAACATAACCTCTTTTCTAAGAGCACACTGCAAGACAACACAGAACTAGGACTTCACAGAAAAAGATGGTATCACAAGAACTTCTAGCAAAGACAGCAAGGAGAAAATTTGATGAAAAATCAGGGAGTTTTGGGGGGTTAAATCAATCTTTGACATACTGGAGGGTACTGATCTCCTTAAATGCATTTTGGGACTAATTTTTATCTTAAGTCATCCAGCAAAATTCAACTCAACACATGCAGAAGTAATATTTTATTTAAGAAGTTGATAAATCTTGCATTGAACTTATGAAAACCAGCTTCAACACAAAACCCGTCTGTTGATCCTGGACTATTGTAATAACTGTGCCATGTCACTTGACACAGATACCAAAACATTCAAGAATTACATTCTTTCCAATTTCTCTGCCTTCTACAGACGCCATGCAAGATGCAATTGTCAATTTTTCCTACTTCTGTAGAGCCAAACTGTACAAGCTTTGTAAGAAAACACCTGTTTTCCTAACACAGACTCCACACTACTCTTTATTTTCTATATGCCGAAGACAATCTTTCTCAAATATTTGAGATTCAAATTTCAGGTTCATTAACTGCAGTTAACGTTAGCTTGTCAACAGTTACCTCTTCCTCCAAGTAACACTGTTTGCTGTAGATTTTTGTACCCTGAAATCTGAATCTCAAACTTTTTTGCTTCTCTGGGCTTATGGATGCGTATATTAGGCTATCATATCACAGCCAGACCACCGCATTTGTTGATGGCTATTCTGCCTCTGATAGGGGAGAAATTTGTGTTCTGACGCTTAATCAGTAAAGATATTGGTGCCTAAGAGACACAGAACTGAGACATGGAAAAGAAATTTCCACAAGTTAAGGAGGATGTGGACATGCTCCAAAGGATGTGAGCTGCAAAGTAGACAAAGAAATGTACTTGCAGACACATTTGGATCTGAGACTGGACAAAACGCTTCTGCCTGGGTTTGTTATTACTGTTTCCAGATAAACTTTAAGATGTAAAAGCTCTAGAAGTACTATGTTCGTAATATACTTTACTAATCCTCATTTTTACCTCTGTTAAGAAGGTACAGTGTGTTTAAAACTACGTTGGAGGCCATTCCTATTGTGACAAGTCATTCCAATGGTAAGAAAACCTAAGAAAGGCAATGAAACTGCCAGCAGAATGGCTTTTCCCATTTTCAGGATTGAAGTATGTGCGTTTATGTGGTCAGTTAGAGCAGTGAAGTATTTCAGATGCAATCCTAGAATACCTACCAGGATGAGCTCAATATTAATTTAAAAAGTCGTAACAGTCAAGGGATAATTGTATATAATCAGGCCATGCAAGTAAATGAGGAGGCAGATTATTTACAGAGACTATTCTGTTGGCAAGAAAAAAAGCATTACCAAAATGAAACTAATAAAGAGCACAGTGCCAATATTATACATAATTCAACAGCGTCCCAATTACATTGCCCTTTTATGTTTTCTTGAGCTGCAGTGAAAGATGGAAGAGACTGCTCCATATCTGTGCCATGGCCTTTATAGCCTCTCACTCTCTTTCACCACGGCTGCTCCTTTCCCTTGCCAGCCTGTATTTACAACACAAATTAGAAGCATTTATAAATATCTTTCCTGTTGCTCCATTAAACAGTCCAAGTCTCCCGATGTAGGGCTGGTGTTTGCATCCAAGGGTGAAAACCAGAAGCAAACCAGGGAAATGCCTTGCTCGAGAGGCAGGGACTGCACGTCAGAACGTGGGTTAAAACTGAAGAGGCTTCATTCTATGTTCATACCGCTACCTTGTAATTATCCCACTACAGCATTAATCTTTGCAGCTAAAAATAACACATCAAGGATACGTGCGAAATCAGTTACAACTGCTCTTCCACTAGAGGGGATGCTGTGCCTCACACGACGTTCTCTGTGGCTGGAAGATCCATAGCCCCAAGAGCACGACACAGAAACACCAACTCAAAGACCTGCATGTGGTGACGGTGAAGCTGCTGCCACAAAGACATCATTTCCAATCCAATGGTTATTGTCACACTGAATAATCTCAACCACAGAAATCAAATTTTAACGTTTTAAAGTTTGTATTTATTTTTATTCAGACATGGTACTTTTGTGAAACATGCTAAACAGACTAAAGCCATGAGAAAACAGACCCTGCTCACTTCTGCTCCTCAAAGCCCCTTCAATCCTGCACGTTTACGTAGAGCCAAGTACCTCCATGAGAGCCTGGAGAAGTCAGGGGAGAGGACACGGGCTGCAATTCCTCCCAGCAGGCACCAAAAAACAGCTGTGCTATTTCAGTCTCAAAACCCTGAGCTACTTTCCTCAAGAGCCCTGAGCATTTGACCCTTGCCTAAGAATATCTTCTCTCTGGGACGGGCAAGAAGAGGAGGTAGCCAAGCTGGGGAGAAGAAAGAAGGGGAAGCTGCAGGTGATGGGGTGAAGGGAACATCAGCCACACAGGGGACAGAGGAAAAGGGACAACTGACTAGTGCTTCACAAAAACACAGCACTAAAAAGAAAAAAAGTCAGTTTCTGAGCACTGGCTCCAGGACAGGTGGAGCAGGCACAATGCTGCAGGGCTCAGTCCCAAAAATGTCTTGTGTGAGTGGTGCAGGGTGATGGCTGGCAGCAGCAGCTCCTGCAGAGCACTGTGGTGGTTCCTGTCAGCAGTCTGGTGGCCTACAGGTGGCAGGGACCCAGGGCTTGTAGCAAGGAAAACTCAGGGATGGGCCACTTTCTCGTGAGAGAGATCTCTCTCCCCAGCCCACCAGTCCTGCTGTTCATCCCTGTCCCTGGCACATCTCAGCTTCGGCAGGTAGGTCGAAGTGGCCAGTAGGTCGAAGGAGGTCATTCTCCCCCTCTACTCTGCACCGGTGAGGCCACAACTGGAATACTGTGTCCAGTTTTGAGCTCCCCAGTTCAAGAGGGACAGGGAACTGCTGGAGCGAGTCCAGCAAAGGGCAACTAAGATGATTAAGGGACTGGAGCATCTGCCTTATGAGGAAAGGCTGAGAGAGCTGGGACTCTTTAGCCTGGAGAAGAGAAGGCTGAGGGGAGACCTTATCATGGCGTACAAGTATCTAAAGGGTGGGTTGAAGGAGGATGGAGCCAGGCTCTTTTCAATGGTTCCCAGTGACAGGATGAGGGGCAATGGGCACAAGGAACACAGGAAGTTCCGTTCAAATACACAGAAACACTTCTTTACAGTGAGGGTGACAGAGCACTGGCACAGGCTGCCCAGGGAGGTTGTGGAGTTCCCTTCTCTGGAGATTTTCAAGACCCGCCTGGATGCAGTCCTGAGTAATGTGCTCTGGGCAATCCTGCTTTAGCAGGGGAGTTGGACTAGATGATCTCTAGAGGTCCCTTCCAACTCTGAAAACTCCATGAAAGGTGGGAGACTGTCTGAGCAAGCAGCTGCCAGCTCAATGACACCACATCAAAGTACTGCTCTATTGTACAATAGCAGTACATGATTTTCCCCTCTCTCTCCCTCCCTTTCTAAAACCAGGACAGGGATCCGTCAGCTCCACCACACTCAACAAGCAAGCCCCTCATGAAGTAGCTTGCTTATCTAAGAGATGCAAGAGGTCTTTCTCCCCAGACACACTGGTTTGAAGGAGCCCATTAAGCAATATCAGGCCCCAGGGCCACCAGGACATGCCAGGGCACATCGCTTGGCCTTTGCAGCTTCCCATCTTCCAAGTCCATCCTCCATGTCTGGGCAGCTTTCCACCAGAGAGAGTTTACAGCAACAGTGCTGCTGGCTGCCCTGCTGCTGGGAGTTACCAGGCTGGAGAGGACAGGATGGTTGGTATCTGCCGCTCTCAAACAAGAGTGAGTTTCTTCTTTGCCTCTGCTGGCAATGCAAGAAGCTGTTTATACATCATTCTGCCAGGCTTCAAGACATTGTAACTGAAGAGAGCTGTCCCAGCTTTCTGCTATCACATTGAGATATCTCCTCCTGGCCTCCACCAGCCTTTCTGTAGACAGTCTCATGGGCACCTGGGGGAGTTTCACCTAAGAAAAGCCCTGAGAACCTAACCCACCATTTCCACAGAGGGGAGTCCTGGCACTGCAACAGCTGGAGAAGGATGAAAAAGTTTTCAGGACTTCTGCAAGAATAGGATGACCGCTGAATACAATACACTGCACACCACCAGATCCTGTATTATCACACTGATGTGTCCAAGACAAGCACTGGTCACATACACTAGGCTGTCTGGAATATTTTCAGTGAAGCAAAAATACCATCATAGTTTAATATTGCACTAAAGGAGAAAAAAAAAATAATCTTGTATTGCATGGGGTGTGGAGAGGAATACTGTCTTCAACAGTTTCTTGGGAAGAACAGGGCAAGAGGCGATAGTCTGGCAATTCTGGCAGCAGCATGGCTGCGGACGTACCCAAGTTCAAGTCCTTCTTCTGCTGGATCATCAGAATCACCCTGGACAAAAGCCGCTACAAGCATGGCAGGAACTGAAACCCACTCTATCTCCCATCCCCTGCAAGCTCTCTCCATCCAGATGCCACGACGGGGCTCTGACTGCCAAAGGCAGAACAAGTCCAGAGGATGTCACCATCTCCAACATGTACCTCCAGAACTATTAGCAAGGAGAACAGGTACTACCCTGAAAACTCCATCTGCCTCAGAGCCTTTCATGTGTCTCTGCTGATCAGGAACAATGCAGACCTGGGAAAGGGATTTCCACAGGCTCTGTGAAAAGGAAGGAAGGAAGGAAGAGAGCAAAAGGCTCTTTATTTAACTGGTTGCAATTCTTCTACACAGGAAAGCTGATCCTGGGGGATACAAACTGAAAAAAATAAGACCTTAGCCTGCAGTCCTTGAACAGCAATTTTGCACACTTTCAGTTTAAAAGTCTTTGATAAGGAGAAGAGGTAATGGCTGCAGAGCCATACATTGTGGGTGAGGTCCATTTTGATTACTTCTCCTCTAACTGCTCCAGCCTGACCAGTCCTGAAAGATCATACTGATCTGCCTGCCACACGTAAGATGAAACAGGACTACTTACTGCTGATAATTAAACTGTGGCTGAAGAAAGTAGTACCTGATGCTCCTCAAGTATTGAAATACCAAAATCAGAGCAAGCCAATATTATGTTCCTATAGTCCTGTAAATTGTACATTCCTGTGCCTCTGGATAGCAGGACTAAACCAGTCACCCAAACCCAGGATATACAGCATGCACTGAGCGCGGACAGCTAAAGCTACTGATAATCAAAGTTACGTAATCTGTTTTATCGTGTTTGACTCTCATCGGGAATACCAAAGAATGCCAACATCTTACCCACTGTCTCCAGTAAAGGTAATTGCAGGTTTCCATGTGCATATGTTGTGTATACAAATGTGTACGTATCAAGGTGACATTCATTTAAAAAAAAAAAAAAAAAAGTATGCTGTATGTAGCTCGGAGGAGAAGGATCTGGGGGTTGTGGTAGACAGTAAATTATCCATGGCCCAGCAATGTGCCCTTGTCGCCAAAAAGGCCAATGGAATCCTGGGCTGCATAGGGAAGAGAATGGCCAGTAGGTCGAGGGAGGTCATTCTCCCCCTCTACTCTGCACTGGTGAGGCCACAACTGGAATACTGTGTCCAGTTTTGGGCTCCCCAGTTCAAGAGGGACAGGGAACTGCTGGAGCGAGTCCAGCGAAGGGCAACTAAGATGATTAGGGGCTTGGAGCATCTGCCTTGTGAGGAAAGGCTAAGAGAGCTGGGACTCTTTAGCCTGGAGAAGAGAAGGCTGAGGGGAGACCTTATCATGGCGTACAAGTATCTAAAGGGTGGGTTGAAGGAGGATGGAGCCAGGCTCTTTTCAATGGTTCCAAGTAACAGGACGAGGGGTAATGGGCACAAGTTAGAACACAGGAAGTTCCGTTCAAATACACGGAAAAACTTCTTTACGGTTCAGGTGACAGAGCACTGGCACAGGCTGCCCAGGGAGGTTGTGGAGTCCCCTTCTCTGGAGATTTTCAAGACCCACCTGGATGCAGTCCTGAGTAATGTGCTCTGGGCAATCCTGCTTTAGCAGGGGAGTTGGACTAGATGATCTCTAGAGGTCCCTTCCAACTCTGATAATTCTGTGATTCTGTGAATCATACCTATCAGTTTGTTTACAGCTAAGACAGAATATTGTGCATTTGATAACTTATCCCTTTAAACTTGTTTCCTTTCATGGGGTTCAGTTTTGGTGGTTTTGGGTTGGTTTTTTTTTTTTTTTTTCCTGAGAAGCAATGTTAAAGGTAACAGAGACTTTAATGCCTGCAAGGAAAAAAGAACTTCTCAAACTTCTGGACAGATTTTACAACCATTCTAATAATGTACTGAGGAAATTAAGACTGCTTTTCAAATGAATGGGACTTTAACCTACAGTAAAACTTTTAAGAACAATTTATGTTCACCATTGTTCAGGTTTCTGGGATAACGACATAGTAAACATCATCTATTACCTATGCAAACAGGCAAATACAGAGTTCAGTCTTGCTGTAGCTGATTTTCATTTCCGTCATGGTTACATAAAGAGATACAAGCAGCACAGTAATTCCCAGTTGTTCTCTTTACAGCACAAAGCCAAACACATACACATTAATTGCCTGGTGTAAACCTTTTGACAATTAAAAAAAAAAAAAAAAATCCATACGCAAGTCAAAGACTACGCTTGTTAACGTTTCCCAGGCATGCGTGATGTGCTGGTCACACGAGGGTTACATGCGCAGTGCTGGAAACTACCACATCCCCGTCTATTTTGCCATCGTTCTCCACAGAAGTTACCTGTGTCTCAGCAAGCCAGGAAGGTGAGCCAGTCCAACAATATATACCAAGTTATTCTGGCTTTTCTCATGAGCAGGGGGGAAAAAAAAAGAAAAGAAAAAAAAAAAAACCACAAGAAAATAAAACTCAAACCAAAAAAACCCTCCGTCCCATCTTTTAGGGTAAAATAAGATAGAAAGGTGTCTAAGGAGCAGCTTTAACTAGTGTTCTGGACAATTTACAGGGATTTGTACTCAACACCATCCCTTAAAAGTGGCGATTAATTGCTATAGCAACCAGGGCATCGCACCACACGCACTTGGGCTGGGACACAGGGACTGCAGTGTGCCCTCTTACCCACACACGCATCTCAAAAGGGTAACGGGCTCCTCGAGGGGCCGCATTGTCTGGGCACAATTAATCCTCTATAATAGACCCTCTTCATTGGGGATGGGGGACTTTGCCCATACTCCCCCGCCTCTACAAGGAATCTTCCAACCGTGGTGCTGCTGCTGTGGCTTTGGAGGGAGGCTGCATGTAGCGGGAGAAGGAGGAAAGGGGAAATGTTGGACATGCGGGGTAAACAAAACTGGGGTACCATCTGTCTGGGGATCCAGGTAGGAATTCATCTTAAGAACTGATGTACAACTTTTTCCCTTGCTGCTATTGTATTTTCTTCACTTGTTTCATGGGTCCTTCATTAAAAAAAAAAACCAAACAAACAAACAGATGTCCCTCCCTCTTTCAATACGTCACCATCACTGCATTTATAGAAGACAGCCAATGTGTTTATGCTATATTCACAGGTGCAAGCCAGTACATTGCAAGCCACATGGTAATCTCCGCCCACCTGAAATCAGCACAGAGCCATAATCATTAGAAACACCCAAAAGGCAAGGAACAGGTTCTTCCTCCCTCCCTGACAGTTTATTTCTATGCCACAGAAGCATACTTAGACACAGGGAGACAAAATGAGATGAAGATTTTTTGCTGTGTTGCATCTCTCCATTCCCAACAACCAGGATTCAAACACTGGCAGAATTTACCTGGAAGCTTCTTCCCTGGCTTCCTGCTCACTCATTTTGGTATCAAACCACAAAACCCTGTATATTGCCCTGTGGCACTGTTGGGGTTTTTTGTAGTTTGTTTTTGTGTTTGGTTTTTTTTTTTTTCCATAAAGAAATCCACAGGGCCTGTATTCCTACTAATAAAGACCTTCCTAGTCTGAACATGATAGTTAAACTTGCCTATGGGACAGGTGGGATTATTTTTTTTTTTTTTCCTATCAATCAGATCCCAACCAAAGCTATTTACAAGCTGTTAAAGCTTTAACTGGGAGCAGTAGTGTGGCAAAAATACTGGTTTGAGCTTCCCCAAAACAAAACCAGCCACAGCAAACAATCCGAGTTTGTGTTGGATAATAATTTGAGGTATAGAGGGGAACCAAGAATGAGAGAAATTCCTGTGCTAGGGCACAAACCAAAAAAAAGGAAAACATCACAGCTGTCCCATGGCCAAATTTGCTGTCAGTACTGTCACCAAAGAAATACTGATGTTAACACCCAGATCTGTAGGCAATGACACATCTAATTCCTCATCCAGGCAGAAACACAACTCTCTGACCTGAGCCATAAAAGCAAAGCCTCCTACAATTCTACTACAGGGATTGGAAAGTGGTCATCTACCACCACTCATGGAAATAACTGGCCAAGAAACTCAAGCACAACTTCATATTTGCCAAAATCTGGATAGACCGCAATGTCCCAATTTATTCTTTTTTTTTTTATTACGAGAAAGTCACAACCTAAAGAGGCTTTAGGCCCTAATCTGGAATTTCTATTATCGCTTTCATCTTTTTTTCAATAGGATCAAAATAAAGAAATGAATGGTTGTAGATGCTCCTTATTTGGATTTGTCAACCCCTTATTTCTCTTCAGGAACAGCATACAACCATAATGTTCTATACCTATTGTCTTCTACAACACCCATTTTCCTCCTTACCTCTGTCTGCCTGTGCTTTTGGTGCTCCAAATCCAACAGCTTTACGTGCTGGAGGAGAGGAGAAGGTGGTGTGAAGCAATGCAGATGGACTGTGCAGCACCTTTCTACAACAGGAAAGGGGGGTTGTACTAGGTGTCCTTTAAAGGTCCCTTCCAACCCAAACTATTCTATGATTCAAACAGTACTGACCAGTGACAGTATAACAGCACACTAGGAGGACACAGGATTGGTTCAGGAAGCGGAACTAACAAAGAGAAAACTCTCTCTATGTCAGTGCAATCTGCCTACCCAGAAGGAGCTCTGGTGGTACTACTCCCAAGGTGATCAAATTGGTGGATGCTTTGCTCTTAAGAGATTCTTTCTGCAACCGAAGTTCAGCAGCCACTGATCAATTACTATTTTCTTAATCAGCAACAACAGAGAAATTACTGCACACCTTGCCAGAGAGACAGAAGTGAGTCATAAAGCCCACAGTGCACTACCATACACTGGATATAATGATTTTAGACCTGCTGAACACGCACCTCTATTTTAGTTACTGTGAAAAAAAACAGTATCATAGAGAAGGCTCCCATTCCATCTTCCAGCAACAGGGAAACACACAGTATGCTTATATTAAAGTTTTGCACAAACCCCCATCCTCACTGAAGTCAGCCCTGCCTATAAATAAACAAAAGGTATAACAAGGAGGACAATTGTCCGTTTAGGGCTGTATCACACCTCCAAGAGCACAGCACACAAGTACTTACAGGCCTAACAGTGCATATTTTTCCCCCAGCTCCATCCAGGCTCATGCTCTCAGATGTCAGGCCACCTTCTTTTTTCCCTCTGGGTACAATCACATCACTTCCCCCCTGTTTGAGTGCAGAATTGGCTACAGCTGACTGTTTACCCACCGTTGATACCCACCAGGTCTCACCTGGGGTCACCACCACTCTTCTCAGGAATATCTTCACTAGAGTTTGTAACAAAGGAGAAGGCAGGACAGCAAAGGTAGCAGGAAGCTAAGGACCCTGGCAACAAGCAGTTAGCTCAGGCACAGTATTACAGTACAGATGAGCCAAATGAAAAGCTTGTGACCATAGCAAGAGATACTTTCCCTTCCTTCTTTCCAGTTTCTTTTACCTCCAATCCTTATTTTCCCCATCTCTTCTGCCCCTGCTACTCCCTCTTGGCTGCTTACAGGCTTCTTCCTTTCCCCAGTCCAGGCACTACTCTAATCAAAAGTTAGCTAAAGACCCAGCACAAACAGCAGCCTTTTTCAGCCAGGTTAATTCTCTGCTATTTTAGTGAGCTGACTGTGAGATGTGACAGGAACCAGATCTGGCTTAGCTAAAGCAGAAGGAGCAATTTGGCCAGGAGCAGGGAAGAGACAGAAGTGAGACCTCCTGTTGGCAGTTTGTGAAACTGTGACTTAAGAACAAACTCATTCCTCGGCCTTAGCTCACGTTTATCTTACCCAGTTCTGTGAAATGGCTGAGAGGGTGAATCTTCACCCCGCCCCCACCTTTTTTTTTTTTAAGTCTCCTATTAAACCAAATAAATACATGTGTGTGCATGCGTATTGTTCACATAGTACCACAGACTCATGTCATAAGTATCGCAAATAATAGTGTCAAGATGCAAATCTCAGAAATTATTACAGGCTCATCTCCAGGGCATCTTTAGCTCCTTCCCCCTTGTTAGCAGAGTTTCACACACAGTGTGGTGAGCTTCAACCAAGACCAGCTCTTCACCAAATCCTCTCTCTTATGCTGCCATACACACCTCTGATGAAATCAGCATAACCTGTCTCAGGAGGCAGGAAATAAGATTAGCTCACTAACACACCTTCAAACCCTTGTGAAGGCAACATCTTCTGTGTTTGTGTAACATGGTTTGTGGCATCATCTCCAGTGTCAGGAGAGCTTTAGCAGCCCCTGTCCCTCTTTCTCTCCAGACACTTGTTCTCACCCCTGTACCAGCCTCTTCACCGTGCTCTTCCATGTGTTTGTAGCCACATGATAAACTACACTGGAGAGATGATCCACGTGGAAATACAAACAAACACAAACTTTTTTCCATTTTTTTTCTCATCTGGATCAAGCCACCAACCTGGTTCTCCATGCCACTGCGCAAACAGCTCCACCAGCATGAGAAATGGGGAAGAGGCTGGGGATGGGGACAGGAGTAAGAACAAGCAGCCGTGAGCGGAGCAAGGAGCTCTTCTGCCGCCTGCCAGAGCACCCCTCTGCTGTCCCAGCCTCATCCGACACCGGTTTCAGCACCAGACCGCTGCAGGTATTCTCGGGAAACCTCCCCTTGTATTCTGACAGTAGGTACCTCAGGAAAGTTAGGTGCCTTCGGAAAGATGCCACCCCCTCATCTCCCAAAGCCCACATGTACTGCGCACATTAGTCATTTTGTTTCTTGGCAAACATTGGCCCATAAAGTTTCAGAGAAGCACTACAGTAACTGCAGACCAGATGCTGACGAGTACTGCGATGTATTTTATAGCACTGTACAGCCTTTTACAAGCATTAACTAATCAACAACCCTTCCAGGTAGTTAAGTTTAATTATCCCCATTTTACAGGTGCTGAACCAGACCTAGGGAGGTTGAGAGGTTTGCCCAAGGCTGAAAAAACAATTGGGTGTCCAATGCTGGACTGTAAATCAGGAGGTACTGTGTGTAACTTCTTCCTGAGCCTCTCATTGCAGCAGCAGATTGAGTTCCTGCTGCAACACAAGCTTCTCCGAAAAATAAAACGGGCAAAAGCCCACCCCTCCCTGCCCTTCACTGCAAAGGGTTGGTCAAGCTGCTTTTTGTCCACCAGCTCCCCTGTAACTTAGTCAAGCACAGTCAAGATGACACAAATCATCGTGTTCTGGCTTTGGTCCCAAACCCAGCGACCGAATCAGGCAGGCAGTATTGACAGGGCATCTCCCCATCTTTCTAACTGTGATGCCTACTTCTGCATCATACTTATATATGATGGGGTTTGGGGTGGTTTTTTTTCCCTCAGTTTCACTTTATCAGCTGACTGGTCTTTTTGTGCGCACTGTTGTTTGTTTATCACGCTTGAGCTTTCCATACCCAGCAACTGCAGTGGTGCACAAGCGGCAGCTACAGTAACACCAGTAAGTCCAGACGAAAAAGTCGCAAGATGAGCAGTATACTGAGTGGATACAGCAACTTTTACTAGAAAACAGCAAAGACAGACTGGCAGAAGAGTCAGTTTTAAGGAGCTTCACCTTACAGACCACTGGATGAAACGTTATCTCTGTGCGGTTGCAGCTGCTAGAGACTTCTCCCCAGAAATGTTTGCTGAGCTGCTTTGGATTGGATTTAAAGGCTGGGCTGAGGTCAACCCAACTCTGTAATTCTCTTCACGAGGGTTACAGAATATTTCTGGTCCATCCAAAGGAAGGAAGGATGGTATCTCCAAGCACCACTGGTGCTGTGATGGCAACAGAAATGCCAGTGTTAGGACTGCCTGAAGACTGATCTCTCCCTCCTGTCAGTGCTGTCTACCAGCCTTGAGCTGGCAGTGCAGACAGAGGTGGCCAAATAGCTTGCTTTCTTCATAATTTCTTTGGCCCTCACCTCCCTCACTTCCCACCACGAGCCATCAGCACATCCCATCTGATGCTCACGCTCTGGAAGCAAACAAACAAGTCCCACACCAGTTACCCATTTCGGCTGGTCTTTGCTACTGCTTCTCAGATAAGCACCGCTGCTTCTGAAAGATAAATGCATGCATGGCCACTGCTCAAAGAAAAACATGCAAATATACTCTATTTGGCAGGCAATTTAGTTGTAAGTTACATTTGTACCTTTGTTGTCTCTCCCACTTTAGAGCCTGCCATGCAGAATGGCAGCCAAAATGTGTCTCAAAGATTAGGTCTGGTCTCAGAGCCCTCATCTTGCAAAAACACAGAAATTGCTGACTAGTCCCAATGACTAGAGTATGATCATGACATGTTTGATGCTTGATGCATGGCATTTTGCTCAAACAGAGCCCACATACATGGAAAAAAAAAATCATTAAAGGACAAAGATGAGAGACATTTAAAATTGTTGGAGCGTATGCTTCAAAATAAATTGCAGCTAAATACTCTGAAGTGTAACAGTATTTTGGATGTTAGTAAGACCATTCATAAACGAGAAAAGAAATTGGTATTGATTCTGCGGGCTCATGTCTCAATACATCTATAGGTTGTAAAAGTGTAGGAATAAATCTAATAAATTAATCTAGCTGAGTAATAATAAGTTCTATTAACACAGTAATACCTACCAAATCGATATGTATGCACAATTTCAGACATCAAATTTAACAGAAATTCTTCTGTGAGTTAGAACATGCTAGAATTTATTTATTTATAAAGGGTCATTACGTTTGGATAACTTTTGTAGTTCAAAGATCTCACGTAGTTACACACAGACAGTCCTTTTTTCAAATGAATTATTAGGGAAATATTTGGTGTCTTAAACTCAAGTAACATCTTTAGAGCAGAAGAAACTCTGAATCCCAGAGATTTCACTTGGTTAATATAGATGCAACATAAGTCTTCCACTTCAGGTGACCCTCCAACCACCACATGGCGCTACATCTCACCCTGACCACTCTGCCTCACTCCTTGAGTGCATTTCTGCTACTGAACAGTTTTTCCAATGTCACTTTTTTGTTTAAATGAGAGACAACCTGGAATTTTCCTTTTCAATGCCAGTAAGCGGTGCCTTCGTACATGTACGACCACCATCACACCACCTTGGCCCTGTGCTTCTAGATTAAGTCCTCCAAATGTCCCGGACTCTACTGAATCTCTTCAAAGACACGATATTCCCTGCCACACATTGGACCTGAAAAAACACTGAAATATACTGTCAAAAAAAGTATGCTGGTCAGCACCAAATCAAAGCAAAGCAGCTTTTGTAGAAGAACCTGAAGAGGAGGCAACAAGGACTCCAGGGCTACGCATAGGTGTTGTTCACTCTGGGAGGAACTTCTGCAAATGGTGATCCCTAAATTCCAGAAACACATTTGTTTTTCTACAAAGCATTCCCCTCAGCACACCAGCACCCAACAGTGAGGGTCAGTATCCAAAATCTGACTAGAAGTTACCTGTACATATCAGGTAGGTACGCAGGAAAAGGAGGCACTTCAGTCTGGCCATTACATATATTTGAGTGCCCATCCACTTTTTTCCCACCACGTTAGATGAAGCTCGGAAACTTTTCCTGCCTGATGGTATTTAATCCTCATACCCAGCCTGATGAAAATTATATCTACAATATTAAAGTTTTATTTTCTTCAAGTTTCAAATCCCACAACCATCAAAATATTTTCCAGCTCCCTGCTCAACTCCTCCCAACCTACCTGCTCTTTGCTGTCCTTCCGCACTTTCAATCTACCCAGGACGGTCCCCACACACCTCAATATACCAGCAGCAGGAAGTTAAAAACTATAATCAAAACCATTTCATGCCTGCAGCAGCAGCAAAGAGGGAAAAGGAAAGGAGCAACAGGAAAGAAACACTTGCTCAGTTTTATTACAGCTCTCAGCTTCTGGTAGTAAGAGATTTCAGAAGGTAAATGGCCCAAATCAGGCTGCAGAAGCCACTTAAAACACAGAGCTATTTAAATTCCATAAAACATCTGGGCTTAGAATAATCACAGCATAATTAATTTCATTTTATTAAGTATTTTCCAGCATTTGTCTCATCATCATAGGGGTGGAAAAAAGCGAAGAGCCATACAGAATAATACTGCATCCTGGGATAGACACAGAGGCACCTGGGTAGACAACTTGAAGATCCGAGTTTCGGTAAAGAGCAGAAAGCACAGGATAGGGTATAGCTTGTGCCTTATATCCCGTGGAGCATTAGGCCCCTACCTGTCAGTGACTCACTGCAGGCCTTCCCTGTCTGTGATTCACAGTCTTCAAGAGTTAGATACAGACATCTACCTCCTCTCTTCAGAAAAAGGCAGCAGGAACTCACTTCTACCTTGTAGGCACCCCCCTTAAACTCCCCCTTCAGCTGAAAGGGTCTGAGCTAGCAGCCCCAAGGCTACATTAAGGCTCAGGATTTTAGTTATCAGGCTGGGGAGACCCCGGAGCAGAGCTGTGGAGCTCTCTTCCTCTTCAGTGAGGTCGATGAAGAGGCACCAAAGCAGGAACAGGCTCCGGGTATCTCCCTCCCACGCTGCCGGTGGCTTCCTCTCCATTTCACCAAATGGGGGGGAAACGTTTAGTCCCCTCTTAACCCCTTTTCCATTTCTACCGAATGGAAACCAGAAAAAGTCAGATCACATCAAAATGCTTGCCCAATGAGACCAAGTAATGAGAATGAACGTGGCACAGAAGACAGCACCATTTTAAAATTAAGGCAGCCCAATAAAAGACAGTAAAGCAGGCTTCTGGACACACGCGTGACAGTTTCTTTGATAAATGAACACCAGAGAGGGCTAAGTAAACTAATGGCCATCACTATAAATGTTTCAAATTTTGTTTTCATTCCATCATCAGCTAATACTGGCTTACAGGTTGCAATTAACACTAGGGCTTAGGAGGTAATAATTATGGTCTTGCTACTGGGCATAAATTACCTCATTTATCTGTATTAGAGATGCAGCAATCTGTTTCAAGCAGTGTGCTTTTGTAAATGAACACCTTGAAGGCTGAAATGCCTTGGGAGATGAGCTGGGCAAAAAAGCATCTTCTGGTTCCAAACTTTTAAATTTCAAAACTTCTCCCATTTTGCATTAGGACAAAACCATGACCTTTTTAGGTTCTTTATCCCAAGAGAACTTCACAGTCCTGTGTTCACAGCAGCCCTCAAGGATGCAGCAAAGCAGAGTTAAACCTGGTCTCCTATGGAAGTACTCTCATCACCATGAAGTCTTACTCACTCTCCATCCAAAAAAAATCTAGTCTGGACACAAGAAACCTTGCTGAACATGCAGTCTTGAGAAAATCCCATCCTTCTTGCCAAGGCTTTGACTCATCTACATTTTCTGACAGGAAAAAAAAAAGGTATAGCAAATGAGAAGATTCATCATGTGGCTCTTAAGTTCCTACATGCTGCCATGGGTCAGACCTATCTGAAGGTGAAGCGTGGCCTTCTGCATCACCACAGGAAAAGGGACTGTAAGGAAGCAACTGACCACTGCTCCAACAGAAAAATTAAGGGTCGAAATGACCGCATCAGCTACAAACAGAAGATTGGCTTAGTAAGTGCCACTATTTTTTACAGTGGCACCTACATGGCATCATCTGTGGACAGACCCCTCTGGTGAGATCGAGGGTCATCCACATTGTCTAGGGAATGATTTGGCTAGGACTGTACCGTGGCACATCCCAAAAAGCAGGCGCACTCCCTGCATAAGTACAGCGCAGTATTGCCACACAGGTGCTCTCACCGAGCACGGCCGGGCTGTGGGGACGCTCCCTCCTCCGTCTCTCGCTCTTTAGTTCCAGCCGTACCAAGGAGAATGTGATGCATGGGAGTCAAACTCGCTACCTCAATCATTTGGTGTCTCTGAGAAAAATGATGGAGAGAGAATATGTATTGAAGAAATGCTTTCTTAAATCATGAGAGAAACTAAGTCAGAGGAAGCTGAAAGACAAGCTTCAAAACCGGCGTGTTTTGAATAAAAATCCCAGAGAGACAGATGACAGACATAAATAAGCTGAGACAGGTAGATTAGGCAGTTCACAACATGAATTTCACAGCCACCAATACTTACACACTTTACAGTCATAGCAATTTATGAGTCCCCATACAGCTGTTCTTGCAACAGGTGACTTCAGCTGAGTTTGAGCTCATCTCACAAGCCTTTGAGCATGAGTTTTCCGTCCTTGTTGGGTTTGGGGGGTGATTTTTTGTAGTTTTTTAAGGTTGAGCTTCTTCAGCAAGTTCTTTTTCTGAAGCTTGACTAGTAATTAGCCCTAATCAGTATTCAAGTGCTGATCCGTAAGGCTATCTGCTGACTTAAAGGAAGGGAACACCTCACTAATAGCCCCAGTGTTTCTCTCTGCCTGCAGAAAAAAACCTTGATAAGGACAGAGACTCCAGCCATCTCTAAAGAGACAGAGCCACAAAGAGCCCTTCTGATCACTGCTGGCATCTGGCCTTCCCCTCATTAGCACATTAAAGCTGCTCTGTCCATCCCATAAGAGCCACTCTGTCCATTCCTCCAGCTTTCTCTATGGAGCCATTTACAGTGCTGCTCCTTTGAAACCCCCCTAGTTCAAGAGGCAGTAACCCCTTCCCAAAGCCCACGGCACAGCCGGTGTCAAAAATTCACACTTACAGACAGGCACCCAGTAAGTACCGGCCTTCTGAGAGTCATAGGTAGACAGAAGACACCCACATATTTGCCTTGCCAAGTTGCCCCTCCTAGGGAAAGTCTTTTTCCATCAGTATGTGGGCTGTCAGGTTTAGATTACAGTGCACTTACCGTATTAAATCGTTCCACTTCAAACAACTCCTGTTTCAGAACAGAACGGGCAAGGCTTGTATCCCCAAAGGTGCAAATTCTCAGGAGCAAAAGCGAGGCAAGGGGGACAAGGCTTTCCAACACTGACTCCAGAGCTTGTTAGGAAACCACGCTCGTACACTTTGAAACCAGACTTGGACAGACTTCCAGTACCTGCTACAGCAACAACATGGAAGCTTTCTGTACGTTAGCTCATCTCCACTCCTAAATCAAAGCATTTTAAGTGTACTACGGCATGCCAACAAGTGTGCATTCACTAGAATAAGCTGTTTGGAGGGGAAAAGGAAGAGCTGCTTTTTCTCCTGTTTTACAGGTATTTCCCTTATGCACCCAAATTATTGGGAATGTAGCTAATCCCCAGAGATCACTTGCTTTCAAAAAGGCAATTACAAGTAAACTAATGAGAAAAGGAAACAGTGGACAATTTTTCATCGGTTGATTTCTATATCCTCTGCCAGAATGCTTTCCTACAGTCAGATATGACCTTCCCACTCCCCCCACCAAAAAAAATAATACTAACAGGTACAAGAAGGCTTTATCTACACTATGAACACATTTGCTTTGACTTAGAACAGTATAAATATTTTCACCTAAAAGGAGAACTACAGCTATATGAATTGGGCTCACACTCATTCTTCTACAGTCACTGTTATTCTGGGTGGACTTTGAGAAGCTATTTGTATTTTTAAAGAATAAAAATCCCAAAGGAAGCCAATCCTTTTGTTTTGAAGAAGAAAGCGAAGCAACTGAAGGTTATGAATGCTAACTCTTTTTTTGGATTCCAAAAATGATGTGTTTGATCCTTGCTTTTTCATTAAGGAAAAATGCCATAAATTATTTGGTTTGTTTGCCTCTCTGATCAGTCAAATGAAAGACGTTATTGCTGTGGGGCAATGAAATATGTTGCCTCAATTCCATTATTACCCAGTTTTAGGTTCTTTTTAGTACATAAACTCCTTCTGTGTGATTTACTATGTGAATACGCGTTATTAGAAAAAAAATCATTGGTTTATAGCTTTTGATACTTGCAGTGTCATTTAAACAGCTCTCATCTCTGAAGAGTTAGGAGCCTTGACCCACAGTTCAAGTTCAAACTTAGTCAGCTAGTGCGCCAAATTCTTCTTCAACTCCATTATCGGAGACAAACTGGGCGGTAACATGCTAGAAAGGCAGAAGTTTTACTCAGACTGTACCTACCCAAACGGCCTGGCTTTCTAACAAGAAGAATCCAAACTGCTTTTCTTCACAGAATTTTGTTCAATAAATCACTGCCTAGTTTAATGAATTATACTTATTAGCAACATTGCTTTTTCTTCCTTTTCCTAAGAAAGGGAGTGGTAATTAGCCCATACGCTGGCTTTATGCACGAGGCTAGAATTTATCTGAGAAAGTGAATAAGTGGGCAAAGAAGTAGAGACTCACGCAGCTCCAGAGAAAGCTTTCACAATTCACTAGTGCAGAGAACATAACTACAAAACTATTTAAAAGATGGCATGAGTATGAGTGCCTGAAATTACTCTTGGTCCATTTTCTGACATCAAGCTGAATATGTCTCTAATATTCTGATTTGATTTTTAGGAAACTTCTGAAAAATACAAGGTGCCATTTAGCAACAGAGAGCAAGAAAAAGCACACGAAGACATCCTTGAAACAGCAAGATAAGGCACGGCTAGATTTTATAGCTACTACTCCTTACAAAAGTAGCAAATGATAGAAGTGGGTAAACCCAGAAAAAAGTATGTGCTGTCCAGCATTCTAAAAAAGTCCTCATCAAAGAAAGCAATACAATAGTAGAGCCTTAGACGTTACTTTGGAGACCTGAGTTCATTGATGTGGCTGTGGGGTTTTTCTGTTTCCCGGAATAATCATAGAATCATAGAATGGTTTAGGTTGGAAAGGACCTTGAAGATCATCGAGTTCCAACCCCCCTGCCATAGGCAGGGACACCCCTCATTAGACCAGGTTGCCCAAGGCCACGTCCAGCCTGGTCTTAAACACCTCTAGGGGTGGGGCCTCCACAGCCTCTCTGGGCAACCTGTTCCAGTGCCTCACCACCCTCAAAGTGAAAAACTTCTTCCTAATGTTCAATCTGAACCTGCCCTCTTCCAGTTTAAAGCCATTCCCCCTCGTCCTATCGCTACATGCCCTAGTAAAAAGTCCTTCCCCAGCTCTCCTGTAGGCCCCCTTCAGGTACTGGAAGGCTGCAATAAGATCTCCCTGGAGCCTTCTCTTCTCCAGGCTGAACAGCCCCAACTCTTTCAGCCTCTCCTCATAGGAGAGGTGCTCTAGCCCTTGGATCATCCTTGTGGCTCTCCTCTGGACATGCTCCAGCAGGTCCATGTCCTTCTTATGCTGGGGACTCCAGAGCTGGATGCAGTACTCCAGGTGGGGTCTCACAAGAGTGGAGTAGAGGGGCAGAATCACCCTCTTTGACCTGCTGGCCACACTTCTTTTGATGCAGCCCAGAATACAGTTGGCCTTCTGGGCTGCGATCGCGCACTGCTGGTTCATGTTGAGCTTCTCGTCAATCAGTACACCCAGGCCCTTCTCCTCAGGGCTGCTCTCCAGCCATTCCCCGCTGAGCCTGTATTTGTGCTTGGCATTGCCCCGACACAGATGTAAGACCGTGCACTTGGCCTTGTTGAACTGCATGAGGTTGGCTTGGGCCCACCTCTGCAGCCTTTCCAGGTCCCTCTGGATGGCATCCCTCCCCTCCAGTGTGTCTACCTCGCCAAACAGCTTGGTATCATCGGCAAACTTGCTGAGGGTGCACTCGACCCCACTGTCTATGTCGCTGACAAAGATGTTAAACAGTACAGGCCCCAGTACCCAGTAATCTAATTTGCTTAGTTAAAATAACATTGTCACAGTATCTAAAGATATTAACTTATTTTCCTTGCAGAAGCTTCATTTTTCCTCCTTGTCCTGGTGCCTAGGACTACAGAGATAATGTCCACGTATAAGTAGGTACCTCACTTAGACAAATAATTTGCAAGAATCCCCCAAAGACAACCCGCTCCCCCTGTGTTTCAGCGATGTTTACTCTCTGCCCAGTTCCTCTAAGGAGGTAATAAACAGCCTTCACAACATGAGATCGACCTTTAAGTCAGTCCAAAAGGCTTCAGGGGCCACAGGCAACATTCTGCGGGTGATTCTCTGCTCTTGACCATTCGGGTCACCCAGGGAGTGCAAGGAAGGGAGACAAGCCACCACGCTGTGCTGGGATACAGCCAGACAGCCAGCCCAGACCCACCTACAAGGTGTCTCTGAAATACTCTGGTGCCGGGCTGGAGAACCACAAAGCTCCAAACCACATGATTTTCTCCTTTTATTCTTGCTTCCCACTACAGGTGGGAGGCAACACGGAGCAGGTGAGTCACTGCTTATTAACTGGTCCTCTACAAGCAGACAGAGTTGGTGGAGTCCAATTTTGGCTTTGCAGAGGCTGCGGGGAAGCAAGCAAGCAATCAAGCAGCCAACATTATTCTTTCTCTCCCCCTGCAACACAGCAGGGCAGGGTCAGCCAGGGACACCTGCTGAGCAAACGTCACAAGGAAGGTACCAGGCAGGTCCCTGCAGCTGGGATTCACGGACCACGAGTGTGAGTCACAGGTCCAGGAACGTATTTGCAGCATGCAATCACCACAATATTTCCTCTTAATGCAACGGCAGTTCAAAGCCATCCTCTCCAGATTTCACGGATAACAGGAAGCTTCGTCCTGTTGCAGCAGGTCCTGTTCACCATCACTGGCAGCTCAGAATTTATATCCAAACTATTCCAGTAAACCCCAGAATTCCATTGAGCGTCTCCAGTCCTCCATGATTCTGACCCTTCAGTTGTGTTTTACTTTGGTTTCCTGTTATGGCCAACTTTTTCACAGAGTGCAGTGTTTGCTGTGATCACTGAAATATATTTTTACAGTCAACCAGCTCTGCTTTCATTATATTCTCCCTGAAACACCCAGTGTCTATCCCCATTCTCCTGCTGTCGTTTCCTCCCTGACCACACCAGAGTCTGTTCTCTTCCTGGGGACAGACTTTTTAGTAGAGCTTGTAGCAATACGACAAGGGGTAATGCTTTTAAACTAAAAGAAGGTAGATTCAGACTAGATATAAGGAAGAAATTCTTTACTCTGAGGGTGGTGAAACACTGGGACAGGTTGCCCAGAGAGGTGGTAGATGCCTCATCCCTGGAAACATTCAAGGTCAAGTTGGACGGGACTCTGAGGAACCCGATCTAGTTGATCATTACTGGAGGGTCATTACTAGATGACCTTTACAGGTCCATTCCAACCCAAACCATTCTATGATTCTGTGATTCTACCAGCTACAAGCAGGTTTCTGAAAACCTCATCTGTTGTCAACCTTTTTATTTTGTTCATCTGCCTGAGGAGCCCCAACTTTGTCTAGCAGAAAACAAGCACATGAGCTCAACTCAATGAGGCAATCAGGAACCTTTCACAAATGGGTCTCAAGCGAGTGGACACACAAAGTACAGACAGAACGGACAAAGTGCTCCCCTTTTCCAGTAGAAAAACATTAATTGAAGAAGTCAAAGCCTGGTTTGTTCTGGGCTGCTACTTCTTTAGGAATATGGCACAAACATTTCTTCCTTTCCTTTACACATTTGCATGCTATTGTTTCCATAGAAGATGAAACTTTGCGTTGGCATTCGTTTCACTGTGTCAGGATTTATTTCACTGTATCAACAGAAACACTGAATGAAAGCCATGATGTTACATGGGCTGAGTCCTTAGTTCCCATGTAAAGTTGAAGGAAACCTAACTTGGGCAAAATTTCTCTTGATACAGACTTCAGGATGGGCTAAGGATTCTCTTACACAAAGAAAGGCTGCCTTAAAACACCTCAGTAAGAAGTCTTCTCCCTCTCCATAAATCACATAAATTTGGAAAAAATTGACTATTGTTTCATGTTTGAAGAGGAGAAAAGAACACGTTCAGGAAAAAGTGACTGCGCTCCTGTTCATTACGGTGCTGCCCTGTGTGACGGGAGATCTCATTTCCAGATGCAAGTTTGTGAATCAACAGAGATTTGAACTCTAATCAACCAGAGACAATTTCTACCCTTTCTCCCTTAAAAAAAAAAATTAACCTAGGTATTCTTATTTTAATCACGTCTATATAACAATAAATACTGATTTGACTCTTTGTCTATTGCTGACAGTCATATATATGCATAAGCATGGTAACTGCTTGAACTGTAGGAATTAATCCAACACCTCCTAGCCATAAAGATTGTGGTCTGTTTGATGGCTCCCCAGAGGTCACTATTACCACCCTTCAACAGGAGCACCTATTGCTTCTGTACCTGATTCCCTCACTACATCTTTACACATCTCTTGCTGCCCCTGAGAAAACTTATTTTCTCTAGTGTCTTATTTCAGGACTGACACACACCTCAGGATGACCAAGCAGAAGGAAAGCAGGATTTTGCAAGCACAGGACACCTAAGATGACACAGACTGTTGGGTTGAGGAATTGAGTGAATTTTACTATACTGAGAGTTGCAAAAGCACATGTACAAGAAAATCTGTGATTGGGTTTGTACTGAAGCAGCTCTTACTTGTTTCAACTTCTTTTCAATCCTTCTCATGCTCAAATAACAAAGGATAAATATCTCCTCCCTTACTGATGCTTCTGAGGATCCTCCTAGAATGGTAACAGTTAATTAACTGCATATAATAGCAATGAGCTGTGAGCAATCAAATTCCTTCAGGTATTTGTAACAAAGATAGTAACAATGATAATTTCCTAATGTTTAAAAGCTTGAAAGAGTCAATGAGCGTCTCCTTCAAAACTAGTACATCCAGACAGAAGAGCTGATTTTCTCAGTCGCTCATCCATATTAGACGGATCTGAAACTAAAGCGGGGACAATGAGGCCGACACTGGTACACATCATCCCATTGCTGCTCATAACGCTGCAACTGCTCTATTTAGCACGTAAAAGTCATTAGGCAAAAGTGATGGGTTCACTTGGCTTTTCAGAGAGGAGCTCAGAGGCTCCGACCGGAGAAGAGCAACCAGTTCGGCTCTGTTTTGTAGTAAAGAAAAAAATCTCAGCCCTAATCGGTTGCAGTGCAGAAGAAACAACAACAAAAAAAAAAAAAAAAAAAAGGAGAGCATAAAGGATTTAAGTAAGATGGTTCCAGCGTTTTCTTGTGCGTTCGGTGAAATAATTTACCCCGAGCACCCCCCAGTTCCCCGATATTCGCACTGACAATTCTGAGCCGCCCGAAACAGGCGAGCCGACCAGCTCCGGCTCTCGGTAGCATCCCGCTCCTGAAGCCCCACCGCGCTGCGCCCTGACCACACGAGCTGGTCCGAAATCGGGCAAAAAAAAACCTCCCCCGGGGCCACCCGGTACCCCGGAGATCAGGCCTCTCCCGCCCGCTGCCGGGGACCCCGCCGGGACGGGCGGGGCACCCGACCCTTCCCTTCCCCTCCTCTCCCCTCCCTTCCCCGCCGCCCGCGCTCCAACTTCCCCGGCGGCGCCTCCGCCACTGGCCGGGCTGCAGCGGCGGCAGCGGGGACCCCGTCTCCCTCCTGCCCGCCGCCCCGCGTGTCCACGGCGGGCCGGGAAAGCCGAAGCAAACGGGGGTCGCGCTCTGGGGGTGTGGCTGCGGGCAGGACAGGTGCGACCGGCACCGGCCCCGACCCCGGCACCGGCCCCGACCCCGACCCCGGCGGGGAGGGAGCGGGCCGGGAGGGGCCGCGCCTCACGCCGCCGCCTCGGAGGCAACAATGGGCCGGGGGGAGGCTCCGCGCCGCCGCCGCCGCCCCCTGCCCGCGGCTTCCGCGGGGGAAAGGTGCTGCCAGCACAGCCCAGCACAGCCCCGCCGCCCAGACGGAGCTTTCGCGGCCCCCCCTTCTCGCTCCATCCCACCGAGGGGGCCGGGCCGGGGCTCCCCCGACGGCCGCCCCCGGGACCTGCGCGCCCCAAGGCGAGGGGCGGCGGGGCGGGGAGCCGTGCCGCGCCGCGCAGTGGCGCCGGAGCCCCGGTCCATCCCCCGGCCTCACCTGTTCAGCACTTTCCTGATCCTCTGGCGCACGCTGGAGGAGGGCGCGGAGATGCCGCTCCTGCCGCCGCCGCTGCCGCCCTCCGCCGGCAGGTTCTCGATGGTGGCCACGACATGGCTGGGCTGCGGCGGGTGGTGCGGCGGCGGCGGCGGCTGCGGCGGCGGCGGCGGCGGGGGGTGGTGGCGGTGGTGGCGGTGGCGGTCGGGGGAGAGCATCGCGGCGGGGCTGCGCCTCAGCGGCGAGCGGGGCGCATCCCGGCGGGAGGGCGGCGGGCGCTGCTGCCGCCGGCGCTGGCTTCCCTCGGCTTCCGGGCAGCGCCGGACCCTCACCCGCTCCTCCCTCACTGGGCTGCCATGCAGCGAGGGGCGGGCTGCCGCCGCCGCCAGCGAGTGCCGCTCACGGTCGACGAAGTGGCAGCAGTTTGGCGACCCTCCTCCTCCTCCTCCTCCTCCTCCTCCACACACACACACCCCCCGCGCCCAGCCGGTGCCTCCCCCCGGCGGAGCCGCCGCGCCGCCTCGATCCCCTTTGTTCCCCGCACACCCCCGGCGCAGGGCTGCCGCCGCGGCTCGGCTCGGCCCGGCCCGTCACGGCGGCGGCGGAGCCCCCTGGCAGCCCGGGGTGGCGGCGGCCGCCCCTACGCGCCGCGGTGCTGCCGGGAGTGCGCGGCGGCGGCCGCCAGGGGGCGCCGGAGGTGGCGGCAGCGCCCCCGTTCCCCCCCGCCAACACCGGTGCCGCCGTGTGCGACCCGCGGGGCGCCCCGGAGGAGCGGGGAGACCGAGGGCCGCGGGGGGGTATGTCCCCCCCATCCCTCTCCGCAGACCGGTGCCGCCGTCCCGCCCCCACCCGTTTGTCCCCTCGACAAGGGAGCAACCGGGCCAGCGGCTGAGCACGTGCTTACCCCCCCAGGCTTCATCCCGTTCAATACTCCTCGGTTTTATTTTTTGGGGGGTTGAGTTGCCTTTTTGGGGGTATTTTTTATTTTTATTTTTACTAGTCAATTTACTATTGCCCACAGCTGGGTACCGCGGCATCTCCTCCGCGGGTGTGGGCACCCGGGAGGTGCCATCCACTTGTCCGCCGAGACGTGGCGGGGCCTGTCTCTTCTTCCGTGAATTGGGAAAAGCGTAAATAAAAAATGCTTCTGAACAACACCCTTGGTCCCGCACAGCCGGAGAGGCAGTAAGGGGCCGCGGGAGGGATGGCGGCCGCCATAAAGTTCAGAGCTCCATACATTTTTCATAGGGCCGGTGCACTTCAAGTTCATGTCTGGGCGAGGCTTGTTATGGGCTATTGTGTCAGTCCCTTTCACATACAGGGAGCCTCTCTGGCAAGAAATGGAACGAACGTGGTTTTAATATTTCTTACTCTAAAGAGTAAGATATTTCATTTTTAAAATTGAATTAGGCTCAGAGGAGGTAAAACGTATACATACCTTTTAAATCGATCACGTCCCTCTGAAGCATATTACCTGATAATTTTGCAAAGCCCTGTAAGTGAAATAAATTTCAAATTTCACCTTTTCCATTCTATTGTTCCTCCCTACTTATTTTTGTCAAAGATCCTTTCCCTGTATTCCTGTTTGGGCGAACCTTACACAAAGGCGCACAGGTAAGAGGAACATTTGTAAAAAGCAGGAAAATGTGGTTATAAAGCTGTGGAGTGTCCCCCAGGGAAATCAGATAGATGTAATACTCGAAATTACTTTTGCTTTTTTTTTTTTTAATGACTAGATTTCAGGTCGGTAATATCTGCTTATAGGAACTATTCCTTTTGACGACATTAATTTTTAATATGTCGGTTTACTCTGAGTACCTCCGCAGCCTCAGTCTAACAGGTCTTCATACGAGATCCAGTGGACCATGTTGCTCTAGCAGAGGAATGCTTTTGAAGATGGGGCTCACTCACTTGAAATCCTCTAAAGTTCATTCTCCATTCTGGGCAGCAAGCCAGCTGTTTTCAGCACGAGCCGCACCTCCGTTGAATCGGATTATGCTACTAAGAGATTCTCCTCTCTCCTATTCCCCCCATGGCAACCACATGTTTCCATAAGTGGAGAGAAGATGAGGTTCATTCTCCCTGGCAGCTCTTGGAAGTGGAAGGGACAGAGCCTCCAAAGCCTCCATGCCTGCAGCCGGGGTGGCACAATGTTAGCCACTGCATGCCACCCGTGTGGGTCCAGCCGTAGCTATCGTGTACCTCTAGCACCTATTTGTTAATGTTTCCACGCCCTTCGTTAAACGCGCTGTTTCTCCAAACTGCGGCCGAATGGCAACTGCAAATATTCTGGAAACACTCTCTGTGCCGGTATGAGAGGGTTTAGATAAGAGATGGGTTTGCTTCTGGGTGCTCAGTGGCCGTTTCAGACTAATCCGACAGCTGAGTGGATCAGAACAACAGTGTTTGTGTAACTTTATTCCTACTGATTAAACCAAATGAATGCATACCTGAAGTCTAATCTGGGTTCTGCCAGTAAACAGGGGGGCTGTGGGAAGCTCCTATCCACAGGACAGCCCCCCTTTTTAACAATGGGAGGGAGGGAGGCTGTAGGTTCGTGCAGACAGCCCTGCTGCCATCGTGACAAATGGATTTCTTGCTACCACAGGTCCCTCATAAATACAGTGCCAAACTTTTGCTGTGTCCAATAAAATTGTTTCCAATTACTTTTCAGTTTGTCTCGCTATCATACTGCACATGTAGCGTTGCGCCATCACATGGCTTTATGCATTTAATGTTGCAGCTTAGCCATGCTGGGTTTTTTCCATGATTAGACAAAATTACTGGGAGGAACAATTATACTGGATGTATTCTGTTTAGTAGTATCAGCAGATTGACTGCATCATACAATCAGTAGTGACTGATTGAGAACAGCATTTTTTAACATTTTAATAATCGCTCAAGATGTTGTTCATGTGGTTCAGTATCCTTTGCAGTCTGAGCACTCTTGGCCCTATTTCAAACACAGTGCTAAGCACGTTCAGCTCCCTTGTACCTGTTTCTCAGCCTGTTGATGTTCAATTATGTCACGTCTGGCATCTTCATTAATGTAACAGCCAACTGTATTCATTCTACCAAAAGATAAGTATGGAATTTGTATAATTGTGAAAATGTATTTTTTTTGTTAAGCGTTTCATCCCACTGATTAACAGATGAACATGCTAGAGGTTAGTTCAATGATTCCTCTTTGTGGTTTATGCTGAAGAAGTTGCTTTGCCTTCTTAGAATGAAGTCTGGTTTTAAGTCTGAGTTTTCTAAAATTATCACATGAATTTAAAGCCAGGTTCTCGAAGGCGCTGAGCTGACTCAGCCTTTTTGGTCACTAATGTCCTCCATAAATAAAACAAGAACACTTCTCCGTGGTCATCTGAGTTCACAGGGGACCGAGTCCTTTTTACTTCTGAGTTTCTTTCAATGAACACGCAGCAGCAGCCACACCGACTTGCTAACACGCTGCCCAGGGGCCTGGCTCAAGCCTAAGTCCTAATGCCTGAAGCCCAATCCTTAAGCCAAGCGGGGAAGTCCTCTCCTGGGGGTCTGGACTTGTAGCCATGGTTTGACCCCACTCAGGACCCTGCAGGACTCATGACAGGACCAGAGGGTAACCAGTAACTAGAGGGACAACACGGCACCAGTAAAACTTATAAGCAGGGGAGTAGTGTCAACAAATTAGAAATTTTTATAAAGGCGCACACATCCATCTCCAAGTAGGTTGAACACTGGACTTGGGGACTTGGGCTCTCACCTCAGCTTAGCCAAATTTTAGAGAGTTAAAACTCAGTCTTTCCTATTCCAGCTGAATCTCCTGGAATTGCTGAAATTGCTCTTCTGCAGTACTGTTGGCATCCCTTTGTCCCCAACTGATGAGCAGCTCCAAGAAAAGGAACCCACGTTCCAGTGGTTGCAACTCTGGCCTGAGATGTAGAAGAGCTGTGAGTGTTGTACTCCCAGGGCTGGTTGGCTTGTCATGGGGATTCTGTCAGGCAATCAGCCTCTTCCATCACATTTTTTCAGCGTTGGGGAAACTGAGGTACTGAAGCAGCTCTGGCCAAGGCTGGACATGGCCTGTCACTTCTCAAGCAAACACCAGGGTTACCAAAAGGAAGATTCATGATCTCTTTTTCATTGGTCTGAATGACTGTTCTATATTTTCTGTTTGCTTTATATAAAAATTATGCTTTGATTTATTAATATTTAGATTTTTTTAGATTTAATTTATATTAAACCTTTTTATTTGACATAAACATTGGTTGATTATTACTAATAAATCAAATATTACATTTGCTTTTATACCTGGAATGAAATATTTGCAGCTGGAGGGAATGAGAAGACCTTTCATTAGCACGCTCTGCTGCAACACCACATGGATCAATGTTAGCTTAGAGCCGAGATTCATCCCACTTGTTCCTGCATGGCATTCCAGAAAAGAAGTATTCATACTCTGGTGAGTTTGGGTTGAGGACTGTCCTGAAGCTGTTGTGCTTCTGCCCATCTTATCCAAAACTAGCCCAGGTATCTTTACACACAGTGCTGCATAGGGCAGTGGTGACAGCCTTTGTTACAGTGCTGTTGGGGGACAAGCAACACCGAGGCAAGGTGTTGGTTTGCACAAAAGCTCTTTACTCAAAATCCTTCTGAGCCTCTTATCAGGCAAATTTTTATTAGGAGAGCCCAACTGCTCCAGCCACCTCCCAACACCCTTCCAGAGAAGCGACAAGTTTCCAGCACGTGAGGCTGACCATGTGAGAAAAAGAAACAGGGATAGACACAGCAGCACAACCTTCATGTTAATCCTCAGGCTCCATGCGCCAGCGTCCCATTTGGGCACCACCATTGCCATCCACCAGGTTGTTACAGACAATAGGACCTCACAAGTCATCTTCTTAGGAGATGAGAAGTCAGCAGTTCTGAATCCGAACGTAGCATGTTTATTCATACATGCTAGTTGATGAACAGCTGTGGAAAGGCAACATAGCTGTGGGGAATCTCAGCACACAGCCCACGTACAGTTCCTAGACAGCCACTCTGCATCTGATGAAACAAGAGGAAGAGAGCATGGAGGCAGGCAGACAGAGCTGCTCCTCCCACGAGCTCCTCACTCCCCTGCAGCACAAACCAGGCGAGACACCCCACCTGCGACCCACAAGGGGTGAGGAAGGTTGTGGGTAACAATGCCTATTTTTCACATCCACTGTAACAATATTTTATATTTCTCATTGGTTGCAGGAGGGAATGTACCAACTGACTGTAATACTTTTTTCTCTTGTAGGGGAATATTTACATACACACACACAGGGAGAATTACACTGCAGTACCATTGGAGCCTGAGACCAAGCAGCTGAGTCCGTATGAAAAAGATAGATTATACAATACAGAAAAGGCAAAGTTAAATAGAATTTATTTGTTTCCATCACCTTGGGTGAGCAGCAAAGGCACAATAAAAAGTACAATAAATAATCTGCGAGTGCCTTAGCTTACAATGGTACAAGGTTCACAAGCAGTTCAGAAAAGAAACATCTGGGATAGCTCAATTTCTCTGGAGGAGGCTGGGGAGAGCTCCTGTCTCACATCTGATTGCCTCTTCTCCAAGATTTCACTTGCTTCACTGCTGCAGCTATCATTTCAGCAGAGTTTGTAGTAGCCATGCACTCACCGTTAGCTTCTAGACAGTTGCAGACATTTATCTACTTGTCCTTTTCCTAATTTGCATAAACATAAATGAATCCTGCAGAGGTTAATTAAGAAGCGTATTAACTTTCCTGCTTTGCTTATAGCATAGGTCACTCACAGACTCAAAACCTCAGGTTGGAAAGAAAGCTGAATCTCAAAAGAAAGCAACAACAGCTCATCCTCAGAAAGCTGCAGGGAGGCAGATTGTTATTTCCCGTGTTGATATTCAGTACTGAAAAAGCAAGCGGGAAGTAGTCCCTAATCTGCTAGCAAAAAAGAAATGAACTTATAAGAGTCGTGTGATGCTATTTTTGCACAGCCCAATAGCATTTTCTATCTATTTGTTCTTCTCAATAAACCGCATTACAATCACTTTTATTTGTTTTATTGCACGCTTCCTCTCCTTCCTCATTGCATAATTGAATGTCAGCCTACAGTACGCCCTGATTTAAGTGTCTCTACTTGTCCAGAAAGAACCAGTTTTTTAAATAATCCTGTTTTTTTCTGTGAAACAACAATAACCCTTGTCAACCTGTTGCTGTTCAGCAATCAGAAAACGTGATACATAGATGTGAAAAATCAAACTGGTTCCTTTTGAGATTGAAGAACCAAGTCTTGAGAAGTCCTTTTTAGGAGGAATATGACAATGGAATATTGCTTTACTTCTTCACTTATCTGTGCTTTTTACAAAAAAACTCAGTCTTGCAGACTTTGTTCACTCATGCATCACCCCTAGTGCTCATGCCCGCACTTGGGAAACCCTTTGCCCGCCATGTGAAAGGGAAATTCCTCCCCCGGTGGATGCCTTGGAGAGGCAGGCTGCAAAGGAGGGCTCTTCTCTGCCTGGAGGACTCAGGGAGCAGGTCAGAGGCACAGATCCATGACTTGGGAAACATTTTTGGGATGGACACAGCAGGCGTAGCCATTCTATTTGTCTAGGAACATCTGTTTCCCTGCCTTGAGAATGAACCTTGCCCGTGTCTCTCCTGCATGCAGAGCTATCCATGTGTCTGGGCCCCTGACTGTGAATTAGGAGTGCTGGCCTGAGGATAACTAGAGATTGACTCGCTAAAACGGTAGGGGTGACACACTTCACAGCAGAGGTGGTTTATTAGTCCATTCACAAGCCAGATAATCAACAAGGCGAGGACTGGGTTTACAGGAGTGAAGTTGCCCTTGGACTAAGAGCCATTTCACTGCTCCAGTTTCATCACACAATTTCCATACAGAGATAACTCAGTGCAATGCAGAGGCTTGTGATGTAGAAGAGGTCATATAAGGTGATCTCGAGGTCCTCCTGGCCATGCACTCTCTGAGTAAGTGGCGTCCAAGCAAACACTCGAGGTGAGAGGACAGAGACGTATTGCCAGACTCCAGGGCAAAGCGACACAGCAGTTTTGCTGGACAAGAATTACATTTGGAAAAAGGATTTCAACATCTAAAGAAATTCACCTTGGGAGAAGAATGAGAGTGCATTTTGTTAGGGAGGAAAGCCATTAGATGTCCTGTGGAGGAATTAAAGGGGCTTCCCAAACAGCAAATGTGATAACCTCTAGAGAAAAACAACCATACATATTGTATGCCTTAGTGTTATTATAATACATTTTATTGACAGACTTTCGTCCTACTTAATAACACTTCACTTTGAGAGGTCTCTGGGTTTCTAATTACCGCTGTCACAGCTCCCAGAGGAAACAAAATGGCAGGGCTGAAACCTAAATCAAGCCTGCTGGAGATGTGAGCCGGACCCCAGGGACTGCAACCCCAGCCCTGATGGAGGGCGAGAGTGGCGTGGTCCTCCCTCCTCCCCAGGGCCGTGGGGAGAGGTGTCCGGCCGCCAACAGGCTGTGGGAGGCAGGAGCAGAAGGGTCGTGCTTTCAAGCAGTAGTCATGACAGTGCTGGCAGGTTTAGCTTTTCCCTTTTCATTTCGTCTGCACGGTCCGGCCATTTGAAATGGTACTGCTGTGATCAAATCTGCGTCTTCGCTGGCACTGCCTGCCCTTCGTGCTCAATTCAAACTTCTCATGTCTTCCCTCTCTGGCCTTGTGTACATCTAGTCCCACCTGCCTTGGCTCCTGCTGCACAGAGCGCCTTCTCAGAGCTGATCCATACGTCTGTGACAACGCAGCAACTTTTTAATTCTACAGGAGGAGGAAGATGACTGACCTTCGCACGGCCTCTCCTTCTGCTTTTTTTGATACAGCATTTGGATCCACTATATTGAAGGCTGAGTAGGCTGTTGGAAGCAAAAATGGCTTTCTATCATTTCTAACTTCCTGAGGCCACTTAGGACCGTCAGGATCTTGGTTCCACCTTGAGGCTGCCCTAGAGTCTGGGATACACAGGAACAAACATGCTCTTTTTCTAGTTTGAAGATGCTCTAAAGACACCAAATCACAGCATCGTTAGGGTACAGGCTACATCAAGGTGCTTTATTAATTCTGTCAAGCAGTGGCACAGACTGCCCAGGATGGAAAGTCTCCGTCCGTGGAAATTTTCAAGACCCAACTAGAAAAAGCCCTGAGAGGCCTGGTCTCACCTCATGGCTCACCCTGCCATGAGTAGGAACTTGGACCAGAGGCTTCCTGAGCTCCCTTCCAAGAAGAGTTATTCTACAGTCCTACAAATTATGATTATAGTTGTGCTGAGTAATGTTTCAACAGTGTGTGCATGTGTAACTGCAGGGTCAGAAAACTCCAGAAGGGGAAATAGCTGGGAAGAGTAACCTTTTCACTCTTTTTCGCTTTGTTAGGGCAAAGTTACAGAAAAACACAAAAGGATGAGGATCTATAAAGTGACTTATTCCCACATGGCATTATAAAAGAGCGAAAACAAAGTGAATGAAAATGAAGCAACAACAAAGTGCTTGACCAATGCAAATTCTTAATTAGTCAAATTTATTGATAGAAACAGTGGAGATTCAGCTCTCTTGCCATATTCCTTGCTGGACTGGAAAGACGAGCACCTCTTGGGATTATTGCCTCAGTCAAGATTCAAAATGTATATGACCGACTGGTTATTTAGGGTATCCATCAATAGAGGTAACAACTAATAAAAACAGAGAAAAATCAGAATACTTCTTTCAGGAGCAACACTATTTGGGGATATTTGTTATTGTTTTCCAGTGATTCTTTATGTCTAGTACATTTTTGCAAAATGTCTTAATCTTTTAAAAATAAAGACGGATCTTCAGATACTAACAAGTTCTCCTTGTCAAAGTGTGAAGTGCCTTTCCATGTTATCTTTTTTCATGTGTCACTCTGTTTTGCAGGCCTCATTGGCAAGACACAACTGTAGTTCTGCAAGTAAGTGAGAGGAGGGGTTGTTGTTGAGCCAAGTCCAAAGGCTAGTGTTCTGAAGGAATTAAAAATAAAGACAAAATACATAGCTTTGGGGGGCAAGGAAACTACACCTGCTAGTCACACTTTGCAAATAGATCAACTTTGGGGGTGATTAATGGAAATTATCAGGTTCAAGGCTTTATTCAGTTATTATTTATTTAGTTCTGAATTACGGAAATAGCAACAGCAGACACGATTAACAGGACAACTCGTGCTTAGGAAGGTATCACGTAATGAGGTCATCATGGCAGGATCATTAGCGGTGTTCAAGATAAAGATGAATAGATGGAAAGTGGCATTATTTCAGTGGTCAATCCTGCTTGATTCCAGAGATTAGATTTGATGATCAAAGAAGTCATGTCCTACAGTACCCTCTACAGTAAGTTTTACAGTCTAAGAATATGCTAAAATAAAGGATTCTTCAAATTAACACTGAATTTTGAAAAGAGAGATGGAAACCAGGGTCTGTGGGCAAAAACACTGGACCAAGTTCAGCTCTTTTTGCTGACTGGGATGCTAGATGCTTTTGACTTGTTCCTTTGAACTTGTTCTCAGAGCATGTTCAACTATCTCCCAGGCTAAATAACAGCTGCAGGACTTGAGCAGAAATTTTACCTGGTGCCAGACTTTTGCTGCAGGTGCATAAACCACTCTGGCAAACACGGGTTTTCTTCTTATTTCTATGCACATTTCTACCTAACTGCAGAGCTGGAGCCCTGCCCTGCTCTGCACTTAGGACGAAGAGCGGAGGAACAGGATGAAGAATGTGCTTGTCCTTATGTACAAGCAACCAGGATTTGCTCCTTACTACACTGGGATTAATGAACATGCCTATCATATTCTGGAGAGTATTTAACTGCCATGCCAACTGAAGCAAGAGCTACCCTCAGCGATAAGAACTACTTAGTAGACAGATATAATGCCTGTGTTGAAGTAAAAGCAAGTAAATCCCACTGTAACGTGCTCCTGTACATACTATGAAATCCTTCTCAAGGAAGCAGGGCCTGGGTTACGGAGTTTAAATCCAGTTGAGACAACTGGGACTGCTTTTCAGCTTTCTCTGACTCAGTAACCCAGCACAGGACTACTGGAGACAAAGTACCAGAAGGGTGCTAGACATGCAAAAACATTTCATAACTGGACTTGAAGACTGACGCGTACCCATGAAGATGTATTGCCTGACAGCTAATCCTGTAAAATGTTGCCTACTGTCGTATTGAAAGCCTGACAGATACTGCAGGTCCTTCTGCTTGCTGAGTCCTCCATTTCCTTGGACAAGCACAGAAACCATTTGCAAATTCAGATTCAGCTCTTTCCACCTCAAACTATCCAAAGAGTTTATCAGAAAGAAAAATGGGCAGCCAGGCTAATGTTACGGCAGGTCAAGTGTCCTCTCAAAGTCTATGAAATGCACAAAGATGTTTCAAATTTTACATCAAACACTTGTAGTAAAGAGTGGAGATCTGTGATACAAAAACAGGGCCCACCCTCTGCTTGAAACCCTCTGAAATTGTTCAGAGGCTTTTGAAATTACAAGGAAGAGCAGGGCGGATGATGCAAGAAGCATCCTCAGTACTGTGGTCTAAGAGCAAACAAACCACGAGTCCCCTGCAGTATGGCATCTGCCATGCAGTGAGCATCAGCTGTTTAGTGCTTTGCAGGCAAAAAGAGTGCTGATTTTTCTGTTCTCCAGAATACCGTAAATGGTCAATGCAATAGCTGCACATGGGCTATACATTTAGTCTAGGTGAGGATCTTCTGGGTCTCGAAAAGTTGAATATCCAAGCCATGCCTCATGACAAGGCAGCAGCTTACGCGTTCATGGCAAACAGTGTACAAAAGCTATAGTGAATTAAGGCAATTTGGGGAATACTGTCATAACTGATTATGGTATTTCCACCTGCTGGACCAACTGCTGGACTAGGAGTCCCTGTGTGGATGACTTTCATCCCTGCATGACAGTATAAGCACAAAAGATTATATACTCCAGTCATTTTACTTAAACTAAAAATACTGTGCAAGTGAAACAAAAGGTATGTGCCACTCCTTCCCAAGGGCCTGGATTTCAGACAGAGTAAGAAGCTGTCTTCTTGCTTTGTAAACTACTTTGAGGCTGCAGTACTCAGAGGATGTGTTTACACCGAGTAGCTGGACATGAGCTCTGGAGCTGTGTTCGTTGGTAATGCAACTGTAATCTGTGCACAGAACATGTTAGAAGTCTTGGCACGCCCCTTACCAGATGTAAGGTTATGTCCCACTCCAGTATAAGCAGCTGCTGCATCTTTCCAAAAGGTCTGGAGGGTTTAAGAGTTACGTTACAGCAACAAAACATACTCAGAAAATGTCAGTGTGACAATTTTCACGGGATCACAGAATCACGGAGTTTTCAGAGTTGGAAGTGACCTCTAGAGATCATCTAGTACAACTCCCCTGCCAAAGCAGGATTGCCCAGAGCACATCACTCAGGACTGCATCCAGGCGGGTCTTGAAAAGCTCCAGAAAAGGGGACTCCACAACCTCCCTGGGCAGCCTGTGCCAGTGCTCTGTCACCTGAACCGTAAAGAAGTGTTTCCGTGTATTTGAACGGAACTTCCTGTGTTCCAACTTGTGCCCATTACCCCTCGTCCTGTCACTGGGAACCATTGAAAAGAGCCTGGCTCCATCCTCCTTCAACCCACCCTTTAGATACTTGTATGCCATGATAAGGTCTCCCCTCAGCCTTCTCTTCTCCAGGCTAAAGAGTCCCAGCTCTCTCAGCCTTTCCTCATAAGGCAGATGCTCCAGTCCCTTAATCATCTTAGTTGCCCTTCGCTGGACTCGCTCCAGCAGTTCCCTGTCCCTCTTGAACTGGGAAGCCCAAAACTGGACACAGTATTCCAGTTGTGGCCTCACCAGTGCAGAGTAGAGGGGGAGAATAACCTCCTTCGACCTACTGGCCACTCTCTTCCCTATGCAGCCCAGGATTCCATTGGCCTTTTTGGCAACAAGGGCACATTGCTGGGTCATGGATAATTTACTGTCTACCACAACCCCCAGATCCTTCTCCTCTGAGCTACTTCCCAGCAGGTCCGCCCCTAACCTATACTGGTGCTTTGCATTCTTCCTCCCCAGGTGCAGAACCTTGAACTTGCAAACCTACAATTTTGTAGGCTTTCAGCCTGAAACCCGCACACCCCCTGAACGTACTCTGGAAGCCCAACCATATTGTTTTTTACAAGCCCTTCTATGTGCCTGAAGGTCATCAACACTGACATTTCTGACCCATGGAGCTCTTCAGGAGCCTCTCGTGGTGTTTTTGGATGCTTCCACAGCAGATGAAAAGGTTCCTCCAGCACAGGTAATTGTCTGTGTACAGTAAAAATTAAAGATGAGAAGTGACAGCTAAATGGGCAGTGCTTATGAGATAGAAAATACGGGATTACAACTATCATCACTGGTCTCAAATTTTCCTACTCCTCAAACCCTGCCCGACTGTAGGTGTTTTTCCCATTTCTAATACCTCTGCACCGTCTTCTCTCCCTTGTTCCACAATTTCATGTGCTCTTTGCAGCACATAACATGGTATCAACAAGCTCCGTTTTCCTCCAGCAAAGGAAGAAAGCCCAAGCTTTGACTTTCTTCCCTTGCCTTGTGACTTTGCTGGTATTAGGTGAGTACACTGGTTAAAAAATAATCATGATTGGCATTTGTGGCAGGAGCAGAACTGATGCAAGATAAATCAATATGAACATGGGTTAAACCAGCTTCAGTACATCTATCATAGTAATTTGCATAAGTTTAAATCAATTTAATTAAACTGACTCACTTTTCTGGTAGAGAGAAGGCTTTACAGTTTGCCAAATTTAATCCATTGACTGGATTAAAATAATAAAAAAGGGGTGGCTGGTGACTTTCAAGTTCAAGATGATGAGTGACCGGTAGCGTCATGGAGAAGTAGCCATATGAAGATAGCTGGATGTGCTCTGAAAGAGGAAAATTAATCATAAGGAAGAAATCTCCTTTACAGTGGAGTGGTGTGTGATAAGCATAATTACTCTGAATTGTTAACCCTGTGCATTACCAATACCTCCGTAACCCTTGCTTCTGGCAGACGGTCACCTCTAAGAAAAGTCTGTCATCTGAGACAGCATAACTCAGATCATTGCATATTCTTAGCTGGCCCTTTCTACAGTGTAAAACTTCTTAGTAGAAATCACTTTCCCCTTTAAACCACTTGTTTGTAGGGTAAGTCTTGCCCCTGAAGAATGTGCAGTAATTCAGCATGAGTTTTACTTAAAATGTTCTTGCAGTTTGGGCACCTGGACATTTAGCTCAGCACAGCTGATTAGTGGTAACTTCCTAAGTTGTAGTTAGAGTCTTCTAAACTCTCTAGGCCAGCCTAGACTTTGCTGACTATCTGCAATACTCCAAGTAGACTGTCATTTACAAATTGCTGTATCGTGGAGTAGTTTGGGACCCACCAAAATGTCCACCAGGGACCCCTTGCTGAAATGCTCATAGAAGAAAATGGTAACAGTGTGGATGACAACACTGAGTGTGTATGGATAAGAATTAAGGGGAAGGCCAATAAGGCAGACATCGTGATGGGAGTTTGTTATAGACCTCCCAGTCAGGATGTAGAAGCCGATGAAGTATTCTATAAGCAGCTGGCAGAGGTCTCACGATCATCTGCCCTTATTCTTGTGGGGGACTTCAACTTCCCAGACGTCTGCTGGAAATACTATGCAGCAGAGAGGGAACAGTCATGGAGGTTCTTGGAGTGTGTGGAAGACAACTTCCTAACACAGCTGGTGAAGGAACCAACTAGGGGAAGTGCCCTACTGGACCTACTCTTTGTTAACAGAGAAGGTTTTGTGGGGGATGTAAAGGTTGGAGGTCGCCTTGGGCAGAGTGATCACGAAATGATAGAATTTTCAATTCTTGATCAAGTAAAGGCAGGGAGCCAGCAGAACTGCCACCTTGGATTTCCGAAGGGCAGACTTTAGCCTGTTTAGGAGCATGGTCAAGAGTGTCCCTTGGGAGGCAGTTTTGAAGAGCAAAGGTGCCCAGGAAGGCTGGGCATACTTCAAGCAGGTGCTCTTAAAAGCGCAGGAGAAGGCCATCCCCTTGTCTCGAAAAATGAGCAGACGGGGAAGAAGACCAGCCTGGCTAAATAGAGAGCTTTGGCTGGACCTCAGGAAAAAAAGGGAAGTTTACATTCTCTGGAAAAGGGTGTTGGCAACTTATGAGGACTATCAAGATATAACAAAGCTATGTAGGGGGAAAATGAGAAGGGCCAAAGCTCAATCAGAACTCAGCTTGGCCACTGCAGTTAAAGACAATAAGAAGAGATTCTTTCAGTATATCAATAGAAAAAGGAAGACTAGGGAAAATGTAGGCCCACTGGTGAATGAGACGGGTGCCCTAGTGGTGGAAGACACAGAGAAGGCGGAGTTACTGAATGCCTTCTTTTCTTCGGTCTTCACTGCTAAAGCTGTCCCTCATGAATCCCATACTCTGAAGGCAAAGGGGAAGGTCTGGAGAGAGGAAGATTTTCCCTCAGTTGAGGAGGACCGTGTCAGAGACCACTTGGCCAAGCAGGACATTCACAAGTCCATGGGCCCCGATGGCATGCATCCGCGAGTGCTGAGAGAGCTGGCGGATGTTATTGCTAGACCACCCTCCATCGTCTTTGAAAGGTCATGGAGAACAGGAGAGGTGCCTGAGGACTGGAGGAAGGCTGACATCACTCCAATCTTCAAAAAAGGCAAGAAGGAGGACCCAGGGAACTACAGACCGGTTAGTCTCACCTCTGTCCCTGGGAAGGTAATGGAGTGACTCATTCTGGATGTCATCTCCAAACACATTGAGGAACAGGAAGTTATTGGAAGTGGTCAACATGGATTTACCACGGGTAAATCATGCTTGACCAATCTGATAGCTTTCTATGATGTTATAACTGGTTGGCTGGATGAGGGAAGAGTCGTAGATGTCATCTACCTTGACTTTAGCAAGGCTTTTGACACTGTCTCCCATAACATCCTCATTAGGAAGCTGAGGAAGTATGGGCTAGATGAGGTGACAGTGAGGTGGATTGAGAGTTGGCTGCGGGACAGAACTCAGAGAGTTGTGATCAGCGGCACAGAGTCTAGTTGGAGGCCTGTAACCAGTGGTGTCCCCCAGGGGTCAATACTCGGTCCAATCTTGTTTAATATATTCATTAATGACCTGGATGAGGGGACAGAGTGTATCCTCAGCAAGTTTGCTGATGATACCAAACTGGGTGGGGTGGCTGACACCCCAGAGGGCCGTGCTGCCATCCAGTGTGACCTGGACAGTCTGGAGAGCTGGGCAGAGAAGAACCTAATGAGGTTCAACAAGAGCAAGTGTAAGATCCTGCACCTGGGGAGGAAGAATGCAAAGCACCAGTATAGGTTAGGGGCGGACGTGCTGGGAAGTAGCTCAGAGGAGAAGGATCTGGGGGTCGTGGTAGACAGTAAATTATCCATGACCCAGCAATGTGCCCTTGTTGCCAAAAAGGCCAATGGAATCCTGGGCTGCATAGGGAAGAGAGTGGCCAGTAGGTCGAAGGAGGTCATTCTCCCCCTCTACTCTGCACTGGTGAGGCCACAACTGGAATACTGTGTCCAGTTTTGGGCTCCCCAGTTCAAGAGGGACAGGGAACTGCTGGAGCGAGTCCAGCGAAGAGCAACTAAGATGATTGAGGGATTGGAGCATCTCCCTTATGAGGAAAGGCTGAGAGAGCTGGGACTCTTCAGCCTGGAGAAGAGAAGGCTGAGGGGAGACCTTATTATGGTGTACAAGTATCTAAAGGGTGGGTTGAAGGAGGATGGAGCCAGGCTCTTTTCAATGGTTCCCAGTGACAGGACGAGGGGTAATGGGCACAAGTTGGAATACAGGAAGTTCCGTTCAAATACACGGAAACACTTCTTTACGGTTCAGGTGACAGAGCACTGGCACAGGCTGCCCAGGGAGGTTGTGGAGTCCCCTTTTCTGGAGCTTTTCAAGACCCGCCTGGATGCAGTCCTGAGTAATGTGCTCTGGGCAATCCTGCTTTGGCAGGGCAGTTGTACTAGATGATCTCTAGAGGTCCCTTCCAACTCTGAAAATTCCGTGATTCTGTGATTCTGTAGGCTATGAAGCCCTACCCTTTTCAAGGAGAACATTTTGCTTACTGCTGGGACCAATGTCATTTTTACCAAACCCGGTTTTGCAGAGGTCATCGGTTATGAGTCAAAGGGCAACTTTATGTAAGAACCTTTGACTCTTCACCATCCTCTCTTTCCATTCCAGAGATGACCTCCAAGGAAACATCATTTTGAAGCCCCTCCATTACAGTGAAGATGACTTGTTGACATGTCATTGTTTCTGGTAGTCCACGTGCTTGCATTGTGACCACTCTGGGGCTCACATCAGACACTGAGGTGGTGTTATTAACTTAGAATTTTTCCCTGTAGAAAGGTCGAAGATCTTATGCACAGACCACGTAACGATGCAAACATATTTGCTCTATCGCTCCCCAGCTCCCCAGCTCTTGTTTTTCTCTAATGCACAGTCCACTTTCAGAGCACATGTCATTTGTATGGCCAGGAGGGAATATGTTACATGGATGTGGGCTTCTGTTGTTTGTCTTCCCTCCTTTCCTCACTCCAAAAGAGCATATGGGCATTTTAGGTGCCTTGATGACTGATGTTTATTTTAAAACAAACTGTTGAAGATTGTATACATGCACTTTTTCATTCTGGATGAGACTTAATTAACTTTCACCAGGCTCTGATTTCCCAGAAAAACAAACTATTCCAAATGCAATAATAACAAGCCCTAAACAAATAAAAAAAATTAGGTTTTCCTGTCTGACATCATGTAAGATTTCACTTCAGCACACAAACATTCTCATACAACTACTTTGGTTCCTCTGATCTCTGAAATTCAGGGGGGCTGATTTTATTTGGTCCACTTATTCCTGTCTGGTTTCCAAATCTGCTTTTTTTCTCCAGTCTGCCTGATATCTAAGGAGCAAATCATGGCAAATGGCTCACGTCTTGTCTAGCTAATTGCTACACCGGCACTATGAGCAACAGCAAAAGAAACAAGAGGGGAGTTTGAAAAACAATAATGCCACACGTTTGGTAAAACAGGTAAACAGGACTAGGAAATCATCTGTGTTGCACTTGTAGCACATCCCTCTTACCATGTTTAATAATTCTTTCTCCCAATCACAGAACTGACCGTCACAGCGCTTCCTCAAGATTGCCTGCTATCTTGTACCCCACAAATAAGTACATTTTGTCAATACATGGAGACTCCCAAATTACTGGCCACTACTATTGCAGTAGTAGTGTGATGCTTTTGTCCATCCTCTTCTATTGAGCATTTTTTGTTGTGTCCTATTTGCTTCTCTTATCCTTCTTGGCAATGTGCAGTTTAGGATAAAATGGTTTTCTCCGTCATAGCAAAGTCGCATGTAACTGCTGCCAGCTTGAGTCTTACGTGGTACGCATTTAATGTTTTATCAAGCTTTTGCCTTGATTGGTAAAAAAGGGAAGGTTCCCACTGAATGTTTTCCGTTACCAAGAAGTAATCTGCAAACATATTTGGAGCTCTCTTATAGTAATTTGCTGCCCAGCTGTAGTAGTCCATCAAAAAGTTAGGGTTTTAGACCTGGCAGAAGACTAACAGCGAACTACACGGGTGGGCATCGGCCATTTATGAAAGGACGTTACTGAGACTTGAATCCATTCCTTCATGCCCATCTGGGCAAAAGAAATAATGAGTCTGAGTTTAGAGAGCATCATCTCTTCCACCAGTCTAGATAGCTATGACGCAGGCATGAATAATAGGGCTCTTGACAATAGCTAAGAAAATACAGCTGGATTATGGTTCAGTCCAGCTGGGCTTCAAAAGTTTGGACTGCTAAATTCAACCCCAAATCTGGATATCCTGCACCAGTAAGCTCAATTTTATTGAATATTTTGTTTTCAAAGGAGGGAAGGGCTGTTAAAAGTTGGACCGTGATTTTGTAGCTTTATGAGACAAGGTCTCATGTGGCAGTACCAGCCTGAGGCTTTGATGTCCTCCTCTCCTCTCCTCTCCTCTCCTCTCCTCTCCTCTCCTCTCCTCTCCTCTCCTCTCCTCTCCTCTCCTCTCCTCTCCTCTCCTCTCCTCTCCTCTCCTCTCCTCTCCTCTCCTCTCCTCTCCTCTCCTCCCACCACCTTGCGTCTTTCTACCACTCTGCTCAAACACATCGCTGCCTGAAGTGCACGGGCATGGTTGTTGCTACAACACTGTGAAAAGGATGAAGGAATCAACACAGCTTCTCAAGGGGTGTTTTTAATAGGTCGTTTTTAAGCCAGGTGGGGTCCATCCTGGCTTTGCTTGAAGGCCTGGGGTGTGAGGGGAACTGGGCAAGCAGCAGTGAGTGGGGCAGCAGCCCCTTAACGCTGCTAATAGTGCTGCTGTTGGAGACTTCATGTCACAAAACCACAGCCGAGGAAGGGACTGCCAAAGGGCTGGGTGCCATCAGATCCCCAAGGCACAGGGAGAGGCAGCTATGATCCTCCATCACTTGTGGTTTTCAGATTTCTACTCATTCGGTCAACAAAGAGTGGCACGAAATTAAATACTTGACTATTAAGGTTGATTAAGTGACCTCATTTGCAGAAGTGTAGCTGCTACTGGTGTCACGTTCCAGGTTAGAAGCCAAATTTCTGGGGTTAGTTTCGTAATGCATTGGGCCAGATTTGTCTTCTTGCAGAACTACAGCCGCCAGAAAGGGGCTTTGTGCCTGCTTCGGGAAAACCCTGCCTGCTGCCCGATGTTCGTGTACGGAGATTATCTCTGCTTCCTCACCTGTAAAAAGATAATTACACTGCCCAACTTTCTAAAGAGCCTTTGCATCCCCAGATAAAATGTACTACAGAGAGGCACTACATGAATTATTCAGGCTAAATTAAATTAATGAAGACTGTGGAAATTCAGTTGCTTTTGTTTCTTTTTTTCTGCACCAGGTTCAGATCCTGCAGTGGCCTTTGTGGTCTCAAAATGTGCTGAAAGCAGAGCACTGCTAGCTCACAGCTCTGCTGAAAATATTTTCTTCATTGTCTGAAAATATATTAATTTAATTATTGACGAGCCCATTTGTGAGAGAACTATTGAAGCATGACCAGCTCACCACAGTGTTTTCTCTAACCATAGGCTGCCACAGGGATTGAAGAATGAAAAGTCAATGCAATCTCTGTGAGACAGCAAGATGGATTTATGAGGAATTACAGGCTGGTTTAGAAGGAAAAAAAAATGATCATTTGGCCAACAATGTAGAATTATAAGGACAGTTCTTGCGCCATCCAGGAAGGACCTAGGCAGAACGTGTACTATGTCACTCCAGGATGCCTTAAATCCTTTGCAACAGTGCTTTTGGGTTAGCTGTGCTACTGTCCCTGCTCTGGGCCTCTCTAAGCAGCTTCTCTCCCTTCCTCTCTCCCCAAGATGCCAGGAGATGCCTCCTGGATGAAATTCTGCAATTCTCACACCAGAATGCGGGATGCAGGGCTGCCAGCACTGGAACATATAAAGGTCTCCTTCTGGCAGCCTACAATAGCAGCTTAACTGAAAAAAAAAAAAATTTATTTTGTCAAAAGGCTACACAGCTCTTAATAGAATGGATTTAAGAAAGGTGCCTTACACATTATTTTTCTACTCGTACTTAACTTTCCTTGCTGGAGCTAAGGCAGACGTGGCATTTTTCCCCAATATGGAGAACTGGAAGCCGTCCATCACGCTTGCAGCCTGGTTCCCCTGATTATATTTTTTTTTTTAACATATCTTTAGCCTGTCATCTTTTCCCAATTCACATAATCCCCTGCCCTTTCCTGGAATCTCAGAGGTGTTAGGGGCTCCTTTGAAAGCAGGCTCGGCTACCGGAGGAGTCTCCCAGCCTGGCTGGGTAGAGCCAGACATTGTTATCCTCACCCCTTTGAAGCTGCGCACCTGAGCCTGGCTTAACCGGGTGGTTGTTTTACTTCCCCTTGCTCAGATCAGTAACAAGCTCTTTATGGCTTGCTTTCAATCAACTCTATGAATTCAGGCGAGCAGCAATGGGAAATGTGGGGAGGGGGCAGGAGGAGCTGTATAGCATTAATCAAAGGGTGGCACAGACATTTTCCCAGTTAGCCCCACCTTGTTGCCATAGGCTTCCATGTGATCCTGAAAACAGGGATTCTTGCCTAGAGCCTATAACAAACAACCTGTCACTGCTGGGTTTCTGTTTATTTTAATTAACAAAAGGCTAATTTCTGTCTGGCACGCAGCGGAGCGCAAAAGCGGGAAGAGACCAGGCTTGGCTGTGCCATCCCCTCCCTGCTGCTTCGGTGAGGTTGGGCTGAGCCCTGGTGCCAGGCAGTCCCTGATGGACCCCAAACCCTGCCCAGGGCTGTGGATGCAGCTGGGACATGGCCCCTGTTCCAGGGAAGGGCAGGGGATTCATAATTCATTGGGAAGTACCTACCTACTTCCCGGCCAAGACAGCAGGTTTATTTTTCCAGAGTCAGATCTCAGACCCAGACACACACTGCGCTGCTGGAAGGGGCCGAGGGAGGGAGGGAAGGAGGGAAAAGAAGGCAGCAGCTGCTCGAGGTGAGGTTTTGGCAGCCGCCAAGAGCACCCACTGCTTCTGTGCATCCACCGGCGGGAAGATGGGGCTGGGTGCAGCCTACCTAAAATCTGAAGGGGAAGGATGAGGTTCAGGGAGACCTCAGCTATCCATTTTCGGTGCCTTTTCCCCTTCCTTTTCTGGGTGCAGGTGTGGTTCAGGTTAAAAGCAACGGTGGTTTGGAGTAACTTTACTGAACTGCCGGAAACAAGCAGACTGCCAGGAGAAGACTATCTTGTAGAGCCCAGCTCAGGTAGGACTGCTGCCTTTCCATGACAGAGCAGCGTGGGGCTGTGACCCAGGGGTGGTGGGACCACGCGCCACTCCGTGAAGAGGAGCCATGCCTTGCCCTGCAAAGGGCTTCACAGTGTCTCTCCAGGGGAGACAACTTCTGTGTGCGAGGCCAGGCTGTGGCTTGACCAGCAGCGTTTGATGCCAGCTGCTAGCTACAAGGGTGCAGGGGCTGTGGTGTGGCTCTCTAGCTGCTGAACAGCCGCAGGGGACTTTTTTAGTAGGGTTCAACTAGAGAGGCGTGTTTTCCTTTGCTCTGGTCCGTGGTGGATGTCTCTGAACCTGCCCAGCACCGCAACCACATGTAGCGAAACGGAACATAAGGGCATTACATTTTTGGAAACACCATGAATTTTTTTAATTTCGCAAAAATAAATCCCAGCCATTAGGAATGTGTCTAGAAAACCCATTTAATATTCCAATTTTTTGAGGCGAAATATGAACAAAAAGGTGAGCACATATGGATGTTCTTGGTTAGCTGTCTGGTGAGCTAAAGATGTTTTTTACTCTTCTTGTTTCCCATGCAGTGAGCACAACAGAGTACGTGAGTTCCCCATTCTCATTATCTGATCGCCTCCAAAAATAGGTTCCTGCATATTTTATCCACCAGAAAACTTTGAGAGAGAGGAAAGACCTACTTTTCTTTTTTTTTTCCTGCCAGTTGTGCCTGAAGCCATGCAGCACTCTGAGCAACTACTCAGCAGCTTTCATACTTCCTCCTGCTTTGACAACGAGTCAGCTGCACAGATGTCAGGGCCCTGAGGGCAGCCATGGGCCTTACTGCTCCTGCCCAGCCTCTGCTGGGGCCACCTGGGGCCAGGAGCCCCATTTCAGCCCAGCTTGGGGCTGTCAGTCCCTGCCCCAGTGATGCCGCAACAGTGCCAATTGTCTGTTGGGACTCCTCAGTTGTCCATCGCAGCCTTGTTTCTGGTCCTTTCTCCAGCCCCCTCTCCTTTAGCTCCTGACAGGAGCCCCTGGATGGTCTCTGGCCCTGGTTCCTTGCTTTCCAGCTCAGGGGCTGTTGATGGACCTTGTTATAGCTGTCATCTCTGCCCACCATGGTCTGACCCTGTGGGACAGCACCCACCAGGGAGGGCATGTCCTGTGCTGGGGTCACCCTCAGGTACCAGCTCATCCTGCTTTGGGAACAGCTGTCTCTCACTGAGAAGCAGTGGGAACCAGCTCTGATAATACAAGTGTGGAAAAATCATGGTAACGAACCACCTTCATCTTGTAGTATTTCTGTGTGCAAGCAATAAGCACCATTACTGGCTGTGTGCTAAGTGATCAGAAAACATCTGCTACAGCCTGGGTCATGCGTATCGTGGTGGCTCTGCACAGGAGCAAGAGGGAAGGGATGGAGCTCAAACTGCAAGGTGTTCCTGTTATAGAGCCATCTAAAAGTCTTTAAAACACCCATTTAACTATCTGTAATTTTAGTTACATAGCTTACTAATTATCTGTCTTGTGATAATGCCTGGTTCTTACAGCAAATGAAAAGCTAACAGATCCAGTTCTCTCAAGCCTTTCCTCATTTTGCACGTGCTCTGTCCCCCTGACCATCCCAGAAGATCTTCTCCAGTTTGTTGATCTCCCTCTCATACTGGGGGACAAAGCTAGTACGTCAGCTGTGTGCTTGCAAGTGCTCAGTCACGGGGAGAAACTGCTCCCCTTGGCCTGTGGTTCCCTCTGGCTAGTGCAGCCCAGCTGCCAAATGAGCCCAGGAAAACCAGGCTCAGTGGGATATCCATGTTTTCTCTGCCCATTCACCCCCTCTCCTCTGAACTCTCTCCAGCTGATCCCGTCTTTCCTGAGGATGCTTAAAAATACCAGCGATACCCACCTGTGGAGCAGGTATGTCATGAGACATGATGTGGCTCCTACAGAAGGCATCACTTGGTGGATGCTGGGGGGACAGGGACAAACCTGTGAAGGTTGGAGTTACCTGCACATGAAGTAAATTGTTTGTATCGCTGCGTGAGCTGATCACAAAATGCAGAGAAATCTCAGAAGCAGCTTGCAGGGTGCAGACAAGACAGTCATAATGATGACTGATCTTGTGACAAGTCACCTTGTTAATTCTCATTTTTCCCAAGTGTAGAAATGCTGACATTTCTATCTTTTCTTTAAAAAATAGTTGCATACCTTATGAACAGGAGACCTGATGCTAGCCCTCCATACTCTTCTTACATTTTATTATTTGTCAAAACCACCTTTGGTAGAAGCAAGATTTTTATAAATATTGCCTAAACTGCACCCCTAACTTTTCTTTCCTTTCCTTTCCTTTCCTTTCCTTTCCTTTCCTTTCCTTTCCTTTCCTTTCCTTTCCTTTCCTTTCCTTTCCTTTCCTTTCCTTTCCTTTCCTTTCCTTTCCTTTCCTTTCCTTTCCTTTCCTTTCCTTTCCTTTCCTTTCCTTTCCTTTCCTTTCCTTTCCTTTCCTTTCCTTTCCTTTCCTTTCCTTTCCTTTCCTTTCCTTTCCTTTCCTTTCCTTTCCTTTCCTTTCCTTTCCTTTCCTTTCCTTCATCCTCCTTTCTATTTCTTACTTATTCTCTTCCTTTCATAATTTTAATTTCCTTCAGACTCTTCCTTTTATTTCTCAAAATCACTGGTCCTTCTCCTGGTTAATTTGAGTTTCTGAAATAGCTATGAAAAAGCTTTTTTTCCCCAAGAAAAAATAAAATGCTGACACCAGAAAATAAATCACTTCTAAGAATACCACTCCTAGTATTTCATACTCAGCACTAAAAGACACAAGGGGCAAAAAGAAGTTAACTTTTTAAAAGTCATAAATAGAAGTATGGTTTTAAAAAAGTCTTACTGAAAAACAAAATTTATGTATAAACATAAGTCTATAAGAACAGGTAACTGCAAAATATCTGCTAATTCTAACTGGGAAACAGACATCTGGAGTATCAGATTCACAGTCTAGTTTTTCCTTCTCCTTGTGTGAGTTAATATTTTTCTTGAAAAAGAATTTATCGAGCACTAAGCAGATACTCAATTTGTCTTTGCCCACAGTTTTCCCCACTGATATTGAGTCAGGGAATACCCAGAGGAACAAATTCAAATTATGAGGTGAAATGTGGGAAAACAGAGAGAGAGAGCAATTATGAGAGAATTATTAGAACTTCAGTTTTATGTTTGCAAAATCTTGCCTTTTCCAAGTCTTACTCGGAGGGTGCTATTCACATGACTTAACCATAGCCATGTCGGGCTGTCTGAGGTGCTGTAGAGTGTCACACAGTCTCCAGCTGCTGGTCCAAGCTGTGTGGCAAGTTTTGTGCCATGGCTTTCAGCCTTGTGGAGATGTTTTGTGTACCTGAAACGGCACGCATTCCCTCTGTAAAGGCACTTGAATTGCTCCCTTAGTCTTGATATGGCAAAAATGTCAGTGACAGCCACACAAAACTCCCTATATCTAAGGACCGGTAAAGACCAAGAAGCTTTCAGGATTGTGTCTCTCACCTTATTTTCCACATCAGCAAATTATTTCAATAGCGCCATGAAGTGCAAAAGGAGGTGGATGCATTGTGGAGTAGAGAAGCGTAGTGAAAGGCAGTGCCCAGAGACTGCCCACAGCCAAGATCAGATCCCAGCCTCAGCACAGTGCTGCTCTGAAGAAGAGGAAGGTCACACTGTTCCTGCGGGAGCGTGAGCCATGCTGGCCTGTTAAGCAAAAGTCCCAGAGAAGCAGGTCAACATGACAAGGAAAGGCAACCCTGATATCTTGTTTATCTACTAGGGGGTGAGAAAAGATGCTGCTGCTGGTTGCAAATGAAAATGTGTTTTAGTACAACAGTACTCTCTGGAGGGTTTATTGTATTCACCCATCATTATTGGTTAGCTACGTGTCCTGGCATATATCGTGTGTGCTTCAGAAAGCTCAGATTCTCAACATTTCCCACATTCCTAACAGTTAAAACTATCTGATCCCCCATGGGACAACTGGATTTGCAGTGCTATTCAGCAGTCACGAGTATTCCTCCTCGGCATTTCATGGAATAGTGAGGGGATGAGCCACCACAATTAAATGAAAGAAAACATGAACACGTATTAAGAAACCGGGGGAAGATGGGGCTTTCTTGCAGGACACCCATCTGCTTGATTTTGAAATCCCACAACTTCAAAGAGACTGAACAAAAGAGAATGACAAACTGGAAATATCCTTTCCTACAAAAGGAAGGGACATACCTATATTTCATAAGCCATTAGGCTTAATTGAACGCCATCAGAAGCAAAGGATGTCCAGTCTCTTAATTACAGATTAAGTTTACTGACACAACACTCTTACCCAGGAATACTTATGTCACCGACAGAGATTAATGCTGTCTTTAACAACCTGACTTACTGGATGCCAGTTTTCGCTATAATCCACCCAGCGGCTGTGTGTCCAAAGGAGCTCCCGCCTCATGTGGCCGCCTGCTGGATGAGCAACTCAGGAATGGGAAGAAAGAAGAGGAGAAAGTGAATTTTCAAGGGATGTGCTCAAGAATAGATTTAACTGTAATGCTAAACCTCACAGTAATCTGTCATGTCCCTAGTGCATGGTTACTCGGTTGAAGTCCAGGTGGTACATGGAGCCTAGGTAAGCCAGTGGATGACTCTTCCCCTACCAAGTTCACCACCCATGGTTTCGGCTGTTGTTTTCTTCAAGCTGCCTTCTTCCATAGAAGGGACTAGAGCATCCACTATCAGAAAAACAACACAACCCACTCCCTCTGCAAGTACCACACAAAGTAATAACAAATAAAATCCAGAGGCTTCCTCTGTCTCTTTACCAGGATCTGCTGTTTAAACCCCATTACAAGAAATACACCTCAGCCAGGAAGCAGCTCCAGTCCACATCCTCCTGCTGGCCCACATGCAAAGGCTGAGCTGGGGCAGGGAAAGGGTCAGGGAGGGAGTCTTGGAGAGGGGCACGAGCTGCTTTAAGGGGCACTGCCGCTGCAAGAAGTACATACATAAAAGCAGACGTCTACGAGGGACGAGACCCATAGGCAGGGATGTATCTCGCTCCTCGCCCACCTCAACGAGGCCTAACGGAGCATGGCCACAGGTGAAAAGATGTTATGGAGACCGCTTTTGCCCTGTTTACACTCCAGCAAACTTCCTTTTCCTTCCTTGTATCTAACTTTGCTTGCAAGTCATTAAAGCTCGCTTGGCAGCTGTTTGCGGGGGAGGTGGAGAGCTCCGGGCAATTAAAGTGTGACAGTGCATGCAGCCAAGGGGAGGGCTCGGCAGTGGAGGCAGCACACCTTCCACCTCGCAGCACAGAAACAGAGGCAGCAGGAATTCGTTTTACACTGAAGAAGAAATTACGGATACCGGGAACTTCAGCTTTGCTTTGGCCAAAATTGTTTCTGTAGTTTTGTCGACTCACTTCCACTCCATAGGATTCGCAGTAATAGTAGTGCCTGGGGCTGCCGGTGATGCAAATCTTCCAGTGCCAGAAGTTGCCTCCCAGGATAGGAAACCAGTATTTCTTCTGTTCAAAACACTATGTGACCTTTTTAAATAGTTTTCTTTCCATTGCCTTTGCCTTCTCTGAGTGCCTACAACACACGATGGTAAACAAAGGCACCAGCTTCCTTATAACAAGGCATTGTGCTGACAATACATTGCATTTACCTTCAGGCTTCACTGGGGTGCTTCGGGGGATGTCCAGCCTCCTCTCTACCGCACTTTCTTTTCTTTTAACATGGTTTTGGAATGATCAGTGTCTCTGGAGTGTCTGTTACTCCTCTTTCACACGTTTTTTTGCCTTTGCATCTTGAGAAGGTAGAAAAAACAATGGATTTGTGAAGCACGAGGTCCTTTTTTGAACAGTTTTGAGAAGTGAATATGACATAAGCAAAATAATTACTTTCTCAAGTCGAATTGGCTCAATTCTGGCTGATTGCTTTTTTGAAGTTACATTTCAATACAACTCTGATCAGATCAGCCGTTTTCCATAGCTAGTATTTTTGGTCTGTGTGTTATTTTAAGCCTATCATTACCATGGGACTTGAATTCATTTGGAACTCATTAATAATCAGTATAATTCCTTTTCATTAGAAATTTCTTATTGGAATAACTGCTTGTGATGTAAAATACAATTCCCATGAAGCGACCATCTTTGTAGAGATACAGCTGGTGACGATGAATTAATACATAACTTTATATTAAACTAATATTCCCCAAAATAATAAAAAGCCTTAATATATTCCATGCATAGTTAATATAAGATCAGAAGGATGAAAGGTACAAGTGGAAATAAGATCGTTTTCTTGGTTATCAGAATTCCTCTTTTTTGGTGTGGTACACTAGAGGGATTTTATGTTGCATATATAAGCTTCTTTCTCTGCACAATGTATTTTTCTGCCACGTATAATGGAACTCACAATGAGAAACACTGACATAGCCATGAAGACAGGGTCCTTCCCAACATTAACACAATGGCTGGCAGTTCATCATGTCAGAAGAGCAGATTTTAGAAATCAAAGACACTTGAAAGCCTATGAAAGAGAAAGTTAAGAAAAAAAGAGCACTTTTTCTTGGAGCACGGAGTGCAATCTTCTCTGTTTTTCTCTAAACTTTTACTGAGCAAATGTATCCATATCTTGACCTTCACATGTTATAGTTTTTGTAGAAATACTCGGACGCAGGCTAACAAAACCAAGCAAAAATATTCATGCTGCTCTCAAGGGGTGTCAGTATGTCACATTTCCCTGAACAATGATGGGCTGTAGAGGGGGAAGAGATTTTAAGTAGCTTTGAAAGAACATGGAACAATTCCCTTGTTTTATATCTCTTCCATGTGTAAAACTACTCCACCATGAGACAATAGAAAGCAAAAATAATAGTTCTGGCTAAATTTGGTGAGACTCAGATTTTCTACAACCACACTTCTGCTGATAACTTTTGAATCCTTTTCAAAGAGGATGAGGAGGAAAAGAGTAGTTAGCCAAAGCTGGGTCTGGAAGCAGATGCCCCTATTGGAAGGAGGAGGAGGACAGGGATGGGGACATGTCCCATGAGCAATTCATTGCCTTTTTTGCTGTCTAGCTTCATCCTACTCCAAAGCCGGCAAGCATCTCTGGGAAAAAGTTTCTTTCAAATGTGTGCAATCACGGGTAGCATTTCTGTTGCAACAGATCAGGCCATTTTCTCAAGAAAACCATGACTGACTCTAATAGTGTTTGATGACTCCGCTTTCAGGTTATTTCTATCATTCCTTCTACCTCCGTAGCTGGGTGGAATAGGAAGCTGCCATTAACCCATTCATATTTTGTTTAAGCGTCGGCATGATAATTCCTGCTGCACCAATGGCCATACCAAAGCAGCAACAGCTCTGTGCCAGGCAAAGGACTGCTCCTCATCTGCCCAAATGTAATGATGTGGACAATCCTCTGCAAACTGCTCCTCTAAACCTCTCTCTGGCCCATGGCAACAAGTCTTCTCTTTCTAAAGTGGGCATTTCTACAGAGTTGGCCTCGAAAAACTCCGACCCTGGAAGTGCCAATTTGTTTCTCCGCACCACGGTGGAATCCGAGCTGGCGCTGCGGGTAGGGGCAGCTTCCCTGTGTGAAATACTGACAGGTCAGCTGCCAAGTCAGTCCCACCCCCAGCGACAGTGCCCTGGGACCTCCCTTGAGTTTTCAGCATGAGGAGATGAAGGTCCTGATACAGCAGAGTTTCCTTAGACTCTTTCACACCTCAGATGCACTGTGAGGAAAGAGACCTTCATCCTCCTAATGAGCAAATGTTCTCGGATTAAATGCACTCCTTGAAGGGCGTTAATGCTTTCATCACCACTGGCTAATGAGCCTGAACTTGCACCTTGTACTAGATACTAATCAGATTCCTCTTTCTGTACTCTCTAAAGCAGTGCAATTCGGTCTGCCAGCTGGCAGTGATGCTGTTTAAAAATAACTGCACATGGGTGTTGTTATTCAATGTTTCTGTCACAGGAGTTGGTAAAGGTCTGGTCCCAGGCAAGATTAGGGCCCGTTTCAATAGGCAGTGCACTCTTAATTTCTTTCAAGATTATTATTAACTTATTCCATTTACAAAATCAAATAATAAGCCTTTTAATTGAAGAGCAACTATTTCTTGTACAATGTAATTTGATTTTTTTCCCTCAAAATTTCAAATTACTTTGGTCCTGGTTGTTTTGTTTTTTTTTTTCATAATCATTTGCATAATCTACAACACTTTTAGGACTTTCTTACTTTGCATAAATCAATTTCACTTCTTGTTCACCTCATCACTTTCAAGGGGATTCTTTTCTGCTTTACTGGACTTAAATTAATCCTCTGGAGGAAGCAGTGTCACGACTCGGCCAACATCAGAATCTGCATAATGAAAGCCATTTTTTCCATTTAAATTGGCACTCAAGAATATCACTGCTCATTAGCAGACTTTAGATCTTTTATTTCATTTTAAGTGAGAAAGACAAGCATTCTTTCCCTAATATGTTTCTTGCATAAGAATTTATTCAGAGACCTTTAAATTTATTACAGTGCAAGTTAGGTGCCTAAATACCTTGAAAAAACAAGTCTGTGTGTTTTGTAGAGTATTAACATCTCTAGCAAGACCATCAAAATTGCCATGCTTGATCAGAGTGGTGATCTGTCTCGTTTGGTTTCTCTCTGGGGTCAAAACTGATCTGAGAAGATGGCTGAATAATGGATGAATGTGGAATCACTTATGATGAAAGGGAAATTTCTTCCTGATTCCAGGCACTCAGCAGATGTTTTTGCTGGTGATGATCTTAGATGAGGTTTAATACGAAATCTGTACTGAAACTTGTAACTGAGAAGAGCGCTCAGTATAACAGAAGGAGAGCTTCAGGAAAAAAAAAGCTCTTAGTTTGGAAGGGGGTGAGATGCAAAATCTGTGTTGCTTGTCTCTTGGGTACACAGCTGCAAAGCAGCCACATCTGTTTCACTGGAAGTCTCCAGGGCTATTTAGCCTTCCAGGGTAGGTGCCTTCACGCTTTCCTGCAGTCTGAGGGCTTTATCATTAACAATTCCATATTTATCTTTCACAGTTTCAAGAAATATCTGTCTGTGGGGAGGAAGGGCACTTCTCGCCCTCGGTCCTGTAACATAGCTTTGGGATGGTGCAGCTTGAGCTCCTCGTGTGTGTGTAGGCTTAGTCAGGCTCAAGAGCCAGGGGCTGCCCACTGTTGGCTTGTCTCTATGGCCCTGCTTCAGGCCCCCATAGACCTGTTGTGCATGACTAAGGCATCCCTAGACAATGCTACTGATTTACTGATCCCAGGCAATCTGCAGTCCACACTGATCTTTTCTATTCTGTCCTGTCACAGTTCCTCGCAAAATGCATGTTTTACTGGTTGTGGTCCAGTTGTCAAAAATAACATTCACTTTCTTTGTAAGATGAAGATTATTTTCTTGACTTTCCTTGCAATTCACTCTTTCCATTTGAATATTTGATGGGATAAAGTAGCAATGGTATCTGCTTGCCTTTTGTTAAGTTTCCTGATTTAGGAATGAGAAGTTGCTTTTGTCTAGTTAATATGATGATAAAGAGCATTTAAATGTTCAGAAGAAAGTGTTGATGCACCTCCTTCTTCTGCATAAATGTGTATTTTTCCAGTCATTGCCTATTTCTTTGTCATTGCCATGATGTAGAAGAAACACAACAGAATAAACTGAGCCTCTGATAAGAAAATAAATGTTTCAGAAAGGGCATTGAAAGTTATGTTTAATTTGGTAACATTTGTGAAAGACTTTTTTTTTTTAAATTACTTTCCTAGTTAGTATGTATTATTCCAAAATACATACCTTTGATTTTAGAAATTGTCAGAGGAAATGAATAATTTTACCACAGTTGTTAAATGTGTTGTTTGTCTTACCCATTCAGTGCCAAATAAAAAAATCTGTTTATGCAAAATTTATTTATGCTAAGTCTTGAAAAAGATTCACATGCTAGAAAAGTGGAAGACATGGTGATCTTCTTTATTGCAAGACACATTAAAAACAAAGCTTCTGTCTGACATGTTTCAAGGTACACATTTTTGTTTTGTCTTCCATCAGTCTTCCCCTAATTCCCTGATCTGTTGCAAAATAAACATAGGAGCAAAATGAGTGTTATTGACCTTAGATCAGCATTATTTTCTAGTTTATTTATCAAACGTTTTCAAAATGAGATAACTTGGCTCGTCAGATGTATATCTGAATAGAATTAATCCTTTTTGGAAAATGTATCCTATTTATCCCAATACCTTTTGAGAGCTGTATTTGGGAAGCCACTCATGTTTTCTGCGCTTGCGGACAAGATGCCTGGAGCTGGGATGAGAGGAGAAGAGCGGGGATAGTGGCAGTCCATCATTTGGACACCAGCAGGGTGGAGAGGGGGAAGCTGAGTGTGATTCCTTCACCCTGTGTTGTTTCAGACCTTATGTTGTAGTTTCTGGATAAAATGATTAGTGCATCTAAAGGCTTGATGTAACTTGGACTTAAATCTTCCATTTCCTTGGTGACCATGCCAAATCCTTGGCAAGAGGGGAGTAGCCATGCTATTGAAAGACAGAGACCTTGCTCAGCCCTTTGGATAAATGTCAGTAAAGCATCTATACACTGCGCAGCGCTGACCTGTGGATAGAGGCACTTGCCAGAGAGATGCAGGCTTTTGGTTACAGCCTTGTGGGCAGCATTTTCTCTCTGTCAGCCTTGAGCATCCTCCTGCTGACAGTATTATCACTAGGTGCTCCCTGTTCAGGCTGCAGTTTCCTTAGTCCCTAACCCTCTCCAAGCCCTGCACAACAGGGAGCAACGGGGCTGACGGTTCCCCTTCACGTCTGTACTTGAAAACAGTGAATTTCACTGGCTGAGACTAAAGAAATTTGCTTTCTACCAGCTCTTAGTTTTTCAGCCAGAAGAAAATAATTTGGCCATGTTATGCCATTGTGAAGAGCAGATCCATGGACCATGGGGGTGCCAGAGAGACAGTATACTGCAGAACAGTAAAAAAACCTACTGCAAAAAAGTTATGGGCCTAGTAGAGTTGAAGCTCCTACGGTCAGGATGGAAACTCCTCTATCTCGCTGTCTCCCTGAGGTCTGCTGATCATAGTAATTGGAAACTGGAAAAAGATCCTGCTACAGAGCAGTCAACTATGGCAGGCTCTAATATTGGGGTTTTTTTTCCTTCTATTTGTTTTAGGTTTTCAAATAAGAAGAGAGAGCATGCTCTTCATCCCAGGAGCTTTCACTCTAATGGGCTGTTAATGAGCTATCAATTACTTATGCAAAAGGAAACACACACATATGCACGCATTATTATTCCTTAGCTGAAGGCTTGCTGTGTTTAAATGTTGGGGGCTGTACCCTCCTTACCTGGGCCACTGGTCCTACGTACATCTTCATCTGCTTTCACCCTATTACAAGGTGTAGCATGTAACACTTCAAGCCAAATTGTGTATTTGAGGTTCATGGACTCATGCTCTAATCTCATGCAACATTGGCAGTTCCCTGGGTAAGTTGATATGTAGCACTTCTCTGCTATCGAGCAGTCGCAGCGTATTAATCAATCCTCAAGCCCTCTTGTGAAGCACACTAGCTGTTAATCTTATTTCTAGAGGCACCGTCTCCTTCTTGACTGTGGATTCTTGAATTACAATGGCTAAAAAGCATTTCTGTCCGTTCACAAGAGGACCAGAAGCTAAACTTTCTTCCACCCAGCCTTTGTCATCTGCACAGAGAGGACTGATCATTGTCATGAGCTTGACCTCGTAATGAAATCGGTGACCTTGAAGGTGGCGCAGGCAATACAAATCCTCTTGTTCACCCCAAGTTTAGAAGCCATTTGCCTGACTCCTTTGATCAGCTTCCTCATGAATGAGGAGCCCTCAGCAAGACCTGCCTGAACCACTTAAGTTGCTCCCTCCCATATGGCACAGAGGAAGCATTTGTGTGGCCCGGGGGAGTACGGGGACACAGATTGCTAATCTCAGTACTCGAGCTGCTAGGGGTCCTTTTCTTTCCTCAGAGTCCTCTCCTACATTTCCTCACATATTCCACTCCCTGTTAACCCTGTAGTCACCCCCAGTGTAGCCTCCAACCTGAGGACCAACAGCATCTCCTACCCATGGCCTTCCCTGCCCCATCTCCTTTACTGCCACCTGCCAGAGCTCCCCACGCGCAGGCTGCCTGAGCAGAGCAGCACGCAGAGGTGCTGGCAGCGGGAGTAAGAAAACCAAACAGAAAGTGTAAAACAGTACAGAAAGGAAAATTTTATTTTTTAAATGCATTGGTTTTTTCCTTTGTGTGTGTGTCTGCGTGTGAGACTAGACCGCGTCAAATGAGCTTAACATCCTGGAATTAGCCAGGCTGCTAAGGGTTAAGGTATTTATGAACTTGTTAAGAGATGGAAACATTATGCATTGTTCACAATGTTTAATTTTAACTGCCACGCTAGAGAGAATCTTTGATTACATTATCAGTTTATTCTCATTGAATGTTAGTTGTATCTTTTTTTTACAATGCTATTTCTGTGTTAGAAAAGATATTTCTCCTAATTGACTGGAAATGGAGGATTTTAATTAGCCAACCTTTTCACGCAGAGTATTCCAGCTGCCGAAATCCTGGTTCAGTATAGGGTTAAATGTCAGTCTAAAAGATTAATGACTTAACTGAAAACATTGTATCATAGATGATACAGGAAATAAATCCCATTCCCAGAGAGCCACAAAACACATGTGCCATTGCAGAAGGGAACCGCACAAACTAATAACAACCAATTGCTCCTGCACCGGCAAACCACAGTGATAAGACAAAAATCATTATAAGGATCAAGGATCAAAGTCGCTGAGCTCCTTGGCCAGTGCTGATGCTTTGGGGCTGAAATATGAGGTGCGTCGCCTACCTTGGGGGTGACTTTCTCCAGAGATGTTCAGAGCCTGTGCCCTCAGCTGGCTTCCTCAGCACAGGAAAGCAGGGATATGTGCTTTCATGCTGGGTTTAGGTGAGTGAGAATACCCCACATTGCTGTAGCGGGGGTGTTTTTTACCCAGAATTTAAAGCTCTGGTTTGGATTCCCAGAGGCTGCTGCCGGGATGGACGCGATGTGGACTTTGAGCTTCAGAGCCCCAGCCAGACGCATACCGAGGGACCAAACGTATCAAATTTGCAACAGCTCTGAATTAAGCTTTTTTTTTTTTTTAATTTCCAATTTCTCCTCCTTCCTTAAAAGTAAAAAACCACCCCACCACCCAACCTTTCCCCACACGCTTTCCCCTTCCTTGTATCGTTCAACACATAGCTGGCTGCGACTAGAACAAGATGCAGCAAACGGTGCACCTACTGACTGACAGTGGTGTCCGGAGAACATGCAGGAGCAAAATGGACAGAAATCTCTCCTGGAGCACAAACATTTAGCAGCTACAAGAACAGCACACTGGATATTACATAAACGTTTGGCTGCATGTGTTTTAAGGCTTGCTTGCCCACGGATAAGGAAATTAATCTGATGTTTAGATTAGGTTCGTGTCTACACACTGTAAGTACGGATTTAGTGGCTTTTTGGCCAGAAATGAAATCAAAGATGCTCAAAACCACAAGCTTTACAATGTTCTCTCTTTTCCAGGATGAAATCCTTAAGTTGTTAATTGTTAAACAGGGAGAACTTTGTCTTGATGAGAACAGAAAAATATCACCCACGGAAAAATATATCTGGGCTGGGTGGGTGACTCCTCTGAAACTGCTACCTCACTGTGAACATTGACCTGCTCAGGAAAAAAAGTCTATAAAAAACAAGTCCTTCAGGGCAAGAACTGCATCATCTTACTTCACACTTTCATTTTTCAATGCAAGATTGCTCTGTAATTTTGCAAAAGCAGCTCTCAGTAGTAGGAGCCGTCTTTAGCAGGCTGAGTGAGGGGCATAAAAAGTCACGGAAGGCCCTGTACACCAATACCACTGACATACACAAAACTCCCAGGTACTTCAAAAATATTAGGCTGCAAAAAACAGGCACTGAAAAGAAGAGACAACATGGCAGGTGTTTGGACAACTTTAATTCAGTTCACTTGTGTGACTGTCTTACAGCACAGTCTTACACAACCCTTCTGCCTTGGTCCCCTGCGCTGTGTAGTGCATGGGAGAAGGCAAGCCACTCATTGAGCAGATGGTCAATATTTTATTTTGTTTCCTTTTTTTCTCCGGTTTGTAGCCCCAGGCCTTTTCTACTGCAGACTTTTCAAATCAGCTCTGAATAAAGATGTGTCTATTTTCTCCTTGGCCTTTTCTTTAGCCTTCATCATTATTATTTCCGACTGCTTCAGACACTGGTTTAATTTCACCGCTTTGTAGATACTGCTTGCTTTGGCAGATGGAGGATTGAGGCATTGAGTCAGGGTGGTGTGTGCCTGCCTGAGGTAGCTGGACCTACTTTCCCTTGAGCAGCACACACAAGAGTAGGTTAGGTGTTCAGGACATTGCTCCCAATCACTTCAGCTGCAGGTATTATCATATCTACAATGGAAGGGAAAAGAGAAAAAAGAGCTCCAGGATGATCCCGTAAAAAAAGGGGAACATCAAATTCATGACAGTAGGCTTAAGTGACTGGACATTGCAGTGATGAAGAAAAATAGTCAAAAGATGATTCAAGAATAGCCAGACTCCAGCTGGTACTGCTGCGCTACGGAGAGCCTGTAACAAAAGCTCTGCCAGTCTCCACCTGCCATTACGCACTGGGGAGCACCAGGCTGGGGCACGTCAGAGGAATTTAACCTGTCCCAGTGCGGTACATGGGTTTTGCTTGCCCAGAACAAAGCCTATGTGAGAAGTCTTGCCCCACCACGCAGCCCAGCACAACTGCCTGATCCTGTCACAGCTTGGGAGTCTCCTCGGTCAGGTCCCACCAACAGGAGATCTGCACTGCAATGGGTGAAGGAGCAGCATTGCCTTGTGCGGGAAGGGGTCCCGCTGGGACGTCCTTGCGTCCCAGTTCTCCTGTACTCTTTCCTGAAGTAATGAGCTGTAAGAAGAAACCTTCTTTTTATAGAAAGTTACACAAAGGAGCTACACGAGTTCTTTGGTTCTGCCTTTGCATCCCAAAATATACAACTTTCTTCCTGATACTGTATGATCTCCAGTTACCATACAAAAATAAATTATCTGCAGGAGAATGAGGGCAAGCTGAAAACTTATTTATCACCCAACCATTATAATGTGGTTGATGATCAAACAACCTGTGAAGCTGAGATAATTTTCTTCATCTTCAAGTAGCCACTGGAAAGCCTCATTACATGCCTGAAGTTGCATTGCTTAGCAACAACATTTCAGAAATTCAAGTTATCAGCATGATCACTAATAAGACAGTAAGCTGCAAAAGAATCCTGAATAAACTAGATACATTTGCATTTCAAAATAAATGAGACTAAATGTCAGATTGTGTTTTGGAGTATATGAACTCTTCTTAGCATAGATATATTGCATTTACTCAAGCATTTGTACAATGGAGACAAATCTGAAATGTTTCTAAAATTTCATAAATACAGCATGTCTGTGAGCTCCAGATTTTTTACTACTCTTTGACTGTTAACTTCAGCTAAAGAAGTCTGCTATCAGAAAAACATGCTGTCAAAGTATGGCACACACAAGAACAATTAGAAGTGGTATTTCCCACGGCAGGACACGACTATGAACAGGATGAAGATACAATTAGCATGCTGCAATGCGCAGGGTCCATTTGAAGGAGCATTGGGTTTCTTCAACCATAGTTTGGGAACAGTTTTTTAAATTTTACAAATACTCGGGAGGGAATTTGTTAAATGTCATGTGAAAAGCCTTCGTGGCCTCTGTGTAAAAATGTAGACAGTTAAGAGTGGTTCACAAAACCAGAGGAAGTCTGGGACTTTTCTGCAGCCCTGGATTTCTGGTGAAACGTACAGAAAGCAGAGCCATGGGAATGCTCAGTGAAAGTAAAGTGAACAATAGCCCAAGCCTATCGGTGACATGTTGCCTTTGTCACCTGGTCATAATGTTGAGCTGATCAACAACGAAGAACAAAAGTACCTGCCAGCGACCACGAAGCAGCTGCTTTGAACTTGTCCCTGTCTTGTCTCCAGGGAATTCACTTGAAATGTTTCTGTCCCTCATTCACTCACAGGCATAACATTTAGGGGAAAACCCCACTTATTCCTGTTCCCCCTACAGGCAAGCCTCACTTACCGCCCATCATCTTACCTACCTACTTGTAGCTAGTAGGCACCTTCCCTAGCCAGCGTGCATATGGATATTCGGGCATTTCCAGAAGACGCCACATCCCACCTGTGCAAAACCTCCTCTTTGGCTGCAGAGGGAGTCTCCTGTCCACCTTTGACCCATTGCTTCAAAATGCACTGACTGAACTGGAGGGTATGAATTATTTTTCTAAAAGAGCACCAGTGGGGACAAGCAAAGAGAAGCACAGCTGTGAGGGCTCTGAGAGCGGGATGGACAGGAATGGCCTTAGAAGAGCAACAAGGGTGGGAGGGGAAGCACGCAGAAAGGAAGAGTGGACGGGATGAAGGTTACCCATGAACCTCACCCAGCCCACCACAGTAGGACTTTTCAGGGCACTTTCTTTCCTGTAGATCCCCTTGCTTTATGTAGGACACAGGATGAGCAGTATTCACATGAACAACAGTTGGAACTTTTAGCTTTATTTAGTAAACACTACTCTTCACTCGTATTAAGCCTGAATTACCAGTTTATTCCCTGTGGTTATTCTCAATGATTTTGCAAGTTATCTTTCCAGAACACTTTTGAGGTGCAAGGAAAAAGATCTGAATAGTCCGGTTTTACTGTTGGGAGACTGATGCACAGAGACGTTAATCAGGGTGCTCAGTCAGAGAGGTCTAAAAGGTAACTTCTCAGAGCTCTCAGTAGTATGTACTGCTCTCCTGGGTCCAGAGCACAGCTCATCTCCCGTATGTTGGCAGCCATGAATTCTCAGCACTTCTTTATTCAAGCACCAGGGTCTCAAACTCAGCAGTTAGGGATTTTCTGTGAAAAGTTTGTCTTCAGAGTCTTTACTTAATTGGACGTGTCAGATAAGCTTAGCAACAGAGAAGGCTACTGACCCTACCTAGACCGCAAGTCCCCTTTTGCACCTCTGAGGGAGAGATATTATGCCTTTAGCAGTGTTAAGATCCGTACTTGTATAGCCTGTATTTTTATAATTCTACCCAGGACGGGCTAGATATTTTCTTCTCAACTTCCTCCCATGAAAAAAACAAGGCTCATCCTTGGCTTTCTTTTAGTATTAGTTGTCAGCAAATAAAGACAAATTCCAAGCCAAGTTTTCTCTAGTCTAGAGGTCATTCAGTGGGGGAGCTCTTTTGCCTGCAAGGGAAGAACATGAATCCAAATGACAGGCAAACATATCTGAAGGAGAGAAAAAGAGCTTGGCCTTGCAAAAGAGACAGAGGTAAGGTTGTTTGGATACTTCAAGAATATGAAGATGCATATTTTAAATGCCACGCTTCTTTCGAAGAGTTTTTTCAAAACACTTTTCATAAAGTACAGAATTATTGTTTCGCTGCAGTATTCAGGTCTTTTCCAACTTAAAGACCTAGTCTGAAGTTATTTTATCCTGCAAGCAGATATTATTTTAATTTTATAATTTTTAGAAAAAGAAATAAATACATGTGAAGTGGTATTTCCCCTTATTTCAAAGCCTATTGTTAGATATAGTTTGGAAAATGCTAGAATTTTGAGTACTGTGAACCCTCTTGTATTTTGACACCCACACACAGCTCTTCTGGCCTACAAAATAAGGTAAGAATGGAAAATAGCTCATTCTAAACTTCAGTCATGTTTAGTGCTGAAAATAAAACATGTAGACAACCTTATAATTCTTATAAATAATGATTCTACAGTCCAGAGCAATAAATGTGAAAACTATGGTTTATGATAATGTATTCTGCAGTGACAGTAGAAAAATAGGTCATCATTTGGAAAAGGAGAGAAGCTATCTATCATGTTGAACACACTAACAGGAAATTTGAAGTAGCTTCAGAGGCAGTTAGTCCAAGATATTGTTCTTCTGACCCCCATGTCCCCGAGCACGACATGGGAACGAACAGCTTGTCGTGTCCACTGTGCAGCGAGTGTTACTAGATGTGTCCATCCCAAGGCTTGTCATATTTTGTGTTAGGAATCTACCTATCTAGCCGTCTGTATCACAGAATATTGATCTGGATGCCATTAACCAAATCACATGAGTTTTAGTGAAAAAAAAAAAAAAAAGAAGAAAAAAAAAGAAATTAAAGCAAGGTGTTTAAAGAACAGAAGTTACTATTGTTAGCTACGTGAAAGGCATGTTTAACTGCAAGCCCCTGCAGGTGCAAGCTACCACAGAGCAATGAATCATGTTTTGTCTTTACCCAGTTAAACACAGTTGCCCCAATAGATCTAATTAGCCAGTTTTTCAGGCAGATAATTAATGCTTTGGTGGCTGGACTACAACCAAAACCTATGGCTTACAGGAAAAAGTATGTTCAACATGTACGTCTCCATTAACAGTAGGTGAAGATGGTCAAATCTCTGGCAGAATTTGGTTTTACCTTTGTCTACATGTCTCCTCAGCGATATATTTATCTCTGCAGCTGTAGGGTGTGGGGGGAGGCTCAGTTCCACACAACTAGGGCAGGATGTGCTTTAATAAATATTTGACACAAATCCTTTTCCAGCCAGACAAAGGCAAAGGTTCCTTCATTTAATTGGTTTTCCAAATTGTCAATGTCTGATTCATTTTAGTCTGATGCTTTAATTTTTCTGTGGTAATTGATTTATATGTCTTATCCACTTTATCATTGTTACAAAAGAGGAGTTCACCAAATCCCATTTTATTGTGCTTTTGTTCTACGTTTTTCCCTTCCACAATCTCTAAAGCAGCTGCTTTTCAGCAGGAAAAAGCCTGCTCAGACTTTTCCTTGCTCTCCGCCTTGTTTATCTTTACCCAGTGTTCCTGAAAGTGCACTGCTCATTCAGTATCTCAAGAGCAGTCTCCTTCTGCAGACTGATCTCCGCATAAACTCACAGTAATTGGCCTCCAACAGCCAATTTAACAAGTTCGGTGAAAGCCTTGCATCTGAACACTAATTTTGGAATAAAAAGGTTAATGGCAAAGTCAACTAAAACTCATTTGTCATAAAAGTAAGTAAACTGATTTGACTTTATTTGACTTTGCATCAAATAGATGCCTATAAAAGGTCCGATAATAACTGTGCATCTTAAATATAGTTCTAGAAACATTGAAAAGGACATTTCTGACCAGAAAAGAAGGGCCTTTGCTCATGAGCAGTGGGTGATTAAGGTTGGTTGTCTCAGTCAATACTTTGGGCTTTCTTTGTATGCAGCCTTGAGCAAAGAGCGCTTCCAGAGGGCTATTCACCATCCTAGTCTCAGACATCTTTTTGTTCTGTAGCATCAGTGTCTGCACTCTTCTTTGCAATGAAATAACTGACGTCTGTTCCACTCACTGCATTAGTTAATTCTGTATAGAGGCATATATTAAGAGCCTGAAGTTATTCTTGCAAAGCTGACCTGGCAGGAATTTCCAGTGAAAAACTTTATAGAGGTAATATCGCTGGAAAGAGAGGCCCCTCACACAGTGGGTGTGTGTGAATCACGGTCTTGTTTACCCCTTCATACTCACAGACAGCTGCTTGGTTTGATACAGAAATTCCTGGATTCCTGGATTTTTTGTTTAATTGTTTTGTTTGATAGTGGTTGGAATCAAAAGCTAGATTTAATCTAACAAAGGTCTCTTGAGGTGGCAGGTTCGAAACAAACAAAACATCCCCAATTTTTCGTACATACTGGGGGTTTCCCTCAGAGCAAGGTTTGGACTTGACATAGTGTAATTCATGCAACACTTATCTGCAGAAAAGAGGGGCTTCAGGTTTCATTTGTCAGAATTATTATGATGAGGCCTGTTTTCATTTAATTTGACATCTGAATGGAGGGGCTGGTGAGTCTTCAAAGTATGGGCACATATATAAGTGTGCTTTTACGATCTGTATATATGCAAAACCGTATAACAAAGAGTTATTCACACGCCTAAAGAGAGAGGGAGGAAGGAAAAAGGTCTCCAGCGTAAAGTAAAATTTTGAGTGCTTTCTACACAAGCAACACTAAATGGTCTGAAACATCCCTCTTGCCCCATTCATTAAAGCAGCCTCTTCTTCATCTCATTCCTTAAATATATGTGTGGCTTTTCTCACCTCAGACTTTAAGTCTAGGCATCTACCTTTGAAGTGTCCTAGTAAAAGGGCGAAAGAATCCCTCAATTCTCATGAACCCAGACCACTGCCTAAAGCAGACTCTCCCCAGCATGCCACTTCCCAACAGTAGGCCCTTCAAATGACTTGCCATCAGCCTGTCTCCTATGTATTCCGAAATATTTTCTGAAAAGACTCCAAGGAGGAAAACGGGCAGGTGCACTGATCTTTTGTAATGGGAAAACCCAAAGGAAGCTGGAGTTGGAGGAAGGAAATCCCTGGGGGCAGATTTGTCAGAGGCTTTTGTCTTGTCCCAGTCTAGCAGTGGGAAGGAAACAGGACTGAAGTGAGCCTGGGAATTTCCTAACCCCAGGCAATAACAGCAGCCAATTCAGCATTGTGGTTATATATTTTTATATATATATAAATATATATATAGTATTTTTCACAGCTGCAAAATGAACGCTGGGAGATTTTAAATTTTAAATTTTAAATTTTAAATTTCTGGCCTTCAGATATTGTCTAGCAGCAGAATTCACTCCCACTTTTATTAGCTCAGCTTTACTCTGATCTTTTTAAAAGTTAAGATAAAGAAATTTCTCTTTAACAATATACATAATATATGGATGCCATAACAGGATCTTAAAAAATAAGTATTCGCTGCCTTAGATCATCATCATCTCAGGTTGGGATGTGTAACTTTAAAAATGGAACTGGTCAACTAAGATGTGATATAAGAATGTGACTCGGTTCGGAGGATATTTTTATCAGCGCTAGAAGAGCTTAACAGAGAATTACCTCGTATTTTTCTTCCAAAAACTATCCTAGAAAACTCTGTGGTGGACCTGAACATGATCACTAAAGGGAGCAAGCTGCTAATAATTTTCATTTCAACTGTTTTCTTATGGCTAGCTTGTGGTTTGACTAATAGGGCCCCCAGGGATTTTGGTGTTAGTGGATGGATTTCCCACACAATATATGTTACGGGTCTGATTTTTTTTCAGAGTGCAGATGGCTTTAGTTAATCTCTGAAAATTCCCACTGACCTCACATACATACACAGTTCTCTCCTTAAGAGTTGGTTCAATCTGCCTCCTCTGTCATTCCACTTGCAGCAATTGGAAGATGTTTTAAGCCATTCTGGAAATAGACTTTTGGTGGTGGGCTCAGTCCCAAGAAAATAAGAATCTCCTCCTTGTTCCCTGTGGTTTTTTTTTCCCAGGGAGGGCATTTTTCTGGCCAGTGAGAAAAATAAAGGCACAAAAATACTTCAGTTAAAAGAAACATCATTTAATGTTCTAGTTCCTACTTCAGCAGTTGGTATCTTCTTGTTTTGCACCTTTTTCTGTTTCTTTCTCAAACACACGCTACTCTTTTTCACTTATATTTGATTCGCCACCATGTTTTACTTAAGAGTAAAATCCACTGTTTCTTCATCATTCCTAGACACATTTTGGGTGGGGGCGGGTGCACTGCTTCCTTTTCTCCCTAAAAGACATTTTAAGCCATTTGCTACAAAATTCTGATTCAGGGAGCTTCCCTGGAGCAATGCCCGTCCTCCCGTATTCCCCAGGCACGGACAATCCTTTCAGTATTTCACATGGGAGACTCTTGAGCTCCATCTTCTGGAAAATCTGAGACAAACCTGCTTTTCCAAGCTGGTTCCCGGGAAAGCTGGGCGGGTTTGGGGCAGTGGCTCTCGTTACCTGGCAGAGCACCGCAGGGCAGATGTGCTCCCCGCTGCCACCTAAGGCAGACTCCCCCTTGCACCCCTTTTTCCCACTTTCTCGAAGGAGAACCAAAGCTTCTGCAAGGCATTTGGAAAATACAGGTACAGCCCCAAGACAGGTACCGCCCAACAGATCGCTTGCGTGAAAAGCCTTTGTGATTATTTTGATACCGACAGTGGCATCACGGTTAGGTGCAAATGGCCTTGCAGACTCATTGCTCTGGGTTTGAACAATGGCACAAGCAGTTTTCCCCCAGCCAAACGTGAGCACACATAAACATCTTTAATTTTGTTTTTCAGCCTGTTGGATGTTTTCTGTGCTTTGGCTTCATTGAGGAGTAAGTGATTTAAGTATGCTTGGCCAGCGCTGACAGGCTGTTTCTCTTTGTTACAGGAGAGGCTGAAACACCACTTCAGATTATGCTTTTACCTTGATCTCCCTTACTCAGCAACCTGTCTTTTTGTGCTTCAAAACTGCGCGATCAATCGTAAAATCTTCACTTTTTTTCTTCTGGACCACTTCTCCCAGGCCAGAGTGAAGGCAGCCGCCCTCCACCCCTGCCCCGAAATACCCCCCAGCCAAGCAATGCAGGCTGAAACGCTGGCGCTGGCTTTGCCAGGCTCCACCAGGAGAAGTCCTGGTCTCCACAACCTGCTCCCTCAGGGACCACAGTGCCAGCAACCTTAAGCCAGAGGGAGGGAGGGAGGGGGAAGGTGGTCTCCAGGGCATCCTGAAAGTGCTTTGGTCCCAGCTGGTTCCAAAAAATGGTTTTCCTGATTGTATGCCGGAGAGGGACATTGAAGCAGGACTGTCCTCCTCACGCAAGCAAGGGCCAGCACACACCGAGGTACACAGTCAGCCCTCAGGGGTTCTCAGGCACTGTGTATTTAGTGGTCCCTTGCCCTCTGTGCACTCCGCGGTGCCACAGCTGAAGTACTGCATGGGGGCACAGCAGCAGCAGTGCAGGCAGCACTGGGCCTGACGGGGAATGAGAAGAACCAGGGTACTTGTAGATAACTTCTTGTGGTGAGGACAGCAATATACTCGGTCCTCCCCTTGGGACATGCTGGGAGAAACTATATAGACTATAGTAGTGCCCAGAAGCGCCAAAACCTGAAACAGGCACATCATAAAGAGACAGTTACTGCCCAGAAAAGTCTGATATCTTAGTACAGGAGGACAGTGGGATAGAACATGGGCATCCATGAGTGGAGAGATGCTATGTCCTTAGTAGGCTAAGCAGGGTTATTTGAGGCCATTTAATAAACGGCAATTTTTATTTAAGATATTTCACTTTCATAGGGGCTGAGTGGGAGCAGAAGGGGAATTTAATGCCATAAAGAAATGTAGATGCAAAATTCCACTGAATCCAAGAAAAATTTAGGTTACTCTGGAGGTCACTTATCCAAACTCCTGTTCAAACCAGAGCCAACTTCAAAGGTACTTTGGGGTCCCAAGGTCATCTGGGACCTTGTCCAGCAAATCCACAGGCTTGGAGAGGCCGCATCCTGCCTGGGTCCTGGTTCCAGCACATGGCCCACTCACTGAGACATCTGTTTTCCCATTTTTCCCATGTGTGGGAAAGTCCCTTGCTGTAGCTTGTGACTGTTACCTCAGGTGCTGTCACTGTGCATCTCTGAGAAGTCTGTCTCTGTTTTCTCCATAGGCCACTATTAATGTGTTACTTAATTTCAGAGAGCACTCTTCATTCAGAGGAAAGGAGTGGAGAAGTTGTAGTAGCTAGGATAATGACTGCACTGTCAGCTTGAAATGTTTTCTGTGTCTAATTCTGAAAAAAAAAAAAAAAGGGAGAAAAAAAAATAAACAAAGCAGTGCTTTCGCTACCTGAATGTCAACAACAATAAAATTTAAGTTTATGATCAACCTCAGATTAATTCAGTGTTTTCATTCTCAATGACACCATTACAAGGTTATTTTGAAAATAACTCCACTTCCACTCACCAACCTGGAGGGACTAAAGCTCTTCTGATACAGAGTGCTAGCACTTGATCTGGAACTAGAAAACCCACTTGCACAGCCGTGACTTGAACACTTGATGAACACATGTGACTTGCAGGAGAAATTAGGGTGCTAGTGGGAACCCCTGGTTAGAATGCATTTAATTTAGAATAGGTGCCTACTGTATTTACATTGGCAATATTACTGTAATTTAATGTGAACAAGTTGTCTTACGGGGATGGTATTCTGATTTAATGTGAACAAGTATTTGCAGCAATAGAATTTAAATATCTGGAATTAGGTCTGAAGGCTAAAATGAAGGGAGGCTATTTTGACAAGAGGTCATTGATTGCATATGTGCAAAAATTCTGTACTGAACGAGTGCTGGATGCATTCAAAGATTTAGCCTGTTTAGACAAATAATCTCTGCATTGCAAACATCACAAGATTTTCCCCTCAAAGAAGGGAAAGAAAAAAGGAAAGCAGGTCTTTACAAATGCTATCATACTTGGAGCTATTGCCAGGAGGCTATTGAAAGCTGTAGCTCCTCACAACACAGGAAAAATCAAGTTCATCTGAGAACTGAGACACAAACCACACTCTCCCTTTTTGATTAACAAGATGCAAGGAGTAGATTTTCCTTCTTCCCGATTTTTGAGAACTTTCCCTCAAATTAGGAGCAGCTAAGCTGATCAAGATTCACCCAAGCTGGTCTTGGTCCCCCAAGGCATTCCTCTAACGCTCCCCATATCACAGGACAAGCTGCGAGCGCAGCATGCCCGGGCAGGGGAGTGAGGCTGGGCACTGGAGAAGAAGTGGTGCCTCCTTTTTAGACCAGCTAGGAAGATGTGTCTTGCGTCCTGTTTTGCTATGTTTTCATAGAATTATAGAATGGTTAGAGTTGGAAGGGACCTTAAAGATCATCCAGTTCCAACCCTCCTGCCATGGGCAGGGAGACCTTCCACAAGAAGTCTTTTGGACACTCAGTGCTGGCTGTGCAGTCCCAGCATGGGTTATGACCTGTAAGCACAGCCATTTCATAGATGTTATTAACAAAAAGTTCTTATTTTCCCAGCGCCCGCAGGACTATTGGATAAGCGCAGGCCTGGAGAAAATGTTGCTTAAAGGAAGGGATGTGAGTGCTCTTCCACCTTTCCGTAAGATACCCACCAGAGGGTGCAGTCCTCAGCCCTCCATGCGGCTGCACAGCAAGATTAGCCTCCTTGATTAGAACAGAAGTTTTCAATTCCCATCTCAAAGGCGCACTGTTGCTCAAGAGCTTGGGGAATATCGACAGAGTGGAGGTGTGTGGGAGCAACGCTGAGGAGGGCGGCCGGCGGCGGGCGAAAGGGAGAGGAAGAAAAGCACTGCAGCCCTGGGGTGAGGCAGGACGACCCCAGAAGCAGCCAGGCCCCGGGGGGGAGGCAATGGGGCCGGGGGCTGGCAAGCCTGGGGAGAGGGAGACTTTGTTCAGCAGGCTGCCCTGTGGGAGCCATGGGTCCCCATGTCTCAGCCTCAGGCAGTGGGAGGGCTGGTGGTCGCCTGCTCACAGCTCCTCCGAGGGACCGCCTTTCTCCTACAGTAGCTCTGGCATCCTGCAATGAAACCTGGAGGAGCTCTCGCTGCTCCTTGTTGCCGTTCCCCTGCCATCCATAGCCTGCACAGTAATCCAGGCCTTGCCCACTTTCACAGAATCACAGAATCTCCTAGACTAGAAAAGACCTGTAAGATCATCTAGTCCAATCATTAACCTAATACTGACAAGCCCACCACTAAGCCATGTCCCTGAGCGCTATATCTACACGACCCTTAAATACCTCCAGGGATGGGGACTTCGCCACTGCCCTGGGTAAGCCGTTCCAATGCCTGATGACCCTTTCAGTAAAGAAATTCTTCCTAATATCCAATCTAAACTTCCCTTGGCACAACTTAAAGCCATTTCCTCTTGTTCTATCACCTGTTACTTGACAGAACAGGTTGACCCCCACCTCTCTGCAACCTCCTTTCAGGTAGTTATTGAGAGTGATAAGGACTCCCCTGAGCCTCCTTTTCTCCAGGCTAAACAACCCTAGTTCCCTCAGCCGGTCCTCATAAGACATGTGCTCCAGACCCCTCACCAGTTTCATTGCGCTTCTTTGGACACGCTCCAGCGCCTCAATGTCCTTCTTGTGGTGAGAAGCCCAAAACTGAACACAGTACTCAAGATGCGGCCTCACCAGTGCTGAGTACGGGGTTAAAATCACCTCCCTGGCCCTACTGGCTACACTATTCCTGATACAGGCCACACAGAAGCCAAGACGAAAGCCGTAGACAAGAATGCAGCTGGTGTCGTCCTTCCCACAACACTTTCTCCTGCTAAAAATGCGGTGCCTGCCGAGGGTCCAGGAACTGTCACCTAAGGCTTCCCTCCTCATCACACTTCATGTGACATTTCAGATGCGTCAGGTGGGAAATGTGCTGTTTGCTGTGGTAAAGCAGCCAGGAATGCAGATTTCCCTAGACCTTTGAGGTGGTTTTAATTAATTTCCATTCCCTGGGAAGCCTTCCTGCAGCAGAGGCAGGACCACTTCCCTTGTGGACACGGAAGTTTTCTGCCTGTGTGGCCTCGCACACTTTTAAACACAAGCACTTTGGCAAAGAAAAGGCGAAGAACACATTTTCTTTTCCCCACAGCATGAATCCACCAGTGATTACTTTTCCAGAAGCAAATAGACCCAAAGGAAGAGAGATTTTTAAAACTTAAAAAGTTGGAAAGGAAGGTTCCTTGCCTTTTCAGTTCCACTGCACAGAAATATTCCCTATCAGTGATGAATAAAGTCCACAGGAGGTTTCAGCCAGCGGTTTAGGTAAAATTTCTCCAGCCAAATCTCATCTGGTGCAAACCAGTCCTGCTTAATCTAGAACCAGAAGTCTGGAGGGTCAGGAACAATGACAATAAAACACTTAGGCAGGGATTAATTATTTCTTATAAGGAAGACCACAAACATATATTGCTCTCTCTATCCACACCCCATTTTTTTTGAGAATGGGCTTAAGAAAAAAGTGAAAAAATTGCAATGTAAAAGCAACCTTCTTTTTGCAGCTTGTCTGGCCTGGAAGTGCCCTGGGAAGTGCACTGCAGTGGTGATACCATCTGCTAATACGTGGATGTGTTTAGAATCATAAAATCATCTATGGTGGAAGGGACCTTTAAGATCATCAAGTTCAACCATCAACCTAACACCATCAAAACCACCACTAAACCATGTCCCTAAGCACTACATCTACCCATACCCCCTAATACTTCCAGGGATGGTGATTCTACCACTTCCCTGGGCAGCCTGTTCCAAGGCTTGGTAACCCTTTCAATGAAGAAATTTTTCCTAATATCCAATCTAAACCTCCCCTGATGTAACTTGAGGCCATTTCCTCTTGTCCTATTGCTTGTTAATTGGGAGAAGAGACCAACCCCCACCTCTACAACCTCCTTTCAGGTAGTTGTAGAGAGTGATAAGGTGTCCCCTGAGCCTCCTTTTCTCCAGGATAAACAACCCTACCTTGGACTTTTGGAGGGCAGACTTTGTAGAAGTTTCCCTCTTGTCACCATCATTAAGTTCTAGACATTCAAAACACTTCCTAACATACAGGGCCACCCCACCGCCTCTCCTTCCTTACCTATCCCTTCTGAAGAGTTTATAGCCATCCATTGCAGCACTCCAGTTGTGTGAGTCATCCCACCGCATTGCTGTGATGGCGACTACCTAATAGTTTTCCTGCTGCACAATGGCTTCCAGCTCCTCCTGTTTGTTGCCCATGCTGCATGCGTTAGTGTAGAAGCACTTCGGTTGGGCTATTGATCCCGCCATCTTTTTGCTGGGAGAAACCCGAATTCCTACCTCACCATTCCCAGGTACAGCTGTAGTTTCTAACCCATCAATGTCCCTCACATCTCTGCTGCTGCGTGAATCTTCACTGAGTCAACAGACTGAGAGACCTCACTAGCACTCCATCCCACAGACATTGGCGTGCCACCCCCAGGCTTACCGCTAAAGAGCCTGGTTTCATCCCTTTCCCCCAGTTTCCTTCAGCAATTCCTCTAGGTGCAAGCTGTTGTTAAGTCTTCCCAGCTTTAGAGCGCGCTTTCTAAAAGGCAGATTTTTGCCTTTTCATCTGTTTCAGTGTCTGTCTTTCTTTACTTTAGCTATATAATTCTTCTTTCTGCTTTGCTAGTTTTTGCAGTAAATTAAAGTAGCGTGCATGCTTTCCATTACATATATCATTTCAAACACAGAAATTTTCAATCAATTTTGTGTATCCTAAGTACATTTGAAAAGCAGCATGCCTCGCTTGAAATCACATTTTTGTGACATTCGGAAGCAAAACCAGCAGTTTCAGCTACAATCCTTTTAATTACTTTTTGCTTTGATTAAGACAAATTTATTTCCCAGAGTTATGTGTTTGCACAAAAATAGAAAATACAGAAAGATCCTATATCAACAAAATGACACTGGTTTTACGAATTACCTTGACTGCAAATATTTATCATTTGAACATCTGTCAGAGCTGTGTTTCCTAGAAACACTTATACTAAATTTTTGCTTCATGCAGATGGAAAAGAAGGTGAGGAAAGGAGCTTTGAGGCAAAATTATGCAGCATAAGAAATACAATCTAATCAAGTGTCTAAGGTACATGGATATTAATTCTGCCTGCTGCTCTTTCCTAAATAATGCTTAAGGCTTCCTGTGTTTCTTTTCAAGTTTCCTTCCTCTGTTGACTCAATTGAAGAGGTTCAAGTGGAAAGGGACGCTGACAAATTTTTGGACATAATTTCAAAGAGAGCTAGAATCAATGCATATTTTTTTAGTAGAGCCCAGATAATAACCAAACCCAATATTACTTTTTATATGAAAAATTCTGCGTCTTATCAAAACTTGAGAAGGCGTGTGTGTGTCTGGGAAGCAGTTGTTGAAGGAGCCAGTCGGTATCTGCTCCATCCCAAGAGATCCAGCTGTTATCCAGCTGACAACTATCTCCTGCACAAACTTTAACTTTGGTCCCTACGGTCAAAATAACAAATGGCTAATGAGCTTTCATCCCGTGTTGGAAATACAGCATGCTCTCAACAAACATCTTTGAAAAGAAGGTATTAACCGTATATTTATTCACTGAGGACGAGATTGTCCTAACTGAATAAAACACTCAAAAGGCTTCAGGACGTTATCAGCTCTACAAGCTACAGCTTGAGATGCTCTTCTGGCTGCCGAGGGGCAGAGTATATAAGCACCATATGCCAGGTCTTTCAAGACAAACATTTAATAGGCTTAAGGAGATTTCGAGGTTTGCTATAATAAGAACCTGAGAATGGCCCTACTGGGTCAGACCCGAGATTGTCCAGTACATTGCCTCTGGCAGTGGCCTGCAGCAGATGACTAGGGAAGAGCGTAAGGCCCATGTGACAGTTGGGTCACAACAACCCCATGCAGTGCTACAGACTGGGGGCGGAGTGGCTCGAAAGCTGCCCGGCAGAAAAGGACCTGGGGGTGTTGGTGGACAGCCGGCTGAGCATGAGCCAGCAGTGTGCCCAGGCAGCCAAGAAGGCCAACACCATCCTGGCCTGCATCAGGAATAGTGTGGTGAGCCGGACTAGGGAAGTAATCATCCCCCTGTACTCGGCACTGGTGAGGCCTCACCTCGAGTACTGTGTTCAGTTTTGGGCCCCTCACTACAAGAAGGACATTGAGGTGTTGGAGCGTGTCCAGAGAAGGGCTACAAAGCTGGTGAAGGGTCTGGAGGACAAACCTTATGAGGAACGACTGAGGGATCTGGGGTTGTTTAGCCTGGAGAAGAGGAGGCTGAGGGGAGATCTTATCACCCTCTACAACTACCTGAAAGGAGGTTTTAGAGAGATGGGAGCTGACCTCTTCTCCCTGGCGACAAGTGATAGGACAAGAGGAAACGGGTTCAAGTTATGTCAGGGCAGGTTTAGATTGGATATTAGGAAGCATTTTTTCACTGAAAGGGTTATTAAACATTGGAATAAGCTGCCCAGAGAGGTGGTGGATTCACCATCCCTGGAGGTGTTTAAGAAAAGGGTAGATGAGGTGCTTAGGGACATGGTTTAGAAGTGGTGGTGTTTTTATCAGGGTAGGTTAATGGTTGGACTTGATGATCTTAAAGGTCCCTTCCAACCTCACTGATTCTATGATTCTATGATTCTATGATTCTATATGGTACCCTCCCAGTCTCTGCTTGTATTCAGCCCCTGAGTTAGAGGTGTTTTCTTTGCATTTAACAGATCTCAATGGATTTTTCTTCTGTGATTTTCCTTCTTCGAACTGCTATAGACATTTGGCATTGCCAGTTCTCTCTCTGCCTTACCTGTTTTAGTGACTGCTCTGTAACGCACATCCTGCGCCACCTGGGTCAGTATGGGTTTTTCTGGGAGGGTACGGAGACAAACCAGCCTTCTCCTATGGGAACAGCTTCCAAACAGTCACCTGCAGAATGTTTCTGAGCATCAGAAAGGCAGATTGGTGTAGCAAATTCACCACCAACCAGGTGCAAATGCACTAGAAAAGACATCCTAGGAATAACTTGTGGTTTTGTTCAGAAGCTGAAGGCATGTTTTAAATTTCACTATGGCCTTAGGCCAGGTAAAGAAGACCAAGTCCATGAATGGCCAAGCTGAGGCACAGCAAGGTGAACAGAACTGCCTCTCTCTGTATGACTCGGAGGCAAAACTGGACTAAGAAACCATTGTACTCTGACCACAGTATGTGTGCCCAGCCAGGGGGACAAGGCATGGCTGTAAAAGCAAAGGGTGTCTTCTGTTGGAATCTGACTACCAATAGTTAGGGTTTTTTTTTTCCAAAGCATGCTTCTGAAAGCTGAAAGCCACTTTGGGTTGGGAGGAGTTATTCCAGCATGAAGTGGAAGCACGTGGCCAGTTTCCGCAGCTTCCTTTGTCTGTAAGAAGAGTAGTCCATGGACAATTTCTGACTCTGCGTTTACAATAGGGATACACCAAAACAACAGTCTCCATCTTCCTTTACACCCACAACAGCTCTTTGATTTTATCATAGTGTTGATTTATAATGTTAAAAATTCTACTGTTAAAAGCGTGAATATTTCCTAAGCTCCAGTATAGACCATATTCTCCATAGCTTTGAAATCTGCTACACTTGTGGAATCTTTTCTTTTTCCCCTGTATTTTACTATTGTAACCCTTCGTTGCCCAAAAGTGCTCAGGTACATTTTGGTTGAGTACTAAACTGCAGCAGCTGCAGTAGCAGTATCCAAAGCTGGCAGCTCCTTGAAGAAGGAAAGTTGCCCCAAGCACTTTGGTGCTCGTTGCCTCAGGTTTGCTGTCGGTCTGGGCAGTGTGAAGGTACTTTGGTAAGGACAGCCAAGGCTCTACACAAAATTTTGAAAAGTGGTCAGTAATGTTGACTGTCCCAAAAAGCCTGAATTTCTAGAAGAAGATGCTCAGCACTTTTTAAAAAATTGTATTTATTTCATGCTCTCACCCTGAGAGCATGAGTAGGTCTTGGCAGTTCATTTTTGCAAGTCAGGGTTTTTTGGATGCCAACTCAGCATTGATCTGAACATAAAATATAGTATTATGCACTAGTCATGGAAAAAAAACCTTGCCTTTTAGTTTTTTTCCACTTTATTTACTTATGGGGGGGGTGGAGTTGGGATGGAGCGTACTAGACCTGCAGCTTCTGTATGGCCAGAAAATTTTCGTTCTTTTGTTATTTAAATTTCTGACTTATCTCCAAGCTTAATAGCTTGCTATACTCATCCCCACTCACTATTGTTTGTTGATAAAAAAATGTTACTGAGCGACTTGCTTTGAACTTGCTCCTTTTTTTTTTTTCTTTTTAATATCGCTAACTTTCATTTTTTGCATGCTTGCAGATTCTGCAGCATAGGATGTCCTCCCGTTGTCCTTGTTTCTGATGTTAAAAAACCTGTTCCATCCCTTGGCAAGCGACTTTCTTCTATCAGCCTGCAAACAACAAAAGAGGCTTTAAAGATAAAAGGCAGAGGAAGCCAGATTCACTTTTTAATAGTCTGGGGACTGGACACTATCCCCTAGAACAGTGGAGTTTGACTGCAAAAGTCTCGAGATGATTGAATTAAGCTCACACACGTAATGTCTTGATCCCACAGGACAGCCCCAGGTGGACGTTCAGCAACGGCCTGTTGCTAAAAAGATATATTTTAAAAAAAGCAAACATGATCTGGAATCAATATGATATCCTTCTTTCCTTCTCTTGCTTTCCACTTTGCTGCTTTCAGACTGACAATACCGTAACCTTCGGAGTCACCTCTGCAGAGATCCTGCTCCCTCTGGAGCAGCATTGGATGCTCTGCAGCCGCGTGCTTCTTCCCCAAGGTCAGATAACAAAAGTCACACATCTAAACATTCGTATCTTCTGATTTATGCTTTTTCAGGCTGAACATGGAATCTGTAGAATCTTGTGCATTAAAAAAATGGTGCAGATTTAAACCAGAGATTTTAATTTTGAATGTTCCTTTTTTCTCAGCATACTATGGCTCAATTTGTTTTCAACAGCCTTCCTAGAATTTCCTCCTTTTCGGGGGGTGCCTGTGCCCCCTATGTTCATATTAACTCCTTCAACATTCGCACTTCTTTCTTCACAAGTTTGCTTTCTTAGAAGCTTAACATATGATGTACTTTAACATATCAAAGCAAATATTAAAAGCAATCTTCTAAAAAGAAAGAACCCCAACCCCCTTACACAACAATTTACTCTTTGTCTCTTCAGACATAATCTTTGTAGAATGACAGTCTAACTTATTAAAGAAGAGCATGTTATCACACTGTTTAGGAATATTGCAATTCTGCGTCAATAAAGCTGCGGCCTTTTTTCACCTGGTGAACTAGGCTAGGCCACTGAAAAAATACCATATATTTTTGGAAAGTGTTGTTCTAAACATGTCAAAGCAGCAGTATTTATTCAGTATTTGTGTACAGCGGAAATTGAAGGCGCAGGATGATACGATCGTGCTGCAGTTTTCATTTCCTGCATAAAAATAAACTGCGTACTACAGATTAGAGAGATCAGACACCATTTAATAGATTCCTGATTCAAGAGGTGTAATGATCAAGACAAGCTGACATGATGACCCTGAAGAATAAGATTGCAAACGATTTAAGGTCAGAATAATGTTATGATAGGTTGCTCGTGGGCCTGTTGTCAGATGATATGTTCTGCCCATGGAGATTTGAGTTACCCGAGCCACCTTTATTACAACCATAATAAAAATGAATAAGAGTAGGTTATGTCTCCCATTCACTGATTTAATGTCAAAGCTGATGCTATCTCATGGTGGATGTCTTACTGTAAAAGACCTGGTGACCTATATTTTCTAGTTGTTAGTTTTTTGCAAAACAGTCATCGAAGGTGGAATTGATTCTTCTGCATTGGTCAGCAAAATGCTAAGGATTTAAGAGGAGATGTTCTCCTCAGGTCAAAGCAAGAGCTGATCTTTCAGGACACAGTAACACCGGGGCTACCCATGCAGGTTTCCCAAATATGCTCTCTTGTTTCTCCTGGATTCTTTGTCCAAGCAGAATTCAGGCACCTCCGTTATCTGTGTGTTTTTCTGGACCGGTGACCTCCTTCCTAAAGCTACCGCCCAGTAATCCAACCCAGGCACTGTCCCTAGGCAGTAGAAATGGCTGTAATGCTTCCACAAAACATCACAAAGGTTCACTGCACCTTTGTCAGCAGGGTGCATTAAGCCTTGGGCTTGCAGCCAGGGTTGCACTTCTGGTCCACGCAGAAACCACAGAGCACAGGCGACAGCTCCGGTACTTCTTGGGAAGACTGGGTTCATTGCTCCCCCAGGCACACGTTGTGATTTGAGAGATGCCAGGTAGGAAAGCAGCAGCCCAAGGCCATCAAGCAGTTTATGCTGCCCTGTTGGTACTGCGGATGCAGCGTGAGGAAATGGGACTCCAGCTGCAAAAGCGCGACAACTTATTTTTATATTCCAGCTACAAAAATATATCTAATGCACTACAGGTATTGATACTGAAGGAGATTCTGTTCTTAAGACAGTGAAAAATGCAAACAATTAACAAGACAAGTGTTGTTACAAGCAGACCCATTTCTATTCATTGTACCAAGGTTTGGGATCAGATGTGCAACCTCTTCAGGTGCCTAAAGATGCAGGAGGCTGTTGTTGGAAGCGATTGGAACCAACACCAAGGTGATCTGAAATTCTGATTAGAACGAGCACAGCTGCATTGGCAAGCTCCTAAAAACTGGAAAAGATGGATAAACCCGGCCCTCACACCACAAACAGTAACACAGTGAGCAGTAGGGGTTGTGATGGCTCAGACAGATTTTGGCATAGTCAGCTTTGCCTAAATAGCATTTATACCTTCCTTAGAACTGTTTTAGCTGCATACGCAGGTTGGGGGGGGAAGATCTCCTGGTATAGACAAAACACGGAGTTGTGCTACACTTTCCAGGGCTTTTTAGGATGCTAGAACAAAATCAACTCTTGATATCATGTAAATAAAGGTTCTGTGATAAATCTATACTAAAAAACAGCCTTTCTGATTTTGGGGAGCTCTGCACATTTCGGAGCATGGCACATCGTCAAAGTTGGCTGTTTGCCTTGCATGTTTGCTGAAAGTGTGGTTGTGGGGCATCAGTGCCTAGCCTGCTTCATGCCCTCTCTTAGCAGAGGCTTGGCTTTTTCAGCGGGGTGGGGGGGTGGGGGCAAAACCCAATCTGCCACACACTGCTGGAGGGCAGCCAGAGAGCACAGCTCCGCCGATGTGCTCTGGTGACGCCGTGGATGAGCGCAGCAAGGAGGGGTTGCAGGTACAGGGCTGGGCGCTCCCATCGCTCCTGCTGGGTCTGTGCTGCAAAGAGGGCCGAGGAAGGCAGCGGGGTGATGAGTGCGGTGGGGCTGAGCAGCCCTGCTCTGCCCTCGGCTACGGCGTTGTGTCCGTCCACACGCTGTGCTTAGCGTCACCTCTGAATGCCGGCATCTGAGAGAGTGTACAACTCTGTCCTGAAGCCAGAGCAGGTCTCCCATGTCCCCCCCACCCCATTTCCCTATTGCCTCCTTAATACGTTATGGGAGAGTTAACTTTATTCATAAAATGTAAAAGACCCTGAGACTTGGATGCTCTTTTTTTTCCCTGATATTTAGCATTTATACTAACCCAGCTGTTACCCTAATGCATTGGTGGCTTGCCGGGGGCTGCAACCATCCCATACAAGGAGCTTTCTAAAAGCTTGCACTTATATTTCAGAGCTGATAGCTCCTTTCTTGTGAAGATGTCCTTATATACAACTCCCTGCCCTCGTAGGTTACCCCTGCCCCCTCAGTTTACAGCACAGCAGGGCAAATGGCAGGTGCTGGGAGGTGGGGTAGTGCACCTTAAGAGCTGAAAGTATGGCTTTTGAATTACAACTGGGATCGCAACTTTGCTGTCCACTGCCTGAGATATTTATAATTACTTTTCACAAGGCTTTAGCAGCTGTTTCACTGATTATCTAGACAATTAATTTACTTCTAAAGCCCTACATGGGACAATCTATCAACTTGGTGTGCAAAGTGACTTCCACCCCCCTGGTCCCCTAGAAAACCAGCACTTCTACAGACACTAAACAGAGCAGAAATTAAGAGCAAGCTTATTGCAGGCTTGTGGTTGCCAGCACAATACCAACAGAAGTTTGGACAGGGTCTCCGAATGTATATGGCAAACTCATGCAGAAAGGTGCTGTCTCTTGTATCTGCAGGTCTCCACAACCTTCTCCATAAGCTGCACAAGCGTGTATGCATTGCAGATAACAGTTGCAATGGTCGTTCCCATCTGTGTACCTTTGTCTTCACACCTTGTGAAGGAAAAAGACCCTGTAAAACAATCTCACCTGCAGTAACAATCACAGGTCCTGCTTCTGCTGGAGGAAAGATGGATTAATTTGACCAGGTCACAATAAAAAGGTAGGATAAGCTGGGTAGACACAATCTCAATGTATTAGGATTTAAATGCCACCACCACCAGTAAAATGAGCGAGAGGAGGAAGCAGTAAACCTCAGTGCTACTAAACTGATTGTATTGCGCGACTGTTGTGGTATTAATCAGATCATTTTGCATATATACAATGTGTGCAATGCAGCTGAGCTGGTGTCAGTATAAGAAGCTTTATCTTTTTACTCCCATTCCTACAAGCTTTTAAATTCATAGTAGAGATGATGCATAATAGAAATTTAATTTTCTTTCCTCTTTCCACTGAAAAGAAACACACCCCCCAAAACCTCATATTCCAGCATTGCTGTCACCTCCCACACATTTCACATATTTTAAAGATTCACTATGAATAAAACCACACACACTTATTTTCAAAGTAAGCTGACTTTTCATTTATTTTGGAAAAAAAAATAAAAAAGCTCCTTAATGAGGATAGACTTCTTGATTTGGAGATCGAGAACTTGAAAGACTCGCTAGCAAGGGCTGCAGCTGCGGTACCACAGGCTGCTGCTGGGAGCCTGCTGTGTGGAGATAAGCATCCCCCCATGCCTCTGCCTGCATGGAGGGACCCTGCAGGATGAGGGGGCCTCAAAGGAAAGAAGCTGGTCCTCAGCACATGCTCTTGTCAAATGAGCTTGTGTCTTGCGGGAGCAGAAGGGACGTGCAGGACCAGCGGGGGCTTCCTGCCCACACAGGAGAAGTGGGGTTTTGCAGAGATGAAGATGAGGCAATGGGCGGTGGTGGGGAGGGGAGCTGTGGCTGGGAGACATGGCATAGCCACGTAGGGCTCCTTGATGCTGCACTGGCAGGCACCACCCTCACCTCAGCCTTCCCCTGAGGTGGACCAACCAGGTTATGCTCAGCTCCTTCCTGGGCACAAGCAGTCAGAGAAGTCAAAACAAGCTTCAGAGGAGTGTCTGGAATTGCTTTGAGCTGGAGGAAGCTGCAGGCTTTCAGGGCAGAGACTGCCATACCCAGCCAGCTAAATAAAACATGGTCAGAAGCAGCTACATGGAGAGAATTGGAAGGCAGTGATCATCATCATCAGACATGCTGTTTTATGCTTCCAGAATATATTTGCACAGAGGGGCTCATGCAGACCAAACAGGGCTTCAGTAGGGTAGGAAACAGTCTTGGCATTGCTAGACAGCGTGGGGGAAAGTCCTGCCAGTCCTGTGCCGCCTTCCCTGGTGCCTAAGTGATGGGTTGAGCAATGAGCTGAGCCCACCCCGCAGCTGAAGTGCAGCATGAATAGCGTTCGCCAGCAAGTTCCTGTGATGGGCTGCATGGGTTGTTGGTTGATACGCAAGGGAAATTAAACATCATAGAATCATAGAATCCCAGGTTGGAAGGGACCTCAAGGATCATCTGGTCCAACCTTTCTCGGCAAAAGCACAGTCTAGCCAAGATGGCCCAGCACCCTGTCCAGCTAAATCTTAAAAGTGTCCAATGTTGGGGAATTCCCTGGGGAGATTATTCCAATGGCTCATTGTTCTCACTATGAAAAAAAAATATTTGATGTTTTGATCAAACTACTTTAAAATATATAAGCTACTCATAAAATTTGCAAGTTGAGTCTGTGAAAATCCAAGCTTCTGCTCTAAAAGATACAAAGGATCAGCAGCCCCTTCCGTCCAAATGAGAGGGTTTTTTGCCAGGGCCTTCTCCAGGGCAGGTCCCCAAACTTTGACACTTCTTTTCCAACCCCAGAAGTGTGTGACAGTCTTGATCCAACAGTGTCCACAGCAAAACATCCATCCTCATCTCTGAAACCTTCCTGAGTTTTCTTTCACACCTGAAAGCTGCCGGTTCAGGCTACTGAATTACAGCAGCCCAGCTCTGCAAGCGAGATATTGCGGGGATGAAGTGCTGGAGGACAGAAAACCTGAATCCCAGGTTGGACTAGGTGATCTCCAGCCATCCTCCTCCCCCTGAGCAACATTTTCCTGCAATTCTCATCGCTGTCTTACTCTGCTTTTTTCCAGTGCTGCCACACTACCAAGAACTGGGGCCAGCACAACGCTCACCTGTATAAGATATTATTTCTACAATGCCAATATGTTCTCCTGGGATCCTGACTGATTCGAATAGTGTGACAGCTCCGTTGCGATAGAAAGAGGAGATTTTATTTGGCATTCAACTTTGAATATTGCAAATTGTAGAATGGCTTATGACATCAGTTTAACAAAAAAGTCTTTGCCCTGCCAGATTTACAGAGCAGGACCCTTTTAAATGACATTTTCAGACACCTTTGTGTTCGCAAAAAAATATTAGGCATCCTGCCAACAAAGCGGCAACTTTTGCAGAAGCATAGAATACAAAGTCTAATGGGAAGCTTTTAACTTTGATAGCTGGCTGGGAGAGACATTTTCCATTAAAATTACAACAAACACCTGCAGCCAAGGAGTAAGACAAACGTTTCCTTTCAGTTTATCAGCTACTGGGTTACTACTGTTTACAATGTGAACTGTATTACAAAACTGTTGTACTAGTCATGTTTAGTTCAATTAAACTTTCCCCTGAAAAATGTTTTCTGTATGATCAATCCACTAGGGTCTTCTGCTCTGGGTTTTGGGGTTTTTTTTGGGGGGTGGGAGGCAGATTTTTTGCCGGCCAGGGAGGTACGTGCAGAAAATAACAGTACTGAAAACTGCCTGGCTGCACAGGCTGGGAGAATACACGCTGTACGAAAGCGAGGCTTTTGGGGAGATGAAAGAGCCCTGGCTTGTGTTCGCAGTCAGCCAGTTAGATATAGCACAGCAAAATCCTCAAGGCGAACGGCTTCATTAAACATTAATTTGTGAAGCGCTTCAAAGTTAAGGTTGAAGCATGCTTCTGTGTAACACACAATATTATTCATCATCTAAAAAAGTTGTTTTGGATGCAATTAAGGAATAATCCTATGGCTCTCAGCAGAGTGATTCAATGGAATTCAGGGAGGTCTTGCATCATTTAACACAAACACAGCAGAGGAAGGACTTGCAAGCCTGTCTCCCTTTTAATTTGGCAGATCTGAGGAAAAAAAGTTGTGTAGGGGTCTAAAGCATGGCCTTGGATTCATTTGCTTTCGCATTTCAAGCTTATCAAAGTAGCATAGCTCCTAGAAGACAGCTAGAGCTTGTTTACAGTCATTCGTGGCGTGGTGTAAATTGGACAAATGGTAACCTTCACACCAAGACTAGTCGGAACGTTTTGCATAGGATGGGCTACAATTCAGCCTTATTCTTCAGTTCCTTCCTCACTCCTGAGCCTTTTTCATGCACTCAGGAGCAGCAACGAGAACCTCTTTCCAAGAAAGCGTGCAGATGTCGTGGTTGAGGCCAGTCCGGCCACTGAGGCGGACAACAGATGCTCTCCCCCACCTCTCTTTCCAAAGAGAGTAGGGTGAGAGAGAAAGAGACTTATGAGTTCAGAAGGAACTAAACTACTTTAATGAAAATATTAATAATAAAATAAAAAGAAAATAATGAAATATATACAGAACCGTATCAAGCTCCCAGGATGACAATCACGTGCAGGCACTGGGGAAGTCCCAGACTGGACCAAGCAACGGATGGGAACTGGATTCCGGACCCGGATTCAGGAACACACAGATCGGGATCAAAGACAGACAGACAGAGTCCTCCTCAGACACCAGCCATCGAAGGAAGAGCGCTGACCCTTTGATCCCTCAACTTTTATACTGAGCACGAGGCAGATGGGATGGAATACCCTGTTGGTCAGTTTGGGGTCACCTGTCCTGTCCGCTCCTTCCCGCAGGTGGGACTCCTTTATGCTTTTCTGCTTCTGACCCTCCAACGGTGCAAATAACAAAATGAGCTGACTTTGGTTGTTATAGCAATAAGTATAAGCAGGAGCATCTCTGCATACCATCCCTTGGCATCAGCTATAAACATAGGTATTATCACTCTGAGAGTGAACAGTGTCTGCACAATTTGCTGTTAATGTCAGCAGTTAGAAGAGGCCCAGCTGCAAAGTAAAACTACTGAAGAGAAGATTGGTTCTGTTTTACCTCAAACCAGGACAGCAGAGAGCAGAGCTCTGGGAGGGCTGCCACCCCGGCGAGGACAGCAGCGTGGAAGCCAGCATGCCGAAGCAGAGCGCCTGTCCCCGCGTCCCCAGCGCTCCTCCTGCCAACGGTGCTGGCTGGGCGGCACAGTCCCGGCTGGCAACGCGGGGCAAAGCCGACCTGCAAGACAGCTGGTGCATCGGGATCAGCAGACGGGGGCTAAAACTATCTGCACGTACCCTTCGGTATTTACGGGTATACCCACCTTCCAGCGCCAATGAATAAACACGGTTAATAGTGCAACATTAATTCAACTGTAAAGACTAAACCAATGCTTAATCTATGCTTTAAAAAGTGCTTATTTCTTACAAGACTTGGGACAATTCAGGGCAGCTATGATTCCACACACAAGCTGAATTCATGAGACACACAGGAAATCCAACCAGCAGGTAATTTTTTCTCGTAATTTTTGTGAAGTACTGTAGAAAGCACTTAGAGATATAAGTGTGCAGGAATATACTTTCTTCTAAAAAGAATGACCTTTCCTTTACATTCCACTTTCTCATAAGCTTTCACTCAATGCAGCATGCCATGCTGTACCGCTGCTCAATGCATGTTCATAACAAAAAGCCCTAAAAATCACTATCATTTCAAGAACTGCTTTGTAGGCCTATTTCCCGGAACAGCTGTATTATTGACCCTGTCCCCAAATTCCCTGCTGCACAGCAAGAATTTCAGAATCTCATCTAGTTCCTTTACTAGGCATCAACTACTGTGCACCACTGGAAGGGGAAAAAGAAGAGGAAAGATGTAGAAACTTGACTCATCTGTCAAGAGACTAGCAGTTACCTTGAATGGGGGCTCTCACTTACATTGGGGCAAGTTAAGATGAATTTTCCACCATACAGACAGCTCTAATATTGTCATTGAAATTACAAATTAACTGCAGTGAGGTACCTTCGCAGACTCTATTAAAAACCAGCTGAGGCACGAGAGCCCAGCAGCGCTGTACTAGCACTGCTCTAGACTCAGCTCCAGTTTGGAAACGACTGTTAACCTTTACAGGCAGGTTGTATCTGTGCAAGTTATAATCCAAAATGCACCCAACTGCCTTTTCAAGAAGCAGCTTAATGCTGGCAAACGTGAAGCTAGGTGTAAGCCCATTTGGTGAAAAGCCACACAAGTTCCTCTGCATTCACCGTCTGCTGAGTTGCATGGTAACAAGCTTCTGGTATCATCTAGGGCGTACCAAAGAGTTACTTTCAAGAACGTTTTCTTACCAGGAGCTTGCATCTCTAAGGAAACAGACTGCCAGCAGCACCGGGGAAGGAAGGAAGGAGGGAAGGATGGATGAAAAACCTGTGATAACAGATAACACAGAAGAATCCCCGTCGCAAAATAGCTGAGCAAATAATACGGTTTCTCTGTCAGCAGGTGGGATTTTGAGACCCAGGTGTTAATTTGCAAGCTTACTGAAAACTCACCACTGTCTGTGCCCAGCATGCTCTTTCCCTGCTGTGAGCAGAGTGTGCCAACCGGGAGCAATATTGCTCCGCCACCCCTCACTTTCCTCTAGATTAAAGTGTATGTGGTTACAGCCAGCATGGAAGTGCTGTACGCTGAACTCTGGTCACAGCAGACTATTTGCCACAAACCCTCTTCTCTGTAAAATAACACATCTGCCTCTTGAGCTTTCTGTTTCACAGCACAGCTGAGATGGGAAGGCTCCTCTGGAGATGATCTAGTCCAATACCCATCCCACACACCCCCATGTGTCCAGTCGGGTTTTGAAGGAGCCTCCACAACCTCTCCAGCCACCCTCGCAGGAAAAGGTTTTTCTGATGTTTAACTAGATTCTCCTGTATTTCAATTTGCACCCACTGCCTCTCAGCCCATCCCTAAGCCCCAATGAGAAGAGTCCAACTGTTTTTACTCCCCATCCATCATATATTTATACACATTGGTAAGGTCCCTCCTGAGCCTTCTCCAGTCTGAGCAGTCCCAGCTGTCTCCACCTCTCCTCATACAACAGCTGCTCCACTCCTTAGTGATCATCACAGCTTTTTGCTGGACAAGCCCCAGTAAGCCCAAGTCTCCCTTGTACCAAGGAAACCCAGAACTGCAAAACAGCACTCCAGACATCTCACGAGATCTAAGAAGAAAGGGTGACCTCCCTTGACCTGCTAGCAACACTCTTCCCAGTGCAACCTGGGTGACCATTGGCCTTTGTTGTAGGCTGGCTCACGGTCAGCTTGTTACCTACCACGACCTCCAGTGCTTTTTCAAAACTTGCTGGAACACTAGCTTCCTCCTTCAGAAGAGGGCATGCTCAGCACCCAGGCATTGCCCAGACTGCAGAGGTTTCTTCCCCACCACACCCTCACTTCACCCAGTTCCAGAGGAGAGCACTGGCAGGAGTCCCAGCCCAGCCCACGGCTCAGGTCTGACTCAGCAGCAGGGAGAGGAAGGAAGCTTTTGAGTAGCCAGGAACAAGTTTAGCAAGTTCCCACGACTATCAAAGAAGTACTTTTATGGTAAACGCTTTACTAGAAAAGCTTTCATAAGAGCTTCTTAGAAGTTGGAGATAAAAAGAGAAGTCCAGTTCTTACACTACAGAAAGCAATTTAAGAAGAGCACAGAAAAGCATGCCACTTGGAGTTCTCTTACTTTCCCAGAGGGATGTGGCAATATGAATAAGGCAACATCTCCTCAGTCAAACCTGCAAAAGTATTCATGTATCACCATAGCCTGTAGAAAGATTATAGTCTTTTATTGATTTCTTGTTTTACAGATTCAGATTTAACTTTCAATAATAAAGTTCAATAAATTGGTTCCCTAATCATAAAAACTTGTTTTACACGTTATGTACAGGTACCCAGAGGCTACAGCCATACAGCATGTCACAGCTACACCACAGACCTTCACACAGAACAAGCCGGGGAGAGGCGCTAACTGCAATGACATACATTCAGAGATCAAGTCGCAGATATGCACAGTGCATTTGGCACAGCTCACTGAAGATTGTCCACACAGGGACATTAAAATAATCCCAACTAAGTGATAACATGGATTAGTTCAACTACATTAATTCCAGGAGGAACACTTAATTCACAATTAAACTAGCCATCAGGAGAGATTTGATTAAGTTGAATCAAATGCAGCTGAACTAATCATTTTAGTTTCATTAAGCATCTCTCTGTAGACCTTGAGATCCATCTCCAATATAAAACAAGTCTTTGTAGTTGAGATATGCAGAAGTTTGAGGACCAAGAGGAGTCCAGGTATTAGAAGTATTCTTTGGCAGTCTGATACAAATACAAAAAAATAAATTACTTTTGAGGACTAAACTAAGCTTTTCCCAATTTATCTCTTTACTACCAGCACCAGAACTGCTTCAGTGACACAGTAACACTTATATATGGTAAGTTAAACACAACTTTACATTTAATGAAACAAAATTCATATTACCGATAAACTTCAATACTCAAGATAGCCTGTTGGAGGCTATCTGCTCCCCACAAAAAAGTTAAACTTAACATTCAGGGAGAAACCAGGGAACATTGCATGACTGTTCATCTCCTCTGCAATACAGTAACTGGCAAACATCAGAGACCAGTCCGCAACAGGCATCCGACTGTACTCTGAGCATTCCAGCTCATAAGGAATGTTATTTGATATCAAAACCATTAGTCAATTGATTAAGCATCCCTTTATGAGGGATGTCTCAAACTTTATGAGATAAAGTAGACCACAGCATTCTCCCATAACTGCAATCTGATCTCGGTACGACAAAAAACTGCAGCTAAGAGTTTCTGCAATCTGCTTCATAACATTACATCAAGCTACAACAGTTACAATACACTGTTTCACACAGCAGCAGACATTCATTTAAAATCTGGCAGTTCCTTTTTAAAAGTAGTTGTTTTCCCTTCTAGTGTCATACCTATCCTGAAGGAGATAAAGCCAGACTCATTTTAAAGAGGGGGAGGAAAAAAAAAAAAAAAAAAAACAAACACACCAAACACTTCCAGAATGAAGCATCCAACAGCTCTACAGCCTGCAAGGCAGAAGGCTGCAGTATTAATGTTTGTCTCCAGTAATACAGCTCGAAAGATATTGCTTTGTCCAAATGCTGCTATAAAGACTTTCAATTTCAAATTATTTCCAACAATAGGAGTGTAACCCAAGTAGGGCATTCCACAATTAAGACCATTTAGTTAATACATCTACTTAGTTATCTCAGTTTTGAGATACTGTAGTATCACTTCATCTTCTTTCTTTTCTGCTTCAGACTCCCATTCAAACTTCTAATAGGCAATTCAGAACCAACCTAGCAAAAGGCTGAAGCACACTTCCCTGCTGGGTACACCAGCACAAGCAGCAATGGAAGTGGACCTAGTCCATTTTGGGATTTTTCAGCAAGTGATGCCAGAGCCTTAGCCGGCTTGTCTGAGAATTTTATGGGGAAGATAGATACACAAACAATACATAGTACTGTTTATGCTTATTCCCTGTGGAAAACTGACTTGATGCGAAGAGAAGTTTCACTCGGGGATCTAGGAATACTTTGATGTTACCTCTTTAAAAAGAAAAAGACCACAGATAGTGCTACACAGACTGCCTAATCCACTTACCACAGAAGCTCCCATCCATTTGTAAAGAATCTTCTCAGTATTTCTAGCTTGATACCTACTGCTTTCTTAGTCATCACAGCCAAATAGCAGTCTCCATTCTCATAGTTAACAGAACTGAAGATAAGCCAGGTGATTAGCTCTGAAATGTCTGACCACTAAGAATTAAAACGAAACAAGCTGACATGAGAGTCCTTCCTTAGATTTAAGAGCTTTCATGGCATGGAACTCCTATTTATGTTGTCCCGTAGGCTTCACAAGACTTAATTCTTGCATGTTCTTTTGGTCACTTGGACACGAAAGTGAGGGTAATTCAGCTTTGCTTGTAATAACTGTCTTTTTCATAAAGGTAATCTGTGAATTTCCCCCTCCCCATAGATTCTCACGCATTCACACAGACTCTCTAGAAAGGTAAGACACTTTATTGTATTTGTTGATAAATTAAGAAAGGACTATGAACCAGACATATGGGTCACAGGTGCTTGTAAACAGACATCAATTCCTTCCCACAGAAAGCCTGACTCCATGTGCTCCGCCAGAAGTCACTTTCCCCAGCGCTGCTCACAGGCTGCATAGTGATGGAGGGCAGAGAAAAAGTCTTCATAGCTGATGTTCAGGTGGGAAGGCAAAGAACTAAGAAAGCAAGTTAGAAAAGTTAAAATAAGCTTTTATAAACACCGCATGATTTGGATGGCCAGTGAGGAATATCAGTAATTAAAGCAAGCTACTGTCTGAGTAACCTTGTGAAGTTGTTCTCCACACTGTTACTGTCACTCAACTCTTAACTAAACTACCTGTTAATATCTTGTCACCCTCTAAATCAAAGCCTACCCACTAAAGCACATAGGGTATTTCAAATTAGTGAGAAAGCTGGAGCAGCACAGGTCTGCCCAGACATTTAAGTGCCCTACGACTGCTCTCAAATTTAAGAAATACAGCAACTCTAGTCAGTTCAGTTATTGCCAAAATTGGAAAGTAATCCAGAGGCATTATCTTACATTACCCTATTTCCCTTACATCCTTAGTCTCCCTGATACAAACCCATAAGCCACTCAAAATCCACATAAAGAACAACAGAACTGAGACTGGACTGCTGAGACTAGGTAGTGACAGAAGTTGTTCCTTAAACCTGAGGAGTAAAGCCTGCTGTTGCCTAATCGTGGCTGAAGGAGCAACAATGAATGTTTGCTAGGTTTCATTTAAGAACTTTTAAAATATCCTCAAATCAATTTCCAGACACCTTTGTTTAGGCAGGTCTCCTCTTATGGCTATTTCCATAAGGTAAGTCACATAAGGATTTGTTTAGTTAGATACGATTCCAACCTGTTTCACAGTACTCATAGGCAACTCACATGATCTCTGTCAGTCTGATGTGCCACGGAAGGAATCCTAATGTGCTGTCCACAGGACCAAACTTCAAGACTAAATCAGGATCAGGAAATCCATTTGTACCTGTAAGAACAAGTTAAATTTGGTTGGGTTTTTTTTGTTTGTTTGTTCCCCCCCCCCCCCCCAAATTCACCAGAAGACTCATTTTAATTCTAAACCCTAAGGCATCTGCTTTTTCATCAAATGCATTTTTAATGAAGTGAAGCTCCTGAGGACAAGGTAACAATTAAAAGCCCAAGACGACAGGCTGGTCTTGCACCACCTGAACAGGACCAACTGAGCAAAAGCTGACGCAGCCACTGCAGGCCTAGCTGGACTGTTTTTTTTATGTTAGATAGTTTTCAAAGGCTTGGTAAGGCAGTATTAGGAACAGTTACATTGTTTTGGGTAACAGCAAACCTTAAAACTGCTGTTTAAACTGACTTGTTCTAGTTTTGTCTTGGCAAACTTGACTTCAGTAGCATAAAACATGCTGTACCTACTACAGTCCTAACTCAACTATGTGGAGTTGCAGTCAAGTACAGTAAGAGGACTATTAACACAAAAAAAAAAAACCTTAAGGAGGTTCCACTGAAAAAGAACAAATTGCAATCACAGACCATCAAGAAAACACCTTGTAAAAAAGGTACCCTGTCAGATGAATTGCCCGTTTCTCAGTATGGAGCTAGACAGACAATTTTAAAAACAACTTTTACTATCAAACTGTTGCAGGTGACATTTCTGGTTAGACAAGTAACCAAGAATGGGGAAATAATTTTTTCCTGTTACTAAGTAGACAGCATGACCCATCCCAGTGCAGGGCTAAATAACACTGAAGGACTTCACTAGGTGCTCACACTCTTACTACCTGTACCTTAAAACCCATAACTGTCATTCCACTATTGAGAGCATCCTACTGATCTTCTGAGGTTGAAGATAATCAGTGACCAAACACTGTCTCCCTTCCATATGCTTCTGCTATGCCTGAGCTACTCCAGGCTAAAATTGATAAATAGGTAATAAAAACTTAGAATGAACAGTCTCAGTCCAACTTTCCCTGCTAATTCTAGCAAGTTGATTAGGGTAACACATGAAAACCAGCATAGTACCCCAAGGGGGACCCAAGAAGGTAAGCTGATCTTCATGCACCTACCTAGCTCATCTGAAAAGCATTCCAGCAGTTGTAACTCTTTTGTTATAATGCTGCAATTAGCCATGATTATTGCATGCTATTTCTTGTTACTCCTTCCATTATCCACTAATTCTACAAGTTAACTGCAAGTGCTTACATTGCACAACACCAACCTCTAGCAGATAAAGTTTAATATTGCCTATTTGCTCTGAGCTTCAGATGTTATTTCTCAATTCTTTTCTCACTTGTTTAAAAAAATAAAACAAACAACAACAAAAAAACAACAAACCAGTCAAGAGCCTTTTACAAGTTTAAGTTTAGTCGTAGAGGAACTTAACTTTGGGAATAACAGAACAGGAAACCGAAGTCCTAGCATATTTTGCTCCACCCAGGTTTTGAAACTGAAGCTGAAGACTTCAAAAAGTTCACATCCTCCCTCCCCACTGAATCATTACAACAGTAATCCCTTTACCAGAGGTAAAGCAGCTATTTTCCCAAGCACATGCATTTCTAAGAAAGGATGAAGTATTTAGGTATGAGTGCCTAGTGTCACAATCCAAATCTCATCTCAAAGTTAAGAAAAAGATTATAAAGCAAAATCCACTTATGTGTTCAGAAGCTAGCATGTTAGTATGAAAGAGCTTTGTAGGGAAGCAGTAAATACTTAGAAGTGGGGACACTAGAGGAAGTGGACAGCTTTACTCATCAGCTGATTCAGTAGCTGAGTACTCCTCAGCTGGCCAGTTCAGCAGCAGGATCTTCAACACTGCAATGGCTTTTCAAACAGGAAAAGACCTTCAGAGAGCCCAGTTAATGCTAATATTTCCTTCAGATAGGAAACCGAAGGAAAATGAAGATGTAGACTGTAGTATTACTGTCAGAACAGACTATTCAAAACACAGTACTGTGCTTGCCACTCTGCATCCATTTCTCTACCTAAACATATCAACACTACAGATACTTTACATATGGAAGCTCCCTCAGAGCTGCTAGAGTTACAGCACTGTTCAAGTTTAGCATACACAAGACAGAAGGATTTGGGAGCAGACTGAGGAAAAAAAGGCCAAAAGACTTGGACACTCGAGTGGCAAGAGGAATCTGGCAACATCCCTTCTAGGTCAGCAGTTCCGTGAGGGGAACATGAAGGAATTCGCAGAGCTGACAGCACTACCCTTCTCCTCTCCACATGGATTTTATAGGACAACTTGAATAGCCTTAACTGATATTCATGTTCTTGACTGGGAAGGCAGACGGCAAGTAGAGACAATATTATAATGCAGGTGCCACCTACTTTTCTGAAAGCAAGCTGGTTACCTGAGGCATTGCTCAGAAGCAAGTACTCTTACACTGAAGAAAACTCAAGCCGTAAGAATTAGAGCATGACCGGATTAAGAATCAGAAAAGCCACATGACAGGCTAGAGCCATACCATTTTAGGACTAGACTTCGTAACTGCATCCTAAATATGAACAGAAAATTAAAAAACTACATTATCAGGTATTTAAATCAAAAAGTGAAAAAAACAGAAGCTTACAGACATCATCATGAACACAAACGCTAAAAATATAGCTACTTAAGTACTGCTTTTCAGAACTCACTCTCAACTTAGATCAGTAACTCACAGATGTTTACATTCAATACTTTGCCATTAAGGATGCACAGAAACTAAATTTGCATACAACTAAAATGATTAGTTTCATAAACTGCAGCTAAATAAGTCATGAAAGAATAGTTCTTCACCTCCAACTGTCCTGAACATTAAAACCAAGGAAATTAATAAGCAGGACTAGTAAAAGATACTATCCTTAGTTATTAGCCACATAGATTAAGCAGCCTGTTTACAAAGTTTACAGTTTTGACAGATTAAAAGTCTAGGATATTTATCTTTCTGGTCTCAGGTAGCATGCATCACTTGAACAATACCTCTGCTCCATTTAAGACTGGACCTAATACCTTCAATATATCCAGATACTTAAATGCACAGACAGAAGATCATGAACAAGTGTTTGAAAAGCTCCTGCTAAACGTCATTGGCCAAAATACATACGTGGGTATCAATTGTCACCAGTTCTTCACAAAATGAGTTTTAAAGAGGCAATCAGTCGTTTCCTTAAATTGCCTTTGGGGTATAACAGGATAGATGTTTAAGTTACTTCTTCAGGTGCCTTACTAAATATGTTTAATAATTCTGTTGCAGTTAGAAGGTATTATACAGTATGCTGACAGCAAGGATAGAATTCAGTTTGAAATTAAGATTAAAGTGACCAAACAGCCACAGTAGTCAGTCTGCAGAGCAATTCAGCCAACCACCCATTTGAAAAAATCATCACTCTAAGGTCCAATTAATGGGAGCCACAATAATGTGTCTGCAGACATCTAAGCTGAAGTGTGCAATCTGAAGCCTGAACCCTGCCAAGCTAATTACAGCTGCAATTAACATGCATGGATCACCTAAGAAAGCTGAGCAACTATTACAGCTCCATAGCACCACCGGGGAAGTGGAGGCTTATTCTATAGTACTTCTCCCAGATGTGAGACTAGGGCAGCCCTGCCCTTTTCATAGCTATTGCATGTAGCCATACACCTCAGTGCAGAGTCAGTAATCTGCATAAATTAGTAACGAAGATAACTACGTTAGTGTGGGTTATACGGCAGCAAAAGATCAGCAAGTGCTCCAGGATATGCACTCAGAGTGGTAGTTAGGCAGCAGTAACAGTTTTAATTGCTGTAACTAGATCTCGAAAATACTCTCTGCCCATACTCAGGTTTGCAGCATGCTAACTTTCAAGAAGTTAACTTATAATAGTCTACTTTCAGGGGATCCCAGCAGTACTTTTTTCAGAAAGCTCACTACAGAACATCCCACAGAGGTTGTAAACTCTGAACAGCTGAGACTTTCCAATTTAGTTTACAGTTTCCTTTTTCTGCTTAAAGAAAAAGCTCAAAAGGGAGTAAGCCAGTAAGACATTTTTCGCAGAAGCCCAAAATCAATAACCATTGCTTAGTCTGTCAGGGTAAGCATCAAGATGCACACATTCTAAGCAATAAATATACTAGAAACCAAATCCATTATGAATCGAGTATTCTTTCCCCTCATCCCCACAGATCATGTCATACTTACTACTTAATAAGTTGTCTAACACATTCACATCCAGGTCTGTGTATGTTCTTTGCTGCTGTGCTACCAACTGACAAAAGTTCTGAGCAGCTTTTACTATGTCTGCTTTTCCATCTTCCGGAGACAGCACCTTCAACGTAGATTGGCAATTTAAAACTGAAAGTACAAAACACAGTTTAAAAGCAACAGAAATATAGTTGTTTTGAACACACTTTAGATATTTACAGGATATGACTGAAAGTAATCTGTAGTTTGCTTCATATATTATACAACTAGTCATAGATATACCTCATCTGTCTCCTACAGAAATGGGGAAGAGTCTTCTGGATTTGCTGTGTTACTAAAACACAAGTTTAAGATGACTATTTTGAGAAGCCTTGTGAAAAGTCGTTTAATTAATGTTAATCTTGAAACATAGAATCTTCCAGGGAATTTGCATTGGTTCTTGCACTGTCAGGCAAAGCAGTGAGAGGAAGGTGCCTAGATAGTAACTTGGGGGGTGGTAAGCAATGCAGAAAGACCTGCAGTTCAGGGAAAGGAAAAAAAGATCTAATTCCTACGCTAAAAGAGGAAGGTGTTTCAACAGCTACTGCAGACATTCATGTGACAATGATTAAGCTGGGCCCCTCCCTGAATACCATCACAGGATCTTTCAGCAGCACTTCAAAATTGATGCAAGAGTTGCAATATTGATCTAAGATTGCTATAGAGAAGGTAGGAACCAGATAAAAGTATGAGAATTCACCCATTAATCTGTAATTATGTCTGTGACTTAAGAGGACATTTCACAACAATCTTACCATCTACACTATTGCTAGTCTTCTCACACTACATGACTTGCATCATTTTCAGTTCTGATAAGGTACTTAAGAGGTAAACTCACCAAAGGAAGCAGAAGGCTTACATATACCACACTAAACCCAGCTGGAAGGAACTGGGTTAAAAACTAGTGTGTATTATACATTACACTGACTCAAAGTTATAAACAAATACTTAAAAATGGCATTTATTACTGCAGAACCTGACTGCAAAGGACCACAGAATACAGTCAGAAGACTCATAAGAACACCTAGAAAACCTCAGTCTCTCCAAAGCCACCATAATGAAAATAGCTGTTTCTTGATATTCTTTGACTTGTTTCATGTCCTATGTTAAAGAGTATTTCTCAAGCAGTATTCATAGATGCAAGATGTTATTTCACTTCTCAGAAAAGTGAAAAATTGCAGTTTAATATTATGAACTCCATAGAGGTCAGTTCAAAGTACAAAGCGTCTGAGCTGACTGTGAAGCCCTCTAAGTAAGAATGAAAAATTTTAAAGAGAACACAAAACACCTCTGCTTTTCATTGTCTCCAGCATATAAGGTTCCTAAGACTTAAATGTACCCTTTCAGTCAGCAAGTCTGAGCAGTCTTTCAGTAGTTCATTTGGTCTGGACACAAACATCCCAATTTAGGTAAGTGCAACTAAGTATATCAGAGTGCAAGACATTAACAGCTTGTTTACCCCGTTTTCTGCTGGTTATTTGAACCTTCACAGGAATAAAGACAAATAACAATAAATTTGGCTGTTTCTACATAAATGGCAGCACCTTAGGCTAAGCTGCTTATAAGGCAAGTTTATAGTACAACATTGGGCTTTATACTGGAAAACTGGCACAAAGGATCTCATCATCCTATCAGCTCTTGTAACGGAAGCAAAACTCAGCCAGCAGCATCTTAAATGCAGCTGAATGTACTAGAGCTTGTGAAGTATTGTCTTTTCTTAGGTCTTTGAACTAAGTAATATGACTGTCTTAAAACATAAGGGTTGGTTTTTTTTTTTTTTTGAGACCTGTTTAAATATTATGAGTTTTAGTTGGGAGACCTCTCTAACACAAAGGCCTGCTTTAGTAAGTACTTCCTTGTGATTTACTACATTTTGAACAGACTTCCAGCATTTGTGTAATACAGCAGATAGTACTGAATAAGGAATATTAACCTCCAAACATATTCCTGTTTTCCACTTCTTCTACATGCAAAAGCTGCTATCACAGAATTTAACTTACACCCTTTACGTTCCTGGTGTAACTACATATTGCCACGACAACCAGCAGTTTTGCTCTTTCCCTTCTTCCTCCCCATTTTAAGGTATAAGTTTGGAAAGATGGAAGCGCATGCGTTTGTTAACTTGACATCAGTTCACTTACACTTACTCCAAGGCTTTTTCAACTCTCTCAGCAAAAGAATTCATCTCATTGAAACAGCGGGAAGTTGAGCTACACTGATGCATTAAAGGGGTCATAGCACGACAGTTGGGCTACAGGGATGATCAGACTACCCAGTAGTGATCGCTATGGGAAGGAGAGAGCAACACTTCACTATTAGTTAAACTTTCATTGTGCTTATTTGTTATTAATACTAGCCCAGGAGGGCTGCACGTATTCTGATAATCAGTGCTTAATGAAGGAAGAGGTCACTGTATACAGGAACCTGTTTAAGTAAAAACAGAGTTATGATTTATATACAGCTATTTAGAGTCGTATCAACCCCCCTCGCAATTCATCTTACCTTCATCAGCTTTGTCTTGGTTTGCAAATTCCACGGTGTACTTGGAACAATCCAGTCCTAAGAGTTCTTGCTGCTGTTTTAAAATTTCATCCATCAATCTTGAATTATTCCTCTTGAAAATACCTTTAAGAAAAGGTTGCACGTCAGCCAACTCCTATAAAGAGTGCTACAAAATAAATTTGACACTAAGCAGGAAGAAAAAGGAATCAGGTAGTCAGTACTGGTTTCAAACTGGAGTTCACAAGTACGATAAAAATCCAAAGCAAATGCTACTACATGTGACTAATTTCAGTGACCTTGGAAAGACAGCTTGCATGCTTTTGTTCCTCTTTCATCCAGCCTGGTTTAAGTAGCAAGCTACAATTGCATAAGGGATAATTTAAGACTTGCTTCATTGTCCATCGTACTCTAGCAATAGTTTGACATAACAATACCCTACCAGCACAGGACCACCAAGTCAGTTTCTTTAATGCCCATGCTGCTGTGGATTTGCAGCTTAGGTCTGCTACCACTTACTGCCACAGCACTAAGGCTGCAGCCTAACAGAGCAAATCACCAAAAAGCAAGCCCCAGAAGACTAAATCTGTATCAGGTCACAATAACTGTGCACTCCTATGCCATGGATTTCCTAATAAGAGGATTTCATAAGCTGTATATTCCAGGGAATTAATGCAGTCCAAAGGTTTTTTTATATGTACATGTTTATGGTAGACATTTGGAGTGCAAGGGATTAGAAAAATTTGCTTAACCAAAACTACTTTGGTTGATGTTTAAAATAAATTCTAGCTCTTGAGATGCAACACAATTATTTCTAATTAAAAGCCACAATAAAAATTGTCACAGCTTAAATATTTACAATGCAAACGCATGGCTAGGCATATTTACTTAGGAACTGATAATGCTTTTATCACTTTGTATTCAGGGTTACTAAGAGCCTAAATTTCATTCAGAAATCCTATGACAAGCACCTATATTGGCTAGTCTAAAAAGGCCCACATGACAATCTTACAAGAAACTCTGAACTTGGGTAAAATTTTACGATCGGGTTTATGATTCATCACCTCAACCTGATTCTGAGATTAGAAACTGCTACAAACAGCAGTTTCCACATACGTAGTGGTCAAACAGCATATAAGCATTGGGTCAAGACGTTAGGAATTAGTTTGCTACATGAAGTGATACAACCCATTTATTTAATATGTTAGCCTTTAGGCATAGTGCATTAGTATTTTTATACAGGCTTCACTAGGGGTTTTAATAGGTGGTAAAGCATCTTGCTTTCCTCCCATCCTGGATACTTCCTGCAAAAAAATAATTTACTTCATTACACAAGTGTTAATGATGCTTATAACTGATTTAACACATTGACATGCAAATCTCAGTAAGGTAGCAACCTTGATAGAAAAACAGTGTTAGAATACTTCACTAAGTCTAAACTGAAGTTAAATTGTTACCCACTGTGCTCCTGCTTACTCGTGTCTATTCATACATATTAGAAATTGAGAATGCTGCTTTGAATAATACTGTTTGACACAACGCTGCTTGGACAAGTCTGTTTTGTGCTAGGGTTAGCACTAATTGTCTTCCTTGCTCTTAAGGTCAGCAGCAGCACAGCTACTGCAATTGCTAATCCCACACCATCTTCAAGTAAGACCTGTACAAGGTTGCATGTGCCTCACCTCTAAGTCACCTGATTTCCAGCCACTTTTCAAGATGAGAAAGAAAAAACTACACTCAACATTCAGAAAGAGAGTTGGCATAATTAGTAAGGGCTCCCAATCTGAGAAACAGACAGCTGCTCTCTTCTTCCCCTTCCCCACCCAACACTAATGATATCAATTTTTCTCATGAAAAGTTGTTGCCTATTCCTGTCAAAGATTGGAAGAAGATTTAAGAATACGCACTCCAGGTCTAAAGTAACTGTTATCCCCAATGTCTTTATTTAGGAGAACCGACTAAGGTGCTTACTGCTCAGTAAAAAGGAACATCAGATAAAGGACTTGGTCCAGCTCTGAAGTGCAGGTTCTTAATACACACAGTGGATACTGAACCTTAGATGTGTTCTTGAGATTTATCTGAAAATCATCAGCATTTCTCTTCTACTGTCCTCATTTCTCTCTTCCACCTCCTTAGTTGTTCAAACCTGGGTCCTGCGGTGCTCTTGGAATAGCAGTTTAACATAAACTGGAAGCTACTGGTAGTTGAACTGTATAGTTCTTAGTATGTCTTTCTTGGAAAAGACCTCCACACCTAAACTCCAACTAATCCACCAACCTTGACACACCTGCAGTTTTCCTGCAGAGAAGATCCCGAAGCACATCAGAAGGCAGTAAATATCTAAACTAACAGAAATCTTGATTTAAAACCAATGGCATTTGGTAACTTTACTCCTCCAGTGTTTTGTCTCTCAGAGCACAAGAGACTTTTCCTTACAAATGCGTATGATGGCAAATACACTCCTGCCAGAAGCAATGTACACGGGCCAAATTCACATTTGGCTTTAGAAGTTATTTTACATGGTGGTGGCTCAGACATACACCCTCATCCCTTACAGTATCTCAAAAATGCATTCCTCTACAAGGTTCTTTTTTTTTAAGCTTCTGAAATATATCCAAGTTAGTTCTAGAAGATGCTGTTGCTAATTTATACATGATAAATACAGTAAGCAAGAGTGCATGAGTAGACCAACTCACTAACAAAATTCAAGCATTCCTATGCAGCGAGACTTAAGTCTTGATTTAATGCTACCTTCCAATTTTGTTCAGTCTTCCACATAAATTGAAAACAAGTCCATAGTATGATTTTAACATCATAGAAAGTTAATGTTTGACAAGAGGTATAATAAATTTTAGCAATACAACAGCTGTTTGCTGTTAAGTGGGGAAAATTTCAGCTCTACTACTGTTTCTAGTATGGAACATAAACATGACATTTTCATTATTATTTCTTGTTAGAAATAATTTTACTTTTTGAAAAGCAGAAACAGTTTTGTTCAGTCATAACTATAGAGTAATTGTCTATATTCCAGAAAAAAGTGTTTTAAGAATCATGCATATTTAAGCACTATAATTCCCAAAGCAAGAGAATATAAAGCTTCAGGTGGTTTGGGTTTTTTTTTTTTTTTGCTTTGTTTTTGTTTTAAACTACTGAGAACTTATGAGCTGTTTCCAGGGATAATTCTTGTTTTTACAACACAAGCTGCAAACCTACTATTGATCATTAGTTCCCGCTAGAGCTAAGGCAAACCAAAAGCATTTTAGCCTCCTGCAGTAACCCCCCATTACCCAAGTCTTTTCCAGGGCACATGCCTTTTGCTCAGTTTTACAATAGTTACAAGCCATGCCCCTTTACAGTCAACTGTGGTGTTGCAGCATTTTAGGGACTGACAAATGCAGTTTGTAACTAAGGCTGCAAGTTCAGCAGAAGCAAAGCACAAAAGTGACAGGAACTGCAAACTGGAGGGGAACAACTGGCACAGAGAAGCACCAGGTGGTATCAACCATTTGTCAGGCTAAACTACCACAGCCACCACCTATTAACACCTTGATAGCATCTCAAAGTTCAACATTCTCACTTGCCCTACTTTTTACAGCAGCAGAATCTGGTACAACACAGACTAAGACTCAGCTCTTCCTCACAAGGGAACAGCTTAACCAAAGTTAAGCCTAGGAAAGAATACATTTCCACAGCATTTCAGTCATTTGCTTTTTCTCAACTCCCTTCCAGTGCCAAGAAGGGAAGGGTCATAAGGTAACAAGCATCAAAGCATTAACAGTTTGAGAAACATCAAATCGTAACCCAAGTCAAATAATGTACATGCAAGAAGCTGTTTTAACACACGAACAACTTCTCCCTGCATTCTTGTGCCGGATCATGCTGGTTGATAATGGAGGAAAGCTGGGTTTAAGTCATTACACTGGACCTCACAGGATATGGACAGCTAGAAAAATGTATTATGCTTGCCTATTCCAAGAGCCTAGAAAAAATATAATCCAAGTGAAAGTGGCTGAAGTAACTTAAGTTTCACTCACATTAAAGCCACTCAAGCTAGTGATAACCAAACAGGAAGAATTCAAGTTAGAACTTATAACCTTGTAGGTGATGATTCCTCCCACATTTCTCCTCGGAGGGACATTCTGTACCAGGAGAACAAGAGCTCATCAGCAATTGAGAGAGAAGATATTCCTTTCATATTACCCATACCTATGAGGGGATTACCTTCTCTAGATTACTGTTAGCCCTTTTAATAAATGTGGTCTGAGGACTCCTCCCAACAACACCAAAACTAACTGTTGAATGTGAAGTTTCACATTGATAAAAACCTGCAGCAGATGCTACGCGATACTGGTATCTCACAGAAGTGTTCCAATGACAGAAAACCACAACATATTTATTTCCCCCAGTGAACTGAACACACTGAACACCCAGAAAGTTTTATGGATCGATCAGATCGGCCAAACTACCAAGTAATTTGGAAGAGAATAAAAGGCTACATTTGGGGCCAATGAAAATAATTTCTTTTGCTTACTGCAGTACTCTATCCTTTCAAAGAATTTCTAAGAGAAAATGGCTCAGAAGTAAAGCAGTTCACTGGAAAGCTAAATCCAGGATTAAGAAACCTAAGTTCCCAATACGGTTGTACTATAGGCTTTAAGAAACCTTCAACCTGAAGTATCTATTCAGAAGTCCAAAGTACTCAAATGCCAAGGTTCCACAAGCTCCCAAGAAGTGCTCTGGACTGGTCCCAAACTATTTCAGGAAAGCTTCACTGATGGACAGAGGTAACACTCAAGCAAGTTCTCCTGAGCAGCAAAGTAACTTTAACAGAAGAAAGTTAAAGCATGTAACACTGGTCAAAGGCTTCTACTCCCCTGAAGCTATTTTAAGTGCTACTATATAATTGTGTAATCACTGCCTTCTGACTGCATGAAGGCTTCATTATTTCCTCAGAGATAAGGTCTTGACCAGCATGGCTGGATTTCTACAAAGTAATAGGATGTGCAATACAGAAGTCCACAGAAAAAAAACTTGATAAAAACCTAAAAGTTTCGTCAATCTGGACTTAATAACTGAACTGCACAGTAGCATTAAGTTTATTATGGCTTTTTCACTGCGTATCATTGAAAATCAGGAGAATGAAAAGGGCCCCTAAACACCAGAGGCAGCAAAAGCATGCCACCTTAGGTCTATGCCACCTTAGGTCTGCAAGCCTGCTGAGGCTCTGTTTTGAGAGCTGCAACTCATAGCACCATATATTTATTACAGTACAAAATGGTTACTTACATTATGGACCTCTTGCTTACTCCAGTCTTCTGGCATACTGATCTTCATGGATTCAGAAAAGACAGCAAAGTATCGGATCACGTTCCACAAGTATTAACCTATACACTTGTAACATACTGGGTTCTGTAGTTGCCCATGAGAATCAGCACAACTCTAGCCAAGTTGCTCTTTACAGTTACTGGGGCAGCTGCTGAAACATACTAGTCTCAGCTGGGATGCAGCCACCTATTTTGACACTGAGAATACAGAAACACCCTTCTATTTAGTCATTTTGTTAAAAATATAGAAATTCACTACTATAAACAAATAAACAGCTTATCTGGCACTTCTTTAAAGAACTTCATGCTTCCTTCTCTTCTTATAGAAGGGGCAATTAAGGACACATTTTTAACTGAAGCTTTCTACAGGAAACTTACACAGTGTTTCTTCCAGAAAATGCAACTGTGGAAGACTGCTCTTGTAATCAAGGTTTCCTGTTGCAATGAGAAGAATCACAGTACTAGAAATATGCAATGAAGGAAAAGGAAGCAAATTAAAGCATACCTCACTACATCTAACACAGATTCAGAGCACTTGTCATTGTGTTTCTTTCTTCACCACAGCCAGCATCAGTGGAAACAACATATCTTTGATAAGTCAATAGTTGGTACACTTGTATGAACACAAGACCATACTGAAGCAGCTCAGCAGACCAAAAGTAAGTCTCACCACACAACAAGATGCAAATAAGTGCACAGCACAATTAAGGTTCACCTTCTGCCACTGGTAAGAGCAAGCAGTACCTCACTTTATTCATCTTCGCTGTACTAGTGTTACTGCTGAGGGTTCCAGACATCACTATCATTCAGAACTGGATTTAGCAACAACTGCAACATCCTGCTTAATGATAAGTCTACCTGGAAATGCTGTATGCTCAATCCAAACACCATAAGGAGCTTAGCACCAAAAGAAAGGCAATGTATCTGCTATTACCAGAAGCACGTACCTAAGCCAAACAAATGGCTATTTGCTCACTCACCAAAACCAGTTTAAAAGGCTCAGCTGACAAAATGCTGTGCAAAATGCAGTTGTGGCTGCTATCCCAGAAAGCCCATTGCACACCCATGAAGAACATGCATGTGTAATGGCAGGCCGTTCTCATCAACTCTGGAAGTTTGGCAAAAGCTACTGATCTAAAACATTTTAGTTGCTCTCCATTGTCTTGCCTTCTTCAATTATGTTCCAACAAAATGGAATTCAAGCTGGCTATTAAACCAGCTTATTCTGGTATCAAAGAACCAACAGAAGAATGAACTACTGAAAAGAATTATGTCTTGATACTGAAGTCAAGAGATCATAGCTATATTTTCAGATTTCAAAGGTGTTAACAAAAACTGTTAACATGCAACTCTAAAACGAATGTAATAATATATGGAAACGGCAGCAAATAATCTCCAAGACTTTTGTTTGTTCTGAACTGCTAATAATGACAATTGTTCTGCAAGGTTATTTCAGAGAACATAACCTTGTCGTTTCCATTCATCATATTCACAGTCTTCTAACAGTCAGTCTTAGATCTGACTGTATCTCAACACATGCGCTGGAAAAGCAGAAGTAGCTTCTCCCCAGTGAAGGCACCAGACACCACAACAGTGCTGGCTCCCTGTCAGACAGGATCTCAGCGACAGCGGCTGCCTGAGCATTGGCTGGTGCCTCCTCCCTCCTCAGTGTTGAATGGCTGCAGAGCAAGCAAGCTGAAAGCCAAGACCACCAAGAAACATGACTCTCTGCTGGATCTGTTCCTCAATTCAGTTCTCATACATATAATTTGTGCAGCACAAAGCAGGGATCTAAAAAGGAACTAAGCATTCATACATAACATATTAGGCAATACTGCAGATAGCTTATTTGAGGTTTGACAGAAATTATAGAGATCCTGTACAATAAAAATGTCTCTTTGGGCTATGAGGGAAACTCTTGGTTGGTACTAACGTTTCCTCTGCAGCGTTTAACCTGGTTGAACACTTTCCAAGCTGAGAGTAAAAAAAATATCAACACATAAACGGTGTTTCAGAAGGTGCTGACTGTTTTCTGTGTCCTTGAGATGTTATGCAAATACTTTACACCATTCCTTGACTTCTGAATGAGGAAGTATTCTCCCACTGAACACAACATAACCAAATTCCACAACAGCCCTGCACAGATGGCCAGTTTAAACTACTAAGCGACTGATATTAAGCCCAGCTTCTTAAAAAGATTTAGAGACTTTAGTGAAAGTCAAGCCATTTGAGTCTTGCATCACATATGAAGGACCAGACATGAAACAGAACTATTAAAGGTAGTGGTTTAAAAACCCCTCTAACATAAATGCCTATGCTCAGGGAAAGGCCTGCACACCTCACATGCTTTTGCACACTTGACAATAGATTCCACCTACTTACGTGGGATGCACTGTTGAGTTTTTCCCCTGAAAGAGCACTACAAGGCAGCTATTACAGATTTTACCTCTAAGTTGGCATAAATCTAGAGAGTTAATCTGATTTCCATGACATCTCTAGACAGCCACCAGAAGTGGCTTAAAGTAATTAAACACTGGTCTTCTACAGTCTCACCATTGACAGTAAAAGCATAGGGATCTTCAACATGAAGCTTTCTCCTCTGGAGATGACAGAAACAGGACACAGTCCATCTCATGTATTATTAGCCCTTCTTAGTTGATAGCTTGTCTAGTCTCAGTTAGAGATCATCTGTCAACAGCTGGGTAGAAAGCTTCACCTAAGAATATCTTGAAAATGGCTGGTTTCACCTCCTCAGTAGGCAAAGGATAGGTATGCAGAAGACAGATTTGTTCCACGATTATTCCACAGAAAGTTAAATCCAAACTCTGAACTCATCTTTAAAGTACTTAATGATGTGGAATTAATGTACCCGCAAGAGTGAGAGTTCAACAGTCTTACACCTGAGATGCAATAATGAATAAAATCACACAGCTGATATGAAAAAAACACCAAAGCTTTCACAAGCACTGGCTCAGAGTTAACTCAAACATCAAGGAGCACCAGTCTACCAAATGCAGATCATGTAATTTAGTAACACAAGCAGGACACACATATTTATGTTTAACTACCCTTCCACCCTGTCTCTTCATATGAGAAAGAGCACATGAAAATAGATGGCTACTCTCATTCATCCACTTCTGGAAGTGGAGACATAGCTCATAAACACAAGTCGTAAGAGCAAGCAGCCTAAAGCTCCTTTCTACTAACAGCCCATACACTACACAGTAATGGCTCTCGGATACCAGCAGTTCCTGTCAGCCCAGGGCGGGCGACAAGGGTCTAGAAAGGTCCCACCATCTGCCGCCCCCCTCCCTGCCCCCCCCAGTGAGCAGGGAGGACTGGGTCACCCCAACCTAGGAGCTGGGGCAGGGTGGCACTTGGGCCACTCCCAGGCTTACCAGGGCCAGGAGCTATGCACAGCCCCGGCATCTCCAGGAGATGGGAAAATAGCTGCCAACAGCGAGACTGGCACCCGGCTCCGGCAGACCCCGGCAAAGGAAGGAGGCCCCCTGGCTTCATGCCGGTGGCGCCGCCGGGCCGGGTAGCGCCTGCCTGCCCGGAGGCACTCCCCACGGCGGCCACCCCTCGGTACGACTTCCCCCCCCCATACACCCGCCGCTCACCATTATGGTCGTAGACGCTGACATAGGAGATGCCCACCGCCATGCACCACACCACCAGGCTGGCCATGTCCGCGTAGCTCGGCTCCTCCTCGGTCACCACCAGCCCCATGTGCACCGGCAGCTTCTGCAGGGCCCGCCCGTCCGAGCGCCACCGCTGCCGGCCCTGCGCCGCGCCGCCGGGCCGCCGCCGCGGGGCCGCGCCCGCCTTGCGGAAGGCGAAAGCCCCGGCGGCGGCGGCGGGGGCCAGGAGGGCGCAGGAGGCGGCGGCGGAGGCGGCGCGGCGCCAGAGCCAGGCGCGGGGCCCGGCGGCGGCGCGGCCGCGCAGGCAGGCCAGCAGCGCGCGCTGCAGGAAGAGCAGGGCGCGCAGCAGGGCGTGCAGCGCGCGCCAGGCCAGCCCGCTCGCCCCGCTCATGGGGGGCGCGCGGCGCGGGGGTGGGGGGGAGGCGGCAGCGCCGCCGCCGCCAACTGACAGGAGCGCGCGGCGCAGCGGTGCGGGGTCCCGCGGGAATAGGGGAGGGGGAGCGTTCCTCAGCCGCAGCGCGCCGCCTGCCTTGCCACCGCCATCCCTTCACGGAGTCCGCATCCCCCGCCCGGCAACCACCGCCAGCGCAGCCATCTTCCTGCCGCCCCGCCTGATCTTTCACCTCTCACCCCGCCACACGCAAGGCGCCCGTTGGCCGCCCGGCGGGCTGCCGTCACTTCCGTCCGCGGAGAGCGAATGACGTGGCCCTGAGGGAAGGGACAGGGCGGGGCGAAGAGGGGAGGGGGCTGGGAACGGCCCGGGGCGGGGCAGAGATTTGCCCCGCCCCCCGGAGTGGGCGGGGTCTCGAGGTGGGGCCGCGCCCCCTGGCGGCCGTTGCTGTGGGCGGGCAAGAGGCGGTGGGAGCGGGAGGCGGGGCCGGGCCGGGCCGGGCCGGGGCCGGGGCTGGGAGGTGGGGGAGCCTGGTCGTTCCCCGCTGAATTTCCAGCCTCCTGCCGCTGCCTCGGGCCGGCCGGCGGGGCTGCCCGATCTCCTGGCCCTTCCAGGGGCTTATCCCGACGTCCTGCCCGTGCCCCACCCAGCTCTTCGGCCCCCCGTGGCGCCCTCGCTGGCGTTCGAAACGGGGCGGGGGCGGAATCTGAACGCCGCAAAGGCAGCCGGGCCTCACGCCTGTCTGCGTGAAACGGTGCGTTCCACCCGCAGAGCGCGCCGTAGTAGGCGGTTCTGCGGTGGGGAAGGGGGGTAGCGCGGCCCCGCGGTGGCCGGACAGGGAGGCCTCGGGGGTGCCCGTTTCCGTGTTGCGGTCCCCCACAGAACCCGCGGTGTTCCCAGGTTTTTGCTGCCTCGGCGCCGAACGGCCCCACAGATCCGAAGGTACAAATCCCACTTCAGGCAAAAAAGGTAGATCGGAGCTACCAAGCTGGCCCTGTGCTGTCAGGTGGATGGGTGGGCTGAAACGACCCGGGCAGATATCTAAAGGAGTCTATTAAAAGAATCTGCCAATATAAAATTGAATGAAAAATTCTGTATCAGGAAAATATTTTTCTTGCTCAGAAAATCACGACTTCCCGGACTTCTAATACAGACCACCATTAGCCAGCAAAAATAACACAGTCAAAGCCCAAGGAAGGCTTGTGCTGTTCCATAAATACCTACATCTTTAGCCACCAAAAGTTTGGCTGGTTGATGGTATCTTAAAATGTAAAGAAAAGGGAACTTAGGTCTTTCTGTTCCAGTGGTATAGCTTAATGTGTTGGGTGCCTAAGGAACCCAAGTGTCAATTGCATTTGCCTAGGTGACATAACCAAATAGCTGCACTCTGACAAAACAGCTTCTGTGAATGTGAGTGACTACTCCGTTACTGAATGCCAACAGAAGATAAAGAATAATAGAAACTGTTTGCTTTGAAAAGTAATTTGCTGGTGTTAGTCCTCAGTTATCAGCTGAGATTTATGAACTGCCAGGAAACCCCTTAGATTACTCTTTGTAAGTCACTGCTTTTAGTGGTCTCAGTAATCCAATTTTGTTTAGTTTTCAAGCACTCTGGGAACTGCTTGATAAAATTTGTACGTACATCAGAGTTGATGCATATACCATTAAGTCTTTTTTTTTCTTTTTTTTTTTTTTTTGCGTGCAAAAGTCTGGAAGGTTCCTGCCAGTGAAGGGGGGCACTTGCCGTGTGTACTCCCATGTGAAGTACTGCTAACCCAAAAGTATACACACAGCACTGTGAACTATACTATAGTCAATTAGCTGTTCAGCTACCAAAATAAACTCTTCCAAAAACTTCTGTGTCACTTGGTCTTAGCCTAATATTTGCCAGCGGTAGAGATCTATTTCCTGAGAATCTCCCTTCTTCTGTTTACAACAATAGAATTGGGTCAAGTTGACTGCAGTGTTTTCATTCCTCACTATTAATTAACTTTGGAAGTCATATTAAATCTCATTAACCGGGACACTGGTTCTTCTGTTTGTTGCATTCGCTGTGATGAAGATGAGCCTTTTGTGTTTTACCTGGAGCTCAGCTAATTTAGGCTAATGCCATTTAAACCAGTCTAAAATTGCCCAGGGAAGTTGTAGATGCCCCATCCGTAGAAGCGTTCAATGCCAGACTGGTCTAGTGGAAGGTGTCCCTGCCCATGGCAGGGGAGTTGGAACTAGATATCTTTAAGGTCCCTTTCAATCTAAACCATTCTATGATTCAGTGAAAATAAATAAAAGAGGCAAATATTTCAGGAAAACTGAAATTCATTTCTCAAAAGCAAGAATCTCTGAACAATCCTGAGAAATTGCCCACATCAGTGTAACTCTCCATCTCAAACTGCAGACCTGTAAGTTTAAATGTGTTGAATGCCAGACGTTTAGTAATAGTATCTTGCGGTATTGCAGGGTTTTATTTATGGGGTTTTTATGCAACTATAAGAGTGTTCTACTATAAAAAGGTTGATACAGAGCTACAGACTGCTTTTCTAAGAGATAGTAATTGTATTCTTACTTCTCTCAAACTACGTAATACTAATGGCATAGAAAAACAATTTATTTTTTTATGATTTTCAGTTTACAATGGCATCCTTACTATAGCCCTTCTGTCGCCAGCTATTACCTCTTATAGTAAAAATTAAAGAGGAAAAGTTAATGGCAGACCAGCAGACTGGTTGTCAGTAGAGACGCTGGTGGTAGTGGGCAGCTCTAGACAACTTTAAGGTTCACCATAGATTAACCACGGGGTTAATCTAGTTCGTAATCATAGTAATCATCATCTGTGTTTACTCCAACACTGGAGGCTTCATTGGGTTTCGTTCTGTCCTCTTTGCCTCTTTCCATGGAAGACACATTATCTTCACACTGCTGTAGAATCTTTTTGGAAGACATCCAACTTTCTCCTCGGCTTTCTGCCGGCGCTGCGCATTGTCCTCCCCTGACATCCGTTCCTTTGGCCACCAGCGCTCTTCTGGTTCTGAGAAGGTCACAGGTGCAGTTCCAAGGGTTTCCATCTAAATACAGATGACGAAGACGAGGTAAATACTCTAAGACTTTGCGATCCAAGGCAGATATCTTGTTATTCCGTAAATTTAAAACCTGAAGCTGTTTCAAGTCCTTCAGCTCTTGTTCTCCAATGTCCTCTATGTCATTTCCCTTCAGATCCAATCTGGCAAGGGTGTCTGGAAGTCTGAATAAAAGTAAAACAACACAAAGGTGTTATGTTCATCATATTGATTTTCTTTGTGCAAGTGGTATTAGGTGATGGGTATTTGCCCAGGCACATCTGACCTGTTAAAATAAAACTATCACAAATTAAAAATGCAATCCTCTGCAAAACAGATGCAGTCCTGAAATGTTCATGTCTTTTTTTGTTTTGAAGTTATAGGAATACTGTCTATGCACACTTGAACTGTTTGCCCAAATGATTGCAGTTCTGACCTGTACTGTGTTTGTGCAACTGAACTAAACAGCAGTCTTACTGTACTGCAGTATAAAGTTATATGTTCAATTGAGTGTCAAGCTTAAAAATGCATTTTGTACCTCCGCTGACAAAAATAACTTCTAAACCATGTCCCCAAGTACCATATCTACCCTTTTTTTAAACACCTCCAGGCATGGTGAATCCACCACCTCCCTGGGCAGCCTATTCCAATGTTTAATAATCCTTCCAGTGAAAAAATGTTTCCTAATATTCAATCTAAACCTCCCCTGACATAATTTAAACCCACTTCCCCTCATCGTATCACTTGTCACCAGGGAGAAGAGGTCAGCCCCCACCTGTCTACAACCTCCTTTCAGGTACTTGTAGAGGGTGATAAGATCTCCCCTCAGCCTCCTCTTCTCCAGGCTAAACAACCCCAGTTCCCTCAGTCATTCCTCATAAGATTTGTCCTCCAGACCCTTCACCAGCTTTGTAGCCCTTCTCTGGACACGCTCCAACACCTCAATGTCCTTCTTGTAGTGAGGGGCCCAAAACTGAACACAGTACTCGAGGTGGGACCTCACCAGTGCCGAGTACAGGGGGATGATCACTTCCCTAGTTCTGCTGGCCACATTATTCCTGATACAGGCTAGGATGGTGTTGGCCTTCTTGGCCACCTGGGCACACTGCCGGCTCATATTCAGCTGGCTGTCCACCAACACCCCCAGGTCCTTTTCTGCCGGACAGCTTTTGAGCCACTCTGCCCCGATCCTGTAGCACTGCATGAGGTTGTTGTGACCCAAGTGCAGGTCCTGGCATGTGGCCTTGTTGAACCTCATACCACTGGCCTCAGCCCATTGGTCCAGTCTGTCCAGACCCCTCTGCAGAGACATTTTACCCTCAGTAGGGCAGTTCTGTATTGTGCTGTATTTCCTGGGGGAGATGAGAATTTTACGTGTTGATGTGGTGAGTCACTCCACAAAATCTGATCTTAACCAAGTGATTGTGACTGCAATAAATCTGTTTTGAAACCTAACCACAGGCGATGATTATAGTTGCCCAATATGACACTGTAATGTCAGAAGGGTATTCTGGGGTAAAACCCTAGTGCCGTTGGTGTCAAAGGCAGGAGGTTATCACCTGAGATGTTTATCCAGACTGATTACAGTCTAAAGCCTGACTAGCAAGTCCTTAAACCTGTGAAGACTCTTATTGTACTAATGTTAGACTTAGGTTTTATGGTAGTATTATTTGACTTCAGGCTATGTTGATCTTGCAAAAATAATGGCACTGGAGTACATGATGAGTGATCTCACTGCTGGCAGAGAAGCCTCACTCACTCGGGAGCTGACTGTGGCAGCCATACTATGCTGCTGCCCCTCCAGTGAGTATCATCAGACTCTTCCCTGCATTCTCACTGCCCCCTGCAAGATTTTATGGAGGATAAGCTCTTCTCTACATGTCTTGAAAATGCTTGGACTTGTGGATTATCTTCTTCTCAGAAAAAAACAAAAGCAGCTTTCTTTCTCATCATTCCTGCCGAAAACTGCTAAAACCCATTAACTATGGCACATTAACTATATTTTTTAACCTTTGACGCTGGTGACTGAGTTCTCAGATAACTGTCAGAAGTAATACTTTTATTTCTGTATATTCATGTGTACCTGGTGATCATGAGACAATTAAACTAAGTACATAAATTTTACATCTTGTCATTTTTCCCCCTCTTTTATCTTTACAGCCTCCCCGTGAAATCCGTATTCACTGTTGAGTTGAAAATAAAAGTCCCCAATATCTCCTTAAAAGCTGTACTGTTTAAAGGCTAACAGAGAACTCCTTCCTGTTAATTCTCTTGACTACGAAGGTTGTAAAATAAGATGGATTAGATGATACTAAAGAAACTAGAAAGCATTAAACATTCCTGTCAAGCTAAACTGAAATCAAATATTTATACACCACTAAATCACTTTCCGATTATAAAGCTGATGCCAAATAGATTCAAGTGCTAAAGGACTTGATGCTAAATGAATTGAAATTTTACTGCATTATTTATTTGGGCTAGTTAACCTGTCCACAAGCCGTAAAAATAAAATTTAATAGTGCAGTTGTGTTAAAGACATTGATGTTAATCGAATTACTTCTCTATTTTTATGCCATCTTATTGCACAGCTTTTTGAAATAATAAAATTGCCACTTTATATCAGACCAGCCTCCATTTGGCTTAACATACCATTTCTGATAATGGCCAGGACCAACACTCAGATGAATGCGAGAGAACCTGTAAGCAGGGCATTAACGAACACAGTGTGCCCAAGGGATGTTTCTTCTGTGCTCCTTTGACTAGAATTTTGCTTATAGCCTGAAGCGGGAGAGCTTACACGCATTACTTTGTAATGTGTGAATTTAATGATGTTGGGAATGCTAATATCCACTGAAAAAAATCACATTCTTTTTGACCGTACTCAGCTCCTGAAATCTTAATAGTTTAACACTAATAAACTCAGTGTGGGTTGGTAGAAACATCAGCTTTAAAATTGTTGTCTTTCCTTTTTATTGAATGCTCTATTAATTTTGTGTTATGGGGGGAAATAAGTCCAGGCTGCAGTATAACTTCTCTGTAATCATTCTGTTATATTCTCTGAGCAGGTTCCTTTTGTTTGTGTGCTAATTAAGCAAAGTAGTCTCACTGGCAGGGAGAGATGTGAAATGAGTAGATTCACTGGGGGCCACTGATGCAATGAGAACAGCTCTACTTCTATGCTGAGACTGCTAACAAGAGTGGTAATTAGTGCCAGTTACGGCGATGGGTTTATGGTATGGATAGACTTCTACCATGACTGGGTCTGAATACAATTTTTTTTCCAGTTTGGCCCTCATTCTCATAATGTAAGGAAGGAGAGATGACACCTGGTAACCAGCTGTCCTCAGATTCACTTGCCTTAGCGGAATAGAAATGAGGAGATTCTGTTCCAGTGCCAGATTCGAAAGATGCGCACACTGCTGAAGAGCTCCTGCCTCAAACATGCTAACAGCGTTGTTGTCAAGAAACAAGTGCTTGAGGTCTTGTAGTCCTTGGAAGTCCTGTGCCGTCACCCTTTGAATCAGGTTATTGCTGCAGTCGAGTTTCTGCAGTCTGCTGGGCAGCCTGGGTGGCATAGCGTGGAGCTGGTTCTTGGAGAGTTCCAGCGTTGTTAAGTTAGGAAGAAGCTGGGCCCCATCTATTGATGATAGCTGATTTTCTGACAGGAAGAACTCAGACAGGTTTTCTAGGTGTTTCACGTCTCGAAGTCTTATTGTTTTAAGTTGGTTTTTCTCTAATTTTAGTGACAGCAGGGATTTAGGTAGGTCAAGAGGCACTTTTGTCAGAAAGTTGCCACTTAAGCTGAGAAACTGTAGATTTTGGAAATATGTGAAGAAGTTGGTTGGGAACGAGTTCAGTTTATTATCAGCTATGCTCAGATATTTCAGCCTAGGAAGCTTAAGTGGTGCAGACACAGATTCCATGTTGTTGCCATCCAGAATCAGACTTTGTAAATTGCAGAGGGAAGAAAATACACTCGGAGGCAGAGTTGCAATCAAGTTGTTCCGAATATCGAGCACCCTTAGTTTCATCAAACCTTCAAAATCAGACATTTGCAGAGTGTTGATGGAGTTATCAGCGAGTTTTAAGATTTCAAGGCCAGATGGGAGGAAAGTGGGTATTTGCTTTAGCTGATTTTTGTATAGTTCCAGGGACTTCAAGGTGCTCAGAGCTTTGAAAGTGTTGTTTTCTACTGATTCTGTGCCACTGCATGACAGGACCAACTCTTCAAGGGCTGACATTCTCCTGAAGTCAGTAATCTTAAAGAGAACAGAATAATTCATGTGACAGTACACCGTCTCTTTATGGATGTCCTCACCAGTTACTGCTTCTGGATGCTCTGACAATTGCTAATATATATTGAGAAACTATGTATTTAGAATGGAAACTAAGAGAAATGGTAACGATAAATGTGTTTCTATAGGTACCTGCAGTTTGCCAGTGTTTACTTACATTTCTAGAATTTTGTTGTTAAAGTCCATATTGTCTCTGTGTTTTGAGAAAAAACACATGTTTAAAGAAGGGCTATTCCTTTTATTTCTGCCTGGTGCATAGCCTATATAAAATGGAGAACTAAAATCACCAGTGGCAGAAATCTTTGCAGAGAGTAGATGGTTGTTGATGTTCACTGTGCTCAACGGAGCTTGCTGGAGCAGTTTTGAGTTCATCATACAGCCATTTCCATATATCAGCAGTATTGTCACTGCAGCGTGTTTTCCCCAGAGGAAGTACACATGGATATCATCACCTCTCCCTATTATAAAGTTTTGGCAGAAAACTAATATCTGACACTTGTATTTCTTTTCTCCCCCCACTCTCCCTCCTTTTCTTTAAAGTAAAAACCTCACATATTAAGATGACCAAACCAAAAGTGTCACATCAGCTGATGTCTGAAAATCACCTCTGTGGAACAGATTGCTTTTACAGGAACTTAGTTTTTGTTAGTTGGCAATAAATAGATGCTTTGCAGTGGTAAATGGAACTTAGATGTTGACTGTGACTATAATATACAGAGGCATGCTAATTGTTTCATTATTTTTCTGCTCTGTTGGAACCTGCTTGTTTACAAAGCTTGCCATCTTGTGTCTCAAGTTAAGAAGCAAACTTAAGTGAATCTGGCAGCTTCCTCCAAGCTGAGATATGAGGAAGCATGTCATGAGGGTGAACACGGGAGTTATCTGAGCACACCAGTTGCTTAAACAGCAGTTTCCTGAAATTATAAGGGATGCTGCCCATTGACATAGGTGCTTGATTTTTAAGAACTCATTTATCTGGGAATCACAAAAAGCTCAGAGCAAGATGCGCACATGTTCTGCATGGGAAAGGTGGGAAGGAGTGTCCTCATTCATTTTCCCTTCCCATGTCCAATAAACATCTCACTACAGGTCTCAGGAGTACCACATCAGTAAGAGAGGTTAAACTAACACTATAGTCTTCATGCTATTTCCCCCAGGGCTTAGTAGCTACCAGCACGTTTTACTGTCATTGAGAGAAGCTATAGAGCATGTTCTACAGCATAACCCCTCATCCCAGTCAGGAATCTACATTGAAGGCAGTACAAGTCCTTTTGCAGTGCAGGTACTGGGCAGTAATTTTGTTCTATGATCCTGATTTAATACATTTGCCTATCATACTCATCTATGTGAAATCAGCTTATAAAGGTGACCGTTAAAAGATTCCTTCCAGCTTCATTTATCCAACTTTTGCATGGTTTTGGGTTGTATCTCTTTGCCTTAGCTACAAATTCTGCATTTTAACTTCTGTAAAAATTAGAGCCCACACAGTTGTGAAAGAGGAGTTAGATTTCATTTTGCTTTGGTATCCTTGGTTGTCACTACTTTCTGATTACATTTATTCTGTCTTCTAAAGTCATTTCCAAGCATTGCAAGATATGATGCAGTTAGTGAGAAAGTATAGATATGGAACCTCTATGATGCAGATTTCTCCATCAATTACATTTAAGTTCAATGAAGGAACTTCCATAAAAAATGTATATTCTCAACAGTAAATAACAAAGTTGTCCAGTTTATATATTTTTCTATAATTGTAGTTTTGTAATATATATGTATTGCTATATAGCAATTACAGAGTTGCATGTCCAATTTTGATGATGATTAGGAGGCTATTCTTGCAAAGCTTTTTCACAAGAAGTCCTATAGGAATGAACTGCATTGCTCAAGAGCAGAAAACCATAGTCATATGTAAGTGATGAAACAGTCTTTAGGAAACTGAAACAAATGTGAACCTTCATAAGTTCAACACGTTTTCTCATCTAAGTTCAAAAGCAGTATTTCCTGCTTTTCCTCAGTTGATTGCTGTGTCTCTAAGAGGCTTAATTTTCATCTTATTAAGTGACAGAGAGCTACGTGAAGGTCAACATACAGACATTCATTCTGTAATGACGTTAGGCTTCTTAATGTGGATTATTATAATTTATGTTTTCCACCTATTTGGTATGCTTTGCCAGGCTTTGTGACCATGCTGTTTTGAGACTTAAACATTTATCCATGCTGTTACAAACCACCCAGTCTTTCTAATATGAATCAAGACATATTTGAAAGCTTATCAGCTCTCTTTTTGCTACAAAGTGATGTTTTACCCTCTGACTGGACTGTCTGTAAAGTGATACTAATATGGTTTTACATTTAAAAAAGTAGATCTCCTGAAAATGGATCTAAGATAGTGTTATTTTAATAGAAACATTTTAATCATTTTGTCATTTTTAATGACATTTTTTTGCACATAAAATGTATTTCCTAATAAAGAATTTATTTGACAGATCTTTTTTGTAACTAGAGCACATCAGTATAGCTATATCACACCAATGAACTTTGACTCTTGTAGGTATGGGAGCTAAACCAAGAAAAGCAGAGATATTAGTAGCGGCTAAAAGAGAAGTAAACTCTTTCTCAGAGTTAGATTGTAAAATAACTATTTCTCAGGGGGCAGCAGGTATCCCAGAGGCTGCTCTAAGCTGCCTTCTTAGCCTATTTCATTCAATCCTGAGAGCAAAATCAAAGATGCATTTCAGAGCAGTTAAGGTTATTCTGTTTTGGATCGAACATTTCTTATTATTTGTAGTAAATTGATACACAGCAAGCATGTATAATACAGGTGATTGTATTTCCCCTGTGTCTATCTATAGAAGTTGAATTTATTAAATAAATATATTTCAGGGTAGGAAACAGAAGCACTGTTCCAGAGTGCAGTGCAAAATGAGCATAAACTGATCATGCCTTTAATAATGTGATCCAGTGATGCCTCAAGAAACCCAGAATAAACTTATTTAATAACACAAGTAGCTGGCAGCTTCAGTTAGGAGCTGCTATTGTTTATATGGGTTATTAGATAGGCCTAGCATTGCTTTTAGAAACATCTCATGCTCTGCCTTAGACTCCCTCTGCCATTTCTAATAGCAGTTGTACCTGACACTTGCAATTCCAGAAGGGGAAAAAGAACTTCAATATTTCACTCATTAGGGAAACTATTCTAGCTACATAAAACCTTTCCATTTACTGTGAAAAAGTATTATATTGTATCAAAAGTAGAAAAAGCTTTTAACAAGATAAAAAAAAAAAAGACTCTGGAATTCAATGGTTATTTGACCATATAAAAACCAAGTCAACAATTGGCGCCTAGTTGTAAATTACTATTTTTTGAGTTGCATATAAATATCATTGCAGCAGCATGAACTGGTGCTCAGAGACTGCAGGATAATGCAAACAATATAGGAATATATTTACGTACCCTTAAAAAATAAGTAAAAATAAACATAGATCTGGCAGCATTTCATCAGTTTTTAGAACATGGAATAAAATTCTCCCTTTGCTTGAAAGCCACCATCATCTGGGAAGCTCAGCTTTTTTTGGTTACAGTGCACAACAGAAAGTATTTTTATTGGATTTTTTCCTACCTGGAGTTGTTTAATTTTGCTGTGACTGATGTAGAGTCTTCTGGTGGTAAAAGGAATCTCTCTGGGGATCTCTGTAGCTCTGTAGCATTGCACTGACTGGGCAGGGTCACAGCTGCATCTTCTTGGGCAAGTTGTACTTAGACCACTGTGAAAAGAAAAGACGACGACTAAAAGGTAAGATAAATACATCTTCCAAAACAGGAGCTCTGAAATTGTCTCAGCAATATACAGCTTGAATTAAGCACCAAAGTCCTTTTATACCATGAAATCTGATAAAAGGATATTATGACTGTGTATTTTATCCCAGTGAAAAAACAGCAAAAACAATACCTTAATTTGCCTGGGTTAAAAAGTTGGCAGGCATTACAAAGGGTGAGAAACTTAAACAGTGATAAGGTGCCTTTACATTTGTAGCTCTGTGAAATTAGTGTTATTTATTACCTGACATCTAATCTGCAAACATCCATATTATCTCCAGTTTCCTAGTTTTGTTAAATGTGACACCACAGAATTAGTGGAGAAAAGATAAAGAGCTGTTTTATAGTGGGGCTGTAAAACCTTTGTATCTTCTGTGACCCAGTATTAGGAACAGTAAAAACACAACTACAGTCAACACTGAAGCTTTTTCATTCTTCCTCTTGCTTTATTCAGACCTCCCCCCCACCCCCAAACTCAGGCAGCTATTATTTAAAGCTAAAACATTCTGTTCACTTTCTGAATACCTGTGGTACAGCTGAGTGCTGCTGGCTGGTACACATTTTTTAAAGATTGGACAAAAATCTTAAGTTACCTGTGTTTATGTAATTCCCATAAATCAAGGTTTAATTATTCTTGTATTCGAAAATAACAAATATGAAATGCTTGAAAGCATTTAGTATAAATCAAGTGGTAGAGGATCAATAAGACCTATTTACCCTATGACAGATGGAGAACACTAAGGTTCCCCTAAGAATTTTCTCTCTACTTATTAGTGCTTCTCTCACATATCTACTAGCTGTGCCAGCTAGAGATGTAAAGTTTTGAAAGGCTTACGGTTTGGCTTGTGATTATTTTAGGAACTTTCTACACACTGTTTTTTTCCTTTGTACTCAGCAATTTACAACGTACAAAGCAGTGTACTTCAGAAAGCTTTGTATCTGATCATACTGATCTGCTTTGCACTGTTACCTGCTTCCTCCCATCCTCTCTGCCATATCTTCAGTAGTAGCTAATCCTATTCCTTGAATGTAGAACTAGGCCAGTTATTTTTCCCAGCAGAAGATGATGTCAAGTTGATTTGACAAATGGGTAACTGAACTGGGGACAGTCCTCAATGCCTGTTGGATGCAGCTGGGTTTATGTTGGATAATTGTTATATTCCCTCCTGGAGATCCTTCTGTCTCCTTAATCCCCTAGACTGTGAGCACAGGGCTGCAACCCAGCATCTGCTAAACCGAACACCAAGAGCAGAAACCTCTTCCTAAAGCAGCCTGTCAAATTGGCATGTTTAACAAGCTATGCCGAAAAATCCTGCCTGACTTCTGCCAGTATTTTAACGTATCTTGATCTAGGGTTTGGTACCTGGTTTGTTGTTTTGCCTTTTTTTTTTTTTCCTAAAAGAGTCAAAGTACCCAGACAAAAGTGTAAAACCTTTCTGCATACTGAAAGCTACTTGTGGTATGTTCCAGCCCACTCTGGAACAGTCTTTGATACCATCTTTCCGCTGACTTGAGTTTAAATGCTGAGGTCACTAAGACAATAACGCTCAGGATCTTATGTAGGAATTTGTGTTCCTCAAAAATGTCATCAAAAAGCAAATGCTTTTTGCTCGATAAGGGTCAAAAGAAATGCAGATCAAACCCTACAGTTTGTGGTTTAGAGCTCTAGAGTCAGTCTGAGAATCCCCTTAAGTAAGAACGGTATCTTTCATCCTTCCCTATTTTGTAAATTTTAAGTCACTCAGCTGATGTTAGAATTCACAGCTGTAGTTACAAGGTAATGCCACAGTAAGGTGCAATATTCTTGGCTCTGCATTTTTGAGTAATACCTATATCCTCAGTCTTTTCAAACTCATGAAAGGAAACTTTATTGGTTTAATAGTTCATTTACGTGATATTAAGAACAATGATTTAATCAAAAATAATATTATATATCCGTTAATTTCTGATATATGTCTGCTTTCAGCAGCTAGGTATTTTAAAGTGATAGCTGTGAAAGATGATCTATTAAATCTGTTCTGTGCAGATTCTGACACACGCTCACCAGAGCCGATGCCTTTGCTTTTGCACAAAACTACGACCTGTTGGTTTTTTATTGATTCTAGGAGACCTGATGGCAATAGAACTGATGAAGAGTCACAGGACTGTATGAGTGTAAGCCTAGCAGGAAGATGTGAGCTATGAAAAAAAAAAAAAAAAAAAAAAAAATGTGAAGCTATTAAAAAAAAAAGAAAGGTGAGTAAACATTCCAGAATCTCATTGTGGAAGCAGCACTGCTGGCCCATGAGCTGCACAGCTTTGCAGGGCGATGTTAAGAAAGTCAATCACTGGTGACCATTTCCTGCCAGCAGTTTTTATGCAAACTCTCCACACCTTGCAATGGGGATTCCTGTGCACTACTAATGGCATAATATTCTCCTCTGTGAGAAAGAATGAATGAAAGTACCCATAACCAAAAGTAAACACTTCAGATCAAAACTTGCTAAACCCAAAGTCCATGTTGGACTCTTTTGTGTTGTTGGCATTTAATATGGACATTGGTTATAGGGTATCATGACAAAGTAGTAAAATGTATTGGACAAATTTGGATAAAACATAAGCTTGAGTTGATGGAAGTTAGAAGATCTTTCAGGATCGCTGCTTTTATTTCAGATCTGAAGAAGGGCTCATAAAGGACTGTAAAGTTTGGAATTCTTTTTCCAAATATATCAGTTAGTCCAATAAAAATATTATCTTTTTGTACAAGCCTTGCTTCACACAAGATTTCAGCATCTACAGTACCGGTGTTTGGGCCTTTTCTTTCTTCACCAAAGTCAGAGGTTTGACAAAAGCACACGTGTATGTCAAGACATAATTTTTTAACCTAAGATTACATTTAGAAAATGTCATAAAAGTAAGAGGACATTAAAATTAGAAGAATGAATCTGAAAAACTCTAGTTATGGAGCATTTAGAAATGTCTGAGTTAAGACAGCCAATTAAACCTGAAGCTGGATCCCTTGTAATGTACCTGATGGCACAGACTGCACAAGGGAAGATGCAGTCTTATAAAAGACAGTCAGGGTGTCCCTTGTCTGCGGAAAGGAGAAACTGCAGGAAAAGACCAGCTTAGGGCCTGCAGAGGGCATGGGTAGGAGCTTGGTCTCCGAGAGATGTCACAAGCACAAGCAGTTTGGCAACTAGGAGCTGCTAAGCGATGGCGTATGCTCTAAATAATCCTTGGCATATTTAGCTGCCATATGTTATCAAGTGCCTGCCACTGAGTACGTTTGAATTCATAATGATTTTTTGCTGGAGGTTTTTAACTTGGATTTGGACCAGTGTTTCATAGGGACGACAAATGGCATTTGTCTGTTGCAAAGGTTACCTCCAATCAAGCACTTCTCTTTGGAGTGGATTGGGCTCCTAAGGGAAACAATCATAACATTGTTTTAAAAACATTATTCTTCCCTTGATCATCTGTTGAAATAATCTGAACTGCTTTACAGAAATGTTTCTTAAACAAAGAGCCTCAGTGGGTTACACTGAATTAAGAATGTTAACCTAGATGCATTCTAGGCAAATTAATGATACCTAATTAATACAAAGATTATAAATTTATCAGAAGTGATTTTGTGGTTTAGTCCTACAAAATAAAACTGCAAGTAGAGTTTCACAAAAACAATCAGAAGCCTGCCTGAAAATGATATCTCAATCTTCTTCATAAGCCAAGAATTTTGTGGAAATATTTTTTATCCACTTTCATAGTACGTGGAGAATGCGCTTTCTAACTCCAGGCAAGGTCATCTTCAAACACTGGAAACAGCTGCTGGATGACTTAAAGCAGATTTTTCCTCCACACAATAAGATAGCTTTCCTTTTCTTCCTCCATGCTGGCTACATAGATGAGATTAAAGTGATAACCCCTAAGGAATTTCTCACATTTCACCTACCTGTGGCATATTTGCATTCCAGAGGAACTAGCACAGTGAAACCTGTAGAAAAGGAATGAAACTTTGTCAAATAAAAATTCACATATTGGGGAGTTTTAGTCATTGCCAGTTTTATGACAGCACTGAGAGATGCCAACCAATATCAGATGCATCTGGGGCAGGTACCCCACAAACAACAAATAAGCAGCACCCACGTGGAGGAGGTTCGTTTGAGTCATTTTGTACACATATGCCACTAATGCCACTGTAATTGGCCTTCAAAGTATTGTTGCTAATGGCATCCACTTGATGGAGAACTGTTCTTCATTAGTAACTGAGCCACAAAGAATAGTGCCCATGAAACCACAGATTATAGTATGGTATAATGACAGTTTTCTAGTAATGATATTCCAACTTAGTCCCAAAAGGAATGAAGAGGGGGAAATGAAGAGGGGGAAATAAAGAGGGCAAATATGGTGGCTGAATCCATTCTCAACCTAGAATTTAAACACACAGGTTTTACTTATATGAACATTTATGTAAGATCTGTAATTAACCTATGTGAGACCGTGCCTTGAGCAGTACCACCTAAAGGTAAAATGGCAGGGGTGGATCATCCAATTGTTACTGGAACCATGACAATTCTGTTTCTAGGGTCTTGCACACACAAAAGCGATTCAGGTGAGTAGTTAACAACCATGACCTGTAAGGGCTTTTCAGAGTCCTATATGAAGTGAGTTAGTTCTGGCCCTTCAGTTTCCTGTAGATGTCTTTAGCCTTTAAGAGCAGCCTGCTAGTGACTGTGCATCCAATGGAACCAGCATGGAGCTTAAACTGTAAAAAAGTTGTCTATTGTTCAAACTGCGAGGCACAGTTTCAACAAGGTGAGAACTCTGAAACAGCAGTTTTCTAAATTATACCTGCTGTGTGCACAAAAAGAGGGTTTCATTCTTCCATGCTGTAAAAGCTGAACATTTTTGGCATGTTTTATTAATTTTAAAAAATAAAACAAAAATTCAGAATGAGAAAAGTTAAGCGTAAGCGTATACATAGAAATAAGCATGGGAATAAGACCACAATAAGCAATAGAAAAAACAAAAGCTGGTTGGAAGAAGTGACTTGTGGAAGTTATCTTGTGTAAAAAGAGACCAATAAGGAGTGAATGTTCCCTCAAAATAGTAGTGAGTGAATTGTTGCACTCATGGACTCACTGCATGGAATGTAAAAGGCAGCCAACTATGAGCTCTCTAGGCCTGCAAGGCAGGAATCATCTAAAATGTAAAAAACTAAAAGGTCTGGGGTTTGTTAGGAGAAATTTTCTGTAATGCCAAGTGAAAATGTATGCCCCTTTAAGTATCAGTGCAGATGGATAATTCCCTGCTTTCTAACATGCTTTAGAAAGGCACATTCTAATCATCTAGTCTAACTTCTTTTATAGAACATGAAAATCTTGCTTTATCATCTCAATTTTCTCCCATACTTTGACACTGCAATATATTCTGTTTTCTCCTTGTTTCCCGTTTGGTGTCCCTGCTTGTGACTGTACAACCACCCATGCAATCAAAACCCTCAAGATGTTTCAGTGCTAACCACACAGATGGCGGCCTTGACATGTGCATGTGCTGCAGCCTGGTACGCACAGCTGGGCAGCTGCAATTACAGAAGTTTCCGGGTGAACTGACCTCATGTGCAAACACATGTGTTTATATTGTAAATTCTTTGTGCAGAGGCTAGGTCTAACCAAAGGTTTGCAGAATATCTCTCACAACACTTTCCCAGTCTTGGTATGGACACAAAATACACAGCAGCAGTGATATCAATCAAAGTATTTTAATTTTTTTTTTCCTTTTGATTTGGGTATTACCTTGCTTTGTTTTGTATGAAAATGTGTCCTTCTCATGCTTAAGGTCATTTACTATTTAAGTACAAAGTAAATGTTCAGATAATTTAGAAGGTACTCCAATAATCAGTTAAAATACGTAGGTTTAAATTTATGAAGTACTGTTTGTACTCAAATGTACTTAATAGCAGTGTAAAACAGACACATCACATTCTCTAGACTCTAGCTTGCCTAGAATAATTTAAATTATGTGCATAAATTATATATGAAGAAATTAGCTGGTGATTAGTTTCACCAGATCTGCCACATCATTGATAAGGTCAAATGAGCAGATCAGGAAACTTTAAAGTCCTTTTGACATTAAAAGTATTCAAAAAATTTAAATTCTTTTTGATGTCTAACTTGTTGCAACTGTTTGATTGTTAGAAATTACCCTTGGGTGTTGAAAGGATTCTTACTGCTAGACCAGTTGATTCAAACTACTGCTGTTCTTTAAACGTTCTTCAATTACTTTGTTGATGTTAGCAGGGGAGAGTATACTCCACCTTACTTTAAATCGATTTAATCTAATTGAAGGCCAAAACTACTAACCTTTCTTGCGTTCAATTCCATAATCACTGCACAGCTTGCTTACAGAACAGAGTTGAGGTTGTCTGGGGGCTGTTGGCAGGCATTTCAAGGGTAACTGGAGCTGATCAGAGTTTTCCAGGGGTCCTACAAGTATAGTTTTGAGATAATTAAATTATTCATGTGTTTGCCCTTATATCAATGATATCTGCTTTTCATTTCAGCCCCCTTTTTACACAGCATTTCTGGTGAGGAATATAAATAGTACCTAATGATAACTACATTTATTAAGATTTGGTGCCACAACCAGATATTCTTAATAATATATAGCATTCCTTGTCATTTACCCATAGTCCATCAAGTATTATACTGATATTATGCTGCAAGTAGGCTTCTAAAATAATTGTATTTGAAAAGCTAATCTTTGAATGGAATAAGCAGAGTCAAAACCTTGTTTGACTTGTGAAATATAAGGACATGCAAAATAAAGGTAGCACTGATAAGGGATGAAAGAGTTAAAGTTAATGACCACAAAACTCTGATATCACTGTAGATAAAATTTAAGATAGAACTGGACCAACCCCTAAGCTAAAGGGAAGGGACACTAAAAAGCTGAGAATATGTGATTCTTTTAAAAGAGGCAGTCATATGTTAATTACATTGTGTAAGTTTTTAAAGGCAGTATTTGCTATGGATACGTTAACTTGGTAACTACGGGAAACTTCATTCTCAGGATAAGCAGATACTGTTTAAATGCATGATTGAGATATATTAGCAGAAAATTCTAATGCTTGGCTAAGTGCTAGATTACTGTCCCATTAAAAAAAGGCAATGAATGTAACATAATTCTATAGGTACTTCTCCAGTGTGGCATCTACCAGAATCAAAGCCAAAGCTAACAAATAAAACTGACAGTCCTGAAGCAAGTAATTTTATTATGTGGCTGAACTAATTTAAACAATCATAATAGTTTAGCTTTTGATACAGCAAATACTTTGATTCCCTGTCAGATGCCATTGTGTATAAAACAACGATATGGCTGTGGAGAATGAATGTTAGAATGAAGGTCAAGCAAATGCTCTCTTAAGCTGGGCTGGCTCAGAAGCACTTGGGTGACTTTAGACATTTAAACCCTTTGCTCAGCTACTATTCTGAATACCCCGATTTATTGAGCCAGCAGATTTCTTTCTGTGGGTATATATAAAGGTGTTTGTAGCTTTTGTTTCCGTCATGGATGGGCTTAACAGTAAGAGCACCCCCATTAGATGCCCAGTTTGTTACTACCTACCTTCAATTACAGTGCACACAATTTGAGAAGGGCAAACGAGCAGTTTTGTAATGACAATCTGTGAGCTTCTTGTCAAGCCTACGATAGCAGTTCCCAGAGGAAATGTGATATCTACTGTTAGTGGTGAAGTTTGCTTTTACCCAGCTCTTCTGAAAGCACAGACTGATGGAAATATAGTTCTTTTCCTGCTTTGACATAACTCTTCACATTCCAGGTGAGCAGTCTAATCACTGAGCTGTAAAGTGGTACCTTTCTGTCTCTCTGTGTCCCAATCAATTATTTATGCAAAGCGGAGCAAGGAAAGAAACTCACCCCAAGGTGCCCTACAGCCCAGGGCAGGGCATGCAGGCCTCTGTTTCCTCAGCATCCACTCTTCTGCTGACTGGAAGGCCCCTGTGCTTCCCCTCTGTTGTGCTGGCAGAGTAGTTTGTGGGGCCACGCTGCAGGAAAGTTTAGGGTGCTGATTTGGGTTAAAATGATCCTTTTTCTCTTTTGAGGTGGCATTACTACCTTAATGCAATAAAGCCAAGCTGCATGAAATCTCTTACCAGTCCTGCTAATAAAACTCCTACTGAAATCAACATCAGAATCAATTACAGTATTTCAAAGGAGATGAGCTGTTAACCAAGGCCATCAGTCTTGGAGAAAGCCCCTGTGTAAAGATAGCTTTTTCCCTGAAATTTATTTCATTTTCAGAACCAGAATAAGCTAAAAAAAGTGCACATACTTTTTGTGTGGGTATAACTGCATTCATCAGTGCTTCTAGAGATGCAAAGGAGCCTGGGGCACTCCTTTGTAGACTACACTTCCAAGTTTGCATCTTTGCTGAGCGCGAGCGATGAATGTGTAAATGCAGACCCCGCTGCGTGGTTTGCACCTACTCGTGGCCTTTGTGGATGCAGTAGCCAAGACTTCTCCTTTCCTCTCCCACAGAAGGAGGGCAATGTAGTAACTTTGGTAATTTCGTTGGTGTTCCACCTATCGATACTCAAAAAAAAAAAGGTGTAACTTTTCTGAGAGATACAAACGGCACCGGGTTTGGGGGCCTACGAGGGGTGTGCCCCTCAGCTCCAAGTGACCCCTCCGGGCCCGCGTCCCGCCACCGCCTCAGCCTCGTTCCCGGCTGGGGACCCCACAGGAAGGAGCAGCCGGCTTCCTCAGGGGCAGCCGACGCGCCTCAACACGAAGATTAAAGTTGAGAAATGCTAAATGCAACGTAAAAACAACGTTTCTCCGAGCTTCCCCCCCCCCCCCCCCCCAACCCGGGGCGGGCCCGGCCCGGCCCCTCCGCCCCCCTCACGGCCCAGCCCGCCGGGCCGCAGCGCCCCCTGGCGGCGCAGGCCAGGAGAGCGGGGGCGACCGCGATCGGTGATTCGGGGCTCGGCTGCTGCTGCCTGCCGCCACTTGGAGTTGTGGCAGGCAGCACGAGCCGCGCGCGGCCGGGCGACGGCGCACCGCCTCCCGAGCCGCCTGTCAGCGCCGCCGCGCATGCGCGCCGGGGGGTGGGGGGCCGGCAGTCCTCTCCTTTCCCTGCGTGGCTGCCCTGGTCGAGCCGAGCCGAGCTCGCCGTTGCCGCCTTGTCCTGCGGGGCTGGAGGGGGAGCGGGCCGCGGGGGGCGGCTGAGGCGGGGCGTGGGCTGAGGCGGAGGGAGTGGGCCCTGCCCGGCCCGGGTGGGGGGGTCGGGGCGTGCCAGGGGAGGGGGCGGCGGCGGCGGCATGTCGGCGGCGGGCGGCGGTTCCTGCGGGCCGGGCGCCTCGGCCTGCGGCGGAGGCGCGGGGGGCTCGGCCTCGGCGGCAGGCGGCGGGGTATCCATGTTCCGCTGGCTGGAGGTGCTGGAGAAGGAGTTCGACAAGGCCTTCGTGGACGTGGACCTGCTGCTGGGCGAGATCGACCCCGACCAGGCCGACATCACCTACGAGGGGCGGCAGAAGATGACCAGCCTCAGCTCCTGCTTCGCCCAGCTCTGCCACAAGGCGCAGACCGTGTCCCAGATCAACCACAAGCTGGAGGTGAGGGGGTGGAGGGGGGGCGGAGGAGGCCCCCGGGGGCCTCTGGTCGGGGGTGGGGGCGGTGAGACAGTGCCCCGGCCGCGGTGGCAACCGGAGCCCCTCCCGGGCCCTGCGGCGGCTGGGCGCCGTGCTGGGGGCAGCCGGGGAGGGCTTCACCTGGCCCCGCGTTCCGGGAGACTGTGTCCGGCCCCCCGGGATTCGGGCCTGGCCGTGCCTGTCCTCTGGTTTTGGTTATTATAGCGTAGGCATGAAGCGGTGCGTGCCAAAAAAAAGTTCTCTTTGATGTTGAAAGCAGCAGTCTTGAGCAACAGATGCCTCTGACTGGTCTCCTGTTTGCATTAAGTCCCCAGTGAATTTGGAAAGCCTTTTAAAAATGGGACAAAGACATCTGACCAAGATGCCTTAGGCTTATAGTCAGTAGTCAACATGATGGCGTTATTCCTGCTTGCAAGTAAATTAAACAAAAATGGATTGGGGATGGACTTTGACAGGTACTCTTGTCCCTTCGTGTTGTGAGGAAGATCAAATAGCTCTCTGCCAAACTTAGTGTCAGAAAATTAATAGTGGAGATCGCGCATTCTGTGAGGAGAATAATAACTGTCCTTGCTGTTAGAAAGTTTTCTTCATGCCTAATCCAGAAGTTCAGTCGGGTTGGGAAGAAAGAAGCATCAGCTGGAGCCAAGCTGGCCGGTGCTGATGCTGCTCAAGAGGTAGGGTTGCAGGTCCTGTGACTTCTGCAAGAACTGGAACACTCTGGAAGGAGATTGTGGGGGACCTGATGGTCGTTTTATAACTACAGTCCAACCTGAGTCGTCTTTGGTTTAGTAGGTGATGTCATTTGTCTTGTCCTTAACAGGTGTAGATGTTAACTGCGCTTTTGTTTTTCTGGTACATATTAGAAGGCTCTTGATGTGTCTTCCCTCAGTTATCTTTTCCCTGGGTGAAAACCCTCCAATTTCTTCAGTATCTCTTGTAGGCTATGCTTTTTACTGTTGTATTGCTTGTTCTACTAATTTTTAAATATATGGGAGTAAGGGGAAGTACTTCTTTGGAATCATGAAGATCTCTGCTTTGTAAGAGAGAAATCTTTTTAATAGAGAAATAAACCATGGAATTCAGTTCTTTTAGTCCTTTCTGTTATACTTTTTATTATAATAAAGGAATTTAAGAGTCTTCAAAAAGCAACCTGCTCTTCTCAAGCTCTGCCTTGCAGTAGGAAGTAAAGTAAGTAAATTGGCTTTGGTTTTAGTCGGGTTTCTTCCTGGTATGAAGACATTGTTATGCAAAAATTATCCAGAGTTTAACACAGCAGGAGCAGGATAGTTCAGTGTAGAACAAAGACCTCAATAAACTAGGAGCTTTTTGCATTGTAGTCTGTATTTCACCAAAGTACTTAACTGGAGTGATGTTTATGGTATTCTTTGTGTTTATATTGCTATGCTGTCATACACATTTTAGTATTGGGTATGTATATGTAGTATCAACCTACACAGCAGGCTTAATTGTACAGGCATAGTAAAATAAGATTTATGCATTTATAGTAGACAATCAGTATTTATTGCATATTGCACAGGGTTGGTGGGTGTTGTGTACAGACTTGTAAAACAGATGAGTTTTCAGGTTATTTTAAGAGAATGAGTTGATGCTTGGTAAATATTTCTTTGAAAAGTTGTTTCAAGCTTAAATATTTTGAAAGGAAATGATAAAACTCAGATCCTGAAAGGTATTTTGGTATCTAATTAAAAACATCAGGGGCACCTAAATAGCTGAAGATCTGTGCCTCAGTCTTGTATGAGTTGCAAAGCAAAGGAGTGTGGTTACTAGGTGTAACAGCACAACTACTGTGCATGTCTAAGTGCATGAAGTAATTGTTTGATAAAAATGATGCTGAGAAGCCATAATGAGTGCTTTAGAAGTGAATAAAAAGCCTTTTATTTTGTGAAATATTTTTATTACTGATACTAGTATTAGGCCTTATACCCATAAAGGAGTTTTTATCTTTCAAATAGACCTTCAGAAGGTTATAGTATTATCGTGAAGGTTGTTAATTTTAGGATGTCATGATTATTAAAGTCATAAACTTGACATGAAAACTGCCATTTAAACTATGAAAGATGGAGCTGCTCTGTTGAGAATGAGTGTCTTGACTAGACACCTGTGCATGTAAAAAGACAAAAGCCTCAGTGTCCAAAATAAAGGATACAGTTAGATATTTTGAAAGAAGTCACTAGCATTAATGCTAGAGTTTAGGATGTGATCAGTGCATTTACTTTTTTTTTTTTAATAATGTGAGTTACTATATTTCATATAACTTAAAATTGCACTAATAGTTCACAATTGCAACTTTATAGTGCTTGTACATTTTAATACAAAGCTTTCATCGCATTCATGAAAGTGTCATTAATCATAGTTTACGTAGGTACAAACACTTATTCAAGCCATTAAGTTAAATCCATCTCCAGAAATAGGCCTATATTAGAATTAAAATAATTCTTTGACTGAATGTGTCAGTGACTCGTAAGACCTAAGACTTTACTCTTGCAGCTGCATTTACCTGCTGTTGTCTTACTGAGTGAGTGATATTTTTTCTTAAAGGAAAATCAAATTAATAATAAAAAATGATGAATATCATTCTGTTGTTTGTGTGTTCCATTTCCTTGACACAAATTATTGGGTCTTATTATAATATTACAGACAAGAATAAAGAAATGCAGTTCAGGCTTTGATTTATCAACTGTATCAGCTTAATATGCGTTCTCTGATTGATACAATTACTTTTAAGAGGCACAGCTTAGTAGGTTGGGTGGATGGAAGCTCCCGCTTTAGGACTTTGGTGCAAAAAAAAAAAAGTTTTGGCATCGTTGATGTATACTTACTGCTAGAAAGATGAGACTAGGTAGCATATTGTACAAGAGATATTTCTGAATAGTGAAAGAGGTATTCCAGGAAGACGATAGTTTCCCAAGAGGGAAAACATGTTGCCAGTTTGTGGGCAAGTTATTTTTAGAAGGAACCTGAAACTATGCAGATGCACAGTGGATGTATGCAGATAAATTTGCTCGTGCTTTAGGGTGGTGAAAGGTTATAAGCATACTACTGTGCTAATAACATTTGCGGTCCTAAATTAAACTAATTAAGCAAAAGGGGATGAGGATTTGTTTTCGTATTTTTCCTGCTGGTCACAGTAGGACAGAATTGAATTAAGTAGCTTATCAAAGAGGAAAAAAACCTGTTAGGTGATAGAAGCCACTGTCTTTTCTGAGAGCAGCTTCACTTCAGTATGAACAAATGAATAAGTGTGTCTTGATGGAGGACAGTAAGGGCCTCAGGGTGTTAGAACAAAAGAAGATGACAGCCATTTTAAAGGAGATTTTTGGGGATGCTCTCTCTCTTGGAAAGCATGATAAATCAGCCGGTGCAGGCTGGCAGTCAGTGCATGAGATTTCAGTAGATTTTTAATTTGAGAGGAAGTTCATAGGATTCGTTTTTTGGTTTTGACTATCACTTGAGGTGAAAAAATTACATGATGCTGACTGTGACATTTTCTAAATGTCCATTTAAAAAAAAAAAAGTTCTGTATAGTGCGATTTTGTAGCAGTAACAGAACTAGGTTAATGTGCCAGTGAAAACTGAGCTTCACTAACTTTGGCGCTTTGACTGCCAATCTGATTCTGTAATTTTAAATGAACAAGCTAGAAAGGAATGTCTGGTAGTGCACACCCTGTGCCTTGGCAGTTGTGTTAAGCCAATGTACATGCTAAAGTTAAGGAAAACATTTAAGTATATGTCTAAGAAGTTAATCTCCTATGTAGTTTTATGTCTTTGATGAACTTGGAATCAGTTAGCAGGTTTATAGGAACATGTTCCTATAAGCTGAATTCTTATGTAGGTTACTTGTTACTGTATCAGCCAAAGCATGTGTAGTATTATGTAGGTAATCTGAAGATCCCTATAAAAAGAAATAAAATCTGAAACCCCCAAAACCTAAACTTGGGTAGCTTTTTGTGCATGGTGACTTGCGTGCAGTGTGCGAGTCCATCTTACAGAGCACACTGCAGAACTGTAGTCTGCCTTTGTTGTTTAGCAGTGCCTTTTAAACCAAGGTAGGACCATACACCTTTTTATGAGGGTCTATTTGGATTTTTTTCCCCCTTTCCCCTTTGCTTGGTAGTGAGAAATGCACCTGTTGAAGGCCAAGATATTTCTTTGCCCCCTGACAAATGTGTCTATAAAGCTGGGACCATACTTGCAATAACTTAATAAGAAAAGTAACTTGTTTAGTATTTTCAAATGTCATAAAAATTTTCTAGTATTTACTGAGATGTTATTTTATTAATTACACTTTTAACTCTGAATACTTTTTCTCTTTTGGGATAGAAATCTGTTGGTACTAGGTGGAGTGTGGTCTTTTGGAAAATCAATTGAATGAGATTTGATCCAGCTAATTTTATATCCTAAAATGTGAGCAGTTTTCAGATATTCGGGAAGTGGAAGTACAGATTTGCATAAATTTTTCAGTTGGCTTATATACTAAGTTGTCATTAGTTTGATAGATATAACTTCTCTCACAATAGTTAGACACTTTTTAAAGGGGTCACCTATACTTTCATATTTTCCTATATCAGAAGCTCTGGAATTCTATACAAGTTTAACTAGCTTACTTTAGTTTAAGTCAGTATGCAGTAAAGTGTTTTCGTTTTCTCTGTCTCATTTGTTGGGAGTTGCCAGAGACTATGTGATAGGGAACCAGAGTTTTAGTTTATATTTCTTAGTTTTATTTACTGAATTATGTTGCATAGCTAGTATGACTTTCAAAATAATGGCAATAATAAAACTACCAATATGACTTCTAAAAATGGATTTGTGTCTTCTTAATAAACAACCAGAAGCATGAGCAACATGAAAAAAAAGGTCTTTGTGAGGCAGACAGAAATTTGGCACTGGCAGCAAAGTGCACAAACAGTGATTTTAAAAAAAAAAAAAAAAAAATTTCATAGAATCATAAAATAGTTTGGGTTGGAAGGGACCTTTAAAGGTCATCTAGTCCAATGCTCCTGCAATGAGCAGGGACATTTTCAACTTGGATCGGGTTGCTCAGAGCCCCATCCAACCTGATATTGAATGTTTCCAGGTTGGGGCATCTACCGCCTCTCTGTGCAACCTGTTCCAGTGTTTCACCACACTCATTGTAAAAAAAGTCTTCCTTATATCTAGTCCAAATCTATCTTCTTTCAATTTAAAGCCATTAGCCCTTGTCCTGTCACAAGAGGCCCTGCTAAAAAGTTTGTCCCTATCTTTCTTATAAGCCCCTTTTAATTTGTGCTTCTTAAGTAGGTGAAAACAGAACGCTACAGTCAAATACAAAGCAAAACAGTGGCAAGAAACAGTACTAAAGCAAAGTGAAAACAATAATAGGTTGCTGCAGTAACAGGATTTTTGATAATAGTGATGAAAAAGATCAGTGACTGGCATATAAATGTTGGCTGATGTATCCATTTGTGTAAATGGAAACCAAATTTTTAAGATGCTTTACATGTATTATTATTATGTTGTCTTTTAATTGTTGGGAGGAAAAGTGTGCAAATAATTTCATATCCAGAATGGTTTTCAGCAGAGAAGATAAAAAAATATGAATATTCTTTCACATCCTTTTAATTTGCTGACCAGTCTTCTGAATGTTTTAACAGGACTAGAATGGAGTCTGAGAAATGGAGCAATTAAGTTGTAGATGTCTTAGGTACTTTGTATTGTGTATGGGACATATGAAATGTGGACTGAATTAATTTGATTCATTTGTGTGTTCAGTTTCATACACTGCATTTTTACCATGACTACTGTAGTGTTTGTTTAGGGAGTCAGTAGTCATAAATTGTCTTTTGTGTTCTTATTAGCCACGTGATAAAGACCATTTTGTTAAATTTGAAGCTTTAACTAAAACTTAAGTCACGCATGTCCTTTTTGAAGTCACAGTAATAATGAAATAAAGGTTTTTAATTTAAATTAAAATTTTGTAAGCACAATCTTTTAAAATAATTTCTTGAAACAGGCTAGTCATTTTTATCATTAACAAGTGGTGAGTATTCTTCGGTTGTGTCGAAATTCGTTTTTTTAATCAACAAAAATTATGGTTCCCAAATGTATCATTTATTCAGAAACTCAGTTTTTGTACAGTGTTGTCACATTGCTGAGTTTTGCAAGGAGCACAGTGAGATTAACAGGGCTCTGATCTGTTTCATGGTTTCTCATTCAAACCAGTCCATTAAACTTAATAGGGCCGTGTGAGGAATTGCAGCAAATGCTGCTTAATAGGCAGGAAGAATCAAATAGTCAGGCCCGAGGAAGGGTAGAGTGTTCTCATCTTTTGGAGAGCTGTAGTTGAAGTGGTGAAGTGACACTGGTGAGATAATGGAGGCAGTCCTTTCTTCCAGCAATTAGAGAAACATAGTACTTAAGAGTTTTGGCTGCTTCGCATCTAGGGGCTGGTGCTGAAGTTGGGGTCCCCATGAAAACTTATTAGCATGTGGGGTGCGTGGTTCAGAACTGTGCAGGACAGGCTCTTGTGCTGTTGACGCAGCACCACTTGCGTATCTGGTGTCTGTGGGGATGTTTAGGCCTCAGGCTGTAGGAGCTACAGCTGTCACATCCTGAAAAATTGTTTTCTGTCCTGCAGTTTTGTAATGTTATGGGAACACTTAGGAATAATGATTTCATTGTTTATAAAGCATAATCAGGTTTTATTTTAGCCTACTTTTGCCTTTAAGCAAGATTTCTGTCTAAAAAAAAATGCCCACAAAACATAATGTAAAGCAAATATGCTAGTGTCATATCTTGATATTTATATTGCTTTTTTGTGCATGTGCTGGAGCAGAAGCCACAGAGTAAACGCAGCATTGTAGTATGCTCTGTTGTGTTTCATGATCGCTGATCCTTCAGCCATTAAATCAGAAGGTTAATAGTCCCAGCCAGGAGTGAATGTTTAAACACGTCGTTAAACTTTCTGGAGTCTAGCGCAAATTATATGAGGACACGCTGCTGACAAAGTAGAAACACCTTGTATGCTTTATTTGTCTATGAATTTTCATTTGATCTGTGGGACCTCTTCTATAAAATTAGCTATTTAAAAATATATATACCAGAGGTGTTTTATTGGTAACAGAATCAATGGAGCTCATGAAGTCCCACTTCCTACTGATTAGTGGGGAATGATTTGTCCTAATGCAAATGTTGAGCACTTTCCTGTGTCACTGAGACCTTCCAATTCAGGCACCCCCAGTTCTCTCCTGTGGTCTGTGAGTTTCCACAGCACAGCATCCTTTGCCTGTTCATCTGCCTATGGTTTTGGTTAGTTGGCTGGACAAGAGGCAGCAGCAGCACAGTCATTGCCTCAGAACGCACGCATGGTGCCTGGCCACGGCGCTGTTTGCTCTTGTCTCTGGGTGGATTAAACAAACTAGCTAAGGTCTGACTCTTCCCACTTTTCCCTCCGTGAGGGCAATAATCCATCGCTCTTTCCTACTGAGCAGCTGTTTTGCGCAAAACTTCTCTGTTGTAGGAACTGTAATCATACACACCTTTACCCCTCTAATAGATTTGTTTGAATCTCAAAAATGGATTCAATTCACATCAGCAGGGAGGAAAGGTGAAATAGGGGGAAATGTACACATACAGATAAACCAATGGCACCAGACTGCCTTGTTTAGGAAACTTAAATAGAAATGATGAAATGTTACCAGTTTTTCTGGGGATTTTTATTGCTAGTATGGTTGTGTTCGAAGTTTCTCGAAGTCCTAGCTGCTGGTGTCTAGAGATGATATGGTGGAAAAAAATCATCTTTCATTTTAAAAAGGCAGTTTTCAGACCTGTATGAGTTTAGAAGGCTTGGTATGAGAATGAATTAGGTGTACCCTAAAGGCCTGAAATGAAAGGAAAAAGAAAAAAAGAGTCTTTAAAGGATATTTGCTACTTTAGAAGTCATTTGATGAGTACTTGGTTTATGACTTTTAGTCACTGGAGGCTGGTAATACAATGGATATTTTTGTATCTAGCTTTCATTTGCTGAAAAATCTGTGGGTTTTCTAATATGTCCTTTATGCTTAGTCTTTTTTTGAGCTAGAAATTGGTATACCGAAAAGTGCATCATTACAAGCCTCAAAAAGCATTCATTAGACTTTGACGTTGAGGGAATTCAGGTTTTCCTCTCATTTTTATTTGGTGTGGTGAATAATGCCTCTGCCTCGTCCTAGGAGTGTTCAGGCCTATGATGTAGCTTTCCAGTTCAGCTCAGCTCTATATTGAGTCTTCATGTCTGGGCAGTGGATAAGTCTTAGAAATTTGTTTATATCTGTTAGCTCAAATAAGACACTTGTCTGTACTGCAGAAATTATTGGAATGATAGCTCAGAAAATGAAAAAGCTTTTCCCAAAGCTAAAAACACTGTCATTATTTTATCTGATGATGCCATCTCTCTGTTGGCCCCCAGCCTGCTGCAACTAGTTTCCCTTTCAGTAGTGAGAGGTAGATTGTTTCCTGTCAACACGGTATGTTAGTCACCCTCATCCCGTTTTCTGAAGTTGTCTCAGTCTGTGTGTGCTCCCTCTGATGCCTTAGACCTCAGAGGTTGCGATATTGCCATCTTCTAATGCCTCATTCAAGTGGTGGTGGTTATCAGAAATGGTAACGTATGGTTTTAGCATGCCATCTGTCTGCTTCCTGTTGTGTGGTTCTGTACACAAATACCTCTGTATTTGTATTTCTGTCATGTTACATTTATTTGTCATTTCCTTCATGTATTTACTTTGTAAGTTGTTCAGGGAAAGGTCCACATTTTTATTCTTCATTATGTACAAGCGTAGCATAGGATCTTTGAGCATGGCTCTGAGATCTTATAGAAATAAATTATTTTTGTGTAGTTATTCTAACAATCACTTTTCTATGCAAAATGCACAGGTGGATGAATAAGTAGTTTTTTATGAGAGTTCAGACCAACATATGAAAAAAATTATGAGGTATGATACAAAATAATCAGAAGAGACCTCAATGATGTTTATTTTGTTTCTATGCCTGAAAGCCTTCTCCTTCCTAATGAAAAACACTGGTTAAGACTTCCAGAACTCCGTGCCTGTCAGTGCAATCAATCCCAGCATTTAAGATGAAATTTATCATGTTGACAGCTTAAATAATCTTACACTGAATATGTATTTTGTATCAAACACAACTTTTTGATAACTTGTCACTGCTTGAACAGGAAATAAGAGCTGTTGATTAAAAATAGAAAGACATTATGTCTGGACTGTTTTGTCTAGAGATTTTTTTAATTTTGTTTTTTAATTTTTGCAATAATATTTATTGAATGCTCTGCAGAATAAGTATTTTTTTCTGTTGCTTAATGCCATTATTTATTTTCTTTTATAGCTTATGGAAAGAATAAATTATGAATTCTTGAGTTATTTTAATTGAAATTTTGTTTTAATTTTCACAGGTATAGGATCTCTGTGAAACAGAAAATACCTAGTAAATGGCAAAATATCCCCCAAGATTGAGTGAATATTTAGTTAGCCTTTCAAAACTATTCTTCTGGTATCATCTGTGTGTTAGATTGTTCCGAAGATAAATATTGAGTTTTACTATTTGATTAATTTGACCAAGGTCTGCAATGTACTCAAATTATAAAGTTTTATTTAGAGTTAGAAGTAGCTTGATTGTAGACCAATGGAGTGATAATCTGAAACAGTAGCTCTTTCTGAAATAGCGTGTGTTTACTGGTACTTTGTGGAAGAAAAGAAAAAAACCAGACTTCTGAGATTACCTTTTCTCCACCACCCCAGACAGATCAGATTAATATTAAAGGTTGGTGTGTCCCCAGTCAAGAGGTGGGGAAAAGTGGAGCATTGAAACAAATGATCTATCTTCCTTTAGTAAAGAAGAAACTTGGCTATTTTCTGGTTTATTTCAGTAAGCTTTGGCTTCCATTATAAGGCCTGGGCTGGGCACTTCCCTTTGGCACCAAATTCCAGTTACGGATCTTGATCTGAGAAAAGTATCCAAGACTTCAGTGAGTCAGAGACAAATAAGCATATCTCAAAAGGCATTGACCTTGCCAACAGGTGTCAGCATAAAAGGAATAGAGAGCTGTGCAAATTCTGTCTTTTGTATCTTGTCTGCGTGATTCTCTGCTTCTCTCCCCATCTGTGCTATAGGGCAGCTGTAGGTTTTCACGATTAAATTGTACTTCTATGAGCCACAGTCCAGTCCTGCTTCCAGTGGGGTGTTGCCTGGGGCATAGACTCACAAATGAGTTTGCAGAAAGAAACTGCGGTGTTACCTTGCAGTGTGATACTTGCTAATGTGTGATAATTGCTAATCTGCACAGTTGTAGACTGCCCTAAATACAGAAGAGTTCCTCTTTTGGCTGAATCGGCAAGCTACTGTTAAAGGGTGTTATGAAAGTAAACATACTACCTTTTCTTCGACCTCTGCCCCTTATTGTTCCCCAATGAAAGTTTCTGTTCTCTATTTGTTGTTTGGTGGCTCTTCTTAATCTTTCCTAACCATGAAGCTCAATGGTCTGCTGTGGGTGGGTGTTTTACTTCTGCCCCAACTGGCTTCTCCACAAATTCTAGAACAATCGCAGGTGACCTTCAAAATACATGACATCTCTCGTTTGACAGTCTTCTTGGAAAGAACATCACAAAAGCTAGCAATTAAAGGATTGGTACAGTTGTTTGTGCAACATTAACTTATCCTTGTTGTGTTTATGCAAATTGAAACATTATAATTATATGATCTGGCACCATCTTTTTCCCTAGAACCCCTGCCTAATGCAGTGAATGGTGCTCTCAGAAAGCATGGCCTTTGGATAGTTCTCGTTTGTGCTCATCGTTTCCTCTGCTGTCTCTGCCCCCTGTCTGGTTTTTACTGAGTAGCTTCCAAAATTGAATGTAGAGCTGTTGAATTTCTAGTGGTCTTTCCATAATATTCCTTTATAACAATGTGAGAGAATGTGGATAAAAAACACAGTGCTAGTAAGAGTAAAATAAAGGAGAATTAAGTGAGCTGACCAAGCTGAGAAAGCTGTGAAATGATGTAAAGATTTGTCAGCCTTCATAGAAGTAGATCACAGGATTTCAAACCCTGGATTCACAGGATTGAAATCACAGGATTTCAATATTGTATTTGCTTTTTGGTGTGACTCTTGTATCTGCATCTGTTCCTGGGGATAGATTTATGGCTTTTTGTGATTAAATAGATTACTTCGATGATGTGGGCTCATACCATTTCTCATTTTGCCGTCGTTATTAAAACAGCAGGATATGAATGTAAATTCTAGATCATATGCAGAGTACTATTTCTTTTTATTATGAGTTGGACAGTCTCTTTGTGATCCTTTTGGAGCATCAGTCATGTCGCAAAACTGGTAGCCATCATTCTCGCTGCTTTGTAATTTACACAGGGAAAGAACTTTAAGTTTTTTTTTCCAGAACTCTATTCTATTACTTATATGCCATTCTCTAGTAGGTGAGGCTGAACAATATTAAACTAGTGTAATTTATCTGTTCTGTCACTTTCTGCTTCTCTAGGCATTTATAGTGTTTGTGTGTGTGTCTATGTAAAAAAAGTAGTAAACATTGGTATGTTTGCTGTTAGTATCTGTTTGAAAGAAGGAAGACATTAGTAGTCTTTTTTAAAAGCATAAGTAATATCATTATACATTATATAACAACAAATAATATTAAAGTAGAAGTAGTATTGTTACACATTATGTGAAATTGTGACTGGGTCAAACTGTGCCTTCATTATTAAGGTCTCACTTATCTGCTCTGTACTATATTATCACCTCTTATGCTGGTGATATTCAGGGGCTTTGCTGCTTTAGTTCAGGTGTGTGTCTGCTTTTGCTTGAGGGTAGAGAATCCATAGCAGAGAGACTTTAGCAGTAGCTGGTCATTGAGGAGACCCATGCAGTTTTGTAAGTAACCCATTTCTCTAAAATTATATGGCTTTATGGTATTTTAAATATCATCTTACTGTAGAAGACAATTTCTGCTTTAGAGTTCTAATAGGGTTTGCAAATTGCTCAAGTTTTTTGTCGTTCTGGCAGTTGGAAGGTAGAAAGCAGTGATTATGTAGTTGAATGGGGTGTTTGTTTGTTGGCTTGCAATTTGATATTTGGTGGAAATTTGAGCATTAGTATGATGTTAAATTATCTGAAATAGACTACATTAATATGAGAGGGGTTTTTTTGAAGAATCAGTGGCTTTTCTGTTTTGCTTTTTAGTTCCAAATTTTTGGAGGCAAAAATATCATCTGGAAATTTACCTAAAATATTAAGCATGATCAAAATTCCCCTCCTCTGAGATCATCTTCTGTGGGTTTTTTTGGTAAATAGTAGCTTTCAAGCTTATATAAATGTTTATATATACAAATGTTTATCTTATAAAATGCTACTTGAACTTAAGGATAGCAAGTAACCCGGTGAACATGTTAGAACTTGTTCTTTTATTCCAGATATGCACACTACTGGTGAACTGTATTTAAAATGTTTTAAAACTACTTTTTAAAGAGTTCATAACTATTCCTCTTTTTCTACAATTGCATTTTAGGGGCATGTTAATTCATGGCTTCTGGTTTGCCCGTTCATTTACTATTTCAGTTAATCTGTTGATAACAGACCAATTGTAAATTGGGTTATTTGATTTCAGCATTGCATTAATAATTGTCATTTTACTTTGATCATATTTTTTAATAAGATTTAATAATTTTTAAGTTTAAAATTGTGTTTACATTGCTCTGGTTGTAAGTCCTATGTAGATTTAATGCCATTGCCCTGTTTTGGGGTGGTCGTCAGCATCACATGCCATTGTCTGCATGAGGAAAACCCCAGCTCCCGTTACTTTCGGCAGTGTGGTGGTTTGACACTGAGTCTGTGGATGAATCAATTTGGTGGCAGCTGGGGGGAGTAGAAAAGCCTGCAAATGATCCAGTGCTTAGGTTGGGCTACAGGGGAACTTGTGACAGCATGTATGCTTTATCAATATTAGACTGTATATAGCATATATGTACTGGCAAATTATGTATTATGTATCGTAGTTCTGATGACCCCATTTAATCATTGCTCTAATTACTATGATGGATTATATCTTCACAGGCACAGTTAGTTGATCTGAAGTCTGAACTGACAGAAACGCAGGCAGAGAAAGCGGTATTGGAAAAGGAAGTGCATGATCAGCTTTTGCAACTCCATGCTGTTCAACTTCAGCTACATGCCAAAACTGGTCAGAGTGTTGATTCTGGGGCTATTAAGGCAAAACTGGTGAGTATGGTGGCTTGAAGGGAGGATTACATTATGCTTTTCCCTCTCTTGCTGAAGTTCTTTCTTCGACGGCGTGAATAAGGTGGTTAAAAATTTTCACGTAAAAATATTAGAGAGAGTTAACTTTTTTTTGTAAATAACGTTTACAGTTGGTTGTTAGCAACCATTAAAAATAGCATAAATAATGTCAGAATAATGAATAAGAATTCAAGACGTTGTTTTTACGTAAACTGTTTTTAAATGGTTTCCTAAATTAGAGTAAGAAAATATTTTGGTGGTTTTTAAAGCTTTTCTGGAGACAGAAGTTGCAAAAGATAATAGGTTCCAATATACGAATACAACCAAATTTTCACATATCTTAAAAAACCCTAAAGTGAGGTAAGTCTATTGTTTTTATTGTAGTTATACTTTTGTAAGAGTAAGAATGGGTTTGTTTTGCCATACAGAGAGAGGGAAGTTGGCATCACAGTCCTCTCTCTATTGTCATTCTTTTCTCTTTAAGAATGCTGCAGATGCATCTATGTTGCTATCCATTGCTATGTGCAGCAGACTGTTGTAAAAGAACTCAATAAACCACTGATAATTTTGTACGGTAGGTTTTTTAGAAACTTAGACCTTTACAAAGCCCACCAAAAGTTAACACTAATTAATCTGTGCAATTAACAGTTGGCATTGACTGATAACCAGAATATAGTCTACCTTGTTGCTAGCCGTAGCACAGATTCAGGCTCTAAGACTGAGACTTTGTCAGTTAAACAATAAAGTAATGTATAGATTGTGGTTTCTAACTGTTGGCGTAAATCAAAGTCTAGCTGTCTGTCCGTTTTTAAAGTTGTTTCACAGATTGCTTGCAAATACCTAGTCACAACATATGGGGAACATTATATTAGTCTCCTCTGTTATTTTGCCATGTTATTTAATGTATAATAAACCAGTAATAGGCTGTAAGGCTTAATGGCTATCTACGCTAATCACTGGATAACAGGAGTAGACCAAACTCTTCCAGTTTCGGGTCCAAAAGCTGTAATTGAATTAGAGCTGTGTTCCTAGGTCTACATACTTGCATATTCAACATAGGAGTAACATTTTCTGGATTGTCTGCATATAATTTATTCTGGATTGAATTATAGCTGAAGCACGATGAAGCTTCTTCATAGCTGTTAATAATTTTTATGGCCCTGTAAATAAGCATTAGTTAAATATCACCAACATTTGGTAAGTGTTAGGCTGCAGGTTTACGTGCAGCAATTTTTTTAAGCCAACACATCACTGTGAGTGGTTTTGGTCCCTGAATTTTATTAGTGAGGCTATTACTAGAGAGTAATACTTCTAAACTTTTCGTTTCTCCTTACCTTGTTACAAAAAATTTCTAAAGATATATTAAATCTCCATGCTATTGACAGCAGTCTTTTTCCCACAGGTCACAGTAAATACATTTTACTTGCATTGTTTCAGATTTTATCTGTGTTGAAATTGAATTTATTAACATCAGAGACTGATATTCTCTCCTTAATTCCAGTTAGTTCCTCCTTTTTTGTAAATGTCAGGGCTAATCTTTTGAGCTTGCTTTAATTTGCCTTTAGGGATTTCATAGTTCTAATGGAGAGAAACTTACTTTTAAACTGTTGTAGATACAGAACTATGAAGGTGTGGGCAGCCTTGAACAGGCAAAACTGAAGCTGCTTAAATGACAATAAAATAGGAATTCTGAGTTTTAGGTAAATAAAAACTGTTGTGCTGACTTTCTGGCAGTCAGAAATCCTCTGAGGGCAAAGAGGGACTGTGTCAACAGAATACGCGATGGGGAAATAAAGTTCTGTACTAGTTAACTTCCTGCTTTCTTTGTTAATGATAGCCACTCTTCTTTTTAATGCAGACTCAGCATAAATGTATACCCTGCAAACTGTAAAATTGTACATAGTGGTGAACACTTCTAAGTGTTTCAGATTGCTAAGCAATTGATAACATCAAGTAGTTTAGTCTGAGTCCATTTTTAGGGGTGGTGTATCTGCTTAGTCCAGGCACAATAACTGTGTCTTTGTAAGAGTATGAAGTTGCCAAGTGGATTTATTTTTTTTCCTGAATTTTGCAGTTGGTATATCTTTTTTGCTACTTCTCCCTATCCTTTATGTCCCTCTTGTAATACTTATTCTGCTATTATTTCTGAAAGGAAAAAATGTATTATGTTTAACAGGTGTCATATTATGGAATGTATTTTCTATGCTACTTTCAAACTGCTTTCATGCGTTTCACATTATCTTGCTATTCTTTATTGAGATTCGTGGTATTTGAGGAGAAAGTATTGTTTTCAATACTACAAAAAGGGTAGCATTTTTAATAAGATTTTTAATAACTTTCACTGCAAAATACCAAAATTGCTGCTAAGTACAATTATAGCAGTGTGTTGGTTCTTTATGACTTCTAATGAAAGACACAGTCTTCTGGTAAATTTCTTTTGGAATAAATAATTTATGTTGTTGCATTTTCTTGAAGTTCCTATTGTCTGTTTCTCTAATTATGGAACTCTTTTCTTCTGTCTTAAGTCTGTCCTTTCTGTGGATGAAATGGTAAGTATGCTGATTGCCTTTTTTATGTTTAACCAGTGCTTTTGTTTTGTGCCACAACTTCTATATGTTGGCCTCAGAAACTGGCAAAAAACAGATCTGTCTTTTCCTTCTTCCTGTCTGTAGGCAAGATGCTGTGTAAAGAATTTTCTTTGCTTTTTAGTTTTCCTTTTCTAGTTTTGGTGCCCTCTTTCCTAAGTCTGTGTGTGTTTCATGTATTACTGTTAGAGCTAACTTGGGGTGATACCTGACAGCTTGACATTCTGAAAGATTGTTCTGGCAGTATCTCAAAAATATTTAAGGTGTTATACAAATGCTAAAGCATAAATACTGTACACATCTACCAGTGTAATATGCAGGATTTTACATACTGTATTTTTTTTTTTTTAAATCCTGTCATTTTTTTCTTAGTTTTCACTTTTCTCAGTTCTTTCTATGGACATGATTTAATATGATTTACTGGCTTGTGTAACATATAAACTCAATAATACATAGATAAGAAGAAAAGGTGATGCAAAGTGAACTTTTATCTTTCGGTCTTTCACAGCGATAAACTTGAAAAGTTTTTAAACAGCTTTTCCTCTTTTATTATGTTATATACCTCATTATCGTTGCTCAGTATTTGCTCTTTGAAAAGCCACAGGATAGCTGGTAACTGTAAGCTTTGATCTTCAACATTGCAGTTATGGTTTTGGTTTGGTGTTTTGTTTTATATTACCAACAGAAAATACAGGTTTTTCTGTTTTGCAGAACTTACGCAATACTATGAACACTAGAAAGCATGAAGCGATTCTGTAACTTCCTCTTTTTTTTTTTTTAAGATTTTTGGAGACATCACATTTCATGGCAGTCGGTCAAAAAAGGACATGTTCTTTCAGTACATTTTCAGATATTCTGTATTGTGAACCTTTGATTTTTCTTCATGGTGGTCTATTGGAGACAGTCTGGAGTAGCATTAAGAATGGCTTCGGGGTGTGATTTTTCCACCTCAGTCACAGAGTAAGAGTCATAGTAATGGAGAAAATAGGAAAAAAAACAATTCTGTGGGATTACATTGTTCCCCATATTTTAGCTATAACATTTAAAATGCATGACTAAAAGTGATTCCACTTAGAAACATAACATTTGACTTTCTGTTTATATTTAATTTAAATGATTAATCAAATTCAGAGAAAATAAATGGAAAATGTCAGTCTTGATGACAGGCTTTAAGCTGGCTACTTCTATAAATACGGTAAAGTGTGCTACATGGAATTTGCTAGGGTAAGCAATCTTGGATCACTTTAGCAATTCGCTTTCCTGGAGGAGGCTGGAATTCTCCCAAGGTGTATTTCAGATGCATCAAGGAACTTGTACATCCCTAAAGCTTTTTTTCTGAATAGAAAACAGAACTGGTACATTCTAACAAATTATTGGCAAATATTATGAATTTTTAGTTTATGACTTTTCAGTAAATAAAGCATAAATATATCCAGTAAGGAAGAAAATGGAGGTTTGGATGTGAATAATGTGCCTTCATATGTCTGTCAAATTCTAGTCTTCGTCTTTCTGTACTTGCCAAATAAAAGGTGTTCTAAAAGTGAGTACATATGCAAACAGCGGGCCTATACTATTTGAGCAGTATTGGCAATATGTACATAGCTAACATAAGTGTTAGAGGAACACTGTATCTGTATATGGACTCTACAGTTACTGTAAAATGAGTGTTATGTCTGAGCTGTGACGCTCCTTACAGATACAGTGTGTGGCAGAGGCAACGCCGTGTGTCAGCACTCTTGAATTCTTGGAATTGCCCTTTGGCTACTGACAGTACTTGTGAATTAAAATAGCCCAAGTCCATCATAATATTAGAGAGAATTGGTACGATTTTAGAAACTCCTATTCTTCAGATGTAGATTAGTCAAAATTTTCAAATAAAAAAAAAAAAGAAGGTGCATTTCTTAAAGTGTTTTTGTGTGGTTTGGTTGGTTGTTTTTGTTTTTTTTTTAACCAAGCTGTTCTGCACTAACTTCTCTTAAGTTTTGTCTGGGTAGGTGTCTTCATGTGTAGAATCTCTGGCTTTATTTTTGTGGTCTTCAGAGTCTGATTTGAGTATATCCTTGGCTGGACATTTCTTAGTTGTTTGCATGAAAATAATTGTAAATTTAGGCATATACAGACTTAAAGAATGTTTTCTTGACATCTGGTCATATTAAAAGTTGTATTAAAATAGTTAAAGAATATTGTAAAATTGAAATATTTAGTGATTTTCATTTTTAAAATAATCTTCTCTCTCATTGTTCTCTTCTGTTTGAACACAGGAAAAAGTAAGGACAATATTCAGGCCGCTTAAATTTTGCCACCTATGCGTGACAGGGAGGAGCACTGTTGCTAGTTACAGTCCTTGGCCTTTGAACCAGTATATGCATTTTGTGCTAAGGAGTTGTAAGCTGAATAAAAAGCATGTCAGGGGCACAAAGGTGACTGCAAGGCCTCCTCTCCCCAGAGAGGCATATGCAAACCACTAGCTGCAGAGCCAGAGCCCCTTCTTCCATTTGTTTTCCTGCATGCATGTCCTGTACACAAGAAAGTTACTACACATTGTGTCTACAGAAACAATAAGCTCTCTTTCATTATTAACTTTGATAAAAGGTTTCAACTTTTTTTTTTTTTTTTTTAAGGAGAGAGAACTTGAAGCTAACAAGAAAGAAAAAGTGAAAGAAGCTCAGCTGGAGGCTGAGGTGAAGTTGCTGAGGAAGGAAAATGAAGCTCTTCGTCGACACATAGCTGTGCTTCAGGCTGAGGTTTATGGAGCAAGATTGGCAGCCAAGTATTTAGATAAGGAACTAGCTGGAAGGTATGTAAAGTCAATCTGTGTCCCTTAGCATGAGATGGTTTTGTTGTTTTTTTCTTCCTGTGCATCCCCAGAGGTGGGTCTAAAGTTAAGACTAAGTAGGAAGAGTCACATTAGCAGAACAAAAGGAAGAAACAAAAAATCCCTACAGTTACTGCAGTTGCACTGGTTGCTGCATGACTGTGTGCTGTAGCCAGCTACGTTGTACAACTCATACACTTCATTGATTTTTCAGTTGTAATATTGTGTTGTTTTACTCTCTTTGTCATTATGTAGGGTCCAGCAGATTCAGTTACTGGGCCGAGATATGAAGGGACCTGCTCATGACAAGCTCTGGAATCAGCTTGAAGCAGAAATACACCTTCACCGTCACAAAACTGTTATTAGAGCTTGTCGAGGTCGGAATGATCTAAAACGACCAATGCAAGCACCACCAGGACATGTAAGTTGAAAAGATGAGCCATTCATCCACAATTTCAGCATTTGTGGAAAATAGATACAAGTTATTTCTTAATTTTTGTGATTATTTTCACGTCAATATTGTGTTATTTCAGTTGTCACTTCCAAATATATAATTCTTTCGTATGCTGGGGGACAGTTCCATGCTAAATAGCATATTCCCATAAGCCATGAAAGATGATACAATTCCTTTGACTTACCCAGGAACACTCAGTCCTTTGGAAAACTGAGACTCTGCTCTGTGTGTGTATAAATATGAATTTAACAGCATATTTTTTTTACCTAGGTTTCAAAATGTGGAGCTAACTTGTTTACAAAAAACAAGAATAACATTTTTAGGATAAAACTGAACAGAAATTAATTTTTAAAAAAATTTTTAAAGGCTCAATAAATTGACAGTCTGTACAATAATTGCTTCCGCCCCCCCCCCCCCCCCCCAAAGGTACTTTTTAAAATAAAATCTTTATAAGGCATTTCACTGTGGGTAGCCTTGGTAGAACTTGCCCAACTTGGCACATGACCTGTTAATCACACCACTGTTCACTGCATAAAACCAAAGATTTTCAGGAAAGTGCTTTACTTTGCTCTGTTCTAAATACCTTACTTGGTCAGATGGATCTTGCTGCTTGTGTTGCTAATTGCATATAAAAAGTTGGTGGACAAATATGTGTATGTGTGATTTTAAGGGTATGCGTAATGACAACAGTGGCTTAACACAAGCAAAATAAATACCTTAATTTATTTAGTCTCTCTTTTAGTTTTGAGTTGAATGGCTTTTGTTATGGTTTGGTTTTACCATAATGAAAATAAACTTGAGCAAGCGACCTCTTCCTTGGGACTATATTACATCTTCTTCTAGTTTTAAATTACAGTTTACATCATACAACTTTTCAGCAGTGATCACCATTCCTTTATGTGATCCCTTTATATTTTTAATATGTGGCTGATTGCTTTCTTTTGAAGTTAAGTTCTGTGTTGTGGATCACTCAGCACTGAAATAATTGAAAGAATTATTCTCATCAGGAGTAAGTAGTGAGGAATCCTTTCTGATTTCATATCCTGTCTGTAAAGGGGCACTGTAAGTTTGTCCTGCCTGCAGCTAGTCTAAAACTCTGTTGCTGGTATACTGCCTATATACAATTGAAAAAATGTAAAATGCAGAAATACATTGCTCTTTGGTTCTCACATTTATATTTATGCTATGTTTGCTTTTTATCAAATTAGGATCCTGATGCCTTAAAGAAGAGTCAAGGTGTTGGTCCGATTAGAAAAGTTTTGCTCGTTAAAGAAGACCATGAAGGACTAGGAATTTCAATCACAGTAAATACTTGCATTTATTTTCCGTAACACAGAAGAAGCAATTTAAATTTGTATTTGTACTTCTGTAAAATATGTGGATCGGTGAATCATGCACACACAGAATCACAGAATGGTCAGGGTTGGAAGGGACCACTGGAGATCATCTAGTCCAACCCCTCTGCCAGAGCAGGGTCACCTACAGCAGGTTGCACAGGATGGCGTCCAGGCAGGTTTTGAATGTCTCCACTGTGGGACACTCTGTGACCTCTCTGGGCAGCCTGTTCCAGTGCTCTGCCACCCTCAAAGTAAATAAGTTCCTCCTCATGTTAAGATGGAAGTTCCTTTGTTCAAGTTTGTGCCTGTTACCTCTTGTCCTGTCACTGGGCACCACTGAAAAAAGACTGTTCCCATCCACCTGACACCCTCCCTTCAAGTATTTATAAGTATTGATAGATCCCCCCCTCAGTCGTCTTTTCTCTAGACTAAGAAGACCCAAGTGCCTAAGCTTTTCCTCGTAAGAAAGATGTTCAAATCCCCTAATCATCTTAGCAGACCTTTGCTGGACCCTCTCCAGCAGTTCCCTGCCTTCTTGAACTGCGGAGCCCAGAACTGGACACAGTACTCCAGATGCGGCCTCACCAGGGTAGAGTAGAGGGAGAGGATAACCTCCCTTGACCTGCTGGCCACACTCTTCTTGATGCAGCTCAGGATGCCATTGGCCTTCTTGGCCACCAGGGCACATTGCTGGCTCATGGTCATCCTGTTGTCCACCAGGACTGCCAGGTCCCTTTCCGCAGGGCTGCTCTCCAGGAGGTCAGCCCCCAACCTGTACTGATGCATGGGGTTATTCCTTCCCAGATGCAGTACCCTACACTTGTCCTTGTTGAATTTCATTAGGTTCCTCTCTGCCCAACTCTCCAGTCTGTCCAGGTTGTGCTGTATGGCGGCACAGCCTTCTGTCATGTCAGCCACCCCTTCCAGTTTTGTGTCATCAGCAAATTTGCTGATGGTACGCTCTGTCCCTTCATCCAGGTCATTGATGAATGTATTGAACAGGACTGGACCCAGTACTGCCCACTGGGGAGCACCACTTCTTACTGACCTCCAACTAGACTCTGCACCACTAACCACAACCCTCTGAACTCTGTCTGCCATGCACTGTTCAATCCACCTCACTGTCCATTCATCTAACCCATGCTTCCTAAGCTTGCCTGTGAGGATGATGTGGGAGACAGCGTCGAAATCCTTGCTGAAGTCAGGGTAGACAACATCCACTACCCTCCCCTCATCCACCCATCCAGTCACGCCATCATAGAAGGCTATCAGATTAGTCAGACGTGACTTCCCCTTGGTGAATCCATGTTGACTGCTTCTGATAACCTTCTTTTCCTCCAGATGCTTGGAGATGATGCCCAGAACAATCTGTTCCATCATCTTTCCAGGGATGGAGGTGAGGCTGACCAGCCTGTAGTTTCCTGGGTCATCCTTCTTGCCCTGTATTTTTAGAGCATAGGAAAAAAAGCATATGTGAATCCGTAGCTGTGGTCATAGAACCTGAAGACTTTTTGACTGATTAGAAAATAGATAACTGCTACTTTATGTAAAACTTATTATTTCAGCTTATGTTGAGGGTACAGACACTTCAGTAGATTAGCCAGTGGTGAATTTCAGGTGTGGTAAGTCTGTAGAAGAGCAGAAACAATCTGTGAACTAACTTCAAAAGCTTAAATGTTGTGATTGTAACTTTTTAAAAGTATCAGTATTGGCATCTCACACTTAACAAAAGCTGCATTAACTTTTTACAACATTTTTTTTTTTGAGAATTCTGACTATTATACTGTTATTCTAAATATGAATATTGTTTCTTGCAAGTCAATATGGTGCCTCATATGCTTTTTTATGAGGTTTTGATGTTGTCTCATCAGCTTCTATATGATTTTATACTTCTATTATTATTTAGAATTGTCTCTTTTGAGTCTGTATTTAAAATTTGTCCATTCTTTTGTGGGGAGAAGAATTGGGGGAAGCATCTCACACGTTCTTCTTAAGCATTCTTTTTGTCTGAAGCATGCTTTCTAATTTTCTATAATAAAAGTTGAAATAAGCACTTTAAGAGCAGGTACCAGAATGTTCATGTTATGCTAATGAACGTCTCAATTAATTAAAGTCTACTTTTTTTTATAGGGTGGGAAGGAGCATGGTGTTCCAATACTGATCTCTGAAATCCATCCTGGACAACCTGCTGATCGATGTGGAGGACTGCATGTTGGTGATGCTATTCTGGCAGTAAATGGAGTTAATCTAAGAGATGCAAAACATAAAGAAGCTGTAACTATTCTTTCCCAACAGGTCAGTTGGAACCCGTTACCCATAGGCACGTTTAGGTGCCTCCTGTGTTCTGCCTGTTGAATTGCCTTGAATTGTAATTTTTTTCTGTTAAGCTCAGTGTTATGCTAAGCTACAGTGATTCCTGAAGCTGTATCAACTTACACTTAATCCTCTTATGTTTTGCAATTTAAGGAGAAAAATGCTGGGTCAGTACTGGTTCATTTAAACCCGTATATTGGCAGCTGATTCTTCAGTACGGCTGTTGGAAATCAGCTTGTTGCATTGCCCCAGAGCAATAATTATTTAGTGACGTATGTTTCATTCTTTTATGACTGGAGATCTCCAGCCAAACAGTGTTTCTCATATGCTTTGTGGTCTAGAATCTTCTTCCTGCCTTGCTTCCCATTTTCAGACAGTTAACAGGTGAACATAATTTATCAGAAAACTTGTTCATTACAAGTCACTGTTTGAAATGTATTGGCACATAACTGAGAAGTTCAGGTAACTTTGGTAAATCTTAGCTATAGAGCTCTACTTCTTTAGTCCATAAAAACTTCATTCAGATACATACCTGAAATACTCAACACAACTGTAAATGTGTTTACGACAGTAAAATGTATTTGTTTTAGTATCCTAGCTCATCTGGATAATCCTATTACATAGCTATGCAGTAGTAAGTAAATTTGTGATTTTCATTGTATTTCAGAGAGGTGAGATTGAATTTGAAGTAGTGTATGTTGCTCCAGAAGTTGATTCAGATGATGAAAATGTAGAATATGAGGATGAGAGTGGACACCGTTATCGTTTATATCTTGAGGAATTGGAAGAAGGTGCAAATTCAAGTTCTAATAGGAAAGATGCAAATGTGGATGTCAAACCCTCACAAGGTAAACCTTCTATAAATGTGTTACATACAGTTTAATTCTGAAGTCTCAATATGCAAACCAATTTCTGGAAAACACTGTTCTTACATTCATTGTAAAATCAATCTACTTTTAATTCATTTAACCTACTGACGAGCTGTCAGCTTTTGCTTGGTCCCTCACTTATTGGCCTGGTTTACTTAGATACAAATGAATTAACTGAATTAACTTGCGGTTTTTTTTTTTTGTGATCTCCTTTTCCCAAAGGTTGAAATTCAAATTTGTTCTTATCTTTTCCTGACTCCAGTCTAGGAGGAGTTAATTTGCCTTAATGCTTTAGGTTGTTGGCTTCTTCAAATACATTTTCTAGATCAGTGAGGTATAGAAACAATTCCTGTTCTCCTGTCATAGTATGTTCTGCTAAAAGCCTATTAGCTCTTATTTTGGTAGTCATTTCAGCAAACTCTCCAGTTTCTGAAATAAGGCTCACTGATGTGTCCTTCCCAAGATTGCTTCCCTTCCTTAAATAAAATTTGTTTTTAACTTGCAGTGTTTGATAAGAAACCAAGTATTGATGGACATGAAAATGGAGACCTGGGGAATTCAGTTGAAGCTCCATTAGAAGATACTGCGCCCAAATTAGCCCGTTCTGCTGAGTCTTTATCTTAAAAACAAAAAAATCAACTGGACAGATCCCGTCTTTGGGAACAATTGATAATCAATACTGACTGCTCCAAGTTGCATATACTAGTGTAGGTTGTAAAAGGATGATTAAATGTCAAAGGGGACTGTATTACTGTTGCCTGGAGAAAAGGCGGTTACCTCAGGGCTTCATTGTGAGCAATTCTAAATGTGGAAAACTGTCTTTTGCGTGACACACAGTAGTTACCTAACACATGGCATGTGAAATGAATTTTCTTTTAGTAATAAGCACCAAAGCATGGGATTTCTAAAAAGGATAACCTCGATACATTCAACTTTTAATCTCATTGATGCCCCCAAGGAAGTAGAGTAAGATGTGGCCAGCTTCATTTTGACCCTTTGATGTTTTAAAGGGACAACTGATGTTCAGTTTGGTGTGAAACAAGCTTTAACTCTGGAAGTATGGGGGAGGAGGAATTGTACCATTGCATCCATGAGTTTTGTACTTAGGATTTTTGAAAGGTAACTTTTAAAATAATGCTTTTTATTTTTATTTTTTCCTCTCAGAATAGCAAAAATCAGAGCTTCTATTTGAGCAAAGACCATCAAAACCCAAATAGGACCACGAAGTACTTGTTAATCGCGATCCTTCAGACCATGATCATTTTATGAGTGGGATTTTTGGCATTATTGTTTTAATGAATTCACTGCCAGTTGTTCCATTTGAGACTTGCTCCAAAAGTATTTAAACAGAATATTATGGGGTTTTAAAAGCAAAATTAGTTTAAAAAATACTTGCAATTATGTGGGCCCTTTGGTATTTTTTTTTCTGAGCATCATTAATTTAGCATTCATTCTTGAATGGATATGGTTACTGCTAATACAGAGTGGTTAGAGTTGGTCATCATTAGCTTGACCTTATGAAATACTGAGTGCTTTTGATGTGTACTGAACATGTTCATTTCACATTAAAGTAATCTTTAAAGAAGTGAAAGGTGAGTGCACAGTACTTTATAGGAGGTGCTCAGAATCATACGGTGTCTGGCCCTATCTGTGTTAGGTTATGGCAGTCGTATTAACCTATAATTGTCTTACTGTTGAAACAAAATGTTACTCCTTTTGTAAGAGCAGTGTATCTTAAAATAGCTTTTAATTGGTGTACATCTAAAGGCCCACGGCATGGCTGCAAATGGGAATGCTGAGGATGGTTTCTTGGCCAGTTTCTCATATTCCATTTGTAGATCTCCTGGTGAAGTGCAGCGCTCTCCACATGCAAGCTCTACATTGTAATCGCATTTATTATTTCAGCGTGCAGTGCTGGCTTTCCTGTTCACTGCTCTGCAGGCTGCTGAACTGTAATGTGAAAAGATAAGATTTTGTACATTGAGAGAAGAACTAATGTGAAAAGACATCTTTGCAAGCGTCACTATGTAGGATGCACATGCATCAGAAAAAAAACCTCAAAGGCCTTTAGAGTAACATCAACTAATCTTATGTTCTAAATTGTGATGTAGAACACAGTTACTTGTCTCTCCTAGGAGCACTATATATATATGTTTATAGAAAAAGCCTAAAAATGTATATACTTTATTCAAAGATTTTGCTATTTATAAATCCCTTAACTTCGCTATTTACATGATCGTTTTGTGTATGTGTGTGCGTGCGCGCCTGAGTTCTACTTACTCAGTGGAATAACTTTATTTGGTTCATTTTTTTATAATAGTCTTTGTCATACAGCATACTGTTGAAGGTTTTTAAAATAGTCAAAGCTGTACAGTTTTCACCAAACGGAAACTAGTATTTAAAAATAAAGCCGTGTGAAGAAGAAACAGATCCCCAGGCACGTTTCTTTTTCTGAAGCTTCGGAAACTTGAGGACACATTAGCTGTTTGTTAGCAGATAGATCCACTGCCATAACTTTGCATCCAGATTTGTGTTTTTCCCACAATTACTCGAGTGGGCTGCACTCTGAAACTGTGGCCTGGAACACTCAATGTCCTCTCTGTCAGAAAGGACAGTTGAAAGCCAAGTAGTGATCTTCTCGGTTTTGGAACTCATCACTGTATGAAATCTTGCTGCAGTTGTAAGAAATGAGGCTCGTCCGACTAGTCTAGTAACTTTCAAAAAAGGCATTTAATTTGCCTGTACCGTTTCCCTTTGAGGGAAAGGTGAAATTTTTAATTTATTTGTTCTTCCTTACTTCTTGGCACACCTTATTTTCCACTTAATACTTTTAATCGGTTTTAGCCAGAAGTGGGATAATGTTTCTAGAGTTATTTTCCTAACATTCCTTGTCCACCAGTTTCTCATGTTGCTATGCTCTTTTCTTCATCTTCTGGAAGTTGCTGGACCCTTTCTCTGCTCTTACCTTGTCTATGTTTAACCTATATATGAGATCAACAGAAGGAGCAATTGCTGAGGAAAATGACTGGCAGTAGACAAATCAGGTAGCAGTGAATTATCACCAGATTTCCTTCCCCACAGTTTTTATAATCTTCATTTAGGAATGACTGAATGGGAGGATTTTGCTCAGACACTACAGCCTGTCTCCATGTACTCCATACTTCCTGCCCAGTATGATTTAACATACTGGTTTACTGTATTCATACTGAGATGCTTAGAGATTAATATTTAAACTGAGAAAAGTTTTGCAAGTTGGGATTTCCAGATTCAGTAGACAAATGTGTATTCACCACTTTGTCAGTAACTGGAAGACTGAGTCCTGCTGATTCCCAGAGGTTGAATGAATTAGACTTGGAAGAATTTCCAAGGAAAATCAGTATTCAGACTTCATTTTTATTTTTCAAAGTCTAAAACAGTTTACTTCTGTGTGTATATATATTTTTACTTTAAAAAATAAAATAATATTCTAAAGAGAATTTTGCGATTTTTTTTTTTTTTTTTTTTTTAGTAGATAATTCCTTGCCTATTAAAAAAAAATCTTCAGTGAGACAATTGTATTTTACGCTAAAGGTGGACAGTGTTTGTTGGCGTCTGGGACCAATGTTAATTAAGAGCATGTAAGTTAAGGAAAGTGCTTTACGGCAATAAATTTAACTCTGATCAAAGGCTGTATGTATGTAGTATTTCCTTTGTAGAAGTGTATTCTTGGCAGTGACGAGGGTTTGTATCCGTGTCAATATATGTTAATCCACAGTTGTATTAAACAAAATTCAGGTATTTATTGTATCTGTCCAAACATTATTACATCATGGATTAATCTCATTTCTGTAGCACATAGAACATTTTGCAACAAATGTATACATCTAGTTAAGCTGAATATATTATATTTTTATTAGCCTGTAAATAAATATACTCTTCTGCATTGCAGTGATTTCTGCAGCTAATTCAGACTGGTATTTAATTTTCTTCTGGTTTTATATATAACATACAGCCACCTAACCCTGTGTGTGATCTTTTTCTGTTAAGCATGTAGTCCACACCCAGCCAAAAAGCTGATATGAGGAAAACTGAAACTACACATCATGAAGTTTGATACTAATCCAGCCTTGGCCAGCAATGGTTAATGGCAAATTACATTTTTAAAAAGACAGAGTTATAGGATGTGTCTCAAATGTCATTATTTGAGATGCATTTTCTGCTGAATGCTTTTCAATAACAGAGAAAAAGGAAATATTTGCAGTGTCTGGCTGTATAATAATACCATAAATATTCTGAAGCCTTTGGTTAAGAAGAGCTATAAAGACCCAAACCTGTAAAAGGATTAAGTCATTTGGGTGAAACTGCAGAAACTGCCTTTTTTCTGTCTTTTTTTGTTTGTTTGTTTTCTATGCATTAGGAATAATAAGTATATTCTGATTTTTTCACTGAAGTTACACTTATCTTTAAGCTACAATTTTTAGTCCTGATTAAAGTCTTTTTGTTCAGATTGTCTGGTTTGTGTTTTAAAATCTATTTTTAAAAAAGTCACCTCTCACCTATACTTGAGTGGTTGTATTGCCCTAAAGCATCAAGTTCATCTGGATGAACAGAGAGCTCAAATGAAAGGTAATGGTATGGTAACTGTGGTAGTAGTGTAATTATGGTAGTAATTAAGGCTTTCTTGAGAGTGTGTAAGTAGAGAGTGGAAGACTCTCAGGGTTGGAACTGTCTCAACAGACAAGGCTGAGTCACGCTGGATGAAAAGATATATAGTGTACAACTGGTGAGGGCTAGAGCTGCAAGTATTTCTTTTTTAGCTCTCGAAATTTTTTAGAAGGGTTTAGATATGGGTGACTTTAGCAGATGGAAGGAAGAAGGAAAGGAGAGAAAATTTACACTTAGCTGTGCTGTCACAAAACAAGCAGAGGCTTAGAGACAGCCATGAATGAATTAAATTTGTCCTGTTTTTGTAACTTTCTACTGGAGATAATGATCACGTTTCCCTCTTTAAGGTTTCTGCCACTCCCTATTTCTTCCCATTTCCTCTTTGAAAGGTAAAAGCACTGCTCCTGAACTGCAGCCTGAGCCACCTCCTCAGCATACTCCCCACCAGCTGCGGGGCTATCAGCTCCCTGCTGCCTGGTTTTCAATGGCTGGATCTCCAACAGGAGGTTGGGAAAATGTAAAAATAAGCAAAGTGAAAGTACAGGTGTTCACAGACGTGTTTTGATTGCCCATAGCATTGGAAGTCAGGGGTGCTTGGGAGACATCTCGTAAATTTTCTGTTGTATTGCAAGTCTTCAAATTGTTAATAAATACAGTAAATCTCCACAATCCTGTTGATTAAATCTTAATTTTCCTATTAGCTGTCAAAATTTGCACAGCTATTACTTCTGTAAAATGGAATAAAATGGAACAGCATGAAAATACTTTTATCTAATGATACTTTATTTGCTGTTGTCCAAGTGTTTATGTTTATTATCAATTTGTTTAGGGGAATGAAAACATTAACAGTCACGCTGCTGAAACAGAGTAGTTATGTAACTGGTCCACTGGGCTTACACCAGTGAAAACGTCCTTGCCCTGAACATTTTCCTTCTGATGAGCAATGAGAAGTCCCAGTTCACTCCCTGTTGGAACAACCTGTGGTAAGTTTGCTTCTGTTGACTCTTCCTCAGCCAAGGGTGGGTGAAGAAGGCTGCTGTGGGTTGCCCATGCTGATCCTCTTATAGGATCAGAGCCTTTGGGTTACAGCCACAAAGGCACCAATTCCTCTTGGTTTCATTTGTAATTTACGTGATTATTTAGGGTTCTGTGGGAAGGGATTCCCAATAGGCACTTAAATGGGACTTAAACCCTTCCATGGATATGCACCTCAGCTGCTGTGCATTGGTAGCTTTGAGCTTGAAACATGAGGAATGGACTTTTTACGTATGATAAATGACGACTTTTGTATAGCTGTCAAATGAGCGTCACTGCCCAATTTCCTATTGATTTGATCTTCCTTTGTGTCCAGTTCATATGTTTTGCTAATTTGCAACATATGTGGAGTGTCATACGACAGTTCAGGGAGCTAGCAGAAATTCTTCAGATCTCATGTGGTCCTAAAGTGGTTATTCTAAATCCAGGTCATGTATTACTAATTTTGAAACCGATTTTATGTTAAAATGAAGGACATAGGTGCTTCTATATTAGCAATGCCGCTATGTATTATAGTAAGTTGACGTGGTTGTCTTGAGTGATCTGGCTAAATAGGCAAGTGTATTTTGAATTATCTCAGTTTTATGCTATTTTCAAAATCAAAACTTGTCTAATACTTAGTAATTGCAATTTGTGATCAGAATCCTAAAGTTTTTAGTGCTAGGTATTTGTATTTGTATTCAGTGCCAAAAGGGGGCAGCAGCCTCCTTCAAATCTTCAGCATTAACCCGACGTGGAGAAATAGAACCAATTGGTTTGTGGGTTGTTTGGTGGTTGGTTTTGCTTTTTTTAATTTAAAAAATAGAAAAAACTTTATTCATTAGAACTATTTCTAGTAAGATGTACTCAAGATAACAAACATCCAGTCTAATTCACATCCTGTAGCAAGTACTTTGCAGGTGACATATCTTACGCTAAAAATTGTCTGTGTAGCATATGTACAAGCACACATGAACACACAAGGACAACTATAATTTAATGGATTCATGACTTGTTAAAGAATGCTTAAATATCCTCAACAATTACTTTAAAAATGAGTGTTGTACTCTCTTACGAGCTCACACCCAAGCACTGAATTTCTTCATCTGTCTGTGGATAGATTAAGTCTTTTTAAAGGAAGGGTCCAAATGCGCTGATAAAACACGAAATGAGATATTGGGCAGGTTTGTCAACTCTCCTGCCTGCACTTCGCCAGTGCCCTTCAATCATGATATGCAGCCAGGCTTGTCACAAAGTCTGCTCATGGTCATGTCAGACGGTGGCCATGAGAAGTGGAAAGGGAGATGGTGCTTATGTTTTGCTCTAGTCCAGTTTCAGACAGAAGCTTCTCGGTCAGGAAAGAGGAAGGTCCGTTCACATTGACACACCATCATCTTTTCTCCACTGCTGTTGGTTTCCAATGACCACCAAATGGTAGTGTGGTCTCTAAACTTTGTTTGCTGTCGTTAACCAGGTGACCAGGGAACTTGTCAGTCAAATGTTCTGCGGCATAAAATATTGATGTCCCTGATGCTGGTCCTTACACAGTGAAGTGATTGTACTATAAACGAGGGGAGGATGGGGTGTGACTTCATCTGTCAAAAATGTACCCGTATAAATGAAATGCGTACCCTAAAGGGGTATCTTTATGAATGCCATCTGCCAGGCATTTGTAAGATAGTAGAAAAGTTATTGTGGCATTGTTAGCAAAAAGTTTGGCTCGCTTTCTGTTGTGGCATGTCAAAAAGGACTTGGGCTGCCTTTTATATTGAGATGCTGGAAGTGCTTGGGTATCTGTGGAAGAGAAGTTGCACGAGCTGTCCACAACCTTTCCATGTACGACTCTGGCATTTCCATATAACAGGCACGCTTTGTCCAGGTCACCTTATTCAAATGTTATAAAACTGTCTGTCAGAACAGATGGTGTCACTTAAGGATAAAAAGCTTAGCCATAGATGTGAAGAAAAGCTGCCTCTTCCAGCGAGGTCTGCTCAAGTGTCGTAGTCTGTATCACCTCTGTCTTCTCTCCCTGCATGACAGAGGACTTTTCGCAGGTTTGCGATTGGCATTTTCAAAGGCCTTTACATTTTTGGGTGGGCTTGATTTGTTGCTACAGCTCTGGACAAGTGGCAGCATATCTGTGTGGCTCAGTTTGCCCATCTGTGAAATGGTTGCTTGGGCCACAGAAATTAAGATGTGTAAAATAAGTTTGTAAAGGCTGAAGATCTTAGTACATGCTGAAGGCATTAAATTGTTCAGACCGGAGGCTGGGTAGCGGCTAATGTAAATTACTGTCTTCCTACGGTCTTTTCTCCCCTTCTTTTATGGCAAGCATCACCATCTTCTCTGCTATCTGCCACTTCCTATGGCAGAGGACTTCTGATAAGCTCCCTGTCGTGGGTCAGGCTTCAACCATCGCTGTATGTTTCTTTATTGTTTGTATTAAATTGTTCCTGGTGTTTCTTTTAAGCCTAGAATTTTGACATTACTTTTTTGGCTACCTTCTAGGAGGCAACATACATGTATTTTTAAAATCTGTTATTGTCTGTTGTCATCTGATCTGGCTAAGAGAACGTCACAGGTTTTGAATTTGAATTTGTTATCTTATCTTATAAATTTTCTCACTTACTAGCTCAGACTCTTAAAAATGCTGGATATTCAGGGATACTGTTCCTCTTTGGGTGAGCAGATAAAGCAGGTCATTAACGGAGCTTTTCCAGTAAAGTCTGTTCAAAATTTTGTGTCTAGCCAAAATTAAGGATTCCTGAGGTCAGTTCAAGGTGGTTAATCAGGACACAAAAGCCTTAGTAGTAACAGTACTATGTCATATATGTTGGCTTATATTTTTTGCTCAGCTGAAAAATGATGTTGTGCTTTAACTTAATGAAGTTGTCTCCTTCCTGGATTTCTCTTTTTAATACCTGTGACTGTATAAAAATAAATGACATCTTGGATGTCGCATGGCAGCTCAGTACCTGTGTTGCAAGTGGCTGAATAAATAATGAATTAACTCAGCCTGGGACGAGGGGTTACTGAATAACCTCTGCACACCGTAGGTGGCAAATGTTTTTCAGGACTTGCAGACGCATAATGTGAGGCCAAGCCTAAACAAATATGATGAGGTTTCAATGAAAAGGCCTTCAAATTCTCATGTCCAGACCATACAATGAGATAGCGCAGAAAGTCAGATGCTAGGCGTCCTCCTTATCATGGATAACATGAGTTCTCCCCAACTAAGGATGTCTTCCCTCTTGTCTTTATCTAGTTTAGAAATACTTTATCTGACTCCTCCTTGCGTGTCCTTTATGGATGGCAGGGCTGTACCGGGGGGCATTCAAAAAAAGAAACCCTCAGGAGAGGTTTCTATTTTAAGTTAGAAAGTGATTGTGCCGAAATGGCACCTTCCCTTTAAATAAGCATCTTCCTTGGAACTTATTCCGTCTTCAATAATTCATAGGTGGTGGTGCTGCTGCTTCCTCACAGCATTGTTAGTCTTGTTAACCCCACACAGCTATGGGAGTGTAATTTTCAGTATAGGTATCAACAACACTGATGAGTTTCAAATGAAACAATAAATTCTGCTTTCATTTACCCCATGCTGTACTATCGCAGCAGAGGTTGGAGATCGGCACAAGCTTACATCATCGCTGACATTGAAAAGAAAAGGGCAGTACAGAATTTTTATTATGGAAAATAATAAGGAAAAAAAGAACGCAACAACACGACTTTGTCATTCCCAGGGTCCGAACTGATTAGAGGCTAGGGAAGCCCTTTAGACACCCGCTCACAGAGCAAACCTAACCTGGTTTTGGAGAGGGGGTGAACAGAACACTGATTAATTTCTACGAAGTTACTTTTCTGTGGGTGCCCAGCCCCGCAGGACTTCTATGAGACCACTGACTCCTTTTTTAGATGTCACAAAACTCTTGCTAATTTTCTTGCTTTTTGTTACTTGCCCCCCCTGAATGGAATTAGAACTGCCTGGAGAAAAATCCCTGGCTTGCTTTCCCTTTGGCAAAAGCCAGGGGACAGACAAATAATTGAACTTCATTTAGTTTTTATTAACTACCTCACTGGTGAATTTATATGCACATTTTTGAAGGTGTTGCTGAAATGCAACACTACTGTTTTGAAGTCAAAGGATGTTAGTGGAACTTAGTGTAAACAGTGTAATTTGTTATGGCAGTAGTTCTTCCTTGCTGTGGTTTTTAGAACCCTCAGAAATAGCGAGTAAGTCCTCATGTCAGACGATTGCCACCTGTATTATACGGATGCAAGATTGCCACCTGTATTATACGGATGCAAAATTGGGACTTACTGGGGATGTCACAACAGAGCTGACCTGGGGGTTTCCCTTAGCGCTTCCCAACAGTGTGGGTTGGAGGCACAGGGCTCTACCAGTTGCTGAGACTGGTCACCTGGTTTGCACCGTGTTGCAGCTGCAAGTTAGACCACCCAACCACTGAAAGGCTTCCGATACCTTCTGCCATCTTCTGCATGGCCGTAAGACCATTTTCCTCCAGTGCACTGGAGATGAATCCTGGAGCAGCTCAGCAGAGTCTGGCAATGATAGTGCAGCAATCCTTGCCATGTGTCTGCATGGGATAGGAGTCTCCAGCACCGTGGAAAAAAAAATCGTATGTGTTTTAACAATAGTGATCCACCAAACAGTTAAGCACAGTTAGGTGTCTGCTCCTGTAACAGGACCTGCAGCCTGACATTCCCATCCTGAAGACTGAAGAAAGTCTGCATTAAAAATTCAGCCTTCCCAGGGTTTAGCCACGCCAGTAATGCAGACAAGCCATGGGATTCACAACCTGCTTCTAGTGGCTGCAATCCAACCTCATGGGTTGGTTTTTTGGTTTTTTTTTTTCAAAACAACGAAGCAGGGATCTCTCATTTTAAAACACACAGGTACCAGAGGCACTGCTGTGACCGCTGCCATGTTAGCTCAGTGGTTACAATACTCACCAGATGCAGGGGATGCAGGTTGGCCTCGGTTCTTTACCTGTTTCCCCCATCTTTGCAGAGACTGTTGTAGCCAGTGGGCTACTGAGCTGTGCACAGTGCAAGCCAGTGGAAACCACCTTCTGGAAGCTGTCTGGAGAGGGAGGTGAGGCCAAGTGCTTGATCCAGAGAAAGACAGGAAAAGAGCAGATGGTGCTATGAATGAGTGAGTAGGACATCTGTGGAGATGGGGAAATCCTAGTTCCAGTCTGCAAGTCAAGGACTAATTTTAATCTATTGCCTGTTGGATGTAAAGATTCTGGTGGGTACTAAGGTAGAGTTTCATATCTAATGTTAAAACTCTAGAAACTAAAAGAAATAGGGAAATACTATTTAGAATTACACTTGATAGGGGAAAAAAAAAAAGCTTTTGTGTTAAGTATTGGAAGGGTACTTGACAGAAGAAATAAGAATTTGCAATATATTTCCCAGTCTAAGGAGGTGAGAACCAAGAACATTTGTATTTTTGCTGTGGTGTTTCAGGAACTTTTGTTGTTGTTTTCTGTAGGTTTTTTTGTTTGTTTTGGTTTTAAATATAAGGCACTAGCTGGAAACACGTACTAAGCTGTCATTTTGGGGTTTCAGTTGTAGATAGCGTACATCACCTTTTACATTTTCTTACCTCGAGAGCTTTCTTCAGTTTCCTTGGTTGGAGACCTGTGGAGTTACAATGCCTGACTTCCTGGCAAAGTCGGAGGCTTGCTGCCAACTGCAGCTGGGACAGATAGACCCTTACTGCTATGATCAGTTAATATTTAACCTTCTTGTGAACTCTGGCTTGGTTTTACTGTTCCAGCCTACTGGGAGTGCCTGCTCAGGAAAGAAGTTTGCTACGGAAATGCTATTGAAAGCCTCCCTCGACCAGAGGGTCAGGCTCTGCTCACACAATCTCTAGAGACATTGGAGAGAGACCCAGAGCTAACGCAGCCCTTCCAAGTGTGTAAATGTCTCAAAATGGGGCATACACCTTCACTGTGGAAGAAAGGTTTCTAAATGTGTGACGTGTGATGAGGCTGCCTGTGTTATACCTGCAACTGGTTTTGATGGTGAGAACAGGCTAATGTAGACAAACTGGAGTATGATGCACCAGTGTGTGAGAAACCATTCAGAGGTGGAGCATGAGGATGAGCCACTACCACTGGGAACATTCAGGCAGTCCCTTTTCCTTCCTATGCCAGGATTTAGTATCTCCGCCATTCAGGAAAGAGAGACTACACCGGTAGGAAGTTCCGTTCCATATCTGCTGCTAAGGTCGCTAAAAACTTCCTATTTCCCAGGCTGAGGTGGAGAAGATAAGTTTTTTATGGTAACTGCCCTCCACAGTCACTGAGACGTGAACCGTAAAGCACCACAGCAGTGACCGGGAGCTGTGAGTGACCACCAGAGCTGCCGCGCTGCCCCTGTCCCTGTCACCACCGAGCCACTGTGACACGGAGGATGAAGATGTTTGGGGATTTATTTTAAGCTCTCTTTTTGCAGTTTTGCAGGGGTTTTTTTGAAGGGGCTGGGGATGAAGGCAAGGTTCAAATTGAGACCCAACTTTTTATTAGACTAAAACAGCTGTGTTGAAATGGGTTTGAATGGCAGCAGAAAAGGACATGTGCGACCAAGAACACTTTGACACTTGTAGCATGCTGCAGATGTACAAAGCATGTGGCAGAGGCATGCAAAAAGTTCATCGTAATACAAGCAGTGTCATCTGCTGCCTGGTACCGTTGCACCGCTGCGTTAGCTAGGGGCCTCGTTAGGTGGGGAGTAGCCCTGATTACTGATCACCGCTCCTTTGTAAAGCGACAAGTCAGGCTAATTAGCTGCGTGGGTGGAGTATTGGTTTCAGGCTCATCAGGAAGGGCATCCTCATCCTTTCCTCAATTATACGCATCCAGCAGCGGAGTTGGGCGCAGACGTTTGTTCGTGGGCGCTTCTCCTCTAGAGCTTACGGACAGCAAAGCCGGGCTAAATGGGGCACCGAGAGAATCTTTTTTTAGCCCGTCACACTGGGACCGGGAATTGCAGCAGCGCAACTGGTACTTTTCACAGGGCGTAAGGAACGCTTCTTTCTCACCCTGTGGGATATGTGACGAAGAGTGGGCGTGCGGCGATGATCGAGTCACCGAGTTAAGTAGCAGGCCTGTGTGACTGATTTACAAATACCAGTGTTCTTTATTTACACAGACATGTAAACAACAGAAGGTAAACAACACCACCCAGCTCGGTCTAACAAACAGGCTGCTGCTGTTTCACTTCAGGACCTGAGGTGTTTTAGACATTTCACAGAAACTGTATTGACAGCAAACACAGGAAGGCTAGGAGGTTACCTTGACTCGGGAATCTGCGCAGGAATCGCATGCACGGAGCGGCAGTGTGAGGGAATGGCACCACTTGAGGCCACAAAACAAGCAAATGTGAAGAAGCTGCTAAGAGCTTGCCTTAAGGTCGGATATGGCTGGAGTTAGCAATACTTTGAGCGGTATCACTGCTACTAGTCTGTACGCTGACAGCACTTCCCACCCAAGGATCTGAAAGCGCTTTGCGAACGGACCACAAATCTTTGTTGCATCCTTTGGGAATTATCCCCAGTTTACACGCAAGTAAAGGGAGGGCTTTCAGATCACGACTTTCCCAGAGCTCAGGTTTTACTGGTCTCGTTTCCCAACCTTGTGCTTTAAATATAGCACCATTCTTCCCTCCCAGAAGTATATCGCTGCTTGACGTTTTAGGACAAGCTTTCAGATTCAAAGTGATGCTCCCAGCACTGCAGGCAGAAGGGCAGCGGACGATCCCAGTCCCTACCAGAAGCTGTTTTGCTTCAACGATGCCTCTGCTGAAAGAGGAGCCAGCCACTGTGCGATACATTGCACCCATCCCCTCGCTTTTTCAAGTTTGTCCAAAACCAGAATTAAGGGTAACATGAACTGCGAAAGAAAAACTATTTGAAAACAACTGTGCTGATCTGCCTTCTTGCAAATTTAACTGCAACAGTAAGCCGTACACGCGCTGTGTTTTACTTAGTGGAAATATTTCAAATAGAACTGTTACACTAAATTTGTAAGACAGAAAAATACCTAGTGGAGCCACGAAGAGTTCGGGAAGTTGGCTGCTTTGTGCCAAGGAACAAATTTCCTTATATTTTAGCAGCAAAAGCATCAGCTAGGGCTTGAAAGGGATTTAATTCTCAGCTGCAAATTCACATTTTGGTTCCATACGCGCTTCATGAAAAAAACCACAGATTGACAGTTGTTGGGTTTGTTTGGTTTTGGTTTTTGGTTTTTTGTTTGTTTTTTTTTTTTTTTTTTTTTTCTGTTGCGGACTGCTCACCGTGACTTGAACCCAAAACTGGTTTAAGCCTTTCTACCCGTTTTTAACATGAATAGCAAGTTAGGCTCAGCTCATACGCTAGATCAAATTCAAGCACGTAAGCATTGCTGCTAAAAAAGCAGCCGGGAAGGTGGGTTTGAGCACAGTATTTAAATGCTCAGCTGCCTTCTCTTGTGCATGTTATGCTTCAAGTAGTTTTACTTCTTCTACCCTCCCAATAAGAACTACAGTGATGCCCTATCTTCAGTTATCCCAGGGAAGGAGATGAATCACCACAACCGTAAGATACACCATTTACAGCTGCCAGTACAACAGCAGGTCAAATAAAGACGGAGAAGGAGGCCTGTTTTTCTTAAATAGGTATTTCTGCAATCCCTTCAATCCCCCAGGTGAAAAGGAAACTTAAGAAATTCTCCTTAAATAAAAGCTATGTACAAATTGCACACATTGCGAATGGAGCACTGAGATCAGTTACAGAAAATAAGATGTACAGTCTTCACTGATAACATCTCTCTTGCTATAAACAGTGATAAACAGCATATGCTTTCTTCAGATGTCAGAACCCAGCAAGACTGCAATATTATGTACACAGGGCTTGTTTGCCTTCTGCCTCCCGCAGCAGAGCCCCTCCAAACTCTGTTTTCGCTTCACAAAGCTGTGCAGCGACGTTCCCGCGCACGGCGTCTCTCCGGCTCGGCAGATCACAAGAGAGCTGTCATTGCTGTCTGGCTTATTGGTTTTAGGCAGTCTCTGGGCGTTGAGTAGCCCTCGCTCCCGAGGGCATTGGGCTGGGGTTTCTGGTAGTCCGTGCTGTAGCTCACGGAGGCCAGAACGCCGTTAACTTTGGGTTTGTCGTAGTTTATGACACTCTGGGGTGTCTGATAGTCTCCGTTCCTGATCTCGGTCTTACACGAACTAGAGAAGCTGCCGGCAGAAAGGGAGTGTTTCTGAGATGAGACGACAGGTACGTTGTAGCCATTTTCAGGGGGGAAATTATTTTCTCTTGCTATGTGCCGCTCTATGATGGGGGTGGCATATTCGGGCTCTTGGCTGGTCAGGGGCAGAGCGTACTCGTGCCGGTTAGCTCTGTGCGGACAGTGATAGTGATTTTCAAACTCTGAACTCCCCCTTCTTCCCCCACCTTCAGTGTCCATGGGTCTAAAAGTAGATCCTTTCCGTGTTACCGTCCCAGTCCCGATCATGAGAGGCTGCTGATAATCTAAAAGGAAGCATGAACTGCTCAATAAGGCACAGATGGATTATTTTATGTATCCAAGACTTAGGCATTGATAAGTATTTTATGTTGAAAAATGACTCGCTTATTGTATCAAACGTGGTTTTCAGGGATGTGAGGAAACCTTGCCCCATCACCGGTTCTGTAACCTCCTTCATCAAGTAAGCTCTGCAGAACATGGCAGAAGCTCTTCCATGGAGGAGCTCCAATCTGCCACTCCTTTCCTTACTCCCTCCCTCCCTTTCCCCACCTACCCACCCAAATAAATTAATGTCATTTCTGGAGTATATTCAAAAGTTCCAGAAAAAGAGAAGTCAACAAAATATTCGCAACAAACTGGACAAAGGCCGTTGCATGGAGATCCACAAACAAGTTCTCCAAAGCAAGTGTTCCACTTTTGAAACAATTAAAATGCCCAGCGGATTCTTAACGAGCCCGACCAAGTGCTGGCTTTATTTAAAAGGCATCTCACAGTAGCTGACTGACAAGAAGGATGAAGTTAGGCGGAACGGCAGCCAAGAGAGTCAAGGGAAGTGTGAAATGCAGTAAGCCAGCTCAGCACTGCTGCAGGCGCGCGAGGGGGGACAAGCCGTGGGAGGAGAAGCGGGACCGGCACTGCCGGAGGAACCCAGCGGTCACCCCCCGGTCAAGGGGGGCAGCAGGGATAGAACTGGGGGTGGGCAAACAGCAAGAGCAGGAGCAAGGAGGGAGATGGAGAAAACGGAGCCTCAAGCAGCGCGTGTTTGCACCTCTAGTCAAGGAGGCTGCCGGGTAAGGAGGAGATCTGGACTAACAGGGTTTTCAAAAAAAAAAAAAAAAAACCAGTAAAACTATTATGAGAAAATTCAGCGTTGTAACTTTCTCGCTTTGGTGCTTGTGACTATCTCTTATGGATACATACGGTGGCCTGAACAGCTCTAGTAAATGACACTGCTAAAGTATCGTGTTTTGACGCAGGCGTGAAGAAGTTAGCTCAGTTTCTGTTCTGGCATCGCGGCTCATCTGACATGAGCGTTGAATTCGATCCCATATGTCCTGTGAATCTTTTTGGCAGTTCCTGGCTGCTTCCCAAACTTCAGCATGTAGGGTGAAGGTGTTATGATATTTCACTAAGTAAGCGGTGCAGCTCTCCCCGGCATCGCTGCTGCCGTCCCCAGCAATCTCCCCCCTCCCTCAGGATGCGGCGTCTGGACTCGCTCCCAGCTGCCTTTGAGAACTGGCAGCCTGGGATTCAAAAAGGGGGGGTGGAATTTCGTGTGGCATGTTAACCTGTATGCAATTTGTGTGCCCTCTGCAATTAAATTATTAAATGGCGCATTTCTGGGCTGCGTTCACATTTTTATTTCAATTTTCTTCTTCTTTTTTTTTTTTTTTTTTTTTTTTTTGAGGAGACTGTAGGTAACACGCTAAGGCTGAGGGGCTGCCTGGCCAGACTGAGAGGTCAGGCTTCCCACACATGGCAGGAAGGGAGGGTGGAGAGAGCAGACTCCCTGGACACAGCCGAGGGAGCCAGATAACCATGATTTGTGAGCAACCTTTATTCACTCCCTTTCCTTCATGAAATAAAACTGTTTTATAGGTCTTTGCATATTTATATTGAAAGTTTCTGTAAAGGGTTGAAACCGTCTTTGAAAGATATCGAGGGTAGCACCATATGGAATTACAGTAACCATCCATTTGTGTTTTAAATGTATTTCTCTGCCAAACACATTGGAGAAATTCTAAGGAATTTCTATGGTCTGGAGCCTGGAAACAGCAAATTAATCTTTCTGGAAGATTGCTGATCACTGATCCCATGATATGGCTGGTCTCACTAGCCTTTCCAGACAGACTAAACTAGGCAGGGATAAGATGTGCTAAGAGGATGAATTAAAAAACCATCCCTTTGGGATGCAAATAGTACTGATGCGGGGGTTTGCTCTATCCAAACAGTGACCTGGGACCAAGGTGCCACAGGAGAGAGGCACTGTGGTTTGGTTTTTTCCTTCTCTCTCATCTACCTGCCTCCACTTCAGGGGACCTCATCTCCAAAATAGTTCAGGCACCAGGAAAGCTGCACAGAGATCTCGGCACGACTTCCAGCTGGGCGTGAAATCCCACTGCAAACCAACTAAGCGATTTTTCTATTTGCTCAGCAACGAGGGGTGTTATACTTTGTTCCATTTCCAGAGACATTTGTGTTTAAATAGAAACACAAAAATTAGTCAGCAAAGCCAAACTATCCTATGCGAGGCACATTCTTGCACTGCACTCATGCCTGACTGCCTCCCATGATTACCTTCAGCTGTAACTATTTCAGAGCCAGGAAATCTTTCCCAAAAACTCGGAGAGAAAAAAAATTGCAAAATAGCGGGGCTTTTTCCACTGATACACGTAGCTGCTTCACTATATGTCTTGTAACGTTGCTGGCCCATCCCTCTCCCTGTTACCTGTCCTGCATGCAGAGCAACGTGAAGGCATGGCAGGGGGAGCAATTGTTACCTGCCATGTCACTGGTGACCAGATCTAGTTTTTGCGGTGTCTCCTTCTCATTGTTATAGCTGATGGTAAATTCAGTCGACTGATGTCTGGTGAAGGGCTGCTTGATTTGTTTCCAACAACCTACGATAAAGAAATATAAATAGAAGGCTTATCGGCAAGTTAAACGCTTATAAACGGAAGGCTTATCAGAAAGTTTAATTTTTGGTGTTCTCCGTGCTGTCAATATATTAAAGTAGTTAAAAAGCAAGACTAAAACAGGCTGTTTATAAAAAAAAAAGCCCCCTAAATTTGGAGGGTGAAAAAGCGTATCATCAGTTGGGATTTGTGAAAATGAAACTTTGTAGAGGGTTTTCTTGACAAGAAGGACTTAAACTCAGTGCCTGCACTGATGCCTTAACAATCAGGAAAATACCAGCTTTAAATCAGTTCTATGTTTTGCCATTGTTTATCTGGCAAAAAATAATGCTTAACAATTTCTTTTTTTCAGTAGACTAATATGGCTTCCTTGATATCTGAGCACACACCAATTAATTCGTTCTCGCAACATCCTCGTGAGACAGAAAAGAGAAAATCCACTGTGGCAGGCACTTGCCTGGAGCCTGCGACGGGAGGTCTGTGGAGAGGTAGGTTGGAGTCCCAGCTTTCTGAGTCCCCAGCCTGGTTCACTGGGGCTTAGGAGCTCGGTTTATGAAGCGCGCAGACGCTACAGATGAACTGACTGGGTAAGAGGCTATCTCCAATTTCTTGGGATTTGTCCTCATTAGCAAGTGAGAAAGGATTATGATGTGACCTTGAAAAATCATATTAGCAAATATGATGTTAAGTACAAATTAATTTTCTAATGAGGGCGAGCTGCAGTGGGTAACGACGTTCCTTTCACTGACGTCAGCACCTGCTGAGGGATGAAGTTTTGGAGCTGAGCTACTGTGAGGCACTTGTCAAGAGACGTGGATTGCTTAGCGGTGCCTTTTTTAAGGGAAAGCCGAGATTCAGAAGGATATTCTTCTACTGAGATGGCAGGCCAGGAAAAACAGCTAAACCCCAAATTCCAAGCTGATGGGGGACCCCGCTTGGCAGCATTATCAAGCAAGACAGAGATCATCACTTCACTGGGGTTTTGCAGGCATCTCTGAAGCAGAGTCCTCAAGCCAATCCCCTATTCAGATTTTACACATGAAGTACAATTCAGTATTGTTAGGCTTTATAAGTACAGTCCCAACCGGGGAGGGCAGCGAGATGGAAATATTAAAGCCATAAAAAATTATTAGCCCTTGCTCTCTTGGAGAAAGGCAATCCCCTCTGCTGTAGGGGGAAAAAAAAAAAAAAAGGAAAGCAGCAATTTTCTGCGAAATAGGTATTTTGGAGCAGGGAAGGAAATGGAGGGCACCTGGGAGCACTCTTACATGCTAATTTATACGCTTTGTATAATAGATCTTTTGCTAATTGCCTTTCTGTCAGAGAAACCAAATTATATTGTTTCTCAAGGCACTGTGCTAGGATGACACAAGTGGGACTATCGTTTGCCATTTCCCTCGCATGAAGTAGTGAATTTGAACGAGGAAACGTGGATGCTATTTCACCAGCATTTCATGCTTAGTTGCATAAACCCCTTCCCCTTGGCCCAATGGACAGGACAGGACAAAGCGCGTGATTCTCCACTAACCTGATTTCTGAGCACTGGATAATCCGTAAGAAAGTCCTTTGGCTTCTCGCCTGCGAGGAGAGGAAAGCATTTATAAACATTTGCACTCACAGCATTTCTGCTTCATGTCTTAACTCCAGCAGAGAGAGCTTTTGTGTTTAGCAGCTGAGGACAACTCTTCCCTTGGAGTTTCTGGAGGCCGGTGTTTACTAGAACATAAGGCATGCAACCCAACATTTTGGTTTTCCCCATCTATATGCAAGTTGTGAGTGCCGGTATTCAAATTTTTTGTGTCTGGCACTCATCGATTTGATGCGTCCGTGTCCGTGCGCATCACTCCAGGTTATGTTTTGTGGGCCTGCTCTTGTGAATTCTTTGGCTAGTTTATAGATTTAGTGGGAATCCAGGGCAGAGCCGGGTACCGCTAGTGATGAAGCAACACCACCAGAGCATCGCTTATACTTCCAAATCCCCATCTGCTGATAGAAGCTTTTCCCAGCTCCACATGCAAGTGCAGGTTCATATGGATGGACATCTAGCAGGAACCACAGTTAGCAGTGCTTCTTCCTCTCCTCTGACTTGTGAAATGAAGCGGCTTTAGTTTTAGCTGCTTCCCAGTGTATGTGTACAGCTCCTTACAGCTGGGCTCTGCTTTCAGGCCGCTAGGTTACGTGCTCTGACTTCAGGGACTGGGAAGCAGAAACACAACGGGAGGGAAATAAAAGAAAATGGTCCAGATAGATAGCTCAAGTCCTCTCTTCACTGAGTTTTTACTTGGCTTTGGTGTGGAAACTATTCTGTCTTCAGCTGCTTTACACCTTAGTACTTGTGGGTATACGTAGGCTGAAGAGAACAGCTGGTTACATTGCATGGTGAATTGGGGTGTGCAGTTCTGACCCACTTTACCTTCATTTTTGTCCGACTAGGGGAGACATACAATAAGAAATACAATTTACAGAGACACGGTATGAGTTCTACTTAAAAGGAAGATTGCCGAACAGGATCAATTTCCAGCTCCCTGGTGAAGAGGGTCTGGAAAGAGGGCACGTAGCTGGACGTGCTAGCTAGGTAGCCACAAATGCCTCCTATGACAAAAGCCAGGATCTTACTTGCGCAGGGCTGCACAGATACAAATTCCGGAGAACAGGAACAGACACAGCACGATGAGGACAGGGACAATTATGGCTGTAAGCTTTAAGCCTGAATGAGGGAAAAAAAAAAAAAAAAAAAAGGATTAAAGTTTAAAAGGTAAATTACTCTGACACTAGTAATTTTTACTACAGAGAATACAGCAAAAAGCAGATGATCTTGCAGGAACACTCCTTGCAAGAGAGCTTGAAAATGTAAAACTGTAAAACTGCAAAACTGCAAGACATGTCCTCAGCCATGGAACAGTGTTGGAACAGTGTTGAGATGAGAGAGTTAAATATACTTTCTAAAGGCTGACACTTGGCTTAATATCTATATGCATCCTTACAAAGAGCAGTTCTTTCTTATTACACACTAGGTAACTTTTAAAAAGCCACTTATAACAAGTCTGCTTTCAATTGCTTATAAAACTGTGAAACGAAACTGCAATTTTACATGCTGAGTATCTGGCTCATGCTGAACTGGTTGAAACATTTCAGTCAAAATAGTTCAAAGATTTACAGAAGTTGGAGCTACGGAAAAACCTGTTTAGCCCCTGTTAAATTCTAACACAACATGGTTTAGAGCAGGGATTTGAAAATTAGCAGTGGGGTGGCTCCTGTGTCAGGAGTGCGCCACTCACTATTCCTACAGACACTTACCAGGCTGTGAGAATAACGTAGTACACGTGTCCACAGGGTATTTACAATTTAGCAGATGAAATCTCAGTAGATTTCATTTTTAGTGAACACGGATACAATTTACCCATACCGCTGCACAGATGAACTAAGCTTGCTCTTGGCAAGAGCAGTGCACTTTCAGAAGAGCTTTTTTCTTACAGTGATTGCATCTTAAAACCATTTTTTTTTTACAGAGACATTCAGCTACCTAACAGGTAGCAGTGTTTGGCGTGGTGGGTCCGGTAATTCCTGCCCAGTCCACCAAACGGTCAGTATAAGCAAAAAATTTTGTTTGCTTGCTTTTTAAGATCTAAGAAATTAGCACCACAACATTAAAGGATGAAGATTGCATATTCAGGGGGAAGTATGAGAATTAAGTTTTTCTGACTGCCCCCTTCCCCCTTGAACATAGGCATTATGAAAAAGTGTTCTATTACCTAACCACGCACTATCGTATGTTGCTTCGACCCGGGGACCTGCTCTGGGAGGAGTCATGGTTGAGTAGAGAGAAAGTAACATTTTTGTGAGACCGCTGTCTCATGTGTTACAAAAATCATGAAATATAGGAAGAGGGTGAGGCAAAGCTCCTCCAAAAAATGCCGATGAGTGCTCGGTATAGTCCCTTGAGCCACCTACCAAGCATGGCAAATAAACCGATACGACAGGGAAACCAAAGCCTAATGTTTCACACATCAAAGAAAATGAAGCCTTTCAATCTCTTTCTGTGCCTTAAGACAAAAAGAACTTATGCTCCTCCCTCTCCTCTCTGTCGTTAACCTTTAATAAATTCTGAAGGGAAAATAAAAAGTTTTGATTTGTGAGAAAGTTTAAAGTTCACTTAGGCTGGGCTGAAGACGTGATGCATCTTGGGGAAAATGCAGTGCGAGGTAGTGTTACCCAAGTTAGTTTCTTCCGACGGGATGGGCTCCGTAACAGTCCTGTCTTCTTTTCCGAGGGAGGTTTCTGTGCTCTGACTTGGTTTCTGCCACATTGAATGCGTGAATGAACTATTAGCTGCAAAAGAGAAGGGGGCATCAGTGGCACTGGGGTAGCACAGGGGGCTTTGGAGGCACCATGCCTGGGGAGCACTGCTTACCCCATACCTTGCATTATTCGACAACCCATCAGCTCGAGCTTCAAGGCTATTCTTTGGTTCCAGGTTTGAGGGATAATTCGCACATAACGGGCCACTATGGGAGGGATGAAGTTATTGCGTACAATGTCACCAGAGTTGGAGTTGCCTTGGAATACCTGCAGCGAAACATAAGCACATTGTTTGCTCTGTTTTAAAAGTCCCTTTCTTCAAAGTGCTCCTGACATACAACTGTAAGGACTTTCATTATCCTAAGACTAATATATTGATAATCTGGGATGGAGGCACAAGATTTTCGGAATTGAGAGTTCTGGAAAGAAATAATCTTTTTAGTTCTGACAGATGATCGCATTTTTTTGTTAGCTCAGAGAAGAATGATTATCACTCTCTTTCAATTCTGTGTAATTTCTAGTTAATGTATGCTGGTATAATGCCATCAATTTTTATTTAGTAGCACCGCAGCATCCTTACTCGGGCAACAGGGGATAAAAATGTAAAAAGAAAAAAAAAAAACCGAAGTGAAATATTTCTAGCTGTTTTAGTAAAATGGTCAGTTTTCTGTGTCGAGCTTGAAGAGCGATGCAGTTGTGTCTCTTCTTCCCTGCTCTTAAACAGTATTTCCCAGAATCAGCTCAGCCCACGTGCAGAACAGTAGTCCTTGCAAAATTAGTTCTTGGAGATGCTTCCGAATGATGTAGGAAAACTTAAAAGCCTGATGAGGTAGGAACGTGAGCTCAGCATATCTCAAACAAAATGTCAGGCCACATGGGGTTCTGATGGGACAGGTTTAGTCATGCACCTGAGCTGAAACTAAAATATATATAATACTTTCATAAGATTATTCGTATATAACAAGTCATTGTGGAAAACTGCGAACCTGCAGATTTTAAATAGCTAGCTTTCACAGTTCAGCCACCGCTAGGTTGATTTGTCACTTTTTGGGCCAACACCACTTCAGTTCCACATTTAAAAATACAAAACCAGTTAACGTTGCGCAGTGAAATTCCTTGCCATACAAGCTAAGAAAATCAGAGCCAGCAGGAAATCTCTCTACAGCTCTCCCAAGTTTTTTAAAACTGCCGTCAGGACTGAGGGCTGGGTAGAGCCTTATCCCGAGGCAAGCTGAGCGCCCTCCAAAATGCCGAGTGAAGGTCTGACTTTGAAATCTGGGGGGACAGGGAGGGGAGGTGGGGGCTTTTGGTGTTTTGTTTGTTTGTTTGTTTGTTTGAAAGGAAACATGATGTTTTCAGGGGAAAATGTTATTAGACGAACCTGTGCAGCACATCCTTTGTCTGCAGGAACTAGTTGCGCTGCTTTTATCTGTTCGTTGCGAAAGTCACTTAAGAGTCTGTGAAAGCTGTTGTGTGGACAAGTATTTTGGTATAAGAGCATTTATTTTATGTTCAGTTACATCAGTTCCTAACAGATGTAGGCTGTGCCCACAGATTTGTGTCAGAAGAGTCCTGCCAGCGAGGGGGGCAGGCAGCGGTGCGGTCCCTGGTGACCGTAACACAGCCAAGCAGGAGCTCGGTCCGCAGGCACAGCTCCACCAGCAGACCTGTGCTTTTACCCAAATTGGTTGTTCCACTTGTGGTGGGGGTGGGGTGACCGTCCCGGTGCATCTGCAGCTGAATCTCAGCTTTGCGGGTGCCATACCGACCCGCTTCTTGCTTCTGCACTGGTACAGCGTTCCTAGAACAGGCAAGCTCTGAGCTGAGCTAAAGACTTGCCCAAACAGCCTGTTGTACAGCTTTAATTACACCGTGTTGTGAGTTTGGTTTTTTTTTTTAAAAAAAAAAAAAAAGAGGAAAAAAGGATACAGACATACACATGCCTCCCTGTGTGTGTGTCTCAAAACTTCAGCGAGCCCTGGATAACTTCTTTGTTTCGACAAGCTCACTATCTAGTCCGTGGCTGTAAATTACACTGGTGAAGACAACCCAAGTCTAGACAAGTCTGAAACTCCTGATCTTGCTTGACAGTGAAAGCCTGCCCTTCAACGTCAAGGCAGTGCACGCATTATTAGTCTGTGTTTTCTTCCCCCTCCCACTTTCCCTTACCTTTTCTTCATTGCTCAGAATCCCTTTGTAAGTTCTCCATTTTGAGTTGTTATTTTTATAGTTCATTGTAAATGTCTTTACGTAGAAGTTGAAGTTCAGCATCAGGGATCCAGAACCAGTGGTCTTAATCCCTTTTAACAAAATGCAAAATACATTTTCATTTGTTAGGTGTCTGTTTTAAACGAACATTTTCAAATGCAAACACAGAAGCCAAAAACATTTGGAGAGATTTGTTTTTAAAGTCTTTATTTCTTTTTCAAACTATTTTGGAATTGAGTTTAAAGTTGGGTAAAGAATGGGAATTGGTTTTAAATTGTGAATTTAGAGCAATGGAATTTTTAACAGAACTCAAATTAGTGGCTCCAAAAATGGTAATTGCTTTTTGATATTACAGTTTATATCATCAGTCTTTACATCTTTAACAGCAATTGTAATTTACATTTTTACAACTAAACCAGGAGTAGGAAACAGGAATTCCTTTCACTTGGGCCATTGGTTCAAAGGCTATGACTTTACTGTTTCTTACTGATTCCAGAACTGTGTCATTAATAGATCCTAAGCAATCATTTATCATCCATCCAGACTCTACTGGTCACTGTATAAGTATTTTGTTCTGAGCCCAACAGCATGTTTACAGATCAGGCATACATGACAGTTGAGTTCAATCCTATATCCCCATCGGAAGACTAGTCTTGTAAATAGCCATGATTTTTTTAAATAGGAAAATAATATTCCTCAATACAGAACATTTCATTACATTTAATGCATTAGTGCATTATTAGCTTTTTGGCTGCATTCAGTTTCTGAACCCCCAGCTTCTAATAACCAGACAGTGACCTACCTGTTATTCTCTTCTTCTCTCCCAGGTCTATCTCCAGCCATTCACGATTGCTGCTGTGGTTAGAGGCCCAAGCCAATCCTGGGACTTGAAGCCAAGCCTTGTCGGGAGACCACTGGAACAGTTGCCCAAATTCGTTGGTCTCCTCCCAGTAGGAAGATGCAGTAACCTGGCTCTTGGAGAGGAATCCCTCTTCCAGACTGAGAGATTTGTTGCAGCCTAGGAGTCCCCACACAGACAGGCAGAAGGAGTTATTTTGCGTTTTCACAGCATATTTTTATATTAGGCTAGCAACATATGAAGACCACCCACAACCGCAAAGTCGGATGTTGCTTAATCTAGTGCTAGCCTGATGCCATCCATTAGCTGTGATGTTTGCCAGTCAATTTGTAGTGGATGATCCAGTACCAGCGTGCTGTGGTCCCTCTCCTTTCCCTGCTTAACTCATGACACCTTCTGACTTTGTTTTTTAATCTCTGCAGTTTTTTAATCACTTTGTTTTTTAATCTCTGCAGTTTTGTCTCATTCCTGTGAAGACTTCTTACATGTTTAAATTTTCTTTCTGAAACGTATTATTTATTTCGAGAATGGCATTAACTAATTTAGCTGTACAAAACATTTCTCAGATGAAGGCACTGTACTGAAAGGAGCACTTAACTGTAAATATTTCATGATTCTCACCTGCAATTAGGGCTAGGAAAGTTACTCATTAGAGAAGCTCCTTGATACTGCTGCCAGGAGGTGATATCATGAAGATAATAGCTGGAGGTAAGTATTACAAACTCCACCAAAGAACCCGCAAAATTTCTACACATGAAGGTTCTTCAGAGAAAACAGGCTCATGGAATAATGTTTCAATGAAGTTAAAAATAATTCCCTGGCAGTTTCAAAGGCCTATACATGCTCTTCGGTTTTCAGTGGAATAGTAAATGATTTTATCTCAGATGACTGAAATATAATTCAAATGAACGAGTGCGAACTTTTCCCCCCTCTTTGCTATGCTTTATGCAAATGAACAGCTTGACAGATTAAAGACGCTTTTGCATCTTGGAAAGTCATAAACAAAACCTCGTTCTGTATCAGCGCAATGTAAATATATTTTCATTCCTCTCTCTGTTTTCATTCTCTTCTTGTATAATGAAGATGGAATTTATAAATGTCTGAAGAAAAACTGCTTTCATTTTCTGCCGCCTAAAGTACATTAAAATGGGATTATCTGATTGCCATTTTTCATGTGCTGGCACCAGAAATGTAACAGCAGAATACTATTTCTGTTTCTCCTCTATGTCCATATGACCTATTCCTATTCTGTGTTTTTTTTTCTAGCTCACTTCACATCCCTTCAAATTTTTTATTCAACTTGCCAGTTTTAAAAAATTGCTGTCCTAAAATATCCTTCCTAGACACAGCCTGACATTATCCTGATTACTCATCAAAACTTTTACAGCAAATACTTAAATAAAACGGTAAAATTCGAATCGCTAAAAATAAAGGCATTAGTCTTACCGTTTGAAGTAAATGTAAACCGCTTATCTGACAGCGAACCACTGTAAGAAATGAAAAAGGTAATTGAGCCTTTCAGGAGGAGGTCACGGGAACACTGAGGTACAGTTTCAGAATCACTGTTTATCTAGCAAAACATCTCTGGCCAGACAGCCGCCTGCTTTGCTGGCAGGTTACCGACCCCAGTAAGAGCACTCTTGCGCGTCTCTCACCGTGACTGAATTCAGATTGGGTTTTTTTAATGGTTTTGAGCATTTGTTATGCTTGAAAGTGACTCCCCATCCCATCAGCCTGTTACTTTTGCTGCGTACTTCTGCTTTTCTCCTCTGCACTGGCCCTCTGCCGCTGTGGGAAAATTTTTCCCTTCTGCTCCTCAGGCCATAAACACGAGAGCATTCAAAAGAGCCAGAAATGGGAAAGCTAACAGGGCCTGGAGCTACTGGTGGTGCACTGCTCCAGCACCGGGCCCAGGTCTCCTCTCACCTAGAGTAGCTTGAATTAGAGCAACTCCACTGAAATCGATGACTTTCTGTTAGTCTAAGTCCGCATCTAGTTTGAAGAAAATTCAGCCTTAAGCACCGTGAAAGAGTTACGCCTGATGGTGACTAAAGCACGTCAGCTGACGGTTCCTACTTGGGCTACAGGTGTATCGCAGCCAGCCTGAATGAAAAATACCCCTTGTTTCAATCTGGTTGAAGAACCACTTCTATTATAACCCTGACCAACAGCGCCTATCAGGAACGGTTCTTTTTGCTCCATTAACAGGACCACATCTATGGCTCCCCTCTTCTTCCCCCTTCTGACACAGACTGTTTTGCTTCAGGGGAAAAGCCATTTCTTGGGCCGCTCCACACAACCCTGCACAATGCAGGACAAGATAAAATCACCACTGTAAGGGAAAGCTGTGCTTTCCTTGGCCTCCTATGGAGCCACTTTCTGACTCCCAACAAGATGCCCCTGAGGTTTCATTCCAGAAGCGATGACTCTGACTGGCTGCATAACAAAAATAAAAGCCCGGGCTTTAATGTGAAATTAGTTTGGATTGCTTGGAAATCTGACCCCTTCAACGTCGCTCCAATTAGCTGCACGCATCACTTGCCCCTTTTGAAAAGCCTTGGCCAGCGTGACTGAGCAGTAAAACAACTTCTGCACTTAAGCATCAAGACAGCTCCCTTTCAGGCTGCCCTTTGTTGTTGGGCAGGAAAATTTCCCCCGAGGTACCGTCTGTGGGCTCACAGCGGTGCACACCGCTATATGTTTTGAGAGCACAGAAAACAGGGAATAGGAAAGCGGTCCCATGTCAAGGTCAATAAAAACACTGCCTTTTTTTGTCACTGAGGGAAAACTAATGACTACAGGCAAATGAAGCCCTTCAGAGATGCTGGAGAGCACTGGGAGGGAGCTGATTTATTTGGGCACGTAGGCGGTAGAGTAGCTAGAAGGAGAAACTCAAGCCTTCCCTCCCACATCTTCCCCCCAGGCAATCCTCAGGGGCGATCAGATGTGCTCTGCTTGCTTCAAACCCGTTCCACATTACAGCCAAAACAATTTTTGCTTTCTTGACGATTACAAAGCAATTCATTGCAAGAGAAAAGAAGAAAATAAAAACCCAGAGTGATCAGTAAAACCTACCCAAAACAGAAATCACAGCGCTCCTTGAATATTTATTTATGAGATAATGCTTTGTAATAAAAAAGTCACCCAGATCCCTTTCAAAGAGAGGGTAGCAATTTTAGCAATAAAGGGAGGAGGTTAGAATTTCTCAGGTCTATGAAGCTATGAAATCAAGCTGAAATATTTCTGCTATCATTCTGCAAGTCACTGAAGAGGACAAACTAATTCAGTAAGTGGTAATTCATCAGTTTCCTAATGTGACAGGTGGAATTTGTCACACAAATTTCACTTTGTCCTTTAAGGGGTGGTGTTGCCCCACGCTCCTCATTTCCCAACAACCTTCAGGATCCTGCCTCGCTAACAGTACCGGCGGCAGGACTGCATGGGGGACCTGTGCGGGTAGTTCTGCAAAAAAGGATGCTGCTTCCTGTAAGAAATCACATACTTATTACCTTTTTTTTTTCCCCTTCTCCAGAGTCAGTCTCAAGGGAGCTTTTTACAAGCAGTGCAGGTTAACCCCGAATCTCATCTTTCACAATTCACAAGCACGCGGTCTCTTGCATTTTCAAAGACGAATGTACAGTCACAGGCCAGCTCACGTGGCAAAGTTGAACCCCCATATATTTGTATTGGGGTATCAGGATTGCCCAGTAAATCCAGCCACTCGATCTTCATTACAGCATTTGCGGGTGCAGGTCCACACGTGGATCATGAGAACCGAAAACCTCGCAGATGCTGGAGCATAACAAGTGCACCAAAAAATGGAGTCGGGGAGGCCAAGGTCAGCTCTTGCGGGCTGGTGAGCGAGCGAGCCGTAACCCCACCGTCACATTGCAACGCAGGTATTTAACAGCTCGATGCACTCCAGCAGCAGCTTTTGATGAGGTCCATTTCGGCTCAAGTCACTAAACAATTTAAATCTTTAATACTGCAATCCACTATAAATGAGATTTTAAAAACTTGAGTAAGCTTTTAGTTAAGGGCATCTAAAAAGCTCTTGAAGCACTGCTTTCTAAGCACCGTGCCGGCTGCTCCGCAGGAATTTCTTGTAGTGTGTAGGTATCCCAAGGACAGGGAAGCCACACGGCTTTAGAAATACCTCTTACGAAAGCCTTTTTAAAGCACGAAACGCAATGGTTCATTTTCTTAGTAAATAGGCCCACTGTTTCTAGGAACACTTTTTCATATTTCGAAATAAAAGGGTTTCCCCACATCCGCCAATTTCCCACTCCTGGGATAACAGGCTCGCATCAGCAGTTCATCTGCTCCCAGAATTGTCCCAGCTGCCAGGAGCAGCAGTAGCATCCCGGGAAGCGCTGTGCATATTTCTCAAAATCTGTGCCATCTAGTTTGCAGGCATCCGACCCCGTATGAGCCCGTTTAACTGTGGCTCCCTGTATAATCTGTAGAAAGCGACGGTTGCCTCCTCGGGGCAATTCAGTCCCTTTGAGGTGTGCATCATGCTCGAGGAGTGCCTCTCTCTGCCCCGGTAAGCAGGAGAGCCCTTTGGGGTGCTCTGTCAGGGACCTCACATTAAATGGGCTAAACCGGAGCCCTGGACGCTGGCTTCAGCCTGGGAGCGCACCTTTCGGCTCTCCTTCAAGTCAATGGGAGCTTTCCCACTTGATGAAACAGAGACAAGTTTGCATCTCTGTGGGTACTTCTATTACTCAAGTGAAACGTATCGGATATTTTGTGAATTGCAACATTTAAAGGATGCTTGGCAGTTAAGGTGATGGGTTAATTACACAAACAGTGTTTTCCCCCAGCACGTGTACCTTCGCTGTCTTATATGCTTCATTCGTTGCCCACTAGCTCCTGTGCTGTGAAAAATATACAAACGGGAATCCCAGCTGCCTTTCATTATAACATTTTATGTGCTACTGTCCAAATTACTCCTTCTGGGATTCTCAAGGATCACAAACATACAAATGTATGTAAACGGTTCTGTAACATCTCTAGATAAGGCACAAAATAGTTAATTTTAGGGTTTCACTAAGCTGGCATGTGTGATGGAAAGAATTTGTATTATTTGTTTTATGAAGGGGCTTGGTGCCTGAGCTGAGCTCTCAGTCCTGCTTCGCTTGAGACAGGTTTATATTAATTTTCTTTGGCAATTAACTTTCAAGAAAAAAAAGAAAATATTCAGGCTTTACAGGCCTTCAGCTAGTGGTCTACATTCTACCCAGCTTTGTATACTCAAGTGCCATTATATATAAAGCATTTGAATCTGTGCTGAAGTTTAAGCATAGCAAGAGACCAAATAATGCTGCTTTTTTTTTTTTTCATGAATGAAACCATGACTGTAGAGTTGTCAGGAGGGTGTGGAAGGAGAAATCATGGAGAAAACAGGAAAAACGTATTAAAAATACATATTCCCTTAGCTCTCGTAAGCTATGGGACCGAGGAGACTTCCCTTCCTACAAAAAAAAAAAAGCCTCATGTAAAATCCAGATAACGTTTGAAAATTAAAAAATATAAACCAACAGGAATGACAGAGGCAGTTGCTGGAAGGGCTTACTGTGCTGGATAAAGATTAGAGGATTTATTTCTACTTCAACAACAGTACAATTAAAAATCAGAAGATAAGTGGTAAATATAACACCCTTGCTATAAATATTCTAAAAGAGAAAAACTCTGAACATGTCAAAAGCACAATGTTTAAGAACTTGTTCATTAAATCCCCTATGGCTCAACAGCACTTTTTATTTATTCATTCTTCCTTGCTTTTTTTAAACTTTAACATGAATTTAGCATGATTTATTAGCACATCAATTAAAGGTGTTTGTTGCAGAACATCGTACTTTCATGTATCTGCTAACAAAGTAATTTGCAAATATGTTTTGGAAGGAATAGAAGAAGAAAAAAAAAGAAAATACTGTCTTGCATGGTATAGAGCCACTGAAAACTTGGAACATTTTTCTATATCCGATGCCAACGCCATTTTAATAAAGCCGTAGAAACAAAGCCCAAAAGCCCCTAGACCTACACCTAACATTTTTTCCTCCCCCAAATAGTCATCCCCACCTGCTTCTGCCGATCTGGGCAGTGCACTGTGCCCCGGGGGTTGCTCCCGGAGCCAGCCCTGCCAGCCCGCGGTACTCACTCGTGCGAGGGGACGCCGTTGGCGACGCCGCCTTCGTAGCGGCTGATGCCCTTCTGCTGGGTGACGCTGATCTGACCGCCCAGCTCGTCCGCGATCACGCCCGCATGTATCGCCGACTTGCACAGCAGGGAGGTCTGGAAGGCAGAAGCCATCAGAAGCCAAAGCTCAGAGGATCAATCTGATAAACTGCTAATGCTTTCACTTCCAAACCACTAGTATACAGGTGTTACGGCTCATAAAATCCTGCTCAAGATGAATAAGAGGCAGGGGAGGGAGAAAGAACAGTAATCTTCGAAAAAAGTACATTTCCAAAAGTCACCTTTTCTTTTTTTTTTTTTCCCCAAATGAAAAACCAAATAAGCTGCTTCTGAGAAGGTGCTGTAAGATTTTAACCTAATAAGTATTGTGTCACTCCTCAGGAAAACAAAGTCACAGGCAAGGCAACTCTTCTTTGCAAAGAGAAAACAGTAATTACCTGATGGACTTGCCTGAAGGCAGACCAATCTATTAGTGCGCCCTAGAGTTTGAGTCATGGCGTACATTAGGAGATTTGGCTATGTGTTGACTAGCTGATGCTGGGTTCTCAAGTATAGCCCATTTCCCAGTGTCTCAGGTGGGATAACGCCGAAAAAATACGGGGAGGAGAGCCTGTGTGCCAACTAGGTGGCAATAACGTACCACTGGGCTAGGGCAGAGCAGAGAAGGGCTAGTGGAAAGGCGCAAAGGAGACATTCCCAGGGGCTGCAGGCAGAGATCGGGCTTGTTCACGCCGGCTCAGCTTGACAAGCTGGGGTGCCCGGCCGTCCCCTCCAGGGAGCGCTGGGGACGCAAAGGCAGCAGAGCTCCAGGGGAGCCCCCCAGGTCCTTCCCATCAGAAAAGCTGAATCCCTCTGAACGGGTGGAGGGAAAATGTCTTTCAAAAATTCCTCAGTGCAGATAAGATCTGCATGAGGTCATGCCAATGCGCTGCTTTTCTTTCCTAATCACCCCAACGAAGGGCAGGAATAACTCCAGCTAATGAGAATGTAAAATGGCATTTCTTTGTTTCTTCAGCTCTGCCACTCTCCAGGCTGGAGCAGCGTGCTCAAATAACTGGCTGAACAGGTTTAACGTGACCACTGACTTTTTGGAAACTCAGCAACTACTATATTTGTGATAGGGTGGGATTTTACTTCAGTGGTATGATTAAACTTACTCCACCGTGAGAGACGTAACGATTCCACAGGCGTGACAGGAGGAGAGTCCATGGTGAGGGGCACAGAGAAGGCAGAGCACTGTGTGATATGAACTGGGGATAAATGCAGCCACTCGGGCAACTTGTTTGCTTTAAAGAACGAGCGCTCGAAACAACCCGAGAGGTTGATAGTTATCATTGGGATGTGATTAAGCAGTGTATAATTATTTAATTCAGCTCAGAGCAGATTGCAGACATAATCTTAAAGAAAATACGCATGTTACTGAAATGTATTTTCTTTCCTGAAAGAGATACCTTTAGAAAAGAAATGCACACAGACTCCAAACAAGTAAAACCTGAAGTCGTAGGAATATTTAGTACATCAATGAGCACCGCCTCAAGAGGGACGAACACTATGCAGGGTTTTTCCAGAAAGCCAGAAACCACAAGTCAGTATGTGTATTTGACAATCAGTGGACTTTGTTCTCACACAATCAATTGGTCTGTTTGAAAAGTGTCTCCGTGTGCTTGTATACTGATAACGTACTCGTATACTGATAATAAAAGGTATATCTAACACAGCTGGGAAGAGTTACTGACAAAAGTCAAGCAGCAAAAGTTGAACCAGGTTGTGCTATGCTTCTCTCTACCGTTTTTATAAATTTCCTCTCATTATCCTGTGCACTTACATCTCTGTATCCTTCTCCGATATTCCCAGAAATGTCACCAGCTATGTCTCTGCAGCCAGCGGGACAGTACCTGCTGTAGTGAGAGAAGAGGGGCTTGTTTAAAATACAAACGGTAGTGATGATACCCAGAAACAAACTCGTACAAAAGAAATGCTCTCAAATCAGTATTTTAGCAACAAGTTGTGGCTGACGGTCTGTCAGCGAGTCCAGGAGGTAAACAAATGGGCCCTTGAGTTCATGAGTGAACTGAACGCAGCAGCACACAAAGAACCAGAAAAGCAGTTTTGCAAGGGCATTTCTGTTTAATTATCTTCTTCTAGAAATGCTACCACACGAGTTTTCAGCACAGCCCAGATAAGAAGCCTACACGCACATCCAGACAGCAGCCAGAAGAGCACAATTTATTACCATTTCAAATCCTATCACAAGGTTCAAGCAAGCAAGAAATTATAGCTTGTCCTCAGATAATCTTGTATCAGCTAGGGCGTGATCTGCTCTCAGGAGACACGCTGGAATTTGAGGCTCCTTTGAATTTCAAAGTGGAAACCCTTTTTACATATACCATGTATATGTATGCCCAAGTGAGACTTGCTCTTAACTCTATTCCCTCATCTTTCCGGGGCCACTGACTTCCATTCCGCACTACTGCTTCCCACAACTGGGCCTTGGACTATTATGGCATTGCAGCTCAAAAAAAATCACTTCTCCAAAAAACGAAGACCGTACCTGCCTTACATGACATTTTCTAACAATTGGCACAGATGACAGCTACAGCAAAGCAAGCCACAGCGCAGAGAGCTGCAAACCCTCGTTACCTGTATTCAGCCTTTGTGTAGTGGTTCGCTCGTTCCAAACATGTGATTAGATCTGTGAAAAGTTTACAAATGTCAATCCCCATTGCAGGAGGTAGAAATACAGACAAATATTTGGCTACGCATGAAATTACACTTAAAGATCTCTCTGTATAATACTTAAACAATTTTATTAGGTAGAAAGCAACAGCTATGGTTTTCCCTCATTCTTTTCATCTCCCTCTTCTACTCTTCTTGCGTTTTACACCTTCAACAAAGTTGCACAGACCCCCAGAATATTAAATGTAGGAATCAAATCTTAATCTCTCCTATCCCTTCATCCTGTCACTGTGTGGTAGACGCCAGAGCCTGGTATACAGTGGACCTTCAAGGAGAAGGTACTAATTTTCTCTTTCCCTGGGCCTGTACTGCAAATTGTCCAGGTAAGATTTCAGCAGCTATTATATCTGCTTAATGTTACAACTGCTCCTTGCACGCATGCTATTAACAATATCATGGTTCATGCTAATCTGGAAATATTTAGGACCAAACATTTGGGCTGAAGTCTATGTGTGTAGAGAAGATAATGAAAATAGGGGGGGGACTATGCCACTAAATCCTTTAGTACTTTTGGATTTCACTTTACCTGGATGATCACTACTGGCATAGGACAACAGAAAGCCTCGTCCTGACACGTGGGATCCACTCTCAAAGTGAATAGTCGCTTCATTGCTATCCAGAATGATTTCTTTGGGGACAGGCATCACATTACCACAGTATGGCCCTACAGACAGAACAAAGAAGATTTCAAAAGTTTAGATGACATAATTAGGCTGGAATATTCTTGTGATTAGCAAAGAGTTTCATAACACGCTCATTCTTCGGTACCAATCCAAATGTTGACAAAAGGGTTTTGGCTTCAGTCCTTTATGGGTATGAGCTCCAAAGTTACCCTGACACGGAGTGGCCAGGATCCAATTGTCTCTCCATGGTAGCAATTCCAGCATCCACATCTCTCATCACATAAGCCTTAAGAGAATGATTAATGCCCTTCGGCCTTTGAAGTACAGCATGCTTACAACTCGCAGTAACTCATTAGAGAAAAGAACAGAACATTCAAAGGCAATCCAAGGGATCTACACAGGGTCCCCTAGATAAACTCTCCAGAGACGTACAGCTCATGCTGCTGTAGCACAGCAGCCACTCAGGAGAGATTAAGATCACAAACAGGGTACCTGGTTTTCAAGGACTTGTGTGCCACAAGCCAAATTGTGCTACAAGGCAGCGCCACTTTACTCAGAAAATTTCTTAATTTATTTCCCTTACATCTTCAGACCATTGAAGTATACAGTTCCAGCCTCTAGAGTTTTAAACAAAAAAAGAGAGGGAGAGAAAGGGGAAGATGAAGGGGGTGGGACAGGGAGACAAGAGCCTTGCGCTTGCGTTGAATTAGATAAGGGTTTTATAGCTACCAACTGCAGTATCTTGGAACAGTCTTTGGGACACTCCTTTCTTGTGACAGCAGGCGTGCCTGGGACTCTTAATAATTACATTTGCTTCTTCAGAAGTCAGTTCCCGAGGGGACCTTTCTTTTGAGGTTGCCACAGTCTTCCCTCTTGTCTTCTGTCACCACACCTGGGTGCAAACACTTGTCCCTGGCTGCCTTCAGGCAGAGATGACACAGAAAATCCAAAGCAGTTTGGGTACATCTTTTTGAATTTATGAGGATGCTTACAATATAAACTGCTAAGAAGAGGTGTTTTTTTAAAATGGCAAACAGGTTTTTCTCCCCAAGAGAAAAAACAAACAAGACCCTTTACAAGCCCTCAGCCCATCTGTTCTGTTGAGGTGAATGACAGCTTTTGTTTCCTAAAGCAAGTCCTTGGGATGAAAAATGATCACTTTGATTTTTCCCAGTCAACTTTGTTTTATGGGTGGTGGCTACTTAAGGGCAACCTGGAACTGACTTCTGAGATACAAAAAATTATAGTCACAGCACGACACAAATTTGATGAGTGGTACCCTTCCTAATGGGCTCCTAGGAGCTTCTTCATTTTGCTTGGTACTCTTGGGGGGGGGTCTTTCCCAAATAATTCCTTTGCCTTATAACAATTACAAGATCAGCCTATAGAGTAGTCCAATTGGAACCAACGACAGCCAGTTGTCAGCAGAATGGGACAAACCAAAGGAGGAACTCTGTCTTTTGGCTTATGAAAATCATATGGCGAAGTCAGGCTGGCAGAGAAACAAGCAACGAGTGTGACATTTCCCTGGAGTACTCATGTGTTGAAAATGACTCACGACTTAGTCAGAGAAAACAATGCCTATGAAAAGGGTTAAACAAATTGCTTAGGAAATGAACTTATCAAAAAGACAGCATCTGACACTGTGTCATACCAGACAACTGCACGAGTGATTTATTTGAGAAGGTCTTTTGTGTCAGGTTGCAGTGGGAGAAGTAAAGTGCTAACTTAGATATTTTTTTTTTTCAAGAAAGAGAAAAGGGAAGAAGACAGGGAGGCATTGCATTTCTTGAAAATAAAACACCTGAGAAAGCTTTAGTCCTTTTCTTCTCTCAAGGACTGTCTCTACATATTTTCTCACAAGCGCTTTTTGGCTTTCTCCCTCACAGCAATTGGCAGTGACCTATCTGCTCTGTAGGTATAATTTAGATGGCTGATTCAGTCAACCACACACTGGCTGGATCAGGGCTATGTGTCTCCTCCAGCAGCAAGTCTACATACGTTCCAGATAATTATACAAATAAATGACACATGTCACAAGCAAAACAAATGAAATGAAATTAAAAGAAATTAAATGAAATGAAACAAAATAAAATAAAATAAAATAAAATAAAATAGCGTAGGCACATACATAGAGTTGTATAATCCAAATGAAAGCCAAAAATTCAGAAACAAACAGCTTAAGAAATCAACCTGCAATGCCTAAAGACAAGTTTCTACTGTTAAGTAACAAATCCAAGAAGGGTTACCAGGCTATGGTTATATTCTGCTCAGAGCAGTTCTGGCATACTGAGAGACTCACATGGGTAGCTCAAAACTAAGGGGGTCTAAGATTAATTTGTTAAAGGATATAGAAGCAAGAAAGAGTATACACTGAAGGAAGGAATATTGTCCAAAACTTTATCGGTTTTCTGCACAGATTTGGAAGAAAAAAAAAAAAAAAGGCATTTATTAATACTACAAAACGTTCTCTTGTTCTTTTGTTGCAAACTGAGGAAGCCTTGCAAATTATTTCAACACATTTCTTCTCAAGAATTCAGGTAATACCATATTGGCACTACACTGCCAGGTCTTCAGGCTTGCCTGAGATTTAGCAAAGTTTATTTCTGTGCTATCAAATACAGAAATGAGCACTGAGAGGCAGGGTTTAGAAAAAATTATAAGCGTTACCTCACTACCTATTGCTGTTCTTAAAGAAACTGATCAGATACCAGTTTGGCTTAGACATTCTTTACTCCCTGAAAGAACTAGAGACATGTGCAGTCTGTTTTTAGGGAAAGGTGTTATTCCAATCTTTTCAGTGCTTATTGTGTTTAAAATGATCAGCGTAAGCACCTTTCTGATTTGATTTACCCAATAATATTATTTTAGGTTTAGCAGCACCTCTCTCCATTTTGCCAAGTTTTTGCAGAGTGGCCTTTTTTAACCTCAAATTCTTATTTTCCCCCTAATCAGTTTATTTTACATTGATGGTCTTTCAAGAAATTCCCCAGGGGGACAACTAGCAATGCTTAGAAAATAAAACCGATTCAGGGTCAAGACAATTCTTTGGGTTCAGTTTTGACCGATGAGAGAATTTCATGCTTTCATCTGATTTCTAATTTTGTTTAGAAAAAGAATGTCTGTCTTTTTAACCACATGTACTCTTTCCTATGCACTTTCATACGGCAGTCCTCCATTTCTTTTAATGCCGTAAAGCCAGAGGAAAGACAGTCTCCCAGGCTCTGCCTGAATCAGATGCACTTTCTATATACACAGTACCGCCGAGTAGATTTGCTCTCCATTGACTTGCCTATTACCTTGAATACATATATTGTGAGATATTATAGACATTAGAAGATCACTAACTAACAGAACTAATCAGCATCTGTAGACATTAGACTTAATCTGAAAACTATATTTACTAGTCGGTATTTTCCACTTGCAACTGAGGTGACAAAAATACTACTTTATCGTCTACTTTTAAAACTCACACGCGCTGCTCATCTTCTCTGTCCATTCCACCTAGGATTTATCGATTTCCCCAGACTGCCTATATGAATACTGCACAACAACAGTGGAGAGGAGGGATGATGGAGAACGTCTTGGTTTGTGTCTGGTATGAAAATGAGAAACTTGTTTATAGGGCCCTGTTAACTTTTACTGCAGCATTTGGACTTGACTCTGGATAAATATTTAATTCCTGAACCTGGGACTAAGCCAAAAGTTTTTTCAGATCCCTTTTGAGAACTGCCAGATCACGTTATCAGTTTTTCATCTTCTAATGTTAGTTGTGAGGTGGGTTGTTTTGCATATTCGGCATGAAAAACCAGTCATGAATGATGATCTCTCTCCCTGTTTCCTGTTAAAGTGACTGGGCTGGAGCTCTGCTGGGGTGAGTAGGCAGGATTATTTGATTTGTTTACTAAGAACAAAGAAAAGAGTTTGATTTAATAAACAGATGTGTTACATGTCATGAAACTGAGTAGGTGTTCTCCATATTTCAGTATTACTACATCTAGATGCCAGGGCCTTTTCTTCTTTCCATGTCTCATTAATGAGTTGACCCAACTGTGGTTCCATCTGTTCACTCCACATTCTTTAATATATATATATATTTTTCAAATTCTTCAGGAGAGCTACTAGGGACCTAGGGGTTTCAAATGTACCAAATTTAATATTCTCTAGAATTAAGCTAACATTTAATGCCTTTTGTCCAGAACTTCTGATCTGTCGGTATGGTTTAGGTGGCTTAAATGAAATACTTTTATTTTGGAATCACTGTCTCCAAGTGGTATTAACATCCTGCAAGATACATGGTAAATTGTCTCGTGGATATCCTTTGGCTGGCTCCTCTGGAGACTTAAGAGACTGTTTTACGTGTTGTTTATTTTTTAAATGTTAGCAATAGTCTACTGCTTTTGTCCTTTTCATAATAGCGTTGTTTTGCAAATCTGATGATCTTTACAGCATTGTCTGGTTTTATGAGGTCTAGTTTACTTCTACTTCCAACCAGGCTCTGGCATATTTCCTGAGGTTGCTTTGTTGAATTATGTTCTTTTCTTTTTTCTACTTCCCTTAAGAAGCACTGTGCCTAGAGGACTCTCTTCCCTCACACCAGCTGGCAATGCCTACATGCTGGTTGTTTCTGTAGGTCTTAATACTTTCTGCCTCTTCTGCAAGGCTTTTGCTTCCTTTAAAAGCAATTATTTCCCTCTTTAGCATGTCCGGTTCACTATGCTTGTTCTGCTTTCAAATTCCTCAACTTCATTTGAAAACTGCAGTTTGACATTCACAGAGGTCTTAAAGAAACTTGGTTTAGATATCAATTCATTATGTCCTCTGTTCAACAGGGAATCTTCCCCCTTTTTTCTGTCTTTACTTCGAGAGTAAGCTGTGGCTGGCGAGCAACGAGTAGCAACGATCCCATGGATCTGCCTCTCCAGGATTATAATTTCCTAATGCATTTGTTTGAGGAAAACAATGTTTTAAATTGTGATCTTTATATTCAGTAGCCTTTTCTCCAATAAAGCAATTTGGAAGTACCTCAGTAGCTGGGGAAGGGCAGGGGATGTGATGAACATGGATTATGCTTGCCTCACTTCAGAGCTAAAAACTCAGCCAGAGCACAAGTCTTTCACAAACAGCTCACAAAACCAGCAAGGATCTCTTGTATGAAAACATCTGCATTCTTGAAATTCATCTGCATCCCACATTCGAGGAGAGGAGAGGAGAGGAGAGGAGAGGAGAGGAGAGGAGAGGAGAGGAGAGGAGAGGAGAGGAGAGGAGAGGAGAGGAGAGGAGAGGAGAGGAGAGGAGAGGAGAGGAGAGGAGAGGAGAGGAGAGGAGAGGAGAGGAGAGGAGTTGACAGAGTAGTCAGGATGAGACAGTACGGTTATTCAACACTTAACTCTGTGCAACACAGTCTGACCTCAGGCTGAGGGTAAGCATCTCTCAGTTTAGGAAAAACAAATATAACTTTCAGTTAGCATTTCCAAAGGGTTGCCAAAGACTGTGATAAAGGAAAGAAAAAGGCATCCAAGTAGAGTCAGGCTGGAGAAGTAATTACAGTTTAAAAAGGGAGGGTCTGGGCCACCTGCACAGGCTGTAGGTCTGCCTACTTGACCCCAGGTGAGATACCCCACTTCTAATATGGCTGTGGTTTTATCCAAACCCAAAGGCAGAAGCACAGCAACAGTTAGGAATCGTTAGTAAAGAACCATAACTGTTTAACAAAAACCGCAGCAAAATACACAATACACTTTATGCAGCTAAGGGGAAAAGAGAGTTCATTTGATAAAACAAACGCAGACATACTTTGTTGCCTAAATCTTTCCAAAACTGAAACCTCAGGATACTGCAGCCACTCAGGCGAAACCCAACTGTTAGAAGAGTTTTGACTGTTAAGAAACTGCTCGACTTGATCTTCAGCAAGAACCTGTCTGGGCATTTCCCTGGATTTCCTGAAATACCTGAAACAATACTGTAATAACAAGTTTCCTTTGAGGGGCGAAAAGAAACGTGGACACACCCTTTATTCAAGCAAGACATTTATTACCATACATAATAAGGAATGACTGGTTCAATGAATCCACTCAAGTCATAATGACAAGCAGGAGGCATCCAACGGCACTCGGTTCTCCTGCACACCTGCACACACACACATGTGCGCACACACACATGTGCACACACTCGCTCAGCAGCCATCAGCCACTCACACACCAGTAAATGCTCAATTTGTCTAACAACCCTTAGTGACTCGGTGCAGGGAGAAGAAAGCATTTTCAGTAATTTCTCTATTTCACGTTAGTTACTGACTGTAAATTATGCACGAACAAGTTAACTGCACTAACTCTCCAAATTATTACTAGTCACTCAGCAGATCTGACATCCACCCCAGAGGAACACATCAACCTCCTACTGACTGCAAGTGAATGGAGAAGTAAGTAGGCACTTATCTCTTCTTTATCTCTCCAGTCAAGTCTGATGATCACCTCACAAAATTAAGGGAAAAAATACTAAACCATTAACTGGGGGAAGAGGGGGAAAAAAAGCAAGAAAAAAAGGTCAAAAGAGGTACAGAAATCTGATAAAGACATGAAAAGAAGCTGACTAAAAGCAGTTCCTGTCGACCTTTTGAAACATTTATGTTACACCTTCATAAGTAGTGCAAGCCTTGTTCTTGAGAACCACAGGGCCCACATGGTTAATCTTGTTTTCACATATCCCTTTAACTAATTAAAAAATCAGAAGCTCTTATTCAGAGCTCAGTATTTTTAATATGCTCAGATAATGCAATTAACTTGAGAAGAAAAGCATTTCAGTAAAGGTTGCACCTTGTCTACACTGTGAGATCACGCTTCATATTAACTTTTATTCTAGATTCCTTTTGTGGGACCAAAAAAAAACCTATATTTTCATCCAGTGCAAACCCATGCCTTTGAAACAGAACATGATCATCCATTTATTTTTCCTGGAGACAACACATGCAAAACCATGATAATATCATGGAATTTTCAGAGTTGGAAGGGACCTCTAGAGATCATCTAGTCCAACTGCGCTGCCAAAGCAGGATTGCCCAGAGCACATTACTCAGGACTGCATCCAGGCGGGTCTTGAAAAGCTCCAAAGAGGACTCTACAACCTCCCTGGGCAGCCTGTTCCAGTGCTCTGTCACCCTCGCCGTAAAGAAGTTTTTCCGTGTATTTGAACGGAACTTCCTGTGTTCCAACTTGTGCCCATTGCCCCTCATCCTGTCACTTGGAACCATTGAAAAGAGCCTGGCTCCATCCTCCTTCAACCCACCCTTTAGATACTTGTACGCCATAATAAGGTCTCCCCTCAGCCTTCTCTTCTCCAGGCTAAAGAGTCCCAGCTCTCTCAGCCTTTCCTCATAAGGCAGATGCTCCAATCCCTCCATCATCTTAGTTGCCCTTGGCTGGACTCGCTCCAGCAGTTCCCTGTCCCTCTTGAACTGGGGAGCCCAAAACTGGACACAGTATTCCAGTTGTGGCCTCACCAGTGCAGAGTAGAGGGGGAGAATGACCTCCTTCGACCTACTGGCCACTCTCTTCCCTATGCAGCCCAGGATTCCATTGGCCTTTTTGGCAACAAGGGCACATTGCTGGGCCATGGATAATTTACTGTCTACCACGACCCCCAGATCCTTCTCCTCAGAACTACTTCCCAGCTGGTCCATCCCTAACCTATACTGGTACTTAACATTCTTCCTCCCCAGGTGCAGGACCTTGCACTTGCTTTTGTTGAACCTCATTAGGTTCTTGTCTGCCCAGCTCTCCAGCCTGTCCAGGTCATGCTGGATGGCAGCACGGCACTCTGGTGTGTCAGCCACCCCACCCAGTTTGGTATCATCAGCAAACTTGCTGAGGATACACTCTGTCCCCTCATCCAGGTCATTAATGAATATATTAAACAAAATTGGACCAAGTATTGACCCCTGGGGGACACCACTGGTTACAGGCCTCCAACTAGACTCTGTGCCGCTGATCACAACTCTCTGAGTTCTGTCACACAGCCAGCTCTCAATTCACCTCGCTATCACCTCATGTAGCCCACACTTCCTCAGCTTCCTAATGAGGATGTTATGGGAGACAGTGTCAAAAGCTTTGCTAAAGTCAAGGTAGATGACATCCACGACTCTCCCCTCATCCAGCCAACCAGTTATAACATCATAGAAAGCTATCAGATTGGTCAAGCATGATTTGCCCTTGGTAAATCCGTGCTGACCACTTCCAATAACTTCCTGTTCCTCAACGTGTTTGGAGATGACATCCCGAATGAGTCGCTCCATTACCTTCCCAGGGACAGAGGTGAGACTAACCAGCTTACAGTTCCCCGGGTCCTCCTTCTTGCCTTTTCTGAAGACTGGAGTGATGTCAGTCTTCCTCCAGTCCTCAGGCACCTCTCCTGTTCCCCATAACCTTTCAAAGACGATGGAGGGTGGTCTAGCAATAACATCTGCCAGCTCTCTCAGCACTCGCGGGTGCAGCCTGTCAGGGCCCATGGACTTATGGACGTCCAGCTTGGCCAAGTGGTCTCTGACCCGGTCCTCCTCAACTGAGGGAAAATCTTCCTCTCTCCAGACCTTCCCCCTTGCCTCCAGGGTTTGGGATTCATGAGGGACAGCTTTAGCAGTGAAGACCGAAGACAAGAAGGCATTCAGTAACTCTGCCTTCTCTGTGCCTTCCACCACTAGGGCACCCGTCTCATTCATCAGTGGGTCTACATTTTCCCTAGTCTTCCTTTTTCTATTGATACACTGAAAGAATCTCTTCTTACTCTCTTTAACTGCAGTGGCCAAGCTGAGTTCTGATTGAGCTTTGGCCCTTCTAATTTTCCCCCTACATAGCTTTGTTATATCTTGGTAACCCTCATAAGTTGCCAACCCCCTTTTCCAGAGAATGTAAACTTTCCTTTTTTTCCTGAGGTCCAGCCAAAGCTCTCTATTTAGCCAGGCTGGTCGTCTTCCCCATCAGCTTGTTTTTCGAGACATGGGGATGGCCTTCTCCTATGCTTTTAAAAGCACCTGCTTGAAGTATGCCCAGCCTTCCTGGGCACCTTTGCCCTTCAAAACTGCCTCCCAAGGGACACTCTCAACCATGCTCCTAAACAGGCTACAGTCTGCCCTTCAGAAGTCCAAGGTGGCAGTTCTGCTGGCTCGCCGCCTTGCTTCACCAAGAATTGAAAATTCTATTTCGTGATCACTGTGCCCAAGACAACCTCCAACCTTTACATCCCCCACAAGACTTTCTCTGTTAACAAACAGTAGGTCCAGTAGGGCACTTCCCCTAGTTCGTTCCTTCACCAGCTGTGTTAGGAAGTTGTCTTCTACACACTCCAAGAACCTCCATGACTGTTCCCTCTCTGCTGTGTAATATTTCCAGCAGACATCCGGGAAGTTGAAGTCACCCATGAGAACAAGGGCAAGTGATCGCGAGACCTCTGCCAGCTGCTTATAGAATATTTCATCAGTTTCTACATCCTGATTGGGGTGTCTATAACAAACTCCCATCACGATGTCTGCCTTGTTGGCCTTCCCCTTAATTCTTATCCATATACACTCAACACTGTCATTCTGACTGTTAAGTTCTAGTCATTCTAAGGTCTGTCAGACAAAGGTGACTCAGTTTCACCAAAACTGCTGTTAGATGATCTTTGCTGACTGATGATTAATATTTTCACATCTAAGTCTGGATACAAAGCTAACAGTTTGAAAGAAAAGGCTTGCTACAGGCTTGCTACAGGAACACCGAAGAAAATAGTCTGCAGAGTAATAACCCAGAGATACAGTGTTCAGCCACTTTATGTCTCCAGTTTCAGAGCTTCATTAAGGTTATTTAATAACCATATTTTGATTGTAATATTGGAGAAATCTAAATGCAATGTCTGTCTTCACAGGTCCATCAAAACTGAGAGGTATCAAAGGTGAGAAGAACTGTAGTGTCACATTTGTGACCCAGTTGAGCAGGGAGGCTTCAGTGGATCGGCATATGCAACGACGCTTTTCTAGGAATGAATTAGACTCATAGCACTCTTCTATCAGTCTACATAATTTGAGGAATGCCCTGAACTTAAATAAAACTTGCATACAAGTGGTCTAATCTGTAGTCACCCACTTAGAAAAGTGAAGTAATGAATGTTATGGCTAACGTAAATCAATTAACCCATTCATCTGTGTATAATAGCTTTCCCTTACTGCATGGAACATAAATACCCCAAACAAGAATTGAGTTATTCCTTGCTGTATTGCATGAATCCCAGCAGAAGGTTATAATGATAAATGAATCACAGTTAAATGTAAGACAACACATGGGAGAATTTTGAAAGGAAAATAATACTTTGTCATCTAAAGACTTGTTTACACTAATTTTATGTTTACGCACATAATCTAGTGTTTTGCCTCTGACCGATTTTCTAAGCTTCAGATACACTCCTAAATAGACATTTGTACGCATACTGACGTTCACTCCGTTGTTTTCTGTAGAGTTGAAGAGATCAGCATGGTATTTAAAACTGATTTCCCTTTGGACTTATTGTCTTATAATTGCAAACCTCTTAAGTAAAGAGCAAAGGCTGCTCAGCTAATTTGAAACATGAGTAATATTCACACTGCCAGCTTTCATACGTAGCTTTTTAGGTTTTCCTTTTTAAACCCTGGTGAAATGCAGGAAAAATGCAAAGATTACTTTTTAATTGCTCAGATATTTTCAATGGCTGCAAAATCTTTTCAGCTCTCCATCATCCTATGAAAGAATTTTGATGGCAAAGGTCAGTATCTTCTTGGCCAAAGGGAAGATGTTGGCCTGCCTGGAGATGTTCATAAAGAGGGGAGGGTTGCGAAGAGGAGATCTGGGCTCAGAAATGGCTACCTAAAAGGACACTTAACAGACTGAACGGGCTTAGCCGTGCTTGCTCACAGAGCTTTTGCTTATGTAAATGCGTATTAAAACCCAGAGTTATAGCAAAACCAGTGAAACAACTGACTTAGAGAAGCTCTAATCTCATCTATGAATTCCTGTGTCTTTTAAAACAGAAGCAATATGATGAATTTATGCATATAGCACTATTTCCAAGCTGCTGTTCTCCAGGGGTTTACCTGAATGTAGAGCATACCTCTGTAGGTATGCTAGTGGGAAAGTCTACAGCAAGCTGCAGACCACAAAAACCATTACAGATGGTATGTAAGCCTGAGCTATAAAACTTGTTTAATCAGATATGAGCAAAATCTGCTAATTGTGCAGTTCGTTACTGAGAATGCAAATTATAATCCACATGCATCAGACATTACCAATCAGGTCTGAAAATGGGTGTGGGAATACTTTAAAGAAACTCATTATATGGATTTGATTGCATAACACACAGGTATTCTGTGTTTACAGGCTGAATAAGTGCAGCACTGAACTATGTGAAGACATCTTCAGGCTGATGTGTCAGGAACCAGAATCTGAACCAACATCCAAGCTTCATTTTTCACTTCAGAAAACAATATATTGATTTATCCTTGTTTCCTAGAAAAGCCTTTGATTAGAAATGTCAAGATAACATCAATAAAAATTATTCAAAGATATGATCACGCAATACGAAACACCTATCTTTTACTGCCAAGTACAGACAGACTGTTTCAGGTGAACACAACTCATTGCTTACAGTTCCGAAATGAGGTAAACAGCCTAAAAAAATCCCAGCGCACACAAACCGAAACGTTCCCTTTGCCTCAAATCAAGCCCTACGCAAGGCTGAGATATCAGCATGTCACTACCCACTCTTGGCAAAGGCTGTTTCAAAATGTAATACCTCCCTCATGAGAACAATAATTACCTTTACCTTCGTTTGCGAGCAAGGCTTTAATACCTCGCCTGATCTTATCTTACCAGATGAGTGATAGGCCTATCATGCTCATGAATGAAAGTCAATCATTCCCCCTTACTACTAAGATACCTCATGAGTCCTCATCTTAGGAGAACCACGCTCTTGACTGAGCCAAGCGATGAGCTGGGTGACCTGGAAAACCTGCAGAGGCTCTGTGTAGCTTCGTCATCTTTTTCCATTGAATCCATTCTGCCTGCGATGTCCAGCACAGCACGTTCAGCCTCAGCTGACTAAGGGCTACAGCCCGCTCTCAGCAGGCAAAATTTTATGAACAGTCAATTCCCAAGTTTATTCCTGCATTGTGGAACTCCTTGCAGCCCTGAATTTAAATCGGACTTCTGAAAAAGGGCGCAATGACTTGAAAATCAGTTTGACTCTTCTAGAAAGAGCAGATCAAAAGTTTCAGCGACAACCGGGTAGGAAAACAGATTTGAGGAAGGCCTGAGGTTCTCCCTGCGGAGGATCCTGTTGTCGTTATGATTGTTTTAAGTGCACTGCTATAGCATATTTACTCACTTATCATCCTGTGCGAATCTCTTGCAGGAGTGCAGACTGGCTGCACGCATTTAATATCTGCAAGTATTGACACCTGCACATTAGCAAAGGTTATCTGTGACTAATAGCTAGCACTAATAAAGGTTATCTCCTCTCCCAGGCCTCGACTGCCTAGGAAATAGAGACATGTGGGATCGCTGACTCCAATTTCTGTCTGGTTAGCGAGCCAGCTCTTCCCCTACCTGAGAAGGGTACAGGGCTGATACAGATCCACGTACTCGCTGTGCTAAAGCCGGGACAGTACAGCTCCACGGGGCTGAGGGCAGAGCCCCGGGGTGGACATGCCAGAGCCGGGCACAAGTGCCCCCTGGCCCCGGCGGCCCCTCCGCAGCATGGCAGCACCCCCAGCCTCGGCAGAACAACACACCACAACACACTCGAATATGAAAAGGAGGAGGAAAGGACAAAGGCTGACATTTCTAAGGCCAGGCTGGATGTGGCCTTGGGCAACCTGGTCTAGCGGGAGGTGGTGTCCCTGCCTATGGCAGGGGGGTTGGAACTCGATGATCTTCAAGGTCCTTTCCAACCTAAACCATTCTATGATTCTTGCATTTTGCCAAGCTGGGTTTTACTTGTGCTTTTACCAATTCAGGCATTGACCATTGCCTTATCTTTTACATACCGTGCAACGTTGAAGAACTCTGGATGGTAAGGTAGCTGGATTCGCATTTCTGTGACTCAATATCCAGGTCTCCAATTTTCAAGATCAGGCGTTTTCCCGGAGGCACTTGGATTTTCTTTTCGCAAAGAGTGTAATTTGGGTATGTCCCAGGATAGTTCTTGGACGCCAGGGTCCCGCTGTCTTGGTACATCACTGTGTGCCCACATCCATCCCCTGCAGGAGGAGAAGAAACAATAAAGAGAAATGTATTCCTCAATGAAAAATGTGTAAGAAAATGCTGACCACAAAACCACGTCTCACGCGCACTTTCACCTTTTAAAAAAGTATTTTGTAATACTCTACCTCAGTTATGCTGTTGTTTGAAAAGCGGTTATTAAAATAAATGCAGTTGTGTTTCTCTTGTAAAGCAGTAGAAAGGAGGGCTGGAAACACTCATGAATTCAGATGTATTTGACAGTCCTGTACAAACAGAGTCTCTCTGGTTTTCTGTTTTACAGCCAAACTCTACCGAAACATTACAGATGCAATTCCATGTGTAATAGGTAGGATCCTTCCTTAAATGGTTTTCTCCCAATTATCATTCCACATTCTATTTCCCTAGAAAGAGCCATCAGGGAGAGGGTGGCTGAATCATACATGAAAGCACAGACACGATTTAACTATGTACTATCGTGGACCTGACTCATCTCACTTTCCTGTTGGTTTTCTTGTTCCACTTGCACAATACAGAAAGCACAGGGCACAAGGCAAAGACAGAAGAGGGGCTTCAAAAGTGGGATGCGCACCGTGTGCAGGCTACCTCACATTAGCACGGCTGGAGAATGTAAATGCTCAAGGGGTGAGGGTAGGCACCCGCAAAGTGTTTATTCGTAGCGTTGTGTAGGAGCGAGCTTGGCTTAGGAGCCTTTCCTTGGTGGAGGCACCTGAGGAACAGCTGCAGCAGAACACATGACAACAGGAAAAGGCGCATGGAAATACATGGGGGGATGTGGGGACCAAGATGGAAAACAGGAAGCATCCACGGAGGGGAAGGAAGCAGGTATCAGATAAGAGACCCTGACTACCAAAGGAAGCAATTTTTTAGTGAACTATTTAAAAGAGTGCCAGGAAATTAAAATGTAAATATTATAAAGCTTAAGCTATTTCATTTTGCTGAATCTTCCAAATAATCGAAACTATTGCAACAGTGGAACTAGTGCCATATGTACATGCGTACAATAGGCAGTCCTCAGCTTCGGGTCAGTTAGGGCACAGGCACTCTTTACAGAAGAGTCTTGTACACTGCTACCCTTTATCACTGCAAAATTGAAACTAGTTCTAGAAGTGTTAATAAAATAAAGAATTCTACAGAGCTGGGAAATCACAATGTTCACTTTAACCATCCAGAATTTTACTTTTGGGGATATTTTGGTTAAACTGTTTTGGTCTGTTCATTTTAATTATTTTCTGAATTTCCTTCTGAAATCACAAGGAGGAACAAACTTAAGATTTGCTGAGATTATTTAAAGGTGAACAACTAGAAATGAAGTGCTGATAAAGAAATGTGCCATACGAGGGGTTGCAGGGAAAATGGCATGCTGTGCAAAGATAAGCTCCAAGCTATCAAATTTTGACTCACTACTATGTAGTTACATTGCCATTACAACCAACTCACTCAACCGCTTTTTCACAAGCAACAGCGTTTATTTTGAAGCTTTATCATCATTACTAGCATTCTTGCCTGCTATTTAATTTTGTTGCAGGTTCATGCTTGGAATAGAGGTGAATAGGAGACATAGATCCAAAATCGTATCACCATAAAACATATTTAATATGTTTTTTCAGATCTCCTTGTTCACATGCTTTAAAAAACACCCGTTGTTCAAGTTTGTTATCCAAGCTCTATTGATTTCAGAATGCATAGGAATATACTCAAGAAGAAAGGCAAACTGGCCTCTTGAGCAAAACATCTTTTTAACGGAAACTTTCTGCAGCAGGAATAAAAATACACGGAGCAATACAGTACATGAGCTGTACCCCCCAGAGGGGGGTCCAGAGAGGTCCAGGCTTGGTACAACCAGATCATTTCTAGCAGGACACAGAACAACCTTGCTGCTTGTGTGGCTGACTGCTGTGTAGTAAAAAAGAACTGCCTGTGGCCTTTATTTTAAACCACGTGTTTCTAAGTGTAAGAATTTACTTTAGCTGGGCTCATGAAAAGAAAGTAACTACGATATGCAGCTTAGTTTGCAACTTATCCTTGCTGGGAAAGAAAAGGGAAAACAAAGGGAAAAGTTACACAACCACAACAAAATGTCAGAGGTGAATTCCTTAAAATGAAAGGTCTAGCGTTCACACAGTTGTCTTCATCTCACTGGGCTGTGTTCTGGCCTGTGTCACCTCAGTACAACCCCAAGGATCCTTTGTGGTACAAAACTCTCCTCAAAAAGCTGAAAGGACATTGCTATCGTGGCAAGACCCTGACAGCTCTCCAGATCACAAAGCCTTATATTTCTTCAGAAAGTGTAGAGGCAAAACTGTGCACCGGAGACCTCAGCCTGCCATCCTCCTCTGACGAGGTTATATGAGGTATTGTTCCCAGGGAAACTCATTTTTTTAAAATCTGCCTTTGAGTCACCGTTGAAAGGTATTAGCACCAGAACATCTTTTGAGCTAAGAAAGCATAAATGCTATTTTCCACCTTTTCAGTGGTGGAGCGTAGTCATTCAAACACTCTAACTGATTGAGAGGCAAGCACAGCATCGTCCTGTACCTGTAACTTCCATCCCTTGCTGCCTCTCTTCTGCCTGCCCACCTCAAAGGAAAAGGTCATGACAAAAGCTTGTTTGCCACAAGAACCGAAGCAATGTCCAAAAAGTCAGACCTAGTCCTAGTAACCATTGCTTCTTACAGAGAAGCCTGACTGCAGCTCTAAATTTTTTTCTCAGGAAGATTACCAGAGCAAAGAAAAATCTTACACTGAAATTTGCTGGAAATTGAATCCTAGGGAAGGAGTCTGAAGGTATAGAAGAAAGGTAGAATAAAACTCAGGATCTGGTAATTCGTTCAAAGAGGCATTTAATGACTAAATGTAGTAAAAAACTTATAAATATAACCCCACTATATACCATGGGCTCAGAAATGGAGGAATTCAAAATGTATCCCTGATCACATTTTCAAATAAAAACATGAACAATACTACCATTAGTTTTGTTCTTATCATTATTTTCCACATGAAATTTTGATTTTCAGTAGAAATGTATTGGCCAAGCCTCAAATACATTGAGTTTAAAACACAACTGCTTGTCCTAATGAAAACTATGGTTTAAATACCGAATGTATTATGTCATACAGACACAGCTCTTCTGGCTGGAAATACATATATCCAACCAGCCAGTTCGACACTGGATTTCTTGCTAAGACTAAACCTTCTCTTAGTGTTACTTCTGAGAACTGCTTTGTACCACCCCATTTGGCAAACAGCTGGCAGCCTTGCCTCAGACATCCAGGTTTCATCACTTCTCGATGGACAGGAGCAAAGCAAAATATTTGAGCACAAGGTGTTCAGCAGCCAGAAAGTCTAAACAGGCTTGGATTTAATAAAATCTCTCCTCAGCACCATGCGTTACCAAAAGCACATCAAACATGCTTTGTAAACCGAGTTCCCACAGGCATTTGAATCAAGATCAAGATCGTGGTCTCTGAATTGCAGGTGCCCACCTGTTGGCCTACGCGCAGGTTGTACCAAATATCACACAGCACTGGAATTAAGGCTGTTTACCACAGATAAAAATAGTCTCCTATGGCAGACGATGGAAATAACTCCCCAAGAAGTGAGAAACACGACCGGCACCTTCTGCCACAGGAGCAGGCACACCACTTAGTTGCACCTTGCCCTCTCTCACATGGTGCTTGCCGACAACAGTGTGTGCATGTAAAACCAAACCTGCGACCCTGCCAGAAGACACCAGTGCATGTCCCTGTGGAGAGGGCAAGAGGAGGTTTGAGGTGGCTGGCAGGTAGTACCACTTCCCATCCTCAGACACATGCGTGATGGATGCGTGCGAGACAAGGTGAAGGAGCTGCGTCTGGGCTGGGTCTGACCACAGCTGCTGGCTCATGGGCAGGAGGGCCTCCTCCAGGATCTAACCTGCCCAGGAAGGACATAGGTGATAAAATCGATGCCCATGAACAAGTTCCGGCCCCACACTGTGAGGTGCCTTGGACACAGCCCCTGGCAGATAAAGTGGCTTTAGCAAAACGGTGGTGGTCCCAGAAGCAGCAGAGTTAGAGATCTCTGAAAACAATGCTGGTTCCTTGAGGTACCCTCCTGCCACTCAAAATCACCTGGCTGGGCTGACTCTCTCCTCCTGTCTCTTCCCAAGCCCAGTGCACAAGCCGAGCCGTGGCCCCTTACCCCTGCGCTCCCAGGGCTTTTCCACCCCTTGCTGACATGCACGACTGGATGTGCGCAGCGCCTTCATCCAAGCACTCAGCACATCCCCCTCTGAGTTAGGGAAGAGACTACAGTTTTCAAATAACTGCTATAAAAAGTTTCCTTGTGCTGCACCTTTCACTAAACATGTTTATACCGCCAACTACAAGACAGTTACATAGCACGATATCAAAGCGCGCTTTCAAAAGCATCGCTACAATATCCTGGCAGCAAACAGCTGCCTTTTTCATCCTTCTGATTCACCCTCACTAAGCAATTAATAACGGACTTGGACTCGCTCCAGTGCTAAATACGTGTTATACCCAGGCGTGCTCACGCGCACAGCCAGCAGCTCCCTGCCCTCTCCTACCCCCCTGCATGAGCCCCGTTGGGCACCAGCACTTCTCTCTCAGCCTCTCTGGCTACAGATTCCCGCTACCTGCTGCCCCTTGGCTGCCGATCTCTTCCCACCAGGACAAAGACCCCAATAGTAACCTTATTTCCCTCTCTGCCTCATGTCTCCCAGTTTGACATCCTTTTGGAGGCCCACCTTCACGATGGTGCTGGGGACAAGGCGTGCACCCCCTGCCCCAGCCAGAGGTCGGGGCTGAGAGCTGGCCCGGGGCTGTGGCCTGTCCTTTTTCTTTCCCGCTCCTCCTCCCCTTGAAAGGAAAGAGCAGAAAACTGAGTTTGTATACCTAAATTTTGGATTCAGCCAAAAATCAGTGTTTTCTGAAGAGCCACAGCTCCAAACAGACACAGCCGAGGCAAAGAAAACGCCACTAAGTCAAGGGTAGGGCTTTGTGAGCTCTGATGAGAAGCCCCACAAGGAAAAATGAGATTTGTCTCGTCTTCCAAGTTGCTTTCCCTGAAGTAATAACTGCAGCTTATTGAAAGATACAATAATAACTGAGTCAAGAAGGAGTTCTGCACCCATGTTTGAAAGATTTGAGTTATGCATAAGAACAGATGAGTATCTAAAAAAGCAATCAACTCTTTCCAGTCAAACCTGTGCCCTCCCTGCTCATGTGGGGTAGGAAAAAAGGCCAGGGAAAAAACAAGTTTTTTGCCAGATGCCATCCAAATCCATTGGTGTGGTGTGACAACACTTTAGGTTTTCATACAGCTACATGGACCTTCATTGGGTCACAACAACCCCATGCAGTGCTACAGACTGGGGGTGGAGTGGCTCGAAAGCTGCCCGGCAGAAAAGGACCTGGGGGTGTTGGTGGACAGCCGGCTGAGCATGAGCCAGCAGTGTGCCCAGGCAGCCAAGAAGGCCAACACCATCCTGGCCTGCATCAGGAATAGTGTGGTGAGCCGGACTAGGGAAGTAATCATCCCCCTGTACTCGGCACTGGTGAGGCCTCACCTCGAGTACTGTGTTCAGTTTTGGGCCCCTCACTACAAGAAGGACATTGAGGTGTTGGAGCGTGTCCAGAAAAGGGCTACAAAGCTGGTGAAGGGTCTGGAGGACAAACCTTATGAGGAACGACTGAGGGATCTGGGGTTGTTTAGCCTGGAGAAGAGGAGGCTGAGGGGAGACCTTATCACCCTCTACAACTACCTGAAAGGAGGTTTTAGAGAGATGGGAGCTGACCTCTTCTCCCTGGTGACAAGTGATAGGACAAGAGGAAACGGGTTCAAGTTATGTCAGGGCAGGTTTAGATTGGATATTAGGAAGCATTTTTTCACTGAAAGGGTTATTAAACATTGGAATAAGCTGCCCAGAGAGGTGGTGGATTCACCATCCCTGGAGGTGTTTAAGAAAAGGGTAGATGAGGTGCTTAGGGACATGGTTTAGAAGTGGTGGTGTTTTTATCAGGGTAGGTTAATGGTTGGACTTGATGATCTTAAAGGTCCCTTCCAACCTCACTGATTCTATGTTTCTATCACTAGCAGAATCATGCACATTACAACCATGAACGGGTTTGTACCTTCACTGCTTTCTGAGGTGATGGAGCAAAACCTAGAGTTAAGGATTCATCTCTAACCTCTCTGCTGACAAGCCTGGGCCAAGAGCATCAGCTCTTCGCTGAGCCATTATAATGGAAGAGAGAGACCACTATGCGACTGGGACCTAACCTGGTCACTTCTCCAGAGAACGATGAAGATGTCAGACCTCTTTGCTTTTCCTGGCAATGACCACACGTTTGGGGATTTCACAAACCACCGATTTCAGGACAGATGCCGTTTACACCAGCTGAGCAGCTGGCTGAGCCCTGCATATAAGAAGTACATAAATCCAGAGCAATTTTTCAGAAGTCCAGCTTTACATTCTTCACCGTACTTTGTGGAGACCACAAAAACTATTCTCAAATAATGAAAGAAACCACTGAAAATTAAGGCAAATGTATGATCATCTGAAAAAAACAGTGACTGCAATCTTCCATGGTCTTTAAATTAGTATTAATGTATTTTCAAGGTCCCCCACTTTGCAGTACGCCCTACTGCAAAAGTAAAAATAAATAGTGTGTAAACTATTTCTTTGATTTGCATTTTAATTTCTTTGACTCCATTAGGTTCCCAGGAAACATTTTATCCCCTTTGCTGCAGCAGTTCCTCAGGACAGGCATTTTGCTGCCCAAATTAACCAAGCAGTGGCTGGGAGGAGGGCCGAGAGCAGGCAGGGAAGGTAGAACAGCAGAAGAAACAAAGGAACATTGTGGAGTGCCGATTTCATTGCCCAAATTATTTACTTACCAACTTCAAAGGGATGCAAAACGAGAAGGAGGTCAAACAAACCACAGCATGTTTTTCCCTCCTCTTCACACACATTATTTACTGTAATGTCTCTCTTAAAGCAGGAATGAGAAAGCAGCAAATGATCTCCAACTGGTTCCACAGTGGTTCCATAAATCACAAATTCCCACCACATGCCCAGCTGCAATCACCCCTCTGCCATTTGGGCTGCAGCTGGGGGCTGGTTTTCCTCCCTGTTGCCAGCCTCAGGAGATGCCCTGCCTCAAACATCTAAGAACTTATTTTGGTAACCAGTTGGATGGCCATCATCAAGTATAGAAAAAAAAATCCCTGACAACCATTCTAAGTGCCTTATCTAGCAAAGTAGATTACAACCATACTCCCATTTTTCAAAGTTAAACAGTTTTTTTAGTAATAGGAAGCCCAGCCATATCTCAGTAGGCAGGAAAATCTTTACAGCTGTGCTGATCTAGATGGCAGCGACCACCGGATTGCCACAACCAACCTGGGCAGCCTTTACTAGCCCAGAAACATCTCATCTTTGCCAAAGTTTGCAAAGACAAAAACCTAGCGCGACCTGAGATTTTGTTTATTTAGCTGCTAAAATGTCAAAAGAAAGCAGAAATCTCCTTATGAGCAACTTCTTCCATCAACATGAAGCCATGTTCCCCTAAAGGGGGAACTTTACGCTTAGCATTCAGGTTTGCAACCTTAACAAGTAGTAGAGCAAGTCTTACTTAAACTAACACAGATGTGAACCAGAAACTCACACACTGGTTCTCTTCCAGTTTCACTGTATCCATAAAGACTTCATTAATTTTGCTGCTTAATCAAATAACTTTCTGGAGGGCAACCATCTCATCTGCATACACATCTTAGGGACTTGTGTCAGGATGAAGCCTAACACTACCTGGCTACATTCACACGAGACCTCAGTGACAAGACAATTCAGATTACTGTAGAAATCACCTGTAGAAAGGAGAGAATGGCATCTACATTCTGGTAGTCCCTTTCCTATGAATTATTTATAAAGACACAGGGTTAAGAAGTTGCTGCGTTCTGTAAAGATCCTGCAATACAAGGGACAAGTTTTACACAAAAATGTAAATAGCACCACATAGTTTTCTTGGTTTGCTTCTATTAAATACGCAAATAGTAGCAAACTAGGTTTGCCTTTGCTTTTCAGGATCACTATCTGGTTCCATCTGTGAAAGACAGACAGTACCAGAGTACATGTCAAAAATAAGTATGTTTTAGTCACTGCTTCCAGGACTTCAGCAGTATACCCAAATGTAGTCCTCCAAAGAAACGAGTTTCAGCACTGGAATCTGCTTTTCAAGCACTCTAAATACAGCACTCTCGAGCTTGTGGGTGTGAGAAAACTTCTATGCCTTTTCAATGCTGCAACAAAAGAGATTTGTAATTTTTAATTTATTTATTTATTCCCTGCATAGCTGCATTCAGTATTTGTCAACGCTTTTCTTTTATGGATGTGGCATATTGCTGTGATCGACCACCTCAACATTTTACTCGCTTGTTTTTGGAAACAGAAATGAGAACAGAGCTACACATTTAAGGACATTTCAGAGTAATCTTAAGCACAGGGTCCCCTTTTTGCAAAAGGAAAGCTGAGTTTTTGTTTTCCAACAAATACCTGCCTACTTTAAGATACACATCCACATTACGCACCTCAAGTGCAGAGGTGCTGAGAAGGCACTGAGGAGTTCGCTGCCCAAGGACTTGAAACTGCACGCTCAGGAGGAACCTTGAAGGACTGTAAATAAATGGGAAGGTGGTTGTGTTTCTCCACCTGCCACCCACATAGAGTAACTCAGGACCCTGCTGAAGCTTCAGTGCTGTAAAGGCCATGGGGAGCAAATATCCCACAGGTGGGGGTTTCTTCCCTGTGCCTCTGCCTACAGCATCCCAGCAATGTGGCAGGGACGCGGGGCCACAGAGGGAGAATGAGCCCCCTCCCATCCCATACTGGGCTTTCCCTGGGCTGGGGGGGACATCATGCCATTAGGGCATATCTTCTGGTTCTGCTGATCCAGGGCAAACATGCAGCTGGATTTCTATTAAGGGCTTTTCAGGCAAAGTAGAAAATGCTAATCTTAACTGAGAGACATAGCATATATATGCAAATTGTTTGCTCTACTTTCTCCATCTGTTTTTTTCCCAGGTTTTTCCCTTTGCTATGCTTTACTGGAGATTAACTTACAGTATATAGCACCGAATTTGGACTGTGTGGGAAACATATGCTGCAAGCTCAGGGCCAGACTCGAATATTGGGTTGCACAGGAATATTCACAGCAGTGCTAAGGACTGACAAACCCACAGGGACAGGAAATTCAGAGACATCAGGGTGAGGAGAGGCTGAAGCAGAGCTGTTCCAGTTACAGTAGCAGGTGGGAAGGCAAGATTTCAAAACAACTTTAATTTGGGTAAGAGGAAATGGCTGAACATGATAGAATGAAACCACCATCCCCCTTTTTTTAATATGTCGTTCCCTTGTTAGTGTGATACAAGTCAGGCAAGATTGACAGTTATCAATGATTAAGGGTGGTCTCTTTTCTTGAAATCTCTTTTCTTGAAATCAAACCGGTCCTGGCTTCCTTGAAAAAAATCACACATTTACCTTTTTTTGCCTGTATGCCTAGATGGAATATTTGACTTGTTAGTAAGAAAGGACAACAGTAAGCACACCACTTTCCTCAAAGCAAATTATGCAAACCCCCCATTATCCCCAAGGTACAAATGAACAAATATCTCAAGAGAAAACTAATTGGTTTGTGACAGAAACAATAATTGACATTTATTAGGAAGACGCAATTTTCTGTTTTGCCTTTTGACTTGGTCAACCTAACTTCTAGGAAACTAGCTATTTCCTCCACGGTTATTGCAATCTAACAAGTGGTTACTTACAACTCCAGCAGAAATGGAAGCAAAACCTAACTAAACTAAGATGAAGATACAGTCAAAGAGCTACATCAGGCTCCTGACCTGGACTATGGAGAGCAAGAAATGCCTTTTTTCGGTATTCTGTGACTAGCCTGCCTGGTATTCCTTGTCAAGGTATTAACCAGAACAGTATACTCGGAGGCTCTGGAAACCAGGAAATTTTGTGATCTCTATGGTTCATTGTTGTTACATACAGTTGCTGTGAAAGATATTTGAAATTAAAAAAATAGAAAGGAAAACAGCAACACCATTACTTAAGTACGATACTGTTGTGGTACTGTATATGATCCACAGCATCATTTCTGTGTCTTCTGTGACACATTAATGAGACTGCATAAAAGGTGTTTGCAAATGGATGTGAAAAATAGCAAAGAGAATGTTTCATGCCACCCTCTGTACACCACTTATACTGAAATGCCATAATTTCATTTTATTTGACTGGATTTTTTGATTAGCAGTAGTATCAAACAACCATGTTCTCAAGTTTTGAAACGTGGTACCGCAGAAAGGTCTGAACAGTTTTTCTACTCATCTCAAAGGTGAATACCTCAGCGTAACTGGTCAATTTATTTTGATACAATAGTATTTTGCTTCCCACCTAAAGAACACAGGGACTGAATTTCATCTAAAAAAGTATAGGAAACTCATTTTCAAAACACAAGCATTAGCATTTGTTAAAAATTGGTGTGTTCTCTGATATCTGTTTTAAGGACCACAAGTTTAACTATGCCTCTTCTGTCTGTGACAAAATACAATAGATCAGCAAATGCTGACTCCTTGGGTTTGAAAATGTTAACACTTACGACCACCCGAGTGCTCACCGCATGTGGCACAAAACTTCATATTACAGCTTATCTATTGAAATTCTGTTTTAAAGCCTCCAGCTCTGTGGCTCCCAGGCATTTCAACTTCAATTCCCCTGTACCATGCTGACACAAGAAACATGGAATAATACAAAGCCCTGGCTTCAGGAGCAGCTGAGACAACAGGGAGGGCAACAGCTCCAGTGTTAGCCATGGACCTTGCTGCCAAAGTCTCCCAGTCGAGGGGGACCCACAGGATCCTTGAATTTATTCTACAGGTTAAAAAATATTTTTTCATACCTGGAGGACAAAATGGATTTTTTTTTTTTTTTTTTTTTTTTTTTTTTTTTTTTTACAAATGAAGCATATTGACTTTGACTATTAAGTCAAAGCAACCCACCAACATAGAACCGGTGTGGCACCAGAGGAAAACAAAAGTAGTTTGGGGCAGAAGCCACACATCTCCCTCCTGTGCAGTTACCACAGCTGCAACAACAAGGCTCAGACACGTAACAAAGCCATTCTGTTTGGATGAGTGAAGAAATCCACCTATGTTTCCAGTGTTTTGAGGTCTCTCCTACTACACCATGAAGAAAAGTTTTGTTTGATTTCCGACAGGACACACAGGCCTTTGTATATAGCATGAGGGACCGCATTCAGAATTCCCCATGTGTTTTTGTAATTTGAAATAAAACAAATAAACACAATTTTTATTCAGTAGACATGAACATCTGGAAGATGACATCAACATGACTTCAACTTTAATGTCAAAGCATTAGACTGAAATCCAATATCGTTGAACAATTTGTGGTAGAAGTGCCAGAAACTTGAACATCGCAGATTAAAGCTGTGATGGAAACAAGGTTTCTGCAGCAGCTGAGGGAAGAAACATTTTAGAGCCTTACTAAATGTCTGATGAACATTATTGTAATTACAGTAGCAGCTTGAGCCTAAATGTGTGATACTAAACATCAAAATGAAGATCCTGGTCTCGTAGGAGGCCTTGGGTCTGGGTTTCTAGCCTTGCCCTGCTCAGCTTTCCCTATTTATTCTCCCACCCCTCTTCATGGAGCTTGAAAACACCTTTAATGAAGCTCTTTGGAGATCATAGAATAGTTTGGGTTGGGAGAGACCTTTAAAGGTCATCTAGTCCAACCGCCCTGCAATACGAAGGGACATCTTCAACTAGATCAGGTTGCTCAGTCCCGTCCAACCTGACCTTGAATGTTTCCAGGGATGGGGCATCTACAACCTCTCTGGGCAACCCATTCCAGTGTTTCACCACCCTCAGAGTAAAGAATTTCTTCCTTATATCTAGTCTAGAACTACCCTCTTTTAGTTTAAAACCATTACCCCTTGTCCTGTTGCAAGAGGCCCTGCTAAAAAGTTTGTCCCCATCTTTTCTGTAGGCCCCCTTTAAGTACTGAAAGGCTGCAATAACGTCTCCCTGGAGCCTTCTCCAGGCTGAACAACCCCAATTCTCTCAGCCTGTCCTTGTAGGGGAGATACTCCATCCTTCTGATCATTTTAGTGGTCCTCCTCCAGACCTGCTCCAACAGGTCCAAAGATGGTCAAAGAGAACATGACCTGGGCACACTCGTCCTTCTCTCTGCTGGAGCAGAGGAGCAGCATGGAGCTGCTGCACAGGCAGCTGCTGCCACCAGACAGCAACCCTGTCCCAACAGGGAAATGGAAATAATGAGTAAGGATGTACTGGGACTGGAAATCCTGCTCAGGGAGGATGAGAAAGTCCCACCACCACCAAACTAAGCCTTCACGTCTTGGAAGGAAACTCCCAAGAGGCAGGTCCTGGCTCTGTTGAGAGAAGAGACAGGAGAGAGGGAATGAAAGACCAAAGTGTTTCCTCCTCATAACACTCTCAGCTCCCAGGCCTAATTATGCAGGATCAACAATCCTAACCATAACCACTGGCAGCATTTCTATGTGCAAGCATCCAGCCAACCTCAAAAATGTGTCCTTAGCACTCACACAATTTTCACAGACAAAAATCAGTTTAATTAGACAGTTCATAATTTATTCTGAAAGCAAAAATCAAGATACCTGTATACTCTTAAAACTAGTCAAACCACTATCCTGTTTTATTTAAACATCACTAGTAGATTGTCCCAGTTGGAAGTTTCCTACTCCCAGCTGTAAAGCTAATTGAACCTTTTGGGGAAGTTGTGTGCTCATTCTTATGCATTGCTATTAACATTTTTTTTATTGCAGATAGTTGGGCTCCAGCACCATTCCACTGAATCCAGTCAGAAAGATTTTATTTTGATTTTGTCTGGCTTGTTTTATTCTTAGCAGATGGCACAAACCCATGTGTTGATGAGTACATGCCACAGGAGAGTATCCGATACGATAGAGCCATCCTCAAACTACAGCAATGTCTATGCTGAGGACTTCAGTGCCCACCACCACTCAGGACCACACTTCTTGGTGTGGTGAGTTAGCTCCAATAGGCTTTCAAAACTGTACTGCTTCTGGTACCTAAAAAGGCTTCAAGAAAGTACCTCGGGCATCTCTATACAGTAGCATAAGCATCCTCAGCGTTTTTCAAACTAATTTTCACTGTGCCACACATGTAGCTCAATTGGACCAAAGGTGACACAGTTTTGATAAATATAAATTAATGTATTTTTGCATATGCAAATCATCAAGTAATTTGCATGAAATATGATTCAACAGCCAAGCACGTTATGTGCATGGGCAGGTAACAACTTTCCCAAGGCATCTTTTTCTCTCTTCTCTGCCAGTAGACTCCCAGTGGCCTCCCTCGTCTCTGATTTTGTTTGAAATCTGTCCCCCGATAACCTAAAGAGAAGTACATATAAAGGGCTTAGAGCTATTTATAGCAAAGTCTGTGTGACTGAAAACATTGCAGTTTTCATGCGGTGGGTACACGCACTGCTTATGAACTGCAACCGGAAAACTGTTGCCTCCCTCTTTAGCAATTCTAGTCAGCATTCACAAGGCGAGATAGAGGGAGCCAAGGAAGGAAGCAGACATAAGGACAAAATGCAAACAAACTGAAAATTTACCAATCACTTATATTCAGAAACTGGAGAGGGGTGGGTACAATAAAGATTCATCGCTATCTGCATTTCAAACTGCTGGAAATGGGCATGCAAAGTGGATTAGCACGATCACACCAATATTCTTCAGTATGGGTTTTGTACAAGCCCCTGAGAACAGGCATAATCTCTCATAATTACTGCATGTGCTGTTGTCACATTAAATAACAGCCTTGCCTCAAAATGTTTAAAAGTCTACTGCCCATCAATTCTTCCAACTGGGCACTGGGTGCAACTGTCAACAGAGCCAGACGTACTGCAAGCAAAGTTCACGTCCGGATGCTGATCTGCAAATCCTACATGAACTAGTTTCGCTGCTGTGCTTTATATCAAGTGAAAATAAATGAGTTACAGCAAGAGCAATGACTTAAATCTTATTCTTAATAGAGTAAAATCCCTCTTCTTATTATGCTGTCCTACAACCAACCAACACTCGGGTCAGTTTTAAGTCCTACTGGCCAGAAATGTAACAGAAGACGACTCAAAACTTTGAAAGACTCAGATTCAACTCTGATTTAGATACCTGCTGCCCACAATTACATGGTTCAAGGTCTTGCTCAATGACACCAGAAGTAAAACCAGAAGATGGTGAAAGGCAAAGATAACGTGTTCAGGTTTGCCTCCCTTTCTGCCTTGGGTTTAAACCACTGGAAGGAGATTTTGAGAAGAGATATCAGGTCAGGCACAGCTGCGTGAGGTTGGCAGGCAGGGAACAAGGTATATTTTGTAGTTGTCAGCAAAGAACTGACAACAGAAAACAATACAAGAGGTTAAGATCAGCGCACAGCAAAATAAAAAGGGAAAAGAACCACCTTTTATTAGAAATCCCAAGGCTATTTATTACTCATGCACAGTCACAGATGTGATATTTGTCCCCAGGTGAGACCTACTAAGCTTATAAATATGTTTTAATTAAAAGCAGTTCCCTAAACGCTCTGCCTTTCCTATCTTCATTCTATGAACAACAAAATTTCAAGTTTCATAGGTGTCCTCAGACAACAAACACATTTAATACATTTACAAGAGCAGAAAAAGAGCTGATGCCTGGGCTCTGCTCAGTCACGCTCAGATACGAGCCGTGCTGTGAAGTAACCAAGCCACAGTGAAAAAAGAGGCTTTTCCTTAATTTAAAACTTAAGTAAGAGAACAGAGGCTATAACAGCAGCTTCATCCTTGTTCTGTAACATCCCTTAGGAAAAACTGAAGACAAGGGTGAACTGGTCATGGAAAAAAAGCAGGCTGCACAGGCAGCTCAAGAGAAGCCAGAAAAATGTACTACTTTTTTTTTTTTTTAAATGAGTATTTTTAAATCAATATATTTAAAACAGTGCCTCTTACTTCAAACCAGCTGGTGGGAGACACCAGTGGTGACAAGATACAGAATTAGCTGAAACTCAAGCCTGATTCACTCTGGCACTTCTCATGCTCCATTCAACTTTGAAATCAAGTCAAGAAGCTTGTGTAACAGGAAGTTTGTATCCACTTACCCTTATCTCCTTTCTCCACTGGTGTGACTTTAAGACACTTAGCCCCTAATTTATAGGGTAATATCAATAAACAAACAAACAGAATAACCACCCCCTGAGGAGAAAGGAAGGAAAGGGGTCAAAATCAAAAGGGGTCGGCTTCCTAGACACACTATTGTGTAAATTTGAATTTGGTCCAAAGAGAACCAGGTAAAATATTCATTTGTGTTTCCATGATGGTTGCATGATGGTTGATGGTAGAGACATTTTGAACATAAATACAAACATAAGTGCCTTTACCAATTAATTGGGGAACACAGACAAGGCATAGGATTTGTATGGCACTGCGTAGTAGGCACTGCATAGTGTCCTGTATGCACTAAAGCCTCCAGAAATCCCAGCAAACTTAACTATTTCTAACTGACTCTCCAAATCACCTTCTCCTTGATGTCAACACATGCGAGACAAGTATTGGTGAAAGAGGAAACAAACAAAACCAAAACACTGATGAAAAGAGGGGATGGGGATTTTTTTTTTTTTTCCTGTATACATGTTTCTTGGAGCATATCCAGTTGGAGTCCCAAAATGGGAAAACATATTGAGGACAGAACAGCAAAGCTTCAAGGGAAAAATGCTACTGCATGAAGCCAACAAGTGGAAAAGCGACACAACTCATACCAAATTTTGCCTTCTGTGGAGATCTGTATCGGGAATCTCCGGTAATAAGAAGTTACAGGAGAAACAGGTATAAATCAGACAAAGTACTTTGTACCACTGCTTGGGTGCAATACTAATGCACAGCACTGAGTTCTGGAATTAATGTTCCAACTTGGCTGCAAATATGGGGACTATTAATTTATCTGAATGTATTGTCAGGTTCATTAGGATGCTTCATTTCCAGTGTTAACTATTTTACCAGTAGCTGTCAGCAAACTCTTCTACGACGGCTGCATCAAGCCAGCCACGCAATGCCACAGCCATAAGGTCGCAACTCCTCAGTAGAAGTCAGCTGCGCTTGTAATTTACACCAGGAAGCTTAACCGTGAGCCACATAAAAACACAAGAGTAAAGAGAACAGTACCCGGGCCCCCATTTTAACAAACCGCTAAAGCTCTTTATCACAAAAGAACTTACAAGATCCCCATTGAGATGCCTACGAAACTTTGTCCCGGCACGAGTAAGGGCATTTCTCGTCCTCAGCGAGGCAGCAGGCGAGCAGAACTGCCTGTAGCCAGCTACGGGACAGGGGCTGCCAGCCCCGGTCCCGGCCGGAGCAGAGGAGGTGCTGCCGGTGGCCGAGCGGCGGCCGCCGCGCCCGGGGCTCCCGCCGGGGCTGATGAGGCGCCCAGGTGGCAGCGGGAGCCGCTCCCTGCCTCCTGCCTGCAACTTGCCGGGGACTTTTTCTCCACTTATTTGACTTAAAAAAAAAAAAAAAAAAAAAGTCCTAATTAACGAAAGATTAAGAAAGCCGTAGTATACATTTACCGTAAGGCCGGTTACCACTTTAATCTCGCAGCTACTCAGACACAGGGATAAACCCGGCGAGGATTAACCAGGTCAACTATATACAGCCCCGGGAGCAGCTCAGGCTGCGCTCCCGCGGAGCAATGAGACGAGGACGCCCCCCCCCTCAGCACCCCACCGCTCTCCCCCCCAGCGCGGGACGGACACATCCCCCCCACCCCCCGGGGGGTGCTGTGCATGCCGGACCCCCTCCCCGCCCGTCCCCCGCACTCACCCAGCTTCTCCGCCCGCAGCCAGAGCGGGGCCGAGGCTCCGAGCAGCAGCGAGAGCAGCAACGAGGGGGCGGCCCGCGCCCCCCCGGCGGGGCCCATGGCTGCGACTCTCGGCGGGGCGGGCAAGGCACAACTTCCCCACTTCCCTCCTGCTCCTTTCTCCTCCTCTCTTCTTCCTCCTCCTCCTCCTCGCCGGGGCGGCTCCGAGGCCAGCCCGCGCTGCCGCGGAGAGGGGCGGCCGCCCGCCGGCATCCTCTTCCCGCCCGCAGGTGTTTCTGCGGAGGCGGAGAAGGGGCCGTGCGGGGCTGCCTCCGGCCCCGCGCCCCACCGGCGGCCGGGCTGCAGCGCTGCCGCCTCCCGCCTCCCCAGCCCGGGGCTGGGGGTGGAGAAAGGAAACGGGAGAAAGGGAAGCGCCGCCGTTCCCATTGGGCTGCAGCGCGGGGTATCTCCTCCTCCTCCTCCTCCTCCTCCTGCCGCGGCTTGAGGGGCCGGGTCGGCCCCGCCATCCCCCCCGCTCCCCTCCCCTCCCCTTCCCTCTCCTCCGCTCCCCGGGTGCTGCTGCTCCCACCCTCCGCTGCTTCGGGGGTGCTGCACAGGGGCCGGGGGTCTCCCCACGGTTGGGGGGCTCCTCACTGGGCTGCGGTATGGGAGGGGACCCCAAACCCGCGCGGCCCTGAGCATCGCCTGCGAGCACCCGAAGTTGGCAGGCCGTGTATATGCATATATACACACACATACACGTACATACATACGTATTTTTAAGCAAACAGGATTATTCCCAGGCAGCGCTCCCGCTGCCACAGCGAGAAGGGGCACGGTGGGGTGGGGGTGAGGCCGCGGGGTGCCTGCGTGGGGACGGACACGGGTGGGATCGGATAGCACAAACGGGAGTGTCCGGTCTCCACAGCTCAGCTGGGGTCGTGCTGGGGCTTCCCCCTCCCGTAACCTGTAAGCTGCTCCTGGGGTAGCATCTCTACACAGGGGTGCAAGTGCATGTTTAACGTGTGGAGGCTTTTGGTCATTAAAGTTCTACACAGGTTAATTAAGGATTTTTATAAAGGATGCTGTGGGCAGCTTGTTCTCTGGGTGGGATGGCATCAGCTGCTCAGCTGTGGAGAAGACCTGTGGCACAGGTGTTGGGCAAGGAAACGGCTGCAGTGCCAGCAGCCGCAGGAGACTGACACATTAAACAGGCCCCAGTGGTTGGCCCTGTAAAAGTATGCCAGAGAATTCAAAGTAGCCTGGCTGACTCCATACCGCCTTTTCGGGGACGGGTTGCTATGAGGGGCGGTAGATTCACACTGTTGGCAGGTCAGAAATACTGCGCTGCTGCGCTAAACCAAAGTACGTAATTAACTTGCATGTCCTAGAGGCAACTGATAATTGTTAGAATGTATAGTATTTTAGAAAAAGTCAAGTTTAGTAAACGTTTATTCTAATTGAGCTCTTGTTTTGTAAGTGTTACTGTCTGGTTTTTTTTAACTTTTCAGACACCATATGTGATCAGGCATATTTTTTACCACGTACCCGGTACATTACATTCTTAGTTTATGTATTTAACATGGGTTTTTAATAGTTGAGACTTACCCCTTCATTGGGAAAGGCAAGTTTGAAATCCAGACTAAAATGTTAGACAAGGTGTACGGCAGAGTGAGCATTCGTTGCTGCAGCAGTTTAGCAGTCATACTAACCCTCGCTGGACCTTGTCAACGAATGCCACCATCCTGCTGGCTGAAGGGGGTTGTGGTGGGTCACTCGCTTCAATAATCTGAAGGCTGAGAGGCTTTTAAAGAGAAGTATGTCCATGTGAATAGAAGTAGCCTGTTACTGTATTTGTCTCACAGATTATCAGGAATTAATCCATACAAATGAGGGTGATTATGGAGGGGAAGGGGCGAGAAAGTCAAATTGTTCAACAGCCTCAGGACTGGATTTGAGAACACATAATTGGTAAAAATATTGTAGACATAGAAAATAGCTTCTCTGATACCAAATACTGGTTCAAACCTACAAATGAGATCCAGCATAAATGAAAACACAAGGGAGAGAAATGTATAGGACAATATATATTTTGCAAAACACATATCGCTTGTGAAAGAGTTGCAGGTATTGAAAAACAATGTAACAACGTAATAGCATACATAGTTTCGTATTGGTTTCGGTGGGCAATGGAAACCAATCAGTCATAGATGGGTTGGTACTGGGAATTATGTTGATTTGCATTCCATTGGCTGAGGTCTAGAATGTATTCTTTAATAATAGGGCCAGGTTTCAGTTATATTTGTTAAGGCTCATGATAAATAATGGCAGAAAAGTCCTGCAAGTCAATCCCAAGGAGCTTTGCAGGGGCAGTGCTGCAATATACTGAGTCTGGTGGTCTTGTGCAATTTAATATGCAAAAGTCTCTGCCATGGTGCTTGCAGATAATGTTGCTAGTGCTGAGCTCCCAGCAGAGCTTTGGTGGCTGGTAGCTGGTACAGGCAAGCCAGCAGCCACAGAAGGCCAAACTGGTTTTTGCTTGCCACACACCCTTAGGAGGCTCATAAGGAGGAGGAAGGTGGGTTGGCAGAGGAAGTTTCCTCCTTCTCCTGGGTGTTGAAGATTGGCAATGCCCTCTGGGACAGATTGCTAGTAATTCTTTTAACAGTTCCTTTTATTCCAACGATTTGTAGTAAAACAGTAAATCATGACCTTGCGACCGGGGCTGTAAAATATCTGGGAGTGGTATTTGTTTTCCTTTCGCCATTGGTGAAGGAGTTTACTGTACAGGAAGATTGCCTTTTCAACCTTCTCACCACCCTTGGCTCAGCAGGAGCTGGTTGCTCGTCCAAGGCCACGTGTTTCCCATTGCAAATGTCTATAATGTTCAGGTGGAAGCTTCACCTCTTCTAGAAGGTGTTGGAAGCATGGGTTTCCTATTGACTTCAGTAGGATAATGAATAACGCAATCGGTGCAGTAGTTTCTCTATTATTTATTTTGCTATTAAATTCACATTACTGTATCATGCCCTCTCCCTGTCAGTTTTCAATACGCTGTAGGCAAGGAACGTACTGTCAGCTTCCAAGATTAAATAATCATTAAGATGACTGAAGTAGTCTGTAGCTCTCAAAGCTGTTATTCAAGGACTTGTGTAACCCCTGTCACATTGCTACATTGGTTCATGTGTACTTTTCCAAATTTCCCTTTCTAAGGAGAAGAATTAAAACCAGCTTTTAAATAAATACAGTTTTGAAGGCAAGGGCTTTGAGTCAAGGCAAAGGATTAGTTCAGAAAGAAGGCATACATGGAGTCTGACTAATAACTTGTGGGGATGTCACACCATGAGAGCTTCACAACAAGAAAACTCCCCGGCAGACCACTTCTGACAGCCTAATGCAGCTGATTTTGGTCACTGGCACTGACTTGATTTGGAAGAGACAGGATTCACCCGAGGAAGTAGACAAGCTACTTGTTAACATGAGCACGTGCCCTTCCTGTACAGCGAAGTGTTCCAAGCATACCGGTTAGAAGTATTTCATGTGTTTAATGCAAATGGTATTAACTGAGTTACTACTAGATAATGCATCTCATCTAGTATTCATTATATGGATACCTTTACTGTGCAGCCACCTGCAAAAGAGAAATTATGTTTTTACTCCACAAACATCTGGCCTCAGGATGAACAGCAAGACAGGACTTCAGGACAAAATTGGCTCAAAACAGTTTAGAAGGTGGTTGGTCAGTATGGCAGGGACATACCCAGCTTTCATTTGTAGACCTATACATTCTATAGCTTCATGAATTTACCTTCATACCTATACTTGTTATATACTGTTAGATATTTGTATATAACACATGCTGAAAGAGCTGCTTCTAAGCAGACCTAAAGCATCTAATGAACCCTTGCCTGCCTGGCGTGATGTTAAGCTGGTAGGTTGTCTGGGGGAAAGGGCAGAGGAGGGAGGAAAAACACGCTGAAGAATTTGCCTAAGCTTATCTTGCAAACTTGACACTGTATGCATACTTTCTTTCAAAAGCATCTCGTTTAGTGCATTTGTTCTAGGGAAAAAAGAAAAAAAGAAGCCAAACCCCCAATTTATACAAAGAGGTTTACATTTCATCTTATTGGAGCAGCCTTGCTTTTGTGCAGCTAACGGGAAAGTTCCTGTTCTTCAGAAGTTGTAAGCACTTTCTTTGCTGACTGTGTAGAAGAAGGGGGAGGAATCTAAGGCACAATGAAGTGGAGAAGACCCGAGGTCACAAATCACAAAGTGCGAGAACAATTCTAGACATCCAGGGGTATGTTAATCTCACCATTTAGCAGAAGGATGGCTTGCAGATTGAGAGGTCTTTTAATGGTCTTCATACATGGGCCAGCTTTTGCATTTTCATCGATACAACGCAAATACTATAATGGATTTACAGGATAAAGCTGAGAACAAAATGCTCTGGTTGCTGACCTTTGTGTATTCAGTGTTCTGCCCAAAGTGTATGTGGTGGTTGTACAAAAAATCAGAAAATGAAACATACAAAGTAAAAGCCTGAGATGTGTCTAGCTTCAACATTTGTATATGATATATGAGGAGCCCTCCTTCTTAAAAATGGTTTGGCTGCTGCAGAGTCAGCGCTGCTGCAAGGCTGTGGCATGGCTTAGAAAGTCTAGCAAGTTCCCTGAGACACTTGAATTACTCCTGTATATGTAGAGTGTTTAATGGACACAGTATACCGTGCTGTGTTTGTATCGTTGGAAGGCTAAGGCCGTGCCCACAGAGCAGCAAAGACGTTTCAGCCTGTATAACACCACCCTCTATTAAGGTCTGCGTACCATTAAACCAGTTGGAGACGGACTGACCTCCAGGACTCCTCTGGGCTTCTGGATATTCACATAACTACTGCTGCAAAAAAGGTCTTCTCTATTTGGAGCAGACTGCGGGAATGGGATCTCCTTGTCAGAGCCAGCCCTGGTTCTGGTGAGGCTCACATTAGCAACCTCCATCTTTGCTTCTGTAAGCATCCCTCTGCAGGTGTGAAAACGCACAGGAATGAAGAAGTTAGTAAAATAACATTTCCATTTTTCAAGTAGTTCTGAGCAAGTAACTAAGAGGATTTAATGAATGAGTGCTTCCTTACATTAAGGGTAACATGAGGCAAAAAATCAGTCAGAAAAAAACCTTCAGATAAAAAAAAAAATTAACTCGCACTGGTACAGGTCACTGCCCATGCCCGCACGGACGAATTGGAACCGTAACAGTGGCATTACACAATTACACCGGTAACAAAAATCCCCAGGGGGTGAGAGACCGTAAATATTCTTAGACCTTAAGAACATGCAAGAAGAAATTGCGGGCAATAAATTCGGGTAATAATCTCTGGGAGGAAAACTCAAACGGCAGTAAGCTTCAAGACTTTTGTCTTTTCTTTTCAGCAGCAGGGAAGGATGGGTCTTGTCTGGGCGGGAGTGGTAGCAGGGCCCTTCCCAGCGCTGGCAGGGGATGCCTGTGGGATAATTGGATGCTAAGGAGGATATGCAGCCTCATTCACTACAACAGCAGCGGTTGGGTGTAACCCTAATGAGAGCCATAGAGAGGATGAATGTGCACTTTTCATCACTTTAATTACTGTAACCTATCCAATCATGTCACCTATTATGATGTAATTATGAGATCAAGCTGAAGACTAATCATTTGTCCCACTGCCACGTATTTCGTAGTTTCTTACAGCTGCTTGGTATTCTTAGGTCATAATTTGTCTTACTTTCAAGCAAAATGAAATAAAGTTGCTAATCATCCAGATTTTGAAGATAATCAACCAGACATGCCATGCTGCCGTCTTAAATTGTGTCAAGAAACATGGGGCAGAATGTTCCTTTTCATTTAAACATATTGTTTTAGGGTTGTCTTGAAAAATATTGTGATCTAAAGATTCATGACGCTCTTTGTCAAAACAGAGCCTACTATTTTATAACTGACTAGTTGGCAGCATCCTTGATCAATTTGTCAGTGACAAAGCTCTCGTTGCTTTTTATAGGTGTTTTAAAGGTTTTTCCTGTTTCTTTAAGTTATTAGTCCTCATACATTTAAAAGATAACAACTTTTTCCCCTTAATATATAGGTAATATATAATTTTTAACTATAGCATGTTTTTTCTTTTTTGAGGGGGAGTTCACAGCTGAATTTGCACAGTCTGCATTTTTTTTTCCATGAGAAACAAGTAGTCTTAATCATTTACTCATGTTTATGAGACTGCATCCAAGTAGGAGCTAAGAAATTACTTGTGCAAAACGTGAAGCAATCCCATGGTCACTTCCAGGAATAACCCATTATGTTTGAACCACATGCTTTTTCAATAAAAACAGTAATCAGTCTAGTTATATTCTTCCAAAAAAAGCATGGAGTAACGGAAGGTGAATGCAAGTAAGCCAAGTTTACCCATTTCCAATACAGTGAGTATGGCATTTACTCTTGTGTATACTAGAGAGGGTGGTTTACTACTGTTTTATTGATCCCTATACCCCTGGCTATACAAGTAAAAGCTTAGAGAGAAACAAACACAAGTGTGAGCTGAGTGACTGCCTGATTTCACAGAAATCATCCAGTTTACACCAGATCCAGCTTTTCTTCCTAATTTCAAGTGTTCATGCCAAGTTGCAGATTTCTTGCAGGGTGAGCTCAGGCAGAAAGCCTCAGGGGTTGAAAAGTAAGTCCAGAGATGGCCTTCTTTCCCTTCAGTTGGTTTCTTTGAGGAGACGGGGGATGGGAATCATGCTTATTAATTTAGTAATTAGTGATACGTGGGACTGTGCTTCCTTCCCCCCTGCTGCTCACTTCGGGCCCTGTGGAAGTCTGCACTCCTTGGGAGCTTCACAGAAATAAGCCAGTTATACACAGTGGAAGCATGGGTCATAAATCTGCAATAATCATTATGTGTGGAGAAAAAGCTTCTTGTGCAACTTTTCCACATAGCACTGGGGCACTACACCAATGAATTACAAGGTCAAATTCTTGTGATTCATAACTGTCACAGCTGTGGATTACAACTGTATATATAGTTTGAAGGTTCACTCTCAATTGCTTTTAAGGCCAGGCTATTTACTAAATGTAAAAAACTGATCAAATGTCATCTGTCTTTGCAAAGAACTTTGTGCCTTTTTTAAATAATCAAAATACCATGGGCTCACATTTTAATTACAGTATTCAATGCATTATTCTATGAACTAAAAAAAAAATTAGATCCTACGTTAGGTTCCTTGTCAAAGATAACTGGATAACAAAGTATATGTAGCAGGTGAGTGAACACTCAAATCAGTTTTAAACATTCATTCCTCATAACATAATAAATGATCAATAATTGAGAATTTTTACCACTTAAAGTTAGGTTTATGTGGACAATATAATTTCTCAAATATTCCTTCCCAAAGTAAGAACTCTTGGCATTCTTCTGTCTACTTCTTTTCATTAAAGATACTGTATTCTTAGTTATGCCGTATGGCATAGTCTGGTTCCCCTCCCACAGTCCCACCAGTATGCCCTCATTATTAGGGATCTAGAGAGGCAAAGCCATTGTAAAATGATGGTCAAATATCCTGTGTCGCACTATCCACTCCTATCACTTGTGAGGTGGTGATTAATGACTTCTCAGTTTGCCAGTTCAACCACTTCTAAGGACGCAGGAGCAGGGAGCCTGGCTGTTCTTCAGTCTCCTCTCAGCTACGAACCACTGTTGGAGCACACGTAGGTCATCCCGTATAGGTTTCCTCTGGCTGCAGAGGCTGGCTATGGAGGACCATGAACCTTCACTTATTTCCTCACATCTTAAACCCAATATTTTTTTCTTGATGTTCCTTGTTCTATGTTAGTGTCCTGCAGATTTTTTTGTTGTTGTTTTGATCTGTGGAATTACATTAATGTAACAAAATAGCAGACGTTGAAGCAAAAGACACAAACCCAGCATGACAGAGATACCACAGTCAGAAAATAGTGATAACATTTGCAGACAGCCATTCTACCAAGTGAAGGCTAACTTGTTGCTACACAAGAGAAATATTTACAGCTATTTTGTTTTACTGGTCTTATAGAAATATGCATATAGACAATTTCTCATATGTATTGTCTTTATCTGAAAGCCACGTGCAAAAAAGCAGGAAACTATTTTGATCAGCATACAAACATTAAAGTGTATGTACCTGGGCACTCCTCCTGAACCTAGAAACTCTGCCAAAGGAAGCTCTAATACTAGAGCAGTCCTGCTTGGGCAGAGTCTCTGCCTTCAGCTTAGTTCTTGGGCCTAATCTAGAGCACCTTGAAGTTACTGGGGGAGCCTGTGCTGACAGCGACAAGGGCTCCTTGGGGCCTGTACTTTGCAGGTTCTGATGGATCTTGCTGTAGTGTTTCAAGATATTGCTGTACCCATATGTCTCTGCTCAACCTCTGCAGCTTGCAGAGCAGCAGAAGAGAGCATGTGCCTGCCCCTCAGCTGTTCAACCTTCACTTAAATTGCTGTTAGGATGGCTATCCACCAGTACATTGGACTGTGAACACAAATGTCTGCAGAGGTTGAAGGATACCCTCTCTTCTGCAGTCTCTGCTGTGGATTACTGCAAAAGGGCACATTAGCCTGTTTCACAGAATAGACTTTCTCTGGTGTGCAATTTAGTCCATATCCCAAACATTGCTGGAAAAGAAAAAAATACAGAAACATCTTCTTAGAAATAGTTATTACAGTATCAGTTGTTTTTAAATAAGTAATTGTTACAACTGTTTTGATCTAGAGATTTTCCCTTTCTAGTGCATTGCTTTCTTCTTTGAGCTCCATTGACTCCTTTCAGCATTAGAAGAGGGTGTGTGTGTGTGCATGTGCTTGTGTTTGTGCATATAACACTGAAAAAATAGTATACTTTTCATAAGGCGATTTATATCTTTAATCTTGGGAGCATAAACATATGAACCAGTATGACACCCCTTGTTTAATGCTTCTCCTCTCTTATCGTGCTTTACCTTGAGGTAGTATTTGTCATTACAGCTCAAGCATGTCATTGTTTTACAAATCTGTTGGGAGTCCAGATGTGCTCACAATTAAAGGCCAACTCTTATTATTTGTGTTATCATAATGCAGAGAGAGGTCACTGCTCTATTGTGCAAGATCACATTCAAACACACCATGAGCAGCAGGCCCCTCTCCCCAGGCTTCTCTCTATTAAGGGACAATGATGTATCCTCAGACCTAAATTTAGTTAACAATAGCAGCTGTTAGAATGAAGGTTCAAACCAGCCGGGTCAAAGGGTCCCTTTCTTGGCCTTACTTCCCCTCTTCCTGGTGCTCACCTGATGTTGTGTTGAGCCAATTCAACTTGCTGAGCCAGCAGAACATTATCTTGACAACAAGGTGACTGGCTTTCTGCTGTGTTGGGGACCTGAATTAGCTCAATAGAGGATCAAAAAAGCACCAGAGCTGGTGCAAGGGGAATGACCACACTGCTGGGGCAGGGCAGGGGAAAGCTGAGGTCTGGGAACACGGTGGGAGGGAAAGGGGGGTTAAAATGTCAGGGCTGCTCTCTTTCATGGAGCAATAAATCCTCTCAGCCTGGGTGTACACCTTCACCATTAGTGTTCAGGTGTAGCTCTGTGTGCCCACCCCTCTCCCTGCTCAGGCTTCCGCCTGACTTCTCGGTGAAGAAAACTTCCCTCAGCTGTCAGGAAACTTCCTCAGCCAAGGAAAAGGAAAAGCTCAGACAGACGTCAGTGCCAGCATGAGGGGCAGCATGCCCACAGCTGGGGACAGATAACACTTAGGCTGTTTTAAAGCATTGTAATTAATTTAAAATCAATACATCTAAATGTAGGTGACTGCTATTGTGGTCAATGGAGATGTCAGGCATGGTTCAGTGCCCAAAACAGAGGCAGCTCCTGCCTTTTGAGATGCTGGGGTGGCCCCCCTGCCTCCCAGCTGCTGGTCCAGAAGGGCAGGGGTCTCCAATTGCTCTGGGGTGACACCTGCCTTCCCCAGGCTCTGAGGGGGCCCTGGCTGACCCTGTCTGGCCCCAAGGGGCTCACCTCCTGGCCACAGCCCAGGACCCCATGTCAAACCCCTGAGACCATCAGTCCCTGCCCCAGTGATGCTGCAGCAGGACCCGCCTCCAGCTCCCCTGCCTGCAGCCCGCACCGAGCCATGGACCTGTGACGCAGCCTGGCCTCGGTCTGTCCCCATCCCCAGGGAGGTGCTCAATGCTGGGGACCAGGGCTGTCCTGGTGTCCCTGGTTGCCCAGCTCCTGGCTGAGGGTGGGATGGGACCTGCCTGCTGGGCCCTGCCCTGGGGGGGGGGGCACGACTGTGGTGCCCAGATGCTGCCAGCCCTGGGTGAACCTCTGGGATACCCTAAAACAGTGTGAGTGTCACCAGTGACCTGTGTTTAGGCAATGTGACCAAACCTCAGGCGTCCTCAGAGCCAGGGAGTGGGGGCAGCGTCATGGGTTCCAGCACTGGCTGCCCCATGCGGGCTGTGGAGGCATGGTCAGGCCTTCCACTCTGCCCAGTGGGGCAACAAGTGCCTCTTGAGGAAAGGCTATGTCTTAAGTCATGGTGGCTGTTAATACTCCAAAGGCGTTTGAAACCCTTGAAGGAAAAAATCTTGAGTCAACTGGGCTGCCTGTGGTGTTGGTACATGCTAGCGAGTTGAGACAAAATGTTGGCTTTCCTACAGCATTTACCTTTTCACCTGTTAATGCAGGTGGAAATGACATGCTGGGCTACTATCCCCAGGATTTCTTATGTCGGTAGTCCCAGCTAACCATGATCTTCCCAGGGGATATTTTTCTCCAGCTGTTTGCAACAAGACTTTGCCTGCTGGAGGCTCAAAAACATTTTAGAGAACTTGTTTAAAATTATATATTTTTTTTTTCTACTGTGTGTGGCTTTGCTCTTGCTTGTGTAGCGAAAGGGAACTACTTGTTCCGATGGACCAGTGGCAGTGTCTGTACCCAGGCACACTGCTCAGCCGAGGAGAGGAGGACAGGAACTCTTGGGGGAGAGAGACTGAAACTCTAGATATTTACCAAAAGTTTAGTGAGCAGTGCATCCAAAAAGCACTCCGGGAACACACTTTCACAAGCAGGTGATTGAAATGGTCAAATCCAGCCCCTGCTAACTCCTGCCCCACATGGTGGGAGCTGTTTCTTCACTGCCTGTCACAAACTCCATGCAGATGGGCTCTTTTCTGGATTGCTGGATGAGCAATTTCTTTTTATGCAACTACTGGGAGATTAAGTGTTCAGGTATTTTGGAATGCCATGGAAACCAGGAGGTATTAGAGGTAAAGCCTTTTATGGGAGATGTTTATGCAGGCTGAGCTGTTCTGAAGATCTCTACAAAGATCATGTAATCTACACTACTGCTTTTGCTCCTTTTGCCTTTTTCTCCTAATCTTGGCTTTATAGTTTCTTATACACTGATCTACATGCTCAGAGCTATAAGTCACTCCCTCTGCAGTATGCAATCTTCTTTCCTTCTGTTCCTCTCTAAAAACCATTGCACATCTTTTCCATGCAGTCTTTTTCAGACATGCTGCATCAGGCCATTTTACGCTTACACTGTTGCCCTGTCTGCTACTTGTGTATGTTGAAATCTAGTTTTCTTCAAATTTCAGACTGTGCATTTGATTAGTAACAATCAGAAGATACCTAATAGATAATGCAGTTGAACAAATCACTGAAGAGCTTTGCAAATACCTTGCCAACCTATCCTCTTTAAAGCAATACAAAAAGCAGTGCAAGCTTTATCTGCTTAACAGCAAGGTTTTTATTGACACTTTGTGCTGGCTCTCTTTCTCCCCTGGTGTCAAATAGGATGATTACACAATCGTAGTTTAGTAAGACCTGATATAGTAATCTTTTTTTTTTTTTTTTTTTTTTTTTTAGATTAGAATTTCTTAGCAGCATATTTATAGATCCTTGTTACCCTTTAGCATTCCTTATATTTTCTATCCTGGCCTAGCTTTCACATCTCTTTCTATTGTTAATCTCCAAAGCTCAAATTTACCTAGTCTGAAATCCATCATTGTACATCGTTTAATGAGACATTTCTCCAGTCATCACTACTGCAGATCAATAGGAACAAATCCCTGTCTCCTGACTGGTTTAGCTAAGTATCTCATGCATGACTGTCTTTCCAATTTGATCCAGTTTAACAGTCGGCTTCTCCCCCCTCCCCAACCCCACTTCTCTAATCTGCAGAGATAGATATAAATCTTGAGCCAGTCTCCAGGGGGTTTCTCTTGTACGTTCTTCCCTCTGTGCAAAGCACTCCCTGACTGACTGGCTGCTGTTGCCAGACGAACATCTGCCTTAACAGTTGCACTAACAAATAAAAAGGGAGGGAGACAGGGGCAGGCGAGTGAAGCTTTTTCCCCTTAGGGTCCTTGTTCACTTACTTTACTAAGAAATTCAAAAGCTAATGAGGGACCATTGCTGGAGGGAAAATGAGAATAATCTGTGCTGTTTGGAAAAGAGTGAAAAGCCGTCACCACTAGTGAGTGCTTCACATCAGCATATCTTTTCAAGGCTACCCCCACAAGACAAAGGGGTTAGAAACTGATAAGTAAAAGCTGAGATTTTCCTTTTCATTACTCTGCCCTGTAGGCTGGCTGCGAGATTGACAGACTCTCCTTTCTCACCTCTCCCAACTTTCACCCCCACCAAGACAGGACTCAAGAATGTCGTCTAAGTTCAAGGAATTTTTAGTGCTACGTAACTGGACACAAGCAGTCCAGATTAGACCTAGACATTTGGAGCCTCTGGGTGTCCCCCCCCCTTGCCTCCTCAGCCTTTTCTGTTTTTTTTTGTGGTCCTTCCAAATGCTGTTGTGTGCTGTGGTTTTATGAAAATACTTACAGACATGTTTCAATGGTGGCACAGGGTCAGGTATTTCATTTGATGAAATTTTAGGTGCCTGACTCGCACGTGGGAGCAGATTAAAATTAAATTGCTGGAGTGGATATTACCTTGAGCTGCTTGGCCTACGTTTTTGATGGAGGTTGCTGCCATTGGGGCAGGGATGATGGCATGGCTCCTGGGCTGGGTCAGCCAGGAGCTGCCCTGAAATTTGACAGCTTTCTCTCTGGAGTATGAAAATAACCTGAAATTGGCATCAGTTTATATTAATGTGTCGGGCTGTAACCTTTGGCAGCCCAGGAGATGCTTTCCAACTGCTCCCTCTGGCTCTAATGGTAACAGCTCTGTGCTCTGGGATGTGTGGTAGGGGAGGCTGCTAACCCACCTTGAGCCAATGATTTCAGTCTTCTGCTGTAAGTGCACAGAAGCCCTAAAACTCTACTACTCTGCTTATATGATACCATTCATGTGTACATATGCACAGTCATGTGCATGCTCGCATACAGGAAAGATTTGTCTTTAATGATCATGAACATTCCAGGTATAAAGAAGATGTTAGTTACCTGTTTTGTAGGCAGAAATAATGTGCATTTTTCTCCTCAAGATATAATAGCCCATATTCATTACTACAAGGGCTGATTGTTCATCTGTATATATTTCTATTGCTCCCACAGGAGTTTGAAAGATGAATCCACAGTTTGCAAGGTGCTCTTATATATACTGCTGTTCCGGTAGGGAATTGTAATACAGTCCGCTTTTGTCTGTTACTCACTACACTGTTATTTTTCGCCTCATTCACAGTCTTCTCCCTTGCAGATCCTCTCCTTGTGCTGGACTTCGGGATGAAGGAAATTAGATTTATAATATAAAGGACAAGGTTTATAAATGATGTCTCACAGAGTTTGGATCTCTAGTTCTGTGCCAGCATAGAGTTTTATGGAAGAGATGCCCTTAAAAATAACACATACCCCCTCATATACAGATTTTACAAACCCTGCTTTTAAAGTTCAGTTTCTAAAGCCCATAAATACTTTCTTCCTGCAGAATTCCTGAAATTTAGGTGAAAAATCCAAAGGCTCAGGTGACTGCTAGTATTTGTTTGGACAGTGTGTTAGAAGAAACATAAAGAAAGGAGACAGTTCAGTGCTTTTTTTCTTTGAAGGTCCTGGTTTATGGGATGTTACAGTGACACCTTGTGGAAAACAGTGTTGGAAGTCTAAGAAAAATTTCTGTGTCAAACGGGGTGTTCTTTTGAATAATGTCTTTACTGTTATTATTTTATTAACTATCTATATTGCAGTAATGGTTAGAGCCCGTTTGTGCAAGGTATGCATGTACTACACATATATGAATGTGCAAATTCTCACTTACAAGAACTGTCAGTATCAGTAAATTGCAAATCTTTCCAGTTATAAAGCAAGGGTTAGTTGTGTATATTTTGATAGTAGCCAAATTTTCTTGCCCCGAGAGCCAAATATCAGCGTTTTTATGTGGTTGCTGACTTCTTCAGGCTTTCAGATGCATCTTGATTACATTCCTCACCAGGATCTTAACTTGATCCCTCTTTCTCCCCTTCCACTGATCCTCCCTATACACCCCCAAACAAGATCCAAGCCACATCCTAACAGTACATTGCTTCCTAAAAAAAAAAAAAAAAAACAAAACAAAACCCCAAAGTGTTGAATAGTTAAATGCATATTTTTTTTTAAGATTGGACTTAGACACATTTGTTTGCCTGGGCCACATCTAAGCTAGTGATTTAAAACCATGCCAGGCAGCATTCGTAATCCTGAGTGACCACACAGATCAACTGTTAAACTGTTCGAATTGTCCCTGGCTGCTTTTGTTCCACATCAACACTAACCCAAATAATATCCAGGAACAGTTTGGGAGTTAGTAAAAGCCAGAAGCCATTCCCCATAGGTGTTTCAGTGGTGGCCATCTTCTCCTGGAGTATGAGTGATTTTTAAAGTGTGGATGTGAGTTTTCCTCTGCCACCTGCTAGGCTATGGGCATGGGTACATTTAATTTACTGGTATAGACCTAGAGACAAAACACTGATGGTCATAAATCTCCTAAAGTTCTACCCAAAGCACAAAGTGCTCTGCCTCAGGAAGAAATTGTAACCTACAGCTGCCTGTCATCAGATTCCTCTTCAGTTTTGCTGCTCATGTGAGCTCTGATGAGGCTTCTTCAGCCAAGATGATCTGGATTAGCAAAGAGTTACTATTTAAGCAGTCAGACTAAACTGGCTTATTTTGGCTGGAGCTAAGGAGTTCCCTCTTGAGCAGCTTTGCTGCAGGGGGTGCAGCATCCTTCTGGAGTGGAGAAGTGACAAGAAAATGGGGCAGTAACTCTCCTTCACCTGTGTAGCTGAAAGCCCTTAACTGAAAGCTGAGCTCACCTTAGACGAGTCTTCCTCTCATCTAGTTCTCTTGAGTAGTGGTGAGGAGGCTGAGATAATGAACAAACAAATCCCCAAATGCTTCCCAGGACAAGTGGAAGAAAAAAAGGGAAGGGGCCTGATCCACAAAGCCTTTCCTTCCTCTGACCACCTTCGAGCCACGTGCTTGGCGATACCCACCGGCTTTCTCCAGCTCAGCTTATCCTGTGCTTCTGTCTCGGTACTTTTAGCTCCTTTCACCTACCATGCACAGGCAGGGCAGCACATGGGGCTGTGCTGCAGCCTGAATCCGAGAAAACAGCATCAGGTTAATGTTAACCAATTCACTTCTCTTGTTGCTGGGTTAGTGTTAACCAGACTCTCAGCCTGGTTTATCACATGACTGCAGGAATGTTTGCTTGGCAACTGAGTGGGACTTGGGAATGTGAAGGAGCATTTAGGTGTGGTAGGAAAATGGATCCCCTCTTTAAGCAGCAATGATAGGATGTGTCAGCTTAAAACAATCATTAAAATGTTATGATGTGAGATGTGCCACAGACTGGGAGCTGGATGTATCTTAAGCTTGAATTCCCACTGACCTCTTTAATGAGAGTCTCCAACTTTATGTAGGACTCTTCACGTCTTTTTAAATCGGATACACAATTTATCCATCAGCTTCAATTTTCTTCCATGTTATGGGCACAAACTTACTAGTACAGTTGTGCCCACTCATGTAGGTAACCCCTAGCAGATTGGCTCTGGTTAGTTTGTGTAGAAGTTGTATCAGAAGGAGGCAGATAGGGGTCTGCTTTGAGTGGTATTTTGGTGTGGAAATGGTCATTAAAATAGAGAATTAATTAACATTTCTGTACTGACTGATATGAACTGTAGTGTTCTAACAAGGTTATTCATCATCACAAACACACTTTCTTAGTTGTATCCACTTGAAAATATTTAGAAATAGCTTAATCATAATAGAAATGAAGATTAGAATAGCTTTCTCTCACTCTTTTCCTGTTTCTGTGTTGCTTTGAGCATCTGATTAAAAGCATTGCACTTCGTTTCCTCTTTGCGTTAATGATATTTATGTAAGGAGATACGCTGACTTTCATTGGTCAACTCTTTTGTTTAGTGGTTTAATAAGAAACTATGAAATAGATGTTGTGCAATTTCAAGACAAGTGCTCCAGGAAGCTGAAAAGCTGTTGAAGGAACGGAGTGTAAACAAGGATTTAAAAAATATTTAATAAATTGAAATGCACAAATCTCACAGTCGCGTCTCCCTCATCTAGACTAAAACGAGTTTGTATGGCCAAGTCAAGGAAAGAATCGGGCTGCCGGATGAAATTGTTTAAGTTATGAGGAACACTTGCCTGTGGGATCTCCCGCTAAACAGACTTGCTGCTTTTTACTGTGTATGGATTTCTGCAGTGTACTGTACTTTCTCAAAAAATTGTCAAAACTTATGTACAAATAACCTGGTAAGTTTTGAAAAACTGTACTTAATCTTTTGAAACATAGATGGTTGTTAGCACTGTAAGAATTTTCTATTAAATATCAGCTTCTTCAAAATTATTTTAAAGAATGTATCTGAGTAAAAGCTGAGTTTGAGAACTAATGTTTAACATTTGAATTTGTGGAAACTGGTAAGGAAGAAACCCCATTAACCAGTTTGCATGTTTTTTTTTTCTTACACTTTCTTTACATACTTATGTTGCAACAGCTCCTGAAATTACTATAAATGTTGAAGACCCTGGAGGGTGGAGGAGACAAACCTTTATTCTTTCAGTTTATTCATTTTACTTTCCAGTTTCTGTCTAATGACTTTTCTTATATAAACCTAGGAAAACTGTAAATTCACCAGAAATTGGCTGGGAATCCGTGGCTTGCATAATTATCCTGAACTAGTTTCAGCTTCTTTTTAAAGTCACCTATGCTTTAAATTGTGGATATCTCTTTAAGTGTTAAAGTAAGTGGTTGGATCCTTAATCTTATGCTTTCTTAGTGTTCCTTTGAGTAGTTGAGTGGCATTTATTATTTTTCTTTCTACTGATGCACAACAAAGATAAGCAAAATGTCTCAAGTCCAAACACCAATTTTGCATGAGGCTTTCAGGAGTCACTTGCTTGTTTCTATTTGCCTAAAATATTGATGTTGTTTAGAAGACCATGTACCTTTGCTCTGTAAAAAGGACATTCTGTGATTTGGGGCTAACTGTGGAAACCTACTGCAGAGGACTATCACCTGCTCCATTTTATTTCATACATTTGTCTGACAGTTCCTTTAAAACTGCACCAGTGAAAGAGTTAATTGCCTTCCCCGATAGAAGCCTATCATGGAATGATAACTTTAATGGGGATCCTTTGATTTAAGCTTAAATTAATTCAGAATAAGAAATAAGTTGCTCTTCCTCTTAGCTTTGAAAGACAGGAAAATCGCATTCGTGTTCAGTGAACATATTGTGTAAGGGATTCAGCTGAGAAAAATATAATCTTGGAGTCTGAGAGCTGTAAATCTTATTTTTTGCCTCTAGTCTACCTATTGTGTTCACATTTGCTTTGTGACACCTTTGATTCTTACTATTGTCACAGTGTGCCCCAAGTGCTGCAAATTTCTTCCTGAGAGTTGTTTTACTAAGGGTGCTCTTACCTGTTTGCAGGACAAAACTTAAGACTTCACTTGCATTCCACAGGTGGTGACTGGTTTTGCACGCTTGGAATGATGTGAAAAAATAGGCACCATAGCTCAAGACCACTTTTGGCAGGAGACGAAGGGCCGTCACCATATGGCTGCGTAAAACCCCTTCAAAGAGGGCCAGACAAAAGGCATTTAGCTTAAAGGAAAGTCTGTCTGCTCCCAGGAGGTCAAAGCCACTTGGCTTTGTCATTTATGCCCAACATATTTATGAAACATTTGTGATTGACTTAGTGAACCAGAATCGGCAGATAAGAGCCAGATTCGTACCTGAGATAATTTAATTAACACCTGCTGATTCTGCCAATGTCTGCGCTTGATGGTACTCTGAAATTGGTCTCAAGTGAGAAGCTACTGGTGTGTCAACAACAAATTTATTCAAATGAGGAAACTTCGGTCCAAGAAAATTTGTTTTACAAGAAACCAATGCTTTAATATATTTTAACCAAAGAATTTTGGGGAAACATTTTCACTCTTTGTAAAAATGTATGTATTTCTTTTATAGGAAGGAGAATTTGGAATTACTAATGTTTGCAATGTTAGTGACATCACTGGAGCGGTGAGTAATGGTTTACTTTGTTAATTACTGATTATGTTACTGCTATTTGAATAAAATGGGTACAATGATCATATTGTCAAAGACTTCACGTAAATGTGCACAGTTGCCTGTCTGGCATAAGTCGTTAGGTTGTGTGTTTCGGTTTGGCTCAAATTATTAAAGACACAGCTACCTTTTTTTGTTTAAAGAAAATGCGTAAAGGGTGTGGATCTCTGCTGTGAGTCATGTTCACATTTGTAAGCTACAAAGTTCATAATCGTTCATTTTTGAGGAGAAAATGAGTCAAAAGTAGCGTTCTCTCCGAAGTGTGAATCATTAAGACCGTTTTATTCAGCTACCTTTGTACAGTTTAGTAGTGCATTTTGTTTTCTCAGTGATTTGACAGGAGAAAACTTAAAATGACAATTGTCAATTTGGAGTTCTATAGGACTTCAAATGTTTGTGTCTCCCGTGGGGGGCTTTTTAGCTTAACATAAGCTTTCCATAGCAGCATTCTTGTGAGGAATTTAGCTGACGTTCTCCTAGTTCAGATTTCAAAAGCAGTTCGAGCTGGTGGTTATACATATTCTTTGAAGAGCAGTGGAGAATTCGGACATCAATATTTTCTGCAGAGACTAGTGGGAAGCAGCCTCTCAGCGCCTGGTATCTGGCGATAGGCTGGGTCATTTATGATACTGGGACCATAAAAGGCTGTGTTGTCATGACAATACGTAGCAAGGTTGACTCGCCTATTTAGGTTCCTGTGTATCTTTGCTCAGTGTTATCAAGTCTCACCATTTTTTTCATGAGGCTTTGCAATGCTCGATATCAGTCTCCTGCTTCCAAAGTTGTTCCCTCTCAGCTTCCCTTAAAAAAGAAGAATGTGACAGAATAAACAAGAGAGGTCCAACATCAAGTCCAAACACATAATTTTTATTACACCTTTGAAAACTTATGGTTTTAAAGCTGGTGCCTTTCCTGTTGGAGAGCAGGGCGATTGTGTTGAATGGCTTTCCACTGTGCTTGGCTGTGCTGCATAGTGCGTATCTGTTGCTTCTCCACAGAGAACAAGTGGCAAAATAAATCCGGGAGAGAAAAGCACTGGCCCCACACATCAAGGCTGGCTGGTTGACTTGTTCCCAGAGCAAGACTGAGCGTGGACTGTCTTAGCGAGAGCTCCTTCTGCTCCTGGAGCTGTGCATCCCTTTCCCAAAGCCTATGTAAAGCTGAGCACTCCCCCCAGGTGACAGTCACAGCCCGCTCAGGTGTCCTGCAGTCCTTTTAGTGTTCTCAGTACATGGGGGGGTGTCAAAGTCTTTACCAGACCTGAACAAGCAATTGAACATTGTCCTGGTTTGAGGTAAAACAGAACCAATTTTGTTCAGTAACTTCGCTTCTTAGCTGGGCCTCTCTAACTACTGAAACTGCATATTGTGCAGACAGTGTTCCCTCTCCCAGAGTGATAAGACCAATTGTTTATAGCCGATGCCCAGGCATGGGATGCAGAGAGGCTCCTGCTTATACTTACTGCTATAACAGCCAAGGCCAACCAACTCTGTTATTTTGGAGGGTCGGAAGCGGAAAAGCATAGTGGGGTCCCACCTGCAGGGAGGAGCGGACAGGCCAGGCGACCCAAAACTGACCAACGGGGTATTCCATCCCATCTGCCTCATGCTCAGTATAAAAGCTGAGGGATCAAAGGGTCAGCGCTCTTCCTTCAATGGCTGACATCTGAGGAGGACTCTGTTCGTCTACCTGTGATCCCGATCCTGAATCCAGATCCGGAATCCAGTTACTGTCAGTCACCGAGTCCAGCCTGGGACTGCCCCAGTGCCAGCTGGTGATGTGATTGTCATCTTGGGAGCTTGATATGGTTTTGTATATATTTTTCATTATTTCTTTTTATGTTATTATTACTATTTCATTAAAGGAGTTTAGTTCCTTCTAAACTCATAAGTCTCTTTTTCCTCCTCTGCCTCTCTCTTTGAAGAGGAGTAGAGGGGAGCATCTGTCGGTCCCATCTGGGGTCCCCCAGGTTCCCAGTAGCCGATTTGACCTAAACCATGACAAGCATCTACTGTTTTGCACAAACTAGTCTCTAAGAATGATTTATTTTTTCTTCTGCTCTGTATTTGATTTTACACTGAGAAGGGCACTATACAACATAACTCTCTTATTGTTGTATCTGAGTACCTATAATCTTTGGTATATTTAATATTTTTGTTACAGAGATTAAGTGCTGTACATACCTATTTTATCACTAAGGAACCAGGGCACAAAGGAGCTAAATGACTTGCTCATACGAAGTGTTTTACTGCATCTAGAAACTGCATTATTGTTCTCACCCTTAGCTCTGGAGTATCCCTTCTCTTTAAAAATGTGTTTTCAAAGTCCTTCTTAAAGTAATTTTATGTCTTTGCAGTGCACACAAGGATGTCAGTTTTGGAATGCAACGGTGCAAATCACTTGCCCACTGAAATGTGTGAGTATTGCCTTAGTCTTGGCTCTATAGCACTTATCTCCAGTCCATCAAGTACCTTATCTAATGGCAGACGTTGAAAACCTAACCAGAGCAGTATTTCTATGAAAAGATGTAATGCCCATATTTTCTCTCAGTACATTTATAAATTCTCTTTTAGGAAGATAATAATTCTTGCTATGGGAGTTACCAGTAATATCAAACGTTTTCATTGTGTTTGTCAAAATGTGGGGACATTTTATAGTTCATTAAGTTCAACCACTCACCCAGCTTTTCAGGCAGTGAGAAAGAACTAGTGCTTTTCAAGATTTTACTCTACTGGGGCCTGTCTCAGAGTTGTATGCAGATTTAAGTGAAAGACATGGTCTTTACGAGATTGATTTTTTACTTTTACTAAACCAGTTGGATAAGAATTAGCATTGGTCTGGAACAACTTCCATGACAGTTTTTAAACTGCTCTTTTTTTCTGGATCTCTTGAACACCTGAAGCTCATTCATCCTTGGCATCATTTTAATGTTGACTTTCTGGTTTTTCAAGTGTGGTCTTTCCTTCTTTCATTATTTGCCAGTGATAAGGTTTTGTAGTGTACTTTCACTGTAAGAAACTTCTAATTAATTGATATCTGTTTGAAATACTCTGTGATTATATTTATGCTAATCTCACATTTTATTAATTTGCTTCTTGGCAGAACAAGACATACACCAGAACATGTGAGGTAAGTTAAATGCTATCAGATCAATAAAAAAAAATCATGATTTTGGTGATTACTATGTCCATATAGTGCTAAGAAATACAATGTAGATACACAAACTTATAAATCCAGGTCTAACTGTTTTGTGCTCCCTAAGGCTGAAGAATGAGTTACGTACCCAAATCCTTTCTTTCCAGCATAGTGGCTAAGGACATGTTTGCATTAAAAACTGCCGTGTAGCAAAGAATATTGCTTTAGAGAAAGCAGACTAACTTCACCGGTATGGAACGTAGTACAGACCTATTTAAAGGATGTTCTAAGCTTTCACAGGCATCTTGTTCTATCCAGTTTTCCATTAATCCCATCAAAGATGAACCAGACAGAATGCTTATTAAGGCTTGTATGACACCGGCTTGGCAAGAAGAGGAAACAAGGTGTGGGAGCTAGAAGGCAAGACACACTCTTGACTGGGTAGAGAGTCTGAATGACGTAAAATGCAATTCAGTAAAGGGCAACATGTTGTTCTTTAGAGAGATCTCAAATGGGGAGTGCCTGGTCTGTGCTGCAGATGGACTGGCATTTACAGCGATAAGTATGAGGCAACAAAGTGCTGCTAAAGAGATGGTGCCTTTCTGGGGCCCTTTTAGCACAAACATAGAGTGTAGGACAGGATGGGGGTGAAACGACTGCAGGACTGTATTTGGGACTGTTGAGATCTCAGTATGAAGGTTGTACCCATATGGGGGCAACACACTTCAAGCAGTCAATGGAGGAGTTGGAGAGAATCCCGAGTAGGACACAAACTCATTGGCAAGCTGGAACTTGTATTGAAAGGATTGATTTTTTTTAATGCTTTTTAGTCTGAAATTACGACCATGACAAAGATTTACAAATATGCTAAGTGATGGTTTTGGAGTGTAGAAACAGTCCGAGAAATAACCAACTTGCTTTTGTAGAAACACAGAACTAGTGTGGATTTTTTTTTTGTTATTGTTAGGTTTTTGTGTTTTTTCTTTTTCTTTTTTTTCCTTTTTCTTTTTTCTTTTTTCTTTTTTCTTTTTTCTTTTTTCTTTTTTCTTTTTTCTTTTTTCTTTTTTCTTTTTTCTTTTTTCTTTTTTCTTATTTTTTTTTTTCTGCTTGTCTGGCCACACAATATGCCAGCTAAATTCACTAACTCTGCAATGGCTTCTGTAGGATTATTTTTCCGCTGGATCAGCTGGCTGACTTGACTTCCCACATGGTCAGACAAGCACCAGGTCACTGCCTGCAAAGGATCAGATCATTGCAGTCTGCAGGGGAAAGGAGGGGGAATAAGAGTGCAACTTTTCCTTTGGCATTGGCTCAGCTCCGTCCTGTGACTACACGTCGGGACTGAAATCTGACAATATTACTCCTTTTGGATATTACCTCTCACCTGGGAACAGGGGAGTGCCACTGAATTTGATGGGAATATTCATAAGAAATGGCAGCAGAATCTGGCTCGCACAGGGGCAGTTCTGATAGATGGAGAATACATGAGGATTTCTTGTTTTCAGGCAGAGCAGATGGCAAATTTCCCTCAAAATTTCTAAGGCTAGGAGCTTTAATAATCCTCTTACAAGAAGCAAAAATTGGATTTATGGTTCGGACAAAGATCAGAAGAAGGAAGACAGACATGACAAAAAACAAATGGTCAGAAATGTCTGTGTTAAATGAAGCAGAAGGCACTATGAATCAGCATGTAATCTGGGGACGCTATACCCTACAAACCAAACAAATCTTGGTTGTAAATGAAAGCTCCAGTGTACAGTTGATAACTGATGTCTGCTAATACCCAGATCATTGCCTGCTAACAGTCATGATAATTCATTTGGAAGTATTTTATTTCTCTGAATATGAAAACATTGGAAAAAAACTTTTTAAGTTCTTGCACTTGACACTGAATGCCTAGATGTGAGATAGTGCATATAGGAATATACTGCTAAGCAAGTTTTTAAATCCATCTCAGCTGCAACTGTGTTGTCTGAAATGACATGCCTTCTTCAGTTTCCGTAGAGTTCCGAAAGTGTATAACCTAGAATCAGCAAGAGCAATTAAAAAAATTTGCTCATTTAACATAATGAATTGCTTCTGAATGATTTAAAGGTTAATTATCACTTGAAAGGTGGCTGCTGTATGAAGCAAACTTCAAGATTTTATAGGTTGAATGAACTTGCTGAATAAAATGAGCCTAAATAAAATACCTGTCTAGAAAATCTCAAACCATCACTTCTCAAAAGTTTTAGCTTTCCAGGAGACTGTCTTACATGTAATTTTTAAGCTACTGAGATCCACCTGGAAAATGTTACTACCTCTTCTTAAGTTCTCTAACGATGAAGCAGGGTAGCACCATATCTGTATTCCCTACCTCAACTGAAAACTCTAGGGAGTTTTCTGCTCTTAGGATGTGGGTGTGGAGAACTCTCTGCCCTGGGGTATTTGTCATGTTTGCAGCTGGTAGACATGACTGTACCAGAAGGAGTAACTCCTAACTGAATTAGGCATGGTTGCTCTTACAAATTACTAATTTCAACTATTTTGAAAATTCACTGGAAGTATGAATGTGCCTGGAATTCATTGGAAGTAAGAAAGTAAGAATGTGCCTCATTCATAAGAAACTCATGAAGTGGGAAAGGATAAAACCCGACATTTTTAACGAGTTAAAAACCATTACTTCCTAACTCCATGGTTGTTACTGAAGTCTATTTCTGACTTTAACATTGCGACATATTTGTAATTTCCACAAAGGGACAGTGTATAAGGAGGAAAACCCTGTTTCAGTGCCAAGTGAAATGATGGAAAGGCTCTTGGGAAGCTCTTTGGAGTGAGTTTGTGGAACTGCTTTTTTTTAGAATGAATGCAATGATTTCCACAGGGTTTGTATGTATTCAAAATGTCCACAGGATTTGTAGGTATTTAAAATGTGTCTCCATAATTCTAGGAGGAAGTTTGCCTTTACAAACAACTAACCAGTGAGTTCTGTACCCTACACAGAGAGTTTCCTGTAAGTTTGGCTGTAGCCGCACAGAGGACGCATATGGAGTTGAAGCACAGAGTAAGTCTGAATACAGCCCTGTGTCTGATTCACAGTCTGATAAAATCAGTTTTGATATTACAGTCTTGTTCTACTATCTGGATTTCTTTGAAAAAAAAAAAAAAAAGAATGTCTTGAGTGTTTTTATTTATCAGAAATTTACCTCTCCTCTTTTTTCTTTTAAAAATACAGTGAAGTTAACTCTATCTTATAGTAAAACTATTTTCCTTCCCTTTCATGAACATGAGACTTTTTTAATCCAATCTCAACTGTTTAAGATGATAATTTGTCAAGCACCCATCCTTGACCTGCCTGCTACCTTGAAATCATTGCAAAAAGCTCTTGCAACTTACATGAGAACAATTGGGCCAATACAGTGCTATTGAAATAAGCTTCTTGAAAATCTCTTTAGAAGTCTCCCATACCTTCTCTAGGTTTCTATTTAGCAAAATTTTCTATTTAGAAAAATTTTACTAAGTGCCTGTAACTAAAAGTCCATTTACCCAAGCTCAGAGTTGTAGTCTCATTTGCTCACATTGAGCTTAGCCCAGCTCAGGCTTACCTATCAAACTGTCTTTAATCATGTGATTTATTCAGCAACATTGTCAATAGTATTTTTTTTCTGTGTTTTTATTGGCTTCACAGCTTTCAGGTGTGTGGGGTAATAGGGTTTTACCCTTAAGGCTCAGAAATTGCCATGAAAGGTTTTTTTCTTACTGTTATGTTGGATTTTCCCATCAGACTACCTGAACAAGCCTAGAGCACCATTTGCATCTACCATAGGAAGCCATAATGTCACACTAGGGTGGAAGCCAGCTAACATCTCTGGGGTGAAATATATTATCCAGTGGAAGTTCAGATGGCTCCCTGGAGACTGGAGGTATACAGAGGTAAAGAAGGACACTTCCTTTTACTTTGCAAGGAAATAAGTTCCTGGTTTTATTGATAATCCAGTCCTGTTTCACAGAAAAAAAAAAAAAAAGAAGTATTTATTAATACAGTGCAATTATAACAAAACCCATGTGAGGAATGAAAGTAACAACTAGATTTTGAAACAGAAGTGGTTGTACTTTACTGGTAAATTAAGTGGTTCCTTTATCTTTTTCTAGCAGTTGGTTAAAATTGGTAAAACATTTTAGGATTCTTAGTGTACTTGCAGGGCACTGGTTGTGTTTGTCATCTCTGCTTTTTACTTTATTTTAGAAAAACATTGGACAATATGTTAGGCACTCGAAAGAGGTTTACAAAATCATGAGCAGCATGGAGAAGTTGAGAAGTGGGCAGTCATTCTCCATTTCCTCCAGCATAGGAACTAGGGACCTTGATGGAAACTAGCAGGTAGCGGATTCAAAACTAGCAAATGAAGGTATTCCCTTGCTGAATGTGTAGTTAAAATGTTCAGCTGCTTCATGGCACCTGTGGATGTTAAATTACTAAATTTAAACTACTAAATATTAAAATTACTAAAATTACTAAATGGGGTTTGAAAAGTGACTGGACAAATTACTGGAAGAAAAAATTGTGTTCTACTAAATGCAAACATTGCCATTGTTTCATGTTGAGCTTAAAAAATGCCAAGACTGAGGGTATTTGGGAGAAATATCACTTTTTTTATATAGCTTTCACTTTTTTTATATAGCTTTATATAGCTTTCAATAGAGATATTTTTTTTGGTTCTTGTCAAAGGCGCAATACTTGGCTAGATAGACCTTTGTTCAGTATGGTTATTCTCGTATTATGTTCTTTTGCGTCAAATGTACACTTGTTATCTTGCCATCATCTCTAATTTACAGAGCATGGCAAGTTGGTGCCACAAATCAAAGGTAAAGATAATTTGCTAAGCAGGAAGTTCTTCTGAATTAATCATTGGTGAAATAATGGAGAACAATGACTTCAGACCATAAATATTTTAAGGAACTAGGAGCCTTTGAATCTTAAACCTGTAGTATGTGTACCAACAGTTTGAAAGGCATTGCCCATAATACGTTATTATTTTAGGGTGTTTACCTTATTCTTCAAATGTGATATTATATTGCATCTATCCTTCAGTCCATCCACTCGTTGTTTCGATTTGGTAGCATGTTCTGAAACAAAGAGAAGAGAAAAAGTTCTGAAAGGCTGTAAAACCAAAGTCTGTAGTGAAAAAAACTCTCAGAATTCCCTCTTATTTAAGCTTAGGATCCTGCACTTTAGTATCCTGAAACATGTATGTTGTTGTATGAGACCTCTTTTGCTCTGACAACGCCCTACACAGTAACTGCGGATGGAGGAATTAAAAAAAAAAGATTGTGTCTGTGCATTGATCTAGGTAGTATCCGAAACTTCATATACAGTCAAAGAACTTCAAGCCTTCACAGAGTACATGTTTCGAGTAGTTTGGATCATTACATCTCAGCTGCAGCTCCATTCTCCATCAAGTCCCAGTTACCGGACACACGCTTTTGGAGGTAATGAATCACACTATTAATTGCAACTGTCAGGACCATTTCAGAAACATTTAGTTTTCCTTGTTGTTTGTTTCACAGAAAACATCGATGCTTAATCTTCAGAATGATCTGCTGGGTAGCTGCAGAAGAGCAAACTGAAATGTTATAGGCAGTTTTTGTTTAAACTAGAAGATTTAGGGCTGCTTCTTCCTTTTGGTTTTGAAAACATGCACAGAAAAGCACATAGTCAAAATTGTGTGGGCACGTTGGATACTTTTGTGCACAATTACGCACATCAACTTTTTGAGTGAAATTTTCCTGGACCTTAAAAAAAGTTAACCATTGCTGAAATTTTATGCTGTGCCTGATCATATTTACTAGTATAAATATATTAACAGGTATGAAACCTAAAAACATACGTAAAAAAAAAAGCAATTAATGTCTTAAACGCCATCCCAAAGTCATTATTTCTGTCTCTTGCAGCTCCTGCGACAGCTCCTGTCATTGAAGACATTCAGAGTTCAAGTCCAAACACTGTTGAAGTTAGCTGGTCTCCACCACTTTTTCCCAATGGATTGATTGTTGGGTATAACTTGCTCCTGACCAGTGAGAATCACGAACTGCTGAGAGCCTCAAGAGGGCACAGCTTTCAGTTCTACTCCACCCTCCCAAACAACACTTACAGGTACAAAAAGAAAAGATAACCAATATGGCCAAGTATGCTGTAGCACTTCTTGTCCAGATAGTACAGGGTATGCCTAAGTACCATTTCTGCACAATTATGCTGTTTACTTACGTTCCTGCCAAAAAGCAAGGGTAACTTCCTTGGGATAATGGAGTTATTACAGATGGGTTGGCTGCTTATGTGGAAGTCAGATGGGGAGGAAGGAAAAGGAATTTGACATAGGGCCAGCAGGTTGCATTTCCTTAGTTGCTGTTTTTTTTATTTTTTAAGCTTCTATGGCATCTTTTCAGTATATTCAAGGAATGGCAGAGCAGTCTTCTCTAGTCCTTTAAGCAGCTGGAAAAATTCCTTCATTTTTATTAAACACAAAGGCCTGGGTTCTCCTTGCACTGGTAAATACAGATCTTTATTTGAAATGAAATTGAGTCGCTCTTCTGAGTCTGAAGCTCCATTTTGAATTTTAATTTCGAAGATTCTGTTGTTGTCCCACCTTTGGGGAATTCCGATTCTGGTTGGTTTTATTTTTATTATGAATTTCCCAGAGCATTATACTTAAATGGGCATTTTCTGAAAGTCAAGCACTTCTGTAGCAGCTGCTCTGCTTGATAAAATGTTTCTCCAGCAGTTTTTCAAAAGAAACTTGCAAACCAAATCCCATCTCTTTGGTTTACTATAGGTTCAGTATTGTGGCAGTTAATGAGGTTGGTGCTGGACCCCCTGCTGAAGCCAACATCACAACCCCAGAATCCAAAGGTACAAGACTAGCAGAGTCCTTATCGCTGTCTGTTCCTGGGGACAAAGTCACATTTGCTGGGCTGCCGTGTACCTGGCAGAAGAGAATAATATTTAGACTGTAACCACTGCATGACAAGGAGCTGTACACTGAGGAGTCAATAGCATATCAAAGAGAGTCCTGGTCTTCAGCTGTAGACATTATTGGTCTACACAGCATGGTAATAACCTGAGATGCTGGTAGGCCCAAACAAATTTGGCCTGAGTTGTATTACGGATGAAAACCATCTCAGTGGTCTGAGGCAGTGACTGAGAGGACGTACTTTCATTTTCTAGATGAGATTTTAACAGCTGACAAATAAATGTATTTCTTATAATAATATTAGATACTTAATATGAAACTCCTTTGTTAAAACATCATCAGTTGTCTCATGCCAAATATGCGAAATCATATCAATTTTTGTTGCTCTTTCATAGCTGTATTTATTTTACTATATTAACTAATTAATAATGAACGTAATGATCACTATCAGTATCACTCAAAGAATTGCCAGAGAAAGGTAAATGTTGAGATAGACCACAAGCGAGAATGAAATCAATGTTACCAAAAAGGTATCTTTAAAAAAGAAACCAAAAGATGCTTCCCTCCTCCTGAAGAAATCCAGTTGTCAAACACCTGGAAACTCTTCAACTCTAGCAAACACTTTAAGTCTGCCTCTGAATTATCAGTCTTCTGCTACTGGTTGGAGAAATGAAGCTTTTAGCTTCTCTAGAGTTTTTTAAAATATGACTTTTTTTTTTTTTTTTTGTAATAGCTCAGACATACTGATATGTTCTTATCTGGAGACTCCACAGAGATTTGCTCTAGGGTTGTCTGACCCTGAGCCGTAACACTTGTGCCATTTATGAAATGTCCAGACTGGTACATCTGACTGTGTTCATTAAATCAAGCTAATTACCAACCAATTAATTTAAGGTAGAAAACAACCAACCAACCCTGCTCCCCGAAAAAACACCTTGTGGTGATGTGGAACCATCCCACTTCCCCTGACTAGTCACTACTCAAAACTTCAATTGATTCCCGTGAATTGCACTGGTACACGCTTTCTCTCTGTGCTAACGTAAACAGGAATAACCCTTCCTCAAGTATCACGTTCAGAAATGATGTTACTACATCAGGTACTGGGCTGTGAGAGTCAGGGAAAGAAATCTGATCTCTGGGCTAGGCTGCAGGAAATGTCACTGGAAAAGGGATAAGGAAGTGATATTGGCCTCTCGTAATCTGCTCTGAAGAGATCATTACTGAAACGGCTCACGGTGTGTGCACTGTGAGAAATGCATGCAGCTCAATCTATGCAGATTATCCAGGAATCAATTAAGACAGCATTCGGTCACAGTCTTGTGATACTCATATGAGAAAATGATATCTGAGAGCAGACATCTGTTTAAACTAGAGGGGGAAAAAAAACAAGGGAAGGATTGTTTGGAAACTGAAATTAGCCTAATTCAGACTTAAAATAATGCACCACTTCTTAAAATGAAGGTAACTAACTGGTGAATCAGTTTAGCGGCTAGATTTTCAGGGATCTGAGATTCAGAAGCAAGACTAGCTATCTTTGCTGGAGCTATGCACAGCCCAGACAGAAGGCGTGGATTTGCTGCAGAGGTTTTGATGTGAGTTACTTGGGCCCGTATAAGCACAAAGTCAGCTTATGTGACCAAAGATCTCCTTCTTGACTTTAAAATCTGTGACTTCATTAAAAAAAAAAAACACCCATATTTTAAACTTACCAACTCTGAAGAAGATAATATTATCCCATTACCATCTTTATCTGTGAAAACTACTCGTTCCTTGAAAAAATCATTGGTCAGCACGATAAATACATGAAATAAACGTATTTGCTTTGCTCTTGCCTAGCTCGGCGGGATAATATTCTAGTTTGACTGGGCTTTTAAAAGAGGCCCAGGAGGGTTAAACATCCCCCTTCCATTGGATCTTGGAGTGACATGGATGTCTTCGTGCCTTTGTTTCCTTGGGAGTCTGTAGGGCCTCATTTGCTCTGATTTACTTTCCCTTATTAGGGACTCACTACTGTTACAGGAAGCAATGGTGTGAAATTCATGTGGTGCATTCTCACCCCGGGTGAGCAGCCAGAAGGCGCTATAATGAATAACTCCATCCACTTCCAACACTCAAAGAGTTTAAGTTTTAGTCAGTCGTTGCTAGTGGAAATATGTACATGTATATATGTGTGCATGCGTATATGCATGTCTATTAATGATGTATCCGAGTTCGCAACATTCTTCTCTGTGCTGCAGTTTATCTTAATTCTGATTTTCTCTTTTTGTTAGTTAAGGAAAAAGCAACATGGCTCTTCCTATCCAGAAACCAGTCTTTAAGGAAGAGATACATGGAACATTTCCTCGAAGCGGCCCAGTGCCTGCAAAATGATGTTATACACCACAACATTACAGGTAAAATCAGATCGGGCTCTCACCTTTTCTTTCAACTACGACATAGACCTCTGCATTACCAAGGATAGAATGCACCTCAGCTAGCCTGAGACAGTATCTAGCCTCCCCTTATAGTCAACGGGGAGAAATAGGAACTTTCAGGACATGATTTGACCTATTTGAAATGACAGGCATTGGGAAGAGACAAATTGTTCTCCCCAGTGCAACCTTTTCTTCACTGAATCTAGGCAGCTACTTCAGAGCTGAACTTTTACGTAGTAGGTGTCTAAATTGAGGTATCTTGGAGCCAAAGCACATGTTTCCCTGTGAGTAAGGAATGTACTTTCCTGACATGAATATGAGGAAAAGAAGTGTTTTGAACTTAAGAATTAAATAATACAAAGTGTCGAAAGGTACTGGCTGAAGAGTATCCTAGTGTGTTAGCTAGTCTGGGGCACAGAGCTCTATAATGAGGCATTTAGTAGCCTAAGTCACCAGACAACCGTGTTATCTCAAATTACTCTCAACTGCAATATTTATTATCTACACTGGTGCTGTATTGAGTCCTTGGAGACAGTGTGGAAATCTGAGTTTATCTACCGAAGTTCACAGAGCCACAAAGATGCCAGAGAACGAATGTTCCCCCTGACTAAATACCCTTTGATAGTAGAGGGGTGGCACAGATAATGTCTAGCTTGAATTCTAGAGTGAATGGTGCTTTGTGAGGACGTGCAAATTGCATTTGTTTGCCCTGGAGAGGGGCAATCAGTGTCAGCTGGTTTGCATGTTACACATCCTCTTTCTGTCTGATTACCTTTCTGAAGGGCAATTGTCTGTAATAATGTCATTTACATAGCAAACGAGAAAGTTTCCTTATTATCTGAAAGAAGATGAAAAGTGGAGGAGAAAACCAGTTAAATTTTCTTGGGTTGCAGATTGAAAAATACTTTTAAGGCAAGTAGAAAAAGTAACAGTAGAACTGAAAATTATTTCATGTATTATCTGTGTGCACATATCTTTCTATTTTTAGGAATTTCTGTGAATGTTTATCAGCAAATTGTCTATTTTTCTGAGGGAAACTCCATCTGGGTGAAAGGAGCTGCAAATATGTCTGATGTATCTGACCTAACGCTCTTTTACGCTGGCTGGGGGAATATTACGTCCGTCTCAGTAGACTGGCTTTACCAGAGGATATACTTTGTCATGAATGAAAAGGTAGTGCTCGAGGGCTTAATTAATTACTTATTTAATTTGAACCATTACTGTGATTTATTTTAAATGAGAAAATCTGATTTATAGATAGATATGCACATAAGAAATATAATTATAAAAATAGATTTTTTACTTTAATAATATTCAAATATTTCAGAGATTTTAAAAAAAGAAAGTCTTGAATGTCGGGTCATATTTAAAGCAAACAGGCTGTATGGAACTCTGGCTCCTTGTCTTATTTTTCTCCTTAGGACACCTTGTACCCAGTATAAGCGACATTGTTTCTGTTCTTTGGTTCCCCATCTCACCTGTTCAGTTCCTACTCTGCCTCAGGAAGGTGGTCAGATAATCAATTAGTGATTATAATGCCCTTCATAATTGGTAAAAGATGTTCAAAAGGGAAAGAGTTTCATGACACTCAGAAGAAAACTGTTTTAACTTGAAGTAAAAATGTAGATGGCAACCCTGCACTTGATTCCCTACTCATAAAACATCAGTTATGTTAATGGTCAGACTTTGCATGTACCTTTGTAGTCCTCTAATACACAAAGGACTAGAAAACTGCCCTAAATGGTTAGTAGGGGATTTTTTTTTTTTTCCCAATCTTATTGCCATGTCTGATTTTTCACTTACTGCTCAGGGGACAGGGAGCAGGGAAAGCAGTAGTGAGAAAAAGATACAAGTGAGCTGCAGATGAACAGACTGATGGCAGGGGTTTCTGAATTCATTGCGGGTTAAAGAAGACCCAACGAATTGCTCCCAGGATCAGAAAAGCACTTCCTTCCCTCTTTTCCCTTCCCTGCTAGTTCATTTTCAAAGTACAGTTTGCCTATAGCCCCCAAATTGGGCTTTTCCCTCCAGCTTAGAGGTAGGAAGTTAAGAGGAGGATGACTGACAGACAGCTCTTTCAGGGTAAGCTGTCATGAATGCACTCGTCCTTGTGTACAAGTGTTATACTTGGGTGACTGACAACTCAGGAGCCCGGAAGAACCTAAGATTGTGAGAGAGATGTTTCGTTGTCTAGTTCCCCTGAAGGAATCTTGGGTCAGCCTGTTTGCTCATTAGCAAATGCCCTATGAATGCATCACCAGTTATTCCTTCTCCGTCCCCAGATACATGTCTGCCATTTAGAGAACTGCACGGCAGCTGAAGACATCACTCCTCTTTATATGACATCCCCTAGGAAGGTTATAGCTGATCCCTATAATGGGTAAGTGCCCTCCTTTGAGCCCTTGGTGTCAAAGGTGCTATAAAGCTCTTCTCTAATTTTCTTCACTTCATTAGTCATCTAGGCTTTTGTTTCAAACTCCCGCCTTACCAAAACAAAAGTGCAATTGGCAATGAATAACAAACTACAAAACAATTGGAACAAGAGTGACACCATGCAGTGTTGTTTTCTGCATTTTCTTCCCTAGGGTGTTAGCAGAGGAGAAAGTATTTCCAGTGCAGAAATTTGGTTTTCAGAACATTCAGTGCTTTTATGAATAGGAAGCTCTATGCATTTTAAATGTCCGTGCTTAATACGTGAGGTATTATGGAAGAATATTCTCCAATAATCTGCCAGCCAAATCCCCAGAAGGTAAAAAGTGATGTGCTTAATTCTCCTAGGACATATATTAATAGTGCTCAAAGCATGTTCCTATTGTCTGCGTAAAGACAGGTGCATCTCTGAGCTGTTAAAATATTTGTGACTAATCTACAGAGTTCTTGCACTGTAGTTATTTGGGTCTATTTTGCTCCATGACCAGATATATTTTCTGTCTCCTGGAGGATGGCATATACAGAGCAAACCTTCCACTCTTTCCTGGCACTGCCTCCACAGCTTCATTGGTAGTGAAATCCAGTGCTCTGAGAGACTTCACGATCAACTTCCAATCCAAGAGACTTATTTTCTTCAACAAAACAGAACAGGCCTTTGTGTCAGGTTTTCTTGACGGTTCAGAATTTCACACGCTGCGATCACACGTGCCACTTAATGACGTGGAGAGCTTTGTTTATGAGAATAACATGTTTACAGTCACAGATGGCAGGGCAGTTTTCCATGAGGAGGTCTCTCCAGTGGGGAGTTCTAGCTTCAATGAGTATGTTGTGGATTGCAATTTGGCGTATCCGGAATACTTTGGCTTTGATAACTTGCTTTTCTATGGGGCATCAACTCAGCCTTTCCCTTTACCAACTCCGCCTCTGCTTGTCACGGCACTATTTGGATTGGACCAAGCTGTGATCAGCTGGAGACCACCTGAACACACTATTGGAACTAGTAAGTTCAGTTGTTTCTTCTTTAAAGTCCTTTTCTTTCTAGAGGGGTAACTTCCTGGTTCCCTTTTCCTGATGCTGGGCTTTGGTGACTTCAATAGCTGATCCAGTTGGAACATGTGGCTTTACCTCAGCTTGAAAAATTTAACCCAAGATTTGCCAGTAAAATAGCTAAATTGTCTGGCTAAATTAATACAAGTTTATACTGCTAACTCATTTGTCATCTGCAAGGGATTTTAAGGAAGGCTCCATCTTAAGTACGGTATGAAGTAGCAGTAATGTTGGTTGCTGATATCACACAGAAAATGCATGACAGAGTCATACTGGCTTTTGATCAGTGACTGTGCTACAGTGCCTATTGTCTGTGGACATGTCTTTGAACACTAGAAAATTACCTGGCTGGGGAAAATTTTGGTTCTTCCAACTTCATTCTTCATGGGGGATTGAGCTGCTACTCTTGCTGGAAAGTGTAATTTTTTAATTTATCTCTTTCCTAATTCCCGATACTGGCATTTTTTAAATGAGTCTCCAACATACAGTCTTCTCAAAGGATGCACATCTTCTGTTATAGCCATCTACTCTGTAATAACATGATTGTTCGCATGTCACAGGTCTATCTGCTTGGCAGAACTGGACCTATGATGTGAAAGTGTCATCTCAGCATCCATCTGAGGAGGAACGGCTTGTCTCAAACATCAGTGACACTAGGTTTACAGTGAAGGAGCTGGCCAGCTTCACAGCATATGAAGTGTCAGTCAGAGCTGTGTCTCCTGCTGGTGAAGGGCCATGGTCGGAGTCATTCAGAGGCACAACTTTAGAAGAAGGTGAGAATTGCTTTGTCACCCAGGAGAAATGAAGAAGGAGTTATACATACAGCTTTCCAGCTGGTGGGGCCCAGGCTTTGGGCAAAGACTGCAAAATGAGTGCCACGGAATGGATTGTCTTAGAAACATTAAAGAATACAGGATAAGTAAATTTGCTTTTAGTTCAAGTAGTAAGATTCTCAAACTACAATAATGGTATTATGTATTTATTATTACTACTTATATACATTTTTCTATTGCAAATACGCTATTAAACACATTCTTTCATATATTATCAAATGAAGAGGTATGAGAGGTTTTAGCCCTTTCCTGTGCTCTGTTAAGCACTCTCTATGACAAAGTGGTTTGAGCAGTACCTCGGGGGTTAATGACAGTTTGTGGGAAAGTGCAGGCTCACTAAAAGCTGAAAATCCTTCGTTTTAGCATAGATAATGGGAAATGGATGTGCGCACGATGCCTGAGATCTGTAGATCTTTGGAATGTTTTTTGAAACCTAGTTCGCTTATAATAACCTATGGCCAAGGGGAAAAGAGCTTTCAACTTCAGGCACTGGACTGGCACCTGAGATTGGGGGTGGCTTTTGCGTGACTTTGGTAAGGTCAGGTCCAAACCCACAGTGATTTTTAGGAATCTAATAGGGTTTCAGATTGTCTTATTGTTCTGGATCTAAACCTGCCCTGAATCTCTGAGTTTCTCAAATTGTGATGTTTTCATGCCTTTATTCTTTGTCCATTATTCCTTAGTGCAGGGGCAGTTTTAACTGTGCTTCTGTAACTTTCCAGAAACAGGAACCCCTGCTATTAAAATAGAAATATACATTAATTGCTTGTTGGTGTGTGCAACAGCAGTTCTCTTTCTTTATCAGCTGGAGAAGAGCCATACATGTTGGCAGTGGGGGCTGAAGGGCTCTGGAAGCAGTGGTTGGATAGCTATGGGCCAGGAGAACTCCTCCTTCATCATATAAGAAATATTTCAGGTAAATACTAAACAAACTGCATGCTGCTGCTACAGACTTGTTGGCATTTATTAGGTCTCCATAAATTTTATCAACAGAACTGGAAGACAAGAGCTTCCACTGCAACAGTCTATACTTGAATGCAGTGCTGTGCAGTGAGGCAGCTTCACTGAGCTAAGCCATCCTCTTTCTTCTACGTTATGGATCAAACTAATCCTTAGTGAAACCCTACTGACATCACCGCAGTTACAGCAGAGCTAAAATCAACTCTCTCTACGAAATAGTTGTGCCTCCAGTGTCCCATTATGTGTCATACATTTATAATCCTCAGGAATATATATGTACTATATAAGTACTATTTATGTACATTGTATTGCTATAAGGAAGTCTCTATCTTCATGTTAACTGAGCCTAACTACTCATTTGTATTGATTTTTTAAAAATTTAAATGTCTGGCCACTTTTTATTATTTAAAAACATTTGGGATTTTATTTACATATTTGTGAAATTCTTAATACCTTCTCTTTTTTCTTCAAGACCTTGACTGGTATAATGGCACTCTTTATTGGATTAATTCCGTGGGGGAAGTTCAGACCTGCTCATTGAACAAAAGAGAGGGTGCCACTGAGAATACTTATGTATCTGACATCAGAAATGCAAGGATGTTGGCCTTTGATTGGTTGGGTCAATGCTTGTACTGGGCTGGCAAAGCAAATACGGTAGGTATAGTCGCACTTCTTAAAAGGAAAAAAAAAAAAACCCGAAGTCAATAAGAAAGACCGTAAAACAGTATTTGGGAAGATAATCCTTACTTTTTGCAACCTGAGATGCATTTGGTCCTTTGCTATTAGAGTGTAGAACAAGGAGGCCTTTCTTCCCTTGTGTCATTTTCCAGAGTTACACAAAAGTTTGAGGCAAAATGTTCACTAATATTGACTAATGCAGGATACTGAACTCCAGGTGCAAAACAGGCAAATCAAACATGTTTTGTTGGATTCAACATTATAAAAATAAGTGAAGATTGTGAAAATGGAAGCTGCCAAGTTGATCTCAGCTAAGAAGTAGATGGCCTTTGTTTTAATCAAATTTGACATGATTTGTTTACACAGAGATTTTCGAGATTGGCCTCTGTACTGTGATATTTTGCAGATCATTGCAGAAAAAAAAATAATTACAATTGCACTTTGTACACTCTCATATCAGGAACATTGACATGTGAATTATTTAAAAGGTATCTGACTTCAAAATTGCAGTGCTAATTTATGCAGTGCTGTAAAATTATGCCTTTCATTTCTTGTAAGTGCAAAGTCAGAAGCTGTTTTAAAAACTGGAGCTAGGAGGCCAGATTTCACACTGCCTTGCACCCTCATTTACACTTGTGAATAGTGAATATGAAGTGGGTGAGAAACTCTGTCAGACAGAAGGCTGCCAAAAGCGGGAAAGCCAAGGGGAAGAGATATTTCAGCTTTTTCTTTTGTTACTTTCTGACAAATATTAATTAATAATTTTGCCCTATTCTTCATCCTTATGCTTTGAATGCGAAAGGCTTAGGCTTTGAAAGCCTAAGGCTTGCATAAGCTTTTGATAAATGGCTGTGGAAAAGTCACTTATATATCTACTCAATTGATCATGGCTGATGATTTAGGTGTCATGCTAAAAGCAATTCTTTTGCCCCTAGATCTACAGAAAATCACTGCTGGGAGGCCATATGGATGTTGTGGCTCATGTTACGTTCCCAGTGAAGGATCTAGTAGTGGATTCAGTAAATGGCTATTTGTACTGGGTCACAACGTATTCAGTGGAGAGCGCAAGACTGAATGGAGAGGAGTATCTTATGTTACAACAGCAGCTACAATTTTCTGGTAAACAGGTGACTGGTTTGTTTTTTGTTTGTTTGTTTTTTAATTTTATTGCCTTTCTTGCAATACTATTATTTCGAGAACAGGGTAAGAATTAAATCATGTAATAACTGGACTGAAACTCTGGCCCGTAATTCTAAAGTCAGATCCTTGCAACAAAATGTGGCATTAAAGATGCCCTTATAGTTGTAATGCTGCTCCTTCCCATTTGTAAAAGGTACTTGCTTTTCCAAATGGCTTAAGTCTAGTGGTCAGTCCTGACCTTTCCGTCAACACATGGAGACAGAGCTCCATAACATCCTGCCTCCTCTGTGGTGTTCTCCACCTCACAGGTCCTGACTGCACCAGTTTTGGGGCTAGACATTTGCCAGGGACACCAGAGTGGCGCTTCAGGCTACAGAGGTGCTGTTTCAGAGACAGCCGTTGCCTGTGCTGATGAGAGAGGGGGACCCGTGACTGGTGCCATACTTGTGCTTTCTTCGTCCCTTCCCCTTTCCCTTCCCTTCCCTTCCCTTCCCTTCCCTTCCCTTCCCTTCCCTTCCCTTCCCTTCCCTTCCCTTCCCTTCCCTTCCCTTCCCTTCCCTTCCCTTCCCTTCCCTTCCCTTCCCTTCCCTTCCCTTCCCCTTCCCCTTCCCCTTCCCCTTCCCCTTCCCCTTCCCCTTCCCCTTCCCCTTCCCCTTCCCCTTCCCCTTCCCCTTCCCCTTCCCCTTCCCCTTCCCCTTCCCCTTCCCCTTCCCCTTCCCCTTCCCCTTCCCCTTCCCCTTCCCCTTCCCCTTCCCTCCTTTCTCTTCCTCATGTAACTGGGAGAAAAATGATGAATGACCCAATTCCCTGGCAAGAAAACCCCTTCCTGCCATAATGGGGATGGGAGGACTCTGGAAGTCAGTGGGATTGGGACTACAGACCCAGTGAAGCACACAAGGTTTGATGAACCCTTGAAACTTTCCCAGGCTGTGTCCCGAGCAGGTCAGGCTGAGGGACCGTCCCATCTATTGCAGTCGTTTTGCTCTATGGTGTTTCTCTCAAAGAAAAGCTGAATGCCCCCTGCTTCAAACCACAGCCTGTGTGGGGTTTTACCCTCTGTACCAAGTGCTGGAGTGAGGCAGAGGTTGACTGAGGTTAACTAAGATATATCATTGCTGCAATGGCTTTCTTTGAAACACAGCGCTTGCTAAAGACGCCTTTTTAAAAATTCCATCTGTCTTACAGTTTGTGCTCCCATTTTACCTGGAGACAGATTCTCTATTAAATAACCTTTCTAAACTTCAGAGATCTTGGTTAGCTTTGTACCATTCTCCAGACCATTTTTATTGCCTTTCCCGAAGGAAAAGAGGCTGATTGTTTCTCTGATCATAAAAAAATAGCTAGGCAGGCCTGCCTTTTAGTCTCTGGAAGGCAATTAACATTCGCAAAGGCCAGCTGATCTCTCAGGTCCCTGTTACATTCCTGAGGGTTTGGCGAGCAGAGGGAAAGCTGGTTCTGGTGTGGCACCTGCTATATTTATAAACCTAAATAGAGAAGAATTGAAAAACTTTTGTCACATGTACTGAGAAATGTCTGTGCTGCAGAGGGTGACTGTATTTCCCACACCTCTCCATGGAAGCTGGCTGGTGTGGAGCGTCTTCATGGGAAGATATGTGCTGTCCAAACTCAATGGCACACTTATCACATATCTTCTGGGTGATCTGTTGCAAAGGATTGACAATTCTAAGCAGTGAACGTCACCTTCCTTGCCCTTATCTTTTGATTCACTACCTGTTTCTCTGAATTGTCTCATGGTAACCTTAAATTTCTCGTTCCTGTTTTCAAGAACCTTGGCAGCAATAAGACTGCTTGTCTGCTCCTGTCACTTTTTTTCTGCACCTTCCTCTATGTCAGTGATACCAGCCTTCAACCATCCACTTATTCACACCTCCTACAAACAAACATCTCCTCTCCTGCTTCTATGCTGTCCCTAATCTATGCACTGACTTCCTGAACTCATCCTCCTGCCGTGAAGCATACAGGAAAAAAGCCAAGTAAGAACGTCTAGATTGAGAAGTGACCAGTTATAGCTGACAGGTGTTTGTTTATTAAAATAAAACCCAAAATAAACCCATCAGGAAAGAAAAGGCAGTACAACATTCTTTAACGGTGGAATTATTGAGCTGGTCGTTACTGTCCTACATAAAGATGCAAATATATGTTTGCACAAGTAATAATATGTATCTTCCTTGCACAATGGAGTCCTTTATCCTGAAAAGAGTGCCTCTTGCCTCAATATTAAAACACAGATGTAATAGTTAATTACTGTTATCCAACAGTTAGAGCATGTTCTCGACATAACCAGTTCTTACTGATATTTACTAGCCGTTTTTCTGATAAAGAATTGCTGTTCAGCTGGTCAGTATAGGATCTTCAGCAGTATATAGCTGTATCTCCTTTTAGCTTGAAATCTGTGTGATAGGAATAGAAAAGACTACTATGGAGACAACAGGTTTCCTAAACAAATATGAAGGCAGAGCTTTGAAAGTCTAATTTCTTTGGCAGGAGCTAGGTCCTTTTATGACAATTATTTTCTTTTCCAATCAGTTGTTTAGCTTAGCCGGTGAGCATTGGCATAGCTTGAATGATTTTGGCAGAGCTACTCTGATTTATTCCAGATTAGGATCTGGCACAGAATTTCCAAAGCACTTAGTTGTTTACACTGTACAATATGCCTGGGACAAAAGTAATTTACAGGGGAGCAGCAAAGTGCATTGTACGCAGGAGGGCCGGGACCCTCTAGGTGTGGCCTCTTAGTATTTCTAGTCAAGGGGTATTTCAAGTAGCTAAATTTATGTTGCGTCTCGTGATGTGGAGTTACATTCACGATCACAATTACATAGCGTGTCCAGAGACTAATACCTCTCTTGAAATGGAAAAAAGTTTGTCTATTTTTGAAGCATAACGAGAGGGAGGTGGGAAACTTCTGCCTAACTCCTGAATATGAATAGTACAAATATTCCTTCTCCTTTTATTATTGAGGATGCAGGGATCAGGAGAAAGAAGAGCAAGGAAAGAAGATCCAAACGTCTAAAAAGCACGGTAGATTCAGGAAGGTGTAATTTGGTGTTGAGCATGGGAGGGAGAATAGATAAATGGGATAAAATATAACATGCTTGATTAAATATGCACTCAGGCACATACATACTGTAAGATATTTTTAACAGAAAAACCTACAGGAGCAATCATTCAAACCTTGATTTTCTGACATACAATGTCAACAGAAATATGTCAAGAATGCGATTACATAAGGACCAACAGACAACTAAGTGATATGGCATTTGCTTTCCTGTCATCATCTTCTGCAGTTTATTAATGAAGAGTTAAGAAAAAAAAAAAGGCTGCTCCACTTACATCCGTAATGGAAATTTAAGCTTGTAAAAGAATAGCTACAACTAGTGTTTGGATAAGTTTGAGAGCTGCTGGAAAACATGTTCAGAGGCTCCTACCAACTTGTAAGCTGTGCTAATGACATGACATAGACTGAACTTGATAACATTTAGCAGACTAATTTGTGGAAGCAAATTCTTTGTTGCTCACAGAACAGATTATTAGATGTCTGATTTCTATTAGTTTTGCATATGGTATTGAATCTGTTGTTTACTGCAAAAGCAAGAAAGCTCTATTTGAATATTAGATCCTATTAAAAGTAAACAAAAACTCTGGCAACTAGTTTTAAGATGAAATACTGAAGTAATGAACAGGAAGATTGTTTAATTTCCCCCCGGACTCCTTATTTATTAATTTTTTACCAAAATGTAAATATTTGAATTTCCTGTTTAACCAAATATATCAATAAATTTTTTACATGCATTTTCCATAAAAAAGGTGAAACATTAAATATCATATGCATAAAATCAAAGCTAGAAAACAAGGACAAAAGATCCGAAATACTTCTTTCAAAAGGTGATTCTGACTTTCAGACTGGATATCCACCGCCTGTCTCTGACAAAGAATATTAAAATGCCAAAGGTGTTCTGGAAATTTTGATAAGTAGTTCCACTAATCACTTGATACAGTATTGCCATCATATCTGAAGTACTCAGATTCTCCAGGGATGAACACTGTGACAGATGCTCCTAAAATGTTATCTAGAAAATCATCAGCTGCTATAAATAGGTGTCCACCAACAACCTGTTTATTTTCTGGTGATACCTCTTTTTGTGTTAGAATAAAGGCTCATAGTAGTAATTTATTTTTGCCAATAATATTTCTGCCAAAGAACTACTAAGGGCTTCTACCTCAGAAGTGAAGCCATGTTCAAATTGCCATTTGGACTTTTTTTTCTTAGGTGGTTGGTTTAACTTTGGATCTCACCTATGGGTTTCTTTACTGGCTTGTGCAAGATAACCTATGCCTGAACCTATACAGAGTTTCTCTTTGCAAAGACGGGTAAGTAAATGCGTAGCAGAGGTAAGAAAGTCAGTATTTTCTGGTCACTGTGATACTCTTTAAAAACAAATTTTGTCCAATGCCGGGCACACTAATTACTAATTTAACAATAAACAAAGGAAGAGCTAATGGTCACACCTAGCTGATGGCAGACTACATGTTGAGATGGTTGTTAACATCGTTTGACAGTGAGAGAAACACAGGATGGATGCTCAACTGAACTGAGGTCATGCTCATCAATTTTTAGGCTTAGCTTCAGGAAATAATCACCGTTTATTGTCTATTTTGTCTTGGCATTTACAACAGCTGACAGTTTTCAAGTGCCTAGAGCTGTAGCTTGTTCATCTTGCATGGAGCTTAGAACTTGAACTGACACCACTTTCTCACCTGAGCAATCAGCACTCAGCAGGCTTTCCTCTTGATCATCCTGAACATGAAATGGCTTCATTATTCCTGAAAGGCAAAGTTTGAAAAAACCCAAAATAAACTCATGTTTATGGGTCAGCTTGACTATATACGAAGACCTTGAGAAAAATGGTAATTTGTTCTGTAAGTGCCAAGTGCATGATGAATGGTAGCTCATGAAATTGCATTTTTGCTCCTTTTCATACGGGGAGTGCGTTTTTTTTTTTTTTTTTTTTTTTTTGCAAGCATCAAATTAAGGCTCTTAAACATAACTGAACAGTAACTGTATTTACATGAGCTCATAATGTTGCAGGCTGGCTTTGTGTGGTATCAGCTGATTTTTCTGACTGATTTTAGACTTGCTGTGATTAATGGTAAACATTTAAAGGATCAAAATATGTTGATTAGTTTTAGCTAGAACATGCATCTCCATTGTGAGCCAATTGGCAGCCATAAATCATTGTCCCTGGCATACCAGAATAGAGAGATTAGAGGTAATCCATCCTAATGGACCTGATGCCGTGTCAAAGCTTTTCCAAATTTGTTTTGGATAGCATGTGTCTAAGCTGAAAGACATTTCTGACATGGCAAAATGATGCCTCTTACAACATATTTAATCTCTTACCCAGAAGATAAATTGGGACTGAAAAAGGCCTGTAACTTTTGACATAGAAGTAACAAGAAACAAGACAGATTAAATCATCAGTGATGTTAATAGAATGTTAACATTAATAAAAACGTTAATAGAATTTAATAAATAATGGAAGGTTATCGAGGAAACTAACAGGGTCAAATTCATCTGGAGACCTGCTCTAATGAAGTAGAATGAATCTCATGCTGTGAAGTAGAGTCCACTGTTTCAGTGGAATTGCTGAGAGAAGGTGGGCCGATTTTTCAAAATACTTAATTTTCTACATCCGTGTACCAGAATATTAAGCCATTTTACTATTGTTTTCTAATGAAATCAAGGGAATGAAGGCTTTATTTTGCAGGTGGTCCTTCAATGTCCTTCAGTGTTCTGCTGTAGAGAACTTAAAGAAAATGTATAAAATTGTTTTCCTGCTTCCTACATGAGTATTAAGAATTTGAATGATGAGAAACATATCAATGTGTCAAGCATAAATCTTGTTCTCTCTACACATGTGTTTTCAGCTTGCTAATTTCATACATGTTTTCACAGTTGTGGTAATGCCATCATCACAGAATTTCCAGCATGGAGTACTTCAGATATATCTCAGGGTGCACTGGGGTACTACAGCGGTCGTCTGTTCTGGATTAACAGTCTTCAGTTCATTACAACTCAGGAAGTCAATCAGAGCCTTAGCATTCCCTTCTCACAACCAGCAGAGTTTGCAGTCTTTACCCTTGTTCACACATCACTTAAACCTTTCCCAGGTACATTATTTTCTTTATCTAAACCCCTCAATAAAGGTATTCACTGTCAGCCTGTAATTCTTTATTCTTGAAATTCTTCAGTTGTTTGACAAAAGATAAGAACAACAGCAACTTCTTAATAAATATATCAGACTATACCTAGATTGTATGCAATTTTAAAAGCTGGTGGGTATGGCTAAAAAGTATACATGTTGTTGTTATTCGTTTCTATCTAATGACAGCATGAGGATTTTCCGTAGTATGTTAGTGTTTTAAGTCAGGTTTGAAAAAGTCTACCTATTGCTCATAATCTTTAAATTATTATTATTTCTTCCTCTCTTTATGGACAGGAAATTTTTCTTTTACACCAAAAGTGATCCCAGATTCAGTGCCAGAGTCTTCCTTCAGGATTAAAGGAAATTCATCAAGTTTTCACATCACTTGGAGTCCATCCACAAATGTGGAATGGGGAACTGTCTTTTACTGCGTGGGATCAAAAGCGCTACAAGTGAGGATGTTCCTTATTATCTACATGTATTACTGCATCTACTTGCTGATTTTTGAACAGAAATGTAGTTTGTTTCTTCTCCAGCTTTTACAAATCGGTCAAGCAACCAAACTAAACTGTAAATATAACGCAAGCTGTCCTGTTTCTCCACCACTAATGCAAGCACGGGAGGCACAGGGCCTTAGCAGTAGCTCTGGGCTAGCTGCTGAAGTGTGAAATGTGCGTGAGGAGCTCCCAGGCCTCAAAATGTGAGAAAGCCTTTCACAGTAACTCAGAGACAGGAGCGTCCTTTGAGCTTCCAGAGGGACAGCCTTTGCCTGAATGTGAAATCTAGCCTTCATCCACACTTAATTTTAGCACGTTTGGCATGCTGTACTTTAAATTCAAAGGGCAGATTGCTAGCAGATTGCTGCGCACTGTAACAGTGCCACAGTAGTTGGTGAAACAACAATCACTCACAGGAAGAGAAGCTCTGTCTTGAGTTAGTTCACCAGCTCAGTGAGGGGAATTTTGGAAAGCTGAAGGCCTTTCTGAGAGGCAAAAAAAAGTTTTTGTTTTGATTTGTTTTATTTTATTTTATTCTGTTGTATTTTATTTTATTCTGTTGTATTTCATTTTATTCTGTTGTATTTCATTCACAGTCTTTGGAGAGTGAATGGTGCCTCCATCCCCATAACTTGACAGTGCCATCCTACCGAGTTGATTGGCTGGAACCATTTGCACTCTTTGATTTTACCGTCACTCCATACACATACTGGGGCAAGGCACCAACAACATCTGTATTCCTTCGAGCCCCTGAAGGAGGTACCAGAATCTTAAATCCCATTCCTCCCTTGTAATGGGTACTGGGACCAGGTCAGTGTCAGCAAATGACACCCTGGGGAGAAATGAGCAGCTTTCAGGGCTAGTCAGCTGTAGGCAGAGTTGCAAGAACATGTTCTTGAGTATCTTTGGCAGTTACCTACTGCACACATAAATGCACACAGCTGCAGCTATAGAATTTGGAACAGAAAGTGCACGACAATATATCCACCACGTGCCTATGACTATGAGCAAGAAACAGAAATTGGGATCCATTACAACGACCATCAAAGGCTGCGTGTAATATATTAACCACTTATTAAGTTTTTAATGAAGTTTACATACTTTTTACTTCAGTGTTTATTTTTACACTCATGCAGGTCAAAGTTAAGTCAGCTAAAATATAGTGCTGAGTGACTGGAGTGCTGAGAAAGCTTATGAGCTGCAGTAGATTTTGAAAGGGGTAGGAGGGGGGACAGAGTATGCTCTATACCGTGAATATTCTTGCAGATCCATTGTTGGCTATAGGACTTGGCTAAATAGGTATGCCGCAGTCTAAGTGCAGGAGTGTATTTGTCTCTGTTCATACGGCTCTTTTTTTCGCTAGGCAAGTTAAAATCAGATACCTACAGAACAATGAAAAGGAGAAAGGAAATACGATGAAGTTTTAGATATTCTTCTCTCATTTACCCCTCACCAATTTCTATCTGCCTCTGTCAGCATCGCGGTTGTAAAGCTCAGGCTCAAAAATAAAAGAGTTAATTATGAAACAGTTTGTTTAAATAAGAGTACTTAGCTCTGTGTTTTTTATCCTTTTTTTTTATACAGTTCCTTCAGCCCCTACAAACCCTAGGATATATGTGTTACGAAATAACCTACATAAAAGTGATGAGAAAGTCCGTGTGGAGTTCAGGTGGGACAGGCCTGAGAGGGACAATGGAGTATTAACGCAGTTCTGGGTTTACTATCAACTATTGAGTCAGAATGGCACCGCTGACACTTTCACAGAGTGGAAAGTGAGCAACGTTACACCCACCCTGATGGTCTTTTCTCTCAGGGATGTGCTTCCTAGCCTCACAGTAAGGTTTCAGGTATGAAAAATTACTGAGCTTATCTCATGCTAGGTGGTAGATGTTATCAGTGCAGTCTGACGTGTTTGCTTAGGAGATGGTATTGGGCTTGGGGCAAGAACTTGTGGTTTCTGCTTGTGGAACTGCTGATTCGCTGACTCACCTTTGGATACCTGGCTTAACCTTTCTACATATTGTGTTGTTCACTAAATAAAGTGTGAAACAATGCTGCAATATTATACAGGTTTGGTGAGGCCCAAAAGAAACTTTTCGAGAGGTCTCCCAAAGCCACTGCTGAAAGCTGCAAATTAAACACAGATTCGGCTGAGCAGGTGGAGGATGGCAGGCTTCTAAAACAGAGCCACACATCAAGAGAAGTTCCACCGCTGGAGAAATGCAAGGACTGACATGGCTTCCATTAAAAGAGACTTCCATATAAAAACTTGTCAAGAGGTCATGTTTTTCTTGTGATAAAAAGTTTAGAACACACAGAAAGTGTGCTTGAAAGACAAGTTAGGCACATGAGAGCATGTAACCGGCCAGGTACTGATGGGGGAGAAGACCATGCTGGATGCAATATCAACCAACTGTAGGAACTGCACCAGCCTGGGGAAGGAGACAAGACTGTCTGGTGTCGTTTGAGCTCTAATTGATAGATGCAGCATGAATTGTCATTCTCTAGGCCACTGCTTAAAATTCTCTTCATAGCCATGGTGCAACCCTGAATGTAGTCTTTAAACTGTCCAGCACAGCCTTAGGTCAAACAGAGCACGCGCATATGTTCCTAGCTGAGTAGCCGGGAAATCTGGTTGTGTTTTTGTCATTCATTATGGCTTTACAGGCTCTCAAATGCAATGGTTTATGTTGCTACTTAATATATGTAACAATCTGCTATTTAACAGGTGCAAGCCTTCACCTCTGTGGGTCCAGGACCTTTGTCTGATATAGCAGAGAGGAATTTATCAGGTATGGATGACTTAGATGCCATCTCATGGTTTGTGTGTAGTAGCCGGTGAAATCGACAGTACAGGAATTTGGTAATCTGATAAATGGCCTCCAACACTTTGTGCGACATTTGTTCCACACTACAGTAAACACCACAGAGAAAATAGTTACAGCTTCTGACATGAAATGATTAACACTTTTCTTATCATTAGAGTAAACTTCAGGAATTTCAAGCCTTTCCTCAAAACTATGCTAATTAACTTTTCTAGACAACCCCAGAGTAGGATGGAGCAGCAGGTTTTGGTCTGTAATCTGCATACTGCTAGAAATCAGAGAATATTTCTAACTGAGCTGTGAAAAGTAACCAGGAGAGTTTGAGATCTGCTAGGGATCATAGGCTATTTCTAATTGGGCTGTTAATGGTAATTAAGTGAGGAAATCTCTTTTTACTAAGCTTAAATTTGTTAGATAAGCATCCACAATGCCATTGAAAAAAGTCTTAGGAGTTTGCATGTGATGACAAGAAGGCAAGTCGTTATTTTATCTATTTGCTGTGACATAGGAGCAAATATAATTTGTGCAGGGCCATCCTTTACTTTTACCTTGTACTTGCTTTCCTTATGAATGACTGCCATTGTCTAGAATGCTTTTTGTAAATTCTGCTGTGCCCTTTTCCTTCCAGATCTTTTCCCTGTCCCGACTCTTCTAACCGTTTCTGCCAACAAGCTGTTTCTTACTGACACAGACAATAATCATACCATATGGGAACTAACAGAAAAGACAAATATAAAAGACATCTGCTATACTGCTAATGATGACAATGTGTACTATATCATAGAAGATTCTCTTTTTCATCTGAGTATACAGGCTACTTCAAAGTTTCAGGTATTTGTTAATTCCCTTGCTTGAGAGAATCTAAGAAAATATGTGGCCGTTATTGTAATTATTTTGGGGATAATTATGTTTTTGAAGAAGTCAAAATTGCATATTTGAAACAGAAAAAGCAGCATGATGAACAAAGCACATTTAATGGCAAAACGTGGTGGAGAAAACAGAACTGGAAAGACACAATTTTCTTAATGACTGCCAGTTCATATGAGATGTAATATGAAAGAGATTAGCTGGATAATTTTCCTTTCTAGCAGTACAGTAAAACTATGTAAAATATAATAACATTTTGACTTCAATTTTTTTGTCATCACTATGACATCATTAGAATAGGACAGAGTATACCACTGGTAAAGTTTTCCTATTAAACATATATGATTTTACTGACATCTGCTTTGTTGATATTTGAACAGACATTTATTTTAAAATTCACACTATTAAATTCAAGAAATTTATTTTTTGTATCAAATGTAATTTAATTTAATTTGATTTCATTCCAGTTTTAAGAATATGGAAGCAACATGGAAGCAACAATAGATATTTGTGAAACAATAGTTTTCATTTACATAAAAATATTGGAATCTGTGTTCCATGGCATCTCTTTATATTTTGACTTCTACTTGCCAAGTAGAAATTATTTTGGAACCAAATCGAATTTCATAATATCCTAGCATCAAGTGGGAAAATTCTGCTCTCAAGCAGCTTTAGTAATGTTTTTTATTTTTTCTTAAGTTTTTCAAAGATGCATATCTTCACAATGCCACAGCCATCACAGTTGACTGGATTGCAAGGCATCTCTTTGTTGCCCTGAAGACACCATGGAATGGAACTCAAATACTTGTTATTGATCTTGAGCTAAAGATAAAATCTCTAAAAGCCTTGAACATACAGTTGGGTAATAGTAATTCCACTGTATCATCTCTGTTTTCATATCCTTTCTTAAGGTAAGGCATATATTACTAATAACTTTTTAAAGCATATTTTAAATATGATTTTCATGAAATCATCAACTATTAAGGACCAAAAAGGACTTTTTATAGTATATGAGTTTTTTGCATTGTGCAAATCTCAGAAATTTCTGGATGTAGTTCTACTTTTATGCTGCTAGTTGAGCTCGGACATATCTCATTTAAAAAAGACGTCTGTGTCTGTGTAAAGATTTCAAATAATACTTAAATACTGATAAGTTCTTCTATTTAAGTGATGCAAGTGAAAGTCAGCACCAGACAACAATTTTTTACAGTAACCGTTTTATTCAGAATAGTCAGGAATTGCGATCATCCATTCAAAAATATACTTTAAACACCTGGAATCACTCTGCAAGTATGCTGCTGTTACCTTGTTTTAAATGTTCGGAAGGTTTGTGACTGTAGTCACTTACAGGACTGCATTTAGGGCAGATTGCTCAGATTGAAGTTTTTCTACTGTAAGCAATGCATTTTATTTAATAGCCGCTTGTACTGGATGGAAGAGCTTGATTATGGCAGCCGCATGTTTTATTATGATATTGTGAATAACACCGTGCACCACATTTTGGGATACATATCAGCAGAAGAACAGATGAGGAACTACTGCACCTGTAACATGGCAGAAGCAGAGCTAGGAAGACCTATGAGTATAGATGTGTCTGACTCCAAGAATCCCCAGCTGCTCTTTATCAGAGGAAGAGATGAAATATGGGCCTCAGATGTGGATGGTTGCCACTGCTGGAGAATTACCAAAATACCAAGTTCTCAAGGTCTGAGTGCTCTGTTATGTTTCTAGGTAGTTTGTGATTTTTGCTATCTATCATGTCTTACATCAAACAATGTTCTTTTCAGCAAAACAGCTCTAATGAAGCACTGTCTTTATAAAAATGGTTCAACTATAGGCAAGATGGACAAAATGTTTGTGTTTTGTGTTTCCAGTTGTGTACCCTGTTGATACAAACTAGGACAAAGAGCAATGTGAGGCTATTTACTGATGCAAGTATGTATGATGTAAATCAAATGGAGACACTACCGCCTCAAATGCTATTTGTCAATAGATTTCACTTATAGTAGTAACACATTTTTTTGCTGGGATTTCATATTAGATATGCCTATTACAGTTTATCTCAATGAAAAGATACAATACCATCTTAATTTACGCCTGAAAGTGACATTGCAGACTTCAGTATATGGGGAGGGTACTTCACGCAGGTAGAGTCCTGTATGACAACTTATCTATGTTGCACTTCTTGTTCTGAACTTAATCTTCATTGCTCAGTTTTCAGCTCGATCCTGGAGGAGTGCTGGTAAAGCTGTTCTGTTACCAGAGGAGCTGTCTTAATTGTTCCTGAGAGATGGCAGATCACTGTGGTTTTCATCTTGGAAATTGATGAAAGTTTCTATACAGAACTCTTGCTCTTGTGTTTTATTTCTGGTGTTCGTTAATTGAATTGCAGTTCTCATAATTACGAGTAATAAAAAGCCTTGAAATCTACACTTGTAAACTGAAATAACAAAGTCTCTCAGCCTCATGAGAGCTATTGAAAAATATCAGAAATTTATTTTCCAGGAGAGGTCTTTGAAGATATGCTATGACCCAGATACTCACCCCTATTGACTCACTGTGAATACAAGCATCTATCTGCTCTTGCAAAATTGTCTGCTCCGGGTTTATTCTGAAGCTTAACTATACAATGTTTTCCCACAGGTGAGAAAATTGGCAGCTTGACTGTAGATAAGAAATTCATATACTGGAGCATTGAAACGAAGGAATACACTGAAATTTGGCTAGCAAATAAAGAAAGCACAAGTCACTCTCTTCTGAAGAGAGAAAATCATGAGCTGAAAATCTTAGCCTACAGCTCAGCAGCGCAATTGTATCCAGGTAAAGGCATTTTGGGTTGTTTTGCAAATGTAACAAATTTATTTCAGAGTGTGTATTTGAGTTGCAGATCATGCTATGTGTATTTATATAAAGTATGCTTTATGGATTCAGGTACCTTCTCGAGGGAAAAAAATCACTTTGTGCATTTTACAAAAGATGAATATAAGGACTGACCTTGTGTTGGATCACATGGAAGGTTACAATGATGAATATTGCCCGTGTTTCAGAGGCTCAGGATGTTAACGCCAAACCATACCTATTTTCAAAGTTGTGTCAAACCTGGAGATTTAGAAAAGGTGATGCACATTAAAGCACAGAAAAAGATCAAACGTGTCCACAAAATTTTGTAGCAAGAGTTTTATAATGATCCCTGTTATGATACAGATTTCTGGTCTTGTTCACTAGTATGCAAAGCTGAAAAAAAAATCTGCACTTCCAAACATGAAAAGATAAGAACTCTGTATATCAAAATGATTTATAAAGAAATTACAACTTATGTGATACTACAGCCAGACTCTAGTATTCAAACAAACCATTATAGAATAATAATGGAAGAAATAAAAATTAATTTAAATAGAAACTTAGGATTCATGGTACATACATGGCTATAGGGATTATCTTTGTAAATGCAGAGGCTTAAAACAGCCTGATGATGAACAGCTTAAAACTAGCATGATGAATATATTAAAAATAATTCTTTAACTTCAATTTTGCAGAAAAATCTGGCAAATACACAAGAGAATATTTTAACAGCTTGGACTTCTTTGGAATAAAATAATTTCACACTGTTTTGGGCAGCCAGTAGAGTTACTCTTGCCTGCAGCTGTTCTGACCAGTGCCCAAGCTTTTCTTACCAGCACTTTGGGCAAGTTTGTTCCCGTGAGGTCTGTGTGGGCTTGGCATTGGTGCAGGAGCCTGGTTTGGTCCTAGTACAGAATGTACCAATCCCTATCCCCACGGACAGGGTTTCCTGCAAGAACCCCAGGCTTAGCTGGTGCAGAAAAGAAAGAACAGAATTTCAGTCCAAAGGGATTATTTCTACCCAGACATCCCCACAGAGCTCTTCCTGGTTACATTGACTGATGCAAATATATTTGAAGGAATACACAGACTTGGCATTTTCAAGAGGGGCAATGCACAGGCAAGTCATGCCTTACAAATTTGGTGGCCTTCTATGACAGGGTCACAGTGTTGGTGAATAAGGGAAGAGCAATTGACACCATCTACTTGGACTTGTTCAAAACATTTGATACTGTCCTGCATGACATTCTTGTCTCAAAATTGGAGAGACATGGATTTCACAGATGGACCACTCGGTGGATAAGGAATCGGCTGGGTGGCTGCACTCAAGGAGTTGTGGCCAACGGCTCGATACCCAAGTAGAGACCAGTGACAAGTGGTGTTCCCCAGGGGTTGGTACTGGGACTGGCACTGTCTAACATCTTTGCTGGTGACAGGGACAGTGGGATTGAGTGCACCCTCAGCAAGTTTTCTGACAACACCAAGCTGTGTAGCGTATTCAACATGCTGGAGGGAAGGGATGTCATCCAGAGGGACCTGGACAGGCTTGAGAGGTGGGCACATGTGAACCTCATGAAATTCAACAAGGCCACGTGCAAGGTCCGACATCTGGGTCAGGGCAATTCCATGCACAAATACAGGCTGGGTGGAGAATGGATTGAAGACAGCCCTGAGGAGAAGGACTTGGGGGTGTTGGTTGATGAGAATTGGGGAATCATGGAATCACGGAATTTTCAGAGTTGGAAGGGACCTCTAGAGATCATCTAGTCCAACTCCCCTGCCAAAGCAGGATTGCCCAGAGCACATTACTCAGGACTGCATCCAGGCGGGTCTTGAAAATCTCCAGAGAAGGGGACTCCACAACCTCCCTGGGCAGCCTGTGCCAGTGCTCTGTCACCCTCACCGTAAAGAAGTTTTTCCGTGTATTTGAATGGAACTTCCTATGTTCCAACTTGTGCCCATTGCCCCTCATCCTGGCACTGGGAATCTGTCACTGGGAAAAGAGCCTGGCTCCATCCTCCTTCAACCCACCCTTTAGATACTTGTACGCCATAATAAGGTCTCCCCTCAGCCTTCTCTTCTCCAGGCTAAAGAGTCCCAGCTCTCTCAGCCTTTGCTCATAAGGGAGATGCTCCAATCCCTTAATCATCTTAGTTGCCTTTCGCTGGACTCGCTCCAGCAGTTCCCTGTCCCTCTTGAACTGGGGAGCCCAGAACTGGACACAGTATTCCAGTTGTGGCCTCACCGGTGCAGAGTAGAGGGAGAGGATAACCTCCCTTGACCTACTGGCCACACTCTTCCCTATGCAGCCCAGGATTCCATTGGCCTTTTTGGCAACAAGGGCACATTGCTGGGTCATGGATAATTTACTATCTACCAGGACACCCAGATCCTTCTCCTCAGAACTAATTCCCGGGAGGTCCATCCCTAACCTATACTGGTTAGTATAGAAGAAGCAGCTCAACACGAGCCAGCAATGTGCACTCACAGCCCAGAAGGCCAACTGTATCCTGGCCTGCATCAAAAGAAGCATGGCCAGCAGGTCAAGGGAGGTGATTCTGCCCCTCTATTCTGCTCTTGTGAGACCCCACCTGGAGTACTGTGTTCAGCTCTGGGCCCCTCAACATAAGAAGGACATGCACCTGTTGAATAGAGTCCAGAGGAGGGCCACAAAGATGATCAGTACCTCTCCTATGAAGACAGGCTGAGAGTTGGGGTTGTTCAGCCTGGAGAAGAGAAGGCTCTGGGAAGACCTTAGAGTGGACTTAGAGGGGGCCTACAGGAAAGATGGAGAGGGACTCTTTTTCGGGGAGTGTAGTGATAGGATGAGGGGTAATGTTTTTAAACTGAAAGAAGGTAGATTTAGATTAGGTATTAGGAAGAAAATCTTTACTCTGAGGGTGGTGAGACACTGGAATAGGTTGCCCAGGGAAGTTGCGGATGCCCCATCCCTGGAAGTGTTCAAGGTCAGGTTGGATGGGGCTTTGAGTAACCTGGTCTAGTGGAAGATGTCCCTACCCATGCCAGGGGGGTTGGAACTAGGTGATCTTTAACATACCTTCTCACCAAACCCATTCTATGATTCACACAAGTTTAAGACAAAAGTAAATGAAAATAATAAAATAATTAAAAAAAAATTATTCTCCTTCTCAGTAGTGAAAGCAAACGGTGTATATGTGAAAAAGTGGCGTTTGCAAAGACCAGCTGGGTTGACTGACATGCTTTTTATTGCCTTAGTGATGTGAGCAAGGAGTACTGCTAGAGTTACCTTTCATTCTAACCTGTTTAATTGCCATCCAGAGATGTGATGTCAGTTGATCATTTAACACATCAGAAGTATTCAGTGAAAATTATTGTCCTGTCACAGATTCTGCGAGAGAATGATTTCTCTTCAGGGTTAGGAGGAAAGGGACTGAATATCTAGTGATGGATTTTCTTGTCAGGGTAAACATGTTTCTATGGAACAGCCTGACAGAAACTTTAACTCTGAAAATGACTCAATTCTTTATGGCCTCTGGGACTTCTCCCATGGGAGTTTTACCACTCTAAGTAACTATAAAATTGGCAAAGATTAATCTTACATTTATTTCTGTTGAACAGACTTTTTTATTCTCCTTTCCTAATATGCATGAACTTGATTTTGTTAGGAATGGCAGGGTTGCTCATTTAGGGAGAAAAGATCTTGACAATGAGGTCAGTTGTTCTGGCCTAGGGGCAAACACTTGTCCTTGTACCGTCTTCCCCATGCATGGATCTTAATCTTTTCCTTCTTGGCAGCAAGTCCATTTAATATATTTTTAATTTGTTTGTAAAAGTACATCAAATGATAAGGGATTTTCTTGTGTTACTTTTTGTTTACTGTCAGAGAGTAGTTTTCTATTGTTTTTTCCCTGTAGACCCCTTTTATCCTTCCAAAATTTGTCTTCCCTTTCCCTGCTGTTACTATGAACTTTACACATGAAAAGCTGTTTGGAAGAAAAGAGAGATAACATTTAATTGCTAGAGAAAGGTACTCTGTATTCTGCATATCTACTTTTCCTGTGACAAGCAAGTTTGGACTCATCAGTGTGTACTGCCCTTAATAACACAGCAGCCACGATCTGGATTTCCAAGGTATTTTGGTACTTAAAGAAGAACCTAAATTCTTTAGTAAATCTATACCATTAGTAATTCTGTATTTTATCAAAGATAAATGAGACTTTACTTTGATGACTGCGATTTTTGTGTCCATGAAAGTAATCAAATAAAGTACATTCAGGTGAGATTTTTTCTGTTTCTGTTTGTGAAAGCAGAGAGAATACTTTGTGGTTATGCTTTCTCATGGGAATGGTGGTAGAATCCCATGCAAATTTGAATTGGTCCAGCAGCAATTAATTTTTTTATTTAACATCTTTCCTAGATAAAAGATGCCTGATTGTATTGCTAGACACCGAGAAACCTACTATCCTTGACACGACAAACACCAGTTTTGCATTAAGCTTGCCATCTGTCACACCGCAGCAGCTATGCCCCGGCATATCACAGCCTACACCGACATATCTGGTATTTCTCAGACAAATGGCTAACAACCGCGGGAACTCAAGCTACCATTTGTGGGGTCTACAGCAAAAACCATTGGTATGGCTATTTTGGAACAAAAGTGCCCGTGATATCATATATAAACAGGGGATGTGATATCACTTCTAGTCATTTTATAAACCATTGGGTATCTTTCTATCAGGGAGTTTTTCCACTTCTTCATCCCCCACAGTAATTCCCCTTCCTCTTTGGTATTTGTTAAGTGCTAGATTGCTAAGCTTTCCTTTGTACTCCTCTACTTATTAACATGCCTTTGCTAAAATCCTGTTGAAACGGGTCTTCGGTTTCTACTTGTAAAAAGAGCAGTTGTGGTTGATACTAATCTGTTTAAATAACTCTTGAGACTGTCCAGCAGCCATATGGCTTGCCTTTATGTGTTTTGCGGTAGTTGTACGTGCATCAGTAATTTTTTCTTCTGTAACCTTTTTATTTTACTTTGCCATCTCCTATTTAAGTAACAGCCACTGAACAATGTGCTGTTGTGCCATGCTAATTATGCCTCAGCTTGTTTTTTTGGTATGTGTTTTCTGTAGTGACCTATTACCCAAACTATTATGTTAACATTATTTTTTAAACCCTAAAGTGTATTAGAATACAAAAGCACTACTCTATTATTTTTTAACACTAATTTCATTGGCAGATGATTGCTGTGACACATGACTCTCTTTTCTAAGAATACATGTTTGTTATCTGCTTTCAAATTACAGGAATTTCAGGGTCCTATAGCCATCATAGACAACCTACAGCCATTTTCAAGTTATGTCCTACAAGTTGCAGTGAGAAACTACTATTCAGACCGGGAAGTGCTGCCTATGGGAAAAGAGACAATTGGCAAAACTCTATATGGAGGTTTGTTTCACATTTTATTCTGATTTTGAGCAGAATTCTCTTCTCAGTTAAAGGAAACAGTGTGTAAATTTGGGTTGCAAATCAGAAAGCAGAGATATTTTCTGCCTAAAGTGTAATCTGTGTAGGTCTTCACAAGGTTTTGGCATCCAGACTTGATTGAATCTGTAAGATTCATGACATGCTTTTGCTCATTGGCTTCCTGAGGAAAGATAAATATGGTTGAAAATGGCAAAACAGTTGTAGTTTCTGCCCCGGACCACGTTTTTAATTAGTTCTGTTTGAACATATGTGTGATTATGTACGTTTAAATATGCGTGTTATGTATTTATTCAGTTGCTTTCAAGAATTTTGATGTGCCCTTCTCAGTCCCTTTCACACTAGAAGAAGAAAGCTAAGAGTAGTACTTTGAACTTGGATGTTCACTGTGTCATTTAGGGCAGAGAGTGGACTGGTTAGGGATTATCTAAAAATAAACACATTAGTAAACTTATCTAATTATGGCAGAAGGAAGCGAAGAAACTTCAGTGGGAGTGAATGGGTGAGAGAGGTGTGAGTGAAGGCAAGAGGCCAAGATATGATGGCAAGGCAGCCAAATGTGTTTAAGTGGAGCTACCTCTGTGCTCTGTGATGAGGTGTGACCTGCTGATGCAATGGAAGGGGACAGGGACAAGAGCTTGTAGCAGCACCTAAGAGAGCAGGTAGCTGCAGCCTAGAAAAAGATACCAGGAGCACAGCTCACTTTCTGGAAAAGCAGGAAGCATTCACAAAACGACAAGCCAAGGTTACACATGGAGAAAACCTGCACGCAGTGCTGTCCGTAAGAGCCAAGATGCAGTGCAAGTGAAAGGTGTATTTTATTTTAAAGATTTTCTCCTGACTGCAAAGTTACTTTTGAATAAAAGAATGAGAAACAAAAGAAAATAGAAAAGAAAGTGTAATCAAAAGCATTTAAACTCTATGTAGTTGTTCTTTATCTGGTTCTTTATCATTTGAGAGCTGGCCCTGTAGCATGTCTAGCTTATAAGCCAGTTTTCACCTCACATAATACATATGTGTACTATATTACATGATGAAGCTCAAGAAACCTGTCTAGGTCAACATCTCCTCCACTTCCTGCTTTGGGTGTGAGATTTTGCAAATTTCCCTTTATGTTGTTATATTTCAAAGTTCTGTCTGTCTGTTCAGTGCTCTCTTAGAGAACTCAGTCATGTTAAACACACCTATTTTATTTAGGACACATTTTCCAGAACAGGAAGTGGAGGACTTCTGTACCAGTTCTGCTGTTGATGTGTAGCCTGTGTTACATTATGAGGGATCTATAACTCCACTCAGCACACACTGATTATCCAGCTGACCACAGCAAGCTACTGTTTTGCCTGATCACTGGTGTGTTTCTTACTATGCCTTCTCCTCTCGCATTCATCCTCCCTTTACCTTCATAGTTACCATCTCCACCCTGTTCTGGAGTTTCCGCTGGGTAACATCGATCTGGTGCTGCCTTAGTTCCCTAACTAAAAAGAAACCAGCAATGCTGGTTTTATTGTGGGTTCAGACCTCTCTTTGAGTCCAAAACTACTGACTGCTCATCTACCCATACTTAATGAAACTTGGGGCATGTCACAGTGAGGAAACTCAACTCTCTGCTGCACTTCAATGCAGACCCAGTTGCTGGCACTGTGAGCTCCAGAATGTCTCCCATCTGTCCTTGAAGCCAACATGGCCCAGAAGCTTTCCTCCAATGTCACAAGGGCAACTGAGATTCATAGGCAGCCTGAGTTCAAGATGTCCTTATTCTTTGAGAATGCTACTAGTTGAAGCTAGATGCCTCCTGTCGTTGGAAATACCTTAATTAGGGCAGGAAGATGCTTCTGCTCGCTCCCTGCTTCACTCTGCCTATTTGCAGCTGCTGGGTAGCTACCATCCCAGTTTTCCTGAAGCTCTTGTCATCTCCCAGAAAGAAAAGGATCATTCAAAGATGCATGCTATGGCTTTGCATGTGTTGTCTTGCCTTGCAACTCAATCCCATAGAAGAACCTTGCTCAGCACTTTTTCTTGTTTTGCATGTGTTTGTGTGCGTGTGTGCACACTTGTCTGCCTTCATGAGGAGTTGCCTGTGTGCTGCTCTTCTGATAATTTTCTCATTGTTGGGGTGATGCTGCTGGACTCACTTGGGGAAAGCATGGAAAACTATAATAACAGCTTGATATTCCCTGTAGTATGCATAGCACTCGCCTGCTTTTCTGTTGTGCCAGATTTGCTCTGCAGCTGTGCTCCACGTATTTTGCCTGGTGTCACAAGCCAGGGTCAGCTTGATCCATATAAACTCATCACTTTCAGAGCCATCAGGCACCTCTAATAATACTAAAGTCAGCAAGGCAGAATTATAGCCCAGCCTACATGGCAGTCTGTTTGTGTTTTGAAGGAAAGACTGTGGAGGTGGTACCTAGGGATGCTTGCTGTTGAACTCACAGTGATGTGGGAATGGCGTAGCCCCCACCTTCACCACTAGTTTTCCCACCTGGCTCTTGTCCTGCAGAATTGGAGCAGCTCTTTTCTGAGGAGGGTGAGGGAGTGAAATTGAGAGGCACGGTAGCACCTGGTCATTGGGCATTAGCTCACTTAACCCAGCTACAGCAGGGCTGGCTGTAGCTGGCATACAGCTGTGCAGACTGCGCAGCTATGCGAATATTACTGTGTGATGCAGCTAGGGTGCCACAGTAGGAGTCCTGAGGTTTCCCCTTTTCTCTTGTTACCTCTGCTTGGCTTTTGGCTACTTCAGAAGGTGCTGAAGCAACTGGAATTGAAATAGGCACAGCCACCACCGTGTTTTTCTTACTCGTCTTAATGTCTCTTTCCCTTACTGATCAACTGTCCCCAAGGAAATATTTTATCCAGAATAGATGGCAACAGGTACATGCCAGGGGTCCTGATTCCCTTTGTTCTTCTCTTGGGGATGCATTCTGTGATTTCTTTAAAGGCTCATCCATAGAACAAGTCACTTCTGTTTTTGCCATCCACAGAAAAGCATTACCTGTGAGCTGCCAGTGGCTCCTCTTATGCACAGATCATTCCTTGTTTCTTGTCCGGGTAGCAGTCACATTTTTCCCCTTAAGAAAACCTCTGTTTAAGATGAACCTCTTTTCATCTTCATCAAATAAAAGTGTAACAAGAGGTACAGGCAAACTGCCACTTCTTTTGGATCCAGAGATGCTATACTTTGGAAATTCTCTTCCAACCATGTTATTTCTTTTCTCTTAACAGTCAGATCTCTTAGCATCTGTGGCATCAAGCAAACAGGCTCTCATCCCATGTGGAACCCTGAATATTATGACCATATTCCTAAGGAGTCTATGGCAAAAAATAAGAAAACCTGGTCTATGATCAGTAGATTTCAATTCTTTGCACTGGAACCCACATCTGTATTGTAACATTTGTATGACACGCTGATTGAATAAGACTGAGTACTATTAGGATGTGGCAAGAATTCACACCGTTGCTTCTTTATGTAGTAAACTGAGCCATCCTGCAGCAATGTACACCCTTTCACTGGTGAAACATAAAGGTAGCATATGAAATGGGAGACTTGGTTGCTCTGCTGAAATGGAATTTTCAGTCTCAAATTAAAATGAAACATGAAACTCAGAATGCGTTTCTCTAGTTGGGGCAAAGCAAAACATCAGGATCAAAATAAAGTCCTAGGCAAAAAAATCCCAACAGCCAATCAAAAAAAACCCCAAACCACTGCACCAGCTCCCAAACCCTGAGCATTTTTAACATGTATTGGTATCAGCATTCAGAGCATTTCACAATTTGTTGAAAAATTTCCAACCAGCTGTAAACGGAATGTATATGTGTCCTGGCACTTATGTTCTCAATTTGATGAATGTAACTGCTAGATTAAATTGTAATCAGATGCTGCTAGAGCCTCTTGAAGTGTGTACACTATTTCACACCTCTGAAGCCGTGTGAATTCCCTCTGTCTTTCTCTCAATTCTGTAACAAAATGAAAGAAGCTTGGATTAATCTGAACTTTCCAACAAATAGCAAGATAGAGGGAATGAAAAAAAGGAAGACAACTTGGAAAAACTAATGCATTGCTCTTGCCACAGAGTGTCACTCTTACTCCACATAAATTTTAGCTCGTGAAAAGAGAAATTTGTCTTCTTTACTAGCCTAGCTTTTCAACGTTTCACTTAAATAATCTGCAGCCTTGCTACTAGGGCATAAATTATAGCATATGTATTCATCATTCTGATACGTTGGGAACAAAGGTAGTATAATGACTTGTTAACTTTTTACGTATCTGGAAAGTTCAATAGGAAAAAAAGAATTTTTAATGTAGAGTTGGGGCGTGTCATATAGCATTTCAAAGTCTGTGATCTCAAAGTTTCAAAAGAAGGGTTGATTTTTCCAAAATAATTAGTGAGTAACTAGCTGGCATGGACATCAGACCAGCAACACAATTTCTTGCTTATACAGCTCAGCAAAATGATGTATTTCTGAGCAAAATAGTAACTGATGGCAAACAATGCTGAATTTTGGGTTTCATCCTTCAGACTTTTCTGTTCAAGAAAAAGCTTTCCAATTGGTACTGTTTCTAGTGCATATCCACGTAAGCATCATACTAAACTCACATTTAAGACCCTCATTAAGAAACTAAGAGGGAGCAGGAAATCAGTGATATTACTAAATGTAGAGGAGAGCATCTGAGTTGTTTTTTTTTGTCTGCTTGCATGGTAGGAAAGCCAAGGAGATACTAAAAAGGTCCCTCAAACTATTTTGAACTTGTCTGCAGCTGTCTGACTACACAAGAATATAATTTTTACATGTGTAGACTTTCAGTCCTGTAAATAGATCATATTCATATGCTTATAACATTTTTTTCCTCAGTGATATTCCTTGACTTCTCTAAAAAACAAACAAACAAGCAAACAACCAAAAAAACCCTCTAGTGAGATCTGTACCTAAAAGGAGATTATTTTTTCTTTCTATTTCAGTACCAGGGGCAGCTGATTCCATTAAGACAGTGGTTTTGTCCGACACCACCATCAACATATCTTGGAGCGAACCTTTGAAGCCAAATGGACCTCTAGAATTAATCCGCTATCAAATCTCTGTCAATTTATTACCTCCTATCCCAGCTATACCCTTGCGAAAAAGTGAATTTCCAGATGGGACGCTTGCCTGGTCTGTCAGTGGGCTCCAATCTGGAACAAACAATTCATTCAAGGTATAATTACAGGCAGCTTTACCTATTTGTTCACTCACTTGCAAATCTTTAGACTGCTCTTCTTTAAAGCTGTATGTGTGTTCTGAAAGTATGAGTTCAAAACTTGGCAGACTTCTCTCAGTCCTTTGGTCTTAGGAAAAATTAAACATCACAGCTTATTCCTATATAAATTGTTCAGATTAAATCCTTAGAACGGAGATCTTTTCTGTTTGGGGAGTACATCACAGATCTCATGAGTAAATAGGCGTTTCTGCTGCAATCCTGTTGTTACTGCTGTGATACTTTGTGCAACATGCTAAGAGAGGGTCAAGTGACAGGTAACCTCTGTTCTCCAAGGAGGACACCTGGAACAGTGACCTGCTACTGAAGGACTAGGTGTAGTGCAATAAACAGGGCTATGTGAGTGCAAAAGGATCATGACCAAAAGAGAAAGGATTTTCTCAGGAAAGCAATATATGTGAAACTTTCATAAAGGGGAAACCTCTATATGTTATACCAAGATCAGACACAGCCATTTTGCCAATTGCTGCTTTTCCTTTAATAAATAACTTTTCATTTAACAAAAATACTTTTTTCTTAGTCAAATAAATCAAAAAGTATCTGATATGACCATAGAGATACAGGTGACGACTGAATTAATACTTGACTAATTCTGTCTTGCAGCAGTCACTTTTAAAATAAAAGTATATTATAAAATATGCATGCAAAGTTCACAACAAGAACAATGTATCAATGCTGACCCTTGAGAATAATAACAATGACTTAAAAATGCAAGTAGGGGGTTGACTATTTGGTGGCCTTTGAAGACAGTTTCTGTAGACAAGAATATTAAAGGGTGGTTGCAAACCCTCTGATTTTGGGTTTCATTGAAACCCATGCTGTCAGTGCAATAGAAATAGTTTCTTCCACTGTCCAGGCAAGTCATAGATAAAGGAAGACAAGACATATAATAATAGGCCAGCCCCAGGCTAGCCAGCATAAGCAGCAGAATGGGACATCCATCCCTCAGCTGCTGCAATTCACGTGGACTCCCACATCAGCACTGCGCAAAAAATTTGGTGGCTTGTGTAGTTATGCTGGGCTATGAATGGTGAGAATTGAGGGGCACATACATCAGCCCCCCTGCCGCCACCACTGTCAGACTCAGGCAGCAAGGTCTTTTGGACAGCCAGGGCAGGGAGCACCACACTGAAATAATTGCAGTATTACGTGCCTGAGCACGTGTCATTGCCGTGAGAATGAGCAGAAAAGAATAATTTAACATGGAGATAAAAGCAAGAGAGTGGAGGAACCAAAGGAGTTCAAAGTAGCAAGGACTACAAAGGCAGTTGGGAAGGTTCTGTTAGTATGCTGAAGAGGAAGACAAAAGGAAGAACAGGTTGCAGTATCTAGTGGGTTTTTTTTTTGTTTAGTTTTTAGGAACGGGAGACCTGTGACTAGATATTTAACACAACTACATGAAACCAATGGTAGCACAACAGATCAGGAGAAGGAAAGATCAGGTTAAAGAATATCTATGTAGGTTACGTGTATTTAAGTCAGCGGCACCTGATGGCCCTAAACTACATAGGGAGATGGTTAAAAACAGTCTGTGAATGTTCACAATTACCTTCTGTAACTTTTGGAAGAGAGGAAGTCCCATAGAAGTAACAAAAGAAAAAAAAGGTCACACATAGCTTCACAAAGGAAATTGAAATTATACACCACTTTGTGTAACTTCAGTACCTGACATTAATTTACGGACATGTACAGTTTTACTTAGATATGTCTTAATATAGTCCTAGTATTAATAGGATTGTATTAACACAAAATGGCAAGCAGTTGGTACACAAGCATCTAGAGGATAACACAGCAATAGAAATGTCCAGTATGGATTCGTAAGAACAAAACATACTGCTTCTCCCTTTACAGATGAAGGGTTAAAAGGAAAACAATAAATGATGTATCTAGACAGCACAGCTATCACCAGGGTGATATTTTCAAAAGCAACCAAGTAAGCATGTTTTCTGCAGAATGCACACTGGCTGCATCGCAAATATACACAGAGTGGTTTTCACAGTTCATGCATGGGCTGGGAGAACATTCAGCTGATGGCTGGAGGGGATCTGTTCTGGCCTTTACTGGATTTTGTGCTTTTGTTAATGATTTGGATGGTACAATGGGGAATACATTTATACACATACATCTATATGTATGCTTGCAAGTATGCATATCCAAATGTAAGTCATATTTGATTGAGGCTTAGTGGAAGGCAGTGTGCTAAAGCAACTCCTCACCTTGTTTTTTTCTGATTCTAAAACACTGTCCAGCATGTGATGTGACATCTGCGTGCCTGTGTAAGAGCTTATGACATTTCAGAAAGGTCTAGAAAGAGATGAGTCTTGGTAGAAAGGTGAAATGAGAAACTAAGAAGAGTCTCTGAGGAAGGGTTCTCTAGGCCATGAACTTCCAGCCTGAAGATGTGTAACACTGCAGCTGTGCGGCTCAAAATGTTTCTACACCCGTGTCTATATTGCCTGAATATTACCTTGTTTGAAAATAGCTAGTCTTCCAAACGCTTGGAGTTGCTGAAGCCACCTTTCCAAATGGTCTGGTACAGTACTGTTCATCCATTTCCTTACTAGGTTCTTGCTTTTCATCCTGAGGAGAACTGGTTTTCTGAAAGTGTCCATGTTATTGCAAAAACTTTTGAGACTCCACCTGCACCTGTTAACATAGTTCCCAGAAATACCAGTTTCCAGCTAGAATGGAGAGCTCCTCTGCACGTCAATGAAACCAGCTTCTGGTTTGAGCTGCTTAAGGTAAAAATACCCCTTAGTTTTTTTTTTTCCAGATCGGAACAAATTTAACCCACTCTGTCTTGGTGAGCAGGACAGGGTGGCAGGATGTGTATGAAGAGTCTCAGTGGTTAATTTGGGCAGGGTGATGTCAGTCTTAGTGGCTCAGAAGGGGCAGGAGGGAGGCAGTGTTTGCCAGGAACAAGGGGGAGTGCAGCTGCAGCATTTAATACCCCCTAGTGCCAAAGGACATCCTGGATGACCCCACCAGAATTCCTCCCAGGTCTCCCGTTTCAGTAGAGTCCCCTCCCTCTTTCCTCACTGCTCTCCCCCAACCTGGCTGGTAGCTACAAATCCTGTGTCTGCTCTGCACAAGAAAGAGTAGAGAAGGGTTTTCAGTATGAAATATCAGCTACAACCTTGTATATGAATTTTATTTTCCTGCGACAGAGGTTAGGAGAAAATGCCAGAGAGAAAATGGAGTCCTGTACTGCAGACTGTACACGTAAGCACTGCAGTGACAGCAGCATGGATGGAAGGTTCAGATTTTAATGTCTGGACCACTGGACACAGAAAATGTCATGTGTTAAACTGGATCACGTAGATTCCTTAATATAGATAATCGGGTTCATGAGGCCTACATCAGACATTTCCCATCTGCCCTAGAACAAATGTCATAGCACAATTCCACTGAACTGCCTCCTTTCAATTGCATCATGGCAAGCTGAACTCATGGGCACGTCACAGTGATCCAGAAATATAAGCTGCACAAGGATAAGCAAGGGGAAGGCTCCTTTTGGCTTTGAAAAGGGGTCACTTAATCTGTTGTCCTTTGTGGCTGCCAAGACCCGCAGGTCTCCTGAAAACAAAGAAAAAAGTAGGTTTTCTGTCCTTGGTCTCTAAGAGGACAAAGTCCTGTGATTGAAACAGCACATGCGTAATCTCTCCCCTATGATATTAAAAGGTGGCAAAGTAGTTAATCCACCCAGGAATAGAACTGTGACACACTTTCAGAAGAGCAAGACTTGACCATGATGATATTTTATTTTTCTAGTGGGAAACAAAGAGTGACTGGTTTTCTCCTGCAAGCACTACGTGCACAGCAGATCTTGTTTACACATGCAATCTCACAGGAACTCTTCCTTCAACCAACTACTTTGTACGAGTAACGGTAGTTTATGTTACAGGAGTGAAAAGCATTTCCTCTTCAACAAGCTTTAAAACTACAGGTAAGCACTTAATGTAGGACAACAAGATTTTAAGACTATTTTCAGGATATGAATATTCAAACACAATATTTTGTAAAACTTATACTGAGGCCCAATAGTCACGTGTGTTTAACAGGGGGAAAGAAATGGGGTTCAATTCCAAAAAGAGTGAGGGAAACTGCAATAAAATGCCTCTATGCATGTGAACTCACAACTGATGGTGAAAGGCTGCATGTGAATGAAAATGTTGAAATTTGTCCGTCACAAAGAGAAGGCCAAAGATTCATTCTCCATGGAGACTATTGATGTAGATCCTCCATCCTTTTGTGTGCCTAAATACATTTAATTTTTTCTCTGTGTCTGTTAGCCCTTTGTCTCTCTATAAACACATTTTAAGACTTCTGTTTCTTCCCCCGTTTGGCCTAAGCTGGTGTTCCCAGTAAGCCAGGAGTTCCAAAAAGAGCAGAAGACTCTAAAAACTCCGTACAATGGGAAAAGGCTGATGACAATGGAAGCAATCTGACCTACCACATCTTAGAAAGCAGGTAAGATAAGTGTACCAGCACTCTTCCCATAGGGAGCAGCCCAGAATAAATCTGGGTGTGCAAGGGCTTTCAGTTTGGCTCTGTTGGGAAGAGTGGAATATCAGTGATGCAAATGCCCTTTCTCATGGGATGTCTTTCTTGAGTAAACTAAGTATCCATCATTTCCAGAAAATCCTGGAAAACTTAGAAGAAAATATATGCTAAAAACATTTCCAGACCAACCCTGAAACACAGGGATATATTTGGATATATGTTAGTGAAGTAGAAGAAGATTTTCAAATCACAAATTTCAAGGATTTAGTATGTATTTTTGGCTAAAATATATGTAGAAATATCTTAGCGTTCAGAGGACTTATGCAAAGGTGTTATAAAGTTGCCAGAAAAAAAAATTCATAATATATTCCCACCAACATGGGATGACAAGATATTTTTTAAAGCGCTCTGTCATTAAATACAGATTGCCTGGACTATACATGTCATGCTCATTAGGCGTCTATAGAATGTCAATTCACACTTATTCCTGCACCAGCATTGGAAGGGCTGAAGGGACAGGTCAGAGTATATTGCTGTGGGCAGGTGACACTGAGACTTCTCATTTCTTGACCATGACTCTGGAGGGGTCTGTTTAAGGCAGTCAGTGCAAGGCTTAATTAATGCATTCATTAAAACAGGGTCCATCTTCTGAGATATTCCTATGACATTGTTTGAAATCGGGAGCGATGGAGGCAAGCAATTTTGTTACTTTGCTATTATTTCTTTTTCCTTAGTTAACTCTCTGCTTATGAAAGCTAAAGACTGACAGCGCTGGCGAGCCAGGCATGCTTTACCTATATAAGTTTTCACTCAGACATATTTTCCTTGTGCTGTAAGCTTCCTCCATACAGTTCTGTGAGCGTACAGCAGCACTGACCTGCATGCTATGAGACCACAATAATTTTGATACGCTAACAGCCAGTTTGTACCTGACTTGCTGTGGGTGGGTAAAGAAAGGATAGTGCCTAGGTCTGTGTCGGGGTTGTGCTTTAGCCACTGTGTTCTCCAGGCTCCAGCTTCTTATTCATCTCTGGAATCATAATTTCCAGGCTCCAGCTTCTTATTCATCTCTGGAATCATAATTATCACTGAGGTGCTTTTTTTTTTTTTAAATTTTAATGAAATAAGCTTTTCTCCTGCTGTTTGAATGTGCACATGCTGATGTTTTTGACTGAATTTGACTTTAAGCCTCGTGGTCCAGGTAGAAGAATGTTAGGTTAGTTGCATAGTATGCTAGAAAATATTTGCATAGTGCTTTGAAATAACCCCTGTTTTTCATACGGCTCTGGTAGTGACGTGTAAACACCAAGGACATGAACATATAATTTTCCCATGTCTTCCTGGTTTAGAAGTGTTTGACCTTTTTTCTGCATTAAAGCACATTGGGAGAATGATTGGCATGTTCATGAAGGTCATTTCACATGAAATATTACAGTCCTGGGTGACATGAAATGATATTTCAGATATGGCCTTTCTCGTTTAAATGCATGGTCTTCTTTTGGTTGGTGAATAATCAGCTCTGAATTTATTGTGAGCAATCAATCTCAGTCCAATGGGGAAAGGAAGAAATATACCCAGCAGTCAGCAGATACTATGGGGACCTGGCTAGCTAAAGAATTGTGTCTTCACTGCCAATGACTTGCTTCCTGTTTAGCTTGTGAAACCCGATGCACAAGAGCCACTGAATTACTCTGGGCCCAGGAAAGCAAAAACCTCTAACAGGACACAAATTTTTTTTTTTTTTTTTTCCTGAAAGCTAAATAAGAAGGTTTTGAAATCTTGGCTGTGAGGTGTACACTGAAACAGGTGAGAGAGTGCTGGAGCTTTTTATGTCTAAAACATTCTAGCATTTCGTTTCCAGTGCCAAGCTAAAGATGTGTGATTCCTAGCATTGCTGAAATGGCATGGTACAATTTTCTGCTCCGTAGCCAAAACCCACGATCAGACAGAGCTTTCTTGCAGGCAGAGAGATATTGTGATGGCCATAGAACTGAAGCAAAGAACAGGGGGGGAAGCAGTAAACAGCCCTCGCTGCATTAATGACATACCTGTGTTTATTTTGCTGTGCCCATTGCAGGAAGCAGTCTGACACCACCAGCAAAGTGAAGTCCTTGTGGAAGGTGGTTTACAACGGCTCCTGTGCCAGTATTTGCACATGGAAAGCCAAGAACTTAGAAGGAACTTTCCAGTTCAGAGCAGCAGCTGCAAATGTGCTGGGACTTGGTGAATACAGTGACACGAGCAAGGATATCATTTTGGGCAAAGGTATGTCCTGTACTTTCTTACATTGTTAATCAAGTTTTTTATTCAGAATAATTATACCGATTTCTGAAAATTTACTTCTGCTCTTTTACACCAATTTGTCTCCGTGGCCTTGCAGTCTGCATTATGGTATGATGCTTGAAGTAAGGGCGAGCTCCCGTGCTGGGTAAGGATGTGAGAATTACTTCTTGCCTTCAGTGAGAATATTCGATCTACACTCTGTGGTTGTTTTTGAAAATCCCACCTTGAGTGGTCAAACAGTTGGACATTTTCTCTTTCCATATACACAGTAGATCATCTCTCGGACCTGGGGGAGGAGGATTAGTCTGACCAAATGTAGACATCTACATAAAACCTACAAGAGAGCTTTGTGCAGAGGAAGACATTTACACAGCAGGCAGCTCAGGAGTTCTCTCAGTTTTGCTCAGCTCCATAGGATTGGTATGGTTTGTATGGACAGTCATTAACCAGTTTTCCCCTCCCATTTAACAGATACTATGGTCTCCCCAGACACCATCATTGCCATTGCTGCTGTGATCGGAGTTGTGCTGGCTTTGACTGTGGCCGTGGTATTTGGTTTTGGTATGTGGCTGAGTTTTTGCATATCCTTGGTTCACTTGGCCTCAGTAAAAGGCAGTTCAGATGGCGGGAGATGATGGGCCTCCAGGTTGAGGGAAATGTTGAACAAACCCCAGGGTGGGAGCCGGGAGGAATTTGTGTGTTCTCATCCTTTGAGGCCCTAGAGATGGCTAGTTATGTTTTCAGGATCGAGGACAGAATACCAGTTCAGTCCATTCTCAGGCATTTCTCACTGTTGATTCCCTGCAGGGAGAACATAGGAATGCTGAAGGAACTCTGATATTTCTGTGTGTCCTTATAAAAACTTGTACCTTATAATTCTCAAGTTGAGTACTGCATATATTCACCAAAGGGTCCAGTTTTTTTCCTCTGAAGCTTTCTTCCTGAAGAAAGGATATAGAGATTACCCTGAGATGTAGATGTCCACATGTGATGGTCCTACCCTCTCACTCCTCATCCTCTCCCTGTGATATAGCATCAGCCTTTCGGGCTTGGGTCTTGCCACTTACAGAAGTGGATGCTTGACTATTTCTCAGCTCAAGGAGCACTTGTCTGTGTCTTGTGGGAAAAAGATGGAAACGTCTTGCTTACTTGAGGTGCTGGGGAGTGATGTTGAACAGAATAACAAACAGTAGCCTTTTAACCTGCTTGCAGGCTGGCATATTCTCAGAGTGAAATGTCTGACAGTCCGCTTTTCTGTTCCAGTATGGCACCAAAGATGGAAATCCAGAAAACAGGCCTTGCCTGGACAGATAGTGTTTATCAAGGAAGATAAAGAATTAGCTCAACTCAGGTGGGCAGCTGAGGCAGTGGGATTAGCCAATGCCTGTTATGCTGTAAGGTAGGTCCTTGGAGCAAATGTATTTTCAAGACAAAAACATCTAAGAGGGTTTCCCTGGACTGATTTTCATCAGTGCACTCATCCCTGACACCTCGAGGTGGAATTACGGGCTGCATCTGCCCTGCAGGGCAGGTCTGCTCTGAAGTACACCCTGCTATGTTGGCTCCCCGCTGGATTGCCCCTAGCCCACCCTGCACGCTCACATTGGCAAGAAACGCAATTGCATGGGAAAAGAAGAAGACCTGGTGTTTTCCAAGAGCTTCCAAATCATCCAGGCTTCGCCTGAGCTCCCCTTAAATGTACCTGATGAGGCAAATAGTACCAGGTTCATTTGAGGTAGAATTTTAATAACACTTCAAACATTTTTAAGTAGTAACAAGTGACTGGTATTGCTGTTTTGTAGCACTCTTCCTTCTCAAGCAGAGATTGAATCATTGCCAGCTTTTCCTCGGGACAAACTGAACTTACACAAATTGTTAGGGAGTGGAGCATTTGGAGAGGTGTATGAAGGGACTGCAGTAGATATTCTGGCAGACGGAAGTGGAGAATCCAAAGTAGCAGTCAAGGTAATCACAGCTGTGTATTTCTCTGGCAACAGAATGGGATGGGCAGAGAGATTTGGCACAGAGGTTGTATGTGTTGTAGGTGTTGACAGATTTGGGTATTTCCTTGCAAAATTTCTTGCAAGTCACTTAGAGCTAGCCTATCTCCTTGTAATCATTGCTGGAAAATACTACATATTTAAGGCCATGTTTATGTCTGATTGCTTTACTTAAGCACTATGTGATAATGGTGGTGATGACCTAAGTATTATTACACTTTTGCTTCTGTCCAATAGACTTTGAAGAAGGGCGCGACAGACCACGAGAAGAGTGAATTCTTGAAGGAGGCACACTTAATGAGGTAGGGACAGCTTTGCCACTGAGCACCCTTTAAAGCCATTGTCACTTGAGGGTGGTGGCCTTCAAGAGGAGTGCAAGCAACACTTTCCTCTAAAAAAATTACTGTGTCATTTTTGGTGTGCTTTCCTGTTTCTGCTAAAAGATTAAATCACTACTGATGGATCTTAATGAAAATAAAGCTGTAAAACTGACTAGCAAAACTTAATATACAGATTGCAAGTTCAGTATGCTCATATCATGGATTTATTGGGGTTTGGACTCACGGTTTTCAGTATCTTTGCTCCTCTCAAACTAAATTAGTTGTTAAAGACAATTGGGCAACATTTGGCTAATGCCATTTTATCAAAATAAACTTATTAAAACAAGCTGAGGCCTTGAAGTTTCAATTTACTGCCGAAATTGTTTTTGTTCAAATATGCATACTTACCACTAGAGGCTGCCACATACCTCTTCTATTGAGGTAGACTTAAAAAAATAATGCATCTGTCACCAGTGCGAGAATTTCACATTGAAAAGTCTGTGTGTCAGCTAGAAATCTGCTTTTCCAGAGTCTCCACAGAGGCAAGTAGAAGCTGAGCTGAAGTTTTCAGCTGGTAACATAAGACTGAGAGTATGGTTTTGTTTTCAGACACACTTCTGCACTTCTCCGACTTCTATTTCATGAGTGCAGAACTAGAAGCACCTTTTGAAAAATGAAGGATTTTATATACTGTACAGAAAACATAGTGTTACCAAATTGGAAATTGGTTTTCACAGCATTCTTTTTTGTGTTTATGTATTTTTTAAAAAGTATCTTGCATTTCTTTGCCTTTTTTCCACACACTGTACATTGAATGAGGTAAGAGGCTTGTGAAAACCGAAATGGAACCATGTCATTAAATTGTAAATTCATAACAAAGTATAAGTGCTGTGTGTAAACTTTCTACAATCCAATATATCTTCAGTCTGTGTGGCAGTTATAAACCCAATTAAGGCCTCTTTTCTGTGTAGTATGGAAATTATATGTACCCGTAGTTAAAGTCTCTGAACCTTCCTCAATTCTGCTTCCTTTTTACAGCTAATAATCCCAAACCACAAATCCTGGAAAAATATATAATTAGAAATTATTACATTTCAATGTAAACACTAGTGTGGGCCCATATGCACATCAATACAATGAGAAAGATAATGAAGATAATAGAAAAAATTAAATAGTATACCTTCCCAGTAGTCATTAAACAATAATAAAATAATTGGTATGTTTTATACGCTTTGACTCTTTCCGTTTTTAATGTAAAAAAAGAGTGATTTAGTTCCCTCACAAAGGGCTTAATGATTTTTCTTGATGTTCGTCTGTAAGCTTGAAATAAATGAAACCAAGGACAGAAAGAGAACATAGGTGGACCTGATTGTTTACAAACCCTGATGTTAGATATTTAAACAAAACTTTTATTTTGCTTGTCTTTTTTGGATTTTTATTAAAATTTGGATTGCAGTGTCCCAGTTAAGCAAGGGCTATTTGTTTCTTCTATTGTTGCTATGCAGCAATGGGAAAACAGAGTTACCTGTACTTCAAACAGTCATTTGACATTGGTTATTGATGAGTCATTTGTATACAAATATATATAGCAAATTCTTGGGTGTATCCTATTGCTCGGGAAGTAAGGAAAGACAGCTCAGCGGAGAAAGGGCTGCTTGAGCTGTAAGGAAAGTGCCAGGTGCTCCTTCCTCTCTTTTTGTTCTTGAGAGTGCCAAAGTTTGTCTGAGTGAGAGGTATGCGCTGGGGCTCGGGGGGGAACTGTCAAAAACTCAAAATCACACTTTTTGCTAAAGAGTTTTTGCCCACACCTAAGATTATGTGAATCAAAAGAGGTTAGAAGGAAAATGTCCCTCTGAGTTGTTTGTTTGTTTATACTGGTGCATTTGACAGCACTTTGGACACGACCAGTATCCTCAATAGAGTCAAGTTTCTCTGACTGCTGCTGGAAATCCTTTCACACAGCAGTGAGAAGGGAAAACCATTTTTATAACACAAGAAATGTGGCTGTAAAAACACAGGCACTGACAGGGGCAATAAATATTCTTCATTCTTTGAAAAGTGCTAGACCTGAGAGTGCTGATTGCTCTGTGGTAATCCCTATCTTTTTGGACACACACAGGCCATTACTACCATGTCGGCAGGTATTCCTGATATGTATCTTGTTTCTCTCGAAACTGTATTGTGAGAGACAGTTCTCCTCTGGATTGTGAAAATAATATGTTGCACCTTGTGCTTTTGCCTTTGTGCATTTCTCTGAATTAGCAGTTCTACTGTGAATACAGTAGTAAAAAAGTATTAAAATAATATAATTACCTTTAATGTACAGGTGGCAATTCATTTTGTTCATAGATGAGATTGCCATTTGGCTACCTTTCTTTGCTTCCTAGAAATATGATGAAGTGTGCTTTTAATAGGCATGCATGCATTAGAGTGTCCATCGAAGTACCGTGTAAGCCTGTATTTTGAAAAGATGTCCCTGAAAGTTCCCTACACTGAGCAAATCCAGGCACAGTGAGTTACCAAATCACGTTGTTGGTAGAGGCAGGATTGTAAAGGCCAAACTGCTCATTCATTGCTTGCAGCTATAGGGACTTTATTAGCTATCAACCAGCTGGTTTTCTCATGTGTAATCTTACAGTCGTTTCCTTCTCTTTAGTAAATTTGATCATCCTCACATTCTGAAGTTACTTGGTGTGTGCCTGTTAAATGAACCTCAGTACCTTATCCTGGAGCTGATGGAAGGAGGGGATCTGCTTAGCTATTTACGAGGAGCCAGAAAGCAAAAGGTAGGGTAAAGACCATGACACTCACATTTTTAACCTGTAGCTGCCCACAGTTTCTCAGTTTTTCCCTTCCTCAAAGGTTATGCTGATGTCTAGAGGTTTCTGTACCTGCAAGATCTGACCTGTCTTCTCCCTAACACCTGGGACCTCAATGTTGAGCGCTGACCTTGCATTCAGGGTTGCGGTGGGGAAGATTGGATGTCATTAGACCACTGACCAAAATTGCATTTTCAGTCGTGAGATATCTGCTCTATGAGTACCATGAACAGTCATTTGAAAAGAGAGCATAAATAATGATGGTCATGTATCTGGTATATTAGGCTTCATAGGGTTTTTTTTGTGTCTTTGAATAGCAGCAGTATCCTTAATGCGATAGGCATAGTCCAGGCATATAAGAAGATACTGTGCACATACTCTTTAGAAGGAAAGAGGAGAAAAAATAAAGAATAAACTTCTTTAATTAAGTGAATTTTTCCACAGTTAGCATGCAGATTAATATGGGTGGTAGAATTGTAGGTCAAAGGGACTCAACACTGAAATTTTGTAGCATTATAGCAATTGTCTAGTTCATTTACATGATTAGATCAAATCCACAGTCAGTATTGAATTCTACTGAAATGTATATACATGTATTCTACCAGAATAATGTAATACATTAAACTGATTAATTAACTGAGTAAACTGATTAATACAACAGCAAGCAAACCTGATCTGACAGTAGGAGAAAATTTTCAGGGTCCCATTTCTTCCACTATAGCGAAGAAGCAATTCTGAAGGTCCTAGGATATTCTTAGCCCCAAATCAAAAACCAGGATATGTTCACCTGCCTCGCAGTGCAGTGATTTGGCAGTTTACCCTGCCGGTAATTGGCATTCGCTCTATTGATATACAGAGATTTTGCACCTGTGCTTTGCATGTTTTGGAAAAATCCTGTACATGTCAAATGAGGAAACAATACCGTCTTTGCATAAGGAGGTTGTCATTCTGAGTTTGTAAAGCTGGAAGACAGGGCTAACTTCTGTCTTTGTTTCTTGTAGCTCCAGAGTCCCTTACTGACAGTGACTGACCTCTTGGATATATGTTTGGATATTTGCAAAGGCTGTGTCTATTTAGAGAAAATGCATTTTATACACAGGTACAGAACTTATTTCCTTAGTCTTCCAAGGTTTACCCACAAGACTGGGACTAATTACCTCACCTGGGAAAAAAACGCCTGGAAAGATGTCACAATGCAACAGGGAAGGCGAGAGCACTGGAGTAAATTTTAATGTTATGCTTTTCTGCTAAAAATCACCTACAGTTCTCTCACAAAATGGTGGGCTAATCTAAGTTCTGATTCCAGGACTCACTGCATCCTAGGCAAGAAACGTATCCTGTGCAACAAAGAAAAGGGCAAGTGGAAAGATCCATTTATTGTCTTCATCGGCCTAATGGGTAGCTATAGAGGACACAGAGCCAGACACAAGTTACAGGCACAAGTTACAGCAGGGGAAATTAGATAATATTGTTCACAATGTGAAGGATCAATCACTGGAACAAGTTGTCCAGAGGGGCTGTGTCATCTCCAGTCTTGAAGATATACAAAACTTAACTGGATGAGGCCCTAAACCAGTTGATCCGACCTTGAGGTTGGCGTTGTTCTGAAGAGGGGGTTGAACCAGATGACCTCCAGAGGTCCCTTCTGATCTGAGTTATTCTGCAATGCTAACTCCATCCTCTTGTTTCTGCCTTACAAATCAGGGATCTGGCTGCTCGCAACTGCCTTGTGTCTGAGAAGGAATATGAGAGCTCCTCCCGGGTTGTAAAGATTGGTGATTTCGGACTTGCCAGAGATATCTATAAAAATGATTATTACAGGAAAAAAGGAGAAGGCCTACTCCCTGTCAGATGGATGGCTCCTGAGAGCCTCATTGATGGTGTCTTTACAAATCGCTCTGATGTCTGGTGAGTTACAGCAGCCACACAGCTGTGGGAATAATTGTACTAAATCCCACAGCAAGAAAATATTGGTTTACAGAAGGAATGATAAGGTTCCATGTTGCCATCTCTAATAATTTTTAGGCTAAGGCAGATTTCCTCCTAAGCGATATTTTAATGAGCTAATGAAAACTTTGGCACCACGGCAGTACCCGCATCAATATATTTCTTAATGCTTTGAGCTGTAGCTTTGGGTTCTGGCTGGAAAGGACTAGTGTCACTCAATCAAACAATTTTGTACAAGGTCCACAATGTGGTTTTTGCTTGATAGGGCAGTGAATTGACTGTCTGCATGCTGTTTGATTTTGTTTTTCATTGGATTAATTGGCATTTCCTTCCTACAGCCAAATACTTTCTCCTTACTGTTTCACCCTCTTCTGATGACTTCTGTATTTTGAACCCCAGATTTCTCAGCATCATCAGGGGAAGGTCATAGTACTTTGCTGTGGAGGTTTACTTAAAGCATGTGTTTGAATGGGTTTGAGTTTATGTTGAAGAAGCAGAGACTCACTGTCAGGAGGCATGGGAAAAGAAAAACAACCAAGCCATACCCACTAAACTTGAGATTCACAAGTTTAGGTTTCCGTAGCCATAGGTACTCAGGGTGGGCTATGGCCCACCAGTCTTGTCCAAATCCTCAGCCCCTGAAGCCCATCCATTTTACTGCCAATCTTACATTTATTGAAGCAAGTTATGTAGTGCTCTGTGCCAATCCAAATGAGGTGCTGATTGCTTTGTGAGTGGTGCTTAGGAGAACTTGTCTCTCTCCATTTCCAAAGAGGCCTCTAGAGATTTCTAAACACTTGTTTAAGTGAAGACATGCTCAAGCAGATAGTGTTGCCCAGGGAAGCTGTGGACACTCGATGTCTTCTAAGCTGCATCTCTGTGAGTCTGGGAAAGTATGTCAGTTCTACACATTTAGTTTAGGTATTCCAGAGTCTGTCTTAAGGATATGTGCATCATTTCACAAAAAAATTAAAAGTTCTTCCTCCTAATTTTTCAACTGAGTGTTATTCTTAGGTTAGAGACACTTTGACTGTTGATAGGGAGATTATTCATGACGACTATGGTAATTAATTTTTTTTTTTATATTTCTTAGGGCTTTTGGAGTCTTAGTGTGGGAAACATTAACTTTGGGTCAACAACCATATCCAGGTTTCTCCAATACAGAAGTTTTACACCATGTACGATCAGGAGGAAGGCTGGAATCACCAAACAATTGTCCAGATGACCTGTAAGTTAATTTTGTTTTAAATGTTGTTGATAATATTTATAAGAAGCAAGAGGCTTATTGCCAGGTGGCCATAATTTTGAATGATACTTATGCCCGTGCAGAGTTCAATATCCTCCATTTTTTTCAGATAAAACATCTAGCATTTGTAGCTGCCAACCCGCTATTAATTCATCCAGTAGTGAAGCCTGTGAGTAAGAACGTAAGCGTTGAAGTTGAATGGTAGATATTGCTCTTTTAAACACGATTTCAGAGACAATATTAGTCAGTCTTGGGTATGAATCTGGTAGTAATGTGTTAACAGGTATTGGTTAAAAGTTACGGTGGCTTTAAGAGAGAATTTACTGGTCCCTGTACCCCATGTGCCTACCATAGCAGATACAGCTGGCTTTCTCAGTGGTAGCTGCAGGAATGAGGCTAATATTAAAACATATGTGGAAAATAAACCATGCTCTCTTTGCAGATATAAATCTTACAAAAGCCAATAAGAAAAGCTGAAGCAGTACAGCAAAAGGGAAGTCTGCACTTCTGGCTGGTTTTCAGCTAAGCAGGATAAACAAACATTCCAATTTCCATTTGTCTCCTGAGCACAAAATTCAGGTTTGATTGCAAAATTCTTGCAATTAAAAGAATAAAATGAATACATATAGTGGATCAAATCCATACTAGCCAGAGGTATTTAAGGGAGGATGCTAAACCTGAGCCCAGCGACAACTCAGTATTGTCTTATTTCATGTGTCAATTCTTGTATCACCCACTCTGCATAAGCAGTCACAGCAATGCATTTGACAGCTGGTCCTACAAATGGAAGGAGAGGCTACCTAAAGTGCACAACTCTTATTCCTGGGACTGAGGAAACGGCTTGAGAATAATTATGCGATTTGCAAGCCCAGGTCTCTGTGACAGCTCTCACATCAATTACCATGCTCGGAGTTCCAGAGAGGGTGATTATTTATCGTTATGTAGGTACAGCTGAAACACCATATTAGCAATTAAAAAAGAAGTAAGCTTTAGCACTCGGAGGAACTGAAGAACTGAAGAGATTTTGTTTTAAGAACAGAGTGAAAACTGGAGGTCACAGAACAAATGAGAGCTCAAAGCAATTTCAGTTTCAATATTTTCTGCTGAAAAAGGGTTTCTTCAAACAAATTTCTGACAAGTGTCCTGTGAATAAAAAAGCATAGAAGGTAAGGTATATCTATGTACTAGTTTGGTGTTCAAGCTCACATAAAGGCTCATAAGTTGCCTTTAAAATGAGTGACCAGATCTTCAGAAGAATAAAGAAAACTTTGCTTGAAGTGATTTTTAAGGTCCCAGATCTTAAATTTAGCATAGCAGATAGGGCTTAAACGCTGGTCTGCCTGTTGTAACTTGTAGGATCAGGGCCTAATAGCAGCAACATATTTTTTGAAAAGGGGTTGAATGAGCTCTTAGACTCTGGTACCATCTTTTATCTCATTTGGTGAACACTCAGCACCTGCATGCAGCTCCTGTCAGTAGCGTAAATAGCTTTTTGCTACTTTGCTAGGTCATTAATGGCATGCTGGGATTCTTGACATTCCTGTTTCTCTCCTTGTGGTTTTGAACCTGCATCAGGACATCAGCAGTCAGTAATTGTCTCCTCGGCACTTTGGCTTGCTCATTGTCATTTGACAAAACAAACCATCACTGAAAGGAAGACAGTTCAAAGGCCAAATTACTTCAGCTGAGAAGTGTTTAGGAATCTGTGGTAGACTTACACTGCAAGGGCAAGTAGGGCTGACACAGAAACCTTGGGGTGTAAAAACACTAAGGAAGTGGGATTGTTTTTTTTTTCGTCAGGAGGGAGGAATTCTCCCCATCGCCTCCACAAGATGTTACTCCAGGGAGTAATCATCTGCTTTCCGCCAAAGAAGTGTGGATAGGTAAAGCTTGGTAATGAACTGGAAAAGGGGCTTGGGGATCTATAAATGAGCCACAATTATTGAAATATGAATTAAATGTATGAATGGCACTACCTTTGCAGTTAGAGATCCACATCTGGCACAGCCACCTGGGTGTGAGTTCTTGCACGCAAGAGCATGCCAAGCTTTGAACTGAACTGAGCTAATTTAAGGTAGATCCTGAAAGTCTGTGGATTGCAGTCAGGAGAGTTTGTACAAGCACGGTGCCACCTGCTGACTTGAAGCTGCGGTTTCACCAAGTGTTCACTGCCATGCAAAGTTACACAACCGAGTTTGATGAAGAAAACAGCTTTTGCTATTTGTTTATGGGAATCCACCCTCCTCTACCCCCCTCCCCACCCCCCCGAGGGATAAGAAGGGCTTGCGCAGAATGCAGCAGGTGAAAGCAGAGGCTCTTCTTCATCCCAACAAATTTTCTCCTTTTCTAAGAAAGTGCCCACATCAATTGTAGTTTCCATCTCGTGTGAGACAAAATTGCTGATGTCCTGTAGCTTCTGTGCACTAAAGCAAATTTCAGGAGTTGTTCACTTTCAGCCTCCAATATTAGGTAATGAATATTAGTTCTTTGGTTTTCTGGGCTCTCAAATTCTTATTTGTGCCATGTATGCAGGTCTATTGGACATGGTTACCAGTTGTCCCACCCAGATAAAACACAGTTGTGAAATGTAGGTGTGTAGGTGTACATCCAGGTGTACAGGCTAGTTCTTAAACCAAACATAAACGTCGAGCTGATATTGTGTTTGGATCTGTTATTTTTCATTTCTTCCTGAAAGGCTTTCATCATGAAGTAGGGGAATCCTCTGAATGTCTTCCTCATACTGAAGCGATGAAATATTTGCGAGCCGTGTTTGGCTCCCAAGAAAATATAGCAGTGTGCTCAAGCTGTCTTTCATGTACATCTTGGCATATTAACCTGGGTTTCACCCTCTTGACTGGTCTCGTGCTGATGCATTTCTCTGCTAGTGAAAGTTTATGCCATGTGACTTAAAACTTTGGATGTCACAACATGCCTTGTAAGCTAAATATCATGCCACAAATAGCTGTCCATGCAAAATTTGTGGATATATTCCGAGACAGCATGAAAGTTTTTGTCATTAGAAACCTGAAGCCTATCTGAATTAAACACTTTGTGAATAATATCAGTTCTGTCTGGTGTCAATATTTTAAGCCAACCAGCAAGTAATTTGATTTAGGAAATAAGAATATGGAATATAATTAAAATGAGAAAATTCCAATTGTGAACGTTGTGGCAGCAATGAATATCCCCACTCAATAACAGTACTGAACAGCTTTATAAAGCAGATTGTTCAATAAAAAATTAGTTATTTAAAAAGACAGTGATTGGTCTTAGGAATACAAAAATACTCAGAATCCACATCTGTTCTTGTTTCATAAATGAAAAGAAGGTAGGTTTAGACTGTAATAAGGAAGAAATTTTTTACCACGAAGATGGTGGGACACTGGAACAGGTTGCCCAGAGAAGTTGTGGATGCACCATCATTGGGAGTGTTTGAAGTCAGGTTGGATGTGGCCTTGAGCAACATGATCTAGTTGAAGATGTCCCTGCTCATGGCAGGGGGTGTTGGATGAGATGATCTTTGAAGATCCTTTCCAACCCAAACCGTTCTATGACTCTATGACTTATGTATAATTTCCTGTTTCTTCCTCCCTCTGTTGGCCCACGGCTGGCTGTTTCTTCCTTTCCATTAGAGGAGCCATGTACTCAGCTCTTTTACTTCATTGCTACACCTTGCACAAGACTGGTCATGAAAGCCCAAGTGCTAACCTGATGGAGCACAGCACCTGAACTCATGTTTTTTTTCTTGGATATCCTACCAACCAGCACAACCAGAAAGCAGATTGTTTGGCTTCCAGCATCCAAGCATGGCTTTTGAATTCAATGTGACAGACACTTTGCTGGCAGCAAAAGGACAACCAAAGTTATTTCACCTCATTTTAAGTCCTATCCTGTACTTTTCCATCTCTATGTTTGGTGTCATCAACAACCAGTACACCTGAAAGTAAGCAGATGAAGCGATTTAGAGTGTTAGGAAGTCACTAATATTTTTTAGATTCTTAAAATGGATTTTCAAGATTTCACTGGGTCCTTTTGAAAAAACAGAATCGTTCTGTCTGGCTCCACAACCACACGATACACATCAATGAAAAGTGGTTCTGAAACAATTTTTCTACTCAGGTTTCTCAGTCAATGCCAGTATTTTAATGATAATATCATTGAAAAATCAGAAGTCAGGAGATTTCTTCCATGTGTCACCAAGGGTTTTGTCAGCACCCAATTCTGGTGAAGGACAGCAGTCTCCTTTTTAAGGTGAATAAGTGAGGATCTGAGCAAGGCAATTCATTTCACATAACTCAGTAACGCCTGGTATCACATAGCAGCAGGTCTGGGAGGCTGTTTGTCAGGGAAGGATTTGAACTTAGGGCTTCGAGGTGAATACTCCACATTCCAGTAGCAGCTTCCTGACTGGCCTTTCACTGGCTGCCCAAACGCTGCTCTCAGGTTGTTGAGACCATAAGACACCCCTCCATTCCCAACACTTAGCATATCAAGGTGCTGGCTCTGTTTTGGTTTTCAGCCTGGCTCCCCCTGGCTTTTGTAGGATTTGGTTTTGTGTAGCCTGGACTCACCTCGAGTAAGCAGTGTCATCAGCCCTATCCTTTAGACAAACAGGGGGGGCAGTTTTCTACTGAATGGCGCAGATAGTGTCGTGCAAGGTGGGCTAGGATCCCTGCGCTCAGAGGAAACTCGGACCATTTTTGCCTTTGATGGGAAAACTTACTCCTATTTGTTTTTGTCTGGAGGCAGAAGTCTAAATTAACCCTCTCTGTGCCGGGGAGTTTGCCTTGAACTTCCCCTAAAGTTGAGGTGGTGTGAGTTGAAGGAGGATTAAATAAACTGATATCTTCAGGTTCGTTTCTGGGTTTAGACATAATTTTTTTTTCCTGTCAGAGAATTACTTCCTTGTCTGCTTTCTTAGAAAATATTGGTGACTCCTTTGGTGAGAGCAGATATTAATGGCAAATATGTCCTTTTTTTTTCTTTTTTTTGCTAATGTTATAGCTGTTCCCAATCTCAAAAATATCCACCTTTGAAAAATAAAAAGCATTCATAGTGAGTATTCCTGACAGCTGATCTTTAACATGCTTTTCCTTCCCTCAGCCACTAATCATAATCTTTGTACCACATAAAACGTTTTTGGAAGCTGAAATTCTAGGCCAGACTTGCCTCTCAGATGATTTAATGATAAGATTTGAGATTAATGATTCTGTTATCTTTAATTTTGACACCTTTTTTTTCCAGATGTGATTTAATGACAAGATGCTGGGCCCAAGAACCTCACAACAGACCTACTTTCTCTTATATTCAGGACAAACTACAGGAGATAAGACACTCTCCACTGTGCTTCAACCACTACCTTGAAGACAAAGAAGCAGCAACTGGAGTCATCAACCAAGCTTTTGAAAGTGAGTCTGGGCCAGTACCTGCTGTCCCATGGCTTCTGTCCCATGAAGTGTAACAAAGCGGGATTCAGCAGTTCTTTACATTGCATTTGTCACCGCCTCAAATTCTCTGCCTATAAAATGGGAACAGCAAAGTCTTACCTCTCTCATAATAAACTTGTAAAGATTCATTAGGTGCCATTAGGTACGATGCATTAGGTAAAGCACATATAAGATTACCAAGCAAAAAGGCACCTATGAGGTTGCAACTGAGCCTGCCTCACCAAGACATCCAGCTTCCATCTAAGTTTTTGACACTTCGTGACCCTGTTATGCTAAAGTAAATGTTCCTTGCACAGTCAGGAGAGCTTTTGAAGGCTTCCAGGGGGAAATCTGTTCCAATTTCAAAGGCATCTATTCCCTCTCCATTAGCTAAACATGACAGTTAGGGACTGACTTTCTTCAGGAGCACTGATTCAGTAGTTGCCTGAAAGTGAGGCATAAATTAGGTACCTAAGTAAGGCAGACTTTATTCTAGCCCAAACTGTGATAGCTCCAGTCACGAGTCATAGCGTGTCAGTGCTCTGAACACTGTGAATGAATAAAACTAGGTGATCGGGAAGATATACGTAACACATGGGGCACAACAAAGCCCAATTATATAAGAACGTTGTTAAAGCTGGGAAGACAGGAATTAAATCAATAGGTGATGCCAAATTTAAAGTAGTCTGTGATTCAAATAATCTAAACATGGAAATGAACAACCTGAACAACCTGACTGGAGCAGAACAAGAATCTTTTCATGTCTTGCAGTAATTCCTGACTGGATAAACCTAGAGAAAAAGCGAAGTCTTAGTAAAAAATGTGATCTGAAAATCTGCAAAAAGAAAGTCTTTATCGATTGAAATATCTCACTTTAATTTCACTTTTTTTTTTTTTTTAATTTAACCACTTTGCATTCTATGGTTTTCTAGTGAAAAATATTTCCTGTGAAAAGAATTGTTTTCCACTCTAAAAAAAAGCAAAACCTAGTTGTTTCTAAAATTCCTAAAGGTTTTTTTTTTCTTTTCATTTCTTCACAAAATGTGGTTGAACTGAGAACTCACCCTGCTTCATAAACAGTTTTGATGGATCAATGTTTTGTGATTTCCTAAAAACTTCCTGATCCATTCCAGGAATAATGCAGTACTCAATTACACAACTATGTAGTCATTTTCCTACAGGATTCTACCCATATTCAATTTAGTTGCACTGTCCAATGCTCAATTAGTGACAGTCGATTTGATATTTTGTTATTCTTTATCATTTGGTGCAGCATTACAAATGTCAGTTTATCCCCAGCGTGATTTCTTTCTCTGTCAAAGCCAGTCTGTGCATGATATGGTTATATGTCACTACAAGACTAAAGACTTTATCATTGACATGATGGGACCAAAGTAAGCCAGCACTGATAACTTATCATTTCCTGCTTTTTAAACAGCTGATTTTGCACCCTTTTGCTGTAATGAAGAGCTTTATGCATTTGTATGTAGTGTAACTTCCTAGTTTCTTTAAGGGCATCTTCGCTCTAAATAGTGGAGTTGAGGAAAGAGTTACTTAATCTGGCGCAAATCTAAGCCTGGCATTAGCTCAGGAAAGGAGTACAGCCAATTAATTAGGCACTTTGCCCAAGCTAATAGGCCTTACATTTTGGATGGACTTTATCTCGCCTAAATACAGCTGTCTAGAAGCTCGGAGTCTCATCTGAGGTACTTTTCTAGATATCTCTGTAGTCAGGAGGAGAAACAGACAACTCTAGAGAGTGACAATTCACATGTTGTAGGTATGTACCATCGCACGAAAGGGGTCACCTTTTGCCTTTCTCTCCACTGACGATAGCTGGAATAGGTGACTTGCCATATTCAACTTGGGCACAGCATCTCAGACTAGATGCTTAATTTGCAGATGGCTACAGAAACAACATCCACTGGACATGGGGCTGTGCTGACTTGGCTGCTTGCATCTACGCCTGACCTAGTGTGGTTTCCTAGGTTAGACATCTTTGCTGCGTGTTCCTTAACTCCACGGGCAACAGAGACATGAAAACTAAGGGAATTAAGAAGTTCCTGTGGCATTACATCAATATCTGTTAAAATCTTTAGCAGGGCTGAAACTTTTAAATACAAACCTGCCCCTCTGCTGCTTGGAGTTGGGGAAACAAGCTGGAATATAGGGTTGTCATCCTTTTGGTGGAGCGGGCCTGGCAGAGATGTAACATGCAAGGATTTTATTTTCAGTGCAAGTCTTCTCTTTGCATGTGCCAGCTACGCGTGATCTTTCCTCTGCTGTCAACTTGATCAATCTAGGCAAATCAGCACTTTCACTGGGATGACAAATATATATTCTTAACATAAAAAACATTCTTTTGCCAAAATTTTTGCCACACAGCAGAGGTCACAGAGAAAAAAATGTTGTTTTATTTGTTTGCCAGGGACAAAAGTAGCATTCTTAGAAATGCCCAAGTTATCAAAAAGGAAAATATGAATTGAGACTACCATGAAACTTTTCAGTTTGAATGGTTAAAATTTAAAAAAAAAAACAGTTTACTACAGAAAACATGGTTGTGTGATGGACTTTTAAGGTAGTCTTAATAATAGTGGTACTCCATAAGGGGTACATACATTCAGGGGATCTGTTGGCGGTGGTCATTTTTTAAATCAGACTCCACTAAGCCTCTTTATAATAACCTAGTTCGTAAAATCTGGCCCACTGTGGTAAACAGGGCAATTCAATGCAGGCAGAACTTTGGCAATAGCTCTCAGAGCCAGCCTGTTTTGCTCAGCACGCTCTCTCCCTAAGCCTTACCCTTTTCCCCACCAGCTGCCCTATTTCCTTTTGTGGATTCCCCCTGTTCTTCCCCTTCCATAAGCTCTACCCAGCTGTTGTTGCCACAGACTCACTGCTGGACCTTCATTGGGATGGAAAGCCAAAGCAACTGTTTTCATGCTTCCATTCAATGTTTTCATAGAATCATAGAATGGTTTAGGTCGGAAGGGAGTTTTCATGCTTCAGTTCTGAACTCCTCCTTAACTTCTCCTCAGACTCATTTCATGATTTTTACACAGGGAATGCCCATCAGGAAACAGTATAGCTTGAGTTTTATTAATCTATGTACCATCCTTTCATTTAAATGTACTTTAAAAGATTAAACGCTTAATAAGCTCTTTACTTGTCTCTATAATGCACATATTTATTTCCACCTATAATAATAGTTTATCCATAGATTGTCTCCCTCTTTCCCCAAGTACAGTCTTTATAAGCCTGTGAAAACGTTATGCTGTGTTCTTGACTGAAGGCCTAGAGTTCTGGTGATGTCTTAATTTTGCTAGATTATCTGATCGGGGATACACGCATGTCAGTTTTCTGTAGCTCTCCAGCCTTAAACTAATTCAACTGTTCTTCTGCCTGAGATGTAAATCTTGTGCAGCGGAGTTCACTGAAATGTGGTCTCCAGAAGCACGATCGATTTAAGCAAGAACTGGCAATAGGGTTCTAGTCACACTTCCAGCCTAAAACGCTCACTCCTTCATGACCCTGTCATGAACTGTTTGGGGCATGGAATATGTCTCAGTCTGTGATTTGTAAAATGCTGTATAATAAGTTAAGATATTTAAAATATCTTAATAAATTTGCATTAATTTTTAGTTGGGACTAAATTAAGTACTTCTTGTGTTTGTAGTAGTAGTAGATAGATGAGAGCCAAAACAAATAATCCAAAAGACTGTTCCATGATGGATTGTCCTGGACAGCATTTTCCAAAAATGTTACGCGGTCATTGGCCTTTGTGTGTAATGAAACTCCTGTCATGAACCTCCCGCCAAGAAATGCTTGCTCTGACCAGGAGACTTGGTTCCAAAAGAAAGAGCTAAATGTCAAGCAAAGTGAAACGACAGGCCTCAAAATAACTATGATACTTAGCCTTACATGGAATCGTACATCTTCCAGTTTCTGTTGAGCCTTACCTACTTGTAGGTAGCCACACCTTTAGCAGGTCCATATGCGCTGTCGGTGTTATTTCGTAGGTGGGAGAGCTGGAAAACGTGAGATTTTCTCATCAACATTAATGCTGGTGCCGTATGACATGCAGATTGCAAGCGCGGGTGAACTAATACAGATAGTATGTTAGTGGTCTGGACAGCACACTAACAGGAGAGCGTGGGGATGGCAAAAGGGACACCGGTTTTGTTATTGCAACCGTTGCCCTTCTAAAGGAGGCATCAAGTGGCAATAAATATGCCTGAGCAATACCAGCAGCTCCTGGCACCACTGCTTCAGAAGAAGGGAAGCAATCTCAGGACCAGGAACAGGTCTACCAGTTTAGAGTTTTTCCTTCTTGCTCTTACAGGACATGGATCATGGGCATTAAGTAGCACTGACAACATTTTTGTGAGTGAGGAAGCACTTTCCAGCTAGAGGACCGAGACACCACTGGTCTTTGAATCCAATGGGAATTAATTGAGCAGAGGCCCCATCACCAAAGTCCCCATTCATTGCTGAAAGATAGGCTGTTCTTTCCCCATTTTCAAGAAGTTCAGATGAAATGTCATGAATCAGCATGCTAACAGGATGGCCCTGCATTGCTGTATAAATAACCAGTCCATCTATTTTCAGACATAGCTTTTTACATTTGTACATACAGGACAGCACTATATTTTTTCAGGTCCCAAGCGTGCCCCTTTAGGGATGGAAACACCTGTTTGTTTTGGCAAACGTCTTTGCCGACATCAGACAACTGGGCATTAAGCAGCTGGAGCAGCTCCTTGCCTTTACGACCCAGGAGGACTATTCTTATCAGTACTGCTCCCCACAATCCCTTTTGGACCTGTAAGGAAAAAATGTCAAATTACTCAGAAACTGTGTCACAGCACTACACTCTTACTGCTAGAAGTGGCTCCTCCGGTGAGAGGAGATGCAGGGCAGTCGGAAGGAGCCTGAGGAAATCCAGAGACTAAAGACTAAAAGGAAACACATTTGTCCTCAAAATCATAATTTTTAGATCCCTAAGCTGGAGGTGTTGCTTGAAAAATGTGGGAAGATAAAATAGTTAGAATTTTGTAATGTTTCCTTTTTTGCTTTTCTTTCCGAAGCCAGTCACTCAGTGTATTTTCTTTTTTCGGCAATTAAGGTACTTGTTAAAAATGTAACTCTTTTTCTTTTAAAATCTCTGTGCAAAATATTACATTGAGGGTATTTGATATTAAAATCTGAAATCAGCAATTTTGCCATTAATTATATCTCTGCCCTCTCTGCTGCTTGAGTAGTACTCGTTTGCTGTTCCCTGTCTAAGAGTCATCAGTTTATTTTCCTAAAACAAGCTGTGTTTTAAAAAACTCTTCTGCACACCTCTCTGAAGTTAAAGTAATCACTTGGACAAACGGAAGCTTCTCTAAAGCAGATGTGTTGATAAGAGACATTTTTAAAACCTTGTATCTGGTCTCTTTTGTATTTTTCTGAAATTCAGTAATCCTCTTCCCCACTTAGCTTAGTGAGTGGCTGACCCAAAGCCAGCCGAGGTCAGAGAAAAGGCTCCTTCCAAAACAGTGAGTGGTTACAACACTGCAGGAAAAGGGGGACTTGGTGTGATCATTTCTTATTTGTCCCCTAGACAAATGCTGTTTGATTCCAGAGAGTGCACGAGCCATATGATACTGCAAGGCAAGTCATGCTAATGCTTTGCCTTCGACTGAGGAAAAAAAGTCAGATGATATGATGATATAAGAGCTGACATTTGTGTAGTATGGTTGTATAGATATAAGCAACTAAAATTTAGGCACTGCCTTTACTCTGGCTGTCTCAGTTGTTTGGCAGTCACCATAGAGCTGTAGACACGTTCATGAGATGTTACGGTGTAGAGGTAAGGATGTGAAATAAGCATCTCCACAAAGCGACTCATTCCTCCTTTCTCTCTCTCCATTGCCTGTAAAGGGCAGCCCAGGCAAGGAGCTTAAGCTGGACATGTAAGATCTGGATCATTAAAACTGGGTAAAATGAACCTTACTTTGTGACCTGGAGAAGGGGAGGTGCTTTCCTATTTATATAGCCTTAATGTAGTGCTGCAAAGGTGGAACTGGCCTTTTTGGTTCTCTTATATTATACATTATAACGAACAAGATAATAAACAGGTTTCTATCTGTATTTCCCAAGATAGCTTCTTGCACACAGAGGTTTCAGTCCACAATCTCTCTATTAAAATAAAAAGAAAGACAGGCAGTCAATGCTTCAAGCAGTTTAGTGCAGTGGAAATGCAGGATGAGCAAAATCCTCACTTTTAGCACCTTTAGTGTTTGACAGAATAGCAAAGCGTGGTGAGTCACCCTCAAACCATGCAAGATCATATGCTTCATTAGACAGGAAACACAGATGTATCTCCACTGATATATAATACAGAGTGGACTATTAAAACGGATATATATTTGTTCTATTTATATTCTTACTGGCAACATGCAGAAACTGAAACACAGCACCTCCAGCTCCAGGTGGCCACCAGGTATCAGGAAAATATTCCCTACACAGGAATTATCTCCTTGAGCTAACCACCATAGCTGAGGTGGAGGAGTCAGGGTTCAATAGCCACCTTTGTCACCCTTAACAAAGATATGTCATCAAGTGCTTCTTTTGACTGTGTTCACTGTGGGGTATATCTTTCAGCCATGCCGGTAAGTTTACTACCAGCCTCTTGTTTACTACCACGTACATTGTGTGGCCCAGACAAAGGGCAGGGTATGTATGAGAAAAGCAGGAGGATATTAGTTGGAAAAAGTAAATGTGGCTGCACTTCTAAATACCTTACCATACTGAAGGTGCTAAGCATCAAATAGGATTATGTTATCCAGAATTAATAACATCTCAGGCTGGCTACTTAGCTGGTGTAAATCAGCAGCATCCCACACGTTTCTATGGAGCTTTGTTCATTTGCTCTAGCTGAGGATCTGGCCCTGAAGTAGCTGTAATAGAAGATCAGCATCTCTAGATCCATTTGTTCAGTGTCTACCCATCAGCTTTTCTACTGTCATTTTTTTTTTCTTCTTATATGCTGTTACCTTCTGAACTTAAACACCAAAAAACCCATCTGCTTATCAAGACATCACAAAAATTTGCACCCTTCCAGGCAGGACTTCAAAACATGTTGTTAGCCCACACAGCCTACCGAGCAGGCAAGGAAAGACTCTCTGCGGTTGCGAGGCAGGATATGTGACCCAGCTCGGCACCGCAACTGCCCTCCGGCAGGAAGCAGCCGACTGAGATGCTGAGATTGGGAAGGGGGAAGCACGGATTTTATCAGGTTAGGACCAGTCTCCTCAGAGGAGGCTAAGCAAGCAAACTCCATCCCTCATTAGTATGAGTCAGGCGATCATAGTTTCTTGTGTCGATTAATGTGTGGCTCTCTAGAGTAAGGTTCTGCCTACCCCTGGAGGGATGCATTGTAATTAATTTACCCACAGTTTGGCTCAGATGTTATGCTTTAAGCACACCACTACTAGGAAAAGCTTGCAGCAAGGTCAAAGCTGCATGCATTTAGGACCTGAGACGGGAATCTATGCAAGTACAGGGCTGAGCTTTGAACATACCATTTTAGTTATTGGAAGCAATATACCTGAGAGAGCACAGAGCTCAGTGGGAACCTGCTTCTCAGCAGAGTTCTTCTAGCCTGCACAAAGCTCTGGACTGCCAGAGCTAGCTTGCCTCATGCCCCAAGGTAGGTTGTTTAAAGCAAACGCGGGTAACCCTACACTATGCAGCAAACCACAGTGTAGACAACCCCTCAGGATTTAAGCGTTTGGAGTTGACTCCCCAGCACGACTTCAGATTCCATGAAGGTGTTCCTTGGACGCCTCCTCTCGGGACGTTTTGTTGGCTCAGCCAGCTTTGCTTGTGAAATCTGAGGGGATCACATCACATGGTTTATCCTGCATTTACTCACGTATAACCCAGCATGACTATACATCAATCAACTAATTTTAGCAATGTTAAAACTGAAAAGAAAAGAATGATATCTCATAAATATTCTGACCTGCTTCTCCACTCCAGCCTCTCTCTCTCTTCTTTCAAATTCTTAACGTTTTTGGGAAGGGGCTTCCAAAGATTATTCAGAATTCTCTGCATTGGCTTACGGCTCCCCAGGGTGTCGGTGGTGCTTCTAGCCCTCACATTTCTGGGGGAATTTCACAACATATAATGATTTTTTAACTCAATTCCTCATTTTCAGTATCTTCTGTCTCCATCCATCATATAACTAAGCAAGCAAAAAGTATTTGCTTGCTTTGATGACTTACATGAGAGGCAAACATTGTACTACATAACTTGACGTCTTGGCTTCTACAGCAGAATGGTGCTAAGCTGTCATGGGGGCCGAACACTGCGCTAAGAGGGGATGGCACAACAGTGAAGGAAAGGGCACTTGTCAAAAATCTCATTGTGAAGGCGGCAATGTAGCTTATACACATCACGTCATTGCAAAAAGGACATCAACAATATATTCTTCCTCTGTCTTTGGGTAGGGTAAGAATATTCTGCAAAAAATAGTCTTTCTTGCTTATTCTGTCCCCAAAGCTCTAAAAGTAAAACCAAGGCAAGGTTTGATTGTTTTAGCTCTTTTTCTCTGTAATGAGAAACGCAGCAGTGCATAGGCTGAAAAAGGATTATAATATTTTATATATTCTGTAGTTCTCCAGACCTGTTGGGGAAAGAATTAGTAATGTATCTATATATCTGGTAAAAATATCTCAGTGACCTCATACTCACATTTGTGTAAACATCACCTCATCAGTTCCAGATACTTATACAGGAAACAAATCTGAATGCTCCTCTAGTGTTCTATACTTAGGCAGGTCAGCCGGCATATGTCTCGTCTGTAAATACCCAGTTTTACTTGGGTCCTTATTTTAAGGTTTCTCTCTTAAGAGTTTGCTGCAAACATGCCCTCAGCACTTGCCGCTGTGCCTTTTCCAAAGCAACTTGCCCCTGAGGGCTCCCATTAAAAGCTTTATTAAACAAAACACAAATACAAAGAAGAGCTGTACTGGTTGATAAAGGCTTAGTCGGGATTGAATTACTAAATATTGCCATAATAGTCCTGAACTGACAAAGTGAGTATCAAATGATTTTTCATAGCTGTCAGTCACTGTGGTATGTGACCACAGTTTGCTCGATGTCCCAATCCTCATCTCGCTAACGGCTTTCTAAAATCAAAATTCTCCTTCAGACTTTTCCTGGTAATCTTTCCTAATGGACTTTAGCATGTGGGACAGACTTTTGCCTTTATAGCTTGGGGGTGTGTGTGATTATGGTGACATAATAAATTGTATCTTGCCTGGTGCAACAGCACAATGCTTGTGATTCTTTTGAACAGATAACCCCAAATATCACGTGTTTAATTTTCCAGCTGTGAAGTAAAATAAGGAGGGAGTGTAATAAAAGAAGGTATATGTTACAAAAATAAACACAAAAAATAGCAACAATTATAACTTGAGCCCTTAGTTAATAATTTTTACATTTTTAAAAGACATGCACCCTGCAATAGATTTCAGGCAACTCTGTATATAACAACAGCATCAAATTAGGGAAAAAAATATAAAGTTTTTAGAAACGGGAAAAACACACTGGACTGCCAAGTTCAAGCTTAAAGAAAGACAGAATAGAGAGACAGTCTATAATGGTTTAGTAGGTAGAAAACTGCCCACCTCAGAGGACTCTCTAGCAGTATTATCAGCAGGGTTACACAAAGGTACAGATTAAAATCACTTTGGCTTTATCCAGGCTATCTTTACTACCGAAAGAAGCAAGTCATGTATTCATAACTGTATTGTTGCCTGTGGAGGTATGAATGGTGATGATCAACCTTCCCTAAGTGATTTGCTTAAAGCTATAATCCAGGCAGGCAATAGCAGAACATAAATTTGAATCACCAGCCACTCTTTATGCAGTCACTAGACCAACTTTCTCCAACCACTGTCTGACCTTGTTTGCTTTCTAATACCACCTATATATCACTGGGCTGTTGTTTTTTTCTTTTTTTCTTTTTAAATGCAGATAGTGATGTTCCATGTGCAGACTCAGACAGTATTCTTTCAACCATGCTAATGGAAACAAGGAATCAAGAGGGCTTAAATTATTTGGTATTAGTCAAAGAAGACAACCAAGATCGAGAAAGCATCAATTCTGCTGAACTTAGTCAAGTCTGATGCCATCTGTTTGAATGAAAGAGTGAAAGAAGAGAAAAAGCTCGACCAAAGAAGATATAGGCCAAAGAAAATATTCTGCACTTTGCCATATTTACAGAGATGTCTTAAAAAACCACAACTCTCTAAAACACTAAAACTCCCAGAAAATATCATAAGGTACTCAACGATGTGTAGCGGAATAAGACAGCAATTATGTATCTTTTGATTTTCTACATGTTATGCTTTGGGTGTTTCACAGGAGAGAGTCTAAGGGAATAAAACAATCAAACAGCAAGTGATTTTACTGTGGTGTTGATTAAATTTACACAATCATATATGCCTCAGACACAGGCAGTCCTTCCAAAAAGGGAGTACTGGTATACTGTCTTAAAGAATGGGCCAACTCACCCATGAAAAGAAAAAAGCAGTTTAAATGTAGCTTCATTGTGCACAAACAAGATTTTACAAATTGAAAAACTAACATAAATTCTTGATGCATTTTTATGAACTCCAAATCAGAAAGCAATTGAAGAAGGGTGACTAGGTTGTCCACTGCTGAGGATGGCCTATTTTGCTATTTAATTTAAACAAGTTCTTGTGATTATTTTGAATGTTAAGTTGCACAGTGATTGATCTGTGAATCTAGGAAAGCTTGTTTTCTTACATCTCTTTTCCTTTCCCTTTTTAATGTTGATCATCCTCACTTATTTCTTATCAGACTTCATGAAGGGAAATTATTCTTGATGTGTTTGGAGATCAAGTCAAAGTTTATAATAAACCACTATACAAATAATTACTGAATAAAAAACAGCAATAAGCTTTTTGGAACATTTCATCATGAATAGTAGTTTGCCAATTATGCAGAGCTGTACATTGACATCTGTCAGGAAGCTAGAAACATGCTCTAATTTTATGCAAATATTTGATAATGGGGGACACTGAAGAGTAGTAAAGGCATTATCTGATATCAGAATGCATACATTTTTAAGATGCAACTCCACTGAAATCAAGCTTCAAAAGTTTCTTATATGGAGATCCAACACAGATGAACAAAAAATTTGGGGTTTGACTGTTTTACTCAAATGAAATAGAAATTGAGAGCTTTTGAATTAGGATTCTTCAAAGTCCCTGACAAAGCCCCTTCAATCAATCTATAATTATATAAATATTTCTTTCTTCATCTACAAATTAGTGTACAAGCCATATTTACTAACAACTGCAGTGCTTCTGTTTTTTTCTCCTAAGCTATGCTCACCAGACCACCAGTGACGGATAAATAAATAAATACTGTATAATGTTTCTTTCCTCTACCTCAAGTGCTGTTTGGTTGTACAGCCATTCCTTCCATTTCAATAACTTGAACATGAGTAACTTTTACCAAACAGTAGCATGTGCTAGCCAGAATCCAGGAACATCCCAGTTCTGCAGTCACCACACCTGGATGACTTCATGTGCAGGCGTAATTCTACTTAACTCAGGAGGACTGCTCAGTCAGCAAGCCATAGACAAAGGTTTTGAAAACCAACAAGACTTCATATGATATTTTTGTTTTTTTAGCAGGAGAAGCTTTCAATCCTGCCAAAATTTTGTCTAGGCAACAGCTTTCACAGGCCTTGTGACCACGTCTGTGATGTGATAACCCAAGTCGATTCAGTTCCGTGTAGGTCTGAGTTGAAAAAGCATCATGCAAGAGCCTATCCAACGTGGATAAAATGAGTTAGTGTGCAAGGTGAGTGTCAATGACACACAGCATTCAGAAGTAATGCTCTTGAGGTCTTGAAGTAGTCACAAATACACAAAGCAGCACAGAAAGAACAGAGGGGAAGATAAGTCTTGCTTTGTCCACACTTTGTTAAGTGTTGCGAGACGAGACTAGTTTTAACGAAGGATTTGTCACAGCATGACTGCAAAGAAAATGTCAAGTTTAATGTATTACCAATAAATGAAAGCTCAGGATATTGACTAGTTATCTATGCCTTTTGCATCTTATAGTATGAAAAATGGATTGGACTGGATAAAACACAAACCTCTCAATCCAAATCTAAGGATCCCGATCTATAACTTGCTGAATTCAGTGGAAGACATAATACCTAACATTCCCTGTGTGTGTGGTGATCTGCGGCGTGCTCAGTGGTACAATTTGTCAGCTCTGAGCATGGCCCTGCCCATCACTCCATGTGGCCTCCCTCATTTCCCTGCCTTAGAGGAGTAAGTATGAAAATGCAACTATTCTGCTGAGTTATGGCAAAGCTGAATTGGGTGTGTACAAACACACCTCACCTGCATCCACCCATGATGCTACTTGCAAAGAGTTTCTTAATCCCTCACATTTCTGTATCACCCTTCTCTCTACACATCATCATTTTACCTTCTCTATCTCATTGAAGTGATGCTTCCTCTCTTCATTCAAACTCTTCATGATGATTCACATTTTACTCATCAACTCTTACTCACCATTAGGAGGACACCTCTTGCCTTCAAGCAGCCAGCCCTCGATCACAGTTTTCATAGCTACAGTAGGGGAGACACACATATAAGAGGTGTTGAGAATGAAAGATCTTTTTAGCACATTCTCTCTTGGGCAGGGAAATGGCACTACCTGGCCTGTGCTTGTCTCTGACAGTTGACCCCTCCTCCTGTGGCAGATCAAGGGAAAGAGTCAAGAAAGCTTTGACTTCAAGTGTCTTGTCTTTCAAGACGATAGGTTTTTAAATAAGTGTAAATGGGTTTAAGGGTGATAATGTAATTTAAAAGAAAGATGTATTTAGCGGAGAAAAGAATCCTGGCATATCAGAAAGGTTAAATGTGAGATAAGGGTAAAGCTGAAGCAGTTGTGACCACACTTGTGTGACATACTGCTGAGAGACTCATCCTCAAGCATAGAGGCAATATCATGCATTTTTACCTTCTTTGTTTAAAATGTACAGTGAGACTGAGATTGTGGTGTGATATCTATGTAGTAAAAGGAATTATTTCTGGATTCCCTTGTAAGCCAGAGGAGGCCACTTAAATAAGAGGAGAAACCTGTCCCGGGAAGATTCCCTCTGCAAAAGCTGGAGGAATCAGAAAATAACATCTGAAGTCTGAATCATAGGAGTTCATATCAGCAATTCTGAAAGCTTCTTAACAAAGCATCATTCTCAGGCTGGTATAAAGCAGACAGATCCAATTTTCACCTGCTGTAAATCAGGTTAAATATGTTAAGCTACGCTGATGAACAGCAGTGGAGAAACTGCCTCCAAGTCTTTAGCTTCTCAAGATTTGGCCTGAGATAGGTAGACCTATGCCCAGCCAGTTCCTGAGCAAAAGATGGCTAATCTCCCTAAGCCCCCTCCTCTTCATTTCATTGCTGAGCGTTACATAATATGGTGTGGAATATGTCTTTGGTTAGTTCAAGTCATCTGCGGGTTGTGTCCGCTCCCAACCTCTTGTGCACCCCCAGTCTATTCACTGGTGGGGCAGAGTGGGAAGACGAGAAGTCTTTGATGCTGTGCAAGCACTTTTCAGCAATAACTAAAACATTAATGTGTTATGAGTATTGTTTTGGTGGCAAATCTAAGACATAGCACAAGACGAGCTGCTATGGAGAAAACAGACTCCAACCCAGTGCAATCTCTAACCTGCCCAGGAAAAGATGTGTGCCCCCAGGTGCTGATCAGGGGATGCCCAAGGTGAGTCTCTGGGTCGCAGCCGGTTGCTATCTCAGGCTCTTCCTTGTTCCTTGATGCCAGCACAGACACTTGGCGAGATCACTGAGCAACGATGGGGAGCATGCTTCAGGATGGGATACCACACGCAACCCACTAGCGCTGGGCTCTCAAATGGCAATGACTGAACGCTGAGCCGTGCTTGGACAGACATGGACATACTATGTGGCTTTAGTTGGCTTATTTAATCTCTCAGCTGCAGACTTGACATACATATGAATGGTTGAAAAATATTTACTGCTACCTATGAATAGTATGCACTACAACATAACACAAATGCTGTGGTGATTAATTAAAGTTTGTAAATTATTTTGTAAATGTGAAGGGCCAGGGCAGATGTTACTTATTGACTAAGGCAGCATTTTCAGTGCCATCAATTCTAGGTCTGCTATCTTCGGTCCCCTTGGTCCGAAGGTGGTAACACCCGCCCATCAGTGCATTTCTGGTTTTCAGGGTTGCTTGCAAGGGCTTTTCAGCTGGTACGTGCTGGTGACCAGATCTATCCAAAACCTGCGTACCTCACACTTTCCATGCAGGATCATGATCAAGATCCTACAAAGGAAAAAACAAAGCTTTACGACAAAAAATATCGAGTCCTTACTGGGTGAAAGATAAAGTTGTGGAAAGTTTGTGTGTAGCTGCTGCTGAGAGATATGCCAAGCGTCAGTGGGATCACTTGCTTATCCCCATGCCGTAGAGGGAGTGCTCAGCAGTTTGACATGAGCTATGGGAATGCGGCTGTCAAGAGCTCTGAAAAGAAAACTTATACAGCTTGAAAAGAGGATTTTTTGAGACATGAAAGGCAAAAGACGTGTTTGCTTGTGTCACGTAGGACTGAAAAATGTGGGGTGTTAAGATGATTTCTTTGCCGTTTTTTATATTTGACATTCAGGTCTCATCTTCCCTGAGAGACTTTACTGTCAAGTCATTCAATGGCATCATCCCAAGATCTGGGGAACTTAAAAACGGCCACCGTAAAGGCAAAAGGATGTGCAGCTACACTGCTAACACGAGTGTTTTCTATTAGTCTTCGTTACCTGCAAAAACTAGTAAGTGGTGGGGACAAGAAAGGCAAGAGCTCAGTTCACCACAGCCTTGCTTACCTGAGAAGCTCGAGCCAGGGCCCAGGGCTGAAACTACAGTTGCTGTTCCGCAGCTTTCCTGGTACCCTGCGTAACAGGGTAACATCCTCCAGATCACAAGGTTCCTCAAAATTTGATTCCTTCAGTACTTGTATGGCAGGGCACAAAGCGGGGCCACTGCACCCTTGATTCCCACAGCTGTCTTCAGCAGAGAAAGTTTTCCCATCTATGCAAATTGACTAATGTCTCCAATTTTTTCTTTTTTTTTTTTTCCTTTGACATCAGTGGCATGATGTCTATGATGGTTTGAGTCCTCAGGTGTGGCTCTGCTGCACACAACCAGGTGAAACTGATTCTCTGTGATATCAGGTTTCGTGCATTTTAATAATAACTGTAAAGGCACGCTTTCTTCTTGAGTCAAACCTACCTCTTTCTACACAAAGCTGATCTTAATTCAGCTATAACAGGTCTGAAAATAGTCGTCATAGAAAAGAATGTCTGTAAAATAGCCCTGACATGTTTGTTGGTGGTTAAAAAGTTCTAGTTCCCCTTCATTTCTTTTAATTGATTCTTGAAAGTTTTTCTTACACACACACTGGAGTAAGTTGCAGGAGCTTGCATACCGGGTGGATTTTTCAAACGATCATGGCTCTATTTATAATGACAGTTGGCACCTCTAACTGACATTATGTTTTAACTCTAATAAATAACCAGAAACCCAGTGCATCAAAGCCAAGTGATGATGCCAAAATATTGTCATTATTGCCAGTGACATGACTGATACTGCCGTATAAAATAACCTTTTTTATAATGTGTTAACTTCTTCTTCATATGACGTCTTCCATTTGGAGGACGTTCATCACCGCCTTCTATCTTTTACGGTAAGAACGGAGTTGTAAAATAATTGCTCTCCGGATACCGATCCCTTTTGCAATGATGTTGACGTAGCTGGATCTTCTTTTTCCTGCTTTTTTTTTTTCTTTCCTATCTTCCCTGACAGTACAAGTCACTTAGTGATTGTCAGAGATGAGGCCACTGAAATGCCTTTGCTGTCCTATGCAGTACAGTAAGCAGCTACAGTTACCTCTTCATGTGTCCTGTAAGAAAGCCAGTGGAGTTTCAACATCATTACGTAGCACCAAAATCTCACGACTCTGATTAATCTCCCGGTGTATTTCTCTTCACTTATCCAATTTTCACACCTTTCCAGGAGGGCTGACTGGATGTAAGTTCTCAGTAATTTCCAGTCACAAATATATTCACCTTTCTCGTACAGAGAAACAGGAGAGGCAGAAGTCTGGGAGTCACGGAGTTAACCTTTTATGAGAATACCTTCTCTCAAATCTTCACATTTCTTCAGTTTGATATCACCACGTCCTCAAGGATGGAAACCTACTCACACAGTGCAACCTTGTGTTCTTCAAGTAGGACCTTGCCAGCTTTGTGCTTTCCTCAGTTTGTCTGCTGACATAGTCTTCGTTATCTTAACAGAGGTATCACTCCATCATTTTTGAGTCAGTTGCTTAAGGCACAAAGAGTTGTCCTGTACCTGAATCTGCTAAAACAAAATTAGTGACCGCGGTACACCACTGTCAGTTGTCAAACACATCCTCTTGCCTACTCCACTCAGAGATGGCTCTTGGCTTTAGTGACAGCATCACCAAGTTAGACGCCGCCACTTCTCTTCACAGAAGCAAACTGAGAAGGGACTGTTGGTCCTACTTCTTCCCAGCATTCAAGGTTGGCATTAAATAATTAATACAGGCACCAAAAATGAGGGAAAAATGACACATTTAGAAATACATTTAAAAGCGTGTCTATACTTAACTTGCCGGTGTCTTGCAGCAGTAAGATTAGGCGGTGACTAAGGGCTGGGTGAGGTGTCACCAGGAAAAGGATTTGACCTTACTGTAGCTCAGTTGTCAGGCCCACATACGCTAGTAGTACTGCCACCAAAATCAACCTTTCCCACTCCTCACTTTTGGATGGCTCCTATTTTTTTTTCAGATCTTTTCTCCAGGGAACGCTTTCTGAAATGCCTACCTGTCTCCATATAGAAATGAATTTCTGGGTGCAAAGTGTTACTAAAAACCTCTTCAGCATTCTTTGATTCAATTTTATGTTATGTGATGAGTAAAATACTTGATCTTGATGGAAGCAATATGAGAAAAGATGGTGGCAAAGTGACTAGAGCTGCAAGTTACTGGGTTTGCACAGTTGTGTTTTGGCTTAGATCATGGAGTCCTGCAGCCTCAAAGAAGTACGTATGTTTCTGGTGCATGGTGCATGAGAAGCAAAAAAGGAACTGTGAGCAATAAAATGGCTTTTAGAAGGCAGGCCTACATGCACAGGGGTGGGACAGTGACTAAAAACTTATGACTGTTACTCTATGGGCTATGCAAATATAAGAATTGTGAATTTTTATCTGATTTACACTTTTTAAAAAAATAATGCAAGAGTGGCAAGTTAAGTGGCAAAGCAAAACAATGAAGTGCTCTGGGAAATACACTCCCAAAGAGGGTAAACAAAACCAAATACAAGTGTCCTCTTAAATACAGGATTTGCATTTTCCTTAGCAGAATAAACTCTCTGCCTTGACTCGCTGTGCTCTCACTGAAGTGGAGGTCATGGCTAGTGACAACTGGGAGCTGTTCCTGGAGGCTCTCTTGCCTTTTTAGGTTATGAGGGTCTCTGTGTGTTTAGGATAATATGATTGACGGCTCCACTCCGGCCCCAATTAGCACCCTATAATTTATTAGCTTCTGCTTTCAGATTATGCGCTAACTTCACAAATATTTCAACCACGGAAACGGCAGCTATCAAGTGTCTCTTTCCTGATCCAGCTCACTGGGACTGCAGTTAAATACAAGGAGGGAGCTGTGCAGGTCTGTCAAGAGAGAATAATCATTTGTGTCTGTGTGCAACTGGGGCTGTCGCAGCTCTTTAAGGCTACCCTTGTGGAAAAAAAAAAAGAGTTGTTCCACTGGATCGGGGATCAGGGCTTGGTTCCTACCACAGGGGTATGGTGCAGGATTGAGGACAACGTGCTGGCTCTTCCAGATAAGGTCTATGTTTGCCCAGTTCTGTTTATGACACAAATACTGACGCTTCAACTACGTACAACAGCATTGATGGGGAAGTCCGTGCCTCTCCTAAGGCTGCTCATTTGCTCCTCATTGCTGCAGTGTGGCAGGGTCGCAAGTGCAGGGTGGAAGAGACCGGGTGAGGCAGGAGAACAGAGACGGGGATGAGATGGAGAGGAGAGGAGAGGAGAGGAGAGGAGAGAGGAGAGGGAGAGGAGAGGAGAGGAGAGGAGAGGAGAGGAGAGGAGAGAGAGGAGGAGAGGAGAGGAGAGGGAGAGGAGAGGAGAGGAGGGAGAGGAGAGGAGAGGAGAGGAGAGGAGAGGAGAGGAGAGGAGAGGAGAGGAGAGGAGAGGAGAGGAGAGGAGAGGAGAGGAGAGGAGAGGAGAGGGAGTGTGCCTGAATGAGGAGGGTGCCTTGCAGCCGTACCTGAGCCAAGTGGGGCGGGAGGGAATGTGCCATGCAGTGGAGGAGATGGGGCACCCCTCAGGAACATCCACTGTGGTATTACATCTCCCTCGTGGACAGCCCTCATGTTTGTATTTATCCTGCCTTTACCATGAATGTAAATAAGCACCTGACACATCCCTAAAGAAACGCTCCAGTCCCCGGTCAGGCCCTGGGGTTTTGTTGTGAGCTGCAGTGCGTGAGCACGGCCACAAAAGGAAGTGCCCCGTGCATGGGGAGAGTGGGGCCCACAGGGGTGCTACACCATGCACCCTACAGCCTACACCCTGCACTCCTGCACCCTGCACGGGCTCCTCCAGCGCCTTCCCCTTCTCCCGCAGAGAGAGGGGCAGGAGGCAGGAGGAGAGGAAGACGGCACCCCGGTGCCTCTCCATAACAATTTGCGCTCACAGACTTGGTGCACATGGTTCACGGATTGTGCCTGGCTGCGGAGGCAGTAGAAGGTGCGCTGCAAAGGTAACTAACGCCTCCTGTACGACAGGAGACGCACATGAACCGGGGGAGCCTGCCAGCCTCAGCTGCTTGACAGTGCGGTTGGTTTACAGAAGAGTCTGACTGTGCCGGGAACTAAATTAACAATTTGGTTCCCAAGGCTGTAGCCCCAAAGCTTGAGGGTTGACTGAAGTAAAGTATTTTCTTTTTCTTTCTTGTCTTTTTCTCTTTTCCTTTTCCTTGTTCTTTTTTTCTTTCCCTTTTTTTCTGTTAGCTTTTCTTTTCCTTTTCCTTTTCCTTTTCCTTTTCCTTTTCCTTTTCCTTTTCCTTTTCCTTTTCCTTTTCCTTTTTCTTCTTTCTTCTTACTTCATTCTTCTTTCTTCTTTCTTTCTTTCTTTCTTTCTTTCTTTCTCTCTCTCTTCTTTTTTCTTTTCCTTTTCCCTTTTTCTTCTTTTTCCTTTTTCCTTTTTTTCCCCTTTTTTCTTTTTCTTTTAACTATCTCCTATTCCCATTTCCCTATGGAAAATTGCCTAGCCTACAAAATCAATACCTCACTCCACCAAATAATCACCCCGCAAGTCTCTCTCCTTCCCCTGCTGCAACTGCTCCTGTGGGTGGCAGGCCAGGGAAGCCGGCCAGGACACCACAATCCCCCAGAGGAGCTGCCTCGCCCTTCTGTAATCAAAAGGGCACGTTAATTACAGCCCTTGCCCAGAAAAAGATGTACAAGAACTGCCGGTCAGAGAACCCCGGTGCATCCAAAGCCACCAGCAGCATTTTCCTCTCTTCTAGGAAGGGACCAACCTTTAAGCCCTCACTACAGCTTGTCATGCACCTAAATAGGACTTCAAAGGGAAGGCGAGAAGGGACGGCAGTCCCTCCTGACCCAAGGAGGAGACAGGGCAGATACATTTCCCCAGAGACAGGCGGCACATGGTCCGGGGAGGCACAGGGGATTACTCAGACTCTCTTTCACCTTCTCTCTCTTCCCCTCCTCCTCCTCCGCTGGGGGGTCCTATGGAAAACCCACTGGAAAAAGAGGCGGGAAGTAAGGAACGTCACCCTAAAGCTCACCAACATTAGCCTGTAAGTGCAGGGGCACATACGTATGTGTCTAAAGAGGTCTGTGCTGTGTTCTTGCAGCTCCAGCTGTACTGAAGCAAAACACTGGCTAAAATAAAGTGGAGACTGCAACGACAAATACTATGTACCGTCCCCGCTTCCATTCTTTCCTTGACAGATCACTGTTAACCTCGAAGTTCATTAAAATGATATTCCTTAGCGCTTTGCTAAGTTTCAGTTATTTTCAGAACGGGAAATAAATGTCTGCAGTGAATATGCCCACAGCTCTCTCTGCAGACTCTTACAAACTGCTCTCACTCGGCAGCAGCGGATACTCTCGCTCTGCCCAGAACCTCCGCTCTTTCCAGCAGATCCCGTCCCTCTGCCTCCTGCCCTGGGGTCTGCCTGAACGGGTCGGGAGCTGCATTTGTTCGTCTGTCCCAGCCGGGCTCGTCTGTCTGTCAGGTGGGCAGCTAGAGAGCACGAGCCGGTGGTAACCTCCGCACGACGCTCGGGAAGGGGCACCGGGAGGATCCGCTCTTCGGGCTGCGGGACCGGGGACTCGCAGCCCTGCTCTTTCGGTGTGTGACATTAAGAATGTGACGACAGAAAAGACATACATAACATATAAGAAGGGTTTCTTTTGTATTTCCAGATTCCCCGCAAGCATTCATGGTTAAGCAAGTAATAAACTATGATGCAAAGAGGAATAAAATAGACTTGTGAAATGGCACCGAGGTTGTTTGCGCTGTTGCCACGTTAGGAGCTGTGGCTCCAGTCCTGCAAAGACTCATTCCCAAGCCTTTGAGGTAGGTGCTGCGAGCAGTCCCCCCGCAGTCAGAATCACACCGAGTGAGCAAAACTCTGCAGGGGTTAGCCAAAAACAGGGCAGGCGCTCCTTCAGGTTGCAATCCATCTGTAGTAGGAGTATTTAAAAAAAAAGTTGTTTGCGTGACATCTAACACCTTGAGCCACAACCTCGGCTTTGGTGTTTGGATGCTTTCAGAATGCAACGATAAAAAAGAGTAACTGGAGAACAAATGTCGATACCAATATTCACGTGCTCATTGGATAAATTCTCATGCTTGAAAATGTTCACAGTCAAAATGAATTGTAAACGCCAATGACGTAAATGACTTTTTTGCTTACATTAATATTTCCAAACATATTGCCCAGCCCTCCTAATTATGAATTGCAGACGAAAGAGGGAAGATAGAAAGAAAAAAGAAACAATTGTGGTGAAAACCAACAAATGCTAGAGCCAGATTAATCTTTTTTTTAAAAAAAACCTCTTTAAAAACAGGCTAAGACATCCCACAGATAAATGCGCACGGAATGATCCTGTTATCTGCAAGCCTCTGCAGCAATAAAGTTAAATGCTATTTTTAATTACTTTTCTCCTGCAAAGTGCTGCTGCCTTCTTCCTTGATAGATGCCTCAGAACATTTTTGGTTTAACTGGTAATATAAATTGTGGAGTCCTTCCCTTGCCCTTTCCAGCTTGTCTGGGCTCTGGCTAATGGGAGTCTGAGGGCGAAACGCTCAGGGGTACGTCTGGCTGAAGGGATCACGGCACGTCACCTCCAGCCGTTTGCCGAGCTCTGGCCGGGGATGCTCTGCGCACATTGCTCCTTGCCACCTTCTCACGGTATTTACTCACACTGCTGTATCGTACTCTTACTATTAGGATCCCTATTCTTTCCCAGAAATGGAGTTATTGCTGAGCTGAAACCTAGGAGAAGCGAGTTTGGTTTGTTCATGACTCCATTTCTGACACGTGATAAACATTATGCCAGATTATGTGAGGGTGTTGGAAGGTAAAAACTCTCATCACAGCACAAAATTCCATTTTCTACTGCTTCTCCTCATGTCAGAGGGGTAATGTTAGGAGTCTCCTCTTACATGCGTTGAACTTTGTCAGCTTTCAAAGACGTCACATTAAAAAAAGACCCGCAACTGAACAGAACAAAGCAAAACACAGTAGTGTTGGGGATGAGCTGTTTTGCCTGTAAAAAAGTCAGCTTTTAAGTATAGGGGGAAATTGCCATTTCTGCACTGTTTCATTAATTATTCATCACCCTACAACAGCATTTTAATTTATCAGTGCAATAGCAATGCCGAATGCTGCAGTCCCCTCTTCTATCAGCTTTATGAAGAAACATCTGTTATTACAGAGCAGCACCCTTACCTTAACCCATCTCACAGATACACCATACGCTAAAATGTAGCACTGCCACAATCTTGCATTTTCTTCACTTTTGTATGTATCACCGTATTTTTTACTCAGTAAGAAAATATTTTCAACTGCTAGGATTCTATTTATCTTTAATGCAAAATAATAAAATAACTCACTTCATCCACACGACAGGTATTTTTCCTGTTTCATCCTGATGTTTCCAATTTGCCTCATTTCTCTTATTTAGCTTTAATTCTTCATAAAAGCACACCGGGTGAAAGAAGGAGACACCTTTAATGCAGCTTTCCTACTGTTGAATAGATATCTTATTCCCCCTTTCAAAAAAACAAAACAAAACGACTACTAAAGTGACAAAATGACAGCAACAAGTAGACAAAGAGAAATGTTAGAGGCAACTCAGACCTATTGTCCATCACGTGCCTTTCCTTCTGGTGTTCCCCTTAAAGGCTGTCGGGTTGAGGGCGAGCTGTTCTTCACGGGTTTCCTTTCTCCCCCTGCTTTAAGAGGGTTTTACTTTCACCAGAAAAAATGTTTCTTGTAAAAAAGCCCACAGAAAACACAACCAAACAACCGTTATATATCCAACGCAAATGTTGTGCCAGACTCTGAGAAGTGCCACCTTGGTTTTTGTGTTTCTGGGGTTTGAGCAGTTGTGCGTGGAACAGCTGCATCTCTGTAAGCCCTGGGCAGGTGGCCCCAGCCAGACACTTGCCACTCACAACCACAAAGCTGAAAAATCAGAGCAGTTCCTTGACAGTCTGAAAACGTACGTGAGTTCCAGTTTCTTCTCCTTTTACTTTCTATAATGCAAAGTAAAAATCCAGTTCAAAACCGCTGTGTAGCTTTCCCACGTTTGCATTCGAGAAATAATTTTCACTGTCATAAAAAAATATTCACACCACTAAAAAAAACCACCCCAGTGATTTCCTCTGCCCCCTGTACGAAGGCCAGTGGTTTTGCATCACCATCCATGACGTCATTTGACTCTTTTAGAGTAGTCTGACTGCAGTCCTGGGTGTGGGCTCTGCTTAAATAGAAGTTCAACGTCTTTGGCTCTCTCCTCTTGCAACAGAAGGATTTTCCCCTCCGAAATAAGTCTAAAGTACCGTCCTTGCAATGCCAGGTCCTTTTAAGTCCCGTTGTCTTTCCCCGAGCTGCAGGGCCACGGTGGGCTTGGAAAAGGGCAAGGGGGGATCTGAGAGTCTTTGAGTCAGCACATCAGCTCAGAAGGGATCCGCCACAGAAGGAGTAACGGCGAGCTGCAAACCAAGATCAGAAGCTGTTACAAACCGACCCGATTTCAGCTCTGAATGCCACCATGGCTAACAGGCAGAGATCTACAGGGGAGAGCCAGGGGAAGAAGAGTGAAGGACAGCTCTAAAACCAGTATAGATCCTTGCTTTTATCCTGAGGCTGCAAACCTGAGAACGGAGAGAAGAAAAAAAAGGAAGAAGAAAAATAGGTACAGGCGTTTAAGGACAGAGAAAGACAAACTGCATTTCTGTCAGCTGAGATCAGAGAATCAGTCTGAAGCACGGGCTCCCCAGAGCTGGCAGGAGGCCGAGAAGCGAGGAGAAGGGTCCGAGCTAGACTGAAGACAGTCCCTCCTGCCTCAAGTGGGGCCACCGTAAGGAGCCATTTGTGGCTGCGATAACCCAACTTCAGCACAGAGAACTGCCGCCAGAGCGGGCTTTCCTTGCCTCCGCAACCACTGCCTCGGGGAGTGCCGCTTGCCGGCTATGCCCCTGTCACCTTTTTGTCACCTCTGTGGCCACGCGGCCCTACTCCCAGGCACCCCACCAGGCACAGGCTACCACTACCAGGGGAAAACCGTTGCCCTTTTTGCTCAGCCAACGCAATTGTGCTTTCCTCCCCAAAACTGGGAGGAAAAAATAAATAAGGGGAGGGGGTAGTTCATGAACGTGCGCGGGGTCTAGAAATTACCTGCTCTGCTGTGGCTGCCCACACTCCTGCCCTCGGGGCGGCCCATGGAGGGACCCAGGCGGTGGGTGACCTTTGGGGTGGCACCGTGCTGCTCCCAGCTCTCGCTGCTCAAGGCAAGAGCAGGGCCAAGGCCAGGACAAGAGTACTTCAAAGCAACCGGTACCCTCAGGGCATGTTTGCGGGTGCTAGAAATTCAAAGGGTTTTGGGGGGGTGTGAGGGGTGTGATGTGCTGCTCTGTCCCACCCTTCCTCTCCCCTTCCTCGCTTGCCTGGCCCGAGAGCCCCAAGAAGAGCACCCAGGGCAGAACTCGGGTGTCTGCTATGGGGCTTCCACCCCCCAGTTGATTCCCCCACAGCAGCACCCCAGCCGTCCCACCGTGGGGGGGTCCTTCCCTACTGCTATGGGTGGTGTGCGGCAGGCAGGGGGCAGGGGTACAGCTGGGCCGGGAGATTCGGAGGTGGCCGAGGGCAGCTCTTTACCTGCGTCCACGTTGAGGCCGAGGCTCTGTGCCATGTCACCTGCCGCGTTGGGGAAGGGTCCCGGCGTCGTCCAAGCTGGGGCGGCGCCCGCCTCGCTCTTGCCCAGTTCGCAAGGGGGGCTGACCGCCGTGGGCACGGAGGCGGGGGTGAGGCGGTGGGGGCGGACGGAGGCAGTGGGCACCAGGAGCGAGCCGTAGCGGGGGTCAAAGTGGGGGCCGTAGACCTCGTGCATGGCGGCGGGGCGGGGGTAAGGGGTGCTCTGTGTCCCGATGTAGGGGTGGTGGTGGTGGTGGTGGTGGTGGTGGTGGGCATGGTGCCAGGGCTCGGGGCCACCCTGGTGCAGGTGGCCGTGCAGAGAGGCGGGCGCGTAGGGGTCGGCGGCAGCGGCGGCGGCGGCGAAGGGCAGCTCGCTGTGGGCGGCAGCTGCCAGAGGGCTGCTCAGGGTGGCGGGAACCGAGGAGGGCTGGTACGTGCTGTTCCAGAAGGACGGCGGGAAGCTGCGCTGGCTCATCGGGAAGGAGCCATCTGAGTGAAGGGAGCGGGAGGGAAAGGCAGCGATGAGCACACCCAGGGAGCCCTGAACGCCTCTCCCGAGGGCTCTGCCCCTTCCCAGATCCCCCCAAACCAGCCCTCGCATTCCCTTTATCCCCCCCCCCAAAATTGCCAGACACAAGAAATTGCTCCCAATGAGTACAAATTCCCCTCCAGCTAAAACATCCATCACACCTAAGCCAGAATTTATCCATGAAACTGGAACTATTTGCTCTAGGTTTCTCTTAGTATGTATTTGGGGCAAAGGCTGTTATCTAAGGTGAGGGAAACGCCTCTTTCTCTCAGTAGCGGAAACTGAGTGAGAGCTATTATGTGATTTCCAGGGTTGTATTTTTCTTGTTTGTTTTTGTAATAATCTCCCTGTCTAAGCATTTACACCCAATGCCTCGGAGGATGCCTGACCCTGACAGCAAAGCAGCCGTAGTTTTGAAGTAGGCAGGAACAGTGCGAGATGTGACTAAGGGTCAGCTTGAATTTTCTAAATATCTGGAGGCAATTCCCCAGGACTTATGCCTGTTTCTTGGGTATATCGTTAACGTATTTGGGAAGCACTCTGCAGATCTTTGGAGACCGGGAGGGCAGAGTAAAAGGACCCTACTTTTTCTTTGCCCAGTAAGCAACGTGCAAGATGGACTAGTGATTATTAATAGCACAGATAGATGTTATGCATTATTAATTGGGAATGCACACTGTTCCTGAGACAAATAAAAACATGATCCTGATACATGTTTGCCAGGGAGCCCTGCGCCCTAGCATTACTCAGGAGAAGCAGTTCATGACCAGCAAAGGACTCTCCTCTCCTGCCATCAATTCCGCGCTGAATATCTTTAATCCATGAAATATTTAAACTACTATTTCATTCTTAGAAACTAGCAACAGCAATTCATGGAGGGTCTGGGAAACTGGGTCTTGGCTGAGCGGGTGGCCCCATGAGGGAGGGTCCCCAAAACTGCCCCAAAAGAAGTGCGTGCCCTAACTCTCTGTTGGGTGGAGGGTGGGGAAAGTTATTCCCCATGGGCCTGTCCAGGGTGAATCAGGCATGGCTGTGGCAAGCTGCGGATCGGCTGTGGCCTCAGCCTTGGCTGCACAGGGCCACCACCATGGGCAGGTCTGAAAGCCCTCAGTAGGGTCCTTGTCTCTGCTCCAGCAGCAACCAGGGTGGTGACATGTAGGGCGAGATAGTGGGACACACACAATCTGTTTTTTAGTGGTGAGAGGGTGGCAAGATGGTTCCCACATTTGCTTTTTGCTTTGTTCCCATCTTCAATTACCACCGCGCTGAACTTTAAGCTGCCCCGGCGGGGTCAGCAGGGGAGGCGCTTGCCACAGCCACAGCGATGGGGTCCCCCTGCGGCTTGTTTGGTTGCAGCCCATGCCAGGTAAATCTGCGCTGTTAAGGCCGTTCAGTCCTCCGGGCCACCTCCCAGGCCACTTCCCCAGAGGCCACCACAGCCCGGTGTCAACTGAAGGGACTTTTTCTATTCTTTCTTTCCCCTAAAATGATGAAGCCACCCGCGGCTCCCGGCCAGGGGCAGCCGGCTCCCGGGCATCCGCGGCCGGCGGAGGGGAGGAGAGTGACCCCGGGGTGGGGAGACGATGACCCCGCCGTCCTGCGCGCCCCACCGCATCCCACCGCGCCCCGCTCCGCGCTCACCCCGCCAGGAGCCGGCGTTGCGCGCCGCCTTCGCGCTGCCGAGCGAGAAGCTGCTGGGCTGGCTGAGAGCCCGGCTGAAGTGCTCGTCCACCACGGCGCTGATGTCCCCCTGGAAGTAGGTGAAGAGGACGCAGCGGGAGTTGATGTACTCAGCCTCGGGGGGTCGCTCCTTCTCGGGGCTGCAGTCCTCCTCCTTGATGCTGGCCGCGGGGTGGCTGGAGAAGGAGCTGCTGGCGCTGGCGCTGCTGCCGCTCTCCGGGGCTTCTTGCATTTTGGAGTAAAAGGCGAGTTTCTGGAGGAAAGGGGGAGGGAAGGAAGGAAGGAAGAAAGCAAGGAAGGAAGGGAAGAAAATCGAGGCGGTCACACAGTGCAGCCCTCCCTGTGCCAGCCGGGATGCAGCGCCGAGCCCCCTCCCGCGATCTTGGCGAGAAGATGCAAAAGTCCCGTCCTCGGCTGCCCGCCGTACTCACCCCCCCCCCCCCCCCCCTCCAGCAGCAACCCCCGCCCCGTGTCTGCGTGTCTGCCGCACCCTGGGGTGGCAGCGGAGGGGCTGCAAACCGGGCTGGGGGCCCCCACACCCAGCGATGCCCACCGGGATGGAGCAAGGCGGCCTCCGGGCGGCCGGTTACACGCGCGGGTCACCAGCACGAAGTCCCGCACACGAAGAAACTTTGCAGGACGGCTCCTGGGGCGAGGGGGGGGACGGACGGCGGCCGCCAAAGGGGTGAAATGCGGGGGGGCCGCGGCCGGGCACCCCCTGCGCAGCGCCGGCAGCGGAGCGGGGGGGGGGGGGGCGGGAAGGGGAAGGCGAGAGGCGCTCGGTCCCCGGCTCGCAAAATCTGCCCCAAAGTGTCCTGTAACCCACAGCGGCAAGGAGGAGAAAGGGTTGGGGTGGGGGGGTGGGAGAAGACTGGCAGCCTCAAACACATTTCAGGGCAAAAAAAAAAGCATTTCCTTGGCCAGCAAGAAGCTCGAGGTATTTCCTACAAGATGATTCTGTTTTTACTGGATTCCGCTGGGTGGGAAAGCAGCGGGCGTTAAGTTCTCTGGATGTTTCCCATCTTCTCTTTACCCGCGTTAGCGTGTCCGCAGCTGCTGGGAGGTTCTTAGAAATACGCGCTGGGACGCGGAGCCCGGGCTTGGACGCTGCGGGCAGAGCCGTGGGGCGGGCGGCGGGGGAAGCACCGAGGGGACGGGTCAGAGCCTTGGGCGAAGACACGCGAGATATTTAATAATGTCACTCCTTCGTGACGACCGCCTTTCCACTTGGCTCCCGGCTCGGCCATTGAGGTAATGATCATCCCCCTAAATAATGTCACAAAGCCGTGTGCGGAGGGTGACGGGTGGGGGAGAAGACAAGGTAGGGGAAGACATCATTTGCTATTTGTAACAGGTATTCCGGCCTCGCTGACCGGCGCTGGAGGTGGCACACGGGCCACCACGCCGGGGGCTGCGTGGAGCCGCGGGGGCTGCGCGGAGCGGGGCCGCCCGTCCCGGCACCGGCCCTGCACGGCGGGGGCTGCCGCCCGCCCCGGGCGGGGAGTGCTGCTGTCTCTATCCATCCCCGTTTTCGTTTTGCTGGGGGAGGAAGAAATTCGTTTCTGGAAGGAATAAGGGGGAAGGGAAAAAAAGGGAAACGCAGAGGGCGAAAGAGAAAGCGGTGTGCAGCAGGTGCAGCCCGGGGAAACGAGCCCTGACCCACGCGGGACAGTGCGCGTCCCAAAGCGGGCGGTCCCCCGCGCACGACGGGGCTGCCAAACATCCCCGCGGCCGGCGGCATCCCTTTATCGAAATCCGGGGATGAATCGATAGCCGCGACCGAGCCCAGACGGCGGCGGGACGTGGCTCCCGGCCACGAAACACCCGCGGGTGTCGCAGGCGGCCACCGCCGCCGGCAGCCCGATGGGGACGGGGGACGTGCCGTGGTCCCGCCGCCGAGCGGTCCACGGGAGCGGGGAGCATCCCCGCAGCCCCGCCGCACCGCAGCCTCGCCCCACTCGTGACCGGGGCTTCTTCCCCCACCGCCACAGCAGGGAAACCCCGCAGCCTCCCGGCACTCTCGCCTCCCCCACTTCCAGAGGGTAGCCCCGGAGCACCCCTCCAAGGCGGCTGGTAAAATATCTTCCCGCAACGGGTGCCGCGGCGGCGGCCGGGATGCCGGTGGGCAGCGAGGAGCGATACCCGGGGCAGCCCTTCCTCGCCGCTCCCGGCGGGACCCCTGCAAACGGCGGGCATCGCCGCCCCTGCCCGCCGCGCTCGGATGGAGCCCGTCCCGGCAAAAGGGGGGAAAAAAATAAAATAAAAAAAAATTAAAAATCCCTAAAAAGCCATGGCAGGGTTAAAATCGCGCTCTCGCTCCCAAGGCAGCCCGCAGCCCGTCGGTCGCCGCCGGGGTACGTACCCTGCCGAGCCCCGCGCCAAGGTGGGATGCGGTCCTGCTGCGCTCACCATCGCAGGCTCCCACCAGATCTTCTCCCCCCACCCTTTCCCCTCCCCTTCTCCTTTTCCCTTTTTCCTTTTGGTAAGGCCCCAGACGGCCATCCTCCAGACGACACCCCTCCCACCCCCTTGCCTCTTCGCCGCTGCCCCCCGCACGTACCTGGTGGTAGGGGCTGTAGGCTGCGGCGAAGTAGGTCTGGGGGGGGCCGTAGACTTGGTACATAACATCCAGACAGCTCATGGCTGCCCGCGGCCGCCAATTATTTTTTTTCTCATCAACTCCTGTTCTGCAAAGCGGAGCAGTGCTTCGCGGGAGGGAGGTTCCCGGGGGTTAAGAGGCACCACTCGTTGGTGGGAGGAGTAAGGGGGGATGAGACCGCGCTGGGCTGAGATGACACCCCCCCCCCCCCCCCCCCGCCCTCCTTCCCTTCCTCCCTCCCTCCCTATAACGCGGCTCCCTCCCGCAAATGCGCCGGGGCCGGAGGGGCTCCGTGTGTTCCCGGGGGGTGGGTTATAACCCCGGCCCCAGGCCCAGTGGGGGGAGCCGAGGAGACCCCCCTTCTGCAGCCGGCGCTGCCTGGGAGCAGCGGGAGGAGCTCCGGCACCGGCGCCCGTCCCGGCCGCGCAGGGACCCGCCGGCGGCTGCGGGGTGCGGGGGGACCCCAAGCGACGGCGGGGTGCGGGGTGTCTGCCTGGCGGGGCAGCACCTCTGCCGCTGCGTTTCATTTAATTTCATTTATTTCATGCGCTTACCGTGGCCGGGTGCCGCCCCGCCGCCGGTGCCGCCTCTCTCCGCCTCCCTCCGGTCGGGACCCCCGCCGCCGCCGCCCCCCGCTGCCGACGGGGGCGAAGTGGGGCTCTCGGAAAGGCAGGGGTCTGGGTAACCCCTCCCCCCCCCCCCCCCCCCCAAATCATACCGGGTCCGACATCCGCCTGAAAATGCCGCTGCCAGATTTATAGGAACTGATGAAGCAAAGGAAGAAAAAGCAGTTGCTCCCGAGGAGGGATCTCCCCAGAAAAACTGAATAATTACAAATGGCGATGCTTCTGCATTTAATAGAAAGTAAAACAACGCCGAGGCTAAAGGCACGTGAAACGAACAACTTATCCTGACGATAAACTGGATTTACTCCCTCGCTTTCTGCTGAGTACGACACACAGGGGCGTAAATAGGTGAATGTATCTTAACTGCTAGTTTTGACGGCGATACATAGGAGGGAGATTAGTTTCTAACACAGAGATGTAAGTTTTCATTTCAATATCAACCCTTTGAAGCATTCAGCTTCCCGCTATGGGTCACCAACTACTGTGAAAAGAGACCCGTTTTAAGTTATGTTTTAGGCATGTATAATAAAGTCAAAAAATACAGAAAATATGAGAGAAAGAATATTACTTGGTTTTCAAATACTGACTGTTTACAAAACTACGGGGAAAAAAATCTGAAAGGAATGAACATTTTGAATTTTGAAGACCTGGAAATATTTAATTGAATTTTAGCAGAAAGTCTTCACAATTAAAAATTAACAGTTGTCTCTATTTTGTTTCCCCAAAAGTGTAATTTTTGTATTTCAAATGCTAGGGGTTGTTTTGAGTGCCTGTCCTTTGCCAAAATCATATTTCAGTGCCTAATGAGCATAAGTTTCAATTTTTTCTGCACCAGGTGCAAGATTTAAAATTCATATTTAAAACATCTTTTTTTCTCCTTCTTCTTGTTGGGTAAATTTGTTTTTCATACTGCAATGCAGCCTGGAATGCTGTGGCTGTGGGGTTCAGCCCCAGCACTTCTTCTTCCCCCATGAGAGCACATTTTGTTAGTGGTCAAGAAGTGAATGGGGGGGGGAAGAACTGTTGGTATTAGGCCTTCAAAACAGAAATGTGTCTCATACGCTATCATTTTATTTCTCCTGAGCAGCAAGTGAATAGCCACAGTACAGGGAAGGAGTCACTCTGTGGCTGGCATCCAAAATAAGGCAGCCAGCTAAGGAACGCCCCTCCGCTCCTCGCAGCGAGAGACTGAGGGACCTCACTTGGAACGATGGGATCTCTCTTCTCCTGTGTGTCCCTGCTCCCGAGAGGTAGGGAGCTTTCCCACCACGCAGAGATCCGTTCCTGTTTCAAAGGTAACAGTATGCTGGGCGATGTACAAAAAAAAGTGCATTTCTCAGAAGGTGAGTCTGATCTGAGCATGTACCCCAAAGACACCGCATACCGTCCTGCTGTTTGCGCGAGCTCTTCACCGACGACTTTGTGCAGTGGCAAAGGGAGGACCTGAGGGTTGCCAAGGCTGAGCATTTGCTTCTTGTATAGAAAAACCCAAGCGTAACAGCAACACGTGCAAGTGGGTGCTGCGATGCGGCAAATGGTCTACGTTGTCTCCCCTGGAGAATCTCTCCTTGAGGGCTGAATTTAGGGGTTTTAGCTCACACTCAAGTATATGTTAGGGGAATCGGGTCTGATGTGGCTTGGTATGAAATCAGTGTCTTTTATAAACAGTTATTTGACCATAAAACTGTCCAATGTAAGACATGAGCAAACTTTAGTGCCTTAGTGCAGAGCAATACAAACATTCATGCAAAATTGTTATGCCTTCTCAGTGCACTCTGTGGAATCAGTCCCGGTATAGGAAATTATGCTGGGAACCAAGGGTCACAAACTATATTCACTAATGATCTCACTGCGTATTTACAATTATATATAAATAGTTTTTCTTGGTCCTAACTAAAGAATTTTAGGTGGGTTGAGTCACACAAGGAACTACAAAGGCTTGGAAAAAAACAGCTGAGATATCTCAGGGAGAAAATTATGACAGCAATGAAGGAAAGCACACTTTTAGGAAGGACATGGATTAAGAATTGGCTATGTACCATTAAAACACTGGCATAGGCCTACTCCTACGGTCATACACTGGTAATGTTTCACAGCAGCAATGCAAAAAGAAAACCTTGTTGTTAGGAATAAAGAATTATGGGTTCTGATAAACAGTGAGATGCAGAACGTTACAGCTTGCCTCAGAAAACTTTCCTATAAAGCAAGTCAAAGTTATCTTCTGACTAAGTTGGAATGTTTCACAAAAGAAGAATTGGGTGTTACTGTGAACTGCTCACTGGACGGGTAAACAGATCATCAAACAAAACATCAGCATTCAGAAAGACTGGGACAAAAAAGTCATGGAAACGTGATGGCACTGACCACGTTTGTCGCTCACCTTCCCTGGAAATGCTACGGCCAGTGCCAGCCTGCCAGCACCCGCTCTGCAACAGTTTGAGCAGCAAACGTAAGGTTCAGTAAAAAGATTAAGTAATTATTAGCCAGAAGGCACCTTTCTGTTTTTTCGATCTGACCACACATATACTTCATGCTGTTGATAATATACTTGTTTTTAGAAGGACAGGGAGACTTGCTGTTTCCAGAAAGGCACACTTTCCTGACGGGAAGATACCACGAGGTGGATGGAGAATCCAGCCCTTGCCGCAGCCGTTTGCCACTGTGCTTAGCTGCGTGCAGTGTTTCTCCCTTCCAGCTTGAGTTGGGCTGGGTTCAGCTTCCAGCTGTTGGTTCATGTAATGCCTTACTTCACTTAGCTAAACACTCCTTTCGTATGTAATATTTTCTCTTATGAAACTTACTTTATTCCACATAATATTTTTTTGTTCTACCAAAATAGATGCAGCTCCTTAATTTCCTACTGCATTTTCTCCAGTCCTCGGATAATTTTTATACCTTTTTTCTTTGCACTCTGTGCAATTTTTCTACATTGTTTTAAAAATACTCACACAAAACCTTGTTATTATTCTAACATCTTTCTTGCTGAAGGTAAACACGAAGTAAAATATCTGTTTAGGAACTGATGCTTATGGCTGTTGTTTTGTTTTGGTTTTTTGCCACAGCACAATTCTAAAGACATATCAAGCTGATGGGCTTTCCCACTGTGATCACCACAGTATTTTCAGGATCACTACCATGAGTTTGTAAAAACCATGGACTGCTTGGTGGTGTGGCACTGATGGTGGTGTGGCGCTGATGGTACAGGGACATTTCAGGCGTTTCTTCTGAGCCCTTACATAGCTGACTGTGATTGCAAGTAACCAGGCTGAAAGCTTTGGTGATCCCCTGCGAGCCTGTGACATCTGCCCACGACCCCTTGTAAAGTCTTCCTTTCCAGGACCCTTTCCATCACCTGCCTTCCTTGGTCCTAGATGTGCAACGCTGCAAACAGTTCCATTCGTGTGCTTTTTCATCTTGAAAGTGCCAAAAGACTTAGCAATAGACTCAGATCTTTCCAAACGTCCCACTTCCCACCTTACTCACGAGTCTTCTTGTCACTATGTTACCTACAAAATTTATTGGTGTGTTTTTATATCCCTTTCAAGTTACCGATGAACGTCTCAGTTCACAAGCTAGCTAATATGAATACTTCTATACAGTGATTCATATACGATACTTCTATATGGTGGTATTTGTACTCCTAAATACTAAAGATTTTCTGTTGACTCCAGTATTTTGCAATTTTTGTCCATTTGCTGTACGCATCATTCATACCATGCAATGCCTCCTCTATGAGATGATAACTTCGGTTTCACTAGGCTTCCCATTTCTGCTCTCTGTTTTATTCTGTAATGCATCGCTCTGTCTGTAGAATTCAACACATACTTAACTTTCAGTTGAATGCACTCCTTGTGGGTTTACATGGGTAAAATTTGGCTGAAATGAATCAAGATTGATACTGCTGTCCTTCCTTCTTAGCTAGTCAGCCTTTGTGCTCCGTCTCCCTAAAAGGTTTTTGTTTTTTTGGGGCTTGGCAACTGTTACCATGGTGTTCCCAGGGATGGTTTTGAGGTGCAGCGTCTGGGTCTGTATTGATGCAGAAGACTTTAGGCTCAAGAGCTCGGCGGTTTTCACGGGCACTGAATTAACTGAAATCAAAGATAAAAATCAGTACGGTAAAATTGCATGAGAACACATATCACTGACTTCCTTGTCTCCTCTGCTGTCCCGAGGAACCTAGGTTTATTTTTTTTTTTAATTTTCAACCTTAGAGACTTTGTGTAGTTAATTCTAATCTTCCTGTAAGGGTGTGCTTTTTTTTTTTTTTCCTTTTCCTTTTTTTCCCTGTGGCTCGAAGAATTAACTGTTAGCTGCTAATTAATCACACATACAGATACTATTTGCTGCGCGTTTGTATATGTGACAACACGTCTACTCCAGTGACACGCTCTGCAGCAGCTGGAAAGTACGGGGTGATTTTTACTCCATGATGTATTTACAGGGGAGCCGCAGCCCGGCTCTGGGCGCAGCATCTGGTGTGTGTCACTCACCCGTCCTACCCAACCCTCACGGGCCGGAGGCATCACCTGTCTCTCCTCTACTGATTGCGGCAGATGAAGAGATCATTATGCAGGGCTGGAAGGGAAATCTAGAGCTGTCATGAGGGAATACATTAACGTGTGTGAGAACACACTGAACGCATTGGATTTAGGGCTTGGTTTTGCCAAATGAAAGCTCATGGAAGTTTTTTTCACGAATAGGCTGAGTTTTGCCCGCAGAGGTAGAGCTAGCAGCTTTCGTGATGCAGGTATTGTGGCACGCTGGCCTCTGAGCTGAATCACTGCGACCCTTTTTTCCCCCCTCGGCACCGAACCACGGGAAGGTGAATCTGGCTTGCTCCGAGATTCATTCACCAAGACGCTCTATGGGTATTTTTGTATCTGTATATAAGACATATAATACATATTTCCTCTGTGCTCAGGACAGAGAAGCAATTTCAGATGAAGCATTCCCTAACAATCACCCCCAACCACAAATTAGGGTTTTTTTTTTCTGTTCGATTTTACTTTCTTTTATTGCTATGATGTGAAAGTAGAAACAGGCTGTGTCGGAGCTCTGTTGAAGTTTCTTAAGCACCAGCCTTATTAATATAGGCAATAAACTCTTGATGTAATTCTGATATGTAGGTCCTCTGCAATATCCAGTCTCAGTGATTGATGGCAGTCATACATTTGCGTACTTTGTTTTGAAAAATAAAGTGTTTTTATGTGAAGGCCTTAATTCCTGCAATTTTTTTTTAATTTTAGAAGTGTCTTTCTTTCCACTTTTGTAGATAATATTTCAGGCAGAGGGAGATAGGTGGCAGAGAAAGACTGCAGCTTGAGGGAGTAAGCGGCTCGATGCAAGGAAACAAGACCATCAGGTTTTCAACAGAGCACAAACAGGTAAGGTATATGCTTTTTTGTCTGTACAGACTTTCATATAATACCAACAATATGAAGCTGGGATGAGGAGAAGAAAGATTGTAATTTACTTCCATGATTAAGTCTGTCTTAAGTGGAAACGTCTATTGCTCAGAATGGGCAATATTATATCATACTGGCGAGGCTCACTGGTTCACTTCTGTTTTATTCAACGTGTATTCGGCTAAGCCTCGAGAAAACGCCACTAGAAAATGTTAACAGAGTATATTTTAAACAAAATAAGCGCAAAATAAAGTAAAAAGAAAATTCATAGCAAAATACTGGAGGTGGAGCCATGGTACAGGGAATTGTGTTCTCATTGCCTGGAGTTGCCCCAAATAACGTAGCTCCTGGGTTGAGTGTAAATAGGTGTGATTTCAGGGGCTGGAAAATATCCTGGCTTTCTGAAACTGAACAGAGGCCACATTTAAATTTTTTATGGCCACCCTTAACAGAGAACTTAGTCCTGATGGTTGCAAAAGCCAACCCCGTCTTTAGAAATGAAGTTGGAAAAACAAACAAGAAAGAGAGAGGAAAAGAGTGAGAAAGGAATGCTGTAAGAAGGTAAGGGGAAGAGAGTAAGAGGGTGCTGCCAGTGCAGGTATGCGCTGTGTGAGGCAGAAGGGGGCAAAAGAAAATGTCATTTGATTTTCATCATAATACCTATTAATAACACCTATTTATTGTAGCCCAGTCCACCAGTATATACACAGTTATATTGTGGTCCAGCTGGAAACTCTGCCTTAATTTCATATTAGCATCTGTGTAGATTTATCCCATTTAATATGGGAGGATAAGAAAATAGTATGCAAATTGTTTGTAATAAATAACAATGCTCCAGACTCTATTGAGGACGCATGTAATCTGTGCCCCATTGCCCCTGCTTGTACACAAAAGTACTAGAATAGGGATGAAATTATGAAATCCCATGCAACAAACCCACCCTCAAAGGGAAATCATAAAGTGCAGACCAGGGATCATGTGCTGGGATCTTCACGCAAGATGGCTGTACATTTTAAAGAAGGATCTTTTCTCATGCTGAGGTAGGCACTTTCCTGAACTGCAAAGTCTTTTACATGTACACATAAATCAGTCAGTGAGCTGACAGAGGAGGCAAGAGCCATTAATTTAGAGAAAGTAAGCCACTTCACGTTTCTCCCATGATTATGCCGCCTTCTTTAAAGAAGGCTTGCATACACAAAAGAACTTCTGGTCTACTGAGTTAAATTGATGGAAATGCTGTCCTAATAAATCAAGTTTTTGAAATGCAGGTCCAGTTTATATATCAAGATAAGAGAATGCAATTTTCAGTTCAGCAAGATATCACAATTAAGGAAAACTTTAAAAATTACCTTTAAGTTTCTGCTGACTTTCTGCATTAGCTGGTAAGGGACAAGCACATGGGGTGACAAATACTTGGAGTTGCTGCGTCACAAGAAATGAATAGGCAGGATCTCGTTTAGGCTCAGAATTTGGCATAACTTTTTGATTAACAGTTTTCAGAAACCGATTTTTAACTCACAGACAGTTCACTGACCACATGGGAGGATGGTTTATTGTGGAGGACAGTATGAAAGCTGAAGAGCTGGCCAGACTCAGAGTGGAATGGGAAGACAGCTCAAAGCTATTTCTGTGTCCCTGACTGTTGAAACAATACAACTGCTGCATTAAATAAACTGGCTTGTGCACCATTAAGGCATTCATTTTTGTTATACTGCCTATTGCTGGTCACAGGGAAAATTTTACCAGTCTGTGTGACTCTTGATCTAGTCTGCTCCTCTACTCCCGACCTGGGAATAGACTGGGACCTGGCTTTACTGGTTTTGCTGTGCAGGGATGCTGCTGCCTCCAGGAGCCCTGGTGCACCATCCCGGGGCAGACTGGTAGCTGCTTGCGAGGCAGCCGCAGCAAGGGCTGAGGGTGCTTTCCAGGGAAGTCAGAAACAGGCAAGAAAAAGCTGTTGGGGAAAGCTTGCCATCAACTCCACGCTCCAGCGGAAGAGTGGGAGCCTCGGGAATCCCTTACGGCTCCTTCCTCTCCCACACGCCCCGTGCTGCGTCCCAGCCTCCTGCACACCCGAGGACAGAGCATGTCTTTCAGTATGCCGTGTCTGTCCAGCCGGCGCGTGCCAAGCCATACTTCAGTCTCTCGCCTTCCAGCACCAGGCAAACTCCACAGTCCTCGCATTCCCGCAGCACGGGACACCCCGCTCCTGCCCCTTCCCGTATGGAGCACAGCTTGCGGCCATGCTCCGGGGGAAACCACACGCAGATGAATGGGTGTTGCGCTCTTTTCCAGGTGAGCATCTTCTCGCGGGGGAGGAGAACCTTCTTTATTCAGCAAAACACACCCAGGTGCCACGCTCCCCTGACCCCCAAGTGCTGTTACACCCTTTGAAGTCAGTTTTGGAGAAGATGTCGTATAACCTCATTGGCCCTATGCTTTCTCTTGCCTTGTAGTCTGCATGTGCAGAATTATGGGTACGCTGCTTCTTTTCTGCTTGCAGCCAGTTTGGGATGTGTATTCTGCTCTTGACTAGATCTTCAGAGGTTGGCTGCCAGTTCTTTTTCACATTACTGTTGGGCACTACCCTGGCACAGTGTCAAAAGTCAGTCGCCCTGTAGAAATAGGGTAGTAGCTGCAGAAATAGGGTAGTAGTGTTTATCAGTTCAGTTTTCTCCAGTTTGCCCAGCCCATGGATCCCCCCCGCACCTCACTGGGAAATGCACATCCTCCCTTCAGCCCCAGCAGCATCCTAAAAGCGACTGCCCCGTGGCACCCTTCTGTAGGCTTCTGTTATTTGAGAAAAGCAAGATGACTCCCGCTCCATGAATTGTATCAGTGTTAATCTCCTAAATCAGTGATGCTGCCTCGCAGCTTTTACGTAGATGAGAGAAAGCTGGCACAAGGGTAAAATGAACTTTCCAAAGGGTATTCAGGGCATCCTGAGGCTGCATGTTTTCATCCAAGTAGTTATACGTGCTTCAGTCAGAACCACGAGAGCACATGCTAAAGTGTTGATTCCACACATACAAGAAACGCTAAGCAGAAAAAAAAATACTCTACCAACCTCATTCACTTAGTGAAAAGGCAATTATTTTTAAGCCAGCACATTTTTTTCTTCAACTGCGTTCCTCTGTACTCACCGTTTATCCTAAAATGTAAGTCGGTTACAAGTTTCTTTATCAACAAAAAAAGTCAATCCTTTTGCTTTTCAGAAAAAAATAAAAATAAAAAATTAATATATATATGAAAACACGCACAAAATATATACAGTGTCTTTCACACTGAAGAGCCCCGAATGCTTTGGAAATTGTAGTTTACATGTCTGCTAGACTGTTCCTACCAAGTTTATCTAGCTGTCTGTCTGTCTATCATTTAATCTACCTACCTACCTACTAGCCTATTACACAAATTTCTCACAATTATCTGCTAAGTAGAGACAATTTGAAAGGGATTTCATGGAAAGGGAAGGCTGATCACCTATTATCTAGAAGTCAAGCCTTCAGATCTAAAAGATATGATGGGGAAAATTCTAAACCAAGGACTGGAAAGAGCACTTTGGCTTACCAGGGTTGGGCAGCCCAAAGGCTAATATGCGGCAGATTCATGGCCAAGATTCACCTCCAAACTCTTTTAGGGATCCATAACATTTCCAGTTTGCTGTTGTCTTTTGTGGAAAGACTTGGCCTCAACCAAAGCTGCTGATTTCCCACGGCTATACTGAGTTCATCTTTTTCTACCTTTTTTTTTTTTTTAATATATTTTCAAAGAGAACTGGAAAATTCCCTGTGTTGAGAACATGAATATCTTTAAAAACCCCAGCACAGGTTAATTAGCATTCAGCTACACAACAAGTGCTACAGCTGATCACCATTGAGTTCTGTTGCAGCTGACAGTTTTGACAGATCTTTCCCTCATGCTGTTGGTTTCTAGTACTGGTCCCTCTGTCATGGGGACAGAACTTCCACCTTATGCCCCCCTCTTCTGCCAGAGTCATCCTTTCCACCCTTTTTGCTGCAGTCAGCTGAAGGCTCAGCCCCTGGAGACCCCAGCGTGGTCCCTTCAGTTTTTGTGGCGAGATCTCTTTTCACGTGTGCCTTCAGCAGGTGCCCCTCACTTCTGCAACCCTGCTTTGGATTGGGACGTTTTCCTAGAAACTTGCACCCTCATCTCAGCCCTGCCAGTACAAGCAGCATTCCCGGCGTGGATGGCCAGCTGGCTGTTACAACCTTCTTTAACACCACGCTATGTAAACCTACTCAGGGCAGGTCTTGTTGATGTGTGAAAAATGCTTCTGACAGCCTGCTCCCACCTGCACTGAGGTTTCCAGCTTCACAGACTTGCTGACCCACTGCGAGCAGCAGTCGGGAAAACAAGAAAATGGTTTGCTGTAGGCAGGGAAAGGAGAAGAAAAGGGGTGGAGGAATGGGTTTGGTTTTCAGAACAGAAGTTTTCAGAAGCACGCTATTGGCACTGTGGGCCAACAGAAAGTGCAGTAAGAACAAGCCTGCAGAAATGCTTGTTATATACACAGCTCCTTCCAAAAGCTGTTTTCTTGATTAATTTATATGTATTGCCCGCTTTCCACTGATCAACTTGCATACAATACAGGGACATTTGGCTTTTCTGGGCAAATGGGGTTTGTGACTGCTCAGAACGCAACACCACTGGTATACCAGCCACTTGGGATGTACTCCCAGATCAACATATTCTGGCACGCCGTCACAAATGGACAGTTTATCATAAAGAAAGCAGTAAAAGTGGTTAAAAAGTGTATGCATGTATGTGTATACAAATATACATACACACACACGTGTGTATATACATTATATATAGATACATAAACACACACATATTCTTTTTCATTCTCTGGCACCCACAGTGTAAGTCTGGAGATGAAAACTGTCTGCAACCAACAAATTGTTCACTAAAAAATTGGAAAAGGGTGCTTTTCTTAAAAAAATGGTAAAAGCTAGTACATTTGATTGAAGAACTGCCTCAACATAAAGCATGTGGCCAGGCCAGTAGATGATGCTTCTCTGAAACCAGAGGATGCCAGAAGCAGGTCCTTCCTGCTCTCCAGAGAAGGACAGAAAATGGTTGTTCCCAGAGAGCCCCTGTAAGGGAACACTTCCTCCCCCCGAGACTGCAGCTGCTCCAGCACCTCATACCAGGGGTTTATAAATGGTGATTGGAGACATTGGCCAAACCTATGGGAAAAACCCCCAAAGCACAGTTCGTGTTCATGTGGCAGTGTTCAGTGGAAGAGTAACAACTGCCCATACTTTGAAGGAAAGCTAGTCTCCGTCTGTTTTCCACAAATCAAATCAAATCAAATCAAATCAAATCAAATGTCCACGCCACAAAAAAAGTGCACTCCCAAACCTTCTGTTAGTTGTCTGTGTTATTTCAAAATCCAGGGCAACTGGGGCTGGGAATATTTACAGCCATCCATGAATATTCTGGACTTTAAAATGTCACTAAACGGTCTTGATAATTTTTTGTTTCTTTTTCCCCAGTTTTTGCTTGCCTCTAGAGCAGGTTGGAAAGTTACAGTTTTTTCCTGGGCCCAATTTTTGAAGAAATAGGAAAATATTGAGCCAACAGGGAAATATTTTGGAAAAAATATTCCATCTCCATTTCACTTCTGAAAACTCTTTCACTGGCCAACCTCACCTGTGCTAGAAGATTACATCTGTTAGTGAGTGAAGTTCTCGGAAACAAGTTCTCAGTGCATATGGCACAACCTTAATCTAAAAATGAACTGTTAATTGAGGCAGGCACAGGGCAGGGATAGGAAAAAACGGGATTCGTTAGGAAAGGGATAATTTAGAATTAACGCAGTGGAAGGTCATCAGGCTATAAAAATAGTTTTTAGCCGCTTCTCCTTTCTACACTTTTCTGGATCTGCCTGTTTGCCTCTGGTTGCGTGTGGCATGAACAGACTCCCTGACTCAAAATAGGGCAGTGGGCATGGCACAGGGTGGCCCTCGGGGGACTGTTCCTCTGGCTAAGCCTGCTGGAGAGATTATATTCGGATTGTAACCTCTCATGGGTTTTGGTAGCAATCTCGATTTGATCTCAAGTGCTCCTCATGGTGGGAAAATCATCAGCTCGAAAGAATAACTACATTTTTGCAAACCTCCCAGGTCCAAAGGAGGCTTCAGTTGGGTAAAGGATCTGTTCCAATCATCTAGCACGGCAGCTCCAAATACTCGCTCGTCAACTGGGTGCTGTGGAATATGATCCCGTTAGATTTGCATGTGCAGTGGAGATGGACATTTTGAGGACGGATGGGGAGCACACTGTATGGGCCATAATCAGGCCTTGTTGAACGCTCTAAAAAAACTGAGGTTGAGAGGATTTCTGTTTTATTACTAGTTTGGGAGGTGTTGAGAACGAAACACCCTTGACTCTTTGCTCCGCTTTCGCCACTGGGGCAAAATCCAGAGCAAAGAGCAAAAAATTCATCTAGAATTAATTTAATCCTAGATACCACCCAGTGGTTTATAAACTTCTGGCTGGAGCAGCCTGAATGCAGACACAGAGCGGAAAGCAGTCCCGGAGCCCTGGGCTTACCCCCAGTGAGCAGAGTCTCATCCACTGACTCCCAAAAGGCTTTTTCAGAAAGAAATGCTTGAAGTAAGATACAGAAATAGGGATCTCTGTAAAATGTACTTTTAAAGGCGGTCTTGTATACATTGGTTTCATGTTATATAATGGCATGTCAGACACGCTCTGCCCCCATCCGAGGGCTGAGCCCTCTTCGCTCGGTGCAGGACGGAGCACGCACAGTCCCGGGCTGGTAACAACTCCGTGCTTCGCATGGACGACATATTTTGGAAGACATTAAGAGACTGGGTTCAAAACAAATAGAGAGAAAATAAGAAAGACGTAACGTGTAAAAGAGTATTTCACGCACGTCCAAATTATGCCCTGGACGAAATATTCTTGTGAGAACGACAGCAGAGCGCAGGGAGAAAGGAAAGTGCAGTTTGGTGGGGTGGACAAAGAGCCAGCTCAGGCGAGCCCGGCCGAACAGCGGTTACTGGGCTGTAAAAAATGGACACGGCAAATGTACTGCGTTTGCTAAAGGCTCCGTGAAACTCCAGGGAAAACAGCGCGTTCGCAGAGTGGCTCTGCCGACAGCGAGAAAGTTTCATTATTATTAGTCATATGCTGAGGATGTCAAGGAATTTTAAGGCCGCACTCTTTGCATTTTTAGAGGTTATTAATGAAATAGCATAGCAAGGTGAATTACATTAAAATATTTTTCTAACCATTCCAGAAATCTTGGTCCAAGTTGGCATAGGGGGGCTGGCAAGTGGTGAACTTTTGACCGAAGCTCGGATTGCCGGGAGACACATCCTCCTTGTTAGTTTCGGGTGACAGTTCACTGTACTAGAGGGATCCACTTGTGTGTAAAGAGGCGAGTGGGGGAGGAAGATTTAGCGCTGCATTTTCACAGGGGCAAGAAATTCCATCCAGCTCAAATGTGTTTTGGCCCGCTGCCCGGCTCCTTGTCAAACACATGACCATCACTCAGCTTCCTATTTCTGGCCTGAATCTGGATCCTGGGGATACACGAGCCCCATTAGTGGTTAAAATTAGGCAGCCGAGCTGTGACAACACGTGCTGACTCTCCAACAGAGGGTAGACATATTTAAAAACCAAAAAAGAGCTAGACGCACCAAGATTTAATGTCAGCGCCATGTGTAAGTCATCAGTTTGAGCTCCTATAATTCGGATAGTTGCTGATCTACTTCATGGAGAGGACTTAGCGGGATTTTCTGGCTTCCTTCTGACCAAAGACTTCCTATAATGATTGCTAAAGATAAGATTATGCCATTAGTTTTTTCATGGTAGAAATCCATAGCCCTGGCTTCTCACCCTGTCATGATCTAGTCGTATGACAAATGACTTCTCCTGACCTGAGAATGACAAACCAGGACTTCTGGTTTCCACAGGGCTGTACTTTAATTGGGAAAGTTTATTTACAATTGAAGCAGCAGCAGACTACTTGGTTAGCAAGTAGACATTTTGGGTTGCTCGGTAATCAGAAGTTTCCACCTGCCAAAAACAAGTCAGTCAAAACGTTTCTGTATGTATAGGGGACTTTCTTGGATGCAGCACTCTGCATCACAGCTATTACACTTGTTTCTGCTCCTATCAGACCTACCTCCATCTGCTTGGCTGGTGACACCAAGGTCTGGCAATGCCCCATACAGCTCTCCGGGCTTTATCGTACTGCCCCATAGCCTGCGATGCCCTCCTTGAATCCATTCATGAAAGACCATTACCTGTACTTGAAATTCCTTCCTAAGTCTTTTCTGCGTGTTGAGATATACCCAAGAAATCAGCCAGGGAATGTCAGGTTGGGTGAGCAGGCTACTGTAGTGGTTAACATTTTATTCAATTATAGGGAGCTTAAGAAGTGAACGTGCATTTCCACATAGGCACCGCACCCTTCCTCATCACCACTAGCATCTGTGTTGCTCACTAATGACTGAACAGAGGAGTCTGATGGCAATGTCCCATAAACTGATCCTTTCTGCTGTGTAATAAGTCCCTGTATTGCACAACCACCCACCCAAGTCAGTCTTTTAAACCTTTTAACAAGTGAATTTAGTACAAACTCCTCTCCTCTCCTCTCCTCTCCTCTCCTCTCCTCTCCTCTCCTCTCCTCTCCTCTCCTCTCCTCTCCTCTCCTCTCCTCTCCTCTCCTCTCCTCTCCTCGCCTCGCCTCGCCTCGCCTCGCCTCACCTCTCCTCACCTCTCCTCTCCTCTTTTAATTTCCTTTTTGCTAATTAATGTTTGCACAATATTGACTGTGAAGGGGGTATATTAAATGACATGCCCTACGCTTCCCAAGGCAGTCCTCAGTACTGCTGCCTTTTTCCAGGCTCCTGAAAAGCCCTGGCCTCCTCTGAAACACCAGAAAGACTCAATGGGAAGCAGAACTGAGATTCTATAACCCCCCCCAAATCCCCGTATTTAGAGGATCGTCTCTGCTGAAGCATTCTCCCTAAAGAAAAGACTACAAGCATGTGTAAGGTCTTATCACTCTCAGATGATCCGAGAGCTGCATAATGGTCTCTGCCAGTTGTGCTGGTGAGGAGGAGCACATCTGGCTGGAACTGCCTTCCTGGACACAGATGCTGGGCACAGCAGCCTGGGCTGGTATGAAATATCCCCCTGCAAGGACAAGGGCCCCCTCACACAGCACAGAAGGCTCTCTGGGATACTGAGGAGAAGGGGATGGGAAATGCCCCATGAGATCTCGGCTGCTTGCATAAAAGAATAACTAATTTTTAGGGGAACTAACCTCTAAGCTGCTAAAAATGTTTGTATGTTAAAAATAAGATTTAAGATTTACCCTGAGAAAAATGTGATAGGTAACGCAGGCTGGAGTAACATATTCATTGTAGAAAAGTCTGCTAAGGAGACAGCCTGAGATATGTTGCTCTAACAGAATTCTCCAAGAGGTCTTCAGTTAAAGCACAAAGCAAGATACTTGAAGTTAATAAGAAATACACTTACTAAACAAGAGAGCAGTAAGAAATGTGCCTGCTGTGCTTTTGCAAATGTCTGCTGCTATTAACAGTCTAGTATTTTAAATGCTTCCAGTCTAATGAAAGCTTTGAAGCCAAAGGAAATACATCTGATACTCGTGGGCTGATTACTCTTTGTGGGTATAAGCCATGCAGCAGCGGCAGAGAAACTCCAGGCGCCAACTCAGGTGTGACAATGTGTGCTACCCTTTGGATAGGAGGGTGCCGGGGCAGATCCATGTCAGACACCTTGGTAGAGCGTTCCCAGCCCTACCTTGGGCTCAGGGCGCAGTGAGGTGCAGCTGCCCCGGTGCTGGCTGGGAGCTGACTCCAGGTTAATCAGTACGGTGCAGGCAGAAAATGGCATATGGGGTTGTTGACTGGACAGAAAATAACTAAAAAAAACCCCAACATTAGATCTTCAGTGCTCTTCGCCCTCAGTCAGCAGGGTCTTACCTGAATTTTTTGCTGTGCTCAGGCGGCCGCTGTGCCTGACCCACAATATGCCAGTGAATTCCCCGTGCTCGCAGGGTGCCAGCAGCTGCCACTCAAGAGAGAAGATCAAGAAAATTCCGGGCAAGGCAGAGCTGACCTGTCCAACTGGCAAGGGGGCTGTCACCAAGGGGAGCAGGGTTAGAGGAGCCGCCGGAGTTAAACCTGGTTGGTGATTATACATACATCCTCACTCGTGAGACGTTAACTCTGAGATTTAAATCTTTTGCTTGATATGTTTCAGCCAAGTTGCATGAAATGTTTTAATAGCAGACTCTAGAGTTTCAAAAAGTGTGTAAAAATCCATCGTTAATAGCAACACCTTTATTTAAAAGAAGAAGGGTCTGCATCTTTTAGTGTGCTCTTCTCCGAGTCCATTAAAACACACATTATGGCTTCTGTTCTCTGAATGTTTGACTCCCTTTGCAAGAAAAGTGATGTGCTTGCTCATTAACATAAATTTAAATGTTGACCTTCCAAGCATCACTCAATGATTTCTGATTGTTTGGAACAATAAGCTATTACAAGAGGTGCTACAGATTCCTCTCCTGGAAAAGTAGCTTAAGATTTTGAATTGTTCATTAAATCATTGCTTTAACAGCTTTCTCAAAATAGTCTTCCCTAGCTCTGTTTTTTACACAGAAGCACACTTTCTACTTAATGTCGTCACTGCTGTCATTCTGCTCAATCAAAGAGAAACAGCAGTATTCAAGAATTGGTTCGTATGTGCTCTTCTATAAACATGATGAAGGAGAGATAACGTTTGTTTGGCTTAAGACTATGGAAAAGCAAGGACGCAGAGAGGTCACGAGTATCTGGGGAAGACCAGAAGATTGATTCCTCCTTAAATATCCAAGCATTTACATTACTTGTTTGAGTTGAGCTGCTAAATATTTTCGAATGCATAAGGTTTAATTGAATAGAAGGGCTTTCTGTTCAATTTTTTCTGAATCTATTCTTGTTGCTCTTGGGTCTCACCTTCCCCGCTTGCTATTGCCTGTTGACCTGAGGAGTGTTGGCCCAGCTTCTCTTTCCTGCCGCCTCTGAGTTGCTTACCGCTTCCTTTTGACAACGCACTTTCTATAGCAAGAGTATACAGAGCAGCCTGACTCCACTGTCATGGAATCAAGCAGAATGCTGATTGTGGCTTTCCGAAAAAGTTTAAAAACGTTTATCAATGTAGACGGCCAAATTGTCATTAAGGAGCTCTTATGCAGACATGAAGAGCCTGTGGTCTGAGCCTGGACACACACAGCTATTCATCTCAGTCTCCACAGTAGTAACAAATGTCATCTATATACAGAAGCTACTCACATATCTCTTTTGGCTGACATTATTGATGCCTGTTTTTCTGGTTACATGTATTGACTAATTGCAACTGCCAATGTTTTAAGAGTCAGATCAAATAATAAAAGCTGATGGTGGCTAAGTGACACTCTGAACTCCCATGGCCCTTGGAAATATGGAGGAATTATTTCCATTGGTTTGATAAAACAGTGTATTAGACTTATCACAGAGCCAATATTCCAAAAATGTGCTTGTTCTCTACATGTCTTCCTGTAAACATGTCATTAACAGCACCCTTCCCTGAAAACAACCCTTCCCTGCATCCTTCCTAACAAAAGGATCTGGTGGAATGGAGGAAAGAAACGCAAGAAGTTTAATATGGCATCTTGCAGACTGCTATGAATTATTATCACAGTTCAATTCCTGCCTAAATCTCATGCAGGCTGGATCTCCTTAATCCACCCTTGACCTTGCCCGCTTGGTGACGAACTGTTCCCAAGAGGTGGCCAGTTCAGGTTGACCAAAGGACCTTCCCCTCCATGGTCAGAACTGTTGTGAACCTTTCTGGTTCTTTTTCCACTACGCCTACCCAAAAATTTTATGTCACTGCTCTAGTTCTTGAGCTCTTCCAAAACCAACTTCAGAGATAGATAGCTAGAAAGTATTTCCAAACTGATGAAGAAAATGGACTCAGCAGCCTTCCCCTTCAAAACATTTATTTTGGAAAACAAGTACCAGCCTGTTGGGTGAGAGGTGTGGGTTATCCATGAGCTTACCAGGGTAATGCAGGCTTTTTGAAGGAATATTAGAGCAATGTGTCTTTGATACTAGAGAGCAGGTAAGGATGAATGAAGGAAGAACACGTTCCGAATTCTGGTGAGCAGGGAGGCTCTGGAGGTCATTAGGTCCTTGGCTGCGTTTTGTCTTAGGGGAGACTTTATTTCTTCACCCCTTTTCCCTTAGACTACCCACACATGCCTACATACCTACATACACTACATTTTACATAAGCTTTGCTTTTTGATTCATTTTCCTCTGTTATAGAAGCCATCCAAGTCAATATTATGCCCGCATTAGCTTCCTATTCTACAATTTCAGTAATAGTCCCCGTGGCTTTACTTGTTTGTTGCTTACAAGACCTAAATGTGCCTCAAAAGGACATTGTAACAATCATATCATTCAAACTATGTCTCTTGCCCTAAATGTCCAGGCCATACAGGCATCTTGTTCAACCTCATGTAACTGCTTTTCAAGACCGACTGTAAGTGCTTACCAATTTTGCTGACACAGGCATAATTAATTAGCACTCACCTGACCCGGTGTAGAACACACTTTCATTCACTTGAAATTTAGCAACTTGTTATCCAACACCTTGCTTGTGTCCTCCTAGGCATCCTGTCTATTCTAAGCATCCTGTATTACTAAGACCATGTGCACGTCATGTTCATATGGTCCTGACTTCTAACATTTTCCCTGTCAGCCCCATGTGGCATCCCCATTCTTCCCCCCTCCTCTCTACTGCTTGCTTACCCTCAACATGACTTCTGAGTCACTGCACATGATCTTCTTATTTCCAGCCCATTGCCGCAACACGGTGTATCTGATGAGATGTTTGGGAGGCAGTATTTTGAGTCACCCTTGTCTTTCCATTCCCCAGACTACGATGAGTACGAGGCAGTTGCGTGTCAGGTAGACACTGAAACGGGTCCACTGACACTGTGATGTGCCTGTCCTTGCCTCCACATCACTTATCAGAAGTGATCCACAGGACTGCATTCAGTGAAAGGCAAAAGTTTGGTCTCTGCTTATCAATACAGACCTTTTGTTAGCAGAAAAAAGGGACGGTGTGGTCTTTTTCTCTTTCTGAATACACTGCAGCTAGCAGTAGCTCATCAGTATTGCTTGTAAATTTTGGAGTAGTAAAGATGGAGAGACTTTATCCACTTGTTAATCTCTGTCCACCTTTTCTCTTGCCACAACACTGGCAGCAATTGGGTGGCTCTTCCAGAAGGTTGAGTGGGGCAGGAAATAGGAGAATACAGGAGACATGGCTGATGGGGAGAGGCAGTGTGTCTTCCCACAGCTGTTTCGGGAGCTCTTCTTGGTTCACTCTGGCTATACCTTGAGGCAGTACTCTCCTTTCTAGCCTGCAGTCCAGGGAGCACATCCTTTCTTCCCACCTGAACCTGCAAAGTAGAGGGGCTCCATCTCCCCATTCACAGTGGGTTTGTCTGTTCCTAAGACACAAAGTCTTGATCTGGTGCTTAACCTCCACACATTGCCACCGAGGTGTTACCACCACCATTCAACCCTGGGATATAGCCTCATCTTCAAATTTGAGGCTCTTTCTGGAAAAACATTCTTTCCTCATCTGTCTGGTAAATGAAATAATTAAAATCACAAGTATTTTTTTTTATTTACCCTGCTCTTTCATTAGGCCTCCTGTAGGCTCTTCACAGCACCAAGGCTTACTGCCAAGGAGAGGAACTGCAGTCCAAGTTTGCACACATAACTCCAGGCTTACTTTAACAACACCTTTGTTTTTCAAACATACACTCTAAGCTGGCAGATGTTATTTAGTTACCCTTCATCAAGCACCTGACTCAGGCTTGCAGCCTGGAAAAAGTAACCTCATGTTAGGCTTTGTGGATCGCCTAAGAACCTGATATTCCTAAACTCTGTCTGCAACCGTCCTAGCGAGATCTCATGGTGGTGACATATACTTATTGCCACATAAAGAGGGGACACAGAGCAAGAATTGAACATGGCCAAGGTGGCCGTGCTTCTGGGATACAAAAGATAAGCTAAGGAATGGCACAGTATCTGTCCTCCCAGGGAGATTACAGGGGACTCTTCCCTCCCATTCATCATGACATAACTTTCCTGTGGGGATTATAGCATTTGTTGACAAGGAAATGCAATAGTAGGAAATTATCTGATGCATTTTGATATGTCTAAGTGATATTGAGCAGGTGGAAACATGAACAAGATCTTTCATCTCCAAAAACAAAAGTCCCGTGCTTGTTTTCTATTGACACCACTTCATTATTTATATTCCTCAAGGACAAGAAGTAGAAATGTTACATCTAGGCCAGGGCTGAGAAAGCCAAGTCATCCAGTTGGGAAAAGGACAGAGTACTTGATGAGTTAAAAAGGGGAATATGGGTAATGTGTTAGGGAAACTTTTGAGACAAATAAGAAAGGAGAGGAACGGAGATCATGAGGCAAATATATGAGGAGAGGAAGGTGGATATTTCTGTTTCATCCTGGTAAAGGCAAAGATGATGACCCTCAGTGAGTTTAAGGAATGTGGAAGCTGCCTGTGTAATTAATATAAGACATGAAATTGCACCTATGAGTTAATTCAAAGTTCCTACATGAGGGATTGCAGCATGGCACCTGCCTTACTCAGCATGTCCACTACCAAGTGTAAATATTAGAGTGCACTTATGTTTTTACACACTTCCCAGCAATCTTTTTTGTTTTCAGCCTCTGATCAAAGTTAGGACAGGGTGCAGAATACACAAACAGATGTTTCCAGGCATGGAAGTGAACGGCTCTGGGACCTTGTTTTGGTTGCAGCAAATTCAATAGTGGTGTCTACAGTAGGCTTTGCAACCGAGCTGTGTGTTTATTGTTCATGGCATTGAGCGCTGACATATCAGTGAAGCCCGGACAAGGTAAGGCCACCATTTTGTTAAGCAGCTATGTTGGCATACAATGATTTAAACCTTTCCCTGTTTAACTTGGTGACAGACATTGTCACTGTGTACCATCACACTTTGTAAATCCCAAAGATAAAATTCACTCCCATTCTAATCTGTATGAACATGAAGCAGAAGTGAGGTCTGCTGGAAATGGTGTAACTGAGCTACAACTTCTTCTCAAAGAATTAGGAAGAATACAAAACCATTCGGGTAAATGTAGAAAACTTGCCAATGACCGCTTTATGATAGGAAGAGTAACACATCTTGGAAATTCCTGAAATCCTGCTGCTACATCCATTGCTCAGCTTCTGTTTTCATAAATCCAGAGCTCACCCATTGCAGATTATCACAAAGCGGTCTCCTCTGATATGTGGATTAATGTCACAAAGCTGGGTGCTGGCAACCTCAGTACTACAACATAGCAAGCTCAGTTATTTCAGGTCCATTTTCCAGGCATATCATGTAAATTCTTTTAATACTTTATATTCAGACATGCAGCTTCATCTTGTCTTAAAACTTTAACATTGTAACTTTTCATTGAATTGTGCTTGAAGATGAGTTTGATTAGGAATACAAAATTAACCTGTTTGAGCATGTGAAATAGCGGGCTTCTCCATAAGGAATGACATCACTGACTTGGTGATACAGTGCTATGATGGCGAAAATACCCCACTTCACAGCAGTAGGAAAAGGCCTTTCCACTCCACAAGGTGCGGTGTCAGCTGTCTTCCCGCAAGCAATCTGTAGCTATGTTTCCAATACTCACTAGTGTTGGTGTCTGATGCAAAACCATCATGGAAAAAGCTAACATCAAGCAGTGGGTAGACCTGATAGTAGGGAAACAGCCTGTATCACTTCTCCAGAGTGAGATACAGGAATGGCAAGAATCCCCCATGACTGATGGTCTGTTTACTTCTGTCTCAGAATTCCCATTAATGTCCTCGGGAATGTGCAAGATCTCAGATATTTCTTCACATCAAGTGGCCACAGTTGAATACTGTCTGTAGACTTGGGACAGCGACAGATTTTCACATGTAGACAAACAGTTCCACTCCGAGTCACACTGGAGCATTAGCTCTTCAGGTTGTCAGTCTAATTCTCCAGTTTTTAAATCTTGTCCAACCCTGGAAATATTCTCTTACGATATAAAAGGTGGTGGAAATGAAAACCGTCTAATCTTGCATCTAATTAACGCAATATTACAAACATACCAGTATTTGCAAGCAAATATGCCTGGCATGAATTCTTCATTCCTAATAGCAAACCGTCTTGGGATGTGCGCAATGTAGAACTTTGCCTATAATTACAAGCATATAGGCTGAAACTACATAACCAGAGATTACAGCCCTGCTTCTCCAGAGGACAGGGTATTAGCTTTCTCTCTGCAGACTCTGACTGCATGGCCCAGTGTCACGTCACTATTATTCACCCTGTTGAAGTTCATCGTGTTTTAAACACATAAAACCCTAATCATATCTTTACACGAGCACGAGCATAGACTCAGCCACAGTTTGCCTGGCACTGCTCGCGTAAGGAGACGCATGTCCTCGTGCTTCCAACGCGCACCCAATATACTACGGGTGTGTGCTTCACTGTGAAAGTGAAACTAGATAGAATGCTGTTTAAAGAATAAAGTAAGGTGACATCACTCTGTTCGCCTACTAAATTAGAAGTTTACTCATTGCCCCTTCAGGTCTCAGCTGACTCGATTTGGATGTTAACCAGCAAGTAAACAAGCCCTATTAACAACACTCTTCAACACTACTTCTAGCAAGATGCCAATATGCTTATAGCTAAACAGTATTTCAGACCATCAGCACCCAGTCACTAATTTAAAAACTGACCTTTTGCATTCGCCACGTGAATGAGCCCGGTAAGTCAAAGGACAAGTTAAAATCTTATAAAAAAGAAGAAAGACAGCTGCCAAGGCTGCGATCGGATCAACTTCAGAGTAAGTCTGCAGGACAGAGTGGCATTTGCAAAGGCACCGAAGCCCTCTCATGGCATCAGGCTGGTGGTGGTGACAGAGCCATCTGTCCTGTCTTTTTTGCCCTTTCCTGTCTGCCATTAATTTTCCACAAAGGCTCCAAGCGACAGTCCCCTCATAGTGACCATACTTGGAAACAAGGTGTATGACAGGCGGGGGGAGAATGGCAATAATCTCCGAGAGCTCCCGTGTTACAGCTTGGGAAAAAAATAGCTGAGAGTTTGCAAAGTAGCGAAGAAGGAGTGAAAGCCGAGAAGATCTGCTGACAGGAGGATTCAGCAGGCACGCACTGCCTCATTACGTGCGCCTTTGAATTGGGGCGCAGGAGCGGAGGCGTGCTCGCCTTGCGCGCGCCCTGCCGACAGTAAACAAGGGAGTATTTCTGGAGCAGCTGCCGGTGTAAGAGGAGAGGTGCCTGTTGCTGCCCTGCAAAGCTACAGTTTTGTGGGAGCACGTATCTCAACGTGCCTGAAACTCGCTCGTTTCTTGCACGAATCACGCCAGGCCTTCATTCAGCAAACCCTTCCTCGAGGGCCAAAGCCCATGTTTCAAGTTGAGATGTTTTGCTGAGCTGGATCTGTAACAAGTAAGATCACGTGGCATATTTCACCTTTTAAAATGAGCAACCATCAACATGATCTCAACCACAGTATACACAGAAATTAATACAGTTTCCTTTATGTTCAGATCGGTGCTACTCTTAGCAGCAGGCAAGTCTGGACATGTTTTACGGAGTTTGATTACAGAAATTCCACTTCAGAGATTTTATGCTAAAATTCAGTTCTACTCCCCAAATATTCAGTTACCACGTTCATCATTGGACTGTCTGAGTGTCTTACAGTATTGCTTCATGCACTGCAGTTAACACTCCTCCCACATTCATTCTTTCCTCTTTTCCCCCAGAAGGACACATGCCCGTGTTTTGATATCTTAAAAGTAATATGCGTGCGCACACAGACACACACACACTGCTGCATGGCCAAGTGGGCACGAAACGAGCTGACTGCTTGGAGCAGAGACTATTTCATTTTGTGTTGGTTGGTGGTTACCGAGGGAGGTTGCGCAGGCTGGATCCTGTGACAGATCTCACTGTTGTTATTGCTGAAACTCTTACTGTATCCAAAGACTAAGTCCTGCAGTCTCTGCCAAGAGGCTTCCTCCAAAGTTGTTTTAAGACAGAAATGCCTTACTGACTCTTGAAGATTTTGACTGCATGCCTCCTTGCAGATGACTTATCCATGGAGTGGGTGGGAACTGGGTGTTTAATATGACTGTACCCAATGATGGGTACTCCCCAGCCTTTACTCCCATTCCATGCTACTGTTCTCAGGACCCAGTAGCATAAATGAGCTTACATTTTTATTTCACATTATTTCTGTTACACTGGAGATGTGCTAGAGGTTTGGCAAGAGCACAGGGACATGCCTCCAAGTGACTCGTGTAGACATTCATGACAGCAGATGAAGTCTAGTACTCAGAATCAGTGAGTTTACTCTTGTTTTCTTCCTTTTTGTTAATAAAAGGAGGGAGATATGTAAATTATATTATCCTGACACTGCCTGTTTTGCTTCCAGAGTAGGAATAATCTTTGATTCCTCTTCCATTTCAAATTCAGAGATAGCTTCTGCTTAATAAAGTTGGGCATATCTCTCTCTTGTATTAAGTATGTTCTAACGTTATGTGACCAACTGAACCATCATGTGGTTGAACCAAGTGCTCAAAAAAGCTTATTTGCTCAGCAGTTTATTTAATGTGTTTTTTGATGCCTCAGGTAATTTCTGCTGGCTCCTAGTTAGAGCCAGAGGTGCAAAATTTCTGGAAGTTTTGAAGCCCCAGGAAGCAACATTCCTTCCCAAGGTTTCTCAGGTTTTCTCGTAGTTGTTTATTTTCTAGTAGTTGAAGTTTGAAATGTGGGCTGTTTTCTTGTAACCAAAATGAATTTTTCTTTACTTTAAGAATATGAACTACTGTTTAGTTAAAAAATCAGGTGTGTGTTTCTAGTGGGCATAGTGGAAATAGTAGTGTTCAAACCTGTGTGGTTTAAGAATACAAGAGATGATACAAACTTTGCAAGAAAAGTAATGTCTTTTAGCTGCTTGTCTAGCTACATTACCTCATCCTAAAACTTTTGTTTCTAAATGTGTTCTTTGGGTTCAAATAGTGACGATAGAGTTAATAGCTAATACTAAGCTTTACTCCATGAACATGCATGTAGAGAAATTTTTGTATTGCTAACACTGCACAAGATTAAGTCAAATGACCTAAGGAATAGAGGAATTTTAATAACACAAAGCTACAAGTTTTCCAGTGAAGTAACATCATGTGAAAGGCTTAATTTTTATAGAAGGAAAACTGATTGCTTGATTTTCAGCATCTGTATCCTTTAAGAAAATAATCTAGAGGTTCTCTCACTGTTCCTTCCAGGAGAAAGTATCTTTTCTGTATGGAAAAATTTTCCTTTTCATTTTTCCAAAGCTTTTCAAATTTTTGCACAGCCATCCATAGAGAAAAAAAAAAAAGGTGAAGAAAACAGCTTCATATTCTGAAGTTTCCAGGTTTTCTCCCTGACGCTCAGACCTTTAAGCAGCCTGCAGGGGCCCAGCAGAATTGCTGTACCTCTCGTGTAGTGATCAGCAGAGAGGATGTCGCTGGCTGGAGTGTGTGGCAGCTGTACGAGAAGACAAAGACTGATGCTGTTACCTTGCCTCTTCCCCTCATCTGGAAGTTGCTGTGGAAATACTGCTGTACCCTGAAGAAATAGTGACCATACTTGGCTAACACTCAGGATTCACTCAGATGTGAGATTTTTTGCATCATCCTTATGCTTGTGGACCTGCTCGAAGTTTAGATCTGATTTCAAGCCTTGGGAGTGTTGAGATGTGCAGTTTTGTTCACAACTGATGTCCGGGGATGCCAGTGACTAGGTAGCTTTGTAGGTAGTTTCCAGTGCAGAAAATTAAACTGCAGTTGACTGTTCTGCCTGTGCTAAGGTAGGCTGTCCTTTGAACCCCCTTCCAACTTTTTTACAGATATGTGGGAGAGGTTCAGGCTGGAATCAGATCCAAGTGATCTGGGTGACTCAGGACATGCTCTAGCCAAGAGTTGTTGAATATGACACTGTAATCATTGCTTGGCTGCTGATGTGTGAAGTGCTTTTATTTTCCTCCTTTTATCTCATTAGTATCAGTATCAGTATCATTATCAGTATCAGTATTAGTTTTAGTATTAGTATTAGTATTAGTATTAGTATTAGTATTAGCATTAGCATTAGCATTAGCACTATCTTTCTGTTAAAGGGGAAGAACCCTTGGCCAGGAAGAACATTGGCAAACACCCTGCCCTTGAATGAATGACTAAGGTGAAGGGTCTGGGGCCACCAGCAAGGGCTTTGCTGTCCCGGGGTGACCTGTGACCACTGACCAAGCTGTGGCCTGTACTTTGAGGCAGTCCGTCCACCAGAGAAGAGGATGTGTGACAGCCATCTGTGTCCTTGGGGACTCCTGGCCTCATCCTTGGGTTGAAATCCACCTTCAGTGAGTCAAATCTGGATGGGGATATCCCATTCTTCCTTCCTCTGGCTTACTGCCTGGAAAAATCCCAGAGCCCGGCTCCGTCTCGGCAGTGTGGGGCTGCAAGGGCTGGAAATTCCCCCTTAGTGGAAACTGTGTCACTGGGTCGCACACCCCAGGGCTGCCGGCAGGTTTCGTGTCCAACCCTTGGCCAGGGCCAAAGGAGAAATCTGTGTCATCTCACTGGGAATGGAGACAGGCTAGGAATGGAGGAGCTGTGCTGGGGAGCTCACTTGTGACTGTGCGGGGTCTGCTTGCCCCACGAGCCCTTGCTGGTGGCTGCAAATGCCAGTGACCACGCAGCTTTGTAGGTCAACTTGGAGTGTTATATTTGCTGGAAAAAATTAAACTGGAGTTAACTGTTCTGCCTGTGCTAGGGTAGGCTGCCCTTTGAACCGCCTTTTAGCTTTTTGGGAATGTAGCAGCAGTGGTTAGTGCTGTGAGGCTGAGCATTGCTTCATTTTAGGAGAGAGAGGGTCTTCCAGCTAATTCATACAGCCTTGCAACGGAAAATTTAATTTTTCCAGCTGATGCAATGACTTTTGAAATCAAGAGTTATTTTGCACATACCTACGTTAAAGTAATATACATGCAAACTTTTCTAATTTTTAATTTTTTTTTTTTGTAATTTTCAGGATGGAGAGAGGATTACCAACATACATGAAAAAATGAGAATTAGTAGCTGATATTATTGAAAGCTCTGAAATATCCTACAACACAACACATTGGAGACAAACACCACAAATGAGAAAATTGGTAGTTACGCGAAGCATTTAGTTAAGTACAACCTGACAAGATCTAAAAGTGGGTCTGTTTTGTTACCACCACTTACCTTGTGTCAGGGCCATTTTGGGCTTGAATTGGGGGACACAATGAATTTAAAATATAAGTCCATACAGCTGAAGCTGAAGAGCTGCTTTAACATATTTCTGTCCACTGTGAGGTGGGCCCACACACAGCGATTGATTACATAAATATTAAACGTAATTCTAGTATTAGATGGTCTTTGATATTGCACATTTTTTATGGCCTGAATGTTGGCTCAAACTGACCTGGCACATGTGCAGTGAAAGGTCCTTACAAGTAAATGCACTAAAATCAGGGCTACGCATTGTCAGGAACATCTTCTTGCTGCTGATGCTAGACTACATCTGCCAGTGCTAGTGAAAATGAGATGTCCAGACACACAGAAATGGCCAGGAAGATGCAGGCAGTTTGGGGTTTATATGGTCATATGGACAAGCAGAGGCATGTTGCTTCTCATATTCTGGACTGCGTGTTGGCTGTCACTTGGAGTGAGCCATCTTGGTTAGCTGAAAGGACCCTTGATATCCTAAAGAGTCCATACTGGCTATTGTCAAAGATGGAAAATGAATGTTCATAGGACATCTCAAAAGTATGCTTTCTGGAGAGCATAATAGATTTACTCTTTACCAAAACTGTCCACTGGAATCAAAGACATGGAGAGTTCACAGAGTTCCTGTGGCAGGACTGTTCACATGAGTTTGGGGCAGTCTTGACCCAAGGACTGTTTGTAAAATTCATTCTTTAACCAGTTTCACTCAGCTGGATGTGTTTGGGGGAAGCCTGTTGCTTGACTGTAAGCTGTAGGGCTCCACTTCCTTTGCTAGAATGAGAGCAGCAGGTTAGCAGAGAGAGAGTAAAACCACCCGGGAGGGTGGAAGTGCACAGTTAGAGGACGAAGTTACATTTGCACAAAATGAATGAAAACCTCTGGTCCAGGCCGTCTATGATCATATCACATTCGGTACCTGAGCTGGCCGTTCTGTTGGAGAAAGCTTGAAGCACCCACATGGCTTGAGACACCAAGAAATAATATTATGTAGTGTGGGTAACATGTGCTAGATTATAGCCCAGGAGCTATCCTGTACAAGGGGAGGGGTGGATTTGACAAGTGAACTGAAAAGAGATTTAGAGATCCTGGACGGATACAGTGATGCACGAATAGAAGTTCATGAGGACATTGCTTCATGGTTATGTAATGGAATTGGTAGCTGTCTATAATTGTCCAGCTGGACTACTTAAATGAACTGAATAACTAATTGAACCTGTCTCATGTTATAAACTTTTTTCATCTGGACTTTTTTTTCAGTGATCCCTGTAATGTCATCGTGGCTAATTTTAGCTGCCATTTTCCCCTTGAAAATATTTACCAACACGGTGCCCTCGGTCTGCCGTAGTACAGGAAGTTGGGGCTGCAGGACGTCTCTCCAGGCTGAATGCTCTCCTGTCAATGAGATCAAATTAGAAGTAGCCGCACTAATCTGCCTATCATCAGAAATAGCCAAAGAAAAATGCACAAATGTAAACATAAAAGGGAACTCTCATAATTTGCATACTTGTCATAGTTCACCATAAATCAGCCTAAATGTCAGCGGGCTTAGTCTTTTTGACATGATCTGGAGGCTAGCTTTGCTTGTTAACATCTTGTCTTCTCACAAGATACTGTATATTAGTAAAGTTAATTGACTAATCATTTTCATCACTGGGAGTGTAAGTAAATAATTCCATCTATTTCTACCTAGGCTTCTGTTTACGGTCCGAGGGTGCCAAGCATTCAGACTAAATGAAAATATACCCTCCAGTAACCATGCGTGGCATCCCCCATAACAAGCTGCAGAAACTCTCCGAAGCATTGCTGTTATGTTGTGGGGAATCCTGAGAATCTTAGGCTTAACTCACCATGCCGGCCAGCCTCCCGCAGGGCCGGCCAGGCAGGGACAGGGACGGCGGGGGGACGCATCTGGGCGGCCCCGGGTTAGAGCACCGGCATCTGTCATTTTTAGGGAAAGGGGGCAGGTCTGCAAGTAATGAATTAGCGGTGGCTGGGAATGTGCACGAGACGATGTGGTAACATGCGCTTCAGCTGGGTGAGAGAAGCTGGAGGGTTATCTAATAGCTGGTGTTTTCCATCTTTTGACTGTCCCCGCATAATCAGCCGTAAATATTTTGTTCCTGTGGCCAGTTTTTCATAATGGCGGGGAAGGAAAATTTGCTGCTTGTTCTTCCTTCCATACCTTTGCCATCTGGTTCATTAAAGAAAAATTGACTGTGAATTAGACTTTGGCTGTACTTGTGGTTTCAGTGACAAGACTTCATGGAATCATGGAATCATGGAATCACGGAATTTTCAGAGTTGGAAGGGACCTCTAGAGATCATCTAGTCCAACTCCCCTGCCAAAGCAGGATTGCCCAGAGCACATGACTCAGGACTGCATCCAGGCGGGTCTTGAAAAGCTCCAGAGAAGGGGACTCCACAACCTCCCTGGGCATCCTGTGCCAGTGCTCTGTCACCTGAATCGTAAAGAAGTTTTTCCGTGTATTTGAACAGAACTTCCTGTGTTCCAACTTGTGCCTGTTACCCCTCGTCCTGTCACTGGGAACCATTGAAAAGAGCCTGGCTCCATCCTCCTTCAACCCACCCTTTAGATACTTGTACGCCATAATAAGGTCTCCCCTCAGCCTTCTCTTCTCCAGGCTAAAGAGTCCCAGCTCTCTCAGCTTCGGTAGGGGTGAGAGTTAGTAGTCCTGAACTTTTGCTTGAATTTGTGATGAAGGTTTTCTAGCTGATGTGGGGGCAAGTTATCAAGTTGGTAGCTCCCTGTGTGTCCCTCAGGAATACAGGACCAGTATTCTTGCAGCTGTATCTCAGAATGAGTTGGGGATTGTTTGATACCCCCAGACTGCCTGTATGGTGTGCTGCGTTCTGTTTCTTTCTTTATGCAAAACCTTACTTTGTCTAGAAAAGTGTCTCGGGTTTTCTTTGCGCACTGTGTGCCTAAAAGGTACAGCCTGGACACTGTCACCAGTTCCTACCATGCTGACCTGTTTGTATGACTTGCTCCAGAAACCTTTCCCTTCATGCCATGCCTCCCCGGTTCAGAGGAGAGCGGGGTCCTGTGCTGGCTGATGTATAAACCTGCACACTTTGGTCCTGGTTCTTTCTACCATCAAGGGTGTGGATTAGTGCTGGGGATTTTTGCCAGATACAACCACCTATGGTTGTGTGTGGCCACCTATGGGGCCACCAGCTCCTTTTCCCCGCTGGGCTGCAGCCAGGAGAGGCAGCGACTGCCTGCTGTGCCCGCGGCTGGCCTCCCTCGCTCCCAGGATTTACAGGTGAGAGGCGCACAGCGAAACGCGGGGACCAGAAGGTTTCACTCCCTGCCAGACCGTGCCAACCTGGCTGGCCTCAGCAGCTTTGGCCCGCTGCCTTGTCTTAACCAAACTGAAGCCCACCTTTTTCTACTCGGTAGGTCCCAAGAAGTGATGATAGCAGCTAATTGCTTCTGCGCAAAGTGAACTTTAAAGAACAGCTTTTTTAGATTTGAAAAGCTGAATTGTAATTGAGAAAAGGACCTAACCACATGCTTAAGTGTTCCTGTATTCATCTGCATTTAAGGAAGGGCTTTTTTTAATGAGTAGGAACCTAAACACTTAGTTAAATGCTTCTAGTAGTGAATATTATAGTACAGAGAGCCAGGGAACTTGCAATTTTGTGCCATGAATGTTTAAAATGTATTTCACCAAATAAAGAAGCCACTTATACTTTAATTGAAAGAAATAATAAGTAATTCCCATGTATGTTATCTGACATCTAGAGCATGTTCACCTTTCCAAAAAGCTCTTATATTAATCCCCCAAATGAAGCTCTGTTGAAGCATCTTTAGGTCATGGTCTTAGTTTATGAGATCTGTACTACTTCTCTTCTCATTTTAGCATGCAAAAACTCTTTTATGTGGCTATAGCAAAACACAGTCTTATATGCAAGTCATATTTGCTTCTGACCAAGTTGTCCTCTGAGGAGCAAGGTTGCGTAGAAAGTATGTGGGGGAGGGAGCTAAATGTAACATTTAATGGGAAGTCCATTCAAACCCTCTAGCAACTGGAACTAATGGGGACAGACAGGGCTGTGAAATGTGAGCCTACAAGATCTCCACTGAGAGATATCCATTCCACTTTGTCCTCCCAGGCCTTACTTCCCAGAGACGTTGGGTTCTTTTCTTTAAATCAGTTCAGATATTTACAAATAAGAGCAGTACCGCTGTGATTTCTTTCCAAAGGTAGTTCTTGAAGTCCAGGAAATCTTTCCAAACAGAGTGATTTAGGCTGTTGGCTTTCTGAGGTAGCATGTTGCTTCTTTTTTCTACCCGGTGCAGTGAATGGGTCTCTGGCTGTGATTTGATTCCCACAGAAAACAAAAAAAAACTTTCTTTTTTTTTTTATGGTTCCTTAATGAAATGAGCTTTAATAAAAGAAGTTTGTTGCATTAGAATTAGTAACAGTTTACCCTTACACAATCCTTAGGGATATAGCAGGTGTTAACAGAGTAGCAGCATCTTGGGCACAGCTTTCTGTGGAAGGACAGCACAAATTATTGTAGCTGATGAAAGACAGGATATTTTAACGAAGGAAAATATCTGCAGATGAGCATATACTGCAGGTTTCTGAGTCTAATTCTGAACTGTTTATGTATCGGACACTGAACGCTGCACCATCTGAACACTGTGAACACCTGAACTTCTATGAACATCTGAACTATGAACATCTGAACGCTTTATGTATTGGATAAATTAAGTAGAGACATTTCTTTATGTTCTTTCTGACCAGAATTCAAATTTTGAGTCCGGTGTAATCAGCCACCTTGAATAATTGGAAATATGCTTTATTACTTTGCTAGTACCAGAGGAACTTTGCATCAAGATTAGTACAAACACCCACTGCAACAGTGCCCACCTAATTAAGGTTACTGAGTACCCTGCAGCTCTGGACACAGAGGACCTGGAATACACTGAAAAGGTCAAAGTAGCCCCAGAAAGTAGAGAGAACAAAGAAATTTCCCTGGTGTGCAAAAAGAAAATCTTTTTACTTCAGGCTGGTGGACGGAGAGGGGAAGGAGTGGGGAAAAAAAGACAGTCCATTGATGCAGCAATGAAGAACTGCAGAAGTTGTTGAGTGAAGACTAAGGAGAAGTGCAGTCTTCTGGGATGCCATGAGGATTTAGTCAATTGGATCCTGTGCTTGTCTCTGGGTAATGAGGCATTCCAGGCCAGCTACTTTGCATGGATCAGATTTATTATTTTCTTGGCCACCCAGCTGGCTGGAGGACGGCTGGCATGGTAGTGAGAAAGTCTTCTGGACTTAGTTTGGTGTACAGCACCTTTGATATTTATGTTGTTTCCTTTGCCTAATAATATCTGAGCTGGAAATATCTCTGATTGCAAGATCAGGGAAAAAATAAAGAGTAGGGGGAAAAAAAATGGTAGGCCAGCAAAGGAATTTTCATGATGAAAAGCACTTCCTTAAGACTGTTCCCTAGTGGCTGAGTTGCTTCAGTGACTACAAGAGCAAGCAGGGAACTGGGTGTATACTGGGAAGCCTTAGGTGCAAACCAAGGTCACTGCAGGCTGTGCTGGGGAAGCTGGAGGCATTTATAGCTGTGGTGCCAAGGAGAACACTTGCAACCTGCACTGGGTTAAAAAATGGTGTTACTGTTTCATTGACTGCATTTATAGCAAGGAAAGATGTTTAAGAACAAGCAGGGAAATTTCCTTTAAATCAGAAGTAGTACTTTTCTTGTCTCTCCACTAACAAGCTCAGCCAATTAGACATGGAAGAGAAGAATAAGCATGGACTACTGTATATTTTAATTTTTGTACAACAAACTTTAATCAACATACCCACAGTATATAAACATTATATCAGCATATAGTTAGAAAATGGCATACAGTTGTAAAATAATTCAGATGCCCTTCTGCCTTACATAGTCTTTCAATTATATTAGTGTTTCCATCAAACAAGATCTTACTTCCGTGAGCATCTTTTCTTGAAAATACTGTATCCTTCCAAAATTAAAACTCTTGCTCTTCAAGTAAAGAATGTGTATTATTGCTGAAAATACAAAGAGATGGAATCCCTCCTTTCATGCAAAATTTAGTGCAATCTTAACGAGGGTGTCAGGATCATAATGAAAGCTTTTATGTGACTGCAACAATACATGTGCTGCACAGAATTAATTATCGAGAAGTGAAATGTGTGGGTGATGTCAGCCTGGAAATATCTAATCAAGATGTGTGCTTGTAGGTTACCTTCAAACATGTAACCTACTTAACCTGTAACATAATGAGGATAACTGTAAAGCTTTAAGTAGCTTCCCAGCAACTCTGGCTATTGTTTGGAGATTATTTATGTTTAGCTAGTCTGCTACAAAACTCCAACGTGCGATGCTCTCACTTGCCTGGGTGGTTTACTGTTGACTCATAACTGCGATCAGCTTTAGCAAAAACGAGCTATTATTTGTGTGCTTTTTTAGTGAATTTGCCCAGAACTTCTTTTTGGCTGCTTAAGGAAGCAGTTCAAACCAAATTTCACACCCCTGCCACCCCTCTCCCTGGACATGAGATAACAAAGGGCTCACTGAACACTGGAAGCGCCAAGTTCAGTCCTGCTCTACTTAATGACTCAATGGGTAAATTACAGAGCTGTGCCTGGAGAGCCTTTGTGTGTCCACTGTCCCAAGAGACAGCTGTGGGTGGTTTTCCTGGCTATGGATCAGTATTGTGAGAGCTAGTTAACGGACTCTCCCCTTGTATATTTTCACTAGTATGATCTTGTAAAATTTTCCCTATTTACGAAATTCTAACTAGTTGGATTAACCTTCTGCTAAGTAATTTAGCAGCACAAGTCTAGAGAAAGTCTTCACTTAAGGACATAGGGTCTATTAGGTGCAAATACAGGGGAAAACTACACCTCCAGCTATAAGCCAAATATTACAATTTAATAACCATTCATGTTGCTTTTATCCAATATTTGGATGGGTAACACCAGATGAGGTATTATAATTAACAGGCAGATGAATATTATCTGTGGATGTCATTTGTGCTTGGTGAGATTGTAATGGAACCTCGGACTGGTAGGTATTATGTACAAGATTTGATCTTCCTGTGCCTAAACTGTCATCCCCACCACACGGGCCAGTAACTTGGGGAGAGAGATGAGATTTTATCTTTAATATTCTCTGTATGTCTTCTTTAAATCTGTTTCTTGCTGCAGGGTCAAAAACACTTATCGGGAGTTGTTTCAGCTGAACTATCAAAGCCCAATTTAGTTTCCTTTTGCTGAATGTAACACACAGAGAGCAAACAACTAAAACAACAGGAAAAGATCATTTGATCATTTAAAAAACCAAAAAGTCTTTCTGGAACAGATACTATGCAAAGTGTCTACTGATGGGGCTAAATGGGCAAATTATGGGTATCTCAGAGTTTACATAGTCACCGCCTTGTAGACTCTACTGTTGCCCTGTGTCAGCCTGTAATAGCTCTTTGACACGCCTGGGAATGCCATTTTTCCAGGGTCAATTTTTTCCTAGTTAGCTATCCAGATATTACAGTCATTCGGCCGGTCAATATAATTATCAGTTATGTTGTAGCCGAGAAAACACCAAAGAGGGTTGCACCAACTTGGAACAACCGCACGGCACTGTGGTTGCCTCAATCCTACTCTGTAGTACACTGATTCAGAAGGGTTCTATTGTATTGGAAAGGTGTTTACAGTCAAAAGGAATGAAATAGGATACGGATAATTAGGATGGCCATATTACTGGAAAAGAAACAGGGAGCAACCTCCTAATTCCATTTGAAGCTAATTAGGTGGCCTGTCACTTTGATAAGATGTTTGGGCTCACAGAATCTGCTTTGTTGAGGGTATTTCTTCTTTAATTGGCCTGTCAATTACAATTTGCTGTGAAATGCTGCAAACTGCTTACAGCCTGTTTTCAATCTGTCTCACAAAACGAGTCCCAGAAACTGTGTTTACTTTTCTTTTTTGTTTTTTTTTCTGTTTTTTTTGACCCCCCAAAAAAGCGTTAAAATGCAGTTTTTATTCTCCTGGTTTGTTCTAACTGTTTTTGCTATTCACTTTGACATCTTCAGGACTGAGATACTGAAGTCTTCCACAACTGCAAAGGTAGGAGTTATGCTCATGATGCAAGTCGCGACAGAAAAATTAGATGTAAATTGAACATGGGACATGGGACACAGTGCTGCTTTTTCCTGGGGTGATGGGCTGAGAATACTAAAACTGAATGAGAGAAGCAGCAGTATAGGTGCCTTACTGGAACAAGACATTTTTGACACCGTTAAGGATTAGCTGAGAAACTGAAAATTAGCAAGTGCGTTTTAGAGGGAGCATGGAAATAATCAAGCATGAAATAGCAATCTATTGACCTCTGGTAACTTGATGTCTTGATTTAGGCAACTGCTTTACAAGCTTGACAAACAACTTAATGCCAGCCATACTGGACTTTTTATGGTAGTTCACTAGTTACTCAGATGAGGAACGGTCACCATGTGACAAAACATTAACAGCTGACTCAAAGGCACGCTTGGTCAAAGCAAAAGCAAGTGTTTTCCATGTTGGTATTATTTGTTTCTGTTTTCCTGGCTGAGAAAAACAGTTCGGCTAAGTGCAAGGGTGCTGTATGCTCTTGCTGAGAGGTGGTTTTCCTTTAGGAAGCAATAACCGAGTAGAATTTGGTGTGAACATGCACTGTTGACAAAACTGATAGTGTGAACCAGTACATGAATTTAATTCTCGTGTTCCTGGGCACGCAGTATCTGTATTCTCACAGAGCTGCAGTAGCCAGTATCTAGTCCCTGTTCTTGTCCTTTCCCTTTGCACTATGCAGGTGGTATGGAAGAGTTATTTTTAAAGTGATTTCTATAGGGAAATCAGCCTTGCTCTCTCTCCAATGGCAGACCGAGCTGGAGAGGGCAGGAGCAGCAGTAGGTGCTCTTTGACTTCGTGTGGAATTAAACGGATGCCATAAATCCAGGAAAAGGTGTGTTATGGACGCGGATGTCAAAACCTAGGTCACTATTGGCCTCTAGGAACTCTCATAATTATTGAAACTATTTGAGGTTTCTGGCTAAGCCAAATCTTACAAACTGCAGCAAAATGCCCTGATCTTAGGAGGTGTGAAGTGTGTTTTGCAAAATAGCGTTTGTTTGAAAGCACTCAGCACTGCCTCAGATCCGAATGGAGAACAGTCTGCTTTAAGATTTTTTCCAAAGTTTGGATTAGGTAGAGAAATAATCATTTCCTCTCTGGATTTCCTCTCCTTTTTTCCTAAGGCCAGGCTCTATTAACACATATTCAGCAACTTTCCTCTGCAAGAAAATGTTTGTATGTTTGTGGCCTTCGCTTCATTTTCAGACTAGAATAGTGCAGCTGGAAGAGACCTACAACCATCATCTGGTCCAACAGCCATTTTAGGTTTTTGCCATGACTCGGATTCGAAGCGAGGTGGCTGCAGCCGCAGCACCCAGTAGTGACCACTCTACAATGACGGCTGCCCAGCATCTGGTGACACCGCCGTGCACAGACATTGAAAGCTTGTCTCTTATTCAGATGCTATGTCTAGTGGTGTGACTTAAAAATTTGGTTTGGGTAGGAGAATTAAAAAAGCTAAATAAAATGATGACTCAAAACCCTACACGTTCACCAATCCCTTGAATAGCTGTTTACACTCCTACTTTTACTATAAATTGGTACCTCATGGCTTCTTTGTATAAGACAGTGAGCTAGTCTAGCGGGATGACCTAGTTATTTTTAAAGCTCGCTTATGTCAACGCTCTCTGTCCTGTGACCATGTTGGCCACCATTATTTCAGAGTGAGGTCAGTCTTTTTCTTTGCTCGGGCCGCTTGCCAGTTTCTCAACACCTGCCTTGAAAGTGACAGCTCTATGGGTGTCCTCATAAATTACAAATCATGTGCCTCTGCCCTGGTGCCTTGGGACAGGCACAAAGTTAGAAACTGTCCTGTAACCCAAGCCCCCGGGGCTGCCGCATGGGACAGCTGAGCAGCAGGCAGCGAGCCGTAGCAGCAGGGGGCCGGCTACGCCGCGGACCCCGGGCAGCGCCCAGGCTGGCGTGGTGGAAACTCTGCGCGCGCCACTGCCAGCGGGCATGTGGCTGTGCCTGGTGGGAGCCAGGGCTGGCCACCAGGTTGGGGTCTGCTCCCACAGGGGAAGGTAGGGAAACCAAGAGGCTAACGAGGGCGGGCGGTGGGGTTTGGGCAGCACCTCGGCCCTCGTGTGCGCGGGGGGAACTGAACCCGCAGGGACGGGACAGGGAGCGGGGAGCGGGGCTCTCCGCACTGAATGGGCAATCCTGTGCGCAGTTGTCACTATCCTTTGCCACCTCCCAGCTCATCAGTTACAGCTCTGGCATATAATTGACCACGGCACTAATTCAGTGATGTGTTATTCCTCCTTCCACCGTGCACCGCAGACACTCAGCCAGCATACACGTGCTCTATAGATTGCCGCAGTCCTAGGGCTAGAATTCACCAAAGCACTTAGGTGCTCTCCGTCCCCCCAAACCTAGCTGCCCAGTCTACCCTGCTCACACCACCCCCGCCATGCAGGTTGCATCCACCCACAGAGAAACTGTTAGACAAATCAGACAAGCTGCAAGACCCCACTCCCCTAATCTGTCCGCTCCTTCCCCAGATGTGTGTTGTCCCCCTCTGTTGCAGGATCCATGCCTGGTAGTGCCCAAGGTCTGGGGAGCAGCATCTGCTGTCTCACAGCGCCACGGTCCTCTCTCAGCTCCATAACTGCAGGTGCCAGACAGAATTGCTAATCTGATCCCCGATGGACTGGTATGTTGTGAGATCCCGGCACATGAGATCCCAGCATGGAAAAGCAACACAAGCACTGAATGGAGCAGAGGCTGATGAGGTATCCTTTTCAACACACCTGTATGCTGCCTCCAAAGGCACAAGCAAAATCTGTTACCCTGTTGGCATGGGATCCTTAGCTGGATGGCTAGACTGCAGCAAAGTGGAACCCTGATTTTTTTTAAGTCATCCATGAGGTGTGTTTTAATAGAGACTGCTTTCTCTCTTTCTTCTAGCTAGTGGGCATCTTTTATGTTCCTTTTGATGACTGGGTAGGATGTACGGTTGGTGGTCTTGCCCATTCATCAATAAGAGAAGGCTGCAGAGGGGTGCTGATCAGAGCTGCCTGTAAGCATGCACCACCTTGCTTTCTTCTGATTTTAGAGTCATGTGAAAATAAATATTACTTCCTTACAGCTGTGCTTCTGAATAGTATGAATATTGATTTCTGAGGGAAAGACTGAGCTAGGACTGGTGGGTAGGCTGCAACCCAAATTTATTTGCTTTGGGAAATAATGAGGTTACATCTCTTGGGGTTTTTTTTTGGCCACAGATTAGGTCGCAAAGTTGCCAGTTGGAGGTGGATGAGTGAAACTCCAAAGGCAATTTGCTCTGTTTTGTAACGTCGGCTGCTCCAATTCCTGCATGTGATTTATCTACCCAAGTACACTGTATGGTATGGGGTTTTCACACTAGATCTGGTATAGATGATATATTTCCTTCTAGAGGGTGGTATCTTCTCCTCAGAAAAAAAATATCTGTGACCTCCAGCTCACTCAGGGTAAACCTTGTAGGGATTTCCCAATCCAATTTTGTTTTCTGCAGTTCTTGAGCACACTGCCACCAGAGTAGAGAAAAAGTGCCTTGGCATAAAAACATCCCACAGTGAAGGAGCTGTTAATTAGAATGACAAGAGTAGTGGCTTGGAGCAGTCATGGCCCAGTGTTTCTGCAATACAAACAGAACACTTTAGTGATAAGTTCCCAGTCCCATTCACTACTTCCCATTCCGTATTTCAAAATAAATGCATAAGCACCTATTGGAGTTGGAGTGCTACTGGTAGTGCACTGTTTACTTTGGCAAGTTTTTTGGTATGCATGTTCCTTGAGATCCTTTCAGCTATTCTTCAAGTTCTTTTCCTCTCCCAGCCTTGTTAGCAACTGCCAACATTGAGGACTCAAAGTCCCCTTTTCCAGCTGGCAGCAGCAACAACAGCGATAAGAGTATGGGCATATATGGCTTGAGGTCTTCTGCCTTAAAAATATCTATCACTGGTGACATTTTATAGGTAGATGGGACAATCCAGACAAAACTGTAGTTTTATAATATTCAATTTCCATGATACAGGACATACAGACATACACACACAAAGCCTGAAAAAGCTTTCTTTAGGTGGTAGTATCAACAGAGGAAGATACCTGAATCTGGAAGAAAATACACCCAAGTGATTTCCTGCTGAAAACAGGGGAAAATTAGTTTGTTCCTGCAATGAGGATTTGAAATTTGAACCTGGTGATACAAAGGATGCACACTGATGGTTTTGTAGGGAAAAATAAAACAGAAAAGTATGAGAAGTTGAAGCTCACCCTAAAGGCTGAACATTTAATTTGTTCTGTCCAGTTCCAGCTCTCCTCTCCTAATAGCTCTTTTTTACTTTCTTACAGTTTCAGGGAAAGGCTAGGTGGCGTTTGTCACCACTCTGGTCTGAATTTTCTTTGGCAGTGAGGGAATTCTATGAACTAACTCTAGGGATGGCAAGGAAGGAGATCCCTAGTAGGGTATGACAATTAGAGGACCATATATGCACACAACTTGGCTGTATGTAGATTTGAAAGGCTAGGTCTTAGCATGTTGTGTTGAACTTTAGGCCATTTATCTTATCTAGCCTTCAGTGATGCAAAAGCCCATGTCCAGCTATGTCTTCCAAGAAAATAACACTTTGCTATCACTGTTATCTGCGGTAAAACAAACAAACAAAAAAAAGGAAGCAGTTGTAGTTCAGGGTCCTTGAAGAGACTCATGTCAGCAAAGGGATTGAGAATAGAAATGAAGCGAGAGGAGCATCTCTGGGGAAGACTGCTCCACCATTGGCAGAGTTGGGGGCCACCTCCTGTCTCTGTGACATGTCCTTCCTGCTCATCCTACCCGATGCAGTGCTGGGCGGCACGCCGAGCGGGAAGCGTGCCTCCTCTCCTCTGGGCCTGGTGGTGACAGCAGCTCCTGGCCCCTGGCCAGGATGGCTGTGGCCTGGGAGGAGGCATTCCAAGGTCTCAGAGACATCTGCTGGCCCAACACCTGCTCTTGGCTCCCAGGGCGGGCAGGGGACAGGGATGGAGCAACCCACTGGGCCCTGGAGCACAGCCCCAAGGCAGGGAGGGGAAATGGTGGGGCTGCAGGAGAACTCAGTGGCAGCTGCAGCATGATGAGACCAGGGAAAAACAAATGGGAAAGAGCTCTGTGCCTATTAGTAATAAGAAGAAGTAAAGATAACTCTTCAGTACAGAAGGTCAGTGTTTCTTCCCATGTCACAGTTTTGCTTTCTTTTTTTCTTCCCCTAATGGAAAGCATTCACAAAAGCAATATTGTTAATAAACCTTGGAAAAATATCACCTCACACCTTTCCAAATCTTGAGGCAATGATGCCATTGCCGAGGTGATTTGTCTGTTTGCCATCCATGAGCAACAGTAGCAAATATTTTAAATCAAAGCAAGGGGTCACCCTACTGACAGCAGCGCAACAAGAACTTCCCTGGCCTTTGGTGGACTCATGTGTTGGGCATGTCAGCTAAAGGTCAGGCTGAGATTACCTTGAGGAAAATAAGATGGTCCTTGTCACAATGATCTAAGAGCACCTACAGCTGTCTTCATCAGATCAGCAGTAATACGGAAAAACAGAACTATCCACTGGAGTACTTTTTTCAGAGAAAAATTTATGCTAGCTGTTGAAGAAAGCAGAGATTATGGTATTTCTGCATGTGAGATCAAGCAATTCAGACAAAACATAAGGCTCAAAGGGTTAATAATTGTGCTTTTTGTCTTTAAACAGAACTTTTGGCCTGAGCCAACGTGTTCTGAAATCAGTGGAAAATAGGACTTTTAACTTTTTCAAAACCATCAAAATCCTGATGCCCTAGGACTACGCTTGTCTTGGAAAGGCGGTATTTCTTCATGGATATAGAGTATGACACGATGTCAGGTGACTGCTAATTTTATTCTTGCTCTGTGATGCACCTGTGCCTCCAGAGACCTGCTTGTCCTTGAAGAAGTCATTTAATCTTCTGGAGCCTCTGCTTCCCCTCCCTGCGCTTCTTCTTCTCACCGACTTTGTCTGTCAGTGACCAGGCATGAGGCCCCTGTCTCAGTCTTGGCTTCTCGACCCTCCAGTATTATGGGAATGTAAATAAAATCAATGCCATGTGAAAACACAGGACCATCCGGTACTGTGCAATTTGTGGTGCTGAATTAAATATACATCAGAAAAGTGGTAGCTGTGGGAAAAGCGGCGAGTTTACTGCACAAAAACCTGCTTCGTCTGCTCAAACCTTTCCTAGCTGTTCTTCATGGGGTGCAGAGTTCAGTCATGTTTGAATTTCTGTTGTTGGTAATGTAATTAGTGCTGAACACAAAGCAAAACGAAGCCTGCCTTTCTCCTGAAGGGTTGATAACCCAAGGTCCTGAACCTGGCTACGCTTACGAAAATGTTTCATTTCATGAAGATGAGCAGAAGACGCATATTGTGTATAAAACTACTTTTCGACTATAACAACCATATAAAAAAAGATCTTGACTAAAGTTTCTATAATGCAGGATCATTTTTACTTTTCACCTATTCCTCTCCCCATCAGTTTTAGGGTTACTTCACTTGATTTCTGTGGGACAAGTTCTGTGACTACAGTAGCTTGAGAACAAAAAAGCCTTTGTAGGATATGAGCAGCATTGTGGCCTCACTTAAACCTGTGAATAGTTTTCAGCATTTCCTCATTTAGCCAACAAAGCATTTAACAATTTAAGCCAGACAGGAGGTAAACATTGGCTGTGTCCATTATGAGAAAAATTCTGAACCAAAATTTGCCAAAGAAATCTTAGGGGTCACCCTCTAATTTCCTTATAGAGTCAGGTATCTTTGAGGAAAAATGGTGTAGAAAGCACACCAATGACACCAGACCAGTTTCATACTTTAAATGCCAACACCTTGAAAGACCACAGTTACTAAGTTGTTTTACTCTGTTCCAGAGCAGGGATATAGTTTATGTTGTAGGTGTCCCAGCTCAGAAGAGAGAAAAACATAAGAGTGGGTTTCTGTGACCATATACGTACAGATGGGAGCCTGTGGGAACGGTAAAAGTTCATGGTTGTGCCCATGGTGTGCTGGTGGGTTTCAATTAGCCATGTTTTCTGGTGGCTATTGATGAATGAACACATCTTAGGAGGAGAGGAGGAGGTTCTGCAGCTGTCATGAAGTAGAATAAAACTTCTGTAGCTTGAGCTTCTTAATCCCATTTGTGGGGTTTTTACACCTGTTACAAAATGCTGCCTCACCATTGCTTTATCCCTGATCCTGTACCGATGTGTTGTTCTGTGGGAAAAGTGAGCGTGTCTGCATAGCACAGAAAGTGAGAGAATGTCTGTAAATATAGTCTGGCAATTTATATATTTGCGTGTGGGAAAAGCTAAGTGTGCGTTCTATGCATAAAAGATCAGTTGTCTTCTTTGTAAGTCATTGCCTTTGTTTTCTACCCTGGGGCTACATCACCTCTCAAGATCTCTTCAAGCACTGTTCTGACTCCCCCTAGCAGTCACAAAGTAGACCCTAGCACCTTAGTCCATCAGGATACATGTGTGCAAACTTCATTTTGTAAATGTTTTTGCATTCATGTATTTAAACTTAAATAATTGGTTTTGGTAACTTTGTCTAGAATTTCCTCCTTAGAATCAGTGTTATCAGATAATAGCGCATCATTCTGTGGTGAGAAGAGGTAGATTCGTGGCTTCTCCTGGAGCCTGTCAACAGTCCTGCTGGCCATAAAAAAAAAGTGTCAGGCATTTGCTCACATTCTTCAGCAAGAAAGCAGACTGGTAGTAATGGAAGTGGAAATAACACCAGATCATTAAGCTTCCCAAAGACACGTGTCTCAACATTTTGTTTCTGGTATTTTAATATATTTGAAGAGATGTGCAACTGTCACCAGCAACAAAGCACCCCCCAGTCATTGACCTCCCATGAAAACTCTATTACAATCCAACAAACAGAATTGAACAATAAAAAGGATTCCAGAAGGCGTTTAAAAATATTTTTGCTTGTTGAATCACTGCACAGGCTTTGCTATATTCAAAGAGTTTGGTATTCAGGTCTTGCCTGAAGCTAGTGACAAAAACACCTTTCATCCCTATAAAAGCTGAAGGGCTGCTTTAAGTGCTGTGGAAGCAACTTCAGCACCTCTTGATGTCAATTTGGTTATATGTAGGTGGATCTGTTTGCACTTAATATGTACAATGCCTTAATACACTCCAAGACCAAGAGAATTCAAAAGCGGCACTTGCTGAAAGCTTTTCTTCCTTCAGCTTGTTCCTCTGAACTAAGCACCTCATTGGAAAGCATAACAGTAAGTTTTCTATCCTAGTAATATTTTAATAAAGGCCAATAACATGTATCAAGATGAGATGATGTAGGGGATATCCAGCCCTCCCTGTTCTTCATGTCTTCATTGCAGGACAAATTTAATGCCTATTGGATTTCACATGCTGTATTTTACCTGGTGGGTGCAGTGAGAAGGTTGGCATATTCATTCACTGTTTCCACACATGTTGCCTAACCACTGTGCTGAGAATAGAAAAAGATTTCGGGGGCTTCTCCTGCCCTTGTTTTGCCCTGCAGTGCTGTTGAAATGCACAATATCTTAGGGATAATAACAAATAAAAAGAAGGGCAACTCACTGATTCTCAGTTTCTGTCTTTATCTAAGTTGTGCTAGAGCCGCCTCATCAGTTTCAGTGGAGTTAACCTAGACATCTCCAGAGGTGACTATTTCCACATTTGGCTGAGGAGAAACAAGAATATGTTGTCTGTTTCCCTCTTATAACAGCTTCCACAATGAGGTCTCGGTGGAGGAGTGAGCTGAAGTATCCACGGCAAAGGAAGGCTGCTCAGGAGCCGTCAGGGCTCCATGGAACCGGGTGCACTGGTGCAGCCTCTCTTTCCCTTTGGGGCATCAGATTTGCTAAGTGCTTAATGTCAGTGAAGTTCTCTTGGTGACCAGGCTGGTATTGCCTTTCCTACGCAGCCTGTTACGAGTGCACGGGCTATTATTCGCCTACTCAATTAACTGCTAAGGAGACAGAGGAAATATGTGCCCAGAGGAGAAAATGAAGCCATCTTTATTTGCTGGCTAATCAAAATCCAATGGCTTTTGAAGACAGTATGAAATGATCATTAATTAGGAGGGATACCTGAATCTGGAGTTCAAAGAACCTTGTACAAGCCAAGAAACAAAAGCCTGGAGGACAGAGCTTGTTCCCCTGGGTCAAAGAGGCCTTTGTGGGCTTAGTCAGCATGAACCAGTCTGCATCTAAACTGGACCTGGTCTGAAACACATCTCTAGTTCCCACAGGTAAATGCATCCGCAAGCCAGAGATTCAGTGCATTAGAGGGTATGTGTCCCAAAGAGCAATAGCTTAATTTGGCTTCAGAGTATGGCAAACAGAGGGTACTTAAATGAGGGTGGATTGAGAGCACTACTGACCACTCCTCGCTCTCTCATGCTCTGACATCAAAGAAGCCACAAAATGCTGAGTGACAACCCAAGCCAAACGCTCCCCCCGCTCTTCTCGGGGCATGTGTGCTCGTGTACGAGCAAGTCAAGGAACCACCTAAATGAGAGGGAGGCTCTGGCAGGGCATCTCCGGGTCTCTGTGGTGAGCTGAGTGTACCACTGTGATGAACTGGGTGGGATGTACTTCGAAACTACTTAAAATGAGTATACACAGCAGTAAAAATAAACCAAACTTCATTGCCAAACTAAGAAAAATCTGAAAATCTGCAATACTCATAACAGCCAGCACCATTAATAGACCAAACAGATCCAATGGGCCTTTACTTTGTTTTCACTAAAAAAAAAGTTGATTACAAAATATCCTGCCATTTGTGTACAGATGAGTAGATCTACGATTCATATATTTGTCCTTCAGAGGATGTATATCCAAAATATAATACTTCAAGGTATTATAAAGGTGAAGAAAGGATATTCTGCAAACACATAAAAATAATAAAGCACTACCGCCTGTTTTTTCAGAACAATATCACTTCAGTCTTTGCAAGTAGAAATCTGTCTTTGGGCTCAAGTCAGAGTTGGACCGTGTTTTTGAGAAGAAATTTTGCCAGCAGTGTGCCCATTTATTAAAATAATTATGAGGTAACCCAGCCAGCTATAGGGAAACCTGCGGAAAATAGAAGAGAGCAACACTAGAGCAATTTAGAAAATAAAATATAATTTTCTCAGCGTCAAGGGGTTGGGGTATTTCTCTCCTGGGAAATAAACACTTTAATATGTGTAGATCTGACCCCAACCACTATCTTAAAGATTAGCCTGAAAGGTAGTGCTCTGGAAGGGCACGCAGGGAACTCCACGTGATAATTTCCTGGAATTTCTGGATTGAAACAGATAAGAGCTGCATGCTGACATCTGTGAATTGATGTGACTTTTAGCTTGCAGGCTGATGAGACTGTGATCAGCAAAGAACTGTGCTCAGAAGCACTTAATAAAGGACTCAATGAGTTAAATTTTGGAAAAAGTAGCAAAAAAAAAAATTGGCTAAGGACTTCAGTTCTACATGGATCAAAGTGGTATTTGCAAAGTCCCTCACAGAAGGACTGCTTTCTGGGGAAATTTACTTATTTCTACATGCTATATCGTATTGAAAAGTGTATACTGGTCACAAACCTTCAAGAAAGCAACTTATGCAGTTCCAAGAAGTACAAGTATGTGAAAAAATTAGTCTTGTCTACAAATATGCCACATTTTGTACTTTCTTCTTGCAAATAACTTAATTTATGGATTAAAACCATGACTGAGGAAATATGGGCATGATAACATTTTAAGATGCCACGGTTTTGAAGAACATATCTTGAAATTATACTCAGCATAGTTACATCACCATTACTTTTCACAGAGAAAACTGTAACAGAGCTTCAAGAATATGTGCTTCTTTATTTATAAAGCTTAGATATTTTCATTGTGCTTTTCCTTTGTAGTCAATCTATATTATTTATACAGGGAAGTTTGGGAACAGGAACAGATATCTTGTTAAGCCAAAAATTAGAGTTTTGCCATGGATTTTAATAAAGTGTCTTCTTTCCAGTACCATGCTGCTGCCCATGACAGTCACGAGTCCTAACAACAACTTGCATTAGAGCGATGAGGTAGTTCAGTGTGAATAAAGACAAAAAGGTTGTAGGAGAAAGTCTGTTTAGATCTTCACGTCCATATGGAGACATTTTGGTGTCCCAGTACAAAAGTGTTGGCCAAAAGCTGAATCCTGAAAGCTCATGCAAAGCACAATGAGATCCATTGCTACGGAATAAAATCATTTCCTCTCAAATGACTCTCCACATTTTTCACTCTGAACATATGTGTGGACAGTCTTCCCACCAGAGACCATCTACTTACAAACATGGCTGCATTTAATTTATGACAGTAAAAACATTTCTTTGAAACTGTAGAATCACAGCTTCTTAAAATAAATTTAGGTTGGCTAAAGGTTATCCAGTCTAGTCCCCTGCTCGAGACAGGGCTAACTTCAAAGTTAGAGCAGGTTGCTCAGGGCTTATCAAGCCAAATTTTCAAGGATGGAGGTTCACCAGCTTTTCTGGATGTATGGTTCAGTGCTTGTTATAAAATATTTCAGCACTTCTATTGCTGCAGCTTGGGAGACCTTTGCCTCTCTTCCTTTCATTTCTGTCTCTGGCTCTATCATCTCTGTAATCCCCTGCAGATACACCAGTGGAAGACTGCTGTTAGATTCAGCTTCTTGCTTTGTCTTGTCAAGGCCAGAAAATCCCATCTGCCTCAATTTTTCCTTTTGTATTGGATACTCCACACCCCTAACCATTCTGCTAGTCCTTTGCTGGACTCGCTGCAGACTGACCATACCTCTTTTATACTGGCAGACAGGTACAAAACTGGACACAGATGCCAGGGGCCTGAGAGTATCCCCACTCTTGGAACTTGGGCTGCTGGGGCTCAGGACCAGCACCCTCCTGGAGACTGTGGCCAGAGACTGCCAGACAGCGCTGTGGGGACACCACAGTCAGGGATGACACCTCCCCTGTCCCCAGGGAGGTGCCCAGTGCCCAGGGCTGGGGCTGCCCTCAGCTGCCCCCAGTCTGCCCTGCTCCTGGCTGGGGTGGTGGGACAGCTCTGGCTACCACGTCTTGCCCTGCCACCGTGGGACAGCCCCCACTGGTCCCAGTCCCTGGTGAGCTCCCATCCCCTGGAGGTCCCTGGCAACTCCAGATGAGGCCACACAAGAGCAGAGGAGAAGGGAATAATCCCTTCCCTCAGCCTGTTGCTTAAATTCCCACTATCCATAATGATCACTATTGTCCAGTGGCTAATCCTCTGAGCCACTTCTTCTCCATCCTTCTTTTAGTAGACAGCTCAAACCACCCTTACAAAGCCTCTCCGGTAATATGCGTGTCATAGTGGTGCCCATTTTCCACCATTTCTACACAATGGCAATAGCAAGGTGTATTTAGGGACACAACTTACTTTATATGCCCTGTTTTTAATTACCAAGGTGCTAAAGGGAATGTGTAAAGCACTTGATGATAACGCACACATTAAAGACCTGCTGGAGCATTTATTAGAAGAGCATTTCTTTCTTCTTTAGCATGTCAATGTATATAGGGAGGATGGTTTTCCTGTTCCTTTTAAAAAGAAAAATATTAGGCTTTGATTCTCTGGTTTCTTTTCATCTTCTTCTAGCTTAAAAAGCTTCTGGAAAGGAATAAAAAAGGATAGAATAGCAAAGAAATCACAAAAGGAAGATATCAATAAGAAGCACCACTGACTATTCTCTAAGCAGTTTCCAAGCAACTTTTAATGGAAGGTCAGGCACAAGCAAGATAAAGGGAGGAAAACCCAAGACATTATTTCATACAATAAAGTGACTTTGAATGCTGCCAGTTACAGAGGAAATAGATTGGCCAGCTTGAGCACTTATTTATGTTTTTCTGTGAATACAAATGAAAATCCTGTATAAAGAGCACTATAAAATTTGAGCGGGAGTGTTAATTCCAGCAATAGGTTTGCATTACTCCTCCGAGAGGCTTTCATCACTGAATATGAGATGTTGACTCTGTGGTAATAATAACAGTCCTGTTGGACTCCCTCTGTCTGAAGATCTATAATACTTTTTGTCTTTAATTAACCATGTCTCACATCTGCAGCTCCAAGTAGACTGGGTAGGAGTTACGTAGATGGAGCAACTGAGGCATAGAGAGGTGGAGTGACTTTACCAATACTGCCATAACTATCCACAGACATCCTGATGCAGAGGTTGCAATGGTCAGAGGTGTGCCTCCAGTCAAGAAAAGACAACCATACGTGCAAACAACTCTTGCTGCCCAGCACTGCTGGATCCTTACAGCAGCTCTCAGTGGAAAGAGAAAGAGGCTGTGTCTGAACTGCATATGTCCATATGTGTAAGTTATGCATCATGTCTACTTTCTTCATCCAGCATCTGGCAGCCTTAGACAGTTGGCAGCCGAAATAGTCCTTTTGAACCTGAGTGCCATAGCAGGCAGTCTGAATGCATCCCTTTGGTCCCAAAGTCCTAGAGCATGAAGCATCCCTCTGTACTCTGTGACCTGTATCATGGTCAAGGAGTAAAAGATCATGTGTCCATGACAAGAAAAGCCCTAGGAAGGAATCCAGGTGATTTGGAGGCCTGAAAATTGAAGAAGCCCAATTATTCATTACCTTGAGAATGATGCCCATTGAGTAGAGACAGCAAGCGCGAAACAAAACCCTTCTTCCGTAGTTTCAGTCTTGGAGTGAAAAGTTAAGCTGACAAAGTTTGGTTTGATAAAGCTTTGCTTCCCATGGCTGGATTTTCTGATGTCTGTACCAGGATGATACTACAGCCCATCTCTCTACATGGCACTGACAGTTCTCCCTCCCCATCCAGCCGGTATTCAGGTTAAAAAAAAAAAAAATAGTCAAGTGAAAAGGCTGCCTGAATTTGAATTTTCAACCAGAGAAAATATTTTTACCAGTAGTCACTTATGATAAGGTTCTGGGTTGGAATCTTATATGCTCAGGTGCCTGAACATAAGCATCAAGAGTCATTTAGGCACTGGGAGGTCCCCAGCCTTGATCCTGTGTTTAATCTGCTAGTCCCATGTAGAAGCCTTGGATACCTCTAGGACATGAGATTCATGTACCACCTATATCTAGGCAACTGAAACTGGCCCTTTCCCTCCCAGCACTGTTCACTAGGAGACAATATTGTCAGACTGCAAAGGCTTTTTGCTATTCCGGAATAAGGTCCACACACCCCCCCAAGAGAGAGGCTGTGATGAATTGCTACAGCTGAACATGAATCTTTCAGAAGCATTTCTCTGCACATGCTCTTCTGTACGCTTTCCGGAGCTGCGGGGTAATGCTGAGGCCACCCTTCTTGCTCCGGGTCCTGGCTTGCCAGGCACAGCTGGTTCGTAATCCAGTCCACTGGGATCCCGAAGCAGACAGAAGTCACAGTACTGTCCTAGCAACACATGAGAGCAAGTGGACAGAAAGTCCTGTATTTGAAGTGTGACATTTGAGTACAAGTTTATGTCTTTGATGCCCATAGTACATTTTGTCCAGACAAACTGGTTACTGATCTTAAAGTGACAGGATCAGCTTCTTAACACAATTTCACCTACTGAAGTCCGCTCCACTAGACTCAGCTTTTACTTTTGATTTCCAATCATGTATGTAAGAAAACTTTCCAGAGGGCACAAGAAGCAATCTCAGAATTCATCCCACAGTATGCTCTGTGTTAGTTATAGTGCATTTCCCCTGTTATAAAAATGAACTGAAAGAGGATTTGAAGGACAGACCTTGACAAACAAATCTGTTCCTCTGTTCTGAAAATGGGTTACCAATGAGACTCTCTTTCAAGATCAAGGGTAGTCAATGAACCAGGATACTGATTTCTGACAACATGCACTTATGGAAGAAGCAGATATAGTTATAGCAGATCATTGTCTGTATAATGCACTCCGATATATCTAAAAAATGCTGTGAAAATCTCAGCATGCTTACAGCCCTTCTCCTATTAGACATGACTTTTAAAAAAATTACAGCCCTCTCCAAATTTTACGGAAACTGCATGCATCCCAAGCTTCTGCCAGTGAAGAAGCACTCCAGTGAGAGCTAATTACGTCCTAACCAAACATGTTGACTTCAGTCTGAAACAGAGGAGAGATTTTTTCACACAACATGCTCAGCAGTGGATGTGGCAACAGATTATCAAGGGTGCAATAACATCTTAGACTAGTACAGCTGTGTCTGCAGTCAGCTTTGAAATAAGACCTTAGCCAGTGTGGTTTGTTCTATGTATAGACTGATATTGGGACCAGCAATTGACCTTCCCTCTGTTGTTTTCTCCCAGTGCACTAGACCAGCTTTGTGGTCCGGAACCTCTCAGCTGAACTCACCTCGTGGGATGAAGCAAGTGATGTACCTGCCAGCTCTAGGCCAGAAGATGGATGTGAAGGAGATTTCTACCTCAGAGTGTGTTGATACTGGTTTTATTTGGGTTGCTCTGCTGTCCCCTGCAGAAGTCCGGTGCCCAGCTCTGAGCATGTGGGCTATGTTGTGAATAATCAGCTGAGAAGCGGTTTGGCAGAGCAGCGCCTGTCTCTGTCGGCTGCTGGTGGTGGGTGTCCCTCTAAGACAAAAGGTTAAAAGAATTCCAGTATTTTACTTACAAAGCTCTTGTTTTCTTTGCTTGCTTTTCATTTAGGATTGTGAAAATGTCTCCAGTCAGGATGTGAAAAGAACATCTTGAGGCCCATGCAGTTGCATTTATCTTAATTTAAATAGTTTATGGAAATTATTTATCGTGATTAAATCATGCACTACATGAGGCAGCATTCCTCAGGTTTGCTTGCTACGCTTCTTCCTGCCTTTATTATCTAATTTCTTCTTTACCTGCTTTTAGGTTTGAGGGGTTACTTTGAAAGTTACTTGAGATTTTTTTCAAAGCAATGATCTGCACAGCAGACAGCAGCTGGTCTTCACGGGACCACAATGTGCGCGTGTCCCACAGAGCTACTTTCTCCCTTGTTTCTGAGGCCAATTTAAAGCTCTCATCTCAGCCTCCATGAAAAATCTTTTGAGTATTTTATAAACTGTCTCAGCCGGAGCAGGGCTTCTTTTGAGCCAACAAAGCTAATGGTACCTAATAAAACTCCTTGTAGCTAAGGAAAAAACATGACTGAATGAAGTCTCTGAGTGGAATTAACTACAAGAAGGAGTGAGTTTAAGCCCAGTTTAAGTTGTTTTTGGAGCAGCTGAAAACATTTTAAAAAATATCTTCTTGCAAAGATAAGAAATTACAGCAATAATAACAGGAAATTTGGGGCTTTCAACTGGTCCTCCACAATAGGCTTTTAAGAAAACATTAGTAATGGGACAAGAGGTAAGGTAATATCGTGGCTATAAAGACAAAGGACTCCAGGTAGGAGTCTAACTGTTCTAACTGTTGCTTTCAGGGCAGTGACCTCTCAAGCAGCAGCATTTGGAGATGAGTTATCTTAAATAGGATTTAAAACATCAATAACTTACAGATCTGCCTTTTAATTCCTAACCCATCTCCTCCCGCCCAAGTATAAATCTTGTCTTCTCTCTCCTATAACACTTACTGGATGTTAAGTCGCCACTTCAGGACTTATCTAGCTAAGACATGACTCTTCATTTTTACTTTCTAAACCTTCTTTTCCCAACACTGTACCCAGGTTATCATCCTGTGGTCAGGACAGTTCTCAGTGTTACAATTCTCCCAGCTTTTGGCAGAGGACTGAATGTGAGACATCTTACCCCAGACCTCCTGGAGGCTGCCGTGCCCGCCTTGACTCTGGTCCCATGTTTTTCCTCCCTCTCACACTGTTTGTGCTTTGGTGCAAGCATGTCAGGCAGTTCAGTGAGTCATGCTTCTTCAAGACAAACTTGATGGTTTTGGAAGATTTCATTTTCAGCTGGGTTGGTTCTCTGAAGAAAGTCACTGTGAGGTTTCATGGACTGTAGTGTCAATACCTGGGGAGAAAAACAGTCTGGACTTCAGCTGGGTTAAGGTGCTAAAGAAGAATACTTAAACTGATGACATTTTTCTGTGTAATTTATCCAAAATATAGCCTTTCCTGTTCACCATACAACTTTTGTTACTGCAAAATTATCATCCCCGGTCTTGACGAAACACCATCCCGTCTAATCAGTGTTGCTGTGTAGACCATTTTCTCATCCTGTCACATTCCCCAGACAACCCTTCCCTATGTGGCCTCCACCAACTCCCCATTTTACTGCTGCATTAAATACTTCAAACTCAGGGCCCTTCCTGGGCTATTTTATCTTGACTCAACACTTCTTAATTGCTCTCAAAATATCAATTTTCTTCTACAGTTGCACCCTACTGCCACCGTATGCTCAGTTTCAAGATGTTCTTGCCGATACAATTATCCACATTAGGGAAGCTTCCACATATCCATGTTATTATCCCCCCTGAGAAACCCTCTTAGGACTCCTTTAGCCTGTGATACCTACAATAGGGAAAAAAAAAAAAAAAAGATGAAAAATAGCAGGTGTGCTCAGACCGCTGGCTGCCCTGTCAGCCAACGCTGTGTTACTGTACCTCTTCTCATGCTCATATCTCTTTCTATATTTATTTTAAGTTGATGCAATGTTTAACAGAGCATCATTCTGGTCCAGATTTCTGGGGTGGAAGAATGGTACTACTCCATTTTTATTGACTGCTCCATCTTTACTAGGTGTGCAAGTTGCCAGTATGCTGATTCATGTAGTGCAGAGTTCAAAGCAGAAGGTGATATGCATTGGCAAAAATAATCTGAACAGCTCATTCATGTTGCTAGATTCAAACATAGAAGGACCATCTGGAGACACGTCATCAATGTAATTTTTTTGCAAAGTTGTTTTATCACAAACTAAATTGTATAAACTTTGATAGAAAAAGTGGAAACAAATGGAAAGAAAAATTTAAAACAAACAAACAAAAAAAGGTATGAAGAGATCAGGAGCTTCTTTGTTCCATGGGTGAAGCTGCCCAAAGAGAGATATTCAACAGGAGCTCAAGAGTATATCTCCAAGTGACCCATATCTGCCACTGGAGTCAGGTCTTTGAAAATGTTTCCATGGTTTTCCCATAACTTATGGCCTGATTTTCCAAATACTTTTGAATATTTGTTCATTTATGCATGTGTTCCCAAAGAAATCGGGAATGTTTTGAAAATCTGGGTACAAACTGGTAAGCTTAAAAATGCCTGGTGGGACATATCGGCTAAGGTAAAGAATTGTTGTTTGAATTTGCTTGGGAGTTTCACAAGCTAGGACTTTAAAAATGAATGTAAATGGTATGAAACTAAATAAAATAAAACTTCCAGGAGGAGTTTTTTGGCTTGGCAGACTTCAATGCAGGCTGAAGAATCCAATTTCTCTGATCCGATGTTTGTTTTTATGAAGCCATTTTGTATATAATGATGTGATGATATGTTACCGTGGATGTAGCACTAAATATAGCGTGAGAATATGCGCGCTATTTAAAGTGATCATGCAAGAGTGTGTAGTGGGGGCTGCACTTGCTGTATGTGCAGTACCCTATTTATAACAGACATATAGGATGGATTTAGTGTACTAGAATTCAGCATTTGAACTGAAGACTTGTAAGGACATGGTGATAGGGCTAAACAAACCACAGTATCTAATGTGTCAAAAGGAATGATGAATTCATGAAATGTACACAAAAATAGCCGTTTTTTTTCTATAGTAACAGAAAGTACCTCTGGCTTGATTTCATTTTACACCTAAACTTAGTAGGCAGTATTAAACATGGCTTTGATCTTGCAATTTATGGTGAGGGGTGTTTTTGCACCCACAAACAAGTCAAGTGAAGTCAAGTAAGCTGTCTTGCAAATTACAGAATTATGGGTGAGTACTGGTAGGTGCCTCTAGGAGCAGGGTGTTAATAAATCAAGACCTGGTCTCTGTTTTCTGGGAGGAAAATATGGTGATTTGTTTTTCCAGAGACTGATCCCTCTCTCTTCCTTCAGAATGCTTGAACACACCTTGCTACAGTTTTGATAAATTTTCTTGATCCTGCAACTTCCGTGTAACCAGACAGAGAAGCTGAGCACCTACTTTCTCACCTAGGACTGAAAAGAAATTACTTTTTTCCTGGCTGTTGCACAGACTTCTTCTACACAGTTCTACTGCACTTTTCGTTGCCATTATCTCCAGTGCTAACATCCCCGACGTATAAACTTCCTTCACAAAGATTTTAAGTTTGGCCATAGGCCGCTGGTTTTGAACATTGAATCTATTTGAAGTAGGCATATGACTTGCAGATTGATCTTGGAGACCAACAAAGGATGCGTTGAGGAATTTCATTTCCCTGTAGCAGTAAAAGTAAATGACTTGGTTGATTTGTCACAAATCAAAAATTTTTGGCTTTCATGGAAAGCTGAAACACCACAAAATCAGAAAATATAAGCTATACATAACTGACTTCATCTATATGTGTTTCTGAAACAAATTATTTCAAGTACAAATGTGAACACAACTTGAAAGACTTTTAAAACTCCAATTGCCAAAAAATACAGTTATCATGTTTTGAGAGATTGACTGCATATGCAACAATACAGAATTTTGCTCTTAATTGCATCATTCCTCCAAAGATTATAAGGATTTTCTTGGCTTCCAGAAATAACAAAAAGGTAGCACAGGGACATACCATCTGCCTTGTGCAAAGAAACCTCTTTTCAGCATCTTCTCTAAGTCCACAAGCTTCTGATCCAACATCCTTTGATTCCTAAAGGAAGGAGTACAGGGTTAAGCCGGTTGATGTCTGCATGCCCTCTTCTACTGATTGGATGGAGACACGCCTGTGGCACTCCTGCCCTTTAGGGTTCAAATCCAAGCTCCCTCAGCTGCTGAATGCAGTAGCTGGTTCTGAAGTTGTTGAGGCCCCACCCCTGGAGGTGTTCAAGGCCAGGCTGGACGTGGCCTTGGGCAACCTGGTCTAGTGGGAGGTATGGCAGGGGGTTGGAACTCGATGATCTTCAAGGTCCTTTCCAACCTAAACCATTCTTTGTTTCTATGATTTTATGATTCTATTCAGAGTTGAAGTCGGCCTGTCAAAAGAGGTTTCTAGGGCTGAATTGTCAGTAAGAAGAACTGAACGTACCTTTGTAAGTCTGGCCCCAGATGTGCTAAGCAAAGTGTAACTGGGCTCGCAGCACTTCTGAAAGTCTAGCATTCAGACCTCACAGGAAACTTGAGGCAAAGGTTGGAGTGGGACTCAGGACTTGTTTCCAGGTTTCTCTGGCCCAAGATGAACATTCCTGTTTACTCAAGAGAAGCATACCACGCTCAGCTCCAAGTGTAAAGGAAAACTTGGTCAGTGCAGAGTTACCAAGACTGTAACTTGGCAAAGATGCTGGATAAAAATACCACTCTTCTCATGAGATTTAATGACTGTCAGTAGTCAAGGTGAGGCCTGCTTGAAACTTTTTTTTTATTTAGTCAAGCCAAAACATTTTCATCAAGAAGATGGAGAACTTTTTGAACAAGAGATGGAAACATTTCCTAATAGAGGCTGTTTTGGTTTGGGCCAGACCGGCTGCTAAAACAAACGACAGATGCTCTCTGACCTCTCTCCCTTCAAAGAAGGGACAGCATCTCCCTTCAGGGAGAGGAAGAAGAGAGAGAAAGAGACTTAGGAGTTTAGAAAAAAACTAAACTACTTTAATGAAATATTAATAAAATAATAGAAAGGAAATAACAAAATATATACAATATATACAAAACCATATCAAGTTCCCAGGATGACGATCACGTCGCCGTCTGGCACTGGAACAGTCCCAAACTGGACCCAGCAACGGACAGGAACTGGATTCAGGAATGTGTGAATTGGGATCAAAAGCAGATGAACAGAAAGAGTCCTCCTAGGATGCTGGACGTTGAAGAAAGAGGGCTGACCCCTTGATCCCTCAGATTTTATACTGAGCATGAGACAGATGGGATGGAATACCCTGTAGGTTAGTTTGGGGTCGCCTGTCCTGTCCGCTCGTCCCCACAGGTGGGACCCCTCTACGCTTTTCTGCTTCTGACCCTCCAACGGGGCAAATAACCAAGTCAGCTGCCCTTGGCTGTTATGGCAATAAGTATAAGCAGGAGCCTCTCCGCATACCATTCCTTGGCATAAATTATAAACAATCAAGTCTTATCTCTCTGAGAGCGAATGGTGTCTGGACAATGTGCCATTAATTTCAGAGAGCTCAGTTAGTTAGAAGAGGCTTAGGTGCAAAGTAAAATTACAAAACAGAAAACGGGTCCTGTTTTACCTCAAGCCAGGACACAGGCATAGGAACATACCTGTCCCTCCTCCTTGGCCATATACTTGGACTATCAGAAGACAACATCCCCTTAGTCATAAGCATAAAAGGTTCTGACAGCTGTCCTTTTCTGCAGAGGGTCTAAGGGGCACTGTGACAGCCACAGACAAGTCAAGGTGAGGGACAGCAGCTGGGAGCAATGCCTGGAGGAGAGCACGATAAGCCTCCAAACCCAGGGGTCAGCCTAACCAAGCCCAGGCATAAGCGTGGTGAGAGCTGCTCCAAACCTGGACAACCTTGACAAGCAATACTTCTGAAAACACTTTCAGAGCTTGAAATATTTTGTCTGGCTCCAACAGCAGTCTCTGCACTGGAGGGACTGTGAGGACAACTGCCTCCTGGTGTCACCTAGATAAAGGGGTAATGGTCTGCAGGTAGCGCTGTCCTGCCACCAGCCTTCATGTGGCTGGAGATGACTTGGCTTCACAAAACTGGGCTTGTACAGGGATTTTCCCTTCTCTGGGGCATAAGCTGTCCCAAACTTTTCTCTTGAATTAGTTTTTGGCTTAATGCATGGCTGGGCCTCTTGACATGACTGAGCTCTACTATCATGAAGGAATGAAGGGGGTGTTTTGTTTTGTTTTGTTTTGTTTTTCTTTTTAATAGATGATAATGTGGTATCTTTGGCCTGTCATCTCCTGCACCACAGAGGAGAGCAGGGACCTAAGCAATGAATGAAACTCTGAATAGAAAACACTATTGTTTCATTCCTTTTAAAAAAATGAATATTACAGGGACTAATTGCTTGATTTAACATTTGAAAACTTTGCATTCCTCCTCTGCTTTGGAGAGTAAAAGGGCCTATTATCATTTCCAGGCCAGATGTTTTAGTTTATTGAGCCTGTTTGATCCCTGCACCTGTCTAAGACCAGCAGTTGCTGGATTAGTGTAAGGAGCTGAATTAAAAAATCTGGACAACTGTTACTGAACAAGTGAATGGTGTGAAAATGAGCAGGCTTTTGGTATAAAGGATTTACTGTTTGTGACACAAGGCAGTACACATCATTTATAGTGCGAAATGAGCACGCATCGTTCATTCTGCATGTCCATGTGCTGGAATATACATTACAAAGTGACAATTACAGGAACTTCCAGTGAGGGAAAGAAAGGGAGGGGGGGAGCGAGGGAAGCAGGGGACACATTACACCATCCATCTGTGAGACAGCCGTTCAGTTACAAGGAATTATATATTATTTCTGGTGGATTACGCTGATTATAAAAAGAAGAATTTGGTTCCTGCCCCCACGGCGAATGTTGCTGTGCATCCTGAAGGAAGCAATGGCTTTTCACTTGCCCCTTTCCTGTGCTGTGGCTCTTCCCTTTGCTCCCCACTCCCTCAAACATAACCCTTGGATATGTTTTCTTTCCTCCTGTTTTTTTTTTTTTTCTGTTTTGACTAGAATGCGCTGTGCCGTGTGACTCATAGAAGTTGTTTCATGTCTCAGTTCTTGTCGATATAGCTGCAAGCATGGTCGGCCCCAGTGGGTCAAAGACCAAGATCCATCTTGCCTGGTAACCTGTCTCTGACAGCTGAGATTAAGCGGATGGCTAGTGTTCATACATCTTTACAGCTTAAAATCCCTTGAAACAAATATGCCTCAAACACACACTCTAGAGGACGAACTGCAAGAGGGCGCTTGTTGGAGAGGTGTTTCACAAACTGCCATTGTAAAACTTGCCTTTAAAAAAAAAAAAGAAAAAAAAGAAAAAAAAAAGAAAAGAAAAGAAAAGAAAAGAAAAGAAAAGAAAAGAAAAGAAAAGAAAAGAAAAGAAAAGAAAAGAAAAGAAAAGAAAAGAAAAGAAAAGAAAAGAAAAGAAAAGAAAAGAAAAGAAAAGAAAAGAAAAGAAAAGAAAAGAAAAGAAAAGAAAAGAAAAGAAAAGAAAAGAAAAGAAAAGCAACATTAGTGAGCCTGTAACATCCCGAATCATGGTTGCAATCCAAGATTGTCTTGCAATCTTGTACTCTACAAGACAGAGTATTGTGATTTGCGTTTGCAATCATCAACTTCTGCCAATCAAGGTATAGATCTTGCTGGTTCATATTATCACCGTTTTACTGCTTATATATGGCAGAGCCTAGGGATTAAGGGTAGACGTGGGTGTGAAAGTGACAGTTAAGTGAAGATAAATGGTTCCCCTGCTGTGTGAGGTGGGTCTTGGATCATTTATTGTACTCCACGCACACAGAGGTGACTCCCCTCCCTGCTCCCCCACTCCTCCCAGCCTGGCCTATTAAATCTGCCCTTTCCATTTGGAAAATGTCAAGCGTGTATTCAAATACTCAGCACGAGGTTGTTCCTGCCTCTGCAAAGATCATGCCTAAAGTTGATGAGATTAAGGACTGCGGATGTTACTTCTGCTTTATAGGTGGAAACACAGCAAAATGAAGGCACTCATCCAGCATCAAACAGCTCCATCTATGGTAAGAGGCGAAACCAAACATCCTGTGCGACAGCTCAGGGGTTTAGCCACAAGTCCATTCGCCCTCCAGCCTTTTCAATAACGTTTTCAATGCCTTACTTATCTGTATGCACCGACCCTGTATTTGTCCAAATAAACTGACCTAAGTGACTATGACTCGAGCAAGGACATTCTTATGTGTCTAAATGCAAAGGCAGGCTTGCTCCACGTTCATTAGGAACCCTCTATATGCCCAGAGAGAAGACTGCTTGTGAGGCTTGTTCAGAGGCTGGCATGATAGAGGCAAGACTTGCTTCTTCCCAGCACCTTCTTAGATGTGGTTGCAAAGGGACTGACACATTGCACAGGCAGGTTGCTGAGCATAGACCCTGATGTGCTGACGGTGCAGATATTCTCCGCATTTGGAAGACACTGTGTGTGGAGAAAGCTTAGAAATCAATTAGTTCCAGATTTCGAAAGGTATGTTTTTGTGCCCTCTCTCTCATTGCCGTATTTTACTGACGTAGGTTCCTAAACTCCACGATTTCCAGTGGCCTAGTGCCTAAAAACCTGTAAAACTCTGGCTTCTGGTCAATTATGACAATTAGAAAGCAAGAATAGCACATCACAAAATGTCCTACGTTGATAGAGCTGGACAACTGCAGTTTAGTTCTACTGCTTATCGTAATATTTCACACAAGTACAGCTAGTAAAATGACAAAAGCTTAACATCAGATACTGTTTCAGTATCTTCATATAAAGTCTTTGAATAAGGAGAAAAACTTATTTTACTTAGGAAGAACTGATTATTCATTCAGATTATAGAAGGTGCACCTTATTAATTACTTATTAATGTGCTTATTAATTACTGTTCTTTAATAGCGACATAGTTACAAGTTTTAGCTAGAAAATGGAGAAAGTACAAATTTGGGGGCCAGGTTGTTTTGTTTTGGTTTTGCTTTTGAAGTAATTGCTGTTTCTAAAGTGTTTAACTTGTGCAAATACACACACAAATATGTGTATGCATGTAGCTTGTCTGTGTATGTAATCCTGTATTTAAAATACTTTTTATTTTCCTGCCTCCATAATGTAATGAAAAAGTATTTTACTGGGCAAGTAATTTTACATTTTATTGTGGTTTTCCATTGGAAAAAATATGTTTTTATTAAAGATCTTAAAAGTCTAATTTTTTTTGGTCATAATAACCAATGTAAAGGAACCGTATAACCAAATGAGATGTGGCTGGCTAAGTTAAACTTTGGTGTAATTGTCCTAAAACTGGTTGTTGCATGCAAAATGAATAGACAACTGAAATTGGCTATTTGCTTTATTTAAAAAAATAAATATTAAAATGCTCTATTGAGTAAAATTCATTTCTTAAGTGCCCCACTAATTTCAGTTCTGTGATGTCTTCATGTGGCAGAACTTCTGGGATGTTGATTTATAATAACCGAGCTGGGACATTTTCTTTTTGGTGTCACCAGGAGGTTGCATACAGATGTCCCAGGACAGGGCATACAGCAAGCACTCTGCTATTCTGGTACTTCCACAGTCCCCTCTGAGTTCCTCAAAACAATTTGTCAACGATGCTCTCTGCTCCTGAACTCATCCAGAGTATATCACTGGCAGGAAAAATGGTTTTGTGTTTTTCGCTTTGAGGGTGGTAAGGCACTGGAACAGGTTGCCCAGAGAGGTTGTTGAGGCCCCACCCCTGGAGGTGTTCAAGGCCAGGCTGGATGTGGCCTTGGGCAACCTGGTCTAGTGGGAGGTGTCCCTGCCTATAGCAGGGGGGTTGGAACTCGGTGATCTTCAAGGTCCTTTCCAACCTAAACCATTCTATGATCCTATGATTCTATGACACTAACTTGCAGACATGCCAATGGGTTGGCACATCTCTCAGTTACGAGCCAGTTAGTTTAATTTCTCTGACTCAGAGCACTGGCACAGGCTGCCCAGGGAGGTTGTGGAGTCCCCTTCCCTGGAGATTTTCAAGACCCGCCTGGATGCAGTCCTGAGTAATGTGCTCTGGGCAATCCTGCTTTAGCAGGGGAGTTGGACTAGATGATCTCTAGAGGTCCCTTCCAACTCTGAAAATTCTGTGATTCTGTGACTCCAGAACAGCTTTAATAATTATCACTCTCAGGCAGTGCAGCTACTCTGAGCCCCTGGAAATAATGGCACATACATTCACCTTCTTGAATGAAACCCTTGTGCCCTGTCCCCTCTGTGAAGAAGCTGCTGAATATCTGCGAGGTGGGGTCAATTGCACAAGAGTGCCTGCTAATAAAAATTTTGGTAATACCAAAATATCCCATGTTATTTGTATGACAACACAAGAGCCAGTCAGCTCCTTGTAATGTAAATAAGAAATGGAAATTCATGACTGGCTTCTGTTGGCCATGGTGGCCCTAAGTAGTGTTTGCTGCTGTAGTGGCTGGTGTTGCTTATGTCCACTTCCCAGCTAGATGCAACAAGGAAAAAATGGTTGATAACTGTGATAATGGACTTCTGCAGCAAGAGGTGACTAGAGCCCAGACACAGCAAAGCTCCCAGGGGTCCAGCTCGAATTGGGCACTGCCTTGAAAAGGGCTATGTGGGTACAAAGTTCTCACACACCCCACTACAGGAGGAGAAGGTTACGTGAGGCTGTTGTGAAATGTGTAGTGTCTTTGTCACTATGAACATATTTTAACTTTAAACTACTCGTGCAGCTTTTATCAGAGCACTGAGCCCTCTGAGGGACAGCTGAGTGACACGCTGCCTTTGAAGATACGGTGGTATCGATGGCAGGACATCAATAGACAAAACATTAAGCTCACCTGGCCTGTCTTGTATGTCACCCAGCCCTGGTTTAGACACCAGACCTTAATGAAAATCCACCGCTTTTGTTGGTCTGTGGCTAATCCAGGCAGAGAAGGAAGGGGAGCTGCAGAAACACCATTTCCCGTGTATGGGGAGGATTAAAGGTGCCAATTTTGGCATTCTACATATTCTTAAAATTCCTGTGCTCTCTGTAAATGAGGGAAGAAAAAAAAAGAAAACGAAAACAAAAACAAACCCAAGGGACTGCATTGTGTGTGCTGAGCCTGAGCTATCAACCTGCAAGCCAGAGACCCATTTTGTCACTTTGCACTTGCAGTTTAAATTCACGCTAATCCTTCCAACGCAGTGTTGAGTAAGAAAGAAGTAAACAGGCTAATGCCCAAATCCCCCTGTTTATAGGATTACTCAGTGGTAAGAAAAAGACTTGGATACCTGCATTGGGAAGTGGGTGGGAAGAGGGAGACCCCTTCCCAGAGGGGAAAGGGGGTGCGGATGCAGACCTTGGGATACCAGGTTCTTTGTCAGACGGTGAGATGGTGGTAGAGAAAGGAAAAAAAAAAAATCATTACTTCCTTTCAAGCCTATTTAACCAACATGCACTATGAGTGGGTATATGCATCTTCTCCCTGAGTGGTGGAGAGCTTATATTTAACACTTCCATGAATCAACCACACAGCTGAACATGGAAATAATCAGGACCTGGCTACTGCCAGCCTGCCATCGTTAGTTTAATTTATATGCCAAAGTTCTGAAATATTTCAAATAGAATTAGTTGAATTCAACACACGTTCAGGAGCATACCTCTTGCAGGTCCTCCTGTTATCCTTTAAGGCTAATTTAGCTGAGTAGTTCTGTGGCCCTAGGCTGTCCATATCGGTTTATCTTTCTAAATTGTTCAAATAAATATTTGCAGCTCACTTATAATCAGCCTGCTAATGAATTTTAGCAGACTGAACTAAACAGCATCTTTGATGTAGCGGAAGCCTAGAGACACTGGAGCTGTGTAGTACCATGATAGATGTAACCTTATAGAAAACATTTGCATCCCACCGCTTCTGGTCTGTACTGTGCCAGTGGGTTTTTGTGATCCACTGAAACAGACCATTTTTAAAACTTTTGAGATGTGTGTGGTATAGCTAATGAGAGCACGTCTGCTCTGAAACAGTTACAAACAGTGATGTGGGACAAAGGCTTTTTATGGTTCATCATGGTTTATGTGACATTGGAACTGGCTGAGGAACAGGAGAGTGAGTACGGCACTAGCTCAGGTTTCACCATGGCCACAGAAGTACAGAAGCAGAGAGGGACGCAGTGGTTATTCTTTACCTAACCTATATTACATTACCTGTCAGGGAACTTCTATTGGCAAGTAGTTTCTTCACAATTTATTAAATAATCTGTAGGTTTAGTAAGAAGAGGCTGATATGCTGATTACCACTATTTTATTCAACTCTTTGAATACACCTTCATTTTTGGGTGGGTGGATTGCAGATTTGCTAGGTTACCTGTGAAGCAGTCATGGCATCAGCCTAATTACCAGTGCAACCGCCTTTGGAACTGCTTGCTGACGCCGTCTTAGGGAATGCTGAGAAGAACCCAAATCTACCAGTCGTGGCGATGGCTGCACCTGGGGCCGTAAAATCTACGCGTGAAAATGCTACTTCACACTGAGTAGCATGTAATAAGCAGTGTTTACTTCATGCAATATGCATCTTAAGCCTGCAATTGACTGGATGTTTCAGCATAGTCTAATACTAGGACAACGCATCAAGACTAGATGGAATTGTCTACCTCACATAACAAACAATCCACCCATAATCCCAGAGTTTAAAGCTATTTGACTTTGGTTTAGACAACTAAAAGCCATCTTTACACTCATCTTGGGTTGATTTGAAATGAAATTTGCAAAGAACCAAAATTAAATATTTCATTCAAACTAATTTTTATTTTGTTTTGGATCACTCTTCAAATAAAAAAATAATCAACGCAGACAAGATCATGATGAACTGAAAAATTAGAAGGTATAAAACAACACATTCTGATAGTTTTGATTCATTGTACTTTGTGAAAGTTGAATTTGTTAAAGATGTTCATAGTGCAAATCTGCCTTTCTGTGAAAATTTTGGTCTGTGTTGCAATAATTTTGCAAAATTCTTGTTGGAGCCACCTATTCTACCTTTTAAAAGTATTTTGACCCGATGATGCTTACGTACCCAGCTGAAGTGCACTGACAGCTGCTTTCTGTGCTGAGGGGCTATGTTGTAACTAACCTGCTATTTTTGTGATTCCCGTGGTGCAGCTTGTAACATCAACACGCTTATTTTTGCAACGTGAGAGGGAGAGCTGAGGCACAAGAACGTTCAAGTCCAGGTCCACAAAAGGACCTAGAAAGAAGAAAGGGAAAGCCATTAAACCTCACCTCGGTGAGACCGAGGGGTCAGAAGTACTCTCCGTACCTGCACTCAGGCTCTGCCACTGTTCAGCAAGGACTATTGGGTTAATGGGGTCAGTCAGAGAGAAAATGAGCTCTTGCTCTGCAGCCTGGTGAGGGAGTCCCTCCACAGGGAGAGTGGGTCCCGTTCTCTGGCCCTTGGCCTTGAGGTACATATCCATTTTTCATCAGGAGTGTTGTCGGTAGGAATCAGAGGTCAGAGAAGATCTCTCTCCTCTCCTACTTTGATCTCTAGTGAATGCACTTACCTGGTTATGGAGTCATGCTCCTGTCTCCATAATCGTGGTCTTGCTGACCCTTTGAGTTGCTGGCTGAACCCCTCAGGGACGGTGAAGGCCCGATGCAGTCCTGCAGAGCCTGCAGGCTAGACACTGAGGGTTTGAACCTTCCCAAGGGCCTCCCACCCCCTGGCTCATTGCTCTGCACTGTTAATTTAGGAGAGCAAATTGCCAGCTCCCACCCAGAAAGATGCACCTTCTGAGAGAAGATATAGGGCTATGAAAATCCGGGCTGTGGGAAAGCACTTAAGCTGAGTAAGGCAGCAGAAATTCAGAGATAGATTTGCTCATTAAATGTGGCTTGTTTCTGTTCTCAGGCACCAGACTCCCTGAATCTCATGGGGCACATGAACTCCAGTCCCAGACTCCAAGGGCTGGGACCCTGTTGTAGGGCTGACCTCACGCAACTTCTGTGAGAATGGACAAGAAATCTGTGGCACGTAAAGGGCCTAAAATAAGGTCCCCCACAGTCAAAAGCTAGTTCTCCAGGCCTGCTCTGCCTTTGCATCCAAGGAGGGGAAACACAGGAAAAAGTTTGCACTTCAATGTAATGGATAACGCAATCTACAGGGGCATTGAGCAAAAATCTCTGTGGGGCGTAGCAAGGGTTTACTGGTCACTGGCAATTTCTAATAACTTATCAACAATGGGCAATAACCGCCCCCCCTCCTCTGTACCTGATCACAGCCGCTCTATAACAACACAAATCACAAATAATTTATTCCATGCAATTTTCATGAATGAAGGTAACTCTCATTAATGTTCAGAAATTAAGTGAGACAGGTGGATACAGATATTCATTGTGGGATGCTCCAATGGTAACAGCAGAATTGGTTTTGTGACCAAAATACGTATTTTAGAGTAGCAGGAACAACAAACAGCCTCTGTCATAACAAAGCAGATGCCATTAACTAAAAAGCAACATAGAAAGCACTTTTGACTTTCGCTTGCTATATGTAATCTAACATTTACCCACGACAAGCCAGAGGTCAATGTCTCTTCCCTTCTAGCAAATGCTGGCTATGGAGGAAAACCGAGGAGTAGCGTTCTTCCTTTGAACAGTGCTTCCATTAGCAGAGATGCTGCTGCTTCTAAGTGGCTTTGCTGTTGAAGCACATGGCCACTGTGGTTAAGAGTTTTAGATCTTTTAAAACACCACCACCAAAACCTTTTAAGCCAAAAATCTCCTTGAACTTAAATATTTTAGACAGAAACTTTCAAACAAAACCTTGTGGCATTGGCAAATGACTGAGCTTTGCCTTTTTCACTTTATGCTGGGGACGAAAAACACTCTTTATCCTTCCTCTGGGCTTATACTCACTTTGCAATGAAGTATCCATTATTCATTTACACTTAGAACTGAAGTAGGGAACCTGTTCACTGATATGTGCTCTATCAGTTATTAGTAAGTGAATGGGTTATTGTGGCCTCATTTTTGCAAAATGCAGCAGAATAGCCACCATCTATGTTCCTGTCAGCCCTACATGTTGCTTTCTGCTTTTTGGGCATAGGGAGACTCTTGGGTAGTATAGAATCGAATTAGGGATGCCTGTGCTTCACCCTCTTTGATTCTCAGCAGAAGTTTGCTACAGCTGCTGAGCCACTCTTTCCACTAGTCTGCACGCTGTCTTAGACTCTGAACTAAACAGAAAAGATATTAAATTCTAACAGATCGATGGTAATATTTTGCACATCCTTTACAAATGACAAAATTCTCCTTGGGAAAACAGACAATTGTATGTACTGTCTGGAAGGTGTGCTTGCATCCCTGAAAAATGTCTATCTCTGAAAATTTCTACTACGGCTGCATTTTGTTACCCGATGCATAATTTTATAAGATTGCACGTGGCTTCTATAAAAAGTGAAATATTTTCTCCACTTTATTTTCTATTGTTTTGGTTAAGAATTGCCACTTGAGAGACTGTTTTTGTCATTGAACCCGGGAATTAAGTCCTTTTTTCCTGAATAACTCTTGAAAAATTATTATCAAAGATTATTACAGTCAGTTTTGTTCATATACATATTTTTTAAAAGTACTAGCAGACCATTAAAAATATGGACACAAAGTTAAGGTGTTCTAAATCTGAAAAATGGCAAGTATTAATTTCATGGCAAACATCATATGCTGTTCAGGAGAATTAGTGTGTAAATGAGTCCTTTATGCTGTTCACAGAAGCCCTTCCTCTGTACAATAAGGTGCGTATTTATGACAAAAACATTGTAGCAGAAATCAGAGTGATTCTAAGCCAAGGTAAAGGTACTTCTTAGATTGTAAATAGCTGTATTGGAAGATATATCAGTATAGTCATACTTTGATTCAGTCTTTCCTTTGAGAAGAAATCCTATTCATGTTTTAGTGTTTTGATATAGTCAGCCTCATTTGGAGGTATTCAGTGTTTTTTTTTTTTTGTATGGGAAACCATCTAACAGGGGCTACTCAGCTCTTTATGAATAGCAACTCAATTTCTTAAGTATAATAGACCTGTTCATTGGCTCTGTCCTTGTGTTCTATCTTTGAAATTCAAAATATATGTTCATAAACAAAAAGTGATATTATTCAGTCCACATCCAAAAGGATAGAAGCCTAAACATTTCTTTATGAAAGTAAAATGAGGTGGCATGTAACAAAAAGGAGAGGCTTTTTTGTAGTGTAGTGTAACTAGATACAACAAACAACATGGAGTCTATAACAGGTCTAAGAAATACGCTACAGACTTTGACGGCAGTTTTCTCTGGAGTATTCCTCATATGGAGCTGAATATCTGAGCAAGGCTGTCAATCTCAGAGCAGCTAAACAGTATTTTTTGTTATGAAAAGAGTGGGTTTGTAAATCCACGAAAGAATGATTCGTAAATTTGGGCAGTACCTCTTCACAAGTTTAAGTCAGGGTAATTCTGAGTTGGCTGCTTGCGGAGGAGCTGGTCTTCCTCAGCCTGGGGAGCTTTTCACGGGCTTCAGAGAAAAATTATTTGCTAGGGCAGCAAGAGTTTAGCTGTGTACAATGAAAAGAATCTTTTACTATAACTCCCTTGGTGCCAGTGAGGGTGAGCCTAATTGTTAAAACAGGGTTAATTATAAAATCCCTGCAGACAATAAGATTCCAAAGACTTTTTCTGAGGAGAAGGTTCAGTGTTTTGGGTTTAGGGACAGAAGCACAACCACAGGGAACTGAGGGAAATGCCAGGATGCTTCTTGTTGTCCCCTCTCCCCTGGTGTTTTAGTTTCCCTGTGTCTGTTGTTCTAACAGAAGCTTAAAGTGCTGCCATGGGGCTTCTCCTGAGCTCCACAGAGATTTCAGGGCGTGCTGGACTCCAAGGCTTACTGCACTAATGACCTGCATCCATGGGACCATCCATCCCTTGCACAGACCCTGTGTGGTAGGTTGGATGTATCACCAGGCCTTTCAAAGTCACATGCTGGTGCCTGTGCAGATTGTCCACATGCTGCTCTTGCTGCTGGAGAAGGTGTGTTGTGTATGACCAGGGAGCAGGGCTGCAAGCTCTACTCTGCAGTGACCTAACGGTGTTTCACAAAATTACAGAACAGCTGAGGTAGTAAGGCCCCTCTGGAGATCATCCAATCCACCCTCCTTGCTGTAGGTGACCAAAAGCAGGTTGTCCAGGACTGTGCCCAGTCAGGTTTTGAATATCTCCAAGGATGGAGGCTCCAGACCTGGAGGGTTTGATATTGGGTATTCAACATATTCAACATTCCTGATCTGTAATGGTTGTCCTCATTTCATGGGGCTGAACTTATCTGTGCTGGTCTAGCTAAAGCTGGCACTGGAGACGGTTCCCACCAGCCCTCAGCAATTCCTCTGCAAGGTCCATAGCAGGCATCATCCACAGGGGTGCTGGATGGGCTCCGCTATGCTCCCAGGCATGAAGCTACCGGGTTCAGGCTCCTGAACTTCTACCTCACAGTGGAGGCGGACACCTGCCAGTGAGCCTGGGATCTCTTCCATTGTTTAAACTGCACCGTAGTTGATCTTGCCTGTAAGCACCCAGCATCCACTGCCTACAGCTGGCACAAGGGTGAAAGCCCCCAGTGGGATCTGGAGGGTGAAGGCCATGCAGCTGACGGGCAATGACCACTGACTGTCACTAGCTCTGGGCAAGTCCAGGGCTGTGGCCTCCCATGAGACTCTCAGTAAGTGTGTCAGAACCACTGGGCTACTGGGAGCAGCAGAGTGAAAGACAACATCTGAGAATAAGGCCACAAGGGTGGGAAAAAACTTCCTGGGGCAAGCTAGGCTGGGAGAAGGGCCGGTCTGCTGGGACACAGAGGAACAGCAGCTGGTCTTTGCTAGGGCCAATGCAAAGTCACTTGTTACCTCTCTCTATGGGGGGCGCTGGGGAGGCGCAGGGTAGATAACGATATGTGGGTTTTTTGAGAAGTACCCTTCCAAGAATTTTGCTCAAACCTCCACAACCAATAATGTCATAGACCTGAGGACAGGCCTTCGAAAAGCTTTTCCCACATTAAAATACACTGCGGGAACTTTAAGCCAGCAGGGTTTAGGCATCTAGGTTTTATGCATTTCTCAGTAGGACCTACATCCTGAACTCTTACTCAGGTGGATATGTTGGGCTCTCAGCGCAATTGTTTAAATTACTATTTTAACTAAAGAATAACATGCTTTTAAAGCTATACCCATTCTTCCTGTACTTCAACAGATCAGTTTAGGAAGTAAAGTAAAATGGAAACATTTAATTACTCTTTCCTTCTAAACTTCTTTTTAATTATATATTTTTTTGCTCTCTGTTGTCTTGTGACAGAGACCTGGTTTGCTCATTCATTCTGTTCTCACAGTGCAACTTGAGCTGTGTTCAGTGTTATGTTACTTCCTTCCTGCACCAAGAAACTTCTATCATGCCCAATTTGCACTCTTTGCTTTCACTACGCATTGTGTCAGCATTCCAGGCTGCAGTTAACGGTGATTAAATAAGACAGAAATGCCTGAAATCCGCTAGCTATTCTGCCTGAAACACAGGAGCTGACAACTTCTCTGCTACTTGTTCTGTGTGAGTTCAATTTGCTTGCACTCTCTGCTCAAATGCAAAAGTTGTTCTTTTCTTAAGAAAAAAACACAGCAGTTCTTAGCCTGGAAAACAGCTCTTCTGTTTTGTTTAACAGTTTTTAAAATACCACTGATATATGACCACAGCTTTTCCCCTCCCATTGACATGACACTACCAACGTATATAAAGATTACGCTTTGCCTGAGTTCAATTGCTTGGAGATAGAAGCTTCACTTCGGCTCCTTTTGGTGTATGACACCCACGTCTATTTGTGGAGACCTATTAATTGTCATGTCAAAACTGCCAAGTTCTATTGGGATGGGAAAAAAAAAAAAAGATGGCTAAATCAATATGAAAATAAGTAGCCAAAATTTAGGATTGAGTGAGATCTTTCCCCAAAACTATATTCCAACCTTTCATGAAACTTGCTAGATTTCGAGTGCGTGTTGTCAAACCCCTTTTAGCCTGTTAACCTAAAATGTAGGATTTCTGTAAGTAAACTCTGCCTAGTTTGTGTGGCTGTTTGCATGCTGCTGTCCATTTCAAATATATCTGAATGAAGAACAGGGACCTCCATTATATTGAACTCCTGTCTTGAGAAAGCTCCATGACACTGAAGTCCTAAGTCTTGAGAAAGCTATCAGATAAGTGTAGGAAACACACTAAGATTAGTACTTTCCCCAAAGGAGAATGTTGTAATTTGAGCCCACCCAGATTACTGGGCAGCAGACAATCCATGCAAGGCAGCCGTAGAAAACCTCTCTGCATGACTTCTGCTGCTCATGGGATTACCCGCTTAAATTCCCGTTCCTCATCTGCTCCTGCTGGTAGGGTTGGGTTGGCCACCTCTGCCAGCCTCTCCTCCCACTGCAGGTGTTATTTTCTAACAAACTCTTTCCATTCCCCCCCCCGCCCCGGCCCCTGGGACCCACATGGAGGAGCTGCTCTGACTGCAGCAGTTATGAATGTAGCAGCTGATCAGAGAGCGAGCGAGGGCTCGGTAACCTATGGGCTGATGCTCACAGACGTGTCTGTCACAATGGTATCATTCTGATTAATTTGTTTCATCAGTATGGAAGTCATCCTTTAATTCCTCCCCAAGCTTACTGAAGGGTATCCTCCATTAACCAGTGCAAGTGTCAGGTTCCTCCCCTAAAGAACACAACTTCAAACCCAGAAATTGCCCCGTGTTGCATCCAGGGTGTTGTCTGGAGCAAGGCTCTGCCACAACAAATCTGCCTTTCAGCTTGCTTGCTGCAGGGTGACCACTCCCAGGAGGGCAAACACAGAGGTGAGGCAGATATAATCGATGCTTTAGCCGGGCCTTTGGATGTGCTTTAGTGGGGCCTTTGGACGCCACAGGGCCGCGGAGAGGAGGACACCGGTTCTCCTGCAGAGCGGGATACTGGTGGAAGGCTTCGAGGCAGGATCGCTGTAGCAGGACTTCCTCCTCCGATCGGAAACGGAGATAAGAGTGAAACTCTAGCTAGAGAGTCTCTTCTCAAAAGGAAGATTTAATGGCTTCTGAATGGTCGTGTGTCCGTCTAATGCATTTAGCCTGTGGCAGAAAAAAAAAGAAGAATAAAAGGGTTAGGAAATACAGGTCTGATCTTAAAACTACTACTAGCAAATCTCAGTACACAAATTACCTCAGTAGAAGGTTCATTCTCTTCAAAAACATTCAGAGAAAATCATAGTGTCAGAAAGCAATTTATCTGTATGTTTAGCAAATAAACATAATAACTGGAAAAAACACCTATTTTAAGGAGAACTGAATAAAGACCAGGATGGGGTATTTTTTTGCTTCTTTAGGTCTTCTCTCAAGACGGTACTAAATTACAGATAGCACAGAGTATGTAATGCCTAAACAGTACGTAGTTCAGGCAAGAGAAACTTGTGCCTTGTCACAATATTGATATTTGTTTTATTAAGGAGTGCTCAGACACTGCCTTTGCAACCATGTAAACATGATCATTAATTGGAGTGAAGAGGACAGGACAAGTATGTCATGAACAGACAGCCCTGATACACCTTTCCAGCAGTGAAAAATATTCGTGGTGTAAACGGAAAATTTAAGAAAGGTGGACAGAAGACAAAGCAAAGACGAGACGCTTTTTGACTTTTGAGAACTACTTGTTGAGTACCTCTGATGTGCTAAAACTCCAGTGTCTTTTGTTAGCAGTAAGTATGAGGATCTCTGCACTTTGGGATAGTTGGTAGCATTGGCACATTTCTTGTGAGGCACTTCATTGCCATCTGTCTGTGGTCTTTGTGAACTTTATTCATTTTCATTGCTTCTTAAATACGCGGAGTATTAGGTACAGGAGCTCTAAGAAACAGAGATGTGAGGCACATGCTAAAGTAAGGCCATGTGGAACTGCACTGACTTCAATGCAATCTCTGCTTTTTTCCACTTTGATGACAACAGTCACTGATTAAAACATCAGTCCCAGGTGGGACGGATCCCACTGCCAGCCTTGTTCCTCATCTCGAGCTTTTGACCAGGCCCCACTGAAGGTACCGAGAATGTTGGGCTCATGTCCTTCTTGTGTGGGTTGGACCGAGGCATTTGTTTACACAGCTCCTGAAACTGGAAGCAGGGAAGAGGGGAACGCAAATAAATATGTATGTGCCCTCCTGACATGAGAACAGTTCTTTCCTCTCTCGTGTTGGAGTCCTGCTCAGCCCACGGTAACAGCAGTTTCAGCGAGTGTGTTTCTGGGGACTGGCCTCCCAGATCCACTGTGAGCAAATGGAAAACAACTGGTACAACTTAATATTATTAGCTCAAGAGCTTGTGTCACAAGATTGTAGCTCACATTCTGCAGAAAACCAAAGGCCAACCCTGCCAGGAGGTGTTGATCTCACACTGTCCCCCTGTTCCTCCCTCCCCCTCTCTTTCAGCCATTTCTAAGAGGCTTCAAATAATGATTTTGTCACTGCTGCGGGTTAGTGAGCACAGTTCCCCTTCTCCTCTTGCCATTAGGGTCTTTCATGTCTTATTATCGAGGTCTCTAATCTTCCTGCCCTTTGTTGAGCATTGCAAGCCTTGTTGCAGCTGTTCTGCAGGAGTTTGTTCTAACTCGCTAGATAGATGTGTGGATGAGGCTCTCCAAATGCTCGTGTTCTGCTTAGATGTTATCATGAAAACATAGCAGCCTTGACCTTTTACATAGCTTAGCCAGCCATGAATGGTGGCGAGCCCTGTCCCCCAGCCTCATGAATTTCATGCCTGTTCATCAGCTGCTGCGAAGCAGAGGAGCGTTTCGTCTCCCTTACGTTGGACATCTTAATTTGGTAGCAGGGCTTTCCTAGAAGGTGTTCTTTGTATATTTTCATCCCCAGCTTTTGGCTGCTGGCAGGTATTAGACAGCAGAGTGCAGCCTGGACACTTTCATTTGTAGAACATGAGCTAATTAGTACTTTCAATGGGTTTAATGGATTGCACCAGAGTCTTATAGAAACGATGCTTCTTATCTAGCTAGCAATAATTTGAAACACAAATTAGTAGATCCCATTCTTCCTTGTAATTGCATTAAATCAGCTGACGTCTGAGCTGGAGCAGCACCTCTGTGAATCCACTTACGAATGCTGTTGCACCTTTTACTTTATTTTGTCTCTGTGTTCATATACGTTTATACTTGCTGCAGCCAAAGTACCTACGTGTTGCTGTTTCTGCTAGTGTGTACTTCTCGTTTCGTTTTGGTACTGTTTACCGTTCGTAATGAGATCCTAAGAGATGACACAGCTTCATGATGAAGGGTTACCTTCTATTTCTTAATCCCTTGTTATGCAGTGTTACATGTATTAGATGGTTTACATATTAGATGTTAATTAAAGGGGAGCAGATGGAATCTGTCAGCATCAGAAAGGCTACGTGTTCAAGTTTCTGAGCCAGCTAAAGCAATGCACCGGTTTGCCAGGAAGGCAGCCTGCTGAATAAAACTGTTGTGTGTCAATGGACAATCAGAACCGCAATTTCTTTGCAATTTAGCATGCAGTGGGATTGATTAATAATATAGAAACTATAAGGTAGTTAAGAATAACAGACTTGCTGAGCAGCACCTGCTGCTTGTATCAGTATAGACTTGATGGCAAAATAGCTTTGATGCCAAACATGAAGTGTTGTGCAAAAACCTAGCACTTTTGACTCTATTCACTACTCTTCTTCCACCTTCCTGCAAACAGATTTATTTCTGTGCAGCAAAAAAGCATCGGTGTATTTCTTTTTTTTTTTTTTCCTACTGCTGGCGCTTTGAAACATCTGTATATTTCTCACATACAAACAAACCTCTCAATTTTCCAAGTGTGCAGAGTAAATTGAAGGGCGGGCTCTGAAGCTGCTAGTATACACTTAGCTTTTGGTGGGAAGTGGGTAAGTGGCTGTGCTTCCAGGCTCAGCCTTTTGCTCACTAAGTCCTGTCTCTGCTCAGAAACATGCTCGAGCATGGAAGGAAACCGGCAGAGGATTTGGCCCCTGTGGTGGTGAGCGTCACTGGCCAATGAGCTGCAATATTATTTATTTTCTCTCTTTGAGTCTCTTCTCGGTGGTGCACATTGTGCTATGGCTGCAAAGGGGATGCTCCCTGGCAGCTGCGCTGGCACATGTAGTGACACAAACATTTGCTCCCTTGAAAATTAGATTATGAATCAACTTTTTTTCACAGAAAGCCTTAAGTAGTCTTCAGAGCATTTGGTGTGGAGATGAGCAGAGGAAAAATCAGGACCAAATGGAAATAATAATTGGAGAAGGGATGAGAGAGAAGGAAGGAAAAAGTAGGGGCAACTGTAATGGATATTTATTGATATTATACTCCCATTTTTGACTTTTGACACCTCCTAGCTCTGTTACTGCCCTCAGGTGTAGAACCTGGGTTCACCTAAAATGCATTTTTCTATCATGTCTTCCTTCCCTACCAGCTTAGAACCTGACAGAGGGACAAAGTGAATCTGCTGTATGAGAGAACAAAAGGGAAAAAAGGGAAAAGGAGTCAGTCAAATGGGGGCCGTGGGATGTTTGTGCGTGGAGGCCTTTGGTAGCTTCCAGCTTTTCACATCCTTAAGCAAAGCAGATGTCTTCTGACGGTGGGATGCAGGCGTGGGCTTGTGTGCACCCATGTGTTCGGCAAATGCCTGGAGGAGAACAGGGCGAGCTCTCGGCTTCCACCACGCTCCGAGTGCATGACTGGGGATCACCTCTCCGAAGTAAAAATAGGTGCAGAAACAACATCTCAGTGAGTAGCAGCTTACAGACCGACAGGCATGCTCCAGCAAATGTGTTTATGTTTTGGGGGCTAAAATCTGGAGACCAATTGTCTCAGATGAAGTGGAGATAATTAACTATGAAATAAGTGAAAATAAAAGATATTTTATGTGATCTGATTACATTGCAGAACTGCAGTCTTCTTCTTCTACTCTGTTTGAAATGCATTTTTTGTGCTAAAAGGAAGGGCCAGATCTTGATTCTTCTGGAAAACCATTTAAAAAAAAAAAGATTATACTTTCTCTGGGGTGACTGAGCAAGGTTGTAGGTAAGCAGCTTTCAAGGTCACATGCTATTGTTATATCCTATTTTGCGTTATGGTGTTGGCCAGGCTTCCCAACCCACTAAACCAGGCACTGGCAAACAGAACGCGTCCCTGATTCAGAGTGAACTAGGGTTTTAAAATCTATACGGCGTTTGCTGCTATATCAGATGCCTGGGATAAATTCAAGTTTTACTAACAGAAAATAGTTGCATTTATTGACCAAAGCTGTAGACTTTGTGCTTTTTATATTTAAAACGACCAATGTTCCACAAACATTCTGATTACCTTTCACCACAATTTTGTAGCTTGTAGTTTCTTAGTCTTGATAGACTTGAACATACTTCTTTCTTGGTAGTCTTGATCAGACTTCTGTTATTTTGCTCAGGACTGACACCAGGTAACTGGCACAAGTTTCCCTGGGTCAACTTCTTCAGTCATTTCCCCTTTCTTTAAAAAAAGGTCTGTTTTCTTCCCTTTGTTATTTTTTTTGGTTTATTACTGAGTGCTTAAAAACTAATTCTGATCTGAAGAGCTCCATAACTTATCCTTTGGGACTTTGGACGCAAGTGTGAATTTATCTATTGTACATGTTTTTTATCTTCAGTTTTAATGAAGCGGCCACTGATATTTTATATATTCCATTCATTTCTCTGAAGGGAAATTGTATATTACATTTTATAGCTGAAAGCTTTTGTTTTCTTCCCTCTCTATAACTGTTGTCATTTAAAAAAATAAATTATGTCAAATGTTCATATCTATTTTTAACTTGGACAAATTTTTCTAAGCATTTTTTTTTATATCATCTGTGGAATTGTATCTATTGGTCATCTGTTCCTCAAACAATTCCTACTTAAAACTGATTTCCAAGTGTTCTAGCAATGGTTAAAAGCTTTTGGAAGATTCAAGTTTCAGGTATGACAATCTCTGCTCTAGTCTGTTCCCACCACATATAAAAGAGCACTAAATCATAATATTGTCACCTTGGCGAATGTGTTTTCTTTATAAGAAATGATTAATGCTTTGCACATCAGAGAGAAGCCAAATACTGAATTAAGCTGTAAGGTATAGTGTGGTAAGAAAACTGTCTTTCTTATTCCGTTTACAAAAGCTGTGAGTGCTTCATTGCTAGCATCATAAAATGTCCATTAGAAGTTGGGGGGATCACGGATGGATATAGGAGGATTTGTCCTCCCTAAACATACATGGAGCACTAGATCCATCTTTAATGTAATTACTTAAAACTTGAAATCACGAAGTGCCCTGTGTTGACGATGTCTTTGTAGAAGGCTGAAACATCCTCTTGCAGCATGCCCTTCCCCAGTTCTAATGGACAAATTAATTAATCTCTTAATTTCAACATTCAGGGTGCAACCTGTGCTACCAGTACCCATCACTTTTCTTCTGTGAGCTTGTCCAGTTCAGAGAGGGATTTTTATGCCAAGTGCCATTTGAGCTTGGTTCTGGTGCATGAGTGAGACACAGCAAAGCTGGATCCAACATTGGGCAGGTGAGAAACAGGAGAAGCTTACTGAGCACAGGTGGGCTGACTGAGGAGGGCCTGTTCATCTGCCAACTGCATGGTCACGGTCCTGAACCAGGTGGGCTGAAGTCGGGGCGAGTCTTTCCATTGACTTCATCTCAGAGCATGGACCCAGAGCTGTTGCTGAGGATGCGACACTGGGTAGATATTTCTCGTTGAAATATGTTACCTTAATATCTTAGCAAGGGTTTCACATTAATTTTCATTTGCTGCACAGATAGATTAGAAAAATGTGTTTTCCTCCTGAGATTAATGTATAATGACATCTATCCAAAGAATGCTTAAGTATTCACACTTCAGAGAAACTGACCTTTAAGCCACACTTAGTGAAAGTAAGCTAAAATCAGTATTGCATTCTTGTTACCAAGGACACTTATAATCATCTTCTTAATTGTCCTTGACAATCTTATCTTTAAAGATCTTGGCATTAATTAACTATATAATGTCCCTCGCTGGATAAAATCAGCCTTGCTGGCACAATAGGCATTGTATTCCCCAGGCATTCTTTGCAGGGACTGTATCTATAGCAGAGGTCGTTCATGCTACTAATGTTGCCTGGATGACACACAAACATTTGGAGCACTTAATTGTCCAAGAAGTGAGCTGAATGAAGGCAGTGGTGACGCTGTAAAATATGTTCCAACTCAGTGTTTCTTAAGGGAGCTTTTATGCCAAGATTAGTATCAGTGTTTAATTGACAGCCTCTTCACTTAGTTAATTACTTGGGCTATTGTAGCAGAAAGAGAGAAATGGACAAAGGCATTTGTGATATGAATCACTACCAATACAGAAACAAATATGTGAGTGCTGTGAAGACCGACAGGAAAAATACTGAGTCTTATCTTTTTCCTGCTGGAGTATGATCTTCTTTCAGCATTTTCAAAGGAAAATGTGAATCACCACAATAACATTGGAGGTTCAAAGGTGGCCAGGTTCAATGCTTGTATATTTTTGAGATGACTGTTAGGAAAGATTGCAAGTTGAAGGCTGAAAGTTCAATCTGTGTTGTGTATCAAAACACGGTCAGACAGAAATTGCTTGTAATTCCATACCTGCGCACACACAAAGTACATGTAATTAACAATACAGCCCCACTTTCATAAATTGGAATCATCTTTAAATAATGAAAGACTTGAAAGACCCTTTGTGCAGTCTTAAAGCACAATACCTAGCCAAACTATACTCAGGCTATCTCAGACATCAGAAGGATTTTTTTGTAATATGTGGTTACAGTGCTTATGCAACCACCACTTTCCATTTAGAAAAACGGGCAGACTAAAATTTTGAATGCGGACTGTAAATCTCTCACACCTTAGCGCATTGACTCTGCTTATACTTAAAATGTGCGCACGCACAAGATCTTTCAAATGCAAACGTGGAAATACAGCAGTCCTGTTGAGAATACTTTCCAGAAGGTATAGTCACAATCATCTTGGCATCTCAGCCCCATCCTCTTGGGTGTTTGCGCAATACCCACCTCCAGCTGTGCCACTGGCAATGTTCATTAGCAATTTTAACTGGAGACCCCGTCATGAACACACTGCTGTGAGCAGCAACAGCTCAGTCCCATTAAGAGTCTTCTATTTCTGAGCACAAAGTGATCGGTTCCCTGTGTCATGTTATAACGGGTAGCTCTGCGGTGCAGTTTCACTAACAATTTATGCTGTGAGCTGCTGATGGAGAAAGAGGACAGCTCTCCTCCTCTCTGCTCCGGGTTACATGTCCTCTCCCCAGTTGCCGGTACCCAGCTCTTGCACGGCCATGCTGAGCCACCTCTGATGGCTGCTCAGGCATGTGATGATGATGGCAGTGAAGAAGAGCAAAGCAATTGATGGATGAAGTGATGTGGCTTGCTGAGTCCATATGGGGACACAGACACACAGACACACAGGCAGGGGATCAGGGGCAACAAAACTGTCCTTCGGGGTGAGAGCCAGCATCTAGGGTGTCCTCGACATCTCATGAATACATGTGGTTGTGGTGTATGTGATGTGTCTGAATGCAGAGACGCCCAGCCAGAACTTCTCTAAATGTTCAATTAAAAGAATTGTGGTTAATTTTGAGCGGAGACCTTTTGACTCAGCGTGCCTGTCAGACTGTATTTGTCTGCATTTGCATTTTTCCCATCAAGCTTCCTTAGGCACAGTTTTATATATATGGAAATTACATTGCTTGTGAAAATGAACAAACCTTTATTGCATACCGTCTCCCTTGATGATCCTTCTGCAAAGTTGTCATTCCTCACTAAGGAAACTGGGAGCAGGTGCAGGATAGAGGGAGACTAAGCCCTGTTACTGCTGCCACTGTGTCTGAACTCGATGCAGGGATCTACAGGTATACCCTGTGGATCTCTGAAATACTCGTGCCCCATAAAGCATCAGGACATGCGTTTTTTCCATGCAGAGAATTAATTTGCTTTTTCTCTCTCTGATGGAAGAATTCAGAGATTCCTAGATTCAAGCAATTTCTTTCTTACCTGGCTCTGGTTTTACTTTACACCTTCCTTTTTTTTCCCTTGAGATTTCCTTTTACCCCTTGCTAACCATTGTGCAGAACAGATTTCACAAAACATTGCATATTCCAAGGCAAACAGAAAAGGGTTGCAAAAGTTTGTATTCTCCAGCACTGCTTTCCAGACTCCCAGGAAAGGGTTTGAGTTAATGCAAGAGTTTATTTTTCTCTCTTGTTCCCATTGTTCACAAGAGAAATATGAATGCTGATGAATGCATTGGGGGAAGCCCACGGCTGAAGAGATGGGAAGACTTAGATCCCAGTGAAATTCAGCAGGAGAGTCAAAAGATCACTCCAAAGCTTCCATGTGTGGATCTGATCAAGGACTGAACAGAGGTCCCAAAGACCCATGGTGCTTGAACCTTGATTTGCTGTAGGGGTGAAATATACCTTCCAGTTCATTCAGGGGCAGAGCTATATTTCATGGGTTTGGATACAGCTCACGAGCTTCCATCACCTTCAGCCCCTGCCAGATATGTAACTGAGGCCAGCTTCCTGTTATTTCAGGTCACTGTCATTTCATCTGCCTCTAGACACTATGTTTTCATAAGTTTGAGGAACGCTACATTCACTGTCTCAACAGTTAGGCTTTTGCCCTGACTGCTCATTTTGAAAGTCATCGTAAGTGTCATAAAAGTGTATCAAACAGATGGGATTTGGTGGATAGGCTAAAACTGAAGACTGGGTCTATAAGAACGTGCATTTAAATGATTGAACCTGACCTACAGGAGTAAACAGAGCCAATCTACCATCTCGTTGTGCATCAAGTTCATTAAGGTGGTTTGGGATATTGTAGTATATAAAGACGCCATTTTTCCTGCCTTTCCTCGTACCGTTTTATTAGTTTTGTAAAAGTTCAAAGACTCAAAAATAAAAAAAGTATTTTGAAGTGACATACACCCAGGAAAGAAATAAACTTTGAAAGAAAGAGTCGGGGTTAAGAATAAGATATTTTCTGTGGCTGATGTTCAGGCAAGCAAGGCATGATGAGGTGGTCCAAGATCTTGGCTACTTGTTGTCCCTGTAGATACAACCACTGCTAGACCTAAGTGGTCCTTTGTGTCCAAAAGCTTGACTTGGTAGCTAACTGCAGCTGGGTCTTGATTGCCTCGATGCCCACTGACACAGGGAAATTCTGTATGAACATGTCTATTTGCTCTGTGAGTCAAATTATCCCAGACCTTCTGCTTGTTCTCACTGTTGAGGTGAACAACATGAAGCTCTAGAAAGAAAACAACTCATGACTCACAAAGAAAAGGTGACAGAATGATAAGTATGGCACACTTGGCTGCTGACTGCACCAAAAAAATCTTTCCTTTGCTTAGTCCTTCTTACAAACAGTAATTCTCCCCATCTCCTTTTCTTTAGTTCTCCATTCTCCATCTTGCAGACATTCTGCTGTTATTTTCTCTGGCAGCTTACTAGAGCCTTGGAGTAACAGAAAAAATTAATACATGGGAAAAACTAGACTGGAAAATATAAACTTTATGGAAAAGTGCATCTGTTGGTCTCTGGAATAGTCTTCACAGGCAGGCTCTGCAAGTGGTGTATTTCAAACAGAACCAGTCACTGGTCAAGAACAGTCCAGAAATGTTTGGAAGAAAATAGAGAGTTTTAAGAGATTTTTTTTTCATCTTATCTAGGCCTGTTTACAGGCCAGTGTCACCTGAGGCATCTTCAATGACAGTCACCATTGCATTGCTAGCACTCGGATCTTGGAGTTAGTTTCGCTTAAGATTGGTCAGTTGGAACATGCATTTTTGGCTTGCTAGATGTAATTTGAAACAAAGCAACACAGATATGTGTTTTGCAGATTTCTTCTGAAACCATAAAACCTAGACTTTTTTTTAAATTAAATGTACAACTTGCTGAATATGATCAAGTCTCCAAAAGAGTACTAGAACTACTTCCTTTGTATTCTGCATTACTTAAACTGCCCTTCCATAAACTGCTGAAGACATTAATTAAAATTATCGATCAATATTAATTAAAATATCGATCGGTATGTTTAACCATCGTTAAACATACACGATGTCCTTATTTTAGTTTCAGTAATCTGTGTGTCATAGTATCTTTGAACAGTTTGATGCAAGACAGCCCTTTGGGCAGTCAGTGCTGCAAGATGGGACTTGGATAAAATAATAAATTTAAAAAATAATTTTGAATTAAAAATTGAAACAATAGTTTATTATTTGTGCATTGAAAGCCACAGCAGGTACCCACAAGACACTGCCTACATATGAAAAGCAATATTAACGTAAGCACCAATACAAAGCGGCACACAACAAGCCTGGGGCACTGATGGGGGGAGCAGGAAGGGAGAAGGTGGGTAAAAGTGCAGCTTTCATTCCATTTACTTCCTATAGCTATTCTTTGCTAGTTGAATGGTATGATTACGTCTCTATGTAAGAGATCTCCTGATGTCCAGTGCACATATTCGGTCCATAGTCAGTGCACATGTGCAACCGCAACAGCCCGTCTATAGTACAAATAGGTGGTCTGCTATGCAGGTGGCTTGAGAGCCGCAGCGTAGGGATTGGTGTGCTGATCAAGAGGGAGACTTTCCAAAAGTGCAAAGGACAGCAGAGTCTTCATCTCCCCCTGATGCTTTTAAAAGTCTTCCACAAATCCAGTGCCTTAGAGTGAAGGCATGTCTGTCAGGTTTTGTGCAGTTGCCTGCTCCTTTGCCTTTGCAACGAGCGAAGCAGTTGCAGGCCAGAAGAAGTTGGGATACCGTGTAACTATGTCAACATGCTGTTGAGCATGGTCTAATAAGCCCTGCTGAGAGGTAGCATCTGTTGCCTCCGTCTCAGTTTAGCGCTAACAGGGATACATCTGCTGACATATCTGGCTGGCTTGGTACCTGAGATGAATGACTGTCAACGTCTGATCGTTTACATCTTGAAGGATGATTTTATGCAGTGCAAAATAACATTATTAATTCTTTTCTAAAGCATTAGGTTGTCTTTCCCGTTCTTAAGAAAATAAAAAACTAATTTAGAGAAGTCTTATTATGAGAAAAATGTTTTCATTCAGTGTGATGTGCCGCAGAACCCGTAGATGTCCCCAGTTGCCATGTGATACTCTCTATAAAGATGGAAAATGCTGAGGCCTCAAACCCAGCACCTTCAAAAAGGACCAATATAAAGTAGCAGAGACCATTAACTATCTTCTGAAGGCCGAACATTTACACACGATAGCTGTAAGTGAATATCATCTACTCCAAGGCAAGCTGAAAGCTTGAACGTCTGCCAAGGATGAGCCAAGCCAAGGGACATGACTTGGCTCCCCCTTCCAGAGTCTTGACGGGGCCAAGGGAACTTGCTGTACGCGTATGGCGAAGCATATAAATTAAATGTTTTTTGATGGTGGCCCCCAGAAAGCAGTGTCAGCGTCCTGTCACTTGGCTCTACTCTAGCCCTGCCTCAAGGGCTGCAGCAAGCAGTGCAGGGTGAAGGGCACAACTGGCTGGATTACATCTGAATCCACCTGCCCGTACTCCAGGTCATGAGTCCCCTTTGGTACGGTGAGGGATCAGAACAGAAAAGGCCTTCATTTCTCAGTCCAGGCTTTTATTTTGCCAACTTTTGGCAACTAACCATGGAAGAAAACACTGGGGCTTTTTTCACTTGTTGCTTTGTTTTCAAAGGAGCAGTTTCCAGTGCAATCAAGAGTGTGTGAGGACACGAAAAATGAGGTATCGGCATCGGCCTTTGTGAATAATTAGTCACCAGCAGCACTGTTCAACATTTCACATCACAAATCTGTTTGAATCGGAGACAAGCCTAAATCCTATGCAACAGGAGGCATGATCTCCCCAGGATTAGGGAGCACACTCTGTTAATATATGTCCTAACTTTTGGAATCTGTAGCTTTAATAATATTTATACAAAAAGAAATCTAAATGACGCTGCTAATTTGAAACTAATGGCAGCTGAACGTACCATAATTTATCCCTAAGTTATAGCTGAGCATAAGATTTACAGTGCCAAAAATGCAGAGAGATTTCCCAAATATTTACCACCAATGAGAGAAATGCCTGTAATGCCTGATGGCGGATTTGGCGTGCACTGCTCCAGCGCCCGTGGCTCAGCTCAGGTTGGCGTGTGCTGGAGGCGAGGGGGTTCATGATCCATCAGCCACCGTAGACATCAGAATATACTTTCACTGCTGAACCACATGCTACTTCACATTTTCTAGCTCATGTTGCTCAATAAATAGAAGGACGAATATGTGAAATAAAGCAATGCTATTTACCTCTCAGTGTAAAAGATAAATGAGTGGAAAAGCAAAACATTGCACAAATATTTTAATACAAGTGTTAGTAGACAATGTTGATAACGATGTATAATACAAAAGTAATGAGTACTATAACATAGATGTACCAAGAGCAGAGACCTGTTATACATGCAAAGAATAAGATTGGCAGTAAAAGACAGTCTTTGCAATTGTGACCTTCCAGGCTAAGTGGAAGGGGAGAATCCCTACTCATATTTACACATGGGAAGCTGACTCATGCGGAGATTGGGAGAGGGGCTTCCTCCAAGGGAGACTCAGCCTCCCACATGACCCTTTGGGACATGCCTGTCCCTTTCCCGGGTCCCCCAAGGAAGCACAGAGGAGACAAAGTCCTGACCGAGGACTGCAGTTTAGTACAGATGACCCCAAGGGACTTCAGACAGTCTCCCTGGGAAGCCTCTGGCAGAGCAAGGAGTAGATGTTACACATCCAAAACTCATGTACCATAATAAAAAACATTCCTCCTCTTTCCCTGAATAGTGCCTGAAAAATGTGTGTGATTGAACAAAACCCAGTCATACAGTTGTTATATTACCACAGTTCAATGGTTGGACAACTAAGGAGAAAAAAAAGAAAAAGAAACGTCAATCAATAGTCAGACTAAAAGGTTTGTTTTAACTCATTAAAGAAGAAGTGAACAAACTCTGGAGTGACTTCAGTTGAAGGAATTCAGAAATTTGCAATCTTTTTGGAGGGGAGTCAATTGAGTTCATTTTTAGTGTGTGAAGCCTTACACAGTGCACTTTGGACCTAGATCTGGGCGTGAGTGCTGATCCCATCCTGCATTTGAAGATGTTTTAACCAGAAATTGTAATGCTGGCCCAAAACAAACGAGCACAACTTTTTACCAAAGAAGTAAGCCATGGCACGTGATTCAGGTTTGAGAATAAATGACAGCAAGTATTAGTGTTCAGAAAACATCATTGGATTGTTTAAAAAGCTTTCTTGTTCAAGTCTGATATCTTCTTTTCACCCATTTTCCTTCTTCACTGAATCTAATAACTTTATAGATAGCCCTAAACTCTCAGAAATAATGTTCAGGAGACTAGAAAAGGAAGGTTTTTCTAGAAAACTAACTTGGAAGATCTTGGGAAAAAAAAAAAAAAAGAGATATTCGATCATCCTAGACCACATTAGTTTTTGATGTGAAAACTGAGGGTACTGTCTCAATCATTTCACATGAAATGCAGGTCTCTAAATCAAGAGACACATCTCACCCTGAGTGGTCATCTAAAATAGGTCAGATGATTCACCCTGTGGAGGAAGGAGAGCAAGATGCCTACAGAGCATAAATAATTAGGGTTTCTTGACCACGAATGAGATGAATCCTGTGCTGGGGAAATGTGCAGCATAGTACAAAAAAAAGGCCGTGCATTGAAGGCTATGTACAAAGTCACGCATTTTAAATGTCCTTTCATCAGCTGAAACGCGTGTTGGGGTGGGGGTGTAGCAGCACATGCTGATGTATTTCAAGGCTGTGTCACAATGCGTATGGACAATGAAGCTGAGTTAAGATTGTTCAGGCAATTTTAGTTCTTAAATGACAACATGAAGTCATTGGCTTACATTGGATTTCCCCCAGTATAACTCAGACTGTAGAAGAACTTAAATCATTTTTTAAGGAACTCCATCTTCACTGGTGACCTGTGAAACAGTTTGCCGTGTACAAACCAGTATTGTTAACACACTCAGCAAAGCTGCTGTTTTCACAGTCTGCTCTTGAAAGCACTGTAGCAGAAAAGGTCGCTTCAGAGGAACGCTTCCTCAAATAATTCACTTACGAAATACTTTTTCTTCTAGGTTTTGCACACTGGATGATATAGCTCAAAAAATCTCACTCTGGTGTTTCCCATCCCCATCCCCCTCTTCAATTCGGGGAAGAAAGATCTCCCTAAACTGCTAGTGAAGCGTGTCCCTAAATGTCCTATTTCCTTAACAGGTGATAACGTTCTTCTGGAAGTGACAACTAGCCCCAGCTGTTGAAACATTTTGAAGACTGATTGTAGTGACGAAGGGTTACTTCATGTGATGAAACTCCGACCAGTAGTCCAAATATAGGATTACTTCCAGCCCCTTTGTTTTGAGAACCGCTTCACTTAGGACCACATGGGCTTAAGCACGCTGAGGGATTTTCCCTCAGGCATCAGTTTGGTAGATCATTTGCAGGATTGATAGTTTTGTAAGCTCAAAGCAGCGATGGACCTGAAGGGGTCACTGGTAGAGTAGCTGCATGCTATAGGTATGCAAACATAAAGGCATCATATGGAAAAATCTGTCTGTAATTAAGTCTTCATTGCCAGAGAAAAAGAAAAGGAGAAACTGAAATCCGGTATTTTCCTCTCCCAGGTTCCTTGTGTGAGTCTCTGACTTCTCTGTCTTCTCTGACTTACATTGTGGAGAGGAAGTTATTTTCTGGTTTCTGGGGGAACCCAAAAATCCTTCATATAAGCAGAATTCTTAGGAACCCTTACAAATACCGTATGAGCCTATTCATCCTGGTGCTTTTCTGCTCTCTGCTGTGAGGGTATGCTATGTACCACATTTGTACTAAAACGGCATTGGAAGATAGTGTGTACAGAAAATTGGTACAGAGGTGGATTGCAAGCCACGTAAAGCAGGCACTGTTTTTTTCATGTACCACCCCAGTTCTTAATGGGACCTTAATGCTCTATAGTTAAATAACATAGTGTTATAGGAGCACATTAAGTTCTCTTCTGCCTCTTTGTAGATCTTGTCAGCTGAGGTTTCAGCTCTGGAAGATGTTGCTTGTTGCTACCCAGAATTAAGCCTTTTGCAATGGCCAATACATTTTTAATAAATTACAAGTACGTAGCACCGAAGTTTTGTCACAAAGAAACTTTTGCTTAGGTACAACAGCACTCTGCTAACATATTCTGTGTGAAAGAAGAAAGCACAAACATCACGTGTGTGATGTGAATATACCTATACCTATACCTATACCTATACCTATACCTATACCTATACCTATACCTATACCTATACCTATAGGTAGTATAAGTTTGTTCACCTGTAAATTAATAGGGAACTAACTATAAATACTGTAATAGAAAATATTGTATAATAAGGTCGCCATAGTGTCTCACCCTGCTACGCCATGGGAACTTTAACCTATAGTTTATTAGCTGTTCTATGATGACTGCACACCTAATTCTTAATTTTGGTTCATGCAGGGATGTACAAAGGACTTTCTTATGATTCATTTCAGGAAAGATGTTAAGGAGGTAAAATGCTATGAATATTTTTTTAAAAGGGACTATGGTTAAATGTTTATTTCCTATTATAATTCCTTTCTTGATAATAATTTTATTTTTGGTGTGTGAGGAGGAGTGATACAAAGGGCTAGGGAGAGAACATATGTTACTATGGATTTTGCATTAAGATAAATTTAGCTGTGTTGTCAATTAGAGGCACTGTTAGGTGAAAAAATGTCTTGAATTTACCTTGAAAGACAGTAAATATAACGTGCATCTCATGACACCTGTGGCTGTAGCATAGACAATCAAAGCACAAGTATTTGCATGTAGAAATCCAAAGTCCTTAATTCTATTATCTCCAATGGTGCTTTTTTATCTCTCTGCCTCCTATAAGAAAGCCTCCACTGTTGTGTTTGCCATTATGTTGTTCTGCCATTCTTCGTCTCTATTCAACACATTTTCTTCTAGGTGAAACCATGAACTGTAATGAATAAGATTTATGTGTACACATCTTTCAAATGTGTAAACAAATTTCTTGAAAGTTCATTAAAATGTGCCCCAATTTTCTTCTGTTATTTATGTATTCTACTATTTTGTCTGTTACTGTACAATTGGAGGATTTAGTAGGCGTCAAGGGGGGAAAAGATTTTGATGGAATGGACCTTGCTGAGTGCCACTGACAAATAGGGAGAAGCGAGGGATGCACATACCTTGGAAGGAGATCGGCACTACTGCAACAATATAAGTTGAATGATGAAAATTTTTCAAGGTGTTCAAGGAGTTACACTAGAATTTGTTTTTACATGCATTTTTATTTAAACAAAGAAAACTATCCATAGTATTAGGAGAAATGAGCACGAAATTAAAGTTTTACCATAAATAAGAGAGACGTCAAGAGACGTTTTAGAAACACATTCCTAAATTGATTTTGGCCTTGCATCTATGCAGGCATGAGAGTCACAAGCAAAAAGGAACACAAAGCTCAAGCTGGGCTTAGTGAGATACTTTTGAGATTTGTAGTACATCCTTTAATAACAAATTTATGCCTGAAAATATCTCTTCACTATCATAGAGCCCCTGTGAGATAAGGATGTGCTAGCTCTTCCGTTAACCCTTCCCCATTACCCCATGGCTGTTTTAACAAAAAAAAAAACCCAACCAACTCATAAAAAAAAGAAAGGTAAAGACTGAAACTCATCATAAAAAGCTTAATTGTTTGGCATGAGCCAGCATGCCCAGAGAGCAGCTGGCAGTCGCTCATCTCCCTGCATGGTCTTGAGGGCAAAATGGGAATCCGGGCCCCCATCCTGCTGGAGCGGGCGGGAGGACGCGAGGACGGTACGGGAGGCACCGCCGCTGCGCAGGGATGCTCTGCGCCGTGCGGGATGTTCGTTAGGGGGTGAGCGGAGTGTCCTTCCGCAGGGAGAGATGGAGCGAGCAGGGCAGCTGGGAGGTGGTAGGGCTCCGAGTGGGGGGAGATGAAAGGAGGAGAAACTGAAAACAAGTATGCACGCCTCCGGGTCTCCAAAGGCTAAAGCTGTTAAACTTTGGAACCACACTAGCTCCAGGAAATAGCTGAAGTTCACATCCTATCCCCACAGTCTGCATTTAGCTGCACATTTACTCTTAAGTTTATTTTTAATTTTATGGCCGGTCCACATGCCACCGGTTGGCCTATGCTCCTGGCCCTGCCATATTTACTTGGGAGATTCAAATAATTCTCTTTTTCTTTTTTTTTTTTTGGGGGGTAGTACAATGCTACACCAAACAGAAACTAATCTTCACATTCCCCAAATTTCCTTAACTGTTATTTTATTTCTAGATTTCCACAGTAACTTTTACTTTAGGAATATACAAGAAGGCAATGTAAGCAAAGCGGTTAAAAATTTAATTAAGGTTATTAAATTATAATAACACAGGAATCTGTTGCATCGTTAACAAAATTAAGTGATTTAAATAATTCTGAATCCAGGAGCTGAGGAATTAAACACGTGACCAAGTAGTCAAGTCCCAGCCCTTCCTAAAACCGGGAACCTCAGTTGGCACATCTGGATCCAGCCCATCCTGCACACGGCGGGGATCCGGCCAGGGGAGGCCAGAGAATGGGCTTTATCATCTCCCCCCCTGGGGGCAGATGGTGGAGGTGGCAGGATATGTCCATGATGTCCAACCTCTCAGCATTGCGAAGCAGAAGAAAGACAACGAGCACAGGGAAGCCCATTGGGGGATGCTCCTTTAGGCTTTCCTGATCTGCTACGGGAGTAGAGGAGAAAATCCATCATCCGAGGGACCATCTGTAGCAGATGGATTTTCCCCACAAACACTAGAGGAATCTGAAAACCCACAGTAGTTGTAATGATGGCAGTTTTGACAATAATATTCATCTTGGCTGAGGTCAGGAACACACTTCTCTGAATGTGGAACATTCACAGGGAGTTAGTCATATAAACCCAGACGGCAAAGCCAGCCACAGCACGGAAGATTTTACTATAGATCGAGGTTGGAGCTACGCTGAACTCATAGCGCAGTGAAAAGAAAATGTCTTTAGAGCATCTCAGGTTAGTATTCTCATAATGCTCAAAGCCTTTGCCCATTTAGTAGAGGCTTTTTTAAAAAACCCCACCCTATGCCTAGTTTACCATAACATTTTGAAATTGCTAAGTCACATTTCCATCAAGAAGAAAATTCTATAATAGTTGGATATGGTTTCCGGAGCAACTTTTAAAGAAATGTCCTAGTCCAGCTCCTTCAAGGATCCTGTGTTACGTGTATAGGAAACTCTCACGCACACACCTCTGTCGTTAGCACTAACACCTCTCACCAAACGCCTGCAAACACTGCCCTGTTTGTGTGAAATCAACGGCGCTGATTTCTGCTGGATTTCGTTAAGTGCCTAAATATGTGGTAGAAATCTGGCAGATAGTGGGAAAAAATGAAGGTTTAACTGGCACCACAACAGTGTTAAAAAGGGGATTAGTATTAGCATGTGCTTTGAATTCAGAGTAATAGAAGTAAAACCAGACGCGTTTTGTTTGGCATCTATTTCATGTCCCAGTGAAACTGGCATACCACCATTTGATCAGGCACGAAGCCATCCCAACAGATGGTCCCCAGCAGCAGCAGCCAAGAGACCATGTATGAACATCAAATGTGTTTGCGAAGGGCAGGACTCCAGGCTGCCAATGTCGAAATTGTTTTCCATTCCCAGCTTCCGTGCCGATGGCTAGCAAGGCTACGCAGCCGCTCCCCCAGCCCGGGGACCAACCCAGCGCCGTGCAAAGGGTCTGCTCTGCATCCAGCGCCATGGAGAGGGGGGACGGTCAGGAGTGTTGTCAGAGCTTTGCGTCCACCTCCCTCTGGTCTTTTGGAGGAGGGCTTCATCACTTCAGCTTAAAAATGCTCCTGGACACACCATTTGGGCTTAAATAGAAAGATGGAAAAAGCGTGGGCTTCTGCTCCATGATTTTTTCAGGACCTGTGTAGGCATAAGGGCACCAAAAGTGCTTACAGAACGGGTGCGTCTGGGAGGCAATGAGACATTTCTTTAAGGACCAAACGAGCACAGATGAGCATGTCACTGTGCCAGCCACTACGTGTTGCAAGGAGAGATTTTTTTCAGTTCCCAATTAGCCGGTTACTGAGCAAATCTGTTGCTCGTGTTCCTATGTCGTACCCTATGTGAGTTGTGAGTTTGGTTTTCAGATATGGGTGTTCAGTTAATCCAGTGTGGACCTCAATGAGCCCCAGCTCTTCCCTCTCCCACTCATCACACCTATATGTGCAGGAGCAAAAGTTATTCAGGCTGTGCTGAGCCCTTTGGAGCCACTGAGTAGCATCTTCCTGAGGTACCTGTGCGGACATGTGCTTCAGCTCCTGGGAAAGACTGGAGCACTGAGATTACAGCCGCAGTCTCTGCTTCTCCTTCCCTTTTGTCATGCTGCTCCAAACCAGAAGGTGTTTATACTGCCAGGCCAAACGCTCCCTCTCTATCACACGGCAGAAGAAAGAAGGAGGCAAGCAAGCTTCACGCCTTGGCAGAATGACCGTAACGCCAGTTCAGCGTGCCTCCCCCTCTGCCCACCTGTGCCTGGCTGTCGTGGTTTAGGCCAAATCCACCACTGGGGACCCGAGGGACCCCAGATGGGACCGACAGATGCTCCCCTCTACCCCTCTTCAAGGAGAGAGGCAGAGGAGGAAAAAGAAACTTATGAGTTTAGAAGGAACTAAACTACTTTAATGAAATATTAATAATAAAATAAAAAGAAATAATGAAAAATATATACAAAACCGTATCAAGCTCCCGAGATGACAATCACGTCACCGGCTGGCACTGGGGCAGTCCCAGGCTGGACTCAGTGATGGACGGGAACTGGATTCCAGATCTGGATTCAGGATTGAGATCAAAGGCAGATGGACAGAGTCCTCCTCAGATGTCGGCCATTGAAGGAAGAGCGCTGACCCTTTGATCCCTCAGCTTTTATACTGAGCATGAGGCAGATGGGATGGAATACCCCGTTGGTCAGTTTTGGGTCACCTGTCCTGGCCGCTCCTCCCCGCAGGTGGGACCCCACTATGCTTTTCTGCTTCCGACCCTCCAACGGGGCAAATAACAGAGTTGGTTGGCCTTGGGGGTTACAGCAATAAGTATAAGCAGGAGCCTCTCTGCATCCCATGCCTGGGCATCGGCTATAGACATAGGTCTTATCACTCTGAGGGAGTGAACACTGTCTGCACAATATGCAGTTAATTTCAGTAGTTAGAAGAGGCCCAGCTAAGAAGCGAAGTTACTGAACAAAATTGGTTCCCTTTTACCTCAAACCAGGACACTGGCAGCACACCCACAGGCACGGAGCAGGAGTGGTGGCAGGAACTGCCTCCAGCCGGCTCCTCGTGGTCCTACCTCTCGCTGGTGCACTGTGCAAAGAGAGGAGACCCCCAGGACCACCTGGCTCTAAGGGGTAATCCCCAGAAAGCACAGCACGCAGGGGTCATTGGCTGTGGAGAGGATTTTTCACCTCTTCTTCGTCTTCTACACATTTTTCCACTCTACAGGAGCCTTTACTCTTTTGAATTACAAAAATACTCCAAAGTTCCTTTGGAGTTCGCAGGGCTGAGAATCAGCTTCTCTTTACGCAGCCTCACGGTTTAATTGCCGTCCACTGTGTATCATGGTGTTGTCCATCAAGGAGCTTCCTAGAGCTCAATGAGCCAGACACGTAAGCTTCACAAGCATGCAAATATAGATATATGTATTCCAAATAACTTCTCTCATTGCTGAAGTGCAGCCACCCCGCCATGAATGGTGGCAATTTTTCAACAATGTGCAGCTGCATTACAAAACTGTGCAGGACAAGAAGCAAAGGATACCTCATTTCGAGGAAACCCGGGAGGAATCTGAGGTTGGCTCCATAGAATTAATCCCACGTGAATATGTCTCCTGACCAGGTTAAATATTTGGCAAGTGGAAAGGAAACGAGAACATATTTCATCAATATTGAGCCTTTAATTTGCTTATATTTGAACCCTTTTGTGCATATGAACCTTGAAAATAGCTTGTGATTCAACATCAAATGTTTTTGTGTGGTTGTCCTGCCAAGTGAAACTTGTTTGAGCTCCATTGATGTTCCAATACCAACAATTGATACAATCTGGCTAAACCCTAAATTTCCATTTGTTATGCTCTTTGAATGTTTCCAATACTAAATAAAGTGTCAAAAAATGAGATGGATCTGTGAATATGTTGGAGAGCAAAAAAAGGGGTTACGTGCACTGATTTGTATATTGAGTGAATACCAAAAGTTCTTGAATCTGTCTAGGGTGCCAGAGTTGGTGCCAAACTAACTCCAACCAGCTTTTCCAATACCATCTCCCCTCATTAAGCTCTCAGGTGGACCAGCTCTAGAAAATGCTGACAAGATCAACACGATGGTGCTTCCAGCAGGGTCTTTCAGCACCACCTAATGAATGGCAAGGCTTTTTCCTGGCAACACCCGCAGGTCTGTGGGAATTCCTCAATCGCAGATTGAATAAGACGAGAGTCTGGGGCAAAAGAGAAGCAAAATACATGGCTTGAACAGAATATCTCTGCCTGCAGCTTCCAATTGAAAGCTCATCAAGGAATAAGTCGAAACAGCCTGCCTATATATAGTGACTTTAGTTTTGCTCAGGTTTGTTTGACTTAGCAACAGGTTTGCTACAGGTGCTTTGTGTTCTCTACAGGTTTGCTATTTTTTTTTTCTTTTGGAATGAAATAAGGACAGATTATAGCAAAAAATAAAAAAAAAAAGATTATAACAGATTCTTTGCGAGCCTGACATAAAGCCCTGGCAGATTTTTAAATCCTCTTTTTCACCCACTTAAAAGAAATACTGGAAAACAAGGAAGAGAAAATTCAGTTTTATCTTTCTATGATGAAGTTTTATAGTCCTGCCAGTGATACGTGCATGCTACCATATAAACTGGTGGCAGCACTGAAGCACTGAAGTCTACAGTGGTATCTCTGGCCCTTCTTTTTTCTTTTTTCCTTTTGTGGGAGGTTGCAACAAGGACGTGCTACTACCGTCACGCTTAATGACTCCTGTGATGCACAGCAGCAACTTCAGTTTTGATCTTTAACTGGGTTCTTTGCAATTCAGCTCAAATGCTTACTGGACAGACGCATGTTTTCCCCGCTTAAATTCTTCTTGCAGTGGGCACCAGGGTGCTTTGCTTCCCTGAGCCTCCCGGGATTTCGCTAACAGAGGGAGCGTGTGTGTTTGTGGGGGGGATGTTTCGAGCTTTCCAAGACTGTGCTGCCATCTCCTGATCAAACCTGAGGCTTCCCCTGCTGCAAGCCGACCGGGACGAAGTCGAGCAACCTTTTGCCTTTTCTTTCCAGAAAGGACAGTAAGTGGCCTTTGACCTGTGGCTGTGCCGGTACCTGCTCTGCGAGGACCCGCGCCCCCTTCCTCCCGCCCGCTCTGCTCGGCGTGCGGGTTTGTGCAGAGGATGCTCCTGAGCAGCGGGCACTGCGGCTGGATGTGGAGGAGGACCAGAGCTGCCGGGGGCTGCTCCTGCTCAGGGCTCTCCCCCCAGTTTGCCCCAGCAGGCATAGGAGAGGCTGGGCAAAAGCTTTGCCCATTCTGGGAAGATGAGGAACAATTTCTGAATTAAAGTTTTTGTGGAAATTCAACCTTCATTTTTAGAAAAGGCTTTTTCTGATATGTCCAAACCCAGCTTTTTTGATGCATTCACTACTTGCCCACCTCCAAGGTACAGCCTGAGGCATGTAGGTCTTTTTTCTGATCTCCTCCCCTCTCCCCACCTCAATACTGTGACTTTCACCTTTTACTTCTCCCTGCTCGCTTTCCTCTCCCACAGAAGATGCTGTACCAGCTGCCCCCCTGCCACTTGCGCTCCTCCTTTACCTCGCATGGAAGGATGGTGTGGCTGTGGCAGGCATCCCTTTTTCCCATGACACAAAGGGTACTTTTTGTGTTTCCCTCCCCCAGCAATAACACTGGGCCACGGTATTATGGCAAGTAGGGCTCAGTTCTGACCACAGATTTAGTAAAAAAATCACTGCCAGCCGTGAGCCCGCCCTCTGCCCTACTGGTGGCTCCTCTACGGCAACAACTACACAGCTGTTCATGCAACGCATCCACACTGCATTTGCACTGCACCACGCACCCTGACCTGCACTGTGCCCAGCATTGTGCACCACACCGGCACTGCACCCACACCATGCCCCGCATCACATCCCACACTGTGCCCAGCACTGCACCTGCACCACGACCTGCACCGTGCTCACCCCACAACCTGCACTGCATCCCACACCATGCCTTGCACCACGCACCACACCACCCCACAACCAGCACCACACTTGCTCCACACCCAGCACCATGCCCAGCACAGAATCACAGAATAACAGATGGTCAGGGTTGGAAGGAACCTCTGGAGGTCATCTAGTCCACCCCCCCCGCCAGAGCAGGGTCACCTACAGCAGGTTGCACAGGATGGCGTCCAGGCGGGTTTTGAATGTCTCCAGAGTGGGAGACTCTACCACCTCTCTGGGCAGCCTGTTCCTATTTATAAGTATCGATAAGAGGGGGGATCTTATTAATGCTTTCAAATACTTAAAGGGAGGGTGCCAGAGGGATGGGAGGAGTCTTTTTTCTGTGGTGCCCATTGATAGGACGAGGGGTAATGGGCACACGCTTGAACACAGGAAGTTCCATCTTAACATGAGGAGGAACTTCTTCACTTTGAGGGTAGCGGAGCACTGGAACCGGCTGCCCAGAGAGGTTGTGGAGTCTCCCACTCTGGAGACATTCAAAACCCGCCTGGACGCTGTCCTGTGCAACCTGTTGTAGGTGACCCTGCTCTGGCAGGGAGATTGGACTAGATGATCTCCAGAGGTCCCTTCCAACCCTGACTATTCTGTGATTCTGTGATCCCCCCTCAATCTTCTTTTCTCCAGACTAATAAGACCCAAGTCCCTCAGCCTTTCCTCATAAGAAAGATGCTCCGATCCCTTAATCATCTTAGTAGCTCTTCGCTGGACCCTCTCCAGCAGTTCCCTGTCCTTCTTGAACCGGGGAGCCCAGAACTGGACACAGTACTCCAGATGCGGCCTCACCAGGGCAGAGTAGAGGGGGAGGATGACCTCCCTCGACCTGCTGGCCACACTCTTCTTGATGCACTCCAGGATGCCATTGGCCTTCTTGGCCACCGGGGCACATTGCTGGTTCATGGTCATCCTGTTGTCCACCAGGACTCCCAGGTCCCTTTCCACAGAGCTGCTCTCCTGGAGTTCAGCCCCCAACCTGTACTGATGCATGGGGTTATTCCTCCCCAGGTGCAGTACCCTGCACTTGCCCTTGTTGAATTTCATTAGGTTCCTCTCTGTCCAACTCTCCAGCCTGTCCAGGTCACTCTGGAACGACCACGACCTGCACTGCGCCCCGTACTGCGCCCACACCACGACCCGCTCCGCGCTGACATTGCGCACCGTACCGCCGCATCTCTACCACCAGGGGGCGCCCCAGGGCCGAGGCGGTATCGGCTGCCCCGGCTGCCGGCGGCAGCAGCGCTTACTTATTTTATTTTATTTTATTTTATTTTATTTTATTTTATTTTATTTTATTTTATTTTATTTTATTTTATTTTATTTATTTATTTATTTTTATTTGTTTTGTTTTGTTTTTGTTTTATTTTATTTTATTTTACTTTACTTTTTTTATTTTCATTATTTTGCCTGAAAGCAAACCAGCCCTACCTATGTTCTACCCGTGCTTGGTAGGTCTGAGGGTGCATTTTGCAGTGAGGATTTCAGGGATGCACCTGCTGGCTTGAAAGGAACGAGTAAAACATTACCTGCCCCGCTGTCCATCTATAGTGGCAAAGTATTTCCCTCTCAGACATTCAGTAGCTCTCCTGCAACCAAAATCAGAGCGATATTTATTCTTTAGCCCCTACCCGCCTTATTTATTCAGCTTTATTTATCTCAATAAACGAGCCATTATCGGAAAATCTTTTTCGCAATAAGGAGCGAATTTGCTACTGTGTTCCTTCTCATACCGAAGTAAAGATTTAATGGTAGCGTATCACCTCTCTTACAGTATGTTTTCTGTCACTAAAGTAATGGCAAGTGGAATAAGAGACAGGTGGTGGTATCTATAAACTCTGCTAATGGCCCCATCAACATATGTTTAATGTATTCTAAACTATATTTCACATCCTACTGTTGCTAGTACATTTCCTCTGGCACCTCTTCTCAACAAAGAAATTTGGAGAGGAAAGGAAACATTAATAAACCCAAAGTGTTTAATTTAAAAGCAGATATAAAGTTTAACGCTGCTCGTAAGGAGGCTTATTTGACAAGAGAGCAGCTTATTATAGACCTCAATAATTTTGTTGCCAGCATTAGCGAAAGACTTTGGCAAAGCAAAGGCTTTTTAGATACAGTTATGGCCTTTCTGCTGCATTTGGTGTTTGATCATGTCATGCAACTGCATCGCTTTCTAATGGATTACAAAAGTCGGCCGGTCATGAGACAACTCTGGGTAAATGTTTGTTGGGAGAAAAAAAGGTCAGGTCTACTGTTGGAGGTAAGTTTTCCGCCGCTTAGCGTTTTAAAACCTATCTTCCTCTATTAAAAATGTACTTTGTGTTCTAACGCGCAGGTGTATTTCAGGTTGGATTCAGATTGGTGAGGCCTTGAGCAAGCCTGAGCTGCCATCTCACCTCCAAACTTTCAGAGGGTGAGCTTCGGGTGGTGGGAACTTGCCTTCCTCCTCCTCCTCCTTGCGCCTGAAGAGCCGCCAGCACAGCAGGGCCATAATCCCCGGCAGCGTCACCGAGTGCTTTAAGAGCACCGATAACAGTGATGACGGCACTGATAGTCCTTGTGCCGGCAATCTCTATCCAAAGCCTTGCCAACGAGTGCGGAGTGAAGTCAGCTGTCTTCAGAGTGCTCCTACAAAGAATTACTGCTGCGGGAATAGTCTCGTGGGAGCGTGTGGAGGCAATGCTCCTGCCATTAGGACCAAATTCTGCCTGATCTACTCCTAAAATCCCTACTGAAATCAACATTTAGTGTGGCAGAGAAAGGCGGGATTTGGGTGCCATGGTTTCTAGCTGCCCTGCAGAGGTTATCCCGGACATGCATCATATGAAAGAGCTACCGTCGGGCAGCCGGACTTAATAGCACTATTACACTTGATCACCAGGAGCACTTTCTTCCAAAGATCTGTGTTTCTTGAAAAACATTGTAACTGCGATGTTAGCATGCTTTTCCTGGTGATGGGCTCATCTAGCCATGATCATGGCCTGAAATCACTTGAACTGCCCAAGTTTCTTGTGCCTTGCTCGAGATACAAGGCCCTTTCCAAAGAGTGGCCACTTGATGTGATACTGGGGCCAAAAAAACAGAGTCATAACCAGTTGTATAGTGTCAGTTCAGGAGAGATGAGGAGCCTTTAGGTACCAAACCCCAGCTGAACTGTAGAAACCCAAACTCCTATGCATCACTGCATATGTGATCCGGTCACCAGTAGGAATTGCCTCCTCAGAGAAGGCAGCCTCAGTCCTTAGCTCCTGTCAGGGTTCAGAAGGAGAAGGAGGTGGTGCTTTCACTTCACAGCTTCTCCCTCAGGGTATCTGGCCAGGCAAGGGGTGCCCAGGGTCATCTTCCTCTCCTGGTGGAGAAGAGTCCTGCTCCCAAAACTGGGTGCTGAGCCCAGTGGTTCTGGGTGAAAACAGTCATTAAAGAGTTACTGGCTTAAATACAGAATTATCCCGGGAGCAGATAGGGCAATTGTGTCCTGCCTGTGCTATGGGGAGAGGCTGAGATCTCATACAAGCTTCTGGGTTCAGCCCTGGGCTCAGTTTTATTAAAATGTTATGACTGTGCCTTATTTCTTTGGATTGATTTCCTAGCTACCAGTACATACTTAGGGTAAAAAAGGGAGGCAAGTGCAAGAATAAAAGAAATTACTAGAAATTCAGAAGGCCTCTAAAATATGCTCTAAAGGACATGCTATTATAGATAGTAACAAAATCATTTATTATCATACTCTAGGAAAAAATACAAATATCTTCTATTCATATAAAGAAATAATTCAAATTGCTTTTGTGCTGTCAGTGCTATGCCAGAGTCATGCTCTGATTTCCAACAGAACATTAGTTTATGTTTTTTTCTGTTATTACAAATGTTCAGTTCCATGCTAATGAAATGAAGCACTTCAACCTGCACTTAGTCTTAATTGAAAGTCAATGAATCTACTCATATATGTAAAATTAATTAAATAAAAGCACGACTGGAATATGCAGCGATCTGCAGAATCAGGCCCTGGAAATGTTTCCTCTTTCGTCTTAATGATTCTCCTTTAGATTCACTAGGGTGTCCCTTCCCCCCAGTTTAAACCAGTGCAGCTCTCTGTCCCGAATGCTGTTATTTACGAGGAACCCCAGGGAAACAGGTCAGCTACTAGACACTCGTATTTGACTTAGCAAATATGATCTCAGAAACCCAAAGGTATTCTTCATCTCTCACACTCTGCAAAAAAAAATAATATAAAGGGGTGACACAATTGTGAGAACTCCTCCATGTCACAGTGTCACTGCTGGAGCCTGTTCTCCCTCTTTAGCTTCTGATTTTGCTTTGGGCTGAGCGAGGGTCAGTGTTGAGAAGAGGCATTGAAGAAGATCTCCCGTTTGTCTATTTTTGCTTTTACTTTCATGAGTCCACACCTCTCGTCACCAGCTTGTCAGACCCTGCTTTTACCCACCCAGCTCGGTAACAGAGCAGTGCCTCCCAGTGCTTCATACGGAGCGCGGATGGCGGGTATCCGGCGCTGTGTCGTGGTGGAAGCAGATGGGACCAGCTTTTAGCATATCGCTAATAAAGCAGAGCCGGACTTCCTCAGACTCTTCCGCCTCCATGTTTGTTGATGTCTATAAGGGATGCAAGCCAACAGAGGGAGGGTTCGTCGCTGTTAAAGAATATGTAGAATAAGCACCCGCTCAGCAAAGACCAAGACCCAGGCTCTCAGCTGCAAGAGCACGGCTTAATGACACTTTTCGACAAAGTGCTGTATAGAGTTGCCGCTTTCCCTGCATGTGAAAGATCAAATTTGTGCCGTTCGAAATCATCCCCAAATTTTCCTTTCCCTGTGCCTTCCCACGTCCTCTTATTTTTCGCTATAAAATCCGTGGTCTAAAATAAAACGTTGCTTATTTCACCGCATTTTATTTTCATGTTATATATAAATAACTTTACCTTTTTTTACCTGTGTATTGATTCCTGGTAAGGTGCTAACAACTGTCTCGGTTGTACGCTTGCAATACTGGACTTTACATACAGTGTTGCTGAGCCTCAGCTTGCAGTATAGTATTGCAGTGTGTTTCCTTAGGTTTGTTTGTGGCTCTCTCACAGCCGCCCATTGATACTAAAGCAGGGATGGTTAACAAATACCGGCTGGGAAAATCAGTTGATCTTCCGTTTGCCGAAGGCCTGATGGAGAGCTGTACTGCAGTAGCTAATGCAAAGTTCTGGTTAAATATTGTCCTACCGTTTGCACTATGCCGTCTGTTGTTTTTACACTAAAGGCTTAGCAGAGGTTGGAGGCAGTATTGACTTTGTAATTAAACTATTTTAACTTCAGGATTTTGTAATCACCGTACTTAAACCATCTGTTATGGTACATGGGTGATTCCCCCACCCCCCGCTCCACCCCTCCGCTGCGGGAACAAAACGCCATCGTGTTTTCTTGCAAAGCCCCTCTTAACCATGGGGGTAGAAAGAGAAAATGAGGATAATTTCCTAAGACAACGTGCAAAAGCTCGCGGTGCTTTCTCTCTTTGCGAGGGGAGGTGCACGTAGGATGTCCACTCCTCCTGGCTCCTCCTGCCCCCTGGTCCCAGGGGGGAAGTAAAGAGCTTCTTAGCGGGGCACCTCCCTCTCCTTACTGTCTGCTCGGCCCTCGCCAGGGACTTCCACTGGGAGAAGCAAGGAAAGCAAGGGGATGGAGCCTGAGCTCTACCAGGGTAGAGCCTGGTGAGTGGGCTTGCTCGTGTGAGGAACCACCGAGCTCTGCGCTCAGGGAAAGAAAACAGAAGCAAGGGTTAAGGCAGAAGGCAGAGCAGCAGATTTTGTGAAGCTTTTTGTGTCAGTTGACCTACCTGTGTACCTCCCTTGCTGACCAGGACATCCAACACCTTGTATCTGATGTTCTCAATGCTGCTCAAACAGTAGCGATGCTGCCTGTATAGTCTTAGGCAAATCCTGAGGGATTTGACTACTCCTGCAAGTTGCACTAAGTCAGTGTGGAGAAAGCCATAGCAAACCAACCCGGGGGTATAACGATCCGGCATTCCCAGCGAAATGAGCATTAGCGCTTGGCAACACCAAATTCGGGACTTTCACCAGAGCAACTAAGTCAATGCAAAGAAGATGATCGTGGCTGAAACAGTTATGATAGTAATACTGCTGGGTGTTAAAACCCGGGCTGTCTTCCTCCAAATCGGTACAACAAATTAACAGCATCTTGTCCTTTCCCCCAGTTGTGTGGGATTCTTTTGTTCTGTTTTGCTTCACTGAGTTGGTTTGGTCTGCAGTTTCAGCAGATACAGGTGCATGCTGAACATGTGCTGAGATAAAGTAGAGATTTTCCTATTTTACATGCATGAAGTTAATAAGAAGTCTGGATTCTTGATTTCTGGTGTGCTGCTTTGAATTTAAATCACTAGATCAGACATCTTTGTGCACCCTTTAGTTAAAAATGTCTTTTAATTCTGCTTCATCCTGCGTCAGTTTTGTGTGTTCACCTATTTTTTCTTACTGGCAGTCAGCTCAGCAGAACTCTTTTGAGCAGCGCACGAGAGAAATGCGCTCTCACATCTTGTCACGTAAACCCGAGGTATTGAAAACAAAAAAAGAGAGATGCAAGTGGCAGGGAACCTTCCCAGTTTTATTGAGCAGAATTCACTTTTTTTTCTCTTGTTCTAGTTTGCCAGAGCGCTTTTCTTTCAGGACAGATGAAAGTGCTAAATCAGACAGCAAATGTTCCATATACCTAAACATTGGATCCAATTGTTCTCCCATGTATCTTGCCGTCACACATGTTGTGTAGACCTACGCTTTGGTCTCGGCCCAAGTTTGTTTGGCATTATAGCTTCTGAAGCTCCCTTTGGGGACAGCAGATACAGCAGTGCTTGAGAGAGGCAGATTTTTGCTTTCAAGCAGTGTGCGCCCACCAGGACTCCCGAGGCTGCGTTTGCACGGGTAGATAAAGGGCTGGCCACCCCTCGGTGTGTCTTACCCGGCCCCTGCCCCACCGACTCGCTTCAGGAACCTGTCTCAGAAAAATGACAATTTCTTCAAAATTCCCGGAGGCTGAAAGAAAATTGGTTAATAGGGCGTGATTCTAGGTAGGTGAGAAATTCCATTTAATTCAATCCCGTCTGACAACAACTGTTCTCAGTGATACTGATTTTCACTGTTTTCTATCCCCATGTAAAGAAATGGCGTATTTCTATTTATTGCCTGCCCTAAACAAGGACCCTCATACCATCTTGTAGTTGTTGTGAAAAAGTGTAGCATTTCACCCGGTGCCACCGTAGGCCAGTGACATGAAGCAATATAGGTTCCCCCCCCGCACGCTCACCCCTACTCTGTGAATTTTGTTTGTATCTGTGTGGTTCTTCAGCACGCGCTTGCCTGGCAAAGCCATTTCGTTAATGCCAGCCAGCAGGAACTGCTGAGTGCGCAACACTTCAGAAGAACTGTTTGCTTACTTGAGAAACTAAATGCAGGTGTGGAAGCCTCGCCTTACCTTTCCAATTGCCAGGAAGCTGAAAGAACGGAGGCTCGCATTTTCAAGCACCGGACCTGCAGTCTCGTGGGTTTTTTACATGTTTTCATGTGGTGTTCTGCTCAGCATTGCAAGGGTGAAGATCTCTTTCTTTAAACGTACGTAGGTAATTATTGCTATAGAAGTAAGTTTTCTATAAGTTAGATGCCTGGATATTTACAGGAGGCATCTCCTATCACTTACAGGATTAAGGATTAGATCCTCATATGTATCAACAGCTCTCTGCAGCCATCAGTGGTAATAAAGCTAAACTCCAAACTCCATTTTCAGAAATGCTGGGCACTTGTTAGCTTATCTCTCTGGTCACCTCCCAGCTTAGCCCCCAGGACATGTAACGCATAGTCAGATGTTGACTAAACACACCTCCTCCAGTGCACGCTATCTGGACATCATCCAATTTCAGCTGAGATGCTGTGTGACACCAGTTCAATCTGCTCTGCTAAGTGACTGGTATTTCTTGGAGCTTGGTGTTAACTCTCATCAATTGCCTTGTTGCAAGGCTGCAGCCAGCCTGGGGCTGGGGCTCACAGCGTAGCCCAAACAGGTGGGCAAACATCTCGCCCTGACCTTGCGGACTGTCCTGAGATTTTACAGGGCCAACGGCCATGAAGGGACTTAAAGCTTGTCATGTACTCTGCTGCATAACTGCTGCATGTCCTGCTGCAAACCAGACTTCTCAACCTCAACTGAGGCATTGAGGATCCCCACGGGATGTGTGGAGAGGCTCATGTTTCACAAAGAATTCATGTGAGCCACAACTCTAAGAATCTCTGTGAGCAACAAGTGCTAAGCAAAGCAAAGCATCCCTCAGGGACAGCCACCTGCCAAAATCTATTTTGCCTGGAGGTAGACGAGAGAAGGACACAGTTCCAGGCCTAAATAGCTCAGCTTTGCTCATGTCTGAGTTGTCGAGGACTCAGGGGCATATCACTTATCATTGACAGATCGTGTGTTGACTGCTGGCAGAAGTAGCATGAACCTCATTGCCAGCTCCTTGAAGAGAGCAGGAGACCTGCGGGCCTTCTTTTGGAATACTGTGACAGGCTGGGGAGGCAAATCTCGTTCACATCGATGATGTAGAGAAGACGTTGAACCTGGAGTGGACAAATTTTTGATTTATACTATTTTGCTGCAGAGGGAATTGCTTGGCTCGAGGGTGAAGCCAGGGTGTACTCCCACAGTTATACAGGACGGACTGTATAACCAGGAAATAAAGATCACTCTGCAAAGCAGAGGAGCAAACCAAGCTGACTATATAGGCATGTCTCTAGTTTCATCTGATGGCACTGTTCCACTTCATGTAAAATTTGGAGCAGGATCAGAGATCTGATTTTCTTCCAAATGAGCAAACACCATGATCAACTGGAATAGATCAATACCAAACTTAATCTGTGGCTTGGTTCATACTTATTTAAGCAAAGTGTTACATCCCCAGTACAATGAACTGAGTCCATTTCAGTCTCATCCTCAACATTTTACTCTTTTAAAAATTAATTTTCCTAGAATTTTCCACATACCCTTCCTTTAGACTGAAATTCATGTTTCAGTTTTAGAAGGAACTTAATAGTGTTGGTAACTTTTTATATTCTCTTCTAAAATTATTTAAAAATTACCCATACTATCAATTATACAATGTCGAGTATTTTGGTAATTTTAGAAACGGAACTGAAAGAGAACTGTTCCATCTAGGGCACTGAAGGTAGTACATCAGCTCTTTTTCAGGAGCCAGAAGCTGGATAACTGCTACCTTAAGCATGCTTGGAGATCAGCTGTATGATGTCTCAAATTAAAGTACTTACCAAGAACTGAAAGCTGGGGGCTGTCAGAAACTCACAGCTTCTATGGGAGGACAGATCTACTAGATGAGGCAGTGGATGGCACATCTGCTTGTGAAAAAATGTGTAGAGTCAAAGTAAAAATGCTGTTAGAGGATGCTGTATGTCTGGGCTAGTTTTTGAAGGCTGATCATACTTTGAAGATGACACTTTAACGAGTGTATTAGAGAGAAAGGAAGGGCTGTTTATTGCCCACCTCTGTATTACATACAGTTGGTATTTTTACTGTAGTAGAGATTTTCTAAACCATGTCATTTTAACTGAATTTTGAGTGATCTTTATGTATCTTGATGAAAAACAGGTGACTAATAATAAAATCAGCTTCTGAACAAAACTGAATGATATGAGAAAATTAAATATGACAAGAATTAAAAAGGCATATAATATGAAACTCTAAATGTACAATTTCACTGTATGTCTCTTTTTACTGTAGCAACCAGGGCACAAGGGCAGTATGAACATGTGGCCCTTTATTTGATCAAAGATAATAATCAACTAAGCCAAAAGGAAGGGAAGTACATTTTCCTAGTCAGCCGCTAATATAATCTTTTACGTGTTTCCAATTGCGTAACCGTTGCTCCATGCAGCATTGTAACATGCAGCCATTGTTAAATGGGAGAAAACTGTGCAAATAACAAAGAGTCCGAAATGCAGAGAAATGGTATTTGGCATCACAAATTATGCAATGGGTACAATATTTTGCCTCCCTCCATTTCAGATCCCAGGTCTGTTTTTCTCCTGGTTTGCCTGCTCATGCCTCCATTGGCAGGCTCAGGTCCTGGTGAGAAGTGATTCTGCTGAGTCTTGTAATTGCTGTGAATGTCTGGTGACCATGGAAGCAGCAGAGTTTGTGGTAGGATCTCCTGCTTTCCTGATCTTTCACCATCCCAGTAATGTTGATTATTTGAGGTCTCATCATTAGCAATGACACAGGATCTCTCTAGAGGCTACAGATACCTGGAGTCTTTCCATGAAAGATATCATTCTTGTCTGAGGCTGTGAAAGATGCATTCATGTCCTAGCCTTTTATTCCAACTTAGTCCTAGCCTTTTATTCCAACTCTTAGCTAAAGCTAATGACTATATCAGTGACTCTTATTAATTTCAGTAATGAGCACAGTCCCTTGCAGGTCTTAGATCCCTAATTGGTTCAGATTTATTGCTTCATGTTGGCCTGAACCCCAATCATGACTAAATTCCCCAATGCCAACCTCAGAATTATGATTGACAATGTGGTCTCCATCACTTAAAACCTCAAATTAGTCTCACTCATTTCCTGTAGAACTGGCTTTTACCTAAATGGCTCATCTCTTTCATGTCAAATCAACTTTAAGTCTACTCTTTAAGACTAGATCTTGAAGGAATCATAACTAGATCACCTGGTCTGGCAATAGGTTTCATATAAGCTCAACAATCCCTGCTAAATGCAGAAACAACCCACTTTCACCAGTTCCGCCCAAGTAAATCTTAATTCTGACTATAATATTAATCTATATTGGTCTCCCTACATTCTGTTTTATCTAGAACTAAGCAGAGTTTGTGGGTCCCTCTAAGCAGCAGCATAAAGCCGAGCTTGATGGCCGCTTCTAAATCCAATATTAACTCATGGTCTCAGCTTCATGTTGACCCAATCCCTGAAGTTAACCCTAATGACAAAGCTAACTCAGGTTGAAGCTTCACTCTGAGTACATCACTAAGAAGAAAGCAGCAAATTTTCCCGAATCAACTATGTTAAATTAAACTCACCACACAGGCCTTACTGGCAAGAGCCATAAGCCAAGCTCAGGCATTATGCAGGCATATCCAACACACTAGCCTGAATCCAAGCCCATAAACCCAGTAATAGCATTGGCCAAATACTACAGTTTGTCATAAAAACTAGACCTGTGACCTGTCTCAGACAGGCAATTTAGTACAGTTTTACAGGCCCCTATTTGCAACGGTCATAAGGCCTGTACTAACCAGCCCATTCCACCCAGACTCCATTCCCAAGGCTAGTTGTCAAATTTAATCCAATCCCTAAAGATAGATTAGTGATTCGAACTAAACCATAGACCAAAACTACTCGTACAAAAAAGCTGTTACAACCTGGGGCATATCAGCCCTAAAACTAACTCTAATCTATCTCTTCCTAGTTCTCAAACCCAGGTAAGGCCTCCTGCATCACCTAGATCTGATCACCAGCAGGCAGCCTCAACAATTTTAAGCTTAGCTTGATGGCCCCTTGTATTTTAGCACAGTACTATTGGGTGCTGTGGGACCCCCGACCTGTAGCATCGCGTCTTTTTCCAGAGGTATAACATCAATGGGCTGTAGTGTTACTCTCTGAGTTCTACAGATTCTTCTATTTCTCTGCCTGAGCTTTGATTCTATTCCTAACAGATTTAGTTTCTTTAGTGTCAAATATCTGCTCTTCAAAGAGTGATAACATCTCCACAGTTTTTCTTTAAGTGCTCTAAGAGCAGGGTTTTTTGGTCATGATTTCTTCTCTGGACTGCTTGATCCATAAGCCCAAAGTCCACTCAGTTCTGATCCCACACTGAGGGAAACGGCACTGCGCTGTGTCATATAAAGCATCTGTTCTCATTCAGCATTATCTGCAATGAGGCTGTGATCTTCTAATAGTCTGCCTTAAATATAATTTAGCGTTCTGCTAAACGGCTCATGTCTACCCACTGCACTGCAGGGTCCTTTCCTCTCTGTGACCACTGATCATGCACGTACTAGACGGAGACAGCTGGCAGGATGCTGATCTGACCCACAAGATGCATTTGGCATGTAGGACAACAGGATGATACATAGGTTTACTTTTTACAAGTAATTTCACTGTGCTTTCACTACACATTTAAAGGTAAATGCAAACTTTCTTTGCTAATTTTGAGTCTGGAGCAAAATTCCCATAGTCCCAATTGTCTTCAGAGCTGAAGGACTGCACTTCTTTTCCAGCACGAACTACATAAGTTTCCACGTTGCTTGCTAGGCATGGGACAACGGCACATAAGACAATCAGTTCTTCTCCACTATTACTTCATCCTGGTCAGTATAATTTGTTTTAAAATCAGTTTTACTTGAGAAGTAGAAGCAGATTTGATCTGTTCATCCATCTCTTTTGCTTTTTCTAGCACCAGTTCAAATTCATTGGTATTGGCAAATAGATCAAAAGAATTTCAATTTTCATCTTTCCTTCTCAGAAAAAAAAAAAAACCACCCTTTTTTTTCCTTTAGGCAATATTCATTTGACATTGATTGTACTCAATGACTACAATTTTTTATCACAGATTTTCTGTCATGCATATATTAAAACCAACACATTAATGCATCCTCAGTAATGCAACTGAACTGGTAACACAAGACCACCAAGTGGGACCTCCATTGATTCTTCATATTATTTACTGTAATGCTGCTACACTACCAAAGGTAAAAATCTTCCCATGGGGTATCCACAAAAGCTATGAACGATTTCATTTCCCACAGAAAGAACTTAATGAATTCATCAAACCACGCATTTGACTGAACTAATGGGTCATAAAATGGAAATTTCTCATTTGGTTTTGCTGGTTACAATTATGGGTTTGTTTTGTTCTGCAACATTACGAGAGATTCCTCTTAACTGGGTATTTGAATATTAGAATATTTTTTACTGCTCTTTGCTGTTGATAATGAACTGCAATTTACAACAGTGGGATACTTCACGCTACTTTGCATTTTGCAGCCATCACAAGAATACATACATTTAATGATATAATATTGTTTCTTATCTCAGATAAAGTGCAGATAAAGTAATTTACACCAAAAAAACTCCCCCCACCCTTACAATGCAAAATGGTTCACATGACAAAAAGAAGATGACTGGAAATGACATATGAGTCATGACGTGCCATTAACGTGCTTTTTATGTAATGTCTGACTAAAGGCCCTGTCTGCTAGTGGCTGCCTCCTTCCTCTAAATTCCACATATTGCTCTCACGTAAATTCAATAATCTGGAAATTTCAAGCTTAAAGTGCCATGCCATTTGTCAGCAGAGGGAGCCATGCATTTTGGGATAGCAACATATCTCTTCCCATGGAGACATATCCCTTACCTTTGTTACTCCCATTCCCCATCTTATCTCACTTGGAATGGGAAGGACCTCTCTCTCTTCACTAACTATAGAGGTGACCAACTTAGATAGGGAACCTGACTCTTATAGGACTAATTTTAGGAGAAAATATATTCTGTTGTGAGTAATGACGAAGAAAGAACTCTTCTGCAGTACTTACTTCACTTGATGTAAAGCATTGCCCCAGAAATACCTGTTCGAGCAGCCTGTATTACCACTACACGTCATTGGGAATTTTTGTTGAAACGAAAACTTTCATGCATCATTATGGCATTTTTGATTGCAACATAAGACTTCACTCTGAATTAGGAAGCAATTGAGCTGGAGTCTTCTACATCTCAATTACTGAGCTATGGTGTCTCGTATCTGCATAAAGTATTTCATATTGGGGATTATTCATGAGCTAGCCCAATCAGCGTTCCTTATTACTTTTCTGCTGCAGTCAGACTTCTCATGATAGAAAACACTAAAGGAAGTCATACAGGATTAGAAATAAAAACTTCATCAAGGTACCACCGATTTTCTTCCACCAAAAATACCCTACTATCTAATTCCACAATATCCAATGGACTGAATGGGAATATGAACATCAAATAGACTCAAACGATTCAGAAGAATGGATTAAAATCTTAATCTGAATCTGACGGTGGGACAATCTGATTATAAAATAACACCTGTTCTTTCAAGAATGTGTAGCAGGAAGTTTGTTTTGTGTGTTCTTTTCTCTGTCTCCTTTAATACCATTAATGAATATTCTTCACCTGGTTTCTCCAGAAACGTACATAAATGCATGTTGGTACAATGAATATCATGGCACTTGTAAAATATTTTTTATTATAATAGCTGAGCTGGAGGGTTGCAATGTTTTTCATCATCTTTACTGCTTTTGGACACCGTTTCCCTAAACCCAGGAGAAATTCTGGGCTCATCCCACAAGTAATTTTGAAATCCCATGACATTTTATGGCACAGTTTCATTTGTTTCAGTTATCCAGCTACAGTAGCAGGCTACTGCAATTATTTACTTTATGATATTTGCATGGTTTGTTGGTTTTATTTTAAGAGAAAGTGGTTTATTTTAAAAGAAAAAAAATCCCCACAATATGTTTTATTTATTTCCTGAGGACTTTGACTTGCACAAGTAGGCACTAAACATTTGAAATTGACTTTCCAGAGCACAACAGTAAAAAAACTTAAGAATGTGGCTTAGTTTCATTTAAAACAGTAAAAATTGACCTTGTAAACATTTCCATAGGAGGTAGGATACATACATTTGACAATCTGTCAAATAAGAGAAAGTAAACAGTTACTCTGTGGTCCTAATAAATAATGAGCAACACAGGCATTAAATAAACATTTTTATATAAAAACATATAAGGGAAAGACTAAAATAGCATTTTTAATAAATTAGGAATAGATGTAATCATTTCTTTACAACTTAGTCTTTCTTGCAAGAATCACTGACTCTTTCTGCTCACCCCGAATTTCTGATTGAAAAGCTGTAATGCTGAGAACAATCCTGAATGATTCACAAGCAGGACTCAATCCGAATATAACTTTTTGTGTGTGTGTGGAGGGCTGCTACTATCTCTAAAATGGCTCCTTTAACACCTATATGTAATACTTTTCTATTCCACCAACTTGAAGGGGATTGTCATTGTAGCCTTAACATCTGGATTTCAAAAGTAAGCTTAAGGCACTGACATGTCTCTCCCAGTTCAGGTTCCTCCAGCAGCTGCTCCCATGAAGACAGTGTTGATTGGTGGTAAAGATGACACCATATCTCTACTTGCTGGGCCATGGGACTCCAGATTTTCCTGAGAAGAGAACTGACCAGATGTTCCGTACATACACTGGGAAGATGTGGTTTGCATGTTTGAAGCTGTGGAAAAAAAAAGGTTATCATCATTGGAAGTTTTCTATCTATTGAATTTAACAAAAACCAGAATCCAATTTCATCTGATGGAAACCCTTATCTACCAGGCACAATATGTGAAGGACGGAAATATCAACACTTCTATACTTCACTCAATTTACCCATACTTCTATAACTTTTCTTCGGTGGCTCCTCACACCATCAGGTAATAGGTCAAAACCCAAGTGAACTCTGCTAAAAATCCAGATACGGGCCTGAAGTTTATGGCTTGCATATGAACCATCTCCCATGAAAATTGTGCAAAGCTATTTATGTGCGCTATACTTGTCTTCCCATATTTTGCACCATTCAGGTCCATATTCACTGGTGGTACCACTGCTACCACCTGGCACATACCAACATAGAATACAGAAGATACTTGATGGACACAGTCCCTGCATGGTGGTGTTGGCTTTTTTCCCCCCTCTTTAGCATCCTTAAAGAACTGAGAACAGAATTCTTGCAGAGCCTTAATGAGGCAAGTAATGTCTGATCTTCCATGCAAGATTACAATGGAAGAAGTAGGAAGAGGTAATCTTGTGGAGAAACAAATGATGCTCTAGTTTGTATCTTCCATGCGATCCTTTTTGGAATGTGAGACCAAACTCAGCTGCCATTTATTTAATGCATATACCAAAAAAACGCCTTTGGAATTAGGTAATTTCAGCTAAAATTCACTGTCAGTGGGAACTTTGCCTAATACACACAGTTTTTGAAGCACAGGACAGGAAGGGACTATACCACGGGAGGTATGTATATAGACATCCCTGACCCAGGGTCCATTTGATCTGCTTGACAGTGGGGATCCTTAAGAGCCCTTAAAAGACCCCAGTCCATTATTGGCTCACTTAATAGTTAGAAAGTGTTTCCTAACATGGATTTTTCTGCAATTCAGGCTAGTCATTCCACTCCTTAAGGACAATGGATCATAGCCCTCCTCATGGGAGCAAAGAGTTATTAAACCCACTGTCCTGCAAATTCAAGGAAAACACATCTTAGGTACAGAGCTATTTTATCCCTATATACTATACATCTCATATACTATATATGTGAGCTACAGTTTAATACTCAGCACTTGTTAGGATGCTAAAAAGTTCATAGCTCTTCCTCAGTCATTGGCTATACTTACGCATAGGAGTCCGACAGACAATTGAAGGTGAGGACTCTGTGTAGTATGAGCTTGTTTGTTTTCTTCCGCTGTCATCCAAGATATTCAGTGGATCATGTATATCACTGTATGATGGCAATGATCGAATGCTGCTTACACTGCTGATTACAGAAACATGTTGATCCACCATTGTTCCAAGTCTGTGAGATTCTGGATAATTTATATTGTTTCCATAATATCCTATGGACAGGAGATTAGAAAAAAGCAGAGTGAAACTACTGTTGAAGAGAAAGGCTAGGATAGGAGCCTGTGATAACCTGGGACAAAAGGCAACTGTTACTGTCTGTGTCCCTTGAGAATAAGATTATTTATGTACACATACAGCCTAGTAACATTAGTAACATATGCAGTGACTGACCCAAAAGAGTGGTGGTAACAAGGGAGCAAAAAAGAGCTGAGTCAAGCCTTCAGTTTGGAATTGCCCTTCCCTTCTAAGTTCAGAATCAAACAGCAGCCTGCAATCAGTGGCTATAAGAGATACCACGGGGACTCCTATCCCCGGTTCAGTGCTCCCTTCTGGAGCTCACAATCAAGGAAAATACAAGTGGAAAGAAAATCTCCATGGTAATATGTACTTACTGCATATACAAATCCATATAAAAGCAACATTTCCACTGTGTCTTTCCTCCAGAAGAGGGAAGTGATTTTGCTGACTATATCTCTGAAGCAGACTGTGGCAATAACTTTACATTTGAAGCATGAGAAATATTAGGGCCAAACTTTCAAACTAATGCTAATGCACATTTTTGTACTTCGTTTCATCATCCTGACTCTGTCACTAGAATGGTCCATTATGTTGATCCCCGAGGTAAGTTATCTTATGGCTGCTCTATTTCACAGTAGGTGTTTTGGGAGCTTGTCAAGAGATTGTTAAATCAGCAGGTTATCCTGGGTTTGCTTCCTTTATGCAAGACATGGTGATGTTGCCAAAGGAAGATTAGCATAGGTGCATCAGATGCATTTGAGGTCAGCTGAGGATTCACCAGAGGAAAATAAATCCTTAAGTAGCTTCTTAAGCTGCTTTATAATCTCTGTGTGTCATCACAGAAGTGGAAAACAGGAAGGTATAAATAAGACCTGAAAAACATCTTCCACAGAAAAAGGCAGAGAAGTGTTTCACTCCAGCAAGGAAAGAGAAACAGAAGGGAAAAAGAAAATATATATTAATACCGTTGGAAGCATTAGCGGTATATGCTGCTCCTGGGCACGTAGACACTGAGTTGCTCAAGAAATTGAAACTCCCAGTATTCAGAAACTGCATATTGTGCGTGTCCTGAGACATGGATGAGGGACCATAACTGGAAGGAGATCTGGCATTGTATGGAGACACAGCACAACTGTTGCTGAAGTAGTCTCTGGAGAACTGCTGTTCACTCAAGGCATTGAATCGGCTGTGCTCTGCTCTGTGGTGGTAAACTCCTGAAGTGGAATGGGCCTGAGTTCTGAACATAGCCTGGTAATTGGAATTGTTTCCATAGTAATTCTGATTAGTTTGTGACAAAGTCTGATAAAGGGGTTCTGAGTAGGAAGAGCACTGTGAATGTGTGGATAGCACTTGACCTACACTTGGAGGTCTCACAGCCATTGGCCCCTGGTTGATAACACTTCCTCGGCTGACCATGGCTGGTGAAATGGGTGGAGTCATCAGGTGACCAGTGCTTTGAGACAGCTCCATCTGACCTGGAATAAATAAGCATTAGCCATGATTATTAGCATTCATACTCCAGTACTGCTGAATAGAGTGGACCTGTTAAGACACTAAACCCCTAGTGAAGTGTGCATTACCATTTGAAACCTTTAGAAAGGATATGCATTGTGTCGTCCCCCTCCCAATACACTTAATCCATGGCTTCAGGCTATAAATCTTCCCACTTTCATTCTCCAGTTTGAAGACTGCCACATTCAGTGGGAAATTCCAGCGGTTACAAGCCTCTTGTGCTCCAGGTGTTACTGCCAGGTGTTCTCACAAGAACCTCACCAAGCCAACAGGTATAGGATAGTTTTACCATTGTTCCAAGAGGATCTATTACAGGGCTGTACAATTCCTGCCTTCTGTAAATCAGCACAGAGGGCAAGTTCATGAAACTAGAGGTCTTTATAAATGCATATGGTAATTTACCTGCTGTAGGTGACCCTGCTCTGTCAGGGGGGTTGGACTAGATGATCTCCAGAGGTCCCTTCCAACCCTGACCATTCTGTGATTCTGTGATTGCTCCTGCTACAGCAATGTGTTACTGTGGACTGAAAGACTAACAAGCAAATAGGAAAAGGAGAAACTGGAAGAACTGATACATACCTGTCAGCTGCATATTCTCAGTGTCTCCTGTGACAAAGGGGTTCAGACCAGAAGACACACTGCTGGACTGGCTAGTTGACAAGGACACATAGGTTTGCTCTGCTAGACACTCATTTTTGACTGAAGTGTCACTGGGTAGAGGAGCAGCTTTGTTACGATTTGCTAGGAAGCAAGAGCTTGGTGATGCCGTAAAGGTGGCTTTGCTTGCATCTGGAAGAGTAAGTGAAAACTCTTGGTGGCTGTTATGTATGTTCATTGCACATAAATTCACTACTAGTATATATACAGCATATGAGCTGCCTGATTTGTTTGTATCTTTGCTTGCTTATTTTAAAACCCAGTGAAGACTCCATATTTTGCACGTAGCCAATGAATACAAATATTGCTCTAGTCTTCATCTTTCCAATGGAACTGTTTGTATCATAGTCCCTGACCTGACCTACATCACAGAGTATCAGCTCCTTACTGAAACCATCATAGTGAAGGTATGAATCAGATTTATTCCCTTGAAGAAAATGTCAGCAATGAAGTCAAGTAAATTGCACTAAGATGAATCAGGGACATGACGCTTCATCCTAAAGAATTAACAATGGGAATTTTAGAATGCTTGAACTCTATTTTCATACCGATATCTACAGAAAAGCATTTGTTTTACTCAGTAGTTCTTCAGTTTTCTGCAGACTATTGACACAATCAGTAGAAGTTTTGCTATTCTTCGGTGGAAACCATGATTTTACCTTATGGTTTCAAGTACTTCACCTAAGTATCCAAGAATAAGCCAACTGCTACATAGGACAAGTTTTTTTCCTGAAGGTTGAATTGAAAGAAAAAGCGCAGCATCTACTGTCAGACAAATTCTGTGCAAGTTTCTTGCAGCGAAGTGCAGATTTAGCATTAAAACAACAAAAAATTTAAAGATTGATTGCTGGTACTAATGCTAATAAAAAATAATTCAGCAGAACCCAGTTGAGTTTCAATGGATATTTAGGATTAACTTGGACCAGAATTTGATCCAAATCAATCTTCATTCATTTTATAGCAAAGGACCTGGGAGCATATGACTTCAAACTGTCTAACCTTGAAGAAGCTTGGTAGATGGAAAATGTTAAGGATACTGTTTTAATTTCATTTTGTTTCTCTTCCACATAGTAATACTTCAGTCAGATACTAAACAGGGCTCCAAACTTGTGTTCCAACCTTACAGGGATATTTGCATTTTTGGTAACATTTAATACATTCCTAGTTCAAGATGTAATTACTTATTTAAGCTTTGGCAGAAAAACTGGATTAGGAATTCCTGCCCTTTCTGCTACTTATACCTCTTTTCATACTTCAGCTTGTGGCCTTTCAGATGTACCTACAAGTGTTTGTCGCATCCAAGATCATTTCAGTGATCCAATGTATTCACATTCCCACAAAATGTTATTAAGTGACCTATGGTAGGAAGGTGGGAATGAATTGCTGAATGAATGTTCACAAGCTTTTCAGGTGAATTTGACAATGTTGCATATAACTACACATTCAGGAGAAGACAGTAAGCCTGCTTCTGTTTAAAGTTAAACAAATATGTCAATTTCTAAAAATACAGGAGAATATTCAAAAGAACCAAGCTCTAGTTACCTAAATTCTTCATGTATTTGTCCAGTAGATTCTGGAGTTCTTGTTCTTTGTCATTGTTGAACTGTGTCTCCATGGCGAGCAGGATGTACTCATCTAGTAGCATGCGGATCAAATGAAAAGAACCTTTTGGAGGAGAAAGAGAGAGAGTAGCTGAGTTATCTTTGTGACCATCTCTCACCACTCTACAAGAAGCAAGTGAAACAAACAAATAATTGTGGACTTTAAATGACCTGGCAAGACCAACAAGGAATAGCGCCTAACTTCTAGCTCTAATCTCTCTTTGCACTGGCTCACCTAGCTCAATTGTTTACTGTCCTGTAGGCTATTTGACCACTAATTACATCAAAGAAAAATACTGATGAAAGTGAGACATGCTTTATACTTGAAGAGGGCACACAGTGGAGCTAGATAAGGCCAAAGTCTGCTAGAATGCCTCTGCTCTATTTCTGTTTGCCTTGTGCTAAATAACCAGACAATAACTGGTGAAGTCTTTGACCTTATTTCAAGGATATATCACATTAAAAACGTGTCTCTCCCTACAGCCATTTCAAATACCCTCTGAATTTTAGATAACAATGTACCTACAACTAAACTTTGGAAATTATGTACGAGGTTTAATGTGAGTTTCACTTGCTCTACCATCTTCTATTTCATAAAAGGTTCTTTCTGAGACTCCCCAAAAATGTAAACATTTCTAAAGATGGACATATGAACCTTAATTTTTAAAAGCCACATACACTGTTGAATTGACTGTCTGCTGACCCCAGAATTAAATCAGTAGTGATCTGCCAATTTTGTTTTGCATTTATGGAAACATACCATGCACAAGAACTTCTACACAGCAGTAATTTTCTACCAAACTGATCCACATGTAAAACAAATAATTTAAATCTTCTGTCTCCTATACTGAGATATGCAAATAGACTTCCATTGCCATATCAAACCAAACTGAGCTTCTAACTCTTAAATGGCAAAGCAGTATCAAATAGCAATTCAAAAGAAAAATACCTTTTAAAAATGAACGTGTGACACAGGTCACCAACAAAATATTGCTAGCATTTACTGTGAAATGTTAGTTTGAAAAACACATTACACAGCATTTGTGACTTTGATCAAAGAATCTTTAGACTAGGACAGGCTCCTCTGCTCAGGAAATGGTGGAAAGCTGGTAAGTGCTAGCACATAATTACAAAATATGAGTGTTTTTACAAAGTCCAGGTACCAAAACTTGACGCGTTGTTTAGAGTTAGGTTATGCATCACCCGAGCACCAAAAAAACTCCATTTGAGAAGGAAGTCTTGAGCTCTCTTCTTTAAAGACCTCCCATTTTGCTTGCTTGCCTGAAAGAGAATAGTAAAATACTGTTAAGTATGGAACTTGCTTTCTGCACACAGGAGAGAAGAAAGGAGAGCTGAATAAGCCTGAGAGTTCAAGGAGTCGTTGACACAGGCTGATGCGGCAGGGTGGATCAAGCTGCCTGATTCAAACTGTCTTCATGATGTGTGTCCTACAGTGATAAAGAGCAGCATTCACTCTTTTCAGTGCAACCAGAGTAGAGCTCTGAAAATGTTAGGTGAAGTGAACTCCTCACTGCTTGCAGTCTGCTGTGTCCTGAAGGTATATAAATTACCTCATATTCTAGTATTAAAGGTGTCAAATTGGTCTGTAAATATACAGGTGCACAGGGCAGAAAGAAAGAAAAAAACACCACCCTCTGGCACTATGTTATTGCATACAAGCAGGGACCAGAAACTAGTCTTTGTACTTTACTGTCATTTGCATTATACTAGCCACACTTTCTCTTTATAAAATGGTATGTTTACTATCATAACATTGATGCTTTTAATGCTGCTCATTTCATACTGTCATTTTGCTCTGGCAGTGATTTGTTCATGTGGTAACGTATGCCCTGTTGCTTTCTCAAACAGCAAGCAGAAAGAAGCTGTTGTGCGAGTTTGACAGTAACCACACTTTAGAATGAACAGAAGGCAGACAGCAATGTAAGGATTAAATGCTCTGTAAATTATTAGCTTCTGCTGAGTTGACCTAGCCTCCTATCAGGAGTCGTTGGTATTTCTTACCCTTAACTACAGGAAAACAATGCTAGGAACCATACCTGTTAACTTTAATAATACAGCATCTACATAGTAGATGCTGCATGGGAGAGTGTTTCACCTTTTCTGCCTGGCTTGTTTATCTGGAATTGTCTTCTGAAATTGTGGAATCAATTTTAGACCATAATCATTCGGTTCCAAAATAAGTTGTGATTGCTCAGCTTCAGTGGGAGTTTTGTGTCTAGGAAAGTTTGTATGAGGACTTGCTTTGGGTGTGCTGCCCAGAATCACCCAAAGCTCCTCACTGTGCTGCTCACATATGACAGCAAACATTAGGAAACTCAGAGTGTTTTAAAAACAAAGAAATTATCACTGTCTCTAATGAAATTTGGAAAAAAAGGTGAAGAAAGGAAAAATGACATGCCTATGGTTATTCTGCAAGTGCAGAGTCACTTTTCTGCAAGTCAGTCAAAGCTAACTGCACCGTCTCCTCCTTTTGCATCCATTCATATGAAGATGCTCCCTAAAATGATGGATAAGATGCTGCATTTGCAGATAGAACAAGACCTGATGAGAAGACCAGTGTTCAGCTACTAGCAAGCAACATGTAACATTTTATTCTGCTAGTTTACACTCATTAGAGTCATATATTGTGTAAATATCTCTTACTTGAGCTATAACTCAGAACTCAATTATTTTGTTCAGAGCTACAGTATAATAATTTCTGTATAACTATGTGTATATAAAACACTTGTGATTATAAAGCATCTTGTAAATTGGGGGGGAGGGGGGGAATCCTATCAAAACTATCAATTACTGTGTTAAGCACCTTATAAAGCTACAAAACTGTACCTTCTGTCCTGGTCTGTAGAAATCCTTCTACAGGTTAGCTACTTCTGTATCCTTCTGCTACACTAACTTATACCACACACAGTACCATCTGAATACCATGAAAGAAAGAATTGCTTCTCTAAGAAACAACTTTTGCTCACCCAACTCACTGAGCAATACCCCTGTGATTCTGCCTGCACAGATAAGATGGATGGGTTTCTTTTATGTACAGTTTATGACAGTGCTGACTTTAATGTTTTAGTTAAGATACTACTTAGTTTGTCACACACATAAGACTGTTCAACAGCACCCAACGTGATTAATTACAACTAATAGCACTGGAACCTTTCACACCAAATGAAGAACTCCCCTGTTACAGTAAAGAGATGGGAGCAGAGACGAGCATCCCATGTGGAAAAACACTGGGACTGCATAAGTAAGGGACTGTGTAAGGAGTACGGGGAGTAGGATTTAGTCTTGAGTCAGGCAGAACATTTAAAAGGTACCTTGATAACCCTTTGCTCAACCACAGTATCCAACCATTCAATAAATGATTCCACAGTGGCATTCTTCTTTAGAAGGTCCTTCAGTTCTTGGAACACTGTAATAGAGTCATCTACCATGTAAAAAGGAGAACATATCATTGCACGCTATTCTGAATGTGAGAAAAAGCCACTCACCAGCCATATGACAATATTGTAGCATGGAAAGGAAAAGCAAAGAATTAGAGCAGTGAAGAAATAAACAATTCCCTAGCAAAGCAAGCAGACACACATCCATCACACATATATATTTGAACTACTTAAGCATTACAATGATACAAGTTAAAAGACAATGAAGTTTTACAAGAAAATAAAAGCAAAAAAAAATTTCTGCAATTTTCCATTCCTTTTCAGATTCGGCCTTGAAAATTCTTCTATTACTAAATTTAGTAAGTAAAGCTTTATCTGTAATGTGGCAGATTTGTATACTGTCTTAGGTTTCCCCTATATTTTACAAGTTTCTCACAATATAATGCAAAGCTAACTTCCTCAATTCCCACTTTCAAAAAAGTGGCTGAATGACCAGTTATTTCTCTTCCCCTTTTCTTTTTTTGACCAGTGTGAAAGAAGACAAAGAACAAAATAGAAAACAATTACACAAAAAGTAGGAAATGGGCAACTCAAATGAAAACATGAATAGGATTGTGAACCATTAAAGAGAACAAACTTTCATGATCAAAGTAACAATATTTAGAGGACAACACATTGCTGTCGCTCTCCTTTCAGTTCTCCAAGCTCTGAACGACATGGTTCCTATGACAAAAGTTATCATTTTAATAGAGAAAATGGCTGTATCTTTTTTTTCAACAACAGGTATGTATATGAAAATTACCACCCTCAAAATCTGTACTTTATTCCATTCTATTCTGTGTATTAAAATAGCTGTTACACTCTATAGAAAATTAGGTATTTTTTCAAAGAACAACTTTCAGCAAAAAAAATATCTATTAGTACCAAAAAAAAAGTAAACTAGCTCAAATATCCATTAAATTGAGTCATAATGATATGGAATTTTTGAGACATCTTTCCAGAATTCATCTGTGCTAATATCCCCCTCACGGAGGACAAAACTTCAAAAGAGATTTTATTACACAGCAACTGGCATGTAAATGATTTTTTCAGCAACCCTTTAAAGTCATCTAGCTGGAATGACTTCCCAGCGCAAGCTTCTGTTCTTGTAGGACATGCTAGGGCAACCAATTGGTTTTCTTAAGCTACTGAAGTTAACACTGAGCTCGATTACACAATGCAGTGCCCACGTGTGCCTTTTCTCAGTCCATCTCCAAGTAGAGTAGTGTGGCATGGACTGAAAGGGTGAATTACTTTTAATGATACAAATGTATCACCATGGACTTACATTCACTGTAGACCTCCCCATCAGAGTCTGTGCTTCCTGAGACTGCAAGGAGTGCCTGAGAGCCAATGCTATTCAAATCAACTTTTTCAATATCCGACACCATGGAATTCACCACATGCTGATCAAAAAGGGCTGGCCGAGCAATCTGTAAGAGAAGGCAAGGTAAAATCCTGAGAGCTGTTGTGGTTTAACCCCAGATGGCCACTAAGCACCATACAGCTGCTCATTCACTCCCCACCCTCCCGTGGGATGGGGGAGAGAATTGGAAATGTAAAAATAAGAAAACTTGTGGGTTGAGATAAAAACAGTTTAATACTTTTTTTAAAGTAATAATAATAATGTTTGACATTAAAGTACAAAGTAAAAACAATTATTATTATTATTACTGTTGTTGTTGTTGTTATAAGGAAAAGGGAAAAAAATAACAGAGAGAAAAACACAATCCAAGAAAGACAAGTGATGCAAATGAAAACAATTGCTCACCACAAACCGACACTGAGCCAGTCCTGAGCAGTGTCCCTCCCACCAACCTTCCCCCGGTTTTTATTGCTGAGCATGACATCATATGGTATGGAATATCTCTTTGGTTAGTCAGGGTCAGCTGTCCCAGCTGTGTCCCCCACCAACTCTTTGTGCAGCCCCAACCTACTCTCTGGAGGGGTGTGTGGGAAGCAGAAAAGGCCTTTACTCTGTGTAAGCACTGCTCAGCAACAGCTAAAACATGCCTGTATTACCAACACCATCTCCAGCACAAATCCAAAACACAGCTCCATACTTGCTACTATGAAGAATATTAACTCTGTCACAGCCAAAACCAGCACAGACCCACACCTGGGGATCACCTGAACAACTTCTCAGAGAAGAATCATATTTTGTTTAATTTTCTTATCATGGCTGTGTTTTTCACAGATCAGATGAGGTAATGTTTCTCTTCCATTAGACTTCTAATGCTCTTCTAATGTGCCTTCCTATCAGATCATCTTCATGATGTCACCCACTTCTGTCTTAATAATTATGAAAGAGAAAACTAAGTCAATATGAATATATGGTGCATCTACAGTTATTGATGAAGACTACCACCTCAAAGCCCAAGGTGTTAGAATTGAAGTTCCATGAAAGGCATTCATGAAAAGGATACATCCTTTTGTATCATCTACCAAACCATCACATGGAGGTGCCTCCTAATTGCAGATACCTGTATCCTGCCAACACAGACTTGGAGCCCTCAGCTACCTGTTACTCACATGTTCTCCTTTCAGTCAAAACTCAAAAAGAAAGGACATCATGGATAAGACAATGAATCTTTGCTAGGCAAGAAGGATCATCTGGTATTCTCCAATTTGGAACTAAAACAAATACCCATATATTCCACTTCATTTGATTGCCAAAAGTTCTCATGATAGTAGTTCGTTATAATGATGGTCTTTTCTCTCTTTTGTACTACAAAAATTTGAAGTTTAGGTCAGATCTATTTACGGCTGCTTCCTTCTTGCATGGTTAAAACTACAAGATGTAAGTCTTCTATGGCTGAGGTTGAACCCTGAAAAAATAATGCATATCTCATAGACAGTAAGGTGCACTGAATGTAATTAACAATTTTTTTGGATGTTGTTGAGGTTTAACCCTAACTGGCAGCTAGAACCACACAGCTGCTCACTCCCCTCCCCTCCCTTCCTCCCCCTCCCCCCAGGAAGGGTGGGGAGAAGAGGGAAAAAAAGGAGGGGAAAGGAAGAAAAAAATCTCGTGGGGTGAGATAAAGATAGTTTAATAAAAACAATAACAGAAAAGGAAAAATAACAATACTAATAACAACAATTATTATTATTATACAGGTCACTCTCATCACCTGGTGAATTGGCACCATCCTGAGAAGTGATTGTGGATTACCATCCCGCTGGCTAACCCCCATTTATATACTGACCATGACATCTATGGTATGGAATATTTCATTGGCCACTCCATCCTTCTGTCTATGCTTCTATGGCAAGCTGAAAAAAGTCCTTGAATAGTGTAAACATCACTTAGCAACAATTAAAAACTAATAGGTATTACTGACATTCCTTTCACAGCAATAACTACAAAGAAAATTAACTCTTTCCCACCTGAAATCAGGACAGATGTATAGTCTTATTCTGTTTACCTGTGCTAGGTGTAGGAATGACGTCTGTCTTTTCAGGGAGGAAACAAATCTTCGTGCAATAGGCAGTTTCTTATCTGTCAGGCTTTCTGGTAGATTTTCCAAAGAGGAAACAACCCACTGTTCCCAGTTTTTTGCAAAATTTCTTATATCTGCCAGTAAACTACAGGAAAAAAATGTGTTTTAGAGAAACATCAATAAAATTATTTTAAATAATTGTGTTTCAATCTATAATTAACAGATTCCTGGACATATCTGTGAATTATTCCTCAGCTGTCACCAAAAGGAAACAGGAAATGACCAGTCATCAAAAGGCTAAAATTGACTATATATTGAGCTGTACCTCCTCTGAGAAAAACTGTAAGCCATCTGCCAATTGAAATAGGTTGAATAACACTAGCTTTAAGAATAAACTGTAAGAAACCCAAGAACCATTCAAGATATATGAAGCTAAAGGCCTTAGCAGACATAAACCCCCAAACAAGATGCCCTTCAAGGGAACGGAAAGATGAAAAGTTTCAGAGGCAACTTATAATAATCCTCTTATTAATGTCTTGTTTAGAAAAAGCTTAGATATTATGGTGATGCATAGGATACAAACCTGAAAAGTATTCTGGAAAAAAGGTAACAATTATTTCTCCTTAAACACCATGAGTACATTTGTCTCTTTTTTGATCTTCTATGGCTTTAGTGTAGAAGAAACCTATTTCAAAATATCCAGCAAGCCAGTAAAATGGGACATTAAAATACTGTGTCATATTTTAAGGCTGTTCTATAGCTGTCCTCAGAGCTGACACTATTTTGCATACCCTACTGTTCTAAACATGAGCATAAACATCGTGAGAAAATTTCTCTGGGATACAGAATTTCTGCTATTTACCTGGAGTATGCTTAGCAAACAGAACGTATCATTATTATTGTCAATTACCTACCTTTCTGGCATTTCTTGCATTGTTGCAGGGATGAGTACATCTGTAAGGACCTTCAAAAAGGTAACAGAAAATTATATCAAGCTTCCACTGGCCATTTATTCATTCATGTCTGTCTTGTCTACTTAGATTGCTAAGTGATAAGGACAGGAAATTTATACAGAGTAAAGCCATTCAACTTTTTGTCCAGATTTTAATATACCTAGATTTCTCCCATCACTATTAGATTGGAACATATGAGATATTTATGCACCTAGATAGCTCCCATTCTTAATGTATGCCAGCATGCCAGTAAAACAAGAAAGTGCTGTCACTCATGTCTTACAGTAGGGAAATCACTAGAAGAGAGATGAGTAAATGCTTTGTCTTTTCTAGCATCCCTGTGAGTCTCAGTAAAAAACATACTCAAGCATCTCCTAAGTCCTTGAGTGCTATTAGCACTTCTTTCTGGCATACTGGATGTGGCACTGAAGGTGTTCAGTTTAGGACAAATCCCCTATAGCTAAGTGTGGTGTAGAACTGTTTTTGCAAAAAACTTAGCCATCTGGCATGCCTTCTGGGAATGTTATTGCAGAGAGCAAACTTCAGCCTATATGCCAAAAATCTGTTTCTGCTACTAATGTAAATGGTTTGATAATGACAAAACAAAATTCCTCCTTCTTTCTGGCAGCTGTGCTGTCAAGAATATCAAAATTATCATAACAGAGAAGAGGCATAAGAGTAAATTTATAAACTTTTGAGAAATTCTGTCTTATTCAATTTATAATGTAGTACTCCTGTAGTATTTCTTTTTCTGTCACATTAAATATTTCTTACAAATAAAGTTAATATTGGATCTATTGGGACAGCACATTTTTAGCAGGAAAAAACTCATAAACTCAAGGTACAACATAACCTCTACACGTAAATGAGGCTTAATGGCTCATCTCCGGGATAGCAATTATGAGCTTTGATGCTAATCACCTTTACTTCACTCTGCTAACTAAAACACCTGTTCTTACTTTACAGCTTGATACACTTCTAAAAAATATTTATTTTCACCTTTTCTGGATTTTACCCCATATTTTTGAACAGTAAAGAATGACAAATAGATGACAATAAGGCACTCAGTGCTAAACAGCCCCGAGACTCTTGCTTTGACTGCTTGGTGTTTACTGTTACACCAATAGTTATTTCTTCCCATCGATATGTGGTGAAATGTGTTAGAGAGAGGATAACAATCCTTTTCTATTTATATGGCATGTCCTATCAGAGGAACTTAAAGTACTTCACAGCTATTAATTAATGTTCTGATCTGATTTTCCAAATTAAAAACTCGGGAAACTTCGGTGGCATTAATTTATTTTTTTCCGAAGTGCTCTATCACTTAATCCTGACCTTGCAATACTCCTTAGTTTCATTTAGTTTCACCTATTTGTGTGATCATGCTGTGAACTAGATCAAAGAACTCACATGGCACAAAAACTCTGGAAAACAAATACTCCTTCTATTTTTTTTTAAACCCAAACCAGTTCAGAGTACAGCAGTTTTGCTGATACATCGAGCAACATAGGAACAGAAATGAAGTGTAACAGGCAGGACAGGCAGGAACATTTTAGCCTGGTATTGTTCCAGCTCTGTAACATGAAACCATGGCCTGACATAACCTGTGAGTAGCAGATTCACATGTGGAATCACCTCGCTGATCTGCCACAGACTCTCTTTGCTGGTAGAAATTGCAATAATCTTTTAAGTAAAAACAAGGTTTCAGTTTCATCCAGGCTTAACTTAGTCAACCTTGTCAGTGAAAAACACAAGCATTTCTTTTAGCTACATTCAAGCAAGTAGGTCAGGATTTCACCATTAGTGTGCTACCTGTAGTCACACATCAAGTGTGCAGCAGAGCTGAGACTGGAGTTCAGCTCTTACATCTGCCAGTTTTATGTTCTTGATTTCAATGGAATCCTTGCTGATGTACACAGGTAAGAGGCAGAAGGCAGTCATGGCATCCTGTTGTTCTAACTTCAGTGCTGTTTTTACACAAGCAAAAGCTGTAATGTGGTTGAGATTATCCATGTAGCCAAATGCTTAACTTACCTTATACAGTATTGAGTCACAAACACAGAAGATGTCAACGATGATGGGATTTTCAAGCAGGGGAAGAAGGTGGTCAGGCATTCCTTGCCAAAAATGTAGTAAGAAATGCTGAATCTAAAGCAGTAGGAACCAGATTCATGAACATAAATAATGCTTTCTTGGCTCCCTGTGCATATATACCAAGAGTGTGTGTTCAAACAACCTTACCTCTTCAAAGTTCCCATTAATTGCATTGTCAAGGACACACTGACAGTGTGTTTTGTACATCATGATAAGAGTATCTACCTATTTTGGAAGAAAGAAAGATTAAGCAGAGTTTCTTAGCTCTCTCCTTTACTGCTATAGTGATCTAGGTTTCTGCTTTCTGTAGCTAGTATTTAAATATAGAATATAAACTGTATTACGATGCATATTCACAAATAGGCAGTCTGTATATCCAGAAGTGATGAGGTCACTCATCTCTATTTTTTTTTGACACCTTTAAGTCTCAATGCTGTTGTCAGAAATGTAGCATCTGAATCTGCATACACTGTGAAAATGTGGATGTAGCTAAGGCAATAACTAAACTAGCCAGGCAGATGGTAAAGTAAATTCACCTTTCTGAAGCTAAGATTAATCCCAAAGAGTAGTGCAAGTTAATCATTAGGCTACTATAGGCGTCTATGAGTGTTCTGAAACATCATCTAGTTGGACAAATGAGAAAATAGCTGCCAGTCATTTGGTCAAAGTTTAATCACTACCTTACATGAACTGAACTTTAAAAAGCAGAACTCCCTTTCATCTCCTCAGGCTAATTTATCTGAGTGGAGAGTTCCCCATATTTTAATAACTGTGTGGAGGTATTACAAGACTTTGCAAAAAATGATAGTAAATTTTTTAATTTGTAGGAAATTATAAACCAAGAAATTTGTAAAGTATTTTAAGAAAAGGAAAATGCTAGCAAAATCATTTTTATGTTCCAGGATCACAGAAAGTTTGTTACAGCTTGTGAACTTCTCTGGCAAACCAATGCCAGGTTTTGAATTAACCTAGTGCCATCTTAATTTCAATAGGTTTAGCATATAGATTTATATGAAAATAGCCCTTGCTGACTTTCAGAGCTGCTTCTGTAACTACATATCTTTGAAAAACAATGGCAAAGGGTAGAATTCAAGAACATTTTAAAGAGTTTTTTGGAAGGGGCTGATGGAAGTTTAAAGTTGGGTACGTTTTCTGCAGAAACATAAAATCGAGAAAATATCAATCTGGTTTAAGGCAGATTGCTACATTTATGGAGTCTCCAGAGATTTCTGCTGCATGCAGCTTCTTAGGAGTTTAATGCAGGAGTCAAACTTCCGTGTATGGGCTCTCCTCAACAGAGTACCTAAATATCTTAGGTTCAATAATCCTCAGTCAGATAAGGAGGGGAAACACATTAAGGAAAGAAAACAGGAAATCAGAGAACAAGGAATGAAGAAAAAGCAGCAAGGAAAGAGAGAGAGACACACACACAGAAATTCATCATTCTTCTCACAGTCTTCTCATAACTCCATGAGTCTGACCCCCAACAGAGTCACCCGCTGGGCCCTCTCATCACCTGGTCCAAACACCAGAGCAATTATGTGCTGCTGACCCAAGAATGAAGGGAAAATGAGTTGCATCCTTTTCTTCATTGTTGGAGTGGTAAAATTCAGCTTTGCTTACACTACTGTGTTGGGTCTGCAAGGAACCTCAAATGCTCTTCAGATTTAAGTGTTATGAGAATGCTGTATATATGAGAGATGTCAATTCACTGATGGAGACTACAGCAGCAGGTGATGCACAGTGCTGAGTACACCAGTTCTTGGGCTTTCTTTAGGAACTGTAAGATTTCCAGCTAAGATCTCTGTACTACAGATGTGTCCTTTTCTTTAGCTCCTCACAACAGGAATCCTAGGCTTCACTACTTTCACAGAACAAACTTAAGAAGCAGGGCTCTTAAAACAAAAAGCTTTAAAGCAACATATCTCAAGACAGCCACCATCATGACCCGTACTGGAGGCTAAACCGGAGAGTTCACAACGTGTACCAAAAGGTTTCTAGCACAGTTCAGAGATGTAGCAGCCTGTAATGTGACCAGAAACAACACAGACGTAACACACAGGCGAGCAGTCAAAGACATAAAACATATGCCAGCAACACTTCTAACTGAACAGTTACCCTTAGGATAAGCAATACTGAGTATTGATTTGAGGAACATGATTTTACTAATTAAAAAAAAAAAAAAACAAACCAAAACATGCTCGCTTTTTCAAAGTCTCTTTTCAAACAATTAATGAAAGAGAGTAAAGTTCATCTAATTACTTGTTGTGAATTATTTGTTCTGATCTAATCAGTACAAAATTTACCTTAAATCTAAAGGCATTTGGAATGAATGCAACTCTCAGTTATTTGTTTGTTTTGCTCTCCTCGTCTTACATACCATCAGTTTGTAAAATACTAGGTCAGTTAATAGGTAAATAATTCAACCACCTTTCCAGTGGAAAGCCAGTTAATCGGTGTTAGTAAAGGTTTGCCCCCTCTATAAATCAGTCACCTCTGTTTGATTATGGACATTTCTGGCTCTTTCATGTCAATACCTCAAAGACTAAGATATGAAGAAACATTCTGTGGTAATTTTTGATCTGTAAGTTGGAAGAGAAGTGGCTCAAGTTTTACCTTGTCTTTAGAAATGCACCCTTGAAGCAAAAGATGTTGAGCACTTGGAAACTCTGGGAGGAGAGTTCCAGTTTTGGAACTCAGAGAATATTTACGAGTGAAACCACCCTAAAACAGAAGGGAAAGAACAGGAACATTTAAATAGCTAATATAGATTCAACTAAAACCAACAATTCATGCTAAACTTGTATATTATCTCATGAGTGTCACAATGTTCCAGAATATTTACATTCAGTTAATCCTTCCAAAATATTGATGCTTATCCGTATCCGGATTCCAGCTCAGGATGGTAATTAAATATGTGCCTAGATCTAAAAGGCACCAAATAGAGTTTTCAGAATCATGCAGCCTTTGAGCCACATTACTTCATAGAATTCTACGAGCTTGAAATTTAGTCTGTGTTTAAAGTAGCATATAGTCTGTTGTTCTCCTCTGCAGTATGGCCTGTTACCCTCAATTGTATTTAATGTGTACCTTTCCAGTGTAAGGATCTAGGGTACTGGTGATATTGTTCTCACCTGCTCTCTTCCTGCTCTGATAGTGTGTCAATAGTGATTTCTGCTGGTTTACTATGGTAATCACTATTTTAGTTTATCATAAAGTTTGATAATATTTTATAGCATTATCAATGTCACGGTATGTAGGGTCTATGAACAGTTCTGAACTATGTATTTATTACATAGCACTCTGATTTTGGCAGACTTGACATGAAGGCGCAGAAAATATATTCCAGTCCTGTGTCCTACTGTATTGAAATAGATTGCACATAAACACATGTACCAAGAGCTTTGCAGGAAAAAAGAAGGATACTGAGCTGCATGCCCTTCTGGGACACACCACTGATTTTAGCTGGCTTCCTCCTGCTCTGTTGAAATGGCTGAAGGTTTGGCCATTCACCTCAGAGAGACTAGACTTTGTTCTGTGAATATTTTTGGAGCATTTTACTTTTGTCCATAAGGGAAGAATAAAACTATGCTGGGTAGCATAGGCACATACAGCCACAGGTCTACATAATACAAAAAGTCCTGTACAGAAGCTCAGCCCCAAAATTCCAAGTCCAGGATCACAGACTGAGCCTGGAAAGAGGAAATGCAGTTTCAAAGGGACTTAAAGGAAGAGAATAAATAATTTTTATTTTGCTAACTCTTTAGGAACAAGAAAGGGAAATAAACAAAGCATCCATTAATATGATCATGGTTTCATATCACAATAAGAATATTCCCAGCCGTTTGGTGTTTTCCAGTTACTTTGTTGAGAAACAGTCAATGCTGACCTGGAGACAAGATATATTTCTCCTGAATTATACTAAACTCTGCTGATCTGAGAGTTCCTTGCTGTTCTTAGAGTTCTTAAGCCTCTTTAACTTGTGACATCTGAAATATCATAGACAAAGACTGAGAAAAGATCTTGAAAAATTATGAGATGCCAGCCTTTGGAGAGATGGGATTGAAGGATGAAACAACAAGCAGCCTCATATGTGTGGATACTGACCATGGAGCAATATATGATAAATCAACCCTTGGTTAGACTCCTAACTTAATATTCTCACAAAATCCGATTTAGTCTACTTCTCATTAAAGCTGAGCAGTAATATTCTGTAGTGATATAGTGTCACTATGCTTATATTTATAATACAAACAACAAAACCTGTATTATGATTCTGCCCTTACTGACTGAATTGTACTTATTTCCACAGGATTGCATTCAAACCTAAAGATGACTATTTGACTGAAACCCTTTGTTCCATTTTGGCCCACTCAGTCCTTATGTCAAGGCAGCGTTCAGGGCCTTGAGCAGGCCTTCTGCATATTCCTGCAGTAAATCCACTACTTCTGTGCAGATTCCCTTTGTACTAATGGATGGAATTTATGAACATGCACTAGGCATTTGAATGGTACTTGCAGTGGCCTTCTCCTACCCCTTTGCATACAGTCAGATTTCACTGAAGTGGGAATAGCAGGCATATAGTAACATGCAGTGCAAAAGTGTGCAAAAGGGACTATTTTCCTATATCTGTTGACTCACCAATTGGAGATCAGTTCAAGGGAAATTCTCCCAAATACTGAATTCAGAAAACTATTGCTGTAACTGACATTCATGATGTATACGTCCTTATTTTTATAGGGTGATATGTCTGCCAAAACAGACAGCAAGGAATGAAAGCATGCATTACGTAAACACACTTTGCCTGTGCTATCTACTGTTCAAATACATATAAAGCTCTAAGTCAAAGAAATTACAGAAATTTAGAAACATTAGTACTTCTTTGTGTCAATACTTTTGCAGTTTTATAATTGCCTATCAGTATCAGGAGGTTTGTTTTTTTTTTTACTAACAGGAGTAATCTCAATGATTTTATTATGCAATTACCCATGAAATATATTAAAAGCTCTGATTAAAAGGTATTGGTTCACTTAAAAGAAGGCAGTGATGGCGGTGGAAATTTTAAGAGAAAATAATCTGCAATTTTTTTTTTACCTTGCTAATGGACTTATATGACTGTGCCTCAGTTCTAGACTTAATATTTTAACCCACTGCCACTTGCCCTTTCAATTTAATGCCATCTGTTTCTAATGGTCATTTAACATTAAGATAATGACAGTAATATTATCTGCCTAATTAACCATGCAGACTCTAATGGTGCACTAACTGGTTTAGATAAAAGAATTTGCTGATATCTCCCCCTACAGAGAGAATACTAGAAAATGTGATAAAACATACCAGAAGTAAACAGTGTCCCTGGCACTCAATAAGTGTTCATTCAAATGCCATTTACTCAGTATATTTAGACAATCAGTGCTTTAACATCTTTTCGATGTCTTTATGTTCCTACTGAGAATTACACCTTATGCAATCATTGTAAATCTTTCTGGAATACTTAATTGCATGTACTTTCCAGCAACTGAATAAGGATATATCACCTGTTCACTTTAATGGAAAGTATGTTGCCAAATTTTCACTATGATGAGTTTGTTAAAATTCAGTTATTACCATGAAAGCCGTTTTTTTCTTTTAAGACCTGACTGAATAACTTTAGAGAACACAGAGATAGACAATCAAAACCTCATACTGATGTGCTCTTTTTCACTTATTTCCACCAACTTCTCTGTGATTCTTTTTCTGGGAGGACCAAGGTATTGAACTGTGGGGCAGAGGCAAGACAGGTTTATGAGACTGTCAATTCCCAAGCAGACTGAGAATGGCACATCAGAGATGGAAGTAAATGTGCATTCATTTGTGCCAAGGGAACCAGAAATTTTCTCCCTCAAAACGCTGAAAGAATGAATGCTGTAGTAGCACTCATGAATCCTTGAATGTGTTTGGAATATCCCATGGCACAGCGCTATCTTCTTTTCGATAAGATAGCTGATTATCTAAACAGGGAAAATGCAGCAGATCTAATCTATCTGAACCTCACTAAAATACTTGACGTGGTGTCACCATGGGAAATGATTAGTTATGCTGGTGAGAATGGGGATTAGTACAAGAACGTAAAATGTTTAAGAAACTGACTCCAGCTGAAATGCTAACAAGTTGTGTTGACAGGGAAACTACTGGGTTGAAAAGGGATTGAAGTGAAGATTCTCAGAGACTAGACTTGCGGCTGATCTCATTGAACATTTCATAGATTAAACTGGCTGACATGAGCTAGCGAAATCATCAACAAAGACGACGACCAAAAGGTCATGTAGAAAGGCCTGGATGGCTTTGAGATAATGGCAATAAAGGGGATGAAAATCAATAGAGCAAAGCTACACCCTCAGCGACCAATAAGAATTTCTGCTATCAGCTAGAAGTTGCTTATCTGGAAATGAAAAAGGCAAAAGACTTGCTGTGTATCAGTTGATCACTGAGGGTATATTTAGTCTGGTAAATTAAATGGTGTCAGGGAATGTTCCCAGGCAATACTGGAACAGTATTACTCAGAATGGCCCCTGGCATTCTTTTGGCCAGTTAGCAGTCTCCCAAGCATTTCCTAGTCGTGCTTCAACAGTTACTGCATGCTAGACGCTTTTCTCCTTGGCAATGTGGCTGAGATGTGCCTATGTTGTTTTGTAGGCGCGGGAGTTTAATAATATAGATGGAGGCTATTCCACGCCAGTTGAACTCAGTGTCAAATAACAATCCTGGGAGCAATCCTTAACCCTTAATGTACAACGATCCATAATTTTCTATTATAAATATGACCAGAATGATAGTGACTATACCATAGGATACAGTAGTGAAAATATAAGCGACCTGTTAGAAAAAAAAAACAACCAACAAACAAAAAACAGACGCAGTCCTAGCGTTCTTCAGAAGGGTTATTTCCAATAGAAGTTGGAGGCATGCCATTTACAAGACCTTATGTGTTTTTTTTCTATAAAGATATTCAAATTGGAACAAGTAGAGTGAAAAGCTATAAGGCTGATCAGAAGCGACTAAAAGCTGTTGCTTGTTCCATCTAGAAGGCAAAAGCAGCAAAAAGACATATCACAGGGAACTGTCACAAAGAGCAAAAAAATAAAGACAATCCTGATCAGGAGGTATAAAATTCAGTCTATTAAAAAAAAAATCTTTTGGCTTCTAATCAGTGACATGAAACTCTGAAAAAACCTCCCTGCAAAAGTAATGGATGCAAAAAATTAAGCTAGAGCTTGATCCTTTGCTTAAGAGGGTCTGTTACGAACCTCTATGGTGACTGGGAACTGGATTGGAACAGGAACGTCAGAAGTTGCCTTCCAATCTTATTTTCCTTTGAATATTTAGAGGAACAAACACTCACCTTCACAAAAAAAGGTTATGCAGTCTAATCTTTAATGAAAAATATTGCTGTAATTTTCAAAGAAATTAATGTGAAGAAAACCACAAGTCACCTAATATTTGGATTACAACAGAAGTGAAAGGAAAGACTACAGCACTTACCTCATTCTTTAGCTTACTTCCAGAGAACCTTTGAAAATAAACACATTTGATTATTTTTTTATGAGCAGAACATTTTTAGAGTTTGTGTATATATACACATATAAAATAGATCAATTAGAAAAATAATCACATTTCTCCAAATGTAATTATAATAAAAATCATGCTTTTTTCTTAACTTCTTCCGTTGGTTTGCAAGTGCCTGAGAATATCAGAATACCTATTGATGTCTTCTAAAACATGAAGATTCAGATCACTGACCAAACAGTAAAGTATAAATGCTGGGTTCAGTTTTTTCTTTGGATCTTTGCAACTTCGCTAATATCAAAAGGGCAGCATAGGTGCAAGTCCATAGCTGAGTAAATTCAGAGTAGAAAAAATATACCTAGAATTTACACTTCTCAGGAAAATGAAGAAAACATAGTGATTTTCCATTCTTTTTCACCACAGCATTATTTTGATGCAGGTGAAATGCATTTCTGAGCTCAAAGATTCATTAACTGTCAAAAATATGTTGCAATATAGTGAATGTCCTATTAAGAGTCCAATTGAGAAATGCCTAATGAAGTCACTGGACTATGAAGCAACTCTTCACTGCAGAAATTAGAAAGCGCACATTTTAAATTATAACTACTAAATTAGAGGATGTGTAATGATAGAGATTCTAATGGATCAGTATAATGATAAATGTTGTTTGATTACTGTTACTTCCTGTTCTGCTAGCTGCCAACTGATAAGATACCTTGGGCAACATGAAGTCTTATAATTATTAGTGGCAATATAGTGATTTCATGCTGTTGAGATGCTCTGCTGGCAGGACAGAAAACCAGAGCAGTTGTGGAATTCCTCCTGCCCAGGCCAGGCACAGGCACCCGACAGTTAGCATCACATGATGATCCAGCATATGTTACCTACAGAGTTCCCTTGGTTGTTGATCGATAAGTATGAAAGAAGGCATCATTCGGTTGATTACAATGTGGAGTTAATTAGCTTCATAGCTGGATGTATTTGTTATGGACTGTGGATTTCCACGCATGCAGCAAAATGTACACAGAATGTACAGCAAAAACACGAGGCAGCATCTGCTAGCATTGCTCCTCCAGAGCCTTAATTGCTCGCTAAAGCTACCCTTCACACAGTGTTGTGGATTCTAATGATGTTTGGTGTTAGGTATTTAAGCACTATTGTACTCAGTTCGATCACCTAAATATTAATACATGAATTCCAATTAAGTTTGAAATGGCAATAGAGGCCTATATTTAGGCAACTAAACTGAGGCCCATTGCCCCTTCTAATCTTTTGACAAGCTGCCTCCTAACATGCAAGCCTTGTGGTAAAGCCCTCCATATGCCTATATTTGTGCATGGGTATAGTGTGATCTGATACCACTATCAAACCCATGTATTTTCCCTGCCTATTTCTGCCCCAAGCTTGATCCAGGAATGATTTTTATAGCTCAGGTACCAGAACAGGCATTAGACAAAGGACAGATTTTATGATGGATCATTACATGCAGCCGCCAGCAACCAGGAGATTCACTCTCAGTTTTGAATCCCTACACTGCCTGACTCTTTCCTTACCCAGAAGCTTGTTCTTAACCCCAGGCTACTGCGTCATTCTCTTCACACAGACAAATCCAACCACAGACTGCAAAATGAGTATTTGAGCTTCTGTTCTAAATCAGCTAGGGAGGCAATTTGACTGCTGGACCCTGAAAACTCAACATCTCGTACATGAGACCACAAGTCCTAACACAAAGAAAATGTTCCTAAATAGTGAATCTAGTGAGCACTCCTGAAAATCTTAGAGAGTATCTATGCCATCTTTATGTGAGTGTATACCTTTGGAAATCCAGCCATGGGGAATTTTACAGAAGTTCCACTTTCTTTGCATTCATTGCTGCTAGATTGTGCAAAGACAGAGCTTTACATGAAAAGGGCACCGGCTGACATAAAGCTGAGGAGTAAGAGTGATTATATTCTCTTAAATGAAAATAACTGCCTTTTAGTCAATTAAATGAGCAATTTGTTCAAGATAATTCTGTATTACGAAAGAACCTCCTCTCGCTGTGTACCAGCAACACCTCCGCAGCTCTGGATAAATACTGCACAAGGAAATGGCATATTCCAGTCTATTATGCCTTAAGTCCTGGAGTGAAGAGATCCCTTCCTTTTAAGCATCATTGGCAGCATTACCCTTAATTTTTACACTTGTCCTATTGTTTAGAAAAAGTCTCTTTGGATATAACTTAAATCTACCAGCAGTTGAATTTTCTATGTGTGATTATAAACTCATTTATCCCTTTCCTTTCTCAGAGTCCCCACTTATACTGCTGTAGACAATGAAAGCCGTCATTCAAGCCATATGTGAACAGAGACATTTGTTTTACGAACTATTAATCTTTGGCAAACCAACAGGCAGCTATCGTAACGTATTGATCCTGCTAGCTGTCCCTTAAATAAATATAATTAGAGCTTCCTGGGTTAGGTTTAAACTGATATTAGCCAGTCAAAGGACCTGTAAATATTAATCTACACTGACCCCTCCCTCCTGCCCACAGGTGCCAGCTTCACACCATTCTCCAGACGTTTCATAATGGGAAGCTGTCCTGGGGAAAGAACTCAGAGGGTGACACACAAGCAAACAAAATGCGAAAAGTGTCCTGGAAATGGTGTTTTGCTGCCTTACACGAACTTGAACAAATCTCCTGCTGGTATCAGTTGGCGCAGGTCTACAGTGACTGTGGTGGGGCCATACTGGAAGACACTAGCAAAAGATGTAGATCAACCTCTTAAAACAAAATTGATGTCTTTAGGGAGCAAACTGCTACTCAGATCTAGGAGTGCCAGACATTGAGATACACAGCAATACTAGTTCTGGTATCAACAAAAATTATCGTCCTACAAATACCTTCCTAAGGGAAGGTTAAAGTTAGACTTTCACTGTCTAAATCTCAGAAGTTGTATTGTTGTACCTGGTTAAGCCTTTTCCAGAATACACAGAGTGGTAGTACGCGCTGCTTTCTTTAATGCCAATTCCATAATAGTGATACCTGTGGAAAAAAAAGAGGAGTGTTTATGAGTGACATGGCATGTAAAGCAAATTGTCAAATTGATTTTCAATGCTTTCGGAAAACTTTTCTTAGCAGTCTCTACCAATTCCTTTCACTGACATGGAACAAAATCTGATCTTATAGAAAACAATATTGTCATGATTCAATCCAAAATTCAAGGCTATGAGCTTTGAATTCAAAATATTTTCTCTCCTACAAGAACATAGCTGGAACAGCAAATCTCCTAGAAACGCGTTACATCTATCTTCCCTAATGTGCATTCTCTTTCATTTTAATTTGTTTGTTGAAAGGGCGCTGTTATATTCAGATAGTCCCACAGAGCAATCTTCAGTTGAAAATAACTCACCAGTGTACCCTATAAATTAGTGTTCAGCCTCCTATGGCTAAAAATGCTAACATGTCATTTATTCATTCTTCTCTCAGGTTGTAGGCTGACCGACTCAGCTGAATTATTTAGCTGCTTAAGCCGTTCTCATACACATTTGTCTCCCTTTCTGGTCTCCTGGAGATTACTGTTCCCAATAAAGCTCGAAGAAGGAAATGTGCCTGTCACTCAGCCTCTGCAGTGCTGAGCCCAACACCTTAACCAAAGACACTAAAAAGGGTGGGTTGGTCCAAAGGAAACTGGTTATGCAGTAGATACTTACTGCTTTCCACTGATTTTGCTACAAAAGAAGTGACCTTCAGGAGAAGGGCAGGAGAGCAAGCTGGGGGCAGCTATTTCTTACCGGTCATAGCAAAGTTTGCTTGAGTTCATCTATCAAAGGTGATAGGCCCTGTCTTATAAATTCCACTCAATAGATTTTAAAACTGATTGTGTTAAACCAAATTTGTCTAAGAATGTTATGCCCAGTATACTCAGGATCATTTGTTTTTTACTAAAGTTAGCCTGAAAACACCATGGCAGCTGGTTTAACTGAACTGCTTCAAAGCAATACTTGTAGTTCAAGTACATTGTATGTAAACCAAGCCAAACGCAGAGGTAACACTTTGTAACACATTGCATCAATTTCACTGAAACATCTCAAAAGTTTGAAGAAATTCACTCTTAAGACACAAAGCCCCCTGCAAATAGTTCATAGAACACATACACAAAAGTTTTCAGCTCATCTCTGCTGTTTCTGGTGATGCTCATTAAAAAAAAATCACTATCTTACTGGTTTATCTTGTATGGAACAGTGACAGATAAGAACAAAACCCTCAAATGCTTTACATTTACAAAGCTGACTAAAGGCATTAGATACAAATGATATTCAAGAAAATGTTCATTAGGGTGATACATTTGCTTAGCCTAGGTAGCTTTGAAATTCATAGCTGAAATAGACATTTTGTTTCGGGACATTTGTGGGGTTTTTTTGTTGTTGTTTATGAGTGAAACATTTTGTTTCTGTTGTGCACATTCAGGATTTTACAGCCAAGAAATGTGACAGAAGGTGGCTGCTGTTAAACATCATAGCTTTTACTCTTTGTCTGAAACCAATGAGTCCACAGAACACCACTAGATTGCAGGGGTACCTGGCGACCCAGAAGAAGACCAAAATTTTCTCACCTCTTTCTTTACTATTAGTTTTCTTGCCTCATGTGTTTTTTCTGAGGGATGGTGATGTGGTGAACTGACCATTTTTAGATACCCGTTCATACTCAGAAGCTCAGACATAGGACCATCTGCTCTAAGGGTTCATTTTATATCCATTAAAGTCAGCGTTGGCTGATCAAAGCAAAGTGACATCTCAAGGTAGTACAGGATGCCAACAGGACTTTTCATTAAATGTCATAATGCTAGACAGTTGTCCTCCATTTCACATACAGTACTGTGTCACCTATGTTGTGAATTAAAGTCCTGAAGGTTTTCAACCACCACTTTTGGTGTAGGAGGATTAAACAGATAGACTTGGGCCAAAAACCTGGATCTGGAAACTCCTAATATTTGACAGAGTTCTGACACAAATGCTAAAACCATGAACGTTTTTTCTTCTTTTATGAAAAAGAAGTAATTTCAGATGTGACATGAGAGGTATTGAAAATATACATGTATGGGTTCTTTGAAATAACAGCATTTACTTAGTCTTGACATTACAAAGGTTGTGCATTGAATAGGATGAAAAACAAAATAGAGCTGTGACTACTTCTTTAACAATGTTATCTGCACATTTGTCATTGGCTATGTAAGCAAGCAGTTGCCTACATCTCATTCCAACACCCTAAATCTCCCAGTTTCAATCACATGCCATTTTTTAAATTCTAAAAATAAAACTTCACTTTCACCACAAATTTGGAATTTCCTTCTGCTAAAGTTGGAATGGGGCAGAGGCCAAGGGAAAGCATTACTTCTTTAAAAAGTTAGGATTAAATTTCTAGATTGTTCAGCATTTAATTCAATATTAACATATTTGGGCTGGAAACAGGAACCTTTGTATGATTTGGATTCTCAGGTTTCCAGTGGTAGGCAAAAATACTTGTCCCTGCTCTGGAATGCCCCAAGATACCATTGCCACATTTTGTTATATAGAGAATGGATATTTTCAGTACCTATTCAGTGTGTCTTAAAAGCATAGCAGTTATCATTCTAACTTCATTCAGTGATTTGTGTAGTTGAATTTTTAGTTCTAAAAAATATAGCTTTCCAGTCATGACACAGAAGCAATTAAAAAAATTATATTCCGTACTTTTCAAGCTCTGTCTGGAATACTGCATAGACTAATAAGGTATAAAGATTTTTATTCTTTTACAAGCCAAATTAATTAGCTAAATAGCTTATTTTGGACTCCCTGTTGAGAGTAGAATACCCATTCCTGACACACTGATAACATCTTTAACCTGCAACTTCAAGTACCCTCCTTCTGTCTCTTCATATCCATATTTCTATGTGTATGTACAGTATAGATGTATTTTACTCTGTTGTACTTCTATTGTATAATTAATAAAATGAAACCAGTCATCATAAGGAACTTATTCTCAATTTTCTTAACAGACCATTTAAAAACCAAACTGAACTGCTTTCCTATTTTAATTTCAGTGGTTTGTTGTAACATATGTTCCTATGCAACTAGTAGCCCTGATTTTAGCATACACTGACACAAATGATAGCTGATAAGGAAATGATAGGCTTAAGCTGTTCAGGGACTTGCAATAACTTGTTATCACAGGGCCAGCTGCCATATCAGTTTTATTAACCCACTAAATCACTCCTAATAAATAAGATAATGGTTTTCAGACATGATGGATAAAAGCTAAGATTCATCATCGATCAAAGTCTACAAAGAAATTAAATTGTAACTTGAGCTCAAACAGTCTTCTGTGTGTATGAACTGAGCAGTATATACGTTTTCCTGAATAGCTGCTCCAGGTAATTCATGGACCATGAAGATTATAACTAAATTCTAGCAGTGACCACAGTACCTTCAACATGACCTATGCAAAAAGGTGGATTCAGACCCTGCTACACAGACAACTGTTGCTTATGAAATACTAATTTAAGAGCAGTTTGCCATATTTATTGTGCTGGGTCTTCTCCCACTCAGCAGGGTTATAGAAAACTTCCCCTACATTCAGCAATCTGGAGTGATTAGCACAGGCATGAGAGTTAAACGAACCTTGTTAACAAAACTGTGTCTAATGTGTTGTACTTTCTTGGCCAAATATTTAAATGAGTGTTTTAGTACTGACACTTTTGTACAAATGGGTTGTTGGATGTAAGCACACAGCAAGACACTCTGACTCTGAGGATCAAAGTTCTAGGATTTATTAGACCCATTTTTAAGTCCTCCTTTGCCCAGGACTGGAGATGATAAAAGTTGCTTGGAATCAGATGAGGAGCTAACATTTGTGTATCTATTTCACACCTTAGAGCAGCAGATCTTTCTCAAATCCAATTCATGCTTATGAGAATGCTAGAAAGAGCTTGGCCTTGTTTCAGTGTGGGAGAAAACCAATTTCTGTCACCTTGAAGATGATGGAAAAGGGAATTAATTTTCTCTGCTTGCTTCTGACCACAGCCAGGCTTTATCGATATGTTACTCTGTATGCATGCAGTGCCCAGTAAGGCACTTTATTCCTGAGGAGTTAGCTTTTCTTTGCAATATAAGAACAATTATTCCATTGGAGAGGACTTGTCTTTTTCCTTTCATGCTTTTGCAGCATCTGGCTCAGCAGAATCCTGGACAATGATCAGCACTACTAGGCAATACTGCCATAAGAACCTTCACTGTTAGGAATACTTAGTACTGGCACTGCTCCTACTAACATTATATGGAAATAATGAGAGCAACAACAGAAATAAAACAATGTCACTACACTACCATGCTTAAAAAAAGTAAGATTTAATTGCTAGTAAGTGTCTCTTACCAGTCCCAGTAACCCAGCTTTGTTCCACACAGAAACAGCTTACAACATTTAGAGTCCATGCTGACATAAAAGCAGAGGGTAACTAGTCATTTACTGAAACTGATGAGCAGTCCATTAATTTGCTTATTAATTTAATGGAACTACTTCTGTAAATGATATTTGTGTGACTAACTGCTACCTGGTGAAAGCAGAAACGAATTTGCTACTCAGTGAGTCTGTGGTTCTGAGGGGAATATGGTCCATAACATCAGAGATAGATAGATAGACAGGCAGACAATCAGTGGCTATTATCTGTAGTGCCACTTCTCTATGACTACTTGCTGCTGTATTCAGTCTCTGAACCAAAGATATTGACATTTGTGCCTTTTGTGAGATCCTTTTTTGCACAGCAAGAACAATGTAAATGTATCTTGGTGTAAATGAGAATTGCAAAGGAAAAGTCTCTGAGGAAAACTCCAATGGAAAAAAAAATAAGGAGAAACAAATGACAGATGTTCAAACAAAACCTGCTGATGCCTCATCCCTTTGAGGAAATTGTGCAAGAACAGTTAATCCATATAGAAATATGGCATATAATACCACCAAGGTCAGGAGGGATATGGGATCAGCCGAAGAAATGTTGGGCATGAGGTATTTCTGTGCTAATACTGTTAAATGTCTTCAAGAAAAGGGGAATATAGTGACACGTGTCCCAACACAATTAATTTTGTAGCTAGATTCTCATGTCAAAAACTATATTTGAAACATACTCCTTTACTTAATCGATGTTGACTTACTGTGCTTTAAATTATGCAGACACGTGATACATTTTAGAAGTTTGGATCTTGATTGGATCTTATATATCAATTCATTAGATATGTCAGAGACTTTTCCCCTTGTATTGTCTCATTCATTACAAGTTGAAAGTGCTTCTCCAAATATGTTGGGTTACGAACCTAAGACTTAACCAAGGCATTGATGAATCAGGAGGTTGTCAAATATTCCTGCACAGATTGTGAATGCCAGGTCTCCTAATATCTTGTCCATTTGTAAAGCTGACTATGTCTACATTAGCATATGTCTGTAACCATAGATGAACTTTACCACAGCAGACAATATATGAAATCCCTCTTTTCCCCTACAAATAACCTTGCTAATAGTAATTCTCCTCAAAACCCCTCTATTCAGCATATGGAGGTCATCTACAAAAGGAGAAATTAATTTCAGTTCCAGTTTTCCTCTATACAATACAGATTGTGTACTCTCTCCTGAAAAAAAGTCAATGGATAATGAATTTGTAACACTGTGACAGAAACTATGTAAGAACTGTCCTTTGTTAAAAAAAGGAAAAATATTCTATGCAGGACTTAATTCACAGAATGGTAGGGGCTGGAAGGGACCGCTAGAGACCATCTAGTCCAATGGCCCCTGCTAAAGCAGGGAGAGTATTTCCTTTAGATTTTATTTTTATTAATGATTATTTAAAATAAATACCTGAGACATACTCAAGAAATAAAATGTCTCTGTAAAAATTTGGAATTTAAGTTCTTCCCCATCTTCATTGCAACAAAACCAACTGAAAAAAAAAATCATGAATGACATCTCTGATGCATAGTTCAACAATACTAAGGTGGAATCAACTGGTTATTTCATATATTTCTAAGGCAGGAAGAAAACCAAGCATAAAAACATCAAACAACCCCCAGAAATTATAGAAGTAAACAATACATCTTTCAGATATTCTTAATATATTGCAAAGCACTTAGGAAAATCACAACCCTGTATTTTTTTTACCTTCCAGCCTCCTTTCATTTTGAGTTTTCTTATAAATTACTGAAAGACAAAAGTTACTTTGTCTTTCAAGGCTAAGTTGTTCAAAATAAAGATTTTCTCAAACAATCAGAATGTTTGATTTTTTTCTATTTCTACCAGTATTCTGGTTTTCTATCTTATTCATTAGCAAAATGTTTCTTTGCTCCTTTTCTGGGGTTTCATTTTGTTTCAGTAAACCATCAACTCGTGCTTTCTTCTCTAAGTCAAGGATAGTTTCATGAATTTTATTCCATAAGTACAGGAACACATTTGTAAATTTAAGCATGAGAAAAATCCTAGGGATACTTACATATTTAAAGGCATGCATCTCCTAAAATATAGGCATTAATAATAAATGTTTAATGTTATACATACACAGAAAGCTGGACACAGTATCGATCCTAATTTGCTCCTCATAGCAATGTCTTATTTTTAGAAAAACCTGTTCTGAAATCAATAGAAATATACAGCTAAGAATCTGGTCTAAATTTGATTTGGGATTGAAAACTGACAAGTTTTTGGAGAGTTGCTTTAAAAGAACAAAATTATTTAACTAGTCCTATTTTATACAGAATTGTATGTGCACAGTATTTAGGTTTAAAAATTTTTTAAAACCAGATATTGATAAACACTGAAATAACAATTTAAAGCACAATATTCAGGGAAGCTCAGAGCCAGTCATGGTTTCAGGCAATACAGAGAATTGTTGTATTTGTGACTCCCCAAACAGGGATAGAAGTTTCCTAAAATTACCTAACTCATAACTTGACATTAGCAATACCCTAAAGCATTATTTTTACTTCTCTACATTCCTTACATCAATACACCACACAATTTTTCATTTCCTTAAGAAGTAGCATTCCCCTCTAAAAAACAAAACCAAACTGGGGACAACTCATCAGTCCTTCCTCAGCAGTCTTAACATCAGGACAAAGGAGGGAGGGTGGACGTAAGGGAATATGTTGTTAGCATTGCCACCACAGTTTTACAATAAGTTTATCATGGCCAAATCATAGTGCCAGAAACAGAGTTAATAAGAGTTTCACGGCAGGTGATATATAATTATCCGTGTTCTATTCCTACAGCCTAATATTCCACAGATCAAATATACAAATTAATTGGATACATTATTTATTAAATGACCGCACTATAGGTTGTGTACTTTTCAGAGCTGTTATAAATTGCCAACAACAAAGAGCAGATGTATATCTTCTCCTAGATTTAAGACAATGCTTTTTTTCCTAGTGTCTTTATATTAATCCATATTGTTATGTAGAGAACACAATGAAAGTTGTTAGATTTGCAAAGGGCAAATAAAATGATAGTTAAATTGCACATTATTTAAAGAAAGATGAACAGCTGTACCAAAGATATATGTATTATATAAAGTTTTTAATATATAACATTTTGACATATATTTGCAACAAATGCATGAGTCTATAAAAATAATGACAAGTTTTAGAAGCTTAATCAGTTTAATTTCAGAAATTATGCCTGCAGTAATGTTTTCAAACTCAAACATCAGTTTCATCATGTACATGGAAGTTATCACTTGCAGCTTACCATCTGAATAAACCCCCGTGCCAATTAGTATATATTATGGAAACATGGGAATACATGTCCTTCCTAGAATGTATTCTGTAAGTGGCTACATAGATAACTGTGCCTTACTTTGAATGGCCCCTTGTTCCAAGCCGCCTTGTGGTAAGGAGAGGGAATTTCTGGCGAATGGTCTAAAGAGAAAATAACTGTATTAATTTCTAATACAGGTATACTTTCTTAGCAATTTATTCATGGAAAAAATTGTAGTGTAAATATGTGGTCTAATGCAGTCCATGAATAAATATTTATGACGCTTATGTCACAAAGTAAACAAGCATGTTTTATACTGCAGAGGTCCTTCTGTCCTGGTCCACCTCTCTGTGTACCTCCAGTCTTCCCACCCATAAACTCCTTCCCACCTGTTCTTTTTTGTTTTCACTTATACAACATAAAATCTATTTTTCTTCTCCAGAATCCTGTCCCTTTCGGGTCCCTAAAGTACAACTTTATCTTTTGCTTCAGAGATGTAAACGAAACGAGGGAAAGATCTGGCCTCAAGCTATTCTGTTTTCAAAGACAAACAACGAAAAATAAACTGATCTTTTTATTTTGGAAGTGTGATATTTGCCTCATGGGTATTTCTCTGTTCTTCACTATAAAAGTGCTGGACATTCTTAAACATATTTATGCTTATTGAAATTCTATGAAAGTTTCTGTTAGCTCTATGCTGTACAGAAAGAATTTATATTATGTGATTTAATCCAAGTCAAGCAAAACATTCTGTCACTGGACTCCTGAGATTGAGATTAGTGCCCTAAAAGCATCCTACTTTTCCTGTAAAGAATGATGCTTAAGGCAAAAGGTTTATTAAGTAAAAAAGTAATTCAGTAATAGAGGTAGATCTAATAGATACATCTAATAGGTAGATCACTGTCAAAACAATGTTTAAATAGAAATGGTCTGTCTTCCTCATTTATACTGAAACTGTGTAATGAAAATTAGACACACACTTTCTCAGTATATCCAATTCAAGAGGAAAAAGTTAGTAAGTGAACATTTTATGAACTGCATTTTAAATCCATTATTATTTAATTAAATTAATGCATTTTTCTATGTATGAACAGTGACTAGATCAGTACTGTTTAAAAAAAGATGATCCTTGAAGCATTTTTGGTTTCCTGTTTCACTAACTACTTAGGATTTAATTTTGAGAGTTCACATCTCCCTTTCATTAAAGGATTTCAGGATTAATTGTAGGGAAGGGTAGAGAAGAGGATGAATCAACAATTTTTCATTCAAGGGCTCTTTGTGTTATTACTTTTTGTTACCCTTCTTGTATTGCTTCTTTCTTTCTCACTTTACACTACCTTTAGTATAATTAAAAGCGTCCTCCATGTCAGATCTGGTTTTGTGGAAAGAACCCTATTAATGTCATCATCAAAAAGACAAAAAAAAAAAAAAAAGCTCTCACATAGAATTCCTTTTTTTTGTATGAAATAACAATAAATCAAGGGAATTTCAGTTTCATTCACCTAAAGCTGATGTCATGAAATCCCTTCATATGGAACACTGTAGTTAGTCTGATCCCATGTACATTAGCAGTAGAAAACATGTGAATATGAGAGGAATTTTGACACAGGTGTAATAAATTGTGATTCTATCAGAGAATTAATCTAACCCATTATGAAGGCATTTATTCTTTACCTTCCCAAAAGTTGCAGCACAGGCAGGTTCCAGCTTCTCTTTTCTGCAGAAATCTAAATAATGTGCATAAAGGATGCATCTTGGTAAACAAACTCCTTCACAGACAATGTAGTTTTCTTCCAGCCTGTACAGAGAAAGAAACTGCCAGAGTAAGAAGGAACATGCCATGTGTCCTGATTTTATTTTCCTTCTGGTTTTCAGTACTGCCCTCTTTACTTTTTAATTTTACTGAAGAATTCCAAGAGAGCACACAGATTTCTCCTGAAGAAGACAAACACTACAGACTGACTCCACACTTGGTGCTTTGGTTATCTTCAGAATATGGAAACCTGGGGCCAGGTCCCCTTTCTTACTGAGTCTTTTTCAATGTCTGGACGTTTTTGCTTTATATAAACAATTAAATGATCATCACCTAGAAGCCAGCCTTGCTCTGAAAATAAGAGCACTAACTAGACTACGAAAGACTTGGGTATAGGTCTGTCCTTTGAATAGAGCAGGGGCTTGAACTTGCATCTTCTATCCCACTATATCTTTAATACCTGGGCAAATATCTCTTTTCTTCCTATTTTTGCTTTTTAATTTCCATGCTGGACCTGAAACTGCTTCTTGACCAAACTACACTGAAAAGCAAATAACTGGCTTTTTCTGAAGGGGGTGCATTTTGATGTAGCTTCCCAATCAGTTTACAGAATACAAGTGTCTAGTGATGGTCATTACAGTAAAATTTTAAAAACTGAATTAAAAAACTGGCTGTCTTCATTTGAGCTGAACTCTTGGTAACAGCTGGGTATTTCACTGTTGTCCTATTTCTTTTCTTTATCAATTTACATTATTTGCTAATCCTGGGATGATGTGCAATAAGTTTATTTCTCAAATTACACAAATCTGTACGAAAATACTGTGTAGTAAACGCTACATACTGAATAATTTTGCACTGAGTCATCAGACTCAAATCCTTACAATTACACTCAGAAGTCAGATGTAAACTAGACTAAGAAACTAGGTAATTTGGATTACTCTCATTTTTCGGTTGGAAGGAAAAAAAAAAATAAATCTAGATTTACAGTCTGCATTTGGTAACTAAGGTCCCATTTAATTCAACAGCAGTCCTCCCCGATTTCAAGAGTGCTTTAGTAGAAGCTTTCATCCATTACTGTCTACAGAATTTGACCTCTTATTTGGGTAATTTTTTCCCAGATAAAATGAGGTAAAGTTAGGGCTTCCATGGATGGTAGAATATAATGCAAAAAAAAAAAAATATATTAGAAGACAGTAAAAATCTGTCATAGCCTTAAAGGATAATTAAAACATCTATTCACAAGTGTAATTCTTAAGTAATATTTCATTTCTACCTTTTTTCCATACATTTCATCGATAGCCACGTACTGTGAGAATCTGACAGAGATTTCTGCTCACCAATAAACCTCTGCTAATTTAAAAAAAAAATAAAAAAATCAGAAATTCGGGGGTGGATGTCCTTATTTGCAGACGAGGCTTATGCGGAAAAAAAAAAACCAAAAAAAACCGCAACCAAAACCCAACTAACCAAACATCCCACAACCCCACAAACGACAACTATATCTAAAGGATCTGCGAGATGCAACCCTCCTCGCCGCCTCAGCTTTTAAATAAATGTCCCTGCGGGCCCCAGGGACCGGCCGGCGGGGTCCTGCCGGTGGCAGCGGGGGGCAGAGGCGGGGGTGTCCCCGCCGGCCGAGCGGTCCCCGGGGCGGAGGCGGGCGGCGGGGTCTCACCACCGGGGCCGGAGCCCTACCATTGCAGGGTGAGCTGCGTCTGCTTCTTCTTGTCCTTCATGATCTGCGCGACGCTTTTCTTCGCAGACGGGCTCCGGTCCGCGGCTTTTAGTGCGCCGTCGCGACTATCCGCATCCTCTTCTTCCGAGGAGAGGGCTTCGCTGTTAAAGCGTGTTTCTGAGCGCCGCCGGGGGGACAAGAAGAGAAACCCGAGGGCATCGTTAGGGCCAGGCGGCGGCACCGCCGCCGCCTCCTCCCGACGCCCGTTTAACCGGCCGCCCTGCCCGCCGCCGCCTGAGGGGACGAGCCCCACCGCCCCCGCCTCGCGCCCCCGCCTCGCCCCCACCAGCCGCGACGGTTCGGCCGCCCGCCGCACCTGCCCCGGCCGCGGGCTGACGAGAGAACGCTGCCGGCACCCCGCCTCTTACCTGACTTGATGCCGGCCGGCAGCGCCGGCTCCGGCGGCCCCCTCTCGGCCCCCGCCGCGGCGCACAGCGCCTCCTCGGCGTAGGGCAGCAAGCCTCGCCCCACCAAGCCCGCGTAGCACTCCTCCTGCGCGGCGGCGGACACTGCCTGCGCGGCCGGGAGGTGCAGAAAGGCGTCCTCTTGCTCGGGTCCCTTAGCCATTGCTCCTCACCGGCGCCTGCTCTGCTCCGCCGCGGCGCAGGCGGCGCCCATGGGCGGCGGGAGGGGGACGGGACGGGACGGGCGCGGCGGCGGCCTTAGGGCGCGGGGGGCGCCGGCTGGGGCATGAGCCGCGCCGGCCTTTTCTGCGGGGCTTCTGCGGGAGACGGTGTCAGCCAAGCGCCGACGCCGGCGGCGTGAGGGGGAGGAGAGGCGATGCGGGGGCGGCGGCGGCGGACAGGTGTGCCCTACGGCGTCTTCCAGGGAGGCTGCATGGCTCCCCGGCGGGCAGAGGCGGCCGGGCCCGCGGGCGCCACTCCCTCCTCACGGCAGCTCCCCCGCGCCCGCGGAGCGGGCTCCGCCTTGGATGGGGTCCCGGAGGTGTCTTCCCCCCACCTCCGTCCCTGCCTCCCGCCTCCCCGCCCGCCGCGGTGCTCAGGCAGGCTGGTCGCGCCCGGCCGGCAGGGGACGGGGCGATGGCTTGGAGGCCCGGGAGGTTGATGGGGGCCGGCCCGGAGCGGATCTGCTGGGGACTTAATAATTAACTACCGCCGGCGATGGCTCTCCCTTGTGTCAGCGGGTAGCTCTTGGCCCGCAGCCCCGCCGCGGCGGGGGCAAGGGGGTGGCGGTGGGGGTTCCCCTCATCGCTTCACGGCGGAGGGCGGCCGCGGGGGCTCCCCTCATCCCCGCGGGGGAGGGCGAGGGGTGGCTGCCGGCGGCTCCGCTCCTCGCAGCGGCCTCCTGACAGTCACAAGGCCGTGAGGGGGAGCGGGCCGTGGCTGGCAGGCCATGGCACCCTCCTGGGCACCGCCTGTTACTGTCAGTATTTTCGTTGTTTCCTAGCGTAATTTTGTGGGTGTCGGAACAAAACATCTTGATTTTGTACAAATAAATCGCGTTGGTCTGGCAGACGCATCTCTGCTTTGCTGCATTTCAGCACGCTATCTGAGAGAGATGGCAGGGGATGATCACGGAAAGGTGGTCCCTGCTTTTTCCAGAGAGCGGCGTTGTCAGTAGGATGGAAAATTAGGCCGATCACTGCAACATCCACTGTTTTAATACATCCTTGTTAAAGCTAAATCATCATGCTCCTCCCAGATAAGGGCTGGGAAATTGGTCCATGGCTTGTGGTGGCAAGCGGCCCTGAAATGCTGTATCAGATGAATGCTAGAGGCATTCTTCTAGCCATCAAGTAGTGTTGGGCTATCACAGACACAAAGCTTGTGAAGAGCTGTTCTTCCTCCTGCTCTCTTCCAGTCTTCTGTTGCACTTCAGGTCATGGGTCCCACCAGCGGTACAAAGCAGAAGAATATTACCACTTCCACTCCAGCACAGGTGCGTTATCAGACCAGCTATCAGCTGTGTCGCATCCGTATTTAACAAATGCCCAGGTGTGCCCATATTTGCCAAAAAGCTCAAAACCGTGTCATAAGTATGAATGACAGACTTCAGAAATGAAGACCCATAAGAGAGTCTCAGAGTTGAAAATGGCGTTTAACCTGAACTTTCTGCTGCTTCTACGTACACCTCTTCCCTTAACTGTGTAAAATACATTTCCTTCCTTACTGGTTACTCCATTCAAACATTTCTTCACTGTTCCCATGTTCCCTTCTACTTCGTATGTGTTGCTATACATGGCTATGTCCATATGCCTATGTTCATACGTGACTTTGTCAGTGCATCAGTTCTTAGCATAACTCGCTGAGACAGTTCAGCTTCTGGTTTCAATGGCTTTGCTTTGAGGTTACAGTAAAATCACATTTGACCCACTGACTTCTCTGTGACTTTTGACTGACCCGAGTACTTCAAAATTTGGCCCACAAGGATCAGTATTTCTACAGTATAACAAAACCTCCCAGCTACTAATTGTTGTGTTGAATCTTTTGTGAGCAAAATCCAATGTACCATCATCTTTTTGGTAATATGGAGCTAAATGTAGTCATTTGTTGCGTAAGAGCAGGTTTCTCCTCTGCTATGATGTCAGAATATCCTAGATGATGCTAATGAATTCTAGCCACCATCAACACGGGGATTAACTGTGTGACGGGACTCAGGGGCCAGCTAGTTTCCACCCTGGGGCAACAGCAATTTGTAGTCCCTTCCTGTCCCTTCTGAGGGCCAGGCACTCATTTAATTAGCTTTACCTAAAACTGATGATGATTTTAAGAGCTTTTTCAGTAAACAGAAGTTCTCCTTGGACCTAGTAACCTTTCCTGGCTCATACTTGTTCTTTCAAAGCCAGTGAACGATTGCTGTGTGGTGTTACCAGCTTTGTATAAAACTAAGCTTGTGTTTGCAGTAGTAAAGAAAGAAAAGTGGATAAGCCAGTGCTCCTAAGTAAACACATAATGTTTAAAGCATGCACGAGAACAGGTACATCATCCAGCACCAATATGTAAGCAAACATATCTACTCTATAATTAATGGAAATAAGGGATTTTATTAATAAGCAACATACAATAAATTAAATATAAAGTATATTCCTATGACAGATAATAGACAGAACTCTTTAATAAACTCAAATTATTTTTAAAAGTTTTTTTATGAAACCATTGGCAATTAAAGTAATTTATAAGATGGAAAGATTAATCCTGGCAAGCAAAGGAAAGCCGTGGTGTTTGAATTGTTCACTCACGCAGCAATAAAACAGCCAAATCCTTTTGCTTCATAGAAAATGTTTTTCTGTAGTTGGAGGTTGGTGCTGTATGTGCTTACAAAGTCACAGGGACTGCTGCTCAGCTGAGCCAGCCCATCCCTCCTGTTGATATGTAGCTGTGCTTGACAATGTGGGCGTACAGTCTCCAAGTTCATTATCTTATCCTCTGCCACTTATTCCTGCTGATGTTCTTGAAATTTTTGCTTATTTTCTCATTCAGTGTCATTTTCACAGTCACGGACTATAGTCCTGAAAGACTTAATGGACAGATAGGCATTATCTTGTCCATACCATCCTTTCCAGAAGAAACAAGGCAGGTTTACAGACAGGCATTGTTATACCTATATGATTCCTAAAATTGTTTATCTATCTCACTTGTTATCAAAGATCTCTGATGATGGAGAGTCACATCATACCCAGATCATCTGTCAATTAAAAATGTTCATTAGTGTCAAATAATTTCCCTTCACCTTGTGTCCATTGCTTCTTTTCTCTAAGAACATGATTACTGTAGTTCTATTTTCATCACTTTTTCAGTATTTGAGGACCGTTATCATGTCTCCTGTCTGACTCTCTTGTCATTTCATTACTAAAAACAAACCTGTACCATTAAATTGGCTGTACCAGTTTCTTGCATCTCCTTGTGTCTTCCAGTGTTGCTCCTGCCTTCCAACTCTTTCCAACCTATTTTTTTCTCTTTGCTTGAACTTGGTTTTGCCTTTTTGTATCTCAATGGAAGGTTTCTTTTCCATTTCTCAGAGTGTTCCTACTCAGCAGTCACCATGTCATGCTTTGCTGTCAGGGAGCTCTCAGAGTAGTTTTAATTGTCGTCTTTCTGGTAGCTGCATCATACATCTGGGTTATTTTACTGGCATCATGGAACTCCCAACATGAACTGCCAAACCCAGCCAGAAACCCCACAGAGTTGTCCACAGGTTTGCAATGTCAAGTAACTTTCTTCCCTTCTTTGCAATTTTTTTTTATAACTTTCTTAAAAATTGTAGTATTTTCACACTCTTGTGACTAAAACAATTGCCCTAGCTTTGGTCTTCATCTTCTATCTTTCTTATTTCATCCCTCATTACCTTCTTTCAGACCATCCCTGCTTCCATCCAGTTACCACCATTCTCTTTGTACCATGTTGCTTCCATTTGCAAGTTCATTTACCAGTCTGCTGAGCCAGACCTCAACTCTGCCTTCAGTGACACCTTTGCTATTATTTTTGTTCATCTGCCTGACTTCCCTAGAGCCTTTGCCTCACTAATGCATTCTGAAGTACCTATTCCAGCATAAGCAAATCATCACAAACCCATCTTCTGTTTACTGGACCTTAGATGTGAGAAGTTGTCACACCTGCCCATTGAAGGTGTTGATTTGAGGGAACTGAAAAGGTGTCTCACAAAATAACTAACACATTGTGTCCTACTCTTTTTACCTCAAGGAGTTAATTCCTAGTTTTCTGTTGTTTGATGTAATCTCAGAAGCATTCATCCTGATGAAAAGGTCATATTTCATACAAACAAAATATTCTGCTTTTATTATCGCTTAGCATTCTTATCCTTGTACTCTCTTCCAAGGGTAGTATCATGGCTAGAAAAGCGCTCTGAGTCCTTTTTAGCAAACATCTCTGAGCTGCAAACCCAAAATTTGCAAACTGGATTCCATGCTAGAAACAAATCTTCGGGATCTAACTTAAGTTTTAAGCTATTGTCCTTTTCCAGCCTTAACATGTTTAGAAGAATGGACTCTTGGACTGACCCTCCTGCAGCAGGGACTGCTTTTCTCCCTGCACTGCGTGTGAATCAGCACAGTGGCACCTAACAAATACTGCAGCAGATGGGGAGAATATCCTCGCATTTCAGTTGATTATGCGTAGATGTTCTGTAGGTGTCTTAGAAGCCAAAGAAGCAGTAATTTTAGAGCAAGATATTTCATATCTTGTCTAAAAAATAGATATTTAAGGTAGTAATACCATAAGAAATAAAAGCCTTTCCTGAAGGCTAAATCTGATTCTCATCTGTGTTTTGAACACTTGCTGCCACAGCTGAGAAGAGGTAGGTTTCAAATTTCCCAGGAAGCTGGGAACACGGCTCTCATCCTGTAGTAGTCAGGAGGTTGGTTTCTGCTAAGCAGTGCCTTAGACACAGGGATGGGAAGCACCGTTTCAACATTTTCTAACACTAGACTCAAACAGTACTGTGCAATGCTGAACCGTTTGGAGATGAGGCCAGGGAGGCTCAGGGTGGTTTGTGTTGGCCCGGGATATCATTTTCTTTTTCTCATGATTAACTCCACATTTGACCTCTTGGTGACTTTATTGTTTGGTACAGGCTGCAGTATAAAGTGAGCCAGAGAGCACTGGGACCTCCTTGTCATCTTCTCCTCTTCCTGGAATTAAGAGACTGACTATTCCAGCACACAGCCTCTCCCTAGCTCTGTCCTCTTTTGACATCCATGTGAGCATGTGTCCTCTGCTAGAGCAAAGGAGGGACACAAAAAGCTAAGGCAGGTGGATAATGCTACCCACTGAACCCCCCAGCTGCTGGAATGGACAGTCCACCCAAGATGTATGATCTTAGCCTTTGGGAGATGGAAGGGAGGGGGCAGATGCAGAGCTGGGCTAGCTGGAGCCCTAAGTACCACAGACATCACGGCACTGCTAGCACCTAGGAATTTTTATTATCACTTGGTGGTGTGTCCATTGAGAATTGGGATCCAATCAATATTGCTCATTACTGGGTAAAATCTAAATTATGAAGTAGAACTGTTAAAACATGTATCCACGTATGTCTGTTTCTTATTTTCCTATTCAAAAATTGCCTTAGATATATATGTTAATTGTGAGCATGGTAGTTGTCCCTCGACATGAAGCATGGGATACACCTTGTTTAACTTTGTCTCAGGGTTAGTTTTCTGAGTCTAATCTGGTCACCTCAGTCTCCCTTTATAGTCAGTGGAGAAGAGAAGGTGTCTCCAAGGGATAATTCACACCAGGCATATTACCCTCTGAAACAAATCATCCTCTTGCAAATCTGTTTTTCTTCCTTGTCAGTACTGAGAGCCTAGGAAGTTTTGCTTAGTTTTAGGTGAATTTTGTAGTGGTGTAGTCCCACCAAAATTCAACAGATTCTGTTATACATCTTGCAGTAAATGTTCAGGTACATGTGCTCTGCGGCAGAATTATTGTTCATGATTTATGTGTTAAATATCTTTGATATCAGCACTCGGGTATTGCACCACGTCATCTTGCTGTAATGTTCTTTTTTCTTGTGGCCAACACAGCACATTGAAACAAAATGTTGACACCTTTACTTATATCAGTGTGACTTCCCGGTAACAAAAATTTATTTGAGGGATTCTGTGTGTTGAACTGAAAAAGGTCTGGAAGATAAATGCAATAAAAATACAATTTGTTATTGATCTGTTCCTGTGTAGCTTCACAATGTTTACGTAAGTGTTGGAAACTGTTTCACCTCATATATTTGGTAGACTCCAACACCTATTTCTTTCCAAATATGCTGACAGTACAATAACAGTTCAGTATGGTACATACCAGCGTTCCACAAGGAAATAATAAAGTAATTGCTCATTACCATTAGTCTTTGTCATTCTCTTTGCCTTGATGTAACATGAATCTAGCTCTTTCTGAAGCTCTCTTTCTGATTTCCTGTCACTCATTACAAGGAACAGTTTTAACTACCCGCAATTCAAACAAGACAGCTTTTCCATATTTTGTCCTTGCCACATCTCAGTGTTTACTTTTTCCAGAGTATTTTGCTCTTGAAAAAAAAATAAATCAGGGCACTAAGCTAAGAGCCCCTGAGCGTTTAGCCCTGTCACTGACAACGCCTTTTGAAAGGATATAAACAGGAATAAGTTATTTAATCACACAAATTTCTTTAGAGAAATATCTATCTGTGAATTAAAGGGTCAGAGCATTGAAGCTCCATAATCTTAGGCTTATTCTTTCCAGTTATTATCCAGTCATTCCTTCTGATAACTAATTGCAATGATGGCTTTCGATAAGGATAATTACTTTGCTGTTGCTTGTTTATTGCAGCTTTTTTCCCGAGCTCTTCCCAAGGTGTTTATACCTCAGGAACTTTTTCTAAATAATTTTTCTAAAGAATTTATTTAGTTCTGGTTGCTTGAGTCACTGGCTTAGAGAAAGCAAAGGGGAAGAGGAGGGACCTCAAAGTTTTAGGACTTCTCCGTTAGATCTCTCTTCTAACACAGTGGAGGATACTTGTATAATCCCTTCCCATCACACAGTGCTGTGGCTTCTCTGAAGCTTGAAGAAAAGAAGGAGGTGGGGAAAGATGCAAGGGGGAGTGGACATCAGGCAAGGAAAGGGCCATCCTTCCCTGTGGGGCCAGGGACCTCTGCTCTCAGCGGGGAAGGGAAGGAGCATCCTTCACTGCCCAGCAGGGCCAGCCCAGCAGCTGCAGCAGGGGAGTGCAACCTGCTCTGGTGCCTTATACCCTCAGCAAGCTCTGTGAGCCCCGCTCCTAGTCCTGATGCTGCAAAATCACATAAATATGGTTGAACATTATCTGTGCAGCCACGAGGTCGAGCAGATAATGTTCAAAACTACGGAACTGCTGTCAGCATGTGCTACCCAGTGGGACAGCCGTGCACATGCTGTGCATGTGTGTGTGTGTGTCTCTCTACACAAACATACTTCAAGAAAACAAACTGATTACCCAAAGGATGCTGTTACCCCCATGCCTGACTACTCCCACCTTCTTTTTTCAAGTTCCCATTGTAGCTTATTAACAATTTCACAGTCTGTATTATATCACCCAGAACTTTTGGTGTTTGTTTTCGTAGTGCTGAAAATCTTTTCCTAACCTGGTGCTGAAAAGGTCCACAAACCTCAGCCTGCCAATAACTATATAAGCTGTGTCAGATGTGCAAAAGCAGAAGCTTGTCTGATGAGTTAATTCAGCATAGAAGCTTAGGGTTCCTTTTGTAAGGAATAAATGCTGGCATCCAGTAGATGGTGATGTTTAATAATGTATTTCCTGTTCTGTCTCCAGCTGATAAAGCCAGACATCTCTGTCTGTCTCTCTACATTTGGGTATTTTACTTATTTCCTGTTCTTACAATCTTGAAATAAAAAAAACACATTCTGTTTTGTATAGATGTGGACACTTCTGCTTTTCTCCCCAAAGAGCAATCTTCAAAATAAATAAACTGTCATTATATATTTGTGTTACACTAACCCCTTCACAGCTGATGTGTCTCCATCCTCTACAACCACAGGGAGACTCTACACTCAGTAGGTAGCTGAGGTAAACTGCAGGTGGGGACTTCATAGTCTGACTTTATGTAGCTACATGGAAGTAAAAATTTCCCACACTTACCTCTCTCTCGAGTTGATGTTAGACAGTTACGTCAGGTTGCTTATCTTGATTTTAAAATACCATTTTTTCAGTACATATTCTTTTTTCCTTTGCCAAATCAGGGGAAAATGTTTGTATTCATATGAGTTTGTTCTCCTATAAGCTCGCAGACTGGACAGCCGCTTCACTATTCATGTTTTTGCACTTTGCTTTGGTGGGCAGCATCCACGGGAAGAAAAGTAAGGAGGGCAGCCGAGTTTTTCACTGGGCAGCTATACAAACATCTCCGGTTTCCCTGTGAATGATCCAAGGGTAGAGCTGAGGTTAGAGAATATGTTCACCCTTGAAGAATTGGTTTTGAGAGCTCCTGCAGATACTCTGAGCAGCTCTATTAGCAACACTTGTTCCTGTATTACCTACCTGTAGCCTATCTGCAAAGAGCTGCAAACTGCTAAAGTCAAAGGACTATTCTCTTTATGTAAAGTTGAGTCCTAAAGGTTCTACCACCAGTTGGGTACAGCTCCCTAAAATGCTGCATTCACAGACAGCTCACCACTGCTGAAAACAGGTTGTTTTCCCCCTCTCTGTCCCTCTGTCCACTATTGCTGGCCACACATTCCCTCTGCTAACCTTGTTCCAGTTTCAGCTCTTGTCAGCTGCTTCTGTGCCACTTTAATTCACTGAAATAACAGAAAACAAGACCAGAAAAAAACAATGAAGAGCTTTCTGACATTTCAATGAGTTAAATCAGCCAGGGAGTGTGATGACAGAATATGGGTGTGACAGTGCAGCTGGGACTGAGGAAAAGGGAGAGAGGACGGGGTAGGATAGAGGAGGGAGAGCGTGTGTGAGAGTGGAGAGGAGCAAGATTTCCTCACTTCTGCAGCAACAAGATATGCTGAACTGCCTGTGGAATCACAGACCTATTCATAGTTGTCGTGTATCTGGCAAAAGGTGCTTTTTCGATTTATGCAGCCTTCTTTGAACAAATGATCTCGCACAGTTACTGTGCACTTTACAGTTCTATAATGTATAACTAACCTCTTTCTTTTTTTTTTTTTTTTCCCCTTTTTTTTTTTTCCAAATCCCAGGCTTGACTGTCCATCTTTTATGGAATATTACCAATCATAGAATTACACAATCATAGGATCATAGAATACCAGGTGGAAGGGACCTCAAGAATCATCTGGTCCAACCTTTCTTGGCAGAAGCACGGTCTAGACAAGATGGCCCAGCACCCTGTCCAGCTAAATCTTAAAAGTGTCCAGTGATGAGGAATTCACCACTTCCCCAGGGATATTATTCCAGTAGGTGATTCTTCTTCTTATGAATAATTTTCCTCTTCTGTCCAATCGGAATCTCCCTTGGAGTAATTTGTACCCATTACCCCACATCTTTTCCATGTGACTCCCTGTAAAAAGGGAGTCACCATTTTCTTTGTAGCCACCCTTTAAATAGTGGAACATGGTGATAAGGTCTCCCCTAAGCCTTCTTTTCTCAAGGCTGGACAAACCCAATTCTCTCTGCCTGTCCTCATATGGCAGGCTTCCCAGTCCTTTGATCATTTTTGTGACACTTCTCTGGACTCTCTCCAGCCTGTCCATATCTTTTTTGCATAGTGGGGACCAAAACTGAACGCAGTGTTCCAGGTGAGGCCTGACAAGAGCTGAGTAAAGTGGGATAATTACTTCTTTATTTCTGGTGGTGATGCCCTTGATGCAACCCAGCATCCTGTTGGCTTTCTTTGCCGCAGCAGCACACTGTTCACTCATATTTAGCTTGTTATCCACCAGGACCCTCAGGCCCCCTCCACAGAGCTGCTCCCCAGCCGGGTAGATCCCAGACAGTGCTGCACTCCTGGATTATGTTTTCACAGGTGCAAGACCTTACACTTTCCATTGTTGAACTTCATAAGGTTCCTATTAACCTACTCTTCCAGCCTACGCAAGTCTTTCCGAAGTGTCCACTTACCCACTCAGTTTGGTGTCATCAGCAAACTTTGTCAGGGTACACTTGACCGTGTCATCTGGATCACTTATGAAGATATTAAACAGTGTTGGGCCCATTATTGATCCCTGGGGTACTTAACTTGTGACAGGTTGCCAGTTTGAAAAGGAACAATTTACCACAACCCTCTGGGTGCGACCTGTCAGACAGTTCCCCACCCACTGCACAGACCACTTGTCTAGACCTTAAAGTATTAGTTTCTCTAGGAGGAGGCTGTGGAGAACCATGTTGAAAGCCTTGGAGAAGTCCAGGTAGACAATGTCCACCACTAACTCCATATCAACCGAGCAGTTTACTTTGTCGTAGACGGTGATCAAGTTTGTCAAGCATGATTCGCCCTTGGTGAATCTGTGCTGGCTTTTACCAGTCATGTGCTTCATTTCACTTGTGAATGGCCCCCAGGAGGATTTATTCCATAACTTTCCCAGGGACTGAAGAAAGACTGATGGGCCTATAATTTCCTGAATCCTCTTTTAAGCCCTTCTTGTAGATGAGAGTGACATTAGCCTTCTTCCAGTCTTCTGGGACATCCCCTGATCTCCTTGACTACTCAAAGATTATGGAGAGTGACCTTGCAATGACATCAGCCCGATTCCTTAACACCCTTGGGTGGATAACGTCAGGGCCCATGGATTTTTAGGTCTAATGATCCTGTAATAGTTTGTCCTGCAAGGAGTGAACAGAAGCACGCTGCACTAGGAATCTAGCAAGTGCTATGACTGAGTGTATCTAAGTCTGGTGTTCTGATGCTTTGGATAATTCTGTTTTTCTCCCCAGAAAATCTTTTCTTGAGACTGATTAGCCACAGTCGACAGAAAGCCTCAGGGACAGACAATGTCTTCACTTGGAAGTTGCTCAGGCCCTTGATTAACCTGGCAACAAGACCACTGCTTGCCCTTTTGCGCATTCCCATTTGTAGCATACGCTCGGTATTGAGATGCAGGGGTGAGGCTTTGAATCTCAGTTTCCTGGACAGAGACAGATTCACGCACTAAGTAGTCACTGATTTATAATAATTCCAGCAAGAGTTTTCTAAGGTTAGGAGCCAAGTGTTTGCAGTCATCTGTCTGTGTGACAGGACTCAGAGGGTTGTGATCAGTGGCACAGAGTCTAGTTGGAGGCCTGTAACCAGTGGTGTCCCCCAGGGGTCAATACTCGGTCCAATCTTGTTTAATATATTCATTAATGACCTGGATGAGGGGACAGAGTGTATCCTCAGCAAGTTTGCTGATGATACCAAACTGGGTGGGGTTGCTGACACCCCAGAGGGCCGTGCTGCCATCCAGCGTGACCTGGACAGGCTGGAGAGCTGGGCAGAGAAGAACCTAATGAGGTTCAACAAAACCAAGTGCAAGGTCCTGCACCTGGGGAAGAAGAATGCAAAGCACCAGTATAGGTTAGGGGCGGACCTGCTGGGAAGTAGCTCTGAGGAGAAGGATCTGGGGGTCCTAGTAGACAGTAAATTATCCATGGCCCAGCAATGTGCCCTTGCCGCCAAAAAGGCCAATGGAATCCTGGGCTGCATAGGGAAGAGAGTGGCCAGTAGGTCAAAGGAGGTCATTCTCCCCCTCTACTCGGCACTGGTGAGGCCACAACTGGAATACTGTGTCCAGTTCTGGGCTCCCCAGTTCAAGAGGGACAGGGAACTGCTGGAGCGAGTCCAGCCAAGGGCAACTAAGATGATGGAGGGATTGGAGCATCTCCCTTATGAGGAAAGGCTGAGAGAGCTGGGACTCTTTAGCCTGGAGAAGAGAAGGCTGAGGGGAGACCTTATTATGGCATACAAGTATCTAAAGGGTGGGTTGAAGGAGGATGGAGCCAGGCTCTTTTCAATGGTTCCAAGTGACAGGACGAGGGGTAATGGGCACAAGTTAGAGCACAGGAAGTTCCGTTCAAATACACGGAAAAACTTCTTTACGGTGAGGGTGACAGAGCACTGTCACAGGCTGCCCAGGGAGGTTGTGGAGTCCCCTTCCCTGGAGATTTTCAAGACCCGCCTGGATGCAGTCCTGAGTAATGTGCTCTAGGCAATCCTGCTTTGGCAGGGGAGTTGGACTAGATGATCTCTAGAGGTCCCTTCCAACTCTGAAAACTCCATGATTCCGTGATCTGTCCCTGATTGTCACTGACACAATGGTGCTTGCCAGAAATGGATATATTATAGCGAGTTATTCTTAAATTCTTGGCCAAAAGAAGCAAATGTGGTTGGTTTCTGCATAGTATATTTGGACAATATTTTTAAAAGCATTTTTTATATATCTTATACTTAATTACAGACAATGTCAGAGCAATTCAATGCCTGATCCAGAGGCAATAGTATTCTTCCCACTGCCTTCAATGGGCTCTTGATTAGATACTTATTTGCCAAGTAAACAATAGATAAAAGTTCAGTTTGTCAGGTGTACACAATTGCAGAAGTATTGTGCTCTAAGTAAAACCCCAGGTTCTTGCTGGTAACAGATTCTGGAATCTCTTCAGGAGGAAAATTGACTCTGATACCTGTGTCAGAGAAGTGGTGTTGCTTATTGTCAAAGATCTCTTATCTTCAACCACAAAGTGGTCACGTTGTTTTCAGAGCAGCTGAGCATAAATACTGGCCAAAGACAAGATCCTTGGATGCCTGGGATAGTGGACAGAAAATCAGCCGTGCCCTGGGGATGGCGCAGCATGAAGCCTCACATGCCGCAGAGGACCGTGAGACATGCTTTGGTATGAGTTTCTTGGTTAAGGGATACTAGATATGCTCAGCAACAGTCAGGTTCCTGGTGAGCAGGGTGCTTTCCAAACCACTGGCGTTAAATGAGCAAGCTTGCTTATTTCCTACTCTGCTTAACACATGGAGCCAAAGGAGGGTGAACATCTCCTCAGCCCCAGCCAGCCTCAGCTGGTCCTTTCCTTCACCCAGAACACCTTCAACACCACCTGTTCAGCCTGCTACGTGTTTTGAAAACATCAGAAAGGTCTTTGCTGTGTCTCTTATCAACAGAATAAGGGAGCAGAACATTTGTGCAGGATTTATCAGTGCATCCCACTGCAATCTGTACTAATGTGTGCTTGAGTTAATGGTGTACTGAAGTGATGGGTGGGTTATTATGATAGGACTCAGTAAAGGGCGCTATAAGAGACAGGTCTTATTGCTTGCTTCCAGCACGTCTGATTTGCCCTTGGAAAAGTCACCTGCTCTACCTGTAAAAATAAAGCTAAATGGTTCCTTGGGTTCAGTTGGCCTGTAAATATTTTGGGAGAAGAACTGTTTCTAGTGTTTCTAATATGCACGGTGCCTAGTATGCTATAGATGCCTATCGTCTCAAACTACTGAAATATTACAAGTAATAGTATGTGCTTTTTCTTCTGACTTTTCCATGCAACCCTCCTACTATTCTTTATAAAGACTCCACAAAAGATTCTCTCATAATACTTTTATTTCAACAGTAAGGGGAATGCCATAAAGAACGTTGTTGATCCCATATTACTTTCTATTTTGGGGTGAAAAATGATAAGACATGGTAACAAAGACCAGCCTTTGGTATTTATCTAGCCATATTTTAAACTTTTCATATATATGCATATAAACTTGCAGAAAATAGATGTGGATTTATCTGCTTGTTTATCTAAATTCCAATCAAAGGCTACTGCTACACTTCATTAAAAACAAGGCACTTAGACAAGCACTGTTTACAAACAGGAAATAGCATAAGTAAAACAGACTGAATAAGGGCTAGACCTGAGGAGAACAAGAAAGCTCTCATGGGAATGACATTCATGCTGAGAAAACTCTGGAGATTATGTTTCTTCAAAATATTTTGTGTTGGATTGATGGGATTAAACAATTCTGACTCTAAAATTCATGCATGAAACTTTTGTTCAACACCTCCAGATGCATTTAAGAATGATTTTTTTCTCTGGTATTTTATATAGCTCACAACAGGCACATTACTGGCTATTGAAATAGCAGTAACTTCCTCAAGTCCTCTATTAATGTAGCCTGGAAAGGCAGTCTGAAGAAGTACTTTTAAAATTTCTGTGCCTAAGTTAGTCTTCAAACAAGGATACTATCTGTAATGTAAGCATAGAGAAAGCTGTGTACTTATGTGCAAAAGGGGTTTGGAGAGAGATTACCAGTGGCGGTGCATCTGTGTTAAATCTTCTGAAACATAATTTTCCAATTAGTGAACACGAACTAGAGATGTTTTCTTTTTATCCTATTTGCTTCTCTCACAGAATAAAATTATTTTTAAAATGAATATTTGTTTGAATAGATCCTCTTTAATTTTGAATATCTCTTCAATTTGTATTTTCTGATTACTGTGCAGTTACTTTGCCAGAAAATACAGGATGACTCCAAGCGTAGAGGAGCATGACTCCAAGCGTAGAGGAGCACAACCTCCAGGGGCCGAAGTTTGGGATTTTCTGTGCAAAACTGCTATAGAGAATTTCACTCTTCTTAGTGTAGATCACTGTCCAGAGGTAAACATGACCAGGATGAGCACTCCTTTTTCTTATCCTATTATAAAGGAGTTTTTTGGCTCTTGACAAGTGGCAGAGTAGGTGATACAACAATCATTGCCTGGCTCAGTGATATCTGGTGTCATGTTGGGCAACTAGGAAACAATTAGATCAAGTTCACACGTTCACCTCTCTCTTCATTTTGCCTCCCTTCAGAGACTGCCCCATTTTTTTAAGAATTCTGTCATTAACAAGTCCATTTGATTCTTAAAGCACTTCCTGTCAGTAATAGTAGGGAAGGGGATTTATTTTGCCTGTCATTTAACAATGGACTAGGTATCAAAATAAAGGCTGTATATTAATTACTACTAAGAAGATTCACTTGTAATTATAGTTGATTTTTTTTGTTGTTGTTTTGGGTTTGGGGGTTTTGTGCATGAGAAACAATAATGGTGCCATCGTAGTCTTGGAATATTTAAATACAAGGTAATTTCCACTGGCATTCCAACTTGACATCTCATTGTCTACTGCTCTTTATGTTCTAAATCCGTCCACTAGTGAGCATTGAACATTAGTCTGTGATGAAAATGCACGATCTGTGCAAGGACAGAGGATGGGAAGGATAAAGAACTGTTTGACATACATACACTGAATGATGTGTCAGGAATATGATAATATAATAGACAGTCATACTCATAACAACATAATTTTGTAATTGTTTTCCTTGTTCTAGCTGCTTGCTTTTGCTTGCTACTGGGATGCATATACAAAGCTAGTATTTCTTGCAGATGAGCTATTGCCATTTCCATTTCTTTGCTTTCATTCTTCCATTAACATTTATATCTTAATAGTGCAATGCGTATGTTACATTACCATATAGTAAAAATGCTGTCTTCAAAGACCTTGGTAGTTAATAGATTGCATTGTGTTTTGAATTTGAAGGTATGTTGGTGCATTCCTAAACACGATAGTCACAGTTAATCTGGGGATCTGTCATGGTTCCATCCTGGAGGGTACAGATCAGTCTACTGCAGCCAAAACACCTCTGCAGATTTAAGCTGTGAATTACTCTGGTGTAATTCAGGAAATAATTGAGTTTTCTGTTTCCTAATTTCTCACTAATAAGATAGGACTATGTGTGGTACCTGTGCAAAGACCTTTCTTACTGCCTCACTTCTTCAAATCACGTAATTATGAATCACCTTTCATTAACCTATAGATACATTCACAAACTCTAATGGGAACTAATGGAAATGCTACCTACCATCATCATAATTATCATCATGTTTTCATTGTGCCTAGTTGAAGATTTATGAATGCTTCTATGTGGAAATAATGACATTATCTTTTAAGAACAAAATATTGTCTCAAGAACAGTAAGAACACTTTTGCGGCCTTCCAATATATAAAGGGGTCTTACAAGAAAGACAGAGAAAGACTTTTGACCAAAGCCTGTAGTGACAGGACAAGGGGCAATGGTTTTAAACTGGAAGAGGGTGGGTTTAGTTTGTATATGAGGAAGAAGTTTTTTACAATGATGGCAGTGAGACACTGGAACAGGTTGGCCAAGGAAGTTGTGGAGGCCCCATGCCTGGAAGTGTTTAAGGCCAGGTCGGATGGGGCTTTGAGCAACCTGGCCTAGTGGGAGGTGTCCCTGCCCATGGCAGGGGTGTTGGACCAGATGATCTGGACCAGATGATCTTTGAAGCTTCCATCCAACCCAAACCATTCTACGAATCTAAGAATTTTCTGCCCACATACAATTTCTTAGACAAATGTATGCTAAAGAATTCTGCATCTATGTAAATAAGAACATTTATTCTATTTTTTTTTAGAGAAAGTAGTATCTGCATTTCAATGTATTTGAGGTAGATGAAGGATTTTAACGAGTTTGGATATTAAAGTTATTATTAGTTCATTCTACAACTTTGGCAGCCATTGGTTATGAAATCACAGCTGCAGTTTCCTTCAAATCAAGACTGGTTTTAAGTTTGTTTTGGTTTCCTGAGGTGCCTCACAAATATGATTTTTCTTATCACTAGGATTAAAGTGAAAACAGAACTTCCCCAGTGAGTCAGGGAAATCTACATAAACAAGTTGATGTGTGAAAAGAAGGAAATCATACTGATTTAAAAAAAAACAACAAACCAGATGGGAAAACACTACATGCACTGGCCTCAAACTCCTGAAGTTCTTTTTTCTCGCTGCCCTTCTGGATTATAAAGTTGATATAAAACCCTTTTGCTGTTGAAAGAAGGGAAATCTTTAGAGCGATGTGTAGTACAAGGTTTTATGCTTATCCTTTTGGATTTTAAAATGGGTCCATCTAACAGAAAACACTGGTAAAGGAAGTAACCTTTTAAAAAGATAGATATTTAAATATGCTCCAGGGAAAATGCTAACTTTATTTTTTTCTTTTTCAAATAAAACTTCCTTCACACAATTTCTGTCTTGCAGTGTGGCAATGACCATTTCATCAACATAGGTCACAATGGGAGTACCTGAAAATTGAAGGAAATCTAATGCTTGAAAATCTACTCTGGAGAGATGTAAAATACAAAGCTAAAAATTTCACATAGCTAATGCCTTTTTCTTTCTGTCCTTTGTTGCTTCTAGTCAATTCTCACTGCCTTTTGGATAGCTGCCAACAGAACTTGTTTCTTCCAGTTAATGAAGGTAATGATAGTTTTTCAACCACACTAAACTTTAAAGGCTGGGTGATTGCAAAGAGACTTAATACCAAATTTAAAATCAATCATGGTTTTATGTACTCTTAACTGTTTCTAAAAGATGTGGATAAGCAGAATGCTCTGGGAATTAACTGCAGATTAATGATTTTATCCATTCTTGAGATATGTCTTCAAAGACAATTTCTTGTCAGAGAGCAGAAATGACTAAAAGTCTTGTTTCCTATTTTCTTGTTAGCCAAAGTTAGTAATGCAGTATTTTTTTGTATGTGAGCTCTCCTTAACCAACAGTGCACAATATTCTGTAGGAAGTATGTAGATTGATGAGTTATTCTACAAGATTTTAAGAGCGAACTTTTTAGCAGGAAACATTCCCAATGGTTTTAATTTGTGATTTTTTTTTTTTTCTTAGTCTTTAACTCTGAGAATTGAAGTCAGTCTCCAGAGTGACTCCTGCAGATTTGCTGTTTGGGGTTCTTTTCCTTATCTGAAAGGAATTTTTATGAGTGTCACCTGTTCTGCCTGTACTCTCTTTGCAGATGTATGTTTACTTTTATAACACAATCAGTTAAACCTTGTAAGGTGAGCTGAGATCTTTTAAGATCTCAAAAGAAAACCAAAATAAATAAAAAAATCCAGAATAAGGGTGTCAATGACAACCTTGAGTCCATTCTCAAAAAAAAAAAAAAAAGACAAAATAACTTGAGAGCTGAAGTCCTAAGGTCCTAAAAGTTTTATAGTCAATTTTAAATATATTTAAGCATCAAATTTGAACTGATTTAGCTAGGGAATAAAACCTATCTACCTTCAGGAATCTTGGCTCTTGCCTGCGGAGTTCCTTACAGCTGAGTAGGGAGCTCCTAGCAGCTTACCTCCTGCACGAACATAAGGAGATTTAGGTTCTCAAAAACCGAGTCCCCCAAGACTAGCTGGCTGACCTCAAGATTGCCTACAGTAGCCTGTACTCAGAAGATCCTCAAATCCCACTCAGCTCTTCTACAGCTTGGCACCTATGAATACCAGCCCTTCCCCGCAAAACATCACTGGAAGTAGCATTATCACAGAATCACACAGTAGCTGAGGTTGGAAGGGACCTCAGAGATCATCTAGTCCAATCCCAAATTATCTTTTTCTGTGTCCAATAACTCAGTGTTCAGGGAGAAGGTAAAACAAGTATGTGCTTGCTCAGATATGTGGTTTCAAGACAGTGGCAAGATGGGGACTCATATGAAATCAGGACAAGTGAAAACCAGCCCTTTCCCTAGCGTGCCATTCTAGATCCTGTCAGACAGCACATTTGGGAGATATGGACTCAATTTTTTCTTCTATCTGAGGAGGATTAAACCCGTATTTTCCAAAAGTGTTCTTGATAAACTGTGCTGAGGGAAGGAAGAAAATGAATTCTCATTCTTTCCTATGCTGATATTTGCACAGAGTAATTGAAGGCCTGGGCCAGAGAAAAAGTGAATATTTCTGTACCTTTAAGTGATGAAGACATTCCTTTAAAAGTCCACCTGACTTTTAGTTCCTGCTCCCAAAACAGAACCTTTTTTCGTTTCTTTTATTCTAATTGCTGCTTAATATTACCAGTTCTGTGTCACGTCCAAAATGACTGAAGAAAAGTGCTCATATTTTTAAAGGAATTTATGTGGGACAAGTACTGTAAGGGTTAAAAAATCACTAAGTGCTATATGCAAAAGTGATTTAATGAGAATAAGCACAAGGTCACCAAGATGGCTGTTTGGATTTAAGTAGCTATCTATCTGTCCTTTTAACAGCCTATATCTAAGGTTAATATCTTCAGATCCCCCACAGTCGATTCCTTTGGAGATGTCTAAAAACTATAACCCCTTATATTTTTAAATCCCTATAAACCTAATTCTGTTTTAAGGTGTGTTCAGTATTAACAATGCTGAGATGTTTGGCACCAACTTCATGCCTGCTTGCCATGAGCATTTTCATGTGAGATGATCTCCAGCCTGACTTTCTTGCAGATAGGCATTTCCAGAACGTGCCAAGTATACTATGCAATACACCCCCGGGAATTTTTGAATATACTGACTCTCTGAGGAGGGTTCCTAATGCTCAGGCTAGAAGGGCGTTCTCAAACAAATCGCAAATGACGTTCCAGTGAGTAGAGGGCACTGGGAGCAAAAAGACTTGAGTCGCCTCCTTTATGTAGCAAAGGTCTCGGTATAGGATCATGAGCAGTCATTGGGAGAAAGGCTGGAACCCCGGCCTCCAGCCTCTCAGGGGGAAGCCCCAGTATCTAAGACAGAGGTTTGCTTTCCCTCTGGGTGGCCCTTTGACTACAGGTTGGGCCCAAATGTTTGCATTGTCAACAGATGAGTGACATTTTTGCTCTCTTGTTTTCCAATTAAGAGAGGAGGAGATGGAACAAAGTACAGAAATAAAACCTGATAAAGAATTCTGAAAATGGCGTCTTGATCAAAAAACTTCTTTATGGTGAGGGTGACAGCACTGGAACAGGCTGCCCAGGGAGGTTGTGGACTCCCCTTCTCTGGAGATTTTCAAGACCCGCCTGGATGCAGTCCTGAGTAATGTGCTCTGGGCAATCCTGCTTTGGCAGGGGAGTTGGACTAGATGATCTCTAGAGGTCCCTTCCAACTCTAAAAATTCTGTGATTCTGTGATCAACTGGGTCATGCCTACCATGCTGGATTTTGTGAAAAATTGTCCTGCATCTAACCTATGCAGCTGTCTTCTTGGCTGGGTGGGATAGGAGCAGCCTTGCTGGATTATTTTGAAAAAAAAAAAAAAACAAAACAAAACCACAAAACAGTTCATTTACAGAGAAACTCAGTTTTGGAATGGGTAAAAATATTTGTCGTCAACATCAGAAAAGTCAAATCCATGAGTTTTCATGTCAAAATTGTATTTGACTTGAAATTTAATTTAAGTATATTAAAATATCAGAGAAAGAAACTAAATGAGACAAACTCCTCTACTCTGAACTCAATGAATGTAGAAATTAGCTGTATTGCCCCTTCACAATTCTGCTTTAATTTCTTATAGCTGTACTGTAGCAAAACCACGTGCACTGAATATGCACAACACTGACTATTGACTAAAACACTTTCTGAAAAAGAAATTATCGTGGGGCTGCCCAGGACTGCCCTGACAGTCCAGCCAAGAGGCTGAAGGCAGTGTCACAGCCCTCCTATAGTTAGATGTTCCAGCATCTCAGTTTTCCACCAGAAATACTCCAACAAGGCCATCTGCATCAGGGGAAATTCAACCTTCAGAGAACATCAGGAGGCACATTATAATATTGTGACCTGATAAAGAAAAACAGGACTCGTCCTCTCCATCATGCAGCTCAGCTGACACGCTCTAGAGGACAAACCCAATGAACTTGAAAATTGAGTTAGTTTTTTTCTCAGGAATTAATGTAACTGCTCGGCTTCCATCCAAATTCCATTTCACTGCTAATGTGTTTTTAATTTTAAAGTTGTTTTTTTTTTTTAAATAACAGACCACAAATCAAAATAATGGGTATTCTCCTTCCCATTCTTTAATTTTAATATTCAATATTAAGCTATGTAGAGTCCCAGTAAATAGAAGATTTTTTAAAAAGATAATTAAATTAAGTAATGCAATACCTTCTGCTTTTGTTTTTGCCCTGTTGTTTAAACTTAGAATCATAGAATCATAGAATTATCTAGGTTGGAAGAGACCCTTGGGATCATCGAGTCCAACCATCTACCCTACTCTACAAAGTTCTCCCCTACACCATATCCCCCAACACCACATCTAAACATCTCTTAAACACATCCAGGGATGGTGACTCAACCACCTCCCTGGGCAGTCCATTCCAATGCCCGACCACTCTTTCTGTGAATAATTCTTTCCTAATGTTCAGTCTAAATCTACCCTGTTGGAGCTTGAAGCCATTCCCTCTTTCTTCCTTAAAAGAATTCTGTAATCCAAAGTCATCAGGTTAAATAAAATTGTTCTGTTGGTCTAGAAAACTGGCAATCCTAACCAATATTTACTCTTCTTTATGTTTTGACCTCAACACTATCTACTGTCTTAAATAGTATTGATGTAATCTATCATATTGAAAGGAATTGGCTCCATAAACTGATTGCATGGAAAAGAGAATGATTTCACAAAGGGCAATTCCTTCTTCCTGGCCTGGAAGGTGTTAGTGTACTCATTTGTAGTGGCTTCCCTGCTGGAAACAATGGTTGCTTGCAATTGTTTTGTTTTTGTTTTTGTTTTTGTTTTTGTTTTTGTTTTTGTTTTTGTTTTTTGTTTTTGTTTGGTTTTGTTTTTGTTTTTGTTTTTGTTTTTGTTTTTGTTTTTGTTTTTGTTTTTGTTTTTGTTTTGTTTTTTTGTTTTGTTTTGTTTTTTGTTTTTTTGTTTTTGTTTTTTTTTTTAATGGTGATTTTAGAAAGCAGTTCCACGCATATCAAGCAGTTTCCTTGATATTTCTGTTTTTTTGAAGTGTTCCCAAATTCTGCTCATAGTCAATTTATACTCAGCTTCACACTTTGACTCTGGTTTTCTTTCCAGGAGGTTAGCCTTCGGCTGGCTTTTCAGCCTAGGTTGTGAGGTGCACCGGCTCCCATGGACTTCAATAAGACCATGAAGGAGCAGATGGGCTACCTGAGAGCCTTCCAAGCATGCTGCTTACTGCCCCAAAACCAAGGCAAACTGGGAGGTGGCTTGCTGGCCAAAGCAATGGGGTACCGTATCGGCTTTCAGGTAGAAGGGAGATGGCAGCAGACACAGGCATTTCTACTAAACAGCCTCCCGGTGGGTTAAGGCTTCTGCAACCACAGCATTTACAGCATTGCCAGGCTCAATTAGAGTTATGAAAAGTAATACTTTTTAAAATAGGCACCTCATACTCGAATTTGGCTTAGTTTAGCTTGTTTTCTCTTGCCTGGTTGTTATGTTACTTATTACTCGTACCCAATTACCCTATATAATCTGAGGGGTCACCATAAGTGAAGGACAGTAGTTATTCTAAAGAGTTTATGACCTGAATGGAAAGGCAATATTGTTCTCCATTTCACAGATATTATATGAATCGGAAGAAGGTTAAATCTAAAGTTTCAAAGCGTTTTGGCACTACTTAATTTGAGAGCACTACTTAATTTGATGGAGCCTCTCAGAAACCTGGCTGTGCACGCCTGACTCAGGTTGGGAAGTCATGGCACAAGTCTGTGCAGATCGGGCACAAAAAATCAGTGGCAGAACTGGGAACAAACCACTCAGTTCAAACTTCTGGCTCATCTTCCTTTCTTTGTGGCTCACGTCTTCCCCAGGAACAATCCAAGAAGGGGTGGTCACTCTTAACTTACACAGGCATCAGCTTCCCTGCAAATGATGGGGTTTTATTCGAATGCTGCTGGGTTCTCCAAACAGGCAAATCTCCCTTGTGTCAAAGTAGGTCCTGTCTGAGTGAGGAGGGGTTATCCTACCCTTTAGAATAACAGTGAGAATACCCAAATTTCTTCTTTCTTTCCTTAACTTTTCCGTATGCCTAGCAGAGGATTTAGCTCTCTGCTGTATGTTGGTTTGGAAACAGCACAATTAAAAGCAGTTTAAAATAGAAAGTGATGAAAAATGTCTTTCTCCTTTAACAGTATCTGACTGGACAGGCTCCAGAGAAAAGGTATTCCTGTAGGAATCTAATCCATTAACTTCTCCATGAAAAACAATGGTGAGGACAAAGAAGTTCAGCAAAAATCCTGGTGTTTGTTTCCTGCACGGTATAGTGTCTCTTTGTTTCACCAAGTTACTGGCAGTTGCAAAACTGCCTTCTGCACAAAAGCCATAACCTGTCCAGGTCTAGAGGCTGCAACGATGAGAGAGGCAGGTGGTCCTTTTACAGGTATCTACTGCTCTGAGGGTACACTCGGTCAGTCTCATACTCAAGTCCCCCTGGCTTCTCTTGCACATTTTGGATTGTGGATCCTTTCAACAGGTACAGCACTGTTGCCAAAAATGTATTAACTTTAAATTTACAAGAAGTCACTTAGTGCTGATCTTGACAGGGCCATCTTCCCAAACTTGCCTATTCTGGTCCTTCTCAAAGAGAAGCTGAAGCCCAGGTGGAAGAATTGGCCACTTTTTGGCATGGCAGCAGGTAACTCGGGGGCTTGCAGGATACTAAGAGAGCATGTTTGTCTCCCACCAGATCCTCCAAAGCCTCTTGGAGTTCTTCTGTGGCTCTCAGAGTAGCTCTAGGTTTGGTAGGTCCCATTTTCTACCTTTGCACAGTCCATTAAAGGCTGCTTTCTGGAGATGATGGTACTTCAAGAATTCTCCTGAATCTTATGCTTGATTCTACCTGCCAGGAAATAACCCAATGCAGATAACTGTGAAAGTCTAGCTATGTTACAATAAAATATCACTAAATTTTAAGCAAAGAACATTTTGTACTATACACTTATTTCTGTTGGTACTTAAGTGACAATGAAAAAGAGTATTTCCAAACACAGTTAATTCTGCAGTACTAGGTTAGGCTGAGCTATCTCAGTAACGCTTCTAAGTACTTCTCATCACTACCAGTAATTATGAGATATAGGTCTTGAAAACAAACAATAATAATAAAACCCCTTCACTGTGAAAATACCGTACACTGTGATGTAAACTCAATGTAGTTGAATTTGAAGCACACCTCATTTTGTGGTGTTTTTATAAATAACATTAAATTATGCACCTTTTATATGTGATGTTTATTTTGTCAACTTCCATGTTCTGAAGTGACCAAGTAAGGATTTTTGTTTGTAGGTAAAATCCTCTTCTATAGAAATTAATAACTTTTTAAAGACTGGCCAGAGTAAAATTTCTTTTCTGCTTCTAATAATAAATTATAACCAATTTGAAGTTTCAAATTATCAGTACTGTATTTCCATTGAATCCTTAACGCAATTCTTAGTGTCAGGTCCTTAAAATTTACATTCTATACTAAAGGCATATGGCTGAATATTTCTTATGACTTGCTTAAGGGAATGATTAGCTCAAATCTCACGCTTTAACTACATGAAGTATATACGTTTGTACACAAGTTATCTGCAAAGTCAGGAAAAAGGAAACACCGGAATATATGGAGCCAGGCTTTAGGGTGCATGACCTGGATGGAAAGAAAAGAGTACGTGAATATTTGCAATTTAATGTCTCATAACTCGGGGCCAGAGTCTGACTACCCTTACGCTGCTATAAGTCAAGATGAAAGCCTTTGGAATAAATGGATTTTTTCCAAGTCAATATAGAAGCAGAATAAACTAGTATCATCGTCTGCCCATACAGGCATGTGATCAGATACATTAAAGAAAAAAGTGCAGGCAGCTGTTTACTATATGCTCTGACCCAGCAGTGAGAATACCACGTGGAAAGAAAGAAGGCAGATGAAAGAAAACAAGCTGTTATAACAAAGAAGAGGCTGAATGGTGACTTAACTGGGGATTAACATTTGCATTTGCAAGAAATACCTCTGTTGTAAATGGATACTCTACAAAAAGACTAGTGAGAAAAAAGTAAACTATAATAATACAAATAATTTATATGGTATACATTATGCTTATCAGAAAGACTATGTAACAGACATCCCATTTCTCTTTTTTGCTTGCCAGAAAACAACCCTTGATTCAAATTTTCTGTGTAAGACCCAGCCTTTCTTATAGTGCAATCATAGACAATAACACTATGCCTGACCCCATTCCTCTGAGAGTCTTTTGGCATACTACCAAAAGAAGCAAAATCTGAAGAAGCCATTAGAAGAAAATACAGACTCAAGCCAATGTCAAGAACAGAAAGGGATTATTGTCGAATTTGTGTCTCATGTAAACTGGTATTATTTAGTAGCATCAGTCATGTTTCTGTCCTAAAGAGGTTCACTTTGGTGTTTATCATTGGAGTTTATGAAAGCTGAGAGTCCAGCTTCTATTTCTTTTCCCCCAGTCCCCTTCTGGTGCATCATCCGATTCCTGCAAACACGAGAGGAACAGTGGCACCGAGACCGATTACTTCCCCTTCCTCCCACAGCACAGGAGCTGCCGCTCATGTCCTGCTGTTCCTCAGCCAGAGGCAGAAGAGAGCACGCTTCCCTCCTGTAAAAAAAAATAGGACTAATATTATGTTTTGCCACTGTTCTGAGTTTAGTAAACGTAGACTGGCTTGTAAATACAGAACCTGCTCCTTTGTGTGCATCAGAACCATGAATATTAACTTATCCAAACCACTTTTATACAACAATTTAAAAAATGGTAAGGAAAGGGTTGAGGCAAAAGCAGTCTTTTGATAGTTTTGAGGTGGGTTTTTTTGGACCAGAGTCTGATCTAAAGCACCCTGCGGCAAGGGGGTCTTTTTTCAGTACTCTTTGGACCAGGCCCTTAAAATACGGTCACAGCAATATCTCTACCATATTACATGATTGCTTCTTCTCACCCTGCGCTCAGTTGGAAGGTGGTCAAGACAAGCCCGAATTTGTACCAAAATATTTGCCGTGTGTTTCAGATAAGGTATAATAAACTCTGACCGCAGCAGAACAGATTTTACGTCCGACATTTCCTTTTAAACGCCTTTATCTTTCTCCCTCCCTCTTCGCTCTCACACCCCTGCACCCTCACATTTTATGTGACTGCCGCCTCGCTTTAGTGCCTTCAATAAAATAGCCTCAGCCAGCGAAGCAAACACAAGCACCTTATGAGGTGTGACTAACTTCTGAGCGCAGCCCTTTTCCTTTGCTGCTGTTTATAGATGACATAGGAGCCCTTGTTGGCCCTGCAGCTCGCTTAATTGACTTCAAGCTGGGAGCGAGCGAGGGAAAAGGAAACATGGCATTCGTTACCTTTTTGATCCCCTGCTTTGTGATCGGCACTGATATGGCTTTCTCTTGCCAGAATACCGACGACTTCGTGGGTGCCAGTTCTCCAGGGGACATTGTCATTGGAGGCTTGTTTGCAGTTCACAGCGAAATGCTGCGTCCGGAAGAATATCCCATCAAGCCGGTAATTCAGAATTGCGCTGGGTGAGTAACACTGAAAATTACATATATAAGAAAGAAGCGATCACTGACATCGGGCGTGCGCTTCTTATATTAAGATCAACACAATCTGTTTCTCTTGCATTTCTTAGTCTTTAAAAAGACCTTGGACGTCACATAAGTTGCACGTAAATTAATACAGGGTGACAAAATATGGCAAAGTTACAGTAAAAAATACTGTGGCTGCCTGAGGAAGGGAACGAGCATTTGATCCTATTTCAGTCTTCATATATAATCAAATAGCCCTGGAGGTTTGTGCTGGGCAGTCGTTTAATTTCCATATAAATGTTAATTTTCTGTTATAGATCTGAAGTACTGTGATGTGCTGTTGTTCATTATTTGTTATGAAGTTGCACCTGTGTGATTTGAACACAGGCAGACTGTTCCATTTTACCTAACCACTGATTAAAGTACATCCCATGCCTCACAGGGCAGCTCAGTTGTAATCTATGATAGTACCTTGCCGACTAGATTGTAATTATTGCTATAATTACTGTAATCATTACCCTTTGTATTGTAATTGTGGAATTATGTTATAGGAGAGACTATATATAAACACCATGTCATGTATGGATTCAGGTTCAGACTATGCATCAGAATATTTATTTTGTTGGCTCCAAATCCTACTGTGCTTGAAACATCCATTTTTCTGGAAAGAATGCAAAGGAAACCGGGTGAAGAACTTCATCTTAAGTATATAATAACGCTTTCCTAAGCCCACGAATTTCAAATATGCATCTTCTTTAATTTTAAGTCAGGTGCAAATCCTCAAACTATTTGAATTTTACATGCAACTTAATCCCACATCTGAATCTAATAACAAGCTGTACATGCAGGTATCCATCTGGATTTATTTCAAAATGAAGACGAAGTTGATAATTTTGTCAGTCTTCCACTCTTTTCCTATGGAGTCATAAACTATGTCAGGTCCATTTGAAATTTAATTTAGTTTGCAAGATTTGTAAACTTTAGAAAAGCTTTGCCTGAGGGAAGGGTTGGTTGTATTGGAGACATTTTGTACTAACACAGTTCTGATTAAGCCTCTGTTATGATATCCACTGGAGATAAGGGGAATAGCTGTAGTAGCTTCATCAGGTTAAGAGAGCGTTTTAGGAATGGCCATGCAACCACTAGAAGACCTCAACCTCTGAAAAATTTTCTTCTATTATGAAATATTCAGTCCTTTCTTTTCTCTGTTTCATGCTTTTGGTGAAAATAAATACATTTTTAAAAGGCTTACTGGGCAGATGAAGTAAATTGAAACAGCCCCACTGACTTTGCCAGATGCTCCCTGAAGTTACCACTTTCAACTTTTCATGTACCATGAAAATTTTGGGTTTAGTACCTGTTTTTTTCAAGAAAATCATTTTTATTCAGGTGTATTTTAAATTTTGGTTTATTTTGCTTAGTCTCCCACTTAGGTGAGACAAAAATGTGTGATTTCTAATCTTTTGTACGCTACAACCCAAGCAAATCGCAAAAAAAAAACAACATACTATCCATCATTTCTTTTCAGTAGCTGTCAAGTTCTAAAGGATATGCTTAAAACAGACTTTGCTTTGGCCTTCTTCCCAGCAATGTTTTTCTAAAGTAAAACCTCTGTGTTTCCTGACAGCTTTGAAATTCAAATTTTTCTTCAGACGCTTGCAATGATACATGCTATTGAAACGATCAACAATTCAACGCTGTTACCCGGAGTTACTCTGGGCTACGAAATCTATGACACGTGCGCAGAGGTTACAAAAGCCATGGCATCAGCTCTGAGGTTTCTGTCTAAATTCAATTCGTCTGAGGATGTTGTAGAGTTCAAGTGTAACTACACAAACTATGTCCCGAGAATCAAGGCCGTGGTTGGAGCCAGCTACTCGGAGGTGTCGATGGCAGTTTCAAGGCTGTTGGCTTTGCAACTAATCCCACAGGTGGGTTTGAGGGAATTATTTCCTTTTGGACAGAGGGTCAAATTTACCACGCTTAGAAGAAAGGTGCGGCTCGGGTCGTGGGGGTTGCAACGTGTTCGCTGCAGGGCAGGATTTGGCTCAACCGAAGGACATCAGGAGGAGTGTCATTCGACTCTAAATGTAGGGCTTGATTTACTTGCCTAAACAAAGGCAGTAAGGGCTAGTTAATACGCCCGAGGCACACGCCTCCAAGTGCTATTTCAGGATGATGCTGGGCTCTTGTCAGCCCGGCAGCGCCAGCAGTCAGTCCTGTATAGCGCTGCCAGTTACCCCAGTGTACCTTGGGTGTCACTCCAGGACTTTGTTCAGGCAACAAAGTTAGACCCGCCATGTCTAGTCCAGCTGGCGGTGAATATGACAATAACCCATCTCAAGCTGAAAAAAAAACCAACCAAACAAACAAACAAAAAACAAAAAACCCAGACAAAATCAAATTTGGCCAGAAATTTGGAAAATCTTTCCTGCCTGAGAGAGGTTAGATGCTGGAGTCTGTTATAACTGTGGACAGGGAAGTGAGGAATATTGCTCTAAACCACAGATTTACTTTGTTATTCTTCAAACAGTTGTAGAAAAGAGGGTATACAACTCTCTAGATCCACACTGGTCCTTCCCAAAAAATCCTTCTCTATTTCTGACCTCTCTAGGACTGGTACAGTCCCACACTTGCACTTAGGGCAGTGCTTCCATTTCTACTTTCACCACTGTAAAAAAGTGGGGTCAAGGCCAGGACCAACAAGGGAAAAGGGGATCCACTGCCACACCATCCTGTGATGTAGGTTGGGTTTGGGAAGCTGACATAAATTACCTCCCTGCAAAGTAGCAACATAGTAACCAAACACATGGAAAAGACTTAAAATCTGAACCAAACTTAACTTCTGAGTCTTCCCTGCAAGGGTAGGAAGTAATTATGACCTCCAGCTCCACCACAGGAGCTATAGTAAGTATGAAAACTAAAATGCCACGCTTGAACATAATTAAAAAGCAAGTAATGAAATAAATCCGCATTGGGACATGCAGGTGAAAAAGGTGACCCAGCATATTTTTCCCATCAACAGCACCTGAAATCTTCTGACATCACTAAGATTTGGTATCCCCTCCAGACAGCTCACTCTCATTTTGGAAAGCTTAGATCTATTTTTTAAGAACTGTCGCACAATGTAGAAAATACAAGTGTAGGGAAAAAATCTCCTACAAACAAATAGAAAAGGATTAAAATTAGAGAGATTCAGATAACAATGTTCCATTTATGTTTTTCTAGCTACATTCACAAGAAAAAGGTAATAAATCTTTTATATGAAAGAATTAGAGCATTCTGTAGTATTGGTTACTGTTTGTTTTTCTGGGAAATTCTTCTAACAGATTTAATGATCCATTTAAAATATAGTAATTAAACCTTGCAGAGAAAATGTAATATAATATACTCAGTGCCAGAAAAATACTGCAAAATTAAAAGGTACTAGCAATTTAAATAATAACTCAAACAAGATTTAATGCTTCCAATGTTTTAAATATTGTTTTGAATAGCACGTTAATAGTATCTGAACAGAGTAAAACAAAATCCTTATACCAGCATAATTGTCACATCCACTTTGAAAGGTTTTATTCTCTGCCTTCACTGAAGTAATTATGTGGATGAGGATGAAAACAGTGGAACTGGTACTGGGCACGAGTCTGCATCTGACTAGCACGGTGAGGGAACCCGCCACCTCTCGGCTGCACCTTGTTGGTGTTCACTCACAGGAGGAGGGAGCCCTGGGTCAGGCTGGATGAAAGAGCAATCATGGCAGCTTTGGATCTCTTGGTGTCCTTGGGAGGAGATCACCCCCGTAACTGAATTGTTCGCTCTTCCTAGGTCAGTCCTGTGTCATCAGCTGAAATCCTCAGTGACAAAATCCGGTTTCCTTCTTTCTTCAGGACTATCCCCAGCGATTTCCATCAGACAAGAGCAATGGCCCACTTGATCTGTGAGTCCGGGTGGAACTGGATTGGAGTAATAGCCACTGATGATGACAATGGTCGGTTTGCTCTGGAGAGCTTTGGGGTCCAGGCCATGGCAAACAACGTTTGCATAGCTTTTAAAGAAATGCTGCCTGCCTATCTCTCTGACAACACCTTTCACACCAAAGTTGACCGTGCAATTGAGAAGATTGTCAAGGAAACCAGAGTAAATGTTATTGTTGTCTTTATGAGACAATTCCACGTGCTCAAACTGTTTCAGAAGGCAATTGAGAGGAATGTAAAAAAAATCTGGATAGCGAGTGATAATTGGTCGGCTGCAGTCAAAATCAGTACAATTCCCAATATCAGACAGCTGGGGACCATTGTGGGATTTGGATTTAAAAGCGGAGACATGTCCACATTCCAAGATTTTCTGAGAAACCTTCCTGAAAAGCCCACTGATGACAACAAGTTTTTACATGAATATATCATGCTTTTGTCAGTCTGTGCGCACCTGGAATACCATGATTTTCAAATGTGCATTTCAAACCAGTCCCAGGATGATCTATTGGAAAATGTTGAAAATAAACGTCAGATCTGGAGAGATGATTTTTTGAATGCTAACATTGAACCAGGATTTATCCATAGTACTGTACTTGCAGTCTATGCCATTGCTCACGCCATTAAAAGGCAATGCAAAGACAGAAACTGCAAGGATCCCTCTGCCTTCACTCCCTGGGAGGTATGATGCGAATTCTTTCAGGTCTCATTCTCTCTGCAGAACTTTCATCTCATTTTTGCTCACACATTCCTGGATTTACTAGCTTGGTCCTTTCACTAAATGACTTTTTATTCCTGTTCCTGCCTTTCTTCACCAACTGAAATCACCGACTACGTGGTAGACCAGTATTATCTAACTGCTGCAGTGCTGAGGACTAAAATCCAGTTTTACCTTTTTTTTTGGCCTGTGTAGACACAGAAGTTCCTCATGCTAAGCTATGGCTGTGATCTGCTGTAGATACAAAATGATTACTGCATTTCACATGCAGATAGCTTACTGATCATGAGTTATCGGCATACCCATCACCTCCTCCTTCATAGGTACAATAGCAATGGCTGTAAATACATGAATCCACAGGTGCAGAAGAGATCTTAAGCTGCTGGGCTTCATTAGCTACCCTAACACATCCCCTACCACCTTCAAAGAGCACACAGAGCAGGCACCAGCTTGGATGAAGGCTCCAGTCTGTAGGGTCCTTGCTGGAACATCTTGCTAGCTACTCGCTGGGATAGAATAAAACGTATAATCAGTCTACAGTTGACTTATCAGCTTTTCAGCTACTAGTGGTTGGTCCTGTTGCTGCAAATCACTGTAATACACAGCGATGAGTGCTCTTGAGAGATTGGGATATCGCAGGATAGGAGCATTCACCAAAGAGTTTCAATTTTCTTCTCTCTCTCAGCATTATCTCTGTTTTGTCTGAATTCAGGTATTTTCCTCTATAATGAATCTTTACTTGAAAGTGAAAATGCAACGGACTATTCCTCTGTCTGATCTTGATTTATACTGAAGTGACTGGTGGGGATATTAGACACAATCTTTAAGATGGGTGAGGTACTTGTTATCAAACTATACTGGGTGGGAAAAGAAGAGGAAAAATCAGACAAGTAAACCTGACCTGACCTTTTACCCAAGAACCTGCTCAGGAGTATTCACTTTTACACACTTTTACTCAGAGGATTAAACAAAGTTCATTTAAAAGTCAAACAACCACTGAAGCACTCTGACTTGCTCTGACCTCTCATGCTAGGTCAGGGCAGGTCAAACCAAGATAGGGGATTTGACAAAAAAAACCCCACCACCAGTAACAATTGAACTCTTACATGAATTTGTTAACGCGAATGGGAAAAATTCAGGACTGCTCTACAGGGGATACAACTTTACAGACCTGCATTTACATCACTGTTGAATTAAATCCCAAACCACCCAAATTAAAGGTCCTGTTAAGAGGCTAAGAACTCATGAAGAAAACTGAAAGAAAGAGTTATTTGCCCGGTGCTGTTTTCATAATACTTTTCCTTTACACTAAATTTAAATCCTCCAGAAATGGATATATATACATAAAGCTACTAATGCAACTAATCCATATCACACATCTCCATGTACAGAGAAATGACAGAGGCATTCGTGTTAAAGCCTTTGCAAAAATAGCCTTCAATTAAATCAAAACATTGACAAATATTAGCCCCTTCTGTCTGAAGCTTGAGTTGTATCCCAAAAGCTTCATTGTTCCCATATTGTTAGAGAAATTGGAAAAGTGGAGAAGGGGAAGATGAAATTACTAGTCTGAGCATATACAATAAAAAATTTCCTGCTCAGTCTCACAAGACTGCAACATACAACTCAGATGAAATATTGGTTAGAAGTATGCATTGGTTCTTCATAAATTGGTAGAAATGCATCAAGAGTATATGAAGTTTGAAAAAAAAAGACATATTATACACGAAAAATGATATTTCATATGTGTCAGATGTGTTATATACATATACATGCCAGAGCCTTTTGAAGTAATATACTTGTCAGTATGTTCGTTACATGCTATAAATATCACAAAAGGATCCATGTAAGAGTGTGCTTTTCAAAGGGCAGTGAAATTCATCCAAACCTTGGGTTGTTTTTTTTTTTTTGTTAATTAATCCCTATTGCCAAAAATTGTTAGACCTGCAAAGGGACAAAGCCTTTACTTCAATTAAGAACCACAGTAGCTCATGAAAGTCTTTCTATGGTCTCCCCGTGAACGGGGAGTGGATTGTATGTGCCTTAACCTGTCCTTTTCTAGATTCATGCAGAACCTTTTGGTCTCTCTGTTTGTGATGCGGGAGAGAGAACTTTCACTCTGTCGAACAGAACAGGTTGGAATAAGAAGCTGGGCAGTTGCCTTATCAAAGCATGCTTGTTCTGATATTTTCTACGATCTATTAGATATGGCCTGGCTGTTCATTGCCATCGTGCCATTGACCACTTCATCTGAGCAAACTGGCACATATTGTTCATTTAACAGTTCTGAGGCTCACATTGCAATACACAATACCAGTCAGAGTCAAAGCTGAAAACAACATTAGAGTACATATTTCCAGACATGCTGGGGGAGGTTACTTCTGAAACAAATGTTGCCCCGGTCGACTCTGGCGACAGTAAAGTAACAACAAGAGCATCATTCATGGTTGTTCTTTACCAGAGGTTGCAAAAGTTACAAAAGGGTTCCAAAATGCCATTGTTTCTCGCAAGCAAAAAATCTGTTCTTTCCCATGATTGTACCAAAATTTCCAAGGCTGGAAAAAAATACTGACATGAACATTTGGACACATTGCATAGGGTTAAGAAATTATTATTTTTTTATTAATAGATTTTTAAGGTCAACAGGATTGTCTGAATAATGCAATTCTGTGTAGGACATGAAATTAAACAGTTATAAAGATGACTTTTTTTAATTTAATATTATCATACAGATGCTAAACTATTGAGTTTATAACACTGACATCATGCTGATGTATGTTATTGTTCCTTATACATGTGTTCAGCTCCTTGAAGAACTTAAAAAAGTTACAGTCATTGATGATGATAAAGAAATCAAGTTTGACTCCAATGGAGACATGAGAACCAGTTACGATGTACTTCTTTGGAAAGAAATTGATGGCAGCATGGAAATCACCACCATGGCAGAATATGACCCAGAGAAAGGTGACTTCATCTTTGAGGATGAGGAGAAAAAAAAAGAATTTCTGGATCTAAAGGTAACTCTTAATTTGTTGACCTAATGTGAAATTTGCTTCGTATGTTTTCTTCTCCCTCCAGTACTTACAACTGAAGTACGAGTCAGCTAGAAATATCTCTTGTGGTTTCATGATCTCCTTTCAGAGCAAAGAATCCTCTCTGGGTTTATTCAACCACCTTTGTGCACCCCGAGAAGCATGTTAGCCTGTAAGCAGGCTCAATGATTTGAAATGAAGTTATTTGTCCAGAATGCTCCTAGAAAGTTACCTTACATGAGCAAAACAGAAGTTATGTCTATCCTAAGGATGCTATTCCAGAATCTTGAAAAGAGGTTTTAAAATAAAAAATGGCTGTGTATAAAGCTCCCTCTCTTATGTAACACCACCATTTATTTTGTACATGAAGACTCGTATCTGTTGACTTTACTGTTTAAAAAAAAAAAAAAAAGCGTTGTTGATTATTTGCTCCTGTTAGGGCTGAGGTCAGCGCGACTGGGGGAGTCTGAGGTAGGTGGCACCACCTGGAGCCCTGGCACTGGTGGTGCCACTAGTGGACTAGCGGGTGGCCTGGGGCCATTTGCAGCTGGATAAGCTGTGGTCTGTGCACGGGCGGAGATCTTGGTTCACTGTGCAGCTCTGTGCTGCAAAGTATTCAAGCACTAGGGGGATGGGGAGAGGCTGCTCACTAGGTGGGCTGACTTCCAGTCCCAGTGTGGGGACTCAGCTGATAGGAAAGGCTAAGGGCAGGAGAAAAGCTCAACTCTTGCCCCTCTTTGTGGCGCTGCCCAGGATGGCAAGGAAATGTCTCCACCTAATTGCGAGCACTATCCCGGAGGGAGAAGAAATAGCAATGTCCCTCAGGACTGCTTCTGCATTTTACAAACAATTGTCTTTGGAAAGAGGACCTGAACTCAGACCCCGAGAGAAGGCCCTGCTCACACCCAGAGTGGTGCTGTACGACCCAGGGGTGAGCTGCCGAGGGTCGGGAATGTCGGAGCTGCAGTGCAGAGCACCCGCAGAGGTGTCTCAACTGAGCTGAAGTGTCTCCCCTGAGCTGAGATGTCTCCACCAGGCTCAGAGCAGCTGAGCAGGGCTTCAGGATCCCACTCATGAAGCAGTCCACTCAAATCCCCTCTCAGACGCTTCTAGGCTTTCTTTGGAGTGGATCCTCAGCAGTATGAATCCCATGTTCAAAGATGGATGAGACACTTTGGTCTCGATTTTAAAGCTACAGACAGTTCCACTGATCATCATTCAGGGCCAAAAAATAAAACTATCAGGTAAATAATGGCCCATCCTGTCACTTGTTGACTGTGTGGAGAAAATACAAGAAACATAGAGCCTACAATGCCTTTTTTCACCATCGTTTTCAGATTCCCTTGAAATATGCTAGGTACAAAAAGAGAGTGCAAATTGCAGAGCTACTAGAGGTTTATTTTAATGGTTCTTAGTAATTAGTTGGGCCTGAGCTGATTTTTTTTTGTTCTCTGCACACTGCAGAAGGTTCAGTCCACATGCTCCCAGCATTGCAGGCCAGGACAGATGAAAAAGGTTACAGAAAGTCCACACACGTGCTGCTATGAGTGTGTTTACTGCCCAGAAAACCATTACAGCAATCAAACAGGTAAGGAATTGTGATCCAAATAAAGGTTTATTTAGATAGAAATATGATTGTTTTGTTTGGTTATAACATGCCTTGGCAACCTTGGCTATAATTTTGGAATGTGATTAAAATATTTGTTTATGCTTAGTTTCCCGAACATGAGTGTTCGGCCTATAAAACTTGGATGAAATGCTTTTTAGAAGACCAAACGTAAAGCAGTTTATTTTCCAGGTGACTGGCATTATTCTTTGTTAGGATGGAAAGTCTGACTGATTTGTCAGTGAGACTAATTCTCATTAAAATAGAGTCTCGCTTCCCTGTCTTTCTGCAGTACACCCAGCCCAATAAGGAAGAAATTTTTTACAATGAGAGCGTTGAGGCACTGGAACAGGTCGCCCAAAGAAGTTGTGGATGCCCCATACCTGGAGGTGTTCAAGGCCAGGCTGGATGGGGCTTTGAGCAACCTGGTCTAGTGGAAGGTGACACTGCTCATTGCAGGGGGGTTGGACCAGATGATCTTTGAACCTCCAGGCCAACCTGGAATCTATGAAGTTCAAGGGTTATGTATTTTGCTTACCAGCATATTTTTTGTCTTACCAAGGATTGCTGTGGTATGTGATATAACTGTACAGTAATATTTTCTAGTATCAAATCTGATGTGTGCTTTATCACTGTTCATTTATAGGTTTGAGAAAAGTATTTTAAAGGGGAAAATTAAATATGGAGGAGATATGTGGAATTAAGAAATTTGGGGCACAATGTACTTTTCATATCCTGAGAGCAGAAAGAAATTAGATCCTATCTTTTTAATTGAAATAATTGTGAAGTTTCTTCATATCAGAGAATAGGAATCTTACAGTAAAAGTAACCTCTAAAAGCATAGTCTAAAGCAATGTTTATTCTTGCTGTTGTATTTCAAAAGCTGTCTGTAAAGAGAAAGTTGGGTGCTTTTTTTCTTATCTAAGTAGGTAAATGAAAGAAACATAGTTCTGGTTTTTGTAAGATAATAGATTTCATCTCAAATCATTCATCAGGTTTCAGTTAAAGTTTGCCTGTCCAGAGCTCTGCCCAGGTTATGTATCACCGGCCAGCGAAGACCAAGGCAGTTTTAGGACCCTGCTCATACTCCCTGTCCCCTCCCTGCCCCTGGCTGCAGCCACCTCTGCCACCACCGTCACCACTGCCACCGCTACCACCACGGTCACCACTGCCACCTCTGCCACCGCAGCCCTGCAGCTCCTCCGCCCGGTCGGCAGCCGCAATAGTCGGAAGGAACCCTCAGCCCTGCGAATTCCCCTCCGCATCCCTTCCCACATTCCTCTTGTATCTCTCAAGCGTCGATAATCCACTTCGCAGTTTATTTACTTGGGGTTTCTAAGTTATCTTCCTTTTTCTGCTTTCAGATATGGATTACTGCTACCGATGCAACAACAAAACCTACTGGGCTCCCGTCAACAGTACCACATGCTACAGAAAGACAATCCATTTCCTCACCTGGACGGACTGGTTTGCTATTTTCCTCATCCTCCTCTCTGCTTTTGGGGTTGTGTTGGTTTTGTCAATCAGTGTAATATTTACTAAAAACTTGGACACACCAGTTGTAAAGGCATCCGGAGGTCTAACTGTCTGCTATATTATTCTCTTCAGCCACTTCTTAATTTTTTTAAGCACCGTCTTCTTCATAGATGAACCCACAGAATTCAAGTGTAAAACTAGGCAAGCCCTCTTTGGCATAAGTTTCACACTCTGCATTTCATGTATTTTAATAAAGTCGCTAAAAATTTTATTAGCCTTCAGCTTTGATCCCAAGCTGCAGAATTTCCTGAAATGCGTATATAAACCTGTTCCCACTGTGGTCACCTGCACTGGAATTCAAGTTGTCATTTGCACCTTCTGGGTAATATTTAGGACACCTTTTGTAAAGCAAAATTTCTCCATCCCAAGGGCAATAATTCTGGAGTGCAATGAGGGCTCTATTGTGGCATTTGGGATTATGTTGGGCTACATCGCTGCCCTAGCCTTCATCTGCTTCATATTTGCCTTTAAAGGTAGGAAGTTACCAGAGAACTACAACGAAGCTAAATTCATCACCTTTGGCATGCTAATTTACTTTATAGCATGGATCGTATTTATCCCTGTCTATGCAACTACGTTTGGCAAATACCTGCCAGCGGTGGAAATCATCGTTGTTTTAATATCCAACTATGGAATCCTCTGCTGCACTTTTCTTCCAAAGTGCTACATCATCCTTTACAAGCAAGAAACAAACACAAAATCTGCCTTTCTCAAAATGATTTACACATATTCCTCCAAGAGCGCAGGCAGCGTTGCTGTTAGTCAGATCTCTTTGGATTCACAGTCTTCCAGCTCCCGAGCTACTATCTCAGACTCGTGTAAATCTGAGAAAAACTCTGTGAATGGAAACTGCCATTCCCAAGTGCCTGGGCAGAGACTAATAAAAGGGAAAGGTCTTCCTAAAAGCACTGCGAGGACTATGGCCAGGAAAAGACTCTCCAGCATATGACTGGGCAACGTTAACGTACTGGAAGATGAAAAGCCATCTTAGGGAGCCATTTCTCTTTCAGGTCTCTTTCCTTTTGGCACCCCCAAAGAGAGCAGGCCATACCAAATGTCTTCTCCTCTGGTACATAAGCAGTTATCCATTACCAGAGTTGCAAGGCTCTCCTTTCCCACGGAGCCCAGCCCCTGCTCCTGCAGGCACCATGAGGTCCAGCTCCCTTCCTTCCCCAGCTTGCTCACATAGACCCGCGGGAACCTCATCCACAATCTCACTTCCCCAAGTGGGTCAGAAACATCAGGAAATCATTATTTCTCGCAGACATGTAGGTGGGAACATATGGGTTCACCCCACTTTTTTTTTGCGTCTTTGATGCCCAGTTGTTTAAGGAGCTCTTCTTCTGACCTGGATCTGTTTTACAGATCAAACAGAACCCTCTCCCAGCCTTTGTTTGTAAGGATAAACAAGCCCAGTCCTTTAGTCTCCACTTTTAAGATAGGCTTTCCATTCTCCTGAACATCCAACAGTAACCCTTTTCACCTGGTATCAGTGAATCCTTTTTTTTTTTTACCCCAAAAATTGCACATTTTATTCCAGATGAGTGCTGCAGTAACTTTTAAATTTCCTTGTAATTACCAGGCTGATAATGAACTCAAGAGAAGTCTATATAAAAAAGTAAAGAATTTCTCTGGAGCTCGGTAGTTATACATACGTATGGTCTACTACTTTATTCCATACTCAGAGGAAATACACTGATTCCCCTCATGCATCTCCTCTGATTCCTCTTAGTTAAAGATGTAATGTCAATGTGTAACGTCAAAACTTATAAACACTAATTGATCCCTCTTATTAACATAAATAATATAATAGCCATGATCAGCATGGGGTTTTTAGCTTTTTTGACGCATATTTAAAAATCTGATTTTCAACAAGAAAATGACAATGCACCATTCTGATAGGCAGGAACAGCACAAGAACAAACAGGTACGAGCTGCGCTGGGTGGGTCTCTGCTCTGTAGCTCCGTGAGCACAGCTGTGCCGTGCCTTCTGCATGAGAGGCAAAAGGCACATTCAGAGGAGAAGGAATTTTTCTGTCAGGACAACGGTACCACAGAGTTTTTTCAAACCCTAAACAGCAGAGCTATGCTGCCAGTCCAGGACTGGGAAGAATACTTTTCCGTGTTCCTAAAGGCCATAGCCCAGACCATAGGAACATTGCTATTTTAACTTCTGTGCTGTGAAATAATGCTACATTCCTTGAGTTTTGTCCATGCTTCTGTTTGGATATGGAATAAATGGATGTTGTGGCAGGCCAAAATAAAATTCAGTAGATTTGGTGTTACAGAGAAATGTTGTATTATTTTTATGTACAATATATCTATTTTTCTATCATCTATATTTATAAGTTGTAACCCATATCCATATGATTTTTCTACTCGTATTTTGTTAAAAATACCTATTAATCACATTTCAACAATGAAATTACTGTGACATGTAGGCCATATATGTAACACGTATCTGTGAAGACATTTTTAAAGTAAATTGAATGGCCAGGGTGCAATTTATATACATATTTGAGTAATTATGTAAGTTCTGTAGTGGATTGGAAGAATGAAGATTTATGCACTTGTATTTACATGATGAATGCTATTCATACATCAGTTGTTGCAATTACTGTTCTGAATATGAAGTTATGTACAATAAGGTTAAAATTCCTGCAATTTGGCTGTCAATGCAGCAAGAAGTCTCTCCCCAAAAGAGAGAAGCAAAGCTTACATTGCACAACGACTGCCAGCACTGGGCTGGTTACAAAAGTTACTTTGAATTGAACATTGTACCTGTATTCATGATTTTGAAAAGTGTTGAGCATGTCACATCCTGAAGATACAAGGAAAGGGAATGATTAAAGCCATATTGTTATTTAAAATTGAGTTTTCCCACTTAATTTCCTTATTTTTCCCCATGAACTTTGGTTTGGCCTTGAACAGCAGCAATACACGCACCCAGTCATTCTCAAATCTGCTTCTTACAAACGTTCTTGAGGCTGAAAACTAAGCATGGTAGGGCATTCCTCCTACAGGACAATGAGGAAAGTGTCTTGAGGAACCGGGTGTGGTGACAGCAATGTGAAGGTCTCTATGGAGGTATCTTCAAGGAAAGACATGACACCTGGCAGAATTTCAAAGGAATCCCTACATGCTACATCTGCGTCTTCAGCTACTCAGGTCTTCTGCGTAAAGAACAGCCAACGGTGGAGCTGAGAGGATGTAACAGATTTGCTAGCTAGACTTGGCAGAAAAAAAGAGATGCTATACCAAGCTGTGTGACATATGTTTTTAAATGCCTTGTCTGCAAAAGCAAGCGATCATACGCAGGTAGAACATAACGGGATTGTGCTACCCGATAGAGAGGATAAAAAAAGCTGAAAATAGGGGTTCATGATGCTAAAGGGAGCATTTGCCTGCATTCCCCTGCCCAGAACAGTAACTATTCCAGCAATCTAACTATTCCTGTTACCAGGCACGGAGAGATTAAATGAGCCTGAAACGGATTTTCATCCCCACAGCACAGAACGGGAATCACCTTCCTGAGGCACAGCGAAGTCTCAGCACAGCCCCCCCTGCACAGCCCGTAGGTCAGACCGTGCAGGGCCAAAAGGGTTAGAACTTGCCCTGCCCGCTTACTTTGGAAAGATCCCCCACTTCTCAAAATCCTAACGTCTGTATGTGCCCACCTGCACGTTTTCCATCTCTGAGAGCAACAGAGAGGACAAATGTCCCCAAATACGCTGCTGGCTACAGAGAAGTCAGGTGTGAAAATGTCCTTTGTGGAGCTCGGTGGGAGGCTGCTCTGGATGTAACCACTATTTAACCTTTTTGGGTTTTCTGTCATTCATTGTTAATAATGCTAAGTGATGCATTCTGAAGCCACTATCACACGGACTACAATATCTTTAGGGAGAACGAAGACTAGGAAGGCCAACGGGTTTTTCAAATCCCCTCCCCCAGGGCATAATTCCCCCAAGATTTCAGTAGCTCTGTCTGTACAGATGCCTTTCAGCTGCCCGTAATCTTTCGAGCAGTTCTTTGGCGAGTGCTGGGAACTATTTATGTGAGGTCCAGGCTTCCTCCCAGCAGCTCTGCAGACGGCCATTGGAACTACCATGACTCTAACTGTGTGGGTTGCCAGCATGACTAGCAGCTAACAGCAATGTTTGGGACGCTGCTCGTAAGGTACGATGCCGAGCAGCCCAGTCCAGCTGTGCTGACTCTTCCTACCCTCTTCCCAGCTGTGTCTCCAGACACAAGGAGCACTGCCAGACACCACACCGGTCTCTTTGAGCAGGAAGGCGGCAAAGGCAAAGGGGCTACGGGCAGGCTATCACCCTCTAAGTCATTTCTATTGATGTGTCTTTGTCTCCCCAATAACATTCTGATATAGGGCAGAGCTGCTTAGGGTGTGTGTGGGGGGGTGTGTGCGTGTGGTGTGTGCAAAGAGGTGCACGCTCTTCCTTTTTGTTTATTTTTAGAAGGACATGAGAAAGTCAGTGTGGAGCTTAGATTCAGGGAGCCGGGTTCTTCTCTTTAGAGAACGGCTCATTTGCAAACAGAATTTTTGTTCTGAAATAGAATGTGGGAAGATCGATTTTTTAATTTTGTTTAAAAGTTGTATGAGTTAAATGGATTGTAATGGCTTTGATGTTTTACCAATAATAAGGACATTTTGTTACATTACTGATTTTGGAATGGAAATTGAACATGTGTGAGTAAGAAAACATCAATATGGGAAAGAAATATTTTTCATCTGAAAAGAAAGCGCTTTTTTGAATGTCTTTCCAGAATGAACTGTTGTCCAAACAGCATTTAAAAAAAAAAACCAACTTTTTAATATCGAGGACACTAGAACTCACTTTGGTGACAAATTTCTGATTTCCTCAACTCAACAGTTTGCTTTCAGAAAAAGCTGCTCAGCTTTGCCTCTGCTCCTGAAAACAGATAACTGGAGGTTTTGACTACAAATGGTTCAAGACATAATCTGTTCCGCCACGTTGAGCACAGGGCTTTGGCTGCTGCCGGGCAGTGATCCATCCCTTGGGAGTGGGGCTTCCTCTGTTCGTCCACAGGCGTTCTGGCGCTGGTTGATGGATGTAAAATCCTCTGCTGTTCTGTGCATCAGACCCAATTCTGTGGGAAACTGTGTTGCACTGGTACCATGCTGGCATGGGCTGCTGACTACTAAATATGTATTCTGTACTCATTTTTCAGAATTTTTTTTTCAAGGATATGTTTGTAATGAATGGTTCTTTTTGGGGGGGTTGTGGTTTTTTTGTTTGTTTCTTTGTTTTGTTGTTTGATGTTTGTTGTTTTTTGTTTTTTGTTTTTTTTTTTGTTTTTTTTTTTAATTTGGTTTGGTTGGTTTTGGTTTGTTTGGTTGGTTTTTTTGTTTGGTTGGGGTTTTTTGGGGGGGGCGTGGGGTGGTTTGTTTGTTTGTTTGTTTGTTTGTTTGTTTGTTTGTTTTATAAAGTTTTACTCTGTCCAGGACGTGGAAGGGCAAAAAAAAAAAAAAAAAAGAAAATTTGTTTCAGTTGAAGTAAACAGAAAAGCGTGTGATGAGACTGGGTACGTTTGAACCTTCTGAAGGCGGTGGAAGGGCAGAAGCGCGGATGCGGCATCTCCGCGCTGCGGGAGGTGAGCCCGCCTTGCGCTGAGCCGCGAAGCCGAACCGCCGCGGCTCTGCCTTTCGCCGCGTTTTGACTGGAACGCCGAAGCTGCGAGGGCAGAGCTGCAGCCGGCGGGAGCGCTGGGTGAGCCGGGTGGCTTCCCGGGAGGACCGGCCCCCCCCTCCCTTGCCGCCGGCCGCCCCGCCTCTCCTCGCCTCCGGGCGGGGCGGGATCGGGAGCGGGAGCGGGGTCGCTCCCGCCGCCGCCGAGGCAGAGGGTCCCCGCCGCTCCCGGCCGCCCCTCGCCATGCTGCCGGCGTGCCTCCGCCCGGGCCGGCTCCTGTCCGCCGGGCCGCTCCGCCTGCCCGCCCCGCGGGGAGCCGCCGCCGGCGGGGAGCCCGCCCGGAGCCCGGGTATTCCCCGCGGTAAGGGGCGCTGCCTGCCGGGCCGGGGAGCGGGACTACGGCGGGGCCGGGGGCGCTGACTCCGCGACGGCGGCAGTGCCCGGGGGCTGGGGGGGGGGGGGGGGGGGGGGGGGGGAGGGGTGGCCGAATGGGGATGGGGCTGGGGATGGGGCTGGGGCTGGGGATGGGGATGGGGATGGGCTGGAGCTGGGGATGGGGCTGGAGCTGGGATGGGGATGGGGCTGGAGCTGGGGATGAGATGGGGATGGGTATGGAGCTGGAGCTGCAGCTGGTGCTGGAGCTGGGATGGGGATGGAGCTGGGATGGGGATGGGCTGGAGCTGGGGCTGGGGCTGGAGCTGGGATGAGGATGGGCTGGAGCTGAGATGGGGATGGGCTGGAACTGAGATGGGGATGGGGATGGGGATGAGCTGGAGCTGGGGCTGGGCTGGAGCTCGGCTGGGGCTGGGGATGGGATGGGCTGGAGCTGGGGCTGGGGCTGGAGCTGGGATGGAGCTGGGATGGGGATGGGGATGGGGATGGGATGGGGATGGGGATGGGGATGGGGATGGGGATGGGGATGGAGCTGGAGCTGGAGCTGGCGTGGCGCTGGAGCTGGGATGGGGATGGGGATGGGGATGGGGATGGGGATGGGGCTGGGCTGGAGCTGGGGATGGGGCTGACTGGTGGCTGGGTGGGCAGCGCAGCCCGCAGGGGGCATGGTGGCTCGGGGCATAGTAGCCAGGTGTGCTTCTGCCGAGTTGGGTACCCCACACCCACAGGCTTCAGGGAGGTCAAACCAGAGCCTCAGAGACACTCATTGCATGCGGGGGTGCTCAGGAGACTGCATGGGGATAACGCTGCCCAGCAGAGAGCTGGAAGTTTAATCCCTGGGTTACCCTTCCAGCGACCAGGCTGGGCAGGGGTTTTCCCCTTCCAACCGTTGCTACCACCCATCGTTCATTCACTCTTAGCGCATGGTTTGACAAAGCATTTTTTTCCTCATCTTTAAGCTGAGCAGGCTCACAAGGTGGTTGCAAGTTACAAACCTTCGAAGTTTGACAAAAAAATCCTCCTCTGGACTGGACGTTTCAAGACCGAAGAAGAAATTCCTCCGAGGATCCCGTAAGTGCACGGCTCTTGTCCGAGGGGAATGTGGAGCTGAAGGGAAAGTGGTGGTGTGATCCTGATCTAAAGCTTTTCCGCAGAGTTTGAACCAGTCAGTTTTTCAACTGGAAACAATCTTGGAAACAAGTTAGAGGGCAAGAGAATTTCCTGTCCTGGTTAGAGGTTAAGAAGAAAAAATGTTCCTTACTGGAGTCCCCAGAGCCTGGGATTAAGAACTGGATCCCTCTGAGTAGACAGTCTCAGTTACATTTATATACTGAGTTGTTTATTTTGTTTATTCCTTATGTGCAATCAGAGAGGGATGTTATTGGTAAACAATATTTTCTGTTCATAGCTCCCATAAACAGTTCTAAGGAAGCTGACTGTCACTGAATGATTACCTCCAACAAATTATGATTTCTTACAGAATTTGAGAAAAAATAGAGAAGGAGGTTATGAGAGAAACTTCCCCCACCAAGGAAAACCAAGTCCTTGACATAGCCATAGCCTCCCATTCTCGTTGACCCACTGGACTAGATGATCTTTGAAGGTCCCTTCGCACCCAAACCACGCTGAATCTGCGGTTCTCTGACTCGCTGAAAGTTAGCATCCCCCAAGGGAGTCAGTCACTGAACACACGAAACCCCTCTAATGCCAAGTGCTGCCTTTTTCTTAGGATGTTTGGTAGCGTGTTAGATGTCTCTCCCCAGGACACTACTTTTTATCATCACAGCATGTCCCTGCCTTGGGCGGTACGCTGCGCGTCAGCAGCGTGCCGAGCTGTGCCAAGCAACAGGTACATCCTCTGCCTGGTCCTGTTTGTTCCCGACAGTTTCACTGGCATTTGCTGAGCTGGACAGTGGCTTTCTAAAGGGTCCCACCTCTCTTGCACCGGGTTAGTCCCACCATCTTCTCTAGAGGAAGGTTCAGACAGGTCTCAGAAGCTCTGAAAGCTATTCAAGTTATTGGGAAGTGTTTATAAAGACACACACGTTTGCCAGTCCGTACACATACACGTGTCACATGTTTTTCTGCAGTAGTTGGACCGCCAAGTGCGTGTCACCGCTGTGGACTTTCTGGGTGGGCAAAGTCTTTTTAGAACTGTAAGATCACAAATAATAATATACTAGAAGTCGATGGTGAGACACTGAAGCTGAACTGTGTCACTGCTTTAACTTAAAAAAAAAAAAAAAACACAACAAAACAGAATTGCAAGTTACTAATGGTGAAATCTGCGGTCCGTATTCAAGGTTGTTGGGTTGTTGGGTTGGTTTTTTTTTTCTTTTTAAAACAGCTGTTATTGGCTTCAGCAGAGGTTTACCCAGAGTCTTGATTAAGGCTTGAGTAGCCCTAATGTGCAATTAGGGAAGGATATAATCAGGTCTGTTCTCCTTAAAGCAGAGGCAGAAAGTGAAAATCTGCTTCAGAAGAGTTTCAATTAGCGCATTGTGAAATATGATTAGGCTAATAAGCCAGACTAATAACGTTTATGTTTTTGAGTTTGTTGCTACAAGTGGATTAGTGGATTAATGATTTTATGTGCTGGTCTGATGTGTGGTTTGTTTTAAAGACGATGTTTACCATTGTCCCAAACAAAAGCAGTTACTTAGAACTGTGGGCAGTGTCAGTCATCGGCAAGAAACGTGACACATACTACGTGCATGTGTGTGTGCGCTGGCCAGGAAGGGGGTAGTATGGCATAGCTGCCCATCAGATTTGCCCTCTTCTGCTGCATTGAGCCTTCGAGAGCAGCACTGCAGCCCTCAGCCTTGGTACACACTCCCGCGGGCAGAACTTCCACCTCTGCCCCATGGCACCACTCATCCTCTTTAAAGTAAAGCTAAAGGTGTTTTGGGGGAAAGAGATCATTACAAGGTCTTTATTTACAAGATAAAATCAACTCTTTATGCAACTATCCTTTTTACATATCGTTATGGTTTTATACATATGTATAATGTATATTTATATTTTGTATCTTGTGAATATACGTTTATACGTATAAAGCATTCCCATGTGATTTATGAAAGGAAAATAGTGTACAGCCAGCATTATAATGAACATCCTAAAACCAGTACTCCCAAGTATAAGGTCTGGCTCGTAAAATGACTTAGCTGAAGGTTTTGAGACAAATTTGAGTGATAGGGAGATTTCCCGTACTCCTGGTTCCCAGGAGTTCCCAGCCTGCCGCTGCTTCTCACAACGGAGGAGGATGGAAATGGGAACTGAACCAACGGAGCCCGCCGGGCCGTACAACGCCTCTCTTGCAGCAACTACTGCCAAACGCAGGACAGAAGTTTCATTAGTTTTGTCTTTGATGATCAGCAAAAACCATCATGTGGCTTGTTCTTGTTTAGGCGTGTGTTCCTGTGAGAAGGCTGACATCAGCTGCCACTTTAAAGAAAGCTGCGGCACTTCTAGAGAACTAAAAACTCTAACTCGTAGCAGTACAAACTCTGTTTTAATCACCTATCCAAGCCCCTTGAGCCTACAACATACAGGACGCCATCTAAACAGGTTAGATATGACAGCAATTAATTTGTAAAGTTACTTTTGAATAAGAGGAACTCGCTTTCACCACATCTGGTTGACACTACATATACTCCTCCACCTGTTTAAAATAGGTAAAACCCCTTCAATTTCACTACATTTAAATAGAGCTCAAAGTATGACTTCTGGTGTATTTACCCCAAGTATTTATGTGCAAATATTTATTGTGCGAGCAATTGGGTTTTTTTCCAGCTTGAAAAGTCAGCTTAAATTCATTAAATGTTCCTTTTCCACTGGCAATGGATTAGGGTCAGAAAATACGAAGTTCTTGGGTGGTACACAACCGGTCATGGCAAGCTGAAGGTGTTTGTTTCGGGAGCTAATTCTGGTTTTATTTTTCAATGGTGATGTTATGCCTGCGATGCTTTGAAGAAGAGATACTTCACGGTTTTGTAATGATACAACTCAATAACTGTAATTGCAGGCCGGAGATGCTGGACAGGGCGAGGAACAAAGCTCGAGTTAAAGCCTGTTACATCATGATCGGACTCTCCGTCATTGCCTGCTTTGCAGTGATCGCCTCAGCTAAAAAGGTGAGCACACCGCTAGCTAGTTATCGCGTAGCCTACTTAAAAATGATGGCATTCTGTGAAAAGTAGACAAACCTGAACAGCGGCAACTTACACCCACCCTCGTTTTAGCTAACCTACCTCCCGGTCACCCCTGGGGCGTAAGTAGTTGCCGGCCATTCCCAAGATTGGGTGGCTTTCCCTGAGGTGCATCGTTCCTCCTACCACACTGCTCTGAAGCAGATGTTTTGCCTCCGCAGGCTGCTGCGCGTCATGAGTCCTTAACAAGCTGGAACTTGGCAAAGAAGGCCAAGTGGCGGGAAGAAGCCGCACTAGCAGCGGAGTCGAAGACAAAGTAAATTCATACGAAATGCCAAATGTCCTTGTAGGAGCAAAATTAACCGGTGCCGAAAGCGATTAGTGAATTTCATCAATAAATGGGTAACTGTAGTGTCGGACAGACTGGAGCCAACAAGGGTAGTTCCACAACCACAGAAAGAAATGGAGGGTCTCTTATCAGACAGATACTCAATGTACTTGTTGCATATAATTAAAATTAGTTCAAATGTTTTGCACATGATTAAAAGCAGTAATTAATTTCAAAGGAGGGGAGGTAGTTTCCTAAGAATGTCAGGTATAGGGTTTATGTCTTAAAACCTTTCTTTCGGGCTTGATCTTGAGCTCTGTTATACAGATAGAAGTGCCTTACAGAAAACTAGTTGCATTTTTCAATGAAAGGTGAAATACAGCAAAGAGCAGGCAGCAGTGAAGCGAAAGTATGAAAACTGTAAAAATAAGGAGACTTATGCAATCCACTTTTGCCATTCTACATGAAGAACAAGCTGTACTCAGCCAAAATATTACAAATCTTCAACAATGATAAGAGAAGGTTTGGAGACGCGAGGGGAGGCGAAAGGGCCCAATAATCCCACAAATTCTCAAGTCCGTGGAAACTTCACGGGAATGCCCAAAGATGTGGTCAGTTTTGCAGGCAAAGACAGGCCTGTGATTATCCTGCAAGTATATATTTGGTTAGATATTTACAAAACGTATTTAAACCAGAAAGTCTTCTATCTGGTGACAGTGCATAGTTGTACAGTGCACAAATCAGCCAGTTTGAATTCATTTGCCTCGTTGCTGTATTCAAAATGGCATTTGTGTTTTCTAGTTTAAGAAGCCACACTTATTGAACCACTAAATAAATACAATAAACATCTGTAAAATAGGTTTTATTGGTTTCTGTATGGTATTTGGAGATTCAACATTCCATAATATTGCATACTACTCATATGTGTTCTGTTACAGTAACGGGCCTTTGGCCTGGATTTAAAGATGCACTATTACTATCTGAAGTTAGTATAGGTGTTCTAGTTTCCACACATTATACGAAGATATTGTGCCATAAGAAACTGAAATTTTTCATTCCAGATTTCAGTGAACTCTTGAGGTCACAGTTAGACTTCACATATCAATTGGCAGACCTATTACAAAAATCCTCAGCTGTACAATTTTTATTAAATTTAGACCAACTGAGAACAAACCGTGGAGGAAAGACAATAGTGCATCTTTTCTATTTTATTGTTTTTTAAAGACAGACCCGACAATAAATATTTTCCAGTTGCAAACTTGTTCTACAGCTAACTTACTTCTGTGCCAACATTATTACTATTTTCCGACTGCTGCTAGCAACAGCATTTAAAGCAAATACTAGAAAATTAAGCTCTATGAACCAGTCCTCAGACAAAAGTGCAATGATGAAAAAATTAGATATGATTCAGTGTATCAAGAGTAGGGAACTGAAAAAAAATAATCTTATGCTTTGCATAGTTGCATAGATTAGCTAGTTAGTGTTCACATTTAAGCAGAACAAATGGTACCCTTTTAATTAAAACCAAAACCACAAACCCCCAAAGCCTGTATTTTTAAACAGATTTTGTAACTGATGGGGCAATTCAGATTCCATATAAAATACCAAACTTCAAGATATTTTTCTCCTCTCAGTTCCTTTGTTGGTGTTTTTTTGTTTGTTTTTGTTTTTTTTCGCTACACTGGTTTCATCTGTTCAGGCAACATCGTCATATTCACGCCCCTACCTGCAAATGACTACACCAGAGCTGACCTTAAGTCATCATCTCTGGTTTTATATTGTTCATTTATGTGCTTTTAATAAAGTGTGATGTAAACCCAGTGATAAAATAGGAGAGGCCATCCTGTACGTTTATCCTTTAATTTTCATTATTATTTTTTAACATTTTTAGGGTAAACCAAATGTTGAGTTTAAATAATGATTTTCATTAGCTAAAGTCCATCAATTTTAGTTCCCTCTTAAACTGTTACATTTAAATGTATCAGAGGCATGAAATAGTTTCTCTAAATGCATAAAGTGCAGTCACTAACTGTTCACACATATAGAATAATATATCCACAAAACTGAAGACATTCTTTCAAAACAAATATAATACTTTAAATGTCCCCTCTTTTCTTCATTTTCAAGTCTTTTAATCAAGATTTTATAATTCAGATTTGGTTTAAATTAGAGAGGCTTATAAATGCAGTTTTTACAGGGTTCTCCAAATAAAAAGCAGGCACGGCTGGTTATGTTATCAAAACAAGGTTGTTAGAAACAATGGAATACCCTGTTACCTGAATAATTTTCTTACACTAGGACAACATTGAAATTCAGCATTTACTAGTAATCCTGGTAGATTTCCATGATTGTTACCCTGTACTTTGAACAGATGGGGTGGGTGGGGAAAGAAGGCAGGTCAGTATATGAAAACCTAAAACTATGAGAGTAAAAAGGGCACAAATACAATCATCTAACGTCGTATGAAAATTTGGCAGCTGTACTCAATATTATCACACTATTCAAAACTGTTGTATGCTGTACAAATCTAGGTTTAAAGTGTCATTTGCTAAAATATTTTCATTATTCCGAGTTCATAAAGTAACAGCACTCCTATATACACTTCTTACACTTCTATCTCCCACTAAAAAGACTTCAAAAAGAGTTTTCTTCCCTCCCAGTTACATCTTAGTCAAAACTGACCATTAATCTTAGAAAATCCACTTCAAGTCCCACATTCAATTACAATATAGTATATATTGCTGTAACATCAAAGTGAAACATCTAAGAATCTTAACTTGCATGTAAAAAAAATTCTAAATATAAAATGGTACTGTAAATTATACCACCTTTAACCTGTATTTTTCAGTGCATTAAAGTATTGTTTAGTGACAAGCACAGTGCCGTGGGGTAAGTAATTTGAAAACTGCAGCTTTTTATGAAGCATGAAATGCTCTCATATGTCAAGGATTTCACTTAACCCAAGAGTTTGATGTTAACACATTAATTACAGGTAATAAAAAATAATTGTACTTCAGAGTTAACCCAAGTATTAATTTCTACAAATGAGATATATTACTAATACACCAGAAACACTACTTATATGCAAGTTGAAGCAGAACATACATTTTTCTGTATTCAAAATTGTTAATCTAAATATCAGAATTCTATTTCTTTTAGTGTTTAACAGCAAACACTGTATATTGTAGAGCCTAAATATTTAAATGACAATAACTTCTAGTTAGTTTTGGTGTCCACATACTTAATGCTATTTACAGTACAACAAAATTCTCCTTCAACTGGAAAGGAGTGATTCACTATTCATTCTTCACTGCAGTACTCCTACTATCTTACCAAAAGAAAAGCAAGTTAGTGAACTTAAAGAACAATTCAAGTGGTGGTAGTGTATTTGGTCAAAAAGAATAACACCTACTGTCTAAACTTTAAGAAGCTACCGCACTAGAAATGCAAACATTGCAATGTTTCTCAAACTCAAGTGGTGTTACCACATTTTGACAGGAGACAGCTGTAAACCATCTGCTTGGTGATTTGTGCAAACCACCGTCTCTGTCATTCATAATCGCAGCATTCTTGTGGTAACTACAGCAACTGCTTCCACTGCAAAGTACTGCATTTGTGGCTGACTTTTAATGCCATTTAGCAGCTTTAATTTCAGAGCCACCATCAAGTGACCAGCAAGCTCTCTGCTGATTCCAATCTGAAAACCTCTGAAATAGTCCTCTTCCCACATAATTCAGTTTTTTTCATATATTCAATATTATATTAGGTAATTAGCATTATACATGTATATCTGTCTTTAAATACATTTTATAAATAAATTCCAACAGTGTGTTGTAAAGTAAGTAATGCGTAAAACTTTCACAATTTAAATAAATATTTTTCACATTCCAATTCAGCTTCTTACAAGCTCATCTTTATTTCATGCCTTAGTTCTGAAGCAATGTTTTTGCTTCAATACAAGAGGTAGATTTGATAGAGACTGGGCAAGTCAAGCCTACTGCCAAAAATGCAACTGTCAGTAACTGTATTGCTGATATGCAGTTTGAGACTACATGAAAATTTCAGAACCACTACCTAATATCCTACCAAGTCTTAGCTTAACAGTTCTTGTTAAATCACATTTAATGCTTTACTTTAGACATGATTACTCACAGTTGTTTTCTGTACATAAGAGAAAATGAAAAACACAAATACAAAACAAAGAACAGTTGTACCTAACACAATATATAAAAGTGCATGAGCTGCTGCTTCATCTATTTCTGCAAAACATATTCAATGTTTCCTCTAACTTTGGCCATAAAGAAAAGACCTCTGGGGAAAAAAACCCAACAACAAAACCCTACAAGTGTTTACATTTTATGCTCGTCTTCACTTCAGTAATTTACAGCTGAAACCCTTCCATTGGAGCCTCCTGCTGTTGAAACACAAACTGCTGCTGACTTTCATCCACCTGAGGTGCAATACTGGAGTCCTCTTCTTCGACACCAAAGTAATGTTCTATGAGTTCAAAAGCCTTTTGGTAGATCTCTTGGTTTTCATGCCTCTGAAGAAATTCAATTTTATCAAGTCCTAAATTCAAGACAAAACATTTTCAAAGTCTAGTTACTTAAATGAATCATGAATTCAAAGCAAAACAGCTTGTAGTATAGTGGTACTTCTCAGATAAAAAAAAACAATCCCAAATCATCTCAATTTATTTGATATAATTGATTCTTAATTTCCTAATGCAAGTATTGCTAGTCTTTATTTTCTGCAGCATTTTGTGCTCTCTGAACTAATTTTAAAACTATGCTAAAAGAATATCAATTAAACTAAGGAGGAGGAGGCCTTAGTATCTACAAGAAATATGCCATGCCTAGAAAGAAACTGAATCTGTATAGAATTAGGATAGCATAAAACTGTTTGCTGTAGCAATTGCCAATATCCCCATTTCTTTTCTTTTACTCTTTCAGTCTTCTCCAACTCTAAATTCTATCCCCTATTATAGAGTCATCATTGGGCACAGTCTGGTATCTTTTTTCAAATTTAATTGTAAGATTTGAAGATAACTTTCCAAAGACTTAGCATTTGCAAGCTAGAGGACATAACCTCTGCTCTGCTGGCAGAATTAAGTGCTTGGTGGTCAGATAGGTTGATTCAAAACTCTTTAGCTGTTTAAGATAATTCAGTTTTCACTTAAGTTGGATTAGGAAGAGCTCATACAAACTCTTCTGGTGACTACAGAGGCCAAAGCAATGAGGGTGATATAATTAGCTGTTTCCCCTACTTGAACTTATACTTGACAGCTCGAGCAGCCTACGCTTAACTAGTAAAGGAAAAAAAGAACCTAGACCTTCAATAGCTGAAATTACGAAAGGACTCAAAATCTGGAACAGAGTAAATTCCACTAAAGTATTCAGCATTTATTCCTCTTACATGTTAGATTGCAAAGTAAGTTCTCCAAGTATGCACTTGATTTTATAAATGAAAACCTGCAACAAGGAATTCAGATTTAAAGGCTACTTTACAGAAAAGTTAGTACCATTTAATCAGATATAATGTGGTCAACTAGAATTGTTATTAGTGGTTTCTGAAACACAAACGTCTGCCAATTTTTATTTTGTCAGAGCTTCAAAAAGATAACCCTCTATTAATAATGCCAGATTCATTATAAGCCAGTTTTAACATTAATTTTGTTAAAAGCGTCTGTCATGAAATTACAAATTTAGTTTTGATACTCTGCCTGTAAAGTGTGGATTAATTCAACAGCTCTGAAAAGAAGAAAGAGAAAAAAATACTTCCACAAGTTAAGTACAAACATTTAATTTTACGATCTGAAGTTGATTTTGCTATTACTGATATTTACTATACTTAAAAGTGATCTGACTTGGGGAATAAGTAAAACAAACTCTGATCTCGCATCCCTGTTGGTAATAAAACTCTACCAGACAGGACTATATATTAAAGTAATAAAACTATATTTAGGATTGGCTGGTAAACTTATGCAAACCATGGCTCCAATACACTAGGACAAATATTAAACATTAAATATTGCTGAGAATGTTTCTCTAGAGGGACATTTCATAAAGTGATCGCAGACAAACATCCACAAGTTTTCAGTATTTAACCACCCTTCCCACCACGTTACATTACTTAATTTATGCTACTTTAATGTCCACTTACACTTGAAGTAATTCTTATATTAAACTTACCTACAAACTTTGAAATGGTTCAGAATGGTTTTGTTTTTACAGCCTGAAATAAGGAAGTTCAGGTATGTAGTTTTACAAGAAGGAATTTCTTACCATATGCTTCCTCTATAAGGGCACAATAGGGATTAATGCCCATTCCATTTTGCTTAGATTCTTGTTCTCCAAGACGCAGAATATTTTCAAGTCCATTTAAAGCCACCTGTACTATTTTTGAATCCATCACAGTCAGGAGGTCACAAAGAGGCTTGGTACAACCTAGAGCTACCAAATACCTTCATAACAGCAGAAACACAGAAGGGGGTGGGGGAAAAAAGGAGGAGTGATAATCCAGCACATTTATTCTGACGTGCCAGTCTATGACTATTGGTCCTTACTTTTGCTAAAAAAAAGTGGCTGAAATAGAAATTTTTCTACAACATGCAACAACCCAAAGATAAGCTTAGTCTGAAATTGAATAAATATTCTAATTTATCCTAATGAGAAAATTTAATGTGCATATTCCTAACTGGATTGGACATTTGTAGTCCTTCCAGCTCCTTTTCACTTGTGATCTTCAGATAGTTTTAACTGAATATAAAAGGTTAGTTTTAGCAGTAAGTTCTTTTCTCAAGCATTTGAAATTTTGTAGTGGTAAAAATATTGAGTAAACACATTAGAGACAGATAAGAACATTGGACATGGCTCTGTAAAATGTAGTCCACACTAGTAGTCCATTAAGATATAAGCATTACCTTGAAAGGTACCTAAAGGAAAGGACATAATTGTAAATGTAAAAAAACTATTGGATTCTGAGTATCCTATTCCTTTTTCCAATTTTGCACAAAATTGTGTATGAATTTTTGAAAGTCAGAACCTGTGTCCTTCTTTCTAGTGTGTAAGTACAATTAAGATAGGAATGCTTCCTGCATCAAAAGGTTGCTTAAATATAGTTTATTTAGTGTTTTTTTTTTTTTTTTTTTATTTAGGGCTCAAACTAAACACAGATAATATGTCTTTTGTGATGAGAAGCTACTTTTATCATATTACATGCATGTTTACTATTTGAAGATCCTGAATTAAAATTTATTTAAAATATGCTAAATTTTAAGATATTATGTTATGCAAGCAATCAAAATAATAGCAAAAAAAAACCCCAACAAACTTTCCTTACCTCTGGTAACACTTAGTGGTTATAAGAAAACCAGGATTGTTTACATTTTAAATAACCTTGCACTTCCTGCAACAGGTGTTTTAACTGTCCCAAATGTGCTGAAGGGTTATCACATCACTTTCAGTTCTGGCTTCCAAATAATACATTGTCATTTATAAATCCATTTACCAACTACTGATTCAAACTGATTGCTATGCTGACAGTATTCAGAGAAACCGGGAAGCGTTTTATTCTAGTCATTCAGGAAGTCCAGTCTTTGCAGAATGTAAATAGCTGCTGACAGTAAAATTTTAATCAAACTCAGTTTTTAAAAAGGAGTTTAGATAAAATAATACAATACATTAAGAAACCACTAAAATTCCTGAAGTCTCTCCACAAAGACATAATCCCATTGCACAAGTTTTCTAAACAACTCTCCCAGTTTCCCATTTTTAAATACTGAAACTGTTCATTAATTTTTCCAATTGTGTTTGATAATGTAATATCAAATCTGGAAGATAACCCTGTGAAAGCTTTAGGTGTAATACCACTGAAACAAAGCAGTGTTAGTCAATTTATTAAGTCTATTGCATATATTTCACTCATTTTTCTGAACTCCTACATGTTTTGTCCCTGTACAGACTTAGGATTTTATTGCTATGTTTGTCAAAATTCAAATGCAGAAATAAAAATGCCTTAAAGAAGATGCTTAGGCAGAGAAAATAGTAACATACACAAACTTACCTAATCTGTTCAGGGGTTCCTCCTGATGTTGCATTAGTTATGGCCCATGCTGCTTCTTTTCTGGTGCGAAATTCAGCTTTTTGAAGAATTTCAATCAATATTGGAAAAATATTTGCATCTATAACAGCCTAAGAGATGAAATTGTAATATTTTACATTCATTAATAAAGACTTAATATACACAAAGAACATTAATACCCTTCACTACAAGAGTCAGTGATGCCTTTTGATATCAAGCCAAACAATATTTTGTTAGAAGGCACCACACCAACTAGAAATGCTAAACTGAAATTCAGAATTATTCCAACATTACACTGCAGCAGCCATCAGAATATCTCCTTTGATTTCTCTGTCTCTGGTGGACATAATACTGCTTACTGGATAGGCTCATTTAAAAGTCATATGACATAAGGACTAAACCTGAGTTTCTGAACTAGTGGTCAAGCCTCAGAACAAAACTTCTCTTTGTCCATCAGGTTTGCAATCTTCATAGAAAGACTATGTCTGTAACTGGAGACTATACAACATATTTTAAATTACATCAAGTAGCAGCGCTTTCATCTTTGATTGAAGTAGAGGGGGGGAAAAGAATTCCATATTGAAACATGTACTCTGATTCAGAATTCTCATTTTTTATCGACCAGAACCTTTTTTCAGGTAACTCCAGACACCTGGAGCAATAGTCAAGATTTAGTAGTTCCCACAAGAATACAACTCAGTGTCGATGACATCCTGCAGGTTTCTTATCCATGCAAAACGTTCAACATTTCCAAACTGGAATTGTTCACTTTTCACTGGACTAATTTATGCGAGATGTTTTGTTTCAACTTTTAAAAAAGAAAAATTGCTTATTACTTTAACACATATATTACAATGCAGAACAAAATTAAAGAGAATATATAGTAGATGATGCTCCCACAGGGAAAAATAACAACTGTTGATATCAGATCTAAGAGAAGTATCCTTTCATTTGTTTTAAAAGCATCAAGCAAGTCCCTTTGAGAAAAATTAATCCTTTTCTCTAGTACAAATAACGACAGCTATTTTTCAAGTATTTTATGACGTTATTTAAAATAATCTTTCAAAATTTAGAAGAAAAGTTAAGTTAGGCAAAATTATAGACAGCACTAAAACCAATAATGCAGAATCAATGTAGTATCTACTTATTTCTCCTTGTGACAGAAAGCCAAGTGAACTAGTAAAATGAAAACAAAACCAACCAAGGAACAAATATACAGGCTTTACCTGAATCTGAGCTCTGTTTCCTGCAGTAATATTAGAAACAGTCCAGCATGCTTCTTTTCGAATAGATTCCTTGGGACTACTAAGCAAGTGCAAAAGACAGGGTAATGCAGAGCAGTTCAGAATCACCTAAAATAATTTGAGAATTCAAAATAGGGTTGTACAGTATACACATAAACATATATTGGCTTGTACAATATAACTATATATATAAAAGCACTTTACAGATGACTTCAAAAGATTTTGCAACACATTTATACTATACAAAGTATCACAGATAACATCCTGCAAAATTAGTGTTCAATGCTGTAGCACATAAACAGACAATCCAACAATTTGAAAGAATCTGCCCTCAATTTAATTCAGACCAGATGATCAATAACAGCAAGACTAAATAAATAGGGCTGCTTAAGGCTAGAATCTGAATAACTAAGAATAACTGAGAACTGTAAATCTAATTTGTATAGCTATTTTCTCATTTGTTTTTTTAAGAGACACGTTTTCTATTTATTTCCTTAGCAATATCCTCTCTTATTTTCCCTTTACACTAGTACCGTCAGCCTTTTAGATGCAATTTTCTTTAAAGCAAGACCTGTCTTAGGATTTCCCACATTGCTTCAAACTCAAGCCCATTGCCCAAAATAAAAAAATAAATCTTTAGAACAAATTGCATCAGTAAGACTATCACGTATGAATCCATGGACAAATCAAGTATGACCATTGTTTACAAGTAGAAACTTTGACTGCATTTGAAGACTTAAAGAGAACAGTAATAAATAATTAAACCTGCACTAAGGAGGAAAAGAAAAAAAAAGAGGGGGTAGGAGAAGCAACAGTCCATACAGAAACAAAGCAATCCACTACATACAGTGCTGTAAAAAAAAAAAAAAAGTTCATGCTTGCAGTCATTTAATGCTAAAAATAGCAGCCTAAACTGTAAGATCAACAATACAGATTTGTACAGAGCCTCTTTCACTGATGTATATAGATACCTGAACTGGACATTCATTTTGTCACAGTTTTTACAAAATTCTGTCATGCCAATTAATTTTTCTTAAATCATCTAGTCTTACCTGTGTTTGGATATCATCCCCAGTAACAATATTTCCAACTGCTCGTAATGCAGGTGATACCACCTTGTAATCATTATGCCTGGAGAAAAATATTACATCAGTTGGTATTACCAAGCGTTAAAGTATAATTCTGCATTTTCAGTGAACAATGGTTTACTTCAGGTGCTATATTTTTAGTTATAGAAAACACTGCATTACTTCTTATACTTTCCCCCTATTTAGACAAATTTGACAACTGCAGGCCCACAACTGAATTGCTGATTCAAGGAAAGGGCATCTCTGTGGAACAATACAACTTGGAGCAATCTATCTGTCCAGCAGATTCATTTCACCCAGCTCAAGTATTATTAAATACAATACTGGAACCTGCACCATCGAATAGCCACAGAAACAAAAGGGGTGTTATTAGTTGTATACGAAAACGCAGCAGCCCCCCTTTGCAAGTGAACTCCCCCCTTTTGTAAGTCAATAACCGTAGAAGCCAGTGCATGAAGCCAGTATTCCCATGTTCAACTGCCTGAGGTGTGAGGGAAAGACATCTGCTCAGTCACCCTAAAGCTTCTACAGAACACAAAGCAACCTCACCCTCTCCTGACAGCTATACAAATGAGCTTTTCACAGGGAACTGTGCTGAGCTGTCAGCACAGGGAACTACTATCCCTGACCTATACTGCAGTCCCCATGTGAACACACAGATTTAGTCTCCCTTTCTAGGAAAATAATGAACCATAAACCAAATATAATGGAACAATTCAAAAGTGGCACAAGCCTGCCTCTGGACTTCATGAGTCCAAGAAGTGTCTGTTTTGCAACTACATCTCCTAGAAAGGTAAAAAAACAGAATACAACAGTGAAATTAAAAAAAAAAAAAAAGAAGAGCTAAGAAATTTATTTATAGTTCAAGCCTGGTCACTAGTCTTCACCTTTCTATTCCTCCATGTAAATGAAATCCCACATTAAACGTTAAAGAATATAAAAGAATAATTTGGAGACAACTTTTTTTTCCACTGTCAATCTCCGGAAAAATCCCAGAAGGCAAGCAACTTAAAAAGTTTCTGACTGAATTCATGTTCATCACTTCTCACAAAATAAATTCAGACTTGAGGTGAGAAAAACAACTCAATTTGAATTAACAGTACTGCAAGATGTTTATTAGGTGAAGAGACGACTTACATAAGCAGCTCTACCAATCTTCGACACACCCCAGAATCAATAACAGCTTGAATTTTATCATTGGGACCATCTGAAAGGTATGAGAGGGCCCAGCAAGCATCTGCTAATACATCCGGGTCACTGCTAAATAACAGTCTTGATAAAACATTTAAGCAAGGAGCAACCTAGGTTACAGAAAAATATTGCATGAAATTAGGTGTTTCATATTTTTCACGTTTCAGATAACATTCTGCAAAGGCAAAAAGGTGCAAAACTATTTACTGCCAAAGCACATGAGCAAATTAATCAATCAGGACCTAGATGGAACACTTCCTGATTTAACTATATATCCAATTCATACTGCCAAATTGGATAAATTTGGATTTGTAGCCTTTTTATTTAAAGATACTATATTAGATACATAATTGTTCATCTTAAATAAAAACCATCTGCTTTTACAGGTAGACAGATAATCAGGAACTCCTGATGCTTTTTTGAATCACTCAGGGAACAGAATTTCACAGTAATAACATTTTTTGATATGGCTGTCTTTGTAGAAGTGCTGGAGGTTATTTGTAATAACCAATTTACAATTGCTTTACCACAAAGAAACTCAGAGTAATTCACAAAGGACTCATCGTTCACTGAACCAAATCAAACAAGCAACGGCTGACTTCAGTTCTCACTGCAACTGTAGACTCTGGCCTTAATCTCCTATGAGTTCCACACAGACAGCGCCAAATGAAGTAGACGATCTTAACACCCCCTGAAGCCTGACAGGTTTCAGCTGTACAGCTTGGGAGTTTCATATTCTTTGTAGAACTTAATTTTTTATTCTGCAGCAGTTATGCAATTCAGCCTCCTTTATGTATCCAACTGGTGCTACTGCAAAGAGCAAAAAGCAAAGGAGCTATTCTTATTTGCAGCTGCCTACAGGGCATCCTTTTCCACAGAAGTTAAAAGTGTTTAAGCAGCAAGAAATCTTGCTGTTCTTTTACTACCAGAAGAAAACACTACTGAAGGATATAACTTAGTCAGAGCAATTGTAAGGTGATCGATTAATTGATCTCAGAAATCCCCCTTTTTATTAATATCTCTCCAAGAATTATTAAGAAGCAATGACAGCAATTACTACTTCAAGAGACAAGCTTCAAGACATGTAAATTCTTTCCAGATTATCCTTAGTCATCATTTAACCTCAGTCTCTTTTACCAGAACATCAAATTTTCAGTTCCATCTTTTAATGTCATTAACCTTACCAGAAATTAATTTCATACTGAAACCAAGGAGTTAATACTCCTACTAGGCTCTACAGTCTTACTGTCACTACAACCACACACTGGAGAGAGGAGGAAGTGAAGGGGAGAGCACACAGGCAAATCTCCTCTGTCATCAGTCTGATTTAACTGCATCTGACAGCAGAAAACTCAAAATTTTATCCCTGCAGCATGTGCTTGTAATCATAAAATAAAATAAACAAATAATACTTAAAAAAAAAAAGCTTCAATTGTAATTCACATCTAAAAGAGATATGGAGAAAATACAGTTCCAAGTGGTTTGATGCTGAATGTATTATTTGTCCATCATTTCATACCAGTGAAAGACTATTTGCATCTGACTAACTACAGTCTCTGGTTTTTAAGTAATTTAATTTTATTGCTGACAGGTGTTGAAGTAGATGATTTTGTGCAGATACAACAAATGGACAAGACTGTGTGACTACATTAAAAAGATAAAATTGAGTCTATCTCCAGATTCAAAGATTCTGTGTGTTACAACATATTACAAACATAAGTTATCTTCATCTTTCCGATTTCTCAAAATGAACACTTTATTATACCTTACTGAAGTCTGGAGGTGGGTTCTTTCCTCTACAGAGATTTGAGAGAGCCCAGACTGCATTTCTAGTTGTTGTAAGACGATTTGAGTTTGTTAAAAGTCTGTCAAAGAAAGACAACAATTAAAAAAAATAATTATTTCTTATTGAAAAGGTAAATCTTTTAATGTCTATTAGTACCAACAGTACCTCAAATCAGGAGAAGAAATACTATGATGGGCATTAGTTTAAATTTATTTCTCTTCATAGTTTACATGCTGCAAATATTTTCTTAGAATCAACTGAATCTGAATAGATTATTTTGCATGGATATCTTGTTTCCAAATCAAGTATATGCATGTAAAGTAAAACACTGCTCATCTGACATATCAGTCAACTAATTTTTTCTGAGGGTCTTCAGAATGGGCTTGGAGATGCAACCCTCCCTTGAATTGACTTTGATCTTTAAATTCAGAGAATGCAATTAATAATAAAAATAGTTCCATAAAAAGAACTTAAAAGATCTTCTAAAAAACTAAAATTAATGCTTCGTTGTTTTTGCTAAATAGAATGCAAAAGATTCAACACGCGAAAAATTAGGCTCATTGTCAGATACATACCCAAATGTCTGAAACTGTTAATCCTTTAAATCCTCGAGGAAGGCAATCACATTCTCCTCTATTATTTTAAACTGTTTTACAAATGTTTTAAAGCACTTTATTATTTCAAGCAACAATAAATTGAACAAAATTTGTGTTGTGTAAATTTTTTCGCTGTGATGTAGTTACTTTACATCCTATTGTAAGTGTATAGTGAATGCTGGAATGATATTCCCAGTGAAAAGAAATCTGCTGGTGGAACACAGCTCATGTAACAACTACCCTGCCAGCTCATCTCAGCAAGCAAATGGATAGATAGCAAGACCGGAGCCTGGAGCTACTCGACAAAGGTGGGTCTATTGCCCAGCCAGTTGGAATCACGCAACTGCAAGTGTGAATTAAACTCTCTCTCCCACCCTACATATCCAGAACTCTGGCAACAGAGTCCTGTGCAATACAGAAATTTCATACCTGTGAAATAACACTTCTCTCCTTTTGCAAGCATTGGAAAACTTGTAGTCGTGAACTAATTAAAGATATGCATGAAGATCAGGTAACCCAAAATATTACATTCATAGCAAGATAATAAAAAAAAAGAAACCTTCTCCTCCTCACAGGTGGAACCCTTCTACACTTCTCTGCTTCCGACCCTCCAACAGGGCAAATAAAGTTAGCTGCACTTGGTTGTTATAGCAATAAGTATAAGCAAGAGCCTCTCTGCATACCATTCCTTGGCATCAACTATAAACATAGCTCTTATCACTCTGAGAATGAACAGTGTCTGCACAACATGCTGTTAATTTCAGTAGTTAGAAGAGGCCTAGCTAAAAATTAAAGTTACTGAACAAAATTGGTCCTGTTTTACCTCAAACCAGGACAATATAGTAAAAAGCTTATATTCTTTTCAAGTAAATTTAAAGTTGAATTTTTACAGTTATCTATACCTGTACACTATATTTATAGTATTAATTTATGGTACTTACTCCAAAAGGGGTGGTAATATTCCACAGTTTAAAACAAAGTCTCTGCATTCTGCATTATCACCAGCAATGTTACCAAGAGCCCACACCGCCTTAAAAAGTAAAGCATCCAAGTGAATTAACACATGCTTGCAAATCAGCTTTTACAGATCATCTATGCATTTTTTTACAGCAAATATTAAGAATAAAAAAAAGCAGTATCATTCCACATATAAAATTTCAGAAGACTACTGATTTCTATATTACATCTTTTTGTGAACTCACACAAAGTCAATTAGCTACACTTGAAATCATCATTTCAAGGAAAGAAAGCCTTCTGTTATGAAAATATGTTGATTCATGTACTTTGCAATAAAAAGGATGCACGCACTCTTTTCAACAGTTATATTTGTTCATTATATATAAGTTCAATAAAAATGGCTCAAAGTTGCACAGGCTGTATGAGGAATAAAATAGTTAAATCATGAACTTCCACTACACAAACTTTCAGACATGCTAAATAAACCAGTAAATTACAGCTTTTCAAACATAAACAAAAAAAAAACAAAAAAAACAAACCAAACCAAACTAACCCCGAAGTTCAGGAAAATGTTAATGAAGACTGTAACATATTAAGATGGAAGAGGATATAGGAAATAAAGCTGCAAGATAACTTGTAGAAAACAGTGTCTATTTTTTTTCCTTATATTATTTCTATTATGGTGTTTTAATTCCTGTCCACCTGTAAATGCCACAATAGAAGTGAGGTGCTATCTTCAAATTATTCAACAATGTGAAATAAAAAAAAAAGTTCAAGAAACCTGAAAGAATCAGAGGAACAAAAAAAACATGAGGGGAAAAAATACACTAAAGGTAAATTTTTAGCTTCCTGGAGTCAGATCGTGGGCTAGTAGGCAAATGGGGCTCAAAACCTCTCTAACCACACACACACAAAAAAAGACATTCATAAATGAATTTTAAGTAGTTATAAAACACCCCAAGAAAAGTTACCTGCTCCTGTACATCTTCATGTTCTGAACTAAGCAACTTAATAAAAATTGGAACAGCTCCAGTTTCAATTACAACTTTGGTGTGTAAAAAAGTTCCAGATGCTATGTTTGTCAAAGCCCAAGCTGCTTCAAACTGTTGAGGAGGACAAAGAAGACCATGTTAAATGACTCAGTAGTAAAACTTAAAATTAATGAAAAACAGTTTGACATGGGAGTTGCAGGGGTTAATTTTCCAACTTTCTTTCCTTTCCATTGAAATGTAATTATTATTACACTTTCTATACAATAAAATAATTGGCATAGACAAAAATCTCTATTTAATAAGAACTTTCAGTATGTAAATTATTTTTAGGTTTTGGCTAGCAGCACTAACTGTAACGAAGATTTCAAATCTCTACTACCTAGTACAAATCCCTTCCGTTTAGTCTATATTCAGTTAATTCTTCTAGTATGAATGTACATGAGGCCTAAGTGCCATTCCATGGGCTACCACAAGTAGACAGAACTAGTTACTCCTATCGTTAATTGTGTATTTTCCAAAGATTTTCTAAAAGGCTTTTCATACAAGCCTTTCAGTTTCCTGTATTTTCTTCTTCTAAGATTGCAACTGAAAAGTACTACAGTATACTCAACACAAACAAAACAGATTCTGCTCACACATGAGTGCTGATGTTCTTAATATACTACTCTGGAAACTCTCTTGAACACATTCTGCTTTCAACACCCAACTATTTGACCAGCTGAATAGGTAACCCTAATGACTACTATGAAATTCACAAGAGCCAAGTCACAATTTCATTGGCAGTAACTGACATTTTAGACAATTAAAATTTACAGCTTCAGTGGTTAAAAATAATTAAATTTGGAGATATATATATAAAAATATATAAAAACCCGAAAACAATAATCACATGCTTTCCAAAGCTCTTTTGGGGGGTTTCTAATCCCATTCCAAACCCCCAATTCAGTACCAGCCAAACTCACTTGCAGAGTGTAATTTTCATTCCTCTCTAGAAATTTCACAAATCTCTGTACTACTCCTGGTTTTTGTATGACTTCATCTATAGGTGGATTAGGCTCTAGGGAATAAAAATAAACATATTTGGGTAAGTCTAACATAAAAGACCAAACAAATTACTTTTTCAGTATGACACGAAACATTAATGTAATTCTCTGTTCTTATCATAATTTTTAGCATTCAGTCATTTTAATCTCAAATGAAAGAGCTAAACTTTTGACTTTAGAAGACTGCAAGACCTTCTCCATAAAATGCTACAATTTAGTAAACACCCTATTATGTATAATAATAGTAACACATACTATTATCCATTGGCAAGTTAGTAACACATTACCTAACACTGTAGTTCAGGTCAGTGGAAGAGCAATTATGATTAGATACTATTTTAAATGAGCAAGCGTACCTTTACCTATTATGCTATACAAATACCAGCATTAATTTAAGACTGCATGTCTTACAGTCTCAACAAAAACAAGTTACAACTGTTCTTTGGCAGCCATATAATTTTTCTTGTGTAAACTGCAGAATAAGAACGAGAAATTGAATCACTGCAACAAGCACTGTAAGTAATGTGAGTGTGCAGTTAGTTATTGCCCTGGACACTTCAACCAAAATATCCTTGCTTTTGTTACTTTGTCTGAAAGACTTAGCATTAGAATAATGAAGCTTTCTGTATTTAGCCATTAGGTTGGAAGAGATTTGGCACGGTTTCTCTATAAACAGAACTAGAAGTTTCAGCAAGCTCTACTATAAAGTAAAACAAAACTAAAGGTTAACTATCACTAAAATTAGTACTAACAACATAGAAGGAACAAAAAAAAAATAATATTAGCCAACATTTACATACCTTTAGATAGCAGTTTTCTGAATTTCTGAGTTGCTGTGAGCTGCTGATCAGGATCATCCGAGAAAATCATCTGCACCATATCTACTGTAATAACTTCTTCCTAAAAATGAAAGGAGGATTTCTTATGTCCAGTAGTACGCACATTAACAGATAACATTCTAAACACACTCAAGTAATTACCTCTGGAATAGGTACAGTAGAGCTGACATCAGGATCCTGAATTGGACTTTCTACCATAGATTCTTCATTTCCCGGGAGAGAAACATTTCGGCGTTTAAACAGCTGAACAAAGAAGAAATTTTTGGGAGACATTAGAACTCACCATAGGGTGGGTACTGATGACATATACTTGAAGAAAAGCTTTCACCAATACCAGTCAAAGCATTTCAACTACTCACCTTCCTACTCATCCATGCAAATGTAATTCTACATGAAAGTTTAAAGAACATAAAGGGGAAAAACACTACTGTATCTTTATCTTGATAAACTGCACTGCAACACTTCAGAGACACTTAAAAACTGATCTTTTAATTAGCAAAGATCCATACATTTTTCCACATGTAAGAAAAAGAAGATACAGTTGTTCTTTACTTTTAGTCTTTTATTACTCAAAATTATCATTTATTTTTAAGCAGGAAATTATTCTACAAGTTACTTTCTCCCTTTCTAGTTTACAGGTGAAAATCATCAACACAGAGACAATGCTTGTGTTTCAGCACACTGCATTCCTCCCTTCAACAGAAGGTCTACGTACTTTCTTTGCACGACAATTAAACAGCATCTATATTTCATATGCAGTTGCAGAAAGATTAAAACAGAAACATTATTTTAATATAGCTAGAGAAAAAAATAGCATAGCTTCAAGGTGAATTTTCAAATTATGTAACATTAAACATTCTCTACATCCAAAAATTGCTTTACAATTGGCTACATGCACTTTCTATGCTCAAAATACATACCTGCACTGTAGTATTTAATAAGCTATGTTTAATAAGTGCCTCTTCATTTTCTGGTATACAAGAAAGACTTTCACATTAGCCTGTTTTCTTCTAGAAACCAAAACTAAACTTTTATCTTTAATCCAGTATTACACTTACAACTACTGTAATTAACAATTCTAAGAATATTATGTTGTTATCTCTAAAAAAAAATGTTAGAATCTCAGTCTATTGACTAGGATTTCACCTGCAAGCATAGTAATGAAACCTCCTGCTAAATCCTGAAGGTTTAGTCCTTCAAGTGTCGATAGACACCTAGATTTCCGTTACTGTACCTGCCCAAAACTGCAGAAGCAACTCCACATGTACATCTATCCATATTTCAAACACGAACCTAAACCAAAGCATTGTCTCCCTTGTTCAACACACTTCTGGATTGGGCACAATCTTGAACACAAAACAACTGCATAATCCTGGACATAAACAAGGTTTAATTCCCTTTAAACCCACAAAGGAAGAAGAAACAACATTCCTCTTCTGGAAGACTAGCCATTCTTTCTATCACTCAACAAGGACACAGAAGCTCTTGGTTGAAATGTATAAACTGTTATTGTTTAGGATCATGGTCTACCTACTGTTTATAATTTCTTCTGGAGCAAAAGCAAACTCATTTCCCTGCATAAACTTGTTCTCCCCAGTTCAAGAAGAGCTGCAAACCAACAGTCCAACAAATTAAAACCAACGAGAACATAAAAGTATTCTCATTGTTACAACAGTCAGCATGGGAGAAGAAATAGCTGTTATTTTCATAATTTATCTAGGGAGTAATTACTACAAAATACACAAACAAAACTTTCAACAAGAACTGCAGTGCAGTTACCCATTCACAGGTAAATGCTCCAGTATCATACTACTTCTTACTCTTACCTCTCTGGCCCAACTAATTTAAATTCTTTTTCCATGCAGTAGCACCACTTTCCCAGGAGAAGGGTAAGCACTCCCACCTCAGAGAAGGCTGTAGATCAGTGCCTGGGACACTCTCTAGGGTGCGGGAGACAAATTCAGCCACTTTAGACCAAGCAGAAAAACAAACTACATTCCTTACTTTCCTGGCAAGAAACTACTAAACATTTTGGGAAAAGAAACTACCACAAACCAGCAGATTATACAATGCTCCATGTACTCTGATCACTAAAAATTCAATGAGGACAGCTGAAAATGTTATATACGATAGTTCGGGGATCACTAATTGGTAGCAACCTAAGTTGCTGTAGGAAAGCTCTTGAGCAATTTGAAGTATGGCTTCAAAGATGAAAATAAACCTCCTCCCTTCTAACAGTACAACTTTGGCCCAAACTCTGGAAGAAAATGCAAGGTTTCTAATCCTTACTGGAAATAAGAGTATTCTTTCAGCCCAGTCTTCCGTGTTTAAACCTAGGCTAAGGATTAAACTTAAGACACAGGTCTCTCCTCTCTGTGCCCTAGTGACTGAAGAGGGCTTCTGTTCACTTTTTTGGTTTATGATCCTATCCAGAGGTGCCTGGTGCTCCTCATGATTGCACAAAAAACAGACATTCAACCTGGCACTCTGGATTCTGCTCAGCAGGAGTCTGCTAAAGCCCTTTCGCATATCTGAATTTAGTGTCACAAGCACTCAACAGTTAACAGCTCACCAAGACACTTACCTGTTCTTCCCTTTTCTGTTTCCGAAGCTGGATTCCTTCCTCCTCTCTGCGTCTGCGCATTTCTTGGGGATTAAGTGCATTATTCTTGTAGCTTTTCATTCTGAAGTTATCTTTACCCGGGCTTGCCATGTTGTCTATTAAAAAAAGAAAAATTACTCCAAAAGGCAAAACCTTGCATGGCAAACCTGCCATCTCTTGTACTATAAAAGGATCTAGAGCAACAGCTATGTATTCCTGTAGATGCTTGCAATACCCAGCTCATCAACAAAAATCTCTAAATCAGAGAAAAAAATCTTTGCCTAGACAGGCATTTCTAAACCATAGATTAAACTAATGGTTCATCTCAGGGATCAGATACTTCATTAAAGGGCATAAGCAACTTCAAAAAGAAATTATGGGTCTTACGAGCAAACTGAGAAACAAAAAGGAAAAACATTACATTGCTGAATTTTGATTCTGTCAGCAAGTAAAGGAATTTGCTTCCTCCTCTCATAAAGGAGACATCAAATGTATTAAAAAATAAGGACAAATCCAAGAAGAAAACCTGTAGCAACTGCTGCTTTGTTTAATATCTTACTGCTTTATTTTTTTTTAAGATGCCTATCTTGCAAACATAACACAGGATCTAAAGGTTATGCTGCATTTCCTTCTAAACTGTACACAGAAAAAACTGCAGAAAAACAAATTCAGGGTCAGTAGCACCCAGATAGGCATACTCTTTTCCATCGATCTAATTAACAGCTCTTTTGATGGATTAAAGAATTAGAATCTGATTGTCATTTCAGGCATATCAGTTGTAAAAAGATAAAAGTGATAAAACATGATTCTGTCACTGAAATGATCAAACTGACTGACTGAAAAGGGTTGTTAATAGCATGGTGCTAGTTTTTAAAGCTAAAACTGTAGCCACCATCTGAGAAAATAACTGTCAAATATATGATTTAAGACTCTACATGAACTCTCACTTGCCTGGAATTCTTCCATGAGAAGACATCTGAACTACAGCTCTTCAGCTGTGCACAATTCTCTATCAAATTCCACACTGAGACTATTTATTCATATATTTTTTTTATTATATCAGCAGTACCAAGGACTGCTGAGCAACAAACACAAGCTATGAGAGGAAAACAGTCTGCAGACTTAGGCAGACATCAACATGACATTCCAAGGACTCAGCAGCCTGTTTTATCCAAATACATTTGCTTCACAAGAGCTTTAGTAAACGACTACCATCTCTGGACCACAATGCCAAGTGTGTCACCGCCTAAAGCAATTTTCTAGTAATTGTCATGCAACTTTTGAGGTACATTTAAGATGACCATTTTTCCAAGAACACTACTGGCTTAACTAGTCCTAGAACACCATCACTTCCTTAGTCATTCATGCCTTGCTAATTTAGTCGTGCCAATAAAACTGTCAGGCCAAGCAATAAACCAAACAAGAGAAGTGTGCATCCAAAGTAACCCAGTTTGTCACCAGCTCTATGAAGAGTTACAGAGGCGAAACTACAAGGAAGCCCTCATCAAAAGTGTTTTCAAAAAGAAAAGCTTATGAACTTATAGCTTCATTTTGCCCACAAGGGGTTTAGTATAGACATCGTAAGGGAAAAAGAGACTAGCAGTCCCTGATCTATTCAGGCTTCACAGGTAGCTGCAGATCCAAGGAAGTCTGCATTTCTGCTCTGCAAAACTACGCGCGTTTTAACTCTAAATCCCTCCACCTATCACACCCTGCACCTCGCCCACTTGTTGTGCCTAGACTAAGACCTATCCTACTCATCGCTCTTTTTCTCCCTGCTTACACAAGGCTCCCTAAATACACAAGGCCGCTCGCTGTGCCACCCCCCGTCCCCGTCCGGCAGCACCGGGGGCGGCCGCAGGCTTCGCACCGGCCGAGACCCTGGCGCAGGGCCGGGCCAGACCGCAAGTCCCCTTGCCGGCTGCTCAGCCGAGAGGACACCCACCCCGGCCACACAGAGCCACTAGCGAAGCTCTCCGCTCCCTCCGCCAACAGCAGGGCAGGGAAGCGGGAAGACGGCAGCCCTCTGACTTGGCGGGAGGGTGAGGGGGGAAGCGGTGGCGAACAGCGCGGGAAGACCCCGTCGCAACACCGGCCTGGCGGCGACCGAACTGCTGCTGCCAGCCGCCCCCGAGCAGGCTGGAGACCGGCCTGCGCCGGGAAGCCTTACAGCAAGGGGCACCCCACCCCAAAGGGGGACACAGCCCCTCCCGCTCCTACCGCCAGCCCTTAGCGCCTCTCCCGCTCCTACCCGCCAGCCCTTAGCGCCTCTCCCCGTTCTTACCCATCGAAGCGGAGACGCGCGGGGCTCGCCGCCCTCCAAGCGAGAAAACCTCGCTCCGCTCCGCCCCGGAGCACGGCACCGGCAGCCGATCGCAACTCAAGATGGCGCAGGGCCTCCCCGCCGCGCGCCGCACTCGGCAGGGGGGGGCAGAGGGGGCGGGCCCCGCCGTTCCCAGCAGGCTCAGCGCGCGCAGGCACCCCTTCGCCGCCCCGGGCCAGGAAACGACACTTCCCAGCAGGCAGCAGGCGTGGGCGGGATGTGGCGTCACATCACGTCACGTGAGGAGCGCGCACCGGCGGGGAGGGCCGTTGGGCGGCAGCGCGAGGGGTTTCGTTTCCCGGTGGCGGCGCGATGCTGGTGTGCGACGTCTGCGGGCAGGCGCTGTCCTCGGAGGCGGCGGCGCGGCGGCACCTGGGCCGCCCGCACCTGGGTCGCCAGCCCCGCTGCCCGCTCTGCGGCGCCGCCGGCTGTGACGAGCTGTGCCGGCACATCGAGGCGTCTCAGGCGGAGCCGGGCCCGCCGGGCATCCACCGCCCCCAGCTGACCGAGGGGCTGTCCGTGTGCCCCGTGTGCGGTGAGGCGGCGGGGCGGGAGCTGGAGGCGCACGTCAGGGCGCGGCACGGGCAGCTGCTGGGCGGCCCGGGCGGAGGTGAGCGGCCGCGGTAGGGGCGGGGGGGTGCGCGCGTCGCGCCCGGGCCCCGGCGCAGGTTGGGGCTGGCCGTGGTCCCCCCGGGCGGGGAGCTTTGCCGGTGTGGCAGGGACTGACCGCCCCGGGGGTGGTTGCAGCGTGTCGGGGGTGCGGCCGGAGTGCTTCGTCCGTGGGGTTTTTATTCCCGGGGGTGCAGCCGGAGAGCTGCGGGACCGCTCGTAGGTGCGAACCAGGGGTGGTGGGGGAAGGCGGTAGAGGGAAGTCGCTTGGAAAGGGACAGCGAGTGAAGACGTGGCTTGAGAAATCTGCTCCGGAGAGCAGAACTAAAAACACTGATGCAGAGGAGCCTGCCATGTTTTGCGTGCCCGAAGTACGCCGTCTGTATCAGCGAAAGCAAATCATAAAGCTTTTGTGTGATAAGGAGGTGTTTTTTACCTGCTTGACGTATGTTTGGTCGCAAAGGTTTAGCTTTGCCGCTTGAAGTTGCATCTTTGACAGGATCCTGTAGAGCAGTTGTAGTACTCGTTAGGGAAAAGCAGTTTTCAGTTTGAAGTAGAAACTTAGGAAAGATGCATCATCGAGGTATTCTGAAATACTAAGTGTTGATTTGAAGACCACAAGAATGTTTTTGGGGATAAAGTTGGAATAAGGAAAACAGTTATTTATTTGAATAATGGATTTTATTTTAAGCATGCTCAGAATTTTATTCTAATTGTCCAAAGTTGCTGGTAGCTATTTCAGAAACTTAGTAATGGCATCTCTGCTAGTGGGTAGTTCTGTTAGAAGACTAGCGTTCTTGATGTAACAAGTGATGTATACTGACAAGAAAAACAAATGTTAATGAGAATGTAGAATGTGGCAGTATAATCAACCGCACTGCGTAGTCTGTGGTTAAAAATGTTTTTCGTAAAAAAAAAAAAAAAAAAAAAAAAAAAATAAACAAAACCCCAAAACAACCAAAAAAACCTAACCCAAAACAGATCTTAGCATTGAATAATATCGTACTTCTACGTGTGCAAATAATGCAGAGCTTGCATAAATAACTTGCGTGCCTGCCAATTTCTATTTTAAAAATAGTTGCATTAAGGGTGGTTTGGTTTTTTATGTACCAAACCAGTGTGTTTCAGGAAACTGAAACTGTGTTCGCAGTGTTATGCAAAATGTTGCTGGTGAATTTAGAGTATTATACCATCAAGTTCCCTTCTAGCCAGTCATGAACTTTTAGCTTGGGGAAATGCTTTCCAGAAACAACTAACGTAGCATATTAATTCCTACGTTTTGTGAACCTAGGAAGGTGCAAGTGAAATAGGAGGGCAATAAAGATGGAGTCAGGCTTTTCTCTGTGGTGCCCAGTGAACAGACAACAGGCAGCAGGCGCAAGTTGAAATACAGGAAATGCCATTTAAATGCAAGATCACTTTTTTTTTTTTGGTACTGTGAGAGTGGTCAAACTGGAAAAAATTGTCTGGGGAGCTTGTGGAGTGTCTGTCCTTGGAGTTATTTGAAAACTGACTGGAAGAGGCCCTGTATAACTTGAGCTGTTTAATTTGACCCTGGTTTGAGGGACTAGATGATCTCCAGAAGTCCCTTTGAACCTTACCTATTCTAAGTGGTACACTTCAATAATAATATTAAAACTGCAGAAAAAATATTTATTTGAGGAGATGCAGGAAGACCAACAAAGTACGAATGACAGCACATTTTACTTTATTCTTTCTGCCCAGCTACTGCTGTATTATCACGCAACTTGCTTACAAAACTTTAATATTTTTCTTCTGTTAGCAGGACAGATCTTTTCGTTAACAGCTTGATATTTCAGAGAAAGCATTTCTTAATACAATTATCATAGCAAATTGTGATCTATAAGTTAAATGGGGCAAAATTTGGTTAGTAGAAAGAAGGAAAATATGTCTTAAAATTGTGAGATCAGATATTTAGATACAAATTCTTAAATGGTTAAGAGTAACGGCTGTTTAGAATTGGCTGCCTTTCACTGGGGGGGTTTCAATGGCAACACAAAACTCATTACTGTGTATTTATCTTGGGCTGTATATCAATTAGGGGGGTGATTCTCACAGAAACCAGGAATTACATTAAGAAACTGAATTTCTTTTTCAGATGAAGGAAATGATGAACAGCTGTATGAATGTCCAATGTGCAGTCTTACCTGTACAAACATTCAGATTCTTGAAGAACATGTGGATTTACACTTAGAGGAACACAGCTTTTCGGAAGGTACATGAAAGGATACAAGCTTGATAATACTTGAAAGCATTTACAAGTACTTGCATGTTGCAGTATAGAATCTCAGACAAAATTTAAACTAAATACTTCCATATTTAAAAAGAGAACTGGACACATACATAATGGAGTGAATGTAGTTAATAGCAAGTCCTATCACTTGCCCAAGTGCTCTGGTTGATTACACATGCTAACAGAAACATTTGTCTATGCATGCTTGTTAAGTAAACGCATTGTATGTTAGCCAAAACTAAAACTTGGAGCGAAAAATATTTAAAAGACAGCTATATTATTATATTTTTTTCCTAGTTCTATAGAAGATTTACATACATGGAATTTAGAGCAGCATGTTCTGGTGTGATGAGCTGAAAATCTGTAGCTTATGAAAACTTCAATTTTTTTCTCATTTCTTTTCTCTAAATGCTTGTGATGATTCATTAGTCATAGCGATAAAGTAAAAGAATCAAAATCAATTTTGTTTATTAGCTTGGCTAAAAAAATGCTAGAGATTCCCTATCCAGTTCTCTGATCCTAAATTTGTTTTTGTTGCTTTGTTATGAGGCTGCTGGCAGTGATCGTAGAAGCTGACAAGCGTGTGGTATTCAAGAAACTGGGACTTCTTGCTAACAATTATGTGAAATATAGTAAACAAAAGCTGTTTTCTTAGTAGTAGAGGTCCATGTATTATTTGGCAAGTAATTGCTCCTGTAACTCAGAATAAACTTTGTCCAAGTCAAGAGTCTGAGTCTTGGTAGACTGAATGCAGTCCGTCCTGTTTACTGTTTGTTGCTAATAGCTCAAAATAGTGTGGGATACAACTCCTAAAATTAATGCTCAGTTGTGTTTATGTTTGCTTAGAAACTCCTAAAATTAATGCTCAGTTGTGTTTATGTTTGCTTAGAAAAGTATCTTTAAAAATTAAATAAATGATCCATCAAAGCATTGTTAACCTCCTGATCAAGTCTTTTCTCTTTGGAATGTTATTCCTGGGTAGGTGGAAACTTAAGAGATCTAGAACTGGCTCAATGGCTCCAAACTGAAGAAGATAATCGGCAGAGATCAGAAGAGGAGAAGCGAGAGAAGGAAGAATTTAAAAAGCTGCAGGTACAGTAATATTTCTGAACAGTAAAATTTTGAACAGTTGTGCCATTAGAAGCTGAGTATCTTAGAACTGTAATGACCTGGAATGGCAATACGAGGTCAGACCTGTGCAGTCAGACAGGCTCTGTTGAAGTAGTGGTGCAGGAGTGGGTTGCAGGCAAAGGCAAGCTATTGGCAACCCTGATCCTTGCACAGGTGCTGGGCATGCCTGCCTTGAGCTACTTGGCTTTAGTGCTCTGAGTGGTGCTGGCTCAGGACAGAACTGGGTGCTCCCTGTGCATGCCATACTGCTCTCACCCGGCCCGGCATGCCTGCCACCTTCTACTGTGCTCCACCCAGCTCTAGTGCTCTGCCTTGCAGTGCAGCCTGGGGCATATTCCCTGGCAGAATGCTTGAGACCCTGAGTATCCTGGCTCTCCCCTTCCAGAATATCATCACCTGCTTCAGTGACCACTCCCCAGCTAGGTCCTGCTTCCCTCTCTCTCCCATCTGACAGCCCTGATAGCTCACTTCCTGCTTTCACTGTCTTCTGGCCATTGACTGCCTCTCTGCCAATGGCTGTCTGCTCAAGAGGGAGCAGAGGGATGTGCCTGCTCTTCCAGCTGTGGCTTTCCTAGTCCCACATTCCTATTCAGGAGTGAAGCTTCGCCTTCAGCTCTAAAATATCGTAAATCTGAAGTTTTTATATCTCACTGCTCACTATTTTTCAAAGTTACTGATCGTGCATGCAGCTTCTTGAAATGATTAAATGTGAATTTTTTAAAAAAACGTGATTTAAATTATGCACATTCCATCCCTAACAGAGACAGTACGGCTTGGATAATTCTGGAGGCTACAAGCAGCAATTCCTAAAGAATATGGAAAGGGAAGTTGATAGAGGAAGGATGCAGCCTTTTGAATATCACAAGAGAAAAGCTGACATGATGGAATGTTTGGCTTTTGGTATAGATGATGAGAAAACAAAGACCTCAGGTAAAAATGCTGAAATTGTGTACAACTAAGACTATACTTTTTAGACCTACGTTGTAGTGACTAAACCCGTCTTTAACAGAGCATATAAATAAATTTTCATATTAGTTGCATCTTAATTCCAATCCTTATTTTCTAGATCAATCTGTACCATTTTAGTCCTAAAGTAATAAGAAAATTAAAGCTTGGTGTGTTTCTAATCTTTATTCTTTTTTTCTTTTTTTTCTTCTTTTTTTTCTTCCCCCTTCCCCCCTCCACCCCTGCCAATGGAACCTTGGAACCAAGTTGTCTGGTTAAGGGCCCAAACACAATATGTATCAAAAGATGCAGATGGCTTATTACGGTTGTTTGTCCTTGAGTGTATGCTTGTTTACTACTTAGTGCTCATTGGTTCCTAACCTAGAGTAGCAGTCAAAATTTACAGTAGTTTTTTATCTTGTGCTTCAGTTAGTTGTAGTATCACATAAGCTGGTCCCAGGTAAGCACAGTTTTCATCTAATTACGAAGTCCAAGACAGGACTGGGAGGAGTAGACATCTACTTGATACATCTTCTTTGAAATGTTTTATAACTGGTGCAAAAATACAGTGCCGGTGCATTTCTGTGTCCCTTTCAAAAGGCATCCTTGTCTTTACTAGCCAAAACCACAGTTCAGAGGTCTTTTAGCTTATTGCTAGTGGTTCTAGCTCACAAAAATATCCATTTGGTTCTTGACGGGTGAAATAAAATTTCTTCTATAAGATGTATTGAGTGGAAATAATACACTTACAATTTTCATTCTTGGTAACAACTTAGACTTCAGAGAGGAATTCTAAAAGTAATCTGTGATGGCTATGGAATTATTGTCTTCACAATTGCATGGCAATAAAGGGCCTTTGAGAATTTACATACACAAATTGGAGAGACCATTCCCAAGCCTGTTATTTTGTGTAACAAAGGAGGATTTGGAATATCCTGCAAGTGGATTTTTTTTAAAAAATACTGACAGTAATTCTCAAATTCTGTGCCATTCCTTTTCTTGTCTTAGTTTCTCCAGGAAAAATAATTTGGGGGGAATAAAAGGATTACATAGTATTTTCATGTTTTTAAGGGGATGCTGTACGGAGGTGGCAGTGGCATAGAAATGCTTCATTGGTGACATTGCTTTTCCTGTTTCATTGTAATAGTTCCTGTGCATATCACAGTTTATAATGTAGTCCAAGCTGTTAAATTTAAAATACTCATCAGGTAGCACCAGTGGAAAAAATAGCTTGAATTCTGAAAGCTTCATAGTACATAAATTCATCAAAGTAAAGACCATTGAAATGAAATAGGTGCAATGTCCACTGGTTTTGTGATTTGGGTTCTAGATGTAATGTAGGTTCACATAGAAGTTTTACAATAAATTGTCTTAATCTGTATCTGTTCCAAGCTGGGGAAAGAGTCTTTTTCTGGCAAATTTTGTAGTTCATTTTGCAGATAAAATTTATGTTTGATCTTCTTCTAGGAGTCATTGAAGCATTGTGCAAGTACTATCAGAACGAAAACAAAGATGTGAGGCATGTATGGCTTTCAACAGGAGTAGATCACTTCCACTCATCTTTGGGCGATAGAGGCTGGGGTTGCGGTTACAGGAATTTCCAGATGCTCCTTTCCTCACTGTTGCAAAACAGCTTGTATAATGACTGCTTGAAAGGTATTAAACAAAATGCTGCCTATTTGTTTCATGTGCCTTGGATGACGACGGATGATGACAGCTGACTGATGTTTTTTACCTGTTCATTTACACAGTGAGGCTTACTAGGTCAATGATACCTATGAAATGCTTGTTACACCGCTGCAGCTTACTGTGGAAAGAATCAGAGGGGTGAATACTGGCAAGGCATGATGTGGTTGAAGTTTCAGCTTTCGTGGGTTTTTGTGCATCTTTGTATCGTCAACTGCCTCTTATAAAATAAGCTTAATATTTTTAACTAATAGACTATTTCAGTAACTGTAACCATAATTCAAAATCTTTTCTGTTCCAGATACTACACCAATTCCTAGTATACCAAAGATTCAGTCCATGATTGAAGATGCCTGGAGAGAAGGCTTTGATCCTCATGGGGCATCTCACTTTAACAACAGATTACATGGTTCCAAAGCGTGGATAGGAGCATGTGAAATTTATTCACTGTTAACCAGTCTCAGGATAAAGTAACTAGTGCTTTTTTATTGTTGGTGTTATTTTTTAAGTGCTTTACCTTTAAAAGTCAGAATTGCCAGTGATGCAATGACAAAGCCACCTTAGTGGTTTTAAATTTAACCAACCTATAAACAGATCTGATGTAGCACAGTGTAAAGCTGTGTAACTCCTTATGCAGGTTCATAAATTGAATAACTACTTAGATCATTGAGACTTGGTGAAGAATTGTGCCACATATGCATAAAATCAAACACTGATCAAAAACTTAATTTCTCTAGAAATTTCTTCTGAAGAAGAATCTGAATTTCAGCTGTTCACTCGCATAATTCTGGGAGCTGTTAACTGGCTTCTGTAGTGTACATGTATCACTTATACAAAAATAATCAAACATTTTAATTTTTGCAAGCTTCACAAGTATTTGTTAGACTGAACAAGAGTAGAATGTTTCTTTGTTACAGAATAAGTCTTCCAGTTTTGAACAGTATGTATAACATTGCTTTGTAATTATGCATCCCCTACTCCTGTATTAAAAAAAAAAAAAAAAAGGTGGTAATGACCACTTGATGACTGGAATTGTGGTGTTTGCAAAACATTCTTAGTGCAGGAGGAAAGCATTGAGAGGTGAAAAAGTTGTTCTAACAAACAACCTGCTTGAAAATTTATTGTTTTAATTCTCGATGTTCTGTAGGTGTCAAATCATTGACTTTCACAAACCAACCGGCCCTATGGGTACACACCCTCGTTTATTTGAGTGGGTTTTGCGTTACTATTCTACAGATAATGAAGGTGGTGCAAAGGTATTGTGTACTTCCAAACCACCTATCTACTTGCAACATCAAGGTCAGTATCACAATATGCTGGTTTCTTTCTTTTCTCTATCTTCTTGATATGTGCTGCAATTCAGAGCAACATTTTACATTCCTTCATTTAATTGGAGGCATGGCTTTATTTCCTGTTATTTTTTTATTTAGTAAGAGCAACATTAACATTTGTATTTTTATTGGATGAAAGAACTGGGTGTGACTGGGATCTCAACTTTTTGACATCTGCTCTTTACTTGGAACTACCTTATTCAATTTCAAGTAGTATCTTCCTTGTTCTGAAAATAAGTAGTATGCTATAAGGAATGGGATTTATGTGTTTTAAAATAACCGAACTGTTTTGAAATTAGGTCACAGTCGTACCATTGTTGGAATAGAAGAGAAGAAGAATAAAACCTTATGTTTGCTACTGTTTGACCCAGGATGTCCTTCCCAAGAAATGCAGAAATTGCTAAAACAAAACAGTGATGGTACTAGTCTCAAACTACTTCGAAAATTTGTGGGTAGTTTAAAAGAAAAGCAATACCAGATAGTGGCTGTAGATGGTGTACTCTCATTGGAAGAGAAAGCTGTAAGTATTGCAGAAAATAGTTTCTGTCTAAGAAAATTTAAGAGAATCTGCATCTTTTCTTTAATACTCAAAATGCATATGTGGTTGCATAGTGAATTCTTTTCATCTCTTCATTTTCCTCATTCATCTTCTCTGCTACTGTCTGCTTATTCTCTGTGAATTGAGTAATTTCAGGATATCAAGACCAAAAAGGTTTTGCATATAAATGCATGCCACCTTGATGTAACAGGCAACTACTAAATCTTTTATGAAGCTTGCAGATGTTTGCACATGTAAATTAGGCTTTTTTTCTTCTTTCGGTTTTCTTACAGTATTTTCTCCTAAGTAACTTATTGTGGGCATATAAGGTACTTACAAAGTATTCATAGTCCAAAATTATGTTCGGGGTTGTTTGGGTTTTTTTTTGTTGTTTTTGTTTTTTTGTTTGGTTGGTTGGTTGGTTGCTTTTTTTTGTAAAGCTATGTGGAGTCTATCAGCCTTTGATTGTTGAAGAACAAGGTGCACTGAGGCCTAACCATCCAATGTCTGCTCAGCTTTGACACGAGAACTAGTGCATTCCGCTTTCTGAAAGTACTTAGAACTTCATGTACTCAGAACAGAGCTCTGAGCAATACACGTGTTTGAGCTGTTGGCATTTTTGTAAATCCTATCCACATGTTTCACTTTGGGCATTGTAACTTTTTAAGACCTTAGAAGTTTTCAGCCGAATGTTAGATGTAATTTTTGTTTCTTAAGCTTTCTCTTTCCTACCCTAACAAATTGATTCTGAGGACCTGTATTCTGATTCTGTGGTGTCTTAGCACTGTTCAGCATGTTCAAGCTTCAGGACAGACTTTTGTTTAAACTATGAAATAACTGGTGACTGAGTTGCCTGCTCAACTATATTTAGCATCTGTATATTGAAATGAGGTATTGTCTTAGGTGTTTTCTGGTCCTGAACATGTCAGAAATATCAGTGAAACACAGATATCCTCTCTTCCTCCTACTGGCAAAAGCTTTAAAATTCAGGACATGGTAAAAAGAAGTGTGTTGCATGGGATTTGCTTGTGGGGTGGTGTTTGGTTTTTCTTCCTCTTCAAATATTTGATTTATATTTAAAAATATCAGTTGTTTAGAATTTTGTCTTGAAAGCTCCCATTTAGTTAAGATGAAATATAACCCCTATACTTGTTAAGCTTACTAAACTACTAATTTGGAAAATGGTCTTTAAAAATGGTATTTTCCTCCACTAAACTATTTGCATTCCTCTCTCCCCGCCTTTTTTTAGGCTCGCCGCCGTTCTTCTCAAGTCTTAACATCAGAGAAGATTCCTTAAAGGTTGCCTTTATTACCTCTTTCTGGAATTTGCTGGATGCAGAACATTTAACTTCTGGACTGTGACCCTAACTCAACAATTTCTAGACATAAACTACACCTCCATAAATGCTTGGGGGCTGTGGAGAAGCACAAGGCTGCAGTAAACCTGTAGTTTTGATCTTCAATCAAAACTGCCCTCCTGATGAGTCTGAAACTCTGAAGTAATACAGTCCTTGTCTTACTGGAAAATACGGTATTTTCTTAGTTGCCTAAATTACCAATCAACGCCTACCATCCTGCAGCAAACTATGCATCATAGTTAACTGTCAATAAGTGGTGGATGAAGATACTATGGAGCTACTTTATTGGAGTGCCTGGTTGTTATTTACCTCTGTAAATATATTTATGCTGCCTCTCTGGCCAATGCTCTATTTTATACCAAATTTGATAAAATATCTATTATGTCTCAGCAAATTCTCCTGCAACTATTTGCAAAGTACAGTGACAGTGCAGTGATTTCACGATAAGGCTATTCCACCAGGGATTAGTTTACCACTGAACTTCTTTTCAATTAGCTGGTTTCTCTAGGTGTTATCACTTGTAAACGTGAACACGTGCTTATATGAGGTGGATCAATGTTTGCATTAGCTGTGAGGTCCGAAGTGGGGTGCATGTGCTTTAGGGGCTGTGCAAGACAGGGAAAGAAATATTTCTTTTGTACCATGACTAAATAAAAATATTTTTTAAAAAGTCTGTTTCATCCTTTATTTCTGTTTTTCTGTATGTTCTATAAAGTACATCCCCTAGGTCTCAGAGGCATCTCAAAAGGACATTTGAACTGACTGTTGACATGGTGCTTTATTGTGCAGGGTTAATGCCATTTAAGAGACTGGGGCTATCTGCTGAAACAAGTATTTTGGGTGTTTGAGGCACCCTGCTATGTCTAAGACATGCTGCTCTGGCTGAACGTAGGAATCCTGCCTCTCCAGCAGGGCGGCTGGCAGCTGGGAGGGAAGGTTGAGCATGGTGCAAATAGCAGTAGATGCCTTTGCTTAAGCAACTCAATCATGCCAGAGCATCCGTTTACTGTAACTAGAGCTTAGATACTTCCCTTTCATTTAGACTCACTTACATGTTGACATCTATCTAGATGTAGGTGTAGGAGTCTTACCATTAACCCGTTTCTCTCATGTTTAATACGCTGTGGCAATAAGAACTAGTAATTTTTGGAAGCAGTGAAACACGTGAACATGTGAAGATATTACAACCCATAAATCAATAATTTTTCTGAAACATTCATGAAAGTAAAAAAATTCTAGTTATGCAAACGTGTTAATTTCAGTAGGTGTGTGGAAGTGGCCTATAATCTGTCAAAGGGTTAAACACAGGTTAAAAGGAGAGATTTAGATTAGAAATTAGGAAGAAATTTTTCACTCTCAGGGTGGTGAGGCACTGGAACAGGCTGCCCAGAGAAGTTGTGGAAGCCCCATCCTTGGAGGTGTTCAAGCCCAGGCTGGATGGGACTTTGAGCAACCTGGTCTAGTGGGAGGTGTCCCTGCCTATGGCAGGTGGGGTGGAACTAGATGATCTTCAAGGTCCCTTCCAACATAAACCATTCTATGATTTAGGACACTGCAGGGGCTGAGACCAGGGACAGCATTCCTTGGAATTAGGGGACCATCAGCTCCCACGTTAGCCCTGGTCTGGGTGGCACCTGCTCTTACGCCATGTGAGGTTTTGCAGCCATGTGATAATTTAACCTCTCACAGGTCATCTTCAGTCTCTTCTGTACTGTTCCCTCACTCCCCTGTGCCTGGGGCTGAGTCTGTTCCTGGCCAAGGCTCTGCTAACTCCAGACTGTGCACGTTCCTTTACCAGTGTAGCACTGTCCCCACATGCATCAGCCTATGAAACAGGAGTTGCAGCTCAGTCCCAGCTCTTTGCTTACATGTTCAAACTGCCACTGGGACTAAGCTGGTGGTGTTCCAGTGAAATGCTGTAACATATCAAATTTGAAATATTTCTTTGTACTGGCTTGTACGTGCTGTTTGATTCCTACGTAGCCACCATGGGGCTGCTTGATTGCAAGTGAACAGAAAAGTGTGAGTCCCGCTTGATGCAGCTAAAGATGCCTCTGCAAGGCTTTTGTAATCAGAAGTAAATTGTGCACAGAGACTTTTGTTGCTGGGGGTCCTGGCTGCTCATGTTCAGTTGCAAACTGTATTTTCTGAAAAAGCAGTGACAGAGTGTCTGCGAACCTCCACAAGACAGAACACAAACTGATTACTGGAAGTCCTCCTGAATCTGCTACACATCAAGTGCTGAAGCAGTTTAATCTTTCATGCAGCAAATGAACTCTCAGAAAAGCTTCAGATGATTTTTGTGAAAATTGCCGCTGTGGTTCGTCAGAAGCTTTAACTGTTTCACCATGATTTTGAAAATGTGTTCATTTCTCCTTGAGAACAATGTAAGAACTCTCTTAAATCCAAATTTTGGGAGCAAAATGTTTCATTCTTTCTTGTCTATTTATATTCAATTTATCTTATATATGACATGTCCGGATACATTTTTATACACTATAATATTAAGAACTTAGAGTTTAATGTGAACATTATTTTGAAGCAAAAAATCAAGTGATCTAATTCTCATATACTAGTAATTTTCAAGTAATTCTAGTATTTAATGCTAATTCACATTGCTTTATAGATAGATGTTTTCAGATGAAATACCGCTAGATCTTGGTGACCCCTAGGTTTTTCTCACAGAAACAGTTTTAACACATCCTAATTATTCTTTTGGGCTATATGGCAGTGAGTTTCACTCCTCTCTCTTGACATCGCAACAGTATCTTGTGCATTGTTGCTTTCACGTCTGGGCAGCATAGCTGAGTATATGCATTTGTTTTGCCTGGGCTATGACAGAAGGAAGACTGTCCCAGAGTTTGCATTGTTTTATTAACATTTACTAGTGACATTTCATTTATCGATTCATTTTAAAAAGCATGATGAATTTTTACTGAAGTAATGCCTAAAAGCCCAAATACCTAGGCAAATCCAGAATGCTAACAAGTGCACGCACACAAGAGTAATGCCTTTACAATCTAAAGACAACGAATAACAGCTGGACATAGCTGTGTCGCAGAGAAAAAGGAAATAAGGAGACAGAATTAGTCAGTGTGGCAGAGAATGATGACAGCAATGACTGTCCATCCGCTGGCAACTGGTTTCCAGGTATCATAGCACAGGGTCGTCCGAGGAAGGGGTGTAAAGAAGGAAAATGATCTTGTTTTGTAGATGTTTAGAAGGAATTTGTCTTAGGCACGATGAGAAATATCATAAGAGGGTGATGGAAGATGACACGCAGGTCACTTAAAGGTCCTTAATGCTGAATGGGAGAAAAGAAGTAGGAGGAAATAAACTGTCCAAATCTTGAAAGTGCAGGCAAACTTCCCTCTTCCTTCTGCTGAAAAAGTGGGACTTGCACAGGCAAAGGGTATTTGCTTCATAAGTTTAAGGGGGAAGAAGCCAAATATATTGATTGCATCCTTGCAGACCCGTAAACGACATTTCTATCAACTGATATGTGCATTAATTGATGGCTTCTACATTAACAGACTGTTTGGAATTTGTTCCTCCTTGCTCTTTTTTAGTGGTGACTGTTACTTATAAGAACAAAAATTGGAAGGTCTCTGTTTCAGGTGGCTAACAAATGATCAGTTTTGGAGCTTCTTTTACAAGAAGTAACCAGAAAACAGAGAGCGTCTATTTGTTGTGCCTTGCTCTCAGTGTCTGTTTCTACTCATTCTTTTTCATCGAATGTGCATGAGCAGCTTAATTTGCTAATTTCTTGTTTGAACTTTCTCAAAGGCAAAGATTGAAGACAAGTCTTTTGGACTTTGTTATTATAATATAATGCCTAATGTATGATACGATACATAGACGAAAGGTCTTATCCTTTCTATTGACTATGTGGAGTCACAGAGACCGAGATAGACTGTCGTACAGCTTCCATCCAGCCATGCACAAGCTCTCATAGCCCAGTAAAGGCACATGGGAAATAACCGTGCAAACTGCCAGGACAGCTGATTAGCATAGGCTGCCTTCTGGTTTTGCCGAGAGTGGCGGAAACCTCTTGGTTTGACCATTTAAAGGGCCGGTATGCACACAAGGATGAATTTGACACTCTCTTAGTTTCCCAGGACAAGAACAAGGTAAGAACAGTCACAATGTTTATATTAAAGGTGCAGAGCAATATGCACTCAAAGAACAATGAATATTTAGAAAAGAAAAAAAAAAAAACCAAAACTTTTCTGAGATGCTTTCTGGTAAAATCCAACACATAATGTAAAGGAACCTGTTTCCTCAAGTTAAAGGACCCTGTGATTAAAAAGGTGGACATCTGTAGCTGCCTTCCCCCATGCTGCTCCTGGAGGAGCGTATCCCCCTGGCCGAGGGTGATCCCTCTGGACCCCATGAGGCACTGGAAAAATACTGTTAGTCCCAGCCAGGTTCATATCACAGCTGTGCTCAATACACACTTTTAAACTTTTGTTTTGCTGGTTAATTGCAGCTGTGGTGAACATTTTGCTGACATGTAGGACCTCTAGTTTTATTACTACCTTATTGAAATGAGACTGCTGCTGATAGGAGCTCTTTGATATGGAACTTGGACCAAGTGACCTGAAACTGGGATGATTTCATTGTCTTGCCAAATATAACTATTCTGATAAGGTGTAATATGTGTCTGTAGATGGTAAAAGGAGTTACTCTGTAGGTCAAATGGCACGCTGCAGCAGACCCTTCACAGGAGGAGGGAGGACCGTCCCACCTCTCCCACCACGGAGAACAGCACCTGCTCTCAGCTCGTTGTGATTTGCTCTACTTGTATACACTACGCCTCACCAGTAAAGGCTCCTGGTGCCCGTGCCTCTGCCCTCCTGAGTCATCTCGGTGCTACAAAGCAGCTCTTTCTGCAAGAGCCCGGCCTCCAGCATGCGGTGGCAGCTTCCCAGGAGTTGGGAGAGAGGCAGGCAGGGACATAACAGCAGCTGCCATCCCAAAGCACACGGGCTCCTCTCACAGGGCCTCAACAAGGGGGAGCTGAGCTCTCCATGAATAGCAAAGATTGTTTTATTTTCCCTCTTCCTCTATGAGGATTTTATAAATAGTGTTATTCCATTTTCATGTGTTCCCTTACCGGCACATCGGTTTCTGCTAGGAAGAAGTCAGAGGAGTTATTGAGAAATGAATTATGTCCTCTAATGAGTTTTGAATTCAACTTATTCTTAAAGAATTCCTAAAAGATTTTTCAATCTTTTACAAGGGCTCAACCTTTGGGTCAGCTCTGGGAGGAACATAATGAAATAGTAGTATCCTCTTCTTCACCTGCCTTGGTTGTCTCAAGAGCTGCACCGAGCTCTGACTGTAGAGTCACACCAGCTGGTCCATGGCAGTCCACAGTATTTTTCAGGCTCCTTTAAATCAAATAGGATTTTCAAATGCTTTAAAACAGATGATAGTGTGTGTATCAGTGACCCGTTCCGTGTACTATTTACAGAGATACCTCTGCACACAGAGGAATCGGGGAGAAAACTCGGTTCTTGTCACTCTTGCCCTGTCATGGAGGCTGGCAATATAATGCTTGTCAGATGTTAGGTGAGGTCATAGCTGATCTGCAGTTTACCAAAATACCAAGCTTTCCAGCTGCACAGATGAATTCCAAGAGTTTATAACTTTTTGACCTTTAAACGTGTACTTTGACTTAGATAATCAAAAACCAAAGGTAGCTGTTAAGAGATGTGTTTATGAGGTACTATTGCTCCTAAATAAATGATGTGATCATAATATAGCCTTCAGGGGACCTTTATTTTCTTTCAAGAGACTATGTGGGCTCAAAATATTTTGACCTTAACATTTTATGAAGCACATAAGGTCTGGAAATAAGGGCTAGGACTCTATGACAGGGATTTATAACAACAGAGGTTCATAATAACACAGACCATCACCTCATTTGTTTGCTGTGCATTTGCTTTACCATTTAGCTCCAGGAAAGGAAAGAGCAGGAAGGTAGGAGAGAATGTTATTTCTGTGACTCATTTAGAGATAACATGTTATCGGCCCTTGTCCTTAACACATTCCCAGCACAAACTTCTCCTCCTCCATGTGAATGGCGGATTTAGGAGCTGTTGAAGCCTTGCTTCTTCCCTATCCCTTCTCCACCTTTCCGAGCCTACGAAAAGATAAAAGAGCAAAACATAATGGACAAATAAAAGTTTCAGCTCGAGGAACTGTTGCCTTGGATGTGATCTGATGAAGAAACGTTTTTTGCCAGAGGGTTTACTTGTGTGTCTGTATACTATAAATCACAGAGGGTTCACATTTGCCACTCACATAGCTGTGCAAATGTACAATGCTACCTACATACTGGGTGCATCATGCCCACAGTTTTCAACTGCCAAGAAGGGAGGGTGGTTGTGGGGTGGCAGATGTGGTGAGGAATGATCTCACATCCTCCTCCTTCTTGTGGTACTGTTGGAGTGCATGGAGGAGTCCACGTCTAAATTCCACAGATTTTTTTCTGCAAATGTCTCTACCTGGTTCTTAATTTGGTACTGTTACTCACCTTTGTTTTCTTCTAAAAACTTTGAAAAACCTAGACTTTATGCAAATGAGATCAATAGCTCTTACCTACTCAAGTTTCCTGTGTTTGAGTCTCTTGTACACTATGTTGTGTGAGCAAATTAAGAATAGATACAACATGTTAAGTGCAGTGATATTCATTGTCTTCCCCTTCTTAATCTCCTTGTGGGTAAGGAAGAGGATATTTGTAGTCATACCTATGGCTGTATCAGCCTCACATGCATGATATGATCCATCCATGAACTAGGCAGTATTAATGAAGGAATACATTTGTTAAAAGATGTGAGTCATCTGTAACAGAATAATAAATAAATAAGCTATAATCCATAAAAATAATTGCATGATCATGACACAATAAACAAACAAGCAAGGATTTTTGCCATCTTTCCAATCTCTTCCCTGCTATCCTCAGAAGCAGGGCTATGGAGTGAATTTGACTGTCTTAAATTTTCAATTTCCTTTTGTGTGCACTTTTAAGGCAGTGATTTTCCTCACAGGGAAATTTACCTCATTTACCCCTCATTTACCTTTCACCTCAAACTTACAGTGCGCTGTAGGCAATGAGCTGCAACTTGAACTGGACTGTTGGTTCCGTGATAACATAGGACAAATCATATTCTAAGTGGGATCACAGTGTACAAGACTTATCACTGACAAGCATGCAGAGTCTTGTCCTCATTCTTAGCGGTCCAGCAGTTTGCAGTGGGGGTAGTATTTTTCATTCCCTATAGACAGCTAGCGGCCACAAGATTACAGCTCTGTTTTTTGTGTGCTATGTAATATAGTTTGTGGCATCCTAGCTTAAATTCCATAGAAAAAAGCCTATGTCATTTGCAGTAGTTTAACCAACTGGTGAGTCTTTAGAATTTTGAGAAAAAAAATGATGATTTTAAAGTCCAAAATCAGCATGAGCCCATCACCTCACTTTGAGATGAATAGTCTTAAAGCAGACAAATTAAGCAAATAAAGATTTTTTCCATTAATTGGTTCTAATCCAGAAACACTGAGAGTTCCTATTTCCAAATTACAGCTTTTGGCACTTAACCTTGTTCAAAGTGGCACTGAGAGGTAAAATGTCAAAGTGCCTTGATAAACCTGGTCTTGAACGGAGTATAATGGAATATTTAACAGTATACTCCTCCAGCCCCCATCTATTCCTTCCTTTGCAGGATCTGAGAGATGCTGTGTTGAAAATCTACAGCTCTAAAGAAAAAAATCTGAATTAAAGGTGAATTAGAGGCTGTGGTGGGAACAGGTTACATACGAAGATATGAAAAATGATCCCAGGGCAAACTATGAAGTCTTTCCAAACAGACTGAAGGAGAAAGGGTTGTATTCAAATGGCAATTAAGAGTGTTAAGCTGATATATCAGAAGTTGAATCAGGCTAAAGGGAGAAAAGCAGAGCTGTAAAAGAGAAGTGCTTGTAAATACCTTGACTATGAGAAAGTGTAACAGGGTTAAGCAACTTTACAACAGTGTAAGGCAGCAACATTTTAGATAGTTCTTGAGAGTGTGGAGGCTTGCAGAGGAGATATACAGAAATTTTAGAGGGCAACAGCCAAGACAGAAGTAATAAAATCGCTAGTTGATAATTTTTGCTACGTGTACAGAAAAACTGTGTAGATGGTGTAATGCTTTTTAGCTACTGGTCATGTAAAGCGCTTGGAAGGATTTGAGGTCTTTACTCCAACTGAGAGAAAAGAAAATAATGTTCTTTCAGCCCTGGCTTTTTCAAATCTTTTTTTTTTTTTTTATTTCTGTTAAAACATGTGCACACCCACACAAATGTAAATTAAATATATGGATAACTGTGACCACAGGCACATTTTACTGTAAGGCAGGAAATGCAAGGAGAAGGCTCCACAGTGTTGCGTGAAATGGAGAGTGCAACACTCAGCTCTAGCTAAAGTATGTGGCTAGACTTTGTTACAAGTGAGAGTTTTAGGCCTCATTCAAAGGTGATCTTATTGTCATATTACTGGTTTTGTCACATTTCTTAGGTCCGACATATTTTGTTACACTTAATGCTTATAATTTTCAACATTTCTCTCATTTTCTTATTATCCTCATGGATTTTAATATTTAAAATTATTGAAAAAAAAAGTCGTTACAGTTTTTAAAAAGCTGTTCTACATTTGGCAGTTGTTTTCATGGGCATGATGTCTTCAGATTCTCCATTCAAAATTTAACACTTGTAAATCTTTCATCTTTTAGTTTGGTGATGACTTTGATCTCCCAGTAAAAGCAGAACCTATGAAAGATGGGTTATAATGCAGCACTAGTCAAATCCTCTCACTCCAAAGGAAGACACTGTCTTTGAAACTGCAACAGAGAAATCCTATGCTCAGACTGTTAGCCTGCTTTGCTTAAAGAGCTGATATTCTTTATTTTATCTGTTTTGAGAACTCTGACCTTCATCGGCTAATAAATTACTGAAGCAAGTGGTCAGGATCTTGTAGAAAATTAAGCAAAAACTATCACAAAAAAGATCTTTTCTAAGCTACCTCCTGTCCTGGTTTTAACAATTCCCTTACCAAGGTGCTCCTCAAGATACTTCCCATTCCCTGTGGGCTTAACTTTGTAAAAATGGCTTTGTATCTAAAGACTGAAAAATACTAGGGTGATCAAAAACTTTTTTTTTTTTTTTTAAGCTGGACTAGCTTGTTTTCTAGTGTTTTTTGATCCATTTGAAAACAGCATGGAAATTCGTATTTATGGACATACTGTCTACAGCGTCTGAGTCAAGGATCAAGCACTCACACGTAGCCCATGGCTAAGTCACTGAAATATCTGTGTCATTATACTTTGCTTTCCCAGAAGAAAAGTAACAGGTAAATGCAAGTTAAAATGTTCAAATAATACACATAATAGTAGAAAATTCAGAATTTTTTTCACCAAATGGCAAATCTATTTTGTTCACCATTCCACATCCTTTGCTGAGGAAAATTAGCCCGATACACCTTGTGACTGCCTACACACTTTGCCCTGGCAACATCTCCTTTTTACATACCACTCATGTTATGTGAAAGCATGCTATTCGCACTGTGCAGCATTTACATTTGGGGTTGTCCCTATAACTCTTTCAAAAACTTCTCAGGCCTCAGTTTCACCCTGTTCATCTTTCTGCAGTTTAAATGCACCACACACTTCCCTCTTGCTCGCTAGAAAACTCTGGGGACAAAACACAAACTGATGGGTGTCAGAGAGAAAATTGTCTCTCAAAGAAAGGAAACGTATCTCCAAATTAACAGCACCTGTTTAAGCGTCTCTGCTGGAACTGTGCTCTGGTGCATTAGTGAGGATACACAAACAAAACTGCCCAAACACCTCATCTTCCAAAGACAAATCCATTTCATGGTGGTTTAGAATTGTTGTGGCAAACTAAAATCCCCACAACGTGTTGCTGGACTTGGGAACTTGGATACAAGACACACAGGTAAAACACACTCAGTTATGAGTTTCAGGAGTGAAAGAAAGAGGGAGGCAGAGTATGGCAGTGATAGAAATCCTGTAGGAGAGAGAGCAGGCACAGTATTTGTGAGAAACGGCAACATTCAGCCTTCCGCGCTGACTGTGGCCCTTAGGTAATGTGGACTTCTGAGAAGCTTCGCTAGTAACTCAGGCCTCATGGATCTTTGGCACAGATTTTGTGTAATAAGGGCCAACGCTAGATGTTATTGGTATGAGGCATGTCTAAAATACCTTACAAACCACTTATTTTTTTTCTTTACTTGATGGGTAACAATCTCTTCCTATGCAGATACCTAAAATGAGCATTGAAGAGGTAGGCAGGAGACTTCTCTTTGTTGTCTGTATAGGGAACTTCAGGGCCACACCGGTTTCCCATCACTGTAGAGGCTTGTGAAAGGCGAACTATGACTAATATCTACAGAAATGTACTGGTGCAAAGTACCAGAGGAAACAATCAGAGAAGGACATACGATGTTAATAGCACTGAGAACATTAGTTTTGTTTAAATTATGCAATAAGCCACACATTCCCTTTCCCAGTCTCACAATGAACTTTGTGCAACTGCACCTCCATTATATGTTAGGTATTTGCATCCCCAGATTAATTATTAATATTGCAATGGACTATTTGTCCTGAAAAAGGTAATATACGTGACACCTATGTTCAATTGACTGAAGGCTGACTGACTCTAATTCAGCGTTACAGACAAGCTGGGACAAAACCTAACTTTAGTATGCTGATGTTTTAGAATATCCTTTGGATTCATATGCTTTCCCCACTCACTACCTGTCCAAAGGCCCAATAACTTTACACACTATTTCTTTTCCCTGGAAAATACTACTGCTTGCCCTAACTAACACTTTATTGGCTCTCCAGCTCGTTCACAAAGCTGATTTGGGACCATAGCTGGTACTTTTTGGATTCTTCAGAGCGACGTGCCAGGGGCTGGAGTATCCTGTGCAGCACCTCCCCATCTACTTTTGGGATCAAGAGATGTTGTCTTTCATTATTATTAAACACTTAGAATAGAAACTGCAGTCACAAAATGCTAGAGACATGCCTGATTGCAACGGAGAGCACAGCAGACCAGGCTCGATCTTTCACCCTCAGGGTTTCCTCTGGGGGGAAAAAACCCTCAGCCCTACTCCTCTTTCTGGCTCGTTCACATGCTGACCAACCCGACTGATCGGTTGTGCAAGTTTGGGGATTACCTGGGCAACTGATCCAGCTTAATAAGAAATCCTATACAAAGCACAACACATTTTGTTTTGGGGAACAAAATGTTCTTCTTTGTAATGTTGCTGGAGTCCAGGGTTCACAGAATCACAGAATGGTTAGGGTTGGAAGGGACCTCCAAAGATCATCTAGTCCAGCCCCCCCCCGCCAGAGCAGGGTCACCTACAGCAGGTTGCACAGGACGGCATCCAGGTGGGTTTTGAATGTCTCCAGAGTCAGAGACTCCACCACCTCTCTGGGCAGCCAGTTCCAGTGCTCTGCCACCCTCAAAGTAAAGAAGTCCCTCCTCATGTTTAGATGGAACTTCCTCTGCTCAAGTTTGTGCCCTTTACCTCTTGTCCTATCACTGGGAACCACTGAAAAAAGACTGTTCTCATCTACCTGGCACCCGCCCTTTAAGTATTTATAAGTATTGATAAGATCACCCCTCAGTCTTCTTTTCTCCAAACTAAAAAGACCCAAGTCCCTCAGCCTTTCCTCATAAGAAAGATGCTCCGATCCCTTAATCATCTTAGTAGCCCTTTGCTGGACCCTCTCCAGCAGTTCCCTGTCCATCTTCAACCGGGGAGCCCAGAACTGGACACAATACTCCAGATGCGGCCTCACCAGGGCAGAGTAGAGGGGGAGGATGACCTCCCTCGACCTGCTGGTCACACTCTTCTTCATGCACCCCAGAATGCCATTGGCCTTCTTGGCCACCAGGGCACATTGCTGGCTCATGGTCATCTACCAGGACTGCCAGGTCCCTTTCTGCAGAGCTGCTCTCCAGGAGTTCAGCCTCCGACCTGTACTGATGCATGGGGTTATTCCTCCCCAGGTGCAGGACCCTACACTTGCCCTTGTTGAATTTCATTACATTCTTCTCTGCCCAACTCTCCAGCCTGTCCAGGTCACACTGTAAAGCAGCACAGCCTTCTAGCATGTCAGCCACCCTTCCCAGTTTTGTGTCATCAGAAAACTTGCTGACAGTATACTCTATCCCTTCATCCAGGTCATTGATGAGTAGGTTGAACAGGACTGGAGTCAGTACTGACCCCTGAGGAACACCACTTCTTACTGACCTCCAACTAGACTCTGCACCACTAACCACAACCCTCTGAGCTCTATCTGACAGCCAGTTCTCAATCCACCCCACTGTCCATTCATCTAACCCACACTTCCTAAGCTTGCCTATGAGGATGATGTGGGAGACAGTGTCGAAAGCCTTGCTGAAGTGAAGGCAGACAACATCCACTGCCCTCCCCTCATCCACACATCCAGTCACACCATCGTAGAAGGCTATCAGATTAGTCAGACATGACTTCCCCTTGGTGAATCTATGTTGACTACTTCTGATAACCTTCTTTTCCTCCAGATGCTTGGAGATGATGCCCAGAACGAGCTGTTCCATCATCTTTCCGGGGATGGAGGTGAGGTTGAGCGGCCTGTAGTTTCCTGGGTCATCCTTCTTGCCCTTTTTGAAGACTGCAGTGACATTGGCTTTCCTCCAGTCCTCAGGTACCTCACCTGTTCTCCAGGACCTTTGAAAGATGATGGAGAGTGGCCCAGCAATGGCTTCCCCCAGCTCCCTTAGCACTCAAGGGTGCATCCCATCAGGCCCCATGGACTTGTGAATATCCAGTTTATCTAGCTGATCTCTAACTTGTTCCTCATCAACCAAGGGAAAGTCTTGCTTCCTCCAGACTTTCTCTGTTACCCACAAACTCTGGGTCTCCCAAGGACTGGCCTGAACAGTGAAGACAGAAGCAAAGAAGACATTCAGCAACTCCACCTTCTCTGCATCATCTGTCACCACGGCCCACATTTTCCCTAGTTTTCCTTTTGTCTCCTATATACCTAAAGAAACCCTTCCTATTGGCCTTGACATCCCTCACCAGGTTCAATTCCAAGGCTGCCTTGGCTTTCCTTGTTTCCTCTCTGCATACCCTGACAGCATTCTTATACTCTTCCCAAGCAGTCAGCCCCTTCTTCCACCTATTGTAAATTCCCTTCCACCTGAGCTTTTTCACAAGGTCCCTACTCAGCCATGCAGGTCTCCTTCTTCCCTTGCCTGATTTCTTGCTCTTTGGGATGCACTGATCCTGAGCTTGGAGGAAGTGATGCTTAAATAGCACCCAGCTCTCTTGAGTCCCCTTACCCTCTAGAGCCCTCTCCCATGGGATTTGTCCAAGCAATTCCTTGAAGCAATCAAAGTCAGCCCTCCTGAAGTTTAAGATTTCAACCCTACTTGTCATTTTGTGCATACTGCACTTAATCCTGAACTCAGTCTTCTAATGATCACTGCAGCCCAGTCTGCCCCCAACCTTAACATCCTCCACCAGTCCTTCTTTGTTAGTCAGTACTAGGTTCAGTAGTACACCTCTCAACGTGGGCTCCTCTACCACCTGAGTCAAAATGTTATCATCAATGCATTGGAGGAACCTCCTGGACTGTACATGCCCAGCATTGTGGCCTTCCCAGCAGGTATCAGGGTAGTTGAAGTCCCCCATGAGAATCAAGGCCTGTGATTGTGAGGTGATTCTCACCTGTCTGTAGAAGGCCTCATCAACTTCCCCATGCTGATCAGATGGCTTGTAATAGACACCCACAACAGTGTCTCTCATATTACTCTGCCCCTTAATCCTTACCCACAAGCTCTTAATTTGCTCTTTGTCTGCTCCCAGGAAGAGCTCGATACATTCCAGTTGCTCTCTCACATAATGAGCGACTCTACCACCTTGCCTCGCTGGCCCATCTTTCCTAAAGAGAACACAGCCCTCCATGACAGCGTTCCAGTCATGTGAGCTATCCCACCACGTCTCAGTAACTGCAGTGAGATCATGGTCCTGTGACCACACACAGATCTCTAACTCCTGTTTATTCCCCATGCCGCGTGCATTAGTGTATAGGCATTTCAGAAAAGCCAATGACTGTATAGTTTTTGCTCTTGAGGGGTGGTGGGCCTTCCAATCCTCCAAAATACTAGCACTCTGCCCCACAAGTGCTGAGCTACTACCTCCAGGCACCTCTCTATCGAGCCCAGTTACATGCCCATCCCCCTTTGAATCTAGTTTAAAGCTCTCTCAATGAGCCCTGCTAACTCTGCTCCAAAAACCCTTTTGCCCCTGCGAGACAGACTTTTCCCATCTGCTGCCAGCAGGCTTGGTGTTCTGTAAATCAGGCCGTGATCAAAGAACCTGAAACCCTGCCGGAAGCACCAAGTTCGGAGCCAGTCAGTGACCTGCTGGCTCTGCCTGTTAATGCCCTCATCATTCCCTGCAACTGGAGGGATAGAAAACAAGACTTGGGCTCCCAATCCCTTAACCAGTCATCCCAAGGCCCTGAAATCCTTCTTCATTGCCCTTGGCGTTCTTCTTACTACATCATCACTGCCTACCTGAAAAACTAAAAGGGGATAACAATCCGATTGTCGCACCAGGGTTGGAAGCCTCCTCTTAACATCACTAATCCGGGCCCCAGGGAGGAAGCAAACCTCCCTACATAGCGGGTCCGGTCTACATATTGGGCCTTCCGTCCCCCTCAGAATTGAGTCCCCTATTACAATGACCCATCTTTTGGTTTTTTATTGAGGCAGTTTTGGTTCAGGGGGTGGTCTGACTAGGCCTCAGTGACACCTCCAACCTGGGAGGATTATCATCCTCACCATTGTTCAGTTCCCCATGCAGAACAGTGTATCTGCTGTGCAGATAGACTTCGGAAGGTGTGGGAGTTGTCAGGCAGATGCGTATGCGGAGCCTATTGTGTCATGCAGGAACATCTTGCCATTGCCCCCTGTCCTCCAAGCTGCCCTTGTTCAGCTGATCGCGGACAGGAGTGGGAGTTCTCTGCAGCAGGGGCTCTGTCTGCCTGCTGGGTTTCTGTCATGGGAGACAGAGTATAACTCCAGGCATCTATCTCCCTCTCGCATTCCCTGATAACCCTCAACCTACTTACCTCCTGCCTGAGCTCCATCCCTAAGGATAGCAACTCCTCTACCTGGGCACACCTGCCACAGGCATGCTCACGGCTGCCATCCGATGCAGGCATGAAAGTAGGGCACACCCTGCAGCCCGATGCCTGGGTGGCACCATGTTCACACGGGAGCTCTGTCTGTGAAGCAGCATCAGAGCTGCTGCATGCACAGTTGATTGGGGCCATGGTTTTCTGCTGGGTAGATACCATGGCTACCTGACCGAGTTGGTAGAGTTGCAGCGCCCTTCCGTGCAACCTGTCACGCCCTGCTGGCCCAGTCAGTGCACCCACTCAGGGGGTCCACCCTTCCGCGGTGCTTTCAGGTGACACCCTGGATGCCGCTCTCTGGTCAACCACTTGCTGGGTGCACAAGAAATGGAGATGATGTGGATTCAGGCTCTTCTTTGGGACTGCTGTCACACATAGCTTGGAGATAAAAACCAATTTGGGCAAAAGTTCAGTGAAAGCTGAGCAAAACCAACCCAAAATCTAGCAAAAAGCAAAAAAATAAAAAGATTTTATTCATTTCTGCTCCTCTACAAGCTTCCTCAAGAATGCTGTTGAAAACAAAAAAGAAGGAACAGAAATCAAAAAGAGCATTTAAATAATTTCAAAAATCTTTCTGCTCTGCTTTCACTTTTTCCCCCGAGTTATATTAGTTCTCTAATCTCTGAGTTAAAGATAAGCAAATATTGAAAGCAAGCCAACCAGCACAGTGTCCATGGGTTCATGTCTCAGTTAAAGAGGAAACGGGACAGCTCACATATCTCTAGAATTACTCACATTCACCGAGCTGGGAAGCAGTAGCACACGTCTCCGTGGGCACTAAACAGAGAGCAGAGGAGGTAAGTATGCCTGAAATTATTAGAACCACATATCTGCGTGTTAAATGGTGCTATATTACCTTCTCAGTATTGTAACAATTGTACATAGACCCCTTTTGTAGACCATTTTGGCATGCAGTGGCAGAAAGCATTGCAGAGAACAGGAGGCTAGAGCTGGTCCTTACTGGAGAGGAGGAAGGCAGTCCAGAGCAGGGTTATCTCAGTGCCGGTGTGGAAACTGGAGCCTCACATGGGCTTTTCTGTGCCATTCAATAAAGAAATAGGAGTGGATGTAGATCACCTGGCAGGTTCCTTTGTGTCTGCATTTGGAGACAGATTTTTGAGATGTGTGTTTGAGACGCGCGGCTGGCTGGTCCGAGAATACCTGAATGCTTATTTTTAGTCCCATAGTGTACACTAGAGCATGAATAGTTTTCCAGGAAACAGGGCAAGGTTTTTTCTCCATGGTATATTTGTTCATGGTAGATAACTTTTGTCCCAAAGGGATAGAAAAGCTCCTGGCTTTGACAGAACAAGATCATGAAGGTTTCTGTATACTGTGCATTGAATGTGTGTCCTTTTTGTTTCCCACAAATTCCTTGTTCTTTCTCCCATTTCTGTAACATTTTTCACTCATTCTCCATATCTTTGATGCTGCTGGAGGCTGCCTGGTCCCATCTGCCCAGGACAGGGCAGGCAGTGGGTATCCCCAGTCATAGCAGCGGCCGCTGTGCTCCTTCCCCTGCCCTGGGTGGCCCCGCGGGTCCAAAGGCACACAAGCCCCACAGGCGGTGCCTGTGCACACATGTGCTTCACCACGGCCAGGCCAGCACCGGTCCCCGGGTGCTTTCCGAGGGGTCCAAATGGGAGGGCAAGTCCCCAGCTGCGCGGGTCCGAGGACAGTGCTGCTGTCAAAAGCAGCGCTGCTGGCACAGCCCCAGCGGGCCGGCACAGGGCTGGGTGGGAAGTGAGCACCCGGCCAGGGGAGGCCATGGACCGGGAAGGCAGAGGAGAAGCAGAGGGCAAACTGGAGAGAAGCTAACGACGACAGGTGGGATCAGCGGCTTCATTTCAAAGGACTGCCTGTGGTGGTGAATTCCGATCACTTGGCTGGTACGTCTTGCGCCATCGGCTGATTTGGCAAATGTGACCAAGGGTGCTATCCCAATGGTGCAGCAATGGCGACATCCTGACAGCGCAGCAATGGCAAACGCAGCAGTCCAAGAGGGCACAGGAACAGTCGCATTGTAAGGGGGAGGCCGGGGACAAAATTCCAGATAGGAAAGCCTCTCTTTCCAAATGTGTTTTAACCCACATAAGACCATGCTGGTGATATCAGAGTCTGGAAGTGGACTTGCTTGTGCCATTTCTGCCAAGGCTTGTACATTGCCTGATGGTGTTAATAAATCCTTCATCTACAGAGCAGAGAGGGAGCGACCAGGATGTTAAGCTCACTGACACCCATGGACGTAGCGTTCAGCTCAAAGACTGCAGCAGAGACGCAGGCTAAACCCTTGAAACCTAGATGCTCCATTTGGCTCTGGCTCAGATACAAGAGGCCGCTTCTCTCTTCAGTCTCTCTCTTGCTCTTCCTGTACCTCTCCAAGAGTTTGCCCTTGCCTAGGCACCACAAATATATACCAATGGCGTTAATGAGACACAAGACAACAATCTCATAAAACCAGTAGGCATATTTGAGAAAATAACACACGTTCATGCTTATCCATCCCGGGTTGCAGAAAACATGCTTGCTGTGGGAGAAGCATTAGTAACAAGACAGGGAATAAATAGAAGGAGGTAGAACTTGTAGTAAGACATTCTGAACACAGTTTCAGTCACAACATTCAGAATGAGAGCTTGGTAGTGAAGAATGCTCTGTTCGAGAGCTACTGACATCCCAAAGAAAACTCTACGGTCACTCGCATTCCAGAGGAATCTTCACAAATGATTTTTACATAAGTTGCCTTCAGTCACATTCGTTTTTACGTGCAAGTAGCATACACTTGTATAGGAGTAAAGGGTAGTGCCATACATCTTTCCTTTTTTTCCCTTAGAAATGTGGCCTGAATGATGTTCTTTTGAAAACCTGAAAGCTAAATTTCTGTGTATAGTTTCCAGAATTTTGCTGAAATGCATTTTGCTAAAATTTGCCAGCACTGGATTCTTTGCTTGAATTACTAGTTTGTTTGTTTGTTTGTTTGTGCGTGATGACACCCAAAGAAAAAGATATAACGTTTTATTTTCCTATTGCAGGTTATTGCCCTATAAGGACAGCAGATTAACAATGGAACCATCAAAGGAATATGTGTTTGAATACAAAGGGTTTTATTTTGGTGTAGATACTACACTTGAGTATGTAGCTTCCCTGGAGGATTTTGAAATCAAAGATAGTGACATATTTCTAGCAACTTACCCCAAATCAGGTAAGAATGGGATTGTTTCTAAAGGGAGGGGGAAACCTGCCTTTATTCAGCGATCGAGGTGCACAAGTACCTCGGGTGGTTAGCTTTGCTTTTAGACCTGAACCGTCTCTGAGTATATGCAGTGGAGCACTAAGCACAGTCCCTGCATAGCCATGACCTCGACAGCCAGACATAAGGTTCCTGCTCGTGTCCAGCCACATTGGCCTAAGTTGTTCTTGGACTCAATCTTATAGGTGGACTCAGAGCAAGCTACAAGCAAACCAAACTGACCTCCTGTGCCTCACAAAACGCGTACCTCGTTATAATAGGGCTGGGTGCATGAGTATTAGAGATGATTGGGGGAGATATCTGGCATGATTTGTGGGTTCACATGGAAGGTGGGTTTAGGGATTGCTGGGCAAATGCGAGTCAATGGTATATACCTCCTTTCAAGGTTAATGAAGTACTACTTAACTACATAGCAATAGAGCACGCTATTGCCATGAATCAGATTCCTTGCCTGAGGACTGGAGGAAAGCTAATGTCACTCAGTCTACAAAAAGGGCAAGAAGGATGACCCAGGAAACTACAGGCCGCTCAACCTCACCTCCATCCCCGGAAAGATGATGGAACAGCTCGTTCTGGGCATCATTTCCAAGCATCTGGAGGAAAAGAAGGTTATCAGAAGTAGTCTGGAGAGGGTCCAGCAAAGGGCTACTAAGATGATTAAGGGATCTTTCTTATAAGGAAAGGCTGAGGGACTTGGGTCTTTTTTGTCTAGAGAAAAGAAGACTGAGGGGCGATCTTATCAATACTTATAAATACTTAAAGGGAGGGTGCCAGGTAGATGAGAACAGTTTTTCTTCAGTGGTGTCCAGTGATAGGACAAGAGGTAAAGGGCACAAATTCGAGCAGAGGAAGTTCCATCTAAACATGAGGAGGGACTTCTTTACTTTGAGGGTGGCAGAGCACTGGAACCGGCTGCCCAGAGAGGTGGTGGAGTCTCTGACTCTGGAGACATTCAAAACCCACCTGGACGCCATCCTGTGCAACCTGCTATAGGTGACCCTGCTCTGGTGGGGGGGCTGGACTAGATGATCTTTGGAGGTCCCTTCCAACCATGACCATTCTGTGATTCTGTGATTCTATGAATTCTGCATTCCTATTTCTGAAGCAAATACAACTGAGCAACCACCTGGCTTCAGTGTTGTCTTACATGAAATTGAAAGCCTTGACATGCCTAGACCTGTATGTTTCCATACAGGTTTGCTTTATGCTCCAAAACTGGTCTACTCGTTTTTTAAGACTCTTTCTTTAGTGATTAGTAAACAATGACTTGATGATACGTTAAGCAGTGATTTATGACTAAACCTTCAACATCTCTGGTACCAATCTCTGCTTGTACTTTCAAGGCCTCTCCCATCCTGCTCTCTTTGTGCTCTGGGGAACCTCTTCCGTTACCCTTTGGTTTTCTTCAGCAGCCTTCAAGACGCAGCCTTCCGATAACACAACCAGTGTTTTGTGAGTGTATGTCCTTTTCCTAGGGTCAATGAACACCTTCCTGGAATTCACTGTGCCCTCAGGTATTCAGTGAAATGGCTGAAGCAGAAAGATATTCTTGAGCAAAGCCCAGAAGGAGTGACAGGGAACACCAGGTTGTGGTGAAGGTAGATGCGATAAGAGAAGCCTGTGGAGGGGTCATGGGTGACAGACGAGGGGACAGAGAGCCCAGGTGATGCTGGCTCATCATCAGGCAGCAGAGGGGTGAGCTGCCCAAGTAAGACACAGAAGGGGGATGAGAAGGCGGCACTGAAGTGGTAAGGGTATTATGGCACTGAGGTGAGACCATCTTTGGAAGCAGGAGTTTTGTGTTGCAAAGTCCTGGGCTGCCTGGAGACAGGAACCTCTCTCTCTCCTTCACACCTTTTCCCCTATCTCGCACCACCGTCGTCCTTCCTCCTCAGCAGTTATCAATCATCTAAGTCATCTTCCAATCCTTCTGTTGAATCTCTACCACTGCACAGAAAAATTGTCCAGGTTGATTATGCCAAGCAGCGCAAGACAGTCAGCAGAGCTGTGAAATCACGGCGTATTGTTCCTCTGAATCCTGGGGCTGTTTCTTTTTCTTGCCCAGTGACTTGAAACCTACAACACGCCCACAGTCTAACCTCCAGCACCAAGAGCTTCCTTCCCACGTACGGTCTTGGTGTTATCGGCTGTTTGCTTCATGACATCTCACAACACTTTGCAGGAGTTCTGGAAGCAAAGGTCTTTTCCAGATCCACTCAGGAGGGGATATTTTTAGGCGCGTGCCCACTTTTCCACAAGAGGGTGAGGACAGGCAGAATTTGTATGGAAGCTGAGTATATTGGATAAAGGAGCTGAAGGTTTAGTTACTGGCCATGGCTTTTCTGCAGGGACCAAACAAAAATACGCTTCCCTTCCTAGCTGTGCACAGGCTCTCTTTCTGACAATATACAATCTTTAAATTGGAAAAACAAAACAAAACAAAACAAGCAAAGTTGAAATAAAAAAGGTTTCCTTCTCAGGAACTGTATGGACTCAGAACATTTTGAGTTTAATAATTCATGAAGGCCACCGTAATGGAACAGAAAATGTGGAGACCATGGACAGAATCCCGTGGCTGGAATACAATATAAAAAAAAAGGACTATGCAAATCTCCCTTTGCCTCGTGTTTTTGCCACTCACCTGCCCTACTACTTAGTTCCCAGAGACCTGAGAAACAAAAGAGCACGTGTAAGTGATGTTGTTTTTACAATTTCCTTATAACCAGTCATGCCAATTTGCCTCAAAGAGCTTTTGAACTGGGCATTGATTGAGCTTTCCCGCAATGCGTTTAGGAATCCTTATTTTAAATGCCTTGGAAAGAATGGGTTTGGTTTTGCTAACGATAAGTATATAAATTTTCAATTAAGCAGGGATGAAAAGGAGTCATTTTACCCAGTAGAGAAAGCATGATTCCTCTGTCTCTCCCTGCAAACATTTGTAACCTCGTAAAGGCAACATGCCAGGTTCTGTTTTCTCTCCCTAATCAGACCATAGGGAGCAGAAACTTAGCAGGAGCTGGCACGGGCTGCCAGTTGAGAGGCAGGAGGCTGCTCCTCTCACTGGTGGTGCCTGGTCTGTGCCTGAGGCAGCAGCTCTGCTGTGGTCAGGAGTCAGCAGGAGCCAAAATAGGCCTTGCCCATAACAGCCCCTTCTTTTAAGATGCCGGGGCTCACTCTTACATCTGCCTGCCTGCTGCCTCCAGCACCAGCACCACAGGCCAGGACTTTAGGTGACAGAATACTGATGCTGTCAACACTACCCAAGCTGGGATTTACAAGAAACTCTTCTTCATTTCATCGTGACTGTGCACAGAAATGTGAAGTTGAATCAACCCAATGATTTTCTCGTGCTGTTATTGCAGCCTGACTGCCTTGCACAAGTGACCACTATCACCGAAGCCTGTGACACTGATCCCATGAAGAGTGTTAGCCGCAGGCACTGCAAGACTGCAACTACAGAAATACCACCACCTAGAAACAGACAGCACTACATTATCCAGAATGTACCTAATGAGATTGTCCCCTTCAAACTGTTTTCACATGGTTTTAGTGGGACCTGTGCTGAAAATTGCACCGATGGTCAAGGTAATGGAGTCCTTTAATATCTCTGATATCATTCTCCTTATTGTTTTGCAGATCATTTATGTTACCAGGAACCCCAAGGATGTTATGGTTTCTTACTACCACTTCTCCAAATACATATCCACACTGGAGGAAATACCGGATTTTAACCTTTTCATGGAGAGATTTTTAGCTGGCAAAGGTAGGATATCTTTCTTACTAAGGAGCCCAAATCCTATGCCATCACCTCAGATTGAATGGGGATTAATTACACCAATAAGTATCAATTACCAAAATCCTCAGCCATGCTGTCACCAGAATCCAAAGCTGCAGAGGCTGTCTGAGCTTCACACCATCTTCTGATGAAAGCTGGTCCAATGGGAGTAGCACAGTCATGGCTTTGCTGCATCCCGACAACATGCAAGCTGCTGCTTTAATCTGCATTGGATGCTCATTCAGAATATAATAAACACTATGACTTGAAATCTCTTAACGCCTTCTCCACTCGGTTAGTGGAGCTGAACCCATAAGAATAGACACTGTCCAGCAAAGACAGAGAAATAGCTTTTTGCTTCTGCCAGACTGGGTTCAGATTACCAGAAACAAAAGGGGAGTTGCCACATTAGCTCGGTGACGGTCAAAAAGGCTGCAAGTACCCTTTCCTCAAATTGTCAAAAAATATTATTTTTTAAAAAAAAACGTCAAAACCCCTAAATTACTGATAATTTTAGAGTTTTACGGCCAGCTGTTAACAGTATTTCTGTTTATATTTTGTTTTAATAACTTCCCTTGCTAAGTACTTGCCAGTTCGTGGGTGGATCACGTTGCCGGCTGGTACGGTCATGCAGAGGATTTCAATATACTCTTCCTTACCTATGAAGAAATGAAAAAGGTGAGGTCCATTAGTATCCTTATATTCAAGATATTCTCTGTCTATATTGAGTGCATTTTCAGACGGCTCTTTATAATTACTCTTTATATTGGAAAGTGCTTAATCAGCTGTGGAGTAGATTCAAATTGAGGCTTCTGAGAGGAGTACGTCATTTGTCTCCTTGGTTCAAGGAGACCAATTACACAACAACAATGAGGTAAAACACTTTCCAATGTGAGAGAAGTTATCTCCACTGGCACCCTAAAAAACCCTTTCTGAATTAGTACAGAACAAGAATTTTGCAAGTATCTTCAACAGGAATGTGAGGGAAGTGCCTCATAAAAAGGCAGGGCTTTAAAGTTCTTGAGGAGCTCCCAAATTGCTGACCAGAAGTTTCCCGCTTGATGGCTGCCCACGCTTTTGTGTGCCTCCTGGGTTCTCCCAGGTGCCTGCCCTTCTCCTCATGGGAAAGCCTCAGAGCGCCCCAGCCAAGGCAGCGCAGCCCACATCATGTGCCACTGCACGGGTCCCTCAGCCTTTGGAGCCTGAGGTTGCTCAGGTTGAGTCCCTCACTCAGACAAGACAACTGACAAGAACCCCATGGGTTGAGCGCCTTCACAGTGACAGGCGCCGTTCCAGGGCTGACTTTGCCAGGGCATCAAACCCAAGACACAGAGTGGGTTTGCAGCATGGGGAGCAGAACGCAGAATTCCGCATCTCCAACGGCACGGTGCTGCAGTGAGGTACAGCATCACTGCTCTCCAGTAGTCATCTGATGCAAGCGAGTCTCTGCTCACCTAAAAAGGATGGTCAGTTTTGCAGCCAAATGTATGTCCTTTATTATCCCATATTCCACTACTGTATGCATTTAGTTCTTTGCGTCATCAAGACTCTTCAAAGTAACATTATTGCAGGATCTCAGAAGTGCTGTGCTGAAGATCTGCAACTTCCTAGGCAAGAAGCTGAGCGAAGAGGAAGTGGATAGTGTTGTGCGGCAGGCTACATTTGAGAACATGAGAAAAGATCCCAGGGCAAACTATGAGAAGCTGTCAGATGGCATTGTAGCAAAAAACAATGGTAGTTTTCTACGAAAAGGTAAAGTCCAATGCAACAATTTGATCCCACGCTTCCTGGTATGAGACGAACCCAGGATTTAAGGGTTGTACTGAGACAGGGGTAACATAATACTTTTCAAGGCTAGAGTCACCTTAATTGGGTGAGCATAGACCTCCTTGACCAGCTACCCTCCGAGTCCATACGTGGCATCCCTGGGCTCCTGGGCATTGTTAAGATGTCCTAACGCTCAGTGTTGGAGGAAACCTGCAGAAGGAAACCTCCAGGGATTACAGTGTCGTGCACCCACAGAAAAAACAAGAGCTGTTGGTGTTAATGTTTTCCTCTTTGATCTCAAAGGAATCAGTAAAGCACCAGAACAAAGGAGTCAAATAACTTTATGAGGATTCAGGATTACAGGTCTGTGCTGCGTTTTGTTCACAGCACCTAGATTTGGAAGCATGTCACTCCACACGCCAGTGACAGGGAAGTGCTGAGGAAGCCAGGAATACTTCCCAAGAGTAGCAGTCGCTGTTTGCAGTGGGCTTCAGAGAGGTGCACGTTCTGCTTCTCACCTCCCTTTGCTGCCTCTTTCCTCAGGCACTGTTGGAGACTGGAAAAACATCATGACGGTGGCACAGAGTGAAAGGTTTGACAAAGTTCTGGAAGACAAAATGAAGACCCTGCCCATCAAATTTGTCTGGGATATTAACGATGAAGTGTAGGCTGGTTTTGAGTCTCCTCATCCTTTGGTCTTCATACTGGATGGACATATCTGAAGTTCTGGAAGAAGAAAATACATCCATTTTCAGCTCTGTGGTACAAACAAAAGCAATGACAAGTCAGTCACAAAATATGACTTTTTCTAAGGAAGCTATTCAATTCCACCGCCTTCCTGTTTGTAATTTTACAAGGTAGCTTCATTAGTTTTCTTGGTAAACTGCCTTCCTTTCTTCAGGTTTGCTTTTACTTTCACTGGCTTTAACAATACCTGATTTGTAGACAACCAAGGAAGGATAGATCGGTGTTGCTAAAAACTTTTATGAAAAGTCTTCCTCTTACACATTTCATGAGGCTTCTTTTGGTAGAACCTTCAGCGTCCAGGCTGGAAGTAAGACTGGCCAGATGTGGTATGGTTATGCTTTGATATGTCTGAGTTCTTGTTTCCTTTCTAAACACTGATACTGAACCATCTGCTATTAAAGTGACCTTTGTGTTGCATTGTGTGGTGTTGCCCATTGACTGGAACACTTCATTGCATCGTTGGTTACAGTTTTCAAGGTCATGTCTGACAATTTGCTACTTGAAATCTTGAGCAAAAACACATGCCGCAGTCACAGCAGTTTTTAAGTCAACATCCACTCCAGCATACCCGATGATCTGCTAGAGCTCCTCATGTAAAAACCTACCAGCTAGCTAGGACTATGTCCTTCCTCATATATTCGTTGACTCGCAATCATGCTTTAACCTGTCCATGATTCTGCTCCACGCGATGGCTTGCCCATGCGCTTCCCCTGAGAAGCTAAGTACAGAGGCATACTTCAAGATGTCTTTCTATCAGCAACTCAAAAATATTTGCAAATCCAACAGCTCCAAGCCTGACATGCACCTGCTCTACGACATATTCACCTTTATAGACAGTAATGCCTTTTCTGTTGCTTACAAAGGGAGGTCCAACTCCCGCGTATTTCTCAACTCTATCCATTGAAACTACTCACAAACTAGAGCTGCAGTTTCTCCCCTGTGAACTGTTAAGTCAATGATGCGCCTCCATCAGTCAGGAGGGCAGAGGGAAAGCACATGGTCCGATGAGGAAACAGCTCATTCCCACTGTTTTTCAGACACCAACCGTACTTCCCTGGCAGGCAAGGCAAGTTTTGCACCCTCATCCCTGCTTCCTGCTGTGATGTCTACATGATCAAACCAAGGGGACCGATTCTGGTTGCTATTGAACCAGCGTCCCACCAAGCAGCCACAGCAGGATACAACATCTAATTTCAAAAGTATTTCACATAGTCATTTTGATTTGACAAGGAACATCTACCCTTGGCTTTTCCATAAACTGTTTCAAAACTGCAAAATCTCCTTCCAGTTCACAGAATGGCTTTTTTTTCTTTGTTTGTTTGTTTCCAACACTGGTCTCAAGGGACCAGCTCTTTCTTCTCATTTTCAATCCACCCATTTACGCCTTCCGATACATTTTACCTGCTTCTTCCTGAACAGAATTACTTCATGCACAGCATAAGTAGCTGCTTCTATTGGGCAAAGGGGACCTCCTATCATTAGGCTACAAGAATGTTCCCATGTCCTTCAGTGGTAAAGCCAGACCATCCTTCCTTCTGGAACTTTGCATCCCCGATACCAAGAAAACAAGATACAAAAAACCCCACCCCTTCTGTGCCTTATGTGACCACTGCATCCCCCGACCTCTGAGTGTGAACTTCCCGTGAGGGGCCAGTGACCTTTTCCACCTGTACATATTTACCACAGAAAAGGTAAAACTAGTTCAAAGTCAGAAGCCTATCGCAGGCCTTTTGCTGAGTTTGCCCAAAGTACAAACAGAACTCCTGATTACAAGCAGGACCTTGATCTTTACTCTGTTTCCAATGGCAGCAAGTCCCAGCAGAGGAATAAACGCCACATAAACCTCACACTACGCTGTACGCTGCACACCGCAGCCCCATGGTATCAGCTCACTCTCTCTGTTGCAGATTTCATGAACATGCAGTGCAAAGGAGATCCGAGTTCTTGGCAATAAATGCAATCATGTCAAAGAAGGAACCTGAAAAGCCTCTCCCCTCTCCTCTTACTCCGAGTCAAGTTGCCAGGCACTGAAGACCTAATTAAAAAAAAAAAACAAAACACCAAACAAAAGCACCCAAGCAGGATTATTTCAGACCCTGTCAGGTTTTTCAGTGCAAGCAAGCACTCGCGTGACAGCTCCTTCTCTCAGGATCTAGGGTATCAGCGTCTTGGATCCAGGTACGGTCTACTCTCTGCTCCAACAAGCTTTGAATTTATTTCAGCAAGCACACAGTTTAAAAACTGGAGGTAGCCTGATGTTTAGAAGTCTCCCAGGAGAAAGACTAAGGTTGATTCTCCCCACAGGAATTGTACTTCAAGGTCCCGATTTTAGAACAAAATACACTGACCACTGGCACATTCATAAAAGAAAAAAAAGAAAAGGGAAAAAAAGATAAGTATGCCATCCTTAGGTTTTGTTTGCATTAAAGCAGATCATATTGCATTCATGATTTTGATGCAAAATCCTAGTCTTTGCAGCATGCCCGAGGGTGTACTCCTACAGCATCTTGGTGTGGTGAGCACCATCCTCTGAATCTTAAATAGCGCTCAGGCACCAGCTATGCCAAAAGTTCAGCATGATCAAAATTAAATTAGCTCTGGTCGTAGTGCAGTATTGCGACTCATAATAGTCTCCCTACATGCATTACAATGTATGATTTGGACTTCAAGAGTTAAAAGCAAGGTAGGATTTGGTTGTGGTTTTTCTTTTTTTGTTGTTTTTTTTTGTGTTTTTTTTGGTTTTTTTTTTGTTTGTTTTTTGTTTTTTGTTTTTTTTTTAACAAGCATTCTGGGTGTGTCAGAGCACCACAAGCCTTATTACAAGTATATTAAGGTCAAGTTCCTGATGTCTCACTTCTTTCAGCTTCACCCCAGGACTGTCATGCAAAGGTCTGACTAACCAAGGCAATCATGGCGTGGCAAACAATCGCCTTTTCAGGGAATGGCAGCTGGGGCAGGGTAAGGGGGTAACTTCCAAACATTAGCTGGGCACCACAGGAAAGCAAGCAATGGGATAACAGAATGTTAAAATAACCCTATTGAGACCCAGGACTTGCAGCCTGAATCTCTACCACAAGTTTGCCCTGAGAGAGAGAACGAGTGCATTTGGGCTCAATGCGAAGTAAAATAACTGCTTAAGGGACATTACCTCTTACTGTCAGACTCCCCTGGGCTCACAGAAGCTGAACTTTTTATCTTCTTTGCAAGTAGTTGCCTCAGAGGAGCAACGGGATCCTGTTTGGATCTATTCACAAGACCCTGAATATTTGGTTAACCACGTGGCTGAAGAAAACAACGGTGTGTCCCTGAAATCCCAAGAAGGACTTTGATGTGTTTTTGTCTTCCCAGGTGGCAGGGCAATGGAAGGAGCGGTACACTTTTGTAATCAGAAGTAAATTGTGCACAGAGACTTTTTGCTGGGGGTCCTGGCTGCTCTTGTTCAGCGACAAACTGTATTTCATGGAAAAGTGGTGAAGGAGTGTCTGCGAACCTCCACAAGACAGAACTGATTACTGCAAGGCCTCCTGAGTCAGTTTCACATTGAGTGCTGAAGCAGTTTAATCTTTACACGCAGTAAAGTAACTCTCAGAAAAGCTTCTGAGTGAATGTTATTTTGAAGCAAAAAATCCAGTCACCTCATCCTAGTATGCTCAGAATTTTCAAGTAATTCTAATATATAATTCTAATTCACATTCCTTTATAGGAAGGTGTTTTCAGATGAAGTGTCCCTAATGGAAGATTCCAGTGAAAAATGTGGTCTTTGGTGACCCCTAGGTTTTTCACGCAGGAAAAAAATTAACACTGTCTAATTATTCTCTCCGACTATATGGCAGAGAAGTCAGACCTCATAGATCTTTTGGCATGCAATAAGGGTCGATACTAGATGGTATTGGTATGTACCTGAGCAATGTCTAAAATAAAGGAATGCCTTAAAAACCACTTATATTTTTTTCCTCAGTTGGTGGATAACAATCTGTTCCTATGCAGACACCTAAAACGAGCATTGAAGTGGTCTAATGTAGTTTGCCCTTTTTTGTTATGGCATGTTGAGTGTCTTTTTGCAGTAACAAATAAAACTTATTTGGGGATTCTATGTGCCTAATTTAAGCCTTTAACTTACATTTTCATTTTACAGAAAAGGTAGGCAGGAAACAAGCCTGTTCACAAAGCTGATGTGGGACCATAGCTGGTACTCCTTGGATTCTTCAGGGCGACATGCCAGGGGCTGGAGTATCCTGTGCAGCACCTCCCCATCTACTTTTGGGATCAAGAGATGTTGTCTTTCATTATTATTAAACACTTAGAATAGAAACTGCAGTCACAAAATGCTAGAGACATGCCTGATTGCAGCAGAGAGCACAGCAGACCAGGCTCGATCTTTCACCCTCAGGGTTTCCTCTGGGGGGAAAAAACCCTCAGCCCTACTCCTCTTTCTGGCTCGTTCACATGCTGACCAACCCGACTGATCGGTTGTGCAAGTTTGGGGATTACCTGGGCAACTGATCCAGCTTAATAAGAACTCCTATACAAAGCACAACACAGATCTGGGGAACAAAATGTTCTTCTTTCTAATGTTGCTGGAGTGCAGGTTTCGGTGAGAAATGTTTCAGGCATTATTTCATTTCGGCGATAAAATACCTGTCAGAAAAACTTAACGTGAACACATACACGTGATTAACCCAAGGAGCTCATTCCAGGCTCATGGCCGAGACCAGGTGGGACCGGTCTAATCAACCACTTCAGTGGAGTAGTGGGTTCAGGCTCTTCTTTGGGACTGCTGTCACACATAGCTTGGAGATAAAAACCAATTTGGGCAAAAGTTCAGTGAAAGCTGAGGAAAAACCCCCAAACCTAGCAAAAAACGAAAGATTTTATTCATTTCTGCTCCTCTACAAGCTTCCTCAAGAATGCTGTTGAAAACAAAAAAGAAGGAACAGAAATCAAAAAGAGCATTTAAATAATTTCAAAAATCTTTCTGCTCTGCTTTCACTTTTTCCCCCGAGTTATATTAGTTCTCTAATCTCTGTCTGCGTTAAAGATAAGCAAATATTGAAAGCAAGCCAACCAGCACAGCGTCCATGGGTTCACATCTCGGTTAAAAAGGAAATGGGACGGCTCACATATCTCTAGAATTACTCACATTCACCGAGCTGGGAAGCAGTAGCACACATCTCCGTGGGCACCAAACAGAGAGCAGAAGAGGTAAGTATGCCTGAAATTATTAGAACGGCAGATCTGCGTGTTAAATGATGCTCTATTACCTTCTGAGTAAAAGAACAATTGTGCATAGAGGAGAGGAGGACGGCAGTCCAGAGCAGGGTTATCTCAGTACCGGTATGGAAACCGGAGCCTCACATGGGCTTTTCTGTGCCACTCAACAGAAAAAGGGAGTCAGCTGTGAGACAGTTAGCTAAGCAGATGAAATCTGTGGTTCACTGTGGATGTAGGAGATCACCTGGCAGGCACCTTTATGTCTGCATTTGGAGACAGATTTTTGAGATGCATGTTTGAGATGCGCGGCTGGCTGGTATGAGCATACCTGAATATTTATTTTTTCTCCCATCATGTACACTAGAGTACGAATACCTTTCCAGAAAACAGGACACGGCTTCTTTTCCATGGTGTATTTCTTCATGGTATATTCCTACATCTGTAAGAATCAGGCAGTGCAATAACTTTTGTCCCAAAGGGATAGAAAAACTCATGGTTTTGGTCAAAGAAGATCAAGAAGGTTTCTGTATACTGTGCATTGAATGAGTGTCCTTTCTGTTTCCCACAAATTCCTTGCTCTTTCTCCTGTGTCTGTTGCGTTTTTCACTCATTCTCCATATCTCTGCATTCTTCTGACTTCTCCAGCTTTGAGATCACAACTTGAATTTGGAAGCGTACCAATCCCTTGCCTTCTAAACGTGGGGTTTTCTCCCTTTAGAGCTCTGAAACTCAGGTTTCGCCATGAGGCCGAAGCACCTCACAGGCTTTGACGTGGGTAGTGCCTGTTGCCATGAGGCGAAGTGGGCAGCTCCTCACCACGCGCAGCAGCGACTCCCCCCACACCCCTCACTGTCCATAGCTGTCCATCACCTGCCTCACTGTCCTTCACTCCTCTCGTTGTCCATCACTCCCCTCGCTGCCCTCCCTGCCCTGGCCATGGCCGACGCCACCAGCACGGGTGGACGGAGGGCAGGGAAAGCACCGGGGTCAGTACTCCCAGGCAGAAGACACATCTGCCCTCATTTCTTTGACCACGGGCCTTTGGCAGTAGAACTGAACTTGTCCATCACCTAAAGCAAAGGATTTTTTTGTTGTGTAATGATACTAAGGGAGTTAAGAGGAGCAGTTGAATCTGATTAATCTCATAAAACAAAGGCATGTGTTTGTGTTAAAACTTGGTAGCACTGTATGCCCAAGGAGTCGTTTAGAACAGGACCTGCCACAGTCTTTGCTGTGTCTGAGGGATGTCCGTGTGTCCTCCTGCTGCCGTGGAGGTTACCTGGTCCCATCTGCCCAGGACAGGGCAGGCAGTGGGTCTCCCCAGTCACAGCAGCGGCCGCTGTGCCCCTTCCCCTGCCCTGGGTGGCCCTGGGGGTCCAAAGGCACACAAGCCCCACAGGCGGTGCCTGTGCACACATGTGCTTCACCATGGCCAGGCCAGCACCGGTCCCCGGGTGCTTTCCGAGGGGTCCAAATGGGAGGGCAAGTCCCCAGCTGCGCGGGTCCGAGGACAGTGCTGCTGTCAAAAGCAGCGCTGCTGGCACAGCCCCAGCGGGCCGGCACAGGGCTGGGTGGGAAGTGAGCACACGGCCAGGGGAGGTCATGGACCGGGAAGGCAGAGGAGAAGCAGAGGGCAAACTGGAGAGAAGCTAACGACGACAGGTGGGATCAGCGGCTTCATTTCAAAGGACTGCCTGTGGTGGTGAATTCCGATCACTTGGCTGGTACGTCTTGCGCCATCGGCCGATTTGGCAAATGTGACCAAGGGTGCTATCCCAATGGTGCAGCAATGGCGACATCCTGACAGCGCAGCAATGGCAAACGCAGCAGTCCAAGAGGGCACAGGAACAGTCGCATTGTAAGGGGGAGGCCGGGGACAAAATTCCAGATAGGAAAGCCTCTCTTTCCAAATGTGTTTTAACCCACATAAGACCATGCTGGTGATATCAGAGTCTGGAAGTGGACTTGCTTGTGCCATTTCTGCCAAGGCTTGTACATTGCCTGATGGTGTTAATAAATCCTTCATCTACAGAGCAGAGAGGGAGCGACCAGGATGTTAAGCTCACTGACACCCATGGACGTAGCGTTCAGCTCAAAGACTGCAGCAGAGACGCAGGCAAAACCCTTGAAACCTAGATGCTCCATTTGGCTCTGGCTCAGATACAAGAGGCCGCTTCTCTCTTCAGTCTCTCTCTTGCTCTTCCTGTACCTCTCCAAGAGTTTGCCCTTGCCTAGGCACCACAACAATGACGATTAGTGTATTTTTCTTGCAAATATATACCAATGGCGTTAATGAGACACAAGACAACAATCTCATAAAACCAGTAGGCATATTTGAGAAAATAACACACGTTCATGCTTATCCATCCCGGGTTGCAGAAAACATGCTTGCTGTGGGAGAAGCATTAGTAACAAGACAGGGAATAAATAGAAGGAGGTAGAACTTGTAGTAAGACATTCTGAACACAGTTTCAGTCACAACATTCAGAATGAGAGCTTGGTAGTGAAGAATGCTCTGTTCGAGAGCTACTGACATCCCAAAGAAAACTCTACGGTCACTCGCATTCCAGAGGAATCTTCACAAATGATTTTTACATAAGTTGCCTTCAGTCACATTCGATTTTACGTGCAAGTAGCATACACTTGTATAGAAGTAAAGGGTAGTGCCATACATCTTTCCTTTTTTTCCCTTAGAAATGTGGCCTGAATGATGTTCTTTTGAAAATCTGAAAGTTAAATTTCTGTGTATTGTTTCCAGAATTTTGCTGAAATGCATTTTGCTAAAATTTGCCAGCACTGGATTCTTTGCTTGAATTACTAGTTTGTTTGTTTGTTTGTTTGTGCGTGATGACACCCAAAGAAAAAGATATAACGTTTTATTTTCCTATTGCAGGTTATTGCCCTATAAGGACAGCAGATTAACAATGGAACCATCAAAGGAATATGTGTTTGAATACAAAGGGTTTTATTTTGGTATAGATACTACACTTGAGTATGTAGCTTCCCTGGAGGATTTTGAAATCAAAGATAGTGACATATTTCTAGCAACTTACCCCAAATCAGGTAAGAATGGGATTGTTTCTAAAGGGAGGGGGAAACCTGCCTTTATTCAGCGATCGAGGTGCACAAGTACCTCGGGTGGTTAGCTTTGCTTTTAGACCTGAACCGTCTCTGAGTATATGCAGTGGAGCACTAAGCACAGTCCCTGCATAGCCATGACCTCGACAGCCAGACATAAGGTTCCTGCTCGTGTCCAGCCACATTGGCCTAAGTTGTTCTTGGACTCAATCTTATAGGTGGACTCAGAGCAAGCTACAAGCAAACCAAACTGACCTCCTGTGCCTCACAAAACGCGTACCTCGTTATAATAGGGCTGGGTGCATGAGTATTAGAGATGATTGGGGGGAGATATCTGGCATGATTTGTGGGTTCACATGGAAGGTGGGTTTAGGGATTGCTGAGCAAATGCGAGTCAATGGTATATACCTCCTTTCAAGGCTAATGAAGTACTGCTTAACTACATAGCAATAGAGCATGCTATTGCCATGAATCAGATTCCTTGCCTGAGGACTGGAGGAAAGCTAATGTCACTCAGTCTACAAAAAGGGCAAGAAGGATGACCCAGGAAACTACAGGCCGCTCAACCTCACCTCCATCCCCAGAAAGATGATGGAACAGCTCGTTCTGGGCATCATCTCCAAGCATCTGGAGGAAAAGAAGGTTATCAGAAGTAGTCAACATAGATTCACCAAGGGGAAGTCATGTCTGACTAATCTGATAGCCTTCTACGATGGTGTGACTGGATGTGTGGATGAGGGGAGGGCAGTGGATGTTGTCTACCTTCACTTCAGCAAGGCTTTCGACACTGTCTCCCACATCATCCTCACAGGAAAGCTTAGGAAGTGCGGGTTAGATGAATGGACAGTGGGGTGGATTGAGAACTGGCTGTCAGATAGAGCTCAGAGGGTTGTGGTTAGTGGTGCAGAGTCTAGTTGGAGGTCAGTAAGAAGTGGTATTCCTCAGGGGTCAGTACTGACTCCAGTCCTGTTCAACCTACTCATCAATGACCTGGATGAAGGGATAGAGTATACTGTCAGCAAGTTTTCTGATGACACAAAACTGGGAAGGGTGGCTGACACGCTAGGAGGTTGTGCTGCTTTAAGTGTGACCTGGACAGGCTGGAGAGTTGGGCAGAGAAGAACCTAATGAAATTCAACAAGGGCAAGTGTAGGGTCCTGCACCTGGGGAGGAATAACCCCATGCATCAGTACAGGTTGGAGGCTGAACTCCAGGAGAGCAGCTCTGCGGAAAGGGACCTGGCAGTCCTGGTGGACAACAGGATGACCATGAGCCAGCAATGTGCCCTGGTGGCCAAGAAGGCCAATGGCATCCTGGAGTGCATGAAGAAGAGTGTGGCCTGCGGGTCAAGGGAGGTCATCCTCCCCCTCTACTCTGCCCTGGTGAGGCCACATCTGGAGTATTGTGTCCAGTTCTGGGCTCCCTGGTTGAAGATGGACAAGGAACTGCTGAAGAGGGTCCAGCAAAGGGCTACTAAGATGATTAAGGGATCTTTCTTATAAGGAAAGGCTGAGGGACTTGGGTCTTTTTTGTCTAGAGAAAAGAAGACTGAGGGGCGATCTTATCAATACTTATAAATACTTAAAGGGAGGGTGCCAGGTAGATGAGAACAGTTTTTCTTCAGTGGTGTCCAGTGATAGGATAAGAGGTAAAGGGCACAAATTCGAGCAGAGGAAGTTCCATCTAAACATGAGGAGGGACTTCTTTACTTTGAGGGTGGCAGAGCACTGGAACCGGCTGCCCAGAGAGGTGGTGGAGTCTCTGACTCTGGAGACATTCAAAACCCACCTGGACGCCGTCCTGTGCAACCTGCTATAGGTGACCCTGCTCTGGTGGGGGGGCTGGACTAGATGATCTTTGGAGGTCCCTTCCAACCATGACCATTCTGTGATTCTGTGATTCTATGAATTCTGCATTCCTATTTCTGAAGCAAATACAACTGAGCAACCACCTGGCTTCAGTGTTGTCTTACATGAAATTGAAAGCCTTGACATGCCTAGACCTGTATGTTTCCATACAGGTTTGCTTTATGCTCCAAAACTGGTCTACTCGTTTTTTAAGACTCTTTCTTTAGTGATTAGTAAACAATGACTTGATGATACGTTAAGCAGTGATTTATGACTAAACCTTCAACATCTCTGGTACCAATCTCTGCTTGTACTTTCAAGGCCTCTCCCATCCTGCTCTCTTTGTGCTCTGGGGAACCTCTTCCGTTACCCTTTGGTTTTCTTCAGCAGCCTTCAAGACGCAGCCTTCCGATAACACAACCAGTGTTTTGTGAGTGTATGTCCTTTTCCTAGGGTCAATGAACACCTTCCTGGAATTCACTGTGCCCTCAGGTATTCAGTGAAATGGCTGAAGCAGAAAGATATTCTTGAGCAAAGCCCAGAAGGAGTGACAGGGAACACCAGGTTGTGGTGAAGGTAGATGCGATAAGAGAAGCCTGTGGAGGGGTCGTGGGTGACAGACGAGGGGACAGAGAGCCCAGGTGATGCTGGCTCATCATCAGGCAGCAGAGGGGTGAGCTGCCCAAGTAAGACACAGAAGGGGGATGAGAAGGCGGCACTGAAGTGGTAAGGGTATTATGGCACTGAGGTGAGACCATCTTTGGAAGCAGGAGTTTTGTGTTGCAAAGTCCTGGGCTGCCTGGAGACGGGATGGAGAAGGAAGATGATTTTGAGTTACAAATTGCACAGAATATCCTCTCTCTCTCCTTCACACCTTTTCCTCTATCTCGCACCACCGTTGTCCTTCCTCCTCAGCAGTTATCAATCATCTAAGTCAGCTTCCAATCCTTCTGTTGAATCTCTACCACTGCACAGAAAAATTGTCCAGGTTGATTATGCCAAGCAGCGCAAGACAGTCAGCAGAGCTGTGAAATCACTGCGTATTGTTCCTCTGAATCCTGGGGCTGTTTCTTTTTCTTGCCCAGTGACTTGAAACCTACAACACGCCCACAGTCTAACCTCCAGCACCAAGAGCTTCCTTCCCACGTACGGTCTTGGTGTTATCGGCTGTTTGCTTCATGACATCTCACAACACTTTGCAGGAGTTCTGGAAGCAAAGGTCTTTTCCAGATCCACTCAGGAGGGGATATTTTTAGGCGCGTCCCCACTTTTCCACAAGAGGGTGAGGACAGGCAGAATTTGTATGGAAGCTGAGTATATTGGATAAAGGAGCTGAAGGTTTAGTTACTGGCCATGGCTTTTTTGCAGGGACCAAACAAAAATACGCTTCCCTTCCTAGCTGTGCACAGGCTCTCTTTCTGACAATATACAATCTTTAAATTGAAAAAACAAAACAAAACAAAACAAGCAAAGTTGAAATAAAAAAGGTTTCCTTCTTAGGAACTGTATGGACTCAGAACATTTTGAGTTTAATAATTCATGAAGGCCACCGTAATGGAACAGAAAATGTGGAGACCATGGACAGAATCCCGTGGCTGGAATACAATACGACAAACAAGGACTATGCAAATCTCCCTTTGCCTCGTGTTTTTGCCACTCACCTGCCCTACTACTTAGTTCCCAGAGACCTGAGAAATAAAACAGCACGTGTAAGTGATGTTGTTTTTACAATTTCCTTAAAACCAGTCATGCCAATTTGCCTCAGTGAATTGGTCCAAATCTGACCTTTTTCCTCTTTCAGTTCCCCATGTCTCGGTAGAAATATCACCTGCTTCGAATATGTGCGGAGATCAGGGACCTTCTAAAGCCCATTTCCTCTGTTTCCTTTTGCCAAATCTCTCAGCCCCAACACTGTTAGAGGGAGGGGTGGTGCATCTCAGGAGGACCTGCCAGGGTCAAAGACATGCACTGATTTTCCCCTTCTGAAAACATGTGATTCCTGTGAAGACGTAAGCCTCAAAAAAAGTCTCCCACAATGAAAATATGCGTAGGAAGGGACTGTGATTTCAAGTCAGAGCTTTTGAACTGGGCATTGATTGAGCTTTCCTGCAATGCGTTTAGGAATCCTTATTTTAAATGCCTTGGAAAGAATGGGTTTGGTTTTGCTAACGATAAGTATATAAATTTTCAATTAAGCAGGGATGAAAAGGAGTCATTTTACCCAGTAGAGAAAGCATGATTCCTCTGTCTCTCCCTGCAAACATTTGTAACCTCGTAAAGGCAACATGCCAGGTTCTGTTTTCTCTCCCTAATCAGACCATCGGGAGCAGAAACTTAGCAGGAGCTGGCACGGGCTGCCAGTTGAGAGGCAGGAGGCTGCTCCTCTCACTGGTGGTGCCTGGTCTGTGCCTGAGGCAGCAGCTCTGCTGTGGTCAGGAGTCAGCAGGAGCCAAAATAGGCCTTGCCCATAACAGCCCCTTCTTTTAAGATGCCGGGGCTCACTCTTACATCTGCCTGCCTGCTGCCTCCAGCACCAGCACCACAGGCCAGGACTTTAGGTGACAGAATACTGATGCTGTCAACACTACCCAAGCTGGGATTTACAAGAAACTCTTCTTCATTTCATCGTGACTGTGCACAGAAACGTGAAGTTGAATCAACCCAATTATTTTCTCGTGCTGTTATTGCAGCCTGACTGCCTTGCACAAGTGACCACTATCACCGAAGCCTGTGACACTGATCCCATGAAGAGTGTTAGCCGCAGGCACTGCAGGACTGCAACTACAGAAATACCACCACCTAGAAACAGACAGCACTACATTATCCAGAATGTACCTAATGAGATTGTCCCCTTCAAACTGTTTTCACACGGTTTTAGTGGGACCTGTGCTGAAAATTGCACCGATGGTCAGGGTAATGGAGTCCTTTAATATCTCTGATATCATTCTCCTTATTGTTTTGCAGATCATTTATGTTACCAGGAACCCCAAGGATGTTATGGTTTCTTACTACCACTTCTCCAAATACATGACACGACTGGAGGAAATACCGGATTTTAACCTTTTCATGGAGAGATTTTTAGCTGGCAAAGGTAGGATATCTTTCTTACTAAGGAGCCCAAATCCTATGCCATCACCTCAGATTGAATGGGGATTAATTACACCAATAAGTATCAATTACCAAAATCCTCAGCCATGCTGTCACCAGAATCCAAAGCTGCAGAGGCTGTCTGGGCTTCACACCATCTTCTGATGAAAGCTGGTCCAATGGGAGTAGCACAGTCATGGCTTTGCTGCATCCCGACAACATGCAAGCTGCTGCTTTAATCTGCATTGGATGCTCATTCAGAATATAATAAACACTATGACTTGAAATCTCTTAACGCCTTCTCCACTCGGTTAGTGGAGCTGAACCCATAAGAATAGACACTGTCCAGCAAAGACAGAGAAATAGCTTTTTGCTTCTGCCAGACTGGGTTCAGATTACCAGAAACAAAAGGGGAGTTGCCACATTAGCTCGGTGACGGTCAAAAAGGCTGCAAGTACCCTTTCCTCAAATTGTCAAAAAATATTATTTTTAAAAAAAAAAACGTCCAAACCCCTAAATTACTGATAATTTTAGAGTTTTACGGCCAGCTGTTAACAGTATTTCTGTTTATATTTTGTTTTAATAACTTCCCTTGCTAAGTACTTGCCAGTTCGTGGGTGGATCACGTTGCCGGCTGGTACGGTCATGCAGAGGATTTCAATATACTCTTCCTTACCTATGAAGAAATGAAAAAGGTGAGGTCCATTAGTATCCTTATATTCAAGATACTCTCTGCCTATATTGAGTGCATTTTCAGACGGCTCTTTATAATTACTCTTTATATTGGAAAGTGCTTAATCAGCTGTGGAGTAGATTCAAATTGAGGCTTCTGAGAGGAGTACGTCATTTGTCTCCTTGGTTCAAGATCTTATCAATTACACAACAACGATGAGGTAAAACACTTTCCAATGTGAGAGAAGTTATCTCCACTGGCACCCTAAAAAACCCTTTCTGAATTAGTACAGAACAAGAATTTTGCAAGTATCTTCAACGGGAATATGGTGCTCAAAAGGAGGGAAGTGCTAAAGAGGCAGGGCTTTAAAGTTCTTGAGGAGCTGACCAGAAGTTTCCCGCTTGATGGCTGCCCACGCTTTTGTGTGCCTCCTGGGTTCTCCCAGGTGCCTGCCCTTCTCCTCATGGGAAAGCCCCAGAGCGCCCCAGCCAAGGCAGCGCAGCCCACATCGTGTTCCACTGCGCGGGTCCCTCAGCCTTTGGAGCCTGAGGTTGCTCAGGTTGAGTCCCTCACTCAGACAAGACAACTGATAAGAACCCCATGGGTTGAGCGCCTTCACAGTGACAGGCGCCGTTCCAGGGCTGACTTTGCCAGGGCATCAAACCCAAGACACAGAGTGGGTTTGCAGCATGGGGAGCAGAACGCAGAATTCCGCATCTCCAACGGCACGGTGCTGCAGTGAGGTACAGCATCACTGCTCTCCAGTAGTCATCTGATGCAAGCGAGTCTCTGCTCACCTAAAAAGGATGGTCAGTTTTGCAGCCAAATGTATGTCCTTTATTATCCCATATTCCACTACTGTATGCATTTAGTTCTTTGCGTCATCAAGACTCTTCAAAGTAACATTATTGCAGGATCTCAGAAGTGCTGTGCTGAAGATCTGCAACTTCCTAGGCAAGAAGCTGAGCGAAGAGGAAGTGGATAGTGTTGTGCGGCAGGCTACATTTGAGAACATGAGAAAAGATCCCAGGGCAAACTATGAGAACCTGCCAGATGACATCGTAGCAAAAGACAAGGGTAGTTTTCTACGAAAAGGTAATGTGGAAGCAGTCCAACACAACTATGGATGATACTGAGACAGGGGTAACAATACTCTTTTCAACTGTTTCTTACTTTTCAAGGCTAGAGTCACCTTAATTGGGTGAGCATAGACCTCCTTGACCAGCTACCCTCCGAGTCCATACGTGGCATCCCTGGGCTCCTGGGCATTGTTAAGATGTCCTAACGCTCAGTGTTGGAGGAAACCTGCAGAAGGAAACCTCCAGGGATTACAGTCGTGCACCCACAGAAAAAACAAGAGCTGTTGATGTTAATGTTTTCCTCTTTGATCTCAAAGGAATCAGTAAAGCACCAGAACAAAGGAGTCAAATAACTTTATGAGGATTCAGGATTACAGGTCTGTGCTGCGTTTTGTTCACAGCACCTAGATTTGGAAGCATGTCCTCAAAAGAGCACACAGAGCCTCACTTGGCACGCCAGTGACAGGGAAGTGCTGAGGAAGCCAGGAATACTTCCCAAGAGTAGCAGTCGCTGTTTGCAGTGGGCTTCAGAGAGGTGCACGTTCTGCTTCTCACCTCCCTTTGCTGCCTCTTTCCTCAGGCACTGTTGGAGACTGGAAAAACATCATGACGGTGGCACAGAGTGAAAGGTTTGACAAAGTTCTGGAAGACAAAATGAAGACCCTGCCCATCAAATTTGTCTGGGATATTAACGATGAAGTGTAGGCTGGTTTTGAGTCTCCTCATCCTTTGGTCTTTATACTGGACAGACATATCTGAAGTTCTGGAAGAAGAAAATACATCCATTTTCAGCTCTGTTGTACAAACAATAGCAATGACAAGTCAGTCACAAAATATGACTTTTTCTAAGGAAGCTATTCAATTCCACCGCCTTCCTGTTTGTAATTTTACAAGGTAGCTTCATTACTTTTCTTGGTAAACTGCCTTCCTTTCTTCAGGTTTGCTTTTACTTTCATTGGCTTTAACAATACCTGATTTGTAGACAACCAAGGAAGGATAGATCGGTGTTGCTAAAAACTTTTATGAAAAGTCTTCCTCTTACACATTTCATGAGGCTTCTTTTGGTAGAACCTTCAGCGTCCAGGCTGGAAGTAAGACTGGCCAGATGTGGTATGGTTATGCTTTGATATGTCTGAGTTCTTGTTTCCTTTCTAAACACTGATACTGAACCATCTGCTATTAAAGTGACCTTTGTGTTGCATTGTGTGGTGTTGCCCATTGACTGGAACACTTCATTGCATCGTTGGTTACAGTTTTCAAGGTCATGTCTGACAATTTGCTACTTGAAATCTTGAGCAAAAACACATGCCGCAGTCACAACAGTTTTTAAGTCAACATCCACTCCAGCATACCCGATGATCTGCTAGAGCTCCTCATGTAAAAACCTACCAGCTAGCTAGGACTATGTCCTTCCTCATATATTCGTTGACTCGCAATCATGCTTTAACCTGTCCATGATTCTGCTCCACGCGATGGCTTGCCCATGCGCTTCCCCTGAGAAGCTAAGTACAGAGGCATACTTCAAGATGTCTTTCTATCAGCAACTCAAAAATATTTGCAAATCCAACAGCTCCAAGCCTGACATGCACCTGCTCTACGACATATTCACCTTTATAGACAGTAATGCCTTTTCTGTTGCTTACAAAGGGAGGTCCAACTCCCGCGTATTTCTCAACTCTATCCATTGAAACTACTCACAAACTAGAGCTGCAGTTTCTCCCCTATGAACTGTTAATTCAATGATGCACCTCCAGCTTTTTTTCCCCTCCAACAATCTTCTGTCCCTCTCAGCACAGCCTCAGTCAGAAGGGCAGAGGGAAAGCACATGGTCCGATGAGGAAACAGCTCATTCCCACTGTTTTTCAGACACCAACCGTACTTCCCTGGCAGGCAAGGCAAGTTTTGCACCCTCATCCCTGCTTCCTGCTGTGATGTCTACATGATCAAACCAAGGGGACTGATTCTGGTTGCTATTGAACCAGCGTCCCACCAAGCAGCCACAGCAGGATACAACATCTAATTTCAAAAGTATTTCACATAATCATTTTGATTTGACAAGGAACATCTACCCTTGGCTTTTCCATAAACTGTTTCAAAACTGCAAAATCTCCTTCCAGTTCACAGAATGGCTTTTTTTTCTTTGTTTGTTTGTTTCCAACACTGGTCTCAAGGGACCAGCTCTTTCTTCTCATTTTCAATCCACCCATTTACGCCTTCCGATACATTTTACCTGCTTCTTCCTGAACAGAATTACTTCATGCACAGCATAAGTAGCTGCTTCTATTGAGCAAAGGGGACCTCCTATCATTAGGCTACAAGAATGTTCCCATGTCCTTCAGTGGTAAAGCCAGACCATCCTTCCTTCTGGAACTTTGCATCCCCGATACCAAGAAAACAAGATACAAAAAACCCCACCCCTCCTGTGCCTTATGTGACCACTGCATCCCCCGACCTCTGAGTGTGAACTTCCCGTGAGGGGACCAGTGACCTTTTCCACCTGTACATATTTACCACAGAAAAGGTAAAACTAGTTCAAAGTCAGAAGCCTATCGCAGGCCTTTTGCTGAGTTTGCCCAAAGTACAAACAGAACTCCTGATTACAAGCAGGACCTTGATCTTTACTCTGTTTCCAATGGCAGCAAGTCCCAGCAGAGGAATAAACGCCACATAAACCTCACACTACGCTGTACGCTGCACACCACAGCCCCATGGTATCAGCTCACTCTCTCTGTTGCAGATTTACATGAACATGCAGTGCAAAGGAGATCCGAGTTCTTGGCAATAAATGCAATCATGTCAAAGAAGGAACCTGAAAAGCCTCTCCCCTCTCCTCTTACTCCGAGTCAAGTTGCAAGACACTGCAGTGCTAAATAAAACAAACAAACAAACAAAAAGCCAAAACCCACCCCAGTAGTAGTATTTCAGACCCTGTCAGATTTTTCAACACAAGCGAGCACTCACATGACAGCTCCTTCTCTCAGGATCAGGCACAGTCTACTCTCTGCTCCGACAAGCTTTGAATTTATTTCAGCAACCACACAGTTTGAAACCCGGAGGTAGCCTGATGATTAGTCTCCTAGGAGAAAGACTGAAATTGATTCTCCCCACAGGAATTGTACTTCAAGCTGCCTTTACTAGATTAATATGAATTAGACTTCAATCTAATCCAAAGCACATAAGTAAACTTTAAACATCTCACTTCTTCCACCAAAAAAACCTTCTTAGTCCATTTCAGCAAACTAGAACACACAAACATATCCGAGCTTACTCGCCATCGAATTCCCTTTTATTTCACAGATAATAATTGCTAACAAAGGTAAACAAATGTGAGGTTCAGACTGAGACACTGAAACTTGTTTAAAGACTGGGAGGAACAGACTTTACACAATATTTTGTCACTTCAACTCTTAGTTTTTCCTCTGCTTTGAAAAATAAGACCTAAGAGTGAAAACACATTTTCACTTCTTTGACATTGTTTTAGCATTTTTAAGCCATACATCCTTTGCATAAGAACCAATAAATACGTTAATATGAAAGCAGATTAAAAAGTCTCATTAATCTAGAAATACCATTAACAAGAAACTTTTTTTTTCATACGTAATGATTCTTGTCAGTGACCCACCTGGAAAATTTTCCCAGACATCACATTTTGCACAGACAACACAGCATTCTTGGATTCAGTCCAGATTTAAAGAGAACTAATTAACTCCTCTTATGAAAAAGTGCCAGTTGTAAACAAACATAGTGGAAAATGGACAGCAGCCTTAGGAGTTAAACTTTTTTTATGCAGCTGAATTGAGACAGACCAGAAGTAAATTAAGTTCAGTGCTGAAAAGCATTTTAAAGTATCCTAGCAATTCCACAGGAAGCTGAATGTAGTCATTATGAAGCTTTCAATCCAACTGTATCTTTGGAAAAGTCAGATTTTATAACACATTAGCTCACACTTTTTTAATACATTTGGTAACTCTGCTGGAACACAGATCCCACTTATTGCTTTGAAACATACAACATTCTCACTGAAACCTAGATGCCTGTCTAGAGTTCTTAGTAGCCAATATTAAAATGATCAAATAGAGGACAGTAGGAACAAAGGCACATGGTTAATTTATAAAAGTATTTACAGGGTACTTGAACATTTATTTCTGTCTACTAGAAACTCATTCAACTTGAATACAAAAAGAAAAGGCTACTGAAACTTCATCTCAGATCATCTCAAATATGTTCTCAAGCAATATGAGCAGAGAAACCTTTACACCAATAAATTATTTCTGGAATTAAATTTCTCATTTTGAATACAGAATCTCCAGATATTAGAGGAATAATAAATTTATGAACTTTAAGCACTATGATACTTTTGTGCAATTCTCTTCAAAGGTTGAAGCTGGCACAGTTAAGGCAGTGTTTTAAAATTCAGCACATAGTGTCCAATCATTGAGGTGCCTGGTGGTTCTCTATTCAGAGAGCTGTCTTTTGAAACCTTCATCCATATCGTCTACCCTTCTAGCTGATGCAGTTTTAAACATAGCATGCTTAAATACCACAGTCCTCACAATATTTTGTGGTTTTCGAGGCGGAAAGGGAGAATCATAGAATGGATGGAAGAGACCCTGAAGATCACCTAGTTCCAACCCCGCTGACATGGCCAGGGACACCTCCCACCAGACCAGGTTGCTCAAAGCCCCATTCAGACTGGCCTTGAACACCTCCAGGGATGGGGCCTCAACAACCTCTCTGGGAACCTGTTCCAGTGCCTCACCACCCTCAAAGTGAAAAATTTCTTCCTCATATTTAATCTAAATCTCCCCTCTTCCAGTTTAAAGCCATCCCTCCTCCTCCTATCACTACATGCCCTTGTAAAAAGTCCTTCCCCAGCTGTCCTGTAGGCCCCCTTTAGGTACTAGAAGGCCGCTAAAAGATCTCCCCGGAGCCTTCTCTTCTCCAGGCTGAACAACCCCAACTCTGTCAGCCTGTCCTCACAGGAGAGGTGCTCGAGCTCTCTGATCATCTTTGTGGCCCTCCTCTGGACCCACTCCAACAGGTCCATGTCCTTCTTATGTTGGGGGCTCCAGAGTTGGATGCAGGAGTCTAACATCAAGCTGTTGGCTCCATAAGCAACTCTGCAGGATGGTTAACATCTACGAGTTGATGTGTAGCTTTACTGTATGTTGTGGTAACTTTTATAGGCTGCCAACAAGATGCTTCTAAAGTAACACCCATTACATTCAAACCTATAAGCACTCTACAAATCTTGGTACTGTATTCTGTACTCCACTGATAGTGTTTCAACGTAGCCTGTTCTTAAAAGCAAACTAATTTTCCTAGGATGGGTTGTGTTGTTTTTTCTGCCATTGAAGTTCATTGATGCACAAATTCAAAATAAATAAAAAAAACTCCTCTCTGAACAGATCAACCAAACTTTAAGAGGAGTTAATCTCATTAATTTTTTTCCTGCAGACTTGAACTAGTCATTTTCAAACTATTATCCTCAACTATGGCAAAAGGTGACTAGCGCTGACCGTCAACGGCTGATAGGTTGGGGCACCAGAACTGACGATTACTTTAAGTGTTATAAAATTCCACAAAATTAAAAAAATAAATAAATAACTGCATAGTATGTGATCCCTTTTATTCACCAAAGCTGCCGATGTATATCCTAGGTGGAAGAGAGCAGAACAGCTGCTCAGCCTTCAGATGCAGGTGTGTTCAGTGCTTGCTATAACATCTTTCCATCTTGCTCATTGTCACATCTCTTCAAAGGAGAGTTACAGAAATGGGAAGGAAAAAATAAGAGAAAATAGAATAGCATTTTCAGACATCGATATTCCTCAAATTTTTCATCTGAAATATTAAAGTAAATTTATTTATGATGAAAGTCATCAGAAGACCATTCTCCTGGATTTAAAATATTTTGTTTTTCTTTGGAAAAAAAGAAAAAAGGAAAGAAAAAAAAAAAAGAAAACTGATACACATTACTAAAACCACAGATGCTGTGGCTTTCCTGCCGGCACCTCTTTCCTTATATATGTCCATACTGATGACAGAGCCAGTTCAAACAAGTCTAATCACTATCTAAATTAACAGGGTTGTACTCAGGGTCATCCTCTTCATCCTCCAACTCTAAATCATCCATTTCTTGGAATAAAGATTCATCAACCTCCACGCTGTTTCCAGCTGCAAAGAACGGAACAATAATTTATTTTCATGCAAGTAGGAAAACAGTACCTGAACAACAAAATACACAACACTTTCATATTCACTCCTCAGTGTAGGTAGCTGTTAAGTTACTTATCTATCAAATAGATATGAAAAAGGAAACAGCACATTTTACCTTTTTACAGCTAAAATGAAGCTTTTTACCCTCATACCAAAACCCAGTCAAGAGAAATGTCACACAGGACCTCAGAATCCATTGGGAGAATGAAGTTAACATTTATAGTTCCCAGAAGCAGAGATTCTTTCTCCCGGGTACTGTCAAAATAGGAGCTCAGGACCCCACAGCTAGAATAGTTACAACTATCACAGCTCATAGAAACACGTAGGGTTTATGAAAAAACCTTTACACACCATTTATATCCCTACATACATACCTTTGCTTTCATATTTAAATTTTAAAAGCAAGATGAAGCTTTGCATGCTTTCACATTTTCTTCTGAAAGAGATCATGCTGACCTACGGACAAAACTTGAGGACTACTGCTGTTTTATTTATGTGTATCAACAGCGACATCTTCCGGCCACTAAGTAAAGTTCTGTTCTTTCACTGGATTTGAAAGAGACTATAACCATTTCCATCTAAAAGATAATGTCATTATCCTATTTAAGCTGTGAAAATTAGTAATACTTAATAAACGGTATCTTAATATTAAATTTAAGTTAATAACCTGTTGCATTTATGATCAAATGCAAACAGCAATAAGGACAGGAGTTTTTAATCAGCAACAGCAATGGGATTAAAAGTTAATACATTAATCCCAAGTCATTTGGGCACAGAGCCCAAATAGAGAGATTTGTTCCTCCCCTGAGACAGCCAAATGTTCCATCAACAACCCGTCTGCCCTTCAGGCGTTTTGGAGGAAGACAAAGTTAAATTATGTCCTCTAACTAACAGAAACACAACTTCCCCATTACTGCTCTTTCAAGTTTATACTCACTGATGTTCATAAAAAACTTTTTTTTTTTTTTTCCTCTTTCTCATTTGTTACTTGTACATTTATTTGACTTATCTCCAACAGATTTTCCAAGTTTAACATCTTTTGGCACAGGCTTACAAAATTTTCAGCTGGCACCAGGTCATATATTTTCAGCAAGGTAATAGACAAATCTGTACAAACCCACAAAGAACTGGGTTGCACCAAGGCAAAGAGCATTTAATTTGACCTGCAAGATATTTACTACTGGTATTGAGGTTCAGAGAGAAGGAGACAGAGCTTCAAGATCGGTGCTTGAAGTCAGGGGTAAGAAAGAAGGCTGGCTATTAGAAAAAAATAAAAGGCTGGGTTTCCTTGTGGATTTTTGTTTTGCTTTGGTTTTGGTTTTGTTTACAGTCCAAATACTTCTGTTGCTTCTATTCAAGTAAGATCAACTCAAGCTCAAAAGTCCAAATAAATACCCTTTAGTATCTTTGAAATTTTTTGTTTGTTTTTGAAAGAAGTTTAAATCACTTCTGTTCAATCTGCAAAACAGTACCTCTTAGAAAGTTCCTCCAATGTAAAAGTGATACTGAGGTAAGATGGTAAGTCAGAAATATAATACAGATTTTGCTTAGGAATTATGATCTATTTTAAGCCACTGTCTTTCAGTTGTGGAAACAAGCAGAAATTTACCTTCCTCCAAGAACTGGATGTCAGAGGTGTCAAGGTTGTGATCCATTTCAAACAGCTGTTTACCTAGAAATAAAATAAAAAATAATATATAAGCTAGTAGAATTCTGAAATAACTATCAACCTAAGGCAACAATAGTTAGCATGTGTATTTTAGGCTTTTCAAATTAACAAATTCGAGCAGGGTGGTTTTTTTGGTTTTTTTTTTTTTTTTTAGCTGCTTATTTCTGTAAGCTCCCTATTCTGACTTTTTGACTATTCATGCAGGATTCTTCCACGCCAACAGGCTTCCTCCTCTTACATGTGAAATGGGACATTGTTTCTTACAGTCACTTTAATTTTACTAAGGCTTTAATAATAGGAGGTGGGAAAATTTACATCACACTGCCCCACAGCCTTTGCTTAGTCCTTGTTGCTTTAGTCCTCATCTTGCATCCACAAGAAATCCTCTGTGGGAACTGGAAAGAAAATTAGCTGCCTCCTCCACCCTCTTCCATATATCTTCCCCATTTGAAAAGCAATTTGGATCTGCACACAAATCACCAACTCCTACACACACTTATCTGTGAAGGAAACATCACCCAAGGCAAAGTTAAGCCTTTCTAACCAGGATGTAACGGAAGACAAGCTCAGGACTGTTTCCACATAAACTATCCATCTTCCACCTAATCTACATTTGCATTGCTTGTGCAAACTTCTGCCAACAACAGCATTTGTGGTAAAATATTTAAAGATACATTTTACTTCCACTGGGGTTACACTCATGACACCTGAGATCAAGCCTGGTTTTAGTTTTGTAAAGGGGAGCTTCTATAAACGAGACATGTAGAAAGAAAAATAGACACAGCATGCTAAGAATAATTTTAAGAACAGGAAAACTAGAAGCAGCCCAATTTCTACTATCTCATCTTTGCAGATTCCCAAATGCTTTCCCTTAAGAGGAGAAGTGCATCCCGTGCCCTGTACAGCTTTTCAGGAAACTTACTAGCACTAAAATTTCCATCTCTCTCAAATTTCAACAAAACTATGCAGAAGTTTCAAAAGTCTTCAGAATGGAGAAGAAAAGGTAACAGCGATACAGCACAATCACATTGGTTATGTTTTCTCAAGTAATCAGGATTTTAAAAGTAGATCCAAGATCACACGAGAACCAGTCCAAAGCTAAGCCATGGACAGTGCGGAGAAGGGTACCCAAGATTTAATTCTTACCTACAGGTTCTCATAAGGAAAGTAATTTCCTCCACATTTTGCCCACTGGATACAGAGTTTGCTTTCTGCTGCACAAACTGCGGTGCGCAAAACACAGAGCCCAAAACCACTGCTATAACAAGCTTTTCCCCAAAATATCAGAACATTGTCACTAGTCATCATAAGCTTGTCATATGCAGCAGCCAGACTCTGTATTCCTTCAGTCCAGCCACAGCATCCCAAACTCCTACATGCACTTGAATAACCTGAAGTCACTGTACAATCCAGTGGAATAAAAGCCAAATCAATACAATTTCTGATGTAGACTCTTTCTGTCGCTTAACAAACCCCAACTATTTCTACTAGAACAACACTTGTCAGCAGTAGCTCCAAGTGGTATACTGTCTGTCACAAAACCGAAAAAAGCTTAAATGCAGTCTGGGAACCTTAGAGATTTCTGCTGGAGTCATTAATTTATTAACTTTGTGTTTAGCCCAACATCAGCACGCAGAAAGACCATGCGACATGGAGGACAACAATCAAATACTGCATTAAGAGTTTATTTACTATCATCATCTTGCAGTGTAAAAAAATTCTTTTAGGCTTGTCATTATAATCTGGTAACTTTGCAAAAACTTCAGGACCATTTTTAAATCATACCGCTTAATTTATTTTTGCCTGCTTGTTCTTCTTCCTTCATTTTTTTCCTTTTTATTTCTAGGAGTTCTGCATCAAACTTCGCTTTCCAATTTAGGAAATTCTCAATGGTAACAGGAGTGCCATGAAAACGTTGCTGAAAGAATAGAAAACAAGGCTGCAAACACAACTTGCAAAGCTATGAGTGAAGATGTGCATTCTCTTCATTATTTAAATCACACATTCCAAAAGCACTGCTTGCTGTGAAGTACTTTGAGAAATTAATCCTAACCCTGAGAATATACAAAGAACACATTCTTACTGTTTTTTGTCACGGGCCTTTCCCTTCAGAGAGCCATACCAAGGTGGAAATTCTTATGTAAAAACCCTGCATACCACTTTTGGACCTACACTGCAATAGTTAGCAACACACCACTAATACAGGTTATCCATAAGTAGACAGCACTTCTTATCACCTCCTGAGTGCAATCTACACTGAAATATTTTCCAGTAAAATACGTTAACCCTTCTATTTTGTTAAGACAGAAAAAAGGATTTTTTTTCCCAGCTGTTTTTCTGCCATTTTCAGAAATACTGAACCTGCCAAGTCCCTTCAGCCTCTACCTATTTCTGAGGAAGAAAATGAAGACTCAGTAGTTACACTTTTCACAGCACGTTCCACGAATAGAAAAATTATTCCACAGTGGCTGGTAGAAAGGACACGTGCGGGTAGGACAAACCAGATCTTGAAGACTGATTGTCACTGCTTTAACCCTACCCACTCAGTCTACCAAGGAAGAAAGACTTCCTCAGAACACGCACGCAGTGTGCAGCATGCCATATTCTAGCCCTTTTTGCTTCCCATTGCCTCTTCAAACAAGAAACTGGCTATAGCAACTTTGATTTCATTTTGGAAAAATCCCTGCCTTAGGAAGTAATACTAGATGGAACTGTGAACATGCAATATGTCTCTGAAAAGACTGCTTTAGAAAAGGGAATTACTTAAGTGCACTAAATAATCTTCTAGTCCTTAAGTTTTAATTATATCAGCTTTGGGATAAGATGTTCCTCTCCCAAAGCAACCGAGAATTGCTCCAGCATCAACCCCATGCATTTAAAAAAAGCTGGAAATTTTTAGTTGAAAACATTATTTTACATACTTTCTCTTCTTCTTCTGCTTCTCTTTCTTTCTGTTTCTTTTCCTCTTCTCTTCGTGTTTTTATTTGATCCACTATTTCATTTAATTTCTCTTGTACTGCTGAGACTAGAGTGAAGATCATTACCATTCCTAAATTTTCTTCTGCCTACAACAAAAGAAGGCAATCTCAAACAGAAGGAGAATCTCAAACCTTCAGTAGCTGAATGCATAAATATGTTTAAAAAGCATTATGCTGTGCAAATGCAGGTAACAAGGCTGAGGCACCCTGCACCAGTCTCAAAAGCTCACAGTAAAATTCAAATCAACTGGTCAGTTATTCCAGTTAAAGCTACTCCCAAATGGGTGTGCAGCAAACACCAATGATGATCTCTGTGTTCAGGTTATCAACATACTATAGGCATCAGGAAGGCATTTTCATGAATAAAACAGAACCTACAGTAGGAACACAACTCCCAAGATTTGAATGTCATAAATCTTATGAGACAACAGTCACTCAGAACCTCTCTTCTCCTAAAATGGCTTAGTCATTGCACACCCCTTTGAAGTGGGACGGCTTCCCAGGAAAAACAATCGTCAGTTGATGAAAGGAAGGGTATATGAAATAAACTGAAAAGAATGTCTACTGAACACATTATGGCAATTTTAAGACAGGGAGCACTTGTCAAGAATTCCTGAAATCAAACAAGTGTTTCCTTCTCATTCCTTTACAATGCAATCTCACTGATCCCAAAGGCTGAGATGTTCCACCTGCCCCCACAAATAGTTGTAACACAACTATTAAAAAGAATCAAGAATCAATGCAGTGTTTTTAAATCTTTCCTAGTAAAATTGAAGTGACTTATTTCCACAAATACTATATATGAGTTAAACAAACGCACTGTAAGCCACAGGGAAAGCCCTACAGCACTTCCATTTCATTATTGTACCTTTGCACATTGAATTAGCCCTGTATTTTACCTGATTAACATAATTTACCTCAATAATGTAATTTACCAAACTCAAACCTCAAAGTTAGTCTTTACTGTATAGAATATGTTTCAAATCAGTAGCACATACCTCAGAAAACAACTGACTTGAGAGAGAAATTCTGGCTAAAATGTGAAGTCATATCAAGCTGAACTGAGAAATTCCATTTTCCTTACCTGTTGTTCTAGTAGCTTTATTATGTCCGTGACATCACTATCGTCAAGATTCTCCTGTGAGACAATTTCATAAAGTGGAGTTTCATCAGGATATTTTTCTCTATAGGTAAATTTAAGGGTTGTCTGGACAGCTACAAGATAAAAACCACATATTCTTATGATGATAACTTTATATAACTCTAATTGTATATTTTTTGATGAGTAGGCTAAAGATTTTAAAATATAAAATATTCTTGTCTCAAAGGAACAGTCATCATCTTACACAGACGTTAAAACTACATGAACAGATTTAAATATAATGCAAGAGTTCTGAAAAATTAAGACAAAGACGTTTACCCTCACAGAAACTATTACAGGCTATTTATGACTGAAAGGTCTTTAGAAAGACTGGAAAACCTTCTGTGGTACGGTGGGTACTACAGCAGTAACCTCTTTTCCCTCATATCCCACTTAAAGCTGGACAAAATGAAGAGGAATCCTAACAACAGATCTAGAGAGACTCTCACTACACTAACGCTTTAAATTCTGTATGCCTGCCTGGAGTATCAACCTCTGTTTTGGGTACCAGGGCTCCACATAAATCATATGACAAGGACAAAATGTCCAGTACAAGTTAATAAGTAGAAAAGCACCTAATGAGAATGCACTCCACCTGAAGCCATCCAGAGCTAGGATAATACGGAAACAAGGCAGAAAAAGAACCAAGTTCCTTTGACGCATCCTGCCAGAATACCAGGGAGCAGCTTTCCTTCTGTTCCTCAAGACTCACAGTTCTGGCAGCCCAGAAGTCTCTTCAACACAGACACCTGTTCCGAGCAGGACTTGCACCTTTAAAACTGAAGGAGATGGCAGCAGTTTCTTCCTTCTGATACACTAACCCAGAACAGCAGCTCTCAAACACTTGGAGCAAGGCTTGCTTACAGCAAGCCCATTCAACCACTGATACCCAACAAATACAAATGGACTTGGGACCCACAGCGCTTTGTTCTGGAACTGTCCCTTAAGGGCTGCATATTCACAACACAGAGATTCAACTCTTCCATGTGGCTGGTACACACACAACATGACTGTAAGCTACTACGTGGATGACGACAATCCATTCTTTTTGAAGCTATGCTGCAAAGCATTTGAGATTCAGCATGTCAGAAAGTAGCCACGGTGGGAGAGTGCAACATTTCTGTAAACTAAACACAGATCATCAGAATCCTTGAAATACATTTCCTGAGGAATGTTTGCTGGATCAGGTCCCTAAGAGGACTTAAGTGGAGGTATACCTAGTTTTTGGCAATAGAATTAGGCTGACACCGAAACTCCTCCTATATACGTTTAAGACATGATCAACTTACTTTCATCATTTTCTCCTGCTTCAGACGTCACAGTGATTGTAAAAGTTGTTGGCTTTTCGGACAATACTGTTAAAAGAAAAAAAAAAAAAAAGATGACAGAGATTCCTTAAATCAGACAACTACTTCATGTCATTAAAACTGAACTTCTCAAAGACGAATGAATCAAGAATGCTCTTGATACAGTGTTAAGGGCCTTTTTATCCTATTAACAAAAACTTTTCAATTAACAGCTGTTTTCCATACAATGTGATGTTTGGAGTGCTTTTTGAATGACAGCATATAACATCAACAATACCAAAAAGTTTCTCTCTTCAGAAGTTTTCTCTTTCTCAAGTTTCACTTTTCCAAAAAGTACAAAACCTATCATCAAATGACTTATGTTAGTGCACCGAATTCACACAGAAAGCTCCCAAAGTTAATTTGCTTTATTGTGCTATATATGTGTGATGAGCACTCTTGACCCTGGACTATTTTTACAGTATGTCTGCACCTATTTCTATATTTAGGACAGCTTAACATAACAAAGCCTTCTTAAAACAAAAAAGGAATACATAGCACCTTCCTTCAAAAATGTACTACCCAAGTAATGTACTAGAATGAAATTGTGTGAACAAGGCAGCTAGAAGACAGACAACAAGCAGCTCTACAGAGACATGCAAAATGCAAGCCCTGTGGTCTAAAGTTTCACAGACTAGAAACCTCATCACACAGCTGTGGGTTGCAGACCATATCCTCAAATAAGGACTGCTCTGTATCACTGTTACAACCTATGCCAAATCTAGTATATATGCTCTAAGAGTATTAACTGAATTTCCCCTAATTGCTAATATACTACTAGTCTTTTTTCCTCCTTGTTCTTTTGAGCATGAGCACTACGTGAACGAATAATAACTCAGAGTAAGCAACAGAAGCTATATGAAGGTATATTAATTCTGTATCAGTATCCGCGATTCAGCATCCCCAGCTACCAGAGATCAATTCATACACCTTTACTGTAAAAGTGAAGAACCTAAAAGACATTCAGATTAAAGCAATGGGCAAATGTACGAGGCAAATGTCTTTGTGATGAAGTTACTGCCAAGTAAGGTACTGTGGGACTTCGGGCAGAGTAGATACTGTGCCAGCAGGAAACAGAAAACGCATGGGCTTCTTTTCACCGTTAAAGTTCTCTGGATACTAAGCACCACAAATCACGCTAGACACTCTCAATTGTTTGATGAGGCAACACGTAATTACGTCCTGAAGACCTGACGACCCCATCGTATGGAAGTTTCAGCAGTGTAACGCACCGCACCTGGCGATGACAGCTTGCCCTTTGCTCCACCACACATCCGCAACAGAATAAGGCACTAAACAGCATCTTTAAGCAACTCACGACTGGGATAACTGGGAAGGAAGCCCAGCCCAGCCCCGCACCTACACGGCCATCAGGTGCTTTAGTTAGCGAAAAAGCAAGAAGAAAAAAAAAAAAAAAAAGCCGAAAAACATCCAGCCCGTGTAGCTGAGAGCAAGGAGACGCCTGAAGGAGCCCCGGCGGTCCGGGGGCGGCTGCTGCCCCGGCGGAGGCCTTCCCCTCTTCCCTCACACCGCCTTGGCCGACGGCCTGCGGGCCCAGCCCGGCGCGGGCCCCGCCGCCTCTCACCCGTGAACGAGTCCGGGTAGATGGACTCTAGGGCTTCCAGCTCGTTCCGCTGCTCCTCGCTGTAGTCGGTCATCGCCGCCCGCCGCCGCCGCCGCCACCACCACCGGCCATGGGCCGCTCGAACCGCCGCTCCCCTCCACGCCGCCCCGCGCCTGCGTGCTCCCCTTCCGGTCATCGGCTAGGCATGCCTTAGCGCCTCTATCGGCGGTGGATGTCTTTGGGCTGAAAGAGAGGAAGGGCGGGCGGCGCGCGCCCGCGGCTGAGGGGGGGGCGGCCATGTTGCCGCCCGCTTGAGTCAGAGGGCGGTTGTGAGGGTACAGCTCATTGGCCTGACGCGTTTCGGTTGCTTTCGCGAAGAGTGATCAAGTGCGGTGCCCTCTGGTCAGTTAATTCTAGTAGTTGGTGTGCAGCTCTGGGGAGGGCAGACTACGGCGTGTTTACCCAGCTGTACCTGACGTGCCAGAAAAACCCTGTCTGCGTCGTCTGCGCCAGACCTGCTCTGGCCTCTCCCGCCCCCCCCCCCTCCGCTGGGAACAGCAGTGTTTTGAATAAGTGAGGTAGTCAGGCTCTGTTACTGAGGCTTCTGAGGGCCTGCGGACTCCCAGCTAAAGAGGCAGGCTTCAGACTTACTATAAAAAGTGCATTGTTGTTAGGCTGGTACTGACTGTTTGTCATTCTTTCACTGGAAATTTATAGGGATCAGCAAACTGAAGGGCATTCAAAACTGTTGCTCTTGGAGTAGCATAATGATACTACGGAGGCAGCTGAATGCCATTTCAGGCTGAAATTGGAAGTTCGTTTGAGTCAGCTGGAAAAATCAGTTGGTGGTACTGGTTGGCGTTCAAAAGCACCTGCAGACTTTCCAAGAAACATTCACAGCGGCTTCAGAAGTCCATTGCATAGGCAGAACAGGTGTCATCCAGGCAAACAGTATTGGGAGCCCCCATCCTTGGGGGTTACCTGCAAGGGTGAATTCAAGCCTGTTGAGGGTTAAACAGCAGCAGACCCTGGGTACTTGGTACAAAGTACTTTTAAGGTGCATCAGTTTCCTGGGCTTATGGCCAGCACTTTTCCCTCAGGTGCATTTTGCAAGCCAATAATTTCCAGAAGAACTTTTACCATAGACATAAAGACAATCATTTTCACTTAAAGCGACCAAACTGCAATTGTAAATTGATTTTGGGTAAGATGACTCAGGTTTTATCAGGCACAGTTAGACTGTTTAGTACCAATTCATTGATTTTTCTGTAATCATAAATTCTTTTGAAAGTTGTACCTTTACTACCAAGGCATGACATGTTTCAGGGAGCAGAGGACTGAAGGCAGATACACCAAATCACCTGTAGTGCTACAGCTCTATTTAGTACTATGAATTAATGTATGCTAATGGACAACAGTCTATTTGTATAGTGCAGGCTCACTTTACAGTGACAGATACAGCTAGTATTCCCACTCAGTATTTTAAATTATAAACTATAAAAAAAATACAAGGCAAATATTGATTGGGATGAAATTGGGAATCAAAGTTTGATTTAGAATTTAGTTTAGCAAGAAGTTAAAAGAATTTGACAGCTCACTCTTAATAGCAGATACTGCATCATTTTTATAGTGGTACTGTAAAACAAGGGAAGAACTGGAAAGGACCCACATAGAATAAAGACAGCAGCTTTTTTTTTTTTTTTTTTTTTTTTTTTTTTTTTTGTCATTTGGATCCAGACATCAGCATAGGGGTTTTTCTGCAAAAAATTTTATACACAAATCAGTTGCATGAATTCCAGATTACATATAGTGGTCCATCTTAAAAAAAAAAAAAAATCCAAAAAAAAAACAAAACAGATTTTTAAAGTGAAATTAGAGATTGTGTTTAATAACAGATAGTTTGCTTCCTAAGGAGTCCATATAAACAGTGCAGTTCTGTTAACTGAAAGTTTAGGATACAAATGAAATACGAAATACATCAGTAAGAATTTGTTTAGAGATGTAAAATATGCATCATTCTCCAGTTATTCAGCACATACATTGTTTACATTTGCTAAGGTGCTTTCTTTTGTTTAAAACTTTAAATCTTCAAGACCAAACACATTCACCAAGATCTGCAATTTAACTTACTTCTCGCTCCTGCATTTTCTAGTAATATATACTAAATAATTATATTTTTCTACATCAGCACTCTGGGGTTATTTATTAACAGCAGATCCTGCAATCTAGCATATGGCTTTGTAGCACACATGTACACAAGTACGCAGCAAGGCAATACAGGAAGCATTAGGAAAAACTATGGTATGCCTTTTTTCTCCCTTAGAGACATCTGCATGGGGAGTTAGAGAGGAGAGGAGATACATTAATATCACATCATACCCCATTGCATTAACACAAAAGCATTGTTAAGCCTTTCACTAAATTCAGTAGGTCTTAATCACAATAGTATTTATGGGTGCAGTAGTATGGCTAAATTCTAAGTTTTTCACAGGCAAAGGAAACCTTACTGCACAGAGTGAGATTTGTTTCCCATCCTGATTTGCTATTTGTACAGTAGGCAAGCCCACAAACAACAGAGATATTGAAGTACATCTAAAAGGAATAGGAGACTAACCTCATGATTGCTTTTAGCCAGAATACATTTGAATTCAAATTTCCACAGTCTTTGTTTATGCAGCTGCTACACATTGCACCCTCCACCCTGTGCCTCAGTGAGCATGTTATCTACTTATTAGAACTGAAAGTTCTCTCATCACTGTATCTAGACTTAGCCTTTGTTGCTGAAGTTTCTCCATGTTTCTTCTGCGGTGCTGTAGCCACAGATAAATCTTGTGGTTAGCTCAGTGTATTTTATTCGCATAACACAAGATAGATATGGAAGAGGAGAAATAAAGCATTTCTGCTAGGGGTCACTGAGACAAAGCTGGATATCTGCTTTTGCTCTGCAGAGAATGGATTGACTCATAGGATCCAATCACAGTCTAGCTATTAATTTTTAAAGATTTTTAATGGGAGGAAAGAAAAAGCATTTGGGAATAACTTTGTCCCCTGGAACATACTCATCCTTTTAGCACAAGTGTTAGAAAGCAGAGAGCTGCAACTTGAAACAGCCCACCCTAATCTAGACATAGACCATCACATCCCACAGAAGTCAGATGCCATCAGGAAAGGCACCTGCAAGCATGTGCTAAAGGACTACATTAACAAGATGTGCTTGCTCACATACTTCATATATCAATGTAATAAGGCATCAGAAAGTTCCAGAGCAGCTCAGGTCTGATGTGGAGCTAGACATGTTCCTGCTTTTCTGCAAGGTGTGGGTAGGGGCTTGAATGCTCAGAGCTGTGTTCTGATCACAGGGTCTTCATCAGTCTTCAAGTATTTTTCATTTACAGGCTCCTTGAGTGCCCAGTCATGGAGGAGGCTGTAGTCATAGTGCTCCTCATCCACTCGTTTTAGAAAGGCCAGTCCAGAAATAGCTTGCCACTCTCTGAGAGATGGGATACGGATTTCCTTTACATTTTCACTCCCTGGGACAAAGCCAAAGAACTTCCTTACATGCTGCATGGCATAGAGCCTGGAGTGCTGGTCTGTTGCTTCATCAAAGAGCTCCTGCTCATTATGGACATAGCTGCTCCAGTATCTGAAATGTAGAAAACTGAGTGGGGAGAAACAGCTTGCCAGGCAGTAAGACAGGAAGACAGTGATAACTACCACAGCAATCAGAAGCCAGCCAGCCACCTTACAAAGAAACAGAAAAGAAAAAAAAAAAAAAACCAAACTGTTACAGCTGAAAATACTCACAGTATTTCTGAGCATCAGAAAATCCATAAGACATCTTTACTTGCTTTTCCTGAGTAATAAGGTTAATAAGGTATAAGCCTGGTAAGGGTCTGTTGTCATCAAACCCAGTCCCTGCCTACTCGTCCTGGTTTCAGCTGGGAAAGAATTAATTTTCTTTCTAGTAATCGCTGTGACAGGCATGTCAATAATGCATATTGGTTTAGTTGTTGATAAGCAATATTTATACTCCCTGAGGACTCTTTTCAGCTTCCCATAGAAGCTGAGAAAGAGCATAGACAGAACAATAGGACAGCCAATGGAATATTCTGTACCACAGACATCATGCTCAGTATATAAATGGGGGTTGGCCAGGGAGGTGGGGAAATCCACAATTGATGCTCAGGAAGGTATCAGTTCACCAGGTGGTGAGAATGACTTGTGTTGTTATTGTTATTTTTCCCTTTTCTGTTACTGTTGTATTAAACTGCCTTTATCCCAACCCACAAGTTTTTTTGCTTTCCCTTTCCCCTCCTTTTCTCCCTACCCTTCTGGGGGGAAGGGCGAGAACTGTAAAGTGGCTGCCATCTGGGGTTAAACCATGACACTACTGGAGGTAGCCATGTAGCAAAGTCGCTTCCTTCTGTCAAGTTTAAGGAAGTTCTGTTGCATAACTTGTTAATGATTTTGCTTCCACAACTATTATTGTGAGAAGAGAAGCCACCTAATTCCTAGCTTAGCATAGTTTATAGCCTGTTTAAAACCAATTTTCTCTGAAGTGACAACTTAATGTTCCCCCTTTTATCCAGTGTGTGAGCTTTTAGAATTATGTCTGATCTAAAACCAAGCTTCTGATTTGGTTTAAATGGAGCTCTCACAGCCTGGGCCCCTGGGTCACATGTTTCTTATGCTTGAATAAAGAAACTTCATACCCTCCCTGGCCCTTGAGCTTCTATTTGTTTTACTTGATGGTATTTTTTAAGATACTAGGCAAGGAAAAATATATCCTCCAGTAACAGGAGACAAATGGAACAACCAGACATAGTAATTTATATACCTAAAGTTCAGTTCCACTTACAGGAACAAAGCAGGCTTCAAAACATGCAGAGATTTGGCACTTAAGACAGAAGATACTGATCCTGTTTTATCCTAACACTTGGCCTGCTGAATTAAGTCTAGCTCTCATCATTAGATCCACAGACAACAGAAGCAATGAGTTACTCACTTGTGACTGGTATCGCAGTAGGAGAATCACTTCATCTCTTGCTCGGGTCAGCTCTGGAGGAACTAACTGACTGCATGGAAACGCAGCTAATGTCCTTCTGCGTTCACTAGCAGTAATGTTAGCATTAGCCCCATAATAATGCACAGAGACGTACTCACTCATGGCACAGACATAATATGAACCATTTATCAGGGTGACTGCTAGCCACGTTACTGGAGCAACCAGGGCTCTCCCAGTGATGCTGCACAAGACGAAGCAGATCAGTTTGCATTGCAGTAACCGGTTTGGTGTAGTCTGTTCCTGAAGAGGAGACCTTTTGCCTGTAACCAGCCTCCAAGTCTGGTTATTCAAGGCATAGCCAACAACCAGGAGGATCAGTGCAGGAACTCCTAGGAAAGCCAGCCCATAGATAAGGTTCTGCCCAACATGACAGGGACAGCTAAATGTAAAAAAAGAGAATAGTTGCTGCCCACCAATTGTCAATATTGCAATTATAGCATTAGCAATAACAACCTCTTTGCCTTTTAGAAAAGTTAACCACTTTGGAAGGAAAGTCATTTTAGGTCTTACTCTTTATCAGATGCTTTTGCTTTAAGTCAATACTACCTTTTAGTTATATTTAACTAATGTTAATGGCAGAGTAGAACAGAAAAAACTCCAACAGCTTAAAGAAAACCCAAAACCAAACACACACAAACAAAAAAACACCCAAACACAACCCTCCAAAAACCCTACTAGTCTTTTTCCTCCTGCTAATTTTTGATTCTACTCCATGACAGCTAAAAGCTTGTTTGCTAGCTTTAAATATACTTACAAACATCCAATTATGTGTTTTAATTGATTCAGTAATTTATCTCAGCAGTTCTGGAACACAGCTTTTAGGCAATTGTGAGCTCTGCCAGCCCTTTGCTAATTGTCTGAAACTAACAATAAATTCTCCCTACCTTTTGGATGACATGCAGAGCTATCAAACTGTCAGGGTTAATTGGCAAACTGTTTCCTAATCAATGATAGCTAGCAGATAATTAGCAGAAGCTAATGGGACTAGGGAAGAAAAAAAAAAAAGCTTTCAGCTAATTCTTCATAAAAAAACAACCAAACAAAGCCTTATCAAGTGGATTGATTGTAAAACATGAAGCATTGAAAATTTATAATGCTTCAACATTAAAATAAAACTGGAAAAGATTACATAAGTTGCACAAAGTTTGGAATCCCAATTCTGTTTGTGTTCCATGTCAGTTGTGGTTCTGAGGCATGAAGATTTTAGTGTTTCATCTGTAGGTGGCAAGAAGCTAGCATGTCTCTTTTCCTGGCAGTGTTGAATGTTTCCTTTGTAATGATTTGGGGTTTTGTTTTTTTTTTTTGGTAACGTGTAATGTGCTATTCACATGGTGTCAAGCCAGCTTCAGACATGCTTATGATAATAGCTGGCATTTATATAGCATGCTTGTGATCCAAAGTTTTAAGATTTTCTGTATGTATCATCAATCCCATTCTGTGGACAGAGGTAGATGGAAATTTTTCAGTTAAACATTACCATAGTTGGTTTCTGAATATTGGGATGGATGATCGGAGCTCTCAGCATCTCTCACAAATCAAACCTTAAACAGAGGTTAATTTAAAACATTTTAGTCCTGATGATTTTTTCCATGTCACACTTTGTCTATGGTCGTGCTATCCAGTAGTTCTGTACATTGCATACCCCAGGCTGGTCTGTATATACAAATACTTGTGTTTTAAGTTCTGAGAGGTTTAGCTGCCTGCAATATAAACATTTTTACCAAGAACAGAAAAAAAAATAGCCAGAAAGTCTATGAGGAAAATTGTTTTCCCATTACAGATGGCTCTCTCCAGCATGTGTGGACTTGGTCGTATGATGTAATCATGTCTGATTGCATAGCCTCTTCTCTCCCCTTGCAAAGAGGGTTGCTAATAATAATTTTCAGCTCAAAAAGTAGTTTTAGCACCCATGGTATCTTCTTGGATGACAGAGGTACTCTTACAGCTGTTATACATATGGCTGGCATGTTATACTCATCTTGCCTCTCAACTAGGCAAGACTTTGATCCTCCAGTGTGCTGTTGGGGTAGACACCTGCTTGCCTCGTCCCCAGTCACAATCTGTGAACGTGGTCCTTGCTGGGAGTTAGCTCTCAAAACTACGTGACACCATTACACAGAATTAAAAATAATAGAGAAACATGCTGAAACATCCAGCAGCGCTTTGCCAGAGCATTGCTGGAACTTGTTGTTAAGTTCTTGGTTGTTTGGGCAGAGTAGTAGAACAACAAAATCCCAGTGCTGTCTAAACACTGCCATTTTGAAGCTTCATTTTCTTTCAGTATCACAGGATTTTCAATAACTGGGTTGTTGGTTTTTTTTTTTTTTTTTTGTACTAGTGGCATTATATTTTGAAAAAAATTACCTCCTTTAAATTCAGTGGAATAAACCCATCAGGCTATCACAGAATTGTTTTGAAGATGTGTTTTATAAGAGTCTTCCATTATGTCTTAGTTCATTTTAAAATCTCCGATTGATTGCTGCTGAGCTTTCTTTGGGAACCTGTGTCTTACTTTGTTTGTAAGGGAGGAAGGCTTTCCCAAGCATCACTTGTTTACTCAAGAAACACATTAGACGTGAAACTGAAGAGATGTACAACACTGAAATATTCATAGCCAGTCTAAGGCTGTTAAATGAGGCAATTTATACAATCGATACAACAACTTTGTACTGCTGCATTGTCACTTCTTTGGCATTTGCTTTTATGCTGTGCTGTAAATAATCCTGCTGGGTCATCAAATTACAGGGTTGGATCCAATTAAGAGCTTGGGCAGCACATCAAACCTTTAAGTACTCGCCTTTGCAGAGGAACCCGGAGTCCTGAGGTAGACATTTAGGCTCTTTATCTGATGCCCAGGAAGAGTTAGGACTGAATGCAATCCAAAATACCACTACCTGAGGTGACAGCCAGCTTGCCTCTGAGGCAAAGAGATGCTTATAGCTGACATCTGAGGCAAATAGAATACATGGGCAAACCTTAGCCATGGTTTTGCTTGTCATTTTGCAGGGCTCTGGCAGCTTGAATTCGCTGCCAGGAACCTCACTTAGGAGAATAAGTGATTTTTTTTAAGAACTGAGAATGGTTTGTCATTTTCTTCTAAAACATGGTTATTGGAAGACATTATACCTTCCTATCCTCCCATACACAAGCAAACAGTTTTTATTCTCGTTTGTTTTTTATTGAAATAAAGCAGCCGTGGCAGAAGGGAGAGGTTGGTTTCAGGTCCTGTCTCCAACTGATCTAGTCAAAACTCTCACGCTTGTCTCTCTTCCAAAAGCTCAGTTATTATTAGTGATGTGGTGTGACTGTAGTGGGAAGAAGCTGTATTCTCCAGCTTTTCTGCCATAGTTTTACAAGTTGCGCTTAGTTCCCCACAGAGAGGATTTGATATTTATTGGATCAGAAAAAGATTAGGATTTTTTTATGTAATGGCCAGAAAAAGGAAGAAAGAGGGAAGTGTTCTTCTATTTTCCATCTGAAGTTTGAAGTTTGAAGGAGGAGAATGAACCCTGGTCTCTCTGGTCCTGCACAAGTGTTTTCATTGCTGCGTCAGTCAAAATGCTGATGTTCTGTGCCTCCTCTAGCTGCATTTTGAGTCATATTTTGCATGGATGTAAAGTCTGCCTGTGCATGTTAGAAAGCATGCTATGAGAGTACCTGCATGACAAATTTCCTGTGGGAGCGTAGGGGAGCACTGCCTGTGTCCTGTGTTCTGCCTGGTCGCAGGTTGGCTTCAGGCTGCCAAGTTATTTTCATGGTCTCTTTGGCCTGGTTAAGGGAGAAGTTCCTCTCCCCTTAACCAGGACAAGCACTGATGAGAAAATAATCAATAAGCTTTGTGTTCAGGGAAGAACAGAAACCAATTAATGATTTTAACTTGCATCTTTTGCTTCAGAATTCAGCTGTGCTTTATAGGCAAATTTATACGAGATTTTAGGTGCTTGCAGTGAGTTTCAGCAGCAAGTAGGCACTTGAATCCAAAAACATTCTCTTGAAAACAGTTCCTGAGATGCCTTACCCAACCAAGGAAGTTTTACCAGGTCACACTGAAAACGCTTCCCAGGCAGGGCACTACAGGCAAAGTGGCAGCAATGGCACTGCTTTATTCTGAATCACGGGCAAATCAGCAGCCACACTGGGCTTTGAGCAAAAGCACCCATTTGTGATGTGGGAAACTTGTGTTCAAGTACTTTTTTTCCATATAGCTTCAAACTCCCATCACCCACCTTCTTGTGATTTAAAAGAATTCAATTTTCTGTGAGTGAAATATTTAACACAAGATCTATTGAGCTGGAGACAGAGAGCAAACAAAAGCCTGATCCTGCACTGTACTAATTTAGACACTCATCTTTTGTGGCAAGTGTATTACTGTTTTGGCTCAAATAACTTTTTTTTTTTTTTCCCTAGGCATTTGACACCTAATTCACTATTGACCTTTATATTGCACTCTGCTTTGGGATATTCATGTTTGGGAGAATCCTTAGATAGTGGACTACTAAAGAGAACATGTACTTGGCTCTACAGGTTTCAGCTTTCTCATAAGAGCCAGTCCACTATAAGCGACGGGGTGCTGGTGCACACTTTTTGCATGCTTTTGAAATTCATGAGATATTTTGTGTTTGGTTTTTTTTTTTCAGTTTAATGGGAATGAAGAGAACTGGTGTGGTCTAATGCTCAAGCAGTGTGCCAGACCAACCTTCTTGGGGCTGAAGGCTAAAATTCTCTCCTGACACACATGACAGAAAGGTAGGTGGAGGGCCATGCTAACTTCCTCACTATTCAATTTGCCTTCTCTTATTTCTGAGAAGTCAATATTAAGGTTTAAAACAGGTGCCAGATACGTGGCCAACCTCTGCTCTTTTCACAGGGCTGCAAGTCAGATGACAGTTAAAATTAAGAGTGTGTTTGTGTTCTGTTCCTGAGGATGTGGATGCAGCTCACCATTGACTTGTTTCCCTCATGGGAGCCACTGAATTCCCAGTTTATTTGGACACACCATTTCAGCTTCATTTTCTCAGTCATGTGCAAACCTTTCAAAATGTAGTACATTGTACCTAATACACCATATTACATGTGTGAATTTACATGCATACATGTGTGCATGTATGTATTTTCCAAACAATGCTGATGTGTTCTTAGCATGCACTGCACTGTCTGGTCCACAGTGTTCCTTCATGACTGTGGTATTAATAATGCAGGCTGAAGTAATTCATTCTTGCATTCAGAACTGGATAAATAAAATGGTGCTCATTTATGGGTAGCCTTAAGTGCTTTGTGATGGCTTCACTGCAGTTAAATTATGCTAATGATAATCTTTTAGAGCTGTTTTTTAAAATGCAGTGCAGTACACTTTCTTACAGAATCTGGGATGTCTCTTGCAATGAGAGACATTTGGTGCTTGTCGCCAGTTGGAGACAATCTGAGAAACAAACCCATCTCAAACTCAATTTAAAAATGCAAATAACTATCTAGAGAATTGTAATGCCTGGCTTTTATAATTTATTTAAATTTAGATATGGGAAGTACCTACAATAGTTTCACTTATAAAATGGAGTCGGATTTTACAGGGCTAGAAAAGTGCCTAGAAAAAAAATGGAAGAGGCTTATTATTTTGTAAAGTTGTTGACACAAGCTCATTCTGTGTAAAATGAAAGCTGTTAGGATGACTGTTTTCCACAGAAAAAGCTGAAAATCCTTTTATCTGTCCTATCTTTTGTTCTTGAATTCTGTCATAAATTTGAACCACCATTTTTTAAAGTAAATTAATCCTTTTTATCCCAAATGAATCACATATGCTGCTTTCTGTGTATCTGGAATGGTAAATACCTGTAATTTTACTCTAGCATCAAATCTATTAATTAACTGAAATTTAATAACAGCATGGCATTCAGATGAGGCCATGTATTTTTACTTCATTTCCTGAGAGGCCTCAGTGGCAGTATATATGGAGATAAGTCCTATAAGGAAAGACAGCTCCCTGATTAATTGCTAATTCACTAGTGACCATACTCTTAATTTCTTGCAAAAGTAAACTAATAGAATAGGCCCAATTTACTTTAGGGGAAAACAGAAAAAGTAAGATGAGCCTTCCTGGATGTTCACAGCAGGGATGTTTACAGAGGTTATAATACGTTAAGAATGATATAAGGTCCCCTAGAAACATTGTTAATGAAAGTGGGATTTGCACAAGCTGGCAGCTGTAGCAGGCACACAGTTTTTTCCTCTGGGAATCTGGGTGCTCTAGATCTGTCCTGCCAGCTTTGCAGAGACATGGTGGTAAGTAGTGCTTTGTAACCCATGAGCTGACATTAACTCACCAGACTAAAGCAGCCAGAGCTGACAGAAGTCTGCAGCTCCTTTAAGTTGAAAATTATCAATTTTTAATTACCTTGCACAGCAGTGTCTTGCAATTGTGTTTTTATTCTTCAGAGAGGCAGCTTCTGTTAACTCTCCAAACACCAAAACCTGACACAAACAACAGAATGAATTTGCTATCTCTCAAAACACAAGACCCGTGAATCTCTTGGGGCTGCCTGGTTTCACTTCCCATGGCTGTTTGTCGTATATTTGATTACAAATCATTCTTATGGATGGAGTGGTTATTTATGTTGCCTGTTGCCAGTCAAATTCCTCCCAAAGGGCTTGGTACACGTAGAGGATAGGAGGAGCATCAGCAGCATTACAGATTGCAGCAAACACGTCTCATGCAAAAGGCAGGAAAGCAGAAAGCAGAAAACTTTAGAGGAGGGAAAGAGGAAATACAGTGATTGAGAGAAACGTATGCTGTTTGAGGAAGAAAAGACATAAACTGACAATCAAGTACATCAGGTGTTACACAAGCAACATGTCTCGGCCAGTGGGAAGAAAGCAGGAGAACTACAAAATAGTAAGACATTTTTGTAATGTGCAATTAAAATTGTGCATGGATAAAGAATAAGCTATTCTTGTATTGATGTGTTTTATACAGTCATATTTCTGAATAGCCTGAAAGTACTGAAAGGATGGATACGAGTCTGCCAGTATGAGAACAGAGGAGCTGGTAGCATTTATGGCTACAGTGGGACCCCCATGTGAGCTACTAACAAACTGATAGCTATCAAGCAGTGACTTAAAAAAGCCTGTCCATAGGACTTGGAGTCTGTTTGACTCTAAGCAGTAATACTGAGATTTGGTCTAGGGGCCTTCATATCTCTCCAGCTGCCTTGCCTTGTAACATGAAATGATTTTCAGACAGTCCTGCCCTCAACATGAATCCTTGTGGCCAAACCTCTGTTTTTGTTTTGGAGAAAAGAAGCTGCACCAGCCATATCTTGACCCCATGAACAGTTAGAGTAAGAGATGGTTCACCTGGGACTGCAGCACATCTGGTACTTGCTGTGTGCCTCCTGCACAGCAGACCACGTCTTCTTTTGGAGGTTACGTTGCAGGAGCAGGGGTCCTTCTTCATCCTTCTAATGTTGCATTTTTTCTATGCACAGGGAGAGCACCATCACAGAATCTCAACATCTGGCTTTAAGGCCAAAATCTGACTCCTGGGGAAATAATGGTAAAACTATAACCGTTGTCTTTGAATGTTGGCTTTGACCATTGATCACATAGCACAGAATTCTGTCAAGTAGGAGTAATATAGACCAAAACTTACTTCTTTTTCTTCACTTCGTGTTAATATTCTTGTAAAGCTCCAGCTGTTGTTTTAGATGTACTGCCCAAGAGGCCTTCTTAAACTGCCTGGTCACAAAAAGCAGTATTTTGTGCCATTAAATATAACAGTTATTCTCTTTCTTGTTCTCTGGCAGTGGTGTGTCTAAATATGAAAAATTCTGATAACAAATTTCCTCAGAACCTCTATCTGTGGTTGAAAATTTCTGTTTAGGAATATTTTACCACAAGTCCAAACAACTGAAGTACCATAATGTGGAAATAAGGCCACGGTGGTTTAAAAAAACACAATAATAATATTGTGTCGTGAAGTGAATATGTTTGCATCTAAAAGTATAATTATGACACACATACATGTATACATACATATAACAAACTGAAGAGAGAGGAAGTTGCTAATAAGAAAAAGACAATGTGTCAATTTCTGAAAAGGGGGCAGAGGTCTCCACTGAAAAAGAAATAGAAGAATATAATATAATTAGAGTTATAATTAAAGTTAAGATACATAAGTTTATGGATTGCAAGCGTGGCTGATAAATACAATTATGTTGATATAGTGTGCTTCAGTTTCTCTAAATTGTCTTATTACAACACAGACTTTTTGCTGAGACTAGAACAATACAGAACCTGTATGACATCCATTTACTCCATTAAAAACTTGTTAACGAGAATTTGGCAGTGTGCAATATTATTGTAAACAGCAGTTATCACCAAGGTGAGTTTAGGAAATGTTCCCGTACTACTTAAGATTTTGAACAGTGACTTGTTAAAATAGGAACATTGATTAAACTCCAAGCTTTCGGTGCAATGGGAGCAGGAAGAGGTTTTTCCACCAAGCTGTTCTTCCTTTCCTCGTGTGATTTGTTCTGTTGTTTTCATTGGCATTCACTGCTATTTTTCCACAGGCTATAAACAAAAAGCACCTCTAGTCTGCCCACATGCCACAGGCCTGTAGCACTTCCTGTAATTAACTCCTGCCCAAGAAGTTTAGTGAGAGGCAACCCACCCTCTCCCCTAAAGACCAGCTGCTACTCCTGCTAAATACATTCAATTCTGCTGTGCCATAGAGGTGATCTGTAAGAAAACTTTCCTCTAGGTTGGTGCACAGCTAATGATCCCAGACTAGTGCTAGGATACGTGCAGCGATACGCCTTTGACCTCTTCAGTTGCTCCCCTCGCTCCTTGGGCAGGCGGCTGTAATCATCACCCATCCCCTTCATCTTGCTCATGCAGTGGAGCCATGCCAACCATGTCTTCAGTATTAAGATACAGAACTAATGTCCCAGTGAGATTGTGCAGGCATTTGGAGAGCTAGTATTGGTAGTGATTCAAGTTACTTGTAAAGTCTGATAAAGAAGGGGAAACATCAATGGGACTGATTCTTTTCTATTCTGGTTCTTGTTATTCTTGTCCTGAATCATAGTATTTTTTCATTGTTCTGAGATAAATGTTTTGTCTACTTTTTATTTTTTTGAGAAAGCAGCTGATGATCTGAATCAAATAAGCCATACCTTTGTCAAGGAACTGGAATTTCAGTGTATATACTGTTGTTCTTATTGTAAAAAGAGTGGTAGCTTATTGCCTGTATTATTCTTCCTGCAACTCAATGCATGTCGTTAATCTTGGATGGCATTTGACAGCATTTATCAATCCAGCATATATATGTGCGGTTATAGGATGCAAGAATGCACCCGATGAAGTAGCTGTATCCCAATAAATGCTATTTCTGACAAGGAAGATCGTTCTACAGAGATTCAAATGATGATCGAGTCAGGTTCTGTCACACTTGAATTGTGGATTACACTGATTACACATCCATGAACAAAAGTTTATTAATGTAAATGTTATTTTTGCTTTCTTTTAATACAGTAGCAGCTCAAAAGCATGGATTCTAGTTTGATTCTAGTTTGCTTCATTTTCAATTTTCACCTTTTCTGGCAGAGCAGAGAACTTTTTGTACTCACGTATGGGGCTTTGGTAGCCCAGCTGTGCAAGGACTATGAAAAAGATGAAGATGTCAACATCTGTTTAGATAGAATGTAAGTACTGCTTTAAATGTTTAACTCTATGGATAATGCTATTTGTCTACCTGTACGTTACCTTTTGGCTCTATGTCTGTTATCTTATGAGTTCCAGCACTCTGTCTAGGATTACAGCGATCATGGGGATAAGGTTCAATATTCTGTCAACAGAAATAACACTAATTTGTGGATTAAGATCAACAATTAGCTTTTGAATTCTCAGAAGAAAACTGTCAGGATTGTTTTGATAGCTTACACTTGTTCCTTGTTGATCCTTTGTTATGCTAGTAATATATAAACTTCAAAATTTAATCTCCTATATCCATGTATTCAATTTCAATTTCCATGTTAACTTTCCTTTTCCATTTCTCCATAGCCATGTTATTTCAAACTAAGACAAGCTTTTTGTTTCTCAGGGGTATTTTTCTAGTTAACAGGCATTTCTGTGTTCAGTGTCGATATGGCCTTCCTGTGGCTCCCCCTCGTCTAACTACACCGTGGTTTTGTGACTTGGACAGCTAAGAAGTAGTCACAATTCAAGGCTGTAGGGATTTGGCTTAGGTGACTGAGTCGATAGGCAGCCTCCTTTTGTAGTCAGTCGCGTGCTCCAAGGGTATAATTCAGGTGTCTGACTTGGGCACCCTGAATTGTCTCCCCTGTGGGGTGGCTGTCTTCCCCCCTCCCTGGGTTAGGGGCAGACAGGCCTCTTGCCTTTAAAAGACCATGCAGCAGTGAGTGGAATAGCACAAATGGTCAATGAGGAACTGATTTTTACACGGATAACCCTTTGGAAAATGAAGATCCTATGTTCATAAGATCCTGTCATCCTGACTGAGATTCCTAGGCATTATCACAGTAAAAATAATCATATCACAGAAAATCAGCAAGAAAAAACTTTTGAACTGATTAGCAAGAAGATATACTAAGATCTTCAGCAGAAAAGGAAGGCTTGTGTTTTCACGCAAAATGGACATGCAGAATAGATTTACAACAATCACAGGGGACAGAATACCTTCCTATACTTTCCTATTAATCTGAAAGTTTGCAAACAAGCTATATAGCCTGATAACTATTGATGGAAGTGAGTAAAAAAAATCATTGATCGGAAAAAAGAAAAGTAATTTATTCACAAACTAAGAAGGGGTGACATCCCTCAGATACTTATTTTCTATTAATCTCTCTTTCAGTGCTGATGAAAATCATACATTTCAAAAACACACAGGCTTCTTTATGATGCTGTGGTAGAAATTACGAAAGGGTGGGTTTGGAAGATGTGGAGACATATTTTGCTCCTTTTGTTTTTATTATTATAGCTGTTTCTATAAAATCTTCTTCATTTTGTCTTGATAAAGACTTGATAAAATAATTACAGGTTTCATTAAAGCAATATGGCCATCTTTACTTCTATGAAGATGAAAACAGCCCAGCTTGTGGAAGAAACCTTATAGATTAACAGACCTGTGACAGTTGGAGACAGTATTCTTAGCTCTCTGCTATTTATATATGTACATATATAATCTGTAGTGAGAAGGGTGTTTTTCACTGCTGCCAAATAGCTGCTTGTCAATTTATTATTTATTTGACTTGGCAAATCTAAGGCATAAAAGTTGAAAAGGTTCTAAGTAGTCTTGTACATCATCAATAAATACCTTGCTAACTGCTGATGACATATTTACTAACACTATTGGTATTGATACTTAGGCAATAAATAAATATTTCATTGTTTTCTGATGCATGACATACAACATCATGCTGCCAAAACCACTTTTTGATCTTGTCATAACATTAGACATCAGATCACTTTTTGGCTTCTTGTCAGAGACATGGTAGAAAAACAGTAAGAAATTCCGTTGAGTTCAGGCTGCTTCACTGAGGGTGTAGGGCCTCTGACAAACAGGCAGAGACTGCCACCATCCACATAAATAGAAAGGAATTCCCTAAAAATATTTCTGGGTTGAGTTCACATTCTTTCATAACATTTGTGTCAATCTCTTTCCCTTTTTCGAAAAATGCTTGGAGGCATAGCTATTTTGCACACTATGTAGTTACTGACCTTTCTTAATATGCGAGAGCTAGGATTAAATTTGTTTTACAAAAAAATCCATTAACTTCCATCCTTTTTTATTTCATTTCTCTGAAATTGTAGTGTTTTAAATCCAAAATGAAGGTGGTGTTGTACTGAAACTATATTACCTACCAACTTTTGAATTATTTCTGCAACTAGTAGATGAAGGGAGAGAACATGTTAGAAAAAAGACAAAGAGGGAATTGTGGAGGAAGAGCATAAAATGAAGTGGAGAGATAAGAGGATAAAGTGAAAGAGATCGGGTGTGAGTCCATTTCCTATGGGTTTTCCTGGCACCTGAACACCGCAATGAGGGTGCCCAGGATTTGCTGAATGCCATACCAGCCCAGAGGTGAATGCTGTGACCTGAAGGGGCAGTTGCTTTGTTCTCCTTGACAGAGACAGTGTGAGATGAACCCTGGGGATCACAGAGGAATGGAGAAAATCCTGTGCTATGTTATCCTATCCTATTTTTAGTAACAAAGCAGTATTAATCAGCTGAATTACTTGTATATTATTCTAATATTTATTCATATATGTAAATATAAAAGTATGTATAGACAATGTGTTTATAAACAACATTCATATCATCATTGCCAGGAGTATCGTGCTTAAAGGGGTATTATTCCTTAAGTGACTACATGAAGATCAATCCCACTGTGCTGCAAAATGTGGTAGAAAGAAGAATCTAGACCAGCAAAATCCTTTATCCTCAAAGCCATTCATTCAGGAACACGTAGCTGTTTTGCCGAGAAAGCGCAAGGGACAGATTAGAGAAATGGTAGGTAGAAAGAAGTTCCCCATTTTGAATGTTAACTTTCTTTGTTTTCTCCTTAGGGGATACGGCATTGGCATAAGGCTGATTGATGATTTTTTAGCTCGTTCAGCTGTGAAAAAGTGCCGCAGTTATTCTGAAACTGCTGACATGATTGCACAGGTAAAAAGATTTACATTCTGTAGAGCTTCATCAGCTTCAGTGGTCTTAGCTTTTTCCTCCTCCTAGATCAGTTTGCTCCAGAATGGTTACCTACGTTTTCTGCTACGTCACGATTTTCTTATCAATAAACGCTCATCTCCACAATCACACCCACGCTTCCATTGGGTGAAATACAGCCTTTTCCCTATCTACAACTTCATATCAACCAGTATCTCACAGTCGATGGACTTGAGAGGAGACATCAGTTTCTACCTCTGTAGCATAATGCTGCGTCAGGCTGGGGAAAAAAATCAACAATCAACAGAACACAAAAAATGCGATGTTTAGTGAGATAAGAATTTTGCAGATGGTCTTGATAAACCCACAGTGGTGAGTTTACCACAAAGGGTTGTCAGAACGACAGAATTGGTTCACATGAGTATTAGTTTTATATCTGAGTTGAGGACAGAGAACACAAAATGGGATACCACCCGTGAGAGGCTGCCAACCCCTGACCTACACTGACCTTAAAGTCAGTTGCTAAGATGAAATTAAAATTATTCTATTCCTAGTAGCCTATGAGGCATTTTGCCATTAGAAGAATTAGAAAGTTTCTTTTTGTTTGCTGCAGCTTACACCGATTTCTTCTACTCTTGCCAGAGAATGCAGCAAACAACAAAAAATAATCCAGTTTTAATCAAACTTCAAATTATATATTCCCTTACTTTTTTTCTTTTTCTAGGAACATAAACCTTAACCATCTCATACAGATCTTAAACTTTGATATTCTTACTCCTGCCACCTGAATCTCCTCAGCATCTCCAGAATTATCTTAGATGGTTTTTAACCTCAAAATGGTAATATTAGGAATAAACTGCAGGGTTTTCTGCAAAAGGAAGGCTCAGTGGTAGCAGAGACGAACTGTAAGAAAGGAAAATGAGAGGAACATTTTCCTCACTACCCACAAATCTAATAATAAAATCAAAAAGATAAAATCAGAGTGGGTACTTTCACCTTCTTTGATGGACATTTCCCTTTTATTGAGTAGTCTTTCACACTACTGTGAGACAAGAAAGATCTAGGAGGAAATTTAGAGGCAATACATGGGTTTCTAAAGATGTAGTTTTGCCCCCAGGGCAAGTCAGATTTCTTGGGGAAGCTCAAAGGGAAATCCATAAGAAGTCCGGCCCCTTTAGACTGCTGAGTATAAGAGGTGGTAGTTCATAGATCCTGAGTTAGCTCACACTTATACCTGCTGAGGTCATGGTGAATGGTCCCTTTTATCCTTTATGATTTTCAGCTCTGAAGTGTTGCCAGTGAAGATATGCTTCGCCTTTCCTAATGGCAAAAATTAACAACACATAAAAAAGAACTGTTTTCTAGATAGTTGTTTGTTTTCAGAGGAGAGATCAGGGCATCAGTTAATTGAATGGAGATTAATTTCCTTTGGCCCATTTTAGGAGAAAAAAATATGCCTGGCATACTTTTTGATTGCTTGAGAATTACCAGCAGCACCAGCTGAATGTGAGCATTATGTTTAACTGCTGACTGCAGAGCTGGGAAACAGCAGGCTTTCTATACAGTGAACTAAGGCACCCGTATATGCTGGTTATACAGGAGAATCTTAGTTCAAAGTGTACGTGGATGTTATCAGCTGATATGTGATCACATTAACTGTGTCAGAAATACCTACGTTACATCTGACTGAAATGAAGGGACAGAAGTTATGTTATCATTCCAAAATGCTTGTCATAGAGGAACTAATGGCTGTCACAGAAATAGAGAAAGGACCTCTTTACATTTGCTGTTGCTGGTAGGGATATAAAGTGCACATGTGCACAACACACACGTACACCATGATCTGCCAGTTTAAAGCAGAAGCAGATGACATTAATAAGAGCCAGACAGATCCCATTATCTCATAAAATAGTGGAAACTAAATTTCTTCCTGACATAAAGTGTATTTTGGAGTCTCAAATCAGGATGATGTATAACAAAGCTCCTCCTTTGGAGGAGCTGAGCCGGGGGTAGAAGATCCATTGGAGACGGTGAGGGCAGCTGAATGAAAACCATGACACAAGCAGCTTTTCTATCACTGTATTAAAATACACTGTCTTGTTAAAAGAATGATAACAGACTGCAAAATCGCAGTTTTGTTCACTTTTATGCTCTTCTTCAGGTGGTATTTGTACTTTATTTTCTCTAGATTTTCATGTATATGCCAGATATCTGGTTTTCTGGGTCTTATTCCTCACAGTTCCCTTATTTACAAGTGCTTTAGTACAGCTGAACCATCATTATTAAGTACAGGGGATCCAACAACAAAATACAGTAAAAAATTAACCATCAAAGTAAGGAAAAAGACACTATTTCTCTGCAGTTATACTTCAAAAGAGACTTACTGAGAGAAATAAAATTACTTGGAAAGATTGAAACAAACTTTAAAGTACACAGTCTCTTGAAAAGACTATTTTTAGCAAACTAAAAGAGTTCTGTAGTAGGAGTATAACCTTTCTCAGGCAAAATGTGACATGGAAAGTGTTTTCACATTTCTTTGGCAAAACATTTCTAAATAGTCTTCAAGCACATTTATCTGAGGCAGGTACTGACAAAACATATGTAAAATGACCCAGCAAGTAACTGCAAATATGCTGTTAAAGTTACCAGTTAAGAATTACACAGCTGTTTACATGTTCTCCTTAACTCTTCAGCAGTAGTGTTCCCAGCCAGGAAAAAGTGCTTAAACTCTTAACTGCAGTAACTCTTCTGAGGTAGAAATCTGTTTGAGGATGAGTGTGCAGAGTAAAACCAGTTAAAAGTTAAAGTAATTAAGGCAGTTAAGCAGTTCGAGTAGTTAGAGCCGAACATCCTGTAAACTTAGCTGTTATCCTGCAGTCCTTTGGAACGCAAAGAAGTCTGTAAGATCAGGCTGTGGGTGTTCCCTGTGGAAATGGAAAGAGATGAAGCAAAGGAAAAAACATAAAATGAGGAGTACAAAGCTAGCTTGCCATATTAAGAAATAAACACTGGAGGAAAGGTGCACCTAAGGCAGTGATTGAGGGCTTAAAAGTTCAACCACTGGTTTGGACTGCAAAGCCTGGGATTTACTGCTAGCTTATACTGGACTGGAGAAGGGCCAACAAGTCTTGATGGTGAGCCAAAGCGAGTCCTTCTGCACTGAGTTCCCATGGCGCTCACTGACTTCTCATGTTGGTGCTGTGACTTTATGTGGTTACAGTTGGGACTGAATGAAAAAAAGATAAAACAGGCCAGGTAGAAGTAGGTAAATTGGGATAAGAAAATGGAAACTAATTGAGAAATGGTATTAAGAACAAAGGTCAGTTGAAGAAGTAATGTCCAAGACTGGATTCAGAATTTGGGTCTGAGTATAACTTGAGGATTACTTTTGAGATGAGGGTGATAATTTTGCACTAAAATCCTACAAAATCAAGTTTTTACTTCAGTTCCTCCTCACAAGATGTTGACATCATTGATCTGATTGAAAGAGATGCAAAAAAACAAACAACTGCTGGTTTTAGATCTAATCCTATAACAATGTGTCTGTGTGTGCTGCAGGTGGGAGCAGCTGGGCCATACCCTCTGGTCCACAGCGAGCTACTGCTGGCTCACAGGCTACATAGCTGTGTTAATACACTGCTGTGCCTAAGGATACATCCCTTGCTGAAAAGCAGTGGCTGGAGAGATGGGCTTTGTTGTGGAAGCTCAGCACCCCATGAATGCAGCAAATATACGTCTCTGCAGCTGCTTGTAGAGAGGCCGTTGGGCCCGCCAGGGCTGGGGTAATCCAACCATGTCACCCCCAAGCCCAGAGTTATAGGACAAGAGATGTGATTCCCTTTCCCATGGGAGGTCCTGACATACAAGGTCCCTATATATTGACATATGACCAGTTTGAAAGTCTGACAGAAGCTGGCAGAATTTAAGAAGCTGGTAAATGTTGCTTCTCAGATCTCAACAGTGAGAGGGAAATGCATACAGCAGATTGCTGTGCTAAGTGGTAGTCAGTAAACTTAAAAATGAAGAGTAAGGAAAAGTTTGTGAGTACATGGAATCAGCAACAGATGGCAAGACCTTTAAAGCATCTTGCTCTTCCCAGACACTGACTGTGGAAAAGTACTAAGAATGAAAAGTATGCTAGCAAAAATGTTATTCTGGCTGCCTTTCCCTTCTAAGCAGATTAATTCTGGTCCTTCATTAATCTTGTTATTATGTCATCTGAAATTATGGTTTCCATTTTTTTTAGCAGCCTGTACTATCACTTACTTTGCAACATTACTTACACATACAATGTTTTGTAATGAAAAGTCCCCAGTAGTGTATAAAGGAACTGATAAGTTAGTGGCCTCCTAAATATTTCAGTAATTCTAGACTGTATTTGAGCACCATCAGAATGTTAATGAATTTTGTTCTTGCAGCTTGATAAAGATGGGACACTGGTTGAGACTTTGAAAAAGGGCAGTGGTAGATTTTTGGTTCTGACTGCATAGATTCCTTGTTTGACATTAAGCAATATATAAACCCATAGAGTTGCAAGTAACATTTTCAAAAGAGATTTTGCATTACATGGGTAGTTTTGATGGTCAGCCTATGTACATGTCTAAATAGATATTCTTTTTTCTTTCATTTCATATAGATAGAAATGAGACAGATTTTTGGATGCAACTTTCAAAACTGCTCATTTGTTTTACTTCCCTGTCTTTTGGAGTCACAAAGAAGAATTGAAAAGACCTATATTTTACCCTCTGAGAAGTTGCATATGGTAGTTCTAAAGGAATTTCTGTCCAGTCATAGCCTGGCTTTAAAAAAAATGTTCATATCTATTCATTGAAGTACTTATCAATGTACTTAAATTATTTTTTTCTGCTGAGACTTGTTTACAATTTTCATTTTATAGCTTTTCAATTTTGCCTTAATTTGGTGCTCCATTGCAAACCAGCTACTGTTTTTGCATAGTTTCCATGCAAGTTCTCTTTTACACAGGAAATTTTAACAATAGAATTTGGGCAGATTTGTCATACCGTAATGCAAAGTACAGCTGAAACTAAATTGAAAGCATATGAGGGCCTAGCACAGTTAACTAGCTTTGCAGTCTGCTGCAAAGTGGTTCAGCTGGGATAAAAAGCTTTGAAACATTTGCTCAAAGACCACAAGTTCTTCAAAACACGCAGAGAAAATTCTAAGCAGACAGTGGAATTAGCTCTTGGATTTTATTTTTAAAAAGAATAATGGTCTGAAAATCCAGATAGATGCTTTTTTCTGCCGAAGAAGCACAGTGAGTAGTGAGAAAGTTGGGTAGAGTACCCTGTTTTGTTGATAAGAGCCTGATTTGAGCAGAGCAAAAATATGATTCTTTGCAGACTCAGAGAGACTGGCAGTAAAATGCTTCATAAAAGCCTGCCCAGTCACCCCAGGGAAAGAAACTTGGCAGAAACTTTGTTCTTCTTTTATACAGTATTTGCACAGACTCTGGACACCCTGTGTGAGAGCCACGTGGTGAATTCCAAGTGAGTGAGGTAAAGCGTAGGGTTCTGAGGTGAAATGCATTTGTCAGAAGCACTGATTGTGCAGTCACCTCACCTGCATTGCCTGCTGGTTCCTCTTGCTCCAGATACTAGCTTTCCTAAGATATTTGACAAAATGAAATTCAGCCTGCTGCAAAAATATTTTCTTTCAGGCCCTCTGTCGTACACTGGCTGCAGACCCAGTACAAACAATATTACGCAGTTCTACAGACTGCACTCAGTGCCCGAAACCCTTAACAAGCCACTCAAAACAGGAGCTTTATACCCATGCAAAGGGAAATTCGCAGTGGGAGAAGATAATACCAAGTACTGTATGGAGGCAAAATATCAGTGATGCATTTTCATTATTGTAGCAAAGCACTAACAACAACTGATGATGTTTCAAAATAGCAGGTTATTTTTTAACAAAAACACAAAAATGCTGAACCATTTGATAATTTCAGGTTCTTGGTACCCTGCACTTTGGCTGTAAGATTTGTCTAAAGAATTACCCGGCATCTCACTGTCAACGGAGGTTGCTGCCCCATGTCACAGGTAGTTGTCTCAGGGACTAGAAGACCAGGGCTGATCACTGTGACCATCTGTGGCATTCTAGGTGCAACAAGAGATGCCTTGAGTGACCACTGGTGCCTCAAAACAGTGCTGTACCTGCAAATGACCTGGAAATGACCTGGAAGTAAAACCTGTGTTTTCTGTGGGCTGTCAGAAAGTCACACACATTTTTGATATTCTATATTATACTTACACCTTTTAAATAGTGTTACTTTATGATAGTCTCTTGATTTACACAGGATGAGGATACTATAGCACCTTTTACACAAGGTATTGTTAAAACCCTCTTGTAGGAGTCATTAGTCATCTCTTTTTGCTGTCAGCTCTTGAGCTGGAGCCAGCGACGTTAGTAGAGCGTGAACCCTAGGTGCCGTGGAGGACTGCAGCCTTTTCACTGATATAGTGAAATAATTTCGTTCCTTCCTTTTGGAGCAAGTTTGTAACTGGGAGGGAACATGATGAAGAAGAAAGAGGCCATTGGGAAAAAATATAGAGATGAAACCAGCTAAAAGCAATCCGTATTAGCAAGATATAAAAAAGCTGAAAATATATTTATCTATGGTATTTCCGTTCTGTCTGCAATGTCCAGCGTTCTCTCTCTTTCCTCATTGATTTCTTTCTGGCCTTCTTCAACTAGCCTGTGAATTGTGCTATAATGCTGTTTGCTACTGCTGAAAGAGTAGATCTGAGAAGCATCTTCCCATGCCTGAAAAGCTGGCAGGGGAATTGGTTCTGGTTCCTTGTTCTCAAAAAAGCACTTCAGGTTTCGCTCGCTCAGCTTGGTGGCATACAGCTGGAAAATCTGCTCCAGTTGTTCCTTTTCCTTCTCTGCATACACCTTCCAGAACTTCAGTTGGAGGTGGCTGACTTTCGACTGGCAGCTGGCACAGCAAGTGGTTAGCAGGGAGAGAAGAGCTGTGGTAACTATCACACACCAGCCTAAAATCTGGGAAAACAAAAGAAATGAGTTTCAGGTTAAAAAGGCCCAAGTGACAATGCTGCTTGAATCAAGAATGTCAGACAGAACAACCACACTTTGTACGGAGGGCCTGCCGCTCCTCTTGGGACCCTGCTGCGAGCATCTCATCCCAGTTTGCATCTGATGCCTGGCATTAGTCTGAATGGAGCTTCCACATGAAAACGAAAGAGAAGCAGAAGAGGTCAGGATTGAGACTTCTCAATAGAGCTCATTTTGATGTCTCTTTCTCAGGAAGGCAAAAGCTGGTTGATTTTTACTCTCAAGAAAAGTTGGTTTATACTAGAGTGTGGTTGCCTCTCCCTTCGGTGTTACAACAAAAGGAACTCGGATAACAATAGCTGAAGAGACACGTCCAGCGCAACGGCAGTTCAGGTTCAGGAACAAATGATCTCGAATCAGACCTCAACTACAGGACTATGTATGAAGAAAAATCTAAGAGGTCTAAATATTCAATCAAAGGTCTAAATGATCAATCAAATAATATTATGGCTAAATAGTACAGAAAACAGAGAGGACCTGAGAGCAGGAGTAGTGTAATTTAGAGAGGATATTGATGAGAGTTTCTTGCAAAGCTATAACCATCTGGCATGTGGTGTATTGGGATTGCTCACTGAATTCTATCACACAAAGGGAAGAGTGCATAGGGAGAATAAAATTTCATAATCACTAGATGGTAAATGGTTTTCTGTCTCCTGAAAGCGTTAAATAAAATTACCCAGCAAAAATTACAATTAAGATACAATTCTGAATTGTGACAGACTACAAAAAGAAAAATTTGTCTCAGATCTATCAACCTTTTAAGCTGAGGCCATTTTTAGATGTGTTGTTTTCAGACTTCTTTTTAATTTAAAAACAAACAAACAAACAACTAGGATTGTTTTATTATTAATTAGCTAAAAAAGAATATAAAAGATAGTCTTAAATTTAAAAAGTTTTCCCCAAATTCTTTTACCAGGAGGTTCACTGAAATCTAAGCTATTCTTGTGAACATTTTTGACTTTGATGAATCAGCCCTTTGTAGTGGAAAATGATTTTTATGCCAAAATGGGTTTAAAATTATCTTCTTGCCCAATCTTGTGAGAATGCTGGGAGAACAGGGCACGAGAGAGAAGAAATAGCATGGGCACTGGCAGGTCTGTGTTGGCACTGGAACAGAGTCCAGTTCATCTACACACTGATGGGAAATAGTTGCAGTATTTTCAGAGAACTTTGTTTCTTCTGAAATATGCTTTTCCGGCATCATTCAACTTATTTTTGTAGCAACTTCAGAGTTTGACAAAATTCTGTTAGGGACATATTAAAGGAAAGAGCTACTTCCAGGATTAGAGCAAGGGCAGAGGGTGGGAAAATGTGCTTGAGGTTGTTATTGTGGGATGTCCTGCTTTAAGGAGAGCAGGGTGCAAACACAATTTTTTCATGCCTAGTGCCACTGGCCTAGCCAATAGTTTTACTCACCTACTCTACTGCAATGTGTAACATTTGCAAAAAAAAAAAAACACAACCTTGTTTTCAAGCAGTGGAACAAATTCCAGTGTGGAACAAATCTTCTAGGTTTCAGAGACTTATATGAACTGGAACTGTTTTCCCATGCTTTAATGGTGATGATAGGGAGAGCTGCAACCTTTCTCATGTGAACTCTTGCACTGATGTTGAAAAAACAACTGCCAATAAAAAGCTATATTTAGCTGAGGGGATATAGAAAGTTTTCTCCGGGAGGTATGTGAAACAGAGAAGCTTGACAAACAATTATTCTTAGGGACTGCTATGGAAGAATAGCTTCGCTTTCTTTTGTTTTTCCAGTGACTTCACACTAACTGGTGATTTCTATGGGTATTTGTAAAACTGCTCTTTTTAGGAGCTTTTCACTTTCTTGCAGCTTGGAGAATGAGCCCATGTAGTCTAATGCTATAAACTGAGTCACTGGTCTTTCACTATTTCCCATACATTCAACTTAAAGTCTTAAGCACTATTTGTATTTCCTTCTAAAACTCTCAAATAAATTGCTTTGTCTGCAGTGCAGGATTTGTCTGCATTCCACTCCTATGTGCACGAGGACTTGAAAATAAAACTGGCTCTTGGGGAGGAAATGGTTCCATATGGATACAATTGTCTGACAAAAACTTGCTGGCTCCACAGAGTGTTTTTCCTTCCTGCTGACAATCATGTCTCCATCATTTTCTGTAGCCATTTTTTTCTTTTTTTTTTTTTTTGATTTTTTGTCTCTGAATCTTTTTACATTACAAGGCAGTGAGAACTGTATCACACAAATATAGTAAAATGTAATACAATCTCAGCCTTGCGTGTTCTGCTTGTTTTATTTTAGTGTTTCTCCCTTCCTCCAAGCAGGACAAAAACATGCTCTCTGGCATCATGAACGTGAGGAATGCAGACAGGAACGTATTATGTAAGCATTCACAAATCTATCACAGATCTTGTTTTCCAGTATTTTTCTACTGTTAGTTATCTAAGATTTCATTACAGTATCATGATGGTATAAAAACAGGAGAGTCGTATGGATTTTTTAATAGGACAGACCCCCTTTAATGGGGTGACATTTGTTAATTCAGCCTCCTAAACAATACAGTATCTTTTTTTCTTTATAGCAATCTTCATTCAGGAAGAAAGCTTTACGTTATCCAGTCTTATTGATCCTGCCATCAGTGAAACCCCCCAGGAAGTACGGCACAGCTCAAACTGAACGAAAAGATGATTGAAAGTATTTTGTAAGGCTGCGTCATGCCAAAACTTTTTTTATCTGAAACCAATGGTTTTATCTTAGCATCTCACATCAGGATCTTCCACAGATAAATCACAGCGGTGGTACAAACCATATAATGCTCTTTATTTATTTTTCTTACCTGGGACTGTGCTTGAAGAGTTCGTTTCAGTTCATCACTCTCTGCAAAGGGCATGGAGCTTTTGTCACAGGCTACCTTGTGCAGTTCTTCAAAGCACTTCGCAGATTTGCTGTGGCAAACTGCATGTAGGTAGACAGGATTTTTCAAGCCACTCATGGCACATTCATAAAAAGTCCCATTGAGCAAAGCCACAGAAAGCCACATCACTGGGGCTACCAGAGCGTTTAAAGTGATTTGTCCAAAGACGTTAAAGAAATGGCAGGTATTCCCTCTGGGGAATATTTTTCTGGGATTCACCCAGCAGCCTGTAAAGAGTTTCCAGGTCTTGCTGTTCAAGAAATATCCAATAACTAGCAAAACAAAAGCTGGGGAGAAGAGAAATACCAAACCGTACCTGAAGTTTTCATTGCTGCAGGGGCATCTGAAAGCAACAAGAGAAAACACACGCTCACCTCCCATTGTCAGCAGCGCCATAAAGCTGTAACCTATAGCAGTTTTCTGGTTCATAAAGAATTTCAGGATTGTTTGGAAACCATCCATGCTTGATACTCACTACAGAGGTAAAAATCAAGACACTTTTATCTTCAGTCGTAGCAGTCTGCAGTGGTGTAGCAGGGGAGAGCTCTCCAGAGGAGGAACAGCCTGCTGCTAGCCTGCCTGCCTGCGCGCTGTCTAGATAACGCCGTGATGTCACTGTCTGGAAAAACATGCTCACAGGGGACCCCTCCACCAGCAGAGCAGATGTTGCACATTTACAGTAACATTCATTGGTAGGACAAGGAAAGCAAGCAATGCTCTGTGTAATCAAATAAGTTTGCAGTCTTGGCAGTCTTATTCTTGGTGCATTGTTGTTTTTTTGTGACTGCAGATGGAGACCAGAGTAAAAACACACACTCTCCAGTTGCAGGAGTTCTTGAACTGTGATTGTCAAAGTTGCTGGCAATGTAGTGAAGGACCTAGTGAATATAGATGCTGATGGTCCCAGGGGAGTGTGACATGACTGAGAGCAGATGAGTGGTAACAGTAAAACCACTTTGTATGGGATTGTGAATGTAGGAGCATCAAAGACAGAATAAGCAGCCTTCTGCTATATTCCCTGGAGTATCCTATAGCTCCAGATTTGCGTCTCTGGCTCAAGCTGATCACAGAAGAAATAAGTTTGATTTTCAGCCTGTCTGTCCCTTCCCCCTGTTGTCCTGGGGTAGAGCTGGTCTGCAGGATGCTACATCCTAAAGTTTGTCCTCTGGTTTGGACACAACAGATTGAAGCAGCAGAGTTTCATCCTTTTGCAGGTTGCTTTCAAGATGTACCTTGGAGTCACTGCAAGTGTGAGCTGCAGTAGCGCCGCAGGGAATGAGTTCTCCTTAATCCTGGACAAAAACCCACTAGTGGACTTTGTGGAGGAGCTGCCAGAAGAACGAGCATCACTTTGCTATTGTAACCTCCTCTGTGGGGTGATCCGAGGTGCCTTGGAAATGGTAAGCAAGTGCACATCTGTTTTTTCCACTCTTTGTTAATATGCAGAGGCACAAGAAAGCAAAACCACTCGCTCAGATAAATGAAGGGAATTTAGTAGGGTTTAATCTCTCTCTCTCAGATTAAATGTCTATATCTAAATAAAAGAGGGCCAGGCTGATCCTGGATTCTGAGGCAAAGAAGGACACAGGTTGGCTCACCTCCACACTGTCCCTGCTTGGCTTTTCAGTGGCTGACTCCAGTGCAAAAGCCAGGTGGGACCGGGGAGCCAGCTAACACATAATGTGGAGAGCCAGGGGAGCACGTAGGATTCCTCCACTGGTCCTTGAGCCTATCTCGTTTTCCTGCATAGGTGCAACCAGTAATAGGCATCCCTGATTCTTTCCAAATGCGTGAAAATAATAGTCTCAGGTTACTGCAGTGCCTGCTGAAAGGAAGAACAGGGCGTGGATGAGTATAATGTGAAAACCAAAGCATCAGAAGTGTATCAGATGGCATTCCGAATTTTGTTCTTAAATTTAAGACTTTTACAAAAGAATAAACAAAAGACATCATTTGAAAGTCATTGAGTTGTACAGCTTCTGCAGCGTTTTCTGGAAGATAACTTTTGGGCTGCTTTATGTTTCCATCAGTATCCAATTTGTCATATATCTTATGTTTCAAGAAGACAAAAGCTGTACAAGTGTTATGTATGTACGTCAGTCTTAGAATTATAGTATCTGATATAAGACTAATTAACAAAAGTATTATATCATAAGTATTAGTACCTGACCAGGAAATTTTGTGATCACAGAATCATCAAGTACACAATTTAGGTTCTCGGGAGAAAGCAAAGCACTGGAATGAAGGGTAATGTATTGTACAAATTCCAGTGTATATGAACTTCCTTTTTATTAACTTAGTTGGGAAATATATTTTAAAACAATCTAGAAATCTGTTTCATATGAAACCTGAGAAAGGGGGTCCCCTTGTGGTAAGAGAGAGAGAAAAAAGTCCTTATACTGGAGGAAGGGGAAAAACTGGGCATTTCTTTGCTTAACTGATCAGACCTGATTCCTTCTAGGTTCACTTAGCAGCAGAAGTTACCTTCCTCCAGGACAGACTGAAGGGCGATGCTGTGACAGAAATAGGAATTACGTTTTTAAGGAAGGCTGAAGACAGAAAGCACAAAAGAAATAAATGAAAGAAATATTGGGAGAAACCCTTGCTGAGGGATATTTTGCGCCTTTTGTTTCTGAAGAAGACATGCAGGGTAAAAATGGCTTCACTAAGCCAGCTGCACCAGTCATATATTTGAATGGTGAAGAGAGCTGGTCAGCAAACAGGAGAGGCAGAGCAGCAGGAATGCTAATTGACATGACACAGATATAGAATCATAGAATAGTTTGGGTTGGAAGGAACCTTTAAAGGTCATCTAGTCCAACCTCCCCAACAATAAGCAGGGATGTCTTCAACTTGATCAGGTTGCTCAGAGCCCCATCCAACCTGTCCTTGAATATTTCCAGGGATGGGTCATCTACCACTTCTCTGGGTAACCTGTTCCAGTATTAGTATAGAAGATCAAAATGGCCTGCCCTTCCTTCTCACATAACCATGCTCTTGATCTCAACTGAAGTTTTATCTCAGTATTTAGTGCACACTACATGCAAAGTAAAATGTTTGGACACCAACTGTTTTCAGCTAAACATGACCACCTTTTCCCATTTTCTTTGTTGGCAATGTTTCAAAGCATGGTTGCTAAGAGGTGCTTTATTTCACTGGCTGTTTGTGGTTAGTAATAGTGAATTCATCTGCTGTGACTGCTGTGTGTAGCGTCTCGCTGCCAGGTGCCTGTTCTGATACCTCCACACCAGACATCCTGCTCCTGCTCCCTTTGAAACCAGAGAGGGATGGGGCTTCACTGATGGCAGGAGCCGGTTCCTTACGGCTTTTTTGGGCCCCAAATGCAGTTTTGCTGGCATGCCTGTTCAGCCTTGTGTATGCAGCAGGCTGCAGCACTCTGATAAACTCAGCAATGCTTGTGTTGCTTCAAGCTATGGGCCTTTTCATGTCAGTCTTCTCTTCAAGGGCACTGATCTTATGACCAAACTGAACAAAGCATAGCATATTGAATGTGTAGTCACTGTGTATCTGTACTCACCTAAAGAAACTTGAATAAAAATTCAAGAGATTGCCACACAAGTGGTTTGCTCGTCGTTGTGTCTGTTCTTACCTGACCTTCATCACCAGCTGTTGAACATCTTCCCCTTGGCAGTGGACTTGTTACCACAATGTGACTGGGAAGCAGAGAAATAGCAGCCTCGCAGAGACCTGAGTTACAGGAAAGGTTTAATTTGTCTGGTGTAATGCAGGATATCTGGGTAAGGGTTAGACCAAACCCCAAGTCCTAGTGCAGTACCCTGCCCACAAAGCCAGCTCACCTTCTTCTCACCAAAGCACTTGTTTGAAAGCGAAATACAAAACCTTAGTTCAGTTCAGTGAAGCCCAGAGTTAACTCTGATTTTATTGCTGTGATTTTTACCCTCATCTCCTATTTTTACCTCAGTCTACCTCTTAACCCTGCTAAGTGAGGGGCACTTGAGGACAGCAAGGTTCATTCCAACCAGATCTGTACAGTCCTCACAATAATCTTTCTCCCTTTGTTTGTCTTAACAGTGTTTTACGGTGGTGGCATAGTGTAATGGAGCTTTAAGAGAACAATTTTGTACAGAACAAAAACTGAGCTATTCATTACCCAGCCTTGGGCTCAGCCCAGCATTCTGTTAACCTGCTACCGGTAACGAGTTATAACATGCAACAATGTGTTACAACCAGTAACAAGTTTCCCTACTTTTTTGTTTGGTTTTGGTTTTGTTTTTGTTTTGGTCAGGGCTGAAAGGTCCTGTGGAATTTCCCTGATTTCACTGCCTGTGCAGGAACCCTCGGTGGGGTTTTTGCTGGTTGTGCCCAGCTGGCTGAGATGGACGTGTGGCAACTTTGGTCACCCACAAAAAGATTCTTTACAAGGCGATGGTCATTTATCCTTTTTCCAGCAACAAAAAGTCTCCTTTTTTTATTATTATCTTGAAAGTGAATAATCTGTTCTGTCCTGTTGTGAGATACAATGCTCTTACTTAAACCTCTGTTGCACTGGACTTGCACACAGGTGTGCGTGCATGCACACACCTATGGTAACATTTTCTGTTGAGCTCTGCACCAGCTAAAAAACATCAGTCGCTACATTGCAGTGACACGTAGTCTGACTCCTCTGTATTCAAGGCCTCTCAAAGAGTTTCTGCCTGCAGGCATTCACTAAGCAAAGTCAGGGCTGGATATCCCAATATTTTTAAAGCAAGGACCATTAGTGTCATCCTGGGGCCTTTGCAGTGTTGTCACACTGGCTTTGGTGTGGCCAAGGCTTCCTCCCCTTCCTTCAATACCAAACATTTGCGGTGATGCTCCAGGTAGGACATCAAAGCTGTTTCTTTAGGTTTCAGTATTTCAGAATAAACAGCCTGAGGAAATCTTTACTTCTACCTGGACACGGTAAGTTTTGAAGGGTAAGTTTCCACTGTGGAAAGGAACATATAGCAGAAATGCCTGAGCCAGTCAAGGCAGCACAGATTTGAGATCAAGGGCAACAAGAGACTGCCAGACTAGACTGGCTGCTAGTTCATACTCATGTCATTTCCCGCCCGTGCATCTGCAGTGATCACTCCTCTCAGCTCAGCTCGGTGCTGGGCAGACGTGCTCAATGCACACTTGTCTTGCTGTTAGTGTTTTTTGTGTTTTCTTCCTACGCTGGATCACCTCATCCGTTGTATCCTAAGGATGGAGCAAGTAAACGTTAGGTAGAAAAATGGTAATTAAACAGTAGAAAAAACAGTGACCCACACTACGTTACCATTAGTTGCTGACACCAGCTACTCCATGCACATAGAGTTTTTTGTTTGTCTTGCTCGGTAGCATATTCATAGAAGTGTTCCTCAGTGTTTCATTTTAGTGTAAGCCCTTGTTTTGAAGGTGTCTAACGGAGCGCTCACAAGCATGCTGAAGCTTCTCTTTGAAATGTCTTTCACTATATATGTAATTACGTGCAGAAGATATAAGTGTTATATAAAGGTGAGGAAAGCTCAAAATTCAAACATGGCTGCATAGCAATATATAAATCTCTGCTTCTATCTTTATACATAGATACAATTTTTTTCTTTCCTCCAAAAGTCACTTTACCCATGAAAAACAGGCTGCCATCATTGCCAGCAAGCGAAGATACATATTGTTGTCCCATTTGGAGCCTTTGGTTGTTAATTTTAACTAGAAGTGCCAGCTTTGTATCTTCCCTGGAAAGCTGAGGCAGCTTTGGTAATGAGACCCTGGCAGTTGTGACCACGAGTGGGAAGTGGCAAAAGCCCACCCAGATGCAGCTGAGAGGATTAACATGAATTCTGAGGGTGTTTTCACTGCAGCTTCTCGCCAGGAAATGAAAAAATGGCTCATTCCTGGAGGCTTTCGGTCTATCCTGAAGTATTTTCTTACATCTCTAAGGTAAAGCCTGGCCCCACTGTGTCAAGGAACAGTTTGGAACTGATTGCAGTGGGGCCAGGACATTGTTTCCTTCCCATTTACAACATTCCAGAGTAGATTTATCTTTCTCTAGATGTCGATGAACAAACAAACTCTTCAATATGAGAGGTAAAATGGGACATTTTTAACTGAACCGTGCTTCCTGGAGGCACAGGTAGCAAATTGGGTACTTGTTACTCTATTATCATGAAGTTTCTTGGAGGGAGAAGAGCACTGAGCAAGTCAGTGCCTGTGACAAAACAAATGCTTTTTAAAATTCTTTTCTACATACAGGATTAAATCTTGTTTTCCCTTTATGCATTGTATTTTCAGTGTGTAACAAGAATGAAGCTTCCAAGCTAGTTATATTCAGCTAGTTAAAACAGGCTCTTCCCTTCCTTCTTCCTTGGAAAATGACTGTAACGAACAACATCACGGGATTCCTCTCTGCCTGAATAGTTCCCAAGTTAGAGTTTACTGCCTAGAAAGAGAAGATTTCTGGGAGGAGTGAAAGGACCAAACAATTGGACTCACCTCTCTAGAATGGTCTGTAGTAAAAACTTTCCAAAGAAAAAATGAACTTTATCGTTCTTCACTCAAAACTGGTATCTTTGTTTCTTATAATTAGATGTTCTTTGATAGGAACATTATTATTTGCTAATATGGATTGCAGATTTATAATGTCCTTAAGTATGTAGCTGTGCTATAAATGTTAATATAAACTTCACCTATACAGCTCTGTTATGCATAAGCCTAACCCCTCAAGATGTGCTAATTTGCACTTAGACTCCATGGATCAAGTTAATAGTGTATTTGGTAGCGACATCCAGGTGTAGCTTAGGTACTGATGTCAGGGACAAACCCCCATATGTAATATATATTAAAAAACCCCATAATAATTACATATTTTTTCAGAAAAAAAATAGAAAAAATAGAAGTGGAATATAAACAGGATGTTTAATGTAGGCGTGTTTTCTTTCCAGCATTCAAATGCCTACTTTTTTCCGTTCGCTTGAGAGTTACAGAAAATGAGCAGTAGGGCTAATTAAGAAGGCCTGCTGCAAAAGGTGATCAAGATCAGGCAGTGGTAGAGAAAATTCACCATAGATGTTGTTAATTTCACTATTATTACCTAAAGCCACTGAGCAGGTAGGGGGAAAATGTCTGTAATATTTTCCTCATCTGTGCAAACTGATAAGCACCTGAAGTTGTTTGATGGACTCCTTTGTTATGCACAGGTAGCTCCAAAATGCTAATGGCTTCCCAGATTTTAAAAGATATGGTCCTTGCCTTGAGAAACTAGTTGACTGAAAGTAAATATTTTAGTCAGCTTGCTCTAAGCTCCACTGGAAGATATATTGTCACGTGGGAGCTAATAAACTAAGCTGAATTTCTCATCAAAACTTCCGTTCCTTTTTGCCTCTCTGATGCTGCCAGGTATGAAGGTTTGGTATTGTCACCCCAGCTGCCAAATGCCCTTCAGGTGTTTGGTAATAAATTGATACAGTACGTGCTGACATCTTTGCGGATGCTTATTATTTTACACATGTGATCCTTCTTAATGAACAACTTATGAAAACTCCCATCATGACCAATGTATTTATTTAAATGTACTTAGGCAAAAGTAATAAAGTGTATTTAAAAAACAAATCTGCTGAGGGTTACAACTGTCAGCTTTTCCATACAATTTGCATAGATTTCAATAAGAGTACAGAATAAAACTCTTCTTATATCAGTAGGTTAAAAGACAGCCAGTGCAGCAAAGGATTTTTTTCATTAAAACCCTGATTCGTTTGTGCTTGCTTCATCCACAAATCCTAAACCAGGGGGGTTCTGATCCCCTTCCCCGAATCTGACGCTGTTGCTTCTGTTTGTGTTAACGTACTTGTGTATCATGCTGTAATATTGCTGTTGCGAACTGAAGGTGTACAAGAATGAAATCTTCCGCCAGTCTTCATTGCTGGGAGTCTGAAACTGTACTGGGTCAGTGGCGTCAAAAAAGCATTTAATATTTATTTCTGCCAGCCTGGTTGCGTGCTCTTTAGCCTTGATCTCAAAGAGCTCCTGTTCCTTCTTTAAGTAAATTTTCCAGAACTTGAGCTGAAGATAGCTCACTGGGGAGGAACAGCGGCTGACACACGTTGAAATCAGTGCCACAGTCATGATGATGGTTATTAGGAGCCATCCTAAGAGCTTGGAAAAGAGATAGATGGGTTAATGGTGGTTTTGCATGGTCATACGTAGGAGTCTGGAACTTAACATTGAAGCAGGCATGAAAACTGTGAGCGAAGACACCCTGGAGCGCCTGTAACAGTCTGCTCACTGTGGAAAGAGAGGATCCCATGCACACAATTCAGCCAGCCTTACAGAGCTTAGAATCACAGAATCATAGAACAGTTTGGGTTGGAAGGGACCTTTAAAGGTCATCTAGTCCAACTTCCCCTGCAATGAGCAGGGACATCTTCAACTAGATCAGGTTGCTCAGAGCCCCGTCCAACCTGACCTTGAATGTTACGAGGGATGGGGCATCTACCACCTCTCTGGGCAACCTGGTCCAGTGTTTCACCACTCTCAGCTTCTGCACCCCTTAATAGGTTCAAGTGTTGAGATTCACAGTCAAACAAGCTGTCCTTGGTTGTTTCAGTTGCCACTTCTTTATTGCAAGGAGACATCAGCTTCCTCTCTATCTGTGACCTCAGCTTCCCCTCAGCTAATACATACTTTTAAAACTTTGAGTTATTTAGAGGGGTAAAAGTGGAAAAAGAGAAGAACTCGCACCATGCCTAAGTTAAATGAGAAGAAAACTAGCCATGGAAAGTCCTAGTCTTTAGGCTGGTTCCCCTCCCAGCTTTGAAAGAGGTTTTGTAAATGGCAGTGCCAAACAGTTGCCATGCAAACATGCAAAACCAGAAAATGGCACTAATATACATTTGCGACATTTCTGTTACTGGGGCTTTTTTGCTAATCATGTACTTTCGGTAATTATGTAGCATGAGACAGAAGGACTGTTTACAGTCCCCAGCAGGCACCACCATACATTGAGGAGCCAGGGTTGAAGCCCATTGGGTGGAGAGAAGAGCAATGAGGCTTTACCTGGGACTGTGCCTGAAGGCTGAGGAATTCACTCGATACATTCTGCGATAACTTCTCGTCACAGGGTACTCTGGCCAGCAGCTTGTGGCACTCTTCTTTATCTTTACACATGAGGTTCTTTATCGGGCTGTTCCCGCTGGCCGCACACTCATAGAAGTTGGCTCTGAGCAGGGCCGCTGCCACCCAGGTGAGGGGGGCCACCGAGGTTTTGGCTGTCACTGACAGCAGCACGAAGCAGTACCGGGTGCAGGTCCCCCAGGAGCTGTAGCCGCAGCACTTCTCCAGAGGGCAGCTACCTGTCAGCAGGTTCCACACCGTGGTGTTCACCATGTAGCCAAGCAAAAAGAGGATGAAGGCAGGCACGATGAGGAAGACGGAGCCGTACAGCATGTTCCCAGCATTGCAGCGACACTTGAACACCACAGACGAGAAGATCTGCTCGCTGGCAGCTGTCAGCAGGGACACGATGCTGTAACCCAGAACGGTCTGGTGGCGGATGCAGAAATCCATCGCCCCGCGTAACTTATCCATTTTCTGCCTCCCCTCTCCACCAGGAGGGTGAAATCTCAGTCAGAAAAGGAAAAGAGAAAGGCAAATGTCCTGAAGCTCTCACAGCTTAAAGAAGCTCGCTGAGCTTTCACTTTCTGTTGGTGGGGATACAGTGAGGCATAGGAACAGCTTTCCTTAGAGGAAACAGAAGAGCAGAGGCTCACTGCACAATGTCAAAGTCAAGTGGAGACCACAATGGAAACCGACCCCAGTAATCAGCATCAAAACAGCAAAGATCCATCTTTTTTTTTCTGTGAAATTAGTTTGTATTTGTCCACCCATGCATTGTAACTAGCAATGGCTTAAACCTCATCATCTTTTTCAGTGAAACTTTTCAGTGAAGCAACAGATTCAACATGTGAATAAAACATGAGAAAACCACCCAGGACTGTGTACAGTTTTTTATCCTGCCGTATTATTAGCAATACAATATGGCTTGTTCTCTTATGGAAGAAAATTCAACTATAGTCGTGTTTATTTTTCAAGCTTGTCAATTAATCTTTTTAAAGCAGTAAGAGCAAATTAGCTGGTGATTGCACATAGCAAATGGTTTCCACTGAAGGTCCAGCTACCAGAGTAGCATTTGCCAGGAACCAGACTTTGGATTCCCTCCTCCATAACAGGTAGTGGCAGCTTTGTAGCCAGAAAAAAGCTACCCCTAAACCAGCAGAAAATAAACAGATGGCATGGAGTGGAAAAGTGACGGAAAAGGCTTGGAAGACTGAGCTGCCTATGTAAACATTTGTTCCCATAGTCCGTAGGCTTCATTCACGCCCTGGGGGAGCTCAACAAGGTTCCTAGCTAAGGTTTGTCTTGTCTAAATGTAGTTGAGATGAACTGGCACTCAGAACTAAGGAAGTCGAAGATTTGTTGCTTGTTCCTAGCCGTGTAGCTGAAGCTTTCTGAGGCCACGTAGGCAGTGCGGTAGTTTGCTGTTGTCACATGCTTGGTGACACCCAGATGTGATGCCAGCTGGAGAGTTGGTGGTCACTGTCATCTTCTCTGCCACAACCACTTGTCCTGGATTTTAAAGTCAGAATCACCTGCCTCTTGCATGACCTGAGAGCTCTCTGACCCCACTGGGTGCATCAGCCGTATGAATTCATCCTGATCGGATTCCAAATGCTGTAATTTGTACTGCACTGATTCTTCCTGGGCGTTATCGTGGCACAGAGGTTAACCATGAAGCCAGAGCCTCACCCCAGGCTCAGGCAAACACAGCCTCCGGCTGGGCCAGCCTGCTTTTGGTACCGGCTACTTGAGGCAAGACAGCAAGGCCTGATGCTGCCCGTGTCACTCCATGCCATACCCAGGGCTGCAGGAGCCACCCGCGGTGGAAACACAACAGCTTGTCAAAACTCTGTGAGAACCTAAATTACTTTCAATGAGCTGTGAAGGTCATTTAAGCCTTCCAAAGGGTCCTTGTAGCTATTTGGGCAGCTGAGTAGATGGCAGGCAGTGCTGGGTGGCCATCGGGCTCGCACCAGACGTGCCGTGCTCAGCAGCGAGCTGCTGCTGCAGAGGAAAATGTGTCACTAACTGAAACACTTGCCTTGGTCTGGAGGAGGTTTTGCATTGCTATTATGCAGCAGTATAATGTGACAACATAAAACAAAAAAGGACGTAAAATCAGCAAGAGTGAATCAGACTGGAGATTGAGTTAGTCTGGTCACCTCTTGGTTACAGCGGATGGATAGCTGAGGAGGAGCACAGGGACAGGGGAAGCAAGCTCAGGAGCACACTCACACCCTATGAATCTGCATTTCAGGGATTTCCTTTGCATCTCACACCTGTTGAGGTATTTCTCCTGTAAATTTGTCTGGTTTCAGTTTTAACCCATGCGGACTTTTTAATAGACAAAACGTTGTATAGCAAGTGTGCTTAACCTCATTCAAACCACCCCATTTGATGCCCCCAGGTTCTGGAAGGGGAAGAGATAAAACAGAGATAAAACCTGGTGTCTCCATCAACTCATAATCTTGTACACCTTCATCATAGCCCCCTCGTTTCCAGGCTGAAGAGACCCTGATATATTTAGTCATTCCTTGTCTGATGTATACCTTTGTATACTTTTTTTTTTTAAAATCCCTGTTGCCACCTGAACCATTCTCTAGGATTCAGGTATCATTTTTTACATGAGGGGAAATGGGGGGGTGTACCAGATTCGCAGGGTATTGAAGCTGAATCACAGTTTGCTGCAGCAGCATACTGACCTGACTTTGTTTTCTATTTCCTTGTAACAGTTTCTAGAATTTTAACTGCTTTTTGGTCATCTGTGAAGCACTGGCTTGATAATTTAGCAAGCTATGTATTATAATTAAAAAAATCTCAGGCCTGAGGGGTAATCTCAGTCAGCTCAGAGTCTATCAGCACACATATGAAGGCAGGATTTCGTTTCATTTTCAACACCACTTCCTCTGCACTGAATTTGACCTGCCGTTTTGCTTTCTGGTCAGGCAGTCTAAGAAAATATATCTGCTGTTCTTTAAAGCAGAGGTTTGTTTTTCACTATCCAGAATAACTTCGTATTATTGGCAAATATCGTTGCCTAATTCTTACCTGGAGGCAGCTAGAGGCCATGGTTAGCGTACCTTGAAACCAGAATTCACCATATCTGAAAAAGTCTTACAGATGTTGGGAAGGCAGAAATAACAGAAGCAAAGTGAAATTGCTGCAAAAGCGCCTCGTTATGGCGACAGGGACACAGGCTGCCTCTGAGAACCACTGGTTTAACAGGGGACCTTAACGGCCGTGGCAGCTCTCTGGAGCAGATAACGACCACACAGGGGAAAGAGTACAGCCAAGAAACGCTGCTACTTCGCTTTCTGAGCCTAATTTTAGCAGTGTTTTATTTATCTGTAATAAAACATGATTTCAGGAACCAGCTTCCTGGGAAAAGGAAAGGGAGCTCTGCGTGAAAAAGGATTAACCCTCGCCTCCAAGCAAACATGTTTCCAGTAAATACTCTCCGAAAGAGGTGGAAGAGGGAGGAGAGACCACCCTGGTTGGAAAGCGGGGGAGTAGCTGCAGTAGGAGCCAAGCGGGGCACAGGGGTGGCCCGGGCGAGCCTGGCCAGTGGGCAACCTCGGGAGAGCAGGGCTGGAGGGGGTCCCAGGCATGAGCCGCCGGAGGGGCAGGGGAGTGCGGAGTTTTGGTGTCCTCTTCACCTCAGAGCATTTTTCTCCCAGGGCAGCTCCTTCTTGCCCTCTAAATTAACACTTGTCTCACCACGACAGCCATAAAGCATTAACTGGGAAGTGTTCAGAAAAATAGCTTTCTGTTAAAAGAGCCCAGAATTCCAACCTAATTGCTGGTTTTTGCATAAAGTTTCATACCTTCCAAGGGGGATGAAAACAATGCCAGAATAAAAAAGACAGACATTTTTAGAAAAAAAAATGATTATTTTTGTTATTTGAAACATCTTTCCATTTTGAAATATTTTATTAAAATGAAAGGGTCAGCTGAAAACAAATAGACAGGTTTAATATTTTATCAAGTTTCCTCTTGACACATTAATTTCTGTTCTTACATTTACATAGCAAAAGGAAGACTAGAGAAAATGTAGGCCCACTGATGAATGAGACAGGTGCCCTAGTGGTGGAAGACACAGAGAAGGCAGAGTTACTGAATGCCTTCTTTTCTTCGGTCTTCACTGCTAAAGCTGTCCCTCATGAATCCCATACCCTGGAGGCAAGGGGGAAGGTCTGGAGAGAGGAAGATTTTCCCTCAGTTGAGGAGGACCGTGTCAGAGACCACTTGGCCATGCTGGACATTCATAAGTCCATGATGGGATGCACCCGCGAGTGCTGAGAGAGCTGGCGGATGTTATTGCTAGACCACTCTCCATCGTCTTTGAACGGTCATGGAGAACAGGAGAGGTGCCTGAGGACTGGAGGAAGGCTGACATCACTCCGATCTTCAAAAAAGGCAAGAAGGAGGACCCAGGGAACTACAGGCTGGTTAGTCTCACCTCTGTCCCTGGGAAGGTAATGTTGTGACTCATTCTGGATGTCATCTCCAAACACGTTGAGGAACAGGAAATTATTGGAAGTGGACAACATGGATTTACCAAGGGTAAATCATGCTTAACCAATCTGATAGCTTTCTATGATGTTATAACTGGTTGGCTGGATAAGGGGAGAGTCGTGGATGTCATCTACCTTGACTTTAGCAAGGCTTTTGACACTGTCTCCCATAACATCCTCATTAGGAAGCTGAGGAAGTATGGGCTAGATGAGACGACAGCGAGGTGGATTGAGAGTTGGCTGCGGGACAGAACTCAGAGGGTTGTGATCAGCGGCACAGAGTCTAGTTGGAGGCCTGTAACCAGTGGTGTCCCCCAGGGGTCAATACTTGGTCCAATTTTGTTCAATATATTCATTAACGACTTGGATGAGGGGACAGAGTGTATCCTCAGCAAGTTCGCTGATGATACCAAACTGGGAGGGGTGGCTGACACCCCAGAGGGCCGTGCTGCCATCCAGCGTGACCTGGACAGGCTGGAGAGCTGGGCAGAGAAGAACCTAATGAGGTTCAACCAAAGCAAGTGCAAGGTCCTGCACTTGGGGAAGAAGAATGCAAAGCACCAGTATAGGTTAGGGGCAGACCTGCTGGGAAGTAGTTCTGAGGAGGATCTGGGGGTCCTAGTACACAGTAAATTATCCATGAGCCAGCAATGTGCCCTTGTTGCCAAAAAGGCCAATGGAATCCTGGGCTGCATAGGGAAGAGAGTGGCCAGTAGGTCAAGGGAGGTCATTCTCCCCCTCTACTCTGCACTGGTGAGGCCACAACTGGAATACTGTGTCCAGTTCAAGAGGGACAGGGAAATGCTGGAGCGAGTCCAGTGAAGAGCAACTAAGACGATTAAGGGCTTGGAGCATCTGCCTTATGAGGAAAGGCTGAGAGAGCTGGGACTCTTTAGCCTGGAGAAGAGAAGGCTGAGACCTTATTATGGCGTACAAGTATCTAAAGGGTGGGTTGAAGGAGGATGGAGCCAGGCTCTTTTCAATGGTTCCCAGTGACAGGATGAGGGGCAATGGGCACAAGTTGGAACATAGGAAGTTCCGTTCAAATACACGGAAAAACTTCTTTACGGTGAGGGTGACAGAGCACTGGCACAGGCTGCCTAGGGAGGTTGTGGAGTCCCCTTCTCTGGAGATGTTCAAGACCCACCTGGATGCAGTCCTGAGTGATGTGCTCTGGGCAATCCTGCTTTGGCAGGGGAGTTGGACTAGATGATCTCTAGAGGTCCCTTCCAACTCTGAAACTCCGTGATTCCATGATTCCATGATTTGCAGCTGAATGAATCTCAAACATTTTCTAGGTGGAAAAGCTGCAGTCTAGCTAATTCTGTGGTCGTATCAAATGCATAACACTGGTCTTAAATGCAGTGTGTGTGCATGTGTGTGTGCACATGTGTGTGCATGTGCTGGGGGCTTTGCCAGTACATATTGAGTAGATCTTGTTGTAGTCATGTTAGTAAGTCCTTACAATAGGTTGGGTTTTTTTGCTGGGACATTTGCTATTTGTTCGGAATAGCAAGGTTTTGGTTTTCTACGAGTAGTTCTCTTTCTAGCTGCTCTAATCAAGTCCCATCCTGTCCCAAATTCCTGTCATTAGTCTTATCAGGCTCAACTTCCTCTTCATGTTATTAATCTAAAATCTTGTACATCCACGGATGCAATGGAAAAGCGCGCCTCAGCACTCATTTTCTTTTTATAACAGGACTTGCTTCTTCAAGTGAAAAAGTTGAAAGCTGTATTTCTCAGTGCCCAGTTCAGAAGCACATATGGAAAAGTCTTTTTTTTTCCTAGGAAAATTCTTGTAACACCTTTTGTCTTGTTCCAGGTGAAACTAATGCTTAACTAGTAGAGTGCTTCTCCGCAAGCAGGTCTGTACCTACCCTCCAGGTGGACTGACCTCCCCTGGAGGCCCATTACCCCAGTTTGGGAAACCAAGGAATTTATTCTGACTTTACGGTTGAAGCAGTCTTGTTACATGTTTGTGAAGTGTCACACAGCTCAGTGGCACCACATAAATCATTAATAGTAGTAATACTTAGCAGAGCAGCAGCCTGAGAAGTAGCACTGTGACTGGGCATGTACAGCTCATAAGCATTTGTGTACATTATACTGCTATTTTAAGGCATTACATTTATTAGCAGTTTTTGGCCGAAAATGAATTTTAGTGGGTAGGAAGGAACCAGGTCTGCAAAAGCCAGCGCAGCTCTGAAGAAGGCTCTGACAGGTGAGCTCTGGTAGAGTCACACAAGCCATTGCACTAATTTTCTCTTGCTATTATTTACTGCTGGTCTTTTAACACTACAGGTCCACCACAGGTCTCATTTCTGGACGGGGAGGGTCCTGTAACCCAGTCCAAGTGTCCTACAGCAACCAGCAATGTGAGGGCTTTACTGTTCAGTCTGCACTAATCTACAATCTATACGTGCCATAAATAAGTCTGTGTGATTCTTTAAGTGTCGGCTGTGGATTAAGCAAAAAATATTTGCTGAGTTTATAAGAAAATATATGATATTTTCATAGGATTAGAAAGGTAGAAGTTGTCAGGTTTTATGATGAAATTAAGGAGCCTTAGTGAGGCAGATTATAGAGTTAACTCATTTGTAATCAGGTAAATCATGCTGGGTGGTCAACTAGTCAGTTCTAAGAAAACAAAGCTTAGTCTTTTTCATTTACTATGGAAAACAAAATGCCATAAAATGTCTTTGCAAATGTAGGCACATTAAACCCAAAATATGTTTCATATTCCGTGTGCCCTTGCTCTCTTCAGGTTATGCTGTCACATCTTCCTGTCTGGAATTGCTGCATAGCAATTTGAAAGCTTTGATCCTGTTCCACTCCGTGTGTGTGTGTGTGTGTGTGTGTGTGTGTGTATTTGTGTATGGCCTAATGCTGTCTGATCATAGGCTACAAAATATGCTCTGTACTTTTTCATTCAATTAATCCTTCTTCCTCGTTTTAAACTATAACTAATCAACTAGTTCTTCAGTTCATGGTAGTATGTCCCTTTCCCCCATCTCCAGTTTCCCATCCTGGGCTCCTTCACTGCCCAAATTTTGTTACTAAAAGGATTTTTTTCTAACAATAAGGCGGTGCAAGAGCTGAGACCCTATTACTTTCAGAGCTGTCCACGGGCAGCTGTCTTAGTTATGTCAATGAGTTCACAGCCTTCTCTGGGCAAAATCAGGTGAGCAAGTTGAGAGTGAAAAAAAGAAACCTAACGAATCTTCTTGTGAAGGGACGCCAGTCATTTCTTCTTACAAAGTTTAGAAGACAGGCAAACCAATCATCCATATGGAGGAAACTGCTCAAAAATATTAATACGCTTTTACCAGTGAAAATAAATTTATAGCTAACAGCTACTACTTCTAACAAACCCCTGGAAGAAGATAACTTCACCAGGAAGCACTACTTTGTCAGAGGAAATGATGGGTAAGTAGACTTCACGGCAAAGTTTTCAACCCCTCTCCCAGCAAACAGCCTACATGATATACTACACATAGCATATAGTTAACATTTAGCATACATCTATCTCTGCAGAATAACCATTGATCCCACTCTTCATTCAGCAATGATGACCACGAGGGAGGCTTAGCAAAGGTCTCGGTCTCCTGTAACTGTGTTTTGTTCTTACAGAATTGAGAAGATTCTGGCTTCTGGTCCTCAGCCTCACTTGCTGATATAGTTTTTCTAATCAACCTCATTCCTTACCTGCAGAAGACCCAGGCTGTTTCCGCTTACCGCAAAGGCAGGAGCTGTGTCAGACTCCATGGTAGCTACCTCTGGCTTGTATTAAAGGCTTTCAGTGCCTGCCTTTTATATGCAGCTAGTCCTGCTCTCAGCCCATCCTGCCATTTGGGCGAATCTACGACATTGTAACTGGCAGAGAAAATATTTTAATCATTTTTTTAGGTTTTGGGTTTGTTTTTCTTTTTTTTTTTTTCCCTAGGAAGATATGATTCAAATGGAAAGAATGATAGATGGGACATAACTGTTGAAGGCAAAGCAGATAAAACGTTGCTAAGGAAGAAAAGACCTTGGGCAATCAAAGAAAATATCAGCCTGTAGATAGCAAAAAGACACAAGGACCCTAATTCGGGAAAAATGGGGCATTTTGTTAAAACTGCAAAGTTGCTGGTTGTTACAAAGTATTGAAAATAAAAGTATGTGAACTTAGGTCATCATAATGTGAAAACCACACCTCCAAATCTTAAGCTATGCGCATCCTAGATGAGACCCCTACTCACTGAGCATGCATAGTAATTTATGAATGTATTACACATTTAATTCAAAACAAGAATGCAAGTAGCCAATAGGAGCTTATTGTGAAATCATGAGCTGCCAATGATAACTATAGTATGCCAAGTAGTTGATTTTTGTAAAATATAAAAGCTTACAATATATAAGTCAAGGTGTGCTAGCTTTGTGGAGTTTCCACCTAGCACCCATCTCTGCCCAGACATGAAATAAACAAATATCTTTACTCTGTGTGTTGATTGGCTCTTTGCACACCGGGTAAAGAACCCAGGTTTGGGACAACATAAGCAGAAAATATTCCCAGCTGCCTATATTTTATGTTAGTACTAACTTTCCAAATCTCTGGATCTGCCCTCATTTATTCTGTAGTGTCCAAATACTCCATCATCATTGCCATTTTATTTGCAAGGCGTTTGCAGCTGTTATAGCATTATTGAACATCTTCTATATTGCTCTACCTTACGTAAAGGCAGAGTCATTTAAGTGCCCTCCCAGGGACTCTGGTCCTCTGCCCATTTTCCCATTGCTAGCAATCTGCAGTTGGGGCCACCAGAGGGAACTTCAGGAGGCATACAAGCTTTTGTTTTACCAGTGTTTACCACTTCTGCTGTCAGAGCCAGATCCTCCACACAGCTTATTGGAGGAATATCCTACACAGCCTTGGGCCTTCTGAGGCAGAGTGAGATATATGACATTTTAAGGCTAAACCATTGCATACTGTTCACCATCCACTGGCGAAATGGGATCCCATCATTGCCAACGGGTCAATCACAGTCACCTTCATTACCTGACAAACTTAATAAATGAAAGAATACAATTACTTTACTTGATTGAAATGAGGGTTATGCCACATAAAAAAAGACAAGCATGAGAGAAGTGAATATATTTCTAGACTATAGTTATCAGTTAAGATCTAATATAACTGCTTTAGCATCTTTACCAGGTCATGAAGCAACTTGGCCTTTCTTAGCGTGTCCTGAAGAGTTCAGCTCTTCAACCTAAGGATAGTCCTGTTCTTTAGGGAGAAAAAGAAATGCATATGCCGATCACCTACTCTATTTTGCCACAGGCTGAATTCATCTAGCTTACCCTCACAGCAGTGTGGCAATCTAGGGAAGTTTCCGCGTCCCGTCCTCCTTCAGTTTTCTTCATTGGCATTTCCTGTGGGCAGATTCAATGGGCCCATCTTCCCTGGCATTTCTGCCTTCCTGTGTTACAACCTTTGAAAAGACAAAGTGGAAAAACAGGGATTTTATACTCACGATTTTAGAATCATTCCACCTCCTTGAAGATTGCCTTCCAACCGGTGGTAGATACCTATGTAAACTGAGTGTGTAATATTTGGAGTGAAAGTGCTTGCTGGTGAAAATATGCTAGTGTTTTGGGGAAAGTCACAAATTCTTGTATTCTTTCGCTATGGATTATGGTAGCGCAGCCCTGGGGGTTGGAGGGTGACAGCTTTCCTCTTGATTGTCCCAGAGCCAGAGTGAAACCAGTAAAATCATTGGTGGTTTTGGGCACAAGTCAAAGGGCAAAAAGGACACAATATCATGCAAAATCTCTTACACAACAACGCATTTCAAATGTTAAGCAATTTTTCTCTGAGTCCCTAAGCTTTTGCAAAATCATCACAAATGCTATGAATACTGTTTTATCAGCCTGAGGAATCTGGCAGGAAAGGTGTCATGGTTTAAGCTGAATTGACCCCTGGGGACATGGGGCACCCCAGATGGGACCGACAGATGCTCCTCCCCACCTCTCTTCAAAGAGAGAGGCAGAGGAGGGAAAAAGAGACTTAGGAGTTCAGAAGGAACTAAACTACTTTAATGAAATATTAATAATAAAATAAAAAGAAAATAATGAATTATATGCAAAACCATATCAAGCTTCCAGGATGATGATCATGTCACTGGTTGGCACTGGGGAAGTCCCAAATTGGTCTCAGTGACAGATGGGAACTGGATTCCAGATTTGGATTCAGGATTGAGATCAAAGGCAGATGGACAGAGTCCTCCTTGGATGCTGGACATTGAAGAAAGAGGGCTGACCCTTTGATCCCTCAGCTTTTATACTAAGCACGAGGCAGATGGGATGGAAAACCCTGTTGGTCAGTTTTGGGTCGCCTGTCCAGTCTGCTCCTCCCCGCAGGTGGGACTCCTCTACGCTTTTCCGCTTCTGACCCTCCAATGGGGCAAATAACAAAGTTCACTGCCCGTGGCTGTTACAGCAATAAGTGTAAGCAGGAGCCTCTCTGCATCCCACGCCTGGGCATCGGCTATAGACATAGGTCTTATCACTCTGAGAGTGAACACTGTCTGCATGATATGCAGTTAATTTCAGTAGTTAGAAGAGGTTTAGCTAAGAAGCAAAGTTACTGAACAAAATTGGTCCTGTTTTACCTCAATCCAGGACAAAAGGTAGCATCTGGGGGAAATGCTACTGGTGCATTTAGCTGAAGGAATGGCTCAATACACTGGGATAAAATTGTCAAAGAATGGGAACTTTCCTCATAGAGGCATACGTCTGTGTCACAGCTCATTGCCTACAGCAGGCTTAGGTATGAAGAAAAAGCAAGTGCCCCTTGCTGAGATGGCAATGCCCAACTTCACTGTTGCAGTGGGATACACTTGGTATGTGATGGAGGACATATGTACTGGACCCTGTCCTGTCAAATGACTGGATGTGATACAACTCGTGTAGTAGGCTTGGCACATGCCAGCCTTTCTGTCTGTGTGTATGCTGTGCATGTGAACACCAGTACACTGCTGCCTGTCCATGTGTCAGAGGTTCTTAAAAAAGAGGGAAGCTGGGAGTGGGCTGTCACCACCGTGACAAGTCACGGAGGCCCTGCCAGACTGATGTCTTCCCCAGGGGTCTCTCGTACACAGAACAGGCTACCAGCCAGACAAATGGTGGTCGTGGCCCATTCCTCATAGCTATCTTTCCTCGGGGATCCCACAGCGCTTTTCCTTTCTGTGACTGGTGAATATCTGCAGCCCAGGTGGATGGGGCCATTTGTTGGGCAGCCCCAAGTCAGATGCTGAGCTGAAGAGCTCTGAAGTCCCAGCTCACCTTACACCTACAATTTAAAGCTTACATGAGAATAGATGAGGAGAACACAACTTTCACTGCATCACTGAGGCCCAGGGGGACTATCAGGATCCCACCGTTTGTCTTTCAGTACAATGAGGATTCCCACAGTAACTCTGGTAGCGTTGCAGGCATTCTTGTGGAGAGCATGGACATATAAAGACATGTCTCCTCCTGCTTTTTTCTGCCTTTTGGAATTTGACTGAGAACAAATATGTGGGATTAAACAGCATAATTCCATTACCACAGGAACATCGCTACCACAATGCATGATTTACATTGTTCTCTTGCTATTTTTATTAATACGAATTAAAGCAGAGATGATATGGCCTTGTATATACGGATTCATGTGCTCCTGAGTATCTCGTGGCCACTGCAGTCATGTTCACTTTCACTGAATACTGAAGATGAAATCTAAATTCTCATGAAATCAATATTTTTCCTGTTGACTTAAATGGCTGCAGCCACTATGCAGTGTAGAGTAGCAACCAAGGCAAGCACAAATTTGAATTAGTCACTCATCTGTATCAGTTATTATCAGAAGAAAAACTGATGCCAGCTTTGAGGAAGACCCAACTATAAACCCATTTTTCAGAGTATTTTTTAGAATGCATTTGGTGATGGGACAAGAGGAAATGGCCTCAAGTTACACCAGGGAAGGTTTAGATTGGATATTAGGAAAAATTTCTTCACAGAAAGGGTTGTCAAGCATTGAAACAGGCTGCCCAGGGAAGTGGTTCAATCACCATCCCTGGTGGTATTTAAAAGACAGGTAGAGGTAGTGCCAAGGGACATGGTTTAGTGGTGGTATTGGCAGTGTTAGGTTGATGGTTGGACTTGATGATCTTAAAGGTCCCTTCCAACCTAGACAATTCTATGATTCTATGATATATTGTGTAGCTGGGTCCAGTTCTCCTCCCTGCCTCAAGCATACAACCGCTATGCTCCTTCATTGAAAGGAGCACAGAAAGAGCTTGGGCTCTTTTCTTTGAAGTGCTTTGACATTGTTTCAGGGTTGACCTTGTTTAGAAAACAGTCTGTGTACTGATGACAGTACAGACAGTATGGATCGCATAGGCCTTCTGCTGCAGAGTGCTCCTGGAGTCAACTGCCAAGAAAGGACAGAAAATAACACCTTGGCTTTGTTAGCTGAGTCTGACTAACCAGCTGGAAGTTACTCTACTGCATTTTAATAGAGCAGCCAGGGCAAAAGGATTAAAGTTAGGCAAAAGTATGTTTGATCCTAACTAAGACTTTTGCAGACCAAATAAATGTGAATGTAATGTCCTGTGCAGAAATACAACAATTTTCCAAATACTCTATGCTTTCAAACACAAAGAAAAAAATTTCGTCAGTGGAAAATACATAGGCCAACAGAAGAATTTGATGTATTTCAGACATATAATCCTTCAGAATAAGCTTTGATCTTACAAGTTTTAAGAAATGAGGTAATGTGCTCCATTCCCTTTGCTCCCTTTAGTCACAATGATGTATATAATAACATATATAGCCAATTTTTAGCTAGACTCAAAAATAATTAAAAAATCTAAGAACCAGATTCCACCCTCAAGCATATACACCACTACCTGTGGGCTGAATTGCCATCCACTTTGTTCAGAATACACTGAACTAACTTTAGACTAATTTAGACTGCAGCCCTGAAATGAAGCATGCATGACTGAACATCAGCTATTGAAGAGAAGTTGTGTGAAGTCAGCAGGGTCTCAGATGAATACAGAAACCCATCCACATACACCCAGTTGTAGAACAGCCATCTTTTCCTGTGGCCCGAGATGCGAAAAATTAAAATCTTTAGAAACCACAAAGATGCAGAATAAGAATTGGAGCAGAGGCAGGTGCCAGAAACACTCCAGTGTTGTGACTTCATTTAAAATAGGGAGTGAAAGCTAACTTCGCTACTGGGTACCATACAGTGACATTTCAAAAGTTGTTCAGTACACCCAATCCAGATGAAACTAGTGCCGAGTGCCTCTGCCGTGGACATAGGGCTCACCGAGGCTGCTTTTCTCTTGCACTTCAGACAAAGGATACAAAGGTGAGGACAGCATCCTCTCTTGTGTCAGCAAGCGTTGAGGAACACCAACCTTCTCCAGCCCTCCCACCAGCCAGTAGGGCTATATGGGCTGATCCCATTTGCCTGCTCTTCCCCACTGCACTTCCTAATAAAGGGCAGCTCAGATTTTTCAGGGTATGCTGCCATCTGAGGGCTTGAACTGCTTCTTCAATGTGACACAGCCACTTCTACCCAACAGCCCAAGTTGCTGGTTGCTGATGGCACGGAACCATCTTTTCTTCCCTTTGTTTCAAATTCCATTAAAAAATTATGATCTTTGATAAGGAATGAGAGGGACAAAAAGAATGGAAGCAAAGAGTGGAAACAAAACTCATTTGACTGCTGGAGAGGGAGTTTTTAAAGGCTCTGGCCTGGAAAAGAATAAGTAAGAAAGTACACAAGATTCTTTTCGCATCCAAAATATACTCAGCACGATTACAGCTTCATCACTAGTTGAAGCAAACTTCAGGTGCCCTGTCTGAATCAAAGTTACATCTGTGTCAGTGGAGTTCAAAGTGGCCAGTAATGACAATCATACACAGGTAACTCATAAATCTTTAACAGAAAGGTATAGCGGATGCAAACCAGGCTCAGGCTGGAAAACCCTTGGATTCCCACTTTATGCTGAAATGGGTCTGGTCTCCCATTCAGGAGGACAGGCTGGTACATTTCATTTCCCTTCACTCCATCATCGCACGTACACTACTCATTTGAACGCTGGTCTGCTTTAAAAGCTGCTTGAAGACCTGGCTGTGAGCATGGGCAGCTCTTGCAACCACCTCTTTCCCTTTGCATTGCTAGAACGGTGCAGAGAAGCGTAGCGTAAATGAGAGCTAACATGCACGTCCATAACTTACTTTCTAATCTCTGTAATTCTGCAGTTTCTTTTGACAGCTACACAAATCCCATACTAGAATTCAGCTGCCACACTACAAAGCAGACCAAAAAATGCAGGTATTCCCCAAAACATTTCTAGACTATAGGTTGCCTTTCTATGGCTGATTGTTCGAAGCAATAGCAAATTGACACAGGGTAAATGTGCACAGACATGAAATAAAGTGAAATATTTGTACGAACTCCACTGTTGACATTAGCCTGATACAGTCTAAAAGCTACCACAGCTCTTTATTTTCCTGAAGCTTCATATGTCTGCAAAGACGACATGAAGACACAAGCACAGGTTATTTGCTTATAAGGCATAACGATCCCCTGAATTACCCTGGGGCAATTTTATGGCACTGGCTCCCAGTGGAGGGATGTGCCAGGCCGTACAACTAAACTGCAAGAGTACCTCCATCTTGATTTTTCAGTCTTTCATGGCCAATAAAAGTATCATCTAATATTGAAAAACTAACCAACCGTGTCTTTGAAACTGAACGTAACCCAACAGCTATTTCTGCATGCCTTCATGTCATCACAGTGCAAAGGCAGAAATAAGGAGATGTTCAGTGACACACAGCCTGTCACAATCTAGTCCTACTTTCAGCAGGCACCATTACAAACATGCAGCTATACTGGGCAGCACTCCCCAGGCTCAGCTCCCTTCACCTTAAGCAATTAAGTGGGTGATTTGAAATGGGTGATTAACCACTCGACATGCCTTTTTGCAATTAGGGAAAAGGGAAAGGTATGACTTGAGGGTGTTTCAAGGTCTTAGGTGGACCAAGTAGCTATCTGAAGGCTCTCCTCCTCCACTGACTATGCAGGGATCAGAAATTAGCTGGAGTCCTAAATCTTTGCTCAGGCTAAATGTACCAGATTTCATTGGATAAATCCTGGCGTTGGAGACTGCAGTACGGCTTATGTATGTGTATACAGTGCTCAGTACTGGCTCAGTAGCTGGAACCTAGTGAACATGTTCCGTTCCGTTCACTGAAGGTGTTTAGACAAGGAAAGGTCATCACATTTCAACACTCCGACTCGCAGAAGGCTTAAGAGCAGCAATGTAGATAACAGATATCTGAACAGGTGCAAGGAAGAAGAAACGTGTGTAAGGAAGGTTAGTGGTTTAACCAAGGGGTGATGAACATCATTACTGTAATTATTGGGAAAAATATTTTAATGAAAGAAAAACAACTTTTCCAAGGAGACAATTACAATGTTTTTATTTAGCAAATGTACTGGAAGAATTGTTTTTCTGTAAAGACATACAGATATGCCCCAATTCCATAGAGCTTCCATTCTCTCAAATAGCTATGATTTTTTGAAATCAGTTTAATGAACAGAAGGGGATGTATGTGGAGACGTCAAACTTATTTTTGTCATAAACCACATGATTTCATTTACCACTAATCCCCAAATAATTGACCCGGGGCCACCGAGAGCTTGCAGAACCCTTGCTGGTGCTTTATAGAGAACAGGCTGTTCACACAATTTTAACTGTCCTCTGTTTCTAGCCATATGAACAGAAAAAAGACATTAAATACTTCCTTACTACCTCTTTTTCCATACTGGCAATTGCTGAGGTTACCACAGGATCGCTTTGGTTTTTTGTTTGTATTTTTACAAATGCATATGGAAGGGCACTGATCTAGGACATTATTTCCCTACCAAGACATGTTTCAAACTAGAGAAAACTTTTGTGAAACTCTGCCTTGTAAAACTGAGAACAGGCCCTACAGCATTCATCCTTCTACAGTCTACACTTGACTGAAAGATAAAGGTTTTTTTTCCTGAGAATTGTGTTACTTTGAATTAGTCCCGTATTTGCCTTCTGCCACTGCCTACTAGGCGTTGCGCCTCTTACTTGGCAAGTATCGACATGATTGCCATTTCCCACCATGCCGGACTGTAAAGCATGGAAGAGATGACATGATGTAAGGGTCTGTGATAGTTATACGGGACTGTCCCACCTTGAAGCATTCTTTGGTTTGGCAGAGAGAAATGACATCTACTGCTAAGATCTGCTTTGCATATTTGTGTTTGAATGTCCTTTTCTTAAGAGAATGTCCAGAGACATCCATAGCAGCCTGAAATGGAATCTCACTAAATGCAAACCCCATTCTGCATAAAAAAGAAAGCCCTTAGAAACAAATCCTTTATGAGGGCTCTTCCCACCAAAAATTAATTACAACTTTACATCACTGAACTCTGATGAACAAAGCATAACATTCCCTCAGATGTGAGGCCCAAGTCAAAACACAAAAGAGGAGTACTTATTAAGTACTTAGTTTTCTGAGATATTCATTGCTCGCCCTATTCTTCTACTCCTTCTGGTCTGAAACCAATCTTTCCCCAGCTGTGTTTGGAATGTTTCAGAAAAAAAAGATAAACTTTGGCCCTATTAGGGTTAATGCTTTTGCATAGACGTATATGACCATAAACTGGTCAACTAGTAGAGGTCTTCTGCTAACATTGTGACTGAGAACAGGAAGAATACAGCCACAATAATATACAGCTGTCTACTAAAAGTATTGTATACAGACATCTTTGGCCATGCAGTCTCTTGGCCCTCTGAAAATACGTGAGCTGCATTGCTAACATGACAAAAAAAATAGCAATGTTGAGAATTAGAAAGAGGCGAGTATAAGAAGCTGATATTGATGGGGCACTACTTCGAGCAGTCGTCACCATCTGTGCCAGCCCCAATCGGCCTTTGATTGACACCCCAGTTTTGTGCTTCACATAAGTGATATCTGCAAAATCCAGAAGATCTTTCATTTCCTCGTCTTCATCTACAGGCAACTCTTTTTGTGCTTGAGTCTGTGCCTTTTGTCGCACTTTTCTTTCATTTACCTCAATTTGTGCAAAAATGTCAGGAACAGCATCAACAAATTTGTAGCCTTTGGCTACCTTTCTGTTTTTCTTTGCTCTGCCGTGCTGTTGCTGCTGCTGCCTCTGTGAGATTGCGAATATCCTGTCGATGGCCTCCTCTGTCTGTCTCTTATCTGAAAACCTCAGCAGGCGCTCAGCAGTCTTCCTAAAGCTAGCCGTGTTGCGTACACGAGACAAGATCTGCTTCTCAAGCTGCTGGAAAACGGGCTTAAAATGCTGTAGGTTCCTCTCCACGATCCCTACATAGTCCTTCACTTCTGGCACCGTGGGGCTCCTAACAGCAGAGGCTCGGTCAAAGACAATTTTCTGGCGGTCTGCAATAACCTGTGCAAAGGCAGAGCGGGACCCATCCTCAATGGGCCACAGGTACACCGTGTAGGCGTGCTCACCGGTGGTAATGAAAACATCCAGCTGTGGAGAATCTCCACGGACAGTGAAGCTCTGCACGTCAACGGAGGGCCCAATGAACAGGTAAATGGCCCTCGTGACGGGGTGCCGCAAGAGGGTCGTTACATTCACGTAGTTTGTTCCATTGTACGGGTAGCCCCGGGGATACATCCTTGAGGTGATGGTAGCCTTCTCGCTGTGGCCAGTGTCATCCATCCAGTACATTTTATATATCCCATCACGGTGCCTAATAAAGGCCCCATGGACATCATCAACAACTGTTTCTTCAAAAGGCACATCCACATTGTGGAAGAAACTGGTCGCTGCCTCCAGGGGGCTGTCATCTTCTAGATGGATTTGGTCCACTAGCAAGAGAAGCTGGGGATGGAGAAGTATGAGGTTTCTTTGCAATTTTCTCAGCTTCAGTTTAGGATTGTATGCACCCACTCCTTCTCCCCTGATAAAAACCACCCCACTTCTCTCCATGGCGGCAACCACTCGTCCCTGACAGTCACCAGCCAAATCATGTTTATATTTAAGCCACTTTGAGGAACAGTCTTCTGTAATCTGCCCTTCCCATGGGGAGAAGCAGCTCTTGGACACGGCAGGGGAAAACATCAACACATTATTAAAAAAAGTATATTTTGGCCCATACAGAGCTTCTGTTATGAAAGGTACGCCGTTGGGAGCAAAAGTAAAGGAGTTCTGGTCCGGGTGTTCGTGGCCAGCATTAAAGTTCCTCCACCCCTTGATCCACTCTTTGTACTTGTTCTTATGAACAATATCATATATTGCACGTCCTCCCAGCTTTCCTGACTTGAAGGAAAGGAAAGGCCTGTTGATTTCAGCCGGCAAAGCACTTCCATAGGTTACCACTCCCCAGTCCTCAAAATAATGCAGCTTAGGAACCCCGTAGTCTGGTGGAGGTACGGAGCGCAAACTTGCATCATACCTGCCAAAAAGATGAGGAAAATGGGTTTAAAAATCACTTGACTGATTCCATTATCAGCACCTGTACAAAACCCTAAAACCAATTCAATATTTACATCAAGGAGCAAACTAACAGTATAAAGCCCACACATATGCTTCCTGAGTGAACTAACCATATGGTTGTAACGATATTTATCTTACTGATCCCTATACAAATTTATTGTGTGCTTTCTACAGAATAATAACTGAAAGCATCTGCTCCATGTTTAAAGCAAACAATCCTTCTGCAATCAAAACCCAAGACTTACCACTAATCTCAAACTAGCCAGGTTTTGTATAACATCATGAAGCTACTGATGCAATACAAAACTTTAAAAAAGGCACATTAAGACCAGGCTGTGGACACTGTCTATTTTGCACTAGATGTCAACATTTGCATCTATTTATTCACTACTTAACCAAGAGAAGCAGAGTATCTGTTTCCCCAAACTGAGGACTATAGAAGTCTGTAGTCTCCAAACAGAATTAGCGATAAACTAAAAATTAATGAAAAGGCATTTTAAAGGATAAATATTTATGATTTATAGCACTTACTGTATGTTAGTTTCCTTCTCCAACTAGGCTGAAGAAAAATTTGCATGGCTTTTTTGTATAAATTGTAATATATAAGACATTTGGTTTAAAAAGAGGTCTTAATTCCAGAAAAGGTTACAATACTTATAAATTTTGTTTTATTTGTTCTACAGGAACTGAAAAAAAAAAAACCAACCCCAAAAAAACATGGAAAACAAAACCTAAACTTCTGGCACTGTTTTTAAGCAACCAAAATAAACAAAATCATCATTAAGCCCAGTAACATTTCTGTTAGACAGTTCCTCATCAGATTTATTCTCTACAGCTAACCAGGAGCCTCTGTCAGGCCCTAGACAATCGCAGCTCATGTCCTGCATACGGCTTCGGGTAATTCCAGCCAGCGCTCTATGTCTAGTGGTCCTTGATGGAGATTCCTCTAAAAGCAGACCTCTTCCCTGAGACTCCGATGCAAGTGGACAAGTTCATCACAAAAGCAACGCTACAGCACAGGGAAAAGGCAATTGTTGGAATAGTCAGATAATTTTTCTTTTTTCTTTTTTTATTTTTATTCAGGGGCTCTTAAAAATTTCTTTCCCTTTGACATCAAGAAGAATTTTTGAAGTATAAATTCCCAAGATTTCCGTGGAGATGCAGGAGAAAAGAATGACGGAACGGGGTTGTAGAGGAGAGATTCTGTATTTTGCTAACAACAAAATGAAGGGTGCTTGGAGCCTAATAAACATGCATTCTAATGTGCATATCATAAATGCAAAACAATATATATTCAATAATATTTTTCTTATAAAATTGAGAAATAGAGCTATACTGACTCCTCAAAAGTGTACCTGTCTCCACAAACTGAGGGAATTTATATGTATATCTAAAGCCTCCTGGGCCTTTTCATTTCTTACCTTTAGAAGACTGACATACACGTTAGCAGAGCTGTAAATTACATGGAAAATATTGATCTAGTAATCTATCATGATATTTTTTCTAAGCATTACTTGCAAATTAGTGTGCAAAACCAACCAAGAGTAGCCTTACTGCTTACATTACTTTAGCTTTTAAAAGAAAGCTTATATTATTACTTACAGCTTTAAAAAGAAAACTATGCTTTAAATATTCACCTAATTACTTATTAAAGAACACAACAAGATTTAAAACCATTAGAATTGTGCAAATGAACCAAAGAATACATGCAGGCAAATTTTCAGTCCTTTTGGAACTGCTTGTATTCTATAAAAGCAATAGACAATGTAATGAAAACACAAAAGCAGATGTAGGACAAGAACGAGGTGTTCCTGTAGCACCACACGTTGTGCATCTATGCCAAGCAAAGAAGTTCTTCTGAGTCTAAAAACTCTTTGGGTCGCACATGGCCAGCTTGATCTCTGCTTCTACAGTACAGATCTAAAGATAACGAATTATCACTAACAGCAAACAGCTGTCAGGTTCCTTTTGAGCCCACTCATTCCCTTTCATACCAGAGAAATTCAGTGTGGAGGGTGCACCACCTCTGCCCTTTGGATGGTGTCCCCGGGCCCTCCACCACTCGGTTCCTTCTGATCTGCTCTGCCAACCAGTTCCCGCTGCCGTTGCGCATGACAAATTTGTCAAGAAACACCAGCTGGCTCTCTGGCCCGTAGAACCAGTTATAGTTGGAATCCGCGATGGCCACAGTTCTCTGAAACCCTTGGGAAAAAGTGAAAAGGAATGTAAGAAAGAACAAATAAACGTACAAAGATGCGTTTGTAGAGCATGACGGTGAAGCCAAGCAGTACAAACAGACACAAACAGAAACAGCCTTTTCAGATTTTTATAGACCTACTTGTAAATGAGCCATAAACAGGTTACACAGGAGCTGTTTCCTTCTGCTGTAGCTAACTTGAATGCTCACCTTTCTTCTTCGGCTATGAGCTACAAAAAATGTAAGAAGCAATGTCCCATCCACTTCCTCTCCTCACTCAAATCTGGCAAAGGTAACTTTCTCTTTACAGCTTTCACTTTTCCTATGTAAATCCGAACTCTCTAAAGCAAGAAAACAGAGGTTCCCCCAAGGGAAAAAAAAAAAAAAATCAGCTTCACCCTGAAACAGCTAGCATGAGTTCACTTTGCTCTTAGAAACCTCTCCCCAGTAGATGCCCGAGGTCTCACATGGAGTCCGTGCAATTCCTTACGTGCCTATGCTGGCCTGCCAAAGCTGCGCTCACACACGGCTACAGCTGGGGTTCTTATAGCCAGTAAAGTTATCACTGTCTTTTCAACCAGGAACTTGAACAATATCCTTCCTAATGAATTGTCCTGCAAATAAGCAACAGAAAACCATCAGTGAAAAATTGCAAGGCTGCCTGAAACTAAATCCCTTCTGGAAGCTCAAAGGGGTCAGCAATATTTACTAACTTATAACTGGTTTTGTATTTGTACATCTCCATCTTTTGGTTCACAACTAGGACTTCAAATCAGAGATGCTAAAACACACTGTGAGACACCAAAGAGATCCAGCAAAAGAACAGAAATATTAAAAAGTCTGCAAAATTGACCCATTGGTGACGTCAGATACTTCTGCTTAATTCTCACATTGAAAAAAGAAAATGGTGTGTGGAGCCCTGCACAGAGAAACCTATCATTTGAGTCAATTACGTTTTCCATATGAAAAATATTTTAATAAAAATGGTATAAAAATCTATAAAAACCTATTTCGATGTTTTATGGAAAACTGGTGATCATATATAACTTTCCTATACTTTGTTGATACTTTTACCCTGGCTTCATAATTTTCTGTTCCTTTCACCTGGTATTTTAGTGGGGTGATATTTGGCAAAGGAAAAAAATCAGTAAGAAACTTGAAGAATATTATTTTTCAAATGGAAAACCCCAGAAACAGGTCTATTTCAAACTCTGAAAACCAGAAATCAAATCCTGAACCATTGCTTTTTCTCCCAAATGACCTTCCTATTTTTTGACTGGCTTTAAAAGCTAGAGTTTAATAAACAATGATCTTTACTAAGCAGTGATAAACAAGGATGTCACTGTTTTGATGGATGATGAAGGTAAAATCCAAGGAAAAAGCTATTTATTAAAAATCCAAGTACCGTGTTATTTAACAATGGCCTACTTCAAGTATGACATTTACTGCTGCTTCAAGAATTAGAATATTCACCTTCATTCACCCAAATGAAATGACCTACCTGGCAGGACAGTCCTGTACATAAACGCAAAGTGCTGCTTGAGCCAGGGGTGGCTGAAGTGATTGATATCAAAGTGCCTTTGCACAAGAAACATGTACTGAAACAGCGATCTGGTCGTGTAGCTGCCGTAAGCCACCCCTTCATAGAGGGACCCATCTGTGACCTCCTGCAGCAGGACCACGGACTTCTCCATGATCGCCAACACTTGCTTGGTCCACAGGTAAGCTTCCTGAAGGTAGCCTGAAAGAAAAAGATGTTGGCGAATCTAATTACAACACCATAGATCACAGATTATGTCATCTGTACTCTCAGAGTGGGGTCCTTTACGGGAAGGAACCTGCAATCCAGAGCTCCAAAATGCGACCCGGTGCTGCAGCGGCCCTGTAGTTCTTGGGTGAAAAATAAACCACCACATTTAAACATAGGAAAGCAAGGTCACATGAGAAGGGAAAATCCATCAAACACCTTTTGCTAGTAATGTGGGATTATGCTTTCCATCTTAAAGGGAAAATTTCCTCAACGCACTCAGGACATGCACAAAGGGAAGAGTCACGCCAAGACTACTTTTTTTCAAGTCAAAGCCGTATGAAAACAAACTTACCACTAGAGGGTTCCAATAATGCAAATATTCTAATCAGTCATTTTTCACTGGCATGATCACCAGCGTGGTAAGGAGATCCTCAGTTTAAAACTACAAAGAAGTTCACATCTGAGCTGCAGTTAACTGGTATTCTACTAACACATGCTCTATTTTAAGACATGCTCCGTTCTACTTACATTTTCATTTTATTGTATAACCTAAAGGGTTATCCAAACAAAAGTAATTTTGGAAGAGATTTGCATGGTTAATTCTAAATGTAGATTCCTCAATTACAGAATAAAATTAAACTAGGTTGTTTCAGCCTCTGTATATACAAGCCCTAAACCCAGTTATATTTCTTCTAAAAAAAGACTTCTAGAGACTTCTAGAGATCTTATTATTTGCTCTGCTCTACGCAAATCAAGAGCTGGGTAGAGGTCGCGAGAAGACCTTCTCAGGGTTTGTCTGCCTTCACCACGGAACAAGGCACAAGCACGAAGAGCCTCAAGCACTGCATTGATGCATTGCAGAAGGCAGCACGTGGAGCCCAGCAGAGGAAAGGCGACGTGCCTTCTCTCATTCTCTTTCAGATCCACTGGCAAGAGAGGTAGGACTAACCAGAGACCAACTGCCTTGCGCTTCTATATGACATCCTGGTGTCCGCCCCACTCAAAGTGCCGGGATGCAGATTTAACCAGACTTATTTCCACCGTACAGCAGAGCTCAGCTGGCGTACATTACACCCTGTTACGTGGTGAAGCGGTGCCTCCTGCACGAAGCGCAGGTGCCAGGCTAAGCGAGTGTGAGCGACATTCCAGCACCGCCGCTAAGACTGTTTCATGTCATTGTCACAATTACAGCATTTACGCTCAGCCGAGTGATGAGCAATTCAGACTTCCTACTTGTCAAGGCTGCCAAATCCTGCTCGGTTAACAGAGGGGCGGGGTGGGGGTGGGGGGAAATTACAATGCCTAAAAAGATAAAAAGACAGCCTGGATCTAAAATGGTATTTGTATCCGCTGGCGGAAGAGATAAATGCGATGGGGAAGGCCTGAGCAACAGGGGCCGGTGGTGCTGCTCTACTTCTGCTTACTTTGCTCACAGCTATCTTGACACTACTTCATTACTCTGATGGAGTTGGCAGCACAGCAGTCTGTCTGAATCAAAACCCAAATGCTTCCACACTTGTTTTCCCTTTTGATGTTAACAGCCGCAGTATCTAGCTTTTGCCTACTGCACTAGCAAAAACGCTATTTTCCACGGTTCAGCACAGCGTATTTACCATTGTAACGCATGTATGTTCTGTTTACTTAGTTTATATCTATGCTATAACCCCATACTTGTAGTATATTAAAATAATAACAATACATTAGAATAAAAACGTAACAGACAGCACTCTGTCAGGCTACACAACAAAACAGAACAAATCTCACCTACAAATAGCAGTATCTTTACCAAATTAGCCCTTACTCAAGTGCGTGTCTAGAATTCATTTCAATTAGTCTCATTTTTCAGTGCTATGACAATGTTTACATGTTTTTAAGCTGGCTATTTAGTCTCTGCATGCTTCAACAGCTGAACAGTGTTTAAAATTATTAGTTCAAATTTAAACCTTTTGGAAGAAAGGTCTACACTGGGATACACTATTTGCAATTTCTATGCATCTGATGCAGGGAGATTAGTATGCTTACTCCTTTTCTCCCTCCCTTTTTTTTTTTTATCCTTCTGAAAAAGCCTTTCATCTTGAAAAGAGAATTTTTAAGAAACCTTTTTTAAAAAAAATTTTAGCCCAATAGAAAAACTTCATTTAAAAAAACCTGAAATTTAAATGAAGTTGCTCTATATTGAAAAGGACAGAATTTTCATTTAGAAATATCGTCTGGATGTTTTGACCTATTTTCATTTGAAATATCAGCACAAATTTTCAAACTGCTTAAGTGTTGCTGAATTTGCTTTTTTTTCTTTAATAAAAACCAAACAACCCACCAACCTTTGGTGAAAGAAATACTGCTGAATTTTATTTGCGATGTTACCATAGTTTGGCACAAAGCATACTTATGGTCTATATTCTAATGAAAAGCAGAGTCCTCTCACAAACTGTCAGCTTTCTGCATAAACGGAGGCTTGGGGAAGAATGGAATTACAAGTAATTTAGCAAAACCCAGTGAATAAACATGATCTGAGATTTCAATTTGTGGAAGGCAAGATAGGAGGAAAGCGACTAACTTCCACACATACTCTTGCTGCTTTTCGGCATTATGCGCATCAGTGAATGCGCTTGTTTTAACAAGCACTTAACAAAAAGATGACCTCCCCCCAAACACAGTAGGTGCCACAGTTTTTTGTCACACTTGTTCGGGCATCTGAAAGCTCCAACGATGTGCAGATGTGCCTTTGCTTGGTGGGGCTGTGCAGCCTGGCAATGCCATCAGCATCCAGAAACCAGACTTTCCTTGACTTGCAGCAAATAAGCAGTTCCCTTGGGCATCATGTTTTTCAAAATACTTCTAGTACATATTAAATAATCACTTGAAAAAATACTGACGCATTCTTACAAAAGCAGGGGCTGGCTCCATGACTTCTACCTTTCAGCCAAAGTACCACTGGGGTTTAAAGTCAGGATTTCTTATCTGCTCTCTCCCACTGACTCCATGACTTGCATTCTCATTTACACTGTAAAAAAGCAGCCAAAAGCAACTGGTGAGGTTATTCACCTGGGAACTGGGAAGGACAGGTTTACGTCCCCAAAGCAGAGGAGATGACACCTGGCACAGACACCTCTAGGATGAAGGTTGTGGGGTGGAAGGGCATAGTTCAGAGGTAAAAAGGTAAAGCCCTGCTCATCTCCATAGAAAAGGATGCTGGAAAGAAAGGTCCTGAGCTGTGGCTTTGAGTGGATAAAGTTACTCCTTTGCAGCTCTCTCAAGGATACAGGACAGCAGTCTTGGATGAAGTTCCAGGTTATGCTGTTGTCTAGCTACCAGCTCAGAGCGTGGGGTGTTTCTGACTGCTGACCTTCTCAATGCATCGTGTAAGGAGACCGAGTGCATCGCTCTTTACTGACAGTCTACCCTGAAAGACCCTGTCTGCAAATCTGGACTGGACACGAGGGGATTTCTAATTCTTACAAACAGTGAGGTAAGAATTTCAGAATCACTTTAACAACTGAATTTATATACACAGGTATATATGCACATACGTTATGCCTTGTACATCTGCCCAAAGACCTTCATTCTATTCAGTAAATTCAATTTTTCTAAGCAGCAAAAGAGGAAACCCAATAACACTGTACTCCCAGAAGCATTTCTATCAGTTCCTGAACTTTGCTGCATAAATGGCTGATTGAGTTGATATACACTTCAGAAAAACATTCCAATGGTTTAGCACATACCTTGATTCATCAGAACCAGGCTTCCAGCCAGGAGGGCCACACAGTTGGTAGGCTGGTGGTTGTGGAGGTACTGGAAGCCCCATCCACGTCTGTATGATGTCTCGTACATATATCCCGAGGCATTGGCAATTACCTCAAGAAATCTCTCCTGTTGAGTCTTGCTAAGATAGCTGTACAAGAAGTCATACGCAGTGGCAAAACCAACTAAGGAGTGAGCAAGAGGGACCTCATCCCATGGGGCATCCTTCACTAGCCTGTCAATAAAGAAAGATACCAATTAACTGAGTTTCATCTACTTAGTTTTCTCCATTAACATATTGTGAGGTGTGCATGACTGAATGTCTCTGAAGCCAGGCAAGTCATCCTGAATTTTAAAATGCATTTAAAAAAACAGTGTTTAACATAAAGTAGAGGTAAAATGATACCACTACTCAAAATTATTTTCTAGGAACTACCTGCTTGTATCCAGTGATTATATTGAATTTAGCAAAATAGTAAATTTGTATTGAGAAAATTCATAATGGAGGTAGAGGTAGTATAGAACAAAAATTTTTCCCAAATCAAGCATATATTGTGTATGAAAGACATTACTTTCCAGTACTGGCAGTACTTTCAGGCCATGGTTCTACAGAAAAGAAAATGTGAAGGAATACATAGTTAAAAAATATCTTTGATAAACTGAATAATCAAAAATTGCTTTCATGATTGTTCTCTTCTTTCACTTTCTTTGCAATATATTTTTTATTACAGAAATTAATTTAAAATTGTTGAGATGAGGGACTGTCCTACTACAATCAGTGGAAATTGTGTCGTGCTCCTGAAGACGTGCACCTTCCAGCTTCAACTATTCTATGACTCTATAAACATCTTAATATGTATAAACACTGGTATGAGCAAACAGATGAGAAAAAGTCCCAGAAGAGCAAGATTTAAAAAAAAAATCCTCATTCTGCTATAGGAGCATTTATTTGCATTCAAAATGCATGAATGACCCACATAGAAATTATGACCATCAGCCTAGGGCACTGCAACTATGGTAAAACACAACATGTACAAGTGAGAAAAATTACCTTTAATTTTTATTTCAGTGTAACTAACATCATTAGAAGAACTGAAACGAACTTGGCACATTCAAACCTGTGTGTAAGGAAGCCTCTATATGCTTTTTGATTAGCTGAATTTGCAACAGTTTTAAGTGTTCACCTTCCCTCAGCTTCAATCCCATCTTTTGCTGAGCGAAGTTATACATTCATTTTTTCCTTTTTCAAATGAGCATTGAGCATTTCTAAAATCAGCATTGAGCATTGAGGATTTGACCTTTTTTTTTTTTTTTGAACCAGGGATTTTATTGGACTAGACTATTTTGTTTGCACAATTTTGCTTCTTGGTTAACAGACAGGCACTGACAGAAAATGTGAACAAAATTAAGACTGTAAGTTTAGTAACAAATAACTGTCAAACCATTAGGAAAAAGAGTTCTAGAAATTTACTATTCATCTTCTCCACATCCACATGACATTCTCTGTGGTCAATGTCGGGAACAATTTTCTGTCGTTTTTATCCTGGTTCAAACTCTGAACTTATCAGTGAAGACTTCCAGCCAGGTATAGTAAAATTTCTTACTTGCTGTTTCACTTGATTGTTGTGCAAAAAATTGGACCTGTAAGCCAAAACATTTACATGCTTTTCCTAGACGTTCATTCTTTCCGTATCTCCAGATACAATGGAAGAACACGTAGCAGAACTGGGCAAGCAACTCTTCCGACTCTCCGGATTTATTTCTACTGTGTCACTGAGGCACAAAATATGAAAATCTGAGTTAACTGGATCAGTACAGGAAATACCACTTTAAAGGCCTCTGCCTGGAACAATTACAAAGTTATTGAGGCTAAGCTATACATTAGGGGGGAAGAAAAGAACAATGAAAGAATTAGAGTTAATTTAAAACATTTAATTCAAAGTTCAATATAACACCGTAAGTTCAGTTATACACCATATACGGTGCATAACACCATACTCATTGCTAATTAGAATTTGCTTAAGGCTATTTAATGATCTTTACCTGACTTCATCTTAAATGAGATCTGTCAGTGTAACTCATCTGTTGTAACTTTCATTGTAAAGATGCAGGCTAACTTTATGTTTGCTTTTGAATGCAACGCTGCATCCAATTCTATAGTATAAGAGCACATATTAGTCTCTGCGGCACCACTTGTGATAACATAGAAAGCACTCTTCCACACGGCAAGTGCTAAATTGACCGGTTATGACTGTAGGTTGTTGATTTCTTCATCAAAAAAACCCCCGAACCTCCAGTGTAAAAAACCTTATGTTTGGCCTACATACTGGCATAGTTACTCACCTCAGATTAGACAAAGTAATTTTGTCATAACTTCCCTCAAATTGCAATTCTGTATAGTAAGTGTTGTATAGTATTTATCAGGAGATACACACAAGTAGTAGAGAGAATTAAAGATGATGATTTAAAGACCCTCATTTCTAAACATACAAAACCAGAGTCAACATATGTTCTTAAAATGAAGCTCTCTTGAAGTAATAAGTCTGTAGCTGATATAAATCAGTGCACCTCCATTAACTGAATTTCAATGGAACCAAGCAATGTACACCAAACAATGTGGAACATGATTCACAAGAAGAATGGTCAAGTAGCAAGCATTAAATGCTTTTTGTATCTAAATTACGCTCTCATTTTTCAAATGGATCTCCAGTGTCAGATTTGGTAAACAGCCTGCCTGATAAACCGTGGGAAAGCACGGTACCATAGGCCTGCACTGAAAATAGTACGTGAAAAAAGAGTTTTCAGGGCTACCTATTAACTACTCTGCTCTGAATTATTACAGAAAAATTGTGTGTATTTATAGAAATAAAGATAGGCAAAAACACGCCAATGCTTTGCACTGGAAAACAGCTATTTTCTAAGCCGCTCAGGAGTAAAACTTAACATCAGATAGTATGAACCTCAGCTTAGCAATTAACTGTGTCTGAAGACAGCAAGCAACCTTTACCTCAACGTTGCATTGGCCTCTTTGGTCTTTTAAAAGTATCAGATGTTACAAAAAAATAATCCAAAGTAAATAGAAATACCTATAATGGATTCTTTAGTATAGAGCAACTACTTAGTTGCAAACATAAGCACTTTTAGCAAAGGCACCTGTTCCAAAAATTCTAAAACCTATTTTAACATAACAGCTAAACCATAAATGCATCCTTACAGACAGTACAAAAAAAAAGTGTTTTTTTTCAAACTTATATACCTATACCCGTGTTTGAAAGTGGGGCCTATCTGGAAACTTGAGAAGGTTTATAACAGAGCAAAAAGTGCTGAACGGGTTTGCTGCCTAATGATCAAACTCCATAAACATCCAAAGCCATATGCATTGTTCCGCACAAAGAACTGCTGTCTGGACAAATACTGTGAATGGCACAGCACAATTACATGTCTGGGGTGTTCTTTTAAGTTCTCTTCATCTGTGTCATATAAAATATTTCCGTTACTTTATTTTAAACATTTAGAGTTTGATATAAATCCTCCATGAAGAAACTGGAGAAAAGAAGAGATCATGGATAAGGTTGGTATTATGGATAAGTACTATGGTTTTCCTACATGTGTTGAGAATTTTAGCACGGTGCAGTGTGGTTGTCTCTTTTAGATTTGCCACCTTCTACAAGGAACAATAAATCTGAAGTGGGGGTTAAGACCAAATTCCTCAATCATCGATTTATGATGTCAAGAACCATCACGCATGCACGGTGTTGTCCAAGGCTAAGAATATACATACCACCGTCACTAAATGCGATTCCGTGCTCTAAATAAGTATAGCAATTGCATAAAATTTTGGATGGGGAGTAAAAATCAACAACAACAAAAACAACAAGAAAAACTGTGGTAAGATTACCACAACCTCTCCGTGTCTTGACAACATTCCTAATGCTACTAACGTCTCTTCTCTCAGTAGAAATGATTTTCTGTACCTTTCCCTCATTTCTCTCTACTAATAACTACTCTCTTCCCGAAACCAGAAGTATTAGCATTTCTCTAAGAAATATAAGCCAAGAGGGAAAAACCACTGTCTGCCCAGTTCAAGGCAGGATTTAAACCAAACTCTCTTGCTTAAGTGAGTTCCCTGACCAAGGCCTGTGGGATGTTTAGAATCGCCTTTCCTTCACTTTGTATCCACTTCTTAAAACCAAACCCAAGTAAGTAGGAAAATAACACTCTCTAGGCTTGAGAAATAGAATACCCTTCCATGCAGTGTGAGACCTGATTTCTAGCCTCTATGTCAATCAGTAATATGGCATCACCGCATGTAAAATGAAGCATTAAGCATGTCCTGACACATATATTAGAGGAGTAATCCACATCCTGGAGTTTGATGCTCCAGACTTCCCCATGACAAATTACTTACTGCAGGACCACTCTTGGAGGCTGAGGGCAGATTAAGCTAATGACTGGAGGAAGCACATCGGTACTCCCTCCTCAGCGCTGAGCCTCTCGCTCTCACTGGGTGGACGCAAAGGAAATGAGTCAGGGCTCTTTTCTAAAGGCTTACAGGTGAAGAACAGTTCAAGGGCAGCCCTCTAGCGCATTTTGATGCAATCTTAACTTAGGCATGGTAGCTAGTTGACAGCACGGTTGAGTTTAATGCATGTTAAATGTCAAGCCTGGATGCAAATGTTGCATGTAATGGGGCCAACCGACCTCTTGATCCTGAAATCGATTGCGTAATTGTACAGTCTTCCCAGCATCAACGGCAACAGCAATGGCAATGCCCTGGCTCTCCACAGACCCTCGCTATTTGCTCTGGCCCACTGCTGGGGGGAAGGGGATACAGCTTTAAACCTTCCCTCAGTCAAAGGAGAGAAATATCCTTCCGTGGCCAGAGGGAGTATACATACCAAGAGGGAGCACACCTACCAAGGGGAATGAGACCACCAACATTTATTTTATAAACCAGAGTCAATTTTCAGTATTTTTCTTCCAAAGCCTCCAAAACAAAATATTTTCTTGTGCTCAAATGGGATATTTTCTTCACTAATGGAACAATATCTTGCAATTTTTGTTTTGGAAAGAAAAACAGAAAATCCTTGAAAAAAATCTCTTTCATCCAAAACAACCTCTCAGCTTTCACCCTTTCCACATTTTTCTGGTTGGCTGCCAAAACAAAAACCCCATTATCTGCACAACCTAAGTGCTTGGTCATTTGCAACAACAAAAATGTTAAGAATAAAAAAAGTCCTCGAAACATTGATGATTTATGTTTCCGGTGTCTAAGGTAAAACGTGACAAGTTTGCCCCTATTTTTTACCCATGGTGTTTCAGCAGCAGCCAGACATGCTCGTGTTCATTGCAGCTCAGTTCACAGGAAGACAGGCAAAGGAGTGGTTAAATGTAAAGGGCTACTTTCTTATCAATATGGAAAAAAAAAGGCAAAATACAGACAGCATTTTTCAGAAGTTCAAAGAGCTTACTATAAAAGTAGGGTTGTACTGCTTAGGTGTTGAGGAGACAACTAAAACTTTGCTCCTTTGGAAACCTTCATCTACTTTCTGTCCTCTTTCTGTTTCCCCATAGGTCTATGATCATCGTTCTGCCCCTTCCAACGCTTCTTTTGCATCCTCTTCTCTCGTTTTTGGCTTTGATCGCAAAAGAGTCCTTTTCACACTGGGCTCGCTCTCAGTATCAACCATGATCCTTCTGTGTTGACACATTAATAAACAAGAACTGAGTCTGTTTTAGTAGTTCTTAATGCCATATTAAGCAGACACAGAAATTTAGTTACGTTATTATTTCAACAGATTACCTCTAGCTCTTGTAGCAAATTTTTATACCAGGCAAAGTGAGCTCCCTGTAGCTACCGCAGAACTCCAGCACCAATTTATCTGCTAGAGATCCTACCAACTAAAAAAGAAGGTATAAAAGAAACTCTTCAAAATCCAGCTAGCCATTTAATTTCACAGTCATGCACAATTTCTATTTTTAAATGCTACATATGAAAAAGATAAAAACAGCATGAGGGTTTGATATTTCACTTACTAACATAATATATATTCCAGATACCAAATTCATCCTCCTACCCTTCCTTTTCTTTTTTTTCCTCCCTGTAGGAGACTATCTCAGCATCTCCCAAGCTTCTTTTATACTAACTTCTATGCTGCAGTCCTATAAAACCCTCCTAAGTTTTCTTTGAATGTGACTGCTGGTTGATTATTGGGAGTCAAACACATGTTCTAAATTTGTGGTGTCAGCACAGAGACTCGCTTTATTTCAACTCGGCGCATGTGAATTTATTTTAGTTATACATTTATCTACACATTTAATTATTTATATTTCTGCATTTTTACTTTGTAATCCATATTGTTCAACACCGAGCACTGTCTGGATACTAACGGCAACGGTCCTATAGCATCCTCCAGTACTTTTAATAAACAGGGACTAACAGAAGGTTATAGGATTGCTGGTTAATAAGACATAGCAGAAAGCTCACAGATTTGTTACGCCAAAGCCTCCTGTTAGCTTTTCCTTACTTGCTGCTATTTCCTTGGAATGTTTGCTCGTGCTTGACAGTAATTATCTCTCCTATGAAACCCATAGAGCCAGGCGTACTGTCAAATCCCACACCTCACTGCACATTGGTAACATACTTGTCTTTAAAAACGGTGCGTCGACTATGTGCCAAAAAAAAAAAAAAAAAAAAAAAAAGTACAGAAATCTCTTGTCTGGCAATTGCAGATGGAGACGTCTCTCCTGCTGTAAGAAGGGTGCAGAATTTGTGAACTTCTAAGGCATTTGTTTATAAGGCGGGCTTAGTAAAGAAGAGAGCTTTTCTCCGCTTTGTCCAAAACACAGAATCTGACTGGACTCTTATTTCTGCACGGTGTGTGACTCCGATTACATCACTCTGCTCGGTGCGGGAATGGGCCGAGGCAGCATATGGAAAGAATCATGAGTACAGATTCCCTCAGCCAAAAACGCACTTCTGGTGGGGAGTGCTCCAGGGGCCAGTCAGAGATAAAATGTCAGAAAATGCATTTATATCCTCTGTTCTCTGTAAAATAAGATATAAATCGGCTTAAATATAAGGACAAACTTTCCCTAAGAGTTTAGACAGCATCTAGATACCAAATCCCAGGAAAACCAAGCAAGTTATTTAACACCAGCTTTTAATTCCTACAGGCAAAACCATTAAAGTTCATCTATTTTTTATTGAAATATTAATGCACTGTGTTTCCCTGGTCTTGCTAGTCTCCAAAACTTTGCCTGTTCCCATATGATTTTGGGTGATTGTTATAGTTAGCTATTAGCCATTGCCCCTTTGTTTATTTTAAAATGTAAACCTACTCCAGGATGTAGCAATTAGGGATGCTCTGTTATGAGCCGCGTGCCTATCAACATCAGTTGTTATGACAAAAGGCTTAAGCTCTGTTAGCCTACATGAATGGGAACTCAATTAAGGGTTTACTTTTATTACGTGATATAAAACGACTATTGTGATAGATGAGAAATGACAAAAATGCTTAATTACATGCCCTCTCCATGCACGTATCAATTACCAGCAGACTTTCTCATAATTACATCCTGAGATATTAAACCATAGTTGGACTATCGAGGATTCTCACTAATGTAAAGATGAAACTGAAAATGTCAGACTCCTTAATCTCCTGGCATTCTGGGACAAATAACCAGTGACATTTTAAACTATATTTATTTCATCCAACTACTTCACATACTACCAAAATACACTTTTGTCTTCTGGTACGACTTACATTTTATTTAATATCGCCACAAAAATTAGAGGAAATTCACCCAACTGGATTATTTTTTTTAAAATTCTAGAGCTATTTTAGAGTCAATACCACGCAAGCAGAAGTCAAAAGAAATCCAGATTATACTGTTGAAAAAATCAACCTGCCAACAAGGAATCTGTATGACTATGAGATTTAACTTTCCAACACACATTGATGAATCTGTCAGTGATAAAAAGACTTTTTTTGGGCAATTTACATGGCAGTCTAGACATCTATATTATAGAGGAATTCTAGGGAAAGAAACGTTCCTCCAATTTACTTATGTTACTGATACCTCTCTGGACAAGCCCTCTTTACTGATGACATAAGGAGTTTTCACAGATGAGTCTCCTAACATCCAAGGCTCCAAACTTGGGCAACATCAAAACCACCCCTTCTTTCTACCCTCCCAATAAAAACACATGTGCCCTCAAATTATTTAATAAGGATAACATTTCTAATATGTCACCCAGAATTCTCTTTTCCCCAAAGTCTGAGGAAAACTAAACATGCCTAAATAGACTGGACAACTTCTTTTTTAAAATTCCATTACTGTGACATTGCCAGAACAGTTCAGGTACAGTCTTACGCAGTGCTTTAGGTGCCATAACATCCAAATGCCTGCTGGTAGCGCTCAGGCCATGACTCTCCTATTTTGCCGTGTTTGTTCTCCTAGTCTTATCCTAAGTGGAGAAGTGTGTGCAGTAACATGTTTTCTGGTACTCTTCAGCTGAGTTTCTTAGGAAACCCAGATTTACATAATCTGTCGGTCCATTCCTTCAGCTTCTGAACCTGCTGACCTATTGAAGCAAAGCCAGACGGAGCAGTACATGCCTCAGAGATGTGACATTCCTGCAGTTTCCTGAGAACTGCTGTTGGACAAAGGAGAGGGATCGGTATTACTGCCATCACTGATGGGAGCTACAGCGTGAACTCCATATTGACAGCACTTGGCCGTAAATTCTCAGGGAAAAAAATAAAAATGGAGACCACATCCATGTCCCTGTCACAGCATTTGAAAAGCTGGCCAGTTGGAGGTTACACAAAGGGCAGCTTACCCCAGCCCCATCGCCCGTGTTTCTGATTGCCTCCTTCTGCACTTCCCCTACCAAGCGTTTTGCACCTGCTTCTTCCGCAAAGCAGAGAACCTTGATTAAACCTTGACTGATTGCTGAATGACACGTCTGCGTCAGAAGGGAAAGACAGGAAAAGCATGGCTTCTCTTTCACTGCGGTAACGTGCAAGATACGTGCTTGAAAAAAAAACAAAACAGTAGTTTGGGGGAGGTAAATCTCATCAAAGCCAAGTGGAAATAGGATATCTGCTCAGTTCTGATTGGTATCTGGTCAGCCGGGACAAAGGACGGCATTATGGCAAGGGACAGAGGAACCACAATTAATCCAGGGCAGGAAAGACAGGACACAAGGAACTCGAATAAGGTTATTGAGACAGTGAGTGAGACACAGAAAACTGAGAAAGACAGACACAAATAAGCCCCACTACTCAAAATATTACTTGCTTCTCTTTCTTATTCCATTAAAACAGATGGCCATGTAACTACGTGTTTACGCTACCCATGACAAGTTAAGAGAGTGCAAAAAATGAAACTAGGGAGGAAGGTGTTGAAGCTGTATTTCTGTGGCATTCACCACTTTCATAGTTGGTGTAGGGGAACCCCAGCTCTGTAATGCCTTTTAAATTTTGCCTATCAGGAGGATATGGATCCCAAGTTACGCTAGCTAAAATCCAGCACAATTCCCATGATGGTCCACGGATGGATGCTGTTTATAGGATGCTACTAGTTGGTCTTAATCCAAAGAAGGTAAGGAGTAATAGTTTGAGCTATGCATACTGCTTGAACAGCTAATGCTTCTTCCTGTGCTGACTTGAAACCTGACTCAGACTTCTGCTGAGCTGCTGCCACCACAGAGTCGTAGGACAGCAGCTGCGATAGAGGAGAGCGGTGCCCCATCCCAGCTCCAGCTTGTTGTCCTGGGCAGAAGCCACCATCCTGGCAAAGCCCCTGTTTCCATCCTCTGACCTCCTCACAGTGGCAGCAACCCTGGACCACGGTTGGTAAGGGGCACCGAGTGGCAACTGCTGCAGGGGGGTAGGGGAAATGTGTCTGCCTGAGAGAAAAAAAGAGACATAAATTGCTGGTGGGTATGAAAAGGAAGATGAGGAGAAAGACCTTGGGGTCCCCAATTGCTAGACTCACTCGTACAGTGAGAACATTAGCTTCTGTCCCCATAGAAAGCGTGGCACAGCGAGGACAGAGTAACTTGTGGATGACAACTTACACCCAGGTGAAGTTAATCCAGGAGGTGGTCATCAAAATGCCAGTTACTCAGGCAGTTCCAGTAAAGTAATCAGACAGGCAGCTCTCTCTGTCATGTCCTAGTATGTCTTAATGAGAGGCCCAAGAACTGTACAGCCAAGTAGAGCTGCAAGTCTGAACTGAAGCTCAGATGTTAGAACAGACTGCAGAAAGTCAAGAGTCTCATTTTTACCTACACCTAATTACACCTTTTTTTAAGGTCCCCCTTTCCTGAATTCTTCCTACGGAAAAATTACCCAAAAGATATGTACGAGTATGAAAAAAAAAAAAAGATTAAAAAATAATACTTTTAGCACTTCTTGCCACAAATCAGATGTGAAGCCCTGCCTTCTGATTGGGAGTGGGTTTGGATTTTCTTTTTTTTTTTTTTTTTTACTTTACAGCAATTAGGATGGTACACAAAGGGTCACGCTGCTTCTTTCAGCATTAATTTGCAACAGGGTAAGTTCAGTGAAGGTGAAAAGCTGTGTGTCACTGCTGGTCCAAATGAGGGTAAATGCATTCAGCAAGTTAGTCACTGTTACAGTGAATGTTAGAACAACTGAAATAATTTAAGCAATTCACTCATCCACTCACTCCTCCAACTGCAAGCAGTGTAGACCATAAGAACAACTTTAAAAAAAAAAGACAAAAATCTACCAACTAGGCTGAGCCGCCATCCTCTCCATGTAATCCTTGGCCATGCTGATGGCCTCCATGTTTTCAGGGTAGAGCACACAGAACATCGCCAGGGCCCCGAGGTTGTTGCCATAAATTTCATTCCACCGAGCGCTGAACTCCTTTGGATCCCAGGGAGGAAGGTACTCCAGGGGATTGGACAGCATCGTTTGCACCGCCTCAATCAGACGAGCCGCAATGTGCCGGTGCGTGGTGGCGGCCTGGAGACGCAGAGCCTCCATGTCCCCTTTGGAGAAGTAGAGCATGGGGTAGCTGTCATAGTTGGCGTTGACAAAAGGAACCATCGCCTCCTCCCTGGCGCCGTAGGCAAAGGCGAAGCAAACCGCGTGTATGAAAAACACACTTGGGGCTCCCCGTGTGTGAGTCCTCATTGTGGCATCAGATCTCCAAGTCTCAGTGGCAGCCAAACCATCTTTGAAATATCCTACGGCAGATGGACGTGAAAGCGAGAGTTAGAAAATGAATCTGTGAGACACTATAATTCAGGATGCTCTCTGGGAAATACGACTCCATCTAGACTTAAAAAAAACCCACGTATTGTCCAGGTGGCTTTCAAATCATTTCTGTATGAATACTTCACGCAAAATACCTACAGAGCGATTCATCCTAAAGAAAAACCTGCACACTTTGAAGAAAGCTCCACCCTCCCGCATCTTTCCCTCTAGTAGCTGATACGAGGCGAAGGAGCACACCGACAGCTCCGGTACTCGAGATTTCAAATAATTGCAATGGTGCCTAATACGAAGCAGTGCTGACTGTACTGGCAAGCGGAGGAGGGCGGGAGGGGAGCGGGAAGGGGGAGATCCAGGGAGCTTGTGCTGGCGGCAGCCAAGCCTGCGTGCTGCCTTGGCTGATGTTAGCAGCTGGAGAGGGAAGGATGAGGAATGCTGGAGGTTTGTGCCGGGGTCATTTTATACAGCGCTCGAGGCCTCCGGTTCTGACACGTCCTCGTTTTCAAAAAAAAAAAAAAAAAAAAAGAAAAAAAAGAAAAAAGAGAGGAGAGAGAAACAGAAAGCGGCAGAGCCTTAGAAAAACAGCTGAAATACCTTGCCTTTAGGGCACTTATGGTTTTTGCATTATTATTATTTTTTTTCTAAGGGGCTCACCATTTTGCATGTGGAGATTTACTGCCAGCTACCAAGAAGGCTGAAGGTTAAATTAAAGCGCATATTTGTATATTTTCCTACATACAAGACTTCTCAAAATGCGCTCCAATGGCAAATCTATGCAGAGGTTAAATGCAAGTATTTAAAATAGTAAGTTACTTTGTAAAAATTATCAACTATTCAGCCTTAAGTCTCAGATAAAACATGGCCCGGATCCCCCTGAGGAAAGCCAGCAAATTCCTAGAATTCTTCCAAGGGGAAAGGTTACAGCAAGCAGACCCAAGAGAGACAGTTTTATGTAAATAATGAACAGTAGTTTTCAATTATTACAAGGAGAAATAGACAGAAGGAAAGAAAACCTAAAAACAAATATGAAACCTTTTTTTTTTTCCCATGGAAAACCTGTTTCATAGGATTCAGTCATAAAACTCGTAAGAAACTGAAGTACAAAGCAACCTTTTATTTCTCCCCACAGCTCCCTACCTATAGATGCCAAAATTTTCTAACAGAAACTTAGGCTGCTAAACCCTTATTTAGACACCCACATCCTGATTCAAAAATGTCATTAATATGTGCATAGACAATGAGACAACCTTGATAGACTGGTCCCTCAAAGATTACCAGGTACACAGCCCCTCTGGGTGCTTGTGTTCAGCTTCTAAAATGAATTTGGGAGAAGGCAACTTTGGCCAAGAAGTACATCTTTTCTTGTGCACTCCTGCCTAGGGTAAAAATAATATTGCACCCTGTAACTGCCTACATTTATATACCACAGTGCGTAGCGTAATTGTTTTAACAGAGCCTAATGGAAGATGACATTTTCATAGTATTTTAATGTATTTTGCAGGTAAGTTTTGCCCTTTTTTGGATGTAAACCAATCATTACAGGACACATTACACATATCACAGGATGGTTTATTTGGTAATACTTTTACTATATCTACATATTCTCTCACCGCATACACACATACAAAGAAACATACACCATAGTTTATCCAAACATACTCAAGTCTACTCATATTCTCACCTAGAAATTAGGAAACTATACAACAGCATATTCTAAAAGGAAAGAGGTAAAAAACAGCCAAACCGGTACATCATGTTTGAAACATGTTTGAAACATGATGTCATTTTTTTAACTGTTGAGAATAACTACTTTTTCATAACTAAACAAAAAAATCAAAAAACACGTAGGGGTTTTTTTTTTAATCTTTATGATTCATTAGAACTGGGGACAGAGGAAAGAACCCAAAAAAAATCTGAAAAAAGGCAAAAAATGCCTGTAACTTTTTCTGTGATCATCATCCATTGAAAGACGTCTCCTGGCTTACACAGTCAGAAAAAAAATCCCAGTCAGCAGTAAGGACTTTATGCATTCTTTGGTTTGATTTCTGTAAGTACTTCTCCACATTAATGAGAATTAAGCACATACATAAATTTAGGGATGGTTTTAAGAGTTCCCTAAATTAGGGTCTTTCTGACCAGAGATTAGGGAATATACAATAAGGTTGCCCTGAACTCCCTCTTAGTACATCTGATCATTTCCTGGTATTTCACCATCATCAAACACCTCCAGTGTTGTCTAAAATTCATAGTCTGAATTTTAAGAATTCAATAACCCCCCTCATTTTCTCCCTTTATGCATGTGTGCACTTAATAGAGAAAGGTAAATGCTTTTTTCACCTTGTATATGAGAAGCAACCACCATACCACATTGTTTAGACTAACAAGAGCATAACCGGAAAACCGATCTACAATATATTCGTAGGCAGCATATTCAGAGTCAAGATCTGGAAGAAAGTCAATAGGTAGTGACAAAAGCAGGCCTACAAAGTCATTCTTATTTATTCTTGGTTAAATCACACTGATGCCGTTCCTACGATATGAATACAATAACCCACGGCAGCCATGACCCAGTACGGCCAGTGAGCCCTGTCCCGTCACTTCGCAGGGCTCAGCTTGGTGTGACTGGTGGATGGGTGGAGGCAGCAAGAGAGGATTCCACCTTCCCTTCCATGCAAACCTCTGTGGAGGCACCAGCCACAACCACGTGGAGAGAAAATTGCCCATGGGAGACTCTGGGATGGCATAGCTATGGCTCAAACCACGCTACAGAGAGCGAGGAGAGAGACAGATGTTCCACGTTTTCTCATCTGTGATGTCCTTAAGAAGCAGGACTAGCAAAAGTAGTAACGCAAATAATCACAGATCTCCGAATAGAATAAACATGTGGGTTTGCAATAAAAATGATCACCCAAATAGTGAAGAAATACAAACTGGATGGTTCTGGACACAGCCATGACAAACCAGCCCCGCAGGGATTTCAGAACTACCTTCAACCATGCACACCATCAAGCACTTCTAGGTGCTGACTCGGACCAGAGCTGACCACACACTTCACTGACTTGTCCAGGTAATCCCATTGGGACAATGAGCACGATCACCATTCCTCAGTGTTTAGAAACTAAACTAGTTAATAATATATATACACATAAAACAACTTAAAAAAGAACCAAAGCTCCTTCAGCAGAATAACGTGGTCAAAGATAGTAATACTTAGGGACTAGTTAAAATTCAATGCAATGGTATAAGTGTACCAGGGTGGGGGGAAGCCAGTGCTGATGCACACTGATGCAGAAATCATATTGAACTGTTTTGAACCCTATACTTTGATGTTTCCTCAGTTAACTTACTTGCACATTGAAAGCTAAAGAAACACATAGCACTGTTCAAAGACACACATACGAACCTTGATTATCTGCATAGCTTAGGTGAAGCCAGACATGTATAGATAACTGTCCGCATAAGCTCCAACTAAGCAGTTGTGAGTGAACCTGCCACAAGTTTGTTTGATACACTGGGCTCAAAAGAATAGGAGCTTGGGCTTTCTAATCACTTAAATTGCACTCACAATAACATTTTTTTAAAGTTGAAAGAATTTCTTACTCTCATATTACACTACATCATTACCACCCCACAACTTCCAAGAAAAACTTTACCGAGCAACTCAACCTTTTCTGAAAATGAAGGGTTTTTTATTCAGTTTGGAAACCGTGACCTGATAAAGTATTAAAAATTAAAAGGAGAGTGAAGGATGTTTGCGCATTGAAGAAAATGCTATCATGAGCTTTGAAAAGGCTCTCTTAATCCTAGATTGAAAGAGCATTTGCCATGATTTCCACTCCATTGCCAGCAGAAAGAAACAGTAAAGAACATCATTTATTCTAGAAAAAAACAAACTAAAACTTAACTATTGCAGTTCTCCCCATCTGCATCAATGAGTAGACGTTCAACTGAAGCAAAAAAAAGTATGGTAAAACTGATGCCAATAACTGAACTGGACTTGGGTATATACAAATAAGTTCACCAAACAAGCTTGATTTAATACAATATTTAAAGGAAAAGAGAGACCCTGTTTACTCCTGCCATTTATGCACAGAAAGGCCGCTCCAGCGGCGAGAGCAGAGGAGTGGGAGAGGGGCAGCAGAGGGGGGTGAGGATAAGACAGGATCAGTAGGACCCTCAGCCGGCACAGCTATCCTTGGAGCAATCTGACCTTCTTGCAGATCATTGCAAAAATAAAAACATGTAGAAAATCATGGCTTTCTGCAGTATCAGTTCTGAAGAGGCACTATGCTTTGTGGATGCTTTTTGCTGAGACACTTGTATCACCTCTTAAAGAGCAGAAATCAGGGTGTCTCCGCTAGCATCTCCAACTAGCAACTAGCTAGCAACTCCATCACCCAACATGGAGGTGAGGCCCGTGACTCACCTCCAGCATGGGGATCTCACCAACCTTTGCAGCCAGGAACAGAAAAGGTGGGATTTCTGGTGACTAGAACTTCCACAAACTGGAGGCATCGCAACAGTTTATCCACAGTTTACTCAGGTTTCTGAATGAAAGAACTTCCCAGAGCCCAGGGCTGGGACACAAACAAGTCAGACCTGCCCACTCAGTCACACCAGGAGTGACTGTCACAGCACACAGCTCTCGCCTAGGCTTGCCGAGGTCATGGGCCCTCTGCCACCTCGCTGTGTACCCTGGGGAAGGTTAACGCTCAAACAGGAACAGGAGTTTCCAGCCAGAAGGCAGTGGATGGAGTTACATCCTCGATGAGAGCTGGGCTTCCCACTGCCACGCTATCTTCTCCTTCTAGATTGCTCAGGAGATGTTGCAGGCAAACTCCTGGCATCTCTGCTGCGGATACACTGACTTTCCTCTGAACCCCCCTGCAAAGTGCCTAGCTCTCTCCAGAGAAGGTACGAGGAGCACTGACACTCAGCTCGAGTATCAAACCTCTGTGCTAGTAAGAAAAAAAAAAAAAATTAACTAGTTTAAAACTCAAAATTACCATTTAAAGATTTACCTCCATAGATTTTACAACTTTTCGTCTTCTTGTGGGCAGCTCCTATTTTCCACAAAGGCTACAGTTCTCATTACCTGAATTACCTCCACAAGCGTTTGGTAAGTATTGTGTTCAAATATTTAACGGAAAAACTGTTCCACCATACTAACAAAAAGCAAATCTTGAGGTTCAGTGTGCAAACTTTTACCTTAGACTTTGACCTCTGAATCAGCAAGGGCTTAACTTCCATAATTTTTTTGCATTGCTTCTTGATAAATTATTCAAAGTGAAAGCAAGCTTTTTCGACTCATTTTTTGTGACACTTAAGCAGTTCTGAATTTCATGTTGAACACCACCGTCACTCTACTTTTGTCACAACTTAAATTACATGATAAGATCACCTTGGTAAGCCATTCAAAAGCACCAGCACTAAAAATAAAATACGCAATTTTAGCACCCAATGCTAAAAGAGGTAGGAGAGTCACAGACGTTTTAAAAATAAATGGTCAACCACCAGCAACAGCTGCTGCCACACTAATGCCATGGAACTAACAGGTAATGTTGCAATAAGATGTGCATGGTAGCTTGTTCCACTATATGTAGATGGGTAAGCATCTTTTTGTGCCAAAGTTGGCAGCTGCCAAGATGTAACTGCTTGCCATGAGAAGTGCTGTGCTGGGTTAGATCACAATGGAGAAAACCAAATTTCTGTAGGACCTTTTTTTTGGCACTTTGTCCAAATACCTCAAATCCTAAATTTCACAAACATTGCAAAAGACTTTGTTGCTGATAAAGGAGAAGAATCTAGAAAACTGAATTAATTGGTCGGAAACAGTAGCATTTTAAAATCATGATGCTTGCATCAAGTGGAGAGCTATTTTGTCCAATGATGTCACTTTTACCACTGATGTAAATATTTTGCAAACATACTTAAAACTGGAAGAGCAATTAAGTCTTCCAACTAAATCCAATGACATTTAAGTACTAAACAATGCAGGGCAAGTCCACAAAACCAGAGAGGTAAAAGGGTCAATAGAGACTAGTTCCCATATATGTTGCCATTTGGTCCCTACTGACTCACAGACACATATCTGACAGAGCAAAATTTGGCAGCAGACGGAGGGGAACCAAGAAAAGTATAAACTTATCTTTGTATTGTAACAATCCCAAGAAATCTACAGACCAGTGCCCCAAGCTGTATAGTTCCCACATCAGCAAGCGGTACCGCTGAGTCCTTCTCAAAGCTGTGGGACTGGACACCAGTGCAGAACACTCCTGTGTCTCAAGAGAAGAGCAGTTCAGAAGTCCTTCCTCCACCACCCTTCTGGTCAGTCAGATAAAAAAAACCACTGACCATCTGTCTCTCCAATAAAAATGCTGGAAAGGTGTAAAAATCACTGCTTACAATTTGAAAGATACCTATTACGACCTTAACCACCAGGGGACATTGCTTCATTTCTTCCTCTGATTTTTTTCACTATGAGAAATATGCTACATCACAATTATATAACGTCAAAGGTATTTAAAAGCTTAAATACTGACATCCCAAATATAATTCAGAAGTAAATCTACAATAAAATAAAGTACAGGTCAGGTACCCAGGTGTCAGTATTGCACTTGTGAGGAAGCGATCTGCAACGCCTTGCAAGATGCTTTGAATCAACTTATGTGTCTGAACAACAGCTGTGCTACGAAAATCGTAAAGGCTACCAGAAACAACCAGTTCCTGTAGGAATTATCAGTATATGACATCATGTCAGCAGTCAAGATTTAAACTCGTGTCGGTCCTTTGATCTACGCACAAAATTCAGTGGATCTATTTAGAGAAGTACACAGCCGTGCGAGACCATCATTCTGGGAGAACGAAGGGTTTCACTCATTCTCCGCCACGCTACAGACAGGACAGCAACTGCAAGGTATTTCTATAATTTTACAGTAGGATGTGTAAGGTATCTGTGATGGAAGTTTCACCTGTTTATTCCCTTCATTTAAAAGCTTGTTTGTCTGTTTTGCCACTGTATATAAAAATTTACAGGGCGTACACACACGCACATTGAATGCATAACCTTTTCTCTGCCTCAAGCAAAAACAAGACTTAAATTGTCTGCATGCCCAAACCATAATCTGGGAATTTGGAATTTTCCTCTATTTTATAATTTATCCTACCATATAAATGCTTTCCCAATAATTTTTTGGTTGCACTAACATTACTTTTCCTAACCCTTACTGGGATCTTTTATTCCATACGTCACTGTATAGAATGAGTAAGAAAGTCATTTTGATATCCAGAATCCTGAAAGTGATCATTCCCGACCAGTACAGACATGCCCGTCGAGGCATCCACAGTCAGCGAATGAAAGCTCAGTCCCTTTTACCATCCATCAAAGGTGTAAAGCTATAAACTATGACGGAAAGATTTCCTTTAGAGTTCCACCATTTTTTGTTCTATCCTGAGCTGAAGTAGTTGTTAAAGGGAATTTCGATACTGAAAAATATAGTTTGGTTTTTGTTTTTTTTTTGTTTTTTTTTTAGAAATGTTTTCACAGAAGCTAACGCTAATGGAAGACAGTTTGAGAATTTTCATATGGGCTTAAAGGATATATTAACTATATGTCCACTCCATTACTGCCCCAGTCAATCCTGCCAACCACTCCTCCATCTGTTACACAGTTATAGCACGTGGGGCACTTTTGGGGTCCGGTTCTATGATTGTCACAGGCACTGCCACATTGTCACTGCAGAAACACAGACCAAAAAGCAATTCAGGTAGTGAAACAGTATTCATTCAGCAGCTGCTAGGCAGTAATGCATCCTCCTGGCCCCCCCCCGCAGCCCCTCTCCGGGCCATACGGCTGCGAACCCTTTGCTGTGGAGTATCAGGAACCGCGCTTGGGGCATCCTCTGACGGCCACCTACAACCCAAAAGCGCAACCGTGCCTCGCGAGAGGAAGCGAGCGAAGGAAGAGATTATCTGCGGTAAGCGGGAGCGTGGTCTCTGCGTGGACCGAGCGGCACAACCACGGTGCTGGAGCAAGAGCTGGAAAACCTGCAGCGGGTGACACAGTGCCCAGGAGGTGCAAATAAAAGGGCAGGAAAAAAAAAAAAAAAAAACCAAACAATCATACATGCAAAAGGGGAAAGCCAATTCTACTGCTGTCAAAACAAAATTCCTCCCAGTGCTTAATCCAGCCCACTCAAACTGCTGCATGCCATGGAGCTTCCCTCACTTTTTAGGAGGCCGATTGCAGCATCAGAAACTTCTGACACCGTGACGAGTGTTTCCATTTCTGACTTTGATTTCTATCCTCTTTTCCAACTCATACTTCTTTGCTACTCTTGAACTTTACTCTTCAAAAAACTTGTAAATGATTTAAGTGCCCTGGCTTGTTGTTCACCTCTACCATGTATAATTAACAGTTTTAATCTTTCCTGCCTGTTGTTTTAATTGTCCTTCATTCAGTTGCCTTGTTGGAAATGAATGAAATATTCCAGCTGGAGTCTTAAAAAACCAATTCTCACTCTCTGTATATCTCTAGCTACCTACGGACTTCAGTAGCTGAAGATACCAAATAGATTTTTTTTCTAGTGAAACATTTCCACAGGACGTCATATCAATAGACAGGAATTTTAAAACACGTCACATACTTCAGTTGCTATGGGATCAAAATTCATTTTAACTACGTTTCCATATCCTGTTTATGACTCAGTCTTGCATTCAAAACTATGTTAAAATTTTATTTATTATTTATGTTAAAGTATTGTGACAGCATGTAGGGGCCTCAGCAAAGTCAATTTATGAACTTAAAAGACTTCATTCTAAGAAATTTAAACCAACACTTGATTTTATATTATCTACATATTTATATATCATCTTAATAAATGTGTACACAGACCTCAAATATGTATTCACATAGAAGAACTACTCTTTCTTTTGCCATAGGATAAATGCGTCTGTGTTTGTAGACCTAAATTGCACCACTCTACCCAGTAGTCACAGCTCACTGCAGATCAATATGCTCTTCATTATTATTGGTACAATTCTGTTGTTACCTCTGCTGCTTTCATCTGTTATCTCATTATCTATGGTTTATATACATACAGATGTAACATATAGTCTGTCTATCTATCTACCCATCCATCCATCCATCCATCCATCCATCCATAGATATAATACGTATGTACCCAGATGCAGGTGATCTTTTTCAAGGTACAGACTTGAAGAGACAATAAAATGTATTGTCCCATAGTTCCTTCAGGGTTATTACTACTGTCTTCACCGCTGTCTAGAATCTGATTGATAAAAAGTGACGATTATGTTTTCATGGGCAGAAGACTCAACCGGAGTTAGGCGGCTACGTTATTCCTGCAAAATTTAGCTACTCACAATTGGCATGACCAATTTGTGTGAGCAGGCATCAACACAACCATTAAATTAAAGGTTAATGATGAAATTTAGAATTGTATAACCTCATTTCTGACCTTGGGTTGTTCAGCCACAGCAGAACTGAAACCTGGCACATCGTTTTGGCAAAAAATGTAATGCACCACAGTTACAAGGATCTGATTAAAGGGCTTTAAAATGACGTGACGTCCACAGAAACGCTTTTAAACAACTTTTGAAAATACTTCAGTAACTCTAGGCAGCCATTTGATTAGAAGACTTAAGATGGCATGCTGGGTTTATATCAAACCTTCAGCATTTTTACTATTTCTGATGAAAACCAACAAAACCAAACCAAGAACATATACCAGGGCAACGGCGGTGAAAGAACTGTTATGCTAAAACTATGTTTGCCTGGTACTGAGATACAATACCTGCCGGAGCCAAGTGACCGAGGTCCCTGCAGTCCTGCTCTACATAATGCTATTGCCGATTTCTACTGTGCACTCTGTACAGGGGAGGGGAAAAAGAGAAAGAAAGACCAAACAAAGGTAATTTCAGACCGCGTACATAATGGCTGCATTGTGGCTGGGCTTTCACACCTGACCGTGTCCTAAGAGGGGATGAAAGTGTGATGTCAGCGCCTGATGTGAGAAACTATTTCCAGCACTCTGTCCTTCACGTGACTCCCACAATGCCCAAGACCCCTCCAGTCAGCTCTCTGTTACCAACGCTTCGCCTCTGCTAAACTTCTACTGACAAAGCATTCAGGAGAAAGGTCCCAGGTGACATCAGCTAAATTCCCTTCTTCCTAGCAGGCTTTAATCCCCTCCTCTGCTCTGTTCCCATCCTGGACAGATAACCGACCCTGTGGCAACGCACAAGGGTTTGGGTTTTTTTTGCTAATGCAGCTGTGTCACACCTCACCGTACCCCTGCTGGGCTTAGCTGGGCTAACAGACATGGGTAGAAAGTTTACCTATCTAAACAGAAAAGTAGCTCAAAGGAAGGGCTTTCCGCCAAATATTGAGTCTCTTTCTTATAAATACGTGGCTACAGTCATGAGCACAGAGTGGCACCGTGGTTTAACAGCTTTAGGGGACTGCACTACTGTAACTAAGCTCTTTTATCCACCTCAGCTGAATGGAGACAGCAAAGAAGGTGTAACTTGCTCCTGAGATATCATATTTACCAATTAAATACGACTTGCTGAGCAAAACTCATATTCTCTCTCACTCTCCAGACACTCGGACTACCAAGTCTAAACCAGGAAACAATGGTTACAGAAAGTTGTTTCTTTCCTTATGTTTCTAATCCCTTCAGAAAAAAAAAAAACAACAACAACAAAAAAAAAAAAAAAAACCAACCAAAAAACCAACCCGGAAAACAGGCTTTATTTCTTGCAAAATGTCCAGGAACAATAGCAGTAGTAAGTTTCTTTCTGCTTGTTGCTAGAGTCTGTTGTGGGTGCCAGATGTGCAAGTTTCCACACACGAGCCTAGGAATGTGACTCAGTTTCAGCTAAACGCAGTCGCTTCTGAGAGAAGGGACACTTCAGTTTTACAGACTCATTTACAGCCTCATTTAACCCTAGCTCTCACTGCTCAGAGTGCAGGGTACTGATGGACGTGGACGTTTCTCCACCAGCAAATAAGCACACTATGTTCATTCACAACCCAACAGCTCTCTGGTGATGGGAATGACTTTCTACCGCCACTGCAAAAGCATCTGTGCTTGCTGGTACTGTACTTGAGGAAAAGAGATGGTATGTGCAGACTTCATGTGTGTGGTGTTTGAGATGAGCCTTTAGAAAGTACCAAAACCAAGATGTCACTCCAAAACTAGCTTTCAGCTACTCCTTTTTACTTCTAACTGTATGCAACCTATGAAAATCACATCATCTAACATTTAGCCAGGTAATCAAACATATTTTCATCTCCGTTGTGGCGGTTTACTAAATATCTAGTTAAAACAACTAACATAAACTGTAACAAAAACTAAGCACACTTGGGCAACCAAGATCTATCAGCCTTCATCACAGGCAATCAATTTGTCCGGTTAATATATTTCTTCCTTTGCAACCCATATTCTCTATGACAAAAGAATGGGGTTTAGAAGAGACTGTATATGAATATGCAGTGGAAAACCAGCACTGAGTGTCTTCTGAGGTCAGTCTCCACAGTAAAGGACCCAGATATGTTTTTAAGCTGTTCTCATCTCTTTCTCTTGTATTAAATAACAGCACTCATTTTTTTTTCATGGCAATCCAAAATTATGCAAAGTATCACAATGCTTTAAACAAAACAACAAACCCAAACTCTTATTTTGAGTGACAAGAAAAGAAAATGACACTTTGTTAAAGTACCAGTAGTTCTGTCCCAATAAAATATGCTGTGATTAGTATATTTTGGTTTCACATCCTAGTGAAGTTTACAGAGAGTCAAGAAAATCCCAATCTGGAACTGCTACTTTGTTGACTTCCACTAAAAATTTGGCTAATTTAGGTCACTGCAGAAACACACACCAGCAATGACACACAGTAAAAGAACTCATAGTTAAAATAATACTTAGCGCTTCTGTAGAAAAATGCACCCAAGGATCTCCAAGCAGTTATGAAACAAATTAATTAATTAAACTTCTCAACACCCCTGTGAAGCAAGCAAGCACATTTATCTGTTTTATGAGGAAGGAAACAGAGCCATGGAGAGGTGGAGTGACTTGCCCGAGGCTACCCAGCAAGAGCCTTTCAGAGTAATAAACAGCATCTGAATTATTGATTCCCACTGCTGCCCTTCAGCTGAATTGTTCCTTTTTTTTTTAAATACTGCAATGAGTTATAATAATTGTTGGCATGATAAACATAATGTGGCAATATTTACCCGAGATTGCCTTTGTTTAGCGTATATTAAAGCTTCAGTGTTATTTAAATTGCAAATGATCTTCTAAGGGTGACCAAAAGTCTCCAGCTAGTTGAGCAATATTTCCTCTATTTCATTCACAATTGTATCTATTTCTTATATTGCCATCACTTGTGTCCAAAAAACAAGCTACTCCAGCTTGAAAACGCAGGAGAATACCACAGCTTTATATTGCTTCAAGAGGGAATGACAGGAAAGCAGAGAGAACGGCTACTTTCATTCATACCAAAGCGAACTTCAAGAGTTGGCAGGAGCTGCGCCAAGCGATGATGCACGGCTTTCCCGCAGTACCAGCTCAAGGAACCGCGACTTGCCCTCCTGGGGCTGAGGGGACTGAGCTTCGTGAGTTAACAACTGTGGTCCCAGGTCACTTATGGCTTTCCCCTCCCGAAAAAAATAACAACCGAAAGAAAAAGAAAAAGAAAAAAAAAGAAAAAAACCCCCATAACTTAAAAATAGAAAAGCGGCAGGAAGCTGCACGGGGCAGATGGTTCTTTTCCTGCCTCCCTCGGTGCGAGACGAGGATGCCACCGCTTACCTTTCACACGCGCATGTTTGGGAGGCTTCACTCGTCAGCCGAAGGCTTCGGAGGCTCCCGCCGGTTAATGGTGCTACGGAAGAGCGGAGAGGGCTGTTACAGGCGGCGCCCGGAGGCACAGCGTTAAACGGAAAAGAGCGGTGTCTCCCCGCATCTGGCACCTCCCCGGGACAGACGGGACCCACCCTGCGGGGCCGCTCCGCACCTCGGGCAGGGTGGGGGGTGTCCCGGCGGCGGGGCCCTGACAGCCCGCACCGCACCGCACCGCACCGCCGTCCGCTCCGCCGGGGACGGCCCGGGAGAAGCCCGTGCCTGCGGGCTACTGCCCGCCGGACACCCCCGGCCCCGCACCGGGCCGATCCGGCCCTCCCTCCCCGGCTGCCGCCGGTCCCCGGTGCCCGCTAACGCCCCGCGCTTTGGGGATGGGGACATATGGGGGAGGGAGGGGGGTGCGGGGGGGGCGCTGGGTGCGAGCCTCCCTCCCCAAACCCGGCGGTAACCGGCGCCCCCAGCCCCCCGCGGGCGGAGGGGCGCTGCCGGGGCCCACAGCGGAGCGGGGTGGGGGGGTGAAGGGGGGGTTATAGGGAGGGTGGCCGCCCCTCGGAGCGCAGGGGAAGGGATGGAGGGGTCGGAGGGGAGCGGGGCAGCAGCCCACAGGCACTCACCGCCGGCGGCCCCTGCCTGGCGCGGCGCGGACCCGCCGCTCGGCCGCCGGAAAGTTTCTCCTCCGCAGCCCCGGGGGAGCGGAGCGGGGCGGGCAGGCGGGCGGTGGGGAGGCGAGGGAGGGATGGAGGGAAGGGGAGGGGGGGGCGTTTTTTTCAACTCAGGAAGAAAGTGACTCCCCCCTCCCGCTCCACCTCCCACCTCCCCGCCCTCCTTTCCTCCTTCCTTACCTCTCCCTGGTCCTCCTCCTCCTCCTACCCCCCCGCCCCCCCCGGTCCCGCCGCCCCTCACGCCATGGCGGCGGCGGGCAGCGCCGCGGCACCGCTCATTCCCCCCCGCCTGCCCGCCCCCGCCCGGGGGACCCCGTGGCCCGGAGAGCGGAGGAACCCGCCCGACCCGGCCCCGCCGTCGGGCACACGGGCTGCACAGTCTCCCGGGCCCCTCGTTTAGTTCTCAAGTGTGCTTATTTATTTGTTTATCCATGGCGTGCACACGGAGTCCCCGGCCGCTCCCCACCCCCACCCCTCCCCACCATCTCGTACTTGGCGGAAATACCCTAATTCTGCGTTTTAGGGCTCGTTTCTCTGCAGGGAACGCGTTGGCCCCAATCCCGGAGTGACGGCTATTTGATTTTCTGCCCCTCGGACGGGCGGTACCGGCACCAGCGTCAGGGCAAGGGGGGGCTGTGGAGGTGAAAGCGTCCAGGGTGACCCATTCATGTGCAGTATCCACCTCTAGGGCTGTCACCGCACTGTATGAGAGCAATAGGACCACCCGTCCAAAAGATTACTCAAGCCAGCGATGAAAAAGAAAGCCAATATGTCAATCTACTCCTCGAAGTATGGGGTGACTACTTATACGAAAGTTTCCCCCCCAAAAAAAAACAAAAACGTGAAACACCTTGACCATTCAAGCTTAGGAAAGTAATAAAAGGGAGGATAAAATAACTGATCCTTTGGAACAGTTCTCTTTGCTTTCTCAGTCACGATAACAAAAAAAAAATACAAAGTGAAGAATTTCAAATGTTGGGTGCCGAAAGCTGAGCATGTTTTATCAACTTCAGAGGACTCTACTGGAATGAAAATAAAAATATTTACATGCGATAGATCAGGATGGTGTCCAACTACCTGAAGTTTATGTTTCACACAGCTTACTCTTAATTTTAATAAATGTTTACTGATGTTACTAAATCAATCAGTGGGCTCTAAGTGCTCAGTTCCCTGTCTTTAAAATGTAAAAGCTGGGTTTTTTTGAGGGTGGTTTTAAACAGGCTCTTAGTGGTTTACAGTATGATTTCCTGCTCTTCTATCAAGATTAATAAACCAGGCGAAACTAGAAACTATACATTCCTCTTCACTCCTTCACTCCTGTTGGATTTCCCAGCCATATCTATTGACAGTCTTAACATAACGAATAGGGATTCACAAGCAGTTGCTGCAACTCTGAGAGTAATGCCAGAGCCTGGAATGAAGCCTTGCTTTTTTACCAGTAATGACATGCCTAAAAGCACTAAGTGCTTCAGTTTCAGTCATGCAAACACTAGATTAATCACTAGAAGATATGTTTCTAAACACTTATTTGAATGGTATCCTATACTGCATTGATAGTAGAGTTGTAAAATATTAATGTTGTGACATGAATGAGCACGAGAAGAGCTACAGCCTCCCCTGGTCAGACCAGATGTGGATAAGAGGACATTTCTCTCAGAATTTCTAAAATCATTAGGATGCCTAAAATAATGAGATGGGAGGTGTCTAAATATTAGTTACATGTCTGCGTCATTAGGTGTTTAAATATATTAAGTATCTGACTCTAAGTAAAATGGACTTAGACCTTACAATTCTCAACAGCATAATGCCCTAATGACTTCTGAAATCCTGACCTTAGTCTCTGGTTGGATCTACTTATATTTTAGAGAAACTGCACTGTGCTGCCTTGTCACGACAGAATACCCGGGCAAAGCACACTGTGGCTGCCCTATAGCATGTGAACTCGGTTTCTGTCTCATGGACCATGAGCTGGACTGTTTTTGGGTCTTGCTCTGTTGTGCAGTTAGACTGTGGTGGAGATACATATGCAGAGTGGAGAGCGACAAATCCTTTCTGCCTTATGTCCTCTTATGCGAAATGGGGCTCATTTTACTTTCCAATAACTCACAGCATGCTTGTCAGGCTAATTAAATAAACTAAAATATATAGGATGATTCAGAGATACCTAAGAGAGGCAAAATCTGTCCATTCTAGATTAATTTCAGCATTGGCACTACTAATTTTGAAGTGAGAAGGACCCCAGGTTTAGCAAGCATCATGTATATGGAAAGACTGAAAAAATTAGCCTAAGGATGAGAAGATTGGAGGAAGATGTGATAACAGCCTTCAGCTACGTCAAAGCTGCTTAAGAGAAGATAATAATCTCTTATCCACATCCTCTGAGAACAGTATGTAAGTTACAGTAAGAGAAAATTAGGCTAAATAGGAAAAAAAAAGTATCTGTAAAGCATCTGTAAGGGTAAATAGAGCAGAAGTGAACAGTACCTCTGTCCCTGGAGGCTTTTTAAGTACAAGTTGGACATATATTTGACAAGAGCAGTTCAGGTCTGGAAAGTCTGGTGGATCTTGCCTTAGAGCAAGGGATGGACCAGAGGACCTGTCAAGGTCCTTTCCAGTCCTGTTTTGTATGCTTATGTTCAAAATGCTACCTGCACAGGAAGGATTACGGCTCCTCTTTGATCTTCCTATGCCCTTCACCTCTTTAGCGATGGGTATAACCTCCCTTGCTAAGGATGATCTTCGCCCTGTGATTTGCTAGCCTTGCTGCATGCCAGTGAATTTGTTGCTGATGACAGCAAGAAGGAAACAATTAAAGAATAAAACAATCCATCTAGAGCAGAAATTCTGTGTGGGATCCATTTAACCTCTGAATGTGTCATGTACTTTTGGTCTATACTTTGCTGATAACTGCCTCTGATCTAGTCACGTTAGACTCTGTTTATAACTACAGAGGAAAATAAATGCTTTCGGGGCAGAGATCATCTGACCTGTTTTAGACATCTCCTTTGGGATGTGACAAGTCCCTAAGCTACCTATTCTTGCCACCAACCATAAAGTTGGTTTAAATGACTGACCCTGTAACATACTATCATACAATTTCCATTCCCTTAGTGCTTCTGTCCCTGAAATCGCTCACTCCCTCTGCTCCCAAGTATCATAACCTTAGTTTAATTGTTCCTTTCTTATTTTTTCATTGGAAAAGTCCCATAGAGATTAATAATTTTTGTAGCTGTCATTCCCTGAAATTACATCATGCGACACTGAAACATACAGCAAACTGACCTTTCCGGTGGCATTGCTCCAGAATGGATTTAGGAGAGGAGCTAAGTTTACCTTTTGGAGCTAAAGACCATGGACTTGGCTAAGTTGTGCAGAGCCTGTTCCATGGAAATTGTTTGAAAACTGTACAGGTCAGAAGCTGTTCTACTCATATGTCACATGCTCTTTACTTTCCCTTGGCCTTTATGGGTAGCAACATTACCACAAACATGAAACGTCTGGTCTCTGTGACTGGGCCAAATGTATGTGGGAAATGTTGCCCTTTTCCAACAATGGCAATTTTTTTTTGGTCACACGCATAGAAGTCACTGTCTTAGACACCAAAGTATGCAGTGGACGTCTTGGAAGTGTCTGCTGCATCAGAGACATTGTGAGCAGCCAGCTCTTTGTTGCAAGGTGTGGAGAACATCTGTCCTTTTTCCCTCTGATAGTAAATGATGTTCAAGAAGGGAAAGCTTCCAAGAAGGCCCTGTGGTTATCTGGCTCGCAGGGAAGGGAAATGCACTTTATTTTCCTGCTGCATTGGCAAGCTGGGTCATGAGGATGTGAAGTCCCTCTTGCTGTGCTCAGGCAGTGAGAAGGAGAGACATCAGGGCTGCATGAAGCCGGTGATGTAGGGCTCATCCTTTCTGGAGGAGACACAAAGTGTCTGCTGGTGCTTCATACATTTTAAAGCCTTCGGTTCTCACTTAATCGTGAAAATGGGGGGATGTTTCCCTTTTTTTTATGACTGAAGATGTTAGCCTAAAGAGCGAAGCTGTATGTCATTCAGTCTGTTCTACATACATAGCCTTGGCCATTCTTTTCTTTTGTCCTGCCCAGCCCATGCAACAGCATTTTTTCTCCTTTTATTTTTCCTCTGTGCTTTTTTTTTTTTTTTAAACCACCTCCCTATCACTGAAGTCCTATTCTCTGTATGATCTGTTTGGTCTCTAATTTCCATGTAAGAGGCACTTCTACTTTTGTCACTAAGTGACAAAACTCTTCAAATGAAAAGAGAGAAAAACATAAAATTCTCCGGATTCTTTCACTAATTCTCCAAAACAATTGATTTCTTATGACAGTAACCCTTGTGTTCCCTTTGTCTTTTGTGTCCGGCTGTGGTGATTTCTGATCTTAGTGCTGTGAGCTGAAATCTGTAGGACAAGAGCATTAGGCCAGTCTGTTCTTGTAGCTGAACTGCAGAACTGCAAATCTGGACACTTGCATAATGCTCACCCTGCCCTCCTTGGTCTGGGCTGCTCTGCCCAACTCTTCCCCCTGGACTTTATTAGTGCCACTTGAAGGCAGCTCTAATTTTCAAAACTTATCCCAATTCCAGCCTCAAATGGGGGAATGTTGGCTGTCTCCTCTTTCCCAGCCGGGGCGTGGACCAGACAGTGTCCTAACTTTGTTGTTGTTCCTACTACGTCCTTCAACTTTATGAGAGTGTTGCATGATTCATCGCATTTACTACTTTTGGATTTGGGGCTCTGGCTCACTGTGCAGGCAATGGGCAGAAATAGTCACAGCTCCAAAAGTAGGTAATTAAAAGGAGCGGCCCGAAATGAGCCCTGAGAATCAGAAAGAGTTGGAAATCTGGAAATCTTGTCTAAGCTCGTTAGGGTACCTTTCTGGCTGGGGCACATTTAGTGCCATGCAAAGTAATTTCTCTCAAAGAAAGATCTAGGCGGTTGTTTCCTACGGGTCTGTCAGGTGCCCGGTACCTTTATGGGACTGGAAGGATGCGTTAGTGCAACAAGTGCTTCTTCTCTCCTTTGTCTGGCTCTGTACCTACAGACTGGAAATGGTTCTCTTTTCCCCACAGATGCAGTTTTGCGTTTCTGAGTTGTGGTAGCCAAAGTACCAGTAGGGTAGCTGGAAGGGGAAAGCACTAGAAGTGTTTCCTAAACAGCTCTTCTTTGTATGTAAATGGAACATCTTTCTCTGCTTTACATTTCCTTTCTTTCCCTCTTTCTTGCTCTCACCATGTGTTCAGCCTGGTTTTGCCCGAGGCCAGCAGACAGAAAGTCAGATGAGAAAAAATTCCTGCCCATTTCTTAGTGAAGGGGAAGCTGCAGCATCAGTAACCTCAGCAAACAGAGGTAAAACAGTGGTGAGTGGAGACAGATTCACCGTCCTCAGACGTGGTCAGGAAGACAGCAGCCATAAAGCAGGTACATAGGTACTTACTGTGAAACACCAAAAAAGATCTGGATCCAATAAAAATTACGTGTGTCATCTGGTCCGTGCCTTTCAAAAGCAGAATCCATTATGACAGCAGTAGGACAGTATAATTTTAATTGCTTTTACATTACTGTAGATGACAACTGGGTTTAGGTTTATCTCCTTCCAGCAGCTGCCAAGTTGCCTAACTGGCCTGCTCCTCCTTTAGCCCGTCGTACCCTTTCCTCTGGCGATGCTCAGAACAGGTTGGAATGGGATGGGGGGAGGAGGGGGGGCACCCAGCAGCACGTGGCTTTTCATTCCGCTGAATTGGTTGTTACTTCATGTTCTCAAATGTGTGACCTTTCTCAACACGTCAACATCTTTCCTTCCAAATTTCTACGATGTTATAAACTGAGCAGTATCCCCCGGGGAGCACAAACCATGAATGCTCATACTGAGAGAAACCTCCTAAAGACGGACTTCGCCAGTGCTCCCTGAGAGCTGATTACCACAACGTCCCTCTTTGGATGCCAGAGATGTTGCAATAATGTTTTCCATTTGTAACACGCTGTTTCTAATGAATGGAACTTTTAAGGCTAGAATCTACCTATTTTATGGGGTCTCTTGATATGTGGAAAGCCAAGCAGACAACTGAACGACTGCTGGAATTCATGAAAATATTTACAAGTTGCTTATGTATCCCCACCCCCAATTCTTATGTTTCATGTCACTCCTGTGTCTCTCTCTTCCTCCTTACACTAGAGATGTGTAAATGAAAAAGGTACGTTTTAGAGACTGTATTTTAACTTGTTGCTGACTCTCTATTTCTCTTTGTAACCATCTCACTCTGACTTGCAGCATCCTGGTTGCAGCCAAGGCTCAGAGGTGGGATATTAGATCAAACACAAACACAGGCATGAAAAATTAATTTCCACTTAAAGATAATACTTACATACGCAGCACTAGAAGCTACCATAGCAATCAGTTCCACACACTTGTTTCTGAAGCAATGGTGCCCACCAACTGGTCACTCTGGTTGTAGTCATACATACCCCCTAAAGACAGCTCCATCTCTGCTCCCAGTTTTAGGGCCTTCATGAGGTTTTTGCGCTAGGCTGCATCAGTAATTGCTTATTGCGTGTATTGTTGTAGAGCTTTTGGTATCATCCTGTTCCTGTGCTTTCGAGGGCACAGCTGTTGAGTATTTTGGGGGCCCCTGTAACCACCGTGTGATTGTTCACTCATACAAACATCCATATTAGCGAGTCACTGGCAGTGCACTCTACACAGCAATGGTTTCCAAATGTGTACACATATCTGTATACATGCATACAAATACTTTTACAGTTACTTTTAATGATATCTATGTAATGATGGTCATATTAATGGTAGTTATGAAATCTATTTACTCAAATTCATGTAATTGTCTTCAGGTTACAATTTTATTTTATTTTATTTTATTGCTAATGTTGGGGGGGGGGATGGGGATGAAACCAGGATTACAAAAGTGGTGCCTGGGAGAAGCGTACCAGTGCTTCTGGGTAAAAGTGTTAGCAAGGTCTTGCAGCCTGTCCCAGTGATGGTGGGGGATGGTGAATTGTGTGACAGCAAAGACATGAGGGGTAGTGATAATTTGGTAGCTACAGTAGTGTCTGAGTATGATCAGGTGCGAATTAGGGCTTGTCCCCCCAAGAAAGTGGCAGGGCAATTAGCCCAGCTGAAGTGCATCTATACTAATGCACGCAGCATGGGGAATAAACAGGAGGAGCTGGAGGCCACTGTACAGCAAGGAAAGTATGATATAGTTGCCATCACAGAAACGTGGTGGGAGGACATACACAAGTGGAGTGCTGTAATTGATGGCTACCAACTCTTCAAAAAGGATAGGCAAGGAAGGAGAGGTGGTGGGGTGGCCCTCTATGTTAGGGGCAGTTTTGAATGTCTGGAACTTAACAGTGTGGATGACAACACTGAGTGTGTATGGATAAGAAGGGGAAGGCCAATAAGGCAGACATCGTGATGGGAGTTTGTTATAGACCTCCCAGTCAGGATGTAGAAGCTGATGAAGTATTCTATAAGCAGCTGGCAGAGGTCTCACAATCATCTGCCCTTATTCTTGTGGGGGACTTCAACTTCCCAGACGTCTGCTGGAAATACTACACAGCAGAGAGGGAACAGTCATGGAGGTTCCTGGAGTGTGTGGAAGACAACTTCCTAACACAGCTGGTGAAGGAACCAACTAGGGGAAGTGCACTACTAGACCTACTCTTTGTTAACAGAGAAAGTCTTGTGGGGGATGTAAAGGTTGGAGGTCGCCTTGGGCAGAGTGATCATGAATTGATAGAATTTTCAATTCTTGATCACGTAAGGCGGGGAGCCAGCAGAACTGCCACCTTGGATTTCCAAAGGGCAGACTTTAGCCTGTTTAGGAGCATGGTCGAGAGTGTCCCTTGGGAGGCAGTTTTGAAGAGCAAAGGTGCCCAGGAAGGCTGGGCATACTTCAAGCAGGTGCACTTAAAAGCGCAGAAGGCCATCCCCTTGTCTCGAAAAACGAGCAGACAGGGAAGACGACCAGCCTGGCTAAATAGAGAACTTTGGCTGGACCTCAGGGAAAAAAAGGAAAGTTTACATTCTCTGGAAAAGGGGGTTGGCAACTTATGAGGACTATCAAGATATAACAAAGCTATGTAGGGGGAAAATGAGAAGGGCCAAAGCTCAATCAGAACTCAGCTTGGCCACTGCAGTTAAAGATAATAAGAAGAGATTCTTTGAGTATATCAATAGAAAAAGGAAGACTAGGGAAAATGTAGGCCCACTGGTGAATGAGACAGGTGCCCTAGTGGTGGAAGACACAGAGAAGGCAGAGTTACTGAATGCCTTCTTTTCTTCGGTCTTCACTGCTAAAGCTGTCCCTCATGAATCCCATACTCTGAAGGCAAAGGGGAAGGTCTGGAGAGAGGAAGATTTTCCCTCAGTTGAGGAGGACCGTGTCAGAGACCGCTTGGCCAAGCTGGACATTCACAAGTGCATGGGCCCCGATGGCATGCATCCGCGAGTGCTGAGAGAGCTGGTGGATGTTATTGCTAGACCACTCTCCATCGTCTTTGAAAGGTCATGGAGAACAGGAGAGGTGCCTGAGGACTGGAGGAAGGCTGACATCACTCCAATCTTCAAAAAAGGCAAGAAGGAAGACCCAGGGAACTACAGACCAGTTAGTCTCACCTCTGTCCCTGGGAAGGTAATGGAGCGACTCATTCTGGATGTCATCTCCAAACACGTTGAGGAACAGGAAGTTATTGGAAGTGGTCAACATGGATTTACCAAGGGTAAATCATGCTTGTCCAATCTGATAGCTTTCTATGATGTTATAACTGGTTGGCTGGATGAGGGGAGAGTCGTAGATGTCATCTACCTTGACTTTAGCAAGGCTTTTGACACTGTCTCCCATAACATCCTCATTAGGAAGCTGAGGAAGTATGGGCTAGATGAGGCGACAGTGAGGTGGATTGAGAGTTGGCTGCGGGACAGAACTCAGAGCACAAGTTGGAACATAGGAAGTTCCGTTCAAATACACGGAAAAACTTCTTTACGGTGAGGGTGACAGAGCACTGGCACAGGCTGCCCAGGGAGGTTGTGGAGTCCCCTTCTCTGGAGATGTTCAAGACCCGCCTGGACGCAGTCCTGAGTGATGTGCTCTGGGCAATCCTGCTTTAGCAGGGGAGTTGGACTAGATGATCTCTAGAGGTCCCTTCCAACTCTGAAAATTCTGTGATTCTGTGATTCTGAATATCAGAAATGTACCAGGTACTTCCAAAAGCTGCAAAATAAGAGGAGAAATGTTAGAGGAAAGAGGAATAATAGATAATAGATATAGTTTAGTAGTTATTATTTACTGTAATATCTGTGAACTCTGTTCCCTGATACCCTCTAGCCATTTATTGCCCTATTAATGTCCGTTTATGCTGACCCTCAACCTTAACCTTCTAGAGCTTCATCTATACTCCATTTTCCATGACCGTGACTACTGATTGAGAGATTTCCCTGCTTACTGCTTAGGAGTGCTTAGTTTATTTAATTGACCTAAAGCCCTCACACCTTCTATGAAAGGCAGGTAACTCCCTCATTCCCTTAGTCTCTGGTTTTCCATGTTGTGGGATTCTAGTCATTAATTGCTGCCTGTTCATGTGTGTATATGTATGGGCATTCATGCCCTTTTTCCAGGGCAGCTTTGAGGGAAAAAACAGGGATAGAAAAGCTCACTGCTGCAATCTGGCTCTAACACCGCTGCAAGCTGCTTCCACAGCAGCCCTCCAGTAGACATTTTTGGAGCCTTCTGTCAGTGTAAGATAAGGATTTTTTTTTTTAATCTCTCAAGATCATCATGTTACTTTACACAAAATTTACAATGGCATCGTCTTTCTCTGGACTAATATGATTTGCAGACTGCTCAGCATCGAGGACTACCCATTTAGATTCCCAGTGTGAGCCTAGGAATGGTCCCTGAGGGATGGTGTAGCAAGAAACCTGCAATTCTCAGGTATTATTTTGAGATAAGACAAGAAAAGGGTTGCTATATTCACCTATACTTTTATTCTTCAGAGGTGGTGGAGGCTTTAAAAAGTAATCTTTTAAATGTAAATCTACTAGGCACGTGGAGTCACAATTTTCAGAGTTGCCTTACTGTTGTGGTAGAAGAAAGTCTATTGAATGTTAATGGGCTTGTTTTCTTAAAATGTACCCTGAAAATACTACTCTCGTAAATTTTGGACAAGAACATCTATTTTTTTCCTCCTGTATACAGTGTAGGATGGTTTATGATTTTCTTCAGTCTTAAATGGAACATAAGTTCTTCAACCTTGTAAGAGGAAATCAATCTGAGTGTTTAAGTGTTTATACTCAGCATTTAGTAGTCAATGGAAAATAGAAATACTTTTCTGGCTGGCAGAATCTGCTTTGCCCAGGCTCTCGGAGCCACGGTGTGCGCTGTGCAGACTGTTATTCCATTTGTGCTGCTACCATTTTGTGTCTTGCACCCTCTAATTTGCAAAAGGGGCTGGAAGCCATAACATCGTTTTGAAGTGGCTGCGCTGGTTTCTCACCCCAGTGCAAGTATTTAAAAGTCGTTATGACCATGTGTGAGAGAACTACGTGTGCGCTCTGGCAGCCTGAGTGGGAAGCACAAGGGATTTTTCAGCACAGTTGTGATTAAATCAGTTTAGCTGCAGCGGGGGCAGAAGTTAGACGCGGTGCTTCAGATGTTTGCCCTTCTGTGAACTGTGACATCTGGCCAGCTGCAAAACCTCTGCGGTCTTCCCATGCTCACCAGAGAACTGCCGTGGGTACCCACCTCAGACTGAAAAGATTTCCCTTACACCCTTGTCCTATATTCCAAGAAAATGATCGGTCATGCTAGCCACAGTACTCATCCATTGACCTGCAGATAGGAATCCCTAGTTTGCCCTGAAAAGACGCTGGCAAGCTTTTCGAGCTGGAAATCTCCGAGTCTGTTTAACTTCCTGGATTCCATCTTATTTTGGCCCTAATCCAGGCTCTGTTTTCAAGTTAAGCATTTCTATTTATAATGCTTACGGAAAAGCAGGATTTGTTTCTTCCATCGAAAGCTTTCAGAAGAAAGCCTCTAATTTTTTATACATTTTTTTTTCTGTCCTGTGACTCACCAAGGGGTTTTGATGTTCCACTTATTCAGAATTGCAGAAAACAAAATTATAGGCAACTGGATTTATAATGGGATTGAGCCTTTCCCCTGGGGGCTTCTGGATCTGCTACGTGGCTGCTGGAAGGGCTGTTTCGTGAGCAATTGTTAACAATAGATGTCTGTGGCTACACCGTTATAGCCATTATACCAGTATGGCTGGCACCGTCTGCAGAGATAAGGTTCCTGTAGCTTACCCCGTGCTTTCCCTCCTATATCTGATGCTATGCTTCAGCTGAAATACTATCTCCCTCCAAGCATGTGTACAGAAAGAGTCGGTCGCTTAAATGTACCAGAAAACTTGACTTGCTCCTTCCACAATGCTGAGGAGCAGCAGGCTGCCCCATGCCATGGCCCCTCACCAGGGAAGTCAGAAGCAACGTCTTCCTATCAGATCCTTCGCTGTATGGTGTAGAGCGTGAGACTTCTACCTTTTTGCACAGAAATGACTTTATTTCTAAACCTGACTTTCTGAGAAACTCTGCTGTGAAACATCGAGGTTGTGTACAATGGTGTGTATTACACTTACTGCATTATTGTCCCCTGTGGTGGCAAAAGAAGGTTGACGTGGAAGCTCAGACTCCGCCTTCTCACTGTTGGCATCTCCCTGCTAATTTATATATTCTTACACTCTGCTGTCATTGGCCTTGGTATGATTTAATGCATGCTTGGCCCCAGGAGGAAAGACTCGAAGGTGAAGCTACAATATTTATTTGGTATGCGATTGGACAAGTCATGGCCAAACACTTCAAACAAGGCCACTCTGAGAAATGTAAAATCACATCTCTACTGACAGTGAGAAAGACGATTACAAATCGAGTAGTGTTCCACATAGCTAGAAAGTATGACCGTGCACCCACAGGAAAGAGAAATACTCCAAGGCCATGTTGAAAATCCTTCGTTTCGCTGGGGAAATAGGTGCTGGCCATACCTCCCTCAGGTTGGATTAGGACTCTTGGTCAGAAGAAAACTGAGGTTTCTACAGGAGAATGACTGTTTCTCAGGAAAACGCAAGTAAACGGTTTTGAATTCAAGCGATCTCAGTTGTGATATTCGATAAACCAGCCTTTACTGGGGCAGCACGTGGTTTCCAAGCTGGCTGTAGCCAGATATGATCCAGATGTGTGAAGGCCAATGACTTGGGGCCGGGTCAGGGTTTATATTTATTTTCCCTCAAAGATCAATGTTGTGTATTGCGTGTGGCAGATCATTTACTGCACCCTATTTTACAATACAGCAACCGATAACTAATCTCCAGTTTGCCAGTGAGGTATGTTATATTTCCTTAATTTCTAAAGTATTTGTCAAAAAGATTGTTAAAAACCCTAAAGCCAGTACAGCTGCTGGCAAAAACGTGACCTAGGAGGACACAGCATGCGTGGTTTTCACTTGTAGTGAAATGATCATATTGTTTTCAGTTGTTATAGCCAACTGCTGCTATAAAACACAATGCCAGGCAACGCAGGCAGAGCTAAAGGTTGTTTATTCGAACGCAGATAACATTTGGAGCCTTGTGGGTCATTGGAGGGGACAGGGGAGATCAGTGGTTATGCAGTGTCTCAAGCCCTAGGACACCGGAGGGCCAGTCCAGCAACACCGCCTGGAGCCCTGGAGCCCTTCTGAATCCCAAAAGATCTCCCCGCTGCACATCTGTATACAAGCCCCCCTTTTTGTGTTACCGTGTCACCATTTTATAGATGTTTTTTCCCTAGGAAGGCTGTTATGCCAGGGCGGACAACGGCTGGTTGCTTCTTAACGCAGATTTAAACCAGTTTTGGGAGTGCTAGTTCCTGGTGTCTATCATCAGGTCAATTTTCCTGGGAATTCCCCTTATGAATCACTCCAGCACTGCTGCACTATCCCACACCTGAGGGTCCGAGGAGCTGGAGAGCCCCAGCAGCCTCCGAAAGCCCTGCGTCCAGCAGCGCCCTGTGTCCACCACGGAGAAGCTCTCTGCATTTGTTTATTTAACTTTCTCTCTCACTGGGCATTAAGAAGCCTTTAGTTTCCAGGAACAAGCCCTGTTCAGGAAACCCTTGCAGTGAGCCCTGCTTTGCATCAAAGCTGACTTCCCCATAGGGATTAAAGCTATTAATTTATTAAAGGTATTAATTTATACTAGTTTTTGGCTGATTTATATATCTTTCATTCTGAGCGGGTCAAGTTTTGCCTTGTTTGAGGCAGTAGCACTAACCTCTCCTTGCACTGCTCCGTGATGACCTTGTCCCCTTTTTTCTTTTTGCCTCTCAGCTATAAAGTAAATTCACAAAACATGCATTTGTTTCAGAAATAAATTCTCTTTATTTTAAAATTCAGACACATGTCCTTTATACCAAAACAGACGCCAAAGGAGACTTGGTATTCATCTCTGGTTTTAAGCAAAACTGTGGCTTTCAGGGCTATATAATCAGATACAGTGATTTTAATGAATCTTTATAACTTTACGTCTCCCTGCCAATACTCAAGATAGCTTTGCAGGCACTTCAGCAATCTTTCTGTCAATAGCCTCTCACAATAGAATCCAAGAAATCCCAGAAATTTCCAGAGGTTAAATAAAAAAAAAAAAAGAGAAAGAAGGAAGAAGCAAAGATGGCGTCTTTACAGTGTCATGTTAAATATTGCCACCTCTCTACCAGTTCTCTGCCACATGTATTTCTTCTCCCTGGTCTCCACACCACCTCCACTTCCAAGAGCTCTCCTGTCGCCACAGCACTGATTGCCCTCCTAAAGTTCCTCCATTGCCAACCTCCACTTTGTAATAAGACCTGTATAATTTTCAGAGATTCTTGAATAAGAAGAGTTTTTAGTAAGAGTCGTTAAGTCCCGATTTCACAGGAACACTGTTTTTTGGTCAAAATTATTTTTCCTAAGTCTTCCTGCAGCACACGGTGGCATGTGGAGCCATGCTTACAGTAGCCTTCTGTTATCCACTTCTTTCTCTGTGTGGTCTGTGTGGTCCTTCCAGCAGCAAGTGCAAACGGCTAGTGACAGCCTTCGTCAGAAACAGGTACCGTCACCTCCCAGTTCAGCAAATCCGTATACGTATTTGTTCTGGTGAACTTTGTGTTCAGGCTCTCCTTAGAATCTGTCACCTTTCCGCTAGAAAAAAATACTGCTTCTCCACTGAGCCACCATGAACCAAGGACTTAGATGATTTTCACTCTAACTTTCTTTAACAATTCTTTTTCCATTGATTTTCTTTAAAAAAAAAAAAGAAACAAGAAAAAAATCCCCTACCTACAAAACCCAGTTCCAAATTCATAACAAGAAAAATCCTGAAGGTACACAATATTGATTTGGACCATAACCTACTCAGAAATTATTTGCAGAGGATTATTTGATTCAGGCTAGAATTTCAAATGATGCTGTAATCAGGGATCTGAGATTTTAATCTCAGTATCTCTCTGCTTAATACAAATCATACCCTTACGATGAGCCAGATTTGCTGCCCAAGACATTGATGCTAATTTAAAAATTTCAAAATAAACTCAAGAATTACTTATCGTTACCTTCTAAAGTCAAATATTTTCAGCCTATAGTTTATAAGGAGGAGAATGGACCTTTCATTTTCCTTTCTCACCCACCTTGTTTTAAGGAAAGTTTTTCTCAATTTTTTTCCTCATTTGTTTTATGTTTCCCTTTCAAAAAAAGAATGCTTGATGTTAAATTGGAAATGTTGCATATTACTTGCAAGTATACCGGACCACAGGAATGTAAAAATAACATCCTATGTAAAGGTAGGAAAGAAGTACGGAAACAAAAGCTGGTATCTCTGAAATGAGGTGGAATGGTGTTTGTGTCTGTTTCTGACACAAAATATTTTAACTGGTGCAGCTGCAAAAATATAGAGCGAGCTGTGGCGACACAAGTTAAGTGTTTACACAACTTCAATCCATTCTAATAATTGTCTAGGCCTAAGAAAGTAAATTCATTTTCCTGAAAACAAGAAAATAAAGCTTCTGTTTATTGTTCTTTAAACTTTGAGGGAAATCTATCCAAAACTTTTGCCATCCTAGTGTGACAAAACTTCTGACTAAACAAATATCTTTGACACGTTTTTGCATCCGCTACCCTGTGCTAGTTACCGATGGCCCCCTGTCCAAAGCGCTGGAGAACGGGTCTTTGGGACTGAATCTGCAGAGAAGAGGATGCCCATTTGCTTAAGTGAGCCGATAAGAAAGCACATATTCAGTTTGTCTTCAGTCTTGCTCCTCTTCTGGGCTGAGGCTGTACTTAGCAAAGATGGCTCTGGAGACTGCTGGGTGCTGTATCCTTCCTACTCTTGGAAGAGTTGCCCAGGGAGCTGGAGAACGCGGGTTTGAATCCACTCAAGCTGAGAAGGGAACTGTACACGGGTTTCCCTCCTTCTGCGGAAGAGCTCTGACTCTTGAGGTATTGAAGACGAAAGGAGGAAAAGGCATGTAGGGAACCTTACTGTTGAAGAGTGGTTAGGCACTTTCAGGAATACAAAGCACGTGACGAAGGCTTTCAGGACTGCCAGCCTGCGTTTAGCTGCCTATATCCCATTCAAGTCTCTTTTTGGGTATGATGCATCTTTCTCTTTGGGCCTCAGTGTTTCTGTATCTCCAAGAGCGGTTACAGTGAGAGAATAAAGCCTGCAAAACACTGATCTATGGTGATAACTTGGGCTGTCCAAAGTAACTCTTAATGAAATATGGCTCAGGGTCTGTTTCATGGCTTCCCTGGGGCTTAGAGTAGCAACAGCATCACCTTAAATAGGGATAGTACTGAAAATGTCCTTGAAAATGTAGAAGGTAACTTGGGATGAGTTATACTAGCACGTTTCTCTTGAAGGCTTTGTGCAGCGCATGGGAAAAGCCAACAGCACTTTGCGAAAGGTAGTGGTGGTCAGAAGATTTAGAGAGAAGGATGCATGGCTTGCCTGGTCCGGCCGGACTAGAGCAACAAGCGAAACGTAAGTCTACATGGGAGTCTGCTTTAATCCATCATTCTATTTTATGAAGCATCACACAGCATTTTCACCAATTAGCATTTGATAGCAGTTTAGCCACAGGGTTATTTAAGGAAAAAGCCGACAACCTATTTCATCGTTTTCACTATTTCACTGACTCCTCGTTTGGCAGCAGTTCTCTCGGAGGGCTTGGGTAGTACCCGGCAGTTGCTGAGCTATTTGAAAATCGTGTAAATCTATAATCCAGTGGTAAATCTGAAAGACAGAAACATACTACATCTGATTAGCAACGCAGCCCATATCACATAAAAAATAAGCCCGTGGTGAATAGCTGTACTTCTTAAGCCCTTGAGCTGTTTGCTCACCAGCATTAAAACTCAATCAGATTGCATGATTACATATTTATTTGACATCTTCAGCTGTCCAAGGGATTGACTTTCAGAGCTTACTCAACTGCAGTAAAGGAGATTCAGTTCCTTGATTGCTGAAATAATGCCAGTCATAGAAAATGATTTTAACTAATGCTTAAAAACTAAACAAAAATCTTCATTGGGCCTAGATGGAATTTTCCCACCAGAACAGTTTCAAGTTCATTCTTCAATTTGTCACCTTCCTCTTTTATCTCAGCAATCTACTCACGAGAGGGCTATGTTTAAAACAAAGAAGTCCATTTCTGTTTTTTTTTTCATGGCTATTATAGCAAGATTCCCCAAAGGCACCCGCTCTTAGACCTTCTTGCAGTCCAGTGTTAACAACATCATTCTGTACCAAGTGTTCTTAGAAATCTGCACTTGTAACTTGGCGTACTCATCGCTTCCAGCCTGTAAAGAACACTGAATGCATTAAAATAGTTCCGAACAGTCAAAGCTTTCTTTTCTGTAGCTTTTTTAAAAAAAGTCTTTACTGCCAGCGGTGACCCGCCCACCCTCACAGCCAGAAAACTGATACTTCCCATGCTCACCTCAAGTACTCAAAGTTCAAGAAACCAAATTAAAAAAACACACAAATAAAACTTCATTCAAGAAACAATTACCCTTACAATAAATGAAAAAAAAAAAAAACCCAACCCAACAAAAAGGGTTACCTCCTTCCCAAGTTGTCTGTTTAGAACCAAAGCGAAACACACAAATACTACTCAGCTCATCTGAACGGTAAGTAACTAATGACAATTTTTTTTTTTTTTTGAGTAAATTTGGAGTAAATTTGGGGTGATGATATCCTGTCACTATATGCTACAATACTGTTGGGTTTTTTTTTTGCGCTCAGTAGCTTTTGTGAAACCGAAAACCACAATCGTAGCAGTTTTGGCACAAACAACAGGAAGTTCAGGTCTGTGTCACAGGCCATGCATGGGCAGGCACCAGGACAGCATCCAGGTCTGCAGCTTAAAAACCCTATTAAACATCACTAAAGCAAGCAAATTAATATTTAGATCCAGCTGAAAAATCAGACAGAGGCTGGAATGAAGTAGGAATGGGAGGAGACTTGGTTGGAAGTGAGTTACGCTTTACGAAGCGGGTTACTTCAGCTTGTCAAAGAAGTACATTTTCTCATTTTGTCTGAGTCAGGGGAATCTCTGGAGCCCGTTCTGAGCACAGCAGAACAGGCAGATGTTTTTCTAGTCTGCGGAGGGCCCAATGGATTTACTGGCTGCTGAGTCTATTTATGACAGCTCTGTATAAACCAAAGGTTTCTAAAATAACAAATAATACCAAAGAAGAAAGCAAATATTTCTGAATATCTTTATGAGCTATAAAAATTCAATGCCATACAGTTACTTTTCTACAAAAGCTTTCACTAGCTTTTTAGTCTAGCAGTCTGGAGCGTCCCAAGAGTAGTTGAACCAAAGAGCAGCACAAATGGGGCAGACTTGCTGCAGAGTTGCTTATGCTGAAGAAAAGAACCAGTGGGATCAAAATGGTAATTTTGCTGATATTTCCCGGTAAACTGGCTTTACACAATCAGCTTAAACACCAAACCCATTCTATATACAATGCACAAGACTCCAAAAGAGAATAATCACTTTTTTACATATTCAAACTCCAATCCATCCATTTAAATATTGGTTTTGTCTAAGCAAGCTGGCTTTGGAAGATGATCAGAAGGTATCCATATGTAAAAATGCTGCATGAAGTTGCATGAAGCAGATACTGTTCCTCACCCATTAAGCAGATTTTATGTATCACAAACGTAGTAAAAACCTTCCTGTGTTTCCAGGTGTTTTTTTTTTTCCCTCAGTGATTTCATTTCCTACATCTGCTTTCCCTGGAATATGCAAGATTTTATATTATTGCTTTATTTGTGTAATATATTTATGAGAAAGCTCTGGACTGATCCAGAAATGCGAACTTGGAATCTTGTTGGATATGAATAAACACATGGTGAGGAAGAAGGGTAAGTGTATAGGGAAAGAAGAATGAAGATTTTTTTTATTGGGGGAATGCAAAATCTATGAAAAAAATGAAAATCCAGAAAATGTGATAGATGAAGACTATTCAGTTAAACTAAGTTCATTTAAACTAAGCTCTTTGAAAACTTTGCAGCTTAAAATAAATTACAGTTGCCCTGGATTGCAAAGGTACCATGTCATTTGTACACCAAAGCTCAGTCCAACTTCTTTTGCTGCAAATGGCAATAGTATCACTCAGTCCAGCAATCCTGGTTCATTAACAAAGAACATCGATACAGGTCTGGCGTCTGCCTCCTGGACACAGCAGCAGTTCATTTCATATCTGGTCTTGTTCCACATTATCACTGATGACACAGAGAAGACAAAAGTGGCTCCATTTTGCTAAACTGAAATGCTTGCACAGGCCACAGCTTGATGCAAAAGCATGCGAAAAATAAGACACAGTATTTGATAATAAAGCCAGTCTCAGGAAAAAACAAAAGAAAGTTGCTTATTTCCAAGTTGTCACTTTCCCTAGCGTTTTTGCCAGTAAATAACAATTTATTGTTATTTATGAACAAACCAATACATTAAACAAATATAATCTCAAGGTCTATGTCTCCAGGTTCTGCTACTGTGCACGCTCACAACTGCTGCTGTCGTGGCAGCCCTGTGCACCTCGGCACCCTCTTCTCACCTTCTCTCCCGATGGAGAGCCATAAATTAGGCAGGGGGCAGATACCCAGTCCTCTCTGAGGTACAATTTGACAGCGAGGCTCTAATTAGTCCTAACCTACGCTGATAGTGAATTCAGCACAAAACTCATCCAATATTGCCACTGTCCTAAAAAAGCCCCAAACCCTGAACAAATCGAACAGCTTGAGACTGGAAGAATGAACTAGCTGGCTCTACCAAATTGCTTGAGGACCACAATCCCAGAATTTTTCTATCGTACTTAGGTAATTCCACCCAGACTCATTTTCTTTTTTCCTAAGAAAAATGGGATATTCACTTTTAGAGCCAGAGACTCCTAAAAGTCAGACATGAGGGTCTCAAGGTCTATGTCCCTTTCTAGATCGACAGAAATGCCAGTTATTAGGTGCACCCCCCTGAATTTCTGTCCCACTCCTTTCTTTGCTCCCACACCAGTGCCTGAGTGCAAGTGAGTGATGAGAACCGGTTTCCTTTGCAGTGACCGTTCAGCGCTAAGAGTGTTTCCCAACGGTTTGGGCAGCCCTTATGGGTTACATACCTTAGCCTGAGCTCAGAAGCAGGACTCCTGCCCTACCTCGCTTGCAGGACTCCAGCCACCCTGGTGTAAGCAAGATGGCAATGATGATGTTTGAACAGTAACTACTGTCAGTTACTGTGTTCCAGTTATCCAGATCCAGGACTTAAGTGACATTAATTACGCCATTGGGCCCTGATGCTTATGTATACCCACATCCATGCATGTATTTAGGTGTTACGGACAGATTTATTTCATAGTTATTAAGCTGACAATGTATCAGTGGCTGTGTGCTGTTCAGTTAGTGTAAGAAAACTAAATGAAAGCCACAGGTTTTTATCAGAAGACAAATTAGAGTTCCAGCCGCGAGGAAGCAAAAGGAAACCACAAGAAGAAGGGAAAACATAATATTCTCGATGAGTGATCAGGAAAATATTTGAGTAACTGAATGGAAGACAATTATAATCTAATCCAGACACAGGCCTGCTTGATAAACTCAATACTCACATCTAATCCTTTTTTGAGATTTCCTTGAACAAACCAATACATTAAACAAATATAATCTTAACTAAGCTCTTTAGATGGAAGGGTTTTTGTTTTTTTGGTTTTTTTTTTTTTTCAGTTAAAAGCACAGTCCAAGAAGGAAACAGACTCCTCCCGAAATACACAGCAGAAATGTCAGGAATCATTTTGCAGTATTGACCGACAAAAGCAAAGCCAACATTTTTTATTCGTGACACCACAGCAGCATGGCCGTGACGAGAGCGAAGCCCTGCAGAGAGCAGAACTCCCCTCTCCTCTCCGAGCTCTGCTCCCGGCCAGTCCGCAGGGCTGGAGCCAGGCACTGCAGAAACCTCCTAGTAAACGGCGGGGTTGTCTTCTTACGTGAATCCAAATACATCCTCCTGATTATCAATCACCAAGGAAAAAGCACAGGGAGGAAAACTAAAACCTCAGTAGCGATACCCAAGTTTTGACTTGAAAAATCTTTGAACTCCTTAATTGTGGCATAACTCAGAAAGCACAGAGAGAGCTCTATCTTACGGCTCAGCACCCCGGTGGAACAACTATAGGGGCAGATCGTCAGCCAGTATTAATTTTTTTTGCTTTTACAGGAGTCCCAGTAATTTACACTGGCTTAGAAGCTTTGCCATAAAAGTTTGCTTGTAGTTCAAAGCTGCCGTTGAAGAAAAAGGAAAAAAAAACTATTTCTTAATGGTAAGTTTCTACTAATAATTTCTTAAGAGTGGAGTAAGCAGAACTGGTGCAGGAGAGCCCACCAGTTTGGCTGCGCGGTCGAGTGATCTACTCTGTGATTTGCCAATCTACAGGCAGATTATAACAGATGATGTTATTCTGATGTTATTCTCTCCTGGCCCATTTCTGTTTTATAACAATCAAAGCAGCGCTTGCAGCCAGAGCTCAGAATATGAGGGAGCAAACTAGTGGCAAAAAGCAAAAACCCCAAGGTCAGAAGTCGATTTATCTGATAGCTGTTATTTTTAGCAAAACTTCTGAGGCTGATTTTCCTAAACAGGAGGTCAGATGTTTGCTGTACTAAAACAAAGCTCCCAAAATAGTGAAGTCAGCACAAGGAAAGTGTTCTTTCTACAAACTACATGAAAATCATTGCTGCTGTCTGCACACTGTGTGACTCAAAAGTTAAGAGGGGAGGAGGAGGAGGAGGAGGAGGAGGAGGAGGAGGGAGGGTACCTGTGCGGTGTTGTATGAGAAAGGGGGGAAAGCACCGGTATGCTCCATAGAAGGGAGATGCTAAACCTTTGGAGTTTGGGTGTAGCTGGCGCTCGCGAAGTGCCATGTGAGCCAGGGCAGTTTACTCCTGGGCACCCAGTAATAAAGACTCAAACCAGCCTCAGTGATGGTGCAGGTTTGCTGCTTTAATTGCACCTACATAAGAGCTTTTGCCAACACAGGTGTATTGGTCGGAGATCACGCCTGTGGCTCTGCCAGCAGACATCCGTAGCTTGTCCTGAGGAAGAGCTTCACTGCCAGTGGGCTTTTTTTACTGGTTACGCTTCTGCTGTATCTAACGTGGAAGAGGGTGACACTGGAGAAAACCCAAGTGGCAAACTGCAGGGAGATGCGGAGCAGCAGCTTCACTATCCGAGTTTTGCAGAGGGATGAGTGCCGGGGGGATGGAAAGACCATCCCATCGTGGCTGTTGCGACTGCCTGTGGCACGCAGTTTCACCGCAACTATCTTGGGAGCAAGAAGACCCAACTTTGGGTCTACCCTACGGCCAAGGGACCGCTGACGCCGGTTCGAACAAAACAGCTGTGCACGAGGCGTGCGCTAAACTCGCATCTGAGCCCGACAGAGTCTGCAGCGAAGGAAAGCCTTAGAAATTCCTTTGCTGTTTTGTGTTTATATGGGAAAATTCATCATTTGTATGTCAGGGAATTTTTTCTCATTTTTGTTTTCATTTAAATGGTGATTTTTGGAGATCCTTTGAGAAAATAGCCCTGTGTGGTTCTTGCTTGAGGTGGAACCGATCAAAATAAAATATTGGGCTATAATATTTTAAAATAATTAGATAAAGACTTAATCTAAAAAAAAAAAAAATCCTAAGCAAATGCCAGGATCCTACCAGCAGGTGTTAGTCCTTCAGGGACTTGTTAATTAATTTCTGTCTGAATGACTCATCCGGGTTCTCAGGGTGGTGGGAAGGGCTTCTGAGATAAGATGAAGAAGTTAGCCTGAAAACAAGCAATTGTTTGAGATGACAGGCATTTCTGATTGATTACGAAATAGAAATAAGATGCATTTTGAGACCGTGAAGGAGCTGTATTAAGCTAAATGCAGTGATGATACGCCCCTTTACTTTTATTTTGAGGTAAACTCAACCAAGATCAACCTTACTCTCCAAACGCGGGTTAATGTTGTTATGTTCCCCTCTCTTGTAAAACAAATGTTTTCTTTCCTTTTCCCTATTTTCTTTCCTTTGGATGGGTGACAAACATTGCTTACCTTAAGGTAAAAGCCACACACAGACACACATTAAGCTTTTTAAGCAGTGAAGACAAAGCCTACATTGTTTTGTGTGTGTGTGTGTTACCATCTTAATCCAGAGGGAATATGTTGGGCACCAATCCAGAGTACATAAATGCTTTCAGGAACTTTTTCTTGTACATGTGAGGTTGCAGGTTATGTAAAATTCTAACGTGGTCAAAGAAATATTTCCAATACCTTGTGACTTACCTATTTTCACTGTTTTTCACACTGAAAAATTATCAACACTTTTCATTAACACTAGTGTTTTTAAAGAAGCAATCTAAACCCACCCCATAAGCCTACGATCTAGTCAAAACCCAATTATAGCTTTAATTACAGCCTGCAAATGAAATTATGCTGCCTGAGTTGAAGGATAACTTTAAAGCAGAAATGACTGAGTGGTTCCCCCTTTCTTAATGAGTTGCTCATGAGTTCTCCCTTTCATCTTTTAGAGGTGGCTGTACTTTGACATCTCAGAGAGCAGAGTAACGATGGCAGGAACATTTCTGTCAGCTATTGGCTGGGAAGTAATCTTTTGGGTTCTGCATGATTTGACACGGCCTTCAGGGGCACAAGTCAATACACCTTTCTGGAGGAGGAGGGAAAGGCTGAACAAATTGTACTACAGTGAAAGCTGTCCTTTCTATGTTGAAAATGACTACTTTCAGTTGTATTTTGGAGCTGAAAAAATAAATGCATTATATTAGTCTGCTGTGTTGAGTATGTTTTTCTTTCTCTTAAATGAAGAACACTAAAACTAGTTTCCTGGAACAGATGAATCAGATTTACGTTATCTGATGCTTTTCAATTTACACATAGAGCAAGATGCTGTTAATAGATTCAGAACACGTATCTTCTCTCTAGTCAATTATCTTTGCTACCTGTTTTTCTTTACTTGCATCAAAACCTCAGAACCAGAAAACCTCAGAAATCTTGCCATTGTATATGTATACCAATTTTTCACCAAACATAAAAATAGGTTTCTTGCATAAAACGTTTCATGATACAAATGACCTCTTTGGCTTTTTAGTAGCAACTACTATTTATAGCAGCTAAGCCCCAAAGCACTTTAAATCGTCAAAGCAATCTGATCAACTTTGTCTTTAGATGATATTGTATAGATACATTCTTACACTGAAGCTGGTAAGTAAAAGCACGGTTCTAAGGTAAGGCATTAAATATAAAATGTTACTGCCGATTAACAAGTAATGTATAATATAGATACTTCTATATGTTTAAGGAAATTATATGCTATTATAGTATTATTTGAATAAGTAATTATCGCTCAAGTTACAGGAAAGACTAATTTATTTTTAATAGGAGCTGGATTTTACTTTGAATGATGTAATGTCACTGAAAAAACATAGAACTAATGTACTAAAATACGGGGGATTTTTTGTTTCACTTCAGCAATAATTAGGAATGATACTGTTCAGGACACAGAAGTGAGTACGTGGCTACATGCTTAGTGAAATTCATGACTTCCATGGTAGTAGTTGATTCTTCAAGGCCATTCGCCTTTAAAATACATGTTGAAGAAAGAGTGTGAGATTTGCAATTTGTAGTTGATCTGTGATGGGCAGACCCGTGCATCTACGACCCAGGCGTTGCCAGTTCTGATGCCCCAGTCACAGCTGCCTTGGGCTTTCCATTGTGCAGATAATTTGCAGCTCTAAGCAGAAACATGAACTTCTTTGCCATGGTTCACTGGCAATTTTATCATTATATTTATACAGCATGCAGGCTGACGACTCAAACTCCCACGGAAAGTGGCAGGGTACAGATCCGTAGGTGTCTTTAAAGAGACGGCTTTGGTAAATTATAACGGAGATTCTTTTCTTGTACTAGTTAATCGAAATAACAATAAGGCATGAAGAAGAACTTATGCACACATATGGGCAAAGCATGATAAGATTTCATACAGCACGCAAGATTTAAAAAAATGCATTATCCTCATGCATGACACAAGCTTGGTTATCAAATCTCCGAAGTGTGAAATGAACTCTGTCTCCATAAAACTTTTACATTTGTACTAATTCTTCTCTGAAATGCCACTCTCCAGTGCTGCAACGTCGCTCAATCTCCTGTTCTTGCTTGCAGTAATTTTTAATCCTACCACAAATGCCACCATTCAGAAGTTATGCGACAAGTTCAGGAGATGAGGTTAACAAACATGAAATATAAAAAAAAGTTTGTCTGAGTTCTCTGTATTAGGATTTAGAGCCCACTTTCTTAAGCTTTTCTTTGTAATGAAGAACAAAACTTACCAAAATTTCCCTATAAGCTCTAAAACTCCACAGTCACTCCTCATGGAATTTTTTGAAGCAGGACTTTTATAAAAATGCCAACCATAATGAGATTCAAAGGAAAAGCTTGAAATATGCATATCATTTTGGGGATCAAAGAATTGTTAATCAAATATCCACCTGAAATGGTGGCACTGATGTCATGGTTTGGGCCAGACTGGCCACTGAGACGAACGACAGATGCTTAGTGACTTTTTCCTACAAAAACTTGCTTAGTGAATATGATAATATTTATATTTGATCTTCTTTGTAAATCAGAGAAATCTGTAATTATTGTTGGAATACCTATGTGATACAGGACATGTAATTATTTACATGGATATCTGGAAATTTGATCAAATGGCCACAAAGTAGCAGTCACCCACTCCTTGAAGGCAAAGTTCAGATTGTTCAGGTATGATAGATAAGACCATCTGCCTCTACTTGGCTCATACCAAACTTTCTGAAGAGGAGGAGGATGTACTATAAATTGTGGTTTATGCAAAACGTCCTTTTGCAGACAGACCCCTACGCCTTTTAATTTCCATGTGTGAGCTTGAACATTCCCACGGTAATGGATCCTGGTTTGGAAAATTTGGCTGACAATATTGTGCTTGAAAATGGTCAAAATCTGTAAGGGAGCTGTAAATGAGGAGAGATTCAATAGCAGAAAAGTGAAGAAACAGATGGATTTGTGCATGAGGCATGTAGAATAGGAGTAAGGGCATTGGCTTCTACTATTTTATTAACCATGTACTGTCAATAGAATAATGAGCTCATCAGCTTTCCAATTCTTGAGAAAAACTTCACTGCTTACTGAAAGTGGGTAAGGAGAATAAGCCCATAAAAGACTTATGAACTGCTTAGAAAACTTTCAACTTAACACATCTTCTCTGAAATTACAAAGATATAACCATAATGCTGCTCTTCAGGTAAACTTTTTCATGTCGTCTTAACGTCAAGGTGAGAACTTGACGTTGAATTAAGAGTTTTATTTGACCTTTATCTGATTTCCACTCCAAACTGAGGGTACACAGAAGGTATTATAGGAGATTATTCTGTCCTTTGGGCAATTTCAACAATATACAAAATGTCCTTTTTCACGCACAAGGAAAATGCCAAATTCCCTTCAGGGGATGTCAGGGGAGTTTAGAGGGCAAACTGTGATGCAGTAATCTGCAATCCCACTAAAACTTTCCTTGTCAGAAGCGAGATTAAAGTTTAGGATTTCTGATGCATCTTTGAATGCAACCCCCTTTTGAGTCAGATACTGAATTTTCAAGTAAAGATGGGGATAGAAGTGTAGAAGAACATTTGATTAGCACAGAAAGCTAATGAAGAATGGATTGGATTACCTTTTTACCAAGCTGTCACTTAACTAATTCCACACACAATTTGTGTATATGCTCTGTTAATTTATACTTTGAATAGCCAAAAACTACAACAGCTGCATTCCTTGTGAAACCCTTTCCCTACAATGCTCTTCAGTATCACATTGTTCCCTTTAGTTACGTGTATAAATTCTTCAGGTGAAACTATCAGAAGGCATCTGCACCAAACTTACATGTTGGTGAAAAAAGACAACTGTCCAAGTCGTTTCTATTCCAACTTCTCAACCCAGATCTATATCTTATTTTTATTTTTTTTACATATTTTCCCTATTTAAAAAAAAAAACAAACAAAAACCAAAAAACAGAAACAGGCTTGAAAGGTTTCATTACACTAAATGAATTTCTGATAACTCTCTCAAAAGAATTCTCACATGAATTTTGATGAAAACTGAGTTATTTTTGTAAACCAGCACTAGTATTGAATAACATTGAATAATTTTTGGAATCATCTTTTTCAATTAAAAATGTGTCTTGAGAGGTAAACCAAGCTGTTCCTTACACACAGATATATGTTGCATCCAAACAACAGGAATTAATTTTAAAGTCAGCGTAGCAGCGATTGTCTGCATATCACCAGATATTTTTGCAGATCGCAAGCTGTTGGGATATTTACTCATATGGTGCACTCACTGCCGCTCATGTAGATGTACAAGAGCCAAGTCAGAGGCTGCTGATAAAGAAGCCCCTGGTGAGCCCACCACTCACCGGAGTGAGCACACCTCCAGGGAGGTGGCAGATTGTTGGGCTGGGTCAGGTTGAGCCGGGTTTATTAATTATTTATAAATACTTGAAGGGAGGGTGCCAGGTAGATAGGAACAGTCTTTTTTCAGTGGCGCCCAGTGATAGGACAAGAGGTAACGGGCACAAACTTGAGCATAGGAAGTCCCATCTTAACATGAGGAGGAACTTCTTTACTTTGAGGGTGGCAGAGCACTGGAACAGGCTGCCCAGAGAGGTGGTGGAGTCTCCCACACTTGGAGACATTCAAAACCCGCCTGGCCGCCATCCTGGGCAACCTGCTGTAGGTGACCCTGCTCTGGCGGGGGGGTTGGACTACATGATCTCCAGAGGTCCCTTCCAACCCCTATCATTCTGTGATTCTGTGGGTGCTGCCGGGGCTGTGCCGGCTGGTGGCCGGGAGCTGGGCTCGTACGGTCAGCACGCCAGCAGCCTGGCTGCACCTTTGGGCTCGGGGGATCTTGAGGAGAGGCCAGTGTTTTTGCAGCTTGGCAGTGGAAAGTCCTCTGCTGGTAATTAAGGGAGATGAATAGAAAAGGAAAAGCTGGAGTGCATCAAACTCGCATAACCCGTTTGAATCTCTTCTAGCTAGTTATTCCCAAAGAGCTGCAGCTAAGCGGTGACTTTACAACTGCAGCCAAAAACTTCAGGGCTTGGCAAAGCAAGGGCTCTCACAGCTTGCTGTGACAGGAGTCAGACAAGGTATTTGAGAGAGGAGTCAGGAATTCCTCAACATCCATAATAATGAACATCTGCTCTTCCGCACAAACAAACAAGAAATACCTCTCGCTGTAAGAAACCATAGATGTTCTCGTACCTTCAGCTTTGAGTCTGCTTTCAGGCGCACAGCTGCAAGTTAAAAAACGTTATTCCTCCCCTGTCCTTTAGCTCTGGGGTATAAGTTTCGCAGGCCTCAGCCCCTGCCCCAACACCGGTGCGATGCCGCGGGGGACGGCTCACAGTGTCCCTTCTAATGGAGGAAGAGACTTCGCAGGGGCTCCACTGCCGCTGACAAGCAGCTATACTGCTCACTAATTTACACAGATATGCCTTTCTGGTTCTCACCCCTTCATCTGTAGCTGGTAACTTGGTGGTACATTTGTGGTCTCAAGCCTTTGCTAGGCCTGCACACTGCGCTGTGGTTCGGGGGAGCTGGCCGGGAGGCAGAGTTTCAGCGAGCGTGGCTGACCGATGTGTTCCCTCCAGGTCAACACTTCCCAAACAAGCCACAGAATGACTCTGGGAAAGGTATTAGAAACGAGTTTTACAGAAGTTACCTCTCTCCTGGCAATTTCCCTTGGTATATTTGGGCTTTGTACCTTTAGGCTGAAATACAGACTGCAAAATGGCAAACATCAGAAGCATAAATTGTGGCACTGTATGAGTTTTCTGGTTTGAGATATTCTTTCAATGTACATACATGTGTAAAATACGGTTGCAAAGAACAGGTCTATCACGTGTTTTGGTGTAGAAACAACTGCTGCGCAAAGCTGAACTGCTCTCTTGGAAAAACGTTTTATTCCTTGGTCTTATGCATGAAGTAGGCAACAGATGCTGGACAGAGGGGTTAGTAAACTAAATGCTTGCTGTGTTCTTCATACAGCTAAGCACCTCATTCATTTGATACCCTGTATATTCCTTTAGATATGGTGTATCGATAAAGTTCAGCAAGGCAAAATGATACATCAAGAATAGACAGATAGAGGGCCTTCACCACCACTTCAAAACCAACCAATACATACTGCAGTTGCAAAGTTATTGCGGTATTACTGCTACAACTACTGCTATAAACCATCCAAAATAATATATGGTCCCTCCGGGGATAAACATTAGTGGAAATCAGAAGATCAGCCATAATTGTACCTTTGACGCAGCCTTGATGTAAGAAGGTAGAAAGCCTGAACTGGTTTCTCAATTAGGTGAATTTTTGGAGAACAAGACGTTGCTTGTGGTTGCCTTGTTTTCCAGATAAGGAGAATATTTTAGGCTCTAGCTTGGTTCATAATGATGCAGTTTCAAAAGCACTATACACATTTAAAGAGAGAGAAGCGCAGTCCTAGGCATTCTTGGCTTCATTACATCCCTGCGTTCCTTCATCTCCATTTCAACTGTAAAGGGCTAAGTGAGCTGATTGAGGAAGGATAACAAGGCAGATCAGAGAGAAACATATTTGGAAGTCTAAAAACCCAGGTAACTTGGCATGTGTTTGTTTCCTAAGGTAACTCACCACTGAAAGTAGACACAGCAAAATATTGTGGGGAAGTCCTGAATCAAAATTCAGGAACTAATCTCCAAATCTGCTAAACGTTGCCTTTCTCACACAGGATAAACTAAGCATCTAATATTTGCAGGCACTAACAAAAAACCGAACTGTTGTAGCAGAGAACTAGCAAAAGCATAAACTTCCAAGTAATTAACAGCCACCAGCATTAACTGCTGCTTGATATGAACAGAATATTTTTGAACGTATTTCAGATACATGTAATCTCAAATACTGATCTACAGTATGACAAAGTTACTATGAATGCTACATGTTCATTAGGAAAAAAAAAAAGCAGTCTTCCTTACCTGCTATTGCTTCAAGACTAGGGATTGCAATAGTGCTGTAAGTGCTAATACATTTACAGGACCACGTGCGAACTAAGGTTTCCTCTGCATTTTCCAGGCCTGGCAATCTATCCATGAAGAAAGAGCCCCACTGTTTAGATATAAAGTAAGGAGCCTGATCTTCCTGAGAAAGAAAAAGAAATAAATATGTAATTTTTTTTTTTTTAAGAAATCTTTCTCTATCCAACCACAAGCATTATTCTAAGGAACTTTAGTGTTTCCCTGATTTTCTGGGAAAACTGCATTGTATCTCAGAAGCAGTGTGACTTTAAAATATTATAAAGAAAAACACTAATAGTCTTCCTCCCTTAAGTCCCCAAGCTCCTGTTTACACAATTTATGGATTGCCTAGGACATAAAAAGTTGGCTTCAAATATTTTTCCCTTAAAAAATCTTCTCTTTTCCCCGTTCTTCTGTTTTCAATAGTGTAAATAGCCCGCTGCCTTTCTCTGCTGGAGAAGCTGAGTAGCTGTGGCACAGACTGTAACCTAGCCTGGGACTCCTCCTGGGAGAAAGGAGTCTCCCGGTGCTGGATGGAGTCACTATGAAGGATGCATCATGCCACCTGTGTCGTGTCATCTGTTTCTGAGCTGAGGAATGAGTGAGAACAGAGCCTCGGGATCCACGGAGAGCCATTCAGTTGCCAAGCAAATTGTGAAAAATTGTTTCTTTTTCATGTATATTTTCAGACAACAACATGTAGACTCATTATGTTTTAAAGAAAGCATTAAAGTAGCATTGGGAAAACTGATTTTTTTTTAGCAGTTCATCTTGAAACCCGCTATATATTGCCATGAGCAGCCAGAAAAAGCTCCAGGAGGCCTCTACAGAAAGATGAAAAAATGGAAAACAAAACTGTGAACTACGCTATATAAAATCTGTTCAAGTCATTTGTGTGCAAAGTATCTTTTCAGACCAGCAAAGCATAGAAGAACAGATATGCTAGCGTGTACCTCCAGATCCGTGAACTATGTTCTTTATTTTCCATTTAATCGCTTTCTTAATCGTTTTGAGAATCTGCTGGAATAATATGTGATTATGACAGAGGTCCGTGGCTTTTGATCACAAGAAAGCTGTTGATCCAGCTGAACAGACCACGTCAGTAAACACAGAGCCATTCTTTTTGTGATTCTGTGTAACGTTTTTTTCTCTGAGCATAGCTAGGGGTGGGGAGGAAGTACTGATTTGATTTAGAAAAACATAGATATTGGTTTGTCTTCTGATGTAAACAGGTTGCAAAAAAACCCCATATCTTGTTTCAAAAAAAGCAGTTAACTTAAGGGGTGGGCTCTTTTGTGGTTTGGGTTTTTTTTTTGCCTTACACACAGGGACAGCATCTTACTGGTTTTTTTTTGCCAAATATTATTTTTCTGTGCAAATCCCAGGACTTGACATCAGTTATAATTAAATGTAGATGCTATGATGAATTAAAATCCATTTGCCAGCTGTATGACACATGCAGAAAATTCCTAAGGCCGTTACAGCTGTTCAGGTGATTAATCAAAACAACCCCAGTTCTGGCCTACATAAGCATTTGCACAAACGACAGAGCCTTGTTTATTGACAAGAGAAAAAAATCTGAGGTTTCTGCTTTTTAAAATGTATGATTGGTTCAACAGGTAATTAAAACTGCAATCTTGGGAAATGGATTGATTTTTTCAGAGGTCGGATTCTCAGAGTGGGAATTTCTTCCTTACTAAGGACGAAGGAGTTAAGTTTTGGATTTACAGCTCAAGCTCAGTTAGATATGAGAGTTGTCATCAAGTCACCTGGTAGAGAAATCCCATCATTTTGCTACTGTCTTATCTCCATATGACAGGTGGTGTGGTAGGCTACATCTTGATCTCAACTCTGAAAAGAGCTGTCAAAACTTTGCCCACATCCTTAGGACGCATCTGACGTCACTTCCCCTACCATCCCTAACTGATGTCTAGAAGATGTGCATATCTTATCTGCGGCATACATAGCCTGCAATGAAGGACAGACCACGTATCACGAATCTATACATCTGCGACATGAGGCAAAAGTCCCCTATCAACATTGCTACTCCTCATGCGCCTGGAGGCACACATTCAACAGTGGGGCTCAGGAGCTCTGGAAGGTGCACCACCAGCCGCTCCTGCAGTCCCCAGACATGGGGTTTGCTCTCACAGCAGGACCGGAGATCCTGGGAAGTGCTGAGTAATCCCCCTTTCTTATGCAAAAGCCCCAAGCAGGTGGTGTTGCTCTCAGGCGTATTAGTCAGACAGTAGCAGGTCAGATGTTGATTGTGTCAGTTGAGGGTACAAAGCATCCTAGACTACGTCTGGACTTCAGAGAAATAATGATGGTACCAGCAGTTCCCCAAGTCCCAGGGCTTTCCACTAAGTGAAACCACTTGGAATACTTACTATCACCTTTGCTTTATTAACGGCAGACAAACAGGGCCTGCTAACAGAGCAGACAGAATCTGTTAACAGGACCCTTGGGTAACACTGATTTGTCAGCTTACAGACGACCTTTTTAAATTACAAAGAGGCAGGGAGCTGAGCTCTGAAGTCTTCCTACATTTGGTAAAGAGATGAAAGAAAGAAGGCTGTAAAGGAGACAGGAGTGAAAAATCAAGCTGTTAATATTTTATAAAGGCATTATTTAGGTGGAAATTTGCCATCTATGCCATCGTCTTTGTACCAAGCGCAGAGCACTAGGATTGCTTTACTGCATCTGATACGACTGATGGCTGTATGCTTTGGGCCAAGGTAGTAACATCACCACTGACTCGTAGGGCCAGAAAAAAAATATAAATCAATGTTCAAAATATGTTTTTGCCGGTGTAGCGGAAAGTATTTGAGTTGTTTCTGCCAGCACAGCTGTGCTGATCACAACAACCACTTGTCCCTGAATAACACAGCCACACTGGGAGTGCAAATGGGCAAGCCTGCCACTGCTCTGACTTTTGCACAGAACCTGCCCCCCACAAGTCATGTGCACATATAAAACGTTTCACTCAGTTATTGTAGCTAAACTACAACATGGATCACTATAAGCAGATTTCCTTTAAAATAAAATGTGTTTCACTTCAGGATATTGCTTTAAGATTATTGCTTTAAAGTTATTGCTTTAACTCACCAGGCTTCACAACAGCCCATCAGGTTGTTCCTGAAAGTACTGTTAGATTTGTGTTAAAGATAAACAGGAATAAAGAGACAAACAGAGCCAAAAGGCACAGAGTAATTAGCCCTCGTCTAAGGTCATACTGAGGGAGTCAGGGAAATTTGGGGAGGTTAAAGGCTCTGACCCCCCCAACAAACCAGTCTCTAGGCAATACTGTAAAAACCAGTGTTTCCTTCTAACTGCAAAAATATCATCTATATCTGCCAATACATTCTTCAATTTCTGCTCCATTCATTCCTATAGCCCAAGGTTTTTACACACTGACTAGCTCCTCTGTAATAATTTCCCTCGAAATCCTGGGACAAATTCCAGCTTTTCTTTGAGCTTTCATTGATAGAATTGATCACACATTTAAAGAACAGAAGGCAAAAACAAAGCCTCCAGCCAAGCAAACAAGCCCCCAAATCTGGGGGGAATCTTATTTCAACACAATGCTTGGTATTCCCGCCCCCCCCCCCCCCCCCCCCCCATCCCCCCCGCATGCTGCAATTCACTTAGGAGCCAAGTAATTGCATGAATAGTTTTTAGTTTGCTATTCTCTTGCTCATTCATTTATGACTCATATACTTGAAAGGACTGCAGTTACCATAATTTCACAGTTATGTGTATCTGGCTTCTATCATGCATTTAATTGAAGGGAAAAGACAAAAACTGCTAATGAAAATGGAAATTACTAGCCTCCCAGTTTGTGTGTGAGGAGGTTGTTTTCTTCCTCTCTCTCCATTAGTGATGACATACCAGTCAAACAACTGAAAACAGGTTTTTGTAATTTCTTTCTGAAAGATGCAATTGGAAATTAGAACTAATACTCTATTTCTTTAATAATATTTTGTAAAGATTGATAGAAGATTTTTAATAATATTTTGTAAAGATAATACGAGATCGCATCTTGTATTACATTTTCAGTCCCCTTCTGTACACGTGGCATGGCATGGCAAATCTGCAACGGTAGCGTATTTTTTTTTTTATTGCCAATGAATGATAAGGCTGATGAACAAGACTAAATATAATCTGTTAGTGACTAGTTTTCCCAAAACACCTGACTTTGTACAATCCTTTGAATTGGCTTTTCTCCCCTCTTAACCAAAGGGTTAATGGGAGAAGTTGATTAGGGGAATGAAAATAAAACTTTCATAGGCTTGTAAAGGGAGTCCCTTTGAACTAGTCCTGTTAAGTTAGTGGTGTCCAGTCAACTGCAGAGATATGGATGTGACCTGTTGTTCAGACTCCAGTGAGCAGCGTGGTAATGAAATAACACCCCTGACCCGCCACGGCCCCCCTGGTTCAGGTTCCTTTAATCAACGCGATTCATTTCTCCCTTGCTTGCTTGCTGTCAGGGGTAGCGGATGTAAACTGAACAGGGGTTGTGCGTGGCAGGGGTGGTGTCCCCCCGAGACACTGCAATGTCTTATCGGGAATACCACAGCCTGAGTGAAATGTCAAGCACCTGTCTAAAAGTCCCAATTTTCTGCGTGATAACTGCAGCGATAGAGAAGATGGATCTTGTGCGCAGTCGACCAGAGGTATTGCAACAAAAGAAAACAAAATCATCATCGAGGGCTTAGAAACACATCACTCAATAACCCTTTCTTTGTACTTCCAGGAAAAAAAATATTCTGTCTGTCTGTTTAAAAAGGTGTGCATCCAAAGCATATATTGAACATGCTTAAGAAACCATGGTTGAATAAAAAACCCCAAACCTTACAGAGATGCAAGTCCTATGCAGCAGTGCAGCAGAGTGTCCAGTCAGACAATGAACAAATTTATGGAGGAGAATGAGTTATTTTTATAACATTAATTAATTAAATCAAATTATATTAACCTATGTAGTACTACTACTCCCTCTTCGCTGCCCCCCCTCCCTCCCTCCTCACTGAGAAACACATTATTCTTTATAGGAGAGTTTGTTTGTCTGAATTTTTTTTTTGTTTGTTTTGTTTTTGTTTTTGTTTTGTTTTTGTTTTTGTTTTTGTTTTTGTTTTTCCTACAACCCAGGAAAAAGCCTAAACATTAATTTCCTTATTTCAGTGACTGAAATATCCTTGTCTGATCTTAGTTTAGAAATCAGGATAGTGGGGGAAAATATTAGCTACGTCTGTTAAAAAAAGCAGAGAAACTGATGTCACATCTATATTGGTTTAGTTCCACTCAAGATGTATCCTTTTCTCCATAAAAACCAGGGGCTTTTAAAATGCTTCTTAGATTAAAAACATCTCTAGTACAAAAGCACCCCACAAAAAAACTTCCTATCAGTAAGTTAACTTTTTAATCGCAAAGAGTAATTATTTAAAAAGAAAAAAATGGTTAAGTGCTTTTCAAAGCAAAGTGCAAAAAGCATATATATGTCTCTGCATTTAGAAGAAAACGACCTATTTATTTAGGAACATATAAGACAAGAAGAAACACTGCAAACGGATAGCGAGGCTGCACTGTAGTTCCTACATAGGACATGCTGGAGGTACAACGCTGCCGCCTTGGCCATAAGAGCACCATTCCCTGTCTACTTTGTTCTTCGGCAGCGGAGAGAAAGATAAACCACAGTAACCTTCCACCGTCTGTGGGGGAATTAGAGTGTGGCAGTTGTGCTAAGGCCCTGCTTCCCAGCTGCGATCAACCTGAAAATCACTTTATTTATCGGAGGTAACTATCAGTAGTCTGCATTGGACCAGACTTCAAAACAGTCCCTCTCATCCGAGCCCAGCTGTCACCGAAACAAACAACCTATGAAGTAAGCAGCAAATTAAAAGTTCTTTGTATAGAACGAAAGTACAAGCAAACTATTTCACCGAGAGAGAAAGAGAGCTTCAAAACAATCTCATAAAAATTCCTCCGTTTTACAGGTGTCCACGACATGCAGGGAAATGTCACAAACTCGGCGGAGTTCAGGCGTTGGACCTGTGATAAGCAGCCATGAAATTTCTCCTCGTGGGACTCAGGGCAGGTTCCTGTTACTGAAAAGAAGACTATGGTTTTTGGTTAAGGGACTGCACATACAGCTCTTTTTCTGAGGTCTGCGGTTTAGCTGCGGGTGGAGGCTCTGTGTCACCCACTGCAAAGCTGAGCTGGGACAGGGCTGTACCTCCCAGTGTGGGCAGGAGGGTACCTCTGCGAGGGATACATCTGTGAGGGATGCTGATGCTGCCAGCAGCCCGGTAAGATAAGGAGGCTCATTCTCAGGGCAGGTGGCACGAGGCTTTTTTGTAACTTACTTTCTTCCTTTCCAGGAAACATCTGCAAGGAACCCTTACCTCATATTTTCCTTTCTTCTCTAAGGGCTCAGATTCAGTCTCTGCAGGTGCCATAACTTTGTCCTCTAGAAGTTCCTCTAAGATGAAGACAGTTTCCCAGTTGCTATAGTGACGTGCTGGGAAAATATCTGAGTGCATGCTGTCACCAAAATAAACAACCTACGAGGGAAGCAGCAAATTAAAAGTTCGTTGTATACAAGGAAAACACAAGCAAACTGTATTTCACAGAGAGAGAAAAAGAGGTCTACAACAACATAATAAAAATTCCTCCGTGTTTACAGTTGGCCATGACACACAGAGATCTGATTAATGTCACAGTTTGGGGTTTTATCTTCAACCAGCTCCGTAAGGACAAGGCTGGCCTTGCTCACCCTCCTGGCTCTCACCCTGTACGGACGTTGCACAGGGATGCCCGGCTGCGACCGGCAGGCGGGACGCTGCTGAGATTTTTGACTGACAGCAATAGCCTGCCAGGAAGCAGTGGAAAACACTGCCAAGAAAATACACTAAAATGCAGGAATGAACGTCGGACAATTTTGGAAACAAGGGAGAACGCGGAGCATCTCTCGGTGACTCAAAACTCTTGTGTGCCCAGGGGGTAGTTTATCCACTGGGGAAAAGGTGCCTCCCCAATCTCCAGGTGCATTTTCACCCATCCAGACCTGTAATTCAAACAACGTTATCCTCTTTTTCACTGATGCCACCTTTTAATCTATTTGATCTGTTTCCGCAGGAAGATTGTTGATGACTGATGATGATTGATGACAATCTGAGTCCCCCCAAAGCTGCCGAAATGCATGACCATGCACACAGAATAAAACATGTAAAAAGTTTACATATTCTACCGATAAGGAGACTTATATGCTGCTTCCAGTTCTGGACCGCAGCCTGTGAGACAACAGCAAGCATAACCAGAACAATAATTTGTGACCGATCCCATCAATAGCTTTAATGAAAGCTGGTCCGGAGAATTTTAGACTGAAACAGGGTATTTTCAGAAAGATGTACTCTCACTTGTAACATACCTTGGGATCCAACTTGTCAGTCATCTTCTTCAGTAGTTCATAAAGCTGGATAGCGTTACCTTGGGAATACCAGCCAGGCTTGTCCAGTGACAGCAGAGCCTCCTGCTCCTCGTCATTCTCTGAAATCACCAAGCAAAATCGCTCGCTGTTAGTGAGAGCAGCCCACGCTCCTGTATCCGTGAGACCTGCGAGAAGCTGCCTGTGCACAGCTTGGAGATCATGGTCTATTTTGACATTAAAGCAGCTCCGGTGTCTGGCTCAAGTCCTGGTACTGACTGCGGGATCAGCCTGGGTGTTTGGTAGCTGGGGGTAGGCAGAGATTTGTGAGAAAAGAAGCAGCTGAACCTCATCTGCCAGGGCTACAGAAGAGCTGAAGAATGAAAGCCATGGGCTTTGTATCCCAAACACTGCAGCAGTGAGGGCAGAAAGCCACACTGCCCAGATCGATGGAGGAGCTGCTACAGACCTAAGGTGAAACTATGAAATAAGACAGGCTGTAAGAGCCAGAATGTACCTTTCCCCACAGACAAATTACCTACCGCTTATAAACACTGATATAAATACAACAAAACAGACTGAGGCAGCTCTTATGGGCAATCGCCAGCCTTAGATCAGCACAAGCAGTTCCAGTTATCATCCAGTCTTGAAGAAACGACGAGCAGACAATATTGCTGCTGGTGGTGTAATCCACATTGCCATATAGCCACACTGGGAGCTGTCAGTGAATTGGAAAAATCAGTAGAAGCTGAACACCCCACTCCCCCTCCCCCATCATCACCCAGCTGTGCCACAGGCTTCATTTCTAGCTGGTCCCAAAGCAGCTGGATCTGTCCTGGTGTCCACGCAACCTTATTGCTCATTCACATCCATGTGCTATTGCCAGATGAACTCCTTTTAGCTTCTTGCTGGAGCCAAAATACTACACTTAGTGAACCGATAAACTAGAATTTAATCAGAAATATTATTAGTGTCTTCTGTCTATTGAAGTGTTTAAACAAAAGGGTGATTTTGTTATTCAGTCTCAGTCAAACATGTCGTATTTTTTATGCTAGAGACAGCGGTTAGAAGCCAATACAGTACTTTGATTGGACTTAGGTGTAACATTAGGACTTGTTTTTCTCCAGCTTTATAGAATTTTTTTGAGCACTTAAAATCTGTTAGGAAGAAGACTGAGAGAGAGTAAACTTCATTTGGTTAGAGACTGCTGAAAGCTGGAATGCAAATTTTGGAAAACAGCGAAATGACAAGACAGCTTTATGTCTAAGAGCCCTGAAGATGTACATGGTGCAGTACATTGGTCCTTGAAAGAAATAAAAAAAAGAAGCAAAAAGAGGAAATTAGGTATGTGGAGAGAGGCAGTAAGTCATTCTTCAATGATACGAATCTAAGAATTTGAATAAATACAGAATTTATTCTCAGACGAAACAATTCTATATTAAGGGTGTTTTATAAACTAGGAAAAAACAAGGAAATTCGAAGTTGACACTAACAATTCACGCAGATCTTGTGTGGAAATGTCTTTTCCTTTGTTCTTCTTTAGACAGCTAATGATGATAATAATAATAATAAGAATGATAGCATCCATAAAAAAAATAATTTCCTGACTTTAGAAATACTTTTCACCAAACAACTTTTGATCAAACAGAAATTGTCAAACTTTGGCAAATTTTTTTTATTTTCCCTGTATTTTTAGACACATTTGTAAGGCTGCCTGAACAACTACACACATTCTTCAGACAATTTAGACATAGAAAAAGAAACTACGAAAACAACTTTTTTCAGCTGCTATCCAAAATTTCTCGAAATTTGTAAAGGTTTGCATAGCTATCATTGTCTCTCCGTTCAGTCAGTCAGGAAAATATTGGAGAAAAATGGAGCTATTATGAGTGGGATTTTCTGAATCACAAGATTGCGTTTGTGAATAGGAGCCCTATGTATTGAAGCAGCACCAGAAGGCTCCAGCAAAGAGCAAGACCTTGCTTTGCTGCCTCTATGGAAAGGTAGGAGGGGCAGTCTTGACCAAAAAAATTCACTCTAATTACAAGGTAGAAGATCTCTCACTCTGTGAGATCTATTACTGTCACCCCTAGCAATGGGATTCATCTCACTTAACCTGACGCATCCGGAATTTAGGCTTCTAATTTACAGTTACAGTCTGAACTATTTGGCCAGGATGCCTTGGTAGGCAAAAGAGAGCGCAAGCAGCACTTTGCAGAGGTGACAGCTCTGGAGAAGGAAAGGATTTAATCAAGTTAGGAACTTCGCTTTTAGGCAGTGAATGAAGGGAAATTTCAAAACCTGGTTTCCTCCTCTATGCTTGGAGGCAGCAAACAGCATTGAGATGTCTAATTCATTATGGGAACACCTTGATTTTGGAAGGAGCTTCAGAAATCTGCGGACTTAGGAAAGGTCTTTGGTAATATTTGAGTTGTAGGGTTATAGGGATAATGACTCTGAACTGGCAAACCTTGTCTTGAACCACCTCATGTGGCTGCTTGTGCTCACACGCGTAGGGGTGACTCTGTCAATTTTATTTCTGTAATCTGAAGTATGAAGAAATTAATGGTGTTTCAGTTGCAGTACGTCATTGACGAGAAGGGTTTCTAATCCACTTACACTGTCCCTGTGGCAAAATATTGTCAGGAAGATTATCCTTCAACACTGGCTCTTAAGGCCTCTCGTAGTAGCTCTGCCATGTAAAAGTTGATACGCAACTACTTAAAAACCCATTAATGACACCATTGGGTCTGGCCTTGTATCCTTCAGATAGCAGTTACATGACGGCGCTGAAGCCATCTGCAAATTTCCCGCAAAAATGCTGCATAAATGCGATTATGGTATTATATATTTTCGATATTCCAAGCCTAACACTGGCTACACTCAGACAGGAGGAAAACTACTGCCGACCTTCCTTTCACTTTGCTGTTATTGATTCGTACAAGTTCATTCAAAGGTCAGAAATGTTATAAATATTCCTTCAGCAGGAAGCAACACATATATAGGTGGGGATGCTAATGCTTCAGGGTCTTATAAGCTGGGAGGAAAAGGAGATGTCCTGACAATTTCAAACAGACTGGATAACCAAAAAGAATTTCTCAGATGATTTAGATAGAGCAACTTGCTTCCTTCTGAAGTCTAATATATCACTGCAACCCAGATTCCTGGCTGTAGACCGAAAACGTGCCACAACAAGAAATGTAAAGGTAGCAAGCAAGTAAAACTAAAATAATTAAATCCAGAAAATCTATTAAAACACTCGCCCAAACCTCAACAGTGATTCAGAGCAGTTTTCCTGAGGGGAAGTTACTATTCCTTTTTAAAAACAACAACCAAAGCTTGACTCATGCTGGGGCAATATTAATATTGCTGGAATGGCAATTTGCATATTGGTGTGTCTAACAACTTGGGAAATGTTTTCTGATTCAGAAAGGCACTCCTGTCACCATTAGCAGCTATGTTTTTTTCAGATAAACCAATTTACTAACAAGACTCAATATCCTTTTTCTTGTGAGAATTTTCTTGCCTGCCTTTAAAAGCGTGTTGCAGGTTTGTAACACGGGCTGAGGAACGCCTGGTTTCATTCTGAATGAATATGCAAAAAGTAATCAGTGAAGCTTACTCCCATTTAAATGACAACTGATGGTAATTTACTTTGGCACAGAGTCGCTCCTTGGGAAAGACTCCGCACACACTTGCTTACTGCCGTCTGCTTTGCTATCCGTTTATGGGTTATACCTGCCCAGATGGAAACCTAAACACGTGCCGTGCTCAGGTGGTGTCCGCACTGCACGTTCAGCCCAGGGGCTGAACCTGGAGGTCTATCCCTAACCTGGCTGGCGTTTACGCTGTTAAACCCCAGCCCGTGGGACCAGGCTCTCGTTTGGCAAGCCCAAGGTTAAGAGAGAAGCTAAGAGGTGAGGGCGAATTTACATTTCGACTTTTATTCACCTACACTCAGCCACACCTACACTGAGGCCAACTTTCATCAGCTTCCCACCCCCGAGGCCACCATGCTGCACGGCTCCTCCAGTTGGGAGCCCTATGGCCAGTGTTGGTCACATGCCGGGGCGAGGACTGGCGAGTGACTCACCCGAGAGCCCGAGTCGCACCTACTTGAATGGGCAGAGAGGAGGGTAAGAAAGCAACTCCAGGTGCCCAGAGGTTGTGCCAGCCGAAGATGCGCTAGGGGCAACCGCGGTGTGTGCGCAGCTCCCCAGCAGCCCCTTCTTCAGCCTGCCCGTCTTTCTCCTGACGCTTGCCAAACGTCTCCAAACGCTCGTTTCCATACAAACCTAGTTAGACCGGTTATTAGGGTTCCTGATATCTTTTGTTCCTTTGAACTGTGCAGTGGAATAAAAGCATGGGGTGACTCTGTCGCTGCTCGTGCCGGTACCTGCTCTTGCCTCTCCCTCCCGATGCGCAGTTCTGGTGGGCTCTCATGGCGCGCGGGTGCTCAGCCCAGATGGGTATGTGTGTTCGGCACACCGAAGCCCTGGTTATCACGTCAGGGGGCTATTGTAAAACAAGTACACTTTATGATCCACAACTATCATGCTGATATGCCTCTCTGCAATTTAAAATAATGTAATTTCATGCCCCGAGGGCATTAATATGAAAGCTGGGTTATGTTCCAGCCTGGCTTGCAAGCACAGTCTGATTCTAGATGGTATTTCGAGCTCACTTGAGAAACACAAGCTCTCTTTTCCAGAAGGGCACTCAGAGCAGGAAACCACATTGTTGTACAGTCGAGACAAAGGGACCTGCATAAGTAAAATCTTTCTGGTGGCTTCTTCCAGTTGTAAAGGTAATGAGATGGGATGATACAAGCTGCAGAGCTCCCCTGTGGGCATGCTCTCCATGAAGAAAGTAGGTACCGAGAAGCTTGCTGGGTGTAAAACTTCATACCCTATGGGCACCCTTCTGTAGAGTAGTACCCCAAATTCCTATGTCTAGGCCCACCACCTTTCCTGGGTGGTTTCCAGGGTTCACGCAGGTATTACGGTGCGTTTTGCCATCCCTGAATTACTTCTGTGCCCTGGAAGCAGCTGTGAAATCCATCTGCCTGACACGCGCACCAGCGCCTGCCAGTCTCCTGCCTGACCGGGTGACTGCAGGGAAGCGATAAGGAACAAATTATTCCCTTAGCCTGATGTGCTGAAAGAAAAGGTTAAGGCTTCCCAAAGTGACTAGTGATTTTGGCCATCTCTTTTTTTGGCTGTCTAATCCGATTTTTTTTTTTTTTTTCTTCCAGAAAAAGCCTGACGACCAGCTCCCCTTCCTGCCCCTGCATCATTCTGCCTTCTTTTAGGTGGCTTATGGTTGGTGAGACAGAGGCTGAACTAATCACAGTAAAAATTCAGTTTTGAAAATTGGAACATTATTTTTAATTTTACATAGGCAGTGATACATCGTTCTTATGCTTAGCAATCCCAACACTTATGTGCTCATGCATATGGAGAACTAATTAACAGTACTACTAAAAGCTGGTAATACTCTGAAAGTACACCATCGATAAAGCTGAGAGAAAATTACAGATACCATCCTGTGAAAAAAATAAACTACTTCCTAATAATTCATAAGTGTTATGTAGCCAATTACTAACAATTCCTTTTCTCACACTGGACTTCTGTTCTTTCATTAATTTAAAAGGCCTGATAAAACCAAGTATAAGATAGTATCTTTTCAAAATGCCCTGGGGATGTAACCACAGACTTCTTAGAGAAGAGAAATATATTAAAAAAAGAAAAAAAAAAAAAGAACAAGCAACAAACCCAAAGTTCTACATTTTTAGTTTTACTAAAACCTTTTCAGTTTTTATTAAAATCTGCCTTACTGTTTAATTGTGCCAAGCAACAGGCTATGTAAAGACAAGGCCGAAGTTGTATTTGTTTGTAAGAAAATCAGTATTTCCTTTAGAAAAATCAACAGGTAAGTTTCTTTAGAAAGTTTTGATTACTGCTTTACAGGAACTGAAAATAACAGCTCACTACAGATTTAGTAATTTGTTTCAAATCTATCAAAGCATTAACTCTGTACCTTCCCAGAACAGTCTGGCTAATGAACAAAGCATTTCTATTGAAAAGACTGATATGATGAAATATGAGCAAGGCCTTTTTTCCTTGGAAAAGGAAAATCACTTTTTGGGAAAATGACTCATCTGCAAGTTCATTTTTAAATGTAGTTTATGCGCAGATTTGGTGAAGCTTTTTCCATAATTTTATTTAATTGTATTTATAACTCGGAGAACTTTAATTTTGGAAGGGTAAGGGAGACATAAATACAGATTTTCATTTCTTCCTTGCACACATTTTGTAAGGTTGTTTTGTGGGTTTATTTATTTATTTATTTAATTGGGATCTCGGAGAGGTACAAAATCACAAGAAAAGAAATAAATACCCTCCCCAGAACAATTTTATTTTGGACCTCATTAGTTTCGTAAGAAGGCTCCGGAGCCTTATAGATGAGAAACTCCCAATATCCATACAAATGTCCCCAAATAACCCTATCAATATTAATCTCATAGGCATCCTACAGATCCCTATATAATTATGGAGAGAGACAGGATTTTCCAGAAAGCATTTTGAACTCAAGTAAGTTAGGAGAGGTATGGTAATTGAGGAAAAAAGTGAAATAATAATTTCAGGAATATGCACTTCAGTTCAAGCAACTGTCTATAACCTTTCTTCCTAGGTGTGCTTCGCTGCTGTACCAAAATCTGAAGAGTGGATGGAAGCAGAAGTTGGAGGGAAGCACAGAAGATGAGATGAGGGCCACCAGTCAGTTCTGACCTAACCTGTGATTTCAGAAAAATGTCTCCGTTTTCATAATTAAAATAAAATTGAGACACATAAAGCATCTTCTTTGCATTGTGCAGACTGTAATCTTTCGATTTATCTTATCCCTCTAAGTCTCTCTAGTAATACCTACTGAAATAAGGCATATTGCAATTTGCTTTTGGACCATACTCATCCCCACTGAAAACTGACACTGCAGTGTGGTGGGGAGAAACTTCCTGACATCATCTACTTTGGCCACAGACATTAAAAAAAAAAAAAAAAAACCAAAAAAAGAAGAACAAAAGTTCTTTAATCCTCAGATACAGAAAGACTAGGATTTTCTTAACCTGTATCGTAATACTCCAGGTATAAAATATATATGTAAACCAGAATAGACAATTTGATTCTGAAGAAATGTACCTCCATAAAGCAATATACGGACCCTGATGCAATGGGCCTTTGTGTTTTATTTTTTCAGTTCCCTAAAATATGTTATTTCAAAGAGCAAAATAATTGCAAAATAGACAGGAGCAGGCACAATTAATGCACATATTCATTTTCCTGGAATACACAATAGACATTTTCATTAACTTTTACATGAAAACTATTTATACAGCCAAGTTGAGTTATGATTTATAAGAAAGCTCCATTCTTTTTTCCTAACTTGTTACACTACTTCAAATCCCTACTTTAATTTCATTGACAAATTTTGTCTGAAGTTCCAGCTCTCCAAATATCAGCTGCCTCTGAAGGGGGCAGCTTTACATCAACCTTTAAAGAATAACTGAAGATTCAAGATTCCACAGGTAAAAAATAAAATTCAGGAATTAAAAAAAAAAAAAAAAGAATAAAAGAATAAACCCTCCCAGCCTTCTGCCTGTTAATAACTGTATGAGCATTCTGTAGCTGCAGATAGCGGTTATTAAAACCTCTGGCTCAGTAATTAAAAAAGAAGAACCCCACCTCAACCCACAACAGTTTCTTTGGCGCAGTGGTGCTGCTGAGCCGGGAGAGCGCAGGGGCCCGGCCACTGGGGCCTGGGCATCTCCCCGCTGCTCTGCCGAGGTTAAAAAGCTCAAACATTTTGTTTCCTCTTTGAAAAGGAGAAAGTTCTCAAAAGAAAAAAAAAAAAAAAAAAGAGCAAGAACTTGAAAACAGCGTATTCTCTCAGTGTTTCACAGGTATCCTGCTATTTATATATTGGTAAGTATGCTCATTCCCAATATTTCTAAACTAAGCTGAACGCCTTAGAATAATCAATTTTTTACGGAAACAAAAGCTACGATCTGAGAATACTGAGAGAGGGGTTCTGGCTCCTGTTGAGCCATGACTTGTTTTATCACATGTTAGAAGAGAAGCATTACATTATACGCTCAAAAATCATAGCAATATTAAAACTATTTGAATATGGCTATCAGGGAAGAGACTACCTCGGCATTGCTTCATATATGTACTAAATTGTGACTATTTTTATATGTTTTTAATAATACTTAATACTTCAAGTAATAATAAAAGAAAAAATCTTTAATTATAATCAGAATATAACGGCATTAAAGTATTGAGGACTATTTTCTAACAGCAAATGTAGAAACCGCCACTAATAGTTTAAAATCATAAACATGAACGAATATCAAGCATACCAAAAAAGAATCAAATATCAAAACAATCACAGTGGGTGTTCTTGTTCAGTAGCAAAGAGACTTTGTTTTCTTTCCTGTTATATTTTCTGCCTTATATTTTGTTTCCCTTCGCTTAAGAAAATGTTCAAGAAGCACCAATAGAGAGTTCAGGACCTGACACTGATTTTAGCTTCAGAGAATCTCCTCTTGGAGACATATCTCTGTATCATCAATGAATCCCAATGGGGATTTTGCAATTTTATTGCAGTAAGGATGATTTAGATGCTTTTACTATATTCTCTACTGCATTTTATACTATTACTATCCCTTCTGGAAAAATCAAAAAAACCCTTAAAAAAATTGGGGTTGTGCGGTGTGCCCCCTTGCCATGAGAAATGCACACATTAGGGTCCATAACAGAAAACCTTTAATAGAAAGAAAATCGTTTGGAGTTGCGCTGGTGAGTAATTAGGTGGCACTACGCCAAGTTACAGCAAAACAGGAGAAAAAAGAGAACGTACATGAGGAAACCTCCCCAGACCATGGGTGTGCTGGAGCGTGGGCCAGTGGGGGAGCCGGATGGCCAAGCCGCAGGCGGCTCCTTGAGCACGTGCCTTGCCCGAGAGGTGTGGGGAGCTGTGTCCGAGGATGTCCTTTGGATGGGTGCTCGTCCTTGGGGCGCAGCACGGGAGAAGCATCCTAATGCAGCCAGTGTTTGGGAGATAGTGGTTGGCTGCACAGGGGGAGGATGCTGCACCCATGGTTTGGTCTGGATTAGTCTGGCTTTTGGGACAGGGGGTCATCAGTTCTGCCACAGACTTCCTACTTGACTTCAGGCGCTTCCTATGTCAATAGAAGCTCCCATATATCAGAAGCCTTATGACTGTACATATATTAAGGCTCATGAAGTATTTTGGTACAGTGGCAACAACAGCCAGTTAAGTGGCTCAGGGGGGCAAAATGAGATGAAGACGCAGGAGGCAGAACTGGAGTTATGCAAACTCTGGATAAAAGAACGAGTAACTGCGCTGTGTTGTTGCTCAGGCCATGAATGTGGAGATGAGGGACTGTGGGAAAACTTCTCTTGAGGGCCAGAGAAACGAAGAAATATTTTCATCTTCTCTCCATTGCTCTGTGCCTCTTTCGCCCCTTTGCAGCTCCTGTCTATGTAGGGTGTGCCCTCCAAGCTCTCTGTTGGAACGTTCCGTGGCAGATGGGGAGCAGAAAGGAAGGATAAGGCATGTTCTTGTGACAGAAGACAGAGAGGTGACAGCAAGTTCAGTCTTGAGGTCTGGGGACAATTTCATGGCCCTGTGGACCACCGTTATTGGATGAATTCAAAGGAGGGGCAAAGAGTGTGACAGGGTTAGAATAACTACCAGAGACTTTGGATGTTTTTTAAGGTCTGCTGTGGGGCCAGGTGCATCAGGGAACACCAGAATGAAAAAGATCAAGAAACCCAGTTCCTATTAGACCTGTTGAGATATAGTAGAATTTCATATTTAATAAATAAAATGAAAAACGTTAGGAAATTAATGTTCTAACAAAGAGGAAAAGTTTTTACGTGTGAAACAGTCACGGTAAATCTCAGAACAATATAACCAGTCTGGAGATGGCAAGTAAAAATGGAAACTATTCTTTTGTAGCAAAGTATGTTTAGTTACACTTTGATGGGAAGACGGACACGCAAGATTTGTAGCAATGACTTTCCTGAAGAAGTAAAAATTATCCCCGTGACACTTCCTATAATACTTTTCCAGTTCCTTATCTGTGCATTTTGTGTGGTTTGCAAAACCACTTAGTGTCTACATGAAAATGCACTTTACCTTGTTTCTCAGAACCAAGAGCATTGTGCCAGATCTCCATATGCAGGAATTTCAGATAAAATCTCTTGCTACTATTATTCCAGAAAAAAAAAAAAAATCGTCTTGGAAGGCTCAGCCTTAGTCTGGCAGTATCACAGAGACACCTGGGATCTGTGGACAGTAATAATATATAAAGTGGTTTCCCAGCAGATAAGAATCAGGTTAGAATGAACATGTTTACTAATGAAGATAAAAAGTCCTGGGGTCGCTAACTCTACCTAGAAAAACATGCAACATACATATTGAAGTTTAAGATATCTGGAGTCCTACGTGAATAATAAAGAAAGATTAAAGAACAAAGAGAGCGAGGAAGAAGCTGGCACATCACTTTTATCTTTTCTTGAGCTTTCAGCTCGCAAGAATTAATTCCCTTCTGAACATCAGCTGCAGAGGACTTGCTACTCATCTAAACAATGCAGCGTCCCACGATTGCTTGCCAGACAAGAAATCTCCAGTTTTGTGTTCTCTGACCTTTCATTCCCCTGTAGTGGGTCGGAGAGAGGCAGAGCTGCTCCTGAACTGGGTAACTCTCTGCCCACCTGAGTTCCCCCGTGCACAGTAAATCCATCCACACCTGCAATTTGTTGCAGCTCTCCTCTGCCACTTACCGCTTTGCAGTTCTCCCGGGTGCTTCATAAATATTAGGTATGTAGAAACTGGGAAACTGAGGCAGAAATTCACTATCTTATCAAAGTGAACCAGATCTCAGCCCCGGCTTTGGTCATGATTTCTCCTCGTGTTCTCAGCTCATTTCTAGGGCTTCCTAACCAGCTCCTTTCACTACTTGCTTCCAGTAGCAGATCTGATGCCTGCAGTACAAAAATAACATGTGCTTTCTGCGACAAACAATTCTACAGACTAACCTTAATAAAAGCTTGACATTCTGGAAGAACACACAAGAGAACTCTAAAGCTTCTTAATGAAAACCAGCAATACAAATTCATGGAAACTATGCTGAAGGGAAGCTTTCTGCAGGAGTTGCCAGCCCTTGTTCTGCCAGGAATGTACCATACACAACTCTCTATTTTTGCTCTACTACAAACTGCCTCAATCCCAATTTCTAGGTTAATTAAAAATCAGATCACAAGGTAATTCTTTATGAAATTCTGTGTCTAATCATCTACTTACTTTTGAATCCAACAGATGAAACCAATTAAACAGAGAAGATGAATAAACCCCCCAATTTCTATCACGTATCGCTTGCACATGTGATCTATGCAAAGAATGATTTTTCCCTGCAAAGTCACAGAATCACAGAATCACAGAATTTTCAGAGTTGGAAGGGACCTCTAGAGATCATCTAGTCCAACTCCCCTGCTAAAGCAGGATTGCCCAGAGCACATTACTCAGGACTGCATCCAGGCGGGTCTTGAAAAGCTCCAGAGAAGGGGACTCCACAACCTCCCTGGGCAGCCTGTGCCAGTGCTCTGTCACCCTCACCGTAAAGAAGTTTTTCCGTGTATTTGAACGGAATTTCCTGTGTTCTAACTTGTGCCCATTGCCCCTCGTCCTGTCACTGGGAACCATTGAAAAGAGCCTGGCTCCATCCTCCTTCAACCCACCCTTTAGATACTTGTACGCCATAATAAGGTCTCCCCTCAGCCTTCTCTTCTCCAGGCTAAAGAGTCCCAGCTCTCTCAGCCTTTCCTCACAAGGCAGATGCTCCAAGCCCTTAATCATCTTAGTTGCTCTTTGCTGGACTCGCTCCATCAGTTCCCTGTCCCTCTTGAAATGGGGAGCCCAAAACTGAACACAGTATTCCAGTTGTGGCCTCACCAGTGCAGAGTAGAGGGGGAGAATGACCTCCTCCCTCGACCTACTGGCCACTCTCTTCCCTATGCAGCCCAGGATTCCATTGGCCTTTTTGGTGACAAGGGCACATTGCTGGGCCATGGATAATTTACTGTCTACCACAACCCCCAGATCCTTCTCCTCCGAGCTACTTCCCAGCAGGTCCGCCCCTAACCTATACTGGTGCTTTGCATTCTTCTTCCCCAGGTGCAGGACCTTGCACTTGCTTTTGTTGAACCTCATTAGGTTCATACTGATAAGTTCCTCCATGACATGGGTAATCTTTGTTTCTTCCAGAAATTTCTTGTGGATTTTGACAGCTGTTTAAGAACTACAATGTGAAGTTTAAACTAAATGTCCACCAACCTAATTCACACAGGATTGCACTGGATCTTAGTGGAGTGGTAAAGTTTACAAACTGGTTTTGATCCGTCCCGCGGGCAGCCAGACCTTGGCTGCTGCAGGCGTGGGAACAGACCTGCACAGATCACAGCTTTCCACTCAGCAGGCAGCCTGGTTCTATTCAGCTGCTAATATACTGGGGCCTAGAGACTTTTGAGATGCCCTAAGGTCCTCCAGCACCTTAGTTCAGTTGCACCAAATGACAGCTAGCCACAGTAGTTTCTACACACTGTGGTATCCGCATTGTTGAGGCCCCATCCCTGGAGGTGTTCAAGGCCAGGCTGGACGTGGCCTTGGGCAACCTGGTCTAGTGAGAGGTGTCCCTGCCTGTGGCAGGGGGGCTGGAACTCGATGATCTTCAAGGTCCTTTCCAACCTAAACCATTCTATGATTCTATGATTCCTGCTACTTACTTATTTCAAAATCAACCTCTGTGATTTTTGACATACGGCATCACCCTTACATTGTAGTTGAGAATCAATTTTTGTTTGGCAAGAAGAGAAGCCGGGTTTTGAACTACGCTACCAAGGGTGTAACATCCCACTTATAAACAGCAGTAGAGTCTGGTAATGATCTGCATGAGTTAATAAGCTTTCCAGTGGGACCTTTATTATTCCGTGGACAAAATAAAATGGATTTATCTGTCTAACCATCTTCTATTAAAAATGCACAAAACATATCAAAAGGAAATATGCTTTCTCTTAATGCCAAAACAGCTGACTTGTGTGTGGTTTGTTTCCCTAGTGCTCCTTTCAGTCTTTTGATAGTTCCAGTTTAGCTCTTTGCCCCCAGTCATGGGCAGACACGCTTATGTGTGCTGGGAAATGGAATGAAGGTGAAAAGAAATATTTCATACAATCAGAAGCAATATTAAAAAAAAAAAAGTCTAGTCGAGAATTGAATTATCGGTATAAGGAATTGCTAGACATTCTTCAGGTATTATGTTACACTAGTCTGAGCTCCCATGTATGCAATGCAAAGAAGCCACAAACTAGTTGATCATTAAGACTACATCTTAATATTCTCTTCAATAAATTAAATTAAGTGAACTTACATGTCCCTTAGATGCAATTGCTTAGCCAACCCTTTCAAACTTTCCACATTTCTATGCTGAATATTTCTATAAACATGAGAACCGAAGGTATTATTTCAGAACGGGTCCTACTAAAGCTGCACCGAGAGTTGGCGTTGTGAGTCTTGCTCGTGTGTGGAAGATGTGCATTTGCTTTTGTCTTTCACATAGAATTGGGTCTTCACTTTCAGTGCAAAATCTTCCATAAATCCCATGCCTTTTTTCAGCATCGCACATTGTCAGAGTATTATCACACTATAAATGTGATCTATGTTGAGTGCTGACTGCTTTGCTTCTAAATCTTGCATCGCGTTTGGCTGTGTTTTCTCACAGACCACGGAGGAAAAAATCATCTCCTCTTAATAATCTTTTCATATGTTGGGGGAGAATTCCCGCAAGCCAGACAAGTCTGTTTGCTGAACACAGTTTTGTCTGGAATACAAACTGGTCATTTAGGTATTTTGGCTTTGGTTTTGAAAACACAGGCTAGGATATGGCAGTTCACGTTCTGTGGGGACTCACTCACTATAGTGAGGATGGGGCGGACTGGCCCTTAGCAGCTCATTCTGCTGTAAAAGCAAGCTGCATTTTTTTGATTAATTGGGCTTCCTAAATGTGGGAGCTTTCATGCCTTATCTCTCTGATACTGCAGGTACAATCCAAATCAGACTGTATCATGGTTCCATTCTCTGCTAAAAGCCTGCAATAAAAGAAAATAAGATAGCAACCCCAGAAGGCGATTATAAAACTATTGCTGAGGATTTTCTATAGATCTTGACTTTTAATGACCTCCCAGTCCCATAGTGTACGTGTTTAAATGCAGTTACATACAGCCTCTATATTTAACTTGCATTATCTGCAGTTTATATAGTTACTAAATGTTGTTAAAACAACTGTTACTTTTAAATCCTGATGTCACCTCTTTGACAACCATATTTAAAGCATCATCATGACTTACAGATTTTGTGACCTATTTCACAAGGGTTATTTGATAAACTTTTTCGAAGTACACAGACTTGGAAAACCTAAAATAATTCACCATATTAAGAAGGCATGTGACATACTTCTCTATGAAGAAAGTTTCTTCAATTAAAATTAAACATAAACATGACCTGATTGCCAAAACCAATTTTAAGATATCATTCGTATGGAACTCTCTTCCAAAACAAACAATTACTCTAGCTTATTGCTTTCAATAATTTGAAATAATTACTGAGTAATTATTGACTAATTTGAATAACTTCAGTATAGAACCCATAAAGTTCATAAATCCAATTCCTTGAACTTATAAAGGATATATCACTGAACCATAAAAAGTAAATCCAGCAGAATTAATTGCAATAACGTTTTCTTAATTTCCCCATTATGGTAAATCTTTGGAAAGGGCTAAAAGGATTTTCACATTTAAGACTCTCATGGAGTCCTTATGACAACTTAGTTTACAGTTGTTCATCGCTCTGGATTCGGACATTAGAAATCTTAGTTAAATATGCAGATCTGTCCCAGATATGGTTATGGGTAAGTCATTCGATCTCTTTGTTCCTTGTCTCTAACAGAAATGCCAGCACTTTTGTTTTTCTGCCATTTGTTTATCTGGTCTGTCTGAGGGCTCCTTGAAGACAGAAAGTGACTCTTATCATGTGCTTGCACAATACCTTAAAGAATTGGGGTTTGAGTTTTATCCAGGCCTTGAATATAATGTAATATAATCAATAACTGGGATTTTGCACTAGTGTTAGTTACTGTAACTCCTTTTGAAAATGAAAATACACTTTCCATACACAAAGAATTCTGGTTTTGGAGTACTTGGCAATTATGCTAAACATGTTTTCCAGTTTTAACAAAAGGAATATTGTTGGTATCATTCTTCTGAAAGCAGCAGCTTTAGCTTTCTTTGAACTAACTTTCTATCAGCTTTGTGCCAAACACAGTATTTAATATCAAAGGTAATCAGCTGAAGCAACCCCTGCTGTCTTTATGCAGAAGCACGTTGCAGTTTTTCACTGTTTTGATTTTTGGATGAATAACTTCTTATTCTTTTTATCCTCTGAGGTACTTTGAACACTATGCAGACATATAAAGGACTTGGCTCAATGCATTTACTTTAATTTTTTTCTTCTAAAGAAGGATGGGCATTGGAGAATGCATCCACAGTTCAGCATTCATCTCGATACTCAGAAACAAAGAGGTGCCATACTTCAAAGACTATTTAATTTTTTTCTATTTTTTTTTCCTAATAAACAAGGAGTTGTTTATGAACAAGAGGGCAATAATGGGGCCTGTCTTCCTATGAATTTGTGTCTTGCAGTTGGATTCACTGAATGATTAATAGGGTGCAAAGTCTCATGGATGCTCTTCCAGTAGCTGGGTCATTTGTGGCCAGGCTCTCCTGGATGGATGCTCCGATATCTAATCAGGGGTAAGTTTACACTGCAGCCTTTCTCTGAGTTGGCAGTGACAGACCTATTTTTTCCTCTCCAGCCTGTAGAGGCTACAGTATCTCTGAGAGTTCTAGGCCACACTCAAATATGGTTGAAATTGCATTACTGATCAAATAGGGTAGCCAAGGACTTTGAAAACTATCACAAACAATGAAGCTTTATGCCAACATTTTGCTATCATCTGTTAAAAACGTATCATGTCTGTCTGTGAGTTTAACAGTCTACTCTCCAAAAGGATGAGGGTATGTGCCGGCCCAACTTTATTTTGCTTTTTCTATCTTTTTTAAATGCTTTCACATAGACCACCGTCCTGAACATGTAAAAAACAAAATCCAGACTGTTATTGTCAACTAAGACTATGTTTATCAAACATGAAATAAAATTTAACTGTTAGAAAAGAGGTCCTTAACTACAGTCTCCCATCTTACCTATCCCATGGCTTAATTACAAACGTTGATGACATGATAGGAAATTATCACCTCTGTTCTCAAATGATTCCCAAACTGTTGATTTCAAAGTACACACAGGTACTATCTAGCAAACTTTAAACAGATTAATTGGTAAATCCCTTTGATTGCAAGGTAACATACGCTGATTTTTTTAAATGTTTGTCTACATAAATAATATTGGGAAACCACTAATGCCTGAGACAGCTGTTTACACTGTCAGAAAAAAAATCTGTTGAGTGGTTGATATCTGTGCAAACGCAGTACATGAAGTGAAATAGTTTTAGACTAAGATCATTTAAACAAAGGATGGGAGGTGAAACAGTCAGCCAAGGAGCCTGACGTTGTAGATTTTTGGAAACACCGTCTAAGCTTCTTTGGTGGATGGTGAATATCTGTATGAAAACAAACGTTGTTATGTGACATTAAATTTGTTTGTGTCCCCCACTGTCAGCCCTACTGGCCTACCCTAGGCTGCTTTTCAGAAAGTGGAACCAGGCATTGACCGTGCTGCCAAAGAGGGTGATGGAATCGTCTTTGTAAGGCACTTTCATAATCCTTATGGGTTTTCGTAATAAAAAATAAAAATGGTCAGGTTCTATTACTGAATATGAACATCATTCTATATCATCATGTACGCCAATTAGTTGCTTAAAAAGAAACTCCTCTTTCTCCAGAAATGATGGATAAAATGAAAATCTCTAGCTGAGACAAGAGTAGGGAATTATTTCTCATTGGTGGCTTAGGTATAGAATCAGATACTTATCCCTTAAAACAGCGGACCTCCTATTGCCAGCTACATACAGAACCTGTTTCTGATATTAAAGAGTTAGGCGACTCTTGATCTTAACATCATGATCTATGATGTACAAAACAATCTGGTTTTGAAAACTAGAGTATAAAATGTGATTATTTATTAGTTATAACCCTTCTTTTGCTTTCATAAATAGCCAGAAAATACGTGAAAAACAGTGCCAATACGCTAGAAAGAATTGCTAAACAAGATTTCCTTGAAAAGAACTGCATTGCTTTCACAGACTATATGGCTCTGTGAGATGTTATAGCACTATAAAAGCAATCATTTTAGAAGACATATGGGAAACAGTTATGGACTTTATTCCTCCTGAATAATGCAGTCTGCAGCCAGTGCAACCTTTATATGCCACTCTGTCACAAGCTAGCACCAAATATGCATTATCATGTTATAGAATATTTCCAGACAGGATGATATGAAGAGGTACCACCTCCAGAAGAGTGGCAGTGAGCACTGTTGCATTAAATAAAGGAACACCCTGAGTCAGGGGGGGCATAGATTACACAGGTCTCCTCTGTGTTGTTAATCTGCTCGTGTCTTCTGAGAAGTGGGAAAAGAGGCCCTTTGTGGGCTTCCCCCCAAAATGCTTCCTGAGCACAGAGAGCCCCTGGTAGGGCAGCGCCCCGTCCCCTGCTGCAACCAGAGGGCAAGGCCAGTCCACGCAGTACGTGCGTAAATCAGTTTAAGCTATCTGTTTGACACAGGAGACTTATTTCAAAAGTCCTCCTTGGAGGCAATGGTAGAAGTCAAAACCCAAAGACTTGAAATTCAGAAAACCCCACCACAGAGTGAAATCTCTCTCCTCTGTGTGTTTACATGTGCTGCTCTGCTCTTACTCTGCCTCCTCCCGCTCTCTCCCTTCCCGTCACCTGGCTCCCCGAACACTCTGTTTTATCTGTGTTTCACACACATGCCCTTGCACACCTCTGCATTTATGCCAGATTTTCCTTCCCCCCATCTCCTCTGCTATTCATGAGGGAAAGAGTGGGCATCCGAGGTTCCACGTTCAGTGATAAGGGTGTACCAGGGATCCACGTCAAATGACGGAAGAAAAAGTCCTATTTGATCCCAGCAATGACTTGTGGCTGGAGCAGTTCAGTACAGGCCAAATCTGTGGAAAATACAACAGTATTTGCAAACTGAGGACCACAACCCATACATTTGGGTAAGGATTCACAGGTGCAGCAAAAGACCAGGTTCCTGTTGGGACAGTGAGCTCTGCCAAATATCAAGTCTCTGCATAAAAACACCAACAACTGTGCTGTTGTATCTGTGATGAGTTAAAGGCTAAATCTAAAAATATTTTAAAATTCAAATTTGAATCTACATTTAAATAAGAAGATCTGATGACCTAAAGCAAGACAAGGCTGGTAAGAAGAGATGATTGGAAGAACTAACATAGGCAAAAAGACAAGACAAGCTCTCTGGACTTCTAACCTCACGGGCTGATTGAAAAGAAAAAAAAAAAGTTTTACTCTTATCAAGGTGGCCTTCACTGTAGAGGTAGCAACGGAGATACCTATTACATAGCAATTACAGCAACTGAGCTACATTGTAGACTCAATTCAACGTGTTTCGGTTGAAAATTTAATCAGAATTTTCTAGAAATGACATTTATGTTCTTCAAATAAGTGAACAATGCAAGATTATTTAAGTAATATATTCCCCTGTAATGGTGAAATATCATCTGCTTCAAAATTTCCACATTTTTTACAGATATTCTACAGTTTTACTAAAGGTCTTTAAAATATTTACTGGGTAGCATTTTGGTATTCTTCTGGCAGTAAAGACAGAAGTCTCAAACAAAAGGAATGACCTAAAAGAAGTTATATGGCTTACAAATTTAACTTCCAGGAAAACTAAGGCACTCCCTTCCTGATCCCACTCCTTAGGCCTAAAAGGTCTTAGAATGTAAATGCATAAAAATAGTTATATAGGATCAGCCCTGATTCTCCACCCAGTTCTGTATTCCATCTCTGGCGATACTCAAGCCCAGATATCACAGAAGATGGAAGAAGAAAACTTAACTAGCAGATATGACATCACCTTCTCCTGAAGTCTTGCAGCCCCTAATAATCAAAGACAGCCTTCAGCCTACAACTATGTCATTTTATATCCTATCCTCTTATTTTCTTCTAATTGGTCCTTTCAGTTTATAGCATTTTCCTGCATTTTTAGAAGGCTAGTGAGGAATGACTGGAGGAGGAAAAAAGCTTCTGCCGTGTATTGTTAAAATGGCAGTTACTAGAGAACTGTAAAAAATTGGAGGTCTGAAAGAGTTTCCTAAATCGGGGGCTGTATCACGTAGCAGAGGCACTGTAAGCTGCACAGAAATTCAGCTGCGAGAATAAGGCAGAGAGCCTGAAAGCGCGCTTGAAAGTGGGCTTTGAAAACCTGAGACTCTCTGCAGGAGAAGGAGAGCAGGTTTGTTTCTCTGGGCGTTGGACGAGAGCACACGACCTCACAGCAATATGGCATCCACTGCCACTCCGTATACAGGATTGTTTTTGGCCTGTACATACACGTATACATATATATTACGACATATGTACACTCTTAGATATGCATTGTACATTCAGACACTGAACAACCAGCAACACATTTTCAGTTTATAAAACAAAAAACCCAAACAGATCAAAAAGACAGTAACTGTTCCTGAGCTGGAAATAAAAGATGTAAAAGTCTAATTGAGGGCCAAGTGCGAATTCCCTGTGCACACAGACTTATAGAAGGCTTTTGGGGAATTTAGGGTTACCTTTAGCATTTCTATTTTAATTTTTCATTCTAAAAAATATATTCAACAATCATCAGAACTGGCAGTCAGGCTACTAATTTGACAGACATTAACGAGTGACGTGATAAAGGGAAAGCTCTGCTGTCAAATGCTACAGAAATCTTGGTATACTGCAGATTATCCAATGAGTCACAACTGTATTTGCTATTTGTGTTCCTTCAAGTCCTTCACAGAATGATCTATTATTTTAAGCTGGATGTAGCTGTTGAAAGCAAAGAAAATCCTACATTCTCAACGTAGGATTTACACAAACATTTTTGACCTGATCCTTAGATCCAATAGCTCAAGATACTATTAGTACTTTCAAGACCATTTAAAGAATTTCCCTGTGTAAAAGAAAATGTAAACTTGTGAATAACAAGGAAACTATGGGGTATTTGTATCACGGGAGTAAAGTTGTTTTTTTTTTTATAGCGCTTTTCTCATGAACTATGTGCTTTGCTACGTAAGCTACCCCTAACTATAAAAACCATTTTGCCAGGTAAAAATAAATGTAGCTGTTCTGAAACCTGGAAAGATACGTACAAACTGCTTCTCCACTTAACAGAATGGTACTTCAAAAGAAAATGATGCAAATTAAGTAATTAATTATTGTGCTTTCCAGTGCCCCGGTTCAGTAAAATGCAGTCACACGAATCTTTTAAGATCTCAAACAGTGTTTTGGTTGCTTTACATGACGCATGTCTTGAGACTCAAACGAAGCAGTGATGCACTTTTAATTGCACAATTAAAATAATTTTTCATAGTTTCTAAGCAGATTAGTTTTAAAATTACTGCTCTACCGAAAAAGCTTTTCTGCAGAGCAGTTATCCGGTATCACATTTCTAGACAATGCCTTCCTTGTCATCTTGCCCCGTTTCTCATCCTTCTTCAAATGTTTACTGAATATAGTTGCCTTTTTGAAATTATTCACTGAAAAGAATTTATCCTTCGCCTTAGTAAACTTTGAAACCTTTTCCTTAGGAAATCTGCAGCAAAAGTCCTGTTATACATAAATAAAATTTAGCTCCAGTACACAATGCAACACTTGGGGTGTTTGAAATTAAGAACATGTTCTATATTTTGTGCCTTAGGTCCATTTATAACACAATTCCCTGGGAATAGAAGGGAGTACGGTATTATTAGGAATTTATTGTAATTCAGATCCATGGATGAAACGCAGCCCTGGAGAAATGGATAGGATTGATAAGCAGCTACTTCCGTTCATTTTCTGCAACAAATTTCTTAACAGAACAAGCTTTGTTTCACTTACTGGAGCTTTTTTCCCTAAATTACACTAACAAAAGTTCACTCTTTGTGCTTTAAGAAAATATTTACTATGATGTCCACCTCTATTTTTTTTTCCTATTTCAAAGCAAAAATAAATTTTGTCTCTTTGATATATTATGTCCAGTGCTCTCAGAGAAGAGAGGGTCTGAAGCACAGTGGCTAAACTCTTCTGGCTGAAATCTATAGTGGCAAAATGGAGACAGAAACGGGAAACCGAAATTTTGAATTTTCAGTGGTTCTGATACGAAAGAAAGCCTTAAAAAACATCTGGAAACTGGACACCCCCATCCCCTGCAATGTATTAGAAACTCCACTGTATGCCGTTCCAGAAATGAACTGTGTTCCTTGGTATCCGCAGTGACTGGGTATACATTATAAAAATACATTATTATTTCAGACATTTTCTCATATTATTGTTCCTATTTTGATGGTTTAAACCTCACATACTCTTAAACAAGCTCTTCACTACTTCAAAACATGTCTCTAAAAACCTCTCCTATATGTGTAATTCTTTGCTTTGAATGTTCTGGTTGTTACAGCTAGTTACTGTCAATCCAATACAAATATATTAAAAAAAATCCACTCACAGGCTAGTAGTTTCAGCAAATTATTTCTCTGATGATTGCTTTAATTACATTTGCGTCCCTTATCTATTTAGATAGTGAGGTCAGCAGAACATAAACTACATTTTATTCTGTATTAATAAAGTATTCATGCAATGAGTGATCAACCCTCACTTGAGCCTCTTTGCAATGCCAAAATACAAAGTGAATGAAAACCAGTAGGTCAGTAGGAGGACTCCAGGGGATGCTGTTCCTGTTTGAATGCATGAGGAAAAAAACCAGCTTCATGAAAATCGGTTCTTACAACCTAATAATGTGATTAAGACAATACTACACAATCTCTCTCAATGGAGACAGTAATTTCAAGTCTTTTGCCTCTGTTCTGCTCTCTTTTGCACGAAAAAATCCCCTGTTGAAATATCTTGGAGCTTTCTGGCTGTCTATTAAATTTACTGGAACTGGCCCACAGGTTCAAAAGTTGCTGGCTGCATTACTGACAGAGGGACACAGCAGGATTTCCTTAGGAAGTCAGGCTAATCTGATTGTTTAAAAAATACCCAAAGCGAATTACATTTTATTTTCAACTTGCATTATATGAAACTAAATAAAATGCTTGCAGAACTCAACAAGCATCCTTTATGCTTTTGCTTCCTCAACCCCATTTCATATAACCAGTTTCAATTTCCCTTCTGAGCTTATTTTTTCTCAGATTGTCAACTTGGCAGTTTCCTATTTGGACTAATCCTTTAAAAATCACATTGAAGGTATTTCTCACTTATTTTTCCTATATAAATTGGTGAAACATTAAAATGCAGTTTCAATATATATTTCCGCTGCTCATTTTAGTTTTACTGTAAAAGTTCCACAGGCAAAATATCTTTTGGGCTGGAATGGCCAACTTTCCTGTCATAAAATGCTAAAATACAGTTCAATATATGCTGACTTAGGCTATTTTGGATATAAGATTAATTTTCAGGTAGCACTTAATCATAAGGGTATTTGCCAAAATATGGAAAAATTAACTGTCTTCAGCCATGTTACTATTGTTATTTGCAGTTCAATGAACACTGTTCTTATAAACCTCTTGTGTTACAACCTTAATTACCTTATAGACAACATTGCCAAACATTTCAGATTGCTTTAATTAAGTGAGTACAGGGGCACTTCCTTTTCGCCTACTCTGTCATTATTTAGCCAAAGTACACACATTTAATTCTGTCAGATTTCCATCATAAATAATTTCCTTCGGCCTTGCAATTTTATTTGTAGCGTTCTTTGAATTTCCTTTAAATTCTTGAAATATTTCTGCTGTTTTTTCCCAGAACTAAATTTCATTTTCTGTGTATGACCTTGTCAGCACAATACAGGATTCTTGCTTTTCATTAATGATGCAATATCTGATCCCCAATGCCATTTTTAATTACTTCACAGCTCGGTCTTTTCATTGTCCTCAGCACTGTAATTCTTAATTTCTCAGTGCTCCTCAGTCTTAATCTTTTACCAATATCTTTGGAAGAGTCTTGTGTAGAGTCCATTTTTCCCCCCAGTGCTAGATTTTCAAAATATGTCATCCAGTCCTCTTACGTTTATTTCTCTTTTCTTTTTTTTTTTTTTTTTTTTGGATAGAGGTAAGCAGATGAGAAGGGAGTCACGACTGCAACTTACCAAGAGTTCGGAAAGGTCTTTGGTTTGGGGTATGGGAGAAGAAACCAGGTTTCAAAGCATTTGTGATCACAATGTCAAAATACTCTTCAAAATCATTCCTAGAAAGTAAAAGAAATTGAGTTACTTAAACTGATTAATTAGTTAAGATGCCCCTAAGTACTCTTTAAGACTTAAGAAAACAGCAGAACACTTCTTTAAGGCACTTTCTTCCATCAGTTTTCTTCCTGATGCTTGTTCAGCGTCACTACTGCCCTTCTCTTCCTGAGGTTGTCAAAAGTGAGAAGACAGCTGGCTGAGAACCCACAGTGCTGTACCTTCAGGATCACTCATTATTTGTAAAAAGATCTTTGGCCCGGGGAGTTTTTAAATCTCAGGAGAACAGGTAACAGATGATATATTTTAATCTCAGGCGACAACATAGGCATAGACAAGTATAGAAAGGTGCAAATGAGGGATTTTCTTTATAAAGCAGAATATATGAAGTCAAGTGATGGGGTTGGAAGTAAGTGAAGACTGAAGACACCTAAATACAGGTGCTTATACTGTTGGTATCCATACTGTATGTACGCACAGGCCTAATAGGTGTCTAAGCTGCCACTGTAGTCAACAGAGAACTAATTAACACAGCCAATGAAGTCTAAAGGGTGATGTCACGTACTCTAAAGTTGAAATGCCATTTTGTTAGCTGAACTCTTTCTTCAGACTCCACTGGCTGCTCTAACCAAATCCCCGCTCGTTACAGGGAGGTTAGACACGTGGCTCACAAATTAAGCACCTACCAAGTGCAAGTTTTAACCTGCCAGCTGAATCACACCACTAAATTCAGATTTTTCAAAGATCAAGAGGTCCATGAAAATACGGATTAATACCTGAACTGTGGAAATCCCAACAATTTAAATGGGACTGAATGTTTGAGCATGGCATGGCAGTGCAAATTATTTATATTTAGGTACTTCTAGAGACCAGTATGCAAGTCAGTAACATTACAAAGCCAATAGGAAAACCAGGCAACCTTGGGAAACGTTTGTGCCACCTGTCCTGCCATGAGAGGGACTATTTCTGAAGGTTCCAGTTATTCCTACTCTAGCAAGGGTCTTTACTTTAAGGAATCTATTAGACCTCACTTCTATTATTAAGCTGGAAACTATAGCAAGACATAATAACAATAATGCCTACCTACAAGTTTTAAAATTACTAAAATATAGAATTAGACAAATGCTGCTTAAAAAGAGGTCAGTTTTTATTACCAGAAAGTGTAAATGTTCCCTATCTGTGACACATATTTTATTTTAGTAGAAATATTTCATTGCTTAGGTGACTGTATTGCCTGTAACATCCGAAAAATGATGGATACTCTTGCACAGAACACAAAGAAGTCCCAGACAGCAAACCCAGTATGGGTAGAAGCACTAAAAAATTATCAACAGGAGAAGTTTGCTAGAAGAAAACTAGCTAACTGTGTTATTTTCAAGTAGTCTACAATTTCCCATGAGATTGAGATAGCTTAACTAAAAAACTGACTGCTCTCCCCATGAGCTTATCTTCAAGCTTCTATTTTGTGCTCTAAATTACATTCCACCCTTAAAGTAGAATGTCTTTAAATTTCCTTCCTCTAATGAAATTTTAGCTCTGTCTGTTTTCCTCCACTTGTGACCACATGTAAACGTCTACCATTTTAAAAGAACCAGTACCAACTATGACAATGGTGTGTTTTAAAAATTAGGTTTTGTGTAGAAGATTCCAGAAGCTGAGCAAACAGGCACGGCTCTCTGTCCTTAGGTGAAAAGTATCGATAGAGGTAAACTTGCATATGGTGCAAATAATGTTTCTGCAGTTAAGTTAAGCTTGAACTTTCAAAATAAAGCCAACACTTCGGGAGCACTAAGAAGACTTTCTGGAACAGTGGCAAATCCTTTGTTCGAAACAGAATGAACAGAGTTTTCACAAGATTTGGTTAACCTTTTATTGATTTGTTGAAGAAAAAAACTATGTTTTGTGTCGGGAGGTGTTACCTATGGCCTTTTTTGAATCATAATAAATCTCATGTCCAAAGCTACTGATTTTATGAGCGCCTGTGCCTTGTGTTGCATTACTACATAAAAGTATACATGATAAAAACCTGTTCCAGTTACTGCTTGTGCTTGGCACTGCGGCCTGTGGTTACACTAAATGGCCAAGACAAAAGGGTAGGATGTATCTCACATAACTTTAGCCACCTAAAAATCACACACTGAATTCACAGCTAGGGGTCTACACCACAGACAGAGACAATGGAGAAACATCCACATTTTTAGAAGGCAATTCATCCCACTCATTTCAGACAGATTTCTATGGTACCGAATGAATTGCCAAGGATGATGCCCAGTGTTTTCCCTCCACTAATCAGAGAGGGAATCAAAATGACCAGTTTCCAAAAATTCCTAGCTTTTAGATGGCTAACATTCATGAAAAGGTGTGGTGGGTTGACCCTGGCTGGACACCAGGCACCCCACTGAGCTGCTCTATCACTTCTCCTCCTCAGTTGGACAGGGAAGAGAAAATATAATGAAAGGCTCGTGGGTTGAGATAAGGGCAGAGATATCACTCACGAATTACTGTCACAGGTAAAACAGACCCGACTTGGGAAAATTAATTTAATCTATTACCAATCAAATCAGAGGAGGATAATGAGAAAATAAAAACTAAATCTTAAAACACCTTCCCTCTACCCCTCCCTTCTTCTTGGGCTTAATTTAGTCCTGCATTCTCTACCTCCTCACCCCAAGCAGGGCAGGGGAACAGGAAATGTGGGTTGTGGTCAGTTCATCACACATCTCTACTGCTCCTTCTTCCTCACACACTTCCCCTGTTGCAGCATGGGGTTCCTCCCACAGGAGACAGTCCTCCACAAACTTCTCCAATATGAGTCCTTCCCACGGGCTGCAGTTGTTCACAAACCGCTTTAGAGTGGGTCCCTTCCACAGGGTGCAGCACTTCAGGAACAGATTGCTCCACCATGGGTCCCCCACGGGGTCACAAGTCCTGCCAGCAAACCTGCTCCAGCCTGGGCTTTTCACTGGTTCACAGCCGCCTTTGGGCATCCACCTGTTCTGGTGTGGGGTCCTCCATGGGCTGCAGGTGGATACCGTTAACCTCCATGGTCTGCAAGGGGACAGCCTGCCTCACCGTGGTCTTCACTACGGGCTACAGAGGAATCTCTACTCTGGTGCCTGGATCACCTTCCCCCCCTCCTTCTTCACTGACCTTGGTGTCTGCAGAGTGGTTGCTCTCACATATTCTCACCCCTCCCTCTGGCTGCTGCTGTTGCGCACGTCTTTCCTCCTTCTTAAATATATTATCGCAGAAGCGCTAGCACCAATGGTGATTGGCTCGGCCTTGGCCAGCAGCGGGTCCATCTTGGAGCCAGCTGGCATTGGCTCTATTGGACATGAGGGAAGCTTCTAGCAGCTTCTCACAGAAGCCACCCTTGTAGCCACACCTCCCCCCCCCCCCCCCCCCCCCAAAACCTTGCCACACAAACCCAATACGAAAGGTGAAATGACACTCCGCTTCAGTGACTACGTGATGATTGACTCATCTTTCGGTGTGCTCCTGCCAATGCCTAAACATTCAGTTAGCCTGACATGCGTTCTCACGGTAGATAAACCTAAAAGTCACACCATGATGTTGCTACTTGTGTGAATGAACTTGCACTTGCTTCTGTAGGTTTACGTGCCTTACCCCAGCAATATGTGTGTGCTCTGGCTGGGAAATGGTTCTCATTTTGAAATAAAATTTTCTCTTAGAATTCCTCTTTCCTTACCAAAATGTCTTTCAGTTAAGGACAACTTGGGCAGATGAACACAAGTGGGATAGCTTGCTCTTGAAATGGTAAATGATACACTTAGCATGAATTTCCCAGCGCTGATTTTATGCAGACAATAACTTCTTAGCCAAAAAGGTACTTTTTAAACAAAGTGCAAAAAAAGTTAACAGTTACAAGGTAAGGATATTAGGAGCAAGAGGTTAAAATTTCACACACATCTCCGCTTTTCATCTTTATCCTTAGGGTTTTTTGATGTAATACTATACAGTTCTGAACATCTCAGTATGATACTCATTAATTGAAAGTAGGGAAAGAAATTACTAAAGCATTGCATAGACGTAATTCGTAAGGGTTGGTGTCAAGAATAAAATGCCATCAACCTGGTCAAATTCAAGTTAAGGGCAGAGATAATAGGTGTGAACCCGGACTATATTCCAGTATCGCAAAAAGCAGCAGAGAGTCTAATTGTCTGATATAAGAGGCACAGAACAAACAAAAGCAATAAAAAGTTTAGAATTATTTTCAGGAAAAAAAATACTTCAGTAAAGTCTAATGGACAGTAGAGCACTCAGTTCTCCAGAAGATGTCTTGGAAGCCACATTGCGTGAGTCACTGGAAAATATGCTGGTAATAAACACTGTAGAACATCTTACACTTATGTGGAAAGAGTGATCCAGTATCCTTCTAGCAGAGCATCTCTTTTCTGTCTTTTGAAAGGCAACCGACCCTCTCTGCTGCCTTGCTTACCGTCTTCCAGCAGGATCTCTACAGCTGCCTTAAACAGCTGAAACGATTCACCAAGGAAAAGAAAGCCAAAATCTTTATATGTGGGCAAGAATTTAGGTTTGTACCAAATTTTCATTCAGAAAACAACTAGACAGATCTACACAAAAGAGTTAATTCACAGGCATCTTACTCACAAGAAGAATTGCTTCTTGTGAGGAGGTAGATTTTCCCCTCAAATGAGCAAGTATAATGTTCATGCAAGGCAGTGAGCACTGCCACAGCTGATGCTCCATTTAGCATTTAGCCCAGAGAGTACAAAAGAGAAGTGATACTGGCAAGACCAGTTTTGGAAGGCAGCTCTGTTTTTCACCTTACCTGTGGTTTTCTTACAGCGTTGCTGTATTCACCCTGCTGTGCCCCTGCATACCCAGCCAGCCAAGGTTGGCTCGCATTGCACTACTTTGTTTCTTTGATTCATTTATTGAAGAGTCTCCCCATGTCACCCACCTAGCTATTTGCATCGCTGATGAATTCATTTCTAGAGGCGGAGGTGATGGTTCTGCTGCATTCCACCGGATTTGTTCTGATCAGCCATGTTCTTAACATTACAGATAAAAAATAGCCGATGTAATCAGCAACTGCAACCTCAACCAATTGCCAAGTGCAATCGACTACCGGGTTTATCTTTGCTGCTGCGATCTGTAAATGCACATTTCTCATGCACAACCATCTCCTGGAAGCCACTATTGGGAAGAAGTCTTCGTAAGCTTTTCCATGCAGATTTACCGCAAGGAAATGAAATATTACTACTACTTGCATTCACCACTGGAGAAGCACAGAAAGGAAGTGGCTTGAATAAGACAGCGTAGGAAAAACATATGATAAAATTGGGATTCAGATGATGCCCCCAGTCAGGTGTTGGCCTGAAAGATATTCCCTGCCTTCTTCAATCCCATCTGATGTCCAGAAAAAATGCTGGACGTAAACGTGCTGTGGGTCAGATAACAGCTCAGAGGCTCATAGATGGACTACTTTGTCTCGAGTTCCCCGCTACGCTCTACTAGAGAGAGTACCACCAGAAACCTCAGATCCAAATAATCCATAACACATAAAGAAAATCAAATTAACTTCCCTATAGCTCAGGCTTATCTCCAGTTGCTGTCTGGCAGATTTAATTTTAAATGGACATCGCACTTACCCAATAATATGTTCACACAGGAGCCTGCAATAGTCACTGTGAGAACTAGTAATTAATAGCAGAATCTTCCCAGCGCTCTTCAGTTGTTTCAGCCACTTTTTTACAGACTCGGGACATCTCTGTAAATATTTGTCTGGATGATTTTTCACTTCTGGGAAATACATCCCACAGTCTTCTAAAAAATTAAAACATAATTACGTATTATCCAATCCTACTCAGAAACCACTTAATCCACACAACAAATATCCTTTTATGTGCAAACAATACAATTTTAAAAAGGCGAAGCAGAATTTAAAATTTTCCCTGGGTTGTAACTCAATATAAACCAAAAAAACCAATCCAACCAAGAGGTTACACTGTAGCAGAAATAAGTTTGTATGACTTTTTTCTTTTATTGTGGAATTTTCAGTTATTTTATTTGATGTTCTTTTGCTTATAAGAGTAAAGATTACGTAAATTACAGATTATAGTCTTACATATCAAATAATTACTTCCTGCTGCCTTTGCTCAATTTTTGGATACTCAATTTGTGATTTTAAAATGAGTTTAATGTTTAGAAAATGGTAAGGACTTGAAATTCCCAAGAACATCAGTTCAGTTACTTCTGACACTTTAGGTTAGCATTGTTTGATTAATAACATCGATTTTAATATTTTTGCATTTTTCACAACTACCCCTTTATCTATCTATGAAAGGTTGATAAAACAAACTGGCAAAGACTCACAGGTATGTGGAATACTAGGAACAGATGCAAAAAAAACCCCAAACTCAATTCCAGTTCCAGCTTCAATAATGCTCTTTTTTGCCGACTATAACAGCAATATGATTTTGCAAATACACTTGGAATGTAAGATTTTAAAAAGTGTGCAATAACACTAAGTTGGCAGTAAAGGTTACCTATTCATTAAAGTCACCAATAAATGTTTGCCTTGTTATAATCCATAGCTGCTTTACCAAGACATCAAATTAACATTAAACTTAAGTTTTTTTATCATTCCTATGATCTAAGACTACATATTTCCTTTGTGCTCAAACCCTCTATAACCAAAAATGTCAAGCTACTTAAAGGTCTAAAAAGAAATATAATAACCGTAGAGACAGAAATGATACAAAGTATTTGGTGCTCAGTCTGTGTGTGTTATAGTATAACGAACACCATCATAGAAGATTATTTTTCTTCCAGCATTTGTTCTATATGCAACTGTCTGTGGTCAACTTTGCTGAATGATTTAATAAATCCCAGACATTACTTAGCCTTCTGGTATGTGAGTAATGCTATTCTCTAGTTTGAAAAAATAAGACTTAAACCACTTGAACTTTAGCTATTTAATGACAGAGAACATGTATGTTTGAAACAGTAGTATCAAAGAAAGACTGAAAGGTGCTAAACGTCACACTATTTCATAAATTACACATTCAAACATTTACAGATGGCGGGAAAAAGTCTCCCAAAAGGCGTTTCGAATTGGCTGTTCTCACTGCAACTAGACAAGAGGCACAATTGGACTGACAGATTTCTTCCCAAAAGCTACAGAGTGGACTACTATATCTGGGGAAAGTCTCTCAAACAAAATCTCCCAACTCATAACCAGGTCACTAGTCCAGTTCTTCACAGTACTTAAGTCAGGCTGCGTAACAGCCTGTACCAGGGGAATATGAGCCCGTTCCTGCAGCCAGCATTATGGGATGCCATGACATTTGCTTTGAGTGCTAGCCAAGACCAATGATTTTTTTTTTTTTTTTGATTAAATGAAGCAGATCTACAAAAGAAGGTTTTCTGTAGTGTTTTCCCTTCCTCTTTCCTGGGGTGTGAATATTGTTTGCGATGAGCAATATATTTTTAGGAGCAGCAGCTGCATTATTTTTTTCAGTATTATCATTAAGTAATTATATTTCATACGCTATGCTACAACAATTTTTCTTCTTAGTTGTTTTGGAAAATGCACAACATTACATGAGAATGAAGGGGGACACAAACAAAGCGGCCATGGAATTAGCTTTCACAGGTTCAAACAATTAAAAGAGAGATGGCAAAGTTCATTTTTATATACAGCTACCTATCACTTTTTACTCAAGATAAAACCATTCTTTGAAGTGTAACTAATTTAAAGACTTTCAGTAACTGTAATCAACACCGTCTTCTTTGTCCATACTCTGGGCAGTATCTGCTATGTGATATCTATGATATTTGGCCTTTGAGTTAGATTTGCAGTGGGCCTTTGAGTTAGATCTGCAGTGGAAAAGGTCAACGACTCTGGATTCAACAAACGAGCTGAAAGAGACTCTTATTCCGGTTTTCTATCCAGACCCTTAAGCCCAACGGTTAATTGCAGACAAGCAATGAATCAGTTCTTGACACTGGGATCTGAAGCGTGCCTCTGGGCTGTTTGCCATATCAGGCAGAGATACCTTAGAAGAATCCTCATTAAAGCATACTCTACTGTAATTAGGACAACATGGCCCAGGAAAGTAGAGTTTAACTTAATTCCTAACATACTATTGTGTCTGGTGAACACAGTTTGGTCGAATATATACTCGCACCTGTAAAGGAGTTTAATCACCAAAGCTTGCAAGATTTTCCTGAAAGCCAAAGAAAATTAAAGCTGAAAAGCTTGCTCGTTATCCCAGGCCAAGGGCCAGTTCTGAGGAGGACAGCAGAGGCACAGGCACCTTGTTGGCCAAAAAGAGTTCTGGAATTTTTAACATGTTATGGAGAAATAGCATCATGTCAAACCTTCACAATCAAATGGAATGATTTGACAGTGGCAAATGAAGCATTTTTTTCCAAGGGTATTTATTTTATTTACTATTACCACTTATTTCATTTATTATTACCACTATGCCATATGCTGCACTTTGTTTTTCTAAAGCAGGGAAACCATAAAAATAGTAAGAAAACCCTGTTGAGCACATCAGTGAGAAATAAGAAAAGAACTAATTTTACCAGAGCCAAGAGAGGAAAGGAGAAAGTGAGTTAACGGCAACGAGTGATTTTATGCAACTTTCATACACCTCTGTTCTTTAAAAGCAAAAAAGCAATTCTTCAGACAAACACCATTATTGAGAAATAAGAAATGGCTCTAGCCTGCAGTACCTTCCTGATAACACTTATGGACCGTCCAAGTTTCAAAATACTCTTAAAAATGGAACTGTAAGCACTCTTTAGAGAAGCTTTGTTGATCCATAGATTCACCGCATGAAAACGGGGAACTTGCGGTCACCACCAGATCTACAACTGACAGCCATCTGTAGACTGCCTAAAATAAAATCTGTACATCTTTACCTCTCTGTTTTATGAATATCACTTAACATACGGCTATACGGACACGGACCTGTATTAATGGGTACCCGCAAATCAGTGAAAGCAAAACAACAATAAGAAAACAAATGTCCCAACTTTCACTTTGAATGTTTCTATTGTTTTCAGTTATCTGCATGCATGCCAAAGCCTACACTAGGAACCCCTGGGTCTCTGGAAGTGTGAACACTTTGCCAAAATATAAGAAAGCATTTTATAAAAAATTGGAAACAAGACGACCATGACAATCGACATAACAATCAACGTATTTAACCCCAGTGACTGTATGAGAAAACTTCATCCAATGATGTGGAGCGGGAAAGCAAATGTCTAAGCATTTTATGCACAGCTTCGTAATTTATTACATGTATGTTGCCATGGAGCAAATGCAGTTTTTCAGTTTCCATTCTTGTTAGTAAATAACTTGCAGTTTAACTGACATCTCTGAAATACAGCCTGGGATAGAAAATTAGCACCTAGGCTCTGTAGGGATTTATAATCATCTTCCAAATACACTTTCAAAAATACTAATTGCCATTAAGTATCCTTAAAGTATCCTTTTGGAAAAAAATATTTAAGCAGAAAAGGTTTTTAAGCAGAAGGCAGAATATAAGTAAGTAAAATGAGTTGTCTAGAACTGCCGCATGTTAAAGTCCTGCCAGAGCCTCTTATCAGATCTATGTCCTGCTGTATTTTCAAAGCAATATAATTCCCTCTATGTCTATTATCAGCGATTCCCTCAGCGTCCAGTTTGGGGTTAGTTTTCTCTTGTCTCATCCAACACTGTGATTTGATCAAGATGTTCTTTGCATTGTCTTGCCTTACAGTTTAATTGCCTGTAATACAGCTGTGATAGCAAGTGTGATGGGAATGCCGTATAGCTGGAAATGCAGAACCTCCACACCAAACTCAGAGCGAGCCTGTATACGCTTGCTGTGACTGGCAGAAGTCCTCCAGCACAGACAATAATCCAGTCTTTAATCCCACCGCCCTCCTCTACTACAGTCCCAGAATTACTTTACTGAAGTCTGCAGTTTGATGTTCTAATGTAATACCTCTATTTGGGGGAAAAAAAAAACAACCAAAAAAAAAATTGTGGATTTCTCTTGTGCTCTTTATTCCAGCACTTCTCCTTGGCAGGGTCAGTTTACACCCCACGGGCTTTGGACTCCTTTGGACTCAATGTCTGGAAATCCGCACTGCCGGGACACTGCAGTTTTCATCCCTTAAATGTTATTTGGATTATAAAAAAGGCAAATGTTCAAGAGGCATGCTTCTGGCAAGGTTTCAGTCCAGAACTGAAACACAGGAACACAGTGTATTTTTCAGTATTGTCACTGCTTCTAAGGGGCTCCTACTTGATTGAATTAAAAAGAATTTATCCGCTATTTATACAATTTAGCTAAACAGAGAGGTATGAGGCTAAAAAAATCCCTGCTATTCAGCCAAAAAAAATAAACTTTCAGCTGCCAATTTGTAGCTTGCATTTAGTGGCTTTAACAACTAACCATCTCTTACAACGAAAGTAGTATTTGGGAATGTGACTTTTTTCTCTTTTAAATTCAAAGGCAATTTGATAGCTTAGCCATCAATACCCATAGCCAGGTTCTCTGCAGCTCTGACGTGAGTAAGAACTTGTACTTATTCCCTAATTTTTGTCTGAATGCAGTCTTGTAGGTAACCGTTATTAATCTGATAAACAGAGTAGAGCTGCAATAAAGTGTTCCTATCAACAATGATGCAGACAACTGTATTCATTGTATATCGCTTTCCACTGTAGTCTTACAGCACTTCAGGTTTTTAGAGTGAACAAAGACACTTCTTTGAACATTGATGTTGTCTTCTCCTCTTGTCTAAATAAACATATCCAACAACTAACATGAGCATTCAACAGAAACGTTAAAAAAGTACATTAATTAACGAGGATTTTGCAAAATAATTTACATTTCATCTAATGAAAGCAAGTGGAGGAGAAAGGGGGTGATGGTTAAAATGACATTAGACAAGCTGTCTTTCATTTCCTTTCATTTAAGCTCAAGTGCGTATTCTAGTAGGAGCAGCAGAAGCAAAACGAGAGAGAGAGGAAAGGAAATGTTAACATAAAGCAAGATAAGAAAGCTGAGTGAAGCACGAAGCAGAGATGACTGGGCAAAATGTGGTTACGTTCTGGAGGGCTGGATTCAGGCAGATATCAGGAACAGGGAGCAGCAGGAAGAGATAAATCATCCCTCTCCTTCCCTCAAGAGATAAAGATGTTTAAAAACAGAATAAAAGGATGAGAGTCCAAGGAGATAGGAGGTTAGGAAGAGGCAAATGTCATAAGAGAAAAAAAAAGAAGTGTGATGGATGCAAAATATTCTGTATTTTAATGTTTTCTGCAATTGTCTCAATTCCCTACTGTGCAGACCAAAGGGTCCTGGTCCAGTTCAGGCAGGAAGAATACTAGCTATTTACACCTCTTAGTTAACAAGGACCAGACGTGAAAATGGGACACTCAGTTTGGAGACAAAGTAGATGTTAGTATTATGGTACCAAATCTCTCATTCTCACTTGAAAAAAAGAGAGAAGCAGTATTTCTGGGAGGAGAAAAGGGAAAGCAAGGAGTATGGGTGGGTTGGCCAGTGGAGACCAGGAATTCAGAACGACACCTTGGTGAGTTGTTGCCTGTCACAAGGCCGACCTTGGCAGCATGACGCATCTCTGCTTGTCGAAGTTCAGAATCAGCTTGTGTGCCAGATATGCGAGTGGCTGCACACAAAGCAGAGTATCTTTCAAGCTACTCTTGGATGTACAAGTGGAACAGAACGGGAAAGAAAAGTTACAGAAGTCAGACAGAAGAGAGGAGCCAGGAAGTATGAAGAGAAATGAAAAACAGACCAATATTAATGATAAGTTGTATTCTATTAATAATGCATACCCATAGATAGGGAACATGTATCAGTATGTCAAATCAAATTAAAGAGAAAACTTTTCCTCCTATGTTCTCAGAAAAGTAAGGACTTTTACGATCACAAAGTAAACCCTTTGCATGTGACACTTCAGTTTTGAACAAATCACATATTACCAATGGAAACACAGGGTCAGCTGATGCTCCATTTGCCTCTTTTGACTGCGTATCTGTTAAAGAAAATGTTTACAGCTCATGTACCATTTACCTTCTAAATATTTTTAGCAACATCCAGCTCTGGTCAGGCAGAAATATATCGCATTTTCTAAAATAGCGATGACAACTCTATGTTCACCTTGACTAATTTCAAGGAGGCGACCATAAGGTAAGGATCCACGGTGGGTTAGGGAAAACACAACTACTTGGATTAATAGTGACTGCGGGGCTATATAAATATTTAATATACTGAACGAAACACTTCAGCAGAACACACACAAAACATCACCTCTGCAAATATTTCATAGGTCCTTTCGTCTTCTACTCATTTTCTACTCCTGTGGCCTACGAGAAGCTTACTGCAAAAATTAAAATGCTTTGGTAGCTAAAGAGAGGTGTCACACTAAAAGGAGGCTGAACAACCAGAAATTCTGCTAAGGACGCCAAGAGCAGCTGCTGCTGCTTCTGGTCTGACATAACGAGGCAGGAACCACCACGTTCCCACCCACCTTCATGTTTTCGAGGTGAGATTCCAGTGCCAAAGGCTGTCAGGAACAGCACAGGACCTGTAGCTCTATTTAAATGGAAGTCATAATGTCGAAATTAGAGGCTATTGCTGCTCTGACATCTCTTAGCTGAACATCCTCCCCCTGCTATCTGTGTTTCACAGTGGACTGAAGACCTGTGACAGCCAGCCCCGAACCTCAAGGTTTCAGGGATGGCCCCAACCAAAGTTCGTTTCTTTTCTTGAAAACATAACGTGCTGATTACTGTTTCCCAAAAGCCTTTCAAGTAAGCATAAAAACTACCATTTCCTGACACCACCCCCGCCCCACCCCTCCACTTACTATCTGAAAGAACACCCCCATTCAGTCTGCCCCTAATCTTTACCCTCCTGCTTCCCAGTCCTGCCTCATCTCCCATCGCATCAGCAGTGTCTTGGCTGCAGAACGGTCAAGGCTCCCAGGAGTGCAATGCTTGCATGGTTTTTTGGATGTAAAGTTATTCTTCCTTCTTGTTGGGGTCCATGGGCACTGGAAGAGAAAGCCAGGCTATCTTCATATGTTATCTGTGCTTATTAGCGTTCCATTAGCTGAGAGCAGCCCAGACCACTTCTACCTTGCTGGTCTACAACAGTTCCCACTGCCAGAGTTAGCCCCACTCTGCAATCCTTGCCCTGTCTCATCCCACGCGTGCAGATCCCTTCCTTTAGTAAAGGATAACAAGACAAATTAAAAAAGTCATGAGAAGCATATGGTACATGGCAAAGTTTGCAGCCTGACATCATGAGGACTGGTAACACGTGACATTTACTAGAAAGGTGTCTAGATGTGGGTAGTTTGAAAGACCTTCCATAGTTTTTTATACACAAAACTTGGAAACGGCATTTCTTTCTTTCCTCGTTTTTTCTTTTCCTTCTGGTTTTATGTTAATGTTTACATCAACACAGCGATGTTTCCACAGTACACTACAAAGCAGGAAGGATGTACTTTGGAGGTAGGAAGGACAGGATCTGTTGCTCCATTTTAGAGGAAATTATTTCTTTCTCAAAATAATTCACTTCCTTGCTTTACATTACCATGCCAGTTGGCAGTATAACACACCAGATTTATCAAACTGTACGAGACCAATTAATTTTTGATGACACTCTTGCAACTCCCGGGCTGAGCACTAAACCCATGCAGACGTAAGTGCTATTTGTTGGGAAAACGTACTCAGTGAAATCAGTCTGATTGTCTGTCTTACAGGATTCATGCAACACGTTACTTAAGCTCAGAAGTAAAAGATAGAAAGGTGATATAGTGATTGCTCAAAGCAGCAAAATCCACATTTTTCCTTCCTGCTAAAGATTTACAGGAATCATTTATCATATAAGTATTGCCATGGTGTTAGTATTTACAGGGAGTTAACCTACCAGTGGGAAGTTATCATAAAAGTTCTGGAAATTTCCATCTTCACCTATGCTCAGATTGCTGAAGCTACTGATCCTTATACATTCATTTGTCATACGAGCTTGCTCTTTGCTATAGAAGTATATTTGAGACTATTCTCCTATATACATTATAACTATTTGCACTGAACACCTCCTTTTCCCAACAAACAGGCATACTTCAATGCCTGTTAAACTACACATGGGATCAACTCACACACCTTTAAAATACATCCCCTGGTAAACACATCATAAAAAACTGCCGAACAATTTGGGGCAGAAGGAGGAAATTGTTTTGTTCAACTGAATACAGCTAAGAAGGTGGGAAATGGGATCCCTTCAGGATGCTGCTGTAGTCTAAAAGAAATGCTGGCACCTAATTTGACAGGAAGTCAAATATTAGAGTACATTTTTATTTATACGTCTGATGAGGCTTACTTGAGTCCGTTGGCTTGCACGAAACACGCTGTTATGTTTGGTGCGGAAATGAAATGCATATTGAAGAAATAAAATACAATCTGTAGATATTCTATAATGACACCCAGTCTACAGGTTGCTGATAACCAAACGAAAAGTCCTACTCAGCTGCACTGCTCCACCAAGAAGACATTACCGGTAACTCCCTTTTCTGTAGATCTCAAATTAAAATAGCTCTGGGGAGGAACTGAAATTCTTTTTGAAGCTTTGTATGCACCAGCTACTTTGAGGCACTTGTTACTGTAAGAATGAAGTTAAAAGTTCTCAGAATTATTTTTACTGGAAGCAGTAGCATTATATACCCCTTATATATGCACATATACACACTAACACACACTTACAAAGGTACATATATACATGTGTACACATTGTGAAGAAAACAAGAAATAATCTTTTTCTGTCTCCCAAGGAACTGCACACTGACAATAACAAATGGTGTCAATTCCAACCTCTGGGTCTACAGCTGCAAACTTTCCAAACGGGTACAGAAGAACCAGGAGCTGTATGTAGACTCCGGTTTTGCTTGCTACTTAATATTCCCGAACAGATGCCTCAGCCACACTTCAAGAGAAACCTGATGGGCCCCAGGAAACTGCAAGCAACCACAAGAATGGGGTAGGGGGAAGAACTAGGTGTAAAATGAGGCATTTTGATTTGTATTAGAAAAACATATCAGAAAATAAAAGGCAATATAGAAGACTGTGACGATAAGGGAGATTTCAACTTTATGATGAAAATTCAAGTTACAAGTTCTGTGTGCTTTTTGTAATTTCATGATTTTTCTAACTTACAAGCACTGTTCATTTGTAACTACTTCTACTGTAGGTGATGTAACACATTCTGTTAAGCTTATTGTCTAAGAATCGTAGAATGAAGATCATCAAGTTCCAACCCCCCTGCCATAGGCAGGGACACCTCCCACTAGACCAGGTTGCTCAAAGCCCCATCCAGACTGGCCTTGAACACCTCCAGGGATGGGCCTCAACAACTTCTCTGGGCAACCTGTTCCAGTGCCTTACCACACTCAGAGTGAAAAATTTCTTCCTCTTATCTAACCTAAATCTACCTTCTTCCAGTTTGAAGCTGTTCCCCCTCATCCTATCACTACATGCCCCTGTAAAAAGTCCCTCCCCAGCTTTCTTGTAGGCCCCCTTTAGGTACTGGAAGGCCACTATAAGGTCTCCCTGGAGCCTTCTCTTCTCCAGGCTGAACAACCCCAACTCTCCAAGCCTCTCCTCATAGGAGAGGTGCTCCAGCCCTCTGATTATCTTTGTGGCTCTCCTCTGGACCTGCTCCAACAGGTCCATGTCTTTCCCATGCCGGGGGCTCCAGAGCTGGACGCAGTACTCCAGGTAGGGTCTCACCAGAGCAGAGTAGAGGGCAAGAATCAAGTATGTCATATCTTATTAGATATAATGAAAGGCTTACTCTTCTCGCCCGTGATCTCACACTAGCTATCCTGTTTATACATCTCTCCAATCCCAGATATACCAAGTACTTTTCATGGTTCTGGCCTATAGAGCTTCATAAACCAGTTCCTGGATGAGACTGTAGAAGTCAACCCTCGTGCATTAAAGATATACTATCAGGAAGATGTACCAAGAAGAGCCATCAGGATAAGACGCAAAGAGCTTATATGAGAAGAGAGTCGGGTTACATTTAGCACCGCAGTGAGACGTAGTATAAAGGCATTTGTTTAAGAAGCCAGCACAGTTGGAGGAAACAAAACCTACATGTAAGCATATTTGTTTGCCATATATATACTTCAGCCATATGGTACTGGAAAGAGAGAGAGCAACTTCTCTGGCTGGAAACTCATCCTTTCATCCTTTCAGGCGGGGTTTCTCCAGTACAACGTGCGGGTGGTGCCATCTAGCGAGTAGGGGACCCCGCTCCTGGGAACCCCGCTCCCGGGAACCCCGCGGGATCGCAGCCCTCCGGCATCCTCACTCCCAGTGCCCCGGCGGGGACGGCGGGCGGTGCAGAGGAGGACTCCCTCGGGTGGGGAGCTGCACCCTCAGCCCAAAGCACCACACTGTTAGCAAGAATCATCAAAACACGGGTGTCGGGAGGACAAATTCCTGCTATTTCCTGGGATGTTAACTTTTTCTTTGTTTTTGTTTTTGTCCCCCCCCCCCTTTTCTCTATTTATTGGCCTCCATGAAGCCAGAACAGTCTTAGGAAATCCCCTACAATTTCTAGATAAAACTTTTAAAAGACAGAACAGAACTGAAACAAGCCAGTTCCACAGTTCCCCAAATGGCAATGATCTGCAAACAGCAACCATTGGAGGTCAGGGTGTGGGTGTGGGGGAAGGCTTAACAGAAAAGACTGGGTGATTTGAGAGCTTAAAGACAAATCTAAAAGAGAAATAATAACAGTCTTCAAACATGTAGAAAGCTCCTGCTTGAGTTAAAAAAAGAAAAAAGGAATAATCTGTCCCCTGAGACCAAGGTCAGTGAGTCAAGAAGCAGTGAGCTTATGCTTCTGCAAGCAAGTCTAGATTAGAAATGATAAGAAAGTTTCTAATTTTAAGGGTATTGACGCACTGGAAAAGCTGCCTAGGAGGTCGTAGGATCTTGTAAGTGCAGGTGTTTAACAAGAGGCTAGAAAATTATCTGTTAGGAAGTGAACACCTAACCCATCCCTTTGGTAGTGGTGGGCTAAATGCAAGATATCTTCTGTAGTTCCTTAAAGTACTATGATTACATATTCCAGATGACTATGCAGCCCCATCTCCACCCATTGCTTTCATGAGTGATGCTAGTGTTTGTATTTATCCACCTCACCTATGGATAACGATGCCTATGATCATGTCAGAAAGAAAATTTCCGTGTAAGCAGTAAAAGGAATGAATTCAGCAAGGAGCAGCAGCACAGCGTTTGACTACTTGCTATTAAAAACACGTTTTTTGCCAACCTGAACAATAGACAAACTACAGGTCTGACAATTTCATCAAAACAAAAGAGAGAGACACAGACGGCTGACTTCATGCTACTTTCATTGCAGACCATCCCTCTCCCCTTTGCACCAGGTAACTCACCACAGGAGGGCCGAGAGAGGAGCATTCGATTTCTAATGCCATTCTTTAGAGCACAAAGACCTGTATATTCTTCTTACAGTGCTATCAGTTTGAGAACAAAGAAAAAAAAGCTGCTTTCTAGAAACCTAACAAGATGTACAGTCTCTATTAAAAATGTTTTTCAAATTGCAAAACTAAATTAAATAATTTTGTGCAAAGCCTCTGTGTTGAGTTCATCACTGTCCTAGGGAGAATGGAAAAGAAGAAATCCTTTAAATTTATACCTAAATTGCTGTTGGAAAGGTCCTTGCTGGTCAGTCTGTCTACAAGAATTTTGAATTTTAGCACCCAGGGAAATCTGTATTAAAAAGTTATGAATGCTTTTATCTCCTAGTTTGAATCTTCTGTTTTCACATTATCCAAAGAAGGGCAAACAGATGAAAATTAAACTTGTAAATATCACTTGGTGTACAATAGATCCCAGATGAATGGTGGCTAGCCCAGATTAATTCCAGGAGTGAGCACCAGGAGGAAAAAAGGGTTTCTGCAAGCAGAATTGTGCAAAACCAATTATTTTTAGCTCCTGAACTTCTCTGGGATTCCAGGTTTTCCCCTGTCCCGCATCAGGATTAAACAGAATCCCTTAAAAAAAAAGAAAAAGAAATACGGGAGAAACACACGTGCACATGGACAGACAGTCGCTTACTGCGCACAAGTCCATTTTGCAAGCCAGGCAGAAGTACTGTCTCTGCCTTGCTGGAACATGGTTCCAGTCGGCTGAATCCTGGTGCTGACGTGATTTTGTTTTTGTGCTTTAATCTCACTTAGCTGACCCTCTCCACTTCATATGGCAACAGGGACTCAAACTTTATAATAACTCTCGGCAGGTGGGTGTCCTAATCATCAAACCTGGAATTAAGTCTCTGGCTCTGTATTTCAAGCTCATCCTTTGGAAATCTCAGTTGGTCCAAAATGATAACCTAAATGCAGCAGAAAAGGAACGAAGTGAACACAGGCCCTCCTACACGCCACGTAAATGTCTGACTAAGGACACCTGCTATGCTTGATCTCTCTTTTTTTCTCATTCTCATCAGAAATTAACTGTTAACGTGAGGTCATGTACTCTTATGGCCAGTTCCACTGCCATTTTCCTGTAAGAAATGTCTCAACTTTTTGTCAGACTTTGTTTGTTATGAAGGAGTTGCAGAGATGTTACCACAGGCAATTCAAGTCGATAGCAATCTAGCACACAAGCTTGAAGAAACTTCCATGTCAAAGCGGCTACATTTACAATTAGGCCAGTGGAGTCCAAACTTTTTTTGAAGAGACATTTGGATACGTGTCCTGGTGTGCTCTGGCTTTAAAAGAAACCTCTTGCAGCAAGCGGATGGTAACACAGATTGTAAGTATTTGGACCGACCACTTGCCATTTCAGGTCATCTATAGGCTCTACCAAGTGAGAACTCTTAGCTTTCTGAGGCCATTTTTGTATGGATGTCTGCAGCTACTAGCAGGAACTTCTGGAAATTTAAGGCAATTTATATATTTGATAAAAATATTTAAATGGCAGCAGAATCTCTTCCAGTACTGTTGAAATCTGTTGATGCAAACTTTACAGGGCTCAATCTCTCAGGTCTATTGAAGTCACACAATACCTTTTTATTGAGCATAATATTCGAAAAAAACATTTCTTTATTCCTCGTTAACTAATCTGCTTGTGGTTCATCAACTACAACAGTACAGAATACATCCATTTTACTGTTGGAAATGATTCTCTCTCTTTTGCTAGCCAACAATCCAAACACGCTTACATCAAACCCCCTAATTATAAAGGATGTAGACTAAGGTACATGTTTTGAAAATACCTCTGTTAATCGCAGAGCTATAAAACTGCTATGAAATGTATGTTGTCCCCTGATCAGCAAACAACAGCTGGTTGATCTCAGGACTCTCCTCTACATGGTGACAGTGCCGTAAAGCTCAGGGCTCATTTCTGCTTCGCCTTGTGCTGATGAGAAGGAGCCTCTGCCTTACTTACATCCCAGGGCAGAAGCCAGGAATGACGCCAATATTACAGCATCCCAAATGGCAGGGATAACAGCAGAGGTCGGAGGAGCCCCTGCCCCATGGTGCAGTGGGTGGCAGCCTGGCAGGGGGTGGCTGAGAACCCACGCCGCTCATTGCAGCAGTGGACACTCCTGAGCATCCTCCCGCTGTTCTCCTGTGTGGGCGGGCTGTGGAGCAGGAGGGTTTCTGTGGACCACCCCACCACCACCAGACCCGCTCCAATTCTCTTCCCCTCCCGCTACACCCTCAATTAAAAATTTCTTTGATGAGAAGAAAGAGAAGGCAAGAGCCTGGTGACCACTCGAACCCTCACTAGGCTGCAAGGAAGAAAGTCCTGCCACTCAAATCCCACTAACGTGGGGCTAAGCCAAACCGAACAGAGGATTTATGAAAGTAAAGACTGCATGACTAATCCGTATTTATAACTATGGTAAGGTTAAAATGTTTGTAGAGGCAGCTTCCACAGAGTAACAAAACTCATCCCTGAATATTTATGAAGAAACCAGATGCCACACAAACAGCCCTTTTGTTTTCCAGATTGCAGGACTGCTTATTAAGTCCCAAGAAAACAAACATATAAGAAGTTCCATTTCAGCTTTAGGCTTTAAGTTACCATGCCAAAGGCAATGACATATACAGCATGTTTGCATGTAGCTCTATGCATTCTGCAATAATGAGACTTAACATTTTAATGCTCATTCACTTCTTTTTTGGACTGACATCTGAACATTAATGTCAGATTTTTGTGTTAATACCATGTGTTATATGGGCTTTCTTTTATTACCTCATTTCCACTAGAAAATATGAGCTGAGTAGGGAAAATATATTTATAATTAATGCTGGTCTCGGACTATTTATAGTGATATAGGACACAAAGTAGAGGTCTCTATTTTTATCATTAAAATGCTCCTATAAGGAACAATCTTAAATTATACTAGCAATAGCAGCTAGGTCACAATTGCTTTTTAAAAGCTGTATAAGGACTCAAGATAAGAAAAAAGAAACAGAAGATTCTCTTTTTCCTGTTTAAAAGGAAATTGTCGGGCATCAGAAACTATTTGAGTATCAAAGACCTAACTCTGTTTGATAATACTATACCAGATGTGCTTATACACAGCCCTTTCAGGAATTTGCCTGTATCTGTATTCATTGGTAAAGGCTGCTACAAAACAAAATCTGTATGTGCGCATATTACATATGTGAGTGTAAGATGTATTTGTGCAGAGAGATAAATACACTTCTACGGAAAATGCCATTATACCATTACAATTATAAATTTACGGGCTAGTGGATAGAATAAATCAGTAATTGTACCTAAAGAAATTTTAAATTTTCATGTCTGTGTATACACAAAAACTTGAAGAATCTTTAGAGAAAGGACTGTAATTTCATCTGTGCTCATATAATTGTTAGATATTTGGATAACTTACGGCTTTTCCACATGTAAAATTTCTAAAAATTGTATTGTTACCACTAATGGAAAATGGAATACAGAATACAGTAATATTAAAAATGATGTAGGACAAACTTGGGGACAAAAATATATTCAGTTGTAATTAGAGATAATTTTCATTCAGCTGCAGGAAATTCCAAGTCTGTAAGCAACAAAGAGCCAATGTAATGGAAGGCACGGAAGCACACCTGTGGAAGAACATGTAAAATCCATTCAAGAACATCCTGCCATGAGATGGACAGCTTAGTATGAACAGAGTCAGTAGATAAGATAAGCATTTCGGAATGCCATAAATACATTAGAAAATCAAAAAGAGCAACTAGATGACCTTTAAAGGTTCCTTCCAACCCAAACCATTCTATGATTCTATGAAATTGTGTGGTGCTTCAGCAGTATAAATTACACAGTTGCCAAATCTGCATGCATAAGTTGCAAGCGTAGTATTTCCTTGATAATATGTAATCTTTGATATTATTGCTCATAGAAATGTATTTTTTGTGAAATGTGGGCATACGCTTGCACATTCCCTTATAGTGAGAAAGTACAAAAAGTATATAAAATTGTCTTTGCATTTCTCTTTTTGCCTTCATACTGGTTAGACAGCCAAAGTCTCTGTGATAGTAAACGTGATGCTGGTTTTCTCTGAGAATTCAGAATTCTTGGCCTACGGTTTACGTCAGTATCCCGGGATAAGCCAGGGAATCCAATGTAATGCTTTTAGTGTTCATTCCCTTCACTCACTGCATACAAGAAATAAGGTCTCTAATAAATCAAAGATGTAGGAGGTTCTGCCAGTAGTATGTTTTCTGTATTAACATAATCGAATATAAGATATCACCGCGAGGATGGACTCACAACACCTGCATCCGGCTGTTGCAACTTAAACCCGCCTTCTGCAGACATTCAAACTGTGGTAATACAATTCTACTGCTGACTAGAATGACTAAGCATACAGTAAAAACCATACTAGAAAGTAAAACAGAGGAGGATACGTGACAGTGAGCAATTACAAGATAGTCAAGGGGAAAAATAGTGCATAAGAATGAAATATATCCTTGCAAGTGAGAACAACGGAAATCCACCCAAGAATAGTCAGCTGTGGACAGACTTGGTACAGGCAGGACTGGAACAACAGTCAATATTCAGGTAAGCTCCAATAGGACTGGTAAAATGAGTCAACTCTGAAGTGCCTTGATGCGGTAGCTATTCAGATGCCAAAGACGAATGCCAAGTGTGTGATTACAGGACTGGCTGCTGCTCATGAAATCAGTAATGTGACTGCATTTCTAGAAAATAATAATTCCTGTTAGAAAATATGAGGACAGCAGCACACGTTATGAACACAAACATAGAAAGGCTATAATACAAATTTTTTTTTTAATTTTTATTTAACCTCGTGGTCTTTCATGATTATCTCACCACAATCATTGTGTTAATAAGAATCTTTCTTGTTTTATCCCGGATCTATGGTTGCATTCTTGCATAAATATTTTTGCTCAAAGAGTGGGAGTGCTATATGGAAACAAAAGGTATCATGCCATAGGCTGTCTAAATAACTTTATCTGATTCTTTCTAGCTATGTACACTTTGATATGTGCACATCTGTTGATACTTGAACATAGCTGACTGCGTACTACTAAGAGGTATTTTATAGACTGATAGAAGTGTGCCTCTTAAGGATTTGTTCATATTCCCATGACAAAATTCTCACTGACCTCAATGGAACAAGGGTCTTCAAGGATTTTGTCCTCCTAAATATGACAAGAGACAGACTGAGCATGTTACTGGAACTTTATACACTCAAAAGACACAAGCTGATTTTGCTCCTACTCCTGCTCTCATTTTAATTTCTGTGTTGCAGATGATTGCAAGTGATCAAACACGCAAATCTAAGCAGTTGCCATCTGGCAGCTGAGAACTTGTACCTGCACACCTGCCTCCTTGCCTCCCTCCTTTAGGCGAACGTTTTATTTCCCCGTGGGGACAGGTTTAATGTGCACATATACAACCAGTCACTCCATCTCCCCTGGCAGGCAGTAACTTTTTATGCCATTTGCAAGCCCAGGAACATGCCCCATGTAAAACGCCATTCCAAAAACACCTTTCACAGTGCTCATCTGGGAAGTTTAAACTCTTCCTTTCCAGCTTCTTTAAAATGTCCTTTACGTAAGCCAAACAAAACGGATATAGAGATGATTGCAGGAGTCCAGGACTGAGAAAGGTACTCTGGCTTATTAAGCGCGGAGAAATAAACCAGAGAGGTGACAGTATTTCCCCACGGTGCTGTAAGAAGCTTGTCTGAGTGACTTACAATCTTAGGCATGCAAGAGACATTTCAATGGCTACATGCAAAGTTTGTCTACACAATATGTGTCTCATGTGTTATTCAATCAACCTTACTTGAGTTGTAAGCATGTATCCAAATTCTAATGCAGCAGAACTACATCACTCCAAATTAAAAAAAAACAAAACCAAAACCAAACAAACCCAAAACAAAACAGAAAAGAAAACTGGCTTATTTAAAGTTTTCTACCATGTTAAGGTACAGATTTTTTTTTCCCCGAATAATGCCATAATACGAAACGCCAAGTTCTTGTGTAGTAGGACCATAACGTGTCTTATACTGATCAATTGAAGGAGGAGTTAATTTTTACAGAAACTGTTTGTTCAAGTTCAAGAGAAATTTCAACTTGGTTGTTCATCAATGATGCTTTTAGTTAAGGACACCTGTCTGATCTCAGTAAAAGAGCAATTAAAGTATGTAATAATCCACTAAAATTAATACAAGACATATTTTGGATAGTTGCAAGGGAGCTTGCAGTATCTCTGTCATTATCTTCAATCTGCCTTTCCCAGGCATCAGTCTACCTTCAAGCTTTTTACAGGATTTTCTGTCACCTCCATTGCTATTCACACGACCTGTTCATGATGGCCTGGTACTGGTCCTTCAAGGAGTAAAAGGGATTTGTACTACCAATTTCACTGGGAGTAGGATTAAACCCTCAAAATACCTCATGTCAGATGGATGCAGAAAGTTGCTTTTAAATATAGTCTTAAATATAATTCCAGTTCAGCATCAAGGATAATTTATGTTCCCAAAACAGGCTTTCTAGAAATACTCTGGGAATAATTTAAATTAGAAGCATGCTTACGTGCTTTTTTTTTTTTTTTTTTTTCTGGCTTGTCAGATACAAATAGTTTTACATTATAAACAAAAACCAAAACCCAAACAACAAGCTATGTTTCTACATGAAGTTTCCAAAATGAGACTGAAAAAATATTTTTCTTTAATTCTGTAAGCATAAAACTTGGGAATGAAATAATATAATAAAATGGAAGGATTATTTATAAGTAAGACGGCATTCAGAGCCATATGGGAAGGTGTGTGCATTGCTCTGTATATTCACTGCAGTGACACCTGAGTGTCTCTGCGAAAACGCTGACTGAACAAAATCTTATTTCACAGTAAGATTTGAATACAATAAGTTTTACAAATAATTTTACAGATCTTATAAAGCAAAAATTTCCTCATTACTGTGATGTAATTAAATGATAAGCCTGGATTCAAACGTCACCAAGCAGTGGCTCTGCTGAAACACCAGAGGGAGCAAGATTTACAGGAGTGAATGTTTTTATTGAGACTCTCCCAGCTACCGCCAGTGATTCATCATTTAGTAGGGTGCAAAAGAGTTTAGTCAGATTACCTGGAATGGCTGAGGATATGCCAGTGAAGGAAAGACTTTCAACTTGTGAGGAAATATGTAACAAGGAGCCACAAAACAGGAGAAAAAGGAGGACAGGCTTCATTTGGACAGCTGCAGGTTTTTACACACAAAGTTCAAAAATCTTCTGTTACTGACTGTTGGGATGAAAAACTAACAGCCTTTCCACCTTTGTTTAATAAAGATTATTTCGGTACAGACAGGTTTTTAAAAATCAGCTCTCACTCCTCCTTCACAGCACAAAGTCACAGATTCAGTTGTGACTCGTACCTCCTCTAAAAGATTTTAAAAAAGCCATAGAAAAGATCAAAGGCAAATCCACCTATGCAGTGAACTGAGTTACAAGAAAAAAAGAACTCATTCTCTCATGCTCCATTAGGGACTAAACCTAGGCAAGGCTCAAAAGAAAAAGCCCCTCAAATCAGTTGTCTCTCTGATGATTCACATCTAAAAACCCTACACCCGAATCGGAAGCGACCGTGCTGCTGAGTCCTAACCTTGAACTGAAACTGTTCAGCTGCTCTTGAGGAGTGACCAAGTGACAATGTATGCCTGCATCTTTAATATTATTTAAAATTTAGCGATGATAAAAATCCTTCTGGGGCCCAGATTTGGCCAGAAGACATTGCCACCCACTACATGGTGAGATCCCAAGGGGTTCTCATCACAACTGCTGTCCTGTTGCTGGTGGTGCCCTGCTCCAGAGTGACCTCTAAAGACAGGAGTAGTCTTTCCATTACCATGAGCGCAGTTTCTCCTCATGGAGAATTTTTCACCGTGCTTTACTGTTCAGACTACTGATGGTCTTCCGTTTTAGTTTAAAATACAGCTTTTTCATTTTAATTCCTTTTCCCTCCTGAAATTTATCGTAGATTCTGACCTGCAGCCACTCTTTGCCAAACCATAATAATTTAATCCCAATCCACATTTACAAAACCCCAATCTGTCAGGATATCTTCCATTTCTATCAAAATTAATTTATAGGCATTGAGAAATAGTTTTATATGTAATGTAGAAAATTATCTTTATTTGCTGGGATTGGATGGCGAAGAGCTTTTTGCTCAAGTTTGTAGTATCCACAGGGGGCAGTTGTATTTGTTGCTATACAGAAAAGATTACTCACCATCTTAATTGACTGTGCCATATACATGCCTGAAAATTAAAGCTTGATAATATTTTATATAGCCTCTCATGTCATCTAGTGTCTTCAGAAGTGTCCACATAGTTCACACAAAACACCAGGCTTGAAGTAATATATACTTCTAAGCAATCAAATGGCATCTAATAGTGTGGGGTACTGAAAATATATGATTCAGAAGCTAAATAATATATTACAAGAAACCAAATGTTTCACACAGGGCAGCAGACTGGGACATCTTTAACAATCACAAATTTGTTAAAATCCTCATACCTGTATTATAAAGCTTTACATCTAGCTGTTGGCCTGACCCAATAAAGAGAAGAAGAATTAGAAAGAAAGTTGTAAATAATTCTAATGTTTCATGCTCAGCAGATAAAACCTTATATGAGCAATGCATTTATTGGCTAAGTGTCAAAACCAACCCTCATGGCGTTAGTAGCTCAGCGACCCTAAGGGAAAACAATGTAGTTTTGTAAAATTAATCATTCCACCGGTGACCACGGTTATGTCCAAATTCTTAAAGAAAGATTATCCACCTGAGTTTTGTCAAATCAGAAGGAAGACTTTTATCTGGTTTGCCATTTTTAAGTGAACCCAAAATATTTGAAGAAAACGTCCTCTGGTGCTTTAACAGTCCGGTGGGACTGAGGGATGGATGTGCACGCACATCACCTTATTCCTTCCTCTCCTCTCCGGTGAAGGGTGCCTGATCCAAACCGTTAGCAAGTCACTTCGTACATACAGTATGCACAGGATGATGGGCTGTTTCAAACAGAAGAAAACAGTTTGTGGTGGCTTTGGAGTCTGCTTTCAATCTAAGAACAATGAATTTCAGAGAAGAGGGAGGAAGGGCGGAGGAAGTCATGGGGCCAAGCCTGGGAAGCGGTGGGAGAAGGGAAAAAGGGCTGCCTCTGCAGTGAGCGGGGTTTCTGGTCAGGGTGCAGCAACAGCAGCAGAAAGCAGAATCCATTACGGGTTTTTTTCAACCTGATCTAATTGGTATAGCAGTAGCAAAATGGTTCATATTACATTCAGTCCAAGCCCTTTATGATCACATGGAAGAAAGGCACTAATCATCCCAGGGATTTGGTCATCATATTTATTACAATAAGCAAGGATCTGTGTGCAAGGAGCAAGCAAACAGAAAAAAGGACAATTGCCACAGTATCTGGCAACGTGAGGGCTGCTGGGGTGCAAGCACAGCCTTGTGACTGGGGCAGTACAGGAGAACTCCTCCACTCCACCCTGCCGGGCCTGCCCTCTGCGACAGAGATCTTGAGAAACGCATTCCTCATTGCCTCATGGCTGCATCATTTCTGTGCTCAGGGTACCTCACCACCACACTGCCCACATGGCTGCTCAGAAATTAAGGAGGTCCTGAAATGAGATTCTAAGGAATCCAAAGCGAACACAAGTCGTGGCTTCTTGGACTCCTTCCATCTCCTTTGCGACTTGAGGGCCTGTTGTTGAGGTAATACTATGCTGTGAAACACTGTGTTGAACTTTTTCTTACAGAGTTGCCTTCATACCTAGTTAGAAGTGCTGAGTTTTACTTCACCGCGTGTAAAAAGAGCACATGGCTCTCGCTGCTCAGTGACCGCAATGTTTCTGCTCCCACAAATGGCATGGCAGCCCTTCATTCTGCATGTACCTTTTCATCTAAAGTACCAGGTTCACGCATTCCCAGGGATACAGTGCAGTTACGTGAGTTTAAAGTTTCTAGGAGAAGCCACCTGAGTTCTCTTTTTCTTTGGCTCATTGATATTTACCTTCTCCAACCAACGCTCTTACGTTTGTGATGGATCTGATGCAGTGGCAGCTTGCGGTGAGCCAGCGCTGTTAGCAACCCTCATCCAAAGAATGGCCATTCATACCACGACAGCCACCTCTGGGTGGGACAGCCTCGCCACACAGCTTTTTCTAATCCATCTCTTTCTCAGAGAAACGATACTGTGACTATAGCTTGCCACTAGTACAAGTCCATCACAAAACGGGTATACCAGGTCTATGGGAGAACAGTGAGCTTTTAGAGACCAGAAGGTATATATGAAAGAAAGAAAGAAAACTCCGATTTCACAAACTCCACAGAGTGGTTTTTTCCCCTCTTGTGGTAAGCAGAGAGGTCACTGAAATGAGGGACTTTGTACTTCACCTGACCTTACTGGATAAACTTACTAGCTGTCGGAGCACTCCACTTGCCCTTTTTGAGCTCCATGGAAGAGGCCATCTGGCACCTACGCAGGCTACTGAGATCCAGCAGCGCCGTCACTGCCTCCCTACTTGAAACAATCCTTTCCAGCCCTCTCACATACCACGCAGGTCTCGTAGTTCAACTCGCAAGCTCCCAGCGACCACGAAATATTTGGCAGTGCAACAGGTCTAAGATCTTTCCTGTTTGGTTTTGCTCAGAGCTCTATAAGGCAAATCGTTGGTGCAGAGGCACAGGAGACTTAAAGGATTTCAGCAGTGGCGTTCTGCCCCTGGGTTTTGGTTTCTCTTGCTCTCCCTGCAGGCAGACGTTTGGAAGTTAGTTTCCCTCTGAAATACACATTAATGCCACATATTGGCTTTCACGCTGGAAGGTGGATGAATGCCATATCCCCAGTGACTGGACATATTTCACACTGTTTCCAAATTTACCAGCAAGCCAGTTCAAGTCACCTTCTAAGATTGATGTAAGTTACCAGAGTGATAAATCTGCGTTAAAGTAGTTATCGGGCTTCCTGACAGATTTCTTTGACGCTTATAATACTCCAAAAATAGCACATGATCACGTGCTATCATTTTTTGTTTCCAGTTTTGTCAGAAAATCAGTTACCACCAGTATCAATATTCAGCAGACACTTATCTGCTTTCAATGGAAAACGATTTAAAATTTTTTCAGCCTACTTAAACTGTACACATAACTTCTGGTTCCTTTTCCGCTCATATCCTTTTTTAAGTCTTCTGATATTTTTATTTTTAAAAAGAAGTTGATCTCTCTTTCCTGATGTTTGATAGCAGTTATAAAGTAGCTGGCACCGCACACAGAGTCAGATCCCATACGCAGTTAGAACCTATATCTCTTTCTGTATCTTTCTTTTGTTTTTAACCTCATTAAAAAGTAGAATAGCAACACCACCATACATCCAATTTCAAAGAACTTTACACATTTGACCATAAGAACTCACTCAAGGTTTATATTTAGCAAGCAAGTTTATATTCAGCAAATCTCTGCTTTGGACTTATAAAGCAGCTTCTACAACTTCAAACTATGTAACTGCAAAAATAAATGTACTTTAAAGTATCTACTTGATATAAAAATGTATGTAAATAATGTGTTAATTTTTTTTTTAGGAAGGAAGTTGTTTATATTGTGTAACTTTTCCAAACCAGTTTTCTTAATTTATTAATGCAGAGACTGAGGCAGGTCCAGGTGGTGAGTTAGAACAAGAGTTTAACACAGATGCTCACTCTGTAGAGGGAACATCAGAGAACTCTCACTGCTAATGTTCTGGTGGCAGATAATTGCTTCTGCTCAGGCTAAATAACTAGCAAACTGAAGTGTATTGAATAAATAAATAGAAAATATTTTAAAAACCTAAACAAGTCACCTTTTAAGTTACTTCACCCATCCCAAGAAATCCTGAAACAATTCACTGACAAGACTTACCCAAGGAGAACAGAAAATATTTTCCAGTTCATGAGGTCAGGAGTAAGTTGCTGGCGATCAAACAGACCTTTCATTATTAGTTTGTGGGATCTAGTAAGTATTTTTTTCTTGAACGGTTTTCTTTTCCAGAACTGGGAAGTATTGGTTTCCTTCTCTCCCCTGCTAATGACTAAGACGCAGTGGCTCTGCTGGGCTGGTCAGAGGCAGAGAGGCAAGAAGAATGCGTGATGTCTCCCACAGAGATTCTTTTCTCTGGACAACTTAAATGTGGCATGAAAGCAAGTCCTGTCCAGGTCAGCTTTAACCAGAAAGAGGATTCTCGCCAGGGATTGTGGTTACCCTCAAGACTTCACTTAAATCTCTTGGGAGCACAAATATAAAATTCCATTAACAGCTTGCTATATTTTAGCTTTCAAAACCAAAGCCTTAGTGTGCTTTGTAATGTAGAGGAACAGCTAGGATATTGAGAATATTACTGTTTTTTTTTAATAAATGAAATCTACACCAGCAAAAATTTGGAATATTGTTTGAACCGTAAAGGAGTACTAAAAGTTCAGTATCTCTACTTCTTTATGCTTTTTGGTTTTTTTTTTCTACTAGGAATTCTAGAACTAAAAATTAATAAATCAAGCACCAACAGTGTTGTCTTATTAAAATGTGCTTTTTTTCTTCTTCTTTTTTTTTTTTTTTTTTTTTAATTGTGGTAAGAATGTCCCCTTGTTGCCATTCCTCCCAGGAACTAGAACAATATTCACTTTTCCTTAGGGAAGGGAATACTAGTGCAGTTGCAACACAAGCACCTTTGTCATTTTAATACCTTCACCAGGTGGTTTCTCTTTAATCACTCGCTCTTTATTCTCCTTAGAATAAACAGGTAAGTTCACAGAAGCGTAACAGGAGAAAACCTAAGCTCCATAGACACTTACATCAGATCTGTGCTCTAGCAGATCATCCAATTTTGCACCAGGTCAGGTGTGGGCATAATCACGTTAATTTCACATTTCCCTAAGCACGCTATAATAAGCTCTTTATGCTGACATTATGACTTTGTGCTGGTTTGTGCAGATCAAACACCCAGTCCTTTAAAAAGTTTGAGTGGCGGAGGCCTCAAAGAAAGCCTGCTGGGACAAAGTCGACCTGATATTTCTGGAGAGAAATCTTATCAGCAAAGTGATTTTACCCTACACCAGTGCTTTATGTCATGCGGTGTTCTGGATCAGGCATTCGGAGCATGAATCCAGCTTCAGTTCACCACTGAACCTAAGAGCACACGCATTTGGGTTCAATTCAAAAGAAAGTCTCTGAAGACACTCATACTCTCACACAAGGGATGTTTCTAAACGCACCCTTTCAGTTGTCCACAATTACACCAGTTTTAGAACACCTACAATGTTTTCTACTTACTGCAAACACTGTTTCTGTGAAAGCTCTACTTAGTTTGACTTTCCACATCAATTACCATAGTTGGTTTCCCTTTGTTGCAGGAACATTTGCAGGTGCAAGCAGAATGCGGGCAAAGTCCTGAAACTATATGAGATCACGGAGGAGAGCAGTGCTGGGAGCTCCCGCCTGTCCCCCAGATCTTCCAAGGCAGATTTTCATTACCTTCATCACACTGTCATGAAGAAGAGTCAGAAGCTCCCAAAGCAGTTAATGCCAGCACTGACGGGTCACTTCTGGGACTGGTCCTAAACAAGAGCTCTCCCCTGAGATGCACATACGGTCCCAGCTATGTGACACTGTAATTTTGGGGTGAGCAAAGAGGGAGAATGAGAAGTTTCTCTCTAGGACATGGAAATTTCCCACCTCTGTGAGAAGGGGAGAGGACTTCCTCATGAATCACTGCTTCAGTAAAAACCTAACCTAATACAAGAACAGTCCTTAAGGGTGGGAATCACCTCACCTAAGGTTGACAATCCTTAAATCTGTGCAGGATGGCAAGGCTTCTTTTATAGTCGGCAGAGACAAACGGGTGTCTCTAGCACACTGCTCCTCCCATCCCAGTGTACACAGTTGTCTAAAATAGATCATGTGAGTCACACGCTACAAATGCCCGTTTCTTTCCTTTGCTTAAAAAAGGAATCTAGACAACAGATGCCTAATTGTCGATGTCCAGTGCTCAGCCACATGAAACCCAGTCTGGCTGGAAGGATGAGATTTGTTCAGCTGGGGAAATTAAACATGAACATCTCTAAAACAGGAGATAGCAAACAATGGTTAGGCAAGAATGAATTGGATTAATGAATACCAAATGACTAGAGGCATGAGACTGAATATGAATTATCTCCTTTTCCACCCTCTTCCTCCTCCTTTTCATAAAAGATGAATTTTGAATATGCAGATAAGAAGGACACATGCCAAATCTTGACTGTCTTCTGCAAACACCCATAATTTGGGGAAAATTAGATGTCTTAGCTTCAAGACAGCCAGTGTTAGAGGGCAGGGAGACGAAAGAAGCCTTTAAACTAATATTTATGCCAAGCAAATTTATGTGGGTTTACTCCTTTTACTTGCATTCACTTTTCTCATAAAACATTGCAACTATGCTCTTTATTCCAAATCCTGCAATTAATTATCTGTATTTCGTTTTAGATTAGGCTAAGACGAATGAAAAAAAAACCCAGGGTAACTAGCTGATCCCAATCCTAAACATCAGGATACTACAGCTCGAAATAACAGGTGTTTCTGCTTCATTCCATAACCTGAATTAAGAAACCGGTAACATGGAGACTTTTGACCGAAGCCTGCTTGTCATGCAAAGCCTTTTGCATACAGCAAATAGCGCAGAGTATTCCCAGTGGGGCACATAACAGCCTCCTTTCACATTTGCAAAAGAGAATATTGGCCTCTGTACTTCATCAGCAACTTTCCAAAACCTCATTGACTAAACATTTGAACAAACTCGCTAAATAATCCTCTTTCTCTGAGCTAAATAACTGTCTTTCTCTCCACTTAATACAGAAGAAAAATATATGCAGCCAAGTGTCACTGACGGGGAGGTGTTTTGATTTCTTAAGAAAATATTCAGTCGTGATATTCTTTGCAACTGTACTTGCTTGTTTATTGAACTAGGTTGCTAGGATCATGGTCCAATTAGTTCAGAGAAACAAATGAAGGAGCAAACAAAGCAGCTGCGGTCCAACATGGCATTAATCAATTGTATTTCTCCTTTCTTGTACAGCGAACGGCTCAACATGTTGGCCTCTCGAAGCACTTCTAAATCTAGAGAGCAGAAGTCCCCACACTGTCATGGGAGAGCCACATCCACTGTGTGGGGTACGGCTCTACAGGCATTTGGTCTTTTCTCCTTTCCACATCCTTCTGGTGAACTTATAGCACAATAATTCTGTAATTGTTACTGGGCGATGTAGTGCCACTGCATTATTTTCTTACATTTCCTTTGCAAAATGTCTTTTAGTCTACTACCTTCTAATGACTTAAAATAGTGCGTTTATATCTTCGCCAAAGCATTTTGTAAAAGTTGTTCGGTCACTAATATCAAAGCCTTTTTCTTTCTACTTAAGCGATGATACAGTCACTGAAAACAAACTTTGATTAACCAGAAATTGTCTTAAAAGTGTGTAAGCAACATAAGCTTAATTTTACTATTATACATGCATAGCTATTTATTTCACCTGTAAAATAAACTACTCAGCAGAGATGACATACTTTAAAGCACCTTTTCAAGAGTTCCCTTGAGATGTATTTGAAAATACTGGTCCTCTCAGACAAAAAATTGCTAAAAAGACCAACACCTTGATAAAGGGGACACCTGAATTTCTTTAGATCCAATATTCACGTATTGATTGGAACTTGCATCTCAAGGAAAAGGAAATCCTTCTATATAAACTCCAGATCTAAATGGATGAATAACAATATTGGAAAAAGCAGAGAGCCTAAAATGACTGGGAAAAGAAAGAACTGTTAAAAATTATTTACTTGAAAAAAACCCATGCTCTATATAGTCGGAAAAAAAGTAGTTCAAGGGAAGAAGTAGAAATATCACAGTAGAAATCAGCGTGTGATCCCCAAATTAAATGGAAGTCTTCGGTGAAGGCAATGTGGCGAGCCAAGTATATGCCCCCAATCACAATCAAGGCACAAGCAAACCTTAAACAGCTTAATGCACTTCAGTCTACTCACAAGCCCACTTTCATGTCAGGACTCTGAAAAATGGCCATATGATACCAGATGCAATAGAAAGAATTTTTAATGAGACGTTGCTCAGGCAGAGCTACAAAAAATGCTCGAATTGTAACAGGATTTGTGCCAACACCAGAGAATAAGAAGTGACTCAAAACTCTTTATCCTTTCACACCTCAGGCTCTATGTTAATCTCTGGATAAAATTTGAAGGAAAGAATAATTAATGGCTTGAAGGTAAATGGACAACAGAATAAAATGTAACATGGCTTTAGTAAAGGTAGGTCATGTCAGACCAGCCTGATTTTTTCCTTTGATAGGATACCTGATTTTCCAGACAAAAGAACTGCACAGAGAGATTAGATTTTATCTGAATTTCAGCAGAACATTTGGTAAGGTGTCACAATGGAAATTGCTAGGTAAACTGGAAAAAAGGAAGATTAGAAAAAGAATATGAAGGTGCTGTCTGAAGTGACGGTTGCAGAGGAAATGCCAATGAACTGTGCTGAAAGGGGAACCTCTGGGCTGAAAAGAGATTACTCCAGTAGTGCTCCTCCTGGATTAGTCTTGGCATTCATTTTGTTTACTATTTTACTTGGTGATTTCACCCCTAAAATAGGAATGAATGCAAGAAGTCCGGAAAAAAAAAAGAGAAGCATTGCCAGTATGAAGGGGAAGAACTCCATGTGAAGGGAAAAATGGACAGAATAGTAAACGTGGGATGAAATGTAATATTACACAGTACAGCATCCTGCAGTGAAGATGGGATTCATCTCATCCAACCCATCTGAAAACTTTATATCTTCACAGCTGTTGAGCCTCCTTGTATAATCACCAGAAAGATGTGAACAAGTCCGCTGGTACTTTTATATTATCTAGTTTAGACATGTGTCTGAATGGGATAGAGGTTCTTTGGAGATTCTTCCCTCTTTCTATAGTCATTCATAAAGGGCGTTTGGAAGACTTACTTAGGTGCCTAACTTTTAAACTTCTAAATTTGATGAGAAAAATCTCCCCAAGGACTATTACAAATTTTCACTATAGTGGCTCATCAGCCAGAAATCAGACAGGAGGAAAACATGCCTTATTTTTATGACCCGGGACTCCGTAAAACACAAATAACTTGTTCAGACACACTACACAAGGTAAATTCAATAGAAACAGCAGAGAGTTCATACAAGTGTAAAAACCGCTAGTGAGATCTCGACACGGCTGTCCATATTCTGCAAGACTCTTTCAAAACGAACGCAGACAGCCTGTCTTGCAAAAAACCACTGCAAGAGCAGGAATCACGTGAATAATTATACACAACATACCATTAGGCCCCCCCTGCAACGCCGAGGGACAATTTCATCCTAAAAAAAGCACAAGAGCAACAGGCTACAAACCTGCCACGAACAGATTGAGGCTGCAAACTTTCTTAACCATCAGAACAGAGAGGTTGTGGGACCGCCTTCCAGAAGAGCTGCTGAAGGCTAGAAACCTGAAGAGTTTTAAAAGTGAGCCGGACAGTTTTACGAAACAGATTATATGATGCAGGGCCTGAAAAGAAGTGGCTGTACTCGGTGTGGCGGGAGGATCTTGCTAGCTTTATGTTCGCTTGAAAGAAGACTCAAGAAGCTGAATTCCTATCTGTAATTTGGAAATGGGCTGAAATGCCCTGGAAAATCTTTATTTTAAACTTAAAAAAAACCCCAAACCAAACCAAAAAACCCCACAAAAAGCCATCTCCCAAGCTCTTAAAATATTTTTCCAGTGAACCTTAGTACATTTATACAGGTTTTCAGAGGGAAATAACAGATTTGACAATTCTGATGACAGTAACAGAACCAAATGTCTGAATCCAAAGCTAGAGTTTTTCTTTATGGGGGCATGTTAATCTCATCATATCAAACATTTGGTTGCCGGTTTTATGTTTTGGGTTGGGGTTTTGTTTTTGTTTTGTTTTGGTTTGTTATTTTTTTAAGGAAGAAACAAAGAAAGAGTGATTTGAACAATACAGATGAGCCTTCCCTTGAAATATGTTGCAAAACACTATTTCTGTACAGTTTTTTTTTTTTTCATTTGGACAGATCAACCTCATGAACATTTTATTAACTATTTTTGTTTAATTTTTTTTTTCCTTGAGCTTTTTTTGGTATATACTCATTGTTAAACAAATTTAATAATTAGTGAAATAATGTATAGCACAAAATAAATATTATAACTTGAATTTGTTTCAGTAACTGTATTTTTGCAATTTCATATGAAATAGAAGATTTAAAATTCATTGAAATAAATCTACTTAATTCCTGATGTCCTTATCTAAATTTGAAAGACAGATTGAAGGGTTTAATCAAAAAATTGAATTTACAAAGCCTACAACATAGCCAGCAGATGGTTCTGCAGTGTGTCCAGTTTAAATCATATCAGTGTAAGTAAAAAGTGAGTAAGTAAGTAAATTGTGAATAATCAAATTTTATTTCTTCCCCTAGGACTTCAAATCTCAATTTGTCATTTTGCCATATGACAGTCATAATTGTAGCAGTACCAAATAGCTATGGACGGAATCTACATTTCTCTTACAAATGCATCTTTTAGTATAGATCATGGGTAGCACATGCTGAAACAAGCACTTTACGACAAAAATATTGGAATTGTAAAATAAATGTATGCTAAAAAAGAAATTTGTTATTCTTCAATTCCCAACCTCCCCCTCACCCAAGAAAAAGAAGGTAGTTAAGTAAAAAGATATAAATTATATGTGACACTTGATATATCACCTTTTCTTTCTTGCATCTTTGAAAAGTCCTTTGAAGCAAACAAACATTATCTTGATTTTATAAGGGAAACGAAAAAATGAAAAGTTTAAGTGGTTCATCCAAAAGCACACAATAAGCCTTCTGCAAAACCAAAAATACGGGTAAAATCAAGACATTTCTTGATTTTTCTGTGCTGTTTCTTAACAAACAAAAGAAGCCCAGCAAACTCGGGAATATCAATTACATTATTCACAGGGATACGTACATCTTGAAATTAATTATTTTAGCTGTGTTGTTCTACAAACTATTTCCATCTGATCATAAAAAAAAAAAAGAAATCTGCTAATTTCTGTCTTTAAGAGGGATCTCGCTTGCACTGTTCTTAGATGCACTGATATTATGTATTCAGAGCTATACGGCAGCTGTAGGTACGTGGCCTATTAGCCCTAACTACAGCCTGAAGTATTGCTTTCACGCAAGAAAGCTTTCTCCATACTCAGAGCATTGTGGCCGTGTACCCTTTACATGCTTATCCCCACTCCGCTCCACACATATGGTGGAGTTTTGGTTGCGCAATCAAAACGAGGGCATCTGATGACCCTGTGGGTTCCTGGTGCATAGGCTGAGTCTGAATTTTAGCTGAAGCTCATATGGTCTCTCCCCCACGTGGATTTCCTACAGCTTGTTAGCAAATGAGTTTACACAAAAGGTAGTAAACTGGATCTTTCTTTCATCTGCCTACCAATTCTAATGACGCTTTTTGGAATATAATTACATTTGAACGGCTAAAACTCCTTTGAAATTTCCTAAAGGTCTTCAATCTACCCTGTGACGCCCACACAAGGTACCCTTTTGTGTTCACATAGACTCCGTACATGCTTTCTTAGAAAGTCAAGCTAAACATTTAACGATAGGAAAACAAACCTCAAATAGTGTCATCCAGGATTGTTCTGCCAATTTCAAAACACGCCAAGATAAGCATCAGTATAATAGTGAAATTGTGACTTAAAGCCAAAATTATATAGACGTGACATACGATGATAAAGAAGAGTAAACACTGCAAAGCAGGGCAGAAGAGCAGGCAGAGGCTCCCTGAAAAATCAGCGTGCAGGAAGAGTGCACTTTCGAGAGGTCAATAAACATTAATTTAATGTTTAGTAACTTGACTGTCTTTCCACACTACACATTATCTTGCCAGCTATATATAAATACAAAAAGAAAACATGCGAATATAGTAATGATTGAAGAGGTAATGACCGATTTTAGTGTGAACTTGCTCTGTTCCTTTACATGAAGCGTCAGTATCATTCTTTTATGTTGAAGACATAAGGATATTATGTTAGGGGCAGTCTTATCCAAAACAGACATACAAACCTATATATATATATACACACAGTCAGTCTTCACCGTGGGGTCTCTGTAACTAAATATATTAGCTACTGAGTAAGTATATCTTGAATAGATAAATTATTTTAAAATAGAGCTCACGTGAAACTGTGCCAGAATTAATGGTGTATGTTGAAGCCTAGTTGTAACGCGCCAAGTGAACAAGGTTTTATGGTTAATTTCTGAAGCAAAGCTATAAACTCTCTAGGAGAGCAGAAAATCACTTTCAAATGTTGATGTCTTTGTATTTCATATACATTCAGAACAAAATATAGTTTCCATATTTTATTAGAAATATGTAGAAAATAAGGAACTGACTGAACTATGTATGGCATTACTATCTTCTTTCTGTCTGTCTGTCTATATCTTATATAGATATATATCTTATCTATATTTTCTAATTAGTTTTACAATACTTTAATATCATGTGGTAACTTAATTAAAGGAACAAGAAAGAAGCCTTAGCTTAAATCTCTTTACTATTGACAAATTCAGTTTCAAGCTCCAAGGGCTTTTGTTTCCCCCTGCTTATCTGTCTGTGTATTTCTATGAAGAGTCGCACCGAAATTTCTAGGTTTCTTATGAATCTTAATGCATTTATTTTCTGAACAGGCTATATGGAAATGTGGCTGGGAACAGGCACTGGAACCCTCAGGCTGGAAGTACTTCTTCCCGTGGTTAAGAAGATGCTCAGCAGCCTGATCAAAAGATGCGCAGATCCTTCTCCGGAGATGACAAGCTTGCTCTTCCAGCTTTTCTACATTTGCTTGTTCCTCTGTTAAAGGCTTATCACACAAGTTCCAGCTCATTTTCTTCATTAACCAAGTACCATGTACGGTACAGTAGGGGCGATTTTATGCCCATGGGACCAAGGTCCAGAGATAACTGATTTGCACAACGTGAAGGAAGGTCAGATGGCAGCCATGCCTTCCCGCTCCAGGGCTCTAACAACATCCCCATTTCGCACCGGTAATATGTCACCTGACATACAGAGTAGTAGTCATTACAAAACTTTTCCTAATGAGGTTTAAATATATGGGGTTTACTTTTTTGTTTTCTTTTCTTCTTCTTTTCAAGAGCAGCAGCAGCAGCTGTGATAATGAAATAAATTCTGGGTCATTAACAGCAGGGCAATTTCGGGCAGGTATTTTTTAATGGATGAAAAGTTTGCCATGCTAGTACTACACTTTTCAAGAAGGAAGGTTTTTTTAAGCAAAGCAGACAGTTGGAAACCTTTTGCAGCATCATTCCCTCTTAACAAACTTACTTACGCGTAATTTCTATAATTGTGCAACTGAAAACACTGAAAAGTAATGCTCACACCAAACTAAGAGTGCATTTCTTTTATTTTGCTCATTTCAGGTATGAGTTGCAGATATGTGTTTTATATTCTTTCATTCTTAAACACAACACTGTCCTCCCCCAGCGCTGTTTATCTTTTCAGAATTAGTTTGCATTTTTACATGGCACAAAGCCTTAAAAAGCTGTTTAGGCCAGGCTAAAGCCTAAGCAAATTTTAAGAAGATCTAGGTGTGTCTAAGGACCTAAAATATTTTTGCAAAGTAGAATCTATTACGCATTTGTAGCTTGGTGCTTGTTTGAAGAAAGATGGCTGTACATGAAGGAAATAACAAAGTAGATAAGGGAGGACCACGTCTGATGGATGAATGGGATCGTACTCTTCAAGCGTACAGACGAAAGAAGTGTCAGTTAAGTATAAGAAAGTGAAGTTGAGGACAAAATTGCAGCCAGAGCTTTTGAGAAACCACAAGTTTTTCCACTGTTGAAGAAACACCCGGTTCTCTTTCCCACAGAACAGAACATTAAAGAATCTCTCCTTTATTAAGATGCCATTTTAGCTTTCGTGTAAAAATAAAGACCCTCTCTCCACTGAAACAAAGAGTATACAAACCCAAGAATATATGCATCATGATTCAAAAGTTTAGCAAATCAATATGGCATTTGTTTCACGTCTTTCTGAGATGTTTGAAATAAATGTTAACTTTGGGATAAGGTTACTGCAAAACAGCTCATGAATTGTTTTTTGTTCTCAAGAAAAAACAGTAAGCAGTTGTAAATATTTTTTCAGACTAACTATAAAAGTCAGTCTGAAATGACTTACTGAAAAAAACATAGGACAAAGACATAATTATTTTAATAATTTTATACATATAGATTTTTTTCTCTTTGTTTTCTAGGAGATCCAGAGATACGTATTCTTGAAATTAACATAGTAACTAAGAAAGATCAAATCTCTACTGAAGTTAGTGTACAAAAAAAATATTTAAGTATTTGAATGAAATACCACCTACTTAAAATAATTACCTAAAGTTGAGTTAAGATTGTGGCAATCAGAGTTTATTCTAGTAACAAGTTTGGCAACAGAAAAATGATCAGTCTTTTAGTATTAAAAGCAGATTTTTGGCTCATGTTTTATTTATACCAGCATTGTAATCGAAACTGAATGAATAAGATTATAATAGTGAGTTACTTTGTTCAACAGAAGAACCACTATATGGAGCGCATGTGAAAATCTAGTAAGATTTGGTACGATGGCACCAAATTTTTGTTCTGTTTAGGTGAAGAGAAATCTGAGGAAAGGAAAGCAGGGAAGTGGGAATCCTCAGCAAATTTTCTGAGGTGGTTGGAAGCTGCTTAGAGGATCTGGCCGGTACGACAAGGACATGAGCCAGGCTGAAGATATAACCCAATCTACTCGGCTTCTGCTATAGTGCAAGGCTTGTCTTGGCGCGTTCTGACTTGGAACAGGGCATTCATAACTGATAGGATGTGACTCATCCATGGACAAGTACTCACAGAGGCAAGACAAAGAACGTCACACAGATGTACACAGAAAAGAATATACACTTTATATGCTAACAGTATTTGAAGTTACTAATCAAGACTTATTCCACAGGATCACCACCAGTGTCTCTACTTGCGCTCAGTGGAATACAACAGATATCCACGAAGCGCACAAGACATAACTGATATTATGTGGCACCTGTGCCCCATATGGGTAACATACCTTCTGTTGCCTTTCTGAATGGTATAAAGAAAATAAACTATGACGAAGGAATAGGCCATCATTGAATACTACCTACGAATATCACACCAAGTTAAAATAAATACAGCTGATGGCATGGGTAAAAGACAAATCCGTATACCTCAAGAACATTCATTTGTGAAAACTTTTAGAGGTCGTCTGGCTGATCTATCACAGGATGGTGTAAACAGGCATGATGCAAAGACTAATTAATGATGCAAACTTGAAACAAAAGAAAAAATCAAACAAAAAATGAGTTCTTAAGCAACAGCAATGTAACAGAAAGGAGAAGGATAAAGAATTCTAGTATCTGCAGAAGACATAACTATGAATGTCTTGTTTTGCTTCATTCGAGTTTCAATCACCAAGTGATAAAGCAATTAAACATTTAAAGCGTGGATTTATAAATTACAGAAGGGCTTTCCACTTGCTTTGGTTGCAGAAGGAATTCTTATGGCAATACGTTGTACATAGGATGGAAATTTATTCATAAAATTCCACAAATGTAGCTCAAACAAAATTAAAATACTGAACTGCAGTTTACATTAAAAATGTGCCCTTCTTGTACTGTTTTAAAGACTCAAGGCAATGTTGCTAACTTACAGATCATAAAACTCTAAATATGTATTATCCTTAGGAAAGTTCAAGATTTTGCACCTTACAAAAATTAAAACCAACCAACCAACCCCTCCTCCAAACCTAGATCAAAACTTACCTAGAACCTAAACCTTGCCACTTGCATTATTTACATGAGTTTCAAGCACAGTAACATAATATGATTTGGATCTTATGATGATGATGGTTTAGGAATATATTTAGATTCACTGTTTGCTGGAAACAGCATTTTTCTAGATTTGTAAGACATTGGACAATTCTTAAGTTTTGTAACATCGACATCTATTAAAACTCAATGAGCTTTTAAAAAACATAAATATCAGAATCCGACAAATGTGTGTCTAATTTGTTTTTAAAAAAACCTGCAGCTAGAAAAATACCTAAGACAGGCAACATAAAGGATCCAAGAGAAATGAAAAGCAGGAAATTCCAAATTTGAGGGTGAAAATCAATCCCCAAATGAAGGAAGATGCATGACATGCACATTCTGTAGCAGCAATTTTGGGGAACAAAAGCAAGAACAGATACTATTTTGAATCTAATTCTGAACTTCATTGTACGTATGTGTTAAAATTATACCCTTACACTTTAAACCTAAGCTGCATGAACAAATTTTTCTGGAAGATATTTTCCCTTTCTGTTGTGAACATGGTTATTATGTGCATTAATGCTTAGTTATAGGTAGTCTGTCCTAGCCCACAGAAACTTATGAAGTCATCAGGACTGATGGGACTATCATGATAAACCCATATGTATTCCTATACCGTTACGCAATGTCACGTGCATGACTATTGGTCATGACTTTTATGACCCAGCAACAGAAACACCACTGTCTTCTGGCATTAGCTCTGTGCCATCAGCAGTACAACCACTGAAAAATGGAAACTCTCCCATTAAGATACATTAATAGTAATATGCTTCTGTCTATCAGGGTGTACCTATAATAAGCTCAAGACTTCCAATAACTTGAAATAAGGCCCCCGGATTGATGAAAAGTTATTGTTATCAGATGATACTTGTTTTCAGTGACTATCTGATAGGTGAATTCAAATCAGAAATTATATTCCTTGGATCTTAGTTCATGACCAGTCTCCTAAATCATTCAGTTTGTCACAGATTATAGTATATCACTTTCTTCCTTTGCTTGAGCTATCTTTTAATTTTCAGTATTGAAAAAATGTATCACAAATCCCATTCATACAACTTCTTTTGAAATCTTTATTTAAATATTTTTTAAAAGCAAATTATAACGATCAAATGTCTTTCTAAACAAATGAGAGAGGTGAAATACTGAGATGACAAAACTGTGAGGAACTTTGCAAGTTCCGATTTTTATTTCCTGTTTTCACATTCTTACTTTTTATAATATTTATTGGCACTCTGGGCTAGGAAAAATTCAAAGTAAAAACTGAACTACTACCAGTTTCTCCTTTCCAAGTAGAAATGCATTCAAAGCTTTCTTAGGCAGATCTTAAGGTAAACAGAGTGATGTCTAATGAAAGATGAAAACTAAATGATGAAAGAGAATTTGTACATATTCAGATTTTCCACAATAACATGTTTTGGATGAAATGCATTTATCATCATAATTAACCATTGTATAAAAAAAAAGGAAAAAGAAAAAGAAAATTGAGAAGGCTTTAATCAAGAGACAGGAAGAAGAAAACGTATAAACCCTAATTCAGAAAAAGTGAAAAAGCCTCTTCTTACAAATCCAATGTTTATCTGTTGAAACTAAACCAAGCCTTTTAGATCAACGATACCTCGTCTCACAGTTTTTTTGGCCACTCTCTATTTGTTTTCCATGATTATCTGGTTTTAACAGCTCTTTCTCTGCCTCCAGAAACAGCGCAGAAAGCTTCACAGAAAACAAGGTAAGAGCTGGGGACCACGAAACTAAAAAGATTCCGTTTAAACAGAGTAAGATCTTTAGTGATCACCTCTCTGTCTCCATCAGAATTACATACTTGATGGCTAAAGAAAGCTACAGCTCTACAACATCTCAATTTCAGTTAAGTATCTGGCCTCAGGTTCTCCCTCCTTGGCAACTAAAATCCAATGGATTATGACTATTTGTTTGCTTCATTGCAGCAGAACTGGATCCTATGTACTCATGTTTAGTTGGGGAAAAAAAACCCTCAACCCTAAATATATTCATGTTGTTGAAAACTGGGATATAGTCACGTGTGATTTAATGCCATTAACAAAGAATAATAAGCAATGTATCTAGTAACAAAACATCTCAAAAGTCAACTGAAGTATTTTATACTGATATATAATTTACGTATTGAAACTTGTATTAAGATTCCTGTCTGAATGAATTACAGAAATCAAATTTGAAGATGTACAAAAGTATGTATCAATGTGTCAGCAAATCAAACAAAAATTTCACTTCGAATGCAAAGTCTGCCCAAAGCAGTCCAACACAACTCAGACAAAACCCAGAATTCTACAATAAGTAGTAGACTTTGACCTCTCTACAGCCCTAATGGAAACAAAACTAACAGCCATTACATTCATTATAATAGGGTTAGTAACTAGGTATTCAGAGTAAAGAAGCAAGTTCAATTAGAATTGAACAGTGACTCTGTGTGTGCGCGTTTGTTTTATGGCACTGATTTCACATTGATCAAAAGGTCTAATGATATCTTTAAATTAAAACAGCAAAGAAAATGTGTGGTTATATGTCGAGTAGAGTATGAATTGAGAAAAGAAATATGCAGCTACAGTGTTCCCGACAACATGAGTTGATTTAAGGTTTATAAAAGCCTGTCAAAAAGTGATATAGCTGTGATACTTTGCTGTATGCAGGAATTACTTCAGTGAAGTCTGTTTGTATCAATGATTTGATTTTGGAAGTCTTTTCTAGTATTACAGGTGTTGCCATCACAAGTAACTTAAGACAAGAAGCCAGGTCTGGTTTACATTCAGAACAACAGTTGTAAACAGGATTAAAAATATTTGTCCTTCAAGTCCTGTTCAATATATTCATCAATGACCTGGATGAAGGGACAGAGGGTACCATCAGCAAGTTTGCTGATGACACAACACTGGGAGGGTTGGCTAACATGCCGAAGGCTGTGCCGCCACACAGTGTGACCTGGACAGGCTGGAGAGTTGGGCAGAGAGAAACCTATTGAAATTCAACAAAGGCAAGTGTAGGGTACTGCACCTGGGGAGGAATAACCCCATGCATCAGTACAGGTTGGGGGCTGAACTCCAGGAGAGCAGCTCTGTGGAAAGGGACCTGGCAGTCCTGGTGGACAACAGGATGACCATGAGCCAGCAATGTGCCCTAGTGGCCAAGAAGGCCAATGGCATCCTGGGGTGCATCAAGAAGAGTGTGGCCAGCAGGTCGAGGGAGATCATCCTCCCCCTCTACTCTGCCCTGGTGAGCCCCATCTGGAGTATTGTGTCCAGTTCTGGGCTCCCCAGTTCAAGAAGGACAGGGAACTGCTGGAGAAGGTCCAGCAAAGGGCTACAAATATGATTAAGGGATTGGAGTATCTTTCTTATGAGGAAATGCTGAGGGACTTGGGTCTTTTTAGTCTGGAGAAGAGAAGACTGAGGGGGGAACTTATCAACGCTTATAAATACTTAAAGGGAGGGTGCCAGGAGGATGGGAACAGTCTTTTTTCAGTGGTGCCCAGTGATAGAACAAGAGGTAATGGGCACAAACTTGAACATAGGAAGTTCCATCTAAACATGAGGAGGGACTTCTTAACTTTGAGGGTGGCAGAGCACTGGAACAGGCTCTCCAGAGAGGTGGTGGAGTCTCTGACTCTGGAGACATTCAAAACCCGCCTGGACGCTGTCCTGTGCAACCTGCTGTAGGTGACCCTTCTCTGGCAGGGGGGTTGGACTAGATGACCTTCGGAGGTCCCTTCCAACCCCTATCATTCTGTGAATCTGTGATTTCCTTTGCTGTGAAAAAGGCATGAAAAGAATGAATCTATAGATAAAGCACCATACCTACAGCTAGGGTGGGCTGGCATTTCCACTCCTACTGAGTGATTGCTAAACTTCTAGTCAGTCAGGATTTTCCACACCAGATGGCTGCACCACGATCAATTTCTTTACCTTTTGAAAAAAATTTATTTGTACAAAGTTTCAGGAAAATGCCTTGGCCACTGCCATGAATGCAAAGAACAAGAAAAAGTTTTTTTACTTGATGCTAATAATAATAATAACAACAACAACAACTACCACCACCACCATCACCTACAACAACCACTGCCACCTACAAATCATATTAATAAGAAACTCTTATGTTTTACAATATAGGTCCTTGAAATTTATGTAATGGCACAGGCTGTCTCCTAAAGTGCTCTTTTTTTACAGTTCAGCAACAATCTAAAATACACACTTCTGAAATTTGCATTATGGATTTAGGCAGTAAAATTCCTCAAAGATTCCATCTTTCCTATGCATTTTCTATTCCCACGTAGCGCTGCCGTGCCAGCAGGATTACATAATTCATTATACATGCCTAGAATCTCAACACACCCTGTTCCAAGTCTTCTTAGCACTAAGAGGACTTCGCCTGCAATTCCTTCGCCCAGTGGAGAAGCTGCCATAGCTGAGAGCAATGAGCTTCTGAGTTCTCAGCTACCTTGGCATTCTGGAGAGGAACAAAAGAGTCTCCCAAGAAATGACAAATCTTGAAGAGAACTAGGGTGGAAATTTTAAAGAAACAGACGTGGGAAAGTGGGACGAGGAAAATACAAAGGGAGAGGTGAAGAAGCAATGATCTACTACAAAGGAATGATGGTTTATCCTGTCCTCATCCCAGCCACGTTAACTACCCAGCAGTGCTGGGTGAAAGGCCAAGTACAAGTGCATTCAACTAAAAAAAATTCAGAACTGAAAAACACTGAATTCAGGCCCACATATATAGAAACGATTTTATGGAGGTCAATAGCTGACCTGTTGCCAATTCCTGTCTTTCTCAACACTCCTGCAGCACTTACCACTCTGGACTATAGACACTGTAGTCCCAAACTGTGAATTTAAAGGGATGCATTAAGGAAGTTCAAACACATGTTAAAGCACCAGCTCAATAAATACAGGGCAGGAAATGTCACTTGTATTATAAGATCTATCCTAAAAATCCAGTTATGCATCCGTTATGTGAAGCAAACAGCTGAGACTGAAGTTCCAGAAAAATGATGTTATATTCCTTGTACTTTATAACCATGCGGCTTCTTTTTTTCCTCTTAATATGTCAGGCTCTCTACACTATTTCGATATGCTTTTTACATGCTTGCATATACTTTGCACACAAATTTATTAATACTGTCTTTCTTACGACTGTCAGCATTACCACCCATCAAGGCATCTCCGAGTTTTATAAATATTTATGAACGTTCATCAGATTCCTGTGAGATACTGGTATTTTGTTATCCCCATCCTAGAAGAATCCCAAGTTTCTTGAAGCAGAGAGATTCTGTGGCACATATATCCGTAACTGCGGGTGCCCCTTTACTTGACATATTTTTGATTTGATCTAAATTGATTTATAAACAGAAATCCCATTCACTTGTACTATGCTCTTCTGTTCTGCCCTTCTCCATGTCAAGCCCTCAGTCCCTGAAGGACGATCAAAGGAACGGCAAAAAACGAATGATCACCTGGAAAGAGATGTGCCCTGTGACAGCTTTGTGCCTTCAAATGTAGAGAAGTTCTGCAGTTCAGTGAAAAGCTTATCTCTCCTGAAGTCATTGTCAAAAATGCCATAGAAATGAATGGGATCGCTGCCTCCAGAGCAGCAATGCCCTAACATCGGCATTCCCACTTAGTCTTCTCTATGGCACTAAATTAAAATTTGCAGACAAATGATTTTCATTTCAGGATTAGAGCCGTAACTGACTTGCAGTTTGAATGAAGTAAATATTATCTCAGAAACTTGCTCATCCTTAGAGTGGACAGACTCATATTAAACTGAAATAAATCAGGCAGATAAGCAGCTCTCAAGGAATACATTCCCTGTAGCAGGATCAAAAGCTGTAGACAAATTAGTCTCACAAGATTTTAGCTACTTGCAGAATAGAATCAGAAATAAAAAGTATTTCCCATATTGTTGCACATAAAATTCAAGGCAATGGAGCTGATTAAAATTTTGATATCCGAATTCTGAAGTTATTTTGCACTAAATTTTGAAAAAGGGTTTGAAATATCTCTGAAACTAAGGGCAGGGAACATGACAATTAGAGTTGTCTATATAAATTAACAGAAGTATATAACTTTTCTGATGTTGCATTTTGAAAGAGCACAATAATGTAACTCATGGTCTTTAAGAAGCACTCTTAAGATGTAGTTGCAAGTCTCACATCAGAGAAATATCAAAATGAAACAGTGACTGTAAAATGATGAATCTGCCTCAATCAAGGGATATGATGATAATTCACACCCTGCACTGTCATCTTCAAGACTTAATTTTCTGATCTTTTTTTCTTTCCCCAAGGGCCATGGCAGTGACTGAATATACTCCAAAGCAAGTTTTTCTTCCTTTGATAACGCAGAACTGTTTATGCTGAATATAAGTATCAGTAAAAGAGATATATCAACAAGATAAAACCAAGAAAACAAGAAAACAAGAGATAAAATATGGATTCAGTAAAGCACAGCACAGTCATCTTTGAAAGTCTGGTATGGGACCATCATAGTCATTAAACCAGTGTTTAAAAGATGGAATTTTCAAAACATCCAAATCCAATGCTTGAACTAATAGATTCAGAAGTGGTAACAGAAAGGAAGAAAAGATCTTGATTTGAGATGATTCTCTTGGGTTCCAGGAAACACTAATACTTTGGACTTACCTATCATTCATGAATATGGAAAAAAATCAGAGATATTGTATCTGACCTGTACATTCACAGAAATAGAAAAATGGATAACAGACATGAAGGCATTTGTAAGATCTTCTAGGAAGCTTGTCTCCCCTTTCTGAAATCTGCATTTTGCTGCAAGAATATGAATAGAGTAATAAACACAAGAAAATTCTGTAACTTTTCCTCCTAAGAAGCAATTTTTATTGGTTACAGAACATAAAGGAATTTGTTTTCTACTCTCCAAAAAAGCCCGTCCCATTAGAGAGACACGTCAAATACATTTCATGCTCCTCTTTAACACAGATAAACAAGAACATGGGGGTTAAACGAGTGAGAATCCCCAATCCCCTTCCACCTCTCATACAGAGCCACTTTCTGCTGGGAAACAAAAAATTATTCTCTCCTGGAACTGAATCAGAAGGCAGACCCGTCAGTCAGTAGCCAGCATATGATTCAGCTCAGCTTTTCTATAAGTTAAAAAGTCCAAAAGCCACCAGAAAAGGGGTTTTGAGTGAGAGGGCTGCCTCCTTCTAACTCTTCTGAAATGCCTGCTGAGCACTCCTGTGAATCATGCCTGCTGCAAGAGGAGCACCTCTGACTTGAGAAAGCAGGGACTTTCGGTGACAGCTGGCAAGCAGACACTCCCTCTATCGAGGGACAGCTTTCATTCAACTAAAAGGTAGGACAAACGTGAATTCCTGTAGCTGGACACTGAAAGCGTACTAGATCGATGATTAAAATACATAGCAATTACAACCCTTCCCCAATCATAGTGTTTTGAAAGAAAAAAAACAACAACAATATAGTGTTTTCTAAAAAGAAAAATATGTTTACTATATAAAGCAAGATGCTTCGCAAAATATGCTGATTTTTGCTTATATTTTATGATTATACTAGCAAGCATTGAATAATTGAGTAATAAACACTACTGCAAGTCGGAAAAAGACATTCCATTCAAGTCTCGGGAAACGACACAAAATGTTAAAATAGCACTAAGTATTCCACTCATGTTAAATTCAGTGCTTGAATCGTAGAATGATTTAGCTGTGCCTTCAAATGCTCTTAATATTCCTTCATGCAGTGTACACAATCAGAAAACTATTTCTGCCGTAATTCACCCACATTTCCAAAGGGATGCCTGTTGAATGGGGGTTTTGTCCTACTCGTTAAGCAACTGAAAGAAATACTACTTGTCTCCCAGATTAATCATACGTTGGATTTTCACTAGCCTGATCATTTAACAAATTACTAACAATGAGTGTTTCCTATGTGTTCAAAAGACTTTTGTTTAAAATATTCCAGAGCAGCCTTCTAACACTTACAATAGCAGCAGGCAAAATTGCTTGAGCTTAACAAAAAAGTGTGAGGTGCACAAAAGTGCTGAAAAATTAGACTGAAAACAAATACTTTATTTTCTTACATTTGTTTTGATGTCTGCTCTTATGGTTTAAATACATTGGAAAAATTGTAAAAATAGGGTTGCACAAATAACCATCTTTTTTGGGGAAGCAGCTTATCACAGCTATAAAACTGAGGTTGCACTGGAAACCGTCTCTATTTTTTTTTTTCACTTTAAACAAGATGTAAACAGATACCTGCCACACAACATTGGTTTTTTTTTTTTTTTTTTGCTATCTCCCAAGAATTCCTCTAAATTGATTTGGCTATTTTTAGGTCAAACGGGGGGAGAAGTGCTTCAGGTATTTTTCACAATCTACCCAGTGACGTTTAATCCTACTTTGAACTTTAGGCTCCTCGGCAACCAGTTGTTGTGTTGGCCTTATTTTACCTAAAAGTTTAGAATTTGAAAACTGGCTTTTGAAGGGATAAAAATTAACTTTCAATGAAGATTCCAGAAGACCCTCACCGTGCCAACTGTTACAGCTCCACTCTATGGATACAGTTGGACTAAGCTGCAACGCTTTCAAAGTACCCATCTCGATAAAGTCAAAAATCATCTTATCCGAGAGTTACTGTGTTATACATTAATACAGGAGGACCCAAATTTGGCATAGGAAGCCACCAACATGACTTCTTCTGTGCCTTATCTTACAGCTCATATTGTAAAGTGCAAGTACGGGCTTATCATTGCCCACACATTTCCTTCATACCTGAAATTAAATAGTGCATGCTGATAACTCAAAAGAACTCATTAGTTTGCTCAATATTAACAAGAGTACTTCACACCCCATTGTCTTGCAGCTATTAGATTTTTAGTATTACATTATTTTAAATTATTGTCTTTTTTACCGTGTTATATCTCTACCATATTTACTCAAACGCATTTGACCCAGTTCTACTAGAGCTTTTGTGATGAGTTCTCATATGTATCTTAGCCTGGTGTGGGAACTTACACACCAGGACACACATAAATCAACGTGCCCCAAAACGAGTCTGTAAAAGGAAAGCACAAAAGCTGTCACAGCTACAGCTCTCAATTACAGCAGAGAACCAAGGATGGAATACGAATGCTGGATTTGTTTAACTTTGGAATTTAAGGAAAATCAGAATCTTAAAGCTGTTTGGTGTTTGTTTTAAGGTCCCTGAAATTTGAAACATAGGGCTTTACAAAGGCAAAAAGTCGGGGCAAAGATATTTCAAAACCATGCATAAGTCTGCGAGAGGGAAATGGCCTCTGGCAGCTGAAGGTGATCTTGACTCAGGGTCCATTTTGCCGTAGAACCTCCCAGCTCTCTAGTCTTCCTAAAGCCCCCAGCTTTACTTCTTTTGTTCCAGTTCCTCCCAAATCTAATCTTCACTATACCGAAGTGCCAATGATTCGCACCCCAAAGTTCCGCTCTCCTAAGTTCTGGCCATGCCATCCACTGCCATTTCCAACCAAACTCCATCTCCTTTTCCCACAACTCTCCCCCAAAACCTCTTGCTTTTCCCCCTCTACTTCCAATTCCTTGCCAATACTTTTGGAATAGAATAGAATAGAATAGAATAGAACAGAACAGAACAGAACAGAACAGAACAGAACAGAACAGAACAGAACAAAATGGAGTAGTTAAGCTGGAAGGGACTTAGAACGATCATCTAGTCCAACTGCTTGATCACTTCAGAGATGACCTAAAGTTAAATATTATTATTAAGGGCATCGTCCAAATGCCTCTTAAACACCAACAGGCTTGAAGCATCGACCACCCTCTAGGAAGCCTGTTCCAATGTTCGACTACCTTCTTGGTAAATAAATTTTTCCTAATGTCATCTGGACCTCCACCTGAGGTTTTACTGTCAAATTCCCTCCCACTAAAGCTTGTGTCAGCCAAGTAACGTCCCAAAATGCTTCTTTACCTGGATCCACTCCTTCCAACTCTAATCTGCACCTGAAATTTGCTCCTATCATATCCCACCTTTCCCCACTCTAGCCCTGTAACTCCGGGTACTGGAATTGCTCAATATTGTTCAATAAGCTCAATGCTTTTTATGTTTTCTGTATAACTGTATAACAAAATCAAAACACTGAAGACGCCTTTAGAAAGTGATCAGCATTTCTAAAGTTAGGCACGTCCCTCACCTTAGTTGGGCTGATTCAGGGCTCAAGACTGAATGTTAACATTTGCATTTCTGAGAAGTTAATTAATAGTCTTTCATTTCAGGCATTTGCAGTTATATTGATAATACAAACTTTGTAATGGGTCACCAGCTCTTTAAGGAGGTTTGTTCAGTTGGGTCATCCTGCGTCCCAGCATGTTCTTAGGGACTCTTCAAGTGTGAGATGGAAGATCAGAAGGTCTGCTGCAGGTAGTCATCACCTGCAAAGATCTGCACGCTGACCATGAGACCTACCCCCACGCTTATCTTTGCATGCTTTACCAACAGGAGCAGCATTAAAATCAGAGAAAGATGGAGAGCACCCCAAAGAAAATGTCCTTCCTTTATGCCTAAATTGGTATCGTCGCCCAACAGCATTAAGAATTTAAAAACACTTACTTTTTAACACATTTTTGCATATAAAGCAGCCAAACTTATCTGGAAATGTAACATGATAATTTTTATTTGTGCAGAAGACCTAAGCAGCCTTCCTAAAGTTAAAGACATAAGACTTTGTGGTTGGTAAAAGAGTTTAGCATGGTTTGCAATGAAAATTGATCATTCTGCCTTTTAAAAGCAGCTTGGAGAAAGAAAAGTATGCATTTTAATAATCATGGCCTCAATTACTTTGTGGTATAAATCAAAGGAGAATATGGAGTGAGAGAGAAATGTACCAGACAATATTGTTTCTCCTAAACACAGCCATTGCTGATTGAGCTTTATTTTCCCATAATAGTCAGTTACTGAATACAATTTTTAGAGATTCAGCATATCTTCCGTTGGTAGCCAAAGGATCTCCAAAGTGTATTCTCACAGGACGGTGTATTATTCATTACCAACCACATCAGTAGTTCCAAGTGCTGAATTTTCATTTTTAATACTTTCCAAGAAACAGCATTAGTTATTTATTTTTGCATTAAGTCATTTTCTGGGTCAAGTTCGAAGCATAAATGTATTTCATAATTCTGCCCCAAGATTATTAAAGGTTTGATAAATTTGTCCTACTTAGCCAAATTTGAATTTGATTAAAGATGGAATTGGTTGTTAATTATTTGGGGGATGAGAAAAGGGTTAGTTGCTTACTAAACCAATTTAGACAACCTGAATGATTTTACAATTGCTTTCCTCACTGACTTATCAGTGATTTTTCTTCAACTTTTAATACTCTGAAAGCACTCACTCCTTTACCCGCCCCATAGCTTGCAATGATTTAGTTACGCTTTTCAAACATTTCATTTTCATTTGAAAATGTCCACTGTCATGTTCATTCACTACATAGTTCAGGGAAAAGTTAATTACCAACTTTTTATAAATACTATTCTTCTTGAACAACAAAAAGTCACCTTAAACATGCCTTTCACCAGAGTAAAAGACTTTCTTGCATGCCTTGACTGTAGGGATATGAGAAGTGACATTACTGAAAAACTGATTGCAGCCTGGAAAATTTTTACAGAAAACAAAAATAATTCAACTTGAAAGCACTGCACTAGTACCTTATATTTAAAACTTCCAGTATTATCTGCTCCCCGGCAGTCTGGGTGCCATGGCTGGCCCACATCAGCCATGAAACTGTGCTCCAGTTTCCCACCAGAGAAGGGAAGCACTGTCACAGGTGACTCCTGTCTCTGGACAGGGTGACCATGGGTACCACACACACACAATGGCCCAGCAATGGTGATGCTATCAACTTCCATTTTACATTAAAGAAAGAAATAAATCAGTGAACGGAGTTCGGTCAAGAATAAATATGTAATCACATTTAAGGTCTTTCATGGCAAAAGCAGCCATGTAGATTGTGGTAGTGGTGTCTGGGAGACAACTCAACCCTAACAACGATCCCAAGACATGCTCCCCAAATATTTTTTGTGAAACACGGGAAAAGACAAATAGCACACAATTTGGATAAAAAATAAATCTATTGAAAATAAATTCTGAACATGAAAGAGAGGAACAAGAATTTGGCTAAATCATACTAAAGTTATCTTTTAGCTCAGCATTTACCTTTCTCTAACACTCAATACTTATATGGAGCATAGAAACTACAACTGATTATTGGTTCAGAAGAAAATAGTATCAAAAAGATCGAACCCAAAGAACTCTACTCAGCAATTTACACAAAGGAAAAAAGCAGAATAATGATGAAGTTGGGGGAAACATCTAGATCTTTAACGAAGAACATCTGCCTTTTGCAAAGACAAGCTTTGGGCCTGTACTAAGCGATGCATTAGGACAGAATCTGTTTAAGTCTCAGGATACAATCAGGTAGTAGTTTTCTGGTGTAACGTTTCACGAGTGTCGCTGCTCACAGCTCCCTACCCCAGCATCAAACAATACTCAGATCCTTTGAATAACAGGGGTTGTCTTCCCTAATAATGTGGCAAACAGATGAAAGGAAAAAGACTGTAAAAAAAGCAGAGCAAAACTGCATGCCATGATCAACTCTAAAGCACACAGAACCAAAATAAGCATAACATGACTCATCTGTATTTTAGATGATAGCTCGGTGTTTATAAGTAAGTGCAGTAGGCAGGGGTTGCAGTCAATGTGCTTAGGGAATTACCTTGAGTAGCATTAATTGGTTATTTTTAGGACAGCCTCCCAGATGGGTGGTGTTAAAGAAGATCATAATCCTCCATTAGGCTACTCTGCAGATGGCAGTGTATGTGCAAATATAATACACAGCAATTGGCGGGTGCTCTTACATCGGGGTCTGGATGAATACAGCAATCGATACCTTCCTCTGTTCTCAAAACGAGCAGTACATAAGAATCATATCCTATTTTATGAAACAGAGGAAAACAACAATCCATCGGGCCAAGGTTGCCTACGTATGATCCATGTACCTGAAATAACCTACTAAATCCTTATTAGCACATTAGCAGTACTCTTACCCAAGTATCAGGTTCCTTTCAAAAAGTTGCAAAGGAAAAGACACAATACTTCGCTGGGTTCTAGCTGGTTAGCTTTTTCCTAGTAGGAAAAGTAAAAGTATCCCCATTTTCAAAATCTAAGACATGAAAAATATTCAGAGGAGACAATTTTTATTATCTAAAGATTATATTTAATATTTTTTCCTAACAAAATCAAGACATACCAAGAAACTAAATTTTTATCAGGAAATAAAACGGAGACAGCATGATAGGTGTACTTAGAGACAGTATTGTCATCTCCAAGTATTCAAAAAATGTGACTGAAATCCCAAGAAACACAAAATTAAAACCAAACTGAAGAGCCTTTTGACCTTTTCATCTCTAAGGATGCCTACCCTGCTCCTCCCTCTTCCCCAAGCATCTGCTTAGGACTATTGTAAGACAGAACGCTGGGCTGCAGGGACATTTGCTTGACAAAGTACGTCATTGCATTACGACAAGATCATCTACAGCCAACATTCAGTTTTAAATACAGACTTAAACATGTTGTCTGTGTTTCAGTGAACACACAGCTGTTGAGCTTCCCCTGCTGCTGGGGTATGCAAAGCTCTCGTGCTCTCCTTTTTGAACGATGGGAACTCATTTCCAACTTTCCACTCCACCTCCTTTTGCATTGCTCTCTCCTTTTCCTCTTGCACTCTTTCCTGCTGCCACATGCTTCCTTCTACTCCTCTCAGCTGTTGTCAATCACTGATGATTTTCTTTCTGTCACTTTTATGTGCCATTTTTATGCTATGATGTTTATTATATGACAAACATTTCCATATGGTGACCTCATTCCATTTCCCTTGGAACAGCACAGTCCATCTTTGTCGAGGACAGGCATGGAAGATGGTAACAATTTTGCAGTAAAGCAAATGTCATGAGTTTAAATACAGAAACGAAAAAGTAATTAAAATATTGAAAATTGAGCGATTCAGAATAATTAAACTTCAGGGAGTCTACTTTGAATTATATAGGACATAGATCTTAAAAAACATGCAGAATATATCAAATAGTAGCAAGAAGTACAACAATATTTGTTATTTACCAAACCAAATGCCAACTATATTCTAATCTTTTGCCTATGCCTTTCGGAACTGTTTCAACACGTAGCCTAGAGTTCATAGAATGATGTGAAATAGTAGATATGTTTTCTTTTGCATCCAAGTTTTATATAAAAATCTGTACAGTTGCTTTTGTACTATTGGAGGTTTCCTGGTTTCATCTGCATTCTATTTAGATTAATATGTTCTCCCTATAGGTTTAGAAAAGTGACTTAACTAAGAAACAGCTCTCCTTAATATTTATGAAGTTTGCAGGATAATGTCACATCTTGTGCTACTCCTCTGCCCTGGCATGAGCCACACACAAAGGGAGTCCAGCCAGTGAAGCCCACCAGCGTAGTCCACATGCAACTAGCTCTGACCAACCTGTGGGCATGGGCAGGAGGGTGGTCACATCCTGGACTTCTGCACGTCTGCACTGGAGGATTGGCTATCTGATTTGTTCAGATGCTGCTGTTGTGGCTTGTATGTAGTCACGGATGTACAGGGAAAAAGAGGAGCTGGACCAGCCAAGCACTGGATCCCTTCCTTCAACATACACTTCTCTCCAGTCCTGTCTTCCAGCATGAAGCAGTTAGAAATTACTGGCCATCATAGGTCTGAACCCAGACTGGTTTGATTTCCTGCAGAACATCACATTTTAAATCAAGATGCCTCAAACTACTAAGTAATCCAAAAGGATTTCAAATATCTAGGGTGCACTTTTAAAGATATAAAAGATAAATTGAAAAATAGCTCACTTTCAGGACCTCTGTTTATGTCTAACCATATAAGGGAACAAATGGCTCACTTTCACATGCAAGATGCAGGTTTAACATAAAAAAATCACACCACTTGGCTAAACTGTAGTAACTACCTATAGCGTGCATGGCCAGAGCCAAAGACCTGAATTAAAAATATGGGCTATGAAACATGCTCAGTGATTTACCGACCTGTTCCTCCTCTGCTTACTCCTTCGATCCAATGCTTATGAAAAATCTCTGTAGCGCTCTTTTATTTTCTAAAATGGGAGAAAACTAAACCAGCAAATAAGGTTGATTAGTTGTAGCTATATCTCAACTAAATCAGTTCCCAGAAAAACCTGACAATCACTACACGTGGCGTAAGGGAATGAGGAGAGCACAGGAGCAGGAGAAGAAGACAGAGCAAGGGCAGAGAAGCGGACCTCTCAGTGGCAGCAGCCCACCAGATAGGCTCAGCTGTGAAATCTGGCTTAGCCCATAAAGACTCTAATTAATTACTCTTATCATTTCACATTTACCACAGGCTACTAAGCACATATTCACACATTGCTGTTTTAATGCAAGGTAATTCATTACACGGCGTGTCCCAGAGTTAAAGCACAGAAACAGAGGGATGACAGTTACCATTGTGCTTTGGACTCTATCCACATGCTGGTGGCTCATTCTTCTGCCTCCAAATTACTTTGAATTAACAGACCACAATAGGACATGCTACTCACAAAATGTGAACATCCAAGTACCTACTCCTAGAAATACACATAAACCATTCCAATAGTTATGACACTTTGGGGGAAAAAAAAAAGGGTTACTGAGTAAGAGAGAAGCACATACCTTGCAGAAATGTAGGGGACACAATTTAAGAGGTATTAAAAACATGCACTTGATAAAGATGTGTAACACGTGAAATTATTTAAAGTCATTGCTTAAAAATAAGAGACAGATGTAAAATTTGGAATAAAATTCTTCTCCTCTTGTCAATTTAGATGTTACGGTTAACTTTTGCAAAAATGTCTCGTAGTGTTACAGTTTTCTTAGGTTTATTCCAATAATTTGTTAGGCAAAAGATTACCTTGAAAGTTATTAAATTAGGAAGCAGCATTATATTACAAAGAAAAAAAGCTCGGAGACTTTTAAAACATGGCAAGACACTTGCAAATGCCACAAATGAATCATAGAATTGTTTAGGTTGGAAGAGACCCTTGGGATCATCTAGTCCAACCATCTACCCTACTCTACAAAGTTCTCCCCTACACCATATCCCCCAACACCACATCCAAATGTCTCTTAAACACATCCAGGGATGGTGACTCAACCACCTCCTGGGCAGTCTATTCCAATGCCCGACCACTCTTTCTGTGAATAATTCTTTCCTAATGTTCAGTCTAAATCTACCCTGTTGGACCTTGAAGCCGTTCCCTCTTGTTCTGTCATTAATTACCTGTGAGAAGAGACCAGCACCAACCTCTCTACAGTGTCCTTTCAAATAGTTGTAGACAGTGATGAGGTCTCCCCTCAGCCTCCTCCTCCTCAAACTAAACAGTCCCAGCTCCTTCAACCGCTCTTCATATGATTTGTTTGCTAGGCCCTTCACAAGTTTCGTTGCCCTCCTCTGCAGTCGCTCCAGCACCTCGATATCTCTCTTGTATTGAGGTGCCCAAAACTGGACACAATACTCGAGGTGTGGCCTCACCAGTGCTGAGTACAGGGGCACAATCACCTCCCTACTTCTGCTGGCCACGCTATTTCTAATACAAGCCAGGGTGCCGTTGGCTTTCTTGGCCACCTGGGCACACTGCCGGCTCATATTCAGCCACTTGTCAATTAGAACCCCCAGGGCTCTTTCTGCCAGGCAGCTTTCCAGCCACACTTCCCCAAGCCTGTAGCACTGCATGGGGTTATTGTGGCCCAAATGCAGAACCTGGCACTTGCCCTTGTTTAAACTCATACCGTTGATGTTGGCCCAATGATCCAATCTATCCAAGTCCCTCTGTAGAGCTTCCCTATCCTCCTGGGAATAAAAACTCCTGCTTAACTTGGTGTCATCTGCAAACTTGCTGATGATACACCCTATGTCCTTATCAAGATCATCAATAAAGACGTTGAACAGAAATGGTCCCAACACCGAGCCCTGAGGCACACCACTTGTGACCGGTCACCCGCTGGATTTAAATCCATTGAGCACCATTCTTTGGGACCTTCCAGTCAGCCAGTGCTTGATCCAGCAGATCATATGCTCATCCAGGCCGTGCGAAGCCAGTTTTTCCACAAGAATTGTATGGGGGACAGTATCAAATGCTTTTTGAAAGTCCAGGTATACAATATCAACAGCCTTTCCCTCGTCCAATATTCTGGTAATCTTGTCATAGAAGGAGATCAGGTTCGTCCGGCAGGACCTGCCTTCCATAAACCCACGCTGACTAGGCATGATCCCCTGGTTGCCCATTATGTGGGTTTTGATGGCACTAAAAATGACATGTCAGGAGTGGGATTTGAACCCACGCCTCCAGGGGAGACTGCGACCTGAACGCAGCGCCTTAGACCGCTCGGCCATCCTGACTGCTGGATAGTAATTAAATGCTGAGGATATTACTTCCTTTGGCTTCTGTTTTATTCTTAGTAAAGAATTTTTTTTTTTTGTGATACAAATTACCCTACTACAACATAAGATGAGTGCCCCTTTTTACCATCCTTACATCTAAATCTAACTAGTACTAATAAAAATAGGCACTACTGGGAAATAAAAGGGCAAGAATCTGGTACTCCAATAGTCAAGGGGTAAATTTTCTGAATACAGTCTCTTCTGTTCCATGCAGGTGACATTTTCTGTGCTACACTGAACACTTGAACTCTTGTAGTAAAACACATATGAAATTGTAAGCTGAGTTATTAAAGGTAACCATAACATCTCTGGGAATTAGTCAGAGACACTTCTAGTTTTAAACAGAAACGTAAGAATACTTTTAGCACTCAGGTATGTATTCTTTTTGTTCTTTACAAACACTTCTTCCTTTAAGAGAGATTTCTAATCTGGAGGCAGGAAGATAAAACCTGATGTGTTTGTCACCTGTGGTGACCTGTGTATACGCAGGTCTTCTCTGTTCATTTCTCTTACTAAAATGAGAAAGTATAATGTAAAGGAACATAAGGAATAATTTGTATGTTGAATATGAATATACGAATGCTATTAGAGGGTGCTGAAGCTGCTTTGATAGGATGGTTGGTAAGTGCTGTGATGAGCAAAAAATTCTTTTCAACTATGGAGTTCTCAGTCCACTACATACCTTTGTGCAATTCCTCTTTCATACTGAAATAAGGAATTGGACATAAGGTTGTTCAAAAAGCCATGCAGAGAAACTTTATTGTTATGATGAACCAGCTTAAAGCAAAATTTCATGTCGGTTATTATCTCCCACATCTTCATTGCTCTTCCAGTTTTGGAAAAGGGTTAATCCTCTGCTTTCTGTCTCTTGTCCATTACACATAAACCTTTGACAATTAAAACCAATGGAAAATAGTAGCAGACTTCTCATATTTAGAACAATGACATAAAAGTGCTCAACAATTCCAACAAGGTCCTATTTTCATTTAGTTCTATGTAGCCAAAAGGATTACAAGAGATATGGCTTGTTTCCATTTTATCCTTAAGCATATGTGAACAGACAATGCAATAATTACCTATGTAATTATGTGATACCATCTAGAAATATTATTACATATAGTAAATGAAAAAAATAAATGCAGATTTTTAAAAAAGGCTATAATAAAATATGTTGCTGACAATAAAAAAAAAATACAATCTGAACAAATTGAGGAAACCCAAAATAAAAAAAGACTAAGAAAAGGTGGAATGCATGTACAAAGCAAAAGCTATTCACAGACTAGTTGACCTGCCATAATTTGTGGACTTCAGTCCTCAGGCAAACAAAAGGAAAACAACTGCATTCCCGCTTCAGAAAAAACAGTATCCTCCCAGACTAAACTCAAAGCACTGTCAATAATTTAAATATTTTCTCCATCCTCATTGTTAATATGAATTTCACTATTTTACTTTCACGAGCTGCTAAGCAAACAAAATAGATCTACAGAAGATGATAAGTTCAAATAGTTCTACTTATAATAGAAGATAATGATTTCCTGTAAATCTACAAATAATCAACAGCCATCTGCCAATGGTATCTTACATTCTCAACTAGGAAAAAACACACTTTCTCTACTACCACAGAAAGCAGTTCCATATTTTAATACTTTGAGTTCACTGTTCCTTCCTCACTGCCCACTTTAAAATGTTTTAATAGACCTTTCAACTAACTTGGCCCTGTCCGCCTCTCGTACCATGTCTGCTTAAAGGTCCTGTAGCCAAAGTAAACATGTTGTGTTTCATGAGTAAAGGCCAGTTTGGAAAGAGAAATTTACTAGTTGACCATATATAACTAAGCTGGAATGGCTAAATTAGTGATGGGAAAATATTTCTTAGTCTTCTGTCACCTTTTCCAGGTTGAAGGTTGCCTTCTCTGCCTCACTATAAATACACATACACACACGCACACGTACATATAACATCTAATTTGCTTTTAGTAAGAGAAAATGAAGACCGTATGAAATAATGAAACTGAGCCACAAACTTCCTAGCCTTTCACAATAATATTTAGAAGAAAAAGGGTCCCAGGGAAAAACACATTACAAACTTTTCCCCCACAAAAGATTTTTTGAATGACAAGTGCTTTTTAAAATGAAATCCAGATTTTAAAACATTTTTGAGATTTCTTTCCATTTGTAGGGACAGAGGGAATTAAGTTACTGAGGAATATAACGACATTTTCCAACAGCTCACTTCATCAACCATGTCACTTTTATCTCTATTCACATAAAACAATCACATCTTGCATATAACTGCTTCCGCTGCTCTTTCAAGGCATAACAGCTCATTTCTAACACTGCATTAGTAGCACTGTAAATCAATGTTCTACATTTTCCTTAGGCTATTTTGGAAGCTTTAACTAATCCAAGACAGGATGAAAATTATGCATAGATGAACTGGAAATTCAGAGATTGAACTAGCTATTAAGTTGTAGCAGCACTGAACGATTTGGACATTTCCTCTTTTTTTTTTTTTTTTTTTTTTTTTTTTTTTTTAATCAATACCTACTTTGGGCAAATCCAAACTGCACTGAATTAAGTCAGGCTAGTATAAAACACCTAGTTGTAGCCGACATTGCAAGTATCAAAGCTGTGGTTGGTCCTCAAACAAAGCATATTTATATTGTTTTCTGTTCCTCCACATTTTTTGATGTATAACTATACCTATTTATCTAACTGCAATAGCTACAAAAAGTAAAAAAGCCTTCAGGACTGATTAGCTTGGATTTTTTTTTTTTTTTTTAAATTCTCATCAAATTAACTTTTGAGTCCCAAACTTTGTCTCTTATAATAGTGCTGGCTGATGTAATAGCAGACACTACTTCTCCTAACTTATGTTTGGAGGCTCCTCCTGCCACAAATCAGCTCCAGAATATTGCTTTTATCAGTAGAGCATCAAGCATCAAAGCAAACATATTTTTAAAAGATAAATAAAACTGTCTTCTGTGACTCTTGACGTTCTTTATGGAGGTAAAAAAAGCACCATCATACTAACCAAAAAGATAATTGTTCTCTAAATCATGTGAGTAGTCTGGGTGATTATATGGGGCTGTTTGCGTGCTGCAAGCAGAACTTGTTCAGCTGAATCAGTAACTAAAAGCATGAGTCAACTTTTGAGCTAAAGAAGGTGGCTCTTATACTATTATCTGGACTAGCTTTTTTAAGAGACAAAGACTAATGCTACCTAATGTCACTTACACAAACATTTAGCTGTTCACATTGTCTAGTGTGTAAAGCAGGGCTTTTGACATACCTACATTTCTAGAATACTAACACAAACTACATCTATTTAAAATGAGGAAAGACAACAGCTCTAGAGTTCTTCTTGCGGATGGGGCTGTGGGGATTTTTGGTATTTTGTTTTAGTTTGGGTGTTGGGGATTTTTTGTTGATTTTTTTTTTTTTTAATCTGTGAGTCATGGAAGTTATGGTAAAATCTGTTAATACAAAGGAAGCATTTATTTTCTATACAGAAGGGGACCTTTAATTCATAAGGACTTTTGTCCTCTTTTCAGTCTTTACTGTTTGTAAAAACTGCAGTAGCTCCGATTTCTCAGAAAAAAGTATTTCATATATTAGTTTAACTACAACAGATGTTCTCTGCTAAATGGAAAATATCTGCTTTTCCAATGGGTGTGGAAGTATTTATCTTTCACTTTCTTTAAAATCACTCAATCACCAAGTGAAGTTCTAGGAACGCAGGGTAACAGACACCAAAGCTGTTCTCTGGATCCACTGCTTCATACCATACTTCATAATCGGTTATGCGTATTTGTTACAAACCTCACCATTTGCCACATACCAACTACCATAGTTCAGAAGGAAGAAGTTCTCGTGTTCAAAATCAGAAGCACACACAATAGGATTTCCAGCCTCCCCACTCATCCAGCTCCAGAGCCGCTTTCCCCGTAGCGTCCAACAAAGAACTGCTGCGTGGAGGAGGCTCCTGCCAATTCCCAGTTTTGTATGCTCTGGCATTTTGATGGAAATTGTTCGTTGTAAAATAAAAAGTCCTTCCCCCTTCCCAGCAGCATTCTTTTTCCACTCTTCTCATATTCTGTCACGGTACAACTATTTCTTTTCTCTGTGATCTGATAATTTATTTTTAGGTGGGCAGAACTGGCAGTTCTACACAATCTGTTGGATGCAGCAGAGACATCTACACAGGCAGGTGCAACCAGACTCTGCGTACACCTTGGGCTGGCTGCACATGAAGCAGTGGCAGTCTGGAAGCAGTTTAGCTGCATTAGCAGCCATGTTCCCTTGCTAATACATGTATCGAGTGTATTCATTCCACCCGCTAGGATGATCACGTAGCTTCTACCTGAGGCCTGTTTCACTGCCGCAGGAGTGCAAGAGTTTGGTGCCAGCTGCACAGACCCATCCGTTGTGCTCAGAGGTCCAAACATCAAAAAAAGCAGGATTTGCTTGGTGCAGCTGGCCAGAGGCATGAAACTCACTGAGGAGTACCCTCCTGTAAAGCTGCTGCTGCTAGAGAGGAGGCAACCTCCCAGTAACTCAAACGGAAGCACAACAAATCTAATGGGGCCAACTAGAAACTAGCACTGGAGATGCGAAGAGCGTGAATGTGAGGAGTGCTAATGTGAAATTAACTCTTCACAAGTTCTAATGACCGTCAGAGGAAAAGTACAACCTGCTACCACAGTCCCAAATAGAAACTGGTGTCCCGAATTTACTTGTGTGCGTTTGCCAAGTCACAGAAAGGGTTTTATATCCACTCTTCCGGTCGAAAAGAAGAGAGCTGTTTTGGTGTCTCTCAGCAGAATTTGCCAGATGCAAGTTCAGTCAAGCATCTGTCAATAGAAACACTATGAAATGCTTCATGTAGGTCATGTAGGCTTTGGGCCTGCCAGGCTTGACAGCATTCCTTTGTTGACTCGTATTTGCTACCACAACCTTATTTTGACCTTACCCTTTCCTGTTTAAACTCATTTTCCAGATTGAAAGATACACTTCAGACTAATTTAGCAGACTGTTCTAATAGAAAACCTTTGACGAGGGCAGGACTTTTGTCAATATGGACAAAGTCAGGATCCAACAGACTCTACTTACAGACGCAGGGGGCCAGTCCAGACATGTGCTCTGGTGAACAGTCCAGTCTGTCATTCCGCTCCCCATCATTTGCAAAGGAGATGAGTTTTAGTGTACAGAAATAGCCTGAAATAATTTTGAAGCTACTCATAAAAGAAAAAAGAAGATACTTGAAAAAGCAGAGATTTTGATGCACCTAAGAGTAAAGTCTCAAAAATAGTTTGAGGAATGTTCCTCCTCTGATAAGGAAAGAATGCTCCTCTTTTTTTGAATTTGCAGATAAACATACTAAATAAAATACTTACAAAGTTTTGCTATAGCTTACCTAGAGCTGATAGATATCTCTTGGATGTCAGTTTGTATAAAAGTTGAATTTTTAAGGCAGGAACTAGTTGAAATCACAGATCAGAAATATATGGTTATATACTTTCTATGTAATTTCATAAATCTGTCTGAATACATCACTTTTCCAAAACCAATGAATATTTTGTAAAAAAACCCCTTCATTTAGGATTTTTATATATGGTCTGAAGTGGTGTTGGAATCAAATACTGAAAATAAGATGATGCTAGATAACTTTTCATCTCCATACACACAAAAGATGTCTTGTATAAAAAAGCATATTTGTAAAGTTCATTTGTGCAAGTCTATTATCCAGTTTGTATACTTACATAAAGTATATGCAGATATATGCACATATATATTAAGAACATATATGCTGTATCCAAAATACAGAATATGTATCATATCCAAACAAGTAGAAGGAAGGATAAAAATCTGATTAAAAGAAAAAGATGTGAACATGGAACCACTGAACTAATTTTTAAAGCAGTAACTGAGAGAGAGAGAGGTGTTCTGAAAATACTAAACTAAGAAAACAAAAATCAAGTTCCTTTAGAGATATGGACAGATTGCGTCTGAAGTAGCCATCTATGATAGTTCCAGATGCTTAGATTCTCTCAAATCAAAACAAGCCCGTAGAATTTTACAAAGTTCAGTTTTGTTTGCATACTAAAATGGTATTGCACAATACTCTAATAGAGAATTCACATTTAAAAGTAAAAAACCCCAAACTCCCGCCAAACATTCAAAAGACATGATGACAAATCATCTAAAGGGAGCTCCCCTACATGGTGTGAAGTAGGAATTCTCCTCCTGAGAATCAGCAGCAGTGTGTGAAGCAACCAGAGCAACCCACAGCTAAATAAAGGCTACGATGTTATGTCCTTAAAGATATGCTTTGGGCAGAAACAGCTACTGGGCAAGCTTCTTCGGCTTGTGTTATGACAGTCGGAATGAATTATTGTAATGACCCAGTCTGGCTTTAGCCGCTGAAAATACTTAGAACTGTGTTTTGCTCAAGGGAGAATAAGCTGAAGACACATGTCAAGACTCCACAGAATGTCTGGGAAACCTGGCAGTGATTTCTCATAGCAAGAATGCTCTCCAGTCTCCCCAGGTCTGAATATAATTGAAGAAAACAAGTGACTGAGCAACTGCAAGAAGAAACCTGAAACAAGTGGCATATCAAAAACATCCGTATTTTTTCCTGCTGGAAGAAGGTTCTGTCAAGTTCACGGACATAAACAAAAGAAAAGCACCATGAACTCCAAAGCTGACCCAATACAGCAGACGGCATTCTTGGGCTGTCATCACAGCGGAAACATTTCATCACAAGCTGGAGGTACTCCGCAGCTTCTCAGAGCTAAAAGCCAAGAAGCAGGTTTTTCTTTTTTGAGTGTGTACAAGCAAAAATAGTGAGAAACGGAACATTTCCCCTAAGTCCAAAGACATAAGATTAATCCCCCCTATCTTCCACTGCCTAACTGTTCTAAATACAAACTATATTAAAAACGTGGTAGTCTGTATGAGCTCATCCTCCTCCACCACAGAAAGTCCCTACAATCACATTTTAGAAAGGTTTGACTAAAATGTGGACAGCATTCTGCCGTGATTTAGTCCTTTTGAGTGGTTCTGCCATTTATCATCAGTGGGTACTAAGGGTCAGGTGCAAAGAGTGATGAAGGCATTACAGAGCATTCATTACTGAAGCTCACTAAACAATGGACAAAGACAGTGAGACACTTCAGGATGGATTTATAACTGTCAGTATATTGAGTGCCAAAATCCCTTAGTCAACCACCTGGAGAAAAGTGTGCATCTGAAATCTTCTCTCCAGCCTCATTTGAGGACAGCAATTAGTTGCCTCTATAAAAAGTGGTATTCAGAGCATGAAACTGCCTTCACTATTTCAGACTGAGGCTATCCGGGGCATAGGCTTCGATGTCTCACTGCCTAAATGGAGGTAATTTTGCGAGTACTTCAAGCACCTACAAAAGTTAAGTCAAAATACCTAACATGGCAGAAGTTTTTAAAGGGATCAGTTTTACTGATCTGAGACAGCATTCTTTGCGATAGCCCCACCTACTCAAACCCCTTTCAGTGTTATATTTTCCAGTAGAAACTAATCCACACTTTGTTTTCAGAATTAAGAACTGCAGTGTTTGGAGAAATTGATTAAGGCCTACACAGTGAGTTTATTTTTATGAGTATGGAGCTAAAAATTCTGTCAGCGTGCCCTCTTTTTTTACCTTCTCATAACCTGACTGAACTACAGTAGAATTTTCTCTCTCATTTCTCTTCTGCTTCTACTGTTTACTGCTGAGCAGCCAGGACTCCTGCCCTTGGAGCGACTCCCATTCTGCTGTACTCTGGCCCCCAGACACTGCCTCCTTCCTGACTGGAAGGGGAGATAAAGCATATCCCTAATTTTCTGAGTTACAGGTCCTGTCTGACAACTCAGGCTTCTCCGACAGAGGATCTATACTTTAGCTTACCCATGAAACAAAACTCCCCGAAAGCGTTGTTTTTACTGCAAATCTGCACCATGACTTTGCGGTGCGCACCACAGCAGGCAGCAAGGCCAAACCTCTTTGGAAGGCATTGGATCTGTGGGCTACGCTTAATTAAACTAAAAGACAACAGTATAAACCGAGCACAATGAACTATGGTCACCTGTACTCCTGGCATGAGGACACTAAGGAAAGCTAGAGGCTTGTATAATCATGAAAATCCTTAACACCTGCCCAACCACAATATCCAGGATGAAAAAAAATGCAGGAAAAAGAAAATCACCACGAAACAAAACAAAAAAAGAAAAACAGCCACAGAAAAAAGGCTATCTAATAGTTATATTCTGATTACTTTGACAGCCAAAGCCGGAGTGATCACCTATGCATATGTGCAGAGCTTTAAAACTAATCCTGTCTCCGTACTTACATGCTGGAATTACCAACCATTTTCCAAAAATAGCTTACAATCCCCACCCCCCAAAAGGGATGCACCCCAAAAGGTGTATTGATATTCCTAACCATATTTAGTCCTCTACAGATTATTCTGATATACATATATATAGGCGGATACAAGTTTAATAGTCCAATCAGCTCCAAAACATAGAGAATATAGAAAACATTGTTAAGTCCCCACATTGAAGGACAATAACTAAAATTCAGAGCAAACGTTCTGTACTAGACTAAAGAAAACAAATGCCAGACCTTGGGAAAACAGACTTCAAAAAAACAGTTCTTAACAACTATGCTGTTGTTTTTTATACTTCAAAAGTAAAAAACATTGTTCTTCAAAAAGAGCCAGGAACATTGCAATGCTCTACTCATCTTTAAAAGGTTCTCCAGATGCAAACTTTACAAATAATTGGGTTGAAGAGAAAAAAATCCCATTGGGAAGAGATGGCAAACCTGAAGCTGGTGTACTTGTGAACTTAAACTTTTCCAAAGCACTAGGTTCTTACTCTTAGGAACTGTTTGGCAAGAGGTTCTTAGAGGAAGGCAAATATCAGTAAGGAGTGAGAATGCAGAGATAATAAGTGATCATTCTTTAAGTTATAGAATTATAAAAGACACATATGAAACATTTGTATTCTTGGCTTTTTTTCTTGTGAAGATTTCATTTAAATTCATAGTAATTTAGTCTTAATACACAGCACTTTCAACACCAGTTTTTGTAGATTAAACAGCTTTTAATAATAATATTATTATCTCTTTAATAGTAATAAGAAAAAGTAAAGACTGTGAAAGTAGTTTCCCTCAAAAGGAAAACTGGTGCCCTGAATTGTAAAATCATAAGAGAAAAGAGCTTAACCATGAAAATAATTACCCGATGTTATAACACAGTTTGCTTCATCTTTAGTGGGAAGTGTGAGGTTTCCTTTTTTCAGACAATTAAAACATTGCCAAATTTTCACCATTCCAACTCCAATTTCTTATGCCTCAGGCTTTTGCTTTTTCACAAAGATTTGTTTAAAACCATTTGTCCATTCTTTAATAAAAACATTAGGAAAAAAAAAAAGTCTCTGCCCTAGTTCTGTACATCCATCTTGCAAAGCAGCTTCAAGTCCTTCATTCTTTTCATAGGTTTGGAATTTGTCACGTATTGGTATAATGTGCAAAATATCCATTCTGCCACTGCCATGAAATTCTATACAATTATTACAAATTTCAGATTGCATTTGCACAATAAAGACTTATTAGAGTTTGGCAGCTAACAGCTCTGAAGAGCCTATCTATAAGTTCATCCCCTGAGACCTCACACCTACTTAGCTGCTTAATGGACCACTCTCGAAAGAAACAGACTGTGTTTCTTTTGGAAGAGGCAGTAGCAGAATATAACACCGTCTGCTTTGACCTCCAAGCACAAGAGCAGAAATTTGAGATGCTACTTATGTGCTTTCCAGGCACGTGGCATAAATGCAGAGGTAGAGGAAAGTGCTGCACTGTAGGGGTAGAGGGAGCTGGTAAAGTTTTGATGGGCCATAAGCTTGACTGCAGAAACTCAGAACTAGGTTCTTAGACTCTGTTTGAGAATTAATTTTCCATTAAATGCAGATCTGGGCCATATATATCCTTTAAAAAAAAAAAAAAATCTGAGGCCTGATCCACATTTGCATAAACCAGAGTAGCCGCCACTGCCAAAAAAAGGAATATTTTACTTCAGAGGCCACTGTGCAGTCTTCTTAAATATAAGTAGATGCCATCAGTCCTTGGTGATAAGTTGTTTGTTGAGACCTGGACAGCCCTCCAAGCCCTTTCTCGAACATAAGTATAACTGAGAACTGCCATGGTTTGGACTGGACTGGCCACTGAGGCAAAACGACAGATGCTCTCCTCTCCCTGACTACTGTTTCACTTCAGTAGGAGTTTTAGATGTAGGCCGTAAATTAACTCCAACCAAAATGTAGTCCTTTTAACTATCACTTTTTTGCAGTTGCAGGCATATAAGTATTCAAAATAACTGCCCACAGCTATTAGACACAAAAAAGCACATGCATCTAGGCATCTGATGTGTCATACTGTTCCTTCCGGTAACCTAGGAAAAAAGGACTCCAAGGAGACCATGTTAACAACTCAGGAGAGAGGCTTCTCCCAGGCCTTTGAACAAACAGCCCAAGGCAATTTTCCATCAGAACAGCCAGAAGGACAGTTTAAAAATGAATATTGAAATGTTAACTTGCTCTCTACTCTTGAAGTTGCAGAAATCAACTCTCAACTGAAACAGATATTCTGATCCTTTATCGCTATGATTGTTTGTGAGTTTTCATTCTCAAAAGACCAAGATCCTGAGTTCCCCATTTAGCCCTAACTGGGATATTATAGGTAATATCACTGTGACGGCTCCTAACCAAATTCTCTAGAAACTGCAGATTGTTTTCTTAGAGAATATGAATCTTTACAGTGAGGTTGTTCTCTGCTCTAAAGGATGATCCAGTAGAAGTTTAAATATTCCAAAGCAGTTTTACAAAGAACGTGACAAAACCATGTTTATTACCCCCATTAAGTTTGTAAAATAGATCTTCCTTTGTCAATGCAAAAGTTTCTTATCTTTATTTAGCATTTTTGATGCCCAGAAAACGGAAAAGGTATTAAAATTACCCTATACTATTATTAAATAGTTTTGTAAGGCTGTCCAGAGCAATGTTGAGGTGCTTGTGCATGTCCAGAGAAGGGCAACAAAGCTGGTGAGGGGTCTAGAGCACAAGTCTTATGAGGAATGGCTGGGCTGAGGAAACTGGGGTTCTTTGGAGAAAAGGAGGCTGAGGGGAGACCTTATCACTCTCTACAACTACCTGAAAGGAGGTTGTAGCGAGGTGGGGGTTGGTCTCTTCTCCCCAGTAACAAGAGATAGGACAAGAGGAAATGGCCGGAAGTTGCACCAGGGGAGATTTAGATTGGATATTAGGAAAGATTTATTCACTGAAAGGGTTATCAAGCATTGGAACAGGCTGCCCAGGGAAGTGGTGGAGTCGCCATCCCTGGAGGTATTTAAAAGATGTGTATACGTAGTGCTGAGGGGTATGGTTTAGTGGTAACTTGGCAGTTTTAAGTTAAGGGTTGGACTTGATGATCTTAAAGGTCTCTTCCAACCAAAATGATTCTATGATTCTATTTCACATATCAAAGAAATCTTGCTCATGCTTCTGCCAGCTCTCAGTTTCCCAGCAGCGTTGACACTCCCTACACAACCAGCTTAAATATATTTTCCCTTAAAGTACCTGCAAACTATTGGTGCACAAACAAACAAAAAACCCCTGTTCTAAATGACATGAGTGTCTCAGGGACAGAGTACTGTATGAAGGCCTCCGAGGGAGAAGTCTGCCAGAAACTTAGCATAGCTCACATAAACATCCTGCGGTCATCAGCACAACCCAAGGTGGAATCCAACTCTGAAAGCCAATACAATTTATGTACACAGGACATACCAGAAGATATCTGGATTTAGACAGGTTATAAAAAGGAACCAGGAGGAAAATATGCTACTAACGTTAATTTTACTTTTACTTATTAATACGTAGGTAAGCAAATACGTCCCACCATAGGCCTATAAACACAGGTCTATTTTCTGAAACAATAAGCTCTCTCTGAATGACCTAACATGCATTCTTGGTGACCTAATATTCCAACGGACAAGCAGTGTTATGTTTAGGTCCTGAAAAAAAGCAGGATGTTTAAAGACGCTCAGCTTTATATAAAAATATTTCAAGCTGGTAAATGACAGGGTTTCAATCAAAAACCCAAATTCCAAATCTCATTCCTGTAACTTCTGAATTTGCAGATGGATCTTCTGTATGTAAGGATCCTTTTTGATTCTACTGCATCTAAATCTGATACTAAGTCTACTTCTCACTTATCCAAAAAAATGTGAAGTACCTGTAGGAAAAAAAAAAAAAAAAAGCTAGCATGCAGAATGAGATTGCAAATATAAAGACAGAATTTTGCCTTGTTTCTAGTGCAGAACTGGATAACCAGATGCTAACTGGATAAGCCATGCAATGGCAATAAGCCAATGTTGAACTGACTCTGCCAGATTTAATGATAAATGTGATGAAACTAGCATGAATAAAATGTTTCAAGCAAAATGTAGATACCATATCAGGTAACAGCATTCATTTTAGCCCTAGTTTCCCAGATTCCACACTTCTTTTGGTTGAAAAAATAATTTAGAGTAACATGGCAAGCTGTCTCAGAACCTTCAAGGTTTACATACATCCTTCCTTATGTTCTACACATTAAATAGCCCTCCTAATCATCATATGATATTTATTTTCCCTCTGCCAACAAGTAGTTATACTAGCTCTCAAACTGAAATGTACATCTTCTGGGTGGCCAAATCTTTGCACCATTTGAATAGACTGGAATATGTGCTAGGAAAGACAGCCACTTCTTTAAGTTATACCCTTCTTCATTTCTGTCCAAGGTGAATCTGTAAAGAACTCCAAGATTCTTGGAGTAGATGTTCACTACAGATCTTGATCAACTCTCACTCCCTTATATTTTAATGCTATAGCTGCAATGATTAGATTTATTCTCCATCCAGGCAAAATACACTTTAAAAAAACGTCACTTGAAAGCTCCCATTAGAATCACAGAACTGATGCAATTTGGACAACAGACTCCTTTTGCCAAAGGTTTTCTAAAGTTGACTTTCAAGTGCTGCGAAGATCTACTAAATCTATTCAGTAGTGAGAACAAAATGAAATGAAACTCTAGCAGTTTCATACTCTAGTGAGTTTCAAACCTCAGCCACAACAGTATAATACATAACAAAACGAGTGCACCCATGAGTATGCCTAAGATGCAAACACAGAGTATGCAATCTCAGATTAGTCGCAGATGGAGATTGCTCATTCCCACAACAGCCTGGAGTACAGTGCATGCTAACCACAAGGCATGTACCCTGCCTTCCCCTCTGGTTTTGTAGCAGATCAACAGAGGTTGCAGCCAGACTGCTAACTAGAGTGCTAACTAGTTAGACTGCTAACTAGACTGCTAACTAGAGTGAAACTGCTTCAGCTTTTCGGCACTAAGGTCCAACAGCCTGCAAGGAGCCAGAAAGGCTGGGTTCAGCCCCAGGTTAAGGTACGTACATTTAACACAGTTAAATTTCCAAGCTCTACCCAAACACCATTTGTTTCTCTCCAATTTGTATATGACATAGGCTTACATTCACCTACTAGGGTGAACCGCTCAGAGGTCTTGCCCATTTCATGGAAGTTTGATCAGAAAACAGATGAGCTGAGCACCAGGAGTTGCAGTGTCCTCCCTCCTCGTCTTTTATCTTTTGTTACTAAAGAAACCCACAGGTTCTACAAGAATTCCTCCAGACAGATGTTGCATGAAATAACCATAAAATTCAGACTCCACATCACAATCTGGACTATGTGACATTGATAAACAATTCCTTCCCTCCATATCCCGTTTCCTATCCTATATGACCCTCTTTCTCAACCCCATTCCAAGGTCCTAACTCTTTATCCTGGTTACTGCAGACTGGTGGAAGTAGTCTTCTACTCCAGACCTGTAGCAGTACCGGCATATCAGAAAATCTTCCTTGAAATCTGGTATCCGTTTCTGCTGTAGCATGTGTCATTGGCAGCAGCTGCTGACAGCAGAGCAGCCTCCTCCTTGCTTATGGACCATGAGCTGTCAAACAAAAGGAGCCTCAGAAACTTTATCTACATCCCTAGCTAAGTTACTGCCGGAGAAACCGTTTCAAGAACAAAAGCTGGCTATTGGTTACAGATCACAGAAGAAAACAGCTTATTTGTTAATGAATCAGATGGGAACATGGCATTTGTGGATTCATTTGTCTGCCTCTCAAATCCGTTAAGGCTTAAACACATTCACATCACAGCATTTTAACCACATATAATCCAAGCAGTCATTACCTTTCCATAGCTATATTCTTCAAGTGGGTCAAAGGTACAGTAAATTTACTGTGAATGTCCAGAAAGGTTTAATGGCTTCAGTGGAACCTGCATGCCTAAATCCAAGAGTAACACATTCAAAATCTCAAAGCTTAATTTCTGCTTGCAAAGTTACCCACTTTTACTTCTGGATGCAGCAGAAATCCATTAACTCCATGGAGATCCTTGCTTACATGTCACCGTCAATAGGAGCAGAAGTCATCTAATATCACCTTTAGCAGTTCAATTTTCGGTTTCATTTTTCCACCATTTACCACAGTAACAGCCAGGGTCAGAAAGTATCACCATTGGAAACAAGCCGGCAGTTTTGTCAGTTTGCCTGTCCTGAGTTTAGGCATGACTTTAGTAGTTTGGAAGTATTTACCTGCTCCACATATGAACAAACCACTTTTATAACTAGCTTTCAATCCTCAAATCTTTGAATGCGAGAGTCTACTGGTTAAAGCACTTCAAAAAATCATCCTTCACATTCATGTGATTTTTCTCCTTTGAAATGCATGAGACATTGAAGCTTGTGGGTTTGAATCTGGTAATACGGTGTCACCTATAAAGCTTTACAGCCCTGCTGCATTTTCTGAAATAGTAATAGCAGCCACTTCATTAGCACTTTATTACTAGCACGTAATTATGACTCTCCTTTATGACAACATAATGCTTTTTAAAATCCAATCTCAGCTAAGTGAAACTAAAACCAGTCCTATTAATGACCATCAGGAACAATTAGGCTCCGTGGACTCAAGCTTATTTTGCATAGGGGAGAGAGTATAGGAAGTTTATATGCACCCACCAAAAGAATTTTCCTAAGTTTCAATTAAAACAAATTAAAAGAAAACAGCAATATTTAAAATACCAGACTTAAAAAAGCCAAACAAATCTCTTATTTTTAAGGTGAACTCAGACTACTTTTATTTGTTCTGGCTGTAAAAGTCTGGATTTCCCCCCCCTCACCACCTTTGGCACCTGTTTTTAAACAAGAAAGTTTAAAAACAACTCTGTGCCAAATGTCCAAACCACAGCAGGTAGTAAGGTCAATGAATGAGACTATTCAGCAGGCTGACTACCTGCTCCAGTGGCTACACTTGAAAAAGCAGCTCAGTTACACCTATTTTTCATGAACTATTTGGAAGATTCCCTAATTATGGGATACCTGAGGTAGCCGCTTGAACCTTTTCACCTTTGGGAAAGTAGGAGTGGTTCCCACCCTTCTTTTACCATGGCTTCTACTTTATTCACTGTGGTCCAGGGGAGCCTGACAGAAACCTCGAGTCCAGCAGGCACAGAGGTAGAGCAAGATATTAAATAATCTAATAAAAATCAGAGAAAAATAGAGCATGAATTAAAGAAAACATAAAAATACTCCTTCCCATGAAAATATGACTATTTAGCATTTCTACATCTTTACGTGAAGGTTCTTTTACTGTTATATATCAGGTCTCTCAAGAAGAACATCAGGAACTTACAAAAAAAGAATACTTGGAGTAATCTTTAAAAATCAACTATGTTTCAGGTGTTTTACAATCATTTAACACATCTTGTGAAATGATGTGGACCTATGGAAAACAAGCCTCCCTCCCTCCATCACTCCCAGGAAAGTCTGATTGCATTTTAGTCCAAATCAAATTTTTACTAAAACAGCTTACAGAAAAGCTTCATAAACCATTTTCCTGATACAACTGAGAGTGCAGTCAGCATCAGGCAGAAGGCTGAAAATGAGCATCTCCACGTAAAAGGAACTGGAAACCTCTTCACCTGGTTTTGTGGAACCCCCTCGTCAAAATCCAAAGTAGAATTTTCGTATTTGCTTAGGCTATTCAGTGGTCAGGCCCCTTGAATTTTTTTTTTTCCTAAATTGTGCACAGAGTTAATTGGATAATTCTGCTCTTCTCCATCACATAGACCCAAGTCTTGCCATCACCTGCATGTTTACACTTTTAAACAGATTCAGTGAAAATCCAAACTTTTAAATATATAAACATTTACATTACTTCATCAGAAAAGCATTTGTGGGAGAAAGGATGAATATCAATATATAAAAACAGCTTTGTGTTTTCAGTATCTTGAGAACTGGTCAGTTTTCATTTAAAGCCACGCATCTGCTATGAGTTTCAAATTAATGCATTAATTTGAACAAAATTTGTTGGTTTTACTTTCAGAGGCTAGGGAGGAAGGAATAGAAATGAGGGAGGAATAAGGTCAGGCCAGCAGCATATCCAAGGTACTGGAAAACAGCTTTCTTAACACCAGTACTTCTGTCTGGTATCTTTTACTCTAGTATTATAAAATTTCTAAGATAGATGAAGACTATCTTATCTTCATACAAGCATAATGAAACGGGGCCACAAACAACACTGTTGTTAGAAAGCATCAATAATATCTTCTGACTCTGAGGAATGTATAAGCAGAAATTCACGTCAGTCTCAAAGTTTTCTCTATAGCCCATGTGGAATACATCTTTTCCTGAGGTTTCAGCATGGTTATTCAGTGTCTCTGCAAGTTAACTCAGTCAGAATACAACTATAAATATTTAACCGGGTGTCATCTATTTAAATATACTGCTATACTAAATACAGCTCTTGTGATCAACAGTTACCTGAGCTGAACAGAACAAACTGGTCAGCAGTAAGTTTTGCAGTGCCAGAATAAATACAGACCATCTTTCCATTACTACTTGAAAGTAGGACATTTATTCAACCACAATTACAAGTGTTAAAAGCGTAAGGACTTTAAATTTATAAAAAGACTAGTACGGGACGGCAGGAGTAACACAGTTTCTTTTGGTTTGTTTGTTTAAAGAGAAATTTTTTTATTGTATCTCAAAATATGAACATGGATAGGACTGCACAGCCCTGCAGATTACCTCAACAAGCCTCTATTAATTACAAAATTACATGCATTTTGAAACTCAAAAAGAAATCTTATTTATTTTGCAATTAGCAAGGTAAATATTTTATTCACCAAGATGTTTCTAATCGGCTAGTGTTGGAACAGAAAATACCCTCCATATACATATAAAGCAACAATAATTACAAAATAAAACAAAGAAATAACAACAAAACCAAAACACACACACACAGATTTCCCACAGCTACTGAATTCACAAATTTTCCCGCTTCCTATTTCTTTAGGTTCATTTGACTGTGAGCAGTTAGAAGCAGAAAAACCTCTGTATTAGTTTTCCCCATTAAGGTACAGTGAACTCTTTGTTCCTCTGCATTCTCATTGAGAGCTTACCTGGCTGCTATCACAGCAGCGTGCAAACACTCTTCACCATTGTGTGACGGAAAGGAGAGAGGACAGTATTAAACTACGGAGCTGAGATGATTTAGGAGTTTCCAGAGTGTCGTAAAGTGCACCACAAACTGGGAAACCAAATTACTCCTTTAATTTCATGGCAGACTTTCAAAATTTTCTCAGACATTCCCAAGCGCCTTTCTTTGAGAACTTAAAATCGGAGACTGGAGAATTTCTTCACCAGACATTGTGATACAGGCTATTAAAGTCCTTTGCAAAATGGTAGCTACCACGAGTTTTGGGTATAAGCACTTTAATAGAGGAAAACTTGTCACAGACTAGAGTAGTCTTCAAAGTTTACATCCAGCAGATAACAAAAGTGGAACCAACAACATCAGAAAGCACTAGTCATAGATACTGAGCCAGAAGCAGCAAAATAATTGTGTCCTCCTAACAGTGTTGAGATTTTATGCCATCAATGAAAGTACTCCAAATTTTTCAGACTACCTTTTAAACTACAGGAATAATCTCCCACAAACACATTCTTGCCTCTTTCTTCTCATCTGACATTACCTAGACAAACAAAAGGAGTAAACCTCCACCCCAAAGTTCCTTGGGTACTATATTTTAACATAAATAGTAATTATAAGCTGCAAAAAATTCAGGATTAAGACTAAAAGACAATTATTAAAAATAAGACAAATTCTGTGTTAAAGTTGTGAATTATTACTCTCAAAGAATGAAATCAAGCACACCATTTGTGCTTAGATTGGCGCAAAAATCAAGATCACGTACTGTAAGTCAAACCTATAAATCTAAGCATACTCACACTGAAAATCCTCAGCATCAGGTACATATTTAGGTAGTTCCTAGCTACCGCAAGGACCTAGCCCAGCCTTTCTCTGAGTTTTGCCTCTCCTCTTTCCTCTTTTTTGGGGGGTGAGGGTGGGGACGGAGGGTGCCTGACTAGGAGTGGTTGCTTGTTTTATTACAATTTATGCTTAATTAAGATGTTCCACACTTCTTCCTCATAAGCAGTTGCTTATTGCGGGACTCATTCAAGTCACACTGAGAGTACCTTGCAGGGTTGTGGTGAAAGTCAGTTCCCAGTTCCCAAATCATGGTGTCACTTCTGTGTTACTTATGCGTGTGTTTTCATTGACTCTGTGAGAGTAAGACTGAAGCAACAGGGAGCTTTGGAAAGCACGTGCGAGTGCATGTTGTCCAACAACATTCAACAGCAAACTTGTACATTCAGTCCGCAAGTGTGATGAAACACTGCAGACTCCTGTGAATGGCATTAAAGACTCTCTGATTCCAGGACCTACGTCATATGGTCCAGAGAAACTCTATTTTGAGTCTTTTTACTGCACTTAAGCTTAGGACCTAAGCTATTACATTGCCATAACATCTACCATGGCTACCTTTACATGGGAAGGAGCAGCCAACGCATAAGTAAAAAGCAAGTTCTGGAGTGGTGCGATGGATCAAACGTTATTCCAGAGAATTATGGTGGCAGGACAAGTGGAGGCAGCAGAGACACCTTCATTTGTAAGCAGACAACTTTCTAAATGCATAACTATACAACAGAAGCATCTGAATGTTTATAGTTTGAAGAGGTATGCAAATAACCTTTCTTGTTTAAAGTGTGCTGCTACTGTAAATAGGTATACACAAGTATGTCTACTGCATGTATTTTTGCATGTGCAAATACATACCGAAGCCCACCTTTCATATGCATGCTTAGAGCTAAATGTGTGCCAGTGCTCTGCCAATAGGAAATATCCACAGCAGCCGGGAAAACACACAAAAGCCCTGAACTCCAATTCTATCTCAGTTTCCCATACCCACAAAAAACAAAACCTCAAACCCAAGAAGCAGCACAGGATAGCACAATAGGGTGGAGCTCCAGTTAAACACAAGGACAACGGGTTTGCTTGTATATACGTTTTGACCCCACAATCATCCCTATTTACGCAGAGACACACACAGATTATTCACCTTCCTGGCCAGAAGGAGCCAAGGCAGGAAGTACGGCTGCTGGGCAAATATCAGTGTACATTATTGCTGCTTTTGTAACATAAGTGTGCCTGCTTTGGGGATATTTATGAATTAGGCTAGAAATTAGCATGAAACTGTGTGTGCATAAAGCTGTCGCCTGCTGTTCTTAACTTTCTTAACCAAATATTTTCAAATTAGCAACAACCACACTTTCCACTAAGGGCTGTACATTTAGATGTTTTAAAATCAAAAGCTATTTTTGGATTTACATGAACCAAAAAAAGGGGCTGGAGTTGCATTTTTTCAAGGAGGAAATAAACTCTATGCCCATACATTTGCTACCTCTGTCAAAAGCGGATGACTGGATTCTCATTTGAATTTAAAGAGACTAGTTTTTAAATGAAGCACCTTGAGAAATTACACAAACAACTTGAGGACAAAGCTTCCTTCTCCAAAAGATTAAAAGGAACTGAATGCACATATGGGGAGTAGAAACGTCATCTCAGACATGCAAACATTCTCTGAAAACCACTGACCAGATTGAGCACACAAAATTAACAGAGAAAACAGGCTTCGGTCTGAAGACCCCTGCAGCAGAAAGGGTTTATTTAAGAAAAATGGAACATAGTGTTGTTTAGAGGATGGCTAGGAAGAAGAATAGAAGAAAAGAACTGTTCAACAATACATTAAATAAATTATTGCAGCAGTCTTTAAGTCACAACATTAATACAGCCCTCTAGTAAGCAAAGGTATTAGCACAATTGTAAGCAGAATAGACTTGATGGTCCATTGGTCTCTTTCAGTACAGTAACTTGTGTTCTAGGATATTTGCCATAATACATAAAAGCCAAAAAAGTTGTCACTTGCGGAGTGTGGAATTAAACAAAGACACAAAGCAGGTAAAATTCAGCCCTCGTTAACCTGTCATTCCACAGGATAGCCTCACAGTTCAGGGCCACCAGCTCAGTCTTTTGGTTGGAAAGGTAACAGGTGTCCTTTCTGTACCTACCATGCATGAGAACTCACAGTAACACGTTATTTATTAGTATTCCTATAATATAACATGCTAGTACCCTTGCTTGATTACATTATTTCTACAATTGGTATTTGGATATGAGTGCATACACGTTCTTCTGCATAGATACTGCTTGTACCTCACTGAAAGGCTCCCCAGACATCTTCCACAAATGGCATAAATTAACTTGAAAAGTAAATGCAGGCTCACTTCATCAGGATAGTAACGTGTAGCACACGCTCAGCCTCCTTTAGTAGCAACACATACAATTTATCTTTTTTTTTTCCCCATTAATCTTCGGTGCAATGGAAACAAAGAATTTCAAACACATCCAAAAAACAAACTCATACAAGACTGAATACTACATAACAATGTCAAAGAAGCCTGAAATTGGCAAAGGAGTTTTAATACACAGATAATTTATAGTAGGTATTTTTGCTGAGAATATTTGATAAAGGAAAAATGCACTACATATTAGTTCTGCAGTTTCATCCTAAACGAGAAATGTTTGTTTCTTCTCTCTTATTTTGCCTTTCGATATTAAATGATGTTTCAGAGTCCCAAACAATTAAAGAGCTGAAAGTTACTGCCTATTTGGTACTGAACACTAATCAAAGTGATGCTAAGACACTGTAAGATTCCATTATTTATTAAAAAAAAAAAAAATCAGTCACAATGTGTGGATACAGTCTATTAAGCAAGACTGGTTTAAGAAGCTTTCTTAACAGCTAAAACCAGTTTATAATCTGAACTAAAAAAAAAAAAAAAAAAGAAAAATGAGGTAAGCTGTAATCAAGTTTGATTCACCAACAGTAAAACAGCAGTAGTTAAATTTACTAAACAGAAACCAGTTAAGAGGAAGAACTTGCATCTAGTACAAGTACAGCAATAACTGCATTTGACTGAACAAATCTTAAAAGAGTTAATTGCTGACTGCAGAAAAGCTCAAAAAAAGCTCCATTAGCCCCAAACATCAGCCTGTATAACACTTGCAAATTTAAGCAGTATGGATTTCAATACTTTTGTTACAACTAGACACAATGAAGTTCTCATTGTGTAAGCTAAGCTTGCATTTCAAGAATGCATAATACAGAAACATCACTTGCAGAATACATCATATACTGCACCTCCAGCATCAAAACAGAAGTCTAGAAATATAATGTGAAGATAACAATCTCCTAAAATAGTAACTGCTTAAAAGTAATTAGGTTGTCACACAACTCCCTTATTAACATCTTAATTGATTTAAAGTTCTACACTTACATCCCAATGAACAATTACTCACATAAGTAGTCTCTACAGACTTTAGTGCAATTACTAAGTAACAGCTCACCAAAGTTCAAAACGTACAGTTCTTTCCTTAAAACATTTACAGAGAAATCCAAATGAAGCACTTAGAATTACCAATTTTACTTACAAGTTCATGATTTTTTCCAATGTTACCTTTCTTAGTTCTAAAAGCAAAGGGGCTGTAAAATTTTAGAAAATACTAACTATGAGCAATACTATTTCATCAACAATAAGAAATCCAAGGGAAGAAGAAGAAAAAAACAAAACAAAAAAAGTTAACAGAATCTAGGATGACTGCCCAAAATAGCTTCCCCCACCCCTAAAAAAAACACCTATACACACAGATAATTACTGCTTACTGATTTTTGGGGAGGAGCTTATGCCCAACAGTCACCCAATTAGGGGGAAAAAAATCATATAAATACTCAAGGGTGACACTTGAAATCATCAGCTTCTGCTCACTCACCAGTGGCAGAAGAACTCCTCAATAGAGGAGGAGTCATCACTGCTCTACCACTCGGAATTGGAGGTCTGCAACATTTTGGTATGTCATGATTTCATTTCATTCTATTTGGTTTTGAATGTAACTTCTACAGGATATGTGTTTTCTGGTTGGGGAAGGAAGGGGGTTGATATTTAAGGTCAGGTAGCAGCACCCTTACTGCCCCTGGGGCTATTGGAAAGGCTGCAGATAAAAGCTTGGCTTCAAGCAAGGCAATGTGAGATTTTTGCCACCGATGCTGAAGAAGCCAGGACTTCATGCTTCATTTGCTATAGCATTAGACAGATGTAATAAGGTCATGGTAGAGCATCTATATATTTTCACTGTAAACTTCATTTCATGAGTTTTGATATATGTAACTCCTGAACTTACTTTTGGAGTGCAGTGTAACTAGGAAGATAATCCCTGTTTCTGAAGACAGTGATTTTCATAAAGGCTAGCATCCATTTAAAATTATTCTTTTTCTGAAGAGTGAAAGTATTGCCTCTAAGCTATCTAAACAAGAGCTCTACCATTCAAAGTGATAACAATACTGCTTTCCATTTTCTTAAAGTGAAAAGCAGGAAGAAGTAAGCATGAAATAATGTTACTTTCAATACTAATACCTTGAGAAAATTCATTTATTCATATATGAGAAACAAAACAGCTTTATTTTAATAACAAACTCTTTCTCCCCTTTCTAACACAGAACGGATTTGGAAACATGCATTTACAAATATCCTTACTGCTGCTGTTTTGTCTGAACATTGTCCATGGTAGTGATGGATATTTCTCTGAGAGATACCAGAAACAATCCAGCATCAAGGGGCCACATTTTCTACCATTCAATGTAAAGAGTCAAGGTAAGATTACAATTTTTTTAATAAGAAAATAATACAGTCATTCCTAGTGGGTCAATACATAAACTCTTTGTTTATACTACTGGTATTCAACTTCCACTAACAGTTTAGGTTTATTAAAATAATGTCATGACTGCATAAAGAACTGGCAGTGGCTCTGGCAATTTAATTCTGTTGACGAAGAGGCACACTTGTCACAGATAATTTTTTTTTTTTTTTTTTTTTTTTTTTAAACACAATCACTAAAGGCATATAGAGCAGAAGCAAAATCACAGCTACAGATCTGACCTTCAGTAGTGGGAATAATACTACATGACTGTTGGAAAGGACCTTAAAGATCATGTAGTTCCAATCCCCTTGCCATGGGCAGGGATACCTCCCACTAGACCAGGTTGCTCAAAGTCCCATCCAGCCTGGCTTTGAACATGCTAATTATCCTCAGATTTCTTTATTCAACACTGGGGTTTCTAACAATAGACCTGTCATCTACAACATTCAGAAAGAACTTTTACATAGTTTGTCATGTTATGTCTAGTCAAAACAGACCCTAGGTGTGAATTTAAATACATATCCAATACATAGGGCCAAATGAACACCTATTTAAAGTCTAGAAAGACAAAATAAATTAATATATAGTCATAAAAATGTCATAAGCCTCTATTGCTTTTTTCATGAGTGATTTAAGCTTATATTTTAACTATCAGACTTATCTCCCAGTAATGTAACAATTTTAGCTTTATTATGAAAAGTTCTCCATTTCTTAAATCGGCCTTATGGCAGATTGTACAGGCAATATGTAATTGCAATGCCATGCCCAGAAATAAGATGTCACAATGTATCCTCTCTGTCCTTTTAAGTCAAACGGGTGGCTATACTTAGTGTTAGAAATTATTTGAGTTCAGTTTTATTTTTCCATGCTTAGGCCAAAGCCTTTTTTTAAAAACTTCTGACTTCATAAAAGCTGGTTTTATTTGATAAATTGTCCCCCAAAGGATGATCAGTAGTGTCTATTCCAAATTATCACTAAAATGAAGATAACTGAACCTTCCCAGTAAACATCCCTCTCCTCCCTCCACCCACCCAAACAACATTATTTTCTTTCTGACATCCACAGGCTATTCAGACTAGATTTCGCTTTTGCTGTATCCCATCTACTCTTAGTCGTAATAACCATACTTGGGCAGAAATGAGGAAATTGAATGAGGGACTCGGAACATAAGGTTTCCAAATAAGCTTCTCTTCACCAGAAAAGGACATTTTAGGCTATATCTGCATTAGAAAATAGGGTAGCACAACAGAAGAAGATCTGGAGAGCAGAACAGTTGCTGTTCAGGACATAATACCTTCACTGAGGACGTTTCATTTCAGAACAGCTCTAGTCTGATCCTATGGTCTGGATGCTTATAAGCAGCATACATTGAGTCCAAAGAGGCAGCCCTGGTCTCACCCCAACCAGCTCCAGCCCACATGCTCCAAGAACACTCCGCAGTAAGAACCAAGTGAAAGCAGCATGGCTGGGAAACTTACCCCCAAACTGTTCTTCTGGGCTGTACAAAATATAGTCACAGTTTCATCCCTTGCCTTCAGAACAAGGACTTTCTTGAATCCTACCTGCATTCTTGGATTGAATTTAGGTACATGTACATAAACAGCTACTCTGAGGACTCACTAACTGGAATTCCCACTGGGTTAGAGTTGCATTTCCTCCCTCTCCCCTCATTAACTTTTCATAGTGTTTTTCCATGACTTTATTCAGAATCATTTACATATTTATATTATTTTTAAGTGAAGTACAATATTTACTTGGGTATCTTCTACCACACTTCACTTCTCCTCCTACTATTTTTTTTTTCCCCCTCTGTAGAAACATTTGAAATGGGGGAAACCAGCAGCAAATTAAGGAAGGAGCAGGGTAGACAGGAAATGGGGTGAAAGGGGGAAATCAGTTGTCCTAAGTTTTCCCTTTATATACTAACACAGAATCTAATGTGTGTGAAAATGCATATTGCTATAATTGTTCTTATTCTAAATATGAAAGAAGTGTAAAATGCTATTTAAGAAAGGTAATAAAGACTATATATACTAGACCTCAAAAGCAGGAACAGACTACAGTCTTACAGATGTGGGAGTCATGCATCAAAATAGAGGACTAGAAAATCACTGCTATTTTTCAGTCTGGAAAACATGCATCCTGTGGAGTTTTTAAAAGAGTCTAAAGAGGACAGACTGTTAGAGAGTCTCATTTCTAGACTGAGACAATCATGGAAGAATAAAAAAAGTAGACTTGCTCCTGACAGCTCTTCAGGCAGAATATACTTTCCTTTTCTGTATGTATTTAGTGTTACCATTTGTTAAATATAACAGGACACAATTTTTAAACCAGTAGCTCTTTGGCTTGAAATTTTTGAGAAGTCCTAGTTGTGAATAATCATTGAATTAAGCCTGACTAGCATAGGCTGCAATAATGGCTTATTTAAGCATTGCTAAGAAAGTGTTCAGGAACCGGTTTAGGTATTTCTATTTAGGCTTTGATCTGACCTGCATATCCATAGGTAGAACCTATGAAATAAATTCTGAGTCCTCCAGTTAAGCAAGCTTTTTTCTCTGATGGCAGCTCTTATCTGTGGCAAAGAGAAAAATGTGTAAAGAACATTTACATGCCACTTCCACTGCGGGGTGTTAATTCTGATGGGCTTAAAGTGTCTTCCAAATGATTTTTTCATACAATGCGGTTCTTAAAATTTGCCCTATCTTATGTCACCTATATAAAAATAACAATCCACAACAAACCAACTTGCAATTGCACCCTACTGAATCTGGGAGTTCAGTAGTAAGAAATCCAACAGTATCAGTAAGATACCAAAGACTGCACCAGACTTATCACTGTTACTTACAGATTCCACAGTCTCCTTTGCAGCTGAGGAGGATGCATGTTTGCATTTTCAGTTTGTCAATAAATGTCAGACATTGCCTTCTTTCTATGTGTAGGATTTTAACAACTATCTTTCTTTGCATTGCCTTAAGGAGGATGAGATAGGAAGGTGTGCAAAGCAAGGTGATATGCATTTAGGCTGATTTTATGCATCAGCAAAAAAGAAAATGCACTCTCCACACTTGGTAGAGAAGAACAATTTCCCTGGCAATAAAGGAAGAAGGAAACCTTGCATTCCCAATACCAAATGAAAAACAAATGCATTTCATATAAACATCTCTTATTTTTTAAAACACATTATGTACAAGAATAGTTTTCTTCCTTCTTCATCTCATTTTTGGTTCATCAAGACTAGCCAAATATTAGAAAAAGCAATTTATTATTTAAGAGACAGCAGAATAATCGCTCCATAAACTTCCATATATATACACACACACACAGTGCTCTCTTCAAAAGAGAAATGCAAACTTTGGTTGAACCAATTGTTGATCAATCATCAATCTTTTCTAAATAAGCATCAAACAGAATACGGTACCATTACAAAAAAAAAAAAAAAAAAACAAAACAAACACACCAACAACCCAACACAGAATCGAGGCTCTTTCTAGATCCTTCACTTTTTATTTTTAATATGAATTCTTAAATTATCATTCCTCATAGGTATGGTAATCCATTCTATAATGCTGCCATTTGCTGCAAACTACTGACCTAGGCTCACAATGTCCATGTTAATAGTGTCTGTAATAGCTTACAAATCAGCATCGTAATTCCAACTGCAAGCTCTCCCAAAGGGCACAGAAAACTAAGCAGTGAGTTGTTTGTTTATTCCTCTATTTGTGACATTTGGTTAAGTGGCTCCACCTGCTGTTTTGATAGCTAAGAAAATGTATTATTAAAAACACAAAACAATAATGAATTCTGACTGCAGCAAGATTATTATCAGTTGTGACCTTGCCACCATATGAAATTTTTATGACAAACAAAAATCTTTAAGACAGTATTTGAAAACATATGTCTACCAAAAAAAGAGAGCCATGGCCCACTTGGGGAGGGGGGGGAGGAGGGGGACAACAATCTCACTACTTAAATGTAGCACCAAGTAGTTTCAGAAAAGCAGCTACACCTGCAAAAGATTTCTCTGGTTTTATTCATCATCAAGATGCAAGTCTGATGGATTGCTAAACCAGTTATGTTTGTGTTTTTGTTTTTTTTTTTTTTTTTTTTCCTTAATAGTTTGCATCTACTTGCACAGCATCTCTTAAACTCCCTGATGACCCTAAATATATTGAAAGCAAAAGTTTCTAAAAATGTTTCACACATTTGCACTTTGATACTTATTCATATAAGAGCACTCTCCGAGACACTTTTGCTCTGAACATAGGGTTTTCAATGACCAAACGCAGCATTAGAAACTTGACTTCTATGAGGTTCAAGTTAAGTTAACCCTTCACACAATTCACCACCATGCTACAAGTCTGCAAATCTGTTATAGCTGCCCCGGTTGATGTGGTTTCCTCTCTCTCACAGGTGTGCAGATAAGGGGCGAACAAGGACCCCCTGGTCCCCCAGGCCCTATCGGACCAAGAGGACAACCAGGACCTGCAGGAAAGCCAGGCTTTGGAAGTCCTGGTCCCCAAGGCCCCCCCGGTCCCCCAGGACCACCTGGATTCTCTGCAGTTGGAAAGCCGGGCATGCCAGGTCTACCAGGAAAGCCAGGAGACAGAGGACTCAACGGTGAGAAAGGAGAAGCTGGACCTGTTGGACTCCCAGGAGCAAGAGGGCCACAAGGACCCCCCGGCACTCCCGGCCCCGCAGGACTCTCTGTTCCTGGCAAACCAGGACCACAAGGCCCTCCAGGAGCTCAAGGGCCGAGGGGCCTCCCTGGTGAGAAGGGAGAACCAGGTATCCCTGGTATAAACGGACAAAAGGGAGAAAATGGATTTGGTGTTCCAGGCCGCCCGGGTAACAGGGGTCTTCCAGGCCCGCAGGGACCCCGGGGCCTCCCCGGTCCTGCTGGGGTAGGGAAGCCCGGTGAAAATGGTCTTCCAGGTCAGCCAGGTATGAAAGGTGACAGAGGTTTACCAGGTGCACCCGGAGCAGCTGGTATCCCAGGTTCCCAGGGTCCCCCAGGAGAACCTGGAGAAGCCGGCATTGGCAAGCCTGGGCCAATGGGACCGCCAGGAGCAGCAGGCATCCCCGGAGCCAAGGGACATCCCGGACCTGCAGGCTTGCCTGGATCCCCAGGTCTTCCAGGATTTGGAAAGCCAGGATTGCCAGGGATGAAGGGACACAGAGGGCCTGAAGGTCCTCCTGGCCTTCCAGGACCTAAAGGAGACCGAGGCCCAGCTGGTGTGCCAGGAGAACCAGGACCTGTCGGGCCACCAGGGAACATGGGCCCTCAAGGACTCAAAGGCTTGCCTGGTGAGAATGGCCTACCTGGACCCAAAGGCGACATGGGCCCTGCAGGCCCTCCGGGATTCCCAGGGGCCAAGGGTGAACGAGGTCTACCAGGATTAGAGGGAAAACCAGGATACCCAGGTGAGCAGGGTCTTGCTGGTCCTAAGGGCCACCCAGGTTTCCCAGGTCCGAAAGGCGACACTGGCCATGCTGGGCTACCTGGCTTGCCCGGTCCAATGGGTCCACAAGGAGTTAAGGGAGTGCCAGGAATCAATGGCGAGCCGGGCCCCAGAGGGCCTTCAGGAATACCTGGGATCAGAGGCCCCATCGGCCCCCCTGGCCTACCAGGAGCCCCTGGTGCAAAAGGTGAGCCTGGAGCACCAGGGCTGCCAGGCCCAGCAGGTATTGCTACAAAAGGCTTAAGTGGACCCATGGGACCACCTGGACCCCCTGGGCCTAAAGGCAACAATGGAGAGCCTGGCTTGCCAGGCCCCCCAGGTCCTCCTGGTCCCCCCGGCCAAGCTGCAATCCCCCAGATGCCTGAAAGCTACGTTAAAGCAGGAGAGTCTCGGGAGCTATCAGGAATGTCATACACGAAAGGAGTAAACCAAGCTCTTACAGGGATGCCAGTGTCTGCTTTCAGTGTCATCCTCTCAAAAGCCTACCCTGGGGCAACAGTCCCCATCAAATTTGATAAAATCTTGTACAATAGGCAGCAACACTATGACCCCAGAACAGGAATCTTCACCTGCAGGATCCCTGGACTGTACTATTTCTCCTACCATGTACATGCAAAAGGAACAAATGTTTGGGTTGCACTCTACAAAAATGGTTCCCCGCTCATGTACACCTATGATGAGTACAAGAAAGGATACCTTGACCAGGCTTCTGGCAGTGCTGTCATTGATCTCATGGAAAATGATCAAGTATGGCTCCAACTGCCCAATTCAGAATCTAATGGTCTCTATTCCTCCGACTATGTTCACTCTTCTTTCTCAGGTTTCCTATTTGCTCATATCTAACAACATCCCACTTACACTGTCCTGAAATTTTCTCCTTCAGACCATTTTAACTGGGCACTGATCTGATGTGTCATTAAAAGGTCATGCAACTTCAATTTTGCAACAGAAATGGAGGAGGGAGTGAGAAGGTGGAAGAGATTGGTTCAAACTTAGTAGAATAATATTGTATGTTTTTAGAGAATTGTCGTAAGAAATTTGTTTCAAATTATGATCAATTGTCCAACTGAATGCAACATTAAAATTTTATGAATTAATATAATGCACCAGCCTCTCTTTTGTCTCATTTTATTAAAAAAAAAATAAATAAAAAAATCAGGATTTCTAACTATCACTTCTCATGACACATGAAGTAGCCATTCCAGGACTCTAGATCCCACTTCACTATACTTGAATTAACTGAAGGTATTAGTCAAAGTAAACAGTCTCAGATACACCACAGCCATCACAACAGCTGGATAATATAGCAGAATGTTCCTGAAGTATATCAGCTTCATCTTTAAGCCATCAAATAGGAGTCAAGAAAACAGCTTTAATACAGTGCATACCTTGTCACAGTTTTAGTTTAGTTCTGCTTTCCTTATTAATGAATAACTACCTTGGAGAAAGGTAGATTTACAAATTATTACCTGTTCTGAAGATGTAAGACTTTCACAATATGAAAAGGCAACTAGACTTAAGCCTGGAAATCCACTTAGCTTTGTTTGATGCACATTTTGTAGTCTGAAGTAACAAACTAGTTCAATATTTTTTTAAGCTCCTAACATTCTGTAAAACAACAATATGCAGAGTACTGTCAAACAACTATCACCAAGTCCAGACATTAAGAACATACCTTCACAAGCATGCAGACGCTCACAAAGACAGGTTTACCACCCCCATTTTGGAGACAATCTTTGCACTGATTTTCCCTGAACAGTTCATTCCTTTAAAACACAACAGTCTGGGGAATATCTTTTACTTACATGGTAAATTTATGAGGTGATGAAAGTAATTAGTCAGTAGACAATCATATTTACCATACTTACACACATCTCACAAACAGACATTAGATTAATCTGTTATGACACTATGAAAAGTTAATGGTATAAAGATAGCTTCATAAAATTAGTGCTTATAAATTATGAAACTATAATAGTTTGATCATACATTTCTTCCAATGACAGTTACCATTCATGTGCTTTCAAAGTATCAGATACATCCAAAACCTTATGAACTCTTGACCTATTATTTTTAGCTTCATTTTTTTAAACAGTAGTTTTAAATCACTTGCACTTAAAGTACGTAGGCCCACATTTAGAAATTTTGTGATATTACCATTCCTTCATGAATGAGGCCTGTTGTGTTGTGTACATTTGAAATCAGCAATTTCCTAAGTACTTGATAATACATTGGGATTAATAAAAAAAGCAAGGACACCTTTAGGTTGATCCATCATTAGCAAGCAAAACTATATAATGTTTTGGAAACCGTAAAGAACTACCAAGAATGTAACTTTGCAGAACTGTTTTTTCTCAGTGCTGCTGGATAAGGAAGCCTGTGGTTTAGGCTATACTTTGGTAAAATAATAAATGTTTAAGTAGAGAGCGTAACTTGAGATCTGCTTATTTTAGCAGCCAAGTAGACAGAGGCAAATTGGTACCACTATTACAAACACTGCACACAAATGTTTGTATGGAAATAATACAGTGGACAGTACCTCAATTTCTAAGTAACAATCCTGCGATACTGTTCTTTCAAGCCAAAATAAAAATCAAGACACTTGAGTCTGAATTGTCTATCCTCACTTTTCTACCTTCCTGTTTTAGGCTAAATATTAATTACAGATCTCCTAAGAATTATCTCTTTCTTGCACTAAAAATGTTTTCCTGTGCAGTCACTTGCATTAGTTCAACAACACTTTCCAATATTTAAACATAGCACTTGCTGCTGCCAACACATTGAACCAATCTGCCACTTTTGTTTCAGAAACAAATAGAGGGACTGGATTGTGCAGCTGGAAAATACTGCTCAGTAGCTGTAATGTCTCCAGTTAATTGCTTTACATCTGAAATGTATGCCAAAGCACATGTCTAAAATTGTTGGAGATGCTTGCTGCTCGGCAGTACATTACTGTCCTGTGATTCCAATTAACATGTCTCTGCATAAGAAACTGGGCTCCGACAGTATTCTTAAAAGCATAGTTCAGTAATCCTTATCATCCATCCACTTTAAATCAAGTTTTGTCCTTTAACATCTTTGTTCCTCGAATAAGCACATAGGACTTCAAATAAGTCTACCACTCATACCTCATGCCTGTACCTCATGCCTGTCTTTTTGAAGGCTTTTCGTAATTGTTCAGACACTAAGTCATTAAGAAAGCAACTCTTAACACTGAAAAGCCAGAGTTTACATGCCAAGTTGTGGCACAAGCACAACTTCTACCTTGATTTTAGCTTTGAAGTCTCAGTTTAGAGGGGACATTGAGAAGGTCTAAGATTCTTGAATTATTTTATTTTTTTTTTAATTTTCTCCACATGAAGATCAGCAATCTACCTAAAAATAAAGCTCTTCCAGATACCACATCTTTTTCTGGGTCATGGACATTAGAGGAAAAAAAAAAAATCCAAGGAGATGAAAATGAAAACATAAGAGCCTGTAATAGTACAAAACTCATTTCCAAAGGCTTCAAAAACATTTCTGAGACAAACTTCAGTAGTTCTTAAGCATTCAAACAAAGTACCCAAATAATCCCTTCCATATTTAGCCGGGAAGCTCAGCAGAGAAGTATAACAAATTTGTTTGCTTTTATCTTTGTTGCCATTTTCTCAATTAAGACAAATAACGATCTCTCATCACTGGTCTACATCAACATTAGGAATTTCTCATGTTTTGCAGGATTTTTGGAGGATTCTTGCCAGAAAAGCATCTTTGCTTTTTGTTTGTTGCATTTGAAGTTGCATATAAATGACATAATGCACATATCACGGACATCTAGATCCACTATCTTCGGCCAAGACAACAGGGTAATAACATAAACTTGCAATCAAAAACCTCTGTGTGTGGGAACATGTGTGCGTGTGCACGTGCGCGCACATTTTTTGGGACAGAATGGAGTAGTTTAGAAAGATCCAAAGTTTTCCTCCCCAAAGTAGTGCTTCCCACACATCAGCATGCTGATCTATTGATCAGAATACTGATCAACCACATAAAAGAAAAAAAATGCAAGTTACTAAAACCCATGTTTTAAGTATAGCACCTTTGTTCTCTGTTCATTTTCCTTTTTGTAAAAGATGGTCAGTGACAAGTTTTCTCAGATGCATCCTTGAAACCTGAGGGCAGATCCCATCAAGACTTTTTATGGGCAATTTATGAAGTCTCTGCTGCTGTATTAGCCATGACCTTTTTACTTCCAAAATGAAATATAATCTTATGAGCTGACTGAAAGTGTTAAAAATATGTCATTTTCACTATATAAACACAGATGCCACTGTTTTCAGAAGTGTCAGGGAAATGATATGGAAAAACCGTCATGGAAGACAGAGAGAAAGCAGCCTCTAAGAAAAGACATTTTACAAAATTTTGCTTTAAGCAGCTGTATCACGCAACTTCCTCCTTCAAAAATTATTGATTTTTCTGTCCAAGTATCACCAAATCTGAAATTTTTCATGTGGAAAAAGTTATACAGTACTTCAAGCCCTCATTACTCCTCTAAAGATTGACCTTTGTTTCCATAATGCTTTGTGGACCTTTGTCCACATATTTATATACTGTAAAATACATTGCCACATGCCATTTCTTTTAAAAATGCTCTTTACTAATTCATATAGAATATCAACCAAGAGAAACACATACAAATTCTTGCTAATCACCTTAAAGCTGCAAAATATTCCAGTAACAAGTGAAAGGTTTACAGAAAGGATTGCTTAAGTAATTCAATGCTCAACTTGGCTATCAATTACAAAGGGAATTCTTGCAGATATTATTAGGTAAGAAATGACCATTTTGAAAACATGAGTATCTGTGTTCACTGCTACCTGACATCATGCTTTTCTGGTGGTATCGTTTAGCAGATCCCCCCAATTTTTTTTTTTTTTTTGAGTTATTCTTTAGAAAGGAAGATCAGAATAGCACAAGACTATTTTGGAACTGTCTTGCTCTCCCTCTGCAAGCCTCAGTTCTTCACTCCTTTATAAGTAGAAGAGTGGGTTAACACCCTTCATTAAGCTGAGTCAGGACAATCATGGCTATCTGAAAGAGCCACCGAAAAAAAATATCATAGGGCAATTATCTAAGGCAGTTACCATAGCTAAGACAATGAAAAGCAAAATCCACCAGACACCTGATTATGATCAAAGAAATCATGTGAAAAAGAGAAAGGACATAGAGAAACAAGGGCATACTGACAACAAACCAAAGTGACTTGCAAACACTTAGAGATTTCAAGAAATAAAATGGTCAGTCGTTCTGCTCCGTCACTGACAATGGCACTACTAAGACAGCATTTCGACTTGGGAACTTTGCGTCTCCTCAACTGACCTCTCAGTAAGTTTGCTTTAGAAATTTTACCTTGACTAACTGGTAATGAGCACTGCCTTTCTCTGAAGGGTTAAACCCTCTACAAGGCATCGAGGGCACGGAGTTAAGTCAAGAGGCTGTGGTTTTCAGGCCAGGCTCTGGGCTAAGAAAGACAGTGGGGCTTCCTGGTATTTAGGTAGCCGTTGGGCTAGAGCCAGGTTTAGGAGTTTCCTCAGGAAGTTATGTTAAGCTTGCAGCTGAGGGAAAAAAAATAATCTCTTTGGCACAAGCTTGAGACAGAAGATTAGTACCGTTATTCTCATTGCACTGAGGGACCCGAGGCGAAAAGAAATATTCCATGGGAATATCACAGGTAAGCGATACAGGAAGAAATTCTCTGGTTCTTCTGACTTCCTGTTTAGGACTTTGTCTGCAGAACCACATTATTAAAAGGAAAATAAAAGCACTATGAGGACTTTCAAAGTGGTGCATGAAAGAGCATAGTACTTTCATATATTAATATATTAAAATATTGAAGTAGTGTATACGATCTGCATTGTTTTACTTCTGATTTTACAGAGCTTTGCCCAAAATAATTGATGCTTATCAGTTATTATGCTTTCTTACATCTTCAACACTGTTGTTCATGTGCCTCATTACTTTTATAACAGACAATGAGGTGTGTTAAATTAGGTACCACTTCTGATAGGAGTTAGAAAGGATTAAGTCATACCACACATCTGTATGCAGATTCCTTGCTTACATACAGAAATAGGTACCTGATAGGGTGGTATATGCATAAATGTACACACAAGCACTCATACATAAATAAACCCAAGCGATTATTTATGAGTACAAAGATCAGACTTTAACATCTGTTTGATCTAATTAGTTTCCAAAAAACACTTAAAAATTATTCTTTTTGCCAAATGCTGCATGATCCACACCTTTTAAAACAAAAAGCTTTCATGACTTGAAAAAAGAATGAACAAAAATTATGAGAAAATAGTTATAGTTGATTAGCATTGGTTTAATACCAGCAGAAAACAAAGGATACAGTTATTTCACATATCAATGACTTCCTAGAGGGATTTTTAACTACCAATCACACTCAAAGCTCCAACGGAAACACAATAACAACATCAAACAAAACATTTTAGGAATAGCTTGCTGTCTTTTACAATATGCATCCTAACATCAACTTCTGTTTTTGTTTAGAACTTCTCCCAGACAATTTTGTCAATTACATTTGAAAGGAATACAGCAAGAAGTACAGCTGTGGCAAACAAAAGGTAAGTCTTAAGAGGGTCCAAACTACACCCGTACCTAATGTATGTTGCATTAACAGAGGTAATTCTATTGGAAAATACTGTCAGCAAAATGATACAGAATTCTGAACTGAACCGCATATAATCTTTTAAAAAAAAATAGTTAAAAACAATTTCAAGTAATTGCGTGCACACACGAGATTGTTAACCTGTTTTCTGAACTTCTTATTTTATATGCCTAATAGAAACTCAGAATTTAAGTCTTTGAAAGAAGGAAAATAATTTCTAGCTGAAGGGTATCCAAGGTGTTTTCCAACTCTAGTTTATATTACGGTATTATAAGGTTGGCTTTGGGTGGAGGAAGGCTATTATAAAAAAAAAAAAAAAATCCTCTGCAATTTTTAGCATGTTTATAACAAAACAAGTCTCCTCATTATTGTGTCAATACTACAGGAGGAATTCTAATCAAAACTAAAGCACTAAAGAAAATGATGAAATATTAGTCAGTACTTTAATTTTTTTCCCCAATGCATTTCTGCTTTTATTTATAACTGCAAGGACACAAGGAATAGAATCAAACTACAGTTCAAGTGTGTCCACATTACCATACAAATCATGGTAAGAAACAATTTTTCTTCTAAATTCAGTGAAGTAGCACATCATAAGTATCACTAAAGATAGCAAAACAATTCCAGCTAAATGAAATAGAAATAGTAATGATAAAGATGTCCTATTCCAGGATAAATGTGTGTCTACTATACAACTATTCGGAAGCTTGAAAAGTAAAAGCTGTGTTGAGTAGCTTACAGTGTACTTGCAAATGTATTTGCTCTGGCAAGCACATGTAATATTTTCAGCTATTATAGTTAAGTTTTCAGTGAACCCACTTACCTTTAAAAGCTGTTATTTTATAATTATGCTGGACAGCAGCCACCATGTCCTTCCAGAAGTCGTATTTTTTCTGACCATCATGCTGTAAGTGTCAAAAGGAACCCAGTCATTATATCAAGTATCAGCTATTTTGAGCTTTCATATTGGAACAGTGACAGCAATGCCATTAATAAACAAAAGTATTTGGAGCAAAACAGTCTTTGACAGTAGGATTCAGGACATTAGGACTCAGCTGTACCCAGCTTAACTTTGGGTAACCGCAGACAAGTTATCTCCCTACTTCAGAAGGTTATGGTGGGGGAGAAAGGGGAAAGGAGAAAGGATTCATATTTGTGAGGAACTCTAAGGCCTTACAGCAAAGGGGGGGTGTCAGACAGAACAGCAACTCACTGACTGAGCCATCCCACCGGCATTTGGGAAAAAGAAGTGTTTAGAGCTGCTGATGCTGTACTTAATTAGCAGGTTGACATTATCTACAGCCTGGCACTTCCACCCTCAGAACTGGCAAAATCCTTGGCTCTAATTTAGAGGTAACGTCCTCCTGCCAGCAACTCCACCCCAAACACCGTACAAAACACTCGCCCAGAAGCCAGGCTGAGCAGCATGGCGTCACATTGTACTCTGAAGACTGCCAAACCCCAGCGCTGGCAGGAGGACAGGGGAAGGCGATCTGCACTTGCGAACAGCCTCTCGCCGTTCCTAGAAAGCCACCCAGGCACAGAAGTGCTCCAGCTGACCTCAACCGCCTTTTCAGCATCTCACCGAGGGAGAGGAAAAGCTTCTCAACCAGCTGAGCCCCACAGAACTCTCAAACTCCACAAATTTTAGGAGTGCTGATTTAAACAGATGCGATTATTCAGCCAGGCAATATCACAGAGCAGCGGATTAGCTACTGAGCTTGTAAAAGGTACTCAGCAGTAAAGCAGGTGCTATAGTCTCTTTGAGTTTGTACGCCACAGAAAGTATTTTTGCAGTGTTGTTGCAGGCTTTCCGCACCTACATTAGGATAAATTTCAAGGCAACTGTTAAAACATTTCACGGCATCACCCTCTGTGTCCTGACCACTGCATTGATACCTGAATAATGACCCATTTTGTAAGCATAAAGCATTTTCTAGAGAGGGAAACATTCAGAAACAGAAAAAAAAAAAAAAACAAAACAAACCCCACAACCCTTAACATTACCAACCAAAACCACATAGTTTATACGTTCTGAAGTCAACCTGCCATGGAGGCTTCCAGAGGAACAGCCCGCCCTTAATTTCACAACTAGCAAGTGCCACAAACAAGTCCCTTTGTGCACGACTTACAAGCACTATAGCAGTCTGCTTATCATCCACCAGCTCTATAGGTTAACAGTAGGAAAGATACAGTGCTGTGGCTTTCAATTTTTCTTTTTAAATCCATTCGTACAGCAAACTGCCGCAGAAATACATAAAAGAATTAATAAAGAGAAAAGGTTTCATGTATGTCAAACTCCAGTTGGCTGCTAACCAAGGTCATTATTCAAAGCCGCAATCAGGAGATGTTGGGGAGCACCTATCTGTCCAGTGGTAATGGCATCAGCCTACACTAGCACTAACCTTGAGGCAGAAGGATTCAACTGTCCACTTCCTTCATACTCCACATTGCTGACTTGCTCCTTAGTTTGGGTTTGTTTGCGCTTTTTTGTGTTTTGGTTTTTTTTTTGTTTGTTTCTTTTTTAAAAATCAGTGCAATGAGCTAACAGTTCATCAGAGTGCTGTTTTAAGGACAGATGGATACCAATTTAAAAGTGAGTACCAGTTTAAAAGTGAGTACACTTCCTTCAAAACATCTGACCCCAGAGAACACTAAAATAACTGTCAACCTAATTCCTTGCAAATCCACAGCCGTTGCATATGAGACATACAAGAAACCAGACCAATTCCCAGAAACCAGAGAGGAAACTGTGCATGCGCATGCAGTCCACCATGATTTTGGTGTGATTATCAAATGTGATTTCATTAGCTGAACTATCAGACAAAGCAGTATTTTGTGTAGCTCTTCAATGTGAAGATCCAAACCACCAAGAGGCTCCTCTGCTTTGTCTGAAAGCCAAAAAAATCCAGAGTTACGGCTCTGGATACAGCAGATTCATTTTTAACACTGTAGAGCAGCCCAGCATCCAACTCACGTTTACACCCGGTTTGAACCCAAACCTCCCATCTGTTTCCAGTAGGAAGCTTTCCTGATCCTAGAACGTTCTCTAGAAAGAGTAAGAAAATAGCCCTTACTAACCAGGCTCCCAGAACAGGAAACGGAAGCCTCTACTTCCTTCCAGAACTGTGGGAGAAGACGATGTGATGGTTTCTAACCCTTCAGATGCAGCACTTTGCAGGCACGAGTGCTGGAGAGGCCGACAACCTCCTGCCTTGCACCTTCCTCATCTGGCTGTTGCTAACCTTCCTGGGAATGCCTGTAGCTCTCCTGTTGAAACTGGGCCAATCACCCTGTCAACTATGCAAGAACTGCCAGCTGATAAAGAGGATGCGTGACCCATTTCTGGTAGCTCTCCGGAGGAACGGCATGGGTTTAATTCTCTCTGGCTGAAGATGGCACTGACCCAGGGTCAGTGTTCCAGCTTGCAAACTAGTAACTGAAGGTGCAAGCTTATTAAACACACGCTATGACATGCTTTCTCTCCCAATAAGCAGGTCATTTGTGCTGAGTCTAAATTAAATATAAAGTAATACAGTACAGATGTCACATCTGAAAGAGGGTTCTAAGCTGTGAACAGTAAAGGAAGGAGATTAATCAGCCACAAAATTAAGAGTCTTATGGCGCACCTGTCCTCAGTGTTTCGTGATAAGCTAGCTTTAGCTAACTCTTCATGCAGCACATGGACTTAGGCAGCAATCTACTCAGCATGCTATTCTGGAGCAGAGGCTAAAGTCTCAAGTCAGCTGACACCCAAAGGGATCCCAGATACTCATTTCACACCTCTGAATTTCACTCTGCAGACAAAGTTTAGTATTTGCAATTTTCAGTGCTGCAGTGCTTTGGTACCTTTAGCCAGAAGATCACATCAGTACTCTTGTTGACACCGATATACTTACTGCACAAGAACCCTCTCCTACCCCCAGCTGCACCCAAAGAAGGCTTGAATCTTGAACTTAACACAACCAAATCAATTAGCATCAAACTTCAAAGGTAGAATTTGGGACAGTCTACCTATCTAAAAAGCACTGAAAAAGGGTCAAGCAATTTTATTTTCTACCTTGAGAATTTAATTTGTTTTTTAGCAGAGAAAAAAGAAAAGGATACTATTCTAGAGGTGTATTTACATCTGTGTACACAGATCAATATATTTAAGACAAAAACAAGTTTAAAAAAGGATGGAGTTAAGCTTTCAACTCATTAACACCTTGCAGATTAACAAATTGTGTTAGAAGACTAACATTAGATTTAATTCAAGTATCATCAAGTATAATTAAAGAAGATTTTAAGAACTATATTCTGCATACCACAGAGTAAACTTGGAAAACAGTGCATTTCTATCCATATCTGAGTTATTTGTGCCCTCTGGTGGAAGTACATTTATTTCCAACGTGCCAAGTAGCTCACAATTAGCTTCAGAGACAACTTTAATACACTAAGTCCAACATGAAAAATTCCAAACAAGAAAACAGCTAAAGACCTTGACATTGTTTGATATGCTATTTCTATGCATTTAATAATGCATTCAAGAAATGTGGTGGGGGAAGAGAAAGATAATGCAATACTTTAGTTTCAAACAATCCAGTTCTTACCTGATCTAGGCTGTCCACAACCCTTGCACACAAGAGAGCGCCTGGCAGGTCAAAATAATTATCATACAAATAGTATTTAGCTGGAAAAAAAGAATAATAAAAAAATTCTACTTCTTTTTTATTAAACCATATTGTATGCTTTAATCACAAATAAAAAAAATACATTTAAATAATAGTATAAGCTCCTATTTGGATTTTACTGGAAATAAGCATTATCTGCTTCACAAGCTTTGTTAGCATTTATTCCCACTTCTGATTCTCATAATGGGCAACTGAAAGTTCTTCACCTATATCAAGGCAGCAAGATTTTAAAAATACATTTTAAGGTTCTAAAAGTTAAGGTGGAAGAGATGGGGGAGAACCATGAGTTTTAAGAGTCAGGATAGTATCACTCAACTCTTCCAAAATATCCTTTTCTCTGGCAGTGGAAACACAAAGAAAGAGTTTGAGAAGTTGCTTCAGAAACATTTGGACATGTCTTACACGTAGTCTTGTCCTTTGCACACACATGCTGCAGACAACGCCTTAGCCCAAGGGGAAGCGTGCCCACATTACTACATGAGCCCCCAAATCTGAACAAAGTCAGGAGGGTGCAAACATACCCCTAGACCGAGGTCATGGTCAACAACTCTTTCCTAGGAATGAAATGATTTAACCAGTGATTTTTTTTTTTTTGTATTCATGTTCTTGCCTGTGCTGTCTCTTAAGTATATTAAAGAAGAAGTCAGCAAAACAGGGATTAACATTCACAAGAGAGTGCAAGTGCACTTTCCAATAAATAAGAAAGGCACATTTGCCATATGACCAAAGGAAACCTTTCTCTTCTACCTTGTCGCAAATGATTATCTCCAGTTTAGAATAAGCACCACAAACAAGTTTACATCAGCAAAATCTTAAGGAGGATACCTCCATTACATAGGACAATGCAACTCAACTGAGCACGTTATGTGTATTACTCACAATTGCCAAGATGAAAGTAAAATGGAGAGGAAGCACAGAGCACCTAGCAAGAACACCAACAGTGCCTTCAAAGTGAGTCCCATCTCAAAATCAAGAAACTACAGTTGCAGGAGGACAAGTTTTGTTTCCAGACCTGCTTTGTTCTTTGCACCTGCACCTAGGCCTCCAGTAACAGCACTGGCGTTCACGAGTCAACAATTAAGAAAAAGTTAAGATTTACCAAATATGTCCTAAATGAGATAGGCCAGTAATCTCAGCCTACCTCATCAAGGAACAACATACCCATCTCTATAATTAAAACACGCCTACGTCAGCTCATTTGTCTCATCACTGGTGACCTAAATTTAAGTTGAACTTTAGTATTAGAAGTTGAAAATACAAAAAAAAAAAAACCACCCCAACTCTTCCCCAAAACATTCACCTGTTCCAGAAAGTCTCAGATCAAGTATTTTTAAATATTTGCAGTAGGAACTAATACTATGAGGCACTGAAGGGGCCAGAGCAATTTCAAAGAAGAGGACACGCTAAGGTAAGGACACGCTAACCTGAGCGGGAAACCATTCCACTGACTGTATTAAAATGCTTCCACTCCCTCCTTCCATATGTCTCCAGGATCTCTTCGGATGTGATGCTCTTTGTACCATGGCTTGCCCTATTTGATGCAATAAGTCATTTATATTAGAAAAAAAGAAAGAGATAAAGTTGAAACCAGCCAAACTACTCCTAATGCAAAGTAATGCATTGCAACTGAATACTGAGGTGCATGCAAGCTGATCAGAAGTAACTCTTTTTAGAAGTTAGAAGCTTCCCAGGACCTAAGCTTTTATCATATACATTACAGTCCTTGATAAAAGCCCTACTACACAAAGGTTTGGTTGGCTGGGGGCACGGGTACCGCGCCTCACCTGCTAACACAATCACTCTGTATTGCTCGAATGTTCTCAATTGTGTGAGGACACTCGCTATACTTGAACTATCAATATACACTGCACAATAAAACACAGTGCAGAAAGCCTATACATCATTCGGAAGCCTGGGAACATTCACAGAGCACAGGGCAGAACTATGGAAAAGTGCTAGTTTGAGCCCTGCATGCATCTGTGTAACACAGAAGTACACACAAGCCTTTTTAGGAATTAAAAATCAGCCAGCTTGACCATCAAATTGGGCCTCAAAAGAATGCACACGCTCCAGTTTCGAAGCAAATGCAGGCAGTGCTAGGAGAAGTAATCCTGTACTGCTCTTCCCTTCACTGTGGTATATCCTCCAGTACCGAATTCTGCATTTATACTCCGAAATTCATGGTAATAAATGAATTTCAGGATACACAGCAGAGACTCACAGGTATTTTTTCCTTTCTTTCAATGAGATCTGATTTTCCCTAGCATCTTCAAGCTCCTTCTCCCATATGCTATCAGGAAAAAAAAGTAGAGTCTATCTTGAGTACTAAATTACACAGATTTTTACTTCAGGCTAATAAAATTACATGTTCTAAGCCTGAAGGATTTTGAACGCGTATGGTACAAAGATAGTACTAATGACAAGAGCCCTGTTAGTCATTAGCACTGACTCCAAGTCAGGTTAATCGCAATTCAAAGGAAAACCTTACCCTGGATATTAGTAGAAGTGGAAAAAGAGTACACTGGTAGCCATTGAAAAAGTAAATTTACTTTCAAGATCAGTATGTCCTCAGAGTCTCAGATGTTTAATAAAAGTGAGATATTCTTTACTAGCAGTTATCATGGAAATATTATGAAAAAACTGCACGTGTAATATTAAGAGAAGCTGAGCACCACATTACCAAAGTGCATTTAAACTTTTACATCTAATAAATGAATGTACGCTGAAATTGGTATTTTAAATATTTAATAAAACTGAGAGATGGCTTTCAGAAAGAGGATAAAATTTTTGTGTTTGCTAAACAATGTAAACTTATTGTCAATATTACCTTAAAACTGTTCCATCTTCTGCAAGTTTCAGGAAGTTTCCTTCTTCAATGTCCAAGAGCAAGCCTTTACAACTAAGAATAATTTTATTTTAAGGAAGAAACAAAAAATTATTGCTTTCAAAGGAATGCTTTGTTATAGATCAGAATGGTGAAATGCAGTTACAGAAGGTATACAATGATGCTACACAAAAGCAGCAAAACCACAACACTTCAAATAGTTCCATGTTTGAATGACGCTTTATATATGCAAATACATATTACTACAACGAGGACTGGATTTCACTTACATAGCAAATTCCTACGAAATAAATCCAGTTCCACTGTTCAGTGAGTTCGGTGAGTATTCATGTACATAAGGTTGGAGAATTAAGGTCCAAACACATACAACTAAGAAATGTGATATTTAAGCCACTTCTGTTAAAGAAATACATTTTTTTCTTGGTGGTAACTCCCCTACTTATGATTCCTAGGCTGATTATACCAGTTAGTAAGGGAGAGACGGGTAGAACATCATTGTAAATGAGGCAACTGAATATCCAAAGAACATGTGAAGCAGCAGCATGACCATGCTAGGCAGAGCTAACAAGGCAAAGAGTTGACAGCGTAGGACAGACATCCAACAAGAGGTCCTAATTCTTCGAGTAAATCTGTACCTTACAGATAACCGAATCTACGTTCTCTTAGGTTGTTCAAAAAAAAAAAAAAGAATTCAGCATTCAGTGTCTAGGATAATAATGAATAAACGAGACCGAAAAAGTACCACCTTCATCCTCTGTTATAAGGTACCCAAAGGAAAGAAGGTATGCCATGAAGGCAGCAAGCAGACCACAGCCTTTCAGGAATGACACCTGGGTGAGTAGCACTGACACGATGGCTACCAGCATTGAGGGCTTGCAGGTCCAGGTTAATGAATCTCCAGATCCAATAAGGGACCGAGGCCGAGATATCTAGATCTTAACAAAGGATTTCATCCATCAAAGGCCTCAAAATATGAGAAATACAGAGAGACTGTTTGTCAGTCGATCTGGTTGGAAATTGTCCAGTCAAGTACTGAATTGTAAAAACAACTGATCAAAACAATTACACAATAATACATTCATTACTTAAAAAAAAAAAAAAAAAACAAACAACACCCCTGTGTTTCTCCTAAAAAATGTAGTGATTACCTGGCCTTCAAGCTCGCAGCCCCCTGGCCTAGGTAATAACCTGTTAAAATTGGAAGATCAGAGATTCACATTTCAAGCTCCTGCTCAGCGAGGAGTGAGCTCAGAGCAGCAACTCGCATTTCAGCCTTTTGCGTCACAGCTTCGTGCCTGATGCGCCACCCAAGGGCTACCTCCTGGTCAACCCTCCTCCGTTCCTCAGAAGGCTGTTGGGATTATTCTGCCTTACACAAACAAAAACACACCTGTCAAGATAAAAATTACTAAATTCTGATGGTTACTGGATTTATCAGTTGAACTGAAGGTAGAAGACAAAGGACATATATAAACTAAGAGAGTAAGTCGGACTAAAAGGCTTGTGTCTAAGACAGCGAGAAGCCCAGACAAAGCAAGCTTGGATGCTCAGTTCTCTCTTCAAAATACCACATTAGAAGTATCTCATGACAAATACTTCTTCGAACAAGTATTTAAAACTGTAATTGTGGATTTATCTATTGGAAACAAGAATCATAACAACAACTGCCCAATAAGAGAAGCTGTTTTCCAAGCTTTGTAAAGGTTATAGCATAAAGGAAGTTAGAAAGAAAGTTTGTTGTTTTCAATGTACTCACCAGAAGTCTAAGCTGTCTGGAGCTAGAGTCAGCAAGTCTTCGTCATAACCCTTCTCTGTTACCAGATACTGGGCAAAACTATCATATATTAACTACAAATGAAAAAATAAATGCATTAATTATATTGACCAAGTGAGGCCAAAGATGCTGTTTCCCTGGAAAGTGGCAAGATGCGAGTGTTAGTGCCTCCTAAGAAATTTCAAACCAGGGACCTAGGGGCCCTGCCCCACTACTTCCACTACTGGGAAACAGTGTCTGAGGGTGTTTTTCTCATGGCTGGAAAACAGCTCAAGATGCTCACACAACAGTTTTGGTGCAATGTGTTCAGCATAACCAAGTACGCAGCATTCTACCTTACTGCCCCTGTGCTTCAGGACTGTTGGGAAACCAAGATGGTAAGTACCTGAGACTAGTCACTGCCCTACCCTCCCCAATCTTTTTTTGATTTTAAAGTGTCACAGTTGCCAAAACTCAACAAGCAGCTTCTGAATCAATAAACAACTACCTTTAGGGGACATTTTAAAAGTATCCAATGGAGCGTATTTTGAAGGAAACGGGCAGCTACTAAGTAAATTTTTACTATTTGTAAGTTCAGGAATAACACTGTTAAAGCCTGATATATCACTCAGTGATTTAATAATGTAATGTGCTGGTCAAGCTGTACAAGAAGATCTACATAAATGCTGCCACGTCCTTAAAGACCATACAAAAACAGTAATTGCTCCCTTTTTCTCATAATTCTTTCCTTAAAGCTGTTCCCCAGCCTTTTTTTCTTAATTACAAAAGCTGCTCTCACAATGAATATGAATACTGTCTGAGAAAGACTAATATGAAGTCCAACACTGAAAGAGTAAGAACTAAGTGCATCTTCAGCTGTGCCTGTCAGCATTTTTAAGTATTTTTTATTTCCAAATGATAATGAGGCATGCAATGGGCATGTGTCAGTCTGTCTCTGGCTGTGAGAAGATCAAGTGTGAACTAAGTTTAGTAAATGTTTTTGTTTTTTTCCTCTATATTGCTCATTGGGTTTAGGCTTTTTTTTTTTTTTTAATTCTTCTAATTAACAATTGTCTATTTTTTTCTAAAATTCTTCTAATTAACAATTGTCTTCATCGGAAAAAATTCTTATCAGGAAGAGCACGGCTGAGCAAGATGTAACACGTGTGGCACCACAGGCAGAACACGGAAGGTAAGCCTGGAGTTGTATAGTTTCCAGGACAAGGAACTTAAGAGCACACACATTTCAGAAACTTGCTACTATTGAACCTTCTTTTGTAAGAAAGATGCCTCTTTACAGAAAGTCACTGACAGCTAATGGAAGCAATGCAATTTTTCAACACAGGGCGCACTGAACCGTACCCATTTATAAATGGGGCACCTCATAAACATTTGTTTCTATACCAAGTTCCGAAGTATCTTGCAATTGGCATAGGAGTCCCATGCAGTGCAAAACGCAGGTGGCACAGAGGCAAAAAAAAAGGGAGGAGAGGGGGACAACGTGAGCACCCACAACACAAGATCGCTCCGTGGCAAAGTCCTGACACGGACAAAGAAGGACGAGTCAACGAAAGGTTATCAGGGAGTTTAAAATGTGCCAGCCGGGAGGAAATGAAAAATAAATAAATAAATAAATAAATAATAGCGCCAATGGCGGGAAAGGCACCGCACACGCCAGCAGCTCCTCGCCCTAAGGGACAACGGGGACAAGTCAAGAGATGCTGAGCGCCCCTGAGCCCGGCGTGTCATTTTAAGCACCAGAAAGTTTGCAAAGGGCGCCTGTCGAAAGTGCTGCGGACTTACAACTCCGTCTGCAGCATCTCTAGAGCTGCCGGAGGGGGGGCAGGGAGGAAGGCGGGGTGGGGGGGGGGAGCTCTCCCTTCTCCTCGGCGTCTCTACAGTTGGGAAATCTCTCATTTTCAAGGAAGAAGACATGGCTGTCTTGGCCTGCTGAGAAAGGGGCCGGCGAGTGTTTCTCTGCTCTTTGCAGGTTTCCCTAAGGGTAGCTGTACCGGCGAGCTCGGGGCTCGCTGCCCCCGCAGACGGCGTCCCCGGTCCCCGCAACCCCCCGGGTCCCCGGTCCCCGCTCACCCGAGCGCTCTGCGGCAGGTGGTACCGGCAGAGCGTGTGGTCCAAGTCGAAGCCCACCACGTCGCAATCGGCCAAGGAGAAGTGTTCCTGCATGGCCGAACCGCCGCCACCGCCGCGGGGAGGCGGGCGAAGGAGGAGGAAGGGGGGCGTGGCTTCCCCGGCGGGGCGTGGCTTCCTGCGGGGCGGGGCGAGGGCGGGGAGAGGGCGGGGCGGCGCCCGCCGCCCCGCCCTCTCCCCGCCCTCGCCCCGCCCCGCTCCTCCTTTCGTTATCTAAGTCCTCTTAACGGGGGGCATAACCGAGCAGCGGCTCAGATGGTATGGAAATTACGACGTTTTGCTTCTGTCCAATCATCACTCGGGTATGTTCTCTTTTTTTTTGGGGGGGGGGGGGGCAAGAGGGTCCAATGGTGACTCGGCATTCCAGAGCGAAACACTTTTTGGAAAAAACACCTGGCGAGTTGGAGGAGAGGACACGTACTTATGGATTAACAGTCACTTTGCTGCGCTCAGGTGGATGCAGAGGAGAGAAATTTAAACAGTGTGACCTGACACATATGTTTAAAAATGAGAAGTTCAGGACCAGGTTACAAAATGGACTAGACGGGAAAATACATGGAATACATGGAAATGGGGAACAAAAATCACTAATACTGGCAGAGGATCAGCACTTCAGGTGTCAGTGCGAGAAAGAAATGGATCGAGTAATTTTACCTCCAGCGATTGTATAGCAGCTTCCTTCAAAGGCTCTCAGTATCTCCCATAGATATTAATATACTTTCTAATCCTGTTCTGTATGTATATATATGCACACCATATATTGGTACACACCATAGATTATATACATACCATACATTATATATACACGTACTGATACATTCATATGTTTTAGATGTATGTTAAATCAATGTATATATGCATATATGCTTGAATACATATATATACACATACGCATGTATGTATATATTTTCCAAATTAGCAAGTGTGAAACCTGAGTATACAGAAAGAGATCCATCCAGGCTCTCGCACACAGCCAGGGGTCACCACTCTAAAGATGAGGCAGCAGCCTGGGAACCCTTAGCACAAGGCATTCTCTCTCTCTTCCTGAAGCTGCTCAATTTAGGAAACACAGAGCAAATTCCAGCCCCACTGAAGTCAATGACCGCAATGGCACCCACAGCTGCTGTTTCACACTATCCTCACCTTAACTTAAAGTATGTCTGACTTGCAGATTATATCATTACAGCTCTCTTATTCCAAAATTACTTTTTTTTTTCCCCCCACAAGGACTCATGCAGCTTCCCAAATTGTGTTTAGATTATCACATTTTAAATTTATAACTTTGCTTGCTATGCCTGTAAAACATTTAGTACGAAAACTCACCACAAAAACAACTTAACACTTACACTGCATTATTGAAACATCTGGACAGATACTGAAAATCATACATTCATTGATAGAATCATAGGATCGTTTGGGTTGGAAAGGACCTTTAAAGATCATCTAGTTCAACCCCCTGGTCACTGCATTCACTGTCAACTGAATGTAATCTTGAGCATCCAGATTTTGTGAGTACTGCACAATTATATATGCAGTAACGACAGGCTATCTTAGAATTTACAACACAAAAGTACTAATCGTATTTAATCTTAAACCGCTTTGTGTGAGGAACAATATTGACCGATGAAGAAATTCAGTAAGTTACATTTCAGATGCAGGAGGCTAAAGATTAAATTAGAACTATGACAACAAGAAATGTAGAAAATGTTGATGAAGAGAACTGGTTTTCAGAAGGTAAATGAGAGAATACCACTGTCACATTCAGTATTCACAGCACAAACCTGATAACAGGAAAGTCTCAGCAGTTTACTTTCAGCACACAACCCCCAAACTTTATTTCTTTTTCTTTTGTCTTAAAAGCGTTGCTTTGTCTCTCAGCTTCTTCTTTTCAGATAAATCCTTTGAACATCCTGACATCCCACTCTAGGGCCTTTCTCAGAAAAGAGCTGCCTTTAATCGAAACTCCCCGTAACAACTGAACTCCCTTAATGTGTTAACAGCATCTTTTCAGATTACTTTTTCAGCTCTGTCTTTGACGTTTGATGGTACCATGAGCTGCTCAGAGATGTCCACGTAACTGAGGCTGACCTTTTAGGCTAGCAGGTCCCAACTGATAATAATTTAGGTTTCCCCACGGTTAACTTATGCGTCACAGTAATTATTTTTATATTGTAAATACGTGGTAATAATCCATTGGGAAAGAAACGTAAATCCTGCCCTAGCAGGGGAAATTTCCAGTGGGTGCCACCCGTGGGAGCACAGAGGCCATGGAGAGGGCAGGACAGGGCAGCGGGTTGCTACCCCCAACGTTGTGCCCTCGCGTTTAGTGACCTGCGGGAAACACGTGTGAAGTGTGAGATCTGGTGTGTCAAAGCCTCTTACAGACATGCAAAGGGGCATTTCGTTTTTCATGGTGCCTCATGACTGCTTTCCACACGGAAGAGGCTCCTACCACCATGTAGTTTTAGAGCGCAGGAGTGTACTAACGTGCCCCGGAGTGTGAAAGGAACATAACAGGGTCTGGTAATATATATAAAGGCATGAGAACCATGCCAAAATAGCTCAAATAAATCCTAGCTGTCACACAGAAGTTGTAGGCCTCTGAGGAAGACAGGTCCTCCAGCTCCTCGCTTTCTTTGTCCTTAAGAGGGCAGCATTACGATACGATGGAGCATCACTGCACGTTAACTTTGAATCATTGTCACCTCAATCTGTTCTACTTTCCTCAAACTTCGGTTTTATTTGCCTCAGGCTGTGTAAGTTGACTTTGTCAGTTGTGTTTTTTCCCAACTGCACCGTTGCGGCCATTTGTCTATTTAGGCAAAGGCTATAAGAATTTAATTAAAACAGAGAAAGGGCCCCTCACTCCTATGGAAGGGTATGCAATAGTGATATGTGAGCATAAAAGAATAATTTGAACAGACATGATGTGTTTTCATTTTGGACAAGTAACACCTTCTTACACAAAAGATCAGATCATTCTAGATTTTTTCCTGTTTGTTTTTAAAAATAAATAAAATTACTTTTGGGGTAGAATAAGTCAAAACAAAAAGTGATAATTTTTTTTTTTTTTTAATATTTTATTTCAGCACACTGATAAGAGCCAAAACCTCAGGTTTGCACTTGATTTAGCTTTTAACCCATGAAGTTGTTCAGTGCATGGGTAGAGGAGCGCCTCACAGCCCAGTGTTCCCACCCGGCACTGACAGGGTACCTCCATCCTCACTGAAGTATGATGCCCGCTCTCCCCGCCGGATTAACTCCCTGCTTTTCACAGCACAGACTCCCCATCTGAGAACTGTTACCTCCACCGCCAACCAACAGGAGGACAGAGACCACATCTCAGCATCACCCAACTGTCCTGGCTCAAGCAGCTCTGCATACACTTCTCCTGAGAGCTCCCCTTATCCACACCACAGTCTGGGGCAGCCCCCAGACAAACACTGCTGTTGCTCTAACGTCACTCCTGTGTGAGGTAGACCCGCGTATGAGCCCTTTGGATGTTGCAGCAGCACACAACCACCCTTAACAACTCCTGAAAAGCCACCACACAGCTCTCATCCCGCAGGCAGCTCCCAACAACTCACCACTTCTTCTTCCTCTCTTACGCATGGATCAATAATCAGATTCAAATACAACGCGGTTGTTTTGGCATAAGGATGCTGTATCTGTTTAACTCAAAGGGCCTAGGGAGCCTAAAGCCAGCTTCATCCCTGACCCCGAAATCACAGCTTGAAAGAAAAACTTATTAGCAGTTGGTGGTACTCACACAGGTACAACACATGTTTCCAGGATTTTGCATGAAAATGTTTTTTCAAGGGGATTCTTCACATGTTTAAAGTTAAACAGGATTGCAGGATTTGTTTCTGGTTTTGAGTTTAGGGCACTTAGAAGGAAACACTTTTGTTTAGGAACCGTTAGAGGAATAAGCTAAGAATGTAGAGAAGCAGGCACTCTGATTACAGAGTGATGCTTTAGCAGACATAGATCTAACAACACTAATTCCCTTCAAGGATATCCTGGTTCTCTGCGAGAGAATAAAAGCTGTCAAAAATATGTTTGCTTTGAAAAACAGTCACTAGCACTTACTATTTCTTTAGCAGACCTTCAAAAGTTTAGCAAAATGCTGTGTAATTTTCAAGGCATCCCTCTGTGACCCACGGGGTGCCTTGTTACTGGGTAGAGAAGCCCAGTGAACATACTTGACTATTGATCAGGTTTTAAGATTTGATTAAACTCGAGGAATTTCAGGAGTTTTACTGTTTATCGGGTTGTATAGTAGCCTTTTTATACGGCACAAAATATGGACACATTAACTTTTTCAGTAGAATCACGCACATACAATTTATAGCACCTTGCTGGGAGTGGGACATCTGATTACATCTGGCACCTCAGAACTATATTGGTTACGTTCTCTGTCTCACCAGCATGGAAATGAGACTCATGGTGCTAAAGAGACAAGATTCCCAAAACTAAACCTGAGAGTTCATTAAAAGGTTAAACAGGAAGTAATCCATCAGGTGCTCAGAATCTCTCAAAAGCTTGCTTATTGTCCTTATCACCTCTCTCAGATCTTGTAATCTAACTGAGGCTGTTCCCACGCAACATGAAAGAAGGAAATGAAAATCAATGATTTTGTCAGAGTGATTAATAGCTAAGACTGATTGCTGGAGCCTTAGTGAGTATATATTTTAAAACTCTGAATAGTTGTCTAAAGGTACTTTGAAAGATTTTCCTTTTTGAGCTGGATGGATGCTACATTTAGTTAAAAACAAATTGTACTGGAAATAGGGACTTTTGGGGAAGCTATACTTCCAAAGTAGATATGCTTTACGGTGCCTTATTTCTTCTGTGTTTTTTTTTTTTTTTTTCACATACCATTATTTTATCTTTACAATTTTAAGCATAAAATCCAGAGTAGGACTCCCAAGTTCTCAGTCCTTATTTCCCATTCATTTGTGGTGTATTCATCTGCAGATAACTTAATCACTTATGGCTTCAATTTCTTCATGACTAAAATTGCAATAGGTCTAATTCAGAAATTCTGAGGATTTCTGAGTTGTTCGAGTAAGTAACAGGCTTGCGTTTCAAGCCTGACACTTGCTAATTATTGCATAAGAGACAAATCTGATGTATTTCCATACATAGTCTGCACCAGAGGACAGAGCTATTGAACAGCCAGTGGGAAAGGTCACAACTAGAAAACTACAGGCTTGAAGATAACAGAACTGGGAAAGACCTAAAGACAGACATCTTCTTGCCCTGGGGCAGGATCAATCCAGCTACAAACATCCCTAATAGTCCAATTGTCTAACTTCTTAAAAAGGTCCAAAGAGCCACTGAGGCAAATTCTTCCAGTGTTTAACAGTCCTTACACACCGAATACTCTAAGCTTTCTCTGTCGTCCTGTCCCCTACCCCCCCCATCCCCCGTCAAAACAAAGCCTCTGTTGCTCTAATGCATTCTTTTTGTCTTACATCTTGACCTGTTCCTGGCAGATGTGAGAAACACGTCATTGCACACCAGCCTTCTATATATTTGAAGGCTGTTACTATATGTTTTCCCACACTCTCTTTTTGTGTAGTTCTTTAAGGTCCTTCCTTAAAGGCTGAGGGGTTTTGAGCCCACTTAGCTTTCATTCTCAAACTGGATCATATTCATTCATCACTTATTCATTATCAAATTAGCCCATATCTATTCTTTCCTGGAACACAGGAGCAAAAACTGGACACATTGCTCCAGTTTTGGCCTTACTAGGGCTGAGTACAGAAATAATAAACCCACAGTAATGAACACAGCAATCTGTGCATTCAAAATAACATACAAGTTACTTAATTCGTTACCATCATCACCATTTAGGGTTTTCAAGATCAAATTCTATCCTGTCACTGTGATGAGTAGAGAGATCTTTTTTTTTCCTTATTTTTACAATAAGTTATCTTTCTTAAGGAGTGATTGATCTTCTATTTGAGAAATATTTTCTTCTGTATGTGTTCATTGCTGAGTATACTGGACACTGACAGTGATGTACCTTGGACCTGCAGTAATAACATGCTAACAATGATGCTTATAAATCTCAAATATAAGAGCTTATTTTGAATATAAATTGCATTTGATGTTTACTGTTGTGCTTCTGCCTCTAGAGGGTGTCTAGTAATGATCTGATGAAAGGATAAAAAACGTATGCTGGATTTTGATGAGAAGGAAGTGATCTAGAAGAACATATTCTAAAACTCTAAGTCTATACTAATCCTCAAGAAGATTCCATCACACTGACATAAATTTTTAAAGATCTGTTTCTATGTAAGTCTGTGAAGGTCAGAGCCACCCCTTCTATTTTTAGGAAAACAGTATGTTCTCATTTACCTATGTTGTTGTGTTGAGCCTCATGCTGTTCTCAGGGAGAGGGGGAATTCAGATAAGGTTTAAAGCTGTGGAAACAAAGACAGAGGAATACGATTTTGGGAAAATTGTGTCAAAGGAGAGTAAATTATTTTGTCTGTAACAACAGAAATCTGCATCGCAAGTGCTTTGGAAGCGAGTATCACTAAAGGTGCTTACTTCCTATCCCCTTTCCTTACGTTTATAAAGACCATGTCTTGCATGTAGGGTAATGTTCTTTGTACAGCATCTCACTGTGTATCTGTGACAGACAGATATAGCAGAAAGAAAAGAGGACGTAGAAAACTATATAGAAAAGATATTAGGAGAGAAGGGGAGAAGAATACAGAAACACAAGGAGAGGAAGAAAAGTGAGAGTATACATATTTGCAGGACAAGTTGCATCTGTTTCATTTGTGAAACTTTGTATTTTGAACACACAGGAAACAGGTCAGATGGATGCTAAAACAGTAAAGACATAACTTCACATACTGCATCTTTACTTTTACATAAGGACTATTCTAAACATAAGTCAAAAACTGATACAAAAATAATGATACATAAACTAAAGGTAAAAATGAAATCCCACTCTTAGTTAAGCCAATGACTATATTGTCACTGACTTCAGAGTAAGAAAAACATGATTTTAAGACCTTTTATACTGGATCAAATGTAGAAATTAGTCACCTAAGTATTGGTATTTGAGATTATACCTATGCTTCTGAAGATGAGTAGGTAAAAAAACGGTTTTTAAATCAGTTGTGCCCTTGGCCTTGGCTACACTGTGGATTTTAAGATTGTTTCCAGAGTTTAACACATGCCCTGGCTGCTGCTTCCCAACATCATTTTGACGTAAATCCCAGGATTATAGCTTCCTTTTCTGCCTACCTTTCCATATGGAAAAGATGTAAGTGCACAGGTTGAGGCCGCTCTGGGACACTTCCAATCTGCTTTCCTCTGCTTTTACAAAGACCATGTCTTCCTTGTTGGGTAACGTTCTTTGTATAGTGTCTCACTGCATTCATGTGAAAGACAGATACAGCAGAAAGAAAAGAGGACATAAGGAATTATATAGAAAATATACAAGGAGAGAGGGACACCTAGTCTAGAAGGTGGATGGACAATGCACAGGGTTCATATAATCACATGAACTGCTATTAGACCCAGCCCTTTTCCTACAGAGATTTTAGCTGTATAAAATCCTAAGTGTGCAAAATTTACATTAATGTGGTGCAATTTGTATAAATATGTTTTATCTAGCAGAAGAATAAAAGCAAAATGGAGTAGAAAGGGAAGTGCTGACCTCTTCTCCCTGGTATCCAGTGATAGGACATGTGGGAATGGTTCAAAGCTGCACCAGGGAAGGTTTAGACTGGACATTAGGAAGCCTTTCTTTACCAAGAGTGTGATCCAACACTGGAACAGGAGTCCTAGAAAGGTGGTCAATGCCCCAAGCCTGTCAGTGGTCGAGAAGCATTTGGACGATACCCTTAATAACATGCTTTAACTTTTGATCAGACCCAAAGCGGTCAGGCAGTTGAACTAGATGATCACTGTAGGTCCCTTCCAACTGAAATATTCTATTCTATTCTATTCTATTCTATTCTATTCTATTCTATTCTATTCTATTCTATTCTATTCTATTCTATTCTATTCTGTTCCGTTCCGTTCCGTTCCATTCCATTCCATTCCATTCCTATTCCCTTTTAAACTCGATAGCTATTGTTTTTCTATGGTACCACATGTAATATTTTAGTAATTTAAAGTAATTAAAAAGGTGTGTTCCATTATATGGTATATCGATGTATTCTGAATGTAAGGTTTAGCTCCTTTGCTGCCTTTCCGACATGCACAGGTCAGGAGACAGTGCTAATTTTCTTTTTGGGAAAAACATCCGCTTTCATTCACAGGAGAAACAATGAGTACAGTACTTTGATACACTATTCCTTTCCACCCATCCCTGTTAGGACTTCTGTGCTTCTCTTGATGCAATGCCGACTTCTGAAGATAAAGACGGTAAATCATGCTCATAAGTCATCCATGGCATAGCATGCAGACTTTGATAAAGTTATGTGAGAAATTATCTTGACCCATCATAAAATCTTCATAAATATACACTCTTTCTAAATTTACAAACTATCCATAACAGGGTCAGTTTTGGAATACATTTTCTTAAAAGAATGGCAAAGTCATGTTCGTTGATAATTCTTTGTCATCCACTTACCATATTTTTTCCCACCCAGAGACAGATTCGATTAGAAGTATTTTTCATGCCTTAGAGAGCCACAGCGTGGTTTTATTCAGAAAGGCTGCTTCACAGAAAGCAAATTAACTTACGATTTTTAACAGTGTGCGCTGTATATCATTTAGAATAATGTATGATAAAATGAAAAATAATGGCTGAAGTCTGGTCCCATTGCAGATAATGGCAAAACTCGCATTAAATTTAAGCAGAGTGAGATCTGATTGTTTGAACAAATAGAGAAAGTCTCTATTCTGTCATTCCTTGACAGAGCCTTATTCCTCTGTGTTCATTTGTTGTCAGACGTGGCCTGTTTTAGGCCCCAATTCAACTAACAAATAAGCAACCCTCATCACCAAAGCACTTGAAAATGTACTTTTAATGCTTTCTAGAGTAGAGATGGATTACTAGATCAGCCTTATGAAAATAAATAGCCAGAGTTTTCTCATTACAAATGCAAAAGATTTAAGGCTGGAAAATGCCGAATCAAATCTAACTCTATGTCTTTGTGGATTTATGGTTTAAGATAATATACAAAACCAGGAACGTGATTAATCAATAAGAGTAAACAATTTTGTCAAGAGTAAAATTACACACATGATTTATTTTCATTGAAAAGAATGGCAATTTGCAAATTACAGAAACAAAATGGAAGTGCTGATTAAAAGGATTATAAAAAAGCCACAAAGTGGTGGTAATGTGTTCCATTCTAATGTGCAAATGGAAAGAAATATAGCTGAAAAGACAGCTGTAATAAAAAAAATCACTGTGCTGCATTTCAATTTGTTACCTTAAAAAACCAACACAACTCTAAAATGTTTAATAATTTAAATTATTTCCCAAGCACAGATTCAGAGCAGTATGCATTTGCTTTTCTTCTAATTTCTTTAAAGATCATATTATTTGAATATTTTACTTTGCTGGAATATTCTACTTGCTTTATCATAATGCATTAAGATGTTTTTCTAAGTGAGGTGTATTATGTCAAATGTTTAAATTAGCATATATTAATGCAGCAGTATAACTACTGACTTGAAAAAGATTATACAATTCAGAAAGTACTGCTACAGGCAGCAGTTTCATACATTATTTAATTACAATTCTTGTATTTTATATCTTAATTTCTCGTTTTCCTACATGGAGTTTTTTCCTGCTTACAACATTCGAAACAATTGCAGAAGAAAATGTTTGTTTCTGTTGTGATCTCATCTTATTATTAAGAGAAACCATTCTCTTTTTCAATTTCCAGCTTGAACTGACTCATATTTCTTAACAAAACTGTTGGTGGATATTGCCTTGGAATATTCTTTTCTCCTCAGCAGAGTACCGTTCTGACTGTAATTCTTCTCTGCATGGCATAGGGGAATTGTTTCAAACATCATGTATCATCAGTACCAAAGCGTGGTGCTCAGCGATGTTCACTCCCTGTCTCTGAAATACGGTGCTGCATATTTATGAGGTGGAGGAGGGTTCATTTTTTCTACAACTCTAAGTTTTTATGTAATTATACCAATAGTTCCATGCAGAGCACATACAAGTCAATAAAAATAGGAAACATCTGTCATGAAATCTCATACAAAATAGTTTGTGAAAGCACAGAACACAAATAAAAATTCTATCAAAACAAGATTTTTGAAATAATATGGATACAAATCTTATCTGTACTTATTTAATATGACTCAGTCTGATACCTCAATTCATGCAAAGCAGTACCTCATTCCAAGAGCACTTCAATTAATATCAGCGTTGCAGATTAGGTTTGCACTAGGCTTACTAAAACATATCATATTAACACATTATTTTTCTGTCCATTCAGGCGACTAAGAGAAATATGTTTCACCGCTGTGTTTAAACATGATTGTTTTGTAGAATAAGCAAGGCCTAAAGAATATTGACTTTCAGTTAATTAGAATTTGATTTAATGGACTTAGAGGACTGCAAATTAATCCTTTAAGCAGGGGTAAGGCTCCTTGCAAGTGTCTTTGTACTTAGGACTTTGTAAGCAACATATGGAACGCAAAAAGTAACTTCAGATATGTCATCCTCAAACTTACAGCATCAGTATGCACTTTTTTCTTTATGGAACAAGGAAGTCTACTTTAAAAACAATGGGGAACCACATAGTTTGAAGGCGGAAAGTACTACTTGATTGCATAGATTTGTTTCCTTTTTTAAAAATTAAATTATATGATCCTGTCAGACAGATTGTAAATGATCCTTCTTTGTTTTAAGGTGTTGCATATTTCAAGAAACTACTTGCAATATTAATTATTTTTTTTTTTTAAATAAAATAGTGGCCAGAACAGTAAATTTCAGTATCTATACTGTAAATGTGCCATTCTGGTCATAATAAATTCATCTTTCTTGCTAGCTATTGTTGGTCTTAAGAATGAGGTGAGACTCTTGTGTCCTTTACAAAGCATATTTGCTAATAAAATTCATCAATATATCTGATTAAGTCTTTCACATTCACTTTACATCCAGTTGCTTATTTATTTGGACAATTTCTCGTTTGACTCTCAGCCTCCAAAGAAAATTAAGTAAAGATCCAGAAGGCCAGTAAGCAATACAAAAGAAAACATAGTTGGATGCAAGGCAGAAGAACTAAATTAAGCCCAGGAATAGGTGCTGCAAAGATTATCCTGTTGAATTATATGCAATACCAGTGCAGAGAACTCAGACAAAAGTTTATATTGAAAGGCTTCTGAATATACATGATTATCCTCATTTGTTCCAAACTGTGAGCATGAAAATTAGGATTATGGGATTTATCAGATTTTATTTTTATTCAGTAAAACTAGCAAGGACGTTTTTATTGCATGATCATTTTCTTTCTTGCCTGTGATAAAATTATATAGTCTCTAAAACATAAAGAGTACGGCTTTATTTTCAGAAATGCAGAGAATCCTCAATGAAGTCACCAGGACGGGAACAAAACCCTTGCTGGGGCCACCACAGCTCAGCCACAGTCCTGGCCCACACGGCCTCGGGAACCGGCTCAGCAGTTTTCAGCAGCCCCACTCCTCTCTCTTTTTGAGGAGAGTTTTGAATCAGACCAGAATCTCATGGCTGTTTGTTAAAGCCCACTTGATTCATAAATAGAATTGATCCTGAAGAGTTGGTTGGGAGGAAAGTAATCTGATTTATAGCGATTGATCCCTTCCAGCAAAAGCCTTTCTGGTCTTGTAAAGCCAAGCAGGGGCAAATATTGGGAGAGAAGATGAATTTAATGCCTGGGCTTGTTTGATACAAGATATTCACACACACAAATGTTTGTAGGCTTAAGCCCCATTCTAGCTACAGTTATAAATATTTGTTTGAGTGGTGTCAGTGAAAGCAGTGTGATTTCTAATGTGTATATATATTGGTACCTGAGTGTAAAGATGGATCTTGATCCTGAAAAGAGCTGGGCATGGGATTAGTTCTGTACAATCTAAGTGGCTCCATTGTCACGATGAAACTGTTCTGTGCAGTAAATGTGTATGCAAACCTTTGCCGGATTTATGCCCAAGTTGCCAGAACCATGAAATATTACTGGAAAAGCCAATCAAATATACAAACTGAAAAAACCCAGATTATTTAATGCATCTTTTCTAATATTCTCTGGTTTCAGTAAATGTAGATAATTCTTTAAACAAGAGTAACAAAGATAGTTTTTTCGACACAGGCTTTTCCCAACTTTGGATATTTTCCATCACACCTAAGAAAAGTAAATATCTCTTGGATATCTGTGTTCTTATTGATCTGGGTAGTGATTAACAATTGCTGTGGGGAAAAATCATCTCCAGTGGTGCCTCAGAAACAAAGTTTTTCATAATCTGCAAAATGAGCATGCCATTTTTTTTATCAGACCCAAAAGGTTCGCTGCAGGTTGTAAGGGGCAGTGATTGCTTAACATGTATGGTACTTTCTCCTTTATCCAGTTTCTTTTGCAGCATTGCAGAAGAGGAGTGAGTAAGTAGTTCCTCATCCCTCTTCGATGGAGATGCACCTGATAGTTCTAAACCTTCAGTGGAGACTTCTTTCAGTCATCCCACAGTCCCTAGTCCATCAGTAGGCTTCTGCCTGCGCCACTGATCTCCTCAGTCAAAGGACTGAGAGACGTGATGAAAACAAGCGGCTTTGGTTTCTAAGTGGTTTAGTTGAGTTTTCTTTCTAGTAAAGCACTAGTAAAGCAAAGCAACAGAAGTCAGCAACTCTAAATGGAGTTGACATGTGCAAATGGTTTAGGAAAATAGCAGTTATTGCTGACAAAAAAAAAAAAAAAAGAAAAAAAATAAGTGGGAGCCAGTTTTCTTTATCACCAGGAAGCTATAGGTCTGTGTGTGGGTTTTGTTTGACCTCTTAGCTTTAAGAGTTTGCGTCTTAACTGCAATGCCAGCGCATGGTGCAGACAGGCTGTCCCCTGTGCTTCCTGTTCCCTCTCCAGGTGTTATGTGTCCCCCAGGCTGTGGGGATTTCCAGCTGTTATAAATCTCAGGCTGCACTGCTGGGATGTGGCACACACCTCTCCAGGCTGCTTGCCTCAGCAGCATCCAGGCTCAGTCTGTATGCCAGGTTATAGGTGCTTTAGCAATGGGAATATACTGGTCAACTCAGTTTCATTGGCTTACTTGGTGACTGGAAGACAGCCATTATTTTTATATGTGATTAGAATAATTAGCTGACCACCTGTAGCAATTTTTTTGGCTAGTTCCTTTGTTTCCTTAAAACGCAGAATAAGGAATGAATTAAACTCTATTACTCTAAGACCCATATATTTATTTTTCCTTGTAAGAAGTGCCAAACCCAGCTGAAAAAAAAAGAAAGGCCAAAAAAAAAAAACAAACCAAAACCTGAGGACTGGTTTGGAGGGCGGGCACTCAGCAGGGGAAAGTGGCCAGGTGTGAGGGAGAGCAGAAGCCGCAGGTGTGCTCCAGGTGAGGGCATCTGCCAGCCTTGGGCGAGCAAAGGCTTCCCACCAGGAACCGAAACCAGGGCAAACCAGGAAACAAAAAGAAATATTCAAGCTGCCCACGTCAGAGACTGCTAAGGAAACAGGCAGGTCAGCTCGGTTAATCATTACCCAGACAGACTTTACAGACGTTCACCGCTGATCATATGACGGGACCCAATCTGTGATAAGAAAACGCCCATCCCAAGCAGTAAGAGTTGAGAAGCCTCCCCTGCTTAGATGTTCTGACTTTACCGGTTTGCTGTGGGAGAAGAGGGCTCCACGCTCGCCTGCTGTTCCCAGAGCGCAGCCCAGCTGTTGTGTTGCTTTCCTGTTCTGAAGACGAAGTGAGAAATTCCCTCCACATGTGCTCCGGCACTTGGATACTCAGGTTTCACTCCCGATCCAGGAGCTGCCCGTAATGAGCTCTCAGTGGGGGACTGGAGAGGAGCTTCCAGCTGTGCCAAGAGTTGTTTCATTTTGTGCCAAAGAAGGAGGGGCAGAAGAAGTCCTGCAAAAAAGCTAAAATGTTGATGGTGCAAAAATTGATCTAAGGGTATTGCAACTGTGAAAAGCAAAAGCAAAGCAGAAGCAGAGGAAGGCACAAGGAAACAGGATGGGAAACTTTTGTCAGAAGCACTGTGCCTGTTTGGAGCCCTACCTCCAGTGCTTCTTCTCGAGGAGAGACGGTGAGCAGGATGAGAAAGTCGGCCAAGTCTTTGCCAACATTGCTGTGGTAAGGCATGACATCCAGGCAGGACAGAAAGACAGAGAGAGTAAGGTGAAAGGCAAACCTTTACCTCCGTTGCCTGGCCAGAATCTGGTGAATATTTGCAAATTTGTGGCACTCTTTGACTACGAGGCTCGCACTGAGGAGGACTTGAGCTTCCAAGCCGGGGATAAGCTTGAAGTGCTGGATGCATCCCACGAGGGCTGGTGGTACGCTAGGCTCCTCCTGCCAACAGGGTCAGTTTATCCTGGCCGCAAGCTCCAGGGCTACGTCCCCGCCAACTACATAGCTGCTGACCAGAGCATCGAAGCTGAGCCGTGAGTAACCCACGTGACGCACACCGCAGCCTCTTTTCTGTGGGGTTAAATGGGTTTGGGACAGGAGGTTACGGCCTTTTCTCTCGCTGTAGTGCCCTGCCACGCTCAACCTCCAGTGGTCCTGCTGGTGATAGTGCTAGTTGGTGTGTGCAAGGAAAAGACACAGTGGTTCCAAGAAAATCAATTACAAAAGGCAGAGTGTTGAGGGTTTGGTTCTGGTTTAAATAATTTCCCTCTCTGGTATACTCTAATCACGTGAGTAAGAAGCATCTAGGGATATCAGGTTGATTACCACTGTGATGGTTCGTTATTTTTATTTGTATAACAGTAAGCGTGTGTCAAGATGCTTCCCAGAGAGTGAGAAAATATGACCCCTGCGCCAAACAGGGTTCAGCTTAACCAGCTGCAAAGTTATAAATTAATCAGAGTTTCAGGACTCTATCTTTACATCTTCTTACAAATGATGGATGAGTTTCTGACAGATGATAGGTTTTTCATGGTTTCCTCTACATTATTTCTTTCTTCTTTAGAGGCAAATCTCTCCTCTCAGGACAAACTTAACTGAAGTACTGCAAAGGGCACAAGAGTGGATATAGCAACGGAATACAAATTGAATTTGTTAATCTTTCACAGAGTTTAATTATGCAGCCCATGCTTTTCTGCCCCTTCAAAACATGTCCAATCTTATTTAATATTCTGAACTAATGCAGAAATCGCACAAAATCAGTTCCTTGGCTCCCTAGTGAGGATGAGTAAGGTCTGAGTCAGCCTGGTATGTGGAGTTACTTATGTGTGTTGCAGTTAGAGGCAGCGTTTGCTGAGATAGGTCTGACTGCAGTTCCAGAGGTATGTTTTGACAAAAATTATCAGTGTGGAAAGAGGCAGCAGAAATGGCATTCATCTCAGAATTAATGATAACTTTAGAGGGATGATGTTGCAGCTTTTTGGTTAAATCTCATTTGGACCTGCAACATCATCTCCGATCTGATCTGCCCACTGTACTGCCAAGGGCTGGGAAAATTGGCTCAGATATGATTATGCCAGTCTTTTATCAGCTGTAGGATTTGTGCTTAGAGGCATCTTAGGGCAACTGTAAGATTCCTTTCTAACCTGAAGACCTTAATTTCCGGAGTCTGACCAGCTGTTTCTGTTTCTGTATTCAGGCAGACAACCCTTTCAATGGTCATGTTCAAAAGAGTTCTTCCAATTGCAGAAATTAATCTGCAGGGAAGGCATTTTCTGAACCGCTAGAGAAATGGTGGTAGTCTCTAATTCAGCTCAGCTTGGCCTTTGCTCTTGTTCAAGAACTAGTTTTATTACAAGTCATTACAAGTCATCTAAGATTTCTGCGTGCTGGTAATACTTTGGAAGTAATTTTGCTCAGTTATACAACAAAGTCTCAGCTCTTAAGGTCCCTTTTATCTTTCTATACCTTCAGCATCAAATGCAGAGTTAACTTTGCCAAAGTGCATTGTTGCATAACCTCTGTTTTTTTTTTTCTTCTTACAGAATCAATTTTATTTTACTTTTTATGTACTTTTCTTCCTTTATTAATAAAGATTAAATTTTTGCAAAAGATTTTTCTTTATAGATTGTTAGCAGAGGAGGAAATGGAGAGCTTTTGCAGCTCAGATGAAGTCATTCCTCCAAGATATTTGACAAACTTTTAGTTTCATACCAAAACTTACCTGGCTAACCATGTTGTGTTTCCTCAGATTTTCCCCCGAAGTCAGTTGGCTTCAGTGACCTTCAACAAAAAATAGGTATTCAAGGCTGCCTGCTGTCAGGCCACACAGATATGCTTTCCTATAACCACAGACTAACTCAGGTTGGAAAGGACCTCTGAAGGACCACTTGTCCCAACCCAAACATGGCCAAAAGAAAGTTATACCTGTTTGCTCAGGGCCATTTCCCATTAAGCTTTTCACCCTTGTGGTGAGGATTTTTTTCCGTTGTATCCAATTGGAATATTCCTTGCTACAGTTTCCTCCAAGACTTCCCTTTCACCCAACATCTACGTTTCACACCTCTGTTAATCAAAGTCAAACAATAAGAGCAACTGTAATGATGTTTTGAAGAACTTACCCTTGTTTTCCCTAAAGTAATAGAATGAGGGTGAAAAAAGTTATTTTAATATCTCTTTAATTAAAATTCAGGGCTTTAATCATATTCTCTGCCTGAACTTTAAATTTAACGTCTTTCATCTTTCAATTTTGATTTTAATTAGCTCTCTCCTTTGGTGTTGGCCAATTGCTCATGGCCATGACATAGACATTTGTGGAAATAGGAAAAGTTTTTATTGCATCCTTCCATCCTTTACACCAGTCCTTTATGATCCCAGCACAGAACTGACAAAGAACAGAAGGCTTACAACCTCTGCCACGTGTTCACCTGCCAAAATGCATATATACCATCCATTTGCAGCGTGTTGTTTATGCTTTGCCAGGCACAGTTGACCAACAGCCTTTGAACTAGTTAAAGGCACATTCCCTAGCACCAGCCAGCTTCCGTATGTCTACAGAGACAATGGGAATTTTAGCTTATTTCTGGACTGATCTCTGTCTTACTAGATCAAGACAAACTGTCTAAACTGTTCTGGGAAACGGACTCGATTCATGGCATGACTCTTAGGAAGCTTGGGAAGAAAACCAAACTGGCCATATTCTTTAGCAGCTGATTTCACCATGAATGTGTATATATATATATATTTTTTTTTTTAAATGACATTAATATGTAGGATGCTCCACAAATTAACTTAAATAAAGAGATAGAGGGACATAAAATATTCTATGCATCATGGAAAGACTTAGAGATGACAGGGCTGCTATGTAAGCTTAGCCAATATGTGCTTGAAAGCTGCATGCAGAGCACTGAAATTTCTTTTGCTAATCATTTGTTTTGCCTGTAGCCTTCAAGATTATTAACAACAAAATATATCTGGGCTTTTTTTTACCATTTTTTTGACATGGTCTGTATTGCAGAGCCAGTTAGAGATCAGTAAATCCATCTGGATCTGTGTTGTCTGTTCTGGCAGATGATAATGTCAAGTAATTGCTTTTTCTCTGCAAGTGCAGCGGCAGACCATTTTGTCTCCTCGCTGAAGTGGCTGTGAATTTTTTCAGGGAGAAAGGCTTTTTTGAACTTTTCCTTGGTAAGAACGAGAATGAAGGAAAGTAAGAAGGAAAGTGAGAAACTTTTCTTCCTTGTCCTCATTTAGATAACAGTTTTTCTTACTGAAAGTCTCTTCGACTCCATCTAGTATGACTGAGGTAGTGCTGATAAGGTGGATCAATAACTGGATGAAAGGGCAGGACGGATGCGCCACACCTCCAGTCTGCAGAAAACAAAAATTAAATACTATTTATAACAAAGGGAATTTTTGTGTATCCTTGGCTATCAGAATGTTCCAGCAGAACTGAGAAAGAATGAGATTTCTTTACTGTGTTGCTTTCCTCAGACCAAAGTTTATTGGTAGAAATGGTATGCTAAAATTGAAGAGAGACTTTGTTTATATTATATTTTGCTAATATATTTATATTATATCATATAACTAACTTATACCAAAAGTCAAATACTTCCTATTTGTGCATGATATCTCAAAAAAGATTTCTTTTCCTTCCTCATTTGGCTTGAGTGATCCCTTCCAGGGTGAATGACTTGGATGAAATCAGTAACATTCTCAGTGAATAGGCGAAGGGGAAAAAATGGTAAATCCATGGTTTGGGTTCTTCCTGCTGCAGCACTGCAGTCTAAATGCGTACCGCATGAGATGAAATATGTCCAAGAAAAGCACACCTGCTACCATGAAGGCTCTTTTGGACAGACTGAGGAAACAAGGACCTTCATTTTTATATTTACCAGTAAAGCATCTTCTCATTGCTGATCTTTTTTAATACCTGCAGTACTCCTTGTATAACAACAACCTGTCAGGGTGGAGGGATTGTGAAGGGATTGTGCCCAGTGTCTCTGGAGACAGGTGTGTTCTCCTGGCCCTTCCCGGGATAGGTGGAACAAGGCAGCCGGGGAGTAGAAGCATTCATCTAGCAAACCGTAGTCGTGCAGCAAACTTTTACTTCATGAGGAAATAAATTTGTTACTGCAAAAATGTTATTTTACTTAATATCTGACCAAAAGCAGACATGGACTATGGTAATGATAAATTAGCAACTGTAAGAACACTTGGTGCTTTTCTTCTCTCGGCATCACAGGTAGCAGTCAACACCACGAGCCAGACAGATTTTTCATTTCTAAGGAAGTTTGAATGAGGTTGTGTTTGCCGCATCCCATGACTTTGGAATGCTCTTCTTTCTGGGTTTAAACACATAAAATTTAGAAAAAGGAAAGCAAAAACTGCCATTTGAGGTATAGTCACATAATTTAACTTGCATGTTCAGCAAAGGGTGATCAGAAAGACAATTCAACTAACACCAAAATCTGAATGAAAAGATATAAATTTCCTTGGCAAGGAGTGTGACCTTCCTGCCTCTGTGCTCTTTCTGTGCCTGTTATTCCGCACTATAAACAGGAACCATAGTAACGAATTCACCTGCCCTTATTTTATTACTGTCAGTTGTTTTAACTAAACAAGGAAACCATGCAGTGCAAATTGTTATGGACAACAAATACAGCCCAGCTGTACAGTTAATTTTAATGAAGCAAAAATAAAAAAAAGCATCCCTCACTGTTGGAGTGACATGAATTCGTTTTTACTAGAGGAAAGGTGGAGTGTAGTTAAAGGGGGCTCTTTCCTGCCGTCCTGGTGGACCTGTTGGCTGTTTATTGGAAGTCAACTTCATTCCATATGTTCACACCAACATTATTGACACAAGACTGCTGTGCTAGGGGAAGTAAATCCACGCAAATTCCTAGTAGATTAGGTCAAAGAAGATCACAGAAATTACTTTTAACTTTTGCCAATTTCAGAAACATTCCTTATTTCAGAGGCATTTCTTATGTAGGTATTTCCCAGCTGGTGGAAACTGAGCCCCAGACCTAATCAATGATACCTCACCAGTCAATTCCACAATGTGCTTTTTAAACAACCCTTTGAAACCAGAAGTGACTTGTCGGTTATTTTTGTCAATCTCCATAATTCCTTCACCTTCTGTAACCTGACTCAGCTTTAACTATTTCATACATTGACTGAATCTGAGTTACTATATGTGAACAATAAAGTGTTCCCTGGGCTGACCTGTTTCAGACTTTCTGCAAAGTCAGGCTGATGGGATTTCTTTGGTTCATGTGGGTCATTTTTCAAAGTAGTATTCACAGCCAAAATGTCTAGAGGGTTTTTTTAAAGTGAAACCTCAGATTCTGCTGAACACCTCAGGAAACGGAATGTAATCCACTGCGGTTTCAGTGCGTGCTCTCTCTCTCTCTCATAATTCCTCTCTATTACGGTACAAACTCCTGCGGACATCACCAGAATCAGCAGTAACCCTTGTACCAAAATGAACTTGTAAAAACTGTTCATTGGTAACACAACTACACAAAGTAGTAGTAGGTTGTTCTCACATTCTTGGAACCTGTTATGTTAAGTATGAATGCTATTCTCATACAGATTTTGGTAGAAAAGGTTTTGTCACCAAAATAGATATTTATTATAAATCATTGAAAAGGCTGTATGTGAACTCATTTGAAATTCCATCTTTTCTTTCAACGAATATACTTTATGCATGTGCTTTCGTGTGTGCATGCACATGTACACACACACACAACATAAAGTTTATGACTGACACTCTTAAGACCATGTAAAACAGCCCTGTGAGACAAGGCGTGTATTGCAAAGCCAGAAGATTATGCTTCTGATGTTTTTTGACCTTGTGTTCATAGCATCTAAAGTACTCAAAGTTTGGAACTTCCATGCGTGTTTTGGAGTGCCTCTCTTGAATTGTAATGATTGAATAATACAAAAACACCAGGAATTTAGTCACTTAACTTCTTTAGTTGCGGCTGAGCGTTCCAGTGCTGTCTTCAAGCAAATCTCAAACTTTGTCTCCATTTCTGCTCATTTCTTAAATATGCAAAGATACACTGAACACAAATCGAGATGGTTTAGAGAACTGTGAAATGCCAGATTTTGTCAAGTGCCAGCAGTATTTGCACATCCGTGTGTATACCCATGTCCAGAAAATGTGTGTCTCCGCTCAGAAAGGTGGAAGGAATTATGGCTTTGTAGATGAGCAGTTCTTACAAACTTGTCTGATTCAGGTCACCTATTTTCTGGCAATGTAGTTTTCTAAATATACAACAATATCTCTTCAAATTCTGAGAAATGAAGAAATTTCTTCCTTCCTTGTCTTTATTTGAAATTAGTGTGTATGTTGTACATTATAATCATTATATACTAGTTGCCATTACCCTGTTGTGAAAGATTTGACAACGAATCATGTGAAGACCAGAAACGATATAGTTAAAACCTGCAAACATAGTCAGTTGTCTTTTCTTATGGCACTTTGAAACCCAGGTGGCCTTTACAGTGCCTTTTAGAAAAACAAAGACCGTATATTGGTCAGAATAACTCAGTAGTCCTGTCTGATGTTTTTTCTTTAGACTCAGTAGCGATAAGCGTTGTGCTTGCTAGCCTAGATTAGTTGGTTTTGAGCAACGTTGTTGGCAAAAGACATTTGCCAGGTATTGTACAACGGTTACTGTTTCCTCAAGAGTTTTCTTTGATGGCTCTCTGCGCAGCACAATACAGAGCTGTGCAGAGCTGAGTGATCTCTGAGCAGGTTTAGAACTGAAAAATAGTAACCAACAGTTCAGCCAGGCTAAGAAGTCCTAAAGCTGGGCTGATTTTAAACAAACTAGGTCAGGAATCTCTGTGAAGAATGATTTTGTAACATGTAAAAACCATTGTTGGTTATAGAAGACTTGGGGGCTCTCTTTGTGTAGGATCATATCTGTACTGAAGAGATTAAGTCATAAAAACATAAGAGACACCCTGCGAGGTCAAACCAATGGCCCCTCTAGCCCCGTTATTCTGTTTCAGAAAGGATTTTATGAAAAGTGCACAGGCCCATCCACTTTCTTTGATCTATTCGCTTTGTACTTCACCAGAGGCTGGAACTGTTGTATAAGCAATGTCAGAGGGTACATCACTGCCATGTCTAATTACGGACCTATTGTCAAGTCTGTTTAGCAAAAGCATAGGTGTTGACACTGCACAATTCTTTATTTCTGTCTGTAGGCAAAGACCAAGCTATTAGGAAAAAAAAGTAAACCAACCCCCCCCAAAAACCCTTTCATCTCTGCAAAAAGTTTTATATCCTTAAACAAGTGTTTGGCTTTTTTATTTTTTTTCCCCGTTTGGTGATTGCTTAGTCATAAGTGACTCAAAAAAACCCATGCTCAAAATAAATAGGCACAAATGGAAATGTTAGTGCTGCACAGGTCCCTATGAAATTCAGGGACGGCTCCTTTACCCACCACACCTATCTTCCCCATCTACCCTAATGCACCCGAGTTAGCCTGGGCTGCAGACCTCAGTGACTTTACCCTCACAGATTTATCCATCAATTCATTTTGCTTCCTACCAAAGATGCAGACTAAACCCAGGATGTGTCCTGTTATTATCGTAGAGACATTACCTTCTAACATAATGCTATAGCAGAGATGCTTTGTGCAAACACTGTAATAAGGATGTAGCTTTCCAGTAGCCTAATTTAGATAACACAAAATTTACCTGCAATTTGATTTTAAAACAGATTAGTAGAGAAAATATGATTAATCAGATTCAGATATTTTTCTGTAATAAAATGTTTTGTTCGTTTTCAAGTTATGCATAACAAAGAAAGAATGTAATTTATTAGGCAATATTTAAAAAAACGAAAAAATATTATCACATATGTACTACTACATGTAAGAGGAAAAAACAATTTTCTGTGATTTTTCAGTAGTACTGTATGGGAAATATTTGAAGACCTTTTTTGTGCTAGAACTTGAAAAATGAGAGATTAAACTTCTTTAGTTAAGAAACTTATTCTTCATCGGAGTTTTCTTAAATGTTGACATTCAGGTTTCCACCCCATAACTGCATAAAAAAACCCATAAGAGTTAAAAGAAATTAAAATGGAAATCTACATCTTTGCAGTTTTCAATTCTCCAGACATGCATAGAATTCATCTGGAAATAGCTTTTCAGAAGTTCAAACAAAATATTGGTCATGAATACATTCCTTTTCTTTATCACTTAAACCAAATAGAAATGCATACCTTTTTTTTTTTTTTTTTGTGCTGATACACTGATCTTAATCAATGAAAACTGGAAAAACAAAGCAGTGAATTAAATAATAAGTGATGGTTTCCTAACGGATTGCACTAATTGGCATTTTCATTGCTTCTATGCAGACTACTCTATTATCTATAATATTTTACATTATAAATTTATCTGCGGTAATGTTGGTATATATTTTCCCTTAGCTTTTTCTCACTAAAGCAGTTATATTTCTAGTTTAATTAATATTTTTTTCTGTATTTATAGCACAAAAGATTTTGCAGCACACCTTTTCAAACCTCCCTGCAAAAGGAGAGAAAAAAAGAAATCTGAGACTCACATGCAGGAATGAATATATACCATGATTTTCAGAAATTATGGGAACTCACAAACCTCAATCTTCCTTTTGAAACTACTGCTCTTTTCAGTTATTGGGAGTCTCTGTAGTCACAGAATCGTAGAATGATTTAAGTTGGAAGGGACCTTAAAGATCATCGAGTTCCAACCCCCTTGCCATGGCCAGGGACACCTCCCACTAGACCAGGTTGCTCAAAGTCCCATCCAGCCTGGCCTTGAACACTTCCAGGGATGGGGCATCCACAACTTCTTTGGGCAATCTGTTCTAGTGCCCCACCACCCTCAGAGTGAAGAATTTCTTCCTGATATTTAATCTAAATCTACCCTCTTCCAGTTTAAAGCCATTACCCCTTCTTCTATCACTACATACCCTTGTAAAAAGTCCCTCCACAGCTTTCTTGCAGGCCCCCTTCAGACACGGGAAGGAAGGATACTATGAGGTCTCCCCAGAGCTTTCTCTTCTCCGGGCTCAACAACCCCAACTCTCTCAGCCTATCTTCATAGGAGAAATGCTCGAGCCCTCTTGTCATATTTGAAGCCCTCCTCTGGACCCTCTCCAACAGGTCCATGTCCTTCTTGTGCTGAGGACTCCAAAGCTGGATGCAGTATTCCAGGTGGAGTCTCACAAGAGAGGGATAGAGGGGCAGAATCACCTCCCTTGACCTGCAGGCCACACTTCTTCTGATGCAGCCCAGGATGCGGTTGGCCTTCTGGGCTGCAAGCATGTGTTGCCGGCTCATGTTGCGCTTCTCAACATGAATATGGAAGGAAATATGGAGGAAGTCTCTGCTCCTCTAAGGGAATGTGGTGAAAGGAGTCATGCACAAGAACATGCAGAGTCAAACCTAAGGGACACATGAGAAGGGAGGTGGTGATGAGGACAAGCCTGCTCAGTTGCACTCACCGATAAGGGAATGCAGGGTATGGGAATGTTTCTTTTTCAGGAAGTATCTGAGGACTTTGTCAATAAGGAAGAGGAGGGAGGCAAACACACAGAGACACCGAACCTGACCGATTAATGCTAACAAAGATGATAATCAGAAATAAACCTTGTCAGCCATACTAATTGATGGGCTATCAAGAAACGACAGGTAAAGTCAGATTTTGCAACTGATAAGGATGCAAACCTGGGGTTCAGGGTGTTGGAGGAAGGTCTGCGGGACTAAATTGTAGAATCATAGAATGGTTTAGGTTGGAAAGGACCTTGAAGATCATTGAGTTCCAACCACCCTGCCATAGGCAGGGACACCTCCCACTAGACCAGGTTGCCCAAGACCACGTCCAGCCTGGCCTTGAACACCTCCAGGGATGAGGCCTCAACAACCTCTCTGGGCAACCTGTTCCAGTGTCTTACCACCCTCAAAGTAAAAAAATTCTTCCTAATGTTTAATCTGAACCTGGCCTGTTCCAGTTTAAAGCTATTCCACCTCGTCCTATTGCTACATGCCCTAGTAAAAAGTCCTTCCCAGCTCTCCTGTAGGCCCCCTTTAGGTACTGGAAGGCCGCAATAAGATCTCCCTGGAGCCTTCTCTTCTCCAGGCTGAAGAGCCCCAACTCTCTCAGCCTCTCCTCATGAGAGGTGCTCTAGCCCTCAGATCATTCTCGTGGGCCTCCTCTGGACATGCTCCAGCAGGTCCATGTCCTTCTTATGCTGGGGACTCCAGAGCTGGATACAGTACTCCAGGTGGGGTCTCACGAGAGTGGAGTAGAGGGGCAGAATCACCTCCTTTGACCTGCTGGTCACACTCCTTCTGATGCAGCCCAGAATACAGAAAAATAAACATATTCTTTGAAGGCACAGGAACAGGTTGCCCAGAGAGGTTGTTGAGGCCCCATCCCTGGAGGTGTTCAAGGCCAGGCTGGATGTGGCCTTGGGCAACCTGGTCTAGTGGGAGGTGTCCCTGCCTATGGCAGGGTGGTTGGAACTCAATGATCTTCAAGGTCCTTTCCAACCTAAACCATTCTATGATTCTATGATTCTATGATTTACTGCTGCTTGAACCTGCAAATAGGAAAGCGGCAGTGACATCCCTCAGCATGGGCAGAGACCCTGTGTCCCCGGGCTGGGCTCCAGCAGCTGAGCAGGAGGTCCCTGGGCCGCAGCAGAGGGAGGAGGCGGCCGCTCCTAAATCCCCCTTAGTGGTGTCCTTTACCTCTACTTCAAAAAGAGAGTCGTGGGTTTCTGTTCCTTTTATTGTATGCTTTTCCCAAACTCCTACAGATTTATGAATGTTTAGAACTGTGTATGTATTCTCAGCCACTGACAAGGTTGAATCGGTATCATTTTTATCCATAGAAAGTCACCTGATGTTTCTTGCTCTTCCAGAATGCCAAATTGATTAGCTTGGAAAGATAATTATTAGGTTTCTGAATACATGCAAGGAAAGAAAAGACAAAATGAGATCTTGTTCTTATTACAGAGCTAAAATGTTTGAAAAATCACCCAGAAACTTCCTTTGATGCTGACACACCTTTCTGATGGGGTGTTGTGATCTCTTAGAAAATAAACCGTGTGTGTGGGTCTTGGACTGATAATACACACACTGATAGGGAGTTTGATGTGCTCCAGCTCTACTTCTGAAAGCCAAAGGTGTCTTTAGTGTGTCACCCTTCCCATCTGTCACCCCGAAAAGGTTACCCTGCAAACCGGAAAACCATTTGGTTAAGAAACTTGTGCCCATGTGAAAGAACCATTCTGTCCTTCAGCTCAGGGTTAGATTGTGCAGTTTCTTTCCAAGTACCCCTGGGGACAGAGTCACCACTGAAAGTTGGCCTGAGAGAGGGCACGAGTCTGCTCAGAGTGCGGCAACAGGCTGAGGAGGTATGCGTCCAAGTGAACGTCCAAGAGACAGCTCTGCACAAAATGGATGGAGAGATCTGCTCTGCCACCACTATCCTGTGCAGGCAAGGGAGGCTTTTTGTTTCCAATTCTATTGTATTACTTCTGTACTGAGGTGAGTTTCCCTGTGAGAAAAGAAAATAATTTCTCAGGAATGATTTTCTCAAGAAAATCAATTGAGTGCTTTTGGAAGCTGTAATGGTTTAAGTGAATGTATGATTGAACATTTTCTTGTCCCTTTGAATTTCCCTTAATGTTAAATCAATTGATGTTATTAGTGTTCTCTGTACCATGTTAACATTAAGGCTACCTCAAGGTTTCAACTTTGTTCCTCGGTTGTTATGAATAGCAGAATTATTGCTATTTTTAGAGTATATTATGGCAGTATATCAGTACTTTTGTTCATGTATGTGTTAACAAATGCATACAGGTACCAGCACTGATGCAAGATTTTGCAACACTGTTTGGAAGACTCTGTACAGCAGAAATAGGTTCTGAGGAACACATTTTAAGTTTTTTTTTTTTTTTTTTTTTTTTTTAAAGAGGTGATTATATGGCTATATTTCTCACACAACATCCCAAAGCAATGCCCATTAAAGCCAATGGTAGCCTTTCATTGACTCCAAAGACAAGTTGTTTTAGAACAAGTTTTAAAGGCAATGAGGTACTTATACAGGTACAAAACCACTACTGGGAACAAACTTTGATGATTGACTTTATTTTCTTGAATTGGAGAAATATCAGGGACTTCTGTAACTAAAACACCACAGAAAAAGTGATATGGTATCACTTTCATCTGCCATTTTTTTTCTCTTCTAGAAGAACTTCAGAGCAGATTAAGTAAAGCAGCATGCAGATAGACAATATTGTGGACAATGAATGGAAATGTTGAAATTAATTATGCAATAGTGAAGTGGGGGCTCATAGGATAATGTTTACTTATGGAGATTTCCTCAAATTAACTCAGACTGTGATTTGCTTACTGGTGTACTATCTTTTATTGCTATTGTGCAGCGAAACTAGTATAGGGTGAGCGATGCTAATTTACTGGGCTTTTGCACTTGGCCTTGTAATATGGTCCCTACAGGAGAAATAGTCACCTCCCAGTCATTACAGAGTGCAAGAGTAGGCAAAAGTGCAATGTTTTGTCATCCTGAAGCAGACTCACAGCAAACTCATTTCCATGTTTCCAGCACAGTCAACTGCTATTATCAACTACTGAAAAATTAATGTGGTGTTATGCATAATCCCTTACAACAGAATCACACAACAGTACAGTTATGGCCTACTGAAGTACTTACTAAAAAGGTTTATACACGACGTGTCATGGATTTTTTAAACTAATGCCCAAGTAATCTATGTGTTTACATTTACAAGGCAGTAAATTTGTTCTAGACTGTAAGAGGAAATGCCTACCTCTGCAGTGGGTTTTACCCACTTTACTTACTCACTATTGAACGTTACCTTATCCAAACAATCCCACCCAGTTACTTACTGTAAAAGTCCCTTTCTTTAGGGCACAGCTTATTATTTCTAACAAAAACAATGGGGTAACACAAAACAAACATATTTCTTAGACCAAAACAGACTTTAGAGGCTCAGAGTCCTTTTTGACACCTCTGCTGCCCTCTTCTCACGAGCTAATAATCTGCTGCAGTTTCCTCAGCTGGGCTCCCCCAGTGGTGTGTTAGTGCAGCCTGGGGCTCCTTCTGGGTCCCAGGTCCATCTGCCTGGGTAGGTGGGTCTTTCACACGTTTGCTACGGTTACATTGCAGTCATTGGGATTGTGCGGAGTAAAGCTACTATTCAGCATTAGAATCAATTTTTCAGCGAGTAGTAAAATTAAAACCTTTTTTTAAAAAGACACTATGCAATACAAGTGTGGCAAATCTGGTCCTTGAGTCTACAGGTATAAAGTTTTGGGGTTTTTTTGGCAATAACCTGCAATTTCGATCTCGCTAAAAAGAAATGGTAGCAAAGGTTCTGCCTAATTTTACTGGTAGCTCATGTATGTTCAGTCCCAGACGAATTTCCTCTGTTGTAACAGCGGTATGTATGTTCTTCAAATTGCTGTATGTAAACACCTATGCCCGATGTATATTCCAGCAAAATAGTGATTATGGTATGTTAGAGACATAGGTTTAAATTACCGCATTTTAAATAAAGTTCCCCTGTTTTGTGGATGAATCTATCACCTATGTCGTAGTGCTCACATTCATGATCAAATAAGTATGGGAAGAGAGAAAGGAAAAGTGGCTCCCTTTTCCTGGAAGAAAGAAGCAGAAACGTTTCTCGAGAGGCCTTCATTTTAGTTTTATGTAAAATCAAAATATTTAACGTGGCCTGAAACAAAATGAAGGGTATTGCTTGGATGTATTTTGTTTTCAGATAACTTAATCTTTTCTGAAGAAAATTAAAAGAAAAAAATGCTTATATTTTGATGGAAACCCCATTCGAAAACAGAAATTAAAATCACCTTTACATTTGAAAATTTTTCATATTGACTACCTCCACAAGTTAAGCTATAATATTAGTTTAGAAAATATACTGAGAAGTGTAACCTAATTTTCTTTCCCTTTTTTTTTGCTTCTATGTCTCTTCCATTATCAACTCTTACATTCTGCCATCTCACCAATAAAACTCTCTCAAGTCTAACATAAATTGAGTATTTATGGAAAAACGCGAACCAGTCAGCTATAATCTGTTGACAAGAACATTAGCAAAGTGTTACCCAAAAGCCAAGAGCAAAATCGGATCTGTTATTTTCCAAAACTGTGTTTCGCATTGTAATGGCTATTTAAAGAAAAACCACACTGTTGATCTGAAATGTGGAAAACACAGTGGAAATTAGAATGTGTTGCTACAGTCAGACTGTCACTTTCAAACATACAGGCAGAATTCTACACACATACATAACATAAACTAATGTTCCTCTGTCGTTTTGATACATCTCTGCTGTTTATATAGTGTAGAAACGAGCCTTTAGTTTTTCACAACTATCCACGTTTTCTGTGTTTTCCCCCATGGAAAGAAAACCAAACTTATTCCACCCACTGTCACTGCAGAAAGAGTCAGAAGGTCCACACCAATGCATGTGGCTAGTCTTCATTTTAGTTTGTGATAAGTTATTCAACAACAAGGATGCGAGCAATACTCATGACTCAGATCTTTACATATGAAGCAAGTTCATGGTGGTTGCGAAAGGTTGTGTGCTGACCTACATAACCACCTCTGAAAACCTGAATTTCTAGTTTCACTTGGAGGAAACTAGTTTCTGATTATGGTAAATAAGTAATCAGAACTGAGCTGTGTCACTATACACGTACATTTTAAATTATTTTTTGTTTCAAATATTGTCCAAGTCAGGTACTTTCTGCCGTGTGTTAAGATTTTAACTGATCTTAACTGATTGTCTGACTCACTTGTAGCTGATGGTAGGTGATGAGCGAGGTTTAAACCAGCACATTTAGTGGTGACCTCTAGTCAATAAACATATGATGCAAATGAATGTTAAAGAATGTTCTCTTGGCAAGCACAAACATAAGCGGTGTGATGAACTAAGAAAGGGAAAGGGAAAAGACCTGTAGAGGGCAATCCTCACAGTGAGATTTAGTCTGTGAAACTGGTTGAAGAGATATTCTGTGAAATTGTTTCCCCAAGTAGGACTGAAATCACTGCCAAAGACACATGCCCTGCGGGAGCAGCATAAGCTGGAAACCAGCGTTTGCTGAGCAGGTGCAGCAGCAGGTTATAGCCCTTGGGCAATAAATGCAGTCCTCAGTTTTGTCTCATCTTTATTTTCTCTTCATCACTGCCTGTTAGCTCTGACTTTCTCCCTTCTCCATCCGCTTCATAACATTCTACGGCCCTCTCTGCTTTGAATTTTTACTGTCCTGTTTTCTCCCTCCCTCCTGCAGTGTCCTATGCATTTCTTTATCATTAGCTTTAAATTCCTCCCTCTTAAATTTTGTCCTTGTCCCGTGCATCATTCAGTATCTGATAATAAATGGCAACGAGAGATATACAGCATTAAAAACAATCCCAGGCAAGCCTGTAGAAGGAAGTAAAGAGGAAGGGCTCTGTTTCCAAAGCACCTGAAACCCAATCTTAGGTTTTCCAGCCTCTGCACAGGGAAAGTCTGCAAGCCCTAGAGTAATCCGTGACATTTGACTATGTAGATTCTTGTGCCATGTTTGGGAAGCCTTGTGTTTTCGAAAACGCTTATGAAATGAATATTTTGCAAGTTTTCATCTTCATGGTTTAGCCTGAGTAGAGATTTTTCGTTTTTTTTGTTTTTTGTTTTTTTTTTTTTTTTTAAAGCCATCACCGAGTTCACTGTAGACTATAAAGGGAAAATTGAAGCAGCCAGTGCTCATCTCCCACGCTCTCCTTCATGCACGCAGTTCATCATTTGTAAAGCACATCTGTTTCTTAACTATGTTATATCTGGAAGGCTTTCATCTTTGCAGTGATATTTCCTCATTTCTTGAAATGTCAGCCCTCAGAGAAATGGTATTACTTCATTAGTCTTATAATTAAGGCAACCTAATATTTTCTATCAGAAGAGCTTATTTAGTTGCTAGTAATTTTTCCAGGCTTTGCGTGATTGGATGTGAATTTCCCAGAGTTGATACCAGGCACAGGCTGCCTCTTTCTCTCCCTAAAAGCAAAACACGTGGCTCAGAACAAGATGAGAAATCCTTTGTGTGTGTACTTTGGAGTAAGGGCTTGATATTTGGTAGGGGAGATTGCTATATTAAAAGTGTGTGCTTTTTTGCTCTCTCAGAAAAATTTGCTTTAAACTAACCAGGGCTATGAAAAGAAAATTGCACTTTATATGTGGTAACTGAACAGATTCATTAGAATGTGACAGCTGCATTCTGTATTTTTGATATTTTGGGAAAACCCAGCAAGTGCTTGGAGCCTTCCTCTCAGCGCCGAGAGGACACGCCGGTGGCGCCCTTGGTAAACTTCTGTCACCGCTTCCGCCCTGATGTTTACCCACAGCGGACTGCAGACCTGGCATGGACTAAAAGCTGGCTCAGCAGCCCTCTTTGTCCCGCATGGATGACGGCAGTGAAGAGTGGCGCACGCAAGCCTGGTCAGGTTTCCCCGTGCTGAGTAAGGGCAGCGATCACAGGGTGGTCATATGATGAAAGCAATTAAATAAGACCCTGGAGGGTCTCTCTGTCTCTCTTCCTCTGTCTCTTTAGCTTTCCGTGCATCCCTCCTTGTCTTCTGTGACGCAGAAGTTAGCAGCTATTGCTCTCTGAATAAACTACTACATACGCTATGATGCTAAATTCCCTGAAAGGTAGGCCCTAGGTGTTTCATATCGGACACCCCAAATTAGTAGAAAATGCTTATAATGATGTCTTACTGCCTTAGTCCCTTTCTGTGGTGTTTCTCCGCTGTAAAAAATATTGTACAAGCAAAAGTGCCACAAAAAGAAATTAATGAATGTTTGTAAAGCATTCGGATATTGTAGTCATGAACACTGTAATAGAAGCTGCTAGCAAATTAGCCATTCATGTAATTTTATAACTTGTATTGAGACCAGAGGCTAAACAATGTACGGTAAATAAACTCTATTTATGCAATGACAAAACAAAATAGAGGGTAACTATTCAGTGAGCAGCATTCATATTAACACTGTAGGAAGCAGTGGATATGGCCATGTAATTAAAGATGGTATCATACTGGATTTTCCTGAAAAAGGCTGAGTGGATGCCATGAAAGCGATACTAATATTGCCATCTCCTAGCTTTGGGGTTCTTGACTTTGCAGTTACAGGTTTCCATGACCGTAGATTTTGAGGCATTCAAAATGTAGAATTTACATACTGTTGAAGCTTTTCTCTATTTGTTTTAGCTATTGCACAAGCTTTCTGCATTCTAGAAGAAACTGGGATATATTTGGTTTCAATTACCTATTTTTCTTTGTCTTCACCCAAGACTTGTGCCCTAATTGCAGTAATTCTTTGCTCTTCTTAGTGTAAAAAATCTTCTGTTCTCCTCATAGCCTAGCACTACAGACACAGTTAACACAATCCAGTTAATCTACTAGAGGGCCAGCTGACCTGTTTGCCATCATAATTTCTTCCTTCATGGAGAGTTCTAGTTGAGAACCACAGGAATCGCAACAAACCCTTGCAGCTGCTGAGTTTTAGTGGTCTCATGATATTTACCCTAACATGAGAAGGTAAATCCCAGTTGCAAGCACTTAAGAAAAATGAGAAGTGAGACGCCCTCATCTTTGGCAGAGGCCAGCCCATGCCTAGGGTTAGGATTAAGAGAGACATGAATCCTAGAGCTCCAGTGTGACTATGGCTGCTGAGGGACTGCCCAAGGAAGATCAAAGCTGCAGAAAGCCTTGTCCTTTAAGTTTTTCACGTGGCCTATGGCTGAGGGGTCTCTGGGTGAGGCTCAAACCAGGTCTACAGTTAGCATCAGGGCTTGGATTAGTTTTAGGGTTAGGAGGGTGACAAACACTAGAGCTCCAGTTTGAATACAGCTGCAAGGGTCAGCCCAAGAAAACTTGAGTCTACAGAAAGACATGACTGCCAAGAAGTGTTTTGTCTAGCCCATGACTGGGGTGGCTTTGACTAAGGCTCAGCATACACCGTGCTTTAGAACTAGGAGTTAGTGTGTTTGGGACTTAGGAGAGTTGAAGCATAAAGCTCCAGTGTAAGATGGGAGCGGGGGGCTGTAAAAGGGCTCCCCAAAGAATGGTAGGCTGACAAAAAATGTTCTCCCTTTGAGCTTTTTGGCTGGGAATCCTTTTGTTTGGTTTAATGGGAGGGAACAGAATGGAAGGGAAGAAAACTTATTTTGCATACTCTTTTTTGGATGGGGATATTTGTGTTTTGTTTTGTTTTTGTTTTTTCTTTTCTGCTGGGGTTTTATCTTCTTCTAGGCATGTTGCCAAGCACTGGAAACTTTGCCAGTGGTATAGCATTGCAGAACTTTGCCTCCCTATCTTTCTTTGGTTTAGTGGTTCTGTCAGCAGCTATGTGGCATGCGATACCTTTGGTCCATCTCTTCCACGTTCCAGATTGTAGTTCCTGCCATATCTTCCTGCTATAATAAAAATAAATGAAGAAGTAGAACTATTTTTATTTTAGTGGATTTTTCTGTAGCAAAGCACAGGGAGACACAAAGCAGAGCCCCGTAAATGGGCCTTTGACATTTAAATGGGCCTTTGACTGATCAGCAGTGCATTACAACCTGGAGGACAGGATTTCTAAGCAAAGGCTCTGATGGAGCCAAGTGACACCATCCACTTCTGTTGAGTTTATGAGTCCGTTTTGATTCAAGCTGGACTGAATGGGGAGGCAGGGGTGAGCATAGGTGACATGATCTCTGTTTCTTAAAAGATTTGCCCTTCAAGAGTAACCACCAGTGTTCGCATTGGTAGATATAACCTTTCCTTTGCTAGAAGAAAGGGATCATACAGTAGGAGTAAAGGTCTTAGCAATGATACTGTCACAGTCAGGGCATATCTCATGCCAAAGCCTGCTATGATACTTGTGTCTGTCAGCTGTTGATCCTGTGGTCAAAAACCTGCCAGTGGAATTGATGACCAACAGAGATGGGAACACTATACTCTGAATAACCGCCACAAACATCACTGGTACTCACCTGCACCTGTAAGGACTGTGTTTGTTACAGACCTACACGAAGGTCATCTTTTCTGTCCCCCAAATCCTCCTCTATATGGTGGCCAGAAGTGACCTGGAAGTAGTGTGGAATCTTTAATGATGGGGTTCCTGAGAGCTTTGAATGATGGTGGAAACAAGGGGTTTTGAGGAAGCTGCTAGAAACAATCCCCCAAAACCAGATCTGTCATCCTACACTGAAGAGGAAGAAAGAATGGGGTGTTGGACGCAGTGCTGGCCAAAAAAGCATGTTCCTGGGTCTCACTGTGCCAAGAGCACTACTGCAGTGCTAAACAGACAGCTCCTGCTAGAAATGGAAACTTCTGCCCAAGTCTGAATGCGCTCGTTTGTGCTGTACATGGTAATCTGCTAATCCGGCACTGATAATTGTGACCCCAAGTGATCTGGCTGTGAGCTGAAGCTTAGAGTGAAACTGTGTATGAATTGTTAATTCAACCTTGTCCTGAACTGTATAGTGCCAATATAGCACACTGAAGTCAGAGAAAAGTTAAGTAATTTAGGCAATGGATGGTGCTTGATGTTTTAGTCCTGTTTTTCCAAGTGTGCTGTTTCAAAACTTCCATCTAACTCAGAGCTATAAAACCCAAATAGATTTACGAAGGACTGGGTGTTGTTTTGGTCTGACCTTCCTATCCCACAGAATAACATCTCATGGTGAGCAATTACTTTGATTCATTATTACTCTTTAAAGTACTTTTTCCTCTAAAATACACACTTTTGGATGAAGTAAATTATTAAGCCTTTTGAAGCGTAAGTTCAATCACTGGAAACTGAAATAAGCCCTTCACGCTTTATAAAATGAATTTGAATTTCCATTTATAATGGAAATAGTACTGTAAATTCAGATGTGCTTTTGTTAAAAAAAGTGAATAACAAATTAAATTATTTGCTTTGAGGTTAAGGGGTTATTTTTTCACAACCGGTATTGCTTTTGGTACCGTATGATTATTATTGCAAACCCAATGAACTAAGAATCCCATATCAAATGCTATTAAAAGTAATCTTCATTATATTTTCCTGAAACATTTTAATCAGATTATATGAAGTCAGGCAAATAAGGTAATATACAATATGTGTCGACTTTTCACTCTGCGTAATAACTGCTGCAGTTACACTTACCTTCTCATATATTGTTGCTCTAATTATCTTATTTTGCAAGTCAGGATCTTTCTAACTGCTAAGTTTATCTGGAGTCAGAACCTACATTTACATATCCTCCATATAAACTTCAATGGTAAATTCATATGGATTTAAATGACGTTTTTCCAACCAAAGAAAAATAAACATATTCTTTGAAGGCACAGGAACAGGTTGCCCAGAGAGGTTGTTGAGGCCCCATCCCTGGAGGTGTTCAAGGCCAGGCTGGATGTGGCCTTGGGCAACCTGGTCTAGTGGGAGGTGTCCCTGCCTATGGCAGGGGGGTTGGGACTCGATGATCTTCAAAGTCCTTTCCAACCTAAACCATTCTATGATTCTATGAAATATTTTGAAGTCAAAGGAACAGATACATATGCCTAAATACAATATGCACTTATGTCAGGTTTTTTTTCTGAAATCATATCCTGTATTGTAGACATGATCTTACATACCCAAGTGTAATACTTGTTTAAATCGTATTTCCTATATCAACCATCAGTTTCCTCTTGTTGCATACATTGTTTTACGGCTCATTTTTTCAGCTTTAGCAATATGAGCTACCAGCAATGTATACTGGGTCATGTAAAGACTATACTTTTGACTATCTGGAACATAAAATTCAACCTTGTTAATTGGAAGCTCTTTTGGCTTTGGTACAAAACAAAATCCTTTCTTAACCCATGAAGAAAGGAGGCACAAAATTAAACACCTTTTTCTATACACTCCTATGAGAATCAGTCACTTTGTAAGTGATATCTTACAATTCAAGGAGAAAAATATCAGGTTTTTTTTTTTTTAATCATACAGTTTATTAGTTTTCAGATGTTATTCTCAGAGCAGTTGTATTTAGAAATTTCAGAAAGGTTCTTATTTAGTTTTTAGGATAGACAAATTTTCTTTGGGACTTGAATAGAGTTGATCTCGTACTCTGGCCTCTCATTCCTTTGATGAGAACCTCAGTCAAGGATTTGAACATTTATTGATTACTTAGTTTTCTACAGTCTAATTAATGAATTAATTTGATTAATTAGTTGAATTAACATGTTTAACTACTTAAAATTATTACTAACAAATTCCAGCTTTCTAATGAGATTCCTTTTCTTGCCAAATATGTATTAAGGCTTATTTTATCCAAATCATCTTCAAGTCAGAGGACAGCAATGCAGTCTAGAATATCTAATTCATTTTCTTTTGTTACCAAAGCATGGTCAGAGTAAGTTAGTGCCGTCTGTATTTGCCTCTTTTTATTTCCTCTTTATTCATACAAAACCATTCTTCATTCCTCGTGCTTGCTCAGCCGAAGTGTCATCCAATGTTCTCATTTATTTCCTCCATTCCTCCTGGTGATTTCAAGCCTTACAGATACAGAAGTAGTTTGTTGATGACTCCTTCTGTACTTTTCACTCGTAATTGACGGATCAGGTCGTTAGCTGAATAAGCAACTTACTTGTGGTGCAATACCGCCATTGATTTCTCTTAAAAGTTTGCATAATAGGTTTAGCTGTGATTAATTTAAAAGGAGTTCTCCTATGAGTATATGGCACATTTCTGATAACTATTTATCACCATTTGCTTCAAATGAAGGGTGGAGCTAATCTTGGAAAGAGCTTTGTATGTTTGTTGGATGGAAGTTGAATGCCGCCCCAGCTGAAAATGCTGACTCATCTCAGTTTTATTTCCATTTAATTTACACTCAGCACAAAGGAGCAAAAGAGCTAAATAGTACCCTCAGGGGGGCAAAGTGAAACTATTGCTTGAAAAAGTCCTTGTAAACTACAGGGTTTAGTGAGAGAGGAAAAATATGTTTTAAAAGGCATAGAAGGGAGTAGATTGTTACAGAACAGTGATGTGGAGATGTTTGCAGTGACTTGAGGGACATACTGGTTTTGTTTGTCTGACAGCAGCAGAGCTGAAAAATTGTCAGTAACTCATTTGAGATACCGACATGGCAGTGGAATGGGGAAGGCTGCGGGGTGGTTTACCTCTTGGAACCTGAGAGCCCTTCTGCTTTTTTGGGGATCTTTCACTTTTAAGATGTCAGGGTGTTACCACATACCTGCACTTCTACATATTTCAAGTGGCATCGATGAGCTTGGCAACAATTTCTGCCACAGCAGCCTTGGTAAAATTTCTTGGTGAATTTTTCCTGGGACAAGGCCAGTCTGTCACTTCTGAACTCTTGTTCTCTAGAAAACAGTAGGACTTCCCATCAGCAGTAAAATCCAGATTTCACTCAAATGTGTAAGCAATATTTTCTAGTAATAAATTTGTTGTGTAGTTCTTGTTGGCTTTTTCTCCCCATGCTATTGGAATTTAATTAGCATAGCACCAATTATCTTTTAGTAAATATGCAGCATGTTTATAAAAAGCTAAATTGTCTTCCTGCTATGTTTCACTGACTGGTAAAATTAATGTTTTTTATTTGTTCAGATGGTTTTTTGGCCCAGTCAAACGAGCAGATGCCGAGAGACAACTGTCATACCCTGGAAACCAGGCAGGAGCCTTCCTAATTCGAGAAAGCGAAAGCCTAAAAGGCGAATACTCACTTTCAGGTACTTTCTAGTTTTTCATCTCAAGCAATGTTTTAAAAATTTCTCAGGTGATCTGGACTATTTCATTTTTGAGAATGATAAAATATGGGCATGAAAATGAAATTAAGTTCATGATAATATTTATTTCCCAGGAGATGTATAAAGAAAACTTGGCAAGAGTCACCTGGGTTTTTACTAACATCTATTTTGTAGGCTTTGTTTATTAATATGCTCAAAACAGAAATTAACTTTCTTACACTTAGTACTTCTAGTGCGCCAGCTGCCTTAAAATAGGAACTATTTTCACAATTAAAATGCAAAAAAATACATTACAGTTGTACACTACTGTTCTGATTGGTACACAAAATAAAAATTAAACCTTGATGGCAGATATATGCAGTTTAAGAAAATGAGATTTCTGCTAGAGCACACCCTTAGGTTTATATTTATTTGTTTTCAGGGGCAAAATGATGGGAAGACTGTCAAAGCTCTATTTAGAATCAGTCGTATTTCATTGGAATGTCAGTTGTAAACATCAGTAAAAAGTTAGATCTATGATGACGGTAGGTTTTGAAATGTATTTAGTGTCTTTTATTTGATCTCAAATACTCTCAAATAAGGACAATTATTTGATAATAATTTTACTTACTCACATATATGTACAGGTCATCTTTTTCATGTCAGAGATATTTGCCGTGTCAGATAATAAATGTGATTGTTTATTGCTTTTTTTTCCGTGAACATTTTCTATCAAACTTGTCATACAAGTGTGAGTCAAGAGTATAAGGTCCCTGAGACAACAGGGCTGTACACCCAAACTTCCTAATGTGCTCTACCCATACAGTTCCATACGCCGGTGAAGCCTCTTGATGTTTGTGAATAAACCGTAAGTTGTCACGTGCAGAATTATGCCTGTAAAAGGAGAGGCGTCTTGTGCTTAACCGGATTCTTTCATATTGACTCCTCTTCTGCCTGGATGTTTATGTGTCAGTCATCCTCTGAGCATTACACAGAAACACATTAAGCAGTTTAATGAACTTTTGACGCATTCTTGGTTTCTTTTTCCAAATCATAAGGAAAGGATATGTACCTGCACCGTCTCGTGGTAATGGGAAGGTTACTTCTTATTGCCAAGACAAAGAAATATGTGTTGCCTGTGGAGTGAAATACAGGGAAGTCTATAAAAGAAATACAGTATTTACAGTTCCGGGAGAGTTCATTCCATAGTCTTCAGTTTGCCCTCAAGGAAGTTCGGTCTTGCCAAGAAGCTCTGATAAGAAAACTAAGATCAGCAAGGAATTAGACTGCTCCCAAACTGTGACTGAACTGACCCCTGCGTGTGCACCCTTTTGTCCAAAGGCCCTATTATAACCGCGAACCTTTCAAAATGCTTTCCCTCTGTATGCCAACTTGTCCCTGTCTTACATCGTTTCAGCTTCCTTCAAGTGTTCTTCGTCAGTGAACTGATTTCATCCAAGGACTGGGCGAGACCGATAACAGTGTGGTGTTGTGCAGGGAACCGTAGATAGGCCTGTATTATCTGCTTAATGCCGGCACTTGAATACATGACGCCTTACTAAAAATCAATGAAAAACCTTGTGCTTGTGCACCTAGGTGTGGAAATACAATTTCTTTTTGTTATTCTCCAGCTGTAGCCTTCTAGGAAAGATTCAAAATCTTAATTCTTCACCCTGCATCCTGAATACTTCTCTACCAGGAAGGCAGCAGGACCTTGTTTAAACTATGAAGTACCGCAGAGAAAAATCCAAGAAAATGAAAATAAATATTAGGCCAGCATTTGTGGTAGGATGAGATCATCCTTTGATGCTGCTGTTTGGTTTTTTGCTTACAAATTGTGGATAGAAACTATTCTATCTGATTTAGTATATTTGATTCAATTATAAAAGCTTGTGGTAGACATTTTTCAGGTTTCTGTACAAGCTTATTTGGGAACAGGAGATTTGATGATGACTGATAACAGCAAGATGTGAAACCATCAGTGTGGATTTCTTCCACGCTGGTTTGTTTGATGAAGGAAGGGAAGAGTGGGGTTGAAGAACACAATACATGTTCCTCCAGCTGCAGGAGCCAGCCTCCTTCAAGCACAAACATGGGTTGTCCTCTGAGCGTGTATATGTGTGTCATCTCAGATTTATGAAACATTTGTGCTCTTTTAGGCAAAACAAGAGAATAAACTCTGAAGCAGTCTGTAGGCAGTGAGTCTTAATGACATGATTTACCGCCGCTGCTACATCTTTTAGCAGCTTCCCAGACTTGAACGTACTTTAGCAACAACATGCTACTTCGTCCTGAAGAATAGTATTTATTTGCTGCTTACTGAATAAGCTTGACTGAATGGTGTCTGTTTGTGTTGTGCAAGCTTTTTTTGCTTCCACCCTAACAGTATACATAATGGTCCAGGCATTCTATGTCCATAATCTCATTACTTATGTCTACTTTTGGGAGAGCTGGTGCATTCTAAAGCAAGTGATGGAGTGGCTTGTACTGTGGGGAGAATTAATTGGAAGGAAAGTTGTTTAGTCCACCAAATGCTATGAAGACAGCAGATTTCCCGACTCTCTCCTCTTTGTTCCATCAGGAGTTATGAGACACTCAAAGCTGAGGCAGAAAAGCAGTGTTTTCTTGAGGAATAGTGATTCAGGAGTATTTCTTTTAGGAGGTCTTGGAGGGCTTCTATTTCCATGGTAGCTGATACACTGATGGGTAGAAGTCACAACCTGATATTTTGGAATATACCCCTCATTTCTGTTTCCAATTTTTTCAGTGCAGAAAGAATAGGCCCCCAAACTCCCACACTCTGTAGAACTAGTTGGGTTTGCTCTACCTGCTATTGCTGCTTTGGTTTTACTCCAGGGTAGATGATAATGACTAGGAGAGTGACAACTGACTTTAAGAATTAAGGTCTTTAAGAAAATACTGTAACTCTCTGCCCACCCTAACATTTAAGTATAATAAAGCTAAAAAGGAAAAGAAGTAGAAAAGGAAGAGAGGTTTTTACCCAAGCACTCATAAACTGATTTTATGACTTTCATGCTTGATTTCGTACTCATATGGGCAATCTATAAGAGACTTAATGATAATGAGGGAGACAAATGGATTTTCTTAGGAGAAAAAAAAAAAAAAGAAAAAGAAATAAACCCTTCCTTTCATTAAAATGACACTTTACACTTCTAACTTGTCTTGATGGGAAAACTAACAATTTTTAAGGTTTAGATGATAAATGACTATTTAAATTAAAACCAAAAAGTCATATTCAGAAAGGTTTTTCTCAACTGTGAATGGTTAAATGGAAAGCACATCAAACCAGATAGGCCACTGAGATGGTTGCTATAATTTTAAAGTGTTTGACATTTTAAAAATAGATTTTCCCATTTTGAAAATGCACATGTTGTCGACAGATTTTTATGTTGATGACTCCAGCATCTGGTGTGAAACGTATTAAATTTTAAACATGTTGGTGCCATCTTAGACATTGCCTCTTTTTAATTAAAAGCCATAATTTAGATGTGCTCAGCTTAATTGAGTGTCATTGCCAATGATAGCAGGAGGCTCTCTACTTCCCCCCTCACTGAATAATGGTATCTGAAAGACTGATTGCATTAAATGACAATGTAAATGGTTTGTGTTTTCTTCCATTTTTTTTCCCCTGCTCCTAAAAAAGATTGTGTGGTTTGCTCTAGGCAAGATGGGCTTTCAGCATAGGAAAAAATAGGTAATAGTTTAAGGCAGCAGACTGATAGGAGTGGCAAAATGATGGCCGTAGCAGGAGAACAATTTTGGAGCAGCCCCTGCACCCATTCTGTGTTGGTGAGGGGGAGCTCTTAATCCACCCTCCTCCCACGCCCACCGTGGGCATGGAGACCAAGCACAGCTCCTGCCAGCAGCACTGCGCTCTCCGTGCTGGGGGAGGACTGCTCATAGGAGACATGTTGGGACACTGGCGGTAATGGCACCTAAGTGTCTCCATGATTCATTTGGTGAAGCTATCGACCCTGTTGATGCCACCATAAGTGGCATCACATCATTTTAGAAGTGGTGGTGTTTTTATCAGGGTAGGTTAATGGTTGGACTTGATGATCTTAAAGGTCCCTTCCAACCTCACTAATTCTATTATTCTATGATTCTATAAAATCGAACTTTGCTGCCCTGGGAAAAGAGTAGTAAATTATTTTGTTCTCATCCTTGGGGTGGCGAAATCTACTCCTGCATGGCCCAGCCTTATGAAGATGGGAAGGAGGGACAGAGGAATGCTTCTGCTAAAGAGAATCTTTGAAGAAATCTAATGGAGAGCGCTGATTCTTTTGGGAGGGGCAAGTCAAGGAGAAAACCACCGCAGTCTTCACCCCTAGTTGCTGTCAAACTGCGTGAAGCTGAAGCCGTGATCCTGTACTGTTAAACAGTCTGGCGTGGTTGTAGGGATGGCTGGACGCACCGAGGAGGTTATGGCTAGCTCCTCCCTGAGTGACACGTGCCCTGTGTTGTGCTGGGCAGAGGAGCCGCACGGTGCTGCAGCTCTGTGAGTGTGTGGTCCAGGACTCCTGCAGCCAGACTCAGCCCTGGGATACAGGGAAACATCCCCCTGTCAGTTACTGCACGAACATCACAAGCAAAGACGGTACCAGTGGAGAAATTTTGTCCAGATTCTCCCCAGGCATCACCCCCTGACCTGTATGCTGCCAATCATAAGGCTTCATACAAGGCTCATTGAAGAAATTATGGCACATTCTTCAAACCAACTCTCACATTAACATTAGCTGCTTCACAAGTAATAATTGTAATGCTGCTAATAAATAAAGCAGGTAGTCAAACTACTATCGCTTGTGATATACAACTGAGACTGGATTAACACAGTCATGCTGTTGGCCTTTTATTCATCATAAATAACAATTCATTTCACCAGATGCACTTTACTGTAAGCTTTGGAAAATTCTTCGCATTTCTAGTCTGTTGTTATTGAATCACTCTTTCCGTCATTTTGCTTCAGCCCCATTTCCAAATGATACATCACAAAAATATATATGCATTTTATAATTAAAAAATACTAATTATGAGGTGTTAAATTAAAAAGAAATGGCATTTGAAAAGTGTGATGTATTTATCTTTATACTGTGGAGTTATATTTACAAGTATTCTTATTTGTGGTCCTCATGCAGAATTTTAAGTTGGTAAATCAGCTCTCAATTATGTATTACCTGTGGCAAATACAAAATCTCCTGTTTTTTTCAGCAGCTCCTATATGCCCTCTGGTGGCCTGGGACGACAATCGCACAGTACAGCAGAAAAATATTCGATCATACTTGATAGTACTTAAGGAAGGAGAGATTTTTCTTTTTAACTTATTCACTTAAATAGGGAGAGAAACTATAATTTATATCAGATTCGTTAGTCGCATGCAACTCACAATTTTCTATATTTTTTTCTACATACAATATGTATTCTTCTGTTAGTGTAACAAAAGTGATTGCCAAAATTCATGCAGTGTTACAATATCAAGGATGTATCAGCTATAATATCTCCGGGGGGAGCAATAAGACTTTTTGAGATAATTAGATTTTCTAATGTAACAGACAGGCTGCTTCTAAGATTGAAAAATGTTTCCTTTAAATTATTTAATTAAGAGTAGCCACTAGTCAACACGACTAAATTGAATATGTTCACTTGAATTGTGGCTACTAAAAGGTATGGTGGGGGTAAACAGAAGAAGGCCTTTCCCCTATGCTTCCCTTTTGCTTTTCAGACTTTCATCTCGTGCAAGGGCCCCGAGAATGGCACAGTAATGGTAATCTCCCAAATTGATGGGTGTGGAAGGAGCCCCTTGGCCTACTGGAAAGGTGTAATGTTGGGTGATGAGGACCAGGATGGCAACTGGACCATTCCTCTCCCCTTGAGAGCTCTCTCCTCGCTCACTGTGGAAAAGCACTGTGTTGTTTCATTAACTGCAGAGTGGGATATCACTCTGATATGAGCTAAATCTGTTACCCTTCATTATGGAACATAGGCTCTCCATTGCCCATTGGAAATGCACAGTGATGTCTCAGTCATGGAGTGTCATGTTAAATGACACCCTACATGAAAGACTACATCCTTTTTCAGCTCTTCAGAACTGCCCTCTCTGCTGACGCTCAGCCCACCATTGCTACTGCTGATATTCCTTCATAGAAGAGATCTCTAAGCCAGTGGTCTCCAAACCTTTTTGATTGTGCACCTCTACCAGTAAAAAGATTTTTGAGTCTTCACCCCGATATATGTTTATTTATTTATTTATTTGTTAATTATATACGTGTACTACTGTACTGATAGATTATATACAGTATAGAACATACCCCAAAAGAAGAAATTTAAAAAGGATGAGATAAAGATGAAATAAACAGTATTTTTAAAATATTTATTTTATTTTATTTATTAATGGTAAAAAAATTACATTTTTTCCCATGACCCAAGGGATCATCTTGCACTCTCCCTGGGTTGCATAATCTCTGCTTGGTAGACCACTACTCTTAAAGTCAGATATGACTGAGGTCCATCAGAAATGTCAATTACAAGCCTAATATTCCTTAGATAACATACTAGGTGAGTGTCAGTGCATTTTTTTGTTCCCCTCTGGCCTGCTGCTGGTCCAGGTCTAGCTCCAGCATGCAGTGGCCCAGCCTTCTTTCTGACACCTCCAAAGAGTGCTCTGATGGGCACAAATAAAGACGCTTTGGGTGTCATTACATGCAGGTAAATAACCTACAGGAGGTGAGGGGGGAAAGGTCTTGTTGACTGGGAAAGAATAGATGAGAATAAAACCCATTTCAATGGAAAAGGAGTCATCAGCTACTCAAACCAGAGCATTATTGGCCTGATTTTTACATATTCCAAAGACGCACAAAACTCAATAAAACCCATGGAAGATGTGATCACTTTCCAGAGAAAGGAAGATATCTGGGATATACCTGGGGTATGTCAGAGGGTATATCTGTTTGCTCTAAAATGCCTGCCAGCCCAGCAGCTGCTATTTGGAACATTGATAAATGAAATATTAAAAACTGATTAAATGATTACTGTGAATTAGATGCTCCTGGCTGGTTTTGGTGTCTTAAAAGATTGAAAATATGAGCTGCCTCACAGATGTCTTTATGTGTTTTTGTGTCAGTTCTTATGGTGCAAGCAAGAATCTCTGAACCTGAATGGTTAAAGACCAATAGATTATAAATGTTAAGCTGTCTAAACAGTGGGCTTTGGTTGAAAGAGATTTTGTATAGTTGTAACCTTTGAAATGAAAAGAATTTATTTTAAGGTCCTCATAAATACATTTAGGAAAATTATGACAGTTTGGCTGTAAGCTATGTTGTGTCATTGCTGTAATTCTTGGAAACTTAACATATTTAAACCTTCTCAGTTTTTGATGGCGTATCTGTGAAGCACTACAGGATCAGAAAGCTGGATGCAGGAGGCTTTTTCCTAAGCAGAAGGAAAACTTTCAAAACTCTGCATGAGTTTGTTGACTATTACAGTAAGAACAGTGATGGCCTCTGCGTGGTGCTCGGAAAGCCATGCCTAAAGGTAAGAGTGGATGCTACGTTGTGCAACGTATTTTTTGTAAGTTAACTCATCAGATATCAGTCAGAAGGTGTTAACCCCATATCTGCTCCTATCATTTAAAGATGTTGATGATCTGCTTATTTTCAGGAAGTTCTGGGTAGTGCTACAATTTCATTCTTGAAGCTGACGTGTTAATAGTAAAATGCCATGCAATTTTTAACAAATCATTATGTGGCTGGAGGAGAAAATATGCCAAATCATGATTTATGAATACCTTTTTATAAATGTATATGGAGATAAAATCTCCAGCTTCATAACTCTAGCTGTCCATAAATAATTACTGAGACAATACCACAAGGTTCAGGCAAGCAATGCATCACTGTTCAAAAAGCTTGCTAGAGGGATGATTTCTAATTTTTACTTTTAATGGCAGGTTATTTTCTTTAGTGTATTTCTCATTTCTAACAGAAAGTACCCAGGATGTGGGCTGTAATTTATGTTACAGCTTACTTTATCATGTGTATGTATGCTAAGGAAGCATTATTTATATCAGTTGCGACTTTACATGACATAGTTAACAGACTTGTATATACTGTTGAAAAAATATCAGAAGTTTCAATTACAGTATTATTTATTTTCTTTTACCAGGTACAAATTCCTACTACTTTTGATTTGTCGTATAAAACGGTCGATCAGTGGGAGATAGACCGACAATCTCTGAAATTGTTGAAAAAATTAGGATCTGGTCAGTTTGGTGAGGTATGGGAAGGACTGTGGAATAATACCACCCCTGTGGCAATCAAAACATTAAAACCAGGTATGTGAATTACTCTTAAATGCTAATAACGTGAAATGTTAGCAAGGGTGCTCCTTTACTTTTTAAATGCTACTGAAAAGAGAGCCATTCTTAAAATCCATGCATTTAAACATGAAAGTCAGTAAAGCTCAAGGTCCAGATAGTCTTTGGCGTTTTGAATTACAATTTTATGCAGTTTTCTGTTTCTGTTATGAGCTGAACTCATTCAACATCTGTATTACATAAAAAGTCAACACTACCAAGGCCATCTCTTTTGTACGATATTGCTTGTATGGAATTGAATGACTACATTTCATCTATAGGTGAAGTAATCAATTTACTACTGGTTAGTCATCTGTAGAATTTCTTCTAGTGATTAGATGCTATATTATAACGATTCCTTTGGTAATATAGAATATGTACTATGTTAAGTTTGTATTTAAGAAGTGGTTTAATCTTAATATTGATTAAATACAATTTCTCAAAGTTTTTGATACACAACATTAATATCCAATATTTGCATATAATATAGGCTTATTACTAATACAGCCTTTAACATTTTTCTTAATTATTTCTCATTAACTTTAAATAATTTGTGCTTTTTAAATTGATAGCATAAAATATCTGCCAGCAGATGGCAAGAACCACATAGATAAGAAAGGTAGCTTGGATGATGATATACATGTTTTTTAAAAAGAGATAACAATATAATGAGTTGGCATTAATTGAAAAAGATTGTGTTGGGCATTAATGATCATGTTTCAGGAAGCAGAACATATTCTGATCTTTGATTCAGAAGAACAACTAAATGTGCTTGATCTCTGCTTGAATGGCCTCCTGAACAGAGAGGAATTTAAGCATGTATTTGAGGGCTATCTTGTATCAGGATATTGGTTGTGTTTTGGGACTTGCAAATTGAAAGCAAATAAGCACCTTTTTTTTTCTCTGCTTAACTGAAATTAGAAAAACTGCTTAGACTAAAGGCCTTCTATAATTCATGTGAAAGACAACATACTTTTTTTCAGAGAACTGATGCATCTCCCTAGTGACCCAGTAAACACAGAAATCATCTTGAAATCTCTTTGTCCGTTTCTCTTTCCTAAGACAGTATCCACTAAGCCTATACCTTTTGTGATAGGGATCCATATGCTTATTTTTATTGACTTCTGAAACTACAAGTCTCAAACCAGTCTTCTTCTCCTGGTGTCTGACCTGAATCATTCTGCATTACCTCTTGTCTTATACATCATGCCTAAAGAGTACCTATTATTTTCTTCCTCGTCACAGCAGTGATGTAAATACTGGAAAACTATTATCAACTTCATCTTTGATATCTTCTTTAGGTTAAACAGCTGAACCATATTCTTCGTGTAGCTCAGATGTTTTAGATGTCCCATTGTTTTCAGAATATCTTTACTGGGCTGTTTGAGGTGGTACCCATATTTTTTTCCAAGTATAATGCTAAAAGGAAGAACAAGTCTAGGTGTGTAAAGAGAGGGATTTGCTTCACATTTCTGATGTGCTCGATCTCTGTTTAAACAGTCCGGTATGATGCTTGCCTTTCTTCATACGACAAGAACCTGGTATTTCCATCTGTGTTTACTATCCTTTAGTGATTTGATGCGATATCTGGACAAGTCTGTTCTATTGCAGAAGACTGAAGGGTTATTCCTAAAGTGTGAAATCTCTTAAACAATATTTAAAGAAAGAAACTAATGAAACTGAAATGAAGAACGAGAGTGAGCTATCTTAAATTTTTGTGACGTTAGATTTGCTTTTAGTAATTGTCTTTCCTCTTTAAGAAAATACATGGCAATTAGCACTCTAGGAAAAGATTTGTTTCTTGTCAGACAAAATAATTAGAATTTGAACAAATTGCAGTGCAGCATTTCTACTTGTTTTCTTTAGTGGGAAAGTGAAGCTGACATTTATCTCGTGTTCCATATGCAAAAATGGGAAGGTATCTTAATCATTATTGCATCTTCTTCTCTTAATAACCCATTTCAAAACTCGAATTCAGCTTTTCCTTCTGTATAATGGGAACAGTATATATTATCAGTTCCCTATGAAACAAACTTCTATTTTAATAATGGATTCAGCTAGACCTGACAAGACGACGCAGAAATACATGAAACGCTAGTGGCAATTTCCAGCTGAAACTTACCTTCTTTTTTTTTTTTCTTTTCTCTTTTTTTTTTTTTTTTTTTCTTTTTGATGCTGGTCAGTTGAATGACTGCTACTAATACTCTACCTGAAGAAAGGGAAGAGTTAATTAATTTTATATTGTTAAAGTTTTATATCTGAATCAGATTTTAATATGTTTAAGGCCAAACTGATCTGTGGAGATCCATTCTTTGAGTGCTGTTCAATTCATTATCCTTTTAATGTTTTGCTGGTAAAACATATGGAGAACATAATACTTCTAGAGCAACAGGAGCAGGAAAAGAGGATTTTTTTTTGTTTCTATGGGTGTCCTAAGAATGCACTTACAGAAGAATATAAAACAATAAAAAATGATCACATAAACTTCTTCAATAGGTTAGTTAGCTAAAAATTAAATCTTACACTGAAATAAACATAATATTCACCGCAAATCTGTTATTACATATGGACTAGCACAGTGCAGAGGAAGAAACACCTTCACCTGTGATACTTTTTGTAGTATCATAGTTCAGCTGGGAAAAAGGCCTTGATTAATCAATATTTTTTCCATCTCTGTCTTTTTCCACTCTACTCTGCCTCCTGTTGAGGTCAACAGTAGTAGTCTCATTGATTTCACAGTGGGTTATATTGAGTTAGGGCAGACAGAAGCCCCACCTGGATGTGATGCCTGGACAGTGGAGAATTTGTGATCTAATACTGTGATAGAGAAGTCGTGCATTGTACTTAGTGATGCTCAGAATGAAGACTTTGACTCTCAGTCTTGATAAATGAGATAGATAGGTAATACTGGATCTCTTATCAATGTGCTTTGTGAACTATCTCATTCTACAAAAACAGTTCAAACAGTCTCAAATGGAAGCATTTAACCTTGTAGTATACTTCTCTAGGGAATTATCCTCTTCCACACAATGTTTTTCACCACTTGGAGTGCCTTCATTTAACCAATTAGCACATTGGTTTTCCATAGCTTGTTCTCATCGTTACTCATGAGGACTAACATTTCAATAATTAAAGAAAAACCCCAATACTCTTGCCCTAATCTGAGTAATAAAATCTTTGCATGGTACTAATAAAATTATAGAAAAGGCTAGGTCTGGTAATTTCATTCATTGTAATATAAAAATGATAAATGAATGGAAAACAGTAGTTCACGAATAATCAAGAAATGCATCGTGTTATATGTTGATGATTGAAGCTTCCGATATTCACATAGGCAATATTTCAGGCTTCAGGTGTGACATATTTAAAACCATCTTCTCCTGTTGCTTGGCTCAAATATCTAAATCAGTTGTCTTTACGTTGGGGGAGTGGGGTGTATTTTAAAGCAAAGTCTTTTTGCTAAGCTACTTTACACTGTAGACCCACTGGAAAAGAAAGTCATCAGAACAACAGAAGAGTGTGTTAACCTGTAAGTGATCTGGCAAATATAGGGGACTGAGATAGAGAGGGTTCTGTTAAAATGGCTTTACCGCCAGAGAAATTGTGACATGGAACCATGCTCTCATTTCCAAGCAGAAGCAGGTTAATCAAGCAAAGTAATCACATAATAAACAATACAGAAGAACATAATGCAATCAGTACGTCATAGATTTATTGGCCTGAAGGCCAGAAGGGATTTCTGCTAGTTTGAGTTTTTCTGTTGAGCGTTATTTTGCAGTGAACATCTGTCCTAGTACATGTATAGTCTGAACACTTTGCTGTTAAACACCACTACATTTCACTCCTCTGCTGAGATAGAGTATTTATATTTAATCAAAACACAGCTTGTTCTTCACTAGGTCATAACTAGAAGTCTTCTAGTCCTGAGATGGAGGCACAGAGAGAAGTTGCCTCTGCTATTTTTGACAGTTTTATCAATAGTATCTCACTACGCCTGTAAGAATTTGAGCCTAATTTCTCATCTGGATTTACCTGATGTCTTTTCTTTAACTCTTGTTATGTCTTCTTGTAATAAAATGAAAGCCTTCTCTTATGCATCATTTTTTCTTTCCGTCCTGGAGGTAGATACAGAGCAAAGTAAACCAATTTTCTATTGTCTTTAGAAAGGCTAAATATAATTTCTTGTTATATGGTACTCTTCTCATTTCTCAAATAGTTTTTCTGGATTTACACTAATTTCTAGCTATTGCTGCTAAAAGGCTTAAAATGATTGTTTTTAGGTAGATGACCTTCCAACCTGTAGGAAAAATGAAACTCCCAGAATTCTGGTGAGATGGCAGCGATGGATATTTCCCAGAGCCAATTCTCACTCGATGCAAATGTGTGATTCCTGACTTGTGAATAATTAGGGTGTTCAGAAATCTGTTTCCATTCCAATTTGCAGCAAGACCCAATTTTTCAGATATTGCACGCAAACTGGAAATTTCACAAGTGTTTCTTTCAGAAACATTGATGCGTAGCATACTAGCTACATCTTTCCTATTTTTAGGCATCTAACATCTCAGATGTATCAGGCTTTTTTATTAATTAGTAGGAAGAAATAGGCACTTACAAGTCAGATAAATCATACTATAGATTAGAAATGTACATTACAATGAGAGAATAACATGCTATTAAAGCATGTTTCTTTCCCTTGATTGCAAAGTTTGGACAACTAACTCAGATCTAGGTGCCTGAATAATTGCCTGAATAACAGTTGGCACCTGCTAGGTGCCTGAATAACAGTTGGAGGAGGTGAATGCAGCTACCAGCAGTGTTCTGTAATCCCACAGAAATTACAACAGTTACAAAACTGAGGAAAATGTCAAGTGGTGGAGCCTCTGAGGTCTTGAACTGGTTAGCCTGGGAGCCCTCTGATCAAGAACTGTAGAGGGATTGGGGTTCCTGAGGAGGCTATGCTCCTATGTCCCTCTTCTGATGAACCTTGTGGGGTGTCATTTCACCCCCTGCGTTTATGGTTGCGGAGTATCTAGCTTGACCAGCTTCAGAGTTTGGGGGTTGCAACCACTGGCTATGGACAACAGGGCTCAACACACAGCCCTTATGGACCATAAGGGAGATTTTGCAGGAAAAAGAACTCAACCAGAGGTGTTTTCAGATTTAATAATCCATCCTTTGTCAATGAATTCCTGTTTCTGCTGGCAGTTTGTTGTCCATCTCCAAACATCAGAAGATGAAATCTATTGATCCAGAACCACTTTTCCCCTGACTCTTTAGAGACTTTTTCAGAGGCAGTGGTGGATTATGAAGACCTTCAAAATGTCAGAATGAGTAGTCTGGGATCTTTATATTTATATAAGATTTCTATTAACCTTGCAGGAAGAGTCACAAGACATAATTAAACTACAGTCTTTTGGTAAAAGTAGTACCAAGTATTATCTTTAATATCTTTCATTAATAAAGCAATATTTAGAACTTTTTGTTATCCTAAACTTTATTTGCAAGTGCAAGACAGGCAGTCATTATGTGAAAAATCATAAATCTTGATCCTTTAATTAATAACAGCTTTCTGTGTCATCTCAGTACTTCCTGGTGTTATATATTTAGAGATTGCACTGTAGTATTTTGTCCCCCTGCACAGTACCCTCCATTGCAGAGAATACAGATGGTTGTCATGTTCATCCATCTCCTACTCTTGTTTCCCTTTTCCCTTCTCTCTCCTTCATCTGTTCTCCTTCTCCCCTCATTATTTCTGGCAATTTTAGTTCACCCTCTTATTGTTCCTCCCACAAATATCCAGGGGATAAGGGCACAGGAAGGGGAGACCCCAGCACTGGTAAGACAGCCTATCAATCAGCCACGGTTGCTGCTACATCCTCTCTTCAATAATCATAAATGTCCGAAGATTTGAGTTTCCTTCTTCCTTGATCTTCTATTCAATTGTTCATACTGTGCTTCCTGCCACCTCCAAAGTAGTACCTGGTCGAGATGAAAACTGTCAGTGTCGTGGTTTGGGCTGGACCAGCCACTGAGATGAACGACAGATGCTCCCCCCACATCTCTCTCCAAGAAGAGCGGGGAGAGAGAGGAAGATACTTATGAATTTAGAAGGAGCTAAACTACTTTAATGCAAATGTTAATAATAAAAATAAAAATAAAATAATGAAATATATACAAAACTGTATCAAGCTCCCAGGATGACGATCATGTCACTGGCTGGCAGGGGAGAAGTCCCAGACCGGACGAGAACTGGATTTCAGATCTGGATTCAGGAATGCAGGGATCAGGATCAAAGGCAGACAAACAGACAGGGTCCTCCTCGGTCAACCATCAAAAGGCTGACCCTATGATCCCTCAGCTTTTATACTGAGCATGAGGCAGATGGGATGGAATACCCCCTTGGTCAGTTTTGGGTCACCTGTCCTGTCCACTCTTCCCCACAGGTGGGACCCCGCTACACTTTTCCACTTCTGACCCTCCTATGGGGCAAGTAACAAAGTTCACTGCCCGTGGCTGTTATAGCAATAAGTATAAGCAGGAGCTTCTCTGCATACTGTCCCTTGGCATCAGCTATAAACATAGGTCTTATCACTCTGTTAATTTCAGTAGTTAGAAGAGGCTTAGCTGCAAAGTAAAATTGCTGAACAGAAAATTGGTTCTGTTTTACCTCAAACAGGACAGTCAGTGGAGAAGGAGGTTCTTTTTTCCTTTTTTTTTTTCTTTATGCTGCAAAAAAGCTGTAGAGTTCCTGCTTCCCTACTTTGTCTGTTTGGTGCTCCCCAGGATGTCCAGGATGGATTTCCTTCTCTACTTGCCCTCTGATTATGAAGCCTTTTTTTAATACTCTCCTATTTGCTATCCCAAATTAATGTTTACATTAAAAATAGTACTCCTTCAGAGGAGAATCCCATGACTGCATTTTCAGATGTCTATAAAACCTCTTGTCTTGTGCAGTGACCCTAATATCAAAGGAAACATAAGTTCCTAACTTTATAGGGGCATGACTGAGTACACAATTACTTTAGGCATCAAGTCATAAAATTGAGCAGTGTGGGTTTGTTACTGTGTCCACTGCTCTACAAAGCCCAAAATTCCATGGGGAATATACAGGTGCGTAAACACGAACCATCCATCCTGTGTTGAAGAATGGATGCCGTTGCTTCATTGCGTGAACCAATGGCAGGCTTCTTCAAGCTTCTGGCAGTGAGTTGCTAAAATGTTTCAGCAGTGCATGAAAGACATTCCAGCTGGGTTTAAAAGTTGGGTGTACATTAGTATTTCTAAGCCACAGTGATTAAAATGTATGGCTCCTAGGCTAGAAGGCAGAGGAAGAACTATAGATTTTGTTGAAACTATCTGTTGATCACTGTGACTATAAACAAAAAGCAATAGTAATGCAATGCCTTCATTCAGGTAATCCTCTTATTTGTGCACTGGTGTTTTAGTCCACTTTGGAGACATCTGTGACATTTTACCAGCCAAAAAAATAGTGATGGATGTGTGAATGAAAAAACAATACACAAGAACATCTTTGCCTTAAGGAACATCTCTGACTTTAGAGTTGTTGACCCACAATCATCAAAGAGGTGTAGGAATCAGATAAGAAAATGGTCTAGAAGCCAGCAATTGCTGTTTCTGTTCTTGGTCTTGCTATAGGTCCCTGAACATGTCATTTAACATTTCTATTTTTATTTTCTCACTGAGGCATTGTTTTTTTCTATTTAAGTGGAAATCATTGCAGCAGGGATTTGCACTTTGTCCTATGCTGAGTGTGATGGATTCTCTAGAACCTATTGTCTGGGCTAGCTTGCTTCTCCAACTGTCAGCATGCAAAGCAGACATCTATCATCACCAATTAATTGTATCTGAAAAAGTTCCTTATGCCTGTTCAAGTTGACAGATGCATTTGTCATTATCACATTGTAAAGCATCTCTCAAGCTTCTCTCTTTGCAGGGAAGCTGCACAAGCATGATTTTTTTTTAGGAGGCTTTCTCAAAATAATTTCTGGGTTGGTACTGTCAGCAGAGGTTTTAATAATATTTTCAGTTCTTCAATATGTCATCTCTTTAGTGCATATGCAGTGTGAAAAGCTTTGCACTCAGGAAATTCTCCCAATTTCCCTCAACAAAGAAATTCTTTTATTCTATTTAGTTCAATACATAACCTTACACAAACTTGTAAGTTCACTTTTGTATGGTGAGGAGCTGCTTGAGGATTGTCACATACCTATGTCATTCTCCTCTTGCTGTGAATAGTTTACACTCAGTCTCTTGTGTTACCAAGAACTTGTACTTTTTAATGTTATTTCTTTATTACGTATAAACTTTTTCAAAATATCACAGTATATGCTCAATGTACTCTGTACATAAGTTCATTTTGTCTAAATTTATTCAGAAGACAACGTTGCTGTGAAGTACAAGGTTGCTTTGAAGTCATTTGGGAAGGCTCATTGCAAGTGGCAAACAAAAGGTCTCTGGAGGGGCTTATCAAATATTTAAGGACCATTTACATTTGGGCCAGTGGAAACTCCATAAAAATAACTGACCTTTCTCTTTAACTCATTTCCAAATTGCCAGTGTTTATCTTACAATGTGAAGCTTCCTCAATTCTAGAACAAAATGTTTTCAGAAAGAAAGTAACAGAACTGATATACCCGCTTTAAGCAGGATTAAATTAGTGGTGATTTCTGGCAAAGCAGTACATCACAGAACACATCAAAGGAACATATTCCAAAGTTTTGTTCTTAATAAGGACTTTGACATTTACAAAAACATTTGTCATTCAAAAACCAAAACTTATCAAACCCATAATTTTTTCAGGTACTGATCAATCTACTCCCAAACTGGTGTCTTACACAAGGGGTACTTGTTTCAGTGAAGGCTTCTGTTAACTAGCTGGTTTTTTGATCAAGTGGTTTCTAGTTACAGTACTGTGCTCTTCATACTGTGTTTACCACTTATAGCTGAAAACATACTTCATTAAAAACACATGGAATTCAATTAGAAACTGAAAAAAACCCACACTTGTTTGCAACTCCATGTGGCATATATTTTTATATTTCGTTTCTATAAACTTTCTCAAAGAAACGTACTGTAACTGCCACTATTGTGGCAGGCTTTATCTAATTTGTAACAAGTATGTTCACTTGCTTTTAGAGGCAGTTTTTACTTTGCTTACGTAGTTGCTAAAACCTAATGTTAGACAAAATGCTGATAAACACACATTTTAATTTTTTTAGTTAGCATCCAATCCACTTATTAACCACACTGTAAGAGCTACGGGGCTCTGGGGTGTTTTGGTCACTATCTGCTACTTGTGCTATTTTAAGATATAAACTAAATAAAACTGAAGGTTACTTATGCTCTTTAAAATATGCAGGAAATACTTATTGATCTTTGTCACTGGTTTGTTATCATTATTATTAATTACTTTTACAGTGTAAAGGAGTAATTGCTGCTATTCAGCTAATAGAATACTTGCCTCCTGATCAATTTATTGGAAGTTGTCGTATGTGAAAAACATGTTGTTTGGTTTCAGTTTGTTGGAAGAAGTTTATAGCATGATTAAACTGAGAGATTCCTTGTAGGCAAACTTTGATGATGGGAACAAATCAGACTGTCATTTTCTATGGTGTGAAGAAATCCTGTATAATGATCCATAGAGGGCAGGTGATTTGGTAGACCCCAAGTTAGCAAATACTTTATACTTTTTAGGATCAACATGTCAAATTTTGGCACTGATGTTAAATCACTAGTCATGCTTATGCATTTACCTTTGAAAGCAGAATACCTCACACCATGCAGCTTCTCTGTAGACTGTAGTATGATTTCCACGACAAATAAGTATATCTTGAAAAGAATAAGCAAATAGACCATAAAATTAAGTCAGTATCAAAGTGAGTCCAAACCATTTAAAGATACCCCTAGGCTTTTTTTTTTTTTTTTTAATTTGAGATTGGTGGAAAGTTCAAATAAAGTTGTGAAGATTGTGCTGTTCTAAACAGGAAAAGGACATAGAGTTAGCATTACAGATATTTGTTTTTTTCCACCTGACTGTCATAATATCTGCTTTATCCAGACCAAGTATGAGTCATTTACTTTTCATGCAGGCCCCCGCTTTCCTCTGACAGTGACAAAAGGAAATGGGTATAGCCTGTACCTGTTGAGATGTATTATTGGCTGCTATCCATTTATTGATGGCATGGAAATCCATTGCCTTTCACCATCGCTCCTAATGGCATTGTATAAAATATTGTAAAATTGGGCCCTGTGGGATTGCCAAGGAAGGTATGAGGACTCCGAAGAGAGATGTACCTGTCCCTTGCAATAGTCTTTGCTCTCAGAAGTTGCAATTTCAAGTGGCTGTTTTTTCATAAAGTCTACATCAGAAGCATTTCTGAGTCATTCCTCTCGCATTGATGTACTCATTGCTGTGTTTTGGGAAATAGGTTGGAGCACTTCTCAAGAGCAGCATTCAAGGCAGGTGTAGAACAGATTTTCTGATGGAGTTTTATTGCTGAGCCATTTAGCATCCTCCCAGCATTTCACTTCATTTAAACAACCATGTTTGGAACAGAGCCAAACTCCCAAATGAACCTCGTTGGTTACCTAAATGTTAAAAAACCATAAAATAAAGACTTTTATTCTTGCAGCCTTAGCTTCTCAAATGACTCAGTCTGCTTACACTAAGAAAAGAGTTTTTTTTTAAACATGGCGTAGAGCAGACTAGACTTGGGTAGATTTTTTCCTCCCCAGCCTTCACTGTAATCTTTTCTTAGTGAAACTATTCTGATTTGGGAGGCAGGAAACATTTGAGTAGGCGGATAATTTCACATTTGTAACAAGTATTGTGTAGTAGATGTTATTCACCATCTTCCTCAAACATCTGAGAATATCTGAACACTACTGGATCATCCACAGACAAAGCTTTTCTTCCTTATTTGTGCATGTATTTTTCTAATCAGTCCCCTATTCAGAATGTATGAGCTCTAATCTTAAATTTGCCACTGACTTTAGCTCCCTGTGCCATTTCTGTATTGTTTCTTTGACATGGTTTATGCATTGACTCACTGTGTATACGAATAGGACTAGAGGTGTTATGACCCTATGCAACACTTAAAAAGTTGGGATCATTAGCTGTTAAGATACTTCTACATTTAAGAGAGTGCAAAATTACTGTTACATCTGTGCATACATTGGTATTTCTAATAAGGTTGTTCCAGATCACTATGATAATATTTGTGTATATATATTTGTATGTTATGTGAACGTTAGAAATAGTTATTTGTATTTATGTATATAAAATGCACACATCTACTCCTTACGTGCTAAAGTGATTTCAATGCTTTCAGACTTTGATTGCTGAAGCAGAAAAAAGAGCACAACAAATTCTAATTGCAGTGCTATTTTTCTGTCCAAAGTTTTATGTTCATTACCTAGGCCCTCTTACCTCAGTTCCTGGCCATTTCATTAACCAGTCGTAACATAATTGTTTGCTTAAATTATATCAGTTAAAATTCTAGCTTCAATTTTTTCTACTGGGGGGGGGGGGGGGGGGGGGGGCTGCAGGAGGTTAATTTTAGCCTTTATATTTCTGGTGGCTGGAACACATATGTTCTCTGTCCCCGCACAACTGGCATATTTCGCTCATTAACTGTTTATTTCAGCTGCACTGTCTGTTTTCTGTGGGAACAGTGAAGATTTGAGATGCTAATGTACTTTGAAAGACAGAAAACAATCTCAGTTATTCCCTTAAGACTGCCAGGCTGGTAGGAAGGCCTTTAATAACCTGAGCTTATGTTTTGTTATACGCTGTTGTTTCAGGTTCAATGGATCCAAAGGACTTTCTGAGGGAAGCACAAATAATGAAGAACTTGAGACATCCAAAGCTTATACAGCTTTATGCTGTCTGTACTTTGGAGGACCCAATTTATATTATTACTGAGCTGATGAGATATGGAAGTCTTCTAGAATACCTTCAAAGTAAGCAAATGACTATAAACTAATTTCAAGGGGTGCCACAGCTGTCAGTTTAGTAAATACACTAACATAAAAGATAGAAGAAAAACACTCTGGTTTAATATAAAAGCTACATTATTTTTCACATGTAGGGATGAGAAAAGAGGAAAGAAAGAGGTATATGAATTTTTGACATGCCGAAGTCTTTGAGAAGCGGGAGAGAATAACATTCACAGTTTGATTCTTGCCTTATAATGACCCACATTTTTCCACACATTTCTATGAGTAGATGGGAACGTACACCGACAGAATAAAAATACAAGCATGCAGAAGGATAGGTCATCACATTTGACATGAAATAGAGGCACTTCCACAAAATGTACTTAACAGCTTTGAAATCTATTACCAAGCAGGGATAGCCTTTCACTGTGAATTTGTCCCTTGCCTATCGCATCAGGGCTTTTATCTCAGCAGCACTTCAAAGTGCTCTTTTGAAGGCAAATAATAATTAAAAATAAAGTTGTACAGCCTGGAACAGACTAGCATAATGATTGCACTTTCAGTTCACCCCTGCTATAGAGAAATGCTTGATTCTAGTGTTGTTACCTATTTTCAGTTTAGCAGATGTCTCGGAGATGCTAAATGTCTCCAAAGCTGTAATGATCTCTTGAAGACAAAACATTTGCTGTGATTGTCTTGCTAAATCTCTTCTCTGTATCCAGTCCTTAAGGCAAAGCCCTGTGAAACAACACAGACAGCATTTACCATGACACACGCCTTCCCCCATCTTCTCTGTGGAACCATTTTTTATGTGAGGCTCAGTCAAGGGATGATTACAGCTGAAGAAATCTCTGGTAGAGGGACAGCTCCACCAGGCACCACCCAGAGAGATACTGCAAGACCCTTGGGCCAGATCATCTAAAGTTCTGCAGGCATTTAGTGGCCAGAGCTAGGGAGGCACAAATTTCCTTTAAATTCTCATCTTTGGTGCCTTTGTGTGCCAATTGCTGCTTATCTGATTGAAAGATCCTGGCGCATCGGGCAATGGTTGCCATGCATGGAAACATTTATTGCACCGGAGAAGCAGCTCTGACAAAGCCGGGGTGAGTCCCAGCTACTGCAGAGGTGAAAACTGGCCTCTTTGTGCACGGAGTACAACACATCCAGGACACAGCAGTGTGCCAGCACACGCACAGCAGCTGCCCTTCCCAGGCAGCCCATGTGTGCAGCCTGATCTTTCCCTAAGCACTCGTTCCTGTAGCCCTGCATCGAGGAGGCGGCGGAAAGTCGGTTGTTTTCCAGGCAGCCGTCAAGATAACCATACAAATGGCCAGTTGGAACCCAGCCTAGCGGTATCTCTCCTTGTCTGATGGCCTATGCACAGGGGCATAAACAGAACTAAGAGGCGGAAGGCAGAGATCCAGGTGCTTTGATAGGTATTGGTCAGAGAAAAGTCATTGCTGACAGTGTAATAAGAAAAGAGGTCTGAAGCTTGTGTAGGGCTCTGTGACTGGAAGTGATCTCTATCGGCTGGCGGCCACTGCACAGCTCCTGATAAGCATTCTTGAGACACAGCCACTGCACGAACACGGTAAATATTTCCAAAAGGCTGCTGCCTCTGTGTGCACTATGGGCAAATATGGCAAACTAGAACAGAGGGAAAGTCCAGAGGTTTCTTTGTTTAAATTTCCCCTCCTAGAAATGCATGGTATGCTTTTCCAGCTTTAAAAGTCCCTAATTTTTCATGCATAGTGACTATCGCATTCCGCCATAACAACAGCTACTTAATAATGATGGGCACGTGAATTCCCTGTGCACCCTGTGAATGTACTTTGGGATACTTCTTGATGAACACTGGTATGCAGAGTTATTGAGCTGCCACCGGTATGAGAAAAATGCAACTGAAAACTTCTCTTTGTTATTGGATATGAATGAAATTGTCGTAAATGTATGAGTGTTTTTATCAATTCTGATAGACCTGTGGCTTGTTCTGGCAGGGACGCACTCTTGAAGTTCGGTGAATTATTACGGAGGCAATGCTCTCAACTGGGGAAAGCGCTGATTATTTATTTATTTATTTATTTATTGTCAAGCATCTGTCAATGAGAATATTTGGCTGTCTTTCCTATATGAGGTATCATGATTGATTGCTTAGAACAAGGTGCAGACCCTAAGCCTTCTGTAATATTTTTTCTAATAAATTTTTCATATAAGGGTGATAGTATTGTCAAAAAATATTAGTAAAAAAGGACATGGAGGTGCTACATTTTCTTTATAGGATTAAAAAAAAATCCATGGGAAGTTTTTATAAATTCACCAGTAGTGCTTGGTTTTGAGTGTGGAAGTTATATTAACTTTGGCTTTTTGTTGTAGTTTTTCCTTCTTTAAAAGACTTTAAAACAAACTAAAGCACAGGTATACCCATCTGAATACAGATGGAAACTCTTCTGACCTGCTCTCAACCAGCCAGATGGGAGCTGGCTCTGGTCTGGAAACCGTAGTTGTACTAATGCAGTATTGTGCTTGAACTTGCATGATTTGGCTGGCCCAACCTGGGATTTTGGAGTTAGAGTCATAAATCTTTATGAGACAACCATACATGATTTTCACGTCAGATCCCAAAGAGACTCATGCTGCTTCTTGGTGCACAGTTTGCGGCTCCTGATCAGCTCAGGCTCCTCCTTAGATCTTTCCTTTCTTTAGCTCCAGAACAGCAGCAGTGCAGAACCAGCCCCCAGAGAGAAACCCTCCAAGAAATACTGCAGCAGCCAGGGCAATGGTGGCCTCTTCCCCTCCCTCAGCCCACATGCGAAAGCCAGTAGGTCAGCCTGGTCTGGGGTCCCAAACAGGACCCAGACTGGAAGAAACAGTCTTTGGGCTGCACCTCCACCATTAGATGTGGATCTCATCCTTGTCCTTCAACACAATGTACCTGTGTGTCCAGCAGGGAATAAGGCAAGGGAGGGTTTAGCAGCTCTAACTCCGGTTCTGCACTGAAGCAGCTCTTTAAACACAAGGCTTATGAGTCATGCTTTCTTGCCATGACATTGCTGTGTTCTGCCTCTTGGAGCAAGCTTGTTTCAGGCCAGCCCGGAGCATGGGCAGAACAATGACAAACCTGTGCTCAAGTCTGTCTGTTTTCACCAGGAGGTAGTTCACAGCCTGTGCCGATGAAAGAGCAGTGTGAAAGGGAACATGGAGAGAGGGATTTTAAACTGAGTCACACAAGCTAGTTTCCAAACCCCAAGTACTCATGCAAGGTACTTGTATGTATTTAGTTATTTTCTGATTGAATACAACAGAAGCATTGTTTCCGGATTTATATCTTTATCCAGCAAACTGAATAATAAATGTTGATGTCAGACAGTTATCAGAACTGCAAAACTTCAGAGTGTTATATTATTCTGTGGCCTGATGATGGATTTTCTTGATAGTTAGGCCATAGATTTTCATATAGCCTGATTTTTCTCCCTCTCTTTTAAAGGTCAAGGCAGCTACTAAACATATGTGTGGGAGAGGAAAAGGCCTTCCGAGTCAACAATAGAAGTAAATAATCTTAGTGCCTGATTATCATGACAATGAGTTTAGCCTCAAAAAAGGAAGTAGGACAATACACATACGGGCAAATGTAATCATTTAAAATTCATTTCTTTTACCAATTCATCTCAGAACATTCAGATGAGCAGGAAATTCAAGGCCTGGAGATTGCAGAATAGATTATTAAACAAAGGAATTTCACGCTCTTCATAAGGAGTGATTGCTAGGTTAGGTCAGATAAAAGGCCAGAACTGGAGCAAGCTATGCAAAACAATGCTAGGACACACTTTCAGTACAAGTAAATTCAAATTAGGCAACAGAAGACTTCTAGCTACACGTTTTATTTCTTCAACACAGAAGCAGTAAGGAAAAGTCACAATCCTCAGTGAGAGGGGAGAACTACCAATAAACGTAGCAGCAAACACTCAGCTTTTTGATACTGTTAAGATTCTGAAATAGAAAATTGAAACTGTTTTGAGTATTAGGGGCTGCAGAGGTAGACGGTATGCTTCAGTGCTGAGGTGTTTGGGTCTGGGTGACAGTGATGCTTGAATATAACACTGATTTGGTTTACCTAGATTACCTTGGGGTGTATATTTTTGCTATGAGGTGTCAGCTGTCCCCCAAATGCCACAAAGACCCTGAATTTGAATTTTAATGGGTGATATCCCAATGACTTTTTTTGGGGGGCACCTGTCTTACTATTTTTGCCTGCGTTTTTTTCATGGCCTAAGGCTCTTTCCTTGATTTGTGAAGGCAAGTTGCTCTGCTCAAAGTTCTTCTACTACTTTGTTTGAACAGCCGGTCTTTGATTGCCAAATCTCTATTTCTGGGACTTGCTGATCTTACAGTGGGGGAATGGCACGCACATTGCTTCAGAAAGTTCTACAAGAGAAGCAGGCAGCTTGAAAGCAGCTCAAGGAGTCCTGCTGTGGACTAGCAGCAACAGAGATAACAGCGTGAAGCAGTCAAGTGGACTGGAAAGTGAAAATGAGAGTTACACTTGACAGCAGATGGTATATTTCCTAGTAAGAATCATTGCAGAGCAGGCAACGAGGCTAATTTTGTGCTTTTCCATCTTTAGTCAGCTTTGGCTACACCCAGTGAGTACTGACATTAACTCTTAGTCACAGTTTAGAACGGGTTATGGACTTGTCAGAAAGGCAAACATCTGCATCGCTATTAGTAGATACATGCTGTTTTCCTTGGACTTTGTCAGCAGCTCCTTCCAGGCCTAGATCAGCTGCTGCATTTATAGTCCACTCTTTTAGAGGAGATGGGACAGGCATTGTTACTCAGTTGTCGTGAAATTGGCTGTATGACTTTAAGTAGCGTCATTCTCTAACCTCTTTAGTCAGGCTGTTACTTTATTGGATTGCACGGTTTTGTTGATTTGTGGTGGCTATTTGAACCAGTCAGCTGTTACGTAATTTATGTCTGAACGCCGTAAATATTATGTTATCCTTGTCGTCTTCTTTTTAAACAGAAGATGCAGGCTCCCAAATCTTCCTGCAACATCAAGTAGACATGGCTGCTCAGGTGGCTTCTGGGATGGCTTACCTCGAATCCCAGAACTATATTCATCGGGATCTGGCAGCCAGGAATGTTCTTGTTGGTGAACACAGCGTTTACAAAGTGGCAGACTTCGGACTTGCCAGAGTTTTTAAGGTGGGTTGTGAGAGGGTGAATTGGCTCTACTTTAATTCTGGGGAGCAAGGTAGAGGAGGTCAACTAAAGGACAAACTGTAGTCTCTGAATTGCTGGGTTCAGGCAAAAGACATGCCCAGGGAGAGAAGGACCCCTAACATGTATCCTCTGCCTGCATTGTCCCAGGCAAGGTTAGAAGCTGGTCTGTGCCTTTGCGTCAGCCTGAAGACAGCATCCCAGTGTCTGCCTCCCACTCAGCCACCGAGGAAGGAGCCCGGCAAGCAATACCCTCTGCTGCACAACCTTTATCCGCCACACTAGTGTCTGCCACATGGAGAGAGATCACAGGCATGATGGCAAAATTATATTTCTGATCCTGTAAGGGGAGGCATATAAAAATGTATCGACAGCTATTTTCTCCTTGCTTGCTTCCCCACTGCCTCCATGATGTTTGTGAGTGCAGGTAGTAATCATAAAAGGACCTTATTCCTCTCCCCGACTAACAGCAGAGTTCATAAAGTGAGCTCTCAGAGCTTTAAATCTGATGCAGTTTCAAAAGTCCTTTGCCATTGCACTGTTCTTTTGTTTTTCTCTTGCCCTTGAGGATGTGGAATGCCGAGTAATGCTGACCAAGATCACCCTAGGAAAGAGCTGTGGTTTAGAAATGAGATTTCCTACCTCTGAAAATGATTTGATCAGAGTTGGAAAGATTTGATTTGCCATATTTTATAGATTTCAATATGTAATCCACAATTTCTGAGGTTTTACTATTGTTTTTATTGATTTATGGTCTTGCACTGAGAAGGAAAAACAGAGAAAAAAGCCCTCTGCTTCTCGTTTGTTTTTCTCCATTCAAGCAGCAGAAATTGAAGATCATAACAGAGTCGGATTTATTACACACTGAAATACAGAATAATGGCTTGACAATGGCATCAAGAGACTTGGAAGTGCTTTTTGCTTAATTTTGATTCTTCTAGTTATGCATAAATTCAGATTGCACATTTTTTAACATGAAAAAAATATATTTTTAAATGAACAATGCTTACAATGGATATTTCTCCTCTGTCCTCACTAGAGAGGGTAATAATTTACAGCTGTTGACATTTCTTGTTAAAACTGAACTTTACTAAAATACTCTGTCATAGAGTCATCTTGGCAGATGTTCTTAGGAATATTCTGTCTCTTAAGCCAAAGCAGCAACACGTTCACATGCAGAGATCCCAGAGGAGTAGGTGTGAGAAATGAAATCTGTATTTCTATATGTGTTAATTAGCATAGTGAAATCATTTTTTGTTTCTAGAAATGAGTATTATGGTCAAGACGCCAACTGTATCAGTATGTAGATACAAAACACTATCAACCAGTCTTTTCAAAACTATAGGGCATTACAGCTGGGAACCGTACATTCTGTATTAAAAACAATCAAACATACAAAATCTTGTACACATTTGCCTGGATTTGCATGTGAAAAACCTGACCGAGGCTTAGATGTGACTGTTGTACATTAAATTGCATTTAGGAATTAAAGAGAGGATGAATGTTCACAAAGTTTAGATGTCTGTGCTATAAAACTGTAAGGACGCAATTCTACAAATTTGCAAGTAAATGATTTTTCTTTTTCTATGTGTCTTTCATCTTCACTTTACATGAATTAATAGGACCCACTGTAAGCTAATACGTTAATTTGAATCACTTGGAGTTTGTGCTTTGGTCCCTGAAACCTGCATAAGTGATTGTTATCAAAGTCAATGGCTCTTCAACACCGCAATAAATCACAGAAGAAAGGTTCCGAAATTCATTAGGTCTTGCTCTCGCCTGCTCTGTTTACTGAAGACCAAGCGTGGAGCCGTTTGGTCTCTAGCGTCAGCAGGATGCTTACACTGCCACTCCTGACAGACTTTTGAAATCTTGCATGCCAGGTCCAGAATTCACAGTAGCAGGTCATAATTAATCATGAGCCACTCCAACACTGCGTGCTCACTTGAAATGATAAATGCTTTAGAACAGCCTCCGATGAACAGTAGCATTTCTCAACGGTGAAGTCCAATTCAACAATAGACTTCAGAAAGCGCGTGCTTTAATACCATGAAAGGCAAGTGCTTGGCTAAAAGAGGATAAGATTAAGCACATGCTTAACTTAGGTGCTAAAGTGCTTTGCTGAAGCAGATCTGAAATCAGGCTTGCTTTGTTTTTCACCCATGACAGGTAGAAAACGAAAACATATATGAAGCTAGGTATGAAACAAAACTCCCAGTGAAATGGACAGCCCCAGAGGCAATCCGCTACAACAAATTCAGCGTTAAGTCAGATGTCTGGTCATTCGGAATACTCATGTTTGAAATAATCACCTATGGGAAGATGCCTTACGCTGGTAAGTGCTTTTACCTAAAGAAGATTTCTAATGTTTTCTTGCTTTAAGAAAGACACAACAAAAAAGTTGATTGCCTGTATAATGGGCACGTTAAAGGGTTAAAACTGTAAATACAGAAAGAAGGCTGTTCAGAAGAGGTCCATTTAGTGGCTCAGACCTTCTGGCTGCCCCAGGCTCCCTGGAAGCTTTCCAAAGGCCGTGATTAGCAGCCATTCAAGCTTCCTCTCGCTGGAGTCAACCCGCATTGCACAGACACCTAAGCCAACTGGCTGTTGCGCTCCAGCATCAGATCAATGATGCCAATTCTTGGAATGTGGAAAAAAGGGAAGGTTTTTCTGTCCCCCATCCTGCTCTTGTTTTTTTTTTTTTTTTAATTTATTTTTATTTTTAAAATTTTTGTTTTGAGCATATCTCGTGGAAGAACAGATTATTATGTGTGAATTGCTGCACAGGCACTTCAGGAAGAAGGTGTCTGAAAAATGAATCAGGGTGTTTTTACCCTGTTCTCTCATATTTGACTATTGCAGCGGAAAGTCTTCATAAAGAGAAGGATCACAAGAATTACTAATAAAATATCACCAACCTCAAAAGTAGATTTAATGGTATGAGAGCAGCTATTATTCCTAGCACTGTGAGAAATGCTCGAGGAACTTTGGCTCCAATAATGCAAGATATCAGTGAGATGATTGACTGTGATTCATTTTGTGCTGGTGAGGAGAACACAAGGAAAGGACTAAAGCAAAAAAAAAAGTTTTGCTGCATCCGTACAGGCCTGAGGGATGGTGTGTTCTCCATAAACTACATTTCACAGGGTCCCAAACTGGTATTTCCTGTAAAAGGAAAAATTGATTTTGCTTTTTGATTCCCCCCCTCACCTCCAGTGAAAACGCTCTGAAAAAAAAACCCACAAAGAACACCAAAGCCAAAAATCCTCAGCTCTTTCTAAAATAAACTATAGGTGTGTGCATATGCACACCTCCTTCCCCCCCCCCCCCCAATCAACTATTCAAGTATAAGTAACACCGTGATTCTCAGTATTGTCTGCAAATACGTTCAGCGTTATCCCTTTGCAAAGGCACAGTTTACCTGTAACTTTACAGTAGAAAATGTCCTTTTGCCATGGCTATTTGCTTACTTGGTATTTCTTTCAGCAGTTTGTCCTCAGTAATCAGCTAGGAGAAGAGGTTATGTTGATACATGGTGGCAGTGGGTAACGTACAGAGAAAACACCATTTGGAGATCTAGGGCAAAAAAGTAAAGATTATGCAATTCAGGATTTAATTTGAAGAGCAGAAAATGAAAAGGGAATGGGACGATAGTCTTAATATATAAAGGCACAGAAAAGGTAGGGGAATGGTTTCTTCTCCGTGACTCGTGGTGGCAGATAGGCGGGATGCCATCCCACAGCTGCACCAGAAGAAACTTAGGGCTGACATTAGGGAAAACTTTCTAAATGTGAGGAAAATTCAGCAGCAGGACAGATTTTCTTAGGAGATTTTGGAGTCAGCAAGACTAGAGGGATTTAGGAACAATTTAAGTGAAACAGATGTCAGAAAAATTTCGGCAAAGCCCAGGTGGCGGAGGAAAAGCCTCGCACCTAGACGAACCCATTTGCTGTGGCTCTCAGGTGGGGTGAGGGCCTGGGAACTGCTGGAGGTGGGTTTTAACTGCTGGTTTGGGATCCTCCAGTGACTCCTGTTGCAGTGGAAGGGGACATGTTGAGGTCAGCCCTGTCCTCGTGTGCCTCACGGGGAGACATCCCGTTGCCTTGCCTGGTTAAGAGAAAGGGACATGCAGCATCACTAAGTAGCTCCTGAGTAGTCTGACGAACTCCTTCCTTTCGGCTTGTTTGCAGGTATTGCAGGGCACCAGGTGATCCAGATGCTGGACAATGGATACAGGCTTCCTCAGCCGGACACCTGCCCAGCGCCGTTCTACCAGCTGATGCTGCAGTGCTGGAACGCGGAGGCAGGCGGGCGGCCCACCTTCGAGGCCCTCTGTGAGCAGCTGGAGTGCTACTTTGAGATCAACTCCACTTCCTATGCCCCGGCTCTGCATGTGGTGAAATGAACCCCCACAGCAGGGGCTGAGAGACAGGCAGCAGCCAACATGGCTGAAGGCGAGGGGGCTGTGAAATCAGGCTAACCTCCCACGTGGAGATTATTAGGGGGTGCTGAGGGATTCTGGTACATTTTCATCCCCGTGCTGGTACTCAAAGACACCTAAAATTTTTGCTGCTGGCAAGTGTCTTGCAAGACTAAGCATCAGGAAAGCTGGAGGGGTGTGGGCATCTAAAAAAATAAAACGTATTTTATTTATTTTTTAAATAGCAAATTGCAAGAATGAACAAATGGAATGGGTGTTGCTCAATAACCATTGTAACATTTTGCCATTTCTTTATGGGAATAATTATTTGCTGTTCCTTAGATTTTTGATTCCTACCAGGTTCTTCTCATGAAGGAATGTGATGGCTCTGCACAGCAGGATCTGTGCTTCGAGAGCCCTCTCATTGTAAAAAAAAAAATAATAAAATAATCCCATGACTGTGATGATGGCAGAATCCAGATTAATTGCCTTGCTTAGACTTGAAGTACATGTGCTTTTGCTATATCAGAAAATAAAACAGATGTTCATGGGAGAAAATGAATTATTTTGTTTTGTGGATGCAAAGAGTGATCTTTTTAGTTTGTCTACTGTTCCTCTTTTACAAGAATAAACACAATTATTATTATTAATTCTTGAAGCTGTTTGTTCTTAATATTGTTAAATAGTGCTATGGAACCGATGGGTTATTGTCCATTGAAGTGTAAGAATTTGTTTTGTAGTTCTTCATTTTAGGAATACTGGAGGAAAAGATATTTTAACATGAACTCAAGACTTCCTTAGCCATTTAGAGTGACACGTCCTCCTATTCTGCTGGACCCTTTCCACGGACCCTCTCCAACCACGACCCTCTCCAACAGGACAAGGCCCAGGGTAGGTATTTTGCAGAGGAACATGTTTCCATCTTGTCCAGATGTAACTTAATACAGGAGATTTAAATAATAGATTATCCTTTTTTTTTTCTGTTGTTCCATAAGGAAAAAGATCCCAGGTGCTTCTGCTAGCAGTCTCTACAGCTACAGATTTTAGATTTTTTTTCCATTTTGTCTAATTAACTACAATATCAGTTCTGCTAAAACCTGATATCGCTGTGACAGTTTTATGTTCTCAGTTGTGAAGCTTAGAGAACCAAGTTTCAATTATTTACCTATGATTCTTCAGTTAATTATTTAGCAACATAAATCAGGAATTAAGACCTGTACTGTGTTAACATAATGTGAGCTCAGTACAAGTCTGCTACTCTTTTCCTCTAATATCAAAAAGGGTATAAATAAATGAAAAGATTCATTACTTTAAAGGCTGGGCAGCTTTTATTACATCTTTTTCATTTTCTTCTCTTCATACTTCAGATCCATTCATCTCAGTGCCTTGCTTCTAATTTTTAATTTCCTTTTCTCCTCCTCTACTTTTGGAAGGCAGTACACCTTTTTTTTTTTTTTTCTTTTGTACACATCTCTTATGTACTCACTATTTGACACTCCTTTCCTTATTTATTGTTTTTCTCCTCTTTCTGTCTCACTAAGACTCTTTCTAGTGTTCTGTCTCTGTTCACCTTAATTTTCTGTGCCGTGTTTCTCCCTACTAACTCCCTTTATACTAATTACATTTGCAAAGCACAATACAGCGATAATTAATTAGCTGTCATAGCATCCATGTGATTTTGGAAAGTAATCATCCACTCTGAAAGAAGAAGAGGTTAAAAGGCTTTACCAAACCCAACCTGATAAGAATTGGCATGGAAGGAACTGGGAGACTCCTGGGCAGAGTCTTGTGCTGTAAAGCCATCCCTGTTTGTTTTGAGAGTCACGCTGGCTACTGGCTCATGGCCCCAACAAGATGTTATTTATGATTATCAAACCTCCATCAATCTATGCGTCTCTCATCTGGCTCAGAGCTGTGTTTTACACTGCCACACTGTGAGGTTAGCAAATCCCACAGAGTAGGTTTATGTAATAAGAATGGGAATGCTGTTATTCAGAAAGATCTCTGCGTCAAGCACTATTTCTAAGATGATTTTTCAGACCAAAAACATTAAGAATGTTGCAAATAAACGTTCAGTTTGCCTAACTCAAAAGAACTGTTGATAAAAGACATACAATCTTAAAAAGCACGCAGTTCACAAGAGTCTATGTTTCCCCCCACCCCCCCAAAGATGGGTTACCAGGAAAAAGAAATTGACAGCAGGGAAATAGCAAAGTTTTCAGAATTCCAGATTATACCACCTCTTCAAAGCTGCTTTGTGCTGGCCTCTGCCCTCAGGTGGAAGTCAGCTGGATCTCGTAGGGCTCCTCTGAAGTGACACCAGTAATTCTGAAGAAAGCAGAGCTGTACAATAACTTTCTAGAACAACATATAAGAAATAGAAGGTCTGTTCATCCAGCTAATTTGGATACCTTGTCTCTTTAATTTCTCTTATAGTCAAAGGAGAGAGAGAAGCTCCTTGAGATGGTTAGAGTGCACCAAAATTGCATTTCTCCTCTGAAGCACCCCTGACGGGCTGCTTTCTGTTGGCTGCTGGTATCCAGAAGAGACGAGACTCTAGGCTGAGGGCTGTGTGTAATAACCCACAGGTTGTAAACTGAAATTAGCTGTTTCAAGCTCCCTCTACCAAGTGTGGCCTCATGAACCACCTTTAGCTGAAAGAAGCAGAAGCTGCAAGTGAGCTGCGCCCTGCTGAGCTGTGTGAGGAGCCTCCAGGTGATGCGGCCTGGCACACTGGGCTGCTGCCAGCAGGCATGTTCCCCTGCTGCTGCACCCTGCCATTTTATCTCCTGTGCTTTCTCTTTGCATGCTTGCACAGCCGCAGCTGGTTAATGGAGGTTGGATCCATCTCCTGCCTCTAGCGTGTGCTGGCCCAGGGTGGGAGACAAGCAGCAGCACTGGCTGAAAGCAGGAGGTAGGTTCACTTTGGTGCATCTCATCATAGGCGCTGCATCAAATAAATCAGTTTATTTTGTGTTCATCTTTGAGCCAGCCTGTGCATATTTGGCCTCCCCAAGGCGATGTACTGTAGGTGAAGAGGTGCAGTCAAGTCTTTGTCTTCCAAGCCTGAGCACCCCATTGGTGTGTCTCCTGTGACCAGTGCACCCTCTTTTCTTAGCAGAAGTGGAAAGCAAGGCGAAGAAGGAAGACAGGTACGTTATGGGGCCAGGACATTCATTTTTTTCTTGCACTGGGTTGCTCTGAGAAAGTTTGGTGCCTGATAGAATGCCTTTGCTACCATAACCATCCAGCTGAGGCCGATCTTGGAAACCACAGATCACAGAATCTCCTAGATTGGAAAAGACCTGTAAGATCATCTAGTCCAATCATTAACCTAACAAAGTGACAAGCCCACCACTAAACCATGTCCATGAGCACTATATCTACATGACCCTTAAATACCTCCAGGACTGGGGACTACGCCACTGCCCTGAGTAACACGTTCCAATGCCTGATGACCCTCTCAGTAAATAATTTCTTCCTAATAGCCAATCTAAACTTCCCTTGTCACAACTTGAAGCCATTTCCTCTTGTTCTATCACCTGTTACTTGACAGAACAGGTCGACCCCCACCTCTCTGCAACCTTCGTTCAAATAGTTGTAGACATTGATAAGGTCTCCCCTGAGCCTCTTTTCCTCCAGGCTAAACAACCCCAGTTCCCTCAGCCGTTCCTCATAAGACATGTGCTCCAGACCCCTCACCGGTTTTGTTGCCCTGTGCTGCTATGAGATCCAGTGATTCCTCTTTCTGGCTTAAATCCATGTATTTGCACTTGCCACCTTATTTTGCCTGTCTGTAAACTGCTGTTATACTAGGGAAATGCTGCCACTCTAATATGAGCTCTAATTTTGGATCTCTTTTTCCCTGGGCTGGCAGGGGAACAAAGGAGAGAAAAATCAGCGATGCAATGGAGTCAGCAAAGCTCTGCAAATAAAGAGTAAAGTGGAAAATTAATCATTTGTTTTCAGCTCTTTCTCTCCATGTTTTTGCAGTCAAATGGATCTATTACTGAGAAGGACTGGAGGAAGAAGGCAGCAAAGGGTGATAAACCTTCACAGAGTTCAATTTTCTTACAGGCAATGCAACAAGTAAAAATATACCTTTCCAAGTCCAATTCCATTTTATAATAATTTTCTTTCTATGACAGATAACAATTATAGTCAGAAGTGTTTGCTATGACTTGATTTAAATTAAACATCAAGGTTATCATTTCCAGTTATAGTGCACCGCTAGATGGATTTAACTTATCTCTTTCTGTTCTTGAGGCCTTTTATGTTCAAGGTTCTGCTAAAGCTATCTATTGCACTTGTTTTTACCTGATAGATCACGGAGGGAAAATAATGGATTCAGTTATGAGAAACAGTAATAGATTTTTTTGAACTGACATAAATTTCTATGTTTAGATAGAATAAAAGGATCAGGAAGAGATAAGTTGAATTTTCTACAATAGACCGATCCTTGTGAGATTCACTTCACATAAATTGTACTGAGACATCTTTTATGTAATGTTTTATTTATGTAATTCAGTTATTCTTTGAGAACTAAATCATTTTATGTGGTCTTACAAAAGATAACTTAAAAAAGTCCAACCAGAAAGAAAGAACCTCTATTTTTCTTAAACTCTCCATTCTTCAGGAAGTTAAGGAGCAATGCAATTATTTTGAACTGTAAGTATTAGGGAGTCCCTAGTGTTTATTTTTGACTCCTGTTGGAGAACCTTTGCTCACTTTATCTGCATTCAAGAACATTTGCAGGGATACTAAACGTGATAAGGCAACAGGGAACCTTGTATGACTTGTTCTGCTTTCTTTTTTTTTGTTTATTGTATCTCATACACACTCTCTGAATGACTTGACTACAAGCAGCAATTTTCTTTGTGTGGATTTGTTACTTATAGCATGCAAGAAACGTAACCAGCAGAGTGCATAATTTTATTGTGGTTCAGACTCAACAAACTGTCAGTGCATAGAAATGGAGTACTTGACTCATTCAAATGATTGCTCCTTATGCTCTCTTATGTGCTTCTGTTTCACTCCTTTAAAAAGTGCTGTAGTATCATATCCACTCAGTGCTCCCATGGTCACTGCAAACTCACTGGTCAGAGATTTGTAGTGTATGGATTTTGGAGCAGATAAAAATGCTGCATGTAAGAGTCGTGCCACAGTGATCAAAGAGATACAGATACATATTTCTGTGGAAAGCTCTGTGGCTTCCATCCTGTTCCATCAACATCTGGGGCAGATGTGTTCTCCAGCATGTGACAGAAACCTGTCTCAGACCCCTGTTGGAAAAGTTTGCCCAGAAGAACTTGGCATGTACTCGAACAAAATACTGAACTGGGATCTATGAAAAAGACTTCTTTCTATCCACGCTTACTATTAGCAGGTCCATGTAATTTATTTTTTTCAGTCTCAGGTTTCTCAGGAATGACTTAATACAAAAGAAAAAAATCAATATGAGAAATGACACGTATAAGCAAGCTGGGGCAATCACTGAAAAGTACTTTGGCATTTTAATCTTCACAGCTACATTGTGCTGAAGAATTCAGTCCTGTCTGAAGACATTTGAAGAGTTCAGTATCCCAGAAATGAATTTTAGCCAATTCCTGGATCTAAATATCACTAGAATTGAAAGACATGATAAAAAATTGTACCTTAGTTCCCACCACTATTTTCAACAAAATAAACGCTGCTAAAATCAGGTGGATAAGTGACAAGGCAGGTATACAACAACTTATTTATTTCTTTACCAATATTGTTACAGGAGGATTAGAACCCCCACAGAGTAAAAAGACTTTTTAGTTAAGCTGAGAGATAAAAGTTTTTTCTGTTCCTTTTCTAAGGTTAAAAAAAAAAGTCGAGACTTGATGATTATTCCTAAAGCTACCCTTAAAAAAAAAAAAAAAGAAGAAGAATTGGAGGAAGTGTTTATCATACTTTTACAATTGTTCGTGTCTTTAGAAAAGGCAATGGTAAAATATTTCAGAGCAAACAGAAAGTTGCTGCTGAATTTGAAAAAACACACTTTGGAATAGCTGGTTGTACTATTTACACTATTAAAGAAAAGAAAAGCATATTGCATTGAATTCTTTTCTCTAATTACTTTGACATAAATATCTGAGTATACTGATTGGATGTCTGTGTTTTAATATACTAGAGAATTCAAGTATATATACAGCAATATCAAAGAAGTTTTATTTTTATTTCCCGTCTCTGTAGCTGGATAGTTATATCTCTCTGCTTAGAAGAATGTCTAAACATGGTAAAGTTTTTGTTGGTGGTCATGCATGGTTTTCAGCATTGTTTTTTCTTTCACTATTTTTTTCTATTCTTGATATTTAAAAAAAAAATACTCAGCTATTTTTATACTGTGATTAGTGTACTTACATTTGCAAATAGAAAAACCTGTTCTTATTCCAAAGTGCTCCATTACACTGCCAAATATTTAAAATGATCAAAAATAGAACACAGTGCATTCGGTGTTTTTTTTCTATGAGGCAGCTACTTAAAAATAACTGTCCTCTCAGTGCCATCACCAGTGTGTCAGTTCCACATCTCTCTCAGAAGCCAAAAGAATGAAAACTGAACTTGCATGTTCTTTTAGAACTCCTTGGCTCTGGATTACTTTGCACCAGAATCAAAAGTTTCAAAAATGTATATTTCACCGTTCCTTTTACCTCATCTTCTAAATGTAGGCACCAGTTCTCCAAAGTCAGCAATGTCATCTGAAGCCACATTCTTATCACAATACTTCGATAATAACAGTCTCTCCCCTCCAGTTGTTCCACCATCAGTGTTGCCTGTCTCCTTAGCGAGCTGGCTCTCATCCATACTCTCATCCCTGCCAGATACCAGATCAGTTATGGAAAGGGAGACAGACATTAACAAGTTAGAAGCCCCACAGGTCTTCTCTGATTTATTTAACTGTTGCTCTGCCACGCACACATACACTGAATTAAGATAATAAGATAGACTCCTATTGCAGTTGACACACCACTTTTGGAGCTAATGAAAAATGACTCATTACAATCTTTGGGACCCCTCAACTATGAATGAATAACATTACTATAGTCAGATTAATAAGGTACTGGAATTTGGAAGAAACGAGGTATGAGAGCTGCTACATCACAAACTTCACAACAACCTTCCTTGAAAGAGAAACACAGTCCTCTTTCTGGTGGAAGGGGTGGTGGAAAGAGACATTCATTGATGGTAGAGCACAAGAGGTTGTGGTGCTTCCCTAAAGTCCTGACATCAGGGACTTAATATTGATCTGTCATTTTCCTGTGAGACTAGAAACAGAAAATGGACCAGACTTTTAGTGGAGGAAAAATCAGTGATACAGGGCATGTCTGTAGTGTAAGGTGTTAGCAAAGTATAAATCTGCAACCGTGGCTGGGTCAGAAGACAGGCTGTTATGTTCTTTTTCTACATATGGTGTGACTACATGAGGGCCTGGCCCCTGGGAAATCTGCCTCAAAAAACAAACACACATTGGAGACCAAAACTGAGAGGAAATCTCATCACTGTCAGTTGTCTTCAAGAAAACCTCTGCCTTTGCTTACAATCCTGGAAAGCAAACATTGGTGGCAAAATTTAAGTATTTGTTTGTACACTATGGATGTGGGTAGGAACACCCCAAGCAGCGTCAGGCTGTCCCGCTGTGGTGGCTGCTGTCGTCTGGCTAGGGGCGTTTGAAAACAGCAGTTCCTAATTGGGATCATTCTGACTTTTGATTTGGAGGAGACCTCTGATTTCTGAAATGCCACTGGTGTGCATTGGAGCTCACACACAACCAAGGCAATGTTCTTGCCTTGGAAATTCTGCAGGGAGAGGCTTTGTTTCAGCAAGTGTTTATACCCTGCTCAGCTCTTTTCTTGTGATTTGAGAGATTTTGGAAGACTTCAGGTTGCAGTAGCAGAAGGCCCATAGACTTTCTACATTAGCGGAAGTAGATGAAGGACTTCAGTAAGTTAACACAATTTCTCAGGAGAGTATAACTAAGAGATGAGGAATGAAGCAGAGAATTCAGAACAATAAACTTTTTTTTTGGTTTTGATCAATTATTCATTTACATTTTTAGGTTTGTATGGGTGTTTCATTTTACCTTTTCCATTTTGGAGTTTATTAAACTTTTTGGCCTCACAGGAAAACCGCATCCTAACCCAAGCCATCTTGCTAATTTTAATTTAGCTTGGAAAGGGTAAATTTTAGTGTCAAACAGACTGAATTAGCCAAAAGTTGGAAGCATTCCTATGTCAAACTCATTTCTCATCATGCTTGTAGCCTTAGCCCTTTATAGCCCTCTAAGACTACAGATTGCTATGTAGGGTCAGTGGTAGGATGAAACAGCTTCAGGTTGACCCGATAGCTCTCCCGATCCTGGCACCACAGTGGTACATGGTCATATCACTGCATGCCTGACTCCTGAAAACACTTCAGGAGCATGCAATGTAGCTGTGATTTCCCTCTAATCAATTCTCACGCTAATAAAAGGAGTGTATTTGCTAATCCCTGCCTTATACAGTGATAAGAGATTTCACTATACTTGTGGTTTCTGGAGGTCTGATAAGTGAATATCACATCCTCTTATAGGTCCCAAAACTCTAAAATCATTTTGTGAAGATTTTATTATTCACTCTTGAGATAAGAGATGTGGCTCCAGCAATCATCACGTGAAATGATTCTTAAGGACAGAGATAAAACATCCAGAGTATTAGAAAATAACCATAATTTCTTTCTTTAATTCTTCATATAACTAAATTATGAGTTATAATGAGATATTACCCAAGATTTATTTAGGATGGATTTTTGAACTTTATGGCAGGAAACATACTTACAGTTATACATTGGCCCTTCTTTAGCCTGATCTGTGGAATAACTGTATTCTCAACAGTGAATTCTTAATGTACTTTACAGCAATATAATTTAAATATAGTGCAAGTGTCAAATATTGATTTGGAGTTAACTTATGACTGATATCTAAATCATAATGATGCTGTTTCTTAAGCCTAAAAACATCTGACCCCTTAATTTATTATCTTTTATATTTTATGAGTAAAATTAATCTTCAGTCTTTCTAAAATTAAAATTTACAATTGCATACTCTCAACGTGCATACATTTCTGTGGGTATGAAGGCAGTAAAAAAAACCTTCCGGTACTTCACATAGCCTTTTTCAAATTAGGAAGTAGCAATTTTCTTTATGGTATTTCCACACTTCAGAAAGGTGTGACTTCAGTCTGCGTGAATGTAACAGAGAAAGCTTTACATTACAAGATAACTTGGGTGCCACTATCAAATAGTTGTAGGAAACCAGAATCTATTACCAGCCTCATGGAGAAAGCTGCAGAAACATAGCATGGAGCTAGTCTCTGCAGTTTCGTGACGTTTTGGCCTCACTGTTAGCAACCCCTGAACTAACTGGCAAAGATATATCAGGTAGGCTGGCATAAGTTTCGACAACTGCAATGAAGATATCTCCGCTGTACTTTTGAGAAACTGATAAGGAAAAGGCTAAATCACCTAGTCGTGCAAGTTCAGTATTTTGGTTTCCAAAGAGAAAGATGAAAGTTTAATAAACAGCCTCCTGAGTGGCATTTTGGGCTAGCTTTTAAGATGCCATTGTTTCTTAGCCACCATAAGTAACTCAGAGTTCTGTACCTCACAAATGTTCAGCTGAAAGCTTTTGCCCTGTGTGCCTGCAGATGCACTGTTCCTGGGCTCAGTTAAGAGATTAGGAATGGCTTGTAGAGACTTCAGGCTCACTTTTGACTTGCAGCGGAAAGCACTGAAAATTATTTGTCTGTCTTAAGTGGATGAAGGTGAGATAAAAAGACAGGGAGGGAGAGGGAGAATGCCTATGGGGATAAAGTGTTCTGGTCTAAAGACCAGCACTGCAGTCAAGAAGTTATGACAGCTAAAGACCTGGAGTCGTCCTCTGGATGTTTCCAAGACAACAAGGCCAAAAGGTTGAGTCTTCTTGTGACACCATGTGAGTCCAGTAGAATTTAGACGTCATTTGTTGATCTAGAAAAAAATAATTCAAAGAAACCCACCAAGCTTGTTTTCAAAGAAACAAATGCCTTTGGCTGTTTGACTACATTTCCTTGTACGGCATAGGAGATAGTGGTACTGGTATAAACTTTACAAAAGGCTTTTTTAAAGTTTGCGTGGTGAATGAGGTCAGCAAGGCTTAGGTTCACCAGTCTCTGTAGTGAGTGAAGTGATGTGCCCTGTGTGACATTAGAAACAGCCGCCTCTGTCTCCCCATTTTGAACAACCAGACCAGACCCCCTGGCACAGGGCAGAGCTGGGGGGCAGACCCGTATCTCTGGGCACCTAATAGCTTATGCTGACCACTTGGTTTCTACCACAACGAATAGGAAGCTACAAATTAGTACAATTCAAGGTTTCATACCTACATTTGGAAAATGTGATGAAGCAGCTCATTCCTTTAGAGTAGTTGGTCATAAACCCAAAATGCCAAGATCAGATGGCTTGTCCTCTGTACACACCAATGGCAGGCCTGCAGAAACGCCGGGCAGAAGCAGGACAGCTACTGGGAACTGCGGCCTTTGCACGGAGGGTTGGCTGGTCTGGGCAAATCCCTCCGAGGGAGGCATTTGCTTTCTAGGGAGGGCTGGTAGTTGGAGGAGGGCACAGTTTCCCCGTCAGTGGCCGCTGCCAGGGGGTTTACAGCCCGACCCCCACCCCTGGGCCTCCCCTGCACTTTTCTATTGCTCTGTGTTTCAGCTTAAAGAAGGGACACTCCATCATCCAGCAGTCCTGCAGCCTTTCCTGGTTATATTTTATTTTCTTTTTGGGGGGTGGGGGTGGGGTGGGGTGGTGGTGGTAGTGTTTTTTGTATGTGTGTGGTTTGGTTTTGTTTTTAAATTTGCTTCAGCAAAGCTGTAAATGGTTTAAGTTAGAGAACAGCCTGGGAGGCAATGTAAGACCCTGGGTGGAGACCCCTGCGTGGTAAAACTCCCTCTTCACCCCATATTTCACTAAAACATCTTTCAGTTATGATGCTAAGCACCATATTGACAAGCAGGTGTTTGCTCAACCTGATTTTACCTGCTGTGATCCTTGTAGCTGTTATTGGAAAGCCCTGCTATTCTTGAACTTGAATTCAACCTTTAACATTTCTGAGAGAATTTCCTTTCCCATCTTTCCAGACAGGGCCAGGGGTGGATGATGGAGGATGAATACTGGATGCAAAGGCAGATACTTGCTAACATTTGCTTATTTGATTCCTCCTCCCTCTCTTTCATGGAAGCTTACCGAAGTCCAAGAAAAAAGTAGAGCAGAAACACACTGGCATAAATTATTCAAGGACGTTTCTGTTTCTACAAAGAAGCCATGAGGAGTCTGCCTATAAAACATTAACATGACATTTTTGAATTGTGATGGGTGGGTTGGGAGAAGAAAGCTTAAGAATGAGCAGAACACTGTTCTAAGGAAACAGAGACATTATTTAAAACTACAAACAAGCCTGCTTTATCACTGAGTTACACACGGGCTTCCAGTGATTATGAGTTTGGGAAAAAGGGAGATGGGGGTGGAGGAAGGAATATTAAAATCTTAGAGAGTCTTGCCAATAGGTTGCAACAGATCTGTTCGGTGCTGCTATGGGAAATCAGAAAGAGGGACAGAGTCTGGCTGGGTTTCTTTTCTATTCCACTCCTTTGGTTAAAACTGGGGAGTGATCCTCTTGCACTACTTAAAATGTTGAAAACCCCTTTTGCTTCCAATTGACAATTTGGAATCTTAACTCAGTTGTGATCTGCATGATTTCCCTGGAGACTCCGAAGTACAAAAGGTGCAAAGAAGGTATAATTTTTTATTTAACTTCAGTAGAGAGTAACAATACAATGACACCAAATTCTATCATTTGATAGAGCATTTTTTGAATTGGGAAGCCCTACGGCAATGTCAGATGCCCTCTGTTTAATGACATCCCTGTATCTTAGAACTAAAATACTATTTCGGACAGATTGAAGACAGGTTTCTAGGTGAATAAAACATCTCCCAGGACTAGAGACAGCGAACAATGTCTTACGTTGAATGGAGCAACTATGTAGAATTTATGAATTTGTTACTGTATTTTTTGGCTTTGTACCTTTAGTTCAATGTTTCAAATCTTTGACTCCTATGATTTAGCCCTGTGGCCTTTCTCTTTTTCCCCATAGGTGATATAAGTTTTCTTTTCCTAATGCATGGTTTTCTGCAAAAGCAAGGTCTGCTACCTATATAGAAGCTAAGGATAAAAGTGATGCTCACAAAAGGCTACCCTACAGAAGTAGATTTTCTTCTTCTCTTTTTCTTTCTATATATAATTTGTATATAGCACTATTTCATTTCCCAGCTGAATTTCTTTCTTAACTGTTTTTTTCTCTCTTGGGTTGATTTCTTTTCTCCTCTCTGTCCTGCAGCATATGATTTTCTTTTTGTCTGCTTACGCTCCTTTTTCTCCAGATATACAATGTCAATAATATCTGAGTCAAATTTTTAACAAACAAATACATTTGAAATGAAGCAAATTTATCCTGCCCACTTTGCCTAGGTAGCACAGGCAAATGACACTATTGCATAGATAGCCAAACGTAAGAGTCAGAACTACGTCCTTGATTGAGTTTTCATCAAGTAGAAGCCTCTAAAATAGAAATACCGTGTATGATGTAGATCTGTTTTATAGAATCATAGAATGGTTTAGGTTGGAAGGGACCTTCAGGATCATCTAGTTCCAACCCATCTGCCATGGCCAAGGACACCTCCCACTAGACCAGGTTGCTCAAAGCCCCATCCAACCTGGTCTTGAACACTTCCAGGCATGGGGCATCCACAACTTCTCTGGGCAACCTGTTCCAGTTTCTCACCACCCTCATAGTGAAAAGTTTCTTCCTGATGTCTATTCTAAATCTGCCCTCTTCTAGTTTGAAGTTATTACCCCTTGTTATATCACTACATGCCCTTGTAAAAAGTCCCTCTCCGGCCTTCTTGTAGGCCCCCTTCAGACACTGGAAAGCTGCTATAAGGTCTCCCCAGAGTCTTCTCTTCTCCAGGCTGAACAGCCCCAACTCTCTCAGCCTCTCCTCATGAGAGGTGCTCCAGCCCTCTGATCATCTTTGTGGCCCTCCTCTGGGCTCGCTCCAACAGGTCGATGTCCTTCTTGTGTTGGGGGCTCCACAGCTTGATGCAATATTCCAGGTGGAGTCTCACAAGAGAGGGGTAGTGGGGCAAAATCATGTGCCTTGACCTGCTGGCCACACTTCTTCTGATGCAGCCCAGGATGCAGCTGGCCTTCTGTAAGCACACATTGCTGGTTCATGTTGAGCTTCTCATCAACCAAAACCCCAAAGTCTTTAATCTCTTGTTATCAAATGTGTGGCAGAAACGCCTGGGTTATGCGTTAAAAAAATCCCCCCAAAGGAGACTTTTGACTTCCAGACCTGCTCACAGTATGAAGGGGTAAATTTGGGCCACTGAATGTCATTCCTGAGAAGGAAGGTCAGGCAGTCCCCTGCGGACAGGACCCCATTCCCACTTAGGTAGGCCCATGATCTCCTGTAAAAACAGATATCCTTGTTTGGGGACCATGGGTTATTAATTCAAAGGAATCCAAGGACTCTATCTACCAGCCCACATAATTTTGAGCAGAGAAATATTCTCTGGTGTTTACTGCTTGTGTTTGTAACAGATTAGAAGATACTGTTCAGGCTATGTGTTTTTTTTTCAATGCGGTTTTGTTTCTTTCATATCCTCCAAGGTATCGGCTTCTGCAGCCATCCACACATGCAGGTGATGGCTGAAAGCACCGCTCAGCAGGTCACGCTGGCACGGTGTAGCATTTGCTGTGCAGCTTCGTGCCAAAACTCTGTTGCCAGAGCACTCCAACTGTTCACTCTCCATTTTTGTCTTGGCTTAAGGAACAGCCACCTCCTGCCACGTCTGCTACTACAGAGCAGAAACTGGATTCTCACCACTGTCACAGTTCACCAGCCAACTCCTACTACTTCTACCAACTGCAGAACGGGCATGAGCAATCACATTTATTCAGTGTGCTTGCTTCCCACATGTTAGCCCAGACGTGCCTTTGGCTTGCCAATCACTTGCTCCTGTGCCATTAGAATAATATATGTAACACTCCTCTGCCTTTTGGATGGAGGCGAGGCTGACTAGATCTCACCTGTAAACCACGTGCTTGGCTTGACAAGCCAGAAAGCTTCATTCTCTGAATTAAAAATTCAAAGTCAAAGTGCTAAGACAAAATCCCCTTTGTACACTAAGTTTGGCGTGATGCTTGGAGCTGGTGGGCTGAGTAGCCATGTGGGAAATCTGTGAGAGGCTTCAGGCGTTTCCTTCCCCAAGGACTGGATGCGAAAGAAATCGCAGCTCTAATGTGCTGAGTCTTTGGCATGAGCGAGCCAGGCAAAGCAGCGAATGATTCTTCACTCCCAGCTGCTGGTTGATTGATGGGAACTGAATTGGTGATAACTCTGGAGGGAGATGTTTGCCCTGTCTTCCATCTGGAGCTGCTGTGTTATGACTCGCGGAGACGGCTATTGAACAGGCTGGGCTGGCAGACCTACTCCGGCAAGTCAGACTGGAGGCTGGGGAAATAAGCGAGTTATACAGGGGTGCTTGGAGCCAATGGAGTTTGATGTATCTAATGCTGATAGCTTTCATAAAAACACAAAGTGCTGGCAAATTGTGGAGAGTAAAGGGAAAACAGAGTGTCTCTCTGTCTTTAAGACAAGGAAACTATTGCAGATGGCATCTTGCATTTCTCAAAACTGCTGCCTCCTCAGGGCCATGTTCTGCCCTTGGATCTGCTTGATGCATCGCTGTAAAATGCTTTAATTTAGCATGTAAGGGGGTGCCAGCTGCCACAGTTTAAATTACAGCCAGATACTATCTTGTCTTTCCTTGAGCCCAGTGTCCTTCTGTGCCTGAGTCTTACTGTAAGGTTCTGAACCAAATGGGTCATTGCAACACAATGGGCAAGACAAATGGTGATGTGCTGCTACCAGAACAGGAAATTCTTAAAACTGCTTTCATTAATGGGTATTAAGTAGTGTTTCTTCACCTGCAGCAGGTGCAATATTAATAACTTGCTTCATTTTTTGTAGCCCAGGAAAAACATAAAACTCTCCAGAAAATTCAGGAGAAAAGAAAGTATAGGCATACATTGTGCTATATGGTACAATGAAAAGGGATATCACATGCCAAAAATTATAACTGAGGGGTGATATCTGGGGCAAATATGCATGTTGCAAAGTATTTGGAAAACATCATTCAGTTTCTATGGCTTTCTAACTATACTGCAAAAAAAAAAAAAAAGTGTTTCCAGATCATAATATTGAAGAAAATATTAGGAAAGTTGCCCAGAGCATGGCACCTTTATGCTTAAAAGATACTGAAACTGGTCTATGTACAAAATTTCTACTGCAGTTCTGGGTAGAAAAATGGAGAAAAAAAGTCTTTTAACTCTATTCACAGAGACAAATCCCCACATACAGATGACTGGAGGTGAGAGGATAGTTGTTAGTCAGAGCTAGTCAGTTGCTTCAGTTCTGAGCAAATTATCCATCCATAAAATATTTAAAAAAAGTAACAATTTAATGCCTGGTTTTGGCTATTTTAGCCAAAAGTGGGGTTTGTTGGTTTGTTTGTGGGGTTTTGTTTTGATTTCTTTTTTTTTTTTGGGGGGGTGGTGTTTAGTTTTGGTTTATTTTACTTTGTAACCTACAAATGAATGTCTGAAGAATAACAATTTTCACAAAGTTTTCTATGTGTTAAAGTAATTTCACTTTCTGTAATGATTGCTTTTACTGTTTAATAGGTTCAATAGATACCTATATAGCACTGGAAAAACAATGTTCCTTTTAAAATTTTCTATAATCCTTTAATTATTTCTTCTGTTTAACTCAATCTTTAATTTCAAACTCTCATTTTACTGCCTATTATTTTTTTCTTTTTTTCACCTACAATTTAGAATGTGGTTTAAATATGTAATTATATGTAGTCATTCAAACCAGACAAATACATGCAAGTTCACTCCTTTTGTACCCAATTTTCTTTGTAACACTTTGTATGAGTTACCTTTTTTGTGAAAAAAGAAAAAAAAAAAAGAAAAAAAAAAGATATCTTCCTGGAAAAACACTTGCACTGTAACTAATTTTCATTTCATAGAATAGAATGTCCTTTAAAAATAAAAATAAATGAAAGGCCACATGTTGGAGGCAAAGGAAGTACTTAATTGAAAGCTCTTCTAATCGAAAGGTTTATAACCTTTGGTATCTATCCAGAAGTCCCACCTCTAAGCTCTTTTGCATTCAAAGCAAAGTGCCTAGCGCACAGAGAAGTAACACGCTGGGGGAAATGATTGCTGCTCATTTCTTGTCTCTTTAATGTTGTTGGAATTCCTCAACTGGCTGTGAAGTATTCTGTCCTTCGTGGTGCCCTTGAATAAACATAAAAAGACATTTTCTCATCTATGGTAGGCATAAGTTTGCTGAGCAGGTTGTAGATAAACCTGAAGAGTTTAGTAGGCTTTTCAAGTTGAGAATCTCTCAAGTGACTTTTTCCTTCCTCCAGTTGCAGCTTTCCTGGACTGGAAAACTGTAACACCAATAGGATTTAATATATCTTAATTACCCTCCATCAAATTTTGAAGACATTTTCTGTATAATCTGAAGAAGTGATCTGTGGAATTTTTTTAACAGGTATATTAGGGTAAATAGGAATTCTAAACATCCTTCTGTTCCAAATGGTTAAGATAGAAAAGCTATTGCCACTGAAAAGACTCCCTATGCAAAGAAAGCAATGTGTGTCCTTGTCCAGTGTAAAAAGACGATCTTAGATGCTGTTCGTACCTAATAGTTAGGTAACAGAGCTGTGCAAAATTTCTTGACACATACAAAAATTTGAAATGTATGTTACTACAAAAAAGACAGCAGAAAATGTTGGTTCTGATATTTTTCCTTTTTTTTTTTTTATTAATCTAATCAGAGGAATTTTAAAAATGTGCATCCAAATAAAAATATTTTGTCTTGAAATGTCACTATGATTCGTTAACAATATAGTGAAATACTGATTCTAAATTCTCTTCAGATGTTAAAATGTTTTCTTTCACTAGAAATAGAAACACCTTTCACTTCTTGTTATGTTAACTATTTTAGACTTTGCTCTGCAATAAAGAGAGCACTTCTGCTTTTCATTTTAATTATAGGCCAACTGGAAAAACTTAAAGTCTTTATAGAAAAAGAATGCCATTTTCCTTTAAACAACTTGATTCACACAGCTACTGTCTAAGAGATTTTCTGACTCCCCTAAAGAAACTAGAACAGTGAAGAGAATGTTTAGACACCTAAAAATCACATTTTCATATTATTGGAATCTGACACTGTTTGGCATTGTGGTCAAATTAATTATCTCTAACCCCTGAACAACCAAATATTATATTACTTTAGATTCATGAATAATCACTGGGTTTATGGAATTTAAGATGGCATTCCAATTAATTCTGTTCTTAAAACATAATGCCATTCGAACTGCAATTAAGGATTTAGGAATTGTTCGACAAAACTGGATAGTTAACATGAAAATACATCAATAATAACAGATAAATTGCACATTAACTTGCAGTGAAAACCTGTTGAAAATTTTATTTAAGTAAAACAAAAAAGAAACTGTGTAGCGTTTCACTTATCCCAAAATAAAATAAAATGTCTTATTTGTCAACTTTAAAGACTGTAAAAGAAAAATACTGAAATCAATATTGAAATGAAGCACTGTGCAACACAAAAGAGGAAAGATATGATCTTTGACAGAAAGTGTGAAATTTATTGACTTTTAACTATAATTCATTTTCTATTTAAAAACAATATAATCAAGCAATAAACTGAAATGGGCACACATTTAGAAAATATGTTGCTGAACATGTATTTATAGTTTGATCCTTACTTTTCAGGCAAGAATACTTATGAACAAGCTAGGATATCACTTGGACTTAATCACATCTTTAGTCATCCAATTTGGAAGGAAAATTCACTGTTTATAAGTTGTTTGCAGTCATACTTTCAATGTATCATGTTGGAAAGTAAAATTATTTTGTCCAGACTCTGTGAGTATTTTGGCAACAATGCACCCAAGGTAGTGAATTTGGTACGTCTTTAACTGTTTGGCTTTGAAGTACTGTGGGAACTTTCTCAAGTAGTTTTACAAGGATATAAAGATACACCTACAGTTTGTTTTGGGGTTTTGTTATTAGCTGTAGATCAAAGTGCATGGGCAAAACAGGATAAAATCTGTGGGTGCAGATAATGCTTTTTATTATACCAGCTAATATACATTGGAAAAGATAGACAGAAATTGGATTTCGAGACCTTGTAATGGCTTGAGAAAAGGCTTCTGTGCTTTGTCTATTTTCGTACAGCTATGATAATTCTAATTACTCCATCAATAAACCTTTATTTCCCCATGTCTAAACACTACTTGTTCCAGAGTTGTCAAAACCCACTACAGCTGGACTAGCACTAAACAACCCCAAAATCTTATGATACACAACATTATAGCTACATTTACGTTGCATGTCACTTCCCGACTTAAACCCTGGGTTTAAATGTTGGGTAACTTTTCATGTACTTGGTTCAAACCTGTTCCCTTTTTGGATTAATATAAAGGAGCTCAGGTTTTGGCCAGCTATTGTTAATCAATTGACTCCAGAGCAGAGACAAACACTCCTGCCAGCTCCAAACCACAGCATGGCAGCTGAGCCACCCTTTCCCAGCCTTACTGTGCTTGTAATCCAGCAGACCAAAGCATGGAGTTCAGATTCTGGGTGAACACACAGCGTGTGCATATTTTTGCCAGTTCGTTTCCTTACCAAGGACAAGGTATGCTAAAGAAGGTGGTAAAGAGGCCAGAGATGATAAGGCTTGTCTCCCCTATTCCCTTTCCAAAGGACCAGCCTGTTGAGGCTGAAGTCAGTGGCAATCTTTCTACGGTCTCTGATATATGCTGGAAACTGTCCAAACTGCCTTAAAAGCTGTAGGAAAAATGTCATTGCCTTCTTTGGGGACTGTCTTATCCCTTAACACATCTTTGACAATGAGACACTGAGCTGCCCTTTAGGAAAGAAATGTGAACTCCTGTAGATTGTTCTACAGTCACCGCACAGCTATCATTACCAGGTGAAATAATTTGGCCTGGACTTATTAGTTAAAAGTCACAAAATTCATAAGAAGCAGAAAACCATATCCTGAGCTCCCAATGCATATACTTAGACTATGTTCACCATTTCATTTCTGTGATACACAATCTGTGGTATTTGTGTTCTGCAACTGCCTGGTTAGACCCTTATTGCTCTTAATGCCTTAATGGCCCTTTATGTACAGATGTTAAGTGTTGTGCAACTCCAGAAATGTCTAATGGAAACCAATGTACGTAAGCACAGACGTGATGAAGGGCTCTCAGAGGAGTGTATTGTGGAAATGGAGTGCGTTTTACTGTTTGCATGCCTAGATAAAATGTGGCTGTTTTCCTGCTTCATTCTTCTGTATTTTTGCCTTGGTTGAGGGAGTTCTAATTTTATTTCTAGTGCAAGTGCAGATAAAATCTATTCAGCAATAATAATAATAACAAATCACAGATTTGCGTAAGTCTCTCTATTATTTAGCCACTCTTCAAAACACATTTTAAAAGGTAACTGTGGAAACAAAGAAACCTGGGCTAGACTCACTATTTACTCTAATGAAGTCAGGCTGATAACCCCCCAAAAGATTTGCCCATTATGACACATAAAGAAAGAAGGATGGTTTTCATCTCTTACACTTCTCAGACAGTTTATTTTCTTAAAAAGTTTCACTAATTGCTCAATATGTATTTTTATTTCTGTGCAAAAAGGAAGAACTGCATCCAGTTACCAAAGGCAAGAAATCATAAATCTGTTCATAATCAAACTGCATTAAGAAGCTTAAGCAAATTTTTTGTCAAGATGCAACACAATGGAATTATTTAATTTCCATCCAAATTATTTTAAATACAGGGTGAGAAGGTGAGAGTGTCCGTATAAAAATTGAGAACTTGTGAGGTTGGGGAATGCCATAGGATACTAAAAGATTGCAGTTCTTTAACTGTTCCTTACCTCTGTGTAAAGGTTGGAAATTACTCTAGGAAGAGACAAGGCTGTCAGTGCAACATTTTTATAAAGGCATGACTAAACAGTCTCTGACAGAAAATAATGCTGATAAGATTATCTGATTCTAAGAGACACACACATATGCATTCCCCACCACAATGCAGTGCCTTCATGTCCCAGGATATATCAGGATTAATGTTTTTTTAGCCCAAAAAATAGTGTGTGCCAGTTGTCCTGACATGTGGAAGAGCAGAGGCTTTGACTGACTCATGACAGTTTATGCGCACAGTGGACTCAGTGATCCTGCTTGATCCTGCTGACTTATCACGATAGGATTATTGTTGCTTGGTTAAACACAGGTCAGAAATGCTTTTCCTACAGATTACTGAGACTTTCCCTATTTTTCACAGCTACCTTCCTCTCAGCCCAGAGAGTAACTAAAACTCAAGGGATCAGGTCACCTAACGGCATTGAAGAAGATTCAATTTTCTTTGAAAAAGGTAGAATGGGAGACTTGATTTTTCCATACTTAAAAGGAGTGCCTTAGTTCACTGGTGACTATCTGCTAGATTTTCATTCTCCCTTCCCTCCATCTGGTTCTGACCAGAATTACATAATGAAAAAGCCTGTCCTATCAAGAACTAAATTACAAGTGGTATATTTCTATTAGAAGTTTTTATTTCCAAAGTAGATGTTTCCCAATTAAAAAAAAAAATCAAACTGGAAATTTCCTATCCACTGTAGTCTGGAGTTTTCCACTCAGTGTGGGTTCCAACTGGATCATCTCTCAGCTCAGTGTGATTTCTGCTCTTCCTTGCACACTAATCCATCTCCTCAAGCTCTTGCAACTTTGTGGTTTTTTTTTTTCCTCCCCTGATGTTCCTCCCACAGGCTCATTGATTAGATGAAAACCATTCAATCTTCTGTTTAAGCTTGGGAGTGATAACTGGCTGCCCTAGTGATATGTAATTTATTAGCAACCAAACCTTTGTGTTGGCTTAAGAATGACACTTTGGCTCTTTAGTGCAGTGTTTGGATAATGTGTCTTCTGAGACAGGCCTGTTGCCAAAGCAGAGAACGTTCTGGAGTCTCCCACTGCTCAGATACAGCCAGTTCTAGATTTTGGGTGGCAGATGATACCATCTGTAATAAATAATGCTGTTTACTGTGAGCCAGCCATAGAAACTGTACTATCAGAAGCAGGAATATAAGTTACTGGGATCCTAATGGATTCTAATAGAGTTATATAAAATTTCTATAAAGTAAAATACTATTATACCTATTCAAGTATTCTTTTGTACTTATGTTAAGAAATGACAAACTACTTAATTACAGCAGCTGAAATCACTTAGCGCTCCAGTTACTACATATTCTAAAGTCCATGCTTTGGTTTCCACACTCAGATCACAGGATACCTGTAGGCCTGTCTCAAGGCCTGGTAAGAGGCTCTGCCTCCCCCTTCTCCCATTCTTCCTGTACTTCATTGTGTTACTCAGTGAATATATAACTAGGAGGTTTTGTTGGAAGGGGATAAAAATGATGCAACGCCTCCATCAGCATTTGTAGATTGCCTTCAGATACAGCCTTTTATCTCTTATGCCTGTGTTATGCTGAAAGAAGGTATGCTATAAAAAAGCAATACTTACCTGGTATAGAAATATAGTCGTGCACGGAATCACGGAATCACGGAGTTTTCAGAGTTGGAAGGGACCTCTAGAGATCATCTAGTCCAACTCCCCTGCCAAAGCAGGATTGCCCAGAGCACATTACTCAGGACTGCATCCAGGCGGGTCTTGAAAATCTCCAGAGAAGGGGACTCCACAACCTCCCTGGGCAGCCTGTGCCAGAGCTCTGTCACCCCCACCGTAAAGAAGTTTTTCTGTGTATTTGAACGGAACTTCCTGTGTTCCAACTTGTGCCCATTGCCCCTCGTCCTGTCACTGGGAACCATTGAAAAGAGCCTGGCTCCATCCTCCTTCAACCCACCCTTTAGATACTTGTACGCCATGATAAAGTCTCCCCTCAGCCTTCTCTTCTCCAGGCTAAAGAGTCCCAGCTCTCTCAGCCTTTCCTCATAAGGCAGATGCTCCAATCCCTTAATCATCTTAGTTGTCCTAAACAAAATATGTAATTTTGAGGATTATTACCACATTATGCGGGTAATGATTTTAAATATTTTCAGAGGAAGTTTATTTGGTATGATTGGACTGGAAATGTTCAATGAGGAAAGTTAACCTGATAAGAAGTGAATGCAGTGAATATTCAGTCTTTGGCATTTCCCTGTCTGAAACCAAACCAGATTTTCAGAAGAGAAATGAAAATCACATTCCCCCTGATGAGTCATCTGCAATAATAATAGCATTATTACTTGAGATTAAAAATTTCCTCTCACTTGAGTACTGTAAAGGTCTTCATAATGAATAAATTTCATGATTACCATAGTGCAAATGAAGAAATGGGAGCACAACGGAGTGAGTGAATTATTAAAGAACACTTGATACTTTTCTGGTAGAAATGTGTTCCTATGTGTATATATCCAAATTTTGATGTAGATTTCGGCTCACCTTTCTTTAGGTAACTACAGTCTTAATGTCTGCACTTTGACTAGTTGTTGCAGCTCCTTTTGTAGTTCTTGGAGAGAAATGAAACAGAAGTTTTAGGCTGTACTTTGTGTGATGTAGTTTGGTTGGTTGTGTCAGAATGGGATGGGCCTCTCCCTAAAGATGCTTTCTTTCCTGTGACTACAAAGAGACCCTGGGGGAATTAACTTGGATGTATACATCTGCATTTGTTGACATCTGCATTTATTCAGATGAATCTCACACCTAATTAATTTCATCCACACATTAGTTACTAACCGTGCTGCCTGTAGGATGCTACGTTAACCATGTTACACCAAGCAGATATGGCAGCTAATATACCTTCTGAACATTTCCCAAGTATCATAATTGCCTCCTGTACCTTCTCTTTCATCAAAGTACATAGCGATGAAGGATGTCTCATGAAAAGAATCAGTGATTCTACTTCTCTTGTATAAAATTATGCAAGAAATATTCATTCATTAATGTTGTTTAACATGATATTTTAATAATATTGTCAATTTATTGTTGAAATTATTCAGAGATTTTATTGGGGACCATTGTGATAGACCATGTAGTGATTTCCTTCCAAAGCTTCCAAATCTCTATCACGACCCGTAGGAATATACCTTCAAATTCGATTCTCAGCAACACTCTCTGTACCAGTGCTAACGGCAAGTAAACCGAGGCAGAAAATTATGTGACTCGCACAAAACCATAGCAAGTTAATGAAAAAAACTAAAGTCAAGCTTGATGCTGAATCTAGCAGCCACGTTTCACTCTGTTAACTACAATCATCATTGTTCTGAAATACTGGTGAATTAAAAAAAATCTCGTTCAGCTTTGACAACATAAAACAAAACAAAAGATAGTCTGTTTACTCTGGTTGATTTTCTTATCATAAAGAACAGGTGTGCCTTTTCATTCACAGCCAGGCAGTGCAGGTGTAGTCATCAGAGACATTGCACAGTCTTTTGTAACCCAGTGTTTGTTTTAAAACAGACACATTTTCATTTCTAAGCTTAGAAAAGTGAAAAATCCAAGTATTTTCCCCCTTACAGTGTTGTCTGGAGGACACATGATGGAGCCACCAAGTTCACAAATATTAATTTCTTTCTGCAGAGGATCTGCAGTGAAAACCAGATAATGCATACTGGCTTCTCTGAAATGTGACCAGGGACAGGGGTGTCAAAGTGCTTTGTCACCAGTGGTCATTAATGAATCTCCACAAGCTCACACGGCAAACACAAACAACTCACACCTGAAGAGTATCAGACAGAGTAGAATGTTTCAGTACATTTCTTTGGCAGAGATACCTACACTGCATTCAGGTGACTGAATTCTTAAGATATTGGGCCAGAAGGTCTTGCCTTGCAAGATCCCAGCCCTTCCCCGCTTTCTCCATTATTCTCACCTTGTGGAGAGCCAACTTCAAGTAACATGGATTTGAGCCTACGTCCTCAAAATATAGGCTTCTCTTAGGTATACGTTTTGAAGCTCTGAAGCACCATCTTCATGAGGTTTTCATGGGGAGAATTTGAAGAAGATGTAATGATGCTGAGTAAACTCAGGTTTGTCAAGGGAGGAGACGGAAACTGGGATTGTTCCTCTATGAATCTGTAATAATAAGAATGCCCTGGAGAAGTAAAGAAACTTTTCTCCTCTCCTTCTCTGGCTCTTGGGCTTCTTCAGATGCTTGCAGCAACCTTAGTGGCAGAGGTAGAAGAAAATCAGCTGAGGACTGAGACAGGTCTTTAACCCTTGCCTCTACTCCTCTCGTTCTTATGGCTAAACTATTGGCTTACACAAGTAGTGCAAGTGGTTAAGCGCTGCTGCATTTGGGTCAGTTCTCATTCTTTCACAAACTTGGGCATAACTGTCCCTTTCAAGTTTACGCTGCAGTGAATCCCTAATAGCAATCTGTATTTGCCATGAAATAACAAAAAAGTTTGAAATATAATTACACAAAAAATGCCCCTTGTTGAGCTACAGAATAACAATTCCACTCTCACTTTCTCCTTCCCCTCCAATCCCTAAAGCGACAGAAATTCAAGCAACTGGTTTGGACAGTAGATGGGACACTGCAGCCAGCAATGCTTTGCAGAGAACATTTCTGAATTGGTAGGAATAGGAACAAGTTGTCTTAACATACTTTTTTTTTTTTTTACCTATAATTTTTGAAATTGCGTGATCCTTCTGAGCACGTTTCAGTTTTTAACTTGAATCTTGATCTGACAATTTAAATATTACTGCATCTTAAAAGTGACTCCTGAAATACCTGCCTGTGTTCAAAGTCTGTCTGGACATACTCAGAATCAGTTCTGAATTGCCACACTAAAAAATCTCTCTTTTTTTTTCCAGAATGTCTTTGCAGGTGTAAGATGTTTCAGAGAAAGCAAACTGGTTCCTTTTATTTCTATTGCCTCATTAGCCAAATTTTATCATAGGGGCAGATTCTGCTCTAACCAGTACGATAAATTCATTCCAAGTCCTGCTGCCCTCACCTACAGTGGATGATCTAAAACGCTCAGAAATGGAAGGCTCAAAGCCCTTTTGAATGAATTAGGAAGATAATGGCTCTCTCTTACTTATAATCTTCAAGTTAAGAGCACACATTTGCAACAAAATATTAAAGATTAAATAAAGCAATGGGTCGGATGCCAAGGATATCCAGCTAGTGGAACCCCTTATGGGCAGACAACCCTATTGCTATGGTTCCTTCTGCCTCAAGAACTATGAAAAGAAGGAAAAAAGGAGAAAAAAAAAAAAAAAAGGAGTAATGCAGAAGTCTAGGAGTCTAGGCAACAGAAATCATCTCTTTTTTATTTTTTTAATGTGTGTGGCTGCAACAGCTATTTTTGATAAGATGAATATACAGAGTGTTGCAAACAAAGATAGCAAAAGGCACTGCATATAGCACAGATAGTGCTGAGGTGTTTGCAGCGAGGAACATTCTTAATTAAGAATCACATGGAAAGTGCAAGTATCCAAAAGAACATGGAATAAATTATGCTTATGAGACAATTTCTCCTGCAGTCCTGTGCTTCCCTGTTCGGCCTGAAAAACCTATAAGCACGTAGTTAGTGGTTGGCTTCTAACCTGGGCACTTTCTTTCCCAGTTGAAACCCCTCCCAGGCTTCTTTCCCAAGGGAATCAGGGCATGGATATAGGAAGGGTTGTGTTGGGACCTTGTTCCATCAGAACCTGGGAACTGCAAAAAGACAGTTTAGATGCATAGCGGTACATTAACAGAGTCTGCAGCTGGGGGATACTCCTCTGGCTAAAGAGAAGTAAACGAGAGCATATGTGCATCTCTTAATGATGCTCCATACAGAGCTGGTATTGCACAGGCTCACTCTGACCTGTGAATTGAATAAGCACAGCACTGAACCTGCGTAAATGTTCACCATTTTCACGGTCTGAGCTAATACTGCTGTGAGCATGGCACTCTGCTGTGCTCTGTTGAAAGATCAACAGAGCCAGAGCTAGCCGAGGGACCAGGAGAAAGATGTTGCTTTTGCAGTATTCACCCTGGCTTTAATTGCTGGAGGTTAGGATGATATTGTAAGTTACTTGAGTCAAAGCAGGGAGATTGATGGGAGTTATTAAAGGTGTCTTAAGATACGTACAGCTGTGTGATAACTGAGGTGCAAAGTTCGCAATAAAATGTACGATAGCAAGAAGTCAGAACAAAAGGATTAGGCCTAACAAACTTTGTCAATAAATGGCGTTTGTGAAGAAGAGATTTCAGGGGAGCCACTGCTATAGCAGTCAAGCCCTTCCCCCAAAAAAACCTCCACAGTGTCCTGATTATCGAAGCAGGACTTTAATTTCGGGGTATATTTCTGAGATAAGTGATGTGGACAAATTATTTGATCCTTGATCATTTTGTTTAAAGCAGGAAGGAATGCATCAGCTGGAAGTGCGGCACAACCAAAACCAAAACCAAACATAGAGAAAAATTAGTTATGTCTAGCAACATGAGGATTCAGCTGATCAATTAATTAATTCAGTTTGGGGGGGAAAGGAGTGATTGAGGTTATACTGCAGTGATACTGCAAAGGCAAATGTTTGGCACTGCACTATTGAATAAGTATAATTAACAAGTTCTGTTAATTTCCTTGTCCTTATACTATGACAGTTTGAGATTATGTGAAATTATATATTCCTATCATATATCAAGGGTCAGTATTCAAATTTCTCTTTTTCCAAGATGAAATTCACCCTAGGAAATTCATCATCAGGGTCAGGAGGCGATGACACATTATTCGAAAGAATATTCAAGTCTGTAGTAAGGAAACAGCCCTTCACAAGAAGCAGAGTATCAAAGCAGATCAGATTATATTATGAGTATAATAGCACTTCTATTCTATTTGGGGCAAAAATAAATTATGTCCTTTTATGCACATTCCTGTGTTTAAACTCCCACTTACAGTGAGAATGAGTTGGAATTCTTGGATGAATTTCAATCTTCAGACACCGCAGGATCAGACCCAATGATACTTGCTATCAGAAGATGCCAAAGTCCAGATACTCAGATTTATTTATCCACTTATTTCTGATCAAAATATATGAGAACCTCCTGAGTCAAAAAGCTAGATCTAGGAAATGAAACCTTTATATAGCTCAGACTTAGCTATGCAGAATTTTCTGTGTATTCTGTAATTGTAGTAATTCTTCTCTGTGATCAAGAATTTAGTGAGAGATATTGCAGGACAGAGCAAAAAAGTAGATAAACTATGGCTGATGCAGAAAGACAGGAATATCTGGGATGATTTAGAATCATAGAATCATAGAATTGTCTAGGTTGGAAGATGCCCTTGGGATCATCGAGTCCAACCATCTACCCTACTCTACAAAGTTCTCCCCTACACCGTATCCCCCAACACCACATCCAAATGTCTCTTAAACACATCCAGGGATGGTGACTCAACCACCTCCCTGGGCAGTCTATTCCAATGCCCGACCACTCTTTCTGTGAATAATTCTTTCCTAATATTCAGTCTAAATCTACCCTGTTGGACCTTGAAGCCGTTCCCTCTTGTTCTGTCATTAATTACCTGTGAGAAGAGACCAGCATCAACCTCTCTACAGTGTCCTTTCAAATAGTTGTAGAGAGTGATGCGGTCTCCCCTCAGCCTCCTCCTCCTCAAACTAAACAGTCACAGCTCCTTCAACCGCTCCTCATATGATTTGTTTGCTAGACATTTATTCAAGAGAAGAAAAGAAAGAAGTGTATGTAAAAGATGGCTATGACATGGAAGGCAATAATCTCTTCCTTGATCCACATTTGTAGGACAAGGAGGGGTTCATTACAGCGGGGAAGACTTAGACATTGAGAAAAAAAATATCTCATGGTTAAGAACAGGGCCGGCCTGCTGAGAAGTTGAGGAGTTCACATTCCTGGATGTTGTTGAAAACAGACTGGACAAGCTTTTGTGAGGAATGACATCAGTACAGTTGATACCATTTTTGGGCAGAGGGTAAATGAAACAACCTTTGAATGTTACTTTCTAGTTCTACTATCTATAATTGCAACGATATATGAGGCATAGAGCAGACCAGGTCCTACATTTGTGTCAATTTGCATAGCTGAGAAGTTGGCTTATTGTGTGCCTAATTCTTTACTGGCCATTAATTTGTAGTTAATTATCCTACTGTTCTAACATGTTAGATTGATTTGCTATATAGCATGGTCTGCATGTCCATTCTGAACAGCATTAGTGGTGTGCTTGCAATCTCCTTCCTACTTATTTTCGTTATACTTCAACATGATGTAGAATTTGTCAAACTGGTCTTAACTTTAGTCTTTATGTGTATGTGTCTGCTAAAAAGAGTTTTTCTGCTATACTATTTAAGAAAGGAAGAATATAATTGCTGTTTTGCATTTCTCTACATTAATTGACTTTAACAAAAGAATAGATTTTTTCAAGCTCTTAATAAACACCTTTTGGTGTAAAGACAAAAATACTGTTGAAATAGAATTTTTGACGTCTGAAGTGTGCTTTTTTGACATGTACTATAGCTCTGTCACATTCTGTAATGCTTTTGAATGTGGGCTGCATTCCATATTTTACACTGTTGAGGAACACTTGTCTGGAGATTTACATTAGAATTGGTTCTTTGAGGCTGCTACCACATCACTGTTCTGCAAGGATGTAAAGAAGATTACTACATAATTTGTGGTATCGTTAAACCATATGTCTCAGCAGATACAGCATTGTCAGTGAGTGATAAAATCCCAGCAGAGGTTGGTGTAAATGGCAGAACTGGGACAATTCAGATCAGGCCCCAGAAGGAATCAAAGTTAATAGTTCAGTTCAAATTGAGGTGGGTTTGAATCATCCCTTGTCCTTTTATTTTATTGCAGGTTTTATACTAGTTTGGGTACACCCACCCAATGCTCTAGAGTACGCTGTGTAATATTAAAGTTGTACAATTCTCTAGACCTATGTTTCAGCTAATAAGGATTTTGTGAGAGAATTTTGAACGGAGCATTTAGGGCTTTCTTCATCTTTAACTTTTGGTACCTAAAAGTTAGAGACTATTCCAAGTCAGGTGCCAGAGATTAATAAGCCAGAGGAAGGAGTTATTTCTCTGAACACTGATTATTGAGGCAGCCTGGATGCGTAACTTAGGTTTCGCTTGTAATGCAAAAGTTGAATAGGATAAATCTAGAGGTCAGGATATTAATAGATAACCTTAGCCAGATGTCACTGTCCCCACCTCCTACAGTACAATGATTAAGGGGGAACTTGTAGCTGTGCCTCAGCTGTGCAAAATAATCTAGTACTGGAGAACATAAAGCTTTTCTTCCACATAATTATTTCTATGGGTACAGTTTTAGGGTTTTTATGTGTTTGGGTTTTTGTTTTGTTTTGTTTTGTTTTGTTTTCTTAACATAGGTACACCTTGCATCTGTAGGCCTGCACTGGAAGATCAGCAGGATTACCTTCAGATCTGGAAGCAAAGTTGAAGGAAGGCGAAAAAGACTGAAGAACAGATTCAGCTAGCTCAATGGCAGAAACTTCCACTTGGGAAATGTGTAAATGGTGAAGTGAAACCTCTGCATACCAGTAGGCCTTTCATTCACTGGAGATCTCCAGTTCCCTGGACTCTATATCCATTCCAAACAGGTTGTATTTTGGCCAGGATGATCAGAAAGCAGACACCAGACCACCAGTCACTAAGTGCACCGACATTACAGTCAGCCATCACCTACAGGTAAGCTTCCATCTCCATCACACGTCATATAGCAGCCAGGTTTCCTTCCCTCATGGTGGCCCCTTACAGGTTGCTAGTCCCTCTCATGACCCAGCAACCTTCCACTGAAATACTCTCTGAAGTAGCCTGTATTGACTTACAGGCCCATTTCCTAAAAGAGTACAACTAGAGGAATATTTGCCATCTCTCAACCACCAAGACAACAGTATATATCATTGCCAGAGCCTGTTCAGTACCTCCTGGGAAGCATAGCTGTCCTATTCTGCAGGTGGTGGAAGGAAAGCCTGGAAGGGCCCACAGAGCACAGCAACTCTTGAGCACTGCCTAGATGACAGGAGGCAGAGGAAGAGGCAGAAATGTGAAACACTCCTAGGGCCATGCGTCATCCCGAAATCCATCTTAATATCCTCTCAATCTTCCCTGGGACTTGAATTTAAGAACACATTTCATGGAGAAGGCATAGACAACATGACATACCTTGAACATGAAGATGGCAGAAGTGGTTCACCAACATCCCCAACATCAAAAAGAGACAATAACAATGGCAGGTTCTTCTTTAAAATGCTGATATAACTACAACCCTCTGATATTTTAAGGGTTAAGGGAGGGTAATCTCTGTTTTTATATTTCTTTTCTTCCTTTTCCAGAGAAGCCACGAGAAAGCCTGTGCGTATAAGATTGTAGATGGCTCTGGGAATGGAGGCCCGTCTCCTGCCTTTGAAAGGACTGTGACTAAATTGAGTTTGCCCTATTAAAATAAGGTGGCCTACATGAATGTATTCTCCACATGTAGGCTCCAATTAATCTCGGTAGGCATGAAGGAAGTATGGCCTTTTTCATTCTCAAGAGAACAAAAAGTCTTGTAAGAAATAGGCTGCAAACAGAAGTTCAATGTCTATTCCTTCCTAAAAGCCTTTTAATGCGAGGACACCCTTTCTGCTTTCTCTTGACAGCAGGAAAGTGTATTCTTAGTAATGAAAATAGTAGTTTTCTTTTACAGTGAATAATATGTATCTATTATCTTAAATCGATATCTGTGAAAACCTGCAGAAATGACATTCTCCCAACAGCACCATTAGATAGACCCAGCTGCAGCTTCTTGTGGGATTAGATGGTAGGGTTCACATGGAAGAAGGATGTAAGACAAGGCAGTAACATTTGACTCTGCAGGGGAGGGAAGGGAAGCGATACATGAAATTCTCCAGGCAACCATCAGGCATGGCACAATTATTTTGTGTGCTATGAGGTGATAGCAGAGTGCTAAACAGATGGCAGAAGAAGTATTATTAAGACCTTGAAAAGGTCTTTTCTCCTTCCCATTATGAAGAGAGTCAGCTTCCATCAGGCTGAGGCAGAACTGTGTCTTGGGTAGAAAATGCTGGAAGGTCGAGGTAGAATGTGAAGAGAAAATGCCCTTTTTTGATACTGTTGTTAGATCTTCAAGCCTTTTGGATGCATTAATGCTCTGTGTGTTATGGTTATAAGTGTCCTCTCGGAGGGTGCTAGGAGAAAGCAATTATCTTCCAGGGTCAAGCAAGCCTTTCCTCTAGTCTGCAAGATGAAGCATGCAGTCTTCCTCACTTTATCAGTATCCATACAGTATAATGCTAGTGCAGTATAGGGAAAGATATACCAGAACTCTGAAATATGAGGGTGTTCTGACCTTGCCCTTGGCCTCTAAAACTCATCTAACTGTGCATAAAAGACTTGTAATGTGAATTTTTGGGGTCAGATACAATCAAAGAATACTTTCAAACCTTTGCAGCAGATACTGGATCAGAATATCTTAGCAGTACTCTGGTGCAATTGACTTTCCTGCTTGAGGGCTGTGCTGATGTTTAGGATGTCACAGATGATAAACAGAAGTAGACCAAGCAGCAGATGGTTTTGTACATCCCACAGCAACAGACTTGGTGATACAACTGTTGCGCCACAGGTTCTGTTTATATCTGGCATAGATCTCTTCCAAAAGTTAGTGACTGGTAGTTTATGGACTGAGTTTAGATCTAGAAATAGGACTGCTGCAATCAGCCCCTCTTTGTTTCAGAAGGCTGTGAGAGTGGCTTTTTGTCTCGGGACATTTGTAGCCTGCTGCAGCTGTGAGTCTGGAGTTGTCAAGATACAATGGGCCGAGATGCTGTGATTTCCCGCAACGGTGGTGGTGTGCGGGAATTAGTGTGCCTGGGACAAGGTACAAAGCTGGTGCTTGCGCTTGAGAGATGAAGTGATCAGGTAATTATATGGCTATCTGCACTGCGCCATGTGGTTGTGTGGGAAGTAGCTTCTTGCTTATTTCTCCTACTCTATCTCATATCTTTCCCCTATTGCTAATATTGCTAGGCTAAGCCTGCTGATGCGTCAGTGTCCGGGTGGAGGATGGGGTGCAGTGGGCTCCTTATACAATGAAGGATGTTGTAAAGTACAGCATGATAAAGATGAGTCCAGACGTACATAATTATTGGACAAGCTTAAATGTTAGATAACGTCTGTCATGTACCTGAGCTTGGGGGACCAGTGCTGTCACTAAAATCTCTCATCTATGTATACAAATCCCATAATGGGGGTATACGTGAAATATCCTAGAGCTACACTGTGAATGCAGACAACTGCTCCAAACTGAGTCTCCATCACACTGCTGTCTCAGGAGTGCTCTAAAAGATCAACAGGAATGTGTCCATACAGATTCTTACTTGTCAAAGTGCATGTGTGTGCCTGTTTTGCTTTAAAGAAGCACGTGTTCAACTCCCATTGGCTCCAAAGGAATTAGACAGGTGCTTAAGCACTTAGTATAATCAGAACCTTAAGCTCTTTCCTATCACATATAAAATGTGAGTTCAAAAGTGAATTTACTAAGATTACCCTTAGCTCAGTGTTTAATATCCTTCCTTCTCATCTCTTTTTATTGCACCATCGGGTTTTTCTTTTGAGTATCACTGAGGATATTATAATTATATCTTTCTTGTGCTTATTCACATTTTATTTAGGCCACGAGCTCCTTCTTAAAAGTTCTTTGTTAAAAACAAAAAATAAGTATGTATTCTAGTTTTGACATGCTTTTGTGTATATCATACATGTTTACATTATAGAGTTAACATAATTTATTGGAAATATTGCTAAACTGTTCCATTGAAAAAAATAAAGATCAGACAATAGTGTAAGGTTTATGAGCTTTTTCATAACACTTATTTTCGCACATTCAGACTACTTAACATCCTCTTCACCAATATTTTCATTTTCTATATTGAATGCATCACATCGTAGTTCAATATTGGTATTGCCCAAAAGAATGATGCGATATTTTTTATCTAAATGTTAAATTTTATTTGGGAAGGATAATGTTTTGCTATTTACTTGAATTATGTGTCGAAAACCTATTGTTGTAACGATGCAAGCAATTAAAATGGTTAATATACATATAATTCTTTGCTTGTATGTAAGAGTGATAATGACATATGTTGCTGTCAATAAAACCAATACGAGTGAATCTGTGCTGCTATTAAAATGATCAATTTTTATTCATTTTTTGGTGGATGATAAAATAAAGATTGATTTTATTTAAGTTATTTGCTTTTTCCTCTGGAAAAAACATTGGTTGTATTATATTCTCTTAATTATATACAAAAGAAAAGAGTTAGTATTAGCATAATCTTTACTTAAACTTGATATTTTTAATTAGTGTGACTGCCTTTGTCTTTGGGATATACAATATAAACTGCAATTCATGACACTGTGACATTCCAATTTCTTAGACATCTCTCAAAATATTGTAAATAAATGTCAATAATGAAAGCTTCATCAATGCCATGTAATAAACTTTGTTGTAAGAATAAAGGAAATCCATTTGTAGTGTTGGATTTTAAGCACCGGGACTGCTAGCCTTGAAAAGTATGGTAAGAAAACCAGATCCCTTTCTCAGTAAATAAGCTACTGATTATACTTAAGCTTTTTAAAGACAGCTATACTTAAATGTCCTTGGACTGGAAAAATGACAAAGGCTACTTCAAGCCTGGGTGGAACACATTCTCAGCCTAGGTACTGGTGACCAACCTCTGAAACAACCTCTGCTGTCGTGTCCACTGACGTAGATGACTTGCTGCATACATGGTTTTCAGCGTTTGTACACATAGTCTTCCTCCCTAAAGTGACTGGACTCTACTGTTTACAGATGGGCAACCCCAGTGGGTGTTTCATTCCATACTGGTGATATCACAGGCGAATAAGAATACTCACCTCCTACAGTTCTTTTTCTTCCTTGCGTTCCTGATAAAGAACCAAATCCAGCATATGTTTTATGTAACTGGGTAAGATGTTATACATTCAAAGGACAATGATTTTAGAGATACCAAAGCAAAAGTCCTGCATCCTTTTCTGATGGTGACCTAAAATGGTTGTTCACAGAACCACAGAATGGTTGAGGTTGGGATGTACCTCTGGAGGTGTTCTGGTCCAACCCCTCTGCTCAAGTACAGCCACTTAGAGCTGGTTGCCAAGGACTATGTCCAGACAGCTTTGAATATCTCCAAGGAGGGCTGCAAGCTCTATGGTTAACCTGTGCCAATGCTCAGTCACCCTTATAATAAAAAAGTATATCCTGATGTTCGGACAAAACCTCCTTTGTTTCAGTTTGTGCCCATTGCCTCTGGTCCTATCACTGGGCACCTCTAAAAAGAGCCTGGATCTGTCCTCTTTGCACCCTCTCTTCAGGTATTTATATATATTGATATGGTCCTCTCTGGACTTCCTCTTCCACATGCTGAACAGTCCCAGCTCTTTCAGCCTTTCCTCATATGTGAGATACTCCAGTCTTTTCATCATCTTCATGGCCCTTTGCTGGACTCTCTCCAGTAGCTCCATATCTCGTACTGGGGAGCCCACAACTGGACCCAGCATTCCAGGTGTGACTTCACCAGCACTGAATAGAGCAGAAGGATCACCTCCCTCAATATGCTGGTAATACTTTGTCTGATACAACCCAGGATACAATTATCTCTTTTTATAGCAAGGATGCTTTGTGGACTCATGGTCATCTTGGTGTCTGCCAGGATCCTCACATCTTTTTCTGCCAAGCTGTTTCCAGCAGGGTGATGCCCAGCACATCGTATACTGGTGCTTGGGGTGGTTTGTCCTTAGGTGCAGGATATTGCACTTCTTGTTGAACTGTATGAGGTTCCTGTCAGTCCATTTCTTTGAAATGTTGAGGTCCTTCTGGATGGCAGCATGACCCAGTGCCTCTGCATGCAGCCACTCCTCACAGTTTCATTTATCATCAAACTTGCTGAGGGTACACTCTGGCCCATCATCCAGATCATCAATAAAAATGTCGAATGGTACTGTACCCAGTATTGACACCTGGGGTGCATGGTTTGTTAGTGGCCTCCAACTACAAGTGAGGCTGACTGGGTCTTCTTGCCCTTCTTGAAGATAGGAATGACTTTTGCTTTCCTCCAGTACTCAGGTACCTCTCCCAATTACTGTGGTCGATCAAAGATCATAGAATCATACAATCATAGAATGGTTTAGGTTGGAAAGAACCTTGAAGATAATCGAGTTCCAACCCCCCTGCCATAGGCAGGGGCACCTCTCACTAGAACAGGTTGACCAAGGCCACGTCCAGCCTGGCCTTAAACACCTCCAGGGATGAGGCCTCAACAACCTTTCTGGGCAACCTGTACCAGTGCATTACAACACTCAAGGTAAAAAATTTCTTCCTAATGTTTAATCTAAACCTGCCTTCGTCCAGTTTAAAGCCATTCCCCCTCATCCTATCACTACATACCCTAGTAAAAAGTCATTTCCCAGCTCTCCTGTAGGCCCCCTTTAGGTACTGGAAGGCCACAATAAGATCTCCCTGGAGCCTTCTCTTCTCCGGGCTGAACAGCCCCAACTCTCTCAGCCTCTCCTCATAGGAGAGGCACTGTAGCCCTCAGATCATCCTCATGGACCTCCTCTGGACATGCTCCAGCAGGTCCATGTCCTTCTTCTGTTGGGGACTCCAGAGCTGGATGCAGTACTCCAGGTGGGGTTTCATGAGAGTGGAGTAGAGGGGCAGAATCACCTCCTTTGACCTGCTGGCCACACTTCTAATGCAGCCCAGGATACAGTTGGCCTTCCGGGCTGTGATCGCACATTGCTGGCTCATGTTGAGCTTCTCGTCAATCAGCACCCCCAGGTCCTTCTCCTCGGGGCTGCTCTCCAGCCATTCCCTGCTGAGCCTGTATTTGTGCTTGGGTTGCCCCGACCCAGGTGTAGGACCTTGCACTTGGCCTTGTTGAACTGCATGAGGTTGGCTTGAGCCCACCTCTGCAGCCTGTCCAGGTCCCTCTGGATTGCATCCCTCCCCTCCAGCATGTCTACCTTGCCAAAGATCTTGGTATCATTGGCAAACTTGCTGAGGTTGCACTCGACCCCACTGTCCATGTTGCTGACAAAGATGTTGAACAGTACAGGCCCAGTACCGACCCATGAGGAACGCCACTCGTCACTGGTCTCCACTTGGACATCGAGCCGTTGACTGCAAGTCTGAGTGCGACCGTTCAGCCAGTTCTTTATCCACCAAGTGGTCCATTTGTTGAATCCATGTCTCTTCCATTTAGAGACCAGATTACCAGATTACCAAGAGTGGCATCACAGGGACATCAGCCAGCTGCCTTGGCACTTGTGGGCACATCCCATTAGGGCCCATGGCCTTGCATAGCATCCAGGGTTCTTAAAAGAAACTATAAATATTATTTGCCTATCTATTTGTCAATCATCTCCTCTTAGTTTTAAAATCAAATATAAGATTAACCATCCTATATCACTGTTATATCATAAACCCCTATGCTATTGTCTCTATCCCCAAACAATATAAGCTTTCTGGCACTATACTCTATGTTCATACACATCAAAGCTTACCATGAATTGAAAAACATAGTAAGAGCAGTGTAAACTATAAAGTTCTGCTGGTTTATCAGCATTAGAATCTACTATCAATTTCAAGTGCAACTTTAAAAAAAAGCATACAAACCAGCTTGCTTTGGTCATCATTCTTTAAAATATCTTCTTTGCCTCCCCCTTTAGTTACTAAGAGTTTAGTATTTCATCTTAATGTCCCCATTGCTTACCATAAGTATAGATAACGCAGTTGACCTTACCAGAAGATTTTGTTAATGTTGTGATTCATCAGCCTGTTCTGGTGATTAAATATATTTTTAATTATTACTATACAAAAATCTTTCATGATAAAGGCCACTTTCCCTCTAGCTCTGAACTCTGCCTCTTTTAGCATTTTTCGTATGTGGGAAAAAATTACAGGTACAGAAATGTAGCTATTTTCCCCTTTTAGATTTACTAAACCATTATAAAAATGTCTGAGTTCAATCAAAATCTCTTAATGTTATCAAATGATTTATAGTTTTTATATTGCTGTGGTTCAACATGCTGTTCTTATTACCCAATACAGTAAACAGTATAGTCTGGCAAGCACAAAAGCTGAAAGATCAGAAAGAAAAATGTCAATTATTAGGAAGACAGAATCTTCAGCTCTAATAGGTGACTCTCTAGTGTATCATCAGGAGAGCAAAGCAGCTGTGTGGTGACCTCACTTAGATCCTTGTTTTCAAACACTGAGATGGATGAATATTGGTTGTGAACTCATCAGCTGTCTCTGCTGCAGAGATTCGGGTCCAATGGAGATGGAGCCACCAGAAACATATTCTCTATGCTAATCAATCTAGTAGCCACATCTTCCAAAGGTGTCTCCATTCACGCACAAATGCATGTCCAAATTTTCTGGGGCACACAGTATTAAGGCGGCAGCTCTAGACAGAGTCACAGAATGGTTGAGGTTGGAAGGGGCCTCTGGAGGTCATCTTGTCCAATACCCCAGCTCAAACAGGTTTGACCCTATGGATCCATACCTTGAATTGGCTCTGAGTATCGTGCACTTGAATGGGTGGGTGCTTCAGTATACAGTCAGTGCCTTCACAAAGGCTCAGCTATGAAAACAATGCTCACAGTCCAAGGCAAAGGATAACAACTCATTTGAGTCACTGTACCAGCAAAGACAGAATTTCATAGGTACCGGGATATTTGTTAAACAAAATGAAGAACTAAAAGCATATGCCTACTTTCAGCTGTTGTCTTAACAATATACATTTGTACTCTATCACCTAACTTGCTACAGTATCCATAATATTGTTGTTATATTAATAATCATAAAATAATTGAGCTAAAACTAAGCATGCAGTACTGATTTACTCATTATTAATAATGTACTGTCCCTGGAGAGCAATACTGCTTGTCTTTTGCTTCTTTCTGTCTCTGAACTTCACAGCTGATTGTCATTGATGGGCCTAATTTAGATTGTAATTTCCCTGTAGCAAGTATCTTGCCTTTTTATTTACCTGGAAAGTGTTACAGTAATGGTACTACACATAATAAATAATGGTGCAATACTGAGGATAAGATGATGGAACCCCTTTCATAACAAGATGAAGGTGCTTTATTTATGATCCTACATCGCTGTGCTCCTACTGGTGTGATTTTTCTTCTTTCTTCACATATAATCCAATGCAAATTGTGGATGGCCAACTGTGCGATAGCCTTTGTGAAGCAAAGTCATAGGAACATCTCAGAGTTGCCTACAGGCTAGATTTCAGATGTGAAAACATGGGTAGATCCAACCTTAGCATTTTCCTTTGTATATATTCTCAGGCATATCAGAAATTGATTTACTGCTTATCCTGAAAGCTTAATGATGCAGTAACATTCTGCTAATTTATAGAAACAAAATAAAATATTTTTTTAAAACTAGACTTTTAAAAAAATGAAATGTCGAAATACAGGATCTTGGTCTTTGTGTGGAAGAGAAACCCCTTTAGGAAGAGACCATTCTTAATAAAACTACTCTTTCTCTTGTAGTTTTAATTACTGTTGTTTTTTAAAGTATTTATCAAACTAATCCAGTCATCAAAAAATAGTGAATAAGATGTGATCAATGATGGTCTCGACTCTCATGTGTTTGTTCCCTATAGCAGTAAGTTCCTCCGGGAAGGAACTGGCTGTACTACATAGTTTAGCGCAATAGAAGGTATTGTTGCAAAAGTTAATATATGCTAGCACTTGCCAGCACTTAGTCATTTCTCTGGGTTTGATATCACATGATATTTACCTTGTAGCTCAGTGTATGTCCTGTGCTGTGCTATGTTATATGTTAGGAATCAGACAGAAAAAAAACCAAAAACAACCCAACCAAAAACCTGTATTTAAAGACTTGTCACTCCTGCTGCTGAGAAATTTCAGTCTTTCCACTCTCCTCTAGGTCAGATGTATGTTTTGTCTGTACTGACCTACAGATATACCAACTGCATGACTATCAGTCAGAGCAGCAAAGAACAACATCCACCATATCCCCTTTGCTGAGGAAGGCCATTCATGTATGGGAGCGTGTCAGGCTCCACACTCTCTCTTTATAAGAGAACATGCAATAGCGGCTCTTTGCACCTGTGAAAATAGATGGTCCAGCACGACAGCAGTTCTCTGCTTCATCTGTGTGATTAGAAACAGGCACTTCAAGGGAGGTGGGAGGACCTGATACCTTCTCTAATTAGCACTAAGGCAGGGAAATGCAGTTCAAGGCTGGATGCTGTCCAGTTCTTATTGGGCAAAGGGTATGGGTGGTCCATATGATTGCAAGGATGGGTGCCATGCTAAGTGGTGCTGGAGAGGAAAATGTTGCACTACAACCCATTGAGTCTTTGGGGTAAATTCAGACCTGGGCACAATGTCCTTGTGACGGTGGGGCACGTGCCCTGACTGTTATTGCAATGGTTATCATGTAACTTGGCTACGCTGCATAAAAACATACTGTGCTGTGCTGTTATCACATAGGAAATATTTACGGTATTTAGAAGGTCACCTGTAAATGTTTAATATGTTTTTGAGTGTTTTTATTTAAAAAAATAAAACCCCAAAACCCAAACCCACCTAACTGAAACAACCAACCTCCGCCACCCCTAGGTTTCTCATAGTTAAATTTAGTTCATGGATTTCTGGCTCTCAGGGGTAATCTTTAACAGCTGGGCATCTAGGCAGAATGAAAACAAAAAAAAAAAAAAGAAAGAGAAGAACAAGAAATGGTGAGAGTAATGTTACTTGTAGATACTTTTCTTCAATAATTAATTATTTTCTGTAGTTTCTGCAGATGCGTTGGTTATTTGACCGGTATGGTGTGTCTGTTGCCATAATAAACTAATTGAGCATTTGGATGGCAATGGCCCACGGCTCTGTGTAGTATGGCGAGTTTCACCACCTGGTCTGCCTGCAGTTTTCACAATGCTCACAGGGGAATTTTGAGGCTGCTCAAACTCCTTTCATCTGTGACCCTCTTTATAGATTTTCAGCATGTGTGATACTTGCCCCAGGGGAGACAGTTCACTTCAAAAAGTTGTCCTGTAGGTAAAAGCAATAGGCCATCCATTACCCTCTTCCTTCCACTCTCAGGTTAATGACTACATTAAATATTAAACGGGGTTCCATCTCCAGAGTGCCTGTATAAGTGATTTTACATTATCTCATTCATCCCTTCTCTGATTTCTCATAAAGTGTGTTGCCGCTTTCTAGCATAACTCAGTGAAAACCATGATTGATTTGACAACCACTAACACAATGTTTAATATTAACCTTCCTCATCAGTGAGTGAAGATGGTAAAGATGGAAGGAAGAAAACAGGGATACGATGCAATGTTGATTGCCCTTATTTAAAATTGTATTTCATATACAGCTTCTGCAAGCTATTACCTAGTGGACATGGGCTGCAGGCTTGCTGGAGGGATGACTGAGAAATAAATGGAAACTTTTGTACCAGTTGGGATTAAATTCATAAACAAAGGATCAAGGTTAGAAAGTGACATAGTCCCTACTGTCACCCATGCTGTTGCTCTAAATCACCAATGCATTTATTTGTTATTGCATGTTTGGCTGTGTACTACACATCCCATTTGAACTGAGCCAGTTCTGGGCTGCGATGTCCGCAGAATGCCCTCTGTTGCGTTTGTCAAGGTGAACTATAAAATGAGGTTGTAGCAAAGAAAGTCAAGTCCACTAAGACATATGGTTATCCTGAAAATACACTGTACAGCTTAATAAAGCATTACACCAAGAAAGGTATAAAATTAAGTGAGGAGAAGAAGCGGTTACACAGTGACAGAAAATATATAGCTTTACGCAGTACAGAAATGTATGTGATGGTGCAAGGCACAAAGAAGAATGAAAAATAATCCTGAGGATTTGTGTTATATCCCTCATGTCCTGCAAATGGAAGCCCAGTTGGAGAGAGCAAGAAAGACATGCAAATGTAGGCTGAAAGAAGATTACAATGTAATAAATATACATAGCAGTATTTATACTTATATGAATACGATTTTGAGTGAGCATTGAAGTCTTTGGTTTAGGACTGGCTAAATGATCTTTCCTTTTTTATTAAAAAAAAAAAAAACAAACAGAAGAAATAAAATAGACACATTGCTAACTTGAAGAGAAATGAGAAGCCTGAAAAAAAGAAAATACAGACCTTGATTTTGAGATTTGTCTAGGCTGTTCTGTAAGGTATTTTGATGTGTTAGGGCGGTATATTAGTTTGGACCATGATCTTTCCCCTCATTTCCAGTGGTGAGCAGTCTTGCTCCAGGCTGAAGCCAGTTTTAGGACAGGGAAGACAGAAAGTAACAATCACGCTCTGAAGTCTTCTGAAGGCTCTTACTTTGTCCACTTGGCACATCCCTTGTACCTTACTATTGCTACAACTTTATCTCTGCTTATATGACATGAAAAGTGGTGGGGGATGTTTATTTTAACTAGGGTTTCCTTGTTTAAGTACTAATTACTGGCTGGTTTGGATCAGCACGTAAATGAGAACAGTCTCAACATGCTGAATCTTCTGTGTTGCTAAATCTAGGGTTTAAGCAAATACTGGGAAAAACTGCAGTATAATATAGCCCAATCCCTGAGGAAGAGTCTTACAAACTCCCACCACAGAAACCAGCATTCATTTTAAACTAGGTTGGGAATTACTATGTAACTGGTGGTATTATAGAGGTATTATTATATATGGGCATCCTGGTTTAGATATTAATGACTTCTTAATTTTGGTATCCAACCTGTGAAGAAGGGATCTCAAGTTCTGCTCTAAAAGGTGTCCTCTAAATCCTTCTAAAGGATTCACTGAAGATAACAAGTAAATGCAAGCCTACTGTTAGTAGTTGTAAGGACACTATGGAATACTTCCACTAGGAATATTTTACAAAGGTAGCCAATGAGGATTTCAGTGGGGTTATTCTTGATTTTTCATAATGTTAGGAAAAGGCAAATCATTAGGGCTGCATTAGAAGTGCACTAGAACTAAGAGTTGGAGCAAATGCTCTGCTTACCAGAAGCCAGTTGCAACCATATAATCAGCCATAGCTGTTAAATGTTTGACAAGTTTTCACCTCTGTCTGTGACAGAAACCAGAGAGTTCTGCTCTTCTTTCTCTAAGTAGAAGTTAAGGCATCTTTTTGCTGTCTCCATCTTCTGTTCTTGTTCAAACAGGTGCAGTGTGCACAACTGTAACGCGCGTACCCAGCTTGCACGGTTGCAACCCCACTGAATGACCGGAGGTTGAAAAAGACCCTGACCTAAGACACAAATAAAAAAATTTCAGTCAAATAGCTTTGAGGGATCCAGTGTCAAACAAGCTCCTTTGATTTCAACGCTCCACTCTGCTGCTGCCCACCAATTCCCAGTGTTGCCCTCAGCAGCAGGTTATCTCAGAGCTGGCTGAATCCACAATCTTTGTATGGCTCCCGGCACGCTCTGCTGTAGGCCGAACCCCACTGGTCTGGAATGAAGTGCACTGATGGGACTGCTGAACACAAAAGCCTCTGTGATGGAGCTTCACTGCTTTAAACCTAATAAAACAATCACCACAGAGGAAACTTTGTTTTCAGCTTCCTTCTAGCTTTCACCATTTAATCAGCGTTAAGTCTAAATGTGTCACATATAGGTTTTATTTGCAATCTAGTATCTAATCTCTGTGAACTTAATATGATCATGTTTTTGTTTTTGTTGGTTTTTTTTTTTTTTCCTACTCCTTATTCCTTTCATTTCACCTCTGGTTTGGTCTACCCACTGTTACATCTCTAGTCAATCATCCTTACCAAACTAGCTTGCTAAATTATCCTCTGAATGTCAGAAGAAAACAATCTGAAATGATGATTTAAAAGAATGATGCTTACTTGGTTCAAGCAAAACACATAAAACCCAGTAAGGTATTTTCATATGTTCTTTAGCTCCAGTTGAATTACATTCCTCCTGTCAGCCCCTTTGTCATTACTGTCACCCTTCACCAACAAATCACTGGCAATTAACACCGAGGTAAAATGGTGAGATAACACTTACCCATGTCATTGTCATTATTCTGCTGTTGATACATTGGAAATCAGACGCAAGTGACCAAACGGGCTAGAAGATTAGAAGTTAATGGCCAATAAATAAATAAATAAATGATAATAAAATACCAGATTATTTGGTAACACCTTGTAAATAGGGCTGTTTGTTCTATAGAAGCACCAAACAGATTTTGCATGGTATTTATCTTCATTTGTTGTTAACTGGAACAGGCCGTGAAAATCGCAAAGGCCACACACTGTCTATATAAATTTTAAAAGCCATTTTCCCCCTTAAAATCTAAGTTAAAAAGGCTAAATCAGAACAAATTTAATTGGTATTTACACACACCAACATTAACAATTAGTTAAGCATCAGCAGGGGAGAACAATTACTGCACCCAATCTAATAGGTCTTTTTGGATGAATTAAAAAAAAAAGTCAAATTTAACTAGCTGTTTGCAGAAGGAATTTTTCTTTTTTTTCATTGACGTGTTTATTTGAATGAAATTAATCCCCATTGGCAATAGGGCAGGATTAGAGTTGTTTTCCTCCTGTTAGTTTATGTATATTGTTAGGGAATATCAGATATAGTAAACATTAACAGCTTGCCTGCTTGGTTTAACGATCATCCAAGTATGATAAAGGATGACATATTAATAGTATTTTTATTCATGTAAAATAGCAATTGCCCACTGATTTTCTCAGTATGGATTTCCACCTAGTTACTCAGAGACATTAAGAGAAATAGTTGATTTGTCTCCTCCTTCCTTTCACTTTAAGACATTATCAGCAAAAGAGTAAAGAATATTTAAATGTGGAAGACCCCTTTGATCCTTACTGCTGAAAGTCAATGCAAGATAAGGAGTGCATCTTGCAAACACGCAAATCTCTCCTAGTTGAGGAGGTGAAAAGTAGGAAACTATGAACTAATTTTATTGCCCCTACATCTCAGCTACTTAGACCTGCCAGTTGTGTATTTGTCCTTCAAAGTCTGTGACTGATGAAAGACGCTGGACATATTTTGTGAGAATTTGACAAGCTTTGAGTTTACAACTCTGGGTGCTATAGTGATGGACAGCAGACTTGCTCCTGTAAGACCCAATCCCACATGATTTGGACTTCATTCTGAGAAATCTTTATGGAAACAACTGACAGTGACTATTAGAGACAGAGTTTGGAACAGAAAGCGAATCTTTGCTTAATTTGTTTTCTTGCATATTTTATTTTATTTTAATTAGGACATTTATTTCAGGGCTAGGTGGGGTTTGGTTTTGCTTTTTTTTAATGTGGTAATTTTAAATAAGGAAAACTTAAATGTGGACAGAACTAAAGAAACACTTATTCACCTGAAATGTTATGTAATCCTCACAGAAAAAAAGTATATTCATAGGAGTGATCTAAATGTAGACTTCATAGGCAGGCAGGGCTCTAAGACTTCCCTGAAATTAATGTTATGGCCTGGAATTTGGAAACAGAAGGATATGTTCAGCATCATTCTTTGAGAAAACTCTGATGGGATACCCATAGGATAATTTTAATATCACTGGAGACTTTCTGCATTTTTAATCCCATCAAATTTTAGAAAAAGGATGAGAAGCATGTCTATGATATTATTTATATTAGAAATAAAACAATCACATGCCCAAACTCATCATGTGCTAGAAAATCAGCCAATGAGGAGAGCACATGGGACATCTGCTCAAGCATACTTAAGAAGAAGCAACAGCCGCAAAGGGAGGAGGCAGATGCGGAAATATCTGAAGAGATACACTGGGGGAAATGTGAAGAGACACTCTTGGATGTGCACAGAGAGAAGGAACTGATGAGGAAACATGCGGCCAGGGGTGCGCTCTTGGAAGGCGGCACTCCAGCCTGAAAGGGCTGTGGCCTGCTGGTGGCCTGCTGAATGACCGAAACTGGGGCAGGTACACCTCTGAAGGACCGTTGCCCATGGAGTGATACTAAAAAGCACAGAGGAGTGGAGGAAACCCAATAAAGAGCATGAAGGAGCAGAGGAAATCTGCTAGAAAATGAAGAGCAGCAGAAAGAAACCCTTAAACTCCACTCCAACCTCCTGTGCTGCCTGTCACCTCACTGAAGCAACGGCAAGGGACTGACTGTAAAGTGTGGCGGAAACAATGGCTCTTGAGACTAGGAAGATGCAAGAAAAGGTGATTGGCTTAAATTAAATCTTGAGAAGGTGTTTGCCTAAACGTTTATTTTTTTATGTTTTCTTTTTCTTAATACTGGAATCAGTGATTACAAGTTTGTGTTTGCTGGGAATAAGTTAAATTAAGTTAAAATTCTCTGAGTTGAGACTGTTTTGCCTGCTACTGTTTACAGGACTTGTGAAGATGTGTGTGTGATAGTTGGCTTCTTGGCTGATGGCGTGGGACCGAACCAGAGCTCTAAGAATATAGTGACTTATATACTTTTGCATTAGTTTTATCCATTTGTAGGCATTCTCCTGGAAAAGTTCCTCAGGTTCAGAATGGAACATGCAGTCAAAAGGTTACAGAAATTTTCTGGAAAAAGTAAGAGAATACTACAAGAAAATAGAAATGTCTTTGGAAGAGTGTTGAGCCACGTATCCTATAGTGATACTCTTGCTTTGCAACTCATGCTGATAAATTTGTTGAATTTGTGCCTTGGGCAAGAGACCATTGACTGCTCTGGTATATGGTGCTGTCTTTCACTTGGGTCTACAGAATACCATCCTGAACTAAAAGTACAAGCTTTTAACTAATCACTAAGGTTTTGTAGCAGATGCAGCGAAGTCATACTTCCACAGTGCAGTGCAAATTTGGAGCTGTAGCACATACTCCAGCATGCATCATACTTGCAACAGGTGGCTTTGTCTTAATGCGCATGAATGATAACAGGTCAAAAGTGGCTGTGTTCAGCCTGAAGGGAATAGAAAGGACTATGGACAGAGAAGATGAAAGAATGATAAAAACATATGAGTATTTCCTTGCTGAAAATATCAAAAGAAAATGCAAAGTTAAATTGATAGATTATACATTAACAGAATATATAGCAAGGTATGAGGGGAAAAAAAAAAAACAAACACCAAAAAAAAACCCCAAAACCCAAAAAAAACAAACCCAGAGGAACAGATATGTTGTGATGGAGAGAAACAGGGAGAATAAGCATCTTGCAGAACTGTGCCAGAACCTGAAATATAATAAATGGCGTGATATTCAGAGATGGTGAAATGTGAGTATTTAGCATCTCTGAAAACCAAGTCAAAGACTCCTGCTCAATGGAGATTTCTATTGTGTGTTTCTATTCTTTAACAAAGCCAGCCAGAGAAATTGAAGGGAAGTGAAATACATGAAAAGAGGTTTTCCAACATCAACACATCCAACATGTGATTGATTCAAATAGAGCGAAGTACAACAATAAAAGGGAAGAAATGAAGCTCACTGTGTAAAAGAAATATAAATAAGTAGCTGGGAAGAACTATTGCTGCTGAAACCATGGCATGATTCAAGTAAAGAAAGGATGAAGAGATACTTTGAGCTTCACGGAATGCATTTTTCTTCCACTAACTTTTTTTCTCCTCTGTGGTCCTACCAGGAAGAACAGAATCCTTCTGTTTGGAAAGCAGCTAGAACAACTCTGTTTTATTTTGACTTTTCATTCCTTTTAATAAAACCCAGACCTTTCAGTGTGGTCATTCACAATTTGCCTCTTTCTTCTAAACATTTCTTTTCCATGCTGTTCAGCACCTCAAGCAGCCGTGTCACTTGGGTGAGATCTGACTGCTGCCAGAATTGATTCAGGGAGGCTGGGAAACAAAGTGATGGTATCAGGGTGTTTTCAAGGAGAACTACAAACAGAGACGAGGGACTTCCAAAGATTGATTATTAATACAATCAGTATCTCTGAGTTGATGCAGGACTTAACGGTTCATTAACACAAAGTGCATGACAATGAGGAGAAAATTGGTTAATTGCTCATTTTTAGTGACCCTCTGTTCAAAAAGGCTGGTTTTCAGCATCAGCACCAGCCAGGGCTCACAGTTTACCTTCCTTTTGCCTGAGTTGTTGATTTGAGGTCTCACTTGGGGTGGTGTTAAAAGGAAAAGCAAAACATCCATTGTAGTTTGGGCAGTGTTTCTCTTGGTTCCAAGCGTGAATTTGCAAATAAGCTGTGTTTTCTGTTTATAAATCTCTCTTCTGCCAGTAGCCGGTAGGAAATGGTAGTGAGAGTGACTTTATGCTATTGGGAGCAGGAAGAATACTCAACCCACATAAAAGAAAGCAAATACAAGCATAACCAATTTTACTGTATAGATTAATGATTTGACACTAATTATTATGTAAAACTTCACTGTATGTTTCTTACTATTGTGGTTGACCTTGGCTGGACACCAGGTGACCACCAAGCCACTCTGTCACTCACCCTCCTCAACTGGGCAGGGGGAGGAAAAATATTACAAAAGACTTGTGGGTTGAGAGCAGGACAGGGAGATCATTCAGCAATTACTGCCATGGGAAAAACAGACTCAATAGAGGGAAATCAGTTTAATTTATTGCCAATCAAAAATCAGAGTAGGGTAATAAGAAATAAAACCAAATCTTAAAACACCTTCCACCCGCTCCTCCCTTCTTCCTGGGCTCAACTTCACTCCTGAATTTGCTACCTCCTCCCCCTGAGTGGTGCAGGGGGATAGGGAATGGGATTTGCTGTCTGTTCACCACAAATTGTCTCTGCTGCTCATCCTCAGGAGGAGGACTCCTCACACTCCTCCCCAGCTCCAGCATGGGGTCCCTCCCATGGGAGACAGTTCTCCATGAATTTCTCCAACGTGAGTCCTTCCCATGGGCTGCAGTTCTTCATTAACTGCTCCAGCATGGGTCCTTTCCAGGGGATGTTGTCCTTCAGGAACAGACTGCTCTAGTGTGGGTCTCCTACAGGGTCACAAGTCCTGTAAGAAAAACCTGCTCCAACATGGGTTCCTCTCTCAACGGTGTCACAGCCTCCTTTGGGTGCATCCATGTGCTCTGGTGTGGGGTCTTCCATGGGCTGCAGGTGGATATCTGCTCCACTGTGGACCTCCATGGTTTGAAGGGGACAGACTGCCTCACCCTGGTCTTCACCATGGGCTGCAGGGGAGTGCCTGTTCTGGTGCCTGGGGCACCTCCTCCCCCTCCTTCTTCACTGACCTTGGTGTCTGCAGAGTTGTTTCACTCATGTATTCTCACTGCTCCATTCCTGCTGCTTTTGTGCAGCAGGTTTTTCCCCTTCTTAAATATGTTATCCTAGAGGTGCTACCACCATCATTGATTGGCTTAGTCTTGGCCAGTGGTCCATCTTGTAGCCAGCTGGCATTGGCTCTGTTGGACGTAGGGGAAGCTTCTGGCATTTTTTCACAGAAGCCACCCCTGTAGCCCTCCCGCTCTTAAAACCTTGCTACGCAAACCAATAGAGCTATGTAAAAAAACTTTACTGTTCCATCATTCTCACATTTACATGTTTTTCTCTCACACATACAAAAAAAACATTCCAGATCTGAAGTTTCAGACACATGGGTTAGACTTGTGACTGAGGGAACAACCAGAGTAGAAGGGAGATGTGTTACTTCTCAAGAAGCAGGTCAGCAAGGAAGATGCAACTAACATTACTAATGGATCATATATCTTTTTGCACTACAGGTATTAAAGCAACTATATCTAAAAAACAAAACAACACAAAACAAAACAACACAACACAAAACAAAACAAAACAAAAAGGTTTTAGCCTCTTGACTGATTCAGAGAAGAGTACATGACAGTGTACAGGGACTTGACCAAAGTTTACAACTGTAATGGAGTAGGTTAAGCAACAATGTGAAATGGGCAAGAGGAAGAGGTAAAATAGCTGAGTTTAGTGTGTTATGTAAAAATCTTTTGGTTTATTCTCTGGTTTGCTTTATTTTCTAGTTTTCTTCTCTGGTTTTCTGCCTCATTTCAGTAATTTTATCTGCAAAATAGATTATTTTACTAACCGTAAAACTGGAGTGGCTTGCTCTTGATTAGTGAAGATTCTGAAATGCACAAAAGTAGGTAGAACAGTCAGTAAAGCAATAGATTTTGATTGAAATTCTGCATTTTTCACAGATTCTGTAGCCAAGGCTGCTGCTTGGTTTATAAGTGCTGTTTCCTAACATCGAGAGTTTTGTCATATCCTTTATTACAATACATGGTCATGTATTCTTTAGCAGTAGTAACCGCTCAGTAGTTGGTGGATCTGAAAGTAGCTACTGTGGAAGGCAACCTTGCTTCTTTTTCCAAACAGTTTAGTACAGTCATCTCTTTATCATGAAGGGGTAGGAGAGGAGAAATTTGCAGCTTGTGTTTGACCCATCCCATGCAACCATTTTTGGAGACCAAGCATCCTCTTTTTTACTGCTCCCTGACCCCAGAATTTCCTGAATTCAACAAATTATTTCAGAACAGATACCAGGCAGCCCTGACGAATAAGTCAAATTAAACATGCCAATGTTTGTACCAATACAGACAGAAAGGAAATCTTTATGATAAACAGTTAAGCCAACTAGCTTCTTTTGCTCTTGAGAAAAAAATCCATTTCTCAGCAAGTCTTTAGTCTCCCCCTCCCCACGTTGGGCGCCAATTAATCTGTTGTGGTTTAGGCCAAATAGGCTACTGGGGACCTGGGGGACCCCAGATGGAACCAACAGATGCCCCCCTCTACCCGTCTTCAAAGAGAGAGGAGGAGGAGGAAAAAGAGACTTATGAGTTTAGAAGGAATTAAACTACTTTAATGAAATATTAATAATAAAATAAAAAGAAATAATGAATTATATACAAAACCATATCAAGCTCCCGAGATGACAATCACGACACTGGCTGGCACTGGGGCAGTCCAAGGCTGGACTCAGTGACGGATGGGAACTGGATTCCGAATCTGGATTCCAGATCGGGATCACAGGCAGACGAACAGAGTCCTCCTCAGACGTTGGCCATTGAAGGAAGAGCCCGTGACCCTTTGATACCTCAGTTTTTATACTGAGCATGAGGCAGATGGGATGGAATACCCCGTTAGTCAGTTTTGGGTCACCTGTCCTGTACGCTCCTCCCTGCAGGTGGGACCCCACTATGCTTTTCCGCTTCTGACCCTCCAACGTGGCAAATAACAGAGTTGGTTGGCCTTGGCTGTTACAGCAATAAGTATAAGCAGGAGCCTCTCTGCATCCCATGCCTGGGCATCGGCTATAAACAATTGGTCTTATCACTCTGAGAGAGTGAACACTGCACAATATGCAGTTAATTTCAGTATTTAGAGAGGCCCAGCTAAGAAGCGAAGTTACTGAACAAAATTGGTTCTGTTTTACCTCAAACCAGGATATTTCTCATCTGTATTTTTTTAGAATAGCAGGCATAGCCCAAGACTGGGAGAGAAGCCCGATGTTTTCGAATTTCACAGCAGGGGCCATGATGAGCTTGTTTGAAGGGAAAGTGACAGTGAATAAGGTTTGCTTCACAGCATGAACCGGACATTTTTAAGTCTGGGAGAAGCCATTAGAATTCTCAAAAAAATAACTTGTTCTATTTTCTTTAAGAAGTTGTTTTCCCTTTCCACAGATTCGACCTTTTGTACCATTTGTGAATTAATATCAAATCCAAACAATCAATTGAAAGAATTGATGTATTAGAGGAACAATGTAAAACTTGCTCTTCCCTCCAATTATTATATTCACTATGAAGAAGCTGCACTACCTCATTTAAATCTTTCCTGAAGTGGGTCACACAGGGAAGCTGATTGATAAGGTGTTGGAGAGTTGAACTTTACGGCTGAGCACCGGACCTCTATCAACTGTGGGAAGGAAGGTGTGCCACAAATAGAGCTGTCACTGCCACAATCCTGCTATTAAATCTTTAAAACTGGCAAATTTACAGTCTGGAAGAAGGGGCATGGGCTGATCCACTCATAGAGATTGAATATGGAAGAAGAATAATTTGAAACTGCAGTAAGTTGTTGGCAGGAAACTTGAACTCTAGTGAACAAACCTATCTGAGCTCAGTTGGGGAAAAGTGTGTACTTGTGCTGCCTTTCATCAGTTCAGTGACAGGCTGAAAAGCACGCTAAATCTTTTAGTACAGGAGCATTAAATTCAGTCTTTTTCCTTTTTTTTTTTGTTGAGCACATGAAACCATGAGAACAAAAAGAACAGATGTAAGCTTCTTCTTTTGTGCCAAAAAAAGAAAAAAGTAAAAAGGAGGAAAAAAAAAAAAAAGAAAGCAAAAAAACTGCACAAAGAAGAAAGACACATGCGCATGCAAAGTAGTAAAGATGAGTGCCTTCATTTGCATCTCATGGCCTCATATACTGGCAAGTGGAGCAGGAACCTCCTGACACTTTGTCAAGGAAAACTGGAGGGGGTTGAGGGGCTGTTAAACGATGACCTACTTTGAAGAAACCACTTAAATCTGCTGTACACCAGAAGGATGAGGCAATTGTACAGGTATGACTAAGAGATACTGTGATTATCAACAGACATCATCAGTCCAGAATGAGTTTGAAGACATTATTTTTTTGCAGCAAGATTATAGAATGAATCTCTGCTGCCAATGCAATTCAGTTGAGCCAGAATACATATAAAAGCCTACATCTAATCAAGGAAAGATTAGGTGACTCTATAAATTCTGGTAATAAGCAGCATCTAAGAGAATACAATAAGCAAGCTACCACTTTAATAATAACACTTTGCAATACAACCTATCTTGTGCATTTTACCTTTCTCAGCACTGTTGGCTCTACCATAAATTTTGGAAAGTTAGCTATATTGTAGTACGAGTCATTGTAAAACCTCACTGAATCATGTGCATCATTTCAATTGTGCTGTCTATTTTTGTGTCTACTAAGTGATATAATATTGGTCATGTCTGAATTGCTGAAGTCATCCTGTTCCCTGGCTCACAAGACAACTGAAACTGTGGGGTTTTTTGAGTAGAGTATCCATGTCCATACCTCACAAATTTTACCAATTACCTCCAGTAGACTCCTTGTGTAACTCTTGTGATCAGTCATACTCTCTTTTGTGCATCTTTTCTTGGTTAAAATACATTGACTGATGTCCTCAAGAAACTGAATATAGCTTACATTTCCATTTTTTATATGCCATTTTTGCCAGTTGCTTCTGATTCTAAGCTATAGTTAGATCCTATTGCAAGATCAAATAAAAGATAAAAATTATGTGCTTAACCCCTAAGTAGTTATAAAAGAAATTGGAGAGACATGGATTTGACTGATGGACCACTTAGTGGATAAGAAATTGGCTGGATGGCTGCACTCAAAGAGTTGCCGTCAATAGATCAGTGTTCAAGAGACAACCAGTGATGAGTGGTGTTCCTCAGGGGCCAGTATTGAGATCGGTGTTGTTCAACATCTTTGTTGGTGACATGGACAGTGGGATTAAGTGCACCCTCAGTAAGCTTCCCAGCAATACCAAGCTGTGTGGTGCGGTTGACATGCTGGAGGGAAGGGAGGCCATCCAGAGGGACCGGGACAGGCTTGAGAGGTGGGCCCAGGAAAACCTCACAAAATTCAGCAAGGCCAGGTCCTGCACATGGGTCGAGGCAATTCCAAGCACAAATAACAGGCTGGGTGGAGAATGGATTGAAGGGAGCCCTGAGGAGAAGGACTTAGGGGTGTTGGCTGATGAGAAGCCCAACGTGACCCAACAATGTGCGCTCACAGCCCACAGAGCCAACCGCATCCTGGACTGCATCAAAAGAAGCATGGCCAGCAGGTCGAGGGAGGTGATTCTGCCCTTCTATTCCACTCTTGTGAGAGCCCACCTGGAGCACTGCATCCAGCTCTGGGTCCCCCAGCACACAAAGGACATGGACCTGTTGGAACAAGTCCAGAGGAGGGCCACAAAGATGCTCAGAGGGCTGGAGCACCACTCCTATGAAGACAGGCTGAGAGACTTGGGGTTGTTCAGCCTGGAGAAGAGGAGGCTCTGGGGAGACCTTATAGCAGTCTGTCAGTACTTAAAGGAGGCCTACAGGAAAGATGGGGAGGGACTCTTTATCAGGGAGTGTAGTGATAGGATGAGGGGTAACGGTTTTAAACTGAAAGAGGGTAGATCTTAGGTAGAGGATTAGATATCAGGAAGAAATTCTTTACTGTGAGGGTGGTGAGACACTGGAACAGGCTGCCGAGAGAAACTGTGGAGACTCTATCCCTGGAGGTGCTCAAGACCAGGTTGAATGGAGCTTTGAGCAACCTGGTGCAGTGGAAGATGTCCCTGGCCATGGCAGGGGGTTTGGAACTAGATGATCTTTAAGGTCCCTTCCAACCCAAACCATTTTATGATTCTATGATTGAGTTGGTGTTTGTTAGATGTCAAAGAAGAGAATAGGTAAAGATGGGATATAATTTATGGCTAGAATGTTGTGGGAAATTGTTAAAAAATCCCTTCCCCATGGACTGAAACCTAAACTTTACCAGATGAAAAATAGAAAATGAAAAAATAACTGTGCTTCATATCAGAGTAGCAATTTGCTGAAAATGGTTGAAATGGTTGCGCAGTCTGAATAAGAGGAGAACACAAATCTTTGTTCTAGCTGATCCAAAACAGGGGTTTGAACTTCTTTATCTCACATGCCAGGTAAATATCCTATCATCTGTTAACATTTCTGGTTGCTAATGTCATTCTTGTCTCTAATTTTGATTAGCTATTCTATCTTTGCTAAAATTGATATGATCATTCCTGCAAAAGGTCTCCGTTTTAATGAACCAGTGTTTTCTTAAGAAAAAACTAAATTATTTCACTGGAAATTCCTGAACAACCCTATTTATTAGGAGTGATATATTACTGGTGGAATTCTTTAGCTACATTTGCACTCAGAAAACAAATGAAATGAGCCAGAGATTGTTCTCTGGACCCAAGGCTGCCTGCCATGACAGAGTTTGCATTCACACAGCTAAACTCCTCTCGCTTTCCACAGTGGACAGGTTTGTTAGCAATGTTTCCCAGTCCGATCAACTCTAGAAATATCCTGGGCATTGCTAAGGATTGACTCAGGACAAAACTGCACTAAACATTTAACAGTATGGAAAACTTTAGGGTGGAACTCATACCTGTGTTTTCAATTCACCGACATAGATATAAGCTGTGGATACAGACTGGGCCTTGTTCTGTGCTTAGTGTTGCCAGTGTTAGTTGCTGGATTGTATTTTTAAATCAATGTGTGGGTGAGCAGGTGCGTGTCAATTTAAAAATTCACGGATTCATTGAATCTCCTTGCTAAACTCAATTTTTAATTGTTTTATTTTTTGGTTGAAAAACTCTATCAAAATCACTGTGGGTCAGGACAAGTATTCACTGTTTCTATCTGCCTAACCTGTAGACTCATGCAGTCTGAAATTTGGGCAAAAATTTCAGTGTTGATGGCTTAAATTTCAGGAAAAAGACAGTGAAGTATTGACAAGAACAAGAAACAAATCCGTCACAGTGTTGTAGTTTGACTAACGAGTAAGAGAAACAATTTTGAATTTCTACAGCATTTTGTGTATGCCACTGGCACAAACAGTGAGAACTGTAGGTCACATTTCTGATATACTAGAGGAGGTTTATGTAGTAAAACTAATCTCTGAATTAAAGCTGCTCCATGGGGAGGTGCCAGTCAAAAGGGTAAGAGGGTGATTCGTATACAGATTGTCATATGATTAGGAAGCAAGCTGAAGGAAATAAGTCCACTTGGTTACATCGAAAAGAGAACTCACATCTGGAAAGATTACCAGTGTTCTGCAATGTTATCTTACATAATATTTCTATTAAAGGCTTTGGCATGCAAGTAGGTGTGTACTAATGAAATTTGATAATGACACATGGGTAGGTGGCTGGCATTTATTCTTTTAATACTGAAGCTAGAATCTATGATTTACATTTTATCCCCCTGGGGTACATGGGGGAGTATATGTGGGCCCTAGAGAAGGGGTTTCTTCTTTTTCTTTTTCTGTCCCACACCCCCACCCCCCCCATTTTTAACAATTAAATTGGGAGACAGAACAATTGAGCTAGGCCTTTGCTCTTGCAAACCAATGTTACCTAAAGAATATATTCTAATCATAATGCAACTTAATTTATAGTGCTAATTCAGCTTTTCTGAGGGCTCATTATTTAAAGTAACATAAAGGCTTTTTTTTTTTGTTAGATTTTTATTGTGATGGTATATTTAACTAATGGTGCGTTATGAGGGAACTCTCATTGGAGGCAGAAATGAGCATTACTTGAATACCAAATTAATTCATCATCTCCTGTGCTAGTAAAAAACCTAGCAAATTAATTTATAATGGGACACTTAATGTGCAACTTTTTCCTCCTTAATTGTTTTTAGAGGTGAGCGAAGTGTTGCAAATTGAGGTAATATTGGAAATAGTCTGATGTTAGTGCAGGACAGAATGGCTTCAAGGGTGTGTCATGTCTGTGTATATCTTGTATCTGATCTGTATATATATGTATAGGCACATAGACCTACACAAATGTGTGCCATATCATGAAGATCTAGAGGAATACATATGCACAAATACCTGAACACAAACACGCATATGGCTATGGACCTGATTCTAGGCTAGTGTAAGCCGGCAACAACTCTATTAACTCCTGGTCTGTGCTGAGGATCTATCTTTGAGGAAATCTTAGAAATCTGTGAGGGCTATACAAAGGTCACACCACTTAGGGTGCACTCTCATGGTTTGATACATAGTTATCTAAGGCTATGTCCATATGAAAAAGGGAATCCTGCCTTATGTGATCCTGGCCACATGCTTCCACCCTTGAGTCTTCTCTTCATGGTGCTTGTCATGGTGTGATTCAGATTCCTTGCTGGTCTGAAAGCAATCACCAAAAAATCATTTTAAATTAGGCCAGAGAATTCACTGAATGCATCCAGGCAAACTGTCCAGAGGCAGCCTAAAAAGGAGCAGTGGGAACCCGTGCCTGAGGATGGACAAATGAACCAGACCATTTCTTCACTCCACAACTCACAGTTAGATCAACTAAAGCTGTCTGTAAAACCTTAAGGTCTAAAAGCATGGGTTGTATCTTTGTATATACCACACCACTTAAGTGTGGGGGTTCTCTTTTAGGACTTTGTACTCCCATTGCCAACTTGTTTTGTTTTTTTTTTTTCCCCCTGTTCCTTATTGCATCATTTACACCTTAATGAACTAAATCAGTTATATCCTTTTCTTAAAACTCACATTTTGCATGGTGCTTGCTCAAAATTGTAAGCATAGGGAACTGAATTAGGTTGATGTTTAAATGAAATCATTAGCTAAGTCTTATTGAAAATGAGTCGGATCTCAAGCCAGTATGTCTAAATACACACGAGTAGCTAGGTATGATATAAGGATGTCAGAATCTTTTCCCTCGTTGCTCAATTTTTATCTTTAAGTTTGGATATAGGGGAAAAAGGAGCCATGAGAAAGATATTTATAACTAATTTTAATTTATATAATGTATTTTTTCTTCACCATGTCCCAGAAGGTCAATTTGTGATTAAAATTTTTATTTTATGAAAATGACCAGGACTTGGGATTTTGGGGTATTTTGATAATTGTAAAACAAACACTCCTCACTCAAGGGAAAGAGGGACATGATCCTTACAGCATACTTTCCTCTGCTCAGCCTCAGGGCTTTCATGCAAATCTTCACTTGACTATGGACTAGAACCAGGTCTGCTTTGACTCCATACCCCAAGTGAATCAGGAGCTCAGAACAACACCTCTTTTGTTTATCTATCTCCTTACCTTTACTTGGCATTAAAATAACATTGGAAAATAAATGAGCTGAAATATTTGTCTCCTGCGATTATTTCTGCTAAGTAAAGAGCCCAGCTAAATGTGTGGGAGTCTGGGTACACAGCCTGTCCAAGGTAACTATAATTGATGTCGAGGCAGACAGTAAGTATAAACAAGCTAGTACTCATGCCTTTTTCTGGTTCATGACTGATGTCTGATGGAATCCCGTGGTACATTACCCAAAGTATTCTGACATGTGTCAGTTCTGCTGATGGGCCACTGTCATGCAGGCTCTTGTCAGGCAAGGACCATGAGCTGGAGTACCGTAAAATGGCTGCAACTTTAAGGAGTCATTTCCCAGGACAATTTCAAGTACTAAATGTTCTATCCAGTAAAAAAGTTCAAAACATTTAATTCTGGTGCCATTTTTCTTAAAGAAAGCTCTCTGGGACCCAAGTTCTTTCTATCTTCTACCAGAGGCTTCCCAAGGGAAAGGATTAAGGGCTGGTGTTGCCTGTTTTCCTACCTTCTGACCTACAAAAGGGTCAGATTTTGTTTCCTTCTTTGATGAAGGAGACGCCTGGAGCAAATTTGGAACCACTGGGGAGCAGCAGCAGGTAAGTGCTTCTCAGATCTAGGAAAGGGCTGTCTGAGAAGGGCAACTTTTATGGTTAAAACCCTGACCTGGTGTCAAAAGAACAGCATCTGAAAAGACTGGGGTCGGTAGCTCCCTAAGGGATGGAGAATTGGAAGTCAGTGTGGTAACATGGCTGTCAGGGGCCTCTCCAGCCCTGGCTGAGGATTAGCTGGAGCCCTGGGCCCCTGGTTAGGCTTGGCATGGGGTGACGTGTCACGGCTGGTTAGGGCCGGGCTGTGGGAGCGGGAGACCGGACCTACCATGGTGTTGCTGGGGCAAGGACTGATGGCACTTGGAACTTCCATGGAGTCTGGGCCATGGACAGGCCCTGGCGTGCCCTCAGGGCCCAGACATGTCAGGGTCTTTTTTGTTGTGACTATGAATTCGGTCCGGCATTACTGCATATGGACCTCATGGCTCTTTACCTGCCCCTGTGTAAAGGATGAGTAAGTAGTAAATTTACTGGCAGCTGACTACTACTGGAAATAGGATAATTTCTAATGGAGAGATAGTGACAATCTAAAAGTGTCTTAAAATCCATTAGAAGACTTGGGAAGCGGTGCAAATTCCACACTAAGGATACATTTTGCAAAGTGTTTAGCAATGCCTCAATTTTGGTGGGGTTTCTTTTGTGGATGACTATTGATTTCAATCAGAGCAGAGGTAAGTTAAAGTTGCCTTTGGAAAATTCAGTCCTAAAAGATTTAAGAACATTTGGGGTCCTCAGTTTTTCTCCTTGTACTGATGGTTCTTCAGTTCTGATGTCCAGAATTTTCTGGAAGAAACTGACTCTGCAGCTCCTCAGTCTGCAGTTGGTCATCCTAGAAATTTTTCGTAGTTGTAGTAGTAGGTGAGTGGAAGTGTGGAAAGTTGCCTTACTGACTTTCTTTTTCAAATAAATATTGATAGTCTTTATTTTGATCTGGAAGCACGACAGGGTTTTATTTCAAGTAGTTTTGTAGTTCAGACGAGCTAGTTCTGAGAAACTGGAGATCTGTGATACATCTTTTCTTTAGCCTTCTTGGAAGACAAGTCCAACACTTTCATCAGACTATTTATTTGAGAAAAGGATATATACTACATAGGATGTTTATGGCTTATAGAAGTGATAGTTAAAGCTTTAAAAAATTAAATTAAGAGAATCTGTATGTTAGCAAGCTCTGAAATCCAGCCTATGGAAAAATCAAAATTTAGGCTTTGAGAGGGCTTTGCTGAATTAACTAATTAATGCATTTTTTTATGTGTATATATTGCCTGCCCTCCACAGTATGCCTTATTTTCATTTTGTTTGTGTATTTTCAGATCGTCATTTCTTCAGGACTCTTGTCGTCATCAGTGGGGTCTGGACCCGATCCCAGTTTCTAACATAACCTGTACAGCCCTCAGCTTGCCCAGGGGGATGCAGTGTGTCCACAGGAGGAAGTTTTCAGCAGTGACAAAGCGTTGCAGAGCTGGAGAGGCCGATCCTTTGCCTCTGAAGACTGCCTGGCAAAAGGGGTCCTTTTGTGCCAGAGTGCTATCTGAAAATGTCAAACTCAGCGAGCTAGTGTCTACTGCAGCACCAGAAAATGTTGACTGGCATTTTTAGTGGCATTTTTATTAGCATTTTATCCTTGTAGTTGTACCTCTGGATTTTTAAGCTATGCAATAATACTGCCAAATGATCATTAGTACTGAGTAAGCCTAATCACCATTTAAATGGAAACAAGTAGTGTGAGTAAACGAGGGATATGAAGTTCATTATTTCACTCTGCAAATCAGTAACTCTGGGGAAATTTCCATTTTAATATGCTGTTTGTTTTAACATAATGACTAAAAGGTTAAGATCACATATATCCTGTGGATAATGTAAACAAGCATTTCTTTCAGCTTCTTTTATTATCTGAACAGGAGCTCATATGCTGTGAGGTTTGTTTGTCTATTTATTTATTTACTTACTTACACACTTACTCTGCCAAGCACTTTGATATTTGTCATCCTCTTGCACTTCTACTGTCTGTATTCTTAATTCCTACTAAAAATACTTGGTAATGATGGTGATGTGTGTTATTAAGTTGTTTTAATGAAAAGTAGTGGTAGAATATGACCTTACCCTTTAGCCCTGTATTTTATAGAAACCTGTATTTTCTCTGGACATGTGTTATTTATTACATTATTATGTTTACATCAAAAGATCGGTGATCATGCTCAGGTATTAGGAAATAAATCAGTCCTTGAATTTCAGAGGTACTTTGTATGAAGTGCAAGAGTCCATTTTACGTTAACCTCTTACCCTGCTATTTTGCCAATGGCTAATGCAGTGATTTTAAAATCCTTAGAGAACTGGATCTTTTGCAATTCCAAAACAGATCTGTCGCTTACATTTTCCTACCTTTTTTCCCCTTGTATTTTACTGCTCAAGAGTAGAATTACAGTAACTTAACAATACTGGGAGGAAAGGGAATTGCAATAGCTCAGAAAATATATTCCATGTTTATAAATAAATAAATAAATTAAAAAGATTACATGGGGCAGTGGCAGATTGTTTTATCAGAGAGACTGGGGTCAAAGATTTTTACTTCTCTTAATGGTCTTCATTAGGGAATTAGACCATCCTGCTGAGAAAGACTGGCATGCTTTGGCTCCGCCAGTGTCAGGCTGCACTATAAACATGCTAGTGCCTGAATTGTGAATTGCTTGCCACACAGATGAATGTTTGTCACCGTCTCTGGGAGACAGATGTCACAGCCTAGTGAAGGCCTGCTTATCATTCATGTGGTCACTTCTATTACCTCTGCTCAGACTGTGCTGACCTACTATTAGTGACTCTAATTTAATTTCCCCCACCAGTGTCATGGGTTATTTCTTCCATTACTTTAGAGATTTAATTTACTGGGTAAACTCCATCACTTGAAAGAAAGAATTTTTCATGACATGAAGAACAAGTTCTTTTTGCAGATTAACATGATGCTGGCTATTTATCTTGATCATCTCTAAGGCATAAGGCTTAAATGTCAATGAATGACAATATGTTAATATGTTGGCATTATTTCCAAAAGACACGAAGTATTATATGTTTTCTCGTTTTAGCTATACCACAACATCTAAAAATGATTCTGTGCACAGTGTTATGAAAGGCCAGTTACACTTTTGTTACAGCTATAAATAAGCTTGTGGGGAGCACACTGAAAAGGCTGACACATAGGTAGGAGAGTGACTGTAATAGGCAAATATTTTAGCACCTGTATCCAAGTTTTCTTAGAATCGTAGAATGGTTAGGGTTGGAAGGAATCTTAAAGATCATCTAGTTCCAAACCCCCTGCCATGGCCAGGGACATCTTCCACTGCACCAGGTTGCTCAAAGCTCCGTTCAACCTGGTCTTGAACACCTCCAGGGATGGGGCCTCCACAGCTTCTCTCGGCAGCCTGTTCCAGTGTCTCACCACCCTCACAGTAAAGAATTTCTTCCTGATATCTAATCCTCTACCTAAGATCTACCCTCTTTCAGTTTAAAACCGTTACCCCTCATCCTATCACTACACTCCCTGATAAAGAGTCCCTCCCCATCTTTCCTGTAGGCCTCCTTTAAGTACTGACAGACTGCTATAAGGTCTCCCCAGAGCTTCCTCTTCTCCAGGCTGAACAACCCCAAGTCTCTCAGCCTGTCTTCATAGGAGTGGTGCTCCAGCCCTCTGAGCATCTTTGTGGCCCTCCTCTGGACTTGTTCCAACAGGTCCATGTCCTTTGTGTGCTGGGGGACCCAGAGCTGGATGCAGTGCTCCAGGTGGGCTCTCACAAGAGTGGAATAGAAGGGCAGAATCACCTCCCTCGACCTGCTGGCCATGCTTCTTTTGATGCAGTCCAGGATGCGGTTGGCTCTGTGGGCTGTGAGCGCACATTGTTGGGTCACGTTGGGCTTCTTATCAGCCAACACCCCTAAGTCCTTCTCCTCAGGGCTCCCCTCAATCCATTCTCCACCCAGCCTGTATTTGTGCTTGGGATTGCCTCGACCCATGTGCAGGACATGGAACTTGGCCTTGCTGAATTTTGTGAGGTTTTCCTGGGCCCACCTCTCAAGACTGTCCCGGTCCGTCTGGATGGCCTACCTTCCCTCCAGCGTGTCGACCGCACCACACAGATTGCTGTTGCTGGGAAGTTTACTGAGGGTGCACTCAATCCCACTGTCCATGTCACCAACAAAGATGTTGAACAACACCGATCTCAATACTGACCCATGAAGAATGCCACTCATCACTGGTCATCACTTGGACATTGAGCTGTTGACTGCAACTCTTTGAGTATGGCCATCAAGCCAATTCCTTATCCTTTTCCCTCATATTACTTCCCTCTTATTATTTAATCCAAATATTGAATAATGGGAGGAAGCAATCCTAAAAATCTGATTATTAATTTTATGTCATTAATATAATGATATTCATTTTCTAGAATAAAAAACCCCTGTAGTAACTAATTGATTTTTCAGTGTGTTCACATTTAAATGCACGCGCCTCCTGGAAAAGAACAAACCTTGACTGCTTATTAAAAAAAAAATAAATTTCCTTACATAATCAAAAGTGTAACTACCAGAGCTTAATATAATTTTATGTGTTACTGCAATAGTTGTAACTGTTTGCCAGAGGTTTATTTTCCTGTATGCCTAAGAATGTTCTCCAGGAAAATATTTATCAGCCTTTTAGTGTTACTTTTTCAGAAATGTTATCTGAATTAATTTCTGACACCTTGTGGAATTTCTACCCCATTATGGCCTCCAGTCTGAAGGTGAAGTCAAGGCCCACTGAAACATGGCTTGGCCACTGGAGGGAAGCAGGCAGGGTTTTCCTGGTCCAAGCTTAACAGAATAAGGAAAGAGTGAAGGGGAAAAAGGTGCTTGCTAAGTCCTTCAAGGGCTACACGACTTGGGGGTCAACAGAGGAGATGGCAGCAAAGGAAAAAGGCACGTGACTAGTTAGTTTGACTTCCAAGGATAAGGGACATCATGGGTAGGTATATGTGATGGAATGAAGTTTATGGCAGATCATTTGGAAACTGGCCATAGTTTCAGCTGAATCAGCCCAAATTTCACAGTGCAGTGGAACTGTCTAAGGAGTGAATTAAATGATCTTGTTCTTGAATGCCTTCACCCACTCTCTGCCAGTCTGTCTCACATCAGTTTTCATAAAACGGAGAAGCAGAAGGTACAGTGAAGAAGTTTAGGTTGTGCCATTATTAAATTATAATTCATTAAGACATTCATATATATTTATATGAACACGCATTAAAGTGTATATGCAATGTGTGTGCTGTGTTTGTGCATTTTAAAGAGAGGCAAATCTTTATTAATCTTTCAGATTCTGACTGGCAATAAACTTATACATAGAGCTTACGTCATCAGTGAAGAGTTCACTGGGAGTATTTGCTATTCAGATTGTTTTGACTAGTAAAGTAGGTCATGTTGCTATTTCTGTTCACATGAAACAGAGAGAATCAAGTTTTCTGTGTGAAAACTTGTGATAATTAATTTATAATTTACTTTCTGCAACTGCTCTGCATTATTCAGTTAAAATTAAGGTTGTCTTACAAAGATCTTACTCAGAAGCTTTAAAAAGAATTTCAGAGTTTAGCTGCCTCCTTGTGTTAGTGCCACCTCTTGATATTTGGTCTTAATTCAATCAACAGGGGTGCAAACATTGGTTAGAGCAATAAGACACGCAACACAATTTTTATTGCCAAATATTTTTTCTACCAATGATCCTTGCTTACCTCTCAATAAGATGATCATCTGTTTGTGTTGTCATACACTTGTCATATTTGAAGAGGAACATTTCAGCAAGGATAATGTAGAAGTATGATACTAAATTCTGAAGGTAGAAAAGTTTCAATTTTAAGGAATTAATTTGTTTATGTAAAAGTGCAAGAAACAAAAGAGTAAATATCTGGAGACAGACTCTGTTCAGTGTCATAGATCTACACACAGAAATGCAAGTGAAGGTTTCCAGAAGCTATTTTTATTTAGGATCAGGTTCTTCTGCTGCTTGCTTTGAGGCACAGAAGCCACTGGAGAGCAAGCAGGAAGGAAAGGAATAAATTATCCGTGTTCTGGGACTCCTCCCTTACCTCGACATGTGCAATGAGGCATCTGTGGAGTCAGAAATGAAGGACCTGGTCTGGAAGGGACTTCTGGCTACTGAATGGTTTAAAGGGTACTACTCCAATTCGAGAATCTAGTCCATGAAGTATACCATACGTTTAACTATTTCAAACATAATTTTCAAACTCTTCAAGCAGTTCCTGTATGTATTTAGTTGCCAAAATCACTACTAGCTGTACAGTCCCTTTAAAACAAATGCACAATCCCTCTACTGAAATGTCTACTCAAACGCTTCAGTAAACAATTCTATTTTGAAGTCGATCTGCAAGTAATTTAGCACAATAAAATAGGTACTACTTTTTTTTTTTTCTTGCTGCAACAGTTCAGGGAGTGACTTATTTCTTGTTGATAGTTCTCCTTCTTTCAAGTGCCTCCGCGAAGAGAAGTTATGGCAAAAGCGAAATGTGTAAGGTAAAAGCCAAACTAGTGAAACTAACATTTCCTTTTTTGAGTGCGCAGCATTTGAGCATCAAATTGGTGTTTCAAGGTAGTCAGTGCCCCAGATTCAAAATACAAGTGAGAGCTTTTCTTCTGGTTTCTGCTGACAGAGCACTCCAAAGGAATGCTGACTGCGACAAGCCTCTGAGCCTTAGGCATGACTGAAACTCACTTGACAAGATTCACTTACTAAACCCAATGTGCAGATGAAACCCTGTCACAGTGGAGTGTGACAATAATGCAGAATGGTGGAGATATAGGAAAGGCAGCTGAGTCACTATATTTACAAGTCACTAATCCACTCCAGCTATAATCACTTAAAAGGCCTATGGATTTGGACAAAATAGGTGTCAGTGTATTTTTTTTTTTTTAAGGTTAGCTTTTTGAACTAATCTTTCTGACTTAATAGTATCTGTTAAACAGAAATTGAGTTTTATAATCAAAAATGCCTCAGGAGGAAGGGAAGAGGTTTATTTTATAGTGTGGAAAAAAATTTACAGAGCTAACGGGGTTAGCTCTTATTGACAAAGATCTCAGAGGATTTTATAGCCACATAGATGTATCCAGCAGTATTGCTCATACACATGTCTTCTAGTGCTGGCACAAAATACCTCAAAAAAACAGCAACTAAACCTGAGGTTTTGCTAAAAAAATACAGACCATTTTCAAAGAAATATGTTTTAAAGTGCATAATTATATGAGTTTTTAATATAAGATGAGGTACAGTTGTGTCTGGAGACCTTTAAGATTTTCCAAATTTGCATGAGTTTAAAATTACTATAGATCACTTTGTGGGTTTTTTTCGGACATATCACCTCTCGACTCTTGAAGTCCTGGCTGTGTGGATTCCTCATAAGAAGAGTCTACTTGATATTTCTGCCAGAAACATTTGGTTTCTGCAAGAAGGGCCACAGAAGAGTGTGAGCTTGGCTTCAGCTGTCTCTAGGATCTTGGCATCAAATACCAGGATCCTGGGGAATGTGGTGAGCAGGAGGTTAGAAGTGAATTGTTGGGGAGCCAAACCTGAACAACAGTAACAGTAGGAACAAGGAGGAAGCTCAACATACATATATGTTTTTGTATGTAATTTTTTAATAAAATAGAAAATTAACCCCCCTCATATTTTAATACTATGAGGACCTTAGAAGGTTTTAAAGTAAAGGTGTGAATAAGGCACTTATTAATACACTGAGCTCATGAGAAATCTAGGGAACTGATGTGAAAAAGGAGATATAGTTCACTGGGTGAGATGAGCGGGATTTTTATGGTAGGCCAGGGGTGACTGTTCTGACTGAGCAAAACGGCAGATCTGGGGAAGGAGAAATGGGAATCTGGAACTCTCTGTTTCAGATTAGGGATGTCAAGAACTGCCCTGCCCCTACTTGTGTCCTCTTTGCTGTTAGAGATGCAATAGCCCCACGTGGACCAAAGATTAGAGGCTACATGAAATCCAGTAATGACAACAGCTGAATGGAGAAGTCAGAATCTAGAGAAGAGTACGGAGCTGATAACCCACTGGGCTGTAGTGGGGAAAAAAATACCAAACAAGGAAAAATGTTCCCTTGAGTTGTGAAACAGAAACTGAAAACCATAACACAAAGGTCAATTCACAAAAAATCTGTAAGATATGACTGATTCAGCCACTGAAGAACATCTTGCTCCTAATTGGGATTGTACTTGTTGACAGTGTGAGCTGCTAGACATAAAGCAGTCCCTGAGAACAGAGAAGCAGTAATCCAATTTGCTTTTGTTTTAACTCACCATTATATTCCATAATAAATGCTTGTTTAAGGAAGACTTAGATAATTAAGACACAGCTTTACACAAAGAGGGAAACACTCTAGATATAAACATGTAAATGACGATTGTAAAATCAGGATTTAAAAAAAAATATATAATTAAAAGCTATTTAATTTGCATGCTTAATAATATCCTTGCTACTGACATTGAATTCGGAGGACATTATTAAAGGGAGAGCAAACAGGACATGAAATTATAGTGAGATAGGAAACCAAGGTACACAATTTGGAGACAGATTACAGCAGCTAGACAGTTAACTTGGATAATGCTGTCTTCTAGGTGCAGGACACAGTTACACATTTACTTAGCCAAGGCTGAAAATACAGAGAAGAAAAGACGAACCCTTGCTTCAGAAAGTTCCCAACAGAAGGCAAGACACAATGGAGTGACTAACGGGACCATCTGAAGGGGAGTGTGTGGAAGAAGTAGCAAAGCATTCTGCTTCTCTCAGCCAAAAATTGGATATGAGTAGGCTGAATGGGAATTACTGAGCATGCAAGGAAAGCGTAAGCTTTCAGAGAAGGAAAATATATGAATAGTCTATATTTTATTTAATTCTCTGTGGATGCTACCCACTTTGGGGTAAATTGCTAGAAAGAACTTCGCTCTGAAGGGGTTGCTTTTGGTCGTTTTCAATCAGCAACAGTTCACAGTGGCAAGGGAGAAAAGGGGTCAGTCAGATTAAGTAGTACAGTTAGATTTATGGACATCAGGGAGCTGCCACTTGGGGTTCTAGTCCTTGTGCACCTGGTCTGTGACATTCAACTTTAAAAGAAGTGCTGATGATCAGGGCTCTCACCTCTCTGGACTGAAAGAGATTGAACTCTGAGAGAAGGTGTCTGGCACGCTGTCAGGCAATAGCACGGGAACTGTCTGGGTGCCATAATTGATAAAGATTTTCTCTACCTCTACTGGCAGGAGAAAAGTGGGAATGCACTGGCAATAGCCCTGGGTATATTTGTCATTGCCTCGCTAAAGGGAGGTAGGAGTCTCCCTTCTGAACTTCCCCCTGGTATCAGATTCAAGTATGACACGTAGTTTGATCTCAAATATTGATAGAGGACTGTCAGAGTGTGATGTTTTGTACAATATTTGTTGGGTTTGGGCTCTGTCCTCTCAGGTTTTATATCTATTTATGGAACAGAAAATCCATTTTTCCCATAGCAATCATTGGTCTTTTTTTGGGGGTGTTGATAAACTGCCTGCATGTATTTATTTCAATCTATTGTTAATCCTTCATTCTGCCAGCTGCATAAAGATTTTTAAATGTATATACAGTTCTTTAACAAGAAGATTTGGGGTTGTTATCAAGTATGCCTGTCTCCTTGTCTTCTTGGGAGAGTGTGAGTATGTTAGTTCACACTGAAGTATTTAGTTTCTCTGCGATACAGAGAAACTAGAGTTAATTTTGCTTTGATGCCGGAGACTGGACAAAATAATCAGAACTGGCACCTGTAACCAGGCAATGTTATTGCCAAATGTGACACAATGCAACAATTGGACATTATTAGATCACAGGCTCACTGGCACTGGAGGTAACAACTATGGCCAAAAGTGTCTGGTACATTTGCTTCAAAGAGGTTGGTGATCCCTCTTACACTTGGACCCCACCACTGCTATCTCTGAATTTCATCATTAATTTATTCTAATTTATTCTCCAGGGGCTGCGTATTCAGACTATTTCTAAAGAAATCTAATCTTTGCAACTGCTGTTTTATGGTATTAACACATCTATCATTTACAGAGCATTTAGTAACCCATGCCTTTTACCCTTTTAGAAAGTAGCTCCCTATTAAAACAGATGGGTTAACTTTCTGGGGATGTTGTATTTGAGGACAATAGACTTGACTGGGATCTCTGTTCTTATTAGTACTGATTTGTTAATCTGGATAATTGTGATGTTTATCATCATATGACTTGAGGATAAATGAATTGTGAAACGAAATATATTAATTTTAATATCATAAAGTGCTTGTAATACAAATGACCTGTCATGTTATGATTGAAATATATAGATGGAAACAATTTCAATGGAAACAATTTTTGTTTGCTACAGCTTGATCTCCCCTATCCATTTTGATAGCCAGTTATGTATTACCACCCAAATAATAATAAGACCTATAGATGGGCTTAAATTGAAATATACATATATATGAATTAGATTCTGGTTCAAAATTTCAGCATATTTTTAAATTTTCAGACTGAGAACAGTCCCATTCACTTCCAACTAGGTAATTCCAGGGGTCAAAATTGGGCATATGCCTCAATCCCTGTGCCTCCTTATATCTTCTATTGAATAATCTAGTAGTAGATTCTCAAATAGAATTTCAGATTAAAGCACTGAACTATGACAACAGTCAGCTATGTCAGCTTGGCAGCTTTTGTGCATATAAATTTATTTTACGCAAGAAGGAAGTTTGACAAGAAATAAGATTAATTAGGAAAAGAAACCTTTTAAGACTTTCTAGTAACAAGAGGGTCTCAGACAAAGTATATATGCAGAGAGTTTGCATGATGCAACAACGAAATTATTTTATCTCATATTATAGTGGAAAAAATAATTTAATACAGTAGCTAGGCAAAGGAAGAATGTAATGAAAAGGAGTAATTGCAGGTTGTGAATATAATGTAATCAGATATTTTTGCATAAAAAAAGCTGTTATCATTAATGTTGCATATAAACTGTAAGAAAAGGAAAATTCTGAGGCCGTCATTTTAATTTTCTTGACAACTAATTTGGTTTTGTATCATGAGCACCAGGCTCAGCGCTAGAGCAAGGGTGGGATAACAAGGCCAGCAGGGCAGTGGCCTCCCTGATGTGGGAGCAGTTGAGGGAGGTAAGTACTCAAGAGAGGGGAGCAGGGCAGGTCCAGAGACACTGACTGGGGCCACTCAAGGGTCCGGATCACCGGACAAACGTATGGTGCAGGCAGGTCCCAGATCAAGCTAGGAAGCTGCGTCACTAGGTCAGGGTCCAGAACAAGGGTACAGGCCCAGCCACCAAGATGCCTGCAGTGCCACTCAGGCGAGGATCAAGCGCAAGGGCTGGGGCTGAAATGCAACCCCTGAGTGATGTGGGAGCTGGTAGATTTCTCCCCCTAGCTCCTTCCAAGCAGCCAGATCTTGCAGCCACACAGCAGCAGAGCTGGCTGTGGGCAGGGGTGGCCAGACCCCCAGGGAAGGGGAGCAGCAGCCTCTCAGGGTGCTTGGGGCCCTGGGTTAAATGGCCTCACATAGCAAAGCAGATTTAATCTTTACTGAAAAGATTCCCTGCAGAGTTTGCTTTTATGTGTAAATTCTCGCTGTCGCACAATTGTCTAACTTTTTAATCTATGGATATTGCTTTATCTTGTATTGAATTTGTCCAGTTATGAATTTATTTTATATGAAATAGTCTTTCCCTTAAAATAAATTCATTTTAGATCAATAACTGAAGTCAGTATTTAAATACTTTGAAGGTAAATTAATGTTTGGATTAAATACTTGTGAAAACTTTCTGTTTCCCAATGGGTCTGTCTATGAATGACAGAAGTACTTTAGTACTTACCCAGGCAGATCTTGAGAGTCTTTCAAAGATATTGTCACAGCAGGTGGCTTCTGATTGACTCACCACTTCAACCTAATATATCTCAAAGATTTCTCTGGAAGAGAAAAGAAAGCAGCAGAAGTAGTTACATGACAAAATTGCTTACATTTTTCAGTTCTTCATGAGCTAACAGATGTACATAGTCTAAGGAAGAGCTGGGATCTGTCCCTCAGGTGAGCCCGTTCATCACAAAGCGGGTCTCCCTGCCTCCTGGTCCCTTCACCCTGGAGAAATTAAGAACTCAGAGGAAGGATGCCCTGTTGGGTCCTCTCCCAGGGCCATCCCAGGAGAGCCTCAGCCCCAATATCTAGGTGTGATCCCCATCAGGATGGTGGGGATCCAGCGGCAGCTACTGGGCAGACAGAGTGTTCAAACCCATCTCTAGCAAGAATCCACACTGTACATCTCTCTCTCTCTCGATATATATGTCTCCCACTAATCCTGACCAGTCAGAGAGGGGAATAGGATGAGGCTGGTGTTGCTGTTTGTGTTTGTGTGAGTGCTGAGCCTTGGCTGAGGAAAGGAAACTAAAATGATGTAGTTTCCTTCCTCTGCTATGACAAACCAGCATTTTCTGTTGAGTAACACCCTTTATTCACAAGCACTCAAGGTGGAAATTTGGAATGTTGTGGAGGAGAAGCTTTTTGTTCTACATTTTTCTCTCATTGATGAAAGCACATTCCCTTCTTGGTCTTTCTAATTTCATGATAGAGGAAAACAAATCCATTAGGTAGGTTGGCATTAAAATGTAGGAAAACAGTCTAATTCCTTGCCATGGGAGTTTAAAATTCCACAAGCATTTTTTCTTCAGTTTAACTCATGTTTAATCACAAATTCAATACTGCAACTGGGCATTCAGTAAAGTAGCTTGCCTACTGTGTAATGATTTTCAATTCAAGTCCCATTGACTTCATATCCATAGTGATATTCTTTATTTCCATATTTAAAAAAATAATCCTTGGATATATTTGTGCGATAGTGAAGTTACAGTATATTTGAACTTGATTTTCAAAGAACTGCTATACAACTATATACAGCATTTGTCCTTCTGGTGACCCTTTTTCTTTGTGATTGCAATTTTGACAGGTGCTTTTGCTTCAGGCCACTCAGAGACTTTACACTATTAACTGTGGTGACATTTTTCTCTCTTGAATTGTTCCAGGGAAAAAAGCTGATAAGAAAGTTCGACTTTTCTTTTGTTTCTCGGTGTATCTTAAGGGCTAAATGTTAGTGCCATGATGACAACCAAAAAGTTAACATTCACCCATAATTTCTTCAGAAGTGTATCTGTCGCAGATATTTCAATGGGTTATGAAAAATTCAACAATATGTGTCAACATATGTGGAAATTACCAATAATAATGGAATGGAATCACTGTTAGTATTAAAATCCTGACCTAGATCTATAGCCCAAAGAAATCAGTTATCCTGTTTTATTGGTTTCAAGGGACTCTGAATCAGATTTTTAGACTATGATTAAGGAAACCTAGAGGACTTAGGTAATGGTCTCACCGCAATCTTAGGATCATTTAGAAAAGAAACCTTAAAAACCATTGCACATTTATTTAATCAGACACGACATTTGCTTTAGTGGGTTAGGCAACTTCATGGGAGACCTTTATTACATATAGAATTTTACCTTTATTTTATTTCCTGATTTATTGCTTTTTTTTTTTTTTTTTTCTTTGAGCAATCTCTCTTGTTATGCAGAACAGGTTACCAACACTGGAATTACTGTAAATCAAAATGTTTGTCTTTGCCACATTCAGTTACATCAAATATACCGTAATTTTTTTTATAGTTCTTGGAAGGTGAGAAAGCAATCGCCCATTGAATACTTGATATACTCTGGAGCTCAGAATCCAAAATTTAATTATTTTTTTTTAATGTTACTAGATGGAGAGACATTTTGCTTACATGAATAAATGAATTCACTGGTTATTCAAACCAAACCAAACCAAACCAAACCAAACCAAACCAAACCAAACCAAATCCAAGCATTCTTCTTTCATTTGAGTTACAAACAGATTTAAATCAACATACATGGAATTTATTCATACTCCATAGCCTGATGTTATGGGGTTAAGTCATATTGTACATGTACCTTTATTCGGATTAATAACTCAAAAACAGTAGTTTCTTCTCTATTTAACACTATTTTCTTTAAATAAACACATCTTTTTATCTTTTTCTGTGTGTGTGTATACATGTGTGTGTATATATGTATAGTTACATAAATATGTATATGTATCCATTTTGTCTTATACTTATTTGTATTATTATTAGACATCCTAGCAAGACTACTGGTGCTGAATGTCTTTGTATCGTTCTGGCACTGAAAATAAGTTATTGGAAACTTCTCTATGGAAAATGGATAATGTGTAGAGAGGGTGTCTAGTCCAGTGTTTATCTCATTAATCTGGCTCCAAGGAGACCTGGATATGTTTCTTTGCTCCACCACAGGTATTCTATTTGACCCTTGGCAAATTGCTATGCCTCTGTATCTCCATTCTTCAAGCTGCCAAGTGATTGAGGATGTGTGTTTCTCTCTCTTGAGAGGGGGCAGGGTAGGTAGAGAATAGGAGCAAAGAGGAAGATTTTGAGGATAAATATTCAAACATGACAATAATGGGATTATGTAAGACACTCCACATCATAAAAAAAAAAAAAAATCAATCTATGTGGGCTGCTATTTTTGCAGGCTGATGCTCTACTGTTGTCTGCCTTGTATTGTTAGTGATGTTAGTGTAACTGTGAATAAAATGCCATCGCTCCATTCATGCAAGAATACCATATTGGTGAAGTGAGTATAAAAAAGCATATATTCATTCTTCATCTGTTTTAAATACTATGACATCATCTCTTCAGGGTGAACCTCATTAACAATTTTGGGTTTATCCTTCCTATGTCAATGATACATTCGGTTGCTTTCCTGATATTTGATTTGAGTGGGATGTCCTGTAGTGCTGTGAATCACTCATCATTTCTGTGTTAAAATGGTATGTCTGGATATATTGAACCAACCTCCTCCTGGAAATCGTAGGGGTTTGATAGCCTTGTTAAGCAGCCCTAAGGACAGAAAAAGCATGTTACATATAGGTCACTGGCAGGAGGTTTATCATCACATTAAAGTTATTTTCTATACCTTTTATATAGACACTGTTGAGAAGCAATCTTCATCTATCATAACCTACTAAGAAAGGGCCAGGGGACGGTGTTTTAAATGAATCTTCCTGTGACAATAAAGGTAGTTATTTCAAGCTCATATTATGGTATATTGAAGCAGTATATCACTAGTTAATATTTGTATAAGCCATTATATCTTTCTTTATGCATTTCAGGTAATGCTTTCCTCTGTACTGAGCAAAACTTCAACAGTATTATGAACTCATGAACAGAAACCCTTCATAATATCTCAGAGAATGTAGCTGGTCACCTACTGTGACAGAAAAATGTTCTATTTGAACCAATATTTTTAAAACTCTGTGCCCAAAGAAAAGTTCCTAAATCTGTATTTAAGCACTTAAATAAATGAGGCCACTAATAACCTCTTCTACGCAACAGAGCTGTGCTGTTCACATACATGGAGTGGTGCATTATTCTTATTAAAGTGTTAGACAAAGACAAGGCAGAGAAGAAATCTAAGATGACAAACACCTTTGAATTTTTTTTTTTATGCTTTCTGTATCTGACTTTTCTCTCCAGATATAATCTATGTCTAATAGGTAATTTTTTTCCTTTTCATCCTGATAATTCTCATCAAATTAGCAATTTATTCCCATTAGAACATATGAAGAAGGAAATATGTTTCCATTCTATTCTAATGCCTGAAATTCCTTTTTAAAAGTAAACTCCTTTCATATAAGGCTGTTATTTTATATGAAGATCCTACATCTGAAGTGCAATGATAAAAATGTCATTTACAGCAAGAAGGAAAAAAAACTCTTGTAACTTAAGTAGACCTCAAATTAAAGATCAATAACTTAAGAAAGAAATTATTTAACTTATATGTGTCGCTCTTGCCTTTCTCACTGGAAGAACTGGCTTTACCTCAATGCAATTGTAAAATTAGTACGTTAATAGCAAGAAAACTGGCAAGTTCTTATAACATAGCAAAAGGTAAAAATGATTAAGTTACTAGGCTCTTGGATGTTAAAGAGATTAATAGGCTTTTTTAATAGCTGTATGAATTAATTTGCATGAATGATACCTGGAATCTGGAGAAGAATGAAAAGCTCTTAATGCCAGCATAAATGATCTGTATTCTCTTAAATGATTGTACATTGAAAAACAAAAGGGAAAATCCTTTGATGCAAATGTCACCTTTACCGAAATTCCCAAGTTCACAGAAAGTCTAATTAAGGTGCTGGCCAAGGCAGCACTGGTAATGATTTTCTAAAAGGTCTCATCATTCTTTGAGCGATCACAGGATGATTAAGCAAGGTTGTTTTAAAACAAATAGTCATTCTTCTATTTTGTACTTGATTCTGGTGCCACTGTGATTGCTAATTATAAAGACTCTGTTGCATCTTATTTGCAATCTTGAAAACATGTAAGGGTTTCAGCATCATAGCATTTAGCTTTTCCTAGATTATCTAGATATCTTATTGAGTTTGTGCTCAAAGCTCACTCTGTGTTCTTGTCACGGTAAGGCACCTACTTCATCAATTCACTCATGAAGAATATTGACCCCTTTGGAGTTTCAAGGATCTCTTTGTACTTTCAGTCATCTAGTAAGATGTTATGATAATATTGTGGTCCACAGGAGGTCTTATTCATCGTCTTCACTTGTGTGAAGAACGGATGACTTGAAGACCGTGTCACCTGAATACAGGGGTCTCTTTCCCTGTTTCCCCTCCTTTTTGAGAAGGGGATCGTACCTCTGGGTTCCTGGACTGCCCTACTTAGGATGTGCCACATAGTCTACACATGCGAAGGAAGAAGAGGATGGGAACGTATGTGTATGTGCAAAGTAATCAACATTGTATGCATGCTTACTCTGTGATAGGTAACTTGTATAAAATAGAGGAGAAAACTCTGTTAGCCATGGGGGCAAAAAAAGAAGAAATAATATCCCAAATAAATTATTTCTTTGCAGTAGCATTTTTTCTTCAGGTTTACTTCTGGTAAATGGGTTTCGTCTGCACAGATACACCAGAACCAGGTAAGCTGCAATGTGGTTTTACTTTCCTTTTCTGCTTTCTTGATCACAGGCTACATGGATGCCAGACTAATTCTATATAGAATTAGAGCAGTGCTGAGACCCAGAAAGAGTCTTTGTGATATTAGCAGATCTCGTGTGTGTAATGGCATCTTTGCCTTTGCTCTTTCCTATAAGTTGCACAGGTGACGCAAGTAGCCCTGAAGCTGGAAATTGTAAATAGGATCATGGCAGCAATAAATCTACCTGTGGATTTTCTTCAATTATTGAACATCTCCAACCTTGGTTAAGCTTTTCTGAGGCAGGTAGAGTGTCAAAAAAAAATATCTTAAAACCTGCTATAAAGTTTAAGAACACAATTCCAAAACAGGATTCTACGTTTTCAAAAATTATTATATTGCAAGTTTTCAAAAAATTATTATAAAATAACTAGCTTACAAGTTAGTCTCACAAGACTTAGAAGTTGAAGCCCTTGAACATGGGTCTTGAGTTAGCACATAGTTTCCTAGGGAGAATAATGTGAGAAGGCTATGGGGAGAGTGTTAAATGGGAGTCACTGCAGTCAGCCCTCTCAATGGAGGAGGACATGTTACCCGGCCTAAGAGAAAAAGGGCTGGAGAGAAGCAGTTCATCACTTAAAAGTAGGATTCATCTCAACTAATAGGAGGTGTTTAGAAGATAGGTAACTAGTCTGGTTTTTGAGACTGCAGTCTGTGGAGGACAAAAACAAGTTCCAGAGGCAGGTTTTCCCAGCTCAAGTTTAATGTTTACAACAAGTGATTTTTCAAAATGGCACCTAGTCCCAGAATCCTCTCCGAATCTCCAGCTTGACATGGATGTCCAGAGTGAGCTACTTTACTGATTTGATTATTCCTGTAGGTTTCAGTGGAATAAACATATTGAAAGATCTGAAAGGAACCTCACTAATGTCAACAGAAGTCAGATTATACATTCCCAGGCAATCACAATTCTTTAATAAAGCAAAATTTGTCATGAGGGAATACAGCAGAGATTAGTTTGAAATAGGACTGACTCAAAAGTGAGTAAAGATATCAGAAATGAACTCATTAATAGCATTACTATTCAGACACGTACAAGGTCTGTTTATACAATCTTTTTTTTTTTTCTGAATTTTATAGCAGAATCATTTCTAGTACACATCTCAGCTAAGATATAAAATCTGACAATAAATCTTGAGAATGACAGGGTAAAATTGCAATAGGCGCTGCAAACTTTTATAGCCACAATTGCATTTTGATATAAAAGGTTCAGTTACAGTCAATATTCTGTGCCTAAGCAAACGGCTGGCACAGGTTTTCATGACTGAAACATTTAAAATTTTCATATTTTAGTGGTTTTGAACTAATATTAAGTAAATAGGAAAAAAAAGTTTTATGTTTTCTGCTGCCAGTCTTGCTATCATAAATGTTGTTTTTTACAAGGGCTTATTTGGCAGCTTGTCTTTTGGGTCATTTTCTGTCTACTTCTAGGTACAAAAAGAGAATTACTTGGTTTATCACTTTCTGCAATGGGGTCTTGAGAATCCCATTCTTTTAACATCAAGTTTTTAACGCTATGGCCAGCTTATAGCTCTTCACCAAATAAGCTTATTTGCTCTTTTGTTTTTAAAATTCCAGCTATCATGAAAAAAATATAGTTTTATTTTTTTGTTGAAAAAAGTGAACACATTTAAACCAAATATTTTAATTTCTTCTGAAAATGAACAGGCAAAGAAGAACTGTTGCAATTCTGAACATAGTTGAATGACCCTTAATGAGAAATGCAGCTCAGTGACTTGTGTTGCCCTTCCACTTTGTTGGCCAGACTTTCCAAATAGACTCCTTAATCACTACTTCTTTCTGATGAAGAGGGAAACCAAGACTAGAGAACCTTGAGCAACTGAGCAAAACAATCTTAATCTCAATCCCCAGAAAATCTGGTAGTAGCATTTGAAAAGAACTGTTTGAGATTTAGCTTGGAATATTGCAGTTTATTTTGCACCTAAAAGCATTACATTTTCTGCAGAATTATGCCTGATATTCAGTGTTATTACTATTTCTATGTTACGAAATACTACCACTTCTCAGGCAGATCTCATCTGAACTTGTATAAACTTTGCTGCCAGTACTCACCTGCCTGTGACCTGGCAATTCATTTTTGCAAGCTAAGATTTATCATTGAAATGGTCGTGAAAAACAACACAAGTAGAGTATGTGCATTTTTCCAATGTTTTTTTTTTTTTTTTTTTTCTTATATTATTCTTTGAATGCTCATAAAATACTCCAAGATATTTTTTCCAGTAAATAGATTATAGAGTTAACTTTTTTGGTTTCATAAAACATATAAATTTATGAATCTTAAAATTAAACCAATGAGTTTAAGCGGATTAAAAATAGATTTTAATTATAAAGAGGATTGTTATAGATGAATAATTATACTTTTCTGCACTACCTCCTTCCTCGACATTAAATTCGAACATCTCTGACTCTGACTAGACGTCCTAGGCATATATTGGAAAAATCCCTAATTTACTGAGTGGTCTTCCCTTAGGATACTTTTCTAGGTCATAAGACTGAGAAAATAGCCTTTTTTGCCAGTCTCTGTCCATCTCTTATTTTATTAGACTGTGTTCTGGAAGCAGATGTATTAATGGAATTCAAATACAGTCGACACATAGATTGAGCTAACAGACTCATAAAAGGCACACTTAAAATAAGCTGATATCTGACCCAGTGTTATATAAAGGTCGGGCAAACTGGATAGCTTTTATGGAGCTCATTATTTAATCTTAATATTAAAGAGAACCTAGCATAGAAGACCCTAATCAGGATTTGTAATTAAGTGAGAACATCATTCATAACCTGATTATAATTGCAGGGTTTTATAGCCCTTTTCCAGAAATCAGCCTCTGGTACGGTTGATGTGATGCAAGGGATTTTATACAAAGCATGTCTTATACTGTTTGCAAATCAGTTATTAAACGCATTATATGAATTTTTAATCTATAGTGGTATTCATAAAATGTTGCCTCACTGACAAAATGTTAAGTACTTCCCAAACCACGGTTTAAAGCAGCAGGAAAAAGAATGAAATAAAAGTCAAAATAGTAATTGAATTAAATTATAAATGGCTCATACTCAGATTTCATCCTCCTGTCACGTGTGATTTTAACTAAAAAATACAAAGTATGTAACTGTCCTCACCATGCTTACAAACCTAAAGTCTCCTTTAATACACCTCCACAATATTCCAAATTAACTTCATGTGAGGGGAGTTCAAGTATCACATTAGCTCAAGTATAAGTCACTCTTTACAGTGGAATGGCCCTGAATCTTATTAATCTGAATGCTCTTTTTAGCAAACTAGATCATAATGGCTCCCTTGGTACCATTAATATCTAACATTTCCAAGATCGTGATATCTCAAAGATATTTGGTTCATGGATTATACATCCATTAGGTTGAAACATTTCTACTAATGTATTGTGGTCATGCATTTATCATGATTCCACCAAGCAGAATATTGTACAGAGGTCATACTGATTCAGACTGATTGCAAAAGAAAAAAGTTTCCTTACAAATCAGTTGAGATTAGTTAATAATATAATAAAAGTTGTAATAGTTCCAGATTGTTTGTCAATATTTCACCTGAACTACTTCACTGCCATTGGCAGCTTCAGTTTAACTTGTTTACTTCGTTTGCAATGCGGTCAACAGCACATATGCTGAGTTTACACTGCTAAGTGTAAGGCCAGTTCTTGTATTTCAGTAAAGGGTGAAAAAATACCCAGGTGACAGAAAAATAACTTTTCAGGTTGGTTTATCTTGATAGCTGGCAATTGTTCCAACAGAATTTAAAACCAAAACTGGCAGGATTTTCAGATTACTGAAAGAACTTTGCTTGAGATAAGTCATCCCATGAAGGAGAGAAGAAGAGGAATATGATTCCTTCATATAACTCTGCTCTGGTAGGGAGGACCATGATTCCTGCAAAACAAGCGGGGGAGTAATATGTGGGAATGAGAGGACATAGTTTTCAGAGAAGATGAGTAAATACATTGAAAGCGAATATTAAGCTATTACTAGTGCAGGCCACAAGGGATTGTTACCTTTGTGAGGAAAGTAAGAAGCAGACAGGCCTCAAGAGTGGCAGTTCAGAGTATTCTTGGGATGTTGCTGAGATGATGCAGCTAAGGAAGCATTTCTCCTTCATCAGTCCTTTGTGTCCCTGGTTGCTTTTTCTTTCCTGCTTTGGTGGTTCTGGAAGAGTATCAGATAAAGTTACAATTCTTGACAGCAGTCTGTCACCTTTTCTTATTTTTTGCTCCACTTCAATCACGTGTTCTATTCCTAAAAGATGTACATACATACAATTCCAAATCCACACAGAGAATGTGGACTCTCCAAGAGAAATATGCATTGACTGAAACTATATCTCAGTAGTACTGTGAAAGGAATGGGCCTACATTGTGTAAGTACCACAATATTTAAAATTAATGATGTGTTCCCTGGATTATGAAAATGGAATTCTGAGGTCTGTAACAAAAAGCTGGAATTATTATTTAAAAGTGTCAGACTCTGTGAATGAAACCTCATCACACAGAATCACAGAATTATTTAGGTTGAAAGGGACTTCTTGAGATCTACTTCAACCCCCTGCTCAAGATGGGTCAGCTAGACAAGTTTGCCCATGACTGTCCAGTTGAGTTTTGAATATCTCCATGGGGGGAGATTCCATAGCCTCTCCAGGCAACTGATTCCAGTGTTTGACCACTCTCACAGTAAAGAAGCATTTTCTTGTGTGCAGATGGTGTATCCTTTTTTTTTTTTTTTTTAATTATGCCCATTGCCTTTTGTGCTGTCAACAGACACTACTGTGAAGAGTCTGGTTCCCATTCTTCACTACTTCCCATCAAGTATTTATACATATTGATAAGATCCCCTCTGACTCTCCACATCTCCAGGTTGAACAGTCTCAGCTCCTTCAGCCTCTCCTCATGTGAGAGATGCTCCAGTCCTTTAATCATCTTTGTGGCCTTTTGCTGGACTCACTCCAGTAAGTCCATGACTCTCCTGTACAGGGAAGCCCAGAACTGGACCCAGCACTCCAGGTGTTGCCTCACCAGTGCTCAGCAGAAGTGAAGGATCACCTCCCCTTGACCTGCTGACAATGCTCTTTGTAATGCAGCCCAGGATGATTTTGGCCTTCTTTGCGATGAGGCTGCATTGCTGGCTCGTGGCCAACTTGCTGTCCACCAGGATCCCACCAGGAACTGCTTTCCCTCAAGCAGCCCTAGATATGCACTGGTGCCTGGGGTTATTGCTTCTCAGGTGAGGACTTTGTGTTTTCCTTTGTTGAACTTCACAAGGTTCCTGTCTGCCCAATTTTCCAGCCTGTAGAGGTCTCTCTGAATGCCAACACAGCTCTCTGGTGTATGAACCACTCCTCCCAGTTTTGTATCATACACGAACTTCCTGTGAGTGTCCTCTGCCATCATCCAAGCTATTAATGAAGAGTTTAAATAGTACTAGCCCCAGTAATGACACTTGTACAACACTAGAAACTGGACTTTTTGCGATGGATCACCACCTTTCAGACCTGGCTGTTCAGCCAGTTTTCAGTCTACCACACTGTCCACTATCTAGACCTATCTCATTAGTCTGCCTATGAGGACGTTATGGGATATAGTGTTGAAAGCCTTACTAAAATAGAGGTAAACAATGTCCACTGCCCTCCCCTAATCCACCAAGCTCTTTACCTCATTGTAGAAGGCTATCAAGTTGGTTAAGCATGCTTTCCCCTTCATAAATCCATGTTGACTAGTCCCGATCACCTTCTTATCCTTCATATGTTCTAGTTTCCAGAATTATTTGCTGTATCATTTTCCCAGGGACTGAGGTGAGGCTGATCAGTCTGTAGTTTCTCCCATCTTCCTCTTGCTCTTCTTGAAGACAGGAGTGACACTTACCTTCTTCCAGTCTCCCCAGACACAAAGGAGCAGAGCAGCATGGTGCCAAGCAGGTGAACCTGAATAACCCAGTCAGAGACACAAGTCCTTGCCCCATCCCCTCAGGGCATCCCAGACCCATGGGTCTGGAGTGACACCCACCACTGTGAGTCCCTGGAAGAGGCTGTCCTAAGATCACCTAAGGGGTCACTACTGGGGAGTGTGGGCTCATTAAGAGGTAAAGAGCATTTGGAGAATGCACAAAACTTATTAAGGGGTTGACTGAGGAGGAACAAGTGTGGGGAAATAGAGAAAATGGGGATAGCAGGGGCTTGTTGGGTATAAACTGTTGACAGATCAGTGCACTTGTCTGGCCATGCCCTGTACCTGGTGCCTGCAGTTGGTCCCGACTTCTCATTAAGCTCCATTTCTACCTGTTTTCTGGGATGAGGGACACTGTGTGTGTGGAGAGGGGTGTGTGTGGGGGGGAGGTGTGTATGTCCGAGTGCAGCCACTGCAACAGGGTCAGGGCACAGGGACCTGTGAGTGCTGGGTGGACTCATGTCACAGGGACCCTGGCACCCAGGGTGCAGCACCCGGTGAGACTGGGGTGCACGAACATTGTGGGGGTGCCTAGGCCAGTGTGTGATTGCTGACAAACATCACACAGGGCTAGCTGGCGAGCAGGGTAAGATGTGTGGGAGCCAAATATTGGAGGAGCCATAAGTCTGGACCAGATACTGCAGAAAAGAGAGGGTCTGTGTGACGGCTACTGGAGGGACCAGGAGGCCCAGGCTGGATACTGGAGAGACTGTGGAGCCTGGTGGTCAGCTACTGGTAGGGTCATGAGTCTGGACTAGCTACTGGAGACACCCGTTTGTCTGTGCATGAGGCAATGTATATACTAATAGGTTTTCACCATGTATACACCCAATGTATATACATGGGTTTTCACCATTTTCCATCAGAGAGAGGAATGGGGTGAAGCCATCGGTCATGTTTGTGTTTGTGTGAGAGCGCTGAATATTTCTGTCTGTTTTCGTGGGAGACTGCCATTTCTGTGTGTATTCGTGTATTGTGTGTGTGTGTGCATCAGTGCCCATTGGGAACACACGCTGAACCTCACTGGGCCTGGGGACATGGAGCTGAGGCAACTTCACCTGTGTCAGGCTACTGGTTTTGCAATCCCTAGCTAAAAGAAAGAGAATAGTTATTATCCTCTATTCTAACTTAACCTAACAAATCTGGAGAATGTTGAACTTTTAAAAGTTTTTGTGATTTTTAGATTTAACAATAACAACATGATAACAGATAGATGATGCTTGTTGACATAACACTGGTTTCCCCAATGAAACTATAAAACATCTTGATGAGAGTTTAGAAGGATGTTTAAAATGTAATCCTACCATGACTTTGAAAGTTTAAATTGAAAGATTACGAGCGTTTTGCAAGATTTACAGTTCCAGATATCCACAGTAGCTTTGAAGACTTTGTGACAGTGACCTGAGAACTCAAGGCAATCTGCAAGCTTCCCAATCTTTCTCTACTTTTACTTAATTAGAGAAGCAAGCAATTATTGAAAAAAAACACAAACAACCAACAAACAGGGTAAGATAATATACAGTGTATGTAACAGTTTTTTAAACTTACTAGCGTAGCTTGGCATCTCAATAGCAGGTTAAAATAGTTTTGACTTACAATGTTAACAAAGTGCAGTATGGTTTACACTTTCTCTGTCTTTAATGGCAACAGTTAGAAGCATTTGATCTGTTTCAGAAAAGCAAACACAGCAGTTCAGCAAAAGAAGACAGAAAGGAAAGGTGATGGCCAAGCCAGATTTTTTTAAGTGCTTACGAAGTCAGTATTGAAATGTAATAAGTGATAGATGAATATAACTAAGCTTAAAAAAAAATAATCAGAATCTACAGTCTTCTATTAAGTGTCATAAAATATTAACAGAAACATCTGTAAAGAGACGTGAATGGAGACTGTTGTTTTAAATTGAAGCGGTGAGTAAAAATGAAGGCTTTGTCAAAGCCCCTTAATATTAAAATGAAATTCCTTTAACCTTGAAAACTGACAGTTGAGAGTCTGTAGTGCCACCTAAAGATTTTATTAAAAGCCATTTCAGAGGGTTGCCCAATGCAACATTAATGGCTGTGATAAAGCTGATCTTTGTCTTTCAAATTTCTGGCAAGTCTGAATTTGAAATACTAGCCTTTATTAACAAAATTGTAATACACAAGTCCAGTGAGTGCCACCACTTGCAAATAATTAAAAATTATCATTGCTGAAAAGCTGAAACAGAACAGCATCTGTAAGGCTCTCTAGATAACTATGCTAATCTTCTTAGTCTCTGTTGCATAACAGCCAATTTCTAAATCTAGTATCATTATTCAAAAATGTAAATGAAAAATAAAAAATGGCGATCGTTTTATTTCACTTCAAACAATAATGATGTTCTTGACTACTGATCCTAATGGCTTCTTCGCTGATGAACTTAAAATACTTTCCCTGGCCAGGCCCCGCTGTGAGATCTTCTTGCCAGGTTTCAGTGGCGTATGCCTAGCCTTGCCATGCAGTTTCAAGTAGCCAAGTTTCTAATTGCTTGCAGAGCGATTTCAGGGAAAGAGGGATCTGGAAAGTTGGTGAGCACACCTAAGGGAACATGCCCCATGTCTTTTGGTGCAGTGGTCATTACCAGTCCCAGGGGTTGAACACCTAAGCTGTGAGAGGAGGCTGTATCATGATCAGAGCTGTGTTCAATTTAAAGAAAAGAGACCTGGGGTGGATGGTTCTGCTGGGCTCTCTCCTGTCCCGGAATTCACAAGTCACCCTGAGGATGGGGAGCTGAGGGTACTGTAAGGGTACATGGAAGGTGAGAGCATCTGATTCATTGAGGGTATCCAGTCAAGGACGATCAGTTAAATGTAATGGGGATAATAAGTAAAGGGGGAAGTGATAAATAAAAATGTACATTGAGACAAACATGATAGGCAAGGGATAACAGAGACAATGACAAAGATCAAGTGTCTCCAAACACTAGCTGATGGGCCATTAAGAAACTCCAGGCACAGCTTTGGAGGGCCATCCTGAACTTTGTAACTCCAAGTTTCCCCTTTGTAAAGGGGAAAGGCGAGTAACATGAGGATTTGGGGTATTCGAGGGTGTCTGTGGGAGCAGCGTGTGAGCGCTGCGTGTTCGCAGCAAGCACTGACCTGGTCCAGCCAGAGAGTTGGGGACGTGTGGGGTGGGTAAAGGGCCTGAGATCAGGGAAGGGGTCCTGGGTGGACAGAGGGGCATTGCTGGTACTCTGAAGAATCTGCGAATGTGCTATGTGCCTGTGAACCTGGAGAGCGCCGTGTGTGTGTGCCTGCGCTAGTGAACTTTAGTCTCTGCCAGCTGAAAAGGAGGAGGAGGAGGAGACTTGGCCATATGTCCTTGTGTTTTATGTCAGTCCTGTAGGTGGGTGCTGTGGAAGGCCCCATCTTGTCTGGCAATCTGTGTGACCGGCTGTGTCAGTGTCCACCGCTTGTGTGTGTCTCTGAGGCGAGTGCTCAGCTTTGCTACTGGTTGAACCTTCCACCAGCAGTCTGCAGGTGCTTGATTGGGAAAGAGCGTGTAAGTGAATTTCAAAGCTCCGGTCCAAATATAATCAGATATGCAACGTGGAAGAGACTATCTCCTGAGGGAAATAAAGTAGATGCCATTATTTAAAGTATCACTAGTTATTTAAAAGCCTTATCTGGACCCAAGTCTTTGATGTCTAACAACCCATGTTTTTTTTTCTCCAGACCATTCTTACCCTTTCCAGTTGTCCCATTACCATATTCTTAGATTTTTCAAGAGCCATTTACAACAACTGATCTTCAGGCCAGAAACTATGTCTACTTTATATGTTTCCATATGAAGTCCTAGGTGCACTTCTTAAATGCTGTCTAAAAAAAAAAAATATAAAATTTCATATACAATAATAGATTTTAATAAATTTATTTTAAAATGCAATTAACAAATTAAAAAAATAAATTCTAATTCTATATTCTAACAATTCTATAATTTCACTGTTTACTTTTGACCAGTTTCTAGGTTCAAGGCATTTGAGCCAATCTGTCACAGATATTTTCTTTATAGGTTGATGGGAATCCCTCCAAGATGTAAGAACTCCTTGGGATCTCATCCATAAGAAAGGTAAAAAGTATTCATAGCCTCTAAAACAGGTCTACAGGCTAGTTGTCAGAATAACCAAAAATAACTAGAGACCGGACCAGGCATGTGCAGACCTGATCTCAGTACAAGGCAGGGATAACGGCAAGCCTTTTCTTTTCCAAATACTCCTTGTATGACATCAATTTTACAGCTTATATAAGCAACTTTCAGCCTTAAGAAATTCTAACTTTACTTCAGAACAGCTAAGAATCCTCAGTCTTTCCTGCTTTATTTACTCACAAAAATTTTCAGCATTAAAATTGTTTATTATATTGTTTGTCAGTCCTTGGAGAGAGAAAGTAAACAAGAGTGTAAAGATTGAGAAATAAATTTCTATTACAATATTCATGACGTTGACCATTTCATTTTACCAGACCAGTGGGGAGACCACAATGATTTATGGGTTTAGTGATTTAGATATAGCATTTATTAAAAGCTGTATTTAAAGTCCTCTGTGGGACAGTCACTCCTACTGTCTGATTTTATGATTAGGATTTGCAGTTATGAGGATTTTACCTCATGAAAAGTGTTTCACTTGATTGAACAGTTCATTGTTGCAGGGGCTTAGGCTCACTTTTCTGCAGATAAAGGACCACCAAACAACTCTCTGCACCATCTGTATTCTCAATTTTCCTTTCCTGTGTTTTTCTCAAATGTAGATGAGTAACACTGATCTAGAAAATAACACATCATTTTTAAAGAAAGGCTAATGCAAGGGTTTTGACTTTGAACTGCACAGTTCATGGAAGCTAAAAACTTCTTGCTATCTGTATTATTTGCTCTCTCCTTACAATAGAGTTTTGTATCATGTTTGGATGCTCGTTTTTCTCCTGTGGTCTCCTTTCTTTACACCTGAGATGAGATTCCTTTCCAATTTCTATAAAATATTAGACATTTTGGATCTAATTTTATTTCACGAGTAAAACTCTTACTGAGCCTTGCACAGGGAGAAGCGACTGCCTGGACCATAAAGCTGGAACCCAACTGCAACTTTGTAATTTCTTTCCCCACAGTTTCATTTATTTTCCTCTTTTTCTAATCAAATACTCATGTATAAGTGTGAAAACACTATGGAAATTTTACAGTGAGGTTTTTTTTTCAGGTAGTGCCTGTGATTTTAAATTTAACAGTTAATATAACCATGTTAAACTGATGCACAAAAAAGTCTGTGTCTACATTAGCAAGATGGGTGGTACAATACCAGAGGATCTGAGCGCTAACCCATTTCTGCTGAGAACCTGACATTCGCTTTACTTGGGGGCTCTACTGCAGATTTTCCTCTAATCTGAGACTCTACAGTAAGCATCCATTATTAATTGCACTCTGGGAGTGATATTCCAGGTTAATTTCATCCAAAAGTAAACCAATTTGCAAACTGATGATAGAAAAAATTGCCCCAAAATCTCAATCCCTGATCTGCTATCTTGTTGTAAATTACATTTGTTTATATTTATCAGAAAAGCCTATACTATTATGAAGTCTGACATGTGTTTTGTACAAAATACTCTAAAATTTGGAGACCAGATCCACGGTCCAGGTTTTTGCTCTCATTTTGCTACAACACCTTCAATGGTCATCTAAGAAATACCGCTCTCACCTCTCTGCCACCCATTATTCTTGTTCCAAGGATAGTTTTATAAAAAGGGAAATGAAGAACTGGAGGCTGTGTGACTTGTAGGGAACACTACTGGTGATTTTTCTTAATTTTAAGATGAAATAATACATACCTTAGAAAACAGTGTCCTAGTTACATTGATGATGTCATTGATGACACTAATCCAGAGGATACCTACAAAGCTGGACTCCGCCATCCACTGCACTATGTCGCACAATAAGGTGATGTAATTGGAATACCTTCACAGAATCATTGTGGTAAGGAAGAGCAATTAAGTAGAGTAATTTAGAAAAAAACAGATCAGACTGTTCTTGACCTTCATTTAACAAGAAAAGGATGGTGCCACAGCAGCAATTTAGTACAGTAGATTCTTGCAGAAACTAACACAGATTATGGCAGAAGGTAATTCCAAATGAGAAAACATGTAACAGGACAAAATTATTCAGTATAAGACAGCAACTGATGCATGAATTGCAGGAAGGGGAGAGAGCCAAGTTAATGAAGTGCCCTGGAAGAATTTCAAAAAGTAAAAGCTCAGGAGATAGTATTCTCTTAAAAGGCTGCTCCAGGATGGGCTATTTATGAAGATGTAGTAGGATTTCCATACTTTCTAAGAGGAGAGAGTAATTTTCTCCCTGCAGACTGTGAGTTGACTAAGATTTTATATTTCTTCTTCTATTGGTTCACAGTGAAGTTACCTGTAGAGCTTGCAGGAAAACCCTTCTTCCTCGTTGCCTCTGGGGGAGAAGGGAATGAAGAAAAAGTTTAAATGATTTTTTTTTTCCTTTTCACTCTAGGCATTAAGCAACTGTGTTGTAACTTCTATTCCTTCAGCTAGTGGAAACAACTGGGACTAAAGTGGAGAAGGGGAATAAAACAGGGTGCCAGACAAATTGACTGACTGTGTCTTCCTTCAAAGAAGTTATCTGATCCCAGCTGGAGGATGAATATCAGTCAGTCGAATACTTGCCAAGCAGTATTTAGCTCACATAATCATACCCTTTTTTGTGCTGTTCTACAAGATTTATACCTTTTAGTCACCTCTCTCTAAGCTGCATAGCTAAAATGTATAACTAAGGTTAAGTTGGATGAGCACCCAGAGTATGAAGGCTGCCAGACTGGTCAGGACAGTCCTGTGAGATACAACAGTGATGTGAAATGGTTTTCTTCTTCTGTCATACAGTGTTTAGAAAAGAAACATGGTTCATGTTACTTTTCCATGTTTGGAAAAGAAAGAGTTTTCAGCTATTCTGGAACAGTTCTGTTTGGTTACTGGCAGACAGTTACTTCACCCTTTTCTGTTGCTGTCAGGCATTCTGAGCCATTGACATGAAATTAAGTTTCTTAATTTCATCAGTTTTGTCATTTTCACAAGAAAGAGAGGGAATTGTTCACCCTAGGCCTGCTGTCCTGATGTGGCAATGCAGGGTGTGGAAAGTCCGCATGGCCTTGTAGATAGGCTGAGCAAGAGGAGGTTTAAAAGGATGCTTAGAGCATGCTGGTTTTCTTCCAGAGTTTTGGGCTATGGCAAGGTACGTGGACGAGCTGAGGAGCAGCTGAAAGCAAAGCTGAATTTTGGCAGGCTCTGCAGCATCCAAGCATGTGTCAGTAGCTGTTGGGAGAAAGCAGCAGACCCCTGGAGCCCAAGTGCTTCTAGATGACGAAGCCCTTGCATAGGGAACACCAGCCTACTATATTCTTTCAACTGTGCAACAAAAAACGACCTAGGGCCTCGGTCAGCTCACCCACATCTTATTCCCAGACCAATCACATCCTTTTTTGGCTATTTAGCATCCACAGTAGCCTCTAACTTGCTTTGGAATTGTGTCTACTTCAGTGTTTGGTAATTCAGAAAATGTCTTGGTCAGGTTTGATCTCTCAGCTTCTGCAGCTGACTGTGTTTCAGAAAACAACCTGGTTCTGTAGAGCATTTTGAAAAAGCTGTTGTCTGAGAATGGCTGGTAATAAAAGCACAGTGGATATAAGAAGGCACTATAAATCATAGATGTGCAAATAATAAACTGCTGTACTGAGCAATCAGCTCCTTAAGATCTTAATATTACCAGTTTACACAGTGAGAGTAAAATCAATGAAATATTAAGTCCTTGAAATATGAGTTGGTGCTTTCTTTTCTACAGTACATTTGAGAGAAATCTAACAGCAGGTGACATGGGTGAACATGACTATTTCTTAGGATGGAAGATCAAACTGCACTACAAGAAAAAAATGAAAGATGCTACAACAAAGCCAATACAGAGGGTTTGATTGATAGGGAAATAGTCAAGTGGTGATGGTGAATGAAAGAGATGATGGGAGATAGAAAAGGGTCTAAGAAAAGAATTTATAAATATGAAAGCCCCACAGTTATTTGTCATCAGTCCGGTCGTTGCTCTAGTTTTGTTCTGTTGGTTCTACATTCCCTATGTTACAAACACAGCTGTGACGACTCCATCAGGCTCTCATTGGAGGCTGTTCCTGTCACCTTCACCAATCCCCTTTGTGTGAAGCCACAGCCCATGGGGTCCAAAACTCAGCCATGTGTCACACGGGTGACAGGGTGTAGCACTTTTACTAGAAACAATTCTGTAAGAAAGCAATATTCTGAAATGTTATATTCTATTTCCACAGTATAACCCCTCAGTATAAAAAATGTATTTCATAGTGCCCCTTTCAATACAGAAAAATATTGAAGGCTAGAATGCAGTGTCATTTAACTGAATAACTGGGAGGGAAAAACGCAAGACACAGCTGCAAAATTATTAAAAGGTATTTCAGAAATTATTTCAGAAAAGAATTTTGATGTTCACAGAAAGATTACCCTGGATTTTCACACAGCTGCATGTATAAATTACTCAGTTAATCTACCAGAAATTATATCTAGCGTATAAATTACCCAGTGCATCTTTTATATCTTTTTGCTGTTTTTCCATTTGGCTACTACTGTTACTCTTATCTCTGATGAGTTACCTTTGCAATTTTTGCACTTGCTTGACCTTTTAGACATTGCTTAAAGAATTGGGAAATCATATCCTATCATCCAAAAAGAGGATTGAATTTCATATTCCTTTATGTGAATGGTTTACATTTAACACAGCCAGCAATGTCTTTGTCATCTGGAAATGTAAGAAAAATGAAACTGAACAATTCAAAGTGCACCCGCTGTACAGGCTATTTCCCTTTAAAATGATATCTCATGTCAGAGTGGCTACTATAGCAATAGTCTTTCTTCCAGTGAGAAGGCAGCACAAGCAATTTGCTCGGCAGCAAAGGTGCTTGGGAGATGGGTGTGATCTACATTCACTAAATAAAAATTACGTTTAACGTAGTGTTTGTAGATATTTTAAAACAAGCATACTGAATGCCATAACAATAGCCTGCCTATTTCCACCGTCCATTACCCTTGTATGATGAAGAAATTTAAGTAGGTCACATTAATAATTGCAAGATGTGCATTACAGTAAAGTCCAAATGTCTCTGTCGTGCTTAGGGCTGTATGTTCCAGAAAAGAGGGCCTGAGAAGTACAAAAGTACTAACATGCCTAATCCCCCTTGTTTTTTCCTTCTGGTTTCTTACCTTGAAAGTGTGCTTTGGACAGAAGAAACACAGTTTCAGTCTGCTCAGGCTGCCTAATACTTTTCAGTGTAAAACCCGATGCTTAGTTTACTTTAACTCTGCTAAACTTAGATTGAAAGGTGGATTGAAATCCTCCATGATTAGTGTCAGTTCAGAACAGAACTTTTTGGAAGCAGTTCCACAAAAAATCAGATTGTTTTTCAAAGTATGATTAGAAAAGAATATGTTGCTTTACTTGTTAAATTATTCTTGTTTCATTGAAAATTTTTAGTGCTTCAAATGTACTTGGATCTGGCAGAGGAAATTGGATGCCTTGGAGTATTGGGAGGGGTTTCTGATGACTTGGTGAAAATATGGCTGCATATGAATGAGTTATAAGCTGCTCAGGCGAGACTTCTCAACATTTGTAAGTTAAGCCATTTACAGACACCATCTGCATGAAGTCTATGTCATCTTTCCACCACATCTACCCAAGGGACAAGCTCTGTGCACATTCGAGTGTGAATGCCATCCTCCTCACAATGGTACCTCAATGCCTTTCTGTGACTGAAAGGGGTCTTGCTGCTGGTGCTACCATTGTGCTGGGCACAAGAAACGTGGGTTAAGAGGCGGTCTCACTCTTGGTATCCTCACCCTTCCCACAGACTCAATAAGACTAAAATTAGGCAAAGGCTGTGTCTTTAGTTTTTAAAGTTAAAAACTTGCATCATAAAGCTGGAATTTTGAACATGGGAAAATGGCAGCCTTACTTTTTCACTTTATTACTTTTCCAGAGCTTGCTTATAATCTTTTTACCTGTATTAATTTTGATGCAATATATCTTTACACAATGGCCACGATATGAGCTAGAATTCTGCTTAGATGGGACCTCTCTGGTATCAGGGAGGAAGTCAATATCTAATAGATTATTATAGGATTTGAGTTCAGATTTAAAAATGCAATAATGTTGCTGTGACAGACCTGAAAAATATTAAAAACAAGGCAGACTGCTCATCATGAGATCAGAAGCCACATAAGCTAAATGTAGGATTTTTTTTTCTGACATTGTTTACACTTCTCTCTATGTCTAATTTACACCTTGGAATATATATGACTTTTATTAATTTTCAATAATCATGCCTATCTGTTTAGTCTTGGTAACAGTTCTACACTGGAATGATTTTTACACTTCCTTTATTTTCCTGTTGGTGCTTATTTCTGTTTTTCACAGGAATGAAGTCAGAAATGAGAAAGTTAACATAAGCTGCTTAGTTTTTCCAGTTTAGCTAAATCATTTTGGATAGCGTGACCAGAAGTTAAATATATCTTGATGTATACAATGGTACAATGCAGGCTTTTCTGATTTTTTTTTAAATTTTTTTTTTGTAGTAGTCTGAAAATTTTATAATAATTTTTTTTTTTATCATTATTAGAATGAATTTTTAGAGAAATTCCTGTGCTGGCTCCAAGTTATCTTTCTTGAGTTGCAATATCCTGTCTGGATCCCTATAGGTCCTTCTGGAAACATATGTAATTGTGGCCTTAGACCAACCAAAAGCAGCATTTGTCCTTTTTCTTCCGGAAGCGTCACTTTTGTCATAAAAAAAGTGTTTTGGGCTAACCTGAAGAGTATTCAGAGCTCCTTCTACGTCACTAGACCTGTCTTGGACATGCAAGTATAACATACGGATAATGTACTCTGGTTTCTTCAACAAAACATTTCTACCAGGATAACCACCTAATAAGTATTGAAATAGCTTCATAGGACATGTCTGTGCTATGTGACATACGTTAGAGCATTCATAGGGCATGTTTATGTCATGCAACATATGTTAGAGCACGTAGCCAGCAACTTCTCCCCAGAGAAAAAGGGAGAACTGCCGGGACGGCATGGTGTGGATTATATTGCAGCCATTGCTGTCTTCCTTTTCTATTCTGCTTCTCCACTTGTTTTTCTCCAGCACCGTCTAGAGAGTCTTCATGTAGCCCTCGCCAGCACCCATCAGCTCATCCTACCAGGTGAGCCACAGTGAAACCTCTGTCCAGTTTCCGCAATGATATCTGTCCCTGCAGTTGGCAGCCAATTCACTCCTAGTGTGTAGAACAGAACTGAAAGGACTCCCAGATCAGCCTCTCTTACCCTACCTATAGCTAATCAGGAATGTTATTATGAGAAGAGAAAGAACATATATCTTTTTTTAAATTATTATTCTTTTTTTTTAATTTCATACATTTTCTAATGCTTGGCAATCCCTTTGGATATGAGCCAATGATTTCTTTGAAAGCAAATTTCTTCCATCTCTCCTAAGTCTGTAAAAAATGTTGGATTTGTCAATAATTTTCACATAGACTGTGCCTTTTGATTTCAAACAATTTGTAGATTATCTTTTTGAAGGTCAGGGCTGGAAATTATTGAGCTTACTGAATATTTGAAGAAGCCTTGCTTTCATTCTGCAGCACAACCTGCAGTTGTTTCTTCTCTTTGCAGGAGATGGAAGCAGACAGGACCGGTTCTTCTCAACATTATGTCTAGCACAGAACACAACGTCCATGTTTGTTTACTGTTTTGCAAAAATGAGCTTCACATGAGGCCACCCATTCCAGAAGAAATGTTATATATATATATATATATACACATGGATATTGATATAGATAGATATAGACATAGATAAATAAACTTTGACTCTAACCCCTGGTGCAAATTTGTGATTCAAGCAGAAGCTTCAAATGTTTTCATTTCTTGAAAAGGACACAAGAAGACACAAGTTATGATTGCAAATGGAGGGATATATTTTTACAGTAGGGCCCTGCACCTTGGTGCAGTCAGCAGCAACTTGCAGTACAGGGCTTTTTAAAATTTTTATTGCAGCAGCAACAGCTCCATGCGTAATGGTGGTTTACACTTGAATAAAGAATAATTGCAGATAATGGGTCTGTCAGCATGAACGGATTAGGGGTCTCAGCAGTGGTTCCATCATAGCAGCGAAAATACTAATTTAAAATCCCGTTTCCTTTCCTTTGACCTTATGCCTCATTACTTTAACGGCATTAAGAGTTAATTTCTGGCAGAGTTATTTATTTATTTTACTGTGTTACTTTGCTTGGTATATAACATTGCATTTTTCATAAAGCTGCATAATGTCTCTTATGGCATTTGGCATTTTGTGGTTTAGTTCTAGGAAAACTGGCTGCTTTTTACTGGTTGGAGGGCTGGCAATGAGCAGATGGCGGAAGATTTGGGTAATCACTTGAAATGTAAGGGGAATACGAAGACTGAGGTCAAACCAGCCTCTTTGCGGGAAGGCAAAGAGGAGAGATTCCTGCTCTCACCGTTTCCTCGTTTGCCTCTTTGATAGGAACACATTATGAAATGAGCTTTTTTAATGACTATTCCACTATGTATTCAAATACATTATTTATAAATATAGTGTGCATATTGTCTCATAGCAATCGTGTAGAATTATATATTTTCACTTGCAGTGTCCTATTGAAAAATATGAACTACCAATCATACTTACAGTTCCGTGTATTGTTGCCATTTGGAAACTGTTTTGCATAGAAATTAAGGAATTAAAGTACACTCGCAGGAATAGGAGACTCCACAGCACATCCTGTGGGTCCGTATAATGAGCCTCCGTAGAGGAGAGGAGAGTTCAAGGGAAGTTTTTTACCCTCTGCTGAGAAAAACACGTAGCATTTTCTGGTTTGCCTCAGCTGTTGCTGTCTATTTTACTTTTCCTGCAGATTGGGGTGACTGAGTGCTGCTGGTGGCGGGTCTCTGCCACCAAGGAAAGGAGCTGTGGGAGGAGGTCAGCACACAGTGCAGTGCCGGGGATGATGAGAAAGAGAGCCGCTGGATGCCCTCCGAGAGCCTGCAGCTTCAAGAGTCTGAACCCCCCCAGCTGTACTGGAGGAGAAGAAGATAGTCTGTGCTTATCAGGCTGGGAAAAGGAGACTCCCATGAGGGGGAAAGCTGGGAGCTGATGGCCCCAGGAGGATGGCTGCCGCTTCACCTGTAGACTTACGGCTGCAAAATAGGACCGGACAGGGAGCTGGGACCCGTGTCCAGTGAAGCATCAAAGCCAGATGTGCCTGAGCCCTGAAGCAGTACCTTGATCCTGTTATAGGATTTAATCTGAGTTAACTCAAGTAGATTGTTCATAAAAACAAATTCCTGACAGTTTTATGACATACAGAAACTGCAGAAAAATTAATCAGTGTAAAATTACTAAATGAATATTTGATCAAAAAAGGAAGCTTTTTCTTTTTAATTTCAGATCTCATCTTTAAATTTAGTTCCCCGATATTAAAATTTTATTTAATTTTAGGGAGGTTCCTAGCTGAGTATGAACTAAAATGTACTGAATGAAATGAAATATAAACAAAATCAAAGTGACTACAGATGTAACTCCCTGCTTGTAATATAAGATAGTGAGCAAAAACAAGCAAAGAATTTTAAAAATCCTTAAAAAAAAACAAGCACACTGAACGTAGTATTAAATATTTTAATGGCTGAACTGCTTTTTAAGTTAGGAAATGAGAAATTTCATTGAAAGAAATTTCTCTATGGCTCTTAATTCTGTCCTGAGTCCAGGCAGTATTTGTCTCTGGCTCTTAGAGGTCCTACCCAAACAGAGGACTGCTTCCTAATTCACTACTCTTCTCTCACTCTGCCAGTAGGAGAGAAGAGGGACAGAAAAAAGACAAAGAATAAGGGCAGCTGAAAAGAATTGCAGGAATGAAAGAAGCCAGGCCAGAGCAGAAAAAAATTGAATCAAATTTCCAGTCAATGAAACGAAATGGAAAAGAGACGTAAGGAAAAGTGAACAACCACAGGCGAAATTGTGCTGCCCCTGGTGAAGTCAACCAAAGCTGCTTCTGAGAACATGATGAATGCTTAAGAACTGCAGGAATCAGTCCACAGATTGTCGGAACAGTTGAAACAAAGCTCACGGAGAGAAGAGAAAGAAAAGAACTTAAGGAGATTGAAAAAAGCCTGAGGGGAACTTGAGGAAAGATATGTCTAGAGAGGGAATCAGTAAAAGACAAAAATAGAAAGAGACAGGCCAGATTCTCAGCAGAGGCTGACAATTTAACCCATCTTATGAGCTCTTCCTTTCAGAGCTGTATGTAGAATAGTGGTAAATAACTTATAGGATCATGACTAATGGTAAAATATATTACATTTAGCATCAGTAGCAGGGTAAAATCTATATAACTGATCTGGAGTATTATTTCACGTCACAGTTTATTACAGGAATTACTCTTAGTTTCTGGTGTAAAAACATAACAAGTTGGTATTTTTAATTATTTTTTTTATATTAACATAGATTTGCTGTAAAAGTGTCATAAAAAAAAACATGACAAAATGGAATATTATTTTTTAAAATTGATTTCTGATTTACGTGTATGGTTTCAGACCCCCTTACCTGGAATCTCCATCAGTGACTTTTTCCATAGTAGATATTTTGCTATGGGATAATTTGCTAATGCTACATATATTAATGTTCTTTTTGTAAACATTAATGTCTTTTTCATCAGTCATTTGTTAAGATTAGGTAAACATATAAATTACAGTTCAACGATGTCAACTAGTGTGATTCTACTAAAGCAAATGGATCCACATGGATCTGTTTTACACCTATCATGCCAAAGAATATGTATGCTAGCAGTTATTTGGTTTGTAAGTTTTCTGGAGAGAAAACAACATAGTAAAAACATTCTATAATAGTAGGTGTGAAAGAGAAAAAAATATTTAAAATGAGCAAATATCTATTGCAAGATTTCTTGCGATTATGAAAAAAAGTAATTAAAAACTGTTCTAAATATCCCTACAGACAGGTTCAAATAGGCATTTGGAATCCAAGTTAATTCTGTGTGTGACACCAAATTTGAGCGTGATCTGAAGTCCATGGAAATCAATAATAAAACTGTCACCCAATCATTTAGATGCATTGCATTAAGCATTTTTGCATAGATACTAATTACTCATAACTTTTAGAATCCCAGAACCTCTGAATGTCAGCCACTTATTTAGGCAGACATACATATAGATTATCGTGTCTAACTTCAGGCACTCAGATATGACAATGATGCTATCACTTACTGTGTCAAAGGTCTGCTGCTACGCATCTCTACCTCCTGTTAAATATTCTTGGCATTTGCCAACAGCTTTGAACTAAATCCGGGAACTTAAGATACCAGGAGTAACTGAACTAATTTTTTGTTTTAGAGACTTAGACTTAATTTATCAGTTAGTTAGGATAAATTATCAGCAAGTATGTCATGTTCACTAAGAAATATTCCATGCTTTTTCTGTGTGTGTGCGTGTTATTCGTGGAGAGGTTGTTGCATGATAAATGTTATCGCAGAGTAGTAGCTCGGTTGTTAGGTTGACATGCATGTGACAGTACTGAGGTTTCAATTATCTACTTGCATCAATCAGTCTTTTAGTTTCCAACACTGTTGCCTGCAGTAATGTCACAGCTTTTCTGTCAGACAGGAGAACTTTGCGGGAAATGTTATTCATTACAGCTGCAAATCTGTCACGGCGCCTGGCATGGCTTGTTAATGACAACATTTATTTCAAAGAGCCGTGTTTCGCTTTGTTGCTGGAGAGTTGACTTTGTGATCGTAAAATATAATGAAATGCCAAGAAGATGAAGTGAATGAAGTTTGCCAAAAATACAGCTAAAGTGATTCAGATCTACTAAAAAACCCCCATGCACACACAAATACACTCTTTATGTTTTGTTGAAAACATTTAATCACTTACTAGGAGCATGAACATGGGCAGAGGAAAAACGTTGGTTAGAATACATTATGTAGAGTAGCATGAGCAAACAGCAAGTTAGAGCTTCATTTGGCTTCTTCAATCCATAGGACTAGAAAGAAAAAGACTTTTTGATTAATCTTTTAAAACAAATAAACACAGACAACATCCAGCTCTTGTACTACTAATATTGAGATGTCATCTCTCTCCTCGTGCCCCTTCCTGAAGGACTGGAGCATCTTTTATATGAGGAGAAACTGAGACAGCTGGGACCATTCAGCCTTGAGAAGAGAAGGCTCAGGGAGGAAGTATATAAATTCCTGATGGAAGGGAATGAAAAAGAGGGAGCCAAACTCTTCTCGGTAGCGCCCACTGACAGGAAAAGAGGCAATGGGCACAAATAAGAAAAAACAAAACAGGAAACTTCATCTGAACACAATAAAACACTTCATTACTGTGAGGGTGGTCAAACACTGGAGCAGGTTTCCCAGGAAGTTGTGGAGTCTCCATCTATGGTGGTACTCAAAACTTGAGTGGACATAATCCTGTACAACCTTGCGCAGCTGACCCTGCTTGAGCAGAGGGATTGCACCAGATGACCTCCAAGAGGTACCTTCCAACAGTTACTGTTCTGTGATTCACGCATGTCTGGCAGTTTTCTGGAGGACTTGTCAGAATAAGAGCAGGTTCAGGGAGGGAAAGAAGTTTAGGTATATTTGTCCCCCGTGGAAGCAGAAATCATGCCCATTACACACATCCTAAGGATCCAGCTTTCTTGGAGTGGGAAGAATGATCAGGTTATGATGGGATTTATAAGCCCACCACATTCCTGCTACTGCTGTGAAATTGCTGCCAGTACGTGAGATATTGGATCAGTTATCTCTGCTTTTCTCAGCAAGCGCTGTACTGACTGCTCCATAGGTATATGCTTAGACTGCAAACATCACAGGTCATCTTTCATTTGCCTTATAAAATGCTACTGCTTATTGGTGTGATGCAAATAAAACACCACCAGCAATTATATTCTAATTCTTGAGAGATTTTTTGTGCTCACATCAAGGCGAAGCCAATCACGGCAGGGAACACTAGACAGGGGCACAGTATTGTTTTTTATCTTAACAGAAATATAATCAGTCCAGCTGCCTAGAAATACTCATGTTGCTCTTTAATTTACTGATGTTGCTACGCTTCTCAATCGCTTGCTTTCTTCTCTAGTGGAAAGTGTTGGGTTTTTTTCCCCCTGGACTGGCAGGTCTCTGTGTTGGAAATCCAAATCTCTCCCATGTTCTGGAAACTTCAGTTTCTCCACTGATTGAAAATGACAGCCACCTCTCTGTCCTTGTCTGGGTCTGGCCGAGATGGAGTTAATTCCTTTATAGCAGCCTGTGTGGTGCTGTGCTTTGCATTTGTGGCTAAAACAATATTGATAACACACCAGTGGTTTAGCTATTGCTGACCAGTGTCTGCACAGCATCAAGTCATTCTCTCTTACCTGGTGCTCCCCAAAGCAAGTAGGCTGGGGGTGGTCAAGAGGTTGGGAGGGGACACAGCTGGGACAGCTGACCTCAACTGATCAAAGGGATATTCCATACCATATGATATTGTGCTCAGCAATGAAAGCTCAGGAAAAGGAAGAGGAAGGGGGGACATTCGTAGTTATTGTGTTTGTCTTCTCAGGCAACCATTATGCATGCTGAGGCCATGCTTCCCACAAAATGTCTTGACATCTGCCTTCCAATGGGAAGCAGTGAATTAATTCCTCCTTTTTCTTTGCTTGTGTGCACAGCTTTTGTTTTTCTTATTAAACTGTCATTATCCTGATCCATAAGTCTTCTTGCCTTCCTTCTATTTTCTCTCCATCCTGTGGGAGAGGGGAGTAAACCTAGGGCTGGGTAGGTGTTTGGTTGCTGTCTGGGGTCAACCCACCACAGAAAAGGTTTCCCTAACCAGAAAGCAGAATTGAAGTTCTTGCATCCTATCATTGTTCTTTAAAACTTAAATTAACATTACACACAATTAACTTCTGTCCTTTGAAATTTTGTTTGCAGTCCAAACCAAGCCAGCCACTTAGACTTTCATAATTCAGGACACTGGAGTGCACTTCTGTTCTGGACTATCTTTACTTTTAGTATTACTGCTGTTCCATCTCCCCCACTGATCTCTGTGGCCAACAGTTCTTTCTGAGCAGAAGCTCTGCAAATCCTAAGTGAAACTGAAATGTTAAACTGTGTTTTTCCTTTTTCAGGTCTATGGATCCGCACTTAAGAAATTAAAGCACTTACATAGGAAAGTGAATTTCTAAGAATAAAATATAGTCCCACTGTAGGGTTAAATTTTTATCTACAGGGTGGATGTGAAAGCTTCAAACTAAAACCATGAGCAAAGACTAGTGCATTTGCCCTATTTGCAGATACATAATGGAGGAACACACATCTAGTGTTTGGAAATCGTAGCCCAGTACTATTAGCAATGATTGTGGATGTAATAGAGGTCTAAAGTTACATGTGAACTTTAAGTGTCTTTTTGCATCCACGCCATGACATTTTGAAATATTCACATACTGTGTTTCAGAACGCAGATTAATGTAGGGTCAATATATGTTAGTTGTGAAATGATATGCCAGCACAGCATGGAGATGGAAAGATTTATTAATTGATTGAATGAGGAAGAGGGAATTATCACTAAATTGATGATTATATAGGTTTTATGCATGTCCTAATGCTAAAGTAAGGGCATATCACCTGCTATTCCTCATACTGCTCTTTATATGTCTGTTGTAATAGACATAAGGACATTTCTTAGGACAGTTACTCGCTCAAGTACTCTTAGTGTAAACTTCAGACTTAAACACTCAACTTGTGATGATGCTTATTGAGTTTAGTTTTTTGAATTTATGTCTGCTCATCTATTACATATTCCCAAATTAGGAGAGAAAAAACAACCACAAAACACACGAAAAATGAAAAAGAAAGCCCATAGATTTTACTAAAAAAAAACAAGCGCGAAGTTTTAGCTATAGACATCTACAAATTGCATTTGAATTTTTTCTCAACATTGTAATGTTCATGAAGTTCAATAAGAAGTAAAAAATCCAAGATTTACAATATAAGACAGTTAGCAAAATCTGGAAGTATGAGTAACTGCTAGGGGGTTTGTTTCTGATCCTTTGTCATCACCAGTAAAAAGCCATTTGACTTTAGAAATAAACTTTCTATTAGATTACATTAGATTGGGCTCATTTTATTTCCCTGTGCAAAGCTGTTGTGCGGAGAGCAATCAATGAAATGTAACTGTAATTTATGCTAGGCCTTGCCCTTTGCCTTTACAGAAGGGGCATAAGGGCATCAGAGACAATAAATGTAATAAATACAAGAAATATGGAAATATTTCTATTCTCTGTGCATAGAATGGAATTCCTTAAATGTTCTGTACATGTGATAAGAGAAACAAATGCAACCAAAACAAAAAAGAATCCTTTTAATTACCTCATTGCTTGATTTCTTTCCTCTCCAGTGTACCTCCAAGCAATCTAACGTAGTATTATTGATCTATTTGTCATCTGAGAATGCTGTCTTGTGAGCTTTTGAGCTCTCAAAGCGTTCATTGTTAAATGAATAAATATTTATTAAAAACGGACAAGCTAAATAATTGTTGCTTGCTAGTTTTCCTGGGAGATAAACATGAACTTTGTCTAGACATGCTGATTGTAATCCATCAAGCAATGATTAAAGAGTAACACTCCTCATTATTCAGAGGGAATATTAACAACATCCTTGAATTACAATTAGAATTCTTGAAACGCAAATCATAAATAGATGTAATTTTCTATACCTTTTCACTGAAATAAAATTTTTGTGGGAAAACTTAGGTGAGAGATGTATGAGTGGACAGCATGTTGTATTCTGCCTCAGTGTTCAGCAAATACATGACTTAAAATAAATCATTGCAGTTAGCATATTGCTCATTCCATAAATAAATATAGCCTACACTTAAAAGAAAAGTAAGTACAATGTTAATCAAAATATAAAGCAAAATTTTTGTGAACGGGGCAGTAAAAACCTGCCCATCTTCTAGTGGAGGAAATAAAGAATTCTACATGTGATATTGACTTCGAGTGACTTTACTTTTACACTGGGACTTACGGGTAATTTAGTAAAGTCTATTTAAGAAGCACTCGCTTCGATTCCTGCTTATTTAAGGGTCAAACACATGTCAGACTATACAGTACTTAATCTTAAATGAGAAACTGCATAATCAAGAGGACTAAAGTGTTAACCAGGCCAGCTGAAAACATTGGAACTGATTTTTATCTCAACTGTCATTTTGATTCCCTTGGAAAGTTCAATTTAATATGGAGCTATTTAAAGGGTTGTAAATAGTTGTTACACAATCCTTATATTTCAGCAGCAACATTGTTTTAATACTCCCCAAAAGCTTTTTCATTGCATGTCTGAGTGGCAGCTCACTGGTGTTGATAAGTTAAGCTACTGTCAAGCCGGTAACGAAGTTCTGTGCTTTGAAGTTCCTCTCATAAACATATTAAGAGAACTTCTCGCATAGCAAAGTAATATATTTAGATTGTTAACAAATACACCACTGCTATTTGTGGATATCACTCGATTATGTGGTCTGTACATCAGGGAATGTGGAGAAGGATGATGCGAGTAATAACAGTGTTGTTAAATACAGTCCATCCAAATCCTCTAATTTAATTGACTGTCTGTAGGCCAGACTACCATTCAGCCTTCACGGAGGACAAAGACAGTGACATTGCCAGCCACCTTGGAAAATGCACTTTCTTGTCCATCTTTTGCCAGCTTTAGATTCTGTTTCCTTGCGCTCAGAATAGCCAAACTACTTCAACATATTGGCTGGTGCCTCTTCTCCTTTTTCCTAGTGTCCTTGTACCACATGCCATTTCCTACAGAATGGACAGGATTGATCCCTCTTTGGATTTTTCAAATGCTCTTCTTAACAAGTTAGTGGTTTGTGCCCTTTAGTAAATTGCCCATTTCTCTAGGAAATTTATTACGAATTGGTTTCACATCTTGTGGCTGTTTGCTCCCTTGTTCAAAGCTGAACCGCTGCTCAAATAAGCTCTCCTGTTTGCTACTAGAAAACGCTAAAGGCATTCTGATAACTTCTTAGGTGACTTAGACACTGTGTATAAAGTTCTTTATTATCACCTAGGGTAGCTTTGTAGACCTGGTCTTTCTTTCTTTAAGAAGGAGAACCATTCATGGACCATTGTTTCTGTTTGCAGATCTAGGAACCAATGTGGATTTATTTCCCAGAAATGAAAAAAAATAATCTAGCAAATCACCTTTACTCTGACTTGCAGTGCTGCTAACCCAAACTTCATTTCCTCTCTTGTAATATGTTAAAATGCACATCAGAAAACTTAAAGTTGCATTTCTCTCTGTGATTGCAAAGAGCATATTTAACAAGCTGAGAAACAATTTTCCTGTTTCCAACACAAATACATATGAAAAAATAATCTGCTGGCCTGCTACCATTTTTTTCTCAATTCCTAATGAACTTTGTGATTCTTATTTCTAAGAAATATATCAAAATGACAAATCTTTTTCTAGTTTTTCCATTTCTAGCGTACGCAGTTTTCTTTTTTAACATATTAGCCCAAGAGAGGTCATCTTCTAAGGGGACACATTTTGTCCCAACCTGGCTTTGTAGATGGCGTAAATATGACTGTATAGTTAATTTCCCCCTGTGAGAGAATCAGTTACTCCAGGCAACAGAAAGTCCAGATAAAATGTAAATGAAAGAAAATGGCACACTGTTTACATGTGTCAACTCGATCTACCTGGGTTTGTTATCTCTACAAAATGTGAGCAAGCTCTATGACTGTGTCCAAGTATGCCTCTGTTTTAGAATCGCTGCCCTTAACTAATGTGGACTTGTCTCCAGGCTACTGCTGGTGACCTGTATAGCTGACTTCCTCAGTATGGTTTGTCATGCACTTTATTGTTCCTCAACCCTTTGATCACCCTTCTTCCCCACACACTCTTTTTATAGCCTGGAAGAGTCTCCAGACTATCTTCTTTTAGGATGCTGCCTGTCTGGCAAATATAGCCTAAGTTGTCTTTCTACCTCAGTGACACACCCTTGTAGAGGAAAATCGTTGTTATTCACCTGTACGCAGAGCCTTCGAGTGTTAGCTCCATGCCGGGAGAGTCCTGCTGGAGGATCAGCTGCTCCACCACAGCCTCCCTATTCAAAGTAACTGAATCCCTGCTCAACTCAGGAGCCTACACCTAGCCTATATGTCCATCCTGAAGACTTTCCCAGAGTTTTGCTTTAAAGAAGATGAACAAGCGCATGTTCTTCAGGTGGTGTAATTGGTGGAGAGGTCCTCAAATCTGTGGCCAAATTCAGTGACATGACTTTTGTGATGACTATCCAGCCATCTGTACAGCTCGATTGACTGCATGGTACTCCCAGAATCACACACAACTGCATCATGGATTTTTATAGATTATGTTACGCATGATCATGTTATGTCATATATTATATTATGCATGGATTGTGTTATAGATCATGCATTTAGCTTGTTATTAGCCACCTTTATCTAGACTAGCAAATGTGATTGATGTGACAATATAATAGCTATGATCTTGTTTTCTGTTTATTGCAGCTTTCCATTTCTGAGATTTTGTTGTCTTCACTATTTTTTGAACTACATTAAACAGGAGAAAGTCTCAGAAACAAAAAAAAAAAGATACGAGAGCTAAATTAGAATAACTTGAGCAGAAAAGTATAGCTGCTGCTTGCAAATGGAGAGTTTATTAAGAATTCTCATTACAAAAATGAGCTCTCAATAGCCCTAGAATTAGCCATGGAAAGCAAAAGAAATGCTGTGTAGATCATAGGAATGCGGTGCTCTTTTTCCAGATGGTTAGATCATATCCTCATTCTCTAGAAAAATGAACTTGCTCTTAGAAAATGTTGTTTACTATAAGAAACAATCTTAGGCCTAGTGAGGTTTTTTTCATACCCTAAAACTGCTTATGCGTAAGAAAACCACTTTTAAATCACATAAGCATTACTCAATGTGCAATGAAATGAAAAATTAATATGAATGAAGCCACCTTCCCGAGTATTTTTAGAATAATAGATTTTAATGGTTCACCATTAAGTTCCTTGACCATGATTTCATTAATATCAACCAGAACACTGAAGTTTCTTGAATTAATCTCTCAAATACTTTATATATATTATATAAAAATATACAGTCTGAATCCAAAAATAATAATTCATGAAAGCATTCCTCTTTTCTCCCCATGCTTCCAACACTTGTAAATTGCTTACTGTTTTAGAAAAAAAAATAAAAATCTCATTTCCAATCTGGATTTCTCTTGCCTCAATTTGTCTATGTGAAATGTTTATATAGTTAGAGGATATGGTAAGGAGGAGAAGAAGTAGATACTGATTTCACATGCCCCCCCCCTCAGTCTGTAGTGACAGAGTCATAAAAATATCTGTTAATATAGTATTTGAAAAATGAACTAACGACGACTATTTTCTAGTCATTCTGTGGTTTTCCTCCAAACTCTAGTTTATGAACACACGCCTTTAGCTGTGGACACCAAATCTGCAGGTAATCAAAACACAGGACCTGTTAATGAGAAACATTGACATTTCCCAGTCATTTTCAGAAACCTTTAAGTATAGTTAGCAATATTAGTCCTAAGTATGATCCTATATTTTGTTGTATTGATATATATGCTTAATAAGAAATTTATTAAGAAATTTATGTTGTTCAATACCAGTGGCCTGGTTTTATTATTTACCTCCATAAATCTTATTATCTGCCAGCTTGACAACAAACAATTTTATAGTTTCTCTCAGATGGTTGCCAAAAAATTGCAATTAAGAATTAATCTTTACTTAAAAGTTATAAACTTTCTTTCCTTTACATTTATTTTTAGAGATGTGCTGGCCTATTTTTAATTCATTTACCATTTAATCCATGCCCCATTAATTTTATAATATATTAATTTTGGGTAGCAAATAAAATTACACAGTTGCTGTGGCAAGTTAAATTAAAACTAGTGCTTTTATCAGCCACTTTAAAAATCTAAAAAAAAATTCCCATATTATGTTATTTTGACAAGATCTGATTGATATCAATTAAATCATTATCCTACTTTAGTTTTTTAATTAATTGAGCTTCATACCAATTGTTCCATCCTTCTGCCTATAACTGACGCTATGATGACAGGATTATAATTACTTGAGTCACTATGTAGCCTTTTCAAATACTGGAAGAAAATTAGCTTCCTTCAACTCCTCTGGAACTTCTTCAGTATTCCAAGATTTATTATGAATTAACATTAGCTTCCAAAGATCTTCTCTTTCAGCTCTTTAAAACTCTTAGTTGTAAAAGTTTAAGTTAATTATCTACTATTTGGGGGTGGGGAAGCACAGCTGCCCTAGGGAGTCCTTAAACTTTCCAAGAGTTCTTGCATTTCAAAAATTCTGTGCACTAGTTATATATTTTTCCATTGGGGCTTTATTTTTAGAACAATTTCCATAATACTGGCGGTTAGCAAATGGTTTCCTAATAAATTAGCCTTGCTTTTTAATTTCCGATTTTCTCCTTAATTTAGAATTTCTACTTAATTTAGTACAGATCTTAGCCATAAATCAGGGTGTTGGTGCATAATTTAGATCTAATGTACCACATATTGTTCACCGGGCCTTGACTGCTATAAAGGGTGCCCCTACTGAGTGAATAGCAATAAGCTTACAAACTAAGGCTGAGAGTCTTGTGGGACCTGCTTGTCAAGCTTCACCGAATGCCCCAGCAGTTTGCTGTGGCTCTTCTTCCATTGCCTTCTTTTCCCTACACAGCTGAAACATAAGTTGAACCTCTAAGGCTGTCTTTGGTTTTCTTGGTATGTCCATAGGAAAGATATTTCCCACAAGAACGAATCCCTGTTTTCATTGTCACTTTCTTCTGTTTTCTTAGTCCTTTCTTCGATAGTGGGCAATGCATGGTAGGGAAGGTTCCCAAAACAGGAGCCGTGGCATGCCTGGCTAAATAGTCCATGGGGTGACTACATTGGCTGTACATCAGGAAAAGCAGGTGACCTGTACAAAGTGATCTACACTGGTAGAAAAATTCTTGGTTGAACATCAGCGGTAATTGTGGTGTTGGTCAAAAGTTGCCCAGGGTTTCGTTGTAAGAATAGGCAAAGAGAAACAAATCACAAAACAAGAGTTTTCCTGTAAATAGAAGAGAACATAACAAATGTATTCTATAAAATTATACTGAGGAATAAAACACTGTAAAAAAGAATTAGCAGTACTTTTTTATGGTTAGGATGTAGCTACTAAGATTTTAATTTTCATTCTATGCATCTGTTGTGATGTGCTTGTTAAAAATTGAATTTATGTTTTTCCTTTTTAATTTAGACAATGTGAAATGTTTTCAGCAAATATATGACTTAAAACAATTTTTTTCAGCATGTGGAATGTTTCCTCTGTTTCAGGCAGAATGACTTGGATTGGTAGGATTAGTTACCCTAAGTGTGGCCATGATAGAATAATACATGGCCTTAATAATAACATTTTAAATTTTTCTATACCATCAGTTAAAGAAAGCTTCCATTTACACAGATGGTATTTTCAGAGCTATTTTAGATGTAAAATAAAGCGATGGAAATTCCCAGCTGATATACATATCTTTGGTTTTCTTATTCTTGCTTATATATGTTCAAATCCTGAAATTTCTATTGTGCATGGCATATGCTATTACTGATTCCATTTTCAGTAATGATATTTTATCTTTTGAGGTTGGTATATGGCAGAGAGCTCATCAGTCCAATAAAAAGACATTGTCTAACAAAGCTCTGTCTGTATCTGTTATGGCTCAGATGGTGCGTTCTCTGCGGCGTGTCCAATTGCTGTGGTGGTATTTGATGATCTTTCAGGCTTACAGAGCACCTGATGCTGACACTACAAGGTACATGTTCTCCCTCACGCATCACATCAAACAGGCGGGGTGAGAAAAAAAGTTGCTGCAAGACTCCTAGTGCCACACTGCACTCTGGGCGATGAAGTGCCTGCTAGACCAACCGGTCTGTGATTCTAATGTCTCTGGTTCAGTGGAACAGACTTGTAGATAACTTAATGCTACCCTGGACCCCTCCCCTCCCCACTTAAAAACGTCGGTGTAAACCTTCAATTTAGAGAACACCGGTCCCTATAGACAATGTTGCAAATTTCTCTGCTGGCTGCTTGAAACTGTATTCAGTTTCCTTAATTGTGTTTTCATCCAGTGGATTTGCAACATTTATGATTTTCTTGGGACAGAAAATGGTTATATGACTTGTTTGGTACAGATATGAATAGTCTCTCAGGTATTTTCAAAGTCTGAATTGAATTTTCTTGGAGATACAATAGATATTAAGAAGACATTAATTTTTTATAACTATTGGGCAACAGTGAGTAGTTTATAACTACTGGGCAACAAATGTGAGAAGACCTGACATTAGACATTTTGGTTGTGGGTAATGAGAAATGTTCCTGTGTAACACATTAGGAGGTGAGGGATGCCCAAATAGCAGAGTAAAATGTACATAAGGGTAGACTTCCTTTTCCCGTTCCTATTTAAGACCACCACTTACTATCCAATTAATAAATCTTGCATTGTTTTGAAAAAAAAAAAAAAAACAAAAAAAAAACCCAAAAAACAAACCCAAACCACTTTTTTTTTTCTCAGAATAGGAGAGATGTGGGCTTCTCCCTTGAATGTAAGCATGTGAGATGTATCACTAAGCTTAGAACTGGGGTCTCCCAAGGAATATTAAATGCCCCACGCGTTTGTGCATTGCCCCAAAAAGGACATAACAATTGTCACCCTTGGCCCAAAGGCAGAAGACAGCTTCCAGTCCTTAAGGGGAATCTCTGGAGGACAAACCTGCTGTCCATTGCTTTTACTGCTGGGTGTCACACTTACTTTGGCCAGAGGTATACAAAAGACTGATCCAAACAGAGCACACTCAGCTTGATGGAAAGAATCCCCATGAACTTTAGATCAAACCTTTCATCTCCAGAAAGATATGTGGGTTCCGTTCAGCAGCACTAAATGCAATCTGAAAAAGAAAATAAATGTTTGTTTCCATCAGGTAAGTACAACATTCTGGTGGTGTCTTGACCTTGACAGCATCAGTGGTGCTGAATGGGGCTATACTGATGTATCCCATTCCCCTTGGCTTGAATTAGACACATGTGAGTGCAGCAAGTAAGATGTGATTAGTAATATTACCAGAGAAATCTGTTTATATGAAGGATTGACTGGTCTTTTCAGTTCTTTTTTTCTCTCTTTCTGTTTCCTTGTTTTTCTTTATTTTCCCTAATGCAGGAAAGTAACTAAGCCCATACCTTCATCTGATAATTTAATATATGAAAAGGAAAGACAGGGATTTTCCTTGGTCTATTCTATTTAGACATGTTGAACTAAAGAAACACCATTAAAACTGAAACAGCTGGAATCCTGTTATTCCTTTGAACTTGTGAGAGACAATTTTCTTCCAAGCCTTTAAATTAAATATTGTAATTTCTCAAATTGTCAGAAGAAAAAGAGAACAGAATCTCGTTCATTGTGAAGTTGTCAATATGCTTGTTTTTCTCATTTTTATTTTTATTCTCATTATAGCAATTACATTCACAATGTATAATATTGGCTTTCTTGACATGTGCTGAGGGAAATATTTGACTGCCTAATAGGTTTCAAGAAAACCTAAACATTTCAGATTTTTTTTTTTTTCCCATACAAGCTTTTATACTTTCGTTACAGTCTCCCAGGTACAATTGTTTAACATAATGACAAACCTTTCTAAAGATTATTTTTCTAAAGAGAATTGATCACCTTAAAGTAATATGCTGCTGTCACTCTGATTCCCTTTAGGTGTTTAATAATAATTGCACTTTTTATTGTACTTTTTGTGCAAGAAAGTAGACTCTGTTTTGAAGAAAAATTAACTCTGGGTTATTTTGGCTGGAAAACGGTGTATCTAGATTTAATGATATACTTTACTGGTCCTGAAGCAATCTCTTAACAAGTAAGAAGTAATTACGGTGTTTCAGTGCAGCCGCAGTTAGTCCTTTCTGAGAGGAAAGGTTGAACCAATGAATGGATAACGAAGACAAGCAATAGACACTGAACCTTCTGCTTTGACAATGTGCATAGCTGCAGTGGTAAAAGGTGGTGTAACACATGAGGAAGAACAAATTGCCATCCAAGCACAAGGCAAAATCATCCATTCCAGAGGCATCTAACCGCCTGCGGGTTGGCCCTGTGTAACTCCCAGTGAAGGATTAGCAGAGAAATAATGGAGTGCTGCTTATGGGTAAGTGCATTATGTACATGTAAGGGGAGAAGGTGGAATATAAATAAGCATATTGCTTCTCCCCATCATCTGCTGTCAGCAGAAAAGTTTTGGCAAAAGGGATGTTTACTGTGATTTAGCAGCATCAGGAAGTAGGGATTGACCTGATTATAGCAGCATCTCTCAGGCCTCAGCACTTTTGTTAATCATGTAAAAGCCTAAAGATGACTTGGGAACTAATATTTAAGCTTCAGGGTTTGAAAGCTCTGTCTGGAGGGTATCTTAGCTGCAGGACTGGGACTGAGCGTACAAGCTGAGGAGGGTCAAGCACCAGACCTACCATTTAGAGCACAGGCAGAATAAACAGGACTGGGAAAATGAGCTACGGTGAGGCGGGTGTGCAGTTCAGTGCTGAGATTTGTACCTGGGCATGCTGCAGCTGCAGGGGGGACCGCTGAGCAGCCTCCTTGCTGGGGCTGGGGCTGGGGCTGGCATACCTACTGCTGCTGCCAACCGCTGGTCTGCCCATGCCTCGTCCTCACCAAAGCAGTAGCACTGCTATGCAAACTCCGGTGCAAATTTGCTGCTCAGATGAACTAACTTCTAGTAACCGGGTATCCATTTTATCCATTTGTCTTTCTTTTTCTTTCCAGTTACACAGGACAGGACTTGAATAATCATACATTTTTCTCAGGCTGACGTTCAGGGATACACTGGCCTATCACCTTATTTCCTCAAGTGTTCCTCAAACATTTAGGTAATTATTTCATTCTCAGGTAGGTGTTACTAGGGGGTGCAAACAGAGAAAATGTGCTGAGCAAAAGATCGTTTAAAAGATCGTCTGCTTGTGCTGAGGCAGAACTGAGCTAATCACTGTTCAACACTATTTTGTGCGGTGCCTGTACAATGAAGTATCAGCTTATCTTGGAGCTTAAGATGTGACTATAGTGTTAGTAATGAACAATTACATTACGGTAATAGCATCATTTTTATAATGGCTTCTAACCTATGATTTCATTTAAGAATTTCCAAGACGCTTGTTCCATACTTTAGCTTGTTGAGATATTTGTGCCTACAACCTCCACATTGAATGTTATGCGCAGGGAACAAGGTATTTTCAGAGAGTGGCTCCTGGCTTCATATTATTCCTGTTCAGACAGGGAGAGAAATTTGTTAACCACTTGAGCTTTTAACCATTTACTATCATGGTATCAGATGAATTTGGAATATTTGTTACTTGCTTGAAAGATATCTAATTTATTTTTCTACTGAAAGGAGTTTCCAGTTAATCACTTTTGCTGATCCACATTCCAATCTACCCAGACTTATAACTTGTTTAGTCCTTTTGACCTGAGCAGGATATTGTACAAGTAATTATTGTCCACATGATTTGAATTGTCAATTTAAAGCATTTTCAAGCTATTGCATAGAGATGAGAGTAATTCACTACTGTGTGTGTGGCTGCCACCACCCGCCTGAGCTCAAAAGTCTCTATTTTGGAACAAGACAGCCCTGTGCTCGCATACTGGCTGGGGAAAAGTATGTGATATTTATCTGGCATCTGAGGCAAATGATGTTTTTACAGGGAATACTCTGTAATGCTTAGGTTCATAACATCCTTTTCATCAATTCAAATAGCGTTTTTCTGTTGCAGTGTATTCTAATGTGAAAGGATAATCTTTCATTTGTTATCTGTAAGAGCAAACACAACTGAATTATGGAATTTTAATGTTATATTATGAACCTATATAGAAAGTCTCACAAAAAATATCATCTGGAAAAATCATTAGTGTGTCTAATTTAAAAAAAAACATCATAATCACTGAATAATATTCTTTTTATCCATTTGTATCTACATATTGCAGCTATGCACATTTTTAAAGGCATGGAGAGACTAATTTTTCCACATGAGTGAGGACTCAGATTTACGTGTAAATAACCTGGCAACTTGCCATAGTTATGAAATGACTGCAGCCCTGACATTTCACTGTACCTGCTTTTAGCATTCTGCTTATAGAAAACTATAAACTGGTACAAAAGAAAGAGGAAGCTGACAGAATACCCTCAGTTGTAGCTCTAAAGAAAAAAAATTGCTTCAGGAAAACCATTTTGGAAAACCATTTCAAAGGAACAGAGGAGGCACAAAAAATGATAACTTTCTGCTCTGTGCTTTGCAGTAAAACTGCCTACTATTTCATTCTGTCCAATTCTCTTCGTTTGTTTGTGTATTTCTTAGACTGAGACTATTTTTTCAATATGAAGCAGCAAACAAAGAAAAATGGCAAAAAAAAAAGTATAAATAAATGAATACTCCACCTTTAAAGAGATGCCTTCTTTATAAGAATTTAGTTGTAGTCTTTAATGGAGAACAGAGCTAAAGGACACAGCTCCATAGTGCAGCTGAAATAGGAGCTGAAGTGAACCGCTACTACTGAAAATTAACTTCCAGTAAGATATCTCTCCCCATCTCTCAAATTAGGTGCGACAATTTTCTCCCTTCTAATCATGAACTTTACCAGAAGACACACCGACTGTTTTATTTTTCTTTTCCTAATGGCAGTTGCATTATTTTTCCCTCTCTCTTTTTTGTCTCTTTCTGTGTATATGCGTGCCCACACACTCACACAGGGAGTCTTCTGAAAGAATGCTAGAGCACTTAAGTAATGTCTAAATGATGTCAATATTTATTACTTCTGCTATAATAGCATACAAAAGGTCTACCCAAATACCTGAACATATAGTGCCATATGCTGTAGAATCAGAATAAAATTCCTTTCTTTATCTCCAAGATCTTACAATGTAAGTAAATAGCTTGCGAGTCAAATATACTCTTTTTTTTTTTTTTTTTTTTTTTTTTTTCTGAAAACAGCTTTGTGCAGGACACTTTGGACAATGCTCTTCCAGCTGAGATTTATATTTAAGGTAGGTTTTCAGACAAAAATTCTCAGTCACATGGGTTGCAGGATTAAATTGGAAGGAACAGATAATCTATGACCAGTTTATACAGAATAGCTGGAAAACTTTAACAGGAATTAAGTACCAAGTCAATACTAGGACATCTTCCATATATTTGTAAGAAAAAGGTGGCTATTGACAGCTATTGAAACTAGCTAGACAGGTAGTCTAGGTTTGGCTGAGAATTAAAATGGGTATAAACCAGACCAGGGAGAGATAAACCCCCTGGAAAGCCTCAACTACGCTTTGTAGCGCTACAGCATGCACAGCACTCACCAGTGCTAATGAAGGATTAAGGACTATGTAGTGTCCCTTGCAAACTAGTTCTTTCCTACAATAAGATTAAAACCAGCTGTTATTTAGGAAGTTAACTGTAATTTTAAAAGCAATTAATGAAAAACATGATAGAATCTTGAATGGGCCATGGCGAGCATTCAGAAGTTTCAGATTAAGATGAAAAAGGCAGTACCAGAGGGTAGAACATTTCTAGTTCATCATAATTTAGCTTCTGATGCATTTAAATAAGATTAGAAGAGGTGTAATCAAATAAAAGAAAGAATTATTCATTGACTGCACTGCACTTCTTAGAAGAATGTTTTTTTTTTTCTGTAATGCATTCATACCCAACCTAATTTATTTTTGAGATACAAATGAAGCAAATGTAAAAATGATTGTACGAAATAGCACATTTTACGTGACTTTTACTAAAAGGCACCCAATGTATTTGCCTAATGCCATACTCCTCACTGGTGTTATGATTATACTTTCATAGAAGGTCACAGGTACTCAATTAAACAGTTATTTTCTGCAGCTGCACGTTTAGAAATACCCACCGTCTGACATTGCGGGGGACTTCTTTGTTTTAGCAACACATTCTCTTTCTTCCTCTGATCTGGAGACATCGTACAAGATCAAAAGAGAAGATGATGGTAGCCTGTGCCTCTGGATGTCTGACTCGCTTCCCAGCCTCCCCGGCAGCCCTCGGGGTTCAGAGCTCAACGACTGCAGGAGTGAGTGATGCAGAAATGGGGCTGACAGATCCAGGAGCTGGGGAAGATGCTCAACGTCTTATCGAGGTCTTAAGAAGACTCAGCAGCAGATTTGGCTCTGGTTAAGGTGCTTGAAGATTTCCAGCTAACTCAGCCCAAGGGTCATCTTAAGGGAGAAACTGTGAGACTGCATTTCTCTTACAATACCATTTTAGCCTCTACTCCAGATTAAGCAAAATAGGGATCAGATATTAGCCAATGATCTTTAAATAATTGCTGTACAACACATCCGTGTTTTGAGACTTAGTTTTTAAAAAAAATTCGTTTAAACCCTTCTCATGTGTTTAATTAAAAATCATTTTCTCCTTTCAACTAAACATTGTTCAGAAAGAGGTACGCTGAAAAGCAAAGAGCAGAATCTTCGGAAATAAATTTAGTCTTGAATACTGAGTTTTTCACACTGTTTTCTGCAGTGGCAAACATTTTATGTTGTGCTTCAGCAGTACACAAAATCATTCTTGTTGCATTCAAGAATGTACATACTACTCCGAAGCTAAACATGAATATAATTAGTAACAAGGTCAAAGCTATAATTACAGCATGTTTTATTTCTACTTTTAAAATATAGAAATATTTAAAGTAAATGTTTAAATTGTGTAATTGATGTTTTGTATTGCAGGAAGCATTCTCCATGGAATCAAAATAAGAGCAGAAATGGCTAAATGTTTGGTTTTGTTCAGTCACTAACAGAAAACTTTCTCAAATCTGATGTGTCAGCAGTCTTCAAATCTTATTTCTACGACTGCAAAGGCAAGTAAAAAAAAAAGGAGACAATTAAATTTATGCTTTTTTTGTTTGTTTTCTCTCAAGTAATTGCATTTAAAAGCATTAAATAGATAAAATATATCTTGTTTTTGAAATCTGGTCCCTTCTTGTCCATTTTCTAAATGTTCATTAAAATTAATTCATCAGTGCAATCGGTGTCCCTCCACTTTTTGAATATAGATATATCTGAATGTTTTGCCTATACCTACTGAATACAAATATGTCATACAAATACATTTTCTTGTCATGAAGGTAACCCTGATAGTAGTTAAGTCTTTGGTTATTCCCCACTCAGTGCAATAACCCAATAATTTTTATCAGACTTTTTAGATGAACAGAATGTATACTCTGGAGTCCATTGACTTCAAATAGAACCTTGCAAATTGAGCCTGAGACATAATGATGTATTCAGAAAGAATATAAATAGTAGGTTAGTCACTCCTCAGTGAATACTGTGAATAATTTAGCTTGCGCCTTTACTATTCACTACAGTCAATTTGACCCATATATTATCTCTCAGGTACCAATCAGAAAGAAAAATGTTGCTTTCATTAAATTTCATTATAGGCACTGTCATTCTATTTCTTACTCCACTTTAGAGAAGTAATCCAAAGCAGACTAAGAGATTTTAAAAGTTACCGCTGATTCGTCAACATCACATTTTCATTTTTTTATTGACTGCAAACAGAATAGTTAAGAAAAAATAGGGCATACTGGAAAAAATTTTCCAAGTGACATTCTGAACACACACATTATGATTATCATATTTTTTTCGTTCTTAAAAATATGACAACTTTTATAACCTTTTAGGAATATGCCACCTACTTCACATTTGCCATTTCCTGATGAACATTTTAATGACATCTCAATTGAAAACTCAATCCTAATTTTTGGTTTATCCATCACTCTTTTAATTCTGGATATTGTAAACATGCACCCATAAGATTTTACTTGCCTGGAAATGAATGCAGCACTCTGGAATGCAGAGCTGTTAATAGAAAAAAGGAAACAATTAATAATTTGATATATTGGTATTACAATTGCAACAACAGCATTGGAAAGAACATCTAGATTTGAATATAAAGGTAGATTTGTGTTGAAAATTAATTTGATGCATTAACTACTATCCAGAAATTTAATCTTAAGAAATATACACTGGTTACAAAACTAGGAAGATATTATCGCTTACTTTGAAGATTCAAAACCTTATTCTGTGCTGTTACTGTAAATTAATACTGATAATACTACAGTGAAGTCAATTTATGATACAAGAGGATCTGCCCAGATAATAATAATAATAATAATAATAATATCCGAGATTATTCCAGAAAGAAATTAATTTTAGGAAATTTTTGCAAGGATGTTGTAATGGTACCCACACATATATATTTCATTATCTATATGTTGGATTCCTGTTTACATGGTATATTTCTTTTTTTAGTTCCTTTTCATTAATGAGGTCACAGGACCTTGTCTGTGTTCACTCAGAACAATAGTATAATAACATTTTGCAGAACTAGAGCTTCTAAAATACTGTGCAAAAATAAACAAGTAGATAAATGTCCCAGCAAGTCTTAAAAGTCGTTTTTTTAAAGGGTCAGGACCTAAAAATTATTAAAACTACTCATCATGTTTTGGGTTTTGTCAGGATACTTTCCCTTGCTCTTTTGTTCTCCTTGCAGGTTCCATTTCTGAGGGTTGGCTCTTGTGAGAAAGGATGGTGAAACTAAAAAAAATCACAGTTGAGTAAATGGGGAAATGTTTGCTAATGACATTAAAATATTTCTAAAGCCGCTATCTTTAATCATCACAGAGGTTTTTTTTTTCTGTTTTTATCCACAGAAGGGGAAGATAGTTCAGAAGTATTTCAGTAAATTGGACAGAGAAGTCCACGGTCCCCGCTTCTCCCGGATGTGCATTAATAGGATTAAATGCAATGAATACAAGTTGCAACATGGAAATTCTGATGAGGTGTAAGGAAATGTCTTTCATTGTGAGCGTGGTCAAATACTTAACAGATTGTCCAGAAATACTGTGGAATCTGCAATCTCTCTCCCTGGATGCTTTGAAAACTTCACTGGAACAGGTCCTGTTTTGAGCAGGGGATTGGGTCAGCTGATCTCCAGGGATCATAAATTAGTCTATGTCTCTGAGAATCTGTGATCGACATTTTATTTTACTGATTTCCTAGACTTGTGCACATTGTGAATAAGTACATAATAGTTTGGTGTATACCGTAGTGAAGAGACTACAGCAGAGCTGGGATAGTCCTACTGATATGAAAGTTATGTTGCTCAAGTAAATGTTTAATATTGCAATCAATCATGTATCTGCTATCACAATGATATGTTTGTTGTCAAACAAATATAGTTCTAAACTGGTATCTTAAATTCAGCGAATTACAGTTTTTCTAATTTACTTAGCTCTAAATAAGTCTTTACTTTTATAATTTCTGACTATAAGCTTCTCATATTTGGCAATACTGCATTTTTTAGGGTTATTTCTTTTGGTTATCTAGGACCTTTGAGGAATAATCCTAGCTATCCTTCTCACAAGAAAAGGCTCAGAAGCTGCAGCAGAAGGCTAGACTACTGCATAAAATTTCCTGAGGCAGATTCTGAAAAAGATAAGAGTGAAAGAGGAAGAGTAGCATATTGCAATTTTTCTCCTACCAATAATAAAAACACCTAGTAAAAGAGCAAGAAGCATGGAAAAAGAAACCCCTCAGAAATACAGAGTAAACCAGACACATTCAAGTACTTGCCTTCAGTGAACAGGGAGCTATCTGCCTGGCAGGAACAGATGTACCTTTCTCAAATCAGAGAGGGGAGCGATGAAGGCTGTACGAGTATCTTCACCGTAGATTAACAGCAGGGGCTGAATCAACGAATCCTAACTTGTGATCACCTGCGCTGAAGGGTGAATTTTCATTACACTGACTTTTATCGTCTCTGTAGAACAGGTATGAGGAAAGCTATGCAGTGGAAAGAAAGGTCATCTTCCTCTTCTAATTTCTGAAATCATAATGCTGTGATAGATGAGAAATCTCCTCCCAAAGAAGAAGGTGAAGACACTGACAGAGGAGTCTAGTGGGATGCTTACAATGGAATGGTTGTCACAAATCACTTTCACTATTCAGCTGTTCTACTTATTTGATCTATAGCTGGCCAGGGTAGACTGTCTTGCTCAAGGCTTTTGCCAGTGCCATTTATTGACCACAGTAGCCAGGAAAAAAGGATCCATGTTCTCTGTTGGCAGGTAAGGAGAAGCACTAACTCCATATTCCCCTTTCTTTTCCTTCTTCTTGTAGCTCTAGTACACACTCTTTTCTTCCCTTTTCACCCCATTCTTATTGTGAAGAACCATCACAAGTGGAGCCAGAAGCATTTCTGAAAGTAATCATAAAAACCCAACACAAATCATACTATGATGAAAGGCAAGGCTGCTACTTTATGCTGGAGAAGAATTGACCTGAATACAAGGACCTCTTGTGACCACAGATGATAACATTGACCAAAGCAAATAAGGTTCAGGTCAGACCAGTGAAGAGATACTCGGAAGCCTTAACCTGAGAGAGTCAAGTATCCTTTCAGCTTCGGTAAACAAAAGCATTTCATAACAGCACAGATTGTTTTTTCTGCAAGATATGGTGTTAAAATAAGGAGGTAAAGACAGAAAGACTAATCTGTCAGAGAGATATATAAAGTCTCTGACCTGAAATTAAACTGGATGTTCATTACTACACTTATCACAGCAGGAGAAAGAATTTCAAAGGTTGAGCTGAAATGTGGTGGCAGTGAGGTTATTGAAATTTTTCACTGCTACTAGATATTTCAAAGAGTGGTTTAATTCACTGTTACAGAAACTATGGCATAGGTTAAAACTTCATCTAGAAATGTTCTTACAGCTTTTCATATTGAGATACAACTTTGAACATCACATGAAGTAAAAAACCCAAAATTAGGAGGCCAGAAGTTCAACCTGTAGTACCTTAGAAGCCCGATTAAAGAGTTCCTGGAGGTTTTATAAATCTGTTAGCAATATCCCACAGGGCCATTAACTTTCAATAAAAGATATAAAAGATGTACTGGGTCTCTGGAGATTGGTAATAGGATGTATAGCATTCACCTCTAGCTTGTCAGGTCGAATCCAGCCCACACTGAAAGGAGGTCTTTCTGATACTGATGTCAAAGTTGGTGGGTCAGCTACAGTTCTTTTCTAACTCACGCAACTTCAGTGGTTGGTACCTAGGCCTCATGCCGTGACCGGTTTTTACATAGAATTACGTGATTCTCTTGAAACAGGTCACAAAAGTCTATGTATTTGGTGTGATTGCATCACTTGGAATTGTACTTCTCCAGAGAGTGAGATGGCTATTGCCATTCAGCATGACACTTCCAAAACAGAATCTTATTGTATTTAGAAGTAAAAGGTTTTGCTAAAAACCAAACACTCATCCCAGTTATTTACCAAATACATATTCATTTTTCTAAAAAGACTAAAGTTTGTTCAGATTTTCTGTAGAGCTAGTTTGGTTCAATTTCACATAACTTACAACCCCCTTGTCTCTACTTTCTTGGGAAATATCTAATTTAAAAGCTCCTCACTCTTGATCACTATCTCCCCCAGGGCCAACTCACTCTTTAACTGCTTATAGCCTTTTGATTTGCTGTTCTTTCCTGTTGCCCTGCAATTACCCCATGAGTGTTATTTTGGAGGCTGTTGTGACCTCTGCATTACTTTGCTGCTTGCTTTCACCAGCATCACCTTATTAGCCAAGATTAATGTACTAATACAGAAAAAAAGCAGTAATCCAACACAGCAACAAATTACTGTCTCATTGACCATCTCGCTTACAGTGTTCAAAAAAGTATTACACATTAGTATCCCTAGATCATAGAATCATAGAATGGTTTAGGTGGAAAGGGACCTTGAAGATCATTGAGTTCCAACCCCCCTGCCATAGGCAGGAACACCTCCCACTAAACCAGGCTGCCCAAGGCTACGTCCAGCCTGGCCTTAGCATTTCCAGGGATGGGGGCCTCAACACTTCTCTGGGCAACCTGTTCCAGTGCCTCGCCACCCTCAGAGTGAAGAATTTCTTCCTAATGTTTAATCTAAACCTGCCCTCTTCCAGTTTAAAGCCATTCCCCCTCATCCTATCACTACATATCCTAGTAAAATGTCCTTCCCCAGCTTTCCTGTAGGCCCCCTTTGGGTACTGGAAGGCTGCAATAAGATCTCCCTGGAGTCTTCTCTTCTCCAGGCTGAACAGCCCCAACTCTCAGCCTCTCCTCGTAGGAGAGGTGCTGCAGCCCTCGGATCATCCTCGTGGACCTCCTCTGGACGCGCTCCAACAGGTCCATGTCCTTCTGTTGGGGACTCCAGAGCTGGATGCAGTACTCCAGGTGGGGTCTCACCAGAGCAGAGTAAAGGGGCAGAATCACCTCCTTTCACCTGCTGGCCACAACACTTCTGATGCAGCCCAGGATATGGTTGGCCTTCTGGGCTGTGATTGCACATTGCTGGCTCATATTGAGCTTCTCGTCAATCAACACCCCCAGGTCCTTCTTCTCACGGCTGCTCTCGAGCAGTTCTCCACCAAGCCTGTATTTGTACTTGGAATCGCCCCGACCCAGGTGTAGGACCTTGCACTTGGCCTTGTTGAACTGCATGAGATTTGCACAGGCCCACCTTTCCAACCTGTCCAGGTCCCTCTGGATGGCATCCCTCCCTTCCAGCGTGTCTACCTCGCCAAACAGCTTGGTATCATTGTCAAACTTTCTGAGGGTGCACTCAACCCCACTGTCCATGTCACTGACAAAGATGTTGAACATCTCTGGTCCCAATACCAATCCCTGAGGAACGCCACTCGTCACTGCTCTCCACTTGGACATCGAGCTGTTGACTGCAACTCTTTGAGTGTAACTGTCCAGCCAGTTCTTTATCCATCAAGTGGTCCATTTGTTGAATCCATGTCTCTTCAATTTAGAGACCAGGATATCGTGTGGGACAGTGTCAAATGCTTTGCATAAGTCCAGGTAGATGACATCAGTTGCTCTTCCGTTGTCCACTGTCATCGTAACCCCTTCGTAGAAGGCCACCAAATTTGTCAGGCGTGACTTGCCCTTGGTGAAGCCATGCTGGCTGTCACCAATCACCTCTTTGTTTTCTATGTGCCTCAGCAGAGTTTCCAGGAGGATCTGTTCCATGATCTTGCCAGGATAATTGCATAACATCTCCTCCTTTTTTCCTGTAATGTTGGTTTTAGGTTAATTCCTGGAGAGTGAGAGATGTCTTCCTTACAAAGTGCAAGACCAGGCAGCCATCCTTGCTAATAATAGCAAAGAATGCTTCAGTAACACTTCTCACTTCTGAAGTGATTACATCTTAAATCCTAGTGGAAAAATGGGGGACAGATAAACTCTATTACCACCCTCTGTGCTGTTAGTGATCAACGGACTTAGTGTTCAAGGGCTATGATCCACAAACTGTTACTGTGCTAATCACTCACATAAATGTAATACACAACAGTAAAAAATAAACATAAAAGCTGTTTTTTAGCTTATAATGATAAGCACTCAAGAATTAAATAACATCAAGATTAAAAATGCCTGCTCCTAATTTGCATCCAAACTCTTCTTTGTGCAAATGCATTATCATACTGTCTTTAATTACATGGTGAAATGCTGCTTCTTCTGCAAGACTTTTGTTAAGTGGAAGTCTGATAAGCTGAGGAAACTTGCTTGTTTAACAAACTTTCTTTAAGCAGAAATTCTCCACAAACACAGGCAAACAAATTTTAAAAGTGTTCTACCATAGGAGTAGTTAAATTTTACAGAGGATCTAAGTCTATGGAGATTTCAAAGGAAAGAAAGAAAAACAAAAAGCAATATAATTACAGTTATTTTGATACCAGTCCAGAAAAAGGAGTAGTTTCAGTGTGTTTCAGAATGAAAATTTATTTACAGGTGATCCTGGTAAATGTGCGGTCTAGTTCCTAAAAAGTTTATTTTTCTTGTAGAAAGATGCTTCTTTTCCCAATAATTTTCCAGTTGCTTCTTTTCCCAATAATAATTTTTTCCCAATCCTTAAATATATAAACAATATTTTAATTCAGGTTTGCTCTTCTCATGCTCTTGAAGAAAATATCTGTTTCATACCTAAAGTGATACTTTTTGCACTAAAGACCTGAAAGCCCAAATTAGGAGTCTCCCACTCACTTCACAGCACCTTTTAAAAGTTTTTAAAGCCTTTTACTATGAGTTCCCAATGGAGTATGGCCAGTTTGAGCAAGAAATTTTCTAGTTGTTCTATATCTAAACCTGTAACACATTATTTTGCAGCTATTTGGTAGTCCATTTACTGTTTTTGAAATAAATATTTAACTGCCTTTCTTCAGGATCTGCTACAGTGAGCTAACAGAAGAAAAAATATTCAGTTACACGGTGTCATGTTTTCAGCTGGGATAGAGTTGACTTTCTTACGAACAGTTGGTATAGTGCTATGTTTTGGATTTGGGATGAAAATAATGTCGGTAAAACACCGATGTTTTCAGTTGTTGCAAAGCAGTCAAGGACTTTTCTGTTCCTCATACTGCACTGCTTGCGAGTATGCAGAAAAAGCTGGGAAGAAACACAGCCAGGACAGCTGACCTCAACTGACCAAAGGGATATTCCATACCATATGATGTCATGCTGAGCAATATAATGCTGAGGGAAGAAGAAGGAAGGGCGGGGATATTCGGAGTTATGGTGTTTGTCTTCCCAAGTAGCTATGATGCATGACGGAGACCTGCTTTCCTGGAGATGGCTGAACACCTGTGTACCGATGAGAAGCCGTGAATGAATTCCTTGTTTTGCTTTGCTTGTGTGCGTGGCTTTTGCTCTCCCTATTAAACTGTCTTTATATCAACCAACGCGTTTTCTCACTTTTCTGATTTTTCTCTCCATCCCACTGGCGTAAAGTGAGTGAGTGGCTGCATGGTCCTGGTTGCTGGCTGGGGTTAAACCACAACACATGATCACACAGGCTCCAGGGATTGCCTCTTATATGTAAGTGCACATATATATGTATACACACACTACAAACAGAGGCAGGCCTCCTCTGCTGCAAACTTAAGAACAAGCATACAAGCAGGCATGAGCCATGTGCACCTATGTCATCTTCATTAGGAGTTAAACTGGGTCTTGGGAGAATCTCTTCCCCCTCCCCCCCCCCCTTTTTATTTTTTTTTTTTTTTCAGGAAGATACTCTAGTGTGTTTTATTCCTTCAGTGTGTCTTATCAGGCAGCTGGAACAATCAGCGCTATATTTTTATAAGAAGACTACCATCTTCACAAGCATGTTCTGAAACTCCATGAGCTTTTAAAAGTCAATAATAAATTTCAAAATGCCATAGTACATTCTGCTCTTCTAAATGTTTATTTTGTTTTAAAAATTGTGCGCATACTCCTTTGCTCAAAAAGGACCAAAAGTAAAGCTAGACTCTTCTTAGGAGTTACTAAGGCAACAGATAAACTGGTGGGATCCAGTGCTGAAAAGTTCAGGTCTAAATTTGTCTGAATTAACTGACAGTATTCAGATAAGGAAAGTTCAATTTTGTCAGAATTATTTGTATTTTTCTGTGAGCAATACCATTTTTAAAATGCATTTAATGTTTCAGTTGGGGAAATAGAATAGATTCTTGTTATTTAATCCACAGTGTGAATAAATATTGCATTTAAAATTTCAGTTCAAATTGAAAATTCCATTTTGACATCTAAAATCATTATGTTTGAATGGAAATATCAAAATCTTACAATCTTTTTTTGTGCCATAGAAGTATTTTCTATTGTATAAAAGTATTTCTATAAAAGTATTTTATATGCCAGCATTTTGTTCCAATTCAACCTGGGTTTTGAGACAAGAAAATTTGACACAATAAGAAAATACTGTATCTTATTTATAACACAGATGCAAGACTTTCTTGCTCATTTCTCTATAAATAAGTACCATGTCCATTTTTTTCAGATGTCTTCAATTACAAGATAAATTTTAAGATTAATATGTCAGTCAATACATGCAAAGAAAATTCTTACTCTGCTCTTGTGGTTTTTCATCTTCCACTGACATGACACCAGTACTCAGCTGTCAACATCAGATACTATATCAACACTTCTGGCACCAGAAAACCTGACAATTATTCTGACATTTTACACATAATTGTTATGCAGGCCACCTCGCTGATCGAGGAAATTTCCCCCCCTCACTTGAGAAAAAAAAAAAATGTTGGAGAAAGAGAAAGCTTTAAATGTTAGACAGCATTTCTTTTTCATTTCATGAACTTTTTTCAGAAAAGCTCTTACTTATTGCTTGTATTTTATTGCTACTGATATACGGGATTCTTACACCACAGAACAAGCCGGTAGAACTACGAATAAGAAACTTCTCTATGGGTTATCAGTGATATCAGAGCAAGACATCTTCTGGAAATTCAGGCAGAGCAGAAGCTGTGATTTTTGGGTACCCTGTCTATTATTCATTGTGTGAGTCTGTCAGCAACCAGTAATTGAAAAGAAAGTGAATTAAAAATTTTGGAAGTTTTGATCCCACAGAGCTGTTCTTTTTGTCATGTTTTTAGATTTGATTGAGAAAAGAGATGTCGTTCATCATCTCCACTAATTTTGTATTGCAAGGCCAGTGGTGCTCACTCAAGGTTGTTAAATTCACCTTGCAAGTCCTTTAAAGATGTTATAGATGCGTAACCAAGTCTAAGGACAATTAGCAACCACAAGTGCAATTGCCCATAGAATCTGCATCTGGCAGTCTCCCGAGTACTGATGGTGCTGTGCCAGCTCTGCGAGACTGACTTAGGCTAACATATTTCAGGTTGTCTACAGTACCTGAGGGAAAAAAAGAAAGGAAAAAGAGGATTATTTTTTTCTTTACTTGTTTGGTTTTGGTGGGTTTTCTTGGTTTGTTTGGTTTTGTGTGTGTGAGTGTGTTTTTTGGTTTTGAGTTGTTTTTTTTTTTTTAACTGGTAAACTAACTCTGAATGTCAAAAGACAGTAATATTGCTCGATTGTAGATTAAAGTTTAAAAAGTCTATTGAAGATTTAAGAATGGAAGCCTAGTGCTTAGGTATGCAGCTGGAGTATTTTCCTCTTTTCCAGGCACAAAGCTGTTAAAACCCATTAAATAACTAGAACAAAAAGGATGTTATTGGCCATTGCACTGAAAAGATTTGAGCAAGCCCACTCTGCAGAGCTGGACTGTACAGGTGTCACGGATGGATCTGCCTCTTCTGTTTCAGAGGTGTATAGTCTCTGGAAAGTTTTTTCCACCCTGTATCACCAAAGTTAGAAAGGAATTCTGAATGATTCACAAATGACATGGAAATGATGGCTTGCTGTATAGTCTGGAAAACCCTTTGATATAAGTTTATTTGCAGCATATAGAGATAGTATATAATTTGCTTCCTTGCTTGTTTGTTCATATTTGGTTATCCCTCTAACATAAAGGACATTTCCACTCACTTTGTGTGGTTGCAGAGGAGTCCAATAAACTTTTTTCCACTCTTACTCTGTCTACTGAATAAAATACTAACAGCTCCATTCATCTTTATGCAGGCTCTTTTGTCTGACATCTGGAGAAGTCATTGTCGTGTATCCCTGTCTAGATAGATATAAATAATTGCAATGTTTGTTAAGTCTGCAAAGTTAAGCCCTCAAAAGTTAGAATATGACAAATTTACGCTTGTCTCAAAATGGGAATTTGCTGTCTTGTGCATACATGTTTTACACTGATGCTGCTTTTAATAAGACTGAATTAATTAACAAGTGAAATCAATACATTTTTATTTATGTAACATAAAGTTTTCATTTTGATTGAAATCCATTCAATAGAGAATTACTAATTCATCCCTGAATGGATTAATTGTGCTTTCATCAGAATATGATATCTTGATCTTTCTTAGACGTTAAAGAATGTATTTTCATGATGGTACAATAAGATCAATCGGCATCGATTCTACGCAGGGGCTTAGGCAGAAGTTGCCCACTTATTTTGTATGGCCTTCTTGAAACATCTGGGTCATGACTTTCCAGAACACTTCGCAATTAGATCTTGCTGAGCAAATTTTGTGACCATTATGTCCTGGTGACCACCAGAAAACATGAAGGATAGAACTTCTCCTAAGCAAGTGCATGTGAAATATTTAAAAAGGCATAACCTATCTTAAAACAACAGAGAATGGGGAGAGTTGCTTCATACCAGTGTCTAAAGGCTTTGCTAAATCCAAGATAGTGTGCAAATGTACAATCATGCCAGTGCTCATAAGAAGAAAAAAAAATATTACATTAGAAAAGTAAAATAAAGTTAACATTCTTTAATTTTTTTAATGGCTAAACCATTTCAATTATAAATTAAAACCAAATCCAACTGAGATCTTTCGGTAACAACAGTAAGTACAACACTATCCAGAGAGGGAAATTAAAACAAAAGCAACACAAAAGCAATATTGGAAGATACACGGCTTGGAAAATTACATCTAATCAATTGAATTTTGGCAAAGTAATGAGTAATCAGGACGTTACAAGGGGGAGCACTAGTTTAACTTTGTTATTGCTTGGTATAGAAATAATCATTAAAAGATAATATTTTGCTTTGTGTTACCATGCAAAAGAATGTTATGGTTTCCAAATCAATCGATCCAGCTGCAATAAAGTGCTGGTGCCTCTGTACTATGTGTGGTTTGAGGAGAGGATAAAGAACTTTTAATTCCTTCTGAAGATTAATTACAGCTCCCATCCTGGAAAATCACTGTTCTGTGACATTTATTCTTGGTGCACTGTGTACGTGAGAAGAGGAACCACAGATAATACATAAAATATTGTCATTCCAACTTAAATCCCACTATGCACCTACTTAATGTCTGTAAAACTTTCTTTGTTATACTTCTGGCAATTGTACTTTGCAGAGGGTGAATTTATTGTTTCACTTTGGAGGTGGGGGGCAGGTATAGCAAACATCGGAGATATTTCTAACTCATTTAAATTCTCTTAGCTTTTGTTTTCTGTTACATTCCAGCTGACTTCCTGGTGCACAATGGGTTACCCATAATTTGTAGATTCATTCATTAATAACATTTGAATAGTTAAAAACTGATAAGTCTGTTAACCCACAGAGATCCCATTAATTTGGATCTCACACAAACGTCTTGCTCTGGCCCTAGCTTCATTCTTCCATCTCCTTTCCTTTTTTTTTTTTTTTTTTTTTTTTTATCTACAGCAGAATGATTTTGTAAAAGGCTTTCTACAGGCTTACTTCTTGAGGAAAGATTGCTTCTACAAGCAGTGTCAATGAATTAGATTTAATGAAGACTCTAGCAGCAATGATACAGTGCCAAGACTTACTACAGACACTGTGGCTGCTGTACATTAGCTATTTTTCACTCTTTATTTCACACATAAGAGGTTTGGAAAACTGTGGTCAAGCTCCTTCAGAATAAAGAACATTGCTGTTGAACCAAGGCTAATACAAAATAATCTGAAAGCCTTTTTAGTGTAATGGAATGGAGAACCACAGAAATAATTTCTTCAACAAGTGGGCCCATGTTTCTTTTTAAGGACTTTTTCCCCCTTTGGGGTTCAGATGGAGAGAAATCCATCTGGGCTTTGTTTGCTTTTAATTCTCATCACATTTCATAAGATATGATGAAAACGGTATGGAAATAAACTTACTGTGACATTCCCGTGAAATGTGAAATACACATGTATTACTATTAATGGCCATTTCTTTATCACACCTGGTTCCTTATCTTGTCTTTAGTTCAGGTGTTTTAGGGTGTTCATGTCATATCCAGAAACCAAATTTCTTCCTTTAGTTTTGAATTAATCCTTAATCTTTAGGGTAGGCTTATTTCTGTGCATCCCAGAATAATTTACAGTGTGGATAAAAACAAGCAAAGTCAGGTATGACTATTGATGTCCCAGTAAGAGATCTGCATGCACGTGTACGTCTCTCTCTCCTAAAATTCATAGCTGCTACTTCATTTGCAAGGAAAAAGTATACATAAACAAAAATTTGCCCTGTGATAGTTGAAACCATGGAGAAGAGCTAATATGAGGAGAAAACACTGTTATCATGGGAAGAACGTGAGGAACGCTAGGAAATCATTTGAGAGATGATTTGTTGAGTTTAAGAGAAAAATAGAAACAAAACACTGACTTTGCAAGGAGGTCCTAGATCTGTATTTGCCAAGACCCAAACGTAAGGAAAACAGACCAGGTCAGGGAGTCACAGAGTAAAAATTCTGAGAGTCAGAATTTAATCTTACTCTCATCCATTTAACATCACGGTCTGTAGGCAAACCTGATCTTTGACATAGGCTGTGTTTGCACTAGCAAAAGAAACGGTGCCAGGGAATGTTCTTGGTCACTGGAAATGATATTACATATAGTTAAATTGTTAGGGTGATCTATGGCGCATTTTTGGCTTCGGCAGCACTTTCACAAGCCGTTCCTGGACAGTGTTAGGGAATCAGTGCAGGCCAGAGACCATCATTGATAAGCAGTTTGTGTGTGGCCGCCATCTGTTGCAGGGTTAGAAAGCTTGATATTATGAATGTAGACCATTCTGTGCCAGCTTGCCTCTGTGCTGAAGAACAGCCTCAGCCATATTGATAAATTTAATAAAATTAATAAACAAAGTTGTTGAGAAATTCTTCAGAATCTTGAGACACAGGGCTCAAGACAAGGGTGACTTCCACTCTTCTGTAACTTTGTGAAGGTCCAAGAAACTGCCTTTACTGTTCATCTTGTAACCTGACTTTCTCTGAAATTATATCTATGAATTTAAATGCAAGGAAAAAAAATCAAGAAAAACATCGAGAAGATACATTTCCTTATCTGTTCTCATATTGGGGTTTCAGCATGTCAGTATCATCGTCTTCTGAGCAGATCTTAAACTGCCAGAGTTAGAAGTAGATGCACAGTAGATTTTATGGAGAACTGCTGGCAGACACCAATGACAGTACACAACTGTATTGCAGCTCATGAATGAGTGTATTTTTACTGTAGTTACTTAAAGCTATCAAAAAAATATTAGTATTGACTCTGCTATGGTGCCCAGCCGTGTTCACAATACGGAAACTATCTTCTGTACTTGAAATTCAAAGAAAGATCTCATCTAGATTTTAGATTTTTTTAATATTTATTTTAAAGTGAAAGATATTCTTGTTTGTTATCTGTTTAACAACACAACAGGCCTTATCAGTCCTGTCTAATCATAAATGAGAATACATTATTAGAGTAAATAAATATGACAGAAAGTCTTTGTTATTGCAAAGTAAAGGTTTGTTCATACAAACAGCTCTACAGGCTTTGAGATGGGAATAGTTCCAATGGTTTACCAGGGCTACCCTACTCCTGAGGGATCTTGCAGTTCATCTTCAGAGCATTCCTGCCCATGTACACACAGAAGCTCATAGACAGAGAAGCCCAGAAGAGATAACTGTCCGATTTTGAATACTGAATTTGTTTGTTGGTTTTGTTTTGTTGTGTTTTTTTTTTTTTTTTAATATGACCCTTTTTGTTATAAAACGAGGTGTTAATCTCCATAGTCTCTGTGAAAGACACATAATATAAGAAACTTTTGAAGTGCCAAAGGTCCTTCAACTCTTCTTACTCTTGCATGTCATCAGGGTCATATTTGTGTCACATTTAGCTATATGAAAAACAGCTAAAATACAAAATAGTAATAAGGACTTCAGCAAGCTACTTCACTTCTTAAATTGCTGGGCTCTTACTGCAGCTTAACAAAATATTTGGAAATTTTAACTAGAGATGTGCCATGGAAAAGATCATGATTTTCATTGAGCAGAGATAGAGACTGGGCTATAACCACCTGTTTAGCCAGCATGCCTTGCTCACCATCATAGTTTTTAAGCACAGCTACAGATATGAACATGGCTCCCTTTTCTGTTCACATTAATTAATTTTAATTTTGGAGAATTGTGAAGAAAGTGTAGTTTTCACAGAAGCCCAAGACAAACAAACACATTATTAAGACATAAATCAGCAAAAATGCTGATTAGTACATGAAGTATTCCTAGATGTTGCTGCAGTAAGTTTAAGGGACTACAGAATTATCTCGATGTGTTTGTAATGTGTGCAGTGTAATAATAGTTGATTAATTGGCTTCCCAAATGGTACACAGGAAAGATATGACATAGAGTCCTCTATCAGTTAGCTGATTCAGATTTCATGTCTAAAAATTAAACCTGGTCTCATTAAACTGCAGTTCAGGTTGGAAAAGCGGCAGTAAAAAGAACACCATGGGGATCCATGTTCACAGTCTCTCAGTTATTTCACAGGAGATCTGTTCCCTTTTTCCTAATTGCTAGTTCTATTGAACATCCCACTGAGATCTGAAATTCAAGCTCTTTCTATCCACCATCACCAGAAATATAGAAATCGTACACCCAGAAACTAGCATGCATGAGAGAGGAACCTGTCTATTTTACCAGTGTGGATTCTTACTCACAAAAATTGTAGCTGTTTTTAGCATTTTTTAGCAACAAAGAAATCCAGTAATGGATATCTTGATATCTCAATATACTTGGAAATTGTCTTTGCTAAAACTCTGTCAGTTGCAAAATCATCCCATAAGCAGAGCCTGGTCTCCATTGTGCTTTACAGAGCAGTTAGGTTTTCATTTAGTGATAACTTACATAGTCCTTTTAGTAAGCTCAGCAGAACTTCTCCTGGGGGTGGTGGTGGAGCTGAGTATAGAGATGTCTACAGTATGTCCTCAAGCTACCATTAACTGACTGAGCCGATAAATCCATACTGTGTATTACAGTACTCCGCAGATGTCCCTGCCACTTTAGCATAGTCTGCCATCCTCTCCCCTTCTCTGTGTTTGCTCTTTCCTCATCCCCAACCTCACAAGACAATTACTATTGAAACAGCAGCCAGAAGAGCAGCAAAGGTACCTTTTCTTGACTCTGGGAAAGTGGGACCATTGCATCTTTGTTGTTCTGACGGTTAGCTGCTGTCGCCAATTGCCTATTTTGCCCATGGCTTTATGTACACGTTAATAAGCTCTGCAGAGATGGCACCAGAGAAGCTTTTAGAGAAGCAGCTTTGGAGTCCTTCCATTGACCCCCCTGACACTTTTGGTTGGTTAAGCACAAACTCTGCACATATGCTCAAGCAGAATATACTTGTGCTATGATAGAGAGAAAGAGCTCAGAATAATTTATTCTTGCTCTTATGTTATCTTGAGAAATTAGGAGGAAGCAGCTGTGGAAAAAGTATAATTGTGGAGTTTGGCTCCTTTCTTCTCCTGCCTGTCATCCTATTCCCATTTCTATGATAAAACTTCATGTGGTCAAAGGTAAGAAGCGTATTCATCAGGAGAAAAGGAGTCTGTATTCTTTTAACCTTGAAACTATCCTGTTCCTAAGAAAAAGTTTATGGCATAAAATACCATATTTTGCCAGTGTCCTACAAAACTTGCTATTCTTCTCTTCCCAGGAAGAAGAAAGAAATGTTGTTTTATAATGAAAAATTTTTGAATTCCCAGACTTCAGAAGTATCCTGATTCTAGCTCAGTCTGTAGGAAACTGGTTGCATGAGGAAGATTTATTACCTACTTTGCCAAGCTGGGGATTTTCTTTGGTGACAGAAAAGATTCTGACATACCTGCTGATAGTGATTTTGCTCTGAAACCTCTGAAATGAAGCATTAGTCTCAAATTTCTCTCATTATCTTCCTGTATATCCCTGTTCCAATCGTGAGTGATGGATAGACTTAGTGCTGGCTGGATCTCTTTGAGCCGTGACTTACTCTGACATGTTGTCTTATCTGAGACAAAAACTCCCTCTAGGAATTTTAATAAAAAGTTATTTATTCTCCATTTACATTCCTCCTCTTTATTTTGCCCATAATTTCCATTATGACATATGCACTTTCTGCTTGCTGTTGGTGTATTAAAGTAGCTCACACTTTGTGATGTTTTTTATATGCAAGAATTTTATAGGAGGAAGAGGAATAAGAAACCAGAGGCTGATCCATAATTCCATGTTGTTTGAAAGCCAGTTCTGTCCTGCTTAATAGCAAGCAGATGGTTAACTTCCCTTTTACTCTTTTATTTTCTTGTGCATGCTTATGTCCTACTATACATTATAAGGCAATAGCCGGATGTTTACTCTCTCTGCAGAACAGAATGACAGAGTGGGTATTTGTGTGTGGCATCTCGCTTTATTCTAATATGATCTGACTTCTTTCCACTTTTATCCCATTTGATTATTTTTAATTAGTTTCTCTGCATTTAATTGCCAGTTCTGCTATATTTCACTTCTCTGTGAACACAGAGCTAACTCTTAGGAATCCAGTGGTGAAACGATTCTTAACGTTAATAATGCAAGGTCAAGACATTGTTAGTGTCTGATATTAGAATATTTAACATACAATGAAATTCAGCAAAGATACTCTCCATATAGATTTTCTCACTTGCAGTTTCTTACTAGGTTTTGCAACTTTTTAGGCAGCAAAACTAGCTGGCTAGTTTTTGAAAAAATGGTGATCCTATGTGGGTTTTAACGATGGCAACATCTACCTTACTGAGGACATTACAAAACTAAACTCTGGCTCTTTTGTTTAGGACCCCAGGTAAAGTTTTTTGGAAAATTTGAATGCTGTTTATATGTTTTCTTAACTGACCTCTTAGCTGGCCTAATTAGAACAAGAGGTAACAGGCACAAACTTGAACATAGGAAGTTCCATCTTAACGTGAGGAGGAACTTCTTTACGCTGAGGGTGGCAGAGCACTGGAACAGGCTGCCCAGAGAGGTGGTGGAGTCTCCCACTCTGGAGACATTCAAAACCCACCTGGACGCTGTCCTGTGCAACCTGCTGTAGGTGACCCTGCTCTGGCGGGGGGATTGGATTACATGATCTCCAGAGGTCCCTTCCAACCCTGACCATTCTGTGATTCTGTGTAATTTTATGTAGTTATTATTGTTATTATACAATAAAGCTCTCGAAAACAGCATGTCGGCTAAGGGCAGACATCTTACTTCTCAGTATCTCTTCATCTTTGCTTTGTTTTTGGTCCTGGCTTAGGGTTTTCTTAAGGTTTCATGCAGGAAATTTTATTATCTATTTCTTTACTTAAGAATATGTGAACAATTATTTGCAATTTCCGTGACAATTTATGATTCTAATTACTAATGAAAAGGGGTGTTATTAATAAGATAAAAGACTCAGAAGAGTAAATTGATACAAACACCCCTGCGCATCTCTTAGCCTCATAACTGCTGCTTTTTCAGTGTTCACGCTTAACGTGCTGATAATCGTTCTTACTTAACATAATTTTCTTTTGTTGTCCTCACAATACCATAGAATCTCTTTCCCCTTAATATGAATTGCTTGTGGTATTACCTTCTGTCTGCTCATTGTCTGCACCTAGTATCTGTTTTATAGTGTCTGAAATGAGCTGTCTTTTTTACTGTCCTAACATCTTGCTATTTTCTGAGTTCGCCAAAAGCATATTAAGATCTACTTAGAACACTGAAGTTACTATAACTGTGATTGCCATCTCACTGCAAGACAGCTGGAAGACAGTACAGAATTTTCAAATACTCATATCTTTGATATACCAAAATCTTTTATATATTCCTTTATTCTGTGCCTATTCATGACCCTAGCATTTCCTAATCAGGAAAAGGTGGAAATTCTTGATGGAGACGTTGTCTAAGTGTTGCTGGATTGTTGTCAGGTGTTTAAGGAAATAAATAATGCTTTTTCTGATTACCATGGTTTTGTCTGGGAAACATTCGTTCTGTTTACTTACAGCAAAATTAAAATATTGATAGGATTCTGTTCAAACTTTTTGGATTAATTTTTGTTTGAGTGTACACCAATAAGGATAATCTAGCCAGCAAATACATTTTATAATATTACATGTCTGTGTGGAAACAGCGTGATTACTGGATGTGTGCTCAGCACAGATAATGCCAAAGAATGATAATTTGTTGGAGAATGCATTTAAATTGAACATACATTTTGTTATACTGAAGACTGATTAAAACTAATAATGAATTTCTTCCACTCCTTTGCAGGAGATTTAAAGGGATGACCCCCCAGCAACATTAGTCATAATTACATGCATAAATCCTCTCAGTACTGAATTACCCTTTTCATGAAAGTAAAGCAGTTTAGTTTAATTTGTGTCTATGATAGTGGTTTGAGACAATTGTTTCCTGAATGTTATCATACAAAAATTATGGGTCATTTGAAGGAACTGATAAGCAAAGCTGTCAGCTTTCATGTTCCAAATCCACAACATTAAATTTTACATTATCAGGAAGAATATTTCTACCAAAATTAAAACAATTCTGGATGATGACTTTTCTTTTGTTTTGCTTTACAAAAGTCTCTCTTTTTCAAAATCTCTGCTATTACACATTTTTTTAAAACCAGCATGTGACAAATAAGTGTTTTTATAACAACAGATTTCTGTAAGAAAATTATAACTCTACTTTAACTGAGAGATTTTTCATGAAAAAAAGAAAAAAAGATTGACATTTTAATAACAAGCAATAACAATGTGAATTATAGGGGTGCAATAAAAAAGGTATATGATATAATTATTTAAACGGTTAATATTCTTACCAAACATCCATTCAACAGTTATTTCTTACGCAGAAAATTGAAGCAAACAATGGTATCTAACAAACCATGACTGGCAAATGTTGAATCTTAATGGCAATCATATGCAGATTATTATCTACATAATTTATCAATTCTTGATGCCACAAGGCAGATTCCACAGATTTCTTACATGGAACAGAAAGTATTTAGGTAATTAGGGTGAGGTGAAGGGTCTAGGATGTTCTGCATCATCCAGCACATGAAGCTCTTGCTTCAAAAGAAGGAGAGCTTAAGGCTCCCATTATTCTAAATTCATTTTATGATTCTAAATTCCTTCCCATCCTGTGCCTCACACACAAAGTATAAAATGCTGCTATTTATGTGTCTTCACACTGACTTTGTAAGATGGAATTAACAAGGAAGACCCACCGTTCATATGTTTGCCAAGTGAAGTTGTCTACAAATGGAATCTCTCTGACAGCGTGTTGTAGGCAGTTTTGAGCAGTCTGTGATTGTTCTCTCAACCAACCGAAGGCTGCAGAGCCAAGCTTGCACGCCCCAAGATCCTAGCATGTCCTCATCACTGCAGAATTCACTAGTGGAGGACCAGTGCCATATTAGCATTGGGTCGTCTGGTAGAAATTGGGTCATAGTCAGCCAAGTCCACGCAAGCACACCCAGACTTGCCTGCTGTTATTCTCCATTTGTTGTAGCAGGAATTGCAGTGCCCATGACAAGATTAATTTTGCAAGGGCAACATATACTTTCTTAAAGAAAAGCAAATTTATTTTTTTTTTTATGTGAGCTGTGTTAATAGATTTTGCTATAAAGGCAGCAATTATTAGCAAGGAATGTCACCCATTTTACATGGTAAACCCTTGGTGCAGATACAATTTTGACTTACATATTTCCATGATTCCTAGTATAATACAAGCCAGCTTGGCTTTCATGTTATTAGTGAAACTAAATTTAATAGTAATATTAATGTTCACTGCAGTGAAGAGTAATAGCCATTTCCCTGGCTGAAGAATATGACTTTTAGTTCATCTGTGCAAGAGGTAAGTAATGTGTTTCTCTGATCCTGCAAAAGCCAGAGTAACAGCATGTATATATCTGCATGAACACATGCACCGAAACCTACTTCCAAACCACATAGTTTTTATAGAAAAAGTAGCTAACGAACTTGGTTGCACATGCATTAAATGGCAATAAAGACTTTTTCTCCCGTGCAGGGTGATGAGTTTCAGTAACATGACATTGAAAGACTGCTGCATGAAAGGAAGTCCAGATGACTTTCTAGGTCACAAGAAAAAGCCAGACCTATATTACTGTGAACTTTCAGATAATCTTTTCGTCTGCCTGAAAACCCTGTTGAAGAGTGCAGCAGTCAAGCAGGTATTTAATCCAGGTACAAGTGCAGCAGGCTTCAGAGGTAGCGTGTTTTCAATATGCCATGTCAGTTGATTTTTTAAGAAAATCTTCTGGGGCAGAAACACCTCTTTGCAAGAAATTGGCCTGAGAGAGAACACCTTCTGTTGTTTCTTTATTCATCAGTAAAATACTAACTGTGAAGCCTGCTACTCTAGACAGTGTTTCCCGATTTGTAAAAATTTCCGATGAAACTATGAAGCCTGGTTTTCAAATACTTCAAAGCCCACAGCTGGACAGAGTACCATCCTTGTGCACGCAGTTCTTGGGTACTAGTGTATGAAAGGGCCAGGCAGATAAATACTCATAGTCTGAAATTGTCTTGGATTTATTTTAAAAACATGGAATGGATTACTTTTTATCGCTGAATCAAATAGCTAGCTATATACACATGCATATTGCTATGACCGCATTAATAGACATAGATTTACTTGTATTATTTCAGCCTGAATATATTAAAATATGGCCCAGTAACTTGTGATTAGCCAGACCATGTTCTTTCTCTTTTCTTTCTCACCTTTTCTCCCTCTTATTTTTAATTAAAAATTGACCTATCCTGGATAAAAACCCAAATTGCTTTTTCTGGGAATGAGTGGTTATTTACATACTGTAACTTAAGACACCTAACCGTTGGAGGAACCACCACCTTCAGTTTAGTTTTCTGCATCAAATTGCTCTGTAGAGCAGCCTCTGTTTGTTTGGTGGTTTATCCCCTCCTGTTTGTGGAGGAAATCTAATAAGCAGACTAAATTTTTGGGTTCAAAAACTAGGCATCTTACTGGATTTTTGTGCTACTCCATTTCCTTTTGGTTGAAAAAAAAAAAAATATTTGAGAGCTTGGTTCTGGTACTCATGTTTCTGAACAAGAAGATTTGGGCTTCCTTTCTACCTACTGGCCTGCAAACTCCAAGTACATGTCTATCTGGTAGTTACCTTGAGGCTGTAGCAGCTCACAGCCAAAAGACTATCCCAGCAAGCAATGAAACAGATGGGAATACAGGAATATATGTTAACTGCAGAAGATTTCAGTAGAAAGTGCTTGAAATTTTTGAGGGGCTACATTGGATAAGATGTGCATAAGGAAACAAAGATACACTTGGTGAGTTGTTGTGTTATTTGGCATTTGTAGATAGAGAATATATGTAATGACAGAAAACGAAAGCACTGAACACAGGAACTAGAAATAGATGAACTAAATGTTTTAATGGGAGTGGTGTCACGAGTATGTGTCTGTGTCTGTACAAGTGATCTGGAAGTGACAAGGCAGCGTGTGAGTAGTGGGGTGCCGTTCCTTTTGTCTTCCCTGCTTGTCCTCTCCTTCGCTCTCTGTTGGTAATATTCATTTCATGTTTTCTGTCTGGAATACAAACTACAAATACTTCAGTGCCACTACTGTCTTTGTATGGCATGTACGTCCATGGCATCTCAGTCCTCCCTATGTCTGCAAATGCCGCAGAATTCAAACCCAAGTGAACTTTGCAATATGGACCATATTTATTTATTTACATCCTTTCAGGTGCAGAACAAATCAATCCTTTTGGCTGCTTATTGTTTTGTGTTGGCTTTTTGTGTGCAGGTATGGCCTACCTCATTGACAGCACAACCTGAAAGATGATCCTCTTATGGGATGCCATTAGCACTGGCATTTTATTTTTCCATATGACACCATGTGAAAATCTGCTCCAAGGAAAGGACTTTGCTTGCCTATATTATCTTTGTTGAGAGCTGGGATGTATATCTTTCACAGAGTTATTGATGTTAAAGTTTAAACTTGTAAGAATGACAATAGACTGAGAACATCTGTCTCCTCTCTTATTCCACAAATGTGAATGATAATTGACATTTTGGGGGATAAGGGACTTGGTCTAGTAAAGCTCATTTTCCACTGTTCCTTTTTATAGGTCAGAAATAGTTTGTTTCAAAAGGAATTTTGAACTTTTCATATCTAAGATGGACAATTTCAGTGACAATTAACTATTTTTCTGAGATGTGGATTCATACCAAAAGGAGCTGGAAACACTGAAAGTTATGTAATGTGACTAACCTTTGTTCCAGGAGATGACACAGAAGGGGACCCATGCCTTCAGTCCCGCCCATTCATCTTATCAGATATTAATTCCTTGTTTTTTGAGTATTCTGGCACTTTAAAAATATCCCCTTTCTATTCAGAAATCTCTCCTCAATTGAGAGGGCATCAAGTTTTATGAAAAGTTTCAGTGACTTTCTCAGCATGGTGAGGTTCTCTAGAACTCTATTCCACGGGTGGTAAAATTTACCTGTGATCACTAACCACAAGGGAAAAGAAAAACTACTAATCCATGCTGCTGATGCTATCAGATGAGCTATCTGAAGTCCTCAGTGTAACAGAATGCTTAGAAGAGACAGAAAGAGGGAGAAGATATGACTCTTATTTGCGCCTCAAAATGACTCGTTCAAAGAATGGTTCACTCAAGCATCTGTTTAGTATTCAGTGGAAAATATTACCCAGAAATTTTTTTAATAACTTGAAGCCTTTAAAATAGTAATTTCAGTGCGGTTCACTGCATAAAAACAAAACAGCAAAATCTCCAGATGAGAGAGTTAATACTTTAACTTAATAAAACTTATATTAAAAATAGTCCAAGTTTTCTAGTCCAACATCTTTACCATCTGTGAATTCAGATGTACCAGATGTTTGCGCTTAATCTATCATGTTATGCACAGGATTTGCTGCAGCAGAGAACAATGATACATTGATTTTTGTAAGAAATTTGTTGGTAACAAAGCTGTAGACTTTAAACTATTTTTGAATAAACTTCTTCAGTACGGTATGAACTCTAAATGGTCCTCCATTGAAATTACTCACCACGACAGCCATGTTTGAATTGGTCCTCACATTGAGTCATTACATTGACTGACAAAGTCCTGTTAGCAGGACGGTGACTCTGTCAGGTAATTTCTATATTGCATTGATAGTACCTCTCTTGTCAGGGAAGCCATTTAGAGCTCTCTGAAAGGGACCTGCTGATATTCTGTGCAAGTATTGTGTGGAATATGAATGCGAACATATGGATGACGCCTGTTAAATTTCACTACAAGTCATCTGGAAGAGAAGACAACGTATGTTTGAGTAAACACAGAATTTGGTTGGCAGCCTACTGTCATTCCAAATCCTAGACCGTCTGGTGTCTGGGAAGCAGAGAAAGAGGCACATCCCCTGTGCTTGGGAGAACACCTTCACCAAATAGTGCAGAATTATGTTCTGTATGTAGCTCCAGATTGGTGAAAGACAGCTTGTTTGACATTTAGGGAGATGAAATAACACCAAGAAGAGCTTTCTTGAGCTGCTTTCATCTTTGCCAGCTTGCAATGTCATCATGTATTTCTGGCAAATAGAGTTTGCATCAGTTCAGTTGACAGGTCCTCATGAATTTTAATATCTAAGCTTCATATTCATGTTAGCAGCATTAATGTTCCTTGAAGCTTTTTTGTTCTCAGGAAGAATATGAATATTTCAGAAATTATTTTTGCTATGTTTGTTCATGTATGTTTATGCACATGCTGATGCACAGGTAACACATTGCTGATAAATCAGATTTTTACTAAAGTTTAAAATTATTTTTGTCTTGACAAAAGTAAAGCAAAGGCAGTAATTTGGGTCTCCTATACTCCAAGTGGACGGTATGTCTTCTTTTTTTTTTAAAGGACTTGCATTTTTCCTAGTGCGGAAGAGATCAAAATGTTTGTGGATGCACGTACTGTGTCATATTCGATTCAGGTTACAAATCTGAGAGGTGATCCCCAACTGGGATCAAATGGCAAAGCTCCAGTGGAGCAGAGAATGATCTTGGCCCAACACAGAGAGAGAATGCATCCTTTTCAAGAGGAAATGATTTATACAGAGGCAGCAAAATACACAAACTCATGAAAGTAAAAGTTGTTTTCAATGAACTTTGAGGATGGAAGCACTGCAGAAGATTAGATAAAGCGTCCATGCTCAGGAATAGAAAATGCATTAAGAAGCACTTACTCTTTTCCTACATTATTTTGTGTCTTAGAAATTTGGCATATAATAAGATGAATAAAATTAAAGCCATGCTCACTGGTTCAAGTAGTTTGATCATGAGGCTGCCAAAGCTTTCTTTTAAGATGCTTCTTAAGTACCTTCTAAATAGTTTGGAGAAATAAAACCCCAAACCAACAACCAGCTAACTTTGGGAACTGTCTATTCAACTTTTTGTTTACTGAAGGAGAGTAGGATAAGAATTACTAATAAATTCAACGGTATGTGTAAAGAATGAGTATCAGCTCCCTATAAAACTAAATAGAATGACACACAGCATCATAAAAACTTCTGAGTGAAAGTTACATATATCAAAAAAAGTCTAGGGTCAGTTAGATGTCTTAACTGTGCAAAGCACAACAGTGTTTTTAAGAATATTTTTGGTGGAAAGATTCTTAGACAGAAGTGCAGTTACTATAATCCTAAAATTGTTCATGAACTCAGGAATTCCTCCACTGAGTAATTTTGAGTGGGAAAGACTCAGAAAAGCCTATCTGGAGGAGATGGTTGCACTCTCCTTTCTCTCAACAGCCGACTGAAGGCTCGCCCATGCCGACTCTCAATTTCCGCTGGCACGGTAGGCTCTGTTTTGAGGGGAGAAAACCTATCAATCTCCACTGGTTTTCCAGTCCACTCAGCATAGTCTGCTTAAATATTCAATAAAGTGGAGAGCCAGACTCCAAGAAATTAATTTGTAGCGTAGATGTTAGACCACTCACACAGTCAGTGAGACATTCAAGTTCCAGTCCCTGTGCCTGTGACTACCTATGTCTTTGTACTGTGATAGCTACTACTCCTGTAAGCTCTCATAGAGTTTAAAATCCAGTCAAAACTGAGCATGGCTTTTGGACATCCTGGGTATGTCCATATTCGGATGACGTGCAATAGATTGGCTATTATTATTGTTAGTATTACTACTATTCCTTGTCTTAATCTAGATATTCATTACCTTGAAAATTATTTCAAGAACCTAAACCAAAATAATTCCATTTGGAGTGGTATGCAATGCTTTATTTCAATCATCAGTTAAAATTGTGATTCATCAATCACATTTTCAGATTCTTGTTTTGGTGAAAACAGTAATAAATGCCATTCAAAATGTTGATTTGAGGCAACCTCTTCTTTTGAATGTCATTTTGGCTGTTGCACTATATGTTAGAGGTGGGCATGGCTATAACAGTAGATCAAAGAAAAATATTGTCAGAGATAAAATAGTGAAGAAACCCTACCATGAGTTAGTAAAGTTTTTAGACAGATGAACACTAAAATCAGGTCCAGGATGTTGACATAAAACCAAGAAAATAACTTAAAGACTTAAATGGAACCTAAAAATCAGTTACAAAAATTGCAGTTGTGTTTAGTTTTTATGCAGTGACTCTGAAGGGCTGAACTTGTTTTCTAATTAAAACCATAGGTAAAGATTAAAAACAGTTTGCTTCTACTATGTATTTCCAGAAAGTGTGTGGAACACAGCGTTTCTTAATTCACTTCCTCTTTTGAAGGAAAAGCAGAGGTTTTTAATGAAACAGTTCACTAGACAAGATGTATTGAGTGGCTGCAGAATGAGAATAGTTTGGTCAGAATGGTTAAAAGGATGTTTAGCCCAAGAGAAGTTATTGCAGGGAACCTCTTGGGATGGTGAGAGATGAGCAGCCCGAACCATAAATGCACCATAACCTGGATGCCTGCCCTCAGACCTGGCCTGCCTAAGCAAAACCTATGGAAACCTAAACCAGTTTAAAAGACATTTTCATATCTAACAGTGTGGTTTATGGCAGAAATATCTTTAGAACATATTATCCTGAAAAATGAATGCAAAGACAGAGTTCTATTGCCGTGCAATCTGAGTGACCTGATTTTGCAGTATTCCTGTAAAGGAAATACAAATCTTAAAACTGCATTCCTTACAAACATATTTAGATATTCAAATAAGAATCTTAGCTCAAATACATTTATAAGCAACTTTTGATTATATCATATTTTCAGTGAAAGCTGTGATACATTTTTGAGCTCTGAATGTATAAGCCTTTGCGGGGGGAAAAGGAAAATCCATACATACCCCTGTATGCTTTATCCCATTTATCTAAGTCTTCTTAAAGCTGATTCATTGTGCCCAGCTACTCAAACCTTTAATATAAAACCACTTAGAGCAAACATCTCAGTGACATGATAACTCTCTCAATGTTGCTGTGTTTATAAAGTCTCCTATTTTACAATCAAAAGCTTAAAAAGAATGTGTAATCTACTACGACAATATGTCAGAAAGAGTTGTAGATAGAGCTCATTTGAAAGCAGATTTTGTTCTCCAAATTATATAGTTTGCTCTAAACCAGTGCTTTTAAATATAGAAAGTTTTCCCATAATAGCAATTTTGGGAAAGAGAGGGTGTTTCTTTGATATAATAGGCTACAGCTATGGGCTTCCATATTTTGGTAAGGTTCAACTATTATATCATATACTAACACATTTTTTTCTCTGCTTTAATTTTAATCCATGTTTTATCAAACTGTCAGTAATGGGAATCAAATGGAGATGGGCATTAATGTAATACATCTAAATCAATCCTACGAAATCAAACTGCAAATTAATTTCAGGGGAGGTGGGGGCTGATCTAATCATTATAGTTCTCAACTTCCTTTATAACATTGTGTGAACGCCGGTCAGCATGTGGAGCAGTAGAACTCCTGGTTAGATGCAAAAGTGAAAAACAAGCACATATGTTGTGCGACAATAAATTCCCTAGAATTTATTGATTAGCAGCCTGTCAAGTTCTGCAGAATAACAGAGGAGGCACTAAAAGTAAGGTACAAAGTAAAGATCCCATATCTACCTTCACTGCCTTTTACTTGTTATTTCATCATTGTTCCACATTTATAGCAATGTGTGAGTAGTCAGCATCTTTTAGTCATTTATGTTACTATTCAGTTGAAATAGTGATCTTTCTCAATGATGATCAACTTTAGAATGCAAAGAGAGAAGGAAAAGCGGGATAAAATCGGCACTGCTATAAGCCTCTCATTCCTGGTATGTCAGGTATGACTAGTACTCAGCAAAGGAAAAGATTAAATGCAATGAATGAGTTCATGTTCCAACATGTACTATTAGTCATTGTGTAAGCATACTACAGTTAACAAAACCCAACGTTTTATTTTCGAATTTTTAGAATTAGATTTGGCTTCTGAGATGACTACCTACTTCTGCTGTGGAGGTATGGTGGAAGAAATAAATGACAGCTCTTAGGCTCTTTGGGAGCCATGCTCAGGCATCTGGCATTGATTGAGGTGTTCTGGTACACTGGTAGCTATGGGTAGTTAGTATCCCACCATGGCAGAGAATATAAGGCTCACCTCGGTGTGTTAAACTAAGTGTCTAGTCAAATCAATTGGACTTTCTCAACAGTTATTTAGAGAAGGATTGACACTTTTAGAAGGTGTTTTTTCCCTTCTGCCTTAACTGGCTTTGTTATAATGGGCTCAGCTGTACCCTGGAAGTACCTACCTGTCTTTGCTGACTAGATGAATACGTTAGACTGGATATCTATGTATGGAGAGATGTATGATGTGCCATAGGAAATTATTTTCAAAGCATTTGATATTGAAATATTGTCATTAAATCAAGGAGGCGAGGATAACTATGAGGCTCTCTTATATGTCTCAAGCATACTGTTGTAAACCGCATACACACACGGCATGTGTGCAAGGAGGCAAAAAGTAAGAGTTTTCAGGGGAAAAAGTATAAATTGCATCTCTTTGAAGGGGAATGAAAGCACTAGCAGAGCATGAACAGCATGAACTGCATACAGAATATGAAGTACTATGGACACAGCTAAACATATTTTTGGACTCTCAACTTAGAGGCTGTATATATGCTAATGATTTGAAGCCACACAGATGGACAATTCACTGTGATACCAGAAATATTACTACTATCCATGAAAGAAAAGTTGTGAATTGTAAAGGATCAGTAGCCATCATCTATGACATCACTATTCTACTACACTTGATGTTAAGGGGAGCTAGATCTAGCGGACTTTAAGAGGCAGGGTATTTCTCCTCTCACATCTGTGTGCTACAGTACCAGCCTGTAGGGCCAGCCAACTGCGAGGCTGAGTGTGAACACCAAAGATGCAGATCCACCTGGACCCCTCCATTTCCCTACTTTTGGTCCTTCCCCTAAATATCTCACAGTACAGTTTGGACACACCTTAAGACACTTTAAAATATCTCATATTGAGCTTTACATAACCCTATAAGCCCCCCTCAGATATCTCAAAGTAAGTTTGCTCTTTCCTATGATACCTTGTTTGCCCCTTCGTATCAGGTCTAGCTGAACCCCAACAAGGCTTTGATGACCCATCAGTCCCAGTGACATGAAAGTTCAAGTCCCCAACTTTTTCTCTGCTCTCTCTTGTCTGTTAGAACATGTCTGGGGATGAGTGTCTTTTTTCATTTTTTCTTTTCTTTAATGTTGAATAGCCATTTACTATACTTCTTCACAAACCAAACATCCTTACATTTGAGCTATCTTCTGTGTCTTTTGTACATTTCTGTACCTTCTACATCTTCTTTACCTCTTTAACTTTCACATATACTTTACTTTTCTTATGTTCTCTACATTCCACACAAATTTACACTTATGCTCTAAATAAGCAATCACCTGGAAAAAAAAGACCATTTAAGGAGCCTGCCTTCTGTTTCCCTCTCTTTTCCTTGGTGTAGTACCAAGAAACAAACACATTATAGAATGTCATAGGTAGGACACAGTGCTCTAAAACACAGTATAGCTGAATCTTTTACTCATGGAGATCTCTAAACAACAAATAATCCTTTTAGTCCATTAAGCACATAAAATTTCACAGAAATTCTTGTGTTCTGACTGTTCAAAACCCTGCTGATGTTTATGCAATAGGATATATACGTATTGTTACCAGAGTCATGAAAGGAAATACATTCTAATATAGAGCCATGGTACTCTAATAAGAGTCTTCTTGTTTGAGAATATTTCAATAATGCAAGAGCGAAAAGAGTAATTCATGACAGAGCTTCTAATAGAAATTTTAAATATCTTTTACATTTTTTTCAGTAAAATCTTAGAAAATACCAAAAAGACATTGAGGTGTTATTTTCCATCCAGGGTACCAAGATTACCTTTGGTTATGTTGGGTCTTTTGCCCTTTTTTTAATGTAAGAATTATCTGAAAACCCACTTTTCTGTGCTTGCTGCTTAAGATATTTCCACCCGTCTTCCATGTTTCTACACTTAGGAAGAACTTCAGTTATTAACTCATTTATCAATTTCTTTGTTTTCTTCATGAGATGAATGGTAAAACTGAGTACATGTAATTTGAGTATAAGCTCAATGTGAAGGGAGAACTAAGTTACTTTTGTATAAATTGAGACTTAAATGTCTTCAAAATATTTAACAACTTTAGAGATATTAAAAATTAATTTATGAAGATATTGCTGAAAGCTTTGCAACTAGTTACAATAATCTCCTTTGTCAGAAATTTTTTTTTGATATGAGGCTTTTGTTCCAAAACACAGAATAAAGAACGGCAAACTTCTCTGTTCTTCTATTGCACTAGTTTCTTTGAGACCTGATTTTTTCCAAAATTGAGTTCTCTTCCATATCTTCCTTTGTTATCCATTCATTGATATCTTCTTGTTGATACTTTCCTCTCTCTTTCATTGTTTTCTTCTCTAAATGAACGCATAATAATAGAATAATATCTACAAATTGAATAATATCTACATTTTAAATATTACAGAATCACAGAATCACGGAGTTTTCAGAGTTGGAAGGGACCTCTAGAGATCATCTAGTCCAACTCCCCTGCCAAAGCAGGATTGCCCAGAGCAGATTACTCAGGACTGCATCCAGGCGGGTCTTGAAAATCTCCAGGGAAGGGGACTCCACAACCTCCCTGGGCAGCCTGTTCCAGTGCTCTGTCACCCTCACCGTAAAGAACTGTTTCCGTGTATTTGAACAGAACTTCCTATGTTCCAACTTGTGCCCGTTACCCCTCGTCCTGTCACTGGGAACCATTGAAAAGAGCCTGGCTCCATCCTCCTTCAACCCACCCTTTAGATACTTGTATGCCATGATAAGGTCTCCTCTCAGCCTTCTCTTCTCCAGGCTAAAGAGTCCCAGCTCTCGCAGCCTTTCCTCAAGGGAGATGCTCCAAGACCTTAATCATCATATTGCAGTGTTATTTTTGTGTGTATTAAGACCAAGGAAAATAAGTGAGTCTAAGATATATCAGTACAATTTTCCAGGAGCAAGAAGAAAATCTTGATTTATTTTCGTCTTTGTTCTTGGGATTTGCTTTACATTTTGTTTTCTTTTACTGTATGCTTCTTTAAGCAATAGTAATTTCTTTTTTTTTTTTCTATCACAGGTATCCTCCTCTTGGACACAATCTCAGAAAAGAATATCAAAACTTTAAGAATTATGGATGTGATAAGCAGTGGTTGCCTATAGCAATAAAAATATCATTTTCACATGTTAATAATTATATTTGCTCTCCAAATTCAAACATTGTTCTATGAAAACAAACCATGCATGCAATGCTCTTCTTTTACAGTTTCTCCTTAAAAATTTGAAAAAAATACTCAATTAAAAATATTTTTTTTTCTTCCTCATGAATCTAAGTTTGCATTACCCTATGTATTTTACATTTTTCATATACATCAACCACTGTAAGTTTTATATGACTCGGAACTAGTGGCTGCTAATTAAACTGCTGCCATTCCAACTTCAAGGGACTCCTTACAACTGAAAAGCACAGCTGTAGTTTATTTACAGGCAGAAAATTTGAATGCCCATTGTCAGTGAAGGAGGACTTCTGCTCATATCTTTCTGAGTAAACAGGGAGTTGAGTACTTTATCATCTCTTAATGGGATAGGACAAAAGCAGTACTAAGGAACAGAGTAGTCAAATAAGCCTATGGCAAATAAGAGCTTCACAGTGATAAATTCTATAGTAATTTCCATCTACTGTAAACATGTGTGTTACAAGCCTGAAGTTTATAAATAATGGCTTCATTTTGAAGTAATTAGAATTCTATGCCATTAACAGCAGGAAGTCTGGATAATTATATTTTAGAATGAAATGTCTGGGAAAAGACATTTCTGTTTTTATGACAATTATGTTTATGATTAATGATAGAAATGACAACATGCAATATAAATACAAAACAGCAAAAATTAACTGTATCCATCATGAACAACAGTACGAAAAGTGCAGTGAATCAGTAATCATAGGTAAAGAAGAGCTCAATAACCTTGTTTTGTTTCATATTGGAATATCCTCATCTTTTTCCCTGATTTTTGAGATGTAAGGCTTCCAGCTGCTTCATACCAGATTCTCAGCATGAAATACTAGAGCTGATTAGAGCAAAATGAAGTTATATTGTGTAGGCCAGTCAAACGTTATTTTGTGGGAGTGCTAGAGCATTATCTTGATGGGGTCAGTGGTGTCATTCAAACATATCTGCAGAATAGCACAACTATTGTGTTTTATTAAAACAATAGTTAGTAAATACTTTTTTTTTTTTTTTTTCCTGGTCTAATAAGTATTGGAATACCTTAGGTAATATAAAAATCCTCACAAAGCAGGTGAAACTGTTTTTGGAGTTGGCCTGAATTTGCTTCTAGATAAGGCCGCATTCCCAGTTCCAGGAAGAATTGCTTGCTCATGTATTGCTTCATGTGAACTGCTTCTGTGCCCAAGCAGCACCATGCCTTTGCGTCTGAGCTAAAACAACCTCTACCAACTGGCAATTTTGGATTATTGCAGTGGAAAGTCTCCTGAGTTGCACCACGAGGACCCTGCTGGCAGGGCTAGCAGGACTGGAGCCATGCCATACCATCAGACGTGGCACAACTCTGAAAAATTCTATCTTTGACAAAAATCCATCCCATAGCAAACTGTAGACCATGTCACAGAAATTGAAGAGCAGTACGTTCCAGATGAGTAGCTTGTGCACTGCTCTCTCCTCCTCCTGCCACATCTATAGATAATTAAGGTGGAGGCAGACATCATTCTCTTCCCTCCTGTTTATACCTTCATTGACAGTGAGGAGTATTTGCATACAAGAGTGGGTGCTGGAGTGAGTGGGCATGGGTCTGTTCAGTTAACTTCATCAGCTTAATTAAAGCTAAACTGTCTAACATGCTTAGGGGATTGTAAATGGAGGAAACTGACATTCCTATCCATCAGAAGTTGGAAGTTTTAAAACTGAAGTTTTAAAAGGTCTGAAGATGTTTTTTCAACGTGACGCCACAACAGACCTTTTCAAAATAGAGGTTCTCAACAGGATGCCTGTATTGAATTGCTTTTCACAGTAAAGTTTCCTAGTGGTGTTCATCATCTTAACATACCACATTGATTTTATTTTTCTGTGTTTAATTGGTTGATGCCTTTTATTTGTGACTTTGCAGGCAGGTACTGGGTACTGTGTGTCATGAAAGAGGTGGAACTCTGATATACCTGGTTCCTCTTGCAGCAACAGGTTTGCTTGTTTGTTTGTTTGCTCGCTGAAGGCTTTATTGAAAGATATTGTCTATCTCTCCTTTTGTTTTACTCTCCTTAATATCTTCATAAACCTATCTATTGTCACTTAGGCATTGCTCTGCTAGACCTGTGTGTCTTGTTAGTCAGTTTATTAATCTAAACGTCTCAAGAAGGAAAAAAATACAAGACCTCTGAAAAAAGCCAAAGTTCTATGGAAAGATGAAAACTATGCCATAGGTTTTTCTTGATAGCTTCCAAATAAATACATGCATTTGAAAGTATGGGCATTCCATTGCATAGTGCCTAAGAGTGGAGCATGAGATTAAATATTTAAATTTCTCCCCTCTTTTCTGGAATTTATTAACAATGTTTTCTTCAGATTTTTGGAGAAAATATTTTGCAGTCAGCTTCAGTCAAGTAGCCTGGGTTGTACAAAACTGTCCTCTGAGGTCTCTTGGGTATCCTTATCATGATAGGTCTAGTCCTTTACTTCACTCTTGATAACTCCCTTGCTCTGAGATTCCTTCCAACCTGTATATCTGTTGGTTCACCACCCTCTTGTAAAAATCTCAGCTGCTTCTTGTGCGCTCCCACTGCCATCCGAGCAAGAGGCATCATGCACTGTGGCAATACACGTGCTGGTTAGTTGGCAGGCCACTCAAACAGCATAGATGGTTATTACATTTATACTGCAATTTCGAAATCATACTGTAAACTAATATAGGACTTGTTCATTTTGTATTCTTGAGGCCTCCCGCATGCAGGTTTTTATGAAAATTGCGGAAATGTAATATCTTTAATGCCTCAATCTCTTTGCAAACGTGGCCACGGTCAGTCAGCTTGTGAAGTGGGGAGCTGGCAAACAACAGAAGGGCACATGAACTATGAAATTAAATTAAAAGTATTATGCACATGGGCTTAAGTCCTCTTCTACACTTATAGTTTCTGACACTGTTGGGAGTGGCTCCGATTCCAAGTGAGCCTTTTGTTTTCAAAAAAACAGCTAAGGAGATTGATTGCAGGAACGAAAAGGGTAAGCCCTCGGAGGCAACCAGAAAAAGCCTGCCATTCAGTGAAGGTTTCTGCATTCTGAAGATGTTCAATAAACAATGAATAGCCTTAAGTGCCTACGCTGCAGTTGGGCACTGTAATAGGAAATAACTATTCATGAACATTTTGTAATTATTTTCTCTGTAAGAGTCTGGCTTGTTCTTTTTGTCAGTCATAACACCTTTTGTAGCACCTATCACTCTACGATCTCTGTACTCGGCTAGCTAGGAATATATTCGTTGCCTGTGGGGTTTCCCTTCAATCATATATTGAAAAATGGCTGCACCTTCCACGAATATTCACATTCTGTTGTGCAAGAGTGAATACAGGTTTCTGCTATTTGCCTTGAAACCATTCCCCTTTGTTCATGCCACAGAGATGCAGAAACAATGTTGTCTTTACTTGGCACACAGTACTGCCCCACTGTGTTTCAATTAAGCTTATCAGAAATAAAATAGAGAAGAAACAGTGTGGTGCCTAATGAGGCCATGTCTAAGAACCCAAACAAATAATTTGCTTAAAGAAAATCTTTAAAGGCAAACAGTACTCCTTGCTTTAAAAAAAAAAAAAAAAAAAAAGAAAAAAAAACCCAAACCAAAAAACTTAATATTTTTTTAAACAGCTTTTCTGCAAACTCAGGGATTTTAGCTGACAAAAAAGGTGGTGATGGGAGGGGTAAGGTGGGTCAAGCCTCAGATCAGGAGATGTGAGAGATGGTCAAAACATCACCTCAAAGCCCAATTACGCACTCTTGCAGTCAGAGAAAAAGTAAATCTAAATGGCCATAGGCATTGCATGTTGGAAACCCACGCAAGACCTTAATGAATTCTGCACATGGTATCTTTACTAGTAGGAATTTCTGTTAACAGTTTTGACCTCTATTTCACACACACTAAATGATACAACTGGTTTATATAATATCCTACTGAATGCAATTGAGTTATGTTTTTTTCTATTTAAATGCTTTAGTGATTACTGAGCTTGTTTTAAATATGTACTACACTTAACGATTTTGTGCTCATTTTGTTTGCTTAAGCAGTGTCTTCAAAAGAGAAGGTAACTTTTGGTTTGATGGCATGGTTTTAGACCTAGATAAAGAGTCTTATCCACATATGCAGTTAAGTGAATAGGATTATACATAGGACTAACAAATGCAAAGTTCATCATCGTCACAGAAAGGATAAATACAGAGTGTAAACCTGTGCTTATACTCACATCCCTCAATCAGTGCTCTTTCTTAATAATTAACTTCAATGGATTTCTAGATGCTAAGTACAGAGATAATAACTAGAACATCAATTTTTATGCGGAGATCTCACAATTTAAGATGTAATTGTTTCCAGCTCAATTTTTTCAAATTTTTCTAGCTTTTCAGGTTTCTAGCACAGCCATTGTGTTTGAATTTTTATTTCTGCTTTCTGGTGATGACCTGCATGTGACTGACAGTTGACCTGAAAAAGTATCTCCCAGAACAGAAGGGAAGACAATGGTACAAAAAAATACAGGACAAAATCCTGTGAAAAGGCAAAGGTAAATCTGAACTCTAGCAGATCAATATTTCTGTGTGGTATTCTATTAACACAAAAAATCCTTTACAATGATAAGAATGTTAGAGCAAACACTGTCTTAATAAATTCATTGTCTTCTGAAATAAAGATTAAGGTAACAGTTAAGGGAAAACATCAAGTCCGAAAATCACACCATCAAGAGAAGAAAGTAATCTTGCAGCCTACACAAGAGTTTAAATTTTCACAGTTCAGTTTTGGCCCAATGCCTACATGCAATCTTGCTTCACTTCTGATTTTCACTTTAAAATCTGTAGCTTGCTGTCATGTAAAAATAGGACAAAACTTCCTTGATATAGTCTCACATACTTACTGTATATTTTAATACTCACTTTGGAGATATTTGTTCCTTGGGGTACATCATCAAAGGACTTTCAAGCTAATATTGTTTAATACAGAGTGACTAAAAAAAATAAAATAAAAGCACCCTAATGGAAATTACTAGGTATACAGTCTTAGAAAAGGATATTTGCTATACAGCAGAATATTTTATTCTTTATACTCAAAACTTCAGAACTTAGAGTTGTGGTCCTCCATTCAGTTTCCCTAGACTGCTTTCTCTTTCCATTTTCTAACCAAAAAATTTCATAGAGACAGCTCCAGCTGTCACATGTAAAACATTTCTTTTTTCATCAACAAATAATGAACAAGAATCAAACTATCAAAAAAAAAAATCCCAAGGAGCCTACTTTGATGGAACTAAAATTGAGATTTTTTGAGTACAATTCTGTTTAGTATTCAGTACAGTCTGGAAGGTACCTGTACAGAATTAAAAAAGCCCAATAGTCTAGAAATGCAGTGAGAATATATAATGGGGACCTTGTGATGATTGTAGTGTGAAAAACATTCCCAGATAAATGTAAACATTTCAGATGTTATCTTTTGCAGAATTTTATGTACAGGGTAAGACAAAATCTTTTTAGAATGTATGATTATAGAATCATAGAATCATAGAATCAGTGAGGTTGGAAGGGACCTTTAAGATCATCAAGTCCAACCATTAACCTACCCTGATAAAAACACCACCACTCCTAAACCATGTCCCTAAGCAGCTCATCTACCCTTTTCTTAAACACCTCCAGGGATGGTGAATCCACCACCTCTCTGGGCAGCTTATTCCAATGTTTAATAACCCTTTCAGTGAAAAAATGCTTCCTAACATCTAATCTAAACCTGCCCTGACATAACTTGAACCCATTTCCTCTTGTACTATCACTTGTCGCCAGGGAGAAGAGGTCAGCTCCCATCTCTCTAAAACCTCCTTTCAGGTAGTTGTAGAGGGTGATAAGGTCTCCCCTCAGCCTCCTCTTCTCCAGGCTAAACAACCCCAGATCCCTCAGTCGTTCCTCATAAGGTTTGTCCTCCAGACCCTTCACCAGCTTTGTAGCCCTTCTCTGGACATGCTCCAACACCTCAATGTCCTTCTTGTAGTGAGGGGCCCAAAACTGAACACAGTACTCGAGGTGAGGCCTCACCAGTGCCGAGTACAGGGGGATGATTACTTCCCTAGTCCGGCTCACCACACTATTCCTGATGCAGGCCAGGATGGTGTTGGCCTTCTTGGCTGCCTGGGCACACTGCTGGCTCATGCTCAGCCGGTTGTCCACCAACACCCCCAGGTCCTTTTCTGCCAGGCAGCTTTCGAGCCACTCCACCCCCAGTCTGTAGCGCTGCATGGGGTTGTTGTGACCCAAGTGCAGGACCCGACACTTGGCCTTGTTGAACCTCATACCATTGGCCTCAGCCCATCTGTCCAGCCTGTCCAGATCCCTCTGCAGAGCCAATCTACCCTCAAGCAGATCAACACGCCCCCCCAGTTTAGTGTCGTCTGCGAACTTACTGAGGGAGCACTCGATCCCCTCATCCAGATCGTTGATAAAGATATTAAAGAGAACGGGCCCCAGCACTGATCCCTGGGGGACACCACTCGTCACTGGACACCAACTGGATTTAACTCCATTTACCACCACTCTCTGGACACGGCCATCCAGCCAGTTTTTTACCCAACGAAGAGTATACCTGTCCAGGCCATGAGCAGCCAGTTTCTCCAGGAGAATGCTATGGGAAACGGTGTCAAAAGCCTTGCAAAAATCCAGGTAGACAACATCCACAGCTTTTCCCTTGTCCAGCAAGTGGGTCACCTTGTCATAGAAGGAGATCAGGTTTGACAGGCATGACCTGCCTTTCACAAAGCCATGCTGACTGGGCCTGATCACCCTGTTCTCTTGCATGTGCCGTGTGATGGCACTGAGGATGATCTGCTCCATGACCTTCCCAGGCACCGATGTCAGACTGACTGGCCTGTAGTTCCCTGGATCCTCCTTCCGGCCCTTCTTATGGATGGGCGTCACATTTGCCAACCTCCAGTCAGCTGGGACCTCCCCAGTTATCCAGGACTGTTCATAAATGATGCACAGTGGGCCGGTGAGCACTTCCGCCAGCTCTCTCAGCACCCTTGGATGGATCCCATCCGGCCCCATAGATTTGTGCACCTCCAGGTGCTGAAGCAGGTCCCTCACCATTTCCCTTTGGACTACAGGGGCTTCACTCTGCTCCCCATCCCTGTATTCTAGCTCAGGGGTCGGAGAATTCAAGGAACAACTGGTCCTACTGCTGAAGACTGAGGCAAAGACGGCATTAAGTACCTCAGCCTTTTCCTCATCCTTGGTTACTATGTTACCAGCCCCATCTACTAGAGGACAGATATTATCCTTGGTCCTCTTTTTATCGCTAATATATTTATAGAAACTTTTTTTGTTGTCCTTGACAACAGAAGCCAGGTTTAGCTCTAGCTGAGCTTTGGCCCTTCTGATTTTTTCCCTACATCGCTTTACTACCTCTTTGTAATCCTCCTGGGTGGCCTGCCCTTCCTTCCAAAGGCCGTATATCCTTTTTTTTTCCCTAAGCTGCAACACTAGCTCCCTGCTTAGCCAGGCCGGTCTTTTTCCCCGACGGCTTGTCTTACGGCACACGGGGACAGCCTGCTCCTGCGCCTTTAGGACTTCCGTCTTGAAAGACATCCAGGCTTCCTGGGCTCCTTTGCCGTGGAGGACTGCCTCCCAGGGGACTTTGTCGACCAGGCTCCTGAAGAGCCCAAAGTCCGCTTTCCGGAAGTCCAAGGTGGCAGTTCTGCTGACCCCCTTCCTTGCTTCTCCCAGAATTGAGAACTCTATCATTTCATGGTCACTGTTGCCAAGACGGCCTCCAACCATCACATCCCCCACAAGACCTTCCCTGTTTACAAACAACAGATCCAGCAGGGCACCTTCCCTAGTTGGTTCTTTCACTAGTTGTGTTAAGAAATTATCCCCAGTACCTTCCAGGAACTTTCTAGACTGTTCCCTTCCTGCTGTATTGTATTCCCAGCAGATGTCCGGCAAATTGAAGTCTCCCACGAGGACTAGAGCTCGCGATCTTGAGACTTCTCCCAGCCGTTTATAGAATATTTCATCTGCCTCCTCATCCTGGTTGGGCGGTCTATAACAGACTCCTACTACAATATCTGCCTTGTTAGCCCTCCCTCTGATCCTTACCCATAAACACTCAATCCCATTATCACCATCATTTAGTTCAAGACATTCATAACACTCCCTAACATACAGGGCCACCCCCCCGCCTCTCCTTGCTTGCCTATCCTTCCTGAAGAGTCTATAGCCATCCATGGCAGCACTATAGCTATGTGAGTCATCCCACCATGTTTCTGTGATGGCAACTACATCGTAATTACCCTGGTGTACAATGGCTTCCAGCTCCTCCTGTTTGTTGCCCATGCTACGTGCATTAGTGTATAAGCACTTCAGCTGGGCTATTGGTCCTTTCTTCTTTTTACTGGAGGGAGCTGAAGTTCTGCCATCCCCAGACATCTTCCTAAGGAGCCCGGTTACGCCCCCTGTCTTTTCCAAGTCTAGTGCCAGCACCCCACTTTCAGGCTTTTTGCTAGCAACCTTGGATCTATCCCCATCCCCCTTCAAACCTAGTTTAAAGCCCTGTCAACGAGCCCCGCCAACTCCTGCCCTAAGACCCTTTTCCCCCTCTGAGACAGGCTTTTTCCAGGCTTTTTGTTCAGAAGATTTACATTCCTACAAAATATGGGCTTGTGAGGTGTTATGGAAATTGTAGCTAAATTCTATCTTCAGATACGTGGCTTTTGCCAATATCTAGGAGAACTGTAAATACATTATCAAGTACAAGACTGGCATGCATTTTTAAAAACTTCATGTCTCTTCATGTGTGTCTCTACATGCATCCAGCTGTGCCTTACATATTGTATTTTATATGTGTATATATTTATATACATACAGGTATATCTATTTCTATTCACTCTGTGTAAATATGTAAAAAGTAGCGAAATGAAAAAGAAAATGTGCTGATGTCGTTCTGCGGTGAATATATTTGTATCTATTCCTGGCTATGTCCTGTCTTTCCATTTCTAATTCTCTGTATCCAAAATTCATGTAAGTCTACTTTTGTAACATTCGTGCCCTTTGTAGACAACATAACACATCATTTAATCATACTATCATTTACTTCTTTTAATCATAAGCCTTGCAGTAGGATTACTTATCTATTTCAAAATTATTAAGACTGGTCAATGAGACTGATACTCTTTGCCTTTATGTTATGTTTTCAAGTAAGCATATTTGTGCAGTCCCAAATGCGCTCTCTCTCAAATTTGAAAGGTGCTTTTCTTATATAGATAGAAACTTCCCCACAATTCTCCCTTCTTCTGGTTTTCCTCTTTCTAAAGAAATGAAATGCAATGGTCAGGTGCATCAACTGAGACCATAGCTTATTATGGTGACCAGCACTGTATCATTTCTATTTACATCAATGGACCTATCTACCCATGTAGTTTATCTACTTGTAATTTCCTGTCTTCACTTGTGAGAACACACACGAGCGGGTTATGATGAGACTGCTAGTCTGTGGACTATAGTGCTTTTCAGCATCTGCAAGTGTGCATTCTTCTCATACAAATTTATTCGGAGATTCATGAAGAACACTTGACATGCAATAAATCAGTTTTTAGCTGCCTTAAGGTATCTTGCTTATGTAGTCACACATGAAAACTGTGATTTCTTTAAGGTATGGAGCTTCTGTTTGCTCATTACCTTTCCATATTTAACAAGAGCCTGGTCCAGTTGGGCCCCTGAATGGTTCTGTCTAGCTGTGCCTAGAGTAACAATAACCAGTCTCACAGGCATTTAGACTGTGTTAGCATGGTCATGTACTAATGGCTGTTTCAAACCAGTAGTTTGGGCAAGGCGATGCCACTTTGAAGTAGAAGAGGCTGAAGAGTAAGTAGTTTCTAAGCTAGAAAACGGTGCATAACCTGTTTGCTTTGTTAGTATAAGTGTAGCCTTTGATGCTGCTGCAGTACTAGTAATAATTATGTAGGCTTAATACCCAACAATTTTTATTTCTGTCTGTCCGTATGCAACATGGTAACCTGTGGATCCCATAACTTTTCAAATCCAAAAATTCACAGGAAGTTGAGAGGACCACCGAGAACCCTATTGATTTGGAGGAAAATGAGAATATTAGGATATTAATTCTGTAATGACTGTAGATTGAACAATTAGTTCAGAATCTACATTTGAAAATCAGTTCATAATCTACCCTTGCAGCAACAGCTCATTCTCAGTTCTGCTGAGCCTCCTTACAGCAACAGGGGAGGGAGAAACTGGAGGGAATGGGAATGGAGGCTGATGAACCACATCGAATCCATCATAGAAAGAATTATGACTGTGACTTAGGGAAAAGGAGAAAGGTACAAATGGCAAAAGTGAATGGCAAGTGTAAATGGAAAGTGGACATTACAATCTTAGCGTATGCCATTAATGTCTGGCTTATAGGTAAGTGATTGTAGCTTGTCTGAGCTGAGTGCCAAGTCCTCCTCAGATGGTATTTAAGAGCCAAGTATTTGATCGTTATATGTAAGAACACAGAAAAATCATTTTATGTGTCTTTTAAGGTCATATATTTTCACAGGTGCTGCTTTCTGGCAGACAGGCCCTTAGTACCTCATCCCAGTGATGTAGGCTTTTGAGAGAATAAAACACTGATATATGTAAAAAATCAATCAACTGTCACAAGAATGTGCCACTGGGTTACACTGTAATGGCTAGCTTAGACAGACTATATTGCATGACACACACCTGAACCACCTTCTGAGTAGCTGAGAATATCTCCACTCCAAAAGCCACTCATCCACTCAGAAAACCACATGGCATCTCAATAACCAAAAATATAATCCTTGTCTTCAATGTAACTGTAATCTGGGTTTGAAGTCATGAGGAGGAAGCAAGGGACCTGCTATGATCCCAGATGAGCTTGTCTTGACTTTGCCTTGAGTGACCTCAAGAAGAGGAAGCCCACAACAGAAAGCTCTTCCGAACCCACCTAGAGGTGTCATACTAGCACCACGCTTGGGTGCAGCTGGAGGGCGCTGTCTGTGGAAAATAGTCTGCTGCTGTGCCTGAGACTCTGCTTGCAGATTTGTTGCCTTCATGGAAAACAGGGGCAGGCCTGAAGTAGCTTCAGGGTACCCTCTGAGAGACTCTACGGAAATATATCAGCCCCACAATGAATTTCCTGTTTTGACTCTCATATTCAAAAAGTCATAAAATCAGATGGTGAATTTGTCTTCTTCAAAAAAAAATAGCATTTGGATTGACAGTGCTCTGTGTTAATACAGATTTGCTCTAATTAGTTACTTCTCAAAAAGTTCAATGATTGCCAGGTGAGCAAAGTAAAAAATACCATATGTTTTGCTTTAATACTTTGTAAAAGTCCTTTGTTTTTTAACTGTGTAATTTTTTAAGATTGTTCTTGCTTCCCAATTCATTGTTGACCTCTGTTGCTCTGGCCACGTTCCCTTAACGCAGACCAATGCAATGAGATTCCTCACCTCCCTCAAGATGATATTGGCTTCATCCTGGCCCTTTTACTTATTTGCTTTCAGTTTTCTGCCCTTGCCTGTTCCATGCTCCCTTTCTGACTTTCATCTGGCATTCCTTCATGTCCTTACTTTCCTCACAACCTTCCTCAGTCCATCACACGTAATCAATTTACGCAAGCCCACCTTTGTCTCCCCTAGCACCTCCCACCATAGCCAATTTTCTGTAGCATCGTTCCATTTCCATTTATTTCTTGGCTGTTCCTTCAGGTTCCCTTCTTCCCCCAACACAATCAATTCCACAGCTTCCCCTTCCCTTCCATGTTCCGTAATTAAAAAAAATGCACTGTTATACAGGAAGAAAAATAAAATCAAACACACACAGATTCAGTCACAACAGAAGCCATAGGCAAGCTAAAAAAAATGGAAGCACTCCTGTTGGCCAAAATATTTGCTATTCAAAGACATTTTAATTAACATAATTTTAAAAACATATTCAGAAAATAATAGTTAAAGTAAACACTGCAAGTCTCCACACTCTTTAACCAGTGAGCTGAAGGACAAGATAAACTGAAATATCGGAAGGTCTTTTAGTGTTCTCAGTACGCAAAAAACTTGTTGGCTTCAATGAAAGTTCCTTTTCCTCAACTGTGCAATTAGAGGGTTATAACATTGCACTTTGTATTGCCCTGATTTTAATACTGATATTCATGTTTCCCAGTTCAGCAAAGTTCTTGCTCTTATCAACTTCCTGGGACTCAGGTATGTATTCACAGTCAGACAGTTCATTTCAACAGGGTTTTCCTCCAGCCTTAAGAAGAATTGATCACAGAAAAGGTGGTTCATCTGCTCAGGTTTTGGAACTCACTAAAAAGAGTGAGCCAAACTCCAGCCACTTCGGGATAGGAATGCCCAGCTTGAAGCTAAGCTTCAGTCACATTAGTGCTGTGTTTATTAATGGGTTAATATGGAAAACATCAGTTTGTACAGTGTTGTGTGTTTCAGAATGTTAGGAAAGGCACTTGCTTGAATGAAAGGAGAAAGGCTGTCCTTGTAAATGAAGCAGAGTGTTTTCATCCATCACTACAATGCAGCTCCCTCTAGAAAGGACTGGAGTGCCTTGTGCGAGCACAAACGGATATTACACAGCAGCGCAGAACAGGGGAGTGAATATCTGTGATGACAGCTTTCTGTATAATGCAGTTGCCTTAAGGTAGTGTGTGTGTGGTATATTTATAGTATATAAAATGATTGAATTGATAGTTTCAAAACCACTGTATTTAAGTCTTGACTGTGGCACCTCCTGAACTTAAAAGTAGTTTGGTATCTACAAGGACAGAGAAGGGTTTGCACTTAGCCAACATAGACATTGAGATGCAGTAATTATGAGTTAAGGAGGTGAGTGGTTGAGGTATCTGAATGTGAACAGGTACTTTGGAAGGAGTACTTTGAAAGGACAGAAAATCATTTCAGACTTTTTTTCTGATTAAGAATAGCTTTTCTCATTTTCTTCATGAGTATACATGCATGCTTCTTTATAATAACGTCTCCCTGAGTACTTGGGAAACAATTATTATTTTTTTTATTACAGCTCCCGAGCATTCCAGTCCTGAGTTGAAAAAGTAACAGGCAAGGAAACAATTTACTGTGTAATAATTTACATTTAAATTCATTTACAACAGACGCCCTTTGTGTGTGCAAGAGCCTTCAGTAACTGATGACATTCTATTGTACAAGAACACACAGCAAGTGGCTGCCTCATGACATCCAAGCTGGATTGTAGGAGAATGGTTATGAATATTCATTGATTCCTCTGCCAGTTTGAAATACCATTTTACAAGGGACCCAGCAGTTGTAGGATACATATCGCAACTTTTGACTTGTTAGTCTGCCTTTAATGCTAAGGGTTTCATGCCTTTCTGCTTGGTTCTAGTGTTTGCATACAGTGTATCAATGCACGTATCCAAACAGGATATGTTCACATCAGTGTTAGTTAAGCTGAGTGCATTGTTGCATCGTTTCATTTTGGGAAACATCCCTCTCTTATAAGGGTTGAGAACTCCAGAAGTCAACACGTAACTGGGAGCGGTCCTTCCCACACTGTAGGGTAAATTTAATTGCAGCCGTTTTGAAGATTTCCATACCTTTCTCATATTTCATTAATTATTGCTTTTATGTTTATTGACTTGTGACTTCATAGGGGACTATTCAGTTTAATTTCTGTAGATGAATGTTAGGGAATGTAGGAACATAATGTATTGTACCATGGTTTTATGAAAGGAAGCACAGTTTTACAAGACTACGTTTATGATCTGACCAGCATAAACTTACATATTTTGGGGGTTCAGATAGAATTACAGAACAAGACGGAAGCGTTTGAATTAAGAATTGTGATAAACAGTATTTGGCAGAATTCAGTTGCCTAGCCATAGGTAGGCATCAATTACTGTTTGCGAGGAAGTCCTGCCTTTCTGCTGCTTCTGAAGGATCTGTCAGTTCCCGTCAGGTGTCTTGCGTACCTTATGAAGATTCAGTATGCCTCTATATGTCCATAGTTAGACAACTAGTAATGCTTTTCCTTTTTAAACTAGAACCAATTACCGCAGTAAAGATTTGCCATGTATTCTGGAGAATCCTCTCTCGAGATAGAATCATAGAATCATGTTGGAAAAGACCTTGAATATAATTGAGCCCAACCATAAACCTAACACTGCCAAGTCCGCCACTAAACCATGTCCCTAAGCACAACATCTACAACAAATACCTCCATGGATATTGACTCAACCACTTCCCTGGGCAGCCTGTTCCAATGCTTGATAACCCTTACTGTGAAGAAATTTTTCCTAATATCCAATCTAAACCTTCCCTGGTGCAACTTGAGGCCATTTCCTCTTGTCCTATCACTTCTTACTCAGGAGAAGAGACCAACCCTCACCTTGCTACAACCTCCTTTCAGATAGTTGTAGAGAGCAATAAGGTCTACCCTGAGCCTCCTTTTCTCTAGACTAAACAACCCCACTGAGGGCACCCTTAGCTGCTCCCCATAGGATTTGTGCTCTAGACTTTCACCAGCTTCATTGCTCTTCTTTGGATATGTTCCAGCACCTCAGTGTCTTTCCTGTAGTGAGGGGCCCAAAACTGAACGCAGTACTCAAAGTGGGGCCTCATCAGTGCTGAGTACAGGGGGAAATCACTTCCCTAGTTCTGCTGGCCACACTGTTCCTGATACAAGCCAGGATGCTGTTGGCCTTCTTGGCCACTTGGCCACACTGCCAGCTCATATTCAGCTGGCTGTCAACCAACACCCCCAGGTCCTTTCCTGCCGGGCAGCTTTCCAGCCACTCTTCCCCAAGCCTGTAGCATTGAATGGGGTTGTTGTAACCCAAGTGCAGGACCTGACACTTAGCCTTGTTGAATCTCATACCATTGGCTTCAGCCCATCAATCCAGCCTGTCCAGATCCCTCTGTAGAGCCTTCCTACCCTCAAGAGGACCAACACTCCCACCCAACTTGGTGTTGTCTGCAAAATTCCTGAGGGTGCACTTGACCCCCTGGTCCAGATCATTGATAAAGATATTAAACAGAACTGGCCCCAATATAGATGTTTAAATATGCAACTGGGCATACAAAAGTAGCTCCAAAACCACTTTTCTAGTTTGAAATAACAGGTATTGAAATCACTTTGAAATGGAAAACTCTTTTCCCCTCATTTTCCACTGCAGAAGTGAGAAGACAAAAGAGAAGTTAAGAGGTGTGAGAAAATAGCACAGTTTGAAGTGTTCATGTTGGAAGAGTAATGCTTAAAAGGAACAGTAGTGCATTTTCTCATATGCAGCTGCCCTTTTTAGTCAGAAATCAATATGAACTATCACTCTGAGGAGGGTGTCTATGCAAATCTTAAAGTTCTGCAGAAAGTATGAGCTAATTCAGCCTTTAGTGATCTCACTCCAATTCTGCTCTGAATTGTTTTGGCAGCAGGAGAGATGCCCAGTGCAACTCCCAGACAGTGTCAGACACTGATCTAAAACATCAAATGACCTGAAACAGTATGAGCTACCTCTGAAAAAACAGCAGCTTTTCTTGTCATATCCCTAAGAAAAGGTTTCAAAGATGCTCTGCAAGGGCAGTTTTACACCTCTTTCCTATAGATACGTGATTTTTAGGGCTACTTAATGCTAATTTCACACATGATTTCACTATGATTTCAATTTTTTATTTAAGAATAACAAACCTCCCTCTATTTTAGAAAATGTCCTATGAAATGGAAGCCATTCAGAATAAAAATTGAAGAAACAGTCTTTTACTGAAGCAATTCTAAATATGCTCCTGTTTTTTTCTATTTTCTGAAATCAAGATGTCTTTCTGCCACTGACATAGTAAGAAAATGGTATCACTTTCTGACAAGAAATCCAGAGTGTTTTTCTTTTTTCTTCATCCTGATTTGGGGAAAAATATAGCTCTTTTGTAAAGGAAAAACAGTATGGCAGCAACAACAAGATTAGGATTCTGATTGTGATGCTGCAAACTTTGACAGATTTTGTTTTGAGAGCAGTGAAATATTGATATTGTTTTGTGTCCTGGTTTGAGGTAAAACAGAACCAATTTTCTTTTTTGTAATTTTACTTTGCAGCTAAGCCTCTTCTAACTAACTGAACTCTCTGAAATTAACAGCATATTGTGCAGAAACTGTTTGCTCACAGAGCGATAAGACCTAATTAGTTGTAATTTACGCCAAGGAATGGTATGCAGAGAGGCTCTTGCTTATACTTACTGCTATAACAACCGAAGTCAGCTAATTCTGTCATTTGCCCCATTGGAGGGTCAGAAGCGGAAAAGCATTGTGGGATCCCACCTGTGGGTAGGAGTGGACAGGACAGGTGACCCAAAACTGACCAACAGGGTATTCCATCCCATCTGCCTCATGCTCAGTATAAAAGCTGAGGGATCAAAGGGTCAGCCCTCTTCCTTGAATGGCCAACGTCCAAGGAAGACCCTCTCTGTTCATCTGCCTTTGATCCTGGTCCCTGCATTCCTGAATCCAGATCTGGAATCCAGCTCCTGTCTGTCGCTGAGTCCAGTCTGGGACTTTCCCTGTAGCCTGTCAGTGACACAATCATCATCCTGGGAGCTTGATACTGGCTTTATATATTTCATTATTTTTTTTATTTTTTTTAATTAGTATTTTCATTAGTTTAGATTTTCTAAACTCATAAGTCTCTTTCTCTCTCTCCTTCCTCTCCTTGGAGAGAGAGGTGGGGCAGAGCATCTGTCATTTGTTTTGATTGGCCAGTATGACCCAAACCATGACATCCAGGCTGCCTAAACACATTTATTTCCAAAATAAATATGTTCCTAGACCCCAGTCAGCGCAGAGTCCAGTGAGAGTGCTTGATTTCTGTGACATCAGGTAACCCCCATCCCAGCTGGAGAGCTTGCGCAGCAACCAGTTGGAGAGCCTGGGAGGCCAGCAGCTCACCAGGTGAACAGCTGGGAGATCAGATGTCCTGGAAAGATTGGCAGTCTACTCATCAGGCAGCTAGCTGTCAGGAAAGCTGCCCAGGAGGCAGAGTGGTTGGTCTCGCCAACCTATTTCCCTGAATGATTTCCATCAATATTAACAAAAGTAAATAATGGGGCTGACAGTATTCCATCAGAATACATACATATACGTTATATGATTTCTAATTCAAAGGCTTCTGACTTGCCCCTTCATCCCATCTGTCCCTGGATCTTAATGCTTAACAAGCCCTTTATTTGAATATATGAAATTTTGTCAACATTATTACACCTAAGGGGATGGACAAGCTTCTCTCATGGCTGTCATATCTCATTATTCCTTCCCTCTTTCATTCTCTCCTTCTTTCTTTTCTCTTTCTTTGTGCCTTATTTATCTCTTACCAATGCATTCTCTTTTTCTTAAGTAGCCCGCTATTCCCCTCTTCTTGCAGCACCCAAGCTTGGTCCAACACTTTTAAAACCACAACATTTATTTAGGAGGTTAACAGGTGAGATCTGGATGTTTCTTCCAATATCCCCATTAACCATCAATATAAGGAAAATACAGCCAGCTGACAATTCATGCTATTCCTCCCAAGTATTACCAGAATATTTCATAACCCCTCCTCACAATTGTCAAATTTGCTTGCCATTTAAACCTTGCTTTTAGTGTGTCATTTTTCTAGTTGAAAACTAAAAAAAAAAATTAATAAGGGGCTTCAGAATTTAATCTGGTATCACAGTCAGTAACACTATAGGGAAATGAAATTGTCTGATAGCTCTTCTTACTTTTTAACAGCAAAAAATTAGGTAGGACACAATGTTTAGGAATGATTTTACTCTTGACAGTTTTATGACTACCTCTTGGGTTACAGAATCTGTGTATGAGCATGAAACACAGTACCTATGTCAAAGGTAATAAAGAAATTTGGAACATTAGTCTTCAGGCTGAGATTAGAAACTAGGTAAAATATATCACCCCTAGTTACATTAAGACAAAAGATTTTCCACTAAATCTAAGACTTAATTTTTAAATCAGAAGTAAAATTTTAAGGTCTATTGTTTTGTTGTTACCTCAAATACCAGAGAACTTACTTTTACATTGATATTTCCAATTTTTGAGGATTTTCATAGATGAAGAATACAAAATAATCTTTGCCTGCCAAATGCTTACTTTAATCTCTGTACGTCAGACATATTTTTAAATTTCTCCATGTAAAAAAAAAAAATGTGCAACCACATTATTAAAAAGAAAAATAACAAATAACTCAAAAAAGTGCCAGAACATTGTTTCATTTGGACAGCCAGAAATTTTGTCAGGAAGTAAAGAAACCTGAGGCTATAATAAACCCAGCTCTTCAGCCTTTCTTCCACCACCATACCCCTATTTGATTTTTTACCCATTTCTGGGTAACATATAAGCAATTCCACAGAAAGTTTCTCCGCGCTGCCTGCCATCTGTCAACAAACTCAATTCTGACAGGAGTAGCCAGCATCTCAAGGGTGCAAATCAATTTAGTGTCAATGTTGGATGTGTTCCAGTGCATTTCCTCAGCACAGATGAAAGAAACTGTGTCAACTGAGCAGTGTTGCATATGTTTTTATCTGCTGTTGGCTGGGGATTGAGCTAAAACTATTAAATTCACTTCACTTAGAATCTCGAATTTTATCTGATACTCTATGTATAGCATGCAGCACATCGGGGGGGAGGAATCAATAGCGTTGATGGGAAATTATGAAATAAAGAGACCCAGGCATGTATGGTAAGAACTAATGTAGAACATAGCTGTGAGTGGGCTGTGATGGGGAAAAAAAGCATAATGCAAATAATGGCAAGTAAATATAAAGTTCATACCTCCCACAATTTTCCTGAGCTATAAATTGCTTTGTAAACCAAGACTGCCACTGCAAGAACAAAGCATCCCTTACTCCAAAGAACTATGAACTCTTTTCATAAAGCAATTCACCCGTATCCACCTACGACCTTTCATTTCATAAAACACGGGATATATCAAATGCCCTGTTTCTAGGATCCTATCTCATTTACACCAGATGAATAGAACCATTGATGGCAACAGTTCAGAGCCTATGAATTTGACCTCCATTTTACCTGAGCAATTAGAGATAATAAAGGGCACGCAGAAACTTTCCAAACATAAATTCTTGATGCCTCCTTTGATAAGGGCAATTTAATGATCTGGGTTAGGATTTGGAGACGTTAGCATGTTGATCCCTATAAATCACTGCCGCAGTTTCAGAAAGCTGTGAATCCTGACAGTTATTCACATTTGAAAATGTAAGTTAGCTCCATCCCAAAAGTGGTCATGTGCAATGGATGAGTGGGGGCCATATTTGTCACTTATAAATATTGACCATTCTATGTACAATCTAATCATTTTTTCACAATTTGTAACGTACATAGAGCTCATTTGTATTCTGCTACTGCTGTGATTTGCTCCAGGATTATCCCAATCTTACTTTTCCATTCGCATGTTCATATCTTAATAAAAAATAATTGCAGGAACAATTTATAAGAACCTTATCCTCACTTCTAGCAATCTTATTGCTAGGCACAGATGATGCTTTCCCTGTATTCATGTAAGGTCTTCAAGAATATTTAAGAAAAGAAGTAGAGAAAGTAATAATTATAAATATGATTGGCCAGCTGCCAAATTCCTGGGTGTTTTTTAATAAGATGTTGACCAGCACACAATACAGAGCGTGACCTTCCTGCAACACTGAAACAGCATTCAATCACCAAACACATGCATCTCGTTTGGAAGAGGCCATAGTAAGCAAGGAGTCCTATAATCCTAGAAGCCTTTGGGTTTGGAGAGACCTTTAAAGATCATCTATTACAACCCCTCTGCCATGCACCAGGACATCTTTTATTAGACTAGGTTGCTCAAATTGCTGTCCAACCTGCCCTTGACACTTCTGATGATGGGGCATCCACAACTTCTCTGGGCAGCCTGTTCCAGTGTCTCACCATCCTCACAGTAAAGAATTTCTTCCTTGTGTCCAATCTAAATCTACCCTCTTTCAGTTTAAAATTCTTGGTCCTTGTCCTGCCACTACAGGTTTTGGTAAATGGTCTTTCTCCATCTTTCTTATAAGACCCTTTATATATTGAAAGGCCACAAAATAGTCTCCCCGGAGCCTTCTTTTCTCCGGGCTGAACAACCTCAACTCTCTCAGCCTTTCTTCACAGGAGAGGCATTCCAGTCCTCTGATCAATTTCATGGCTCTCCTCTAGATCTGCTCTAGAAGGTCCATGTCTTTCTTGACTAGAAGTGGCTGCAGTACTCCAGGTGGGGTCTGAAGAGAGTGGAACAGAGGGGCAGAATCATCTCCCTCGACCTGCTGACCATGCGTCTTTTTATGCAGCTTAGGGTATGATTGACTTTCCAAAAGAATCCTCCAAAATGGTTTACATGAATCCATGAGAGCTGTTATGAATTACCATGCTTATATACCAACCAAAACTTTGCCTTCATAATTCCACAAGAACTGCTCCTTCTTTACCCTAATTTGCTATATCTCCATCATGTTCACCTCTGTACTATCTGAACATTCCCCAGGAGTTCCTTTAATGACATATCTAATGCTTGTCACAAATTTCTTTCTCATTCTCTCTCCAAGGGTAGAAAAATGTAGTGGAACACTTTGTTTTCTAAAGATTTTGATGTTGTTTTTTTTTTACTGTTTACATAAATGTCTGCATTTCTTTTCAAGAAGGTGGCAATGGCAAACTTTTTTTTTGGGAGTATAAACTGCTGAGGTTTGTAATGGCTGTTCCAGCAGTCATTGCAGAAACAACGTATTGTTCCATATTGTGCAGAACAACACTACCTCACAGTAGTGTATATGTCATATTTTGTTTCTGATCAAAACTAGTCAAAGGACAAATCCAATGACACTGGCTGGAGGTGTGAGATCATCCTCTAATGTCTCTATCTCATGAACATCAGAGGTGGATTTTTTCTAAGATTTAAGCCTATGCTGGAGAAATCTCCTGTTTTCAGCTGGTATAGAGTTAATTTTCTTTCTCGTAGCTGCCATGTTTTAGATTTAGTATGAGAACAACATTGATAATACACATTGTTCTAGTTCTTGATAAGTAATGCTTATATTAAGTCAAGGACTTTTTCAGTTCCGCATAGAAGTGGGGAGGGAGCATAGCCAGGACAAGCTGGCCAGAGGAACACTCCATACCATAGATGACATGCTCAGTATATAAATGGGTGCTGGCCGGGGAGTAGGAATCCATGATTGTTGCTAGGGACGGGCTGGGCAATTGGTCATCAGGTAGTAAGCAATTGTATTGTATCACTTTTTTGTGTATTCTTTTTACCATTATTATTATTATTATTTTCTCTTCCGTTGTTGTTCTACTAAACTGTCTTTATCTCCACCCATGAGTTATTATTTTTTTCCCCTCTTTTCTCCCTCTTGTCCCTATCCCACTGGGGATGGGGCCCATGAGTGAACGGCTGCATGGTCCTAGTTGCTGGCTGGGGTTAAACCACGACAAGAACTCACTGCTGCAAAAGAGGAGAATAACCACAGTCTGAACCCCTTTTTGACGCACTTGACAAAATTCTCCCCTTTGATTCACTTTCCATCAGTGAAGTTTTCAAGAACATAGAAAACAGTTTGGCTGATTCATCTTCAAGTGGGGAGGAAAGGAAGAGTGGGATGTTGTTATTTCTATTTTTTAATACTCGGCTATTATGGTTAATAAATGCCTAGGAAAATAATAAATAAATAAATATAAGATTAGATAAGAATAAATGAAAGAAACACTTCACATAGCAGACTGCCAGCTTATGAAATTAAATACCTCTGGGTATAATGTGCTCAAATATTGTGTAGCGGAATAAAAGGGAACCAGATAATAATGACTCAGAACATATCTGTTAAGATAATCAAATCTTGTACTTTTGGATGCATACTGATCACTTCACTGCAGATATTATTTTCTTTCTATAATGCATACTATATTATAGTATATTCTATGTGAATTTGGGGTATTTTTCATATACTTTTAAATATTATGACCAAAGGAGAACATGATACATTAATGCAAAATCAAAAATATAACCTAAAAATATAGGTGACTTTTGAAACAATGTTTACCATAATTTAAAAGTCTGTAAAAGGATATCCTAGAAAACTGGTGGATGTGTTCTTTATCAGTAGTTTTGTGCTCACATAATGTAAGATACTTCACAAAATTCAAGCAAATAATTCAGAATAAAAATAAATACAAGCACAATAACGATCATGATTTGTGTTTGCTTTCTGCGTACTATCTTCTCAGCAAAAGGAAAGGTGAATTTCATCTCCAAGGATCATGACTGTGGATAAAACAACACCACCAAAGCAAGCTCTATTTATGTGCTGTAGAGGGAAAAAAAAAAAAAGATTTAGGATTACCTCTGCCTGCTAAGGATTGAGCACGACCAAATGGGCAAACAGTAGACTTTTGCGGTGAAGTAGGTTAGATAAAAAGAAACGTCTTGCCACATAAAACTATATTTTCAGTTGTGTTAGTGCCTAGTTATTGAATAGTTACAGGTGTCATTCCATTGCCTCCATTAGAGCATAAGAGCTTTGGTCATACCTAAAAAGATATATAGCTGGAGCATGCCAATAGACTCACGATTTATGTTCATGCTCCATGAAACCAATATGACAGAAAAATTTTATAAACTTTTCAAACACCATCTTTAAATAGTGTGGATGTGTTTCTCCACTATTCATATTGGAAGACAGTTGTAGACCACTTTCCTGTGTGAAAGAAACTTTAATTTCTAGTTCACATATGTGTCTTTTGCCCTTTAATGTCATGTGATATATATATGGATATACATATAAATAATATATGTATTTAACTTGACATACATTTCATCTCTGGATGTTACTTCTCCAGATACTTATAGAGAGCAATAATATCTTCAACTTACCTTCTTCTAACTTTAATCACTATTTTAAAGTCTAGAATACTTATTACTGTAAAAACCAAACCGTTCCCTTTCCCTTCCATGATATTTTACAAGCAGAACCACTTGCTGCTGTCACTAATACAGCAGGATTTGTAGCACTGCAGTTTCAACACCCAGTTTCCTCCACTGCACAGTTTTGAAGTTCTTATGCTGCTCTTACCTATTGGACAAGTTGCCGTTCTCCAGAACCTGAAACTTAAACTGTGAGTTGCTAACAACCCCAAAGTTTTTTCCTGAGCCATTTGAAGCTTTTCCTCTTATCACTACTGCTCAGCTGCAGAGTTGGTAGGAACTTGTAGGAGCTGCAATAATGCAAGCTAAGCAAGGTTACTTTTAGCTTCATTATCTTCATGCCTTCTTAAAAGGGGGAATGCAAAGTTTTTCAATGTTCAAAGCATTGTATTGTCATGGTCTATAAATGTGTTTGCTGGCTGCATACCGTACTTTCTTTATCTGACCTTGCTCATTCAAAGATGCACTTGTTATAGTATGTCAGTCACTAATGAGGCCTAAAGTAATTGAGCCTGATTGAACTGGCAAGATGCTGCCTAATTATAATGATAAATGGAATTGGCTGATCAGCTATGGAGGGTGAATGGCATGGAGAACATTAAAACAAGGTCACTCTGTGAAGGAGAACCACTTTTTTTTTTTGGTTTTAATTATTTCCTCCTTTCCCACAGTCCTCCAAATTTAGACTGCTCATCCTACTACATAGTGAGACACTCAGTGTTTAACTGTAATGGGACAGTTTAAGACAATGACACAGTAGACTGATGCAGCAGCGATCACCTCCTTCCCTTAACTATACTCGACAACGCATATGGAAACTTCTAAAACACATATGGTGGAAAAATTAATAGATTTTGTAGGTTCATTGTTATTGGACAATATCATCCACACTCATTGTCCCAGAGAGAAAAGCTTACTGGTTTTGGACCTGATATATGAGTTCTAATTTGTTTTTTAATAAACATTTCGGTAACCCCACCAACTCTTTATGGTTTTTGGCTGTCTTGAAATCTTTGATTAGCACCAGGATGAAACTCTCAAGGATCTCTTAGTAAAAGCCCGTTTTGTTAAGTGGGGTATTGACATTTCACCTCAGAAAGGATCTGAAATCTTCTCAAAAGGAGGAGTCACAGTTCAAACTTGTGTTGAGAGCAAGTGTTGTAGTTATGTTCCACAAGATGATGGAGATTGAAGGGACCTATTTCTGAATACAAGGACAAGGAGATAGCTGGAAAGGGCTGGCATAAATTTAACAAGAGCTGTTTGTGCGTCACCAATTTGACTGCCTTCTGTAATTATATTAATCTCTCTGTGGACCAGGAGAGATCAGTGAATTTTGTAAATTGAGTCTAGGAAGGCCTTTGAAAAAGTATTCAATAAGTTCTTGGTAGGCAGCTTGGTGAGATATGGATCAGAGAAGAATGAGGTGGGCGGAGAATGGGATGGACTGCCCGGCTGAAAGTGTTGTAAGCAGGAGCAGAAAATCCAACTGCTCTCTGCTTACTGGTGGTGTACTTCAGGTGTCAATAGTAGGACCAGTACTGTTTGCTGTATCTGATCTTGTTTCCCCCAATGGACCTCAGACCTACTAAACAGCTTTGTTTCAAGTCATGTATTTGGAAATGTCTCCTGGATGGACACTGGACCTGACTCATCACTCACTGTGTTGGAAGCTGACAATAAACCCTGTTAGCAGCAAATGGGTCTGTCCACTCTGTTAAGACCCTGTGAGATGGTGACAACTGGTGAGGGTACAGATCGAGCTAGGGTCACCCTTGGCTTACAGATTGTTCTCCCTCACAGGCCAGACCTGTGTCCTTCTGTCTTCTGACAGACAGGAGTCTCATAATGTTCAACAAAAGAAAATGCAATGGCAGAGACTGGTTGCTTCAATGAGCACAAAGCGATATTACAGAAAAGGACCTGAGGGGAGGGTCCTGATGCACAAGTTGTATGTAAGTCAGCTTGTAGCAAAGAAGCCCAACTAAATATTGGACTGTAATAGCAAAAGCCAGAAAGTTGAGTTGAGTAATCCTTCCCCTCTGTTGTGCACCTGTGAGACCACAACTGGAGTAGTGCATACAGTGGGGCACCCCACTACAAAGAGTCAATGAAAACCTGGAATATATACAGGGGAAGAACACCAAGATGGTCAGGGAACTGGAGCACATGATGAATGTGGAGAGGCTGAAAGAGCCAAGTTTGTTCAGCCTGAAAAGGAGAAGGTTTAGGGGAGATCTTATTGCTGGCTGTCATTGTGTGATGGGAGATGCATAGTGATAGAATGAGGGTCAATAAGTTGCATCATGGGAAATATGATTAGGTGTTAAGGAAAAAATAATAAAGCACTGAGTGTTTGGCCAAACCCTGGAAGGTGTTGCCTGGAAAGACTCTGGAATGTCCGTCCTTGGAGAAATCCAAAATGTCACTTTATATGGCCTTGAGCAATCTGATCCGAGTTGGCTTGGCTTTAAGAAGAGGTTGCATCAGGTGACCTTCCGAGGGACCTTCTATCTTACATTATTCTATGAATTGATGATACTGTGTGGTGGTGATCATCATGCAGAAATACCAGTTACTACAGATGCTGGATCCAAGAGAGCAGGAAAGATTATAAGTGCTTCCTAGATGGTACATTTGCATTGTGGCTTGAACCATGGCACCTCTAAAGGTACACGTCCACCTTCCCTTGGATACCTCTCTGCTAACCCAGAAATTTCATTGGATATATATACACACAGTTATCTGAAAAAAAAATCACTTACAAAAATCAGACATTTTACATAAGAATGGTAGGTGGAAGACTTGTACACTCCTTCCCCCCCCCCCCCCTCCCCCCTTCCCCGCTCTTCCCAACATAACTATAAAAGACTGAGCAAACAGTTCATTTATGTTCCTCACAGAATTTGGGAAAGGCTAGGGAGAACCAGAGTTAAGCCACCGATCACTGTGTTGAAATATTCCTATCAGAGTTTTGTGTGCTAGGTAAACTCAAGGAACAGGGCAGAAAATTATGTCAGAGGCTGTAGGAGGCCGATTAAATGAAGATCATTGAAGTTGAAGTTCAAAAATTCTAAGGCTTAATGAATCTCCATGAGTAGGTTTATCTTATAATTGCAGATCATATTTAGAAGAACAGGAATAATAAGAACTGATGTATAAATGTGTTTAGGCTTAATTGAAAGTAAGATTTTCCTGTCTTAAATTCAAGATGATTGTATGTTAATATATAGAGGTTAATTTTAAGAAGATATTGTAAAAACTGATATCCATGTGTCTTTTTTCTGGGTGTTGCTTTTTTTCCGCTATTAAATGTTAAAATCTATTCTAAACAATCAAATTACCTTTGGTCTTGAGGCACTTGATTTTCACAAATAACCCCAAAACACTAACCTTAGAAATTAATTTGTAAATATTTTATTTCAGAACTCTTTTTAGTACAAATAATAAAGAAAAGAAATAAAATGGCAAAATTTCCCAGATACCATATAGCTTTTTGAATGGCTACATTTGTGAGCCAAATGTTTATCATCCACTACATCTACTATATATATAAGCTTTAAGGCTTTTAAATTATTACAGATATGAATATGAATAATATGAATAGGTACATTCTATTATGAATTAAATTTCTAATTATTATTCATAAGTTCTGGGATTTTTCATTACTATTATGGACTTCTGATTTACATAGTAATGTTATTATGTCTTATAATTAGACAGCACATAAACACTGTTCACGACTGATGATAAGAATGGTTCACTACCTCCTCATTGCTGAGTTTCAGGGTGATTAATAATGTGCAGCTTTTATAATCTGGGATTCTTGCACACAGCCAATAACTTTACAGGTGTAACTAAGCTCTGCTTGCTAAGTTTCAAAGGGTTTGAAGAACTGATCTAAATACTATTTCAATATTCCATGTTTACTGGAAAGCAGAGCTTGTTATTGTGGAGCTATATCTTGTTTGTGTTTGTTGACTAGTGAACATGGAGAAGAGAAAGAAAGACTGTGGAATACATTCAGAAGATAAATCAGATTTCTCTGATTACTCTACAAGGATATAAATATCATATTTCACCAATGAAAGATAACAGGTCAGTAGCGAATGTTAAATGCCATCATTTAACAGCTGGGATGTAAATGTATGGGTAGTAAAAAATTCATAGCCACTTGGATGTAAAGCAGCCTGTCATTGACGTTTCCAAGAGTAAATCAACATAAAGAGGCCGATTTAAGAATTTGCTTTTTAAGTGTGTAGGACTCTTATGTATGCAGTTACCTGATCAAGCAGCCCACCATCTGACCATGGCTGTCCATGAAAAGGAGTGTACCTGCATATTACATTCTTCATAAGATGTCAAAGAAAAAGTCTGGGTCAGCTGAAATATCTTGACCACATACATCGTTAGAATATTACGCAGACTTGGACATGAAGTAGAACTTAACCTCTTCATGTGTAAGACACGTAAACTGAAGTGTCTATATGGAAGTAACTGTATATGGAGTAGATATCTAAGATTGGATTATAATCACTAGAGGATTTGCCGATATATTCAAAGCTCATTTATGCTGATAAGCAACTCCTAATGCTCCATTCATACTAATAAATTAAACCTGCCTAGGCGGATTCTGAGCACTGAGGTCACCTGGCAGAGACTGGCATATGTTTATGCCAGTTAAGTGTCCTCAGTTTTAACCTACAAATTTTCTATTGTAATGGTCCCTGTACCATTTTAATATCTAGACCATGCTGTGAATTTTAAAAGATTAATGATGGCTGGAATGAGTCAAATTAATGGCAGGAAATGTTCTAAGAGTTTGCTGTCACATAGATTTGCTTTCCACTGCCAGAAGCATATCCAAATCTGGCTGAATACATTGTGGTAGAAAAAATATAACTGTACACTGCCACTTGAGATGCTTAGGATGTCCCGCCTGCCCTTCTGCTGCTGCTCTAGAAGGAGAATTATCTACTATGACTCTTGTATCATATCTCCGGCCTTGAATGGATATCTTGCATATCCAAGGAAATCTCAGATGACGCTAGACAGATAAATATGGGCAAGGGAATAGAACTTCAGGTAAACTGAATTGCCCTATGGAGTCCTTCAGACTTTACATGTAAGAGCTCCATTGCTTTTAATAAGAACCTACGAACGGAGACATAATATGGTTTTGAAACCTACCTTAGATGCTGGGAATTTTCTGTTTCTTTGTGGGAATAAAATGGTCCTTCAAAATTTAAAGTTATTTATTAATGCTCTTCAGCAAGCCTGTGTTATATCATGAATGTTTCATTGTTATGTAGTTTTGGGGTTTTTTTCTGTTACAGTAATTTTAACATTGATAAATTTGTCTGCTTTAGAAATGTGGACTATGCCAAAGAGCAATAAATTTGGACAGCTCATTAGACAAAATATTGAAGTGAGTTAATGAAAGGAGAAAAGGGAGAAAGGATAATATATTGAGAGCAGCTCTGAGGAGAAGGGCCTCGGGGTGTTGATTGATGAGAAGCTCAACAAGAGCCGGCACCATGTGATCACAGCCCAGAAGGCCAACCGTATCCTGGGCTGCATCAGAAGTGTGGCCAGCAGGTCAAGGGAGGTGATTCTGCCCCTCTACTCTGCTCTGGTGAGACTGCACCTGGACTACTGCGTCTAGCTCTGGAGCCCCCAACATAGGAAAGACATGGACCTGTTGGAGAGAGTCCAGAGGAGGGCCACAAAGATTATCAGGGGGCTGGAGAACCTCTCCTATGCAGACAGGCTGAGATAGTTGGCGTTGTTCAGCCTGGAGAAGAGAAGGCTCACGGGAGATCTTATTGTGGCCTTCCAGTACCTAAAGGGGGCCTACAGGAAAGCTGGGGAGGGAATTTTTCCAAGGGCATGCAGTGATAGGATGAGGGGGGATGGCTTTAAAGTAGAAGAGGGTAGATTTGGATTAGATATTAGGAAGAAAGTTTTTGCTCTGAGGGTGGTAAGGCACTGGAACAGGTTGCCCAGAGAAGTGTTGAGGCCCCATCCCTGGAGGTGTTTAAGGCCAGGCTGGATGGGGCTTTGAGCAACCTGGTCTAGTGGGAGGTGTCCCTGCCTATGTCAGGGGGGTTGGAACTCGATGATCTTCAAGGTCCCTTCCAACCTAAACCATTCTATGATTCTATGAGTCTATGAAAAGGCTATTGGGATGAAATAACGCACATGTGTACATACACAACATATATATCCATTTTGAGGTAAGAGTTTAAATTTGCAGTAAGAATTGTGTTTCCTGAGGAAAAAAATCAGAGAACAAAGGGACTTTCTCACTCATGGTTTTCAGAAAAAGGAAACTGGAATAACGATTAGCTAGAAAATAAAAGAAATCTTGATCCAGGAACTGATAGAGTATGGCTTGATTGCTATGTCACTGTAGAGCCCTATCAATGTTAATGGAGCTCTATGTAACCAAAACAATCTGGCTGAAAATGATAAATTTCTGGGTTCTGGTTAGAAAGAGGACTATTATATGCTATTTCAAGAGATAGTGATGAGTATGTGGTGAGGGAGAAGTAATACTGACTGAGAGAAGCCATTCTGAAAAAATACAGAAAAGACTAACTCCAAAAACCCAATAGATATTAATCGATGATAAGCATTCAGGGAATTGCAAAATATGTAGCTAAGAAGATATAGATAATGCTTGTAGAAATGTAAAAATAGCTGAGGGAGAAAAAAAAAATCTAATTGTTTTGGTAAAGTAATGCTGAATTGAATCAATCCTATGGCTTTTTTTCTGTCACTTTGGTAAATGCAGTGAGAAAATATTCTGACTAGTTATCCATTATTTCTATCAACATCATTAGCAGCTTCCAAGAAACTTTGAATAAACCAATTGTAATGAAGTTAATAATACATATATTTTATCAGAAAAGGTTACATTTGTCTAGCATTTTAATTTGGCCACCTCTTACTAATGTAGTGGTTAAAATTATGATAAAAATTGTTAGATCAGGTAGAATGACTCATCCATTACAGCCTAGAGAAAAGTCAATATTGACACTCCCAATGATCTCATATGCACCTTTCATGTATAATTGGTTGATGCTATTATGTATCTGTGATCACGCTTTCCAGGGAGGAAACTCCTGTAAGGTTAAGTTCAATAATCCTCACAAGAAACGACGATTAGAGGACCTGAATATTCTTGATAAATTTTAGATTAACAGAGAAGATGACATTTAAACACAAGATGTGGCAATCATTAAAAGAACTTTATGAAGAAGGGATCACACTGTGGTTTCACTAATGTGTCATGTTTTCAACAGTTCAGGTTTTATACTGATCTGTGGATGCTTGCTTCAGCTACTCTGGGCAAAAGAACCCCAGAGTCAAAGATTTCCTCATAACAAAGTTTATGGTTTCAATTCTTCACCTACTTCTTTACTAAACTAGCATTAACATTTTTGCAAAACAAGTATACAGCTGAGTGTTTTGCAGACAATTCCACATGTAGTGCTTTGCTCAGACTTTATCCTCTCTTTATTTATGGTAATATAATATATATGATATAGGGAAGTTCAAATTTCTGAGGGAAGTGAGGAAAGCAAGAAGCAGAATAGAGACCCTGCACTTCACTAGAACCAACTTTGGCTTACTCAGAAATCATGGGTAGGATCCTATGAGATGCAGCTGTGAAGGGCAGAAGAGCTTAAGAAAACTGGCAGGTCTTTGAGAACAACCTCCTCCAAGCAGAGGAATGATAAATCCTCATACTCAGGAAAACAAGCAGGCTTAGGAGGAGACCGTGATGAATAAGCAGGCATACGCATGATTAAGCTCCAGAACTAAAAAGAAATGTATACAGCAAGGTGAAACAAGGACTGGGTATAGTGGAGGAATACAGAAACATTGCCTGGGTATGCAGGAATGCTGATGGAAAATTCTAGCTCCTCTAGAATTGAAATTGGCAAGGGATGTCGTGGATAACAAGAAGACCTTCTGTGAGTACAGTGACAGTAAAAGAACCAGCAAGGAAAATGTTGACCCATTGCTGAAGGGGGTGAGCAATCTAGTGACAGCGAATACAAGATGAGGATAAAGTACTCAATGTCTCCATTACTTTGGTTTTCACCAACAAGGTCTCCCAGGCCTCTGTGTTTAGAGGTGAGGTTGCAGGAGAGAAGCCACCAGCATCACAGTTCATTTGAAAACTTTCTTAATATTACACGACTGTAATGTATACAATTATCAATACTTGTAGAAAGCAGATGGAAGAAATGCTGTGTTCTAGAAATGGGCATTAAAAAGACCTGAAATAAAGACTGTCTTTCATCCTTACTTCAGTACAAAGTATGGAGACAAATATATATCTGTTCATCATTCCATGAAATGGTCACGCCTTTGACAGCTTCATGCTCACTAGAGGTGTGCAAAGTGTTTTTGTACAGGTATTGTGCAGACATCCTTCTTCTTCTTCTTCTTTTCCTGAGTTAAGATCACACTTACCATAATTACAGATTTTCTGCGCAGTGAGATTTATAGACTGAAGATATTGGTTTGATTCTCTGATTCATCCTGCTTTGCTGGCCGCTTCGACTTATCTTTACATCATCCTTAATATCCACAACTATTTTTACTGAAAATTTTAACTGCCCAGAATCTCAGGTCAATGATCTCATTTTTAATGAGTATTTCCACACAATAAAAAACAAACAAACAAACAAACAAAACCCCAAACAAAATAATAATAATAAAAAAACAAACCAACCCAGAAGTCCATAATACAATCTGCTAGCTACCATACCATGGTCCGAGTCAGCAAGGTCTGTACCTGTGTAAAGGCATGGGTGCCTTATATTCATTGTGGTGGCTGCAGCTCACCTAGGCACACTGAGACTAACTTGGCTCTTCTCACAGAACAACTGCAGTAGCTCAGAGCTCAGCATGTGCAGCTAAAACAGAGGATCTCAACAAATCCTACCAGAGCCAAGCTCCTAATAGTGCCTTGGTAACAGGGAACAAATGTACAGTTATCTTCATGACCTGCAGTTGCTGCTAGGATAGTTCTGTAGATGTATTAACTATCTTACTGGTTCGATGGAGGATTTATTTTTCCTATGACTTATCCATGGGCATTAAAAGAAATTCCAGGGCATCAAAAGTAATATTAGTGGGTTTGCAGAATATAAAAATGGCAAATGGAAGCTATGTAGATGAAACCAGTTTTCTACTAGCAAGTTTCCTACTGAAAGGAGCCTTTTTCCTCCTGACTCTTCTTTTATATTTGTACTAGCAGAAAAAAGACATGGAACAATGTCTGCAATGTTGCACCATAGTTTTGGCACTGTCGGTAGACAAACAGTGGTAATGCTACTGGTTGGCTCAGACATTTTTGGATTACTGAAAGTTCACTTGAGGCCTACTAAATGCTAGAGCAGATTTAAGAGACTGAAATTGCTATTCTTTTTGCTTGGAGTCACTGGAACATTGTGCGGTGTGGCAGTGTCCTTTCTAGTCTTGCTTCCCATCAGTATGTTCCTGACCTGGAGGCAGAAAAATAAAAGCAGGTAGTATAGAACTAAATAACAGTTTCCTGCCATTGAGGGATCCCTTTCTGTCAAAGAAATCTGTCCTAGAATGCATCTCAGGTAAATGAGAAATCTTTTTTCTTTGTGGCAAAAGAACAGCCTAGTGAAAACAACAAGGAGGAAGTTGCCTGTATTAAGAAACAGAGGAAACTTTGTGTCTCAGGTCTCCAGGTAATTAGGTGTCAAAGCTTCTTGTCAGCATGGGCTTCTGTGGAAGCCCTCTACTATCAGAGAGTGCCCTCTACTATCAGAGAGGGAGAGGAGTTGCAGATTTCATGTTCAACTGCCGAATATTTAAAATCAAACTTGCAGCAAAGTAACCTCTGAATTTTACTGCCCTGAGCCTTCAGAACAGAGGGTATAACCTGGAAGGTTGGCTGTTGTCTTTCACCTCAGACGAAGGACTTTTCTAATTCATTGATTCCTACAGATCTCGCAGCGGAGACATTTTTACAGCTGTGAGACAAATACAGGTCATTAGCTCAGTACATGAGGGATATCAGATACTCTGCTTCCTCGCAAGTATCTTTGTAGCAGAGAGCAGTTTTGATACAGATTGTTTCCCCTGAAGGGTTTAAAGTAGAATTTGACCATATACAGGATAAAAGAGTAGAGGGGAGGAAGGGAAGGAAAGCGAAGGAAAATCAATATCATCAATGTCCCCAACAAGCAAACATGTGATTCTGGCCAGATTTCCAGGAGGAATATGATTGTGGATAAAATGCAGTCATACTGAAATGAATTTGTTGTGACTGATCTCATGATAGCCCAATCTACTGTATTATGAATGAGAATGGAGGATTACTTTACAGAAGGTTGGGGGAGGGGGGGCTGTCACTACATAAAATATGCTGTTAGCCCTCAAACATACAAACTTGCTGCAGAGATGGAAATTTGCTTTGGTCTTTTTCATGGCTACCTGCTCACAGTTATAGCTTGTACTTAAGAAGGAACTTCTGTTGCATTAGACTCTAAGAGTTTCTTTACAGTCACATATAATTTCCTACACACCTTTACTCTGATATAAGAGCTGATAAAAACATGTTGATGTCTTTACTACTGAATAAATAGGAAAAAAAGTAAGGGGTAAGAATGAAAGATTTCCATTGCCTGGTATGAGAAAACACAGAAATATTTTTCTTGAAGAGAGAGTTTTTTTCTAGGCGCAACTTTTACACATTTCAGTATGTACAAATTGATGCTTACAAGTCTTCTCAGAACATGGTCCTGTGATCTAGTAAATGGTAAATATTAATGTTAGGTCTCTTAGTGTGGGGTGAGAAATGCTGCAGAGACATCCTGCCAGAGAGTGAGACGAGCTCACATTTCTTTTTCAGCTTTTTTCAAAAAATATTGGTGGGTTAATCTGCTCCTGCAGTTTTTTGGCTGGGTCAATATTTGTCTCTCCACACTATTCTAACCTTGTGCTGAATCAAACGTTTTCTGACAAGTGCTTGTGGTGTAAAGCATTCGTAAAATCAGGGAGTCGGGATACTCTGCAGGGTGGTCTGCATCATGTGTTCTGGTGAATTCTACAGAAATGCGGTTGTGTGCCTGTGTCTGATCTAAATCAGGTTAGTATTGCTGGGTAACGTGACAGTGCGCATTTGGTACACGACTTCTCAGACTCATGTCTGAATTCACCTGTGGAAAGCAATTGCAACAGAGACGAATCTGCTTCCCCATACAAAGTCCACAGCTGAATTAATTCAGAAGTTTCGTAATGAAAGTTACATACAAGGAGTAGACTACACAAGAACTTTTAGTTGCAAAGCTGTGGAACTTAGTCTAATATAGCACACAAAAAGAAATTTTGAATGTACTGAGAAAGCCAATACCCTGGGGTTTTAAGAACCCAGAAAAAAAGGTTTGAGGGGTTAGGCTGTTTGCCTTACATTAATTTGCCAGTGTTTTTTTTCCTAACACAAGTACTTCAAGGTACAAATATTACCCCATGAACGTTTGGTTTTTGACACATTAAGGCTGTGAATGCCTTGCTAAGATGTTATAATGAATAGTCATGAGCAGGGCTCTACATCCAGCTTCAGACAGAAAGGGCATGTCAGGTATGTGGAATGAGTAATAAGAATCCTTGAAAGTAGAGTTTGCTTTATTTTTCAGTGGAAACAAATATAAATACGACCCAGATTATGACATGTGCAGCTTTACTTGCTCAGGCTAGTGCTAGAGGAAGAGGAAACAAACATCCCCCCTGGGTCAAGCTGAAGGAGCTTGCACTGCCTGATAGGTTTTTCTTATTTTCTACATCAATACTTACAGGTCCCACCCTTGCATAGTTTGCTTGGGTGCAATTTTCCTGCCAACATCAATGGTAGTAACATGTGTGTAAGTGTTGGTGTATACATGTTTTTGTGCTGTTCCTGAACACTGCCACTGACAAATTAATACGTTCAGGTGGTGTGTGAGAGGGAGAGTTAAAGGCTTTTATATGGTATTGCACCAAGTAGTATTTTTATAACAATTAACACCAAATCTTCACCAAAAGGAAGATTTTCCTTTCAGTACAAAATGAAAAAAAATAGCAAGGAAGTTGTAAGCCACCTGAGTAAAGTGGGAATACTGAAAATCAGAGCTAGTTTTGCTTTATCTCTCATCTTTTTGCCTTTGAAATTTCTTTCCTGTCATCTGAAAAGGCAGACAGACAGAGAGAAGGAAAGGAAAAAAAAAAAAAAAAAAAAAAGCAAAGCCCCAAAGCTTTAATAAAGTGTGTGACAGAGCAGACAGACACTAGTGACGAGAGGAGACATCTTTGGCAAAGTGACATTGAGAGCTTTCAGAGATGCTTGCTGTGTTCATGCTGGAGAAATCCTTTGTGTATGCAATAATCTACAGCCACAGCCTTGAAGGCTTCTTTCTCTCTCTGTCACCTTTCCCTTTCCTGCTACCTTAGTTCTCAACATACCTGAAAACCAGCAAAATAAGCTGGAAAGCTCTGAGCTGTTTTTCATACTATCAAGTGATTAGATAGACAAATAGAGAAAGGTATGTTTGGGGTTTTTTTGCTATTCTTGTTCTGTATTTTCTTCCTTTATGTGGCTTTTAGTACGTGGTTGGTTGGGTTTTGCTTCTTTCAAAAAAAAAAAAGCTGTTTTACACCTTCAGAGTGCTCTTACCACCAGTGAGCGTCAACAGTAATGGACTTCATGTATAATTCATGCAATCAAAACTTTGCAACTGTGCAAAATCGTGTACCCCACATCCTGTGCCTCCAAATCGGCTTCCATAAGCTGTCAGAAGTTACAGCAGTGTGGCTCACTGAGTGGCCATAAACTGAAGCACTAATGAAGCTCCGTGAACAGCACCATAGAGAGTCATTTAATCAGCCTCTGGTTTTAATTTTGATCGGCTGACAGGTGGCCAAAAGCACTGAAATGCTCAAAAGAAAAAAGAAAACCAGATCCCGTTATCGCTAAACAGAATACGAAACATATAAAGAGATTTTAATCAAGGTTTACTTTTGATGGCCAAAATTAAAGATTACTTTGAAAACACCTAAGCATTTGTAGTATTAATATTGAAAATACACTATCCAGCTTAATAATTACGGAATTGGGTATGAAATGCTGAAGTAAATGCCTTCGAGACATTATGACCAGGAAAGTGTGTTATCTCAAATTTACATATGCTTCAGAGTTTTTTAATAAGATTTTAAAATAACATCAACTTCCCAGCTCCCCAGATTATACTTGTGCTCCTTTTCTTTCTTCCTTTACCCATTTACACTGATTTGATCTAATCAATGGCTTCCTGAATTTAGGCAGTACTGACTGTGCTGCCTCAAGAGACAAGTGCAGAAAGAGAGATTTGTGAAATCTAAATCCATTCAATTTTATTAAATGCACCAAGTGAAAACTCAGCTGCTGAAGTCAACAAATCCTTATTTTTGCCATTGAGCCCAGCGAGTGTGAGACCTCACCCATGAGCTGAGCTCAAGCACAGTGAAAAACTGTAGAGAACTATTTCATTCTGTCCACAGACAGTAGTGGGTGGCTTACCTCCATGCCATCTGAGCATCCCTTCAATTTTTAGAACATTCTCTGCAACCTGATGACAAATATGTATGCTATCCACATGCGTCCATAATCTCTCTTTCTTTCTTTCTAAACTCCTGATACAGATATTCCCCAGGGGTGTGAGACGTTAATTATGTTTCTGTAAAAGCATACCCAATGTTATCATTTTGAGGTGTGTCTTCATTCAGTGTTGATGCTTGGCCACTGGATTTAAGAGTTAGACAAAGGATAAATTACCTTCTTTGAATCACTTGTCAAGTTTTCTCCTTCTGTCATGTCCTTCCTTATTCGTTCTAACCTATAAAGTCTCCAGCTTTTCAGTCCCAGAGCTTGCATAGTTCCCTCTGTGCCTGCATCATCCATGATACTAAAAGCAGCACCTCTAATTCATTTTATCAGGAATTATGGTTGCTCTGAAGCGACTTTGCATGGGAAACTTAATATAAACTAAAATTCTACAAATACTGTGCATTCAGATTGCACTGTATTCTGGAGTGTATTACAATAACTATCCTGAAGAAACGGGAGCTTGGAATCTACTTAGCCACATGAACAGAGGCCACAAAAGAGTTTAGTATCTTTATCTTCTTCAAAAATTCATGGGAACAGTTTCCTCAGTACCCCTGCACATGTTTGTGTACCTTATTGGCATCCTGTGTCTTCAACAAAATTCACATCTTAATAGACCTCTTAGCTTGAGTTTTTTTGCAGAACCAGTGGAGTGGAGATAGAAAAGGCAAAGTAGTAACAACATAGAGGATAGGAATATGTTTAGGATCAGAAAAGAAACACCATAAACTTTTACTCAGAAGTACATGAAAAAGCATCTTTCTGCCAGAGCTGCTGTTTGATTTTTTCAAAACATGACTGGATATAACAAAATCCTATTGCAAATCTAAGGCAGAAATTGTAGATACTCTGCTTGCAATTCTGCATCTGTATCTCATATTGTGGGTGCCAACTTTTAACTACTCTTACTCCTTCCTCGTGGCCAGGAATGAAGTGAGTGAGACTTTGTCCAGTCTCTGATTTCATTTATGCACTGGGTTATTCATTCTTCTAAGGTTGCTGCATCTGATTCAAGGGACCTATAAAACATAGAACTACCTTTATTTTAAGTATGTTTTATCTCATGAACATTCCTGACAACCTTCTATATACAATGAACAAAGGCAAGATCAAACCTGGCAATATTAATGTGCATAAATCAGCTGAGCATAAGCACACTGAACCAAAATACCATTTGGAAGGGTATAAACAGAAATAATTCAGGAATAACTCTTTAACTTCTTCATCTAACAATTGACACAATGAGAAACTACGCAAGATAAAAACAAGCCCCTCAACATTTATACATAACATTGTCCACCTATTTCTAAAACAATCAGTGTGCCTCCTCTACAGACCCTGCTTGGAAAGATAGTGGTCCAGAGTCTCCAAAATTTTGAGCATCTGATAAATTGCTTTTCCACTTTTTAAGACTGCCTCATTAATTACAAAAAAGACAGCAAACAAGGGTTTTGTGGGAGCTGGTATGCTGATAGTGTTCATCTTGGTGTATATGCTACATAGAGGAATTTCTGCCAGACACTGCCACTCCTCTCCTTTCTCCCAGCTTATTAGGTCCTGACTGTAAATGAAAAAGGTTACAGAAAATTCTGACAATCATAAGTACAGACAAAACAGAGCAAACATACAAAAATTCCATTGCAGAAATAGCTTTGAATTTTCACCCATGTTCTTTGACATTTTAGTCTTCAGCTTTGTCCTGTCAATTAAAATTACTGTTAGACAAAGGCTGTGTCTACAGTGATAGAACTCAGAGAATTTCCAAGATATATCAGCACCAGAACCAGAACTACGCTGACAACCCTGCACCTTGCCTCTGTGTGAAGAGTGTCTAAGAGCAGAAAGGAGTTGCAAAGCACCCTGGGTTTCTTCCCCTTACAGTTTTGTCTCAGGCTGTCACTTGGCTGAGATGTGATTGGAGACAAGATGAAAGATCTTTAAGACATCTAGAACTGGATAGGAAACACAACATTCTCCTAAGAAATGTCCTGTAAGAAAAGTCTGTGTTTCATAATTTGAATCCATAGAACATTTTTATTTGTAGAAATAATAGAAAATTATTACCTGAAAGCCACCTAGATGAAGAAAACAAACTAACGGCATACCATTGAGATCCTATATCTTCTCTACTAAGGAAAGTACAAAACTATTGCATGTACAGTAAAAGCAAAAAACCCACCCTGTATATTATGAGCTATCCTATAGATCTTGCATTCCCAATGTGCCTGCAGGTCCAAGAGGTGGCAGCAATAGCCATGTGTACCTTCTGCATCTTTGGTAAGTTGGCCAGATAGATTGAAACATCACAGGGGCTCCATGATACACTATAAGGCCATAAAGAACTGTGGATTGTGGAGGCCGGACCGGCCCTTTTAAAGCTTTGTACTGGATGTGGAGGGCAGCCTGAGCTGGAGGCCCCCTTCATTCAGGTTGATGAGATGTTTTGTTACAAAACCCCGGCAACTCTAAGATTGTGCTTGCCAAACGGCATTACTGAGCAGTAGAATGTGGTCCAAATTCTTTAGGACTTCTTAGTATTTGTGCGTTGTGTATCTTTGTCAGTTTTCCCACATGAATTTATAAACTTGGTGTTTGAACAAATAAAAAAAAACCCACCACACCTCCTTTTGGTCACTAATTTTATGATACCTGGGTAATTTTGGAATTCATCTTAATTTTTTTTTCAGTTTTACCAAGACATCTTTATTTAGGCAAAGTATTATATAATTAAAATGTTTTAAACAAAATTTTACTTTCACTCATCATTTCCATCTAGGCAGCAAAAGAGTTGCACATGGTAGGATTTTCTTGGATGGGTCCTCCTGACATCTGAACAACAAGTGTTACTCTTCTGAGTAAATAGAAAGAGATTTGTCATGTTTGCAAAGCTAAATATCCTTGCTCTTGGTTCTGCAACACAATTAATTTTTGTTTCACCTGTGGCATTATTAATGTGCATTTTCTCTGAAACTACTTTCAGGCTCTGTTTCTGGCCTCAGATAAAATGGGCTTACATGTTTAACATGCTTTTACATTTTGTATTTCAATTTTCAACCCTTTAACTGCAGGACACAGCTATGTTGATACTGCAGGGAGAATGTTCTCATTCACTGATTTCTCTAACCATGTAGTAGTCAGGGTAAAAAGAATACATTTATTTTTTTGATTGTGGGAGTGAATTTGGGATTCAAATCCAACTGTAAGAGTTATGACATATTAAGGCTAAATTGTAGAATGTTTCAAATTATGCTCATATGCCTAGGACTTCCTGTATCACTGATATTTAATTTCTTCCTCTGTAAATTGCCTTTTCACTACTCAGTATATAAAAAAGGCCTTAAATAAAACCAAACTCTGACGCAAAAACCTAAGTGGTACTTGCATATGCATGCACAGTCACTGATTTTACAAGACGCACACAATGCCTCCATATCTGAAAGCAGACCTAGCTTCTGTAGTGCTTAGAAATAAGAAAATCATTTGCTGCTTCCAAGACTTTGCTTTCTCTTGCCTTTTATGGATGAACTGGTAAAGTATTTTCTATCACACCATAAGAATTACGGTTGCGAAAGTCAACAATACATGCCTGAATCCCTACCAGAACAAGTTCCTTTTATGCTGCTTCATGTTTTATGTAAATTAGGTTTTTGCTTGATTTTCTGTTTCTAGAATGTATTAAGTTTTAATGGACCTAGACAAGAATTGGATTGCAAAAAATTAGAGTTACTGTCACAGTCTTTAGGGAGAAGTAAAGCAAAGAATGGAAAAAAAAGTACATGGGGTAAAGGGTGGTAAAATTAGAGGAGGGTAAATTTTGTAAGGTGCTTTATAGCAAATGTTCTGAAAACTGTGATTATGGATATAGAATGAGATCTCAAATTATGTCCAGTGAGATGGATATTTTCAGCATGAATACAGTGTAAATTCCTACATAAGTGTAGCTGAGGCAAATTCTACGGAAATTTTCTCTTCCTCCAGGTTAGACTATCATATTCTGTATGTTCTCATTTAATGCCCATTTACCGCAAAATATAAATTCAGCTAGAGATATCTATTGCAGCAAAACAAACCACTTTAAAACTTAGTTGAAAATATTAAGGAAGAAGATGAAGTATAAAGACCTGTAAAGATGTATATACCTGTGAAACATCTCACTGGAGACTTTATTCCTATCTCATTAAAGTCACTGGGAGCTTTGCAATTATCTCTAGTGGGCATAATAGAGGAATTCCTCATCTCATAAAAGGCACTATGTACATTTACTAAATCGTGTGAATGCCTTTGCAGGATTGAGGATTTTAAGGTCACTTGATGAGTCCTCATTATATAAATTAGTACATATAATTTCTCCCATTGTCTGTCGTTCCTAGGAATGACCTTTCTGAGAAGAAAAATCTATGTTTGTTGTATTGCAAGTTGTTTGGTTTGGTGGTTTTCTTTTTTCCATTCACTGAAAGGATTACTTAATAGCAATCATGTAAGAAAGAACAAGAGCTAAATCTGCATGAAAGTGCATAGCTATATTACTGTTCCTCATCAGATGCTTTCAGCATTCAAAAGATTTCTAGAAAGTAGCTCTCCAGTAGGTAGAAAACAGACCACTTTCCTCAATATGTACCACAAAAGGAGCAGAGTAACAAAACTCCAATGGAAACCTTGGTAAATATTTGAATATTTTACCTATTTGTCTTGAAATAAGTGACCCTTTCCTAATCATGAAACATATCTATTTCTAATACCCTATACAGTCTTGTTGGTTGAAATTTGGTTTGCACTGCAATTACAACTCCAAAACAAACAAACAAAAATATCTGTTCTCATTTCCTTAAGAAATATCTTGAAAAAATGAGGAATTTTGGTCATGTTGGTCATCTTGTGAATCATGTCCTCCTGTGGCAGCTGCAGACGCCATTCTGAAAATTCGGAAATAATATTCATTGACATAGACAGGTAGAGATGTCTGGGTAGATGTTTCTCTGTCAGCTTGTTTGATTGCTTTTTAGAATGCGTCCAAGGTGTACTTCCCCACCCGTTCTAATTGTGCTGGGCAGTAGTGAGTGTCAACAGATTAAAACAACTTTAGTTGACTCAGAAATAGTTAAGAGTTGAGCTGTGCAGAATCAACAAACAAAACAACTGGAACCATGGAAGTTAAATGTATTTGTTACATGCTTGGGCACATAGTCCTTGCTTGAAAGTCGCCTTGACCTCTCATGCTACTACAGATCAAGAGACTTATTGTATGAGAACTTGGAGGAAAGTCATCCAAGCAGAACACAAAGTTTGTGAAACATGGTGTTTGTAACCGGATTCTCTTTTTCCCTAGTGGCTGATGTGAAAGTGGTCCCACAACACTTTTGTCTTTTAAGAACCGTCTGTTGAAATATATCTCTGGAACAACCCGGGGCAGACCTGTTACTGCAGAAGAGCTTTTGTTAGCAGATGTAGATTCCTTTGACTTCCTCCGACTCTCTTTCAGCTGCGCACTACAATGGTTACTCCAACATTTTTGCTGTGAAAGATTAATTTTGCAATTACGTGCCCTGATTTTGAATTTAATTTTTAGTCACTGAAATACCTGACTGTCTATGGTTTTTTTTGTGTGAGGCCAGTCAGTTTGACCTCTGTGCCTGGCAAGATCTTGGAGCAGACCCTTCTGGAAACTCTGCTAAGGCACACGGAAAAAGAGAAGGTGAATGGTAGCAGCCAACATGACTTCACCAAGGGCAGGTCATGCCTGACAAATTTGGTGGCCTTCCACGAGGGGCTTACAGCAGTAGTGGACAAGGGAAGAGCAACTGATGTCATCTACCTAGAACAGTGCAAAGTGTTTGATACTGTCCCGCACGATATCCTAGTCTCTAAATTGGAGAGACATGGATTCAATAGATGGACCGCTTGGTGGATAAGGAACTGGCTGGACAGTCTCACTCAAAGAGCTGTGGTAACAGCTTGATGTCCAAGTAGAGACTGGTTACAAGTGGTGTTCCTCAGGGTCCGGTACTGGAACCAGTGCTGTTCAACATCTTTGTTGGTGTCATGGACAGTGGGATTGAGTGCACACTCAGCAAGTTTTCCAACGATACCAAGCTGTGTGGCGACATAGACTCACTGCAGGGGAGGGATGCCATCCAGAGGGACCTGGAGAGGTTGGAAAGGAGGGCCTGTGTAAATCTCATGAAGTTCAACAAGGCAAAGTGCAAGGTCCTACATCTGGGTTGGGCCAACTCCGAGCACAAATACAGGCTTGGCAGGGAATGGCTGGAGAGCAGCCCTGAGGAGAAGGACCTGGAAGTGCTGATTGATGAGAAGCTCAAAAAGAGCCAACAATGTGCAATGGCAGCCCAGAAGGCCAACCGTATCCTGGGCTGCATCAGAAGTGTGGCCAGCAGGTCAAGGGAGGTGATTCTGCCCCTCTACTCTGCTCTGGTGAGACCGCACCTGGACTACTGCGTCTAGCTCTGGAGCCCCCAACATAGGAAAGACATGGACCTGTTGGAGAGGGTCCAGAGGAGGGCCACAAAGATTATCAGGGGGCTGGAGAACCTCTCCTATGCAGACAGGCTGAGAGAGTTGGGGCAGTTCAGCCTGGAGAAGAGAAGGCTCACGGGAGATCTTATTGTGGCCTTCCAGTACCTAAAGGGGGCCTACAGGAAAGCTGGGGAGGGAATTTTTCCAAGGGCATGCAGTGATAGGATGAGGAGGGATGGCTTTAAAGTGGAAGAAGGGAGATTTGGATTAGATATTAGGAAGAAAGTTTTCGCTCTGAGGATGGTAAGGCACTGAAACATTGCCCAGAGAAGTGTTGAGGCCCCATCCCTGGAGGTGTTTAAGGCCAGGCTGGATGGGGCTTTGAGCAACCTGGTCTAGTGGGAGGTGTCCCTGCCTATGTCAGGGGGGTTGGAACTCGATGATCTTCAAGGTCCCTTCCAACCTAAACCATTCTATGATTCTATGATTTCTTCAAATGAAAAGGAAACACGAAGTCCTGGCTGTGCATCATTACATTTTAAAACCAACCTATGCAAGATTATCATGATAGACTACTACTACTATAGTTTCTCAGTGTCCTCCGATTTCAATTAGAAATCATGTTTTTTGTGTGTTTACAAATCCAAAGAACTTAAAGTGTTGCTGTCTAAATGTTTGCAATGTTTCAATCAGAACTGTTCTACATAAGGCACATCATTTTAATACTGCATTTTGGTGCCTCAGGCTGAAAACACTAAGTATGTTATAGGATATGAACGATTTTAATTCCTTCTACACAGTAACCATCTAGTATTCAGAGACATCCTGAGGTATCCTTATTCTGTAAATCATTGCTTTACATTACTCTTATAACAAAGTGCAGCTGTGATTAGCAAACTCATTTTTCATCAGTTGTATTACTCAAACACAGTAGAGCTTTTATGCCCTCAAATATGCATATTTTAAAAATTTCATTCTGTGAAAAAAATAAGTGTTTAACAGTTTATGAAATAAAATATGGATTATCATCTTAACATTTGCATTTGAAACAAATATTAGATTGATTCATTCATGAGGTAACATTTTCATGCACAAAAGGTATCTTGGACTGAATATATTTATTACCTGTGTCATGCTATAGTACAGTAAACATCAATAATTTTGATTACTAATGGGAAATCATACCATGAGCCTCCTCCATCATTTCTGGATGAGCTCGCTATGTCTTGAGAAATCAGCAAGCCTGTAAATGATATTATAGTGCAGTGGGAACACAGGTAATTTCATAATAACCTGCTTAACTTAGGTAAGGGTACATAATAGATACCAATTAGCCATATATTTGAATTTGTTTCTAAGGACTAAGAATAAGGTACTTTGCTACTACAATTCAAATGAGGAAAGAAATAGGCATGTTATGAAGACATAAGTAGAAAAAACTGTTAGAAGGACCCAGTGATGTTTATGAATAGCAAACAACACTCTTTCACATAAAAAAAAAAAATTGAGTACAAGTCCTACTATCACTAATATTGATTTTAATATTAAACATTGTAAAAGTATGTTAAAAATGAAGCTGTAGAAAAATCGCGGTAATTCACATTCAACTTAATAACAAGTAGTGATTGTTCTTTTAAGAATGAGTCCAGAGAAAATGTCTAACCTTGATTGCATCATTTTATGAATGTAACACATAGAAAATTCCATCTCCCTTATTATCTATTTAAATGCAAATATTATAAATTTTTATATCATACACCTGTTAACACACACACACAAACACATAAAGGTATTGGTAGATATTTTCATCACTTTTGTATGTTTTAGTAAAATTCCTTTGAATGTGGAAAACAAAGGTATCTTACGAATGACATTATCTGTGCACTCAATTTTTATTTGATGTTAGAAATAACACAACATTTCACTCACTTTCAGAATGATATAAAAAGAATAGCATGATAACAATGCATAAAAATAACTTTTTAAATAATGCCTGACTAATGAATTCTCAACTTTAATTTTGTGGTGACCATGTTTCAAAATTTTACCATTATTATTTTCACTGAATTATTCTTTATTGTCTGTTTCTGTGTAGACTAATACGAAGAGTATATTCAGCTCCTACGGAATTCAGTAAAAAATCTTGACTCATACATTCACTATGTAGCTCCAGTAGAGTGTGATATAAAGAAATGAAAGATTATACTGTGTGAAACATCATCACTAGGGAGGTGAAAAGATAATATAGGAGTTTGAAAGAAGGATCTTTAGTTCCTGAAAGAGCAGTTTAGTTGTATAAAATACAAAAAGATACTGGCCAATGCTCCCAAGCCTGCAAAAAAAAAATAGATAGAGGTGCTTTACTAGCATTTTTCTAGTTTTAGAGATAGCTTGGATGTTATTACATGGGGTAAAACAAAGAAGAAAAAAAGGAACAAAAAAAAAAAAAAAACAAAGGAAACTTTAGCTTCTTCTGCGTGGGCTCCTCTCCATGGGCTGCAGCTCCTGCCAGGAGCCTGCTCCTGTGTAGGTTCTCTATAGGCTGCAGCTTCTTTCAGGGCACGTCCACCTGCTCTGGCATGGGGTGCTCCATGGGCTGCAATGTGAATATCTGCTCCACCGTGGTCCTCCATGGGTTGCAGGACAACAATCTGATTCACCATGGTCTTCTCCACAGGTTGCAGGGGAAACTCTTCTCCAGCACCTGGGGTAACTTGTCCCCCTCCTTCTCCCCTGACTTTGGTGTCTTCAGGGCTGTTTCACATTTTTCTCACTCCTCTCTCTCACAGCTGCTGCACAGCATTTTTTACACTTTCTTAAATATTTTACCTCAGAGATGCCACCAGCGTCACTGATGGTCTCATCTTTGGGTCCTTTTTGGAGCTGACTGGAACTGGTTGTGGGGACTAGGGGGAAGCATCCAACGACTTCTCACACAGACCACCTCTGCATCCCTCCTGCTACAAAAACCTAGCCACACCAGTCAATCATCACAGTGCAACATGTTGTGGCGTCTATAGCCTTTTGGGGATTTACCTCAAAGTCCAAATGTTATCCTATTTACCACTACGTTCTGCAACTTCAACTAAAAGCAAGTTAGAAGAGTGTGAAATTATTGTTGCTACCTATATAGGTAGGCCTAGAGTTGCTGGTCAAGTTAGCATTGGTCATGACAACCAAAGAAGAGAGATATTTTTCAGTCTTGCAAAGCCTCTCTTCTTTTCTACGCAAAACTCCTTGATAAAGGAACAAGACCCCGGGTGCCAAATGAAAAAAAAAAAGAAAGGCTTATTGCAGATTCTATACTACAAGCTATGATGCTGGTTAATTTCTATTCTTTTATGTATGCTTCTGTTTGCATGGTATTTAAGTTGTTTATCTATTGAAAATAAAATATTTTTTATTACTTATCTGAATATTTTATGAATATGAAATATTTTATATTATTTATCTGAAATTATGTAAAACAATAAAAACATGCTGCATATAATGAATTCAATTTCAGTTGTGCATAACAGTAGAGAGTCTTATAGGGAATAAATTATGATCCCACTGATAAGCTATTTATGAAATATTGCATTGGTAACGGGCTCTGAAAAACTTTTCAACCAATGAACATTATCAATGTTCCTTGCCAGCCTTGTATTTCCACACACAGTAACAGAGACGACCACTTTTTTCTGGCAACAGAGCTATAGAACAGTTCCTTGACTGGTGTAGCAAGACTTTTGGTCATAAAATCACCTTACTATCAGACCCGTTTAATAAAACATACAGAAATATACCAAGCACATAACCGCCAAACAGTAGCTCCTACCCCCATACTTATGCCTTTCAAGGATATTCTGAACAAGAAATTGCCTCTAAATGTTTGTTTCATAGCCATTGATAGATTTTTTCCCATGAATATGCATAGCCTCTTTCTGGATATAAGTATTCTTTGCTACCTTGTGGTAATGAGTTCTGCAGTTCTTTTATGACGTTTGTTCTTTTTGTTTGTCCTGATAGATTTTATCTAATGCTTTTGAGTTCTTTAGTTAGGAAGTACAGTAAAAATTCATGCCTCGTTTTCCATCTCCATGACATTTATGACTTAAAAAAAAAAATCTATGAAATGTTCGCCAGTTGTCTTTGCTCCGGGCTGAAAAATCCTTCCTGGTTTAAACTTTTCTTACTCAGAAGCCAGTGTATATTCCTGATGATCCTTATCAGCTTTGTGGGATGCTTTCTAGTTCTACTACATTCAATTTGGAATGAGAAAGCCAAGACTGCGTAGAATGGCTGAGACCTGTGTACACTGTGGATATATGTGGTAGTGAAATCTACTTTTTTTTTTTTTAAAAAAAAAAAAAAAGAACTATGGAGTAGACTGCTTAGAGTAGAATACAAAAAAGCTTGCAAAAAGCTTACCGGTCCCTGCTTCTAATGAAAAATCAAGCTAGGAGGCTAGTACTATAATACAGTTATTTACCTGTTTCTGCCAGCTGTAGCTTGCAGAGCTGGAGTCTGTGTTGTAGAGCTGGGACCAATGCTAAAATGTGAGATGCAGATCATGTGAGCCTAGAATCTCTGGTTGCAAAGTTCAGCTGATCCAGCAATTATTGTTAAATAATAATGAACTCTTAGATGACCAGCCTGTATGTCTTTTTGAGAGGCAAGCTCCACATGACACATATTCATCAGGTAGTGGAAATACAACCCAAATCATTCAGTTCCACCTCTTTTTTCCCTAGTGTAAACATAGTCAGGTTTCTTGTCTGTACGTGTGTTCTTATAAGTCAATAAAGGGTGGTTAAAGCTATTTCGATTCCTGTTTGATCATTATTGCACAAGAATTACAATAAGATTCCATAGTTGTCATATTTCAGGTTCTTTTTAAATTTCAGCTGCGATCACAGAACTGTTATGCCCCACTCTTTCCTATTTATTCCTAAAGATTGGAGCACAGAATTGATAGGCACCCTATTACCTAAAGAAGTGACAGTACTCAAAAACATTAAAAAATGCCATCATGTGTCCTTTACAACTTCACAGTTTAAACTCATTTTCAGGAGGGAAAAAACTGCTGTAATCTTCAGATTAAAAGAGGATCTCATTGATTGTTTACCTTGAACACAGAGCCTTTCTAAAGCAATTAGCAAAATATAAGAGGTAGTATCAGAAGAAAATTCAATGGCTCTGTTGGAAATGTCACACATAAGATGGCTTATTTCTAAACTTTGCTTCTGTTTGATTCTCACAAAGTAAAATGTGAGAAAAATGAAGTCATTAAACTTTTAAGAATTTGACTTCACTTAAAATATGGGATTTTTAATTAGCAAATTAATTTGTTTTTTTTTAAGTGCAGTATCTACAGGGAGGAGTATCTGGGTAATTAAACAAAAGTATTAGTATGATTTAAATTGTACTTCTTCACTAATTTTTCATGCTAATTAATGTCTTCATGTAGCAAGTCACTTCACCTAGATAATGTGTTGTCTACCATAAATAACTACTCTCTCCCCACTGTGGTATTTAATGCACATCGTGAAGTTAAAAGATGAATTAAAGCAGAGATTAAAAAAAAATAAAAAATAACTGCAAATTAAAAAAAAAAGTTTAAAGTCCCAAGAATGAGGTTCATCTCTGGATTAAGAAACGCATATACGTATAGGTTTGTGTAGAGCAAGTGAGATCTTGGACTCAACTGAGTTCCTCCACAGAGCTGAGCATTGCCATTTGAGACATTCTCAGGTATTGGAGATGCAGGTGGCAGATATAAGCAGGAACTATGGGATTTCTACAGCTTTCTGGGGACTCAATGGAATTTCAAACAGCATTAAACCTATGACAACTTTGACTTACACTCAAAGTCAATGCAGTCAGTGGAATTTAACTGACTAACTGTGAATCATAGAATATCTCAAGTTGGAAGGGACCCATAGGGAAAGGAACAATGCTATTGTTTAAATAAGCATCTTAGCTTTTTTATGCTTTAGATGCCCCAGGAACATCTTGGTTTCCAGCTCCCTCTCACAATTTGTGCAGGTTTTTCACAGGTCCTGTGTTATGTCTGCCAGCCCTGAATGGCAATAATATAGATACATTAAACAACTCAGAATTAGAAACCAGTGCAACTGAATCCTGCCTCAGGTATCTTTATTGTCTTGAGCTGAATCTTATTGACAGCTCTGACTAGATCTCAGTAGATCATACTAGGATCTTACACACATAATGCTTATGTAGACACTTCCATTTAGACACTTAAATTTAGGTGATAATCCTAAACTGAATTCAGACCTTTTGGTGAGATTAATGCTATTCTGCATTTCTTGCCCAAACTTAAAAAAAAAATAAATGTTCAACTATAATGCTTCCCTGCTTTGATTCCATGTGCTTTCAAGCCACTTTTAAGGGTCTGAATGGAGATTTCTACAGCTTTGTATCTGGAATGATTTGTATTTTGAAGAAACAGCAATAGTTTCCACACTTCATCATTTTATACATTCTCAAGTTTTAAAAAGTTGAAAAAAATACTGACCTTGGATCAATTTAAGAAACTCCTCACTGGAATTTTCTATAGGAAATCTCCCAGTAAAATGCACTCTGCAGAAATTCTTCACAAAATCTGATAGGCTGCTTCTCCGATGTATGCGATCTTTATAACAATGAGCACAAATTGGGAACAAACACAGTTGCAACTCCTCTTTTCTATTTCTCTCTAGTGAGGTCTTCAGCAAGGTGGGATAAATTCAGAACTCATTATCTGCATCTGTAAAAAAGCGAGTTTTACTCTTAAGGACTCATGATCTAGTTCCAACTGACAAGTGTGGACACCTAATTTATCTATCACAAAACCAATAGTGTTTAAGATCAAGGCTCATCTACATAGGACTGCAATGGAGAAAATTATTTTGATATCTAAAATCTGTTCCATTCAGCTGTTCTACTCAATTCAGGTGTTATGACTTTTCTCACTTCTGGTGGTGTAAGAAGTGAATTTCTGGCAGCCACAGACCACAGAAAAATGTTTCACTTACAGTAGTCACCATGGCTAGATTAGACATGTGGAAAAGCTATTCAAATATGGCTTTCAGTTAAATGTAAAAAAGAAATAGAGAAAACTATCTGCAGGTTTTTATACCAATAAGGTATTCAGCAGTCTTTAAAAAATACCAAGCTGCAAACAAAAGGACAACCTCCCCCCACCCTGGTAAAATGGCTTACTGAAATGTATAGAATCATAGAATAGTTAGAGTTGGAAAGGACCTTGAAGATCACCTAGTTCCAACCCCCGTGCTGTGGGCAGGAACACCTTCCACTAGACCAGGTTACTCACAGTATAGATGAAGAAAGACTTTAAAAATCCAAAATCTTAACCATTAGCTTCAAGAATGTTGGTGGTTTTTCTAGTAGAGGCTGGGAGGTTAACAGTTCAATTATCAGTCCTGTTGAAAAAAGACTTGGTGTTATGGGGGACACCTAGAGGAATATGAGCCACTCCCGGGGCTCACTCCTGGAATCTGTTGCTGGTAGGGTGTACTGGGCTACACTGGGATGTTGAGCTGCATAAGGAATACTGTGTCCAGTGTTGGAATTCCCAGGTCATGGGATGGATGAGGCAAAACTAAAGAGATTTCAGACAACGGCTATCAAGTCCACATTTAAGGCCTCAACCATAGCCAACAAGGAGAGTTTGAGAATAATAGGTGTAATTTGATGAAGAGGAGGCTAAATGCTAGCTGTCTTCAGCACCTGGAAGCAAGATATAAAGAAGACAAATCCAAACTATTGTGAGCAGGTGTCAGAGGGGGCACAGGCTACAAGATGTAATTGGGGAGGTTTAAGTTCATCATTGGGAAAAACTTTTTCACTGGGAGGGTACTATGAAACTGGAATCGGTATCCTCTCTTTTCTTGGAGGTTTGCTGGCCTGGGCTAGAAAGAGCAAAGGCTGAGACAGAGCAGTGTTGGTGATAGTCCTGCTTTGAGTGGGGTGCCGGACTAGACAATCTCAAGAGGTTCGTTCCAAACAACATTTCTATGCTTGTTTGAAAACAACAGATTTTTTTTCCTATTACATTTCCAGATATTAAAACGTTATGCTTTGATATTTCAGTATTTGAATAAACTAAAAATATTGAATAATAATTATTTTATTGATCTAATCTCACAAATGTGGAATCTACTTTTCACAGAACAAAAACACCATAAGAATATTATTTACATTTGCCAAAATTAAAATATGTCAGAATTTCTGAATGAAAATATTTTCGTTTGTAAATCTAAACCAACAGGTGTTTTTCCTTTTGCTTGTCATGAAAGTGAGTCTAGAATACTCATATAAAAAAAAAAAAAATCTGCCTTTTTAAAAAAGAACTGTAATGAATAGCATGAGTTCCAGCTATTCCAAACACAGCTATTCTGGAAGGGAAGATTACTTTTCAACTGACAGAAAACTGAATGTTTAATTCAGTTTGGCAACTGGAAGGATTTTGATTCACAAAAAACAAACACAAGTGCAAATGCTTCATTTTTAAGACATAGAAAACCAAATATTTCATCTGGAAAACTCAGTTATGCAGATACTGTATCTTTCATTAAAAAAAAAAAAAGATAACCAATTCCTGACTCTCTCTGTGGACTGCATTTACATTGTACAATGACAAATCTTCCCACAATTTCAGAACGATCTATTTTTAGTTTTAAAAAATACATTGAGCTGACAAAGAAAGCTTTAAAGAAACCAGTTAAGATATGTGCCATGTCTGTTTATTAAAATGGGACATTTGAGAATGAATCACAGAACTATAGAACAGCCCAAATTGGAAGGGACTTCGAAAGACCATCTTGTCCAACCTTCCATGGGAAAGGGAGCCTAGATGAGATTAGCACCATGTCAAATCGCATCTTGAAAATCTCTAACAAAGGCAAACCTAGCACATTTCTGGAGAGGTTGTTCCAGCGATTGATTGTTCTTGCTGTAAAAAATTCTTTCTAATATCAAGATGAAACCTCTTCCAATGCAACTTGTACCTATTGCCTCTTGCCTTCCCCATGTGGCTTCTTGTGAAGGGAGATCCTTCATCCTCTTTGTAGCATCCTTTTAAGTAAAAAGTTAAAGAAAAGAGTGGAATATTGGAAATAAGGAAAATATAAGCAATATTTGGAAAATATAAGCAATCATTGGAAAATATAACAGTACTGTCACAATTGTACATGGTCTTTTACTTTTCTGTCTCCTGTCTCTGCCATTTGGAGAGTGTCTTCTGAACACAAAGCAAAATTCTCAGAAATCATTAACTGATCAATAAAGCACTTCATGAACTTCACCTAGCAGGAGAAATGTGTCAGAAATTACATACTAATTTGATTAGTAAAGTTTGTGAAGTGAACATGACCCAGACATCCATAGATTCTGATCTGTGACAAGCTAATCTAGTTTTGAAAATAATTCTTTTAACACATTTTCTGGTATTGTGCATGAGAAAGACGTGAACAGAAAGGAGCCAAATATTTCCTTGGATGGAACCTTATACAAACCAGTCTTGATTCCCAAGAAAGTAGAAAGATACGTGTTTTAAAATATTGGGCATGTACTTTTATATGTTGCGTAGATATAGGGTTCTTTTGTTATGTATGGATGGCAGATTTTGAGTACTGTAATAGATCCCAAAGTCTGCTTTGGCTTTGCTTATGTATTTTCAAATGTCCTAATCTTTCCATGAGAAGAGGAGGAGTGTATTCCTTTGTTAAAGCAAATATAGATATACTTTTCATTAAAAAGAAATGTTCCTTTAGTGGCCAAGAGAGATAAAATTGCATATGAATAGGGAGGTCTCTTTTCCTCACTTATTTTAAGTCGCAGGATAGAACAGGGGAGGCCCACATACACTGGATTCTCTCCATGACACATCATCTTTCTGATTCTTCACCTTGTAGATCAGTACAGTCAGTGAGAAACTGCACTGAGAATATGTGAGGCACCAGTACCAGAGACAGCCCCTTCACTTCTTAATAAATCTACAGCTGACAGAATAAAAATAGGCTTGATAATTGTACGTTTGATGATCTGCCTCATATGCGACACCAGTTTTCACATCGTCTTACACAGCAACGGTGTCCGAGAACCTTATCTTGTTTTCTTTTCTCTTTTGAAGGATACGGCAAAAGAATAACAAATAGTTGAATTAACTCAGCTTAATAAACTAAATCTATTAACTGTGCCTTGCAACTGAGGCATGTGAAATTCCCAACTGTTGCAATAACAGGCTAAGAAATTTATGAGCTCAAAATACTGTCATGCTGAATTGTCATGTGTATTTTATATATGGTAACAGCTAGACATTTCACATATATAAAATCTGTCTCCCAAAATAGAAAACAAAATCTATTTCAAAAAGATTTGACCCTTCTGAGAAAACAATTGCTGTTTCCACTGTCCAAAAATAGCTGTGTTTCTTTATAGAGATGGGCAACCAAATCCTTATGATGACTTGTTTTGCATTTTCTGTGGATGAGGAAGGGAGTTTTGTAGCTCCGTTGATACATGAGAACTCATTAAGCCATGTTAAAATGATTGCTTCTAATCATCTGCTCACATTTTAATAACATGCAGTTGTTCACCAACAGAATTTTATGTGTAGCTTATGTGTATCAGAAAGCAGAATTAAAACTTAATTATCTGAAGAAGTATGTTGAACCTCATTCAACTCATTTCCAAATACACACATACACAAATATACACATACATATACAAATATACATATAGTTGTACACACAGTAAAAGAAAGATATTTGTACACTGAAGTAAGTCCAATGGAGGGCCAAAAATATGGTTAGGGGACTGGAGCAGCAGACACGTAATAGCAGGTTGAGAGTCAGGATTCCTCAGTCTGAAAAAGTGCACGCTAAGGGAAGGTCTTATTGCTCCTCAGCTCCCTCATATACCTATGATATAAGTTGGAGCAGGATGCTCAGAAGTGCAGAGCAATAGAACAAGAAGCAAAAGTCATAAATTGCGACAAGGTAAAAAAAAAAACAAAACAAAACGCAACACTCATCACATATGGGTAGACAAACACTGGAATAGGTACCAAGAAGGACACTAGAATCTCCACCCTTGGAAGTGTTCAAAACTCAACTGGACAAGGGCCTGAAAAAAATCATCTAAGGTAGCTTTACTTTGAGCAGCAGCTTGTACCAGAGACCTTCAGAGGTCCTTTCACACATTATTCTATGTTCCAACAATTCTGTATATGTATATATATACACTAATTTCTGAATAACACTCCTTCCTTCTCATGTTTCCTCCTCTTTTACCTTTTCTATATTTTTAGCTTAGATTTTAATTTGGGGAGAGGTATCTGAACTTCACTATGTTTACTATGTTTAACAGCTAACTGAAAAAAAGGATGTTTCACAAAACAGTTCACTTTTTTAATATCCACCCTATCTAAGTTGTCAAAATAAGTAAACAGTCATGGTTATCAATTAAATTAGGTCCTGATCAGAGCTGACTGACAGGTCGTGACCTGTTTGGATCTACAGAATTTAAGATAACAAAATGAAGGTTGGATGCAGGGATGTTCACCACCTCACACTTATTGCTGACTTCCAAAAACCAAAGCTTCTCCCCTGTGCTACGGTGATATATGTTTCCACAGCTTGGATGAATATTTGCAACTGGATGATCATATTGCAGCTTGTCTGATAATTCTCATCCTTGTTTGACTCTGCTTGTTTTGTCATTTTCCACCATAAACATGAGGCTCAGTTTTTACTAGCCATTTTCTGGCCACTAGTGCAAAAGGCCATAACTTAAGTTGTTTAATGAAATAATTTCTTTTGCATTTCTATCATTTGTGATCTCTAAGACTTGCCACTGTGTCACAACTGGAAATAAATAACTTTCAGTTTCTTAAGAAACAAAGCAGTAAAGAAAAGAAGAAAAAAAAAAACCTAGACATTACTGTAATTTGATCGTATTTTGATAAATTATTATAGTACATAACTAAGAGACTACTAGTGGGTATGACATAGATTCAAAGTGCAAGGACTCAGCTAAAGGATTTGCAATTATAAGCATAGGAACAACTTTTGTTATCATTTAATGTTGTCCTGAAATTTACCAGTCCAAGTATTCTAACAATATTGTACAATTCAGCGTATCACTTTTTCTTTTCTTTTGCAGTAACAACAGAAATTAGCTCATAGTCATTAGTAAAATAAAAGTAAATGTCTTGTTTACACAAAGGTTATTGTTCAAATCAGTTTCTGAAAAGTAATTATGTGCTTAACACTTGGAAGAAATCCTCATCATTCTGGAAACTGCAGTGATGTGATCCTTTTGGTAAAATCAGGTTTAATAATCCACTGCCACTTGCAGACCACCTCCCTCTTCTTCCCATGTCTGAAGTATAATGGTGTCTGGCAGCCCGAGTTGGGGTACCACGTGGTGACGTGGCTCTGTGTTTAATGGAATAGAGGGATGTTGCTGCTGCAAAGCCCCGGGAGGGAATTCAGCCGGGGATAAGTTGTATCTTTGCATGTAACAGCTCCATGCTGTTCAATCTCACCACTTTTTCAATTAAAGAATGATTTTGTTAGGATTTTGCCAGTGGCAATGAAGCAGCTGGCAAATGTCTGTTACCCCTGGGTGTTTCCAAATATTGTATCTTCCAGCCCATGGGATATAGCAAATTGTGTGATTTGATATCATGTCTCAAAATACAGGCTCTGGAAGATGCTAGTGCTGAGACTATATCAAAATGTCAGACAATTAGGTTTTTCTGTTATGTGTGCAGAATAAGTCCCTTAAGTACCAAAAGATGTACTGATGAAAAATAGGGCCAGCACCCATGTGGCTGTGTCTACCAAATTACTTACCCTTCCTCTCTGTATTATTGGTAACTCAATCAAATAAAATTCATCAAGCAGGCCAAAATTGAAACACACATGAAGAAGAACATATGTATTGTTGTGCTGTGGCTTTCCGCACACATTACTAAGCCCTCTACCGTCATCAATCATTTTAATCTAGTTCTTGAATAACTGGCCATTGACTGTGCCTCTTTGAATTTACAGATTTAATCTCCTAAGGAAAATGACTCCTTCAGGAACTTTAAACTTGAAAAACAATACCTATATTCTCTACTACAGTGATCTCAGGAACATGCGTGTGAAAGTTTGATTTCCTCTATACCATTGGAAGGAAACTTACAAGGGTTTGAAGCTTACTTGGTAGTTGCTAAACCCCTTACAAGTTCTTTATTGTTGGATCTGCCTGATATAAGACTTCATATATCCAAATCTGACTCTGTTGGATAACTACTCAGGCTGTCGTGGCAATAGATGTTTGCCCCCCAACTCCACAATGGCTGCATGTGGCTTTCTCTTGCCAATTCAAATGCAAACGAGAGACAAATCTGTGCATGTAATGCCAGGGTCATTGTTCTGAAAATGCAAACCTTTGCCTTTGTTATTTGATGAGAATCAAACTAAAGCTATTAACCTCTGCAGTCAAGTACCTGACCTCTGAACATGTCATGTAAAACCTCATTCTTCAGAGCAAATGTGTAATAGTCCAACATAAGAGGAATATGCTTCTTTATCACAGAGCCTTTATCTTACCTACTGACACACGTGAGTGAAATGACTTTTGTAATAAACCTGCTTCTTTATATTATATCATTATTTGTATCAGTGTCAAAAACATTTCAGTTCTGCTACTCTGATTGCCTCAGTCCTGACCAATGGCTTTCACTGGCATATGCCATCTACAAAATATCCTAAGCATTATGTCTTTTTGACAGTTAGTAACATGCTGCTATGGAATTCTGAGGGTCCTCTTAACATTATAATCCCGCGCGCTGTAAACATGAGAGTTTTAAGTTCCAAACTAAAAGGATCGAGTAGTACTAATGCAACTTCACCAGAGAGCAATGTGTAGGCCATGCATTTTCTGAGGGAGTCTCTGCATCTTGGCCCTGGTGGTTGGCAGAAGCGGAGAGAAAAACCTGAGTTTTTTCAAAAGGAAGCATGGGAGAGACAGCTAAAGAACTGGGAAGAGTCACAAGTTAGGTTGTGACATAAGGTAAGAAAGCAACTAAACACCAGGCTATGTTTTAGCTACCCCACTACATATTTATGGAAAGCTCATTACAGTGGGGCATATCCTGCCTGAAGAGACATTTGCAACTTATTATGGCAAGCTATATCAGGTTATTGAACATCGCAGCTCAGGCAGGGAAGTGGGAAAAGATGTGATGACTCCTCCCCCCATAATCAATATCAAAGATGGGAAGTGCTACTGAAGCGTACTGTAATCATAGCAGACTCCATCTTTGCAATGAGAGTCCACATTTGAATTCATGAACCTGGTCTAGCTGACAAAGATTGAACCATAGAAGAGAAAAATTGTGATCAGAAAAATTGGATGGAAAATAATTTTCCAGAGACTTCTGTTTCAGTTATGTGATTCCATATGTTCCTATTATGAACTACTGCAAAGACTAATAGGCACTAAACGCAACAAACAAAACTCAAAAAATGTGGCCTTTTTGTACTGGACTGGTTACTTACAGTTTGTTTACATCAGAACGTTTTAGACATTGATACTTGATACTTGTATTTCTATGCCTTATAAAGAAATCACAGAAAACTCAGTTAATGAATGTCTACATGGAAAAGCTGGATTGCTTCATACATGAAGGCAATCAGATAAAACAGCTTTTAAAGTAAAAATCCGTGACTGGTGGCAGCAGGGAGAATAAAGCTGTTTCAAGTTTGTGGCTAGTCCAGTTCCAAAGCTCATAAATTTGTTTTAAGCAACCTAATTTTTGACAAGTACAGTGATTCAGTACTAAGGCAGGTCTCTGACATCCACAAGCAGCAAAAAAGAATCTGAAAATACTATAAAGTGTAAAGTCTCCTCTTGTACAACAGAAGTCAAAGGGATTTACCATAGAGTTGCATAAGAACGGGAACAGACTGTAAAAGGTTCCTGCAACTTGTATGGAAGAGCTATTTGGAGAGGCTTGTTCGAATGAACCATCCATCCTTCATCTTCTAATGTGACAACTAGAAATACAGGAAGTAATGAAAAATGCTGGTGGAGTTTCCTTAGCGGGAATCACTCCACAGACTCCTTGCAATACAAAGGTATAAAACTCTAAATTATTGAATTAGCTTATCTGCCAGAACAAGAACACTCAGATCCATAGTTGATTCATAAACCCTCATTTGTCCCTGATGATTCTTTTCTTTCCATAAAAAGGTAAAATAAATGTGGAGAATGTTACAACCAAAGAAGCTTCATTGATTTTTTGGAGATGCCACTAATTTGTATTCAGAGAGTGCTGGGCTAGATAAAACATACTAAAGGTTTCCTCTAATGATTGCCAGCCATCAGACACTTTTGATCCACAAATCAAAAAGGTTGGCCACCATTACTATACTATTACGAATTACCTACGCAGTAAGGAGTCACCTTGTTCCCCTCCAGCTTCAGCTCCCCTTTGCCGTGGGAAGCATACAGACTTACAGTCAGAAACTTTGCTGACCTGAGAGGGATTGCTGATAGGTGACCCAGCTTGTTCATTCTTACTCTGCAGATTGTGTGCTAAATGAAGACTAGCTCCAAAGTTCAGTGTCCTGTCCCTTGGGTATTTCTACCTCCTTTTCACCGTGTTAAAAAATATGACGAGCAGCAGGTACAGCTATGGCATTCGTTTCCTCGAGCTCCTCTATACAGTGTAATCATCTATGGTAATCAAAAATGAAGGCCAGACAACAACCTCCTGCAAGATGCCAGATCCTGAACAGCTTAATCCTATTGGAAGCGTCGGTTGGAAAACAGGCGATACAGTGATAATAGAAAGAATCTCTACTAATGGGAAAGAAATTATGAGTGAAAAGTTTGGAATTTCTACCTCACTACAAATTGCAATAAGCATGCAGTGTGTGAGTATAATTTGAATTAATAGGCATACTCTTAGGGGTCTTTGTTGATGCGTGATCAGTTTAAAGTGCTTGAGTGACATCATAAAGTGCCAATGGAGGAACTACAACAAGAAGAATTATGTGAGTTTAAGAACAGAATTTGATAAAGATCTCCAGAGTGCAAAAATACTTATCAACGACCTTCCTTCCTCTGCAGCCCCTAGAAAATTTCTAGTTTTGACTTCCAGCCTTAAAAACATTCAGCATAGATCAAAGGCAGGAACTGCATACTGAAATGTACCTCTTTGAGATTTTCGCATTTCAGAGTGATTTTCCTATAGCCTTTATCACACCATGGAATTAAGCCATTCCAAACACATTAAAAGAGAGAACCTTCCACCCAACTAGGCTCGAAAGAAGCTGGAGTCTGTCAGAGAAATAATGAAAGAGAAGTTGGCTGATTTTGTGCTATTTCATTTGCAAATAAGTTTTTTTTATCAGATGTTTCAAACATGGTTTTGCAGCTCCGCACATACGATGAAAATAACACCTCTTTCCCTTCAATTGCCCTCAAAAGCTCCTCTATATGTATGAAGAAGTTAATTATTCTGAATTCATGTCTAGCATCAGATTTGACACTCTAAAAAGTACAGCTCATATGCACAATAGCAAGTAAACGTGTTTTCTGTTTAAGAGACAAGCTACATGAAACAGACACACTAACAAAATCAATGGGGGAAGAGATCTGAGAACAAAATTCATATTTAATCAAAGTATCATTACTGTGAAGGATTACTCAGCTCTGGGAGAACAGCAAGAAAATAACATATGCTTCTTGTTGTAGCTCCCTCTTAAAGGACAGAGAGCCAAATATTTCTGTTTAGAAACTGCAGTAAGCGTCACTAACACTTGGGCACATCTTTAACTGACTGATACATATCATCTTGTAATACATGGGAATGGGACTCTCTTGCTATATTTATGCAGCTAAAGGGAAGATGCCTTTTTCAGAAAGGAAGCTTCTTTCTTGCCTTCTGCCCTTTCCTCCCACCACATGCCACACTGCTGAGAAATGTAACATTTGTTCTTTTTGTGTGTTATCACCATAACTTCACACAAAGCTTAGTAACAGTAGCACAGAAATTGGCCTAGCCTGTGTTATCTCTGCCAGAGAGTCAAAAATAGAGAGTAAACAATCCCTGTCTTGAGTTACTGGTTACTTAGAGTTTCAGTTCAGAGAGAGGCCTCTTATTATCTGACCTTGCCAGAAAGGGCCATTGGTAAGTGGATGCTAGAGATCATTCCACTCAGAGCAACAGTAGCTTCAAAGCTCTAACAAGATTTACCATATACTCTATGATGAACGCATTTGAAAAAGGTCAAGAAAACAATGACAGTTTTATTGTTTTTTCTTATTGCTTTTTATTTCATCTGCTCTTTTATCTCCATATGGCGACCTTTCACAGAAGTCTAAAACATATTAAAAAAAAGAAAAAAAAAAAAAGAAGGCTGTACTGAATTTAAAAGTAAAACTCCCATGGTGCTTAAACTCCCTTTCCCTTGATGATTAAATCCCACTCCCAAAATGCTTAGCATGTTTTTTACCCTTTTTTCCTTTTCTTTTTCTTTCTTTTTTAAAAACTAACACATAATTAAATCTAAGAGATTACATAGAAAGTAACTGACATTTAGAGCAGAAAATTGTTTGATTTTCTTGGAATTGAGAAAAGTTACGAAAATGAGAGTTTTGCTATATTTATGGTCCATTTTTATATATGCAAATTTGACGTTGAGATTTTCTTGACTGGAGAAACATGTCCATGCCAATCCTACAGGAAATTTAATTCGTATCACATGCTCTGAAAATCCTTTTTTCATAATTAAGGCATGTTCCCCTCATGAGAAGAATCATCGTTCAAAGGCAGGTTTAAATGTCCCCAGAGTACAAGAGTTTTTGCTTCTTGCATCAGCTTGCTTGCTTTGTGTCTGGGGAAGAGACTACACCTCCCTTCCAGGCACGGCTGTTTCAATAAGACCATCAATGTGATTTATCTCTGGCCTCATAACTCCAGTCATTCTATTGCTGCACAGTGAAATATCACTCCTAGAAACTCTTCTAGCCACACTCTTCAGGTCTGTGGAATTTTAAGAGCTGATGAAGGATGGCATTATTTGGCCTCCACGCTGCCTGTTTGCCAGATGTGTCTCCTTGTTAAAGTTCCCTTGGTACCCTTCTGGTCAAGGAAGACTGTTAATCCTTTTAGCTTGGTCAAATTCCACTTCAGGAAACTCCATTCTGTCTACATCAACTCCCTTCCCCCACTTTAATAAGAATACCTGAGAGTTCTGTTGTTTGGTTTTTTGCTCCTCATGTAAACAGTCCCACAGTGTTCTTACTTGTTGTGATATTTTGTAATTCACCTGAAAATGCACCATATACTAATAAGTTGAGGGAAAATGTTGCTGTAAGTTAATTCAAATTCAAGACTTTAATGTCTTGAAGTTATCATTTTTTTAAATATGGAAGGATTGGAAACACTATGTAAACATGGGGTCATTATCTCACTTTTTTCAGAAGAAAAAGAGTGGGAATTGCTTTGCTAGTTCCATTCACGTGAACTGTTAATGAAAATGCAGAGCAATTTCCAACACATGCAAGATGAAAATTGAATAATATACTTGCATGTATGACCCCATGTTATTGTGCAAAGAGGATGCACAGATAATATAATTAGGTGCAGTACCAGCAACCTGATGAGTAATAAATTTTAAGAAAGCATAAATGAATGAGAATGGATATAAACCAGCGAATTATATTCAGAAATTTCTTCTGAAAAAATGTAGTTTTCTTTTTTTTATATTAAACAAAATCAATTTTACTTTTCCCAGGAATATTATCAGAATCCAAATATTTCATCTTTGCCTTCTGTCTTTTGTGCAATACTTTTCTTTCAGTTTACATGAACTCTGCTTCCCACTCCTCCTCCTCTTCCTCCTCCTCTTCCTCCTCCTCTTCCTCCTCCTTTTCTTCTTCTTCTTCTTCTTCTTCTTCCTTTTACTAGGGAATTTACAGAGTGATCTCACACAAACTAACATATGATTTTTGGTAATTATATAACCGTGTGTGGCTATTGTCATGTATACAAAGATGTTTAGCAATTACAATATTGCATTTATTGATTCTTACATTTAATAAAAAGTTAATCTATGTCTTTCTTTAACATCTGGGTAAATTGTATAATGAGTTTTATTATCAAGGAAACAGAGTTCAGGGGTGGGTTTGGCTTTTTTTGTTGTTTGGAGAAGGTCTTGAGACAGATTACTTGCCTGTTATTGGTAACTTCTTTAAGTAATTTCTACATTTATAGTACAAAGTTCACAATGTTATGACTTCTTTACCTCCAATTTCTAAGCAAAACAACTCTAGCAGTTCTGGAGAAAATACTCATAATACCTAAACTCATTGATGCTCAATTTCAACTTGCGTACTTTTACTTCAAGTTTGCAAATAAAGCCCTTCCAGAATAAAAGACTTACATCTTGTGTCTCTTATCCAAAACAGCAGAGAGCAGGGCATGCAATCAGGATAAAAGCTTGTTCTCCATGTGTCTTAATACAAGCATTATATATTCTTGAAAAGGTGGTTTGGGAATGGCATTATTTAAGGCACACTGAAACAGAAGGTGGTGAACGCATCACATAACTAATGAGAAAGTTTAGGTGGGAGACAGCCTTGGCCACCCAAGGGAGCAGGAGGAGAAAGAACTCTGCTACAATTTCCTGTGAAAATATCTGGAACCACTCAGGTAAACCTCTGCTTACTGTTATCACCAAGGAGTCTTTATCAGTTTTTCTCAAAGGCTCATTTGGGACAGGCTGTGCCCAGAAACTCATGATGAAAACAACAGCACCACATTTGTTTCCAGACATTTTGTACAAGCTCCTCTTTCAATTCAAATTTACATACCTATATTTTCTTTTTCGTAAACAGTTTTCACTTTCCCAGATGTCTTGGCTGCAAAACCTAGTTGGCTAAAATGAGCTCCAGGAAAGCTAACACCAGCTGGAGGAAAAAAAATCTCAAAATCTCAAAAGCTTTTTCAAGCACCCTCAGAAAACCTCATTTATATCACCCTCTTGAAAACAGAAAAGCTTTGCTGTTCGTCTTCCTTTTCCATACTTACAAATAACAAAGATTAAGACAAGTATTTTCCAGTCAGTACATCATGCCATTAATCTTATAGATGTAGACTTGACCACAGCAGGGATTGTATTTGTAACTTTGGTACTCAAATATTAGAGATGGCTGTAAAATTATAGTCTTTCATTTAACTGAAGTCCATATGTGTGTCTTAACAAATGAAATATTCTCCCTTGGGCATTTATAATGTGGATACACCTTTTACACCAGTGCAACATCTCATGGTCATTTTTTTTTTTATATGAATGCCTGAAATAATGGAAAGAGGTTTCAGGAGTATTAAATTTGTGGGCTAGGAAAAGGAAGTGTGGAAAAAAGGAATTAAAAATAGCAATAAAGCTTCGACAGTCTTGGTAACACTGAATTTTTTCTGTTCTTCTGTATAACTACATAGACCCTGAAAAACACATTCCGACAAAGAATTAGCGGATATAATTAGCAGAATAAGTGTAAGTCTAAGATATCATCTCATAACCCAAATTCATACATAGACTGTGCCTGTTTACCAGGTAAAAGATGTCTGGTTACATTCTTCGCTCTTTCTCTTCCTATAGGAGTAAACAATGAACAAGCAGAAAAACACACTCGGCTCTGCAGCTTGCGACTCTGGGATTTCATCCCCTGTGTGCTGGAGACACATTTACATACAAAGGTTAAGTCAACTGAAGCAGTCTGATACCAACCTGATTATAGAAATATTGACAGTGATTCAAGATTTTGGTTACTCATTTTGTTATAGAATTCCAGTTCTACTTTTCATTTGATTGATTTCTTTGATTGACTTTAATTTGATTGGCTTATGCTGCTCCTCTCTAGTCTAGTAATTTAGACAACTAGTTTTATATTTCAAATAAACTTTATATAAATAAACAGTACCTGAATTCCTTATAAGCATAAATTTCTTAACATCAATCTGTGACAATATTTAGGGACAGCTGACAGTGTTAACAGAGTGACCCCTTTTACTTTATCTTACTGTTAGTAATAAAAGAATGCAGTCTGTCCTGCTGAGTATCCTTTAAAATTTGCTTCAGTTTTTCACACAGGGGAAAAGTGACAAATATTTTAATGGAAAAGATTGAACCCTCTTGCACACTGCAGACTCAGTAACCTTTGCAGGAGACTAGCAGATAAGGATTTGTATTTCATTTCACTACTTTAATATTACGGAGTCTTATTTTGCAAGTCTTATGCATGTTTTCCTTATTATACATGTAGACTCACTGACTTTATTAGGAATAGAGGGGATCAACAAAGAACTACCAGGAGCAAGTCCACTTTTATACCAAAAAAAATTAACAAGTCCAAATCAAAACATCTTTTATTTAAAAAAAAAAGATGGCTAGTTTTTAAAATACTCAGTTTTTGAACAATATTGCTATTGATTTTATATGAGCTTCTAGCTAAATATTTAATATGTTGGTGGTTTCTTTTTAAAACAGGTAATGTTTAAAATGTGTAATCAAGAAATAAAGGACCATAAGCTAATTATTACTTTATTAATAAGAACTTCTAAATGAAATACCATCTCTTTCCCCAAACACTTAAGTCTTTCATTTCAGTTGAATCTGCTTCCCATCATTTACTGAATGTTTGCATATATACAAATGAAAATGTAACATTTTTCTGGGATAAATGCAAAGCATTGTCTGATGACACTCACAGCTATCTGTACCTTACCTTTTGGAAAGTCAACGGGCTAAGGTATGAAGTAAAAAATGGTGACTGTGATTCTAATTCACATCAGTAGTTTCTCCAGGTAACATGCAATGTGATACCCAGGTCAAATAAGCCATACAGTGGGTCAGTCTGAAGGTTCAGCATTATAGCTAGGTATAGTTCTGACACCTGATGAAGTATCTTGCAGAAAATGGACTGTATTAGTTGAGAAGCTAAGCACGAATTAGGATGTGCAACACAACCTTCTTAATAACAGTAGATAAACCAGAAGGACAGTTTAAGAGACTAATGGATAGTTTAATATTGCGGAAAATTCATTACACACAGTGAAGTAGGTATGATGGGAAAGTGAAGAGGCATAGAAAACTTTCTGCTGTGAGGTTGAAGGCAATTAGGCATAAAGATTTTTCTGTCACACAGTAGATTTTTTTACTGTCAAGCAACAGATTTTTCAATATACAGCATAATATTTTGTATATAAACTTTAATTTGTTACGAGTGTCAGTGGTCTAAAGTGGAGGTGACCCTCCCCTATCTTGATTGAGCAGGTTAGTTCCTTAGGATAAAGCCTCAGAGGTGTTACTGCAGTTCTCTTACACCTTTGTGTAATGCCTTATAAATTCAATTTCAAGTAGTGTGGCCTGTGGTACAGAGCATTTATTGAAAAGATAAAGTTACACAGTTTTTCAGCTCATTTAAAAGCGGTTTCTTGCTTGTATACTGTTCTCTGCCGGTTCACTCTGTTTTGTTAAGACGACCAATGAGCATATAGTTTGTACTGAAAACAAGTAAGTTTTTGAAAACTCACAGAAGAACCCATTAGCTTCCTGGTAGAGACGAATAACATTAAAATTTAGTCATTTGAAATGAATTCCAGAATTCTTTGAAATAAATGGTAACTACCATTGATACTAGTTGAGTCAGGTCTTCAAACTTCTTAGGACAAACTCCTGGGCCAAGCTTTCACTTTGGGTATGATCTTTCACTGTAACCCTTTCTATAAAAGGGATTTCATGTACAAATTCTTCATTCTGAAAAATGAAACGTAGACACACTGTGGACTATCAGGGTTTAAAATCTTCCTGTTCCTTACTCTCATCAAAGTATACCAGTATTTTATTTCTATCTGGAACAGAACATCTAGAAGCAATGGTTACTGGGTATCTCTAGCAAGGCTTTGGTTTTTTAACATTTCAAAATTTGTCTGCCATTCTCTCAGGATAGGCTCATACAATCTTACTAGCATGATCATTGACTGAAAACCCCAGCTCCCTTTTCCAAAATCCTGAGATTTAATTTTTTCTTCCCCATTCTTTAAACTAGAAGAATGTTATCCATTACTTTCTCTCTCTCCATATAACCGGCTGGTGTGATAGAGGAGATGGACTTGCTATGATGATTAATTTATATTATATTGTACTTGGGTAATAGATTAATAGGATTTTCCTGGAAATATATCAGGATTTTTCACCACATTCCCTAACTAGTCTAATTTAATCTCTGGGCAGCTTGGATTGTAAAGCCTTTGCCTCAGTTTAATTTCAGAAAGGCCTTGTAATATTCACAGAAACATGTAAGTGCCAGGTCTGACTTATGATCTATACCTGCGATATAGACTTCTAAATCCTGTGTCAGTTCCAAAACAGATGACTCACTCTTTTCACTCTTACGCCTTCCAACACTCATGCAGAACATTCATTTACTTGAATGATGACCCCTCTATAGTTCTTCTTAAGGCTTAATTCTCCCAGGCTGTAGATTTTTAAGTTTAATGAAGAGATGGATCATAGTCAAGATAGATCCAGTTAGGAAGCTGCTAACTTTTTTCTTCTAATGCAATAAGGTGAAAACCCTGTGATTTAGCGAGGACAATTTTAGAGGGAGAAAAGAAGTATGCTAGGTGGAGAAAACACTTGAAATAAACAGGGAAATGGTCCTTGTGATGGCTGAGTTGCTTTCTGCATCTCTTATCTTCTTTTCCAACATCTTTCAAGTTTAATATTTATTCATACTTTGCCACTAAATTGTTTTTGTATTTTGAATGTCAATAGTTTGGTCAACAACAAATGTTTTTGAAAAATATATCTATTCATCATATAAAATGTTTGAAGTAAGAATAATAAAGATTCTCTAAACTGTTTCTAGATTCACTCTTGAAAAACTAATAAGGTTTATAAATTGTAAATTCAGTTCTTGGACTTATTTATATTATTGATACACATGAGAAAAATGACATGCAGATTTGCTGCTGATTATTCGTAAGGATTGATAGCTGTTTTATAGAAATTCTTTTTTTAAATCATGTAGTCAGTAACACTGTATCTTCAGACATAAGTAAATAACTCTGACTAGCCAGTACCTGTAGCAAAAGGGGATTCATAAATGAGAGCAGAGAAAACCTCTTGTCCTCAGCAACTAGGAAGGAAAATAGGGTATGGAAAGACATATGATAAATTATCTGCATTCTGACTTTCAGACCTTTTAGAATAAAAGGTTTCATTTTCTGAAATGCAGAGCTTTGCAGCTGTGTTTACATGAACTATGTTGACAACAAGTGAGCATCTGGGTTATTTGCTTCGTGTTGTTTAATGTCATGTTCTATCATACATAAATGTGACAGTCTAATCATATTGGAAAGTCATGTTAGACCACTTACAAAAGAACTCTTAGAAACACACTGAGACAGTAGAGCTAGTATAAATATGGAGCAGAAGCTTAGTCAGGCTTGGAGAAAGAATATGATCTATTTCTACATGGTATTAGTTCTCATTTTAAATGGTTCCATTTATCCATACTTGCAGCTTCACTTCTACTCATTGGTTACAAACATTTGAAGTCTTGTCATAAAAGCTTACAAAAAGCAGGCTTCCAGATAATAAGTATGAATTATACTGTTTCCACTGGGACTGAGAATGAGAGTATTATGACCATTCAGTATTCTCAAAAACCTTTGCAATACTGGGACTTCAAATATTGACACCAAATATTTTTGTGCAATCTTCCAATCAAGAAACAGAAAAAAATTATTGAACCAACAGTAGACATCTTTACATTTACTTCCATCCATTCCCTCCTGTAAAACTCAAAATGCAAAAGGAATTATCTTGCACACATTCAATTAGAATTTTTAGGAAACTGCGATCTACTTGCAGATATCATGTTAGCCTAAAAATGGGTTAAACATGTAAAATGAATTATTCATTGTAAATTACTCACTCACCTCTGCAGTTAGCAAAACCAATATCCAATTCAAGAACACATGTTTTTCCAAATGCATCAACAGTTCATAGACACAAACCCTAGAGTCTATCCTCACCTCTAATCAGGAGTCATTAATGCTAGGTCAAAAATGGTAAATGAGATTGGCAAAATTATAAGTTTAATAATAAGTATAATATTATTATGGGTGATTTTTATCTTAATTGGTTTTGAAAATTAATTGGGTGGTAACAAAAGCTGGCAAAGAGCATTTAATTTAAATCAGACAATTAAAAGTCCCAGAAGATTTGTGGCTGATAATATTAACCAATGTTTAAAAGATTAAATTTTAGTTTCAGAACCTGAACTCTTTTGTATTATGAAGGTGAATCACTGTCTTCTGCTAGTAGCAGGCCTAATGCACACTGTCAATAGATGATTTGAAGTTCATTTTCATTATTAAATTCCCTATTTAAAATTTTATTCTTTTTTTGCTAGTTTGGTGCAGTATTTAATTTTATAGCTATCATTATTTAAAAAAATGACAACATACCAAATGTATGATTTTAGCATTCAATATTCTGTCTATGACAAAGAAGTGTTATTTTCACAGCAAATCTTATAAACCGTTAAAAAACTTTCTGTTGTTTCCTGAGTTTGACATTTTGGGTGAAGATTTTTCAGAATATCAATGAAGGAGTGCTTTCATTTATTTCAAAAGCTATTCATTTATAATGATGGGCTTTGTATTACTCATTTTGGAAGTGTAGCTTGTTGTCAGCTTTATGCTTCTTCAGTGATGTGTATTACCTAAATGTGTTTGTTGTTCCTGGGTTTTGAACTATTATGAGTAAGTATTCGGCTGTGACGTTTGTGGTAGTAGTGGATGAGCAGCAGCACTGACCATAGAGACTTTTACAAAGGTAACACTGAGTAGTCTGGAATCAAGTAGTGTTCAAACCTAAGTAAGCAGAACCTTCTTGGAAGATGAGAAAAATAGTACAGACTACTTTTTTGTCTCATAGTTTACTGAATGTCCCCTAGCACAGATATATTCACTGACTTCCTGAATAGAAAATACTGTCCTGTAGTAACATGGTATCCATAGCAAACCTGAAAGTGTATGTATATTCCCTGAGTTAGAATATAGATGAAGTTTAGATATGTGTAAGCAATACAACAAATCAGACCGCTACGGTTTTTTGCATTATATCAAGAGCCCTCTAGGTACCTACTTGGACAACAGTTAGAGAAAACGTGTTCAGGAGATCCACTTTTACAGATCTAGAGAATTAATACAAACTGGTACAGGTATTTCTCTCTCTGAGACTTTCCAGGATTTGATCTAGTGACCATGTGGAGAACCAAGAGGACTGGGCCAGTATAAAATATGGCCATGTTTGTTTTTTTTTCTCAAAAGTTTTGCAAGAAGAAGCAATGCCCAACTTCTGTGTGTCTGCTATTAACTTATCCATAGGATAAGACAGAGCATTCCCTAGCCTCTTCAGATTCTGAATAAACTCGAATCCATGACTTGCACATCAAGAAGATTGATTTAGTTATTATGCAGAGATTCTTGAGTATAACCCTTATCCATCCCAGTAAAGCAAGGCCATGGTTAAGCCAAGGAGGCAAGAAACAATGGAGTTCAAAGACAGCAAAAGAGGAAGCCAAAATGTAGTTGGAAAGCTATGGTCTGGATTCCTCTCCACAGCTCACGCCTTCCAACCCCATCAATTATTTATTATGTACTTCATATTATGCTGTGACAACATAAGCCTTGAAAACACAGGCACGAGATGGCATCAGGGTTATAAACAGAAGTCAGAAAAGGCTCATTATTGGTCACTGAAGGTATGCAACCTGCTGTACAAGGTAGAACTGTCTTTGGGGCATAAGAAAGACAAAAAAGAAAATGTATTCAGCATATATAAATCTTCCTATATGTGGTGAAAACACAAAGGAGTTAACAAGAAGTATAAAAGACAGCTACAGCCCCTACAAGAATGGTAACAAAGGAAAAACAGACAGAGACAAATTACTCTGCCTTTTCTCCCCTGGTTAAGGACACCACCCCTAACTAATGCCATTATTTATCTGCTGGGGCCATAGCTTACATAGCTCTGCTTTTTGATTTGCTGTTCACCGCATTTTGCTACTGCAAACTCAGCTTCCACGTGTGAAGCATTATCTTTTCCTGTATCATTTGGTGACGCAAACTAGAATTTTAAAGAGTAAGTATGTCTGTATGTTTCAGGCCCCAGCGTTCCCACATCACAGGGTGATCAATAATACAGCAATGAGTCAGAGCAAATGACACGGCAACAGATAACTGCTGCATATAGACAAACATTCCTGAGGAAAGGAATAGTATTTCGCCAAATTACCTCTTCAGCCTTCCATAGATATTGTCCTGGAGTTCCATGAGGTCAACAAGAAAGGTAAATAACTCAGAGAAATAAGTACAATATCATTAAACTCATGTTTATATTAATGGATAAGCATAGTTAAAATATTTAGAAATCCAAAACCGAAAATACCTGACATCTTTGAATTTGGCTACATGGAAGTCTGCACTACTCAGTGGACTATCCTACAAAAAATACAGGGCAAAAAGCAACCCATAAACTACCAAAACCCCCACCAGATACAAAGCCATCATTCATTTTCCCTCAGAGAGTGATCTTGCTTCAAGACTTGATCGCTGTGCCTCCAAATTATTTGGTTGTTAGCTTTATTGCTTGGGTAAGCATCTTGGGAAAGAATTGAAGAAATGGGTTTGATTTTGTCTTCAATTGCAGGGTTTGTTCTAATTTATTTAAATTTATTAAAAAATCAAGTTTCATATTTCTAATTGCATAATTTCCAAATTTTAAAATCTACAATCATATCCCTCAATAAAACAGTCTTTCTTCTAAAAACACAGTTTGCATAGTTTATTCGTATAGAAAGTATAAAAGGGTATAAAAGTATATTCGTATAGAAAGTAAAAAAAGTATATATCCTAACTTCTGAAAGAAGTAAAGGAAATCCAAATCATACAGAAAGGAAGAAGAAAAAATATATGTAAAAAATAAAGATTTTATATTTCAACAATGTTTCTAAGTTTTGAGCTTAGAGGAGTTCTGAGAAATATCAGAATGCCTAGCTTTTATGAATTCAGTAGAAGTGTTTGTTTTCAAGCCTCCACAGCCTTTCAATGAAATCTATGACAAGTTCTTTATGTCTAAAAAAATGTAAAACCCTTCTGAGATCTCCTGAGCAACCCAAAGATCTCATCAAAAGAGACTGGTGTAGTATCTAGAAGAGTACAAAAAATTATGCTTTAAATTTTTTGTTGTTGATGGTGCTTTTTTGTTTGTTTGAGGATTTTGTTTGTTTAGTTTTGTGGGGTTTTCTTGTTGGGTTTTCTTATTGCTTTTTGCATGCCCAGATGGAAATGGGAAAATATGTCAATAAACGTGTCACCTGCAAGTATTTCTAGTTAATTTACTATCTTTCTTTCTAGTGCCTTCCATTAAATTCTTTGATCTGCTTATTTTATTTAGCCCAAGTGGCAGATTGCATTACTCTTTCGTTTTCGACTTTTGCAACGGGCTTCCGGAGGTGTCTGAAACTGCTTCTAATCAGCACCATGGACAGAGCCCCCCACCTAACCGGTCTCTGCCGTCCAGCAGTTTCACGAGCGCTGGAACGAACAGGACTGGTTTCCAGTATTTCGCTCACTAGGAGGTGAAGTTCCGCTTCTCTACCCAGGCAACAGTTCTCAGGTAATATGAAGATAATTTTTTTTTTGAGCCTTCTCTGCCAAATCTGCCAACGGGCTGAAAACCAGGCATACATAGGCAACAGAGCACACAAGCAGTGCAAGGCAACAACATCGTTGCTGGAGGCTTGGTTCCTTAGGAAACTTTAGAATTTCATTTTTTCAAACAAAGAAAAATTTACCACTGTAATAAAATTTACCACATCCAGGGAGTGAATGGAAGTTATTAAGTTTCTCAGTTTTTTGATAAAAGAATTAATTAAGTAGCAGGATCATCAGGCAGTATATCAAATTTATTCTGATTCCTTCTTTTAAAAAGGCAGAAGAGGAAGTCAAAGATGGGTCACTCACTGCACAGGTAAACTATGTCTGTGTCTAGTTTTAGAAAAAAGAAATAATAAAATAAGGATTTTCAAAGACAAAAACTTATCAGTCATGTCTGAATGAAGTAGAACATGAACTTGTACCTCACCATTTATTCTCAGATTTCTAAATACCTATTGTGAGTTACCCTGTGACCATAATCTTAATTTTTCAAAAATATTTTTTCAAAAGATATAATAAAAAAACCTACACCCAAATATGAAAAAAATGTGGAAAAAGCGGGGAAAAAAACCCACCAACATTTTGTATTTAAAGACAAATATCTTTTTCCACACCATTTTATTGCTAAACCTGCCATGATTACGGATGCGTTTGTGTACAGAGATGCACACAGCTCTGTATATTTGGGTGATTCTAGTAGGAAAGTCATGAACATTGCTCATGTATTTCTGAGGCCATGCTACTGCCAGAGCTTTCAGCTGTGTCTTTCTCTGAAAAATGCATATCAAAGGCTCCAACAAGTTTTATCTAAAGATTAGCCAGATAGTAGATCGTTTAGAACAGAGGGGATTAAGAATGAATAAAAGATGCAAAATGTCTCCTGTTTCTCCCTGCCTGCTGTATCTTGTCTGTCAGGCTTGTTCTTATTCCAGTAATTCCAGGCTGCAATAAGCCCTACATTTCTTCTATGTCCCTAGGAAAAACCTAGGTCTTTTTGTCATCTCTCAGGCCTTACCTTTCAGATGTCTTTTAGTCTGTAATACCTTTACTGCTTTGTCTCCCTGACTATTTTCGTTCTGCCCCATCTTTTGATTTTACAGGAAACTCCTTTTCCCGGTAACACCAGTCTGAACTGCCACCCCAATTCCCTTCTTGCCCAAGAATTCAACAGCCAGCAGACGACAAACAATAACCTTCTTTCCTACAAACCACCCACACCTTTTTGAAGGACCATAGCAAAGGTGAGAGAAAAATAAACCCAAAACCTGTCCATCATGTATCTTCTCATCTTTTGTATTTTTACAAATCAGATTTTGCACACATTGCCATGACTGCATAAACCTTGTTGTGTACACACGCACATGTTAAATTTGGAGTGTCATTCTTCTATTTTTTCCTTTCATTTCTACCCAATTAATTTGAGAAGACATAAAAAAGAACAGAATGCAATTCAAAATGTCTCATATTTCACAGGTAAGTTTCAAGCTATATGTAAATTAAATGTTATTGTTTTCCAATTGCTGTCAAAAGATGTTAGCCTAATTTGATCCACAGTAATAAAAACACTGATAGCTTCTTTAAGGATGTCCCTGGAAAGTGATGAAAACTGTATTCAGTATTTCCTCATATGTTAAAGATAAATCAAGTGCAGAATATATTTTATTTGATCATCTTTCCCACATTAATAAAATTAAATATCTGCTTTCATCTTCACCATACTACTGATGAACCACATTGGGCTCTTTTAAAGACTGTAATCATTGGTAACAAAGGAAAACCCAATTATTATAAAATAAGAAACAAGGCCAAAACAAATATATTCTTTTTTCTTCACCTCTACAATTCTTTATCCCATGAATAAATGCTGTTATTGAACACCAATATTGATTAAATAAAAGTTGAATTAATATAGCCAAGAAGTACTTTTGCTGAAAGATGCTCTTCACTATATTTCTCATAGCAAAGGTTCATACTGTGATGCTCAGAACTCTGCCTGAGAGACTTAATACGCTACTATTGACCAGCCACACATCTGGTCTATATTTTAATTATTAGTGAAGATACCCGTTCCATATAAATGCAGAGCATGAGAAATGGTAATAATATTTTGCCCATGTATGTATGCAGGTATGTATGTGATTCAGGCAAAATCAGAAAGGAAAGAACTGCAGAGAAGTGCCATGAATAACCCATGTGTTTTTATCCCTCCTTAAAAGCCTAAATAGTTGAAGTCTGTATCAGAGAAGATACTCTAACTTCCCAATCTTTGCCAGAGTTAGGCCAGGTGCACAAGCTGTTCAAGCTGTACTAAATTATCACATTTTATAAGCCTTGCTTAGCCCTGAGTCAAATGATACTTTCAAGGTTAACAGCATCAACTCAGAAGTCTTTCTGAGCTGGAGGGGAAGCCAGGAGTAAATCAAAGTTAGAAAGCTTACATCTAAACCAGAGAGTTAGGTCTAGCTACTTTTTCCATCTCTAAAAGCTTCATACCCATCTGACTGCTGCTTCAAATAACTTCCACTGTGCACTGAAGTTTTCGGTGCCTCTTGAAGTGATGTTGGAGATGACAGCCCTCCTGCTCCCACTCAGCTGTTGGAAGGGTTGGCCATACAGTGATCTGCTGGGGGACATGGGACCAGATGGAAAATAGACCAGAGGGAAAGTACCTTGGACACCAGGTAGGTAATACGAACTACTTTTATTATATTTACCAATATTTTAATGTAATAAATCCAAACCAAAAAACACCTCCAATAGCTGCTTGACAGATTTTCTTTCTCCAGTGATAAAAACTGTTGTCTATAAATACTTCTTTGTACGAAATGAAAGCATAAATAAAGCTCTTTTTGTGAATGACCTTGAGAATCCTGGAACAGTTTTCAAAATCAATTACTCTGCTGTGTTACGCTTAAACAAACAAAATGTTACCCTCTATGTTTCGGTTTTCTGAAATCAGTTTGGGGAGAGCATCTGTCTGGGAATTAGAACTATAAGCATTTAAATAAAATGCTCTGCAGGCTCAGTACTGAAAGCTAGATCTCAGCTTGTAGGCAATATGTATTTTGGAATTGGTTTCTGTAATCAGAAAGATTTGAAAAAAATAAAATCGGCTATGGCTACCTTAATGTCTAGCTAATTTGTTTTGGAATTCTTTCAGAAGTTTTGGAATTCTTTCAGAAGATTTGGAATTCTTTCAGAAGTGAGTGTGGAAGATTGTCTCTTTCACAGATATTGTCAGATATTGTTTCCCATTGACTAAGTTATTAGACGGAACAGTAATAGTGTAACTAAAAAGTTCCAGAAGCATTTAGTGGAAATGCATTCTTAATACTTATTTAGACATTACCTTTCTTACGAAGTAGCTTTATTACCTTTTGGATTACACATTTGTGGTTTCCATAAATGCAAATAAATCAGGTCATACAAACATGGATACTTATTCAAAAGCTTCTGATGCAATCCAATTTCTGAAGCCAAAATAGTTTTCTAATATAAAAATTCCCGAGTCTTTTTCCTAGCACAACAAATTAACTAACTAAATCTTAGAGTCTTAATTTCTAAATTTAACTGCTGCAAAATACCCTGGTAATGATTTTGGCAATTTAATAAAGAAGACTGTGTGCTGGCATCTTTCTGAAAAGCACATAAAAAGAAATCCCTATGAATGCATTCTTTGCTTTAATGGTTAGTTCATGCAAATTTAACTGTCCTAGATGACATGTTTTAATTTCCGCTTCTGCCTCGGACTAACACAAATGCTAAATGTGCTTTTACTGACAGCATCTCAAGCACTATAGGCAACATGGGGGTTAAGCAGACCTCAGCATTTTTGTGAAGAATGAAAACATGAAGTAGTGCAGACATTTTCTTAACCTTGATTTTTGAGGGTTTTGTCTTTTCCTTTAACATGAAATACAATCTTAGGAAAGAATGAGGCCATTATTTTTTGTTTCTTGCCCATTTATTTTCAATGAGTAGTGGATCAGGTCTGTGGAAGAAAAACAAAGATGCTAGAGTAGGAAGGAATTTCTCAGGACTTTCTCCCTCAAACGTTGTATGGGTTTTTTTTTTCCCTTCAAGAAGCTGTAAGTCCTGATGCTTCTCTCAGATCCCTCAGATACATTGAGTTTTTTAGGTCACAAACAGGTTGACCTCATCTCCTCTCTTCCTCTTAAATCAGTATTATTCATGAACATACAGCTGAGCATGTCTTTGGTACTTGGTTGATTAGAGCGCTTTTCACTGTGCAGAGCTAAGTCCAAAAATGAAGGAGCTGTCTGAGAATGGTATTTCCAAGCAAAGCTGTGTCTCTGCAGTGTTTTGGGGACCAGATTCTTTCTCTAGTGATAAGATTTGTACAAAGAAGAATTCTGTATTTCTGAGCAATATTACTCATACTTTATGATCTCCAATGAGTGAATGAGGAACACTTTTTTTTAGAATGTAAATTAATCTGTATTATGGTGCAATAAACAATACACATGAATCTCCCTAGCTGGTATAATAATCTGATAGGGAGCTCTCTGCTTACATGCAGATCTACACATCTTTCAAATAAATCATCAATTCAGATGCAAAATAAAGAATATTAAGACCACAATGTGGATTTGTAAATACCCCTGGGAGAACTAGGATCCATAATCTAATGAATGGATTACACCCATCAACCAAAGATTCATCCCATAAACGTGTGAAGTGGTTGGACTCTGAAAGAAAACAGAACTGTCTGTAGCAATTTGTGACATACGAGTGCAGAGTCAGAGCTGACTGCTAGAGGATTCTTCTGAAGATTTGTGAGGCTTCCTGATGATTGTGCTACACACACACCATTGAATGTAGATCATACTCAAGTACATATCAGGTTATTTTCTCTCCAATCGTTAGAATGCCTTAAACTATTGAAGTATGAGCTGCTAATGCAGTTCAACTCTTTCATCAGTTTAATGAACTATTCCCAAACAGCATCCACGAGTGGAAATTCCTTCTAAAACCTGAGAGAAAGACCAGAGGACAGCTTGCTAAGCAACATGTCTTTTCAAGCTACTCTGTGCTGCTCACACTGGTGCTGTTTCAAACTACCTAAACTACCTCTAAGCAAGTCAGCTGGATATCAGGTCTGATGTAGTCAATGGACCATGTGTCTGTGCAAGGGTGACTCAATAGCCTCAAACACTTTTTGTACTGGAATGGACCTATACTGCACTGCATCCTATTGCAGTGGCACATTAGCAAGCTGTGTGATATCATTTGTTTTTCATTGCACATTGCCCTATGTACTATATTCCATTAAAATATCACAGAGTTTCATTTTTCTTTTCCTGTGATTAAATTCATCGAACAATGAAAAGCCATCAGTTTTTTATAGTGCTTGAGGACTTACTGGAAAGTCATTTTTGTTTATTTCAGTGAACTGAAACAATCACTTAGCTTTAGGTGCTCTTTTTAAAGCTATGCTAAGTAAAGATGAATTTCCCATCCTTTTTTAGATGTTAGCAAAGCACATTCTCAAAGATTAGCATTGTATTCAAACCTAACAAATACAGAACAGCCATCTTCTGAATAGCAGTTTTGACTGTACTTTCAGGAATTTGATTCTTCATTACTTGTGGAGTATATAGAAAAATGATTCTTGTCCAAGATTTTTATCCTAAGCAATTCATGAGTTAAGTATCAGATGCTTTTGAGGAACAAAAACTACCAAAAAGTCTTAGTAGAAATTATTTGGCAAATAATTTTATCTCATTGATGAAAGACAGTTGCAGCTCATCAAAAAGAAACACTGGTTATATTTTTGACATTTTTGATCTCAAACTCCTTTATGATTTTACTTTCTTGTATTTGATGTTCAGCTAAAGCCTTTGTCTATTAACATGGATATACTAAAAAACATATGTATTTCAGGAACTTGCATTTCCAACCACTGGAAGAAAGAAAGACAGAGGGCCAATGTATAGGTTTATGTACTGCACACTGAATAACAAATCACACTCTGCACTGTGTCACAACACATTTAATTTACACATCAAAAAGTTTGTCCTGAATCTGCTAATCTTTTTAGCTTCCTTATAGTTAATAAAGAGGGACAGGTACAGAGATGTGAACATCGTTTTAGTACAAAGTAAGTATCTGTAGTAGAACAGGTGCTTCTCAGGAGGAATTACCTTTTAAACAGTTTAAATAGAACTACCTTCTAAACAGTTTAAGTCAGGCAAGAGGAATCATTATAGAAAAGGTAAAGGAGAATCCTTATCACACAAAAAAGGGGCTAATCGCACATTAGAAAGGAAGCATGTAAAACACAAGAGATATTGCAACTAAAATAACATTATATAAGCAAATATGTTCTATTGAACTGTGAAGAATGTACAACTGCTGTTAATTAACGTGACTTTAGGTAACATACTAACTTTTGCTGTAAAGTATGTATCCAGTGCCACTGTGATCAAGACAAACATCTGCAACCAGTTTTGCCCTTGTCCCTTCTCCTGCAGGAATGGTGTCGGTATTCATACTGTTAGACGTTGCTGAAGCCAGGCACGTGGCAGAGGCCAGGCTGCTGCAGCCCCATGCCCCCATCTGGTGCTGCTCCTTCGTGTGTGGGCAGATGAAGTCCTCATCATCCTTGTTACCCTTTTTTCTGGTGTGATGACAAGAGAGAAGGAAGTTCATAATAAGGCATATAAAGTATGTAGATGCCATATAATTTAGTGCAAATTCTCCATCCTCAGGGAATGGGAAACTTCCTGAATATAGACTGAGTATACTGGAGAAAAAGTCTGTATTTTCTTTTTAGATTACAACGTTTAGTGCCAGTAGAAATCAGGCGACTAAACAAAAATAGAATTTTCTTTACCTTTCCAGAGATTGCAATCTTCAGGCAACCAAATTTAGAATTCAGTTGGCCAACTACGCATTTACTAGAGCCATTTTAGATCTCCTGCAGCATCCAAAGCACCCACACTGGACATGGGTAGACTCTGTCACTACGCAAGAAAGAAAAACTTATAGAGTGACACCTGCAGGCAAGGAGGGGGATGTGTTGAGAATAGATGCTAGAAGCCCACCGGTTAGTAGTTGAATCCTGCCCATAAGAGTCTCTTTTCCCAGTGTTTTTCTGAAGACCAGAGGGTCACCACAGAAAACAGACATGCAAAACATGTAGAAGCAAGTATGTCTTCCTTTGCACTTTGTGTCATCAGCCTGTGATATTCAAGGCTGCAGCGAAAAGGGAAAGCAGATGCTGGAGATGAATTTTTTAGAAGGTCTGGATAATTTTATAGCCAATAATAACATTTGCAGTTATCCACGTAAAGATGAGGGCAATCAAGTGTTATGCTTCAGGGAATAAGAGAATCATTACAGAGGAAAACAGGAATTTGTCCACTTCATTGTCTTTCTCCATGAAGGGTGTTACTTACTTTGTTAAATGTATCACACTGTTTTGCCTATTTCTGAAGCAACAGTATGGTTCAGTGATCTGTTTCCATACAGTAACTGCCACGTGCTTGTGTCTCTTAATTTGAAAAGTGTATTTGCAGGTTTAAGGTTGCCATTGATGTGTCTTTCATTTTGAGAATTTTTTGGATATAGTTTTTGAAATAGTATCATGTTAGTATTAGTGCAGAGAGCACTGTGTACTTTTCTTGAAAAACTATGCCAAAAGAACCTTTACTTATTCTTAACATAAAAGAACAGACTTTTCACGCTGTTGTCTCATTTCTAGTTTTATGATGAAAAAAGGCTATAAACGATAAATGTTTAATCAAGTATGGGTCTGTTCAGAGCTAAACTTGTAATTCCACTAACAGAAGGTTGATAATAGCTTTGAAGTGCAACAATCTTTCTGCCCACATGCAGTAATGACCTGTAGGGGATAAATGTGCCAAAAGGGAAATCCATGTACTGTTTGATTTACAACCTTGTTTTTAATGATGGGACAAAGAAATAGCAACAGAATGCACTTGTAAATCCTTCTGGTTTTCAGACTCAGCTTTCAGAAGGAGAATATGATCAGATAATTTAAAGCTGCTTGTGTCAAATGGAGAGTAACTGTATAGACTGTGATTTTACAAATGAACAGAGCCTCATTTAATGCACTACTTGCAGGTTCTGCAGTAAGAGAGTGAAAAAAGCGTTTGCTTCAAAACTGAAATTAAGAGCTTGTTTAGATCAGGCTATTTACCTCTTCCTGTAATCATTAGGGTAAAGTGAAAACCAGCTGATTAACACACCTTTCAGAGACTTCAGCCAATTTTTGCGTTATCTATGGTTTGGGTCCTAGACTCACATATTTTTGTACTAGCACAACTAGGAATGAGTAGCTGGAACCAAAGATTAAAGATTGGGAACTTCTTTGGCTGACTGCTGCTGAAAGTAGTATCTGGTTCTTATTAAGATTATAGGACTCCCTTTGCTTTTCAGGCCAAGTATGTTCGTAAGGTTAATACTTCGTCTAGGAGTATATATTTTTGGCCAATTTGATGCCGGTGGCCACTTTTGAAATCCAAGAAAGTAAAACCAAAGAAAACCAGCTTACTTACGCTTTCATATCAGCTTGAGAGGAAATACCTATTCCACACTAGCTCCATGTGCACCAACTCCAAACCATGTAGAGTAGGGGCCCACGGGGATCCCACTTGTGGCAGGAAGCAGTGCGGATATATTGACTTGGGAGGCAGAATGATCTACTGTAGGAGCTGCATAATAAAGATAATAACCATCAGTCTCTGTTCAGTACCTTTAATCCAGGCAACATCGCCAGTGAATAACATCTGGTCATTGTCCTAGGGATGTGCTGCTCTTGTCCCTAGTACTTCACCTGAAGTAGGTATTCCTGGATGTGCTGCAATCTTATCTCCACTGGCCCTACCAAGGGAGGATGGAGGGGGTAAAAGGGTAAAAGTAAGCATGAATGCACTTCATCAAACAAAGACCCTGGTAGTATCCTTTCTCCGGCAGCTGATAGTAGCTGTCTGTAAATGCAAATAAAGGTCTATGACCACAGGAAATAAGTTTCTTACTTTTTGTACCTCAGATATACCTATATATCTGCAAAAGATTCCTATCTATACTGAGTGTGTGTTCTTGTGCGTGTGTACATATAGAATACACTTCATTTACATACATATATATGAACAGTCAACTTATGCATTTAAACACATTACAAAAATGCACACAAATATAGATGACCAATTCTGATTAGTTTATGCTTTCAAGTTATTCCTGGGAAAATAATGCCATAAGTAGTATTTTCAAAAGGAGTTTAAGGTGATTGGCACTGGTTTTAGGTAGAACATTTAGTTAAACCTTTACATACTAAGGTAATTTTTAATTTATTGATAACTGAGTTCATGCTTAGTTTATAATAAAACACAGATTATGTTGCCATTTTTACTCATGATTGGTGAACTATGCTTCATATCCAGTTTTTAACAAAGGGAGTTAGGTCTTCATTAAATCAAAGCCCAAGATGCAAACAAAATGAGGAAAAAAATCCCTCAGTGTACTATCAGCCCATTAAACTTTGACACATTTCAAAACCATATAAGTACAAGCTAAGTCTAGAAAAGCCTATTAAGTGGCATAGTTTTCTGTGAAAACAGGATACTTAATAAAATCTACTCAGTGAAAAAAAGTACATTATTTTTGCTAAAAGTAAAAAATGGTTTCAGCTTCAAAGAAGAAAAAAAACAGTTTCAAAGATAAATTAGTCACAATACACAATGGGCCTGGATAATCCCAAAAGAAAAAAGCCCAAACAAACCCCAAAACCAAACCAACAAAATAAACCCAACCACTTTAATTAATATGTGAGAACAATTTATAAAATAAGCATTTACAAATAGTTCCGCAAAAAAATTAAATATTAAAATAGTGTATGGTAAACAGGAAAACCACCTCAGAGCTGCTATCTAAACAGTTTCTAGGAGCAGATAACATTTATACATGTTGTTATAAAATAGAATGATAATTCTATAGAAAAAATGCATTTATAGTGTAACACATTTCTACTGCATGTGTAAAAATATCATACATTGTGATAGGTAACGTAAATCAATCACGGACACTTTCCATTATCTCCAAACTCTATAAGTGCCTCTATGTTTTGAGTTCCAGGCAGCAAGAGGTATGTATTAACAATGAATTTTATTGTTCAATCTCCAGCATTCACTAGACCTTTTGGACTGCCATTTAGCATGAAGGAGATCTATTGTGGAAATTGCACTGTTCATTTTGTCTGTTATGGCCACATGGGACCTTAAAACAAAATGAACAGAAATTGTCTTTGCCTGCAGGAGCTCACAAGCTGCAGGTAAACCAAAGACTAAGCAGACAGAGGATAATCATTCAGAAGCATGTTACTGCTAAGTATAAGTGATAATAATAGTGTATGATGTAGAGTTTTAAAAATATCTATTTCATTCTCAAGTGAATGAATAGCAGTATATTTTGGGTGATTAATTACATGGAAATCTGATTGAAAATAAAAGGAGTGGGTTTTCCAAAGTCTAATAAAGTCTTGGAAAAGTCTGAAAAGCTAAAAGATGAGGAGATGCCAGTGTACAAAAAAGCCAGAGAGCACCAACCAGAGACATATTGTTGCTAAACTTAGAATTGAAACACGCTTCATTTAAATTCAACCAGACAAATGGAGAGTACATCTGACATGGTGAAAACATGGAATACTATCCCCGATAGATCTACTTAAGCAGTAACAGAGAACATCAAGGAAAGAAAAGCAGGTTCTGATCCAAAGTTGTCATTGTCAATGACTGGTAACGTTAATTGTCATACTTCTATCTGCCTAGAGAAGCTAAATAAGCTGGAATCCTATACTCCTTATGCACATTTTTGCCAGTAATAACTCATAATATTCTACTTTGTCACTAGCTGTGTACAATTATGTAAGAATAATTAAAGTAATAAGGAATATTTGAATTCATGCTCACTATCTCAAGGTCCACCAGCTCAAAAGCTTTTTATTAGATCAATAAATACAACAGCAGTTATAAAACCATTCTGTTCCTTACATCAACCATAAAGATGGGTGCTTGGGTCTAAACTCAGACTTCGCAAACTGATTATCATGCATCATATATTGCCTTGTAGAAGTCCATCACATTGTTTCAAGTGACTGGAGGATATGTAATAAAGCATCTACCTTCCAGACTTTTTGGTAGAAGTATCACAAGCACATTTGTTCACCTATCTTTGAGAACAAATTCTGAGCCCTGGCAGTGAGTTTACGGTAGAAGGGAGTATTTGCTGTTCTGAAAAGAGAAAATTCAAATCTCATGTATTTTCCATCTGGGAGATTTCTAATACACCATTCAGGCCTGTATAAAAGCAGTTTCACCATCAACTCATTCAGGAAGGCAATTTAATTTGGCTTAATAGGTACTTTCATTTTAAGCACTGCAGCATGCAGTTTCTTTGCTTCACATTAGCAAAATGCTGTTTGTTATTTGAAAGGAGAGCCAATCCTAGTACTAACCCAGTATTCACAAAAGCAATAGCTTTTTCTTTCTTTCAAACATTAACTGAGCTGGACCCAAGTAGATATATAAAATTGTAACAGTGCTTTTTGTCTTTCTCAACATTCTTTTTCCTTCGGTAAGTGTACAACACATACTAAGTTTTAAAGTAGAGAGTCTAACCAGATTAAATAGGCAAAGTCTGATGAGGCACCCACCTATGAAAATACAGAGCTTTGTATAACTCTTTTTAGCCTGCTTCCAGCCTGGCCTGGTTCAAGTATTCACACATTATGATTTAAACTAGCAAGTGTACATGTATATTTAAATTCCTCTGAAGTCATTACATTGGCAGGTGTTGAACATTATTGTAGAAATGTATGAAAAATAATGATCTTTCTATCTTTTTGTTTTCTTGCTTTTAAATTGTTATATATTGTCTCTGTTTCTATTTAGTTAATCACTTAAAATTATGAGGTAAATCCCATTGTACTATCTGGAACAAGCACAAGTTGTCAAGCTGGCTACTGAGCATTTGTTAAGTAAATGAAAATGATGGTAATTTATTGATACAGTGCAGAGAGTTTAGAACTTTGTAATCCAGAATTTACTGATGCTCTTCAGCTAAGAAAACTTCTGCTTTCCCTTTCACCTCTAAGCAAGCTGGGATAGTCATATCTGTGTGTACCTTCTGAAAACAGTCTTTGCCCTCAGATTTAAATGTGATGAAAAGCATTACAGGGAGTTGGAGGAGGTTTTGAACAATCCACATCTAATGTAACCAATTAGCTTCATTACCTTCATTTCTGAACTTCCTCTCACAAAAAGGTGGCAAACCCAAAACTTGAAGTACATAAATGTTCAAATAAGTTGAGTGTCCTAATATTGATTACATACAGTTTAGGTTTAATTTTCATGGGTGGAAGGTATCAATCACATGTCTGAGTGGTGTTCTCTACTGAGAATCTTATCTCCAAGAGGTGCTGTCATGAGATGAGAAATGGCTACAGAACTGTTAAAGCACATGTTACGTAATGAACAATTATTTCTTAGATTTTCAGTGAAGACAATTCAGGCCCAGACCTTTTGGTGAAGTTTTGGTACTGTTTTGCCTCACCCCATACTTTCCTTCACTAGATTTTCTCCCCTGCTTGCTGCAGTCCCCCTGCACTCCTGGAACATGTGTCCCTAGTGCCTGCACTGCAACAGAAAACAAGCCAGTGCCATGATGTAAGAGTAGAAGATGGGAGAAGTCAAGCCTTTTCCCATTTTTTTCTGTCTGGGTTTTGTGCCTGGAATAGTCATTTGCCCCTTGGCTAGGGCAGCTGACAATGCTCAAGCTCGCCAAGCAGAGCCTGAGCTTGTGGGAGATTGGGACCCCCCAGGATCATGCTGTGTTCTGTGCTCTAGGAGACGTGGCCAACCTCAGTTCAGTTGATGTATCTGCATTTGGGCTATATCTGCTCCTCTTGACTGGAGTACTTGGTCCTGAATGGAATGCAAAAGACAAAAGCCATTGATTCACGAAAGAAAGAAAGAAAGAAAGAAAGAAAGAAAGAAAGAAAGAAAGAAAGAAAGAAAGAAAGAAAGAAAGAAAGAAAGAAAGAAAGAAAGAAAGAAAGAAAGAAAGAAAGAAAGAGAGAAAAAAAAAAAGACTCTTTTGAAGCTCAAAAATTCTGGAGGAGTCTGTTTCTCAATCCTAACAGCAGACACCTCTGTAATCTGCTATCCTCCATCAGCAGACCCACAAGAAGCAGAGGTCTAGGAGTATAAGAAATGGTTTACAGACATTCAGGCAAATGCCTTTGGCTGCTGCCGACTAGCGCACTGTAGTGGTTATCTGGTGCCCACCCCCTACGAGAAATGAGTAGACATAGGCTGATAGACTCTCCTGACATACCTTCCGATCTCCAGGACTGCTGAGCCAGAGTTTGTGAAAGTCTTTAAAAGAATCAGTTCCTGCATCTCCAGGATTTGGTGATTTTTTTCTAGCCCATTTTACTGGTCATTAACCTCTCATAAAGAGACCCTGGGAGGAGTAGGAATCCCTTTCCAAGGCTTTAATTTTTCTCTCTTATGTAACACTTACATGAAGGAACATTATCATTTAATCTGGCAACGCAACATGCAAACTGCCAGAAGCTACCTTTTGACTAGTGAAAGATGAACCTCAAAAGACTGAAAATTCTTTTCACTCAGACAATGTCTAAATGGTAGTATTGTTATTTAAATACCTTTGGTACATACATTTGTGATGGAAATTTCCCTACTTTACATTAGGCATTCTTATAAGCTTCCCAGGTAAAATGGAAAACCAGAAAAAGTTCTAAATGCATTTTTAAGCTTCAATTTTCGCATCAGTGTGCTTAACCCTTATTTTAACTTCTTTTTTCTTTTTTTTTTCTTTAAGCCTGGAAATAAAATCCTGCAACTTAAAAATAAAACAAAAACCCAGAAACATGGGTTAGGTAAAAACTGAATATTGGAGAATTTAATTGAAAAAAATCTTTTAATAGTTATTTTAGTTGAAAAGATCTTTTAATAGCTACTTTTCTGCTATTTGCACTAATTGTCTATGTAGCTGAATGATGAAAGCATGTGACTTGAAATATGGTTGTACATGAATTTCTTTTAAGTTTTCAAATGAATTTATGGCTATGTTATTGAACATGACTGTATCATAAGTTGAGATCAGTTGAGTTTTAATGAACATCCCTGTGCGTACATCTAGCTATGCCAGCTGTGAGGTAAAACCTAGTAGAACAAAATTCTTCCATTGCTAAATAAATCTTGTATTAGGGTTCATGATAACAGACTAACCTCTAGCTGGGTGATGTAAAACTGTATGCGACACACAGTCGATTAGAGTCCAGTGGCAATTTCAGTAGTTATCATTACTTGGTGGGATTAATTTGCGGAATACGGGAATGTTAAATCCCTTAATCCTGAAGGTCAGACTTTTATTCTGTACTTTGATAGTTCCAAACACTTAATTTGAAGGTGAATGAAGGACAAGTGTTCCCTAGACAGTGGACAAATACTTATATTCAGCAGTTCACAGGGTACAAAGATCTGAGTGTCCACTTTTCTTTCCAAGAGATTATACTAACACATGTGATTTAGTTGCTCCTACTCCTTCCTTTGTCTTGCTATTTCTACCTTATGGCAAAAAAAAAAAAATATTATAAAATCATCATCTTTATATCCATGATATAACTTGGCACACGTCTTGTATCAGTTTGGATCAGAGCTTTAAAGTAATACAACTGATAGGGTACCCCTGTCTCAAAGGGGGAGAATGTTCTTGGCACAGGAATTAGCAGGGCTCATTGAAAGGGCTTTAAATCAGATTCGAAAGGGGAAGGGGATGAAACCAGACTCTTTTGGAGTAAGGCTGGGGGTGGTGTGCCAAAGTCTGTGGGACAGGATGCTAGTGAGGTCCTTCGCTCTGCTGACTCTGTGAAAGTAGGGGACGGAGATTCACACAACAGCAGAGATGTGAGGGTCATTGATGGGTTAGAAATTTTGGCTGTGCCTGGGAATGGTCAGGCAGGAATTAGGGCTTTTCCCAGTAAAAAGGTGGCGGGATCGATAGCCTAACTGAAATGTTTGTACGCTAATGCACGCAGCACGGGCAACAAACAAGAGGAGCTGGAAGCCATTGTGCAGCAGGAAAACTACCATGTAGTCACCATCACAGAAACGTGGTGGGATGACTCACACCACAGGAGTGCTACAATGAATAGTTATAGGCTCTTCAGGAAGGATAGGCAGGCAAGGAGAGGCGGTGGGGTGGCCCTGTATGTCCGGGAGTGTTATGAATGTCTAGAACTAAATGATGGTGAAAATAGGGTTGAGTGTCTATGGGTAAGAATCAGGGGGAGGGCCATCAAGGCAGATATCATGGTGGGAGTCTGTTATAGACTGCCCAACCAGGATGAAGAGGCAAAAGAAATATTCTATAAACAGCTGGAAGAAGACTCAAGATCACAAGCCCTTGTCCTCATGGAGACCTTGAACTTACTAGATATCTGCTGGGAATACAATACAGCAGAGAATGGTGTTCCCCAGGGCCCAGTATTGGGGCCAATTCTCTTTAATATCTTTATTAGCAACCTGGATGAGAGGGTTGAGTGCACCCTTAGTAAGTTTGCAGATGACACTAAGTTAGGTGGGAGTGTTGATCTGGTTGAGGGTAGGATGGCTCTACAGAGACATCTGGACAGGCTGGATCAATGGGATGAGGCCAATGGTATGAAGTTCAATGCAGCCAAGTGCCGGGTCCTGCACTTGGGTCATAACAACCCCATTCAACGCTACAGGTTTGGGAAAGAGTGGCTGGAAAGTTGCCCAGCAGAAAAGGACCTGAGGGTGTTGGCTGGCAGCCAGCTGAATATGAGCCGGTGGTGTGCCCAAGTGGCCAAGAAGGCCAACAGCAACCTGGCCTGTATCAGGAACAGTGTGGCCAGCAGAATTAGGGAAGTGATTGTCCCCCTGTACTCAGCACTGGTGAGGTCCGACTTTGAGTACTGTGTTCAGTTTTGGGCCCCTCACTACGAGAAAGACGTAGAGGTGCTGGAGCAGGTTCAGAGAAGGGCAATGAAGCTGGTGAGGGGTCTGGAGAACAAATCTTATGAAGAGCAGCTGAAGGAACTGGAATTGTTTAGTCTGGAGAAAAGAAGGCTCTCTACAACTACCTGAAAGGAGGTTGTAGAGAGGTGGGGATCGACATCTTCTCATTAGTAACAAGTGATAGGACAAGATGAAATGGCCTCAAGTTATGCCAGGGGAGGTTTAGATCAGATATTAGGAAAAAGTTCTTCACCAAAATGGGTCATCAAGCATTGGAACAGGCTGCCCAGGGAAGTGGTGGAGTCATTATCCCTGGAGGTATTTAAAAGATGGGTAGACGTGGTACTTAGGGACATGGTTTAGTGGTGGTTTTGGCAGTGTTAGGTTGATGGTTGGACTTGATGATCTTCAAAGTCCCTTCTAACCTAGACAATTCTATGATTCTATCATTCTAACCTTCCTTCCTTTTGCAAAAAAGTCAATGAAATGGTAGGGGGGGGGAAGCCATCTTAGAATCTCAAGCTTCAGCTTTGGTGTTAGAATAATCTGAATGTTGGTTAATTATCCAAGCTGCTAGTGGACAACCATGCATAATTTCTGTTCTTGTCATCTAAGAAATCAAGTTCCGAGTAAACACAAAAATTGCATGACAGCTTACAGAGCTGAGTAAAATTAGGTTAAAGCTTCATACGGCAGAGAACTAGATGGCTTCTTTGGATTAAATATTTATCATCCAACAGTATTACAGAGCCTAAACACAGCAACAATCTTCATAAAGGTGTTCTGCATTAGACACTTGCATGCCTGTGTTGACTTTCCCAGTGAATCCATAAACACTGTCTATGTATATCTCCATAAACAACATGCCCATAGCTGTGAATCACCTTTCCTGACATCCAGCTGTCCCTCTGCACTTTAAAGGGAACTTTAGTGTCCAGACATGTTTGTGCATTTCCATCTAAAAGCTGTGTGTCTTAAAGTCCTTTCTTAAGTAGGTGATGCATTGTCTTACTAAGTCCCTGGGTCTTAGGGAAAAAAAAACCAACACAATAACTAAGGTGCCAGTAGATTCCAGGAGAGACATGCTTTCTACATTTTGGAATAGGCTTTAGCTAGTAGATCTTTTGCTTGAAATATTTTACAGGCTTTTCTATAACATGGGAGCTTCATATTGACCAGGAGTTAATAAACAATGCAAAAAAGAATTAAGTGTAAGGACCTCTGGTGCGGGCTACAGGCCATGATCAAAAAGTGTCAGGAGAACAGCTGAACTGCTGGAAAGGTTTCCTGTAATGTCATTGTGGACTGAAGTGATTGGCAGTCTATGCTAGCATCTGACTATAAGAAACCCTTGCTGTGAAAACTGGGAGGAGCACCACTACATGGACATCTGAGCAGAGGGTCTGAGGTGGCGACCTTATGCTTCGGGGCCAAGCTGCCACCCAGAGCCTAAGACTGGTCAGAGAGGTGCTGCATCTCCCCCGGTTTGATTGCACCCTCTCACTGGAGTGTATATAAGTGAATGAAAAACTCTCCCTGTCACTCACTTGGTCTGCTTAGTAGATTAAACATGATAGTGTCATATTGTTTACATACTTTTCCCCCTCAGACATCTCTTGAGTTACTGCTAATATTCAAGGGACAGAAAAATTCAGTGTCTGAATATGCCAAAGACTGCACAAGCATCTTGTGATTTCACATCCTGGCTTTTGAAAGATAACAAAATGAGCTTCAAGTTATTGAGCATTTTCTTAAACAATCTTTTCCTTGACATGTATGATCAAGAGCGTAATTTTGCAAATATTTAAATTTTACTTATATTTTACCTTTACATGCTTTACTAGGCATCTTTTCTCAGCTGTTACATTTCTGTCTTTTTTATTTTTTCCTCTCTTGTGTCTTTTTCCTAAGAAGAAATGCTTATATCTTTGGACTGATGGAGTAATTTTTTTTCCTGAGTAAAATTCCAGAAAGAACTTTAAACTGAACTATAAAATGTTCAAGTATCTTCAGAAAGTTTCTCTAGCAATAGAGTTGGTCTGAATACTGCTGATTGTTGCATCCAAAATTTAGGCAGAATCTGGACACCATTTCTATGATAGCCCAAGATGAATATCCAGATCTGAAAGTTTCCTCTCCTGGAGCTTTTCTTATAACACTGAAGAGGGATTTTGCAAGGTTCCACCTACAGTTAATGACACAGCTCACAAATCAAAACAGTATTTTTTGCACATTAGCCAGCTGCCCAGTGGACAGATTTTTCATTTCACTTCATCCCCAAGCTGTCACAAAGTCACAGTCACACAAAGTGGAGCTTTGTGACTGACCATTTTCTGATGCTGGTTCCTATTTCTCATTCCCGCTGGAGTCCCTCCTCTCTGTTCACAGGTGTAGGGCAGTGTTCTGCCATGCGTCTCAACCTGAAACTAATGAAAAGAAAGAAAACAGAAACCATCCTTGGTCACTCCTATTGATCCTTGAGTCTCTGTGACAGCAGCTCCAGCACAGAGGGCACATTACTGATATTTTCTGTGATGTTCTTATAACAATTTACAGGCTGTTGGGGGAAGAAACAAGTGTAGCAAGTATCCAAGCCTCAATGCAATCTGGATGCAAACCAGAAGCCGGATCTCAAAATAGTAATGGCAGTGATGGATGATTGCTTGATGGTGTGGAGTGGAGGGCAGACATTGCTTCTCATCTTTGTTGACCTCTTTGCAACATTTGATGCAGACAGTGATCATGAGAGATTACTGAAGGAAATGGCAAGGCTGCATAATGAGTATGTCAAAACAGTCTAACATCTCTCTGGGTCTATATCTTTAATAAGGTTACAGGAAATGTCATGTTTGTCCCATGACTTCACAACTATCATTTCTCTCTTTGAGCCTATTCAACATCTACAGACAGATTCTAGAAATAGTGGACTCATCATCAACTTAGTGCAGAAACTATACAGCTCTCGTCATGCTTATCTTCACCAGAGAGAGTAAGATGGGGTCAAAGGTCGGCAAGAACAGCTAATGGATGAAGACTAGCTGTGCCTGAATGAAGAACAGTGAACCCACACAAGGCAGAGATTATGCTAAGGGGAATCAAAACAAACCAATAACTAAAATAACTTCAGGGAGTTTACAGCCTCCTATCTGAACATATCTTTTAGTGAATGCAATTCAGTATTGCAAAGTAATATCAAAATAATTTCAAAATGGCCAAATAGCAAGTCTGTGTCTCAGTTTTTCCACAAGATCCTGGTTCACAATGAAGTAGTGAAGAGTAACTCATAAACTTTTTCCTACCTTTCAAGTTCTTGGGTTTTAATATTGAAAATCCTCATTGGCTGGGAACTGAGTATATTAGAGAGAAGGAAGAAGAAAGGAGAGAACAAGAGAGAAACAGAACTGGATTTTTAAGTTTTTGACAAAGATGAATGAACAAAACTTACATATTTGCTAACATTTGCTAACATGACCCATTACCTGGCTTAGAGTATTCAGAGCTTCTGCCATTGATGAATTAATTATGAGATTGCAATATCAGGTTCCTAGTTCACACAAGGGTCAGAAATGGATATGTTTACCTTTGTATGTAAATACATTGAACCTATGAGTTTTACAAATGATTAGCAGTACCGGTAGAACAATGATTTCAACTTCAGCTTCTGCATATTCTCACAAATATTGTTTCCACGCCAGATTCTCCAGCTTTCCTTCTGTGGTCTCTCCTTATGCACTCTGTTCATTGTTAAGGATCTGCTCACTTCCAGTGTTTTCTTGTCCCACTCTCCATCTTCTGACTCATTGGAGTCCCTCTGGGTTTCCAATGCAGTGTTAGTTTCAGTTCCCAAACTCCTTGCCCGAGACATTCATTTCTTTCTCCCAAATATAAATCTTTCAACTGAAAACTTTCTTGTTTATCCAGTCTGGGTTTCTCTCTCTCAACGTTCTCCCCTGCAACTATTTAGTGATTTCAGCTACCCAATTTTCCTTAGCAAACCTGCTACAACATCTTGGTGCATACACGAGGCTCCAGCTGCCTCCTGAGGCATCCTGCTCTCACTTACTCCTTTTGCCACCTTGGTTCAACTCCTACCTCCTCTTCTTTGAAGTGAGGATGATGATTGCCACGTTGCTTTTGCCCAGCCTGGTGCTGAGTACAAAGGACAAAAAGTATGTCTCTGCATGGTTAACTCACTATTGTACTGAGCCCTTGCTACTACCGTACTTGCATCCGTATGAAAATCATCTCACTGTGTTGGGATTGAAGTCCAGTGCCCGCAGGGAGAGAGTGAGAAGGTGGGGCAGAGCTCTGGTTCTGTAGCTCAGCACATAACCCAGTGCCTGGAACAGGCACTTCAACCTTCAACGGTTTGCAATCACTTGGCAGCTGAGACAGGACGTACCTGTGAGCACTTGTACTTTAGAACAAGACAAAATCAAACACGGTGGAAATTTTCAAAGTGAGAGATTTTGTTCAAGGGTTGCTTAAAAAATTCATTTTTACTCTTCTTTGAAATGTCCTTCCCTCTTCTTTTTGTTTTCTTCTTTCCTACTTTGCTCATCAGAAGCAACAGAGATGGAGATGTATCTTTTCCAAACAACAGATGGTAAGCCTTTGATCCAAAGCACAAATGCCCCGAACTATGATCATGAAATTGTTATGAATTGTTTTAAGCATAGTAAAAGAAAGAAAACCAATCCCCCCCCCCCTTTTTTTTTTTTTTTCAGAAAAGGGTTTGTGTGTCTGTGTGAAAACCAAAATATCAGCCTGAGATTGTCAGAGAAAACTAAGGCATACAAAAGTGATTAGTGATTGAAAATTACTAGCTATTTGACAACTTTATATATAAGTGCTGCTATTAAAATATTAATAAAATGGTGGAACAGGGATGAAAGAAGTACAAGAAAAAATGTATTGTATAGAGGCACCAAATATTAGTACCTTTGATGATAGCTTTCCACAGTAGTGAAATGAGTAAAATACCATAACATGTATGCTTTTAATTACCCATTCCTGGATCTTATTTTTGCTTGGAATTTATTGCTCCATAAGTAAGGTTAAAACACCTATTTTTATCACAACTATGCATGTTAGCCTAAAGCTTTGTGTCTCAAGGGAAAAAAAGTGCCCCAAAGAACAACAAAGGCCAAAATGAAGAAAATAATTCATTTTTAATATGAGAAAATGAAGAAAGTAAAGAATGAATAGAAGATCTTTGTTCTTTTTTATTTATTTTTATATTCCACATATTGGACCATTAAAACAAAAATCATCGAAGGGAATAAAGTGAATCCATTACACCCCAAGATATATTATGCCACAGGTCTGTAGCTCCCTCAGGCCATACTCCTTCTGAGTGACACCCCCCCCCCTTCCCCCCTCAAAAATATCCATGTAATCAATTCATATCCTACTAAAATGGCTGCAGTCTACTGACGAAGAAGCCCTGCTCTCAGGAGAGCGCTACGGCTGCAGCGTGCACTGCACCGTGAGCAGGCCTTACTGTGAGAGCAGCAGACATGATTTGCCCTGAAAGCGCTGCTAGCAAAAAGTGGAACCCACTTTCTAGAGAAATAAGGACCGGAGAGGTTGCACATCACGTCAGCACTCCAAGTTCTCGCACAGTCAATGAACCTTGCTCTTACTTGATAGCTCTTATAGTCGTGCAGCCAGAGAGTTGTCCTGAGAAACTGCTGACTGGGGCAACTGAGCCAAACGTAAGCAGCAGCTCCTTTGCATTCAAGTGATGAGTTTACTCCTTCTCTTCAAGTCTCCTTTTTTAATAAATTTTTCCAGATGAAAATGCCTTTGTTATTTTCAGAGGAAAATGAGTTGGGGAAAGGACATGACAGAATGAACTCCTTAGTGGTGACTTTGGTTCATATACCAAAAAAAAGTCTCTGTAATATTTCAACCAGAACATTTCAGGTACCTGACCACATCCCCACAGGTACGGGGTGGGGGGCGGGAGGGGGGGCTGCTGCCAGTCCCCTGTGCAGCCACCTCCCCCCAGGGTGACCCCCATCCCTCAGCCTCTCCTCGCAGGGCAACTGCTCCAGCCCCAACAACCCTGGCAGCTTCTTGCTGAACTCACGACAGTTTGTCCGTGTCTTTGAAACCATTGTGTACTCTGAGGGGTTCCTGTGAGCACCAGCACTCTGTATTCTGACCATTTAAATTTCAAACAATGGCTATGCCACGAGAACTTTTCAACAACACAGCTCTCCTGTGACATGGAGACAGAAACATGTTTCTTCTCTTCTGTGCTTGGATAAAAGCAGAATAATTTTAATCTTAACTATATTCATTATTCTGATGAATTTTAAGGCAACCTTAAAGTATTTGCTAATGTTAATCAATTTAATATTTATTTTGATATTTAGCATGATAGCTTTGCAACCTAAATGTGTTCTGATCCAGAAGTTGTTCTTTCCTTCTATTATACATAATTGCATATTACTTTGCATTCATGGCAGATTTGAATATTTTAGCAAACTGAGACGAAGATTAAGGTATGTAAATGCTATTCTCCTAGAGAGAAAACACCACACAAATCAGTACACCTACGCAGAGATAAATACTGTCCAGCCAGTGAACTGTGAGATAAATTCAATTAAGTTTGGCAAAAGGCTGTGAGATCTTGGAAAAATAAGTGTTATACCTGCTTAATTTTATTTATGTGATTTGTTAATAAATCTGGCATCGTTGGATGTGACAACAAACACTGTAAAAGCAGCAAAAAACTTCCCTACACTTTTCATGGCTGGGAATTCGGTCCAGCCAAGTCTATGCTGGAAACTTTACTTGGCTGTGTACCAGCTCTGAGGCTGTACAGTCTGAAAACTGAGACAAGAGAAAACTCTCCTGCTAGGAACAAGATCTTGAGAACTTTACCAGGAAGAAAGGAAGGGGCAGAGGTGGGCAAGGTACAGCGAGTAAGATGAGACTCTCTGGAGCCCTGCTTGCTGCTTAGAGGAAGCGGAAGGCTGGTGGTGGCAACCTCCTGAGAAGCCTGCTGCAGGAAGGCCAAGCCAACTTTCCCCAGCTGAGACCTGTAGGGCTGAATCTGTGTTTCCTGCCTGCACTGTCCCTGCTTTGGTGGTTCAGGGTAGAAAAGCACTTCCCATTCTGTTCAAAGTTAAAATCGAATTGAAGATCTTTCTGGGTCAAGGGCAGCAGTGACCATGGTGCGGCTGCTCCTGTTGATCTGTGGCATCCCATCGGCTGCGCTGAAATAATGGGAGGAAAAATTTCAGGCTCTCTGCAAACATTATCCTGGAACCATCACGCGTATCTGCATGTGGCTGAGCTACAGCTGTAGTAAGGTGATGATGTATTGTCGATCTGGTAAAATTTTGAGACATTTGGGAGGACTTCATGAAAATAATAGATAAATTGAGCACTGGCGTAAAAGCAGGCCACTGTTATTCACTGTCATACCATACTTTCTGTACAAAGCCAAAAAAAAAGTCTTTCCCTAAACCACAAATTTTATGTTTACAAGATATCAGATAACAGAGAAAATCAATATGTAAAAGTCAAATATCTTCCCTATTTTTTTGAATGATAACATTATTTATATATAAACATGCTCACATACGGTAGGATCTAATAATCATTCTCTGTTGTGTTTTTTTAGGTTGAATTGCGTTCTTTTCCATTTTTTGATTAATGTGCAATATAAAAATTTCTAATAAACAACTTATTACGATATAAATCTACTCCAGCTGTATTTATGCAGCTTGGCAATGACAATTTTGATTGTCTTTGCCTTTGAGAATTGGAACAGAGTGTTTGCAATGACAGCTCTGCTATCTAATCTATTCTACCTGTTTTTTCTTTTTTTTTTTTTTTTTACCTGTACACACCAGAGAGCTACATCAGAAAATATTATGACATTTGCAATAATGCTCTCAAGCATCTGTCCTGTGGGACAGATTTTAAATGTATTGTGAATATTGGGAAAACATTTAGTATGTGTGTTACTCAAATTGAAGTTCTCATTGGGCAAAATATATTAATACTGTACTTGGATTAAATGATACAGATGGTCTTATGTCATTTATCAGTAGAAAACTATAAAATTACTTGCTCTTAAGAGTCTGGAAGTTTTCTAAACAGGGGGGAAAAAAGCAAGTCTGATAAAATCACAAATGTTTTCTCCATCATTGCTGAAACTCTAATTTTCTTGCTTATTGCTTGAGTTGATAAAACAAATAAAAGAAGGAATCTCAGAGAGATTTCTTTAATATGCAAAATGAATTTCAATGTTCTCTCCCGCTGGTATTTTTATGGAAAACCTGACTAGATGCTACACATGGAACAGAAAAATCTGCATTTAGATGGAAATATTATGAAATGCATGATATGGTACAAAGTAAGTCTTTTAATGGAGATAGCAAAGTGTTGCATTATATGGTTGAGTGGAAAGACAGCATGCATATAGGCTTTTATGTCCAGCTGCCCTGATTTACCCAAGAGAGCTCACTTTATCTGAATTTGAACTTAATATAGGGGGAAAAAAAAAGTCCCGCAAAAATACAGCAGAGAAATGATTAGTTCTTTTACCAAGTGAAATATTAAGACCTGTGTGAGTCACCACTGTAAACAATGATGTTTTGGACTTGCATGGCAATTTTTTCAAAGACTCCTTAAGTATTTTACAATCAAGAATTAATTAAGCCTTTCAGTACTGTCTGTACTGTTATATAGATAAAGTGGTGTAACCATGATTAAATTTATACCCATAGGTTTTAACAATTATTTTAGAGTCACTGCAGTAGCTGATTCAGTTCAAACATGCCCCTAGAGACATGCTTTGCCGCAATTTCTATTTTGTTTGGTTTTGTTAATATAAACGCAGCAAAGAATGTAAAATCGTCAGGCAAAGTGGTGATTTGTCACTATAACTCATTAAAATCAAATTAAATAACAACCCCTCCCAAAGTACATAATACAAGAAGTTAAATTTCTTTGTTATGGACAGTAGATAAAATATTTTTCTTACATAAAAATTGGGAATTGTATCCTGAGTATTCACAAATATCGTCACTGTTGTGATGATATGGATCCAAAACTGTAACTCATGTCAATGGATGGAGATCCTTGATCTAATAACAAATTTTGACCACAATCGTATCTGCTTCAAGAAAATGTTAAGAGGACAGAAAAAAATGGAGCACCATTCAATAAAGCAAATAATTGGGAAGCATAGGACAATGCTGAAAACATTTTTCTTTGAAGATTGATTTTAGGCAGCACTTTCACATAAATATTTGCATTAATCACTTGGGTGTTTTAAAAAGTGGCGGGATCGGGTTCTTATACTGAAAGAATTTTGTACCCTAGGTTTTGACCTCCTTCGGGATGCTAAAACAGCTTCCACAACAGGACTCTTCTCCTGACTGTACGGTGTGATCCGTAGCATGATGATGCTGGTGGTAGTGATAATGATGGAGTACACATTTACCAACTTACTAATGCTTTCTTTAAAACTTTTTTCTGCTGAGAGGAGAGAGAAAGGTAAATAAATCCCTAGAAAGATAATTACAAAATATAGGGTTTTTTTTACTGAATATTTAAAAGCTTTTAAAGCAAATGTATGTACATTTGCGTCTCTGATCTCTCTGCGTGTTACATGTGCTTTTTTGTTATATTCATCAAAATAAAGGAAAATTCCCAATTTATGCTTCTTAATGACAAGAACAGCACCCAACCTTTACTAGAAATTCTGACTTCTAATACAGCGAAAACCTTAATTAGTAGGACTAGTCATATCAATAAATCACTGTGGAATAATGTATGATTCTGTATTTTTTTGGAGGGAGGTGGTAGTGATATACCTTCATATTTCCAGAAAAGTGGAAATACTAGTTCTGTTCTGGCAAACACAATGGTATCTTGTTTTTTTCCATAGTTCTGCTTCTAGTATTATTGATGCTTAACCCATGAATGCCCTTGAATATATATGCCAGATTACTCCTTCATGTTACCGTGCTGTTGACTGCAATAACATTGCAAAGGGGATACATTTTCTCCCATAACTTTTATTGAAATGACAAAGAGTGACCTTAGGATGTTTCTGTATGTCCTAGTGTTCTTTCTATAACATTTAAAATAATGGGGACACACTAAGTGGCATGGCCTCAGGCATGCTGCGGGGGCTCTAACTCTCTGGGGGTTAATGGATGACTGTTTTTAGTTGAGTAATCAAATATAATACTGTAGTGCAGAACTCCTATAAAGACACATACATGCAGACTAATGGCTATTACTATAATACGCTTTCAACCTTGAAGATGCTTTAAAGACATTGCTTGTCATTTCAATGTTACATTGTTGCAGTCTAAGAAATACATTTCACTTTTCTTTTACACAGTGTGGTGAAACAGAGAACAACTGTGACTTTTTTTCTGATTCAAACAAAGAACTGCTCTAATCAAATCTTCAAATGCAAAGGTGCTGTCAAAAAAGGCAGAGCGTTAGTAACCAGAAGTAAAACCTCAAAGATCACACTGACACTAATATGAAAGCCAATACAAATTAAAACTTTTTTTTAAAAAAAAAACAACAACACATTATGTCATATTTACTGTGGAATAAATTAACCTGTATGTTTTCTGTTGGATCCTGTTGAAAAAGTTTAGCTAATTTCCAGGTAGGAATTTCTTGGAGACAAAGCTGGGAGTAGGGAGGTGGAATAAAAACATCAAAATTTTTAGATTTATTTTGAAATCTCCAATTAAAGAAGAGAACCAGATAAGGAAAGTAGATTCTGCATTTAGACTCCCTTTATCACAGGGCTATTGGAACGCAGGCCTTTTTAACTTAAATAATGTTATGGTTTTAATTTATTTTCCTCCCCTTTTCATAAATAAATTTATTTTTTTTTTTAATCTTAACTGCTTCTTACTTTTCCAGTGCCTTCTCCATAGTGAGTCACTGAAGTTCTTGAATCCAGCAAGTTATACTTGGCAAGACGTGACTGGCCCTATTGTTCTTCGTTCTTTGTTCTTTTAGCCATAAGTTATTAAAGTGCATCAACGCAGTGATAACTAAGTATCTAAATTCGTCAGCTCCTGTGAGAATGCATGGAGCACTGCTAGCACAGCTGGGACACAAAGGACGACACTGTGAGCTCCTATCTCATTCACAGGTAAATCATATGACATACAAATGCCTTATGTTTTACTTTTGGCAGTAGTCCTTTTATGGTAATGTTGTGCTGGATGAGCTGGATTACATCTCTACTTAAGCCATAGAGGCTGTCCTGATTTGGAATGCCTCTTTCTCTCTATGAGATGGATGGGCAAGTGGTTTGGATGTTGTTCCAGCGTGATGCCACTCTGCAATGCACCGGATGAGCTATTGGAATGGAAAGGGAGTCAAGGAGAGGGTGAAAGCTAGGCAGCCCTTCTCCCAGTAGAAGTATGGCAAAGCGGCAGCCAATAGGACTCTTTCTGTGCTCAGCAATATACGCATATGCATATTTCTTTTGCTAGGTCAAGGCTGGAAATACTTTTCTGCAGCTATCATCAGTAATACATATATATATGTCTATATATATTTCCAGGACTGCTGTATTTCAACTTGTTGTAGGCAGCAGTTAATGAGGTTAGAAAAGAATCATCTGGCTTTTAACAATTTAGTGTCAGAGATATTTTTTTTTGGTTCTTATCGAAGAATGAAATGCAACACATGGACACAAAGAAATTACACACACACACACACAAACACGCACGCACACATGCGTGTTGACTCTAGAAGGGAAAAATTAAAGACATGAGCAATGGAACAGATGGGCCAGCTTTAACAATATAGGCATTTTCAACAGAGCAGTCTGTCTCCCTACTTACACCACTGAAGCTTTATTCCTGTTGTAGATTGTATCATTCAGATCATTACTTTCAAACTTTTGCTGCTTCTCTATGTAATCTATCACCAACAGAAGGAATGATTCAAAGCCCGTTTTAGTTAAAGGGAACCAAAGGAGGGCTTCCAGTGGATTTGGAGCAAGAATTCAAAATGAATAGTGGTTTTGGTTGCGCCGTTTGCCGTATATGATTTATGATACTTATCCTTAATGAACAGGAGTTCTTTAGCTCAGAAACTTAAGATGTTCAAAGCTGAATAACTTTTTTTCAGAAATCACACAAGATTTATTTGCTTCCAGGACAAAATAAAAGAATTATGATTAAATTCCAATAATCATATTCCTGGAGGTCCATTATCTTGAGACCTTCTGGTATCTTTCATTATCTTTCTGATCTAGTATGAAATACCTCTTTTAAATCTTCAGGTTTATTGGTGATGAAAAAAGCTTTTTGGTATAACAACCCAGTAAGATGCTCCATTAAACTCAATCACTAACCCTATTTCATTATATTTCCTATTCCTCTAAATAGAGAAATTCAATAATAATTGAGACTCAGAAACTCAGCATTCTTTGATGGATTAATGATTGATAATTTTTCATGTTAATATTGACAGTCTAAGACTACAGGAATACATTACTATTTTTCATTTTCACAATTTGTCATAATAAACCTAAGCAAACTTGCTTTTCTTTCTTCTGTTTAATAGGCTGTAAGGTATTGACCAGAACTTACAGCCTGCTCATTTCCATGACTGATGTATTTCTGCTAAATAGCATACATTTGTCCTGCAGTCAGTGTTGCAGTTTTGAAGGCTTTGGAAGGAAACTTGACATTTCATAAATCCATCACCTGAATTCCTGGATTGAATGAATGTGTCAGAAACCACAGGCATGATAAGGGGAAATAAAATGGGTTCACAGAACACAATGTAGCTTGCTTTTTTTTTTTTTTTTAATGCCAGAAAGTGAAACTAAAGGTTTCTTTTAAAGTTTTTATTATAAGTAATGAAATGTTACTCATGTGAAAAACTATCAAGCCAACTTGTTTAATGTAAGGGAATGCATGGAAAAGTATAGTAGATTTGAACAAGATTGTGGTCATATCTTCCTAGCTTTTTTTCTAATATCTGGCAAAATATTTAGTTACCACTGTAAAGAAGGACTTCTGTGAATTCAGGGGATAACATGTATTTCCATAAGTACTTAGTGACATTTAAATTTTTTTACAATAAACAGAAAATTACAGTCCACTATCTTCTTCTAAAGTATTTGAAATCACTGCTGAAAATAAAGATGTTTAATTGCACTTGGTTAGTGTCTTGGTAGTTCATATAGTTTGATTAGTTTGCTTTCCAAGAGAATTATAATCTAATTCAACCTCTTTTTCCTTGTGAAAATGGTTCTGAGTGCAAAATAAGTCTACCTAACCTCTTCACTAGAATCGGTGAATTCTTCCATGAGTTCTTCTACACCTGAAAAATTTAAAGATCTTTTCTCTATGTACATCTTCAGTATGTATGATAATGCAGTAAAACTTGGCTTTCACCTTATGAAACAACAATGCCAATTTCAGTTCAAATCCCCGAGGTGTTATATATATGCGTGTGTTTATGTATATGTGTATGTGTATGTGTATGTGTATGTGTATGTGTATGTGTATGTGTATGTGCAAATGTAGGTGTTAAGTGCTACTAAAATGTTAATAATTTCAAAACTTTTGTGAGGGAAGGGGTTGTTCTTGATTAAATATATATCTCACTTGTTTAAAGGGGAAAATAACATATCTGGGTGAGCAAAAACTTTAAATCTCTATGCTTACTGATCTTTGACTATTGACTCAAATTAATGAAAAAAGCTTAATATTGAAAACTAGCTTTGAAAAGAGAGTATATGTATTTTTTTTCTCTTCTTCGGTCCCATTTCTCATCATTTTTCACACAAAATTTCTCTTGGTAATACTGTGAAAAATGCATACACATTTCCGTCATATTTAATTAGTCATCCTGCACTATTTGCAGGTAGTTTAAATGCATGTTCTTATCTCTGTCCCTCTCAAAAGAAAGAAGAAATCCACATTTCTTCACTTTAGATGAACAAATATGTTAGAAGAGTTTGAGTTTCACTCCTTTAGCAAGATAAAGATAAAACCAATATAATTCGTCACGTAATTAAGTACTTCACTAATTGACTGCCTCAACTGTGAAAAAAAAAAGGACCTTCAATGTGAACTTGAAAACTGCAAATACCTCAGTTCCCTGTGCAAGCTTTGTTTTGCAGCACAAATCTAATTTAAACCCAATTTGTATCCAGATGTAATCAAACAGAAATCTAATTTCTCCTACCTCATTTTTATTGGAATATTTTTCAATCTACTCTGTGGACTGAAAATTAAGATTTAGAGTTGTTGTTGTTTATTTGCTTTTAAGTTTGCTTGTCTATTTATTTTTAAAGGAGTTTCTTTATAAAGTGTACTATGTTTACTTCAGATCTGCCTACCCTGATCTGTCCTGTTCTGGACTTCAACCAGTAAATAAATATCAAACAAAGGTTGGTTGTTTTTTTTTTTTTTTAAAAGAGTGTTTTTTTTTTCTATCAGATCTTCCCATCACCATTCTATCCTAGACATGGATTATCCTTACCCAAAATAATTTCTATCCTATCCACAGAATAACCCATATGAGCACAGATCCATCATAGATCCATCAACATGTGCCAACACTTTCCAATCTATTCTACCCAAGCCTTGAATCAAGACTGAGATATGGTTTTGGATCAAGAGTGGGAGATGAAAAATAAAGTAAAATATGGTAGCAACTGTTTGCCGCAATGTTTCTAATAATACTCAATCCCATATAATGCCTTGTGCTTATGTGTCCATTTTCCCAGCACTTAAACCAGCATGTCAGGCTGACCCTTGTAAATGAACACACAGCTTTGGTCTCCCACTCCCACTCTCAGTCTGCTTCCTGACTTAAGTCTCAATTGTCCAGCTGCTATGATTAGAATATGCAGTGTCAATTTTATAAAGTTTGGTTTTAACTTTGGCCTAATAAACTATCAAGATAATATTTTCTAATAGTAAAGAAAACCAGCCAACTAAAAAAAAAAAAATAGTTCCAAGGTTTTACCTTTGTGTAGAAGCTGGATAAAGATGTTTGGGGCTGTGAAAAAAATCTTTGCATGAAGGAGGATGGAACACACTGGAATTCTTCAGTCTGGGAAAGATGTAAGACAATACAATACAGACTCATAAGCTGAGAAAATCTATTGAGGAAGTGAACAAGAACTAGGGCAATACCGACTGTAGTTATGCGTCAGGTAGCTGGTTCAAATACCCCCCCAAAACATGGACACCTCTTCACACATTTAGCTAAACTGAAACTTGACTATGGGCATCCATAGATTGCCTGTAGTAATAGTGAACCAAGTTTACCTACCTTCAGAAAGCAGTTGGCATAAAGGTATTATCTTTACGTCACAAAGCCACTGAAATGGAAATCACTGCATACTTCCTGGGACTTTTCATTAAGCATTTGCTACTGGTCATAGCTAGAGACTAGGCCATTGGGTCTTTGGTCAAATGCACAATTGTCTTAACTTGGACAGCTACTCCGGCACTCTTCTGATTTCACCCTAAGGCTTTTCAACTACAGGAAATTCAATTCCAAATATTATTAGGCAGGAAAAACTTTAATAATTTAATTATTCATCTGAAAATTTAATCTTTGATATGCTCCTAGGTCAGAAACATTTACACTGAGTTTTGAATATATACAGGTCTAATTCTTATAATATAAATATACAAACTATTTAGAGAAATGTAAAGAATGCTGAAGCAAGTACAAGGAAAAGAATGTTTTGGCAAATATGTTGACTATGTCCCTCTTTTCACAAAACAACACATCATTTCGTCTCATTGTGCGTCTCATCTCTTCTGGTTCAGCTAGATTTCTCATATACTTCTGGACCCAAGTTTTTCTGTTTAAGAATATTTGCAAATAATACTATCAGAGGATTTCAAGTAAAAGTTCGCTAATGACAATGCTTTGCACTATTGTGTAAGGCCTAACAGATTGCTGTGAAAGCATAAGATCGATACTTATATCCATTTAACTGTACCCCAACCGATGAAGATTTCTGAAGCAAAGGGAAAGGGAAATTAGCAAGCTAAAGTTTAAGGCAATTCAGAAGGAAAACTTGCTCATATTATATTGCTGAGATTAACACAAACAGTGGAAACACATGTTGCTTAGTTTCTGGATAAATCACCTACACAAAGACACGAAGGATTTAATTCCTTTGTCCTCTCCCACCCCCCAATCTTCTGTCGATTGTGTAACGACATTTATTTTGTTATAAACTTCATGCACTTCTCTATTCTGTGTAAAACAAGTTCCCAAAAGATAGCCTGTCTTGAATTTTGTGGGTTTTTTTGATGTAGCGATGTCTCGCCCATATTGTTCTACTAGTGCATGTGTGTTTCTAAGGTAAGTAGTAAGAGTAACCGTTGCTACAAAAATGAATACCAGCTCCTCTTCCTTCTGCTCTTTTGTCTTTTCTTCACTTGGATTACAAAAAACCAACTTTATAGGAAATCTCATGCTGGACATTGTTTATCCATCACTTCATGTATATTTGAAATGTATGTTACAATGCTGTTTTATAAAATGGGAAAACAAAACCAAAACATCAATAAAAACCTTACTAAGTGAAATTGCCAAAAGACTCAACCATCTACTTTTCTGAGTGGAACCGAGACAGATAACTTTCCCAGCAAAAGTCTAAGAATTTCAGAAACTAGGTCAACGCTCTGTATTGCCTGAAAAACCCAGCTGATGTCTTAGATTAAAAGTGATCTTCTCAGATTTTCCCCACTTGACTACCAGAAATAATTATTTCTGGTGTCAGCCTTGTAATTTTAGTTGATTATTTGCTATATTCATTTGATGATTTAATAATTTCACATATTGATTTATTGACTCACTCTTAATTATGACCTTGATTGGATCATTGTATCATTCCATCTGTAATTAGCTTTGTAAAGTTGTCATAAATTAGTTCAGTAAAATGCTTGCTTAAGTATGTAGTTGCTTACTCATCTTTTAAAAAATAAAACCCACACATTGTATTAACTCCATCGTATTACATCCTGTGTCATGAACTCAGGATAAAGTTAATGTTAATTAAGAAATTAGCAAACCCATTTTCCTGTGTTTGAAAATCGGTACCTAAGAAACCCTTAGTTTTACTAGCTTTGTGGCTTGTTCTATCACAGATTGTGTTGCAAGTAGGCTAATAATTTCCAGAAAATCTTGGAAATTGCAATAATGACAGTAGTCTTCTGACTGAAGTAATGTTAAACTGTTCTGGCATGGAATGAGAGAAAGTGCTACTTCCCAAATAATGAAAAAAAAAAAAATCCAAGAAAGGTATTATAATCCACTTCACTGTCTATGCAGGTAGAGGTAACAAGATCATCGACCTATCTATTATTTATTACTCCTTTAAAGTTATTGAGATCTGAATAATACCATATTTTTTTTCCTGGTTCTTTCCAAAGCTACTGTGCACATGCTGCTGCAGTACAACTGCTATTTCTTCTCCTACAGGTATCAGAAGCAGATCTTTTATGTAGAACCATTGAGACATTTTGTGAAAAAACACTTGTAAAATGCTCATCAAACATGAAATGTTCACAGAATGTGGAAACAGTAATGACATTTAAAAATGAAAGATAGATTTTTAAGAACACATTCGAATAAAGGAAAATGTTTCTTTTCAGTCTATTTGGAGAAAATGCTCTTAGTTTGCGTAGCATACAATTTTTGAGTCAAAATATGAATTAGACAGATGTAATTTGATTTTAGGACATACTAATCTCTGCTTTTATGCATAACTAACAAAGCACTTAGGATATTTGTTGATTAAAACTACATTGCAAATACAGAGTCCTAACATCCTTTTGTTTCCAGTTATCCAATTTGTATCTAATATCGAATGAATATAATTTTTTGTAAGCAAAAACTGATCACCTTTTGGAAAGTGTAATCACAAGTGGGGACACTTGTACTTCAGTACACTTTAAGTGAAGTAGAAAGATAAAATCCCAGTTCCTCCATATTTTTGATTCCTGTGACATGATCTTCAGAATGATTTTATCTGCAGATCTGTACTATAAAAAAAAAATGTTTTTCCTTAATGTTTTGGACCAATCATTTCCCAGTAAAGCCAAATCTTGCTAAAATTGATCCTAGATATGTTCACAGCAATCAGGAAAAAAAAAAAAAAAAGAAACAGAAGTTTACACCCTGGCATAACTAGAAAGTTGATTGGGGAAAAAGACATCACACATTTCCAGTGCAGAAAAAGCCTACACGATGATTGCCGGTGGTAGAACGGAATGAAGTTTCTACTCAGAATGAGTTTTACATTATAGGTGAGATGAATAAACAAAGATATACTTTGTTCAAATTCAGCTACTTTTTCTTTATTATAAGAAATGCCTTTGTCTGCATTTCTTAATCTGTAAATACTTTTTCCAGTGCGTTAGAAATGGCCAGACTGTTCATTTTCACATTACTGTCATGAGATCCAAGAGTTCAAGTCTTCAGTGGTTTAGCAGTGTTTTTTCCAGTTTCTTAATAGCTAGTGATTTTGCAACGGACTTTTCTGTCCTCGCCCAAGCTTCTCAGAAATTATTTTTGACATGGATCACTTTGCAATACATACAATAGTAGCCATTTCACCTTCACAGAATCAGCAGTGTTTAAGTATTTAATTAGCAGTCTCTTAGTCTGCAAGGAGTTATACATGCTAAAAGCCAAATTTACCTCTTCTCTTAAAAAAGAGGATTATTTTCACAAATTGTAGGTTGACATATATTCCGAAGTTTCAGAATGTCTCTCTCAAGTTTCTTTGCCTGTTTCCTACGAGGTGACTTCTGTCAGTGTAAGGGTAGCACATTTGATTCTAGTTCTCACTTTTTTTAATTTCTATTGCCTTTCCGTATCTTTCATTATTCCTGTGGAAAATCTATTCAAATGTTCATAATCGATTGTATTTGAAACAACTCAGGGTAAAGCTAATATTTTCAATAGCTTTTGAAAGCATCCTGAAAACTTTTTTTGGTGTTTTCATGTACTAAACCACAATCCTGTCGAGAACTTGGAGAAATGAAAGTCACATTACACTTGAGGGAATCATTAAAAATAGAACATTTCAACCATGATGCAGACATCCAAACTAAATAACCCTAGAAGGAATTCTAGAAGAAATAGTTTGATGAAAAAAATTAAATTATAATGATAATTAAAAAAGAAGTGTACTTCCTTTAGCAATACAAGCTTAGCTTGTGGTAGTGTAATGGTGTCAAGGACTTTGGGCTGCCTCTCGTTATGCAACAGATTGTAATTTCCCAAAATTAAGACTTGAAAGTTATCACTCATAATCTCTTGTGCACTCAAAACTGTTTTAGATTTCTAAAATTAAGAAGCTCATAGCCTTAACAATTGCATAGCATTTTATGGGCCCCACAGCCCTATTGTGCCAGCCGCCACCCAAATACAAGCAGACAGCCCCCAACACTAGCAGCTTGCATTCTAAATAAACCGTGAGGGCAAATATTTTTCTTTTCACTTATCCTTTACAAACAGTATTGACAATTTAGGGAATTAAGTAGACATTTATGGTATTTGAGAATATAATTGCACTAGTTAACATTCACCAGAAAGCAGCTGTCATTATTCCCGAGGGAGAGCCAATCATGGGTATGATTACAAAGAAGCTGTGAGAACCAACTTAATTGAAAAAACAGGAGGATTTCTAGGTAAGAGCAGGGGAAAACAGTAATAAATTTGTTTTCTTGAGACTTCACAAGGAATGAAACTGGGAGGGGGAGTCAGTATACACTCTTAAGTTATGCATTTCCAGTATTAAATTTACAAGAGAAAAGATTATCCCCTCGCAATTTCCAAAGAAATGTCAACAAAGGTTATTTAGACTAGGTAGCTTATCAAAATAAATTAAAAAAGAAAAAAATTCAACTACATTCAAAACCAGCCACGACATTGAACCAATAAATACCCAGAAAAGTAGAGAATTCCCTGAACAAACTTACCAGGACTTTGAAGAACGTTCCAAACTTCCTGACTTGTTGGGGGGGGTGGGAGGGAAGGAAGAAAAAAATATTCTTCTAGTTCACTCTTTGTTTGATATAAAAATACTGAAATACTTAACCTTTTGCTTTATTTGAATTTATAATTTTTAATTATTTTTTTTAAATGAGTATTTTATTCTTGCATCATTTTTCTTACGTATTTAACACATTGATTAGAAGAAATATAACTTCAGTCTTGCCAAATCGGAATGTTTTGCTTCAAAAATATCATAAATTCAATCCTCATACCTTTGAAACCTGGTCAACATCTATTTATTGACTTTTCTACTCAAATTTTGGATCCAGCAAAATAGCAAACTGAATTTATTATTCAGCTGAATGTTGGATCTCATTTTCCATTGCCCTGTTGCAATGTTGTAATGTTTTCCCAATATTTCAAATTGACATACCTCTGCATACTTCTTGATTATTTATTTTTTTTCAAATAAGAGCATGAAAACTGCCTCGTAGCCTCCAGACTGCTACAGGATAGGCAGTGTGGGTGAAAAAAAGAACGCAGTAGTAGAGAAGTTTCAAATAGAAGTTTCATATTTATGACTTTCTTTACAGTTTTATAGCACAGAGATAAGTTTAATTAGCCTTTATGTTCTAACTGTGAATAATATTGCAGTGGTCAGAAGATGGTGACTAAAGAGTATGCAGGAACCAGGGTAGGGAGTGCTCTTTGGTGACTCTGATTTGTCCAATCTCCATTGCAAATTCAAGGCTGAGAAACATACATGGTCTAAATACAGAGACCAGCCTTGAGAAACTGTCTTTAATTGGGGTCCTTACAAGCTCTCATGCAGATTGTGGACCCAAATGACTTCTTAGAAACCTAGAATCTAAGCCTCTTCAGAAAGTAGCAGTTTGCCTTTTTCATTTGTCCACTTGTAAACAACACTGCTTAATTATTATTCTAATATGACGGCTTTTCTTTGACTCAAGCACTATATTGTGTTTGGATGTAGAATATAGGCACAAGAAGACAGAAAAATAACCAGAGATACCTATCTTCACTGTACATTAATACCCATTTGTTCTCACTTCCTGGTTTGGGTAAGCAGCATAATACACTCCCGAGGTCTCGGTGACAATATGGAGAAAAATAAAAGAAATCCAAGACCAGGGATTTATAGAATATTAGCTGCAAATAAGCTCTTTTTAATGATACTAGCTAGAGACTAGATATGATCTGAACAATAGGTGATCTCTAGAACTCTTGCTTTTTGTCACACACATACATGTCTAATCTTTGCTTGAAATCCTGTGCACAGTGACAAGAGAAGATAAAAAAAGAGCAGAGCTCAATGCCATTGGTTGAAAACCCCCAGATAGTATTACGTTCATTTTTTATTCCAAAGAACAAATCAATCTGATGATGTAAAAACTTCAAAACAGTTATTCTAAAAACCGAGGATGATTTTTATTTGTTATTGAAAAAATTGCCTGTTAAGATTCCCCTGTGTGTATTTTTTCAGAGCAGGTGGTAGATGGGAGGCATACTAAAAATGTGTTGTTGTTGTTTTTCTATTAAGCAATAAGTAAATTTTAATCTAACTCTTGAACAGTACATTGAAAACCAATAAAGGGAAGGGGGGGTATGTGGGAGAAAGTATGTTCTTTTCTTCCAGCTAAATAAATCTTTCATTCTGTATTGCCAGAGATAATAATAAAGGGAGGAAGAGTTACTGCATCCTGTATAGTGCACTAAGAAGGGCTTTGGTGCTTTTTAAATACTGAGCAACTTTGAATCCAACTGAGAGCCCCTTTGCCTAATTCAGAATAAATGAATGCTCTAATGGTGTAATCTTATGTTCTTACTGCTTCCGACTTGCCTGCTATTATAGAACTTTGTTTATAAGAACAGTAGGAATTAGCTAAAATATAACTGCGTTTCCATGACAAATTCCAATTTGCGGAATATAATTTATTTAAATCATATGGCAGTCAGGTCTTCGAGAAGACCATCATTCTTCTTAGATAATAATTTCAAGACTGTTTGGAAATGATCAGAGTTAGAAGATGAAAATGCAAAACAATGTCAACATAAACTGCCAAATTCTCATAAATCTAGTGTGTATATCTCTTGCTCTTGAGCTAATAGAGCAAAAATACATAACTTACAGTAGCTTCCAAAACCTGGAATTACAGGTCATGTAACTAAATTTAGAGAAAATAATTAAACATTCTGTGCTGTTTTTTTTTTTTTTAATTTTAAATTTTAAAGTTATTTTCTTTCTTTTCTTCCCATAGTTTCAGTTTCTGCTTTATCTCAAATTAAGAACTTTTCTGTTAAAACTTTTCACAGTGGTGTGCTATTCAGGAAAAAAAACAAACACCCAAACAACCCAGAAAGTCACAAGATAGTGAGGCAGATCCTCCTGTATTGAGTGTACAAGTAATTTCAACTTGCTAGGGACGGATTGCTACACTTTTATTCTACCATTCTGAATAAGCAGAAACATGAATGTTTACATCCTTATCCTTCCTGAAATACATGTAACGGCAGAAATTTTTCTAGTGGAAAGGAGGAAATAAGGTTAACATCCCTGTTCTATGTCAGTAGTTGACTTTCATTTTGGAGTTTTCTGTTTTTTTTTCATGTCAGTCTTCAGACATACTCTAAGCACTGTAGGCACTTACTAGCCCCTAGCACGTTAGCTGTTGTTCTGGAAGCCTCTTCTGGTCACACCTTCAGGCTTACTGTTCTGCCTGGGATTGCAACAATCTCTGCTCTAGAAGTGTTTCAATTAAGTTTGTCGAAAATCATTGCTTTTATTTGTTGAAAATCATGACCTTGCCCACACTACTGACACTTTAATTTCAGTAACCCAAGGGCACTTACATATTGGAGTCTGAAAGTGAGTTGGACATTATAGCCAAACGGAAGTCTAATCGAGGAAGTCCACTGAGTCTACATTCCTACTCACTTCAGCTTGAAACAGAAGACAATCTCTGGTCAAACAAGTATCTCTATAGATTCCATATACTATAACGTGATTCTAGACAAATGCACACCTTAATTTAGACATCTTAATTCATTATTGAATCTCAGCTCTTATGTTCAATCCCGTTCTCCAAATGTAGACATCTAGTGCCATTTGAAATGACACACAATATTTGAGAGATATACATGAGACTGATGGTCTTTAGAAGTGTCCTTCTGCATTGGCATCTGGAAGGGCAAGTACTGTATACTGAAGAATCTCAGTGACTTTGGATGCCCAATTCTAAGCATATCTTTGCAGCAATTTATTGAAAACTTTTATTAGAGTGCCCCCCCCCCCCCTTCTTTGTTGAAGAGAATTATAGGACAACGTTTTCTGATGTGAAACTAACAAGTAAAACAACAAAGAAACTAGCTTTTATTGTAGCCCCAGTGAAATCTCTCTCATCACCGTGTGTTATATGAATATTTGGATTCAGAAGAATTAAAATACTTAACAGAACTGTGACCTTCTCCTATGGGAAACACAGAATTAAATTCAGAAGTTATGCACAGAGTAAATTACATTTTCATCCTCACTAGACATAAAGTAAAATAAATTGAAGAATACTTATGCTTCTTCTCATTTTTTGTTCATATCCTAGAAGCATTAATTTGAAGCATCAAGTCTTGCAGCAAGTGTACAGCTGATACTTCTGATACCTAAGCCTACAGTTTAGTCAAATTCAAATCTTTCCTACATCCACTGATGTGTCATTTCATACATATGTTCAAGTGGAGATTCATAGTCTACGTATCTTATCTAAAGAACTTGATTCGTACACTGAAGTAATGAACTCTAGCTGAGAACCTTTACTTGGAAAGGTTAGAGCACTGGAGAATCATGTCAAAGTTGACATTCAGGATTCAACTGCATCCTCTGAGACTACTTGCTTGGAAAATACTCTACAGTAAATGTTAGCATACTGTTAAAGTATGAGGGTCTGGAGGAATGGGATCATTTCAACCTGACTTTTTAAAGTTTTTCTGTTTTGAGTAAATTACTAAGCTGCTAACTGAGGAAGTGACTGGGATACAACCTCTCTAATTACTGGCCTGTACTTGGTTTCTAGACCAATGAACAAAATAATGATTACATGTTCATGAATAGCTTTCACAAAGCAGGCTAAGAGTGACTCATAATAATTTATAGGACACTTTCCTGAGGAGTGAGAAACTCAAAACTTCTAGCAGAAAGAGATTTTGAATCCTTGCTTCTCACATCCCATGCAAGTGCCTGGTTTTCATAAAGTTGAACAAAAGCCAACGACGTGCATTTGCAACCAGGAAGGCCAACACCATCTTGGGCTACATTAGGAAGAACATTGTTAGCAGGTCAGGAGAGGTGATCCCCTCTATTCATCACTGGTGACACTCACCTGGACTGCTGTGCCTAGTCCTGGGCTTCCCAGTGCAAGAGAGTTATGGATATACTGTAGTGAGCCCAGCAAAAGGCCATGAAGATGATTAAGACATTGGAGCACCTCTTGTATTAGGAGAGGCTGTGAGAGCTGGGACTGTTGAGTCTGGAGAAGATGAAGCTTGGGAGACATCTGGTTCGTGTCTATAAATACCTCATGGGAGGAAGTAAAAAAGATGGAGCCAGATTCTTCTTGGTGGTATCCAGTGAAAGGAAGAGAGGTAGAGGGCACAAAAGCAAATACAAGAAAATCCCCTTAAACAGATGAAAAGACTATTTTATTATGAGGATGGTCAAACTCTGGAATAGGTTGCCCAGAGAAATTACAGAATTTCCATCCTTGGAGGTGTTCAAAACCTCACTGGACAGCTGCAGCTGACCCTGCTTTGAACAGGGAGTTTGAGCAGAAACCAGATGATACCCAGAGGTCTTCCCAACCACCATCCTGTGATTCTGTGATTGTCTTACTTCTGTCCTTTCACCGTTATAGCTTAAGAAAATACTGCTGACTATTGTGACATACGGAAGATTAAAGATAAGAAAATGCTGAGCAATGTTTCTTCCCCTGGGAATTGTGAAAGAAATGTCCTTTTAAAAGTATTTCATTCCAAGACATGGCTTTTAATTGAAAGCTGAGCTGAACTCCTTTGTTGTTAGGTACCTATCCATCTTTGAGGGACAGATGGGACACAAAAAGTTCTACTCAGTCTAAACTCTGTCTAGTTTATTTGGCTCTATGACCAACATCTTGGCTTTTGTAAACCCTTTTCTTAGGACACTGATTAGGTTAGGTGAGAAACTGAGGGTCATGAATTGTGAATTATCAATAAAAATTTTGAGGTTTCGGTGAGATAGCACTAAATGAATCATTGGTAAAGCTTACAAAGACAGAAAAAGTGATAATCTACTTTTAAGATGTGCTAATTAATGTACTTCACAGACACAAGTATTTGTTAGTTTAAAATGTTATTTGAGACACTGGAGAGAGAGTGCGATATATTTGCAAAAACAAGGTATTTCTTTCCAACTGTTTTGGTGCAGCTTTAGCTTGCTAGATTAGCATATAGCAGAGATAGGAGATAATCTCAGCTCAAAGTTTAGATCTTGCAAAATGGAATAGCATTCACTTTTCTTTCAATAAGAGCCTAAACATGACACTGAAGAATGTTTTTCATACAGACTGGATCTATGTTGTTCGTGACACTGTGTGTACTTCCAAGGAATACAAGCGCATACTGTCTTAGCAAGTCAGAATAGAATGGCAAGCTAAAGTCCTCCAAACTTTAAATTTATTCTTCACATGAAAGGACAAAAAAATCCAATATGGAAATATTCTTTGCTTTTCTGGTTGGGGTATAATTTTAAAAACAAGCTAAGCGAAGCCACATGACAATATTAATTCAGGCAGGATAGGCATATAATTCCAAACTTGAAATCTATATTCTGTACAGAAAGATAATATTTTAAACATGTTTTACTAGGGAGCAAATAATTGATTTATGATTTTGGCTAACTATGGGAAATAATATTAAATCACATTGTGTACTTCAGATCTGTCCAGTCAGTCGCATGAGCTAACAGAGGAGTTAAATGTATAATGTACTGCTGTGCATATTATTCATCAATTCCGAGCCAATTTTTTATTCAGTGGAATTATCTATAATCATTTCTTTAGCTTTGAAGGAATCTAATGTTCTTTTGGTGGATATTGGAAAATGTCACTTTTTGTATCAATATAGTTTTGTCAATTCGTGAAATTTCTTGTTCTAGCAGGTGCATGCCTACCATCTTTAAATAATTTCCGTTAATCTTCATGAAAAATATAGCTTCTTATTTCACTTTCAGGTTTTGAGATGTAGCTTTTTTAAGAGGACTAAGAGTGACTCTATGGTAAAAATAATGAGTATAAACTAGTCTTCATGTGTTTTCTTTCATGTGAGTTCTTGCCTGTTGAACTTGCGAGAAACATTTAGATGTGTATTGGATGAGCCTTGTATTAATGGCAATCTTTCTTTTCATCACAGAGAAATCCAAGAAAAGAGTCATCTTTGTAGTTGTCTTCTTTTATATTATTTACCGGTTATTTAATTAAGAAATCTTTTCGCTGAATCAGTAAGCTTCTCAAAAAAAACTAATAGCATGCAAGAGGTGTATGTCATTTACTCGTTCCTGTAGTTAGTTCAGGGTCACAGGTAACATACCTGTTCCATGAAAATCTCATTAATATCTTTCTTCCACTGGTGTAGAGGAGAAAAACCCAACCAACCAAACAGAAATACTCCTTATGATTCTTTCAGACACTCCAGAATATATTTGGTTAAGAACAGCATTGTTTCTGGGTTTTGTGGATGCTGAAGACACTCACCTTTAGTTACTCAAACATACATTATCACTGCGAGGCCTCTGGCACAGGATACTCTTCATATAGTTACATATGAATTACTCCACTTTTCACATCAAAATTATTCATTTTTTCCAACCTACACGTCCAAATAAAATGCATAAGAGTTAGCCAGACATCATGCTGATATCAATGGGTGTTTCATGTAGATAGCAATGCAGACAGCAACTTCTAGAAAGCAAGGCCTGTTTGTTTTGTTTTTTTTTTTCTAACTGGGAAAGCTGTAAGTTTCAGAGTGGCATTTCAAAGTGCCACGCCAGTTTTATTTGGTTTCTTAATAATTTTTCTTCCATCCCTCAATTTTTGCTGTTAGTATTTTTGCATTGATATTGTTTATTGCTACTATTGTACTCCTTTATGCACATATTTAGCTTGTTGTTGCAGAGTATTGCACTGAAAAGTGGATTTAATTATTGTTTAAATGTACTCTTCAGTTTCCCAGCTATATTCAAGAATTCTCAGAAGGCTGAGGGGAGACCTTATTATGGCGTACAAGTATCTAAAGGGTGGGTTGAAGGAGGATGGAGCCAGGCTCTTTTCAATGGTTCCCAGTGACAGGACGAGGGGCAATGGGCACAAGTTAGAACATAGGAAGTTCCGTTCAAATACACGGAAACACTTCTTTACGGTGAGGGTGACGGAGCACTGGCACAGGCTGCCCAGGGAGGTTGTGGAGTCCCCTTCTCTGTAGATTTTCAAGACCCGCCTGGATGCAGTCCTGAGTCATGTGCTCTGGGCAATCCTGCTTTAGCAGGGGAGTTGGACTAGGTGATCTCTAGAGGTCCCTTCCAACTCTGAAAATTCCGTGATTCCGTGATTCCGTGATTTACTCTTCGTTGTGATAAACAGCCCTTATTGTGGAGTTCCTCAATGCATATAAGGCAGTTGTTATATCTATTCCAAGCTTGTAGTCTTCAGCAGCATTGGTGTGACATCATCACAAACATTTTTCATTTCATTGTCTTTTGTTAGCCAGCACGTACAACTTCCAGACTGCTGTCTATCCAACCATTACCTACCCAAGTAGCATTTCTGCCTTGTCTTATTAACATGGCTTTTGATTACGAGTTGAACTCCCCTTTTTTGTTGAGTTATTTTATGGTCTTGCTGGTCCTTTCTGCTTCACAAGTAGATTCTGTCATTCATAGATTCCTAGAATGGTTTGGGTTGGAAGGGACTTTTAAAGATCATCTAGTTCCACCCCCCTTGCTGTGGGCAGGGACATCTTTCACTAGATGAAGTTGCTCAAAGCCCCATCCAACCTGATCTCGGGCATCCACAACTTGTCTGGTCAGCCCATCGCAGTGTCTCACCACACCCGTCATAAAAAATTTCTTCCTTTTCCAATCTAAATCTACTCTCTTTCAGCTTAAAACCATTACCCCTTGTCCTATCACTACAGGCCTTATTAAAACGTAAAAAGTCTTTCTCTGTTTTTCTTATAAGCCCCCTTTATATTCTGAAAGGCCACAATAGTGTCTCCCCAGAGCCTTCTCTTCTCCAGGCTGTACAACCCCAACTCAACCTTTCTTTGTAGGAGAGATGTTCCAGCCCTTTGATAATTTTCGTGGCCATATATAATATATCGTTCTATTTCTTATTATTTAGGTTAAAACAAATTTCTCACCGTGTTTCACTACATCTTCTTTATGACCATTTTTCCTTCCAATCTCACCCATCTAATTTTAGTTTCATTCCTGAAAGAAAACCAGAACATAATACCTATCCTTTAATTCTTTAAAGTTAGAGCTTCAGACTTCACTTCATCACAATCCTTTATGGCACTACACAAGCACACACTAAGCAGCGGATTTTGCAAGACAAATGACTGAATGCAAAAGGTCTGGGTGGGTTCTTAAGAGCTTTCAGTGCACATGTGAAGAGAATGATGACAATTACTTTTTTAAAAAATTTATCTACGGACATTTCTATGGTGCTCAGCAGTATAGCACGCACTCCAAAAGCCCTGATTAATCTATTCTCATGGCAACCATACAAATGAACCAAATGTTAGATTCTCCATTCACACATGAACATTTGAGTCCAAGACAAACCCACTGAAGTCAGGAGGCTGCTACTTTTGGTTGGTCAGCTTGAAATGCGTGTTGAATTTCAGAATAGCAGAATGTGCAGCGTCCAACTGTAAGTCTTTGGCAGCTGTGAGTGGTCCACAGCTGAGGATGTCGATAAATGCCAAAGCAAGTACGTTCAATGGATCGTCCACAGGTGGATGACATATCCAGAATGACCACTCAGTTTTTCATTTTGGCCAGCGTGATTTTGCCTCAACTCCCACGGGAAGAATTACAGGGAAACAAAAGTCAGCCAAGTGTCTTACCCCACAAATGCTACATTTGATTTTGTCATTTTAGCAGCTTAGGTTGTGTTTGCAGCCTACAGAGAAAAAACACAAGAGATGAATCCTGGTTTTGGGCATGTCTTTTCTCAGACGTTATAGCAGACAGCCTTCCGTACCCCTTTTTGTCCCTTAAATGAAGTAATAGATTTTATTATGGAAAAGCAATGGCCCTAGTTCAGCAAAGATTAGCGTTTGCCTAGGTTTAAATTGAATGATCTAATTGAAATCAAGGGGAATATTCATTTGTTTTATGTGTTTAATCAGCTAGCTGAAGTGAAGCCTAAATTAATGAATGTGACCTGTGATTCACCAGGCATTTGGATGCTGAATATGTAATGCCAAGCACAGATTTGCAGGGCAGATCACGAGGGTTTTTCCTTTAATGCTAGTCCTGTCTCCCCTGCTGCGGTGCTGGCATCACTCAGTCCACTCAGCACAACCCCACAGTTTCTGGCTCCACAGAGAACCTCTGGTGCTGTACTGGGAGTCGAAATGGAGCCAGCACTGTGGCAGGAGAGAGGGCCAAAACATCCTCAAAGCCAGAAGGGCTGTGGGTACGGTGTCTCTGCCAGCTGTAGGCTAATTCCCCATGGAGGAGGCAGCCTGTCGTGGCTGGGGATATGGGGCACAGCCTGGGCTCCGGAGCATGATGAGACAGCAAGGTACAGTACCTGCAGTGCGGCTCTAGTCACCATTTATATCATGGCTGCATCCATCCTTCATATTACAAAATTCACTTCTACAGAATTAAATTTAATATCAGAGAACTAATTTTCACACTAGAAATAGAATATAGAGTGATTAGTAGCTTAAGTACTAGCATGTGTACTGTGTTTCCTGCAGTGCAGCACAAATCATCTGGACCCAGAATGCTCACAAGCATCAAATTGCAACCATAAAAAAATTTAAAATACTCCAGTGACATTCAGAACTTTCCATATTGCATTATTTCAGATTTGACCTGCAGCTCTAATGTATATTCAGCTTGTTTGTCACTCATCCAAAAAGTCCCTTAGAGATCAGAGAAAGACTCAGATATTTTGCATTAGCCAAACAATGACATTAAAAACAAATAAATAAATTCAGAGTTCTTATCTTATTCTTGGCACACTATGCAATGTGTCAAGAGGAAGAAAAACATTCCGTCAGGAAGTTACTAGGCACCAGATTTTTAAATATAGTGATCTAAAGAGGCACATGGGCATTTAGTGGAAGCTAGACATGTACTTCTTCTGAAATCCCTTTCCTTACATAACTTCAAAAAATCTGTCTCTGTCCTTTGAAAGGTTCTGCCATGTTTCTTAATCCAATAACAGGAGGATACGAAAGTCAGGATGCTTAAGCTACTTTTGCTGGAAGCAAACGTCTAAGTTTAAGGCTTATGAAAATGATGTCCTCTCTGGCAGGTTTTGACCACTTAATTGGGTATGAAAAGCAACATAGCATTTAAATTGCTATCAGCAGAACTGATAGGCTCTTTCTCTTGAAATCTATTTTTGTTACTGAAATGAAAGGTCTTTGAAACATGTTTTAATGCTCGGGTGCCACAGATACTTTAGAAAACAGATCAGGTTTTAGAGGATTTTTTGAAAGATTGTTTTCAAACTTCTAGCTACTTTGTCATTACAATGATTTCTAGTATTATATACTGTTATGTAATTTTTCCACAGCAAAATCTTATACTTTGAAATCTGAATTTTTCCCTTTTTTGTGTGTTTTTTTTTTTTTTTTTTTTTTTTTTTATCAGTGAAGGAATTTGGAGAATAAATTCAAGTTCTCAGTGCAATCTTTGCTGAAACAATTCTACTATTACTTCCTCTCTATTTTCTCCTCACCTGTGCTCCTGAGGTATATACTATTTTTGTTTCAATTCTTGGTGACTTGTCACTATATTAACTGTATTGCTTCCTTTTTCAATCTCTGTCTGCCCATTATATAGAAAGAATATCAGCAACCTTTCCTAAAGGTACATATTTAATAAATAACCCGTCCCTTCCTGGCTTATTGAAGCTGGTAATCTCTGTAAAACCATTTCTTTTGTTTCTTCAGACTCAATGAGCACTAATAGCACTCCTGAACTAGAACTGCTGGTCACATACAGAGGTCAACTAACTCCTGGGAGCTCTTTCCTACTGCAGAGCACGGGGAGGCTGAAGACAGTATAAATAGTTGTGCTGTGCTCTCTAAGAGTTCACAATGGAATGTAATCAGTCTCTTTTTATGGCTATAATGCATCCTGCAGAAAATCTTTTATGAGCTGTAGAAACTAATTACCATATCTCTGTTCTGTGAGAAATTGGGGGAGGGCGAACACTGAAAAAATTGGTTAAAAGGAGTTTGCAATAAAAAGCATTTGTTGCAAAAAAAACCCATGTTTACCAGATGTACCTAAAGTGATTATGCTAAAAACAAATTACCATGTAACTCTTCCCTCTTTTTTCTTAACAGCTTCTTGGATGACAGTAGCTTTGACTTGGCTGGGAAATCACATAGATTAGAAGTACTTGGAATTGGCTGGGATTTTTTAGATATGGACTTTTAGTCTGGCAACATGCATCCTTCTCTTTATTCTTAAATATCTGTTAATACATTTCCAAAAAATTATTTTTCTCAAGGTTAGATTGAGGTATAAGGAAAAAAGTTCAACAAGAAATGGCTTCGTGATGGGAAAACCAAAACAAAATAACTTGTGTCCATAAGAAAACCTTCTTAATTGCTATTTATTCTTTAGTTTCCTGTTCAACAAAAAAATATATTTAGCTGGAGGTGATTTTACAGTCAAAAGACAACTCTATCACTTCAAAGCTTCAGCTGAGCTAAATTCTGAACTTTGCAAATTGTTATAGAGATTTTTAAAAGGGGCAATAAAAATAATCTGTGTATTAGTTGGACTGCTCCAAGAAGAAATACAGTTGACATACCTTTAATCAGAAGCTCTTTTTACGTTTCCTCTCTAGGAGGCTCTTGAGAATGGCACACAGTAAACCATGAGAGCTGAATGACGTTGGTGTACAAAAAAGCCAGACCCAGAAACCCAGAATCTTTGCTCCAAAGACACCCATAAGGTATCCAAAGATGTCAATAAGGCGATCAGATAGCAAGATAATGTAGCACTTAGTAGAGCCTAGAAGTGGGAAATGTGAGCCCTTTGTCATGGCACCCAACACATTCCCTTTGTCATGGCACCCAACACATTCTCTAAACTGCTAAACATGGTGGTAATACCTGTAAAAGGGCTGATTGCCACTGTCCCTAACTGGGGACTGGCGCAGCCACATTGGCAGAGCCGCATCCCTGAAGCACAGGCAGAGTTACAGGTAAAAGAGTAAGTAGGGTGTGATACTGCTACACAGATTTAAGGAATACAGTTGGGGCATTGACAATGTCTCTTTGTTCACCTTCAGATGGATGTTACTTAGCATGGCTATTCTGGGGCTTTTTGTTTCCTTTTCAGCTCTTCAAGTGACCTGTGACTTCTCAAACCCAAGAGCAGGTAATGTGCCGCAGCTTGTTCACGCACATTTGGCCAACTGGGTCAGAAGAGGCAGATGTGCTTCAACAAAATGTTTTAGAAAACACAGCAGATAAGCTAAGCAAAGAAGACAGTGGTGACAGAATTTGCCTTTCCTAAACAGGCTGAAGTCCAACTGTTGTTCCTGGCAGCAACAACCCAGACTCAATCAAACCCAGGTGCAGAATCAGCCAGCTTGGAGGAGAAGTGTGTTTACATCTGCCCTTTTCTGACTCTAGGGCTCTGCTCAGAGGGAGGAACATGCTGTTGGGAGATAAATTTCCCTCCTTCTAATTATAGGCTTTGCCATCTTCTGCCCACTTCAACTGAAAATCGCCTAATCATAAACAATTCCTCTTCAAAGCTCAACACAGATTGGATGTAATTCCCTGACAACACCAATCTGTTCACAGTATTGCATGCAAAGGCCAGAATAATGTTAAAGATCTTCCAGCCTGCTGAAGGAGAGAGGAATGAAAAAAAGAAAATTAAAAATACAACAGTAAAACACAAAAGACATTACTCTTGCCACCACCTTTTAGCAAGGAAAAGAGCTAATAACACTGGACTAGCAAATCTCAACAATTGGACAAAGCAGAAGACAGAAATATCTTCCTTTTCTGTTGGTAAAAAAACCCAACCTTGTCACACACACTTTCCCTTGTAGTAATTATTAAGGCAAGTAGAAGGCAGATGGAGACTGCTGATTATTGTTTATTTACATCAGAAAACTTCAATTATTCAGAATGACCGAGTTATTCTCACTCCTAAACTGTACAAGAAAATCACAATTACTGCCATGTTTGCCTTTTTTTTCCCTCCTCCCTCTTTATGTTCTCATGCGGTATCTGATTGTAAATTAGGTTCTTGATCTTGTAAAGAGAGTTGTCTATGCAAGTAATGTACTGCCCATGGACTGTCCCACAGAACTGGAATTGCAGGCTGGCGAGACAGATAACGAAAGCATTGCTGACAGAAGACAGTACATTTTCCAAAACGTTAGGATAATGGTATGCTACCAGTTTGTACAGTAGTATGTCAATCCTGTCATTATGATTGTGGAAAAAATCAAAATACGAATATCAAGTGAAATAATAATAATAATAAAACAGTACTATTAGTGGTGGCTTTGAAGTGACGGTTGATATTAGGACCAACATCTAATTTTACATTGATGTATCTCCACTGAATGAAACAGCATTCTTCCTGATTTATGCCAGTATTGAGGGAGAACAACATTAGGCATTAAATTTCTTACCTGTCTTGAACTCCTGGCAAGACAACTAGAAATGATCATCATATTTTAGCACTGCCAAATTGCTAAGTCTAAAAGTAATAATACTCCAAAATGATCAAACTATATCTCATAACTCAACTTTGCAAAGTTTTCTGTTACTTGACAGTAAATAAGCATAAGGAGTTATTTATTTATATATTTAGTGGACTGATCTATCAAGACGAATTTGGGAAAAATGTCTCACCCATTGATTTTAGATTGCAGAGAATATGCTAACTTTATATCTAATTATCACATAAAATGGGCTAAACATATTTGGTGTTAAATAATTACCACTCCTCTATGTTTATGAGAAATTAACAGACAATAAAGGTAGGGAGAACAGCAAAATCCAAAATTTATGAAGTACAAGAAATAGAAAAGAAAAATGATAACCCAGTAAATCAATCCACAGTTACTTTGCGCAGGTGGTTCTGTGGTTGCTATACACTTGGGAAAACTCATTGGCTTTGCTAATTTGCACTGGGAGGTCAATTAAACCCTCTGTACAAAGAATCTGAAATATTTATATCTTGGAATATAAACACTGTAGCAGTTTGTGTATACACAAAGTAAAAAAATTCTTTGTTAATTATCATAATTGCAGATGTACATATGTGTACATGCAGTGTGCACTTCTACACGGGTGATCTTAAATTAAAAGAAATCTTTTCTAATATTGACACTATTACCTTATACTGAAAATATCATCTCATGAAAAAGTGATTTAACAAAGGCAGTCTGAACAAACCATGTTTAATTTTTAAAAAAGGGAAAGTGACACGTTCCCTCATCTGGCAGTGGGAGTTGCTGCATACAAAAGCTTTGTATGCAATCTTTTGTCATCATTATAAGAGTAGTTATTCATAAACTGGTAGAGAAAAAGAAACTTGTTTGCTGCACCATCTGGTTTGGGTCTGATTATTTAGCTGATTTGTTGAAGTGTTTTTCGAATGATCATTGTTTTAGCTTGTACTGTCAGATGTCATCCAAAGGTCCAGCATACGCAGATGGGGCTGTAATATAAAACAGAGCTACTGAAATAAAACACATCATCTCCCCCTGCCTCCAAACAACCTTCCCCCTTTACACTAGGTGATCCATTATGGATTTTATTTCATTGTTTACACACTGTACAAACATTACAAGGGAACCAGAAAAGACAATAATGACGTAAGCCACATTGGAGAGCCATGTGACATTCATTAATTAACACCATCTAAGGGAGAGGGAAGAGAACCGTGATTTTTTCTCCAGTACTATACAGTTCAGAAGGAATACATACATCACACAAGTATTTCAGGAAGACACGCTTTCTGTCTAATGGAAAGGTGTGAAAAGACGTGAAAACATGTTCTCTTTGGAGGAGTGAGGATGAAGTGCAGCCGGCGCTAGAATCTTTAGGTACAAAGAAAGGAGAGGGATCCCTGTGTAAAGTACTTTATAATCTATGTTCATAGCTAGAAATTAGACTGCTACCTAAATTATTGGAAGCATTTTTGGAACTTTTAACACGAACACAGAATTTTGACATCGGAATCAAATAGGTTCTCGACAGGAATTAGAGGCAAGTAATTAAATAGATAAGCATCTGCAGATATGAGGCACGGATGGGGAAACATGGAAGCCTGGATTCATCTCACCTACATTTTGGATGTAGCTTAGCTGAAATGTCAAGGACAGGAGCTTAGGCTCGTTTAATGGATGAAGCAATCTCAGCGATCAAGATAGAAGGTGTTAGTGTTAGATATCTTTGACTTCTACAGCTCAGCCAGGTGCCCAGCATTTCCATTAACAGTCCAGTGAGAAAAAAGGTAACTGTAAGACCCAGCTCATCTGTCCTTTTTGGAATCTACTTTGGGATGAATGGAAGTACTTATTTTTTACCACAGACTATGCAGACAATTTAGACAATAAGATCAGACGTGGGTATGTGGTTCTATGATTCTATGTACAACATAGAATTGATCAAAGAAACTCCATCCTATGTCTCTGAATTGCAGTGGCATTCTGATTTTTGGAATGGGTTTAAATGTCCTTAGAAAGTGCTTGTCTCCCTCCATTGACTACAAAGTGAATTTCGATACCTAAATTATGTTACACTCCAATCTTAGCACATAGAAGTAACACAAGATGGGGAAAGGGAGATTAATCGAGAACACACTACACAGGAAAATTTTTATTTGCAGCCCATTGCAATACAGGTGTTTAAAGTAAAAAAATATGTATCACCGTGGCTTGAAGAGACATGGCATCTGCTCCAAGCATAGTGATTTTGCAATAAGACTATGTAGCAAATAGCACAAGAGCGCCTTCTTTCAGTCTCCCTACAAGTACTTCTTTGTAAAAGAAAACTTTCTCTTACATCAGAGCAGTGGTTTTAATTTTCTTCCATTTTTAGATGCATTTCATAGACTATTTTTTCCCAAAACGTATGTTTGGATTTGGATCTTGTAGTAGAATTCACTCTTGGAACTGTGACAAGCCATTAAATGCAGTTAAGTAAAAGCGAAGTGGTACTTACTTACGTAAAAGAATACAGCTAGAAAAAGAGTATAAACAGAAGCAGTCTAAACATGCATTGGGAATATCTATACTACAGTGGACGGCAGAGAAGCCGGTGCTTGCACATGCCGTAGTGACATGCAGAGAGTCCAGCTTGCCTCTGTATTCGAGATAACTGTATTTGGTGAGTTAATAAGCTGTTACGTCTCCATGGGGCTTATCACTCCATGGTGATCCTTGGCCTGGTGTGCCTGTACTATACCAAGGCTCAACTGGCATTACCTTGGTGGTATCGGCATTTTGCAGCTGTACTAATTTCCTTACCAATTTTTATTGCTACATTAAATAGATATTGCCCTCCAACCGTAGTGATTCCTCCATCTGGCACGCATCTCAAAGCTTACTGACTAGTTTTTATCCAATTTCAACATACACGTTCCCATTTGAGACCCTGAATATATTCCAAATGCACTCAGGCATTCCTCCAAGCGACAACAGAGATAATCTTCATCTTGGAGAATGTGGGGTCCCAGGCAGATGAATTCTGTTCACAGCTTAGAGTTGCAAGTTGTGTACCTGCAGAACTTAACTTTTTAGTCACCTTTTGGGCAGAAATACTTGCAAACACTTACAAATCAATGCAAGCGATTCCAGCAGTCTCACAAAAAATTATCTAAAGGGAAACAGCACCAAGCTAAGAATAACAAGCAGTAAAAGAAACAGTGAAAGACTGACTCTGTAGCATGCAAGGGTAAAGACTAGAACAAATAAATAGTTGCTCTAAGGAAGGGGTAGTGAACAAAAGCAGATATTGAACCTGATTTTCGGACTGCAAGCCAGGACTTCCCATTATTTTTAACAATCACGTCACAAACCAATGAGAAGCTGAGAAAGAAGCTCATCCTTTAGAAAAAGCATGTTGTTTTACTAGATAGAGAGATAATGAGTTGCAACCACCTCACTACTGTACAGCTTGCACAGCGCGTGTTCTTTACCCAGATACACATCCCTGGAACTGGCCATCAATGTCTTGATGCCTCAATGTTAAGGCACTGAGGAAAGGGACTTCTCCAAAGGTAGCTTTTGCCCTTCTCTGTGAGGGAAGTCCTGTAGAATGATGTTAATATTTCTAAATCATGATAAATGATCAGTACTTTTGGTTCTGTTGTACCCCAGTTTCAATAAAGGATAGTGAGGTAGACGAGGGACAATAGGTCTTTGTAATCATCAAGAGTTAAATGAAAGCAATTTCAAAGGTGTGTATTCCTGTACTGTGGCATTTATATAGGTTAAAAAAAATCTCATGTTAACTGAACTCAACCTTTAAAGAGGATCTGAAAGCATAAGTCATTTTAATTCAATTTCAAGTTTTACATCATAGCATTATCCCAATAAAATAGATTTTATATGTATATATAAGCTCTGTCTTGAATTTGTTTTTTAAGAGGGTCTGTTACTGCACCTTATATTTTATATAGTTGCACCTTATATTTTATATAGTTATGTAATATTTTACAGCCTGTGAGAAGTGGTGAGCACACTTCAGCTGAAGGACATGTTGGTGATTTATGGAGCCAAAAGTCCATACACCCTAAATTAGGTTTTAGAATTGGAGTGTAATTTTTAACATGTAACAAGGAAATTCATTTACAAAGACTACCCCGCAGCTTTGAAAGTCACTGTAAAGATTAAGTTCTGTTTGACAGAAGGTGGGAGATTTAATTTTGAAATTTTTTGGGGGAAAAAATGAGATTATCAATCACCTCAAGGAATGCTAAACACATTGTTGGAAATGCTGCTTTTGTTATTCATGGGTTTCACAAAGTATTTATCAGAAATGTATCTATCAGGATTTCCTACACCATTGCTATTATCCCAACGATAAAAACACGGTAACCTTCTTCTAGATGGTCAGTTTTATATCAGTGATAAAACGAGCAAGAAAGACCTGCTGTAATTGAGGGTGTCGGTGGGGCTGTGTTGCAGCAAAAGGAACTCTGAGGGGAAAAGGAGCACCTACCTCTCCCTGTTGCCTCAGGGCTTTGGCACTGAAGGGGACAATGGTATGGTAAGGGAGGTCTAAGGCGGGCAGGAGGGGGCAGCTGCACATGTAGGAAGAGGGCAAAGAAAACCTTAGAGTTTTACTTTCACTAGGCCAAATTAACTTCTCAGGCAGAACGCATTTCAAGACAAACAAATCTATCTACTGCTTCTAAGTTCCCCTTATAACCAGTAGAAAGCTCATCAACACAGACAATGGAATCTAAACCACAGTTCAGCTGAGTGGATAGGTGTCTGTCTTAGGGTGACTTTAATCAGTCTCTATCCTTCATTGTCTGCATTGATTAAGGACTTAGTTCAACTGGCCATATACTATTTGAGATACCCTGGGCTATCCCGTCCTCCACATCTAACACCAGCCCTTAATGTACAAGTGCCTGTTTCCACATTTGAATTACCATGGGAAAAGTCCAAAAATAGCTTTGTCTCATGCCAAACTCGAATGTGAATATTAGTAGAAGGAAATCTAAACCTCTGTTTTAGTCTGGGCCACACTGGAGAAGATGACACAGAGAGAATATTTACTCCGAAGCACCATAAAAGGCATAGATTATAGGGTACAGATGCTTTAGGGCTGCAGGAAGAAGGTGACAAAATATAAGGTGATCCAGAATCTACTATTCTTTACTTCACTTTTGGAGAAAAATAGTCTGCAGAGCCAGGAAATAACTATAAATTTGCAAGAGATTCATTCAGAGAGGCACAGAAGGTACAGGTTGGCCTGTAAAGGCCTGAAAGTGTAGTACAAGAAATTTCTACGCAACACACACTTTTCAATAAATTCACTTTGACTGTACTAACAATGCTTGTTTGTTTGCATCCTGCAGATATTTGGGGAATGGAATTGTACTAGCTTGTTGTTTGTAGAAAGCAAATTTAAAAGCTCCATTAACATTCAGAAGAAACAAATGATACATTAAAACCTGTAATTATAAAGTACTGGTCTTCTCTCTTGAAGCCCTTAGTTATAAACCCATCCTATCTCCCACCTTTTATTTGCCACTGAATCACGAAGTCGAATGTGCAAGGAAATGCCAGCCCACATCACCTGTCAAGCCAATTTTCCTACAAATATTTGTGTGCTTTCTTCCATGATACAACAGATATACTGGAGTAACTCCTTCCAAGACTCTGCTGTGTCACTGTGTTAATCACCTTCAGATGTCAGGCTAAAAATCTTCTCGTATAAGGTCTATAAACAGGGTAAGTAACTCGTATGTTGTGACTATACTTCCGTGAATCAAATAAATTTAAAATTTTTACCTCACGTTTCCTTTATTTCCTCGACTCTTAGGCTTATATTGCAAACTCTTGATGGCTGGGAACCTTTTGAATTAATTTCAGTATAATGAATATTTGTAGAGTCAGGTATGTCACAGGATGTCATCACTGTCCAACAACAAACTATTAAATCAGTTCTGAGGTCTTGAATAGAGAAACTTTTGCTGGTAGCTCCACAGAAAATAAATGCTAAAATTTGTATTAAAGAAACAGAAATACAGGGGAAGCAGTTAGATCATTATTAAAATTATTAAAAAAACATTTGCGTTCTCTCTTATTGTTTAGCTGTGGGATTCGCAAAGGAAAGTTCACCCCACTTTTATGACACTTTGAAATGATATTAGTTGTGTTTTTTAGGAAAAAAAGAATGTTACTTGTTGGGAAGAGATGCTGCCATTCAGTTTGCAGATTTTACTAAAGGTGAATCAAGACAAAATTCATAGCAAAGTCTGGGTGGGAGATACACTGGATATACTAGATCATGATGTGAATACACTTCAGTAAAGAAATCCTTTTATCAATAAAAGATAGATATGCAAATAGAAATACAACCTGACCTTACAGTTGACAGCCAATACAGTCTGCACTGGAAAAGCCTCATCATTGTGGTCCAGTTTCGTTCACCAAATGGCAATAAATCTGAAAAATAAGGTGGACAGTGTGGAACTGAAGGAGAACAAGAAGAAACACTGTCAAGTCTGAAAGTGTTAGTTAAACTAAAAGAAATACCCTTCCTGTAAAGAGGGACAACATAATTTGTATTTTCCTTTGTAGCACAGACTTAAAATAATGCAATGAAGACTATAGCTAGCATATGGATTGCCTAGGCATTAGTGAGGTCCTCTGTTACTGGATGTCTTTTGTCTTGCAGGAAGGCAACTGATGAATAAATGACTGTGGAGAAAACAAGGCAAATGGATTTTCTGCTGTGATCCGCACTATTAGGCAGAGGGCTGTCTTTGATTTCAGCTACCTTTTTAAACCTATCAAACTCCTATCAAGGACTCTGGACATTTGGAAGTGCAGTTAAATTTCTGTTTTTCTTTTTCTTTTTTGGCATAGCAGTCCTTGTACTTTATACAATTATTTACATAGTCAGTGACATTTGGAAATACAGTTCAAATCACAGAAGTCCAGGCTGTTGATTTATGGAGCAGAAAGGACATAAACTCCAAGTTAGAGTTCAAAGCACAGCAGAATTATTTTCTTTCTAATTTTAACAGCAGAAACAGAAATTTCAATTACTTTAGGACTATCCTGTGGCTTTGAAAGTCACTACAAAGATGAAGTTCTGTTCAACAGAAGGTAGGGAGGGAATTTAATTTGAATTTGGGAGAAAAATCAGATTACTAATCATTTCGAAAAAAAAAAGAGTTGAACACATGGAGGCAAAACATACAAGAGTCTACAGTAAAGTTCTTTTTTTTTCATGCATCTATTTACAGGACATTAAGTTTTTCTCTGTATTCTTACCAGAATTTTTATCTTTTACTTTCAATTTCTTCAGTATTTGAGAAGTGCATGGCATCATTTTCAAAAGAACACTTAGCAAGTACCCACTAAAAGCTATTATAACACATTTTGGTACAATAATTTTGAATATTGACCACAGAACCATATGTAATTTTAATGGGAGAGAGTGGGAATCTCCTGGCCAGGAAAATAATATAACTCGGTTTCAGGACTGAGTTATTTGTTGAGAACCAGTTTGCATAATAGAATGAGAAGCTCCCTGCATGCTACAAAGATAATTATGAGATTCTGTATTTGCTATTTCTATCTTCAATACAAGGATAGTACAAGAATGCTGCTAAACATAAATTGAAGAAACATGTAATTTATTAATAAAGTCTAAGGACACACTACATCACTGATTGACATTAAAATCAATCCTTAACTACATCTACTTTTTCTGGGGCTTAACCCAGTTTATTAAGACAACATGGCTTCTGTAATTAGTTTGTATATGTGCTTATGAACATCTGTCCATCTTGTCTACCCCTATCCTGACTCCAGACAAGTTTTGAATCCGTTAAGTAAGATCAATCACATTTAAAAGAAAGTAGATATTTCAAAGATACTTTGGTCTTGTAACTAGCCAGCTGGGTACAAGAGAAAGAAACCAGCTGCAGACCCACTAAGGGAAAGGGTATTGCATGAGTTCCAGTTAGCAGATGCCACACAATCCATATCAGACCAACATATCATAAAAGGCCTAATTAAAGGACAGACATCAGTTGCAATTGCCTTTTATTAGATACCAGAGAGTCCAAAGTAAGGTATAACTTTGTAAGAGTCGAGCCTTTTCTGGTTCCACAGTTTACAAATTTCATATATATTTGGTTTTGGAGGCTCTCATCTGCTCCTTCTTTTCATCTGATGATTAATAACACCTTTCCTTTCTTTTCTTCTTAACCAATACACTTGTGATGCATTGGTGTGGTCCAAAAGCAACCTAGGAATTTTTCTAGTGAAGAGATTGTAGTACTTATACTACAGATTATCACACTGCCGCTGCCTTCTGTTTTCAACACTGTTCTTGTTGGTGGAAAGATTAGCAAATCCCCATGTAATTCATACTAAGCATCTGCAGTATCTCCAGTGCTAATGTATAAGGAGAATTCTTTGAGCTTGGCTGAACTCAAACAGAGAATGAATAACATCTGGAATACAGGAAAAATCATAGCAGAAGTCATACATCTATTGTATGTCTTACCATAGGGATAGAGGGCTTTCATTATGAACCAAGGACACACTAGACAGGTACAGCTTCAGAAAAGACAATCACTGGTTTAAAAAGGCTCTCGGTGAGGCAAACATTGGATGAGACAAAAGTTTATCTCAATCCATATCACAATTAGGATTAAAAATCCTGGAGACATCCAAAAACAATCAACAAGGATACGTGAGTTCAATAGTTCTTAAATGTCCTTAAATTCATAATACTATACAAACTAAACTAACATATCAAAACTTTTAACGTATAACATAGAATCATAGAATTATAGAAACAGAATCATAAATAGTTTGGGCTGGAAGGGATCTTTAAAGGTCATCTAGGCCAACTCCCCTGCAATGAGCAGGGACATCTTCAACTATATCAGGTTGCTCAGAGCCCTGTCCAACCTGATCTTGAATGTTTCCAGGGATGGGGCATCTACCACATCTCTGGGCAACCTGTTCCAGTGTTTCACCCTCATTGTAAAGTTCTTCTTTGTATCTTGTCTAAATCTACCCTCTTTTAGTATAAACCCATTCCCTCTTGTCCTGTCGCAATAGGTGCTGCTAAGAAGTTTGTCCCCATAAACCTTATAATCCTTCCTTATAACCTTAAGTATTGAAAGGCCACAACAAGGTCTCCCTGGATATATGCTGTATTTTTTCCCTCTGAAATATGTTTAGAATACACCTGTTTTGATTGGTGAATGCTCACTTGCCGTACTTACTACAACCATTAAAAAACAGAAATGCAAAGTCAAGATTTTTCATGTTGATAAGTAGGGTGCTTCACAAAAATGGCTTGTACTCAAAAACATTGTTAAACATGCTATTTTTCACCGAAGTGATCAAGAAGAATGTGTGAGTTGAGAGTATGATCTTTGGCAAATCATTTAATACATTTAATAAGTGTATTCTTCATCACAGAAATACTACTTATTTGCTCAAATATCTTGACCAGTTTTCCTCCAAGCCCTTGGGAAAAAGGTTGGATTTGACACTGTACTTGTTACAGTTCTTCCTGTAAAGGAGTTTTTGGATGAAGCTCATAGGAGCTGCTGTAATATTCATACTAACAATGATTATTACCAATCACAAATTGTCAGCACTGGTTAAAAGGATGGTAAAACATGTCAAGGTGTCAGATGAAATCTCTGGTTTGGCTACTCACTTAGAGTATGAAATAGTCAATTTAGTGATTGGGTTCAAACGGCAAAGATCACAATGTTAAGTAAAACTGGGAATTTGAATTGCATGTCATAATTCCAATTTAAAAATGAGAAGCTCTTAATTTTCTCTCATGTGTTTTTTTTCTTTGAATATTTCCATTTTATAAAGATTGGTGTGTTTCTATTTCATGGCAAGTTAACCTTTCTTGTGTTTTCTCTGATTTTTATTCAACATGCCATACCATGCTGCAGGGTGTCTGCCACTTCTTCCCATACGCACATATAAGCTGCAGGCAGCAGAACATCAACTTCAGGTAACTGAAATAAGAAAGTCTTATATCTTAATTTTTTGGGGGTTCAAATTAGTCGATGAAGGGTGTGATGTGCAGGGTGTAAATAACGGCAGAATTAGAAGCCCTTAGTCTCTAATTACATTATGTGAAGTTGTATATGAATAAAACATTACAGAATGTTGACATAATTTGTTGTAGACATTAATTGCTCTCTCAACTGGATGTTCAATGCTGCAATTTTTGAGGGGTTAATTAATTAAAGCAAGCTAGATCATACTTCTCAGACGCTGCAGAATTTCGATTACTCAATGTGCAATTTGATCTTACCCAGCAATGCTACTGCAAGTCCTCTGCTGGAACTGAGAAATAGTCTTCAGTCAAAATAACTAATTTCTCACAACTTGTAAAGCATAAACCATTTACAAATAGTTAAGGTTGGATACAAACTTTTGTCAGGGGCTCCAGGAAGAATGGCCGTCAGAACTGTAAGACTTCAAAGTGCTTGATATTTTTTGGCATCTATCCCCTTCCAAGATCTACCATCAACTTGAAGTGCAGAGGTGCGCTGCAAAGGCTTGCAATGGTTCTGTTTAATCTTGTTGGGAGTTTTGTTGTGGGGTTTTTTGTTTGTTTTGGTTTTGTTTGGAACCTTCTGTTTTGTTTATTTGCTTTTATTTTATGATGGTAAATTCCTAGTCCTGCTGTTGAATTTAACTTCAATGTATTCCCTTTTTTTGCAGCCATGGGAATGTCCAGAAAGGACACCTATTTCTATGATGCAGTTTACAGAGCATCCTTGTACTTTCCCTTTGCTGTTCAGTTTCTAATTCTCCATCACTGAGACTGTATCCCTGAACAACACACCTCAGCATGATTTACGAACGTTTTGGTAGCACTTCAGTGCTAAAGACTAAGGAGCTGGAATTGCAGTCTGCAAAACTGAAATATGAATTAAAAATTGCAGTAGACGATTGAAAAATTTTAAATCTGACTTAGCAAAGTTCAATTCCTAAAGCTATATTTAGGCATATACACAGAAATGCCTTGTTTTTTTCAGAAATGTAAGCTATAAATCCTTTCCAAAGTTAAGCTACAAAAATCTCCGAGGTTTTGTTTTGTTTTGTTTTGTTTTTTTAAATTAGACTCCTCAATACATATTTAGAGACCTTATAGCCTTAACTGTAAAGGCAGTGCTTTCCTTTTGATTAACTTTTCTTTCTAACTGTGCTTTTTCACGTCATCAATCTCTACAATAACGGTCCTTCAGGTAGAGTTATTTATTTCAGCTATAGAAAATTATTTAAAGAAATAAAAGTATGACTTATTTTCATGCATTTGTTATGCTTCTGAATTAATAAATAAAGTTAATATTAATCTAAATCAAGACTTTCAAACAGTTGGTTAATTCAACCAAAATGCATTCATAATTTAATAATTTTTCAGTAAAATCAATCCTGTTTGAAGATTTTGGAGACAAATTGACATAATGTACCCATAGTTAAAACTTCTGCTAACATTTTCAAGAATGGAGTAAAGTAGCAGGATTAAGAACTAAAGTCTGAGGAAAACATACATTTACATGAGTTTTCTAGAACTTTTTGTTGTAGCCCTAAAACCACCACCTTTGACTTAAGTTATATACTAATTGAAAATTAAGATGTCACACACGCTCTCGTTTTTTATGCAAGTCTTCCAGGCATGTGTTCTAAGGTAAATTGTATTGAGCAAATACAGAGTGGTAGAAATGTGATATTTAGTCTGAAATATTACATATGGTTAAATAATACAACTGGTTATGATTTTACTTAGTAAGGTGATATAAAAATTGCAGAAAAAATATCTGAAGAATTGGACATCACTAAGGCAGTAGGCTTTATCTTTTAAGCAGAGGACCAGATTTTATCAGATCTCTGCACTGGTAATTAGTTAGTGTTGGAAACCCTGTACAATTTCCATGACCACCCTAAATAGCTGTATACAGGCATCATAGGTGGATATTAAAGGTTTTGCTGCCCATTGCCAAATGTTAATCCAAGTGGGAGAGACTTGTGGGAGATAACATGCTATCCATCTTCCAAAGACATAACCCTGTGTCACCAGTGAGAATGGCTGAAATGTAGAATTCTGTGGATCTGATTTTAATTGAAGATACTTCAATAGCTATTTATTTCTGATTTTGGACAGCTGGGTCATCTTTCCAAAGAACTCTGTGGTGAACTAATAGAACTCTTGGTTCAAATTCATAAATATCACATTTTTTTTAATAACAGTGTCTGTCTACAATACAAGATAATTTTTTCTCTTGAAATACAGGCCATTTAAGAAGTTTTAACATTGGAGAGGGCATAAAAGGTATCTTATATAGTTTTAAAAACTTGAAAAATATTTTGAGGATTTTTTTATTTTTCGTAACCATCGTCTGGACAGGTAAAAAGAAGAGGAGACATCTGCCTTTAGTAGCCAGCAAAGTGGCCGGAAATTCTCTAATTCTATTTGGAAGTCTCAAAGTCAGACGCATATTCAGTCTTCTTGAAGTGACATTGATGAGCTTAGACTATTGAAGCCAAATAAAACCCTTTGGAGTTAAAGTTTTCCATAAAATAAGAAATACACTCTGCAGAACATATCCTTCACTTTACCTAGTTGAGCAGTACTGAATCAAAATTAATTGTCTTTGAAATGCATGTGCTTTACATCTTGAAGGCTAATCATTACCACTAGAAGAAATGTCTGTTATATAATGAATAAATTCAAGATAGAATGAAAGAGTCTTTCTTTTTCATATTCTTTGATTGTAATTTGGTAGTGTAACATTAATCTACGAAGAGACAGAATTCTTAGCTAAATAACGGAGAGTTAGCTTTGACTCAATTACTAACTTGCTATGTCACCTTGATAAAGTTGGAAAAACACATTATACCCCTACTCTATTGAAAAACCACAACATAGGAAAAGTTGCTTGCAAACTCTACATTTTCTTATGATCTTTCCTTCTAAAACAACAAAAGTGCCTTTATGATAAAAGACATCCTTAAGACAACTTTGAAATACTGTGAACAGCTGCACTGTAGTCTCATGAGCTAGTTTATGTCTGTGCTCTTCTGCAGTAGTGGAGATGCATTTGCCTGACTTAGTTTTCCAACTACCCAGCTCCTACCCAAAAAGATAAGTGCCACCACCCACCCACATGCAGCAATGTAGAACTGGAACCCACAACTGAGACAGGCCCCTATTTTTGTCCGCATACTTTAGTGGAAAAGATGATCGTCATGTAAATATAATAGACAGGCTCTCCCTTTGAACTTACATTTCCTGTATGAGCAATGTGGAACTCACTATTAAATATCCATCTGCAGGTCTCATGAGGTTTGCTAGCAGTGCAGATGACTAATCTTCAACACTTGTTTAAACACACTGATCTTCACTATTGGCTATTTCCAAGTTTTATCTGGATGCCACGAGAGAGGCAGAAGCAGAGAACAGTTTGCAAAGTCATGATCCAAAACCTCCTGGCCCCAGTTGAAATCTGAACAGCAGGTCAAAAGATCTGTATCGGAGCAGAAACAAAAGCAGTGGAGCTCTGCTCCAGTGCGTTTTGGGACTGCCAAGACCTTGCTCCAGGAAAAGCCCTGCAACTCAGTCAGCCAAAGGCATATGACAACTGGCCCATATGAATAGCAATGACAGCCTGCTGCCAACTTCAAGGATGATATAGCTGGCCTGGAAACAAGCTTCGGGTAATCCATCACGTGTTTGCAGCATGCCTGAAGTTTTGATGTTCTCTGGTTTATGTCATGTCGCTCACAAACTGTAGGGCTGTCGACCATGGTGGGAATACTGTAGTTCTATGCATATAACGGGGGGCTGCATGAACAGAACTTCATATTGATGGAAGTTGATGTGAAAAAAAGAACTAGAAAATAGTACTAGTATTATTTTTGCCAATTATTGCTAATGGAGAGTTCCTTTAGTAACCGGTGAAAGCAAGGCTACCAAATGAGCACAATAGGGAATGACTGCTGCTCTAGAGCTTGAGGGTTTGGGCTGAGGAATGCCGTGTGCTCATGCAGACGTGCACACTTACACACACAAGAACCCACCCCCGAAGACCTCGCTGATAGCCTGCATCAATAGAAGATAGCCTACATCAAAGGCAGATCATGGGTACGGTTAGATCTAATCTCAGCACATCGCTGGCATGACAGCATACAGAAAAAAGCTCAAGCTGACATGCACTGAGGAGCCAGATACTGCCTTGTTATTCATCGCTGAATTATGATAATGTTCAGCAAAATAATAATATTATGTATCTTCAGCCTATGAAGTACTGCAGAAAAAGCCTATTGTGAGTGCAGCGGAGAAATAAAGCATAATGTATATGGTAACTCAGGCAGAGACAGAATACAGGAAGATAATACTACACAAGTAACTAATGGTTTTTCTATTATGATAATGCAGCAACTTCAGCAGAAGAATAATTAGAGATAGATAAGCACAAGGAAGCCTGTGCAGCAAATAAATTGATGTTTTAAACAAATATTTCATTATGTATGTCAGATTTTCATTCAGAAACCAATAGACAAAGAAATAATCAGTTTCTTGAACTGTAGCATTTTGGGGTTTAGTGACTATTCATACTGTATAACAAAACCTGTAAAGAAAATCAGCTTTTTTAGAATAGGGATTTTCCCCACTATATTCACTTAGTTATTTCTTTTAAACTGATTCTTTTGTGGATGTATTATCCTTTAAAAAGTCAATAAATGAATTACTAACTCTTAGTTTTCTGGCTTTTACTGAGTTTTGGTTAGTTTGTTTGTTTCAATATTGTATTTACTGGTCCATAAATTGGTTGTATGCTTATTTTATTGAAATACTTTAGCTGAAGTTTATCTTTGTCTAAGGTTCAGACATTAAACAGGAAAAAAAAATTAAATAAAATTATATTTCTTTTATATGGCCAGTGTAGGTAGATGGCAGGCCAGCATGAACTTGATGATATAAATCCCAAAGCAGATGCTCTTATTAGCTTTTCAAATAGAATATTTTTTTCCAAAAGGGTCAGATTCTGCTTTGTTACTTATATTGAATAGGACTTTACTTAGTGAGTCATCCTAGTTAATCAATGGCATTATGCTCACAGAATAGTATTAATCAGCATGACTAACCAGATCACAACACGGCCTAAACTTGGCGGCATTTACAGCGAAACACAAAGATAAATAAATGATTATTCTTATAAATGCCAGATTGTGCTAACCAGTCTCATGTCATGACAGCTTCTAATCGTGTTACTCTGGGAATTTATTTTGATTAGCTGCTTAAAGCAGAAGCAATTATTATGTTTATTTGTGTGCTATGCTATCTGCTATGCAAAAAGATTTTGGAGTATCCTATGATGACTTAGACTTTGCAATTGCTATTTTCTGAAACAATTATTCAAGCTAAAACTCAAGTAGTCATGGTTTCCTTTTTCATTACACAATACTCCTTAGCTTTGGGGGAAAGAAATTTCTAGAGATGTTAGAGATTCTGGTAGACCCTTCAGAATCCTTCCTTCCTTTCCAGACACGGCTTCAATTAAAGAAGAGATTGTCCATTTCGGTGTGTCAACTCTCTCACAAAATGTAAAAAGGCACTTGAAAGACATATTTATGTATATCAAATGAACAGCGCACCCAATTAATCTGTCAGTATACCTAAATCATGGCCTTGTGGATTATTGCTCTCAGGGAGCTGAGGCTGTGGTCAGACACACTGCTCCGTTGCAGCTCAGGCAATTTAAGAGGTTAACATTCCCTCTCCACCTACAAGAGTTTAACATTGCCTCTCTGCCAGAGGTTACTTTCCCCTCAGCTATTCTGGAATAACTATCCACGTAATTATGCTATAAATCCGGTCCCATCAAAATATGCAGGTTAAGAAGCCCTATTATTATAAGTGTGTAAGGTGGCTGTGACTACTCTGACAGAACTAGGTTAGGCGCTACTCACGCGGTTTTATTGGCAGATCTGGGGTCTGGGTAATCACGGGCAGGCAACAGTCAATCGTTTGCTCCGCCTCAATACAACCAGAACAGAACTTTTGACGCTGGCGTTACTATTCTTTTTGTTTTCTCATTTTAAAACTGCAAGTACAGTACTTACTTCAGAAGGCTGTTGTTACGGCTTAAGTAGAGTCAACAAAGTGATTTGAGAATTTCAAACGAAGTTATAAAATGTTACAGGAAAAAACATTAATGTCAAATAGCTGTGGGTCAGAGCAGTGAGAGCCTGCTTGTGCAGAAAAGCGATAACCAGCCCTTTGGCTTCAGGGGAAATATTGACATATGGTTTGAGAGAACAACATCAAAGTGTCAGGGCTTTGCATGGCCCAGCTGGGACATGGCAAGTCAGAAGTTAGACACTTTAGTCATCATAACTGTTATCAAATGCAATAATAATTCATAAGCTCAGAAGCCTTGCCATTATATGGCTTTTAGCCTGGCTTCTCAGAAAATTCAGGTTCACTCAATCACGCCTTTGATCAATATCTGTACTTATATAGATCTTTCTTTCCTCCCTTAACTTTGAGATATCTTCACCAATATCAGCCAGGAGTAGAGATCTCTGAGGACATTAAACGTTTCATGAATGGGCTAGCCAGGTAAGGAGAGAAACCCTATACATATTTGACTAAGAGGCTTCTCAGTTCACCAAACCTAAGAAATTACCACAACCCTACCAAACTTAGAGAACTAATCAGAAGAGCAGCAGCTTGCTATTAATGCTCAAGAGATGAACTCAAGACATGGTGAGAGCCAGAAGTACACACATTATTTGGCACCAGGTATTTCACACTGCAGCAATGAGTTACAAATGTTCCAGCTGCAGGAAAAGATTGAGTTGGTTATGCACAGAAGCATATCCCACTTCATTGTTTCTCATTTTCATTTTGATACCAGAAAAAAATAACCATGTTGAACATGAGATCTGAAAGTAGCTTCCATAGTGGCACCTACAGATTAAGACTCTTTCTTCCTAAACCACCTTTTTGGTGTTCTGTCCAGCCATGTAGTACTTCACTCTTCTGCTCTGCTTTACAGATATGTGTTGTCACTTTTCTGCTCTGCTTTACAAACTCACAGAAGTGTTTGCTGAAGAAGTGCCACTGGGAACAGTACCTTCTCTCCACCTCTGAGGAGAGTGACCGATGTAGACGTAATAGTATGTCTGTAGCAGTCTTCTCATTCTGGCCACTGCGTTTCACCAGGCTTGAGCGACTTCTGCAGCTTAAAACAGTAGCAGATGAATTGGAGGAGCAGCAACCTGCAATTTATCTGCAAGTGTTGAAGCAGCCAGTGGCATTGCTGGAAGTCAAGCCAAGGCATGGGGAAAGCCAGCTGGAGAGCTAGTTATTCCTCCAGATAATTGTCCAATGATTCTTTTCTTTTCTGTGTTGTATTTCCTTTTGTTTTGTTTTGGTTTGTTTTTCTTTTTGGGAGGGTGTTTGTGTGTCATATTTTTATGTCATTTTTGTGACATTCTGCTGTATCAATGAAATATGGAAAGACACAAGCAATTGCACAGCTATCTTTAGGTGAGATTGCATTTCTAAGCATTAATTTGGGAGACTGGTGAGAAGGAAATGAATATTCTTTCTTTAAATCTTTTGTCTAATTTCACTACTTTGCAGAATTTATTCATGAGAAAATAATAGCACATATTTGTTTCCTGAGCAAACAATTTTCTTCTCTCTTTCATTAAACCACGATTTCTTTTTTTCAGGAGACAATCGTAATGGCTTTCCAAACAAATGAGACATATGCTGTTAGGTAGATGTCTAAAAAGGAAATTAATCTGTAAATCTGCTTACTCCTCTTTTCCTTTCAAACACAATGCTGAATCATGTTTATACACCTTGATAGCACAAAGTATTAACAGAGGTTATTTTTATTAAGAAGTTGTGAAAAACTGTGTGGGATTTATTTGGCAACATTGCTTAGTCCAAATGTGGATACCCTGATAGAAAGAGTGGTAACTCTGTGGAAAACTGCAGGAACACTGACAAATGAAACTTGTCACAATGCCCAAGAATTAGCACTTGTTAAGAGTGAAAGAACATGATGTCTATCACTGCGTTCAACAACAAGGCTTACAAATGAATAGATTAATCATTGCTCATTTTAAAGGATTATTAAGGGTTTAATGAAATCGTCGGAACAGTGGGATACCCAGACTAGCAGAGCCAATGATATTTCACACCCTGTAATGAAGGAACTATTATAAATGTTATTTAAAAGATGATTTTGGCTATAGACAATTATTGGCACAGTTGTTTTGGCTTTTCTAATTGAAGATCATATCACACAGCTTCTTGCTTTGGATGACTTTGTCTCAGGGCTACAGCTAGGAAGCGGGATGCCTCATGCTGCCTTCTGGACATTAAATACATGAAATCCTTCTCAGTCAGCAACAAACGCTAAAAGCAGTGGCTCTGTGATCTGCAGTGAAATAAAAACTAGCACTTTTTTCAACAGGATGCTGCAGCTGCCTGTGCTGCATCTGAGGGGGATCTAGACCCCCTTGCTCAGGACCTCACCTCACCCTGGGCCCAAGGGAGAGCCCAGCACCACCATTTTCTTCCCCAACAGCTAGTTACCTCGTGTTGACTGTAGGTTAAAAATAGACTAAGTTTGCAGCTTTAGAAAGGGATCCAACAAAGAAGACAGGAGTGTTGGAAATCCTGTGCCCTTCTAGGATTTTGGAGCTCTGAACAAAGCTATGAAAAAGACACCTTATCCCTTGGGTTTTGGAGTTCAAAACCCACACTGAAAGAGCTTCCTTACTAAAACAGAACAGACCTGAATGTTGGTTTAAAATGTCAGTGTAGGAGAAGTGTTGTCCCTTTTTATATAGCAGACATTTAAGAGATGAAATTGCCCCCAAAGATTTAGTTCACATCTCCCACCCATTAGAAGCCAGTCTCGGTGCTAATCTTCATTGGGCAAGGTGCTCTCCTTTCCTGTTGAATCTGGTGATAAAACCTTACGTGCAAGAGACACAGAAAGAGAGAGAGTGAGCATCACTCTCACATATTAGCATGTTCAGTAACATGTCTGGGAGTGGTGGAGGAAGGAAGGAAAGGGCATGGTTCTGCGGCCACCTCCTCCAGTGTATTAAACAGAGGCTATCTAATACATAGATAAGGCAGTGGCCTGTTGGTCTGAGAATTACCAAGAGATAGTCTGGGAGTAAGCCCTTTTTTCAATAATATTTCAGTTTTCTGAATATGGATGAATATCGGATGGATATATGGAAGAATATCTTTTCCTTTCCAATTGTCATCTTTTTTTCCCTGAAGGGCATTTTTTTGGCAGCTTCAGGAGGAGTTTCTAGACTGTTCCCTGATATCTTCATCGTGACACAAACTAATGTGTGTTCTTCTTTCGCTGCAGTGGACGTGTTTAGTCATCTGGAAAGCATCCATCTCTTTGTGTAAAAAAACGCCTTTATCTGTTACACTGAATATCTTCCTCTGTACATCTGGTGAAGGAGCTTGAAAGGATCACTGTGGGGAGGGCAATTAATTTTAAAACTGAAAAACTACCTAAATTCAAGTCAGCTGTATGCCTGACATTGTCTTGAAGGTAAATTTTCTTTTTTCCATTAAAGTTCTTGTTTTGTCTGTATACAAACTGGTATATGTAAATAGTAATATGCTAAAACGCTTAGTAAAATCCCAGTTTCGCTACATATACAGCAGAAAGAGACAAAGAAGAATTCAGATAAGATAAAACATGTTTAGGACAGCAGATGACTATTTGGAGTGATCTTGTACAAAATGAGAAATCCTAAAAGCAGTTCTTGCAAAGGACAGATAAATATATTTAATAGCCTTTATTCTAAAGTGTCATTTTTCCATGAACTTCCATCTATTTCAAAATTACTCAGAAGCAGGGGCATGTGGAGATATTTCTCTTTATACACACACTTCCACACTCTTGCACTACACTAATAAGGTTTTAGAGCACCTTAACAAAATGTTTCTTTAACACTGAGGTAAAAGAAAAACAAAATAACGTGAATATGTCAGTACCTAAACAAGGACAATATGACTTGTCAGGTTAAGTTTGAGGAAGATGGCTCTTCAATAACCAGTGTAAAAAGTGTTTAGGAACTAATTGTAGAGGAGTTCTGTGTTGAATTGCATTTATCAACTTACTTGCCACAGTCCTTTATTCCTTATAAGACTTGTTCCCTATAAAGGGATGCTTATATCACACGTGCTGTGTGAAAATTTGTATTCAACATGAATGTATGCAGCTGTATGGTTGTTTGTGAGCGCACACAAAGCTCTATAAAGAAAACTAAAAGCAAATAAATTCATTCAGGATTCAAGATTGAAAAAGGTGGAGAATCTATATAAAAGGAGCATGAAAATTGGCATTAACACTAAAAATATTGCAACAAACCTTACTTAGAAATTTTATCCCCATCTTTACTCAGAATTCATAATGAGTACTGAAAGCCATCGGGATGGTGTCATAAACTACATAAAATTACACAGCAAAAAAAGGAATTGGACAGATTTTCTTGCTCAATAGATACCTTTTGTGGATAGAATATTTGCATTTTATACACCTACATGGTGTTTGGCCATGTGTATACACTTCACTGCAAAAGACAAGTATTGTAGCAGGTCATGTTTATCAATATACAACTTTCTACAAAATTGTACAAAATGTGCCTCTTAGCATTCATATACAAATTTCATTAACACTTTTCCACATGGCTCATTATTATTTAGAACATGTTGCAGTCAGACATAACAACTGTAGGGAGGAGACAGAGTCACTGACAGGTACATGAAGAAAAATATTTTTGGCAGACTTTATCAAGTCTGTGTTACAGCTTCACAGCAGCGGATGAGATCACAATGTGCTAATGTCTGTACCAACCGACGATTTCCCATCTCGCTTCCCTCCTCCCAGCACCTGACCTACTTTACATCACTTTACCCTGACGGGCTGCATAAAGCACCTGAAATCTTTCAAACCGTGGAGATCTCATAATGCTCCAGATACAAATCCTCGGTTATTACTGTCCGTCACTTATATGCTAGAAATATCCCAGTGGCCATTCACAGGCATAAATTACCATTCTGTCTCAGGCAACAGTTTTAGTCCCAGAAGCTCTGTACTGTTAAGGGAGCTCCTACTGTCCTGCACTATTAGTTGCAGATGAGAGTTTGAGCAAAGACTTTAAGAAACTGTCTCCTCCTCTCTGGTTAGTATTCTCTGGGCTACTACTGCCCTCTAATAGAACATAAGAGATATTATTATTGTACAAAGGAGAGCTATAGAGCTCCTGACATAAAACTATCTGTATAAAAGACTTTTGAAAAGCAACATAGAAATAAACCTCATTGTTCTGAAACACCTGGTCTAACGGGAGGTGTCCCTGCCTATGGCAGGGGGTTTGAAACTAGACGATCTTCAAGGTCCCTTCCAACCTAAACCATTCTATGATTCTATGGGCTCATTTTAAATGTCAAAGAGTTAGTCTAGCTAAAGTAATACGTACATAATCTCTGCCTCTTATTAGTACAGAATACTTACCTCAAAATGGAAAATTTAAAGTGACAGAAAAAAAATTAAAATGAGAAAAATTTTGGAAAATTATGTCCGCCTTTGAGGAAGCAGAATGCAGCAGATGATACAAATGTGTAATTATAAGAAAATATCTTCACAAAAATGTTGTGAAATGGTTAAAATATTACACACAGTATACATTAAAAAAAAAATTAAAAAGCAATCAAATGAATAGTTGTTAGCTGCATTATGTTCCCTCCACTCCTTTACCCACAGGCGTTGTACCATTATTGCAGTTATTGGATATCACAAATTACAGACCCACTCCAATATTTGCTACCGTAGAATTACAGCCTAGGGGAGTGCCAAGTTTTCTGCCATCAGCATTCAGGACGGTACCTTTGCGAGGATAACAAGAGGAACCAAAGCAGGCAATCAACGACGTGGAAAAAAACTGCAGAGACTTATAGCATAAAAATATGCCACTTCCAAGCTATTATAAAACCCAAGCCTGTACCTATACATTATGTAGTTTGAGGTTCCCAAGTGTGCGGAGCCCGCAGCGCTGAGGGGCACACCTAAGGGTACGTTTATAGGTGCCCATGGCGGTCATGCTTGAGCTCACTTTACACTCCAAAGCTGCACGACCAAGGAAGAGAACCATCAAGCCAGAGCTGATATACCCTGCTGGAAATCTTCGTTTCAGAGCCCTACCAACCTAGTCACACTCCTTTTTTCTTTGTTGGCATGTGTGTATGGGGGGGAAGTCATGAAGTTCTACTCTGAAGTGAGACAGACTTAGTCTTGTCACTAAGGGGACTGCGAAACCCAGAATAGCAGTTGGCCCCGGGTAAGACTGGCTTTCAGCGCTGTTCTTAGGGCAAATACTTCCCACGTTTCCTCGCGTGTACTAAATCCTGTGGAAGAGAGGTAAGACTTCCTAAAAAAAGTGCAGCTTTAGGCCAACAGCTGTGTAGAAGATAAAGTCCACAGTCCTACGGATTTCTGAACATGTAAATAGGTCCCAGTAGCAGGGAAGGGAAGGGAAGGGAAGGGAAGGGAAGGGAAGGGAAGGGAAGGGAAGGGAAGGGAAGGGAAGGGAAGGGAAGGGAAGGGAAGGGAAGGGAAGGGAAGGGAAGGGAAGGGAAGGGAAGGGAAGGGAAGGGAAGGGAAGGGAAGGGAAGGGAAGGGAAGGGAAGGGAAGGGAAGGGAAGGGAAGGGAAGGGAAGGGAAGGGAAGGGAAGGGAAGGGAAGGGAAGGGAAGGGAAGGGAAGGGAAGGGAAGGGAAGGGAAGTTTTGGTTATTAAACATAAAACTTTTTTGGTTTACCAATAAAATCCTGGGGAAGTTTGGAGAAAAAGGACTGTTTTCCTCAAAGCTTTTATGTATCAAAATTTATGATTTCATCCAGCAGAGGTCATTTGAGAGTGTATCTACAGAGTGATGCAGAGTGCATGATGAAGCAGCAGTCCAGGGCTTCTTGCACAAGCCACATTCTTCTTGCACACAGAGGGGGAGAGGGTGAGGATCAAGGCACTACACTAAGATGGGTAGGTGGTACTAGAAACCTTTTCCAGAGCTAGGATTAGCCTGTGTTTTTGCCCTTTCCTACTTCATATGTGGCAGATTTCATAAGAAATTTATATAGTACATTTCTATACTTCTAATCAATAAACAACTCTATATTTTTGTGGTGTGTTCAGTCTAAAAACTGTTGAAAAAGAGAGTGGGTTTTTACCTTCTCCAGAAATGATGAGAGCAATTTCCTTTTAATTTTTGCTGCCACTGTCACAAGATACATTGTTAAGAAAAAGCTATTCTGGATAGTGGAATGAAAACAAGAAATATTCCCTCTCTGAAGTAATGATTGTTATTAAACCTAAAACCCCAGAGCAATCTGAAGGTCTGGGATGATCATGTAATATGACCACTATATCTCTCCTAATGTCTAAGGGGTGATTTTCACGTGTTTGAACTAGCCCTGATTTTTTTTAATATCTGCCACATTACTATGTTTGGACAACTGCATACCTTAATGACCAAGCCTCTGACTTGTAATTTATGCCTCCTTACTACCCACGAGTGGGATTCAACTGCCTCAAGTACAGATGTCTACTTATAAGTGACTAAGTATTACAGAGATTTATCTTGCCAGTCCACTCCTCCCCCATTCCCAAAGCTCACTTAATGTTTAAATCCATCTGTAGAATTGAGATGTAAAGTTTTACGTAGTGCTTATGGTGAGGGCTTGGCTTCTCAGTGCGGCATGTTGGATATACAGGTCACTTAGCTATCTATGAAAACTCTTCAAAAGGAATATGGTAATTTGAATTTCTGCCACTAAGTTTCACACTCAGCAAAGGTGGTTTTAACATTCACAGAGAACTGCATCTTTATGATATTTTGGCTGTCCTGCAGTGGTTTGATTTTCTCAGGCTCCGTGAGGGGTGATTCTTTTGCTGGAACTTGGCCTCTGTTTCCTAAAATTTCACACACACACAAAAAAAAGACCAACTTACATCTGATTATGGTATAAATGCAAATGAAAAACTAAAATAGCCATTTCATTCCCTATGTGTCTATTTATTTGGAATCAATAGGCTCAGATCCTTCTTTCACATGACACACAATTAACATTCTTTAACAAAACACTAGAAATGCAGGACACAGGAGTTTGGCTTCTGAAGCCAATGGCACTTTTGCCATTAATTCCTAAGAGGCACACATTTTACTGCTACTTCAGTGAATAGTGAGTGCCAACCTGGACATAGTGGCTCAATTCCACACCACATTACAGTGTGCGGTATTGGGCAGAAGCCCACCTGTAAGACCCCTTATTATACTTACCTCCAGGATATGGTGCCCCTGATTGAGAGTACTTGGAATGATGACTATTCCAACTCATGTTTTCTGAGTTGAATTTCTTTTCAGGTTTCAATCTGTGATTAGTAGCTTCTGTGCTGTGTTTCAAGCCTTCCTTTCTGAAGGCAATTTTGGTGACTTCTTCTGGCATGTCCTTGCTGTACATCAAACTTGGTGAGGAATTTCCTCACTGAGAAGCAAAAGCTGAAGGTGTTGGTGCTCCAAAATTACCTTACATCAAAGGCGTAGGGCATTCAAGCACAGTCATAAGCAAAGTGGAAAACCCTTCTAAAGCAGAGGAACACTGTTTTATGAAATTATGGATTCGAGTTCATGCTTATGGAGCTTCATAACCTTATGGAGAGTAAAAATCCAGACATACATCAGGTATTTACTCTTATACTAAACTTTGCCTTCTTTGGGGATGTAGTCCTGGCCTGGGAGTCTCAAGGGAGCCTTTAACACTGCATTTTCAGTGTTTGAGTAGGAATGCTTCCAACTTGTGTTCCTCAACCCTTGCAGTTAGGGTAGCAAGATACCCTGCTTGATAAGTGCAGCCATGCAACAGGCAGCCATGATGCCTTTCCATTCTGGAATCAGTAACAAGAGGAAGAATCAAGGAAGCAGGTTTTCCGCCTCTGGTTTCCATGCACTTTAGCAGTTTAATGTTGAAAAACAAATTGGTCCAAGACAGTTTCTTCTCTTTTTACTTAAAAGAAAACAAAAAACCCCTTGGTCCCTACTTTGAAAAGAAATGTCTTTCTCTTTGGCTTTTGTCCCAATCTTTTACCAATTGAAACTTGGCAGGTAGCAAAATAGGGTTAGTCTAAATGCCAAATGAATTTCTTATGCCCAAAAGATTTTCTTATGACTGAAAATGATGTCATGATTGAAATGGGCTAGTGTGCAAATAGAGACATTTGACATTCTGTTAGTCCTGGGTAACAGTTTGCTAATAAACAAACATAGTAGCCAAATTTACTTCAGTCAGCTGTTTTATTGACCATCTTTTAGAGGGGAAAAAAAGGCAAACCAAAACCTTTAAATAAGAACAATAGTCTATTACAGCCAGAAAACATTTATTGTTACAAATAGGGTATCTAAAAGAAAATTAGGTACTGCCTTCTACAGCGATGCAACACTCAGGTGTAATAAAATTGATGAGCCCATATAATAAAATTTACGGAACTACAGTGAATTCAATTTATTTGAATATGCTCAGTTATGTTTTTGTTTATTCCCATAGCAGATGTTTAATTTACAAACTAGGCAATTACTACAGCTCTTCCAAACAAATAAGAACAGATTAGTCAAACGTTCACATCAGTTTTTATGTTTATCATTAGTTTTATGATGCATCATGAATATTCAGTGTTAAGAAAAAACTATGATTATGATACCTGGAAAACCTTGAAATGATGTTTTGTACCTCCAAATGGTGTTTCGTACCTCCAAATGGTGTTTCACCCTGTTTGAAAAGGCTGCTAATGTGTGTTACTACGAGCTGAGCTTATATGTTAATAGGGATTGCTTAAATACCTTCCTGATGTTTCACACAGTTAGCTTTGTCTTTACAATACTTTAGCATGGATGTGTCCAACTTTGTTATGTCTTCCTTAAATAAATAAAGGAATTTTGGTTTCCCTTTCAGAAAGTATTCTTGAGACTGAAGTGGGTTTTTTACCAGACAAAGCAAACATACCAAAATAATACCTCTTCCTCTCCCAAAACAAATAACTACCTAGATATTTGTCTTGAAGTTTTAAGTAAAATCAGTGTCATCCAGTTGTCCTTTGGCTTGCTTCAAGTTTCCCGGAATATATCCCATGGTAGAAGGAAATCATTCTATCAATCAGAGGAGATGCCATGTTGCATGCTGCATGCTCGTTAGAAATGCATACCAGCTGATGGTCAGGAGGCTATTACTCAGCAGTTTGGTGTTTTGTTTTGTTTTGTTTTGTTTTTTCTCATTGCTAAATTGACAGGAATTTCCTAATAAAAAACAGTGTCTGTCTATCGAGGGGGAGAGGACGACGGGAGCAAGTGCATATGTGTGTATGGGTGCATAAGCACAGACATGCCCTGGAAAGAAAAGGTATCCCATGACTCTTTTTCTCTAAATGAATTACAGTCTGCTGAGTTTTATATTAGAAGTGCAGAAAATCAGCCTCAGTTTCTTCTCCAAATTCCTATGACACATCATTCACTTCAACCATTTTTGACAATGTGTCATTTTCATTAATTGCCAAGCCAAGGGAAGGTTTTAGGGTTAGATCGATTTACTAAGATTAATTCTTGTAGGATTATTCTCAGTAGGAATATGCTTTGCAGCACAAAATGTATGCAATGGTATAAAAGATTTAAGTGGAAAACAAGCATCTACTGTTAAAGATGATTGCTACTGTAAAAAATTAGTTTTTACCCACTTTGCTGACAAGAACATTCTTTGTTGACAACAACACTCTCTTGACAACAACAAAATAACATCTGTTTCCTCTTCATTAGTTACAGTACAAATTTGATTACAAACTTTATCTTTAACTATAGTTTCAGAATAAACTTGTGTAGTGTTGTTATATAGCCTTTGAATCTATAACGTTACAGGATTCTTTGGATGTGAAAATCATAATTTTTGTCTTTTCTTACCTCCAAGGTTCTAAGTAGAATTTCTAAGACCTTCGCCACTACAAAAATACAAAAAAAAAAAGAGTGCTTTCTGCATCAGAAACATTGGAACAGGCTGCCCAGGGAGGTGCTGGAGTTACCATCCCTGGAGGTATTTAAAAGATGTGCAGATGTGGTGCTGAGGGACATGGTTTAGTGGTGGACTTGGCAGTGTTATATTTACGATTGGACTCAATGATCTTAAAGGTCTTTTCCAACCTAAATGATTCTATGATTCTCTTCTATGATTTACCCAATACATCTCAAGCCTAGCTGCACCACACAGCATTTGTATATTCTTCCTGTTGCAAACATAGTTGGTGAAAGTGATTTTCTTGCTTAAACTGAAACCTGAGGATTTCCAGAACAACAAACTCCTGCCAATTCATACTGAAACCCTCCTTCTTCCTCCTTTGAAAGTTCCAACAACTTCGTTTCTCAATTTCACAAAGAATTTCACAGGGAGGACAGTATCTTGTTGATAATATATCATGATGTTGAGCTGCAGATCTGGGACATTAAGACCACATTATGCAAATAGCCATAACATCAAAAAGGAGGAACTGTGCTGATAAACAAGTGCACATAACTATTGGATTTCCTCCAGAACAAAGCAAACCACTCTAATGAGAAACAGTTCATTGGCAATTTAATTTTCAGTAGGTAGTAGTGTGCGAGTACATTTATATCCCAGAGCGTGCTCTCTGAGAGCAAGTACATATTACACTACATGGAAAAAATGTATGAGTACATACTGGCAGATGGGAACATGTACAGGTTTACATAAGAACACAGACAAAAATCACACCACAAATAATACCAAGTCACAGTGTGAGACTGAACTGGGAGGGATAAGCATTGACCAGCAACTTTGTTCCACAACTCACCACTAATTATTCTAATACTGCAACCATTCCCATAGTTTCAGTCTGTTTCCATGGTGTCTGAGCCTCTGAACACTATAAAAATGATCAATTACTTTGAATGCCTTGATGAAGAAAATGCAAAGGTTGTGAAGCTAAGCAGTCCAGTCAAGAACTGAACAGCCAAGGTTGCTTGCACAATCTTAACTCTTGCTCTTTATGAATATATATTACAGTCTTTACCTGCAGATTCCTTCTTAATGTATTTCACACTTTTCTCCAGGTTGTATATTTTAGTCTTCTGCAGTGATAATGTGCTATCCACTGCTATTTTTGTTTTGTTATTTATGAAACCTAACTCTGACAGGAATGCATTATTTTAGCCTTTCAATAGTTGTTTCTGGAACAAATACCATTAGCAACGTAATTGTTAGCACTTTTCTTTCAATATAGCTAGTTGTTTTTTTTTTTTCCCTGTGATTTACTCTCAGTTTTCCTCCTCTAAAGACTTGATACATTTCCATGAAGCACTGGGCTGGGTTATATTCACAAATGGGATGGTTTTCTTTAATTATTTATTCAAAAAAATCTTTCTTTAAAATGCAAACAATGGACTTAGCTGTGGAATTCTATCAATGTAATTGTCAGGGGTAGCGTGACTTCTTTTTTCCTACATAATGTCCATCTGCTTATACACCCAAGGAACATGCTAGTCCCTGCAGCATGTCATTGCCAGGAAGTAAAGAGGTTACTCTCCCGCAACAAATACACTCTATAGAGGGTGACATATCAGCAATGAAAATAGGAAGAATAAAATCACAAAACCCCATTCTGATGAGTATAGAGGTTTTGCCTATTCTCGCCAAAGAAAGAACTCTGATTTAATTTCACGTATGCCGAGCTTTATCCCAGATGACGCAAACGGGTGAAAGATTTTTTAATTGAATGGGTCAGCTGTATGGTTAACTCTTTGGGGAAAGACTGCAGTCTGTAAAATGCGTAGAAAAAATATAACTTTCATTAAAAGAGCTTAATGAGCTGTGCAACCTCAAACCTTAAAACCTCTTCGATTTGTATGCTGGTTCCAGATAGTCCCCTTCACAGCAGGGGGTTTGATACTGCAGCAATAGTACTTGTTTTTCTCCGGCTGCCACCCTCTGCAGGGCTCGTCAGGGGCAGGATGGATATGCAAAGCCAGTTTCTAGACAGTGCCAGTCGGTGTAGCGCCTTAAAGTACGTGGAGATATAATGACTGCCATCAGCTGTTACATAATGTCTATTTTTTTCCTCTGGAGATTAGTAAAATGATCTCATTGCTGCAGTGCTCACTGAAGGATGTTTGCAACGTTATTACTGCTGAGGCTAGTTTTACACTGGGTAACCTGTTAGCTTTCCTTGCCCGGGGCTCTAAATACGGACCATGGTACTTAAAACCAGAATCGCTTAAGGACTGACCAATGCGAGTAAGGAAATGTCCTTCCAGTATTGCTCCAGAAATGCCGAAACTCAGACAGCTCTTTAGCACTGATGACCATCGTGTACGCTTTCCTCTAACGATCTTGTTGAAAACGGCTGTAGGAAAATTTGCTCGACGGTGACACAGGGTTCACCTTCCCCACCAAGGGTACTTTGAAGAAGCTGCGTTACATCTTTCCTATTAAACCACGTGAGCAATGCTAAGGCAACAGAGGAAAAAAAGCCCTTTTCATGGCTCCATGCAGCGAGCTCTCGCGACAAGCTGACCCCAGAGCAGCTGCCAGGTATCCAGCCTGGCTGCCGCCCCTCCACCTGCTCTCTGCTCTCTACCAGGCTCCCGCTGACTGCTTCACAAAGAAACGGCCAGGTGTTTGCTGCCTGCCGGCCCCCGGCCACGTGTTGGCTGCCAGTTACCAGGCTCCCGCTGCCCCGTTCACCTGCTGGCACCGTGCTGCTTTCCTGGATGCCCCCAATCCCCCGCTGCGTGGCAGGTGGTATCCCCTCACCCTCTTCACCTTTCTCGACACTCCTTTTCTGAATGCATGACTCTGCTCTTCCCCCCCCTCCCCTTCTGCTTTTCTGAATACAAAATATGTATACACGCGCGCACACACGCGTACAGTCACATCTTCCCTGCCCCTCTGCCTGCTTTTTTTTCCTGCCCATGAATCTGCTTGGGTAAGCTGGTGTGGAGCAGCAGGTTCCATTTAAGATCCCAGCTGCGCACTGACATTGTCACTGGCGTCAGTTTGTAAGCGCGTCTGCAGTAATTGTTGCTGAGACAGCAGGTTTTGCTGTGAGATTCACCGAGCCCCGTGATTCTTTCCACACGAGAGCTTCAGAAGCAATGCTTTGAGTAATTGCAATTTTTTGATTCCCTATAGAACCCAAAACGTACCTCTGGGATTTTTCCACTCTGTGTACCTCAGGGTGGAGATTTCTCCTATGAACACAGCTATTCAGAAAGGAAATTAAAGCAAACCAGAACAGATCTCACTGAACAAACCGTCATTGCCTTTTTTTTTTCTATTGCTGACAAGATGAAAAAACAAAACGCACACACCCCCAGCCCACTGTGTTTCATACACCAATACAGTTTATCGAGTTGAATGGCCTTTATCCAGAGAAGCTAAATCCTACTGTGAAAATAGGAGTAGATTTAAGCTTCTCTGGCTGTGAACACAGTTGCACGTGAAGCAACACAGTGAAAAAGAGCAAGATAGTGTTAATGTAAGATATGCAGCTTGAAGATAATCAAGTATTACCATTCGATTGACTGTCCTTCCTTTGCATGAAATCTAAGTTAAAGTCATCTTTGCTGGAGCAATAACATGTTGCATAGTCCTTTGTGGATGCAATGAACAGCCCATACGGTTAACAGTAAAAACACTGTACTGCTTGTGTTATGAGACATACTATAGAGCCCAAAGATAGACTTGTTTCAAGCGATACATGCATAACTACACCATATATTCTGCGGAAATCTATGGGGCTCTTTGCAAACTGGAATGCTACTGAACATGACAAAGTCAGTCCTGGCAACTAAATGCAAAAGCTAGATAGGGGAGGGCATTTAATACTAGGCTGCAGCGTGTGTAATATTTCAGGCTGCTTGCAAATATGATTGATTTCAGATACAAAGCTTAAGCCTCACATTGGGAGATTAGTTTGTCGGCTAGCTGGCCATTACACTAATTCCTGATAAGAACCAACTTAATTAACCTATGAGATTTCTCGCGTACGTAGAGCCACAGGAATGGTTAGAAAAGCTTTAAAGGGCACAGAAAATATATAGGTATTAGACCGCATTTAAAGTATGAATTCTTTTTGAACCTATTTGTTGTTTTTTTTTGTTTGTTTGTGTGTTTATTTATTTATTTATTTTAATTAGTTGTTTGGGATTTTTTTTCCTATGATCAGTCAAGTGAAGAGTTTTCATAGGCGTTAAATTTATTGGTCATCAAATAGAATAGAGTTGTTCACATACTGCAAGTTCCTGCCATACCTGGGGAGAAATGCCTCCATCCAGTCTTGTGGAATTTTGTAGTACAGACACAGATAATTATCACAGCCTTTATTTGGTGGTTAGGCTGCAAGGGTCAAATTTATAATTATTTCAGAGCCAAGATCAAGTAGGTTTGTGCAAAGAGATATTACTCGGTGCAAATAGTCCTTGTAAGCTGGATCAGAAAAAGGAAGAGCAAAGTGCAAGGTTGCAAGGAACGCCATGGCCAGGTGCTGCGTCACGCAGTCAAAGCTTGTCTATGTCTGGGCTGCTCTCCGTCTCTGCGAGTGCAATGACTTTGTGGCTGTGGCCTTAAGGTGTGCTGTTGTGGATGCAGACGGGACCATTTAAGCCCCTGTTAGGTTAAAAATGGGAAGCTCTCTAACCTCTATGAATTGGTGTCTGTGTCCAACAGATTTGTTTACAGGTGTTTTACAAGCCAAAAGTCACCTAGAGTGCCGAAGCAGCTGCTTTAATAAGGTAGAGACAGATGATTGCTTTAATGAGTAGGGTAATAGAAACTGTGAGAGGCTTGGAGAACCTTTTCTTTCATTATTCATTGTTTTATTCCACATCCAGAGAAGTTTTTTTAAAAGTATCAGTAAGAGAATGAAGCTACTTTATACTGGGTGTTGTGGTGGGAATTAATGTTTTCCTAAACACGGTATTCGAAAACTACTTTCTACAAGACATCCCTGACTAGGCATTTTTTGACAGTTCATTTAACCATTACAAATAAATATTAAATGGAATTTTGGCAAACTGTAACATCACCTCTAACTAAAACTGATATTTGTCTCATTTAAAACACCAGGAGATAAGAATGTTGCCTGAATAATTCATAAAACTTTAAACAGCTATTATCATGTAAAACACAAACAGTGCTGCTGTCTATGAGGAAACCCCAAATCCTCACAAAACTGTGTGTTTTTTCCAAAGTAATGAATCTTATGAATTTATAATTTCCCCTTACAGCAAATTTGGTTTTGTTTGTTGTTGTCTGGTTTTTTTGTTTTTTTTTTTTTCTGAATTGCATTGCTTCTTTTACAAAGCTGTGTTGGGAAACTAGCGCTTGTTCTTTCAGCCGCTGGAGGAAAAAATAAAACTAGAACAAGGAAGTGACTATACACCTATGTCCTGCTGCCTGTACCAAGTGTGTAGGGTTTATTAAGTGTGAGGGATAAATTAAAGTTCCAAGCAGTATTTTGAAAAGAAAGCATAACCCCCAAACCTCTCTTACTAGTGTTATACGTAAAAAGACCTCTTTTCAGAGTTTTCGAATTCAGAATTCAGCCTTCTGTCACTTGAATCTCAAATTTGCACTAGCAATGGCTACTTGTATGTACTGGCAACCTCTCACTCATATTGACTGGTAATGAGGAAAGATTACTGGCTGTTTGGAATGGATGTAATTAATGACTGCATCCAAATTTATAACTGCAAAATTGAAGGAAAAAAACCTGAAAAAAACCCTAAGCAAATGGCTTTTATACGTGAATATGGCATGCACATATATGCATATAGTAAAGATTAGGTAGCCTGATATTACTTCTGTTAAAGCCCCGTATTGCACATGTGTTGGTGATTCTGTACACAACAGAAATGATGCAGTGGATCCTTAAATATTAATGAGAACTAGCTGTTATGGTATCTTGCTGCAGTACCTCCCACTTGCTCCGCAGATACAGAGAGGTATTAGATTTGAAAACAGACATGAGCTGATGAAAACCAAAACAATATCTTTAAGCTTTCCCCACCTCTAAGTACCAAAATATCTACTCGCAATATGTCATTCTGTTTTTTTAATTCCCCTAAGCTAAGCATGCAATTTTAGTCATTGATTGCCAACATCATTTGACGTTTTTCTTTTTAACTGTGAAATAATAAAAAATATTTTAAAAAGCAAATAGAGTTTCATAGTGGTTCAGAATTCACATCTCTGTTCATGCACGTTCCATCTCTGTGAACCTTACAACAGTCATAACCACCTTACTCATACCTCCACTAGTTTTCCATCTGTAAAAGCTTTAAATGTTGACTGATGCTCTGTAACTCCTAATCTTCTACATTACCTGTATACCATGACTCTCTCAGTGGATTTTTCTTTCTAATATATTGCAGTAAGTTATTTCAGCAGAGTTTCTTATGACGGGTTTAGGTTTTTTACATGAAAAAGAACATATTTTTTAGCATAGGATACCTGAGAGACAGAAGTGTCTTCAGGAAAAGAGACAAAGGAAAAGGTCAGCATTCAATATCTTAGCAGCAGCACCGCAGGAGGAAACTTATGCTCGTAAATTTATACTTAACTCTCAGTGGATCTTAATCAAATGTTGTAGGTACATTGTGCTTGGCTTCTGGGCTTGTAATGAAAAGAGATTTGCGCTGGCAGAATTTAGATTAAAATCACATTCTTTTCTTTCCTGATAATATTCAGAGTTGTCATTTAAGCAAAAAGTGAACCTAAACCCAAGTTTGTAGTAGAAACACAAAAATATTGTATTCGATAACAAAGACTGCAATGCTATTAAAACACAACTTGTGTAAAAGGGAGCGTTTTCTTTCTCCCCTTACACACAATGAAAGATGTGCTTTCCCTTGAATGCCCCCTGTTCTCTCACCCTCCTAGCCCTGGAGTATCTGTCCTCTACTACCTGGAAATCTGGAAAGACGAGCAGAAAGTCCAAACTTGCATCATCAGGAGTACAAAAAGAGAATCTTTTATCTGCGGGGTAATATTCAAAATGTCTGCATTGTTTTTTGGCATTTTGGAATGGCAACCTCATTGTGAGTTTCTTTGACGATTTTTTTGTGGTGCTGAGTTCCTTCTATCCTTTCAGGCTTTTACTTTTCTTGACTCCCAGGCTGTAAAGACACTCCCAAGATTACAACAGACTGTAACAATGACGTGGTGTGACCAGCTCTAATTAAAGGACAAGTACTGTGCTGGCTGAGGAACACGGCAGGGCAAATCTGACGAAAGAAGTGTCGGCTCTTCCCTGACTTCCCTCTCCACGGCAGCTCCATCGCATGTCCTAGGCTCAACCGTTCCACTCCACACATGCCTCTGTGAAGTGCTGGCCCTCAAGACTTTACAAACAGACCTTGGCTGGTTGCACACCACTCAGCCTCCATCCAGAAAATGAATGGTTATGGACTGGTGCTGCAAGGGTGGAAATGCACCCCTTTACTCTGTGAGCAGCGCAAACTGGCACTTTGCTGCCTTGCAGGGCACTGAGCGCCACCTCATGATGACCTTCAGGGAGCAAAAATATCAAACCCTAGAAAAAAAAGGGAAGACGCTGCTGCCTGGAAATTGTTTTCATAAACTAACAACTAGACACAGGGGACAAAGACAATTTTATGTTGAAATTTTGAGGGTTTGATTGTTTTATTTACCTGCATAGTTATGAGGATCAAGTTATAACACCTGTATTTACTTGACATCTAACAATAGATATTCTCACTATTCCCTTACCTGTTCCTTTATTGTTGTGACTGCTCACCTGTAAATGTACCTACTCTTCTCATTGCTACTGGAACATGAAGAACATTAGTCATTCTACGGCTAAAATCCCTCTTGAAGCTTTTATCTTAAATGTGTCCAGTATAGTCTATGTTCATTTGCTGTTGCACTACAACTATCTATTTGTTTAACAAACACTCCTTGAGTAGTTACCCTCTGTTTTGTTTAAAAAACAGCAGTTATATATCATTTAAGCCCCTTTCTGTGGTGGAGAAACCAATATATTTTAAACGCCTCACAAGACAGGCTCTCCTCCCCAGGACTTTGCTAGTGTTTCCCTACTAGTTTCCCCATGAAAGTTCATTTTTCTTGATTCTAAATGCTTTCTGATCATGTCAGTTCACAGAATCATAGAACCATAGAACAGCCCAGCTTGGAAGCCACCTCGAAAGATCATCTGGTCCAGTCTTTTGTGGGAAAGGGAGCCCAGGTGAGGTTATCTAGCACCCTGTCCAGTTGTGTCTTGAAAACCTCCAGTGATGGGGACACTACAGCACCCCTGTGCAGGTTGTTCCAGTGACTGATTGTTCTTACTGTAAAAAAATTCTTTCTTATATTGAGATGAAACCTCTCCTGATGCAACTTATACCATTACTCCTTGTTTTCTCCGTGTGGCTCTTTGTGAAGAGAGAGGCTCCGACCTTTAAGTACTGGAAAATTGTGATGAGATTCCCCACCCTTCTCTTCTCCAGGGAGAAAAGACCTAACTCCTTCAGTTGATAGATTTAATTTACAAAAGTATGATTAGAATGTGTTCAACTGCATATATTCCTTCCTTCATGGCTAGTAAAATCCATCCATTGCTTTATTATTTCTTTTCTTTCTTCAGAGGTTTTGTATCACAATCCCCGACTGCTAAAAGAGACTTTAACAAATACAAAAAGAAAAGAAAGAAAAAAAAGTTTGAAGAAAATATATACTTCTTATTCTCAACACTGAAAAATCCTGAAAGAGTCCTAAAATAGACCTTGAACCTAGATATTGAAAGAATGTTATGTTTTCCTCAAGAGTTTACATGAAATCAGTTTGTGAATCCAAGAAACTTCTCTCCCGTGCATATGGGAAGAAATGAGAAATGTTCAGATTGAATGCTAATTTTCCTTGATTGTATTTATTACCTTTTTTTTTTTTTCCATCTAAGCTTTCTATATGAAATATTTAATCCAAAGACATTATTTGAGCATGCAGAGATGTAGCTCCTGCTCCTGAAACAGCCATGGTTACTTTCAATATATAGAATTTAACAAGTACATATTTCCAATGAATTTATTTTATTTGTATTAATATACTGAACAATATTTGCCAGTTTTACTTTGGCTATAAAGACACCATTATAGGATTTGGAGGACATACTCTTTAATATTAAATGGAAATAAAGAAACATTAGTGTAACATTTAGTCTGAGTAATCAAGCATACACAAGTCAGGAGATTCAAAATATGAAGGTAAGCAGTGTTAACTCAATTTAAGTTGCTCATCCTGTAATTTTATGTCATGCATTATTCAGATTTATATTTAATGGTGAAAACAACAGTGTAAAATACAGTTATTCAAATAGGCCATGTAGACAGAGTAATGTTGCTTCACAATCTAGATCAGAACTAAAAAGGCAGTGCTCAAATCCACAAGGTTAAATTCAGACAAGGGAATGTAGTTTAGAATAACTGTAGGAATTAGAGTTTATGACACTGAGACAACTGGATCGTTCCTAGGAGATTTCTGCCCAAGCTGTCAGATATCTTATATTTATAAAACTCCTATACAAAAATTGGAAAAAAAAGAAAGTGTGCTTTTTTAGATACTCTGAACTTTCTCAAATGTCTTTGACTCTAGTATGCAAAGTGAAATGTAGCCTTTAACTACTTAGAAAACATTGTAATGTCACCTTCTTTTATGCCTTAGAAGTAATTACCCAAGCATATTATCTTGTCATAGGAATAAGTTGGTTTCAGTAAAGCCAAACCTTCTTTGAACATTATCATGTCAAAAATCAAATCAAAATTACCTCTGCTCAAAAATATCGAATGTCTAAAACTCACTTAACACAGGTAGGGTTTCACTTGCCCATATATAGGCAATTAATAGCAGTGTAGATGCCCTGGGATATCTTCCTTCCTTCTCAACTGATTCTTGACAGCAGCATGAGTCTTTCATAGCTCCCAGGTCATATCTGTCAGCCCATGGCTTGTCTCTAATACCCTGGAGCATCTGAAGAGTTTTCTTCGCACTAGCACAGGATGAATCCTTCTCTGGATGTTAAACTTAGGACAAATTCTTGCAATCATCCTTTGTTTTTTCAGACATTCATATTTTAACGTAAGTCTTAGGCTGAGATTCATATCACCTATTTCAGAAGTTCTGTGATATGTATCTTACCAATTTCTCAACCTGAAAAGAAGACAAGATGATTGAAAGAAGTTTGAACATTTCCATACCGCGTTCTTTCTCACACAACAGCATGCATAAAAAAGCATTGATAGTTTCCTTGTGTACTTGATAAAGCCAATGCAACCGTAGCCACTCTTCAGGCTTATTTAAAGCTTAATATTATGTTCGTACTTTATTTTTACGTCCTCTTTTCCTCTACATAATCATTAACAGAACTCTGGAACAGAAAGGACACTGAAAAAGGCCATTGTAGAGCTAAATTCTCTGCCCTCACAAAGTGATTCAACCTGATTAATTCCAGGGAAACTGTTTCACTGATTTGTACTGTTATTCTGGAATGATGCTGGTGTAATCCAGTATTTATTGTTTGTGCATACACTGCAGCAAATAGCATGGTGATGTTACTGCTCTGTATGGAGGTGCCATAGAATATTAAGTCCCCTAATAGTCCTGTAGCTTCATGATCTGCAGGATATTTAGATAATGGCAAACAATTTTTTTTTAAATCAAAGTGCTACTGCCTGCTTTTATGGTTGTCATCTACCCTTCTCATTCAAGGAAACATAATTTTCTCCTGTAAGGCAGCAGACTTTCTGCCTCAGGCTGAACATGAATCAACAACAAATGTTATACCACATGCTATAATTTTATAAACTATCATGTTGTGGAAAATTGAGTTTAAGCTATAATCTATGATGAAGATACTATTCCTCTAAGGAAAAACTCAGTAATGGCCAGCTTCAGGTACCTTTGGGTGATTTCGGTATTCCTGGGCATCTGAGGTAATAGATCCAAGAAACTTCTGCTGGAGAAATGAACTAAACAAATATAATTTCCTCCCACAAAAAAAGTTTAGTTAGATGGGCTTAGGAAAGCCTGAAAGATACTCGTCATTCTAACTCATAAAAGTCAGGTTTAAATGTATCTCTAAAACAATTTAATAAACTATACTGCTCAGCTATGCTAGAAATATATTAATGCACTTTACAGAGCTGAGTTTGTCACGTATAATAATATTTTATCACAGGAGGAAACTTCAGAAAAATCTGTGTTGTTAGCAATTTGGTAAGAGAAAAATAAAAGTTATTTCAAAATAATCCCTCTAACCTAAAGAGTGGAATATCATAACTTCATTAAGAAAATAAGATTTATATATATTTATCAAAGACTGCACCTGTATTATAAGGATCTCCTGATCACCCTTTTTTCACTGTCAGACTTGGTATGCCCTGGCATTACTATCTGCTATTTTATATTCTCTTTCATGAAAATCAAATGCAAACATTACATAGTACGTATATCTGCCTGAAACACTTTAGCAATATTTCAATTTTGATTGAAATAAGTCAGTGTTACATCACTTCGCAGCAGAAAAACAATTTCACTAGAACACTATTAATAGTGCTGAAGCACTTCACAAGCTCTTCAAGTTTTATTAAAACTTTCCTGAGAAGAATTTGATCCTGGACTCTTTTTTTTTTTCACATGTTCCATACCTGATGATATGAGTACTGACCTGGGGCACATCCATGTTTAAAGCTCTTAAGTGTTGAATAACGGGAATCTAACATCCAAATGCCTTGAATCATTTTTACAACTTAATCAGAGATAGGCCTAGGCCCAAATTGGTCCCTCCACTGATAAAGAAATATACTCCCGTAATTGGAGAAGCTGTGATCTAAAAGCTTTCTCCTATGTAGAGATGTACATTTATTTCTGACGTTACCCGTTTAAGCATGATTCCATTTTTAAAAAGGGGAAGAAAGGAAAGGCTCAAAACAAGGGCCTAGCAAGAGCAAAAAATATTTTTCATTTTCATTCCAATGCAAAATCACATTCTGATACCTTGATGACTGACATGGAATGCAGTACTTGTCCTCTGGCCATCTGTAATAACAATCACACTGAGTTTATAAAATAAATTAAGAACATAAAAATTGCTTCGGTTGCAAGTCATTGTAGTAGTTAGCCTTAGCTCTCAAAGACAAGAAGTTATGGTCAGTGGAATTTATGGAACTGTGTGATTTTTAGATGAATGGACATTTCTTGCTCTCTGAAGTAGCTCCGGGGGATCTTTCTTGAACTCTGGTGGATCTGGGACTTGAAGCTGGTGGCTGACATGGTGGCTATCTTTCACTGTATTTTGGTGGTTTGTATTACCTGCATTCTGTGGAGTAGCAATGTCAAAAGCATGCTAAGCATTCTCAGAGGGACGCTTGGCTTCACAGATCTTTACAGATTACTTCTGCCCCTCTGATGTGTGGCCCCACACCCCAAGATATGTGTATTACCCTAGTTTGAAAGTTTTCGTTTTTGGAGGGAAAGTGATACATCCTGCAGTTGTTGCCATAGTAAGTTAGTCTTTCTATCTGCTCCAAGATCTCAGAAGAAGCCAAGTAGTATCAATAAAAAGACTGGATCATCAGTGAATTGTCTTTGGCTATTAAATGTTAATTTTGAGGAGTTCGTGATTTCTAGTTTTGAAAAGTATCAATTACCATTTTTACTGTGTTTTGCTAGCTCAAATAATGGCTAATAATGTGTAACTTCTGATTTTTGCTGACAACCATGTAATGTGTTCCCCGTCATCAGAGTACACTCCAGTTCAAGTTCCTCTTCGAGGCGTGCAGTTGCACGGAAACAAATGGATCTTCTGAATCCAAGAAAAGGAGTAATTAATACCCAAATAGGATTTAAAAGCTGCATAAAGGAAAGAACATTTTATTTTAAGTGACTCGTTTAATGAATTTGTCTAGTTTTCATGACAATAGCATTGATCATAAAGGATTAATTTGATATTAATGCAGATGTCATATGTACTTCTGCTGGAACTCCTCTGTAATTCAGTACTAGCTAAATGTATCATTAAAGGAAACTGTTATTCATAAAAAAGGTTAGGTTAGTGAATTTGAGTTTATAGTCTTCTTTTGCCATTATAGAATATTTATAGCTGGAAAGAAAATGAAAGGTTTAAAGCTGTTAAGGAGGCATAAAATGTATCCATTTGCAAATTTAACATTCCTTAAATTGGTCAAATTTTGCCCTTTCATAATCTAACTCTTGGAGGTTTAGCTAAAATACGTTGTATTTAGAACAATGAAAGCAGTGAAAGTCTGTTAAGTTGCTGCACTGTGTGATCAGCGCTGAACTTTGTACCACAACTGTGCTGTCTTGCCAGCTTCTTTCCTGCTATAATAGTCATATGCCTTTGTCTCCTTTCTCTAAAAACATTAAGAAAAAATATACATTTACTAAGAATAGATGTGTGGAATTGTCAATGTGATACTTCGCAGTTGAGTCAAATTACCATTATATAAGGATTACAATAACAATAGTCTTTTCAAGTAATCAAGGCCAAAACCTGGAGTGATGTAACTCAGCATCTTTTCAGTGTGTTCAGTGGAACTGAACTAAGTTATAAATCACTTCTCTAGTGCTTTTAGTGTTTGAAGTTTTAAAACTCATGTTAGTTGAACACTAATTATACCTGCATAAGCTCTACCTCATACTCTGTTAACATATATAAAGGGGATATATTCAGTGCTACAAGATTTTGGGAAAGATCTGCTAAAGGCAATAGTTGGAATAATTCTTAAAAATCTGTTTTCTTTTTCATTGCAAGAAGGATGACCTTGTATGAAGTAAGACTGGTTATTAGGATATTTGAAACAGACTAAGGTTTGGTTTCTTTTTGTCGCTTGAAGGTTTTATCATACTTTTTCCATTTAAGAGTCAGTGGAAGTAAAAGGCCTTGGATACTGAGCCCAGAAATGAGGGCTGTGTGATCTCAAGGGAACTTCCGGGGGCTCAATACCCTAAATCTCAAACGGACCACTATCCTGTAGCCAGGCACAAATCTATTCAGGAATACTCTTACACCCACTATTTTCTGACAGCTAGTTTTAGTTCGCTGTCCACCAGTTAGAGCACTGATTTAAGTGGTTGACTATGCAGGTAATAGAAAGAGTATTTGAATAATATAATACAGAGTGTACTGTATTATATCCACCTGAATCATCCTTCCGGCACATCTCTCTGCTGAGTGTGCAAGTCTGATTCAAGAAGTCCTTGCATAAAGGAAGGATTTTTATATCAGTCCTGTAGGGTTCTGTGTAGGCCAAAAGGCAAGAAGGAATCAGGATAAAGAAAGAAATTTTGGATTTGTTCATAATTACATTTAATGCATTATCCTGTGCTAATTCACGTGGTCATCTTTTGCAGAAGGAGTGTTTTACCACATGCTTTCCACATTTGCAAACAAATGACTCCGGCAACAACGTGCAAATATGTATGTCAGTCACTGTATGTATATTTAGATGGTACTTAACTACAGTGATTTCATTCAACTATTTTCCTACGGGTTTCCAAAGACTCAGACGTGTTGCCATCTAACAAAAATCTGTGTGAATAATGGCACCCTGCAGAACAGCTACCCAAAAGAGCAGTTCCTAGAAAAAGAAGCTGCCATATAAGTGTCACAGTACCAAACACAAGCAACTGCACCTGCAGGAAGAAGGGTGACTGCGTGGGAATACTTGTGTAGTTCTTTGCTTCTCCAAAAGTCTCCACTCTGGGTTTCACTTTTGATAAATAGATCACAAAAGTGTAAATTCCACATGACATCTAAGTGTTTAGTTTAAAATAATTATTCGAAGCATCCTCTTTATCCTAGGTTCATTTTATAATCTGTAATTACGAGAGAGAGGTTAGTTGAGTTGATTTACCATGATAGAGGGTGGGGCTCAGAACAACCAGTTTCAAATCATTCAAACATTAGGTCTAAGATAAACCTTCCATTTGGCTTGCATTGAGACGAACTACCTCTGTGAAGTGCCTTTCTCTTCCCTTTGGCAACAGACGGAGCCTATGCCTCTCAGTGAATGTTGATCTCAGGTCTGGTGAATTGACTTCATATGTAAATATTTTACACATAAATATAAACTGAAACTTTCTGTCAACAATAACAACTTCTTTTTTTTTTAATTTTAAAGTGAATAATTCTGAGCTAAAGAAGAGTACTTTCTATGTAATAAATGCATATTAGTGAAAGAAAAAGCATTCTCCAGACAGTCAATGCAGAGAAAATGAAAAATATTCTGAACACTTATTTAAAATTTAAAACTATTTTGCTTAAATTTGGCATTCCACATTAACATGCTGAAAGTTAGCTGTCTGGTCCATGCTGTCACCTCTCCTCTAGCCCTTGTCTAATGAGGAGAGGCAAGCATCTCCAGAGGGTGATTCATCCCACCTATCCAGGTTCCTGTACTAGCGAGGATGATTCATTACTACAGTTCCTTCAGTTTGCAGCCTCATTATGGCAAAAACACTACAGAAACACATTACAAAGACAGACACTATCCCAAAGAACTTGCCCTGTCTACACGTTCCCTAGACTATCCTGCATCCAAAACGTAGAGAACTTCTAATACTTATAACTGTTCATATACTGAAAATTAAAACCTCCTTAGAATAGGGTATAACAGTGAGTAGGGAATCTATCCAAGGAAAACTGAAATACATTTCCAGAAAGCAAATAACCAGAAAAGGAGGAGCAATTATAGAAGATATTAATTTCCAAGTACTTTCCAGAGCATTCTTTGGGGGCTTCTGAGTATCTCTGCTAATCTCTCCCAGAGGAAGATCTTTTACCAGTGTTCAAGTCCTAACAGATGGATGAAAAAGTTTAAACATATATTCATATGAAAAAAATTACTAGTACAGTTCCACATATTTGTTCAAGAAAAACACAAACATACCAATGATTTACAAAAGCAATTTCATCTTTTCTATATAGGGTTTTGCAAGACTATAATGAAATTTGAGTGTATTAAACATTCTTTTTTCAAAATTGATCACAAAAAGTACAGCTGCTGAACTTTTAGAAATACTTGTAGGTGTTTGCATCCACGAGCTGAAATTTCTCAAGAAGAGATCATCATACAACGGCATTCTGGCTTGTATTAGAAATAGCATGGCCAGCAGAAGTAGGGAGGTGATTGTGCCCCTGTACTCAGCACTGGTGAGGCCACACCTCGAGTATTGTGTCCAGTTTTGGGCACCTCAACGCAAGAGAGGTGCTGGAGCGAGTGCAGAGGAGGGCAACGAAGCTGGTGAAGGGCCTAGCAAACAAATCATATGAAGAGTGGTTGAAGGAGCTGGGACTGTTTAGTTTGAGGAAGAGGAGGCTGAGGGGAGACCGCATCACTCTCTACAACTATTTGAAAGGACACTGTAGAGAGGTTGGTGCTGGTCTCTTCTCACAGGTAATTAATGACAGAACAAGAGGGAATGGCTTCAAGCTCCAACAGGGTAGATTTAGACTGAACATTAGGAAAGAATTATTCACAGAAAGAGTGGTCGGGCATTGGAATGGACTGCCCAGGGAGGTGGTTGAGTCACCATCCCTGGATGTGTTTAAGAGACGTTTGGATGTGGTGTTGGGGGATATGGTGTAGGGGAGAACTTTGTAGAGTAGGGTAGATGGTTGGACTCGATGATCCCAAGGGTCTCTTCCAACCTAGACAATTCTATGATTCTATGATTCTGTGATCATAAAACATTTTGGATAAATCCTAACTGAGTAGTTGGGTCCGTAAATTCCACAGCCTATGCTAAAATCTGCATCATGAAACTGAATACATGGACTGGATTTCAAGGTGATTGAATGGTAGACCTATGGTTTGTCTTTATTTTAACTAAAACACACGACTTCTTATTGTATTTCTTGTTGGGTGAACAGCTATTTAGGTTATGAAATTGTAAATATCCTTTAGTATGCCCATTTGAAATACTATTGTAAATTATATCCCTTGCAATATCATGGTAAGTCTCTTTCAGTGAGGAGAACTATGAAATCTATTTAAAAATTGCAAGCAAAATATGGTGAAATTAAAATATCCCTTTTGGTTACAACAGCTGCACATCACATGCAGTTGAATGCTTGCTGCAAAACTACCTTAAAAGAGCCTGATATAATCACATTTGGTATGAAAATGCTCAGGGCTCCATTGGTCAAAAGCCCTCCAGGGAAGAAAATGTTTCCCTATATTTGATTTCACTTTTTTTCATCTGCCTTAGCCATTTTCTTTAGATCGTAAATATTAATCAGATGATACAGTATTCAAAAGCCTGCGTGCATATCTTGGGGCATCTCTATCATGTAAGTAGAGGAACTCTGAATACATATTCTAGGATGTATTGAAGGATCTTTAAAAATGAGAGGAGTCTCATTTTCTGGCAATGTACCTATAAGTGTGATTAATATTAATACATTTTAAGAATGCATATTGAATACGTTATCTGTTCCCCGAAGCAAGACTATGCATTCAGTGTCGTTGGAATAGCCATGTATCTCCCAAACAAGCATTCCAGCTATGGTAAGAGAGGCCATCTGTATGCCTTTGTAAGCAGTGCTGAGCAACTAATTCAGTGAGCAAATAATACACTCAGATCGTTTAAGTTCTTTTCCAAAATCACAGGCTTTCCATGATTAACTTGAATATTTATTCAGGTTTGTTATTTAGCAAATTTTGTATTCGGACTTCATTCGTTGTCTGATATTTGAATCGTATTCATTGTTTGTCTTCAGGGTACTGACAATTGCAGGGTACCGTTTCAGCACCCTACTTGGTTCATCGAAACAAAAAATAATGTAAGAGGAAACTTGAGAAGGTAGTTGAATCTTTAAGTACTTTGGAGAGGGATGGTGAAAGTAAGTAAATAGACTGGAGGAAATGAAATAGCAAGAGAGAGGAACTGAAAGGGCAATAAATGATTTCTCTCTTGTGCAGAGCACTTACACAAATACCTTTCTTGAAAAAAAAAACCCAAACCTAAAACTTAATTCACTTTATATACAATTTAATTTTTTTTTTCAAAGTCACAGAAAGAAATATCATGTGTTTACCAATTTCCACAGTGCTCGAAAACAGAGATTTCAATCAGATTTCTGTCTGGTTTAATGGCTTTTTTGTTAGGATGGAAACACAAGGAGGGGGGAAATCTATTGCTTGGGTCTTTCAGGCAGTAGTCTATCTTATAATAAATAAATACTAAAAAAAAAAGTCCATTATTAAAATTGTTACAAGAAAATATAAGAAGCACACAATAAAGGAAAAAAGGGACTTGTTGAATACTTGCAAGAGGTTTGAATATTGTCTTTCAGCTCAGGAAATCAAATAGTGAATGACAATCACGTGCAAATAGAAAACCGTACAGCATACTTGTATACAGGCCCAAAGCCTCAATTTGTATAAACTTAGCAAAACTCCATCGATGTCAATGGAGTTTATTCAGTTTATACCAGATGGTACTCCTCACTGAAATATTTTATAAATAAATTTCATTAGCAAAACCAGATACAAAGAGAGTCAGAACATTTTCTTACAGAGGCTTTTGTAGAGGATTGCAGCGCGAGTGGAGAATAGTCAACCCAGACAGGACAAACGAGTAGTTGTAGGCTGCACTTAATAGATGGCCTGTGGTTTGCACTAACCAAAGATGCAGACTAGTGGGTTTAATTCCTGCTGCATGTCAATGTCTCTATATGTATTAGAAAGAGATTGCGTTTTCTAAACTCTTTGCCTTGAGGTCATTTCACGTCAAAGCTGTGAAAACTTACTGGTTAACAAATGCATTAAAGGCAGTTTGGGTAGATATAGGTATTTTCATTATTTCATTATACACTCAACTACTGGTCCATGAGTACCAGTTTATTTGTAAGGGTCTGTATTGTGTAACATCAGCTTGAACAGAAGCATTAAATATGTAGTCACCCTTAAGCTTATGAAACTGTCTCCTTAAGACCCATATGAAATGCAACAGTAGAATTTGATTTTGTCAGGAAAGATGTTTCTCAGGAAGAATCCGCTTACTAAAATCACCTAAAAAAATTAAGTTTGCCATTTTCTTGTGCAATTACTGAGTCATATTATTTTGGGAAAAGATATCACTATTTCACATTTTGCTTATTGTATAACTACAGGAAGGATGACTTTAATATAATGTAGTAGCCGTCAAACAAATGGCCTGCTATTTCATTTTCAAATAGTATTGCTCCTTCCGAAAAGGGAGGAATCAAATTTCATTTCAAATTACATTACCGACTTTATTAGGGCAGAGATGATTACTCACCTGTGCAAAGCTGCAGGTTTACAACAGATGAAACAACCCTAGATACAGGATTTTGAAGATTTATAGATGTAGTCCTGTGGCCTGGGAGCTGTTTTCCTTTGAGACTGTGAAGAGTTTTAAGGGATGAGAAAATCAGATCAGAGGATTTGAACGATGAAACCCAAAATGAGAAATGTTTCAAATTAAATCTGAAAGCCTTCTGTTGATTTCTTTGGCTTGTGTGAAGTCGAGAGAGGACAGCTTTACGAGGAAGGGGGGGAGGGGGGGGATGATCAAAAAGGCCAGACACAGAGCAACAACAAAGCTGAAAGTAATACTGCATTTTCAAAGGGGTACAGTAGTTCTGTGTGTAGATGAGTTTAGTGGGAATTTCAACTTCATTTATTTGCAGAAAAGACACAGAGTTGTGCCTAATTTTACAGGCGCTACCCCAGAAGTAGTTGTCAGCTTCTGTTTCCTGCATCCCAAATTCACACTTTTGTTGCAGCCAGCTTCCTCACCGGGCAAAGATAGCAACATCCCTTTCCTACCCATTCCTTTCCTACCACTGCCTTTTCCTTCCTCTGGAAAAAAAAAAAGGTAGAGCATGGAGAGAAAAGTGGAATAACACTACTTCCCAGGAACTCTCTAGGAAGCCGAGAAGATTTGAGAGGAACCAGGTGTGAGCAAAACACTGGTGAGGGCAGGAGATGTCTCCTGGAACCTCTAGTTTGTGCCACCCACATACCTGAGAGCTTCCCTCCACAGAGGTAGAGTTTTTGCTTCCAAACCACTCTGCCTGGCCCACTCCTTCCTTTGTAACACCGGAGGCAGCAATGTTAACTCCTTTGCATATGCAGGAGGTACTTTTCTGACAGTTTGTTTCTACCAGTCTTCACCAGTGTGCAAAGGATTTGTTAAAACACGAGAGTTGCATCAGATGAGAGATGGTTCTTCAGAACCAGACGTTACACTGACTCCCATTCATCTGTTTTACCCACATGAAACACAAACTCCCTTGTCAACAGAAATGGAACTGTATGAAATGAGAAGTTACCATTTTGTGAATAAGCATTCCTGTCATCTTCCTACCTGTTTGATGCAAACACCCGTGCTGTCTTTTATGTTTAATACTAGTTATTCTTTATAAAGCATAAGTCATTTCAGTTATATTGCAATCAAGTATTCGTAGTTATTATTGGATAGAGGAATACTGCAATAGGCAACAGACTGGATAAACTGTGCATTGTGATACCCACTATCTAAATAAATAAAAAATTAAAAGAGAGAGTTAAGTTGTAGTGACTGAATTGAAATCAGAATCAAGAGTAATTACGTACATCTCAGTAAATGTAAGTTACAGCTATCAAAGAACAGCACAATCATTCACAGCCTTCCAAAAAAACTGTTTCGTTCCATACCTTGTTTTGTTTACACTCTCTGAACAGTTAGATGATCAATTTCTCTCTTAAACATTGCATAATATGTATTATTTATACAAATCCCTGCCCATATGCATAACTAATATCAACAATTATACCTCAGTCCTAATTAATTTTTTCACCTTTTGAAAGATTCAGGTATACAGTCAAGGAAGAGAAACACGCTGTCTTGGGGGACAATTCACAAATAAGAAATACTTGGGAAAAGTCTCCAAATTCTTCATGTTGAAGTAAGAAATATACCTTTAAAATAGTAAATTCAGAATCAGCACACATTTAGAAGGTGGGTTATGTATGAATATGAAAAAAAGGTGGCAGTTTACACTGGATTTCGATTACTGAATTATTTCTACTAGATTTAATTAAAAATACTATCAATTCCTGAAGGAATGGGTTTTAAATAATATGACACATTATAGAATAGTTGTGTTAAAATCAAGAACTGTTAGTCTTTACATGAGCTGTTCACCAAAGATTTTGAGAGGCAGAAGCAAAATTCGTAGCAAGGACTATGATTTTGCAACAGAAATTGACACCAAAGGAAAAAAAATCTGTAGATAAAATTCATGTGGAATAATAACATATTAGTGAGAGCAAACCAACAGACATGGACGAACTCAATCAAAGCCATGTTGCTTAGAAAGTTGACTTAATTCTCTCCTGTTTGTAATAAATAATATAAAAATGTGTAGCAGCTGAATTACTGTGCATTTCTATGTCTGCATTATGTATATTATCTAATTTATCTGTTATTTTTCTGCGTAGGGCTGGGAGAACGATCTGTAGCAAACAACTGGTTCACTGGCTTTAATTCTTTTCACTATTACTGATTTGTCAGTAAGTTGATCACGAATTTGCACATAGTTCAAAAGCATCCAAAACCACTGGATGCAAATGTTTCTCAGGCTGGAAGTGCTTCAGAATTTTTATTTTCTTTTATGCACATGTATTCTTTCAATGTGTAAGTCTTACGGACTATACTTACATTCCTTGACAAAATTCAGCTATCTATGAAAAATGCCCAGCAAGAAAAAGGCAAAGGAGGGCACAAAGGGTCATGGAGAAGTGTAGAAAAAAAGTGAGAAACAAGATAATGACTTTTACCTGACACCAAATTTTAACCCCTTTTTGGATAATTGCCATTTTTAAAGCGCTCTCCAAAATCATGAAAGGAAAATTGTTAGAAATTTTGCAAGTTCCCTTTGGAAGTCTGGCTTTTATTTTTCAACAAGTTCTAATGTAAATGCTACATGCATTTATGTTTCTTAGGGATTCAGTTGGGTTATGATGCACAAATACAGGAACCCACATTCATTCCTTCCCCCATGTAACATATTGTTGACTACAGAGCTGCTGACATGACTGCAGCCCATGACAAAATAGATGAAAATGTTTTCCTTGCCGGGATTTCATGGCTAGAGCAGTCAACAGAGAGTTTTGGATTAATGGCTGTCGGTCTTGAAACCTTCATTCGCTCTCACTATGCACTCTTCTGAGAGCTGAGAACTCCATTTTGTACAATACGTTCAATACATGGATTACATCAAATTCCATTAATGTTTCTTGTCAGATCTAACCAGTGCAACTGAGTGGTTCCCTCTGAGTTTTCTGCAAGTAGAATTTGACAGAGGGGAGACTGCTTGTGACTGAATCTAATTAAGAAAATTTCAGTTGTTATAATGTAGAAAGAAAATGGAAAAAAAAATGTGACGATGATATGAGTCATTCATCAGCACTCTTATTTAGTGGCACCCATAGGACAGAACAATGTTTGGTTTATACTTTTACACGTCAGTAGGAAAAAAGGAATGACTCTGTAAGAAGAAAGATCACAAAACTGTAATTGAGAGATTATCTAGAAATGACTTTAACAGACTCATAAATTTGCTCTTTTGGTAAACATTTGTCGTGGTTTAGGCCAAATCCACCACTGGGGACCCAAGGGACCCCAGACGGGACCGACAGATACTCCTCTCTACCCCTCTACAAAGAGAGAGGCAGAGGAGGAAAAAGAGACTTATGAGTTTAGAAGGAACTAAACTACTTTAATGAAATATTAATAATAAAATAAAAATAAAAATAATGAAATATATACGAAACCGTATCAAGCTCCAGAGATGACAATCGCGTCACCGGCTGGCACTGGGGCAGTCCCAGGCTGGACTCAGTGACGGACGGGAACTGGATTCCGGATCTGGATTCAGGATCGGGATCACAGGCAGATGAACAGAGTCCTCCTCAGACGTCGGCCACTGAAGGAAGAGCGCTGACCCTTTGATCCCTCAGCTTTTATACTGAGCATGAAGCAGATGGGATGGAATACCCTGTTGGTCAGTTTTGGGTCACCTGTCCTGTCCGCTCCTCCCTGCAGGTGGGACCCCACTATGCTTTTCCGCTTCCGACCCTCCAACGGGGCAAATAACAAAGTTGTTTGGCCTTGGGTGTGATAGCAATAAGTATAAGCAGGAGCATCTCTGCATCCCATGCCTGGGCATCAGCTGTAAACATTGGTCTTATCCCTCTGAGAGAGTGAACACTGTCTGCACAATATGCAGTTAATTTCAGTAGTTAGAAGAGGCCCAGCTAAGAAGCGAAGTTACTGAACAAAATTGGTTCTGTTTTACCTCAAACCAGGACAAGATTTCATATGAAATTCATGTTTGGGTAATTTGATTGTTGGTTTTGAAAAATTGTATACACGCATGCACAAAACACACACCTGTGTGATCAAGTCAGACAAACCTATTCATTTGGGAGCCTTTAACTCAAGTACCTGATATGAAAACCTTCAATAGGTGGAGAATTTTATAGGTTGTGATACTTAGTCCTCTATTAATAACAGATACGTAAGTGGTGAGCGTGGATAAAAATTAAAACTGTTACCAATCCTGAAAACTAATACTCAAATCATAACATATGCACTAGATAGACTGCATAGTTGGAAGCCTGACACAGAGCCACGTACTGATCCAAGATATGGGCAGGTCTATGCCATATTCTCCAAGTAGATACAGGTGAGCTTTACTCGAGCTGAGAACTTGCCACATGTGGACAAGTTACAAGCTGGAATCTGTGTGACTTCAGTAAGCCAGCAGCTGTGCCTAAGACTTGTTGAAAGCCAGGTTAGTCACCCTGGAACTTCTAAGTGCACTTTAGTACACACAGTGTTCCTGTTTGAAAGCCTCTAGCTCACTGAGAAATGGAGGTCTGCATAGACTTAGAACTAGACAAAATTCAAGTCCCAAAACCCAGCAATTAATTGCCTTGGGTTTATAAAGAATCTGTCAGTCCTAGATTATACAGTTAGTGTAAATGAAAGTATTTACATCAGCTTTATCTTTGCAATTGAGCAAACTAAACGAAAAAAAATCATGAAGGTTTATTAAATACTTCAATACATTACTTTCAATCAAAATCCCTACTTCATGAATCCTTAAAGAGTATATTGAAGCAGGACCACAAATATGCCTTGTTCTTAACCTCTTACCTCTGTCTCTCTCTGCTACTGTCCATTTATGAATATGAAAATGTGGCCTGGACAAATTTCCCATCTGAATCGGTGAAGTCATTATTATTTTCTTTGGGCTGTAAAGCAGTACAATGCCCATCACTTCAGCAGTACTTATCTCTTCTGATATCAGAGGAGGAACTTTGTACATTTGCTTCGGTAGTACAAATTTTGTTTTGGCACTGTTACATAGAAAGAGGTATTCTCCATGTAAAACTAAAATACCAATGAAATCAAAAGCGAATTGCAATGCCATTTGACAAAGGAAGCACAAGAACTTCCTGCGGAAAACACACATAAAAATCTTTCACAAAACCAGCCAGTAGGAAACAAAAATATCACTAGCGACCTGACTAACTCTTGGCGAGTTTTCCCCATCATCAATAAATACAGCGAGCATCAGTGACTGTAGCCATAATCCGGAGAAATTCACTATTTGACTCCTTCCTTGTTTAACTCAGCAGTGGACTATCCCTACTATTGGCTGCTTTTTCCATCTCTCACTTACCCAGTTTTAAACTACACCAGCATTTACCTTCCACCCCAGGGCTATAAAGTTTTCTTCACAGTCTCCTGTGAGGCCTTGTCAAAGCAGTTCAAGTAAACTAAATACTTATTGGAAATGCACAATTTAAAGAGCACTTAACTATGGCTGCCATATTTTTCATCTGATACTCAAAAACTCTCTAAAAATGCTTTAAGCAAGTTGTTCTGCTTCTTTGCAAATGATGCATATTTGGTATTAAAAGAAGAAGGATTATTTCATTTGTCCTGAGGCTCTGGAAAATGATATACAACATCATTCTGATCTACTACTTGTTAATTTTCTCTTCCATGTGTGATTTCTTCAGGTCTTTGGGAGTATTCTTTTTCTTTTTCTGTTGGCTGCTTGATAGGAATCACATTTCTTCATGTAGTCATCTGCCTGCCTACAGTTAGTGTCCTCTCCTCCTAAAGCTGTTCCCTTCATTGTGACTTTGCCTTGTCTCAGAAAGCCAGCTACCGACATGTCCAAACACAACAGTATAATGCTGAAGAAGTAGTGACTCTAGGCAACATTAAATCATCACACCAAGAGATTTTGGTTTGGTTTTTCACACTTACTACAGTCTGTCATATTGTATTCAGTGGAATTTATTTTTATGGGTTTTTTCCCCCACTCAGAGTGCCAGGATAGATAATAGATCAATATAAATATACATTGAATCTGGCATGGTAAATGTCTGAAAGTCTATGTTGTACACATCAAGTCATTTTCATGAGAAGATTTTGACATATTTTTATTCTGTAGTATGAGGTTAATCACAAGATATGTTGATTGATGCCTTATGGCAACAAATTTCCTCTAGGAAGCTTTTCAGAGTATAATGTGGAGTTTCAGAGATGCATGAAATAGTAGGATAATGAGGCAGAAGGAGCTAATTTTTAGCTGGAATTGCCTCCAGCTAAGCGTGCATTCTTTATACATATAAGCTTAAAAAATGTCATTAAAAAAAAAAAAGACAGAGAAAAATATAATGTTACAGTATCATGAAAATATCAATGCATTCAGAAAACCCATTACTGTTCCAAAGTCTTGTCCACAGACAATATGACAAGAAGAAAGAATCCAAGGAAATCGAATAGGCTGAACCTGCTCCCCGGACTACAGTCCTGAGAAACACAGACTATATAATCATACAAAGCAACATTGTTTTCTGACATTCTCCCAGAAATCAAACAATACCCTTTTTGGATTTTTCTTTCCACTCTCCTGCATGTAGGGATGCTTATTAAGGCCTTCTTTTCTGAATCTGATGCTGAGTTACTCTGTGTGATATTCCCCAGAAGACTCAGGCAGTCTCTGAAATGTATACATTCTCTTCATAACTGTGAAAAGCAGTTTCCTATCCATAGCCTTTGTTAATAAAAGTACTTAGTAACATCGGTGCATTATAGTTTTCCTAAGGTTCATTTATAAACACATATAAACTACCCGATGTGTTCTTTCTCGTAGCCTTGAATAACTACAGCACAGACAGGCAAAGAAAAGCCAGATGAAGAGTGCTAATTTTAGCTATTGACATGCACTAATTTTAAAACATAAACCAGGAGTGAAAATGAGGGGTGGAAAATAAATCAGGTCAGTAGTGCAAAAAATTAATTGCAGCTAAAAGCAAACTGAGGCTTATGAATCCAAAGTCTTAGATGAGCTACCTTCATTGCCATGAAGGGGAAAAATGTTGAATTTTAGCACTGAAAAAATGGCATACTTGCCATTTCCCCTCCTGGGAGCTTTTCTATCTATTGATTACTGTTAACTGCTGGATATATCGTTCTAGTTTGTTTTTGCTTTACTATTACTATTCCGTACTTGGTTCTACATACAGGATTATGCTGGTTTAGAAATAGATATCATACAATGCATGCAAAGCTTTCTAAATATCTGTCATGTGCTCTTTGGAGTATACAGATTTTTAAGTTTCTTAAAACATTGAATTTCATACCTAAGGGCAGTTCAAATGTTTCCTCGTGTTCCCTGTCTAAAAATTACTTTATGTATAAAGTTAAACTGGAGCAGCCTGCATATAATTTGTGTTTTATCAATTTGCAGACATATCACACAGTGATTTTGCATGCTGTACTTCAGAAGTTGTTCCTTTACTATTTCTTGATTTTAGACTCTGTGGAATTCCTCCTTGTCATGATCAGATTTCTGTCATGTACCATTAAACTGTGTCAGGACAAATATACAACAAATTATGTATTATACCTTTTTAAGCTTCTTTCTAAGAACGAAACCATAGTGATTCTTGTCCCTGATGGGTACTCTCACTGGATGACTGCCAGCACAGTCCTAATTTCTTTTATTTACTCTTTCCACGGCCTATTAGTCTGCATTCCTTTGGTACAATGAAACAGCTTTAAGATGAAGGACAGAGAGTGACCCATTTCAACCCTCTTCCTGCTCCTTTGTGTAGTTTCCTCCAGCTTTGCTTTTAAAGGAAACCATTGACTGCTAGGAAACACAGAATCACAGACTCAGAGAGGAGTTGAGGTGGGAAGGCCCTTCTGGGGATTGTCTAGTCCAAGCACCCTGCTCAAGCAAGGTCAGCTACAGCAGGTTGCTCAAGGACTTGCCCAGCAAGGTTTTGGCTATCTCCAAAGATAAAGACTCCACAGTTGCTTTGGGAAGCCTGTTCCCAGGGAAGGATTACCTTCCTCGACTTGTGTAAGAGTTGATCAGAAGACTTGTATTGTCTCAACATTGTCATCAGTGACTAGACCCCAAAACCTGGACTGACATCTTGACATGAGTTTGCAGGAGCTCACTGAGCTGGCTGTTATCAGACATGGAAACCTTGGAGAAGGGACTGAGGTATGAACAGTGTTGTTACCATGGTATGAAGGTACGAACAGTGTCGTTACCTGGTACAAGTTTATTTTACTGCAGCAGCAAAGCAAAGAAAACCGCATAACTGCTGTCGAGGAAGATGGATTGCACTTGCTGTGCCGGCACTGATGAGAAATCTTGAACCTCAGTCGAACTTTCCTCATTGTACTGTCATTATAATATAAAAGCACACTTCCTGGTAAGAAGTTACCTGCCTCCAAAGCTGACCACGCCTCAGACACTCCTCTCTGGGCATGCATGGAAGCCTTACTCCAGACAGGCAGAGATTGGCACATTTCCACGGGACAGAGATGGAGTGGAGGTGGGTCCAAGGAGGAGCAAGGTGTGTTAACTAGCATAAAAGATGGTTCCCTAGTAACTGAATTTTGAAGATCTTCCCCACCGAGAGACCACAACAGTTGAAGAAGAAGCAGCGGAATGCCTTCTGGATTCGGGACCATAGGGATGCCTGTGGACCCGTGGTGGTAACTATTATCCTCTTTCCCCCCTTTTTTACCTCATCTTTCCTATTATTCTTCCTTTCTATCTCATGCTGCTTTACAGGCAGAACCAATAAAGTAATTGTGTGTTGAAAGCATAACTCCCTGGGCTTGATGCCGTTTCTTTTTGCATTTTGGGATCACAGCTGAAACGAACCATCACGCGTCCACCGAGGAGTGGACTGTGACAACTTGCTAGCTATGCTCCTCCTTAGTGCATCCCAGAAGACTGTTGGCTTTCTTTCCCAGATGGGCACATTGCTGGGTTATCTTCAACTTGACGTACACCAGGATCCCCAGAGCCTTTTCCGCAAAGCTGCTTTCAAGACATCCTGCCTCTAGCCCATACAGATGTGTGGCATTATTCCTTCCTAGGTGCAGAACCTTGCACTTGCCCTTGTTGAACTTCATGAGGTTCCTGTCATCTCGTTTCTCCAACCTGTTGAGGTCCCTGTGAATAACAACACAAAGAGAAATTGTGGATGCCCTCTCCCTGGAAGTGTTCAAGGCCAGGCTGGATGGGGCTTTGAGCAACCTGGTCTAGTGGGAGGTGTCCCTGCCCATGGCAGGGGGGTTGGAACTAGGTGGTCTTTAAGGTCCCTTCCAACCCAAAGCGTTCTATGTTTCTATGATTCAATGATGGGAAGTACTAGGTTTGTGTGGTACCACACCATGTGTACTGGCCATATCCAATTGTGTAGAGACTCTGCTGTTCCCTACTGCTTGGTAAGCACCTCAGTTTAAACAAAATCTAATTTCTTGGAACACATAGAAACAGAAATTCATGATGCTTTTAGGCTCCTAACTTTAGTGTTTAAAGATTTTTAGACACATAGCTGAAATAGCAGAATTTTAAAGCTAACAGTTATGGAAAGCAAACTCGTGGGGAATGTCATAATTTGACTTTCAGACTTACACAAAAAAATAGTAAACTGAGTCAAGGGACATTAACTGTTATCTTTACTAGATAAAAAACTGTTACTCTACAACCTATACACATATACCTTCAATCACACACATCTGTAATCTGCATAGCTGTTTAAACTACATAAAATTTTCACTTTTGATTCCTACACAATTTTCCTTTTTTACTCACATACACCAGAAGGACACTTAAGTCCACAATTTTTAGTCACAGAAGTTCTTCACTAGATTTAGCTTACAGTTACTTGAAAGCATTGATTAGGGTTTTGTAAGCTTTTGTCAGTCATGTTATTTTCTATGTTCTATTTTCCTTCTTCTTCCTGAAAAAAAAAAGTCATGACTTGGGGAAAGTATCACAAATCTTTTCTGTTCTTGGTTCACTTTTCTGTTAACTATAGTAATAAGCTTATCCAAGACAACAAAACCTTTTAATTCTCTTGTATGTTGTTGGGTTTTTCCTAAATGGAATTAAACATTTGAGACTTCATTGTCCTACAGCTTTTGAACGGATCAAGCGTGTGATCGGAAAACTGTCGCTTGTAAGTTACAGAAGTGTTTAGTGTGCAGTCAGCTACTTTCATTGTAACAAAATATTGTAATCAGTAAATCAGTACAATGAAGGACTTTTTAATAACTTTTTTCTTGCATGCATTTGAATTATTTGATCCAATTAATCTTCAACACTGTTTGTGTCCTCATGCCAAATATTCGTCTTACTTTCTCAAGCTGTTCCCATCCTTATTGTCAACAAAGCAAAAATACATATTTCAGCTGTAATGAGAAAAAAAATATCTTCTAAAGAACTTTGAACTCAAATTTCCCAGTAAGTATTTGGCTTTAGAGTTCAGATACTTAGAACAGAATCTCAAATGCGGATATACCTAAGCATATTTCTTCCATTCTCTAATGCAAATATTATATTTAAATATTTTTTTACAACAGTTTAAAAATATTTCACCAGTAATCACTGAAATGTTCTTTTTCTAAAATAAAAAAAAAAAAATTACCTTAGAAGCTAGAGTGACTCTCAAATGAAGTGTAAAATTTTTATATTGCCATCATCACAAAGATTGATGAAAAGAAAGATGAGCTGGACAACGCATGTTTAGGTGTACTTGCAAAGAAACTCTAAAGCAAACAGTTTTAACAACATCGTTTGTCCAAATCTAATACTTTCAAAACAAAAGTGGTGGTCTTATAATAAAATGTTATCAAGGAAATAATAAGAGTCTTAACAACTAATTTAGGATCAGTGAAGGTCACCTATAGCATTATAGAGATTACTGAGAGTTTTACAGAGAAAACAGTTTTTTCTTATAGGTTGAAAGTAAAAATATTGGTTATTTTAATGAGGCATTTTGTGAAGGAAAATGGATTCATTCAAGAGTCCCAAAGATGATTTTTTTACTGTTTCAGCTTTCTTTAAGTAAAGTCTCTGAGAATAATTTTTCTTGTCATATTAGAGTGATTTGGCTCCTTGCCTTAGTTTGAGGTTCAGGAAGAATAAAGGTAAATAAAAATTTAAAGAACATAATAAAGGCTATCTGTTGTTTTCTAAACACCAGAGGAGTCTAGCTACATGTCCAGTGAAGGGTCAGATTTTTTCTCCTTTCAAAAAAACCCCACTGTTTATATTTTTACACTTGTAGGGTATCAAAAGTCTAGGTCACAGGTCCCCTGCAAACACATTTACTGTTAAAACAGGTTTCCGTGTTTCATTCCAAATGGCTGAGTGTTTCTGCTTACTAAGCATTTTATAACCAAATGCACCCTCCTTAAAAAAAGGTAAATGCATTCTTAGTTGTTTCAGACCTAGTTGCAACTCTTCCACAGACCTTTGCAAGCAATCATGCAGATAACAGGACTAATAATTTAACAAACTGTTTATAATTAAATGAACCCCCTTTAAAATAAGTGCAGCAATTGTTGATACAACTATGTTTTGCTGTAAATTCACCATGTATTATTTTGAAGGTATTTACGAGATGCTCTACACGGTCTCTGGTATGTTTTATATTAATTCTGTAACTCCCTGGCAAGCGGCTTTTTAGGAGGAGAAGTGGCTAGGGCCTGAAAAAGAGTGAAGCATGGATGAGTCAGCCTAAAGCACTGATACTGATGGGCAATCAGACATTTCTGTGGAAGAGATAAGGTGTTAACCAAAGCGGTCCAGCTCCCTGTGTTTTGGAACGCCTGCTTCTGAGGGAGTGAGACTACACACACCATAGAGCAAGACCTCCTGCAAGAAAGTAACCTGGAATTGAATCTTCCCATCCTGACCTGGCGCTTGCTTCCTCTCTGCTACTTCCGGCACCTGAGTACTAGGCCAGAAAGAGGCACTGTTTATCCGTGTTGCAACTTGATTTGAAGGCTGTTCTTCTCTCCTTTCCCACAAAGACACTTCAAAGAGACTTGACCTATCCAGGGACACTGAATAGTACATGCAGCAAAGCCTTTTATGAGGCTCATTGACATGCTGTTCTAACGCTGCTTTTTTCTGAAAAACAGAGTGTTGGAAAATCAACTGAATAGGAAAAGACTTGCAAAACAGCTGTGGTTTGAAGTACTTCACCTTTGTCCAGTTTGACCTCCAGTCCCTTCAGGGGGGCTTTACCCCAGGCAAGGGCGCAAACTGAAACTTGTGGCTTTAGCATGAAATTTTTTCCTTCTCCAGTGCAGTGGGACAATCAATGGCAACTGAGATGCTGGTTCTGATGACTAGATGCACAGTGTGTATTAGAAAAAATGAAGACAATTATTTCTCTCCCTATGACTGACTGACCTGAATACAAAGAAACAGTTTAGAGAGAAGTATAGAATCAAAAGAATTAAAAAAAATAGTGGAAGAATGAAATTAATTGGTCATTCTTAAAATTGTAATAATTCCATAATGAGCAGGCAGGCAAAGGCACCCTTATGCTTCAATATTTTCCTGTATTTTTTTTCTTGTTTTAAGACAGTACATGCACTTCGTATTAACTGCTTCTAGAAAATGTGAAACAATTCAGATTAAAGTCAGTGTGGGTAAAATGAATGATATTGTCAGAAGGCACAGTCTTTCTTCACTGTAAGCAGCAATATTCACTACTAAATAGAAAGGATGTAGGGCTGTGAATTGTTAATATTTTATGTATGAATTGAAGATTCACATCCCCTTACCTGTCAGGCTGCTTACACATTCTTTACATTTCTATCTTGAAAAACTACTTTTTATTTGTTAGGTAGTTTATGGTATCTTGTGCCTGTCTCATTTGGGTCATAGGGCAGAGACTGTGTCCTCTCTGCGTCCTCCATCCTCAGGCACATTATCAAAACTCAAGAAAAGTTGGACATCAGTTCTTATTCTCGGTAGATCCTTAAACATTCTTTGTCCATTTGACATGAATTCTAAAGCAAATGTTTAAATCCTATGTAGACAACAAGTCTTCCCAGCTTAAGTCAACTGTTCCACTGGATAAAACAAGGTATTATTACTTTACTATTGCACACAAGCACCATCATTTTCCACGTAATGTAAGAGAAGTCTGCTATCCCTTAGGGAGTACACAGCACTACTTTTTCCATGATATATTGGCTTTCTAAAGATCTTCCTTTGACACATATTAAGTAACCATTTACAAGACTGAAACAATAGGCTGTTCCTAGCAGCAGAAGGAAAGGAAAAGGTGAAATGACAGAAGAAAATGTAGGGAAAACAATTAGCTTTTTTACTGTTGGGATTCGGGGAAAATATCACATGTACAAAAAAATTAATGAATAAGGACTTAAATCATTAGAAATCATAGAAAAGTCAAGGGTAAATTTTATGTTCTCTTCTCAATGAGATATTGCGGTGTATTGGGGGGAGGAGAGAAGGGAGCTGTAAAGAGAGGATAATGAGCTTATTCTGAATGCTTTTCTTCCTCTTGCAGTTCTCTTCATTTCTCATGAGACAGAATAATCAGTGAGTTAAAAAATTAAAATGATGGCTCATACATCTGTTTGCCATTTCCACTCTTTTCTGACCTTAAAACCATCCATTCTGCTCCTTGAGAATTGCAATATTCATTGGTAAGAATGATCTTCTTTTTTTCTCTTTTTTGAATGAACTTCATCTTATGCTTTGGATCTGCTGAGCATTTGTAAAGCACATGTTTCCCCCCTCTGAAAATAATAAATTGTAAGGACAAATATTAGTAAACATCTATTTGTGATTTAAAGAGTCATATGGGTATTTATGTGCTGAAATATCAAGATTTGTACACACAGGTAGGAACTTTGTGTCCAAAGTGGTCTTGTGGGAAACAATGGGAGAAACGATAAAGCTGCAAAATAAATTAAATACTTAAGGCCCATCATCAGGTAAGACTTAGGCACTTGACATTTATCTCCTGTTGATTTCTTTATAAACCTCATGGTAATTATCTAGAATATTTCTGAAAATTACTCTTGGCCTTGAAGTCACTTTCGATTCCATTTAAAAGTTTTTGAAAATTTTGGCTTGCATCTCAAGCCTCATGCCCTTGTGATCACCTCAGATCATTATAACCTAGGTTAATGGGCTAGCTTTTCCTATCATTTTTCCTTACATAAACCCATGGACGTTATTGGAAAGAAAGTTTTCTTTATCGGTACGATACAGTGAATATGTTAAATAACAAATGCTAACTAGTTTTATGTATTTCTTTCATGTGTTGCCAACACTAAAATCATTGCTGTAATTCCAAATTAGATAAATCTGCTGAAACCTGCATAAATGTTTGTCTTCATTGCCTTAGTGTCTGATCCACAAATGCACTGTAATTACTGTCAGATATCTGCTATTTTGGTTTTAAACCTGAACATTAAATTTCTATAACTCCTAATGTGTAAGTGTGTTAAAAAAGAAAGAAAGAAGAGGAAAGGCACATTTCTTTTAACTTACTTGGTATATTACACGTTTTTTTATGGCACTTCATTTCATCTGGTCCTTCTCTACAGTTATTAGATTTCCCTTTAAGTTCCTTCCTTCGTGTACAGACTTGTAGATGTGATATCAACATAACATTAATGGGGTCAAATGTTATTGTAATTACTGGTACTTGCACTTCACATAAAGGTCCCTCCATCCAGAGTGAAAGATTGAGTCAATCCTTCACTACTGCAGCAACTTGGATAAACTCAGAAAACCTTATGTTGCATAAAGTCCCTATTTACCTCATATATGAATTTATAGTTTGAGGTTGTTGCTTAGAAGTCATTGGCTACTACTAAATATTCAAGTTTGGTAATAGTATACTTTTTTCCAGCCACTTAAGCAGGCAAAAGAGATTAAATTTCCTCCCTGAGAAACAGCATTTGTGCTCCTCTGGGTCACAGCCAGGGACAAGTAATTTTTTCATAAGCTCATCCCACCTAGTTTACACTATGGATTTATACCTTTTCCTACTTTTCCCCCCAGGCTCCCCACATTATCTAAGTTGATCAACAATGTTATTTTTTGGCCCATGCAGAAATAACAGCTTTTTGTTGGTGGTGTTTATCAAATGTCCAGTTTGGGACAGCTAATTGTAACTAAAATTATTAATTTTTCTTTAATTAGAATTAGCAAGCAGCTCATTAAGCATACAAAGTTTTTTTCCTCCCCACAGTAGACAGTGGGTATTGTTGCTGTAGGTGTTAAAGACCTCATTTATCTGTGTGCTCATCCCTTGGAAAATGATGTCCTCTGTTGGTACGTGGACACTGAGGATGATTTCCAGTGCAGGTTAGCATGTCTGCCGGAGCTGGTCTAGGTAGAAGTTTCACTGTATGAAGGACAGCAGCCATCACACCCCGGACCTTTATTGACGACATGTCACAGCCCAACCCATCTCACATGCTGTAAAACATCCTGCATGAGGTAACGGGATGTACTGCACTACAGCATGAGACTACACAGTCAGGTACGGTCTGTCTTTGTCTAGCAGATTGCACCTGAGGTCAATAAAGTGTAACCAAAACAATGCACATTGTGGATCTTAAATGAACTTACCATGGTTCCCGGAGGCTGTTATGGCCTTTGTGATATGAGGAAGCTGTATCAGCTCAGGATGGACTGCGTAGATTTCTGCCTTCACAAGATGGGGAAAAGTATTTGTCCAACTTCTCATCCGAGAGGCAAAGACTGGTCAGCCTGAAAAGGTAAACTCATTCCTTCCCTGCAGAACAAATCCTTCTGGAGCAGCACTGAGGACAACAGAAATCATTGAAAGAAAGCACTGGAGAGTGCTAGTATGTGACAAAGTAAATACCATCTAGGATTTAAAAAAATAATACATTAATCAAAAAGAGGGAAATGTCAACTAACTGCTAAGGAAAAACAATATATGCTTTAGCAGAAAATACAATTAATAAGAGCAGCAAGGGTTTACAGTATAAACAAGCTATTACGTAGCTGATAAAGAAAACCCCTTGCATACAATGACTAATTTGCAAGCTGTGGTTTTTATATATTCCTTACAGGAAAAAAAAATATGTATTCTTTTGTCGTCTAGCCTTAGTAAATATTCTGGAGTGTAATTTAAATGGGGTTTGATAAATACAATATTGTTTCACAAGTATTAAGTGATCTTTCTTTGTATGTGCGATCACAAACCACTTGCAGACTCTGTGGACATTGTATTTGAATAAATTTGTTCCAGAGGCAAATGGAGCTTATAACATAGGAAGAAAAGGAGCATTAGCTTCCTATTGTAAACTCCATTATTTTTTGTGATGTAATATAGTGTAGTTATTAGAAACTCAGTGTTAGAAAATATTGTCTCCATTGAAGTAGCACTTAATCTCTATTACCTGGAGGTTAAAAGTCAAAGAACAATCATCCATGTCAGTGATTCCTGCAGCAGATTGTTACTGAACCATGTAAGGTCGTTTAGTGGGGAGAATTAGCTCCCAGCAGCTTCGCATGTCAGAGACATTATAGTACTATTCTGCCCCAGACTCTTCTCCCTAGAAAATGATGGCTGTTCTATGGGCTTTCTCAGGAAAGGCGTCCTGTAGAAAGAAAAAGAAGGTTTATCTTTGACAGACATTTCTGCAAAGGACAACAATGAAAAGAAAGTGTTTGCTGACTTTACCAAAACAGCTGTAGATGGAAGGTATGCAAGCAGTCAAGAGCCCTCAGCATATAAAGTACATTGGTAAGACATATCCTGTGTTTTTGTAGTTAATACGTCTTTTAAATCATTGCCAGTTTATGCATAAAGAAGGAAACCTTTCTCAGGTGACCATCTGAGAGACCAGGAAAGCATGGGAAAGCCTCAGACACGGGCCGTTGACCAAAGACACACTGGAAACTTCTGCGCTAGTTTAATTGGAAAGTTGTCAATAGTGGTGTGGGCACATGGAATCAGTTTCCCTCTGGAAATGCTGTAATCCGTCAAGGCAGTGAGGGTTCTGGTTCTGTTGTTCAGAACAGGTCAGCAGAAAAAAAGTCAGGATGAAAAAGAACAAGATGCCCAAGCCCATGGAATTGCAGCAGCCGTGACATGGAAAGATAGGCTGAAGGCCTGTAGGGAAACTGGCTGGAAGAAGCCAGAAGGGCCAAAGAATATCATGTTTGGCGGGAATGTGAGGAAAGTGGGAAAAACCCAGTGTGTGTGCAAAACTTTTTACTGTGGTCCTTACTCTGACTATCGTAAAAGACAGCAGAACGTGTCTTATTAATTAGCTTGCCTCTCCTCTTCTACAAAATCACACCTATGTCAAATCAAAAGAAATAACCTGAGAACATTTTTTTCTCCTGCAGTTTTGTTTTTGATGTGAGGCTGATTTCATTTACTTCGTTATTGTAATGCTTTACAAAGGAAATGTCACTTTCAACTCTCTACACCCAGTGGGCAACAAGTATTAATTCCAACTGCTTGCTTTTTTTTGGAAAATAGTATTGAAGATATCAAAGTGGGATTTTAAAATCATTAAGGTACTTCGTCTGCTTTTTGTGTTTTCCAGGTCCATTTCCATAGAAACAGAAACTGAAGCAGTAAAAGAGAGCTTACACTCTCAGTTTTCTGTTTTGATTGCTTATTGGAGCTGGGAGCATAAGGGATAGTTTGGCCAACAAAGGCACAGGACAGGGAAGCAGTGGAACTATTGGCTGGAAGTGCCAAATTCTTTGGGTTCTTAATCTGCATATAGTTCTGGTGCAGAGCAAAGGATGAAAAGATGTTATTAAATGCGCAGGTAGAAGAGATTTAATAAAAACATTTGAAGTGTAATATTTATCTTCAATGAAGGAAATATGTCTTGTATCATAACTCTGCCTATCACTTAAAATACATAAATGTTCTGCTTTAAAATAGCACAGTTTTTTACACAATGCAGTCAGAAGTTTCGTTATCCTTACATATACCCAAAAAGCATTAATATATTTATTTAAAAAAAGAAATACTAGAGAGGGCAAATTTAGAATTCGCTTTATCATTATTAGCAGACACCACTTCTTCAGGGGACTGCAGTCAGCCTTCCTTACGGTGTGCAATTCTTCAAGCTATCCAAAAGCTTATTTGTCCAAAATAGACAAGTAATTATTTGTAAGACAAAATCACTGTGTTCATTGAATACCTACCGTTTCTTCACCATAATCATAGTAACAACAAGGGTAGGCAGACTATTTGTATCCAAACTAGTATCACCTCCCAGAAATTTTTCAAGTGCAAGTACACGTCAAAATTATTTAATCCAGTGTTACGGAAGACTCAAATTTTAAAGGCTAGAGAAGAACACAAGATCATTGAGCTTGCTTTAAGTTCTAACTCTGAATTTCAATCAGATATGTTTACATTGAAAAGAATTTACTGAGTACAAAGCACAACTTTCAGAAAGTTTTTGTTGAAAGTCTCTAAAATATTTTTAAACTCAGAAGACCTCTGTTTGAATAGCCACCTTGCTTCAATAGTTAATTACCTTGGTAGTTAGAAAGCTGTGCTGGGTCGAAGTTTCAAGCCCAAACAGATTCAAAACTCTAGGCTGTACTATTACGAATCAGACTTTGAAATAAACCTGAAAAGTTCTTTTGTGCTTTACACTATTTTGCTTTATATCCATATTGCTTCACTTTTCAGATAACTTTCAGTGATTTACATGAGGTGCAGATTGTCAGCCCTTATATCATGGTATGTACTGCCATTTAGCCCCTAATCATGACATGTACTGTGGAGCAAAACAATACACAATGTGTTATGTCATGTGACATTGCATCCTGCACTTAAGCACTACAAACAGAGGAATGCAGAAAGTGATGGCACGAAAAAGAAGGGCCAGACATTAAAAGATAGATAAAGATGAAGATGACATTTTTTAAAAATTTCTCCATATCCTTTATTACTCTGATTCTCTGGGAATGAGAAGTGTCTGGAGCCAGATCACGATGTTGGAGGTGTTTATTATACGTATGAGTTGTACAATATAGTCATTCCAGAAAGACTTCATCTTTCAGTGAACCACTGTTTCACAGGGAGATTCATAACCTTAATCATCTTTTAATCTGTCTTTTAAACTTGTGTATTATTTTATCCATATATTTACTCACATTTTTTAGAGAAGATATGTTTGGACTGGGTTGGACTTTTTCCCACACTCTCTTTTTTTTTATTTTTTTTAAAGCCAACTTCTAACAAATAGAGAAAATAATTAGAAAGCAAGATGCCTGATGTAGTCTTTGTAAAAAAGAAATGAATGATCTTCAATATTCTAGACAGTTCTTGAAGGTGCAGCTAGTACAAAGCATTCTTGTTATTAGAGGATCAGAGTAGCTTTCCAACACTGATCATTGCATCATCTCAGAGATGTACTGTATGCCAAACAGTACATCACTTGCATTTTGTCTTGGCTTCCCCCCTCTCCCCACCCCCCCCCCCCACTTGTCAAAATACTTTTATTTCAAACACTCTTTCTCAGTTACTTTCTGAAGAAGGTGTGGAAATGCCTCATTTCCCTCCATCCCTTTCCTGATAAACGTTTTATCTCCTCTTCCCCCCACCCTTCTACCTTGCACCTCCAGTTGTAATTCGAAAAGTCGGGTAAAACAGGTCTAACCTCAATTTCCTGTGTTGAATGTGCAGCTGCTTGATTGATGGCCTTATGAATTATTAATAAAAAGACCTCATGTGAATATTCATGAAAGTGTCTCTTTATTAATTCATAATGCAGCTGCTGCAAAGGCAGAGAGTGGAGGGCTCAGTCTCCTCCCATGCAAAGACATAAGCAATGTCTCTTCCTCAGCTTCTCTCCGACTGCTGCCCCTTTACCAGATCGCCTTCAGTAACGCAAGAACACCAACAATTTCCATTTCTGTTTTGTTGGTTTTTTTGTTTGTTTGTTTTGTTTTTTTTTTCTGGTGCCTTGTATGCCAGTCTTGTGCCAGCCCAGCACAAGAGGAACCAAGAGGGTTGGCATCAAATTCCCCAGTAATTTTTCTTATGAAAAATAAACCTTAATGGGAGTAATGAGAGTTTACAGCTCATTTCAATTATTTTCAGTTGTTCTCAGGTGCCACAACACATGCTTCATTTAATTCTACAATGAATACTACATGTAACGTGGTGCTGTTTCTCACTGGAGATGCAGAAATATCCCAGAGGAAATGATGAAAAATAATAAAGTAGTTAGTTACCTGTGCAACTATATTTTCCACGAATAAGAAACAGAAAACACTAGAGAACTGAAGTAAACAACATGTTCTTCATGAGACAATTTTCTATGAAAAGTAAAAAAGGGTAAAAGCTCTGTGAACTTCTTGAGCATTGCCGGGATAAGCAAACACACAGAGTCTGATTCTATGTGAGTAGTTCAATTTTTCTCTTCAAAATGGTGCTGGATATTTTGTGGTATGATCTGGCCTTCAGTAGAATTTGCCTTGGTACAACTTGCAATTGGAATGATTGAAAAAATAACAGAAAAAATAACAGAAAACACTTTGCATTGGATAACTCCAAGGCTCTAAATTTGGCTTTCTAAAGCCGGGGAGAGGGGGGGGGGGGGCTGCGTTTCACAGCTGAAAGCGGAGTGTAACTGAGTAAGGAGAAGGAGTTTGTGTGGGAGGGTGGGGGGAAAGGAAGGTATAAAAACCCGGCAATGCCACGCTTGGGAATCACTTCTCAGAGGGACAAAGGGAATAAAATATGAGTGCCTGAATCCTTGTGGGCCCAGAACCTCTTAATATTTTGCACATTTAGTTTTACACACACACGCAGAAATAGTGCCATTACAGTCTAGTTTAGATTCTGACTCAAAGATTTTAAAGCCAGAAGAGACTATTAGATCATCTCTTCTGACCTTCTGTGTAACACAGATCATAAAATACCATGCGGAGACTGTTGTACTGAGCCAAATAACCAGTGTGGAGACAGTGAAACTCCTATGACTTATGACAAATTTTATCTTCAATATTTAATCTTAAAAGCAGGTGATTTGGCTTTAGATAAATAGAAAACCTTACCTCATTTTCTGTATCGTTATCCCTACTAGCTCTAGCAAAGGTTAAGGAACATGATCATTTGAAGGAATGCAATTCAGTGGAGGGCTAAATTGTGTGTTAAATTATCTAGTGGATCTTCTGTTTGCTGGTGCTAACACACCTATTAACGTGCGGTAGTATATTAAGTGAGCAACATTCAAGATAGAGCTTGAAGCAGTAACAGAGTCCTGACCAAATATTTAAGTGGAACTAAGAGCTGTCACAGATGCTTCAGCACTGAATGTGTCTGTCAGTCCCAGCTTCCGATCCAGGCATTTTAGCACTGGGGTGTTTATGCTTGGTTGTTTGACCTCAAATTCTATTATAATCTGCATACTCCTTTGCAAGTTTGTATGCAAGTTTTATCCACCTCAGGGCCCATTATCAAGATAGGCAGCAGCATAATCATATGACTGCACCACAGCAGGTTCAGAGTTGGTACGTTTGTTTAAACCATAGAGAGCTCTGTCCCCATAGAAAGCTTGTTTCTTACTCAGGCCCAGCAGAAGTCTGCTGAAGCTCGGAACTAGTGGTGTGATTTATTTTCTCTTCCCTCCCCATGGGGCACGCAAACATTTCTTCAGATTTGGAAGGAACTGTTCCGAATGGGAGACCTCTGCAGACTCAAAGTGAGTGTGCATATCTCTTTTTATCACCCGCATCCGCTTATGACAGAGGAAGAGAAATATAAGTCAGTGGCAATTCATTCCATGAAATAAAGGAGGGAGGATTCAGCTGCATGGTGGAAATGAGAAAACAGATCTGAATTTTAATCTGGGTTTCAGGTGACTACCCTTGCTTTACCCAGAAGTAGCCCTGTAAGTGAATGCTTTTGATAAAATTTCCATCTTCACAACACACTTACCAAAAGCTTTCATGCAGTGCTGTTGTTACCTGATAGCCTCCGGGATGTTAACAGCAGCTAACAGAGTTAGGTGTCCTGCTGTCTTATAGAAAAGGTAAAACTCCTTTTGGAGAAACATAATGGGTTTTTTTGTAGATTAAGGACTCTAGCTAGGTCACGTATCAGGGAGAGTCTGATCCATGTTTTCACATGTTGAGATAACATCTTTTAAATATAACGATGGACCCGAATACATTAGAGAATGCCAGATCTGAATACATTAGAGTAGCAGTGGTGTGCACATGGGATTCTTAAACACTGCGGGACTACATATTGGGTAAAACTACATTTTCTTTTCATGTAATTACTAATAGGAAATTAAGTTACCTATAGGCTAATTAACTCATACAAAATAAGGACCAATTCAGTTCTTCATTGAAATCTGACTGGAATCCAAATTTATACCTTTGGAAAGCCCGAAAGTGGTCAGAAGTGTACGCTTCCTGTTTATATATCTTTTTCAGGCCCGGAAGTGTCATTTACCACAGAAAACTGTCTAGAAGAACTGAATCTGCCTATGTATTCTGTGGATAGAAGAGCCTCAGGCTGGCAGGACAGACCTAGGCATACAGGCAAACACTGAATTCTGCCTCTCAAGGTGCTGAAGGCCTCCTTCATTTTTATCTGCCTCATCGCCTAAACATTTATGCAAGGTTAACCCTTTTTTGTAGTTTAGAATGGTATTTCTTTGTGTGATATCTGATTTTGCTCAGATATAAACTCTAATTTTATTCTCAGGAAAAAAAAAAAAATATTGGTTCGTGTCACTCACTTATTCTGTTTCCAGTATTTTTGTTACGCATTTTTAATGCATTTAATGCCATCCAGCTCTGAATGGCAAGACTGCAATACTTGTCTTCCAGACACTTTCAGACCAGTGGTTCTGCAGAAAACATCTTGAGTAGATTTATCTGTGTTTTCCTCTCTTTACTTTTCTTTGTTCCTGAAAACAATAACTAACATGTATATGTTCATCATACATGTTTTTCAATTATTTAGAGGGTAAAGAAGGTGAACTTGCCATATTCAGTCTGATGACGACTAAATAATTTATCCTAAATAAAGGTAATCAAATGAAACCATTATACTAATGAGAGATATTGAGGGACAGAAATAACATGTTTCAAATTTCTACAGAATATCCAAACTGTTATTGTCATTCAGACATTGCTAAACAGTTTAAGAGATATATTCTTCTTTTGGATGTACCTTTACACATCATGAGTGATTTCTGTCAGGTCAACAGAATCCTGCATTGTAATGCTGTAAACAAGAAGAAAATTTGCTCGAGAACTTTATAATTTTAGGAATCCATTCCCTGTCCTAAAGTGAAGTAAATTGTAGCTGAGGCATTACTCATAGTAACAATTTCAGAAAGAAAAATAATAGTTTGAAGATTTTTCCTTTTCATTGTTTAACAATTAGTGGGTGTGAGGGATAACTCTACTTTTTCAGTTTTGAAATTAACATTCTTATTTTGTATCAAGCAAAACCGCCAGGAATAATAAGGTTACAATTATCTTTCATAATTTAAATAATAAATATTCCTAATAGGAACAAGTGACTTTTTGGGGTTTTTTTTGTAAATATAGGCATAATGATAACATGAGTGATACTTATCGAAATTGTAAGTGAGTTCAGTTCTAAGTGAGTAAGAGTGAGAAAAATGGCATTTACAGCATTCCTTGGGGGAGCATTAGTAAAAGAATTGTATCTTAAAAAAAAATAAAAAAATCTAGCTAGCGTTCAGCTTGGTTTGAAGGCTATTTTGCTATCCCACACAAGCTATAGCATTTTCTTTGGTTTTACCTTATTTATACTCCATAGTTTTGAGATACTGCGGACAGCTGATATTTCAGCGTGATAGAGCAGAAAGTATTCATGTGGTTATAAAATAAACAAGCTCAAGGTTTGCTAATTTGACTTCTTTTCTGCCTGCCATATTTATTTCTGTGGCCTTTGAGAAGGGATGACATTGTCAGTGTAAAGAAAGTGTTCCTGAAGCAGTGAATCCACTGCCAAAATGGTGGACTCACAGGAGAGGCTTAAAGCGCCGCGTTCTAAGTAGCATTTTTTGTGGATGGGGCAGGAAGACCTAGTGAATGGATGTGGCAATGGCAAAGAGGAGCCACACACAAAGGACTGTAAGAGTTCCTATCTGAAAACTCAAGTTTCCCATTATTAAGCACCATACGTATATAACTAAATCAAAACTAAATGTTAAGAACCAGTGCCAATTTAAAGCATAATCCTTAGAAAAGATGACAGGCTTAATTCTTCTAAAAATGTGGATGATTAGGGAATAGTTAGAGTAGATAGGCAGTCTTCCTGCAACACTTACTGCATTTCCATTCACCCACCCTCTGTGCCATCATCTACTTCACCTATTCTAAGCCTTCTCCCGCTCCAGCGCAGCAGCTGGTGGATGCTATTGCCCTCTCCTGGCTGGAGACTGTGCAGTGCAGCTGTGCAATAACTGCACGCTCCCAGCAGGAAAGGAAATTCGACCAGGAAGATTCTCCATCCAGGGGGAATGAGTGTCTGCTGGGGTTGAACTCTGGGGCTGCAAGAAGCTTCAGCGTGGTGCAAAACATCAGCTAAAAGCTGAACAAGTACTGATTCAAAGAGAAAACTAATAAAATTAAATACTACTAAGAGGTCAAAAATCTTATTTTTCTAAGGAAGAACAGATCACACAAACGCATTTAAAGAAGTGCCTCTTGGTCCTCCTGGTGCTGGGTAAATCCACGTGGGAGAGCGTTTTGGCCAGATGCAGTTCGTCTGCGCAGCCGTCCTCCTTTAGTCATCTCCACTTAAAGCAGACCGAGTCACAGCCGACAGTGGAATTGCACGAGCAGCAAGTCCAAGTTTGTTCTTCACTCTGCTTCCTGCGGTGGGACCCTCCTGATCTCTCTGCTGTGACAGCAGCTTTAAGGGTTTAACAACACAGTGCCTTTTGATCTCCTTTCGGCAGCTGTGATTAAATAGACACACATCACTTGCTGTGCCACTATGTGAGCAACCCATGGTTCACCTTCACTGAATTAGTACCCGCTGAGCACTGCAAATATTTGAAATGTCAATCCATTTGATAATGTCAAAGAGGGCTGCAAATACCACAGAATGGCACCAAGGAAACATTCAACACACGCAGTGGCATATATAATATCTCTTTTCTTCAGGACAAAAATCATAGTTAAATAGAAACAGGAAACCATCATAAGAAGACATTAAGGTCAACAGACCTAATAACCTGAAGTGGGACGTGCTCCTGCAATTTATCACCTTATAATTTTAAGCAAACCCATCCCCTTTCAAAGAACTTAATTCTTCCACATTCACTCATTCTAGCCAATTATTTTCTATTAGTAAAAATTGGGTTGTTCACAACATAATGATTCCTGTGTTTTACATGCAAATTCTGTAGCTTCAAATCAGGGTGGAAAGTAGAGCCTTGTTGTGACATCTTTATTATGTTTTCCCACTCAAGAATCCTAAAGCAGAGAGAAATACTTTATCTGAACAGGTACAATAATGAGGCCATATTTTCATTCACAGAAGCCTGGAACAGCAAAGAAGCAGGTGAAAGCAGAGAAGATTAAGCTGACTAGCAGGTTGCACTTTGCCCTGTTGAAATATTTGGCTTTACAAAAGACAGCAGGAAATAAGAAGTTAAACTTGTTGCTGGGGGTCGAATTAGAAAGTTACCAGCCTAAAGCTTGTGCAACAAAGAACTGACATCCGGCAATTGCACAGAGGAGGGAACAGTCTTCCAATGAGTTACAGCTCTTTTGGTTTTTGCTTTTTTTTTTTGCCTTTTTTTTTTTGTTGTTCATGTGTGTGTTAGACTTTCTTTGCTAAGTTGCAGATTTTTAAACATTTCCCCAAATTGTACCAGTTAGTATAAAAGAAATTTAATATTAGAGATGTAGGGCAAGCCTCCTTTTTCATTGAAGAGTCACTCAATCACCTAAAGCCTTTTTTTTTTTAAAGAAAAAAAGAAGTAAAGTTCATGTGCTGACTGGCACAGCAGACAAATACCACATGCCTTATTTGTGGCAGCTGAGAGTCAAGAGATGCTTTTTTCCCTTTGTATGCTGATGAAGACTAATGATTCACTGAGCACAAATACATCTGCATGAAATTAGACAAGTGGTACCTTAGCAATAGGAAGTTATAGTGAGACATATTGTTTGTTTTATACCACTATCCAATTATCTTGACATTTCAAAAGGCAGCTACTTTTTGGTAGCTCAAAGGCAGGTGTCGAGTTAATCTGAAGAGCTATTTTTAAATAAGACAAAAAAAAAAAAAAAAAAAAGACAAACTGCAGTATACTCAGCAAGAACAATATTCATTAGTGTAGGGCACCCCACTAAAGTCCCTTCTGAAGGCTCGGCTACAAGTTCCTTTTGGGTTTACCAGTCTCTTCAACACCTTCTTTTTCATTTTTTTTTTCCCTTATTACTGGCGACAAAGATTTATACGATTGCTCTGTCCATCTATGACCCTCATTTACCCCACCAGTTTTAAAGTCCACAAGTCTTCCTCACTGTCAAATTTGGGTGAGGCTCCACCTACAATTCATCACTTCCAAGCTCTGTATGAATACAGAAGAGCTTTCTTTATGTCACCAGAGTATCTGTATTTTTTCCCTACTAGCATATTTATAAAAAGATTTCAGAAAAAAAAAAAGTTACAGCAAAATCTTAGTCTATTTAGCTAACAAAATAATACAGGCAGTAAGATTTGTTAATTGTAGATATGAATGATCAGTCTGAAAATCAATCTGAATGCAGACATGTAAAATCCAGTCAATCTCTCAGAGATACTAACTTCTAAAACAAGTTTGGGAATTTTACTTGCTGTTGTGCCCGTTGCGTTTGTTAATAACAAACAGCATGTCACTGCAAACACCCCAAGCAGCAAAAGTTATTACTCATTCTCCTACCTCTTGTTCTGAAGAATTTCTAGACAAAGTTCCCCTTATTTTCTTAAAAAATAAACAACTTCTATTGTAGTTTTAATTCCATTATTTTATTGTATTTTACCTTTAATGTCAAAATATGCAGATACACATATACAAACCCTATTATGCTGACCGCAGTGGTATTTGATAAGAAGCACAACCGAAAAATTCAAGTCTCTTTCACCACTCCCTCTACCTTATATGTATTTAATTAAACCTGAACTGTTGATCACTGCTAAATAAGTACTTCAAAAAAAAGCTTATCAATTATTGCTCTTCCACCTCTTTTCATCTGAAAGCAGGAGGGCAGGAGACTGCAGTCAAAAGCAGGCAGGCTCTACAAAGCCTTTGAGTTTTGCTCACCTCTGCTAATTTTTCCTTTGATCATATTATTAGACAACAATGTCAGATATTCCTTTTCATGTGTGCAGTTTATCTCAAATCTTTGCCTTCTTATCCCCTAATCAGGAAGGGACTAAAATTCTGATTAATGTCTCTGTTACACAGGCGTTCATTAGTGTAATTCTTCCTTTGCCCATATCCCTCAATCACCTTTGAAGTGATTCAATTGCACAACTAAAGCACAGAAAATGAATATATTACAACAATAGAGTGGCTTCAGTAGAAGATCTCTCTCATCTGACTTCAGGACATGCTTTTTCCCGAGGCAGACTCTAAGTACCCTCAGATACTCTTCCCAAGTGGCAGGAAGAAAAGGTCCCTTCAGACATTTCCCAGATGAAAGCAAGGCAAGGACCTTACTTAGTGTCTGATTAGCTCATTCCCTCTCCTTCCTCTTTTCTTTCTGCATTTTTTTTTTTCTCCCAAACACGCATCAGCCTTTCTCTGGCATGCACGAAGCTGGTATACGAACTGAAAATGGAGGAAAGCCTAATTAGAGGAATAGGCCCCTGGCTGACGATTAAAACGTGCACCTCCATCCATTATACTAGGTTCTGGCTTTGAACAGGATCAATTTATTTATACTCATGGAAAAAATAAAGCTAGAGCTCCCTTCGCATGGCGAGACCTACCAACAATCTTGTGTTTACTTACTTTTTCTTATTTTATTCACATCAGTGCTCATTTTGCAGATATTCGAGTTGAATGTATTCCACATAAATATACCTACCCATTTTAATATTACTTACTACCCTGTACTCTCATACGTGCAAGCTACACATCATTCCTCAGTTTTTCCTCAGGATGCACGGGGACATGAAGTCAGGCTTACATGGCCATTCTTAGATACACGAGTACTGGGATACTTTAAAGTGTGCAACAACAACCCAAACGAGTAATGTTAAAACAATTAACATCAATGCAAAAGATAGTCCTCACATGGAGTCAAGAAAATTCGCAAGAAGTAACAGGATTACGCCTGTCCAAAACCCCGAAATATGAATCAGGAGCTAAACTAGCACTAATGATCACTCCTGCACTGCTCTCTGTCCCTCACAGGAGAGTTCCTGCTTCCTTCCTCCTGATTAAAAAGGAAGGCTTGAACAAGTACTCAGGTGACCTTTATTTTTAATCAGGGGAAACAAACAAACAACTCTGAGAGCAGCTGCAGCGCGTAATGGTGGGATAAGGCTCCCAGCCGTGAAGAGTCTCTCTGTTTGGCTGGCTGGGAAGACCAAGGTAGAAATACCCAGCAGAGCTCTGTAACAACTAACCTGGGAAAAAGTATTGAGTAGTTGATCCCAGTGAAAGCTGGCTAACCCTGAGTCAAAGGCTATCAGTGAAATGGAACTGAACCCCCAGACGCAACTGGAGATATAGTGAAAAGTTACAAGAAATACTTAACTGTCTGTTCACTGTAAATAGCATGAAATAATACAAGGTTATGCAGTTAAACTGTCACTATCTAGGTTATTAATCTGCTAAAAAAAATGATATAGCGAAGAAAAACACTCCAGTGAGAGGACAAGCAAATTTGGATTTATCAGTGAAGTCAGTAGATCTGCTCTGGAAGACAGTAGCCGAGAGGCACAAGAAGAAATTCTTATACCATCTCTCTGCTGAACCTGACCTTGAAATTACTTCTTATCCATTTTGGGACAACATCTAACAGGTGAGCATAAAGACCTTTAGATATACTTGCTACACTATGTCCTGAATTAGCCAGTCGTAGTGACATACTGAATCTTATCTGAGGGACAGCAAGTGGGCAGTGAGCACTGGGCTGTGCAGCTGCAGTTTCAAGTGTGAGTTTAGTTTTCTGGCAAGAACTCTTCCTCCTCCACACTGCAATGCTCCATGTTTTGTTAAGCCTCAGAGCACACCGGGGTTCGTATACAAATGATCCAACACATTAAATATCTGCATAGACTAACCCTTGGAGTGAGAAGAAAGGCTCAGACACTAATAAAGCAAAGAAACTGCCAATGAACAGAACAGGTTAGTGTAGCAATCAGAAACATCACAGCCACGTCTGAAAACTTGCAGCCTGAGCTGCAAGCCCTTCTGAAGCTGAGCTGTCATGGTCCAAGGCACTGGGAGGTGTTGCCACATTTGAGTCCGAAATAGCATGCTGCTTTTGGTTCATCCTCAATGGCAAAGCCTACAGCAGCTCCCATAGGTGAGGAATATCCTGGTCAGATAGAGGTTTCCTGCTGAATATCTGCATATATTGTGGCACAGGTTGGAAGCTGCTGTCTTAAAGGAAAGTACTTTCAGTTAGTCAGTGACTGATGCCATAGCCCTGCGCAGGCCACCAGCTGCCCTGTGCTGGCAAGAGTTCTGCAAGAATTGGTAGCTACTACATTAGAGGAAGTAGCTGAATTCGTGGGTGCAAGGGAGACACTGTCTAGTTCCCACTTATTTTTGCAAGTATTCGAGATTCTGTATGACTATATCAGTTTGAACAAGCATCAGCTGAACCGTTACTTTACTGGGATCCATTATGCAGCAAAGATATCCAAAATCAGCTATATGTTTCATCTGTGTTAAGTGGAATACACGTAGCAGCGAGGACCAAAATAACCCTCAGTACCAGATCTAGCATTCCCAGAGACAGCTAATCCTAAGCGCTGCTTTTTCTGTAGGCTTCCTACACCACATTCTTTTAGCTTGGCTTTTATGGGAGGAAGTTTATAGTGGTAATTCAACTCTACTTTTTACTCTTTTAATGAACAATCACAGGAACTAGGTGAATATTTGAACGGATACACAAATTGAAGTAAAGAATGAAACTAAATCACTCAATGTTGTTATCATTGGTTCTTAAGAAGTCTTAACCAGTTTAGGTCAAAATAATCACCACTTTTTCTTACCACCATCATATCATATAGTAATGCAATTACTACCTATTAAACAGTGTTCTTTTCTCCAAGTCTAGCTGTAAACTTGCATAGACATTACAGTCTAGTGTGCAAGATACAATGAGGACTTTTTTTTCTTATTTAGATAGAATAAGTGCTCAGAAGTTTTCATATACAGTGAAAAGGCAGCTACAATACAGAAATCCATCAAGACTTTCCTATTTACTCGACCCATGTGTTTTCTCCATCTAATGGAGTAGATGCAAGGAGAAAAAGCAATAGAAAAATCTGTGTACCTTCCTAATAGGTTATACAAGGGAAAAACTTCATCTGCTTTTCAGTGTAGGCCATTCTTTGAAGTTACGCCATGCTGCCCAAAAATGTTGTGCCTATGCTACATTCAAAGAAGGGAAGTGAAGAAAAATAAAGTTCTTGACTGTATACTTGGACTTTATCCTATAAAGAAGAGTAGGAGCAATACCCTCAAGTTAAATGAGTTATATCTGTGGCCAAGAGTGAGAAGCGGGAAAGAACTGAGATGGTTAAAGTTGTATAAACCTGTGGGCTTGGCAGTTTTAGTCCTTCAGTTAAATGCCTTTAGCTGGAAAGTTATCAAGCAAAATAAATTCTGCTGTTTATTTTATTGATAAAAAGAGAGATACAGATGGCACACAGATAAGCAGTTAAGTACTAAATAGGTAACACTCCTATTAGTCATAATCATCTAATTCCATCAACTTTAAAAAAAAAGTTCTGTACACAAGCATATGTAGATCCTTGCTATATATTTTGCAAACATTTGTTGCAAAGTTGTAGAAAAATTCATTTTTGCGTAAAACACAAGGACACATGGAAAGAACACTTTCATCTGCTAAGGTGGTATGTCAAAATGCTGAGCCTAGGCAATTTGGTCAGCCTATAGCAGACCTGTGTCTCATGGCTTTGTTTCCTCTCCACCAGACTGTTAAAGCCAATAATAAACAAAAAGGTGAAATAAGCATAAAATTTCAATGGAAAAAGACAAACTGATAATGGATGAACAATGTGTATCAGAATTTCTTACAGCGTTCACTGCAGTATTTGCCCTGAATTTCCAGTGTAGAGCCAAAGTTTTGAATCTGTGCAAATCAAGATTTATACTGCAGAAAACTGATCACTTTTTCTGTTTAACCCTTCTGTATACAAACACTTCTGGTGCAGCTGTATTGACATGAGTGAGAGTATTTCTTGTTCCACTATGTTTAGGAGGGCAGTCATTATTAGAATGGGTTATTTTAAATCAATGGCTTTAATAAAATACAAGTTTTTCCCTAGGGTAGGAGAGTAGTCTGTTCAATGCCTTATGCAGCTCATTTATTGAGAATGATAATAAAAAATGTGACCCATATCAGGGGTTAAACAATTATTCTCCCTCTATTCCAACAAATGAGTAAAATGGATATTTGCCAATATCACTTTTACAGCACAAGGAAGTAGGAAGTCTACAAAGTAGACGAGCAATGATCATTCAAAAATGTTACAAGCGACTAATTGATAAGGACTCCACAACATACTTCCAAGCAGGATGAAGTACCATAAAAAAAGTTAGACAAACTCCCACTGATTGAATAAGGTCTGCAAGGACTGGAAAATAGCCAGAATAAAGCTATTATTTAATAAAGGGACTAGCGCTTTTTTCTTTTTTTTTTTTTTTCAAGTTGCAATTTCTGAAGATTGTGCAAAGATTTTAAAGGTTTTAAAAGGATTAATTCATCAATATATCCATCTGGTCAGTGTTCTTAATGAAGAAAATGAATCACTTTATTGTATCTATGAACTCCGCTTGAAAGTCATTGTAAAAATTTGAGTTTCCAGACATCTAAATGAGACTGCTAATCTTCTGCCTGAGCATAAAACAAATATTTGGAGTCCAATAAAAGAAAAACAGTTTTATTACCAGCATATTACATAGAAATATTTTCCCCCCAAAAAATCAAAAAGATAAACTGGTAAAGAGCTGACATAAAGGTTGAAGTCTGGAACTACAATATTCAGATCAGTAATGCAGTGAAATATTTGTAACGTGAGGTTGCAACCAATAACTCAAACAAGTTACCAAGGGAGATGGTAACTTCTCTGTCTTGTGGGAACAATCTGTCTCACCTGCCTTAAACACTTATGTTCATAGAATCATGGAATGGTTTAGGTCGGAAGATCATCTAGTTCCAACCCCCCTGCCATGGGCACGGACACCTTCCACTAGACCTGGTTGCTCAAAGACCCATCCAGCCTGGCCTTGAACACTTCCAGGGATGGGGCCTTCACAACTTCCCTTGGCAATTTGTTCCAGTGCCTCACCACCCTCAGAGTGAAAACTTTATTCCTAATATCTAATCTAGATCTACCTTCTTCCAGTTTGAAGCAATTACACCTCATCCTATCATTACGTGCCCTTGTAAAAAGTGCCTCTCCAGCCTTCTAGTAGGCCCCCTTTACAGAGTGAATCACAGAATCACAGAATGATCAGGGTTGGAAGGGACCTCTGGAGATCATCTAGTCCAATCCCCCTGCCAGAGCAGGGTCACCTACAGCAGGTTGCACAGGACGGTGTCCAGGCAGGTTTTGAATGTCTCCAGAGTCAGAGACTCCACCACCTCTCTGCGCATCCTGTTCCAGTGCTCTGCCACCCTCAAAGTGAAGAAGTACCTCCTCATATTTAGATGGAACTTCTTATGTTCAAGTTTGTGCTCGTTACCTCTTGTTCTATCACTGGGCAGCACTGAAAAAAGACTGTTCCCATACCCCTGGCACTCTCCCTTTAAATATTTATAAGCATTAATAAGATCCCCCCTCAATCTTCTTTTCTCCAGACTAAAAAGACCCAAGTCCCTCAGCCTTTCCTCATAAGAAAGATGCTCTAATCCCTTAATCATCTCTGTAGCCCTTTGCTGGACCCTCTCCAGGAGTTCCCTGTCCTTCTTCAACTGGGGAGCCCAGAACTGGACACAGTACTCCAGATGCGGCCTCACCAGGGCAGAGTAGAGGGGGAAGATGACCTCCCTCGACCTGCTGGCCACGCTCTTCTTGATACAGCCCAGGATGCCATTGGCCTTCTTGGCCACCAGGACACATTGCTGGGTCATGGTCATCCTGTTGTCCACCGGGACTCCCAGGTTCCTCTCCACAGAGCTGTTCTCCAGGAGGTCAGCCCCTAACCTGTACCGATACATGGGGTTATTCCTCCCCAGGTGTGGTACCCTACACTTGCCCTTGTTGAATTTCATAAGGTTTCTCTCTGCCCAACTCTCCAGCCTGTCCAGGTCACGCTGTAAGGCAGCACAGCCTTCTGTCATGTCAGCCACTCCTCCCAGTTTTGTGTCATCAGAAAACTTGCTGAGGGTACACTCTATCCTTTCATCCATGTCATTGACAAATATATTGAACAGGACTGGACACAGTACTGACCCCTGAAGGACACCACTCATTACTGACCTCCAACTAGACTCCACACCACTAACCACAACCCTCTGAGCTCTTTCTGACAGCCAGTTCTCAATCCACCCCACTCTCCATTCATCTAACCCACACTTCCTAAGCTTGCCTAAGAGGATCATGTGGGAGACAGTGTCAAAAGCCTTGCCAAAGTCAAGGTAGACAACATCCACTGCCCTCCCCTCGTCCACCCATCCCGTCACCTCATCATAGAAGACTATCAGATTAGTTAGACTTACTTCCCCTTGGTGAATTCATGTTGACTACTTCTGATAACCTTCTTTTCTTCCAGGTGCTTTGAGATGACACCCAGAACAACCTGTTCCATCATCTTTCCGGGGATGGAGGTGAGGCTGACCAGCCTGTAGTTTCCTGGGTCATCCTTCTTGCCCTTTTTGAAGACTGGAGTGACATTGGCTGTCCTCCAGTTCTCAGGCACCTCACCTGTTCTCCAGGACCTTAACTTCAGATACTGGAAGGCTGGTATAAGGTCTCCCCGAAGCCTTCTCTTATCCAGGCTGAAGAGTCCCAACTCCCTCAGCCTGTCTTCACAGCAGAGGTGCTCCATCCCTCTGACCATTCTTGTGGCCCTCCTCTGGACCCCCTCCAACAGGTCCATGCCTTTCTTATCTTGGGGGCTCCAGAGCTGGACGCAATATCCCAGGTGGGGGTCTCACAAGAGCAGAGTAGAGGGGCAGAATCACCTTCCTTTACCTGCTGGCCACGCTTCTTTTGATGCAGCCCAGGACACAGTTGGCTTTCTGGGCTGTAATTGCACCTTGCTGTCTCATGTTCAGCTTCTCATCAACTAATAGCCCCAAGTCCTTCTCCTCAGGGCTTCTCACAATCCATTCTCTGCCCAGCCTGTATTTGTGCATGGGATTGCAGTGGCCCAGGTGCAGGACTTCGCACTTGGCCTTGCTGAACTTCATGAGGTTTGCAAGGACCCACTCCTCAAGCCCGTCCAGGTCCCTCTGGATGGCATCCCTCTCCTCCAGCTCGTTGACCACTCCACACAGCTTGGTGTCATCGGCAAACTTGCTCAGGGTGTAGTCCATCCCAACATCCATGTTGCCAACAAAGATGTTGAACAGCACCGGTCCCAGTCCCTGCCCCTAAGGAAAACCACTTGTCACTGCTTGACACTTGGACAAGGAGCTGTTGACTACAACTCTTTGAGTGCAACCATCCGGCTAGTTCCTTATCCATCGAGTGGTCTATATTTTGGAATGGGATGAATCACCTTCTGGACAGGTCTGTAATATTAGTGAATATAGAACCCACAGAAGCCAGAGGAGAGCCTACATGACTAATTTAGACTACACATCCAATTTTTAAGTAGCCATAGTAAGATGAAATAGACCAAAGTCATCACAAGATGGCTACCTAAAAATATGCTGTAACTCAACCAACACCATCTTGTTTTGCAGAAATGAGGAGGCAACGTAGTATGCCATCTATTAGCAGGACATCATCTTAGATAATAACAATAATCCTTTTTTTATTTCAAGAGCTGTATAGGGTTGGTTCATCAGCCACCAAAGCCATACACAACACTGCTCTGTATACTGCTACCAACCAACAGGGAATGAGTTACTGAGACAGATCAGGTAAAAAATGGGTAACTACACTCAGACACCTAAAATATGACAGTTATAAGACATTTGGTCTTCAGTTCTGATAAGGGTCATTTAAAATTGAAAAGTTTTAGAGAGGAAAGAAGTTGCTCTCACCAGGCTAAATTTGGAAGTAGACAATATATATTATATGGAGCAAACCAAGCATTTGGGCTGGCAGGCCTTTTGGGTCTGAAGCAGAAAAAAAACATTAAAGATGAATACAATTTGAGAACAAACTGGTTCAGATTTAATTAGGTATTATGTCAGCAAGACCATCTGAGAGAAAAGAGAGAAAAGGGGATCTTAATGTGGAAGTAGAGAAGACAGTTATCTGCCAGAGAGGGGGAGAAAGAGTCAGCTAAAATATAGGTTAGCTGCACACTGCGTATGTGCGCATGTGTGTGTGTAATTGTATGGGTGGAGGGGTGTACTTATTCCCTAGAACCAGTATTCCTTTTGAAGCCAAGGTTTTTGCTATTTCATAAAATTATGAACATAGTTCTGAAGTTCATCTTTGTAAGCTATTTTGTCAAGATCTAGACTGAGATGATCAAGAAATTATTTTCTCAGAAAAATGTTTCCCCTACTTGTAGCTGGGTCATTTCATCCTTTATTGATTTTCTGTATGAGTTTATTCTAGTGCATAATGGTTGTTTATTTCCACACACATAATTTCAGTAACAGTACTGAGTACACGGGATTAAATAGAATATCCTTCAGGAAATGAAAGTAAAGAATCTGAGGATTTTGATGGCTCTGCTGCAGGGACTATTTTTGCAATGATTGTGGAGGTCTTTGGCAGGCTTGAATGATTACTTGAGTCACAACCTGGATTCATTCAGTGCACATCAGACTCTGGAGAGCTTGTTTTGAAAGATGAATTTAATGACAAGGTTGTTGGAAGAATTCATTTTCCAGCACAGATTCTGATATGTGTCTGGGGGAGTGGCAGCAGTGTGAGGACATAGGGTTCTTCTTGCATTGAATTAAATTCTAATGTGGTTCTAAACAGTAAAATAACTTTAAAATATTAATCTAATTCTCTGGTGGTATGCTCCTACTAGGTATGAGCTTTTTTAGATTGTGGAGATATGTGCCTCGTGTTTTCCTCAGAGGAAATGTGTTGTGATGCGAGTTGCTGACTGTGCATTATACCTTCTTTTGACTTGATGAAGACTTACTGGCTTTACAAGGGTGAAAGAGAGGCGGGCTTTGAGTTTTCTGCATTTTGTAGTTTGCAAATTGCCACTTATTGTCACAGTGGTCTAGGAAAGTAACTTTGATATCATGGTATTACAAAAACTGTTTGATAAAGCATCATTGGTTTTGTTTTGGAAATTGGTAGAACAGGCCAGGTTTCTAATCCAGATGAGGATAAAACATATTGGTATTTTAGGTATGATATAGACTTGGCAATTGAACTATTTAAAATCTCTCCGAGGTGGCATATTAAAAAATTGACCTAGTTTTGTGCCTGTTGCCTAGACGTCATGTTCATTATGGGGAACAAAGTTGTTTGTAAAGATACAGAGAATGATAATAATGATATCCTTGACTTTATGCTATGAATATTGGTCTTGCTATTTGAAGCACTCAGGACAGGATATGTTGCACAAAGTTATGAGATGTTAGTGGACAGGTAATGCATGAAGGTGTTTCACAGCTGATGGAAGAAATCAACTGCATCTTAGAGAACCCTCGAAGGGTCTGAGAGTGGTTTTCATGATTGGTGTTTCACAGAAGTTCAGCTAAATATTATGAGCTTGCCAGAGATCTTTTTTAGTGATCATATTAAAAACTCCTGCAGGGGACTCGGTTTTATGATTTTTCTTGGAACTGAGACATGTTTCCAAACTGAGACTTTAATGACATGTTTGAGCCCTAAAATGAAGAAAGCAGCATCTACCTTGACATATTGCTAGATTACCTTTCACACTGCTGGTCTGTGGGTGCAGAATTGTTTCTTTTAGTGTTTTCCTCACTTGACCTATCAAACCTTTTTCTCTGTAGTAACCAGTTCATACTCTTAAATTCATATTTTTGCAAGTTCTCACCACTGTTTGTTAGTTGTACAGTGGCAAAGTTATCACCTCTGTAAAATTTTCTTTGGTCCTCTCTTTGCCTAATCTATTTTAAAAAAGCAATAAAGCAAACGTTTGGTTTTATTAATCCTTTAGAAATACAATTCCAGGTTTCTAAATGAGTTAAACATTGGGCATACAAATGAAGAGAAATACTCTAACATGAAGTTTATTTAATACTTGCTAATATTTGAGAGACTTGATAGAAGGTTGTACACATTTCATTTAAAAGCTTTGGACAAAGTCAGATGGCAAGAGACAGAAACTTTATGAAATTTTGGGGGAACATTTATGTTTTGAACAGAAACTGCATCACTCTGTCGTACGCCATTGATCGCATTGATACACCCATCAATTCCTATGTCCTTTTCATAAAGAAAAAAAGAAAAAATCCCCACTAATTTCTTAGTATTGTACACTAAGAAAGATTTATTTCTTGAACCTTGATGCAATTACTGGTGGCCCTGAGTCATGACACCTGTTTACCTCTAGTTTACATGTTTATCTACAAATCTAACCATCACTAAGTCTCATAATATCTGGATTTTATTTCTGTGCCTGCAAATAAATTGGCACTTATTTAACTACCAAATTTCATTTAAAAAAAAAGTGACATGTATTCATAAAATGAATGTATCACTCAGAAATATCAAAATCCTGTATATGCTTTTTGTATACAGCCCAGTTCAGGCTGCCATTGCTTTCAGTGTGCCTTGGATGAGGAAACCTCTTTGCTGAATATCTGTCTTCCATGTGACTCATTTGAAAACTATTTACAACCAAGTGCTTTCATTTTGTATTACCTTGTATGAACATCTTCGTAAGAATTATCTCAGTGCAGTACTTTGATGCCCCAGGAATGAGCAAGGCTATAATACTTATTTGCTTTCATTTGCAAGTCTGAGAGATGCTGGGGTCCTAGTTACATCATGTGACCAGGCAATCAGAGCTGCTTCTGCTCCTGTAAATTTGGATGCTGTCGTAATGCTGCTGTCAGCATTGCTGGGAGATAGTACAGTTTATCTGTAGGATTTGAAATATAAAATCTGAGTTGAGTGTTTGGAGTGGTCTCTTGGTAAAGTTAAAGCAAGCTTTTGGAGCATTTTTTTGTCTGCCTTTTATTTATTTTTCCATTTTAAGTTTTCCTCTGCCACAACTGAGGTTGCTTAATTGCTGTAGTATTTTCCAATGGATGTATTATCAGGCAGCCTTTCTATGGACCATGCAAACTGTAAATGGGCTCTTATTGTAATGGCAGACATATTAAATTTTTCCATTTTTTTCTTGTACTTCCTTTTTTTTTTCAGTTTTGTTCAGACTTGCTCTCTTTTTTATCTCTGCCCAGACCACTATTTTTTTTTTTTTTTTGTCCAGCCTACTCTATTGCTGCATCTTTATTCTGTCATATCTTTACCCTGCCAGTCCAATGCAACACAGGCTCCCTGTTGGATCAGAAGACCTCTCATTCAGAGATTTGCTGTTCTCTCCCGACAAGCTGGCAGTCAAAGCTTCCTCTTTGCGAATAACCTTATGCATTAGTTTAAATCTGATAGATCCCTTCTACCAGAGAGCCTTCATCGGCATAATGTGTCTCTTTTCTCTCATCTCAGTCACCTGCTTCCTCTGCATGTCCTATTGCATTCATAAGCCTCAGCATGCTGTGCTGAAGTATCTTGGCTATGGACCTCATCTTCTGTAGGGAGAGGAATCACTGTGTCCTAGATTGCTGAGTCTCTTAATGTGGGCTTGAGTTTCAGTGATAAGGACACGGCTTGTGCAAGACAACTTGTATTTCAGTATCTTCTCGATGAGTAATGTTCAGAATAAAAGTAGAGTACAAACCTTAAACCTTCTTAGGAGTACAGAATGAAGTCATATCATGGACTACTCTATGTAGCTTATTAGTTCCCAAACATTTCCTTCATTTCTTTAAAAGTCACCTCCCCTTCCACAAGCTACTGCTGTACACCCTGTCTGTTTGGATCATCATCTGTGGACAACTCAGGATGCATTCTTTTTAATGGTCCAAACACAGCAAAGTAAGAAATAAACACTTCACTTATATCATCAAAATTCAAAGTAGCTGTCTCCCTAGTGATTAATTATATCCTTTCTGGTACTATCACTCAGTATATATGGGTCTTCTAGTCTCTGCATAAAGAATTAGCATGGAAATAATAGTTTACGATACTCCAAATGTTCTAATCTAATGGACCAGGAGAATGAAGGTAAAAGGCTGTATTTTTAGCATGGAAAGCCGTTCTTTCTTTTTGAGTTCTACCTTCCCATGTTGCAGAACTGCTCAATTTAGTGTATTTTCACCAGCAAAACTCAAATGTAATTGCTATTGTATGTTATACTCTACAGTCATTATCTGTTTAGTTGGCTCCTATGATTTTGGTTTACACCATGTCTGCTCAGTTTTATTGTAACTTTAATCAATTAAACAACATCTTGTCATGTTCCCCCCTCCTTCTACTGCTTCTCTGTTCTTACAAGCTGCATGATCTTTTTCATGTTACCTTTCCATTCTCTTCTACTTCCACATCTCTTCTCTACTCATTTCTTCCTGTACCATATTTGTTACAGCAAAATCTCCAAGCTAAGTCCCAAAATATATAGAATTTTATTGCACTTTAAGGACTGAACTTGGAGCTTTTTTTTAAATGGCTTTTAATAAACAAGCTGCAGCTTTTTGCCATGGCTCATTACCTTTGCTGAAATTGTCTTAGGGTCTAGCTGATAACAAAGTAGTCTTTAACTGTGTTCACTGTGCTTTCTTCCAATGTTGTCAATCAACTTCATAATGAAGTTTGCTGCTTTTCCAACGCTAATTTATATGAACATCCATCATTTTTACTTTCAATTTGACTTGCACCTGTTTATGTCCAGCCACTGCACTCTGTTCAATGGGTTATACAATGTAAACTTCTAATCTAGTGCTTTATTAAAAGCCTTGCTAAGACTGAATGATGTAGAACCTCTTCAAGAAAATGTGAAAGATGAAGCAGCTATTAAATTCAGGCATCAAAAATAAAAAGATTCATTTTTCCTACTGAAAGACCTCAAATTTTTCTTCTCCTGGTAATCATTAAATAACAGTGCCCAGAGAAGGAGCGACAGCAAACTCTGAAGGGTACCTAGGGTTTGATACTTATCTGAGCTGAACCTTCAGAGTATACATGGCTGCATAAGAGATTCTATTTTAAGTTAAAAAAAATTGTGTACAGTGTACCTAACAAATCACTGACTAGGGTAGTCACTGGTGAACATTTTTCATGAATTCATTGAGGAATCTACACCACCTTACGTGTGCCAGCAGAAAAGAAGCAGTTTCATTTGAGATTTTGACTGGAGATCATGTTTGTCACACTACTATTTGTGCCCATATACAGAGCCCTCCCTGCAACCTGAACCAAGCAATAGTTTGCAAAAAGTTTCTAATGGTTGGAAGCAGAATGTGTGCAACGCATTTGGAAAAGCAGCAGAACTTCACTGTGTTTTCTCTCAGCTCTGTCAGCACATGAACTAAAGAGGTCCAGGGATGTAGAGGCACAGCTCATATATGCCCTGGCAGCCCTTGCAGTTCAAGTTTCCACTCTGATCTCTCCTTGTATGCTAAAGAGTCTTCTTGGGTGTTAGTTTTTACTACAAGGCACACTTTCTTGAAAACTGTAGTATTAGTTCCTCCTCTAGCCCCTATACTGAACTATGTCTACACCGCAGCCTTTTAAATGAATGAAGGAATGTGCTGGAAAACTGGGTGTTTAAGATGATTTATGCTCAGTTTATGGATTTACCACTGTGTTTGGTTAGGAAGCCTTTCCTGTTATCAATTTAAGTAACAATTACCTTTGATTAAGGTACAATGCAAATAACTCTTATTGCAGTGTCACAGTATGTTGGTTTTGGCTGGGATAGAATTAATTTCCTTCATAGTAACAAGTATGTGGCTGTGTTTTGGATTTGTGCTGAAAATAGTGTTGATAATGCAGGGTTGTTTTCATTACCGTTGAGCAGTGCTTACACAGTGTCAAGGTCTTTTCTGCTCCTCACATCACCTCGCCAGCGAGTAGGCTGGGGGTGCACAAGACGTTGGGAGGAGATCCAGGTGGAACAGCTGACCCCAACTGACCAAAGGGATATCCCATACCATATGACATCATGCTCAGCATATAAAGCTGGGGGAAGATGAAGGAAGGGAAGGATGTCTGGAGTTACAGCATTTGTCTTCCCAAGTAACACCGCAAATACTGATATTTTCCCTTGTTTTGAATAGATACTTTTAGAAAGTGGAGGAGTATAATTTTCATTTAACATAGAAGTTCTGATGATTTTACATGGCTTAAGATTTCTCTCTCCAGCTATGAACATTATATCTTGACAATGATATATAATTTTGTTTGTAAAATCAACCAGCAACACAGATGATGTTTACAGATGATATCTAACTACTGTCCCAATTTCATAATGAAAAATAAGAAAAGAAGCATAAAAAATGTCAGCAGTATTTCAATTTCCAATATAAATAGTCCAAGAAACAATATTTAGCCCTTCTTGACAAGATATTATCAGCATGAAGTCTTAGCTTAGATTTCTTCTCTTGTATAATCAATATAGAGTGCAGCACAATTATACTGGTTTACCCTGCAGAAAATCTTCATTAACGTTTTTCAAAAGCCTTTTGGACAAATTGCATCATTTGTAGTGTGCATCCATTTGCTTCAATTTAATTTACTTACATTGGTTGCTCCCTGTTTCTTGGCAGAATTAATAGTCACCAGAGTTCAGTAGCTGAGTGCTCTCAATGAGTTATCACTGTGCTGAAGACAGTGCTCAGGTTCCTGTGGTTTGGGGGGGTTGTGTTTCTTTCTTTTTCTTTCTTTCTTTCTTTCTTTCTTTCTTTCTTTCTTTCTTTCTTTCTTTATTTATTTATTTATTTTTTCTTTCTTTCTTTCCTTCTTTCTTTCCTTCTTTCTTTCTTTCTTTCCTTCTTTCCTTCTTTCTTTCTTTCTTTCTTTCTTTCTTTCTTTCTTTCTTTCTTTCTTTCTTTCTTTCTTTCTCCTTCTTTCCTTCTTTCTTTCTTTCTTTCTTTCTTTCCTTCTTTCTTTCCTTCTTTCTTTCTCTTTCTTTCCTTCTTTCTTTCTTTCTTTCTTTCTTTCTTTCTTTCTTTCTTTCTTTCTTTCTTTCTTTCTTTCTTTCTTTTTCTCATTTTTTTTTTCAGGATTCTAGAAACCCTTTCTTTATTTCCATGTGCCTGCTGCCAAGGTTGTGAGCCCAGCACTGCAAATCCTGCTTGCGCTGTTTCTCCTTCCCCTTTCATTCATAACAACAGAATGTGTCTTTTGTGGACCTGAGCTTCATTACTGCCCAGCTTCATTGAGATGAGATAGTATTCAAATCCCATTTTTCTCCTCTGTAAGTGAAACAATACAGTTGGCTTGTTTGACATAGGCAATCTACTTCTCTGACCCGTGTGATTTATATTCGTCTCAAATGGGGCAATGCTGAATACCAACATTGCACAATTCCTCTTATTAGCTCTTCTAATGAAACACAGTTCTAAAAGGGACTAACAGCCACGTGATGCTGCTTTTCAGCCACAGGGCCAAACAGACCAAAGAGCCAGATTTGGGATGGGAATCTCTGGCAGAAAGAAGACAAACCAAACTGGCTGCACAGAGCTCTTCACCAGGACTGTGACCAAGGATGTCCCTGAGCTGATGATGTGGGAACTTCTCCAGCATGAGTTATTGAGGTTGGTCATTTTCCAAAAGGCAATCTCTGTGAAAAACTGTGGCATTGCCACAATATTTAGCCACTGTCAAAATGCCTATACATGCTGCACAGATACCTAGGCTACCTTCAAGGAAAGTCAAAAGCTTGGTATTTCTGCCTTTTTCTAAGGAGAGACATACTATGACTCTGGGCTAGATTTTAAGTTATTTTATGACCATCAACCCATCAGCCTTCTTAGGGTTTTATTTGTTTGTTTGTTTAAGTACTAGTATCCTACCTAACTCTGGAAACACAGTAGATATACACGTTAGAAGGAGCAACTTCTGTGCATACATATAGCCAGGAAACAGTGTGAATTGATTAGGAACTACTTATTGGGAGGTTTTTGGATCCTTCATAAAACAGATTGTTCTCTTTTTACTATACTAGACTATCTTTCAGAATAAGGATACACACCAATCTCAACTAAAAATGATTAAAAAAGTTTTAATATCACTAAGCATTCTAGCCAATGTCCATCCAAGAAAATAAAACCCTCGAGAACAATCCTGACTCAGTAACTCCAAAGTCAGGAGACGATAGCTGGCTAAGGCTTTTTCCTTCCTGATCAAGTTCCTATGACAGGTACCATAAAAGTTTCATTGGTTAAAACTAGAAATGGCCAGAGCCAGTCTGAAATATAGATACTAAACCAAATATTGCATGGTAACAATTATGTTAGGACACCAACACTGGTATCTTGGCATGTAAGGTAAATTTTCCTGGAGGACGGGGAGAAAATAGAGAACCACAGAGAACACAGAGTTCTAATAAACCTAAAAATAAAAAGAAAAGAAAACAGCTGTCCTTATGTTCAAAAGAGGAAGGTGAAACAGAGCTATAGAAGACTTAGAGGAAGAGAAGAATATGCAGAGAGATCTGTGGAGGAAAGGAATAAGTCAGAGAAACAAAGATAAAAGAATGAGAGATACTGAGAAGGGAAAATAAAAAAAAGAAACAGAAGAGCTTTTTGATATCAATGTAATTCTCATATCCCCTTACACGCCCATCACCTAATCTTTTGAACTTTTTTCCCCCTAATTTTAGCACATAAGAAGGTTAACTCAGTACATAGGAGTTCCTTGGGGTTTTTTGTGGATTTTTTTACAACTGTGTTCGATGGCATGATAAAATTGGTCTAACTGTCAGGAAAAGCTGTCCCCAATAATATTATGTCTTTGCCTCATTGTTAGGACTGTTCACAAAGAGATAAGCAGAAATTCTATTTTCAGAACTTTATGTGTGTGTCTATGTATACAACATATATATATGAATAAATACATCAAAATAATAATTGTACAATGTTTATATATGAAAATATATAAATATTTTATATAATATATGTTTTATATTTTATAACATATATAAGTATTAATTCTAAAGGGAATGAAATAACTATTCAAAGGAACTTAAAAGAGTAGTTATTATATGTTGAAGGGATCTGGAAAGTTATTTTATTCGATGCATTGCAATATAAATTAATGGATTATTTTTTGTAATAAAGATTTGACAGGTTTGGGTAAGGAAATTCAATTAGTGTTATAGTCCAATATCGGAATATTTCCCTCAGACTGAACAGTTCAGTAAACTGTATGAGGAGCAAAGCAAACTGGGCATAGGCGGCACAGTCGTCCCTATGCTTGTGACACTTGAGGTGCTATTTGAAAAGTCTCAGCTACTACTGCAATGCTAGTTATATCAATATTTTGCGTTTATGTAGCATCAACATATCTCAAAGCACCCAGTAAATGTTCAAAGGACATACCAGCTTTTTGCAGATGGAGAAGCTGCTATGCAGAAAGATTATGATTACAAAGCAATTTGATGATACACCCGGGAACAGAAATGATTTCTGGTCACTTGTGTCAGACAGACCTGCCCCATTTTATTTTTCTGTTAGCACCTTTGGGCTGTTCATTTTTGGTCTAATTTAATTCCCAGTTTCGTCTTTATTTTTCATCATCCAGCTCATTTAAAGCAGTTGAGCTCACTCATGATAGACACAAACTTCTTTCATCACCATTTAACTTTTTATGTTCTGTGGAAACTATAATTTCTCTTCTTTGTATTCCAAAGTTTATTTTTTTCCTAGCCATATTTTTATACTCTCTGTGAAGAGTCATATGTAATCAGAAAATTAAGTGTAAAATATAAGACTCTTCAAAATTCTGCTTACCAATAGATAATGACCAGCTGGATATTTATTGATGGCAAGAATGAAGAAAAAAAAAGGGTTAATACATTAAAACATCATCTCTTCAATAACAGATTTTGAAGTGATCATTGGTATTTCAAATCTATAGTTAATGACTTGCTTTTCTTCTAATGTTTAGTTTTATTAATATGTTATTAGAAAGTTTGCAACTGATGTGATTAGGAATTTATTTTCCAGCAATCAAATACTATGATACGGTGTCTTGATATAAGGAAGGGTAATATAGGATCTCAAAATTTTAATGTAATTTAAAGTTTGAACAACTTGGGAATATTTATATTGAAACCTAAATAAAATCCAAATACAAATGGATTATGAATTAGAAATCATATTCTGTGTTTAATATTTTTGCAGGAGAAAGAAGGGGACTTTTCTTCATGGTCTGTAACCTTGCAAAGAACTCTTACAAAATCACATCCAGACCATAACTTAGAAATGCTATTTGTGCTATAATAATGCCAGAGTTCTCATTCATGTCTTTATCTCCTAATGTCTGAATTATTTCAAAGGCTGTGAAGAAAGCTTCCTATTAAATTAGATATAATTCAGATGATAGAACAAATGTCTATACACCTATCCTAACAGCATATATGAAGGGCAAATATAAATGCTTTGAAAAGCATCCTTTTAAATATTGTGTTTTAAAATATATTGTGTTTTTAACCAGGTCCAGAGTGACCATACTTCAACAAAACAGTGTTCTGTGCTCCCTTAGGAGAAGCACTGCCAGCCAGTTGAGGGAGATGTTCCTTGCCCTTTTCTCAGTACTGGTGAAACACGCCTGGACTGTTGGGTCCAGTTCCAGGATCATCAGTTCAAGAGGGAAATGTACATACTGGAGTGAGTTCAGTGAAGGCCCATGAATATGATTAAGGGACTGGGGCACTTGACATATGAGGAGAGACTTTGAGAATCCAGAATATTTAGCCTCAAAGCTAAAAGGCTCAAGGTGGTAGTGGGATCTTATCCATGTGCCTAAATGTCTAATAGACAAAAGTCAAGAAGACAAAGCCTCTTCTCAGTACAATGCGTACAAAGTGAAAAACAAGCAATTCCATTTAAACACAAGAAAAACCTTTTTAACTTTGACAGTAGTCAAGCACTGGAACTGGCTGCCCAGAGAGGATGTGGAGTTTCCATCCTTGGAGATGTTCAAAATCCAACTGGGCATAGTTGTGCTAGCTGACCCTGCTCTGTGGGGTTTATTTTTACTTCAAATTGTATACCAAACTTGTTGTCACATTATTCTGATATAGACATTTATTAGTTCATCTCTTGAGATGGGTTGTGTAATATTTTTTTATTGTGAAGTACATAATTTTTATGTGTATATCACAAATGAATGCAATACTGTGGTGACACAGAGGGAAGGGTAAAGGAGAGAAGGCAAAAGAATCCTAGCCAAGCTCATAAAATATGAATCCTATTGAGGCTGGGGAAGGAGATGAGGGAGAATTCCATTCCCCAGTGCAGTACCCACATAGTATTCACATAAATATGCTCATGTACCAAGACATTAGGAATCAACAATTGGGGGTGGGGGGTGGGGGTGGGGGGGGAAGGGGCAGTCTGCAGTATGTGCTATATCAAAGCATACAGTTACACAATGTCATCATATTGGACCCAACTGCAGAAGTAGAAAGAACAGAAAATATTCAGTGGCATTCTGACGTTTCGAAGTACATGATTAAGAAACAAAGGACAATGATCCAAGTGATTTAACATGAGAAGAAGTAGAGAGGTAACATGTACACTGCTGCTTATACTGTGGCCTCATTTATGGTACAATTTCATAATCCTTTAATTTTTCAATATTCTTTGAAAGACCACATAGAAGTTAAAGTCCCCTAAAGTAGGTTGTTCCTTGTGTTGGAATTTGTTTTTCAAGACATATTCAAGGTTACAGGCTTTTAAAAATTATGTTATCATAGAACCTGGTAAAATGTAGGAAAAATGTCTCTTGAGATTCTATCTATTCAGTGACTGTACTGAGAAGTGGAGACTTTTGAAAAGGGGGAAAAATGAAAAAGGGGATGCATTATGACCTGGCATAGGCATTGCTATGGCCAATTTATTTTCAAGTCTTAATTTAAAATATTTAAGTCTGCCTAACTGTAATTCTTGCACAGACAGCAGCAGGATTTCCCCTTAAGTTACACAAGGGAGCTTGCTAATAAGTTCTGATATCCCAACTAATATAACTGTATTTGGAAGGAATGCTTGATAAGAATTCATATTCACAAACTCCAAATAGCATGGTTTGTTTTCTGGAAACCCTTTGGAAAAGTCTGGAAGTCTATTTGCTGAAATACATTCTCAGAGTGTACTCAGTCAATAAAATTCTACAGAGAGGGCCAGAGTTCACTATCCATAAAATTTGTTCAGAAAAGTTTAGGGGAAAAAGACTGAATGTGGAATGTTTTTGGTCAGGGACATTGACACTGCTGAAAATACGTGGCAACCCAGCAATATTTTTTCAACCTTATAACCACAGCCATGTCTAAACTGGAATTAAAGATCTCCTTCTGATGTTTGTTCCTGTCTTGCAAGTCTGTATTGGGGGAATAGGGTTGAGGAGAAAGAAATGACAGATGCTTTGACAGAAATAGTCCAATTCCAGCACTTGGCAATTCTTGAAACTTATGGCATGGAATGAAACAGAGAGAGACTGCACTCATTAGTATCTAATGCAGTGCCCAGAGAAATGGTCATTGCTAATAAGCATGCAGTTGAGAATACTGAAAGAAAAGCTGTAGCTAGCAAAGATGGCACTGAAGCAGAATGGGAACTCAGAGATGTGCTTCTGCTGTAGGAAGCACAAAGGTCCCTAGTGCCACTAAGATGAGTAAGAGCAGCACTAAGACTAGCCTGGATGACTCCACTGTCTGACAAGGAGGTACCACTCAAAGACACCTTTTTCTTTGTCAGTCAGCAGCCCATTGAGCTGTCAGTTCATATTGATCAACTCGTGAGGAAAATTATCTCATTTCTTTCTCTCATCTCACTACTAGCTGATTTATAGCTCTTACAACATTTTTGATTTTATGGAAATGTTCTGACAGAGAGAAACAATTCCTTCTGCCACTTGTGTAGGAAGTCTATAGTGTCACAGATGTTCAAACTCTAAGGTCTCTATGAGAGATGGGGATGTTAGTAGAAATTTTTATTTTTCTACATCTCAAAAAGTAGGATGGGGATACTGCTCAAGCAAATATTCCTTCAAGGACCTTTTGAGCACAAACCGCTATGCCCATTGCTGCACTACTCCATATCAGCAATGAGCCAGGATTTCTTAGTAGGCATAATGACCTTTCAGGAAGAACAAAGCTTGAAACCAAGAGACATTTACATTTCACACCTGGGGCCAAATATTTCAGGCTTAAAACAGGTAAAGGCAACCCTTCCCCAGAATTTAAATTCATCACACTTCATTTATTTGTTTGTATGCTTGTTTATCACTGTAGAATGAAAGATAGTCCTTGCAGTGCTGAAAACAAACCAGTCTGTGGGTTGCTACAGCTGTTAGCTGAGAGAACTGAGAAGGAACTCAAGAGGAGTTAGGAAAGCTTTATTCTCTAAGTCTTCAGCTCACATTACAAAGAGATTTGGGACATACATATGCAACCCAGATTCTTCCACTGGGGGATAAGAGTTTTGTATGTGCCAAATACAGCAGAAGTAGACAGACAATGAAGTTTCACTGCATCTGGCTGAAAAAGCCTGATAAGTTATTTTGATTTTGTGAAAAATCTGAAAACCTGATGGAACTTTTTTTTTTGTTATCCACATTCTTACTCAACTTTAATCTCTGGTGATGTCTTCATGTCTGGTTGATGAACTGGAGAGCTAACACAGAGCCATCACAAAAAGACTAAAAATATTGCATAAAGCCAATGATTCACTGAAAAATCTTGCTATGTGTTTTCAAGAAAGGGGTAGTTTCAACATAAAAAGCCCCAAATAAAAAAAAATACTAAAATTAGTTGCATTTCTCACCAGAGGAAAAGCCAAAGATTTATTGTTTTTTTAACAGAAGGAAAAGAGAAAGGATAAATCTTACTTATGTAATGACATCTTGGCTTTGATTTTTTATCTTGTCCTCAGAACCCAAATATGCTAACTGTTAAGATAGATTTTGCTGTATATAAAGTCTATTGGGATTTACTTTAAGTAACTTGCACTTTTCGAGGTGAAATTGTAGGTGTTTCCGTGAAGAGATATTCTCTTGTATTCTTAGACTTTATTCATTTCACACTGCCTTAAGTAGATCTGATCTTAACACTGGCATTTCCTCTTTGTTTATGTGTGTAATTCTGACACCATGAACATCAACAGGACCAAGGCTTCCTTGCTGTCCAGGTGTGAATAGAGTTTATAAATTAATATTTTACAAGTGTGTGCACTTACACAAACAGGCCTGCAGTAAAGCACTGTATAGTTTAAGATCGTTTCAATTAAAATTAGTTCAGAGCTCATTGTTACATGTGATTTCACAAAGCGATAATTTAACACACTAAATTACCACTCTGTTCCTCATAGAAAGTGACACTCATGACCACATAATAAAATACTTTATGGCCTGTTGTTCAGAGTCATAATTCCACTTTGCCGTAGTAGTAGGAAGCCACAAGTCATTCCACTCTAGCTGCCATTAGGGGACGTATTGCCTTCCCAGCCTATGTGCTGCGATTAAGAAACCTGACAGCCTCTCATCTGCAGATGGCAGAAGCCTCTAAAGCTGTTGAACTGGCACTCAGTCAGTTGGCTTTTGATCTGGTTGTTCAGATATAAGAGCCTGTTTAAGCAGAAAAGAAAATAGGCTGTTCATGTTCAGTTAGTATAAAGCTCTCTTCCGATGGGGTTTTTGTGTCTTTATCTGTTCCTTCAGCTGCTTTTAATTAATGCTTTGAAGACACCATGTATTTTGGATTTAAGGGTGAGAATAACTCTTTCTAACTCAATTCCATATTAAACATCTTGACTGTGGGCAGCAGCCCTGTTTTTTCCCCAGTGGACTCTCTACACAATAATTTATTAATAAATTTCTTGAAATAGGAGTGTTTTTCTCATTTAGCAAGGAATATAATCCCAATCTATTTACAGTTGTTTGGAGAATCACAGCTTAGTGTAGACAAAATGTACAGATAAATAAAAAGCTGTTTCACAGCTTTGTACAGAGCAACCATTAACTTTCCGTGGTTATGGGAAAGCCCAGCAGCACAAGGCCTATAATTTGCAGGGAACTTTTATGATCCTTTGGGATGAACCCCTAGGTAATAAATACCCACACTACTATTTTTTCATTGGCTGTCTGGTGGATGTAGTGCAAAGCAGCGGTTAGCACAGTGCTCTTCTGCCACAGGGAAAACAAACTCCCTGAGCAGCTGTAGCAAACGTAAGCACAGGAAAACTCCTAGCTGGCACACATAGGTAAGGAAACACTTTGTATTTCTAAGGGAAAATGCGTTAAAGGAAACGGAGCAACCATCCAACAGCAAGACATGCAGGTGAAGATGACGGAGGTACAGGAAAGGCAGGTGAAGGCGGCAGCACTGGGAGTTAGCAGTGCACTGCCATTTGTAATGCTGCTGTATTGCCTGCTTTGCTCATTGCTGTGGTATTATCTGTTGAAATAAGGTAAAGCAAAGAAACAAAGAAGTATAATTGCTTTCAAAATACAGAGAGGGAAAAATGACCAGAGAAAGCAGCAGTTGTCTGGGCACAGCGGGGCTGGGGGCTCACTGGGGCCAGTGGGAGCCCCGCCATGTCAGGGCCCGGCAGGCAGGGCCCGTCCCACTGCCCCAGCCAGGAGCAGGGCAGCCGTGGGGACAGCCCTGGCCCCAGCATCAGGTACCTCCCTGGGGATGGGGAGAGGCTGAAGCTGGGATGTGGGTCCAGCAAAGCAAAGCTGTGGGGAGCTGGGGACCCACCCTGCTGTGTGGTCACTGTAGCAGGGGCTGACAGCCCCAGGGACTGACTCAGGGGCCTGGGCTGTGGGCAGGAGGGGGAGGCCTGAGGGCGCCCCCAGAACCTTGGAATAGGGTCTTGATCCTGCCTTCACAACCTGGCAGGAACACCCGTCACAAGATAAATTTTTTGTAGGAGCAAGGATTTCCTTGCTTTTCTACTGAATACAGAAATGACAGACAGAGGCGTGCCTGTCACATCTCTGATGAAAAGGTTCTTCACTTCATGGGGGAGAGAGACATAACGGGAACACTCCTTAAGAGTTGCACCGGAGAATCTTCAGGAAAGTAAATAGCATGTGCAGTCAGGAGAGAGATTTGAACTTTTATACCTTGAAAAATCCCCCTAAGGAATTCAACATGAAAATAGCTTTGCACTGAATCCATTGAAATTAATAACAAAAAACTAAGATAAAGTAGCTTAGAGGAAACTGTTAAAAGTTGAAAGCGATACTCCTTCACATTGCATCTCCCAAATTAACACTTAACGAACAAATGATGGAATAAGTACTATTGAGTAGTTCACCATCATGTCTTCGAATGAAACACTTGACTGCGAATGAAACGTGTAGCCAACAGAGCAAACAGAAGGAAAAAAAATATTAAAGACTGATCAAATAATTAACTTTTTTTTTTTTTAAGAAACTCTGTGTGGGGTTTATCTCATTGTAGGAAAATGCAGTAATGTATGGTTTCCATAAAAATCCAACATAACAAGGACTTCTCTTGCTGTTACAACTACTGTAATCCAAACACTTAAAGTCATCATCTCTGAGCTGTTTATAAATTTGATTAGTATTTATAGAGATCAATTAGAAGAACTTAAAATGTTAACTGTTACCAAAACTGGCATTAGTACAAATATTTGGAAGTGTTTTAAATATAAATATCCTGGAAGATATTTACCTTTCATGTGCAATCTTATCTTAAGCTGCTTGTCAAACATGAATACATCCTCCAAAAGGTAGCAGACGTGTTTTAGTATTCCAATCACAAAGCAGTGTTACAGTCATACAGCAGCTGACAACTCTGTGTTGCACTTCATTGTGCTGCAGTAGAGTTGAACCGATTCACAAAGAACTGCATGGATTGATGTATGCACAGAGCTTGACAGTTAGCTGACTCTTGCTGGGTTACGGACAAGGGTGGAAGCAGAGAAAAGCCAAGCTATCTGGTGGACTCAGTAAGAACTAAGTGCATTTCCCCCTCATTTTCGCCACCAGCTCATTTAAGTTGTTTCAGTGAGGATAGCTGGAGCTTGGGAAAACAAGAATTCACTCATCAAGGTTGCTGATACAGAACCTAAGGATTCCTATGTATCTGAGGAATTAATTCACAATTTCCTAATATTTGTAACATGGCTGCTTCTGGTAAGGATGTGCTCAGAGAGTGTTCACCTCACCAGGGCAGCTCCTAGAGCAAGCAGTGACTGAGTGTATCTCATTGTGGGTCCCAGGATCTTAGTTTTCCATCAAGATCAGAGATGTGGACAAAGGGTACTGAGATTTCCTTTCATTGCAAATGTCTAGGCTTCCTTTCTTCACAACAAAAGCATAAAAAGGACATGAGTGAATCTGATGCATATATAGATATGAGCCTCATATAGGATCAGGATGCAGAGACTTACAAGCACTACTTGAATTACCAATTTACATATTGCCCTTTGCAATGAAGGTAACAAGGAGAAGACCAAATTATTAAAGAAAAAAAGAGATTAAAAAATAGAAATAGATTAGGAGAGTCTGTCTAACATTGCATATACACATTTAGAAGTCCAATGTTAGCCTTTCATGTCTTTTACTGTCTCTCTATAGTTATTGGTCTTTTCCTATGGGCCTGATTTTCGTTAAAAGATACTTGAAAATATTTCATAGCCACTCCATAGTATGCAATGGACTAGCACGTCAGCAAGCATTGTTCTGATATTATTTTCAGCTTTTACTCAAATTCTGCTGCTTTTCAGAGTTTGATTTTAACAACTTAAACAAACGACGTGTACAAAACACATATTGTGATTTTGTTAGCTTCTTTTCCTACCTGGAGAGAACTACTCAAGAGTCTCTTTTTTCCCTCCAGAGAAAGCCAAACTTCATCCTTTCAGCCTGCTCTGCGCTATTGTGTTGTGAAAATTCTGATTTTGGTTGTCATCTTCCTCTCAAGAAGAACATGCCTCTCTATGTTCTTTTCAAACATGGAACTGATTTTGAGTATGCTTGAGTATATTTGAGAAAATGGCATTTCTGTCTCATCTTTGGCCTAGTCTTATTTTTTTAGACATGAATAACTTGAAGGGTGTGCTTTGCCACTCTTTCATGCCAATCAAGTGTATTAGTATTTATCTTCCATTTAAAATTCTATTACTTTTGAGTACACTGACTGATGTTGCTGAGCTCAGGGAAATGTTTTAAAAGCTCAGCTTCAACTTTTTTTTTCCTTGTGGCAGAAATTAGGACTATATTTAGCAATTATACTGCTGTGAAACCAAGACAGACAATCAGTTTATGGCTTCAACAGGCCTACATCTGTAAATTCATATTTTAAAACATTGACAAAACCCTGTCCCTTTTTTCCCCTGCAAATTCAGTGTATCCAGCATTTTTAAAGCAAAGGCACTCCCCTGGAGTGATGCCTGTAAAATCGAATTTTGTGACTCTCCCCTCTCTTGCATATGTCACATCATGGTCTCTTGTCAGATTTTTCCCATTCTCAAATCTCTTCCTTCTTAAATAATATCTGTGATAAAGCTTACAATTAAAAATGTTCAAAAAAGAAACATCGTGCTAATTGCTCACAGTTCAGTAAGCATAGTCATGTTTATTACAGTAAAGGTGATCAGATTCATGCATTACACACGTACACAAAGTACAGTTGTCTTTCCAAAGTTACTGTAGACCGCTGTGCAAGCTGAGTATACTTGCTCTAGAAGCAGTGGCTCAATAAAGTCCAGTAATGCAGTCCTCCACATGAAATTACCAGAACATTAAAGCCTGCTTTTTGATACGAAATAACATTTATTTGTAGTCTAACTATCTATAAATACCACCTAAAAAGCTGAAAAAGCTGCGGCAGATTTTGTGGTTTTTTGAGAGAAGGGGCTCCAATAGAAAAATAATGTGGGTAATTTTCAGATATTTTCTTCTTTTTAATGTATTATTTTTCTCCTCCTACTCTGTCTGTAAGTATTTCTTAGAGAAATGAACACAGCCAGAGGGATACGAAAAATAGTTATAGTGAAACCTGAAACCACTTCTAAAATACACTTCTGTTCAGTATGTTGCTTAAGCAGAATATGCATTGGGGTAGCATAAAAGGTTTATTAGCTTTTTGAATGATTTACATAATTCACTCATTGCTTCATCAGTTAAAAGGAAAAAACAAACAAACAAACAAAAACAGCTGCCCAAATTTCATAAGGACAAACATGTTACCCTATTCTACCAAATTTTGTATTTTCCAATATACATTTAGATGCACACTTAGAAAAAAATAATTAATATTGATAAATAACTGTAATTGGTTCAGTTATTCAGGAAGTACAGCTGTTCAGGGATAACTGCATTTTCAATAATACACCATTGTTTTCTCAGATGTGGTCATGCTTGTCAATGACAAATACAGCTCAGAGCATCAAAATGTGCCAAAATAATTGCAGATTCTTTCAGAACTGTTTTGTGTCAATCCATCTTAACAAAGAAAACTTTCAAGTTTACTTACAGAACAAAAGAACTTCGAAAGTAAGTGGATTTTCCATGACTGTTTTTAAACGTATTAGGATACCTTACATGTTACATTGAGAGTTTTCAGAATATTATATTGTGTTAAATGTTCGAATGTTAATTTTAATATTACAATTTCAATAAACCCTATGAAAATTTAGCAATAATGTATTAGCTTCCCTAATACATATTTCTGAGCAAAATGGGAGGATACTGACCTCCAACAGTAATGTATTGGCAAGACAGAAAAGAGCATACAGGCATATACCTCTACTGCATCTCCTTTGCCTGCTTTAAGAGTTCAAAGTTCTTTGGTGACAGGTGAAGCTGGAGAATAGCCTGCACGTATTCTGTATTATAATATCTTCATTATCAGACAGTTTTTCACATACAAAACAATCAGGAATAATTACTACCTGACATACAAATAACTTGCTACCTATAGTTTTGATAAATGTCACAAAGTTTTAGTGGTGATCAGAAAAGCAACAAATAATTGTTTGCCTCCATAGAAGTGTATCCGGAAAAGTTTTCCACTCATGCAAATAATGAATTTCAAAACCCACAGTGTTGTCCACACCTCTCCAGAGTTTCCCAAGGACCACTCCCAGGTAGGGGCTGGGAACCAAATAAATTTTTTCAGAGGGGAGGAAGGATATGGATTGCCTGGAAGTTCTGCAAAATTAAATTTGTTCATTTCGAGGAGCCCTTCCCTTCCCTGCCACAGGGGATCTGTGCACATGAATGCAACCTTTCCTAAAAGTCTTATATAGGCCTTCAAGTGCTTCATAAAGCATTAGACAAACATGCAAAAGTAATCAAGTAAAAGTCTCATCAAACAAGTTGATCTTAAGCAAATATTTCAAATGGCCTTGGGACTGAGTTCCCAAGCAGTCCATGTGTGTTTAAGAGGTGGGGATGGCAAGGGGAATTAATAAGCATGATGTGTGAACACTTTCCTTTCTAAAATATAGTTAGACTTTGGAGCAGAAGGATCAAACAAAAAAATGCAATAACACCCCAGAGACCCCTCAATGAGAGCTGAACTAACAAAAAACCACTCAAAAGCCAGAAAGTAACATTCTACCTTTTGGAGCTGTATGGAACATAGAGCAACTCAGTAACAGCCTTGCCTGCGCAGTGGTAGCTGGTAAATATTACAACACGTATAACAAAGGATATTAAAAAACCCCTCTTCTGTTCAAAGAAAATGTGAGCATATGCTCCACTATTTCATGAAATGAATAGCAAATGTAAGCCCGATCTGGGAGGTTTATTAGCCTTGGCATATTGCACATGGCACTGCAACGTGTGTCTTGTTTTCTTTTGAGATTAATTTTGAAAATAGCAGAAGCAAAACTAATCGAACACTTGTTTCTTCACAGCTTTTATTTCTTAGCTTCTGTATGTAGCCAATTCCAAGTGGATGTCAGTGTTATATTAGTCTGGGGCACAGAATGTGAAATTTTTATTTAATAATGTTCTCTTCATTAGTTCAATGATTTAAAAAAAAAAAATCCCTAGACTTTGCCCCTTAAGGGATAGAGCACATTACTTATCTGTATTCATTCAAGATTTTGGGGAACTGCAAAACTCTGAAATAAACTGAGAAACAGTGGCACGTTTTAACATAATGGAAGATACACCGAATAGAGCTGCAGTCATTATTGTGTTACTTGATGCCAGTAATGATTCCTACTACCAATATGCTAGGCTGTCCAGCTGCAATACAGATAGCATCACAGGCTATCCAATACATAGAAAATTGCACGGGCCTGATGGCCATTTTCAAACTATGCTATGAGAAAATGAGAGACAGGAAAGAAATTAGGCTTGTTCTCAGCAGGTGACAAAAAAAACGCTTATATCTGCTTTGCCTAGCAGCTCTGGGGATTTTGTGTATCTCATAAGAAAATCGGTGCACTCCCAGAATGTTGAGTACATGAATGAGATTCCAAATTCTCCTCTGTTTAAATATAACCCTTCATTGTGTCTCTGCCACTGTTGAGACATCAAATGAAGCTGAAAAGTCAACAAACTGAGAAAGAGAGGGAGGATGTTAATATTTGAAAGGGAGGCTATAATATTTGAAGCAGTGGAATGGAAACTTTTTTATTCTTGTCTTTTTGACCTTGGAATAGTCATGTCTCTCATCTGTATTTCAGTTCTTCATCAGGAAAATATCAATATAAACACAAGAGAAAAGTGTAAGATGACAAATCTCTTACAACAGCATTCAGGTGTCATAAACCTCTACATCTTATCATTTTATCATCCAGCCTGGAGATCTTACCACAAAACAAATAAAGAAATTGAAGGAAGCCACACATCTTCAGAAAAGATAGGGTTGCTCTTTTGCCTCAAACCTGTCTCATTTATTTTTTCACATTTAAAATAATAATAATAATAATAATAATAATAATAATAATAATAATAATAATATACTCCTACTCTCAATGTGTTTGAGTTTAACAGTATTTTCACAGAAAAGCAAGTGTCTAATTCAGATACAGAATCAATACTGATCATGGACATCATCTAAATTTAATAAACTGATTGCCTTTGTGTTCATTTCAGGGTATACTCTGGGGACTGAGTTTATCGCAACAGAAATCTTGAGGAAATATTCAGGGAAAATCAATGGTGAAACTGTATTGTCCTTAAAAACCTGTTTTAGTAATTACATTCATCCAATTAATATAAGATCTGTATCTGTTCAAAATAAGCCAAATCTTGAATATTTAATAACAATAACCCGTGTTCAGCTGAAGTATTACAGATAACTTCATACAGCAACGCGACTATTCAAGTTCAAGTTTGAGAAGGCTATGATCTGTTTACAGAGAGAAGTACAAGAAAAAAAGCCAAAAAAGAAACTACGTTTTTTCAATGAATTGTCATGTTTATGAATATCAGTGTTTCTTTAGCCTCCTCTGTAGAGTTCTTAGCTATAAATCTTGTCTTTACAGACACTGTATTAACTATTATAAGCTGGGGTGGAGCATGTGATTCTAGCTGTATGTAACTCACAAGCAGATCAAGTGAAACTCTCATGCCAGTGTTGTGTAGCATGCAGGCTTGAGGATTCCTGAGGAACACAAATCTCAGACTGCAGCACAACAGGATGCCACCAGAAGCTGATGTCTCGGTCAGTACAACACCCACCTGCCACAACAGTGGCACCTGGGGTTAGACCTTCTCCTCCCACGTGCAGGCAGTGCATTATTTACCTGTGTTTTTCACCTACAAGATTTTTTAGGTTTTTGTTATGTTTTGTTTTGTTTTTTCTTAATCTGACTCGCAAGAGCACAGATCTGTCCTTTTCTTTCTTTTTGCTAAAATCCAAGCTGTTTCTAGATGCAGAAAGATGCTAATTTCTTTTAACCATAAATTCTAATGACAGCACCTCTATGAATAATATTTTGCAGTGTATTTCAAGTGCAGTATGCAAAGATGATACTAAGAAAAGTTCATTATAATTTTCAATATTTTAGAAAACCAAAACACACTTAGAAATAATTATCTTTCATCTACATTAGTAACATTCTTGATTTTATCTAAAATTGCATCATAGAATCATAGAATCATAGAATCATAGAATCATAGAATGGTTTAGGTTGGAAAGGACCTTGAAGATCATCAAGTTCCAACCCCACTGCCACAGGCAGGGACGCCTCCCACTAGACCAGGTTGCCCAAGGCCACATCCAGCCTGGCCTTGATCACCTCCAGGGATGGAGCTTCAACAAGCTCTCTGGGCAACCTGTTCCAGTGCCTCACCACCCTCAAAGTGAAAAACTTCTTCCTAATGTTTAATCTAAACCTGTCCTCTTCCAGTTTAAAGCCATTCCCCCTTGTCCTATCGCTACATGCCCTAGTAAAAAGTCCTTCCCCAGCTCTCCTGTAGGCCCCCTTTAGGTACTGGAAGGCCACAATAAGATCTCTCCAGAGCCTTCTCTTCTCTAGACATCATCACTTACTAATCTGTTATAAGAGAAGTTATAAGAATTGAAAAGGTAAAAATGGGGAATGATGAGGTCACAAAACTTTATAAAGGGATGTTAAGACTACTTTTTATACTCTGAATTTTTATCCATTTACAAATTCATTCTTCAGTAGTTTTTGTGTTGGTCAGCAAAGTTCTAAAATTCCCTGGGATCTTTCGTATACCTAAATGACTATGAAATTAATACATTAATAACATACAGACACATACATATTTGTGTATTATAAACACACACAGTTTCACAAACTCGAATCATTTTAGTCCCATGATACACAAACTCTGCTTAAGGCACTTTGAGTTAACACAGTGGAAAATTAATGAAGTTCATATCGTGTAGCAATAGATTACTGCTGTCTAGGAAAAAAAAGTACAAATAAAGTCTTCCGTGGGGACACATAAACAAGTTCTGTTTCGCTGGGTAAAGAAGAAATAAAAGAATTATAGAAATGTGAGGGGAGGCGGAGTGAGAAGAGAGTGTGAAGTGAGGAATCACGAGAAAAGCTTGATTATGTAACAGCATTAAAGAAAATCAAAATGTCCTAAAGTTGCCCTAGATTGGTTTTTTGTCATTCAGTAGAAGTTTATAGAAGGAAAACAACCTCTCCATTGTATTTTTGGTATGTACTCATCCAGCAACTATCAATGAAGTCATATTGGAAAACAGGATATCTTAAAGAACTCTCAAAGACCTATAGAGGAAGGTCATGTTTCACAAAGCATGATAGCTGGAGCAATTTCAGTAACATTTTCAGAAATGACTACGTCTGACTACGGTTATTCCAAGGAGACTAAGGTATTTCAGTACCCATTAAAATTCTGAGGGAACTGTATGTCAGTTTTACTTACACCAGATGGAAAAAGTTTTACCTCTTACACTCAGAACTTTAGTTCAGGTTTTGGATTAGAAATCATATTGCAAAATCAGGTGATATTTTCAGAATTTATTTCAGACATGGTACTGTTAACATCACAAAGTCTTTCTCCTTACTTTTCCATCTTGTTTATATTCACTTAATTTTTAAAGTTTGTATTTACTTAATATATATTATGTGTAATATATATATGATTGGACATCTTTTCTAACATGCCTTAAAATAATATTTAAATATTTTGCTATTTTCTCATGACCCAATCTCAGGCTGCATTTTGCAGACTATTGTGAATAACTGGGTTCCCTCTTTCTAGTTCTAAGGAAACAGACGCAATGGGATGTGAGAGGAGCTGTAAGCTCCGTGCTGTTTACCAGCCAACTGTTATAGAGAGCAGCTACAGCAAAGAGGCCCAATAAGCCATAAGAGCAAAGGCAATTGTTGGGGCAAACATCCTAAAAATGAGAAGAAATGAAATCTAAAGGGCTTGCCAACCAAGTTAAGGCTGGCACATGACGAACATCCCAGCCGTTGAGGAGCAACCCTGAAACTGTGCTTTGCAGACCCATTCTGTTGAGGCTCCAGACTACCAAATGAAGGTGCTCTTCAGCAAGCTGACACAGCTGCACCAGTAATGTTGACTCTTGAAAAGAGTTGGGCACATTGTGGCTTTTGGTGTGATTCAGCTGGCAGTGAAAATAGGGACAAGATGCAACTGTTTCAGACTCAAAAACTGAAACAACTTATTCATTTTACAGGTTTCAGCAACACTTACTGTAAGACTAAATATCTGCATTATGTCATCCTTCCTAAGACACTTGCAAGATATTTTGGGGGTTATAATGAACAGTGGCAACACAACTCTGATGTTGCTCTGAAGCAAAAATAAAAAAAAATTAAAATAGGGATAGAACAGAGAAATCAGCTAAGCAATTAGTATTCCCAAATACCCAGCAGGAGAAAGAGAGTTTGGAGCACTGCTTTTTACCAGGATTCACTTACTAAGATGTAGAAATAAGGGTATCACCTTCTTTAAATTCACTTCCTTGAACATTGAGAGGTCTCAGAATTGTGATTAATTTGTCTGGTAGTTGTTTTTTTTTCCCCTTTTTTCACCAACCAGAGAGTGAGGCTAAGGAAGTTTCTGTGGAGAATTAGTAAATTAAACTCTAAATAAAGCATTCAAATCAGAGGGTTGGGATTCAAGGAACAAATCAGTTTTGAGACAATTTATTTAGTCACATAGCAGCTACTGAAAAATTACTTTAGATTTCTGTTGCCATGCCTCATGATTGAGCCAATAATTCCTAGAAGCCAACTGTAGTACTTATTATGTAGTTATTGTGAATGATAGAATCATAGAATGGTTTAGGTTGGAAGGGACCTTGAAGATCATCAAGTTCCAACCCCACTGCCACAGGCAGGGACGCCTCCCACTAGACCAGGTTGCCCAAGGCCACATCCAGCCTGGCCTTGATCACCTCCAGGGATGGGGCCTCAACAACCTCTCTGGGCAACCTGTTCCAGTGCCTTACCACCCTCAAAGTGAAAAACTTCTTCCTAATGTTTAATCTAAACCTGTCCTCTTCCAGTTTAAAGCCATTCCCCCTTGTCCTATCGCTACATGCCCTAGTAAAAAGTCCTTCCCCAGCTCTCCTGTAGGCCCCCTTTAGGTACTGGAAGGCCGTAATAAGATCTCCCCAGAGCCTTCTCTTCTCCAGGAAAGAATAATAACAATTATGCAAGTTAGCTTGAACCCACTGAGTGTGCAGAAGTGGTGTAAAAATGGCAGGGGAGGTAGGATACTTCTGTTTAGTGCAGCAGCTGCAGTGCAGCACTGCAGTGTAAAGGGGAGAGGCAGTTTTTTGAGCATATACTTAACTATAGATATTTGATATAGTGACACCTGTCATAATATTAATATATTTATATACTGCAATGTAAAAAATCTGTCATTAACATGGCAGTGGGGTTATAACACTTAAACGTTGCAACTTTTACTTAAAAGATGAAGTGATGTATCTCTGTGCTATGAATTGGGTAGCTATTGACAATGGTTTCATTTAATATTTTTTTTTTTTTAACAGTAATCAAATATATTGAAGAGCTGTGAAATTTTGTTTTGCTTCATGCTTTTCCTTAATCCTGTGCTGCAACAAATTATCCTTGTTCACCTCACTATAAAAGAAATACTCTTTAATCCAGCACAGCACATTATAAATTAAAAGAAACTATTAGAATCTTTATTTACTTGTTGACATAGGTAAATTCAGTTTAACACTTGCATAAATGCTGGCTAAGAGAGTACTCAGACAGTAATGAATTCCACCCTCAGTCTATAGTGTTTTTATAGGGATTGAGTGGGAAGTTAGTATAATTATGAATGCTGTAGCATTATATGTGAAAAGAAGATTAATATTTAGATAAGTCAAGTAACCCAAAGGGAATGAACTGATTCCCCATTTAGAATTGACTGGTGTGCACACTGCAGACCACAGCCACAAAACCCCCTACCTGGTTATAGGTAAAATAAAAAATGTTTTCCATTCGATCTTGGAGTTATAAAAATAATGTGACTATTCCTCAGTTCTGGCCTCATTCAGTGGAAAACTATCATGTCATTTCCCCTCTGTTGCCCCACAATAGTAAAATAATTACTGTTTGTTTTTAGGGTAAGCAGCTGATTTAGGGAACCTCATGTGAAAAGAGCTGTCTTGCAACTTGCAAATCAGTTTTGTCAGCTAGTAGCAGACATGTAACTATTATTAGCTGTTACAGCAGGCAAGATATAAATGTCATTTTTTCTGAAAGGTGAAGTTAAACTTTTCAGTTTCACTAGAGAAGATTTCTGTCACAGTTTGAAGCAGTGCTATATGCGGAAGCTACCACTGTACCATCTGTCATAGCAAGTGATATTTTGGGGCCACATTGTAACCCAGCTGATGACTAGCTCACAACCTTGACCAAAATATTTTCTGTGAATTAAAGTTATGTATGCATTTAGGGCCTAAATTCAGCTTATTCACTAGTAGGTCAGAACCTCTGGAAGAGCTCTAAGGAGCTTAGGAAAGACAGGAGCATACCAAATCATGTAGAAACATTTTGCATGAGGATTAATGCGGTACCTAAACCTGAACATGCTTCTAATCCTTGAGTTCTGCTGATAGATATGATCATTTGGCTACCATTCTTGCAACCTAAGGAAATTAAATGGGGACAATATTTTGTCCAGTATTTTTAGATTACCCTGCACAAAGAGCAATTTTCCCAATCTGGTATAAACTGTTAAACCTATTCATCCTTTCAGTGCTGAAGATCCCAACTTTTAATGCTAATTTGGTCTTTAAAAGCCATTTTTGATGCTTTTGACAGGTGAGATATTGCAAATATGAACACTTTGAAGATTATTGTTCTGAATCATACTTACAGACTTTATATGTATGATTTTGCCAAAGTGTACCACTGCTACAAATGCAGTATGTAGCTTTGATATCCTGGATTACTATGGGAAGGTGGAGACAGAACCTATCCTTCCTGCAGCCTGGGAAAACAGTTAGCTGCAGTTTAAAAAGCATCATACAGAAGCTGGTGAAAGGACTAAAAAAAGGTCAGCCCACATCTAAGGCAAAGTGGGGAAAGCTGGCAACACAGACTAGAGAAACAAATGATTTCTTTTTGCCTGTACCATTCGCAGTTGATGTGCAATAACTGCAGAGAGATTGCTTTGTGATACACTTTTCTACAGTATCTTTTTTCACCCTTAAATAAATAGCACTAAATTTTCTGAAGGCTGGCTGATCACAGATAAACTCCATCTCTATTCTTATGAGAGCCATAAGGCAACTGCCAACCTTGTATTAGGTATACTAAGGTCTGGTGAGAGGATAAGGGGACCTCAACTGTGAATGCAAGTCTGGAGGCAGAGGACTGCACTTTCTCACCTGATAGAAACTCAGATTTGCACATCTGAGACTTTAGCAGACTACCTTAGGGGATCTCAGAAGGGACAAAGCTGTAGTAAATGAACATCGCAAGAACTATGAAGGTGGCTAAAATAATTCAAAATCAATTCCATTTGTTAAAGAGTTTATTGACCATTAAATCTTGGAATAAGACTTCCAGATTTCAAAATAGGTGCACCATAGTCATTTTTGTACATTATGGATGATACTGGTTTAGGAATACACAGCAACAAACAAATATTTTGAATGTGAAGAACATGTGCTTACATATCAAAGTATATTTTCACCTTCCTTAAGCTTATTTCATAGTTATTTCAGCAGCATAGCTGAAAATAACTCTGAATCTCAAAGCTATAATATCACCCTAACGAAATACAGCATTTCACCTGTATAAGAGTGAGGGAAGAAAATTCAAAAAACTATTCACGATTTTGTAACTGGCTGTTGCCTAGCAACTCTACTAAGGATGATGGGGTTTCACTCAGTTTTGCACAGGCCAGTAGGCAACCGGTCTGTGGTGGGCACAAGGGACTTCTCCCCAAGCACACGCAGCACCGTTAGAAAATGTCCTTGGCTCCAAAAGCACCTTTCAGAGGTCCAGTGGAGCATTTTTATTTTATTTTTCATAAGTTACACTTTGCTGTTGCCCAGACTTTGGGGGATTTGGATTTCCATGCCATTCTGGTGGGCACACAGCATGCCTACAGACTCATTTAAATGATATTTATTCCATATGAGTTTTCTCTTCTAGCTTCCACTCTGGTGCTGTACTGCAGCTGTTATTGGGTATGTAACCAAAATCCTTCCAAAAGTACAGCTGCGCTGAAATACCATTTTAGACTGTAGTCAAACAAATTTAAAATTCAGGCAGTCGTGTTCCTAACATTGGCCCAAACCCATGCCTCAAAAATCATCACACTATAACAGCTGCCCACCCACTGTTCTACATCTTAGTTATGTTCTTCTTCAGAATCCTAAACAGAGTTTCTCTGTAAGTGTGGCTTATGAAATTCCACCACTGGTTAGAAATTGCAACAAGCTGTATATGATGTCCTTGCTTTGCAACACCTTACCAGTAGATTCTCTGACCAGGATTATACCACTTCTCCATGAAAGCTTGTTACTGGACTTTAGGGATTTCTCTGGGAAAGGCATGGGCAAGAGTGACTCTTTATTAGCTTATTTATCATTTTGACAAGATGCTCAAATTTAACTAGATCTTTTTTTTTTTTTCCAAATGGGAGTGGGAGTGAGTGGGAGGACTTTGACAAGTCTTGAGATTCTTAATCCTCCCCCTTTTTTACAACCTATTGTCGAAATAGATGAGAAAAATTTAGATTAAGCTTTTGTCTGAGGAAGGAAAAAATGAGTCCCCAAAAATGTACATGAGGAATCTTTCTTCCTTCCAACTGATTCAAGATAAGGTTTTGACCTAAGACCACAGTGCATACCTGGATTTTTACTTTATATATGCTGAAGCCCAGGTTTCAGCTTGAACCTTTCCTAAGCTTACCTAAAACCTCAAACCATTCTGTTTGAAAATCTTGGCAAGTCTAAGCCAAGCTTCAAGCTCCAAGCTCCCTGTAGGAAAATTTTTAACACATTTAACTGTGTCTCTGTAGAAAACATGATACTTAAATGGTACTTTATGTAACGGAGATATGGTGAACCTAAGTATCACACCTAATAGAGGTGCTTCAATACTTTATTTCACAGATGTAAGGCATTATAGGCATAATTAGTGCTGCTATCATTTTTTTTTTCTTTTTTTTTTCCCTTCTTCCAATCTTTGCTGCTCTATGATTAATTGAGAAGCAGCAAAGATTGTTACAAACCAGGAGAACTGCTTGTGAACTGACAGACAAGGGTATTCATTTAGAGATAAAAAAATATCAATATGTATCTATACAGAAATTCTCAGTTTTGTATACAAATACTATTTATTGATGGTTAACTCAGAAATTGTATCAATATAAAACAAGGGAAAAAAGCAATTTATATTATCTCTTTTAAAATGTTTTAGGTTAAATGAGTAACTTTACAAGGAATTTGCAATAAACAAATGAATTCTCTTTTTACAGCAAGTAGTAAAATATTCCATATACAGTCAAAATGCTCATTAGCATAGTAGAAGAAGGGGACAGAATTTTGTTTGTCTTCATCTATTTTACCTTGCATATATCCCAGTTATATTAACTAAAAATAAAGACAGGCAGCAGGTCTTCAGCAGATTCAGCATGAGAAAACCCACCTAATAAAAAGAAAAGAAAAGCTTTTCTTGTTATGGCACTTGCTTCAGACTTCAGATCCGGGCTGAGGTCTTGCCTAGTAGTTGCTTCCACTGCAGTGCTGAACCCAGGTCTTGAACAATGTTTAGTTAGGAACTGACAGGGCTGATCACAGAACGGTTGAGATTGGAAGGGACCTCTGGAGGTCTTCTGGTCCAACTGTTGTCCCGTAAGTGATGTCCGGTACCCGGTGTGCAATAGGCCAATCTTACACACAGCTGAGTTATTTATTTATTTCATGTTTGTGCAAAGATGGGTGCTAGGTGGTAATTCCACAAAGCTAGCACACTGTTTTCACAGAATCACAGAATTATCAGAGTTGGAAGGGACCTCTAGAGATCATCTAGTCCAACTCTCCTGCTAAAGCAGGATTGCCTAGAGCACATTACTCAGGACTGCATCCAGGCGGGTCTTGAAAATCTCCAGGGAAGGGGACTCCACAACCTCCCTGGGCAGCCTGTTCCAGTGCTCTGTCACCCTCACCGTAAAGAACTGTTTCCGTGTATTTGAACGGAACTTCCTGTGTTCTAACTTGTGCCCATTGCCCCTCGTCCTGTCACTTGGAACCAATGAAAAGAGCCTGGCTCCATCCTTCTTCAACCCACCCTTCAGATACTTGTACGCCATAATAAGGTCTCCCCTCAGCCTTCTCTTCTCCAGGCTAAAGAGTCCCAGCTCTCTCAGCCTTTCCTCATAAGGGAGGTGCTCCAAGCCCTTAATCATCTTAGTTGCCCTTCGCTGGACTCGCTCCAGCAGTTCCCTGTCCCTCTTGAACTGGGGAGCCCAAAATTGGACACAGTATTCCAGTTGCGGCCTCACCAGTGCCGAGTAGAGGGGGAGAATGACCTCCCTCGACCTACTGGCCACACTCTTCCCTATGCAGCCCAGGATTCCATTGGCCTTCTTGGCGACAAGGGCACATTGCTGGGCCATGGATAATTTACTGTCTACCACAACCCCCAGATCCCTCTCCTCCAAGCTATCTCCCAGCAGGTCAGCCCCTAACCTGTACTGGTGCCTAGCATTCTTCCTCCCCAGGTGCAGGACCTTGCACTTGGACTTGTTGAACCTCATTAGGTTCTTCTCTGCTCAGCTCTCCAGCCTGTCCAGGTCACGCTGGATGGCAGCACGGCCCTCTGGGGTGTCAGCCACCCCACCCAGTTTGGTATCATCAGCAAACTTGCTGAGGATACACTCTGTCCCCTCATCCAGGTCATTAATGAATATATTAAACAAAATTGGACCAAGTATTGACCCCTGGGGGACACCACTGGTTACAGGCCTCCAACTAGACTCTGTGCCGCTGATCACAACCCTCTGAGTCCTGTCCCGCAGCCAACTCTCAATCCACCTCACTGTCACCTCATCTAGCCCATACTTCCTCAGCTTCCTAATGAGGATGTCATGGGAGACAGTGTCAAAAGCCTTGCTAAAGTCAAGGTAGATGACATCCACGACTTTCCCCTCATCCAGCCAACCAGTTATAACATCATAGAAAGCTATCAGATTGGTCAAGCACAATTTACCCTTGGTAAATCCATGTTGACCACTTCCAATAACTTCCTGTTCCTCAACGTGATTGGAGATGACATCCAGAATGAGTCGCTCCAATACCTTCCCAGGGACAGAGGTGAGACTAACCGGTCTGTAGTTCCCTGGGTCCTCCTTCTTGCCTTTTTTGAAGATTGGAGTGATGTCGGCCTTCCTCCAGTCCTCAGGCACCTCTCCTGTTCTCCATGACCGTTCAAAGACGATGGAGAGTGGTCTAGCAATAACATCCGCCAGCTCTCGCAGCACTCGCGGATGCATGCCATCAGGGCCCATGGACTTGTGAATGTCCAGCTTGGCCAAGTGGTCTCTGACCCGGTCCTCCTCAACTGAGGGAAAATCTTCCACCCTCCAGACCTCCCCCTTTGCCTTCAGAGGGTGGGATTCATGAGGGACAGCTTTAGCAGTGAAGACCGAAGAAAAGAAGGCATTCAGTAACTCTGCCTTCTCTGCATCCTCCACCACTAGGGCACCTGTCTCGTTCACCAGCGGGCCTACATTTTCCCTAGTCTTCCTTTTTCTATTGATATATTCAAAGAACCTTTTCTTATTGTCTTTGACTGCAGTGGCCAAGCTGAGTTCCGATTGAGCTTTGGCCCTTCTCATTTTCCCCCTACATAGCTTTGTTATATCTTGATAATCCTCATAAGTTGCCAACCCCCTTTTCCAGAGAATGTAAACTTTTCTTTTTTTCCTGAGGTCCAGCCAAAGTTCTCTATTTAGCCAGGCTGGTCGTCTTCCCCGTCTGCTCGTTTTTCGAGACAAGGGGATGGCCTTCTCCTGAGCTTTTAAGAGCACCTGCTTGAAGTATGCCCAGCCTTCCTGGGCACCTTTGCTCTTCAAAACTGCCTCCCAAGGGACACTCTCAACCATGCTCCTAAACAGGCTAAAATCTGCCCTTCGGAAATCCAAGGTGGCAGTTCTGCTGGCTCCCCGCCTTACGTGATCAAGAATTGAAAATTCTATCATTTCGTGATCACTGTGCCCAAGGCGACCTCCAACCTTTACATCCTCCACAAGACCTTCTCTGTTAACAAACAGTAGGTCCAGTAGGGCACTTCCCCTAGTTGGTTCCTTCACCAGCTGTGTTAGGAAGTTGTCTTCCTGTTTTATAAAACCTACGGTATATTTATAAAATTTAAAACACAGAAATACATGCCTTTAGTCACAATTATTGGTCAGTACCTTATCTTAACAATTACTATTGGATAGTATTATCCCTCACTTTCATTTAAAGCAGATTGTCTTCTGATGTGTGCATACTCTAATACAGTGAGGGGTTAAGTCTGCTTGGCCTCTAATTGAGTCGGTGGTCGCGATCTCCCCTTGCCGTCTTCACCTTTACTCTAGTTACCGTTGACTTTTACTTACTCCATATTTTGTAGCAGTTCTTCTAATCTTGTTTCCTCTAGGTTCCCCTTTATCAGCAAATAATGCAAGTTTATCAGTCTTACACAATACAACATTTGCCCTTAGCATTCAAGTGATAATCCCCCTATATCTTCCATCAGTCTACACAGCCCCTCTTCTCAAGCAGGGCCACCTAGAGCTGCTTGCCTGGACCATTCCAGACAGCTTTTGAATGTCTCCAAGGATGGAGACTCCACAACCTCCCTTGGCAACCCGTGCCAGAGCTTGGTCAGTGTCATCACTAGGCACCACTGAAAAAATAACTGGCTCTGTCTTCTTTGCACCATCCCCTCAGGTATGTATATACGTTGATAAGATTCCCCTGAGGCTTCTCTTTTCCAGGCTGAACAGCCTCAGCTCTCTCAGCCTTTCCTCATATGTGAGATGCTCCAGTCCTTTCATCATCTTCAAGCCCCTTTGCTGGACTTTCTCCAATATGCCCATGTCTTTCTTGTACTGAGGAGCCCAGAACTGGACTCAGTACTCCAGGTGTGGCTACACCAATGCTGAGCACAGAGGAAGGATTACCTCCCTTGATTGGCGGGCAACATTCCTCCTCATGTAGCCCAGGATACCATTAGCCACCTTTGCCACAAGAGCACATTGCTAGCTCTTGGCCGGATGGCTAGGTCCAATACTGTAGGTATTTAAACATTAGTAACCTGAATGTTTCAGTGACTTACCTGTAAATCGAACACACTAGGGATACTTCTGGGTCAGTTTTGCACCTTCCTTGAATTTCCCACAGTGCCATATTTAAAACAGAGGACCTTGCAACAATGTAGTCTATATACCTGCTGGAGACAATATTACAACAGTAGCAGCTAGTTTTACTTTTTTCCAGGTTTGTGAGTCAGCTTCAATTGAAATAATTCTTAGCTTTTGGCTCAATGAAGATATTTAACAATATTTAACAAACAGGTGTCAGAATTCCATTGAAACCAATTTAGGTACATTTTTATTGCAACAATGTAATCAAAACTACACTGCCAGTTTATGACAGTCAAATTATCTGCAGTTTGAAGGAAAGCCAGTTTCACAATATAACTGATAGGAGCAAGATCTAAGAATAATCAGATGTTCACAAGTCTTTTCCTCACTAAGCTGAAATATTAAGCATTCTCATATGCCTGTTCTAGCAGCAATACAACTGCTTCTCAGATAGGCTGATGCTTATGTTACCATTAGCTATGCTACAGTTCTAATTACACACCAAGTATATTTGTAATAAAGCATTTTCTCTCTACTGAGCTGCAGAGTTATCACTCACTAGGTAGTAAACAGAAACACTGCTCACAGTGGAAATTGAAGATATTAAAGCCTTTTATTTTTTTTTGTCCCTCGTGTCACCAGGTTTAGTCCCTCTCCTGTGGAGATCTTTTTCTTCTCTCAGTTTGAATTTGGGCCGTATTTACTCCTTTCCATTTCTAGCTCATTGAACTTGATTCCCTAGTCTGTTTCCAGTTCAGTCACTTTACCAAGTATTTGTGTAGCCCTTTCATACAAGTGCGTGCTCAGTTTTACCCACTACTACTTTCTAGTCCATCTCTCAACTCATTTAATTTCATTCCATTTTGCTACTTTTCCACTTCCAAGTTTTGCTCAGCTGCTTGTATTCTGATTCCAGTGGAATGCAATTAATTTCTCTTTTCTTGCTCGGTCTCGACTACTTGAGAGTAAACTAAAATGGGTAAGATTTGAAATTGCAAAGGAATGCATTATTCATTACCAATGAACAAGAATGGGAAAAGGAAATGAGTACTATGGGCTGAACTATTAGAAGGGAATAGTTCTGCTGGGCTGAATGGATAGCAAAGGGGGAGAAATGCATGGACTGGGAACAGGAGATAGATTAAACTAAATTACAAAAGCGAAATAAAAAAGAGTAGGTAAGAGAAAGGGAATGATTCAGGGGAACAAAGAGAAATAAGTTAGTAAGGAAAAAAAAACACCAGATAAAGTAGAGCACAAAAAGAAAGTGTACGCTAGGCTTTATGGAAAGCATTTGAAAAACACCGAAGAGAAAATTAAACAGATTCAGCTGAAAGAAAAGTCCAAATATAAATTAATACAAGATTAGTGGATTAGATTCTGCTTACACGGCCATGGTGCAAAAAGCCAAAGAGAAACAGAACCGAATTATTTGTACAGCCATGTTGATTAGAGTGTTGCTATGATGCCTGGTGCTTTTTCTTTCGGTCCCTGTCGTGAGGTACTGAACTCAAGGGGCAGCACTCGATTGCCTGGCACACTGGGTTCTGCAACAGTGGCTGTCAAGCGGGCGCACTTCAATATTTTGCAAGGAGACAATCCTCTTTTTCTCCACACCTTTGTTACCTCAACTGGAGATTATTCCAATGCTTTCTACATGGACATTTACAATTTGTAGATGGAGTAGAACATCACAGCCCACTTCTTGAGTAGCATTTCATGCAAATAGTAGTTTGTTTTGACTTTTTAAATCATTTTTTAAATGGCTTGGGACTCATCTGAGCAAGAAAAACACTGTCCCTTTTGGTGTCTCCTGCACAGCTGAAGTCAGGCCCCTTCATGATAATAAATGAACAGGAGGAGGCTGATGGCAAAGTGTTCTCAGTGTGGAGTCTTTGACTTCATACCATGCTTTATTCTTTTTCTGGGATCTCTCAAAACCTAGATCTGGTCATATGAGGAAATATTAAATGTCCAGGGAAATAAAGGGGGACAGGAGAGATAACTTACGCGGTAAGGATGCACAGGTGGGACCCTGCTAGTCAGAAGGGGAAGAAAAGAGCAAAGGTGTGGGGGTGGAAGATGGGGGAGAATTAGCTGATGCTAGAATTTGAAAGGTGTGTTCAATGGTGGGTCCTGTTCTAGACTGACTGGTAATAAAAGAATGCCTTGAACATAAACCGGAGGAGTGGAATCATTTTATGTACAATGAATTTGACCTTGCCAGATTTTTTTTTCAATTTTGGTACAGCTTTTTAGAATGTTTTACAGGAACTCTATGTAAATAAAAACAACATTATCTCTATCCTGGAAATAGTACATATTAATTAGGACATGCTGGGGCATATATAAGTTAAATAAGTATCATAACCTATTGCTGTTTTTTTACAGGTTACTTTTCTAAACTTTATATTTCTTTCTTGTCAAGAACTAGAAATCATTTCAGAGTTTGATTCTGAGACACTGGCTATTGCTCAGTTATTTATTTTTTTCCTAGTGCCTGGGAGCTGGAAGGACTGACTGGAGGTTTTTATTGTTCTGTTAGACCTTTGCACGCGAGAAGAGCAGGATTCTGCATGCATGATGATAACATGTCAAGCAGTGGCTGTCAATGGAAAGAAGAAATAAAGGCAGCCCAAGCTTAGGTGATCACCCCTATGACAGAGGAGCACACAGAGAAGGATCAGGCATCTTGTTGATGTCCCTGTGGAATGAAGGCAGAGAAATGTTCTTGACAGTGGCAACCATGGGATTTCTCTCTTTGTCAGTGAAAGGAAAGCACAACTGACAGTCTCAGCCTGGAGTACAGCAGCAAGAATGTAAATAGCACTGCAGGGTAAATTAGCCATGGGAAGAAGTGCAGTCCACAGAGTGGAAAGGTAATTTTTAGAGCTTTAATTTAAAAAAAAAAATTACTAGTAAGTGCCCCTTTTTTTATTTTTTTTTTTTTTTTTTATAGAAAAGGCACCCTAATTATGGCTTTCTGTGTGATAGATTAGAGGAAGAGTGGATGAGATGACATATGGTCATTCCATTTTCAGGACATTGGAATGAAATAAAAATATGTTCAATTTTATTTAATTTACACAATTTTGATTGTTTAAGTAAACTTCCCATGTTTTGCAAACCTACTGGAGAAGTCAATGCGAAATACCCTTTATTGCTTATTTGTCCATTTCTTTACAATTGCTTAGTACCAGCATCAGCTGCAACATCAATATTTCTCATATCATCAGACAAATATTAGCTGCTGTGACCATCATCCTACAAGCAGGACTCAAACGATTTGTTTTCTTCCATCAAAGAAACACATTGATTTAGACAAAGAGGGACTGTGTTAAAAGAAATTAAACATCTTAAAGTTTCTAGATTATGAATCAGAAATGTTTCAGGTAAAGAATTACTTTGCAAATATTAACACAATAATACAAACTTCAGCTCCCCTGGTGAGTCACAATTTCAGGCAGAAACTAAACTGATTCAAAAAATGCTCAGAAATACTTTGCTAGTTTGAAATATCTTTAGTCCTCAAGGATGGAGAGATTATGATGTTCATTCAGGTGATGCAGAGTTTGTCTTTTAATTCCCAGTTATGTTATTTGTTCAATACACCTCAATCCTCGGTGGTCAATTTGCCAAACAGTAAGGATAGTAGAGTTATATCCTCTTAACTCAGAAAGCTCTTCCAACATCACTTAATTACAGAGTGAGAGGCAATCCTCTTCTATGGCTACTGGGGCCATATAAGTACCTGGGAAGTTAATACAATCAAAAACATTATGTTTTTATTAACTTTCCATCATTTTAGTTAAATTTATGAGCTCTCATTAGTAATTCAATACGTTAAGATAAGTAGCAGGAATCCTTCTCTTGCCATCAGGTTCTGCTTAGGGCTCTATCAGTATTGTCTGTCATGACATTTCCCAGAATACTTAATTGCTCTTCTCAGTTAGATTATGTGTGATTTCAGCTATTTTGAGAATATTCATTTATCAGAAAAATTTGAAAGAGGAAAAACAATAGAGTGGACACCAGTTTGCTCTGTACCTCAGGATGTTTGGTTCCAAACTAACTCCCATATAACAAGTATGTAATTACTGACTGCTTGTATAAAGTCTGGATTAAGTCACCTGTTCAGTACCATCAGAAATTGTTAGTTTGTACTCTTGCTGCTGTTTTAAAATCATAGAATCATAGAATCATGGAATGGTTTAGGTTGGAAAGGACCTTGAAGATCATCGAGTTCCAAACCCCCTGCCATAGCCAGGGACACCTCCCACTAGACCAGGTTGCCCAAGGCCACATCCAGCCTGGCCTTAAACACCTCCAGGGATGGAGCTTCAACAAGCTCTCTGGGCAACCTGTTCCAGTGCCTCACCACCCTCAAAGTGAAAAACTTCTTCCTAATGTTTAATCTAAACCTGCCCTCTTCCAGTTTAAAGCCATTCTCCCTCGTCCTATCACTACATGCCCTAGTAAAAAGTCCTTCCCCAGCTCTCCTGTAGGCCCCCTTTAGGTACTGGATGGCTGCGATAAGATCTCCCCAGAGCCTTCTCTTCTCCAGGCTGAACAGCCCCAACTCTCTCAGCCTCTCCTCATAGGAGAGGCGCTCCAGCCCTCAGATCATCCTCGTGGCCCTTCTCTGGACGCGCTCCAACAGGTCCATGTACTTCTTATGTTGGAGACTCCAGAGCTGGATGCAGTACTCCAGGTGGGGTCTCACGAGAGTGGAGTAGAGGGGCAGAATCACCTCCTTTGACCTGCTGTCCACAATTCTTCTGATGCAGCCCAGGATACTGTTGGCCTTCTGGGCTGTGAAAGTAATGCTACCCCTATCTGTCTATAGAGGGCTTCATTCGCTCAGTCTTCTTGGTCTGGTGACCTGTAGCAGACCCCCCACTGTAATGTCCCCTGCTCCCGATTTCCCTGACCCAGCTCTCAGCTGGCTCTTTATCCATCCCTAGTCTGAGCTCCATGCATTCCAGCTGGTTGTTGACATATAAGGCAGTACCGCTTCCTCGTTTCCCTTGCCTGTCTCTCCTGAAGAGCCTGTAGCCTTCCATGGCAACACTCCAGTCGTAGGAGTCATCCCACCATGTTTCTATAATACCAATGAGATCATAGCCTTGGAGGCGTGCACACATCTCTAGCTCCTCCTGTTTGTTCCCCGTGCTCTGTTCGTTTGCATAGAGGCACTTCAGCTGTGTCTTCGTTGAGGCTGACTTGGCTGGAGCAGTTGTAATTACTTTGCACTGCTCTCCAGGCGGCATTCCTTGCCATGTATTAAGAGTGTCTCCCCATTGGTTCCTTTCTCTCTTCTTATACTTCCTTCCTCATTCACCAAATATCTTCCTTCCAACTGGGGGCCTAAGGATCTCCAGCAAAACATGTGTACTTGAATCTATTACACTGCATGTTACTTAAAATGATAGGTCTGAAGTAACCAGTTAATGCGAATTTAAACTCTCATTTAGATGCATAAAGACCGCAGTAATCCTTTTGTTGTTAATACGAAGGGATACAATATATGACAACATACTTGCATATGCATCGCAAAGCCTAAGTATGGAAAAGAACAGCGTACAAAGAAATGCTGTTTTCAGACTCTGAACTAAATTTTGAAACTCGTTTCCAATTAGGATCAGTTTACATCCATAGTAATATTCCTGTGCTCTCAATAAAGTCCATTGGATTATTACTGTTTCCAAGAAAAATACCCTAGACATTTCAAAATCTTATCTATTAAAAAAAAAAAAAATCAAAACCACTAAAGCAAAGCTCTTTGTTTGTGACTGTCACCTTAGCTAGTCAGATTCTGTGAATTAGTATAATGTGAATTACTGACAAATAAGATTGCCAAAGCAAGCTGATTTTTGTTGTTGTTTTTCTTCACTTTATGTGGAAAACTACAGCCTACAGATGGGCCTTCCTTTTCAGTATTCTTTCCTGCCTCATGAATTGAATTACCTCAACAAAGGTTGAACTTCAGCCTGAAATTTGCTACTATGCTGTATTAGGTCACAAGAAACCACATTAGATTCAAAGGTGAAAGGCTAAAATACTTGTTATTACTGCATAGCATTAAACAGTATACAGAGAAAACATGAATACAAGATGTAAGAAGCAGCAATACGGGAGGGGGAAAATCCCATTTCCAAGTGGAATCAAGTGCACATTCAAGTATCCTTGCCTTTTACCATCTCCTTATGTGTCTGTTGTGTGGAGAGTAGTCTCTGGCAGCAGAGAAAAAAATCCAAAGCAGTAACAAAGTGCTTCAGACAGGTGAGAAAAAAACTAGTTCCAGCAAATATGTTAGCAGATCAATATGTTTCCCAACAATGTCCTGCACGGCAACCCAGCCCTAAAGTAAAAGAATGCCAATCGAAATGCTGAATAGCCTCTCTGCCTTCAAAAATGTGATGGCTGCTCAAAGTCCTGAATGCTTTCTGTAAGAGTTTCATTTAGCCTTTTGGTTGCAAAAGAAAAGAAGGAAAACATGGGAAACCATACTGTCTTTTATAAGAAGGTACAGCAAAACTATCTAAAGGCCAAAATATTTAAGCTTACAGGAAGCTGATGTTCTGTGAAAACAGATTTTTTTCATAAGATTTATTTGCTTCTTTTTTTCAAGTGACTGTTTATTCTTGTGTTTCTGGACCACTGCAAATACAGTGCAGCTAAGGAGCCAAGGTTTCTACAGTGCCTAGATAGTCCATGAGATTCCCAGACTCTTTACGCAGTAAAGTCTGAAGATGTGCTCCATTCTTTTCATCATTCCCTGTATAAAAGCAGGAAAAAGCACTTCATTTTAAGATTGCTTGGCAAAGTAAAAAAAATCTGATTTTTAGAGACAAATAGGTGAAAAGATGATTCCCCAACAAAAAGCCATTTTTTCCTCTGAACATTACATTTAAATGCCCAGGGGTTAAGAACTCACAGTGCTTTTGTAGTCCTTTCCAGGGCATAGCAGATATGTTTTGCTGACTGACTCCACATTCTGTTTAATGCATCTGTTGCCCAGGACTACTTATTCTGAATTCCAAGAACCTTTCCTCCACAGCAGAGGGAATGATTTTATTTATTTTTTCTTTTCTTTTCTAACATTCTGCCTTCTGCATTAAACTGTGCCAAAGGATGCAGGCAGAGGAGAGAAAAAAAGAAAAGGTTACCGCAGCTGCTGTGACAGCAAGTACAGGTTTCAGTCAAAGAGGATAAGTGGATTTAATAATTTTGAAAGTGGTTCGTGAGTACTCTTGTCTTTAGTATATCAGGAAAGTGGACAAATCCCCAAACTCTGCACTCTGTGGTCCCACAATTAGGCACTGAAAACTCAGCTAGCATTTAAGGCAAGTGGTTATTTGAACACAGCAAGCCTGTGCCTATTGTGTACAGCAATGTAAGTGCCTAACAGAAGTGAAAATAGTGGAGGCAAGCAGGAAAAGATAGTTCAAAAAATATGGTGCATTTTCCCCTTTTTTTGGCAAGGAAAACTCAAGGATCATTGCAATTGAAATTATAACCTATTTTTATGTCTTTAATCTCAGTTGTTAAGAAGACACTCCTTTGTGTACCAAGTCAGAAATTTTTCTGAATGCTGCAAGCTGCTTAACTCTGTAAACATTGCGTCTTTCCAGCCTAGATGAGTACAAGCTGGTTTAACACAGTTTTCTAGGGACTTTGAAAGCACAATTGCTTTCACTTGCCTTTGTTTTGACTGGAAGTGCTGTCCTTCCCACTATCTTGGCGGGCAATTTTTTGTGGCACTCATTTAATTGCTTTTTGGTTAATATGAGTCTACTCTGTTTCCTACCTGCTAGTCTGAATTTAAGACCAGATTCCAAGAAAATACTAGAGAACTTCAAAAATACTTTGAAATCAAGACACTACATTATTCCCTGGTACAGTGAGAGGTCTTGAAAAGACTCACACCAACATCCTAGTAAGTCCAGGGAGACTTGTGAAGGATTCTTATTAGAACCCATCAAAACTGTTTCTCCCTGGTAACACAGCAGCAATTAAAAACTGTTAGGGTTCACCCAATACAGCTTTACTGGTGACCATCAGCATCATACTACTGACATTATCACATTACTGTAATCTGAAAATCAATCTTGACACAAGATTTTCCTTTCTTTTTAAACAGCCCTGGGTAAAGTCCTGTTAAAATTGACACCCAGCAGAACTTGCCCCAGTGAAATTACCTCATTTTGCAAAACCTTTCATTTCACATATTAATTACACATATTAAAGACATATCTTTTCCATACAGACAGGCTTTTATTAGTGACAGTTTAAGCAATGTTTAAACAGGTAAGTATGGGGGTGAAGACTAAAGAAAACTAAAAATCTTGAAAGATTCCTTTTAAAAACTGTCACTTCTGCTGAGACATCAGAAAATATAGGTAGAGAAACCGAAGGGAGAATTGATACATTTTGCCAGGGAATTTAAAGAGGTACCTTGTGGATTCAGATCCTTAAATCTCATTGAGTAGCCAACACCCAAGGCGCTTCTGCAAAGCTTGAGCTTTGCTTTCAGCTCAGTTACCTGCTTAGGTGACAAAACAACAAGCTTTTCAGAAAGCCCATGCCCTTCAGATAATGCTCTGGATCTGATGTACTTCTACAGTGTGGAAAGAATATCTTTGGAAATATGAAAAGTGATATGCAGAATGAAAAACTTTACATTGTGCAAACAGGTGGCATTTCAGTATTTGCACAAATATTCAAGAGTGTGATTTTGCATATATTTTCAGTCTCATTTATGTGCCCATGAACACACACATATGACACATTTTTTTAAACATAAACTACAGGGTCTCAGAACTCAGGATGCATTTTATTCATGTTTTAGGGACGACTTTTTTTGCTAATATCTTCATGCAGGATTTTAAGAGAATAAGCCCTTTGTCTCATAGAGAAAATTGTATTCTATCCTGACACAGATGAAAGATGGCATGAGGGGTACTGCACAGTGCTATCTCTGAATGTGGTTAGCCAGTAATCGAAATTATGATGGGATATCTCTTTCTGGAAAGGAAATTATAGAATCATAGAATCACTTAGGTTGGAAAAGACCTTTAAGATCATCCAGTCCAACTGTAAACATAACACTGCACACTCATCACTTAATTGTGTCCCTCAGCACCACATCTACACGTCTTTTAAACACCTCCAGGGACGGTGACTCAACCACTTCCCTGGGCAGCCTGTTCCAATGCTTGATAACCCTTTCAGTCAAGAAATTTTTCCTAATATCCAATCTAAACCTCCCCTGGCACAACTTGAGGCCATTTCTTCTTGTCCTATTGCTTGTTACTTGGGAGAAGAGACCAACCTCCACCTCGCTACAACCTCCTTTCAGGTAGTTGTAGAGAGCTATAAGGTCTCGCCTCAGCCTCCTTTTCTCCAGACTAAACAACCATAGTTCCCTCAGCTGCTCCTCATAAGACTTCCTCTTTAGACCCTTCACCAGTTTCATTGTTCTTCTACGGACACAGTCCAGGACCTCAATATCTTTCTGGTAGTGAGGAGCCCAAAAATGAACACAGTATTTGAGGTGCAGCATCACCAGTGCCAAGTAATTATAATTACTCTATAAAGCCATAGTGCATTCAGTGAGTGACTTAAGATGTCGCTTTATAGAATCTGTTGTGTTAGCTAGTGGCCACTCAAGTGATGAAAGTACTGCACAAAATATCCCATATGTAGCTGCAAAATACAGCCCATAAAGGCAAAATATTTTTTTCTAATTATCAAAGAGAAGCGTAACAAAGTTACAGGGGAAGATGTGTTTGATTATATAAACAGTTGCCTCATAGAGAAACCAGATAAATGTCAAATATCATAACAAGTTCAGATATTTTCATTGTTCTATTTACGGTATTCTTAAACACAACTAAAGCAAAATATTTATTTCCAGTTTAGCCAAAATGTTTTCAAAATATTTAAATATAGGAGCAAATTTTGACTCTAACCTCTTTGGAAAGGAACGAGATTCTGGGGTTTTCATTGGTTCATTGATGATATTCTCCTAATGTGGACATGAGAATTTTAATCTGGTTTTGTTGAAAAAGTTAAGAAATTGACTCATGGGATAAAATGTCACCTTGTAAAATTGGTGAATTCCCTCTTAAGAACCTATCTTGTGGCTCTTAAAGAGACCATTCTTCTGCTTGCCACCTCTAGGAGAGCTATTATCTTGAGCAGTCTCTGGTCACCTGTCCTCAACAGAGAGGATAGATATTCAAATGGGGGAGGGACTAGGGAGAAGCTAACTAAAAAAAAAACATTTGTTGCTGTCTTTAGTTTCACAAAAAATGTCCACACCACACTACCCCCCCCCCACTCCCCCTTCCCCTCCAGATTACTGTGTATCCCATGTACTTTCTGCAGAAGAACCACACTGCTTGGGAAGTGCATAACGTCTTTTTGTCTCCCCCTTTTCCATTTTCCACTGCCTGTCATTAATGACTTCCGAAAACAAGCCTGATAAAGAATTTAATTTTCTTTTTCTGAGTTCCTCCCCTGAGTCGTCTTCTTTATTTTTTCCTGCTCTTTAACTTTGCAAATGAGAGGATGTGTCCCAGGCCATCACTGGAAGGCAAAGGCACAGTGTTTACAGATACAGTGATGTAGTAGCTTAATTCTACCCATCAGAGTGTAAACTGATGCTAAAACAAATGGATACTAAAAATCCAGCCAAAACTAGATAATGAACATTCCTGTAAGTAGCGTGAGAACCAACATAAATCCATGTTTTCTGTCTAAAATAATCCATCTCTATTGATCCTTTAACCTAATTTTCTCTGACTAGGATTCAATTTTCAAACCCAGCAAAGCACAACTTTCTTTGGTGTTATTAGTTCTTGTTCAGTCCTTCACAGACTCAGGGTATTTAATTTACTCCCAATATATATATACATTAACTTCCTAGACTTTTCAACACTGTCTTCAAACTAGACAGTAGACAAATTGAGTCAGATCTGTTTTGCTATGTATTGTAGATAGATCAGACTTGGAGATGGCAGAGAAAATTAAACACAGGTCACCCCCATAATATAAAATCCAAAAGCTTGGATACTCAGCTGCTGTATCTATGAGTTTATTCCAGAGCTGGGTAGCTGCTTACAAGTACAGGCTTTTATGCAGAATTTGTTCTCACTTTCTAATGCTATAAGTAACTCACCTATTTATACCAGTAAAGATCTTTTGTGAACAAGGGCTATATTAAAGCATTTGATACAGTAGGAGTTCATACAACCCTAAAGATAACGGGTTAGTTTGTACTCGCCCCCTGGCACTGGGTCATGTACCCACGCTGGGACACAGAGCATGGATCATGGAGTGCTCAAAGGAGGCAGAGGAAACAGAACAGCTGCAGTGCTGCACAGCAGTCAGGAGTGTCCATTAACCTTGCTGGAAAAAGAAAGGGGAGGAGGAAAATAACAAGTATATGGAGAGCTCAGACCACATCTAGCTAGGAAAAAAAAAAAAACAAAACAAAACAAAACCAAACCCAAAAAACTGCAGAATGTTCAGAATAAGACTTAAAATTAGGTGTTTGGAAGAGAGTTAAAGAGATGCTGGAAGTAGACTGGAATAGCATCACCAGTGATATCACTCTGGACCTGACTTTCACACCACTTTATTTGGTGGTTTCATAAATGAGGTTGGCATGGAAAAATTGTTGTTGACACACTGCTAAGAGCTAATGTCAGAAGTCAGTAGATTCAGAATAACAGACAGGAAGAGGAGGATAATAGTGAGGACTAGAATGATGGGAATTGGTGTAGTTAAATGGGAAGGAAGTCTATCAGCTGAAAATGATGGAGAAAGAAAAGGATCTGCAAGTTATTTTTCAGAAGTCCATAAGCCACCAATGACACTGCGATGAACAAAAGACAACAGGAAACCCAGAGATTTTGCACAGAATACTGTGCAAAAGGCTGGATGAGCATGCTTGAAAAGATATCTTTCAGCTGCAGCTGGGTGCAATAAAAAAGTAAGTTGAGTGTGATAAAAGGAACCATAAAAGGAACCATAGTAAGGAGCCCTCAAGACTAGCTCATCTTGGTTAGCTCAGAAGAATACAGACTGACAGGTTAAGATTATTCACCTTACAAAGCATTAAAAGGCAAAGGAAAGAACTTCGGCTAAAAAGCAGCGTTCACAGGAACAAGCTGTCTATAGATATATTTAAGTAGACTCACATAAAAAGATCTCTAATCATCAGATGAATTAAGCTATAAGGCCATGCTTCCAGTAGCATAGGAGAGACGGGAAATTCTTGATTAATGACTTGATAAACTTATGGGGGTTGCATTTGACAATACGTTATTGGATTCAGTGACCATGGAGATAGTTTCCAGACCTGTGTCATGACAGTAAATTCTGTAGGTTCATTTTAAAAGTCCCAGAATTTTAGATCTATATTACACGTTGTTATGGTTTAATTCCAGCCAGCAACTAGGACCACGCAGCCACCCACTCACTTCTCCTCCCCAGTGGGATGGGGAGAAGAATCAGAAAAATAAGGAAAACTCATGGGTTGAGACAAAGACAGTTTAACAAGTAAAGCAAAAGCCACAAACAAGCAAAGAAAAATACAGAATTCAATTCACTGCTTCTCCTCAACAGGCAGGCATTGAACCATCTCCGGGAAAGCAGGGCTCCATCATGCATAAAGGTTAATCGGGAAGACAAATGCCATAACTCCAAACGTCCCCACTTCCTTCTTCCCTCAGCTTTATATACCGAGCATGACATCATATGGTATGGAATATCCCTTTGGTCGGTTGCGGTCAGCTGTCCCGGCTGTGTCTCCTCCCAACTTTTTGTGCACTCCCAGCCTACTATCTGGCAGGGTGGTGTGAGGAGCAGAAAAGGCCTTGACTGCTTTGCAACAATTAAACACACCAGTGCACTATTAATGCTATTCTCATCCTAAATCCAAAAGATAGCACTATACCAGCTACCAGCAAGAAAGTCAATTCCATCCCAGCCAAAACAATGACACATGTGAAAAACAGAGTTTCTGCAGAAGAACGTTTCTGGAGAAAGTTTGAAGATAAGAATAGTTTATTTTTAAAGTTTTCTTTTTGTACAAAATATAAATTATAACATAAAACATTTTTTTACCAACTTGCAAATTTTAAAAATCTGAATAATTATGTTTCAATCCAAAGAAAAAAAAAAAAAAGAAAAAGAAAAAATCAGACTGAGTGACCTAAAAGTGAGAGGACAAAAGGTCCTTTCCTTTGAAATCAATATCTGTTTTATTCAGAGCAGGGAAAGTACAAATTATCACCAGTTTACAAGCATTTAGTGAGGTGAAGTGTACCAACAAGCACCGAGAATGATACATTGCTAATTATTCTCTTGGTTAACAAATTTGAAAGAGAATACAAAGACTGAACAAAGACAAAAAGAAACATCCATCTATAACTGTGTATTTTCAAGGGGAAAAAAAAAGTCTATAAGTGGTGTTCACAGGGTCTTGGGCAGAAATGCACCTATCTTATTTGCTTTGCAAATAAAGCAGAAAATCTGTATTCCAGGCTTCTCAGACCAGCACTTTTATAAGCGTTCAATTCAAAAGAACAATACATTAAAAATAATTGAGGGGCATGGGGGTGTGAAAGAAAAAAAAGAAGAAAAAAAGAAAAAATGTTTTTGGGACTTTGTTAGTTAAAGGAGGGATCTTGTCCAAAATTAGGGTAAACAACCTCAGTCTTGGCATAATTTCAATAAATACAGGAAACATTAAACGTCTTGAGAAGCCCAAGACCACTGATTAGTTGTTAATACAGTTATGTTTTTCTTCCCCTATGCAAAGATGGGGAAGGACATTTTACTAGGGCATGTAGTGACAGGACGAGGGGGAATGGCTTTAAACTGGAGGAGGACAGGTTTAGATTAAACATTAGGAAGAAATTTTTCACTTTGAGGGTGGTAAGGCACTGGAACAGGTTTGCTCAGAGAGGTTGTTGAGGCCCCATTCCTGGAGGTGTTCAAGGCCAGGCTGGACGTGGCCTTGGGCAACCTGGTCTAGTGGGAGGTGTCCCTGCCTATGGCAGGGGGTTTGGAACTCTGTGATCTTCAAGGTCCCTTCCAACCTAAACCATTCTATGATTTTATAATTCTATGATCTTCAAGGTCCTTTCCAACCTAAACCATTCTATGATTCTATGATTTAAATACATCCACAACAAGCCTCAGGTGAGCGATTTACTTAAACTTAAATTGAGTTTTGAGCAAAAAGCCAGAGAAAGGCATACGAACCATATCAAGTAGCCTTAAATCTGAGTTTGTCTGCAGTGAAAAGTGAGTGAATGCAACAATTCATCACTGCAAAGAGCTTTAGAGAGAATATTTGATGTCCAAAGTCCTTGGTTTTATTTAACTTGTGAAATTTCACTGAACTCTGATGATGTTGTATCACGTAGGCAGTGATTAACATCTGAAATTTTTCAAATTTATTTTTTTTTCAGTCTGAATTTCCAAATTCTCACCAAAAGAAATCTAAAAGTGTTTTTAATGCCAGCTACAAACAGCTATAAAACAAAGGATTGAAGGGCTGTTTCAAAGTTCCAAAAGTCAGTGAGAGTCTTCATACTGAACAGAGCAAAGAGGTGTTAAGTATTAGAGGTTAGCGATGGCCAGCTTCCTAGCTGTCTAGGCTACTAATCTTATTTCAGTGCTAATGATGGAACTGTACATGCTGAAGTCCTTTCCTTATAAAAGGCCTGTTTCACCACTTTATGCTACACCCCCTGGGCATTTCTATAGTTTCCTTAGAAAAAGAAGTGCTTGGAGGTGGTCTTAGGTCCGATTAATTGCTCTACCAGCTCTGCCTGTACTCTCTGTAAGGTAGAGAGTAACTTGCACAATATTTAACAGCAGTTTGCATGTTTAGATCTAGAGATTTAATTATTTTCCTAGACCTATTTAAAATCACATTGCCATTTAAATGCTGCTTTGGAGGGTAAATGTTGACAGCACAAATATTCTGTGACACAGCATATTTCATCATTATTTCAGTAAAACAATCTAATAAAGCAGTAATCAACTAAATGAAGTGTCATGTTAGAAAACAGAACAGAATATTATCCAGTTAGGTCTTACCATGACTTCCTTATTTTAAAAGATTCTTTATTTCACCAGCAAATCTTCAGCTGAGTGGACCTTCACCTTTTGTACCCAACAGGCACAAAATGAATTGGATCCTGCAGCCTGCCTTCTCCTAGGAAACATCCATGCCTCTGCTCTGCCAAATGGCAGAACTTGAGTAGGCAAGAAAGGGCATCCCGCTGCCAATACTGCTCTCAGCTCCTCTCCTCGGCATGGAAAGCCTTGTTGGCTCTCAGGCATTAAGAACCCACAGATGTTCAGGAAAAGGACTGAGCATCTGTCCAAGCCCCAGCTACAAGGGCAGTTAACACTGCAGTGGTAGACATTATGTTTGAGTGGGAATTCAGTGTGTTGGGGAAGCTGTGAGAGGAGGGCAAGGCAACTTTTAGTAAAAATGAGTTCAGACCCCTGAAATCTGGGGAAAAATATATTTTAATTAAAGTACAGAAGATGTGAAATGTTCGATTGCCCAAACTGTACAAGCCTGAAGAGCAGTTTAGTGAGACCGCCAAATGTCTGAGGGACAGTAATTGCAACAGTGGTCTATCAAAAACCAACTGCTGACAAAACCAATTTGAATGGTGGTAAAAAAATTGTTAGCTACAAACTTATTTTAACAAGTGTAAAAACACATATATACCTTCTTTCAAAACCATCTCTCTTGAAAAATTCATCTTTGAAAAGCCTGCAGAACACCTTTTATTGAAAAATATTGTCAGGAAAATATATCTGGAACAAAAATATTCCAGTGAATTTCAAAACATTAAAAAAATCTAACTTTATTTTAGTTTTTGTACAACATACTAAGCATAAATTTTGGAATGTCATCCCTGTTATGAGGTTAGTTCACTAGATCATCTTTCACATCCAGTGTACCTCTTTGAAATAGAAATCAATTATTTTCAACCTAATACTAGCCAGAAGCTGTACTTCTAAGTAACAAATGAACTAGAGGATCCTTCTGTTACTGCTCATTAAAAAGTTCATTGCAATTATTAAAGACTGAGAGAATCCATGACTATGGCATTGCTACAAGAATAAGGCAGCAGATTTCCATATGGACATGATTATTCAAACTTTCATATGTTGGAGATTTTTACTGGCTCCAGCCCTCCTTGTCTTGTAGAAGTCTATTAATATTTCAGCTGTAATGGCATCATGGGCTAGTTCATTAATCTTGTTCTCACAAATATTTTCTGTAACAGTATAAACAATTAGTGGAATTGGTACAATGGTGGACAGAATTTTAGTCAACCAGTTACAGAAGGCAAGGTAAACAAGATAAATCAATGAAAGTAATTTAAGTGTGACAATACAGAATACATCATGAATAGAAAATAAAGAAGTTGTGTCAAGTGGGAATGATGATAATCTGTTTTTCCCTTGCAGAAAAACACCACATAAAATAAGACCTCCTTTTTTTTTCATAAAGAGATCTAAAAGCTGAAAGAATAGGAAGAAATGGAAATGGAAAATACTCAACTACTCCAAAAGTTTCAGAGGAGGCACCACCAATGGAGCAACAGAGATTTGGTGGAAGAAATATAGAGCGGGGAAACTTTGTGCCCTTAGAGGCAATGCATCAAAAACTATAGCAAAGACCTAACAAAAAGTTCTAGTCAGAACCTCCATATGTGTTGTCTGATTTTCATCACATTAAGATGTCAGCCACTAAATGAAGGACACAGCAATGCAATGCCAGTGAAAGCTTTCTCTTAAAACGAAAGTCTATGTTCACAGCACAAACCAATATATTCCTCAACAAAGGATTGAATTTGAAGAAAAAAAGCTGTGCATACACTTGCAAGAACATGTCTTCTTCCTAATCTCAGACTTTCTCTTCCCCCAAAGAGGGCTGTGATGAAATGGGAGGTGGGATTTTGGAACGTGCCCTAGGGGTAGGGGAGGCACTGAAGAGCAGGGAGGAAAAACTGGTGTGCAAGATAAACTGCCTGACAGCAACATTGCTGGTAATGCCAACTTTATTAACACTGATTTTTCATGATATTTCAGAATCCAGGTTAAAAGCAGACTCCCTTTCCTTCCTTGACTCCCTCAGTACCCTTTTTGCCCCACATGATTCCACACAAACATGTAATATTTTGTATCCTAGAATCAATGAGCTCTACCTAAAAGTTACACATAACATGGGATCTTTTTCCATCTCCTGATGATTTGTGCCTTTGTATTTGTGTTTACTGAAATATGAACACAATAAAGCTGGTAATTAAACCATCACAGCAGTGATGAGACATCTTCAGTATACACAACCATTAAATAATAGTGCCTGTTATCCTACAGTATATATCTCTTATCAACCTTCTGAAGTCTGGAAGCATTGTGCTCATTATAAGAATCACACTAATTGACTTTCTAACATAACAGCTACATACAATTTGAAATTTCATTGGTCATATGAAAGAAATTATAAAAAGAATTTGATAGTAGACATTCAGTGAAATATAGATACTCACTTTTCAGTCCAGAAGCTTTGACAAATACAAATAAAGATTACATACTCCCATTTGAATAAATCATGATTCCTTGAAGTTCTTCTGTATTAATCACTGCACTGTCATTTCTCTGTATTGCACTTGATTTCTCCTAAAGTATATGTACCACAAAACAATATACTCAATGACCTTACAACCAAAAAGACCCAAGACCATGTTATCTTGTTTCCAAGTGAACATTATGTGTATTTTTTTATTGCAATAATGGCAGTACTTACATGATTTTCTACTTATTCTATAAATGCAATGCATTAGCAAGTTGTAAATAAGTTTCCACTAGACTTGAAAAAATATTACATATCAGAAATCTGGAGCTTGTAACCTAAGTGTGGACAAAAGCGGAACTGGCTCCTTCCTCCCCTGTGCCCTCAATCCAATTTTCCCTTTGTTTTCTCAGAAGCTTTTCCCTTCTACTTTCTTCAGTCCATTGGTGGGACGCATCCTGACTACTACTTTTCCTTTTTCTAGGTTGGGGTACTTGACAAAGGGTAACTCGAGGGATAGGAAGTTAATGTTGGCTTAAGTCCTATATTCCTCTGAAATGGAAATAGTTAATAGTTCAGTTAATAACTAGTAAATAGTTCAGTTAATAAGGAAGCTCACCTGCTTAACGTTGACTAGCTTTACCGAGAATGCCCAAGCTGAATATTTGAAAGGCTTGGAAAACCCAGTTATTGTCAACGAAATGCTCCCTTTGAAATGTTAAGATCCTGACCCAACACATGTATATGCTGAAAGTCCCCAAGTAGAAATGGCTACAAAACCTGGGAAAACACTGTATTTTTCCATAAACATTTAATGAAAAATTTCAAGGTTCTGACAGAAAATACTAAACTGTGTTCATAATGAAAGCAAATGTGATTATAGCCTTAGCTGCCACCTCAGCTTATTATAGAACACAGAGTTACACTGTAGGAGGGATGAAAAAAAAAAGATTCTTTACTTCAGTAAGCATATTTACTCTTAACATATACATTTAAAATTCAAAATAGTTTTGACATTATGGTTTGTACAAGTTTCACATGACTTTAAATTACACAGTCTACACAAATTTGTGAGTTTGGTGTCAATTTACAGTATTACTAGTTGCTACAATCCCAACATATCCCAACATCCACAGCTTCCACACGGTTGCCTTGGGCTAACCTGCTCTGCTTAGTATCCATTCGCTCCCTGTTGCCTCAGCCATCAGGTCCAGGCTTTTTCTTATTAAGAATTTGTCTGTGCTTTCCTGACTTACGAAAAGATCAATTCTCACCCAAACCTCAGATGATTTAGTTTGTATCCCACATAGCTCCATTTTAACTCCCAGCCCTATTTGCAATTCCATGCACTGGCTCAAGGAGAAAAACCTGGGGCTCTTTTTTCTTCATCCTCAGTGTTCAAACCCCTCATTGCATCATCTTGGAACCAGGTCTTCTTATATCACCACAATTCAGGTACAACCAGGGATCAATTATTGTGAGCTGGGGTGGTTCTGTAACTTAAAAAGCTGGATGATACAGGCACTCAGGGATCACAGCATACACATACCCACATGGCTCTGCAGGGTCTCAGGCTGGCATTAGGCTAGGCTGGTACGCACAGCCAAAAGCAAGGAAGAACCTGCCCAGGCATTTGCATGTCTCTGCTATGTTCTAGCTTCCATGATTTTTACTTAGATGTAGGGCAATACTTCAGCTTGCTTTGTGTATTCATGCCAATCCATGAGTAGCTGAGAATTGCCGAAGAGTTAAAACATACTGCACTGAATTTAGTGATGTTACTAAAAATCCCACTCTTCATTCCTGGGACCTGTGCAAATTCTTGCATTTTAATTTTTCTTTTGGTATAATTCCCACTGCTAGATTTCCAAAAATATTAATATAAGAGACCTTTCTTGGAGAAAAGACTAGACCTGTTAGCAATACTACATATAGATAATATAAACTATGTGTGTCCAAATTTGACGCTTAAAAGGAAAGCTTTGTTGAGTTGCAGAACATGCAGAGTTGCCTGAGAGATTTCTGTTAACTAGCATAAATGTTGTTAAACTTAAAAATAAAATCAATCAATTGGGGTTGAAAACAAGTTTAAGAAGTCGTATGAGAAATTATAACCATGTAAAGTCACATAATGAGAATAAAAAGTATCTTTCCAAGACTGATTCTAGCACCAACAACATAAAATGCACTGTATTTAAAGTCTGACAGTAACATCACATATTAAAGATAACCGTGCCCTTTGTGATGATACTTCATGAACAGGAGAACCGTGAATGAGCTATCTTGTTCTCACTTCTTAAGTGAAGCAAAAACATTATGACAGCTAAATAACAATATTTGATACATGATGGCCAAGCTGCTAGAATAGAAAGTCTTGTGAAAATATAATATATAGCTTTCTACAATAAACTATAAATAAGATTATTCTAAAGCCTATTTAAACATATTAATGACTGTATAAAATTCTAATCACTGCTTGTAACATCTTTTAAACAAATATTATTGCATTTTCAAGCCTAATGTGCAATAGGAAACTAATAATATGGCAAGGATATTATAGGCTTTGGGAGTCAAGAATTTAGCAGGCTTCATGCCATCAAGGAAGAGAAATAAAGATGCAAGATTACTTTAGTCAGTAAGTTTACCTTATTCTAGTTTCTGTATTAGACACCAGGGCAAATTTCAAGTTCCTATTTCTTACTTGTTCTAAAAATAGAATTATTTCCCACTCATTTCCAGTTTCTATGAGAAAAATGAAGTTTCTTGTCTTAATTCTTGCCAATGCAGAACCTCCACATTTTCTGCTTTTAGATAAGATTACATTTTCCCAGTGTATAGCCAGGTCAAGCAATTTCAGCCTGTGCATGTCTACTTCTTCACTAAGAATTAGGAGTCACTTCTTTCTGAAAGGGTGCAAAATGGACAAAAGCACAGCTTCCTGCCCTCCAAACTGGTTAGGCGTTATGGCTTGGGAAACTGTATAGCTGGAGAAACATAAGGTTGTGTCCAAGCTAACATGTCCTGCCTCTCAATACCACTCATATTAGTTCAGGTAGAGCAGCCTCCCAACCAAGAGGTATAGTGAGTGACAAGACAGGTGGGAATTTCAGGGCTGTATGCATCCAACTGTGTATAATTATATTGTCTAGCAGTCTTGCTACATTTTAATCTCTAACATTACCTTTAAATTGATGGATCTGGAAGCGCCTCCTAACTTCTGGATCTGGGTATAAACCCTGACTATGTTATGAATTGACATGGATGACCACTGCCCACCTATCACGGTCTTTCTCAAGTGCCCTGGTTTCCATCAGATAAAGAGCTGGGCATACAGAGACTCTGGAAAAAGGTCCTTGTCCCATATCTGTCCTGCTGCCCTGTTTAGACTATGGAGCGAAAGTGTAATGTGGGGTGCTCACAGGATTTCCCTAGAAGTTAGGCACAGACTGTGCTAACTTTGTTCTGTCAAAGTTACAAAGCTATTTTCTCAATTAGGACTTTTAGCTGCAATCAAGCTTGGTTAAAAGTATACCTTTTCTCCTAAGATGAAGCAGGCAACGATGAGCAGCACCAAATCTCCTCACAAACAGGTTACATATGCAATCAAACAAGTATGTTAACTGAGGTAAAAAGGCCAAATGCTGTAGAAAAAGAAATTACTGAGTAATATTTTAGTGGCTTCTGAAAGAGCTTGTTACCTCTCCACACATTCATCACGTGAAAAGTACTGCATTGCCTTGATTGTAACCCACCAAGTTCTTAACTTGTGGGAAAAAAATACCCAAGGGACAATGAGATTCTTGCAATCCATGTGAATAATTCTTACCAGGCAGATCATATCACTAGCTTGTTCTTGGCTAGTGAGCCTAAAGTACAGTATACCTCATGTTAGCTTAAACATCAAAACGTTTAAATAGTCCTACGATGGAGCGCTAGATGATGGGTCTGTTAAGGTTACTCCCTAGAGTGTTAAACAACCGTTTAAACAGCTTTTAAAAGGTCTAGAAAATAACTTGCTGGACATTGACAGGTGGAAGAACAGCTAAAATCTCTGTGTGTCCAGAAGGAGTGGGTATTTTACACCTTATTATTTTTGCAGTAGCCACTTGGGGAGACAAGACTTGTGTAATACCTCACTCTTGCCAAGTACAGTGAGATGGCACCTTACAGAGGCATGAGGCTAAGGAGGGAAGATAATTAACATTTCTACAGGACCTTCTGCTTTTTTAAGGTTACTTGTGAAAAAGTTTATTTTCACTGTCTGATAAAGACATCTTGTCCTGAGACATTAGAAAGCATCTTGCAATAAGCCTACGATTCATGACAATGTTAACATACATGCTTTTATTTCTTCAATCAACTGTGGCTTTGTTTCAGAAAATGAAAAAAAGTCACCGTAGAAAATAAACAATTTGGACATGAAATAGTTAGAAATGTTGTAAGAAATTATCCTGCGTCAATAATGAAGTTTAGGCAACCTAAAAAATCTGCATTTCTTTCTGCCAAATCCTTTTGAGACAAATTTATTATCATTTATTGAGACTCAGCCTAGAAAACTTTTACAGGAGTAATATGTTCATGCTTTTCCCACATACCCACCAAATTTCACTGTCATTTACATCAGATCTTATTCTGTTACACTGGTAGGGCTAAATCAGACCTTTGATTTTTAGCCAGGTTATCCATAAAAGCAAGACTATTATCTCATCTTAAAATAGGATTCAGGTTAGCTTCTGTATAGAAAATCATTGCCTCCAACAGCTTTCCCTGTGTTAATTATATCAAAATGGTGTACCCAGCATGTCACATAAATGTTGTAAATCTAGGATAGTTTTAATGTTATCCATTACATTTAGTCCTCTGCCGTTATTTCAGGGAAATCCAGAGTGATTATGAATTTTCAGATATTTCTGCAATCCAGTCTATATCTCTAATCACAACTACCACTGAGGAGCTCCCATATTATTCTAATGAAACACAATTTAAATCAAGAGAGTTGGAGCAGTGTAAACTTGAAGAAGGTGTTTCAGGCTCTTCTTCCATTTATTCTATTGAAATTGGCTCTCAAAAGGGTATTAGATTAAAGTCTTAAAGTCTTTGTCTACTGACGAAAGGAAATCTTTGTGTTATCCTTAGCAAACTAGAGATAAAATGCCATTTAGGTATCGTGCAAAACAGGACACCTTCAAAGCCTCATGTGAACATTATTATGCTGAATATTTAAGTTTTCACTGGAATGTGTCAGGCACAAACTTAAACAGCCCCCAAAATACAAAATGGTTGAACCACTAGTTATGAAATAAACAGATATGTAGAAAAAGCATTCACTAGAGAAAACACTGACTAGAAAGTAAAAAGAATTTTGCAAACATGTGACAAGAAATCTATTGAAGAGAATAAATGAACCTATTCCTTCACAATAGTGTTTTGAAAGTACAGAACCATCACACAGTAGCTATTTCATACTCTAATCTTCAATCTGATAAAGAACCTGGCCCAGAAATTACATCATTATAGTTTTCAGAGACCTCAACACAAGACATACTGTCCTACAGAAAAAGAAAAACCTTAACTTTCTTCTGTAGAGCCTCTGTCAAAAAACCCGCAAACTCACTTATCAGTCTTTTTTATAGTCCAGTGTTGTCTTTGTAAAAGAATTTCATAAACACATCAGAATGTACCATTTGTCTAAATTGTGATCTTTCTTTATTTAGAGTAAACACACACTCAGGCAGAGTCTTCCTGAAGTCATGGCAGTTAGTGTAGTGGAAATATATAACCAGAAGCCAGCAGAATTTACACTGCATTTAGACAGTCTTTTCTCACTTGCAGCTCTCAAAACTTCAAAGGTGAACAATTTGACAATTTCCACTTGGCAGATGGGTTACCCAGGGTGCACAAGGACTACCCGATTAGTCCACTGACGTCAAGCAAGCTGGAGGCAGCTTTAGCTACATAATTGATTCCCATCTTGAGCTCATATTATTGGTGCTTGCTCCTTTTTACATCTTAAATGGGCAAGTGCTCTCCCAAAATAAATGCTCCATGAGAAAAGATTTAACAGTGCTCCCTTTTACAGTTCACACAGATATTATATTAGCTATGCCTGTTGTACTAATGAAGAAGTGCTTCTTAAGGTGGGAAGTATTCAGTCTTATTTTGCAAAAATACATTCAACTTTTATAATATAATGATTAAAGTTTTAGTGACTTCTGATTAGAAGTTGAAGAAGTTTTTATGACACTTCAGACTTCTGGAAGACATATATTTACCAGAATATTCAAGCAATTACTCAACTGAATTTCAGTCTTCAATTATATATTAAAAAAAAAAAAAAAAAAAGGCATTCACACAGGCTAGGTGCAAAGGCATTTACACAGTGGTTTCAGTTTTGCTAGATAATGATATAACACTCCACACATCACAGAAGATAATGAGTTTCTAGCTTTCACCAAAACTTCATGAGCTTAAATCAGGCTTTTGCTTCTCTACCTAAGACCTTAGCTGTCGACTATGAGCAAAGAAAATGCCTTAAAGATAGATGGGCAATAAGCATTGGAAAATATTTATAATACAAACATATCACACAGGCTTGAAAAGACTCTGAGAACACTTATCCTTGGCCACGGTAAGTGGCTATCAGAGGGGGAAAACAAAATAGTTTGCTGTTCTTCAGAACTAATGAACTTTATGTGGGAAAACATCATTATTAATGCATTGGATGTATTAATGTATTTGCTAAGTTCCTTACAGTTTTTACAAACAACATGGTGTGAAATGACTTACCGGAAAACATAACCCAGTTTTCCCTTTCCTTCAAAACCTGAAAATATACCTTCTGTTCCTTCAGTTTTGCTGAAGGGTTTTGCCTGTTCTTCAATTCCTGTTATTTGTTAATGAGCCTGAGAACTGTGCTTTAATCCACACAGGCAGTTACTGCACCTATGTAAAGACCAGCCGAAATCAATGAGGGGGGTATGGGGGGCTGTCTACATAGTTGTAGAGAACTTTTCTTGGAGCTTCAACAGGAGGAAGATCAACGCACATTCAGGTGTCTTCAGCTTCTCACGAACAAATAGTTCAAATTATTATTTTGATTATTGGATGAATCAGTACTATATTTCCAACTAATGTCTCCACTATTCTATAAAGGTGGCTGGATAAATATTTAAAGGTACAGTACAGAAGTTCAGTTCCCTTCCTTACTACAATTTTCTTCCATATCACAATTTGCGAGCTTGAATACTACCAACGGTCAAGTTTTCGAAAGCATCCTATCAGAATAGTTAAGATCCAGATGTCATAGTGCTTAGATTTTACGTTTCCTTGTAATATCCAGGCTACTTAGGAGCCTAGCTGCTCATAGATAAATGGTCTCTGGCTAATCTAGTGTAGGAATTTCCCATGTAACCACCTGGTCCTATGTAAGTCACTGCTCTGTCAAAGTGACAAACGCAAATGCGCTCCTGCAGCTCAGTGTTGCTATAGTCCAGCACCTTTGTTACAATCACAGATGAAGGTTGACTTGAGCCAGTAAGTCCACAGTTGCATTTCACAGCTCTTGTTCAGCCTCTGCCACGTCTGCTACAGTACCAACAGAGAACACTGGAGAATTGGGGTGGCATTAATGTCAAGTGAAAACATCTGTCTGCTTCACAGCATAGATATCTAAGATTACGCCTCTGTGTTGACAAAAGGATTGAAGAAAGAATGCAAAAGGACTCTCAAAGAATGGATGCTTACAGAATATAACCACAGCTGACAACATTAACCTATTGATATTGTTGTGTCAGATATACAGAAAATGGAATAGCTGACGTATTCATGCCACTTTAATAGAGAAATGAAAATAGACAGAAGACTAAATATAAGGCAGAAAGATGCATATACCAGTTCCTTAGGAGAAACAAATACAATTAATTACAAGTGTAATTAATTAAAAATTAATTCAAAATTAAAAAGGTAAAATTAATTAAAAATAATTTTTAAACAAATATATGGCATTGGATTATCTACTTATGCCTAGTTTGAATATGTATTAGGTCATCCTTGTTGTGATTTGAGACACTTTCAGACTCCAAATTCATGTTAAAGGAAGGAAAAACTCCTAGGGTATTTTACTTTTACACAGAAGTACATTATGCATATATATTAGTACAATACACTGTACCTTGCATAAAACCAAGTGATCTTACACAACTCAGATGAGTTCTGCACCATGGAATGGATGCCAACATAAACCGTTTTACACCTGCAGTTTGACCCTGGTTTCACTCCTTCCATTTAATCTGCTCATGCTAGTAATAGCTAAGATTTACGGGCACAAAATTAGAAAAAAGAATCCAGAACAACACACAGCACTAAGCCCGCATTATGCACAGCTGGGTGGACTGTACCACTGTTTTAAACGTACAGTTAAAAAAAAGTCAACACAGTTGTCATTAGGTAAATTCAGCTGTTGAAAAACAGTGAAACATCAGGGCAGATTTTTAAATCCATTGGAGCAGGAGACAGAAATCAGAGACCCACAGCTTGAGGAAGACGGCCTGCAAGTCCACAGACTTCTACAATCTAAGTGTAAAACTTATTTAAGAAATGTTAGCATCAGAAAAAACTCATTTAGTCTTCAAGAGAAGCGCAAATTTAATGCACGATTAACACTAGATCGAAGAACTGAGAGGAGTTACTGGTCACTGCAAACGTTTTGCTTAATCAGTAGCTCCTTCTTTTCTTTACTTTCACATCACAACAGATCAGTAAAGCTTCCTAGGATGAAGCTTACTAAGCCTAAACCAGGATGAAAAAAGAAAGGACCATTATCAAGGTGTCCTGTTTTAGCTGGGATAAAGTTAATTTTGTTCCTAGTAACTGCTGTGTTTTGGATTCAGTATGAGAATAATGTTGACACATATTATTTTAGTTGTTGCTACATAATGCTTATATTAAGTCAAGGACTTTTTCATTTTCCCATAGAAGCTGAGAGGGAGCGTAGACAGGACAAGCTGGCCAAAGGAATATTCCATACCATGGACGTCGTGCTCAGTATATAAATGGGAGCTGGCCAGGGGGCAGGAATCCACGACTGCTAACTGGGACAGGCTGGGCAATAAATCATCGAGTGGTGACCAATTGAATTGCATTATCCATTTACCATTATTATCATTTTCTCTCCTGTTACAGTTATATTAAACTGTCTTTATCTCAACCCATGAGGGTTTTTTTGTTTGTTTGTTTTTTCTCCCTATCCTACTGCAGAAGAAGGGGAGTGAATGAATGGTTGCATGGTCCTAGTTGCCAGCTGGGGTTAAACCACGACATGAGCATATCAGCATGTCCCAATCCAGTGTTGGGTAGGTTTCGTTATAATCCCAAGAACGAGATTAAGACACTGAAGTCGGTCAAATGTCGTACAACCTTTTACTTAAGTCTCTTAAAAAAGACCGAGAAAGAATAGTAAAATGGGAGGGGAAGGGAAGGCAAAGGGGAAAGAAAAAGGGGGGTAAGGAAGGAAACAAAGAAAGAGGGAGAAAGTTCGCTACTGCCACCCTGAGTCCAATGGTTTTCTGCTGAGTCTGGGGTCCGGAGATGCATGCAGCAGGGAGGCGAGGAGAACAAAGAGAGCTAAGAAGCCCTCCAAAAGCCTTATATATGGCTTGCTATTGACCGGAAGCGCTGATCCCTTACAAGCCTCTTCCTGCTCTTTTCGTGCCTTTAGTTCCTGCGCAGGCGCACAAGAGTCATCCACTTCCAAAACCATGAAGAAGATGGTCCTTCCGGAAGATGGTGGCATAGCAGCAATGTTGAGACAAAATCACATCTGGTATTGGTTCTCTACACAGCAACGGTAGTCATAGTACAAACCATAGTAAGAATGAAGTTCTTAAAGGAAATTAATAAAACTCTTATTAAGCATAATGGCAAAAGAATAAACAAAAATGCACCAAGAATCTCAGACCACTATAAGTGCTACAGCTCTTTTCTGCATCTTGTTTTTGTCCTGTACAAGGGTTCAGCTTCTGCTGGAAGAATTTCATTTACTTCTGTTTCATAGATGAGAAAAAATGCCAAAGATTTCTAATGATAAAATTACTAAATATAGTAATATTTCATTGTATAACTGAACCGGTATCAATATCATGGTATCCAGCTAGCATAACAACTATGTTGATGTCAAATAGCAGCACAACCTGAAGCTTTTTTCTCTCTTTAATTAAAAGATTTCTCCTTACTTGGTCTTGGGCTAACACATTAGTGTAACAGTGTTTTATATAAACTTGGCCATGTAAGAGAGACCAACAAAAATAAAATTCTATGTCATATATAGTCCTGATTTGAGCTCTGTGATTGGTCAGTACAAGACAAAAGACTTCAAATAACATCTATTGGAAAAAGGCCGAGTAGTGGAAGCGTAATGGTGATTTAACAGCAACCACATCTCAGCAGTGTGGTACTTCCCTCATGAGTTCACAGAGATATATATGGTCTGAGTATTTTCGTTGGTAGTTAGTTTTATGTTTGAAGATGCTACTATAGGGGAAATGACAAACTAGGGAATTTTTGCAATTTGACAGTGAGGGTGGTGCAGGTCTGTAACAACTGAACAAGAGAACAGCCACTCTGACCATGGTTTGTATGAAGCCTGTGAAAGCAGGTTCTGTGGGAGAAAGGGCACCCCAGCATTTATAGTGTATAATCACTTCAGCACAACCTCACTGATAATATTCTGTGGCTAGTTTTGCAAGTCCTGTCAGAAACAGACAAGAAGAAGCAAAAACCATGATGAAAAAAAGGCAAGTCTGCTCCTGTCCAACTCCTAAACCCTGGTGTACCACTAATATCTGCCAAGTCCTTCTAAGGCTGCAGGTTGTTCAGCCAGAACCAAAATCCAGTTCACTGCTTATTGTGTATCTAGATGCATCTGTCAATTATGTACAGACAGGGGGTTATATACACTTTGCTGAGTGTGTGTGTAGCACTTGTGGACACATCCAGCCTACAAGGCTTCAGCCACTTCTATGTTTTAAGAACAGGGTTCACACCTTGTACTTTTTCTTTCCTTTTTTAGGGGGAGGAAGGGGTATAAGGGGGGGGGGGGGGGGGGGGGAGTAGGGGCTTAAATTTAATACTAGCAAACATAAAATATTACCAAGTCTAGAATAGTGTCATTTAGAAATATTTCTTCTATGCAAGAGTAATTAGGCATTACTATTAAATTAAAAAGAAATAATAATTATACATAGCAGCAGAGGACCTGGTAACGCCTTCACTAGGTATTGAGAGGAGCATGCTAATGAGCCGTGCCTACAGTATGATATAAGCATACTGAACCTGATCGATCATATGTGCAATCATCTTGCAGAGGCAGTTTATCACTGTTGCATCACTAAGTTCCTTCATAGAGCAGCAAAGACCAGAAGAAAGATTTGGCAAAAAAAAATGACACTGTTCTGTTTACACAGCTGGTAAGTATGGCAATGCTTCACTTGGTAGGGTTGGGATCAATGGGTGAACTGGGAATTTTGTATTCCCACTTAGTAGGCTGAAATCATTAATTGTGTGGGCCATTTTTTTACATCTCTCTAAGAACATTTTCCAGCGTACAGGCTTTGCAATGCTACACTGTACCCATGTCTAGAAGAATGGCAGTGATAACATCAAAGCAATGCGGACGGCAGCATTTCGGAAGAACAGAGTTTAGGAAAACCTGGTAAGCCAGAAACCTTTTCATAGTGCAAGGTCAAAGAAATAGTATTAAAGGCAGATACTGTTCCTCCCCTCCAGTGCTGAAAACGCAAAAGTATGCAGGAGGTCTCCCCTGTTGCCTGTATGTGATCTCCCTTTCTGCTTCCACTGCCCCCTGCATCCACCATGTGCTGATTATTACTGCACAAGTCAGCTATTAGGAAGTGCACAGCATTTCACAAGAGCTTTTGAAGACAGGTGTGCTCACTGAGAACGCACATGTTCGTGCATCCTGAACATAACTGAGACCTGGCTCAAATTCTTTACAACAAACCTCAATTTCTGCACAGACTCCCCAAAACAAAGAGCTTACTTGTGTAATTAGCCAAGGAGTGGCTTCAAGAACAAGCTCAGTGAAAGACTAGAAACTAAAAATGTATACTGTTTATGTAAGAAACACTTAAAAGATAGGAAAAACTCATATTTGTGACAAACAATAACTGCATCTGCAAGAATGTGCAGGCACGTGCTCCACTTTTACTTGAAAAGCTACAACTGCATGCTGGATGTTTGGCATCATGAGTTTAATCTTCCCTTGACACAAACTACAAGACTGACAAGAGGAAGCCTTGCAGCTATTATGCCTAGATTTATGTGAGAGCAATGAGCAAACTTGTATCTCATGATCTACCTAGCCGTATCCAAACACGAAATAGAATAGATACAGCAATAGCATTCACCCAAAATTCTATGATTAAGGATGCCTCAGTGTTAGCTTCTTAATTAGTATTTTAACTGGTAATAAATAATTGCAGAAAAAGGACTATTAAGTAACTATGTGTTAATCAACAGGTAGAATTATATCTGCAAATTGCAATTAGAGTTGCCTGGATTAAGTTAGAAAATACTATGTGCTACTTATAAAGCACAGAAGGTAGCACATCTACTAGCGAGCATTTCTTTTCAATAGGTCTTTTGAACAGTGCAATTAGCTCATTAACATTTATGTTTAGAACTGAAATACAAGAGGTGATTGACACGGAACTCAAGAATTATACGATTCAGAAAGTCTTTTGTCACAAAAATAGCAACAGGGAGACAGATTCTGGAATCTTCTTAGAAGTCAGCAGGAAAGAAAAGGCTTTTTTTAATGATGAAGCAAAGCATCAGATTATACATGCTAAAATTAAGAGGTTTGTTGTTGCTGTTGTTTTTTTTTTTCTTTGTTTAATATTGCCTTTCAGAGTACCACAGGCATAATAATCACCAATCTTACCTATTCACAAATAGAGAATCTGGGGACAACAGTAACATTATTAAAAGTATATTTCTAATGCTAAAAGCATTTCAGAACCTTAAGTTCCTGCTTATAAACATACAGAAGACAAGTGATGTGCTTGACAAATATTCAATAGATATGTCTTGGTGTCACCTGACACTACGGGGACAGGCAGGTTCTTTTGGGGATCCTGGGCAGAATGATGATGGCACTAAATTGTAGTTACAATTAAAGCTTTCTTTGTTTTAACACAATGTTATGATTAGTGTAGCATAGAATTTTATGATTAGAGTATCACAGGAGTTTTTATAAGCAGAATCAGTGTAGCACAATTTTATAAGAAGCATAGAATTTTATAGCACTTCTTAGCTTATGGCTCCTAATCACCTGGACCCTCTGCCGATTGGATCAAATCTTAACACTTGTCTCACCACATCAATGTAAAAATCATAATCTAGAGTCAAAAACATGAAAAAGAATGTCAGTTACTCATTCAGTCCTCAGAGGAAGCAGATGATGGTGGAAGCATTCCTGACTACCGGGGAATCATGGGGTTTGCCATCCAGCAACAGTTTGGGTCCAAGTCCCACTTAGGGCTTGTAGCTACATGGTTTTGTAGACAGTGCTCTGTGTGTTGTTACACTTCCCAGTTCTGTGACAAGATCACCACTACCTGGACGGCTGGGTGCCTGGGACCTTCAAGGCTGGTAAGGAGAGAAGAAGTCAGCCTGGTGCCCAGGAACCTTGAGGCCGAGAGGGAGGGGAAGAAGAAATCTGCCTGGTGCAGAGTACCTTCAGGGCCTGATGAGGAGGGGAAATGGGACTGATAAGTGATGCTCTCAGTCAGAGAGAATGGCCGTTTGCCTTATAAAATGGCGTTAGTACTGTTAACCATATTACCAGGGGTCAGGAACAAAGTTACCTGTCACACTTGGATGTCCAAGTGTTACAATCAGTGGAAAAAATAGTTGGTCTTGAAACAAAATTAAGATTCCAACTGCCAGGGAAAATCCCTTGTAGTCAATTTAGGGTCAGGTTGCACTTCTACAGTGGCACAATGCATTTAGAACTCTGCAACTGATTGCATAGTTTTGAGAGAAATAATGCTAGCTACCCCCTCTCTGACGAATCTGTTGTCCAAGAAGGTAGTATAAAGCCCTGAGGCTTTGGAAAACATCTTGGGGAAGTGCTACAAGTACCAATCTTGTCACAGGGTAGGTAACCCGTGTTTCAGGCTGTCCTCATTTTGTCTTATTCTCTGGTTGGAAGGAAATGCCTCTCCAGATCTTCTGTTGCCATCTGCAGCCAGGCTAGTACAACCCACTTGTGGGTGTCCTAAAAATTTTTCAGAACCCAAGCTGGTGGAGGATAGACTTGGAAGAATTTTATTAGTCCACACCTGAATTATGGATTAATCACTTACAGTGTTCAGTATAAACAAGACTAATAAAGTTTAACAGAAGAGAGATGTAAAAGATAAAACAGTACATTAACTGAAAAACAGATTTATGTCAACAGGTCAAAATTACTAATAGAGAAAAAAGTAAATTATAACTGCAGAAAAATAAATGCAGTACTAAAAATATCTATAATGATAATAAGGATCCTTGAGAGATGCTCCAGTGCTTTGGCTATTTTGAAGTTAGATAATTGGCCTAATTAAAATCCAATTAAATAGAAGAAGAGCAGCAGCACTGCCTTCTTCTGTCCTGCTAGTATTATTTCTAATTAAATATGACCAAGACTGATGTGGCTTATGTAAAGTCTATAGCTATATGTATGTATTAAGCATGTGCAAGCAAAAATACCAGATTGGGGCCTTCTCAGGGGACCTAAATGGGGGTACATTTAGCTTGGGGGTGGTAAGTAGCAAAATATGGGAACCCAGCTGCTCAGCCTTTCAAAGACAGCAGATGTCTTTTTACAAAAGCACAACTTTGTATACTTAGAGACAATTTTTGGTAAGAGGTTAGTCACCAAACATGTTAGGCAATGATGTGGAGTTTTCTCTTGGGATTTAAAAATGTAACTCATTTTGCATGCATGTAAGCATTAGATTTTACATGACTGTGTTAGCTTTAAAAAAAAAAAAAAAATATTTCTACTGTGTTAAGAAAAAATCATTTTTGAGAACAGAAACTGTTTCTGGAGTTCTTTTCCCACTTCATAGGTTAAGTATGAAGCCTATGGTGTGGACAGCTCTTTACTAAGATTTTTAAACATTGCTCACTTACACATTTCGGTAACTTAAACAGTTTGAAAGAATCTAAATTCTGCGTCAGGGCAGATTCGGCTATACAGAAATCACCAGCACCTTTCATCTACCAAGAGTTGTCTCCCTTAGGATGCTTGAAGAGTAACATAAGACACAGCATAGAAGCAAAAAGAAACTGGAGAATGATCCCTTAGCTATTTCCTCCATTTATTTTTTTTGCTACAGTAAACACAAGTATCTTGTAAACCCATAGAGAAGTAAATGCAGAGTTTTTTCTTAAGTGAAATCGTGTATAGTGTGCACTGAGACTGTGAGTACCACTGCACTGGGAAACACTGTGCTGCAACAAGGTTCACAGTAATCATGCCACTTCTCTTTCCTTTATCAGTAAATTCTTTCTGTCAGCATGAATGAATGCACTCAAGCATGGGAGAAATATGTTTTTATTGTATTCATTATGAATATATAAGATTTCTGGCATGATATGACTTTTGAGAGACATGCAGTAAATACAAATGAAGATGACTACTTAAGCCGAAAAGACATTTGCGGATGCTGAATCCTGGTTACTTTCAGCATTTAGTCCATGAATGAAGATCTGAAACCCTTCTGGGCACAGGAAAGATTGGAATTTCTATATCATAAAATTCAAATTTTACCTAGCATAAGTGCAGCCTGATTTTGCAAGGGTCTCTGCATATGTCCAGATGCACTGTCAAGAAATAAGGTGCAGCTGCCTCTTCCGCTTGCTGCTGCTTTGCCAACATTGACATGGACTAAAATGTAAAACTGGGGAAAGAGATTTAGTCTCAATGCCTGTAGTACAAATTCCTTGTAGCAACCCAAGTAATATACATAATAAGCTAAAAGAAGACTGTGACACATGCAATTACAGCAGATGAGACCAGAGACTTCAGCAGAGGATCAGAGTGCCCCAGGGTATTGAGTATAAAGAAGTCTGTCTATTAAATGGTTCATGCTTTGCTATGAAAAAGTATAATTGTCCAGACATTTTAATTTGACTGCACTATGCTAAAACCTTGACTTTCTTTGGAGAAACGTGTGGTTTTCTTTAAGGCTGTAAGTGCTGAGATTGTGTGCTGGAGAAATATTATGGAATCTATTTTGTGAGTGAGGAAAGGGGGAGCAGCCTTTTTCTGTTTGCACATATTTCTATCATCATTTTGTTCTTTTCTTGGAAATAGATCACTCAAAACTGACAACAGCAGGAAGGTGGTTGTTTGGTGTTTTTTTATTTCTTTATCCTGCCCTTAGAGTTGCTGAATATTTGCTTGTCAACGTTGGTGGTGAAATGCATTGTTCAAAAACAATGCAGAAAGAAAAATATATCTTAAAGCAAGAACCAGAATTAAAGAAAATAAAAACGTTGTTGCAGCATAGTGTTTCCCAGTGCAGTAGTACTCACAGTCTCAGCACACACTGTATGTGATTTCACTTAAGAAAAAACTCTGTATTCACTTCTCTATGGGTTCATAAGATAATTGTGTTTACTGCAGCAAAAAAAATAAATGGAGGAAATAGCTAAATTTAGTCTTAACATAAGGGAAATATGCCTAGGAAAGTTTGTAATATAATCTGTTCCTCAGGGGAATTAGAGAAATCTTATTTGTTACAGAAGTCTAAGACTGAAGTAGATGAACATGAAAAGAACCTTAAGGCCAAAGGCTCTGCCACCACCTAAGCATATACTTCAGTATTTCCAGGGCTGGATGGAGTGAAATAGTGCTTGAGGTATATTTGAGGAGTGTGCACAAAAGCCAATAGATGATTTTTTCTTGCGCGAAATGGTCAGAAGCTCTCACACAGGACGTGCATGCTTTAATAGTGCAGTATTTGAATATCCCCCTGATTTAATAGACTTAAAAAATATGAAGTCTGCATGTAAGTTCTATGAGAGATTGGGGCTTACGTTATCATGTTTAGAGCTGATCTGAAGAAGAGATTAGAATAGAATAAGAATGGTATCCTGCAGAATTTTAGGACTGTCCATTTCATTCCCAGAAAACAAAGGTACCAGGCTTAGGCAAATACTTCAGAAATTTCCATAATATCCGGTTCACTTCAGTTCAGAGAAAAATAGAAATTGCCTGAAGTGTTCCTGCAATGCTTATCCCACACCTATTTACATGACAGAGGTAACAATGATCAGATTTCCATTAGATCGGGAGAACTATGGCTTAATTAAATACGAATTTAATCAAATACTAAGTTAATCTTTTATGAATTTAAAAGTATTTCTATTATAAAAATGTATTCAACTTTTGTCTAACACTTTCCCATTCATCTAAGTGGGACCTACAAGTGATATATATTCCCTCAAGTTTGTGTGGATTTGAAGCTGTCTGAAGCAAATCTGGAGTGGCAAAAACCATTAGAGTATCTCTTAACCATACCGGCGGGCTGGAATTTCAGGGGATACAAAGAGATCGCAGATGCTCTTTGTCATTCTAGAAAAAAAAAAAAACAGTGAATGGCCCCAAAATGTACAGAACTGTTACTTGGAGACTACAAAATGTACTATGTAGGTCAAAGCACATGGGATATTTTTAAATGAACTCACTTAGAGGTATCGTAGTAAGGGGGAGGGAAGTGGCGAATAGTGGGAGAAAATGTGTATTTCTTTGAGTAATACAGTTATATCCATAAAATGGTAAGTCCAATTCAGTGTCGGAAAACAGCTAGCGGGCTGAAGCTGGTGGGGGTTTGGGAGGTGTTTTGTTCAGAATATTTTCCAGCTGTTGTGTGCCCGCTGAGCAGCAGAGAACACCTGGAAGGGATTTCGGAACTTCTGTTCTTATGTTTTTGATTTAAAGTTACCATTTGCTGAACGTTTGTTGCTCTAGTCTACAGCAAATAGGTGTTTCAATAGCTTGCTTATTTCATGTTTTGCTGTTTATCCCTGTACTTTGATGATAGTCACCTCCCTTTGCCCCCCAAAAGTTCACATTATTTGAGCGATCTCAGAATCTGCAGCATCCTCAAAAGTGCACAGTGAAGTCTCAGATCACTTTTGCTCAGCAGAAGTGTCTCTCTTCCATCCTACAGAGCTTAATTAATACAGAATGAAAAAAAACTTCCAGTTGAACAACAGTCTAGGAACCTAAAGGATTAATATAACAAACCTTTAGAAACAGAGAAAACAAAAAGTTTGAAGGATCTATGGAAGTCAATTGTATGCTGCAAGAGTACAGCTACAGATTACAGCAATATATATTTAGCTTTTTCTAAAGAAAAAGAAAGGCGAGCAAAGAGCCCATATGAAGTCATTCCTGTGTTTGTTGACTACATACCTGTGCAACTAAAGCAATGTTAATTGTGTAAAAACATCTAATAATTGTCTTTTATTCTCAGTAGGCTGGAAAAGCATAGCTGTTAATTTCTTTCTTTCATGCACTGGATTTTTATGAAATCTTTCAAGCTGTTTTCTTAGTGCAATAACCTCTTAACTGTGACTTCATATGGGCTGGAATCTGACGTTGTATTCTTATAAAAGGCTTTGGGCACAGTTACATTTAAATATGATTGCACAAGAGTTGCACAAGAGTCTCTTACCCATGTAAACTGGAAATGCAGATTTCCCCAGCTGGGAAGCTGAACCAGTGTCATACATAGGCATGTACCAAACCATGGGAAACCGAGCAGAAGATTATCACAGAGAAGTTCTCTTGCTTAGCAAGCTGAAGCAAGTTTATCATAAGTCCCCTGGCCTGAGCAATCAATAGGAAGAGCAAGTAACTGCAGAAAATAAATGTCTAGCTATCTATGGACTGATTTTGCAGAATGCTTAAGCACAGCAATGGCATTTGGAGTAAAATAAAGGAGCAACGTCAGAGATAGCAATATTAGGAAAAATGTTTGCTATTGTTGCTAAAATTGCTTAAAGTTTTAAGCTTTTTAAAGATAAAGAAGCCTGTATTGACAAAACTTCAAGGGATTAAAACAAGAAATATGTATTAGGGGATGTATGTTGTAATCCTATTAGGTCAAATGTTATTATTGATGTTATTTGTTATTATTCCTATTACAGCAATTCCTAGGAAACCTGTCAAAAGTGAGGTGACACTCTGCCAGACATTGTTCAAATGTATAGAATGACACGACCTTGCCCTGAGACCTTTCACAATCTAATTTAAGTCAAGGCCCAACAAATGGATGCAACCACTAAGAAAGGAAGGTGAAAGCAACAATAAGAATGCTACTGGACAGTCATCATGCAATATTTGGATTAACTTTTTTCCTGTAAGCAAGGTTGTGTTTCTGTAGGACACTAATTTCTGTGGGTTTACGATGGTATTTTATTATTTGTGACTTGCCTGCGCTGACTATAGCATGCATGTTCTTTATCTCTGTGATAACTTCTGTTTTTATTTTACCTGGGGCAACATTTGAGAAGCTGCCACATAGGAAGAAAAACAGTGATATCTGATTTCATAAATCTAAAACACCTTTAGGGAAAAAGAATTTACCCAAGAAAAGTGAAGTTTTGTTCATTTACACAGTAGACATTCATAAGAAATATTAAAATTGGCATGAAGAAAGTCTCAGTGGAAACTTGTGTGTGTAAGCGTGACATGGAAAGCAGAATAAAGGGAATTTAAGGGAATGGCTGGATAATAAGGGACACTGTTCCCAGGACACCATTTTCATCAGCAAAATAAATGGAGGAACATGTTCTTGATCTCAAAAGCAAAAAGCCTGCAGTCTGAAGACCAGACGACTCATCACCAAAAGAACCAGCGCCCTGGCACTGGCAGGGTGGCAGCACATCACATACACCACTCCTTTCCTTCTGCGCCTGGCAGGAGAACAGGCAAGAGACATGTGTTTCGCACATCTGCCAAAACAGGAGAAACAGACAACGGACAGTGGCACAGCTTAGGATTTGCGGCAGATCAAGTAAGCAAGATCTGAAGCAAAGATCTACCCCGAAAGAGCTGACAGCTCCTGAAGGAGAAGAAAGATCTGTCCAAAGACTCGTTTGTCATCAGCAGTCGAGAGGAGCTCCAGAAACGCAGTAAGGACTTGACAGACGGCGCGTGTCGTCTTGTGTTGTGCATAAGTGATCTTGGTGACACTGCTTGGACACACGCACGCTGCTGCTTCCGAGTATATGAGTAAGAGAGCGTGAAACCAGAAAATCAACTTGCTTTGAAACCTTGAAAATAAATTAATCTTTCCAATCCATAAGATCTTGCACTGAGCTTTATTATGCTAATACCACTACAAAACAGTTGTCAATACAGCAGCTAAAATCAACATCAATAAAACAGTCAAGATACTTGATGTGTGCTCTGGCAGCTGAAAATTGTATAAGACTAGAAACATATTTTTGTAGTAGTCCTCAAAGACAAAGCTGGTTACCAAGTGGGTTTCAAGGGGAACCTCTTCTAGTGAAGACAGCTGTAGGAAATTTTAATATCAAAATTTCCACACCTTTAAACTACCCTGGGTATTACTGAACAAGTGTATTGCGTTATTTTCAGTATTATGTTGGGGGAAAACAGATCACTTCATAATAGCTACTGAGAATTGCCTACACATACGAAATTATATAGCACGTGGACTGCGACAAGCATTTGGTTCAAAAGAATTTGAAAAGTAAAATAAGTGTTAGGTGGTTTCTAACTGAGAGAAAAAAAAAAAAAAAAAAGCCAAGTACTGCTAATGCTGTTGAACCTGTTAAAGCTGCAGAACTGCTGCACTGTCCTTTGACCTTGTACCCCTGTAGCCCAGTGCATCGAGTATTGCTATATTGTGTAAGAGGCCACTGCCTTTGTGCTAGCTTCACACTGCCTCGGGACTGAGGGCTGTCAGGCTTGCTTGGTCTGATCTTGTACTGGCTTGTCTGGGTCTTTGTTTTAGCTTGGTCGGCTGTAAAAGCAGTTTTTTCTAATGACCAGGTGGCTAAGCCTAATTTGCTTAACGTTTTCTTATCTTTGTAGTGTATGACCCTATTTTCTCTATACAACGTAGTAACAAGTAGTTATTCTCCACAGAATGAAATATTTATGTCCCTAGCTTAACAATGCACTGTAGAGGAACACAGTCCTGGTATGACAGCAGAGACCTTGAAAGTGGGGACACAAGACACAATGTAGAAGAGTGTAGACAACAGATGAGAAGGGAAAGGACACGAGATGACAGTGAAGGCCCCTGGGCTATAACCAGCTCACCCACAGTCAGGTAAAGAAATGCAAATCTTTTACAGCAGAAAAAGGGGGATACTCAGAAGTGCAAGTACACCAGGTTAAACTGTATTCCAACATTTTCCTCTCTGTAATAATTTTTTTTTTTGTATTTTCTTTTCGTGTAATAATTAGATCTAGAATAATAGTAATTTTTCACTATAGTGCTGTTTTTAATTACACTATCAATGATTTCTTACGTGTTCTTTACATGTTCTTGGTTTTATATGTAAGATGCATTTACTTTTTGCCAATGACAAGATTTTGAGCAAAACAATGTCTTCAGGGAAAAATCAAGTTTGCTATGTATTTTTTCCCATTTATTGCAGCGCGTGGACTCATATCAGTGAAAACACCATCCTCCTAAATCTTAGGACATAAAAAAATCTTCGTTTTATAGTGCCCACCTCTGCGTGAATGAAAATTTCTTAAATTAAGTTCTACTCTGGATTATGGAATTTAATTTCTTGGCTATCTACATATGAAAAAACCTGAAGATACTGGCCAAGGTTAAGTCCATAATAATTCCTTTAAGCTATCTATCATCTACTTCATTGGAACAACACTGGATTTAGATTGACACAACAAAGATCAGAGTCTGTCTCAATAACTTAGCATTTCCAGTTGAATAATGGTATCAGTGACAGCGAAAGGGCAAAGGGCCCAGGTTACATAGAATATATTTCATATCTGTTGGTATGGATTAGCAAGGGTGGGATTGTGATTGGAGGGCTTAATACTTCCTCAGCACAGCACAGAACTGTCTGCCAGTCCTCAGCTGGCATCCTTTAAATATAGGGAGTGAAAGAGCACAGCTTAAAGTAAATACCATTCAAGTACTATTAATTCTCCTGTCTGATGTTGAAATAAGTATAATATTCTAGTTCAACTGCATGCCTAGATTTTGCTGACCTACTGACCTATAGGGCTTTGGAAAAGAAAGAAGGTTTCTACAGAATTCCTCTGACATCGGAGTCTACATTTTCTTTCATTAAAAAGAACCTTTTTCAATGTAAGTTCTTCAGAATATCCTGAGTCTCCAGCTTCTGACAATGCCTACAGACAAAAAGGGGTAAATAAAGCAGTTTACTAAAAATCAAAGATTTATTTTAATTCAAATAAAAGACAAATTTATGAAAATTAACTGTTGTCTAGTCTACTGGCATCCATTATAATATTAAATATATAATAACAGCAGCTTTATTCCAATCCGTCTACTGTCAGTACCAGTTTCTGATAATAAGAGCTGTATCTGTCACTCAAAACACAGTCAAAGAGGCTGTTCTGGTCTCCGGACAGCCGCTTGTGCTGGCAGAATAGTTCTGGCTCTCGTATTTACTCCCTCGTTTTTGGTTTGGTTTTTTGTTTGTTTGTTTTTGAGTACTAAGTTAGGCAGAACCATAGACAAGGGCAAGTAAGTTACATTATGTGCAAAATGCGTTTGGGTGCTGTCATGGTTTGGGAAGATATTCTTTCAGGGACTATGGGTGTCTGTCTTTAAATACACATTTCTTCCTCAGAGAATGCAAACCTGGCAGCTTCAGTAGCTGTCTTTTAAACTTCATGGGGAGGAATTTATTCTTGTTGACACTTTGGTTTGGTTTTGTATGTTTTTTTCCATCCTAATGGATTCTGGTGAAGTAGCAATTGCTGACATCCTCCAACCTTCCAGAGGCCTGTGAAAACCAGAACAATAATCCCACTTCTTTAACAATTTCTGCAAGTGACATATCCTCCCTATGAGACTTCACAGATGTAAGGTTTGGGTTTTGTTTGGGTTTTGTTGCTTTTTTCAAAACGGAGATTATTTAACATATTCTGTTTCAATTTGCATGTTAAATCTGAGTAGCATCTTATCTGCATGAGACAGCTGTTAACAGTCACATAGGTATCACCTCTACCTCTGACAGATCAGATCTCAGACACGAGACTATGGTAGTATAGGTTATTTAAATTTTTAGAGCAATCTTTTTTGACCCAATGCAATTTACTATGATGTTGGTCAACTCTAAATCAATTCCTTTCACACCTGTACCTGTCACCAAGTTACTTGAAAACCTACCTTGAAACTCTTCTTTTCTTAGATCTTATATTTATTAAGAAAACCTTATATTTATTGAGCTTTTATTCAAGTCTAATATATTAACATGAAAAAAGACAATAAAAATGTCAAAAATATCAACTGCAATATATGAACATACTAGGGAATTTGGTAAGAATGTATTGGGCATGAATGAATAATAAGCAGACTCAGTTTCAACCCTTTTCATTCACACTGAAGTGGATGCTAGAAACACGATTGAAAAAAATGAGGTGATTGAAATCTATCCCTTAATCAAAAACAACCAAAAAATAGGAAAACAAGTAAAATATAAAATATTTTATATGCTTTCATGAGGTAGAAAGTTAAATATTGTATAAATAATGTGAGTGTCCTAGTTTTGTTGCTAATTTACCACCACCACATAATAATATTCACTAAAGAAGAAAACATAGTGAAAAACAAAACTGTAAGAGCACAATGCTACGTTTTCAGTCTGGGTAACTTTCAATGAAATATTTTAAGTACAGAAGGGCTGTCTCTGAGTGTTTCTCTATTTTTCAGCTACACACAGAATGTTTCATTGCAGACATCTGAAAAAAGTCTAGCAGAAACAAATCTATAACATATTTTCCATTCCTCCTTTCAAAGGCTTTACACCTACCTACCAAGCCTGTACGCTTACCACACCTGGAAGTGAAAATATTTCAACATATCCTCAAACCTATAAACAATTCTTTCAGATGGTGTCTACTTTAAAAAAAAAAAACAAACCAAAAAAAAACACAAACAAAAAAAAAACCACAACACCTACTGCGGGGAATAAAGAAATGTGAAGACAAGCGAGTGAACCGAGAAGATGAAGAAAAATATCGCAATGAACAGACAACCAGATAACGTCCATGTTCATAAAAACTAAAGTTTTTAACCTCCTTAGTAAGTGACAATGGGATGTACCTGGAATTAATATCTTGTTTGAAGACTGCCACAAAAAAAATGTATTTCACAAGGTGCGCTCTACCTGTAGCTCAGCGGCCACTAGATATGTCCCACACTCGCAAACGTGGAGCGCTGAGAGCCTGATTGCTTCCCTCCAGCTCAGAGCAGCACTCCGTCTCTGCACGCTGCTTACTGGTACGCCCCAGCACTGGCAGTGAAACCCATGACCCTTCTCGTTATCTCTTGCGAAGGGCAAGCGTAACAAGTCTTACAGCAACCAGGTACTTCCTTGGGGGAATGAGAAGGTTGAATGAGTCAATGTAGCCCAGAACCACTGTGAGAACTGCAGAACATCATCTCTCAGCCAGCTGGGAAGTGACAATTTTATTAAAATATTTTAGGGACTCCAGTCCGAGTTTTTTCTCCCGTTCTACAGCTGCTGTAAGAGTACTAGTGAGAACTGGCTGAGAAAGAAGAGATTCAGAAACCAAGAAGAGACGAGGATTTTAGTCCATTGGGGTTGTCACCCCACATCTGGAATGCATACGTGCAAGAGGAAACAGGCTATGTGTCATTCAAAAGCCCAAATAGGGGTTCCACAAGTCCTTCAGTCTTCCTTCTCAGGAAGTTAGTATTGATACATTTAGTCACAGAAAGCTAGGTGAGGAAAACCCCTTACATGTGCTGAAGTCCTCATCTGAACCGCAAGCCAGCTGTTCGGTGCACTGCCCACAGCTACATTTGGTCCAGGGCTTTGTTGTACCAAGTCTTCCTGAGCCAATTAAACTTGACATTTTGTACACTCTCTAATTAAAATGCAAATGAAGGGTTGAATTATGTAAAAAAAAAACCAAACAGATTATGAAGGTTAATTAAGAGGAAAACATACCTAGACCCCAAGTTTACTGTTAAGTGGATTTTAAACATAATCTGCTGACACAGCTGAATATGGAGCCTGGACACAGTATGGTGCTTCAGTGGAAAGGCCCTTTATCTACAGCAAATGTTGGGAGGTCCCAAGGGGGTACTTCTATAATTGTTCATCTGCACTTAGAAGTTTGGGATAAATTAGTGAAGAATTGTTTTTTATTCCTGCCTTTAGAATTCTGCCTCATTCTTCTAACACACACAACGCTATGGCTCAGATTGGCTGTCTACAAGTTTGTCCTGGAATAATGCATTTATAGTAGTTGTACTGCTTGTAGCTGCACTGTATCCATCCCTTCTCTAATTTTCAATACTAATAATCAGACCTGATTTACTGGACACTTGAGAGCCCGGTCTGCCCCTCAGAGCACTTATCTGATCTCTCCTCCACAAGAGAAAATGAGAAAAAAAAAACAGCCAAAAGAAAGCAGGTACAATAAATAGAATGACCTTACCTATACATATACACTGGTGGGAAAGAAGAAATGATGTGAAGGTATGTGTTCAAAACTTGGAGAGGAACAAAAACGAAATGCATGTGAAATAGAGCTTTGTCAGCCCTTTTCCAAGGTAGTATTACCCTCTCTTTGAAGTAATCCATTTATAAACACCGTGTCACGTTTAATTTTTAAAGGTACATTTGGAATTATAATGATGTTCCTGATGTGCTTTTAGTAAGCAAATGCAATTAGACCTTTTAAAAACGAGTTACAACCAAACCAGCCCTCCAGAATTCAAACAAATGTACTTCCACTTTCCGTTTTCTGGGTATAAGATGACAAGCTTAAAAAGGATTAGTCAAGGCAGGGAAAAGAGTGAAGTCTGCGAGGAACTTTGAGAAAGGACTACAGGATTGCAGGAGGAAAGATCTGAGAAAATGTTCCAACGCTCCAGCCGGTGTGAATGTTAGCTTTAATTGCAGAAACTCCGTTCATAGACTGTCAGCTAAAGAGTCATTTCATGCATTTTATGCATTACATTAAAAGAGGAGAAATAAGATCATTGTTGAAATACCTGATTTAGAACTTGATTCCTAGTTTTACTGCAGATTTCCTGTGTAAGATGGACAACCAATTCCAACCCAGATTTTTAAAGCCAGTTAACACACAGCTGTATTAATGCACAGACAGGTGCTTTTGGAAACACAAAGGCACCATCTGCATCTTTAGGTTGTTAAACGCTTGAAAATCTGGCTCGCTATTTCACTGAGCTGCAGAACCATCTGTAAAATAGGAAATAATCAGGTTCCCTTTTTTGTAGCTTTTGTCCATTTAGATCAGTTCTTTCATTAGTCCTGCCTTCTCAGTGTGTATATGTCTCTAGTGTGAGAGTCATTTTATTTCAGTTGGGGCATCTAGTCACTACAGAGGCAAAAACATATTCACTGAGCAAAAATGACTATTACTGCACCCCATCATATTAGTATATTTTATAAGAAATTCAAAAGCACTGCCAAGTGAAGCTTCTTATATAACAAAAAAAAAAAAAAAAAAAAACAAAAAACAAAACCAAACAAACAGCAAAAAAAAAGAGAGAATAATATGATTCTAATACTTGTCATTGGAATTGCTGCTCTGCCCCAAACTTGGAAAACAAGCAGAAAATTAGTATGGCGTGGGAGGATAGGGCCATAATTAATAGCAATTGGTTTTGTCTTCTACACTGCTTAGACAAGTACTTCAGTTCTTATTGAGCAAATAACTCCATTAGCAAGGGGATAGGAAGAGTTCTTAAAAATGGGGACAGCTATTTTCTAGCTTCCCAGCTGCTTAGTGAAATAAGCAGGATTTAACTTTCTTTCAGTGACTTCTACTACTCTTCACCAATAGTGAGAACCTAGACCAACAGGCTGACATCTTTCTTTACATCTGCAAATTATATTCTCAACTAACATATAGTTTCCATGTATATCTAAATCTTCTTTAGTGTATTCAGGTTAAAAATTTAAGAAACAACATCAGGGAATCTCCATGTTCATTAGTTTTCTACAATAATAAACAACACAAAATATATAGGAACATATATATCTGAACAGCGAAGGAAGTGAAAGCCCATATTCCTTGAGAAAATTCTGTTGATGAAATTCAGAAGGCGTTGCATTTTGCAACTGGAATTGTTTTGCATATTTGCCCTCTCGTGATTGTTGCTGATGCATTTTTAACCACTTCTTGTGTTTAGAGGCAGGGAGGGTATGAAGGGCTACCAGCAAGATAATACCTGAACAAATACCTGAACCAGCAAGATAACAGGTGAAAAAATAGCTGAACCTGAACCATACCTGAACAAAATAATAGGATGGTCAAAATTTGCAAGAAAATAGTTTTTCCCAGATCTTTGGAGATGAGAAAAGTACATGCTCAGAAGGATGATAAAGGTGACTGGTGTATTAACAAAGCCCTTTACAGCAGAACCTATAGTATAATACAACTTGGAGATATATTACCTGTCTATTTCTACACCAAGGTGAATGTAAATATTAGGTGAGGTAAAGAATTACTTAGGCTAACGAACACATTGGATACAAATATAAACGTGTAAAGTGCTCCTTAATTTAGGGCACTTATAGTTGTGAGGGGAGTCATGTTCCAGAATGTCATGTTCGCCTTTGAGTGATTTTAAACTGGGACGCCACTTGTCTCCATCAGCAGAAAACTGAATTCAGTGATCCACAAAGCCGCTCCAGTCCTGGGCCCTGTGTGCTGCAGTATCTTGGACTCCATAACGCATTCTGACTAAATCTTGAAGAGTACTTAATAAGGGTCAGAAAATTGCAGAAGGAAATCTTTTGACATTTCCTGCTTTTGCTTAGATCTGTATTTTTCTTACACTCTGTAATGTGAAAAACAATTGGCTTTGGAAATTATGTTTCAAAGTCTGTTCCCATTTGTTTCAGTTGTTACATGTCAATAGATGATAAACTAGAGCTCCTGGAGGTGCGGAGCAGAAGCAAAGCAGAATTTTTAGCTGAATTTCAGCTGGCGGAATTCATCCAAGATCTGAAGTTATCAAACACACCAAGCAGATCTCCACTGGACACATAGTTAAATTTGAGCAGTGCGCTTAACTTCACAGGTAAGTCACTGGGCAATTCAGCAATACAAAGCGCAAAACCTCTGCTTCTAGCAACCAGCTTTCTTGACAGGCTGGGCTTTCTGAGAGAATGAGGTCTGGCCCACAAGTTCTTACTAAAGAGACATTAAGTGAGAAGACAAGATCATTTGCTTTAAACAGATTATCCCTTTACACTAGTGATTTCTTCATATTAATTTTCAGTAATATACACATTTGATAATATGTATGTAAAATCAAAAATTAACAGTTTGTATTTGTGGAGATTAATACTTTGCATCCCATGAGAGTTCAGTGCATTGACATTTTACTCTGGTCATTACTAGAGACATGTCAGACGTACTAAAAAACTATCTTTCCTCTGAAAAAAATTCTATGGTTTTATTATTACTCTGCTTACAGCTGAAGCAGCCTGGCTTCTGACTACGAACAACAAGATGATGACTGCATTAGCGAATCCATTCAGAGCCAACCCAGGGCCTGACGCTGCGCTGTAATTACACATAAGTGATGTCACCATTCTCCAGAAGTTTCTCTATGTCCTGCTAATGTTGTTCCCAAGCATTATCAAATATTATGTTTGCTTTGTCAAAAGCATAAAAGAAGGGAGCAAGATTCTATGTGATTAAATTTGGTACAAGGAGAGAAAATGGCTTTCATCCCAGTAACAATCCTCCTTGCAGTAGGGGTTCTCAGGTCTGTGGAAATCTTTTGGCCTGGAATTTTCAGTCACTAAGTGACTTATGTCCTCAGTGTCCACAGATATTCACTGGCTGTTAGCACTTTAATAAAATTGCTAGCTTCAAAGGCCTGGTTTATTTCTCAGCTTCCTGCAGGCTGACAGCAGCGATGACATACTCCATGCAATTAACTCCAAGACCAAATATGAGTATACAATGTGCACAGAAATACTGTACTAAAAGAACAGCAAAAGAAATGCCAGGATTAAGGCTACGTGTTCAAGATGTTACTCAAGCTTCCCTCCTTCCCTGACACAAGGATTATTGATGAAGTTAGGACTCCGTCAGTATGTAATGAACTCTGAGCTAATGAATAATGGGTTCCATTTTGCTTTTGTCATAGGACCCTGACGTATTTAGGGCACAATGTGTTTCCATGATTAATTGAGTCTGCTCAGTGAAGAAGATTATTCTCTGTAAGTTCTTGGCATATGCAGATCTTAACTTCTCCCTGTTCTTCCAAGTACTCAAGTCTGAGAACCTACAGTTCTTTGCCATAGTTTTGTTTTTCATGTGAGCAAACACAGAAGCATCTCTAGTTTTTCAAATAAGGAAATCAAAACTAAAAATTGTAATGGAAAGGCTTGTTTTAGGAAAAACAAACAAATGAACAAACAAACAAAAATGCACCACAGTGAAAGGAAGTTCAAAGCCACATTGAGAAGGAGAGAAAGTTGTCTTGGAGAAGGTGCCTGGTGTTTTATGTATGCATCCGTAGATAAAGTCCAGTGACAGTGGAACCAGCCCGGAGTAGCTGGATCAGACTGTGTTAGTCCCTGCAATGAAAAGAATCAGAAATTTGCATTGCCTCTAATACAGTGTTAGATGGAGCATACTTTTGGTACCCCTTCGTGTAGCAGTTATCTATCTTCAACACTAACATTGCTGCATGACTGGAGAACAGCAGCAGCTTGCTGTTTTGAATATCATAGCATTGCTGTGAGACAGGACAATAATTTTACTCCCGCTCTATAGCATATATCAAAAGGAAGACTCTTTAACCTCAAATGAAGATAACCTAGTCACATCAATCCACAAAAAGATAGCCAAAATCATACAGGAGGCAATGCAGTAGTGAGCTTGAACCCATGTGAATGCTTTCGAAACTAGACAGTTCCCACATATTCTCAGATTGTGAAAAATTCAGCAACTTCACATATTCACATGCCTTTTTTTTTCTAGAAATATAGTTTGTACAGAATATTATGCTTTTTACTGCTCATTAAATATATTTATTGAGTACAGAGTTAGCTATATGTAATCAATACCACGAACATAACCATGAAATTAACTGATCGAATATCAGGAGGTCTCTGACACTTTCTAACTGATATCGTAATTCTCTGTTTTGTTGAACTGTTCTTTTCCACAGAAGAGTATAGCTGGAGAAGTACTGCTTGGTCCAAAAAGTACAGCTGAAGAACACGCTGTGTATTAGTGTATCAAGTGACTTAGGAACATCAGTTGTAACATTCCAAAATGCTGAAAAACAGAAAGACATCACATATAGAATGAACGGTAAGTAAATATTTCAGTCAGCTTTGGATTCACAAAGTGTTGTAACACAAGAGAGGATGTGAACATGAACAAAAGCACATGCTTAAAGAACCCTTCCCCATACCTTACCACTTTTTTAATTTGCTGTACACTCTTAAAGCCTGGCTTCCCTAATCAAAATGTAAGATTTAATAAAAGCTGCAGCTGAACAGAACAAAATTACAGCACTCTCTAATATCGTAAACATAATTAACTTTGAATTATGTGAATTAACCATGCCTGACAAATTATCATTCAGCTCTGAAATTAAATTCTTTCATACCATTAGATTTGTTTGTTAAGCTCAAGTAGGCAAAAGTAGTATTTAATAAAGTAATAACGATGCTTTGCTGAGAGTGTTTTTGAGATATATATGGATTTATCCAAAATAAATCATAGAAGTGCTATTATTAGCTCATTTGCAAATAGTATATAATGGTGGATCTGCATAATAATATTACAGAAAAGTTTTCTGTTACTACAGGTTACTCTGTGTCTATTAAAGTTTTTTTGTGATTGTCTCTTTATGTTGATCTAGTAATATCACTATTTAGCTATGCATGCAATGCACAGCATAAGTATGTTCAGGACAGCACAGCTCTCCACTCTTGAAGTGCTTATAACCTGAAATAACTAGGCAACTTTTTACAACTTTGGAGTTATTTATAGCAGTGTACTGCATTGAATTGTAGTCCTATAGTGGTTGGCTACATCATTTTTCACCCTCCTCCTTCAGACTGACAGTTTGATTGATGGTTATCATGTTCCTCCTTCTTTCTCACTAAACTAGTGTTCATGAGAGAGAAACTTTGCGGTGTTTTGGAAACTTAGATCTCAGAAGGATGAAACCAGGACAAACAATGGGGTAAGAATTCTAATATATCTTCTGAAGGCTTCTGATAAACCTTTAAGGTTTACTTGCTAAGCCTAACACCAATTCAACCCAACAAGAAAAGTGCTGTCTTAAGTTAAGGGGACATGAGTGTTTCAGAGTAAACTTTTCCATATTCATTCAGTAACAATCCTGTAGAAAGAACAGATGAGCAGACAGTGTTAATTGGTAGTATTACAAATGTAATACCTCTTCACTCTGGAAGAGTTTATGATACCAAACTCAAATTAGTAAATTTCCTATCCTGACAGGCTACTGATATCCACACAGAAATCTGTAGGCAAATGCTGGCAAAACAATTTCTGACAGCAACCAAAAAAAAACCCCATACAGTTTCATATTCCAAAAGCTCTTCATGTTCTTGGATTATGTTGCATAAAATGCTTGGGAGAGTCACAATTATTAGTTCTATTACCCAAGAACTGATGAATCCATGCTCCTCTCCCCCACGTGTGATAACCAACTCCTTTTAGCCCCTCGTTTCTGACTAATCTCACTGCTTCCAGTTTTGTAGTTAAGGGAGACTTCCAGAAGAGAGTTTGTCTGGAGCTGCATTGTTCCCAGCAGCGGTTTGGGAAGGGTTTCTGATGAAAGTATTCATAAGTTCCTTTTTGGATTTTTCTGCGCTAACTGGCACTAAAGCGTAAAGGCAGGGACAAGCACTAGCTGTGTGTTCTCCACCGGTGATGCATTCAGGACTGAATGGAGAGGCTCTCTTTGCATATTGCTATTGCTCAGTAGCGTGGGAAGGAGTTACTTAAACCCTCATGAGGTTGCAGACCCCACAGAGTATCCCAGAGGGTGCTGCCATGAGGACATTCATAATTTATGACTGTCAAGTTGGGCAACATACAGGTAAGGTGACCTCTGTTATAGTACTTTGTGTAGAACTGTAAATCTGGTACAGTTTTGACACCATTTAATCTACTTTTCCAAGCATTATGTAGAAGGACTGTTTTGATGGAGCAATGATGAAAAGCAGTCTGTGCCTTTCATTTAAGAGTTCTGGCTCTGATTTTTTTTCAGGGGGCATTAATGAGCAGAGAAAGTTACTGAGCAGTTTAAGACTGAAAGAACTACACTTTTTGCTACATGTTTTTTCCCTCCACCTAACCCTGGAAGCCTCTTTCAGTTTTTCCTTTTTATTCTTGTCTAGTAGATGATTACTTAAGACGATCAACCTGAGGAAGCTTCCTTAATCAAGCAGGAGCCCAGGGGAAGAAAGAATAAGCCGAAAAAAATCCAAGAGGCAAGCGAAATGGGTATGTTCTTTTTCATATTTGTTTGTAATCAATCTGGAAACGGCAACAGTGAAGTCTGAGATACATGGCAGAAGAATAATCTGTTTCCACCCATTCAGATTTCCATTTTCGGAATTGATTTGGGTTAGCTAAAGCAAGAAATATTCATTAATATTCTAAATGATGTAATATATTAGCCACAAATAATTGGGACATAATATCAAGAACTTACCTATTTCAATGGGTCCAAATAACAGAATTTCATGTAGGCGAACAGAAGTATATACTGCTTACTTAGCAGATAATTACGTTGTGCCTTTTAAAGTTTCACACTTGTTGGTTCTTCCTGAAGTTAAGGACAGTTTATGTTCACGACAACATTTAAGGAAAATAACATATGTATCTCGTTGCTGCTGTTGCTCCACTTCAAGTAAAACCCACCTACACTAATACTCCCACTCCCGTCTGAATTAAAGGAATAATTTAAGCTTGCTGTTAGAAGGGAAGGTAGGGAACTGTAATTTGGAATGATCATCAGATAACACGGAAGGACACCAGTATCAATGGATTAGGTTAGACAGAACAGATTCTGAGCCCTTTTGTGATTTGATTTGCTCTGTGCTTATGGATACCACCAGAGACATGCTGAAAATATTTCGTTAAAGACAGATAACATTCCAGCCTGAAGCAGATCAATGGATTAAAGTTATTACTGATATAATCTTGTGCCTCAGGTAAGAAAGAGAAAAAGGTGAATGTCTAATTGCAGGAACACTCACCCATGTTAATACTGAAGGAAAACACCAATAATGGAATATTTCAGAGCAAAGTGGTCAATGAAGAAGTATTTCCAAACTTCTAAATAAGACATCCCTTAAGTAATACATAAGATGTCTTTCTAAAAAGTTAATTACTAAACTGTCTTAAATTGCAATATAAATTCACATAACGCACACTGATGTAATGTCTTGCTAATAACTAGAGATATATTTCTAGTATGGATATATAAATAGCTTATGGATTTTTCTTACTAACACAGGAATGTAATTTTTTTTCTCTCTGTCATTTCATTCACTTCTTTAATAAAATTTTCCTGTAGCTGGCTAAACTCCAGACCTTTGTAAAGTTGTATATAAAGAGCATAGAGTCGCTGAGCTTTCATATTCAGCAAGAAATGTTTTAAAATCCTTGCTAAACTAGTTTCCTTAAAACTACCTGCAGCCTTTCTTACATCTATTCCTTGGTACAGAACAGTCAAAAAATAGAATGCATACCTTGCCTTGCTTTTCTTTCCCTTTTTTTTTTGTTTTTGGATCACGTTGTTTATGCAAAGCTAAAACTACAGTCGGGTGGGGAGATGCTTTTAGAAATTCCCTCTCCGATCTCAAAAGGGACTTGTGAGTTTGTCAGACAGGCGTCAAGCAATTTAAATTGAATACACTGTCCTGAAATCAATTGTTCACAAAGAAGCTATGTTTATCTTTGGACCTTTTTTTTCTTTTCAGGTTGTGTAAGAGAAACAGAGGCCATGAGAAACCCTCAATTTCCTTAAACTTTTTTTGTGGTAAAATCACCAGCAGTTTTGGGGTGGGATAACTAACTCCTATACCTTCTTTTGAGACTTTGGTGTAGAAGGGCAGGAAGACGGGGTCTCTTGGCTATTCAGAATAGTAGGGGATTCTCTAGCACAGAATGTATTTACAGTCTTTTGAAACTCAGGTCTCAACCGGGGCAATGAGCTGGTAAGTCACAGCAGAGTTCATTATCACCTCTATTTGGGTGTTGTTCTGTTGGGGGGAGTTGGACTGGGTTGCTTCCTGAGCTCCTTTCCAACATTATTCTGAGTCTATGTCTATCCCACACTTTACGGAAATAGCTATGTCTGCCAGCAAATTCCAGACCAAGATTCAAAGGCAGTATCTTATTTAGATGCCAAATTGTGTATTGCAGATAAATTTGCCTACTATTTTATGAGTCTTAAGAGGCAATAAGGGAAGTAAATTATAAGAAAAAATCTAAATGACAGATTCACCTACTACATGTGTAGCTCACCTAAAGCCCAAACACTTGATCGAGCAAAGTTAATTTAGGTGCAGCGATAATGTAATTAATGGACATTTAGGAGATGTTGAGATATCTGTCACTTTGTTGAGGGTGTAAGAGAACTTCTACAGATACTAAGGTCCCAAGTAGATGAAGGATTCAGATAACTTAGGTCTTTTGTGTCCAATTTCTCAGAACGGTTTCACAGTTGAAGAACTTCGGTAGGAAGCTGAGGCCTGGATTTTGAGTTTCATTCTTCCTGAAGAAAAGTCAACCTACTTTTCCAGTAATCTGCTCTGTCCACCAGAATGGGACATCTTGAGTGAAAACAACGCGCTTTTTTGTTTTTTTCTTTTTGAGATGGATCATCTCTGCAGGACACTGATGCTGAAGTCAAACTCAGACTAGGAGCTCACAAAATTAAACCCTGCTCTGACATACCTAGATGTCTCAGCCTTATGTATGGTAACAGCTGCTTCCTGGTTTGTTTTTGTCCCTTGATGACCCACAGAGTGAATAACCCCAGAAGCAGAGATAAACTATGAACAGCTCAAGAATACCAGGTCAAGCACAAGAACCATAAAACTATAATTGCTCACGCCTAATGCTCTTCTGGTCCCCTAATACGTGTTGTCCGCCAGGAGGGTGAATTACTGTGACTTGCACCATCATACTTGAACACATTCTTTGAAAAGTTTCCGGTCTAGGAAAGAAGGCAAACTGGATTGCTGTTTGGGACCTGTGTCAGGATGGTGATGCATAAGACTCTCTTAGGTAGGATTTATAGTAGAAGAGATTACATCTTTTGTGCTGCCTAATTTCCTGCACAGATTCTTGAGGGATAACACAAGACTTACTGACTTGGAAGCAGTAATAACAGAAATATTGTCCAATGTCAGTTAATGATATTCTTCTCTCACCAGAAATTCAAAGATCTAAAAACCAGGTGAAAATTAAGGTATGACTTAACACTGGAACAAAGCAGATAAGAAGTTGGGGGAAGGTGTCAACTCCAGAGAGGGAGGATATTGGATAGACAAAACCAGTTTCTAAAAGCTTAATTTTGACAAAAATGGAAAAATATTTCAAATAGTATAGCAAAGGCAAAATGTTTAAACACACTAAGGCTGTAAACAATTGATCAGGATCAGTAAGAATTATTAACATAGTTCTGAATAATTTGAACGTTTCAAGTGAAAACTTAGGATCAACAAGGTCTTGCAGAAGTGCTACAGATTTTCCTTTTTCTCACTAAAAATGGCTCATGTGAAAGCTTTCACTCAGAGGTAGAAAGGATCTTGTAATTAACGGCATGCAAGTCTTGCTAAGCACACACAAGTTCAACTTGCATCTCGCTGCTGAATGGCATTTTTGGAATATTTTCGTAGTTATATTCAGAGCAAAACAGTTCACAAAAATGCTCAGATCAGAGTGCATTGACACAAATAAAGCAGTAGCAAATTGGAGCTAATAGTCTATTAAACAGCAGCTAAACCCCAGCCAAGACAAATTTTGAGTATTCTGTTCTGAATAGAGCCTGTCACACATTTCTGGCTTTTTGTTCAATCATGGTTTATTTTTAAATGATCTTCCAAATAGTAGTGAGATTTATATATGTCAGACCACAAAACAGAACAAAACACCATGTGCATGTGCATGCTAATGAACTGTAATTACATAATTATTAGTATTATGCAAAACAAAAGCAGATGTCTTTTTTTTTTTTTTTTAAATAAGAAAGCATTTCTGAAAGCAACTATAAGCTAACCTTGTGTGAAGTGGATAGAGGGCAGCTCATATATCATTGATGCCTGTAGAACATTAGTAAGGACTGGTCTGCAACAATATGTCAGGATTTTCCCTTAAGGTAAGAAAAAGAATACATGGGACTTAAAGGAGACTTATCTAACCCTACCTAGCTATGATGTCTTAAATCCCAAAGTGTGGAAAGAAAAAGAGATCAGAGTTGAGACAGGAAGTTCAGCATCAACACGTCATCACAACAAGCAGAAATGTTGTAGAAGCAGCTCCAAAATGGCTGTAAAACTTAAAAAAAGCTGCAGTGGCATATAGCCTAATACATTTTCTCCCACAACAAGCAGTCAAAGACACTCAGGGAAAGATTGTAAAAATTGGGCATGGACTGAATGGTAATGTTGACATAATCACCTACTTTCTGGAAGTCAGGTGTTAAGGAACTATTAGTTGGAGATTTCTCTTCTGAAGAAGCATCTTGCTTCTGGTAAAAACTCCTCAAGCTTTCCTGCAGTTAAGTTGCAGCTTGGGGAACATCTAAAGACCTATATGTTTATACATCTGTAAGTGACCCCAAGAAAGCTTTGGTGATGTGATCTACATTTATTTTATGAAAATCTTTATTTATCCCTTTTCAACCTTCAAAGTTTGACATTTTCAAGATTGCTATTACCATATGAATCAGGCCTTCAACACTGTATTCATCTTTAGTTTATGATGTCCCCACTTTACCTCTTCGCAGTTCTCAAAACAGGACACCAGTTATTCCTCCTCTCTTGTCTCCTTACCATCATTTTGTACAACTTACACTCTGCCCCACGTCTCAAATCATACCCTTTCAGAGATGGTTTAGGGGTGGTGACTGGAGCACATGTGTCTGGTTACTGTTGGACAGCTCATCTATAAACCTAAAGTGCATTTGGCACTGAGCACCTACTGCACACTTTATGGTAGTTACTTTGGTTATGATAGATCAACTGATATCGAGTAACTTCATGGTGAATAGGATGGAGAATAGTAAGTTACTGAGTATAAGAGAGAAATATCATGCATGCGGAGACTGAAAACAAGTTCAGTAGACCTTCTTTACCTCCAGAAATCAAGATTCCCAGGATTCACTATCGCTCTGCTGCCAGTAACTGGCAAATTCATCATTGTCTCTTGAGCTAGTTCACAGACCGGACAGAACTAAGAATTGTTGCTTTTTTTGCTTTAGTTCAATACATAGCCCTCCCATTCTTTGGAGTCTACTTTCTTTTGTGAGTGCAAATATGAAGGAATTTTGTCTTCTTTTAAAAGAAAGGGTGCTATACTCAGTTTTCTGAGTCAAATGCTGCCATTTCCATATACTTTTAGTGCAGTGATTTAGTTTCTGCATAACACCATCCTGATGCCTGATTTTAACCTCTGTATCTGTTGCTCTGACACCCTAATTGTACCCTGACATTCTGTCATCCTGGCCCCTTACTGTTCCTACCTACTGCTTCTTCCCATAAATTGTGCTCTTCCTCCACCCTGTCCCCCAAACCCGGGGGTTTTTGTTGGCTGAGCATTTTCTTGCATTTTCATAACAATTTAACAGGGAATACCTGACATGGGAAATTAAACTCTTGGAAAACTATTGGCAGCTTGGTATTGAATACTAAGTCTTGAGGAATCTTAAACATAGGAAACCCTACTTTTAGTGCATGTTACTTTATCTCCCATTTCCTTTATCACCTATTAGAGAATTTATAGGGTTGGGATTTTTTTCCTTAGATGCAGTTATCTCAGATTTGCAATGTAAGTAAATAAATAAACCAGACCCACAGCTGGTATAAACTAAAAATATCTCACCAATGATAGTGTAGCTGTTCTCATTAATATAAAGTGAGGCCCACATCACTGGTTTTCTAATTGTTTTATAGGCCTGAGAGATTAAATCCAAAAATTTATATAGTCTGAGTCTGCCATTTCAGTGTTCTCTCTCCACGTAATATATTGAAGTTTCCTAGTGAGTTTATTTGCAGATCATTTCAGCTGTAAATAAGTAGAGGTTTCCCAGAGGGCCTACTTGCATAGTATTTCAAACGTGAAACACATTAATTGGCCTATCAATAATGGACTGTCTCATCTAATACAGAAAAAAGTCCAGTACCAAACATTTGCCTCATTTTGTAATAATCTGGAGTCTTAGTACCCAATACATGAATATTCATTTTTCCTCCAAAATAACATTTTGAACTGGTGAAAAACCATCAACTCACCCCAAAGGGCTTAGGAAATGCATGCTTCTCAAAAAATATATATCATCATAATATAAATACTGACATTTGAATCTTGAATAATAGCAAGGCAACAAAGCAGGGACAGGAGTTTCCTGTTCTATCAGCTGAAATGAGAGGTTATTTTGCTAATTTTTAAGGAACATTATACCTTCAGAAATGTAACAAGGAAAGTGTACTCAAGGGAGACCTGTCTATTCTTCAGCACTTCTGGATCACATTTCAGATGAAAGGGTTTAATTGAGAATCCCCTTTTATGTGTGATAAGTTCCATGATACGATTAGTTACATATTAAAATTCCACTTTTGGAATCATAATGGCCCCTTGATTCCTCATTATTACAAACTTGCAATGTACTTAAGATTATGTGGAAAAAAATAACCACATCTGTTAAGTCTTTAAAATATGTACTTTATATATGAGCAATATTTAGCTGGCACTATTCTTGCAAATCCTACTCCTTCCTACTTTTGAATTTCTCATAAATATGTCTTCATGTGGCTAGAATGAAAAATTAAATTAAAAGGAAGAAAATGGACATCCCAGCTTTTTTTTTTTTAATATTTGTCAACAAGTAAATGTCAAACTCCAGATGACTGGGCTAATATTTATGCATATTTCCCAACCATTTAGAAAGTTGAGATCTCAAAGTATTTCCATGATTTTTGATATAAAGGTCAAGACTAGATTAGCATAACGCTTCACTCATGTCAAAAATCTAGAAGTGATGTTCATGTTGTGCTTATTTTTCCCCTAATTAACACACAAAGTAATTAATTTCTTCTTTAAAGTTTTGACTAAACTTTAAAAGCAAATTGGCCTGTTGGTTAAGTGATTAGTTGTATTAGAAGAAAAAGTCTGTATACCCTTAGTAAAGATACAATCCCATTTTAAAGGTAAATGGTATGTTGGGTGGTTTTTTTTTTCATTTATATTGCTTCTTTCGAATGAGGTCCAGCTCTGTTTTCGAACCAGAAAGCATCATTTCCTAATGAGAAATTTCTGCATTCAGTTACATTCAGTTTGAGCACCTATTGTCAATCGGTATACTTTAAGATATCTCACTCGGCTTCCAGCTGCCACTCCAGAGGTGCCTGGTTCTCACAGTAGACCTGTGTGACCTCTGCTGGTCTCACATCTATGTCACAGGTATCCTAGGGGTCTGCAGCGGCTCTTTCTTTGCGAAGCCACTGAACCAAGCTTCTCATGTCGGAAAGTCTGAATTCACTCTAAGTTACCTCTCAGTGCAACAGAGCGTATGTTCACAGAGTTAATTAGCAGAATCCTTTGCCTTTCACTTCCCTTTATTTACAGTCATCTAATAAGACATTATGAAAATTTCTCTATTATAGCTACTGCTTTTTATGTTATCTCTGAATAGTGATTTCTGCTATTGTATTATCTTTACGGAGATATTATCCCAGATTCTTAAAAGGTATTTTTGACAATGATTAAGTACTTCTGGTAAGCCAAGTTTAAGTGAATAGTACTGAACATGTAATTGCAAATAATAATACATCAGTGATTTATAACATTGCATTTTTCAGTACTTTTCTTGCAAACTATTCACACTTCACAGTTTTTTCTTGACTTGTTGAGCTACTGTCCCACAGTGAGCTAATATTTTGACTACATGATGTACAATGATGTTGAGGTATCTGCTCAAGGAATTAGCTTTTAAGACATACAGAATTCAGAGGATTTTTCTTCATGTACCCAGTTCTGCCTTCTAGGCAGGTCCAGAAGGAGATTCTTCTAATAATCTTTCCCAGTTTTTGGTTTTTTGGAAGGGGTTTTCTTTGTTGTGATTTGGGGGTGTGGTGTATGTGGTTTTTTTTTCCTGCCAGTCTTAGCTTTCTGTCTTACTGAGTTTCTATTCTATGCCAGTATTTTAATTTCCATTCTATGACTAATGAATTTTTCATTAACCTCAATAACCATGAAATTCTGATCGTATTCTGTTAAGCAGTGTCTAATTCTACAAGAAGCCCCATTAACTTATATGAGATCAGCTGCAAAGCAAAGTTATTATTCAAAATAAGCAAAATCTGACTTTAAAAGCATACCAGAACCACATTCACGGTCATTTTACTATAGCACAGCAGATTAAAAAACGAAATGCATAACTTCCACCCTTTCCCTCACATCTACCCAATTTTAGGAGTTATTTGGGGAGCGCAAATTGCAAGAGAAAAGTGGAAAATTTAATATTCAATCTGTGATTTTCCTCATTTGACAAGCCATTAAATAAAAATAAAATAAATAAATAATAAAATAGAAAAAATAAAAAAATAAAAAAGAAAAAAATATATCTGTACACTGTGGAAAGTTCATACAGAAAGAACTGGTATAACTACCCATCTAACTGCATGCAAATCCAGTACGTACTGTCTATAAAGTATTAGGCTCAATAAAATTGTTGTTAAACATTACCAATGAGCTTTTTGCTTACAGAGTTCGCATACTGACAAGACTAACGTAACAAAGACAGACATTTAAAGGAACGGAAATTCTTAAAACTCCAGGTAAGCCTCAAAGGTCTTCCATTATGGAAAGGAAAAAGTGAATTTGTAACTGATGTACCACAAAAGTATTATGAACATTTGCACATATTTGAACAAAATACAGCATAACGAGAGTCAAAAATCAAATTGCTTTTCCTTCCAAATACTGATAAGGATTCATATTTTTCCACTTCTTCTTTTGTCCAGACATGCAAAAATGTGGAGCAGAAACCATGTAAAAGTGTATTGTCTTATACCTCGGCCACTGCTGCAATTAAAAGCTGCGTCCAGAGTTAAGTCCCACTTGTTGTCACCTAACCGAAGTTAGGATAACTATGGAGCGATGCCACAGCACACAGAAGATGTGAAGGTGTTACCTACTTTAAACGTCAGTCTGTTTGGCAACACTCATTTATATTCTTTTGTCTTTTCCACTGTCATGAGACACATTTCCATCTGAAAAAAATGGCGTGAGGATTAGACAAATATAACACACTGCTAAATGACCTTTTTGCAGTGACCATTTTTTTTTCAGGAACTATGTGAACAGCATTGTTCATCACCTCTAGTAACCAAACAAATAAGTCCGGATTCAGACTGCTTAAATTCTACTTACATCCCTATACTCATACAGTTAATTTTACTGTCCAGGGAAGTCACTTGTTTCTTTGATGATGTGCATCCATACAAGGCTGGAGTAGGTTCTGCAGGGAGCTGCTCTTTAGACCATGTCAGACTTTTCTTTAAAGAAAGTTATTGTTTCACTCCCAAAAGATGCTGATAATGAGCCAGGAGCTGCCCTTGAGCCAGCCAAATAATATACTAGTAGATGTGGAATTTAGTCTGTTTCAACTTGACTGCTATAATGGCCACAAGGGCAAGATCCATTAAAGATAACAATATTATGCAAAAATACATCTTTTATGGTTACCTAAAGAAACCTTCATGCAAAATATATTATTGATTTTTCCCACAGAAAAGAAGCATACGGGTTTTTTTTTATTCCCTTCTGGGGTGGAAAGACTGGATTAAATACTTATACAAAACCAGTCAAAGAAACTAGAACTGACCAACAATAAACAAATAAAATAAGTGGCTTTGTGTGTTGTGTTTACAACACTCTGGTTAGAAACTGGGCGTAAATTTCAAGGGATGAAATCATCCACAAGTCTAGGTGCCACCCTAAAACCAAGGAAAGGTGCAATTTTCTCCTTTGTGGGGACACAGCAGCAAATTCAATTTTAAAGTGGCAGTTGTAGCCTAACATGCAAGAATGCACTCACTTTTCATCAGCACCTTTGCTTTCTAAACCTGCCCCTTCCTTTCCTCATTTTCTTGGGCATATCACATCATTGCCCAACTATATCCGACTGAAATGTAAAGAAATAAAAAGTATTTTTTCCCAGTACTTGTAAAAGCGGGTAATAGGCATGGATTTCAGGCAGATCTCAGGTAGTGGAACATAGATCCCCTAGACAGCTGTGACGACACTAGCACCAGAATGCAAATAATTATTAGACATGCTAATATGCACGGTGCTCATCACAGGACATGGATATTTGAGGGCAGAACAAAAAGCCATTGTCTGATTAACCCTCTTTTTCACACATCAAAGAAGCCTTCCCTAGTATTTTCCTCATTAAGAAACTAACATCTGTAAACTTCCAACAAATTTTGTAGAAAGCACTTAGGGTTTATAGAATCCTAAGACAACATACAGCAACTCACATCCTTCAAAGTGAATTTATCAATAGCATCTGGAAATGCCAGTTTCTGTTTTCATCTATCATTTATTCTTGATTATCTATAATTTTTGCTACTAAAATTTAAGTCATATGCTATCCAGCCTTTCAAATGTTTCCTTTAAGAGGAGTGATGCAATTCATACAAAAAATTTCGGTGCTGACTCTTTGGTATCTGTGTACTCCCCTAACAATCAATCCCATGGACTTGTGTCTCTATTTATAAGGAATCTCTGGATTTTCATTTGTTTGGGGGAAGAGTGAAATGTAGGCTTTCTTTGTGCCTTTTACTTCCACAACTCTTTACATGGTACAGCCATTCTTCTCATTTATTCAAGCAGAAAAGCTTTTATCCAAGAAAACGTGTGTACCGAACAAGAATAGAAGAATTAAAGGTTGAAGCTAGAGGAGGAGTCTTTCTTCCTTTGCCTTGAAGCGTGATGTTTCACCACTGCTCAGCTCCCAGCCCTTTCCCAGTGTACAGAAACAGGACTGCCAGCTACCACTGACGGTCATTTCACTGTGTTCTGTTTTTCCTCTTTTACTGAGTGGTATGTTTTTCTGATTATAGTATTTTTCCTATTAAGTCCTGTAACAGCAGAATTAATAGAAGTCTGAGTCAAACAACATTGAGTATTAGCGCAAGGCTGGTCATCGAGGAGAATAAAAGTAAAAATTCTTGGGTTTGTACAACATAATTAAATGCCAAGTCCTAGGTGTAGTTTTTAAATGTTAAAGTTGAGGCACATTATCTTAAATAACACTGTTTGATGTGGAAAGCTGAAAGGAGTCAGAAATACTTTACAGTTTCTCTGGAAAACTCAATGTAACTGATGACTGTATCACAAACTGTATTACCTGAGCCAAAGAAGAATTTATGATGAAGAATTCTGTCAGAAGCCAACAGAAAGATGTACATGCACACAATGGCATATCTTACAGGTTTCAGGCAAATTCACAAAACCCAAAGATGTTGCAAAGAAGTGAATGTCCAGGGACCTTCCTGGGATTCTCCATGGCAGAAGTCAGATGATTGAAACAGTCTGGTTTACACATACCATTTTTATTCAGAGCTTATCTGCCTTCCATGGGGACAGACTTCACAGTTCAAATGTTCCCTGCCTCAGTAGAAGGCACTTAAAATGCCAAAATAATGAAAAGAGTGGTAAGAAAAAGAATAAAAACTGAGAGGTACAAACTGGACGTAAAATCCACCGATTCTCTTATCAGTATATCAAGAACAGATGGAAAATAATGCATTCTTTTATTAAGTAAAATATAGAAAAACCTTGCAGCGTGTTTCTAGCTATACTCTGGTCTCAGTATGCCTGATCAAATGACATACACAAGAGCTGGGGAAGGACTTTTTACTAAGACATGTAGTGATAGGACAAGGGGGAATGGCTTTAAACTACAAGAGGGCAGGTTCAGATTGAACATTAGGAAGAAGTTGTTCACTTTGAGGTTGGTGAGGCACTGGAACAGGTTGCCCAGAGAGGTTGTTGAGGCCCCATCCCCGGAGGTGATCAAGGCCAGGCTGGACGTGGCCTTGGGCAACCTGGTCTAGTGAAAGGTGTCCCTGGCTATGGCAGGGGAGTTGGAACTCAGTGATCTTCAAGGTCCTTTCCAACCTAAACCATTCTATGATTCTATGATTCTACGATTTATAAAGAATTAAAGATCAAAATATAATTAATGCATTTGGAAAATAGATCTTGTCAAACTAAGCTGACGTCTTTCCTGATTAAACATTTTTGTCAAACACAGGTAATAGTTAAATGTAAACTATTACGTGACATTTTGGTAAACAAATTATAAACATGCACAGCTTCAATATGGCACAAGAAGATTCTATTTGGACGGTCCCTCGCAAGCAACTTCAAGTGATTTATCATTAGATGATTTATTAGAGACAGGTCTACTAAAGTCCAACACATTTATTTGCCATACATCATCCATTTTTCTTCTGCAACCTCAAAAAATAAATGAATAAAAGTCAATACTGACTGATTTTGCAAATAGTGTGAAACACTGGCACATGAGCTGGGAGCAAGCAAATAATGTACTCAGGCTGACCTCATCGAGAGGCAAAGTAGACTATTTCTTTGTTAATTCATAGCTGAAGATATTGTCAGAAGCCCAGTAGGAGGTTAGCCATGGCTCAGCTAATATTTTACGTTAAATGTAGCACCACTGGCTAAGAAGGAGACGTGAGGTGGAAGTTCAGTGATCACAGGCAACACAGGATTTGCATACAAGGTCCTGGCCAGATCCAGACAGATGAATGATGGGAGGCTGAGGTAGTGGCTGAAAGCCAAAGCTCATCTTCTCAGTTCTTGTATGGCCATCACAAGGTCACGGTCCTACATGTTTATCACAAAGTTCCTTATCTGAGTTTCATCTACACTGCAGAAAGGCTTTGAACTGGTTCTTCTTCTACAACCTAGCACACATGAACACTGGGAACAAAGAATGTAATACATGTGTTCTTTGTAGATGGAAGGAAAGTAGTAGTCTGTTTTGCTCAAAGTTCTCAGTCTGAAGATAAGTCAAGAACGCTAACCTTGGAGTGGCAGTGTCACAACTTTTTTCTTTTCTTTTTTTTTCCCCACGGTCCATTTCTGTTAATCAGATGAAGAATAATGAAGAATATCTGTTAATCAGATATAATGAAGAATATTGGAGACAATTAAAACAGTTATGACAGTTATTAAAGAATTTGAAAAGATACTTTGATGACTCAAGGAGAGCAAGCAGATGACAGAAATCCGGGAGTATTTGTACAGTCTTCAAATGTGAGAAACAACATCTTCTTCAGTTTAGTAAACAAAAACCAGGGAGTAGAAATGGAAGGGAAATAAATTCCAAGCAAAAACACATACATATTTTTACCTCCTTTTGGAAGAGTGAGGACACTGCACAGTTTATCATGTTTTGCAATGAGTTCTTAATCATTTGCAATTTTAAGATCAGAAGTCTGTGGTTTACTTTGAATTCCATTTTCCTTAAAAAGGTATTTATTTTTATGGACACCTTCTCATCTGTTTTATTGAAAAGGAAAAGAGATGACTGCAGTGGTACCTCTTGACTTTTAGGGTGAAAAATCTTTACAAATTGTATTAGACTTCATTAAGCACAGCTAGGAAGATATATGAAGATATCCAGATAAAATACAGTACTGTTACAAAAATATGAAAACCACTTTCTGGAAAAGTCTTCTCATGGAAGATATTGATTTACTGCCTTGTCAGCTTCCCAGCAATGAAGAAGGGGGTGCTTAATAGATAGCATTCCCAAATATTCTCAGAAATAAGTACGTGTGCATGGGTGTGCTCACCGTTGCAAAACTTCAGAAGTCAAAAAGATTAAATTACTTAGTATTTCGACGTTGACATGCAGCATCCCAAAGAATCACTGCAAGAATTGAATGAGTACATTTGACATTTTCTTTTCTTCTGCGTGAGTACATCTGAGAAATTGTACCTTTCAGTACTTTTTAGTACCTTTCAGTATGGTGCCTTTCAGTTGAGTTCAGTGACAAGACAGATTGCTAGAAATTATAATCAAATTTTTATTTAGTGTTAAGAAAGAATTTCAGCTACTTTGGAAGCTTATTCTTACAAGTAGAAGGAAAATAGGTCAGTTTTCAATAATGTGACTTATTAATGTGTCTTAATTTTTTTATTCATATAATTTGAATATAATTTGTATTTATTAAAAGTTGCTACATAAGCAAACTATTTTAACTTTAAAAAACACAGAATCACAGAATGGTCAGGGTTGGAAGGGACCTCTGGAGATCATCTAGTCTAACCCCCCTGCCACAGCAAGGTTGTCTACAGCAGGTTGCACAGGATGGTATCCAGGTGGGTTTTGAATGTCTCCAGAGTCAGAGACTCCATCACCTCTCTGGGCAGACTTTTCCAGTGCTCTGCCATGCTCAAAGTAAAGAAGTCCCTCCTCATGTTTAGACGGAACTTCCTATGTTGAAGTTTGTGTCCATTCCCCTTGTCCTAGCACTGGGCACCATTGAAAAAAGACTGTTCCCATCTACCTGGCACCCTCCCTTTAAGTATTTATAAGCATTGATAAGGTCCCACCTCAGTCTCCTTTTCTCCAGACCAAAAAAGACCCAAGTCCCTCAGCCTTTCCTCATAAGAAAGATGCTCCAATCCCTTAATCATCTCTGTAGCCCTTTGCTGGACCCTCTCCAGCAGTTCCCTGTCCTTCTGAACCGGGGAGCCCAGAACTGGACACAGTACTCCAGATGGGGCCTCACCAGGGCAGAGTAGAAGGGGAGGATGACCTCCCTCGACCTGCTGGCCACACTCATCTTGATGCACCCCAGGATGCCATTGGCCTTCTTGGCCATCAGGGCACATTGCTGGGTCATGGTCATCCTGTTGTCCACCAGGACTCCCAGGTCCCTTTCCGCAGAGCTGTTCTCCAGGAGGTCAGCCCCTAACCTGTACCGATGCATGGGGTTATTCCTCCCCAGGTGTGGTACCCTACACTTGCCCTTGTTGAATTTCATAAGGTTTCTCTCTGCCCAACTCTCCAGCCTGTCCAGGTCACACTGAATGGCAGCACAGCCTTCTGGCGTGTCAGCCACTCCTCCCAGTTTTGTGTCATCAACAAACTTGCTGAGGGTACACTCTGTCTCCTTGTCCAGGTCATTGATGAATATGTTGAACAAGACTGGACCGAGTACTGACCCTTGCGGGATACCACTTGTTACGGACCTCCAACTAGACTCTGCACCACTAATCACAGCTCTCTGAGCTCTATCTGTCAGCCAGTTTTCAATCCACCCCACTGTCCATTCATCCAACCTGCACTTCCTAAGCTTGCTTGTAAGGATGATGTGGGACACGGTGTCGAAAGCCTTGCTGGCTGCCCTCCCCTCATCCACCCATCCAGTCTCGCCATTATAGAAGGCTATCAGATTAGTCAGACATGACTTCCCCTTGGTGAATTCATGTTGACTACTTCTGATAAACAACTTTTCCTCCAGATGCTCTAAGATGACACCCAGAATATGTAATAACTTCTTAAAAAAATCTTGTTCTGGTTTTAACATGTCTTGAAGGCACATTAATATTCATGGGTTTGAATTTATCTGAAAGGCTTTATTTGATTTAAGTGTTTGTTTGGATTTATTTTTTCCCCCAGCATCATTCAGGACTGTGTTAACTGTAAAAAACTGAACTCTGAATTACCGGCCACATTAACTACATCTAGCTCTATTTTCACCTCTAACATGTTTGTAATAAAACAGCTCTTTCAACAAATAAAAATGGTGAGATTCATTGCTGTGTTGTGTTTAAAACCGTTGCCTCTGACCTCTGTAGCACAAGTATTCCAGAGGAGGAAAAGTGACATCATTTTAACAATAGAATTATTTTTACACCTGTCTGTAAAAATAAGTTAAAAGGTAAATTTACATGACTCATTCTTTTGCGTGACCATTATTCACAGCCTTTTTCAGAAACTGGAATGTGCCCTCTCCCTGTTACAGGAGAATCACACACTAATTAAAATTAATACACAATTCTGGGAAAAAAAAATAGAAAAGATTAACAACCTTGAACACCTTGCAAGAGTGGACCTTTAATTTCAAATACAACTAAGAATATGTAGGAAGGCAGCAGAAATTAGGGTCTTTTGCAGTCAGTACTTCAATTGGGCATACTTTTTTTGTGTGTCTTAGGAAGGCCAGACTTCATTTGTATGAGAGTTGTACATGAGGGGTGAAGGCTACTGAAGTGGGTACATGAAGAAACAAAGCAGTACCGTGCACTTCAGTTAATCAGGATGCACTTAACAGGGAAATTTGCTTAATTGAGATGTTTCCCAAGGAAGCAATTTAAGACTAATGATACCTAATAGCAATAACTGCCATTTAATGGGGATGGTAATTCCACTTAATAGGGATACCATCAGGTAATTATGGGCAGGTCTAAGCTACTGACTTTTGTTGGCAAAGCTTTACCTGTCAGGCATCTGAAGAGGTGTAGTCCTTGATCAACAACTACAGGGAAGCAGAAACACCAAATGCAAACTTTGGTACTGCAGATCTGTGTTTTCACAGGTTATCCTGTGTTGATCAATAGGAAGTTTCTGCCCTGCTCATTTAAAAAAAAAATAATTCTGGCATATTTATACATTGCCTTTATTTTTTTATATATATATATTTCTAGTTTATATCTGGCAAAATGATCCTGAGGTCTTTCTGTGTTCATCTCGCAATGCATTTTACCCACTTTATTAGCTGGATTTATGCACACAACATGTTAGGACATGAATCCAAGTTAAAACTTAGAACAAAATAATATTGTCAAATTAAAACTTTCTAACCTTTTGTTCCAAGTTTATGCTGGTATTTAGCTATTTTCTTCTTTTACTTTTTTCCCTTGTTTTTGTTTGTTGTTTTTTTGGGGGTGGTTGGGTGGGTGGGTGGGGTTTTTTTTGGTGTTGCAAAGTTACTCCAGGCTGGTGACAGCTTTTAGCTCATGAGTTCAAACAATTTCAATGATGATGCTCTGATGCACAGGTTACCCAAGCTGGGGCCTCCAAATTCTGTTCCTTACAGTCAAAGAGTGATTGACCAACAGTGTGGCAGACTCACTGCAGCCTCCTGGAGAGCAGCATTAGTCACGAGGATCCTCCCTGTACAGGATGCTGTTACACTGTCACTGTGTCCTCATTAATAAGGTCCGCTGTAATTTATCTTAGCACATACACAGGCTCCTTGGGTGTCATTACATACAAAAGAGTTTCGCTTTGCTAACCCTGCTTAGGCAAGGCACTTTCATAAATTCCTCTTTCATTCGGTGCTCCTACACTTGCTAGTGGTGTTTGTCAGCCTCCCAGGATGAGAGATCAACAGGCGCAGAGCACGGGAAGTAGGAGCTATATCCCTAATACCCACAGATCAGCATCTTTATGACAGTAAACTCCTGAAAGCATGAAAAAGGTTCACTGAAAAATAGCTACGAGAAACACAGGGAGAAACCTGTAAAGCTTGACAAATATTTGTTATTTACTTTCAGGTCACCAAAGATCATCTAAAAACTTTTTGGGATATTTTTCATAACTGCAGTCTCCTCTGAGCTGGGTATAATTTGTCTAAGAGATAAAGAAAGGGTGGCAGGGTGGCTCTGTATGCTGGAGGAATGCAGTCTTCCAGCAAGTTATATTATTGTAGTGAAGGTCAAACATGTATAGTTCACTACCTCAGGCTCCAAAAAGTCACAAGAGGACAATTGAAGAAAATAATACAAAAGTCTGCTGTGAAACACTGACTCAAGAAAATGGGATGAACAACTGACAACTAGCAGTTTATACAGCAAATTTAGATGTTTGTTCTCATCAACCTGGATGCAAAGAGGCTATGATTTATACAGGCTATTGAAGGAACTATTTTATAGCATATATTTCAGTCCTTGCATTGCTGCCAAATTGTTCACACAGTAACTGTTTCTAATATTTCCCCTCAAATATGTAGGAATACTGTACTGGCTCTCTAATGGACTGATACCCAGAGCAACTTTCCAGAGATACTCCCACAGTAACTTTCAACACAGCTTTGCATATCCTTCAAATAAGATGTATACAATCAAGCATTTCTATGTCAATACATACATGTATACATGTGTGCATGTTTCTTGTATGGATGGTGTGTTCTTGAAAGAGCAGTCAAAAAGAGACCAAAAAAAAAATCAATGAGGGAATCACAAATGGCATTAAATAAGCCCTGGCATAAATGTCAAGAAGAACTCAATGTTGTTCTTCCAAATTTGGCCAGAGTACCACACATGTCTCATTACACGATTGACTGTTTTAGTGTCTGACTGAAATCAGTTGTGTTGTGTTGTCCTTTAGATGGACACCACCCTGAAATTTTGGTTCTTCCTGGCAATGAGAGAAGCTCACGGGTAGTAAGTATCTTCCAATCAGTACAATTTAAAGAACATATTTGTGACTCACTATTCCAAAATATATATTTTAAAAAGATCAAATTTTGGAGCATGAAAGCATGATTCATTGTGTTACAGCAAACCAGCTAAATAAAATCCCTGTTATTGCAGCGGGGGAAAAAAATATATATTCTTCCTATCTACAAATGAACAGAAGCACTGCTGCTGCTGTTTTCCCAATTACACTGTCTGCCCTTTGGCCTGCCATGGATATGACCTCAATTGAAACTGTGTCAAGACTTCATATTCACTTCTCTTACACAAGCAAAGAAGGCTTTTCCATGTTACTGCTGGTAGAAGTTTTACACTCAGGAGTCAGCACTATTCTCCGTAATATAGTGTGAAAAATAAGAAATTATGTTTAACATAAATGATTGCAGACACAGAATGATGAGACAGAGTAGAGGAATCTCAGTCAGGAAATAAAAAAATTAACAAAGGATGGGAGTCCTGATTTCCAAGCTATTTACATATGTATTCTGTGCACATATTTTTTTAAATAAAGAGACCACACTGTAGCTAGTCGTGAAAAAGTATAGAGGTTTCTGCTGCCTCAGAAAACAAGCAAAGAAAAAAATCTGGATCATAGAATCATAATATGGTTTAGGTTGGAAAGGACCTTGAAGATCATCGAGTTCCAACACCCCTGCCATAGCCAGGGACACTTCTCACTAGACAAGTTGCCCAAGGCCACATCCAGCCTGGTCTTGGACACCTCCAGGGATGGGGCCTCAACAACCTCTCTGGGAAACCTGTTCCAGTGCCTTACCACCCTCAAAGTGAACAACTTCTTCCTAATGTTCAATCTGAACCTGCCCTCTTCCAGTTTAAAGCCATTCCCCCTTGTCCTATCGCTACGTGCCCTAGTAAAAAGTCCTTCCCCACCTCCCCTGTAGGCCCCCTTTAGGTACTGGAAGGCTGCTATAAGGTCTCCCCAGAGCCTTCTCTTCTCCAGGATGAACAACCCCAACTGTCTCAGCCCCTCCTCATAGGAGAGGTACTCCAGCCGTCGGATCATCCTCATGGCTTTCCTCTGGACATGCTCCAGCAACAAAAGATAAACAGGACAATGCAGAAAAGCTTTCCCATGTTCTAGATATAACATGTTATCTTGTGCCTTTTCATAAATTTTTAGGGACCAGTTTATTAAACAAGTCATGTAATTTTTTAAGGTGTTAAAAAATAAAACATCATCAAGAGAGTCCCTTCCAATATTTAACTGGAATGACTTATGGGAATATTTCTCTAACAAGAAACTATATTCTAGAATTGCCTGCAGAATGTCTCACTCCAGAAGACACAGAAGAGCTTTCTCGTTCACAGGTCTCAATGTGTTCCCAACAACAATCATCTCCAATGAGCAGCATCTCCAGGTGCTATCTATCAAGGTTAGATATCGGTAGAGACGTGACCCCCAGCACAGTATTGAAGAGGCAGAAAGTCCCAGCTTCTAGCTCTGTTCCCAGTGGCTGCTTGTTTTGATACAAAAATCTCTGCTGACCACAAATCATGGATAACCTTAACACTCAATAAGAGGTAAGTTGTCCACTTTGACTACCAGAACACTGAATAGGAGGGGGCTGGAGCCTCTCACTGTGGAGAATTTATTATGAACAGGAAAATTTCTATAGAAAGAGCTCTACAGTCCACTGCATCAGTCACTTCCTAGGAAAAGGATGTGGGAAACACTCCGATGGGAAGAAGAGGGCAAGGCAGAATTATTCAGTATAAATGACTCTCCATTCACTGGTGATCTCAGAGTTCCCCTTTGCATCTAAGCAAGGTTGGCCCTGGCTTCCGAGGTCAGAACCTCTCCCAGTAGTTTACAGTGTGATCCGGATGAGCAAAAAACTCCAGCTACTGTGAGTGAGATGTGCAATTTCATAAATTTTTTTTACATCATATCATGACGCAGTTTTTAATATCTTGTGCCTGCATCAGTCCGACATAGGTGCTGCTGCTTTAGTGTTAGAGTTTGGATCCAGTATGTGATTGTGAAGCAAATTTCTCAATCATCCCTATTTCCTGTGTTTCCTCTTGTTCCACAATATGAATCAGTCTTGGAGTGCATGAATTTGATACATTTCTGATGAGAGATAAATGGTAGATGTGCTTCAGATGTGCATCTAGGGTACTTCCACTGCTACTTCAGTCTACTGGATCATATTGGAGGTCGTCTGAAAATAAAATTAAAAAAAATAAAAAAAAAAAACAACAAAAACCTCACACTGATAAAAAGCAATCCCACATTGCATATAGTGTACATATAAACTCATCAGTAACATTGGTTTCACTCTGTAGGATTGTTCCCATTGACCTGTCCTACATGGTAATACACATGTAGCAAATTAGTCCAGAATTAGGCTTGCTTTAAAGCTATTAAATTGCCATGTAATATATTAGAACTAAAAAGAAACTGAAGTCCTAGCCATAAAACTTAAATCAAGAAAGACAGAATAAAAGATTCTTAACTATTTTAGAATACTGAATTTACCAATTGATTCCTGGGAGATTAAAAAAACCCAATCATCATAAATTACTAACTTGTGGAAAATCCAAGAACATAAGCTTATACATCAGATCACCTCCAGGAACATTGTAGGAGTAGATATGATGTTGTTTCAATGCATATCAATACATTATCAAGCTATCGAGCATAATATGCAAAATGCAGAAAATCCCAGCAGTCATCAGTTCTTATTTTGTGTAATTACATGTAAAATATCTAGATAAGTTTGAATCATTCAAGCCACTGGTGTTCTCCATGACCAACTACTTCTAACAAACATACATGATCAGTGACAGTTCTGCTTTTTTAACAGTGAGCTTGTAGAATTATCTGCAGAGACAAAAGCAGTAATAAGAAGAGAATGAAGTATGCCCTGTGGGGTATTACTAGGCAGTACATTCATTAAGCAGTTCTTATGATGCCATAAATGCTTTAGTCATAAGAACCAAACATAAAATCCTAGACTTTCTAATACTCCAATAGGGACTACTTTGCTTTTTGTAATATACTGTTCTTCTTTTCAGAAAAACATGCCAGTACCTATTTCTTTACTAATGCAAATGATTTTGCTTTGGAACATGCTCAGAATATTACAGGTTTATGTATTTTATGAAAGCTTTTTATACGTTAGATTGACATTTAAATCATTCGCTTAATCAAAGCTATGTTAAAAAAATCTCATGACATCATAAAGGAAGAAAATTTTGAAAGACATTATAAAATTGCTTGCTGTAACAGTTTGGAGTTGTTTTGCATACAGTGTTGTATGAAATTAAACCGCTCCCATATTTTGCAAAGACAATACAAAAAATATCTCAGCCTGCAAGCGTAAATGGAAAAATATATCTGGCTCACAAAGCAAGTAGATTCCTACCTTGTCTAGGCAACAGGCAAGCAGTGACTGAGGGGATAATGATTATAAAAAGTGCCCTGATCTACCTGTGAGAAAGAACCTGTAATGAACCAAGCTTGCATGGATGACCTCAGTTAATACTCATTTGTTTTCCTAGTAAAACTATAGTCCAGAAGAAATGGTTATGGATGTGTTTACTCACACACTGTAGGCTCGGAATTGACTAATACACAGGACATTTCCAATATTGCTTTAAGGTGCATATCCATATCTTATTCAGTTTCCAGTTAAAACAAAACAAACAAAAAAGACTGACCAGTTTAGATGGATGAGAAGTGTGTAGACTTTGGAAACAGATGAAATAAAAATGAAATTAAAAATATAAAATATAAATATATAAAATATATTTTTAAAATTAATTACTAGTGAAAACAAACATCACTAGCGTATCTGTGGCCTCAGCCCTATATAGCTTTTGGAATCAATGTATAAAATCTACAAGCCCTGGACCTCCACACGTGTTCCTAGTTCATGTAAGACGATGCAAACCCTAACTTTAGTTAGCTGAGTACTTTCAAGTCAGATGGGAACAAAGTTTAAATCAGATAAGAAATGGCAACCTTCTCAGTATCATTAATCCGAAAACACAGTGATAGATTCACCAGAAGTTTTTCCTCCAGTTCTACAAGATACAACATTACAGGTCAATTATTAGCTTAGTGGTATACTTACCTTACAAGTAAAGCTGAAACAGCATTCAGCTGTATCCAGAAACAAACATCTGCCTAACCCAATTTTTCACAGAAGACGTCTTCCTTCCCCCCAACTGTAGAATATACACTAGCTGGCTGTTTCTAACTTCTTTGTGACTTTTTTCTCTGCCTTCCTTGCTAGCCCCAGCTCCCATTACCTCAGATTTTAAATGCCCTACAGCACTACCTTCCATTGTCATTTCAAAAGGAATTTATGAATCTACCCAAATCCTACTAGTTCTTAAATATCTAAAGTATCTTTTGGCTGAACTGCTTTGCTGTGTGAAGTCTCGTGTGCAGACTTACAGAGCATTAGGAAAGATAGCTCTTTGTCCTGTTGTGAGGAATGACAAATATGCAATGTAAAGAATGTCTACCACAGTCTCACATATTTTGACCACCCAGAACAAAACTTTGGTGCACTGTTAAACACAAGCAAATTCAATAGTAAATTTCTGTGTTCAGATTGGACACGTGCATCACAAATGAGTATAGCAATGAGAACAAGTTTAACAAATGCTTTTCAAGCCCATGAGAATGACTCCAAACACAGAATTATAGTTCAGCAAAATGGTGAGGCTGAGACTATTGTATTCTGTGATCTTTAACAAACAGGTTGGTGAAATGAAGAGTTTCATCCCAAATCTTTGTGGCAACTAGTTAGCAATGTTTCTAGCTATTACTCTGTGGTCTCAGTATGTCTGATTAAATGACATACAGGAGAGCTGGGGAAGGACTTTTTACTAGGGCATGTAGCGATAGGTCAAGGGGGAATGGCTTTAAACTAGAAGAGGGCAGGTTCAGATTGAACATTAGGAAGAAGTTGTTCACTTTGAGGGTGGTAAGGCACTGGAACAGGTTGCCCAGAGAGGTTGTTGAGGCCCCATCCCTGGAGGTGTTCAAGGCCAGGCTGGATGTGGCCTTGGGCAACCTGATCTAGTGAGAAGTGTCCCTGGCTATGGCAGGGGTGTTGGAACTCGATGATCTTCAAGGTCCTTTCCAACCTAAACCATTCTATGATTTTATATAGGACATGACTGATGCCTGTAACAAAATGCTTGACATAAAATATTGAAACTAGAGAAGCAGGAGACAGAACTTCAACCTATTTATAAGTGGGTTGGCAAATGAGTGGGTTTTTTCACATTTCTCTTTACGATTAAATCGTTCTCTTTGAAAAATGAAATTTGGGGTGACAGGAGGACGAGGAAGATAGGATGTGGTAGATTGGCTTTAAGTCTTGTTCCATCGTGGACCAAGACTTAATTCCAATTCTGCCACTGAAGCTACTGTTTCTTATAGGTTCAGAAGACCTAGAGATCCCTGTAGTTCCAGGTACATAAAATACGCCAATATTTCAGTCAACTGATCTGAGTTGTAAAGTAAGGGTGAGAAACCCATCAGCAAAGTAGTAAATTTACAGGTTAAGCTATTCGGTATTTTGAGAACTGGCATTTTCTCCATTGCTCAGTCCTTGAAGAGATGGGAGTTGTTTTGTGAATTAGTGTCTGCAAAAACTGTGGTAACACCATTTACACTTTGCTGAGAATTTTAGGGTTTGGTTTGGGAATAATTGTCTATAGGACTTTGGTCCAGATTTTGCCTGTGCGTAGTGTGTTCTAAGTACACAGATGGCAAACAGTCATGAAAATCTGCAATATATGTTGTTTGTCATAAAGTTGACATGTTTGTCAGCACTTTCAACTGTGTCAGTCAGATAATTACAGATAGATTGCTCTATGGAGTATTTTTACTTTGGCCTTGTTGTATCTATCTGTGTTTGTCCTTAGGCTTGCTAATAATGCTTTATTTTTAGTGGATGAGGAGAAAATCACAAATCTAGCGAAACTTGGTAAGGTCAGTAAAACCCCAAAGACTCTGAATGATCTGTTTGTTTGTATATATATATATATGTATTATTTTTTTTTTTATGTTTTAAAATACCATTTCTAATGCTGTTTTATCGAAATTGTAAAATTGGTAAGTCAAATTTTTGGGGGTTTTACTGTTAATTAAGAATAAGTTCTTTCACATTGGAGCTAGACATTTAATCAAACAATGATCTGAGAAAAGACAAGTTGGGCTTAGGAGTAGCACCCCAATTCCTGGGAATCCAACAGCTTCTCTAATAAAAACAGTAGTTTAAATGCTGCAGAGACTGAGGCTTAGAAGAATTAAAGCATTTAGAGGTGTTTTGATTTAGGACACCAATTCCTTATTTTTGTTCATAAGTCGAAAGGCCTGCTATTGTGATCTCAGTTAGTAGGCTGTTGACCTAATTGAAAAATGGACAATAAACAACTTATTTTAGCTTTGGCGCTGTATTTGGGCTTGTCGATTGAATATCTCTTTATAAAATGATCCCTGAAGATAGACAGGGCTGTGTGTTCAGAAGATGTTGCTGAGTGGATTGATCCTTGAATTGAGAATCACAGTACTGGTGGCGCTTATCTCCTTTGAAGAAGTTTGCATGAGTCTGTGTTGACTTCTGAGATCCTGCAACATTAGTCTCTGATCTCCCTTCCAGACCCATCCCTTCAAATGGGCACCCACTTGAGTCTGGGAGTGTGGATAGTAATATATCCCAAGATAACAAGCCTTGATTTCCCTAATTTATGCATCAGACACTTTTTCAAGTATGTAAAGAAAAATAACACCAAAAAGCTACCAGGTCTGCAGATCATGTTATTCAATGTGTGTGTGACTTCTTTCCTCCTTTCAAATCAATTGTTTCTGTTGCATTTTTGTGTCATTTCAATTCAGAGTTGGAGTATTTTGTTTGGATAGTTCATATTTCTGTTTTTCTTTCAGGAGACAGAGAGCAGTCTTCCTTGCTTTGAGGAGTTCTACGTCGTCAATCTGGGGCAGAAGTTAAAACAAATAGAGTGATATTAAATAAATTTTGTTAACCCTGGAATTTATCATGTTCATTAGAATATGGCAGACTAATAATCCCTATACAGAAATAGTAGTTTTAGAGTTTACAATAGCTTTGAATAAACACATAAAAAAAATATTGTAGTCCCTGTTGCAGGATGTTGCCTGATTCCAGGGACTTCTCCAATAATCATGTTTTCTTTGGGCTGCAAAAATGCATCACACAGACAATCGCCCCCAAGAGACATTAAGTTAATATTCTCAACTGCTGTAGGAATCAGAAATTGTCTTGTTTCTGTTGCTTATTTCTCCCCTGTTCCTGTATATTGAGCAGACTGCATGTTCATCAGAGACAGGTATCTTGTTGAGGTCTTAAGAGATTTTATCTGGACTTGTCATGGGTTTATACTTCCGTTCTTTTGTTACAAGGATGGCATCTCGCATTAATTCTTTTCTGGTTGAACTTCATAGGCCAGACTTTTTAAGGGCTTTTTTTTGGAAAACATCAGAAGGAAAAGGTGTTGTAATTCAGTTGTCATTGAGCACATATTATTGAAGGGTTATTTTGAGGAACAGAGAATTATGAAACCTTGCTCAAACCTTATTCTTATTATGAGTATTTTTTCTAAGATTCAGCAAACACATTGAAAACTGAATAGTTTTAGTATGTTTCACTAGTCATATGAAAGCTGATCAGTTTTACAGAGACTCTCCCTTTTGAACATGGGAAATAAATATTTGGGATTGCTGGCATTATTTATCATCTCCTCTGTCCTTTACCTCTCCCAGAAATCTGCTTTCACACGGACTTGAGTTCTTTTACACGCAAGCATGATATGGATCGACTTATCAGTTCTTCTAACATTGTAAATCTGGAATAACGTATTTTAAAAAAATCCCTACAATGTGTGTAATAGTGCCTTCACAGTGGAGGGTGTCAGCATATTATAGGACAGTAGTCATCACTCAAGATCCACATACTACCCGTACCTTGAAGAAAGCATGAAATTACATGTCTCTGTGATGTTCTGATTTTGAATTTTTTTTTTTAATACTTCCAAAGGCGGTTGTAGATTGCCACTGTTTGTTTCATACTTCTGTTTTATGACTGTAACAGAGATCTAAGCAGTTTCTACTCTGTTATATACTTTAATAAGTCATAAGCAGTTAAATATCAAAATAGGAATTATATTCTTTTTATGATATATATATTTTAGATATATATAAATATAAACATATGCGTATATATTTATCTACATATGTACCTGCACATAAACACTGTTTTCAGCCAGGATTACCCATGGCCATTCATTCCTAGCTAAATGATACAATCTATTTCTTTTTCTTTCTTTCATTTACTGCAGATAAAATAAATGCCAAGTTCTGCAGCTAATTTCCGTATTTTCGGGGTTTGGCCAATTGACTGTAGTGATTATTTCACTTCAATAAGTCACTTTAAAGTCAATAATAATTGAGATATTTCTTCACCCACACTCTAACTAATATGATATGGTCACTCACCAATTCATTTTTTGTATTTGGAGCATTTTCATGATTTTTGTCCCTTAGGTGCCTGGCAAACAGTTGGATACAGTCAATATTTGGTGGGATTAAAAAGAAAAGAAACTGGATTTAGTAAGTCTTTAGCAAAATGCTGGAAGGCAACTGCCTTGTCTTGAATTTAAGATTTAATCCAATTGAAAGTCAAAGCTCAACTTGAAGCCAGAACAACAAATTCCCTGGAAATGCTTTAAAGCATTTTGTACAGTGTTGAAAGGAGAAATCCTCAGTGATGTGAAAAGAAAATGGAGAGAGTGTAAGATATATAGTAATACATATGTTGTGCTTGATTTTAGCAGTACATTAATTCCAAGATGACAGAAGAAATAAAGAGGGAGGCATGTTGTTAATCAGATCTTAAACAGAAAGACCTGATTTAAGACATTTAAATTGTTAGTCATTTGGCTTGGTTCATTTTATCTACAAGAAAAATAAATATAGCAGTATCACAAGATATCCTTGTTGCATGTGAAAATTACGATAGGGAAGATACAGAAGATACGGGACTACCCGAGGTCAATAAAAGGCATTATTGTCAGTGGACCTTTTTGTATATGAACATGGCATTGAAAATTAAGAGCACAGTACAAATGAATTAGAAAAAGGACAAGGGTGGTATGAAGTCAAATGGATCAAAAAGAAAAATGGGGTTATCACATGAGATAAGGAGATAAAAAACCCCCAAATTTGGAATGATATCAGCATACTAAGAAAAAGAAAATTAACAGTTCTGTTTTCAGACATTGATCAAGACTTGATATTGCCATGTGTCCAGTATGAAATTAGCAATAAATGGGAGACAGAATAGAATCTCAAAACACCACTTTACATTTGAACAAAAATAAAATTGTGCAACAATGTATTATGAGCCAAATTAGAAAGGTCTCCTCTATTCAATATCTTCATATTTAAACTTGCAGTTTTCAACTATTTATAGACTTTACAGAAGTTAACTATTCTTGCTCCGATTTCCCATGCCAGGTGTCTGTCTTGAGGCAACTTCACTTCATGAGGTTTCCAGAAATACACTCTGGCCATTTCTGAGAATGAGAAAATATGTTGTCTTGCTATTAATAATAAATTCTTACAGCTAATTCATTTGAAAAGTTTAACTTTTTTAGGCTCTGGTCTTCCATGTTATACATTGAAATTTGGCAGAGCTGTTTTTCTACAAGTGATGTGGTCTTTTTTTTCGTAAAAAAATGATCACATTTGGAATTGTCATAAGGTTTTGGGAAAGCACTTAGGCTCATAAGGAAACTCTGACAGGGAGATTTAGTTGAAAAACTGCAAATGCTGACTGGAATTTTTGACTACTGCAAAGCTGGGTGAAAAGGAATATCTGGAATTAGATAAGACTTTGACTTGATGAGTCAGAAAACTTAAAATGAAAGCCTGTAAAAGAAAGAGCTGAAAAGGGGAACACGCTGAAGAGGAGAGGAGACAGAGCCAAAAGCTGAGTGAAGAAGGTATAACGGCAATATAAGGATGGATACAGGGGTTAGACACTGGGACTATTGGGCAGAGAGGTTCAAGGCAGCAAAGGCAGGAAGAAGGCACCTGCTAAGTACAGGAGAGAAGAAATAGTTGAAGAGAAGTAGCTAGACCCACAGGCTATTGTATGTTACCTATACATAACTGAAGAGAGACCTGTATATCCTTCTGATCACTCTCCTTATACTTTTTTCATGTGTTTTTCTCTGGATGGTTTTCTTTCCTGCCTGCACTATAAAGGTTTTAAAGGCAAATGGAGTATTGTAAAAAGATGACAAAAGCAACAGAAAAGGCAAAAGATAAAAAATGAAGTAATGCTATTGATGAAAATTAGAAAGAGTAACAAAGGAGGGCAGCAAATGAAGAACTAGATGAGAAGGAATGGGAAAGAACAAGGGAAGGGAAGTTAAATAAAGTCAAAATAAGTTAAATCTGAGGGAAAAAAATGAAAAGAGTAGTCATTAAACTCACATAATAATTTAGGTTGGAAAATAGTTTTGGTGATTATCTAGTCTAATCAAGACTAAACCTAAACAAGGTTAGCTTTGAAGCTACAGAAAGTTACTCAATGTTGTGTCCAGTTCAGTTTATTAAATCTCCAGCAATGGAGGTTGGAGGTCCAAAATCTCTCTGGGCATCTGTTCCTGGGCTTAAGGATGCTCATTGTGAAAATATCTTTTTCCTTATGTAGAGCAAGAATTTCCTCTGGGGAGATTGCTTCTTGTCCTTGTGCTGAGGAAGGACCTCTGAGACAAGGTGTGTCTTTCTTTTCTCCATAAATCCTCTCTAGGCAGAGGGTATTTATCCGCTTTCCTCTTCTCTCCTCTAATACCATGTGCTCCAGCCCCTTAATCATCTCAGGAGCCTTTTGCTGCATTTGCATTATCTCCCTTGTACTGTGGGGACCAATGCTGGACATAGTACTACAGACGAGGCCTCATGAATTCCAAGTAAAGGATAACAATATATCATAGAATAATTTATTACTGGGCTTATTTCAATGAAAAATTGTTAGACAGGGAGTTCTGGAGCAATGCCGATATCACTAGAACTCACAATCAAAATTACTAAATAATCACAATGAAGAGACCCTAAATCTGAAGGTCCATCCAAACAAAAATGACCCAAACTACATTTAAAATGTCAGAAACTGTCTGTGAATGATTCATAAACCCAATACAAAAAAGTTTTAAACTAATGTAACTTTTGGTTTGGTGAATCCTATTTAAATATCTGTGAGGAAAAGGAAAGAAGTAAATTTGTCTTTTAGACTCTAGGCTGAGTCTGCAGAATCTATGTAATAAGAAACGTAGGCTAAATGGAAAAAGAAATTAGCAAGGGGCAATGGAGAGGAACAGTCCTTCCCTCTCTTCCTTTGAAACATATATTACAGTAGTTTTGAGCTGCAGATTACCAGGTCAGAAATTACCTTGGAACCCCACAAAGTTGTTTCTTACAAAGTCACTTTTTAGATTGGGGTTATAATTCTAGCATCCCTTACCAGTAGTGGCATAAAAATGAATCATGTCAAAAATCATGACAGAGCTGAAGTTCACCTGTTGAGCAGAAGGTAAGCAAACCATATGTTTTGACGTATCTCCACAATGGTAGTGGATATTTGAAGTGTATGAAAACTCTGTATTTAGAAAAAAAATGGACCTAAATTTCACAGAATGTTCAAAAAGAAGAATTGTGTGGTGCTACAGGCACACACTGCAAGAGGCCAGCTGGCCTTTGCCTCTTCCTTTCTTTCCTTACTTCTGGTTCATCGTCCAGTGATGGCAGTGTCACATTTCAAAGGAATGATATTCGCTCAGGGCTTTGAAAAACTGAATAGATCTCCCCTGCCATGACCCACCAACAGAATTCTAATTTCCAGAAATGCATCTCCAAATACATCTTTTTTACATATTTGTAAAATTACTAGAATCTAATACTTCTTGAAAGACAAGTGACAGCAAGCACTGAAGCTGAACGTGATGTGACAAACATGGCAGAGCACTGTGGTGAAACAATTCAAGCTTGTAATTAATTTCTATCTTTAAATTCCCATCAGTAATGCTTAGTTGGAAGATTCTGACAGGGTGGAGCTATCAAGAGAGAGATTTTCTATTGCAAAGGTTGCAATACTGTTTGCATATTTACTATGGAGGCCACCAGATAATGATTCAGAACAATGAGCAAGAAAAACCTTTACAGACCTGTGTGTTTAATGAAATCTCAACAGTATTAGTATTCCTTATGAAACATATTTGATATTACTGAGGCAGAAATCACCTTCGTGTTTCAAGTCAATGGAAAGCAGAAAAATCACCTTGTAACATTCAATTCAGAGATATAGAAAGAATCCATAAATAGGTCACTGTAAATGTTGTTCTAGGGATTTCCTTCATGAATCTCATCAGGCTGCAACAAGGCTTAAGTGAAAAGATTGTGAAAAAGGAGGCAAATATACTGGCAGACATGGAATTTCAATTTTCTATCTGTTCCACAAGAGGCCAGCTATGAATGACTCCCAATATGATTTTCCTTTGAACACAATCCCGCTCCCAATGCTTTAGTACAATAGGGAAGAACGTCAAATCAACGTCTTGTTCCAGGTGTCAAATATCCTATGGCAATGCTAAGTAAAAGAGATTAATTAAGTAAAAATTGCATTTTATTTTCCTGTTAGAAGCATTTGGGCTGGAATTTCTTATTTGTTTTAAATGTCATAATTCAGCAAAGTGAAGGAACTTTGTATATATACATCTAAATATATACAGATGTGTCTGTGTGTTTATATATTTACATACATATACATATAAACGTGTATAGAATCTACTTTTCTTTAAAAAAAAAAAAACAAACAAGTACCCATTTAGAAGCTCATTTTATTTGTTCAACACTGAAGATGTGAGGAAATATTTAAAGTTTCCATTAACTTTTTTTTTTTTGCATAAGAATGTGGATATCAGAGCCCATATATGTCCAAATAACAGCTAGAATAAATTAAGTACAGAGTCAGAAAGATGATCATAAGCTCCTCCGAGCTTCTTTGATCTTGAAGAATCTTTGTTTTACGTGTTTTCCAATCTCTCTGTTCCGATAGAGGTTTCAGAATTACACTAATGATGGCTCCTTATCAAACACGGAACTTTTACAGTAGCCAAAAATTAATGAGGTATAGGACAATCCAGCTCTGTGTCTGTGATCTTCCTGGGCAGGTAAGCTAGGGGAGACTTTCTCCAGTATTTGGTGTGAACTGTTATGCACATAGGTTTTATGCTGCACATAAAGTAGCTTGATGGAGCCTACAAACCCAAGAAGCATCCTTAAAAAAATATGAGGCTTTTGCTAGTACTGCTTATTTTTCACCAGTGCTTATTAAGGGAGTCTTCAGAACAAGCTCCGATCTAGACATTGCGGTAAAAGTAGTTTAGGTAAATTTTATAGCTCAAGCCTCATACCACAAAATTGTTCATGCAGGATGTCACCTATTCTGTCACACAGTACCTTCCTTACTCTTACCCATTTACATTTTGGAATAGCTCAGATTACTTGCCTCTACTGCTCTGTTAGAAGGTTACTTCAGAGAGGCATTATCCATTACTTCCTCTCTCTATTCTCAACCAATGCATAGCTGTTTATGCAATATATTCTTGAGCACCATCTACTGGTACTCCTTCCACATCTGAAATATCTACAAGTATACAGACATAAAGCATGCTTGTAATATTTCCTCTAGAGTGAATAATCTGATATTCAGCCACCTTGGTGCAATGGGGAAATGTGGTGTTTATGCAAGCGATCTGGCCTGATTCTGAAAAGAATGTTAATCTTGGCTGGAGAAGGGGGAGAGAACACATTTCTTAATACGCGATTCTTACAAGAAGAGAAAAGCAGAAAATTAGCATCTCTTTACTCATCTCCTGTCATGTAGTGGAATTAATCTTCTATTTCATACTACCTGTGTAGTCAAAAAGTAACTACAATTTAAAGGTCATATTGTTAAGAACACCTAAGGTTGCATTTCAAATAGGTATAGTTTATTTCAGGGAAACAAGTATTAAATACTTTGTAAATGTGAAGGAAATTATTATACCAGCTTTATAGCAAGAGAAGTGATATGCCTGTAAAAATTGCTGATCTCAACCTGTTGACAAGTCTAGTTAAAATGTGCTTTTAGTATAACAGCCAATGTTGCCCCAGAAGACCTCTATTTGTAATTTATGCATTCTTATTTCAGAAGGGGAGGGAGTCTATGTTGAGAAAGCAATAACACACTTTTTAAAATTCTGTCTCAGAGCTGCTAGCAAGAACTTTGATTTATTAAAACTGAAATAAATTCAAGCACCTAATTTGGAGTCCTCGGCATTTGTACAACTTGTTACTCCCATTTCAGATGCCTGTGACATTGAGACTAAGCTGGCTATTTTCTTATCCCTACAGCTCTGTTCTCACACTGGAAGTGTGAGACTACAAAGCCGGGGTGAAAAATTATTTGTGATTAAATTTTTGGATGACTGCCCCTGCCATATTTGACTGTGGTTTAAGAAGAAGCTTCATTTCTTGTTCGGCACAATGGCATCTGAATCCTGAGATCACTTGTTAAATGCTCTAATAGCGTTCTTACTAATAGTAAAGGCACTTTCTTCCAGGATCTGTAAATGGAATGATACAGCTTAAATTTTTTGAGAACTGGAAGCTGCACCTGGATCTCTGCTCTTTGTATTTCCTATAGAAATTTTTCCATAACTTTGCCTAGTTGGTTTTGAATCTTTTGGCCTCCGCAACTTTTCTTGGCAATGGAATCGAAAGTGTAGTTACATGTGGGTAAAAAAACTACTACTTTTCATTTATTTTAAATCTCCTCCTTGACAATTTCATCTGATTGCTTTTCCGCTCTTCTATCATGAACCGCTGAATGAAAACTTCGTATTGGCTCTTTACAGACCATTCATAATTTCACTGATTTCTGTGATATACCCATTTCACATCATTCCACATAAGGAATACCATTACACATCAGATAGATAATTCTTGTGCCCTTTCCTGCAAAACCTCTGGTGGAACCTTTCCTGCCTGTAGTATATTGTGAGCTTTCTTTGCATGAAGTCCTGCTTGATGTATGTTTTTGCATGTCTCTGACTTCCTACGGGCTGCTGTGTGACTGCAGAAACATTGTGATTCTCCTTTTCATACCTATATTTGTATATCACATATTCACATGCACTATTGTATAGTAAAACTGAACAGGTCAGCAGCAGTGCAGTTTACACACGTGAATATCAAAAAGATGAGCTTCTTTTTTCCTGTCTTCTCCCATTCCACTTAATCTGACTTCTGTTGTCCAAAGCTTTTCTATCACTGATATGTTTTAGCTCCAGTTGCTGGTCAGTGTGAGTTATGCAAAGGTCCGGGTTACCTGCAGACTGAATTTCAAGTATCATTATATTTAAAAGGCTGATGACTACATCTGCAAATTTACTCTTCCACTAAGAGTTTGTCCTGGTTTCATTACTCCTACATTTCTGTTACTGCATCTCTGTTACAGTCTTATGATCTTTTGAACTTTGGTTGGTTAAAATTTAACAAAGCCAAAATTAATCATCTTTTTGTTGTTCATAAAATCGATGTCATAGTTCAACATGGGCAGGGGCACGATATGTTCAGCTGAAGTCCCTGTAAAACTGAGTGTCAGCTGCAAATAAGACTTCCCCTACAAGGAAAAAAAAAATAACAAAAACAAAAACAAAACAAATGTGTTTTAAAAAGGAAAATCAGGATGATTACTCAACAACCTGACTCAGGTACAGCACTCCACAGAGCACACACAGATACTGTAAAGCACCACACATCCATTGTCACTGGATTGAAGACTAATTTATTTTTAACTGGCTGTCCTGCTTGTTCTGAGGCCACTGAGGGCTGTAAATCATATTACACAGAGCAGAACATGGATGTTTTGATTTATTTATTGTGGCTGAATATTTTCAGCAAGCTGGAAAAAAAATGTAAAGGTAATTTTATATGTTTAACTAATTTGTAATGCTGATTGATAGCCATGCAACCAGGATCTCCTAAATGTGAAATGATGAGTCTCAGTGGAGTTTTAACCTGTAAATAAAGTGAAAAGCAATTAATGAATTAAATTTGTATTCTGTCCTGAGAGAATGAATCAGGTTTGTTAAATTCCATGTGTATACTCTTGTTCAAATACAAATGAAAATAATTTAGTTTACATAGCTCAAGAATTTATTTTTCTGGGTTTTATATTATATTTTGAAAAAATAATCCAAACCACAAATATTTTAAATAACATTGAAAGACTTTTATACAGAGTTATATAGAACACTTAAATAGTTCTGCAAATTATCTCTTAAATGCAGACTTAGAATATTCATTGTTGTTTGCTGTTGGAGAATTAGAATATTTATTCTCTGTGAAAACTGATGGGTTTATATTGATAACTTCTTTCTGAAATTTTACAAAATGCCCCCCAAACAAAAAATGTGTATTCTATTTCAATTATGATTTTTAGTAGATTTTTATCAGTTGTGATGAATGTCTAACTGTCCCATGGCTAAAGAAATGGTCCCTGAGTTCTGTGTCCAGATCTGCCATGGACTTTATATTAGTAACTCTTGGAGGTAAAGCACTTACTAAACATTGTTCAGCAACATGTCATATCACAAGTATAAATTTGATAACTATAATTTTCTTCAAAATTCTCTTAGTTGTTTGGTTTTGCTCTGAAATGGATTAAGAATGCTTTCAGAGCCAGTGACAATACAGGTTTTTATTGTTTCTCTCCTGTTTGTTACTGCCTCCCATTTCATAAACATTACCTGAGGGAAGTCTGGAGTCAGGTTTAGTGTGTCTTAACATATCAAGAGAGAGAAGTGAAAATGTGGTTAATTGGCAGACATGCAGTGGTTGAGCCGGGACCACAAGAATGATCACATAGTCATGCAGACATATTTATATTCAAACACACAGAAGCTGAGTGAATAACCTGCTTTTCAGCATATCTCCCATCCACTGCAGGGGCAACAGACATAATTCCATTTTTGATGCAGGGTCTATATTACAATATAACTTGAAGTGCGTGTAGTATAGCCGGTGATGTTACTTGTGGTATCTTTCCCTTGGCCTGTCGTGATAAAACTCACCCTTAGCATGAGTACAGCTCAATTATTGCTGATGAAAATTGTGGTCAACATACCCGCTATTTTCTCAGCATAAATTGATCTGTACTCTTCCTACCAATGACCATCATCCCTCCTGGTGTTTTCTGCAGGGTTTTATAGGGTGTCGCAGGCTGCCTCTCACAAGACACTCCAGCAACTGCTATGGTGGCAGGCTTAATGTCCTTTGTTTTTTGCATCTGTTGTAATAGGTAGGAAGACATCAAGTAACTGGCAAAGGGTCTTTTTCAGCTCTTGGGATGAAAAAGTGTCTCTCGATAACTGATTGAACAAAGTCTGGTGAGAGTTAGAACATCACTAGTAGAAGGACTGAAGTGTAACTGAAATGGTCACAGAATACCGTGAAGGGAAAGATACTCAGCTTCATTTCTCCTCAAGTGTCATGTTTATCTGTTTCCTAGTGATTTGTGGCTGGTGGTAACAACTTCTTGAGGCAGCTGACAGCTAGCAGAAGCTTGATAAGCCTTCCACAGTCCCCGGCACTGATCAGGCCATTGACTAGGGGTTGAGCACAATAAAGCGGAGAGGCGGTCTGAATCAGCAGCAAGATGTTCAGCACGGGCTGGGCATCCCTGCTCTTTGTGTGCTGCAGCAGATGGTGGAGGTGTGGCCATTTCCCTCCTCAAACTCTCCTGAAGCAGCCACAGGAAAAGCAGGAGACAATTTCCTTCGTGACACAGTCAGTAATGGCTGATGTATCTGTTAGGATGCGTGATTAAAAGCTCATCTGTCCAGGCACGAAGGAGCAGAGAGGCACAGCATCAGGTGGGGGAAAACCATTAACCCAGTCAGGGACATAAGCCCCTTCCCCAGCCACCCCAGGGCATCCTAGGAAGGCATTGGTCCCATGGGATAGGGGTGACACCCACCACTGTAAGTCAGTGGGACAGCCTGTCCTGAGATCATGTACAGGCTGAGGGGTTGTCCTGGTTTGAGGGTAGCTGATTCGGCCTAAGCCATGACAGGGGTCACTGCCAGGGAATACAGGCTCAGTATGGGATGCTTCACAACACTGCACAAGTCTCATTACAGAATGTTTAAGGAGGAATTAAAAGTGGCGAAAGGGAAGGATGGGAAGAATCCAGTGTGGGAAAACAGAGGGAAAGAGTTGGGTGTGAACATCTGGCAGGTCGGTACACTTGCCTGGCCATGCCCTGTGCCTGGTGTTTGCAGTTGGTCCTGGATTGTCTTAAACTCCATTTTTACCTGTTTTCCTGTGTGAGGGACTCTGTGTGCACGTGGGTGCGTTGGGGGGTGTGTGCACATGGGGGTGCAGCCAGTGGAGCAGGACCAGGGGTCATAGCGACCATGCACCAGCACATGGAGTGACTGAGGAGCCTGCGCACTGTGGGCCAGTTGTGTGTGTTGTGTGTGAATCTGCGTCTAGAAAAGAGACTATTGGAGGAGCTGGCTACCAGAGGGACCAGGGCACAGTGGCCAACTGCCAAGGAGACCATGCAGCCTGGAGGTGGACTAACAGACCAGACCCCTTTGTGTGTGTGTGTGTGTGTGTGTGTGTGTATCTGTGTGCGCCTTTGTGGGAGGCAGTGGGTGAGGATCTAGAGCAGCTGCTGGATGAGCTGTGTGTCTAAACCTGGTGACACACAGTGCGTGTGCCGTGTGTGTGTAAGGGTCTGCACCAGTGGCTGGAGTGGGGCTGTGGCCTCAGGGGTTGGCACGCACAGATGCCAGCAACTGGGGAGACTGGGATCCAGGGACAGCTACTGGGCAGACTGAGTGTCTGATGAAGAAAATTCTGCATAGTGGCTTCTCTAGAGAAAAACATCTTGGGTTTGAGTTCTGTTGCTTACCTTATCTATTACCAAAAATCAATATTCTTTTCAAGGGAAGGCCAGAAGCTATGGGATAAAATTAAATAGGACAACTTCTTTTCCAATACTTTCTCCATTAGCAAGGGGATCTTCCTTGAACTCCCCTCTGCTCACCAGCAACAAGATAGGAACTCCAGTCTCCAATAGATTGTTCCAAATCTTTACGCTCTTTGGGGAAGCAAGGAATTGTTCTGGACCTGTGAGACATCCTTACTTGACTGTAGATTTCCAATCTGTGGTAAATTCACATGGTCGAAATCAAGCCAAAAATAAAAATTAAAAACAAACAAACAAACAAACAAACAAACAAATTGGAAATTCCATAAAAATTTTATTGTACATACAGATCATTAGGGAAATCTCTGTCATTTTCTCTTTCTTCAGGCATGGTCTAAGAGACTGATCATGTAAGCAGGCCTAGTCCAATGAAGCATCAGAATATTTTAAATTATTTTCCTACAGTCATGAAAACAGGCTGCGGGTTGCAAAACATGGCTTAATATAGTAGAAAATATGTCTTCCATTGTGTAGGAGACTCTGAGACAACCTGTCTCTCAATGGGAAAAAGAGTAAAGCATAGACATCCCAAACAGTACAACATATGCCTCTGAAGACCTCTGTGCACAATGTACACCTCTGAAGAACAAGAGCAGAATTACCAAGACTCAAACCAGGACAAAGACTTATAGTAAAGATGTGACAGTCAGTGTCAAGTAACACTGCCTTTTTTGGGGACTTACTGGTATCAGCTTACACAGTGCTACGTTAATCATTCCCTACCCAAAGTCTGGGACTTGATTGGATTCTGTAGGTTTTCATGGCAGTCATAGTATCCATTTGCAATGCAGCTTTAAATGATAATGACAGCAGTGCTCTCATTTTTTATTTTCTTCATCATTTGACTTCCAATAAGTTCAAATAAGTATTGTCTTGAATATGGTGAGAAGTCCAAGACACAAGTTCTTTAATTTTCTCTTTATTGTTGTATTCTCATTATCTTTGCAGCACCTTAGCATTCTGAAAGTGGAGTATTTTACATGTCTTACTGTAACTGTTAACCCACCTTGAAACTAATAGGACTTTTTTTCATTTTTCTCTTTTGTTATGTATCCGTATCACTGATCTCAGCACGTCTTAGAGAATTGCTTCCTGCTCTTCAAAACAGAACAAACATAAGCCATTCCTTCTCAGAGGTCCTCTATGATTTAATTACATTGAGAAAAACTGTGCTTTTTAAGAATAGCCTCTAGATTACTCAAAACAGTAATTTCAATTTATAATACCTTTAAACAAATAGGAATTTTTAGAGTAACATTTATTCTTGAAAACTTTAAGCAATCATTATTACGTACAAAGCACCAAATCCTGTGAGAGGCACCATACATTTTTCAAATCTTGTTGAAGCTACACGAATAACAGCCTTTTTCCAAATAGATGCAATCTGTTTGTTTCCTCTACAATGTATACAGAAGATAATGCAAACCAGTTGTCTGAAAAATTTATGGCAATTAGTCTAACTGCTATCTAGGAGAGATCCATACAAATAGCGCAATGAAGGCCCACAGCAAAATTACTGATTATTTCTTTTATTGCACTATGAAAGCGACAGGCCAGCACTTTATGTGTGAAGATTTTGATTTTATGACATTTGTGATGTGCAAGTAGGTTGTAAAAGCTATATGTGGAGACAAAAGCACATTGAAAGGGTTTCTTTTTCCTTTTTTCAAAGGGACTTCACCTAACAATTCCATGCTCTGTGCTCCTTGTGTAGGTGCAGGAAAATCAAGAATTCAAGGCATTCCCATACGGTACAAGGCAATGTACATTTTTACTACTTTGTGCCTTGCCAAGGCAATTACACACCATGAATTGAGTTTCAAGGTTGGTCACCTCCTACAATTCTATCAGAAGCGTTGGGGTATTTGTCATCTATTTTTTAAACCCAACTCCTACAGTCTAATAATTATGTGAGGATCTCTGTTTTGATTTTGAAACATATGGCTTTTAGCTCACCAGACTGTAGCAAAAAGTCTGAGCAGTCAATCTCATTGTGGAACAGCAATACTAATTCGAGGAAAAGACTCCAAACTTACCAGTATGTCTGGCTTTAAGCACTGTGATTTGAGGGACAAAGTTCTCTTATTTTGAAAAACAAAACAAAACAAAACAAACAAACAAACAAAAAACCAAAAAAAACAACCCCAACATTATTATTTGGTTCACAACAGTGAGTTTTGCATAAATTGGGGAGTTCGTGGAATGTTTGCATAGGCAAATGTTCACTAACGCAGGCGTGTCTTGACTGTAGTAGGACAAAGTAGACCATGACATGTACATCTCATGGCTCTATCATCTGCTTCTTGGAAATGTTTGCCATTCATAGAGTGGCAACTAACTGCAGGGCCCAGGCAAGCACTTCAGAGGTGGTTAAAAAGTGTCCATTCATCCAGAGCAGACTGAACACGACAGCTGTCGTTATACAAAAAGATGAAAATAAATAATTCCTTTATCCCCTGTACATAGAAGTAACGGCCTGAATTTTCAAAAAAAGGGGTATTTAACTTGTAGACATACACTATATAAAGAAATGGATGCAGCACTTTGTGTTGCTGTCTCCAGTCATTAGATTTCACCTCTCTTCTAGGGAATATTGCCCCACACCAGAGGAGGCAGACTGGAAGTGTGAGACCTCCTCAGATCCCTGGCATAGCCTAGCAGCTTGGTTCAAACTACCTCCTACAACAGCCCAGCTTTATCCCACCAATTTTTAGGAGTTACTTAATCCAGTCAGAGTCTCTCTTCTGATGCAGTAGCACTGATTTAATCAAAACAGTTTCTAAGCCAGTTTAGGGTTTTGGCAGATAAATCCTGGCAGATTTAGTTGCCCCCAGGAGTCTGCTCAGTTCTACCGTTGCAAATGTACTGGCCCCATAAAAAGACATTACTGGAGTTTCTGCTTTAACCTCCCCAGTTCCCACCTGTGTCCATCAGGCTGAACTACTGCAAGTCTGTCCTAAGTGATAACACCTTCAACTGCTGCAAGTAATCTGCCCAGGCTCCGAGTCTTTTAATAATTACACTAATGGTATCAGCAGCTCCAGACAGACACACTCAGATTGTATTTTCAGGCTTTGCTTTTGCTCCATGGAAAGGCAGAAGGATTTTTATTTTTGTAACAAGAGACCGCTGATGCTCTGATCCTATCCTGCTGCTGTGAGAGCTTGGGCTCGGGATCCTAGCTCTGAGGACGGACCTCCCTGAGCCTGTGCACTTGGCACAAGCCTCATGCACATGGTTTTGCCTCAGACTCTCCCAGACTGGGAGACACTTGCTCACACCTTTGCAGTGCCTCTGCAGCTCTGTGACCCCTATAGCAAGTGCAAATGCCGTTAAATCTCCTAATTTGGTGATCAGCTGTGCCTGGAATGGGAGGGTGGTGGAAGAGGAGAGAGCTCCCTGCTTTGTATTGCTCCTGAGCCTGTAACTTCTCCGAGGGTTTCACACTAGAAGGGACCCAAGGGACAACCTCCAGATGCCACATAGTACTGCGCGTCCTCACCGTTGTATAACTTGGTGTGCTAGATCCATCATGTCCTTTAAAACATGCCTCGTCGCACATGAAAAATGAGGAAAATTGAGAGCTGGTAAGCATTTCACAGTCTTATGCTGAAAACTGAGATACAAAGGCAGACTGTCTCCAACCCCCTTCTCAATAGATAAGAGTTCCCTTCAGTACTGCTGTGAAAAAATACAGAGAGCTATCAAAGATGGCATTTTATTCTATCTTCTCAGGCAGCCTTCAGAAATCAGAATGCACTGATTTTTTTAAACTTCAAAGTGACTCCAATTCTTTTAAGACACGCGTAAAAACAGGAACGGTAAAGGTATTGCCTTCATTAAAAGGCATCTGTTTTTCAGCTGTAGTACACTTGTTTTTAATTTCAAATGTTTGTGAGAACGCATTTGCATGGTGCTTCTTGACAAATGGACCTTTCCCTGTTACAGCTGAAATGTTGTGTGCATTGGGGGATGGGGAAGGGAATCAATGGTTTGATTAAAATTTTAATTATTGTAGAAACCATTGTTTTTGTACAAGCTTCCCCGTGCCCCACCCTTGGGCATTATTTGTTCCTCTTTAAAAGTACTCTGCAAAGACAGCTTTGGGGATTCGTTGTATTTTTATGCCAGCTCTTTAAGCAATGCTACAATTATTATATTCTGGTATGTGAGTGATTCAGTATTATCTCTTAGGCTTTTATGATCTTGTTCCCCAATCAGCGCTTTTGTGTAACAAGCTAGTGAAATTAGAAATATGATTAGAAAAATGTGACTACATTATCTAAAACTTATACACACTTTTGTATTGCTTCAGCTTTTTAAGTCCCGAGGGAACCGACAGTGATTAGGATCTATTTCTAGTGAAGGTACAGTTGGGAATAAGGGTGGTTTGAATAAGTGAATCAACCTTATTATGACAGAAGCTACAATAGAGATGTGCATTAGAGTGTATTGGATTCCACTTTTGAAACCATAGGAAACCTTTTCATAAGTATTCACATTTCTGCCTGGACTAAGCAAATAGAGTACTACAAATAAAACAAAAAAAATCTGAAAACCAGTAGTTCTCCCATCTCTGTTTTTACTGTAATACCTTACAGATAGTACCACACAGTCAAAACAATGTTTTTTCTTTGTGAGTGTAAGCAAGATTGGTATAAATCTTTAGCAATATTGTTATTTTCTTGCAAACTTCCAAACCCCTACATTTAAAACCAATGTCTTTTTTACAAAGGGTTCAAAAAATATGCTTTGTCCTTCTGTGGACTAAAGTGGAACAAAAGATGAAAGAAACAGGATGCAATTTTTACTCTGCCTGTTTTTCTGTTACAAGCAGGCCAGGCCTCAGGGGAACACAAACAGGGCCATATTCACATGTTTACATAATACTGTTCCCATGTTTTTAAAATGCTGGAATTATTTTAGCTAGCGTAAATTAACTTTCACATGGATGAGTGAGAGAAAAAAAGGAGAAGAAAAAAAAACAAACAAAAAAAAACAGTGGAAGCAGGATTCGTAAAGGGTCCAATGAGAAAGGCTACTGGGATTAACGACTGAGCAAAATAGTCTGGAAAGGAGTGAACATGACCTGGCATGGACATTAAATCAGAAATGGGGCTCTGTGGGAGAAAAAGAGGTACGTGGTTTGCAACAGCATAAGACTGACCAAAACAGGTCAAGCCAAAGGTTCACCCAACTTTCTGGCCTGACAGCAGATAATAGCGTGTCGTGGTTTAGGCCAAAATCCACTACTGGGGACCTGAGGGACCCCAGATGGGACCAACAGATGCTCCCCTCTACCCCTCTTCAAAAAGAGAGGCAGAGGAGGAAAAAGAGACTTATGAGTTTAGAAGGAACTAAACTACTTTAATGAAATATTAATAATAAAATAAAAAGAAATAATGAAATATATATACAAAACCGTATCAAGCTCCAGAGATGACAATCACGTCACCGGCTGGCACTGGGGCAGTCCCAGGCTGGACTCAGTGACGTACGGGAACTGGACTCTGGATCTGTATTCAGGATCAGGATCACAGGCAGACGAACAGAGTCCTCCTCGGACGTCGGCCACTGAAGGAAGAGCCCGTGACCCTTTGATCCCTCAGCTTTTATACTGAGCATGAGGCAGATGGGATGGAATACCCTGTTGGTCAGTTTTGGGTCACCTGTCCTGTCCGCTCCTCCCCGCAGGTGGGACCCCACTATGCTTTTCCGCTTCCGACCCTCCAACGTGGCAAATAACAGAGTTGGTTGGCCTTGGGTGTTACAGCAATAAGTATAATCAGGAGCCTCTCTGCATCCCACGCCTGGGCATCGGCTATAAACAATTGGTCTTATCACTCTGAGAGGGTGAACACTGTCTGCACAATATGAAGTTAATTTCAGTAGTTAGAAGAGGCCCAGCTAAGAAGCGAAGTTACTGAACAAAATTGGTTCTGTTTAACCTCAAACCAGGACATAGCGTCTCTAAGAAAACAATATAATAACGAATGCAAGTAAAGAACGATCTCACTGCTGGCACACCTTGCCAGTTTCCAGCAATCATTTTATCACCAATATATCTTTATCATGATGTTTAATAGCCACCAGTATATATACTGATGTAAATTATATATATATATATCTTCCATGTAGCTCTGAAATCTCTTTCCAAAACTAATTATCCTTTTGGCCCTCACAACATCCCAGAGTAGCAAGTTTCACAATATATTTATTATCTCTTTCTCTGTGCTGCAAAGGATTTCACTAACTTCCATCATATTCCTCCTCAATGGTCTCTTTCCTGAACTGAAGAGGTATCACCTGCTGAACCGCTTCTTTTGTGGAAACCATTTGTACCTACACTTGCGCTTCTCGTTCCTTCCTCAGTTCTGCCATATTCATCTACAGTTGTAAGGACCAGAACCGCAGCATTCAAAAGGCGCCTGCCCTGAAGTGCAGTAGCGCCTTGATGATTTCTACTTTCTAAACAGGTTGCCAGCTGGGGTCAGGGAAATGAAAGGTAAGTGTGTAGATATTTGAGGAAATAACAGCTGAAGAAGGAGGAATGAGGAACCAGATGTGGCACGTGGTATAGAATAACAAGGAAAAACAGAGATTCATCTCCATGTTCAGTTATGAACATGTAAAGCATTTAATCATATCCAAAAATGTAATTCAATGTACCATTTTATAACCTTTTACTCTGTATTGTGTGGGAATTTAAAAATTATTACTAACCCAGATGTGTATTTCTTATCAAAGTAATTTGAAAGATGTGGTAAGGATTGTGAGAGGGCTTGTATAGAATGAAAAAAGTACAGTGATACACTGAGGGCTCTTCTAATGAGAGAAAATCCTCATATAATTTTATTTAATACAGTTTGAAAGCTAATTTTAATTCCTACCAGTGGTAGGAAAGTAAACCTGTCGCTTACCTGCAAGGACACTTATGCATAAGAGTGTAAGCCACAGACTGAAATCCAGCTCAAGGTGACAATAGCTCACTCATTAACTGATACTGTCGCTGTTTTGTAGCCCATGTGAAATAAATTAAGGGAATTTCTCTCATTCCCAATTGGCAGGTGCCTGAACCTCACATTTCTTTGTTCCAGATAGTGCAGCTGGTAGCTGACCTGTGATGGGGTAGTGGTTTCTGTTATCTGGGAGTAAACTCACAGACGGGCAGGGAGGATATTCAGTTCTTGGCAGCTGTAGCGTCGAAGGGATTCGAGCTCACTCAGTCTGCAGCATTTTCAGAGAAAAAGGAAGGCAGCTGGTAGGGGCTTTGTAACAACTAGTTTTGCATTGTCCCATGGTGTGGTGACTCTAGGTTCGTCAGCACCTTCAGCAAGTACTAAATAACACTTTTAAAACACGCTAATTATTTAACCACTCTTTCAAATCTGTATTTTAAGCACGGTTGGGTTTCATTGCAGTAGAAAAATAGTTTTCACAGTATTGGTGACAATCTTTTCTCATTCTTCTCCCAAAAGACAAAATATATTTAAGTACGAACAATTATATTCACATTTTTCAAGAACCTTAACGATTTTTTATTAATTAATTTTAAAATGGCTCTTTATGTATAATATATCATTGTTAATACCACACATGGCATACAGCAATGGCCAGTTAGTCTGAATCACGAGTCTTGCTCCTTTGGCAATATCTAGACGAACCCCTTCAGTTCCTAGTAAATATGACTCGACCCATCCTGTAGGCAGAGAAAATGGATACTCTACCGCAAGACAAGCTATGTTTTTTGATACAACTGATACATACTGCACCACATATAGTACCTTCCTTTATGTTTTAATTCTTCAGTAGTATATAACAATGTTTGGCTTATCTGTGTACGTTAGCTCACTAGTTTAACCACGCTTGTTCAAAGGATGAGTCATGAATATTTCATATTCCTGTGCAGTTCCTTTTCCACAACCTATGATAACTTTTTTTCTTTCTTCTTTTTTTTTTTCTTTGTAATGGAAAGATGGCAGTGTGAAGTACGCTCATAACTCTACCAGCCAGAGCTCCCTCATATATACTGTTTCATGTGTCCTATGGGTACTTAATGATTTCTGAAGAGTTTTCCGGTCGTTTTTAAGGAACTGTGTTAAAGCACTCAAAAACTTACATAGTAAAGAAACTGAGGGTTACATTAGGCAGCTCGTCTGTTCTCTAAATATTCTTATGTCCACAAATCCTGTTCTTTTCTGGGCTTCCGCTGTGAAGTGCTGTCCCTATACAAACAAAGGCCACGTATACGAAACTATGTGAGCTTGCTCTCCTAAGGCTGCCTGTGGTAACGGGATTAGCGGAGAACCATTTTGCTATCTGTATTTTTCACAACCCACCTACCCTTTTCTTTCCTAGGTTATTTATTACTTTTTTTATTATTATTATTATTTCAGTCCTGCCTCCTTTTAAAAACCTGCTAATCCCAGGATATCTGTATTTCCCTTGAGTATTCCTAGCACTTGCGTCGAAGTGCTTATTAAATTCATAAGGAAAGAAATATAGTTATATAAGAATATGTGAACATAATAAAAGAAGCAGCTGTTTTAAAATGTATCTCATAAACGCAGCTCTAGTGAGAGGAGGAGGAGGGAGAAATGAGAGAAATCAGTGTATCAGCCCTGGGGAAAAAGTGGACTAAATTAAAAAGGCAATTAAGAAATGCTGAACCTCCACGGTGTCAATGAGCTTCTGTGGTAGATAAAAGTGTGACGAAGAAGAACATACTCGTGCCTATTGTTTTAGAACAATGAAGTGTGTCCTGCTTGTAATGCTGTTGTTTTAAGCATATCTCATGGTGTTGCCATTATTGTGTGTGAGCTCAGCAAACACAGACGATAGACAAGGCGTTTTTGGCAGAAGGACAAAGGATACTTTGCTTCAGCTAGTAACAAATTGCTTTCATTAAGAACAAATGGTCTTGGAGCTTTTTTCCGCTGTATGGTCTCCACAAGATGTCAAGCACAAATGGTAACCCAATGTTTTCTCTGAACAATGGAGTAAAACATAGATGGTAAGTATAGTTTACTTAGAGCGGTTTGCTTGCGGCTCTCTTTAGGACACATGTAGTCTTTGTGTGGTTGGGCAAAAGAAATTGCAGTCTCCACCCTATACATAACTAAGCATGATTAGACTGCAACTTTTACAGTAACTGGTTTGGACTTGAATTAAGGCTGACCCTTTTAATAGGTAACACCATTAGAATGGTGGTTTGCTCAGGATACAACACCATTTAGCAGTATCCCGATTCCCTTTCTTAATGTGCTTTAAATGATGCCTTTAGTGATGTTATAGAGATGTTGTACAGCAGCACTTGGCTGTCCTGAGGCAAAATGTCTGTCAGCATTCCTGGTGGATCTTTTTTTTTTTTTTTTTTTTTTTTCCAAAAAAAGTGGGTAGTGTAGTTTGATATTCTTTTAAGATATAGTGCCTTCCCATCCTCATGAAAGAAGCATTCAGCTGATATGCAAACTCAGTTTCTGGTTAATAAGTTGTTACTGAACGGTTAGAAAATACACACTTCTTTTCTTTGTGGCTTGTCTCTCTCCTTATGTCTTTTTTTTTTTTTTTTTTTAATTTGAAATAAAGTTCTCATGCTTACAAATGAGAAAAGACTGTCACATTGCAACATGAAATTTGGCTTTGGGATATTTCCATTTAGAAATGACTGCAATATGGTATTTAAGACTTGAAAAATTGGTTTTGATCATGTGTTCTGTCCTCTCTTTAGAATATTATTTTCTGGAGTATATTACCACATTACTTCTTGACTATGCATTTGTAAATCTTTATTTTGAAAGTTCAGTATCTCAGCTGTATAAAATCACTTTAGATTTCCATTCCAGATGCAAATGTTGTCTGATAAATCTAATCAAAATTGGTCAGGCAAGGGTATTTAAAAGTCTCACTGGTTCTGCAACACAGGTCTAACACAAACCCACAAGAAAAAAGATGGAAAAGCCAGACAGCCAGATTCAGCAACATCAAAGACTACATATTATCTTTCTGCCGACACGAGATCTGTAGAGTAAATTAGGAAGGAAAAAGATGGTATATTATGCACCAAAGTGGGCCTTCTGTGCTTCCACTCACAACATAACTGATGCACATTGAATAGCCTAGGGTTAAGTCCGGAGGTTCTTCAAGTGAATGTTACTCTTATATTTATTTTTTCCCACATTCCTCTGTAATAGCATATTTCATAATTGCCAGGGAAAAACAAAAATAATCAATCATGTTGTCGGGAGAAAAGAAAGCAAAAGTACTTAACTTCATGAAGAGCAAGGAAAAAAATATTTTAAAAAAATCATAATACATTCAATCTCCATTTCAACTGCTGTATAAAAGAAAGGAAGAAGGGAGCCCGACTTCTTTTAATGGCAATGGGTGATGCTATGCCTCACAAAGATAGAAGCTGAACCTCTTTTTGAAATGTAGAGCTAAATAGAAATTTGTAAGAAAACACAATGATAGCGCATGAAGGCCAGAACATGCAAATGGGAATGAAATTTGAACCACTACAAGCTTCAAGAGATAGTCCAATACTTCTAGATGCTGTGAAAAGACACTGAATGATACACACCCCTAAGATAACAGGGACTGGTTATCATGAATAAAAACCTAATAAAATCCCCTGGAAATCAAATATTATATTGTCTTATTTTCCAAGCTTCTGGAGAATAACCTTTTGCTATATTTTATATGAAACTACAGATGGAAGTCTCAGGAAGTCAGAGAAAAAGTCCCAACTTGGGCATACCAAAAGCATTGACGTTCATTCTACAATCTGAACTTGAAACAGAAGGGCACGTTGTTTTGGACAGAAAAAGGGAAAGCATTTCTTTCCATTTGTTTTCACTAGAGAAGAGCTGGGAAGTCTCCAGGATTATGTAGCAGCTTGACATGAGTTGTGACAGTTGCGTGGTACGGCAACTTGAGGACATGTAGCTGCATGCAAACAGCTTTTGAATTGCAGCTGATTTTTATGAGGCCACTTATTGTCTCAGAGTACACAAAGTCAGCAATCTGCCAACATGACTGGTATTATGTCCCTTGGGGACAAAAGAGTCTTCGAAGTCATCAGAATAAATGCCTGTCTTTCATATGAAAGTGCCTTAGGAGAATAGAGTGGCTGAAACACTGGGGAGATGTCTCCTTTTCCTGCAGGGTGCAGGAGCTGGAGCAGAATAATCTCCTCGGGAGAGCTGCTGTTTCCCGTGCGGTAGTAGTGAAGCTGTGAAAAGGTTTTGTATTTTTCGTGGTTTGTTTGGTTGGTTGTTTTTTTTTTAAACACTTGAGAATCTAGGGGTGATTGAATTTATTTCAGCCAGAGATAGCTGGGCTGTGAAGTCAAGCTCTCTTCACAACCTTGACAATACACACTAAATTAGAGGTGATGCCTGGAACCTGCTTGGGCTCAGTAAGCCAAAAAGACGGAGTTCTGTACTGGGATAAAATCCCAAGCACCTGGTGACTTTCCAGTCAAGGGGAGTTTGACCTTTGTCCCATGTTTTCAATAGATGGGACATCCATTTTCCTTGCTAGTCTATCCAAGTGTTTCCTGCTGCCAAAGAATGTAGTCTCTGTTGAATGTAGTCACTTCATGGGAACTGACTTCAATTCAGCTGCTCAGAACATTAGCTGCTAAAAAATGGAAAAATAATTGGAATGTCTTCCCCCTGTAACATTCCATGCTATAAACAGTAATTTCAGGCATTAAAGGCTGACGACAGATATGGTAGCAGTCCATCACTGCCTTTGTAAGGTGTGGAACCTAGCCAGAAGTCATCTAAGAAATTGAAAAATAACTAATATTGACCTGTTATTACTTCATTAAGGGATGACTAGAGAAAGGTCAGATGTTTGTTTAGATCATTTATTTCTGAGCAATACGTGATCAATGCATTGGAAGTTCACTAGGAATTTATGACAGGGGGATGTGCCCTTTGCATCCATGGTGACAATATTTGACTGCATTTCTTCCTATCTAGAAAAAAATTGTACAAATCTGGGAATATGCATTTAATCAGTCATCCATTAAACACTATTTCAAGCTAAAGAGTGCTAACCTTCTAGAAATGAGAATTCATACCTACTGAGAATGAAAGGTAATAATGCTCCTCTACACTGCTTATGGGAAACTATGCTCTGAATACCCTTGAAAAAAATCAAAACATAATCATGGAGTCACTGGTCTGGGTTCTTACAGTCAGCATAGCTGGAATTTTCTTCCTGTATCTCTTAGACTTTTGCATTGGGCTGCCCTGTAAGAATTCATCTAAGCTCGCTGGACTTTTTCTAAATAGAGAGTTGAAGATACGCATGGCTGTCTCCCAACATTTTTAGCTGGTCTGTTGCTCAAGGTGAATTGTGCTGATCTTCATTTATAATCATCATCTTTGATCTTGCTGAGTGCCCAAATATAAAGCAATGAGTCCAAAGCAGTGATGATGTTTCAATGCTTGTTTTATTCAGAAACTCACTTGTAGCAACTTAAAATGCCACTTTAGCTATCTAACTGGATATCAAAATATGGAAAAAAAAAAAAAAAAAAAAGGTTAAACTGTCAATTACTCTCATTGCATGTATAATAAAACATACTACTTTTTTTTTCTCAATGTATACTTAGATTATAGAGACTAAGGCGGCAGCATGGAAAGGTGTCATTGTATCAGTGTTCCTGAAAAACACAGTATCTGTGTATCTGTATTCCTGAAAATATAGCAAGCTATTTCCACTCATCCTGAAAATATTTAAGGTACCAGGTCATCATCTGGAACACTGTCATCCTATGATTCCCTGGGAAGGAAAATGAAATACAGCTATGAGACAGATTATTTCAAAAGTACAGAATTATCACACTACTGCTCAATAACTCATATGTGGATGCCAAGATCTATGCCTGATAAACTTGATTATTATAATAATCTTCAGATGAAACATGGCACTGTCTGAAATCAGATAATATAGATACCAATCAGAAGAAAGAAGTTTGAGCTCAAGAGGTTTTCTACACTCTTGCCTGAAACATGATAAAGTATAAGAAAACTTATGTTTCAAAAATCCTGAAGGACTTCCCATTGCAAAGTGAATGAAAATAGGTGTCAAAGAGCATCCTACCTTGCCTTGGCAGCAGAGATGAGCAGCATTCTCCAAAAAGTAGGTAGTAATCAAATTCCCAAATCTGTGTGTGGCCATAAATTATAAGCACAATCTTGAACCAAGATGAAGGTACTTTTTTTTTCCTCCAACTTGCAGGCAACACTTTTGACTTATAAGGAAGAAATTAGAGCATGACAATTCAGATTTCTCTTAATATAATGATTTCACTAAGGATATGTCAAAGATGAATATGATTCACCAAGAACTAAGTAAACTAGGGATTATTATTGGTTATTAAATAGCATTTAGTCAAAATTGGTTAGTAGTAAGTAGCTTTCTTAAAGCTTTTAGAAACCCTATTTTTGTGCAGATGTTGAAATCCTGAATTTTGGGTTGTAATAATGGCCTAAATTCCAGGCAATCATTTCTTTTAACTAAATTATAGTAATTGAAAAATTATAATATTAAAGAAAACAATGTCAGTGTCATCACTCTTCTGCAAAGCCAGATTTAAGATTTTAAAGGAACAAGAGGTGGAATAGATGAAAACTGGAAAGCTTTTAGCAGTAGAGTGGTGACTGAGGGAAGAATTTGTCCTGCATATTCGTATAGTGCGTAAATAAAATGAAAGGCAGAAAATACTACTTCAGATAATGTAAGTTTAGTTTTGCTTAGCGCTGCTGCCTTCATAGTGCTTATTCTGCTGTTCACAGAACACCTGTTTCTGACAGTTTTTGACTTAATAGAAATGCAAGCTTAGGTAGCCGGAATAAAATGGAGGTTTTTTTCTCGTTGTGTGATATATATGCAAACGTAGCTATACAGAGCAAATGATGAACTCCTCTTGCTGAATCCATCTGTTTATGTCCCACAAAGGGCATCTTTTTATGTCCAAGTCCATCTACATATCTGCATCCAGCCTCCTTGCCGTTGTCCCACCGGTGCGCACGACCCTCTCGGTGAGCTGTACGATGCAGGTACCTGCACGCTTGCCTCTGCCATTTCCCTGCCAGCCAGAGCAATTCTCGTCGGAAAACTGCTGGACTCTGATAGCAAAGCTCCTGTGCCTGTGTGCAAAGATTATGCAACATTAGCTGGAGCAGGATAAATGGATCCATGTCCATCCAGCACCGCTTTGTCACAGGCAGTGCTAAGAAATAGCCGGGCACAGATGAAAAGTGCTGCTGAGGGCAGCCTTGCACAAGGGCAGTGATTATCTGGGAGATGTAGATGCAGCACGGTTGTTATTAGAGCAGATAGGAGTGCTACCGATGTGCCCCATAAATATGAAAAGCCACTTTTTATTCTCCAGCAGATTTCCTTTACCGTCAGACTCCTCTGGCAAAAGAGATCGATAAAAATGGATCTTCACATGCCAAAAAGTTAAGAAAAACAATGCTTGATATAGAAGCCTATGGTTTGCTATACCTGAAAGAGATTAGAAGACTTCAAAATAACCACATAAAAGAGGCCAGTTTCTTCATCAGGCTGATTTCACGGTGTGGTATGTCACTGGGCTGTGTGACAGATACGAGGCACAATTCACTCAGACTTTTTCTGGAGAATTCTGGTGTACTTTCTCCAGAAGTCTCTAAAATTAGGTTTTGATAATAATTGAATCAAACCAATTTATAATCCAAAAATGCAAGTAAGCAGCAAGATATAATGTATATTAATTAAGAACAAAAAAAAAAAAAAAAAAAAAAAGCAGAAAACAAATCTTGCCTTCCTAACCACGGTTAGTTTGCTCTGCAGAGCAGAGCCTGTTCTCCAGACTTATTTTTCAGCCAAGCAGTATTCAACTGTTGCCTGAATTAAGCTGTACACTGTGCCCTGCAGAAAGGCTATGTTGACTTCCTAAGAAACTCTCATTCTTTCCACCACCTCCGAGGACTGCTATAGAGACAGTCTCTGGAGACTATACATCCCCTATGCCTCCCTCCACCTCTTTATTTCCAGTTCTACAGTCTCTCTTCTTCCCATATTAATTCTTCCCTGCCTGCCCTCCTACATCCCAGACATTTCTCCAAAATGGAGCAGCCTCCATTGTTCTCAGGGAAGGAGCAATTATCCCAATAGGGTGTAATCGGACCAGAATGCAGTTGGCGATGAAGTGCAGGAAGCCACAATAAACTGTAAACAAATCCATTAAACAATTATGCTACCTATCACAGATGGCAAAAGCTGTTATCACCCAGTTGGTTTCCAGTATACTGGCATGCCTTACACAGTTGTTTAATTTTACACAATTATTTCATACTCTACTTAGTATTAGCATTGCTACTTTGTCTTCCGTGACCATTTTACCAGAGCGCCATGGATCTGCAGCTTCTGATTTTGCCATGCCAAATAGCAAGATTGGACAGGTAGGCATCATGCTCACGTCTGGTCATGTTCTAACACCTGAAAGAAATCTGGGGCTTTTTTCAACTGTATTTTTCCCTTGTGAAGAGCCTTGAGTACAGTCCTTCACAGCCAGACATCTGTAGAAGCATATGATAACCATTATTTCAGAAGAAATACAGAAAGCAAATTGAGGAAATCTAATATGCTGCAATTATTATTTAAAGAAAACAGAGCAGATAGTTGAACCGGTACTTGTCTAAGAAAACTTGAGGTTTTTACATTTTTTTATTGGTTATGAACAACTTATTATTGATCCAAAGAGGCAACTCACTTCAGCACATTATGCTTTGCAAGAAAGAAGAAACCAGTTTATGAATTCTATGAAGTAAGCAGCTGTTCGTAGCAGTCATAAACTGTTAAAATAATCTATATGCTAGAGTAGCATTAAAAAGATTGAGTCAGCAGCCCTGACAATAGAGCTTTGGCTGCCACTTGCACCATGGACAAACTGTCTCTAATTGAAGAAAAATCTGATTTTTATTGATATTTTCTCTTTGATGTCTGCAATCTACTGTAGATCAGATAATTTGAACTTGACCGAACCATTTGCTTGAAAAACTAAGATATTTCACTTGAGGATTCTGTGACATGGAAGACAATGTCTCAATCTGGATTTTTTGCTTCATTGAGGTCAACCAACTGGTTTAGTAGAATAGAAAAGTCTTGAAAGCTTGATAAAAAGAACAGATATTTTTCTAAAGATTTTGGAAAAAAAAAGAATCCTCCACCCTTACTTTTTTTTTTCACAGAATCACAGAATCACAGAATTATCAGAGTTGGAAGGGACCTCTAGAGATCATCTAGTCCAACTCTCCTGCTAAAGCAGGATTGCCTAGAGCACATTACTCAGGACTGCATCCAGGCGGGTCTTGAAAATCTTCAGGGAAGGGGACTCCACAACCTCCCTGGGCAGCCTGTTCCAGTGCTCTGTCACCCTCACCGTAAAGAACTGTTTCCGTGTATTTGAACGGAACTTCCTGTGTTCTAACTTGTGCCCATTGCCCCTCGTCCTGTCACTTGGAACCAATGAAAAGAGCCTGGCTCCATCCTCCTTCAACCCACCCTTTAGATACTTGTATGCCATAATAAGGTCTCCCCTCAGCCTTCTCTTCTCCAGGCTAAAGAGTCCCAGCTCTCTCAGCCTTTCCTCACAAGGCAGATGCTCCAAGCCCTTAATCATCTTAGTTGCCCTTCGCTGGACTCGCTCCAGCAGTTCCCTGTCCCTCTTGAACTGGGGAGCCCCAAACTGGACACAGTATTCCAGTTGTGGCCTCACCAGTGCAGAGTAGAGGGGGAGAATGACCTCCCTCGACCTACTGGCCACACTCTTCCCTAGGCAGCCCAGGATTCCATTGGCCTTTTTGGTGACAAGGGCACATTGCTGGACCATGGATAATTTACTGTCTACCACAACCCCCAGATCCTTCTCCTCCAAGCTACTTCCCAGCAGGTCAGCCCCTAACCTGTACTGGTGCCTAGCTTTCTTCCTCCCCAGGTGCAGGACCTTGCACTTGGTTTTGTTGAACCTCATTAGGTTCTTCTCTGCCCGTTTCTTCTCCTTTTCTGTAACTTGGATCCACCTCAGACTCAGAGCAATGTACAGAAATGTCAGAGACAGCTGCCGAGGGATTTTGAAGTCTTTTAACCACCACAATTCGGATAAAGTTTAAGTAAGCATCCTAAAAATGGCATTGCTCCATATTTGAATTGCACGAGGTTCTCTTGTTAGCAGTTTATATTCCCTTTGGTTTCAATACTATAATAATTAACAATAAAAATGTGAAATAAGCTCTGTCCAATCATTAACACTATTACATTGTCCTCTCATATTCCTAACAAGATCTTTTCATTCCAGATCTTTGTAACAGAAATCTTTAAAGACTCAGTCAAGCCAGAATACTGTAGCCAGTTAAGAGCATACCAGGAAATGAACAAACACACTTCGTAAGTTACATCTTTCATTGAATTTGTCCCACATACAAAAGCTCTGTAGTGGACAACTGAGTTAATAATGAAATTACTCCCTCCTTTCTGTTCCATAGCTGCTATTAGATCAATGGAACTCTGGTAGTTCGGCAGCAACACTGAGGATCTGCTTATTTGCAAGGTTTTTTAGTTTGTAGATTTTTTCTGTGGAGTCCTGTATGGGGCATGATCCGCTTGCCAGTCTCATTTGAGTGTTTTCACTCAACACTCTGCCCACTTGAGGTACTATGATGCAGGTGTCAGGTTTGATATCTCCAACAGCACACTGTCATTTTACAGATTTTTGGTCTTTCTTCCTATGAAATGATAAGTTCAAAGCAGATTAATATTTTTTTTTAATTCAGTTGTTAGAGAATTTTAAACTAAATTTAACTCTCTTGCCAACATTCGTTTTCTGTTATTATCATTCCATCTCTAACATCCTCTTCTTGCCTCCACTTCCTTCACCTCCCAGCACACACGTTGGAGAATAATCAGGACCTTTGAAGCACTGCAGTGGACGGCTGCCTGCACAGTTAAGAGTTGAATAACTCCTCCCAATGTCATTTGTATATCTCAAGAGCCTGTTTTCTCTCCAATATAGGATTAAATAGAGAGTTTGGATTAAAATTAAACACTGGATCTTTCCAAAGGCCATTTGATTAAGCTAACATTTCAAGAGTGAAAACAATATAGGCTTTTAGGAGAAAAATAGTATTAAAAATCTAGCAAATTAATTCAAATGTATGGAACTGAAAAGTTTTGTAGAACAAACGTCAACTAAAAAAATTGTTCCTTTCCACTTTTTCAGCAGCTTGCTGCCGACAACAGAAATGTCACTGAATGCCATCATCCTTGGAGTTCGTAGGGTTACAAGGATATTACATCACCTAGCAACAGAAACATCTATTTAGGATACAAGGATCAAATGCATTCTTTTAATGTGTTGTAGATCCCCCAGGATATACACAAATAAACTGCCATAGAAATCCACATGGTTTGCAAGGCAGTCTGTTTGTTTGTCCTTGATGTATCAGTGCTTTTCATTCAGAAGACTTTGACCTTTTGCTAGCAAAACTGATAATAGTCTCCTTATTTCATTTATGTGTTTGTTTATTTATTTATTTTCAGGCTGAAAATCTGTGCTTAGAGATTTACTTACTGTTCCTTGTAGGACTGAAAATCTGGCACTCACTTTACAGATCCTTCCTGTTGGCTCATTGTCTCTTCTCAAAATGAGCTTTTATTGAATTCTGGAATTTTGTATATTAATAACTAGAGTAGGGCAAACAACAAGTTTACTGGCTTGTAGGAAACTTTCTTTTTTAATTAAAAAAAAGAAAAAAGCATTTAAATTCTCAGCAAACAGAAGTTCTCAGCCCAGCGCCTCCTCAAAGACACTGGCTTGTTGTGGGTTTTTCAGTCAATGCCAGTGATGGCACTTCTTCAAATATAACCCTCTCAGGGCTCCTGCAATCAGGCCCTTCTTCCTCATCTGCCTCACAGCTATGGATCTTGTAACTTTGTAGGCTGAGGTCAGACTCACCAGGAATGAAAAGAGTCCTTCAGTCGGTCAGAGCAATGAAATGGTTACACAGGGCGGTATTGATAAATCTGAACTGATTGTAGAAATCCATGGAAAACACCTTTCTGGATTTTAAATGGAGAAATTCAATACCTTCTCCTGTTTTGTCTCTGCCATCCTTTGCTGTCTGCAGACAGCTCTATCTTAGAATACCATGATGATACACAAGAAATTCCATTTTTTTAACACCGAGTAACACGCTAGACTTATTAATCCCATTGAGCTGGAGAGTGGGGGGGGGGGGGCAGAACAACCTGCCTTGTCCTTAATATTTTATGACTCAGAAGTGAGTTCTGACTTTTTTGTGTGATTTCTCTAAGTGTGTCTCATCTCTTCGTGCTTGAGTTTCCAGTCTGGAAAAATAAAAATAGTAGTACTTAATTTGCTTCTTTACTTTAAGGACAGATCTTCAAAGGGGTTAAACATCTTTGGAAATCTTCCCATAAGACTGTGAAGTTTTAAGATCAAAGTCTTTTCCCAGAGACTAGCCTAAATGTCTTTTTACTCATTCCTAATTTATAGCTGTATCATCAAAAGCTAAAGTGTAGATAAAGCCAAAGCTGTATTGAAGTGTGATTTGAAAAGGTATGAAGTTGCGTAGTGGTCCATCAAGTCATCAAGTGAGTGCAAATAGTATTAGGTATCTTAAACTCTTCTAACACTCCTAGAAATCCACATGGACATGCAATTGCACCATCAACAAAATTCTGTGGGCAGAGGACCTCGCACTGTGGGATTCTGGTCTCTAGTGCAGCCTCAAATGGAGCTTCTGTTCAGCGTGAAGAAGAGAATCTAGCCTAAAAAGATCCTGTAGTTTATTCCATCAATCATATTACATTAAAAAGTGATGAGTGTATCTATGGCACAAGTAAACACTTTAAAAATAAAGCTATCATAAAGGACCAAAAGTCTCATTGGTCAGGTATTGAAAAACAGTCTCTCAGATGACAAAAGTTTTAGTCATCCTGGGAAGTCTGATTATTCCACCCTGCTCACATCATGTAAAAATAAAATAATAATACTGTAAATTTAGTTTATATTCAGGATTACAATATAATCTAGCCACATAGTTGGTAAATACATCAAAAAATAAGGCTGGTTTTCAAAGCCAAGCACACAAATGTTACTACCAGTTAACATACTTACAAGGTTGACATATAGAAATCCCTTGGATGCAACTAGCTGATATATCAAGGAATTCTCAAAGACTGATTATTAATGCACCAAAGCAATATAAATTCAATGAAACAATTGGAAGACATTAAAGGCAGGCAGTTTTACGTCTACTTCGGGCCTGTTCTTCATGAGCTATAAGTCAAGGCAAATCCCTGTCACATCATATTTTCTTGCTGTGGGATGATGTGAGGGAAATAAGGGGCTCACTTAGATCTTTTGTGTAGCTCATTTAAAATAACCCAGATTAATGGGGACCTGTCTGTTTTACCCTTGTAGGGGATGATAAATACTAAGAATTATTATTGAAGCCATTCAGCTGTCCATTAATAATACATTAGTAAATACCATATGATCAGATTTCATTGAACTATATTTTTTTTTAAACCAGCTTGCAGCTGAGCCAAGTGTTAGCTTAAATACGAGCAATATTTCATTCACGAAGGGTAAGGGTCCTGCTAGCTTCTACAGGTACACAGGATGCAGAAAGGAAAAACAACAGGTCCCCAAATATCTGAAATACCGTTGTGTCAAAGCTGAGGAAGCATGGAGAATATTTTCCAAACAAGCAGGGAACAGAATATCACAGAAAGTACAATGGTTCTTCGCTTGATTTTCTCCAAAACCTAATGGCCCAACATTTCACTCTGCTTAAACAACCTAGTTCAATCTTGCATTGTGCCAGAAAGAATTCTTCAAATTTCAGGGGCTTCTTTCCTTTCCTTTCTAGAGCATGCGTGAAAAATAATAATTTAAACCTTTGGGCAATGAGTATTATTTTTATTCTCACTCCCTCAGGGGCTGTCAAATTGGCTTGGAAATCTTAAAACGATTGCGTCCTTTGCTGAAGCTGCTTGTCTTCTAGTAGGATCTGTGCTCTTTTTATAATTTCTTAGGAGATTAAGCCTTTTCTTAATTGAAAAAGGCCGAGATTCTGTTATGTGAGTAATGATTGTGCTTCGTTAGGTCTACGTTTACTCTGTTTATGAGCACTAGTCAGTTGTCAAGTTCTTGCGTATTTTTTTTATCAGTGGCTGTAGGTAGCATCCTTCTTCATGCAATAATAGTGAGCAAAGCTGAAAGGAAGCAATTTCTTATTCTCACTTTCCAAAGGAGTAGGGCACAAGCTTTTCTTTTTGGTATTTGTTTGGGTTTTTTTAAGAAACTATTCTTCTAGTCACATTACTATCTACTTCTACTTCATATTTCTTGATTGGACTGGCATATCTTTCTAGGTCATCCCATGCCATGACAAGTCCTGTAATAGCTATTCACTGATTTGTTTTATTTATGTAGTTAATTCAGTCTCATAAGTAATTGGGATTGCTTAAAAAATAATAAAAATACCAACCTGGAATTTTCAATGTTTTTGTCTGTCTATTTTCTGCTGAATATAAAATTCCACTATATTTTCCAGTCTATGTTGTTTTAATTTACTTCTGTTAAGAAAACTTTTGGTTTTGCATGTATATACACATATATATGTGTCTGTGTACGTATGCATGTGTCTAGAATAGGCAAGCTAATTTTTCATCCCTGGGATTTTTGGAGACTCCCAAGTGGATTTTTTTTTAAGAACTGCTGATATAAAGTCCATGACTTTCAGAATTTTAGATAACTTTCAGAGAGACTCTATTATGGATTTTAAAAAAAATGTAGAAAAAATTACATTCGTTTTGATGAAGTAACACATTAGAAAATTAGGTATATAAAATTAGACCAATAAAATTTTATGGAATTTTGGACACAAAAACACACTGCAGATTTAAAATTCTCTTCAAAGTAATTTTTTCTTGTTTTCAGTCTTCTTTTTCAGTTTAACCGTATGGCCTACACAAAAGAGATCAAAATCCAGCCAGTGGTCATCTAACTTGACGTTAGCTGATGCTCCACATTATGTGACTTCCATGTAAATAAAGTACTTCCAGTCTCAGGCTCTTGGTTTTCTTAGCTCACAGAGCAAAATTTTATTCAAAATTTGCATGTTTTTAGCATAACTACAAAGTGCAAAAGCTTCTCTGTTTTACTGTTCGTATGAAACCAAACAGACAGAGATGTTTATGTCATCTTGACTCTTGTCTCAGTAAGTACCCTAAGAGGAAAATTCTCCTTGGATGCTATAAACATATTCTTGACAGAAAGGTCTCTAAAAGCCTTCCCACCTACCTCAAGGAATAAAGGGTTGTAAGGCAATAAATAGTAAGGCAAACCTTAACACTGGAAGGAATCCTGAAATGCAGGGTTCTTCCTCTAAAGTGAGAAAATTTGTGTACTTCAGCTGCAGGTCGCTGGGCAGGAGAACATCATTTGGCTGTTCTCTTTAAACACCTGACCCTGGGAGGAGTGAATACATCGGGTGAAGTGTGGAATTTACTTTTCTCTTTTACAAAGCAAAAGGAAATGGAAAAACAGATTGTGATACTCTCTGTTAAAATTTGGGGTGGTACTTGGTCAGAGAAGGTACCCTCCGCTTTGTTGCATTCGTAGAGCTTGTACTAAACTCTACTCCTGCCTCAGGGAGCAAAGGTATAATTACTTCTCATTAATCAAAACAATGTCAAAATATCACTTATGTTTGTCGTCACACTCAGAAACAAGGCTTCATTATGAAGACAAACAGGAATAGATATTTAAACACAAAACCACCGTGTTTTCATATTTCTGTGTTGGAAGATCAAAAGAAATATATCAAATAACAAAACACTTAACATATTAATTGATAATTTACCCAGGAAAAAGAAATCCCTTGTAGTTACGGTAAAACACAATATGCCTGACTGTTTTGCAAACATGAAATTAACTATTAATCTGTTGTAATTGTTTGTACACTATAACTCATCAGCAATATAAATAGAAAAGTTCACAAAGTTTACAGATTTTACATAAATCACAAGGTTGTGTGATATAAAATCAAGAGAATAAATTTTGAGAGATGGCAGAACACAGGAAAGTATATTCTCCTAACCTGGATTTTAGGATATCAGAGGTACCTAATTAATTTCTTTCCTGGAAGACACCCTGTGAAATATTCTAAATTTTTTTTTTTCCCTGAGTTGTTATTGAAGTATACCACGCATTTTTGGAGTTCCTCTTATGTGATTTTTTTATACGGCCTTAAAAAACACCATTTTTTTATATTTATCTTGAGTTGGCTACGATTTTGCTGAAGAATTAACCCCAAGTTTTGCTTCTTTAACTCCCCCTGAAGCCAGGACAGAGCATTCATTTTTCATTTGATACTTCTTAATGAAACGATAAGTTAGCAAACAAGATTTTTTCTAAAACATTGCTCATCGTAAGTGACAGGGTGTTAGTGTGTTGGTATAAATTCCTGGAGTAATTCACACTGATTGATTAGAAACTATTATTTTATCCCTTGTCCTTAAATAGTGTTTCATTCCAGAGTAAACAACGGTAGCTAATAGATGTGGTATCTCACTGCTCCGTGATCGAAGACTAGCTTTTAGGACAAGAAGTAAATGGAGGTCTAATCTTTCTAGTGCCTTTTAGAGGTACTTAACATTGGTCTACAAAGAGCACCGAATGAAAAGAATTAGTAATGGAAGAGACCTACTAAGTCATTTGTCCACTCCTCTGCCAAAGCAAGATTGCTTGTCTATGATATACTATGTTTTTAAGTGTGATGTTCAGTCCAACCCTAAATTATTCAGCTGATTTGTTACTGTTTCCATTATATCCCTAGACATACCAGACCTATTTTATAATGTAGGTCAGATTTTGCTTGGCTTTATTTCGTTTCGTTCCTTTAATAACATACTTTGCAACAACTTAACGCAGTCTTCTCTTCTCTTGTAGATGTACTTCTCAGATGCTTGCTGAGTTAGTCAAGCTACACCAGTGGGATCATTTTTCTTGGCCATTCAGGCTGTGAAATAACTGCCTTGCATACAAAATCACAGGCTTTTACACTGTATTACACTTGAAGACCAAATCAAATTTACTGTCTACCAAATTCATCAAATGTTATTATGTTGCTACATGTTTCTAATGATAATGTGCTCTCTATGAAGCGTTATTTTCATATACATTATCCAAGTCATATTCGCAAACCTGTGCATTTAATGCAAGGAAACTTGTCCCAAGGGAGCAACCTATCCTACATGTACTGAGTGAAGTTCTGGTTCACTTTTTTGGGGAGCAACCTATCCTACCCGTACTGAGTGAAGTTCTGGTTCACTTTTTTGAGCTATCAACAGTAAGCAACCAAATCTTCTTGGCTCCGTAGCTGGTATATTGATAAATTTTGTTATAATCCTTTTTATAATACTCACTACAATGTCTCTGCCTTTAAATATCTGCATATTTTATGGTCCTTATCTTCTCTTGTTTCTTTGTGCGTTATAACTGTTAGACTGAGTAATTTTATTTTCAGCACATATTTCCTCTTTTCTTTAAAATTTCTGTTAATCTGACTCTGATTTGGAGGAAGCTGTGAAAAGATAGGTCTTTTTATACTCTAGTTTAGGACAACCCATTGCAAATCCTATCTGTGGTATCATTAGAGCTGCCCACACAAATGTAATTGAAATGAAAAGTCCAGGGAAATTACATTGATCAGGATGGCTACTGGAAGCAGAGTGAGAGAAGAGTGTTTGTCCTTCCTAAACCATTCTGGACAGTGCCTTGTGGGGATACGACTCAAAGGGGTTTAACCCCTTATCCTGGCAGTGGATCTGAGAAGTCTGTTGCGGAGAGGGAGGGAAAGCAAGAGGGATGGGAGGAAGCATGGTGGATTTCTCCAGGTATCATTGAGCCCTGAAGAAGTGCCACCTTCCTGTTAGTAAGAGAAGGTCCTGTGTAAAATACCAGTATAAGAAAGAAAGCACTCGGGGGCGGGGGGGGAAATAAAATCCATTAATTAATGAAAGAGTTACCAATTGCCACAATCAATATTGCTTAACAGGTACATCCTTGTGAAAACTAATAGCTACATATTTTTGTCTTCTAGGATAACTCTTTGCAGTGTTTATGAGAGCGCAAACTCTTTTCTCAGGATTAAGAACATCACCATTAATCATGATGTGCAGCATATGAGGAATACTGAGGAACATCAAAGTACACAAAAAGCACAGAAATCTTTCTTTAAAAGCTCGCTTCACTTATAGGCATTTCATAAATAGAATATTCAGCCTTCCTCCTTTTATACACTAAAAATGCAGAGTTCTAGGTAGCACTTACACACAGCAGTAGGAAACCTGTTTATTAAAGTCAATTTACCTTGTTGATTCAGTTTTCAGCTATTTTCCAGGTTCTCCATTTAAGAGATTTTTCACACCAGCTCTCAACACGCTCTTAACAACAACCATTTGTCGAGCTGCAGACTGAATATAATCTCCAGTCTGTGCAACAAACAGTCTTATACTGCATCTGTCCTATAACTGGACTTGTTGGGTAGAGCTAATTAATAAGAAGTAGCATAAGGGAGTTTGCTATGTAATAGTTAAAAGCAGCAGATTTACATTGATTTACATCATCTGGAGGTCTGATCCCATGCCTCAACAAGTAAACTGGAGGTGAGGGGAGAAAAAAGAAGATGAAAACAGGAAATGGTTATTATCCATCTTTCATTATGTGACACTGATAGCAATAAATGCAGTAAAACAATAGTTGGCTATTTGACAGCACTCGGCCGCAGCACTCTGCCAGCCTTTAAGGAAGACAGGACAAAACTATCATAGTGACCTTAAGGAAGGTGGGTGGAAGTGCAGAAAGAGTATTTCTTTGGGAATACCTGGACTGTGGAGAATACTGTTTTCCTACTGCTTGGCTTTGAAGGTCCATCTTCCTCCAGCCCAGCAGAAGGTTTTACAGACTGTAATTGGTCATCCCTGTAGCCGAGTCACTGATGATGTTCTTTGGTTTTTTTATTGCTCAGGAGAGAGCACATGCAACTTTTCCCATATCCCTGGGATATTTTCCTATATATTATTATATTTCCCAGGTATACACATCCAGCAGCTGCAAACGCTTTATTTACTTCCTATAATGGCCAGTTGCTGGGAATTTGCTTTTTTAGGCTTTGTTTTGTTTTATAAACAATCCCTTGCTGGCTCTGACCATTACCAGATAACAGAAATCAGACTAAATGACCACATGATCAAGTATAACAAATATAGTTTTTAGTATATGCATCTAGCGAATAGCTTTCAAAACAGTACAGTTATGGGAATTTTTAAATTATTAAGCAAACCAGAATAAAGAAAGCAAAAGAGAATATATCAAAACCAGAAAACAAGCTTACTTCGAATTATGACTATCACGAAGAAACCTGAATATAATCCGTTTCGTGGCATTTGAACTCCAGTCACTGTATGTGGTGGTGCAGTAGAAAAGGAGAGCCAACAACAAGGATCTGCCTCTATCACTTGCAAAGTAGTATATTTCTTCCCTTTCTGGTCACAGAGATCTGATTTGATTAATTAGTAATCTGTGGTGTCATTCTACTTTCACAGCTCTGTTAAGAACCCAGACCTTGATGGCAGCAAGATGTTCTAGCAGAGGGTTACTATACACAGACTTCTGAAACTGTGTCCAGGAGTATCTGTGCGTTTGAGAAAAGCGGAGGAGAATACGTTGCAACCAGACTTGCAGAGGCTTACAATACCTATCTTTTGAGAAAACTGGCAAGCCCAGCAAATATCCACGGCACAAGTTTTGTTTTGCTTTGTTTTGGTTTGGTTTGGGGTTTTTGTTTTGTTTTGTTTTGTTTCTTTTCTGTGCGGCCCAATACCTTTCCAGCAGGGCTAATTTAATGCTGAGAAGAGTACCAGAAAGAGAACTGTGCCAGAAGTTCTCTTCCTAATTCAGTCTTTTCCCTTACATGGTGCCAAGCACTTTTGAAATCTAAACAACAATTATTTCAACTGGTAATAAATGTAGCAAAGATGAGGAAAGGCTCTTTGTAGCAGATAGGAAAGAGAAAAACATTAGACGGGTGATGGATGCAGTAGGATTCGGTGACAGGGCAATGTGCATTGAGGAATGTGATTGGGAAGCAAAGAGGAATGAAACACAATGTAAAAACAGCAGCACTGTAAAGAGGAATGAGGCAGAACATAACATTATTAAGCTAATGGTTTGAAGGGATAGAATACTGAATTCACTGTGGATGGAGGCAGTACAATACACACGGTATGAAATAGGACATTATAATAAAGGCAGAGGAGAAAGTTAGAATGCATTTCCCTGAAGGATTAGGTTATTTGTTTAGAATAATGTATTACATTTTTTTTACTACATTCTCAAGCATAGAAATGTCTTTTATCTCAAGAATTATCTGCTACATACATAATGCATTCATACAATTCATGCATACGTTTATTTATGCACATATGTAAATATAGCTACAGTGACTTTAGTCATTTTTGACACCAGAATGAAGAGACCATGACTATGTTTTTAGCACACAGATACAATGAAGATTCTTTTCTGGAAATACTAAATTCTCAAAAAGGCTGAACACAGTTCCCAGTGTGAGACACTCAGCATGTTTGAATTAATGTTCCTGAGTGCTCCCTTGTTAGAGCTAAGCATGTAGTTTAAATAAAGAAATCACATTCCAGGCTCCAAATACAATTTGCCAGCTTTGCTTCTGGGAAGTGTGAAAGCAGCAAAAGTGAGAGTCATTTATTCACCGTCTGTTCAGCAACTCACCTCTTTATCACACTGAGGTGCAGAAGATGCAAAGTTTAGTAAGTTTTCGAGACATCAGGCTGGTGGAAGTGAAGGTAGGGCATTTTTTATTAACTTTATAAACATAGTTTCACTGAGTTTCCATATGCCCCAGACCTTAACAAGATTGGTGGCAATGTTATTCATATCATCCCATTGCATCTTATTTTTACAGTCAAATCTGTGCAGTTAATATCTTAGTACTTAATACTTACTTAATTGCAAAGTATCGCAGTCGAGTGATTTGGGGTGGTTTTGGTTTTTTTTTTAAAGGATTAAGAAGTGAGAGAGAGAGGAGATCATATGAGAGAGAGTGTCAGTCAGAAAGGAGACTGAATACCAGACAGGTTTTCAAAGCTTTCTCACTATGTAAACTAGGCTGCACTAGTTCTTAGTCCAGTTGTTAATACCATTTATCTGCGTGTGTATACCTAGACAGGTATTTGTTGTGGAGAAGGTATTTGTTACGGAGTCGTGATTACTGGCTGACACTTCTCCACATTATCATAGTAAAAACTGATACTTTTGAACTTTCATAAAAGTGGGCTTCTTTGCACTTGGGAAAAAACCCCAAACCAACCAAACACACAAAAAATTAAAGACTTCTTGGTTTGCAGTAGTTCTGCTTTTTTATACTATGTTCAGATGAAATAAAAAGAAGAGCATACCTACAAGTTTCATAAAACCTTATAGAAGGATGAACGCCTTCATGAAAATTCAGCATTAGCATGGTATGAAAGAATAACTTGCTGCAGGTAGAGGAAGTACCGTTTTTCCCCATCCAGAGTACCGATAATAAAACAGATTTTTATCAGAAAAATAGAGTAGCATGCATCATATTTATATAAATTACTGACAGTCTTCCTTGTGGTGTCACACTCCATCTCTCCAGACAGTGCAATACAGAATGAGATCTTGCACACCCCTGTGCTCAGCCCTGATCTGCAGTAACTTGAGTGTTTCCATAGGAGATGATGAAATCTGAAAGTGGTTCATTACCTCACAATAATGTGAAGGTTAATGCATGTCATCACTCTACCTGTATGATGTTCAGGCTTACAGACCAGTCTGAGGGCAAACCAGACATCATAGTCAATAGGAAGTGCCCTTTCTTGCCCCATCTACCTGGTTACATTGTCCACGTGATTGCCTTTTTCACACCGCTAGCGCTTTTACACTGCTCCTCGTTCTTATGATTGATGCGACAACTGGTCTTTCTGCTGGGAAAACAGACTTCTGCATCGGTTCTTAGTTGGTCATCTTTGCCACCTGCTTTCAAAAGAATGTGGAGGATGAACAGGTGGTGCTGAGCAGTGCCTCGGCGGGAGTCAGACACAACGGACAGACAAAATAAAGACAACAGGAGTCACACAGGCGGGTTTGATCTGTAGCTGGGAAAGCAAGGGGCAGCTCTCGGACCCCCCCACAAGCAATCTCATCGTCTTCGTTGGGCTTGCTTGTGGAGTATAATCAGGAGCTTAAATCTATCACACAAGTAAAACCTGTAACAATATTGTGTAATTTGAAACCTTCATGAGACTGCAGGGCAGCAGAGCTGTACCAGCTTGCAGGTGGACTGTATAGTACCCTCCCTTGGCCACATCCAAAGCATCCAAAACCACATTTGACCAGGTACTCTAGAATAGCTTCCAACAGAAAACATCGTGCTACCTGAGTTATTGCTCATCTCTGCCTTCCTTCAGCAGCTAAAAGAGAAGGGTAAATCATGTTTAGCCTCTGTACCTGCCAAACAGTACTACTGCTCTGGGAAGCAGCCTGTCACATCTCCTGATAATGAGCATAGAGCCCAGAGCTCCCAAACAGGGAGCACCGGTATCAGTGCCATCCCCCAGTGCTCCTCCTAGCGTGATAGACAGTGCAGTACCAAGTGTCATGCCTGCATGCCAGCATCCAAACAGCAAGTTCATATTCTGTCAGAATAGAGCTTTGACCGGAAAAAATAACTGCATGCATTCTGTGAAATGCCAGAACGCAGGTGATGATATAGGCATTTTTCCGTATGTTGAAAATAAGAGAATTATCAAGAAAGTGAGGAGGTTACCCTCTTGCTGAAGTCCTTTCTGCAGTCTGTCTAGCAAGGAGCTGTGCCAATGGTCCTTGATCCTGAAAACCCACGAGGCAGCTACCCCAACTGGGCAGAGCTTCCTGCCCCTGGCAGCAGAGAAGTCTAACAGCATCCTGGGCTGTATTACAAGGACCGTAGCCAGTAGCCTGAGGGAAGCAATCATAGCCCTTTACTCAGTGATTGTTAGGCCACATCTAGAATGCTATATCTACTTTTTGGCTTGCTAATGCAGGAAAGACATTGATAAATTGGGTCAGTTCAGGGTATCCAAAAGCAGCCTCCCAATACCTGAGGAAAGAAGATGGAGGCAGCTCTTCACTGCAGTGCATGGTAGGAAGATGGGGACAATGAATTGAAAGAAGAGACATTTAGAATCAATGGAGGGGAGGAGAGAAGAAAAAAAAAAAAAAAGAAAAGAAGAAAAGAAGAACCAAACCAGTCATGCAAAGGAACAGATTCACCAAAGTGGGAAAAATCCATCCTATCCTTGGAGATTTTCAAGACTAACAGGACAAAGCCCTGACTAATTGGTTCTCACCTCACAGCTGACTCCGCTGTGAGCAAGATAGATCAGAGACTTCCTGAGGTCCCCCCCAGTCTGAATTCTCCTTTGATTCCTATAATTTTGATTCCATCCCCATCATTTTATTATGCCAAATGTATGACCAGTAAATGGGACTGTACTTTTCATATGTGGGATTTGAATGAATTGAAAATAGGTCCTAAGAGTTAAAAAAAACAAAACAAAACAAAACAAAAAAAAACAAACAACAAACAAACAACAGAACAGAAAGTCCAGAGGGCGGCTTAGTGGGGAGAGACCAAAGTTCATACATGAAGATCTGAGATCAAATGAGATATGAAGACTTGATTCACTGCTGAGATGCATGAGACTTACAAGTCATTTATAGATGGACTTAATTATGTGTCTTCTGGAAGTTCACTCCTCCACTCTGCATTTGTCATAATTTGGGGTTGATACATGTAACCTTACAGGGTGCATGCCAATGACTCCTTCTCCTTTCTCTTTAGTGAAAAATTGCATTTCTGGGAAAAGGCCAAGAAGTAAAAAGACAAAATTGTATTAAAGAAGTAGGTTTATTTTTCCACGTACTTGTTATTAAACATTAACTTTTCATTGCTTAGAAGTTTTACCCTAAAGTCTAGTCAATATAATCAAGCTCTAATTAAATGTTAATGTGGAGTCAGTGTGTTAAAAATTCATAAGGAATGAGCAGATGCCATGTTTTAGTCAGCATGGCCTAATTGACAGGATCAGATCCCAGTTGTGGAAATCCTCTCACTTGACACACTCGCAGAACAGCTCCTGTTGGCTCTATGTTTAGAACCCCTCATATGGGCAGCAGCACACTAGTTTAGGACACAGAAGCAAAGGTAGAGCTATCTCCAACCCATAGGCTGTGTCCAGCCCACATTCCAGTAGCTGGACCATGCTATAAGCAGCTGATGTAATAGTGCAAAAAGCAGTTGACAATCTGCACCTAGTGACACACAACACAAACGCTTGTACTGCATTTTTAAAAAGTCATATCTCACTTTCACATTTTAACAATCAATTTAAAGTTCAAATTTTGAAAATAGAAAAAACTGCACTCTAGCCCTACTTGACATAATGATCATTATTTCTAATAACATTTTTATGAAAAAAGTGATTTCTCATTAAAAATGTAATTTTGAAATAGTTCATTAAAAATAGCACTAGGAAAAAAGGTTAGATTTTGTCTTTAATAAAAAGTACTGATGAAATGCCAAGAAGAGTACAAAATGAAGTTTTCACAAAAGCTTTTATTGTTGTATTTGTCAGTTCTAAATAGCACCAAATAAAATGAAGCTATTTGTCACTAATGGAAACATATTAAATTACTACCTCCTCTGTTATTGCTCATTTACCTGTTATCTCGGTCTCATTTTAGCCTACAATTTAGGTTAGGTAGATAACCAAATAGCTTACTAGCCAATGCAACCATGTAGTCATAAAGTTTCTTCTATGGTTATCTTTTCCTCTTCTGTTAATTGTGACACCTCAACTTTGTGTCTTCAGCTAAATTAGATACTGGGGTGCAGGCTGTTCCTTTTCTTCAGCTTCACAGGGAAATAACTTAGAATGTTGGAAGGTGTGACATTGCACTGGATCAGACCCTATCTATTCTTTACTTTAGAGGACGTACACATTCCTCCCTTCTGTCTACTAAGCCTATCGCTCCCACAAACCCCCCCCAAACCAGCACATGTCTATTCTTCCTTACATTCCTGTGCTCTCCAGAAAGCACGCAAACTTGGTGCTCAGCTAAGGATGGGACCTAGAACAGTTCCTGACCCTTTTGTGCGTCCTATGAAGATGAAGGAAATTTTGTTACTCCTTGCCATGAAAAGTCTGGCCATGCACAAGACAAAGCACAGCTCTGTTGCAGCCATCACAGCCTGCATAATTAATTACCTTGGTTGGGAATAACCCTGACAATGACTCAAGCCGTTTTGCTTGACTCATGACCTTGTGCTGTGTCTGCACAAACGCCAGTGTTACAGCCAAGTCTCTCTTTAAAGTTTTATGGTTCTGCAGCAGTGCTGAGTCGGGACGAGGTCACTACTGCAAATGTATGCTGTGTGCACGTTTTTTTTTTTTCTACTGTTTAAGTTTGGTTCTACAATGTAAAGAAAGGCAAAACCCAGCAGAAATTATGAAATAACACTATCTGCCACTACAGCTTTTGGCATTAATGATACCGTATAGAATTGCTGGGAATGTTTTCACAATCATTGTACCTGCCTAAAAAAAATGCTGAAAGTCATCATTTCTCTTCACAAAATGAGTCAAGCAAGGGATTGTTTCCACAGATGTTTTAAAAGAGTCTTGTCTCTGAGGGAATTTTAGTATATACTGAATCTTGATTAAACATTAAGAAGCTTTTTCTGGGAGACCACTCATTATTTCTCCAAATTGCTCTTCTTTCCTTTATGTAGATATTCCTGAATTTTATCTGACACAATGTGAAATTCTGTCTGAAACAGACTGCTTTGACTTTTTTTCTTTTTTTTTTTTTCCCTAGGGTTTTAATTTTGTTACAAATAGAAATTTATTTTCCAGATATTGTCAAATATTGATACAGTGGCAAGAGGAAGAGGTTCTGGACAAGTTTTTTTTTGCTGATTCTATTAGAACATTAGACTCAGTTTCCTCAGTCCTGGCATTTAAGATTCCCTGCACCAGTCAACATTACATGAGTGGGTTTATAGTAGAGCAATGCATGTGTGTTTGGCATCTGCTGATCGGTTTGCCCAGGTGGTTGGTTTACTTGCCAGGGAAGGACCAGGGAATGGGACTATTCCTCGTGGGGCACCTCCAAGTGTACCATGCTGTTCTGTAAATACATGAGCTAGAGCTAGAAAGTCAGAAGGAGAAGTCAAATGTGTGTCACAGAGTGAGAGAGTGAGTCTTTGTGAGTCTTGGAAAGATACCTGTCTTACATCCCCTTCAAAATTTGTGTGCAGGGTGAAGTTGAAGCTCTAAGAGGTGAAAAAAAGTCATTAAGGACATGAAAGGTTTTCATGAAATTGTGGGTCTTACAGAAATTCTTACTGGCTTTTAGTGGTGAAATTCCCGTGGAGGGATTTTCCAAAGGTCTAAGTTTGTGAGAAAATGCTTGGTGTTTCTAATACAAGTGTATGCAATGGAATATATCTTGGCTCTGTAACTCAATGCAAACACCACCACCCTTAGAAAACAAAACAAAACAAACAAACAAAAAACCCTAAACCCTGTTCTTACTGTTTCTTTGCTGCTTTTTCTTCCGTAAGGAGAGTCTTCTGACCAAATGCACATGCTGTGTCCCTGCATATCCTAGATGTAAGAAAAGTCAGTTTTAGAATCAAATCCTGATGGAAAAAGAAGCCATACTCTTATCCAACATCCACATTTTCCTGGGCATAGAAATATCCTTGTGTTTCTAGGCCTGATTTTTGCAGGAAGCATCATTACTGCCAAAAGAGAGAAGAAAGATCTAACAAAGGCAGCTATACCTAAGTCATACTGCTTTAGTTATCAGCTAGCTGGCCCCATTTGTAAAAGTTTTTAGAGTTTAAGACTGGTTTCTAATCACAGTGGCAGTCAAGGATTCAGTGAGGTGCTGAGTTAACCTTGAAACTCGCAGTTAGTTTTTGCCACACCGCTGCCTCCCAGTTAAAATTCCAGTCTAGAGATGATATGCAGAGAATATTTCATATTCTGACATCACATCTTTCACATAAAAGATATCACCAATCTTGTGTATACTAAAAGTATATCACATTTGTAATTTTATTTAATCTTAATTGTTAATTAAATCACGATGTGATTTTTGTTTTTAAGTCACAATCATACCTTTTGGGCAACATCAAGTGCTGAGGTGGAATATGTTAGCTTGATTTATGATTTTTCTTGCCATCTGCCTTAAGGGATTATGTAATTAAATGTAAAAAAAAAATCAAAATAAAAACAAATGTATGAAAATGAATGAATGAATGAAGTAACTTTCTGAATTAGTTTTTTATATGCTGAGATACAGTATTCTGATATCAAAGCTAACACAATTTTTAAAGAACAGAACAGTGTTGTTTCTGAAAGACATGGTGAAAACATGGATAATTTAATTTCCGTGGTCAGTTCCAGTTCAAAATCACTGAAAATGGATGAAACCTCAGAGTGGTTTAAATCAATGAGAAAACTTATCAGTGGAGCCGTGATTTAGTTAGGTTATCTTTTTTAATGCATCTTGGACAAACAGAGGAACGTTCATACTTTGAAATTATCAGTATGTATTAGTTTCTCTAGAAGCACATTTTTACAATCCCATGCATTGAATCTCATGTGTGTCGTTTCCATACAACTGAGATCTTACAAGCAACTTCTCAGCTTTTTTTTTTTTTTTTTTTAACTTGTTCTTTCCGTATATTTCAGTGCTTATTTGCATGGTTACATGCTTTCATGTAAGTCTGGTACAGCTAACTAGTTACAAAGAGAGGTTTGGATTATGTAGTGGGATATTGAAAGCCAGGAGTGCTTCATCTCTTGCTATGTATAAAGCTGAATGACATTTTGTTGAAGCCACAGCTAGAAGTTGAAAGTAAGTTAAAGAGCATTTACCATCTTCAATGTTAATCCTGGAAGTGAGTGGTTTCTTCAGCATTCTATTTTCTGCTACACTACTGGTTGAAACAAAGGAGCATAATCTCTTTATCTCTTTCTGTTCCTTCTTCAAGCCTCCCCACAGCATACACCTTTTTTCAGGATCAATGTATAAAGAGCAGTTACGTTTCTTCATACAACCAGCTGCTAAGATAATTAGAACCAGTGAAAACTGGAGCACAATCTGGTCCATGTAGTTGACTAGGCTTTCTCTTGTGCTTGACTTCACGCACCAGGAAATGGGGCTCATGTGTGGAAATGAGAGAAAGAGGGAAAGAAAATCCCACAGGCAGTGAATTCCCAAAGAAAGAAGAGTCAGATATGCCTGAGGTAGTTTGACCTTCACAAAAAAATTTGGAGAGCAAGTTTCCATGTAGAAGGTGGATTCCTGGAGCGCTTGACTCCGACTATGTGCAGGAAATCACAGGACTCTTGTACATTCCTTGCAAATACACAGGCCATGCTGCAGAAATATGGGAGTCTGGCTTCCATTTTCTATCCCATAGGAAGATCATCGATAAAGCCCCACATACTGATTATTTTGCTTATAAGTGGTTATATTTCTAACAATCTACTAGCAAAAAGGAATTCAAAAGCCCTGGCATTTTCCAAGACTGAGCACAAATTGTTTTGCTTTGTGATGATGCATTAATCCAGAACACTGCTGCTCTGATAATGATAAAAAAAAAAAACGGACAAACAAAAAGCACACAGTAGAAAATTTGGATTTATGTAAAGCCTTCTGTACAAATAATGATCTTGGAGCACTTTATTCGAGAGTCACAGGAAAACAAACCGCCTTCTCAGCTCGGGGGAAAGGTATGATGCTGACATAGACTTATAATATGAAAATAATTTGCTGCACTTCATTATTTTCAAAGGGGAAGAGAACAAGCATGACCTGATGATGATTAGCAGCAAGCAATCACAGTCAGGCTCCAAGGAATTGGTAGTTGCCTAAGCTCTTGTACAAAACACGTTTTTGGCTGTGATTATTTGTATCTATTGTGCATTGGATACTCTCTTTCTTTTTTTTTTTTCTTTTTTTTTCCTTACTAGCTCTCCAGATGAAATTTAATTGCAAAGCAGCCAGATTTGTACCTGAAGTAGAACTCAATAGACTGCAACGGCATTAAAGAGATTAACATGGTCTGTGAATCAAAAGTTTAACTTCTTGAATGAGATTTTTCATGAAGCTATGCACAGAAATTATCAGTCTAATGAAAACACATAAACAAGGCTGGATGCACAAGACGTTGATTTATCTTAACTCTGTGTCAAGGCTGTGCTCCCGTCATCAAAGGCAGCACATGCTGAGATGGACTCTAAAAAATCCATTTGTATGTGCTTTTGTCAACTCTTCCACAAATGTGACAATGATGAATGGCATCAAAATCAAAAAAAAAAGACCCGGTTCTGCTAGCCACTGTGCATGTGCACTTCAGAGCTGAAGGGTAGTACCAAACAAATCTAAAAATTCCTTCCAGGTTGGTTTTAGTTCTCCTTATCTGGTTAACAAGCAGGAAGGAGGAAAATGCAGCTGTCTCAACACCATTGAAAGGGGGCTGAATCCAATGACTTTGGAGCACTAATAGAAATGACTGACTCTCATGAGCTCACCTGTTTAAATATGCAACTTGGAAAAAACATTTTAAACAATTTAGCGTCGTTCACAGGGAACAGTGAATATTGGGGAAGAGCAAATGTGTTTTTCTACCAGTTATTATACGGAAAACACAAATGCTTATTGGGTTGAGGCCTGGTTTAAATAGAATTAATCATTATAGGCCAGCAAGAGGTGCATTCAGTAATTGGTTCATAACTTTGTTTGCATCAGTACCCTCTAGAATGTCTTGACTGAATCGGGATTAGTCGTAGAATCGGGATTAGTCGTAGAATCGGGATTAGTCGTAGAATCGGGATTAGTTGTAAAAAGGGGAAGAAGCAATAAAAATTTGGTCTATCTATAGATTCTCCAGACAGAATTCACTGCTCCACCTTTTTCTGTTTCCTTTTTTCCTTTTTTCTTTTTTCCTTTTTTTCCTTTTTTTCCTTTTTTCCTTTTTTCCTTTTTTCCCTTTTTTCCTTTTTTCCTTTTTTCCCTTTTTACCCTTTTTTCTTTTTCCTTTTTTTCCTTACCAGGCTGCCTAAGTTTGGAGGTGATCCTGGAGATCCAAGAAATTTCTAAAAAAAGAATTGCAAGCCAGTACAGTGTCTCAATATAGGAAGCTAGACTGATGTGGGGAAATATCTTTTACAGGATATAAGGACTAGGCATTCTCAGATGCCTGGTGTTCTTCCCTAGAAATATCTTTTGTTGGCAAATTAGGTCTTTCTGGATTAGGGGTACTTTAGCTGCAAGCATAACTGATATCTAAATAATAAACCACCAAAGTAAGCAACACTCTCTCTTATGGAAGTGTTCTCAAAATCTTGATCTGTCAATGCTATTTGACCTTTCCAACAGCCCATCTCTGTTTAGCAGTTGATTTTTTTTTTAGTATTCACTGGGGTTCACCCATGAATAATTGTAAGGTGTTTTCAGGTCCGTTTTTCTTCCTCATTATGAAATATAAATTTTCTTAACAGAATATTGTAATATAATTTTGTTTTTTTCATGTCCATGGTGAATGCTCTGCTTGCTTTGATACAGGTTGCTTTAGAATAGACAGCCTGTAGGTCACCTAGATCAGCCTAGGAATTCCCTTGTTTAAGATATCACTACTTACAGAAGGAGTTGTATTCTCCTTAGAAATTTTGATATGAAATTTTTAGGACTATGGAATGGAGAGCATTACTTTCATAATGAATCACTGCAGCATGTTTCTTGTCCCTCCCCATCCCCCCTTCTTTAACTGTCCTTCCATAGGTGTTTAGATTCTCCAGTTCCAAACTCTGAGTCACTTTTAGTCTCTTCATCTACTTAATTCTCACTTCGAGTACCAGACCTTAGGTAACTCCCTCAGAGGTTGAGTTAAATTCTGTCTACTTGTTTCTGAGGGTATGTTTATCTGATCTCAAGGGAGTGAGTTTGTTTGTTTAATGAAAATATCTCCTACAGCTGGAGATTTCTGCTGCTCAGCTGAGACACTCTTACAGTGCGTATATGTTCCTTTTCTGTTGTTATGACAGGCACAGGTGATTAGCTGAGCCCAGTTACATCTTTCATATGTAAATTCTGGGTTGGTAGGTGCTGTCTTGTCAGTGTTCTCCTTCTCATCGTATCAAGCAAGAATGGTGTAACCTGAACCTGGGTCTTCACATGCGAGTAGCGTGTTCTGCTCACTGTGCCACCAAGCCTTCAAACACAGTAAATATCTCCTTGAATACCAATTGTTTATCACCTTTGGCTTTGCATCTACTAAGTGCTTCAGTGCTTGGTGTTTGCATTAAGTTCTTTTCGATTCAGTTGGAAAATTCATCTTCTTCCCTGACCTCACAAGCATATACAGCATCTGTCAGTTTGGGAGATAGAAATGACATAGACAGGAATGGCTGTTACTCTAACCAAACAAAGAGAAAAGGACTGGCGCTGAAATCAGGGTGGCTGGGGGGAGGGTTCTTACTTTTTTCTTTTTTTCTTTTTTCTTTACACAAACTTCTTGGCATTGGAAATGGCAATTGGCTCTAGATCAGGAACCTAAACACCATTTCTCCAAGATGTATTTACTAAAGCCTGATACAATAAAATCTGCTCTAACGCTTTTACAGTACAGTAGAATCAAGTTGTGATGTATCTCATGCAATTAATATTCTGTTTTGAACTGACTGTTGTTATTTAAAGAAATCAAATGTAAAAAGCTATACTGCTTTCCCAAAGTGTTTTTTCTCCATTAAACTTTTCAATGTCAACTGTTGAAACAATATCCAAAATGAGACAGATTCTAAGAAGCATTGACATTTTGGGGACTCTAAATTAATTCTAGATTAACAAAATTTATATTGTGTAACTCCTTTTAAAACTGGATGCATTGAAGCAAGAGGGCTTTTTATTTATTTAACTCAAAAGAAGACAAATCTACATAAAAGCTTCTAGCCCTGTAGAAACCTGTAGAGTCTGGAGAAAAATGTAATCATCTGGAATTAGATTTTGGTGTCATTTGCTAGACCTAATTAAATAAATGGAAAGCTTTTTTTATGGCAAATGAACTTATATGAGAATCATAGAATCATAAAATCATCTTTTTCCTTAAATATAACCAATTTTACAGTTAATAGACGATAAAGAATATCAATATTAATATTAAAACAATTTAATGATAAAAAATTATAATGACCCAATTCACATCTACCATCTGCAGATATTTACAGTTATTTGCTCCTCAGCTGTTGTGACAATTAATTTAGGATACCTATGTGTTTTGATTACAATATCTATCTGCTTTTCAATAGGCTTTTAGAAGTGCACAATGATGGATGTTACAAGAGTTAACACAAATACATCAAACACAACACTTTGTGCTTGACTTTCAATGAAGTCCATGGAAAGGTAGACCTATATGAGGTCAAGTGGAAGATGTGAAATTAACTTATGCAAAATAAATCACTTGTAGACATTCTGACAGGCTGTTTGGGCTCAGAGAGGACCTGAAAGAACAGGTAGCCTGTTAAGGATGTTGGGTTCAGGTTCTAGAAATAAGCCCACCCGAACAGAATTTAAAAGGCTTCTAACTCAGAAAATCATTTATTATTATTATTATTATTATTATTATTATTATTATTATTATTATTATTATTATTATTATTTCCTTTCCATAGGCAAATGCAATAGAGACATGTCATTCTAGATACAAATTTTTGTTTTCAGGAGAGGAATAGCATGACTCTGATGCATTTAGTAAAGGAGAGCAGATGTTCTTTTCCTCCCACTTTTGGGGATGGCAGGCACATGCCCTCTTCTTTTTATAATCTCAAAAGACTGATTAAGAAACTTTTTACCTAAGTGGTTTTGGCAGTCATTGTCTTGGCTGGCACAATGTAATAATTATGCATCTATAAATCACCTATTATAACCCAAGTGAGGTTGCTACCCTCTCTTAATTCACATCTATCCAAACTTATTTTGAAGTGGAACACAAAAAAAGAATGTTTATTTTACATTAAACAGAATTGGCAAAAAATACAACAAGAATTCATTACCGCTTTTTTTGAAATCTATGAATGTCTTCTTACACTCTCCCATTCCTTGATATACACCGTTTAAATCACTTATAAATAAACATATATTATATTAGTACAGTAACTACTTTTAAAGTTTTTTTTGTGATGTTCCTGGTTACATATTTTTCTGCTGCCGAATTATCTCCAGGGGTCATTATATGACTATATTGTTATCCAACAGAAGAGATCATACCAAGCTACTGCTTGTGCTGGAGGGATCGTATTCATTTGCACATACATTTTGAGAGAGTCTGATATGATCAACCCTCAACAGCCGATATCTTCCCGCTCCGTGTCCGAGTAAAATTATTGTCCTCGGAACGGCTTATTAAAAAGGCATAGATGGGCCACTGAAGTTCTCAGATTTTCCCTGACAGTATCTCTATCTCTGTATGATTTTATTATTAACCCTCACTCAGGATTTCATGGAATAAATTATTTGGGTCTCAATTAATTGCAGCAACTGACAGTTAAAGCTATTAGCAAGCTTTTGGAAATAGCTGGGCATTAGTATTTATTACAGACACAGATGCATGAGAGGTGCAATCAATTTTGTCTTTGTTGGATTTCAACTTCAGTGAATTGTTCATTGATTTTGGAATTTGAGAGGATTCTAGGAAACTATTAAACAAATGGGCAATTTTGGGAACCATTTTATAACACATATGACAGTCTAGACAATAGATGTCATGCCATTTACAAAAAGGTCTTTTTCTGCCTCACTTGGTGCACACTTTCTTCCACCTCATTACTTATTAGCCCATGGTAAATTGTGTTCTTTAGACAATTTGTCCCCTAGATATAAATGAGAATAAAAACAAACATAGAAACATCTCATATAGTGTTTTTGTTTGGTCATTATTTTTCTTTCCATTAATACTCTCTATTATTTTTTAATTTTGCTTCTAGTATTTTGTGGTGACTTACCTGGTGCATCAGCATTCCAGAAGCCAAATCAATTTTCAAATATCCTTTTTTTTCCCGTGTTTTTGAGTTATTTTGCTCTATGTCTCTGAAATATATGGAATTATTTAACAAATTTTGTATATTTACACAGTTTGTTTACCCAAGGTACATTCTCTAAGCTTTGCATGGGATGCATTTATATAACAATGTGAGATACCCAGTTTTGCAGCAGCTTGAATTTCCAAAACCCAAAAGTCCTAGAAACAAACCCAAACCATCCCAAAACAAAACTCCCAAAATGCATTGAAAAAACACATGAAACATTTAGGCATACAAACAACTTTTAGAAACTGTCTTTCAGGCACTTCGAAAACATGATTCTGTCACATTATTATTCATCAAACAGATTTGATTATATTCTATTCAATATTTGTTGTAGTGTATCATTTAGAGGAGCAGTAATTTTCTCTTCTGTGGCTGTTAACGGTTTCATGGCCATGAAAGAGCATATGGATTACCGCAAAAACATCTTCCTTGCAACAGGGTAGGAAAATAATCTTTTAAAACAGGATTATTTTTTCCCTCCCAGGATGTAGAATTTCCACTTCCAAACTTTATACTATCTTTTACTGGCAGCAGAGTGTATCTGCCTATTTTAATAGTCTGAGATATCTCATCTGCAAAAATTATGTCTTCAAATGCAAATCTATGCATTTCTCCCAAGATAATGGTGCTCTTTTTTGCCTGTGCACTCATATATATAAATTTTAACATTATTGTCTTTCAAGAGGGTAGGTTTTTTTCAAATGGAAACTATCTAGAAATCAGCATAATTGAACACTTTTTATATATTTTTTTAAGTTTATGACACATAAAATTTGTTCTTGTGATAACCATCATCTCATATATCTTTTATTTTCTTGTGAGGCAGTGTTTTTATTTAAAAATGGATTTTTGATAGTTTTTTCTTAAAACTAATCCTTGCTGTTTGACCTGATACACTGACATATAGGTGGATAGGCTGTCATTTATCTGCCTGTGTTCAGATGCCATAATACCTTCGTATCAAAGACAAAGTTACTGTCTTCATTGCTTCTTTTCCCTTTAGTGCTAATCAAATTATAGCATTCTCACATTTAGACCAGCCATATTTTTAGTGATTGTATGCTAGCTGATCATCCCCTTTTCATTTCATTTTCTTAGCACACTCCTTCTTCAGAGACAAGTCAGTCTAATGCAGAAAACTTACCATCCTTTCCTACCAATCAGTCTCCACAGGATTTTAATTTTCCCCAAGATTTTGGGATTTTTTTTATTAGCAGCCTTAAAAGTTACATTTGAAAACATTTGCTATTTTAAAGAGAGTCAATGCCCTTAGACTGAAATAAGCTGGCGTGTTCTTTTTGTCCCATGCTAAAGATGGCAAATAAATATTTTTATTCATGAGCTATTTAAACATCACTTTGCAACAGGAATCAATTTCTCCCGTATGTGTTCAGTCTTAGATTAGCAGTAGAAATACATAGTTGGTTAGAGAATAAGGATAGCAAAAGCTATAATGGCACCTCCCTTCCTATTATACTACTACATAATAATTATCCCACAGTTACCTCTTGAGTCTGAATCCATCTTGCCAACTGATGTGATAAATCCTTACACTGTTTTATTACCTATTCTATATAAAACTGTTGTTGTAGACTCATGTACTAACACTGCTTGATAGAAATATTTTTTTTAAAAAGAAATAGTTTTAGAACTGTAAGTGCCCTAGAAGGTCTTTTATGTTTCCCCCTTAATTATCTTCTCTCCTTTCCACTTGGTTGCTTGTCCTGGTTGTTGCCTTTGCCTTTTGCTCTATATAGAAGTTGCCATTTTAATGTTTTCTGGTTGTGAAGCTTCTGAGATGTGATTCATTGCCAAGATCCTATGCTGGGGTCATTTACCTCTTTAGGGTCTTTCACCTCAAAGTATAATTTCAGGCTTTGAAGAATTTTTACCTATGAGCAGAGTTCTGTGTTATAGAGTCTAGTTTTATCACAAGGCCAATACCTACATGGAACAACCAGCAATAGGTTTTAGTACATTAGCTGAGCACTTCATTGACTGTTTTCTATTGCGAGGGAGGAATAATCTTGAAAAACAACTGGTCCCTGCACTTACAATACAGCATTTGGTATCCTAATGGCTCTTATTAAGTGATTCATGTTTCACAGCAGTGGAGGCAGGTAATACTCCTTTAAACAAATGCTAGGTGATTGTATATTAAAGATTAGTTCTTTTCCCTTTGTTACAGTTTTCTTGACAGGATGTCAAATATTCACATTTGAGAATCCCTTTTTTATTTTAACTGGGAATCTCTTTACATTTACATTGGGGTTTTTTTGCCTGCTGTTGTCCACAAATTTCTTTTTAATATCAAATAATATTTCTATGTCCATCTGATCTAGTTGCTTAAAGCAGGTGATTCCCACTTTTGGATTTGGGATCTTTTTTTCATTTTTTCCCATGGAACTGTGGTTCCTTTAAAGGTTTTTCGGATTCCTCTGTGGTTTGTACACATTTGTTTTCCTTAGTCACCTACTGCAGAGCTCTGAGAAGCAGAACCTAGACCCATGTGGCCTCTACAGGAGAGAGGAGCATCACTGGCTTAGTGCATCTGAGAGTTTCTTTCAGCCATTTCCAGCTTCAGTCAGTCGATCAAGTGCTTCTACCTTTCCAGTTTTGTCAGTTCCTAGGAGGAGATTTGCACCTCAGGTGTCATTGATCTTATTTGAGCTAAAGAATCTCTAATATCCATCTTTGTGACAGAAACTTTCCTGTTCAATGACAAGTTTTTTGTTGTTGGTGGTATTAGTTTGTGATATCAAGCTGACCCTAGAGGCTGTTCTGCTTCCTCCTTTCACTACCTAAAAGGAACAAGTATATGCATTGGGGTTTTTTTTGTTTTGGTTTTGGTTTCTCTTTAACTACATTCCTACACTTGGTCTCAGGGATCTCCAGGGACATTTTAGTTGGGAGTGTCTGGTTTCCAAAGAACTAAACTGTGGATAGGGACACCTTTTCTCTGCCAAATGCAGGGCCATGTTATTGTTCTCCTCCACTGCAGGCAGTAAAGAGGAAATGGACCAATGGGCCAAGGTTGTCTCTCTGAGGCTTAGATCCTTTCACTGAATGGAGCAACCTAGTTTCATTCCAGATAAGTAAAATGACAGCTGTTTTTTAAAGTAACTTTGATTGATTGTAGAAGGCCACTGCAACACAACGTTACTGTTCCAATGACACCATTTAAATCTCAAGCACTTCAGAGAAGAAATGGAATGAATGAAGGAAAAATACTCTTGTGTCTTCTGGAAGAAGTACTCTACTTTTACATCCTCCAAGTAATGGCACAAAGCAAGAAACCTGTTTCTGCTTCTTCTAGTCTTTCCATGGACTCTCTGAGGAAGGCTGTAAAACAGCCTTTTTCTTCCTTCTCCTGTATCATGTCTTTAAATCTTTTCAAAGTCTGTCCAAGTAAAGTGTGACATTCCCTGGGCCATCCTCGTTTGAGGTATCTGTTTGCACAAGCCAAGGAAAGCAAGAGACCATTAGCCCCGACAGGTCATGAGTCAGGCCCTGGTGGGAAGTCCTCTCCCCTGCTCCAAGGCTCAACAGCCACAACTTCAGCAGCCATCCTATTTTAATCCCTAGTCCTCAACAAAGACTGTGAGTCACGCCACTGTTAAAGCCTGGGGGATGTGCCAAAGGAGGACTGTTCTGCTTAGACCTCCTGTACAGCAAAACAAGTTTCAGTGAGCTCAGTCAGGGAGAAAATGGGGACTAGTCCCTGGACACACCTAATCTTGTTAGTTAAACAAGTGTGATCATCCCTGAATGAAAGGGTGAAATTTGTTTTGCTTGGGGAAAGGCAATATTGAATTCAACTGTGAAATACTCCACACCAAATTGACTACAACACTCACTACAGTTAACTCTGAAGTTTTACTGTATGTTTTAACAGCTCTATAAGGTCCAAGAGGGACTTTCGGAAGCATTTTAAACAGGAAAGCACATAGTATTGCTACGGTGTTCTTATACAAAGTGAAAATATCAATAAATAGAACCTAAGATTCAAATTTTATTTTCTCTCTTATTGGTGGCCTACAGGAAAATATATGGTTTTCCTGTGTCTGAACCGGTGCAAGTCCATGTACTTCTACTTGTGTTCTGTCAATTTACAATGGCTGAAAATTTGGTCGAGCATTTTATCGACTTTCCGACAAAGAGGGAAAAAAAAATCAACAATGCAATTAAATCCAGGTGCTGAAATAGGAAGTCAGGCTGATTCAGTCACTCAGAAGTCAGAATTTATAATTCTTGAATAGCACAGCTAAGTCCAATAAAGCATGAAATCAGCACCAGGGCTACATAAGTGAACATGATACACTTTTAGAACTTAATATATTCTGATATTATAAAGAAGAATATTAAATACATCTACTGAAACTTTCTTTATTTCATTGTTAAGTAAAGAACAAAGATAAAATAGAATAAAACATCTGTCAACTGATCTGATACTGAACTGATGAATAAAGTTTATGCCTCCTCATTGCCACAATTGTACCTTGGGTCCTGTTAGTTCTCAGAGGACTGATTAGATGATTAACTTATGGCTTAAGTAATGACCTTTGGCTTTACTGACAAATTTCAGAACTGAAAAAAAAAAAAAAAAAAGGCTGACTCAGGATACAGCAAGTGTGAAAATGGCCAAAGTCATTTTTACAGTAAATAAGAAATAATGGTTACCTTTGACTTTGAATTTTTTTTCACTTCTATCCCTTCCCAGTGTGATTGTCTCCATCTATATTTATTTGCATAATGCTGTTTCAAGCCCCTGCATTTTCTCAGAGCAAGTATTACTGGAAGATCCAGAAGAGTCTAAATTACCCAGTTTTCAGTAAGGAGCTCCCTCCCACTTCTCTCCAGCCCCCCAGTTTTAGTTCCTTAATTCTTTTCCTCCTCTTCACCTGTCCATACCTGATCACTCTCCATTACTAATTACTAGTGCCTGCCTCAGAGGAAAACTGTGCAACAGTCTGTGGAAATTCTCCTCCTAAAGGAGTTCAGGACCTCAGAGGATAGGAATGACAGTGCGTAGGAGAGAGGTAGTGATAGCGGCCTTCATCCCTGACTTGAACAAACCCACCTGTGCATGGGACTAAAGCCACATAGTAACCATGACCATATGTGGTCTCTCTCCACCCAACACACAGGGAAATGCCAGGCTCGTCTCCTCCAGGTGAGGACACCGGGATAGGCACTCGACAGTTAGAGACCCCAAGGGAAGCTGTGGCAGGCAAGCATGGAGCTTATGACTGAAGTTCTGGTTTGTGGGGGTGGGAAGAGGTGGAAAGAAGCAGAAAGCATGAATGTTTGTGGTTCAGAAAGACAAAAATATAGGGAGATACATACAAAGATTTAAGGAGATAAGGATTTGGGAGGTTAAGATTTGTAACTGAAAATCATCCTCAGATGGGCCCTTGGCACAGACTGTGGGTGACTGTCTGGTACATTTGCCTTAAAAAAAAAAAACCAAACTAAAAAAAAAAAAAAAAAGACCCCACCAAACACACACACACACACACACCCTCTTCCCCCAGACCATTTACTGAAGATAACACTTAGAACTTCACACTTTGCAGATGCCACCACCTTATTTTACCTCTGGAGATCTTGATGAATCACTTGTCTCTCAGTACCTATTTTCTCTTTCTATAGATGTGGAAATTCTTCACTCCTGTTGAAGGTTTTTTACAGAAGACATTATGAAAGAGCAGAGCAATCTCTTGTTGCTGCTCTTTTTCTGGTTTCTATTCCTATATGCCCCAGAGGAGACTTGGAGTGGAGAAACTGAGCTTACAAAAAGACTCTGAATTAATGTCTTTCCCCAGAAAGCAAGGAAAAAAATTCTTTAATAGTGCTGAAAGGTTGTTAGAAGCCTCGAGTTTCTTTCATCATTAAAAGGCTGCTTCTAACAAAAGCTAGTTTGTCAAATTAATACTGTAGCTACTAACCCAATCTTTCAAATTACTATCCCTACAGATAAATATTGAGGAAATAAATGAGACTTTATTCCCTCTCTGGGGAAGTCTGGAAGGAGGAGGTATTACGGAAAGTGTGACATGGTAGGTACTTCAACCAGTCCTTTGTAGTTAGAACCGTAATTCACATGAGACCCAGCCTTACTCCCTGACAGTTTCACAAGACTGCTCATTCTTCCTGAAGTGGCCATCTGTATAGTTTTTATGTTGCATGACACATGCCAGGTGTTTGCTTTGCTTTCCATGTGAAAGCTAGTTTCAACCCTATGTTCATTCTTGCATCTCTACTTTCAATATTAAACCAAGGATGGAAGTTTAAAAGTCACTTACTATAAGATAGGATCCAATATTTAGAAGAGTTATGGGTAAATGTGACATATATTTCACTGCTTGAATATCTGCATCTTTACCATCTGAAGAGAACACTTTTGTTCAATAAGAAATGCTTATGCTGATTCTCGGAAGAGACATGGCTATAAAAGTGTAATACTATTTGGGTCCTTCAAGATTTACTCTTCCAATGATTTTCTCAGTACATTACAGAACTAGTTACAGCTGTAATATAATGCTGATATGATCTGTGTTTAAATGAGAAAACCTGAACTTAGTGGCTCACCATATTCTATACCACAAACCTCCTTTGAGCCAATCTTAGACAAGAGCAAGACATAACAAATTTTGTACATCCTAACGCCCTTCCCCTCTTGCAATTTGTCAAGAATCACTTTCTTCAGCTCCTGGGGTGGAACACAGCAGCTATTTTACTGTGTGCACAACAGTTTCAGAGAAGAAATGAAGATTAACACGTTGTTCAGAATGAAAGGAAAGCTTTCATAAGCCTAATGTAAACACTTGACAGGGTTAAGACAATTTAGCTAATGCTTTACGCTTGTGAAAAGCTTTATTGCGTGTTTAATGGTGGCAAAACTATTGCTTCTATGCAAGTGACTGCCCTGTAGCAAGCAAGAAAAGGTTCTCTTAGCAGAATGCCAGATAAACCTTAATTTTCCCATGGTTACTCCTGTTTTTACATAAACAGTATTCTGTTGAATCAATGGATATCTAGAAGATAACACTGATGCACAAGGGAAGAATTAATCCAAAAAATAGCTGAACATTTACTCAAGGGAAACTTATTGCCTAAGAAACTGCTTGCCAAAATTTCTTTAGATCATATCTTCTGCTAAAATAAGAGTTCTCTGGGTTTTCCATAGGAAAACAGGAAATCAATTTAACTTTACTTAGTTTGTTAAAGTTGTTAAGATCACAAACAAAGGTGGTCAGACTGCAGGCCCCTAGTAAATACCATTTAAACAAATTACATATTCATCACGTTTGACATCACTTTCATAAATATGATTACTCTGGTATTTAGTAACTTAGTCATCGATTTGCAGAAAAGCTACAAGCCAAATTTTGTGGTTACTTGTACACGCAATTACTACAACAGGGCAGTCAGAGAAGGTAGGGAACCTCACGAAGTTCATCAAGGAGAAAGTACAAAGTTCTGCACTTTCGGATGAACAACTCTATGCAAAAATACATGCTGGGGGCCACCCAGATGGACAGCAGCTTGGCAGAAAAAGACCTGGGGATCCTGATGGACACCCAGTTGAACATAAGCCAGAAATGTGCCCTTGCAGCAAATGTCAATGGTATCCTGAGTTGTATCAGGCAAAATATTGCCGTCAGGTCAACTGTGGTGATCCTTCCCCTCTACTCAGCACTGGTGAGGCCACACCTGGAGTGCCGGGTCCAGTCTTGGGCTCCCCAGTATAAGAGAGACATGGACATACTCCAGCAAAGAACCATGAAGATGATGAAGGGACTGGAGTTTCTGTCCTGGGAGGAAAGGCTGAGGGAGCTGGGACTGTGCAGCCCAGAGAAAAGAACACTCAGAAGGATCCTATCAGTGTATATAAATACTTGAAGGGAGAGTGCAACAAGGACAGAGACAGGCTCTTTTCAGTGGTGCCCAGTGACAGGACCAGAGGAAATGGGCACAAACTGAAACACAGGAGGTTCTCGCTGAATGTCAGGAAGCACTTTTTTTTACTGTGAGGGTGACCATGCACTGGCATAGGATGCCCAGGGAGGTCGTGGAGTCTCCATCCTTGGAGATATTCAAAACCCAACTGGAAATGGTGCTGGGCCACTGGCTGTAGGTGACCCTGCTTGAGCAGGGAATTGAACCAGCTGACCTCCAGGGGTCCCTTCCAACCTCAACCATTCTGTGATTCTGTAACTGCACGTGTAAGGTTACATGAGGTTATACGTGCACTCTCTGTATCTGTACAGAGGGTGTTTGTATTTCTGTGTCGTGTACATGTATAAACGCACAGCATTTTTCACAAAATACAATACAATGCACTGAAATAGCATCTTAAGTTAAAACTGGATATAGTAACGCTTACTGTGACAATACAGACTTCATTATTTAAGGTGGGTTTCGTCTGACAATTTTACCCTGCTGTTTGAGGTTTGCTGTCTTGTGAAAATCTTATGAACTCATAACAGGACCCATACATTAGTCTGGTTTTATCTGCTAAGAATAATATCAAGATGACTGGGAAATAATGTACTGGTCTGACAGAGACTGAGTACCTTGACACAGAGTTTGCATTCTCTGATGCAGCAAGATAAATTACATAGGTTTATTCCACTTTAATACTTTTTCGTGATAACACAGACAAGATGACCATTGCAAACAAATAAATAAATAGATCAAACTGTTAATTACAAGCTGCACTCCCTTCTGGCTGAATTTGATACTCTGCTGCCCCCTTGTCTTTCTATGTTGACTACGTCATTACAGTTCAGTGCATATATTTTACATTTTAGGGGGAGGAGGGAGGTACATAAAAATTTTTTGCTTACTTGCAATCTATACAAAATTTTTAAGCACAACATAGTTTAAAATCTTTCTGCTATATCTTCTTTCAGGCAGGAATAGCCTTTGCTATCTACGTTACTTTGCGTGTTATTATCTCAATGTTAGTATCTGTCCGTTTGGCTTATAAGTGTATTAAAAATCATATGCATAATTTAAATTTTTTAGCATAAAATCTTCTGCCATTGGTACTTCCTATGTCAGTCTTCCCCCCTCTAAATTGTGACACGTGCATAATGTCATTGAAGCGATTTCACTTTTGCTCGAATGTGACCCCAGCAAATGGGGAGAGGAGGAAAAGAAACAAGGTGAGCTTTAAAAGATGGGGCTGAAGGTAAGAAAACAAGTTATGAGCTGAGAATTGGAGAGACAAGTGGACAGGTAAGTGCAAGTGAAACAGCACTCCCATTTGAAGGGGAGTGTAATCACAGGCAGATCCAGAAGTGCCAGAGTAACCGGCGCAGGGCAGGTACAGCCTCGCTCGGAGGGGCTGCGCTGGGGCTTCCAGTCTGACTGCAGGCGCGCCACCAGAGCACGTACAGACCCGCAATCACTTTCAGTGGCTCTGTTGTTTATGACTCATCTGAGAATGGATGAGCAGCATCTGAAGGTAACCACAAAACGAACATCTTAGAGTCATAACAGGCTGGCTTGTGCCATTTGTCCTCTTTGTTACCGTCTGTCTTGTGTCTAGATTAATGTAAGGTTATTTCCTGCTCTTGTTGCAACCTTTTGCTATGATAATAAAGTATGAGAATTTGAATGTCTAGCATGTCCTTGGATTACAGGTGCATTTGACATTTTCCATTTTAGTACCCAGCTCTGCCTTCCCCAGAAATGAGTATGGCTGTAAATGCTGATGAGTGGAATGAGTAGCCAACCAAAATTAAGAACATTATAAAGGTCAAGGTAATTTACCATTACTGTTCTCAGTGTGGTATTCTAGCCCCTAAACACCATCACAATGTCTGCAGTAAAATCAAGGCAAGAGCACACAGGATTTGGGGTTGGGTTTGGGTTTTGGTTTTGTTGGGTTTTGGGTTGTTGGTTTTTGGGTTTTGGTTGTTTTGGTTTTGGTTTTTTTTTTTTTTCCAAAAAAGAGTGGAAATAATAACAAACATGAAAAACAAGCCACATTCTTTACAATGCACAGACACTAACTGAATGGTCTTTGTGCTACAAAATAGCTTCCATTTACTTTGCATCTAAAATGACTTTCAGAAAGAGAACATAACTGAACAAGGTCCATGGAAAACAAAAGCATCCAAAGCTATAAGACCCAAAACTAATAAACCAAAACTGTTCTTCATAGTGCTTCATTGTAATATTGTGTGGCTTTTTCCCGTCTTTTTTTTTTATCTCATACACATAAAAATGGAAAATCAACTGCAACAGCATCGTTCTAAAGAGAAATGGAAATATGACATTTGTCAATCCAGCCCAAAATGGTTGCAAAGAATTTATGCATGTTCTCATAAAACACAGCTGTGATATTGCTGTAATTTGAGCCGAATGCAAACTGTAATTTTAATGACAAAATGCTTCTGTTGTGTAAAGCTTGCACAAAAACATGATTATGTCTAATGTTTTGATCTCATCAAACTGGGGAAAACTATTAGCCGACCCTGGACATATGTTTCTATTATTAAATCTAATCTATTCACATATCAGTTGCACTTCTGTTCGTTCACGGAGCACTGCAAAAATATAGGCCCCTAATTGTTTGGGACAGATTCTGTCAGAAGAGGAAATAGTTCATCAGCATATAGGACTGAAGAAAGCCCTTAGTAAAGCATTTCATTGCAAAATTAAAAGCCTGGTGTAGTCAGGACACACATCACAGATGCTGCTGCTTTGAAACTTTCTTGAACAGGAATTCATGGCTATCATCTCCAGTTGGGCATGCTGTGATCTCAGATTGCACAGAAAACAGGAAAATAAAGTCAGCTTATCCATCCTTTACAATTAGCTTACCAGATCTTTTCCATATTAAAATATCTGTGCCAAACTATCTTAAACAAAAATAGCTAGGTTTGAAAGGAGCCTCAAGAAAAATCATAGAATCATAAAATTGTCTAGGTTGGAAGGGACCTTTAAGATCATGAAGTCCAACCATTACCCTAACACTGCCAAAACCACCACTAAACCATGTCCCTCAGCACCACATCTACCCATCTTTTAAATACCTCCAGGGATGGTAACTCCTCCATTTCCCTAGGCAGCCTGTTCCAACGACTGACAACCCTTTCTGTGAAGAAAATTTTCCTAATATCCAATCTAAACCTCCCCTGACGTAACTTGAGGCCATTTCCTCTTGTCCTGTTGCTTGCTACTAGGGAGAGGAGGTTGACCCCCACATCTCCACAACCTCCTAATGGTACCATTCTCAGCTGTGCTTATAAATAGTTTTTAAAAGTTGTTTTGTTTTGGTTTTTTAAATACTTCTTTTTATTGAAAAAAGAAAAGAAACATAATTGCAGGCTATAATTGTCCTTTTAATTTATAAAAATGCTGATGAGGACATAGTAAGTAGTTAGTTGGATTTTGGCAGGATTTGTAGTTATAAAATGGCATATTTATTTTGGATTCTTTTTTGACTATTTCGAAATCATGCAGGTTCAGTTACAACTTTTTTACCAAACCCATCTTTATAAGGGTTTATTTTATTGAGTTATGTCAAAATATGAGTGAGAGAATTAAAAATGTTGCAGCATCGTTAAAATATATTTTATTTTGTTGTGGTTTGTTTTGCTGTAAATAATATATATCTTGTGTTGTCAAGATAACTTTACTGCAAAGAAGTGTTATCAAAATAGGTAATGATTATGGGTGAGAAAATAAACACAAAAGAAAGCCTAAATTCAATTCACAGCAGATTGCTCTATCGGTCAGACATAAAAGAAAATATATTTTTAGCGACAGTGTTTAGTTTTGTGCTTCGTTTTTCCTATGTTCTTTTCTCCTTCTTCTGGCTGAAATGTACCTTGCCTTGGGAACAACTTGACATCCTTTTGTTGGTTAACAGATGTCATTTTTACCTCACAGATGCAGGATCAGGGCTTCTGAAGGAAGACGCCATTGGACTGGTTAGTGAATGAAAACCAACATAAGTATCATTTGTATTGTTGGTTATTTACTGGTTTTAGGAATCTGCAGTGTCTTTATATATAAATTTATTTTTCATTAATTGAATATCATTTGCTTAAATGGAATGATATTGAGAACAAATAGGACAAATCATTAAATCATCGTGAAGTTTTAGGTTGCATTTCCCTTTGTTCCACTGGACTCAGCCGGGAGACATCTTTCTCTCAAGCCTTAATGCATCTTCACACTGCAGGAATTCTTATCATATAACATTAATAATCCAAATATTACACAGCTTGATGGGTTTCCCTGCAACAAGATCCCTTGAGTAATTGGCAGAGGTGGAGGTTTTCCAGGACATCCTTAGAAATCTTTAGAAAATGGAAGTATCAGAACACACTGTTAATCCTTCTTTCTAAAGTCCTGAAATGTCCTTCCATCCATGTTCTACTGTCTTCTAGAGGATAAACCAGGTTCCGCTATGGAGACAGATGAGACACCTGGAGCTAGTCTGGACTTCGTGCTTCACTAACCCACTGCATTTCAATGACTGCATCTTGTTCCTGGGCTGGTGGCCCAATGCCATGTAACCAACAAAGGGAAGACAAGGCTCCTCGGGTGCTTCCTGAGCAGGTCTTCTTGGAAGTTCCCTAGTATCACACAGTGCAGCTGGGTTTTGAGGTAATCAGAACTTTAGTTGAACTCAGAATTACTACATTCAAGTGAAAAATTCTTCGCAGTGAAATCTGGAGAGTGTGCAGGGAGGCAGTGGAATCTCCGTCCATGGAAATACTAAAAAAAGCTTGGACAAGGCCCTGAGCAATGGAATTTCAAAGCTGGCCCTGCACTGAGCAGGGGATAAAACTCAATGTTTTCCTAGAGTTCATCCAAACCTATGCAATTCTAGGAGCTGGGTCTTGCAAACCCTTGAGCTCCAGAGAAATCTAAGATGATTAAGGGATTGGAGCATCTCCCTTATGAGGAAAGGCTGAGAGAGCTGGGACTCTTTAGCCTGGAGAAGAGAAGGCTGAGGGGAGACCTTATTATGGCATACAAGTATCTAAAGGGTGGGTTGAAGGAGGATGGAGCCAGGCTCTTTTCAATGGTTTCCAGTGACAGGACAAAGGGCAATGGGCACAAGTTAGAACACAGGAAGTTCCGTTCAAATACACGGAAACACTTCTTTACGGTGAGGGTGACAGAGCACTGGCACAGGCTGCCCAGGGAGGTTGCGGAGTCCCCTTCTCTGGAGATTTTCAAGACCCGCCTGGATGCAGTCCTGAGTGATGTGCTCTGGGCAATCCTGCTTTGGCAGGGGAGTTGGACTAGATGATCTCTAGAGGTCCCTTCCAACTCTGAAAACTCCGTGATTCCGTGAGTACGTGAGGGGATTATACAGAAGGGGTCAGTCCTGATTCATCCAGTGTTCCCTTGTACACCGAGATGACATAGTGTAAGCCTGATGAAGGCTCCAGTATCTACTGACTCACAAGCTACTATAAAGCCTTAAAAATATTATTCATTACTATTATTAGCTCAGCTTTCATAACTGAGTAATTTTCTGTTACTAATTCTTTGTTTAACCTGCTTTTTAGGGGGGCAAACAATAAGAAGCTAACAAAATTTAGGAGATTCAAGAATTTAAGTAGTAACAGGATTTCAGTTAGCTTCAGAAAGGATCACACAGTGGCAATTCTTCTTTCTCAAAATCCTTTGATAAATACTGTCCTAGATTCTTTTATACAAATCTCCTTGTTTGCGCCTAGCATGGAATGAATGTTTTTTGCTTATGACAAGATTGGACTTTGCTGGAGTAATGAAGAGGTCATATTTCTTTTTCTGAAAGGGGGACAGTTCATGATATAGATTTTTAATATATTTTTTCTTTTTACACCTTTATACTCTCAAATAAAACTAGAAGAACATTTAAAAATGTATATTTCTGCTATTTTTCTATAACTCAGATGTTCAACTATGGTAACTGTTTTTCTGAAGTCAGTATATATCCTTTTCTGCTTAAGATGCAGAGAGGATCTGGGAGATAAGTATTCATAAATGGATTTTTCATTTCTTTTATTTGAAAACCTGATAGGCTCTTCTCTTTTTTTGACAGGCTCGCTAATGGCTTTTTGGGTGCTAAAAAAAAAAAAAAATAAAAAAAATTCAAACTTTTAATATCATCCATACTTACTGAAGGTTGCCATAATCTGCAGTTTTTCTGCCTGGAATGTGCTGTGCTTATCATAATAACACTGTGATATTTAAGAATGTTATCCTTGCCAACTTGTGGATGAGCCTTGCTAAAAATTATTCCTTTGTTTTGCTGACATGAAAGGGAAAGAGAGAAAATTGCAAGAGGCTGGGGAAGGAGTGGTGGAGTCTGGTGGGGGAGGACATTGGACATTTCAATAACCTCTTTACCATTTTAAGAGGATCTCCTTTGTCACTGCAATGTGTGTCCTGGAAGGAGGTAGGGAGCAATCTAATCTGGCTGTATTGCTAACTTATATGGTTAAAGCAACCTGGAAAGGACTGCACACTGCAAGAGGAGCACACTGCAGAGAGAGGAAAGTCTCCACTTCTTCCCTGAGGAGGGTGTGAGAGATCAGGCAGAAGGGACTCTCCCAAGTTCTCCGTTACTTTAACTGCATCTTGCTGTCCACGAAGACGCCAAATCACAGTATTTGTTGTATTGCCTCTCCCCTGCAAATCTAGACACTGAGAACTGCAGTAATTTCACCTAATTAGTTGCCTGAAAGTTCCCATTTTAATCAAAGTAAGTTATTACTTACTATCAATGATTGAGAAAGCCTAGAGGAATGAAAGAGAAGGACCTCCACAGTGCAATTATTCCCATCCTCTAGGGACCAATTCAGACCACATAACACAAACATCTCTCTTAAAATGGGATGAATAGCTCTCCAGAGATGCCCCTCCTTCTCTCCACTGACTGTAAAGGAAGTGGAAGACACCTAGCACTGATGAGAGAGAGGCACTCGGTGCCTAGACAGATTTAGGTAAAACGAATTCCCTTCTGAATTTCTCATATTATTGACACTGTCAAATAAAGTCAGGATAATGAAATGGAATCTATTACTTTAATGTATGAGTAAAGAAGAAATTATTTTTCCAATACTACTCTTAAAGGTGAGAATATGTGCTGTAGAACTTCATTTATCTATAAAAATTACAAATAAAGTACAACACTAATATTGCTACAGTAGGAATAACATAATTTAAAGTACAACAAAGTTGTTCACTGATCAGGGAGTTGTGAAAGCTTAAGTAAATTGATTTACTTCTCTTTGTTTCAGCTTCCCTTTACTTAACAATAAGTTTTTAAATATCAAGAAGTAGAAATGGTATCAAGAAAAACAATAGGGATGATCAAAGATTTGGAATAGCTTTCATACTAGAAGAGATAAAAATGACCAGTAGTCTCCAGCTTGAAGGACAAATATGAAGGAAAATAAAATAATGACAAACATGGAAAAGTAAGAAGCGAGCAATTACACATTGCTTTCTGTGATGAAATGACTTGGAGAAACGGAATGAAATCGTTAGATGAAAAGTTTGAAATAGAAAAAGAGAACATTGCTTAATTACATCTGGTTTGAAACATCCTCTTTGCAGCAGGATGTTGTGGGTGACAGAAGTTTATGCGAACTCAGAAAGTATTTAGATCTACCCTAGTATGTCAAATATACCCTCTTCCACAAGAATGGCTCTCTGTCAGAAGCTTTCGTATTTCAGGCAACATATCCCAGTACGATTGTCCTATTCACATGTACTTTCCTAAGACCCTCTACAGAGAAAAGCTGCCCAGCTAATTAGAGATTTACTTGGTTTGATCCAGAATATTTGTTCAGATATTCATAAAGCATTCTGGATTCTCAAATGTAAAGGTCCATAACGTTTTGAGTATCGTTACAGTTACAAACTTAGACTACTAGCTTTATTAACTGAAGCTGAGAAACCATTTCAAAGACAAGTCGCGTTCCACTCGTATTAGGCAATTGACTACGGCTGTCCGTGTAATAATATCATTGTTTTGTCTTTATTTTTGTTTATTTTAAAAATCATACTAAGAAGAGTCTTTTTTCTTTGAGATCAGGCAACCTAGACATATACCCTACAAGACAGTATTTTCACTTGTTTTGAGTGTTTATTCTTCCTTACTTTTTTATTTTTAATAAATAATGCAAGTGCATCTCCTTGACAGTGTGCAGTTAAAAACTTAATTTGACAAGTGTGCTAGTAGCATGCTGGAAGCATGATAACTCTGATCTACTTAATGCCTTACTATGGGCCCATGACAAAAAAGACAACTCATTTTCAGGTTTCCAGTATAACAGAAGAAAAATTCTAGTAGGCCACAACGAACTTTCAAATCTTCTGTCTTCATCTTTCACAGCTCTCATTGAAATCAAGCTTCCTTCAGCGGCAAATTAAGCATCAGTCGTTGAATACTATTTTTATATTGAATGATGTCTGGGGACACAAGCAATAGTGACAGATCACAATTATAATTCTAAAATTTCTTTGGGGCCACCACCAATTGCTTTTATGCTATTCATTATGTTTGGGGTATCCTTCCTACCACTGTAACCACAGAAAGTGGCAATTTTCAATTTGGCAGTTCAGAACGGATTGGTTGTTTTTCTCCTGTAATTGAATGTGGTCATCCCTAAAACCTCCAACCGATTTCACAAGCTTCTATTTAATGTGGATGCAGGCTTGAATTTTTTAATAAAATTGCTTTCATTTAAAAAGTACTAAACAAAACTGCAGTTCCTTCCATGTTGATGTTGTTGGACTTGGGGGATTTCAACTACCCTTTCAAAGCTTTTCATGCGAAAAATATATTTCCCTTTGATCTCTTGTTCTAACTAACGGCAATTGCTGTAACATCATAGACATCACTGCAAAACATATTAGTAAATTCAAATGTAAATATTTTCTATGTCAAAATCTGCCATCTTGTCCAAAGTAATCACTTCACGCTCTCTTTACAGTGACCGGAGACAAGTAGTCATGCCAGAGCTTGACTCCCAGGCATCTAAATAAGTCAGAGGTATTGACTCCAAAGTTTTTCTGCTTCTCGCTTCTTTTCTCCAAAGGGACTCTCACTTGAATCAGATTTTTCTTCTGTGATCAAAGTGAGGTGACGTGGATCTCACTTTTAAAATTGGAACAGCTAAATCAAAACAACCAAACATTCAGATCTCAGCTGCTATGTGTACTTACAGGTGTTTACTTGGTATGAGCCCAACAGTGTATGAGCACTTTGGTATAAGTCCCCTGAGCGCTAGTTACCAGATGCTTACCGTACAACAAATCTTTTATTTGCCTAACTGGAAATTCTTCCTAGTCTGGAACTCCCCCAGATCTTGGGTGCCATTGCCAATAACACAGCTGGTTTTGAAACAATCTCCGCCTTGTCTAACTTACAGCAAGCAGGTTCTTCACCGACCAGAGACAGTCTTAGTGACTGAAAAGTTGATCTGTTGTTTTGTTTGGTATACTACACAAAGAACCCTAGAATCTGTTCAGTCCTTCCAAAACGTTGAAGCGTGGGGAGAAACCAGCAAGTCTCAGACATTTTGTTTGCCCTTACTGGTCAGGTAACTACACCCAGGAGCACACTGGCTGCTCCTGTGGGGTGTATGCTAACCTCTAACATATTCCTGTGAACCTTTTGTCTTCCCATTTTTTAACATGGTGATAATCAGAACAAATTGATTTTGTTTCTCACTTTGCTAAAATCCTCCCAACACTTTCTTCAGCACCAGTGCTGAATAAATCATTGTAATGTTCCCCTGAAGTGAATTGAAAATTAATTTACACAGCTAAGATGATCCTCCTAATAACAGGGTACATGGAATGGGGAAATTGGAAATCATTACCCAGCAAACATTATCTGCATTATTTTTGTAGCTGCTTTAGATTGCATTGTAATAGAAAATTAGGAGACTGGCTGTGAAGAAGTTTAAGAGGGTCCCCTGAAGAGCTTCTGCTTTAAAATTGATTCTTTAAGAAAGCATTAAAAAGCTATTGGAATTGATTGCCTGCTAATATAAAGGAAAAACTCTTTGCCACCATTTGTGTTAAAAAAGAGCATCTTCATTCATGCATGTTATTAAAACTACTGGCCTGAAAGCCCCTGTAGAAAGATAAAGGATATGGATGGGATATTAAAACAGCAATCTTTACTTTATCTGGGATTTAAAGTTAATACGTCGCTTTTATTAATTCAGCAGGAACCATTAGTTAGGATGTCAAATAAGGGATTTACAATTAAAATACTATAGAACAGAGGTGTCTTTAGTAAACAGTGAACCAGGAATTCTTCATTAATCTTCCAAGCATCAGGTATACCCCTGCAAAGAATAAATCCTTCATTTACAGTTTTCTTTATTGCCTTGTTTGCTACGCAGCAGCAATAAAAGTCAGAGCTGATAACACCCCTGATTAGCTCCAGCAACTTCCACTGCTGCGGGGTAATGGTGAATCAGATCTTAGCCAGCAACGAAATGGGATCCACCATACCTTGTTTACAAAGACTCAATTGAATGACCTTTGGAAGATGTTACTGTATGTAACACATTTGTAATATTTAAAAATTAAGTGGAAATAGAATTTCCTTTCCTGACTTTGAACTGCTCAAGGCTTTTTGTGGTTTTTTGATTTCTAACACATTTTGAACAAATTTCCCTTCTCTTTTTTAAATTGGGATAACAGGAAACACTAAAGGGCAATGGACATTGAGGAGGAAAAATCTCAATAATGATCCTATTAGAAAAACATGAGCTTTAAGGCAGCAATTTACATGGGTGCATTCTTCTGGTTTCCTTTCCTTGTTAAAGGGAAAGAGAGAGTGTGCAAGAGGGAATGCCATCTTGGGAACTTTGCCTAAAACAGCAATCAGGGTGAAATCTCCTTAGGTGAAGTTGCAAAGGAATGCAAGTTGATGAAACTCTATTTCAATTGCAGATTCAGAGAGAAAAAGGATAGAAACAGAAGAGTGACAGACCAGATTAGCAGCCAATATGGAGATTAAAAAGAAATAGCCCCATCAGGAAAGTGACAAGCCAGACACAGCGGAAGGGCACCTAGCTGATAATAGCAGCCAATGTTTATTTATTTTGGATTTTAAATGTCAAACAGTAGGAAAATAGGTTCAGAAAATGAAGAAAAAGTTGGCAGAAAACAGGGATGAATTAGCTTAAATAGAAAGGAAGGGTGATGAAAAATGAATTAGGATATTGCCTACGATCAGGACATGATACAAGGACAGTAGATCTTTTTCCAACATTTTATACCTTTATGATGGGAGGGAAGATTATTTTGTAACTCAGCCTATGAACCAACAGTTATTCTTGGACGGAGTAGAGCTGAAGAGGAAAATGGAAAGGCTGTAAAGAATTAAAGGATACGAGTTTCTGTAAAGTGAGATAACATTCTAGGGAATCCCTGGTTCAACCTTTATGCACATCAGGTCTGTCTGGTGCCTGGAAAATAAGATGTAATGCAAACCTACAAGGATTTTAACATGTGGCTTAGAATTAAGTAGATAATTTACTTTGTTAGATAAACAGCAGGAACTTCTTTCCCCAAGAAGATTCTGGAATTTTGGTCTCTGGCTTTGCCAATCAGTCTAGAATGTCCTTACATCTTTGCATGAAATAGTATATTCAGAAAACATTAATTAAATTTAATTTGTAGTGATGAACTCAATATGATGCATTTTATATGTCACAGTAAAATTGACTTTGCTGAAATAACAAATATTGATATTAAAACAGGCAAAAATCCATACGCTTTATGAATCATTTCAATTTTTTTCACACCAAGATTTACTGGCAGAAAACACAACTATGCTAATAAATGTTCCACCACTTCTAGTAATTAGACCATTTTTGTGTGCTTATATTCCTTGAACTGTAAGCTTTTAGAAAAAAAAATGTAATTCCAAATTCTTTCTTGTGAGGAAAAGTAAGTGTTTTAAAAAAGGAACTGGTAAAAAAAATAAGATGTTGAAACTTGGAAGGATGCATTGGAAACAGAGAAAAACATGTACAAGGAAGAAGCATTGGTTCTTGAGCGGTGAAAACTATATTAGAAAGATCAAAAATGTATACATACAATTCTGAACATAGTTACAATAAAACCTTAGAAGTTGACCCTCAATTATTTATTTTAAGTTCTGTGACTGTCACTGATTGAAGGATTTAACTGTGTCTATCTACCATCGATAACCTGACTTTCATTGATGAGCAAACAATTTACCTACAGGCTTCACCTTGCCAAAGTGTGTTTGCCATTCAGAAGTTCGGAGGAAGAGGAGGAGGATGATAATGAAGAAAAAGCACCAGAAGCCTTCTGAGAGCAATCAGAGTAAGAGGAAAAAACAGTTAGAAATTTCATAGGCAGGTGTCTATGGATGAGAAGCTTAACATGTTGCATTTCTCAAAACAATCCTTAACATTTGTGTTTTAAAGCCTGTTGTTAAAGATTTGATAATTTCAGTATTGTTTTGATTTACCTACATGTGCTGATTATAGCTGCGTCCAAAAAATCCCTGCACAGGAAGACAGCTAAGTGCATAACTTGTCACAAGGTAAGCTGGGAAGTAGATTTATTGCACTTTTACTACTCTCTAACAATAGTCTGAGTGCTTGCTCTCACTCTGCAGCAAAATTGAGACAGCTTACCTCTCACTGAAGAAGAAAACTACCTACATTTACCATGGCATAGGAACAGGCAGTTATTACAGAGCAGCTGATATCATAAATTCAAACTATAACTTACACCTCATTAACCTGTTCAAAGACTGGGAGTCCTGTATGATAAGCACTGTACAAACACACAGGGATAAATATTCTTTGTCAAGAAGAACAAAGAAAACAAAGAATGAATTTAGAAACGATGATCTGAATCATAGAAATCAGATGACTTGCTCAAGGACATATGTAAAGATGTGAAGTCGCAGACCTGGGACTTGACTATTTATCTTTGAAATTCCAGTCATAAGACCATCCTTCCTCACCTCAGCAGTACAAATCCTCTTCTGCAAACAGAGAGCGCATTTAAAATTTACCTATTGTCTTTCACTTTGGCATTGCTATAACTCGCTGAAGTCACATCCCTACCTAAATCGGAAAAAAGAAATGTTGGATAAGAACGCACTCAATATACTCACCGAAGGGTCACTGTAGCACACTTGTGGGATATTATCTTGTCCTGCTGCCCGAGGAGATCCAGGCAGCTTCTTGACCAGGTTCCAAAGGAGCAACTTACCTGAGGGACTCCTTGGGAATGGGAAATGTTGGGGCTACCCATATCTGTTTAAAACAATAACTCTCACTTTCTCGGCCTCTAACCACAGCGGTGTGTGCTGACACAGGAATCACGGAATCACAGAATCACAGAATTATCAGAGTTGGAAGGGACCTCTAGAGATCATCTAGTCCAACTCTCCTGCTAAAGCAGGATTGCCCAGAGCACATTACTCAGGACTGCATCCAGGCGGGTCTTGAAAATCTCCAGGGAAGGGGACTCCACAACCTCCCTGGGCAGCCTGTGCCAGTGCTCTGTCACCCTCACCGTAAAGAACTGTTTCCGTGTATTTGAACGGAACTTCCTGTGTTCTAACTTGTGCCCATTGCCCCTCGTCCTGTCACTTGGAACCAATGAAAAGAGCCTGGCTCCATCCTTCTTCAACCCACCCTTTAGATACTTGTATGCCATAATAAGGTCTCCCCTCAGCCTTCTCTTCTCCAGGCTAAAGAGTCCCAGCTCTCTCAGCCTTTCCTCATAAGGGAGGTGCTCCAAGCCCTTAATCATCTTAGTTGCCCTTCGCTGGACTCGCTCCAGCAGTTCCCTGTCCCTCTTGAACTGGGGAGCCCAAAACTGGACACAGTATTCCAGTTGTGGCCTCACCAGTGCCGAGTAGAGGGGGAGAATGACCTCCCTCGACCTACTGGCCACACTCTTCCCTAGGCAGCCCAGGATTCCATTGGCCTTTTTGGCGACAAGGGCACATTGCTGGGCCATGGATAATTTACTGTCTACCACAACCCCCAGATCCTTCTCCTCCAAGCTATCTCCCAGCAGGTCAGCCCCTAACCTGTACTGGTGCCTAGCATTCTTCCTCCCCAGGTGCAGGACCTTGCACTTGGTTTTGTTGAACCTCATTAGGTTCTTCTCTGCCCAGCTCTCCAGCCTGTCCAGGTCACGCTGGATGGCAGCACGGCCCTCTGGGGTGTGCTTTTTCTGCTGTGACCCTGAAACAGCTGCTGCCGCGAGAAAAAAAGCTGCTCACCCGGTGCGGTGCCTGCAAACTCACCTTAGAGCTATAGCAGGCTGCTCACGATTCCTCAGGAGGCATGCCCTTCTCTCCTCCCGCTCTGCTCCCACCTCAGCAGCCAACGCTGCTTCGACCTCTCTGAGCAACAGAAGCAGCAGGGAGTAAGGCTGCTTGTGCCTTGCACCCTCTAGAAAACCTTGGCTGAGGAGGGTTCAGGAATCCCACCCCTAGGTCCTAACCTCTGTTCTCACTCTTCCTGGCATGAGTGTTTCCCTCACGTGCAGTTGGTTAGCATTTTGGAGAGCCATGACAAAAAAAAAAAATTAGGGAATTGCAGTAAGCTGTCAAAAATGCAAATCAGCTAAAATAGAACCGTGTGCACTGATCACTGATGCATTTGGTTTTGAGTGCTTCTTTTTTTTTTTTAGGGGGGGGGAGTGTTCAAGCTGGACCAATGCATACCTATACAGTACGCTATGTAACTATCATATGTCAGGAAAAACTACTGCAAAATACAAATAATTACCCTTAAACGCCCCTACATTAACAGATTACTTTTATGACAGCGATCTGTGATATGTTGCTGTTATGTCATAGACTATGAAAGTGATTTTACAGATTTCTTCTCCTTTTCCTGTGTTGTATTATTCTTGTTGCTTCTTTGATTTGGAGATGTATCTGGGTCTTCCAAATCTGTAGCAAGAAGTCATCGTTCTATTTTTCTCCTTTCCTGCTTAGTGTGTTTAAACATCTCACTTGAAAGCAGCCTCTATTTTTATGGAAAACTTGCATCAGAGCATCATTCCAGGCATATATTGGACATTCAACAGCAACTTTGCATTGCAATTACAAAGGAAATCATTACCCCCTTGTAATTAAAATAATAACATACCACTGCCTCTTGCTATTTCCTAATGCTTATCTCTCTTTTGCTCATTTTTTTCCCTTCAGTTACCACAGCGAACAGCTGCGGTCACATATATGATACACCTGGCAGCTTCAAATGTCCAGATGCCAAGCTTATCTTTCCAGTATTGGCATTCATTTATGAATTTAGCTTTATTTGAAGTGGTGATTTTGCCTAGAAAAAATATTCCAAGTGACAATTGCCAGAGAGGGGAGATGCTGAGCAGAAATAATTAACCTCCTGTTGGAAATTTATTTTGAGTGGTCACAGGTATCATAATTAAAAGGGCAAGTGAATTATGGGACTAAAGGAATCTTTGCCTATCTGGAATTCATTAATGAAGGCTTTAATAGTTAACATCGAACATTTACGTAAATCTTGAAACTGAGTCTTGCGTACACCTCCCTTGGCAAATGGTAAGGCCCCTGATCCCATCTCCGCTGATGGTTAATAGACAGAAGTAGGGTAAAAGGTAATAAAATTTGCTTTTTCTGGAGCACTCAGTTCCATCTAAAAGTGCCAGAAGGTACCCTCATGACACCTGCACAAGACAGACTGTATCATTTTCCCCCCAATTTGCTGCAAAATAAATTGAAGATCAAAGAGGTTAACCTACTTGCCCATGGATTCACACAAAGCCTGGGGCCCAGCCAGGATTAGAATACAAACTTCCTCACTCCCACCCTATGTTTTGCCACGAGATCGTTCAACACTTGGTAAACAACAGTCTTGTAACTCAGCCATGGAGAAAATACTGCAATAAAGTGGTTTGTTTTTTTCCACCTCACAGTATGAGCAGGGAAGCTCTTGAGCCAAAGAAATGACAGGATTTTATAAGGATTTTATAAGGAAAGGATGCAAATCTTTCCTTAGGCAGGGATGAAACCAGGATTACAAAAGTGGTGCCTGGGAGAAGCGTACCAGTGCTTCTGGTAAAAGTGTTACTTTTACTTCTGGGTAAAAGTGTTAGCAAGGTCTTGCAGCCTGTCCCAGTGATGGTGGGGGATGGTGAATTGTGTGACAGCAAAGACATGAGGGGTAGTGATAATTTGGTAGCTACAGTAGTTTCTGAGTATGATCAGGTGCGAATTAGGGCTTGTCCCCCCAAGAAAGTGGCAGGGCAATTAGCCCAGCTGAAGTGCATCTATACTAATGCACGCAGCATGGGGAATAAACAGGAGGAGCTGGAGGCTACTGTACAGCAAGGAAAGTATGATATAGTTGCCATCACAGAAACGTGGTGGGAGGACATACACAAGTGGAGTGCTGTAATTGATGGCTACCAACTCTTCAAAAAGGATAGGCAAGGAAGGAGAGGTGGTGGGGTGGCCCTCTATGTTAGGGGCAGTTTTGAATGTCTGGAACTTAACAGTGTGGATGACAACACTGAGTGTGTATGGATAAGAATTAAGGGGAAGGCCAATAAGGTAGACATCGTGATGGGAGTTTGTTATAGACCTCCCAGTCAGGATGTAGAAGCCGATGAAGTATTCTATAAGCAGCTGGCAGAGGTCTCACAATCATCTGCCCTTATTCTTGTGGGGGACTTCAACTTCCCAGACGTCTGCTGGAAATACTATGCAGCAGAGAGGGAACAGTCATGGAGGTTCCTGGAGTGTGTGGAAGACAACTTCCTAACACAGCTGGTGAAGGAACCAACTAGGGGAAGTGCCCTACTGGACCTACTGTTTGTTAACAGAGAAGGTCTTGTGGGGGATGTAAAGGTTGGAGGTCGCCTTGGGCAGAGTGATCACGAAATGATAGAATTTTCAATTCTTGATCACGTAAGGCGGGGAGCCAGCAGAACTGCCACCTTGGATTTCCGAAGGGCAGACTTTAGCCTGTTTAGGAGCATGGTCGAGAGTGTCCCTTGGGAGGCAGTTTTGAAGGGCAAAGGTACCCAGGAAGGCTGGGCATACTTCAAGCAGGTGCTCTTAAAAGCGCAGGAGAAGGCCATCCCCTTGTCTCGAAAAACGAGCAAACGGGGAAGACGACCAGCCTGGCTAAATAGAGAACTTTGGCTGGACCTCAGGGAAAAAAAGGAAAGTTTATATTCTCTGGAAAAGGGTGTTGGCAACTTATGAGGACTATCAAGATATAACAAAGCTATGTAGGGGGAAAATGAGAAGGGCCAAAGCTCAATCAGAACTCAGCTTGGCCACTGCAGTTAAAGTCAATAAGAAGAGATTCTCTGAGTATATCAATAGAAAAAGGAAGACTAGGGAAAATGTAGGCCCACTGGTGAATGAGACGGGTGCCCTAGTGGTGGAAGACACAGAGAAGGCAGAGTTACTGAATGCCTTCTTTTCTTCGGTCTTCACTGCTAAAGCTGTCCCTCATGAATCCCATACTCTGAAGGCAAAGGGGAAGGTCTGGAGAGAGAAAGATTTTCCCTCAGTTGAGGAGGACCGTGTCAGAGACCGCTTGGCCAAGCTGGACATTCACAAGTCCATGGGCCCTGATGGCATGCATCCGCGAGTGCTGAGAGAGCTGGCGGATGTCATTGCTAGACCACTCTCCATCGTCTTTGAACGGTCATGGAGAACAGGAGAGGTGCCTGAGGACTGGAGGAAGGCTGACATCACTCCGATCTTCAAAAAAGGCAAGAAGGAGGACCCAGGGAACTACAGACCAGTTAGTCTCACCTCTGTCCCTGGGAAGGTATTGGAGCGACTCATTCTGGATGTCATCTCCAAACACGTTGAGGAACAGGAAGTTATTGGAAGTGGTCAACATGGATTTACCAAGGGTAAATCATGCTTGACCAATCTGATAGCTTTCTATGATGTTATAACTGGTTGGCTGGATGAGGGGAGAGTCGTGGATGTCATCTACCTTGACTTTAGCAAGGCTTTTGACACCGTCTCCCATGACATCCTCATTAGGAAGCTGAGGAAGTATGGGCTAGATGAGGTGACAGTGAGGTGGATTGAGAGTTGGCTGCGGGACAGAACTCAGAGAGTTGTGATCAGCGGCACAGAGTCTAGTTGGAGGCCTGTAACCAGTGGTGTCCCCCAGGGGTCAATACTCAGTCCAATTTTGTTTAATATATTCATTAATGACCTGGATGAGGGGACAGAGTGTATCCTCAGCAAGTTTGCTGATGATACCAAACTGGGTGGGGTGGCTGACACCCCAGAGGGCCGTGCTGCCATCCAGCGTGACCTGGACAGGCTGGAGAGCTGGGCAGAGAAGAACCTAATGAGGTTCAACAAAAGCAAGTGCAAGGTCCTGCACCTGGGGAGGAAGAATGCTAGGCACCAGTATAGGTTAGGGGTGGACCTGCTGGGCAGTAGCTCTGAGGAGAAGGATCTGGGGGTCATGGTAGACAGTAAATTATCCATGGCCCAGCAATGTGCCCTTGTCGCCAAAAAGGCCAATGGAATCCTGGGCTGCATAGGGAAGAGTGTGGCCAGTAGGTCGAGGGAGGTCATTCTCCCCCTCTACTCTGCACTGGTGAGGCCACAACTGGAATACTGTGTCCAGTTTTGGGCTCCCCAGTTCAAGAGGGACAGGGAACTGCTGGAGCGAGTCCAGCGAAGGGCAACTAAGATGATTAAGGGCTTGGAGCATCTCCCTTATGAGGAAAGGCTGAGAGAGCTGGGACTCTTTAGCCTGGAGAAGAGAAGGCTGAGGGGAGACCTTATTATGGCGTACAAGTATCTAAAGGGTGGGTTGAAGGAGGATGGAGCCAGGCTCTTTTCAATGGTTCCCAGTGACAGGACGAGGGGTAACGGGCACAAGTTAGAACACAGGAAGTTCTGTTCAAATACACGGAAACAGTTCTTTACGGTGAGGGTGACAGAGCACTGGCACAGGCTGCCCAGGGAGGTTGTGGAGTCCCCTTCCCTGGAGATTTTCAAGACCCGCCTGGATGCAGTCCTGAGTAATGTGCTCTGGGCAATCCTGCTTTGGCAGGGGAGTTGGACTAGATGATCTCTAGAGGTCCCTTCCAACTCTGAAAATTCTGTGATTCTGTGATTCTGTCATCTTAAATGTTTCTGAAATTCTTCAGCTCTGGGACTATCAAGTACTGTTCATTCATGGGTCATATAAAATTATATACACTGGATAATTAAATAGTTGAAGAATTTATAAACTCCAAGGGCAGAATTCACATTGTTTCAGATGGCAATCAAAGTCTATGCCTGAATTATTGCATAAGTTAAACATTACGTCTAAAAACATTAGTATCTTTGCAATATTTTTTTCCTCTGGTCTACCAGTCTCTGATATTTCCCTTCAAGAAGTCATAATATTTTTGTTAATATGTTCCCTTATTTAAATTATGTAAGGTCCCCTCTGTAAACAATGGTATTTTGTCCCTCCCCTTGTCAAGGTAGAGAGAGGCCATGCATATCATTTTACTCAAATGCCCTAAGGAAATTGTTTTGGTTTTTTTCAGTGCGCCACCTAAACCTATGTCAACCAAGTCTATGCAACATGTACACAGTATGCTTCAGATTTTCCAAACTTCAATAAAATCAAACTTTCTTTCTAAAAAGAAAAAGCCCTAGTCTTTCTTTTCTTTAGAAAGTCAACATTTTATGGAAAACTCTCTTGCCCTCAAATGCATTTCATAAATTCAACTTATCTCCCCATCATTTGCTTACATGTTTTATCTGAATCACAATGAAAGCTAATCTGGAGCCTAATTTTTACTTCCCTGTAGGTTTTTTTAGGTGAATTCTGATGCCCCAACATGGGAGAGCTCACAGGAAGAAGGAGGTTCTCTGAATTGTCTATATTACCTCCCGCTGCAATCCTGGAGACTGTCAGGACCGTTTCCAGGGAAAATCAGACATAACTGATCACAAAGTGCCATATACAGGTAGGTAAATATTAAGGTAGGCCTATTGTTTTCCATACCTTATGAGAGAAAATTGTCTCCAGGCAGTCCCAAAATTGGTGAGATACAAATGGAAAACAAAGGTTGATTTCTGTTTGGTACCTGACTCTTACAAAGGCTTGTATAAAGTGAACGGTTTGGAAAGGGTGAGTTGGGGATGAAACAATTTACAAGCATTTAAAAAAATACTACTAGTTGTAACTAAACCAATCATAGAGAAGCTCAAATCAGATGCCTTCAAACAGCCTGAAAGAGCACAGACTAAGCTAAAACATTTGGCTAGCAGCAACACTGGTTTTAAATATAAATAAGATAATTTACTGATTTCGTGTTGCTTTGTGCTAAGAATCATATTGAGATGTTGAAATTTTCAGCAAGCCTTTTACACGTGAAAATTGTGGTATAAGAAAAAAGCTTACATTAAAATCTGACACTGCTAATAACTATAAAACCAAATAAAGTATAAACAACAATTTTAGCAGTTTAAATCTACAAAAGATGTTGAAGAAAGTGAAGTTAATATTACATGTTTTCATTTAAAGCGCAATTTAAACAAGA